>NW_027362768.1:82732057-87532057 GCF_046119375.1 Phyllobates terribilis | reverse complement strand
TTGTGGCGGCGGGGACACAAAACTTTGCCACATTTTGGCCATACTGGTCTTGCCTTGTGCTGAGGTGCTGCTTCTGCTCCCTCTTTGTGCAGAGCTTCCTCCACTGCCTCGACGCACTGAGCTGCTTTGTAAAGCACTAGCAGCACTGCTCTCGGTTGGAATGGAGAACATGATGGAATGCACCAGTGCGTCTTGGTACTCCCGCATTTTACGCTCCCGATTCAACGGTGTTATGAGGCTTTGTAAGTTGTCCCAGTAGCGAGGATCTAGGAGGGTGGACACCCAATAATCAGTTGAGAATGTGGGCGATGCGGCGGTCGTTTCTCAGGCACTGCAGCATGAAATCAACCATGTGCTGCAGACTGCCAACTGGCCAAGAAACGCTGTCCCCTGCTTGAGGCGTGATCTCTGCTTGCTCTGCATCACCCCACCCTCGCTTTAGATACTGACTACTAGAGCATTGTGTACCTCCCTCCTCTGGACAGATGTCTTCCTCATCCATTGACTCCTCCTCATCCTCCTCACAAAGTGTCCCCTGCCTAGGCCTTTGTGAGGAACCACGTTGCACAGACTGTAGAGAAGCAGATGGCATTTGTGACTCCTCATCCTCCACCTCTTCCAAAACCTCGTCCCTTAGTGCTTGCAGTGTTTTTTCAAGCAGGCAGATAAGGGGGATAGTCATGCTGACTAGTGCATCATCTGCACCTGTGCTAACGATGGCTGTAGACTAGCCTGGGAGTGTGAGGATGACTGGGAAAGTGGTGCTGTGGGTGGAATTACACTGTGTCTCTGTACAACAGTGCCAGAGATTCTTCCATGGCGATCCTGTGAGGAAGCCGAACCAGCTGTGTGTGAGCTGGAGGAAGAGGCTACAACATGAGCTGAAGAGGTGGTAGGTGGCGCTGTAGGTTGGCCTAGGTCTTCAGTGTGTTTTTGTAACTCCACCACGTGCTTGGTCCGCACATGTTTCCACATATTTGTGGTATTGAGGTTGCTGACACTTTTCCCTCTTTTCACCTTCTGATTACACAGCTTGCATTTGACAAAGCAAATGTCATCTGCAACTGTGTCAAAAAAGGCCAGGCACTGCAAGTCTTGGGAGCACCCGCTTTGGATTTTGGAAGAGCCATGCTCCTAATGGGTGCCGAAGTGGAGGCTACAGGCAACCAAGTCTGCCCCCTCCCTCTCCCTCCTTTTTGGGCTGTTTGGGGAATCTCTTCCTCAGAGCTGCTCCCACCACCTTCCTGTCCCTCACGCCATGATGGGTCAAGGACCTCATCATCTACACCACCCTCTTCAAACAACTGCTTCTCCTGGGTAGTCTCGACAGCACAGTACGCACCAGAAAGTGGAACCTGAGTCTCATCATCAGATGCGTACTGAGGTGTGCTGCTGACCATAGGCACTGGCCCACCCGCCTTTTCAGAGACAAAACGGTTGCGCATCACTGCATACTACCTCTTCTTCAAATTCTCGAATTCTGCTTGGCTGGCCCCCTCTTTCCAAGCAGAGATTCAGAGAACAGAAGTAGAGATGGCTCCTGTCCAGGGCTCTCTGACAGCCTGGGCAATTTGGCAGGTGGTGAAGAGACAGATGGGTGCTCTTCAGTGCTCAGGACCTGAGAGGATCTGCAACTAATTGAAGTCGATGCGTTAGTTGCCATCCATCCGACAACAGCTTCAATTTGGTCCTCCCGCAGCAGTGGGGTACGGCTAGCTCCTACAAAGCTGCGCATAAAGGACTGTTCCCTGGTAAAACTGGGGGATGCTGAGTCACTGGTTCCCGCAGCAGGCACAGAATCCCCACGTCCTCTCCCTGCAGAAACTCCACGCCCACGCTCACGACCACGACCACATGCCTTACACCCTGCCTTCTTCATCTTGGTAGACTGATAAAGATAGGCAGAAAAGTACTAAGGGCTTAGTGTGCTTATTCCTGAACAGCTGCTAACAGGTATAAGAAACACTAATTTTATAGAGTGTGGACTAGACTTTAATATGAGCTAATGTGGCCTACACAACTGTAAAGTGGAGTGTTTGGTGAACTTTATTTAGGTTTTTTTGTCACAAAAAGGCACTGGATATGCCCAAAGATGTAATACCGATAGTATCACAAACTTTTTGTAGCTATTACAATGTAGGAAGGTAACCTACAATGCAATAGATGAGGCTACAAAAAATAGGCCAATACTAACCTGGCTGGGGCTGCAGTGCACAATGCTGCAGAAAGGCTCCTCTAACTACTCCTATATAGTGTTTGGAACCAATTTAGCTGAATACGGATGGAACCACCACACTAATAGGAGAAATCAGGAAAAATTATGAATTGGCAAAAAAGGACAATGTATGAGGCAGTGACACACACTGAGTGCACTACAACCAGACGTGGCTGAAGCACACACTACAGGGTGAGCTGCACTCACACACACAGACCTTGCAGACAGTGGTGAACAGTGCAGATGCAGAGCACTGTGCATTAGCGCTGCAAGACAAAAAAAATTTCTCTATCTACTCCTATATAGTGTGTTTGGAACCAATTTAGCTGAATACGGATGGAACCACCACACTAATAGGAGATATCAGGAAAAATTATGAATTGGCAAAAAAGGACCATGTATGAGGCAGTGACACACACTGAGTGCACTACAACCAGACGTGACTGAAGCACACACTACAGGGTGAGCTGCACTCACACACACAGACCTTGCAGACAGCGGTGAACAGCACAGAGAACTGTGCACTAGCGCTGCAAGGCACAGCGATTTATAAAGTAGCTTGGGTAAAGCAGAATAGACCAAATAGGTAGCTAAACCTGTCCCTCAGAACAACAGCGTCCTATCCCTAACTGAATTCACAGCAGAGTGAGCTCAAAATGGCGGCGGCGGCTTTTATAGTGCATCATGACATCATTTCAGCAGCCATTCACAGCCATGCCATTAGTTAAGATGCCTACATTCCTAACAGGATGTGCCCACACTTCTTAGGATCCTCATTGGCTGAATAAAATGAAACTGGCTCATTGCATTATGGGAACTTCCGATTCCGGTATACGATATTGCAAAAGTATCGGAATTAAGTATCGGAGTTCCGATACCGCGAATATCGGCCGATACCCGATATTTCAGTATCGGAATGCTCAACACTACACGCGACTCAACAATAATTCGACTGTCAGTTTGAATAGTCGCCCCTCCTGCTTCCACTATAGCTCTAGCCACACCTCCGTTGTGCTCTAACCGAGGGTTGGCAGCATTAACAATAGCGTCCGTTTCCATTGTCGCTATGTCACCCTTACCCACCACTAACAAGGGTCCCTCAGGAAGTTTCTTTTCAAAAATGGGTTGCCAACATTCCCTCCCCTTCGTGCTTCCAGTGATGGTGGTGTCCCCTCCCCAGATTGAGCCCCTCCTTGGTTCAGTGGCCACCGCTCCATACAGGTGTGCGCTCGGCTGCGAGAGGGGCTGTGAGATACTAGGAATAGAGTTAGGTAGACTGCGTGAGAGTGCTGTTGTAGCGGAAGTGTTGGGAGGAGAGGTCGCTGCTTGAAGTAACTCGTGTGGACATGTGGCTGAGTTGCCAGTGGAAGTGACAGTGGAAAGGGTCGGTGCTGGGGATGATCCAGGTGGGAGAATAGCTGGGCTCAAGATGAGGGTGTTAGGTGAAAGGGTCGGTGGCCCACTGGACACCGTTGTGACAGGGAACATGGGTAAAACCTGTTCACTTCCCGAAGTAGTATAGTACTGGCCATTAGTGGTCATTACTGGGTAAAAAAGATCTGATCTTGTGGTGTGTAGCATTTGCCTAGTATGTTCACCACCGAAAGTCGTGTGTATATTCCTGGATTGTGCCTCAGTCGACTTAGCCAGATCTATGTCAGTTACATGATGATATGGCTCAGTTTGTATGATCTGAGGCAACGTTCCAAGATGGCCGCCATCGGAGGCAGCACATGTGCCATCCACAAAATGGCTGCCACCAGAAGGAGCACATGTGCCATCCACAAAATGGCTGCCGCCAGAAGGAGCACATGTACCATCCACAAAATGGCTGCCGCCAGAAACACCACATTTGCCATCCACAAAATGGCTGCCGCCAGAAACAGCACATTTGCCATCCACAAAATGGCTGCCGCCAGAAGGAGCACATGTACCATCCACAAAATGGCTGCCGCCAAAAGGAGCACATGTGCCATCCACAAAATGGCCGCCACCAGAAACAGCACATGGCAATGTGCCACCATCACCACCATTATATGGCGGTGGCCGCTCACAGGATACATTTTTGTAATACACATAACTCAAAACTCTATCCTTTTTCTTCCTTTCCTCTTCTACCCAATTTTCTCTATACAAACTTTCAGAGACTCTTTCCCATGCCCTAGCAGTAGACAACAATCCATTATCTTCTAAAGTACCTTTTCTTTGTTTTAAGACAGTCTTCCACTCCAGGGGCTGTAACCTCCCCCCTTCTGGCATTCCACACAACTTCATAAGCTTTTTACATTGTTTAACGTGACTTTTCCCTTCATGAGTCACAACTAATGCACACGGGTCTAACTTGTCATCTGAATTTGGCTTAGTGCCAATACGACAAAGCTTCATTAATTTCTCCATCTTTCTCTATATAGACCAAGATAAACACAAAACAAACAATAAGACGGGGGAGGATGACTCAAACCTGAGATTCTAAAGGAAAACAGAGTCTGCAGCACACACTTTCTATCTGTCTCCGTCCTGCCACGTGGTCCCTGTCTGACTTCCTTGTGTATATATATATATATATATACAGTGCCTACAAGTAGTATTCAACCCCCTGCAGATTTAGCTGGTTGACACATGCGGTATTAACTTGGCATTGTGACATTTGTACTGTAGATCAGCCTGCAAGTGGGAAATGCACTGCAGCAAATTTTTTTTTTTTTTTTTTTTAAAAACGTTAAAAGTTAATTCAGAGTGTCATTTATTATTCAACCCCTCATACCACAAGAATTCTGTTTGGTCCCCCTAAAGTATTAAGAAGTAGTTCAGGCACCAAGAATAATGAGCTTCACATGTGTGGATTAAAGATCTCTTTTGCCAGCCTTTTCTGACTATTTAAGACCCTCCCCAAACTTGTGAACAGCACTCAGACATGGTCAACATGGGAAAGACAAAGGAGCATTCCAAGGCCATCAGAGACAAGATCGTGGAGGGTCACAAGGCTGGCAAGGGGTACAAAACCCTTTCCAAGGAGTTGGGCCTACCTGTCTCCACTGTTGGGAGCATCATCCGTAAGTGGAAGGCTTATGGAACTACTGTTAGCCTTCCACGGCGTGGACAGCCTTTGAAATTGTCCTCCCGTGCCGAGGCCAGGCTTGTCCGAAGAGTCAAGGCTAACCCAAGGACAACAAGGAAGGAGCTCCGGGAAGATCTCATGCCAGTGGGGACATTGGTTTCAGTCAATACCATAAGTAACGTACTCCACCGCAATGGTCTCCGTTGCAGACGAGCCCGTAAGGTACCTTTACTATCAAAGCGTCATGTCAAGGCTCGTCTACAGTTTGCTCATGATCACTTGGAGGACTCTGAGACAGACTGGTTCAATGTTCTATGGTCTGATGAGGCCAAGATCGAGATCTTTGGTGCCAACCACACACGTGACGTTTGGAGACTGGATGGCACTGCATATGACCCCAAGAATACCATCCCTACAGTCAAGCATGGTGGTGGCAGCATCATGCTGTGGGGCTGTTTCTCAGCCAAGGGGCCTGGCCATCTGGTCCGCATCCATGGGAAGATGGATAGCACGGCCAACCTGGAGATTTTGGCCAAGAACCTCCGCTCCTCCATCAAGGATCTTAAGATGGGTCGTAATTTCATCTTCCAACAAGACAACGACCCAAAGCACACAGCCAAGAAAACCAAGGCCTGGTTCAAGAGGGAAAAAGTCAAGGTGTTGGAGTGGCCTAGTCAGTCTCCTGACCTTAACCCAATTGAAAACTTGTGGAAGGAGCTCAAGAATAAAGTCCACATGAGACACCAAAAGAACCTAGATAACTTGGAGAAGATCTGCATGGAGGAGTGGGCCAAGATAACTCCACAGACCTGTGCCGGCCTGATCAGGTCTTATAAAAGGCGATTATTAGCTGTAATTGCAAACAAGGGTTATTCCACAAAATATTAAACATAGGGGTTGTATAATAATTGACCCACACTTTTATGTTTAAAATTTAATAAAATTCAACTGAGCAACATAACTTTTTGGTTTGTAAGATTTATGCTTCTGTTCATAAAACCTACTCTCGTTTGCAGTTTGAAGGCTCTAACTTATTTGCATCTTATCAAACCAGCTAAATCTGCAGGGGGTTGAATACTACTTGTAGGCACTGTATATATATATATATATATATATATATATATATATATGAAAAAGTTTGGGCACCCCTATTAATCTTAAGCTTAATGTTTTATAAAAATTGGTGTTTTTGCAACAGCTATTTCAGTTTAATATATGTAATAACTATTGAACACAGTGATGTTTCTACCTTGAAATGAGGTTTATTGTACTAACAGAAAATGTGCAATCTGCATTCAAACAAAATTTGACAGGTGCATAAGTATGGGCACCTCACCAGAAAAGTGACATTAATATTTAGGAGATCCTCCTTTTGCAAAAATAACAGCCTCTAGTCGCTTCCTGTAGCTTTTAATGAGTTCCTGGATCCTGGATGAAGGTATTTTTGACCATTCCTCTTTACAAAACAATTCCAGTTCAGTTAAGTTTGATGGTCGCCGAGCATGGACAGCCCTCTTCAAATGATCCCACAGATGTTCAATGATATTCAGGTCTGGGGACTGGGATGGCCATTCCAGAACATTGTAATTGTTCCTCTGCATGAATGCCTGGGTAGATTTAGAGCGGTGTTTTGGATCATTGTCTTGCTGAAAGATCCATCCCCTGCGTAACTTCAACTTTATCACTGATTCTTGAACATTACTGTCAAGAATCTGCTGATACTGAGTGGAATCCATGCGTCCCTCAACTTTAACAAGATTCCCGGTGCCGGCATTGGCCACAAAGCCCCAAAGCATGATGGAACCTCCACCAAATTTTACTGTGGGTAGCAAGTGTTTTTCTTGGAATGCTGTGTTTTTTGCCGCCATGCATAACACCTTTTTGTTTGACCAAACAACTCAATCTTGATTTCATCAGTCCACAGGACCTTCTTCCAAAAAGAAATTGGCTTCTCCAAATGTGCTTTTGCATACCTCAGCCGACTCTGTTTGTGGCATGCTTTGCAGAAACTGCTTCTTTCGCATCACTCTCCCATACAGATTCTCCTTGTGCAAAGTGCGTTGTATAGTTGACCGATGCACAGTGACACCATCTGCAGCAAGTTGATGCTGCAGCTCTCTGGAGGTGGTCTGAGGATTGTCCTTGACTGATCTCACCATTATTCTTCTCTGCCTTTCTGATGTTTTTCTTGGCCTGCCACTTCTGGCCTTAACCACTTCGCACCAGAGCCTGTTTTTGCCTTCGTGACCGGGCCAATTTTTTCAATTCGGACCACTGTCACTTTATGAAGTAATTACTCTGGAACGCTTCAATGGATCCCCCTGATTCTGAGACTGTTTTTTTGTGACATATTGTACTTCATGATAGTGGTACAATTTCTTCGCTATCACTTGCGTTTATTTGTGATAAAATCGGAAATTTGGCAAAAATTTTGAAAATTTTGCAATTTTCAAATTTTGAATTTTCATGCCCTTAAATCAGAGAGATATGTCACACAAAATAGTTAATAAATAACATTTCCCACATGTCTACTTTACATCAGCATGTACATTTTTTTTTGTTAGGGAGTTATAAGGGTTAAAAGTTGACCAGTGATTTCTCATTTTTCCAACAAAATTTACAAAAACATTTTTTTAGGGACCACATCATATTTGAAGTCACTTTGAGGGGTCTTTATGACAGAAAATACCCAAAAGTGACACCATTCTAAAAACTGCACCCCTCAAGGTGCTCAAAACCACATTCAAGAACTTTATTAACCCTTCAGGTGCTTCACAGGAATTTTTGGAATGTGGAAGAAAAAAATGAACATTTAACTTTTTTCACAAAAATGTTACTTTGGACCCAATTTTTTATTTTCACAGGGGTAACAGGAAAAAATGGACCACAAATTTTTTTGTGCAATTTCTCTTGAGCGCGCTGATACCCCATATGTGAGGAAAACCCACTGTTTGGGCGCACTGCAGGGTTCGGAAGGGAAGGAGCACCATTTGACTTTTTGAATGTAAAATTTGTTTGAATAATTAGCAGACGCCATGTTGCGTTTGGAGAGCCCCTGATGTGCCTAAACAGTGGAAACCCCCCAAAAGTGACACCATTTTGGAAACTAGACCCCTTAGGGAACTTATCTAGATGTGTGGTGAGCACCTTGAACCCCAAGGTGCTTCACAGAAGTTTATAATATTGAGCTGTAAAAATAAAATTTTCACATTTTTCCCACAAAAACGTTTTTCATCCCTTAATTTTGCATTATCATAAGGGTAATAGGATAAATTGCACCATGACATTTGTTGTGCAATTTCTCCTGAACATGCCAATACCCCATATGTGGAGGCAAACCACTGTTTGGGCGCATGGCAGGGTTTGAAAGGGAAGGAGCGCCATTTGACTTTTTGAATGTAAAATTTGTTTGAATAATTGGCAGATGCCATGTTGCATTTGGGGAGCCCCTGATGTGCCTAAACAGTGGAAAACCCCCACAAGTGCCACCATTTTGGAAACTAGACCCCTTAGGGAACTTATCTAGATGTGTAGTGAGCACCTTGCACCACCAGCTGCTTCACAGAAGTTTATAATATTGAGCCATAAAAATAAAATTTTCACATTTTTCCCACAAAAAATGTTTTTCATTCCCTGATTTTGCATTATCATAAGGGTAACAGGATAAATTGCACCATGAAATTTGTTGTGCAATTTCTCCTGAGTACGCCGATACCCCATATGTGGGGGAAAACCACTGCTTTGGTACACGGCAGGGTTCGGAAGAGAAAGGAGCGCTATGTTGGCTGGGATAGGTTGCAGACACCATGTCACATTTGAAGAGTCGCTGATATGCCGAAACAGCAGAAACCCCCACAAGTGACCCCATTTTGTAAACTACACCTCTCAAGGAATTCATCTAGGGAAGTAGTGAGTATTTTTTAATTTTTTAATTTATACCATTGGGCAGTGAAAAAAGCATAATTATATTTTTACCACAAAAAAATGTTTTACCCTCAGATTTTACATTTTCACACAGGGCAATGGGTAAAAATGTGTCACACAATTTCTTCTAAAAGTGGCAATACCCCATATGTGGCTGTATCGTACCGCTTAGCCATATGGCGAGATCTGGGGGGGACGGAGCGCTATTTGACAATTGGAGAACAAATTATTGTAGAATAGGCATTTGGATTTGGGAGCACAAAATTTTCTGAATTTCTTTTGGGGGGCAAGGGCCATTTCGCTTTTCCAGAGCCTTTCTGCTACCAGTAACTTGGAAATCTTTTATATTTTTAACAGATGACGGACCTGAGTGGGGACTAGCTTTTTTTTGAGGACTGAGTTGAAGCTTTTATTGGAAACATTTTACGTAACATTTATCCGGCGCTCTAGGCTGAGCACTTACATCGGGGTTTCCATCTAAATTTCCAAGTGATGTAATTCAGATGAAACCCCTGCGGGATCCATTCGCTGTAATGAGGCAGCAGAGTTACTCTCGACTCCGTCTGGCCTCTGTTTAGCGGTGTCCTTTTTTTCTGAAGTGCACAAAACTGTGGCCAACCACACTTTTGTGCATGCCTAAAACAAATGACACCGTGGGATCACAGGCCAGACGGCATCCACAGTGGCCTATATCTGCCTCATTACAGGGAATCTTCCATCATGGGTTCTGCCTGAATCACGTATTTCAGAGATTTACACGGAAACTCTGGTGTAAGTGCTCAGCGCAGAGCGCAGGATAAATGTGAGCAGAGCCTTACTGCGATCTTTGGGGGACATAATAAACAAATCAGTAGCAGGTGAAGAATTGGTTTTATTTATTTTTTACGCCATTCCTCATGTGATATAACTGATTAGATTACTTTATTCTTCGGGTCGGTGTGATTACAGAGATACCAGATTTATATCGGGTTTTTATGACTGACAGCTGTCACACACTAAGATGCTTTTTTTTGCAAAATCTAGTTTTTGCATCGCCATATTTTGAGAGCTATAATTTTTCCATATTTCGGCCGACAGAGTCACTTGATGGCTTGTTTTTTGCAGGACGAGTTGACATTTTTATTGGTACCATTTTTTGGTACGTGACATTTTTTGATCGCTTTCTATTCCATTTTTTGGGAGGTAAAATTAACAAAAACCAACAATTCAGGAATTGTTTTTTGAGGTTTTTTTTATGCCGTTCTGCGTGTGGTAAAAGTGATCAGGCAGCGTTATTCTTCGGGTCAGTACGTTTACAGCGATACTACACTTACTGTATATTTTTTTTATGTTTTGGCGCTTTTACACAATAAAACAATTTTATTGAAAAAATATTTTTTTTGCATTGCTTTATTCTGAGCTCTATAACTTTTTTATTTTTCGGCTGATGTCGCAGTATGGTGGCTTTTTTTTTGCGGAACAAGATGACGTTTTCAGCAGTACCATTTTTATTTCCATTTTGCTTTTTGATCGCATTTTTTTCCACTTTTTGTTTGGCAATATGATGAAAAAGCATATTTTTTTGCTCCGTTTTTTATTTATTTTTATTACGGTGTGCACAGAAGGAGTTAATTAGTGTGACAGTTTTATAGATCGGGTTGTTTCGGACGCGGCGATACCAAATATGCGTACTTTTTTTGGTTTTGCATAAATATACGGATTTATTGGTTTAATATTTATTTCTTTTTATTTATTTTGTGATTTTTTTTTTTACTTTTTTTTTACATTTTTAATTACTTTTTATTTTTCTGATCACTGATCTCATGTAATGTAATAGACATGTATTACATTACATGAGATCTTTACTGACTGTTTCACAGTCAGTGTGTCCTGCCAGGCTTCAGCTGCAGGCTGAGCCTGGCAGGACACCATATGTGGCAGATCTGGAGGCGGTCATGTGACCTCCAGCTGCCATAGCAACGCCAGGTCCTGGAAGGTATCAGGAGTCCGTTGGAGAGATAAGTAAGATGACCCCCTCTCCTCTGTCTATCTTCTATATGCCGCGATCACTATAGATCGCGGCATATTGAACATAGCAAAGGGTTAACATCATTGGGACCTGATCCAATCAGGTCTCGATGATGTCCCCTGTCAGAGCTAATGCTCTGCACCGGAATCGCAGCGCTTGAAGGACCATGAGGGTCCTGAGCGCTGCGAGACCACTCACCATTTTTAAACATCGGCGCTGCACAGAGCCCAGCAAGCGCCGACGTTTATCTACGGTGGGCCGTCGCGAAGCGGTTAACAAGAACTGTCCCTGTGTTCTTCCATTTCCTTACTATGTTCCTCACAGTGGAAACTGACAGGTTAAATCTCTGAGACAGCTTTTTGTATCCTTGCCCTGAATAACTATGTTGAATAATCTTTGTTTTCAGATCATTTGACAGTTGTTTTGAGGAGCCCATGATGCCACTCTTCAGAGGAGATTCAAACAGGAGAAAAACTTGCAAGTGGCCACTTTAAGTAGCTTTTCTCATGATTGCATACACCTGGCTATGAAGTTCAAAGCTCAATGAGGTTACAAAACCAAAAAAAGTGCTTTAGTAAGTCAGTAAAAAGTAGGTAGGAGTATTTAAAACAAGAAAATGATAAGGGTGCCCATACTTATGCACCTGTCAAATTTTGTTTGAATGCAGATTGCACATTTTCTGTTAGTACAATAAACCTCATTTCAAGGCAGAAACATTAGTGTCCAACAGTTATTACATATATCAAACTGAAATGGCAGTTGCAAAAACACCAATTTTTATAAAACATTAAGCTTAAGATTAATAGGGGTGCCCAAACTTTTTCATATAACTGTATATGTATATGTATATATATATATATATATATATATATATATATATATATATATATATAATAAATAAAACACCTCGTATTAATCCAATTAACAGGCCCCGCACCGAGTCACTCACTCTAGGCTACGTGCCGAAACTCAATTTACTAGGCTCCGGGCCGAGTCCCTCACTCCAGGCACCGTGCCGGTACCAGGCCGAGTCAAATCACTCTAGGCCACGCCGAGTCCATCACTCCAGGCTAAGTACCCCTACTTTCTCCACCAGAACGGAAATCGTATTACAGGCGACAAACGTGAACTATACCACAGACAATATCCTTTTATTTCTCCAGATACCACTCAAAAACCCACTTGCTCCCTTTAGATACCAGTCAATCTCCCCTCAACACGACACATAACAGGCAGCAGGCAACTAAGCATGTGACGGTTCTTCCGCAATTAAAATGGCCAGCAGTGGAGAGACCCTTCTGCCGTCTTACAGATACCTCGAAAACCAGACACAGTCAGGCAATCTGCACAGGATACCCCGAGGAACACAGGAAAAGACTACAGATTATAAAAATCAGCAGACTTACCGTGTTTGGTTATGGAGGTGATCAGTCTCCTGGCTCGGGGTATTCAGTGCGTCCTGCCGTTCCAATCGCCGGTCCTAAGGGTGTAGGGCTTCTCCCTCTGCTGGCCCCACGTTGGGCCACCAAAAATGTTATTGTGAACACTTTGGTATGTTCACTAGTTGCCTGCTCCTGGCCTAATGGATATGATCAAGTGCATGCAAGAAAGAATAACATCAGACACACACACATTTGGATGTAAGCTCTCCTTTATCAGCTATGGCACAGCTCCAAGTGTCTTTATTCAACCCGAACATAGACTTATATAAACACTGTATGTGGGCTCGGTTAGGCCAGAATGTGAGTAACCAGCTGTATTGATTGGTTAGTCCAGGGGGCGTGGTCCATGAGGTCATCAGGGGGCGTAGTCCATGAGATCATCAGGGGGCATAGTCCATGAGGTCATCAGGGGGCGTTGTCCATGAGGTCATCAGGATGGTTTAGTCCTTCTATAGAATGCAGCTTCCTCCCAGAACAGAGCATGGCGTGATGAAACAGGAAATGGCAGCCATCTTTTGATCTAAACAACCTTATGAAGGTGAAATAATACACTTTGTGGGTCTTTCCTCTCAATCTCCTATATCTGGAGGTTAAATAAGTATTTGAGCCTATAGGTCTCCTCAACAGCTTCAGGTGATGAATGATGGATGAGGTGGTGGCAAAGGAGAAAGAGCAGGAGGAACAGGGACCATTCACATCAATATCAGGCCAGTCAACCACACATGTCTTGTAGGATATGATTCTGTACCAAAAGGAGCGGTTTGGCTACACAGTTATAGGGTATGCAGTGAGTGCAATGCCTACCAATAATTTCGAGGCACTCCAATGGCCCTTGGAAGTGATATGGAGGTCAGAGGGCATTAACTAAACCGTTTTTTCCATTTATAGCAACTGGGTCTCCTGTGCACTGTTGGCCTAAGCAGTGAATGGAAGGCTTTCCAAAAAATATGAGGAACTGCAATGCCCCTTGAAACAGACGTGGATTACAGCATACTAAAAACCTTCTACCCATTATTGGGGAGTGGGTCTCCCTTAGTGTTCGCCTATGCATTGAAAAGCAAAAGCTGACTAAAATTAGGAGGAAATGCAATGCCCCTTGGAAAAGTGGTGGAGGTCGCAGTAGCTTAGCAAGATGGTTTTAATGCCCCTTGGAAGAATGGTGGAGGTCGCAGTAGCTTAACAAGATGGTTTTAATGCCCCTTGGAAGAGCGGTGGAGGTCGCAGTAGCTTAAAAAGACGGTTTAAATACCCCTTGGAAGAGACGTGGAGGTCACAGTGGAATAAAAAGACAATATCAATGCCCCTTGAAAATGTGGTGGAGGTGCAGTAGCTTAACAAGACGGTTTTAATGCCCCTTGGAGGAGTAGTGGAGGTTGTAGTAGGTTAACAAGACGGTTTTAATGCCACTTTGAGAAGTGGTGGAGGTCGCAGTAGCTTAACAAGATGGTTTAAATGCCCCTTGGAAGAGACGTGGAGGTCACAGTGGAATAAAAAGACAATATCAATGCCCCTTGAAAATGTGGTGGAGGTTGCAGTAGCTTAACAAGACTGTTTTAATGCCCCTTGGAGGAGTAGTGGAGGTTGTAGTAGGTTAACAAGACGGTTTTAATGCCACTTTGAGAAGTGGTGGAGGTCGCAGTAGCTTAACAAGATGGTTTAAATGCCCCTTGGAAGAGACGTGGAGGTCACAGTGGAATAAAAAGACAATATCAATGCCCCTTGAAAATGTGGTGGAGGTGCAGTAGCTTAGCAAGATGGTTTTAATGCCCCTTGGAAGAGCCATGCAGTACAGCATCTTAAAAACATTATTTCCATTATTGAGGAGTGGGTCTCCCATAGTCTTTGCCTATGCCTTCCAAGCAAAAGCTGCCAAAAATTAGGAGGGAGTAACTTGCAATGCTGGCAACACGGACCAAGGTGACCCTGGTGGTATAGTAGTGGTGGAGGCTGAGGATAAGGAAAAGTGCAAAATACAGCCGAAATGAGGAAGCGTATACCCATGTGTGGGTGTGAAGCGGTGCATGGGAATACACCTCCCGAAATAACACAGTGGATCTGACTTTATGTTACTCTGCTGTCATTTGGTGGTGATGAGAAGTCTAGCCCAATCCAGCCCTTGTTCATTTTGATAAGGGTCAGCTTGTCAGCATTGTCAGTTGACCGGCGAGTGCGCTTATCAGTTATAATTCCCCCAGCGGCACTAAAAACACGCTCCGATAACACGCTAGTGGCAGGGCAGGCCAGGACCTCCAAGGCGTACAGAGCGAGTTCATTCCAAGTGTCCAGCTTGAATACCCAATAATTAAAAGGCACAGAGGAATCACGGAGGATGCTGGTACGGTCGGCAAGGTACTCCCTCACCATCTTTTGAAACTTTCCATTCCTTGTGAGAGTACCCCGTGCCTCAGGGCCTGTAAGCTGGGCGGGTCTCAGAAAACTGTCCCAGAATGTTGACAATGTTCCCCTGCCTCTGCTGAATTGGAGTTGCGTCTCTCTCGACTGTACGCCTTAGTTGGGCAACGAACTGTGACCTCTGCCGCTAGCGTGTTTTTAGATGGGAATTTTTTTAACAGTTCTGCAGCAAGGACCTTCTGGTACAGCCCCATTTTTGTAGACCTCTCCACCTCAGGAATAAGAGAGTGAAAGTTCTCATTGTAGCGGGGGGCTAAAAGTGTCACCAACCAGTAATGACTGTCACCCAACATTTTTACAATACGAGGGTCACGGTTAAGGCAGCGTAACATAAAGTCAGCCATGCGTGCCAGACTGGTAACGGGCAAGACTTCCGTGTCCTCACCAAGATGACGACTGACCACGCTCTCCTCCTCCTCCCCCCTGTCCTCAGACCACCCACGCTGAACCGACGGTATGACAGTTGTACAGGTACTACCGTTTACAGCGCATGATACCAGCTCCTGTTCCTCCTCCTCCTCCTCTCCCTCATTGTCCCCCAATGCACGTTGGGATGAGATGAGGCTGGGCTGTGTGTAATCAACCGCTACGGCTTCTTGATCCATCTCATCATACTCTGGCTGCAATGCCTCCTCTTTAATTCTCTGCAGAGAACGTTGCAAAAGACAGACAAGTGGGATGCTGACGCTAATGATGGCGTTATCGCCACTCACCATCTTGGTGGACTCCTCAAAGTTTGTCAGGATGGTACATATGTCAGACATCCAGGTCCACTCCTGAGGTCTTATGTGTGGAGTCTGACCTGAATATTGACGGCCTTGTTGCAGCTGGTACTCCACAACTGCTCCCTTCTGTTCACAAATCCTTTGCAACATGTGGAGGGTAGAGCTCCAGCGTGAGGGGACATCACACACCAGTCGGTGTGCCGGAAGCTGCAAATGCTGCTGCAACACAGCAAGGGCAGCGGAAGCTGTAGCCGACTTGCGAAAATGAGCTGACAGGTGGCGTACTTTGACGAGCAGATCTGGCAACTTGGGGTACGATTTAAGAAACTGCTGAACCACGAGGTTAAGCACATG
Source organism: Phyllobates terribilis (assembly GCF_046119375.1). Classification (NCBI taxonomy): domain Eukaryota; kingdom Metazoa; phylum Chordata; class Amphibia; order Anura; family Dendrobatidae; genus Phyllobates; species Phyllobates terribilis. The sequence continues at coordinate 87,515,919 of NW_027362768.1, read as the reverse complement.
AGCCAGGCATGGTACGTGTGTGATCTCACCTCGCCTCAGAGCCGCCACCAGGTTACGGCCATTGTCACACACGAACATGCCTGGATGTAGGTTCAGCGGTCTCAGCCACAGATCTGCCTGCTCTTTCACAGCTGTCCACAACTCACAAGCAGTGTAAGGTTTATGACCTAAGCTTATGAGTTTCAGCACAGCCTGTTGCCGCTTGGCTGAGGCAGTACTGCAGTGCTTCCAGTGCTTCCAGCTTGTAACTGATGTGGTGATATCTGAGATGGAGGCTGAACATGAGGAGGAGGAGGAGGAGGTGCAGGAGCTGTACACTGTGGGGGCACCTCTGACTGACATAGGGCCCGCAATCCTCAGTGTGGGGAGGATGTGTTCCGTCCCAAGGTTCGACTGGGTCCCGGTTTCCACTATGTTTACCCAGTGTGCCGTCAGGGAGATGTACCGTCCCTGGCCTCAAGCACTTGTCCACGTGTCCGTTGTCAGGTTGACTCTCCCAGTAACTGTGTTGTTGAGGGCACGGCAGATGTTTTAGGACACGTGCTTGTGTAGTGCGGGGATGGCACACAGGGCAAAATAGTGTCGGCTGGGGACCGAGTACCGAGGAACGGCCACCGCCATAAGGTTGCGGAAGGATTCCATCTCCACCAGCCTAAAAGACAGCATTTCCAATGCAAGCAGTTGTGAAATGTGCGAATTTAGGACTGTGGTCTGTGGGGCGTTGGCTGCGAATTTGCGCTTTCGTTCAAAGCTCTGGGATATGGACAATTGAACGCTGCTGTGGGACTTGGACGTGGACGTTGATGGCAGTTTCTCAAGAAACAGCATAACAAGTGAAGACTGAGAGGAGGGGGCATCTTTGCATGCAGTATGGACAGGGGATTGCCTTGCACGCACAACAGGGGGTTCTATTACACGCACCACAGCCGAAGAAGCAGTGGTGACACCCGCTGCTACTTGTCGTGGACCCTGGGGTTCGTCCCACAAAGTCGGGTGCTTTGCTGCCATGTGCCTGATCATGCTGGTGGTGGTCAGGCTGGTAGTTTTGTCACCCCTGCTGATACTGGCATGGCAGGTGGTACAAATGGCCTTTCTGGGGTTATCAGCAAAGTCTTTAAAAAAATTCCAGACTCTGGAAGACCTACCGCTTGTACTGGCAATGTCCCTCGTGTTGGAGTTTCGGGGAACTGTTGCCCGCCTTCTGTGTGTGGCGACCACACTGCTTCTTCCTGCCTGTTGGGGTACTCTGCCTCCCTCCCCCTGTGTGCTGCTGGCCTCGCTCTGTGTGTCCTCAGTTACAAGATCATCCACCACCTCCTCCTCTTCCACTTGCGCACCACGATCCTCTTCCTCACTTCGTGGCAATTGTGTCTCGTCATCGTCCACCTCTTGTGACAACTTGCCAGCGTCGCCTTCCTGTGGCCATGGCTGTTCAAATATTTGGCCATTGCTACATGGGATCTCCTCTTCCACCACTTCAAGCAGAGCAGGCGAGGGGCCCAAATCTGGAAATGGACCAGTGAACAGCTCTTCAGAGTGTTCAAGTGTGGGATCAGTTGCTGTCTGATGACACTCGGCATGGTGGGAGGAAGGAGCATCAGGGTGAGGAGGAGTATGCGGTCGAAACTCACGGCTACTAAAACTTGACCGTGTGGAAGACAGACCGGAGGTGGTGGTGCCCAAGTAACTGGAAGTATTATCTGCTATCCGATTAATAACCTGTTCACACTGATCAGTTCGCAATACTGGTGTTAGAGTGTGCTTCCCTAGTAATTCGGTCAAGAAGTGGGAGCGAGAAGATGTGGCTGTTGGTTGTGGCACATTTTCACCTTGGCCACGGCCCCGTCCTCTACATGTACCATCACCAGAACGTCCATTAAAATAGCTTACACTCGCACTATCAAAGGAAAAAGGGTAATATAAAGGAGATTAGAACTGTGGAAGAGGAAAACCACAGTTCTATTTCTCTGGCCTACAGCAGAATCTTTTAAACAGATATATTTGTGACTGAACAGACAGGGAGACACTTTTTTTTTTTTTTTTAACGTAAAACAGGCCAAAATCTGGATAATACAGAGATTTGAACCGTGGAACTGCAAAACCACAGGTCTAATTTACTGGCGTATACCAGACTCTTTTTAATAGATATATTTGGGGCTGAACAGTCACAGATACTCAATTTTTTTTTTTGGGGGGGGGGGATACCAAAAGGTTAATAAGACGCGTATTTGTACAGTCTGACTGATGGAAAAAAAATACCGGATTTAGATGAAAAAAAAAAAATTTTCATGGCCCCTGAGAAAGGGGGATAAGTCTAGCAATTTGACCAACAGGAGCACACAGGACTGTAATGCAGCGTTTGCTGGTATAACCACTGCATCTCCTATACAGTCTGCCTGCCTGCCTGATATCTGGGATGGATATTAGTCCTGAGAAGGACTGTTTGTTTGATTAGGCAGGCTTTAGAGACCCTACACTAACTATTTTGGAGTATAAATCTCTCCCTAGCTCAGCAGCACTGACCCTACACTGTCTGATCCGGAGCGACTGTGTCCAAGATGGCGGCGCCCGGTTTTAAATACTCGAGGTGACGCTGTGCGGCCAGCCTATCACTGTAATGCCCACAAACAACATAGCTGCCGCATTACAGTGACTGGCTGGCAATCCCTGCATGTTCATTGGCTCTGTAAAGAGCGCCAAACGTGCAGGGCGGAGACCCGAGCTCCCGCCCGAGTAACCCTGAAATGCTCGGTGCTCGCCGAACATCCCCAGTAGTGAGATGCTCGGGTGAGTACCGAGCAGTGTCGAGCATGCTCGCTCAACACTAGTCTTAATCACTGAATTCAGTATTTTCACTTAGTCCCATTGACAAAGGGGTATAGAATTCATCACCTCGCCATACAGTCGGCCTTTACTAATATATGTCACAGAGTAAGTCGCTCTAAAGTGCGATTTTTCTCAAAGTTAGATGATAAATTGATACATTTGATAAACTGATACACGATAAACTGATTCACTTATACATGATAAATTGCTTATATTTTTGCACTATTTTGCACTTATATGTAATAAATTACTTATACATGATAAATTGATACACTTATTTATAGATTTCCCTAAGGCAAATTACTTCCCTTCTACTTAGCTATTAAAACTTCACTTTTATTAGCATTTGTTAAAACTTATTTTATTTATAAAAAAAAAAATCTCTGATCTTTTTACATTTATTATTTATTTTTTAATTCATTTATTCTAACTATCATACATAGCTGAATGAACAGTGAATCAGTGATAGATTTAATCAGTTACTGAGTATTGTCTGCAGCACACACCACATCTTATACATTATATGGGAAGCACCAGCTTTAAAAATTCAGTTTTCTCTTGACAGGGCGTTATCAAGAGGAACCAGGGCTATGGCATAGGAACAACGTCATTCAGATGTATTTCTCAACTTTCTAATCCCCCTTATAACTACCTGATCAATGTCTATGATAGCAGGCAATTCTCCCTATTTACTTTGACAGACAGTTTGATCCTTCAATCACTGAACTCACTCACTGAGTCAACAGATTGACACTGCCACTATTAAAGAGGTTGTTCACTACAATAAATAATGCCCCCATCATTTTGAACAGTGGAAAGAAGTGTTTTTGTAAATACCTTCCATTGTCATTTGTGCCTTTGAGCGGCTCTGTTCATTTGCCGGCAATACACTGACTCCCGGCAAAACAGGTAAACGCATGCGCAGTGAGTATTTTCCCACGAGTCCAACTGATTGCATGCGTGGGAAAATACTTACTGAGCATGCACAGACCTCATTTGCCGGGAATACACTGAGTCAGTGTATTGCCGGCAAATGAACAGAGCGGTCACATACAGTGTGGCCGCTCTGTTAATGGAATCTTCGTGGGACCTTCGTTATTTGGACTGCGTCAGAAAGGTAAGGATGAGGTTTGTTTATTTTATTTTTATTACAGGTGATCATGGGCTTCGGGAATTAGCTGTAAGGTGAGTATATGATGTTTTTTTTATTTTTTGCAGGTGCGGAGAACATTGGGGACAGCTGTGGCATCATGCTGACACCTGTCAGCATGATGTCACAGCACTCTGATCGCGGTAATGTAATTACCGCTGCCCAGAGCCTGTGTTTTCTGCGCTGTCAGACAAGTAACAGCGTGGGAAACACCCGAACCCGAACAGTACAGTACATGTTCAGTATGGATGCAGAACTTTACTGTTCGGGTTCACCCAACACTAGTCGGCAGACACATAGGTTTTAATACTAGATATAGAATGGGACCGTCCCAGTTGGGTACACCTTGTTGTGGTGGGATGGCTTTTATGCTGTTTTGATCAAAATAGTGTTAACTAAATACTCTATGTTATTTACTTGTACTATTATTATTTACTTATTATAGGGTATATGCTCATTTGCTTTTTTCTTGAATTTTGTCTGTGAAATCTATATATGTAGACAACAGTTTGCTTTGTTTTAAATGGATCTGTAAAACAAAGATTTTTACTTAAAAATTTGCAATATATAAACCTCATTGTACTTACATTTCTGATTTAACACTTCAAAGAGAAGGAAATAAAATTGCTAGCCATACTGAAATAGTTGAAATTTGAGATATAAAGATAACCAGTGATGTGCAACCTCCTCTTACAAGATTAAAACTGAAAATCGAAAATGACAGCTACGTTCTCCCAGTATTAATATATTCATACCTTGATTCCACAGAATAAAAAGAAAGTAAAAGCTAATTCTAAGAAAAAATATTTAACTTTGTCTATGTAGGAATGTAGAACATTAGAGGAACTGAGTAAAATCTCCAATATACTGAAGTAATCAGTGACAGGAGTGTAATATTGTAATAAGAGGGCAGAGAGGATTATGTGACCATGGCCTAAAAGGTTGCTGAATGACAAAACCAAATATACTTGACAAAGTATCCAGCATTGAGTAATTTTCTGAATGAAGACTTTATTAAGGGGCTAATATTGCAGGCCTTATTGCAGATGATGAATTTTAATTCATATTTAATGTGATCCCCCAAACTGCTACCGTATTTTTAAGACTATAAGACACACTTTTTTCCTCCAAAATTTTGGAGGAAAGTGGGGGGTGCGTCTTATAGTCCGATATATATATATATATATATATATATATATATATATATATATATATATGTATGTATGTATATACACATATATACTGTATGTATATACACATATATACTATATGTATATACACATACATACTGTATGTATGGATATATATATTTTTTATATATTTATATTATTTTGCTGTGGTGGGGGTGTAGGGGGAGTGGTAGCGGAAGAGTAGCAGGGCACAGGAGGCAGCAGCTGCCTGCTGTAGCCTGCAATGCTACTAAAGAAAATTAATATTCACTGTTCCCCATGGGTGTGGGGAGCAGTGAATATTCATTTTCTTTAATAGCAGGCACAGTGTACCTGCAGTATGCCTCCTGGTATGTTATGGCACCCTTCATCCCGGTATGTATTGTACCCCCATCCCTCTTCCTGGTATGTATGGCCCCTCTCATCTCTTTTCCTGGTATGTATAGCCCCCTTCATTCCTCTTCCTGGTATGCTTGGCACCCCTCATCCTGGAAAGCTTGGCAACCCTCATCCCCATCATGCTGCACACAAAAATATAAACAATCACACTCACCTCTTCTCTCCTCCAGTGCTTTGTCTTGCTCTGATGCCGACAGGGATCTCACTGTGTGAGCCGCGCATGGCGTTCAGACTGTGAGATGCTGTGCCGAAATAGTCACTGCTCCCCATGCCGGGACTGTGTGCATGGGGAGCAGTGACCATTCACTCTCCTTAATAGCGTGCACACTGTACCCACAGCGTGGCTCCTGCTGATGCTCTGCGGTCTGTGTGCCCGCTATTAAAGACCATGCATATTCACTACAACCCATGTGAGTGGATTGTAGTGAATATTCATGGTCTTTAATAGCGGGCACAAAGACCACAGAGCGCAGCAGGAGCCGCGCTGCGGGTACAGTGTGCGTGCTACTACGGAGAGTGAATGGTCATTGCTCCCCATGCACACAGTCCCAGCGTGGGAAGCAGTGAATATTCCAGCACAGCTTGTCAGTGTGAGGGCACATGTCAGTTACGCCATGCGTGACTCACACAATGAGATCCCTGTTGGCAACAGTGTGATGGGGATCAGGGGTGCCAATCATAGCAGGATGAGGATGGGGGCCTTGTATAACAGGAAGGAGGGGGCTATATATACCAGGACGGAAGATATATATACAGAATTGGGGGACATCACCCCTATAACAGTGTCAGCAGCAGAACCCCTTCCCCTTAACAGGGCAGCATGACCACATGTTTTGCTTACATTTTTTTTCTGTTTTCCTCCTCTAAAACCTAGGTTCGTCTTATGGTCCGATGCGTCTTATAGTCTGAAAAATATGGTACTTTCTAAAGACTGCCTAAAGTAATAAAAAAAACTACCCCTATCTTAGGCAAATCTATTGTATCAGGTAATGACCATGTCATTCAGGATGCTAACACCAACAATTTTATTTTTAAGTATTGCATTATTTCTCATGCATAATTTTTTTTTTTGAGGTTACCCTATATTATTAGGTACTGCCATGGGGATAGTTTGTACACCAACTTTTGCTAATCTTCTTTAGGGTGGTAAGATGACCAACACATTATAACAGAGGATATGATTTATTTATATGATGCACAATTCTTTTTGGTGCCATATATGTATATTTTGAAAAGCAAGAGACACATTTTTGGGGATTTCATTTTTATCGCAAGTAGCAAAATAATAGGGATCCTCTTCATACGTTAAATGTACAAGAAATGTAGTTCCTAAATCTGAAGATCTGAGTTGATCTTGATGGCTGTGCCCAAAAAGATATTTACCAAACAGCCATTTGCATTGGAAAAGCTGGCATCCATCATTTCTGTTTATGGGAATAACAGTTGGGCAGTTAGTTAAAACCTATCAGAACTGTTCTGATTATTTCACTCTCTAGACTGAATATAATAACTGATATCAAAGATTTCAGATGAGAGAAGGATAACCTAAGAAACCATGGAGAAGAGTATAATACCAGAGCTAGGGTTAGTACATGATTTCATCTGTTAATCAGGAGGATCAATACAAATAAAAAAACTCAAAATCTGATTGAAAGCATTTGTACTTGTATTGAAAACAAATTCAATGTTACATAAGCACTGGCCATTATTATTGGCAGATACTGAATTTAAAAATGTCATCACTCCCGAGTATAACCTACAGGCATGGAAATAATCTATAAGATTTACTTTTGCATAGCAATTTAACTACTGAAACATTGATCATTATATATATATATATATATATATATATATACACATATATATATTGTTACAGGGTCACTGGCGATATATGTGAGGGGAGATACAGTACAGACCAAAAGTTTGGACACACCTTCTCATTTAAAGATTTTTCTGTATTTTCATGACTTTGAAAATTGTATATTCACACTGAAGGCATCAAAACTATGAATTAACACATGTGGAATTATATACTTAACAAAAAGTGTGAAACAACTGAAAATATGTCTTATATTCTAGGTTCATCAAAGTAGCCACCTTTTGCTTTGATGACTGCTTTGCACACTCTTGGCATTCTCTTGATGAGCTTCAAGAGGTAGTCACCGGAAAAGGTTTTCACTTCACAGGTGTGCCCTGTCAGGTTTAATAAGTGGAATTTTTTGCCTTATAAATGGGGTTGGGACCATCAGTTGTGTTGTGCAGAAGTCAGGTGGATACACAGCTGATAGTCCTATTGAATAGACTATTAGAATTTGTATTATGGCAAGAAAAAAGCAGCTAAGTAAAGAAAAACAAGTGGCCATCATTACTTTAAGAAATAAAGGTCAGTCAGTCCGAAAAATTGGGCAAACTTTGAATGTGTCCCCAAGTGCAGTTGCAAACCCAATCGAGATGGTTTGGGGTGAGCTGGACCACAGAGTGAAGACAAAAGGGCTAACAAGTGCTAAGCATCTCTGGGAACTCCTTCAAGATTGTTGGAAGACCACTTCCGATGACTACCTCTTGAAGCTCCTCAAGAGAATGCCAAGAGTATGCAAAGCAGTCATCAAAGCAAAAAGTGGCTACTTTGAAGAACCTAGAATATAAGACATATTTTCAGTTGTTTCACACTTTTTTGTTAAGTATATAATTCCACATGTGTTAATTAATAGTTTTGATGCCTTCAGTGTGAATGTACAATTTTCAAAGTCATGAAAGTACAGAAAAATAATTAAATGAGAAGGTGTGTCCAAACTTTTGGTCTGTACTGTATATGTCACAGAAGTTGCTATCTTCCGTGATGAGAAACCCAGAAGCTTATCTCCAGCATATTAGGTGCTGAAGAGGCTAATCAGCCACGTTTGGATTGCGTTTTTGTGAGTGCTTCTAAGAGATGAGTGGGATAGCCACTCACCATATCTCCACCTCAAGTGTGTGGCTGGAGAGGTTATACCTCCAGCTGCGGAGTTTTTTATTTGGTTGTCTGGTTGAAGACCAGGAAGTCTCCTGTGTGGAACTTCAGGAAGAGCTAAAGTTTGTGATAACCTGAGTGGGCGAATCCCGCATGCATAAGGACTGTGCTATACTTTATCTTTTTGTTTGTCACTATTTGCCAACAAGGCCGTGTTTATTTTATTGAGCCTGTAGTACTTTATGCCGTATTGAATAAACCTGCAGGTGAAAATGTTCCTGTGTCTACCTCTAGAAACAGCCAAGCGAGTCAATCAATCACAATATATACACACACACACTAACATATTATATATTATATGCACCCTGTTTTCCTTGTGGATTTTTTTCAGAATAATGGCTCAGGAAAAAATTAAAAGTGGCATGCATTGCTTATCCATTGTAAGAAGTTTATTAAGTGGTTTCTGACAGAATTTATACAAGGTTGTGCACTGTCACATGTTCAGAAACATCTTCTGCAATACCATGTTTGATATTCCAAGCATAAATTTCAATTTTACCAGCAGAACAGTCCTTTGTTTCTGTGAATGAGTCTAAGTGTTCATTGGCCTCCACTATTATAATGTTGAATAGAATACAGTCATTTTCTTTTTAACATATTTATCAGTGAGCTCGCCTAGAGATTTTTGTAAGCTGCAGACTTGATCTGAGAAATGATAATTGAAGTTTAATATAGATAAATGTAATATCACACGCTTGGCCAAAGAAAGTTTCTTTAGGCTACTCTGCATAATGACACTGTGAGCGATAAAATTAGCACTAATTAAAATTTAACTGAATCCTTCTAAGTCTCTTATCCCTGCACGAGTCATCATTAGAACTATAATTCTACATCACTGCAAAGTCCCTGACAAGTGGCAGGAGCTAAGCAACTGGGTCAGGAGTTGAAGAGGGAAATGACTCATGAAAGGAAAAGAGACTTCCTGCTTCTGCATAGAGCTTAGAAGGATTCAGTTGGTCTGTATTTAATCATTGTGATGCCATAGACTTAATGGAAAAGAGAAGAATTAACTGGGTAGAAAGGTAAAATGAGCAATTGTAAGTGCACAGTGCTGTATAATATGATGATTGCAATATATTAAGAGGATAAAAATGTTGATGAGAGGAGTGCTTCTTTAATTATATGCCTATTGAAAGATTGAAAGGAGAAAGCAGAAATATGAAGCCGAATACTTCCATACTTTAGGCACACATCTAGGTGTTAATTGACAATTTTTTTTCTTCATGTTGTAGATAAAACCATGGTAAACACAGTTGCTATCATTGGAGCTGGGATTAGCGGCTTAGGAGCTATTAAGGCATGTCTGGAAGAAGGTCTTGAGCCTACTTGCTTTGAAAAAAGTAATGATATTGGAGGCCTCTGGAGATTTACAGTAAGTAAATCTTACCTGCTCTACATATAGATATTGGTGTTTGACGATAAATCTCTTTACTTACGGACAATTGTTTTGTTTTTGACGCATTCTGTTTTTCCTCCCCTTCCTCCAAGAGCAATATCTTTTTTATTTTTATATTGGCATAGGCTTCTAAGGCCTTGTGTGGGATGAGTTATAATTTTGAATGACACAATTCACTTTACCACATAATATTCAGAAAAATGGGTAAAAAATTCAAAGTGGGATGAAATTATTGAAAAAAATGCAAATCTTCCATAGTTTCAGTGTTTTTTTATTAAATTCATTGTACAGCAAAAATTATCTAGCAATATGATTCTTCAGGTCAGTGTGAATGTGGCAATATCTGTTTGTTTATTGTTTTAGTGCTAAAAATTTAGAAATTTGTTTAAAAATATTGTATTTTTTATCACCTGTAACTTTGTTATTTCTCTCTTGATAGACCTGTGTGAGAGCTTATTTTTTTGCACCTTGAGCTGCTATTTTATTGATAACATTTGGCAGTATATATCACGTTTTGATTGCTCTGTACTAGATTTTTAAGAGAGGTGAGGCAGTGAAAAAAAACAGCAATTCTAGTATTTTGATTTTTTTTACTGTTTTGGTGTTTACAATACAGGTTAATTACTTTATATTTTGATAGTTCAGCCTTTTATGGATGTGACAGTACCAGATATTTTTTTTCTTCTTCATTTCAAAACTGGAAAAAGGGAGAGTGATTCAAATTTTATTTGAATTTTGAAAAATATTTTGATATATTTTTCACTTTTAGGGATTTGAATCCTTTGATAACTTGTTCTATATACTACTGTAAAGCAGTATATATATTAAAAATTATGGGCTCCACAGGACCACCAATATGGCAGCTGTGGGTGATTTTAGCAAGTCCCCAACTGCCATAGTAACATATTGGCACCCTGCGATCATTTTGTGGAGGGTGGGCAATGCAATTGCTCTGTTTAAATGCCACTGTCAGCAATTGATTGAAGCATCTAAATAGTTAAACAGCAGTGATCGGATCAGGGCCAGCTTCAGGTTTTTGTGGGCCTTAGGTGAAAGAGTCTCAGTGGGCCCCATTAACACATACCACGATTCATGATGCACAGATACCGCAGAGAAATTGTAACATACCTGGCGGCGTCCTTGCATAGTGGTCCATCTCCCACTGTGCAAGAGCGCGCACTTGATCTCCTGTCTAGAATGTCTCTCTGACTTCCCTCCATGCTGTCTGTTTGTGTCTGTTTCTGCTGCTTAAGGGCGGCGCCCGATCACTTCCTGCTTTTTGTACCTGCTGTGGGTCACACCCCTTGTGCGTCCTCAGCCTATTGCTGTCTGTCACCTGGTATATAGCTCAGCTGCTCCAATCAATCCCTGCCTGAGCATAGTGTTTCATTCAGTGTGTGCTTGCACTCTGAAGGTGCCAGGTCCCGTTCTGTGTTCTCTTGTCTGCCTATCCTGGAGGCTGTATTTCCAGGCCTGTCTGAACACGCTCCTAACCTGTTCCTCCTGCCTTCTAGGGGCCGATTACCTAGACCCGCTCCTGTATCTTGTCTGTCCTGTCTGAACACACTCCTTGCCTGTTCGTCCTGCCTCTCTGGGGGCCGTATTCCCAGACCCGCTCCTGTATCCCCCTGCAGTGTCGGTCTCTTCCGTACACTCAGTTCCAGTCTGAACTCTCTCCTATCCTTTACCTGTTTTGCCTCTATGTCCGTTCCTTTCCTTTTTCTGCAGAGTCTGAACTCGTACGTAACTCCTGCTTGTTGTCTCTGTACTCCCGTTTGTGAGTTTGTGGTCCACTCGCTACTTCACTGCAAGTACCCTGTGGGTATCTGGCTCTGCCTTTCCCTTCCTGTCTGTTCCGTGTGAACAGAGCCCTGTCCCCCCTGCTCAGCCTTGCCTGCTCTGACTCCTTTGCTCACCGCTCCGGCGGTTCTAGCCTGCTCTGACTCCTTTGCTCACCGCTCCGGCGGTTCTAGCCTGCTCTGACTCCTTTGCTCACCGCTCCGGCGGTTCTAGCCTGCTCTGACTCCTTTGCTCACCGCTCCGGCGGTTCTAGCCTGCTCTGACTCCTTTGCTCACCGCTCCGGCGGTTCTAGCCTGCTCTGACTCCTTTGCTCACCGCTCCGGCGGTTCTAGCCTGCTCTGACTCCTTTGCTCACCGCTCTGGCGGTTCTAGCCTGCTCTGACTCCTTTGCTCACCGCTCCGGCGGTTCTAGCCTGCTCTGACTCCTTTGCTTACCGCTCCGGCGGTTCTAGCCTGCTCTGACTCCTTTGCTCGCTGCTCCGGCAGCCTTGCTCCGCTCTGTCCCTTTTGCTCACTGCTCCGGCAGTCTTGCTCCACTCTTGCTCACCGCTCCAGGCGGTCTCGTCCTGCTTTACTATTGCTCACTGCTCCGGCAGTCTCGCTCAGCTCTGACCCTTTGCTCACCGCTCCTGGCGGCCTCGTCCTGCTCTGCTCTTGCTCACCGCTCCAGGCGGTCTCGTCCTGCTCTGCTCTTGCTCACCGCTCCAGGCGGTCTCGTCCTGCTCTGCTCTTGCTCACCGCTCCAGGCGGTCTCGTCCTGCTCTGCTCTTGCTCACCGCTCCAGGCGGTCTCGTCCTGCTCTGCTCTTGCTCACCGCTCCAGGCAGTCTCGTTCTGCTCTGCTCTTGCTCACCGCTCCAGGCGGTCTCGTCCTGCTCTGCTCTTGCTCACCGCTCCAGGCGGTCTCGTCCTGCTCTGCTCTTGCTCACCGCTCCAGGCGGTCTCGTCCTGCTCTGCTCTTGCTCACCGCTCCAGGTGGTCTCGTCCTGCTCTGCTCTTGCCCACCGCTCCAGGCGGTCTCGTCCTGCTCTGCTCTTGCCCACCGCTCCAGGCGGTCTCGTCCTGCTCTGCTCTTACTCACCGCTCCAGGCGGTCTCGTCCTGCCCTGCTCTCGCTCACCTCTCTGGGCGGCCTCACTCTGCTGTTTGTCTGCCACATCTGTGGTTCTGTTCCAGAGTCCCAGTGTGTACTGGGTCCTATCCCGCCTGTGTTCCTACCTGCTAGTGCCTTCCTGTCTGCACTCTAGCCGTGCTTGCCTGTACCCCCCTGCCTGCATACCCGCCTGCCCGCATACCAGTCGTGCCTGCCTATTCCCACCAGTCTGTGTGCCAGCCTAACCAGTCTGTTCCTGTATTCCCCTGTGTGGGTCAACAGCCGTGTCCGGGGTCTGTCCTGGAGTAGCACCTGGTCCCTCTGCTCGGTTCCTCCTGGGTGCACTGGCGTCGTATGCCGTCGTGCGACCCTGGTCGGATCGGGTGAATACCTAGTTACGCCCCTCCAGGCATTCACTCTCCGGCACGGTCCAGTGGAATCACACGCACACGCCGCTCAGCCCAGGCGTGTGCATTACAGAAATCTATATATAATACAAGGCCAAAGATTTCACTTCTTACATTACATGAGTGATATCTATTGCAAATTCTACAATAGCTCAGAAATTGGTGACTCCTCACAGTGCACAATGCAGACCGGACAATATAGTCCTCCATACAGTATTAAGGGCTCCACATAGTCCTCCATACAGTATTATGGGCCCCATATATTGCTCGATACAGAATAATGGACTCCATATAATACTCCATACAGAATACTGGCCACCATATAACGCTCTATACAGAATACTGGCCCCCATATAACTCTCCATACAGAATACTGGCTCCCATATAACGCTCCATATAGAATACTGGCTTCCATATAAAGCTCCATACAGCATACTGGACCCATTATAACAGTCCATACAGAATACTGGCCCCCATATAATGCTCCATGCAGACTGTGCCCCTATATAATGCCCTATGAAGGCTGTGGCCCCATATAATGCCCCATGCAGGCTTTACACCCATGTAATGCCCCATGCCTCCTGGGCCCCCATATAGTGCCCCATGCCTCCATACATAAAAAAAAAAATAAAAAAATAAAATACTCCCCTCACCTGCTGCCGCTGCTCTCATCGCTGCCGCTGCTCCGGACTTCTCAGCCATGCCGCCTTCTTCCTGCTCTCTGCGCTGTGACTGCTTAGGAGAGGGCGTGGTGGAAAGACGTCATCGCGCCCTCTGACCTGAGACGTCACAGTGCAGCAGCCGCGGAAGAGATCGGACCTGCTGCGGAGGCACGGGGAGAGGTAAGTATTGTGCTGGGCCCCTGAGCAAGCAGAGGGGGGCGGGTGCTGGCACTGCTCTCCTCCGCTCATGGGTCCCATAGCTCGCCAGGGTGCTCGACGGCGAGTAAGCCCCCCGCCTGCTCAGGGCCCCGGAACTTGCCTGGGTGCACCGGGTGCTGGAGCAGGGCCTGGATCGGAGCTCACTCCAGTCACAGGCAGATGCTGTATACCACTTCTGGCATCTGCCTTGTGTGGAGTGGGCTCAGCACCTGAGGCCACTTCACTAATGCCGATTCCGGCACAATGTCTATATGCACCAAGGTTAAATACTAAGTTCATCTTTCAACTGCATAGATTTAGTACGAGTGTTTCCATCTATTGTGAAGGTTAATAAGAATAAGTGCACTGGAAGTAGCTTCTTGTTACCAGATAGGAAAAAAGAACCACAAGGAGTATTATATTAAGCATTTACCATCACTTTTTATGGGCAATTTTCAAAAGCTATTAGAATAAAAAGTGTTATGTTTTGCAATGGAATAATGACATATTTACCTATGGAACAAACTATTTACGTAAAAATATCTAGATATTGCTAGAATACAAATGAATAAACATTTTGCAAAATTTAACTACTTCAGGATGAAGCAGAAGATGGAAGAGCCAGTATCTACAAGTCTTTGGTTTCCAATGCTTCCAAAGAAATAACGAGTCATAGCGATTTTCCAATGCCGGATGACTTCCCAAACTTCTTGCCACATCACAAATATTTTGAATACATCAAACTCTATGCGGAACATTTTGCATTGATGAAATATATCAAATTTAAGGTAAAATATTAATATTTTGCATGACAAAGTGTAAAAAATATTGTTATGCATTAATGGGTAACAAAACTGGTAGATAACTTTTGATATCTTGTAGTCTCTCTCCGGGTAGGTGCACACATTAAGTTTTTGTTGCAGAAAGTTCTGCACCAAAAATGCATCTCTTGGCAGGAAAAAGGGTGAATAAAGTACACCACATTTTTTACACATTTTTTGCATGCGCTTTTCATTTGTTTTTCCCTAGTTATCTGGTTGGATAAAAAACGCAGCAAAAATGTTGAAACTGCTTAAAATCTGCAAGGAATAAAATAAGCTGAAACTTACAAACATGTGCGCATACCCTGGGGTTTCCCCACATCTGTTATTTTTATTAATAAAAGCATACAGCAGCACACTTTAAGCACTAACATGTATGTAAACATTGAATATACGAAATTTGAACCAATAGAATATATCTATAAAATGAAGTACTTCGCACATAAATTGGCCAATTCATGAGAGCCAACCAGCCATGACAAAGTGTACCTCTCTTTAATAGGTTCCTAAAATGCTGAGCCTCTCCTGGGCTAAAAGCCTAAAAATTTAAAGGGAAGGTAGCATCTAGCACTACTTTAAAAAAGCCTTAGGCTGATGAGAGGAGTTCTCAGTTAGAAAAGGAGGCAGTCAAAACCTCCCATAATATACTTACTGTTAGGCAGGGACGCTGTTCCCCTCACCCCTCTGCTCCGAGCCCGGCGTCCTCCTCCCGCTCTGCTGGCAGCGTGCGCTCCTTCCCAGCCACTGTGCTTAGGGCGCGCGCGCGCTCCCTCCCTCTTAAAGGGGCCGCGCGCACCGTCCTAAGGAGTCCCCGGCCAATGGCCGGAGGACTTCCCCATATATAAGGCACCTCCTCCAAAATGGAGGTGCCCGAGCAATGTTGTTGCACTGTTCACTACTCTGCTTCAGCCCTCAGGTCCCGTTGCCAGTTACCTGCCAGTTACCTGCCAGTTACCTGCCAGTTCGCTGTCTGATTCCAGCCTGTTATCCGCTTACCTGCTTGCTAGCCTGAGGTCCGACGGTCTGCCTACCAACGCCTGTCAGTCTGTCTATGGACCAGCTTGCCCGCTCACCTGGGAGCGTCCTCCTGCTACCTGCTTGCTAGCCTGCCTGGAGGCTTTGCCGTCACGTGCTGTGACCACCTGCCAGTCCAGTGACTCATGCCCGCTCACCTGGGAGCACTCATCTGCTGCCTGTCTTTTGGCCTACCTGGAGGCTCCGCCGTCACGTGCTGTGACCACCTGCTATTCCAGAGACTCTTGCCCGCTCACCTGGGAGCGCTCGTCTGCTGCCTGTCTGTTGGCCTACCTGGAGGATCCGCCGTCACATGCTGTGACCACCCATTTATCCAGAGACTCTCGCTTGCTCATCTGGGAGCACACATCTACCATCTGCCTGCTAGCCCTCCTGGAGGCTCAGCCATCACAGGTCGTACCTACCCTTACCCAGAGACTGTCCCGGTCACTTACCGTGACCTCCTGCCCGTTCACCCAGAGACTGCCCCGGTCACTTGCCGTGACCTCCTGCCCGTTCACCCAGAGACTGTCCCGGTCACCTGCTGTGACTGCCTGCCCGTCTTCCCTGGTCGCCACCGCTCCCTTACAAGGACCGCCCCCTTGTATAAGTAGCTCAGAGGTTCCGCCTCCCAGACCCGTTACAGTTTGCTCGGGCCCTGGAACCCGGTGGCACCCAAGCTCCCTCACTCTCGGACCTATGTCATGAACTATCCCGTCAGAGGTCCCAACAGGAGTCCATCCTGGGTCACCTGCGGAATGTCAATTCTCGCCTGGACACTCTGACTGCTCCACCAGCAACCACCGCCAGTGTCATGACTCGCAACCCGGCAGCCCCGCTGCCCACCAATACCGTGGTATCCTACTCCAGACCCCGGCTTTCTGCACCTCCTCGCTTCGGAGGCGACTCCGCTCAGGCTCGGGGCTTCATAAACCAGTGCACCCTGCACTTTGAACTCCTGTCCCACCAGTTTAACTCCGACCAGGCCAAAGTAGCCTTCATCATGTCCCATCTCACAGGGGAGGCTCTGGCCTGGCTAAATCCTCTATGGGAGAGAGGAGACCCCCTGGTGTCCGACTTGCCTGCCTTTCTTACGGCTTTCCGGAAAGTCTTCGACGAACCCGGACGGAAGACCTCATCTGCATCGTCTCTGCTACGTCTCCATCAGGGAAGTCTCACCGTGGGCCAATATGCCATACAGTTCCGTACCCTTGCCTCGGAGCTGGCCTGGGATAACGACGCTCTGGTATCTGTCTTCTGGGAGGGTCTGTCCGGCCGTATTAAAGATGAACTTGCCAGTCGAGACATTCCTACCACTCTCGATGACTTAATAACTCTTGCCACCCGGATTGACCTACGGTTCCAGGAGCGTGCCAAAGAGGTCATCCGTGAGAGGAGGTTTCCACGTCTAGCTCCTACCCTTCAGAAACCTGTCACTCCCTCCGTTTCTCCCCAGGTACACTCTCCTGAGCCTATGCAGGTCGACCAGACCAAGATGGTCAAAACCCGTCAGGACTTACGCCGTGCCGAGGGGAGCTGCTTCTACTGTGGCAGTAAGGAGCACCGGATCCGTACCTGCCCGGAGAGGTCGGGAAACGCCTGTGTCTAGGTTCGCTCAGAGAGGTCGACCTAGACAAGAATAAATCCTCTCCATCTCTGCTGCTGTCAGTCTCAATTATCTGCGGGGAGAATCGTTATTTCGAACTAGCCCAACTTGACTCTGGAGCAGCCGGGAATCTTATTTCACAGTCCCTGGTAGAAAAATACCGCATTCCCACCAACCCTCTGGATGTACCCTTATCTGTCGCTGCTGTGGATGGGGGCCTCTTACCACGTCCCATCCAACTCATCCCCGAATCCATAACTCTGCAGGTGGGAATGCTGCATTCTGAGAGCATCTCTTTTCATGTTCTGCCTGGACTCTCTCACGCCCTCTTACTAGGTCTACCTTGGCTCCAGAAGCATGCACCCGTGCTTGACTGGCAGACCGGAGAGGTCCTTCGCTGGGGACAGGACTGCCATAAGACTTGTTTGGTTCCTGTTCATCCCGTCCGTCCTTCTCCTACCCCAACTAATCTACCTGGACTTCCGATTCCTTATTGGTCATTTGCTGATGTCTTTAATAAAAAGGAGGCAGAGACATTACCCCCTCATAGACCATACGACTGTCCTATCGACCTGTTACCCGATACTATGCCTCCCCGTGGGCGTATTTATCCATTGTCCGCTGCTGAGACCCGGTCGATGTCCGAATATATTGAGGAGAATCTGGCCAGGGGATTCATCCGGAAATCTACCTCCCCGGCGGGAGCAGGCTTCTTTTTCGTCAAAAAGAAGGACGGCTCTCTCCGTCCCTGTATAGACTATAGAGGCCTTAACCAGATCATGGTGAAGAATAAGTACCCCCTTCCGCTCATTCCGGAGTTATTTGATCGTCTGAGGGGGGCTAGAATCTTCACCAAACTGGAACTCCATGGGGCGTACAACCTGGTCCGTATCCGTCAGGGGGATGAATGGAAGACGGCATTCAACACCCGGGACGGCCACTATGAATATCTGGTAATGCCCTTTGGTCTCTGTAACGCTCCTGCCGTCTTTCAAGAGTTGGTCAATGACATGTTCCGGGACCTTCTCTACTCCTGCGTAGTGGTGTACCTGGACGACATCTTGTTCTTCTCTCCGGATCTCCAGACTCACCGGAGGGACGTTCGTCAGGTCCTGCTCAGGCTCAGGCAGAATCACCTCTTCGCTAAATATGAGAAGTGCCTCTTTGAGGAGACCTCGCTTCCGTTTTTGGGCTACATTATTTCTCAGACCGGCCTACGAATGGATCCAGAGAAACTGTCTGCCATCGAGAAATGGCCTCGACCGGAGGGGTTGAAGGCTATTCAGCGGTTCCTGGGCTTCGCCAACTACTACCGCCTCTTCATACCGCACTTCTCTTCCCGGACTGCCCCAATTTCCGCGCTCACCCGTAAGGGTACTAATCCCAAAGAGTGGCCGCCCAAAGCAGAGGAGGCCTTTCTTTCCTTAAAACAGGCCTTCTCTTCCGCCCCGGTGCTGCATCGCCCGAACGGCAACAAGCAGTTCTTCCTGGAAGTTGACGCCTCCTCCTCTGGAGCCGGAGCGGTACTTACTCAAAAATCATCTTCCGGGAGGATGGTAACTTGTGGCTTCTTCTCTAAACTCTTCTCCTCCTCTGAGCGCAATTATTCCATAGGAGACCGAGAGTTATTGGCCATCAAGCTGGCATTGGAGGAGTGGCGTTACCTGCTCGAGGGGGCTCTTCACCCGGTAATAATTTACACTGACCACAAAAACTTGGCTTACCTCCAGCATGCCCAGAGACTTAACCCGCGCCAAGCCCGGTGGTCCTTGTTTTATGCTCGCTTTGATTTTGTTCTACATTTTCGCCCGGCTGACAAAAACATCAAGGCAGACGCCTTGTCCCGATCCTTTGTGGTGTCTGATCTCGAGGAAGAACCTAAACATATCATCGATCCCGCCAGAGTAATGCAGGTGGCTCCTGTGAGTCTAAATCGTCTCCCTCCCGGAAAGACGTTCATATCGGTACCTGATCGGGAGAAGATCCTTCACTGGGGTCATTCGTCTAAACTAGCTGGCCACGCCGGTCAGAAAAAGACCCTCCAGCTTATTACCCGGCACTACTGGTGGCCTACCCTGCACAAGGACGTGATAGACTTTGTTTCTGCCTGTGTATCCTGCGCCCGCAACAAAGTTCCGAGACACCTGCCAGCCAGTCGCCTTCTTCCGCTTCCTGTACCTGCTGCCCCCTGGCAGCATATAGCTATGGACTTCATAACTGATCTCCCCGTCTCTGCTGGTTGTACGGTCATTTGGGTTGTGGCTGACCGCTTTTCCAAGATGGCTCACTTTATTCCTCAGCCAGACCTCCCGTCTGCACCCGAACTGGCTAAAGACTTTATCCGCCACATCTTCCGTCTTCATGGCCTGCCCCTCCACATCATGTCGGATCGTGGGGTACAGTTCACCTCACGTTTCTGGAGAGCCACTTGTAAATTGCTAGACGTCACCCTGGACTTCTCCTCCGCTTACCACCCACAGTCCAATGGTCAAGTGGAGCGGATCAATCAGATCCTGACCAGTTACCTCCGGCACTTCGTTAATGCCCACCATTCTGACTGGGTGGATCTCCTGCCATGGGCCGAATTTTCTTACAACAATCACGAGAGCGAATCTTCCTCCAAATCCCCGTTTTTTGTAGTCTTCGGTCAGCATCCTCGGATCCCATTTCCCGTCTCCACCTCGGTGGACAATCCGGCTGCGGAATCTCTTGTTAACAAATTTTCCTCCATATGGGAGAGTACCCGGTCCGCACTCCTTCTGTCATCCGAGCGTATGAAAAGACATGCTGACAAAAAACGTCTGGATCCTCCTCAATTCCGTCCAGGGGATAAGGTCTGGCTCTCGTCCAAGTATGTCCGGCTCAAGATTCCTTCCTATAAGTTAGGGCCTCGGTTCATCGGTCCTCTGGAGGTCATCAGTCAGATCAACCCAGTGGCCTATAAATTGAAACTCCCGGCCAACTTGCGGATCCCTAACTCCTTCCATGTATCTCTCCTCAAACCTGTGGTACTTAACTCTTTTTCCAGGTCTACAGGTACGCCTCCTGCTCCGGTTTCCGCTGAAAACGAATTTGAGGTAGAGAACATTCTGGCCACCAAAAGGGTAAGAGGGAAGACCTTTTTTCTAGTAGATTGGAAGGGGTTTGGTCCTGAGGAGAGAACGTGGGAGCCCCGGGAGAACATCCATGCCCCTCTCATCCTTGCTAAATTTCTCTCTGGCCTAAAAAAGGGGGGCCTAAAGGGGGGGGTACTGTAGCGCTGGCGTCCCTGCCCTCTGCTAGGCAGGGACGCTCTTCCCCTCACCCCTCTGCTCCGAGCCCGGCGTCCTCCTCCCGCTCTGCTGGCAGCGCACGCTCCTTCCCGGCCACTGTGCTTAGGGCACGCGCGCGCGCGCTCCCTCCCTCTTAAAGGGGCCGCGTGCGCCGTCCTAAGGAGTACTTCACCATATGTAACGCACCTCCTCCAAAATGGAGGTGCCCGAGCAATGTTGTTGCACTGTTCACTACTCTGCTTCAGCCCTCAGGTCCCGTTGCCAGTTACCTGCCAGTTACCTGCCAGTTACCTGCCAGTTACCTGCCAGTTCGCTGTCTGATTCCAGCCTGTTATCCGCTTACCTGCTTGCTAGCCTGAGGTCCGACGGTCTGCCTACCAACAACTGTCAGTCTGTCTTTGGACCAGCTTGCCCGCTCACCTGGGAGCGTCCTCCTGCTACCTGCTTGCTAGCCTACCTGGAGGCTTTGCCGTCACGTGCTGTGACCACCTGCCAGTCCAGTGACTCATGCCCGCTCACCTGGGAGCGCTCATCTGCTGCCTGTCTGTTGGCCTACCTGGAGGCTCCGCCGTCACGTGCTGTGACCACCTGCCTGCCCAGAGACTTCTGCCCGCTCACCTGGGAGCGCTCATCTGCTGCCTGTCTGTTGGCCTACCTGGAGGCTCCGCCGTCACGTGCTGTGACCACCTGCTATTCCAGAGACTCTTGCCCGCTCACCTGGGAGCGCTCGTCTGCTGCCTGTCTGTTGGCCTACCTGGAGGATCCGCCGTCACATGCTGTGACCACCCGTTTATCCAGAGACTCTCGCTTGCTCATCTGGGAGCACACATGTACCATCTGCCTGCTAGCCCTCCTGGAGGCTCAGCCATCACAGGTCGTACCTACCCTTACCCAGAGACTGTCCCGGTCAGTTGCCGTGACCTCCTGCCCGTTCACCCAGAGACTGCCCCGGTCACTTGCCGTGACCTCCTGCCCGTTCACCCAGAGACTGTCCCGGTCACCTGCTGTGACTGCCTGCCCGTCTTCCCTGGTCGCCACCCGCTCCCTTACAAGGACCGCCCCCTTGTATAAGTAGCCCAGAGGTTCCGCCTCCCAGACCCGTTACACTTACTAGTGATAAGCGAGGTGTTATCCGAGCATGCTCGACTCCTAACCGAGCAGCTTTGGCGTGCTTGTGAAGTAAGTTTGCATTGCCGCAGCTGCGAGAAATGCAGCCGCGGCGATATGAGTGTCACGCTGTCTCTGTGTACTGGAGGTAGGGGGCCTAAGCTGACCCTAAGCTGGGGCCCTGACTAATCCCTCTACCTGGAGGTACTGTTAAAGGTACAGAGGTCCAGGCCGCCAGCGTAACCCCTACCTCCTGAGGATCCCTGCACCTAAGTAATCTAGTCCTGAGAAGGACCCCGATCACAACAAAAGGGGACAAGTAATAATATGCCCACACTCAGTACTTAGACGAACGAGACAGTACAAGGGAAAAACCAAAACCACCTTGCATACAAAAACTACACAACTACAACAGAGGGAACACCAACGGGAAAGGAGATAAATGATAAAGCGAGGAAGGGAAAAAACTCTCCGAATACACTTATCTCTGAAACTCCAAATACCACGATCCGCTCTGTTAGTCTGCATGAAATGCTTTCACCGACACTTCCCTAACAGACCGGCAGGCATTTGAAGGAGTCTCACTACAGCAGCATTGATTGCAGCTGGGTGAGGCTGGACATGTCTAGCACAGAGAGAGAGAGAATTAACTCCCTCACTGCCGAAAAACACAAAGCACCAAAAAGTCAGCTGCGAGAAGTCAGGCTGTGTAATCGTGACGATCTTCGTGGCGACACACCCGTGACAGTACCCCCCCTTCTACGAGGGGCCTCCGGACCCTCAGGGCCAGGTTTATCCGGGTGAGTCGTGTGGAAGGCCCGAACAAATCGGTCTGCGTTAAAATCCGACGCAGGAACCCACATCCTCTCCTCAGGACCATACCCTTTCCAATGAACCAGGTACTGAAGGGACCGGCGATTAAAGCGTGAATCGATGACCCTCGATACCTGGAACTCCAAGTTACCATTGACCACCACTGGAGGGGGAGGTAAAGATGACGGTACCACCGGCGCCACATACCTCTTAAGCAACGATCTGTGGAACACGTTGTGAATTTTAAACGTAGGGGGGAGGTCAAGACGGAATGCCACCGGATTAATTATAGAACTGATTCTGTACGGCCCGATGAACCTGGGACCCAGTTTCCAGGAGGGAACCTTAAGTTTTATATTCCTGGTAGACAACCATACCCGATCGTTCACACTTAGGTCCGGACCAGACACTCTCCTCCTATCAGCCATACGTTTGTATCGGTTCCCCATAGTATTCAGATTCTTCAGCACCCCTCTCCATACTGAAGCGAGTGATGAGGAAAATCGTTCCTCCTCAGGAACCCCCGAAGAGCCCCCCTACTGAAAGTACAAAACTGGGGGTGAAAACCATATGCCCCAAAAAACGGGGACTTACCAGTGGACTCGCTCCGCCTATTATTAAGAGCAAACTCTGCCAGAGGTAAGAAAGAAGCCCAGTCCTCCTGGTTCTCTGACACAAAACACCGGAGATATGTCTCCAAGCTCTGGTTCATACGTTCCGTCTGACCATTGGTCTGAGGATGAAAAGCCGATGAGAACGACAAATGCATCCCCCGCCGTGCACAAAACGCCTTCCAGAACTTGGACACAAACTGAGACCCCCGATCAGACACCACCTCGGAGGGTACCCCGTGAAGCCTCACAATCTCCCCAATGAACACCTGCGCAAGAGTTTTAGCATTAGGGAGAGCAGGAAGAGCGATAAAATGTGCCATCTTGCTGAACCTGTCCACTACAACGAGTATGTCCGTTTTACCCGAAGACGGAGGGAGGTCCGTAAGAAAGTCCATAGACAGATGAGTCCAAGGACGCTCCGGGATCTTCAAAGGTAAGAGGGCCCCAGACGGACGGGTATGTGAGGTCTTAGAGCGCGCACAAACCCCACAGGACGCGACAAAAGTTACCACCTCCTTATGTAAGTTAGGCCACCAAAACCGACGCGAGAGGAGATCCACAGTTGCTTTACTCCCCGGGTGTCCTGCAAAAACTGAGTTATGGTGTGCCTCGATCACCTTTTGTTGCAACTGATCTGGAACAAACAGTCTCCCCGGAGGTCCAACAGGGGCGTCCCCCTGAGCCTCCAATACCTCCTCCTCCAGCTCAGAGCATACTGCCGAAACCACCACCTCCTCCTGAAGGATAGGAATCGGGTCGTCCGTATTCCCGGCCCCAGGGAAACTACGAGATAATGCATCCGCCTTTACATTTTTTGACCCAGGACGATATGTAACGACAAAATTAAACCTGGTAAAAAACAATGACCACCTAGCTTGTCTGGGATTCAGACGTTTCGCGGACTCCAGATATAGCAGGTTCTTGTGATCGGTGATGACGGTGACCGGATGGACTGCCCCCTCCAAAAAATGGCGCCACTCCTCAAAAGCTAACTTAATGGCCAAGAGTTCCCTATTGCCGACATCGTAATTCCTCTCAGCGGACGACAATTTTTTAGAGAAAAAGGCGCACGGATGCCACTTACCAGGGGACGAACCTTGAGACAATACTGCTCCCACCCCTACCTCGGAAGCGTCTACCTCTACAATGAATGGCTGTGACGCATCAGGTTGAATGAGTATGGGTGCCGAGGCAAAACATTTTTTCAAGGAGGAAAATGCTTGACAAGCCTTGTCAGACCACCTAGAAAAATCCGTCCCCTTTTTAGTCATGTCTGTGAGAGGCTTAACCATGGACGAGAAATTACGAATGAACTTCCGGTAATAATTCGCAAACCCCAGGAAACGTTGTAGTGCCTTAAGATTCTCTGGCCGATCCCACTCAAGAACTGCCCGCACTTTCCCAGGGTCCATACGAAAACCGGACGCTGAAACCAGGAAGCCTAAAAACTGGAGTTCCTGTACGGCGAACACACACTTTTCCCATTTGGCATACAGTTTATTATCCCGCAAGATCTGTAACACCTGCCTAACGTGCTCCTGATGAGACACCAGATCCGGCGAGTAAATTAAGATATCATCCAGATATATGACAACAAACTGTCCCACCAGGCGGCGAAAAATGTCATTAACAAAGTGTTGGAACACCGCCGGGGCATTAGTCAGACCGAATGGCATGACAAGGTTCTCAAAATGCCCCTCCGGAGTGTTAAACGCCGTCTTCCACTCATCCCCCTCCTTCATCCTAATCAGATTGTACGCCCCCCTGAGATCCAACTTAGAGAACCATTTGGCGCCCACGATCTGATTAAAGAGATCGGGAATAAGTGGGAGCGGATACGGATCTCGGACCGTAATCCGATTAAGTTCACGGAAATCCAGGCAAGGGCGTAGGCCTCCATCTTTCTTCTTAACAAAGAAGAACCCCGCAGCCACCGGTGAAGATGAAGGTCTAATATGCCCCTTAGCCAGACTTTCTGAAATATAATCCTTCATGGCCTGCCTCTCAGGACCAGAAAGGTTATACAACCTAGCTTTAGGTAACTTGGCCTCAGGGAGCAGTTTTACAGAACAGTCATACTCGCGATGAGGAGGTAGTTCCTGACACCCTTTCCCCGAGAATACATCCTCAAAGTCCGCCAGAAATGGAGGTAAGACCCAAGGAGTAACCGCACCGATGACCGTGTTCATGCAGTTTTTATTACAGAATTTACTCCATTGGCTTATCTCTCTGGATTGCCAATTAATAACCGGGTTATGCTTAGTTAACCAAGGAAGGCCCAACACTATAGGAGTGGGAAGACCCTCCAACACGTAGCAAGACAACAGTTCTTTATGTATCGCCCCCACTTGAAGTTTTACGTTATGCACAGCTTGCAAAAAACTTCCCTGACCGAGAGGCCTGGCATCGATCGAGAATATGGGGATGGGTTTAGCCAACTCACTCAATCGCATACCTTGAACCCGGGCAAACCGAGCGTCCACCAGATTAGCCCCGGCCCCACTATCCAGAAGGACAGATATCCTCTCAGTTCTCGTACCCACCACCACCTCCGCCGGTACGAGAAACTGAGACGAACCTAGGGACGAAATACCTACTCCCAGATTGCCGTCCACCACACAACCTGGGATCAACAGTTTTCCGACGACTCTTCACTCTGCAAGGGACGGGATGGACACCCCCCCAATAAAATGTCCCTTTCTCCCGCAGAAGAAACACCTTCCTGTCTTATGGCGCACCACCGGTCCCCTCCCCCGAAATGATGTCCCTCCTAATTGCATAGGCTCCTCTGGACTGACCAGGGGAACCACCATATGAGGGGACCTTGTAGGAGGTGGAGTCATCACAGGGGGTGGAGTTATCCCGCACCTCTCCCGAAGCCGTCTGTCAACGCGAATAGCAAGGGCCATAGCGGCTTCCAGTGACGCGGGAGAGTCATACTGTGCCAACACATCCTGTAATTTGTCGGGTAAACCTTGACAAAACTGGCTCCTAAGAGCCGGGTCATTCCACTGGGTGTCCGTGGCCCACCTACGGAACTCCGAACAGAATTCCTCCGCCGGACGATCTCCCTGCTGGATCCTACGTAACTTAGACTCAGCAAGGGAGATCCGATCCGGGTCATCATATACGAGTCCCAGAGCAGCGAAAAACCTATCCACTGACTGGAGAGCCGGAGAGCCCGGGGGAAGAGAGAACGCCCAAGATTGTGGGTCCCCTTGTAGGAGCGAGATGACAATTCCCACCCTTTGTTCTTCACTCCCCGATGACCGAGGCCGCAGCCGAAAGTACAACTTGCATGCCTCCCGGAAAACAAAAAACTTGTCCCGCCCCCCAGTGAACCTGTCAGGGAGAGCTACTTTAGGTTCTGGTCCGGCTTGCTCCTGAGGATACAAAACCTTGGACCTAACGTCCTCCAGCTCCATGGACAAACTCTGCAACTGCCGAGCTAGACCGGCTACTGGATCCATGGTAGCTGGAGAAAATCAAAGTGGGTCGGTGAAAATATCACGCTGTCTCTGTGTACTGGAGGTAGGGGGCCTAAGCTGACCCTAAGCTGGGGCCCTGACTAATCCCTCTACCTGGAGGTACTGTTAAAGGTACAGAGGTCCAGGCCGCCAGCGTAACCCCTACCTCCTGAGGATCCCTGCACCTAAGTAATCTAGTCCTGAGAAGGACCCCGATCACAACAAAAGGGGACAAGTAATAATATGCCCACACTCAGTACTTAGACGAACGAGACAGTACAAGGGAAAAACCAAAACCACCTTGCATACAAAAACTACACAACTACAACAGAGGGAACACCAACGGGAAAGGAGATAAATGATAAAGCGAGGAAGGGAAAAAACTCTCCGAATACACTTATCTCTGAAACTCCAAATACCACGATCCGCTCTGTTAGTCTGCATGAAATGCTTTCACCGACACTTCCCTAACAGACCGGCAGGCATTTGAAGGAGTCTCACTAAAGCAGCATTGATTGCAGCTGGGCAGCCTCGTCTAGCACAGAGAGAGAGAGAATTAACTCCCTCACTGCCGAAAAACACAAAGCACCAAAAACTCAGCTGCGAGAAGTCAGGCTGTGTAATCGTGACGATCTTCGTGGCGACACACCCGTGACAATGAGCATGCCGAAGCTGCTTGATTAGCACCCAAGCATGCTCAGATAACACCTTATCCGAGCAGGTTCTCTGATCATTATATACTACTACTACAAAAAAACTGACCAGCACCTCCAAACAGAAGAAAGCAAGAATGAACAGGTGGAAGCTGCTATGACTGCATAATATAGAAACAAAAGCATAACTGTCACAGGTTTACTGTGACAGAGAGGGGCCAGAAGACTGCAGTGTCCGATTACGCACACTCCTGCACTGATTAGAAGCACTTTACCATCATATTAAACGGTTCAGGTTTCTGCTAGCACTGCAGTGGTTCAATCTGTTCAGTTGAGTCTCTGAAGCTTTCCTGCTTTGATGATCTCAGCTGTTGCTCCCACACCCTGACTCCCCACAAAAAGCAAAGTGTCTGTTTCGTGTACTGAATAACAGTCTCTGTTTTCCTGGAGGATCCTATCAGCTTCAGGATTCCAGACTCAGCTGCAGTCCGACAATCAAGCGCAGACTCTTGTTCTTTTTTCAACAGAACAACATTACTTAACTCTTCCAGTTCAGTTTTGATCACAGACATAGCACTTTGTGATACATCCTTCACATTTTCACCCTCTTTCTCTGTCCCTCTCTCCTGACATTTTGTCCACCAGTTATGATCCACTAGGTACTGCAGCTTTCCAGAACATAGTTATGCTTTCTGTAGGTGCATCCCCGCCCGTTTCCCCTTCTTGGGAAGTAAGTAAGGCTCGCTCCTCCCCGCCTTCTCCAGGCTATAGACCCCGGACGTTTAGGGAAGTTTCCTTGTTGTTAGCTGCTTCTTTCTCTATCATGCTGCTCCTCTTTTTCTCTTCCTCTCACTGCATGGCTGTTGACCTTCAGCCCTAAAGCCCTGAACTTCTCTGTTTTCTCAATTATCCCTCCTGCACAAGCTTATATGTTCCAACCACTTTAACTCTATTCCCCTATCTACCCAAACAGGAAGTGCCCCTACTGCTTATAACTAGTGATGAGCAAGTATGTTCTGTTAACCCTCTATGCGAGCATGCTCGGGCGAACACCGAGTATCTTCAGCATGCTCGGGGGTTATGCTTCAGTCTCTCTGTGTGCATGATTTGCGACTGTTTGACAGCTTTAATACATGTGAGGAATGCCAAAGAAACAGACATTTCTCACATGTATTAAAGCTGTCAAACAGTCGCAAATCATGCACACAGTGAGACTGAAACATAACCCCTGAGCATGCTTAAGATACTCGGTGTTCGCCCTAGCATGCTCGCCTAAAGTGTTAACAGAATTTACTCGCTAATCACTATTTATAACTTAGTACTTCTCCCACTTAGAAAAGTTTATAATAACTATTACTTCTACTTATTCCTCACACTACAGTGCCCCCCCTACTATACCCTGGTTCCTAGCAAACCTTATCTTATTCCTACACTTATATGACTCGCCCCCTGGGCCGCGTTTGCACACGTGTGTGGGTTACCCGGAACCGGGTCTCTGGGGGGGTTGTAGTCTCCGTGGCGGTGACCTGGTCCCGTGGCTCAGGGTGGTCAAACCAGTGGCAGTCTTTTATGGGTTTTAGGTTAATTGTCCGACTACGCCACCCGTGGATTGCGGTCAGTGCGAACCGCCGCTGCAAGGGCAGACCGTTGGGGCTGATGGTGTATGCAGCTAAGGTAGTGTGACTCCCCACGGGAAGAGTGCAGCCCCAGGGCAGTGTAGTTGATGGTGGGAGTGATGGTGCGAGCGTCCCAGCACTAGTAGTGCTGGTGCGGCGATGAAGCACAGAGACGTGGGATTGCAGTTCAAATGCTTTACTCACAGTTCTTTATATTCTTAGTCATTCCGCCGGCAATGACTCCCCAAACCGTGCTGCGTCCACCAGGCAGGGGCTCGGTCAACCCCCAGGTAATTCCAGAGTGTGGCACAGGACTCCCTTCTACTCCTTTCTCTGGCCGTGCCCCACCAGTGACACTACGTCTGTCCAGCTCCCGTGGGCCTTCTCTTGGGAGGGCTTCGTGCTCACCTCCCTGACCCTATGTGGTATGCCTTTCTAGTAGGTGTAGTGAGGGGTCGCACCAAGATATGATCGCGACCGCCGGTCCTTGGCTGAGGATTAGTCGCCTCCACCAACTTGGGATCCGGTACCCTGTTCTGCCAACCCGTCACCCGCAATCTCCTGGGCCTTTGGGGTTCCCTCTGCCTTCTTGTCTCTGGGCCTCTCTTGGTGTTCTGTTCCTTTCTTCCTTTCCTTTCTGTTCCTGTTCCTTGCTGTTTCTGTTCCTCTCCTCTGGCTCTGGCCTTCACTCTAGGCCTGCCTTGTGGAGCTGGGCCCAGACTGAGCCACAGCTCCCTGTCAGCCTTCTCTGGCTGAGCTCCTTCTCTCCCTGAACTGACTGAACTGAACACTGTTCTAAGATGGTGCCCACCTTTTATACCTCCCTCTCTGTGTATGAGCCCAGGTGACTTGCAACCAGTGGGCTCCTACCTATGCCCAGAGACCAACCCCTGTCTGCTCCTACATCACTGGGTGTGCTTCCCCCTCCCCACTCCAGCCAGGGACAGATGCTGTCGTGCCTGCACTTCTGTCTCGTGGGAGCACCATTGAGCTGTCCCCCAGAAATGGGGTGTGTGTGCTGCATGCAGCTTACTGAGTCTTGGTCCACACTCCATCCTTACCCGGGAGTGGAATATCACACCCCTGTAGCGGCCGAACCCTCGGGGCGCTACATATACCCTATCCTTTCCCTAAATTATCTTGTTACAGTATATTAACACACATTTTCAATATTTCACAATGATGCACATATTATACATTATACAGTACATGTACCTGTTTTATCAGGAAGAGATGCAGAGCGTGTGCAGGTGTCCACACACCTTTACAGATGGTCATTCCCCTCTACTACTTATACTCGCCTCTGGCAAGCAGGATTGTCAGTATTAGTTTTATACTTCCTGGTGTGGAGTTGGAGTTGAGTGTTGATCTTAAGAGTGTTACTTGATGACTTGTCTGTGTGCATATTGTCACAACTCTGTTGTCGAATTACCCAGGTCCAGGGCTCCTTCCCTGTCCCTAATACTAGGAGTGCCCTAACTATTCCTGCTCCCTGGATTACTTCTGATGGTGATAACGGCAGGGCCACATACCTTGCTGAACACCTGAATCAGCCCTATATCTGTCCCCCTCCACCACCCAGGAAAGTGGGGAGTAATAGTGTATGAATATGCACAAACTAAACTAAGAAGGGAGGACATACAGGGATAAATGGAAATACCAATCAAACAAATATGCACTCACAAACAACAGAGAGGAACACCACAGAGAAAACGAAGGAAAACCAAAACCAAAAGGGAGAGGATGAGGACTTGGACACAGCCGAAACACTAAGCAGCAGTCACAGATCAACACTCTGCCAACAACAGACACCTCCACTCCACACCAGGCAGTATGAAACTAATGCTGGCAGAGGCGAGTATATACATAAGAGGGGAGCGACCAATATGGAACAGCTGAGATCATCCAAGCAGGAAAGCTTTATAGACTCTAAGCTGAACAGTTAAATCCTCTGCACTGCTAACAGAAACCTGCACTGTTTAATATGAAGAAGTACTTCTGATCAGTGCAGGAGAACGTGAAATCAGACACTGCAGTCTTCTGGCCACTTCTCTCTGTCAACCCGTGACACATATTCTCATCCTCTCCTGTTTGGTTTTTCCTCCCTTTTACTTCCTGGTGTTCCACTCTGTTGTTTGTGTGTGCATATTTGTATGATTGATATTTTCATTTATCCCTGTACATCTTCCATTTTTAGTCTGGTTTGTGTATTCTTATATACAACTAACTTCCCACTTCCCACTTCCCTGGGTGGGGGAGGGGACAGATAAGGGCTAATTCAGGAGCTAAGCAGGGTACGTGGTACCGGCATCTTCACCATTAGAAGTAGTCCGGGGAGCAGTGATAGCAAGGGCACCCTTACTTTAGGGATAGCAAAGGAGCCCCTAGCCCTGGGATATAAAACTACAGTCATGTGACAATAATGCAGCACACTGTAAGCACTATGTTGTATGCAAACATTGAATTTAAGACATTTGAATTGTATTACTGCTATATAGAATACTCTTCTAAAAATGAAGGTACTTAGCAAATCAATTTGGCAATTCATAAGAGCCCAACAGTCACATTTTTTTAAAGCACGCAGCAGGTTATAAAAAGGATAAAAATAAAATGTAGCATAATTACATTACAGAAGTTCGGGTTCTGCCGAATTTTAGAAAAAGCTTTGTTTCGGATACCAGAACTTGACTTGAACTTGACACCGGACCCAAGCTTTAGTGCTGTAAAATGGCTGTAAAATGGTCATAGTAAGGTATAGGGGGTTGCAAAAGTAACCAAATGGGGGTAAGAGCAGGACAATTGCCTTGCAAATAAATGCAAATAGAAAAATGACTTAAAATAACATGGAATTAAAATAAATATGTCCGTTTAACCCCTTATATGTTGCTGTCAATGGTGACTACAGAATCTAAGTAGTTAACAGAGTGTGGGGGCCCCCTCTTTAACTCCATTGGCACCCTGAGATCTTGAATCTTGATTGTGTGGTTCTGATGTTTTCCTTTGCAGTTCATGGGCAAATAACGTCCTTGGGGTCTGCTGGCTATAGCGGTCTATACAGAAGTTATCAAAATTTAGGTGGTAAAAATAAACGTTTACATTCCTGTTTTGTCACTTTGCATTATTTCCTGAAAAGCACCTGAAGGGTTAATGAACTACATGAAAGCAATTTTAAATATGTTGAGGGGTGCGGTTTTTAAATTGGTATCACTTTTGGATGGTTTCCAACATATAGAACCCCCAAAGTCTCTTCAAAACTGAACACGTCCCTATAAAAATAAGCTTTGTAAATTTCCATTAAAAAATGAAAAAGTACTGTTACATTTTTAAACCTTCTAAAATGCTAACAAAGCAACATTTTACAAATGGTGCTGATGTAAAGCAGACATATTTTACTGTGTCATGACTATCTGGATTAAAGGGATAATCAATCATTCAAAGTTTGAAAATTGCAATTTTTTTTTACATTTTTATAAATAAACGCAAAACATACCAACCTAAATGTATCGTTATTCTAAAGTATAATGTGTCAGGAAAAACAATCTCAAAGTCAATGGGATATGTTGATGCATTCCAGAGTTATTATTACATAAAGTTACACATGTCAGATTTTAAAAAAATTGGTCTGTCACTAAGGGGTTAAAGCGTGTTGATTGGCTGCGCTGCAGCTTTTCAATAAGCTTTATTAGTTGGCCAAACCTGAACAATAATTCAGACATACAGTAAGAAGTCCGTATTTGATACCGAAATACAAACTTTACAATTCAGGTTTGCTCATTCATAATAATTACCTTACCAATGCCTACTTCTCTTTGAACACGTTCTGTGCTATCCATTGTTCTCCATGCTTCTTCTTTGGGTATGTTGGGTGTGTGACCATTGCAAGCAATTGCTAGCCATAGCAATGCCTAACTTGTCAACACTGGCTGATGCGGTCACAACTTTGTTCTGCAAAGTATGTAGACAGAATAGCTATGTTCATCCAGATCTGGTGGCCCAACAATCCACCAGAAATTGCGAGTAAAGGCGAGTGAATAGATGCATGCTAATCAAATTTGCTTTGAACCTCACAAAAATTCAGATATGCTAGTTACCCAAATTTTTTTGCAATTCAATTCACTTGAATCAAGCAAAATGGCTAAAGAAAAGACTGGAACAAGAGAGAGGGTGCAAGAAACTTGAGGACTTGACAGGGAACTGCAATACCAGGACAGGTGATGGGCAAAAGTAGTATATATTTTTTTTTACTCTTTAATCCACCTGTTTATTATGCTCTGGGATTTGCAGGATCCTGAGAGCTTAATAAACAGCATTTAATTATTAATGTTGCAGTCTCTCTTTCTTTCTCTCTCTACTTATAGTTTCATTAAAACGTTTTGATTTGATATGAGCATTAACACATTTGTGCACATATACAGTATTATAAACATACTAGCTTTTTAGACACCTTTTTCTGACAAACATTTATGAATCTTAATTATAGAAAGAATATAGCAATGTAATCTTTTATATAATATTATATTATTAAATAATTTTAATCATTAAAATGAACCATTTAAATATATTAGACTTCCAAATAGATAACAAAAACAAATTAATAAATTACATTGGTAGCATTATCCTGTTAATATTAGCTAATTTTTGTCTTGAATTTAGACAAACGTTTGCCGAGTAGAGAAACATTCTGAGTTCTCAGTCACTGGTCAGTGGCTAGTTACTACAGAAAGCAATGGAGAAAAGAAGACAGATATTTTTGATGCAGTTATGGTTTGCACTGGTCAGCATGTACAGCCTGTGGTGCCTTTGAATACCTTTCCAGGTAGTTATAAAGTATGATTTTATGTTTTTTATAATGCTACCTGATTTCTTAATAATTTAGAAACCTAATTCTGTTGTAAAGAACGTTCAGTTGTAGTCTCTATAATTCCATATATATTCTGCCTGCTGTATCCATTTTTGGTGACTTTAGAAAAAATCCTTTTATCTGACTATCTATCAATATATTTACAAACCAAAGAATACAGCTATAGATAGGGACGTAATGATCGTGGTCGCACCCTCTCCCATGATTGGGCCCATGCTGGAAGGGGTTCCACCGACGCCAGCCATCAACTTCAGCTGGATGTGCGTACAGGCACTCACATTCAGCTGAAATGTATTGCGTTGCACAGACCCGCCAGGTCCCTGCACTGCAATACATACTGCTGACCAATCAGAGGTCAGCAGCTAACATTGGTGTGCCAGTCACGAATGGCGCATGACCATGGTGTAATGTGCTGTCTGTGGCGGCACACTAAAGTCACTACAGAAGTGGACATTGCACATCATGGGAGCAGACGAAGGTAAGAAGAATCATTTATTTTTTTTAATGTGTTGGAAAAGAGCGGCAGAACATTACACCAGGTAGGGGTCCGGCATGGGGAGCATTATCCCATTCACCTCAAAGCCTGTTTTCACTTTCCTGACCAGGCAAATTTTTAAATTCTGACCAGTGTCACTTTATGAGTTAATGAAAGAAGAAGAAGAGAGAAAATGCGCGCTGTATGAAGAACCAGAGAGATGAATTGAAATGAAAACGGCCAAAGGGCCACTCATCTGGTGGAGTTGTACACCCCTGCACAACCCCAGTGATTGCTTTGAGGCAGGGAGATGGATGCCCTCACCGCATGCTGCAGACTGAAGCTCCCACCGCATATTGCGGACCGCCGCCTGCCACCGCTACTTCCGCATTCCTGGTCGCGTACCACGTGATTAGTCGCGGACCACGTGACGGGAGGCTGGAGGTGCGTCACCGCTGGTCCTTTTAGGTTAGGGAAGGCAGCTCTGGGGCTGCAGGTCCTCAAAGGAGTTGGATGGAGAGTTGTGTGGACAATTAAAAAGTGGTGAACAGCTGCTTCTGGCACCAGCCCTCAGAGAGGGAATGAGGATAAATGGAAAAAAGAAAAAAGCGGTCTATGAAGCTCTGAATTGATCACTGGGAGACAGTATTTAGGGCTAAAAACATTAAATACGCCCTCTCCACAACGCATTTCGATATCCAAACTATCTTCATCGGGTGATACAGGGATATAAACAAAAGAAAAACATTTATAGGGAAGGATTCACAATGATTGGATGACAAATTAATTAGTTAATCATGGGTTCTGAGAACCCTTCATGTGCCAGTATGCAGATGCCTCTCATGTCAGCACAAGGACAGCAAGCACATGAATTCACAAAATTAGGGAAAAGTTAGATAAGCAATGGAATATAGCAATACATGTTACTGAAGAATATTAAAAATGTAAAAAGTAACAAGATGTAATACTAAAAATACAATAATAAAATGTGACATATCCAGAATATGACCATAATAATGAGGAGGAGGAGAAACAGAAAGGGTGGAATCACCCATAAACCTGGGAAGAAAGGGGAAGGTCCCTAAGAACTGATCACATTTTCAAGGACCAAATTCAGACCTTCAGGGGCTAATGTGCCTAATTTGAAAATCCAAAAACTCTCCTTATTGATTAAATTAGCCAACCGATCCGGAACAGTATCTGGTACATGATCAATAATAGTTAGCCTCATAAATTTTGGATCCTTTTGATGGACAATACTAAAATGTTTGGATACACTATAGTTAATAACCTATTCATATATTATGTCTGTGTTTATTAAGGCGTGCATGCATAGTTTGTATTGTCCGGCCCACATACTGGAGGTCACATGGACATTCTAATAAATAAATTACATGTGTTGATTGACAATTCACATGATGTTTAATGGAAAACAATTTTCCTGTAGTTTGTGATGAAAACATATTTTGGGTACCATTTTGAATAGTTTTGCAACACAAGCACTTTGGCGTGTTACAAGAACGGCAACCCAAACGGGAATTGTCATGTGATGACTTTATTTTTGACTTCAAAGATGTATTGCTTGATGCAATTAAACTTTGTAGGTTTTTACTCTTTCTGTAGATGATTTTTGGCTTGTTGGGTATACATGGCCCTAAAATTTGATCCCCCTTGAACCAAAATTGATTCAGAATATTTTGAACGGTAACTCTGGATTGACTAAACGTGGTGACATACTTCACCTAGCCAATTCCGAGACCGCTTTATTTCTTCCCGTAGATGATTCTCTCCTGTCAATGCAGATGTCTTGAGTCAGGACTCTGGTCCTGGAGAATGCATCATTTAGCAGTCTTTTAGGGTAGCCTTTCTGTATAAACAGTTTCCTCAGTATTTTTGATTCTGCCAGAAATTCAGAATCTCTAGTATAATTTTTTCGGATCCTCCAATATTGTCCATAAGGGACATTGGTGATCCATTTTGGGAGATGTCCACTATCAAACCTCAGATAATTGTTTAAATCCACTGGTTTGAAAAAAGTAGATGTGAACAGTCTTCCCATGGTGTCAAACTGTACCATTAGGTCCAGAAATTGGAGGGCAGTTTCAGAAATGGTTGCTGAAAAGGATAGACCCCACGAGTTGGAATTAAGCTCATCAACAAATTTAAGTGCACTCTCGCTTGTACCCCTCCACAGGAAGAATAGATCATCTATATAACGACTAGAGATGAGCGTTGTTCTACTCGAACTGTTCGCCAATCTCAAATTCGAGCTGTTTTGGGCGGTGTTCGAGCCGTTGGGCGAACACGAACGATTTGAGAAAAATTGCGCTGTTCGAGGTTATGTTCGATAACTGTTCGTGCACCAAAATCATAACTGGATTTTTTCTCAGTAATGATAAAAATTAATGTTAATACGCAGTTTCAGTGTACAGCGGGGTGGGGGGAGGGGCAGGGGATGGATCTCTGCAGGAATAATGAAGATCTCCATTTTTTTTTCTCTTTCCCGCATTTACAGTGGGGAGGTGCAATCTGTTAGCCTATCAGCAGCGCACACACGGAGCGAAGTGCTTTTTTTCACACAAGCAAGGGCATGTGTCATTGGCAGTGTATGTCACATGTCCTTGCCCTATAAGACCAAGCCATTTTCCCCGTCGCCACCATTTTCTCACTGCTGCAGCTGCGTGTTAGACGGCACCGCTGTTGCTGTGTGCGCTATACCTTGTTAATTTCAAGCCAATTTTCGCACAAATCTACAGATAGCTTGGGAGTAGGGAATAGTTGTGATTGCAGTCCTTTTAAGGACTAGGTTAAAGCATTTCCTACGACTTTTATCAGGCAGGTCTGTGCTCTTAAATAGATAGATTGTGGGAGTAAAGACTAATTGTAATTGCAGTCCTTTTCAGCCCTAGGTTACATCAGTTCCTATCAGTTTTTGCCAGGCAGGTCTGTGCCAGTGCTGTGCAAGTTTTTTTCACAGCATTTGGCTGAATCTAGCAAAGCTAATCCTTTTTGGCCTATTGCAGAGTGTGTTAGTCAGTGGAGTAGCCTATCTGTGTTGCAAGATATACCACCTGTGTATAGAATACCAATTTTTTTACTGCACCTAGTGAAGTAAAATCTTTTGGGCATAGCATCATTCTATTAGTCTATCTATACTGACCTCCATCAGGTTGCAAATTAAAAATAATTTTTATCTGCATCTACCTCTGAAAAAATATTTGGGCTTCTAGCTGTGTGTGGGACTTGTTCTATTAGTCCATCTATACTGACCTCCATCAGGTTGCAAACTGAATATAATTTTTTTCTGCATCTAGCTCTGAAAAAATATTTGGCCTTCTAGCAGTGTGTGGGACTTTCTCTATTAGTCCATCTATACTGACCTCCATCAGGTTGCAAATTAAAAATAATTTTTTGTCTGCATCTAGCTCTGAAAAAATATTTGGCCTTCTAGCAGTGTGTGGGACTTTCTCTGTTAGTCCATCTATACTGACCTCCATCAGGTTGCAAACTGAATATATATTTTTCTGCATCTACCTCTGAAAAAATATTTGGGCTTCTAGCTGTGTGTGGGACTTGTTCTATTAGTCCATCTATACTGACCTCAATCAGGTTGCAAACTGAATCTAATTTTTTTCTGCATCTACCTCTGAAAAAATATTTGGCCTTCTAGCAGTGTGTGGGACTTGTTCTATTAGTCCATCTATACTGACCTGCATCAGGTTGCAAATTAAAAATAATTTATATCTGCATCTAGCTCTGAAAAAATATTTGGCCTTCTAGCAGTGTGTGGGACTTTCTCTATTAGTCCATCTATACTGACCTCCATCAGGTTGCAAATTAAAAATAATTTTTTGTCTGCATCTAGCTCTGAAAAAATATTTGGCCTTCTAGCAGTGTGTGGGACTTTCTCTGTTAGTCCATCTATACTGACCTCCATCAGGTTGCAAACTGAATATATATTTTTTCTGCATCTACCTCTGAAAAAATATTTGGGCTTCTAGCTGTGTGTGGGACTTGTTCTATTAGTCCATCTATACTGACCTCAATCAGGTTGCAAACTGAATCTAATTTTTTTCTGCATCTACCTCTGAAAAAATATTTGGCCTTCTAGCAGTGTGTGGGACTTGTTTTATTAGTCCATCTATACTGACCTGCATCAGGTTGCAAATTAAAAATAATTTATATCTGCATCTAGCTCTGAAAAAATATTTGGCCTTCTAGCAGTGTGTGGGACTTTCTCTATTAGTCCATCTATACTGACCTCCATCAGGTTGCAAATTAAAAATAATTTTTTGTCTGCATCTAGCTCTGAAAAAATATTTGGCCTTCTAGCAGTGTGTGGGACTTTCTCTATTAGTCCATCTATACTGACCTCCATCAGGTTGCAAACTGAATATATTTTTTTTCTGCATCTACCGTTGAAAAAATATTTGGGCTTCTAGCTGTGTGTGGAACTTGTTCTATTAGTCCATCTATACTGACCTCCATCAGGTTGCAAACTGAATATAATTTTTTTCTGCATCTACCTCTGAAAAAATATTTGGCCTTCTAGCAGTGTGTGGGACTTGTTCTATTAGTCCATCTATACTGACCTCCATCAGGTTGCAAATTAAAAATAATTTATATCTGCATCTAGCTCTGAAAAAATATTTGGCCTTCTAGCAGTGTGTGGGACTTTCTCTATTAGTCCATCTATACTGACCTCCATCAGGTTGCAAATTCAAAATATTTTTTTGTCTGCATCTAGCTCTGAAAAAATATTTGGCCTTCTAGCAGTGTGTGGGACTTTCTCTATTAGTCCATCTATACTGACCTCCATCAGGTTGCAAACTGAATATAATTTTTTTCTGCATCTACCTCTGAAAAAATATTTGGGCTTCTAGCTGTGTGTGGGACTTGTTCTATTAGTCCATCTATACTGACCTCCATCAGGTTGCAAACTGAATACAATTTTTTTCTGCATCTACCTCTGAAAAAATATTTGGGCTTCTAGCTGTGTGTGGGACTTGTTCTATTATTCCATCTATACTGACCTCCATCAGGTTGCAAATTGAATATAATTTTTTTCTGCATCTAACCCAGCCAATAGTTTTGGCCTAATACCACAGTTTGGCCACTCAGCTCTGCTCGGTTCCCATCCATTGTTTTTTTGTGCAAACAACTCCAAAGTTGTGAATTAGTTAACCACCAAAATGAGTGGAAAAAGGCCTGCTGCTTGTGGAAAGGGGAATAGTCGTGTTGGGAAGGGGAAAAAAGGTTGAGTCCGTGGTGTAGGTGTTAAAGCAACAGTAACATCTGCAGAAGAAAGACCATCTTCCAGCCAAACTAAAATGTCTACTTCTTTTAGCAGACAATGTGATAAGATCCCTTTCTTACGGCCACGCCAATCGCTACAAATTCCAGATGAGGCACAAAAACAGCAGGTGCTTCAACGGATATCAAGTGCTCCTTTAAGTGGGCTCTCCTCCACATCAACATCACAAATACTCCAGTCCTCAAAGGTGTCACCCCAATCGCACTTGCTTCCTCACAGCTCCCAAATCTCCAGCTGCCCGTCTGAGTATGAGGTAGAACAGATGGTTGAGTCTGCAGAGCTGTTTACTCATACTATAGCCTGGGAATCAGAGGTCGACTCCAGCACTTCTGTGAATCCAGACG
This sequence comes from Phyllobates terribilis, assembly GCF_046119375.1. Classification (NCBI taxonomy): domain Eukaryota; kingdom Metazoa; phylum Chordata; class Amphibia; order Anura; family Dendrobatidae; genus Phyllobates; species Phyllobates terribilis. The sequence continues at coordinate 87,475,833 of NW_027362768.1, read as the reverse complement.
AGGAAATGATCTGCACTGATGCCCCGAATCTTTATGAGTCGGATCCAGGACCAGACGCAGAAGGTTCTGACCATAATGTAGACCCTCATTCCCAAACTGTAACTCCTGTTGGTGGAGACAATGAGGAAGACGATGATGAGACTCAAATACCTGATTGGAGCGACAACTTTAGTTTTTTGTCAGGGCAGGAACAGGTTGGCTCTGAGGACGATGGGTGTGATAACGCACAGGGTGATGATGATGAGGTTGGAGATCCCACTTACTGTCAACCCACAGTCAGCCAAGAGATGAGGTCAGCAGAGGAGGTGGAGGAAGATGCTAGTGACCACGAGGTCAGGTTGTGCCTTCCTGGACAGAGACGTAGTACTGGAAGCACGTCAACAACTGCATCCTCAAACACAACTCAGCCTCTGACCACAAGTCGTGGTGGCTCTTCAGGTCGCATGGGTGCTAAGCCTTGCATAGCGTGGGCATTTTTTCAGATCGATAAAGATGACCCAACTCGTGTTATCTGTAACATTTGTCAGCAAAAGCTAAGTAGAGGCCAAAAAATACATAGTTTGAGTACTTCATGCATGAACCGGCACATGGACATGAAGCATAAGTTGCAGTGGGAAGCTCAGTGTGCTACAATGTGGCCAAGCCGGCCGGGCCAACCACCGTCTGCCATATCTTGTGCATCCGCGGCCTCTTCATCCTCTGTGACTGGGGGGACAGCAGTCACACCTGTTTTGGGGCGCAGACCTGCCACCTCTTTACCCGCAACAGCCAGCGTGATTGGCAGGTCATCATTTTCTTTGGATTTGGTAACACCAGCTGGTGTTGAGCGCTGTCCGACATCGATAGCACCACCTTTGGATCAAGGCAACCTAACATGTCCGCCTGCATCTTCCTCACAGACCGGCAGTTTGCCGGGGACACCCTTATCAACCCCGTCTAAGCACAATAGCCAGCCCTCGGTCCCTCAGATGTGGACAAGTAAAAGACCATTTGCTCCTAGCCATGAGAAAGCTAAGAGGTTGAATTTCACCATCTGCAAGCTCTTGGCTACAGAAATGCTGCCTTTCCGCCTGGTGGACACAGAGGATTTTCGAGACCTTATGTCCGTCGCAGTGCCCCCGTACCAGATGCCCAGTCGGCACTACTTCTCAAAGAAAGGTGTGCCTGCGCTCCACCAGCATGTCGCACACAACATCACCGCTTCTTTGAGAAACTCTGTGTGTGACAGGGTGCATTTCACCACAGACACTTGGACGAGTAGGCATGGACAGGGGCATTACATGTCGCTGACTGGGCACTGGGTAACTATGGTGACAGCAGGACAAAGGGCTGCTGTCCAAGTCTTGCCGTCCCCATGAGTTGTGCGTCAATCCTCTTTATGTCAAAGTTCCTCCACTGCTTCTGCCTCCTCAACCTCCTCTCGGTGTTCCACCTGCACCCAAAGCCTGTCTGGTCATGCCACAAGCTTTCTAACTGCGCAGAAGGGATCCTGCACACCTCCTTACTATGCTGGCAGTAGGGCTCAACGTCATCAGGCGGTTTTTACTTTGAAATGCCTGGGAAATGTGAGTCACACAGCTGAGGAGTTGTGGTCAGCTCTGGAGAACCAATTTCATGAATGGTTGTCTCCACTGGACCTGAAACCAGGGAAGGCCGTGTGCGACAATGCTGCAAACCTGGGTGCGGCCCTTCGCCGGGGCAATGTCACACACGTGCCTTGTATGGCTCACGTGTTGAACCTGGTTGTCCAGCAATTTTTAGCCCACTATCCCAGACTAGATGGCCTTCTGCAGAGGGCACGGTCTCTGTGTGCTCACTTCCGCCGTTCGCATCCCGCAGCTCAGCGACTTACATCTCTACGGAAGTCGTTGGGCCTGCCACTTCACCGGCTAAAATGCGATGTGCCTACCCGGTGGAATTCAACTCTGCACATGTTGCAGCGACTGTGGCAGCACCGACAAGCCCTGGTGCAATACGTTCTGACATATAGCCTGGGCCAACGAGATCCAGAGGTGGGGCAAATCACGCTGGAGGAGTGGTGTCAGATCAGGGACCTATGCACCCTTCTGCACAGTTTTGAAATGGCGACGAAGATGTTTAGTGCTGACGATGCCATTATCAGCATGACTATTCCGGTGATTTACATGCTGGAGCACATGTTAAACAGAATTCCGAGTCAGGTGATGGCACAAGAGGAGGTGGAGGAAGTAGAGGAGGAGGAGTTGTATGCGGAAGGGCTAACATCTGCAAGGTCCAGACGGTCGGCAGCACCAAGGCGGCAGGCATGTGAGGGTGGGGGAGATGGTTTTACCAGGGCGCATGGTAGCAGCCAAACTAGTGAGGAAGGTGCAGGAGCCCAGGAAGAAGTGGAGGACGAACTGATGGAAGACTCATCAGATGAGGGAGACCTTGATCACATTTCTGTTGTGCGAGGTTGGGGGGAGAGGACAGAGGAAGGAAGCATGATTGTTACCTCGCCACCAACACAACAGGGACTTGGTGCTCCTGGATGCGCAACACACATGAGTGCCTTCTTGCTGCACTACCTGCAACATGACCCTCGAATTGTGAGAATTAGAAATAATCCTGACTACTGGGTTGCCACACTGTTAGATCCCCGGTACAAAAGTAAATTTGCAGAAATTATTCCTGCCATAGAAAGGAATGCACGCATGCAGGAGTATCAGCAGAGACTGTTGCAGAATCTTACTTGTGCTTTTCCACAAAACACCAGTGGTGCACGTAGTGAATCTCACAGTTCCAACTTGCCAACCGTGGGACCGTCAAGTGTTCAGCACTCAAACCGTAACAGAACCACAGTATCTGCTGGTAACATCAATTTTGCGGAATCATTTCACCACTTTTTGAGCCCATCCTTTGCAAGGCCACAGGAGACAAGAAGTCTGACACATAGTCAACGCCTAGAGACGATGGTACAGGAGTATCTCCAAGTAAACATTGAAGCCATGACTGTGTCACTGGACCCTTGCTCTTTTTGGGCTTCCAATCTGGATGAATTGCCGGAGCTAGCCACTTACGCCTTGGAGATCTTGTCATGCCCCGCAGCCAGCGTTCTGTCTGAACGTGTGTTCAGCGCTGCTGGTGGTGTGCTGACAGATAAGCGCACGCGGCTCTCCACTGATAATGTAGACAGACTCACATTCATAAAGATGAACAAATTATGGATCCGAATCGACTTTTCTACCCCTGTGTCATCCTGGGGAGAGTAAAAGCTTGATGATTGGTTAAAATCACCCTACCAACCGTTTTAAGCTTTCAAATTACTAATCATGTTTATCTGTATCTTGGCTGGAAAATAATTTGGGCTTTGTAGCAGTGTGCAGCACTGATTCTATTAGGCCATCTATAATAAGCTCCACCAGATTTAAAATTACTAATCATGTTTATCTGTATCTTGACTGGAAAATAATTTTGGCTTTGTAGCAGTGTGCAGCACTGATCCTATTAGGCCATCTATACTAAGCTCCACCAGATTTAAAATTAATAATAATTAGCTGCATCTAGCCCGGAAAATAATTTTGGGGCTCCGAGATGCGCAAGACACATAAGTGCCTTCTTGCTGCACTACCTGCAACATGACCCTCATATTTCAGAATTCGAAGTAATCATGACTACTGGGTTGCCACACTCTTAGATCCCCCAAACTTTTCGATCAACCTTTTCATTTTAATAAAGACCAAAAAAATGGTCATTTTTGAAATTATAAGCATTAGCAGGTTATTAGAAACTGAAATCTAACAGTTTTCAACTCAAAACTTTATTCTAGGTGATGTTACATTTGCACATACGACCCATTGTTCGAAAGGAGCTTCTGAACTCTCTCGTCCATTGAATTTGTCAGGTTTTGGATGGTTTCTGCTTCAATTGTTTTGCATGAGGACAGAATACCCTCCCAGAGCTGTTGCTTAGATGTGAACTGCCTCCCGCCATCATAGACACTCCTTTTGATGATGCTCCAGAGTTCTGAATGGGGTAGAGGTCAGGGGAGCATGGGGGTCACACCATAAGTTTGTCCCCTTTTATGCCCATATCAGCCAGAGATGCAGATGTTTTATGTGCAGCATGAGAATGTGCATTATCATGCAAAAAAATGATCTTGCTGTGAAATACACGGTTCTTCTTCTTGAACCATGGCAGGAAGTGCTGTTTGAGAAAATCCACATACATTATGGAGTTCATCTTTAGCGCCTTCAGGGATCCTAAAGGGGCCGACAATCTCTCTCCCCATGATTCCAGCCCAAAACATTACTCCACCTCCTCCTTGTTGGCGCTGTAGCCGTGTTTGCGTGGGGTGTCCATGAACCAGCCATCCTCCACTCAATCCATCTGGACCATCGAGCGCTGCACGGCACTCATCCGTGAACAAAACAGTTTTGAAATCAGTCTTCATGTAATGTTTGGCCCACTGGAGCCGTTTCTGCTTGTGTGAAGTGGATAGAGGAGGTCGACAGGATGGCGTATGCACAGCTGCAAACCTCTGAAGGACCCTGCATCTTGTTGTTCAGGGGACGTTGGAGGCACCAGCAGCTTCAAAAACTTGTCTGCTGCTATGACAAGGCTTTTTTGCCGCTGCTCTTTTAACCTGACGTAATTGCCTGTAGGAAAGAGTCCTCAATTTGCCCTTATCAGCACGCACACGTGTGTACTGTGAATCAGCTACATACTTCTTGATTGCCAAGACACTTCATCCTGATCATCGCACAGTGTTGATTGTAGTCATGCCTTGACCTAAACACTCCACAATTTGTTGCTTCTCAGCAGCCGACACATCCTTTTTCTTTCCCATTTTGGCAGAAAATGTAGGCTGCTTAATAATGTGAGACAGCCTTCTTAAGTAGTCTTGCCTTTCATTGGACACACCTGCCAAACTAATTAGCACAGGTGTCTGCAATTGCTTACAGTGATAAAAAGAGCCCTGACACACATCACCATCAATGAGTTTAACTGACAAACAAACAAATTCTTCCCTTATCACTCCTAAACACTTTTTGCATAATAATTTGGAACACAGTGTACATGTGCTTTTCCACAAAACACCAGTGGTTCACGTAGTGAATCTTACAGTTCTAACTTGCCAACCATGGTCTGTATGGAGTTGTTCAATAAAGGGCCCAAAATTAAGATAACATAGATGGGAGAGGTCTCTATGAATAGGAATTCCTAAGTATTTGATACCCTGTGAGGGCCAGGCAAAGGGAAAGTTGGACTGGATGGAATCCTATATGGATTTGGGGAGGGAGACATCGAGGGCCTCAGACTTCGCTGCATTGATTTTAAAATTTGACCATGTAACAAAGTGATCTATTTCAGCCATAACAGCATGGATGGATATATGTGATTGAGTGATATATACTAGGACATCATCAGCAAATAGAGAGCACTTGTACTCGGTGCCTCCCACCTCAATCCACCTAATATTGGGGTTATGGCGAATTGATGAGAGCAGGTGCTCCGTCACTAGGATGTATAAGAGAGGGGACAGAGGACATCCCTGCCTTGTCCTATTGGTGATTGTGAAAGGTGATGAAAATTTTCTGATGCACCCCCTGGGCCTTGGGACACCCAGAGCCGGACCCTTTTTGGTGGATGCTGGTGGTTGTAGTCTTCGTGGCGGCGACCCGGTTCCGTGGCTCAGGGTGGTTAAACCAGTGGCGGAACTATTTATGTGGTTTTGATGTTTAAATGTCCGACTACGCCACCCGTGGATTGCGGTCAGAGTGAACCGCTGCTGCAGGGCAGACCGCTGAGGCTGGTGTTGTGGGTGCAGCAGAGCGTAGCATAACTCCCCACGGGAGGAGTATAGCCTCAGGGCAGTGTATGCAGAGGATGGGGGTGATGGTGCAGGGCAGCAGCAGTAACGACACGGAGTCAGTGATGCAGTCCAGGGTCTTTACTCACAGTTCTTATTATCCAGACCACGTCTGCAGGTAACGGCTGCCCACGTCGTACTGTGCTCACCAGGTGAGGGGCTCAGACAACTCCCAGATAACTTTGGAGCGCTTCACATGACCCCCTTTGTGTGTCCTTTGTCTGGCCTTTCTTACCAACCCTTCTGTCCGGCTGCCTCGGGCCTCCTCTTGGTAAACTTGGCGCCAGTTTCCCTGACCCTATGTGGTGCCTTCCTAGCGGGTGTAGCGAGGGGCTGCGCCACATAAAATGTCACAGCCTCCGGTTTCTAGCTGGGGGTCGTTTCCTGCCTCCACTAGTTTTGGGGACCGGTCTCCCCCTTTGGCCTGACCCCTCCACGCAGGTGGATTCGGGCGTGCGGTGGCGACTCGCCCATCCGCACCCCTGGGATCCCTTCATTTCTCATTCCTGGAGCCTTCTCCGCTCCTCTTCCTTCCTTCTCCCTCTTCCAGGCCTGGGCCTCTGTTATTAGGCCCGCCTCCGGAGCAGAGCTCATGCAGAGCCCCTGCTCCCTGCCACTTCTGCTCAGACTTCTCTGCACTGAACTAAGATGGTGCCCACCTTTTATACTCCCTTCTCAATGCACTCAGGAACTGCTTCCTCCCTGCTCCTGCACTACAGGGTTCCCCTTCCTCAGTGTTCCCTCCCCCCACTCCAGCCAGGGACAGGGACTGTCGTGCCCATCTCAGAGGCATATTGGTCGCCCTGCCCCACGGCAATGTGGTGTAATGCATGCAGGTGTCGGGTCCTGATCCACACTCCATCCTTACCTGAGAGTGAGATATCACACCTCTGGGTGAGGTGCAATACCTCTGTAGCAACCGAGCCCTCAGGGTGCTACAGTTCCATTTATCTTCAGTCTAGGTGATGTATTGTGATACAGGGCCGTGATTTTGGCTATAAAAGGGTCCCCTAGACCCCTACCCCAAGCTTTTTAAGAGAATCAGATATGGCGTGCCAGGAGACTCTATGGAATGCTTTCTCAGCATCCAACGAGAGTATCTAATTACATATTTTTAACTGCATCTAGCCCAGGAAATACTTTGTGCCTAGTAGCAGTGTCTGCTAGTCAGCGGATTATCCCGGCTGTTAAGCAAGCTACACCACCTGTAGTTTGGACACTTAATTTTTTCAAAGGAAATGCTTCGGGACCACGGGATACTCAGTGAAGAGCATCAGGAAGCACCCCAAGGCATAGGGGCTGGGACTGGCAGTAGGATGCCTTGCGGTGGACAGCCGAGCTCGATCCTTATAAAAGCTTTTTAACTGCAGCAGCTTTAGTGGACGCTACTGGAGCTGGAATTACGCGGCTGCTGGCATGAGACTTGCCCTCCAATAGATCCTTGTAAATGGATTTAAAGTGTATTCATTCAAATTAGAGAGACAATTTAAATTAAAAAGCTTAGAGCTGCCTTCACCACAGAGGGGCTCGCTCGACCCACCAGCGGACAGGCACCAGTATTGGGAGAGGGGGGCTGGCCGTCAGGGTTCACCGCGGCTCTGGCACAAACCCGGCGACACGGAGGTGGCACGGGCAGGAGCGGACTGAACGTGTCGGCTTCTCACTTTTTGAATTTTAGAAGGGCATGACATGCCTATATCTGTGTCTCCCCCTCCTTTTACTCCTCCACCTCTTTTCTTTTCGCATGACTATATGTACTTGTCACTTTTCCATGTGTTAGTTGTGTCTTCTGAGCAGTTTGTCAGCTTTTGGACACCTTTGAAGGTGGTTTCTATGTGTTTCTATGTGTTTTTGTTTGCCTGCCATTGGTTTTAACGGTGTTCGAAGGTGTTCGACGAACAGTTCGACGAACAGTTCAGTGAACACACGGGTGTTCGACGAACCGAACCGAACTCGAACACTACGGGGGTGGCTCAACACTAATAACGACGATAAAAGACAACATGGTTCATCGCTATAGGGGACAGACTCAAATACCCCCATAAACAGATTGGCGTAACTCGGGGCGAATCTCATCCCCATCGCAAAGCCCCTCAACTGGCGGTAGACCAACCCTTCAAATGTGAACACATTATTGTTCAGTATAAACGTGATGGACGTCTTGAGGAAATTCTTTTGTTTTATTGGAATATTATCTGTCATCATATAGTGATCAACTGCTTTTAACCCCAAATCATGGGATATGTTACTATACAGGGCACTGACATCAATAGTCAGGATAAGACAATTGTTCATGGGGGGAGATTCCTTAAAAGTTTGATCAATTGGGAAGAGTCTCTTAGATACGAGTCAAGTTTGAGAACATATTTTTGAAGGAAGAGGTCAACATAATGGGAATGATTACTGGTGATGGAACCAATTCCCGAGATTATTGGACGACCGGGGGGGTTAGTAGGACTTTTATGTATCTTGAGGAGGAAATAAAAGAAGGGAACCCTGAATTGTGTTATATCCAGGAACTTCTCTTTTTTATTTGAGGTCATTGGCATATGCTGTTTTCACAAGTTCTTTATTTCTCAGGAAAATAGAAACAGAGGGATCATAAGGCAACATTTCGTAGTACACCTGATCATTCAAGATCCTTCATCCCTCCCCAACATACCAAGCTCTATTCATCAGTACTACACCACCCTCTTTGTCCGCACTCTTGATAATAATATTCTGGTTATTCCTAAGTGAAGTGACAGCTCGTCTCTCTCCGGGGCTCAAATTATCCCTAATTTTCAAATGCTCAAAAGTCCAAATGTCTTTTAGGATGAGTTGTTGGAATGTTTCAAAATGGGAACCTTTATGATGTAACGGGTAAAATTTACTCGAATGTCCAGATACATGTACGGGTTCGATATCTGGATTACTTATGAGGGGGGTTTTGTGGGGATGGAATAGTAAACTTTTTTCTCCTCTCTTCCAATAGAAAATGTCGTATAGTAAGTATAACATCCCTGGCGGCGTGCTGGCATGGCTTACCACCTTCCACCATGGAAGACCGCCATTTTACCTATCAATCCAGGCTGCACACTTTGGTCCAGTACCTCCTGTGTCTCTTGTCTGATTGCTTAGGGCGGCGGCGCGGCTACTGCCTGATTCTTATAGTTACTGTGTGCGCACTGCTAATGCCTCCCCAGCCTATTGCTGTGAGTCACTGGATACTGAGTCACCCAGTAGGGGGGTGCCTGAGCAACACTTTCATTCAGTGTGTTCTTTGCAACTGAGTTGCCAGGTCCTGTCCTGTATCTTGTCTGTTTTGTCTGTATACCCAGGCCTGTTACCTGTATCTGTGACTTCTAGTCGGTCTCCGCCACCCTGGGGGCTGAGTTCCTAGTTCAGTTCCTGTCTGAACTGTGTCCTAGCTTGTTACCTGTTTCTGTCTTTGTCCGAACCTTCCCTTTTCCTGCAGTGTCTAAACCTGCACTTAACTCCAACTCATTGTCTCTGAACTTCTGTTTGTGAGTTTTGTGTATACTCGCTACTTCATTGTAAGTACCTTGTGTGTATCTGGTTCTGCTTGTTCATCGCACCTGCGGTTTCGCTCTGCCCTGCTTGTTCATTGCACCTGCGGTTTCGCTCTGCTCTGCTTGTTCACCGCTCCTGCAGTTTTGCTCTGCTCTGCTTGTCCACCGCATCTGCGCTTTCGCTTCGCTCTGCTTGTCCACCTCACCGGCGGTTTCGCTCTGCTCTGTTTGTTCACTGCACCTGCGGTTTCGCTCTGCTCAGCTTGTTCACCGCACCTGCGGTTTCGCTCTACTCAGCTTGTTCACTGCACCTGCGGGTTTTGCTCTGCTCTGCTTGTTTTCCATACCTGCTGGTTTTGCTCTGCTCTGCTTGTCTACTGCACCTGCGGGTTTTGCTCTGCTCTGCTTGTTTACCACACCTGCGGGCTTTGCTCTGCTCTGCTTGTCCACCACATCTGCGGTTTCGCTCCGCTCTGCTTGTTCACCGCATCGGCGGTTTCGCTCTGCTCTGCTTGTTCACCGCATGTGCGGTTTCGCTCTGCTCAGCTTGTTCACCGCACCTGCGGTTTCGCTCTGCTCTGCTTGTTTATTGCACCTGCGGGTTTTGCTCTGCTCTGCTTGTCTACCGCACCTGCGGGTTTTGCTCTGCTTGTCTACCGCATCTGCGGGTTTTGCTCTGCTTGTCTACCGCATCTGCGGGATTTGCTCTGCTCTGCTTGTCTACCGCATCTGCAGGTTTTGCTCTGCTCTGCTTGTCTACCGCACCTGCGGGTTTTGCTCTGCTCTGCTTGTCTACCACATCTGCGGGTTTTGCTCTGCTCAGCTTGTCAACCGCATCTGCGGGTTTTGCTCTGCTCAGCTTGTCTACCGCATCTGCGGGTTTTGCTCTGCTCTGCTTGTCTACCGCACCTGCGGGTTTTGCTCTGCTCTGATTGTCTACCACATCTGCGGGTTTTGCTCTGCTCTGCTCGTCTACCGCACCTGCGGGTTTTGCTTTGCTCTGCTTGTCTACCGCACCTGCGGGTTTTGCTTTGCTCTGCTTGTCTACCGCACCTGCGGGTTGTGCTTTGCTCTGCTTGTCTACCACACCTGCAGGTTTTGCTCTGCTCTGCTTGTCTACCGCACCTTCGGGTTTTGCTCTGCTCTGCTTGTCTACCGCACCTGCGGATTTTGCTCTGCTCTGCTTGTCTACCGCACCTGCGTCTCCGTTCCTGTGTCCCATTCTGTAATGGTCCCTACCCTGCCTGCGTTCCTACCTGCCAGTACCCTCCTGTCTGCATGCCAGCTGTGCCTGCCAGTGCCCATCTGCCTGCATGCCAGCCGTGCCTGCCAGTGCCCAACTGCCTGCATGCCGCCGTGCCTGCCAGTGCCCACCTGTCTGCATACCAGCCGTACCTGCCAATACCCACCTGTCTGCATACCAGCCGTGCCTGCCAGTACCAACCTGTCTGTATGCCAGCCTAACCTACCTGTTCCTGCATTCCCCGGTGTGGGTCAACAGCTGTGACCGGGGTCTGACCTGGAATAACACCTGGTCCCTCTGCTTGGTTCCTCCATGGTTCACGGAGTCGACTGAGCTGCCGTGTGACCTTAGTCGGACCGAGTTGATACTTAGTTACGCCCCTCCAGGCACTCCTCGGTTCATGGTCCAGTGGGATCACTAATCATGCTCATGCCAGTCAGTCCGGGCGTGTGCGTAACAGTTTGCTCAGGCCATGGTCCCCGTTGAGCCCTATGGCCTTTCGCTCTTGGATACATTTGAATTCATGTCTGGCGAATACATGAACCAAGGAAAAAAATTTTCTCAAGCTGAGGTCCAGGCGATTTACGCACCAGCCCAAATGGAGCTATCAGCACTCGTTCCTGCGGATCCACCACGGTACTATGGGGATCCAAAACAAAGCCGTGCGTTTGTGGAGCAATGTATGCTGTGTTTTGCTCACTATTTTCCCACTGATCGGGTTAATGTAGCATTCATGATGTCCTACTTAGCGGGTGATGCCTTGAATTGGATCACCCCCCTTATGGGAAGCATGGTATCCTATCGTCTCTGACCTGCAGGCTTTCCTGGTGGCCTTTCTAATGGTTTTCGATGACCCTAACTCTGAGGCTTCTGCTAAAGCTTCCCTTCCCAATATCCTGTAGATGTCCCGATGGGTGATGCATGTAGGTAGCCCACCAGCTCTCCAGCCTGAAGAGACTGCTGCCCACACAGAATTCACACAGGATGACAATGCTCCACAGAATACTTCTCTTCCCAACATCAAGAGGCAGTCCAGATGTGCAAGGCATAGAGGTAAACCATCACGCCAGGTTCTGTCCACCCAAAGTCCTCCTGTTCCCCAGCCTTTTGAGGCAGCTACCCGCACAGAATCCATGAAGGATGACCATGTTCGTCAGGCAAAACAGAGGCCGGAACTCAGTCACAAAATCGGATTGCGGTCCCGCTGCGGTTGTTTGGGACTCCCTGATGGTCTCTGTCCAGCGATGGTTGGAGAATCCCAAGACATTAGGCCTGTAGGAGAGGCTGCCCTTGGCGTTAGTGTTTCCTCTGCACAGATGACCGTGACTGTCTCAGAAGCTAGTGAAGGCCTCGGATTAACCAGAAGTTTCAGGTGTAAAACCTTGAAGAGTCAGTGTCTGATTCCTGTCCGACAACTCCAGAATCCGGTTTGGGCATTATCAGCGGAAGGACGAGCCCTACTTATAAACAGTCAAAATATGTTTGTACAAATTAAGCTCCAGATTGGAGCATTACACATGAAGAAGTTCACATTCCAGGTGCTGTCTGGTTTACCCACAGGTCGTCCAGAGCCGAGAGATCTAGTGCCCGCTCAGGTCTGGAGATCCTGCATGGTGTTTCCTGGGTGACTGCTGAGGTACAAGGGGTGTCCAGTCCCCATTTCTTCGGGAAAGTCAGCAGTGTCTTCTTCTTCTTCTTCACCAGATCTGCTAGTCGCTGACGCGCTGTGCGCTGAAGTCTCCGAAGGAAGGGAAGCGGAGGCATTGTCCCCACACAGTCTCGACGATTGTACCAATGATCTGGCTTTAGGCACTGCCCCGCCTCGCAGATGTGTCATCTCAGAAACCAGACTGAAGTTGGTCCCTAAGCAAGGATCCTCCATCTCTAACAAATCTGGCAATAAGTCCATCAAGGCGGTGGCTACCTCCAAATCTCTGCACCCCTCCAACCAGGCTTAGGACCTCCAGTTGCCTCCTGAATCCTCCGGGGTGCTATCTGATAACAAATGGAGAGAGACTTTTCTGCACCCTGTACCTGGTACTTCACCCACTTCATCCAGTAATCTTGGCAAAGTATACATCAAGGCGGTGGTTACCCGCAAGTCTCTGCACCCCTCCAACCCGGTGGAGGATCTCCAGTTGTCCCATGAATCTTTTGGGGTGCTATCCAATATTAACAAATGGAGAGAGACTTTACTGTGTCTTGCTCCTGGTACTTCACTCACTTCATCTGTTGCTGAGGATGGCTCGATGGGAGGAAGCATCCTGGTGACCAAGATGGTGAGACCAGTTTCATTCCCTCTAGTGGACAGAAGAGGTAATCTTCTTGAAGAGAAGGATCGGCCTCCAAATTCTCTGCAGAAAATCCTTGCAGGCCTGAAGAAGAGGGGGCGTAAAGGTGGGGGGTACTGTAACATCCCTGGCGGTGTGCTGGCATGGCTTACCACCTCCCACCATGCAAGACCGCCATTTTACCTATCAATCCAGGCTGCACACTTTGCTCCAGTACCTGCTGTGTCTCTTGTCTGATTGCTTAGGGCAGCGGCGTGGCTACTGCCTGATTCTTATAGTTACTGTGTGCGCACTGCTAATGCCTCCCCAGCCTATTGCTGTGAGTCACTGGATACTTAAACCTCCTCCACCCAGTACGGGGTGCCTGAGCAACACTTTCATTCAGTGTGTTCTGTGCAACTGAGTTGCCAGGTCCTGTTCTGTATCTTGCCTATTTCCTCCCCTGCGGGCTGTATACCCAGGCCTGTTACCTGTATCTGTGACTTCTAGTCTGTCTCCGCCACCCTGGGGGCTGAATTCCCAGGCTCGTGCCTGTATCTTATTCCTGGTTTTGTTCCTGTCTGAACTGTGTCCTAGCCCGTTACTTGTTTCTCTTTGTCCGAACCTTCCCTTTTCCTGCAGTGTCTGAACCTGCACCTTACTCCAATTCATTGTCTCTGAACTTCTGTTTGTGAGTTTTGTGTGTACTCGCTACTTCATTGTAAGTACCTTGTGTGTATCTGGTTCTGCTTGTTCACCGCACCTGCGATTTTGCTCTGCCTGTTATGTTCTGCTACCAGAGCTAAGGAAAGAGAGGAGATCTGTCCCTACGATAGAACTCAGCTTAATCCCTACGATGTAACAGGGGACCTGATCCTGCGATCAGACCTGCTAAAGTCCTAAGCTAGTCTGTACGGAGACCTATAGATGTGGGGAAGGAATCCCTACAAGTACTAAGGACTGGGAGGAATATGGGACACCTCCTAACAGAAATAGTAGCAGACAGACGAACAAACAAAATATATAGAACATAGAGGTCAGTAGACCAAGCAAGCTAACAGAGCAAGACACAGAGCACAGGCTAGCTAGAAAGTAGATATACAATGAAGTCCAGCAAAGCCAGAAGGGCGGAGCAGGATTAAATAGGCCAACAAGGTCATGTGACCAGCAAAGGAAAAAAAACCTAAGAGCAAGGTTCTAACAGTACCCCCCCTTCTAAGAGGATCCTCCGGATCCCCTAGGACCAGGCTTATCAGGAAATCTCCTGTGAAACGCTCTGATAAGTCTGGACGCGGAAACATCATCCGACCTCACCCAAGAGTTATCCTCGGGACCGAAACCTTTCCAGGCCACAAGATATTGCAAACTACCTCTATACCGTCTAGAGTTAAGGATGCGATAAATTTCATATTCCCCGTCCTCCACCACCGGAGGAACAGAGGCAGAGGCGTCACAATCCGATACAACAGCTTTTTTCAACAGAGAGACATGAAATACCGGATTAATTCTCCAGGAGGTAGGAACCTCCAACCTAACAGCAGATTGGTTGACAACCTGAAGCACCTTAAAGGGACCTACAAACTTGGGACCCAATTTCTTAGAAGGAATCCTCAACCGCAGATTCCTAGAGGACAACCAAACCATGTCACCAACAGCGAACAAAACCTCCTGTCGTTTCCTATCAAAGTAGTCCTTAGATTTTCTGTTGGCCTCCTGAAGATTACCACGCACATCCGTCCAAACTCTCTCCAAATCACCGGAAAAATTCTCCTCCTCAGGCATGGCAGATCCCAACTTGGAGAACGACCCAAACGACGGATGTCTCCCAGAACAACAAAAAAAAGGCGAACAACCAGCAGAAGAAGATGTATGATTGTTCAGAGCAAATTCAGCAAGTGGCAGAAACTCAGACCACCCCTCTTGATTGTCTGCCACAAAACAACGCAAGAACTGCTCAACATCCTGGTTTTTCCTTTCTGTCTGGCCATTAGATTCAGGATGATATCCGGACGAGAACGATAAATGAACTCCCAACCTGTCACAAAAGGCACGCCAAAAACGAGCCACGAACTGAGGACCCCTATCAGAAACAATGTCAGTAGGAACGCCATGAAGTCTGACAATTTCCTTGACAAAGGCCTTAGCGAGAGTTTTAGCGCAGGGCAGTTTGACAAAGGGAACCAAGTGACACATCTTGCTAAAACGGTCCACGACCACCCAGATGACGGTAAAACCCTCAGAGGGGGGAAGGTCAGTTATAAAGTCCATAGCCAAATGTGTCCAAGGAGCACTGGGAACCTCCAAAGGACAAAGCAACCCCGCAGCAGGAGTATGTGAGGACTTAGATCTAGCACATATAGTACATTGACGCACCCACTTAATGACTTCCTTCTGCCATCCAGGCCACCAAAAACTGCGACCCACCAGTCTCTTGGTCTCAGAGATTCCGGGATGACCTGCCAACCGAGATTCGTGACACTCAACAAACAAATCTCTCCTAAAGGTCCCAGGCACAAACAACCTCCCATGAGGAGTGTTAGAAGGGGCATTCTCCTGTGCTTTAAGAATCTCATTTTCCAAAACGGAGTCCAAAGCAGCTATCACAACACCTTCTTGTAAAATGTTCTCCTCTTTCTCAGCACCGACTATGGGAGAAAAACTGCGAGACAAGGCATCCGCCTTAACATTCTTAGTACCAGGGATGTAAGTAACGGAGAAATTAAACCGCGAGAAAAACAGTGCCCACCTAGCCTGACGGGCATTCAGGCGCTTGGCAGCATCAAGATATATCAGATTTTTATGATCCGTAAGAACCTGAACGGGAAATTCCGCACCTTCCAAGAAGTGGCGCCAGTGTTCAAATGCGAGTTTAATAGCCAATAATTCCCGATTACCAATATCGTAATTCAGTTCAGTCTCCGAAAATTTTTTTGAAAAAAGGCACAGGGATGTAATCCATCCCCGTTATCCTGAGACAATACTGCGCCAACCCCCACAGAGGAAGCATCAACCTCAACCAAAAACGGCCTAGTCACTTCAGGCTGCATAAGGATGGGAGCAGAGGTGAACCTCTCCTTGAGATACACAAAAGCTTCAATGGCCTCAGAAGACCACTGAACCGTATCAGCACCTTTCCTGGTGAGATCAGTCAGAGGTTTGACAATACTAGAAAATTTTTTTATGAATTTTCTGTAGTAATTGGCGAAACCCAAAAACCTCTGTATCGATTTCAAACCAATAGGCCTAGGCCATTCCTGCACAGCCTGAACCTTAACCGGATCCATCTCAAAACCTTTGCTGGAGATAATATAGCCCAAAAAACTAATTCTCTGTACAGCGAACTCACATTTCTCCAGCTTAGCAAAAAGCGAATTGTCCATTAATAACTGTAATACCTCACGCACGCTCCGCCAATGAGACTCCAGATCCGGCGAATAAATCAAAATGTCATCCAAATACACAACCACATTTTTGCCGATCAAAGGTCTAAGGATGTCATTAATCAGATTCTGAAAAAATGCAGGAGCATTAGTAAGACCAAAAGGCATAACCAGATTCTCAAAATGACCCACAGGAGTGTTAAAAGCAGTCTTCCATTCGTCACCCTCCTTCATGCGCAACAGATTGTATGCCCCCTTAAGGTCAATTTTAGAGAACCACTTGGCCCCCATTAACTGGTTAAACAGATCAGGAATCAATGGCAGTGGGTAAGGATTCCGTACAGTAATTTTGTTAATCTCACGAAAATCCAGACAAGGACGTAAACCGCCGTCCTTTTTTTTTACAAAAAAAAATCCAACCGCCACAGGAGACTTAGAGGGCCTAATGTGACCGGCGGCCAAACTTGTCTGTATGTATTCCTCCAAAGCCTTCCTCTCAGGAATAGTAAGGTTAAATAAACGACTTTTAGGAAGAGTCGCTCCAGGGACAAATTCAATAGAACAATCATAGTCTCTATGGGGAGGCAAAACCTGCGATTCCTTCTCAGAAAAAACTCTCCAAAAATCCTGAATAGGAACAGGCAATTCTCCCCTATCCAAAGCTGCAATACGCCCGTTACAACACTTGTCATAACATTTATGGCTCCAGGATTTAATTTCACTGGTAGACCAATCCAGTACAGGATTGTGAAATTTTAACCAGGGCAATCCCAATATTACTGGAGAAGGCAAGTTATTCAACACTACCAAATCCAATTTCTCATGGTGAACACCATTAATAGTGAGAGGAAATTCACAGACCTTGAGAGTAATATTCTTCAAAGGGGAACCATCCACAGAAACCACAGCAATGGGGGATGATAAAGGTTCAGGTTTTAAATTGAGTCTTTCCACGAATCCCCCATCAATTACATTCAGAGTAGACCCGCAATCAACAAACACCCGAAATTCCATTAATTTTTTCTGAGCAATCGTGGAAGCAGCTAAAAATATACCCTTGGAATTTAAACAGGCAATACGGGCGTGACTGACCATTTTTTTTTCTTTCTTCATACGAAGCTCACAGCCTTTAATCAAATGACCAGATTTTCCGCAATAGAAACACAAGCCTTCAGAAAATCGACGGTCTTTTTCTTGAGAGCGAGGTGCCACCGATCCAATCTCCATCAGTTCACCACTGTTAGTACACACATTCTCATAACCAGAAACTGACATAGCAGAGGATTTGCTCTCATTAACCCTAGCACGCAGTCTCCTATCCACCCGTATAGCTAATTGCATAGCCTGTTGCAAATCTTCAGGTGTAGGATAAGCAATTAGCAGGTCTTTAACCCTTTCACTGAGCCCAGCAAGAAATAGACTTTTCAGAGCAGAATCGTTCCACCCTGTTTGAGTAGACCAACGACGGAAATGAGTACAGTATTTTTCCACATTACCTGATCCCTGTTTTAAACGTCTCAACTCAGTCTCAGCTGATGCGACACGGTCAGGATCATCATATAATAGTCCCAAAGCAGAAAAAAAACTATCCACTGATCTGAAGCATGTATCACTAGGTTGCAAAGAAAAGGCCCACTCCTGAGGCTCTTTGCGCAAAAGTGACATTATGAACCCTACGCGCTGGGATTCATCCCCAGAGGACTTAGGTCTCAAACGAAAATACAATAAGCAAGCATTTTTGAATGAAAAAAATTCTCGGTGTTCACCAAAAAATAAATCCGGCAAACATACCTTAGGCTCCAAGAAATGTGCTCCAGGACAGTTACTCACATGCTGACGGAGCTCGGCCACCTCCAGAGAGAGTCCCTGCAGGCGATGAACCAAATCCTGAACCGACACCATGATGGAACAGAAAAATCTTTCCTTAGAGAATTTGCTGGCTGGACTTACTGTTATGTTCTGCTACCAGAGCTAAGGAAAGAGAGGAGATCTGTCCCTACGATAGAACTCAGCTTAATCCCTACGATGTAACAGGGGACCTGATCCTGCGATCAGACCTGCTAAAGTCCTAAGCTAGTCTGTACGGAGACCTATAGATGTGGGGAAGGAATCCCTACAAGTACTAAGGACTGGGAGGAATATGGGACACCTCCTAACAGAAATAGTAGCAGACAGACGAACAAACAAAATATATAGAACATAGAGGTCAGTAGACCAAGCAAGCTAACAGAGCAAGACGCAGAGCACAGGCTAGCTAGAAAGTAGATATACAATGAAGTCCAGCAAAGCCAGAAGGGCAGAGCATCATTAAATAGGCCAACAAGGTCATGTGACCAGCAAAGGAAAAAAAAACCTAAGAGCAAGGTTCTAACACTGCCCAGCTTGTTCCCCACACCTGCGGTTTCGCTCTGCTCTGCTTGTTCACCGCACCTGCGGTTTCGCTCTGCTTTGCTTGTTCACCGCACTTGCGGTTTTGCTCTGCTCTGCTTGTCCACTGCATCTGCGGTTTCCCTCCGCTCTGCCTGTCCACCACAACGGCAGTTTCGCTCTGCTTGTTTACCGCACCTGCGGTTTCGCTCTGCTCAGCTTGTTCACCGCACCTGCGGTTTCGCTCTGCTCAGTTTGTTCACCGCACCTGTGGGTTTTGCTCTGCTCTGCTTGTCTACCGCATCTGCGGGTTTTGCTCTGCTCTGCTTGTCTACCGCACCTGTGGGTTTTGCTCTGCTCTGCTTGTCTACCGCACCTGCAGGTTTTGCTCTGCTCTGCTTGTCTACCGCACCTGCAGCTCCGTTCCTGTGTCCCTATCCTGCCTGCGTTCCTACCTGCTAGTGCCTGTCTGCATGCCAGCCGTGCCTGCCAGTGCCCACCTGTCTGCATGCCAGCCGTGCCTGCCAGTGCCCACCTGTCTGCATACCAGTCATGCCTGCCAGTACCCACCTGTCTGTATGCCAGCCTAACCTGCCTGTTCCTACATTTCCCAGTGTGGGTCAACAGCTGTGACCGGGGTCTGATCTGGAGTAGCACCTGCTCCCTCTGCTCGGTTCCTCCCTGGTTCACGGAGTCGAGTGAGCCGCCGTGTGACCTTGGTCGGACCGAGTTGATACTTAGTTATGCCCCTCCAGGCACTCCTCGGTTCATGGTCCAGTGGGATCACTAATCATGCTCACGCCAGTCAGTCCGGGTGTGTGCGTAACAGTAAGTTTCTAAAAAAATCATTAAGATCAAGATAAAGGGAGAAAACATTGGTTGGAGAGTTAGGACAAAAGGATAAACCCCGTTCAAGTAGTGGGGCTTCATCTTTGTGATCTGACAAGTTAAAAATTCCTAAGTTATTGCTTTTGTCATTATGGTTTAGCTGTCCTCTGTCCTTTTCTGAGATGCATCTATTGGAGCTACTATCAGGTCTGCAGAAAATTCTTCTACCTCCTCTGCAGCCCCGTTTTCTCTTTTTATCTTTGGGTGGCGTCCTGGAGCCACTCGAAAAAACTGTGTAATCTTAGAATCCCTAAGACTAGGATTCTGATTAGCTATGACATTTCTCTCACTCAATGGAATGGAGAAATGAACTGTATTTATCGATTCCTGTACTGATGGAGTCAAGTCTATTGTTGATGTGGCGCCCCTGCAGGTTCAGTCACCACAGAGGTACTGCATCTCACCCAGAGGTGTGGTATCCCACTTTCAGGTAAGGATGGAGTATTGCCGGGGACCCACACACTTGCATCCATTACACTCGACTTCAGAGGGAAGGGCGAGATTGCTCCTAAGGGGGAGCACAGTCCCTGGTCCCTAGCTGGAGGGTGGAACCATGTAGTGGGTGTGGGTTCAGGAAGTATTTTAGGGGAGCACTTCAGTAGGAGTATAAGAAAGCAAGGAATCATCTAGAAGCAGGACAGTTGACACCAGTCAGTCTGAGGAGATGGAGTGGGAGCAGTAGCTCTGTAGGAGCTCTGCTCAGAGTAGCGGGCCTAGAGTGAGAGGCCCAGGAGGACTGGCAGGACTAGGAAGGGAGTGGGGAAGGCTCCAAGAGGAACAGAGGGGATCCCAGGGGCACGGGAAGTGCGGATGCCACCTGTGAGCCTGAATCACAGGAACGTGGAGGGATCAGGCCGCAGAGGGGACCGGCCCCTAACAAGTGGAGAACAACAAGGCTCAGCTAGAAACCAGAGGCTTCTGTACTTTCAGGGTGCAGCTGCTCACAACCGCAACTACATCGCTAAAAAGGTAGCTGCATAGGATTCAGGGAACTGCAGGTTGCCTGCCAAATCCAAGGTTACCAGCTTGGGACACTGGTTGCGAGGCGCAGGACAGGAGGGTGAGAACCAGCGCAGGAAGACGACCGAGGAAGGCACACAGAATGTGGTTCCGTTATGTACTCCTGAAATACCTGAGCGATTGCTGAACCCCTTCCTTGGTGAACGCAGGACAATGTGGGAGGTTACCCTGGTACTTGTAGCCTGGAGTGCATCAACTGTGAGTAAATCTGAAGACTGCACTCCACTGTGTCCTAGAGTTATTATCTGCGCCATCCCCATGCACTACACTGTGTTATGCACACACTTGGGCTGACTGGCGTGTGCGTGATTAGTGATCCCACTGTACCATGAACCGAGGAGTGCCTGGAGGGGCGTAACTAAGTATCTACCCGATCCAACAAGGTCGCACGGCGGCTAACGACTCCGTGAACCAAGGAGGAACCGAGCAGAGGGACCAGGTGCGACTCCAGGTCAGACCCCGGTCACAGCTGTTGACCCACACCGGGGAATGCAGGAACAAGCAGGTTAGGCTGGCATACAGACAGGTGGGTATTGGCAGTCACGGCTGGAGAGCAGGCAGGAGGATACTGGCAAGCACGGCTGGAGTGCAGACAGGGAGGTACTAGCAGGTTGGAGCGCAGGCTGGATAGGGTCCAGTACAGACTGGGATTCAGGAACAGAACCACAGATGCAGTAGACAAGCAGAGCAGAGAGGAACCACTGGAGCGGTGGGCAATGCAGAGCAGAGGGGAACTGCCGGAGCGGTGAGCAAGGCAGAGCAGGAAGGAACCGCCGGAGCGGTGAGCAAGGCAGAGCAGAGAGGACAGGCTCTGTTCACACTGAACAGACTGAAAGGGACAAGCAGAACCAGATACACACAAGGTACTTGCAATGAAGTAGCGAGTGGACTCTAAACTCACAACAGAAGTACAGAGACATAGAGTAGGAATTAGGTGCAGGTTCAGAAACTGCAGGAAAAGGGAAGGTATGGACACAGAGACAAACAGGCTAGGAGAGTGTTCAGACAGGAACTGACACAGCAACAAGATACAGAGGCGAGTCGGGGTATACGGCCCCCAGAGAGGCGGACAAACAGGCTAGGAGATAGTTCAGACAGGCCTGGGAATACAGCCCCCAGGTTGGCGGACAGGCAAGAAACAGAACGGGACCTGGCACATCAGAAGCAAGGAGCCCTCTGAAGGTAAGAGTTCCTCAGGCACCTCCTACAGGGTGGAGGGGGATTAAATATCCAGTGACTCACAGCAATAGGCTGGAGACGCATAACGGGTGCGCCCACAGCAGCTACAAGAATCAGGAAGTAACCGGGCCGCCGCCCTAAGCAGTCAGTCAAGGGATAAGCACACAGCAAGAACTGGAGCAGGAATAGCAGACTGGACAGACAGGTAAAACTGCGGTCTTGCATAGTGGGAGGTGGTGCACTATGCAAGCACACCCCCAGGGATGTTACACACTGCACAGCAACATCTACCTCATTAATATTCACTGCACCGCCGTGGAGCTTAGCTCTACCTGTGGAGAGCTGAACCAACTCTGCTGTGCACCATCAGCTCCAGAGTATCTGCACCGTAGCGGCGGCTCCACATAGCCGCATACCACAGGTGGCATCACGAACATTAAACTATAAAAACTATAAAACCCTTTTATTGACCGCCCTGGGTCACGGACGGGGTCACTGCCACTGTGACATCCTCTCTGCCGATTGACACTAATATCCTTTTTTGAACCTAATTGGGTCTATTTTAATAAATTTCAAAATATTTTTCACTAATTTCCTTTTTTATTTATTTGGTCATTTATAGTGATGAGCGAGCATGCTCACTACTGCTCGGTGCTCGTCCGAGCATCTCACTGCTCGAGATGCTCGGCGCTCGCCGAGTATTTCTGTGTTGCTCGGGCGGGAACTCGGGTCCACTCCATGCATGTTTGGCGCTTTTTAGAGAGCCAATGAACATGCAGGGATTGCCTGCCATGCACTGTAATGCCGTAGCCATGTTGGTTGTGGGCATTACAGTGATTGGCTGCCTGCACAGCTTCATCAGGTCTATATCAGACCTGGCGCCGCCATGCTCGTCACAGTCACTCCAGATCAGACAGTGTAGGGAGAGCTGCTGCTGCGTCGGGGACAGATTTAATTGTGTATTAGGTAGGGTAGGGAGAAAAACCGTACATTACACATATCCATCTTAACAAACAGTCCTTCTGAGGACTTATCCATCGGCAGAGATATCAGGCAGGCAGGGTGTGTAGGCAGGCAGTGTATATAGCAGACTGCAGTGCATATAGCACAAGAGGCTCCATTCCAATTCTGCCTTCTGCTGCTGTTAAATATTTATATACACAGGCCCAGGTCTCAGGGGCCAGGAATACTTTTCTTTGGATCTTAATCCTCATTATTTGCTTAAAAAGCAATTCAGAGAACACCGTTTTTCTGCGCCATTTGCTTGTGTAGGGAGAGTTGCTGCTGTGTCAGGGACAGATTTGCATGTGTATTAGGTAGTGTAGGGAGAAAAAATGTACATTACACATATCCATCTTAACAAAGAGTCCTTCTGAGGACTAATCCATCTGCAGAGATATCAGGCAGGCAGGGTGTATAGGCAGGCAGTGTATATAGCAGACTGCTGTGCATATAGCACAAGAGGCTCCATTCCAATTCTGCCTTCTGCTGATGTTAGATATTTCTATACAAAGGCCCAGGTCTCAGGGGCCAGGAATACTTTTCTTTGGATCTTAATCCTCATTATTTGCTTAAAATGCAATCCAGATAACACCATTTTTTCTGCTCTATTTGCTTGTTGGCACTGCATAATACAGCCAGGTCCTTTCCATATTAGAGCGCTAGAAATCCCAAAACATTAGCCGTGCTCTCAACAACGCAGTTACCGGTAAAGTCCACTTAACCACGGACACGTGGACAAGTGCTTGTGGGCAGGGACGGTACATCTCGCTGACGGCACACTGGGTTAACATAGTGGAAGCCAGGACCCAGTTGGACCTTGGGACGGAACACGTCCTTCCGACGACAAGGATTACAGGCCCTAGGACAATCAGTGTTGCCCCCACTGTCTACAGCTCCTGCACCTCATCCTCCTAAGCCTCCTCCTCCTCTTCAGCCTCCATCTTCGAAATGACCACATCAGTCACAAGCTGGAAGGACTGCAGCTCTGCCTCGGCCAAGCGGCAACAGGCTGTGCTAAAGCTAATATACTTAGCTGAAAAACTGCACAATGCTGAAAAGTTATGGACAGCTCTGAAAGAGCAGGCATATCTGTGGCTCACACCACTGAATTTACAGCCAGGCATGGTCGTGTGTGACAATGGTCGGAACCTGGTGGCGGCTCTGAGGCAAGGCGAGCTCACACACGTACCATGCCTGGCCCATGTGCTTAACCTCATGGTTCAGAGGTTTCTCAAATCCTACCCGGAGCTGCCGAATCTGCTTGTTAAAGTACGCTGCCTGTGTGCCCATTTTAGAAAGTCAGCTACAGCTTCCAGCGTCCTTGCTGAGCTTCAGCAGCGTTTGCAGCTTCCGACTCACAGACTGGTGTGTGATGTCCCCATGCATTGGAACTGTACACTGCAGATGTTGGGAAGGATTTGTGAGCAGAAGAGGGCAGTAGTTGAGTACCAGCATCAACAAGGCCGTCGGTATTCAGTTCAGACTTCACACATAAGACCTCAGGAGTGGACATGGATGTCAAACATATGTACCATCCTCTAAAACTTTGAGGACTCCACCAAGATGGTGAGCGGCAATGACACCATAATTAGCGTCACCATCCCACTTCTCTGTCTTCTGAAACGCTCTCTGCTCACAATCAAAGAGGATGCATTGCAGGCGGAGCACGATGAGATGAAGCAAGGAACCATAAGGGGTGATTACACACAGGCAAGCCTCATCTCATCCCAATGTGGATTGGGTGACAATGAGGAAGAGGAGGAGGAGGAAGGACAGGAGCTAGTTTTATGCACTATAGACGGTACTACCTGCACAGCTGTCATACCGTCTGTTCAGCGTGGATGGCCAGAGGACAGAGAGGAGGAGGAGGTGGAGGAGAGCATGGTCAGTCATCCTCTTGGTGAGGACATGGAAGTCTTGCCTGTTAGTAGTCTGGCATGCATGGCTGAGTTTGTTATGCTGCCTTTCCCATGACCCTCGCGCTCTCAAAATTTTGGGTGACAGTCATTACTGGTTGGTCACACTTCTAGACCCACGCTACAAGGAGAACTTTCTATCTCTTATTCCTGAGGCGGACAGGTCTACAAAATGGGGCTGTACCAGAAGGCCCTTGTTGCGGAACTATTAAAGAAATTCCCATCTGAAAACGCTGGCGGCAGAGGGCACACTTCGTTGGACAACCAAGGAGTACAGGCGAGAGAGACAAAAATGCAATCCAGCAGAGGCAGGGGAACACTGTCAAAGTTCTGGGAGAGTTTTCTCAGACCCTCCCATCGCACAGGCCCTGAAGCGCGGGGTACTCTCACAAGGAGTGCAAAGTTTGGGAAGATGCTGAGTGAGAAACTTGCCGACCATACCAACGTCCTCCGTGATTCCATGGTGCATTATAATTATTGGGTATCCAAGCTGGATACGTGGAATGAATGGCTCTCTATGCCTTGGAGGTCCTGGCCTGACCTGCCGCCAGCGTTTTATCAGAGCGGGTTTTTAGTGCCGCTGGTGGAATTACAACTGATAAGCGCATCCGCCTGTCAACTGAAAATGCTGACAAGCTGTCTCTTGTGGCCCTGCTCTATGTGTCTTTAATTACTTAGTGGGGTTTTTTCCTAAAATTGGTCATGCGTTGGACTCACTGCATACCCTATAACTGTATAGCTGACCCTCCCCTTTCTAATGGGAACATGTCGCACCTTGTTACTGTGGCCCTGCTCTATGTGTCTTTAAATTCTTAGTGGGGTTTTTCCTAAAATTCGTCAGCCGTTGGACTCATTGCATACCCTATAACTGTATAGCAGACTCTCTCCTTTCTAAATGGAATTTGTCGTTACTGTGGCCCTGCTCTATGTGTCTTTAAATTCTTAGTGGGGTTTTTCCCAAATTTTTTGCAGCCCTTGCAGTCACAGCATGGGCATTACCAACCGCTCCTTTATAATGGGAACATTTTTTTACTGAGACCCTCCTCTATGTCTCTTCAAAGGGGTATTGGGTTGCGTCCAAATTTTTGGCAGCCCTTGCAGTCTCTGGATACGCAATAACAGTATAGGAGACCCACTTGTTAATAATGGTAACAACAAAGCATAGCCGGCTGATGGCTCTCTAACAATAGCGAGTGCCGACTGCTGGCCTTTTAAGAATTGTAAGAACCGTCTGATGGTCCCTAAAAATAGGCTTTATGACTTTCAGAGTCCCTCCATCATAAATAAAACAGGATGTGTCTGATGATGTGTCACACACCACATTGTCATATAAGGATGTAACATGTTAAAATGACATTTCCCGGTGAATGCATTTGTCTTAAAAAATAACGTAAAAGAAACGAAACAATAGGATCTTTCTTTAGTATAAAAAACAGTGTCAACAATTTAACCTCAATGTAATCACATTGTTCAGCTCCTGCACCTCCTTCTCCATCTCCGAAATGACTACATCAGTCACAACCTGACAGCACTGCAGCACTGCCTTGGCCAAGCGGCAACATGCTGTGCTGAAGATAACATGCTTAATTGACAAACTGCCCAGCGCTGCAGAGTTGTTCAAAGCTGTAACACAGCAACCTGATCTGTGGCTCTCACCGCTGAACATACAGCCAGGCATGGTCGTGTGTGACAATGGGCGGAACCTGGTGACGGAGAAATGACTGCCGGGATAGATATGGTTTCCCTCTATGCCAGTACTTTCACCGAGCTAAAGAATATGGCTGTGGTGAAATACAACTCCCACTGAGAAGCTGTTTCAGATTGAAAAACATTGTGCCAACCAGAGGATTTGATTCTCAAGGATAACCTTTCTCACCCTCTCAAGAGCCCCATAGCAGCTGCAAAGTTAGAGCTATTATGAACGGTCCCACCAGAGGATTCTCTGGTGGGACCGTTCAACCCTGCCAAGAAGCATTCCTTGCTAAGAAAAGTGTGTGGGAAGGTTCCTGGACACTCTATTTTTACTGAGGAAACACAAGCAAACATGGGGAGAACATACAAAGTCCTTGCAGATGTTGTCCTTGTTGGGATTTGAACCCAGGATCCCAGCGCTGCAAGGCTTCAGGGCTAACCACTGATCCAATGTGCTGCCGTTCACCCTCTAACATCTAACAGGCTGGATAAACTTGCACCTACTGCCACTCTATCTTCAGCTCCTTTGTGAGAAAATGTATTTGGGCAGCCACTCAGTCTACCAAATAAAATTCCTGAGAAGGAAATTGGGGATGGCTTCACTACTAGTACTGGGGTCAGTGCTAATACCATGGCGTTGTACCATAGTTTGCTGGAAATATTCCAGGCTGTTAGGAGTCAAGCAAATTCCCACAGAAAATTACCAGCAGTAATGTTCAGGCCACATTACAAGTGCAAGCAGCTTTAGAGGTCTTCCTGGGAGAAATGACACACAGGGTAGATACGGTTTCCCTCTATGCCAGTCCTTTCACCGAGCTAAATACAACTCTCAGCAAAAAAAGTTGTGGACTGGCTCCGTACCATCCCTGGCCACATTCACCTGTCCATGTGTTTGTGGTTAGGCGATCCTTCCCAGTAAGTGCACTGGGGAGGGCATGGGTAATGTTGTGGGACCCGTGCTTGTGAAAGGCAGAGGCGATACCAGGAAATATAGTGGCAGATGGGGACCGAGTATGGACACCTGGCCACCGCCGGCATGAAGTTGTGAAAAGCTTCCGCCTCCACAAGTTTAAAAGGCCATAATTCAAGTGCAAAGAGCTGCCCAGAAATCTGGCAGTTTAGTGTTGCGTCCTGTGGGTGGGTGGCTGCCTGCATACTTGCACTTGCATTACAAGTAAAAGAAAACTAAGCAGGTGGTGGCCTCTATAATCATCATGGCCTCACCTTGGCACTATGAACTCTCCTGAAGGAGAAGCCAGGGCCCGCTGGAGGAGTCTCTGGTTCTCTAGTGGGCCTGTCCAATCCTGCCGAAAAGCAGCCCTGGCTAAGAAAAGTGTGGGGGAAGGTTCCCAGAAACTCTATGGCTGCTTTTTTAATGTGGAACGGCCATGCTTATGCATGTTATTTCTCAAAATGCATTACAGATCAGGCCATTGTCCAACTCTGTATTCAAGACCTTAAATGCGCAAAGAAAGATGTGTGTGTGTGTCAAAGCACCACCGACAAGTGCAAGTTGATGTTGGACAGGCTGCCATTGCTTCTGCAGCAAGCTCAATTACAGGACTTCCTGGGGAAATGACATGCAGGTTAAATACGGTTTCCCTCTATGCCAGTCCTTTCACCAAGCTAAATACAACTCTCAGCAAAAAAAGTTGTGGACTGGCTCCGTACCGTGTCTGGCCACATTCACCTGTCCACGTGTTTGTGGTTAGGCTATCCTTCACAGTAAGTGCACTGGGGAGGGCATGGGTAATGTTGTGGGACCCGTGCTTGTGGAAGGCGGAGACGATACCTTGAAATATAGTGGAGGCTGGGGACCGAGTATGGACACCCGGCCGCTGCAGGCATGAGGTTGTGAAAAGCTTCCGCCTCCATGAGCCTAAAAGGCCACATTTCAAGTGCAAGCAGCTGTCAAAAATTTAGCAGTATAGTATTGGAGCCTTTGGGTGGGTGGGTGGCTGCCTGCATACTTGTGCTTGCATTCCAAGGAATGGGGTAGAGACAACTGAACGCTTCAGTGAGACAAGGACATGGACGGTGATTGTTGCAAGTCTGCAATGACAGGTGCATGGCGGGAGGCATCTTCGCATGCGCCAAGGATCACTTATGATGGGCACACTTTTACGCAGTGACCTGGGAGTCAGAGATGCTTCCAGAGGTCTTCCCCATGCTGTTCCCATGTCATTTGAGCACTGTTCCCATCGATTTTGGGAATTTTTAGGCCCTCGGCAGACCGCCGGGGGTAGCCACCTAAAAAATGCTCGAGTTTCCCATAGACTTACATTGGGCTCGTTGCTCGGGTCGAGCACCCGAGTATTCCAATTTGCTCGACCTGAGCAACGAGTACCCGAGCATTTTAGTGCTTGCTCATCACTAGTCTTTTATCAACTCAGTAATTGCATTATAATTGTATAGAGTGTTAGACCTTGTAAGGTCAATTGATTATTTATATCTCTATTGTGTTGCATAAACGTTCATGGTTTGAATCTACATTGCAGTCACCAAAATTTAGACTAATATGGAATTTTTCAATACAAACCGGGAGTGTCATAAGGAGTTCTTTATATCAGAAATTTTGGGCCTTCCAAACAATAGTGCATTACTGAATACTGATATTAACTCTCATTGTTTAAATGAAGTAGATAAGCAACAAATGTCCAAACTCTTTGTAGAATATGAAAATATGAGCAAGATTGAGATTACAAATCACATTGATATCATGTTCCTAAGACGTTATATAGCTGAAAAACTTGTACCCAAGAGTCTTAGATTATCACAAAAATCTTCCTTCCCGCACGACCCCTTGTTCACTAGAGAATGGGATGACCATTCCCTTCCTTGTACTTTTGGCATGATGAATCTTTTGATTGTCAAAAGGAATTCTTTGGCTCTACAAGACTTAGAAGAGCTAAAACTTCTTAGAAGGAATCTGGATTTATATGCTCCTTCATTGGAATTTAGAGAATATGATTTAAACCTTAAATTGAAACTCATTAAATTTGAAGAGGACATTATAAGAAAAAAAGCAGCAAAACTATTACGAGATAGGAAGGCAGGAATCAGCATGGGTGACCAACAGGTCCAATATGGATCCTACCATTACTTCAAATCCTCTGCCTTCTAAACTAGATGTACAAGACAGAGTCAAATCTGTCCCTCAAATTTCTTAAATATACTAAACAAAAAATCTTTTCTGAGCAACATAAAAAATTAACTGTTCCTATAAGACAAAAAACTGAAAAAACTGAGAAAATCAAAAACATGCTAGAAAACACTAGTAAGGACTTGCATAACGGAGTAAATTCAAACTTCCTACAATTTGTTAAATCCAATTTAGAGCAAAACCCTACACCTTTAGATATTGTTATAACAGCTCAATCAATTGATAAAGATCTAGTCCAATTTCCATTAGACATTGGAGTGAGTTGCTCACCCATTGTCACATCCACACAAAAAGACGATTATATTGACTCTATAAATCTGTCCTTATTAACAGTGCATAATAATACATCTTTACAAACTGATTTTATTGATTCTTCAACAGTCCCTTTAGTAGCCAATACAAATAAACTCACTCTGTCAAGCCGTGACAGTGAACAATTCCTATCTATTAGAAGAATCTTCATTTGGTGGATTATGACTATCGAAAGTGTCGTCTTTAATAAGGGCCTTGATCTTTCTACCAATAATTTTGTCACCACTAATGCTACCCAGTTATTGGCCTTTCCACCTTCCCCTAAAAATGTTTTGTCAACAATAGACTTGAATCCATCAGTACAGGAATCGATAAATACAGTTAATTTCTCCATTCCATTGAGTGAGAGAAATGTCCTAGCTAATCAGAATCCTAGTCTTAGGGATTCTAGTGCACACAGTTTTTTCGAGTGGCTCCAGCACGCCACCCAAAGAGAAAAAGAGAAAACGGGGCTGCTGAGGAGGTAGGAGAATTCTCTGCAGACCTGATAGTAGCTCCAATAGATGCATCTCAGAAAAGGACAGAGGCCAGCTAAATCATAATGACAAAATCAATAACTTAGGAATTTTTAACTAGTCAGATCACAATTTAACTAAAGATGAAGCCCCACTACTTGAACTGGGTTTATCCTTTTGTCCTAACTCTCCAAACAATGTTTTCTCTTTTTATCTTGATCTTAATGATATTTTAGAATGCTTACTATTAGTGTTGAGCGATACCTTCCGATATCAGGAAATATCGTATTGGATTGGATCGGGCCGACACCCAAAAAGTATCGGATATCGCCGATTCTGATACCGGCAACCAATGCAAGTCAATGGGACACAAATATCGGAATGAAAATAAACCCTTTCTTTCCTTGTAGGTTAATTCTACATGAAGGAAAACAACAAACAATAATGTAGAATGTATTACGCGAAAAGCCGGCAATTCAGCAGCGGCATACACCGGTACCCGACAATTTACAACAGAAAGAATAGAGCTTCACACATAGATTAGATAGATAGAAACATGTCAGTCACATATATATGAAGTACAGTGACAGTGTTGCTTACTGTACTTTTCATTTAGTGTAAAGGATTTATTAAAAAAAATAATAGTGTTTTCATGCACCGTCTCTTTAAAAAAGCCGGCCGGCAATTCTGCAGCGGTACCCGACAATTTAGAATAGAAAGAATAGAGCATCACACATAGATTAGATAGATAGAAACATGTCAGTCACATATATATGAAGTACAGTGACAGTGTTAATTACTGTACTTGTCATTTAGTGTAAAGGATTTATTAAAAAAAATAATAGTGTTTTCATGCACTGTCTCTTTAAAAGAGCCGGCCGGCAATTCAGCAGCGGTACCCGACAATTTAGAATAGAAGGAATAGAGAATCACACATAGATTTGATAGATAGAAACATGTCAGTCACATATATATGAAGTACAGTGACAGTGTTGATTACTGTACTTGTCATTTAGTGTTAAAATAAAGGATTTATTTAAAAAAAAATTGGCGTGGGGTTCCCCGTAATTTTAGGCTCTAGCGGAGGTTAAGCAGACGGCTGGGGCAGATGTTTGAAGCCTGGGAAGGGGTTAATACCAACGGAGCTTCCCAGGCTACTATTATCAGCCCCCAGCTGAATACCTAGCTTTTACTAGCTATTAAAAGGGGGGACCCCCCAAAAAAAAATGACGTGAGTTCCCCCCTAATTTAATAGCTAGCAAAGGCTAGGCAGACAGCTGGGGGCTGATATTAATAGCCCAGAAAGGGTGCCATGAATATTGGCCCCCTCCCAGGCTAGAAACACCAGCCGTCAGCCGCCCCAGAAATGGCGCATCCATAGGATGCGCCAATTCTGGCACTTAGCCTCGCTCTTCCCACTGCCCTGTAGCAGTGGCAGTGGGGTAATAGGGCTGGGGTTGATGTCAGCTTATAATGCCAGCTGACATCAAGCCCAGGTTAGTAATGGAGAGGCGTCTATAAGACACCCCCATTACTAACCCCAAAGTCAAAGTTAAAAAAAAACACAAACACCCAGAATAAAGTCCTTTAATTGAAATAAAGACACAATTCTTTATTGTTCTAAATTAAACTCTACTTACCGTCACGCCCATTCCAGTTGAAGCCAACGATCTCCTGCAATAAAAGAAAAATAATAAAGCAACATCATCCTTACCTTTCCATGGTTCCCACGACAGTTTCAGCTCTGCTACATCGAGATGACAGGCTGGACCGCAGCAGAACGCTGCAATCTAGCCTGTCATCCCGTGGATACTGAGAAGCGCAGGCTTGCTTGCGCTCCTCAGTGTCTCGCTGTGACGGCATAAAGATGAGCCGAGGTCATGTCCAATGAACTCGGCTCACCTCATGCACGTCACTGACAGCGTGGGAAAATTCTCCTGCACTCAGCGCTTCAGCGTGAGAATTCTCCCACGCTGTCAGTGACGTGCATGAGGTCAGCTGAGTTCATTGGACATGAAATCACCTCATGCACGTCACTGACAGCGTGGGAAAATTCTCACGCTGAAGCACTGAGTGCAGGAGAATTTTCCCACGCTGTCAGTGACGTGCATGAGGTGAGCCGCGTTCATTGGACATGACCTCGACTCATCTTTATGCCGTCACAGCGCGACACTGAGGAGCGCAAGCAAGCCTGCGCTTCTCAGTGTCCGCGGGATGACAGGCTGGATGGCAGCGTTCTGCTGCGGTCCAGCCTGTCATCTCGATGTAGCAGAGCTGAAACTGTCGTGGGAACCATGGAAAGGTAAGGATGAGGTTGCTTTATTATTTTTCTTTTATTGCAGGAGATCGTTGGCTTCAGCTGGAATGGGCGTGATGGTAAGTATGGTTTAATTTAGAACAATAAAGAATTGTGTGTTTATTTCAATTAAAGGGTGTTGTGTTTTTTTTAAATACTTTACTAGAAATTCATGGTGGTCATGTCTAATATTGGCGTGACCCCATGAATTTCGGGCTTAGGGCCAGCTGATAATGCCAAGCTGGGCCTAACCCCTTTATTACCCAGTGAGCCACCGCACCAGGGCCCTGGATGAGTTGGGTACAGTGCCAGAAGATGGCGCTTCTATGAGCGCGCCATTTTCCGGGGTGGCTGCAGACTGCAATTTGCAGCGGGGGTGGCCCAGAAAGCTTGGGCCGCCCTGCGCTGCAGATTCCAGCCCCCAGCTGCCTAGTTGTACCTGGCTGGACACAAAAACAGGGCGAAGTCCCACGTCAATTTTTTTTTAATTATTTCATGAAATAATTAAAAAAAAAGGGCTTCCCTATATTGTTGTGTCCGGCCAGGTACAAATAGGCAGCTGGTGGTTGGGGGCAGCCCGTTCCTGCCTGCTGTACCTGGCTGGACACAAATATAGTGCGAAGCCCACGTCAAAATTTTTGGGGAAAATAAATTAAAAAATAAATAATAATTTAGGGACTGCATCTTTATTAACCCCTCAAGTGTCATTTAGTGTTAAAATAAAGGATTTATTAAAAATAAAATTGACGTGGGATCCCCCATAATTTTAGTCTCTAGCGGAGGTTAAGCAGACGGCTGGGGCAGATGTTTGAAGCCTGGGAAAGGGGTAATACCCATGGAGCTTCCCAGGCTACTTATATCAGCCCCCAGCTGAATACCTAGCCTTTACTAGCTATTAAAATGGGAGACCCCCCCAAAAAATTGACGTGGGTTCCCCCCTATTTTAATAGCTAGCAAAGGCTAGGCAGACAGCTGGGGGCTGATATTAATAAAAATGAATATTGGCCCCCTCCCAGGCTAGAAACACCAGCCGTCAGCCGCCCAAGAAATGGCGCATCCATAGGATGCGCCAATTCTGGCACTTAGCCTCGCTCTTCCACGCTGCCCTGGTGCGGTGGCAGGGGGTAATAGTGCTGGGGTTCATGTCAGCGCCAGCTGCCATGAAGCCCAGGTTAGTAATGATGGGCGTCTATAAGACACCCCCATTACTAACCTACAAAGTGTTAAAAATAAAAACACACACTTCACCCAGAAAAAAAATAATTTATTTGAAATAAAACACACCATTTTATTTAATTCTTAGTTTACTAAAAAAAAATAGTTACCTGTCCACGTTCCTGCGCTGATCTCCCATGCACAGCTGTCACATCTGGAGATGGTGACAGCTGTGCATGGCTGCTGTAAGCTCACACTGCCGGGAACACTTCCGCTCCCGGCAGCGGGAGCCTCTGACTGAGGTCACCGGAGTGCATTCAGTCAGCGCAGCTCCGGTGACCTCCTTTACGGCACTGCTGTACCGTGGGAATTTCTCACGGCACTGCTGTACCGTGGGAATTTCTCACGGTACAGCGGGGCCGTAAAGCAGCTAACCGGAGCAGCGCTGCCTGAACTCCGGCGAACCCGCTTATGCAATGACGGAGCTGCTTTACGGCCCCGTCATTCTAGCGGCGGCGGCGGTTCAGAGCAGTCACATTCTATGTGGCTGCTCTAAACTGGAGATCATCGTGGGACACTCGTGGACTACTACGGAGGGGTAAGGATAAGGTTGTGGTTTATTATTTTATATTTTATTACAGGGGATCGATGGCTTCGGGGAATTAGGTGTCTAGGTGAGTATAGGTGTATTTTTTTATTTTTTACTTTATTTTAGGTGGCGATCGGCGGGGACAGGTAATGTATAAACTAATTTATTGTAGGTAACTACTGGCCACCAATGACATGTATTTAAAATTTATTGGGGACCAAAAACAAAAAAAAAATATGGGGGCCTAAAAAAATAAAACATGTATGGGGCCAAAATAACATATGGGGTAGTTTAAATAGCAGGATCAGGCTGATGGGAACTACTGCTCCCATCAAGCTGATCCTGCTGGCACAAGTGGACGGGGGACCGACATAGGCCGATGGGAGTAGTAGTGTCACATCGGCCTATGTTTGCCTGCACGCACACACCCGCAGACATCGCACAGACACCGCGCACACCCGCACACACCCGCAGACATCGCACAGACACCGTGCACACCCGCAGACACCGCACACACACCACGCACACCCGCACACATCGCACAGACACCCACACACACCAATCATGACCGGTCTGGGAGGTGAGGCTGACCTGTGTGGCCGTGGGAAAGTTCATGTGAGTTCATGCAGTCAAGCATGAACTCACATGAACCCTCTGAGGGCACCGCGGCTACTTCAAATGAACAGCTGATCGGCATCACCTGATACCTCAGCTGTTCATTTGAAATAACCGGTGGGAAAGTGCAGCACAGAACGGGAAAGCCGGCGGTGAAGTCTTTTCACTGCCGGCTTCCCCGCCCGGGTCCTTCGCTCCCCGCTCCTTGGTGCTGCGCTCCCCGCCCAGTCCTAACTTACGATCGGGATGGGAGGTGGCGAGGGGAGCGGAGGATCGGGGTGGGAGGCTGCGAGGAAGCGAGTATGGGGCTGTGTGATTGTTTAAAAGCCGGCGTCTTTTTACCGCCCGCCGGCTTTTAAACAATCAGGAGAATTCTCTCACGCTAGGATGGCATTCTGATGACAGGCTGGATCGCATCTGAGCACTGCCATCCAGCTTGTCATCCTTCAGAGACACGGCAGAGCGCAGGCATTATGGGAACTTCCGATTCCGGTATTCGATATTGTAGAAGTATCGGAATTAAGTATCGGAATTCCGATACCGCGAATATCGGCCGATACCCGATATTTCAGTATCGGAATGCTCAACACTACTTACTATACAACATTTTCTATTGGAAGAGAGAAGAAAAAAGTTTACCATTCCATCCCCACAAAACCCCCCTCATATAAGTAATCCAGATATCGAACCTATACATTTATCTGGACATTTGAGTAAATTTTACCCGTTACATCATAAAGGTTCCCATTTTGAAACATTCCAACAACTCATCCTACAAGACATTTGGACTTTTGAGCATTTGAAAATTAGGGATAATTTGAGCCCCGGAGAGAGACGAGCTGTCACTTCACTTAGGGATAACCAGAATATGTCTGCACTCTTGATAATAAAAGAGGGTAGTGTAGTACTGATGAATTGAGGTTGGTATCTTGGGGAGGGATGAAGGATCTTGAATGATCAGGAGTACTACGAAATGTTGCCTCATGAGCACTCTGTTTCTATTTTCCTGAGATATAAAGAACTTGTGAAAACAGCATATGCCTATGGCCTCTTAAATAAAAAAGAGAAGTTCCTGGATATAACACAATTCAGGGTTCCCTTCTTTTATTTCCTCCCCAAGATACATAAAAGTCCTACTAACCCTCCCGGCCCTCCAATAATCTCGGGAATTGGTTCCATCACCAGTAATCTTTCCCATTATGTTGACCTTTTCCTTCAAAAATATGTTCTCAAACTTGACTCGTACCTAAGAGACTCTTCCCAATTGATCAATCTTTTAAGGAATATCCCCCCCATGAGCAATTGTCTTATCCTGACTCTTGATGTCAGTGCCCTGTATAGTAACATATCCCATGATTTGGGGTTAAAATCAGTTGATCACTATTTGATGACAGATAATAATATTCCAATAGAACAAAAGAATTTCCTCAAGACATCTATCATGTTTATACTGAACAATAATGTGTTCACATTTGAAGGGTTGGTCTACCGCCAGTTGAGGGGCTGTGCGATGGGGACGAGATTCGCCCTGAGTTACCCAATCTGTTTAAGGGGGTATTTGAGCCTGTCTTCATTGCGCAGTCCCCTATGGCGGCGAACCATGTGGTCTTTTATTGTCATTATATAGATGATATATTCTTCCTGTTGAGGGGTACAAGCGAGAGTGCACTTAAATTTGTTGATGAGCTTAATTCCAACTCATGGGGCTTATCCTTTACAGCAACCATTTCTGAAACTGCTCTCCAATTTCTGGACCTAATGGTACAGTTTGACATGATGGGAAGACTGCTCACATCTACTTTTTTCAAACCGGTAGATGTAAACAGTTATTTGAGGTTTGATAGTGGACATCTCCCAAAATGGATCACCAACAGGGTCGGCTGCAGGTTTTTGTGGGCCCTGAGCGAAAGAGTCTCAGCGGGCCCCTTTAGCACATACCACGATTCATGATGCACAGATACCACAGAGAAATATATATATATATATATATATATATATATATTAGTACAATGCAAAGATTTCACTTACTACATTACATGAGCAATATCTATTGTAAATTCTACAATAGCTCAGAAACCGTCGAATCCTCACAGCGCACAGTGCAGACCGGACAGTATAGTCCTCCATACAGTATAATGGACCCCATATAATGCTCCATACAGGATACTGACCCCCATAAAATGCTCCATACAGGATACTGGTCCCCATATAATGCTCCATACAGGATACTAGCCCCCATATAATGCTCCATACAGGATACTGACCCCCAAATGACGCTCCATACAGGATACTGGTCCCCATATAAAACTCCATACAGAATACTGGCCCCCATAAAATGCTTCATACAGGATACTGGTCCCCATATAATGCTCCATACAGGATACTGGTCCCCATATAACGCTCCATACAGAATACTGGCCCCCATAAAATGCTCCATGCAGGATACTAGTCCCCATATAAAGCTCCATACAGGATACTGGTCTCCATATAACGCTCCATACAGGATACTGGTCCACATATAACGCTCCATACAGGATACTGGTCCCCATATAACGCTCCATAGAGAATACTGGCCCCTATATAATGCTCCATACAGAATACTGGCCCCATATAATGCTCCATGCAGGCTGTTCCCCCCTTATAATGCCACATGCAGGATGTCACCCCCCTTATAATGCCCCATGCAGGATGTCACCCCCCTCTTTTAAGGTCCTATGCAGTATGTCACAAACCCACCCTCCTTATATTGCCCCATGCAGGATGTCACCCCCCCCTCCATATAATGTCCCATGCAGGATGTCACCTCCCCCCCATATAATGCCCCTTGCAGGATGTCACTCCTCCCCCTTTAAGGCCCCATGCAGGATGTCAGACCACCCCCTCCCTTATAATGCCCCATGCAGTATGTCACACATCCACCCTCCTTATAATGCCCCATGCAGGATGTCACCCCCCCTTATAATGCTCCATGCAGGATGCCACCCCCCCTTATAATGCCCCTTGCAGGATGTCGCACCCCCCCACCTTATAATTAATGCCCCATGCAGGATGTCACACACACCCCCACCATATAATGCCCCATGCCCCCATACATGAAAAAAATAAAAAAAATCCAATACTCACCTCACTTCTTACCTGCTGCTGGCGCTGCTCCATACTCCAGCGTCGCCCGCATCTTCCCGCTCTGCACTGTGACAGGTCAGGAGAGAGCACGCGCGGTGTAAAGACATCACCGCGCCCTCTGACCAGAGATGTCAGTCAGAAGATGCGGAAGACGCTGCGGAGGCACGGGGAGGGGTAAGTATTGTGCCAGCTGCCGGGGCCCTGAGCAAGCGGGGGTGGCGGGCGCTGACACCGGCACCGCACCGCTCACGGGTCCAATAGCGCGGCGGGTGCCCAATGGAAGTGGGCCCCTTTGCCTGCTCAGGGCCCCGGCACTTGCCCGGGTGTGTCGGGTGCTGACGCCGGCCCTGATCACCAATGTCCCTTATGGACAATATTGGAGGGTCTGAAAAAATTGTACTAGAGATTCAGAATTTCTGACAGAATCAAAAATACTGAGGAAACGGTTTATACAGAAAGGCTACCATAAAAGACTGCTAAATGATGCATTCTCCAGGACCAGAGTCCTGACTCAGGACATCTGCATTGACAGGATAGAATCATCTACGGGTAGAAAAAAAGCAGTCTCGGAATTGGCTAGGTGGAGTATGTCACCACGTTTAGTCAATCCAGAGTTACCGTTAAAAATATTCTGAATAAATTTTGGTTCATTTTGAAGGGGGATCCAATTTTAGGGCCATGTATACCCAACAAACCAAGAATCATCTACAGAAAGAGTAAAAACCTACGAAGTTTAATTGCACCAAGCAATACATCTTTGAAGTCAAAAATAAAGTCATCACAGGACAATTCCCGTTTGGGTTGCCATTCTTGTAACACACCAAAGTGCTTGTGTTGCAAAACTATTCAAAATGGTACCCAAAAGATGTTTTCATCACAAACTACAGGATTTTTTTTTCCATTAAACATGATGTGACTTGTCAATCAACACATGTAATTTATTTATTAGAGTGTACATGTGACCTCAAATATGTGGGCCAGATGATACAAACTATGCATGGACTGCTTAATAAACACAGACATAATATACGAATAGGTTAATAACTACATAGTGTATCCAAACATTTTTATATTGTCCATCAAAAGGATCCAAAATTTATGAGGCTCACTATTATTGATCATGTACCAGATACTGTTCCGGATCGGTTGGCTAGTTTAATCAATAAGGAGAGGTTTTGGATTTTCAAATTGGGCACATTAGCCCCTGAAGGTCTGAATTTGGCCCTTGAAAGTGTGGTCAGTTCTTAGGGACCTTCCCCTTTCTTCCCAGGTTTATGGGTGATTCCACCCTTTCTGTTTCTCCTCCTCCTCATTATTATGGTCATATTCTGGATATGTCACATTTTATTATTGTATTTTTAATGTTACATCTTGTTACTTTTTACATTTTTAATATTCTTCAGTAACATGTATTGCTATATTCCATTGCTTATCTAACTTTTCCCTAATTTTGTGAATTCATGTGCTTGTTGTCCTTGTGCTGACATGAGAGGCATCTGCACACTGGCACATGAAGGGTTCTCAGAACCCATGATTAACTAATTAGTTTGTCATCCAATCATTGTGAATCCTTTCCCTATAAATGTTTTTCTTTTGCTTATATCCCTGTACCACCTGATGAAAATAGTTTGGCTATCGAAACACGTTGTGGAGAGGGCATATTAAATGTTTTTAGCCCTAAGTACTGACTCCCAGTGATCAATTCAGCGCTCCATAGACCACTTTTTTTTTTTTTCCTCTCTATGATTTAAAAACTCATATCCCAGTGTTTCTGAGATTATTTTTTTCGTGACCTGTTGTACTTCATATTAATGGCAAATTTAAGTTGATATAATTGACGTAGAAATTTTGACACCAAATAAGAAATTTTGCCATTTTCAAACTTTTATACCCTAAATCCAGATAGTTATATCACACAAAATACTTAATAAATAACAATTACCACATGTGTAAATTACATGAGCATCATTTTTGAAAAATATTTTTTTCTTACTAAATTAGAAGGGTTACAAATTTATCATTTTTCCAATAACATTAACAAAGCAATTTTTTATGGACATAACCAAAAGTGACACCATTTTAAAAAATGCACCCCTCAAAGTGCTCAAAACCACATTCAAGAAGTTTACTAATCCTTTATGTACTTCACATCAATTAAAGCAATGTAGAAGGAAAAATAAAAATGAAGATTTTCCAATAAAAATGTTACTTTTGCCCTAAAATTTTCATTTCACAAGAGTAATAGGAAAAATTGACCCCAAAATGTGTTGCAAAATTTCTCCTGAGTACATCGATACCCCATATATGGTGGAAAACTACTATTTTGGCTCACAGCAGGGCTCGGATAGGAAGGAGTACCATTTTACTTTTGAAGCGCAAAATTAGCTGGAATAGATAATGGATGCCATGTTGTGTGTGCAGAGCCCTTGATTTGCCTTAACAGTGGAGACTGTCATGGCTCGGCTTGGAGATTCGAGCCTCTGACCTGTTACTCCGTGGTAGGGTTCCCTTGTCTGCTGAGCTATTACCTTTTCTTCCAAGTCCAAATGCTGATAGTTCCAATTGTCTTTGTCCCCCTACTTGGTTTGCTCCTCTCCAGATGTTTTCCATTTTCCTGTTTTGGTCTGCCATATCACATTCTGGATTGGGTTTTATGTGTTCACCCTTCACTGTACTTTCTTACTGCCTATACCTCTAGTTGGACTTGGATTTAGGAGTTCCAGTCCTTCAGCTAAGGGATTTACCTTGCATGGTAAACACAAGTTGAATTCCTGCAGTAAGTCTGTTTGTTTTCCTACTCAGTTTCTCTTCCTTTCACTTCTTTAGTTTTCTGGGATTTTACACCTGTTCTGTTTACTCTTGGCTCTCCTTAGTGTTCATGCTCTAACCTATGTGAATATATTGTAATTTTCTCACCCTGAATTTTCATATCTTCTTACACACTTTCCTCTCCTATTGTTGGCAGTGTGTTGTGGCCTTTCCTCTGGTTTCTAGAGGTATGAGAAACCCCTCGCTGGCCTTTTAGGGAGCCTGGTCCAAGGAGGTGTTTTTGGGTTTTGCGGCTATGGTTTTTCTAGTCTGTACAGGCATCGGTTGGATGTGGGTGCAGTGTGTCTTTGTAGTAGGTCTTCCCTTTTCCGTTACCCGTGAGTTAGTGTGTGTCACATTCATAACATTAATCCCGCCACAAGTGACCCAATTTTGGAAACT
Organism: Phyllobates terribilis; assembly: GCF_046119375.1. Lineage (NCBI taxonomy): Eukaryota > Metazoa > Chordata > Amphibia > Anura > Dendrobatidae > Phyllobates > Phyllobates terribilis. The sequence continues at coordinate 87,434,616 of NW_027362768.1, read as the reverse complement.
ACAGTCCTCAACAAATTTATCTAGATATGTGGTGAGCACCTTAAGTCCACAGGTCTTTCACAGAATTGAGTAACGTTGAGCCGTGAAAATGAGAATTAAGATTTTTTCCCTAAAATTTTGCTTTAGCCCCCAATTTTTTTTTTTTGCAAGAATAACAGGAGAAAATCGACCACATCTCTGGGAATTTATCTACAGGTGTAATGACTATTCTGACTCCATGGGTGTTTTACAGAAACAAACAACAATAGATGCCTCTGAGTGAAATTTTCAAATCTGCCATTGTAGTGCATAGTACATTGTACAGCCCAGTATGTTGTAATGCATGTACATTGCAGTTTCCGTACATTGTACTCAGCTTGTACTGACAGACTTGTGAATGCTAAATATGGTTTATGCACATTTTGTGGCTTAGAAAAGGGAGCATTTGGGTTTGAGAGTGCATAATTCGGTGGATTTCTTTTAGGGTAGCCATTTTGCTTTTCCAGAGCCTGTGTGTTGCTAGTAATGTGGAAATCCCCTATATTTCCATTAAGAGATGGCGGACCACCCCGGGGACTTGCTTTTTTTGTGGATTGAGTTGATTCCTTTTTTGGAAATATTTTACAAAACATTTTGGAACACATTTATCCTTCTCTCTACGCTGAGCACTACTTACATAGGGGTTTCCATCTAAATGATCTGATTCAGATGAAACTCCCGATGGATCCAATTACTATAATGAGGCAGAAACTTTACGTCTGGTCTCTGTTCAGCGGTGTTCCTTTTTTCAGAGGTCCGAATTTACACGGAGACTCCAGTATAAGGGCTCAGTGTAGAGCACAGGATAAATGTGAGCTGAGTCTTACTGCGATATTTGGGAGGCAGAATACACAAATCAACAGCAGGTAAAGAATTGATTTTATTTATTTTTTATGCAATTTTTCATGCTATATAAGCGATTAGGTGTTTTTATTTCTCGGGCACAGCAATTAATGTGATACCAGATGGTTTTTTTTTAAGTTTGGCTACTATCACGCACTAAAAAATGCTTTTTTTTGCATCGCCATATTTTTAGAACTATCATTTTTCTATATTCCTGTAGAGAGACATGTGAGAGCTTTTTTTTTGCATGAAGAATCAATTTTTATTGGTATAATTTTCAGGCACATAACATTTTCAAATATACAAAAAATGCCACCTGTTGTATACAAGAAAAGGTGGGCAACCATCTGTTTTACAGATGCCTGTCCACATGCATGCTGAAAATAGCATAGCCGAAGGAAGAGAGAAATTCAGCATATATTGCAAAAAGTATATTTATTCAGTAATGCACAATAAAAAACACATAAGAATTCAGACAAAGAGGTAGTCAGATAATAAAGTGCTTACAAGTCAGGTGAATATATATGATATGCTTATAATAGATCCATAGATTAATATAATTGCACGTTGCCCCACTCCAAAAAATAGTAAGTACAAAAGAGTGAGCTAGGATAAAAATCCCAAAATAAGCACATGTATCATAGTCCCACTGGCTACTGTATGGGCGAAGGTGGGGGTAAAACAGTCTTATTAATATAAAAGCTCTGTGCCCCACTTCACCCACCAGAAATTGTGTTATCCCTGCGGGATAGTTACCTGACAAGATAGCACAGCATGGGTAGAGGAGAAGAAATAGTGAGGGTGAAAGCTTGTCAGGTAACTATCCCACAGGGATAACACGATTTCTGGTGGGTGGAGTTGGGCACACAGCTTTTATATTAATAAGACTGTTTTACCCCCACCTTCGCCCATACAGTAGCAAGTGGAACTATAATACATGTGCTTATTTTGGGATTTTTATCCTAGCTAACTCTTTTGTACTTACTATTTTTTGGAGTGGGGCAACGTGCAATTATATTAATCTATGGATCTATTATAAGCATATCTAATATATATAATTGTCTTATGCTGTCTCTCTGTCTGTCTGTCTGTCCGTCCATCTGTCCAGGAAATCCCGCATCGCTGATTGGTCCGGCCGAGGCCAATCAGCGACGCGGGATTTCAGAAAAAGATGGCGGCCGTTAGCGGCTCATCTGCAGGACGGAGGTCAGTGGCGATGCAGCCGGGAGATAACCGGCGCGAGCCGGTCATCTCCCGGCTGATCGCAGCAAAAGGACCCCGACCGGCGGCGCCGCTGACCTCCATGCGGCTACCGTTGGGAGATCAGTGGCTAGGGCCGCTGATCTCCCGACGGCAAGTGTGAAGGGAGGACCGGGGAGCGGCGCTGCCGGTTGGGATACTTCTGCTGCGAGCAGCTGCTCATCTCCCGGCAACTCGCAGCGGAAGTACCCGCACAGGCAGCGCCGCTCCCCGGTCCTCACTAATACGATTCGCTGATTAGTTGCGGCCGCCGTCCGCGACCAATCAGTGATCTTGGCGCCAAATTTAAACACCGCTGTGCTGATTGGTCGCGGCCGCTGCCCGCGACCAATCAGCGATTTTGGCGCCAAACTTAAACACTCTTTCTGGTCCTCACTAACACGGTTCGCTGATTGGTCGCGGTCGTGGCCGTGACCAATTAGCGATAGTGGCGCCAAATTTAAACATCGCTCTGCTGATTGGTCGCGGCCACGACTAATCAGCGAAATTGCCGCAAAATTTAAAAATTTAAAACTTCTCTGATTGGGCGCGACCAATAAGCGACTGCTGCAGCACGCAAATTGGCGCCAGACGGTAGCCGCATGGAGGTCAGCGGCGATGCAGCCGAGAGATGACCAGCGCTAGCCGTTCATCTCCCAGCTGCTCACACCGGAAGTACCCGCACAAACAACCACACTCCCCGTCCTCGCTAACACATTTCGCTGATTGGTCGCAGCTTCTATCAATCAGCGACTGCCGCAGCATGCCCGCCAATTGGCGCCGGATTTTAAACACGCAGGCCACCGTCAGGAGATCAGCGGCGACGCCGCCGGGGGATGAGCGGTGCTAGCCGCTCATCTCCCGGCTGCTCGCAGCACAAGTACCTCGACTAGCGGCCTCGCTCCCCGGTCCTCTCTTCACACTTGCCGTCGGGAGATCAGCGGCACTAGCCGCTGATCTCCCGATGGTAGCCGCATGGACGTCAGCGCCGATGCAGCCGGGAGATGACCAGCGCTAGCCATTCATCTCCCGGCTGCTCACACTGGAAGTACCCGCACAAGCAACGCCACTCCCCGTCCTCACTAACACGGTTTGCAGATTGGTCGCAGCCGCCGGCCGCGACCAATCAGCGATATGGCCGCAAAATTTAAACACTGCTCTGCTGATTGGTCGTGGACGGCGGCCACGACCAATCAGCGATTTTGGTGCCAAATTTAAACACGCTCTCCGGCCAATTGGCGCAGGATTTCAAATAAGTACGCCACCTTCGGGAGATAGCAGGACTGACTCCGCCCATGTGGTCATGTGACTCACCAACTGCCCATAACGTACTGAGCATGTTTTGTCAGTCACAGTGTGTGATGGACTTCTGTTATGTTTACTGAACACGTTCTGCCAGTGACAGCCCGCTGAACAGATACTTCTTTACGTTTCCTGTTTTCTAATGGGTCGTAAGCCACTGAGGATGACACAAAATCAGCAGAAGCAGCAAGAAAACGACAACGTCGAGAGCAACAGACACCACAACACACTGCCGCCAGACAAGCCGAGGATATGGAATCTCACAGACAACGTCGCCAACGGGAGACACCGCAACACACTGCCGCCAGACAAGTCCAGAATGCCGAATCTCATCAAAAACACCGGGAACAGGAGACACCACAACACACTGCCGGCAGACAAGCCCAGGATGCAGAAGCTCACAGAAAACGTCGGCAACAGGAGATACCACAACACACTGCCACCAGACAAGCCCAGGATGCGGAAGTTCACAGAAAACTTCGGGAACAGGAGACACCACAACACACTGCCGCCAGACAAGCCCAGGATGCGGAAGCTCAGAGAAAAGTTCGGATACAGGAGACACCACAACACACTGCCGCCAAACAAGCCCAGGATGCGGAAGCTCACAGAAAACTTCGGGAACAGGAGACACCACAACACACTGCCGGCAGACAAGCCCAGGATGCGGAAGCTCACAGAAAACTTTGAGAACAGGACACACCAAGACACACTGCCGTCAGACAAGCCCAGGATGCGGAATCTCACAGAAAACATCGGGAACAGAAGACACCACAACACACTGCTCCCAGACAAGCCCAGGATGCGGAATCTCACAGACAATGTCGGGAACAAGAGACACCACAACACACTGGTGCCAGACAAGCCCAGAATGCGGAATCTCACAGACAACGTCGGAAACAGGAGACACCACAACACACTGCCGCCAGACAAGCCCAGGATGCGGAATCTCACAGACAACGTCAGGACCGGGAAACACCGCAACACACTGCGGCTAGACAGGAACACGATGCGGAATCCCATAGACAATGTCGGCTGAATGAATCTCCAGAATCCAGGACAAACTGAGAACAACACGATCGCCAAATTTATCAAAAACGAATGCTCTACCAACTAAGGCAAACCCAGCAGAATATTCAACAACTTGCACGTTACGTAACAGACAATGAAACTATAATTATTCAACACTACTGTGGGAATATGAATGTAGTTTGTTCTAAATGCGACTCTCTGAATTTCATCAAGGAAAAAACATCTGACAATTAGTTTAATCAATGCTGCCAAAAAGGAAAAGTTATGCTACCGAGACGTCACTACTCAGATCTGTTTGAGCAGTTGATGAAAGGAACGCATGAACACAGTAAAAATTTTATGGAAAATATCTGAAGTAACAACAGTTCTCATGCGTTTGCTTCATTTGGTGCCAACATTGCACCGCCCCCTGGATTCGGACCGTATTGTTTTAAAATTCATGGCCAGATCTACCACCGCACTGGAACACTTCACCCAGAACTAGGACAACCACCAAAATGTGCACAATTATACATCTTTGATCCAAATGAGGCTACAGAACAAAGGATGAACCTGAAAGAAAATGAAAAGTGTAATGCAGAACTGATGAACCTAATTGCCGTACATTTACAAACAATCAGCCCAATTGCTGCCGCATATCGCATGCTAAAAGACGTCGAAGCTGAGGAGGAACAGAGAGCTATACAAAATGGGACGGAAATGCCTTCTATTATCATGGCCATTAAACAAGAACGTAAACAAGATCCCCGATGTTACAACAAACCACGTGTAAGTGAGGTCGCAGTTGTTTTTCAAAACGATGATGGAGAGCCTCCTTTTCAAAGGGATATATTAGTCCATCTTAAGCCAGACCAAAACAACCCTTTCGTTCCTAAAACACAACGAATTAGCATTTTGCACAGCAACCTTGATGCTCTTCTGTAGCCGCTATTCTTTCCAAGCGGTGATCAAGGTTGGTATGAAAACCTACACCAGCAAGGAACTTCAAGAAGAATTACACCACTACAGTACTACAGTTTTCTTCTGTCTGTCCGAAATTACTTCAATCCTATTTTAAACGGTGGGAAACTGACACAACAGTACTTAGTCGACGCATACGTTAAAATTGAAGCTAATTGGCTCAATTTCATACGAATGAACCAAAAACAACTTAAAGTTGAAGACTACTACGTTCTTCAAGAACATTTGCAAAAACAATCCATTCAAAAAGGAATTCCAATTGGAAAAACAGTAATTCTCCCGTCATCGTTTGAAGGTAGCCCCTGCAACATGCAACAGCGTTATCAAGATGCAATGGCAATAGTAACAACGTATGGAAGTCCTGACATTTTTTTAACAATGACCTGTAATCCTAAATGGCCGTAAATTACCGAAAATCTACAACCCTGGCAGCAAGTTGAACACAGGCCGGACTTGGTTGCACGCGTATTTCGACTAAAACTCAGCAGCCTTTTTAAAGACATCAAAAATGGGCTTTTTGGAACAGTCGTAGCAATGGTACACGTCATAGAGTTTCAGAAACGAGGTCTCCCACATGCGCATATACTAATTATCTTAGACGCGGATTCCAAGTTTCACACGGAGGACGAAATTGACAACATAGTGTGGGCTGAAATTCCTAACCAAGAAAAGTATCCTGAATTGTATAATATTGTAATCTGTAATATGGTTCATGGCTCATGTGGTGTAGCAAATCCAAAAAGTCCATGCATGCAAAACGGAAAGTGTACAAAAGGGTTTCCAAAGCAGTTGAAACAGCACACTGTTAAAGATTTGGATGGCTATCCATCCTACCGGCGACAACTGATTGATAACATTGTACACAACAAAAAAATTATAAATAACTCATGAATAGTTCCATACAACCCGTACTTATAAAAACGCTACAACTGTCACATCAACGTTGAAATCTGCACTTCAATAAAAAGGGGAAAATATCTTTTCAAGTACATCTACAAGGGGCATGACAAAGCTAACATCTAAATACAACAGAAAACAGTCAATCACAATGAATCATTACGTTTTGTTGACTCAAGATATGTCAGTGCTCCAGAAACTGCTTGGAGAATATTTGCATTTACAATGCATTCACAGTCCCATGCCATTATACGTTTAGCTATTCATTTACCAAATCAACAGCAGCTTTATTTCTTTGAAAATGCTCAAGTCGAAGATGTCTCAAAAACTTTAAGCACAACGTCAACATTAATGGAATGGTTTTTGCTGAACCAACGTGACGAAAACGCAAGGCAGTATTTGTATCGAGAGATTCCAGAGCGTTACGTTTGGAATAAAACTTGTAATCCAAGACAACGAGGACTTAGCAGAATAATTGGATGCATGTATACTGTTAGAGTCAAGGATCAAGAAAGATATTGCCTTCGGCTGTTACTACTGCATGTGAAAGGAGCTAGAAGTTACGACGATTTGAAAACAGTTAACGGAGTATTGCACGATACATTTAAAGCTACAGCTTTGGCTTTAGGACTTCTATTGGATGATACTGTGTGGACACTTACTTTAGAAGACGCAGTTACCCTACATATGCCTAAGAAACTTTGCAAATTGTTTGCCTACATTTGTGTCTTTGGACCGCCTACAAATCCGGCTCAACTTTGGACAAATTTCAAAGAACATATAATTGAAAATTACTGCTTACGTCTTCACAACAGAAGTGGAAATTGTCAAAATTGCGAATCTTATGCCATGCAAGATGTCCAAAATGTCCTACTACTGCATGGAAAAACGTTTTCAGACTTTAATTTGCCACAGCCTACAAGTCAAGTTCCACAAATTCAAGAGTATGACGAAGCTTATGAATTATTGTTGGCAACAGAGAAGAAAAAGTCCTTAAATGAACAACAACGGATTGCATATGACACTATTGTGAGCGCAGTAGAAAACCAAGCAGATCCAACGCCAAAATGTTTCTTTATTGACGGTCCTGGAGGCAGCGGTAAAACATACAGTACCTCTATGAAGTTTTAATGCATCACGTTAGAGGGTTGGGAAAAGTCGTATTGCCATTGGCTGCAACAGGTATTGCAGCAAACCTTTTATGAGGTCGCACTATGCATTCACTCTTTGGGATACCAGTTCCAGTCAATGAAATCTCCGTTTCCAGAATCAAACGAGACACATTTGTAGGAAAACAGTTAAACAGTGCAAATCTTTTGATACTTGATGAGTGCACCATGGCACCCAAATATGCTTTTGAGCTTAATTGACAGACTTCTGCGTGAAGTTATGACAACAAATGTTGCTGAAAAAAATGAAATTCCTTTTGGAGGTAAAGTTTTTGTCATTGGCGGAGATTTTAGGCAATGCCTTCCAGTTGTACCAAATGGAACAAGAACAAATATTATCGAGTCCACCTTTAAAAATGTCTGACCTTTGGAAAGAGTTTAATCAACTCCAACTAATTTACAACATGCGATCTTCTGACCCAGAGTACAGCAACTGGCTTCTTAAACTTGGTAATGGTGAACTTAGCAATGAATATAACCTTGGAGAAGACATTATTGAAATACCAGAAGACATGTTGTGCACTGACTGCATCGTAAGTGATGTTGAGAGGGCATCTTCCTATGCAATTCTCTGTCCGAAGAACGATGACGTAGCTCTGCTAAATTCCCGTGTGACAGCCTGGAGAGTATAAATTGTACAAAAGTGATGATTCTGTGGATGTAGAGAATGAATATGAACGAGAGCATTATCCATTTGAATTTTTAAATAGTGTTACGCCATCAGGAATGCCATCCGAGACTACAACTTAAAGTTGGAGCAATCGTAATGTTGCTGCGGAATCTAAATACAAGAAATGGTCTATGTAATGGAACTCTCCTTATTGTTACTGGACTCCATTCCCACATAATTCAATCAAGAGTGATCACTGGATCTGCAAAAGGAGACTAAGTATTCATTCCGCGGATTGATTTATGTCCTTCAGACACCGGTCTTCCATTTAGGCTTCGGCGTCGACAGTTTCCAGTAAAACCAGCATTTGACATGACAATAAACAAGTCACAAGGTAAAACTCTACACCGTGTTGGCATATATTTACCGGAGCCCGTTTTTGGTCATGGACAACTCTATGCTGCATTTTCAAGAGTTAAAATGAGATCCAATGTCAAGGTGCAAGTTTTGGATACCCATTTACAAGGAAAGTTGCTTAGAGATAGTCCAAAAGTATTCACCAAAAATGTAGTGTACAAAAATATTTTGGATTGATATTGTTAAGAAATATATTATAAGGTCGTACTTCTTTTTTCCGATGATTTATTTAAAAATATAGTTACAGTACAGACCAAAAGTTTGGACACACCTTCTCATTTAAAGATTTTTCTGTATTTTCTTTACTATGAAAATTGTACATTCACACTGAAGGCATCAAAACTATGAATTAACACATGTGGAATTATATACTTAAAAAAGTGTGAAACAACTGAAAATATGTCTCATATTCTAGGTTCTTCAAAGTAGCCACCTTTTCCTTTGATGACTGCTTTGCACACTCTTGGCATTCTCTTGATGAGCTTCAAGAGGTAGTCACCGGAAATGGTCTTCCAATAATCTTGAAGGAGTTCCCAGAGATGCTTAGCACTTGTTGGCCCTTTTGCCTTCACTCTGAGGTCCAGCTCACCCCAAACCATCTCAATTGGGTTCAGGTCTGGTGACTGCGGAGGCCAGGTCATTTGGGGAAGCACCCCATCACTCTCCTTCTTGGTCAAATAGCCCTTACACAGCATGGAGGTGTGCTTGGGGTCATTGTACTGTTGAAAAATAAATGATGGTCCAACTAAACGCAAACCGGATGGAATAGCATTGCCGCTGCAAGATGCTGTGGTAGCCATGCTGGTTCAGTATGCCTTCAATTTTAAATAAATCCCCAACAGTGTTACCAGCAAAGCACCCCCACACCATCACACCTCCTCCTCCATGATTCAGGGTGGGAACCAGGCATGTAGATTCCATCCGTTCACCTTTTCTGCGTCGCACAAAGACACGGTGGTTGGAACCAAGATCTCAAATTTGGACTCATCAGACCAAAGCACAGATTTCCACTGGTCTAATGTTCATTCCTTGTGTTCTTTAGCCCAAACAAGTCTCTTCTGCTCGTTGCCTGTCCTTAGCAGTGGTTTCCTAGCAGCTATTTTACCATGAAGGCCTGCTGCACAAAGTCTCCTCTTAACAGTTGTTGAAGAGATGTGTCTGCTGTTAGAACTCTGTGTGGCATTGACCTGGTCTCTAATCTGAGCTGCTGTTAACCTGCGATTTCTGAGGCTGGTGACTCAGATAAGCTTATCGTGAGAAGCAGAGGTGACTTTTGGTCTTCCTTTCCTGGGGCGGTCCTCATGTGAGCCAGTTTCTTTGAAGCACTTGATGTTTTTTGCAACTGCATTTGGGACACTTTCAAAGTTTGCCCAATTTTTCTCACTGACTGACCTTCATTTCTTAAAGTAATGATGGCCACTCGTTTTTCTTTTCTTAGCTGCTTTTTTCTTGCCATAATACAAATTCTAACAGTCCATTCAGTAGGACTATCAGCTGTGTATCCACCAGACTTCTGCAAAACACAACTGATGGTCCCAACCCCATTTATAAGGCAAGAATTCCCACTTATTAAACCTGACAGGGCACACCTGTGAAGTGAAAACTATTTACGGTGACTACCTCTTGAAGCTCATCAAGAGAATGCCAAGAGTGTGTAAAGCAGTCATCAAAGCAAAAGGTGGCTACTTTGAAGAACCTAGAATATAAGACATATTTTCAGTTGTTTCACACTTTTTTGTTAAGTATATAATTCCACATTCATAGTTTTGATGCCTTCAGTGTGAATGTACAATTTTCATAGTCATGAAAATACAGAGAAATCTTTAAATGAGAAGGTGTGTCCAAACTTTTGGTCTGTACTGTACATATTCATGGAATAGTTTATATATTTGGATCATCTGTTTAATAATTTAGTTCAGTTGTATTACGTTCTATAAGCAATAATATTTAATAATAAAGTATTATTTTACCCAGAAAATTCTGTGTATTCATTGTATTATTGTTAAATCTTCATAACAACATCTGCAGCAAGTGCTACTAAAGTTAATGCAGATCTGGGCCTCTCCACACACTTAGTCCCGGTGTGGAAAGGAGCGAATCTACAGACAGCGCAACTCAGGGCAGTATCTGAGAGCGCATGCTGTGCCTCACATCCTGCGAGGAGCTGCTGAAAACAGAACAGACAGCGCTAGAGCAGACAGAAGGAAACAAGGTGAGCATTAGTGTTTAGTTTTTTAACTGTGCTGTGGGAATGAGGGGGATGGGGGAATGAGTAGGTTATACAAAACCAGGATAAGGGGGCCATACAAGCCAGGATGAGGAAGCCGTATAATCCAAGATAAGGCAGCCATACAAACCAGGATTAGGGGAATGACGGAGCCATACAAACCACAATTACAGAATGAGGGAGCCATACATACCAGCATATGGAAATTTAACAGTAGGTTCTGCATTTCCCACCCTAGGCTTATACTCAAGTCAATAAATTGTCCATTTTTTTTTGTTGAAAAATTATGGGTCTCGGCTTATACTCGGGTCACCGCGCACAAGCAGCATGTACCCCCGCCTGCAGCTGGCTCTTGCTTCTGCTTATGTCACGACTATTTGCTGCTGCAGTCAAGGAGTCTCCTGTTTCGCGTTCCACGGTGAGTGATGGGCTGTGGCCGGGGTTATGCCCCATCACCGCACGAGCATTCATTGACAGAGCACACGGTGGATGCTGGGTGTGACACGATGAGGAATAACTCCGCCCACAGCCCGTCATTCACCGTGGTACACGGAACAGGAGACCCCTGGCTGCAGCCGCAAATAGTCATGATGTAAGCGGAAGCAAGAGCCAGCTGCAGCCGGGGAATTACGTGCTGGCTGTGCGTCGTCAGCGATGTTGTCACAAGCAGTATTGACAACATGACGTAATGACAAAATTCATTAGGGGCCCCGAGACGATACATTGTGAGGTTAATTTAAAGTAGTGCACAACCCATTTAAACACTGCTTCGCTGCTTAGTCGCGCCCGGTCGGCCGCATACATATTCTAGAATACCCGATGCATTAGAATCGGGCCACCATCTAGTCATATATATATATATATTTATATATATATATATAGTCATATATATTCACCTGACTTGTAAGCACTTTATTATCTGACTACCTCTTTGTCTGAATTCTTATGTGTTTTTTATTGTGCATTACTGAATAAATATACTTTTTGCAATATATGCTGAATTTCTCTTCTCCTCCGTACATAACATTTTCAATTGCTTTCTACTCCAATATTTAACCCCTTTAAAGCCCAAGATATATTAATACGTGTCTGCGCTCTGGGCTTTAAGAGCCTGATACGTATTAGTACGTCTTTGCGATCGCGCCCCCACACAGGCTGTGTGGGCGCATTCGCTGCCGGGTGTCAGCTGATTGTCGATCGCAGCATTGCGGTGGCAAGGGGAGGTGATCGCAATACTCACCTCCTCTTCCAGCCTCCAGCTCTGTCTGCAGCGGCTTCCCGGATGTTGCCAAGACGACCCAATGTTGTCATGACAACATCCAGGTCACCAGACAGCAGTAAGATAGTTTGGTCATTGCCAGTGCATGGCCAAACTATCTTCTCCCTGTGCAGCGCTGACAGCCTGTATAGCACAGGGATGGTGCTGTATTCCTGTGCTATACAGGCGATCAGAATAAAAAAAATGAAAGTCCCATAGTGGGACAAAGTAAAAAAGTAAAAAAAAGTCAGAAAGTGATTATACAAATATAATGTACCGATCAATAAATATTATTATGAAAAAAACAAAAACAATAAAAGTACACATATTTGGTATCGCCGCGTCTGGAGCGACACGACCTACAAAATTTCCCCACTAGTTAACCCCTTCAGTAAACACGGTAAAAAATAAAAATAAAAAATGAAGCAAAAAAACAATGCTTTATCATCATACCGCCAAACAAAAAATGGAATAACGCGCGATCAAAAAGACGAATATAACTAAAAATGGTACAACTAAAAACGTCATCTCGTCCCGCAAAAAACAAGCTGCCATACAGCTCAATCAGCTGAAAAATAAAAAAAGTTATAGCAATCAGAATAAAGTGATGCAAAAAAATATTTTTTTCTATAAAATTGCTTTTATTATGTAAAAGCGCCAAAACATAGAAAAACGATATAAATGTTGTACCACTGTAAACATACTAACCCGAAGAATAAAGCTACCTTATCAATTTTACCACACACGGAACAGAATAAAGAAAATTAAAAAAAAAACCAATTCCTGAATTGTTGGTTTTTGTTTATTCTTCCTCCCAAAAATCAGAATAGAAAGCGATCAAAAAATGTTACGTGCCTGAAAATGGTACCAATAAAAACGTCAACTCATCCCACAAAAAACAAGCCTTCACATGACTCTGTCGGCCAAAATATGGAAAAATTATAGCTCTCAAAATATGACGATGCAAAAACTAGGTTTTACAAAAAAATGCGTCTTTTAGTGTGTGACAGCTGTCAATCATAAAAACCCGATATGATTCTGGTATCTCTGTAGTCGCACCGACCCGAAGAATAAAGTCATCTAATCACTTATACAACACGAGGAATGGCGTAAAAAATAAACTGAGTTAGGGTTAGGGTTGTGCTAGAGTTAGGGTTGGGATTGGGGTTAGGGTTGTGCTCGGGTTAGGGTTAGGGTTGGGGTTAGGGTTGGGGTAGGGTTAGGGTTAGGGTTGGGATTTTTTTCAAATGTAAAAAAAAAAAAAAAGATGACAATATGGCAACTAGTGTTGAGCGCCAGTGCTCTCTACTTGAGTTTACATCGGGTGTTCGGGTATGCATTGAGTATCGAGGGTGCTCGAGTCTCCGCCCATATGCTTCACAGCCTATAAAACCTTGCGGCGATTGCCTGCCATGCACGAGAGATCCCCGCATGTTTTTTTTGGGTGTCTAATAACCATGAAACATTAATAATAATATGACCCTTATATAACTATATTGGGGTACATGGGAGAAGATACTTCCCACAAATGCCAAACAATGCCAACTCATAATACGCATGTTCAATGAGAAGAAAGAGTTTTGATGGCATAAAGGAATATATATATTTTATTAACAACATTAATCAGTATAAAAGTACAAGCAGTGATTAGGGTAAAGTGCACAAAGATAGCAGCAATAACCTCTGGTATTGAGGCCAAAAGTCCCATTAATGCATGGAACCCATATACACTATCAAGGCAAAAAAGGGGAGAGTACAGCATAACCGCATTTTGAAGCAAGCAATTGGGTCAGTTTTAGGATAGAATTAGTGAATAATACCATATATGGAGTAAATAGTTAGAAGCAGACCTAAGTGCATTGCATATATTCACAAAAGATGTTATATGCCTACCAAAGACAAAGTGTCTACTGCGAATAAAGTGCGTATAGTATGTAAATGCAGTTAGTCCTTCTTACCGAGTGAAGGGCCGTATGGAAGCCAGTGGTAAAAGAGCGCAATGGCGTGCCCCGACGCACGTTTCGCGGCCACCTGCGGCCGCTTCCTCAAAGGGGAGTGAAACATGCGGGCGGGGACTCGAGCATATCACTCGAGCACCCGTGATACATGGTGCATGCCCGAGTACCCAATGCAGACTCTAGTAGCGAGCACTTGCGCTCAAGATGAATGACAACTTATTCAATATGATGACCTAATATTATCAAATTCTGTGTCGCACCTCTAGGTTTAAAATGCTCACTATACCCCTTGTAATGCAGCGGCTTGCGGCATTACTGTAATGGTCCAGGGTGTGTTTTGGCTGACCATGTACCTCCCCCCCAGGTGACTGGTCACATGACTGTGACATCGCACAGGTCCTGTGCACACAGAAGGTCTGATCACATGACTGTGACATCAGCACAGGTCCTGTGTGTGCACTGGAGGATATATAAACCCTGGTAGATTTGAGACAGGGTGTGAAAGGCGTGAGGCCTGTTCCCGTGTGTGGGACACCGTTAGCCTGGAGAGGCTTAGTGAGGCCTAGAGAGGCCTGGTGAAGCCTGTAAGGCAGAGGCTGGATCCTTGTGTGTAAGAGATGCCAGTAGCCTTGGAGGGCCAGAGGCTTGGAAGACAAGAGTCCTGAAAGGCAGAGGCTGGATCCTTGTGTGTGAGAGATGCCAGTAGCCTTGGAGGGCAAAAGGGCTGGAGACCACGTTTGGTAAGCCTTAGAGCCACAGCTGTGGCAGAACAAAGCTGACTGAAGCAGCTACGACCCGGCAAAGGTAAAAACGCTGTGTTATATGGACATTGATATAAGTGACTTTGCTAAAGGCTGTAACTGGAGCCAAGTGGGCCTGTCTGCCACTTTAAAGGCTCCTGGATGTTATGTGTGTAAACATGCCTGTGAGCCACTGAGATGGACTGTGTGATAAGCAGTTATGAAGTATAATAAACTGCTGGATTGTGAAATACTGGAAAACGTGGCTGGTGTGCTTTAATTGACCCGGGGCAGCGAGTGTCCCCCAGCATGATGACTAGCGCTGCCTTACACCCTTGATAAAATCCTTGAGGGGTGTAGTTTCCAAAATGAGGTCACTTGTGGGGGGTTTCCACTATTTAGCCACATCAGGGGCTCTCCAAATGCGACATGGCGTCTGCTCTCGATTCCAGCCAATTTTGCGTTTAAAAAGTCACAAAGTACACCCTCCCTTCTGAACTCTGCCGTGCGTCCAAACACTGTATTTTCCCCACATATGGGGTATTGGCGTACTTAGGAGAAATTGCACAAAAGTTTTTGGGGTCCGTTTTCTCCTCTTACCCTTGTGAAAATAAAAAAAATTGGGGCTAAAACATCATTTTTGTGGAAAAAGTTTGATTTTTTTATTTTCAAGGCTCCATGTTATAAACTTCTGTAAAGGACTTGGGGATTCACGGTGCTCACCACCAGGGGTGGATTAAGACTAGCCAGGGCCCCGGGCAGTTTATAAGGCGTGCCCCCCCCTCCAGGTACCATATGTATCATGGGACATGTCACATGATCTTCATTTGATAGATCATGTGATAGGTCATGTGAGTAACACACAGAAGTTCTGATCACATCTATAGACGGAAAATGGCAGATTTTTTTCCCATTATGTATAACCCTATACATAACATAGAACCATATATAGCAGAGCAGGGGTGGGAGATTAATGTTCCCAAGGGGCCACATGAGAGACCATGACTGTTGTGGAGGCCAAACCAATAGGCTGAAATTAGTTCTGCTCAATATTAATATTAAAATAATAAAAAAATTATATTAATTGTATGACTTAATATTGAGCAGAATTAAGTATTCTGACATCACCCTATATACAGTATGAGTCCCCACATAACTCCCTATGCATAATATAAGCCCCACATAGCTCCTTATATACAGTATGAGCCCCTCTTAGCTCCCTATATACAGTTTGAGCCCCCAAATAGCCTACTATATACAGTATTAGCCCCACATAATTCCCTATATACAGTATGAGCCCGACATAGCTCCCTATATACAGTATGAGCCCCACATAGCTCCCTATATACAGTATGAGCCCCCGCATAGCTCCCTATATACAGTATGAGCCCCCATAGCCTGCCTATATACAGTATGACCCCCACATAGCCTCCCTATATACAGTATGAGCCCCACATAGCCTCCCTATATACAGTATTAGCCCCACATAGTTCCCTATATACAGTATGAGCCCCACATAGCTCCCTATATACAGTATAAGCCCCACATAGCTCCCTATATACAGTATGAGCCCCCGCATAGCTCCCTATATACAGTATGAGCCCCCATAGCCTGCCTATATACAGTATGATCCCCCATAGCCTCCCTATATACATTATGAGCCCCCCACATAGCTCTTTATATACGGTATGACCACCACATAGCCTCCCTATATACAGTATGAGCCCCACATAGCCTCCCTATATACAGTATTAGCCCCACATAGTTCCCTATATACAGTATGAGCCCCACATAGCTCCCTATATACAGTATAAGCCCCACATAGCTCCCTATATACAGTATGAGCCCCCGCATAGCTCCCTATATACAGTATGAGCCCCCATAGCCTGCCTATATACAGTATGATCCCCCATAGCCTCCCTATATACAGTATGAGCCCCACATAGTCTCCTATATACAGTATCATTCCCCCACATAGCCTCCTATATACAGTATGAGCCCCCCACATAGCCTCCTATATACAGTATGAGCCGCTCACATAGCTCCTTATATACAATACGAGCCCCAACATAGCCTGCTATATATAGTATGAGCCCCATATAGCCTCCCTATATACAGTATGTGCCCCACATAGCCTCCCTATTTACAGTATGAGCCCCACATAGCTCCCTATATACTGTATGAGCCGACACATAGCTCCCTATATACAGTATGAGCCCCCGCATAGCTCCTTATATACAGTATGAGCCCCCGCATAGCTCCCTATATACAGTATGAGCCCCCATAGCCTGCCTATATACAGTATGAGCCCCCATAGCCTCCCTATATACATTATGAGCCCCCACATAGCTATTTATATACGGTATGACCCCCACATAGCCTCCCTATATACAGTATGAGCCCCACATAGCCTCCTATATACAGAATCATTCCCCCACATAGCCTCCTATATACAGTATGAGTCCCCCACATAGCCTCCTATATACAGTATGAGCCGCTCACATAGCTCCTTATATACAATATGAGCCCCAACATAGCCTCCTATATACAGTATGAGCCCCACATTGCCTCCCTATATACAGTATGAGCCCCACATAGCCTCCCTATATACAGTATGAGCCCCACATAGCCTCCTATATACAGTATCATTCCCCCACATAGCCTCCTATATACAGTATCATTCCCTCACATAGCCTCCTATATACAGTATGAGCCCCCAAATAGCTCCTTATATACAATATGAGCCTGTACATAGCTCCCTTCTCTGATCGACTGTCGGTTCCACAGCCAGCTCAGAGAATTATCGAATCCCTCTCTGGGGGCGGCAAAATGCAGCTGCCTGGGAGACACCTCTGACCACTAGATGAGGTGGCCCGAAGCCACCCCCCTGACGGCTGTAGCCAGGTCACCTGCCCCTCCTCTTCCCCTAGGTACAGCCCTATACAGTCTGTATGAGAATACATGACTGGTATCTATAATATAATCAGAGATGTGTCCATCTGTTCGAAGCCGTTATAGACTATGCACGCAATGCGCCTGCGCAGTCTGGCCAGAGACAGAAGAACACATCAGACATTACAGGTGAGAGGCAGGAGGATGAGGATAAAGGATTGTGATGCCAGAGATCGCAGTATGCGTAAGAGCTGACTGCATACTGCTATCTCCGGCGCCATTAGGACACATACCTCGATCTCCATTTTGTTGAAGGCACTGTGTGCAAATTTGTCTTCAACAAAATGGCGCCGGAGATCGCAATTAGTGTTGAGTAGTGTTGAGCGAGTGTGTTCTGTCCGAGTATGCTCGACCAGAGCTCCGAGTATTTATAGCTGCTCAGTGATATGGTTAAATTGCTCCCGTGTGCATGATTTGCTACTGTTTGACAGTTTTATTACATGTGAGGAATGTGTAAGAAATAGACATTCCTCACATGTAATAAAACTGTCAAACAGTTGCAAATCATGCACACGGGAGCGATTCAACCATATCACCGAGCAGCTATAAATACTCGGAGCTCGGGCCGAGCATACTCGGCGAAAGGGTTAATAGAACATACCCGCTCAACACTAGTTGAGCGAATTTGTTCGGCATTTCAAATTCGGGTTCGTATTCGAGGTTGCGGCTTGTTCGCGCCAAAAAATTGTCTCCGCCCATGAAGATCCCTGATTTTCCACGCTGTCACGCAAATAACTAATCACAATATGTCCAGGCACGAACTCTGGCGCCACACTCCTCCAGCCTCTCCAGGGATCGAGGACGTGCTGCAAGCAGGAGAGGAAAAGGTGAGTCGGAGTGTTTTTTTGTTTTTTTTATGGATGGAAGAACAGCAGAATAGGCAAGATGGGGGAGCATATACCAGGATGGGAGACCTGGATTGGGAAGCATATACCAGGATGGAGGAGCATGTACCAGGATGGGAGACCAGGATGTGGGAGCATGGACCAGGATGGGGGACCTGTATAAATGGACCATATGCCAGGATGGGGGGAGCATATACCAGGATAGGGGACCTGGATGTGGGAGCATGGACCAGGATGGAGGACCCGGATAAGGGGACCATAAACCAGGATGGTGGGGAGCATGTACCAGGATGGGGGACCTGGATAAAGGGACTATATACCAGGATGGGGGGAGCATATACCAGGATGGAGGAGCATGTACCCTGATGGGAGACCTGGATGTGGGAGCATGGACCAGGATGGGGGACTTGGATAAGGGGACCATATACCAGAATGGGGGGGGGGGCATGTACCAGGATGGGGGACCTGGATGTGGGAGCATGGACCAGGATGGGGGACCCGGATAAGGGAGCCACTTACCAGGATGGTGGAGAGCATGTACCAGGATGCGGGACCTGTATAAAGGGACCATATACCAGGATGGGGGGGAGCATGTACCAGGATGGGGGACCTGGATGTGGGAGCATGGACCAGGATGGGGGACCCGGATAAGGGAGCCATTTACCAGAATGTTGGAGAGCATGTACCAGGATGGGGGACCTGTATAAAGGGACCATATACCAGGATGGGGGGAGCATATATCAGGATAGGGGACCTGGATGTGGGAGCATGGACCAGGATGGGGGACCCGGATAAGGGGACCATATACCATGATGGTGGGGGGCATGTACCAGGATGGGGGACCTGGATAAAGGGACCATATACCAGGATGGGGGAGCATATATCTGGATGGGAGACCCGGATGGAGAAACATATACCAGGACGGGGGAGCATACACCGGGATGGGGGAGCATTCGGTTTCAGTCATGGGATCTGGTCCGGCGCTGGTTCAGTCATTGCTTTGTGAATACAGTGCAGCTGATGTAACCCCGGCCCTGACTGACAGCCAGCCTCAATGTAGAGCCAGTGTCAGTCAGTGCTAGGGGCACGGTTATAGGGGACGCTCTGTATGCTCAGTGGTGACTGAACCGGCACAGTCCCGCCCCCATGACTGAAACAGAATGCTGGTGAGGAGAATAAAGTTCATTTTCTCCCCGCTGCATTCAGCTGCTGGGCAGCATAATAACTTTGTTAACCTGCAGATTAACTGTTATATATGCAGGTTAATAGCTTTATTTCTTATGAAAGGATCCTTTTAATTTTGTAGCACAATATTTCAATGAAATGGTGCCGGAGTCAGTGCATGTACATAACACGCTATCCAGCACCATTTTATTGAAGACACTGTGTATGCAAATTTGCATACAGTGTCATAAAAAAAAAAGGCGCCGTAAATGTACTAAGAAAAAAGCTCGCCACCCAGGTGTAGAATAAGTTCAATAGCTAGTACGATATACTGTGGTACAGACATCAGATGCTATATACTATACACATTGTTATATCCCATCTGATGTCTGTACCACAGTATACCATACACTAATCTGTATACTGGATATGACATTCTTTGTACAGGGATATACACTGTACTTATCACACCTGGACCTGCACACATGACCTCACATATTATACTGTATATGGAGCAGTATAGTATGTGACATCCTGTAGGTTCAGGGTTGATCAGTCAGTGTAGGATCCTGTATGCGATGTCTGTGGTCGCTCTGCTGGGGCTCAGTGTGATTTATTGCAGGACTCTGAATTTTCCTGCAGATCTGGTGGCGCTGGAGTCGATGACCCAGAGTAACCTGATCTGCAGCAAAGGTCAGAGTCCTGCAATAAATCACACAGAGCCCCAGCAGAGCGGCCTCTGAACGGACACTATGGAATCCTGTGTGCAATTATCAGGAGGGGAGCAGCATCCTGCAGCCCCCTCCTCACTCCAGACATCCTGCCCTGGGCCCGACCTCATTTACCGCCATCCACTGAGGTCCAATGCACGAGCTACTCTCCGGCAGGATGATGCAGCTCCAGGCACCGCTGTATGACGTCAGTCCTGGAGATGCAGCCAGTGCAGTGCAGGGGGCATGTCTGCCTCCCTGTGATGTGACCGGCCGGCGTCTAACAGGATGTAGGTACAGTGCGGTCCCCCTGCCTCTGCCCTGCAGGAAACATTATAATGATGGCGATCTGGCCATGGGCCCCACGGAGCCTCGGCCCCTGGCAGTAGTCCAGATCGTCCTCATTATAATCCGCCTATGCTCACCACACATCCAGATAAGTTCCCTGAGGGGTTTAATTTCCAAAATGGTGTCACTTGTGGGTGGTTTCCACTGTTTAGGCACATCAGGGGCTCTCCAAATGCAACATGGCATCCGCTAATTATTCAAGCAAATTTTACAATCAAAAAGTCAAATGGCGCTCCTTCCCTTCCGAACCCTGCCGTGCACCCAAGCAGTGGTTTTCCCCCACATATGGGGTATCTGCTTACTCAGGAGAAATTGCACAACAATCTGCATGATGAAATTTCTCCTGTTACCCTTATGAAAATGCAAAAGTGTGGGCTGAAAAACATTTTTGTGGGAAAAATGTGAAAATTTTATTTTTACGGCTCAATGTTCTAAACTTCTGTGAAGCACCTGGGGGTTCAAGGTGCTCACCATACATCTACATAAGTTCCCTGAGGGGTCTAGTTTCTAAAATGGTGTCACTTGTTGTGGGTTTCCACTGTTTAGGCACATCAGGGGCTCTCCAAACGCAACATGGCGTCCGCTAATTATTCAAGCAAATTTTACAAACAAAAAGTCAAATGGCGCTCCTTCCCTTCCAAACTCTGCCGTGCGCCCAATCAGTGGTTTTTCCCCACATATGGGGTATCTGCGTGCCCAGGGGAAATTGCACAGCAAATTTTGGGGTCTATTTTTTCCTGTTACCCCTGCAAAAATAAAAAAATTGGGTCTAAAGTAACATTTTTGTGAAAAAAGTTAAATGTTAATTTTTTCTTCCACATTCCAAAAATTCCTGTGAAGCACCTGAAGGGTTAATAAAGTTATTGAATGTGGTTTTGAGCACCTTGAGGGGTGCAGTTTTTAGAATGGTGTCACTTTTGGGTATTTTCTGTCATAAAGACCCCTCAAAATGACTTCAAATGTGATGTGGTCCATAAAAAAAAATGTTTTTGTAAATTTTGTTGGAAAAATGAGAAATCGCTGGTCAAATTTTAACCCTTATAGCTCCCTAATAAAAAAAAATTTTGGTTCCAAAATTGTGCTGATGTAAAGTAGACATGTGGGAAATGTTATTTATTAACTATTTTGTGTGACATATCTCTCCGATTTAAGGGCATAAAAATTCAAATTTTGAAGATTGCTAAATTTTTTAAAATTTTCGCCAAATTTCCGTTTTTGTCACATATAAATGCAAGTGATATCAAAGAAATTTTACCACAATCATGAAGTACAATATGTCATGAAAAACATTCTCAGAATCAGGGGGATCAGTTGAAGCGTTCCAGAGTAATAGCCTCATAAAGTGACAGTGGTCAGAATTGTAAAAATTGGACTGGTCATTAACGTGCAAACCACCTTGGGTTGTAAAGGGGTTAAGAGGCAAAATGAACAAAAAACAGCATTTCATAATTGTTTTTTTTTTATGTCGCTCAGCATGTGGAAAAAGTGATATGATAGTTTTATTCTTTGGGTCAGTACGATTACTGCAATATCAAATTTTTATGTCGTGTTTTTATGTTTTCCACTTGTCCACAATAAAAACAATTTAACCACTTCGTGCCAGAGCCTGTTTTTGCCT
Source organism: Phyllobates terribilis (assembly GCF_046119375.1). NCBI lineage: Eukaryota > Metazoa > Chordata > Amphibia > Anura > Dendrobatidae > Phyllobates > Phyllobates terribilis. Next base: position 87,412,309 of record NW_027362768.1, on the reverse strand, counting down.
TTGTGACCGGGCCAATTTTTTCAATTCAGACCACTGTCACTTTATGAGGTAATTACTCTGGAACGCTTCAACGGATTCCCCTGATTCTGAGATTGTTTTTTCGTGACATATTGTACTTCATGATAGTGGCTAAAATTTCTTCGATATCACTTGCGTTTATTTGTGAAAAAATTGGAAATTTGGCAAAAATTTTGAAAATTTTGCAATTTTCAAACTTTGAATTTTCATGCCCTTAAATCAGAGAGATATGTCACTCAAAATAGTTAATAAATAACATTTCCCACATGTCTACTTCACATCAGCACAATTTTGGAACCAAAATTTTGTTTTGTTAGGGAGCTATAAGTTGACCAGCGATTTCTCATTTTTACAACAAAATTTACAAAAACATTTTTTTAGGGACCACATCTTATTTGAAGTGACTTTGAGGGGCCTTTATGACAGAAAATACCAAAAAGTGATACCATTCTAAAAACTGCACCCCTCAAGGTGCTCAAAATCACATCCAAGGAGTTTATTAACCCTTCAGGTGCTTCACAGGAATTTTTGGAATGTGGAAGAAAACAATGAACATTTAACTTTTTTCACAAAAAAATACCTTAGACCCAATATTTTTTAATTTTCACAAGGGCAGCCTGAAAAAATGGACCCCAAAATGTGTTGTGCAATTTCTCCTGAGCACGCTGATACCCCATATGTGGTGCAAAACCACTGTTTGGGCGCACAGCATGGCTCGGAAGGTAAGGAGCGCCATTTGACTTTTGGAATGGAAAATTGGCTGGAATCAATAGCGGATGCCATGTTGCATTTGGAGAGCCCCTGAGGTGCCTAAACAGAGGAAACCCACAAAAGTGACCACATTTTACAATCTACTCCTCTGTATAAATTAATCTAGTGGTGGGAAAATAAGTAGATAGGTAAATGGTCACTAAACCCATAGATGAATTCCCAGAGATGTGTCATTTCCAAAATGGGGTCACTTCAGGGGGGATTCTGCTGTTCTGGCACTTTTCAGAGCCTCTAAGTACCAGAACTAAAGAATCCCCCCTGAAGTGACCCCATTTTGGAAATGACACCCCTCTGGGAATTCATCTATGGGTTTAATGAGCATTTTAATTCAATGGATGATTTCCAGAAACAAGCATGCAATGGAAGGTTTAGATTCTGGAGAACCCCCCCCACCCCCACCCCTGGAAATTAAGTGAGCTCTACACGAATGTGTCATTCACTAAATGAACCAAATGTTTGAATGACAAAATGGGATACATTTTTACAGTTTAAAAACGTGGTTCTGTGTGTAAGATTTTAAAGCAGTCAGTGACGCATAAGGCTGGCAATGATGGGCGTTGTGGGCAATAGTAGCGGGAATCACGCCTCATTCCTCTATTAGTACATACACGACATCTTTTCTGGGGGTTCCTTCTCATTTCTGTTGCTGGAATAAGTGCAATAAAATGTCGCTCAGTGAGTCTTTTCACATCCTCAGATTCTAATGGATGAGCGGGGCTAACACTTTCAAAAACAAGATTTTCAATTACCTTTTCTTGATAATCAAGAAAAGGATCTGAATTTCCTGCTTTTTTGTACAACACAAAAGAATTGTATGTGGCCACCTAAAACAAATGAATAACCAACTTTTTATACCAGGTATAGGACTTACTTGATACCTGGTATGGCTGTAGAACCTGGTCTGCAAGGTCCACACCCCCCATGTGTTTGTTGTAGTCAATGACTGACACAGGTTTTTGCTTCGGAGTAGTGGATCCTAGTTCTACAGTGGCCCTTGTGGCATCTGTGTGGATTGAGCTGAGGAAAAAAATATCCCTCTTATCCCTATACTTCAGGGCAAGCAGCTCTCCGTTGCGTACAGCCCCTGACTGCCCCTTTTGGAACTTTTGGTTGACAAATGGTTGTGGAAACCACTGACTGTTTTTACAAATGGTCCCACAAGCTCCGATGTTGTGTTCAACCAGAATTTTAAATAGGGGTATGCTGGTGTAATAATTGTCCACATATAGATTGTAGCCCTTTTGAAAAAATGGACTTATCAGCTACCAAACAATTTTTCCAGATGTCCCCAGATAAGTAGGGCATCCTGGTGGGTTTAGTTGGCTATCTTTCCCCTCATATATGCAAAAAGCGGATGTGTATCCGGTTGAACTTTCGCACATTTTATAGATCTTTATTCCAAACCTTGCCCTTTAGGATGGGATAAATTTCTTGAGGTGCAGTCTTCCTTTGAATTTTACAAGGGACTCATCTACAGAAATATTTTGTGTTGGGGTGTAGAGCCTTAAGACTTTTTCTGACAAATTTTCAATGATGGATCTAATTTTATATAACCTGTCATGTTCTGGGGCATTTCTGGGCAGGCATTGACTATTGTCGTTAAAATGCCAAAACCTCATGAGCATTTCATAACGGGTCCTAGGAAGAACGACTGAAAACATAGGGGTGGCTTGAACAGGGTGGTTAGACCAGTAGGATCAAATGCTCTGTTTTTTAACAAGCTCCATGGCAAATGTAAGTCCTAAAAAAATTTTTATTTCCAGGACATTAGTTGGTGTCCATAAATTTGCCCTAGCATAGTAAGATCGGGGATTCTGGCTTATGAATTGGGACGTGTATAAATTTGTTTGCACGACAATATGCTCTAGCAAGCTGTCTGTAAAAAAACAAATTAAAAAAATGAATTGGTCCAAAATCTTCCACCTCCACATTTATACCAGGAATGGCGTTGAAATCAGGGCTGAATGGAGCAGCTGAATCCGAAGCTTCCCATCTTGGAAATGTTATATCCAGTGGTAAAGCCCCTTGTACACTGGCGTGCGCCAATTCACTAGTAGCAGGGACAGAGCTTGTACTGGGCAGTGTTCCCTGATTTGGAGACTTTTCTCCAGTAGCGTTATTTGCCCCTATTGTTGTACTGGTCCTTGGGCTTGAGGATGGACCAGAATCACTGCTCATTTCTGAGCTCTTACTGTCGCCGCTACAAAAGCCCTCAAAATCCACATCTCCATCTGAGATTGCACTGTCATCAGTGTCAGAACATAGCAGGGCATACACCTCCTCTGCAGTATAAGTCTGACGGGCCATTTTATTTGTTTTTATATTTTTTGACTGGACTGACCGGACTGGACCGGACCGAACTGGACTGTCCAGACTGGACTGACCGGACTGGACCGGACTGGACTGACTGGACTGACCGGACTGGACTGACTGGACTGGACTGGACTGACCGGACTGACCAGACCGGACTGGACTGACCGGACTGGACTGGACTGACCAGACCGGACTGACTGACGGGACTGACTGACGGGACTGACAGGACTGACTGACAGGACTGACTGACAGGACTGACTAACCCTAAGGCTAAGCCTAACTTTAGCCTAACTCTTACTTTCTTACTCTTGTCACACTGTTTCTCCTCTGCTCTCTCACTGAGATCTGAGGAGAAACAGTGTATTTATCAGGCAGATCGCCCGGGAAAGTTTGTTGCTAAAACAAACTTCCCTAGTGATCTCTCTGATTGGCTGGTGTGATGCTGACATCATCGAGACCTGAGCCAATCAGGTCTCGATGAGGTCAGAGGTCACAGCACCGGGATCCCCTCGCGGTTAAGGTATGTGGGGGTCCCGATCACCGACCACCGGCTGTCACTATCTTTTAAATGCCGCGATCGCTATGGATAGCGGCATCTAGAAGATAGGAAGGGGTTAACATCATGGGGACCTGATCCAATCAGATCCCCATGATGTCACATGTCACATGTCAGAGCTATCGCTCTGCACCGGAACCGCAGCACTTGTAGGACCCTGGGGGTCCTGAGCGCTGCGGAAAAACCCACCGTTTTTAAAATGTCGGCGCTGCACAGAGCCCAGGCATCGCCGACGTTTATGTACAGTGGGCGGTCCTGAACCAGTTAAAAAAAAAAGAATTGTTTTTGCATTGCTATATTCCGAGAGCTATACTTTTTTTATTTCTCTGCTGACAGAGCGATTTGGCAGCTTGTTTTTTGAGGGACAAGATGACATTTTCAGAGATTACATTTTTATTTACACTTGACTGTTTGATCGTGTTTTATTATTATTTTAGTTTGGCGGTATGATGAAAAAGCATAGTTTTTTATTTATTTTTAAATTGTTCACTGAAGGTATTAACTAGCTGTACAGTTTTATAGATCGGATCATTCTGGATGCGGAGATGCAATATATTTAGAAATTTTTTAATGTTTTTCCACTGTTACACAATAAAAAAAATTTTGGGGGAAAAAAAAATTGGTTTTGCATCACTATATTCTGAGAGCTATAGATTTTTTATTTTTCCGCTGACATTGCTGTATATGAGCCCCAACATAGCCTCCTATATACAGTATGAGCCCCACATTGCCTCCCTATATACAGTATGAGCCCCACATAGCCTCCCTATATACAGTATGAGCCCCACATAGCCTCCTATATACAGTATCATTCCCCCACATAGCCTCCTATATACAGTATCATTCCCTCACATAGCCTCCTATATACAGTATGAGCCCCCAAATAGCTCCTTATATACAATATGAGCCTGTACATAGCTCCCTTCTCTGATCGACTGTCGGTTCCACAGCCAGCTCAGAGAATTATCGAATCCCTCTCTGGGGGCGGCAAAATGCAGCTGCCTGGGAGACACCTCTGACCACTAGATGAGGTGGCCCGAAGCCACCCCCCTGACGGCTGTAGCCAGGTCACCTGCCCCTCCTCTTCCCCTAGGTACAGCCCTATACAGTCTGTATGAGAATACATGACTGGTATCTATAATATAATCAGAGATGTGTCCATCTGTTCGAAGCCGTTATAGACTATGCACGCAATGCGCCTGCGCAGTCTGGCCAGAGACAGAAGAACACATCAGACATTACAGGTGAGAGGCAGGAGGATGAGGATAAAGGATTGTGATGCCAGAGATCGCAGTATGCGTAAGAGCTGACTGCATACTGCTATCTCCGGCGCCATTAGGACACATACCTCGATCTCCATTTTGTTGAAGGCACTGTGTGCAAATTTGTCTTCAACAAAATGGCGCCGGAGATCGCAATTAGTGTTGAGTAGTGTTGAGCGAGTGTGTTCTGTCCGAGTATGCTCGACCAGAGCTCCGAGTATTTATAGCTGCTCAGTGATATGGTTAAATTGCTCCCGTGTGCATGATTTGCTACTGTTTGACAGTTTTATTACATGTGAGGAATGTGTAAGAAATAGACATTCCTCACATGTAATAAAACTGTCAAACAGTTGCAAATCATGCACACGGGAGCGATTCAACCATATCACCGAGCAGCTATAAATACTCGGAGCTCGGGCCGAGCATACTCGGCGAAAGGGTTAATAGAACATACCCGCTCAACACTAGTTGAGCGAATTTGTTCGGCATTTCAAATTCGGGTTCGTATTCGAGGTTGCGGCTTGTTCGCGCCAAAAAATTGTCTCCGCCCATGAAGATCCCTGATTTTCCACGCTGTCACGCAAATAACTAATCACAATATGTCCAGGCACGAACTCTGGCGCCACACTCCTCCAGCCTCTCCAGGGATCGAGGACGTGCTGCAAGCAGGAGAGGAAAAGGTGAGTCGGAGTGTTTTTTTGTTTTTTTTATGGATGGAAGAACAGCAGAATAGGCAAGATGGGGGAGCATATACCAGGATGGGAGACCTGGATTGGGAAGCATATACCAGGATGGAGGAGCATGTACCAGGATGGGAGACCAGGATGTGGGAGCATGGACCAGGATGGGGGACCTGTATAAATGGACCATATGCCAGGATGGGGGGAGCATATACCAGGATAGGGGACCTGGATGTGGGAGCATGGACCAGGATGGAGGACCCGGATAAGGGGACCATAAACCAGGATGGTGGGGAGCATGTACCAGGATGGGGGACCTGGATAAAGGGACTATATACCAGGATGGGGGGAGCATATACCAGGATGGAGGAGCATGTACCCTGATGGGAGACCTGGATGTGGGAGCATGGACCAGGATGGGGGACTTGGATAAGGGGACCATATACCAGAATGGGGGGGGGGCATGTACCAGGATGGGGGACCTGGATGTGGGAGCATGGACCAGGATGGGGGACCCGGATAAGGGAGCCACTTACCAGGATGGTGGAGAGCATGTACCAGGATGCGGGACCTGTATAAAGGGACCATATACCAGGATGGGGGGGAGCATGTACCAGGATGGGGGACCTGGATGTGGGAGCATGGACCAGGATGGGGGACCCGGATAAGGGAGCCATTTACCAGAATGTTGGAGAGCATGTACCAGGATGGGGGACCTGTATAAAGGGACCATATACCAGGATGGGGGGAGCATATATCAGGATAGGGGACCTGGATGTGGGAGCATGGACCAGGATGGGGGACCCGGATAAGGGGACCATATACCATGATGGTGGGGGGCATGTACCAGGATGGGGGACCTGGATAAAGGGACCATATACCAGGATGGGGGAGCATATATCTGGATGGGAGACCCGGATGGAGAAACATATACCAGGACGGGGGAGCATACACCGGGATGGGGGAGCATTCGGTTTCAGTCATGGGATCTGGTCCGGCGCTGGTTCAGTCATTGCTTTGTGAATACAGTGCAGCTGATGTAACCCCGGCCCTGACTGACAGCCAGCCTCAATGTAGAGCCAGTGTCAGTCAGTGCTAGGGGCACGGTTATAGGGGACGCTCTGTATGCTCAGTGGTGACTGAACCGGCACAGTCCCGCCCCCATGACTGAAACAGAATGCTGGTGAGGAGAATAAAGTTCATTTTCTCCCCGCTGCATTCAGCTGCTGGGCAGCATAATAACTTTGTTAACCTGCAGATTAACTGTTATATATGCAGGTTAATAGCTTTATTTCTTATGAAAGGATCCTTTTAATTTTGTAGCACAATATTTCAATGAAATGGTGCCGGAGTCAGTGCATGTACATAACACGCTATCCAGCACCATTTTATTGAAGACACTGTGTATGCAAATTTGCATACAGTGTCATAAAAAAAAAAGGCGCCGTAAATGTACTAAGAAAAAAGCTCGCCACCCAGGTGTAGAATAAGTTCAATAGCTAGTACGATATACTGTGGTACAGACATCAGATGCTATATACTATACACATTGTTATATCCCATCTGATGTCTGTACCACAGTATACCATACACTAATCTGTATACTGGATATGACATTCTTTGTACAGGGATATACACTGTACTTATCACACCTGGACCTGCACACATGACCTCACATATTATACTGTATATGGAGCAGTATAGTATGTGACATCCTGTAGGTTCAGGGTTGATCAGTCAGTGTAGGATCCTGTATGCGATGTCTGTGGTCGCTCTGCTGGGGCTCAGTGTGATTTATTGCAGGACTCTGAATTTTCCTGCAGATCTGGTGGCGCTGGAGTCGATGACCCAGAGTAACCTGATCTGCAGCAAAGGTCAGAGTCCTGCAATAAATCACACAGAGCCCCAGCAGAGCGGCCTCTGAACGGACACTATGGAATCCTGTGTGCAATTATCAGGAGGGGAGCAGCATCCTGCAGCCCCCTCCTCACTCCAGACATCCTGCCCTGGGCCCGACCTCATTTACCGCCATCCACTGAGGTCCAATGCACGAGCTACTCTCCGGCAGGATGATGCAGCTCCAGGCACCGCTGTATGACGTCAGTCCTGGAGATGCAGCCAGTGCAGTGCAGGGGGCATGTCTGCCTCCCTGTGATGTGACCGGCCGGCGTCTAACAGGATGTAGGTACAGTGCGGTCCCCCTGCCTCTGCCCTGCAGGAAACATTATAATGATGGCGATCTGGCCATGGGCCCCACGGAGCCTCGGCCCCTGGCAGTAGTCCAGATCGTCCTCATTATAATCCGCCTATGCTCACCACACATCCAGATAAGTTCCCTGAGGGGTTTAATTTCCAAAATGGTGTCACTTGTGGGTGGTTTCCACTGTTTAGGCACATCAGGGGCTCTCCAAATGCAACATGGCATCCGCTAATTATTCAAGCAAATTTTACAATCAAAAAGTCAAATGGCGCTCCTTCCCTTCCGAACCCTGCCGTGCACCCAAGCAGTGGTTTTCCCCCACATATGGGGTATCTGCTTACTCAGGAGAAATTGCACAACAATCTGCATGATGAAATTTCTCCTGTTACCCTTATGAAAATGCAAAAGTGTGGGCTGAAAAACATTTTTGTGGGAAAAATGTGAAAATTTTATTTTTACGGCTCAATGTTCTAAACTTCTGTGAAGCACCTGGGGGTTCAAGGTGCTCACCATACATCTACATAAGTTCCCTGAGGGGTCTAGTTTCTAAAATGGTGTCACTTGTTGTGGGTTTCCACTGTTTAGGCACATCAGGGGCTCTCCAAACGCAACATGGCGTCCGCTAATTATTCAAGCAAATTTTACAAACAAAAAGTCAAATGGCGCTCCTTCCCTTCCAAACTCTGCCGTGCGCCCAATCAGTGGTTTTTCCCCACATATGGGGTATCTGCGTGCCCAGGGGAAATTGCACAGCAAATTTTGGGGTCTATTTTTTCCTGTTACCCCTGCAAAAATAAAAAAATTGGGTCTAAAGTAACATTTTTGTGAAAAAAGTTAAATGTTAATTTTTTCTTCCACATTCCAAAAATTCCTGTGAAGCACCTGAAGGGTTAATAAAGTTATTGAATGTGGTTTTGAGCACCTTGAGGGGTGCAGTTTTTAGAATGGTGTCACTTTTGGGTATTTTCTGTCATAAAGACCCCTCAAAATGACTTCAAATGTGATGTGGTCCATAAAAAAAAATGTTTTTGTAAATTTTGTTGGAAAAATGAGAAATCGCTGGTCAAATTTTAACCCTTATAGCTCCCTAATAAAAAAAAATTTTGGTTCCAAAATTGTGCTGATGTAAAGTAGACATGTGGGAAATGTTATTTATTAACTATTTTGTGTGACATATCTCTCCGATTTAAGGGCATAAAAATTCAAATTTTGAAGATTGCTAAATTTTCAAAATTTTCGCCAAATTTCCGTTTTTGTCACATATAAATGCAAGTGATATCAAAGAAATTTTACCACAATCATGAAGTACAATATGTCATGAAAAACATTCTCAGAATCAGGGGGATCAGTTGAAGCGTTCCAGAGTAATAGCCTCATAAAGTGACAGTGGTCAGAATTGTAAAAATTGGACTGGTCATTAACGTGCAAACCACCTTGGGTTGTAAAGGGGTTAAGAGGCAAAATGAACAAAAAACAGCATTTCATAATTGTTTTTTTTTTATGTCGCTCAGCATGTGGAAAAAGTGATATGATAGTTTTATTCTTTGGGTCAGTACGATTACTGCAATATCAAATTTTTATGTCGTGTTTTTATGTTTTCCACTTGTCCACAATAAAAACAATTTAACCACTTCGTGCCAGAGCCTGTTTTTGCCTTTGTGACCGGGCCAATTTTTTCAATTCAGACCACTGTCACTTTATGAGGTAATTACTCTGGAACGCTTCAACGGATTCCCCTGATTCTGAGATTGTTTTTTCGTGACATATTGTACTTCATGATAGTGGCTAAAATTTCTTCGATATCACTTGCGTTTATTTGTGAAAAAATTGGAAATTTGGCAAAAATTTTGAAAATTTTGCAATTTTCAAACTTTGAATTTTCATGCCCTTAAATCAGAGAGATATGTCACTCAAAATAGTTAATAAATAACATTTCCCACATGTCTACTTCACATCAGCACAATTTTGGAACCAAAATTTTGTTTTGTTAGGGAGCTATAAGTTGACCAGCGATTTCTCATTTTTACAACAAAATTTACAAAAACATTTTTTTAGGGACCACATCTTATTTGAAGTGACTTTGAGGGGCCTTTATGACAGAAAATACCAAAAAGTGATACCATTCTAAAAACTGCACCCCTCAAGGTGCTCAAAATCACATCCAAGGAGTTTATTAACCCTTCAGGTGCTTCACAGGAATTTTTGGAATGTGGAAGAAAACAATGAACATTTAACTTTTTTCACAAAAAAATACCTTAGACCCAATATTTTTTAATTTTCACAAGGGCAGCCTGAAAAAATGGACCCCAAAATGTGTTGTGCAATTTCTCCTGAGCACGCTGATACCCCATATGTGGTGCAAAACCACTGTTTGGGCGCACAGCATGGCTCGGAAGGTAAGGAGCGCCATTTGACTTTTGGAATGGAAAATTGGCTGGAATCAATAGCGGATGCCATGTTGCATTTGGAGAGCCCCTGAGGTGCCTAAACAGAGGAAACCCACAAAAGTGACCACATTTTACAATCTACTCCTCTGTATAAATTAATCTAGTGGTGGGAAAATAAGTAGATAGGTAAATGGTCACTAAACCCATAGATGAATTCCCAGAGATGTGTCATTTCCAAAATGGGGTCACTTCAGGGGGGATTCTGCTGTTCTGGCACTTTTCAGAGCCTCTAAGTACCAGAACTAAAGAATCCCCCCTGAAGTGACCCCATTTTGGAAATGACACCCCTCTGGGAATTCATCTATGGGTTTAATGAGCATTTTAATTCAATGGATGATTTCCAGAAACAAGCATGCAATGGAAGGTTTAGATTCTGGAGAACCCCCCCCACCCCCACCCCTGGAAATTAAGTGAGCTCTACACGAATGTGTCATTCACTAAATGAACCAAATGTTTGAATGACAAAATGGGATACATTTTTACAGTTTAAAAACGTGGTTCTGTGTGTAAGATTTTAAAGCAGTCAGTGACGCATAAGGCTGGCAATGATGGGCGTTGTGGGCAATAGTAGCGGGAATCACGCCTCATTCCTCTATTAGTACATACACGACATCTTTTCTGGGGGTTCCTTCTCATTTCTGTTGCTGGAATAAGTGCAATAAAATGTCGCTCAGTGAGTCTTTTCACATCCTCAGATTCTAATGGATGAGCGGGGCTAACACTTTCAAAAACAAGATTTTCAATTACCTTTTCTTGATAATCAAGAAAAGGATCTGAATTTCCTGCTTTTTTGTACAACACAAAAGAATTGTATGTGGCCACCTAAAACAAATGAATAACCAACTTTTTATACCAGGTATAGGACTTACTTGATACCTGGTATGGCTGTAGAACCTGGTCTGCAAGGTCCACACCCCCCATGTGTTTGTTGTAGTCAATGACTGACACAGGTTTTTGCTTCGGAGTAGTGGATCCTAGTTCTACAGTGGCCCTTGTGGCATCTGTGTGGATTGAGCTGAGGAAAAAAATATCCCTCTTATCCCTATACTTCAGGGCAAGCAGCTCTCCGTTGCGTACAGCCCCTGACTGCCCCTTTTGGAACTTTTGGTTGACAAATGGTTGTGGAAACCACTGACTGTTTTTACAAATGGTCCCACAAGCTCCGATGTTGTGTTCAACCAGAATTTTAAATAGGGGTATGCTGGTGTAATAATTGTCCACATATAGATTGTAGCCCTTTTGAAAAAATGGACTTATCAGCTACCAAACAATTTTTCCAGATGTCCCCAGATAAGTAGGGCATCCTGGTGGGTTTAGTTGGCTATCTTTCCCCTCATATATGCAAAAAGCGGATGTGTATCCGGTTGAACTTTCGCACATTTTATAGATCTTTATTCCAAACCTTGCCCTTTAGGATGGGATAAATTTCTTGAGGTGCAGTCTTCCTTTGAATTTTACAAGGGACTCATCTACAGAAATATTTTGTGTTGGGGTGTAGAGCCTTAAGACTTTTTCTGACAAATTTTCAATGATGGATCTAATTTTATATAACCTGTCATGTTCTGGGGCATTTCTGGGCAGGCATTGACTATTGTCGTTAAAATGCCAAAACCTCATGAGCATTTCATAACGGGTCCTAGGAAGAACGACTGAAAACATAGGGGTGGCTTGAACAGGGTGGTTAGACCAGTAGGATCAAATGCTCTGTTTTTTAACAAGCTCCATGGCAAATGTAAGTCCTAAAAAAATTTTTATTTCCAGGACATTAGTTGGTGTCCATAAATTTGCCCTAGCATAGTAAGATCGGGGATTCTGGCTTATGAATTGGGACGTGTATAAATTTGTTTGCACGACAATATGCTCTAGCAAGCTGTCTGTAAAAAAACAAATTAAAAAAATGAATTGGTCCAAAATCTTCCACCTCCACATTTATACCAGGAATGGCGTTGAAATCAGGGCTGAATGGAGCAGCTGAATCCGAAGCTTCCCATCTTGGAAATGTTATATCCAGTGGTAAAGCCCCTTGTACACTGGCGTGCGCCAATTCACTAGTAGCAGGGACAGAGCTTGTACTGGGCAGTGTTCCCTGATTTGGAGACTTTTCTCCAGTAGCGTTATTTGCCCCTATTGTTGTACTGGTCCTTGGGCTTGAGGATGGACCAGAATCACTGCTCATTTCTGAGCTCTTACTGTCGCCGCTACAAAAGCCCTCAAAATCCACATCTCCATCTGAGATTGCACTGTCATCAGTGTCAGAACATAGCAGGGCATACACCTCCTCTGCAGTATAAGTCTGACGGGCCATTTTATTTGTTTTTATATTTTTTGACTGGACTGACCGGACTGGACCGGACCGAACTGGACTGTCCAGACTGGACTGACCGGACTGGACCGGACTGGACTGACTGGACTGACCGGACTGGACTGACTGGACTGGACTGGACTGACCGGACTGACCAGACCGGACTGGACTGACCGGACTGGACTGGACTGACCAGACCGGACTGACTGACGGGACTGACTGACGGGACTGACAGGACTGACTGACAGGACTGACTGACAGGACTGACTAACCCTAAGGCTAAGCCTAACTTTAGCCTAACTCTTACTTTCTTACTCTTGTCACACTGTTTCTCCTCTGCTCTCTCACTGAGATCTGAGGAGAAACAGTGTATTTATCAGGCAGATCGCCCGGGAAAGTTTGTTGCTAAAACAAACTTCCCTAGTGATCTCTCTGATTGGCTGGTGTGATGCTGACATCATCGAGACCTGAGCCAATCAGGTCTCGATGAGGTCAGAGGTCACAGCACCGGGATCCCCTCGCGGTTAAGGTATGTGGGGGTCCCGATCACCGACCACCGGCTGTCACTATCTTTTAAATGCCGCGATCGCTATGGATAGCGGCATCTAGAAGATAGGAAGGGGTTAACATCATGGGGACCTGATCCAATCAGATCCCCATGATGTCACATGTCAGAGCTATCGCTCTGCACCGGAACCGCAGCACTTGTAGGACCCTGGGGGTCCTGAGCGCTGCGGAAAAACCCACCGTTTTTAAATGTCGGCGCTGCACAGAGCCCAGGCATCGCCGACGTTTATGTACAGTGGGCGGTCCTGAACCAGTTAAAAAAAAAAGAATTGTTTTTGCATTGCTATATTCCGAGAGCTATACTTTTTTTATTTCTCTGCTGACAGAGCGATTTGGCAGCTTGTTTTTTGAGGGACAAGATGACATTTTCAGAGATTACATTTTTATTTACACTTGACTGTTTGATCGTGTTTTATTATTATTTTAGTTTGGCGGTATGATGAAAAAGCATAGTTTTTTATTTATTTTTAAATTGTTCACTGAAGGTATTAACTAGCTGTACAGTTTTATAGATCGGATCATTCTGGATGCGGAGATGCAATATATTTAGAAATTTTTTAATGTTTTTCCACTGTTACACAATAAAAAAAATTTTGGGGGAAAAAAAATTGGTTTTGCATCACTATATTCTGAGAGCTATAGATTTTTTATTTTTCCGCTGACATTGCTGTATATTGGCTTGTTTTTTGCAGGACTAGATATTTTGAACTATACGATTTTAATTTATATTCAACTTTTTTATCTCGTTTTATTCCACTTTTTGTTCAGCATAGTTTTTGTCACTTTTTTTATAGTGTTCACTAAAGGCATAAAATAGTGTGACAGTTTTATAGATCACATAATTTAGGATAACAAATATGTATACTTTATTTGTTTGTTTTTGTTTTTACATTAATACAGTGGGTACGGAAAGTATTCAGACCTCTTTAAATTTTTCACTCTTTGTTTCATTGCAGCCATTTGGTAAATTCTAAAAAGTTCATTTTTTTCTTATTAAAGTACACTCTGCACCCCATCTTGACTGAAAAAAACAGAAATGTAGAAATTTTTGCAAATTTATTAAAAAAGATATTTTGGTCTAGTACACCACTGTAAATATATATATATATATATATATATATATATATATATATATATATATATATATATTTATTTATTTATTGTTTTTATATTTAAAAAAAAATGTTCCTTTTTTTACTTTGTTACCTAGTCTGTCCATGGAACATGAACTTTCCTTTCCCTGATCTTATAATCTGCATTACTTTTGCATTACAGGTTATTGGATCAATGAATTGCACACAGGCAAGAGGCGTGACAGCTCCTGCTCTCAATGAGAACTTACAGGCCTTCGTACCTGGATGACCCCTTGGCCATCTTTCGGCCCAGGGTCATCATGGAGACCATCGACACAATGCTATCACAAGCAGAGAGGGAGCTCTGTCGCTATTGACAGCGGCATCAGAGGGGTTAAATGCCCACTATCAGCGCTAGCACTGATTGTAGGTGTTTCTGCAGGGTGTCAGCTATGATATACAGCTGATGCCTGCTGATGATCACGCCAGCTCTGTGAGTGAGCCAAGGCAATCATCTCGCTGTACATGTATGGCAGTTTGCAGGAACGCACCTGCCATGATGTCATACATGTACGGCGGATGTCGTGAAGGGGTTATACAAGGAAGGGAGCCAGGATGGGGAGCATTATACCAGGTTGGGGATCATTATACCAAGAAGAGGAATATTGTACAAGGGGCCTGGGATAATGGGCATTATACAAGGAAGTGGCCCAGGATGGGGGCCATTAAACAAGGGGCTCAGGATGGGGGGTAGTATACTAGAATAGGGATCATTATACCAGGAAGTGGCCCATGATGAGGAATAGTATACCAGGATGGAGGACATAACACCAGGAAGGGTCCCAGTATGGGGGTCATTATACCAGGAAGGGGTCCAGCATGGGGAATAGTATATCAGGATGGATGACATTGTTAAAGGTTGGGGGAGAATATAACAGAAAGGGCCCTAGGATGGGGGGCATTATACCAGGATGAGAGACTTTGTTACAGAAAGAGGCCAGGGTGCAGGACATTATTACAGTAAGGGGTCCAGGACAAGGAACATTACAAATTCAAGAGTCTAAAATGAGAGACATTATTATATGATGGGAACCACAAACGGGGATATTATTTCAGGAAAGAGCCAGGAGAGGGACAATCGGACTATAGTTATGTCACTGGCAAACATTGAATATCTGAATTTTAAACCAAAAAATAAAATTACAGCAGTAAGAAGAAATTCTTAAAAATCATCTAGTTGATTTTCTTGACTATGAATATTGTACATTCACACTGAAGGCATCAAAACTATGAATTAACACATGTGGAATTATATACTTAACAAAAAAGTGTGAAACAACTGAAAATATGTCTTATATTCTAGGTTCTTCAAAGTAGCCACCTTTTGCTTTGATGACTGCTTTGCACACTCTTGGCATTCTCTTGATGAGCTTCAAGAGGTAGTCACCGGAAATGGTCTTCCAACAATCTTGAAGGAGTTCCCAGAGATGCTTAGCACTTGTTGGCCCTTTTGCCTTCACTCTGTGGTCCAGCTCACCCCAAACCATCTCGATTGGGTTCAGGTCTGATGACTGTGAAGGCCAGGTCATCTGGCGTAGCACCCCATCACTCTCCTTCTTGGTCAAATAGCCCTTAAACAGCCTGGAGGTGTGTTTGGGGTCATTGTCCTGTTGAAAAATAAATGATGGTGCAACTAAATGCAAACCGGATGGAATAGCATGATGCTGCAAGATGCTGTAGTAGCCATGCTGGTTCAGTATGCCTTCAATTTTGAATAAATCCCCAACAGTGTCACCAGCAAAGCACCCCCACACCATCACACCTCCTCCTTAATGCTTCACGGTGGTAACCAGGCATGTAGAGTCCATCCGTTCACCTTTTCTGTGTCGCACAAAGACACGGTGGTTGGAACCAAAGATCTCAAATTTGGACTCATCAGACCAAAGCACAGATTTCCACTGGTCTAATGTCCATTCCTTGTGTTCTTTAGCCCAAACAAGTCTCTTCTGCTTGTTGCCTGTCCTTAGCAGTGGCTTCCTAGCAGCTATTTTACCATGAAGGCCTGCTGCACAAAGTCTCCTCTTAACAGTTGTTGAAGAGATGTGTCTGCTGCTAGAACTCTGTGTGACATTGACCTGGTCTCTAATCTGAGCTGCTGTTAATCTGCGATTTCTGAGGCTGGTGACTCCGATAAACTTATCCTCAGAAGCAGAGGTGACTCTTGGTCTTCCTTTCCTGGGGCGGTCCTCATGTGAGCCAGTTTCTTTGTAGCGCTTGATGGTTTTTGCAACTGCACTTGGGGACACTTTCAAAGTTTTCCCAATTTTTCGGACTGACTGACCTTCATTTCTTAAAGTAATGATGGCCATTTGTTTTTCTTTTCTTAGCTGCTTTTTTCTTGCCATAATACAAACTCTAACAGTCTATTCAGTAGGACTATCAGCTGTGTATCCACCAGACTTCTGCATAACACAACTGATGGTCCCAACCCTATTTATAAGGCAAGAAATCCCACTTATTAAACCTGACAGGGCACACATGTGAAGTGAAAACCATTTCCGGTGACTACCTCTTGAAGCTCATCAAGAGAATGCCAAGAGCGTGCAAAGCAGTCATCAAAGCAAAAGGTGCCTACTTTGAAGAACCTAGATTATAAGACATATTTTCAGTTGTTTCATACTTTTTTGTTAAGTATATAATTCCACATGTGTTAATTCATAGTTTTGATGCCTTCAGTGTGAATGTACAATTTTCATAGTCATGAAAATACAGAAAAATCTTTAAATGAGAAGGTGTGTTCAAACTTTTGGTCTGTACTGTACATTAAAAATCCAGAGCCCGTGTCTCTGGCCTAGGCATCTCAGACAGATAAGTCCTTACGCATGACTTAACATAACTAAACAAACTTTTTCCTTAGAACCACTATCCCAAGTGACATGATTCATTTAATTAATGATGTCAACGAAGCTTAATCATGTGCTAGTAGAAAACTATCAAAACTTTGTCGCATTACATAGATTTTATCATAGTTAAACAACAGGTATTCATAGTGCACTTTGCATATATTTTTTATTATGATACGGGCTCTGCAAAACCCAAGGTGATGGCACTGTGCACCAATGTGATTTCAAGACCTGTACAATGGGACATGTGAATACTGGTCCATGTACAATCTGTTTGCCACCATGTGACACTTTTAGAATTTACTCTACACCCCCAGAATCACTGAATTTACCATAAGGGACCATGGCACAATTTTAATCTCATATTACTGTATATTTGAGGGACACAGAGGCACAGTATACTCATGTACCTTAGTGCCATTAACTTCCTAAGAGTTTGAAGTCATGTGCTTGCAAACTTCAAACAATTTAAAACAGAAAAACTAGTGTACAAATATCTTTGACCAGTAAGCAAATAAAAAACATCCTGTAAACTGGGGATAGGAAATCACTGAGGCATGCCTGATGTAGAGCATCATACAGGAAGAGAGTGGAGATAAGCCCAGAACCTCTGACAGGTGCATAACACTAGTCCTCAATATACTTGAGCTTTGTTGATCCTAGCCCCCAACCATTGATTGGCAGCTTTCGGTCTATGAACAGTGTAGGCACAATGTTGGCAATCAGTGGTGAAGGCATTGTTGGATAGTTCTTATTATAGAAATATTTAGTAGATAAAACAGGGATATTATCAGAACTACAACAGGGAGCCAAGTAAGTGACATACCAATGGAATCAGGCACCCTGCTCTGAGATTCAGAAGCGTAAAACTGTTGACAGATTCCTTTTAAACATTTTAGAATAATTTTTTGATGGAAAATATATTCTAAATGTCAACACTATAGCATATTTGTGAATTCGCATTGTTTACTGTGAGTAATACTCAGTAATATTGTCATCATATGCACAGTATGTGCATACAGTATGTATGTTATGAATATTATGTATGCTATGAATACAATTTTCAGTTTACCTACTTATCTTGTGTTTTTTTAAGGTATTGAAAACCTACTTATCTTGTGTTTTTTTTTAAGGTATTGAAAAATTTAGAGGGCAAATACTGCATTGCCGAGAATACAAGAGGCCTAATGAGTTTGATGGGAAACAAGTTTTAATAATTGGAATGGGTAACACCGGAGTTGATATCTCAACAGAGTTATGCACAAAAGCCTCACAGGTATATTTCACTCCGCTATAATAAACTAATTTAGAATTCAGGATTTATTTTTTTAACAATAATGTTAGAGGACCTTTTTAGCACTGAATCTCTGGTGTGAAACTGTGACAAACCATATAAGAGGGACATGGCTCATTATTTTAATTGGGGGCGCCCTGACTGGCAGGTTGGTGTGGTGTTACAGCCATGAGTTCTTTAGATTGGGAGATGTGACTGAAGCTAAGCACATCCATTCTGGACTGCCAGTTGCTACATTCTGGTAAGCGATGAGGTTGACTATGGGACAAAGGTGAAGAATCAATACTCCTAAAACAGGGAGGATAGAAATAATAGGTGGGCCGTCTGCTCTGTTGATGGATATGCATAAGAAGGATACAGGATACAAAGTAGTCTTGCTGCAATATTATTATCAACATGTTTTGAAGTCTTCAGACTTCTTCATCAGGATATAACCTCATACAAAAGTATGTAGCTTCACAGTAACAGACTTTATAAGTAGTACATCCAAATAAAAGGCGCCAAAAAGGAACACATGGAGTGCCAGTGACTCATCAATTTATCAGTATCAATAAAGCTCATCGGGGAGGAAATTTGTTACTATTTGTTGCTAAAACACTCTACATAGATTTATATTTATCTGTTCTTTCTCATTCATCTATGAAACAACACGTGTCCTCATGTGACTTACTGCGTTCCGACGCACTATCACAGTCACACTTCTGAGACCACACTGGTTCTTAATTTTATGCCCAAAAATGGCAAAGTATTGTAGGAGTGATAATGTTTCTGGTTAGCCAATAAAAGTATGTTTTCAAGCTTTCAGAGTACAGAGGATCCTTCAGGTAGGTTTACAAATTAATTAAAGTAATTAATTTGCATACCTGCCTGAAGAAGGAGCCTTTGTGCATTTTTTTACATAAAAGTATTTACATCGATTTCTCTAGCTAACATGGTGCCGCAATATAATTTTTTATTGTACATCATTTTATTTTTTTATATTTTTTTATTTTTTCCACATATATTTATTTTATTTTTTCTCACAATACAATTTTTTCTTTGACACAATAATTTTTTTTGCTTTCTTTTTTCTCTTATTGCTTGGTCTTTTCTTCTTTTTTCCAAAATTTTTCTCTTTTCCCTCTCTGATCAGCTTTATTGATACTGACAAATTGATGAGTCACTGCCACTCCGTGTGTTCCTTTTTGGCGCCTTTATTTGCAAGATGTGTTTCCTGTAAATTACCTTGATACATTTGTGTTATAAGGAGCACACTTGGGTTGAAAAGACTGACATTGCACTATTACCAATAGCTCATAGTTTAGTTGACATTACTATATTTGACCTATCCCATTTTATATTTTCACAGGTATATCTCAGTTCCAGACAAGGAGTGTGGGTTTTCCCACGTCTTGGAAAAGGAGGACTTCCTTTTGATTTGCGATTCGTATGTCGTTACCAAACCTGGATCAAAAATATGTTGCCAGCACCTGTGTCTCGATGGATGCTAAAGAAATATATGAATGATCACTTTAACCATGAATTGTACAACATACAACCAGAGGGGTAAATGAAAGGATATGATGATATAAAAGGAGTTTATCCCCTTCTGTGCACACTTAATATGGATAGTGCATATCCATTCTTGAATTGCTTTTTCTATTTACCAAAATAGGTCCAGAATTCAAATTTCTTTTATATTTTTATAGTGATTGGATAATAATTTTCCAAATGTTGAGACCCCAGTCCCCTAGGCATAGTCCTGAATTACATTATATTTAACTAAGGGTCTTGACCTTACTACATAGTGTTTTACATTGAACTCAGCAATAACACAGCATGCAAAAACTCTTGAGTCTTTTAGCTTTGATATAAGGTGGATATTTACTTTCAGTTTTATCCTGCTGAGGCCTCAACTCATCAAAGCATTTTTACCAGAGTTGGGTAGAGCCGGGGCGTGAAGGAGGAATGGCATTGGTGTGATGCCACGGCTTGTCTAATTCATGATGAGCTGTGGGGTTCCTTACACCAGAAATATTACTTTAATCAGAGACTGGTGTAAGATTCCTGGCATAGTGCACAGAAGCACACACCACTCATAAGACGCTCCTGATTCATTAAGAGGCAAGCACCTCTTCATGAATCAGGAGGGTATGACTTCTCCACGCCCTTCTCATCAAGAACGGTGGGAAAAATCACTCAATGACCGGTTCTTCCAAAAATCAATTTGAACATACAAGGTGCATATGTAATGCAGGTGCCGGAATGCAACGCACAGAGACACAAGGCGAGAACAGTCAGAGATGAATATAAACAGTTTATATATATATAACAGGTATTCTGAACAAGGGATTGGCAACAAGGGTAATGAACAGTAATTTGAAATATTAGCAAGATACGAAGTCTCTCAAAGTAATGTGGTGCCCTCAGTCATGGGAAACACCACGTGAGTTCTTTAACTCTGCATATGGCCCTAGCGGGGGTCACCGGTTATTCCCGCTAGGCCAAAAGTCTTTTCCGGACAAATTCAATTAGATCACATTGAGCTCCTTTAACCCCAACCGTTCCCCTCCCAACCTGAGTACCTAAACCCAATTAGCCCCGGTACCGTGAGTGAACAGTAGAAGTGACAGCCCTGTTCACATATGCAGCTCCTCTGCTTTCACTGGCGTGACTTTCCTGGCTCAGCAGTCTCTCAACTCCTCTCTTCTTTGCTGTTAGAGGCAATCTCTCAAGCCTTGGATAGGGGGGTCCAGACCTCGTCTGTGGGCGAGTGACGTCTGGCTCCGCGAACTCACTCAGCACCGCAAGCAGGCTCCGAGTCTCCTCAGCAGGCACAGCACTCGGGTCACATCTGTGAGGGATCTGGAGCTCATCCACCGGCGCCCGGCTGTGGCACCTCACAGACCTCTGGCTTAGGCCTGCCACACGGGGCTTCTCAGCATGCAGAGAACACGTCTCCTCCTCTCTGATGCTTGGCGCCAAAAACTGCTCAGGCTTGGGGCGCTGGCCTCTTATCTCCAGGAACTCCTTCCTGGAAGTCACCTGATCGGGTCCAGCATCTAAATCTGCTCTCTCTTCAACTTCTCTTGTATATCTTGGTTCCGCTTGACTGTGTCTGGCCAGCAGATGGCAGTCTCTCTCCATCTTTGAAGCATCATATAAGAGTTCTCTTAAAGGCTCTCGCCTCTGCTACACATATAACAGCAAAATAAAATAAACAGGTCTTAATTTTGATAGATACTAAGCATTGCATATCTGTAACACCCCATTAGTCCTGCCATTTAGAAGATAATATGGCCTAGTCATCTAGCCATCACAATTTGACCTTTGTCAAAGTCACACAGATCCTTATATTTTGCCACTTTTTCTATTTCAAGAGTTTCAACTTCAAGAATTGACTGTTCACTTTCTGCCAGGTCATGGTCTAGTTCATTGCAAAGTGGGACCATAAGAGATGAAAGGTTTGACAATTGCTAAGGGTTATGACACTGAGCATACAAGATTTGAGGTGCAAAACCACATTTTTGGGTGAATTTACATTAATATACCTTCCTTTCATGGAGATTTGCAGGGGTCAGCATAAAAGGGATTTTACACTACATGCTGTATTTCACTGTTTAGTGTGTGTGTGGGAGGGCTCTAACTTAAGACCCATATACACATTAGATAGCTGCTGGACGAACAATTGCTTGGCCAACAGCTATCTCTCCTCCAAACTCCTCCATACACAAAAATGTTTAGCTCTCCCAAGCGCTCCTGTGTTCTCTGGCAGCGACTTATCTCAAATTCAATAGGTTTGATCCTCCGCTTCCCTGATATCGTATGTCAGAAGAGAGTTGGAAGGCCCCCCTACACATTAGATTGTTGGCCAATAACGGCAGTTTTGGCAGACTTTAGTCTATTGTATGGGGGAGCGTTATTCTGATATGGGAACCCCATAAATCCTAATGTTTTATTAACTATGTTGCAATTTTCTTATTTTCTTTACTGTTTTTTTATCTCATGTTCCTATATTTAAAGTTGCTTAAATATATATATTATTATTTTAATCACAGAAATGCATGGAAAGAACCTTTGGTGAATGAAGAACTTCCAAGTCGTATTTTGTCGGGTTCAATCATGGTCAAGCCACATGTGACAAAGTTCACCGAGACATCTGTCCACTTTGCAGATGGTTCTGTTGTGGACAATATTGATGTTGTTTTGCTCGCCACAGGTTACGACTACAGTTTCCCTTTTCTGGATGAAGCTATTGTTAAAAAGGATGAAAATAAAGGATCATTTTACAAAAAGATAATCCCTCTGGGAATTGAAAAGCCTACAATAGCATTCATTGCATTTGTCCTTGCAATTGGGCCAACTATGGTGGTGGCTGAACTTCAGTCTCGATGGGCCACTAGACTTTTCAAGGGTAAGTGCATCGGCCGTAAGGGCCTAGGGTACTGGGTAGCCAGGCCGGCAGTCTTACAGGAATGTCACGGGGGCAGGGGCCCAGCACCGTGGCCCTTGCCGAGCAGTTGAAGGGAGTATTTACAGGGGATTCATAGTCTTTATGTGACGCCACCTGTGGTGCCTGGTCAGGGATGACCAGCGCTGCTGTGTCTAGGGGATAGATGGTACAGCAGCTGGGATGAAACACTTCCCACAGGTGAAGCGGACCCCCAGGGAATGAGAAAGCTGATATGAAGGATGGCGGCAGGGGAAACAGGGTGCAGAGAGCAGGGCGGCAGCAGTGATGATAGTTGTGGTGGTAGCATAGCTGCATGGAGGCGCAGAAGAAGACAGACATGGGGAATGCAGTCCGGTTACCTTTACTGCAGAAAAAGCTGTTAAGTCTCGGGCACTGGTCACTAGGTCCAGGAGGGTCCAGTCAGCCTGGAAGCAATCGGAGTCCACCCCATCAGGTAGGTTTGGAGGCCTGCCTGCTGCGCTTCTCCGTTGGGGACCCCGCTGCCTGTGAGCTATCCTGCGGTCCCTTTTCTTCACTCCGGCCCTAAGCTCCGTACTTGAAGGCGGTGCGAACCTATAATGGGCACTGTCGTCTTGGGTGCAGCTCCAGGCTCTAATTATGCCGCTGTGCAGCCGGGCTTCTGCTTGTGGCCAGAAAACTTGCAGTCTCCTGTCCCCTAGATTCGGTTGCCGGGATGTGCAATGCCCGTACAACCCAGGACCCTCGCGTCCTCTGCTCCCCTGAGCTCTTCACTTGCTCTGCTCCTCCAGAACTTTCTACTTCTCTCTCTGCTGCTTTCTCCCCCTCTCCCTTCCCTCTCACACTCATTGACTAACTTCTCCCCCAAGCCAGAAAAGGCAGTTCCCCACAATAGCGTGTAGAGCTCCCCCTTCAGGTCAGGGATCAGAACCTGTGTGTTCATGTGGGGTTTACCTGATGTGATGAACTCCTCCTGCTTCCAAGCGTAACATCACCTCCGGTGAAGGAGGTAACACTACTGTGGCAACCGGCCCATGGGGCGCCACATTCCCACCTAGCGAAGCACAGTACCTCCCAGACTGTAAAGACCTAAGGGTGCAAGTTAACAATGAACAATTTCTTCCCTTTTGGGGAGGCGCATTTCTTAAACGATACATTATTATCAAAAATGCAAAAAGTACAAAAACATCAGAAAAATGAAAAATATTAACCATTCAACAAGGTGCCTGTGATAACGCCTATCCGGGGCGTCACCTCACAGGTTTGTAGTGCAGCATGGTGGGAACCACCCCAAACCACCTCAAACTTGGTCCCTTGGCGTGGCTACAGGGCACAAAGACCATGGTTTGACCTGGTTCTTCGGCCATGCCGACGGTTTTTTTGAGGTCAGGGTTGGATGTGAACCCCTTTTTTTTGCATTGTTCTGGCCACACCTAGTCCTATGGTCCAATTGTCCATTAACAGGTTAGTATGTACACTTATTCAATTTAGCTTAGAAGTTTATACAGTAGTCTCTGTAGGTAGTTTACGCGTAGTGATTACTGGGCACAAGCTTTTTCAACATTTTAACCTAATATGTACATTTGCTAGCTCTTATAATATTCTATAAACCATGCTTATAACGAACTGGGGTCTGACCTAGTGTACTACACTGCGATCTACGTAACACTGGTGGTTCTGTTGACCTTTCTTGATCTGAGGTGTCTACTACAGGTGTGGTAGGCTCACTGTAGACTACACTATGGTTAGTCTGATGTACCACAAGTAGACTTGGTAGACTTCTACGACCTCTTTGACTCACCATGGGCACGACAGATTCACCGCTAGCAGGGGGTAGATTTTCCTGATCCGCTGCTGATAAGGCATCTGTTTCTGGGGCCGACTGGTCTTCATGAGGACCCAAGGTCTCTGCTGTTTCTCGTGTAGTCATCCGTGGAAATGTCAAGACTGGTACCACCGCTGCCTGGTTTACCTGAGTCCAAGACTGAGGAAATTCTCCTAATATGGTGCAGACCTTTCCTTCAACCTCTTCTATCTGTTGAGGAGTGTCTTGACCTCTACCTCTTTCACGCAGTTGATCTGGGCACACCTTCAGGTGGTCTCTAGATACAGTCGCAGAAGTTCTCCCTCCATCTTTAGTAATGAGGCAAACCTTACTGTTGTCAAAGTGAGAGAGCAAGATGGTATACGGCTCAGCCTCCCACTGGTCATCCAGCTTATGAGTTCTCCGCTTTCTTTTCAGCACCTGTTCTCCTGGTGACAAGGGAGCGGCAGGGGCTTGCTGATTGTAATCTTTCTCTTGTTTCTGTCTGGCTCGCAATAGACTCTTACATGCACTGTTGGACTTTACAGTACTCTAGCTGTCTTTCAGTGTCCCAGTCGGTGTCTGGCTGTACTGCTGCTGGTGTTAGGACACCCATGTCCAGGTCGATGGGAAGTTTACCCGGTCTTGCTCACATCAGGTAGGCTGGGGTACATTTGGTCGAATTCACCAGAATGTGATTGTACAGGTCCACCAAGTCTGGTAACTTCTTGGGCCACCGGTTGCGCTCTTCCAGAGGTACTGTTTTCAACAAGTCAGTCACCACCTGGTTCATCTTTTCGCACAGACCGTTGGTTTGGGGGTGATAAGGTGTTGTCCGAATTTTCTTGCAGCCATACAGGTTGCAGAATTCTTGAAATATCTCCGCTTCAAAAGCTGGACCTTGGTCTGTTAGGACTTGCCCAGGATAGCCATGAGGTCGACAGAAGTGCTCTTGGAAGGCTTTAGCAGCTGTCCTCACCGTCTGGTCCTTGACTGGTACAACCACTAGGAAACGGGAGTAGTGGTCCACAATCGTTAAAGTGTAGGTGCATCCCGACCGACTCGGAGACAGCTTCACATGGTCCAGGGCCAGGATTTCAAGCGGTTGTCTTGTGATGATGGGTAGTAAGGGGGCTCTCTGGCTACCACAATCTCTTCGCCTTAGATTGCATGGGCCACACTCTCGACACCACCTCTCAATGGAACTTCTCATGCCCATCCAGAAGAAACGCTCACGGATCAAGACCTACGACTTCTTCCACCCGAAGTGTCCTGCCCCGTTGTGGTAAGCTTCCAGGACCATTGGCGTATCCTTCTTTGGAACCACTATCTGCCATACCAGCTCGTGCATGCGGGAGTTGATGGTTCTTCTGCACAATTTACCTTCATAAAAGAGCAACTTGGCTCTCTCCTTCCACAGCTGCAAGGCTTTTGGTAGTGCATCCGGGCCTGGGGACGAATTGGCTTGGATCAGCAGTTCTTTCACCATGCGGACGGCCGGGTCACTGTCTTGTGTTTCTGCCCATCCATGGTGGGGCAATGGGTTGAAAGAGACTTCTTGAATGGCCGACTGCTTGTTTTTCACACAATGGGAGCATTGGGAAGCACCCTGGCGGTGGAAGGCCGGCATCTCAATTTCTTTGAGGTCTTCCAAATCTTCTCTGAGGCTGGTAAGTTTGGTATGCGGGGCAAAGCATCAGCATTGGCATTCTTGTTTCCGGCCGATATTTGATCACAAACTCGCAGTCAGACAGCCGTGCCATCCATCATTGTTCTAGGACACCAAGTTTCGCAGTCTCCAGGTGCATCAGCGGGTTGTTATCCATGAAGACTGTAAATCTGGAGGAGGCGAGGTAGTGTTTGAACCTCTCAGTCACTGCCCAAACTATGGTCAGGAACTCCAGCTTGAAGGAACTGTAGTTGGTGGGGTTCCTTTCTGTAGGACGAAGCTTCCTACTGGCATAGGCGATGACCCTCTCTTTGCCTTTCTGCATTTGAGACAACACGGCTCCCAACCCAACGTTGCTGGCATCAGTGTATAGGATAAACGGCTGACCGTAGTCGGGGTAAGCCACAATTTCGTCTCCCATGAGAGCTAGCTGCAAGCGGTTGAAGGATTCTTCCACCCTGTCATCCCACTCAATCGGAGAGCTCTTCGTCTTCGCCTTTTTGGAGTGGCCCACCAAGAGGTCCTGAAGGGGAGTGGCTATCTTGGTAAAGCCCTTGATGAATCGTCTGTAATAGCCAACCAACCCTAGAAATTGTCGTACCTCATGAATGGTAGTTGGCTTCTGCCAGTCCTTGATGACGGTGACCTTATCCGGGTCTGGTGACACACCTTCTGCGCTCACAACATGGCCTAGGTATTGTACCTTGGGTTTCAGGAGATAACATTAGGACGGCTTCACCTTGAGACCAAAGTTGGATAGGGCTTCGAATACCTCGGTCAGGTGTTTCAAATGGTCTTCATAGGTTCTGTAATAGACAATGACATCGTCCAGGTATAACAGTACCGTTTTGAAGTTCTTATGCCCAAGGCAACACTCCATTAATCTCTGGAACGTTCCAGGGGTGTTGCATAGCCCGAATGGCATACAGTTGAACTCGTATAAGCCCATTGGTGTAGTGAATGCGGTCTTCTCCTTGTCTGCCTCTGCAACGGGAACCTGCCAGTACCCACTGGTGAGATCTAGGGTCGAGAAGCATTTAGCTGATTTCAGGGCAGCTAGCGACTCCTTGATACGCGGCAAGGGATAGGCATCTTTATGGGTGATGCAATTGACCTGCCTATTGTCGACGCATATGCGCATGGTGCCATCCTTCTTTTTGACTAGTACCAAGGGGGCTGCGCAGGGGCTACAACTATCCCTTATTACTCCTGCCTCTTTCATTTCTCGCAACATGCTCTTGGCACACTGGTAGTGAGCCGGAGGGACAGGACGGTATCTCTCTTCAATAGGGAGGTGGTCTCCCGTAGGGATATGGTGTTGGATCCCTTTTACTTGCCCAAAATCCAGGGGGTTCTTACTGAATGCCCTTTCGTATTCCTGGACTACCCGGTAGACCCCATCTTTCTGATGTTAAGGGGTGGAATCAGTACCAATGTGCAGTTTCTGACACCAGTCGTCCAACCATCCCAAAGAGCCGTTGTCCTCCGTCGTTTCAGACTGGTCCAAGTGTTCTACTGCCTGGATTGCGTAATTACTAACAGTAAAGAGTTTGGCTACTGTAGAATACTTGGGTAAGTTGGCCTCTTTTTCCCCACAATTTAATACTCGTATGGGTACCCTCCCCTTTCTAACATCCACCACCTCTCGGGCTGTCAGGATAGTGGGTTTGTTTTCAGAGTAAACGGGCTCTACCAAGGCCTGGTAGTCTTGGCCTCTGATGCCCATGGCTGCCCTACACCATATCATCATTTCACTCTTGGGGGGTAGCACAATGGGGTATGGGTCACTCACCCTTATGCTGCCAATCTCTCCACCGGACAACTCTACCTGTTGTCTTTGCATGAGTGCTCTAATCTCTTTGTGCAGGACTCGTTGTTGTCCGGCGTTGGCGGTTTCAGCTACCTGCTGTAACAACACAATTATCTCACCAATACAGTTTTCAATAATGTTTGTACCTAGGGTGATCATGGGATGGCATTCACATTTATCAATATCCACAATTATCAAACCCTGCGATTCAAGTTCCACTCTCCCCACCTTAATGGTCACCTCTTTATACCCCACCTGAGGCAAGGGCTGAGCGTTACTTGCTATTATAGTCGAGTTATCATCCGGGCAATGGGTAAGGTCAGTGTCAGACCAATAGCGTTTGTAAAGGATATGAGGCATCGTGGTCACTTGGGAACCAGTGTCCTAGAGAGCATTCAAGGGAATGCCACCAATCACGATGGGCAGGATCGGCCGTCCCCCTACGTAGTTGTCCCTCCAGTTGTGTGGACCAGGTTGCTTTACTCCTGAGGGTTGGTCCTCTTCCCCAGGGGTCGTTTGTTTAACGGACACCACCTTGCGATGAGACCCACCTTGTTGCAGCGCTGGCAGATGGGCCGCTCGGTCGGGTCGTAGCAGTCGGTGCCTCTTCCTTTGGTGCGGGTGGATGGGATCCTCTTCTGTTGTCACCACGGCAGGTCATCTGGACTTGAGGCCAGCTGGACCTTCTCTGTAGGGGAAGACACTTGCAGAGACTGCACTGTTTTTGCCAACGCAGCCACACTTCTGGTTAGTTCTTGTACCTGTAGGCACAAGTTTGCAGAGGGTTCTTTACTCAGTATCAGGGCATCAGCCTCAACAGGTTCCTGGGGCAAAGTATTGCTGGGCGTTTAGTGGGTGCGGTATCGCTAGGGGTCGTCTCTCGTAGCACACGGATTGCCCTGTCCTTAAATTGAGCAAATTTCATGTCAGGGTTTTGTAAGGATATTATACGCAATTGGGTCTTATGCATGGTAGCCAGCATTCCTTCTATAAATTGCTCTGTTAATGGCCTGTCCTCCTCCTGCACGCTGTCAGCGCCTCCTGTAGATGGAGGGCATAGTCTCTCACACTGTCCTGCACGCTTTGTTTGCAGCCAAAGAACAGCATTTTTATTTCTGCCGCGGTGCAGGTGTCAAAAGTGTCTTGTAGCTTTAAGATGTGCTTGACTGTCCATTTATCAGTGTCCGGCCAGGACTTGACTTCCCTCTGTGTGGCACCAGTTAGCTGACCGATTAGAATGCTGACCTTCGGCCAAGGGGTAAACATCAAACAGGCTATGCAGTCTCTCTTTGAAATCGCTAAGGGTATGCGACTCTCCTGAGTATTGTGGTAACCAGGCCACTCCTGGGATATATGGCATAGACAATGGCAGTATGGGGGCTGCAGCAGCACCCGCTCTTGGAGCTTCACCTAAGTTGGGCATATTTCTACCCCCCCTAGTTCACCCTTACCGGGGTAGGACTCACTGCTCCGGATGCTTATATTGTTGCTCCTTGCACAGCTGGTCACCGAGACTGTTCTGCTGGTCCCAGTACAGCCGCACTCTTGCTGCACAGCTTCTCACACTTGTATTGTATTCACAGAGCTGCAGCAGCTGAGATGGATGGATCACACAGCATGGGGCTGCTGGGGGAGGCGACACTCTCCCTCCTCAGTCTGATGCAAAGGGGAAGGCTGGCACCTTTCCGCCTAAGGGACAGACAACTCTGGTACAGTCTATGCAAGTGGGAGGGGCCTATTTTGGCGCCGTTTCAGAGGCTCCACCCACGATGGGACACCCCACATATCATTAACTCCGCATGTGCTACAGTAATGGATGCAGTTTATACAGTTATAAACAGCCCTTGTGGCACACAGGACCCAGTTAACGGGGTCCGTAAATCCTGTTTGTGACGCCAGTTGCAGCAGCTGTAAGGGCCTAGAGCAGTGATGGCGAACCTTTTTTGGACCGAGTGCCCAAACTGCAATCCAAAACCCACTTATTTATCTCCAAGTGCCAACACAGCAAATTAACCTGAATACTGAGGTTTTAGTTTAGAAAAAACAACTCCTACAGAGAGCAGGTGAGGGCAGCATAGAGCAGCCACAGAAAGGAGCAGAGGGTATGAGACTGCAGAAATAATGTGCTCACCACCATCTTGTTATATGCCCCCATCCATGTATATATGCCGCCCTCCCCCAATCCATGTATATATGGCTGCCCTTCTCCAATCCATGTATATATGCTGCTTCCCCTCATTCCATGTATATATGCAATTTTCCCCCCATTCCATGTATATATGCTGTTCCCCCCATTCCATGTATATATGCTGTTCCCCCCCATTCCATGTATATATGCTGTCCCCCCCCATTCCATGTATATATGCTGCCCCCCAATTCCATGTATATATGCTGCCCCCCCATTACATGTATATATGCGGTTTCCCCTCCATTCCCTGTATATATGTATGCTGTCCCCCCATTCCATGTATGTATGCTGTCCCCCCCATTCCATGTATATATGCTGTTTCCCTCCCCCATTCCATGTATATATGCTGTTTCCCTCCCCATTCCATGTATATATACCGTTTCCCTCCCCATTCCATGTATATATGCCGCCCCCCCATTCCATGTATATATGCTGATTCTCCCCCCATTCCATGTATATATGCTGTTTCCCCCCCATTCCATGTATATATGCTGTTTTCCCCTCCATTCCATGTATATATGCTGTTTTCCCCTCCATTCCATGTATAAATGCTCTTTCCCTCCCCCCTCCCATTCCATGTATAAATGCTCTTTCCCTCCCCCCTCCCATTCCATGTATATATGCTCTTTCCCTTCCCCTCCCATTCCATGTATACATGCTGTTTCCCGCCCCCCTCCCATTCCATGTATAAATGCTCTTTCCCTCCCCCCTCCCATTCCATGTATAAATGCTCTTTCCCTCCCCCCTCCCATTCCATGTATAAATGCTCTTTCCCTCCCCCCTCCCATTCCATGTATATATGCTCTTTCCCTCCCCCTCCCATTCCATGTATATATCGTCCGCCCCCCATTCCATCTTGCTTGCACCGGTGTTCATATATTAAAAAAAACATAATAAACATTCCTACTCACCTTCCTTCCTCTCCCGCGCCACATCCTCTCCTGTAGCCAGCAGCTGACATCAGCGTCCTAGCGACGGGGTGCATGACGTCACTGCCATGCGCTCAGTTGCCTGTACGCTGACATCAGGCGCACATGCCTGGCAAGTTCATGCGCTGCAATACACTTCAGCTAGATGTGTGTCTGAGAACACACATCTAGCTGAAGTGGGGACTGGCGTCGGCACTCGGCGGGCTCCGAGTACTCACCCGCTGGGCCAGGTCCTGGACCAGTAGCGCTAGTGCTGCGGCGAGGGCGCTTGCCCTTAGGGAGGTCTCTGCCTGCCCACTTTGGCACGCGTGCCATAGGTTCACCAGCACTGGCCTAGGGTACTCTGTAGCTGGGCCGGCAGTCTTCCAGGAAGGTGAAGGGAGCAGGGGCCCAGCTCCATGGCCCTGGCCGAGCAGATGAAGGGAGTATTTACAGGGGATTCATAGTCTTTATGTGACGCCACCTGTGGTGCCTGGTCAGGGATGACCAGCGCTGCTGTGTAGACCCTGGGGGATAGATGGTATAGCAGCTGGGGTG
This sequence comes from Phyllobates terribilis, assembly GCF_046119375.1. Classification (NCBI taxonomy): domain Eukaryota; kingdom Metazoa; phylum Chordata; class Amphibia; order Anura; family Dendrobatidae; genus Phyllobates; species Phyllobates terribilis. The sequence continues at coordinate 87,380,575 of NW_027362768.1, read as the reverse complement.
AAACACTTCCCACAGGTGAAGCGAACCCTCAGTGACTGAGAAAGCTGATATGAAGGATGACGGCAGGGGAAACAGGGTGCAGAAAGCAGGTTGGCAGCAGTAATGATAGTTGCGGTGGTAGCACAGCTGCAGGGAGGCGCAAAAGAAGACAGACACGAGGAATGCAGTCCGGTTACCTTTACTGCAGAGAAAGTTATTTAGTCCGTGGAACTGGTCACTAGGTCCAGGAGGGTCCAGTCAGCCTGGAAGCAATCGGAGTCCACCCCATCAGGTGGGCTTGGAGGCCTGCCTGCTGTGCTTCTCAGTTGCGGGCCCTGCTGCCTGTGAGATATCCTGCAGTCCCTTTTCTTCACTCCTGCCCTAAGCTCCATATTAGCAGGCGGTGCAAACCTATAATGGGTACTGCCATCTTGGGTGCAGCTCCAGGCTCTAGTTATGCCGCTGTGCTGCCGGGCTTCTGCTTGTGGCCAGAAAACTTGCAGTCTCCTGTTCCCCAGATTCGGCTGCCGGGATGTGAAATGCCCGTACAACCCAGGACTCTGGCGTCCTCTGCTCCGCTGCCTGGGGTGAGCTCTTCACTTGCCCTGTTCCCCAGAACTTTTTCCTTCTCTCTCTGCTGCTTTCTCCCCTTCTCCCTTCCCTCTTACGCTCACTGACTACCTTCTCCCCCCAACCAGAAAAGGCAGCTCCCCACAATAGGGTGTAGAGATCCCCCTTCAGGTCAGGGATCAGAACCTGTGTGTGCATGTGGGGTTTACCTGACGTGGGGAGCTCCTCCTGCTTTCAAGCGTAACATCACCTCCAGTGAAGGAGGCAACACTACTGTGGCAACCGGCCCATGGGGGGCCACATAAGTAATTCTTAACACAACATCCAAAGACATACTGTGATAAACAGAAAAAGTTATTCTTGTCATGAATTAGTATCAATTATCATTATAATATTATTTGATTTTGCAGGATTACATAAACTTCCAAACACTGAAGGAATAAAAAATGAGATGCTAAAGGATGAACGGCTTAGAAAGAAATGGTAAGTTCAAAGATAGCATTTTTCTTAAGTATATATATTTTAAAAAAAATGTAGATGTGGGTAATTGTGAAACTTCATGATTTTTATTATATCTTATCAAGGGAAGATTAGTTTTTTTATTACCTTCCAGTTCCCTATATTTCCCAATTCCGACTTCATATGTATTATCAGCAGAACTGCAGACCTTTGTGATTGGCTGAAACTTTGGTGTGTGCTGTAGTTGTGAAGTCACCGTTGCAGCCAAAATACGAAGATCTAAGCTGCCGCGGAGAGCTGGCACTGGACTCCGGGTGGCTGACTGTTATACAAGTTTTTGTTTCATAAGTAAGCAATTGTTTGGGCACCAGCTTTTTTAAAGTTGAAAACCCGTTTAACAACTGTTTTGTTCCAATCAGATCGGCATTCCTCAGTCTATGTAAACAAGCTAGTAAAAAAATGCTAACAAACCTGTATAGAGTCGATTGGCTTTTATAACAGGGCAAAATTGGCCCTAAATGAACAATTAACTAGAGGTTACAATATCCCTTCTAGATCTACATTTAAGCCACTGACCTTTGAATGCTATTGTGAGAATAACCATTTAATACATTTTGCTCACATGCTATTGACGTGATGACTTTAAAAGAATTAATAATTGATTTTTATTATCTTCTTTATACAATAAGGTTTGCTACAGCTGAGAATAACTTTCGTCGTACAGATTACATCTCGTACATGGATGATATAGCTTCAGATATTGGAGTGAACCTGAACATATGGAAGTTGTTTCTAACAGACCCAGTTTTGGCATGGAAGGTTTTTTTTGGACCATGTAATTCTTATCAATTCCGTCTGAGTGGTCCAGGAAAATGGGCTGGAGCCCGAGAAGCGATTTTCACTCAATGGGATCGAATTAAGAAGCCTCTAAAAACCAGAGTGATGAAGCAAAATCCGGAATCTCATTTGATATCATTTCTGCCATGGATAGTTTGCCTTGGCATTTTGCTTTTAGCTTTTTTTCTAAGAGCCTGATATATGAAAAAAAAAAACATTAAATATTAATAATGTGCTTTTCTCATTCAAAGCAGCATACCAGCATTTTATATATATATTTTTAATTACCTCCTCCTTCAGCCTTAGGAAATATATACACAGTGTATACATTAAAATGCTTACCTATTAACCTATCGCAGATATTTTGGAATTGCCCTTGCTTACAACCATTCTGGGAAGACATTAACTGGCTTTACGTAATCTAGATTTAATAAAAAAAGAACCTAAAGTCCATTGAAGTACTATTGTCCTGCCCTTCAAAACACTTTAAAGCAAAAAAACCTGACCTTCTGGCTCTAATGAAAGGGGCAGGTAAACATTTAAGCCCAATCCATTTCTAAGCAACCCACCCCTCCAACTCATTCAGAATGGTTAGATAAAATAAGTTTGATTTATTGGCGGAAAGAATTGTCTAGTTGAGAAACCCACAATCCCTTATCATTCCAGAAAATGTTGTCATCATGGATCGTAAAATATGGCACTGATACCTGACTGATCTAACTTACTACCTTATCCAGCGCTATCCCCTTTCCTCCCTTTGTCACTGTAGGTCTACTAATTATTCCTTCTGAATTATCCCCTTCTTATTGGAAATTGATCAATTCAGCCTTATCATCACTCTCCCACCCATTACTTGATGGACCCATCTAATGTAACTAACAAATCTCTTTTGGTCATTTAATAATATTCCTTCTTTTGTTTGTACATAATGACTTGTTGATATGGCTTTGTATCACCCTTACTTTCTGACTTCTGTTGTTTGTAATCATTTTCAATACTATTTGTAGTTGTTGCTTTATATGTCCTTTTAATAAAGAATGAATAAAAAAAATACTATTGCTGCCTTATCCTGTTTCCCTCACTTATCATGTCATTGCTGTTTTGTCTAGCTGGCTCATACAGCGTTTTCTTTGTCGACTGGAAATCAATTTCTCAATGTACAATAAACTTCTAAGATTCACATCAAGATTCTCATATACTTAGGGCTTGTGCACACGACCATAAAAAAATCGGACAAGTGCTATCCAGCACTCGTCCCCATGATATTCAATGAGGCCGTGCACATGTCTAATTTTTTCCTCGGACCGAGTGTTCCGAGGAAAAAAATTGCAGCATGCATGATTTTCCTGTGATGATCAGATCACACTCACCCAATCAAGTCTAGGGGTTTGTGAAAATAAAAAGGAACCACAATTAGATGACATCAGAGTGTGGTCCCATTTTCACGGATAGACTGATTGGAGAAAATGGAGATTTTTTTTCCCCAAATCTGAGAAAATCAAACTCTGATCAAACTCAGAGTTTGATCAGAGTGTGATTTGCATAATCGGACCAATTTTCTTAAATGAGAGCAAAACGGTCTTGTGACCCTAACCTTCCATTGAGAAAGCAACTTACAGTTTGATATGTGATCCTTCTAGACAAAGCTGCATTCATATTGTGCTGAATTGGACCGAAATGGCACTAAAAACGAGAGGAAGCAGCAATGAGTAAGTATTTTAATGCCTGTACTGTGCATCACTGTGTATTACCTGGTTATAGGAAGTTTCGCCCCCAGCAGTTCGCCCCCTCAATTTGCCCCCAGCAGTTTGCCCCCAGCAGTTCGCCCCAGGTACATTTCACCCCCGCACATTTCGCCCCTATCATTTTGCCCCCAGGAAGATTCGTCCCCGCACGTTTCGCCCCCGGACGTTTCGCCCCCGGACGTTTCGCCCCTGGATGTTTCGCCCCCGTATGTTTCCCTCCCGCACGTTTCACCCTACACTTTTCGCCCCAGATGTTTCACCCCCTAGCATTTCGGATGTTTCACCCCCGGATGTTTCACCTACAGCATTTTGTCCCTGGATGTGTCGCCATCTGATGTTTCGCCCCTATCATTTTGACCCCAAATGTTTCACCCTCAGCTTTTGGGGTCAACATGCATGGAACAAAACATATAGGGCTGAACATACCTGGGGGTAAAATATACAGGACCACAATTGCTGGGTAAGAAACTTTCTAAAACCTGGGCTCGGTGAGTAGCAGTGGCAGGCTGTAGAATTGTGCTCCAGTGGAACCTGTGGCTGCCTTTTCAGCAGCTCACCCAGTGTCTCTTCTGTCTGGCCTTAAAGGAGTATTATCACCCTAGAACACAAAAAAACTGACATACTTACCTGTCGCAGCGGCAGCTCCTTGGGTCCCGGAGTGCAGTCTAGCGGTTCCCCCTGACGTCTTCTCCTGCTTCCGGCTGTCTTTTCATCTTGCCTGGATCACTGATCCATGAAGCATGATGAATGCTGCGGCAGTGAGGCCCAATGTCTCCTGGCCGCTCACTGACATGACGTCACTCCTACCCCATTTATCAGTCTATCCCAGGGGCAGGATGCCTCTCCTCTCACCAAGACACTGCTGCGCATGCACAGTGCCGCGATGAGATCTGGTGTTACATTTAATGGCTTCTTTTTGTCATCTATTACATATCATACTGTATCTAGTGATGAGCAAACCCGATCTAGTAAGTTCAGGGTTCGTATCAAACATTGTCTGTTCGGGTTCAACCACACCGACCCCAAACAGGCAATGTTCGGAGTTTGCTCATCAGAAAATAAAAATCGCTTCTCTCCCCTTCGGTGAGGTCCCGACCTGCGTGGAGAGTCTTCTTGACCAAGGGGATCCCTAGCTAGGAATCCTGAAAGGGATTCCCTCGGGTACGATGACATATTCACACAATGTGGAAGTGCATGGAAGATGACCCTCTGCGTCTGCCGGTACCTCAGCAAAGGGGTAAGTAGCAATATATATATTTTCTTTTTACTATCTGGTCAGTGATGAGGATGTGGCGGACAGATCCTCCACTCCTCTGAGTCTCCATACCCACTGAGTTCAATGGAGATGATAGTTTGGGGGTGCTGAACCTAAACCCGGATTTTCTGGTGTGTTTGGGACGGAGCTGCCCGAACTGAACTTTAGCAGGTTCACTTCTCACTAATCATATTTTGGGTCCAAGATGTATAAATGTGGTCAAGTTACGTTTTTTTTTTAATTCCAAAACTTTAAATTTTCTAGATAAGTAACTTTACAGACAGAAAAATATTAACAATTGGTCAAACCAACCAACAGTGCAGAACAATATATTTAAAGCGTAACTCCAAAAAAAAACAAAAAAAAATGTTGATACGTTATAGTACCTGTGGCACTGATCTTTTCCAGTGGAGACCCATCCAGCAGCTTTTTTTTTTTTTTTCTTTTTTTTTTTATATAATTTTTTTCTAAATTTTATTTAGTTTTGTGTGAAAAGTCCCATCCAATTTACAGCAGCAGGCTCTATGTGCTGCAGGATTTCAGTGGTTACTAAGGAAGTTGGGCCCCCTTGGTAGCAGAAATTGTGGATGGATTCAGGCTTCCTGTGATACATTCAGGGCTGCTCGTTCACAGCCCTCTGGAAAGTTCCCCTTCCCCCTCCCCTCATGTGCTTCATCCTGGACAAGAGGAGGGCTCCCCCCCTGTGTAAAGCCAGTAAAGAACTGAGCACATGGGGAGTTGGGGAGCTTTGCAGGGGGCTGTGAACTAGCAGCCCTGTATACATCATAGGGAGCACGTTGATGTCTCTTTCAGACATGCTGTTTTCCTGGCGATTACCACGACAGCTTAAAACCGCAGCAGTAATCGCCAGGAAGATAGAACATGTTTTAAAATGTAAAACCGCGCGGCTTTCTGCTGCACAGTTTTCCCACGATTTGAGCCCATTGACTTGCATTGGGCAAATCAAGTACTATCTAGTGGTTTTGCCGGCAATTAACGCCGCGGGTTTTTAAACTGCTGCGATAATCGCGGGCAAAACTGTTAGTCTGAAAGAGGCCTGACAGTTGCACGCCCCATGTAGCCACGCCCCCTAGAGTCCATCCACAAGTTCTGCTACTAAGGCGAAACGACCTCCTTAGTAGCCACTGAAATCCTGCATCACATGGAGCCTGCTGCTGGAACTTGGATCGGACTTTTCTCACAGAAGTGAAGTTGCTGGAAGGGGGTCTCCATTGGAAAAGAAGATCAGTGCCGCAGGTACTATAACATAGAGTTACGCGTTAACTGTATAAATTAAAACTGTTAATCAAGAAACATAAACGGTATAGAGGGGAAAGGGTTAGAGAAAAATAAGAAAGAAAAGAAAAATTGCAGGTGTTAATGTTTGAATTATTTTACAGCTAAATATGTGACCATGAACTAAAATTCAAAGCTGTAGGCAATGCCTCTCAGATAATGTATCAAGCTTCTATTGTTTAAATCTTGCACAATACGTTTAACCCTTGCTGAAATTGCAGCATATTTTTTGTTTCTTACAGTGGTGGGATTTCCTCCTATTATCTGAATAATTTCTAAACTGTGGAGCTCTTGCTGATGTTTCAGACAGTTAATGAACCGGTATATATTTTGGAAAAGAGTACCAAATGTTTCTTGAAAGCTACGGTGCCATCCTTCAACATCATTATTTGTTCGTTGTTGATCATTCAATGTTTGATCATACATATTCCAAAGTTGAACTAGAAACCAAGGTGCCTGATGTCCTCTGCGAGTAATTCGACCAATATAGGTATGTTCAAAATAGTTGGCAATGGGTATTGCTTCTTGTGAAAAGTCAGGATTTTCCACTAACTCTTCAAATGAAGGCACAACATTCTGGGGTGGTAGAAAGGCAAGGGCAGGTATCATGCGTATCCAACAAGCAAATTCATGGTCACCGTGATATTGCACCTTGAGTCCTTCATTTTGAGGGAGGGACGCGCGTTTCGCTTTTCTTTATAAAGAGGCGCTGGGGGCGCGTTCCTCACTGGTAGCACTTTCTGTGGCTTTCCTGGCATCCTGCGGGCTCTCTGTCACCCGTGTCTACTTAGGCTGGGTGAGTTATTTCAACTACGTCCTGGGTACCTGTTGGATTTTGCAATCTATAACTATATGGTGCAGGATATATGTACATTTAATTCTCTGATCTGTATTTTATCTTGGCTACTATTTAATACTTTACGATTTTGCACATGATATTTCTTACCACATTTATTGAGCCGTTTTTTGTCCCATTATGGGTGAATTCCTCTTTTAATGTATTGCCTTTATTTTGGCTATGCACCTATGTACTGCTCCTCTGCCTTTATACCTACATGTACCCTTTAATTTTGGACTGCCCACCATTTTGATTTCCAGGAAATGCCTCATTTCTGGCACCTTTTCTCCTTATCCCCTTGCTTTGTGATTGTCATATAACTTTTATCACTGTGATGATGGATTATAAATAAAGATTTTGTCCTTTTGCTAAACTACTCTTCTGTTCTCCTGCTTCCGTTATATTATATATGAGTAGGCAATACGAACCTGGTGCCTGACAATATGTTCTAGCACCATGTTTCGTTTTATAGTATGTATCTGGCCAGTTTTTTTCTTATGGATTGTATAAAGTTGCTTGAACAGGGCTGGTGTACTGAAAAACATGCCATCAGCAAACCACTCTTTACTTTGTGCCAGTAGATGGAGATTGTCTGTCTCTTGTTCCAAATATCAAGATACGGCTGTGTCCACTTCCTAATTAAAAGTGAAAGTATTAGTACAGGAAATAATGAGAGACAAAATAAAAAGTAAATTGTAGAAGACAGAGAATTTCGGGATGAATTCACAAAAAAATTTCCTTATCAGAAGCATCCGTTGTTCGTATCTCACATTAAAAACTCACATTTTGCTTCAGATTTTCTGATTTTATAACAGAAACTTAAAACTGAAGCAAAATCTGGTGTGAAGGGGTTAAACAATAGTTTTTTCTACCACATGTATTGTCCCAGTGGAAAATGACATATTCCTGTTTAAAAATGCTTCCAAGCTTCAGAAATGTCACATTTTCAAAGTTGTGAAAGGATTAACGGCACCAGAAACTAGCAAAATGCAGAATTCCATGATAATAAAAGGTTTACATCAGGAAAAATGAGCAAACATGTAAGAAATATTTGTGAAAAAAAAGCATACTAACTCAATGGTTCATTAGGTCGGGGTCATATGCAGCGTAAATGTCTAAATCCCATCCACATGCTGATGAAAAAATGCACAGTTAAAAAAAAGGACATGCAGTAAAGCAGTGGATTACCTACCATGTAGGCAGGGGACGCCACTGCCCCCGGGCCCTCAGGGAGCCTGCCGCCAAGAGGTGTAATGCGCCCATGAACACCGGATCTACCATGCTCTGGTAGGTGCCTGTCACCTACTGGAGCATGGCAAGGATAAATTAATACTCACCGCCTGCTGCTGCGCTGCTTTCCTCACTCTGCTTTGATGCAGATCCTGAGACGTGAGCGATCACATGATTGCATACATCATTCCAGGTCCTGTATCAAAGCAGAGGAACGGAGCGTGTGGCAGCAGGTGGTGAATATTAATTAACCCCCTGCCATGCTCCGGTAGGTGACAGGCACCTACCGGAGCATGGTATACCCTCTTCCCAGCACTAATTCAGCATTGGAACTTCATTTCAGGCTGTTGGCAGGGGGCGTGGCTAAAGGGGGCAGGGCATCGCGGAGGAAGGGGGGCCCAGGCCCCTTCAAAACTTTGCTATGGGGCTAGGGCCAAGCTACTTATGACCCTGCATGTGAATGTATGCTGCCATTATGCAAAGAAGATTCCAGCCATTCAGACAAGGGGCTAAAATTCTGCACTAAAACCTGCACCTAAATCCATAGAGCTAAATGGAGATTTTGGTGTAGAATTATCTACACCAGAATAGCTGTATATCTACAGTTGTGGATAATCCACAGAGGTTAGGAGACATGGTACTGAATCCTTAAGGTACATTCACATGCACTAAGTAGTTGCAGCAGACAATCTGCAGCTATTTTATAGCAGAAAATTCTACACTAAAATTGATATCTAGTGATGCGGGTTTGATGCGACAACCTTGTCCTCTGGCTGTGATTGACAATGGCTGGATACCTGCAAATCATGGTTGGTGGACAAGGTTACCACTCTGCTTATGAATATGGCAGACCACTGTATCTCAAAGGCAGGACTTCTACTTTGTAGCTGAGCAGAGAATCAGACTGCAACTAAACAAGTGAGGCATAGTTGGAATCAGTAGCCCTCACCCTACATTATACTATCCTCAAAGTTTCGCTTTAAGGCAAAAAAATCACATAGTATTCTATATCAGCACTTTGTAATATAGAATTTTTCACATTTGTGCAACATAAACTTTGCAATAATTCTCCATAATGGAAATGTTAAATGCTTACCAACATTAGAATGGGCTCCTGAAATTACTTCTGTGAGAATCTGTTGTGGTGTCTCCTGTGTTATCCTTGCCCTGGTGACCGCCTCATTGACAAGTCGGATTGCTTCAGGTCTTGCTGCTTGTGCTGTGTGGTTGTGGGGATTGGTTACTTTCACCACTTCACCAGATGCTTCATTGGTCCAAACACGTCCCTTGCAAGTCGACCGTTTTTCACACACCCATATGGAATGGACATCGTCAGACGTTCGTTTAGAAAATACGCAAATGTGATTCTTGTAGACCAACTTCTTCTTCCCACGTTTGGATAGAACTGAATTCATACTTGTAGACAGTGAATTGCTGTGAAAGCTGACTGATTTTTTTGTGCTCATACATCTCTCTCTTTGTAGAGATTTTAGACACTGCTATATTCTGATGTAAAGATGGAATAAAAGCTAGTCTAAAGCAACTTGCAGGACACCTGACATGATTGTTACATCAGCAACAAAACTTGCAAAAAAGCAGGTCAGTGCTGGGTCAGGTAAAAGTTCACAAAATGTTTAAATTTTAGAGTGGTTTACATTCCCCACATAAATCAGGCCTCATTCACACTACATTTTTTGAATCCGTTTATTTTTTTTACATTCCCCACATAAATCAGCCCTCATTCACACTACATTTTTTGAATCCGTTTATTTGTTTCGTGTTATATTTTTGTAACACAAAAGTGTTTTAGAAACATTTTGGAAAATGTCTTGTTAAAATTGCGGGCAAAATGCTCTGATGGAAACAGTTGATTTAACATGTCACAAAAGTGCAGCACTCTGTACAGTACTTTGCTGACATGTGGATTGATGACGGACGGGAATTTATGAACCACAAGGACAAACTGGCGAAACATCCAAACACAAATTTCTGGGGACAATACAGGGTACAAACATCCAGGGGCGAACTGCTGGGGGCGAAACATCCGGGGGCGTACTGGGGGCGATATGTGCGGGGGCAAAACATCCTGGGGGCCAAATGCTGGTGACAAAATGTGTGGGGGCGAAATGTACTCGGGGGCGAACTGCTGAAGGCGAACTGCTGGGGGCGAAACATCCAATGCCCGTATTACCTACAATCTACAATAGTCCTCATTGGGTTTGTGACAGAGGCTATCACCATACTTTTGCGGGGCTATAAGACGTGTTTAACCCCTTAATAACATCTGACGTACTAATACGCGTCTGTGCCCTGGGACTTAAGAGCCAGACCCGTATTAGTACGTCATCGCGATCGCGCGCGCACACAGGCTGTGCGGGCGCGATCGCCGCCGGGTGTCAGCTGATTGTCACAGCTGACACCCGGTACTATGTGCAGGGAGCGGTCACGCACCGCTCCCAGCACATTAACCCCCGCGATGCTGCGATCGAAGTCGATCGAAGTCGATCGCGGCATTGCGGGGGCAAGGGGAGGTGATCGGCGATACTCACCTCCTCTTCCGGCTTCCAGCGCAGTCTGCAAAGGCTTCCCGGGTGTTGCCATGACGACCCGATGTCGTCATGACAACATCCGGGTCACCAGAGAGCAGGAAGATTGCTTGGACATGCGCAGTGCATCTCCAAGCAATCTTCACACTGTGCACTTCTGACAGCCTTCATGGCATAGGGATGGTGCTCCATTCCTGTGCCATGCAGGCGATCAGAAAAAAAAAAGTGAAAGTCCCAGAGTGGGACAAAGTAATAAAGTGTATAAACTGTGTGAAAGTGGAAAAAAAAAAAAAAAAAATGTGCAAAAATATTATAAAAAAATAAAAAAAATAATACACCAAAAATAAAAATATAATGTACCCATCAATAAATATTATTATAAAAAAAATAAAAAAAAACAATAAAAGTACACATATTTGGTATCGCCGCGTCCGGAACAACCTGACCTATAAAACTGTCCCACTAGTTAACCCCTTCAGTGAACACGGTAAAAAAAAAAAAAAAAAAACAAGCAAAAAACAATGCTTTATCACCATACCGCCAAACAAAAAGTGGAATAACACGCGATCAAAAAGACGCATATAAATAAAAATGATAACGCTGAAAACGTCATCTCGTCCCGCAAAAAACAAGCCGCCATATAGCTCCATCAGCCGAAAAATAAAAAAGTTATAGCTCTCAGAAAAAAACTAAGCGATAATAAAAAATATTTTTTTCTATAAAATAGCTTTTATTGTGTATAAGCGCCAAAACATTGAAAAATGATACAAATGTGGTACCGCTGTAAACGTACTGACCCGAAGAGTAAAGCTGCCTCATCAATTTTACCACACGCGGAACAGAATAAAAAAAAAAAAAAACAATTCCTGAATTGTTGGTTTTTGTTTATTCTGCCTCCCAAAAATCGGAATAGAAAGCGATCAAAAAATGTCACGTGCCTGAAAATGGCACCAATAACAACGTCAAGTCATCCCGCAAAAAACGAGCCGTCACATGACTGTCTGCCAAAATCTGGAAAAATTATAGCTCTCAAAATATGGCGATGCAAAAACTAGATTTTACAAAAAATGCGTCTTTTAGTGTGTGACAGCTGTCAGTCATAAAAACCCCATATGATTCTGGCATTGCTGTAATCACACCGACCCGAAGAATAAAGTCGTCTAATCACTTATACCGCACAAGGAACGGCGTCAAAAATAAACTCTTGAGTTAGGATTGGGCTAGGGTTAGGGCTGGGTTTGGGGCTAGGGTTGTGCTGGGGCTAGGGTTGTGCTGGGGCTAGGGTTGTGCTGGGGCTAGGGTTGTGCTAGGGTTAGGGCTGGGGTTGGGATTTTTTTCAAAAGTAAGAAAAAAAGATGACGATATGGCGACTAGTGTTGAGAGCAAGTGCTCGCTACTTGAGTTTGCATCGGGTGCTCTGGTATGCATTTAGTATCGTGGGTATTTGAGTGACATGCTCGAGTCTCTGCCCCATATGCTTCGCGGCCAAAAAACTTTACGGGGATTGCCTGCCATGCACGAGCGATCCCCGCATGTTTTTTTTTGGGTGTATAATAACCGTGAAACATGCGGAGCAGGGACTCGAGCATGTCACTCGAGCACACGCTGTACATGGTGCATACCTGAGTACCCGATGCAAACTCAAGTAGCGAGCACTTGCGCTCAAGAATAATGACAACTTATTCAATATGATGACCTAATGTAAACAAATAATGTGCCGTACCTCTGGGTTCAAAATGTTCACTATACACCTTAATAAAATCTTTGAGGGGTATAGTTTCCAAAATGGGGACACTTGTGGGGGAGCTCCACTGTTTAGGCACATCACGGGCTCTCCAAACGCGACATGGTGTCCGCTAACAAATTGAATGGAAAATCGGCTCAAATTGTTAGCGGACGCCATGTTGCGTTTGGAGAGCCCCTGTGTGCCCAAACATTGGAGCTCCCCCACAAGTGACTCCATTTTGGAAACTAGACCCCCCAAGGCACCTATCTAGATGCATAGTGAGCACTTAGAACCCCCAGGTGCTTCACAAATTGATTCGTAAAAATGAAAAAGTGAAAATAAAACACTTTTTCATTTTTATGAATCAATTTGTGAAGCACCTGGGGTTCCAAGTGCTCACTATGAATCTAGATAGGTGCCTTGGGGGTCTAGTTTCCAAAATGGGGTCACTTGTGGGGGAGCTCCAATGTTTGGGCACACAGGGACTCTCTAAATGCAACATGGTATCCGCTAACAAATTGAATGGAAAATCGGCTCAAATTGTTAGCGGACACCACATTGCGTTTGGAGAGCCCCTCTGTGCCCAAACTTTGGAGCTCCCCCACAAGTGACCCCATTTTGGAAACTAGACCCCCCAAGGCACCTTTCTAGATGCATAGTGAGCACTTGGAACCCCCAGGTGCTTCACAAATTGATTCGTAAAAATGAAAAAGTGAAAAAAAAAACACTTTTTCATTTTTATGAATCAATTTGTGAAGCACCTGGGGTTCCAAGTGCTCACTATGCATCTAGATAGGTGCCTTGGGGGGTCTAGTTTCCAAAATGGGGTCACTTGTGGGGGAGCTCCAATGTTTGGGCACACAGGGACTCTCCAAATGCAACATGATATCCGCTAACAAATTGTCGGCTCAAATTGTTAGCGGATATCATGTTGCATTTGGAGAGTCCCTGTGTGCCCAAACATTGGAGCTCCCCCACAAGTGACCCCATTTTGGAAACTAGACCCCCCAAGGCACCTATCTAGATGCATAGTGAGCACTTGGAACCCCTAGGTGCTTCACAAATTAATTCGTAAAAATGAAAAAGTGTTTTTTTTTTCACTTTTTCATTATTACGAATCAATTTGTGAAGCACCTGGGGGTTCCAAGTGCTCACTATGCATCTAGAAAGGTGCCTTGGGGGGTCTAGTTTCCAAAATGGGGTCACTTGTGGGGGAGCTCCAAAGTTTGGGCACAGAGGGGCTCTCCAAACGCAATGTGGCGTCCGCTAACAATTTGAGCCGATTTTCCATTCAATTTGTTAGCGGATACCATGTTGCATTTAGAGAGTCCCTGTGTGCCCAAACATTGGAGCTCCCCCACAAGTGACCCCATTTTGGAAACTAGACCCCCGAAGGCACCTATCTAGATGCATAGTGAGCACTTGGAACCCCTAGGTGCTTCACAAATTGATTCGTAAAAATGAAAAAGTGTTTTTTTTTTCACTTTTTCATTATTACGAATCAATTTGTGAAGCACCTGGGGGTTCCAAGTGCTCACTATGCATCTAGAAAGGTGCCTTGGGGGGTATAGTTTCCAAAATGGGGTCACTTGTGGGGGAGCTCCAAAGTTTGGGCACAGAGGGGCTCTCCAAACGCAATGTGGTGTCCGCTAACAATTTGAGCCGATATTCCATTCAATTTGTTAGCGGATACCATGTTGCATTTAGAGAGACCCTGTGTGCCCAAACATTGGAGCTCTCCCACAAGTGACCCCATTTTGGAAACTAGACCCCCCAAGGCACCTATCTAGATGCATAGTGAGCAGTTGGAACCCCCAGGTTCTTCACAAATTGATTCATAAAAATGAAAAAGTGTTTTTTTTTTCACTTTTTCATTGTTACGAATCAATTTGTGAAGCACCTGGGGGTTCCAAGTGCTCACTATGCATCTAGATAGGTGCCTTGGGGGGTCTAGTTTCCAAAATGGGGTCACTTGTGGGGGAGCTCCAATGTTTGGGCACACAGCAGCTCTCCAAACGCAACATGGTGTCGCTAACAATTTGAGCCAATTTTGCGTTAAATTTGTTAGCGGACACCATGTTGCATTTAGAGAGCCGCTGTGTGCCCAAATATTGGAGCTCCCCCACAAGTGACCCCATTTTGGAAACTAGACCCCCCAAGGCACCTATCTAGATGCATAGTGAGCACTTGGAACCCCCAGGTGCTTCACAAATTGATTCGTAACAATGAAAAAGTGAAAAAAAAAACACTTTTTCATTTTTATGAATCAATTTGTGAAGAACCTGGGGGTTCCAACTGCTCACTATGCATCTAGATAGGTGCCTTGGGGGGTCTAGTTTCCAAAATGGGGTCACTTGTGGGGGAGCTCCAATGTTTGGGCACACAGGGACTCTCTAAATGCAACATGGTGTCCTCTAACAAATTTAACGGAAAATCGGCTCAAATTGTTAGCGACACCATGTTGCGTTTGGAGAGCCGCTGTGTGCCCAAACATTGGAGCTCCCCCACAAGTGACCCCATTTTGGAAACTAGACCCCCCAAGGCACCTATCTAGATGCATTGTGAGCACTTGGAACCCTCAGGTGCTTCACAAATTGATTCATAAAAATGAAAAAGTGTTTTTTTTTTTCACTTTTTCATTGTTACGAATCAATTTGTGAAGCACCTGGGGGTTCCAAGTGCTCACTATGCATCTAGAAAGGTGCCTTGGGGGGTCTAGTTTCCAAAATGGGGTCACTTGTGGGGGAGCTCCAAAGTTTGGGCACACATGGGCTCTCCAAACACAACATGGCGTCTGCTAATTATTCAAGCAAATTTTACAATCAAAAAGTCAAATGGCGCTCCTTCCCTTCCGAGCCCTGCCGTGTGCCCAAACAGTATTTTTTCCCCAAATATTGGGTATCTGCGTGCCCAGGGGAAATTGCACAACAAATTTTGGGGTCCATTTTTTCTTGTTACCCCTGTGAAAATAAAAAAAATTGGGTCTAAAGTAACATTTTTGTGAAAAAAGTTAAATGTTCATTTTTTTCTTCCACATTCAAAAAATTCCTGTGAAGCACCTGAAGGGTTAATAAAGTTCTTGAATGTGGTTTTGAGCACCTTGAGGGGTGCAGTTTTTAGAATGGTGTCACTTTTGGGTATTTTCTGTCATAAAGACCTCTCAAAGTGACTTCAAATGTGATGTGGACCCTAAAAAAATGGTTTTGTAAATTTTGTTGGAAAAATGAGAAATCGCTGGTCAAATTTTAACCCTTATAGCTCTCTAACAAAAAAAAATTTTGGTTCCAAAATTGTGGTGATGTAAAGTAGACATGTGGGAAATGTTATTTATTAACTCTTTTGTGTGACATATCGCTCTGATTTCAGGGCTTAAAAATTCAAATTTTGAAAATTGCAAAATTTTCAAAATTTTCGCCAAATTTCCGTTTTTTTCACAAATAAACGCAAGTGATATCGAAGAAATTTTTCCACAATCATGAAGTACAATATGTCACGAAAAAATAATCTCAGAATCAGGGGGATCCGTTGAAGCGTTCCAGAGTAATTACCTCATAAATTGACAGTGGTCAGAATTGTAAAAATTGGCCCGGTCATTAACGTGCAAACCACCCGCGGGGCTTAAGGGGTTAAGGTCTATTCAATGGCTGCGGTGTTATAAGTACAATCTTTCTAACAATCACAGCGGTTCATTATTGGTACTAGGGTTCAACATGGGAGTCTCTCTCTACCTCTGTTTCTGCTGCATAACTTATCACATTTATACTGAATGTTTACATTATACATATATATCAGACACTCGTTATGGTGATTTATCTTTGCAGGTCTCTTTACTTGTCTATATTTCTTCTGATCGTACAGATCTTTTCTATATCTGGCCTGGTTCTTGTCCAGGACTTTGGTCCCTGGAGGCTTCTGTACCCACTCTGGTGCTATTTATTTGGTATTTCTCCATGTGTGCCGTCCTGAGGGATGTACTGGAAAGAGGGAATTAGACCTATCGGTAATTCTGTTTCCAGGTAGTCCCTCAGGACAGCACCATTAATTCCCTCCCTTATTTTTAGCTTTCAGAAAGAAATACCCGATAGGACTAGCGCTCCCAGACTCTTTATCTTCAAAAGATTTATTTCACTCTGTTTTCTCGATATAGTATATTAGTATATAGTATATATATTAACAAAGAATTTTCCATGGCTTTTTTCTATTATTTACCAAAACTACATAGGGATCCCAATAACCCCCCAGGTCATCCTATCATCTCAGGGATCAACTCATTGACGAGTTATTTATCCCATGTTCTTGATCTCTATCTCCAGGAACATGTTAAAACATTACCCTCTTTTTTAAGAGATTTTACACAGCTTATTCATGATTTAAATACTCGAGAATGGGGGGAGGATAATCTAATGCTGACACTTGATGTGAATGCATTATATTCAAATATTAATCAGAATTTAGGCATGGATGCAGTCAAATTCTATCTAGATAAAAATGGAAATATGCCAGGGAAACAGATCAAATTTCTCTTATAAAGTCTTGAATTTATCCTGAAGCAAAATGATTTTGAGTTTGAGGGCCAGCTTTATCTGCAGAGACAAGGCACCACGATCGGCACTCAGGTATAGTGTTGAGCCACCCCCGTAGTGTTCGAGTTCGGTTCGGTTCGTCGAACACCCATATGTTCGCCGAACTGTTCGTCGAACTGTTCGTCGAACACCTTCGAACACCGTTAAAACCAATGGCAGGCAAACAAAAACACATAGAAACACATAGAAAACACCTTCAAAGGTGTCCAAAAGCTGACAAACTGCTCAGAAGACACAACTAACACATGGAAAAGTGACAAGTACATATAGTCATGCGACTAAAAAAAAAAAAGAGGTGGAGGAGTAAAAGAAGGGGGAGACACAGATATAGGCATGTCATGCCCTTCTAAAACCAAAAAAGTGCGAAGCCGACACGGCCAGTCCGTTCCTGCCAGTGCGACCTCCGTGTCGCTGGGTTTGTGCCAGAGCTGCGGTAGACCCTGACGGCCAGCCCCCCTCTCCCAATACTGGTGCCTGTCCGCTGGTGGGTCGAGCGAGCCTCCCTGCGGTGGAGGCAGGTCTAAGCTTTTTAATTTAAATTGTTAATTTGATTGAATACACTTTAAATCCTTTGACAAGGATCTATTGGAGGGCAAGTCACATGCCAGCAGCCGCATAATTCCAGCTCCAGTAGCGTCCACTAAAGCTGCTCCAGTTAAAAAGCTTTTATAAGGATCGAGCTCGGCGGTCCACCGCAAAGCGTCCTACCGCCAGTCCCAGCCCCTATGCCTTGGGGTGCCTCCCCGATGCTCTTCACTGAGTGTCCCATGGGCCCGAACCATTTCCTTTGAAAAAATTAAGTGTCCAAACTACAGGTGGTGTAGCTTGCTTAAGAGCTGCAATAATCCGCTGACTAGCAGACACTGCTACTAGGCTCAAAGTATTTCCTGGGCTAGATGCAGTTAAAAATTTGTAATTAGATACTCTCGTTGGATGCTGAGAAAGCACTCCATAGAGTCTCCTGGCACGCCATATATTATTCTCTTAAAAAGCTTGGGGTAGGGGTCTAGGGGACCCTTTTATAGCCAAAATCACGGCCCTGTATCGCAATACGTCACCTAGGCTGAAGATAAATGGAACATTTTAATCACCTTTCATAATCACCAATGGGACAAGGCAGGGATGTCCTCTGTCCCCTCTCTTATACATCCTAGTGACGGAGCACCTGCTCTCATCAATTCGCCATAACCCCAATATTAGGTGGATTGAGGTGGGAGGCACCGAGTACAAGTGCTCTGCATTTGCTGATGATGTCCTAGTATATATCGCTCAATCACATATATCCATCCCTGCTGTTATGGCTGAAATAGATCACTTTGTTACATGGTCAAATTTTAAAATCAGTGCAGCGAAGTCTGAGGCCCTCGATGTCTCCCTCCGCAAATCCATACAGGATTCCATCCAGTCAAACTTTCCCTTTGCCTGGCCCTCACAGGGTATCAAATACTTAGGAATTCCTATTCATAGAGACCTCTCCCGTCTATGTTATCTTAATTTTGGGCCCTTTACTGAACAACTCCATACAGACCATGGTTGGCAAGTTAGAACTGTAAGATTCACTACGTGAACCACAGGTGTTTTGTGGAAAAGCACATGTACACTGTGTTCCAAATTATTATGCAAAAAGTGTTTAGGAGTGATAAGGGAAGAATTTTTTTGTTTGTCAGTTAAACTCATTGATGGTGATGTGTGTCAGTGCTCTTTATATCACTGTAAGCAATTGCGGACACCTGTGCTAATTAGTTTGGCAGGTGTGTCCAATGAAAGGCAAGACTACTTAAGAAGGCTGTTCCACATTATTAAGCAGCCTACATTTTCTGCCAAAATGGGAAAGAAAAAGGATGTGTCGGCTGCTGAGAAGCAACAAATTGTGGAGTGTTTAGGTCAAGGCATGACTACAATCAACATTGCCAAGACACTTCATCCTGATCATCGCACAATCAAGAAGTATGTAGCTGATTCACAGTACACACGTGTGCGTGCTGATAAGGGAAAATTGAGGACTCTTTCCTACAGGCAATTACGTCAGGTTAAAAGAGCAGCGGCAAAAAAGCCTTGTCCTAGCAGCAGACAAGTTTTTGAAGCTGCTGGTGCCTCCAACGTCCCCCGAACAACAAGATGCAGAGTCCTTCAGAGGTTTGCAGCTGTGTGTAAGCCATCCTGTCGACCTCCTCTATCCACTGCACACAAGCAGAAACGGCTCCAATGGGCCAAACAATACGTGAAGACTGACTTCAAAACTGTTTTGTTCACCGATGAGTGCCGTGCAATGCTCGATGGTCTAGATGGATGGAGTGGAGGATGGCTGGTTGATGGACACCCCACGCAAACATGGCTACGGCGCCAACAAGGAGGAGGTGGAGTAATGTTTTGGGCTGAAATCATGGGGAGAGAGATTGTCGGTCCCTTTAGGAACCCTGAAGGGATAAAGATGAACTCCATAATGTATGTGGAGTTTCTCAAACAGCACTTCCTGCCATGGTTCAAGAAGAAGAACCGTGTATTCCGCAGCAAGATCATTTTCGTGCATGATAATGCACCGTCTCATGCTGCACATAACACATCTGCATCTCTGGCTGATATGGGCATAAAAGGGACCAAACTTATGGCGTGACCCCCATGCTCCCCTGACCTCAACCCCATTCAGAACCTCTGGAGCATCATCAAAAGGAGTGTCTATGATGGCGGGAGGCAGTTCACATCTAAGCAACAGCTCTGGGAGGGTATTCTGTCCTTATGCAAAACAATTGAAGCAGAAACCATCCAAAACCTGACAAATTCAATGGACGAGAGAGTTGAGAAGCTCCTTTCGAACAAGGGGTCCTATGTGCAAATGTAACATCACCTAGAATAAAGTTTTGAGTTGAAAACTGTTTGATTTCAGTTTCTAATAGCCTGCTAATGCTTATAATTTCAAAAATGACCATTTTTTTGTTCTTTATTAAATTGAAAAGGTTGATCGAAGAGTGTGTGGGGATCTAAGAGTGTGGCAACCCAGTAGTCAGGATTACTTCGAATTCTGACAATCTGAGGGTCATGTTGCAGGTAGTGCAGCAAGAAGGCACTCATGTGTCTTGCGCATCTAGGAGCCCCAAAATTATTTTCCGGGCTAGATGCAGCTAAAAATTATTATTATTTTGAAAGCTGGTGGAGCTTAGTATAGATGGCCTAATAGAATCAGTACTGCAAACTGCTACAAAGCCCAAATTATTTTCCAGCCAAGATACAGAAAAACATGATTAGTAATTTTAAAACTGGTGGAGTTTAGTATAGATGGCCTAATAGAATCAGTACTGCAAACTGCTACAAAGCCCAAATTATTTTCCAGCCAAGATACAGAGAAACATGATTAGTAATTTTAAAGCTTAAAATAGTTGGCGAGGTGATTTTAACAAATCATCAAGCTTTTACTCTCCCCAGGATGACACAGGGGTAGAAAAGTCATTTCGGATCCATGATTTATTCATCTTTATGAACGTGAGTCTGTCTACATTATCAGTGGAGAGCCGCGTGCGCTTATCTGTCAGCACACCACCAGCAGCGCTGAACACACGTTCAGACAGAACGCTGGCTGCGGGGCATGACAAGATCTCCAAGGCGTAAGTGGCGAGCTCCGGCCATTTATCCAGATTGGAAGCCCAAAAAGAGCAAGGGTCCAGTGACACAGTCATAGCTTCAATGTTTACTTGGAGATACTCCTGTACCATCGTCTCTAGGCGTTGACTATGTGTCAGACTTCTTGTCTCCTGTGGCCTTGCAAAGGATGGGCTAAAAAAGTGGTGAAATGATTCCGCAAAATTGATGTTACCAGCAGATACTGTGTTTCTGTTACGTTTTGAGAGCTGAACACTTGACGGTCCCACGGTTGGCAAGTTGGAACTGTGAGATTCACTACGTGCACCACTAGTGTTTTGGGGAAAAACACATGTAAGATTCTGCAACAGTTTCTGCTGATACTCCTGCATTAGAGACACAAAAACTGCCACAAAATAAGTGCAGCTTCAACAGGAAAGCATAAAACTCATGGCTTAAAAGTACAATTTTTATTTAGATGTATAGATAAAAAAATTTAAAAAAATAAAAAAATTCATAAAAAAGCAGGAACCCTTGAGTTCCCTACATAATAGCTCGCTGAACCGTGCAATAATTGCACTGAATCCAATTTTGGGTAAAGCTATATCCCCTTGCAAGTAATTGTCATAAACAATAAGAGTACAGATACTAGAAAATAACAATAGTTAAATACCATTAGCTGTATAAAGTGCTAGTGCATATAGAAGATGATCATAACTAATATGAGCACATAAACAATTGATAAGGTAAGCAAGTAATAGGATTAGCATAAACAAGGTGATAAGTCTTAATGCTTCCAAGGAAAAGGTAGTAGTGTGTATAAAGATACAAGTGTATATAAAAATCCAAGGATTAGGGTATAATACCTGCAAAGGGAGAGAGCTTGTAGGGAACCAACCCCGACGACGCCGTTTCGCGAGTGCTTCTTCTGAGGGGGCGAGTGTGTGTGTAAATCCTGTCTCGTTATATATATATTCTCAGCCAGCTGTAAGCAGTGAATGTAGATGATGGAGGGGTTCGGCGCATGCGTGCATATACTTAGATGACCGCAAAACTAAATGGACTTCCTGTTGCAGGCGCCTGACACGCACGCGGTGATCCGCATGACGTGTCCATTGCGCATGACAGGAAGTCCGCGGGTCCGTTCAAGCGCATGTGCACTCTCCATAAAGAAATCCCCATATGGACGTGGCGGTGTTGGCAAGGGGCGGGACCCAAGCGCAAGGTACGGACAAGGGAAAAGAAAAAATGCAAAATATCGGGGGAATACATAGGCAAGGAAGATAATACTAAACGGGACACCCGGACATGTATGATGGAGTAGGAACTGGAGGAAAAGAAAGAAGAAGAAAGACCAAAGAAGAGGAGATAAGAAAAATAGAAAAAAGAAACAGATGTGTATAAGGAGGTAGGTGAAAGTGGTGAAACAGTGGGTGAAGGTGTAAATAATGCATAGATGTGAAGAAAAGTGAGAATAAAGAAATAATGAAAAAAAGAGTGCGATGACGAAGGAGTGTGAAACAAGTAAAAAGAAGCAAGGAAAAAAAAAAAAAAAAAAAAGATACAATGAAAGTGTAGGGAAAAAGGAATATGAAAATAAATGTGAACAGAAGGAAAAATACTAATAAGACAATGATAATGTCAAAATATAACAGTGAAAAGACAAAATACTAGCAAAATATACAAAATTAATAATATACAAAAATATTAAGGCCCTTTCCCTTTTGGTCCATCCCAAGCATCATCCAAAAAATGGCCAGTCTCCATGTAGTCCATGCCCATCAGTAGGGTCGTTTGTATTCCCTATAAATATAATTCATCTGTTTTTTTCTTTCTTCCTCCCTTTACTCTATCCTTTATTTTCAATCCTCAGCGGTATAGTCCGTCCCCATAAAGAGCAGGAAAAAGGCCAGAAAGGGCCACCGCACATACAGCAAACGTCCAGGAAAGGAGGACCGCCCATCCGCCGCGACACATCAAGAGACCATGGTGAGAGCTAGGTGAGAACCGAAAAAATTAAAATAACATAAATAAAAACCAGACAGATAAAAGGGCAAAACAACAGGAGAAAAAAAGGAAAAAGAAACAGACTAGGGATGGTGGGTAAGCACCAGAGGAAGTCCAAAAAATCAGCAAAAAAGTGGAAGTAATAGTATAATGGAACGAATACAATGGGGACCAAAAGAAGATTATAAGAATGCAGAGAAACCAAATTGCTCATTTAGCCCTTGAGGAGAGACAGTACCTAGACGGAATATCCATTTACTCTCCAATCTAGATAGGGCCAGACCCAAATTGCCGCCCCTTATGCCCATATCCACTTGGTCAATACCCTTAATTATCAAGCCTTTAGGGTCACTGTTGTGGTGCAATTTAAAGTGTTTAGGGAGGGTTCTAAGGTTGGATGTCTCTTCCACATGGAGGGACTTCTCAATGTCCAGTATGTGTTCCCTGGTCCTAACCCTAAGTAGTTAGCCCAATGTAGATTTTGTTGCAAGGGCATTGTGCATGATAAATAACTCCTTTGGAGTTACATGAAAGGGCTTTACGGATTTCATATATTCTGCTGTTATCAAAGTTGCAGAAATCATTACTAGAGACCAAATTTTTACAGGCTTTACATTGACCACATTTAGAAAAGCCCCATTTCTTACCATCAGGCATCAGTCTTACTGAGCTTTTTTCGTAATAGCTGTGCACCAGAGAGTCCTTGAGATTTTTAGATCTTCTAGCAACAAGGGCCGGTTTTTCAGGTAAGATCTTCCGTAATATCGGGTCCGTAAGAAGTACACTCCAATGTTTGTTTAGGATTGCCCTGAGTTCTGGCCATTGCATGTTGTAATCAGATATGAATCTGGCCATATGTTGGTTGTTCTCCCTACTCACTTTATTCCCATAAAGCAGTAGCTCTCTATTCGAGTTCTGTGCTTTTTTGAAACCAGTCATAATGTTCCTTTTACTATAGCCACGGTTTTGAAACCGTCTGGTAAGGTCATGTGACTGTTCCAGAAAAGAGTCTTGATTGGAACAAATTCTTCTAAGTCTTAAGAATTGTCCCATCGGGACTCCTGCATGCGTGCATCTCTTTCTATGGCAGGAATAATTTCTGCAAATTTACTTTTGTATCGGGGATCTAACAGTGTGGCAACCCAGTAGTCAGGATTATTTCTAATTCTCACAATTCGAGGGTCATGTTGCAGGTAGTGCAGCAAGAAGGCACTCATGTGTCTTGCGCATCCAGGAGCACCAAGTCCCTGTTGTGTTGGTGGCGAGGTAACAATCATGCTTCCTTCCTCTGCCCTCTCCCCCCAACCTCGCACAACAGAAATGTGATCAAGGTCTCCCTCATCTGATGAGTCTTCCATCAGTTCGTCCCCCACTTCTTCCTGGGCTCCTGCACCTTACTCACTAGTTTGGCTGCTACCATGCGACCTGGTAAAACCATCTCCCCCACCCTCACATGCCTGCCGCCTTGTTGTTGCCGACCGTCTGGACCTTGCAGATGTTAGCCCTTCCGCATACAACTCCTCCTCCTCTACTTCCTCCACCTCCTCTTGTGCCACCTCCTGATTCCGAATTCTGTTTAACATGTGCTCCAGCATGTAAATCACCGGAATAGTCATGCTGATAATGGCATCGTCAGCACTAAACATCTTCGTCGCCATTTCAAAACTGTGCAGAAGGGTGCATAGGTCCCTGATCTGAGACCACTCCTCCAGCGTGATTTGCCCCACCTCTGGATCTCGTTGGCCCAGGATATACATCAGAACGTATTGCACCAGGGCTTGTCGGTGCTGCCACAGTCGCTGCAACATGTGCAGAGTTGAATTCCACCGGGTAGGCACATCGCATTTTAGCCGGTGAAGTGGCAGGCCCAACGACTTCTGTAGAGATGTAAGTCACTGAGCTGCGGGATGCGAACGGCGGAAGTGAGCACACAGCGACCGTGCCCTCTGCAGAAGACCATCTAGTTCGGGATAGTGGGCTAAAAATTGCTGGACAACCAGGTTCAACACGTGAGCCATACAAGGCACGTGTGTGACATTGCCCCGGTGAAGGGCCGCACCCAGGTTTGCAGCATTGTCGCACACGGCCTTCCCTGGTTTCAGGTCCAGTGGAGACAACCATTCATGAAACTGGTTCTCCAGAGCTGACCACAACTCCTCAGCTGTGTGACTCACATTTCCCAGACATTTCAAAGTAAAAACCGCCTGATGACGTTGAGCCCTGCTGCCAGCATAGTAAGGAGGTGTGCAGGATCCCTTCTGCGCAGTTAGAAAGCTTGTGGCATAACCAGACAGGCTTTGGGTGCAGGTGGAGGACCCAGAGGAGGTTGAGGAGGCAGAAGCAGTGGAGGAACTTTGAGATAAAGAGGATTGACGCACAACTCGTGGGGATGGCAAGACTTGGACAGCAGCCCCTTGTCCTGCTGTCACCATAGTTACCCAGTGCCCAGTCAGCGACATGTAACGCCCCTGTCCATGCCTACTCGTCCAAGTGTCTGTGGTGAAATGCACCCTGTTACACACAGAGTTTCTCAAAGAAGCGGTGATGTTGTCTGCGACATGCTGGTGGAGCGCAGGCACACCTTTCTTTGAGAAGTAGTGCCGACTGGGCATCTGGTACTGGGGCACTGCGACGGACATAAGGTCTCGAAAATCCTCTGTGTCCACCTGGCGGAAAGGCAGCATTTCTGTAGCCAAGAGCTTGCAGATGGTGAAATTCAACCTCTTGGCTTTCTCATGGCTAGGAGGAAATGGTCTTTTACTTGTCCACATCTGAGGGACCAAGGGCTGGCTGTTGTGCTTAGACGGGGTTGAGAAGGGTGTCCCCAGCAAACTGCCGGTCTGTGAGGAAGATGCAGGCGGACATGTTAGGTTGCCTTGATCCAAAGGTGGTGCTATCGATGTCGGACAGCGCTGAACACCAGTTTCCACCTCCAAAGAAAATGATGACCTGCCAATCACGCTGGCTGTTGCGGGTAAAGAGGTGGCAGGTCTGCGTCCCAAAACAGGTGTGACTGCTGTCCCCCCAGTCACAGAGGATGAAGAGGCCGCGGATGCACAAGATGTGGCAGACGGTGGTTGGCCTGGCCGGCTAGGCCGCATTGTAGCACAGTGAGCTTCCCACTGCAACTTATGCTTCATATCCATGTGCTGGTTCATGCATAAAGTACTCAAACTATGCATTTTTTGGCCTCTACTTAGCTTTTGCTGACAAATGTTACAGATAACACGAGTTGGGTCATCTTTATCGATCTGATAAAATGCCCAGGCTATGCAAGGCTTAGCTCTAGTGTTGAGCATTCCGATACTGAAACATCGGGTATCGGCCGATATTCGCGGTATCGGAATTCCGATACTTAATTCCGATACTTTTACAATCTCATATACCGGAATCGGAAGTTCCCATAATGCATTGAGCCAGTTTCATTTTATTCAGCCAATGAGGATCCTAAGAAGTGTGGGCACATCCTGTTAGGCATATAGGCAACTTAACTAATGGCATGGCTGTGATTGGCTGCTGAAATGATGTCATGATGCACTATAAAAGCCGCCGCCGCCATTTTCAGCTCACTCTGCTGTGAATTCAGTTAGGGATAGGACGCTGTTGTTCTGAGGGACAGTTTTAGCTACCTATTTGGTCTATTCTGCCTTACCCAAGCTACTTTATAAATCGCTGTGCCTTGCAGCGCTAGTGCACAGTTCTCTGTGCTGTTCACCGCTGTCTGCAAGGTCTGTGTGTGTGAGTGCAGCTCACCCTGTAGTGTGTGCTTCAGCCACGTCTGGTTGTAGTGCACTCAGTGTGTGTCACTGCCTCATACATTGTACTTTTTTGCCAATTCATAATTTTTCCTGATATCTCCTATTAGTGTGGTGGTTCCATCCGTATTCAGCTAAATTGGTTCCAAACACACTATATAGGAGTAGTTAGAGGAGCCTTTCTGCAGCATTGTGCCCTGCAGCCCCAGCCAGATTAGTCTTAGTCTATTTTTTGTAGCCTCATCTATTGCATTGTAGGTTACCTTCCTACATTGTAATAGCTACAAAAAGTTGGTGATACTATCGGTATTACAGCTTTGGGCACATCCAGTGTCTTTTTGTGACAAAAAAAACCTAAATAAAGTTCACCAAACACTCCACTTTACAGTTGTGTAGGCCACATTAGCTCATATTAACGTCTAGTCCACACTTTATAAAATTAGTGTTTCTTATACCTGTTAGCAGCTGTTCAGGAATAAGCACACTAAGCCCTTAGTACTTTTCTGCCTATCTTTTTCAGTCTACCAAGATGAAGAAGACAGGGAGTAAGGCATGTGGTCGTGGTCGTGGGCGTGGGCGTGGAGTTTCTGCAGGGAGAGGACGTGAGGATTCTGTGCCTGCAGGGAGAGGACGTGGGGATTCTGTGCCTGCTGCGGGCACCAGTGACCCCCAGTTTTACCAGGGAACAGTCCTTTATGCGCAGCTTTGTAGGAGCTAGCCATACCCCACTGCTGCGGGAGGACCAAATTGAAGCCGTTGTCAGATGGATGGCAGCTAACGCATCGACTTCAATTAGTTCCAGATCCTCTCAGGTCCTGAGCACTGAAGAGCACCCATCTGTCTCTTCACCACCTGCCAAATTGCCCAGGCAGACAGAGAGCCCTGGACAGGAGCCATCTCTACTTCTGTTCTTTGAATCTGTTGGCTTGGAAAGAGGGGGCCAGCCAAGCAGAATTCGAGAATTTGAAGAAGAGGTAGTATGCAGTGATGCGCAACCGTTTTGTCTCTCTGAATCTGAAGAGGCGGGTGGGCCATTGCCTATGGTCAGCAGCACATCTCAGTACGCTTCTGATGATGAGACTCAGGTGCCACTTTCTGGTGCGTACTGTGCTGTCGAGACTACCCAGGAGAAGTAGTTGTTTGAAGAGGGTGGTGTAGATGATGAAGTCCTTGACCCATCATGACGTGAGGGACAGGAAGGTGGTGGGAGCAGCTCTGAGGAAGAGATTCCCCGAACGGCCCAAAAAGGAGGGAGAGGGAGGGGGCAGACTTGGTTGCCTGTAGCCTCCACTTCGGCACCCATTAGGAGCATGGCTCTTCCAAAATCCAAAGCGGGCGATCCCAAGACTTGCAGAGCCTGGTCCTTTTTTGACACAGTTGCAGATGACATTTGCTTTGTCAAACGCAAGCTGTGTAATCAGAAGGTGAAAAGAGGGAAAAGTGTCAGCAACCTCAATACCACAAATATGTGGAAACATGTGCGGACCAAGCACGTGGTGGAGTTACATAAACACACTGAAGACTTAGGCCAACCTACAGCGCCACCTACCACCTCTTCAGCTCGTGTTGTAGCCTCTTCCTCCAGCTCACACACATCTGGTTCGGCTTCCTCACAGGATCGCCATGGAAGAATCTCTGGCACTGTTGTACAGAGACACAGTGTAATTCCACCCACAGCACCACTTTCCTTGTCATCCTTACACTCCCAGGCCAGTCTACAGCCATCATTCGCACAGGCATGGGAGAAAAGGCGCCCATACTCGGCAAACCACCCCCGAGCACAGGCTCTGAATGCTGGCATTGCTAAACTACTGGCCCTTGAAATGCTATCATTCAGGCTGGTGGAGACTGACACCTTCCGTAACTTTATGGCATTGGCAGTCCCACAATACAACGTGTCCAGCCGCTTTTATTTCAGCAGGCAAGCCGTCCCTGCCCTGCAACAGCATGTGGAGGGAAAAATTAAACATGCGCTACAAACCGCCATCAGTAGCAAGGTCCACCTGACCACCGATGCGTGGACCAGTAAGCATGGACAGGGACGATACCTTTCCCTCACTGCCCATTGGGTAAATGTTGTGGAGCCGGGTACAGATCTTGAGAGTGGCGCTGTACGTGTTCTGCCAACTCCAAGGATTGCAGGAATCCAGTCTGTACACATTGACTCCTCCTCATACTCCAGTTCCTCTGAATTAGCACTGCAGGAGCCGTCACGGTCTACCTCCACATCGACCCGTGAACGGTTACCTGTTATGATGACCGATATGAGCACAGCCGTGGCCAAACTTCAACAGGCCGTATTAAAATTAATTTCTTTGGGGAATCGAAGCCAAACAGCGCAGGAGCTCTGGAATGCCATCAAGCAGCAGAACGACGTGTGGTTTGTGCCAGCGAATCTCCAGCCAGACATGGTAGTGTGTGACAATGGCCGAAATCTGGTGGCAGCTCTGGGCCTAGGCAACCTCACTCACATCCCATGTCTGGCACATGTGCTCAACTTGGTCATGCAGAGTTTTTTGAGGGACTATCCGGATCTTGATGCACTGCTTCACAAGGTCCGCATAGAGTGCGCTCACTTGCGGCATTCCAGCAACGCAAGTACGCGCATTGCATCTCTGCAGCGCCGATTAAGTCTTCCAGAACATCGCATCATATGTGACCTACCCACCAGGTGGAATGCAACGTTACATATGTTGGAGAGGTTGTGTGAGCAGCAGGCAGCAGTAATGGAGTACCAGCTGCAGCAGGCGCAAACAAGTCGCAGTGCGTGCCGTTCACACTTCACCACCACTGAGTGGGCCTCTATGAAGGACATTTGCCACGTTTTGCGTGCCTTCGATTATTCCACGCGGATGGCGAGTGCAGATGATGCACTAGTCAGCATGACTATCCCCCTTATCTGCCTGCTTGAAAAAACACTGCAAGCACTAAGGGAGGAGGTTTTGGAAGAGGTGGAGGATGAGGAGTCACAAATGCCATCTGCTTCTCTACAGTCTGTGCAACGTGGTTCCTCACAAAGGCCTAGGCAGGGGACACTTTGTGAGGAGGATGAGCAGGAGTCAATGGAGGAGGAAGACATCTGTCCAGAGGAGGGAGGTACACAATGCTCTAGTAGTCAGTATCTAGAGCGAGGGTGGGGTGATGCAGAGCAGGCAGAGATCACGCCTCAAGCAGGGGACAGCGTTTCTTGGCCAGTTGGCAGCCTGCAGCACATGGTTGACTTCATGCTGCAGTGCCTGTGAAACGACCGCTGCATCGCCCACATTCTCAACACGGCTGATTATTGGGAGCCCACCCTCCTAGATCATCGCTACCGGGACAACTTACAAAGCCTCATAACACCGTTGAACCGGGAGCGTAAAATGCGGGAGTACCAAGACGCACTGGTGCATTCCATCATGTTCTCCATTCCAACCGAGAGCAGTGCTGCTGCTAGTGCTTTACAAAGCAGCTCAGTGCGTCGAGGCTGTGGAGGAAGCTCTGCACAAAGAGGGAGCAGAAGCAGCGCTTCAGCACAAGGCAAGACCAGTATGGCCCAAATGTGGCAAAGTTTTGTGTCCCCGCCGCCACAAATGTCTACACCATCAGACGGCTCCAGGTAGCAGGAGGCAACGTTTCCGTCAGATGGTGACAGACTACATGTCTTGCCCTCTCAGTGTACTCCCAGACGGCTCTTCTCCCTTCAAGTTTTGGGTTTGTAAGCTGGATACATGGCCACAGCTTAGCCAGTATGCATTGGAGGTGCTAGCTTGCCCTGCTGCTAGAGTATTATCGGAACGCGTCTTTAGTGCCGCAGGTGGTGTACTAACAGACCGTCGCATGCGACTATCCTCCGAAAACGTTGACCGGCTTACTTTTCTCAAAATGAACAAGGCCTGGATCTCACATGAATTTGCCAGTCCTCTTCCAGAATAAATAATTGGTTGGCAACAGTATCCAGGTCTCCTGTTGTGTTCATGTTTCTACCACCTGAACTGTAATCCCTGAGTTCTAACACCGCCAGTTGCTGCTCAGTAGTGACGTTTGCACAGTCAACATTTGCCGCCGAGTTATTGGGGTTCAGTAACGTCAGCTGTTCCCCTGCTGTGCGGACGGCAATTTCTCCTGCTCTGTCCACATTCACACTACTACAGATTTTAAAGTTGCTCCAATTACACCTCTGGCTCCTCTGTTTTTAGTATTATCCCTGAGCTCCAACACCGCCAGTTGGCGCTCAGAAGTGCCGTTTGCACAGTCAACACTTGCTGCCGTGTTATTGGGGTTCAGTAACGTCAGCTGTTCCCCTGCTGTGCGGACGGCAAATTCTCCTGCTTTGTCCACATCCACTGTACTACTGATTTTAAACTTGCTACAATTACACTTCTGGCTCCTCTGTTTTTAGTATTTACCCTGAGCTCCAATACCGCTAGTTGCTGCTCAGAAGTGCCGTCTGCACAGTCAATGCTTGCTCGAGTGTTATTGGGGTTCAGTAACGCCAACTGATCCCCAGCTGTGTGTCCGGAAAATTCTCCTGCTCTGTCCACATTCACACTACTACAGATTTTAAAGTTGCTCCAATTACGCCTCTGGCTCCTCTCTGTTTTTAGTATTTCCCCTGGGTTCCAGCACCGCCAGCTGTTTCCCAGCAGTGTCTTTGGCACAGGTACTCCCTCCTGCCCAGCCTGGTTCCAGCACGCCAGCTGTTTCCGGGTAGTGTCAACGTCACTTTGCCTCCAATGCGTTGTCCTGTCCTGTTGCGGTCGGGTTAGCCGACTCTATGGTGCCTGCAGTTTAGGTGACTCCTATGTGGGCTGCGGGATCTGGCAATGAAGGCTGGTTCCATAGTGCCAATAGGACAAGCGCCCCCTGTAGGACTGTGGGTTTCGGTAACTGCGGCCGGCTCGCGTCCTTGCAACTTTTTTTTACATGGGTACCTTCTGCTACCCATCCGGGTTCCAGTACCGTCAGCTGGTTCTCAGCAGTGCCTTTTGCTTAGGTGCCTCCTTCTCGGTATCCAAGTTCCACCAACGTCTGCTGGTCCTTGGTAGTGCTTTCTGGCACAGGTACCTCCTGCTTAGTAACCGAGTTCCAGTACCGTCAGCTGGTCTTCGGTAGTTCCATTGGCTCTTGTACCTTCTGCTACCCATCCGGGTTCCAGTACCGTCAGCTGGTCCTCGGTAGTTCCATTTGCTCTTGTACCTTCTACTACCCATCCGGGTTCCAGTACCGTCAGCTGGTTCTCGGCAGTGCCTTTGTCTTAGGTGCCTCCTTCTCGGTATCCAAGTTCCACCAACATCTGCTGGTCCTTGGTAGTGCTTTCTGGCACAGGTACCTCCTGCTTAGTAACCGAGTTCCAGTACCGTCAGCTGGTCTTCGGTAGTTCCATTGGCTCTTGTACCTTCTGCTACCCATCCGGGTTCCAGTACCGTCAGCTGGTCCTCGGTAGTTCCATTTGCTCTTGTACCTTCTACTACCCATCCGGGTTCCAGTACTGTCAGCTGGTTCTCGGCAGTGCCTTTGGCTTAGGTGCCTCCTTCTCGGTATCCAAGTTCCACCAACGTCTGCTGGTCCTTGGTAGTGCTTTCTGGCACAGGTACCTCCTGCTTAGTAACTGAGTTCCAGTACCGTCAGCTGGTCTTCGGTAGTTCCATTGGCTCTTGTACCTTCTGCTACCCATCCGGGTTCCAGTACCGTCAGCTGGTCCTCAGTAGTTCCATTTGCTCTTGTACCTTCTACTACCCATACGGGTTCCAGTACCATCAGCTGGTTCTCGGCAGTGTCTTTGGCATGGGTACTCCCTCCTGCCCAGCCTGGTTCCAGCACGCCAGCTGTTTCCGGGTAGTGTCAACGTCACTTTGCCTCCAATGCGTTGTCCTGTCGTGTTGCGGTCGGGTTTGCCGACTCTATGGTGCCTGCAGTTTAGGTGACTCCTATGTGGGCTGCGGGATCTGGCAATGAAGGCTGGTTCCATAGTGCCAATAGGACAAGCACCCCCTGTAGGACTGTGGGTTTTGGTAACTGCGGCCGGTTCGCGGCCTTGCAACTTTTTTTTACATGGGTACCTTCTGCTACCCATCCGGGTTTCAGTACTGTCAGCTGGTTCTCGGCAGTTCCTTTGGCTTAGGTGCCTCCTTCTCGGTATCCAAGTTCCACCAACGACTGCTGGTCCTTGGTAGTGCTTTCTGGCACAGGTACCTCCTGCTTAGTAACCGAGTTCCAGTACCGTCAGCTGGTCCTCGGTTGTTCCATTGGCTCTTGTACCTTCTGCTACCCATCCGGGTTCCAGTACCATCTGCTGGTTCTCGGCAGTTCCTCAGCCTTCTTGTACCTTCTGCTACATGTCCAAGTTCAAGCTTTTTGAAATGGTTCTTGGTAATCACTCTGGATCTCCCTAACGAGGACCCTGAAGACGAGGACCCTGAAGACCACCCCGAAGAAGACGAGGACCCCGAAGACGAGGACCCCGAAGACCAACCCGAAGAAGACGAGGACCCCGAAGACGAGGACCCTGAAGACGACGACTCTGAAGACCAACCCGAAGAAGACGAGGACCCCGAAGACAACGACCCTGAAGACGAGGACTGTGAAGACGACCCCGAAGACGACGACCCTGAACACGAGGACCCTGAAGACCACCCCGAAGAAGACGAGGACCCCGAAGACGATGACCCTGAAGACGAGGACCCCGAAGGTGATGACCCTGAAGACGACGACCCTGAAGACCACCCCGAAGAAGACCAAGATGATGACCCTGAAGAAGTTGACCAAGAGGACAAAGAAGAAGAAGACAACCACCAAGATACAGAAGAACAAGAGACAGAAAACCAAGAAGCAGAAGTACAAGAAACTGCAGAACAAAAAGCGGAAGAATATTAAGCATAAGACTAAAAATCAGAGCAAAAGATAATATGTTAATTATAAGCAGAAGATGACTAAGCAGTGTATGGGGGTGAGTCTGTTCCTCCTCGTGGTGCCCCTGGAAAAGACCTGCTGCTGCAGGCCAAACTGAACGCGGACAAATCCTGTTGTAAATCTTTTGTGACGGGTAGAACGAAAGGTGTAATGTTCAAACTTTTATAGATAACAACTACAGGAATGCCTGTCACAAATAAGAATATGATGAAGAAGAAGAATATGAAGAAGATGAAGAAGTAGAATATGAAGAAGAATAATAGTTGAATAAGAAGAATATGAAGAATGTAAAAAAAAAGATTAATACGAAGAAGGTGAAGAAGAAGAAGATGAAGAAGGTGAAGAAGAAGTTGATGAAAAAGATGCTGATGCTGAGGATGATGAAGGAGAAAGTGTGGGAGAAGTAAAAAAGAAGGTGAAGAGCATGAAAGTAGTGAAACATAAATATCTGACAAAATATAAAAATACTTAACATAGTCAATATTTCCGTAACTCAGAACGTCTTAAAAAAATATTAATTCCTGCTATTCCATTTGATTGGGCTAAACCTCTATGCCTTTATTGTCTCCCCCACCTCCCCCAATACATTCTACATTATTCTTAGTTGCTTTCCTTCATGTAGAATTAACCTACAAGGAAAGAAAGGGTTTATTTTCATTCCGATATTTCTGTCCCATTGACTTGCATTGGTTTTCGGTATTGGAATTGGCGATATCCGATACTTTTTGGGCATCGGTCCGATCCAATCCGATCCGATATTTCCCGATATCGGAAGGAATCGCTCAACATGACTTAGCACCCATGCGACCTGAAGAGCCACCACGACTTGTGGTCAGAGGCAGAGTTGTGTTTGAGGATGCAGTTGTTGACGTGCTTCCAGTACTACGTCTCTGTCCAGGAAGGCGCAACCTGACCTCGTCGTCACTAGCATCCTCCTCCACCTCCTCTGCTGACCTCATCGACTGGCTGACTGTGGGTTGACAGTAAGTGGGATCTCCAACCTCGTCATCACCCTGTGTGTTATCACACCCTTCGTCCTCAGAGCCAACCTCTTCCTGCCCTGACAAAAAACTAAAGTTGTCGCTCCAATCAGGTATTTGAGTCTCATCATCTTCTTCCTCATTGTCTCCACCAACAGGAGTTACAGTTTGGGAACGAGGGTCTACATTATGGTCAGAACCTTCTGCGTCTGGTCCTGGATCCGACTCATAAAGATTCTGGGCATCAGTGCAGATCATTTCCTCGTCTGGATTCACAGAAGCTCTGGAGCCGACCTCTGATTCCCAGGTTATAGTATGAGTAAACAGCTCTGCATACTCAACCATCTGTTCTACCCCATACTCAGATGGGCAACTGGAGACTTGGAAGCTGTGAGGAAGCAAGTGCAATTGGGGTGACACCTCTGAGGACTGGAGTATTTGTGATGTTGAAGTTGAGGTGGAGGAGAGCCCACTTAAAGGAGCACTTGATATCCGTTCAAGCACCTGCTGTTTTTGTGCCTCACCTGGAATTTGTAGCGATTTGCGTGGCCGTAAGAAAGGGATCTTATCACATTGTCCGATAAAAGAAGTAGACATCTTAGTTTGGCTGCAAGATGGTCTTTCTTCTGCAGATGTTACTGTTGCTTTAACACCTACCCCACGGACACAACCTTTTTTTCCCTTCCCAACATGCCTATTCCCCTTTCCACCAGCAGCAGGCCTTTTTCCACTCATTTTGGTGGTTAACTAATTCACAACTCTGGATTGTTTGCACAAAAAACAATGGATGGGAACCGAGCAGAGCTGAGTGGCCAAACTGTGGTATTAGCCCAAAAGTATTGGCTGGGTTAGATGCAGATAAAAATTATTTTGCATTTGCAACCTGCTGGAGGTTAGTATAGATGGACTAATAGAACAAGTCCCACACACTGCTACAAGCCAAAATATTTTTTCAGAGCTAGATGCAGAAAAAAATTATATTGAATTTGACACCTGCTGGAGGTTAGTATAGATGGACTAATAGAACAAGTCCCACACACTGCTAGAAGTCAAAATATTTTTTCAGAGCTAGATGCAGAAAAAAATTATATTGAATTTGCAACCTGCTGGAGGTCAGTATAGATAGACTAATAGAACAAGTCCCACACACTGCTACAAGCCGAAATATTTTTTCAGAGCTAGATGCAGAAAAAATTAGATTGAATTTGCAACCTGGTGGAGGTTAGTATAGGTGGACTAATAGAACAAGTCCCACACACTGCTACAAGCCGAAGCTCAAATATTTTTTCTGAGCTAGATGCAGACAAAAATTATTTTGAATTTGCAACCTGCTGGAGGTTAGTATAGATGGACTAATAGAACAAGTCCCACACACTGCTAGAAGCCGAAATAGTTTTTCAGAGCTAGATGCAGAAAAAAATTATATTGAATTTGCAACCTGATGGAGGTTAGTATAGATGGAATAATAGAACAAGTCCCACACACTGCTAGAAGCCGAAATAGTTTTTCAGAGCTAGTTGCAGAAAAAAATTATATTGAATTTGCAACCTGATGGAGGTTAGTATAGATGGACTAATAGAACAAGTCCCACACACTGCTAGAAGCCGAAATAGTTTTTCAGAGCAAGATGCAGAAAAAAATTATATTGAATTTGCAACCTGATGGAGGTTAGTATAGATGGAATAATAGAACAAGTCCCACACACTGCTGGAAGCCGAAATATTTTTGCAGAGCTAGATGCAGAAAAAAATTATATTGAATTTGCAACCTGATGGAGGTTAGTATAGATGGACTAATAGAATGATGCTATGCCCAAAAGGTTTTACTTCACTAGGTGCAGTAAAAAAATTTGTATTCTATACACAGGTGGTGTAGCTTGCAACACAGATAGGCTTCTCCACTGACTAACACACACTGCAAAAGGACAAAAAGGATTAGCTTTGCTAGATTTAGCCAAATGCTGTGAAAAAAACTTGCACAGCACTGGCACAGACCTGCCTTGCAAAAAGTGATAGGAACTGATGTAACCTAGCCCTGAAAAGGACTGCAATTACAATTAGTCTTTACTCCCAACCTTTCTATTTAAGAGCACAGACCTGCCTGATAAAAGTCGTAGGAAATTGTAACGTACCTGGCAGCCTTCTTGCATAGTGGTCCATCTCCCACTGTGCAAGAGCGCGTACTTGATTTCCAGTGCAGACTGCCACTCTGGCTCCTTTCCATAATCTCTGCTTTGCTCTGCTCTGGCTGCTTAGGGCGACACCCGCCGAACTTCCTGTTTCTAGTAGCTGCTGCAGACACACCCCTAATGCATCCTCAGCCTATTGCTGTCTATCACCTGGTAATTAAACCAGCTCCTCCTTGGAATCCTTGCCTGAGCATCTTGTTCTGTCAGTTAGCTTCTAGTCACTGATGTGCCAGGTCCTGTCTATGTTTCCTGCCTTGCAGTATCAGTTCCCGTGTCTGAACTGAGTCCTGTCTGTGCTCTCTAGCCAGCTTTCTTTCTGCCTTTCCTGGAGGCTGTATTTCCAGGCTTGTCTGAACACGCTCCTAGCCTGTTCGTCCCGCCCTCTGGGCCGCATGCCCAGACTCGCTCCTGTATTTGTTGCAGTACAGTTCCTGTCTGAACTGTCTCCTAACCTGCTTCCTGTTTCTCTCTGTCCGTAACTTTCCTTTCTCCTGCATTGTCTGAACCAGCACTTGGCTTTACCTTGGCTCGTTCCTGTATTTTGTTGCTGTTACAATTCCTGTCTGAACTGTCTCCTAACCTGTTTCCTGTTTTTCTTTATGTCCGTACCTTCCCTTTTTCTGCAGAGTCTGAACTTGCACCTAACTCCTACTCGTTGTCGCTGTACTTCCGTTTGTGAGTTTAGAGTCCACTTGCTACTTCATTGCAAGTATCTTGTGTGTATCTGGTTCTGCCTTTCCCTTCCTGTCTGTTCCGTGGGAACAGAGCCCTGTCCCCTCTGCTCTGCTTTGCTCACCGCTCTGGCGGTTCTTGCCTGCTCTGCCTTGCTCACCGCTCCGGCGGTTCTAGCCCTGCTCTGCCTTGCTCACCGCTCCAGCGGTTCTAGCCCTGCTCTGCCTTGCTCACCGCTCCGACGGTTCTTGCCTGCTCTGCCTTGCTCACCGCTCTTGCGGTTCTTGCCTGCTCTGCCTTGCTCACCGCTCTTGCAGTTCTTGCCTGCTCTGCCTTGCTCACCGCTCCGGCGGTTCTAGCCCTGCTCAGCCTTGCTCACCGCTCCGGCGGTTCTAGCCCTGCTCTGCCTTGCTCACCGCTCCGGTGGTTCTAGCCCTGCCCTGCCTTGCTCACCGCTCTTGCGGTTTTCGCCCTGCTCTGCCTCGCTCACCGCTCCTGCGTTTTCCGCTCTGCTCTGCCTTGCTCACCCCTCCGGCGGTTCTTGCCTGCTCTGCCTTGATCACCGCTCCGGCGGTTCTTGCCTGCTCTGCCTTGATCACCGCTCCGACGGTTCTTGCCTGCTCTGCCTTGCTCACTGCTCCGGCGGTTCGAGCCATGCTCTGCCTTGCTCACCGTTCCGGCAGTTCTAGCCCTGCTCTGCCTTGCTCACCGCTCTTGCGGTTTTCGCCCTGCTCTGCCTTGCTCACCGCTCCTGCGGTTTCCGCTCTGCTCTGCCTTGCTCACCGCTCCTGCAGTTTCTCGCTCTGCTCTGGCCCTTTGCTCGCTGCTCCGGCAGTCTCGCTCTGCTCTGACCCTTTGCTCGCTGCTGCGGCAGTCTCGCTCTGCTCTGATCCTTTGCTTACTGCTCCGGCAGTCTCGTCCTGCTCCACTCTTGCTCACCACTCCAGGCGGCCTCATCCTGCTCTACTCTCGCTCACCACTCTAGGCGGTCTCGTCTTGCCCTGCTCTTGCTCACTGCTCTGGGCGGCCTCACTCTGCTGTGTTGGTCCACCGCATCTGTGGTTCTGTTCCTGAGTCCCAGTCTGTACTGGGTCCTATCTCATCTCTGCTCCAACCTGCTAGTGCCTCCCTGTCTGCACTCTAGCCATGCTTGCCTGTACCCCCTGCCTGCATACCCGCCAGCCTACATACCAGTCGTGCCTGCCTATACTCCAGTCAGGGTGCCAACCGAACCTGCCTGTTCCTGTATTCCCCGGTGTGCCGTGTCCGGGGTCTGAACTGGAGTAGCACTTGGTCCCTCTGCTCGGTTCCTCCCTGGTGTACTGGCGTTGTATGCCGTCGTGCGACCTTGGTCGGATCGGGCAGATACTTAGTTACGCCCCTCCAGGCACTCTCCGGTTCATGGTCCAGTGGGATCACTAAACACGCACACGCCAGTCAGTCCGGGCGTGTGCATTACAGAAATGATGTAACCTAGTCCTTAAAAGGACTGCAATCACAACTATTCCCTACTCCCAAGCTATCTGTAGATTTGTGCGAAAATTGGCTTCAAATTAACAAAGTATAGCGCACACAGCAACAGCAGTGCCATCTAACACGCAGCTGCAGCAGTGAGAAAATGGTGGCGACGGGGAAAATGGCTGGGTCTTATAGGGCAAGGACATGTGACATACACTACCAATGACACATGCCCTTGCTTGTGTGAAAAAAAAGCAGTTCGCTCCGTGTGTGCGCTGCTGATAGGCTGACAGATTGCACCTCCCCACTGTAAATGCAGGAAAGAGAAAAAAAAATGGAGATCTTCATTATTTCTGCAGAGATCCATCCCCTGCCCCTCCCCCCGCCCAACTGTACACTCAAACTGCGTATTAACATTAATTTTCAGCATTACTGAGAAAAAATCCAGTTATGATTTTGGTGCACGAACAGTTATCGAACATAACCTCGAACAGCCGAATTTTTTTCAAATCTTTCGTGTTCGCCGAACGGCTTGAACACCACCCAAAGCAGCTCGAATTTGAGATTGGCGAACAGTTCGAGTCGAACACCGCTCATCTCTACTTGGGTTGCCCTAAGTTTTGCTAATTTATTTATGGGGCTATTCGAGTCCCAATCGCCCCTTTGCTCATCTGAGTATATGTGGCGCCCTGCTGCGCATTGGTGCCACAGATCCCAGAGGGGTGCATGGACGGACTTCTCCACAAGAGGCCCTCATAGCATTCACACACCTCCACCTTCCACCTAAGACCAGCAGACAGAGCCCGTTAGGGATATAAAAAGGGAAGGTGGAGTCCACAGTCTAGAGTCTACTGCCTGTGAGAAGGTCAGTCTGTGAGAAAGTGCATTCTGTTGAGAAGAGCTCCTGCACAAGTTAGCCTGCAGTGGAGCTTAGTCAGTTCAGTCCAGGCTCAGAGAGCTCGAATTAGTGAGCCTAGGGCGTGCCGACGCCAAAAGAGCGGTGAAGAGTAGCGAGGCCTACTGCCAGTGTGAAGCCTAGTGAGGGCCCCGAGCATGGCCGAAGGCGAGTGGAGTAAGCAAGCAACATAGGGGGGAGAGGAGCTTAACCAGCTCACCCCAAAACCATTTACCGGACACCGGGTCCGCGTCTGCAGGGATTCCTTACATCCAGCAGTAACAACCGGAACCCCTGGAGAACTATACATCCCAGGTTCACCAGAGGCTGACTGTTATACCTGGAGTCACGGAGGCCCAAGAGACCAGGGAGTGTGATCTCTAACAGAAGGCCCTATCACTAGGTCAGTAGGTGCAAGTCAGAGACCAAGTTAGGCCTATCTCCAGGCAGGTCAGAAACTTATCAAGGAAAGGCAAGGAACAGGAGGCCCCACACCCGCTCACTGGAGAGAGTCCTGATATGCACCCTTCACCCTGAAGTACCCTGGATCGTGCCAGAAACACCACCAGTAAAGGTACTGAAGTGAACTGTTGTGAGTGTGCCTATTCTTCCTCTGACCCGGCTGGGTCCCCTCTGTCCTGCATCCTTCACCTACACTGCCCTGACGCCCCGCTCCACCTGTGGGGAGTCGTACCAACTAAGCTGCCTAAACACGGGCTTCAAAGGACTGTCGCAGCACTGGTGATCCTCACTAGACACCGCAGGTGGCGTCACGAACATTCCCCTATCCCATATAACTTCCCTCCTTCTTTTTAAGAGTGACCCCAGGGTACGGGCCCGGGAGCCGACCACCGCGACATCCCCCGAGATCAGGCAACAAAAAGGCCCGGGCGCCGAGTCGTTCCCATCCCCTGGGCACGTCATATACAGATAGGATTGTACTCTACAAACGATGTATTGATGATCTGTTTGTCATGTGGAAAGGAGGGATCAGAGAGGCAGAAACGCTGGCAGAAGAACTTAATAGTAATAACTGGGGAATTTATTTTGTGGCTAACATTGAAAAGCATTTAATAAATGAGGCGTATCAGATAAATCTGAAAAAAATCAAGATGATTGTCTAATAATGAAAACACAGGAAAATGAAGCGAAAGCAAATAGGAACGACAAATCAGTAATTAATGCACAGTCAGGTAAAAATATGATGGAGGGTAATAACAAAAAATGGAATCAAAATTGTATTACTTCATTTAATAAAGATAATGTATGGATTAGAGAGGTTTTACAAAGACATTGGCATATTTTATTACAGGACCCCCTCCTACGCAATACTCTGCAATACACAAAAGAACAGACAAATATTTTCAAAAACAATATTACAGGATATGTTCCGATCAAACAAAATGGCATCTTTAAGTGTTTACAAAAAAAATGCCAATGTTGTCAATCCATTACACATGGGCATCAGTCTATAAAATCAAATAGTACAGGTGAGATCTTTCCTATTCAAAGCCATCTTACATGTACCAGCAGTTATGTTATTTATGTGATTACGTGTGAATGTGGGCTTCAATATGTCGGTCGGACAACACAGATGGTCAGATCACGCTTGAATGCACACAGACATAATGCCAAGTTCGGACTCCTAACGCACAGTCTATCAAGACATCTCTTAACAACTCATGATAAGAAATGTACAGTGAAAATAACGCCAGTGGAGGAGATTCCTTCAGATAAACCTGATAGAATCCATCAGTTAAATAGGAAAGAGGCCTTCTGGAAATATAGGCTACGCTGTCTATATCCAGACGGCCTCAATGATAAAATCAAAAACGTGTAAAAGTTTTTATTTTTTTATTTATCTTTTTATTTATTTGTTTGTTTTATTTTTTTTTATTATTTTTTATATATATACTGTGTATATGTATGTATGTATATATATATATTATATACAGTACAGACCAAAAGTTTGTACACTCCTTCTCATTTAAAGATTTTTCTGTATTTTCATGACTTTGAAAATTGTACATTCACACTGAAGGCATCAAAACTATGAATTAACACATGTGGAATTATATACTTAACAAAAAAGTGCGAAACAAATGAAAATATGTCTTATATTCTAGGTTCTTCAAAGTAACCACCTTTTGCTTTGATGACTGCTTTGCACACTCTTGGCATTCTCTTGGTGAGCTTCAAGTGGTAGTCACCGGAAATGGTTTTTACTTCACAGGTGTGCCCTGTCAGGTTTAATAAGTGGGATTTCTTGCCTTATAAATGGGGTTGGGACCATTAATTGTGTTGTGCAGAAGTCTGGTGGATACACAGCTGATAGTCCTACTGAATAGACTGTTCGAATTTGTATTATGGCAAGAAAAAAGCAGCTAAGTAAAGAAAAACGAGTGGTCATCATTACTTTAAGAAATGAAGGTCAGTCAGTCCGAAAAATTGGGCAAAATTTGAATGTGTCCCCAAGTGCAGTTGCAAAAACCATCAAGCGCTACAAAGAAACTGGCTCACATGAGGACCGCCCCAGGAAAGGAAGACCAAGAGTCACCTCTGCTTCTGAGGATAAGTTTATCCGAGTCACCAGCCTCAGAAATCACAGGTTAACAGCAGCTCAGATTAGAGACCAGGTCAATGCCACACAGAGTTCTAGCAGCAGACACTGTGTCACCCTGGCCTGGATGCCACAAAATCTAATAAAGCTGTGTCTGAGAGCAAGGGGGAGGTTCTCTAGTCAGGGGAACATTAGCATGCAATACCTCCTGTCTCAGGCCAGTAGGGGGAGCCGGCAGCCACCATAAAAGCTGGAACTGGGGGCAGGGTTAGGGAGAACTGGACGACCTGTCTCAGCACTGAGAGGTGTCCCAGAGCAGAGAGGGACAGTTGTGTTGCACCCTAAGAGGAAGTGTGGCAGTAGGAGAGCCACAAGCCAGAGACAAGAGGTGAAGTACGCCTGTCTTGGCAGATAAAGAACTCAATTTACCAGACTTTGGTGTCTGAGGCTGTGAGGATTCCACATCCTCCAGCAGATAACCAGTCCACAGGGGACTGTATATTCCTTGGCCTAAGAAGCCTGAAGGCCCTGCCACAACAGAAGGGACCAGAAAAGCCGTACCAGGCCGGGAGCAGAAAGGAACCCACGTTGCAGGCCATACAGGCGAGAGTACACGGAGAGCTCGGAAACGTGGGCTGTTATCCTATAAGGAGGAGATAGCCAGAAGGAGCGCAGAAAGCACGGTAGGCCTACACCCTCACCCTGACCAGGGCCAATTTCCCAATTGCTCTCAGACATCCAGGTCCCCTCCTAGCCGGGACTGTTTATGGGTCAGTTTACCTGTTCTAGTAAAGACCCTGGACTGCAACCTGTTGTCTGTGTGCTCCTTCGCGCCTCCAGCACTACCGGTACTGGGACTCTCACCACCATCACTCCCACCATCCATTATACTGCCCTGGGGCCGCACTCTTCCCGTGGGGAGTCACACTACCCCAGCTGCACACATCATCAGCCCCAGTGGTCTGCATGAAGCGGCGGTCCATAATAACCGCAATCCACGGGTGGCATAGTCGGACATTATCAATAGTGCATAGCAGACTACCATTGGTCTGACCACCCTGAGCCACGGAACTGGGTCGCCACTACTACCCCCATCGTTTCCCTACTGCCCAGATCCGAGTGCCCCACGGCCCAGGGGGCGAGTCAACACATCTCTACAACAACTGTTAAGAGGAGACTTTGTGCAGCAGGCCTTCGTGGTAAAATAACTGCTAGGAAACCACTGCTAAGGACAGGCAACAAGCAGAAGAGACTTGTTTGGGCTAAAGAACACAAGGAATGGACATTAGTCCAGTGGAAATCTGTGCTTTGGTCTGATGAGTCCAAATTTGAGATCTTTGGTTCCAACCACCGTGTCTTTGTGCGACGCAGAAAAGGTGAACAGATGGACTCTACATGACTGGTTCCCACCGTGAAGCATGGAGGAGGAGGTGTGATGGTGTGGGGGTGCATTGCTGGTGACACTGTTGGGGATTTATTCAAAATTGAAGGCATATTGAACCAGCATGGCTACCACAGCATCTTGCAGCGGCATGCTATTCCATCCGGTTTGCATTTAGTTGGACCATCATTTATTTTTCAACAGGATAATGACCCCAAACACACCTCCAGGCTGTGTAAGGGCTATTTGACCAAGAAGTAGAGTGATGTGGTGCTACGCCAGATGACCTGGCCTCCACAGTCACCAGACCTGAACACAATATAGATGGTTTGGGGTGAGCTGGACCGCAGAGTGAAGGCAAAAGGGCCAACAAGTGCTAAGCATCTCTGGGAACTCCTTCAAGATTGTTGGAAGACCATTTCTGGTGACTACTTCTTGAAGCTCATCAAGAGAATGCCAAGAGTGTGCAAAGCTGTCATCAAAGCAAAAGGTGGCTACTTTGAAGAACCTAGGATATAAGACATATTTTCAGTTGTTTCACACTTTTTTTGTTAAGTATATAATTCCACATGTGTTAATTCATAGTTTTGAGGCCTTCAATGTGAATGTACAATTTTCATAGTCATGAAAATACAGAAAAATCTTTAAATGAGAAGGTGTGTCCAAACTTTTGGTCTGTACTGTATATTTTTTGTATTTTTTTATTTTTTTGATCATGCTATGCATTCAATGGCGATTCTAATGCTACATACTGAGAACCAATTGGATATTGAAATATTAGAGATACCTATATAAGCTTCCTAAAGAAAAGAAAGAAAAGTAGGGAGGGGGAATAATGGAATAATAAAAAGAAAAGACATTTTATAGATAATGTATGATAACTTGAAAAGGAAAAAAGGAAAAAAAAAAGAAAAAACAGAAAAAAAATTTTTGAACCTGCACATATATATGTATAGAAAAACAGCTGACATGATTAAACTGAAACAATACTCGGTATCTATATGGTTAATCTTATCCAATTAACATAACCAGGTGCAATTGTGAAGACTATATAACTCTCATAGACTCTAAGATATGTTATAGACTGAAGAAGGCTATGTTTTATTCTGTAGCCGAAACGCGTTGTTTTATTGTTTTACTATGTACTATATCGAGAAAACAGAGTGAAATAAATCTTTTGAAGACAAAGAGTTAATTTTCCAATCCTTGCAAGTCTGGGAGCGCTAATCCTATCGGGATATTTGATTCTGAATCCTATCC
Source organism: Phyllobates terribilis (assembly GCF_046119375.1). Classification (NCBI taxonomy): domain Eukaryota; kingdom Metazoa; phylum Chordata; class Amphibia; order Anura; family Dendrobatidae; genus Phyllobates; species Phyllobates terribilis. Next base: position 87,335,891 of record NW_027362768.1, on the reverse strand, counting down.
TACGGATCCCTGGCTGAGAGATCCTGTCACACCCGTGATGAAGCTGCATACCTGAGGAGTTGGATACTGAAACAAGACCGTGAGGTCAACATGCAGTATTACAAGATAATTTAAAGGTGAGCTTAAAACCTTTTCTCTTTTCCTAATCTATATAGAAAATCTACACTTAGATCTGCGCTTGTTCTTCGACCTCCCCCTATCTTTTAGACCCCACAGCCTTGAGGTCAAAACTGTTGTTTTACTAAAAGCCTAAGGATATCCACGGGCTCAGGAGAAGATCATTACTGGTCTGACCAGGGGAAAAGAGCTGTGGTCTAAAGATGGATTATTTTAACAACAGACTGACAAGAAGGCGTGAGGCATTTGCTGCCATCAATCCACATACTACAAGTAACACCTTAATGAAACCAGTATGTGATGATATTGATCTAGGAACTAAAAAAAACATTAGAGATATTTTTTATAACTTTGAAAAAAACATGAAGATAGAGATCCGACATCATCTGGATGCTGAATTTTTGGACATATGTACTAAACATAAAATTATACCAAAAGGTTTACAGATTCATTTTAACAGTACTTTTCCTATGAATACATATTTTTCGAGCAGATGGCAAGAAATTTTGGATACTTGTTCATATGGTTTAATGTCACTATTAATATTGAAACGCAAGGAGCTAGCACTCCAAGCAACAAAAAATGTGTGTCGCTGGTTGAAGATCTCAACCAATATAAAATGATTCCATACTATGATACATTGAATAATGATATGAATAAGAATTTAAAAAATGTTGAGAATAATCTTATGGAAACAAAAACAAAAAAATTACGTAGGGATGTGTTTTTAAATAATAAAACTAACATAACTGTTGGGAATAAATCAAGACCCACTAATAATCAATTGGGATCCAAATCTTTGGATTCCCTCTCTAAAAAATAGAGAGATACAGTAGATCATTTACGGACATTCCATAATTCCCGATTAGCAAGAAATACTGCCTATAAACCCTTGAGACATACAGGTGCAATACCCAAAAAAACATATGTAAATCATTCCACTCCGGTTTACAAACATAAATATGATCTAGTAAGTTTCCCCTTGATTATTAATAATAAAAATTCCCACCTGGCAAATAATAAAGATAAAAACAAGGATAATAATAGTCCTATGAAATTAATGCCACCTGCACCGAACCCAGGATTACCGACTTTGGATAAGCCCATAATCCGGGGTGATATACAACAGTTTTTTCTACCCAATTTGAAAAAATCTATGGATATTTTGGGCGATACTGCTAATGGAATTTCAGATGTTGAAAATGGCTTCTTTGATTTGAATGATTTGACAACATATAGCAATGAAGATACCCCATCCACCCTTGTTACGATGGTACAAGCATCCACCTCATCACCCACTTCCCTTAGTTCACAGATATCTTTTTTAGAGATTGGTCCTATGCGCCCCCTACCGCTAGTGGAGACGATAGTACCATCAATATTGAGCCAGTCCAATCTAGCTCCCACTATGATTCCATCCATGCCTATCCCCCCATCGCAATCACAGATCACCAAATTTTTCCCCCCACTAATATCTACCTTAAGAAAAAGAAAAGGAGGCCCAAAGGGACTAGAGGAGGCAGAAACTCCAAAAAAATATTAAAAAATCCCACCATTTCGGACATAAAAAAGAAATAGTAATAAAAACAAATCCGAAAATATCTCCTATATGTGCACTAGAGGAAAGGTCAACACAGGATGGAGATTCTCCTAAAAAAAGAATCTTCAATCTATCTAAATACAATCTTAAAGTGGCAGAGGAGAGGATATTAGTAAAGGGACTTAATTTTTGCCCCAGTCAAGAGGCGAATAATTTTGATCTCTTCCTTGACTTAAATAGATTTGTGAGACGACTGACCCTCATAAGACATTTTGCACTTCAGAAGAGAAATAATGATAAACAGACTCTAAAAACTAAAATAAGTACACCAATAGCTTCAGGTACTGAAATGATAGAGGATACTAATATACATATGGAAGTGAAAACTTGCTCCAACTTTAATCCTATACACCATAGGGGAAGCTATATAGAAACTTTTCTTGCTCTAGTGGGTGGGGAATTTCGTTCTTTGAAAAATAAAAAAGGCGTCAAAACATCTTTTAGAAAAACCACTAAAATAATGACTAAACAAAATGGAAGATAAAAAACAAATATTACAGCTTAAGAAAAAACAGCAATAACTAATTTAAAAAACAATAGAGAAATTGTGATTCGTGAAGCGGACAAAGGGGGGGGGGTCGTAATATTGGATAGAGATGCCTATCAGATCCTAAATATTATGAAAAATTAAGTATAGATCCATCAAAAACCTTTTCTAAGGAATACCACACCATAATTAATAATGCTTCTATGGAAGGAATCCTGACCAAAAAAGAAAAAAGTTTTTTGATTAACAAAGAATTTTCCATGGCTTTTTTCTATTATTTACCAAAACTACATAAGGATCCTAATAACCCCCCAGGTCATCCTATCATCTCAGGGATCAACTCATTGACTAGTTATCTCCAGGAACATGTTAAAACATTACCCTCTTTTTTTAAGAGATTTTACACAGCTTATTCATGATTTAAATACTCTAGAATGGTGGGAGGATTATCTAATGCTGACACTTGATGTGAATGCATTATATTCAAATATTAATCATAATTTAGGCATGGATGCAGTCAAATTCTATCTAGAGAAAAATGGAAATATGGCAGGGAAACAGATCGAATTTCTCTTAAAAAGCCTTGAATTTATCCTCAAACACAATGTTTTTGAGTTTGAGGGCCAGCTTTATCTGCAGAGACATGACACCGCGATGGGGACTCGGGTAGCCCCAAGATTTGCTAATTTATTTATGGGGCTATTTGAGTCCCAATCGCCCCTTTGCTCATCTGAGTATACAGATAGGATTGTACTCTACAAACGATATATTGATGATCTGTTTGTCATGTGGAAAGGAGGGATCAGAGAGGCAGAAACGCTGGTAAAAGAACTCAATAGTAATAACTGGGGAATTTCTTTTGTGGCTAACATTGAAAAGTAAAGAGCCATTTTCCTAGATTTGGAAATTACACATGAAAATAAAAAAATTATTACCAAAACACATTTTAAAAAGGTGGATGTTAATGGATATCTTGATTATCAAAGTGCCCATTACCTCAAATGGAAGAACAATATTCCATTCAGTCAATTTTTTCGTATTAGAAAAAATAATACTAAAAAATCTGATTATATTCTGCAATCTCAAATACTAAAGAAAAGGTTTTCAGAAAAAAAGTATCCGAAGCATTTAATAAATGAGGCGTATCAGATAAATCTGAAAAAAACTCAAGATGATTGTCTAATAATGAAAACACAGGAAAATGAAGCGAAAGCAAATAGGAACGACAAATCAGTAATTAATGCACATTCAGGAAAAAATATGATGGAGGGTAACAACAAAAAATGGCATAAAAATGTTATTACTTCATTTAATAAAGATAATGTATGCATTAGAGAGGTTTTACAAAGACATTGGCATATTTTATTACACGACCCCCTCCTACGCGATACTCTGCTGAATAGACCAAGATCACATTTAGAAGAGGAAAAATGCTGAGAAATATCATCGCACCAAGTCGCTTGAAAAGACAATACACAAAAGAACAGACAAATATTTTCAAAAACAATATTATAGGATATGTTCCGATAAAACAAAATGGCATCTTTAAGTGTTTACAAAAAAAATGCCAGTGTTGTCAATCCATTACACATGGGCATCAGTCTATAAAATCAAATAGTACAGGTGAGATCTTTCCTATTCAAAGCCATCTTACATGTACCAGCAGTTATGTTATTTATGTGATCACGTGTGAATGTGGGCTTCAATATGTCGGTCGGACAACACAGATGGTCAGATCACGCTTGAATGCACACAGACATAATGCCAAGTTCGGACTCCTAACGCATAGTCTATCAAGACATCTCTTAACAACTCATGATAAGAAATTTATAGTGAAAATAACGCCAGTGGAGGAGATTCCTTCAGATAAACCTGATAGAATCCATCAGTTGAATAGGAAAAAGGCCTTCTGGATATGTAGGCTACACTGTCTATACCAGACGGCCTCAATGATAAAATCGAAAACGTGTAAAAGTTTTTATTTTCTTTTATTTATTTATTTTTATCTTTTTTTATTATTTTTATATATATAGTACAGACCAAAAGTTTGGACACACCTTCTCATTTAAAGATTTTTCTGTATTTTCATGACTATGAAAATTGTACATTCACACTGAAGGCATCAAAACTATGAATTAACACATGTGGAATTATATAGTTAACAAAAAAAGTGAGAAACAATTGAAAATATGTCTTATATTCTAGGTTCTTCAAAGTAGCCACCTTTTGCTTTGATGACTGCTTTGCACACTCTTGGCATTCTCTTGATGAGCTTCAAGAGGTAGTCACCGGAAATGGTCTTCCAACAATCTTGAAGGAGTTCCCAGAGATGCTTAGCACTTGTTGGCCCTTTTGCCTTCACTCTGCGGTCCAGCTCACCCCAAACCATCTCAATTGGGTTCAGGTCTGGTGACTGTGGAGGCCAGGTCATTTGGCGTAGCACCCCATCACTCTCCCTCTTGGTCAAATAGCCCTTACACAGCCTGGAGGTGTGTTTGGGGTCATTGTCCTGTTGAAAAATAAATGATGGTCCAACTAAATGCAAACCGGATGGAATAGCATGCCGCTGCAAGATGCTGTGGTAGCCATGCTGGTTCAGTATGCCTTCAATTTTGAATAAATCCCCAACAGTGTCACCAGTAATGCACCCTCACACCATCACACCTCCTCCTCCATGCTTCACAGTGGGAACCAGTCATGTAGAGTGCATCCATTCACCTTTTCTGCATCGCACAAAGACACGGTGGTTGGAACCAAAGATCTCAAATTTGGACTCATCAGACCAAAGCACAGATTTTCACTGGTCTAATGTCCATTCCTTGTGTTCTTTAGCCCAAACAAGTCTCATCTGCTTGTTGCCTGTCCTTAGCAATGGTTTCCCAACAGCTATTTTACCATGAAGGCCTGCTGCACAAAGTCTCCTCTTAACAGTTGTTATAGAGATGTGTCTGCTGCTAGAACTCTGTGTGGCATTGACCTGGTCTCTAATCTGAGCTGCGGTTAACCGGCGATTTCTGAGGCTGGTGACTCGGATAAACTTATCCTCAGAAGCAGATGTGACTCTTGGTCTTCCTTTCCTGGGGCGGTCCTCATGTAAGCCAGTTTTTTTTGTAGCGCTTGATGGTTTTTGCAACTGCACTTGGGGACACTTTCAAAGTTTTCCCAATTTTTCGCACTGACTGGCCTTCATTTCTTAAAGTAATGATGGCCACTCGTTTTTCTTTACTTAGCTGCTTTTTGCTTGCCATAATACAAATTCTATTAGTCTATTCAGTAGGACTATCAGCTGTGTATGGACCAGACTTCTGCACAACACAACTGATGGTCCCAACCCCATTTATAAGGCAAGAAATCCCATTTATTAAACCTGACAGGGCACACCTGTGAAGTGAAAACTATTTCCGGTGACTACCTCTTGAAGCTCATCAAGAGAATGCCAAGAGTGTGCAAAGCAGTCATCAAAGCAAAAGGTGGCTACTTTGAAGAACCTAGGATATAAGACATATTTTCAGTTGTTTCACACTTTTTTGTTAACTATAAAGTTCCACATATGTTAATTCATAGTTTTGATGCCTTCAGTGTGAATGTTCAATTTTCATAGTCATGAAAATACAGAAAAATCTTTAAATGAGAAGGTGTGTCAAAACTTTTGGTCTGTACTGTATATGTATATATATATATATATATATTGTGTTTTTTATTTTTTTAATTTTTTTGATCATACTATGCATTCAATGGCGATTCTAATGCTACATACTGAGAACCAATTGGATATTGAAATATTAGAGATACCTATATAAGCTTCCTAAAGAAAAGAAAGAAAAGTAGGGAGGGGGAATAATGGAATAATAAAAAGAAAAGACATTTTATAGATAATGCATGATAACTTGAAAAGGAAAAAAGGAAAAAAAAAAGAAAAAAAGAAAAAAATAATAATTTTTTTTGAACCTGCACATATATATGTATAGAAAAACAGCTGACATGATTAAACTGAAACAATACTCGATATCTATATGGTTAATCTTATCCAATTAACATAACCAGGTGCAATTGTGAAGACTACATAACTCTCATATACTCTAAGATATGTTCATGACTGAAGAAGGCTATGTTTTATTCTATAGCCGAAACGCATTGTTTTATTGTTTTAATATGTACTATATCGAGAAAACAGAGTGAAATAAATCTTTTGAAGATAAAGAGTTAATTTTCCAATCCTTGCAAGTCTGGGAGTGCTAATCCTATCGGGTATTTCATTCTGAATCCTATCCTACGGATCCCAGGCTGAGAGATCCTGTCACACCCGTGATGAAGCTGCATACCTGAGGAGTTGAATACTGAAACAAGACCGTGAGGTCGACATGCAGTATTACAAGATAATTTAAAGGTGAGCTTAAAACCTTTTCTCTTTTTCTAATCTATATAGAAAATCTACACTTAGATGTGCGCTTGTTCTTCGACCTCCCCCTATCTTTTAGACCCCACAGACTTGAGGTCGAAACTGTTATTTTTATCCTTGGGCTTTTGCGAAATCTGTCTTCCTTTGGGTCATTCGTTCGTCTGGTCGCCATGGCTCTGGGTTGAGCTGTTAAAGTGGTTCTTGTATATGAGTTTCTATTAGCTCGTATAGACCATTTGCATCCATCCCTCGGTGGTAATTGGTAAAAACACTGGAGGGTGGAGGTGAGAGGGGCCTTTTAATCTCTCTGTGATCCTGTACCGTCATAGGTTAAGGAATGACTACCTCCATGTTTGCTGTCCTGAGGGACTACCCGGAAACAGAATTACCGGTTGGTCTAATTCCCTTTTTTTTTCTCATTTGCTGAATCGTAAAAGACCTGAAAAGGGTTAAAAAATGTAATATTCACTTGTACAACCTTGTCTTCCACATGGTCTGACCTCTTTATTTTTGAAGATTCCCGGCATGCGTCATCGACCTCGGTCTTCTCCATCCTTCATCCTCCCCAATGTCATGGGAAGAAGGCCTAAGATGATGACTGATGCTGGGAGGTGTCAGAGTGAGGAGGACTGGAGGAAAGGCGCAGGGTTGCCAACCATTCAGAAATTCCAGGACAGTCAGTTACAATAGAGAATAGAGATGAGCGAATGTTTGAATATTTGATTCAGATTACGACTGCCGAATTTGTGATATTCACCGATTTATTCATCGAATGTTACTGAACGCCATAGGATTCAATGGGGGGAGACAACAAAAACACATACACAATACTTTCAAATGGGCCCAAAAGCTGCCAAAACACACCAAAATAGGAGTAGACACCTGGAAAGTGCCATCAGTTGACCCAGAGTACAAGTACTATAATTAATATTACTATTACAGCAACATTTATTCTGTGGCGCTTTACATGTCAAAAGGAGTCACCTTCGGTGACTCATCGACTGGTAAAAGAGGAGAGAGGACCCTGCCTGTGAGGCGCACAAAATATCTACAAGGGATGGGTGAGGATACAGTAGGTCAGGGTACAGCTAGTCATGCAGCGGTAGACTGGAGAGAGGCTTACCGCAGATTGTACGCTTGTCACAAGAAGTGGGTCTTCAGCTTCCTTTTCAAGGTTTCAATGGTAGGCAACAGTCTGATATGTTTGGGTACAGCGTTATCATAGTAGGGGAGATGCATGGGACAAATCTGTCGAGAGCCTAAATCACGTTAAGCTTCCAGGAGCTCACAACTGAGCAGATTATCCCCTGCACCGATTAATATGAAGGCAAAATGCTTCTTTTTAATGACTGCAGGAGTGGGAGAAATCAGAAGCTGTGGTCTTCTGGCTCCTCTGTCACAGCTCTCTCTGTCTGGCTCCTCACCTTGCAAGCTTCAACACAATGTTAACAAGGTAAACAACAGCGGTGGTTGGTCTGCTAGATAACGAGCTAAAGGCCCCGTCACACTAACCGAGATCACTGCTGAGTCACAAGTTTTGTGACGCAACAGCAACCTCAGTAGCGATCTCGCTACGTTTGACACTTAGCAGCGACCAGGCCCCTGCTGTGAGATCGCTGGTCGTGTCGGACTGGTCTGGACATTTCTTTGATCGTTGAGGCCCCGCTGGGTAGCATGCATCGGTGTGTTTGACACCTTACCAATGACCTTGTTGATGACTCAGACACAGAAACACATAGGAGTGCATCGTTATACAGGTCGCTACAGGTCGCCGCATCATTGCTGCGTCGTTGGGAAGATCTGACTGTTTGACATCTCACCAGCGACCACATAGCGACGCAGCAACGATCCCTGCCAAGTCCTATCGCTGCCGAGATCGCTGTAGTGTCGCTTAGTGTGACGGGGCCTTAACTCCTTTATGATGATAGAGGACAACATATGCAAGTAGTTTGTATGTTCTCTCCTTGTTTGCGGGGGTTTCCTCCAGGTTCTCTGGTTACCTCCTCAGTAAAAAAAGCTGCCATACAGGAGTGTTCACAGTTCAAAAAATTAGGGCCTGACACCACCATTTTCATGGCCAACATATTGGATATGGTGGATTTCCACCTCTTAGCTTTGTCAAGTGTGGGAGGAAGCAATCTTTTACCACAACTGTGGGACCGAGGGCGGAGTACGGTGAAACTGACAAACTGCTGGACTGTGTGTGAGGTGCATATGTTACGGTGGATTGAGAAACGTGTGGTGTGCTTGTGGCACCCCAGAGGGTCTGGTTGCCACAGTGGTAGTAATACCAAGTCTGGGAGCAAAACAGGAGTTTCCTGGTCAGGAACACTTTACATGCAACACCTCCTACCCCAGACCAGAAAGGGGGAGGATCCTGCCCTATATAACTGGATCTGGAGGCGGGGTTAGTCAGTCTGAGTCTGAGTCTGAGTCTGAGTCTAAGTCGCAGTCTAGTGTGTGGAGTCAAGTAGGACACAAAGGAGTAAAGAGCCAGGGACTGGAGCTGGAGTTAGCTAGTCCTGGATAGTATCCACAGAGAACCGGACACCGGAGTCCGAGGCTGTGGGGATTGCATACCCAGCAGCAGATACCACAGGGCAGGGGATTGCAGGTCTCCTGGCCCAACAGAAGCCCGGAGGCTCAGCCACACGAAAGGACCAGTACCGCCACAGAGGAGCAAGGAATACACAAGGTCCGAGTCGCCAGCCATACGGGTGAGCGCAGCACGTTACACTCAGGGACGTGGGCTACAACACGACTATAAGCGGGATAGCCAAAGAGTACAGTCAGAACGGCAGGCCTACAACTCAACCTGGCCAGGAGGACTCTAGGATTGCTCCCAGACTGACCAGGCCTTCATCACTAGCCGGTACTCCCGTTGGGGCCCATATAATTGCCAACAGTAAAGACCCTGGGACTGCACTGCAAAGACTCTGTGTTGTCATTACTGATACCTTGCACTACTACCACTATCATCCATACACACTGCCCTGAAGCTCCACTCTTCCTGTGGGGAGTTATATCACCTTGCTGCACATACCACCAGCTTCAGCGGACTGCTCCGCAGCGTCGGTTCCCAATAACCGCATTCCACAGGTGGCGTAGTCGGACTATACATAAACTACCCTGGTTTGACCGCCCTGGGTCACGGACCGGATCGCCGCAACGGTGACTACAACCTCCAGCATCTACAAGGCCCGGATCCGGGTGCCCCACGGCCCAGGGGGCGCGTCAACTTTGGTGTAGTCAGCAGGATCGTGTGCCCGCTACCACCGGGTACTGCGCGCCTTCACAGACTGTGTCGCATACCGTGGTGAAGATTTCCCGCCATTTGTCTCCATTTTCCCGCCATTGTCCGCCATTTTCGGGTCGCAGCGCCAGGTCCTGGAAGGAGCCACAGCGAGCGCTGATGTCAGACGCGTGCGACGCCAGATCCTCGAAGGAGACCATCGCCTGCGGAACTGCGGCCTATGGAAGAAAAGTGAAAGCAGGTAGGCCACGGTTCACTAAGGGGGTGGAAGATGCCGATATGGAAGGAACTTCAACCACCGGCGCGGCAGCTGCCGCGGTAATGCCATTCACCATGCCTTATATACCAGGGGCTGCGTGGTTGCCCCAGTACTCAGGAGAGTCGCACACCCTGAGTGACTTCAAGGAGAGACTAAGCAGTTTATTTAAAGTATACCCCCTGTCCGAGGAGCAGAAAGTGAGCATCCTTATAGGCCAGTTGATTGGTGCAGACCAGAGAGAAGTAAAGTCCTGGTCAACCAGGGAAAAAGGGACTGTAAAAGAGATACTGGCCCGCCTAAAGGACACTTTTGACACCCGTACTACGACAGAGATAAAGATGAAGTTTTATGGGACTATGCTTTAAACCTGCAGGAGGCGCTGAGGGCCATCAAACAGGTAGACCCTGACAGTGTGCGTGATGAAAACAGACTGTTAACTGAGCAATTTATTGAGGGTTTATGACTCGCCCCCTGGGCCGTGGGGTACCCGGAACCGGGATTCTGTACGATGCTGAGGGTAGTAGTGGCAACCCGATCCCGTGGCTCAGGGTGGTCAGACCGAATTGTGGATTGCGGTCAGGGATAACCGCCGCTGCATGGCAGGCCACTGGGGCTGGTGTTGGTGTGCAGCACAGAAGTAGAACAACTCCCCATGGGAGGAGTGTAGCCCCAAGGTAGTGTAGGTGGATGTTGGGGGTGATAGTTCCGTCTGCGACAGTCAGCATGCAGAGTCCGCTTAATCAGTTCAGGGTCTTTATTATAACAGATGGTAATGACCCAACAACAGTACCGGCTAGAAGGGGGCCTGGATGTCTGAGAACACTTGGGAAGCCCCTCTGGTCAGGGTGAGGGTGTAGGCCTCCCGTGCTCTCTAAGCTCTTTCAGGCTATTTCCCCCTTTAGTGGTAAAATAACCCACGTCCCTGAGCGTGCCGTGTACTCTCACCCGTATGGCTTGCAACTTGGGCTCCTTTCACCTCTGGCCTCTCTTGGCTTTGCTGGTCCCTTCTGTTGTGGCGGAGCCTCCGGGCTTCTTAGGCCAAGGGACTTGATATCCCTCATGGTTTGGTTCTCTGCTGCTAGGCTTACAACCCTGACAGCCTCGGACCCCAATGTCCGGTGGATTCATTCTCTGCCAGGACCGGCTCTCGTCGCCTCTGTCCCTGGCTTGCAGTTTCTCCTCTGCCTCACGGCCTCCTCAGCTACAGCTGAACTGTCCCTCCTTCTCTGGGACTAGTCTCACTCCTGAGCTAGGTCGTCCAGTTCTCTCTAACCCTGACCCCAGTTCCAGCTTTTATAGGGGCAGCCAGCCCCCCCTACTGGCCTGGGACAGGAGGTGCTGTATGCTAATTGTCCCTGACCAGGGAACCTCCCTCCTGCTCTCAGACACAGCCTTTAATATTTGTGGAACCCAGGCCTGGGGTGACACATTTACTGTCCAGCGCCCACCGAACCCAGCTGCGCATAATGGCTCTGCAAAACCCTGACTTGGACTTTGCTCGGTTTAAGGACAGGGCCATCAGGGTGCTACGAGAACCAGAACCAGGTGGCGCTATAGCTCACCGCCGCCCAGCTATCACCTACCACCAGGAGGTGGCACCCTTTTCCCCGGAGCCTGTAGTAGCTGATGCACAGACTCTGGACAATGCCACGTCTACAGACCTGCACCATCAGGTCCAAGAGTTAACTAAAAGTGTAGCTGCACTAACCAAAACTGTGCAGTCCTTGCAGGTGTCTCCCAAAGGAAAGATCCAGCTGGCTTCCAGTCCGGAGGACGTCCCGTGGCGCCGACAGAAGAGGATTCCACCATCCAGAGGGAGGAACAGCGACCGCTACGACCAGGACGGACAACCCATCTGCCGCCAGGACATTATGCAAGGTACTGTAATTTAAACGAGCAAAACCTGGGGCAGAGGGCCAACCCCCTGGCATAAAGCTGGTGAGACAAATATGTGGGAGGACGACCGGTCCTACCTGTCTCGCTGGACAGCTTTCCAATGAGCGCGTTGCTGGACACTGGATCCCAGGTGACCACCATCCCCTACATTCTTTTCAAAAGGTACTGGACTGACTCTGACATCACCCACCGTCCAGATGAACATTTGAGCATTTATGCCAGCAATGGTCAACCTGTACCTCAGGTGGGGTTCAAGGAAGTGACCATAAAGGTTGGCAAAGTCGAACTGCCAGCACGAGGACGGATTATTGTCGAAATTGATCGCCGAGAAAGTCATCCCATGATAACCTTAGGCACTAATGTCATTGAAAATTGTCTTGCAGAAATAATTGTCTTGTTACAGCAGGTTGCGGAGACCGCCAGTTCCAGCCAGCAGCGGGTTCTACAAAGAGAGATCAGAGCCCTGATGAAAAGACAACAGGTAGAACTGTCTGGTGATGAAATTGGCAGCGTTAGGATGAGTGACCCATTCCCTATTGCCATGCCTCCAAGAAGTGAAATGCTGATATGGTGCCGGGCAGCCATCGGTCAAAGGGGTAGAGATTACCAAGCCCTGGTAGAGCCCGTCTACTCTGACAGTAGGCCCACCATTTTTACAGCTAGGGGGGTGGTTGATGTCCGCCATGGGAGAGTGCCAGTCCGCATCCTGAACATTGGGGAAAATGAAGTTCATTAGCCCCGGTATGCCACCCTAGCCAAGCTATTCACCGTCAATCACAATTCTATAAAGACAGTGGAACCCTTACCTCCATCCAAACAGGCGGAGGATAATGGCTCCAAGGGACAGATGGAGGACTGGTGCCAGAAGCTGCATGTGGGCACTGACTACACCCCTCCATATAAAAGACAAGGGTTATACCGGGTGGTCCAGGAGTATGAGAGGGTCTTCAGTAAACACCCACTCGACTTCGGGTAGGTAAAGGGGGTTCAACACCATATCCCCACGGGAGACCATCCACCCATTAAAGAAAGGTACCGGCCTGTACCGCCAGCACACTACCAAAATGCCAAAGGGATGTTACGAGAGATGAAGGAGGCTGGGGTAATAAGAGACAGTTGTAGCCCCTGGGCAGCTCCATTAGTTCTTGTAAAGAAAAAGGATGGCACAATGAGAATGTGTGTAGACTACAGGCAAATTAACCGCATAACTCATAAAGATGCATACCCGCTACCCAGGATAGAGGAGTCACTAGCTGCATTAAAATCTGCTAATTATTTCTCTACTTTGGATCTTACTAGTGGGTATTGGCAGGTTCCTGTAGCAGAGGAGGATAAGGAAAAGACCGCATTCACCACCCCGATGGGCCTCAGCGAGTTCAACTGCATGCCATTCGGGCTCTGCAACACCCCAGGAACCTTCCAGCGGTTGATGGAGTGCTGTTTAGGACATAAGAATTTCGAGACAGTCCTCCTGTACCTGGATGATGTCATAGTATACTCCAAGACGTATAAGGATCATCTGAAGCACCTGGCGGAAGTGTTTGAAGCCCTGGCTGGCTTTGGCCTGAAGGTGAAGCCGTCTAAGTGCCACCTGCTGAAGCCCAAAGTACAGTACTTAGGACATGTGGTAAGCGCTGACGGTGTAGCACCAGACCTCGACAAGGTCACCGTAATCAAGGACTGGCTGAGACCTTCCACCATCAAAGAAGTGCGGCAGTTCCTCGGGTTGGTAGGCTACTACCGAAGGTTTATACCAGGCTTCACCAAGATGGCGGCACCTATGCAGGACCTCCTGATAGGCCAGTCCAGAAAGGCCAAGAACCAGAAACCGCCATTCAAATGGGACAAGCTGGAAGATGAGTCCTTCACCAGGTTGAAGATGGCTCTCACAGGAGACGAGGTCCTGGCCTACCCCGATTATGGCCAACCCTTCATCCTTCACATGACGCGAGCAACGTGGGACTGTGAGCGGTGCTGTCTCAGATCCAACAAGGCAGAGAAAGGGTGATAGCCTACGCCAGCAGGAAGCTCCGGCCCACCGAAAGAAACCAATAAAACTACAGCTCCTTCAAGTTGGAGCTCCTTGCCATCATCTGGGCCGTGACTGAGGGCTTCAAGCATTATCTCGCCTCTTCCAAATTCACTGTGTACACGGATAATAACCCACTGACACACCTGGACACTGCAAAACTTGGTGCCCTGGAACAAAGATGGATGGCCCGACTGTCTAATTACGAATTCACAATCAAGTACCGGGCTGGGTACAAGAATGCAAACGCAGATGCGCTGTCCAGAATGCCTAACTTGACAGATGGGGGAGAAGACCAGGAGGAGCTGGAAGAGATAGTAATCCCTGCGTTCCACCGCCATGGGATAAAGCAGTGCTCCCATTGTGTGAAGAACAGGTGCTCTGCCAACAGACAAGCCACGTTCAATCCATTGCCCCACCATGGATGGGCAGAAACACAAAACAGTGACCCGGCTGTTCACCTAGGCAAAGAGTTTCTGACACAAGCTGACTCATACCCTGATTCAGATGCTCCAGAACAGACCAAACAGCTGTGGAAAGAAAAGAGCAAGCTGTTCATCTATGAAGGGAAGCTGTGTCGAAGAACTGTCAACTCCCGGACACATGAGCTGGTCTGGCAGGTGGTAGTCCCGAGGCGAGATGCGTCTATGGTCCTGGAAGCGTACCACGATGGAGCGGGACATTTTGGATGGAAGAAGCTGGAAGTCCTGCTACGTGAACGGTTCTATTGGGTTGGCATGAAAAAAGCAGTCGAGAGGTGGTGTCGAGAATGCGGACCATGCAACCTGAGAAGAAAAGACCGTGACAGCCAGAGGGCTCCCCTGCAGCCCATCATCACCAAGCAGCCACTCAAACTGGTAGCCCTGGACCATGTGAAGCTATCCCCAAGCAGGTCAGGCTATGTCTACGCTCTCACCATCGTAGACCACTACTCCCGGTTCCTGGTAGTAGTGCCAGTCAAGGACCAAACGGCTCAGACAGCAGCCAGAGCTTTCCAGCAGCACTTCTGCCGCCCGCATGGTTACCCAGAACGTGTGTTAACTGACCAAGGTCCGGCCTTCGAAGCGGAGGTATTCCAGGAGTTCTGCAACCTGTACGGCTGCAAGAAGATCAGGACAACGCCTTATCACCCCCAGACCAACGGAATGTGTGAAAAGATGAATCAGGTGGTGATAGACCTACTGAAGACGTTGCCCCTGGAGGAACGCAGCCTGTGGCCAGAAAAGTTGCCAGACCTGGTGGATCTCTACAACCACATCCCAGTGAATTCCACCAACTGCACACCAGCTTACCTGATGCGAGCGAGACCTGGTAAGCTGCCCATCGATCTGGATATGGGAGTCCTGACACCAGAGGACGCCTCACCGGATGCAGATTGGGACACTGAGCAACATCAGCAATACCGTAAGGTACAGGAAAGTGTTGAAAGAAGTCTGTCCCAATCAAGAGAAAGGCAAGAGAAGACTTACAATCAACATGCACGTGCTGCCCCCTTGTCACCAGGAGAGCAAGTCCTAAAGAGAAAGAGGCGGCTCCATAAATTGGATGACCAGTGGGAAAAAGAGCCGTATACCATTCTACCATCAAGCCATGATAACACCAAGGTGTGCCTCATAAGTAAGGACGGAGGTGAGACAACAGCAACAGTTTCCAGAGACCACCTGAAAAAATGTCCAGAGCAGCTGCAACATGCTGAAGAAGGCCAAGATATTCCTCAACCCGCAGAGGAAGTGGAAAAAATGGTCAGCATAGTACTCGGAGAATTTCCCCGGTCATGGACACAAGTGAATAATACCACTGTTGTGCCAGTCCTTACATTTCTCCAACCAGCCCCTCAGGAAGCTGAAAAAGTCCCAGTAGCGTTGGAAGAATCATTGGCCCCGGAGATAGAAGATTCCTCATCAGCAGACCAGGAGCATCTACCCTCTGCTAGTAGCGAACCTGTCACACCCACGGTAAGCCAAAGGATCCGTAGGAAGCTGCCCAGCCTACCAGAGGTACCTTCACACACCTGTAGTGCAATCCATGCAGAGCCCACCACACCAGGGGTAAATGCAGGGGACCAAGGTAGAGCACTGACAGAAAGTGTACTCCGTAGGTCTACCAGAATCACCAGAGGTCAGATCCCTGCTCGTTCGAGAATTTAAAGTGTAATGTATAACTGTATTATTGCAAATGTTGTATATGTATATACTAATTGTGTTTTTCCAGTTACCCGACAGTTAGGTTATGGACAATGGATAACCAAAAACTTTTCCTGTAAATAGTTGCACCTGTAAAGTGCCCCTTTTGTGCCAGACCACAGAACAAAAACCTGTGGAGGTGGCTGAAGACGTGGTCCAACATCCGGATCATCAATGCCCTGTAGCCACCCCAGGGCCTCCGTGGAGGGTTTGGGACGGGTCCCTCAAGAAGTGCACCTTGTTGGGTGAAATGGACACCTGGTTACGGATGATACCATGACCTAAAAAGACAGTAATGCCTGTAAATATGTTCATGTATTGTTATTGCTATTGTTTATTGTTACCTGTTATATTTTTGCAAAATATTCTCATTCCCGGAGTACTGAAATTTACTACCCGGGAATGTGGCAGTAGTAATACCATGTCTGGGAGCAAAACAGGAGTTTCCTGGTCAGGAACACTTTACATGCAACACCTCCTGCCCCAGACCAGAAAGGGGGAGGATCCTGCCCTATATAACTGGATCTGGAGGCGGGGTTAGTCAGTCTGAGTCTGAGTCTGAGTCTAAGTCGCAGTCTAGTGTGTGGAGTCAAGTAGGACACAAAGGAGTAAAGAGCCAGGGACTGGAGCTGGAGTTATCTAGTCCTGGATAGTATCCACAGAGAACCGGACACCGGAGTCCGAGGCTGTGGGGATTGCATACCCAGCAGCAGATACTGCAGGGCAGGGGATTGCAGGTCTCCTGGCCCAACAGAAGCCCGGAGGCTCAGCCACACGAAAGGACCAGTACCGCCACAGAGGAGCAAGGAATACACAAGGTCCGAGTCGCCAGCCATACGGGTGAGCGCAGCACGTTACACTCAGGGACGTGGGCTACAACACGACTATAAGCGGGATAGCCAAAGAGTACAGTCAGAACGGCAGGCCTACAACTCAACCTGGCCAGGAGGACTCTAGGATTGCTCCCAGACTGACCAGGCCTTCATCACTAGCCAGTACTCCCGTTGTTGCCCATATAATTGCCAACAGTAAAGACCCTGGGACTGCACTGCAAAGACTCTGTGTTGTCATTACTGATACCTTGCACTACTACCACTATCATCCATACACACTGCCCTGAAGCTCCACTCTTCCTGTGGGGAGTTATATCACCTTGCTGCACATACCACCAGCTTCAGCGGACTGCTACACAGCGGCGGTTCCCAATAACCGCATTCCACAGGTGGCGTAGTCGGACTATACATAAACTACCCTGGTTTGACCGCCCTGGGTCACGGACCGGGTCGCCGCCATGGTGACTACAACCCCCAGCATCTACAAGGCCCGGATCCGGGTGCCCCACGGCCCAGGGGGCGCGTCATTCTCGGTGAAACAAACACAGCAGGCATGTCTGCTTCCGTTACAGCTGACGGGATCTCACTCAGCCTGACTGGAGCAGGTAGAGAAGCAGAATTTCTGCAGTGGGAGACCTATGTGCCAATACTTGGCATGGTAACAGAGGAAGCAGCGGATGCGGTTGATGGGACAGCTGATGGTGGTTGAGGTCCGCTGGTCTGCGTTTTATCGCAGTGAGATTGCCAGAGTAATGCATGTTGATTGCGCATGTGAAGGTTCGTGCATGTAGTAGTCAAGTTATTGAACTTTTTCCCACTACTGAGTTTTTTATCGCAAAGTTTGCAGATAATGTGAGCTGGCTCATCCTTTGCGGTCTCAAAAAAGGCCCAGGCTAGGCAACCCTTGAAGCCCCTGGGATTTGCATACCCACGACCGCTGCTGGTCACTGCCACAGTTGTGGCTAAGGATGCAGTGATCCTCGTGCTTGCATCACTCAGTGTCTGAACCATAAGGCATAACTTAACCTTCTCATCTTCCTCCTCCACCTCCTCAGATGAGCTACTCAGCTGCAGCTGCATGCCTCTGGGTTCACACCAAGTTGGATGTGCAACCTCCTCATCATCCAATGTGTTATCCCATTCCTCGCCCTCCGTCACCCTCCTCTTCTTGCAGTGACAGTGCTGTACAGTCGAGGGTCAGGAACCTGCTCTGACCTAACTTTTTTTTTTTCTCCAGTGTGGAGAAGAATATCTGCACCAAACAATTTTAAGTGGAGCTGTAGCCTGCTTTATATACCACGGTAGAAAGAAAACCAATTTCTATATTATGTGTTCTCCTGTGAGAACAATATCTGCACCAAAAAAATATTTTTACTAGAGTACAATTATTGTAAAGGAGACCAAAACCTCTTCCACTGCAGCTAACCCAGCACATGGAGACCCAATCAGGAGTGTTCACATTTCCCCAAATTAGGGCCTAATACCGCCGAAGTGGAATCAATTTCAGTACAGTATAAATAGATTAATTAGGACCGACACTTCTTCCCCCTACAGCCAACCCAGTAGATGGAGACTCAATCAGGACTGTTTCCGTTTGAAAACATTTAGACCTAAAACCACCAAATTGGCATCCATTTCACTAGAGTATAAGTAGTATAATGGGGACCTATACCTTTTCCACTACAGCCAACCCAATGGATTGAGAGACCAAATCTGTAATCTCCACACTTCCAAAAAGTAGGGCCTAAAACCTGCAGCCACAGCAAGAGCAGGCACACAAGCCATATCACAGACTGCAATTCCGCAAGATCAATGCATCACACTAAAAACTACAACATCGCCTACTCTGTACAGTCTGCCATTGGGGTGCAAAAGTCCTTTGAGATCCATGACTAGTTCATCTTGATTAAAGTTAGGCGGTCAACAGTTTCATGGGACAGCTGGGTGCGCTTATCCATCAGGACACCATCAGCAGTGCTGAACACACGTTCTGAGAGAACGCTGGCTGCCGGGCATGATACAACCTCCAAGGTGTGACAGGTGAGCTCAGGCCATTCATCCATTTTTGAAGACCAAAATGTAAAAGGGTCAAAATCCTCACTAATGGTATTCGTATCCTCTCCAGTCGTTTTCCACATGTCAGACTTGTACTCTTTTGTGCTGGTGCACGAGCTGGTCTAAAAAATGTGTGAAAGGACTCAAAGAAATTGCTTCTGCCACTTTCTCTGCTGCTGCTAATGTTTTGGCATTGACAAACTGACATTCCGGAGGATGAAAGACTACAGCTGTTATGCACACTGTGTGCCTCACTCCTATCTTGGGGAAAAGCTCTATTAAGATTGCTTAAAAGCTTATTTCAATACTCCAACATTAGCGTGTCCCTTACCAGGACGGGAAGCATCTGGCAAAAATTACTCTTATAATGTGGATCTAACAGAGTGGCAACCCAGTAGTCAGCATTATTTCAAATCCTAACTATACGGTGATCATGTTGCAGAAAGTGCAGCAAGAAGGCACTCATATGTTGGGCTCTTCCAGGTGGTCCAAAGCCAGACTCTATTGTTGGCTGCATAACACTGATGCATGTTTCCTCCGTCCTGTCCTGCCAACCACATTCAACAGAGAGGGGATGATTATCTTCTTTATCTTCTGACTGTTGCTCGCTCATCACTTCTTCCTCCTCCATTTGTTCCTCAGCTCGTGCACCTTCACTAACAGTATGACTGGTATCACCAAACCTCCTCGATCACAGGAAGCCACAGTCACTTTGCATCCGCCTGTGTGACGACAGTCTGGAACTTTCTTATCCCTTCCGAATCCTCCTCTTCTTCTGGGACAACCACCTCCTGCCGCACGCAATTCAAAGTCTTCTCCATCATGTAGATGACCGGATTAGTGATGCTGATGATGTCATTGTCAGCTCTAACTAGTTTAGAAGCCATTTCAAAACTATGCAGAAGGGTGCAGAGGTCCTTAATCTGTTCTCACTCTGTAAATGTGATATGCCCCACGTCTGTACTGCATTGGCTTAGGCTATACGACATGACATACTGCGTTAGGGCTCATTGCTGCTGCCACAGTCGCTGCAACATGTGCAGAGTGGAATTCCACTGCGTCGGCACATTGCATATCAACCTGTTAACTAGCATGGAGAAACACCTCTGTATCAATGCAAGTCGATGACATGAGGGATGTGAATGGTAGAAGTGAGCACACAGCTTTCATACTTTCTGAAGCAGCTCACCCAGCCCGGGATAGTGGCTGAGAAATCACTGTACCACCAGGTTGAGGACTTGAGCCATGCAAGGCACGTGTGTGAGTTGGCCTCTATATAGGGCCGCCAACAGGTTCGCACCGTTATCGCACACTGCCTTCCATGGCTCCAGGTCCAGCGGAGACAGCCATTGCTGAAACTGAGCCTGTAGAGCTGTCCACAACTCTTAGCTGTATGACTGCAATCTCCAAGGCGTATTAATTTGAAGACTGCCTGATTGCGGTGAGCCCTGGTCAAACTGCTGGACCGTGAGTGAGGTGCAGGAGCAGATGTTATGGTGGATTGAGAAACGTGTGGCGTGCTCAGTGAAACAAACAAAGCAGGCATGTCTGCTTCTGTTACAGCTGACAGGCTCTCACTCAGCCTGACTGGAGCAGGTAGATAAGCAGAGGTTCTGCAGTGGGAGACCTATGTGCCAATACATGGCACGGTAACAGAGGAGGAGGAAGAAGCAGCGGATGCGGTTGATGGGGCAGCTGATAGTGGTTGAGGTCCGCTGGTCTGCATTTTAGCGCAGTTAGGTTCCCAGCATAACGCATGTTGTGTGGGCATGTGAAGGTTCATGCATGTGTGTCACGGGGTCCTTCTCCGGTATATCACAATCAACAGAGCGAGGGAAGAGTGAACAATCCCAAAACCTTTATTATAGGCAAAACTGAAAGGTCTATATACAATCCACCACACAGGATAAAAATGGTCCAGAACACGAATGCAGTTCAGTAACCAGATAAATGTCCCGGGAGATGAGAGTTCAATAATCCAGCAGACAGAGGATAAAATAGTCCAGATGCTTCTCTTTCTCTCTGAGATGCTGTGTTCACATTCTTGTCCCAAACAGAATCTAACTCTCCTCCCTCTCCTCATTCACATGTGGCGCCCCTGTGGGTTCGACCGCCACAGGGATGCTGTACTTCTCTAATGGAGTGTAGTGTTCCTCCTCTGAGGTAAGAACAGTGCGATGGTCAGGACCCTACCTCCACATCCAACACCACACTTCTCCACCAGTGGGGGCTATTATGCACTAGGTGCTGCCCCTACTGGGAATTGGGAGACTGGGGAACCAAGAGATAGGGGAACCAATTAGTGGGTGAGGGTGGAGGACTCATATTATTGTGACACTTAATATTTCATATTTAATACACAGCCATCTTGGGCTCATGGTTCTTTGATTGTGATCTCCATCCCTGACCGTGGCTTCTGGGTGAACCTGCAGTGGATGGAGACACGGCCCTCATACCCTGGCCTTTGGTCAAGGGGCAGGTTCGAGTTAACATATGTCTCAACCTGGTCAAGGACCATGACCAAGAAGGCCCGGAGCTTAGGAGTGTAGCTCCACCGCAAAAGGGTCCCGGGAGGATACAGACGGAGTGGTATACGCCACCTGTCCTCGCTATTCTGATCTATTCAGAGGGATTCCGGCTGCAAGAGGGGTACCGACCCTGACACCTGACTTTGCTACTCTATGTCCTAGTCAGGGAAGCCCGGCAGGCCCTGAGGATCCCATCGGGGAATGGAAGGAGCGGAGCTGCCACCCGTACCCTGTTTCTGAGCTTAGTCCAGAGGGAGACCCGGCCTATCTACACACAGACAGGAAAGGACTCAGTCTGAAGTCTAGGAACACTCTGGTGCGGGGTCCTGATTGAGCACTCGAATTACTCGGAGGTTGTCGGACCCCCGTCCCTGGTGACCGCAGAACTCCGTGAGGAGCAGTGAGAAGCCTTGCAGCTGCACTCTCCACCGTGAATAAACAACCCTGGAAGTCAACCCCTATGGCCTCCGGACTCGTTATTTCTGCACCACACCGCGCAGCACCAGACATCCTACACTACAACTACCTCCATCCTTGTCTCTGCCCTGAGGCCCTGCTCCGCCTATGGGGAGTAGTATCAATGTCGGCTGCCACAACATCCTGCCTCAGAGGACTGCTACAGTGCTGGTTGTCTTCACCAGGTACCACAGGTGGCGTAGTCGATAGCAACCACTCAACCCTGATAGCCCTTACATCCTTTTTAATGTGACGGCCCTGGGCACAGGACGGGTCCAGGCCACGGCTACACCACACCAGAACATAGGACCCGGCTCCCGAGTTACCCCCCATCTTCCCAGGGCAGGGCTTGGGGGGGTCACACACAGGTCAGGGAGGGGAAGATCGCAGGAGCTCAATGTTTGAGCATGTTATTGACGCGCCCCCTGGGCCAGTGCTGTAGTGCGGCGCGCGTGCGCGCGGGGAATACCCGGAGCCGGATCCGATGGGGGTAGTAGTCTTCGTGTGGCGGTGACCCGGTCCGTGCCCAGGGTGGTCAAACTAAGTGGCAGTTATTGGTATGATGGTATTAGTGTCCGACTACGCCACCCGTTGAATGCGGCTATGAAGCCGCCGCTGCAGGGCAGTCCGCTGAGGCCGGTGGTACGGATGTGCAGCGTGGATGGTATAACCCCCAACGGGAGGGGTATGGCCTCAGGGCAGAGGATGAGGTTGATGTTGGGAGTGATGGTGTGGATGTCCCAGCATTAATGGTGCGACAAGGAAGCACGGAGACGCGAGGGTACAGTTCAGGGTCTTTACTGATGGTACAAGGCAAATTCCCCCGGGAGTACTGGCTAGTAGTTGGGGCCTGGTTAGTCTGCGAGTAAGCCGGAGTTCCCCTGGCCAGGTGGAGTTGTAGGCCTTCCCGTTAGTCTGTACCCTTCCTGGCTACCCTGCTTTCGGCGGTTACAAGTAGCCCACGTCCCTGGGTATACCGTGTGGTGCTCACCCGTATGGCTGGTGACCTGGGGCCTCCTGTTAGCCTCCGCTCCGGGATGGTGGTGCTGGTCCCTTCGTTGTGACTGAGCCTCCGGGCTTTTATGGCCAGAGAACCTGGAATCCCCTGCCGGATGGATTCTGCTGCTGGGTATATCTTAGTCCCCACAGCCTCGGACTCCTGTGTCCGGTTTTAGTACCTTCTCCCAGGGCGAGCTCTGCACAGCTCCAGCCCCTGGCGCTTCTCCTTGGCTCCTACAGAGCTCCTGATGTCTATCTGTCCCTGTTTCTGCGTGTGCAGACCAGACTCCGTCTCTGTCTGGATCTCCTCTCTCTAACCCTGCTTCAGCCCCAGTTTATATAGGGGAAGTTCTTCCCCTCCCAGGACTGGGCAGGAGGTGTGGCATGCTTAGGATTCCTGCCCAGGAGACCTCCCACCTGCTCACAGACGTAATACTGCTATTACTGTGGAAACCAGACCCCTGGGGTGCCACATTCCCCCCTAGTGAAATTTAGTACTCCCGGACTAAACATAACAGGGTATAAACAATAACAATTAAATACATGAGATGGTCACAATAAGGGTGTCCATTTCACCAAAGAACAGGGAGCTGTAGCCAGGCAGGGGTCTGTCCTGCCCCGAGTCTTTAACAGTCTGTAGTCCATTCCTGGGTTACGCTCCAAACATTTTTACAACAGAGTTCCGGTTACTCACTGTCCATAACCTGTCAGTCCATATAAAGAAACCTGTAACTGAAAAACATAATTAGCAACGGCTACAACAAAACAGGTAAACATAAAATAGTTAAAGCAACTAGCCAACTTAGATTCTCCAACGTACGGGCATCTGGCCTCTGGTAACCCTAGTGGACCTACGGAGCTCACTAACTGGTCCTGCACTACAGGGTGTAGGAGGTGTTATGGGCAGGCTGGGCAGCTTTCTGTGCACTCTTTGGCTCACTAGGGGCACGGCAGGCTCACTACTAGCAGAGGGTTGATCCTCCTGTACTGCTGGTGTGGACTCTTCTGCCTCTTGGGCCGGCTGCTCTTCCAGCTCTTCCGGTTCCTCTGTAGGCACTTGCGGGGCTGGCTAGAGAAAGGTGAGGACGGGTACCACGACAGCACCGTTTACTTGTGTCCAAGACCGGGGGAAGTCTCCGAGTACAGTCCTGATCATTTCTTCCCTTTGCTCTGCGGGTCGAGGGTTTTCTTGATCTTCTTCTTCAGGGCTTTGCAGCTGCTCGGGACACTTCTTCAGGTGGTCTCTGGAGACAACGGCTGTGGTTTCTCCTCCATCCTTACTGATCACGCAAATCTTTGGGTTCTCATGGCTTGATGGCAGTACGGTGTACGGGTCCTTCTCCCACTGGTCGTCCAACTTGTGGAGCCGTCTTTTCCTCTTCAAGACCTGCTCTCCGGGTACCAGGGGAACAGCGGGAGCATACTGATTATAAGCCCTCTCTTGCCTTTCTCTAGCTTGAGACAGACTTCGCTCGACGCTCTCCTGTACTTTCCGATACTGCTGCTGCCGTTCTGTATCCCAGTCTGCCTCTGGCGAGGTGTCCTCGGGCGTCAGGACTCCCATATCCAGGTCGATAGGCAGCTTACCAGGTCTCGCTCTCATTAGGTAAGCCGGGGTACAGTTGGTAGAACCTACAGGGATGTGGTTGTATAGGTCCACCAGATCAGGCAGCTTCTCAGGCCACATACTGCGTTCTTCCAGGGGCAATGTTTTCAGGAGGTCTATCACCACCTGGTTCATCTTCTCGCAGAGTCCATTAGTTTGTGGGTGATAGTACGTTGTTCTTATCTTCGTGCAGCCATACAGGTTGCAGAACTCCTGGAAGACTTCCGCTTCGAAGGCTGGCCCTTGGTCTGTCAGCACTTGGTCCAGGTACCCGTGTGGATGGCAGAAGTGCTGCTGGAAGGCTCTAGCTGCTGTTTGAGCCGTTAAGTCCTTGACCGGGACCACCACCAGGAACCGGGAGTAATGATCTACGATTGTGAGGGCGTAGACATACCCAGATCTGCTTGGAGCCAGTTTCACATGGTCCAGGGCTACCAGTTCCAGTGGCTGTCGGGTGATGATGGGCTGCAAGGGAGTCTTCTGGCTGGCACGGTCCTTCCTTCTTAGGTGGCACGGTCCCCAGTCTCTGCACCACCTCTCGATGGCTCCTCTCATGCCTACCCAGTAGAACCGTTCACGCAACAAGAACTCCAGCTTCTTCCACCCGAAATGTCCTGCTCCGTTGTGGTACGCCTCCAGAATCATAGCCGCGTCTCGTCTGGGGACCACTACCTGCCAGGTCAACTCATGTGTTCGAGAGTTAACCATTCTCCGGCACAACTTCTCCCTGTAGAGGAACAGCCTACTTTTCTCCTTCCACAGTTGCTTAGTCTCCTCTGGGGCGTCTGGGTCCAGACTGGCATCGGCTTGGGTCAGCATTTCCTTCACCAGACGGACTGCGGGATCACTGTCTTGCGTCTCCGCCCAGTTGTAGTGGGGCAAGGGATTGAACGTAGCGGAGCGCCTGCCCTTCACACGGTGGGAATACAGGGTAATCCCATGACGGTGGAACGCAGGGAGCTCAACTTCTTCCAGATCTTCTGGATCTTCCCCTACGTCCGGTAAGTTCGGCATTCTAGACAGGGCATCCGCGTTGGCATTGGAGCGTCCTGCCCGGTATTTGATGGTGAATTCAAAGTTGGACAGGCGAGCCATCCATCTCTGTTCCAGAGCACCGAGCCTTGCAGTGTCCAGGTGTGTCAACGGGTTGTTATCCGTGTACACGATGAATTTGGAGGAGGCAAGGTAATGCTTGAAACGTTCGGTCACTGCCCACACTACTGCCAGGAACTCCAGCTTGAATGAGCTATAATTCTCAGGGTTCCTCTCGGTGGGTCGTAGCTTTCGGCTGGCGTAAGCGATTACCCGTTCTTTTCCTTGCTGGATCTGGGACAGCACGGCTCCTAGCCCGATGTTACTTGCGTCCGTGTGGAGGATAAAGGGCTGGCTGTAGTCTGGATATGCCAGGATTTCATCCCCCTGGAGGGCCATCTTCAGCTGGCAAAAGGACTCCTCTTCCAGCTTTTCCCACCTGAAGGGCGGCTTCTGGTTTTTGGCTTTTCGAGATTGACCTATCAGGAGGTCCTGCATAGGGGCTGCCATTTTGGTGAAACCGGGAATGAATCTTCGGTAGTAGCCTACCAACCCGAGGAACTGCCGCACTTCCTTTATGCTGGAGGGTCTTGGCCAGTCCTTAATCACGGTGATCTTATCAGGGTCAGGAGCCACTCCGTCAGCACTCACCACGTGTCCCAGGTATTGCACCTTTGGTTTCAGGAGATGACACTTGGAGGGTTTCACCTTTAGGCCGTAGTTTGCCAGAGCTTCGAACACTTCTGCCAGGTGTTTCAGGTGGTCCTCGTAGGTCTTGGAATAGACGATGACATCGTCCAGGTATAACAGGACCGTCTCGAAGTTCCGGTGTCCCAGACAGCATTCCATCAACCGTTGGAAGGTTCCTGGTGCGTTGCAGAGCCCGAACGGCATGCAGTTAAATTCGCTGAGACCCATCGGGGTGGTGAATGCGGTCTTCTCCCGGTCTGCCTCTGCTACAGGAACCTGCCAGTACCCGCTAGTGAGATCCAAAGTAGAGAAGAAGTTAGCAGATTTTAATGCAGCTAAGGACTCTTCTATCCTTGGTAACGGGTACGCATCTTTGTGTGTGATACGGTTGACCTTCCTGTAGTCTACACACATTCTCATAGTGTTGTCCTTCTTTTTCACTAAGACTAGTGGAGCTGCCCAGGGGCTACAGCTGTCCCTGATTACCCCGGCCTCCTTCATGTCTCTAAGCATCCCCTTGGCGTGTTGGTAGTGTGCAGGGGGTACGGGTCGGTATCTCTCCTTTATGGGAGGATGGTCTCCCGTGGGGATGTGGTGTTCTACCCCCTTTACTCGCCCGAAGTCTAACGGGTGTTTACTAAACACTCTCTCGTACTCTTGAACCACCCGATAGACTCCTTGTTTCTGGTGTGAGGGAGTGGAGTCAGTACCCAGATGTAGTTGCTGACACCAGTCCTCCATTGGTTTCTTAGAGCCGTTACCTTCCTCTGGTTGAGATGGAGGCAAGGGTTCCACGGCCTGTACAGAATTCTGGTTTATGGTGAACAATTTAGCTAGCGTGGCATACCGGGGCAGGTGTACTTCTCTCTCACCGATATTTATGATGCGAACGGGCACCCTCCCATGGCGTACATCGACCACCCCCCGTGCTGTCAAAATGGTGGGCCTACTGTCTGAGTAGACGGGTTCTACCATTGCTTGGTAGTCTCTACCTCTTAGACCAATAGCTGCCCGGCACCAAATCATCATCTCACTTTTTGGGGGCATGGCAATAGGGAACGGGTCACACATTCTCACGCTACCTATCTCACCACCAGATAGTTCCACCTGTTGCCGCTTCATCAGTGCCCGGATCTCTTTTTGGAGCACACGCTGCTGGCCGGAACTGGCGTTCTTGGCAACCTGCTGTAAAATGAGAATCACCTCTGCAAGACAATTTTCAATTACATTGGTTCCCAGGGTGATTCTAGGGTGACTCTCATGACGGTCGATGTCCACTATAATCAGTCCTTGTGCCGCTAGTTAGACTTTACCGATTTTAATGGTCACCTCCTTGAATCCCACCTGCGGCACAGGCTGACCATTGCTGGCGATGATACTCAGGTCGTCGTCTGGGTAGCGGGTCATGTCCGAATCATTCCAGTACTGCTTGAAGAGCACATACGGGATGGTGGTGACCTGTGACCCAGTGTCTAGTAGGGCACTCATAGGAATGCCATCCAGTACCACAGGCAAGATAGGATGTCCCCCTACGTATTTATCACGCCAGTTTGATGGGCCTGATGGTCTTATGCCTGGGGGTTGGCCCTCTACCCCAGGTTGTGCCCGTTTAAATGACAGTACCTTGCCACATGTCCGGGTTGATTGCAGCGGCGGCAAATAGGTCGTCCGTCCTCGTTGTATCGATCGCTGGGTCTTCCTCTGGCCGGTGGGGTCCTCCTTGGTCGGCGCCACGGGATGTCCTCCGGTCCGGATGCCAGCTCGATCTTCCCTGCAGTAGAAACCTGTAAAGACTGCACAGTTCGGGTTAGCGCGGCAACGCTTTTAGTTAGCTCTTGGACCTGATGGTGCAGGTCTGTAGCCGGGTCACTGTTTAAAGCCTGCGCATCAGCTCCCACAGGCCCTGCAGACAAGGGCGCCGTCTCCTGGTGATAAGTGATAGCAGGGCGCCTGTGGCTCACAGCGCCACCTGGTGCCGGTTCTCGGAGCACCCGGATGGCTCTGTCCTTGAACTGTGCAAAGTCCAGGTCAGGGTCCTGTAAGGCCATTGCCCGCAACTGGGTTCGGTGGGCATTGCACAGTAGACCCTCAATGAATTGTTCAGTTAACAGCTTATTTTCATTTCCCACGCTGTCAGGGTCTGCCTGCTTAATGGCTCTCAGGGCCTCTTGTAGGTTTAGAGCATAGTCTCTTATACTCTCATGTGCCCGTTGTTTGCACCCATAAAATCTTAGTTTTATTTCGGCTGAGGTGCGGGTGTCAAATGTGTCTTTCAGCCGGGTTAGTATGTCTCTGACAGTCCTCTTCCTCCCAGGTGGCCAGGACTTTACCTCCCTTTGGGCTGCCCCGATTAATTGGGCCACCAGGATGCTCACTTTTTGCGCCTCCGTGAGGGGATACACCTGGAAGAGGCTATCCAGCCTTTCTCTGAAGTCATTTAGGGTATGTGACTCCCCTGAGTACTGGGGTAGCCAGGCTGCCCCCGGTATATAGGGCATGGTGAAAGGCATGACCGCAGCAGCGGTGGCGCTGGCGGCGGTTGTGGCGGTGAAGCTCTCCTCCGTATCCGACATCCTCCTCCCCCCTAGTGGACCGTGGCCTACCTTGCGATGATCCTCTTCCGTAGGCCGCGGCTCCGCAGTGGATCGTCAGGGTTGAGGACCTTCCGTCGCGCTCCTGTGATGTCGGCGTCTGCTGGGCTCCTTCCAGGACCTTACGCAACGTCCGGACGTGAGGCGGGGCTTCAGTTCTCGCGGGCTTTCGGAGTCCACGCCCCTCTTCTTCCCGCGCGGCGCCCTCAAGATGGCGTCCAATGGCGGGAAAACTCCACGGATGGCGGGAAGAAGGCAGAAGATGGCGTCGGATGGCGGGAATCGGCTCCAGATGGCGGGAAACGACTCCGGACGGCGGGAAACTTCACCACAGGTAAGTATAAAAGTCTCTTTTTTCAGGCACGCAGTACCTGGTGGTTGCCGACTACGCCAAAGTTGACGCGCCCCCTGGGCCATGTTGTGTAGCGTTGCACACGCGGGGAATACCCGGAGCCGGATCCGATAGGGGTAGTAGTCCTCGTGGCGGTGACCCGGTCCGTGCCCAGGGTGGTCAAACTAAGTGGCATTATTAGTATGATGGTATTTAGTGTCCGACTACGCCACCCGTTGAATGCGGCTATTAAGCCGCCGCTGCAGGGCAGACCGCTGAGGCCGGTGGTACTGTTATGCAGCGTGGATGGTATAACCCCCAACGGGAGGGGTATAGCCTCAGGACAGCTGTTGAAGCAGGGAAAGATGACAGTGGTAGTGGTGGTGTGACAAGGAAGCTCAGAGACGTGCAATTGCAGTTTTCACAGCTTTACTCACAGTTCTTTATCAGGTCCCTTGTGTACAGTTAGGACCACCCGAGCCGTGCTGCGTCCACCAGGTGCGGGACTCGGCCAACTCCCAAGCAGTTCCAGAGCGTGGTCCTGAGCTCCCCTCTCTTCCTTTCTACTGGCCGTCCCCACCAGGGATCCACCTTTGTCCAGCTCCCTCGGGCCTTCTAGTGGTGAAACCTTTCCCGGTTTCCCTGACCCTATATGGTATGCCTTCCTGGTAGATATGGCGAGGGGTCGCGCCAAAACTTGTCCACGACCTCCGGTTCCTGGCTAAGGATAATTGGCCTCCACCAGTTTGGGATCCGGCACCCTGTTCTGCCAACCCTTCACCCGTTATTTCGTGGGATCTTAGGGTTCCCTCTTTACTTGCGTCCCTGGGCCGCTCCTGGTGTTTCTGTTCTTTCTTCCTCGTCCTTCTCTCTCTCCTTCAGGCCTCCACTCCAGGCCTGGCTCTGGAGCTGGGCCCAGACTGAGCCACAGCTCCCTGTCAGCCCTCTCTGGCTCAGCTCCTCTCTGAACAGACCCTGATCTCCGATGGTGCCCAACTTATATACCTCCCTTCTGACACCCGAGCCCAGGTGACCAGCACCCAATGGGCTCCTACCTATGCCCAGAGTCCCTTCCCTGTCTGCTCCTACACCACTGGGATATTCCTCCTGACGCACCCCCTGGGCCATATTCTTTAGGGGAATACCCGGAGCCGGATCAGATGGGGGTTGTAGTCTCCGAGTGGCTGTGATCCGGTCCGTGCCCAGGGTGTCAAGCTCAGAGTATGTGGCAGTCCTACAGATGTTATAAAGTTCTTTATGTCGACTACGCCACCCGTTGTATTGCGGTCACTACGGCCGCCGCTGCAGCAGGGTCCGCTGAGGCTGATGGTGTTGGTGCAGCTTTTGATAGTATAACCCCCAACGGGTGGGGTATAGCCTCAGGGGGTCAGGTGCAGAGGATGGGGGTTGTGGTGGTGCAGCATAGATGGTAATTAAAGACAGAGTCGGGTTGTGCAGTTTAGGGTATTTACTTACTGCTGATGTTCCGGTCACTCCAGCTTCAAGTGACCACCCGAGCCGTGCTGCGTCCACCAGGTCCTGGATTCAGCCAACCCCCAAGCAAGTCCGGAGCGTGACCCTGAGCCCTCCTTCCTGTCCTGTCTTCTGGCCGTCCCCACCAGGGATCCACCTAGGTCCAGCTCCCTCGGGCCTTCTGTTGGGAGACCCTTGGCCTTGGGTTCCCTGACCCTACACGTGGTTTGCCTTCAGGGTGGATGTGGTGGGTGGCCGTGGCAGATCCTGCCCACGGCCTCCGGTCTCTGGCTAGGGTGTGCTTTAGCCCCCACCAGTTTGGGATCCGGTACCCAGTTGCCAACTCTTCACCCGGTGATGGACTTTGGGTTCTCAGAGTCCTTTTCTTTCACCCCCTCTGGGTCTTTCTTCCTTTCTCCTCTCTCTCTCTCTGGGGCTGCTCTGCTCCTCTTCCTCTGGCTTCTCACAGACTGACTGACTGTGGCAGACTGACTGACCCTGATCTTAGATGGTGCCCACCTTAAATACTCCCTCTATGTGTGAGCTCAGGTGACCAGCACCCAATGAGCTCCTAACCTTACCCAGGCTGCTCCCCCTATCTGCCCCTACACTACTGGGATGTACCACCCCCCTCCCACTCCAGCCAGGAACAGACTCGGTCGTACCTGCACATTTCTAAGTGGGAGTACCGTTGGTCTGTTCCTCGGAAATGGGATGTGTGTAGTGCATGCAGCTTTCTGGGCTCAGTTTCACACTCCATCCTTACCCGGGAGTGGAATATCACACCTCTGGGTTGAGGTGCAATACCCCTGTAGCAGCCGAATCCTCGGGGTGCTACATTCCCCCCTGGTAAACCACAGCACGTCCTCGGGCTGTAAGAGA
This sequence comes from Phyllobates terribilis, assembly GCF_046119375.1. Classification (NCBI taxonomy): domain Eukaryota; kingdom Metazoa; phylum Chordata; class Amphibia; order Anura; family Dendrobatidae; genus Phyllobates; species Phyllobates terribilis. The sequence continues at coordinate 87,304,192 of NW_027362768.1, read as the reverse complement.
TAAACATCCACAAACATACATTTTTTTTTTTTCATATAAACAACATAATAAAAACATATAAAATATCATATATATATCAGCATCATCATAAAACTTTTCATATTAATAACATTCTCGTCGCCTCTGGCTCCTCCTCCGGTCACTGTGCAACGTGTGACCGGGTAAAGTGCGACAGTCTTTGGAACTCGTGGCTTTCCTATAAAACCAGTAGGGGGCGCTTTAGGACGCGCAACTATTTACAAGGGATATGGCCGCTCTCAGTCCTCGGCCAGGTATTTAAGGGATAAACGGGTAAACAGTTCACACTTGCTGGTCCCAACGGGGACTATATTATCAGCAACAGTTTCTTTGGTACCCCTACGGGTAACTATATACAGCTTCTACTCTGCCGTACTCAACGACGACGTCCTCCTGCTCTTTCTTTGTGGTTAGCTTTAGCTTCAGACCCGTCCGGGTCCTCTTGTTCTTCCTCCTCACACCGCAGCTCTTCCTCCGTCAGGCGATGCACATGGAGGGCGTAGGGTCCTTTGGCACACTTGTGCCGGGTAAAGGTGACCTCGTCCCCGATGTAAAGGTCACGACCTCTGTGTCCCTCCGGTAGGTGGGACTCAACGTCTCTCCTGGTCACCAAGACGTCGCCTGGGGTGCGGTGGTCTCGGATGAAGCCCCACCCATGCTGCATGTTAAACTTGATCACAGTCCCGGTGGTGCGGGGACTATGCGCTGCACGGGGGTCTCTCCTGGCCCGGCTCTTCTGCTCCGCGCTCCTTATCTGGGCTTGTTGTTCCCGGACCCGCCTCTCTCTCCGCTCCCTCTCAAAGACCTCGAGCTGCTGGCGGCAGCACTCTGCACGCTCCGCTGCGGCTGCCCGAGTCTCTTGAGTGAACCCCATGAGATCTTCTCCGGTGGGGTCCCACTCAAACTGCGCTTCTGCTAGCGGGGGCGAGATCCTCTTAACGGGCTTTGGAGCCGGGATCAGGGGTTCATCTAGGGGTCTCTCTTTCCGGAGTCGGGGATGGTGAAACTCCGGTGGCCATATGAAGGGCTGCCCATCCGGGCACGTATGTTGGGCGAACAGGTCCTCACCCAGGTGCGGTACTTTAGGTTTTATGGGCGCGGTGGTGGTGGCACCCGGGTTGCCCAGGCCTTGCGGCCAGGCCTGGGGCACCTGGAAAGTGAAGGGCACCGTAAGGACGGCGGCGCCCTGGGCTACTTGGCCCTGCGACCAGGCCGGTGGCTCCGCGGAGGTAGGGGGCGCTGTTGGTATTGCGGCGCTCGGGGGTACTAGGCCTTGCGACCAGGCTGGTGGTACTTCCTGCTTGGTCACGCTCGGGGTCGAGGCGTGTGACGTCACAGGGGTCGCGGCTGCGGCTTCCGGTTGAGGCCTAGTCTGTGGCGGTGACGTTGCGGTTACGGGCACGGCAGGTGGTACTTCGGGCTCTGCGACGGGGAGCTGGGGCAGGCACGCGGTTTCCCGGCTTGGGGTAGAGACGTCCCCTTTACCTGCCTCCTTTCGTTCGGCTCCCTTCTCGGCGCCGTCTCCGGCCTTCAGTCCTCCTGCGCCATCCTCAGAGGCGGTCTGTCTCCTCGTCTTGGGTGGCGTGCTCCGCTGACGGGTCTCGGTCTGCTGGGCCATCTCACGGCTCCACTCCGCCAACGTCTCTCGCTGCACCCGGGCCATCCTCCTTGCGAAGCCCTCCAGAGCGGTCTGCGCACACTCCCGGTCTCGGGGGAGCTGTGCTAGGACCTCCACTAGGCCTAGTGGGGTCGTTGCTTCTAGCAGGCTCCTGACCAACGGGTCGGTGCTGCTCTGCTCTCCTTCTGCTGTTCCCGGCAGGCTCCTGGCCAGCGGGCCGGTGCTGCTCTGCTCTTCTCCCATCTCCGGGTAAGCTTCTTCTGGACTCAGCTCTAGGCTTCTTGTCTCCGGGTGCGCTCCCTCCAGACTGCTCCAGGCGACACCCATCTTTGCTCTCTTCTTCTCAGTCCTCCCACTTCGAGGGCGGTCCCGGGGCCACTTGGTGATTGTCAGCTCCAGGGGCAGTTCTTTCACGCTGACAGACACCTCTAGCATCACAGTCTCTGTTGGTGGGGGCGGTTTCCACTTTTGGCGCCATTTTCGGTCCTGGCCCACGATGGGAGGTGGCCTCTTGCCACCCTCTGGCACGCCCATAATGGCGTCCGCTCTTCCAAGGCGGGAAACCTTTGGAAATGGCGGGAATCGTCTCCCAGTGGCGGGAAACTCTGCAGATGGCGGGAAAAAGCTGTTAATGGCGGACAACCGGCGGGAATCGACCTGTGATGGAGTCCGATGGCGGGGACCCTCCGGAACCGGCAGGAGACTTCTTTTTGAGGTAAACTCGTTCTTTTCTTCAGGCACGCAGTACCCGGGTGTTGCGGGCACGAGATCCTGCCGACTACGCCAAAATTGACGCACCCCCTGGGCCATATTCTTTAGGGGAATACCCGGAGCCGGATCAGATGGGGGTTGTAGTCTCCGAGTGGCTGTGATCCGGTCCGTGCCCAGGGTGTCAAGCTCAGAGTATGTGGCAGTCCTACAGATGTTATAAAGTTCTTTATGTCGACTACGCCACCCGTTGTATTGCGGTCACTACGGCCGCCGCTGCAGCAGGGTCCGCTGAGGCTGATGGTGTTGGTGCAGCTTTTGATAGTATAACCCCCAACGGGTGGGGTATAGCCTCAGGGGGTCAGGTGCAGAGGATGGGGGTTGTGGTGGTGCAGCATAGATGGTAATTAAAGACAGAGTCGGGTTGTGCAGTTTAGGGTATTTACTTACTGCTGATGTTCCGGTCACTCCAGCTTCAAGTGACCACCCGAGCCGTGCTGCGTCCACCAGGTCCTGGATTCAGCCAACCCCCAAGCAAGTCCGGAGCGTGACCCTGAGCCCTCCTTCCTGTCCTGTCTTCTGGCCGTCCCCACCAGGGATCCACCTAGGTCCAGCTCCCTCGGGCCTTCTGTTGGGAGACCCTTGGCCTTGGGTTCCCTGACCCTACACGTGGTTTGCCTTCAGGGTGGATGTGGTAGGTGGCCGTGGCAGATCCTGCCCACGGCCTCCGGTCTCTGGCTAGGGTGTGCTTTAGCCCCCACCAGTTTGGGATCCGGTACCCAGTTGCCAACTCTTCACCCGGTGATGGACTTTGGGTTCTCAGAGTCCTTTTCTTTCACCCCCTCTGGGTCTTTCTTCCTTTCTCCTCTCTCTCTCTCTGGGGCTGCTCTGCTCCTCTTCCTCTGGCTTCTCACAGACTGACTGACTGTGGCAGACTGACTGACCCTGATCTTAGATGGTGCCCACCTTAAATACTCCCTCTATGTGTGAGCTCAGGTGACCAGCACCCAATGAGCTCCTAACCTTACCCAGGCTGCTCCCCCTATCTGCCCCTACACTACTGGGATGTACCACCCCCCTCCCACTCCAGCCAGGAACAGACTCGGTCGTACCTGCACATTTCTAAGTGGGAGTACCGTTGGTCTGTTCCTCGGAAATGGGATGTGTGTAGTGCATGCAGCTTTCTGGGCTCAGTTTCACACTCCATCCTTACCCGGGAGTGGAATATCACACCTCTGGGTTGAGGTGCAATACCCCTGTAGCAGCCGAATCCTCGGGGTGCTACACTCCCCCCTCCCCACTCCAGCCAGGGACAGAAGCTGTCGTACCTGCACATCTATCTGGTGGGAGTACCGTTGGTCTGTCCCCCGGAAATGGGGTGAGTGTGGTGCATGCAGCTAACTGAGCCCAGTTCCACACTCCATCCTTACCCGGGAGTGGAATACCACACCTCTGGTCTGAGGTGCAATACCCCTGTAGCAGCCAAGTCCTCGGGGTGCTACATACCCCCTGGTAAACCACAGCACGTCCTCGGGCTGGAAAAGAGCAAAAGCAAATTAAAACATACAAAAATTTTAAAGTGTACACTCACATGTAAGACATATCAACTTTCAGTCATCCCTTTATGGGAGGTACTTTTCTCTTTTAACGTTACAGGTATAAAACATTACGGAAACATTATCAGACTTTCTTCACACACTTATAAAATACCATTAACTCTTTTAGCATCATATAAAACTTTTTCATATAAAACATTCTTGACCAACACGTTCTTGATCTCTGGCCACCGTGCAACTTGTGACCAGGTAAAGTGCAACAGTCACTAGTTCCAAAGTAGAAAAGCAGTTCTTCTATAAAACCAGTAAGGGGCGCCTCAAGAAGCGCAACTATTTACAGGGTGTTGACCGCTCTCAGTCCTCGGCCAGTGGGAATAGGGGAATGGCTGCTCACAGTCCTCAGCCTGGTTAGGGATAGGGACACACAGGAAACAGTTCTTTAACAGTTCCACACTAGTCCCAACGGGGACCACACTCCAATTAGCAGCATGACAGGTACCCTCACGGGTAACTATATACAGTCCCAGTTACCGTTCATTAGTAACGATTAGTGTTGAGCCACCCCCGTAGTGTTCGAGTTCGGTTCGGTTCGTCGAACACCCGTGTGTTCGCCGAACTGTTCGTCGAACTGTTCGTCGAACACCTTCGAACACCGTTAAAACCAATGGCAGGCAAACAAAAACACATAGAAACACATAGAAAACACCTTCAAAGGTGTCCAAAAGCTGACAAACTGCTCAGAAGACACAACTAACACATGGAAAAGTGACAAGTACATATAGTCATGCGAAAAGAAAAGAGGTGGAGGAGTAAAAGGAGGGGGAGACACAGATATAGGCATGTCATGCCCTTCTAAAATCCAAAAAGTGAGAAGCCGAGACGGTCAGTCCGCTCCTGCCCGTGCCACCTCCGTGTCGCCGGGTTTGTGCCAGAGCCGCGGTGAACCCTGACGGCCAGCCCCCCTCTCCCAATACTGGTGCCTGTCCGCTGGTGGGTCGAGAGAGCCCCCCTGTGGTGGAGGCAGCTCTAAGCTTTTTAATTTAAATTGTCCCTCTAATTTGAATGAATACACTTTAAATCCATTTACAAGGATCTATTGGAGGGCAAGTCTCATGCCAGCAGCCGCGTAATTCCAGCTCCAGTAGCGTCCACTAAAGCTGCTGCAGTTAAAAAGCTTTTATAAGGATCGAGCTCGGCTGTCCACCGCAAGGCATCCTAGTGCCAGTCCCAGCCCCTATGCCTTGGGGTGCCTCCTGATGCTCTTCACTAAGTATCCCGTGGTCCCGAAGCATTTCCTTTGAAAAAATGAAGTGTCCAAACTACAGGTGGTGTAGCTTGCTTAACAGCCGGGATAATCCGCTGACTAGCAGACACTGCTACTAGGCACAAAGTATTTCCTGGGCTAGATGCAGTTAAAAATTTGTAAGTAGATACTCTCGTTGGATGCTGAGAAAGCATTCCATAGAGTCTCCTGGCACGCCATATATGATTCTCTTAAAAAGCTTGGGGTAGGGGTCTAGGGGACCCTTTTATAGCCAAAATCACGGCCCTGTATCACAATACGTCACCTAGGCTGAAGATAAATGGAACTGTAGCACCGAGGGCTCGGTTGCTACAGACGTATTGCACCTCACCCAGAGGTGTGATATCTCACTCTCAGATAAGGATGGAGTGTGGATCAGGACCCGACACCTGCATGCATTACACCACATTGCCCTGGGGCAGGGCGACCAATATGCCCCTGAGATGGGCACGACAGTCCCTGTCCCTGGCTGGAGTGGGGGGAGGGAACACTGAGGAAGGGGAACCCTGCAGTGCAGGAGCAGGGAGGAAGCAGTTCCTGGGTGCATTGAGAAGGGAGTATAAAAGGTGGGCACCATCTTAGTTCAGTGCAGAGAAGTCTGAGCAGAAGTGGCAGGGAGCAGGGGCTCTGCATGAGCTCTGCTCCGGAGGCGGGCCTAGTAACAGAGGCCCAGGCCTGCAAGAGGGAGAAGGAAGGAAGAGGAGCGGAGAAGGCTCCAGGAACGAGGAATGAAGGGATCCCAGGGGTGCGGACGGGCGAGTCGCCACCGCACGCCCGAATCCACCTGCGTGGAGGGGTCAGGCCAAAGGGGGAGACCGGTCCCTGAACTAGTGGAGGCAGGAAACAACCCTCAGCTAGAAACCGGAGGCTCTGACATTTTATGTGGCGCAGCCCCTTGCTCCACCCGCTAGGAAGGCACCACATAGGGTCAGGGAAACTGGCGCCAAGTTTACCAAGAGGAGGCCCGAGGCAGCCGGACAGAAGTGTTGGTAAGAAAGGCCAGACAAAGGACACACAAAGGGGGTCCTGTGAAGCGCTCCAAAGTTATCTGGGAGTTGTCTGAGCCCCTCACCTGGTGAGCACAGTACGACGTGGGCAGCCGTTACCTGCAGACGTGGTCTGGATAATAAGAACTGTGAGTAAAGGCCCTGAACTGCATCACTGACTCCGTGTCGTTACTGCTGCTGCCGTGCACCATCACCCCCATCCTCCACATACACTGCCCTGAGGCTATACTCCTCCCGTGGGGAGTTATGCTACGCTCTGCTGCACCCACAACACCAGCCTTAGCGGTCTGCCCTGTAGCGGCGGTTCACTCTGACCGCAATCCACGGGTGGCGTAGTCGGACATTTAAACATCAAAACCACATAAATAGTTCCGCCACTGGTTTGACCGCCCTGAGCCACGGAACCGGATCGCCGCCACGAAGACTACAACCACCAGCATCCACCAAAAAGGGTCCGGCTCCGGGTGTCCCAAGGCCCAGGGGGTGCGTCAGAACATTTTCATCACCTTTCACAATCACCAATGGGACAAGGCAGGGATGTCCTCTGTCCCCTCTCTTATACATCCTAGTGACGGAGCACCTGCTCTCATCAATTCGCCATAACCCCAATATTAGGTGGATTGAGGTGGGAGGCACCGAGTACAAGTGCTCTCTATTTGCTGATGATGTCCTAGTATATATCACTCAATCACATATATCCATCCCTGCTGTTATGGCTGAAATAGATCACTTTGTTACATGGTAAAATTTTAAAATCAATGCAGCGAAGTCTGAGGCCCTCGATGTCTCCCTCCCTAAATCCATATAGGATTCCATCCAGTCCAACTTTCCCTTTGCCTGGCCCTCACAGGGTATCAAATACTTAGGAATTCCTATTCATAGAGACCTCTCCCATCTATGTTATCTTAATTTTGGGCCCTTTATTGAACAATTCCATACAGACCACGGTTGGCAAGTTAGAACTGTAAGATTCACTACGTGAACCACTGGTGTTTTGTGGAAAAGCACATGTACACCGCGTTCCAAATTATTATGCAAAAAGTGTTTAGGAGTGATAAGGGAAGAATTTGTTTGTTTGTCAGTTAAACTCATTGATGGTGATGTGTGTCAGGGCTCTTTATATCACTGTAAGCAATTGCAGACACCTGTGCTAATTAGTTTGGCAGGTGTGTCCAATGAAAGGCAAGACTACTTAAGAAGGCTCTCTCACATTATTAAGCAGCCTACATTTTCTGCCAAAATGGGAAAGAAAAAGGATGTGTCGGCTGCTGAGAAGCAACAAATTGTGGAGTGTTTAGGTCAAGGCATGACTACAATCAACATTGTGCGATGATCAGGATGAAGTGTCTTGGCAATCAAGAAGTATGTAGCTGATTCACAGTACACACGTGTGCGTGCTGATAAGGGCAAATTGAGGACTCTTTCCTACAGGCAATTACGTCAGGTTGAAACAGCAGCGGCAAAAAAGCCTTGTCATAGCAGCAGACAAGTTTTTGAAGCTGCTTGTGCCTCCAACGTCCCCCGAACAACAAGATGCAGGGTCCTTCAGAGGTTTGCAGCTGTGCATATGCCATCCTGTCGACCTCCTCTATCCACTTCACACAAGCAGAAACGGCTCCAGTGGGCCAAACATTACATGAAGACTGATTTCAAAACTGTTTTGTTCACGGATGAGTGCCGTGCAGCGCTCGATGGTCCAGATGAATGGAGTGGAGGATGGCTGGTTGATGGACACCCCACGCAAACACGGCTACAGCGCCAACAAGGAGGAGGTGGAGTAATGTTTTGGGCTGGAATCATGGGGAGAGAGATTGTCGGCCCCTTTAGGATCCCTGAAGGCGCTAAAGATGAACTCCATAATGTATGTGGATTTTCTCAAACAGCACTTCCTGCCATGGTTCAAGAAGAAGAACCGTGTATTTCACAGCAAGATCATTTTTCTGCATGATAATGCACCATCTCATGCTGCACATAAAACATCTGCATCTCTGGCTGATATGGGCATAAAAGGGGACAAACTTATGGTGTGACCCCCATGCTCCCCTGACCTCTACCCCATTCAGAACCTTTGGAGCATCATTAAAAGGAGTGTCTATGATGGCGGGAGGCAGTTCACATCTAAGCAACAGCTCTGGGAGGGTATTCTGTCCTCATGCAAAACAATTGAAGCAGAAACCATCCAAAACCTGACAAATTCAATGGACGAGAGAGTTCAGAAGCTCCTTTCGAACAAGGGGTCCTATGTGAAAATGTAACATCACCTAGAATAAAGTTTTGAGTTGAAAACTGTTTGATTTCAGTTTCTAACAACCTGCTAATGCTTATAATTTCAAAAATGACCATTTTTTTGGTCTTTATTAAAATGAAAAGGTTGATCGAAAAGTTTGGGGGATCTAAGAGTGTGGCAACCCAGTAGTCATGATTACTTCGAATTCTGACAATATGAGGGTCATGCTGCAGGTAGTGCAGCAAGAAGGCACTTATGTGTCTTGCGCATCTCGGAGCCCCAAAATTATTTTCCGGGCTAGATGCAGCTAAAAATTATTTTTAATTTTAAATCTGGTGAAGCTTATTATAGATGGCCTAATAGGATCAGTGCTGCACACTGCTACAAAGCCCAAATTATTTTCCAGTCAAGATACAGATAAACATGATTAGTAATTTGAAAGCTTAAAACGGTTGGTAGGGTGATTTTAACCAATCATCAAGCTTTTACTCTCCCCAGGATGACACAGGGGTAGAAAAGTCGTTTCGGATCCATGATTTGTTCATCTTTATGAACGTGAGTCTGTCTACATTATCAGTGGAGAGCCGCGTGCGCTTATCTGTCAGCACACCACCAGCAGCGCTGAACACACGTTCAGACAGAACGCTGGCTGCGGGGCATGACAAGATCTCCAAGGCGTAAGTGGCTAGCTCCGGCCATTTATCCAGATTGGAAGCCCAAAAAGAGCAAGGGTCCAGTGACACAGTCGTGGCTTCAATGTTTACTTGGAGATACTCCTGTACCATCGTCTCTAGGCGTTGACTATGTGTCAGACTTCTTGTCTCCTGTGGCCTTGCAAAGGATGGGCTAAAAAAGTGGTGAAATGATTCCGCAAAATTGATGTTACCAGCAGATACTGTGGTTCTGTTACGGTTTGAGTGCTGAACACTTGACGGTCCCACGGTTGGCAAGTTGGAACTGTGAGATTCACTACGTGCACCACTGGTATTTTGTGGAAAAGCACATGTAAGATTCTGCAACAGTCTCTGCTGATACTCCTGCATGCGTGCATCCCTTTCTATGGCAGGAATAATTTCTGCAAATTTACTTTTGTACCGGGGATCTAACAGTGTGGCAACCCAGTAGTCAGGATTATTTCTAATTCTCACAATTCGAGGGTCATGTTGCAGGTAGTGCAGCAAGAAGGCACTCATGTGTGTTGCGCATCCAGGAGCACCAAGTCCCTGTTGTGTTGGTGGCGAGGTAGTGTAGCACCCTGAGGATTCGGCTGCTACAGGGGTATTGCACCTCAACCCAGAGGTGTGATATTCCACTCCCGGGTAAGGATGGAGTGTGGACCTGAGCTCGGTAGGCTGCATGCACTACATACATCCCATTTCCGAGGAACAGGCCGACGGTACTCCCACTTAGAAATGTGCAGGTACGACCGAGTCTGTTCCTGGCTGGAGTGGGAGGGGGGTGGTACATCCCAAGTAGTGTAGGGGCAGATAGGGGGAGCAGCCTGGGTAAAGATAGGAGCTCATTGGGTGCTGGTCACCTGAGCTCACACATAGAGGGTGTATATAAGGTGGGCACCATCAGAGAACAGGGTCAGTCTGTCAGAGTCAGTAAGAAGCAGAGGTCCAGATGAGCCTGCAGAGAGAGAGAGTGGAGCAGAGAAGGAAAGACCCAGAGAGAGCAAAGAAAGGACTCTGAGAACCCAAATTCAATCCCCGGGTGAAGAGTCGGCAATAGGGTACCGGATCCCAAACTGGTGGGGGCAAAAGCACACCCTAGCCAGAGACCGGAGGCCGTGGGCAGCGTCTGCCACGGCCACCCACCACATCCACCCCGAAGGCATACCACGTGGAGGGTCAGGGAACCCAAGGCCAAGGGTGTCCCAACAGAAGGCCCGAGGGAGCTGGACCTAGGTGGATCACTAGTGGGGACGGCCAGAGGAAAGGACAGAAGGAGAGCTCAGGGTCACGCTCCGGACTTGTTTGGGGGTTTGCTGAATCCAGGACCTGGTGGACGCAGCACGGCTCGGGTGGTCACTTGAAGCTGGAGTGACCGGAACATCAGCAGTGAGTAAATACCCTAAACTGCACAACCCGACTCTGTCTTCATTTAACATCCATGCTGCACCACCACAACCCCCATCCTCTGCACCTGACCCCCTGAGGCTATACCCCACCCGTTGGGGGTTATACTATCAAAAGCTGCACCAATACCATCAGCCTCAGCGGACCCTGCTGCAGCGGCGGCCATAGTGACCGCAATACAACGGGTGGCGTAGTCGACATTAAGAACTTAATAACATCTGTAGGACTGCCACATACAACTGAGTTTGACACCCTGGGCACGGACCGGGTCATAGCCACTCGGAAGACTACAACTCCCATCTGATCCGGCTCCGGGTATTCCCCTAAAGAATATGGCCCAGGGGGCGCGTCAGTAGCAATCATGCTTCCTTCCTCTGTCCTCTCCCCCCAACCTCGCACAACAGAAATGTGATCAAGGTCTCCCTCATCTGATGAGTCTTCCATCAGTTCGTCCTCCACTTCTTCCTGGGCTCCTGCACCTTCCTCACTAGTTTGGCTGCTACCATGCGCCCTGGTAAAATCATCTCCCCCACCCTCACATGCCTGCCGCCTTGGTGCTGCCGACCGTCTGGACCTTGCAGATGTTAGCCCTTCCGCATACAACTCCTCCTCCTCTACTTCCTCCACCTCCTCTTGTGCCACCACCTGACTCCGAATTCTGTTTAACATGTGCTCCAGCATGTAAATCACCGGAATAGTCATGCTGATAATGGCATCGTCAGCACTAAACATCTTCGTCGCCATTTCAAAACTGTGCAGAAGGGTGCATAGGTCCCTGATCTGAGACCACTCCTCCAGCGTGATTTGCCCCACCTCTGAATCTCGTTGGCCCAGGCTATACGTCAGAACGTATTGCACCAGGGCTTGTCGGTGCTGCCACAGTCGCTGCAACATGTGCAGAGTTGAATTCCACCGGGTAGGCACATCGCATTTTAGCCGGTGAAGTGGCAGGCCCAACGACTTCTGTAGAGATGTAAGTCGCTGAGCTGCGGGATGCGAACGGCGGAAGTGAGCACACAGCGACCGTGCCCTCTGCAGAAGGCCATCTAGTCTGGGATAGTGGGCTAAAAATTGCTGGACAACCAGGTTCAACACGTGAGCCATACAAGGCACGTGTGTGACATTGCCCCGGCGAAGGGCCGCACCCAGGTTTGCAGCATTGTCGCACACGGCCTTCCCTGGTTTCAGGTCCAGTGGAGACAACCATTCATGAAATTGGTTCTCCAGAGCTGACCACAACTCCTCAGCTGTGTGACTCACATTTCCCAGACATTTCAATGTAAAAACCGCCTGATGACGTTGAGCCCTACTGCCAGCATAGTAAGGAGGTGTGCAGGATCCCTTCTGCGCAGTTAGAAAGCTTGTGGCATGACCAGACAGGCTTTGGGTGCAGGTGGAAGACCGAGAGGAGGTTGAGGAGGCAGAAGCAGTGGAGGAAAAATGACATAAAGAGGATTGACGCACAACTCGTGGGGACGGCAAGACTTGGACAGCAGCCCCTTGTCCTGCTGTCACCATAGTTACCCAGTGCCCAGTCAGCGACATGTAACGCCCCTGTCCATGCCTACTCGTCCAAGTGTCTGTGGTGAAATGCACCCTGTCACACACAGAGTTTCTCAAAGAAGCGGTGATGTTGTGTGCGACATGCTGGTGGAGCGCAGGCACACCTTTCTTTGAGAAGTAGTGCCGACTGGGCATCTGGTACTGGGGCACTGCGACGGACATAAGGTCTCGAAAATCCTCTGTGTCCACCAGGCGGAAAGGCAGCATTTCTGTAGCCAAGAGCTTGCAGATGGTGAAATTCAACCTCTTAGCTTTCTCATGGCTAGGAGGAAATGGTCTTTTACTTGTCCACATCTGAGGGACCGAGGGCTGGCTATTGTGCTTAGACGGGGTTGATAAGGGTGTCCCCGGCAAACTGCCGGTCTGTGAGGAAGATGCAGGCGGACATGTTAGGTTGCCTTGATCCAAAGGTGGTGCTATCGATGTCGGACAGCGCTCAAGACCAGCTGGTGTTACCACCTCCAAAGAAAATGATGACCTGCCAATCACGCTGGCTGTTGCGGGTAAAGAGGTGGCAGGTCTGCGCCCCAAAACAGGTGTGACTGCTGTCCCCCCAGTCACAGAGGATGAAGAGGCCGCGGATGCACAAGATATGGCAGACGGTGGTTGGCCCGGCCGGCTAGACCGCATTGTAGCACACTGAGCTTCCCACTGCAACTTATGCTTCATGTCCATGTGCCGGTTCATGCATGAAGTACTCAAACTATGTATTTTTTGGCCTCTACTTAGCTTTTGCTGACAAATGTTACAGATAACACGAGTTGGGTCATCTTTATCGATCTGAAAAAATGCCCAGGCTATGCAAGGCTTAGCACCCATGCGACCTGAAGAGCCACCACGACTTGTGGTGAGAGGCAGAGTTGTGTTTGAGGATGCAGTTGTTGACGTGCTTCCAGTACTACGTCTCTGTCCAGGAAGGCGCAACCTGACCTCGTCGTCACTAGCATCTTCCTCCACCTCCTCTGCTGACCTCATCTCTTGGCTGACTGTGGGTTGACAGTAAGTGGGATCTCCGACCTCATCATCATCACCCTATGCGTTATCACACCCGTCGTCCTCAGAGCCAACCTGTTCCTGCCCTGACAAAAAACTAAAGTTGTCGCTCCAATCAGGTATTTGAGTCTTATCATCGTCTTCCTCATTGTCTCCACCAACAGGAGTTACAGTTTGGGAATGAGGGTCTACATTATGGTCAGAACCTTCTGCGTCTGGTCCTGGATCCGACTCATAAAGATTCTGGGCATCAGTGCAGATCATTTCCTCGTCTGGATTCACAGAAGCGCTGGAGTCGACCTCTGATTCCCAGGCTATAGTATGAGTAAACAGCTCTGCAGACTCAACCATCTGTTCTACCTCATACTCAGACGGGCAGCTGGAGATTTGGGAGCTGTGAGGAAGCAAGGGCGATTTGGGTGACACCTTTGAGGACTGGAGTATTTGTGATGTTGAAGTTGATGTGGAGGAGAGCCCACTTAAAGGAGCACTTGATATCCGTTGAAGCACCTGCTGTTTTTGTGCCTCATCTGGAATTTGTAGCGATTGGCGTGGCCGTAAGAAAGGGATCTTATCACATTGTCCGCTAAAAGAATTAGACATTTTAGTTTGGCTGGAAGATGGTCTTTCTTCTGCACCTACCCCACGGACACAACCTTTTTTCCCCTTCCCAACACGCCTATTCCCCTTTCCACCAGCAGCAGGCCTTTTTCCACTCATTTTGGTGGTTAACTAATTCACAACTCTGGAGTTGTTTGCACAAAAAAACAATGGATGGTAACCGAGCAGAGCTGAGTGGCCAAACTATGGTATTAGGCCAAAACTATTGGCTGGGTTAGATGCAGAAAAAAATTATTTTTAATTTGCAACCTGATGGAGGTCAGTATAGATGGACTAATAGACCAAGTCCCACACACCGCTAGAAGCCCAAATATTTTTTCAGAGCTAGATGCAGAAAATTTTTTTATTCAATTTGCAACCTGATGGAGGTCAGTATAGATGGACTAATAGACCAAGTCCCACACACTGCTAGAAGCCCAAATATTTTTTCAGAGCTAGATGCAGAAAAAAATTATTTTTAATTTGCAACCTGATGGAGGTCAGTATAGATGGACTAATAGACCAAGTCCCACACACCGCTAGAAGCCCAAATATTTTTTCAGAGCTAGATGCAGAAAATTTTTTGATTCAATTTGCAACCTGATGGAGGTCAGTATAGATGGACTAATAGACCAAGTCCCACACACTGCTAGAAGCCCAAATATTTTTTCAGAGCTAGATGCAGAAAAAAATTATTTTTAATTTGCAACCTGATGGAGGTCAGTATAGATGGACTAATAGACCAAGTCCCACACACTGCTAGAAGCCCAAATATTTTTTCAGAGCTAGATGCAGAAAAAAATTATTTTTAATTTGCAACCTGATGGAGGTCAGTATAGATGGACTAATAGACCAAGTCCCACACACCGCTAGAAGCCCAAATATTTTTTCAGAGCTAGATGCAGAAATTTTTTTTATTCAATTTGCAACCTGATGGAGGTCAGTATAGATGGACTAATAGACCAAGTCCCACACACTGCTAGAAGCCCAAATATTTTTTCAGAGCTAGATGCAGAAAAAAATTATTTTTAATTTGCAACCTGATGGAGGTCAGTAAAGATGGACTAATAGACCAAGTCCCACACACTGCTAGAAGCCCAAATATTTTTTCAGAGCTAGATGCAGAAAAAAAATATTTTTAATTTGCAACCTGATGGAGGTCAGTATAGATGGACTAATAGAACAAGTCCCACACGCTGCTAGAAGCCCAAATATTTTTTCAGAGATAAATGAAGAAAAAAAATATTTTTAATTTGCAACCTGATGGAGGTCAGTATAGATGGACTAATAGACCAAGTCCCACACACTGCTAGAAGCCCAAATATTTTTTCAGAGCTAGATGCAGAAAAAAATTATTTTTAATTTGCAACCTGATGGAGGTCAGTAAAGATGGACTAATAGACCAAGTCCCACACACTGCTAGAAGCCCAAATATTTTTTCAGAGCTAGATGCAGAAAAAAAATATTTTTAATTTGCAACCTGATGGAGGTCAGTATAGATGGACTAATAGAACAAGTCCCACACGCTGCTAGAAGCCCAAATATTTTTTCAGAGATAAATGAAGAAAAAAAATATTTTTAATTTGCAACCTGATGGAGGTCAGTATAGATGGACTAATAGACCAAGTCCCACACACTGCTAGAAGCCCAAATATTTTTTCAGAGCTAGATGCAGAAAAAAATTATTTTTAATTTGCAACCTGATGGAGGTCAGTATAGATGGACTAATAGACCAAGTCCCACACACCGCTAGAAGCCCAAATATTTTTTCAGAGCTAGATGCAGAAAAAAATTATATTCAATTTGCAACCTGCTGGAGGTCAGTATAGAAGGACTAATAGAACAAGTCCCACACACTGCTAGAAGCCCAAATATTTTTTCAGAGCTAAATGAAGAAAAAAATTATTTTTAATTTGCAACCTGATGGAGGTCAGTATAGATGGACTAATAGACCAAGTCCCACACACCGCTAGAAGCCCAAATATTTTTTCAGAGCTAGATGCAGAAAATTATTTTATTCAATTTGCAACCTGATGGAGGTCAGTATAGATGGACTAATAGACCAACTCCCACACACTGCTAGAAGCCCAAATATTTTTTCAGAGCTAGATGCAGAAAAAAATTATTTTTAATTTGCAACCTGATGGAGGTCAGTATAGATGGACTAATAGACCAAGTCCCACACACTGCTAGAAGCCCAAATATTTTTTCAGAGCTAGATGCAGAAAAAAATTATTTTTAATTTGCAACCTGATGGAGGTCAGTATAGATGGACTAATAGAACAAGTCCCACACGCTGCTAGAAGCCCAAATATTTTTTCAGAGATAAATGAGGAAAAAAAATATTTTTAATTTGCAACCTGATGGAGGTCAGTATAGATGGACTAATAGACCAAGTCCCACACACTGCTAGAAGCCCAAATATTTTTTCAGAGCTAGATGCAGAAAAAAATTATTTTTAATTTGCAACCTGATGGAGGTCAGTATAGATGGACTAATAGACCAAGTCCCACACACCGCTAGAAGCCCAAATATTTTTTCAGAGCTAGATGCAGAAAAAAATTATATTCAATTTGCAACCTGCTGGAGGTCAGTATAGAAGGACTAATAGAACAAGTCCCACACACTGCTAGAAGCCCAAATATTTTTTCAGAGCTAAATGAAGAAAAAAATTATTTTTAATTTGCAACCTGATGGAGGTCAGTATAGATGGACTAATAGACCAAGTCCCACACACTGCTAGAAGCCCAAATATTTTTTCAGAGCTAGATGCAGAAAAAAATTATATTCAGTTTGCAACCTGATGGAGGTCAGTATAGATGGACTAATAGAATGATGCTATGCCCAAAAGATTTTACTTCACTAGGTGCAGTAAAAAAATTGGTATTCTATACACAGGTGGTATATCTTGCAACACAGATAGGCTACTCCACTGACTAACACACTCTGCAATAGGCCAAAAAGGATTAGCTTTGCTAGATTCAGCCAAATGCTGTGAAAAAAACTTGCACAGCACTGGCACAGACCTGCCTGGCAAAAACTGATAGGAACTGATGTAACCTAGTCCTGAAAAGGACTCCAATTACAATTAGTCTTTACTCCCACAATCTATCTATTTAAGAGCACAGACCTGCCTGATAAAAGTCGTAGGAAATGCTGTAACCTAGTCCTTAAAAGGACTGCAATCACAACTATTCCCTACTCCCAAGCTATCTGTATATTTGTGCGAAAATTGGCTTGAAATTAACAAGGTATAGCGCACACAGCAACAGCGGTGCCGTCTAACACGCAGCTGCAGCAGTGAGAAAATGGTGGCGACGGGGAAAATGGCTTGGTCTTATAGGGCAAGGACATGTGACATACACTGCCAATCACACATGCCCTTGCTTGTGTGAAAAAAAGCACTTCGCTCCGTGTGTGCGCTGCTGATAGGCTGACAGATTGCACCTCCCCACTGCAAATGCGGGAAAGAGAAAAAAAAATGGAGATCTTCATTGTTCCTGCAGAGATCCATCCCCTGCCCCTCCCCCCGCCCCGCTGTACACTCAAACTGCGTATTAACATTAATTTTCATCATTACTGAGAAAAAATCCAGTTATGATTTTGGTGCGCGAACAGTTATCGAACATAACCTCGAACAGCCGAATTTTTCTCAAATTGTTCGTGTTCGCCGACCGGCTCGAACACCGCCCAAAACAGCTCGAATTTGAGATTGGCGAACAGTTCGAGTAGAACAACGCTCATCTCTAGTAACGATGTCCTCCTGCTCCTTCCCGAGGGTAGTCTTCAGACCCGTCCGGGTCCTCTTGGCTTTCCTCGTACTGCCACTCCTCCTCAGTTAGCCGGTGTACATGAAGGGCGTACGGTCCTTTAGCACACTGATGCCGGGTGAAGGTGACCTCGTCACCTGAGTAGAGGTCACGTCCTCGGTGTCCTTCTGGAAGGTGGCTCTCGACATCCCTGCGGGTAACAAAGACGTCGCCGGGGGTTCGGTGGTCCCGGATAAAGCCCCAGCCATTCTCTAGCTGGAATTTTATTACGGTCCCGGTGGCGCGGGGACCGTGGGCCGCACGGGGGTTTCGTCGGGCCCTTCGCTTCTGTTCCGCGCTTCGGACCTGTAGCTGTTCCTCGCGGACCCGCCTCTCTCGCCGTTCTCTCCCAAAGACCTCTAGCTGTTGACGGCAGCACTCCTCACGCCGGGCTGCGGCCGCCCGGGTCTCCTTGGTGAACCCCATGAGGTCCTCACCGGTCGGATCCCATGCGAATTGGGCCTCCTCCAACGGGAGCGGGACAATTTTGGCGGGCGCCGGTGCCGGGATCAGAGGCTCACACAGGGGCCGTTCCCTCCGGAGTCGGGGGTTGATGTACTCCGGTGGCCACACGAAGGGCAGCCCGTCCGGGCTAGTATGCTGCGCGAAGAGATCTTCGCCCAGGGGCAGCACTGTGGAGGTAGAGGGCGCTGTAGGGGCAGCGGCGCCCGGGGGTGCTCGGCCTTGCATCCAGGCCGGAGGCATCCTATCTGGGTCCAAGTATGGCACCTTCCGGGAGGAGGGTGCTGTGGGGGACGCTGCGCCCGGAGGTACTCGGCCTTGCGACCAGGCCGGGGGCATTTCCTGTTTTGCCGCGCTCCGGGTCAAGGGGCGTGGCGCGGAAGGGGGCGTGACTGCGGCTCCGGACGCTTGAGTCCTAGTTGGGAGCAGTGGCGGTGCGGCAACGGGCGCGGTGAGTGGGACTTCGGGCTCTGCGACGGGGAGCTGGGGCAGGTTTGCGGCTACTGGGCTCGGGGTGATGACGTCCCCATTACCTGCTTCCATCCCTGCAGCTCCCTCCGCGGCGTCGTCTCCGGCCTTCGTCCCTCCTGCACCATCCTCAGGGGCAGACATGCTCCACGTTGCGGGTGGCGTCCTCTGCTGGCGGGTTCCAGCCTGCTGGGCCATCTCCCTTCTCCATTCGGCCAGTGCTTCCTGTTGTACTCGGGCTATCTTCCGGGCCAAGGCCTCCAGCGCAGTCTGTGCGCGCTCCTGATCTCTGGGGAGTTGTGCCAGGATCTCCACCAGGCCTTCTGGGGTGGCGGCCTGCAGCAGGCCCCGGACCACGGGGTCGGTACCGCTTGTCTCTTCCTCCATCCCCGGGTGCGATCTGTCCAGACTCCTCCAGGCCGCACCCATCCTCTCAGTTTTGTTCCCTATCCGCCCCCATGGGGAGTGGTCCCGGGGCAACTTGGTGACTGTCAGTTTCAGGGGCAGCCCCCCCACCCTGATGGACATCTCCATTATTGTACTCTCGGCTGGTGGGGGCGGTCTCTGCTTTTGGCGCCATTCTGGGGCCATGCCCACGATGGGAGGTGGTCTCTTGCCACCCTCTGGCACGCCCACAATGGCGTCCGCTCTGCCAGGGCGGGAAACCGTCTCAGATGGCGGGAATCGTCTCCTGATGGCGGGAAACTTCGCTGATGGCGGGCAAAGGCTGCAGATGGCGGGCAAACGGCGGGAAACGACTCCGGACGGCGTCCGATGGCGGGAACCCTCTGGAATTGGCGGGAGACTCCTTTTTGAGGTAAATGTGAACTTTTCTTCAGGCACGCAGTACCCGGTGGTTGCGGGCACGTAATCCTGCTGACTACGCCAAAGTTGACGCGCCCCCTGGGCCAGTGCTGTAGTGCGGCGCGCATGCGCGCGGGGAATACCCGGAGCCGGATCCGATGGGGGTAGTAGTCTTCGTGTGGCGGTGACCCGGTCCGTGCCCAGGGTGGTCAAACTAAGTGGCAGTTATTGGTATGATGGTATTAGTGTCCGACTACGCCACCCGTTGAATGCGGCTATGAAGCCGCCGCTGCAGGGCAGTCCGCTGAGGCCGGTGGTACGGATGTGCAGCGTGGATGGTATAACCCCCAACGGGAGGGGTATGGCCTCAGGGCAGAGGATGAGGTTGATGTTGGGAGTGATGGTGTGGATGTCCCAGCACTAATGGTGCGACAAGGAAGCACGGAGACGCGAGGGTACAGTTCAGGGTCTTTACTGATGGTACAAGGCAAATTTCCCCGGGAGTACTGGCTAGTAGTTGGGGCCTGGTTAGTCTGCGAGTAAGCCGGAGTTCCCCTGGCCAGGTGGAGTTGTGGGCCTTCCCGTTAGTCTGTACCCTTCCTGGCTACCCTGCTTTCGGCGGTTACAAGTAGCCCACGTCCCTGGGTATACCGTGTAGTGCTCACCCGTATGGCTGGTGACCTGGGGCCTCCTGTTAGCCTCCGCTCCGGGATGGCGGTGCTGGTCCCTTCGTTGTGACTGAGCCTCCGGGCTTTTATGGCCAGAGGACCTGGAATCCCCTGCCGGATGGATTCTGCTGCTGGGTATATCTTAGTCCCCACAGCCTCAGACTCCTGTGTCCGGTTTTAGTACCTTCTCCCAGGGCGAGCTCTGCACAGCTCCAGCCCCTGGCGCTTCTCCTTGGCTCCTACAGAGCTCCTGATGTCTATCTGTCCCTGTTTCTGCGTGTCCAGACCAGACTCCGTCTCTGTCTGGAACTCCTCTCTCTAACCCTGCTTCAGCCCCAGTTTATATAGGGGAAGTTCTTCCCCTCCCAGGACTGGGCAGGAGGTGTGGCATGCTTAGGATTCCTGCCCAGGAGACCTCCCACCTGCTCACAGACGCAATACTGCTATTACTGTGGAAACCAGACCCCTGGGGTGCCACATTATCAATTTCCATTGTGGTCTTCCATTGCTTTACAAAATCAACAAGCTGGTTCAATATGTCTTTAGCATATTAGCAAACAGCATTATTCACTGACCTTGTGCAAGATAACCGTACAATAAGCTGTGGGAGCTGATATCAGATGATAAATAACAGCTATTCATCAATTAATAAATATCAACTCATCCTACAAGAGAAGTCATCTTTAGAGGGAAAGCACAGAGGGACACAGAGTAACAAGAGAACACTATGACAATCAGTAAAATATGAATAAAGACAATACCCCACATACCATATCACACCATCACAATGTAGTAGTCAAATTATTGCACTTTTTCCCTCTACTGAGTTTTATTCTTGCAAAGTGTGCAGATAACGTGAGTTGGTTCATCCTTTTGCAGTCTCAAAAAAGGCCCAGGCTAGGCCCTTGCCACTCCTGTGAGCTCCAGACCCGTGACCACTGCTAGCCCCAACCACAGTTGTGGCTAAGGATGCAGTGCTCCTCATGCTTTCATCACTCCGCGTCTGCACCGTAGGGCGGAAGGTAACCTCCTCGTCTTCCTCCTCCACCTCTTCAGATGAGCTACTCGGCTGCGTGACTCTGGGTACACACCAAGAAGGATCTTCAACCTCGTAATCATTCAATGTGTTATCCCATTCCTCACTCTCACAGTGACCCTTCTCCTCTTGATGTCCTGACAGCACAGTACAGTAGGTATCAGCCTCAGGTGTCTGAGTCTCATCAGGATCACCTCCCTCCCTGCAGTTAATGTCTGGTGATGAGGGTCAGGAACCTGCTCGGGATCCTACTCCGTCCTGCCCTGAATCCAACGTAAAAAATTTTTGGGCATCGGTGCAGATGCTTTCTTCCTCTTCTTGACATTCTGAATGTTTGGAGTACACTTCTGATGCCCATGGTATAGAATGGGTGAACAGTTCTACAGACTTGCCCATCTGTGGTTCGCTACAGTCAGCTGGGCGCTAGGACAGTTGTGACACTAGAGGAAGCAAGGGTAATTGGGGTGCCACCTCTGTAGACTGTACTGTGTGTGATGTTGACGTGGAGGAAGACGAGAAGCTACTTGAAGCAGCGCGTGCCATCCACTCGAGCACCTGCTCTTTCTGACCCTTATCAACAAAGTGTATCGCTGTGCGGCTGCCAAAGAAGGGAGTGGAGTAGCCCGTCCAGTAACAGAAGTTGTCAGTTGTCTTTCGATAGGACATGATGGTGTTGGTTCACTAGTGCTTTCACTAACATTACCACCTACCTCACGTATACCTTGAACACTAAGCATGTTCCCCCTTCCACCACGACCTCTCTTTTTCCCACTCATGTTGCTCAGATACTGTAGTAGGAGCATGCTATTAGCAAAACAAAATTTAGATTTTCTCCTCTGCAACAGCTCTGCACACACCTGAATTTCAGTGGCACTAAATGACAAGGTAAGATATAGCTTGCTGTATAACGTTACTAACCGAGCAAAGTATTTTTTTTACTGTGGATGACGCCTGTATAACTTGGGAGATATTCTCCGAACTATTTCAAACAGATGTTCCTGCTGTATAGTGTTAGCTGTAACATCCCTGGCGGCGTGCTTGCATAGTGCACCACCTCCCACTATGCAAGACCGCAATCTTACCTGTCAGTCCAGCCTGCAAACCGTGCTCCAGTTCATGCTGTCTGCATGTCTCTTGACTGACTGCTTAGGGGGGGCGGCCCGGTTACTTCCTGATTCTTATAGCTGCTGTGGGTGCACCCCTAATGCGTCTCCAGCCTATTGCTGCGAGTCACTGGATATTTAAACCCCCTCCACCCAGTAGGAGGTGCCTGAGCAACACTAACATTCAGTGTGCTCCTTGACTCTGAAGTTGTCAGGTCCAGTTCTGCTTCTTGTCTCTTTCCGCCATCTCTGGGGGCTGCATACCCAGACCTGTTATCTGTGACTTCTTGTCTGTTTCCGCCTTCTCTGGGGGCTGTATACCCAGGCCTGTTATCTCTGACTTCTAGTCTGTCCCGCCACTCTGGGGGCTGTATACCCAGGCTCGTTCTTGTATCTCATTGCAGTAGCAGTTCCTGTCTGAACTGTATCTTAGCCTGTTACCTGTTTGTCTCTATGTCCGTACCTTCCCTTTTCCTGCAGTATCTGAACCTTCACCTAACTCCAACTCGTTGTCTCTGTACTTCTGTTTGTGAGTTTTTTTCATAGAAAGTACCTTGTGTGTATCTGGTTCTGCTTGTCCCTTTTCCCTTCCTCCGTATCTTCCTGTATTTTCCAGTCTGTTCCATGTGAACAGAGCCCTGTCCTCTCTGCTTTGTCCACCGCACCTGCGGTTTCACTCCGCTCTGTCTTGCCCACCGCTCCGGCGGTTTCTCTCTGCTCTGACTTGCCCACCGCTCTGGCGGTTTCCCTCTGCTCTGCCTTACCCACCGCTCCGGCGGCTTCTCTCTGCTCTACCTTGCTCCACCGCTCCGGCGGCTTCTCTATGCTCTGCCTTGCTCACTGCACCAGTGGTTTCTCTCTGCTCTGACTTGCCCACCGCTCCAGCGGCTTCTCTCTGCTCTGACTTGCTCACCGCACCAGCGGCTTCTCTCTGCTCTGACTTGTCCACCGCTCTGGCGGCTTCTCTCTGCTCTGCCTTGCTCACCGCACCAGCGGTTTCTCTCTGCTCTGACTTGCCCACCGCTCCGGCGGCTTCTCTCTGCTCTGCCTTGCTCACCGCACCAGCGGCTTCTCTCTGCTCTGACTTGCCCACCGCTCCGACGGCTTCTCTCTGCTCTGCCTTGCTCACCGCACCAGCGGTTTCTCTCTGCTCTGACTTGCCCACCGCTACGGCAGTTTCTCTCTGCTCTGCCTTGCTCACCGCACCAGCGGTTTCTCTCTGCTCTTACTTGCCCACCGCTCCAGCAGCTTCTCTCTGCTCTGCCTTGCTCACCGCACCAGCGGCTTCTCTCTGCTCTGACTTGCCCACCGCTCCGGCGGCTTCTCTCTGCTCTGCCTTGCTCACCGCACCAGCGGTTTCTCTCTGCTCTGACTTGCTCACCGCACCAGCGGTTTCTCTCTGCTCTGACTTGCCCACCGCTCCGGCGGCTTCTCTCTGCTCTGCCTTGCTCACCGCACCAGCGGCTTCTCTCTGCTCTGACTTGCCCACCGCTCCGGCGGCTTCTCTCTGCTCTGCCTTGCTCACCGCACCAGCGGTTTCTCTCTGCTCTGACTTGCCCACCGATACGGCAGTTTCTCTCTGCACTGCCTTGCTCACCGCACCAGCGGCTTCTCTCTGCTCTTACTTGCCCACCACTCCGGCAGCTTCTCTCTGCTCTGCCTTGCTCACCGCACCAGCGGCTTCTCTCTGCTCTGCCTTGCTCACCGCACCAGCGGCTTCTCTCTGCTCTGTCTTGGCCACCGCTCTGGCGGCTTCCTTCTGCTCTACCTTGCTCACCGCACCAGCGGCTTCTCTCTGCTCTGCCTTGCTCACCGCTCCAGCGGTTCCGCTCTGCTCAGCCTTGCCCACCGCACCTGCGGTTGTCGCTCCGCTCTGCTGGCTCACCGCACCAGCATTTCCTCTCTGCTCTGCCTTGTCCTCGGCTCCGGCGGTTTCGCTTTACTCTACCGCATCTGAAGCTCTGTACCTGTTTCCCAGTCTGTACTGGACCCTATCCAGCCTGCGCTCCAACCTGCTAGCGCCTCCCTGTCTGCATACCAGCCATGCTTGCCAGTGCCCACCTGTCTGCATACCAGCCGTACTACTCACTCCTCTAGCCTTCGACCTCACTCGAGGCCCTAACTAGGCTATACACACTAGCGGCAGCTTGCCACACTTCACTGCTCTTATGGCGTTGTCACGCCTAGGTTCTCTAGACTGAGCTCGACTCTGTATTCGGACCTGTACTTGCTGAAATCTCCAGAGGAACTCAACTGCCTAGCTCCACCTTCCCTATTTATATCCCTAACGGGCTCCCTCTGGTGGTCTGAGGCAGAAGATGGAGGTGTGTGAATGCTTATGAGGGCCTCTTGTGGAGGAATCTGTTCATGTACCCTTCTAGGATCTGTGGTACCAAGCACAGCTGGGCGCTACACATTTGTGGAGCAATGCATGCTGCATTTCAAGTTCTATGCTCACTATTTTCCTACTGATCAGGTTAAAGTAGCATTCATGATGTCCTACCTAGCGGGTGATGCCTTGAAATGGATCACCCCCCAATGGGAAGCATGGGATCCTATCATCTTTGACCTGCAGGCCTTCCTGGTGGCCTTTATAATGGTCTTTGATGACCCTAACCCTGAAGCCTCTGCTAAAGCTTCCCTTCGCAATATCCCGGAGCAGCCACGATGGGTAATATGTGTAGGTAGCCTACCAGTCCTCCAGCCCGAAGAGACTGCTGCCCACCCAGAATCCACACAGGATGACTATGCTCCACAGAATACTTCTCTTCCCAACCTCAAGAGGCAGTCCAGACATGCAAGGCATAGAGGTAAACCGTCACGCCAGGTTCTGTCCTCCCAAAGATCTACTGTTCCCCAGCCTGTAGAGGCAGCTTTCCACACAGAATCCATGAAAGGTGACTATGTTCATCAGGCAAAGCAGAAGCCAGAACTCAGTCACAAAATTGGATTGTGGTCCCGCTGCGGTGGTCTGGGACCCCCTGACGGTCTTTGTCCAGCGAAGGTTGGAGAATCCCAAGACATTAGGCCTGTAGAAGAGGCTGCCCTTGGCGTTAGTGTTTCCTCTCCACAGATGACCATGACTGCCTCCGTGGCAAGTGAAGGCCTCGGATTAACCGGAAGTTTCGGGCTTAAAGCCTTGAAGAGTCGGTGTCTGATTCCCGTCCGACAACTCCAGAAGCCGTTTTGGGCATTGTCAGCAGAAGGATGAGCCCTACTCAGAAACAGTCAAAATATGTCTGTACAAATTAATCTCCAGATTGGAGCATTACACATGAAGAAGTTCACCTTCCAGGTGCTGACTGGCTTACCCACAGGTCGTCCAGAGCCGAGAGATCTAGTGCCCGCTCAGGTCTGGAGATCCTGCATGGGGTATCCTGGGGGATTGCTAAGGTACAAGGGGTGTCCAGTCCCCATATCTTGAGGACAGTCAGCAGTTTTTCTTCTCCTTCACCAGATCTGCTAGTCGCTGAGTCGCTGTGCGCTAAAGTCTCCGAAGGAAAGGAAGCGTAGGCGATGTCCCCACACAGTCTCGACGATTGTACCAATGATCTGGCTTCAAGTACCTTCCCACCTTACAGACATGTCATCTCTGAAACCAGTCTGCAGATGATCCTAAAGCAAGGACCCTCCATCTCTAATAAATCTGGTCTTACGTCCATCAAGGTGGTGTTTACCCCCAAGTCTCTGCACCCCTCCAACCAGGCGGAGGACCTCCAGTTGTCTCTTGAATCCTCCGGGGTGCTACCTGATAACAAAGGGAGAGAGACTTTCCTACACCCTGTACCTGGTACTTCGCCCACTTCATCCTGTAAGCCTGGCAAAGTGTACTTCGAAGCAGTGATTACCCCTGAGTCTCTACACCCCTCCAACCAGGCGTGCTACCTGTTAAACAGAGAGAGACTTTCCTACACCCTGTACCTGGTACGCCATCCAGTAAGCTTGGCAAAGTGTACGTCAAGGCGGTGGTTACCCCCGAGACTCTGCACCCCTCCAACCAGGCGGAGGACCTTCAGTTGTCTCCTGAATCCACCAGGGTGCTACCTGATAATAAACGGAGAGAGACTTTCCTGTGTGCTGTTCCTGGTACTTCACTCACTTCATCTGTTGCTGAGAATGGCTTGATAAGAGGAAGCATCCTAGTCACCAAGATGATCATTTCCTCTAATGTACAGAAGAGGTAATCTTCTTGAAGAGAAAGATTGGCCTCCAAATTCTCTGCAGAAGACCCTTGCAGGTGTGGCGCCCTGCTATGCATTGGTGCCACAGATCCTAGAGGGGTGCATGGACGGATTCCTCCACAAGAGGCCCTCATAGCATTCACACACCTCTACCTTCCACCTCAGACCACCAGAAGGAGCCCGTTAGGGATATAAATAGGGAAGGTGGAGCTAGGCAGTTCATTTCCTGCAGAAGATGAGCATGAGAGAGGTCAGTCTGCAGTGCAGCTCAGCCAGTTCCTCTAGTGAGTCTGGAATCTACAGCCTGGAGTATGCAGTCAGTCTGCTGCAGCCAGAGAGGTTGACAGTCCAGCCCGGACTCATTGAGCTCAGGTTAGTGAGCCGACGGCATGCCGACGCCATAAGAGCGGTGAAGAGTAGCGAGGCCTACTGCCAGTGTGAAGCCTAGTCAGGGCCCCGAGCATGGCCGAATGCGAGTGGAGTAAGCGAGCTACATAAGGGGGCAGAGAAGCTTAACCAGCTCACCTCATAACCATTTACCGGACACCGGGTCCGCGCCTACGGGGGCCTATATGGAGAACTACATGTCCCAGGTTAACCAAAACTCTGACAACGTACCAGGGTCAGGAGTTACCGAAGCCCCGGAAACCAGGGAGTGTGAGCTCCAACAGAAGGCCCTATCATCAGGATCAGCAGGTGCAAGACAGAAACTAAGCTAGGCCTAGCTCCAGGCAGGTCAGAACCTTATCGAGGAAAGGCAAGGAACAGGAGGCCCCACACCCGCTCACTGGGGAGAGTCCTGATATGCACCCTTCACCCTAAAGTGCCCTGGATCATGCCTGAAACACCACCAGTAAAGGTACTGAAGTGAACTGTCGTGTGTGTGCCTGTTCTTCCTCTGACCCGGCTGGGTCCCCTCTGTCCTGCATCCCTACCTCTTATGCTGCCCTGAGGCCCCGCTCCACCTGTGGGGAGCTACACCAACTAAGCTGCCTGAACACCGGCCTCAGTGGACTGCCGCAGCACTGATGATCCTCACCAGAATCTACAGGTGGCGTCACGAACATTTCCCCTTTCCCATATAAACTTTCCCCTTTTCACTTTTTAAGAGTGACCCCAGGGTACGGGCCCAGGAGCCGACCACCGCGACATCCCCCAAGGTCAGGCAACAACAAGGCCCGGGCGCCGAGTCGTGTCCCCATCCCCTGGGCGTGTCATCTATTCCTGGTGTCACGAACAGGATTCCGTGCCCGCTGCAACAACGGAGTGTTGTGCCCATTGCCACCGGGTACTGTGCGCCTTTAATAAAGAACTGTGTGTTTAACTGTGGTGAAGATGGCCGCCATTATTTCGCTGCAGCGCAGGAAGAAGAAGGGCATAACCGCGGGAAACTGAGAGGCGTACCTGCTGAAGCGTGAGAAGCCCCGGACACGCCCCACGCCTCGACGTCAAACCAGGAAGCGCCAGGTCCTGGAAGGAGCCTTGGTGAGCGCTCTGACATAGGATGCAAGCGACGCAAGGTCCTGAAGAAGACTGTCACCTGTGGATCTGCGGCCTACCGGAAGAAAAGAAAAGAAGGTAGGCCACGGATCGCTAGGGGGGCGCCAGAATGTCCGAAGAACAGCATAACACCGGAGTACCGGTTAACCGCCCTGATGTCCAACCCGTGCTCGGCGCCGAGCAGGCTGAAGCAGCCAATCCACCAGCAGAGCCTGTAACCCCTGTCATACCCATGGCCCTACCGTACATCCCTGGAGCGAAGTGGCTCCCCCAGTACAGCGGCAAACCAGATACCCTGTCTGGATTCAAAAGGAAAATATGCGGTATACTGGACATGTACTCTATAGCAGTCAAACAAAGAGCCGCTGTTGTATTGGGACAATTGACCGGTGCTGAGGAGCGAGAAGTGGAAACCTGGTCGGCCGCAGACCAGGAGTCAGTGTCCGCAATCTTAAAAAACTACAGACTGTCTTTGAGGATCGTACTGAGACATACCTCCGGATGAGGTACTACAACTGCTCTCAGCAACTGGAGGACAGTGTTCGGGACTATGCCTGGCGTTCAGAAGGTGCCCTGCGAGCTCTGAAACAGGTTAGTCCAACCAGCATCAATGATGAAAATAAAATGCTGAAGGAACAGTTCATCTGGGGACTGAGGTCTCAAGAGGAGAGCAGGACTGTGCGTTGGTGGTCCCTGGATCATCCAGATGCCACCTTTGACACCCTTAAGGACATGGCTATAAAAGGACTGCAGCCCCTGGAAACAACCACTATCCAATGTTACCAGGGTGGGGCAACCCCAGTGCCTGCAGCGTCCACCTTTTCCCCGGTGGCTGCTGAAGCCAAGGTTCCAGCAACGTCCCCTAGTGAGCTGGACAGCCTGCGCTCTGAAGTGCGTCAGTTGAGCAAAACCCTGACCACTGTACTGAGTGCCCTGCAGCTGCGGACGGAGCCCGAGGAGGAAGGAAGGATCCTGCTAGCCGACAGCCCTGAGGATGTCCCCTGAATGAGAAGGAGGAGGAGGACAACGCCACCCCCTGGGAGGACCAGCGACCAACGCCGCCTGCCGAGGGACCCTGTCTGCCACCGATGTCACAAGACAGGCCACAATGTCCAGAGCTGTCCTTTAAACGAGAAAACCCTCGGGCCGAGGGCCGACACCCAGGAGTAGACCCCCAAGGCCCATCAAACTGGTACCGCAGGTTCGTGGGAGGAAAACCTTTCCTGTCCATCGTGCTGAATGGCATCGCGACACCCGCTCTGCTGGACACAGGATCTCAGGTAACCATCATGCCTGATGTCCTCTACAAAATGTTCTGGTCTATAGACGAACTTCATCCACCAGACCCAAATCTTTCCGTCTATGCCTCAAATGGACTCCCCCTTAACCTAGTCGGGGTTAAGGATGTGGCAGTAAAGGTGGGAAGAGTGGAACTGAAGGACCAGGGACTAATTGTAGTAGAGACTAATCCTGATGATACAAACTTGTATATGGTACTTGGCACTAATATTGTTAGTATCTGTTTGGGAGAAGTGTTGCTCTTGCTCCAACAGATAGCTGACACTGCCAGACCAGGGCAGAGAAGGGCGCTGCAGAAAGAAATCCGAGCCCTTATGTACCAGCAACAGGTAAAGCTAACAGGCGGTGAAATTGGTAACGTACGGGTGACAGACGGGGTACCCATTGTGATTCCCCAGATGAGTGAAATGCTGATTTGGTGTAGGGCAGCAATAAGTCTCAAAGGACCGAGCTACCAGGCGGTAGTAGAGCCCCTTAGCTCGGAACATAGGCCTACACTCTTGACTGCCAGAGGGGTAGTGGATGTACGCAATGGGAGGGTGCCCGTATGCCTCTTAAACTATGGGGAGGACGAGGTTAGATTACCACGCTACAACACTGTTGCCAAACACAGTAAATAACAACTCCATACACACGGCGGAGTCCTTAACCTCACCAGACGAAGTGGAGGATAATGACCCGGCAACCCAGGTGGAGGATTGGTGTCAACAGCTCCATGTTGGGACAGACACCACTCCTGCCCATCAGAAGCAGGGTGTATACTGGGTGGTTCAAGAATACGAGCAAGTATTCAGTAAGCATCCACTTGACTTTGGGAGGATTAAGGGGGTTCAACACCATATCCCCACAGGTGACCATCCACCCATCAAAGAACATTACAGGCCTATACTACCAGAAGGCGAAGGAGATGTTGCACGACATGAAGAAGGCAGGGGTAGTAAGGGATAGTTGTAGTCCCTGGGCAGCTCCCCTAGTTCTAGTCAGGAAAAAGGACGGAAGCATGAGAATGTGTGTAGATTGCAGACAAGTGAATCGAATTACACATAAAGATGCATACCTTTTACCACGTATAGAGGAATCCCTTGCTGCCTTAAAATCTGCAAATTACTTCTCCACCCTTGACCTCACTAGTGGGTACTGGCAAGTAGCTGTTGCTGAGGAGGATCGGGAGAAGACGGCCTTCACCACCACGATGAGACTCTGCGAGTTCAATGGTATGCCGTTTGGACTCTGCAACGCCCCCGGAACATTCCATAGATTGATGGAGTGCTGCCTGGGACACCGCAACTTCGAGACTGTACTACTATACCTGGACGATGTGATAGTGTACTCCAAAACGTATGAGGACCACTTGAAGCACCTGGCAGAGGTATTTGATTCACTGTCCCAGTATGGGATGAAGCTGAAGCCCTCAAAGTGCCACCTGCTCAAGCGAAAGGTACAGTACCTGGGGCACATCGTTAGTCCAGAGGGAGTAGCACCAGACCCGGAGAAGGTCACTGCCATCCAGAAATGTCCGGAGCCGAAGAGCCTCAAGGAGGTACGTCAGTTTTTGGGACTAGTCGGGTAGGACAGTCCCCCAGAGGCAGAAATCCCCTGTTCCAGTGGGGTAAGGAGCAGTCTGAATCCTTTAATGTGATGAAGGAGTACCTGACCGGCGAAGAGATCCTAGCCTACCCTGACTACAGCTAACCGTTCCTGCTGTACATTGATGCCAGCAATGAAGGATTAAGAGCTGTACTGAGTCAGAAGCAGAATGGCCAAGAGAAGGTGATTGCCTATGCAAGCAGGAAGCTCCGCCCGACCGAGAGGAACTCGGAGAACTATAGCAGCTTCAAGTTAAAGTTCCTGGCCCTGGTCTGGGCCATCACCGAGCGGTTCAAGCACTACCTGGCCTGCAGTAAATTCACTGCCTTCACTGATAACAACCCCTTGACTCATCTAGAAACAGCCAAGTTAGGAGCCATGGAACAATGGTGGATGGCTCGGCTGTCAAACTACCAATTCACTATTAAGCACTGGGCGGGCCACAAGAACGCCACCGCCGATGCCCTGTCCAGGATGCCTCACCAGTCGGACACTGAAGAAGAAGTGGATGACCTGGAGGAGATTGAACTACCTGCCTTTCATTGGAATGGAGTGGTCCACGAGCAACGAGCCTCACAACAGCTGGAAGGAGACCCAGGACAGTGACCCGGTTGTCAGCCGTATCAAAGAACTGATAACCCAGGAAGGTTCCTCCCTGGAGAAGGAAGCGTCTCTCCAAGCCAAGCAGCTGTGGAATGAGAAGAGCCGGCTGTTCATCTATAGAGAGAAGCTGTGCCGGAGGTACGTCAATCCCAAAACCCATGAGATGATATGGCAGATAGTGGTGCCCAAGACAGACATCCAGATGGTGTTGGAGGCCTACCACGATCAGGCGGGGCACTTTGGCTGGAAGAAGCTAGAAACCCTGCTGAAGTGTCGGTTTTATTGGGTAGGAATGCGCAGTTCCATTGAGAGGTGGTGCCGGAATTGTGGACCATGTAGCCTAAGAAGAAAAGACTACAGCAGCCAGAAGGCACCCCTGCAACCCATCAAGACGACTCGTCCCCTGGAGATTGTGGCCCTGGATCATGTCAAGCTGTCACCCAGCAGGTCAGGATATTCCGATGCCCTGACTATGGTGGATCACTACTCCCGGTTCCTGGTGGTCGCCCCGTCAAAGATCTGATGGCCGAAACCGCGGCGAAGACGTTTCAGGCGTACTTCTGCAGGCCCCACGGATACCCGGAGCAGGTGCTGACAGATCAAGGCTCAGCCTTTGAGGACGAATTGTTCAAGGAGTTCTGCCATTTGTACGGGTGTAAAAAGATCCGGACTACACCGTACCACCCCCAAACCAACGGTCTATGTGAAAAGATGAATAACATCGTCATCGTCTACTGAAGACCTTACCACTAGAGGAGAGAAATAAGTGGCCAGACCTACTACCTGACCTGGCAGATCTGTACAACCACATACCTGTGAGTTCCACCAATTGTACTCCAGCATATCTCATGTGAGCAAGACCCGGGAAGTTGCCCATGGACCTGGAGCTTGGTGTAGTAGGACCAGAAGCAGATATGTCCACTGATGACTGGGACACGATCAGACAGGAGCAGTACAGAAGAGTACAGGCCTGTGTCGAAGACAGTCTCACTCGGGTAAGGGACAAGCAGGAAGCCCACTACAATAAAAGTGCGCCTGCAGAACCCTTCACAAAAGGAGAAGTGGTGTTAAAGAGGAAAAGGAGAAACCACAAACTTGATGACCAGTGGGAGAGAGAACCCTACACTGTGTTGAATTCAAGATTTGATAACAAGAAGACCTGTTTGATTAGCAAAGACGCAGGAATGACGACTGCAACGGTATCTAGAGACTATCTGAAGTTGTGTCCAGACCTGCTAAAGCCCCAAGAAGAAGTGCCTCTCACCGTACCGGAGGAACCTAAAGAAGCAGTACTCCATAATGACTTAGGAGATTTCCCGGCAGATTGGTCTCAACTAGGAGGAGAAGTAATAATCCCTGTGATCCACTTCTTTCAGCAGCCAGAAGACGCTCCACAGCAAGTAGAGCCTGTAAGTGCTTCAGAGGAGCCTGCTCAAGAATAATCCCCGGAAGAAGGATCCCCGGTTGGAGCAGAGCAAGAAGGCCCAGCCAATGGTATACTTGTCAGTCCTGTAGAGAGGTTAAGGCAGCCCTGCAGTACCCCAACACTTAGAACTGATAGAATGGGAGGTAGTGCGAATACTAGTGCCTCACGCATCTCAATACCACGTAGGTCGACATGTAGCACACGAGGTCAGACCCCTGTCAGATACAGAGAGTAAAGAAGGAAACTCTGACAGTGTAGAAAGTTGCTCTTGGGGTATTGTCTTGTGTATTTTCATGTATATGTATTTATTACTTTGTGTTATGCCTTTTAATGGACAATTTAAGTGATATGGACACTTTCCCTTGTTATCTCTAGTTACCCGTGAGGGTACATAAAGAACTTTGTGGCTGAGGACTATGTGCAGCCCAAAAACTGCTTGTTGTAAATAATTGCACTCCCTGGAGTGCCCCTTTAGGTGAACTCAGAAGAAAAACCTGTCTGGTGTGGCACAAGCGGAGGTCCAACTCAGGATCGCCATACCCTGCAGCCACCCCAGGGCCTACGTGGAGGGTTTGCTTTGGACAGGTCCCTCAATCTACCAAGTACTCTAACCTGTGAGATGGACATCCTGTTGGGGAACCTCACCGGAAGAGACTTGAATTTTGAGGTTGCTTATTGAACTGTATATAACTATTTATTATTTATAATGTTTTATATGTAACGTTTAAGCCAAGTGCCTCCCATAAAGGGAAGAGATATTGTTATTGTTGTTATAAAAAGTACTTCAGTCCGGGAATACTGAGCTTTGCTAGGGGGGAATGTGGTGCCCTGCTGTGCATTGGTGCCACAGATCCTAGAGGGGTGCATGGACGGATTACTCCACAAGAGGCCCTCATAGCATTCACACACCTCCACCTTCCACCTCAGACCACCAGAGGGAGCCCGTTAGGGATATAAATAGGGAAGGTGAAGCTAGGCAGTTCATTTCCTGCAGAAGATGAGCCTGAGTGAGGTCAGTCTGCAGTGGAGCTCAGCCAGTTCCTCTAGTGAGTCTGGAATCTACAGCCTGGAGTATGCAGTCAGTCTGCTGCAGCAAGCGAGGTTGACAGTCCAGCCCGGACTCATTGAGCTCAGTTTAGTGAGCCAACGGCGTGCCGACGCCATAATGGTGGTGAAGAATAGGAAGGCGAGTGGAGTCAGCGAGCTTAACCAGCTCACCTCACAACCATTTACCGGACACTGGGTCCACTCCTACGGGGGCCTATATCCCCAGCAGGAATAACCAGAATCCCTGGAGAACTACATGTCCCAGGTTAACCCAAACGCTGACAACGTACCAGGGTCAGGAGTTACCGAAGCCCCGGAAACCAGGGAGTGTGAGCTCCAACAGAAGGCCCTATCACCAGGATCAGCAGGTGCAAGACAGAAACTAAGCTAGGCCTAGCTCCAGGCAGGACAGAACCTTATCGAGGAAAGGCAAGGAACAGGAGGCCCCACACCTGCTCACTGGGGAGAGTCCTGATATGCACCCTTCACCCTAAAGTGCCCTGGATCGTGCCTGAAACACCACCAGTAAAGGTACTGAAGTGAACTGTCGTGTGTGTGCCTGTTCTTCCTCTGACCCGGCTGGGTCCCCTCTGTCCTGCATCCCTACATCTTACGCTGCCCTGAGGCCCCGCTACACCTGTGGGGAGCTACACCAACTAAGCTGCCTGAACACCGGCCTCAGTGGACTGCCGCAGCGCTGGTGATCCTCACCAGAATCTACAGGTGGCGTCACGAACATTTCCCCTTTCCCATATAAACTTTCCCCTTTTCACTTTTTAAGAGTGACCCCAGGGTACGGGCCCGGTAGCCGACCACCGTGACATCCCTCAAGGTCAGGCAACAACAAGGTCCAGGCGCCGAGTCGTGTCCCCATCCCCTGGGCGTGCCACAGGCTTGAAGAAGAGGGGGGGTACTGTAACATCCCTGGCGGCGTGCTTGCATAGTGCACCACCTCCCACTACGCAAGACTGCAATCTTACCTGTCAGTCCAGCCTGCAAACCGTGCTCCAGTTCATGCTGTGTGCATGTCTCTTGACTGACTGCTTAGGGCGGCGGCCCGGTTACTTCCTGATTCTTATAGCTGCTGTGGGTGCACCCCTAATGCGTCTCCAGCCTATTGCTGTGAGTCACTGGATATTTAAACCCCCTCCACCCAGTAGTAGGTGCCTGAGCAACACTAACATTTAGTGTGCTCCTTGACTCTGAAGTTGTCAGGTCCAGTTCTGCTTCTTGTCTGTTTCTGCCATCTCTGGGGGCTGCATATCCAGACCTGTTATCTGTGACTTCTTGTCTGTTTCCGCCTTCTCTGGGCGCTGTATACCCAGGCCTGTTATCTCTGACTTCTAGTCTGTCCCGCCACTCTGGGGGCTGTATTCCCAGGCTCGTTCTTGTATCTCATTGCAGTAGCAGTTCCTGTCTGAACTGTATCTTAGCCTGTTATCTGTTTGTCTCTATGTCCGTACCTTCCCTTTTCCTGCAGTATCTGAACCTTCACCTAACTCCAACTCGTTGTCTCTGTACTAGAGATGAGCGTTGTTCTACTCGAACTGTTCGCCAATCTTAAATTCGAGCTGTTTTGGGCGGTGTTCGAGCCGTTCGGCGAACACGAACAATTTGAGAAAAATTCGGCTGTTCGAGGTTATGTTCGATAACTGTTCGTGCACCAAAATCATAACTGGATTTTTTCTCAGTAATGATGAAAATTAATGTTAATACGCAGTTTGAGTGTACAGCGGGGTGGGGGGAGGGGCAGGGGATGGATCTCTGCAGGAACAATGAAGATCTCCATTTTTTTTTTCTCTTTCCCGCATTTACAGTGGGGAGGTGCAATCTGTCAGCCTATCAGCAGCGCACACACGGAGCGAAGTGCTTTTTTTCACACAAGCAAGGGCATGTGTCATTGGCAGTGTATGTCACATGTCCTTGCCCTATAAGACCAAGCCATTTTCCCCGTCGCCACCATTTTCTCACTGCTGCAGCTGCGTGTTAGACGGCACCGCTGTTGCTGTGTGCGCTATACCTTGTTAATTTCAAGCCAATTTTCGCACAAATCTACAGATAGCTTGGGAGTAGGGAATAGTTGTGATTGCAGTCCTTTTAAGGACTAGGTTACAGCATTTCCTACGACTTTTATCAGGCAGGTCTGTGCTCTTAAATAGATAGATTGTGGGAGTAAAGACTAATTGTAATTGCAGTCCTTTTCAGGACTAGGTTACATCAGTTCCTATCAGTTTTTGCCAGGCAGGTCTGTGCCAGTGCTGTGCAAGTTTTTTTCACAGCATTTGGCTAAATCTAGCAAAGCTAATCCTTTTTGGCCTATTGCAGAGTGTGTTAGTCAGTGGAGTAGCCTATCTGTGTTGCAAGATATACCACCTGTGTATAGAATACCAATTTTTTTACTGCACCTAGTGAAGTAAAATCTTTTGGGCATAGCATCATTCTATTAGTCCATCTATACTGACCTCCATCAGGTTGCAAATTGAATATAATTTTTTTCTGCATCTAGCTCTGAAAAAATATTGGGCTTCTAGCTGTGTGTGGGACTTGTTCTATTAATCCATCTATACAGACCTCCATCAGGTTGCAAACTGAATATATTTTTTTCTGCATCTACCTCTGAAAAAATATTGGGCTTCTAGCTGTGTGTGGGACTTGTTCTATTAATCCATCTATACAGACCTCCATCAGGTTGCAAACTGAATATATTTTTTTCTGCATCTACCTCTGAAAAAATATTGGGCTTCTAGCTGTGTGTGGGACTTGTTGTATTAGTCCATCTATACTGACCTCCATCAGGTTGCAAACTGAATATATTTTTTTCTGCATCTACCTCTGAAAAAATATTGGGCTTCTAGCTGTGTGTGGGACTTGTTCTATTAATCCATCTATACAGACCTCCATCAGGTTGCAAACTGAATATATTTTTTTCTGCATCTACCTCTGAAAAAATATTGGGCTTCTAGCTGTGTGTGGGACTTGTTGTATTAGTCCATCTATACTGACCTCCATCAGGTTGCAAACTGAATATATTTTTTTCTGCATCTACCTCTGAAAAAATATTGGGCTTCTAGCTGTGTGTGGGACTTGTTGTATTAGACCATCTATACTGACCTCCATCAGGTTGCAAACTGAATATATTTTTTTCTGCATCTACCTCTGAAAAAATATGGGCTTCTAGCTGTGTGTGGGACTTGTTCTATTAATCCATCTATACAGACCTCCATCAGGTTGCAAACTGAATATATTTTTTTCTGCATCTACCTCTGAAAAAATATTGGGCTTCTAGCTGTGTGTGGGACTTGTTGTATTAGTCCATCTATACTGACCTCCATCAGGTTGCAAACTGAATATATTTTTTTCTGCATCTACCTCTGAAAAAATAATGGGCTTCTAGCTGTGTGTGGGACTTGTTCTATTAATCCATCTATACAGACCTCCATCAGGTTGCAAACTGAATATATTTTTTTCTGCATCTACCTCTGAAAAAATATTTGGCCTTCTAGCAGTGTGTGGGACTTTCTCTATTAGTCCATCTATACTGACCTCCATCAGGTTGCAAATTAAAAATAATTTTTATCTGCATCTAGCTCTGAAAAAATATTTGGCCTTCTAGCAGTGTGTGGGACTTTCTCTATTAGTCCATCTATACTGACCTCCATCAGGTTGCAAATTGAATATAATTTTTTTCTGCATCTAACCCAGACAATAGTTTTGGCCTAATACCACAGTTTGGCCACTCAGCTCTGCTCGGTTCCCATCCATTGTTTTTTTGTGCAAACAACTCCAGAGTTGTGAATTAGTTAACCACCAAAATGAGTGGAAAAAGGCCTGCTGCTGGTGGAAAGGGGAATAGGCGTGTTGGGAAGGGGAAAAAAGGTTGTGTCCGTGGGGTAGGTGTTAAAGCAACAGTAACATCTGCAGAAGAAAGACCATCTTCCAGCCAAACTAAAATGTCTACTTCTTTTAGCGGACAATGTGATAAGATCCCTTTCTTACGGCCACGCCAATCGCTACAAATTCCAGATGAGGCACAAAAACAGCAGGTGCTTCAACGGATATCAAGTGCTCCTTTAAGTGGGCTCTCCTCCACATCAACTTCAACATCACAAATACTCCAGTCCTCAAAGGTGTCACCCCAATCGCACTTGCTTCCTCACAGCTCCCAAATCTCCAGCTGCCCGTCTGAGTATGAGGTAGAACAGATGGTTAAGTCTGCAGAGCTGTTTACTCATACTATAGCCTGGGAATCAGAGGTCGACTCCAGCGTTTCTGTGAATCCAAACGAGGAAATGATCTGCACTGATGCCCAGAATCTTTATGAGTCGGATCCAGGACCAGACGCAGAAGGTTCTGACCATAATGTAGACCCTCATTCCCAAACTTTAACTCCTGTTGGTGGAGACAATGAGGAAGACGATGATAAGACTCAAATACCTGATTGGAGCGACAACTTTAGTTTTTTGTCAGGGCAGGAACAGGTTGGCTCTGAGGACGACGGGTGTGATAACGCACAGGGTGATGATGATGAGGTTGGAGATCCCACTTACTGTCAACCCACAGTCAGCCAAGAGATGAGGTCAGCAGAGGAGGTGGAGGAAGATGCTAGTGACGACGAGGTCAGGTTGCGCCTTCCTGGACAGAGACGTAGTACTGGAAGCACGTCAACAACTGCATCCTCAAACACAACTCTGCCTCTCACCACAAGTCGTGGTGGCTCTTCAGGTCGCATGGGTGCTAAGCCTTGCATAGCCTGGGCATTTTTTCAGATCGATAAAGATGACCCAACTCGTGTTATCTGTAACATTTGTCAGCAAAAGCTAAGTAGAGGCCAAAAAATACATAGTTTGAGTACTTCATGCATGAACCGGCACATGGACATGAAGCATAAGTTGCAGTGGGAAGCTCAGTGTGCTACAATGCGGCCTAGCCGGCCGGGCCAACCACCGTCTGCCATATCTTGTGCATCCGCGGCCTCTTCATCCTCTGTGACTGGGGGGACAGCAGTCACACCTGTTTTGGGGCGCAGACCTGCCACCTCTTTACCCGCAACAGCCAGCGTGATTGGCAGGTCATCATTTTCTTTGGAGGTGGTAACACCAGCTGGTCTTGAGCGCTGTCCGACATCGATAGCACCACCTTTGGATCAAGGCAACCTAACATGTCCGCCTGCATCTTCCTCACAGACCGGCAGTTTGCCGGGGACACCCTTATCAACCCCGTCTAAGCACAATAGCCAGCCCTTGGTCCCTCAGATGTGGACAAGTAAAAGACCATTTCCTCCTAGCCATGAGAAAGCTAAGAGGTTGAATTTCACCATCTGCAAGCTCTTGGCTACAGAAATGCTGCCTTTCCGCCTGGTGGACACAGAGGATTTTCGAGACCTTATGTCCGTCGCAGTGCCCCAGTACCAGATGCCCAGTCGGCACTACTTCTCAAAGAAAGGTGTGCCTGCGCTCCACCAGCATGTCGCACACAACATCACCGCTTCTTTGAGAAACTCTGTGTGTGACAGGGTGCATTTCACCACAGACACTTGGACGAGTAGGCATGGACAGGGGCGTTACATGTCGCTGACTGGGCACTGGGTAACTATGGTGACAGCAGGACAAGGGGCTGCTGTCCAAGTCTTGCCGTCCCCACGAGTTGTGCGTCAATCCTCTTTATGTCAAAGTTCCTCCACTGCTTCTGCCTCCTCAACCTCCTCTCGGTCTTCCACCTGCACCCAAAGCCTGTCTGGTCATGCCACAAGCTTTCTAACTGCGCAGAAGGGATCCTGCACACCTCCTTACTATGCTGGCAGTAGGGCTCAACGTCATCAGGCGGTTTTTACATTGAAATGTCTGGGAAATGTGAGTCACACAGCTGAGGAGTTGTGGTCAGCTCTGGAGAACCAATTTCATGAATGGTTGTCTCCACTGGACCTGAAACCAGGGAAGGCCGTGTGCGACAATGCTGCAAACCTGGGTGCGGCCCTTCGCCGGGGCAATGTCACACACGTGCCTTGTATGGCTCACGTGTTGAACCTGGTTGTCCAGCAATTTTTAGCCCACTATCCCAGACTAGATGGCCTTCTGCAGAGGGCACGGTCGCTGTGTGCTCACTTCCGCCGTTCGCATCCCGCAGCTCAGCGACTTACATCTCTACAGAAGTCGTTGGGCCTGCCACTTCACCGGCTAAAATGCGATGTGCCTACCCGGTGGAATTCAACTCTGCACATGTTGCAGCGACTGTGGCAGCACCGACAAGCCCTGGTGCAATACGTTCTGCCGTATAGCCTAGGCCAACGAGATCCAGAGGTGGGGCAAATCACGCTGGAGGAGTGGTCTCAGATCAGGGACCTATGCACCCTTCTGCACAGTTTTGAAATGGCGACGAAGATGTTTAGTGCTGACGATGCCATTATCAGCATGACTATTCCGGTGATTTACATGCTGGAGCACATGTTAAACAGAATTCGGAGTCAGGTGGTGGCACAAGAGGAGGTGGAGGAAGTAGAGGAGGAGGAGTTGTATGCGGAAGGGCTAACATTTGCAAGGTCCAGACGGTCGGCAGCACCAAGGCGGCAGGCATGTGAGGGTGGGGGAGATGGTTTTACCAGGGCGCATGGTAGCAGCCAAACTAGTGAGGAAGGTGCAGGAGCCCAGGAAGAAGTGGAGGACGAACTGATGGAAGACTCATCAGATGAGGGAGACCTTGATCACATTTCTGTTGTGCGAGGTTGGGGGGAGAGGGCAGAGGAAGGAAGCATGATTGTTACCTCGCCACCAACACAACAGCGACTTGGTGCTCCTGGATGCGCAACACACATGAGTGCCTTCTTGCTGCACTACCTGCAACATGACCCTCGAATTGTGAGAATTAGAAATAATCCTGACTACTGGGTTGCCACACTGTTAGATCCCCGGTACAAAAGTAAATTTGCAGAAATTATTCCTGCCATAGAAAGAGATGCACGCATGCAGGAGTATCAGCAGAGACTGTTGCAGAATCTTACATGTGCTTTTCCACAAAATACCAGTGGTGCACGTAGTGAATCTCACAGTTCCAACTTGCCAACCGTGGGACCGTCAAGTGTTCAGCACTCAAACCGTAACAGAACCACAGTATCTGCTGGTAACATCAATTTTGCGGAATCATTTCACCACTTTTTTAGCCCATCCTTTGCAAGGCCACAGGAGACAAGAAGTCTGACACATAGTCAACGCCTAGAGACGATGGTACAGGAGTATCTCCAAGTAAACATTGAAGCCATGACTGTGTCACTGGACCCTTGCTCTTTTTGGGCTTCCAATCTGGATAAATGGCCGGAGCTAGCCACTTACGCCTTGGAGATCTTGTCATGCCCCGCAGCCAGCGTTCTGTCTGAACGTGTGGTCAGCGCTGCTGGTGGTGTGCTGACAGATAAGCGCACGCGGCTCTCCACTGATAATGTAGACAGACTCACGTTCATAAAGATGAACAAATCATGGATCCGAAACGACTTTTCTACCCCTGTGTCATCCTGGGGAGAGTAAAAGCTTGATGATTGGTTAAAATCACCCTACCAACCGTTTTAAGCTTTCAAATTACTAATCATGTTTATCTGGAAAATAATTTGGGCTTTGTAGCAGTGTGCAGCACTGATTCTATTAGGCCATCTATAATAAGCTCCACCAGATTTAAAATTACTAATCATGTTTATCTGTATCTTGACTGGAAAATAATTTGGGCTTTGTAGCAGTGTGCAGCACTGATCCTATTAGGCCATCTATACTAAAGCTTCACCAGATTTAAAATTAATAATAATTTTTAGCTGCATCTAGCCCGGAAAATAATTTTGGGGCTCCGAGATGCGCAAGACACATAAGTGCCTTCTTGCTGCACTACCTGCAGCATGACCCTCATATTGTCAGAATTCAAAGTAATCATGACTACTGGGTTGCCACACTCTTAGATCCCCCAATCTTTTCGATCAACCTTTTCATTTTAATAAAGACCAAAAAAATGGTCATTTTTGAAATTATAAGCATTAGCAGGTTGTTAGAAACTGAAATCAAACAGTTTTCAACTCAAAACTTTATTCTAGGTGATGTTACATTTTCACATAGGACCCCTTGTTCGAAAGGAGCTTCTGAACTCTCTCGTCCATTGAATTTGTCAGGTTTTGGATGGTTTCTGCTTCAATTGTTTTGCATGAGGACAGAATACCCTCCCAGAGCTGTTGCTTAGATGTGAACTGCCTCCCGCCATCATAGACACTCCTTTTAATGATGCTCCAAAGGTTCTGAATGCGGTAGAGGTCAGGGGAGCATGGGGGTCACACCATAAGTTTGTCCCCTTTTATGCCCATATCAGCCAGAGATGCAGATGTTTTATGTGCAGCATGAGATGGTGCATTATCATGCAAAAAAATGATCTTGCTGTGAAATACACGGTTCTTCTTCTTGAACTATGGCAGGAAGTGCTGTTTGAGAAAATCCACATACATTATGGAGTTCATCTTTAGCGCCTTCAGGGATCCTAAAGGGGCCGACAATCTCTCTCCCCATGATTCCAGCCCAAAACATTACTCCACCTCCTCCTTGTTGGCGCTGTAGCCGTGTTTGCGTGGGGTGTCCATCAACCAGCCATCCTCCACTCCATCCATCTGGACCATCGAGCGCTGCACGGCACTCATCCGTGAACAAAACAGTTTTGAAAACAGTCTTCATGTAATGTTTGGCCCACTGGAGCCGTTTCTGCTTGTGTGAAGTGGATAGAGGAGGTCGACAGGATGGCGTATGCACAGCTGCAAACCTCTGAAGGACCCTGCATCTTGTTGTTCGGGGGACGTTGGAGGCACCAGCAGCTTCAAAAACTTGTCTGCTGCTATGACAAGGCTTTTTTGCCGCTGCTCTTTCAACCTGACGTAATTGCCTGTAGGAAAGAGTCCTCAATTTGCCCTTATCAGCACGCACACGTGTGTACTGTGAGTCAGCTACATACTTCTTGATTGCCAAGACACTTCATCCTGATCATCGCACAATGTTGATTGTAGTCATGCCTTGACCTAAACACTCCACAATTTGTTGCTTCTCAGCAGCCGACACATCCTTTTTCTTTCCCATTTTGGCAGAAAATGTAGGCTGCTTAATAATGTGAGACAGCCTTCTTAAGTAGTCTTGCCTTTCATTGGACACACCTGCCAAACTAATTAGCACAGGTGTCTGCAATTGCTTACAGTGATATAAAGAGCCCTGACAC
Source organism: Phyllobates terribilis (assembly GCF_046119375.1). Taxonomy (NCBI): domain Eukaryota; kingdom Metazoa; phylum Chordata; class Amphibia; order Anura; family Dendrobatidae; genus Phyllobates; species Phyllobates terribilis. The sequence continues at coordinate 87,261,303 of NW_027362768.1, read as the reverse complement.
ACATCACCATCAATGAGTTTAACTGACAAACAAACAAATTCTTCCCTTATCACTCCTAAACACTTTTTGCATAATAATTTTGAACACAGTGTACATGTGCTTTTCCACAAAACACCAGTGGTTCACGTAGTGAATCTTACAGTTCTAACTTGCCAACCGTGGTCTGTATGGAGTTGTTCAATAAAGGGCCCAAAATTAAGATAACATAGATGGGAGAGGTCTCTATGAATAGGAATTCCTAAGTATTTGATACCCTGTGAGGGCCAGGCAAAGGGAAAGTTGGACTGGATGGAATCCTATATGGATATGGGGAGGGAGACATCGAGGGCCTCAGACTTCGCTGCATTGATTTTAAAATTTGACCATGTAACAAAGTGATCTATTTCAGCCATAACAGCATGGATGGATATATGTGATTGAGTGATATATACTAGGACATCATCAGCAAATAGAGAGCACTTGTACTCGGTGCCTCCCACCTCAATCCACCTAATATTGGGGTTATGGCAAATTGATGAGAGCAGGTGCTCCGTCACTAGGATGTATAAGAGAGGGGACAGAGAACATCCCTGCCTTGTCCCATTGGTGATTGTGAAAGGTGATGAAAATGTTCTGACGCGCCCCCTGGGCCTTGGGACACCCGGAGCCGGACCCTTTTTGGTGGATGCTGGTGGTTGTAGTCTCCGTGGCGGCGACCCGGTTCCGTGGCTCAGGGTGGTCAAACCAGTGGCGGAACTATTTATGTGGTTTTGATGTTTAAATGTCCGACTACGCCACCCGTGGATTGCGGTCAGAGTGAACCGCCGCTCCAGGGCAGACCGCTGAGGCTGGTGTTGTGGGTGCAGCAGAGCGTAGCATAACTCCCCACGGGAGGAGTATAGCCTCAGGGCAGTGTATGCGGAGGATGGGGGTGATGGTGCAGGGCAGCAGCAGTAACGACACGGAGTCAGTGATGCAGTCCAGGGCCTTTACTCACAGTTCTTATTATCCAGACCACGTCTGCAGGTAACGGCTGCCCACGTCGTACTGTGCTCACCAGGTGAGGGGCTCAGACAACTCCCAGATAACTTTGGAGCGCTTCACAGGACCCCCTTTGTGTGTCCTTTGTCTGGCCTTTCTTACCAACCCTTCTGTTCGGCTGCCTCGGGCCTCCTCTTGGTAAACTTGGCGCCAGTTTCCCTGACCCTATGTGGTGCCTTCCTAGCGGGTGTAGCGAGGGGCTGCGCCACATAAAATGTCACAGCCTCCTGTTTCTAGCTGAGGGTCGTTTCCTGCCTCCACTAGTTTCGGGGACCGGTCTCCCCCTTTGGCCTGACCCCTCCACGCAGGTGGATTCGGGCGTGCGGTGGAGACTCGCCCGTCCGCACCCCTGGGATCCCTTCGTTCCTCGTTCCTGGAGCCTTCTCCGCTCCTCTTCCTTCCTTCTCCCTCTTCCAGGCCTGGGCCTCTGTTACTAGGCCCGCCTCCGGAGCAGAGCTCATGCAGAGCCCCTGCTCCCTGCCACTTCTGCTCAGACTTCTCTGCACTGAACTAAGATGGTGCCCACCTTTTATACTCCCTTCTCAATGCACCCAGGAACTGCTTCCTCCCTGCTCCTGCACTACAGGGTTCCCCTTCCTCAGTGTTCCCTCCCCCCACTCCAGCCAGGGACAGGGACTGTCGTGCCCATCTCAGGGGCATATTGGTCGCCCTGCCCCATGGCAATGTGGTGTAATGCATGCAGGTGTCGGGTCCTGATCCACACTACATCCTTACCTGAGAGTGAGATATCACACCTCTGGGTGAGGTGCAATACCTCTGTAGCAACCGAGCCCTCAGGGTGCTACAGTTCCATTTATCTTCAGCCTAGGTGACGTATTGCGATACAGGGCCGTGATTTGGGCTATAAAACGGTCCCCTAGACCCCTACCCCAAGCTTTTTAAGAGAATCATATATGGCGTGCCAGGAGACTCTATGGAATGCTTTCTCAGCATCCAACGAGAGTATCTAATTAAAAATTTTTAACTGCATCTAGCCCAGGAAATACTTTGTGCCTAGTAGCAGTGTCTGCTAGTCAGCGGATTATCCCGGCTGTTAAGCAAGCTACACCACCTGTAGTTTGGACACTTAATTTTTTCAAAGGAAATACTCAGTGAAGAGCATCAGGAGGCACCCCAAGGCATAGGGGCTGGGACTGGCAGTAGGATACCTTGCGGTGGACAGCCGAGGTCGATCCTTATAAAAGCTTTTTAACTGCAGCAGCTTTAGTGGACGCTACTGGAGCTGGAATTACGCGGCTGCTGGCATGAGACTTGCCCTCCAATAGATCCTTGTAAATGGATTTAAAGTGTATTCATTCAAATTAGAGAGACAATTTAAATTAAAAAGCTTAGAGCTGCCTCCACCACAGGGGGGCTCGCTCGACCCACCAGCGGACAGGCACCAGTATTGGGAGAGGGGGGCTGGCCGTCAGGGTTCACCGCGGCTCTGGCACAAACCCGGCGACGCGGAGGTGGCACGGGCAGGAGCGGACTGAACGTGTCGGCTTCTCACTTTTTGGATTTTAGAAGGGCATGACATGCCTATATCTGTGTCTCCCCCTCCTTTTAATCCTCCACCTCTTTTCTTTTCGCATGACTATATGTACTTGTCACTTTTCCATGTGTTTGTTGTGTCTTCTGAGCAGTTTGTCAGCTTTTGGACACCTTTGAAGGTGTTTTCTATGTGTTTCTATGTGTTTTTGTTTGCCTGCCATTGGTTTTAACGGTGTTCGAAGGTGTTCGACGAACAGTTCGACGAACAGTTCGGCGAACACACGGGTGTTCGACGAACCGAACCGAACTCGAACACTATGGGGGTGGCTCAACACTACTCTGTACTTCTGTTTGTGAGTTTTGTGTCCACTCTCTACTTCATAGGAAGTACCTTGTGTGCATCTGGTTCTGCTTGTCCCTTTTCCCTTCCTCCGTATCTTACTGTATTTTCCAGTCTGTTCCATGTGAACAGAGCCCTGTCCTCTCTGCCTTGTCCACCGCACCTGCGATTTCCCTCCGCTCTGTCTTGCCCACCGCCCCGGCGATTTCTCTCTGCTCTGACTTGCCCACCGCTCTGGCGGTTTCCCTCTGCTCTGCCTTACCCACCACTCCGGTGGCTTCTCTCTGCTCTACCTTGCCCCACCGCTCCGGCGGCTTCTCTCTGCTCTGCCTTGCTCACCGCACCAGCGTTTTCTCTCTGCTCTGACTTGCCCACCGTTCCGGCGGCTTCTCTCTGCTCTGACTTGCTCACCGCACCAGCGGCTTCTCTCTGCTCTGACTTGCCCACTGCTCCGGTGGCTTCTCTCTGCTCTGCCTTGCTCACCGCACCAGCGGCTTCTCTCTGCTCTGACTTGCCCACCGCTCCGGCGGCTTCTCTCTGCTCTGTCTTGCTCACCGCACCAGTGGCTTCTCTCTGCTCTGACTTGCCCACCGCTCTGGCGGCTTCTCTCTGCTCTGCCTTGCCCCACCGCTCCGGCGGCTTTTCTCTGCTCTGCCTTGCTCACCCCACCAGCGGTTTCTCTCTGCTCTGTCTTGCCCACCGCTCCGGCAGCTTCTCTCTGCTCTGCCTTGCACACCGCTCCAGCGGTCCCGCTCTGCTCTGCCTTGTCTACCGCACCTGTGGTTTCTCTCTGCTCTGCCTTGTCCACCGCTCCGGCGGTTCCGCTCTGATCTGCCTTGCCCACCGCACCTGTGGCTGTCACTCCGCTCTGCTTGCGCACGCACCAGCAGTTCCTCTCTGCTCCGCCTTGTCTTCCGCTCCGGCGGTTTCGCTTTACTCTTCTTGTCTACCACATCTGCGGCTCTGTACCTGTCTCCTAGTCTGTACTGGACCCTATCCAGCCTGCGCTCCAACCTGCTAGTACCGCCCTGTCTGCATACCAGCCATGCTTGCCAGTGCCCACCTGTCTGCATACCAGTCGTGCTTGCCAGTGCCCACCTGTCTGCATACCAGTCGTACTTGCCAATACCCACCTGTCTGTATGCCAGTCTAACCTGCCTGTTCCTGCATTCCCCGGTGTGAGTCAACAACTGTGACCGGGGTCTGACCTGGAGTCACACCTGGTCCCTCTGTTTGATTCCTCCTTGGTCCACAGAGTCGACTAAGCCGCCGTGCGACCTTGGTCGGATCGGGTTGATACTTAGTTACGCTCCTCCAGGCATTCCTCGGTTCATGGTACAGTGGGATCACTAATCACGCTCACGCCAGTCAGTCCGGGCACGAGCGTAACATTAGCAACAGCAAAAAATAGATTTTTTTTTGTCTCTGCACAAGCTCTGAATAGAGCTGAATTTCACCGCCACTAAAAAGACTAGGTGGCTTATAGCAGAGTGTAACATGTTTGCGACAGAAAAAAATGTTTTTGCTGTCTAGCAACAGAATAAATGTTTTTTTTTACTCTGAAATCAGCTGAAGTTCACCCACTAATATAGTAGCTGACGTATAGCAGAGGTGTATGATGTTTGCCAAGCAAAAAAATCGATTGTGAACTCTGTCTAGCAAGACAAAAAAGTGAAAGAGATTACCGGAGGCGCTCCCATGGATAATGATAGAGACTCCACTGTAAGTTTAGTGGAAACGTTCCAATAGGCTCGCAGGTGACTGCTCAAAAGCGCATAGGTTCAAGATATAAAAATTTATTTGGAATTAAAAACCACTCAAGAGATGAGTGGTTGACATATAATAGCATGTAATGGCCCAACGCGTTTCTGCTCTCAAGGAGCCTTCATCAGGGGTATGTTGAGCTATACAATATACAAGCTTTAAATACCCAATTTGTATAGTAAGAGGTGGGGCTCTCTCCCCATGCATTGAGGTGAACTTCATTATATCAAACAGCCTGCACTTTCTCACCTGCACACAGGCTGCCAGGCTGCAAGAACACTCCATCCCAACCACATTCAAAAAAAAAAAAAAGTCCGTCTAACACCATCCTTTAATAGTAGACGGAATCAATCACCCTCAGCCAAAATAAAAATCCTGTCCGTTTCAGATATAGGTGCGTATATTTCGCACTTGTGATTGATAATTTATTGCAACTTTAGTAGGGCTTTCCTTATGAAATAAATGATATGAGTCCCTTATTTATTTTTTTTTATTTATTTATTTATTTTAATTTTTTTTTTTTTTTTATTATTATTATTTTTTTGTTTGTTTGTTTTTTTGTTTTTTCCCAATCTCAAGATGACAATACACTATACAAACATAGTGTTATCAAATGGCTATTTACTAGTCATTATCAGAGCAAAACAGTTTCACATTTGCAATGTTCTTCATTCACAGATGGAATATATAAAATATATACAAATATAGCCCATGGTTTGAATTCACATTGGAGGAAAGGCTTTCGGACTTGAGGGGCTCGTGCCATTTCAATATATTTATTCTATTGCAAAGGAGGGAAGGGAAGGAAGGAGGAGGAAAAAAAAAGGGAATAGAAGGGAGAGAGGAAGGGGAGAAAAGGAAAGCAAAGGAAAAAGAAAAAGGAAAAAAAAAAGAAAAAGATATTTTTTAGATTTTTACATTTTTCTTTTTTTTATTATTATCGTCCCTTTATTTATAATACATACATATATCTTTCTATATATCTAAAGGCCAACTATACAAAACATGAATCTATTTATGAATGAATATGAAGTAAATGGGGAATGCAAATGTAAAACTAAAAATCAAAAATGGTTCCTTTTAGAGATCTATTTTATCAGTCCAATACATCATGTTGGGTTGTGAGAATCTCATTTTCTCCTTGGTTATTCTCTTGATTTTATTTTTGTATAGCATCCTTTCAGTTAATTGTGTATTTCATGTGTAAGCGGGTCACTTTTGGATACTTGCAGGTTTTTTGTTTTTTTGAATGTGGTTGGGATGGAGTGTTCTTGCAGCCTGGCAGCCTGTGTGTGGGTGGGAAGGTGTAGGCTGTTTGATATAATGAAGTTCAGCTCAATGCACAGGGAGAGAGCCCCACCTCTTACTATACAAATAGGGTATTTAAAGCTTGTATATTGTATAGCTCAACATGCTCCTGATGAAGGCTCCTTGAGAGCAGAAACGTGTTGTGCCATTACATGTCAACCACTCATCTCTTGAGTGGTTTTTAATTCCAAATAAATTTTTATATTTTGAACCTATGTGCTTTTGAGCAGTCACCTGCGAGCCTATTGGAACATATCCACTAAACTTACAGAGGAGTCTCTATCGTTATCCACGGGAGCGCCTCCGGTAATCTCTTGCACAAACCCACGTGGAGGCAACCTATTGGGCCAGGACAAGGTGTGCAACCACAGCTTTCGGATGAGCGGCAGACCGTTGGTGGAGACCCTGTAAAACATTTTATTAAATCTCTACTAGAGTTGTGCCTGGATCTGCACAACCCACAAAGGTGAGCCTCTCCAGTTACCTTATCAAAATTCTATATGTGATGTTATTTAGTGCGCTCAGTTAGCGCTCCTTTCTTCCAGTTTTTTATCTTTCTCACTGCCCAGATTTTCTCTACAAGACAAAAAAGTAAATGTTTTTACTTTGAAATTAGCTGAGGTTCACCGCCACTAAAATAGGAAGTGGATTTTAGCAGACAGTATCACGTTTGCCACAAAAAAAAAATCTTTGGACTGTGGCTAGCAACAGCAAAAAAAATATTTGTTTTACACTGCATAAAGCTGAAGTTCATCTACCAAAAAAATGACAAACTGGGCTAACACAGCTTGCACTATCACAATAGCAAATTTTAAAAAAGCTTCTTGTGCTCTGCACTGATAAGCTCTGCAGATAGCTTTCAACCCCACAAAAACAAACAGTGGCTTACAAGGGCGGGCTTGCTTGCTTTATCACATTAGCAAGTACAAAAATAGATTGAAGGTCTGCATGGAGCACAGACAGTACAACCGGCGCACAACATTGTTCTATGCCATAGGCTCTGCTCTTTCTGTCAGAATTTCAGCAATTGCACAAAAGCAAAAAGCAAAAAAAAAAAGGCTGTAAGGTCGATTGAACACAGCACAGGACTTATCTACACTATCTGACTTCTACAGAAGTGCCTATCTATGTAGCAAATATCTCTCATTACACAGGAACTGGGTGCAGGAGCAGCATCTAACACCGAGTGACATGCATGAAGTGGCACTGAGGGAACATGACCAGTTTTTATATGGAGAGGACATGTGATTTCAGCAGCCAAATGCAGAAGCCCTTGTGTCTGGGACACTTTGGATGCTTCCTGCGCGCTGATTAACTAGCCGCGCTTTCCTGAATTGCTTACCGCTTACATCATACACAAGCACTATGCTAGCAAAACTATAAAAAATGCTGTAGTTGGCCCGCAATCACGTAACCACTAGTGATGAGCGAGCATACTCGCCCGAGCATCTCAGTACTCAAGATGCTCTGAGCTCGCCGAGTACTTGCGCGATGCTCGGGCGGGAGCTCGGGTCCCCGTCCTGCATGTCTGGCGTTATTTAGAGCACCAATCATGCAGGGATTGTCTGCCACTCACTGTAATGCCACAGCCATGGTGGTTGTGGCATTACAGTGATTGCCCAAATCGATGGGAACAGTGCTCACAGTGAAACATGAAAAGCCGGCAATTCAGCAACAGCATACACCGGTACCTGACAATTTAGAACAGAAAGAATAGAGCGTCACATATATAATAAGTACAGTGATAGTATTGGTTACTGTACTTGTTATTTATTGTTAAAATAAAGTACCGTATTTATTAAAAAAAAAAAAATTGGCGTGGGGTTCCCCTTAATTTTAGTCTCTAGTGGAGGTTAAGCAGACGGCTGAGGCAGATGTTTGAAGCCTGGGAAGGGGGTAATACCCACGGAGCTTCCCAGGCTACTAATATCAGCCCCCAGCTGAATACCTAGCCTTTACTAGCTATTAAAATGGGGGACCCAAAAAAAAATAAATGAATAATGACATGGGGTCCCCCCTATTTTAATAGCTAGCAAAGGCTAGGCAGACAGCTGGGGGCTGATATTAGTAGCCCAGGAAGTGTGCCATGAATATTGGCCCCCTCCCAGGCTAGAAACACCAGCCGTCAGCCGCCCCAGAAATGGCGCATCCATAGGATGTGCCAATTCTGGCACTTAGCCTCACTCTTCCCACTGCCCTGTAGTGGGGTAATAGGGTTGGGGTTGATGTCAGCTTATAATGCCAGCTGACATCAAGCCAAGGTTAGAAATGGAGAGGCGTCTATGACACCCCCATTACTAACCCCATAGTCAAAGTTAAAAAAAACACAAACACCCAGAATAAAGTCCTTTAATTGAAATAAAGACACATTCCTTTAATGTTCTAAATTAAACCCTACTTACCGTATCGCCCATTCCAGCTGAAGCCAATGTCTTCTGCAATAAAAGTAAAATAAGCCAACCTCATCCTTACCTTTCCATGGTTCCCAGGACAGTTTCAGCTCTGCTACATTGACATGACAGGCTGGATCATAGCAGAACGCTGCCATCCAGCTTGCCATGCCGCAGACACTGAGAAGCTCCTCAGTGTCTGGCTGTCACGGCATCCAGATGAGCCGACAATGAACTCAGCTCACCTCATGCACGTCACTGACAGCGTGGGAGAATTCTCCTGCGCTCAGTGCTTGAGCAGGAGAATTCTCCCACGCTGGGATGGCATTCTGATGACAGACTGGATCGCAGCTGAGCGCTGCCATCCAGCTTGTCATCCTTCAGAGACACTGCAGAGCTCATGCATGCCTGCGCTCTGCAGTGTATATGAATGATGGCATGCTGGATGGCAGCGCTCAGCTGCGATCCAGCCTGTCATCTCAATGCCATCCCAGCATGGGAGAATTCTCCTGCTCAAGCACTGAGCGCAGGAGAATTCTCCCACGCTGTCAGTGATGTGCATGAGGTGATCTGAGTTCATTGGACATGAACTCTGCTCATCTGGATGCCGTCACAGCCAGACACTGAGGAGCTTCACTGAGGAGCTTCTCAGTGTCTGCGGCATGGCAAGCTGGATGGCAGCATTCTGCTATGATCCAGCTTGCTATGAAATAAAGGAATGTGTCTTTATTTCAATTAAAGGACTTTATTCTGGGTGTTTGTGTTTTTTTTTTTTTAACTTTGACTATGGGGTTAGTAATGGGGGTGTCTTATAGACTCCTCTCCATTACTAACCTGGGCTTGATGTCAGCTTATAATGCCAGCTAACATCATCAACCCCAACCCTATTACCCCACTATAGGGCAGTGGGAAGAGCGAGGCTAAGTGCCAGAATTGGCACATTCTATGGATGCGCCATTTCTGGGGCGGCTGACAGCTGGTGTTTCTAGCCTGGGAGGATGCCAATATTCATGGCACCCTTCCTGGGCTATTAATATCAGCCCCCAGCTGTCTGCCTAGCTTTTGCTAGCTATTAAAATAGGGGGGACCCCATGTCATTATTTATTTTTCTTTTTTGGGTCCCCCATTTTAATAGCTTGTAATGGCTAGGTATTCAGCTGGGGGCTGATATTAGTAGCCTGGGAAGCTCTGTGGGTATTACCCCCTTCCCAGACTTCAAACATCTGCCCCAGGCGTCTGCTTAACCTCCGCTAGAGACTAAAATTACGGGGAACCCCACGCCAATTTTTTTTTTAATAAATCCTTTATTTTAACACTAAATGACAAGTACAGTAAGCAACACTATCACTGTACTTCTTATATATGTGACTGACATGTTTCTATCTAATCTATGTGTGATGCTCTATTCTTTCTGTTCTAAATTGTCGGGCACCGGTGTATGCCGTTGCTGAAATGCTGGCCGGCTTTTTTAAAGAGACGGGTGCATAAAAATCGGAGGGCACTAGTGTGTTCCAAGTGCCCTGCTATGTTTTTCATGCACCCTCCTATATACCCTGCCTGTCTGCCTATATATTCTGCCTGCCTGACGTTTAATTGAGCACTGTTCCCATTGATTTGGGCAATTTTTGACCTTCTGCAGACCCCGGGGGTGGGGGGGACAGCCAGAAAAATGCTGGAGTTTCCCATAGACTTACATTGGGATCGTTGCTCGGGTCGAGCACCCGAGTATTCCAATGTGCTCGACCCGAGCGTTTTAGTGCTCGCTCATCACTAGTAACCACGTAAATTTGCCGAATGTTACAGATTTTCCCGAATTTAACAAATTTTGCTCGTCTTTTCAATCACGAATCTGAATGTGCCGCATTCGTGTTGAACTTAAGTTTGGAGATCGGATCTCGAACATATTCGCTCATCATTAATGGGGAACTTTTTTGCCCTCTCTGTAGAAGAAGAAAAAATCAAGGCGTCCATGATTTTTTGATGCGGTCTGGATAAAGTAAAAAGTCAAGTTGGCAACCCTGGGTAGGCGGGCCAAATCAGATTTTTTTTTTTAATACAGCATTTGGTTATTACGTTTTGAAGTCTGGGGGGAAAAAAACAATAGTAATAGAATGTTTGCTTGTTTTTTTTTTTATTTGCATCAAATTACTTGGATGCAAATTGAGCTTCACCTGCCAAATTCAAGCAAATTGCTAGATTTGAATTTTATCCTCTGATTGAAACCAAAATACACTTTTATTCTCATCACAGCCTCCGGATGTAGCATAGTTGGGAATAGTCGTGAGCCATCCATATTATGGATTATGGGGGACCCTGGGGACTTTTTTTTTTCTAATAAATGTGTAAAAGAAGGAATTTGTTGGAGTGCTTTTTACAATTAATGGACTTTTGTGTGTGCGTGTTTATTTCTTTTGACTACTCTGACACACCACTCCATTACTAACCCCTGAGCTTGATGACAGCTGACATCAACCCCAAAACCATTACCCCGATTGCCTCTGCACCAGGGTGTGACGATATAGCTTATAATCTAAATCAGCAAGACGTTTAGATTTGTTAAGCCAAGAGAAATACACTGTGTTCATGTTGACTTGCAAATGTTTGTGTATTTCTGTGGCTGGTTAAGAAGGACACACTATGTGTATAAAACTGAATGACGTCTCTTCGTTTGGAAACAATGATGTTGCTAATGACATATTATACAAAGCTATCTAGATGTTTATTTATACTAAACTTACTATGTAAATAGATTAGCTCAAACAATGAGACCTGAGCCCTGTGAGTAATGCCCTCTCTAATCCCGACCTGTGATTGATGACCTTTTATATGTAAATATAAAAAGTTTTTTTTTATCCTGCTGCAAAGAAATTTGAAACCCAAATTGGAAAGAGACTTTACAGGGAGAATCAAAGATCAGATTCTCTGAGACCATCAGCTTGTATGCATGGATTTAACCAAAGAGACACAGATTTGGATTCTGCATGATTTTGGCCTAAGGGTATATGGTCCTGACTGGAAAGGTACAGATCTGCTCCATTGCACATCAGAGAGCTCATGGATACATTTTGGGGATACCAGGTTGGGATGATGAAGTCACCTGGTCCCAAGGAGACATTTGGAGGAGCCAGATTGGGACCCGCCGGTCATCTGGCCCCATGGAAACTCTGAGAGGCCAGGGTGGGACCCTCTGGTCTCCTGGCGCTGTACTTAGATGAACTGCCAGCTTCCTAAGTTTACCGCTACCTTCTCTCTGTGGGGGCCTGCCAGAAGCGGGGGGGGGGGGGCATTGGTTGAGGTAATTTGCCCTGGAAGTCCCAAAGTCACAGCTGTACTATCGCAGGTGGGCCAGCGGAAGGGTGAGGACTGTGTAATGTCCCATCTTGGGTATTTGCTGTGACTGTTCTATGTGTTTATTGTCTGCTTTGTGGTTCAATAAAGTATTGCCACACTGTTTTACCCTCACCCTGTGTTGTCTGAGTAGTGTTATGCAGACGGAAGACCCCGTGTCTTTACACAGGGCAATCGGAAAGAGCCGAGGCTAAGCACCAGAATTGGCGTATCTAATGAATGTGCCCTTTCTGGGGCGGCTGAGGGTTGGTGTTTAGTCTGGGAGGGGACCAATATCCATGGCCCTTCCCAGCCTATTAATATCAGCCTGCAGCTGTCTACTTAGCCTTTGCTTTTTATTAAAAATAGGGAGACCCCACTTCATTTGGGGAGGTCACCCTTTTTAATAACCAGTACAGGCTAAACAGACAGTTAGTGGCTGATACTAATAGGCTGGGAAGGGCCATGGATATTGGCCCCTTCCCATAATAACTGCAGCTCACAGCTGTCTGCTTTCCCTTGACTGGTTATTAAAAAGGGGGACCCCATGTCATTAATTATTTATAATATGTTTAAATAAGGCTAAAAACTCTTTAGTGCTATGTGACCGGCACTAAACAGTGCTAGTTTATTATATGTAAGGAGCTTGTAACATAAATATCTTCAGGACATCTATCCTATCTATAGATGTATGTTAAATGTAAAATTGCTTTTATTAGTTTGTAAACTAGCATTAATTATTAACATAATTACAGTATGTAAAAGCTGATGTTAAAAACGCATTGCATATGGATGCTAGTTGAGAAATTGCATTGTACTCGCATGACACGTCTTACTTTTCTGGATCAACGTTGGATATATATATATATTATATTTTGTATTATATATATTTTTTTATACACTAGTGTGACTCTACCCTTATCCTGATCCTCTTGTTAATATTGTACAGGGTGACCACAAAAAACCCTCCTTTATTTGAATTAGCTATAAATTCAAAACTTATTAGAATATAGTGAGAGGGAGTGAACGTAGATTGTGGTAGACAAAATTATATATATTTTTTTAATTAATGTATCTGTGGTCACCATATATCTAAACATTAGCTAAAAAATGTATTTCATTTCTTGCAGAATCTATAAGCACTCTTGTCACGATATCCCAATAAGTTTTTGTTTTATCACTACTTGACATCAAGGACTGTTTTTGTGGTCACCATGTATATTAGCTAGTGATGGTCGAGTACTAAAATGCTCGGGTGCTCTATGCTCGGGTCAAGCAAATTGGAATACTCGGGTGCTCGACCCGAGCAATGAGCCCAATGTAAGTCTATGGGAAACTCGAGCATTTTTCAGGCGGCTCCCCCCGGCGGTCTGCAGAGGGCCTAAAAATTGCCCAAATCGATGGGAACAGCATGGGGAAGACAACTGGAAGCATTTCTGACTCCCAGGTTACTGCTGTCAACAACGTTGTCAGAGGTATTACGCCACTTTTACGGACTCACAATAAAACATACAAAACCAAAATGGATTTTCCTGGGAAATATGTTAAGGAACATCCTTTCCAGGGTAATGACTTGTATATAAGGCAAAATAAATACAAAACTAAAAATACTCCTCCACACCTTGGGATACTTTCACACGTAGTGTTTAAGATGCATTTTTGCACTTTTGCATTGCTTTCAACCGTGACAAATGCATTCACCGGGAAATGTCATTTTAACACTTTACAACCTTATCTGGCCATGTGGTGTGTGAGGCATGATCAGACACATCCTGTTTCATTTATGAAGGAAGGACTCTGAAAGTCGCACAGCCTACTTTTATAGGGCCATCAGGCTGCCTTTACTATTCTTAGAGAGCCATCAGCCAGCTATGCTTTGTTGCTCCTATTAGTAAAGAGTGGGTCTCCTATACTGTTATTGCATTAGTAGTGAGTGACAGGTCTGCCCAAAATTTGGATGCACTCCAATACCCTTTTGAAGAGACTTTGTTTTCAGGAGGCCCTCCTCTATGTTACCATTATTAGGAAGTGGGTCTCCCATTGTGTTTGCCTATGCAGTGAATGCTAGGGTTGCCAAAAAATGTGAAGGCCCTCCAATGCCCCTTGGAAGAGACATAGAGGGCCTCATGAAAAATTTTTCCCATTATTAGCAAGTGGGTCTCCCATAGTGTTGGCCTATGCAGGGCATGCAAGGGCTGAAAAAAAAATTGGGAGGCACTCCAATGCACCTTGGAAAAGACGTGGAGGAGAACCTCATAAAAAAAAAAAAAAAAAAAAAAAAAAAACACCATTCGGAAGGAGCGGGTCTCCTATTCTTGACAAACATTTAACCCTGGAAGGTGTACTTGAACATACTGTGTAAAATTTTTTTTTACGGGCATCATAAAAACCCTTTAAAAAAATTATATGGGTGTTGCAACACGGACCACGGTCACCTTGGTGATATGGTGGTTGAGCATGAGGAGAACAAGAGCAAATAGCCAAAATCAGGAAGCGTATACCCATGTGTGGGTGTGAAAAGGTGCATGTGACGCACCCCCTGGGCCATATTCTTTAGGGGAATACCCGGAGCCGGATCAGATGGGGGTTGTAGTCTCCGAGTGGCTGTGACCCGGTCCGTGCCCAGGGTGTCAAGCTCAGAGTATGTGGCAGTCCTACAGATGTTATAAAGTTCTTTATGTCGACTACGCCACCCGTTGTATTGCGGTCACTACGGCCGCCGCTGCAGCAGGGTCCGCTGAGGCTGATGGTGTTGGTGCAGCTTTTGATAGTATAACCCCCAACGGGTGGGGTATAGCCTCAGGGGGTCAGGTGCAGAGGATGGGGGTTGTGGTGGTGCAGCATAGATGATAATTAAAGACAGAGTCGGGTTGTGCAGTTTAGGGTATTTACTTACTGCTGATGTTCCGGTCACTCCAGCTTCAAGTGACCACCCGAGCCGTGCTGCGTCCACCAGGTCCTGGATTCAGCCAACCCCCAAGCAAGTCCGGAGCGTGACCCTGAGCCCTCCTTCCTGTCCTGTCTTCTGGCCGTCCCCACCAGGGATCCACCTAGGTCCAGCTCCCTCGGGCCTTCTGTTGGGAAATCCTTGGCCTTGGGTTCCCTGACCCTACATGTGGTTTGCCTTCAGGGTGGATGTGGTGGGTGGCCGTGGCAGATCCTGCCCACGGCCTCCGGTCTCTGGCTAGGGTGTGCTTTAGCCCCCACCAGTTTGGGATCCGGTACCCTTTTGCCAACTCTTCACCCGATGATGGACTTTGGGTTCTCAGAGTCCTTTTCTTTCACCCCCTCTGGGTCTTTCTTCCTTTCTCCTCTCTCTCTCTCTCTCTGGGGCTGCTCTGCTCCTCTTCCTCTGCTCTGCTCTGACAAAAGGCTGACAGACTGACCCTGTTCTCTGATGGTGCCCACCTTATATACACCCTCTATGTGTGAGCTCAGGTGACCAGCACCCAATGAGCTCCTATCTTTACCCAGGCTGCTCCCCCTATCTGCCCCTACACTACTTGGGATGTACCACCCCCCTCCCACTCCAGCCAGGAACAGACTCGGTCGTACCTGCACATTTCTAAGTGGGAGTACCGTTGGTCTGTTCCTCGGAAATGGGATGTATGTAGTGCATGCAGCTTTCTGAGCTCAGTTCCACACTCCATCCTTACCCGGGAGTGGAATATCACACCTCTGGGTTGAGGTGCAATACCCCTGTAGCAGCCGAATCCTCAGGGTGCTACACATGGGAATACACCTCCTAAAAAAAGACACTGCTAACAGGCAAGATTTCCGTGTCCTCACCAAGAGGACGACTGACATCATCAATCATTATCCATGGCCTTGTTGATGCTGGTAGTCAACAACTGCCCTCTTCTGCTCACAAATCCTTCCCAACATCTGCAGTATAGAATTGAAATGCGTGGGGACATCACACACCAGTCGGTAGGTGTCTTTCTAAAATGGGCACACAGGCGGCGTACTTTGACAAGCAGCTGCGGGTAGCTTTTGAGAAATCACTGAACCACGAAGTTAAGCACATGGGCCAGGCATGGTACGTGTGTGAGCTCTCCTCACCTCAGAGCCGCCACCAGGTTCCGGCCATTGTCACCCATGACCATGCCTGGCTTGTAGGTTCAATGGTGTCAGCCACAGATCTGATTGCTCTTTCAGAGCTGTCCACAACTCTTCAGCATTGTGCGGTTTGTCACCTGAGCATATTGGGTTCAGCACAGCCTGTTGCTGCTTGGCTGAGGCAGCACGCAGTTCTTCCAACTTGTGACTAATGTGGTCATTTCAGAGATGGAGGATGAGGTGTAGGAGCTGTAGACTGTGGGGGCAACCCTGCTTGACCTAGGTCCCACAATCCTTGGCGTCGGGAGGATGTGTTCTGTCCCAAGGTCCGACTGGGTCCTGGCTTCCACTATATTTACTCATTGTTCAGTCAGCGAGATGTACCATCCCTGCCAACAAGTACTTGTCCACGAGTCCGTGGTTAGGTGGACTTTCCCAGTAGCTGTATTGTTGAGGGCACGGCTAATGTTGTGGACATGTGCTTGTGTAATGAGGGGACGGCACACCAGGAGAAATGGTGATGGCTGGGGACTGAGTACTTGAGGACGGCTGCCGCCATCAGGTTGCAGAAAGCTTCCATCTCCATGAGCCTAAAAGGCAACATTTAGAGCGCAAGCAGTTGCGAAATGTGGGAATTTAGTAGTGTGGCCTATGGGGCATTGGCTACATATTTGCACTTGCGTTCCAAGGACTGGGGTATGGACAACTGAACGCTGCACTGGGACAAGGACATGCTTGCTGATGGTGCTACTTGTGTGCAACGACAGGTGCAGGGCTGGAGGCATCTCCGCATTCACTACGGACAGGGGATTGGCTTGCATGCACAACAGCGGAAGAAGCAGTGGTGTCACCCGCAGACACTGTTGCTGGATCCTTGGGGTTCGGCCCACAAAGTCGGGTGCTTTGCTGCCATGTGCCTGGTCAGGCTGGTCGTTTTGCTACCCCTGATGATTCTGACCTGGCAGGTGGTGCAAATGGCTTTTTTGGGATTATCGGCAGAGTCTTTAAAAAACAACCAGACTAGCGAAGACCTAACAGTTGTACTGATGTGGCACCCCTGAGAGTTCAGTCGCCACAGGGGTACTGCACCTCAGACCGAGGTGTGGTATCTCTTCTCCGAGGTAAGGAAGGAGCACCTTTTCAGGACCCAACCTCTGCATCCAACACTACACCTCTCCCACCTGAGGGGGGCTTATATGCACCAGGGTGCTGCCCCAGCCGGGATAAGAGGAGATGGGGGCGGGAACCGAAGTTAGGGGGAACCATGTAGTGGGTGAGGGTGGAGGACGCACTTAGAGGTTACACCACAAAATTCATATTTAATAAACTGCCATCTTGGGTTCAAGGTCTTTGATTGTGATCTTCATCACTGAACGTGGCTTTGTGTGAACCTGCAGCTGACTGAAGATACACGGTCCTCGTGCTCTGGCCTTGAGGCGAGGAGTGGGCTAGAGTTAACGGTTGTCTCTACCCGGTCAAGGTCCTTACCTAAGAAGGCCTGGAGGGGAGTAGAGGAGAAAAGCTCCACAGGCAAAAGGATCCCAGGGGATGCGGACGGAGCGGCGTACACCACCTGCTACCCTCATTCTGGCCTAGTCAGAGGGACTCCTGCTGCAAGAGGGGTACCGGCCCCCGATATCTGACTGTCACTTCAAGTCTTAGTCAGAGAAGCCCGGAGGCTCGGTGGATCTCACCGGGTAACGGAAGGAGCGGAGTCGCCACCCGTACCCTTGTTCTGTGTATAGCCGGAGGGAGACCCAGTCTTACAACACGCACCACATACGGACAGGAGAGGACCTAGTGGGAAAGTCTAGGAAGACTCTGGTGCGGGGGTCCTGATTTTTGCACCCGAACTACCCAGAGTGTGTTGAACCCCCTTCCTGGTGGCCGCAGCGCGCCGTGAGGAGCAAGGAGAAGCCTTGCAGCTGACACCTAACATCGTGAGTAAAGCTTGGAAGACTGCATCCATTGCCTCCGGTTCATTATTTCAGCGCGGCACCACACTGCACCACATTACCCACTACTACTCCCCTGATCTGCTATTCTCTGCCCTGAGGCCCTGCTCCGCCTGTGGGGAGTAGTACCATCTGCCGCTGCCACAACATCCCGCCTCAGAGGACTGCCACAGCGCTTGTGGCGAATCACCAGGTACCACAGGTGGCTTAGCCATTAAATCCACTCGATTACCACCGTCCCTCCTAGCCCTTATTTTTGATGTGACGACCCTGGGCACGGGCCGGGCCTAGGTCACGACTGCATCCACCCTCCACCTGGAGGCCCGGTTCCGAGTACCCCCATCTCTCAGGGTGGGCTAGTGAGAGAGGAGGCGTCACACTGGCAACTTACATCGTGTTGGTGTTATGGGGAACTGTTGCCTGCCTTCTGTCTGCGGCCACCAATCTGCTTCTTCCTGCCTGTTGGGGTGCTCTGCTTCTCCCCCCGTGTGCTGCATGTCCTACTGCCAGGTTGGGTTAGTTGCTATATCATCCACCACCTCGTCTTCCACTTCCGCACCTTCGTCCTCCTCCTGACTTTTTGGCAATTGTCTCATCATCGTCCACCTCTTGTGACACTTTCCCACCGTCACCTTCGTATGACTGTGGCTGCTCATATATTTGGGCATCGCTAAATGTGATCTCCTCTTGCCCCGCTTCAAGTGGACCGAGCGAGAGGCCAGAATCTATTAATGGAAAAGTGAACAGCTTTTCGGAGTGTCCAAGTGTGGGATCAGTTGTCTCTAGGCACTTGGCATGGTGGGAGGAAGGAGGATCAGGGTGAGGAATATGCGGTCCAAACTCACGGCTACTGAGACTTGACCGTGTGGAAGACAGGGTGGAGGTGGTGGTGGTGGCTAAGTGACTGGAAGCATTATCTGCTATCCGACCAATAAGCTTTTCACACAGCTCTGTGTTCAATAGTGGTGTTTTTCGGTCCCCTATTAATTGGGACAGGAAGGTCAAGCGAGAAGATGTGTGTTTGTTGTGGCACAATTTCAGTTTGCCCACGGCCCTGGCCTCTGCATGTATCATCACCGTCGCGTCCAGTTCCCCGTCATTTGTCACATGCTTTGCCCATTTTAAATGGAGGACAATATCTTCTATGCTCGCTACAAATGGCAGAATTTTCAGCGTAATTATATGTGATCCGTGTGACTGACAAACCACCGTTTTAAATAGCTGGATTTTTAGCGCTGTAATATGGAAAGGACCTGACTGTATTCTGGACTGCCAACAAGCAAATGGCACAGAAAAACTGTGTTCTCTGGATTGCTTTTTAAGCAAATAATGATTTAAGATCAAAAAAAAAAAAAAAAAAAATTATTCCTGGGCCCATTTCTAGAAATATCTAACAGCAGCAGACAGAACTGGAATGGAGCCTCTTGTGCTTGTCTGATATAAAATACGTGACTGATATGTCTGCAGATGGATTAGTCCTCAGAAGGACTGTTTGTTGAGATGGATATGTGTAATATGCTTCTGTTTTACCTACACTACCTAATAAACAAGCTAATCTCTCCATACCTCTGATATAGACCTGATGACGCTGTGCGGCCAGCCAATCAATGTAATGCCGCAACCAACATGGCTGCGGCATTACAGTGAGTGGCAGGCAATCCCTGAATCTTCATTGGCTCTATAAAGAGCACCAAACATGCAGGGAGGGGACCCGAGAATCTGCCCAAGCATCTCACAAGTACTCGGTGAGCTCCGAGCATGTCGAGTACTTGCGAGTATGCTCGCTCATCACTAGCGTTGACCACTGAATATGTAAGTTGCTGTGTTATTTTATTACAGTATTGTGGCGCCCCTGAGGGATTAGTCGCCACAGAGGTACTACATCTAGTGATGCCCCGTCTCATGCTGCACATAACACATCTGCATCTCTGGCTGCTATGGGCATAAAAGGGGACAAACTTATGGTGTGGCACCCATGCTCCCCTGACCTCAACCCCATTGAGAACCTCTGGAGCATCATCAAAAGGAGTGTCTATGATGGCGGGAAGTAGTTCACATCTAAGCAACAGCTCTGGGAGGGTATTCTGTCCTCATGCAAAACAATTGAAGCAGAAACCATCCAAAACCTGACAAATTCAATGGTCGAGAGAGTTCAGAAGCTCCTTTCGAACAAGGGGTCCTATGTGCAAATGTAACATCACCTAGAATAAAGTTTTGAGTTGAAAACTGTTTGATTTCAGTTTGTAATAACCTGCTAATGCTTATAATTTCAAAAATGACCATTTTTTTTGGTCTTTATTAAAATGAAAAGGTTGAAAACTCTGCTGTGCATAATAATTTGGAACATACATTTTGAGTGCAGTTTGAGTTTTTTATTTTTTTAAAAATATACTGTTATCATAGGCAGCTTGTACAAAAACCTTTCAATTGTACTCTAATAGTTATTTGACTGGAAAATTACAATGACTGCAATTCATATAGGTAATTTGGGAAAATCTGAGAAAATATTTGCATAATAATTTGGAACACAGTGTAGTTTACTCCCGTTTGCACCACAAATATTATTTTTGTTTAATTGTTGTGTGCACACCGTCGCATATTATCAGAAGGTTTATAACTAGTGATGAGCAAGTACCGTAGTAATCGCTATACTCGTAATGAGTACTTTGCAATAATCGCGTATTCGTTCCGAATAGCGCGTACAATGTAAGTCGATGGGAAATGAGAGTAATTTTCTGCTGGACCCTACAAAGGGGCCTGGGGGGGCCTGAGGAAAGGGCTGAAATGGATGGGAAAGTAATGAAATAGAATTGGAAGAGCCTGGAGAATGTGCCTGCATGCATTTCTGACTCGCATATGGTTTGTCGCAGTATTACGCCACTTTTACAGACACACAAGAACAACTACCAAACCTTACCTAAATTGCATTTAACAGGCCAAAAATATTAAATAGTTTTTCCTGCATAATCACTTGTATATAAGGCTAAATAAACAAGAGAAACCAAAACATTATCCCTTTTAGCCTTTGTTTACACATACTGTTGTGGCTTTTTTACAATCGCCTTTTACAATTGGGAGGGCCCTGACTTATACATTTTGCAGGTCCCTCTGTCATACATCATTTTTAGTTTGCTATTCCCCAGCACTTTACAAGCACAGCTAGAACGCACCAGTAGGTATGTTGATCTTTGACCTGAGAGGCGTCAGGTGGCTCTGTAACAAGCGCTTTGGAGGGACAGCTGTTACTTAGACATTTGGGCGGTCCCTCCATCATTGACACTCAGTGGAATACATATTCCATAGCAGTTTACAATGTGCCCATTCTAGCGCTGGTCTTGACCCTCCTCCTCCACCACCACCATGTGATACTGAGGCCCTAAATTCAAATGTTCAGAGGGCCTGCAGTAGGCAGGAAAGCAGAGTTTTGTGAGCCCTCGTGTGACCCTGTAACATACATTTTGAAGTGCCCTTCTCTAGAGATTTTGGAGGTGCCTCTTGTGTACATTTGAGAGTGCCCTCACTTATTCATATTGTAGGGCCCTCACTATTATTTAACTCATTTAAGGGCAGAGACTACAGAGAAAATTGCTAAGAGACATGGAATACTAGAAGGTAGCAATGAGTGCGGCCCATGATCCTCAGGTATGGCTGAACTCTGTGAACCGGAAAAATAAAGCTGCACTAGTCAACTGGATGACTAGCTCAAATATAACACTTGTGCAAATCAATGGACAAAGGATATGACTCGCCCCCTGGGCCGTGGGGCACTCGGAACCGGGCTTCAGTGCAGTGTTGGGGGTAGTAGTGGCAACCCGATCCCGTGGCTCAGGGTGGTCAGACCAAATGCTGTGGCAGTCTATTTGTAGGGTTTTGAATGTCCGACTACGCCACCCGTGGATTGCGGTCAGGGATGATCGTCGCTGCAAGGCAGACCGCTGAGACTGATGTTGGTATGCAGCACAGGGATAGGATAACTCCCCACGGGAAGAGTGTAGCCTCAGGGCAGTGTAATAGGATGCTGGGGGTGATGGTGCAGGCCGCAATAATAAGGGTTCAGAGTCTGCTTCAAACAGTCCAGGGTCTTTATTGCAGTTAGTACTAATGACCCAACAGGAGTACAGGGTAGGAATGGGCCTGGGTGTCTGAGAGCATTCGGGCGAGCCCCACTGGTCAGGGTGAGTGGGTAGGCCTACCGTTCTCTCTCTGCCCTTACTGACTATCTCCCTTTTCATGGTATGATAGCCCACGTTCCTGAGCTGGCGGTGTACTACGCCCGTATGGCTTGCGACTTGGGCCTTAGGTACCTGTTGCTTCACCGTGCTGTACCGGTCCCTCTGTGTGGCGGAGCCTCCAGGCTTCTCAGGCCAAGGACCTGAAATCCCTCGTGGGTTGGTTATCTGCTGCCGGGCTTGCAACCCTGACAGCCTCGGACCCCAGTGTCCAGTTGTGTAGTTCTCTCAGCCAGGACTGGCTCTCGTCACCTCTGTCCCTGGCTTGCTGTTCCTCCTCTGCCTCCTGGACTCCTCAGCTGCTGCTGACCTGTCCCTCTCCTCTGGGAACCCTTCTGGATGCTTCAGAAGTGGGTCCTGGTCTCCCTAACCCTGCCCTCAGTTCCAGCTTTTATAGGGGCAGCCTGCTCCCCCTACTGGCCTGGGACAGGAGGTGCTGCATGCTAATGGTCCCTGACCAGGGAACCTCCCTCTTGCTCTCAGACACAGCCTTTTGATATTTGTGGCATCCAGGCCTGGGGTGACACATTCCCCCCCTAGTAAATTTTAGTACTCCGGGACTAAACAAGAAACACAAATACAGGGTATAAATGCATGACCATAAACACAACAGGGAAAGAAATAACAAACAACACCACATATTGAGTTCTTTAGGTCACAGTGTGGTCTGTGACCGGGTGTCCATATCACCCAACATGGTGAAGTTTTGAACTGTGTGGGGACCTGTCTCCATAAACTCCAAGTTCCTGGCCTTGGGCGTGGCGACAATGCTGAGCTACCTACTTTGGGTCGCAAAGGGGGTCACGCCGGACAGGTTTTTCTTCCGTGGCCAACAAGAGGGCACCAGGTGCAACTATCTACATGGTAGTTCAGGTTATTCACTGTCCATAACCCGTCAGTCCATTGCATCTAGGAAAACTGGAGAAACATTATTAATTACCAGGGTACAAACATAACACATTAAATATATACATTTAGATCTTCCAGCGAGCTGGTATTTGACCCCTAGTGCTCCGGGTTGACCTCCGTAAGCCACTGTCTGGTGGTGGTCTAACCTGGTTTTCCCCACTATCATTTAGGGTACAGCTACTAGCTGGGTTCACAGGCAGGGCAGACGGCCATCTGCGGGTCCTTTGGCTTACCGCAGGCATGGCAGGCTCACTGTCAGCAGAGGGTTGACTCTTGGGCTGCTGGCGTGGGTTCTTCTTCTGTAGGCTCCTGCTGGGTAGGCTGAAGGAAGTGCAGGACGGGTACCACTATCGCGTCATTTATCCGAGTCCAGGACGGGGGTAACTCTCCAAGAACTGTGCTGATAATTTCCTCCTTGTCCTCTGCGGGCTCAAGGTCATCTTGATCTTCACTTGGCTCTTCAACCAACAGGGGCATGTTGGTTGAAGAGCCTCTCTTGCTTTTCTCTCGCTTGAGCCAGACTCCTCTCCACACTCTCCTGTACCTTCTTGTACTGTAGCCGCCGTTCCGTATCACAGTCTGGGGAGGTGTCCTCGGGTGTCAGGACTCCCATTTCCAGGTCGATCGGCAGCTTACCTGGTCTTGCTCGCATCAGGTAAGCCGGGGTGCACTTTGTAGTATTCACCGGGATATGGTTGTACAAGTCAATCAAGTCTGGCAGCTTCTCCGGCCACAGGCTGCGTTCTTCCAGGGGCAACATCTTGAGGAGATCAATGACAATATTGTTCATTTTCTCACACAGCCCGTTGGTTTATGGGTGGTAAGGCGTTGTCCGAATCTTCCTACAGCCGTAGAGGTTGCAGAACTCCTGGAATACTTTAGCCTCAAACGCTGGACATTCATCTGTCAAGACCTGTTCCGGATACCCGTGTGGATGGCAGAAGTGTTGATGGAAGGCTCTGGCCGCTGTTTGGGCTGTCAGGTCTTTAACAGGAACCACCACCAGGAACTGGGAGTAATGGTCCACAATTGTCAAGGCATAGACGTAGCCCGACCGGCTTGGAGCCAATTTCACATGGTCCAGAGCTACCAGCTCAAGAGGCTGCCTGGTGACGATGGGCCTCAAGGGTGTCTGCTGGCTGGTACGGTCCTTCCTTCTGAGGTGACATGGGCCGCAGTCCCTGCTCCACTTCTCTATGGCCCTTCTCATACCGACCCACTAGAACCGCTCACTCAGTAGAAACTCCAGTTTCTTCCACCCGAAGTGTCCCGCTCTGTCCTGGTAGGCCTCCAGGACCATTGCTGCATCTCGCCTTGGGACCAATACCTGCCAGGTCAGCTCGTGCGTCCGGTGGTTGACAAGCCTTCTGCACACCTTACCCTCGTAGAGGAATAGCCTGCTTTTCTCCTTCCATATCTGCTTGGCTTCCTCTAGAGCGTCCGGGCCAGGGCTAGCGTCTGCCTGGGTTAACAGGTCTTTCACCAGACGTATTGCAGGGTCGCTATCTTGCATTTCAACCCAGCCGTGGTGGGGTAAGGGGTTGAACAGGACGGTGGTTAGGTCTTTGTCTCTTACCCGGTGAGATTACTGAGTGGCCCCATACCGGTGGAATGCAGGGAGTTCTACTTCCTCCAGCTCTTCAGAGTCTTCTCCTCCTTTGGGTAGGTGAGGCATTCTTGATAGGGCGTCTGCATTGGCGTTGGTTCTGCCTGCCCGGTATTTGATTGTGAAGTCATAGTTCGATAGCCGGGCCATCCACCGCTGTTCTAGGGCACCTAGTCTTGCATTGTCCAGGTGTGTCAGCGGGTTGTTGTCCGTGTACACGGTGAACTTTGCAGAGGCCAGGTAATGCTTAAACTGTTCTGTGATGGCCCACACCACTGCCAAGAATTCTAGCTTGAAGGAGCTGTAATTCTCCGGGTTTCTTTCAGTGGGCTTCAGCTTCCGGCTGGCGTACGCGATCACCCTTTCTCTGCCCTGTTGGTTTTGGGACAGCACGGCTCCTAGCCCCACATTACTGGCATCGGTGTGGAGGATAAAAGGCTGGCCATAATCAGGGTAGGCCAGGATCTCCTCCCCCGTGAGGGCCATTTTCAGCTTGCGGAAGGACTCCTCTTCCAGCTTGTCCAACTTGAAGGGTGGCTTGTGACTTCTGGATTTAGACTGGCCTATCAGGAGGTCCTGCATTGCAGCTGCCATCTTTGTGAACTCGGGGATGAACCTTCGGTAGTAGCCTACCAACCCGAGGAACTGCCTCACTTCCTTTATGTTAGAGGGGCTTGGCCAGCTCTTGATGGCTGTCACTTTGTCGGGGGCTACTCCCTCAGCACTCACCACGTGCCCTAGGTACTGTACCTTTCGGTTTTAACAGGTGGCACTTGGAGGGCTTCACTTTCAGGCCATAGCCTGCCAGGGCTTCCAATACCTCTGCCAGGTGTTTCAGATGGTCCTCGTAGGTCTTTGAATAGACAATTGTGTCATCCAGGTAAAGTAGGACCGTCTCGAAGTTTTGGTGCCCTAGACAGCATTCCATCAGCCTCTGGAAGGTCCCTGGTGCGTTGCAGAGCCCGAATGGCATACAGTTGAATTTGCTCAATCCCATCGGGGTGGTGAAGGCGGTCTTCTCCTTGTCAGCTTCTGCCACAGGAACCTGCCAGTACCCGCTAGTAAGGTCCAAAGTAGAGAAGAAGTTAGCTGATTTTAGTGCGGCTAAAGACTCCTCTATCCTAGGTAACGGGTACGCGTCTTTTTGAGTGATACGATTGACCTTTCTATAGTCCACGCACATTCTCATGGTACCGTCTTTCTTTTTTACCAAAACTAAGGGAGTTGCCCAGGGGCTACAGCTATCTCTAATGACCCAGCTTCTTTCATTTCTCTCAGCATGCCCTTTGCGTTTTGATAATGTGCAGGAGGTACAGGTCTGTGTCTCTCTTTTATTGGTGGGTGGCTCCCCGTGGGAATGTGGTGTTCTACTCCCTTTACTCGGCTGAAGTCTAGCGGGTGGTTACTAAAAATTCTCTCGTACTCCTGAACCACCGGGTAGACTCCTTGTTTTTGGTGCAGGGGAGTGGAGTCAGCACCCACATGGAGTTTCTGGCACCAGTCCTCCTTGTGTTTCTGGGAGCCATTACCCTCCACCGAGGGAGATGAAGGCAAGGGTTCCACGACCCTGCTAGCATTGTGTTCGACGGCAAACAATTTGGCTAGTGTAGCGTACCTGGGCAAGTGTACTTCCCTTTCCCCAATGTTTAAGATCCGGACGGGCACCCTTCGATGGCGGACATCAACCACCCCCCTGGCTGTCAAAATGGTGGGCCTGCTGTCTGAGTACACGGGTTCTACCATGGCTTGGTAGTCTCTCCCTCTTAACCCGAATTGCAGTCCGACACCAGATCATCATTTCACTTTTGAGAGGCATGGCAATGGGGAACGGGTCACTCATCCTCACGCTACCAATCTCACCACCTGACAGTTCTACCTGTTGCCATCTCATCAGGGCTCTTATCTCTTTCTGGAGGACCCTCTGTGGGCTGGAGCTCGCATTCATCGCCACCTGCTGCAAAATCACAATTACTTCTGAAAGACAGTTTTCAATCACATTAGTACCCAAGGTTATTTTAGGGTGACTTTCACGACGGTCAATGTCCACAATGATCACTCCCTGTGCCGGCAGTTCAACCTTACCAATCTTGATGGTCATCTCTCTGAAGCCCACCTGCGACACGGGTTGACCATTGCTGGCGATGATGCTTAAGTCATCATGTGGATAACGGGTTATATCCGCGTCACTCCAGTACCGCTTGAAAAGTACGTAGGGGATGGTAGTCACTTGAGACCCGGTGTCCAGCAGTGCACTCATGGGGATACCGTCCAGCACTACGGGTAAGACCGGGCGTCCCCCCCACGTACTTATCGCACCAATTAGATGGGCCTGGTGACCTTATGCCTGGGGGTTGGCCTTCTGCCCCAGGTCGGACCCATTTAAAGTACAGTACCTTGCTATGTGTCCTGGCTTACTGCAACGGCGGCAAATCGGCTGTCCATCCTCAGTGTAACGGTCGGCGGGCCTCCCTCTGAACGACGGGATCCTCATCTGTCGCCGCCACGGGACATCCTCCGGACTGGAAGCCAGCTTGATTGGTCTTGACGGTTCCACCTGCAACGACTGTACAGTCCTAGTCAATGCAGCCACACTCTTTGTTAGTTCCTGGACCTGATGGTGCAGGTTTGCAGGCTGGGATGGATTTAGGGCCTGTGCATCAGCCCCCACAAGGTCTGCGGGGTTGGGCGCTGCCCCTGGTGGTAAGTGATGGCAGGGCGCTGGGAAACTACAGCGCCACCTGGTGCGGGTTCTCGGAGCACCCGGATGGCCCGATTCTTGAACTGCGCAAAAGTCAACTCGGGGTTCTGTAGGGCCATGAGGCGCAGCTGGGTTCTGTGGGCGCTGGACAGCAGACCTTCTATGAACTGGTCAGTCAACAGTTTATCTGTATCCTGCACGCGGCCAGGGTCAGCTTGCTTGATTGCTCCCAGAGCTTCTTGCAGGTTCAAGGCATAGTCTCTGATACTATCTTGGGCTCGCTGCTTACAGCCATAGAACCGCATTTTGATTTCTGCTGAGGTACGGGTATCAAAGGTACTCCGCAGCCGGGTCAGAATGTCCTTTTACAGTCCTTTTCTCCTCATCTGACCATGATTTCACTTCCCGTTGGGCTGCACCGGTTAGCTGCCCCGTCAGATTGCTCACTTTCTGTTCTTCTGTCAGGGGATAAACTTTAAATAAACTGTGCAGTCTTTCCTTAAAGTCAGTTAATGTATGGGATTCCCCTGAGTATTGGGGCAGCCAGGCTGCTCCGGGGATGTAGAGCATGGAGAACGGCATCACCGCTGCTGCAGCCACGCTGGTGGTAGAAGGTCCCTCCGCGTCCGTCATCTTCCTCCCCCCCCCTAGTTAACCGTGGCCTACCTTCCGTTGATCCTCTTCCGTAGGCCGCGGCTCCGCTGGTGCTGCTCCGGGCGAGGACCTTGCGTCGAGTCCTGGTGACGTCAGCGTCGCTCTCTCTCCTTCCAGGACCTTGCACAGCGTCGGTGTGTAGGGTGGGGCTTCACGTCTCGCGCGGTTTGGACGTCCACGCCCCTCTTCTCATGCGGCGTCCCGAAGATGGCGTCCGATGGCGGGAAACTACCTTTTTTAAGGTACGCACACAGTCTTTTCAGGCACGCAATACCCGTTTGTGGCGGGTTGGTCACAATCCTGCCGACAACGCCAAAGCTGACTCTCCCCCTGGGCCGTGGGGCACTCTGAACCGGGCTTCATTGCAGTATTGGGGGTAGTAGTGGCAACCCGATCCCATGGCTCAGGGTGGTCAGACAAAATGCTGTGGCAGTCTATTTGTAGGGTTTTGAATGTCCGACTACGTCACACGTGGATTGCGGTCAGGGATGACTGCCGTTGTAAGGCAGACCGCTGAGGCTGATGTTGGTATGCAGCACAGGGATAGGATAACTCCCCACGGGAAGAGTGTAGCCTCAGGGCAGTGTAATAGGATGCTGGGGGTGATGGTTCAGGCCGCATTAATAAGGGTTCAGAGTCTGCTTCAAACAGTCCAGGGTCTTTATTGCAGTTAGTACTAATGACCCAACAGGAGTACAGGGTAGGAATGGGCCTGGGTGTCTGAGAGCATTCGGGCGAGCCCCACTGGTCAGGGTGAGTGGGTAGGCCTACCGTTCTCTCTGCCCTTACTGACTATCCCCTGAGCTGGCCGTATACTACGCCCATATGGCTTGCGACTCGGGCCTTAGGTACCTGTTGCTTCACCGTGCTGTACCGGTCCCTCTGTGTGGCGGAGCCTCCAGGCTTCTCAGGCCAAGGGACCTGAAATCCCTCGTGGGTTGGTTATCTGCTGCCGGGCTTGCAACCCTGACAGCCTCGGACCCCAGTGTCCGGTTGTGTAGTTCACTCAGCCAGGACTGGCTCTCGTCGCCGCTGTTCCTCCTCTGCCTCCCGGACTCCTCAGCTGCTGCTGACCTGTCCCTCTCCTCTGGGAACCCTTCTGGATGCTTCAGAAGTGGGTCCTGGTCTCCCTAACCCTGCCTTCAGTTCCAGCTTTTATAGGGGCAGCCTGCTCCCCCTACTGGCCTGGGACAGGAGGTGCTGCATGCTAATGGTCCCTGACCAAGGAACCTCCTTCCTGCTCTGACACAGCCTTTGATATTTGTGGCATCCAGGCCTGGGGTGACACAGATATATGGTGCCCCCCCTCCAGTATGGGTTGGAGAAGCTTCTCCAAATGGCTTAGAGATTTTTATTGTCAATATTCCCCAGATCATATAGCAAGAGAAGACTTCTTGATACTGTTACTTGGTCCAGTGCAGAATGTGCATCGTATTTTCAAAAATTACTCCTGGGGCTGGGGGCTGTGTCATAGGTGCAGGAAGATTCCATGACAAGGACCTTCCTTGACAAACATCATCTACAATGGAGTAATGTTGTGGCCCTCAATTCAAGTTTTCAGAAGGCCATCAGTCGGTCATCAACAGTCAGGGGATACATATTCAATAGTGTAAATTTCTATCTCAGTCACAATGTGGCACAACCTGTGACAAGGGCCTCCAATGACAAATATTAGTTTGGTAGGACTACTGTACATTAAAGATTTGTCCACTGCACAATGTGCATAGGGCCAATTTTCACAAACCCTATGGGCTGAGTTATGTTAGAACCCTCCTGTTAGTTTTTTCTATTTTGTGGTCACGTGACCTGCTGCCCATTTATTCCAGCTCCACACTTCTAGCTTTGCTGTACTTCAGTGTTATTTTGACTCTCTATTTAGCCAGGTGCTCTTGTACCTATCTCTCTAGTTCGTTTGGTCCTTTGGACCTCTAAGTTCTTGTCTGTTTGCATTTTTGCTCGCTACAACTTCTGCTAGGAGGTGTCCAATTTTGTCCCAGTCCCTAGTTCTTTTAGGGACCCCTCCCTTTATTCTATAGGTCTGCGTTCAGACTAGCTGAGGACGAAGGCGGGTCTGTTCACAAGGAACAGGTTGCCCGCTGCATCGTAGGGAATCAGCTTAGTCTTATAGTAGGGACAGATTCCCTTTCTTTCCTTAGTTCTTGTAGTAGATAATGATTGACGCAGGATGCCACCATCCCAAGGGCCTCCTACTCCAGCCTAACTACTATTTGTGATTGTGTAGTGCACAAACTGCCCTTCAGTAGGGTTATCAATAAGGGAACAACAAAAACATTAAACTTTAGGAGGGCGAAGTTTGATCAGCTTATAGAAAACCTTCAACTTATTGACTGGGACAAAGTACTTAATCAATGGAATACGAATAGTAAATGGGGAAACCTTCAAAAGAATTCTGAATACTCAATGCGAGAGGTATATACCGTATGGGAATAAAAGGGCCAGAAATAAGAGGAAACCAATATGGTTGAACAAGAACGTAAAAGGGGCGTTAAATAGCAAAAAAGAGGCATTCAAGAGATTAAAACAGGAAAACAGTAAGAAGGCACTAATGTGTTACAAGGAAAAAACGAGCACCTGTAAAAAACAAATAAAAATAGCAAAGGAGGAAACAGACGTATTGCTAGGGAAAGTAGATCAAATCCCAAACTGTTCTTTACGTATATAAATAGTAAAAGGATTAAATCGGATAATATTGGACCGATAAAAAGTGAGGAAGGCAAAATCATAGAGAAAGATGAGGATAAAGCTAATCTATTAAATTTTTTTTCGACAACTTTCACAAAGGAAATAGAACTAACAGGCGAAATGAGAAGTGACAAGCTTAATCCTCCACTAAGTATGACAAATCTAACCCAAGTTGAGGTACAGAAACGCCTCAGTAACATTAAAATAAACAAATCACCAGGACTTGATGGCATACACCCACGGGTACTAAGGGAACTAAGTAATGTGATAGACCGTTATATCTTATATTTAAGGACTCTGAGACTGGGTCTGTACCATTTGATTGGCGACAGGCGAATGTAGTGCCAATATTCAAAAAGGGAGCAAAAAGTGACGCCGGAAACTATCGGCCGGTGAGTCTGACGTCCGTTGTGGGCAAAATTTTTGAAAGCTTCATTAAAGAGGCAATTACGGAGCATCTTGATGCTAATAATCTTTTAATCCCGAACCAACATGGATTCATGAGGAATCGCTCCTGCCAAACAAACCTGATTGACTTCCACGAGGAGGTTAGCTCTCGAGTAGATCAGGGGGAACCAGTGGATGTCGTGTATCTCGACTTTTCAAAAGCGTTCGATAACGTGCCACATAATAGGTTGGTATACAAAATGAGAATGATGGGGCTGGGGGAAAATGTCTGCAAGTGGGTAGCTAACTGGCTAAAGGATAGAAGGCAGAGGGTGGTTATAAATGGAATATACTCAGATTGGGTAAGCGTCACTAGTGGGGTACCACAGGGGTCTGTACTAGGCCCAATGTTATTTAATATCTTTATTAATGACATAGTCAACGGGATAAATAGTAAAATATCAATATTTGCAGATGACACAAAGTTATGTAAAACAATTAATACAAAAGAGGACAGTGCAGACCTACAGAGGGATTTGGATAAGCTGGGTAGGTGGAGCATTAAATGGCAAATGAGGTTTAACGAGGAGAAATGTAAGGTCATACATATGGGAAGGAAAAATGGAAGTCACCAGTACTCACTGAATGGGAAATCATTGGGGAATTCAGAGATGGAGAAGGACTTGGGCATCTTGATTGATAGCAAACTAAATTGGAGTGCCCAAAGTCAGGCCGCTGCTGTAAGGGCAAACAGGGTAATGGGATGTATCAGAAGAGGTATAGCTGCAAAGGATGAGAACATTGTTCTTCCACTGTACAAAGCACTGGTCAGACCACACTTGGAATACTGTGCTCAGTTATGGGCCCCAATATATAGAAAGGATATAAATGAGCTTGAAAAGGTACAAAGGAGGGCAACAAAATTAATAAAGGGAATGGAGGGACTGCAATACCCAGAGAGGTTGGCAAAACTAGGACTATTCAGCCTGGAAAAGAGAAGGTTGAGGGGGGACATAATAAATGTGTACAAATATGTTAGGGGACAGTATAGAGATCTTGACCGGGACTTGTTCAAAAGGAGGGATATTACGGTAACAAGAGGGCATTCACTAAGACTGGAAGAGAAAAGGTTTCAGCACCAGCATAGGAAGGGGTTCTTTACGGTAAGAGCAGTGAGAATATGGAATTCACTGAGTGAGGAGACGGTAATGTCGGATTCACTACACCAGTTCAAGCGGGGACTGGATGCATTTCTAGATACCAGGCAGATATCAGCGTATACTTAAAAATAAAATAAAATAGTAGGTTGATACAGAGATTTATTCTGACTGCTTGTTTCAGAGTCGGGAGGGAATTTTTCCTCAGGTGAAGATTGGCTAAAACATTTGGGGTTTTTGCCCTCCTCTGGATCAACTTTAGCAATTACAGTACTAACAGGTCGAACTTGATGGACGCAAGTCTTTATTCGGCTTTACAAACTGTTACTATGTTACTAAACCAGGACAGTATTCCAATGTGCATAGGATTTGTAAAAATTAGCCCTATGGGCTGTGTCATGGCTGACTCACTCTTTTGGCTGTGCCTGTGACAGCTAGCTTGGCTTGTGCCATCAACATCTGAAAATCTGTCAACAAAACCCAAAATGCCAAAAAAGCCTGTTAAGGGACGTGGTGTTGTCAGTGGTGCATGAGAAGGCACTCGGTCTGAGTCTGTGTCAGGTCATAAGAAGCTTGATGTATCCACTATGTTCCTGGAAAAAGTTCCCGGTCTGGAACGTAAACGTGTGTGGAAGCCAGAAGCGTGAGAGCAGATTCTGTCTTGGATAGCAGACAAGGCCTCTACGCATTTGTGAAGCGGCAACAAATCTTCCACGACCACACAGTCTACTGTGGATACACAGAAGGCTGGCACTTCCAATCCTGAAGCTGGTGCTCCTTCCTCCAGCCATTATCAGTCACAGGAGACATATGACCCAACCTTGGCCACTCCTAGGATCTGTTTGGTACATATCCTTTGGTTCTGGCCTATCACCGTGCAGCATTGAAGAGGGACAAGAGGAGGTTGCGTGTGTTTATGCTCAAGTATTTGAGGACCTACGGCCAGAAGAAAGCCAGTTGGAGGAACGTCATTTACTGTCTCCAGAGGTGGAGGCTGATGATGATGATGATGAGACAGTTGCAATCAGGTCAGCCTAAAATGTCAACTGGGAAGGGGGATGAGATAGAAGACGAGGTGGTCGATGATTCCACTGATCCGACCTGGACCGTTGGCATGCATAGCCATGACAGAAACCACAGAGGAAGATAGATATGTAGCACCAACACAGGCACAATGGGGTCGTGGTTTGCCCAGAGTGAGAACTTGGTCAACTGTTCCCAAGAGCACCCCCGCTGTGCGCCTAGTTAGGGCTAGGCTGTGTTCAGCTGCTGTGTGGAATCTTTTTTTCTGAAAGTCCTTCAGAGAAAAACATTGTCTGTGCCATACCAAGTTGAGCAGAGGCCAGGGCAAAGGCAACCTGAGCACCACCAGTATGAGAAACCACATGGCAGCCAAGCACCCCAGTAGGTGGGCGGAACACCAGGTTACCAAATCTGCGTCTGCGGGTCAAACTAATAATAATAATCTTTATGTAGTGCCAACCTATTCCGCAGCGTTTTACAATTCGGAGGTACATATTCAACAGTCATAAGTTAACATAGCTAAAGATAATAGAATAATTTAAAGCAAAAATAATGATGACCCTGCATTGAGGTGGGGGTGACACAAAGGACAGGGGCTTATTTACAATGATGGTCCAGCCATCAAGAGGGGATGAGGGATAAATGAAGGCTGCATGAGCTCATCACCAGCCTGTATCTGTAGTGCTTTTGGGTTCGGTGGAGACTTATGCCATGTTGCCTGGACTATGTCCTTCAGAATCTGCTGTTCAAGAAGCAAGCGCTCATACCTCCTGCCCACAAGCTGCGGTTGCTCACACACAACAAACATCAACCACATCCACTTCCTTGTGCCAGCAAAGCGTCCAATTGTCCGTGCCTGAGAGCTTTGAAAGAATAAATACCCAGCCACGCACCCACAGGCACAAATACTCAACTCGCACATTGCCAAATTGCTAGCTGTGGAGATGTTACCATTTTTAGGCTTGTGGGAGCACACTCTTACGTGATCTCTTAGCTGTGGCTGCACCATGATGCAGTGTTCCCAGCCACCACTCTTTTGCCCGGTGTGCCGTCCCTGCGTTACACAAGTATTTGTTAAACAATCTGAACCGTGCTCACACAAACACCGTAACCCGGAAGGTCCACCTAACAGACACCTGGACAAATTGTTGTGGACAGGGACGATACATTTCTGTCATGGCACACTGGGGGAACCTGGTGGAGGGTGGGACAAAGGCACAAACTGGAACATCACACATCCCACCTACGCTAAGAATAGCAGGCCTAACTTTTGTCAGGGTTTCCACCTCTTCATATTCCACTTCCTCTCTCCCCTTCTCCTGCTCCTCATCCTCTGCTGAATTACCCTCCCAATCACTGCCAAGCTGGGACCTGTGCAGCAGCCCATCGGCAAAGTGGTAAGACTCTCTGCTGAAGCTGTTTAGGTCAGAAAGCACACACTGCAACAGAGATGTGGCAAGCTTTAAAACAGACCAATCAGTGGCTTTCACAGCTGCACCTCCAACCCGGTCTGGTCGTCTGCGATAATGGGCGTAACCTGGTGGCGGCTTTAAAGGTCGACAAGCTGGTACACATGCTATGCATGGCTCACGTACTGAACCTAGTTGTTTAGAAATTTCTGAAAACTTTCCGTGACTTGCCGTACCTACTTCAGTAGGTGCGCCGTATTAGCGCCCATTTCCACCATGCTTTTGTTGCTTTTACAGCCCTGCTAAAGCGCTTGAATTTGCCAGTCATGACTCATTTGCGACCTGCCCACGTGGTGGAAATCCATCTATCATATGTTGGCGAGGATTAGTGAACAGCAAAGGGCAGTAACTGAATACCAGCTTCAGCATGCCGGGCAGACTGAGTCAGCCACCACACATAACTGTCGAGTGGGTGTGGATCGCTGACATTTGTGAGGTTCTTTAGAACTTTGAGTACTGTACCAACCTTGTGAGTGGTGATCAGGCTATCATCAGTGTAACCATCCTGCTGCTGTGTCTCTTGAAACAATCACTGCATAATCTCAAAGAGGATTCTTTGAGTGCCCAGCATGTTGGTATGGAGCCAGATTTCCTAATGGGTGATACTACCCAGCCTAGCCAATATTCTGAGACAACATTGGATGATGAGGAGGGACAGGACTTGTTTTTCTGTGCTACCGAGGGGGCTCGTAATGCTACAGAGGGGGCACCCAACCCAAGCTTCATGTCTGTCCAGCCTGGATGAGCTGGAGGAGGATGCGAGGCAGCGTGAGGAGAGGATGGGTACTGTTTCTACTGTTAGGGACACAGAGCATTTGCCTTTTTGCAGCTTGGCCCACATGGCACCGTTCATGTTTAAGTGTCTATGGCAAGACCCTCGCGTGATACACACTTTATCCAACAGTAGTAATAATAATTTTTATTTATATAGTGCCAACATATTCCGCAGCACTTTACAATTAAGCGGAGACATGTACATACAATAAATTCAGTTTAAACAGTTGCATTAGGAGTGAGGTCCCTGCTCGCAAGCTTACATTCAACAAGACAATGGGTGGACACAATAGGTTAAAAGTGCTTATTTCAGGTCAGGCAATTATAATAAGTAGGGATTTTCATATAAGACTGCATGATCTGGTCATCAGCCAGTATGTTTAAGAGTAATAATCAAGTATCAAGTGTAGTTATCTTGTGCATGGAGAGTGTGGAGACAGATTAATAGTAGGGTGCAGATTCAGAATAATATTTAGAAGGAGGGAACAGGGGGAAAGTTAGTTTGAGTAGTTCAGGTGGTAGGCTTGTTTAAAGAGATGGGTTTTTAAAGCGCGCTTGAAGGTGTGGTGGCTAGGCATCAGTCGGATCATCTGTGGTAGAGCATTCCAGGGAACTGGTGCAGCACGAGAAAGGTCTTGGAGACTAAGGTGTGAGGTTCGGATTATGGGGGATGTTAGTCTTGGATCATTTGTAGAACGGAGGGCACATGTAGGGCGATGGACAGAGATGAGGGAGGAGATATAAGGAGGTGCAGAACTGTGGAGAGCTTTGTGGGTGAGGGTGATGAGTTTATATTGGACCCTGTAGCAAATGGGCAACCAGTGTAATGACTGGCACAAGATGGAGGAATCGGTGAAGCGGCTGGAAAGAAATACGACCCTGACTGCCACATTCAGGATGGATTGAAGGGAAGAAAGTTTGGTAAGCGGGAGACCGATCAGAAGAGGGTTACAGTAGTCCAGACGAGAGCAAATAAGACCGACCGTAAGAGTTTTAGCAGTTTCAAAGGAGAGAAAAGGTCGGATTCTGGAGATGTTTTTAAGGTTCAGGTGACAAGAGCGACTTATACTGGTTGGCCACCTTTCTCGATCCACGGTACAAGGAGAAATTTCCTTCTCTCCTTTTGGAGTCAACAAAGTTTTACAATTGAATTGTTCAAGTGGGCCGTTGTAGATCAGTTGCTCAAAACATCACCCTCAGACAATGCTGTTGACAGAGGTACCCGCTCTTTTCAACACCAAGGGATAATGGGGAGAGACACGAACACTGGCTCCAACAGAGGTGGGGGGGGGGGGATGTGCACAAATTGGGCAATTTTCAATAAACCAGCACAACAGAAAGGGCTATCTGTGCCTGTAACAATGCCAAGGAGGGATAAGTTGCAGAACATGGTCAAGGGGTACTTAAGTGCGTCCTTTCTGACATTTCAGTTCCCTTTAATCATTGGGTGTCTAAGCTGAACACTTGGCCTGACCTCTCCTTATATGCCTTGGAGGTGCTGGCCTGCCCGGCAGCTAGTGTGGTGTCTGAGCGTGTTGTCGGTTCCGCTGGGGCAATCATCACTGATAAGCGCACACGCCTCTCCACGGAAAATGCAGACACTTACTCTGATTAAGTTCAAAAAGGACTGGATATCTCCACAGTTTGTAATCCCTCCACATGAGAGCAAACCAACCTAAATTCACCAAAAATGCAGATTCATGCTACTGCTGATAACGTCACCCCCTTCCCATAAGAACCAGTTTCCTTTCTGCATCAACCATGACTCAACCCATGCAGTGGACAAACCAGGATAGTATTCATACTCCAGCCTAACTACTATTTCTGATTGGTGGCCCTTGGGATGGTGGCTTCCAAAACAGTGGTTAAAATGGCCTTGTGTTTGCTTTGTAGCAGGCAGTATGAAATGTTTGGACTACTGCTTTGTGCAGGGCAATCAAGGATTTTTTACGCAGAGCTAAAAAAAAAAAAAAAAAAAAAAAAACAGCACACAATGCTAATTCTCTGTGTGCAGGAAAAATATTGCTTTGCCTCTGACAAGAGCTGCATTAAGATGGACACTGGAAGAATACTTTATCCTCCCCCTAGCTAATACACAAGCTCTCCCCTGTACTCTGACTTTGTTGTGTGTCTTCAGCTCTGAAAAGAGCTATTTTTTTGGTGATATTATGGAGCTAGTGAGCGGCTCCTTTAAACACAGAACTAATACATGTGGCGCCCTGCTGCGCATTGGTGCCACAGAACCCAGAAGGGTGCATGGACGGACTTCTCAACAAGAGGCCCTCACTACATTCATACACCTCCACCTTCCACCTCAGACCAGCAGAGGGAGCCTGTTGGGGATATATAAA
This sequence comes from Phyllobates terribilis, assembly GCF_046119375.1. Classification (NCBI taxonomy): domain Eukaryota; kingdom Metazoa; phylum Chordata; class Amphibia; order Anura; family Dendrobatidae; genus Phyllobates; species Phyllobates terribilis. Next base: position 87,223,686 of record NW_027362768.1, on the reverse strand, counting down.
GGGAAGGGGGAGCCAGGCAGCTCAGTCAAGCTTCAAGTTAGTTTCAGTTGGTGTGTAGTGTTCAGAGAAGAACACCGCTCTGAGTGAGCAGAGAGCGTGCCGATGCTCAGAGCGGTGAAGACGCAGCACGTCAGCTGCCAAGTAGTGAGGGCCCCGAGTGTGGTCGACGGTGAGAGGAAAAGGAGAGTGGAGCTAAGGGGGCAGAGGAGCATAGTAAGCTCACCCCGAGATTATATATATATATACATACATACATACATACATACATACATACGAACCCCTGGAGAACTACAGGTCCCAGGTCCACCTAATGCTGATTGCAGTACCAGGGCTAGGAGTCACAGAGGTCCCAGCGTCCAGGGAGAGTGATCTCCAAAGAGAAGGCCCTACCACCAGGTCAGCAGGTGCAGAGAGAGACAGTAATCCAGCTAGGCCTAGCTCCAGGCAGGCCAGAAGCTTGGAGAGTAAAGCAACGGATCATGAGGCCCTATACCTGCTCACTGGGGAGAGTCCAGAAGTGCGCCCTTCACCTGGAGTACCCTGGACCGTGCCTGCAACATCACCAGTTAAGGTACTGAAGCTTACCCCCGTGTGAGTGTCCGTCTTTCCTCCGGGACCGTCCTGCCATCTCTCCCCTGCACCACCATCCAGTACATCACCCCCCCCCCACGCTGCCCTGAGGCCAGCTCCACCTGTGGGGAGCCACTCCATCACAAGCTGCCCTACCATCTGCCTCAGAGGACTGCTGCAGCGCTGGTGATCTTCAGCAGACACCACAGGTGGCATCACAAAAAATCCCAAAACCCCATATAATAGAAGTTTCCCTTTTCACTGACTGCCCTGGGTCACTGACCGGGCCAGCCACCGTGATATCCCCCGGCAACCAGAGGCCCAGCTGCCGAGTACCCCACGGCCCAGGGGGCGCGTCATACACACTGCAGGTAAACCTTACAAGGGCTTTTGTTTGATCAAGAGGCCTAAACACGCTCCCTAGCAGCTCAGCGATCTCTCCCTATGCTTGTAGAACGCAGGCTCCAGATGAAATGTGCACAAAATGGCGGTGGCAGGGCTTAAATAGACCCTATGACGCTGGGCGGCCAGCCAATCACAGTAATGCCACAATCAAGATGTCTGCGGCGTTACTGTAATTGGTTAAGAAGCCCAGCATGTTTAGTGGCTGCAAAGGAGGCGCCAAAACTGCGGGCGGGACATCCGAATATAGCGAGGCGAGTACACAAATACTCGCCGAATAACGATTAACCCGAATACCGTACTATTGTTGCGAATAGCGAATAGTAACGAATACACTCGCTCATCACTATTTATAACTTTTAGGTATTTTTTTTGAACTAGCATAAAAAGTATAGGGCAGCTAGTGTGAATCTTGATGGATATAAAATATTTTTTTTGCATGGTGTGAGATCTTAGTCATTGGCAAATAGAATTTAAAGAAATGTCTGTGCATTTAAGAATACGTACAGGTTTAACATCTCAAAACATAATTATAGTGATGGTTCTCTTTCCAGTCTGTCTCAAATAATCTTATCTCTTCCACTGGACCAATCTGGTTAAAAACCTAAGCACTTGTGGTATTTCAGAATTGTGTACTTTGCCCTCTAGATGGAGATCTGTAAGAAATACTGGTTTTGGGGAATTGCACCATCATTATTCTTCTCATATTATTAGGCAGGTAAGTGGGAGAAACACAGCCTGAAGATAAACATCTCCTCCTACCTAAGATTAGATGCCTCTAGGCATGATGAGGGTAAACAACCGTAGCTAATAGGGGTATAAAAGACTCAGGCATGCCTCCGAAAGAGGGACATATCGGAGTACGACAACTGGAACTCACAGGGAAGGAACTTGCTCTGAAACACTGGCTAAAGCTGGTTGGAGATAGAGATCTGAGTGTGTGTGGAGAGTCCAGGTATGGTAACTGTGACATCAGTGAATTGATGTGAGGCTATGTGCCCACGTTGCGGAAATGAAGCAGAAAATTTCTACTTCATTTCTGCATGTCCTCTCCCGGAAAAACGCATGCGGAATTTCGCAAGCGTTTATTGCGCGTTTTTTCGCGCGTTTTCTACTTGCGGAATGGCCCTGCGTTTTTTATTGCATTGCAAAGGCAATTCCGCATGCAGAAACGCAAAATTAATTGACATGCTGCGGGTTTTTGTGCGCATCAAAAACGCTGCGGAAAAATCCGCAGCATGGGCATAGAACTTGCAGATTCTCATTGGGGACCATGGGGTGCGGATTAACAAGCGTTTTACGCTGCAGAAATTCCGCAGCATATACGCTTGTAAAACGCTACGTGGGCACATACCCTTAAGGTTCAGAAATGAGAAAATATTGTAACCTTTATTGTGAATATGAAATATTGTAAAATATTCCAAAAAAGTGTATGTATTTAATACATATGTTTATGTACACATAAATTATAGAAGATATATAAATATATATTTTATGGGCATATAAACTATATGGACAAAAGTATTGTGATAGCTACATGTACAGGAGCTTGTATGACAGCCCATTCTAAATCCATAGGCATTAGCATGGAATTTTTCAGCTAGAACAGCTTCCATTCTTCTAGCAAAGCGTTTTACAATATTTTGGAATAGGGCTATGGGCATTTTGTCCATTTATTCAGAAGAGCATTTGTGAGGTCAGAATTTGATGTTGGATGAAAAGTCCTTGCTGACAATCTCCATTTGATTTCATCCCAAAGATGTTCGATAAGGTTGTCCAAAGCTGTGTATGGGCAAATCACGTCTTTCCTCTTTCACTCTGTATCCACTTTTGCTATGCCGCTCTGGCATCTGCTGGTCCCCATCTGACTACGGTCTTTCCCTCTATCCGTGCCCGGTACCATATGTCAGAGGTAACGGCCCATCTCGCATGTCTTCCTGGTCGCCGACCGTGAATCTCCGATCTGACATCTCCGGAGCTTCTGTGACGTTCTGTTACTGGCGCACATTCTGAAAACCGTGCCGCAGCAACCTGCTCCCATTCTGTCGACCGACATTACCCGGGTGAGGAACCTTGACTGACGTCGCTTGGGTCTTCGGGGCTTGACTGTCGATGTCTGGGTTGGGCGGATACGCGGCACCTTTCTTCCTGACAGGAGCTCCAGATGTTGCTGTTGCGCCTCCTTTCTCTCTCTTCAGCGTCAATCACCTCAGAACTGCTGCTGGTTTTTCTCCTCAGCTCCTTTCCCTGACAACACTGTCCAGAGTCCTCATCAAACTCCTCCCCTCTGCCACGACTCCATGCTGTTCTGGTTCCACGGTGTCTTGTCTCCTTACACTGACATTAATGCCAGAGGAGGTTTGGACTCTACAGTTAACGAGTCATATATAACGAGATGCCGAAGCAAGAAAAAATACGAATATATGGCCAATAAATTGGAAAATTAGAAAATCACTTTATTGAGGAAAATTTTTTAAAATATCGTTAGTCATGTAGGACTTATGTTGTGCCACCTATGTCGAAAGATATTACACATAGACAATTAAAATATACTTAAGAACAAACACCAGGTGTCACCACAGGGTGCAGATATCACATCCATTGCATACCATTATATTTAATTATATATGTGTCTCTCAAGGGGACCATGTAAGGATTGCATATATACATATATAGGAGCTAAAGAAAGGTATCAGTAGCCACAAATTAAGCCTCACATATGAACCTTAACCTTAGTTCCACCTACCATTATTATGAACAAATCCAAGAAAATATCAAATAAAGAACACTGTTCACCTTGTTTTTAGGTATAAGCTGCACGCTGTGTGGCTCCCCGACGTGCGTTTCGGCGCTACTGCCTTTATCCCCTTGACAAAAGGCAGTAGCGCCGAAATGCCGTCGGGGAGCCACACAGCGTGTAGCTTGTACCTAAAAACAAGGTGAACCATGTTCTTTATTTGATATCATTTTCTTTGATTTGTTCATAATAATGGTAGGTGGAACTAAGGTTAAGGTTCATATGTGAGGCTTAATTTGTGGCTACTGATACCTTTTTTTGATACCTTTCTTTAGCTCCTATATATGTATATATGCAATCCTTACATGGTCCCCTTGAGAGACATATATAATTAAATATAATGGTATGCAATGGATGTGATATCTGCACCCTGTGGTGACACCTGGTGTTTGTTCTTAAGTATATTTTAATTGTCTATATGTAATATCTTTCGACATAGGTGGCACAACATAAGTCCTACATGACTATAATGATATTTTAAAAAATTTTCCTCAATAAAGTGATTTTCTATTTTTCCAATTTATTGGCCATATATTCGTACTTTTTCTTGCTTCGGCATCTCGTTATATATGTTTTTTATATGAATGGCCTGAGATATACAGTCCTAAGAGTAGGTTGTAGTATGGAGATTATTCAGATATTTATGATATGTATACATGGCAACCTTATACTCTGTTCTAATCTTTCTTCAGTTAAGGAGTCAGCAAAATGTTAGTGACGTTTATGCACTATGCTGCTTAGCACTCAGTGGCCCCACCCTGTAACTTTACATGGGCTCACTTCATGGCTGAATTGCTGTGGTTCGTAAGAACTTCCAATTTTCATTAATACCACTCATACCCAATGGTGGAATATTTAGGATGGAAGAAATTACATGAAACGATTTTGATAAAACGCTTGCACGCTATTGCAGGAGCAAACTTAAATTCAGTGAGCTCTTTAGAATGAAACATTCAGTCATAAATGTTAGTACAAGCAGACTGCATGGTGAGGAGCTGGATTTTATACTCTTGTGTAAATAGAACTTAATGAAAAATCCAAATTCAATGAATAAAAAGTGTATCCCAATACTTTTGTCCATATAGTGATTATATATATATGTATGTATGTATGTGTGTATGTGTGTATGTATGTGTGTATGTGTGTATGTGTGTATGTGTGTATGTGTGTATGTGTGTATGTGTGTATGTGTGTATGTGTGTATGTGTTGATCTCTGTAGCACATTCTTCTCCACCTTTTGCATTTCTTTGTGACCTTTACTGGCAGGAAAAGAAGTTCTTACATGCTCTGAGTCACAATACCAGGAATCTTTGACATTCTTCTGCACTGACCCATTTGTGAAAAAAAAAAAAAAAAAGATCATAGCTATATAATGAAATGTTAAACCTTTAAAACTTACAATATCAAATTCTCTGCTTTCATTACTTGCTCTATCTGTTCTCATCATGTAGGGATGGGAGTAAAAAAAATTTTCAAAGACAGGTTCCCGTCTTTGATGGAAAAAATATGCACATTGGATACCCACGGTGTACGTTCACCATGGGAAATTATTCCTACTGTTAAAGTCACATAAAACAATAAATGTATAATAGCGTGGTCTGAATAGATATCTATGGAATAATATGCTATCTCACACTGCCCCCTGAACATTGCTATCCCACATTGTGCAAGACGCGCCCCCTGGGCCGTGTGTGGGGGAATACCCGGAGTCGGGTATCTGTGTAATGCTAGGGGTTGTAGTCTTCATGGCGGTGACCCGGTCCCGTGGCTCAGGGTGGTCAAACCAGTGGCGGATCTGTTTATTTGGTCTTGTAATGTTTAATGTCCGACTACGCCACCCGTGGATTGTGGTCACTGAGAACCGCCGCTGCAGGGCAGACCGCTGAGGCTGATGTTGTGTGCGCAGCAGAGGGTAGTATAACTCCCCACGGGCGGAGTATAGCCTCAGGGCAGCGTGAATAGATGGTGAGGGTTGTGGTGCCTGGGCGCAGCAGAAATGACTCGAGTCTGTGCAGTGCAGTTCAGGGTCTTTACTATTGGTAATGAAGAAGGCGCTGCTGGGAGTACTGGCTAACATTAGAGGCCTGGTCAGTCTGTGAGCCAACAAGAGTCCCCCTGGCCAGGTGGAGGTGCAGGCCTTCCCGTCTCACTGCACTCTTCCTGGCTACCCTGCTGTAGTCGTGTAGTAGCCAACGTCCCTGAGTGTACTGTGTGGTGCTCGCCCGTATGGCTGGTGACTTGGGGCCTTTGGTGCCTTCCGCTCCTCGATGGCGGTGCCGGTCCCTTGCTTGTGACTGAGCCTCCGGGCTTTCTATGACCAGAGGACCTGAAATCCCTGCCAGGTGGTTTCTGCTGCTGGATGTGAATGTCCTCACAGCCTCGGACTCCGGTGTCCGGTTCTCTGCTCAGCTCCAGTCCCTGACTTCTTGCTGCTCTGTCACTTCCTTGGAACTAACTAACTAACCCAGCCAGTTTATAAAGGGCAGATTCCTCCCCTCCCTGGACTGGGGCAGGAGGCGTTGCATGCAATTGTGCTCCTGACCAGGAAAACCCATGCTCGCTCTCAGACATGGTATTTCTACCATTGTGGCAACCAGACCCCCTGGGGTGCCACACACACTCATGAGATAAGGACTAGGTCACTTTCTCATAGAAACCAGTGCAGTCCTTGGTAAGTCCTGCTATGGTTACCGCCTTTTTGCAGTCCTGAAGTTCCCTGACCCTAGTATAATACTGACCAGATGCTGTTTTCAGCTCTTCCTGGTGCCGCTCTGGTCTTGCCCCGCCATCTTTCGACCGCAACTTCTGACTGACAGGAAGTGAGAGGTAATGGTCACAAGCTCTCAATGTAAGTCTATGAAAAAAACCTTGTTCTGACTCTCATAGACTTACATTAAGTTGTGACTTCCAAATTGTCCAGCAAACACTGAAACAATCCAGCAGCTCACAACTTGCAGAAGACTGACCAGAGCCGCGTTGATGCTTTATAAGTATAAGGATGGAGGCAGGGAACTTAGTTTAGTAGCACCAACAAATGCTTGAGTGGTGCTTTAATCAGTCGGTAACTGCCCAGTCTTTCACACATTAGAACATTGTGACCCGTAACAGTAGCATTAAAAACTTGGATGGGATTTTTCCTCTTCTCTGTCTCTCAACCAGACTGCCGGACCATTGGGATCACGTGATGAAAACCATTACATTACCTATCAGTACGGTCTTCTAATGAGTCATGCATCCATACAGATCTGAAAGCAAACTGAGACTCAAGGCAGAGATCTGCGATGAGCTGATACGAAGCAAATTGGAAAAAGTGTTAAACCATAACATACCTATATTGATTACAAATCAATTTCTGCAACTGAAAATTTTGAAAAATGTCATAAAGGAAAAAACTGAAATAAATATGCAAGCCCTTATATATTTTCTAACCACTTATTCACATGTGAATTTACAACTTATTGTATATTAACGTATCATTATGTTGTAGAGAAAACCATGGTGAAAACAGTTGCCATAATTGGAGCTGGGCTTAGCGGCTTGGGAGCTATCAAGGCAAGTATAGAGGAAGGTCTTGAGCCTACTTGCTTTGAAAGAAGTCAAGATTTTGGAGGACTTTGGCGGTTCATGGTGAGTGCCCAACTTCTCTACAAATACTTACCAAAGTGGTTGTATAACAAATGGGTATTGCATTTCTCTTTTAGATCTTTTTTTCAATTGAAAACATTTAAAAAAAATGTTCCTGAGACCGGATATTGCTGTTAGTTGTTTTTGCTCTGTGTCTACATATTGCTGTTAGTTCAGGTTATGGTGCCCTCTGTTGTTCTTTTGACTACATTTTTTAACATCCACCTATGGTCTCCAGTGTTGGTGGTGACATGTGGCCAGTAGTTTAGTTCTAGTAAAATATTCTCTTGAAAAATGAAGGCTTATGGGTGATATTATTACAATGTAGAAATATATGAAGGAACAGTACAGAGATCTTTCTAATGATCTTTTTACACTTAGGACTGCGATGGGGGCAACGAGGCATCCGCTATGTTTAGCGGAAAGAAGGTTTATTCATAAACATAGACGGCAATTCTTTAGTTTAAGTGTAATGAGATATGGACCTCTCTACCACATGATGATGTTGTAATGGTTTATTCAATAAAAAAGATCAAGGAGGGCCTGGATGCGTTCTTGAAAAATATAATATTAGATTATGGGCATTGGATTCTGTGATGGGGCGTTGATTTAAGGAACTAGTCTAATTGTCGTATGTAGAATCTGGAACAAATTTTTCCCCTAATATAAGGCAATTGGCATCTACGTCATGGGGTTTTTGCCTTCTTCTGGATCAACATGGTATTTTATAGGTAGAACTCTATGAACTTAAGTGTATCTTCTTCAACCCTAGAAACTATGAATGGTGGAGATAGTTCTTTTGCAATTGTGCAGGCGATCCCCCAAAATTAGTGCATTGAAAGTGGCATTTTCTTATGAGGGCAAAAAAAAAAAGTCACACAAAGGAAATCTTACCAAGAATGTATCAGAAATATCTAGTGTAGGGTTTTACGCTCTTGGGTAGCCGCCTGGAACACAAAGCAACAGGGTTTTTGTCATAAACAGAATAATGTTTATTTCCACTGGTTGCACAATAGCAAAAACAAAACCATGAATATAAAATCACAGCCTTGTCCAGGCACTAACTAAATAGACACTAGCTACTCAGACACAGGTTGAGCTAGTCTCAGTTCAGTCATACAAAACTGCTTTTATCCATTGCAACCAGTGATACTTGCAGTTTGACTTCTCAGAGAGATTTGGGCTTGTATCACTCTAGCTCCAATACAATCCATTCTGCTCAGCTTCTCCCAACTGACTGACAATAGTGAACACATGGTCTGGCTCTAGTCATGGCTATCCAGGTGTACCTATTTTGCACCTGTAGTGCTAGGATTTAACCCTAGCCTACCTGGCTTTCCTACACTAGTCATGGGGACATTTTTAAAGCATCATTCATATTTAAAATAAAACTTATGTTTTGTGCAATTTAATAGTAATGCCATAATTATCCTAGATAACTATAGTAAAAAAAAATTTTTTCAGGATGAAGCAGAAGATGGAAGAGCCAGCATCTACAAGTCTCTGGTTACCAATCTTTCCAAAGAAATATTGTCTTTTAGTGATTTTCCAATGCCAGAAGATTTTCCGAACTACCTTCCACATCACAAATATTTTAAATATATCAAGCTCTATGCAGAACATTTTAATCTGTTAAAATATATCAAATATAAGGTAAGAAATATTTATAAAGTACATACCAATACTAACCAAAAAATGTGAAGTAATAAGTTCACTCATTAGAGTATATAAAGTTTTAAATATTTTTTTATAAGCAGGGTTCCTTAAAGGGTCCCCCCCCCCCATTTTCCCCCCAAAAAATTCAAAGCATATTGCGGGTTCTAAAAATATAAAAATCAAAACCTAATTACCTTACCAATCCCCACCATTCCTCTTCTAAGCTTGAAAAGATTTCTTGCCAGCTTTCATTCTTACTATTTGAGCTGGGAAAGTAATGTGATTTATCTGCAGCAGTCCTAAATCTGCAGCAGGATGTAGAGGCCTGTTCTGTACATGCTGTTACATTGGAAAACAATTTACATGCCAATTTTAATGGATGGAAAGATTGACACCAGATGACATGCTTCCATTTTTTACACTCCAATTTGCTGTAGACAAAAACTGTAAAACTCTGTCATACACTCTGATGCCTGTTCCATGGTTGCAGTCTTTAATAGGCTGTAGTGGAGAAGTCACACAGCTTCAGAGAACATGAGTGAAGCAGCCAATCGCTGTGCAGCATTGTGTTGTGCCGACTACCATGGCATCCCCATTGAAGCCATTGATTGGCTGCTGCAGTTACATGTACTGCAATCATGATATCACCACTGCAACGTGTTAACAAAAAACAGGAGTGATAGTGGAGAACCAGCACTTTGGCAGGGGTTGCGTGGCATTGCTAATTTTATATATTTTTTTTCTACAGCAAGAGGATGGGGTTAAAAGAAATGTATTGATGGGAAAACCCATTTAAACTATGACTCAGAATCCTTAAAACAGCCATTTCTTACACCAATCTTAATGAGTGGCGTACAGGAATAATCTAAACCAAATTAATTAATTCACTTAATGAATTAGGTTCACATTGTTAGTGATGTGCGCCTTGCCAGAAATGTTACTCCAGTCAGTGACTGGAGTAACATTTCTGGTGTAATAAATGCTGCCACTATTGATTAATCTGACAGGAGGGCGTTGTACAGAGCCACTAAGGCTCCTCCTCAGCTGTGCTCATTTTGGCTAAGCTGACCAGAACTGGTGTGAAAACTCCAAAACTGAGCGACAATGTGGTTCTGTGATAGGACTTTGGCAAAAATGTGCAGATCACCTGCTAACCTTATCTCACTTTTATTTTTTACATTTCTGTCTTGGACCCAGACAACTGTTTGCCGAGTAGAGAAGCATTCTGAGTTCTCAGTCACTGGTCAGTGGCTAGTTACTACAGAAAGCAATGGAGAAACAAGGACAGATCTCTTTGATGCAGTTATGGTTTGCACTGGTCAGCATGCACAGCCTGTGGTGCCTTTGGATACCTTTCCAGGTAGTTATTTAACACGATTGTACTTTAACATATTTTAACCCAACTTGGAAGCCTCTAGGTTCGGTATGCCATGATATGTTAAAACCGAACATTATGTAATACAATATATTTTCCACTCAATATGACATTAGGAATCTGTCTTTCTATTTTGTTTATTACAATTTCCATACTAATTCACTTTCGTACTTGGGGATGATAATTGTATACTAGCTCTTCTTTTATAAACTGTGCCAATTGCTCATGCATATGATCTGTAAATCTAGAATTGCACAGAGGATAGAAGAAAAGGTACAAAGTGCCTCTGTTCCCCACCCCCTCCTCAATTTTTAAATTATACAAAATTCTGGCATCACTTCACCATGACTATCAGCAGAGTTAGGCGTCCATTTTTGTCATAAATGTACTATCAGTGTTTTTTTTTTTTTTTTTTTTTTTTAGAACACTCACACAATATATTTTGTGGGGCTATTCACAGACCTGTTTAATTTATTTTATTTTTTATTCTGTCCGAAAATATATATAAAAAAAGACTGAGACAAGCCACAGAGAATGGCCATTCAAATGAAAGGCTCTGCAGAAAAAACTGATAGCAACAGAGTTGCTTTGGGTGCTATCTGTTTTTCACTGACTGGTGGCTCCAGCAGTTTTTTTTGTTTTTGCATACAAGAAAAACAGTTGACATTTGGATGGTTAAAATGGACACTGGAATCAAAACTGGATGAAAATCGGATCACAGAATAATGAAAATTGTCAATTCTTGTATACAAAAGAACCAGCTGTGTGAATTTGGCCTTCGTGTGGCCACTGAGGCCTGAGTAGTTTCCCGCAGATGCGACTACACTGCACCGGTTATTTCAGTAACTCCTCCATTACTTACCCAACTGGCTAATGGGTTGGATCCTCTCCAGCTCCACCACCACACTTGGTCAGGATGCTATACAGTTTGAGGATAATGTGTGTACTTTGGATAAAAGTCCTTACAATGAATGGAACCAGTGCATTATCCAGCTGGTCTCTGATCTTAAAAACGTTAATGTCTAGTCAGGCATCTGAATTAATTTTAGGATCTCTTATGAGGTCTTAATAATTTTGGTACATTGTCTGGGATCTAAATCATTGTGTGGTATGGTCTTGTATAATTAGTTTTAGAGCAGAACTGGCAGGAAAGAGACTGCTCTATGCCTCCATATAAAATCAGAAGCAAACAGTAGTACAGCTGGGCTGCATGGAGTTCTCAGGGAGTCATGTTACAGCTTAATACAAGTTTAGGTTATGTAGAACTGTGATATGTCTGTGCGTATGAGCCCTTACTTATATAATGTAAACACAAATGCACACATGGTTATGACTCGCCCAGGGGGATATGGGGGAGACTCGGTACCTGGGCCTTTACCTCCTTGGGATGTCACGGCAGTCGGCTCCCGGGCCCGTACCCTGGGGTCACTCTTTAAAAGGGGTTTGTTAACAGTTTGTCTCGTGACGCTACCTGTGGTTTCTGGTAATGAGTACCAGCGCTGCTGCAGACCTCCGGAGTGATGGGATGGCAGCTGGGATGTTTCTGCTCCCCACAGGCGGAGCGGGCCCCCGGGGCAGGGTTGATGCAGATGGTGATGCTGGGCGTTGAAGTGCAGGCGCGGTAGTGTGGTGGAAATAACTGACACAGTGGAGTGCAGTCATCAGAGTTTACTCACAGTTCCTTAGGTACACTGTCCAGGTGTCAGACTCCCGCGTCGCACTGCGTTTGCCAGGCAGGGGTTCAGTACTCCTTCAGGTATATTAGAAGCACTTAACGGGACCCCCTTTCTTTATGTTCCTTCTTTGACCGACTTCCCGCACTGGGTCTTCTCCCTCCTGCCCTGCGCTCCCCACACACAAAGTCCCGATCGGGTACTCTGAGATCCCCCTGGGCAACCTGGAGTTCCCGGACCTACTTGGTGCCCCTCACGGCGGCTAGGGTGAGGTTGTGACAACTGCACCATGGAAGTGCAGAAGCCTCCGGTTTTTCCAGCCGAGACCTGGAGTAACATGGCTGGTCCAGGGACCGGTTCCCTTCTTGCGGCCTGATCCTCTGACTCTTGGCAGATTCAAGCATACGGGTGCCGTCCTGCACTCACTGTACCCCCTAGGATCCCTTCTGTTCCCGGAGCCTTTCTCCTCTGCTCCCCTCCTGGGCCTCGCTCACTAGGCCCCAATTATGGAGCAGAGCTCCTGAAGAGACTCTGCTCCCCTCCTCTCCTTACTACTCACTGACTGAACTCTACTCACTAAGATGGCTTCCCTTTTTATATCTATTCTCTAAGTGCTCCCCTGTTCTATGTCCTCCACCCACACCCACTACTGGTTCCCCCTCTCTTTGGTTCCCCCCACTCCAGCCAGGGACAGAGCAGCAGAAGAAGTGCATAATGTCCTTCCAGCCGGCCTGGAGTAGTGTAGTGTTGAGTGCAGGTGTTGGGGTCCCGGGCAGTACTCCATCCTTACCTGAGAGAAGGAGATGCCACACCTCTGGGTAAGGTGCAGTACCTCTGTGGCGACTGAACCCTCAGGGGCGCCACATTCCCCCCCGGCAAAACACAGCACGTCCGCGGGCTGGAACAGAGTAAAACACTGTATATTACAGACATGCAAATTTTTAGAATGCATTCACATAGAAGATTATAAACAAAACATTTCTTCCCTTTATGGGAGGCACCTTTTCTTAAACGTTACTGGTTACATTTAGCAAAAACATTATAATACTTTTTAAATAACATTTTCCTTTACTAATAAAACTTTATCCTCAGAGTTACAGTGAGTCCCATAGTCGGTCCATCTCACGGGTGAAGGTGCAAAATGAGCAGCATCAGGGACCCGTCCGAAAACACTCAACGTAGGCCCTGGGCGTGGCTGCAGGGCTTAGGTGATCCAGGTGTTGGACCACGTCTTCGGCCACGCCAAACGTTTTTTTGTTCTGAGGTCTTTGGTTGCAGATATAAAACCAATAGAGGGCACTTTAATAAGTGCAACAATTTACAAGGGACAGTTCTCCGATTATTCACCGTCCATAACCTACAGTCTTTATACCCTAACGGGTAACTAAAGGCACACATAATTTTCAGTTCACACAAAAAACAAATTTTAAACTCTCTGGCTGTAACCTTACGGGTAACTATTTTACAGTTTCCACTCACTTTGGCTCAGTGGTGGTGTCCCCGCCGGGGGTATGCCTGATTCTTGCCGACTGACCCGGCCGGGTCATCAGCCTCAGGCTGCAGGGGCATGTCCTCCTCCTCCTCGACCACTCTATGCACTTGGAGGGCATACCACCCGCGTTCCCGTGGTGCCTGGTGTAGGTGATACGGTCACCAGGGTACAGGTTTCGATCGGGATGGCCCTGTTCCAGGTGGGGCTCGACATCCCACCGATTTCCAAAAATGTCTGTCGAACTGTGGGTCATGGATAAAGCCCCATCCGACCTCTAAATCAAATTTGACTATTAGTCCCTCTGCACGGGCACTAGGCCGGACGGACTCTGTTTGGCAAACTTGGGCTTTGTCGGCCTTGTTCCTGGCCTCCATTTGTTCCCAGCCCACCCGCCGCGTGCACCGTTCCCTTGCCAGCTGCAGGAGCTCCTGTCTGCAGAACTCCTCCCTCTGCAGAGCTTGGGCTTGGGTCTCCTGCGGGAACCCCGTAAAATCCACCCCCCCCCCCCTCCCGGTTGTCCCACCTAAATTCTTCTCCTTCATGGCGGGCAGCTGGGGGCGCTGGGGCGGGGAGTAGAGGGCGTTGTTGCTGGTCCTCGTACTTGACAGACCAGTCAAACGAGGGAGCTCCATACACCCACTCGGGTGCCGGGGCTGGCGGTTCTGGGAGGGAGCCAAGCAGCAGGTCCGCGGAGTCGGCGCCCGGGGGTGGAGGTTCCGGGCTCAGGAGTTGATCCAGGGCGTACGCAGCCGGGGACTGAGGGTGCTGCATGAGGCCCAGGAGCAGGTCGGCGCTTTCAGTGCCCGGGACAGGGGAACTTTTCCTACCTGCTCCTGTGCTGTACGCGGCCTCCTGGTGCTCATCATGTCCCACCGGGGCTGGGGTGCTGCCGGTGGCACGCAGCGCTGACTGCTGCCGGGCTGTGATGTTCGCCAGCAGCTCCTCCTTCCACCGCGCGACTGCTGCTTGCTGGACCTTCTCCACACGCTGGCTCAGCTCTTGCACTTCGATCTGGAGGAATTCGGCATCCTCCGGGGACAGCTTGCTTGTCGCTCCCTCCAGGGTGAGGGGGGGCACCTGTTGCTGCAGGCCAGAGGCGGAGGCTTGATCCTGGCTTCCGTCCATGCTGGCTGCTGGGTTCGGTCTGTCTAGACTGGTTAAGACCACACCCTGTCTCCACTGCTTTTCTCCTCCTCCTCTCCCCTTTAGGGGGTGGTTCCATGGAAGCCTGTGGTCTGTCACTTCTAGGAGTGGCCCGCCCACTTTGACAGACACATCTACATACATGATCACTGTTGCTTGGGGCGGGCCTCGCTTTTGGCGCCATTCTGGGAGCTGGCCCACGATGGGAGGTGATTCCTTGTTGTACGCACATAATGGCGCCCGTTCTTCTGGGGCGGGCGCCAAATTCGATGAAGTAAAAACAGTCTGTAGGCGCAAAGTACCCGGTGATAACGGGCACAAAATCCTGTTCGTGACGCCAGGAAGAGATGACTCACCCAGGGGGAGATATGGGGGACTCTGTACTCCTTACTACTCACTGACTGAACTCTACTCACTAAGATGGCTTCCCTTTTTATATCTATTCTCTAAGTGCTCCCCTGTTCTACGTCCTCCACCCACACCACTACGGGGTCCCGGGCAGTACTCCATCCTTACCTGAGAGAAGGAGATGCCACACCTCTGGGTGAGGTGCAGTACATCTGTGGCGACTGAACCCTCAGGGGCGCCACAGTTAGATTTTGGTTTTGATGATGAGATGTGCAAGCTCAACATGTCCACCATGGCCTATAAGCCTTTGGCTACTGCAGCTGTACATTGTTCTAATAATTCCAGGTCACAGGATGTCGTCTGCTCACCGGGACTTTAAAATTTCTAACCTAACCTTAGCAAAGACCACTGCTATTCGACTGGTGGACTAATGCTCAGCACCAATGCTGAACAGATGATTGAAGTGGCCGTGGTGCTCAATGAAGCCATTGTCTCCTTTGTTTTCCAGGAACATATATGTACTTGTGTGGTTGGCTTTAGATATTATTCTCTGAATTCTACGCCCCTTTTACTAAATTAACACCAGGCACAGCCTTTATTAACCCCTTCACACCACTACAATTTTTTTTTTTTTTACCATGTTCACTAAATGCTACAATTCTGATTCTACATGTCATTATGAGTTTGCAGACACCAAACATGCATTGGTTCTTTTTTATTTGAGTGATGAGAAAAAAATATATAAAGTTTATTTAAAAAAAAATGGCACCATTTTTCGGGATCTGGGGCTGGGTGAAAGATTATTTTTTGTGCGCCGAGCTGACATTTTATTGACACTATTTTGGGGTAGATAGGATGTAGATAGGATGTTTTGATTGCCCGTTATTGCATTTTATTGCAATGTAATTTTGCCGTTTTGATTCTTTTCTCGCTATGTCATTTACCGATCGGATTAATTATTTTTTTATATTGATAGATGGAGCGATTCTGAATGTGGCAATGCCAAATGTGTATATTTGTTTTTTGTTTTTGTTTTTTTATTTTGAATAGGGTAAAAGGGTGGTGATTTGAACTTTTTTTTTAATATATTTTGTTTAATATTTTTTTTTTTTACTTGCTTCTATAGTTCTCATTGGATAATCGCAGCTTCTAGTCTCCAATCGTCTGTGTTACATAGCAAGGCTTCTGCCCTGCTATGTGTAACAAAAGTGCTCATATGCTTGGAACGCCGCCTGCTGGGTCTCTTGCGGACCCAGAGTTGTCAAGCCAAACCATCGGCGACCCGCGATAATGTTACGGGCGTGCCGATGGGCGTGGTTTGTAACCACTTCTGCCACAGCCATGTTAAATGCTGCTGTCGAAGTTTGACAGCTGCATTTAACATTTTAACATCCGCAGGTGGATCATGATTCCATCCACGGCTGTTAGGGGCACATGACAGCTGTATATATCAGCGGTCACGTGATCGGAAAGGTCCGGTCTCATCGTCTGAGCCCACACCAAAGAGTGAGACACGACCTGTACCGTATTTACTAGATCAGGGTTCCCCAACTCCAGTCCTCAAGGCCCACCAACAGGTCATGTTTTCAGGATTTCCTTAGTATTGCACAGGTGATAATTCCATCACCTGCACAGGCAATAATTCCATCACCTGTGCAATACTAAGGAGATCCTGAAAACCTGACCTGTTGGTGGGCCTTGAGGACTGGAGTTGGGGAACACTGTACTAGATCACCCAGGTAGAGGTTCCGGCCAGGGTGGCCCTGCTCCAGCCGCGGCTCGATGTCCCGCCGGTTGACGAAGACGTCCCGGTTGAAATGTGGGCTACGGATGAAGCCCCATCCTGCCTCCTGGTGGAAGCACACGATAAGGCCTTCTTCCCGGGGGCTGGGACGGGTGGCCTCCGCCTGACGGGCCTGTGATTTAGCAGCCTTGGCGCGCACCTCCAGGCGCTCACAGCGGATCCTCCTCCCTCGCCGCTCCTTCTCGAGCTGGAGGAGCTCCTTACGGCAGAACTCCTCCCACCTCCGCGCTTCGGACTGGGTCTCCCGGGGGAAGCCCATCAGGTCGCCCCCCTGGTTGTCCCAGGCAAACTCTTCTGCCAGGCAGGCGACCGGGGGTGCGAGCAGCGGCAATAGCAGGGGTCGCTGTGGGCCCTCTATTGGTGCGGACCAGTCCGGGTTGGGGCAGGTGTACACCCAGGAGAGTGCAGGGCTCTCTGGATTGGGAGTCATAGCAGGCCTCCGGGAGTGGCGGTGGCTTGGGCCTCGGCCTCCGGAACCAGGAGTTGCTCCCAAACGATGGCGCCTGGGGACAGGGGTGACGGCAGGAGATCTAGGAGGGCTTCGGTGCGTCCTGCGCCCGGGATAGGGGTTTCAACCTTACCCGCTCTTGGGCTGCACAGGGCCTCCTGGGCTTCCTCCGCCTGGGCTGAAGCCTCAGTAGTCAGGCACGACGAGCTCCGGCGGCGGGCCTTGATCTTCCGCAGCAACTCTTCCCTCCATTCAGCAGCGACCAGTTGTTGGGCCTCATCGACCCTCCAGGTCAGATCCTGCGTTTCACCGTGGAGGAACTCTGCCTCCTCCGTGGTCAGGTGCATTCCCTCCATAGTGAGGGAGGTGGCAGCTGGTGGGCCAGCGTCGGAGGGCATCTCCTTGGCTGCGTCCATTTCTGCTGCAGGGTGCGGTCTTCTTCTCCTCCTCCTTTTGGGGTGGCTCCAGGGCGGCTGGCTGACGGGCACTCCTTGGGACGTCCCATCCGGCTTGACGGACACTACTATGCGAACAGTTTCTGCTGGAGGGGGTGGTCGGCACTTTTGGCGCCATTGGGAAGCCAGGCCCACAATGGGAGGTCCTAGGTTGCTGTTTTTGCACATAATGGCGTCCGTTCTTCTTGGGCTGGCGCCATATTGAGTGTGTAAAGACAGTTTTTTTTGTGAAAGGTGCACAGTACCCGGCGGCAATGGGGATTATCTTCTTCCGTTGCTGCAGGCACGCTAACCTGCCGACTACGCCAGTTTGTGACTCGCCCTCCCTGAGCGGTGGGGTTACTCGGTGCCGGGTCAATGTATGGTGGTGGTGTGGTATGTCGTCGTGGCCGTGACCCAGTCCGTGCCCAGGGCTGTCACATGAAAAATGGGCTTTTGGATGAGTGGTTGTTCGACTACGCCACCTTTGGTTTCTGGTGAAGGCCACCAGCGCTGCAACAGTCCTCTGAGGCTGATGTTCTGGCAGCTTGGTTGGTACTACTCCCCACAGGTGGAGTAGGCCTCAGGGCAGTGATTGATGAACTGTGTGGAGGTATGGTGGGTGCAGTGCCGCGCAGGAATAAACAAGCGGAGGCGGTACATGAAGTCATCCAGGTCTTTACTCACTTTAGATGCACTTTCAGCTGCAAAGCTTCTCTCTGCTACACACGGCGTACTGCGGCCACCAGGAAGGGGGTTCAACACTTCCCATGTAGATCAGGAGCACCTATCAAGACCCCGTTGATGTGTTCCTCTCCTTCTTATCTCCTCCCGCTTGTGTTTCTCCCTGGGATCCACTAAGCCGCCGGGCTTTTCCAACAGTGACGGGAAGTACACAGTCAGATATCAGGGGCCTGTCACCCCTCTTGTGGCAGGAATCCCTCTGGCTAGACCAGAGTGAAGAATACAGGTGGCAACTCTGCTCCATCCGTATCCCCCTGGGATCCTTTCGCCTGTGGAGCCTATCTCCTCTGCTCCCCTCCAAGGCCTTCTTAGAACAGGACCCTGACCGGGCAGAGACACTAGTTAACTCCGACCCGCTCCTCGCCTCAAGGCCAGAGAGCGAGGACCGTGAATCTTCAGCCAGCTACAGACTCTTGCTGGACCCTGACAGAAGACCCACAATCAAAGACCTTGAACTTAAGATGGCCAAGTATTTTATATATGATTCCATAAGTCCTTCCTGTAGGTGTTTCATCCACCCTCACCCACTACTTGGTTCCCCCCATCTCCTCTATCCCGGACCGGGGCAGCACCCTGGTGCATTTAGGCCCCCTACAGGACAGGAGTGGTGTAGTGTTGAGTGTGAAGTGGGGTCCTGTGTGATGCTCCATCCTTACCTGGAAGAGGAGATACCACACCTCTATCTGAGGTGCAGTACCCCTGAGGTGACTGAACCCTTAGGGGCGCCACACTTATACGATGCATGTTGTGAAGGAGTTAAAAGTATGGAGCTTGATTGGTAAACAGTAAAGGTGACTCTATGCATGGAGGAGAACCTTGGCCACACAAGCAGCTGATTGGTGTATTTAATAGGAATCTGTACCTGCCTTTACTAGGTCACAATACTAATGCACTACAGAGTTCAGCAAGCCCCATGATAAAAGGAGGAGGCTGCACAAAGTTTCTCTGTTGTAAAATCCTAGCTTATTTTAAGGAATCTATTGTATATCATGAGTAACACTCACTAGTGTTGGCTTTGTCTGTACTCTCCTCATTTGCCCATATTGCCTCCTCACACATTTCATCTCCTCAAACATTTACCCCCCCTGTCCATACTGTCACCTCATGCATTTTTCACCCTGCCCATAATATCTCCTCACACATTTACCCCCTACATCCATACTGTCTTCTCACAGATTTCTCCATTCCCTGCCCATACTGACTCCTCACATATTTCCCCCCACCCATTCTTGTATTACTGTCTCTTGTTATACTTACATTTTGCCAGCATCTTCCTATGTTGTGCAGGAGGAGTGAGGTCCGCAGCATGATCAGCTGACCTCATCACATTGCTGGCATCGCCCTGATCCAAAAGTGCTAGCAGTGGGGGATTCAATTGTATCACTGACAAGACACAAGTACAATAGAATACTGGGAGATAACATTTTACACTTTACCTGAGCCAGTAGTCACCTCACTGCTGTGTCAGTGGATGTCTGAATCTCTCTCCAGGGCGTGGCAAAATGCCGCCACCTTGGAGACAACTCTGACTGCTGAATAAAGTGGCCTGATGCCTCTTTGCCTTTTTACCACTTAGATATGACACTCTATGTATATGTGCTTATGTACCGATATAATTTTCAGTTAACCCATTTTTTTTTTATTTTTTTAAGGTATCAAAAATTTTAGAGGTCAAGTAAAACATTGCCGAGAATACAAGAAGCCCATTGGGTTTGATGGGAAACGAGTTTTAATAATTGGAATGGGCAACACTGGAGTTGATATTTCAACTGAATTATGCACTAGAGCCTCACAGGTATATTTCACAACACTATAATAAAGTAATTTACAGCACATATTTATTAACATTTAAAGATGCAAGTTAAGGGACCTCTTAAGCCAACAGGTCCAGTTCAACGAGTGGAGCTGCTGTTAGCATACGATAAAGTTAGAGATTGAAATTGGCAAGATTTGATTTGCCTGATGAATAAATTATGGCGTTTCCCTATAGGTCTAAGCAATTAAACAGGATTAAGATGTGGAATGATGCCAGCCCTCCAACACCCTCATATTTAATTACAATTTATTTAAAGCATAAGTCATTTTAATTTTTATTTCATGAAAATAGTACACATGAAAATAAGCAACTTTGTAATATATCTTATCAGGGAAAGCTGCTTCTTTATCTGTCAGAATTGATCAGTCATTATCAAAATTCTCTATTCTGAGGTGAAATCTGTATTCAGTGAAGACAGACTTTCCCATTTCTGAGATAGAGATTTACTAGTAGGAGCTGCCATCTCCTATGTCGACGAAAGGAGGGAAGAGCTCCTTCCTCCTCCTCCCCACGACAGTGGGTACGGAAAGTATTCGGACCCCTTTAAATTTTTCACTCCTTGTTTCATTGCAGCCATTTGGTTCATTTTTTTTCTCATTAATGTACACTCTGCACCCCATCTTGACTGAAAAAAAAACAGAAATGTTGAAATTTCTGCAAATTTATTAAAGAAAAACTGAAATATCACATGGTCATAAGTATTGAGACCCTTTGCCCAGACACTCATATTTAAGTCACATGTTGTCCATTTCCTTGTGATCCTCCTTGAGATGGTTCTACTCCTTCATTGAAGTCCAGCTGTGTTTAATGAAACTGATAGGACTTGATTTGGAAAGGCACACACCTGTCTATATAAGACCTCACAGCTCACATTGCATGTCAGACCAAATGAGAATCATGAGCTCAAAGGAACTGCCCAAGGAGCTCAGAGACAGAATTGTGGCAAGGCACAGATCTGGCCAAGGTTCCAAAACAATTTCTGCATTACTCGAGGTTCCTAAGAGCTCAGTGGCCTCCAAAATCCTTAAATGGAAAAAGTTTGGGACCACCAGAAGTCTTCCTAGACCTGGCCATCCAGCCAAACTGAGCAATTGTGGGAGAAGAGCCTTGGTGAGAGAGCTAAAGAAGAACCCCAAGATCACTGTGGCTGAGCTCCAGAGATGCAGTAGGGAGATGGGAGAAAGTTCCACAAAGTCAACTATCACTGCAGCCCTCCACTAGTCGGGCCTTTATTGTAGAGTGGCCCGACGGAAGCCTCTCCTCAGTGCAAGCCATATGAAAGCCCGCATAGAGTTTGCCCAAAAACACAAAGGACTACCAGACTATGAGAAATAAGATTCTCTGGTCTGATGAGACGAAATTAGAACTTTTTGGTGATAATTCTAAGCGGTATGTGTGGTGAAAACCAGGCACTACTCGTCACCTGCCCAATACAATCCCAACAGTGAAAAATAGTGGTGGCAGCATCATGCTATGGGGGTGTTTTTCAGCTGCAGGGACAGGACGACTGGTTGCAATTGAAGGAAACATGAATGCGGCCAAGTACAGAGATCCTGGATGAAAACCTCTTCCAGAGTGCTCTGGACCTCAGACTTGGCCGAAGGTTCACCTTCCAACAAGACAGTGACCCTAAGCACACAGCTAAAATAACAAAGGAGTGGCTTCAGAACAACTGTGACCGTTCTTGACTGGCCCAGCCAGAGCCCTGACCTAAACCCAATTGAGCATCTCTGGAGAGTCCTGAAAATGGCTGCCCACCAACGTTTACCATCCAACCTGATGGAACTGGAGAGGATCTGCAAGGAAGTATAGCAGAGGATCCCCAAATCCAGGTGTGAAAAACTTGTTTCATCATTCCCAAGAACACCCATGGCTGTACTAGCTCAAAAGGGTGCTTCTCCTCAATACTGAGCAAAGGGTCTGAATACTTATGACCATGTGATATTTCAGTTTTTCTTTTTTAATAAATTTGCAAAAATTTCTACATTTCTGTTTTTTTTTTTTTTTCTTTTTTTTTCAGTCAAGATGGTGTGAAGAGTGTACTTTTAACCCCGTTCTGACCAAGGGCATACTAATACATATCTGTGCTCTGGGCCTTATGGGCCTGATACGTATTAGTACGCCCTGGCGATTTCACCCGCACACAAGCGGTGCAGGCAAGTTCGCCACCGGGTGTCAGCTGATTGTTACAGTTGACACCCGGTGCTATGTGCAGGGAGCGCATCGCTCCCTGCACATTAACCCCCAAAATGCTGCAATCTAAATTGATCGCAGCATTCCGGTAGCAAGAGGAGGTAAGCTCTACACTTACCTTCTCTGCCGGTTTCCTGCGGCGTCTGAGTTCATTCCTGGATGTTGCCATGGTGACCTTATGTCATCCGGGTCACCAGGAGGCAGGAAGTCGCTTTGGTCAGGCGCAGTACACGACCAAAGTAACTTCTCCCTGTGCAGCGCTGACAGGCTGCATAGCACAGGGATGGTTCTGCATTCCTGTGCTATACAGCCGATCAGGCTGCAAAAAGTGAAAGTCCCATAGTGGGACAAAGTGTAAAAGTAATAATGTCAGAAAGTGAAAAAAATAAATTGTAAAAAAATGAAAAAAAATTAATAAAAAAAATATATTGTACCCATAAATAAATCTTATGAAAAAAAAACAAATCAATAAAAGTACACCTATTTGGTCCGGAACGACCTGACCTATAAAACTGTACCGCTAGTTAACCCCTTTAGTGAACACAGTAAAAAAAAAACACAAAAAAAAACATAAAACATGTTTATCATCATACCGCCAAATTAAAAGTGGAATAAAACACGATCGAAAGGACGAATGTAAATAAAAAGGATACAACTGGAAACGTCATTTTGTCCTGCAAAAAACAAGCCGCCATACAGCTCCAACGGCCGAAAAATAAGTTATAGCTCTCAGAGTAAAACGATGCAAAAACAATTTTTTTCTATAAAATAGTTTTTATTGTGTAAAAGCGCCAAAATATTAAAAAAATAATAAACATACTAATCCGAAGAATAAAGCTGCCTTATCAATTTTACCACACGTGGAACGGCAAAAAAATAATTCCTGAATTGTTGTTTTTTGTTTATTCTGCCTTCTAAAAATCAGAATAGAAAGCGATCAAAAAATGTCACGTGCCTGAAAATGGTAGCAATAAAAACATCAACTTGTCCCGCAAATAACAAGCCACCACATGACTGTCAGCCGAAATATGGAAAAAATGATAGCTCTCAAAATATGGCTATGCAAAAACTAGTCTTTGAAAAAAATGCGTCTTTTAGTGTGTGACAACTGTCGATCATAAAAACCCGATCTGAATCTGGCATCGCTGTAATTGCACCGACCCGAAGAATAAAGACGTCTAATCGCTTATACCACACGAGAAACGGCATAAAAAAATAAACTTTAGGGTTGGGATTTTTTCAGAAGTAAAGAAAAAAAAATGATGACGATATGGTGACGAATTTTGAGTGCAAGTGCTCGCTATTTGAGTTTGCATCGGGTGCTCGGGTATGCACCAAGTATAGTGGGTGCTCAAGTGACATGCTCGAGTCTCTGCCCCAAATGTTTTGCAGCTGTCATACAGCCCAAAAAAACTTGCGGGGATTGCCTGCCATGCATGAGCGATCCCCGCATGTTTTTTTTTTTTGGGTGTCTAATAACCGTGAAACATGCGGGGCAGGGACTCGAGCATGTCACTTGAGCACCCACGATACTTGGTGCATACCTGAGTACCCGCTGCAAACTCAAATAGCGAGCACTTGCACTCAAGACTAATGACAAGTTATTCAATATGATGACTTAATGTTATCAAATTCTGTGTCGTACCTCCTAGGTTCAAAATGTTCACTATGCCCATTGATAAAATCCTGGAGGGGTATAGTTTCCAAAATGGAGTCACTGGGGATGGGGAGGGGGGGGGTGGTTTCCACTATTTAGGCACATCAGGGCTTCCCCAAACGCAACATGGCGTCCGCTAATTATTCAAGCAAATTTTACATTCAAAAAGTCAAATGGTGCTCCTTCCCTTCCAAACCCTGCCGTTCGCCCACACAGTGGTTTTCCCCACATATGGGGTATCGTCTTACTCAGGAGAAATTGCACAACAAATTGCGTGGTGCAATTTCTCCTGTTACCCTTGTGAAAATGCAAAATTGGGGGTTGAAACATTTTTGTTGGAAAAATGTGAGAATTTTATTTTTACGGCTCAATGTTATTAACTTCTATGAAGCACCTGGGGATTCAGGGTGCTCACCACACATCTAGATACGTTCATTGAGGGGTCTAGTTTCCAAAATGGGGTCACTTATGGGGGGTTTCCACTGTTTAGGCACATCAGGGGCTCCCCAAACGCAACATGGCGTCCGCTAATTATTCAAGCAAATTTTACAATCAAAAAGTCAAATGGCGCTCCTTCCCTTCCAAACCCTGCCGTGTGCCCAAACAAAGGTTTTTCCTCACGTATGGGGTATCTGCGTGCTCAGGGGAAATTGCACAACAAATTTTGGGGTCCATTTTTTTCCTGTTACCCCTGCGCAAATAAAAAAAATTGCGTCTAAAGCAACATTTTTGTGAAAAAAGTTAAATGTTCATTTTTTTTCTTCCACATTCCAAAAATTCCTGTGAAGCACCTGAAGGGTTAATAAACTTGAATGTGGTTTTGAGCACCATGAGGGGTGCAGTTTTTAGAATGGTGTCACTTTTTGGTATTTTCTGTCATAAAGGCCCCTCAAAGTCACGTCAAATGTGATGTGGTCTCTCAAAAAATGGTTTTGTAAATTTTGTTGTAAAAATGAGAAATCGCTGGGCAACTTTTAACACTTATAGCTCCCTACTAAAAAAAAAAATTTTGGTTCCAAAATTGTGCTGATGTAAAGTAGACATGTGGGAAATGTTATTTATTAACTATTTTGTGTGAGATATCTCTCTGATTTAAGGGCATAAAATTTAAACTTTGGGGAAAATTTTGAAAATTTCGCAATTTTCCAAATTTCTGATTTTTTTCACAAATAAACACAAGTGATATCAAAGAAATTTTACCACCATCATGAAATACAGTATGCCACAAAAAAACAGTCTCCGAATCAGCGGGATCTGTTAAAGCGTTCCAGAGTAATTACCTAATAAAGTGACAGTGGTCAGAATTGTAAAAATTGGCCAGGTCCTTAACGTGCAAACCACCCTCAGGGGTAAAGGGGTTAATGAGAAAAAAAAATGAACTTTTTAGAATTTACCAAATGGCTGCAATGAAACAAACAGTGAAAAATGTAAAGGGGTCTGAATACTTTCCGTACCCACTGTAGAATCTTATCAGTAGCAGCTACCATCTCATATCTCAGTAATGGGAAAGTCTGCTTTCACTGCCTACAAATTTTACCTCCAGAATTGAGAATTTTGATCAGGACTAATCAATTCTGACAGAGAAAGAAGCAGATTTGTCTGATAAGATATATTGCAAAGTTGCTTATTTTCATGTGCACTTTTGATTTATGAAATAAAAATTAAAACAGTTACTCTTTAATTATTTCATTGGTCACTTTTATCTGAATCTAAATTTTATGTGCTCCTTGCAGGAGGAATCTTTTTATGATACTATATTCATTTTGACTCTTCATCACATATATACTGGCATATATGTATATTGTAGTACTGTGCCTTTTATATACTGGTATATATGTAACTGAATTGTACAACCGTGTCTTTATATTAACGGGATTGTCCTGTCTAAATCAATAAGTCTGCAGTAGCTCTGTAACTGCAGCCAGGTATGTCTGGGTACATATTCCAGGCCAGAGCCTGTCCAGTGGCCATGGCATCGCTTCATACATTTGTATGGAGTGAGGCCGTACCCTGTAGTTGACCATGACAACTGGATGGCCGCGTCACTAGTCGTGGCGGGGCCTCACTCAATACAAGTGTGTGGAGCAAGGCCACTCCCACTAGACGGCTTCTGCCCCGGAGTATGTATATGTAAGGTGCCCCAGCGAGGTAGTCGTGGGCGAGCTGTAGCCCCCTCTCGCTATGGCACCCTACAGACAATACGTGTCCTCTCTCTGAAGTGTGGCTGTGTATGTAGTGCTCTTCACTTACTGCACGCCATCCGATCGCGGCTGTCTCCAGGCAATTTTCTTCTGGGACCAGGGCAGCAATAATTTCAGAGGACACGAGGTTCTTAACCAGAACTTGGACTTTACTTGGGGAAGAGGAATATTTACAGTATTTACAGTCAGATATAATGGATAAGGCCCGACAAGTAATCATCTCCCTCACAGGCGCCGTTAACTGCTTCAGCCCTGGTTCCCTCTTTAAGCGGAGCATCTCTGTGGCTATAATTCCTGGCCCTAGAGACTCCTCTGTATTAACAGTGAACGGATCCGATATCTCTCCCCCACGTCTTGGCTTGGAGTACTGTTTAGCTTCCTCTGCTGCCTGCAGACCAGAAGTGCCCCGTGTCCTCACTACGCTTTGGTGAGTTTCTACGGCGAGCGAACAGGACTCGTGCTCTTGCGTGGGGAGAACTGCGCACTGGGATCTCACTGTCTGAGGGTTCGGAGCTCCCGTCTACCCTAGCAGCCACTATAGTAAGGCTGTCTCATCAGGTCGCAATCCCTTCTTGTACTACTCTATCACTTCCTGATTCAGGAAATTAAAACAGAGACTTTCCTAATATGCCCACCCTCAGTGAGCTGTCATCACAGAACCTTAACCCATCACTGTCTATAGCTCGGCTAGCAGACTCATCCTGACATCTGCACCCCGAACAGTGGCATCTTGTGGCTGTTTTCAGGTACTACAGCCCAGAAGGAACTATACCAGGAACAAGCTCTATATCTCTCTAGGCTTGATAAGGGCACTAAGTTCCCCCTCTGCTCTACCAACCGGACCACTAAAGCTAACCCCCTTAGCTTGGCCTACCACAGTTGGGGAGGTCTGTCTTCAGGAACTCTTCCTTTTACTCTCTCAGTCTCAAGGGAAGGCTACGCCCTTCCCCACTATTACATATAACTCATACATACCCTCCGGTCCTGACTCAGAAACCGCCAAATCCTGCAGCCCACATTGTGTGCTCTGGAGGAATTTATAAGTCTGCAGTCATACATTGATTTGGACCAGACAACCCCTGTAAGGGGCAACAGCTTTGTTCTACAACATGGTGAATTCTTGCATAAAAGACCATGGCTTCAGCCCATGTGGTGCTGCGAACATCCTCCTCAGGCAGTGATTGATGGGTAGTTATTAGTGAACAATATTGAGTGGTCTGGAAATACATAAGTGCATTTATGTAGGAGTACTGTGTCACTCGAGTGTATAGGTGATAACATTTTTACAATGGAATATCCCTTTAGTTTAAATTCCTCACATCTCATCTATTTCTAATTTGTAGCAGACATTCCAGGTAGGTTATCTACTGAAATAGTAACCACAGTCTCAAATATTTTATGTACATACAGTACTTTTCAAATGTTTTAGGCAGGTGTGGAATAAATGCTTCAAAAGAATATTGGTTTCAAAAATAGAATTATTAAATTTGTTTAATTTTAACAATTAACAAAATGCAAAGGCAATTAATAAAAAAAAAAAAAAAAAAAAAAATGAAATCAATATTTGGTGTAACCAACCTTTGACTTCAAAATGGCATTAAGGTATAAATTCTTCAAGGTATATTTTCACACTGTTCTTGAAGGAAGTTGGCAGGAGGTTGTTCCAAATCTGTGGTTGGTCCTCCAGGGTATCTGTGGATGTAGGCTTATGCAAATCCTTTGTCTTTTCCCAGACAGACTTGATGATGTTGAGATCAAGGCACTGAGGGGGTGGTGGCATATCATCACTTCCAGAACTCTTGCTCTTTATGCTAAAGGATATTTAGTTATTAATAACATTGGCTGTATGTAGTAATGAGCGAGCGTGCTCAACACTGCTCAGTACTTGCCTGATCAGCTCACTGCTCAACATGCACTGTGCTCGGCGAGTATTTCCGGGATGCTCAGGCGGGAGCTCGGTACCCCACCTTGCATGTTTGGCGCTCTTTAGAGAGCCAATAAACATGCAGGGATTGCTTGCCACATACTGTAATGCCGTAGCCATATTGGTTGTGGCATTAGTGATTGGCTGGCCACATATCGTCATCGGGTCTATATAAGACCTGGTGACCCTATGCTCGTCAGTCTAACCCGGAAACAGGCAGAGTAGGGACAGAGGTGCTGCTGAGAGAGGGACAGAATTGGTGGTGTTATAGTTAGGTATAGGTATTCCACACCAAGATACATATCCATCTGAACTAGCAGTCCTTCTGAAGACTAATTCAGCTGCATATATTCAGTGGTGATAGCAGAAGTTAGGCAGGCAGAGAAATTTGTGATTGCTATACAGCACAATAGTGTCCATTGCACGTTCTGTCTGCTCACTGCTTTTACAGATATCTGTAGACATAGCCCCAGATATCAGGGGCCAGGGCTAATTTTTTTTTCTTAATCCTGTTTATTTTCTAAAAAAGTAAGTGTCTGTAATGCACAAGCCCGGACTGACTGGCGTCTGCGTGTTTAGTAGTTCCACTGGGCCATGAACCGGAGAGTGCCTGGAGGGGCGTAACTAAGTATCTGCCCGATCCGACCAAGGTCGCACGACTGCATACGACGCCAGTGCACTAGAGGGACCAGGGTCTACTCCAGGTCAGACTCCGGACATGGCTGTTGGCCCACACCGGGGAATACAGGAACTGGAAGGTTAGGCTGGCACACAGACTGGGGGCATAGGCAGACACGACAGGTTGGAGCACAGAGTGGATAGGACCCAGTACAGACTGGGACTTCCAGAACAGAACCGCAGATGCGGTGGACAAACACAGGAGGGTGAGACCGCCCGGAGTGGCGGGCAAGAGCAGAGCGAGGCTGCCAGAGCAGCGCGCAAAGGGTCAGAGCAGAGCGAGGCTGCCAGAGCAGCGCGCAAAGGGTCAGAGCAGAGCGAGGCTGCCAGAGCAGCGAGCAAAGGGTCAGAGCAGAGCGGAAACCGCAAGAGCGGTGAGCAAGGCAGAGCAGAGCGGAAACCGCAAGAGCGGTGAGCAAGGCAGAGCAGAGCGGAAACCGCAAGAGCGGTGAGCAAGGTACAGCAGAAGGGACAGGGCTCTGTTCACACGGAACAGACAGGAAGGGAAAGGCAGAACCAGATACACAATCGATACTTGCAATGAAGTAGCGAGTGAACTCTAAACTCACAAACAGAAGTACAGCGACAACGAGAAGGAGTTAAATGCAGGTTTAGACTCTGCAGAAAAAGGGAAGGTACGGACAAAGTAAAACAGGAAGCAGGTTAGGAGACAGTTCAGACAGGAACTGTTACTGAAGCGAGATACAGGAGCGAGTCTGGGTATGCGGCCCCCAGAGGGCGAGATGAACAGGCAAGGAGCGTGTTCACACGGGCCTGGAAATACAGCCTCCAGGAAAGGCAGCTGGCAAGAGAACACAGACAGGACTCCGTTCAGACACGGGAACTGATACCGCAAGGCAGGAAACATAGACAGGACCTGGCACGTCAGCGACCAGAAGCCAACTGACAGAACACAATGCTCAGGCAAGGATTCCAGGAAAGAGCTGGGATAAATACCAGGTGACAGACAGCAATAGGCTGAGGACGCACAAGGGGTGTGCCCGCAGCAGCTACAAGAAGCAGGAAGTGATCGGGTGCCGCCCTTAAGCAGAAGAAACAGAGGCAAGCAGACAGCATGGAGGAAAGCCAGAGAGATAGTCTGGACTGGAAATCAAGTGTGCGCTCTTGCACAGTGGGAGATGGACCACTATGCAAGGACGCCGCCAGGTATGTTAAAGTGTCCAACATTTTACTGTTCCATTTGCTTGTTAGCACAGCAGAATACAGCCAGATCTTTTCCATCATCAGAGGTTATCCCATAATATAGCGATAAAAATACAGAAATTTGTAGTGAACATGGAAAATATTGTCCTTTATTTATAGTTTGGCAGCAATGTGCCAGTGAAGCTATTCACACCTGGTCACTGGAAATAGGAAACTACAAGCCAGCTATTTAAAACCGTGGGCGTCTGTCAGACGTATCACATATAACTGCGGTACAAATCCAGAAATTTGTAGGGGACGTTTAAGATATTGTACTCCATTTACAGTTTGTCAGCAGTGTGGCAGTGAACCTATTCACACGTGGTCGCTGAGCAATAATAAATTAGAAGGGCAGTGCTTAAATCCGTGGGCGGCCCGTCACACATCAGATATTACTGTGGTACAAATCCAGCAAAATCCATTTTGCTTTTGTATGTTTTATTGCGAGCCTGTAAAAGTGGCGTAATACTCTGACAACATTGTTCACAGCAGTGACCTGGGAGTCAGAGATGCTTCCAGGGATCTTCCCCTTGCTGTTCCCATGTCATTTGAGCACTGTTCTCATCAATTTGGCCAATTTTTAGGCCCCCTGGAGACCTCCAGGGGGGAGCCGCGGAAAAATGCTCAAGTTTCCCATAGACTTACACTGGGCTCATTGCTTGGGTCGAGCACTTGAGCATTCCAATTTGCTTGACCCAAGCAACGAGCACCTGAACATTTTAGTGCTTGCTCATCACTAGCTGTATGTTTCAGATCATTGTCGTGTTGCAGAATCCGACTTCTCCCTGATGGTATTGCATGATAAGTATCTGCATTGATAACATAAATAACCTTGACCAAATCCCCAACTGCATGTACTGAAATGCATGCCAAACTTGCACGCAACCTCCCCCATGCTTCACTGCCTGTAGACACTCATTATTGTTCTGCTCTCAAACCCTGTAGCAAAACTGCCATCTATTGTAGCCAAAGATTTCATATTTTGACTTATCAGTGCAAAGCACTCGCTGCCATTTTTCTGCACCCCAGTTCCTATGTTGGAGTGCATAGTTGAGTCACTTGGCCTTGTTTCCAAATTGAAGGTATGGTTTTGGGACACAGTTTTTTCACAAAGACCACTTCTAGCCAGTAGATGAGTGTAGCTGGGTCCAACTGGTTGCTGCCAGTTCTAAGCTGATGGCTCCGCTGGACATCTTCTGATTTCTAAGGGAAGTATAATGCACTAAGTTTCCATGGCAATCAATGTGTTAATTATTCCCAATGATGCCAACTTGTTGATGACTTCAATGCTGATCTCAACATCATTGGGTCTGTTTGGAATTTCATAGAGACAGAAGGATTTGTGCACCCGATATCCACAGGAGACCTGTAGTTAGCAAGTAGGATGATCCAAACATCTTAGAGAATTGAGTTCCTTCAAAAACTATGGTTAGTACCTAGAAGAATTGATGTTCTGATGATGATTTGAAGGTAAAGGGTGGTCACACCAAATATTGATTTTGAATTTCTCTTTTGTTCCATCATTTTGTATTCTGTTAATTGATAAAGATAAACTATTAATATTTCTAATTTTGAAATCATTCTTACTCTGGTCCATATTAGATCAGTACTATTATAGACCCATGATAGCTGGGGGTGCTGTTAAAGCTTGTGTGCTCCAGTGCAAAACAGTTATGCCACTGTTGAAAAGTCACCTGAAACAGTTACATTTTAACATATGTTGAAGCACAAAGGTAGTATATTAAATGGCCTTAAAGGTATTTTATCACCATTTTATTTAATGCTTGAGTTTATTTTATTTAAAAGTTATAAATAAACCTGCAAATATATCATGAGCAAGAGATGTACTGTAGCCACAATTTACACAAAAAAGACTAAACCAATAGAAAAAAAAAAAATGCAAGGCATAAAGATACGAATAAAAATATAGTTTTTTCAACATCAATTAATATTGAATAAGGTAAAAAATATATACATGACACAAGACATTCAGGGCTGGTGAATACCATAATGGACCCAGAATACATACAAGCAACTACAATAGAGGGTACAATAATATGTTACAGATGGATACTAATGTAAAAAAGGTGTTTAGGTACAATAGATGTAAATAGTAATTAAAAAATATCAAATACCACTGAATAATTTAGTATATTTCCATAAGTATGGAGTGTAGAAAAATGTACAGTGGCAATAAGGGAAAAGTAACAAATTTCACCAGGCCATGAAGAACCCCACCCAACGTGCGTTTTGCATCTAGCTTTGTCAAGGGGTTACTGCATCAGACATCTGAATGAGGATTTACACTGATTGAGCAGAGCCATGTATATAATCCAATTTTATGTGTGATACAGTGAGCAGCACAGCACCAACAAAAGGAAATTGCACTGCCAGCCAACTCTCCACATCTAGGTATCACATTGTAGTCACCAACAAAATGGCTCCACACTGTGATACAAAAATTCATTCTCTCATCCTTTTGCAAGCACCCAGAGTGGAAGAAATGACATCAGACACATGCTTGCAGATCTTGTCCACTTTTACTGTAGTTGTAATGAAAACTATCAGTACACTAGGTTTTCATTGGACATTTCAAATGATTCTTCCCCTAGTGTTTAAAAGTTAAAAATATCAAAATGTTTTAAGTTACTTTTTATATTTTAAACCATTAAAGTATTTTAAAAGTGAGTGACAGTGAGAATGAGAGAGCCAGAAGAACCCAGAGCTTACACTCTACAAGAGAGAGAGACCTACCCGGTGAACTTGGAGTTGGAAAATGACTGTCATACAAACAGTGGTGATCCACTGGAAACCACCGATCTGTGATTACCCAGGTACTGACCACCACTGTACAAAGTATGATAATCCGTAAAATGTTGTAACTGTAGGGCACTATGAGGAAGCCTACCCAGCAATCCAAAATTACGTTAGACCACTCTCTGATGTTCCAGCAGTGTGAGAAATGGTGCGGGAAATTTTTTTTTTTTGTGAATCGAATCTCAAAATGTTTGAATTTGTATGAAACGGATCATTTTAGAAAATTCAACTCGCACACGATCCTCCTCTGATCGATCTGCCCATGTCTAATCAACAGTTCTGGATAACGATGCATAAGTGATAAGAAGATGGACATGCACTACATAGTCTACCAGCTATGATAATATACAAGCAGTGGTAGGAGTGACCTGTAGTCGGGGAAACTATAATCAAGTGTTGACAGGAGTGACTGAATTAATAAGAATACCAGCAGTAATGAAAGTACCAATAGTAGTAATGGTAATTCAAATGTTGTAGGGTGTATTTGAACTGCTAAAAGTACAGGAAGTGACTGGAGTATGTGCAGCTATGTGGGTACCAGAAGGTCTTACCACTGGACAACATGGTGGAGTTCTACTTCTTCTACCAATCTACAAAACCGTGCCATTCATGCTCTAAACTATGTAACAAAATGAGAGCAGACACCAACCCACATCTCCTCAGCTGTCTTAATGATGCAATACAAATACTTCTACATGTATGTTCTTGTCCCCACTTCTTATTTGAATTTGGTGAGAATCCACCATTGATCTTTTCACATCCTTTCTCCTCTCAGCCAAAGATTGGTAAGTTGCCTGTGACAGGCATGTCTGTTCTAGAGTCCCATTCTCTCCAGGGTCTACAGATTGGTAATCTAATTAGTAATTAAAAGAATGACAATGAAAAAATAGTAACTGGCATCACCCTTCTTATGTGAATATTGGTTAAACCAATGGTTTGTTGGCAACCCAACTTTACCAGTATGCTAATTTCTTACTGAGAATGTGCTTCTTCCATGTTAGTTTGGCAAATTGCTTTAAAGAAGTATGAAGGAGAGCTAAAGTTTGACATTGCATTGTTAACGATAAGTATTATGTTATTTGACATATCTTTATTTTTCAATTGGTCACAGGTATATCTTAGCTCCAGACAAGGAGTTTGGGTTTTACAACGGCTTGGAAAAGGAGGATTTCCTTTTGATTTGCAATTCATATGTCGTTTCTCTAGTTGGATCAACAATATATTGCCTGCAGCTCTGTCTCGATGGATGCTAAAGAAATACATGAATGATCAATTTAACCATAAATTGTACAACATACAACCAGAGGGGTAAATGAAAGAACATGCATTCATATTGTGACTGTTCCCCCTTGACACCTTTTTTGTAAATTTTATATAGGTTCAAAATTTGGATTACATTTTTAATTCATCTTTACAGTGCTTAGATTGAAATGTCCTTAATGCAGATATTAGAAGCCTCTTGCAGTAGAGAAAGCACTGGAGCTTAATGCAAACCCTGAGATTCAACCTATTTAACAACACTGTATGTAGTAAATGTGCAAACTTCCTCTTGCCGTGTTAAAGGGTTTATCCAAGACTTAGTTTTTAGGCCCATAGTTAAAAAAAAAAAAAAAAACAGGCAAGTAGGTGCTACCTACCTGCCTGTTGTAAGTGGGTGCTACCTACCTGCCTGTTGTAAGTGGGTGCTACCTACCTACCTGTTGTAAGTGGGTGCTATCTACCTGCCTGTTGTGCCCAACGCCGATCTCTGCCAACAGAGAGGTCACAGACTGTTCCTGCCAGCGATTCAGCAGCTTCCCCTGACTTCACGTTGACAGAGCAGGGTCTTCTTTTCCACTCTGCTCTGTTGATGGGCAGACTTCCAACATCATGCTGATTGACAGACAGCTCCTCTCTGCCTAGCTGCGGGTAGCCAGCTGTCAGCATGACAATGGCAGTTATGCCTCATTGAGGGAGCAGCCTGGAAGAGGAAGAGCTGCTTTGTTGACGTGAAGCAACTGAATCACTGGCAGGAGCAGTCAATGACCACTCTCAGCCAGCGCCCGTTAGAACATGCCGGTAGTTAGCACACTACCTGTCTTTTTTTTTAAAAAAACCAAGTCCTTGATAAACCTTTTTTAAGCGTATAGTCACTTTCATTCTGTGCATACTTTTTGTACTACTTTTCCATAATTTTATGGCTTTGAAATCCTATTTTGGTGAATATACACTCAAATGGCTCTGGCATTTAAGCAGCGAGACTAGATGCATGAATATTTTAAACCTATGCAAAGACAAAAAAAACAAAATCCTAATTTGCATGACTGTAGTAACATCTAACAAATGAAGTCTTTTAAGAAACAAAGATGACCATAGCTGTAAATGTTATATTTAGCTCTTTTTATTTATATTTCATTTAAGATGTAGGTAAAATGATTACCAGCAATTCAAGATCGGCATTGTGGAATTTAATATAAATCACATAATTTTAAAGAATTACTTCACATCTGTCATACTCTCCTTGATGCTAGGGGTTGTTTGTAGTGATTAGCGAGTGCGCTCATCACTACTCGTCACTCGCCCGTGCATCTCTGTGCTCGATATGCTCGTTACTCAGAGAATATTTTTTTAAAGCTTATAAGGACTCATTCTATTGAATATTAATACTGCTGTTAGCAGTAATTAGGGAGAGTTTGTGCCTGAGGCAGAGTGTAGGACAGGGTAGGGTTCATTGCACATCCTTTCTGCTGCTGAAACTCATATCTAATAACTCTACTGATGGCTTCTAACAATCTTTTTGCTCTTAATCCTGCAAATTGTTATGAAAAGACATACAGTTAGGTCCATATATATTTGGACAGAGAACATTTTTCTAATTTTGCTTCTAGACATTACCACAATGAATTTTAAACAAAACAATTCAGATGCAGTTGAAGTTCAGACTTTCAGCTTTCATTTGAGGGTATTCACATTAAAATTAGATGAATGGTTTAGGAGTTTCCGCTCCTTAAGATGTGCCACCCTGTTTTTAAAGGGACCAAAAGTAATTGGATAGATTAAATAATTGTAAATAAAATGTTCATTTCTAGTACTTGGTTGAAAACCCTTTGTTGGCAATGACTGCATGAAGTCTTGAACTCATGGACATCACCAGACGCTGTGTTTCCTCCTTTTTGATGCTCTGCCAGGCCTTCACTGCGGTGCTTTTCAGTTGCTGTTTGTTTGTGGGCCTTTCTGTCTGAAGTTTAGTCTTTAACAAGTGAAATGCATGCTCAATTGGGTTGAGATCAGGTGACTGACTTGGCCATTCAAGAAAATTCCACTTCTTTGCTTTAATAAACTCCTGGGTTGCTTTGGCTTTACGTTTTGGGTCATTGTCCATCTGTAGTATGAAACGACGACCAATCAGTTTGGCTGCATTTGGCTGGAACTGAGCACACAGTATGGCTCTGAATACATCAGAATTCATTTGGCTGCTTCTGTCCTGTGTCACAACATCAATAAACACTAGTGACCCAGTGCCACTGGCAGCCATGCATGCCCAAGCCATCACACTGCCTCCGCCGTGTTTTACAGATGATGTGGTATGCTTTGGATCATGAGCTGTACCACGCCTTCACCATACTTTTCTCTTTCCATCATTCTGGTAGAGGTTGATCTTGGTTTTATCTGTCCAAAGAATGTTCTTCCAGAACTGTGCTGGCTTTTTTAGATGTTTTTTAGCAAAGTTCAGTCTACCCTTTTTATTCTTGATGCTTATGAGTGGCATGCACCGTGCAGTGAACCCTCTATATTTACTTTCATGCAGTCTTCTCTTTATGGTAGATTTGGATATTGATACGCCTACCTCCTGGAGAGTGTTGTTCACTTGGTTGGCTGTTGTGAAGGGGTTTCTCTTCACCATGGAGATTATTCTGCGGTCATCCACCACTGTTGTCTTCCATGGGCGCCCAGGTCTTTTTGCATTGATGAGTTCACCAGTGCTTTCTTTCTTTCTCAGGATGTACCAAACTGTAGATTTTGCCACTCCTAATATAGTAGCAATTTCTCGGATGGGTTTTTTCTGTTTTTGCAGCTTAAGGATGGCTTGTTTCACCTGCGTGGAGAGCTCCTTTGACCGCATGTTTACTTCACAGCAAAACCTTCCAAATGCAAGCACCACACCTCAAATCAACTCCAGGCCTTTTATCTGCTTAATTGAGAATGACATAACGAAGGGATTGCCCACACCTGTCCATGAAATAGCCTTGGAGTCAATTGTCCAATTACTTTTAGTCCCTTTAAAAACAGGGTGGCACATTTTAAGGAGCTGAAACCCTTCATCCAATTTTAATGTGGATACCCTCAAATGAAAGCTGAAAGTCTAAACTTCAACTGCATCTGAATTGTTTTGTTTAAAATTCATTGTGGTAATGTCTAGAACCAAAATTAGAAAAATGTTGTCTCTGTCCAAATATATATGGACCTAACTGTATTATACACCATTTACACTACTCAAGTTGTGCGTTAAAAGCATATAGCCAGACTTGGTTGCTTGGAATAGCATCACTATATAGTGCAAAGATTGAAAAGAGTCCATCTGAGGTGTGGTAATTTTTTTGTGATACAAATACTACAAACATTTCTCAGTATCAAAATTTTCTAAGCCAAAGAATACTGCTCCATTTGTGTGTTTAAAAGCATAAAGGTAGACTTGCTTATTTGGAATAGTATCACTATATAGTGCAAAGACAGAAAAGAGTCCATCTAAGGTGTGCTAAATTTTCTGTGATACAAATGCTGAAAAGTTTTCTCAGCATCAAAATATTCTGCATTATTTAAATTATGGCAGTTGTGCGTTCAAAACATAAATCCAAACTTGGCCGGTAACCAGTAGCCTCGCTATATTGCTATTGCACTGTTACAAGTCGATCTGAGGTGGGCAAATTTTACTGTGATAAAAATATTGCACAGTCTTCTCAGCAGGGAAATATCATGCGTACTTTAAAATGGGCAAGGCATGTGGTAAGGGATGGGGAAGTGGACGTGATGCTGATGGTGAGTGCAGAGGCCGAGGGCTATGGACAAGGTGAAATTGCGCCTACTGCGGGAGCAAAACACACACACAAGTCGACCTAGCTTCCTATTCCACTTTTTAGTGGGATGCAAAACACCACTCTTGAAGCCAGACCAGTGTGAAAAGGTTGTTGATTGGATAGCAGATAATGCTTCCAGTCAGTTTGCCAGCACCACCCTGTCTTCTTCATGCTACAGTCTCAGTAGCCATGAGCCTGGAACACATAATCTTCACCATGACCCTCCTTTCTTCCACCATGCCGAGTGCCTGGAAGCAAGTGATTCCACACTTGGACGCTCCAAAGACTCCATTTATAGATTCAGGCCTCTCGCTCTGCCCACTTTAAGTGGGACATGAGGAGATCGGATATGCCCAATGCCCAAATATTTGAGCAGCCACAGTGACAAGAAGGCGACTGTAGGTAGTAAAGTGCAATTACTGTCGCAAGAGGTGGATAATGATGAGACACAATTACCAGCAAATCAGGAGGAGGACCAGGGTGTGGAAGTGAAAGACGAGGTGGTTAATGAAATCACTGTCCCAACCTGGCAAGGTGACATGCAGAGTGAGGACAGCAGTGCAGAGGGGGAGGGATCTGCAACACCACAGCAAGCAGGAAGAGGCAGTCGGGTGGCCAGAGACACAAGGCAGGCAACTGCTCCCCAAAACACCAACACAAGGGAAGTTGCCAGTCCAATGGTTAGGTCTTCCAGTGTATGGTGCTTTTTTAAAGACTGCCCAGTTAACCCAAAAAAGGCCATTTGCAACATTTGCCATGCCAGCATGAGCAGGGGCAGCAAAACTATCAGCCTGACCACCACCAGCATGCTCAGACACATGACAGTAAAGCACCTGTTGCGCTCACACTCAGACTGATTGGCGTGAGCTGGTTTATGGTCCCACTGGAGAAAAGTATTCAATATGTATGAGGAGATTGCTAATACGTGAACATGTATTCCCTCTAAAAAAAAAATAGGTTTTATTTAGTTGATTAAAAAAAAACACACACCAAAAAATCCCATGTATTAAAATATCTTGTTGTCTTATTAGAAGACAATAAGGGCTCCCAAAGTGATATGATGGTATCGACAAGCCCTGATATGCCACTAATTAAATCCTGCCTAGCGTGGAGGTTGGCACCCTAAAATTGGGTATTTGGAGCCCCCACTCAGCGATGGCTGTCCCTGTCTCTCCCTGTTAATCCCTATCAGGTGATCTAAACAGGGTAATAAGGTGACTGCCTGGTCTAATACAGAGTTGCTCCTATTTCTAATCAAAGTATACAGGAGATATTGATAGACATTTTGACAAAAAGAAAATTGATAGACTTATCTTGTATCATATTAGCGCCTCAACGCGTTTCCCCAACGGTGTCTGGTTCATCAGGAGGCCGATGTAGGTATTATGGAATTATGAAAGCTGGAGCTGCATGATCAAAGCTGCTGCAGGATGGCTGGCTCATGAGCAGGGGCAGCAAAACTATCAGCCTGACCACCACCAGCATGCTCAGACACATGACAGTAGAGCACCTGTTACGCTCACACTCAGACTGATTGGCGTGAGCTGGTTTGTGGTCCCACTGGGCCGTAACTAAGGGGCCTCGCCCAATCCAACCCCGGACGCAGGGCGGCTCAATCGACTTCGCGATCCGAGGAGGGACAAAGGAGGTGACCCAGGTGCCACACCAGGGCAGAACTCTGTCACACAGCTGTTGACCGACACCGGGGTATGCAGGAACGGGCAGATTTGGCTGGTATACAGACAGGCGGGTACTGGCAGGCTGGTACTGGCGGACATGGCTGGTATACAGACAGGCAGGTACTGGCAGGTAGACAGGTTGGATAGGGACCAGTACAGACTGGGACACGGGAGCAGAGCCGTAGGTGTAGGAAGGAAGCGGAGAGGAGAAGAGCAGGGCAGAGCAGAGCCGCAGGTGTGGACCTGAAGTGGAGCAGGGCAGAGCAGAGCCGCAGGTGCAGCCAGGCGGGAATACTGCAGAGCGCGGCCAGGCGAGACAGGGCTCTGTTCACAAGGAGCAGACAGGTACAGGAAAGCACAGGGGTATAGCAAGTATACAAAGTAAACCTCTGTATCAGGGAAATGGGACTGAAAGAGCCAGATTCACACAAGGTACTTGCTATGAAGTAACGAGTGGACACACTCACAAGCTGAAGTACAGAGACAGGAGCTAAGTTCTGGTACAAACACTGCAAGATATGATAAGGGTACTGGGGCAGACACAGGAGATAAAGGGAAGGATGGATCATAGAGACTAAACAGTTAACGGGCTAGGACACAGTTCAGACAGGAACTGACACAGGAACAAGAAACGGGTACGGGCCTTGGCATACAGCCACCAGGATGGCAGAACAGAAAAGATACAGAACACGGGTACAGGCCTGGGTACTCAGACCCCAGGGTGGCAGAAACAGGCAGGACCTGGCAACTCGGCAGTTGCAGAGAACACACTGAAAGATAGTGTTGCTCAGGCACCTCCCACTGGGTGGAGGTGGTTTAAGTATCCAGTGCCTCACAGCAATAGGCTGGGGACAGATTAGGACTGCTGTTCCTTTAAGATTCAGGAAGTTCCAGCGCCGCCGCCCTAAGCCAGCAGACAAGAGACATGCACACAGCAAGTAGAGGAGCATAGTGCGTAGCCTGGACTGACGGGTAAGTTGGCCGTCTTGCATGGTGGGAGATGGTAAGCCATGCCAGCACGCCACCAGGGATGTTACAGCACCCAACTAGTTGGGCCGAACGTCAGGGTCCACAAACTGTGTCTGAGGGCGACACCAATGCCTCTTCTCCTGTTGTGCTTGCATGCCAATCCCCTGTTCATGATGCAGGCAAAGATGTCTCTCACCCAGCACCTGTCATTGCACACCTCCAGTGCATCTTTCAGTTGTCAAAACCCCAGTCCTTGGAATGCAAACGTAAATATACATCTACCCACCCACAGGCCACAATACTAACCGGCCACATTTCAAGACTGCTTGCACTGGATATGTTGCTGTTTAGGCTTGTGGAGACGGAAGCTTTCAGCAAACTCATGGCGTCCCAGAACCTACGGCCAGGCAAGGTCATGTGACAATGGCCATAACCTGGTGGTGGCTCTGAAGCTTGGCAACCTTGCACACATGCCATGCCTACCCAATGTGCTCAACTTAGTGGTTCAGTGGTTTCACAAAAACTACCCTTATCTGCCTGAGCATCTTGTGAAAGTATGCTGTGTCTCTGTCCATTTCCACAAGTCAGCTACAGCTTCCGCTGCCATGGCAGTGCTTCAGCAGCATTTGCAACTTCCAACTCACTGAGTGGTGCACAATGTCACCATGTGTTGGAACTCAATGTTACATATGTTGGCAAGGCTTTGTGAGAAGCAGAGGACAGTAGGTGAATACTAGCTTCAACATACCCTTGGGTATTCTGGTCAGCCACCGCACATAAGAGCTGATGAGTGGGCATGAATGTGACATCTGTGCCATTCTCCAAAACTTGGAGGACTTGACCAAGATGGTGAGCAGTGATGACACTATAATCAGCGTAACCATCCCACTTCTCTGTCTACTGAAACACTCTCTGCTTACAATTAAAGAGGCTTGAACCGAACCGAACTGCAACTAAAAAAAAATTATATTCTATTCCCTATTAATGCCACTTTTACCTAGCACCTGTCCATATACTACATGCAGCTATTAGGTGTTTTTTGTACGTGGTAGCACCAAATTGTGGCAGAGTGCAAGCAACCCTGCCTGCTTACATGAATTTCTGAGTACACTCATTTCCTGCAGATGATACCTAGCACCTGTCCCTATACTAAATGAAGCTATCATCTGCAGGACATGAGTGTTCAATCTGGTCACATACATCTCTTACACTGTCTATAACTTGATTGCTTTCTTGCAAAAAAATCATTGACAGATTAATCATTTTTACGGTGATCTGTACTCAGAATAAATAATTATATTCTATTCCCTATGAATACTGCTGTTACCTAGCACCTGTCCCTATACTAAACGCAGGTATCTGATTTGTGAGTTTTTTTAGTGTGATCTGTACTCAGAAATTCATCAAAGCAGCCAAAATTAACTGACTTAATGTGTTCATTAGCTTCTCTGTAGTTTCTATATGTAAGAGGTAGTGGCAAGAGACTTTTTATGCTACTGGAGCTGGAACTCTGATGCTTTGTGACTATCCATTTATAGGTGCTTCTTGAAGTATGTTTGGGGTCATTGCATCCTAGGTCATGGGTCTTCCAGGAGGAAAAACCCAGATTTCTAAAACTGGGCACTACATTCCAATCCAAAATACTTTAGGAATCTTCACATTTCATTATGCCTTGCACACAGTCGAGGCACTCCGTGCCTTTATTTGAAGGCCTCATTCCATTTAAAGTAAACAGTTGAATGATGTGCTTTAAGAAAAAGTTCTATCCTGGTCGCATCTTTCTGTAAGATGCCTGATGGCTGTCTAAAAATAGTAGAGACCGCCTGCTGGCATTCTATAAATTGTAATGGCCACCTGGTGGCTCCAAATTTCAAACTCTACAGAATATATACGAAAAAGAAAATTTGACCACCACAGATGGATACATTATATTGCAGTAGCAAAGCATAGCCGGCTGCTGGCCCTCCAAAAATGCTTAGTGAGGGTTGGCTGCTGACCCTCTGAAATTTGAATGAGGGCTGCCGAATGGCCCTCTGACAATAGTGAGGGCCACCTGATGGCCCTGAAAAAAAAGTGGGACTTTCAGAGTCCCTCCTTCATAAATGAAACAGGATGTGTATGATCATGTCTCCTACACCACGTGGCCAGATAAGGTATTAACCCCTTACTGGCCTGGGGCGTATTAGTACGCCCCAGGCCATCACCCCCGGTTCAGTGAGGGCTCCGGCGGTGAGCCCGCACTGAACTGGGCACGTGTCAGCTGATTCTTACAGCTGACATGTGCCCGCAACAGCCTCGGGTGGAATCGCAATCCACCCGCTGCTGTTAACCAGTTAAATGCCGCTGTCGATCTCTGACATCGGCATTTAACAGCGCCGCGCCGGAAGCGCGTCACTTACCCCACCCATCAGTGACCCCCATCACGTGATCGTGGGTCACTGATGGGTGGGCATGACAACCCTGGGTCCACACCCGACCCCAGTGGTTGTCATGTAAAGATCACTATGAGCGCCACCTAGTGGTCGGCGCTCATATCACAGGAGCATTTCTGCTACATAGAGGTGATCTTTTTATCACCTCTATGTAGCAGAGGCGATCAGACAGTTGCTGCTTCTAGTCTCCTATGGAGACTATAGAAGCAAGCAAAAAGTGTAAAAAAAAAATAAAAAAACTGTGGGATAGCATTTTTTTTGCAATTTCACCGCATTTGGAATTTTTTTCCAGTACACAATATGGTAAAACTAGTAATGGCGTTTAAAAGTACAACTCGTCCCTCAAAAAATAAGCCCTCACATGGCCATATTGCCCAAAAAATAAAAACGCTATGTCTCTGGGAACAAGGGGAGCAAAAAACGAAAATGCAAAAACAGAAAATCCTAAAGTCGTAAAGGGATTAAAATGTTAAAATTACATGTACTGCTGAATGTGTTTTTTTTTTTTTTTTTTTTTTTTACCATTGAAAGCAATGCAACCGTGCAAAAACACACGTGTGAAGATAGACATAGGTGTGGGGGGGAGCATTTTTGTTCGTGTGTGTGTGTGTGTGTGTGTGTGTGTGTATATAAGGCAAAATAAATAAGTCATTATCCTGGAATAAATGTGTCTTAACGTTTTTTCAAGCAAAATCCATTTTAGCTTCGGTTTTGTATGTTTTATTGTCAGCACGTAAAAGTGGCATAATACTCTGACAACATTGCTCCCAGCAGCTACCTGGGATTCGAAGATGCTTCCAGAGGTCTTCCTCATGCTATTCATATGCAATTTCAGTGCTGTTTCCATCAATTTGAGCAATTTTTAGACCCCTCCAGACCTACAGGGGGTCACCACAAAATAGCTCGAGTTTCCCCTTGACTTCCATTATACTCGATACTCGGGTCGAGCATACAAGCACTATGATTTGCTCGACCCGAGTAACGAAAACCCAAGCATTTTAGTGCTCGCTCTAGTTGAAACCAATCATACTCCTTAATATTGCACAAAAAATAAATTGTCTCTCTCCTCATTTGGGCTTACAATTTTAAGGATTTTCAAGAATTAAAAGGATTTTCTTATTTTACATGTTTTTCATGGCCAATTGTTTTGCCATATCTAAAAATAAAATCAGAGTTACTTGCCCTTTGCAGGACCAGCAATGAGTATCTGCTCCTGAACTGTCTTTGCTGACAAACTGCAGTGTTGATGTCACAACCACAGCACATATGATGGCTGCAACCAATCACTGTACTCAACGGCACTTAGCATTTACATTGGCTGTCTTCAGCCTTGAGTCTAGTAATTGGCTGTAGCCTAGGCATTACAGCAGTTGCGATTTAAGTAGTAAGTGTGACTAACTTGTTCAAGGGAACCCTATAAATATTATGGTTTTATTAAATAATGTGATATACACATGCTGCAATTTGTTTTACTAAATACTTCACTTTTGTACAATTGGTTATTGCATGCTCCTGTATTTAACTTTGCTCATATTAGTATTGATTTAATCATAGATCTGTATGGAAAGAGCCTTTGGTGAATGAAGAACTTCCAAGCCGTATTTTGTCTGGTTCAATCATGATCAAGCCACATGTGAAAAAGTTCACAGAGACATCTGTCCACTTTGAAGATGGATCTGTTGTCGACAATCTTGACATCGTTTTGCTCGCCACAGGTTATGACTACAG
Source organism: Phyllobates terribilis (assembly GCF_046119375.1). NCBI lineage: Eukaryota > Metazoa > Chordata > Amphibia > Anura > Dendrobatidae > Phyllobates > Phyllobates terribilis. The sequence continues at coordinate 87,178,824 of NW_027362768.1, read as the reverse complement.
TTTCCCTTTTCTGGATGAAGCTATTGTTGAAAAGGATGAAAATAAAGGATCGTTTTATAAAAAGATAATCCCTCTGGGGATTGAAAAGCCTACAATAGCATTCATTGCATTTGTCCTCCCTATTGGGCCAACCATGGTGGTGGCTGAACTTCAGTCTCGATGGGCCACTAAACTGTTCAAGGGTAAGTCATTTTTAAAGGGAATCTGCTAGCAGATCCCACCTACACCCCTAATTGGCAGCTTCATGTGTACACTTTACATAGTCAACAAGCGGCCAATCAGTGGTGGGAGTGGGTTCCACAGATTAGTTGGACTGCTTGGCACTCAACACTTAGTCTTGCAGTGATAAATCTCCTGCTGATTAGTGTTGAGCGAGTATGTTCTGTTCCGAGTATGCTCCGGCGAGCACCGAGTAGTTACAGCTGCTTGGTGATATGTTTGAATCGCTTCCGTGTGCATGATTTGCAACCGTTTGACAGCTTTATTATATGTGAGGAATGTGTAAGAAATAGACATGCCTCACATGTATTAAAACTGTCAACCAGTCGCAAATCATGCACACGGGAGCGATTCAAATATATCTCCGAGCAGCTGTAAATACTCAGAGCTCGGCCCGAGCATACTCGGCGAAAGGGTTAATAGAACATACTCGCTCAACACTACTGCTGATATAACACTGATTGTATTGAAACTACAGCAAGCTGCTGAGCAAGTGACGCATCCATGGAATCAGGCTTTCTGCCCCTATATAATGCTGCTTTCAGATTAAATAGAAAAAAACTGCTGACAGATTCCATGTAAACCCTTATATGAGAAAATACCATTATAAACAAAGTTGTCTTTGGTATAAACTAGTAATTTTTATTCTTTAAATATTATTTGTTTTTCAGGAGTACACAAACTTCCAAACTCTGAAGGAATAAGAAATGAGATGCTAAAGGATGAACGGCTTAGAAAGAAATGGTTAGTTTACAGACTTATCCCAATTTATAGACCCTTAGGCTGCGTTCATACACTGCACACACAGTGATTATTCAATTATTCAAACAAAGTACAACCACTCTGTGCACCCTTGGTGTGGCCAAACATACACTGCTCAAAAAAATAAAGAGAACACTTAAACAGAATATAACTCCAAGTAAATCAAACTTCTGTGAAATCAAACTGTCCACTTAGGAAGCAACACTGATTGTCAATCAATTTCACATGCTGTTGTGCAAATGGAATAAACAATAAATGTAAATTATTGGCGATTATCAAGACACACTCAATAAAGGAGTGGTTCAGCAGGTGGGGACCACAGACCACATCTCATTATCAATGGTTTGTGGCTGATGTTTTGGTCACTTTTGAATGTTGGTTGTGCTTTCACACTCGTGGAAGCAGGAGATGGACTCTACAATCCACAGAAGTTGCTCAGGTAGTGCAGCTCATCCAGGATGGCACATCAATTCGAGCTGTGGCAAGAAGGTTTGCTGTGTCGGTCAGCGTAGTGTCCAGAGGCTGGAGGCGCTACCAGGAGACAGCCAGTACACCAGGAGACGTGGAGGGGGCCGTAGGAGGGCAACAACCCAGCAGCAGGACTGCTACCTCCGCCTTTGTGCAAGGAGGAACAGGAGGAGCACTGCCAGAGCCCTGCAAAATGACCTCCAGCAGGCCACAAATGTGCATGTGTCTGCACAAACGGTTAGAAACTGACTCCATGAGGGTGGTATGAGGGCCTGACGTCCACAGATGGGGGTTGTGTTCACAGCCCAACACCGTGCAGGGCGCTTGGCATTTACCACAGAACACCAGGAATGGCAAAGTCGCCACTGGCGCCCTGTGCTCTTCACCGATGAAAGCCGCTTCACACTGAGCACATGTGACAGACGTGACAGAGTCTGGAGATGACGTGGAGAGCGATCTGCTGCCTGCAACATCCTTCAGCATGACCGGTTTGGCAGTGGGTCAGTAATGGTGTGGGGTGGCATTTCTTTGGAGGCCCACACAGACCTCCATGTGCTCGCCGAGGTAGCCTGACTGCAATTAGGTACTGAGATGAGATCCTCAGACCCCTTGTGAAACCATATGCTGGTGCGGTTGGCCCTGGGTTCCTCCTAATGCAGGACAATGCCAGACCTCATGTGGCTGGAGTGTGTCAGCAGTTCCTGCAAGATGAAGGCATTGAAGCTATGGACTGGCCCGCCCGTTCCCCAGACCTGAATCCGATTGAGCACATCTGGGACATAATGTCTCGCTTCATCCACCAACGTCACGTTGCACCACAGACTGTCCAGGAGTTGGCGGATGCTTTAGTCCAGGTCTGGGAGGAGATCCCACAGGAGACCATCCGCAACCTCACCAGGAGCATGCCCAGGCATTGTAGGTAGGTCATACAGGCACGTGGAGGCCACACATAATATTGAGCTACATTTTGACTTGTTTTAAGGACATTACATCAAAGTTGGATCAGCCTGTAGTGTGTTTTTCCACTTTAATTTTGGGGGTGACTCCAAATCCAGGCCTCCATTGGTTAATAAATTTGATTTCCATTGATGATTTTTGTGTGATTTTGTTGTCAGCACATTCAACTTTGTACAGAACAAAGTATTCAATGAGAATATTTCATTCATTCAGATCTAGGATGTGTTATTTGAGTGTTCCCTTTATTTTTTTGAGCAGTGTAAATAAGTGCACCTGCCGACCAATTTATTTTCCATTCATCTCTGCCCTTCTCTGGCTTTATAAAACCAGATCTGCCAATCAACGAAGCACCTTACTTGGATTGAACAGTCATTTTGTGCTAACAGGTTTCCCGCAAGAGGGGTGTCCTACGTTCTGTAATAATATCCCCAGACCCGGCGTCAGCACCCCAGCGCGCTATGGAACCTGTGAGCGGAGAAGAGCGGTGCCAGCGCCCGGCTTACTCCCCCTCCCGCGCTTGCTCAGGGCCCCGGCACAATACTTACCTCTCCCCGTGTCTCCGCAGCAGGTCCTGCATCTTCCGTGGCTACTGCACTGTTATGTCTCAGGTCATAGGGCATGATGACTTCTTTCCACCGCACCCTCTCCTGAGAAGTCACAGTGCAGCAGCCGCGGAAGAGCAGCGGCAGAAAGTGAGAAGTGAGGTGAGTATTTGATTTTTTTTTTAATGCATTGGGGCACTATATGGGGGGGTGACATCCTGCATGGGGCATTATATGGGGGGTGACATCCTGCATGGGCCACTATATGAGGGGGAGGTGACATCCTTCATGGGGGGGAGGTGACATCCTGCATGAGGCATTATATGGGGGGAGAGGTAACATCCTGCATGGGGCATTATATGGGGGGGGTGATATCCTGCATGGGGCATTATATGGTGGGGTGACATCCTGCATGGGGCATTATATAAGGGGGGAGGTGACATCCTGCTTGGGGCATTATATGGGGGAGAGGTGACATCCTGCATGGGGCATTATATGGGGGGAGGGTGACATCCTGCATGGGGCATTATATGGGGGGAGGTGGCATTCTGCATGGGGAACTATATGGGGGGGTTATATCCTTCATGGGCCATTATATGGAGGGGAGGTGACATCCTGCATGTGGCATTATATGGGGGGGTGACATCGTGCATGTGGCATTATATGGGGGGGTGACATCCTGCATGGGGCATTATGTGCGGGCAAAGCCTGCATGTCACACCTGAGAACATAAAAAGCTGTTGTAATGTTATTCATCACTATCTCACATGTTTGGAGAGGGTAATTGAACCAGGAATCAAATCTTTATTATGTTTTCCAAGGTTTGGACAATATGGTAAACACAAAAAGTAACATATAAAGTTGATAGGATCAACGGTGACCGAAAAATGAATGGTCATACTAATGGCTTGGCCCCTGCATGCATAATTTATAAAATGGAGGGTCAAACCAGGTTGGGAGTGGACCTTCGCTCAAGGCAGGTAAATGCTTAGCAGGCCCTTGCACAGGAAATTCAAGTCTCTCTCCTGAAAGAGGAATAATTCTTGGACCGCCTTTTACTTTGAAAAAAACATTAAAATTTTACCAGTGCATTGTTTTACTATTTTACTAACCCATTAAGGTCCCAGGAATGGTTTTGCTTTTCTCCTTTAGTTTTTTCCTCCTCTTGTACAAAGAGCAATACCCTTTTTTTGTTGTTCCGTAGCCACATGAGGGCTTGTTTTTTTTGCAGGACAGGTTGTAGTTTTGAAACACAGTATTCATGTCACCATTTAATGCATTGGAAAAAAGGGAAAATTCCAAGTGCAGTGAAATTACGAAAAAACTTAAAGGGATTTTCCCACGAACAAAAAAATTGGCTATGTCTGACCATGCAGGAACATGGTCTGATCATACCACAGCTCCTGGGCAGGGGAGGAAGCAAAAGACAATACACACATTACAGCACGGGATCACAGAGAATTCATTTTGTGAGATAAAATATTGTTTAAAAACAGGCAGTGAAATGTTTTACCTCAAAAAATGAATCCTCTGCGATCCCCTGCTGTAATGTCTGTATTGTCTTTTGCTTCCTCCCCTGCCCAGGAGCTGTGGTATATTCTGTACATGGTCAGACAGACAATTTTTAAAATTAACTTTTGTTCGTGGGAAAACAACCCATTTTGTGGGTTTTGTTCTTATGGCATTTATTATGTAGTAAAAATGACTTTGAAGCATGATTCTTCAGGTCAGTATAATTATTTTAGTCATGAGAAAAATGTATTTGTAGTTTATGGGTACATATTATATTTTAATTGCTTTATATTGCACTTCTCTTGGGAAGTGCGGCCACCGTAAAAATGGCAAATCAGGAATTTCCCTTTTTTTCTTTTTCAGTGTTTAATGTATGGTTTAAATTTTCTTTTGATTGGCCTATTTTAGACAAAATGATACTAAATGCTTTTTATTCATTAATTTCTCTTATTTTTGAGGGGCCAAAAGGGTGACCATTTAAAACTTTTTTTTTTATTATAGAATTTTTTTTATTTAGAAACTTTCTTTTCATTTTTCCTTTATTTTTTAGTCCCCTTAAGGAACTTGAACCTTTTTGCTTGTACTCAGGGGCGGGATGGGCTGGGGTAGAGGGACATTTTCCCCTCGGGCTGGTGTTCAAGAGGCTGTTTGGGGCTGCTTGATACTTTAGACGTCTTGCTCCTTTTAAGATGACTTCTAAATTATCTGACTGCACTCTGAGCATCTGCTAAAAGACGCCTCTCCTCCCACTGTCTGCATGAGAGGAACATGTGGGGGATGCCGCTGTGCCTGACTGACACCACTCCTGAGAAGGTAACGGTCATTGCAGCAGCATAGTGACTGGGAGCCGGCAGACTAGTGAGTGGTGAGCACTACAGTAAGCAAAATGTACAAGTGTTATGTCCACTGCTTTTCAGATGAGTGATAGTAATGGCCTGCACTGTTAGTCAGATTATTTGTCGGCAGTAATAGGCTGATTCAGTTTATGACGTCTTTTACTCTTGACAAGATGTCTCAGTGCCTGTGCTGGCCATTATTCACACTCACTGAAAAAGCAGTAGGGCATTGGACAGATCTTATTCCCACTGGACTTGCTACAGAGAAAAAGTTATTGTTTCATTGTTACCTCCTGTGTCTAGCAGCACATAATTGTACTAATGACCTATTCTAGCTTTTTTGCTGCCTAAATCGAAAATTGAAATGGCGCCCCAACTTAAACCTGCGGTGAAGAAACTCAATTCATTCATTGTTTTTTAGAGTTTTGCTTTTATGGTGTTCATTATTTTTTACTTAGTCCCCTATGAACTTGAACCTGAGATTGTTTGTTTGTTTGTTTGTTTGTTTGTTTGTTTGTTTGTTTGTTTGTTTGTTTGTTTGTTTGTTTGTTTGTTTGTTTGTTTGTTTGTTTGTTTGTTTGTTTGCATATACTACAGTAGTATTGCAGTGTATAGAACAAATCACGGTCTCCCTTCTTTTTTTTATTTTATTTCTATAGCGCCCATATATTTTGCAGCACTTTACATTTTAGAGGGGATTTGTGCAGACAAAGACATTGCAGAATAACACATTAAATCAACAGATATCACAATGAGTGAGGGGTCTGCTTGTAAGCTTACAATCTATGAAGTAATACAGCACCAGAAGCTCCATCAGTACATGAATGCATCATCAGAATAATTATTTGCAGCACACTCTCTCATGCCAAAAGTATTCCTGGAACTTTTTCAAAATATTGGCAACTTTTAAAGTTTGTACTGTATGTTCTGACTGTGAAAACTGCCACCACAAAAGGTCTATCACTTAGAATTAGTACCACCTGTCTTCTCACAGCTTGAAACAAGTAACAGAATGTTATGTTTGTAAATGATACCAAGCTCCTCTGTGTAGCCAACATACTGTACTTATGTGTTCACATATGCCTATATGTACATGTTGGTTTGTTGGAAGCATGTGTACAAAGCAGCTGCATTTCTAGAAGTAGCAAGGATGTGTGAGTTTTATGTACATAGTATGCACACATATGGACTTTTTATTAGCATCTTTAGTGTAACCCATTGTGTCCCAGGCTGGTCTTACTCTGGAGGGGCATAACTAAGTGACTACCTGGTGCTCACTAGAGCCTCTGATGGTGAAGATAGGCTTGGCCACAGGTAGTCACCAGATTCCACTCCAAGACAGTCTCCAGGTCTGCAGCAGTTGACCAGAGGATCAGAGACACAAGAATGAAGTACAGATGGATGAAGACGAGGATGTGGTCAGACAATCCGAGGTCAGGGAAGGCAGCACAGGTTCAATATATGTAGCAGAGGTCAGGAGTGGAGGACATCGCATAAATGAGTAGACTAGCCAGGTCAGAAAACAGGAGAGACAATACCAGAGAGCACCTTACAGGAAACTAGACAGGAACTGTAGAACCTTGGATCAGGCAAGGATTGGTGGGAAGAGCAGCCTGATATACCCCCTACTGCTTGGGGATAGGCCAGGGAAGCTAATCTTTGCAGGACACAGAGTCTGGACGTGCCTTCCTATAGCCAGGTGGAGATTCAACAGCAGCAGGAGGATGCAGCAGTGTTGGAAATACTTCAAAAAGCAGCTCAGCGAGACAGCCCTAGACTGGGGAGAGCAGAATGGTGATCCCAGTGAGTAGGGCAATGCTTGCCGCCAGTGTGAGTCACCGGTGTGACATATAGTTTTAAAGGGAACCTGTCAGTTGATTCATGCCGCCCAAACTGCAGGCAGCATGAATCAGATCCTGACTCCACATTTGTAGCAAGGTACATATTTCTCTGAAGCCCTGATTTGACACCACTTTTACACCAGAAGGCTGCTCTTAAATGTTAGACATCACAAAAGCTGGACAAAAATGGAACAAAGATTGATGTTTGTTCCATTTTTGTCCAGCTTTTGTGATGTCTTTGTTCCATTTTTGTCCAAAGACATACTAATGGGGAATATACTGTAGATTGTGAGCCCCAGTGGGGACTGTGCCGATAATGTCTGTAAATTGTCTGAATTGTAAAGCGCTGGGGAATATGTTTGCGCTATATAAATAAAAAGATTATTATCATTAAGTGAATGAAGCTGGGAAAGCACAAGGGCGTGATGGGGTATAGTGATCAAAGCTTGTCAAATTCATGACAAAAGGTAGCATTCTTTATGCCAAAAAACTTAATACAGTCCGCGACAAAAATAAGGTTTATGGGAAGCACATGCCACTTTGAGATTCTTTTGCAAGTGCCTCTTCATGAATCGGGCACCTTGCACTCCTCCACGCCTCCTCATCAAGTCTAGCATGAAAAATGCCATTCTTTATGAATCTGGGTCTACATTTTTCCCTGAAAAATCTTTTCCCAGTCTTTTGGAGGGATTATACTGCAAGGTGCTTTTGTTTTTACTACAAGAAGGGAGTGATTAATTTCTGCAAGGAATGTAAGGTGGCGAAAATAGCATTTTCACATACAAAAGGAATTAATTTTACAGACATGTTGAACTTCTATTCATGTGATGATGTACAAAACATTCATTTTCACTTTTCTTTATATAATAAGGTTTGCAACAGCTGAGAATAACTTTCGTCGTACAGATTACATCTCGTACATGGATGATCTAGCCTCAGATATTGGAGTGAAGCTAAACATATGGAAGTTGTTTCTAAAAGACCCAGTTTTGGCATGGAAGGTTTTTTTTGGACCCTGTAATTCTTACCAATTCCGTCTGACTGGTCCAGGAAAATGGGCTGGAGCCAGAGAAGCAATTCTTACCCAATGGGATCGAATTGAAAAGCCTTTAAAAACAAGGGTGGTAAAACAAAATACAAAACCCCATTGGATATCCTTTCTGCCTTGGATATTTTGCCTTTGCATCATACTACTAGCAGTTGCCCTAATGGCTTAATAAAAATGTGCATGCCATTGATTAAACAGAAAATCAGGTTATCCACTGCTATACACAAAACAGCGTAACATGTAACACTTTGTTAACATGAATTTCTTTTTCTTTTTTTCCCAACCCTATCATCTATATATAACAGTATGTCCGTCTTCTATCTGCATCATGTCATAATTTTGGGAAAATTATTTTTGTTTTGAAGATTTTAAATTTTACCAATATTCATGTAGTTATGCTATGCTCTTGTCACACTGGTGTGTGTTCTGTTCCGGCAGGTTTTTATTGAATTATCAGATTTTATGCGAAAAAGGTTGATACATGTGAGGATCACAATTCCTACATGGTTATCTTGCAAAACCTCCTGACTTAGTACATACTAGATAGAAATAACTTAATCTGGCTTTTCTCATTTTTCCCCTTTTGGTGCATTATGTTTGCCTAATGTTGCATCATTTTCTACCATATTTATATTTTCATTTGCTCTTATAAACTTGCCTGCATTACTGTGTTTATTGTTATGCACCTTTTATATTTCTTCTGTCTCTTTACACTGTTGTGTATTTTAACAGTTGTTTGTTGTAAAATATTTTGGACTCATTTTGTAATAAAATTGTATATATTATTTACCAATATAATTGTGTTGTATGTGCCAATCACTCTATGTTGTGTTTTTGTTCGTGTGCATTTTTTGTAATGTTCTTCTTACACTGTGACCTGAACCCAATGTTATATAATTTTGGTGTCCAAAGCCCATCTATTGTTTAAATAGATTCCCTTTAAGACTAATAGCAATTAATTGAAAGACCTTACATGTTGGATACTATTAGAGATGAGCAGATCGATCTGTAGAAGATAGGAATTTTGTCTCAAACTCTGAAATTCAGTTTCACAAACTCAAATGTATTGAGATTCAATTTCACATTTCACAAAAAAAAACCTTCCCAGGACCATTTGCCACACTGCTGAAGCATAAGAGAGTGGGCTAATGTCAATGACTCCTGCAGTGAGCGGCTCTGGGGCAGGCTTGCTGCAGTGGCTCATTCTCCCCAGCTCCTCTGCTGAGCAGTCGCATGGATTACGGCGGGGGACACTTAGGACAGGTGAGTATAAGGATTTTTTATTTTATTCATATTTTTACAGGCAGACACTGCGGGAGCAGATGTGACGCCCTGCTGTGCATGGAGTCACAGATCCTGGAGGGGTGCATTTCAGGTTTTCTCCACAAGAGGCCCTCAGAGCATACACACACCTCCACCCTACCTCAGACCACCAGAGGGAGCCCGGATAGGGATATAAATATGGAGGGTGGAGCTAGGCAGAGTCAGTCTGCTCCAGAGTTAAGAACCGAGCAGAAGAGTCTGTGAGTTAGTTCTCCTCAGGAAGTGAGTGGAGACAGAACAGTCTGGAGTCCACAGCCAGTTCCTGCAGAGTGAGACACAGAGAAACCGGTCAGTCTGCAGTGGAGCTCAGGCAGACTCAAGCAGCTCGAGTTAAGTGAGCTAGGAGCATTGCTGACGCTCAGTTGGCTGTTTCTTCTGCTGCTCTCTAACTGCCAGTGTGTATAGCCTAGTGAGGGCCCAAGTAGGCCGAAGGCTAGGGAGTGAGTAGCATTGGGGGCAGAGGAGCTTTACCAGCTCACCCCAGAAACCATATACCGGACACAGGGTCCGAGTCTGCAGGGATTCTTTACACCGAGCAGAAGACAACCAGAACCCCTGGCGAACTACATGTCCCAGGAATATCAAACGCTGACTGTTATACCAGGGTCAGGAGTTACCGAGGCCCCATATACCAGGGAGTGTGTACTCCAACAGAAGGCCCTACCACAGGATCAGCTGGTGCAGAACAGAGACTAAGTTAGACCTAGCTCAGGCAGGCCAGAGACTAACACTAAGCGGCGAAGAAACAGGAGGCCCTACACCTGCTCACTGGGGAGAGTCCTGCAGTGCACCCCTCACCCTACAGTGCTCCGGACGGTACCTGCATTTCCACCAGTAAAAAGTACAGAAGCAAACCGTGTGTGTCCCCTGTCCTTCCTTGGACCCGGCTGGGTCACCGCCATATCGTGCACCTCATCACACATCGCTGCCCTGAGGCCTAGCTCCACCTGTGGGGAGCTAAACCATCAGCGCTGCCGTAACACAGGCCTCAGTGGACTGCCGCAGCGCTGGTGATCCACACCAGACACCACAGGTGGCATCACGAACTTTGACATTTTATTTTCCCCCTTTTTAAGAGCGACCCCAGGGTACGGGCCCGGACGCCGAGTAGTCCCCATGCCCTGGGCGCCACACAGACACTGCAGGAGAAAACATTACTACTCTCATCATTGTCCCTGCTGGTGCTGATCGCAGCGCTGGCAGGGGACTATGATGAGTGCAGCATTCAACACACAGAGCTTGGGAACAGCGCTAACTGTACACTGATTCTCAAGCGCCTGTACATGTCACACGGATGGCATCCGTGTGCAGTTTGTGTTTACATGGACCCATTGACTTGAATGGGTCTGTGTGATATGTGCTGTCCTCAAAACAGACATGTCAGCGTGTTTTGCCCACGGACACACGGTCCGTGGAAACACACTGACGTGCTCAGGCCCATAGATTTGAATGGGCCTGCGTATGTCAGTGTCTCCAGTACATGTAAAAACTGTCACCACATGTACTGAAAATACTGATGTGTATTTAGATTGTGAGCCCCAATGGGGACAGTGCCGATAATGTCTGTCAAATTGTCTGAATTGTAAAGCGCTGCGGAATATGTTGGCGCTATATAAATAAAAAAGATTTGTTATTAATATTAAAAGAGCCCTAAAAAACAGCCCTAGCACACAAACTCGACCAGCCCACCTATAATACGATCCTTCATCCCAATGAAGAAAGATAGCAGCATGCAGTGAAAAGTTTGGGAAATTTTGCTTTAGGCCTCATCCTGACATCCATTTTTCTCTCATACGTGAAAGCAACTGATGGACTTTCATCAACTGTTTGGCCAGTGTGTCAATCTTTAATCTAGATGCAGACGACCGTTTTCGCTCTATCCGAGAAAATCTGTCTGATTTATGCTTTTTTTTTTGTTTTGTTTTCTGGGGTGGAGAGAAAAAGCACAGTTTCTCCACAATGTCAGTCCATGAAAATTGGGCCGCACTCTGATGTCATGTGCGCGTGGTCCATTTTTTTTCACGGAGCCATAGACCTGAATGGGCAAGTGCCATCTGATTGTCAGAGGCAAATCGTTCATGCTGCAACTTTTTTCCTCAGACCACTCAGTCCAAGGAAGAAAAAACCTGACATGTGCACAGTCTCAAAAAATAATGTGAGCACAAGTGTTATACGTCAAAACCATGGATAGCACTCGCTTGATTTACATGGTCGTCTGCATGAGCCCTTGCAATAAGTGATTTTCTCAGATGGCAAAAAAAAATAAAAAATTCCATAGCCACCATTACAATGTTAAAATCAGATGGCATCCGGATGGCGATGTGTGCTGTCCGTGATTTTCACTGACTCATAGACATATACAGGTGATTTTGATCCATAACTTAAATCAAAAACAGACCGGTCTCTGTAATTGTTTTGCAGATCTAAATAGCTCCGTAGACTATAAGGGATACCTGTTCTATCCTTGAAAATCACAAATTGGACACATACATGAAAAGTGGACATCTGAATGAGGCCTTAATTTGGCATGTCCTTCAACACTCGCTTAAAGACCACGGCCCCACTATCAGTATTTGGTCAGTATTCGGTCAGTATTTTTTCTCAGGAGTGGGAGCCAAAACAAGGTGAGGAACAATCAGGGAAAAGGTATAATAGAAACAAGTCACCAATTCTGCATTTATCACCCACTCCTGGTTTTGGCTCTCACTCCTGAGAAAAAATACTGACCAAATACTGATAGTTGGGCCATGGCCTAATGGGCATTCTCAAGTACAGCAACTCGGCTCACATTCACTTCATTGGGATCTGATCTGCAGAACTTGAGAGGCCAAGTACTGAGCTCTTGTGTTCCAGATCAGTACTACACTATGCACGTCTGACTGCAGCAGAAGCTGACAGCAGGAGATCTGTGGAGGTGCTAGGTGTTGGCACACCACTGATCTGATATTGATTACTTACCCTAATGCCACATTCACATGTTCAGTATTTTACATCAGTTTTTGTAAGCCCAAACCCGGAGTGGAGGAAAAATGCAGAAGTGGTGATGTGTTTCTATTACACTTTTCCTCTAATTGTAACATAGGTTGAAAAAAGATCTAAGTCCATCAAGTTCAACCTTTCTCCACCAATTGTACATTTTGTCACTAATTTAACTCTAATCCACAATGTTATGTGAATCAAAGAAATCATCCAGCCCTTTCTTGAAAGCTGCTATAGTGTCTGCCATTACTACCCCTTGTGGTAGGGCATTCCACAGTCCAACTGTGTATGGTCTTTGGAAGGAATAAGTCATGTGCTAATCCTTTGTACTGACCACGCATATATTTATACATGTAAATGAGATCCCCTCTGAGGCACCATTTTTCTAAGCTAAACAAGCTCAACTTTTTCAACCTCTCATATTAGAGGCCTTCCATCCCTTTTTAATAATCTAGGTTTCGCCTTTGAACTGAATCTAACATCTGAATATCCTTTTTTACTCCTGATTTGTTTTACAAATACTGATGTAAAACACTGCCAAAATGCTGAACCTGTCATAATCTATCAGTATTGGAAACCTGGAACCAGCCTGTGCATCTCGATCAGTACACGGACCGTGTTTCATGGAAGATTGAATTTTCCGTTAGGCTGAGATCACACAATGACTTTGCCCACGACTCACATTTCACGGCCAAAGATCACATTTAAAAACTGACTTCAATGCACCAAGACATAAGTAAATCTGGTCGCTGGTTACAAAACATCAAAATGATTTGGGTTTTTTTCCACTTGTGTCTCATGGTCCAGAAAACTTGCCAGATGCAATGGAACCACATTCCCTTACATTACAGTGCATAGTAGCAGCACAATGTGATTTTGGCCGCACGGTCAATTTTGGCCAAAATTACTGTGTAGCCCCAACCATTACCTCTCTGCGGAATAAATGCTGCAATGCAATTTATATATGTGGCACCCCAGGGATCTGGTTTCCACAGTAACAGCAATGTTATGTCTGAGAGCAGGTGGGAGGTCTCTTGGTCAGGAATCCTATGCATGCCACACCTCCTGCCCAGCCCTGGGAGGGGAAGAACTTCCCCTATATAAACCTAGGGCTGAGGCAGGGTTAGTGAGTAGAGAAGAAGTAGAGACAGAGAAAAGAAGCAAATATAGGAACAGAACATCAGGAGCTCTGTGGGAGCAGTGTTACAAGGAGTCAGGGGCTGGCAGCTGCAGAGCTCGCCCTGACTGAGAAGATTTCTTACCGGACCCGGAGTCCGAGGCTGTGGGGACTAACTCCTACCCAGCAGCAGAATCCGTCAGGCAGGGGATTCCAGGTCCTCTGGCCAAGAAACCCGAAGGCACGGTCACACGCATGGGACCAGCACCGCCGTCGTGGAGCGGAAGCTACTAGAAGGCCCCGAGTCACCGGCCATACGGGTGAGCACCACACGGTACACTCAGGGACGTGGGCTACTTATACCCGCCTCTAGCAAGGTAGCCAGAAGAGTACAGTTAGTTTGGGAGGCCTACAACTCCGCCTGGCCAGGGGAGATCCCATCTGCTCAAGGACTGACCAGGCCCCAATCGCTAGCCAGTACTCCGGGAGGGTCTATCTTTGTCACCAGTAAAGACCCTGAACTACACCGTACCGTCTCCGAGTGGTTCCTGCTACCCCCATCATCCACGTCGGCTGCCCTGAGGCCATACCCCTCCCGTTGGGGGTTATACTATCACGCTGCACAATCCTACCACCGGCCTCAGCGGTCTGCCCTGCAGCAGCAGCTCCTTAGCTGTACTCAACGGGTGGCGTAGTCGTCCAACATCTACCGCTGATACATCGCCGCTCAGTTTGACTCCCTGGGCACGGACCGGGTCACCGTCACGAGACTACAACCCTCAACAGATCCAGCTCCGGGTAAGCTCCCGCGTGCGCAACGCAGCGCGACACAGGCCCAGGGGCGCGTCAACTTTTGGCGTAGTCGGCAGGATTTCGTGCCCGCAACCACCGGGTACTGCGTGCCTGAAAGAGACTGTTCAAACTTACCTGTGGTGAAGATTCCCGCCATCCGGCGCCATCTTCAGCCTTCTTCCCGCCATCGGTGAAGATTCCCGCCATCCGGCGCCATTTTCAGCCTTCTTCCCGCCTTCCGTGGAGTTTTCCCGCCGTTGGACACCATCTTGAAGACGTCGCGCGGGAAGAAGAGGGGCGTGGACTCCGAAAGCGCGCGAGAACTGAAGCCCCGCCTCACGTCCGGACGTCGCGTAAGGTCCTGGAAGGAGCCCAGCAGACGCCGACGTCACAGGAGCGCGACGGAAGGTCCTCAACCCTGACGATCTACTGCGGAGCCGCGGCCTACGGAAGAGGATCATCGCAAGGTAGGCCACGGTCCACTAGGGGGGAGGAGGATGTCGGATACGGAGGAGAGCTTCACTGCCTCAACCCCCGCCAGCGCCATCGCTGCTGCAGTCATGCCTTTCACCATGCCCTATATCCCGGGAGCGGCCTGGCTACCCCAGTACTCAGGGGAGTCACATACCCTGCATAACTTTAGAGAAAAGCTGGATAGCCTCTTCCAGGTGTACCCCCTCACAGAAGAGCAAAAAGTGAGCATCCTGGTGGCCCAATTAACTGGGGCAGCCCGAAGGGAGGTAAAGTCCTGGCCACCTGGGGGGAGGACTGTCGCAGGGATACTAACCCGGCTGAGGGACACCTTTGATACCCGCACCTCAGCCGAGATCAAGCTTAGATTCTACGGGTGCAAACAGCGGGCACATGAGAGTATAAGGGACTATGCCCTGAACCTACAAGAGGCCCTGAGAGCCATTAAGCAGACCGACCCTGACGGCGTGGGAGACGAGGACAGGCTGTTGACTGAACAATTTATAGAGGGTTTATATTGCAATGCCCACCGAACCCAGTTGCGGGCAATGGCCTTACAGGACCCTCATCTGGGATTTGCACAGTTCAAGGACAGAGCCATCCGGGTGCTCCGAGAACCGGCACCAGGTGGCGTTGTGACCCACAGACGCCCCACTACTACTTACCACCAGGAGGCGGCGGCCTTGTCGGCAGGGCCTGTGGGAGCTGATGCGCAGGCTTTGAGCAATGACCCGGCTCCAGACCTGCACCATCAGGTCCAAGAGCTAGCTAAAAGCGTTGCTGCGCTAACCCGAACTGTGCAGTCTTTACAGGTTTCTACTCCAGGGAAGATCCAGCTGGCATCCGGACCGGAGGACATCCCGTGGGGTCGACCAAGGAGGACCCCACCGGCCAGAGGAAGACCCAGCGACCGATACAACGAGGACGGACGACCCATCTGCCGCCGCTGTAATCAACCCGGACATATGGCAAGGTACTGTCCTTTAAACTGGCACAACCTCGGGTAGAGGGCCAACCCCTAGGAAAAAGATCATCAGGCCCATCGAACTGGCGCGACAAATATGTGGGAGGACGTCCAGTCTTGCCTGTGGTACTGGATGGCATTCCTATGAGTGCCCTACTGGACACCGGGTCACAGGTCACCACCATCCCGTACGTGCTCTTCAGGCAGTACTGGAATGATTCGGATATTACCCGCTACCCTGACGACGACTTGAGTATCATCGCCAGCAATGGTCAGCCCGTGCCACAGATCGGATTTAAAGAGGTGACCATTAAAATTGGTAGAGTTGAACTGGCAGCACAGGGACTGATCATTGTAGACATTGACAAACACGAGAGTCGCCCAAAGATAACTCTAGGAACTAATGTATTTGAAAATTGTCTTGCAGAGGTGATTTTCCTTTTACAGCAGGTTGCCAAGAACGCCAGCTCCGGCGAGCAGCGAGTGCTCCAAAAAGAGATCCGGGCACTGATGCGACGGCAACAGGTGGAACTCTCCGGCGGTGAGATTGGTAGCGTGAGAATGTGTGACCCTTTCCCTATTGCCATGCAAATGATGATTTGGTGCCGGGCAGCTATTGGTCTGAGAGGTAGAGATTACCAGGCAATGGTAGAACCAGTTTACTCAGACAGTAGGCCCACCATCTTGACAGCACGGGGGGTGGTTAATGTACGCCATGGGAGGGTGCCCGTTCGCATAATCAATATCGGGAAGAGGGAAGTGTACCTGCCCCGGTATGCCACGCTAGCCAAATTATATACCATTAACCAAAATGCTATACAATCTGTGGAACCCTTGCCTCCATCTCACCCGGAGGAAGGTAACGGCTCTAAGAAAACAATGGAGGACTGGTGTCAGCAACTACATTTGGGTACTGACTCCACTCCCTCACACCAGAAACAGGGAGTCTATCGGGTGGTTCAAGAGTACGAGAGAGTGTTTAGTAAACACCCGTTAGACTTCGGGCGAGTCAAGGGGGTAGAACACCACATCCCCACGGGAGACCATCCTCCCATAAAAGAGAGGTATCAACCCGTACCCCCTGCACACTACCAACACGCCAAGGGGATGCTTAGAGACATGAAGGAGGCTGGGGTGATCAGGGATAGCTGTAGCCCCTGGGCAGCTCCACTAGTCTTAGGCAAAAAGAAAGACAACACCATGAGGATGTGTGTAGATTACCGGAAAATCAACCGTATCACACACAAGGATGCGTACCCCTTACCAAGGATAGAGGAGTCTTTGGCTGCTTTAAGATCTGCTAACTTCTTCTCTACCTTGGATCTCACTAGTGGGTACTGGCAGGTTCCTGTAGCAGAGGCGGACCGGGAGAAGACCGCATTCACCACCCCGATGGGACTTAGCGAGTTTACCTGCATGCCGTTCGGACTCTGCAACGCACCAGGAACCTTCCAACGATTAATGGAGTGCTGTCTGGGCCACAGAAACTTCGAGACGGTCCTGTTGTACCTGGACGATGTCATCGTATATTCTAAGACTTATGAGGACCACCTGAAACACCTGGCGGAAGTGTTCGAAGCTCTGGCAAGCTACGGCCTAAAGGTGAAACCCTCCAAGTGTCACCTCCTGAAACCAAAGGTGCAGTACCTGGGACACGTGGTGAGCGCTGATGGAGTGGCTCCCGACCCTGATAAGATCACCGCAATTAAGGAATGGCCAAGTCCCTCCAGTGTAAAGGAAGTGCGGCAGTTCCTCGGGTTGGTAGGCTACTACCGCAGGTTCATCCCCGGTTTCACCAAAAAGGCAGCTCCTATGCAGGACCTCCTGATAGGCCAGTCCCGGAAGGCCAAGAACCAGAAGCCGCCCTTCAGATGGGAGAAGTTGGAAGAAGAGTCCTTCCGCCAGCTGAAGATGGCCCTCACGGGGGATGAAATCCTGGCGTACCCGGATTACAGCCAGCCCTTTATCCTCTACACCGACGCAAGTAACATCGGGCTAGGAGCCGTGCTGTCCCAGATCCAGCAGGGGAAAGAGCGAGTAATCGCTTACGCCAGCCGAAAACTGCGACCCACCGAAAGAAACCCTGAGAATTACAGCTCATTTAAGCTAGAGTTCCTGGCAGTGGTGTGGGCAGTCACCGAACGCTTTAAGCACTACCTCGCTTCATCCCGGTTCGTCGTGTACACGGATAACAACCCGTTGACACACCTGGACACGGCAAGACTCGGTGCCCTAGAGCAGAGACGGATGGCCCGCCTGTCCAACTACGAGTTCACAATCAAATACCGGGCAGGACGCTCCAATACCAACGCGGACGCCCTGTCCAGGATGCCAAACCTACCAGACGTAGGAGAAGATCCAGAGGGACTGGAAGAAGTCGAACTCCCCGCGTTTCACCGTCATGGGACTATCCAGTATTCCCATCGGGTAAGGAGTAAGCAAGGAGCTACGCTTAACCCCTTACCTCACTACAACTGGGCGGAAACGCAAGACAGTGACCCTGCTGTCCGGCTGGTGAAGGAGATGCTGACTCAGCCAGAGGCTCGCCTTGACCCAGACGCTCCGGAGGAAGCCAAGCAACTGTGGGCAGAAAAGAGTAGACTGTTCCTTTACAAGGGGAAGTTGTGCCGCAGGATGGTTAACTCCCGGACGCATGAACTAATCTGGCAAGTAGTGGTGCCACGACGAGACGCAGCCATGGTGATGGAGGCATACCACGATGGAGCTGGGCATTTCGGATGGAAGAAGCTGGAGTTCCTGCTGCGCGGGCGGTTCCATTGGGTAGGCATGAGGGGAACCATCGAGAGGTGGTGCAGAGACTGTGGCCCGTGCAACCTGAGGAGGAAGGACCGTGCCAGCCAGAAGACTCCCCTGCAGTCCATCGTCACCCGGCAGCCGTTGGAACTGGTAGCCTTGGATCATGTAAAACTGACCCCAAGCAGAAGTGGCTACGTCTACGCGTTAACCATCGTGGATCATTACTCCCGGTTCTTGGTTGTCGTCCCCGTCAAGGACTTAACGGCTCAAACAGCAGCTAGAGCCTTCCAGCAGCACTTCTGCCGTCCACACGGGTACCCGGACCAAGTGCTGACGGACCAGGGACCTGCCTTTGAAGCGGAGGTCTTCCAGGAATTCTGCAATCTGTATGGCTGCCGGAAGATAAGGACGACACCCTATCATCCGCAAACTAATGGACTTTGTGAGAAAATGAACCAGGTGGTAATGGATCTTCTGAAAACGTTGCCCCTGGAAGAACGCAGTCTGTGGCCTGAGAAGCTGCCCGATCTGGTGGACCTATACAACCACATCCCGGTAGGTTCCACCAACTGTACCCCGGCTTACCTAATGAGGACGAGACCTGGTAAGTTACCTGTTGACCTGGAAATGGGAGTCCTGACACCCGAGGACACTTCACCAGAAGCAGACTGGGACACAGAGAGGCAGCAGCAGTACCGGAAAGTACAGGAGAGCGTGGAGCGAAGTCTCTGTCAGGCTAGGGAGAGACAAGAGAAAACTTACAACCAGTATGCTCCCGCTGTTCCCCTGGTGCCCGGAGAGCAGGTCTTGAAGAGGAAAAGACGGCTCCACAAGTTGGACGACCAGTGGGAGAAGGACCCGTACACCGTACTGCCCTCAAGCCACGAGAACCCGAAGGTCTGTACCATCAGTAAAGACGGAGGGGAGACCACAGCCATTGTATCCCGGGATCACCTGAAGAAGTGTCCTGAACAGCTACGGAACCCTGAAGAGGAACAAGAAGACCATCGACCCGTAGAGGAAAGGGAAGATATGGTTAGTACTGTGCTCGGAGACTTCCCTCAGTCTTGGACTCAAGTCAATGGTGCAGTTGTGTTACCCGTACTCACCTTCCTCCAACCAGCATCCCAAGCACCTACGGAGGCACAGGTAGAGCTGGAAGAACAGCCGGTCCAGGCGGCAGAAGACCCCACACCAGCAGACCAGGAGGATCAACCCTCTGCTTGCAGTGAGCCTGCCATATCCCTAGTGAGCCAAAGGGCCCGTAGACCGCTGCCCAGTTTACCCTTAACAGCTCCTACACCCTGTAGTTCAGGGCCAGACAGTCAGCTCCGTAGGTCCACTAGGGCCACTAGAGGCCAGTTACCCGCACGTTGGAGGATTTGAAGTGTATAAATTGTTTTATTTGTGGTTACCTGTTTTTCTTGTTGCTTGTGTATAATTATGTGTTTCTAGTTGTTTATAGGAGTCTTTGGTGGATTTACCGGGAATCCTGTGTACATAGTTGGAGCGTAACCCAGGACGGACTAAAGACTGTTAAGGACTCGGGGCAGGACAGACCCCTACCTGGTTACGTCTCCCTATTTTGGTGAAATGGACACCTTGCTTTCTTCAAAGACTGCACCCGGTTACGGACATGCCGTGACCACCTTTATGTGTTTCTTTATTGTATTGTTATTGTTATATCTTGTTATGTTTTTCTAAAATATGTTTAGTCCCGGAGTACTAAATTTCACTAGGGGGGAATGTGGCACCCCAGGGATCTGGTTTCCACAGTAACAGCAATGTTATGTCTGAGAGCAGGTGGGAGGTCTCTTGGTCAGGAATCCTATGCATGCCACACCTCCTGCCCAGCCCTGGGAGGGGAAGAACTTCCCCTATATAAACCTAGGGCTGAGGCAGGGTTAGTGAGTAGAGAAGAAGTAGAGACAGAGAAAAGAAGCAAATATAGGAACAGAACATCAGGAGCTCTGTGGGAGCAGTGTTACAAGGAGTCAGGGGCTGGCAGCTGCAGAGCTCACCCTGACTGAGAAGATTTCTTACCGTACCCGGAGTCCGAGGCTGTGGGGACTAACTCCTACCCAGCAGCAGAATCCGTCAGGCAGGGGATTCCAGGTCCTCTGGCCAAGAAACCCGAAGGCACGGTCACACGCATGGGACCAGCACCGCCGTCGTGGAGCGGAAGCTACTAGAAGGCCCCGAGTCACCGGCCATACGGGTGAGCACCACACGGTACACTCAGGGACGTGGGCTACTTATACCCGCCTCTAGCAAGGTAGCCAGAAGAGTACAGTTAGTTTGGGAGGCCTACAACTCCGCCTGGCCAGGGGAGATCCCATCTGCTCAAGGACTGACCAGGCCCCAATCGCTAGCCAGTACTCCGGGAGGGTCTATCTTTGTCACCAGTAAAGACCCTGAACTACACCGTACCGTCTCCGAGTGGTTCCTGCTACCCCCATCATCCACGTCGGCTGCCCTGAGGCCATACCCCTCCCGTTGGGGGTTATACTATCACGCTGCACAATCCTACCACCGGCCTCAGCGGTCTGCCCTGCAGCAGCAGCTCCTTAGCTGTACTCAACGGGTGGCGTAGTCGTCCAACATCTACCGCTGATACATCGCCACTCAGTTTGACTCCCTGGGCACGGACCGGGTCACCGCCACGAGACTACAACCCTCAACAGATCCGGCTCCGGGTAAGCTCCCGCGTGCGCAACGCAGCGCGACACAGGCCCAGGGGCGCGTCATATACAGCACCTTACTAAGGGTTCACTCACACGACTGTATAAATCGGATGAGTGCAATACGAAAAAAAGAGGTGTTGCACTTCAAATGAGATCCTTATGCTGGACTCTTAGCCAATTGGTACCTCGATGCGACCCAAATACTTCTTGCAACACAATCATGTCTCTCATATCTTCTCCCAGTTTAGAACTAGATTTTCTAACATTATAAAAGGCTCTTGGATTGACATGTTAAGTAGACTTTCTTTCCCTTCTTCCAAAGATATATGACCATTTGACATCCCAGTTCTCTCAAAAACCCACTTTCATATTGTTAGGTGTTGGCTGGATCTGACATTAGGTAATAATCATCAGTGGATTCTGTGGTCTCCCATTCTGGTCCAGCCAGGGCAGATGCTGCTCAGCATCACCATCGGTCTCAACACCTAGCTAGTGCACGAGATGTACAAGCTGTCTCTCAGGTCTTTGTTCCTAGTAGTGATGCGCCGCCTGGGCCGTGGGGTACTCAGTGCCGGGCCGGTCGTTGCTAGGGGAGATGTCACAGTGGCGGTGACCCAGTCCGTGACCCAGGGCGGTCATTAAAAGGGGATATATTTACAGGGGATATATAGTTTTTATGTACAAAGTTCGTGACGCCACCTGTGGCATGCGGCTAAAGGGAGCTGCCGCTGCGGAGCAGGTCCTCTGGAGCTGATGTTAGTGCAGCAAAGCTGGTGTGGCTCTCCACAGGTAGAGCTTAGCTCCAGGGCAATGTAGATGTTGTAGGTGATGCAGGGCGTTGTAGTGCAGGGGTGATGGCGCAGATAATAATCACAGAGGCAGTGGAGTGCAGTCCTCAGGGTCTTTACTCACGGTTGTTGCAGTCCAAGTTACAGGTACCAGTGTAACTTCCCTCGTCGTTCTGCGCTTACTCAGGGAGGGGTTCAGTCAACCCCCAGATATCTCCGGAGTACTTAGCGGGACCCCCTTCTATGTGTTCTCTCACTGGGCGTCTCCCTGCACCTCATACCTAGTGTCCCAATCTGGTACCCACGGGCCTTGTCGGGCGACATCTGTTTCGTCCCCTGGGTCCTCCATGGCTACATTCTTGGTGAGACTGATATGGACTGTTGGCTGCAGGACTTGAAATACTGCAGCCTCCGGTTTCTAGTTGAGACATAAAGTCCTCTGCTAGTTGAGGAACTGGTCCCCTTTGTGTGGCCTGACACCTCCACCTCCTGGTGGATTTGAGCATACGGGTGGCCTCCAGCACTGCCCATACCCCTGGGGTCCCTTCCTCGTTCCTGGAGCCCTTCTCCTGCTCCTCTCCTTCCTCAGTCCTGGGCCTCTCCTCAGGCCCTCCTCCTGAGCAGAGCTTCTACAGAGCTCCTGCTCCTTCCACCTCTCCTCTCAGACTGATCTGAACTCCCAAGATGGTTCCTTCTTTTATATCACTTCCTTTCATGTGCTCCCCTGAACTACGTCCTCCACCCACACCCACTACATAGTTCCACCCTTCAGCTAGGGACCAGGGACTGTGCTCTCCCTTAGGAGCAATCTCGCACTGCCCCCACTGAAGTGGAATGTGTTGGATGCAGGTGTTAGGGCCCCGAGCTGTACTCCTTCCTTACCTGAGAGTGAGATACCACACCTCTGGGTGAGATGCAGTACCTCTGTGGCGAACGAACCCTCAGGGGCGCCACATACCCCCCTGGTAAAACACAGCATGTCTGTGGGCTGGAACAGAGTAAAACACAGGGTATTTTACAGACATGCAATTTTTAGATGCATCACATATAAGATCATAAACATAACATTTCTTCCCTTTATGGGAGGCAGTTTTTCTTTAAAGTTACTGGTTACGTTTTTATCAAAACATTATAAGACATTTTAAAGAACATCTTTCTTTATACTTATAAAACATCTTTCTCATAAAACATTTTACAACAGGTTACAGCACGATCTGCAACCGGGTGTCCATTCTCTTTAACAAGGTGCTATTCTGAAGAACATGAGGGACCCGCTCGAAAACCCTCAACGTAGGCCCTGGGCGCGGCTGCAGGGCATAGGTGATCCAGGTGTTGGACCACGTCTTCGGACACGCCAAACGAGTTTTTGTTCTGAGGTCAGCTTTGTATATATAAAACCAATAAGGGGCACTTTAAGAAGTGCAACTATGTACAAAGGAAAGTTCTTTCGTTATTCACCATCCATAACTATAAAACTTTAAAGGCACACAATTTAACTTTTTAAACTGGCAGGGTTGTACCCTTCCAGGTAACTATAGACAATTTCTTTAGCTTAAACAGTTTAACAGGGGTGTTCCCTCCGGGGGAACTCCTGGTTCCTGCAGGCTGACCCAGCCCGGTCTTCAGCCTCGCACTGCAGGGGCATGTCTCTCCTCTTCGCAGAACCCAAAACCTTATAAATTAACTACTTTTTTTTTAGTAAACTTCATTTTTTCATTACCTACTGGGCTTCTGCAAAACAATGTCTGCCAGTCTGCACTCACATAATTCCTTCAAATAGAAGACATGCAGACTTTATATGGGATTTCAGTTTCTTTAATGTTCTGTCTTTCATATTCAACATGTGGAGTCATCAGAATGAATCGACATTCAGCCTAAAAATAATAAGGGCAATTTGATTAGAGCCCGAATATGCATAAAAAGAGAGAATGTGCTCAGAAAATACAAACAGGTTAAAAAATATTTTTTTGAAATAAAATGGTTTTGTTAAAAACCAAGGCAATTTTCTTAAGTTTCAATTGACCAAAGGGTGCTGCTGATGCGGAGCGTTTTAGTAGAACATGGGCCCTAGGGGAAACTATTATAGAAAAGGTGAGAAGCTGAAAGCTTCATTCAAACCCATAGGGGCTCTAGTTCCCAGAACGTAGATCCATTTACATTCCCGTTGTGCCAGGATTTTTCTGATATTGCCCCCTCTAATACCCAACTGGACATGTTCTATACCTCTTACTTTCAAACCTTTGGGGTTACTCCCATGTTCCAGTTTGAAGTGTCGTGGGATAGTTTTTAATTCTTCAATGTTATCCTGTGTCTTGGAGGCTATTATATCAAGCACGTGTTCACGGGTTCTGATTTTAAGTTGGCGTGTTGTTAAGCCTATGTAAATTTTGTTGCAGTTACAGGTGGCGTAGTATATCACTTGTGACGTATTGCAGGTTATCCTCTGACTAATAAAAAATTCCCTACTGCCATCAGATGTTGAGAAAGTCTTTGTTCTTACGATGTTGCAACAGGCCACGCAGGCGCCGCATGGGTAACAGCCATTACTCGGTGGTCCTAAGTTAAACAGACTGCATTTTGCTGGAGTATAGTGACTCTTTACCAGGATATCTCTCAAATTTTTACTCCTCCTGGAGGTCATCTGTGGATTTTTAGACAACACTCTGGAAAAAGATGGTTCAGTCTGTAGAACTGGCCAATGTTTTTCCAGGACAGATCTCATGGTCTGCCATTCTGAGTTAAACATTGAAATAAATCTTATGGTGCCACCCCTACCGGCGCTCACTTGGGTCGGCCGCAACAACGCATCACGTGACACCCCTTTTGCTCTATTATAGCCGTGTTTTATTGTTCTTTTACTATACCCACGTTCTGAAAATCTCACCCTCAGATCCTGAGCCTGCCTCTCAAATCTCTCTTTAGTTGAGCAGATCAGCTTAATCCTCAGAATTTGACCAACTGGGATGGCTTTTACCGTTGAATATTGGTGACCTGACCCCGCATGCAGCAGGGAGTTGACCGCAGTCTCTTTTCTATAGACATCTGTTTGTATTTATAGTTTCTCATCCACTTCTATCAAAATGTCCAAGAATTCGATCTTCTCCCTGCTGCATTTGTAGGTCAGTTTAATGTTGAATTCATTCATGTTGACAGAGGTCATGAACTGCCGGAGCACATCCTCATCACCCTGCCAAATAAACAAAATGTCGTATATATAGCGGAGCCACATGGGGGCGGATGACATCATCTGCGCGCCCTCGTCGCCAAAAATTGTCCTTTCCCAATAACCCATAAAAAGGTTTGCGTACGAGGGCGCGCAGGCCACCCCCATTGCTGTGCCCCGCTTCTGCACATAGAACTGATCTTTAAAAACAAAAAAATTATGTGTGAGGATGTACTCCAGCAGCTCGACCACCAACTCACATGTTCAGCCATCCCAGTTGCTCATTCCGAGGAAGAAGCGGACCGCTTCTATACCCTGCCCATGATCACACGTCTCGATCGGTGTGCGGCTCCCACACAAAGCCCCACCCGGCGTCTAGATCGAATTTGACGACTATCCCCTCCAGATGGGGACTAGGGGTGGCAGCTCTTGCTTTGCGGGCCCGGGTCTTGGTCGCCATGTTCCGGGCCTCCATCTGTTCCCACCGCACCTGCCGGTCGTGACGCTCCCTCTCCAACTGCAGGAGCTCCCTCCTGCAGTGCTCTTCCCTCCGGAGGGCCTGGACATGAGTCTACCACGGGAACCCCATGAGATCCCCTTCTCGGTTATCCCACCGGAACTTTTCTCCTTCTGGGCAGGTAACTGGGGATGCAGGTGTAGGCATTAGAGGGGGTCCTTGCTGGTCCTCATATCTGGCGGACCAGTCGTAGGAGGGGGTTCCGTATACCCACTCGGGTGCGGGGGTAGGTGGCTCCGGTAGGGGGCCCAGGAGGAGGTCGGCGGAGCAAGCGCTCAGGATCGGGGTTTCCGCCAGGGGGTCTAGGAGCCGGTCAGTGAAGCAGGTGCCGGGGACGGGAGATTCTGCCTGGAGACCGGGGAGCAGATCAGCAGAGCAGGCACCCGGGATGGGAGGTTCCACCAGGGGGCCCAGGAGCAGTTCGGTGAAGCAGGCGACCGGGTTCGGAGGTCCCGCCAGGGAGCCCAGGAGCAGGTCAGCACTCTCAGCGCCCGGGACAGGGAGTCTCTCCTTACCTGCTTTCGTGGCCGCGCTTTTGCCGTCCTCAGCCTCCTGGCTCCGTTCAGGCTCCTCCGGGGCTGGGACGCTGCTAGTGGAGTGCAACGCTGGCTGCTGCCGGATCATCAACTTCTCCAGCAGCTCCTTTTTCCAGCCGGCAATGGTGTCCTGCTGAGCCCTCTCCATTCTCCAGCCCAGCTCCTGGATTTCAGCCAGGAGGAATTCGGTATCCTCCAGGGATAGCTCTGCCATGACCTCCTCCAAGGTGAGAGGCCTTGCCGCTTGTTGCAGGCCACGGAAGGGAGCTGGCTACTGACTCTCCATCTTGCCCTCCGGGTGCTGTCTCTCTAGACTGCTGGAGACTCCGCCCTGTCTCCCAGGTTTCTTCTCTCCTCTCCCTTTTCGGGGGCGGTTCCATGGCAACTTGCTGTCGGCCACACCTTGGGGCGGCCCCCCAGCTTGATGGACACATCCACATACATGGTCACTGTTGCTCGGGGCGGGCCTCGCTTTTGGCGCCATTCTGGAACCCAGCCCACAATGGGAGGTGGTTTTTTGTTGTCTTTTGGTTCGCACATAATGGCCCCCGTTCTTCTCGGGCAGGCGCCACATTTAATATAGAAGACAGTCTCTAGGCGCACAATACCCGGTGATAACGGGTGGGTTCATATCCTGTTCGTGACACCAAAGATGACGCGCCCCCTGGGCTGTGGGGTACTCGGTGCCGGGCCGCTCGTGGCTAGGGGAGATGTCACAGTGGCGGTGACCCGGTCCGTGACCCAGGGCGGTCATTAAAAGGGGTTTATATTTACAGGGGATTTATAGTTTTTATGTACAAAGTTTGTGGCGCCATCTGTGGTATGCGGCTAAAGGGAGCTACCGCCG
Organism: Phyllobates terribilis; assembly: GCF_046119375.1. NCBI lineage: Eukaryota > Metazoa > Chordata > Amphibia > Anura > Dendrobatidae > Phyllobates > Phyllobates terribilis. The sequence goes on along the minus strand of NW_027362768.1, from coordinate 87,151,701 downwards.
CCGCGGAGCAGGTCCTCTGGAGCTGATGTTAGTGCAGCAAAGCTGGTGTGGCTCTCCACAGGTAGAGCTTAGCTCCAGGGCAATGTAGATGTTGTAGGTGATGCAGGGCGTTGTAGTGCAGGAGTGATGGCGCAGATAATAATCACAGTGGCAGTGGAGTGCAGTCCTCAGGGTCTTTACTCACAGTTGTTGCAGTCCAAGTTACAGGTACCAGTGTAACTTCCCTCGTCGTGCTGCGCTTACTCAGGGAGGGGTTCAGTCAACTGCCAGATATCTCCGGAGTACTTAGTGGGACCCCCTTCTGTGTGTTCTCTCTCTGAGCGTCTCCCTGCACCTCATACCTAGTGTCCCAAACCGGTACCCGCGGGCCTTGTCAGGCGACGTCTGTTTCGTCCCCTGGGTCCTCTATGGCTACCTTCTTGGTGAGACTGATATGGACTGTTGGCTGCAGGACTTGAAATACTGCAGCCTCCGGTTTCTAGTTGAGACATAAAGTCCTCCGCTAGTTGAGGGACCGGTCCCCTTTGTGTGGCCTGACCCCTCCACCTCCTGGTGCATTCGGCGTATGGGTGGCCTCCAGCACTGCCCGTACCCCTGGGGTCCCTTCCTCGTTCCTGGAGCCCTTCTCCTGCTCCTCTCCTTCCTCAGTCCTGGGCCTCTCCTCAGGCCCTCCTCCTGAGCAGAGCTCCTACAGAGCTCCTGCTCCTTCCACTTCTCCTCTCAGACTGATCTGAACTCCCAAGATGGTTCCTTCTTTTATATCACTTCCTTTCATGTGCTCCCCTGAACTACGTCCTCCACCACACCCACTACATAGTTCCACCCTTCAGCTAGGGACCAGGGACTGTGCTCTCCCTTAGGAGCAATCTCGTCCTTCCCTCACTGAAGTGGAATGTGTTGTATGCAGATGTTAGGGCCCCGAGCTGTACTCCTTCCTTACCTGAGAGTGAGATACCACACCTCTGGGTGAGATGCAGTACCTGTGTGGCGACCGAACCCTCAGGGGCGCCACAGTAGCGTTAAGCATAGGTTGCCGAGGGGAAGAGGGCTGCTACAGCCTAAGTCCAGGGTGCACTACACTGAGCATGCCCGTGACATGGCGGACCGTGATTGGTGGTTTGGTGTCAGCTGATCCGGTGACCTGGTACCTCCTGATTGGCCGCAGGTGACATCATCAGTAGTGCGACCAATAATGCGACTTTGGGCAGGGCTTATTCTTTAAATAGCCCGACCACAAGCAAGGCGGTGCGCTCTGATCATTCCATTTAGGTTGTGTTCTTGTGTGGACGCTTGTCTGTTTGGGCTCCACGTGCTCCCTAGCTGCTCTCGCCGTGACCTGCCGATGCCAGAGTTCGCTCAGCTGATTAGCACAGGTTGCTTAGGCAGGCTTCACGTGCTCCCCAGCTGCTCTCTCTGTGACCTGCCGATGCCAGAGTTCGCTCGGCTGATTAGCACAGGTCGCTTAGGCAGGCTTAGATGTGCTTAGGCAGGTAGTTCCCGTTTGGCAGTCTGGCTTCGACAAGGGGGTCGTTATACACCCCGAGCAGACTGCGGGTTCCGTATCCCTGGCGCCGCCTGTTAGCAGGCTGGGAGCACGTACACTCCGGCGTGAGTCACACACACTTCCTAACGCCTGCTGCGTAGTCTCTGTGCAGTCAACAGAGCTACGACTACGTTATTTGTCGCAACATCTCCCGTGCAGTTAACGGAGATAGTGCGAATCCTTTTCCCGTCCCGGTGAGTAGTAACACTGGAGGGATTTATACTTTAGTTGGTTGTTTTACATTCTTACCCGGTGGGTGTTCGGCCGCAGTCTCCCAGGCTGCATCGCGGACCCCGGATTCGGTTGCTTTCCATTTTAATAAAGTTGTTGTAACCGTTCCCATAACTGTTTCAGAGCGCCAGGGTCTAGCCGAACATGGCTGACAATGAGCAACTGCAGCGCTATATACAGCAACTTGAGGCCAGACTTAGGACTCTGGAACAAACTGTCCCGGTTGCTGTTCTCACTGCAGTAGCTACCCAGGCAGCTTCACAGGTGGCTAATCTTGTTAACACTGCTGCGGTGAATGCTGCGGCAGCTGCTATTGCCTCATTACCCCGTTTTGCTCTCCCGGAAAAAAATTCTGGCGACCGCAGATCCTGCAGGGGTTTTATTAATCTGTGCTCCATTCAGTTAGAGATGATGGAAGCATGGTTCCCCTCCGATAGGGCCAAAGTGGGTTTTTTCATCTCGTTACTTTCTCACAGGGCTTTGAAGTGGGCTACCCCTCTGTGGGAGCGGAATGACTGAGTAGTGGCTAATGCGGGACTCTTTCTTAGAGCCCTAAAGAGCCCTAAAGAGTGTTTTCCTAGGTCCTCAGGTCACGCATGATACGCCTCTTAAGCTTCTTGCGTTGGTCCAGGGTTTGGCCACTGCCAGCCACTGTGCCATCCAGTTCAGAACCTTAGTGGCTGAATTGGATTGGTATGAGCGGTCGCTAATCCCGGTGTTCTGGAAGGGTCTGGCTGGGCATATTAAAGATGCTGTAGCTACCAGAGAAATTCCAACCTCTCTGGAAGAGTTAATCACTCTTGCTAACCGAATAGATTTGCGTCATGCAGAACGCAAGTTAGAGCTGGAGGTCTCCAGACCTCGGTTTCGGTTGGCACCTTCATTCTCTAGACCTATTTCCAAACCCGTGGCTCCCGACCCGGAGTCTGAGGCTATGGATATATCCCGGACTAAGTCTAGGTCCCCTTGTTTCCGACCAGCATATCTCTTGGAGTATCCCATTAATAAGGGTTCCAAGCGGTCGGGAAACGAATGTATCTAACCGCCGTTGGAGGAGATGTGTTAGATTCTGGGGCTTTTTCCTCCAAATTATTGTATGAGGTGATGTTGCTCTTAGGAACAACCACAGTTACTGCGAAGGCGTGGGTGGATTCTGGCGCCGATGGCAATTTTTTGTCATCAACGTTTGCCCTGAAGCACGCCATTTCTATGGAGTTACTGCCAAAACCAATGAACATTAGGGTAGTCAACGGTTCACTGCTGGACACGCAAATCACTCATCAGTCGATTCGCCTCACCATGTCGTTTCCTCAGGGACACGGGGAGGTTATCTCCTTTCTTATTTTTCTCGGTGGATTGGATGAGGTGCTATTGGGTCTTCCATGGCTACGTTGTCACACTCCACACATTGACTGGAATATGGGGAGAATTTCTTCCTGGGGTGAGAATTGTGTTTCTCAGTGTATGGTTACAGCCACCTGGAGGGTAGTCTCAGAGCCTTCTACCGACTTGGCCGCTCTTCCTGTGCAATATCAGAGTTTTGCGGATGTCTTTTCCAAAAAGGCTGCAGAGACTTTACCTCCCCACCGACCGTATGACTGTATGATTTGGTCCCCGGCACGGAGCCTCCTCGCGATAGGGTTTATTCCCTGTCTGTCCCCGAGACCCAGGCCATGTCAGATTATATCAAAGAGAACCTGTCCCTGGGGTTTATCAGAAAATCGGTCTCTCCTGCTGGAGCGGGGTTTTTCTTCGTCCAGAAGAAAGAGGGTGATTTACGTCCCTGCATTTATTACAGAGGACTAAATGCCATCACCATCAAAAATAAATACCCTCTGCCCCTTATTTCTGAACTGTTTGATAGGTTGTGAGGGGCTAACATCTTCACAAAATTAGACCTGTGAGGGGCATATAATCTCGTGTGAATCCGTGAGGGTGATGAGTGGAAAACGGCTTTTAACACTCGTGATGGTCATTACGAGTACCTCGTCATGCCCTTCGGGTTATGCAATGCCCCCGCTGTTTTTCAGGATTTTGTCAACGATATCTTTCGAGATTTGCTGCTATCATCCGTGGTAGTCTATCTTGATGATATCCTTATATTTTCCCCGGACCTCTCCACACACAGAGAGGATGTTCGCAGAGTTTTCGAACGCTTACGTGCGAATTCTCTGTATTGTAAGCTGGAGAAATGCCAGTTCGAACTGGTGTCTCTACAGTTCCTGGGTTACATCGTATCCAGTAAGGGATTGGCCATGGACCCACAAAAGTTGGTGGCGGTACAGAACTGGCAGAGCCTCATTCCCTTAAGGCGGTACAATGCTTCATGGGGTTTGTCAACTACTACCGGCAGTTCATACCACATTTTTCCACCCTGGTGGCTCCTTTGGCCGCTTTAACCAGGAAGGGTGCCAATCCCAAGAATTGGTCTAAGGAGACATCTTAGGCATTCCGGGAGATTAAATCCCATTTTTCTAGAGCTCCCATTCTCCATCGCCCGGATGTTGACAGGTCATTCTTCCTGGAGGTCGACGCTTCCTCTGTAGGAGCAGGAGCGGTTCTCTCTCAAAAGAACGAACAGGGTCGGTGAAGACCATGTTTTTTCTTCTCCAAGACCTTCTCTCCAGCAGAGAGGAATTACACGATTGGGGACAAAGAATTACTTGCTATTAAGATGGCTTTTTCGGAGTGGAGGTACCTCTTGGAGGGAGCTAAACACCCTTTCGTGGTATATTCCGATCATAAGAATCTCTCGTACCTACAGACGGCGCAGCGTCTTAACCCGAGGCAGGCCCGGTGGTCCCTTTTCTTTTCCCGATTCAATTTTTCCATTCACTTTCTAAAAGGGGAAAAGAACCCTCGGGCGGATGCTTTGTCCCGGTCTATGGATACGGCTGAGGACCAGAACAAGCCCAGGCTTATTGTTCATCCGGAGAGTATGCGGACGGTGGCTCCAGTGTCCCTAAACCAGGTTCCTCCCGGGAGGACGTTCGTTCCTCCTAATCTAACAAATGAGGTGCTCTCCTGGGCACATGCCTCTAAGGTCGGAGGTCATTTTGGGGTCAAACGTACCACGGAGTTTCTCCAACGGTCGTATTGGTGGCCTTGGTTGCCCCAGAACATTAAGGAATATGTTCAAGCGTGTGTCTCCTGTGCAAGAAATAAATCGTCCCGTCAGAGGCCGGCTGGTCTTCTTCATCCGTTACCCGTGGCGGATAGACCTTGGGAGCTGGTTGGGATGGATTTCGTTGTTGAGTTACCTAAGTCCCGGGGAAACATGACAATATGGGTGGTTTCTGACCATTTTTCTAAGATGGCTCACCTGGTTCCTCTTCCTAGGGTTCCTTCTTCCCGGGTTCTGGCTTCACTGTTCAATCGTCATGTTTTCCGTCTCCACGGAATGCATGATAGGATTGTCTGTGATCGGGGTCCACAGTTTACCTCCCTTTTCTGGAGAGAATTGTGTAATTTGCTTAGCATTGAACTGAATCTTTCTACTGCCTATCACCCAGAGATCAATGGTCTGGTGGAACGCACTAACCAGATGCTTGTGACATACTTGCGCCATTTCGCTTCTGCCAACTATAATGATTGGGCGATATTGCTTCCTTGGGCAGAGTTTGCTCTAAGCAACGCAGTGGTGGATTCCACAGGTCAGACTCCGTTTCTTCTGAATAATGGCCAACATCCGCGCATCCCGGTTCCTATGCCAGTTTCCTCTGTGGAACCTGGGGTCAGAGATTGGGCTCTGGAGGCGCGGGAGGTTTGGGACCATACCCAGGATGCTATATTGGCCTCCAAGAATCGGATGAGAGAGTCGGCTGACACTCATCGCCGTCCAGCCCCCGTATTCTCTCCGGGCGACAGGGTGTGGCTCGCGGCTCGCAATATCAGAGTACGCGGGAAATCTGCTAAGTTTGCCCCCAGTTTTATTGGTCCTTTCAAACTTTTGGCCCAAGTAAACCCCGTAGTGTACCGTTTACAGTTACCACGACACCTGAAGATTCACGACACTTTTTATGTGTCGCTCCTTAAGCCCGTTTCCCTGACAAAATTATCTGAATCCCAACCTGCTTCAGACACCAGGGGTGATGATCTCGAGGTACAGGCGATTGTAGGGTCTAAGATGGTTCGTGGGAAAAAATATTACCTGGTACACTGGATGGGTCACAGATCTGAGGATCACTCCTAGGAATTGGTAGACCACATTCATGCTCCTCTGCTTATTGAGGAATATGAGCATCAAGTGGAGAGGGATAATGTTAGGTGTTAGCTTGATCTGAAATTGTGTCAGAATCATCAGTGGATTCTGTGGTCTCCCATTTAGGTCCAGCCAGGGAAGATGCTGCTCAGCATCACCGTCGGTCCCAACACCTAGCTAGTGCACGAGATGTACAAGCTGTCTCTTGGGTCCTTGTTCCTAGTAGTGTTAAGCATAGGTTGCGGAGGGGAACAGGGCTGCTACAGCCCAAGTCCAGGGTGCACTGCACTGAGCATGCCCGTGACATGGCAGACCGTGATTGGTGGTTTGGAGTCAGCTGATCCGGTGACCTGTGCTACCTGATTGGCCGCGGTGTTCGAGCCGTTCGGTGAACCCAAATGATTTGAAAAAAATTCGGCTGTTCGAGGTTATGTTCGATAACTGTTTGTGCACCAAAATCATAACTGTATTTTTTCTCAGTAATGTTGAAAATTAATGTTAATACGCAGTTTGAGTGTACAGCGGGGTGAGGGGAGGGGCTGGGGATGGATCTCTGCAGAAATAATGAAGATCAGTGGGGAGGTGCAATCTGTCAGGCTATCAGCAGCGCACACACGGAGCGAACTGCTTTTTTTCACACAAGCAAGGGCATGTGTCTTTGGCAGTGTATGTCACATGTCCTTGCCCTATAAGACCCAGCCATTTTCCCCGTCGCCACCATTTTCTCACTGCTGCAGCTGCGTGTTAGAGGCACCGCTGTTGCTGTGTGCGCTATACTTTGTTAATTTGAAGCCAATTTTCGCACAAATCTACAGATAGCTTGGGAGTAGGGAATAGTTGTGATTGCAGTCCTTTTAAGGACTAGGTTACATTATTTCCTACGACTTTTATCAGGCAGGTCTGTGCTCTTAAATAGAGATGAGCATTGTTCTAATCGAACTGTTCGCCAATCTCAAATTCGAGCTGTTTTCGGCGGTGTTCGAGCCGCTCGGTGAATACGAACGATTTGAGAAAAATTCGGCTGTTCGATAACTGTTCGTGCACCAAAATCATAACTGGATTTTTTCTCAGTAATGATGAAAATTAATGTTAATACGCAGTTTGAGTGTACAGCGGGGTGGGGAGAGGGGCAGGGGATGGATCTCTGCAGGAATAATGAAGATCTCCATTTTTTTTTCTCTTTCCCGCATTTGCAGTGGGGAGGTGCAGTCTGTCAGCCTATCAGCAGCGCACACACGGAGCGAACTGCTTTTTTTCACACAAGCAAGGGCATGTGTCATTGGCAGTGTATGTCACATGTCCTTGCCCTATAAGACCAAGCCATTTTCCCCGTCGCCACCATTTTCTCACTGCTGCAGCTGCGTGTTAGACGGCACCGCTGTTGCTGTGTGCGCTATACCTTGTTAATTTCAAGCCAATTTTCGCACAAATCTACAGATAGCTTGGGAGTAGGGAATAGTTGTGATTGCAGTCCTTTTAAGGACTAGGTTACAGCATTTCCTACGACTTTTATCAGGCAGGTCTGTGCTCTTAAATAGATAGATTGTGGGAGTAAAGACAAATTGTAATTGCAGTCCTTTTCAGGACTAGGTTACATCAGTTCCTATCAGTTTTTGCCAGGCAGGTCTGTGCCAGTGCTGTGAAAGTTTTTTTCACAGCATTTGGCTGAATCTAGCAAAGCTAATCCTTTTTGGCCTATTGCAGAGTGTGTTAGTCAGTGGAGTAGCCTATCTGTGTTGCAAGATATACCACCTGTGTATAGAATACCAATTTTTTTACTGCACCTAGTGAAGTAAAATCTTTTGGGCATAGCATCATTCTATTAGTCCATCTATACTGACCTCCATCAGGTTGCAAATTGAATATAATTTTTTTCTGCATCTAGCTCTGAAAAAATATTTGGGCTTCTAGCAGTGTGTGGGACTTGTTCTATTAGTCCATCTATACTGACCTCCATCAGGTTGCAAACTGAATATAATTTTTTTCTGCATCTAGCTCTGAAAAAATATTTGACCTTCTAGCAGTGTGTGGGACTTTCTCTATTAGTCCATCTATACTGACCTCCATCAGGTTGCAAATTAAAAATAATTTTTATCTGCATCTACCTCTGAAAAAATATTTGGGCTTCTAGCTGTGTGTGGGATTGTTCTATTAGTCCATCTATACTGACCTCCATCAGGTTGCAAACTGAATATAATTTTTTTCTGCATCTAGCTCTGAAAAAATATTTGGCCTTCTAGCAGTGTGTGGGACTTTCTCTATTAGTCCATCTATACTGACCTCCATCAGGTTGCAAATTAAAAATAATTTTTATCTGCATCTACCTCTGAAAAAATATTTGGCCTTCTAGCTGTGTGTGGGACTTGTTCTATTAGTCCATCTATACTGACCTCCATCAGTTGGTAAACTGAATATAATTTTTTTCTGCATCTAGCTCTGAAAAAATATTTGGCCTTCTAGCAGTGTGTGGGACTTTCTCTATTAGTCCATCTATACTGACCTCCATCAGGTTGCAAATTAAAAATAATTTTTATCTGCATCTAGCTCTGAAAAAATATTTGGCCTTCTAGCAGAGTGTGGGACTTTCTCTATTAGTCCATCTATACTAACCTCCATCAGGTTGCAAATTAAAAATAATTTTTATCTGCATCTACCTCTGAAAAAATATTTGGCCTTCTAGCTGTGTGTGGGACTTGTTCTATTAGTCCATCTATACTGACCTCCATCAGGTTGCAAACTGAATATAATTTTTTTCTGCATCTAGCTCTGAAAAAATATTTGGCCTTCTAGCAGTGTGTGGGACTTTCTCTATTAGTCCATCTATACTGACCTCCATCAGGTTGCAAATTAAAAATAATTTTTATCTACATCTAGCTCTGAAAAAATATTTGGCCTTCTAGCAGTGTGTGGGACTTTCTCTATTAGTCCATCTATACTGACCTCCATCAGGTTGCAAATTAAAAATAATTTTTATCTGCATCTAGCTCTGAAAAAATATTTGGCCTTCTAGCAGTGTGTGGGACTTTCTCTATCAGTCCATCTATACTGACCTCCATCAGGTTGCAAATTAAAAATAATTTATATCTGCATCTAGCTCTGAAAAAATATTTGGCCTTCTAGCAGTGTGTGGGACTTTCTCTATTAGTCCATCTATACTGACCTCCATCAGGTTGCAAATTAAAAATATTTTTTTGTCTGCATCTAGCTCTGAAAAAATATTTGGCCTTCTAGCAGTGTGTGGGACTTTCTCTATTAGTCCATCTATACAGACCTCCATCAGGTTGCAAACTGAATATATTTTTTTTCTGCATCTAGCTCTGAAAAAATATTGGGCTTCTAGCTGTGTGTGGGACTTGTTCTATTAATCCATCTATACAGACCTCCATCAGGTTGCAAACTGAATATAATTTTTTTCTGCATCTAAAATCTGAAAAAATATTTGGGCTTCTAGCTGTGTGTGGGACTTTCTCTATTAGTCCATCTATACTGACCTCCATCAGGTTGCAAACTGAATATAATTTTTTTCTGCATCTACCTCTGAAAAAATATTTGGGCTTCTAGCTGTGTGTGGGACTTGTTCTATTAGTCCATCTATACTGACCTCCATCAGGTTGCAAATTAAAAATAATTTTTTGTCTGCATCTAGCTCTGAAAAAAAATTTGGCCTTCTAGCAGTGTGTGGGACTTTCTCTATTAGTCCATCTATACTGACCTCCATCAGGTTGCAAATTCAAAATAATTTTTTGTCTGCATCTAGCTCTGAAAAAATATTTGGCCTTCTAGCAGTGTGTGGGACTTTCTCTATTAGTCCATCTATACTGACCTCCATCAGGTTGCAAATTGAATATAATTTTTTTCTGCATCTAGCTCTGAAAAAATATTTGGGCTTCTAGCAGTGTGTGGGACTTGTTCTATTAGTCCATCTATACTGACCTCCATCAGGCTGCAAACTGAATATAATTTTTTTCTGCATCTAGCTCTGAAAAAATATTTGGCCTTCTAACAGTGTGTGGGACTTTCTCTATTAGTCCATCTATACTGACCTCCATCAGGTTGCAAATTAAAAATAATTTTTATTGCATCTACCTCTGAAAAAATATGTGGGCTTCTAGCTGTGTGTGGGACTTGTTCTATTAGTCCATCTATACTGACCTCCATCAGGTTGCAAATTGAATATAATTTTTTTCTGCATCTAGCTCTGAAAAAATATTTGGCCTTCTAGCAGAGTGTGAGACTTTCTCTATTAGTCCATCTATACTGACCTCCATCAGGTTGCAAATTAAAAATAATTTTTATCTGCATCTAGCTCTGAAAAAATATTTGGGCTTCTAGCAGTGTGTGGGACTTTCTCTATTAGTCCATCTATACTGACCTCCATCAGGTTGTAAATTAAAAATAATTTTTATCTGCATCTACCTCTGAAAAAATATTTGGGCTTCTAGCTCTGTGTGGGACTTGTTCTATTAGTCCATCTATACTGACCTCCATCAGGTTGCAAACTGAATATAATTTTTTTCTGCATCTAGCTCTGAAAAAATATTTGGCCTTCTAGCAGTGTGTGGGACTTTCTCTATTAGTCCATCTATACTGACCTCCATCAGGTTGCAAATTAAAAATAATTTTTATCTACATCTAGCTCTGAAAAAATATTTGGCCTTCTAGCAGTGTGTGGGACTTTCTCTATTAGTCCATCTATACTGACCTCCATCAGGTTGCAAATTAAAAATAATTTTTATCTGCATCTAGCTCTGAAAAAATATTTGGCCTTCTAGCAGTGTGTGGGACTTTCTCTATTAGTCCATATATACTGACCTCCATCAGGTTGCAAATTTAAAATAATTTTTTTGTCTGCATCTAGCTCTAAAAAAATATTTGGCCTTCTAGCAGAGTGTGGGACTTTCTCTATTAGTCCATCTATACTGACCTCCATCAGGTTGCAAACTGAATATATTTTTTTTCTGCATCTACCTCTGAAAAAATATTGGGATTCTAGCTGTGTGTGGGACTTGTTCTATTAATCCATCTATACAGACCTCCATCAGGTTGCAAACTGAATATAATTTTTTTCTGCATCTACCTCTGAAAAAATATTTGGGCTTCTAGCTGTGTGTGGGACTTGTTCTATTAATCCATCTATACAGACCTCCATCAGGTTGCAAACTGAATATAATTTTTTTCTGCATCTAGCTCTGAAAAAATATTGGCCTTCTAGCTGTGTGTGGGACTTGTTCTATTAATCCATCTATACAGACCTCCATCAGGTTGCAAACTGAATATAATTTTTTTCTGCATCTACCTCTGAAAAAATATTGGGCTTCTAGCTGTGTGTGGGACTTGTTATATTAATCCATCTATACAGACCTCCATCAGGTTGCAAACTGAATATAATTTTTTTCTGCATCTAGCTCTGAAAAAATATTTGGCCTTCTAGCAGTGTGTGGGACTTTCTCTATTAGTCCATCTATACTGACCTCCATTAGGTTGCAAATTAAAAATAATTTATATCTGCATCTAGCTCTGAAAAAATATTTGGCCTTCTAGCAGTGTGTGGGACTTTCTCTATTAGTCCATCTATACTGACCTCCATCAGGTTGCAAATTAAAAATAATTTTTTGTCTGCATCTAGCTCTGAAAAAATATTTGGCCTTCTAGCAGTGTGTGGGACTTTCTCTATTAGTCCATCTATACTGACCTCCATCAGGTTGCAAACTGAATATATTTTTTTTCTGCATCTACCTCTTAAAAAATATTTGGGCTTCTAGCAGTGTGTGGGACTTGTTCTATTAGTCCATCTATACTGACCTCCATCAGGCTGCAAACTGAATATAATTTTTTTCTGCATCTAGCTCTGAAAAAATATTTGGCCTTCTAACAGTGTGTGGGACTTTCTCTATTAGTCCATCTATACTGACCTCCATCAGGTTGCAAATTAAAAATAATTTTTATCTGCATCTACCTCTGAAAAAATATGTGGGCTTCTAGCTGTGTGTGGGACTTGTTCTATTAGTCCATCTATACTGACCTCCATCAGGTTGCAAACTGAATATAATTTTTTTCTGCATCTAGCTCTGAAAAAATATTTGGCCTTCTAGCAGTGTGTGAGACTTTCTCTATTAGTCCATCTATACTGACCTCCATCAGGTTGCAAATTAAAAATAATTTTTATCTGCATCTAGCTCTGAAAAAATATTTGGGCTTCTAGCAGTGTGTGGGACTTTCTCTATTAGTCCATCTATACTGACCTCCATCAGGTTGCAAATTAAAAATAATTTTTATCTGCATCTACCTCTGAAAAAATATTTGGGCTTCTAGCTCTGTGTGGGACTTGTTCTATTAGTCCATCTATACTGACCTCCATCAGGTTGCAAACTGAATATAATTTTTTTCTGCATCTAGCTCTGAAAAAATATTTGGCCTTCTAGCAGTGTGTGGGACTTTCTCTATTAGTCCATCTATACTGACCTCCATCAGGTTGCAAATTAAAAATAATTTTTATATACATCTAGCTCTGAAAAAATATTTGGCCTTCTAGCAGTGTGTGGGACTTTCTCTATTAGTCCATCTATACTGACCTCCATCAGGTTGCAAATTAAAAATAATTTTTATCTGCATCTAGCTCTGAAAAAATATTTGGCCTTCTAGCAGTGTGTGGGACTTTCTCTATTAGTCCATCTATACTGACCTCCATCAGGTTGCAAATTGAATATAATTTTTTTCTGCATCTAGCTCTGAAAAAATATTTGGGCTTCTAGCAGTGTGTGGGACTTGTTCTATTAGTCCATCTATACTGACCTCCATCAGGCTGCAAAATGAATATAATTTTTTTCTGCATCTAGCTCTGAAAAAATATTTGGCCTTCTAACAGTGTGTGGGACTTTCTCTATTAGTCCATCTATACTGACCTCCATCAGGTTGCAAATTAAAAATAATTTTTATTGCATCTACCTCTGAAAAAATATGTGGGCTTCTAGCTGTGTGTGGGACTTGTTCTATTAGTCCATCTATACTGACCTCCATCAGGTTGCAAACTGAATATAATTTTTTTCTGCATCTAGCTCTTAAAAAATATTTGGCCTTCTAGCAGTGTGTGAGACTTTCTCTATTAGTCCATCTATACTGACCTCCATCAGGTTGCAAATTAAAAATAATTTTTATCTGCATCTAGCTCTGAAAAAATATTTGGCCTTCTAGCAGTGTGTGGGACTTTCTCTATTAGTCCATCTATACTGACCTCCATCAGGTTGCAAATTAAAAATAATTTTTATCTGCATCTACCTCTGAAAAAATATTTGGGCTTCTAGCTCTGTGTGGGACTTGTTCTATTAGTCCATCTATACTGACCTCCATCAGGTTGCAAACTGAATATAATTTTTTTCTGCATCTAGCTCTGAAAAAATATTTGGCCTTCTAGCAGTGTGTGGGACTTTCTCTATTAGTCCATCTATACTGACCTCCATCAGGTTGCAAATTAAAAATAATTTTTATCTACATCTAGCTCTGAAAAAATATTTGGCCTTCTAGCAGTGTGTGGGACTTTCTCTATTAGTCCATCTATACTGACCTCCATCAGGTTGCAAATTAAAAATAATTTTTATCTGCATCTAGCTCTGAAAAAATATTTGGCCTTCTAGCAGTGTGTGGGACTTTCTCTATTAGTCCATATATACTGACCTCCATCAGGTTGCAAATTAAAAATAATTTTTTTGTCTGCATCTAGCTCTGAAAAAATATTTGGCGTTCTAGCAGAGTGTGGGACTTTCTCTATTAGTACATCTATACTGACCTCCATCAGGTTGCAAACTGAATATATTTTTTTTCTGCATCTACCTCTGAAAAAATATTGGGATTCTAGCTGTGTGTGGGACTTGTTCTATTAATCCATCTATACAGACCTCCATCAGGTTGCAAACTGAATATAATTTTTTTCTGCATCTACCTCTGAAAAAATATTTGTGCTTCTAGCTGTGTGTGGGACTTGTTCTATTAATCCATCTATACAGACCTCCATCAGGTTGCAAACTGAATATAATTTTTTTCTGCATCTAGCTCTGAAAAAATATTGGCCTTCTAGCTGTGTGTGGGACTTGTTCTATTAATCCATCTATACAGACCTCCATCAGGTTGCAAACTGAATATAATTTTTTTCTGCATCTACCTCTGAAAAAATATTGGGCTTCTAGCTGTGTGTGGGACTTGTTCTATTAATCCATCTATACAGACCTCCATCAGGTTGCAAACTGAATATAATTTTTTTCTGCATCTAGCTCTGAAAAATATTTGGCCTTCTAGCAGTGTGTGGGACTTTCTCTATTAGTCCATCTATACTGACCTCCATTAGGTTGCAAATTAAAAATAATTTATATCTGCATCTAGCTCTGAAAAAATATTTGGCCTTCTAGCAGTGTGTGGGACTTTCTCTATTAGTCCATCTATACTGACCTCCATCAGGTTGCAAATTAAAAATAATTTTTTGTCTGCATTCAGCTCTGAAAAAATATTTGGCCTTCTAGCAGTGTGTGGGACTTTCTCTATTAGTCCATCTATACTGACCTCCATCAGGTTGCAAACTGAATATATATTTTTTCTGCATCTACCTCTTAAAAAATATTTGGGCTTCTAACAGTGTGTGGGACTTGTTCTATTAGTTCATCTATACTGACCTCCATCAGGCTGCAAACTGAATATATTTTTTTTCTGCATCTAGCTCTGAAAAAATATTTGGCCTTCTAACAGTGTGTGGGACTTTCTCTATTAGTCCATCTATACTGACCTCCATCAGGTTGCAAATTAAAAATAATTTTTATCTGCATCTACCTCTGAAAAAATATGTGGGCTTCTAGCTGTGTGTGGGACTTGTTCTATTAGTCCATCTATACTGACCTCCATCAGGTTGCAAACTGAATATAATTTTTTTCTGCATCTAGCTCTGAAAAAATATTTCGCCTTCTAGCAGTGTGTGAGACTTTCTCTATTAGTCCATCTATACTGACCTCCATCAGGTTGCAAATTAAAAATAATTTTTATCTGCATCTAGCTCTGAAAAAATATTTGGCCTTCTAGCAGTGTGTGGGACTTTCTCTATTAGTCCATCTATACTGACCTCCATCAGGTTGCAAATTAAAAATAATTTTTATCTGCATCTACCACTGAAAAAATATTTGGGCTTCTAGCTCTGTGTGGGACTTGTTCTATTAGTCCATCTATACTGACCTCCATCAGGTTGCAAACTGAATATAATTTTTTTCTGCATCTAGCTCTGAAAAAATATTTGGCCTTCTAGCAGTGTGTGGGACTTTCTCTATTAGTCCATCTATACTGACCTCCATCAGGTTGCAAATTAAAAATAATTTTTATCTGCATCTACCTCTGAAAAAATATTTGGCCTTCTAGCTGTGTGTGGGATTGTTCTATTAGTCCATCTATACTGACCTCCATCAGGTTGCAAACTGAATATAATTTTTTTCTGCATCTAGCTCTGAAAAAATATTTGGCCTTCTAGCAGTGTGTGGGACTTTCTCTATTAGTCCATCTATACTGACCTCCATCAGGTTGCAAATTAAAAATAATTTTTATCTGCATCTACCTCTGAAAAAATATTTGGCCTTCTAGCTGTGTGTGGGACTTGTTCTATTAGTCCATCTATACTGACCTCCATCAGGTGGTAAACTGAATATAATTTTTTTCTGCATCTAGCTGTGAAAAAGTATTTGGCCTTCTAGCAGTGTGTGGGACTTTCTCTATTAGTCCATCTATACTAACCTCCATCAGGTTGCAAATTAAAAATAATTTTTATCTGCATCTACCTCTGAAAAAATATTTGGCCTTCTAGCTGTGTGTGGGACTTGTTCTATTAGTCCATCTATACTGACCTCCATCAGGTTGCAAACTGAATATAATTTTTTTCTGCATCTAGCTCTGAAAAAATATTTGGCCTTCTAGCAGTGTGTGGGACTTTCTCTATTAGTCCATCTATACTGACCTCCATCAGGTTGCAAATTAAAAATAATTTTTATCTACATCTAGCTCTGAAAAAATATTTGGCCTTCTCGCAGTGTGTGGGACTTTCTCTATTAGTCCATCTATACTGACCTCCATCAGGTTGCAAATTAAAAATAATTTTTATCTGCATCTAGCTCTGAAAAAATATTTGGCCTTCTAGCAGTGTGTGGGACTTTCTCTATTAGTCCATCTATACTGACCTCCATCAGGTTGCAAATTAAAAATAATTTATATCTCCATCTAGCTCTGAGAAAATATTTGGCCTTCTAGCAGTGTGTGGGACTTTCTCTATTAGTCCATCTATACTGACCTCCATCAGGTTGCAAATTAAAAATATTTTTTTGTCTGCATCTAGCTCTGAAAAAATATTTGGCCTTCTAGCAGTGTGTGGGACTTTCTCTATTAGTCCATCTATACAGACCTCCATCAGGTTGCAAACTGAATATATTTTTTTTCTGCATCTAGCTCTGAAAAAATATTGGGCTTCTAGCTGTGTGTGGGACTTGTTCTATTAATCCATCTATACAGATCTCCATCAGGTTGCAAACTGAATATAATTTTTTTCTGCATCTAAAATCTGAAAAAATATTTGGGCTTCTAGCTGTGTGTGGGACTTTCTCTATTAGTCCATCTATACTGACCTCCATCAGGTTGCAAACTGAATATAATTTTTTTCTGCATCTACCTCTGAAAAAATATTTGGGCTTCTAGCTGTGTGTGGGACTTGTTCTATTAGTCCATCTATACTGACCTCCATCAGGTTGCAAATTAAAAATAATTTTTTGTCTGCATCTAGCTCTGAAAAAAAATTTGGCCTTCTAGCAGTGTGTGGGACTTTCTCTATTAGTCCATCTATACTGACCTCCATCAGGTTGCAAATTCAAAATAATTTTTTGTCTGCATCTAGCTCTGAAAAAATATTTGGCCTTCTAGCAGTGTGTGGGACTTTCTCTATTAGTCCATCTATACTGACCTCCATCAGGTTGCAAACTGAATATATTTTTTTTCTGCATCTACCTCTGAAAAAATATTGGGATTCTAGCTGTGTGTGGGACTTGTTCTATTAATCCATCTATACAGACCTCCATCAGGTTGCAAACTGAATATAATTTTTTTCTGCATCTACCTCTGAAAAAATATTTGGGCTTCTAGCTGTGTGTGGGACTTGTTCTATTAATCCATCTATACAGACCTCCATCAGGTTGCAAACTGAATATAATTTTTTTCTGCATCTAGCTCTGAAAAAATATTGGCCTTCTAGCTGTGTGTGGGACTTGTTCTATTAATCCATCTATACAGACCTCCATCAGGTTGCAAACTGAATATAATTTTTTTCTGTATCTACCTCTGAAAAAATATTGGGCTTCTAGCTGTGTGTGGGACTTGTTATATTAATCCATCTATACAGACCTCCATCAGGTTGCAAACTGAATATAATTTTTTTCTGCATCTAGCTCTGAAAAAATATTTGGCCTTCTAGCAGTGTGTGGGACTTTCTCTATTAGTCCATCTATACTGACCTCCATTAGGTTGCAAATTAAAAATAATTTATATCTGCATCTAGCTCTGAAAAAATATTTGGCCTTCTAGCAGTGTGTGGGACTTTCTCTATTAGTCCATCTATACTGACCTCCATCAGGTTGCAAATTAAAAATAATTTTTTGTCTGCATCTAGCTCTGAAAAAATATTTGGCCTTCTAGCAGTGTGTGGGACTTTCTCTATTAGTCCATCTATACTGACCTCCATCAGGTTGCAAACTGAATATATTTTTTTTCTGCATCTACCTCTTAAAAAATATTTGGGCTTCTAGCAGTGTGTGGGACTTGTTCTATTAGTCCATCTATACTGACCTCCATCAGGTTGCAAACTGAATATATTTTTTTCCTGCATCTAGCTCTGAAAAAATATTTGACCTTCTAGCAGTGTGTGAGACTTTCTCTATTAGTCCATCTATACTGACCTCCATCAGGTTGCAAATTAAAAATAATTTTTATCTGCATCTAGCTCTGAAAAAATATTTGGGCTTCTAGCAGTGTGTGGGACTTTCTCTATTAGTCCATCTATACTGACCTCCATCAGGTTGCAAATTAAAAATAATTTTTGTCTGCATCTACCTCTGAAAAAATATTTGGGCTTCTAGCTCTGTGTGGGACTTGTTCTATTAGTCCATCTATACTGACCTCCATCAGGTTGCAAACTGAATATAATTTTTTTCTGCATCTAGCTCTGAAAAAATATTTGGCCTTCTAGCAGTGTGTGGGACTTTCTCTATTAGTCCATCTATACTGACCTCCATCAGGTTGCAAATTAAAAATAATTTTTATATACATCTAGCTCTGAAAAAATATTTGGCCTTCTAGCAGTGTGTGGGACTTTCTCTATTAGTCCATCTATACTGACCTCCATCAGGTTGCAAATTAAAAATAATTTTTATCTGCATCTAGCTCTGAAAAAATATTTGGCCTTCTAGCAGTGTGTGGGACTTTCTCTATTAGTCCATCTATACTGACCTCCATCAGGTTGCAAATTGAATATAATTTTTTTCTGCATCTAGCTCTGAAAAAATATTTGGGCTTCTAGCAGTGTGTGGGACTTGTTCTATTAGTCCATCTATACTGACCTCCATCAGGCTGCAAAATGAATATAATTTTTTTCTGCATCTAGCTCTGAAAAAATATTTGGCCTTCTAACAGTGTGTGGGACTTTCTCTATTAGTCCATCTATACTGACCTCCATCAGGTTGCAAATTAAAAATAATTTTTATTGCATCTACCTCTGAAAAAATATGTGGGCTTCTAGCTGTGTGTGGGACTTTCTCTATTAGTCCATCTATACTGACCTCCATCAGGTTGCAAACTGAATATATTTTTTTTCTGCATCTACCTCTGAAAAAATATTGGGATTCTAGCTGTGTGTGGGACTTGTTCTATTAATCCATCTATACAGACCTCCATCAGGTTGCAAACTGAATATAATTTTTTTCTGCATCTACCTCTGACAAAATATTTGGGCTTCTAGCTGTGTGTGGGACTTGTTCTATTAATCCATCTATACAGACCTCCATCAGGTTGCAAACTGAATATAATTTTTTTCTGCATCTAGCTCTGAAAAAATATTGGGCTTCTAGCTGTGTGTGGGACTTGTTCTATTAATCCATCTATACAGACCTCCATCAGGTTGCAAACTGAATATAATTTTTTTCTGCATCTACCTCTGAAAAAATATTGGACTTCTAGCTTTGTGTGGGACTTGTTCTATTAATCCATCTATACAGACCTCCATCAGGTTGCAAACTGAATATAATTTTTTTCTGTATCTAGCTCTGAAAAAATATTTGGCCTTGTAGCAGTGTGTGGGACTTTCTCTATTAGTCCATCTATACTGACCTCCATTAGGTTGCAAATTAAAAATAATTTATATCTGCATCTAGCTCTGAAAAAATATTTGGCCTTCTAGCAATGTGTGGGACTTTCTCTATTAGTCCATCTATACTGACCTCCATCAGGTTGCAAATTAAAAATAATTTTTTGTCTGCATCTAGCTCTGAAAAAATATTTGGCCTTCTAGCAGTGTGTGGGACTTTCTCTATTAGTCCATCTATACTGACCTCCATCAGGTTGCAAACTGAATATATTTTTTTTCTGCATCTAGCTCTGAAAAAATATTTGGGCTTCTAGCAGTGTGTGGGACTTGTTCTATTAGTCCATCTATACTGACCTCCATCAGATTGCAAACTGAATATAATTTTTTTCTGCATCTAGCTCTGAAAAAATATTTGGCCTTCTAACAGTGTGTGGGACTTTCTCTATTAGTCCATCTATACTGACCTCCATCAGGTTGCAAATTAAAAATAATTTTTATCTGCATCTACCTCTGAAAAAATATTTGGGCTTCTAGCTGTGTGTTGGACTGGTTCTATTAGTCCATCTATACTGACCTCCATCAGGTTGCAAACTGAATATAATTTTTTGTCTGCATCTAGCTCTGAAAAAATATTTGGCCTTCTAGCAGTGTGTGGGACTTTCTCTATTAGTCCATCTATACTGACCTCCATTAGGTTGCAAATTAAAATTAATTTATATCTGCATCTAGCTCTGAAAAAATATTTGGCCTTCTAGCAGTGTGGGACTTTCTCTATTAGTCCATCTATACTGACCTCCATCAGGTTGCAAATTAAAAATAATTTTTTGTCTGCATCTAGCTCTGAAAAAATATTTGGCTTTCTAGCAGTGTGTGGGACTTTCTCTATTAGTCCATCTATACTGACCTCCATCAGGTTGCAAAATGAATATATTTTTTTATCGGCATCTAGCTCTGAAAAAATATTGGGCTTCTAGCTGTGTGTGGGACTTGTTCTATTAATCCATCTATACAGACCTCCATCAGGTTGTAAACTGAATATAATTTTTTTCTGCATCTACCTCTGAAAAAATATTTGGGCTTCTAGCTGTGTGTGGGACTTTCTCTATTAGTCCATCTATACTGACCTCCATCAGGTTGCAAACTGAATATAATTTTTTTCTGCATCTACCTCTGAAAAAATATTTGGGCTTCTAGCTGTGTGTGGGACTCGTTCTATTAGTACATCTACACTGACCTCCATCAGGTTGCAAATTAAAAATAATTTTTTGTCTGCATCTAGCTCTGAAAAAATATTTGGCCTTCTAGCAGTGTGTGAGACTTTCTCTATTAGTCCTTCTATACTGACCTCCATCAGGTTGCAAATTAGAAATAATTTTTATCTGCATCTAGCTCTGAAAAAATATTTGGCCTTCTAGCAGTGTGTGGGACTTTCTCTATTAGTCCATCTATACTGACCTCCATCAGGTTGCAAATTAAAAATAGTTTTTATCTGCATCTACCTCTGAAAAAATATTTGGCCTTCTAGCTGTGTGTGGGACTTGTTCTATTAGTCCATCTATACTGACCTCCATTAGGTTGCAAACTGAATATAATTTTTTTCTGCATCTAGCTCTGAAAAAATATTTGGCCTTCTAGCAGTGTGTGGGACTTTCTCTATTAGTCCATCTATACTGACCTCCATCAGGTTGCAAATTAAAAATAATTTTTATCTGCATCTAGCTCTGAAAAAATATTTGGCCTTCTAGCAGTGTGTGGGACTTTCTCTATTAGTCCATCTATACTGACCTCCATCAGGTTGCAAATTAAAAATAATTTTTATCTGCATCTACCTCTGAAAAAATATTTGGGCTTCTAGCTGTGTGTGGGACTTTGCTCTATTAGTCCATCTATACTGACCTCCATCAGGTTGCAAACTGAATATAATTTTTTTCTGTATGTAGTTCTGAAAAAATATTTGGCCTTCTAGTAGTGTGTGGGACTTTCTCTATTAGTCCATCTATACTGACCTCCATCAGGTTGCAAATTAAAAATAACTTTTATCTGCATCTAGCTCTGAAAAAATATTTGGCCTTCTAGCAGTGTGTGGGACTTTCTCTATTAGTCCATCTATACTGACCTCCATCAGGTTGCAAATGAAAAATAATTTTTTGTCTGCATCTAGCTCTGAAAAAATATTTGGCCTTCTAGCGGTGTGTGGGACTTTCTCTATTAGTCCATCTATACTGACCTCCATCAGGTTGCAAACTGAATATATTTTTTTTCTGCATCTACCTCTGAAAAAATATTTTGGCTTCTAGCTGTGTGTGGGACTTGTTCTATTAATCAATCTATACAGACCTCCATCAGGTTGCAAACTGAATATAATTTTTTTCTGCATCTATCTCTGAAAAAATATTGGGCTTCTAGCTGTGTGTGGGACTTGTTCTATTAATCCATCTATACAGACCTCCATCAGGTTGCAAACTGAATATAATTTTTTTCTGTATCTACCTCTGAAAAAATATTGGGCTTCTAGCTGTGTGTGGGACTTGTTCTATTAATCCATCTATACAGACCTCCATCAGGTTGCAAACTGAATATAATTTTTTTCTGCATCTAGCTCTGAAAAAATATTTGGCCTTCTAGCAGTGTGTGGGACTTTCTCTATTAGTCAATCTATGCTGACCTCCATCAGGTTGCAAATTAAAATTAATTTATATCTGCATCTAGCTCTGAAAAAATATTTGGCCTTCTAGCAGTGTGTGTGACTTTCTCTATTAGTCCATCTATACTGACCTCCATCAGGTTGCAAATTAAAATTAATTTATATCTGCATCTAGCTCTGAAAAAATATTTGGCCTTCTAGCAGTGTGTGGGACTTTCTCTATTAGTCCATCTATACTGACCTCCATCAGGTTGCAAACTGAATATATTTTTTTTCTGCATCTACCTCTGAAAAAATATTTTGGCTTCTAGCTGTGTGTGGGACTTGTTCTATTAATCAATCTATACAGACCTCCATCAGGTTGCAAACTGAATATAATTTTTTTCTGCATCTATCTCTGAAAAAATATTGGGCTTCTAGCTGTGTGTGGGACTTGTTCTATTAATCCATCTATACAGACCTCCATCAGGTTGCAAACTGAATATAATTTTTTTCTGCATCTACCTCTGAAAAAATATTGGGCTTCTAGCTGTGTGTGGGACTTGTTCTATTAATCCATCTATACAGACCTCCATCAGGTTGCAAACTGAATATAATTTTTTTCTGCATCTAGCTCTGAAAAATATTTGGCCTTCTAGCAGTGTGTGGGACTTTCTCTATTAGTCCATCTATGCTGACCTCCATCAGGTTGCAAATTAAAATTAATTTATATCTGCATCTAGCTCTGAAAAAATATTTGGCCTTCTAGCAGTGTGTGTGACTTTCTCTATTAGTCCATCTATTCTGACCTCCATCAGGTTGCAAATTAAAATTAATTTATATCTGCATCTAGCTCTGAAAAAATATTTGGCCTTCTAGCAGTGTGTGGGACTTTCTCTATTAGTCCATCTATACTGACCTCCATCAGGTTGCAAATTAAAAATAATTTTTTGTCTGCATCTAGCTCTGAAAAAATATTTGGCCTTCTAGCAGTGTGTAGGACTTTCTCTATTAGTCCATCTATACTGACCTCCATCAGGTTGCAAACTGAATATATTTTTTTTCTGCATCTACCTCTGAAAAAATATTGGGCGTCTATCTGTGTGTGGGACTTGTTCTATTAATCCATCTATACAGACCTCCATCAGGTTGCAAATTAAAAATAATTTTTTGTCTGCATCTAGCTCTGAAAAAATATTTGGCCTTCTAGCAGTGTGTGGGACTTTCTCTATTAGTCCATCTATACTGACCTCCATCAGGTTGCAAACTGAATATAATTTTTTTCTGCATCTACCTCTGAAAAAATATTTGGGCTTCTAGCTGTGTGTGGGACTCGTTCTATTAGTACATCTATACTGACCTCCATCAGGTTGCAAATTAAAAATAATTTTTTGTCTGCATCTAGCTCTGAAAAAATATTTGGCCTTCTAGCAGTGTGTGAGACTTTCTCTATTAGTCCTTCTATACTGACCTCCATCAGGTTGCAAATTAAAAATAATTTTTATCTGCATCTAGCTCTGAAAAAATATTTGGCCTTCTAGCAGTGTGTGGGACTTTCTCTATTAGTCCATCTATACTGACCTCCATCAGGTTGCAAATTAAAAATAATTTTTATCTGCATCTACCTCTGAAAAAATATTTGGCCTTCTAGCTGTGTGTGGGACTTGTTCTATTAGTCCATCTATACTGACCTCCATCAGGTTGCAAACTGAATATAATTTTTTTCTGCATCTAGCTCTGAAAAAATATTTGGCCTTCTAGCAGTGTGTGGGTCTTTCTCTATTAGTCCATCTATACTGACCTCCATCAGCTTGCAAATTAAAAATAATTTTTATCTGCATCTAGCTCTGAAAAAATATTTGGCCTTCTAGCAGTGTGTGGGACTTTCTCTATTAGTCCATCTATACTGACCTCCATCAGGTTGCAAATTAAAAATAATTTTTATCTGCATCTACCTCTGAAAAAATATTTGGGCTTCTAGCTGTGTGTGGGACTTTGTTCTATTAGTCCATCTATACTGACCTCCATCAGGTTGCAAACTGAATATAATTTTTTTCTGCATGTAGTTCTGAAAAAATATTTGGCCTTCTAGTAGTGTGTGGGACTTTCTCTATTAGTCCATCTATACTGACCTCCATCAGGTTGCAAATTAAAAATAATTTTTTGTCTGCATCTAGCTCTGAAAAAATATTTGGCCTTCTAGCAGTGTGTGGGACTTTCTCTATTAGTCCATCTATACTGACCTCCATCAGGTTGCAAACTGAATATATTTTTTTTCTGCATCTACCTCTGAAAAAATATTTTGGCTTCTAGCTGTGTGTGGGACTTGTTCTATTAATCAATCTATACAGACCTCCATCAGGTTGCAAACTGAATATAATTTTTTTCTGCATCTATCTCTGAAAAAATATTGGGCTTCTAGCTGTGTGTGGGACTTGTTCTATTAATCCATCTATACAGACCTCCATCAGGTTGCAAACTGAATATAATTTTTTTCTGCATCTACCTCTGAAAAAATATTGGGCTTCTAGCTGTGTGTGGGACTTGTTCTATTAATCCATCTATACAGACCTCCATCAGGTTGCAAACTGAATATAATTTTTTTCTGCATCTAGCTCTGAAAAAATATTTGGCCTTCTAGCAGTGTGTGGGACTTTCTCTATTAGTCAATCTATGCTGACCTCCATCAGGTTGCAAATTAAAATTAATTTATATCTGCATCTAGCTCTGAAAAAATATTTGGCCTTCTAGCAGTGTGTGGGACTTTCTCTATTAGTCCATCTATACTGACCTCCATCAGGTTGCAAATTAAAATTAATTTATATCTGCATCTAGCTCTGAAAAAATATTTGGCCTTCTAGCAGTGTGTGGGACTTTCTCTATTAGTCCATCTATACTGACCTCCATCAGGTTGCAAACTGAATATATTTTTTTTCTGCATCTACCTCTGAAAAAATATTTTGGCTTCTAGCTGTGTGTGGGACTTGTTCTATTAATCAATCTATACAGACCTCCATCAGGTTGCAAACTGAATATAATTTTTTTCTGCATCTATCTCTGAAAAAATATTGGGCTTCTAGCTGTGTGTGGGACTTGTTCTATTAATCCATCTATACAGACCTCCATCAGGTTGCAAACTGAATATAATTTTTTTCTGCATCTACCTCTGAAAAAATATTGGGCTTCTAGCTGTGTGTGGGACTTGTTCTATTAATCCATCTATACAGACCTCCATCAGGTTGCAAACTGAATATAATTTTTTTCTGCATCTAGCTCTGAAAAAATATTTGGCCTTCTAGCAGTGTGTGGGACTTTCTCTATTAGTCCATCTATGCTGACCTCCATCAGGTTGCAAATTAAAATTAATTTATATCTGCATCTAGCTCTGAAAAAATATTTGGCCTTCTAGCAGTGTGTGTGACTTTCTCTATTAGTCCATCTATACTGACCTCCATCAGGTTGCAAATTAAAATTAATTTATATCTGCATCTAGCTCTGAAAAAATATTTGGCCTTCTAGCAGTGTGTGGGACTTTCTCTATTAGTCCATCTATACTGACCTCCATCAGGTTGCAAATTAAAAATAATTTTTTGTCTGCATCTAGCTCTGAAAAAATATTTGGCCTTCTAGCAGTGTGTAGGACTTTCTCTATTAGTCCATCTATACTGACCTCCATCAGGTTGCAAACTGAATATATTTTTTTTCTGCATCTACCTCTGAAAAAATATTGGGCGTCTATGTGTGTGTGGGACTTGTTCTATTAATCCATCTATACAGACCTCCATCAGGTTGCAAATTAAAAATAATTTTTTGTCTGCATCTAGCTCCGAAAAAATATTTGGCCTTCTAGCAGTGTGTGGGACTTTCTCTATTAGTCCATCTATACTGACCTCCATCAGGTTGCAAACTGAATATATTTTTTATCTGCATCTACCTCTGAAAAAATATTGGGCTTCTAGCTGTGTGTGGGACTTGTTCTATTAATCCATCTATACAGACCTCCATCAGGTTGCAAACTGAATATAATTTTTTTCTGCATCTACCTCTGAAAAAATATTTGGCTTTTAGCTGTGTGTGGGACTTTCTCTATTAGTCCATCTATACTGACCTCCATCAGGTTGCAAACTGAATATAATTTTTTTCTGCATCTACCTCTGAAAAAATATTTGGGCTTCTAGCTGTGTGTGGGACTTGTTCTATTAGTCCATCTATACTGACCTCCATCAGGTTGCAAATTAAAAATAATTTTTTGTCTGCATCTAGCTCTGAAAAAATATTTGGCCTTCTAGCAGTGTGTGGGACTTTCTCTATTAGTCCATCTATACTGACCTCCATCAGGTTGCAAATTCAAAATAATTTTTTGTCTGCATCTAGCTCTGAATAAATATTTGGCCTTCTAGCAGTGTGTGGGACTTTCTCTATTAGTCCATCTATACTCACCTCCATCAGGTTGCAAATTGAATATAATTTTTTTCTGCATCTAGCTCTGAAAAAATATTTGGGCTTCTAGCAGTGTGTGGGACTTGTTCTATTAGTCCATCTATACTGACCTCCATCAGGTTGCAAACTGAATATCATTTTTTTCTGCATCTAGCTCTGAAAAAATATTTGGCCTTCTAGCAGTGTGTGAGACTTTCTCTATTAGTCCATCTATACTGACCTCCATCAGGTTGCAAATTAAAAATAATTTTTATCTGCATCTAGCTCTGAAAAAATATTTGGCCTTCTAGCAGTGTGTGGGACTTTCTCTATTAGTCCATCTATACTGACCTCCATCAGGTTGCAAATTAAAAATAATTTTTATCTGTATCTACCTCTGAAAAAATATTTGGGCTTCTAGCTGTGTGTGGGACTTGTTCTATTAGTCCATCTATACTGACCTCCATCAGGTTGCAAACTGAATATAATTTTTTTCTGCATCTAGCTCTGAAAAAATATTTGGCCTTCTAGCAGTGTGGGACTTTCTCTATTAGTCCATCTATACTGACCTCCATCAGGCTGCAAATTAAAAATATTTTTTATCTGTATCTAGCTCTGAAAAAATATTTGGCCTTCTAGCAGTGCTTGGGACTTTCTCTATTAGTCCATCTATACTGACCTCCATCAGGTTTCAAATTAAAAATAATTTTTATCTGCATCTACCTCTGAAAAAATATTTGGGCTTCTAGCTGTGTGTGGGACTTGTTCTATTAGTCCATCTATACTGACCTCCATCAGGTTGCAAACTGAATATAATTTTTTCTGCATCTAGCTCTGAAAAAATATTTGGCCTTCTAGCAGTGTGTGCGACTTACTCTATTAGTCCATCTATACTGACCTCCATCAGGTTGCAAATTAAAAATAATTTTTATCTGCATCTAGCTCTGAAAAAATATTTGGCCTTCTAGCAGTGTGTGGGACTTTCTCTATTAGTCCATCTATACTGACCTCCATCAGGTTGCAAATTAAAAATAATTTTTTGTCTGCATCTAGCTCTGAAAAAATATTTGGCCTTCTAGCAGTGTGTGGGACTTTCTCTATTAGTCCATCTATACTGACCTCCATCAGGTTGCAAACTGAATATATTTTTTTTCTGCATCTACCTCTGAAAAAATATTTGGATTCTAGCTGTGTGTGGGACTTGTTCTATTAATCCATCTATACAGACCTCCATCAGGTTGCAAACTGTATATAATTTTTTTCTGCATCTACCTCTGAAAAAATATTTGGGCTTCTAGCTCTGTGTGGGACTTGTTCTATTAATCCATCTATACAGACCTCCATCAGGTTCAAACTGAATATAATTTTTTTCTGCATCTAGCTTTAAAAAAATATTGGGCTTCTAGCTGTGTGTGGGACTTGTTCTATTAATCCATCTATACAGACCTCCATCAGGTTGCAAACTGAATATAATTTTTTTCTGCATCTACCTCTGAAAAAATATTGGGCTTCTAGCTGTGTGTGGGACTTGTTCTATTAATCCATCTCTACAGACCTCCATCAGGTTGCAAACTGAATATAATTTTTTTCTGCATCTAGCTCTGAAAAAATATTTGGCCTTCTAGCAGTGTGTGGGACTTTCTCTATTAGTCCATCTATACTGATCTCCATCAGGTTTCAAATTAAAAATAATTTTTATCTGCATCTACCTCTGAAAAAATATTTGGGCTTCTAGCTGTGTGTGGGACTTGTTCTATTAGTCCATCTATACTGACCTCCATCAGGTTGCAAACTGAATATAATTTTTTTCTGCATCTAGCTCTGAAAAAATATTTGGCCTTCTAGCAGTGTGTGGGACTTTCTCTATTAGTCCATCTATACTGACCTCCATCAGGTTGCAAATTAAAAATAATTTTTATCTGCATCTAGCTCTGAAAAAATATTTGGCCTTCTAGCAGTGTGTGGGACTTTCTCTATTAGTCCATCTATACTGACCTCCATCAGGTTGCAAATTAAAAATAATTTTTTGTCTGCATCTAGCTCTGAAAAAATATTTGGCCTTCTAGCAGTGTGTGGGACTTTCTCTATTAGTCCATCTATACTGACCTCCATCAGGTTGCAAACTGAATATATTTTTTTCCTGCATCTACCTCTGAAAAAATATTTGGATTCTAGCTGTGTGTGGGACTTGTTCTATTAATCCATCTATACAGACCTCCATCAGGTTGCAAACTGAATATAATTTTTTTCTGCATCTACCTCTGAAAAAATATTTGGGCTTCTAGCTCTGTGTGGGACTTGTTCTATTAATCCATCTATACAGACCTCCATCAGGTTCAAACTGAATATAATTTTTTTCTGCATCTAGCTTTAAAAAAATATTGGGCTTCTAGCTGTGTGTGGGACTTGTTCTATTAATCCATCTATACAGACCTCCATCAGGTTGCAAACTGAATATAATTTTTTTCTGCATCTACCTCTGAAAAAATATTGGGCTTCTAGCTGTGTGTGGGACTTGTTCTATTAATCCATCTCTACAGACCTCCATCAGGTTGCAAACTGAATATAATTTTTTTCTGCATCTAGCTCTGAAAAAATATTTGGCCTTCTAGCAGTGTGTGGGACTTTCTCTATTAGTCCATCTATACTGATCTCCATCAGGTTGCAAATTAAAAATAATTTATATCTGCATCTAGCTCTGAAAAAATATTTGGCCTTCTAGCAGTGTGTGGGACTTTCTCTATTAGTCCATCTATACTGACCTCCATCAGGTTGCAAATTAAAAATAATTTTTTGTCTGCATCTAGCTCTGAAAAAATATTTGGCCTTCTAGCAGTGTGTGGGACTTTCTCTATTAGTCCATCTATACTGACCTCCATCAGGTTGCAAACTGAATATATTTTTTTTCTGCATCTACCTCTGAAAAAATATTGGGCTTCTAGCTGTGTGTGGGACTTGTTCTATTAATCCATCTATACAGACCTCCATCAGGTTGCAAACTGAATATAATTTTTTTCTGCATCTACCTCTGAAAAAATATTTGGGCTTCTAGCTGTGTGTGGGAATTGTTCTATTAATCCATCTATACAGACCTCCATCAGGTTGCAAACTGAATATAATTTTTTTCTGCATCTACCTCTGAAAAAATATTTGGGCTTCTAGCTGTGTGTGGGACTTGTTCTATTAGTCCATCTATACTGACCTCCATCAGGTTGCAAACTGAATATAATTTTTTTCTGCATCTAGCTCTGAAAAAATATTTGGCCTTCTAGCAGTGTGGGACTTTCTCTATTAGTCCATCTATACTGACCTCCATCAGGCTGCAAATTAAAAATATTTTTTATCTGTATCTAGCTCTGAAAAAATATTTGGCCTTCTAGCAGTGCTTGGGACTTTCTCTATTAGTCCATCTATACTGACCTCCATCAGGTTTCAAATTAAAAATAATTTTTATCTGCATCTACCTCTGAAAAAATATTTGGGCTTCTAGCTGTGTGTGGGACTTGTTCTATTAGTCCATCTATACTGACCTCCATCAGGTTGCAAACTGAATATAATTTTTTTCTGCATCTAGCTCTGAAAAAATATTTGGCCTTCTAGCAGTGTGTGGGACTTTCTCTATTAGTCCATCTATACTGACCTCCATCAGGTTGCAAATTAAAAATAATTTTTATCTGCATCTAGCTCTGAAAAAATATTTGGCCTTCTAGCAGTGTGTGGGACTTTCTCTATTAGTCCATCTATACTGACCTCCATCAGGTTGCAAATTAAAAATAATTTTTTGTCTGCATCTAGCTCTGAAAAAATATTTGGCCTTCTAGCAGTGTGTGGGACTTTCTCTATTAGTCCATCTATACTGACCTCCATCAGGTTGCAAATTCAAAATAATTTTTTGTCTGCATCTAGCTCTGAAAAAATATTTGGCCTTCTAGCAGTGTGTGGGACTTTCTCTATTAGTCCATCTATACTGACCTCCATCAGGCTGCAAATTAAAAATAATTTTTATCTGCATCTACCTCTGAAAAAATATTTGGCCTTCTAGCTGTGTGTGGGACTTGTTCTATTAGTCCATCTGTACTGACCTCCATCAGGTTGCAAACTGAATATAATTTTTTTCTGCATCTAGCTCTGAAAAAATATTTGGCCTTCTAGCAGTGTGTGAGACTTTCTCTATTAGTCCATCTATACTGACCTCCATCAGGTTGCAAATTAAAAATAATTTATATCTGCATCTAGCTCTAAAAAAATATTTGGCCTTCTAGCAGTGTGTGGGACTTTCTCTATTAGTCCATCTATACTGACCTCCATCAGGTTGCAAACTGAATATATTTTTTTCTGCATCTACCTCTGAAAAAATATTTGGGCTTCTAGCTGTGTGTAGGACTTGTTCTATTAGTCCATCTATACTGACCTCCATCAGGTTGCAAACTGAATACAATTTTTTTCTGCATCTACCTCTGAAAAAATATTTGGGCTTCTAGCTGTGTGTGGGACTTGTTCTATTAGTCCATCTATACTGACCTCCATCAGGTTGCAAATTGAATATACTTTTTTTCTGCATCTAACCCAGCCAATAGTTTTGGCCTAATACCACAGTTTGGCCACTCAGCTCTGCTCGGTTCCCATCCATTGTTTTTTTGTGCAAACAACTCCAGAGTTGTGAATTAGTTAACCACCAAAATGAGTGGAAAAGGGCCTGCTGCTGGTGGAAAGGGGAATAGGCGTGTTGGGAAGGGGAAAAAAGGTTGTGTCCGTGGGGTAGGTGTTAATGCAACAGTAACATCTGCAGAAGAAAGACCATCTTCCAGCCAAACTAAAATGTCTACTTCTTTTAGCGAACAATGTGATAAGATCCCTTTCTTACGGCCACGCCAATCGCTACAAATTCCAGATGAGGCACAAAAACAGCAGGTGCTTCAACGGATATCAAGTGCTCCTTTAAGTGGGCTCTCCTCCACATCAACTTCAACATCACAAATACTCCAGTCCTCAAAGGTGTCACCCCAATCGCACTTGCTTCCTCACAGCTCCCAAATCTCCAGCTGCCCGTCTGAGTATGAGGTAGAACAGATGGTTGAGTCTGCAGAGCTGTTTACTCATACTATAGCCTGGGAATCAGAGGTCGACTCCAGTGCTTCTGTGAATCCAGACGAGGAAATGATCTGCACTGATGCCCAGAATCTTTATGAGTCGGATCCAGGACCAGACGCAGAAGGTTCTGACCATAATGTAGACCCTCATTCCCAAACTGTAACTCCTGTTGGTGGAGACAATGAGGAAGACGATGATGAGACTCAAATACCTGATTGGAGCGACAACTTTAGTTTTTTGTCAGGGCAGGAACAGGTTGGCTCTGAGGACGACGGGTGTGATAATGCACAGGGTGATGATGATGAGGTTGGAGATCCCACTTACTGTCAACCCACAGTCAGCCAAGAGATGAGGTCAGCAGAGGAGGTGGAGGAAGATGCTAGTGACTACGAGGTCAGGTTGCGCCTTCCTGGACAGAGACATAGTACTGGAAGCACGTCAACAACTGCATCCTCAAACACAACTCTGCCTCTCACCACAAGTCGTGGCTCTTCAGGTCGCATGGGTGCTAAGCCTTGCATAGCCTGGGCATTTTTTCAGATCGATAAAGATGACCCAACTCGTGATATCTGTAACATTTGTCAGCAAAAGCTAAGTAGAGGCCAAAAAATACATAGTTTGAGTACTTAATGCATGAACCGGCACATGGACATGAAGCATAAGTTGCAGTGGGAAGCTCAGTGTGCCAACCGCCGTCTGCCATATCTTGTGCATCCACGGCCTCTTCATCCTCTGTGACTGGGGGGACAGCAGTCACACCTGTTTTGGGGCGCAGACCTGCCACCTCTTTACCCGCAACAGCCAGCGTGATTGGCAGGTCATCATTTTCTTTGGAGGTGGTAACACCAGCTGGTGTTGAGCGCTGTCCGACATCGATAGCACCACCTGTGGATCAAGGCAACCTAACATGTCCGCCTGCATCTTCCTCACAGACCGGCAGTCTGCCGGGGACACCCTTATCAACCCCGTCTAAGCACAATAGCCAGCCCTCGGTCCCTCAGATGTGGACAAGTAAAAGACCATTTCCTCCTAGCCATGAGAAAGCTAAGAGGTTGAATTTCACCATCTGCAAGCTCTTGGCTACAGAAATGCTGCCTTTCCGCCTGTTGGACACAGAGGATTTTCGAGACCTTATGTCCGTCGCAGTGCCCCAGTACCAGATGCCCAGTCGGCACTACTTCTCAAAGAAAGGTGTGCCTGCGCTCCACCAGCATGTCGCACACAACATCACCGCTTCTTTGAGAAACTCTATGTGTGACAGGGTGCATTTCACCACAGACACTTGGACGAGTAGGCATGGACAGGGGCGTTACATGTCGCTGACTGGGCACTGGGTAACTATGGTGACAGCAGGACAAGGGGCTGCTGTCCAAGTCTTGCCGTCCCCACGAGTTGTGCGTCAATCCTCTTTATGTCAAAGTTCCTCCACTGCTTCTGCCTCCTCAACCTCCTCTCGGTCTTCCACCTGCACCCAAAGCCTGTCTGGTCATGCCACAAGCTTTCTAACTGCGCAGAAGGGATCCTGCACACCTCCTTACTATGCTGGCAGTAGGGCTCAACGTCATCAGGCGGTTTTTACTTTGAAATGTCTGGGAAATGTGAGTCACACAGCTGAGGAGTTGTGGTCAGCTCTGGAGAACCAATTTCATGAATGGTTGTCTCCACTGGACCTGAAACCAGGGAAGGCCGTGTGCGACAATGCTGCAAACCTGGGTGTGGCCCTTCGCCGGGGCAATGTCACACACGTGCCTTGTATGGCTCACGTGTTGAACCTGGTTGTCCAGCAATTTTTAGCCCACTATCCCAGACTAGATGGCCTTCTGCAGAGGGCACGGTCGCTGTGTGCTCACTTCCGCCGTTCGCATCCCGCAGCTCAGCGACTTACATCTCTACAGAAGTCGTTGGGCCTGCCACTTCACCGGCTAAAATGCGATGTGCCTACCCGGTGGAATTCAACTCTGCACATGTTGCAGAGACTGTGGCAGCACCGACAAGCCCTGGTGCAATACGTTCTGACGTATAGACTGGGCCAACGAGATCCAGAGGTGGGGCAAATCACGCTGGAGGAGTGGTCTCAGATCAGGGACCTATGCACCCTTCTGCACAGTTTTGAAATGGCGACGAAGATGTTTAGTGCTGACGATGCCATTATCAGCATGACTATTCCGGTGATTTACATGCTGGAGCACATGTTAAACAGAATTCGGAGTCAGGTGGTGGCACAAGAGGAGGTGGAGGAAGTAGAGGAGGAGGAGTTGTATGCGGAAGGGCTAACATCTGCAAGGTCCAGACGGTCGGCAGCACCAAGGCGGCAGGCATGTGAGGGTGGGGGAGATGGTTTTACCAGGGCGCATGGTAGCAGCCAAACTAGTGAGGAAGGTGCAGGAGCCCAGGAAGAGGTGGAGGACGAACTGATGGAAGACTCATCAGATGAGGGAGACCTTGATCACATTTCTGTTGTGCGAGGTTGGGGGGAGAGGACAGAGGAAGGAAGCATGATTGTTACCTCGCCACCAACACAACAGGGACTTGGTGCTCCTGGATGCGCAACACACATGAGTGCCTTCTTGCTGCACTACCTGCAACATGACCCTCGAATTGTGAGAATTAGAAATAATCCTGACTACTGGGTTGCCACACTGTTAGATCCCCGGTACAAAAGTAAATTTGCAGAAATTATTCCTGCCATAGAAAGAGATGCACGCATGCAGGAGTATCAGCAGAGACTGTTGCAGAATCTTACATGTGCTTTTCCACAAAACACCAGTGGTGCACGTAGTGAATCTCACAGTTCCAACTTGCCAACCGTGGGACCGTCAAGTGTTCAGCACTCAAACCGCAACAGAACCACAGTATCTGCTGGTAACATCAATTTTGTGGAATCATTTCACCACTTTTTTAGCCCATCCTTTGCAAGGCCACAGGAGACAAGAAGTCTGACACATAGTCAACGCCTAGAGACGATGGTACAGGAGTATCTCCAAGTAAACATTGAAGCCATGACTGTGTCACTGGACCCTTGCTCTTTTTGGGCTTCCAATCTGGATAAATGGCCGGAGCTAGCCACTTACGCCTTGGAGATCTTGTCATGCCCCGCAGCCAGCGTTCTGTCTGAACGTGTGTTCAGCGCTGCTGGTGGTGTGCTGACAGATAAGCGCACGCGGCTCTCCACTGATAATGTAGACAGACTCACGTTCATAAAGATGAACAAATCATGGATCCGAAACGACTTTTCTACCCCTGTGTCATCCTGGGGAGAGTAAAAGCTTGATGATTGGTTAAAATCACCCTGCCAACCGTTTTAAGCTTTCAAATTACTAATCATGTTTATCTGTATCTTGGCTGGAAAATAATTTGGGCTTTGTAGCAGTGTGCAGCACTGATTCTATTAGGCCATCTATAATAAGCTCCACCAGATTTAAAATTACTAATCATGTTTATCTGTATCTTGACTGTAAAATAATTTGGGCTTTGTAGCAGTGTGCAGCACTGATCCTATTAGGCCATCTATACTAAGCTCCACCAGATTTAAAATTAATAATAATTTTTAGCTGCATCTAGCCCGGAAAATAAATTTGGGGCTCCGAGATGCACAAGACACATAAGTGCCTTCTTGCTGCACTACCTGCAACATTACCCTCATATTGTCAGAATTCGAAGTAATCATGACTACTGGGTTGCCACACTCTTAGATCCCCCAAACTTTTCGATCAACCTTTTCATTTTAATAAAGACCAAAAAAATGGTCATTTTTGAAATTATAAGCATTAGCAGGTTATTAGAAACTGAAATCAAACAGTTTTCAACTCAAAACTTTATTCTAGGTGATGTTACATTTTCACATAGGACCCCTTGTTCGAAAGGAGCTTCTGAACTCTCTCGTCCATTGAATTTGTCAGGTTTTGGATGGTTTCTGCTTCAATTGTTTTGCATGAGGACATAATACCCTCCCAGAGCTGTTGCTTAGATGTGAACTGCCTCCCGCCATCATAGACACTCCTTTTGATGATGCTCCAGAGGTTCTGAATGGGGTAGAGGTCAGGGGAGCATGGGGGTCACACCATAAGTTTGTCCCCTTTTATGCCCATATCAGCCAGAGATGCAGATGTTTTATGTGCAGCATGAGATGGTGCATTATCATGCAAAAAAATGATCTTGCTGTGAAATACACGGTTCTTCTTCTTGAACCATGGCAGGAAGTGCTGTTTGAGAAAATCCACATACATTATGGAGTTCATCTTTAGCGCCTTCAGGGATCCTAAAGGGGCCGACAATCTCTCTCCCCATGATTCCAGCCCAAAACATTACTCCACCTCCTCCTTGTTGGCGCTATAGCCGTGTTTGCGTGGGGTGTCCATCAACCAGCCATCCTCCACTCCATCCATCTGGACCATCGAGCGCTGCACGGCACTCATCCGTGAACAAAACAGTTTTGAAATCAGTCTTCATGTAATGTTTAGCCCACTGGAGCCGTTTCTGCTTGTGTGAAGTGGATAGAGGAGGTCGACAGGATGGCGTATGCACAGCTGCAAACCTCTGAAGGACCCTGCATCTTGTTGTTCGGGGGACGTTGGAGGCACCAGCAGCTTCAAAAACTTGTCTGCTGCTATGACAAGGCTTTTTTGCCGCTGCTCTTTTAACCTGATGTAATTGCCTGTAGGAAAGAGTCCTCAATTTGCCCTTATCAGCACGCACACGTGTGTACTGTGAATCAGCTACATACTTCTTGATTGCCAAGACACTTCATCCTGATCATCGCACAATGTTGATTGTAGTCATGCCTTGACCTAAACACTCCACAATTTGTTGCTTCTCAGCAGCCGACACATCCTTTTTCTTTCCCATTTTGGCAGAAAATGTAGGCTGCTTAATAATGTGAGACAGCCTTCTTAAGTAGTCTTGCCTTTCATTGGACACACCTGCCAAACTAATTAGCACAGGTGTCTGCAATTGCTTACAGTGATATAAAGAGCCCTGACACACATCACCATCAATGAGTTTAACTGACAAACAAACAAATTCTTCCCTTATCACTCCTAAACACTTTTTGCATAATAATTTGGAACACAGTGTACATGTGCTTTTCCACAAAACACCAGTGGTTCACGTAGTGAATCTTACAGTTCTAACTTGCCAACCGTGGTCTGTATGGAGTTGTTCAATAAAGGGCCCAAAATTAAGATAACATAGATGGGAGAGGTCTCTATGAATAGGAATTCCTAAGTATTTGATACCCTGTGAGGGCCAGGCAAAGGGAAAGTTGGACTGGATGGAATCCTATATGGATTTGGGGAGGGAGACATCGAGGGCCTCAGACTTCGCTGCATTGATTTTAAAATTTGACCATGTAACAAAGTGATCTATTTCAGCCATAACAGCATGGATGGATATATGTGATTGAGTGATATATACTAGGACATCATCAGCAAATAGAGAGCACTTGTACTCGGTGCCTCCCACCTCAATCCACCTAATATTGGGGTTATGGCGAATTGATGAGAGCAGGTGCTCCGTCACTAGGATGTATAAGAGAGGGGACAGAGGACATCCCTGCCTTGTCCCATTGGTGATTGTGAAAGGTGATGAAAATGTTCTGATGCACCCCCTGGGCCTTGGGACACCCGGAGCCGGACCCTTTTTGGTGGATGCTGGTGGTTGTAGTCTTCGTGGCGGCGACCCGGTTCCATGGCTCAGGGTGGTCAAACCAGTGGCGGAACTATTTATGTGGTTTTGATGTTTAAATGTCCGACTACGCCACCCGTGGATTGCGGTCAGAGTGAACCGCCGCTACAGGGCAGACCGCTGAGGCTGGTGTTGTGGGTGCAGCAGAGCGTAGCATAACTCCCCACGGGAGGAGTATAGCCTCAGGGCAGTGTATGCGGAGGATGGGGGTGATGGTGCAGGGCAGCAGCAGTAACGACACGGAGTCAGTGATGCAGTCCAGGGCCTTTACTCACAGTTCTTATTATCCAGACCACGTCTGCAGGTAACGGCTGCCCACGTCGTACTGTGCTCACCAGGTGAGGGGCTCAGACAACTCCCAGATAACTTTGGAGCGCTTCACAGGACCCCCTTTGTGTGTCCTTTGTCTGGCCTTTCTTACCAACCCTTCTGTCCGGCTGCCTCGGGCCTCCTCTTGGTAAACTTGGCGCCAGTTTCCCTGACCCTATGTGGTGCCTTCCTAGTGGATATAGCGAGGGGCTGCGCCACATAAAATGTCAGAGCCTCCGGTTTCTAGCTGAGGGTCGTTTCCTGCCTCCACTAGTTTCGGGGACCGGTCTCCCCCTTTGGCCTGACCCCTCCACGCAGGTGGATTCGGGCGTGCGGTGGCGACTCGCCCGTCCGCACCCCTGGGATCCCTTCATTCCTCGTTCCTGGAGCCTTCTCCGCTCCTCTTCCTTCCTTCTCCCTCTTCCAGGCCTGGGCCTCTGTTACTAGGCCCGCCTCCGGAGCAGAGCTCATGCAGAGCCCCTGCTCCCTGCCACTTCTGCTCAGACTTCTCTGCACTGAACTAAGATGGTGCCCACCTTTTATACTCCCTTCTCAATGCACCCAGGAACTGCTTCCTCCCTGCTCCTGCACTACAGGGTTCCCCTTCCTCAGTGTTCCCTCCCCCCACTCCAGCCAGGGACAGGGACTGTCGTGCCCATCTCAGGGGCATATTGGTCGCCCTGCCCCACGGCAATGTGGTGTAATGCATGCAGGTGTCGGGTCCTGATCCACACTCCATCCTTATCTGAGAGTGAGATATCACACCTCTGGGTGAGGTGCAATACCTCTGTAGCAACCGAGCCCTCAGGGTGCTACATTTCCATTTATCTTCAGCCTAGGGGACGTATTGTGATACAGGGCCGTGATTTTGGCTATAAAAGGGTCCCCTAGACCCCTACCCCAAGCTTTTTAAGAGAATCATATATGGCGTGCCAGGAGACTCTATGGAATGCTTTCTCAGTATCCAACGAGAGTATCTAATTACAAATTTTTAACTGCATCTAGCCCAGGAAATACTTTGTGCCTAGTAGCAGTGTCTGCTAGTCAGCGGATTATCCCGGCTGTTAAGCAAGCTACACCACCTGTAGTTTGGACACTTAATTTTTGCAAAGGAAATGCTTCAGGACCACGGGATACTCAGTGAAGAGCATCAGGAGGCACCCCAAGGCATAGGGGCTGGGACTGGCAGTAGGATGCCTTGCGGTGGACAGCCGAGCTCGATCCTTATAAAAGCTTTTTAACTGCAGCAGCTTTAGTGGACGCTACTGGAGCTGGAATTACGCGGCTGCTGGCATTAGACTTGCCCTCCAATAGATCCTTGTAAATGGATTTAAAGTGTATTCATTCAAATTAGAGAGACAATTTAAATTAAAAAGCTTAGAGCTGCCTCCACCACAGGGGGGCTCGCTCAACCCACCAGCGGACAGGCACCAGTATTGGGAGAGGGGGGCTGGCCGTCAGGGTTCACCGCGGCTCTGGCACAAACCCGGCGACACGGAGGTGGCACGGGCAGGAGCGGACTGAACGTGTCGGCTTCTCACTTTTTGGATTTTAGAAGGGCATGACATGCCTATATTTGTGTCTCCCCCTCCTTTTACTCCTCCACCTCTTTTCTTTTCGCATGACTATATGTACTTGTCACTTTTCCATGTGTTAGTTGTGTCTTCTGAGCAGTTTGTCAGCTTTTGGACACCTTTGAAGGTGTTTTCTATGTGTTTCTATGTGTTTTTGTTTGCCTGCCATTGGTTTTAACGGTGTTCGAAGGTGTTCGACGAACAGTTCGACGAACAGTTCGGCGAACACACGGGTGTTCGACGAACCGAACCGAACTCGAACACTACGGGGGTGGCTCAACACTAGTGGTGATGAGAAGTCTGGTCCTATCAAGCCCTTGTTCATTTTGATAAGGGTCAGCTTGTCAGCATTGTCAGTTGACAGGTGAGTGCGCTTATCAGTTATAATTCCCCTAGCAGCACTAAAAACACGCTCCGAAAACACGCTAGCGACAGGGCAGGCCAGGACCTCCAAGGCGTACAGAGCGAGTTCATTCCAAGTGTCCAGCTTGGATACCCAATAATTGAAAATCACAGAGGAATCATGGAGGACGCTGGTACGGTCGGCAAGGTACTCCCTCACCATCTTTTGAAACTTTCCACTCCTTGTGAGAGTAGCCCGCGCCTCAGGGCCTGTAAGCTGGGCGGGTCTCAGAAAACTGTCCCAGAACGTTGACAGTGTTCCCCTGCCTCTGCTGGATTGGAGTTGCGTCTCTCTCGCCTGTACACCTTGGTTGGTCAACGAACTGTGACCTCTGCCGCTAGCGTGTTCAGATGGGAATATTTTTAACAGTTCTGCAGCAAGGGCCTTCTGGTACTGCCCCATTTTTGTAGACCTTTCCACTTCAGGAATAAGAGAGTGAAAGTTCTTGTAGTGGGGGTCTAAGAGTGTCACCAACCATTAATGAATGTCACCCAACATTTTGACAACGCGAGGGTCACGGTTAAGGCAGCGTAACATAAAGTCAGCCATGCGTGCCAGACTGGTAACGGGCAAGACTTCCGTGTCCTCACCAAGATGACGACTGACCATGCTCTCCTCCTCCTCCTCCTCCCCCCTGTCCTCAGGCCACCCATGCTGAACCAATGGTATGACAGTTGTACAGGTACTACCGTCTACAGCGCATGATACCAGCTCCTGTTCTTCCTCCTCCTCCTCTCCCTCATTGTCCCCCAATGCACGTTGGGATGAGATGAGGCTGGGCTGTGTGTAATCACCCTCTATGGCTTCTTGATCCTTCTCATCATACTCTGGCTGCAATGCCTCCTCTTTAATTCTCTGCAGAGAGCGTTGCAAAAGACAGACAAGTGGGATGCTGACGCTAATGACGGCGTCATCGCCACTCACAATCTTGGTGGACTCCTCAAAGTTTGTCAGGATGGTACATATGTCAGACATCCAGGTCCACTCCTGAGGTCTTATGTGTGGAGTCTGACCTGAATATCGACGGCCTTGTTGCAGCTGGTACTCCACAACTTCTCTCTTCTGCTCACAAATCCTTTGCAACATGTGGAGGGTAGAGTTCCAACGTGTGGGGACGTCAAACACCAGTCGGTGTGCCGGAAGCTGCAAACGCTGCTGCAACACAGCAAGGGCAGTGGAAGCTGTAGCCGACTTGTGAAAATAAGCTGACAGACGGCGTACTTTGACGAGCAGATCTGGCAACTCGGGATACGATTTAAGAAACCGCTGAACCACGAGGTTAAGCACATGAGCCAGGCATGGTACATGTGTGATCTCACCTCACCTCAGAGCCGCCACCAGGTTACGGCCATTTTCACACATGACCATGCCTGGATGTAAGTTCAGCGGTCTCAGTCACAGATTGTCTGCTCTTTCACAGCTGTCCACAACTCACAAGCAGTGTGAGGTTTATCACCGAAGCTTATGAGTTTCAGCGCAGCCTGTTGCCGCTTGGCTGAGGCAGTACTGCAGTGCTTCCAGCTTGTAACAGATGTGGTGATATCTGAGATGGAGGCTAAACATGAGGAGGAGGAGGATGATGTGCAGGAGCTGTACACTGTGGTGGCAACTCTGACTGACATAGGGCCTGCAATCCTCGGTGTGGGGAGGATGTGTTCCGTCCCAAGGTCCGACTGGGTCCCGGCTTCCACAATGTTTACCCAGTGTGCCGTCAGGGAGATGTACCGTCCCTGGCCACAAGCACTTGTCCACGTGTCCATTGTCAGGTGGACTCTCCCAGTAACTGCATTGTTGAGGGCACGGCAAATGTTTTGGGACACGTGCTTGTGTAGTGCGGTGATGGCACACCGGGCAAAATAGTGTCGGCTGGGGACCGAGTACCGAGGGACGGCCACTGCCATAAGGTTGCGGAAGGATTCCGTCTCCACCAGCCTAAAAGGCAGCATTTCCAACTCAAGCAGTCGTGAAATGTGCGGATTTAGGACTGTGGCCTGTAGGGCGTTGGTTGCGAATTTGCGCTTTCCTTCAAAGCTCTGTGATATGGACAATTGAACGCTGCGGTGGGACGTCGACGTGGACGTTGATGCTGTTTCTTCAGAAACTGCCATAACAAGTGAAGACTGAGAGGAGGGTTCATCTTTGCATGCAGTATTGGCAGGGGATTGCCTTGCACGCACAGCAGGGGTTTCTCTTACACGCACAACAGCGGAAGAAGCAGTGGTGACACCCGCTGACACTGGTCGTGGACCCTGGGGTTCGCCCCACAAAGTCGGGTGCTTTGCTGCCATGTGCCTGATCATGCTGGTGGTGGTCAGGCTGGTAGTTTTGTCACCCCTGCTGTTGCTGGCCTGGCAAGTGGTACAAATTACCTTTTTGGGGTTATCAGCAGAGTCTTTAAAAAAATTCCAGACTCTGGAAGAACTACCGGTTGTACTGGCAACGTCCCTCGTGTTGGTGTTACGGGGAATGGTTGCCCGCCTTCTGTCTGCGGCCACCACACTGCTTCTTCCTGCCTGTTTGGGTACTCTGCCTCCCTCCCCCTGTGTGCTGCTGGCTTCGCTCTGCGTGTCCTCCT
The DNA here is from genome assembly GCF_046119375.1 of Phyllobates terribilis. Classification (NCBI taxonomy): domain Eukaryota; kingdom Metazoa; phylum Chordata; class Amphibia; order Anura; family Dendrobatidae; genus Phyllobates; species Phyllobates terribilis. Next base: position 87,109,687 of record NW_027362768.1, on the reverse strand, counting down.
GCCACGTTGGGTCAGTTACTAGATCATCCACCACCTCCTCCTCTTCCACTTCCGCACCACGGTCCTCCTCCTCAATTCGTGGCATTTGTGTCTCGTCATCGTCCACCTCTTGTGACAAATTGCCAGCGTCGCCTTCCTGTGGCCGTGGCTGTTCAAATATTTGGCCATCGCTACATGGGATCTCCTCTTCCACCACTTCAAGCAGAGCAGATGAGGGGCCCAAATATGGAAATGGACCAGTGAACAGCTCTTCAGAGTGTCCAAGTGTGGGATCAGTTGCTGTCTGACGACACTCGGCATGGTGGGAGGAAGGAGCATCAGGGTGAGGAGGAGTATGCAGTCGAGACTCACGGCTACTAACACTTGACCGTTTGGAAAACAGACCGGAGGTGGTGCTGCCCAGGTGAGTGGAAGTATTATCTGCTATCCAATTAATAACCTGTTCACACTGATCAGTTCGCAATAGTTGTGCTGTTGTGTGCTTCCCTAGTAATTTGGTCAAGAACTGGGAGCGAGAAGATGTGGCTGTTGGTTGTGGCACATTTTCACCTTGGCCACGGCCCCGTCCTCTGCACGCACCATCACCAGAACGTCCAGTTCCACGTCCCTTGCCATGCGCCTTGCTCATTGTAAATGAAGTAAAATAGCTTACACTCACACTATCAATGGCAAAAGGGTAATAAAAAGGAGATTTGAACCCTGGAAGAGGAAAACCACAGTTCTAGTTATCTGGCCTATACCAGACTCTTTTAAACAGATATATTGGTGTCTGAACAGTCAGCGAGACACTGAAAATGTTTTTTTTTATGCGAAAAAGACAAAAAAGTGGATAATACAGAGATTTGAACTGCAAAACCACAGTTATAATTTCCTGGTGTATACCAGACTTGTTAAAATAGATATATTTGTGTCTGAACAGTTAGCGACACACTCAAACTGTTTTATTTATGGAAAAAAGGAAAGCAGGTTGATAACACCCAGATTTGAACCGTGGAAGAGGAAAACCACAGTTCTAGTTCTCTGGCCTACACCAGACTCTTTTAAACTGATATATTTACGTCTGAACAGTCACAGACACACTCAAATTTTTTTTTTTGGGGGGGGGGGGCGGGGAAATACCAAAAGGTTAGTAAGACGGGTATTTGTACAGTCTGACTGAGGAAAAAAAAAAAACAGGATTTAGATGAAAAAAAAGGATTTTTCCTGGCCCCTGAGACCTGGAGCTAAGTCTAAAAATTTGACCATCAGGAGCACACAGGACTGTAATGCAGTGTTTGTTGGTATAACCACTGCGTCTCCTATACAGCCTGCCTGATATCTGGGATGGATATTAGTCCTGAGAAGGACTGTTTGTTTGATTTGGCAGGCTTTAGAGACCCTACACTAACTATTTCGCAGTATAAATCTCTCCCTAGCTCAGCAGCACTGACCCAACACTGTCTGATCTGGAGCGACTGTGTCCAAGATGGCGTCGCCCGGTTTTAAATACTCGAGGTCATGCTGTGCAGCCAGCCAATCACTGTAATGCCCACAAACAACATGGCTGTGGCATAACAGTGACTGGCTGGCAATCCCTGCATGTTCATTGGCTCAGTAAAGAGCGCCAAACGTGCAGGGCGAAGACCCGAGCTCCCACCCGAGTAGCCCGGAACTGCTCGGTGGTCACCGAACATCCCGAGTAGTGAGATGCTCGGGCGAGTACTGAGCAGTGTTGAGCATGCTCGCTCAACACTAATCATTACATCTGAATTGCACTTCATCTGTACTCTTTGGTACGAAAACTGGAGCCTCAGGACTTAGTTCACTCTCCTGAGAATGGCACATCCCTCTCCTTACCGGTCCGAGACACCGGTGTGTTCTTCTCCATCAGAACTTTCAAGGTCACTATCCACCTCCGGAGCTTCAGTCTGTGGTGGTTCCTTAGTCAATCTCGGACAATGTCGGTCTACTTCTGGGATGTCTTATTGTGGTGGGAGAAAATCAGAGGGTAGTAGTAAATTCCGATGGACTATTCTGGTTTTCTTGTCTCCCGTTTCCAATCGGATTTCATACACTGGGCTGTCATCAGCTTTCCTCCTTACGACCACATACACCTTTTCTTGCGAATACGAACAAAGTTTTCCTGGACCGTATTTCTCATGTACATTTTTGACTAGCACCCGGCTACCCGATGCCAATTCTGCTCCATAACATTTTCGATCATAGTACTCCTTACTCTTGCTCTGTCCTTGCATAACCACTTTGGATGCTATGTTGTATGCCTCTGCCATCTGTTCCTTCCAATTCCAAACGTACTCTGGATATGTTCTGTAAGTCTCTGACACCAGAGTATCGAACATGATGTTGATTGGCAGTCTTGGCGATCGTCCATACAATAGGAAAAAGGGTGAGTAACCCGTTGCATCGCTCTTTGTACAGTTATAGGCATGTACCACTCTTGACAGAGAACTCTTCCAGTCTTTCTTCTCATCAGCTGTTAAAGTGCGCAACATCGACAATAATGTCCGGTTAAAACGTTCCACTTGTCCACTACCCTCTGGGTGATAGGGCGTTGTGTGGGATCTCTGAATTCTACAGTACTTTCCTAGCTTGGCAAAGAGCTGGTTCTCAAATTCTCTTCCTTGGTCATGGTGTAACCTCGTAGGGAACCCAAACCTCAAAGCAAAATCATTGAAGGTCTTCTCTGCCGCTGTTCGACCTGATTTATTGGTGGCGGCATATGCTTGAGCAAATTGAGTGAAATGGTCCATCAAGACCAAGATGTATTCGTAACCACCCTTGCACGTCTCGAGATGTAGAAAGTCTATTGAGACTATCTCAAACGGATATGTAGTTTGGATGTTGCCCATAGGTGCCCGGGTTGATGTGTTGGGACATTTATCTTTCAGACACCCACACTCTCTGGTCACGTACCTCTCAATATCTCTCTGGATGTACGGCCAGAAGAAACGTTCACAGATCAAGTTGGTTGTCCTTTCCACTCCCAGGTGTCCCATGTTTTCATGGAGTTCTTTGAAAACCAACCTATGGAATACTCCGGGTAGTACCAACTGCCGGTTTTGTCCTCCTTTACGATAGTCTTCACTGAGGCAGAGCTTCGTCCATTCTTTAATTAAAACAGACGCTACTGGTGACTCATTGTCTCTCTCTTGTTTACTTATAAACTGATTTTGGCCCACATAAAGTAGTATTCTACCAACTATCGGATCTTCCCATTGTGCTATACAGATTTTCCCTTTTGGTAGTTGTTGAATAGACCGGGGATGATCTTGTTCTCTCGCTTTTATGGTGGTTTCCACCATCAACGGACACCACAATGGTGTGTTTTCCTCCTGATAAGCTTTTACTGCTTGGGTACTACTCTCAATTGCTTCCAGACTGACTTTCTCCGAGCATTCTTGCATGAATGCCTCAGACTCAAGTGGCATTCTTGACAATCAGTCAGCATCTGCATTGCATTTTCCTGGCCTGTACTTGATGCTGAAATTGAAGTCAGCAAGTTCAGCGACCCATAGGTCAAAGGGTTGTTGTCAGTGAATACCTCAAACTCTTTGCTGTAGTAGAGATAATCTCTAAGTCGTTCACAGATAGCCCATTTCAGTGCCAGGATCTCCAATTTTCCAGAATGTAGATGGTAATTCTTCTCGGCATCTGTCAATGTTCTAGAACCATAACCGATGACTCTCAATTTTTTTTCATCTTGATGCTGATACAGGGCAGCTCCCAGGCCAACTTGAGAAGCGTCACAATGAAGAACAATTGGTAAATTGAAATCAGGATATCCCAAGATGGGTGGTTTTACCAGGTAGTCTACAAGTTCTTCTAATACTTCCTGGTGGTCTGCTGTCCAGAGAATGGGCTGTTGGGATGAAACGGCGTTGTTTCTTTTAAGCCCCGTACTACCCGCGTTCTTCTTTTTCTCTGTGGGTGTTGTCGTCTCTGTCGTCCCCCCCAAGAGGAGGTATAGTTGGGCGGCAATCCTGGAGAAGTTCCAAATGTAAGTACAATAGTAGGAGAGGGATTCTAATATCTACCTCAACTCCCCGACGGTAGAGGGCCCCTTGTCTTTTAAGGCCAGTATCGGAGCGATTTCTGCTGGGTCCATGGTATATCCTTCTCCAGACACAATTTTCTCTAGAAATCAGACTTGCCTTTTGAACAGTTCACACTTCTTTGGGGTCAACTTAACTCCGTGTTGTTGATATCATTGTAATACAGTCCTCACGTGTTCAACATGCTCCCGGAAGGTTTTTCTGTGTACCACATTGTCATCCAAATACGGCTGGCAGATATCGTCCCTCAATCCTTCTAAACATGTCTTCATGCTCCTCTGGAATTCTGCTGGAGCTGAACTGAGCAAAAACGGTATGCAGATCCACTCATATAATTCCCACGGTGTGATAAATGCTGTCAAGGGTCTACTGAACTCTTCGACAAACTCTTGGTGGTATGCCTTACCCTGATTGAGGACAGAGAACCAGGTACTTCCTGATAGGCTATCCAGCATATCTTGGATCTTTGGTATTGGGTGCCGATCAGGTACTGACTTTTGGTTTAGTTGCCGGTAATCACAGCAGAGTCTCAACGTACCGTCCTTTTTCCTAACACAAACAATTGGAGAGGAATAAGATGACTTCGACTTTTGGACCCAACCTCTGTTGATTAGGTCTTGTAAATACTGTTTCACTTCATGGTGTAATGGTTTCGGCACAGACATGTAACTTTTGGTTACTGGGGTCGTGTCTCTCAAATTGATTTTTAACTGCAACGTTAGGATACAGCCTACATCAGAGTCATCTTTGGAGAATGCATGACATTCTTCTCTCAGCATTTGTTTTGCTACTGTGGCGCCCCTGAGGGTGCAGTCGCCACAGGGGTACTGCACCTCAGATAGAGGTGTGGTATCTCCTCTTCCAGGTAAGGATGGAGCATCACACAGGACCCCACTTCACACTCAACACTACACCACTCCTGTCCTGTAGGGGGTCTAAATGCACCAGGGTGCTGTCCTGGGTCGGGATAGAGGAGATGGGGGGAATCAAAGATAGGGGGAACCAAGTAGTGGGTGAGGGTGGAGGAAACACTTACAGGAAGCACTTATAGAATCATATATAATATTTGGCCATCTTTAGTTCAAGGTCTTTCATTGTGGGTCTTCTGTCAGGGTCCAGCAGAGTCTGTAGCTGGCTGAAAATTTGCGGTCCTCGCTCTCTGGCCTTGAGACGAGGAGCGGGTCAGAGTTAACAAGTGTCTCTGCCCGGTCAGGTTCCTGTTCTAAGAAGGCCTTGGAGGGGAGCAAAGGAGATAGGCTCAACAGGCAAAAGGATCCCAGGAGGGTACGGACGAAGCGGAGTCGCCACCTGTATTCTTCACTCTGGCCTAGCCAGAGGGACTCCTGCTGCAAAAGGGGTAACCGGCCCCCGATATCTGACTTTGTCACTTCACGTCTCAGTCAGAAAAGCCCGGAGGCTTAGTGGATCCCAGGGGGATACTGACGGAGCGGAGTCGCCACCTGTATCTCTCAACCTGCGTTTACCCAGTGGGACCCAGCCTTACACCACGTTCATACCACACACAGCCAGGAGAAGACTCAGTGGGAGAACTTATTAAGGAGAGAATCTTGACAGATGCTCCTGGTCTACCTGGGGAGTGCTGAATCCCTTTCTGGTGGCCGCAGCGCGCCACGAGAAGCAGAGAGAAGCTTTGCAGCTGCTACTTCACCAAAGTGAGTAAAGCTTGGATGACTTCACCTACTGCCTTCGTTTGTTCATTCCTGCGCGGCACTGCACCCACAGCCTCAGAGGACTGTTGCAGCGCTGGTGGCCTTCACCGGAAACCACAGGTGGCGTAGTCGAACAACCACCCATCCAAAAGCCCATTTTTCATGTGACATCGCTGGGCACGGACGAGGTCACGGCCATGACGACATCCCACACCACCACCATACATTGACCCGGCACCGAGTAACTCCACCGCTCAGGGAGGGCGAGTCAATACCGCTCGATCTTCAGAACACTAGTGTTCCAGGGGTACTGGGGGATCCCAGGACTCCAAGGTGGGTTGTGCAATTTCTTCCCCTGGGCAACTCCTGTTCCTTGATGGGGAGACTGAATTCACTGTAGAACCCTGGGGGGGGTCTTACACTGGCTGGATATGCTGTTTTAATGGTTTCATTGTGACCTAACACAGTCTTTGGATCCAATCTAATTTCGTGTTTTGTAGTATTCATCACCGATGCTGTCACTCGAACAAACCCACCAGTAGGAATCGTAAGCACAGTCTCACCTTTAACAAGTCCTTCCGGAAGTTCTGAGGAGTCTTTTGGCACGAACATTCTTTTTTGGACTTTTCTTCCCAGTTCTACCCTGACTCCACACCTCACCCCCACCATTTGGTTTGCAGGGATGATGGTTTGGCGCCAGACTACCTTGACTTCTTTTAGGTCCATTGTATTCTGTGCTTTCTTTACTCTATGAATCATATTTTCCGCCACAGTGTTGGGTATGGCAAGTGATGTGGCAATTGCATCCACCACCAGCATCCCTGACTTGTGTTTCATGATCACCTCACTGATTACCTTATAACCCGGGATAGGATCCTCTGCCACATTCTGATCACTGGTCACAAGAAAAGGTACCAAAAGCTCAATGGTGTTGCTGTTCTTCATGGCCCTCTGTTGGAAAATCACTTCCACACAGCCTATGATAGGGATTTCGGTCTGATTGACAGCTTTCCACTGGTCCCAAGAGTTCTTTTAGCGATTGAAGGCAGGTATGTGGCAGGTAGCGCCTTCTCCATTCTTCATTTAAAAGGCTCGCTTGGGCTCCTGTGTCCCACAGTGCTTTTACCAGGAGTCCATCTAGCGGGCACTATATAAAGCACCTTTCACCGATTAGGCTGATGAGGCTGTCTTTACTGACCTGATCCTCCTCCCAGGAGTACATTGTTTGACCTGCGCACTGGGCATTAAGTAACTGATGCCCCTGTCTCTCTTGCAGCTGTTGTAGACGGGAACACACTTGGGGATAGTACTGATGCAGCCCTTTTACCTCATGTGCCGTTCTGGGGTTTGGTGAGATTTGGATTTGCTTCTGGGGCACTGGCAACCTCCTGTCTTTTAACCTAAATGACCGTGACCATTGGCATTCCTTGGCATAATGTCCTTCCTCACCACATCTTAGACAGTGGACACACACTGTACTCTTATTTGATGAACGGCATGCTTCACAAGCCAGGTATCTTCTGTTTTGGAACCCACTCGTGGGTCTGAGGGATACAAGTTCTAACCCAGAACGAATCAACTGTTTCACCTCAATCAACTCGGCTCGCAGTTCTCCTATTACTTCCTCCCAGTCAGTGCTGGCGGTTCTCTCTTTTGTTGGTGAATTAAGGTTACCTCTTGGAGGCGGCACTGGAGGGTCTCCATGATGATCTTCGGACTGGCCACTGGGGATCTCCAACTTCAGCTGACTCATTTTGGTGGTTTTAGGAGCAGAGCCTTTCTTTAACTTCTGTTTGCTCTCAGACTCCAAACTAGCTGCCCCATTCATTTTTTCAATTAGGACTTCATCCAGAATGCCAGGAGCTTCTAGGTACTGTTTCAGCTGCAATTTGATGTATTTGCTGATTAACCCCTTTCCCAATGATCCCAAGAACTTCTTCTGGACTAGTCCAGCATCAAACTTCTCTTCCGCTTCTACATCTCTGGATGCAAACAACAGTCTATCCTTCAGTTCAGTTGCTTTGAACAAGAAACATTGGGGTGATTCATTATTTTTCTGTGAGAGGTTAATGAGTTGGTGGAACAATTCTGAAGTACTCTCTTCTTTATAGTGCCCTTATAAAATATTCAGCTGTTGCAAGGTCAATTGACTTTTCATCTCTAGCATACTAAAGGTGTACTTTTGAATGACACCATCTATTTTTTCATGTGATGTACTGGAGAGAAGGAAAAAAGTACCAAGTGTTGTGAAATAGCAAAAATAGCGCACTTTGTTGTTTTTTTTTCATTTCACAGCATTCACTTTAAAGGTAATGATAGCCGTGTATCATAGGATATGGATCTGTGTAAGGGCTTGTTTTTTGGGCCCGAAGCCAAAGTTTTTATTGATATCATTATGGGGGTAGATGCATTGTTTTGATCTCCTCATTACTTTTTTTGTGTAGTTGCCGCAGCTGAAAAAAACGCAATTCTGAGGTTTTGATTCTTTTTTCCTCATTACGCCATTAACTGAGCAGATTAATTTCTTTTATATTATGAATGGAATGCAGCAATATTAAAAAATGTTTTAAAACACACATTTCTTAATTTCTAATGGGAGACAAGGGGGAGTGATTTGAACTTTTATATTTTATTTTCTTCATACTTTGCTTTTACTTTACACAACAATACCATAATATTGCTATGTATAGCAAAAATCATGACCTATGAATGCCAGACATGGGCTGATTTTCACAGGAGTACCGTCATCTTCAGCAGACCCCTGGTTGTCATCCCAACCCTAATCCACCTCTTCAACCTGTCACTAACAACCGACGTCTTCCCCTCATGTTTCAAACATGCCTCAATCACACCCATCCTCAAAAAGCTCTCCGTTGACCCATCCTCTCTGACTAGCTATTGCCCCATATCACTTCTCCCCTGTGTCTCAAAACTACTCTAACAACATGTCCACCTTGAACTATCCTCCCACCTCTCCTCATGCTCCCTCTTCGACCGCTTACAATCTGGCTTCCCACCGCATCACTCCTCTGAAACTGCCCTGACTAAAGTTGTTGAGGGAGGGCAATAACCCTTCACGGTTGACCAAGTGAGTGTCAAAGTATTATGTTGATTGCGCAATCCACAGAAAACCAAACAGAGGCAATGCGTGCTCTGTATTGGGAGGATTCAAAGAATCTCTGATCCCATTTATTTTGCTTAGCATTTTATATTGTTTTGAGTTTGTCAATAGCCAATCAACTACAGCCATATTACAGTGCTACAGGCTTGAGCCAATCTTAGTGCAGTTATTACGGAAACACATACAGTACAGACCAAAAGTTTGGACACACCTTCTCATTTAAAGATTTTTCTGTATTTTCATGACTATGAAAATTGTACATTCACACTGAAGGCATCAAAACTATGAATTAACACATGTGGAATTATATGCTTAACAAAAAAGTGTGAAACAACTGAAAATAGGTCTTATATTCTAGGTTCTTCAAAGTAGCCACCTTTTGCTTTGATGACTGCTTTGCACACTCTTGGCATTCTCTTGATGAGCTTCAAGAGGTAGTCACTGGAAATGGTTTTCACTTCACAGGTGTGCCCTGTCAGGTTTAATAAGTGGGATTTCTTGCCTTATAAATGGGGTTTGGACTATTAGTTGTGTTGTGCAGAAGGCTGGTGGATACACAGCTGATAGTCCTACTCAATAGACTGTAGAATTTGTATTATGGCAAGAAAAAAGGAGCTAAGTAAAGAAAAACGAGTGGCCATCATTACTTTAAGAAATGAAGGTCAGTCAGTGCGAAAAATTGGGAAAACTTTTAAAGTTTCCCCAAGTGCAGTTGCAAAAACCATCAAGCGCTACAAAGAAACTGGCTCACATGAGGACCACCCCAGGAAAGGAAGACCAAGAGTCACCTCTGCTTCTGAGGATAAGTTTATCCGAGTCACCAGCCTCAGAAATCGCAGGTTAACAGCAGCTCAGATTAGAGACCAGGTCAATGTCACACAGAGTTCTAGCAGCAGACACATCTCTTCAACAACTGTTAAGAGGAGACTTTGTGCAGCAGGCCTTCGTGGTAAAATAGCTGCTAGGAAACCACTGCTAAGGACAGGCAACAAGCAGAAGAGACTTGTTTGGGCTAAAGAACACAAGGAATGGACATTAGACCAGTGGAAATCTGTGATTTGTTCTGATGAGTCCAAATTTGAGATCTTTGGTTCCAACCACCGTGTCTTTGTGCAACGCAGAAAAGGTGAACGGATGGACTCTACATGCCTGGTTCCCACCGTGAAGCATGGAGGAGGAGGTGTGATGGTGTGGGGGTGCTTTTCTGGTGACACTGTTGGGGATTTATTCAAAATTGAAGGCATACTGAACCAGCATGGCTACCACAGCATCTTGCAGCGGCAAGCTATTCCATCCGGTTTGCGTTTAGTTGGACCATCATTTATGTTTCAACAGGACAATGACCCCAAACACACCTCCAGGCTGTGTAAGGGCTATTTGACCAAGAGGGGGAGTGATGGGGTGCTATGCCAGATGACCTGGCCTCCACAGTCACCAGACCTGAACCCAATCGAGATGGTTTGGGGTGAGCTGGACCGCAGAGTGAAGGCAAAAGGGCCAACAAGTGCTAAGCATCTCAGGGAACTCCTTCAAGATTGTTGGAAGACCATTTCCGGTGACTACCTCTTGAAGCTCAGAATGCCAAGAGTGTGCAAAGCAGTCATCAAAGCAAAAGGTGGCTACTTTGAAGAACCTAGAATATAAGACATATTTTCAGTTGCTTCACACTTTTTTGTTAAGTATATAATTCCACATGTGTTAATTCATAGTTTTGACGCCTTCAGTGTGAATGCACAATTTCCATAGTCATGAAAATAAAGAAAAATCTTTAAGTGAGAAGGTGTGTCCAAACTTTTGGTCTGTACTGTATATGGTCATATTATCATCGTTAGTTCGAAGCACAATGGAAATGTACAAGGTCAATCCTGGCCTAGACTAGTTAGATAACAGGAGCAGGTGTCTGACAAAATGTTCTCTTGAGAAAAAGTTAGTATGAGAAAGTTCCATGGGAAGAGAAAGAAAGAAGTATGTTATGCAAGGAGTGATAATAACATGATTTTAAAGCAAGCAGACAAAATGGAGTTGCTCTAGCATGAGTATCAATATGTCCTTTACACTTGGATAGCATGAATATTAATATGTCCTTTTCATTAGCCCCTAACAATTATGTTATTATCAACAATAGAGGTGCTTTCCCAGGATCATGTTTTGAGCCTGAGGGACATTGGTCTTCACCCAATTAGTGCCCTTGTTACCAATTGGGGCTGTCGCGGCATGTCCACCCCCCCCTTGTTTGTTGACATAATCATAAAGCTCAGATCTTCAGACGTGAGGTTGGTTGGGGCAAGCGGGTAAAGGTCATCATTCCCTTGTCGTTCAGGTCCTCAATGCTGGTTACATCTGGGAGGTCCGTGTACAGTAGCACTGGATATCGGTTAACAGCTTCCTCCTTGCTCCTCTCTGATGACTGGCAGGCTTTCCTCATGAAAAATGGGATACAATAAAAGACTAGTTTTAGTAAAACATATATTAACAAGATGCAAGCAGCAATATGCAACACTCCTTGTAATATTCCAGCAATCCATCCACCAATCCCTTTAAACCAATTAGCAGGATTCAAAAAGGAGAATGTATCAGACCACCAACTGTCTTTGGTCAATTCGTTATGATTGTTATACTCTTCCCTGAGTTTCCTAATGTCTTCCATTTTAGTCTTTAACCGTATGGTAGAGTCGGGATCAATATAGTGACAAGTGTTGAGCCACCCCCGTAGTGTTCGGGTTCGGTTCGGTTCGTCGAACACCGGGATGTTCGAGGAACTGTTCGTCGAACTGTTCGTCGAGCACCTTAGAACACCGTCGAACACCGTTAAAACCAATGGCAGGCAAACAAAAACACATAGAAACACATAGAAAACACCTTCAAATGTGTCCAAAAGCTGACAAACTGCTCAGAAGACGCTCTCTTTAAAAAAGCCGGCCGGCAATTCAGCAGCGGCATACACCGGTACCCGACTATTTAGACAAGAAGGAATAGAGCATCACACATAGATTGGATAGATAGAAACATGTCAGTCACATATATAAGAAGTACAGTGACAGTGTTGGTTACTGTACTTGTCATTTAGTGTAAAGGATTTATTTAAAAAAATAATAGTGTTTTCGTGCACCGTCTCTTTAAAAAAGCCGGCCGGCAATTCAGCAGCGGTACCCGACAATTTAGAACAGAAAGAATAGAGCTTCACACATAGATAGATAGAAACATGTCAGTCACATATATAATAAGTGCAGTGATAGTGTTGATTACTGTACTTGTCATTTAGGGTTAAAATAAAGGATTTATAAAAAAAAAAATTGGCGTGGGGTTCCCCGTAATTTTAGTCTCTAGCGGAGGTTAAGCAGACGGCTGGGGCAGATGTTTGAAGCCTGGGAAGGGGGTAATACCCACAGAGCTTCCCAGGATACTAATGTCAGCCCCCAGCTGAATACCTAGCCTTTACTAGCTATTAAAATGGGGGACCCCCTCAAAAAAATGACGTGGGGTCCCCCTATTTTATTAGCTAGCAAAGGCTAGGCAGACAGCTGGGGGCTGATATTAATAGCCCAGGAAGGGTACCATGAATATTGGCCCCCTCCCAGGCTAGAAACACCAGCCGTCAGCCGCCCCAGAAATGGTGCATCCATAGGATGCGCCAATTCTGGCACTTAGCCTCGCTCTTCCCACTGCCCTGTAGCGGTGGCAGTGGGGTAATAGGGCTGGGGTTGATGTCAGCTTATAATGCCAGCTGACATCAAGCCCAGGTTAGTAATGGAGAGGCGTCTATAAGACACCCCCATTACTAACCCCATAGTCAAAGTTAAAAGAAAACACAAACACCCAGAATAAAGTCCTTTAATTGAAATAAACACACAATTCTTTATTGTTCTAAATTAAACCATACTTACCATCACGCTCATTCCAGCTGAAGCCAACGATCTCCTGCAATAAAAGTAAAATAATAAAGCAACCTCATCCTTACCTTTCCATGGTTCCCAGGACGGCTCCAGCTCTGCTACATCGAGATGACAGGCTGGATCGCAGCAGAACGCTGCCGTCCAGCCTGTCATCCCGCAGACACTGAGAAGTGCAGACATGCTTGCGCTCCTCAGTGTCTCTCTATGACGGCATCCAGATGAGCCGAGTTCATGTCCAATGAACTCAGCTCACCTCAAGCACGTCACTGACAGCGTGGGAGAATTCTCCTGCACTCAGCGCTTCAGCGGGAGAATTTTCCCACGCTGTCAGTGACGTGCATGAGTAGCACAGTAGTGTTTAACTTTGGCGGCAAGATCAGTGATTGGTCGCGGGTCAATCACCATGGTGTTACAAAGGTCCGGACATTTGTGTTAAAAATCGCTGATTGGTCGCTGGCGCTGCCCGCGACCAATCACCGATTTGGGCGCCAAATTTAAATATCGGCCGCGACCAATCACCCATCTTGGCTCCACATTTAAACACCGCTGTACTGATTGGTCGCGGACGCTATTTAAATGTGGCGCCAAAATCGGTGATTGGTCGCGGGCAGCGTCCGCGACCAATCAGCACAGTAGTGTTTAACTTTGGCGGCAAGATCAGTGATTGGTCGCGGGTCAAGACCTCTACCAATCACCGATTTGTGCGGCACATTTAAATAGCGGCCGCGACCAATTGGATGTCAGCGCCGCTCCCCGGTCTTCCCTTTACACCCTAGCCGCATGGATGTCAGCGGCGCTGCCTGTGCGGATTCTTCCGCTGCGAGAACCCGTGACAGGAGCGGGCGCTCGCAGCAGAAGCATCCCGACCCGCAGCGCCGCTACCCGGTCCTCCCTTCACACCCTAGCCGCTGATGTCCCCACAGTATCGGCATGGTGTTACAAAGGTCCGGACATTTGTGCTAAAAATCGCTGATTGGTCGCAGGCGCTGCCCGCGACCAATCACCGATTTGGGTGCCAAATTTAAATATCGGCCGCGACCAATCACCCATCTTGGCTCCACATTTAAACACCGCTGTACTGATTGGTCGCGGACGCTATTTAAATGTGGCGCCAAAATCGGTGATTGGTCGCGCCCAGCGTCGGTGACCAATCAGCACAGCGGTGTTTAAATGTGGAGCCAAGATCGGTGATTGGTCGCGGCCGATATTTAAATTTGGCGCCCAAATCGGTTATTGGTCGCGGGCAGCGCCTGTGACCAATCAGCGATTTTTAACACAAATGTCCGGATCTTTGTAACACCATGCGGATACTGTGGGGACATCAGCGGCTAGGGTGTCAAGGGAGGACCGGGGAGCGGCGCTGCGGGTCGGGATACTTCTGCTGCGAGCAGTCGCTCATCTCCCGGCTTCTCGCAGCGGAAGTATCCGACCAGGCAGCGGCGCTCCCCGGTCCTCACCAATACGATTCGCTGATTGGTCGCGTTCTCCGCACGCAACCAATCAGTGATCTTGGCGCTAAAGTTAACCACCGCACTGCTGATTGGTCGCGGACGCTGCCCGCGACTAATCACCGATTTGGGCGCCACATTTAAATAGCGGCCGCGACCAATCAGCGAGCTTGGCGCCAAATTTAAACAACGCTCTGCTGATTGGTCGCGGACTCCAGCCGCGACCAATCAGCGAGATTGGCGCCAAATTTAAACCCCGCTCTGCTAATTGGTCGCGGATGCCGGCCGCGACTAATCAGCATTATTGGTGCCAAATTTAAACACCGCTCTGCTGATTGATCGCGGTCGCTGGCCGAGATCAATCAGCAATATTGCCGCAAAATTTAAACACCGCTCTGCTGATTAGTCGCGGTCGCCGTCCGCGACCAATCAGCAGTATTGGCGCCAAATTTAAACCCTGCTCGGCTGATTGGTCGCGGTTGCTGGCCGCGACCAATCAGCAGTATTGGCGCCAAATTTAAACCCCGCTCTGCTGATTGGTCACGGTTGCCGGCCGCGACCAATTAGCGATTTTGGCGCCAAATTTAAACACCGCTCTGCTGATTGGTCGCGGCCGGCGATTGCGACCAATCAGCATTATTGGCGCCAAATTTAAACCCCGCTCTGCTGATTGGTCGCGACCGCCGGCCGCGACTAATCAACATTATTGCCGCCAAATTTAAACACCGCTCTGCTGAATGGTCGCGGTCGTGACCAGTCACCATTATTGGCGCCAAATTTAAACACCGCTTTGCTGATTGGTCGCGACCACAACCAATCAGCATTATTGGCGCATAATTTAAACCCCGCTCTGCGGATTGGTCACGTTCGCTGGCCGCGACCAATCAGCATTATTGGCGCAAAATTTAAACCCCGCTCTGCTGATTAGTCGCGACCGCCGGCCATGACCAATCAGCGATATAGTCGCCAAATTTCAACACCGCTTTGCTGATTGGTCGCGGTTGCTGGCCGCGACCAGTCAGCGATTTTGGCGCCAAATTTAAACACCGCTCTGCTGATTGCGCTGGGTCTGCCGCATACATATTCTAGAATACCCGATGCATTAGAATCGGGCCACCATCTAGTTTCATGAAATAATTTTAAAAAAAATTGACGTGGGGCTTCGCACTATATTTGTGTCCAGCCAGGTACAGCAGGCAGGAACGGGCTGCCCCCAACCACCAGCTGCCTATTTGTACCTGGCCGGACACAACAATATAGGGAAGCCCTTTTTTCTTAATTATTTCATGAATTTCATGAAATAATTTAAAAAAAAATGCGTGGGGCTTCGCCCTATTTTTGGGTCCAGCCAGGTACAACTAGGCAGCTGGGGGCTGGAATCTGCAGCGCAGGGAGGCCCAAGCTTTCTGCCCACCCCCCCCCACCAGCTGCAAATTGCAGTCCGCAGCCACCCCGGAAAATGGCGCGTTCATAGAAGCGCCATCTTCTGGCGCTGTACCCAACTCATCCAGGGCCCTGGTGCGGTGGCTCACTGGGTAATAAAGGGGTTAGGGCCAGCTTGGCATTATCAGCTGGCCCTAAGCCCGAAATTCATGGGGTCACGCCAATATTAGACATGACCACCATGAATTTCTAGTAAAGAATTTAAAAAAACACAACACCCAGAAAAAAGTCCTTTAATTGAAATAAACACACAATTCTTTATTGTTCTAAATTAAACCATACTTACCGTCACGCCCATTCCAGCTGAAGCCAACGATCTCCTGCAATAAAAGAAAAATAATAAAGCAACATCATCCTTACCTTTCCATGGTTCCCACGACAGCTTCAGCTCTGCTACATCGAGATGACAGGCTGGACCGTAGCAGAACGCTGCCATCCAGCCTGTCATCCCGCAGACACTGAGAAGCACAGGCTTGCTTGCGCTCCTCAGTGTCAGGCTGTGACGGCATCCAGATGAGCCGACAATGAACTCAGCTCACCTCATGCACGTCACTGACAGCGTGGGAAAATTCTCACGCTGAAGCGCTGAGTGCAGGAGAATTTTCCCACGCTGTCAGTGACGTGCATGAGGTGAGCCGAGTTCATTGGACATGACCTCGGCTCATCTGGATGCCGTCACAGCCAGACACTGAGGAGCGCAAGCATGCCTGCGCTTCTCAGTGTCTGCGGGATGACAGGCTGGATGGCAGCTTTCTGCTGCGGTCCAGCCTGTCATCTCGATGTAGCAGAGCTGAAGCTGTCGTGGGAACCATGGAAAGGTAAGGATGAGGTTGCTTTATTATTTTACTTTTATTGCAGATCGTTGGCTTCAGCTGGAATGGGCGTGATGGTAAGTATGGTTTAATTTAGAACAATAAAGAATTGTGTGTTTATTTCAATTAAAGGACTTTATTCTGGGTGTTTGTGTTTTCTTTTAACTTTGACTATGGGGTTAGTAATGGGGGTGTCTTATAGACGCCTCTCCATTACTAACCTGGGCTTGATGTTAGCAGGCATTATAAGCTGACATCAACCCCAGCCCTATTACCCCACTGCCACCGCTACAGGGCAGTGGGAAGAGCGAGGCTAAGTGCCAGAATTGGCACATCCTATGGATGCACCATTTCTGGGGCGGCTGACGGCTGGTGTTTCTAGCCTGGGAGGGGGCCAATATTCATGGCACCCTTCCTGGGCTATTAATATCAGCCCCCAGCTGTCTGCCTAGCCTTTGCTAGCTATTAAAATAGGGGGGACCCCACGTCATTTTTTTGGGGTGTCCCCCATTTTAATAGCTAGTAAAGGCTAGGTATTCAGCTGGGGGCTGATATTAGTAGCCTGGGAAGCTCCGTGGGTATTACCCCCTTCCCAGGCTTCAAACATCTGCCCCAGCCGTCTGCTTAACCTCCGCTAGAGACTAAAATTAAGGGGAACCCCACGCCAATTTTTTTTTAAATAAATCCTTTATTTTAACACTAAATGACAAGTACAGTAATCAACACTGTCACTGTACTTCATATATATGTGACTGACATGTTTCTATCTATCTAATCTATGTGTGATTCTCTATTCCTTCTATTCTAAATTGTCGGGTACAGATGCTGAATTGCCGCCGGCTTTTTTAAAGAGACAGTGCATGAAAACACTATTATTTATTTTAATAAATCCTTTACACTAAATGACAAGTACAGTAAGCAACACTGTCACTGTACTTCATATATATGTGACTGACATGTTTCTATCTATCTAATCTATGTGTGATTCTCTATTTCTTCTATTCTAAATTGTCGGGTACCACTGCTGAATTGCCGGCCTGCTTTTTTAAAGAGACAGTGCATGAAAACACTATTATTTTTTTAATAAATCCTTTACACTAAATGACAAGTACAGTAAGCAACACTGTCACTGTACTTCATATATATGTGACTGACATGTTTCTATCTATCTAATCTTTGTGTGATTCTCTATTTCTTCTATTCTAAATTGTCGGGTACCGCTGCTGAATTGCCGGCCGGCTTTTTTTAAAGAGACAGTGCATGAAAACACTATTATTTTTTTTAATAAATCCTTTACACTAAATGACAAGTACAGTAAGCAACACTGTCACTGTACTTATTATATATGTGACTGACATGTTTCTATCTATCTAATCTATGTGTGATTCTCTATTCTTTCTGTTCTAAATTGTCGGGTACCGGTGTATGCCGCTGCTGAATTGCCGGCTTTTCATGTTTCACTGTGGGCACTGTTCCCATCGATTTGGGCAATCACTGTAATGCCACAACCACCATGGCTGTGGCATTACAGTGAGTGGCAGACAATCCCTGCATGATTGGTGCTCAAAATAGCGCCAGACATGCAGGACACGCTTTTGGTGCACGAACAGTTATCGAACATAACCTCGAACAGCCGAATTTTTTGCAAATCGTTCGGGTTCGTCGAACAACTCGAACACCGCCCAAAACAGCTCGAATTTGAGATTGGCGAACAGTTCTAGTCGAACACCGCTCATCTCTAATAGTGACAACAGGCTGGGCCTATAACCTGACACATCCCTCCTTGAGCTGCTGTCAAATAGTCCAGCACTAAAGTATGTTGATTAGCCACTATAATAAGTTGATTCTGCACTGCAACAGTAGTATTAATTACTTCCAATACACTCCAAATCTGGTCATCTAAGTAATCAGTGACTTCCACTAATTTGTCCCACATTTATCTTACCATAGGGTAGAGGAAGACAGTACTGGCTATCTTATTGGGTATACTCTTTTGTACCAAATGAGATCTTCCTGATGGGCGTGTGGTGTTGTCTTTGGCACGTTTATAGATGGTATGAAGAGGGATGGCTCTCAAATCTACTTTACTATGGGGAATAAGATAAGTGGCTGGAGTTAGCCGGGCCAACGTACAAGTCCCCCCTACTCCAACTGGGAGCCATTTATACGCATTATTCCCACAGACCCAATATGTGGCTGATGGCAGGTCCCATAAAACAGAGTGCTGTAATACTAATTTATGTACCAAATCGATAAAAACTGTGTTATTTGATAACATACACCATGAAGACATTTGTCCCAGGGGGCTACAATATCCAACATCCGGATTGCCACATGTTGGATCACTATACTTATATTCAGAAAATTCATCTTTTACTGCTGTTGGGGTTGTGAGGAGCACTGGGTATGGTCCGTTGTTACGGGGCCGGGTGGTGGAACCTCTGTGCCGAGGTGCAAAGAGGGACCCAGAGGGGCGTGACTAAGTATCCACCCGAACCGACCCTGGTCGTACGGCAGCTAACGACACCGTGACCATGGAAGATCCGGGCTGAGGGACCAGGTGCTACTCTGGGGACGACCTTGTAAGAGAGCAGGTGGCTCCCACGGGTCAGATGGCTGGGACTGACCGGTATGGTGGATGGACACGTCAAGCAGGCGGAAGTCTCTGGTAGCTGGCAGGTGGACACAGTTCAAGAAAGCAGGGCAGGTAGCAGTCTATAGGTTTTACCAGGAAGATGGTCACAACAAGTGACGGCAGGATCTCCAGGCAGGCTGGCAGGAAACAGGCAGGTGCTCCCAGGTGTGGGGGCAGACAGACGAGGCTGGTAACTGGCAGGTAACTGGTGGGCGCTCCCAGGTGAGCAGGCAGACAGACGAGGCAGGTAACAGGCAGGTAACTGGTGGACGCTCCCAGGTGAGCGGTGTGACAGACGAGGCAGGTAACAGTAAGGTAACTGGTGGACGCTCCCAGGTGAGCAGTCAAACAGACAAGGCAAGTAACAGGCTGGCAGGCAGGACGAGGAGTCAGGCTAGCAGCGGAACCTGAGGGCTGAAGCACAGGTGAGACACAGTGCAAACAACTTTGCTCGGGCACCTCCATTTTGGAGGAGGTGCCTTATATATGGGAAGTCCTCCGGCAATTGGCCGGGGACCCCTTAGGACGATGCGCGCGGCCCCTTTAACAGAGAGGGAGCATGCGCGAGCCCTAAGCACAGTGCCCGGGAAGGAGTGCGCGCCGCCAGCAGCGAGGGAAGGAGCGCAGGAGGACGCCGCGCGCTGAACAGGAAGGTGAGAGGGACAGCGTCTCTGCCTAGCAGTAGGCAGAGACGCCGATGCTACATCCGTCATATAATGGTTCTTGTCCGTGTTTCCGAACATGCGTCTTCACATACACATAATCTCCGGGCTTGAGGGTATTACAACCTTCTGCATCAGCTGGATCTGGAATAGAAGATGATACTAACGCATGGGTGTTAGTTAAGGCTTTGGCAAGCTGTATCGCATATTGCACAACATAATCTGTTTCTTCTGACAACTGTTGTGGGGTAAATATAGCTATGGCTGGTTGTGACCCAAATAGTATCTCATAGGGTGACAGTTTGTGTTTCCCTATGGGGGTGGTGCGTATGGGATATAGTGCAATGGGAAGGAGCTCAGGCCACTGGGCCGTAGTCTCCTGCATCATTTTGGTTCAATGCCTTCTCAGTGTGCCGTTCAATCTCTCCACCTTGCCGCTTGACTGTGGATGATAAGTAGAGATGAGCGGTGTTCGACTCGAACTGTTCGCCAATCTCAAATTCGAGCTGTTTTGGGTGGTGTTCGAGACGTTCGACGAACCCGAACGATTTGAAAAAAAATTCGGCTGTTCGAGGTTATGTTCGATAACTGTTCATGCACCAAAATCATAACTGGATTTTTTCTCAGTAATGCTGAAAATTAATGTTAATACGCAGTTTGAGTGTACAGCGGGGCGGGGGGAGGGGCAGGGGATGGATCTCTGCATAAATAATGAAGAGCTCCATTTTTTTTTCTCTTTCCCGCATTTACAGTGGGGAGGTGCAATCTGTCAGCCTATCAGCAGCGCACACACGGAGCGAACTGCTTTTTTTCACACAAGCAATCGCATATGTCATTGGCAGTGCATGTCACATATCCTTGCCCTATAAGACCCAGCCATTTTCCACGTAGCCACCATTTTCTCACTGCTGCAGCTGCGTGTTAGACAGCACCGCTGTTGCTGTGTGCGCTATACTTTGAGTGTTAATTTCAAGCCAGTTTTCGCACAAATCTACAGATAGCTTGGGAGTAGGGAATAGTTGTGATTGCAGTCCTTTTGAGGACTAGGTTACATAATTTCCTACGACTTTTATCAGGCAGGTCTGTGCTCTTAAATAGATAGGTTGGGAGTAGGGACTAATTGTAATTGCAGTCCTTTTGAGGGATAGGTTACATCAGTTCCTATCACTTTTTGCCAGGCAGGTCTGTGCCAGTGCTGTGCAAGTTTTTTCACAGCATTTGGCTAAATCAAGCTAAGCAAATCCTTTTTGGCCTCTTGCAGTGTGTGTTAGTCAGTGGAGTAGCCTATCTGTGTTGCAAGCTGCACCACCTGCGTATAGAAAACTATTTTTTTTACTGCAACTAGCCAAGTAAAACCTTTGGGGCATAGCACCATTCTATTAGTCCATCTATACTAACCTCCACCAGGTTGCAAATTCAAAATAATTTTTGTCTGCATCTAGCTCTGAAAAAATATTTGGGCTTGTAGCAGTGTGAGGGACTTGTTCTATTAGTCCATCTATACTAACCTCCACCAGGTTGCAAATTCAAAATAATTTTTATCTGCATCTAGCTCTGAAAAAATATTTGGGCTTGTAGCAGTGTGTGAAACTTGTTCTATTAGTCCATCTATACTAACCGCCACCAGGTTGCAAATTCAAAATAATTTTTATCTGCATCTAGCTCTGAAAAAAAAAAAGGGCTTGTAGCAGTGTGTAGGACTTGTTCTATTAGTCCATCTATACTAACCGCCACCAGGTTGCAAATTAAAAATAATTTTTATCTGCATCTAGCTCTGAAAAAATATTTGGTCTTGTAGCAGTGTGTGGGACTTGTTCTATTAGTCCATCTATACTAACCTCCACCAGGTTGCAAATTCAAAATAATTTTTATCTGCATCTAGCTCTGAAAAAATTTTTGGGCTTGTAGCAGTGTGTGGGACTTGTTCTATCAGTCCATCTATACTAACCGCCACCAGGTTGCAAATTCAAAATAATTTTTATCTGCATCTAGCTCTGAAAAAATATTTGGGCTTGAAGCAGTGTGTGGGACTTGTTCTATTAGTCCATCTACACTAACTACCACCAGGTTGCAAATTAAAAATAATTTTTATCTGCATCTAGCTCTGAAAAAATATTTGGGCTTGTAGCAGTGTGTGGGACTTGTTCTATTAGTCCATGTATACTAACCGCCACCAGGTTCCAAATTCAAAATAATTTTTATCTGCATCTAGCTCTGTAAAAATATTTGGGCTTGTAGCAGTGTGTGGGACTTGTTCTATTAGTCCATCTATACTAACCACCACCAGGTTGCAAATTAAAAATATTTTTTTTCTGCATCTAGCTCTGAAAAAATATTTGGGCTTGTAGCAGTGTGTGGGACTTGTTCTATTAGTCCATCTATACTAACCGCCACCAGGTTGCAAATTCAAAATAATTTTTATCTGCATCTAGCTCTGAAAAAATATTTGGGCTTGTAGCAGTGTGTGGGACTTGTTCTATTAGTCCATCTATACTAACCTCCACCAGGTTGCAAATTCAAAATAATTTTTATCTGCATCTAGCTCTGAAAAAATATTTGGGCTTGTAGCAGTGTGTGAGACTTGTTCTTTTAGTCCATCTATACTAACCGCCACCAGGTTGCAAATTAAAAATAATTTTTATCTGCATCTAGCTCTGAAAAAATATTTGGTCTTGTAGCAGTGTGTGGGACTTGCTCTATTAGTCCATCTATACTAACCTCCACCAGGCTGCAAATTCAAAATATTTTTATCTGCATCTAGCTCTGAAAAAATATTTGGTCTTGTAGCAGTGTGTGGGACTTGTTCTATTAGTCCATCTATACTAACCGCAACCAGGTTGCAACTTCAAAATAATTTTTATCTGCATCTAGCTCTGAAAAAATATTTGGGCTTGTAGCAGTGTGTGGGACTTGTTCTATCAGTCCATCTATACTAACCGCCACCAGGTTGCAAATTCAAAATAATTTTTATCTGCATCTAGCTCTGAAAAAATATTTGGGCTTGAAGCAGTGTGTGGGACTTGTTCAATTAGTCCATCTACACTAACCACCACCAGGTTGCAAATTAAAAATAATTTTTATCTGCATCTAGCTCTGAAAATATATTTGGGCTTGTAGCAGTGTGTGGGACTTGTTCTATTAGTCCATCTATACTAACCGCCACCAGGTTCCAAAAACAAATTAATTTTTATCTGCATCTAGCCCTGAAAAAATATTTGGGCTTGTAGCAGTGTGTGGGACTTGTTCTATTAGTCCATCTATACTAACCACCACCAGGTTGCAAATTAAAAATAATTTTTTTCTGCATCTAGCTCTAAAAAAAAATTTGGGCTTGTAGCAGTGTGTGGGACTTGTTCTATTAGTCCATCTATACTAACCGCCACCAGGTTGCAAATTCAAAATAATTTTTATCTGCATCTAGCTCTGAAAAAATATTTGGGCTTGTAGCAGTGTGTGAGACTTGTTCTTTTAGTCCATCTATACTAACCTCCACCAGGTTGCAAATTAAAAATAATTTTTATCTGCATCTAGCTCTGAAAAAATATTTGGGCTTGTAGCAGTGTGTGGGACTTGTTCTATTAGTCCATCTATACTAACCGCCACCAGGTTGCAAATTAAAAATATTTTTTTTCTGCATCTAGCTCTGAAAAAATATTTGGGCTTGTAGCAGTGTGTGGGACTTGTTCTATTAGCCCATCTATACTAACCGCCACCAGGTTGCAAATTCAAAATAATTTTTATCTGCATCTAGCTCTGAAAAAATATTTGGGCTTGTAGCAGTGTGTGGGACTTGTTCTCTTAGTCCATCTATACTAACCTCCACCAGGTTGCAAATTCAAAATAATTTTTATCTGCATCTAGCTCTGAAAAAATATTTGGGCTTGTAGCAGTATGTGAGACCTGTTCTTTTATTCCATCTATACTAACCTCCACCAGGTTGCAAATTCAAAATAATTTTTATCTGCATCTAGCTCTGAAAAAATATTTGGGCTTGTAGCAGTGTGTGGGACTTGTTCTATTAGTCCATCTATACTAACCACCACCAGGTTGCAAATTAAAAATATTTTTTTTCTGCATCTAGCTCTAAAAAAATATTTGGGCTTGTAGCAGTGTGTGGGACTTGTTCTATTAGTCCATCTATACTAACCGCCACCAGGTTGCAAATTCAAAATAATTTTTATCTGCATCTAGCTCTGAAAAAATATTTAGGCTTGTAGCAGTGTGTGGGACTTGTTCTATTAGTCCATCTATACTAACCTCCACCAGGTTGCAAATTAAAAATAATTTTTATCTGCATCTAGCTCTGAAAAAATATTTGGGCTTGTAGCAGTGTGTGGGACTTGTTCTATTAGTCCATCTATACTAACCTCCACCAGGTTGCAAATTCAAAATAATTTTTATCTGCATCTAGCTCTGAAAAAATATTTGGGCTTGTAGCAGTGTGTGGGACTTGTTCTATTAGTCCATCTATACTAACCTCCACCAGTTTGCAAATTCAAAATAATTTTTATCTGCATCTAGCTCTGAAAAAAAATTTGGTCTTGTAGCAGTGTGTGGGACTTGTTCTATTAGTCCATCTATACTAACCTCCACCAGGTTGCAAATTCAAAATAATTTTTATCTGCATCTAGCTCTGAAAAAAATTTGGTCTTCTAGCAGTGTGTGGGACTTGTTCTATTAGTCCATCTATACTAACCTCCACCAGGTTGCAAATTCAAAATAATTTTTATCTGCATCTAGCTCTGAAAAAATATTTGGGCTTGTAGCAGTGTGTGGGACTTGTTCTATTATTCCATCTATACTAACCGCCACTAGGTTGCAAACTAAAAATAATTTTTATCTGCATCTAGCTCTGAAAAAATATTTGGTCTTGTAGCAGTGTGTGGGACTTGTTCTATTAGTCCATCTATACTAACCTCCACCAGGTTGCAAATTCAAAATAATTTTTATCTGCATCTAGCTCTGAAAAAATATTTGGGCTTGTAGCAGTGTGTGGGACTTGTTCTATTAGTCCATCTATACTAACCTCCACCAGGTTGCAAATTCAAAATAATTTTTATCTGCATCTAGCTTGAAAAAATATTTGGTCTTGTAGCAGTGTGTGGGATTTGTTCTATTAGTCCATCTATACTAACCGCCACCAGGTTGCAAATTAAAAATAATTTTTATCTGCATCTAGCTCTGAAAAAATATTTGGGCTTGTAGCGGTGTGTGGGACTTGTTCTATTAGTCCATCTATACTAACCGCCACCAGGTTGCAAATTCAAAATAATTTTTATCTGCATCTAGCTCTGAAAAAATATTTGGGCTTGTAGCGGTGTGTGGGACTTGTTCTATTAGTCCATCTATACTAACCGCCACCAGGTTTCAAATTAAAAATAATTTTTATCTGCATCTAGCTCTGAAAAAATATTTGGGCTTGTAGCAGTGTGTGGGACTTGTTCTATTAGTCCATCTATACTAACCTCCACCAGGTTGCAAATTCAAAATAATTTTTATCTGCATCTAGCTCTGAAAAAATATTTGGTCTTGTAGCAATGTGTGGGACTTGTTCTATTAGTCCATCTATACTAACTTCCACAAGGTTGCAAATTCAAAATAATTTTTATCTGCATCTAGCTCTGAAAAAAATTTGGTCTTGTAGCAGTGTGTGGGACTTGTTCTATTAGTCCATCTATGCTAACCTCCACCAGGTTGCAAATTCAAAATAATTTTTATCTGCATCTAGCTCTGAAAAAAAATTTGGTCTTCTAGCAGTGTGTGGGACTTGTTCTATTAGTCCATCTATACTAACCTCCACCAGGTTGCAAATTCAAAATAATTTTTATCTGCATCTAGCTCTGAAAAAATATTTGGGCTTGTAGCAGTGTGTGGGATTTGTTCTATTATTCCATCTATACTAACCGCCACTAGGTTGCAAACTAAAAATAATTTTTATCTGCATCTAGCTCTGAAAAAATATTTGGTCTTGTAGCAGTGTGTGGGACTTGTTCTATTAGTCCATCTATACTAACCTCCACCAGGTTGCAAATTCAAAATAATTTTTATCTGCATCTAGCTCTGAAAAAATATTTGGGCTTGTAGCAGTGTGTGGGACTTGTTCTATTAGTCCATCTATACTAACCACCACTAGGTTGCAAATTAAAAATATTTTTTTATCTGCATCTAGCTCTGAAAAAATATTTGGTCTTGTAGCAGTGTGTGGGACTTGTTGTATTAGTCCATCTATACTAACCTCCACCAGGTTGCAAATTCAAAATAATTTTTATCTGCATCTAGCTCTGAAAAAATATTTGGGCTTGTAGCGGTGTGTGGGACTTGTTCTATTAGTCCATCTATACTAACCTCCACCAGGTTGCAAATTCAAAATAATTTTTATCTGCATCTAGCTCTGAAAAAATATTTGGGCTTGTAGCAGTGTGTGGGACTTGTTCTATTATTCCATCTATACTGACCGCCACTAGGTTGCAAACTAAAAATAATTTTTATCTGCATCTAGCTCTGAAAAAATATTTGGTCTTGTAGCAGTGTGTGGGACTTGTTCTATTAGTCCATCTATACTAACCTCCACCAGGTTGCAAATTCAAAATAATTTTTATCTGCATCTAGCTCTGAAAAAATATTTGGGCTTGTAGCAGTGTGTGGGACTTGTTCTATTAGTCCATCTATACTAACCACCACTAGGTTGCAAATTAAAAATATTTTTTTATCTGCATCTAGCTCTGAAAAAATATTTGGTCTTGTAGCAGTGTGTGGGACTTGTCGTATTAGTCCATCTATACTAACCTCCACCAGGTTGCAAATTCAAAATAATTTTTATCTGCATCTAGCTCTGGAAAAATATTTGGGCTTGTAGCAGTGTGTGGGACTTGTTCTATTAGTCCATCTATACTAACCGCCACCAGGTTGCAAATTCAAAATAATTTTTATCTGCATCTAGCTCTGAAAAAATATTTGGGCTTGTAGCAGTGTGTGGGACTTGGTCTATTAGTCCATCTATACTAACCGCCACCAGGTTGCAAATTCAAAATAATTTTTATCTGCATCTCGCTCTGAAAAAATATTTGGGCTTGTAGCAGTGTGTGGGACTTGTTCTATTAGTCCATCTATACTAACCTCCACCAGGTTGCAAATTCAAAATAATTTTTATCTGCATCTAGCTCTGAAAAAATATTTGGTCTTGTAGCAGTGTGTGGGACTTGTTCTATTAGTCCATCTATACTAACCTCCACTAGGTTGCAAATTAAAAATAATTTTTATCTGCATCTGAAAACATATTTGGTCTTGTAGCAGTGTGTGGGACTTGTTCTATTAGTGCATCTATACTAACCTCCACCAGGTTGCAAATTCAAAATAATTTTTATCTGCATCTAGCTCTGAAAAATTATTTGGGCTTGTAGCAGTGTGTGGGACTTGGTCTATTAGTCCATCTATACTAACCGCCACCAGGTTGCAAATTCAAAATAATTTTTATCTGCATCTAGCTCTGAAAAAATATTTGGGCTTGTAGCAGTGTGTGGGACTTGTTCTATTAGTCCATCTATACTAACCTCCACCAGGTTGCAAATTCAAAATAATTTTTATCTGCATGTAGCTCTGAAAAAATATTTGGTCTTGTAGCAGTGTGTGGGACTTGTTCTATTAGTCCATCTATACTAACCTCCACTAGGTTGCAAATTAAAAATAATTTTTATCTGCATCTGAAAACATATTTGGTCTTGTAGCAGTGTGTGGGACTTGTTCTATTAGTGCATCTATACTAACCTCCACCAGGTTGCAAATTCAAAATAATTTTTATCTGCATCTAGCTCTGAAAAATTATTTGGGCTTGTAGCAGTGTGTGGGACTTGGTCTATTAGTCCATCTATACTAACCGCCACCAGGTTGCAAATTCAAAATAATTTTTATCTGCATCTAGCTCTGAAAAAATATTTGGGCTTGTAGCAGTGTGTGGGACTTGTTCTATTAGTCCATCTATACTAACCTCCACCAGGTTGCAAATTCAAAATAATTTTTATCTGCATGTAGCTCTGAAAAAATATTTGGTCTTGTAGCAGTGTGTGGGACTTGTTCTATTAGTCCATCTATACTAACCTCCACCAGGTTGCAAATTAAAAATAATTTTTATCTGCATCTAGCTCTGAAAAAATATTTGGGCTTGTAGCAGTGTGTGGGACTTGTTCTATTAGTCCATCTATACTAACCGCCACTAGGTTGCAAATTAAAAATAATTTTTATCTGCATCTAGCTCTGAAAAAATATTTGGTCTTGTAGCAGTGTGTGGGACTTGTTCTATTAGTCCATCTATACTAACCTCCACCAGGTTGCAAATTCAAAATAATTTTTATCTGCATCTAGCTCTGAAAAAATATTTGGGCTTGTAGCAGTGTGTGGGACTTGGTCTACTAGTCCATCTATACTAACCGCCACCAGGTTGCAAATTCAAAATAATTTTTATCTGCATCTAGCTCTGAGAAAATATTTGGGCTTGTAGCAGTGTGTGGGACTTGTTCTATTAGTCCATCTATACTAACCTCCACCAGGTTGCAAATTCAAAATAATTTTTATCTGCATCTAGCTCTGAAAAAATATTTGGGCTTGTAGCAGTGTGTGGGACTTGTTCTATTAGTCCATCTATACTAACCTCCACCAGGTTGCAAATTCAAAATAATTTTTATCTGCATCTAGCTCTGGAAAAATATTTGGGCTTGTAGCAGTGTGTGGGACTTGTTCTATTAGTCCATCTATACTAACCTCCACCAGGTTGCAAATTCAAAATAATTTTTATCTGCATCTTGCCTGGAAAATAATTTTGGGCATAGTAGCAGTGTGTGGTACTCATTGTATTAGGCCATCTATACTAATCTCCACCAACTAGCTGCATCTAGCCCGGAAAATAATTTTTCTTCCCAATAGTGGTAGCAATAGAAATATGGGGCGCGCGCCTGGCTAACAAAAATATACGCTTCATAACAAAAAACACCAACCTAGCGCACTGCAGTAATAACATGGCATTATCGTCTCTCCCAGTGCTAGGCCTACTACGCCGGCTAGCATTCCTGTGCCTAAAACACAATGTATGGGTCCGCGCTAGCCACGATGCTGAGGGGTCTAAAGCTGCTGCTAACGCTTTATCACAATTCATTTGGCAGATTTTCACAGAGCTCCTCCCCAACGCCCACCTATCGGGCAACAGTTGCCCACCCTCCCTATGGGATCTATTGGCGAATAGTTGATGCCATTAATCAGAGCGTCAGGTGCCCCGTCGACGTGGCAAGCATACGGTAAGGCATGGGAAGAGTGGTCACGACTAGTAGCAGGCAGACGGGTTGACCAATGTGAACAAGCCAGATCACAAGTCATCATAGAATTTCTCCACCAGGTAATGATGAGGGGCATATCAGGGGCGTCAGCGCAGCGGTGTCTGACCGGAGTAGCATTTCACTTCCAACTACTGAATTGGGGAGATGTGACAAAGATTCATCATCAGACAATCCATAAAAGGGTGGAAAAGGGGTCAGCCAAGTCAGGAGTGTAGACGTCCCGTCCCGTGTCACTAAAACTGATTTCTCACATCATATCCCTAACACCATTAACATGACACTCACAATTTGAAGCAACACTACTGTCTACTGCATTTGCGATCGCCTTCTTCGGGGCGCTATGCATAAGCGAATTAGTCCCTCAATCCAAAATTACCACCAGTGGAGGCTTATTACACCAGGACGTAGTCATAGCCAATAATGCAATACGTCTATGCATACGCCAATCGAAAACGGTTCCAGCGGGCAGGGGCACTTGGGTATTTCTACAACCCACAAACGTACACTGAGTCGGGTAACAATAGTAAAAACATATATAACCATCAGATCACAAAGTAATTTCTTCCTATCACACATTGATGGAACGCCATTATCAAGATACCAGTTCCAAGCTATATTTAATAAATGCATAACATTGGCAGGGAACCCCCCCAAAGATTACGGGACACACTCATTCCGCATAGGCGCGGCCATGGAAGCAGCAAGAGCAAGACTGTCAGAAACGGAAGTTCAGAGGATAGGGAGATGGCGATCCACGTGTTTGGCGAGATACATAAGACCGGACTTGTTATCCTAACGTGGTTTGTTTCTTTTACAGGTGACGCTAAGCCAACAGTGTGGGTGATAGGCCACTCGTATATATGTTGGGCAGAAAAAAGGGTGAAAGTCCGCCCAGGCGGGAGGAAATTAGAGTTTCATAACACATATTTCAACTGGAGAGGTATTAGAGGCCTGCTACGACCACAGGTACTAATGGAGGTAATCAAGGTAGGGAGAGAGGCAAGAGGTCCGGTCATCTTAGTTATACAGGCCGGGGGAAACGACTTAGGTCATCACAAGAGCGCATAACTAACGGCAATAATGAAACTAGTCACTGAGCGCTTCAGAGAATTTTTCACAAAACTAACTATAGCATGGTCAGAGATTGTGCAGATAGCAGTATGGCAAGGTGCGCGAGACATCACGGCCATCAAACGGACAAGGCGGGTAATAAATATTCGGATGGCAAAATTTAGAAGAGACAAAAGCGGTGTAGTGATACAACACCGACAACTGGAAGGAGATAAAGCAGGTCTCATACGGCTCAACGGTGTTCACTTAATGGATATTGGACTGGACATATTCCTGTCATAACTCCAGGACGGAGTGGAACAAGCGTTAAGAGTGATGGATGGGGGTCAGAATCCTGCATACGAGTACGCAGGATCCTCCGTGGCCTGGAAATAGAAAGGACATGTTGGAGAGTTACACTTGTTGGCCAACTTGCCGGTGTGGAGACCCAGGGCATGCTGCAACAAGCTGAATTAATTTAGCAATAAAATGCCTTTCTAATGGAATGAGTATAAAGAGTTAATAAAGCTGTGACCGATCCTCACCCATCCAGTTGTAAGAGTTACATTATTGTATTGTCAAGGAAAGGAGGGCAGTAGGGGGGCTGAGCGTCTGGGTTTGGTTGGGGGTCCCCACAGTCTGCCTAGGCTAGATGCATTTAAAAATTCTTATTAGATACACAGGCGGTGCAGCTTGCTTCGCAGCTGGGCTACTACGCCGAAAGTATTGCCTAGGCTAGATGCAGTTAAAAATTCTGCGCTGACTAGCAGACACTGAAGCTTTGGAGCAGGCCTCTGAGTAAACAGCTCTTCAGACTCAACCATCTGTGTTACCCGAAGCTATAGTGTAAGTAGTTTCTTACAGTTAAAAGGGGGGGGGGCGACCCAACCCACCTGGAATTGACGATGCCAACGTCACGTAAAACACAGCAAGGGGACTCCAAAAAGAGTCTCCATTTTTTCCAAAAATTGTGGCACAGACACCACTTAAGTGGCATCAATTGCCCGAGAGTTGCTTAAAACGGTTGGTGAGGTGATTTTACCAAATCCTCAAGCTTTTAGTCTCCCCAGGATGACACAGGGGTAGAAAAGTCCTTGCGGATCCATGATTTGTTCATCTTTATGAACGTGAGTCTGTCTACATTCTCAGTGGACAGCCGCGTGCACTTATCTGTCAGCACACCACCAGCAGCGCTGAACACACATTCAGAGAGAACGCTGGCTGCAGGGCATGACAAGATCTCCAAGGCGTGAGTGGAGAGCTCCGGACATTTTTCCAGATTGGAATTCCAAAATGAGCAAGGGTCCAGTGACACAGTCATGGCTTCGATGTTCACTTGGAGATACTTCTGTACCATCTTCTCTAGGCGTTGACTATGTGTCAGACTTCTTGTCTCCTGTGGCCTTGCAAAGGATGGTCTAAAAAAGTGGTGAAACAATTCCACAAAATTGCTGTTACCAGCAGATACTGTGTTACTGTTACAGTTTGAGTGATGAAGACTCGACAGTCCCACGGTTTGCAAGTTAGAACTGTGAGATTCACTACGTGCACCACTGGTGTTTTGTGGAAAAGCACATGTAAGATTCTGCAACAGCCTTTGCTGATACTCCTGCATGTGTGAATCCCTTTCTATGGCAGGAATTATTTCGGCAAATTTACTTTTGTACCGGGGATCTAAGAGTGTGGCAACCCAATAGTCGGGATTACTTCGAATTCTGACAATCCAAGGGTCATGTTGTAGGTAGTGCAGCAAGAAGGCACTCATGTGTCTTGCGCATCCAGGAGGACCAAGTCCTTGTTGTGTTGGTAGCGAGGTAAGAATCATGCTTCCTTCCTCTGCCCTCTCCCCCCAACCTCACACAACAGAAATGTGATCAAGGTCTCCCTCATCTGATGAGTCATACATGCCCATCGCCAGTTCGTCCTTCACTTCTTCCTCGGCTCCTGCACCTTCCTCAACAGTTTGGCTGCTACCATGCGCCCTGGTTAATCCCTCTCCCCCACCCTCCCATGCCTGCCGCCTTGGTGCTGCCGACCGTCTGGACCTTGGAGATGTTATCCCATCCTCATACGACTCCTCCTCTACTTCCTCCACCTCCTCTTGTCCCACCACCTGACTCTGAATTCTGTTTAACGTGTGCTCCAGCATGTAAATCACGGGAATAGTCATGCTGATAATGGCATCGTCAGCACTAAACATCTTCATTGCCATTTCAAAACTGTGCAGAAGGGTGTGTGGCGCCCCTGAGGGTTCAGTCGCCACAGAGGTACTGCATCTCACCCAGAGGTGTGGTATCTCACCCTCAGGTAAGGAAGGAGTATGGCTCGGGACCCTAACACCTGCATCCAACACATACCCGCAGTGGGGGTAGGGCGAGATTGCTCCTAAGGGAGAGCACAGTCCCAGGTCCCTAGCTGGCGGGAGGGTCTTATGTAGTGGGTGTGGGTGGAGAAAGCAGCTTAGGGGAGCACATGACAGGGAGAGTATAAATAGGAAGCCATCTTAGAAAGAGCAAGCCAGTCAGAGGAGGAGAAGTGTCAGGAGCAGAGTCTCTGCATGAGCTCTGCTCCGGAGGCGGGCCTAGACTGGGAGGCCCAGGACTGAAGGAGAGAAGAGAGGAGTGGGAGCAGGAAGGCTCCAGGAGCCAAAGGGACCCTAGGGGTACGGGCCGTGCAGAAGGCCACCCATACGCCCGCTGCTACCAGGAGGTAGAGGGGTCAAGCCAGATAAGGGGAACCGGTCCCTCAACTAGCGGAGAAACAGCAAGGCTCAACTAGAAACCGGAGGCTGCAGCATTTCATGTACTGCAGGCCAAAGTCCACACCAGTCTCACTAAGAAGGTAGCCACATAGGACCCAGGGGACGGAACACACTTCGCCCGCCAAGGCCCGAGGATACCGGATAGAAGTGTCACTGGGTATGAGGTGCAGGGAGAAGGCCAGAGAAAGGACACACAGAAGGGGGTCCTGCTAAGTACTCCGGAGCTATCTGAGGGTGGACTGAGCCCCTCACTGAGTACACACAGCACGACGGGGGAGATTGCTCTGGTACCTGTAATCTGGACTGCAACAACTGTGAGTAAAGATCTTGGGACTGCATCACACGGACTCTGTGTTCATTACTGACTCCCTGCACTACAACCACCATCATCCACCCACACTGCCCTGAAGCTACACTCTTCCTGTGGGGAGTAATAATACCATTGCTGCAAAACCACCAGCTTCAGAGGACTGTTCCGCAGCAGCGGCCCCTTTGGCCGCACTCCACAGGTGGCGTAATCGGACATTATAAAACCCATATATACAAATTACCCTTGGATTGACCGCCCTGGGTCACGGACCGGGTCAGCGCCACAGTGACTACAACCCCCAGTGTCTACTGGCCCGGCTCCGGGTACCCCACGGCCCAGGGGGCGCGTCAACTTCATAGGTCCCTGATCTGAGACCACTCCTGCAGCATGATTTGCCCCACCTCTAGATCTCGTTGGCCCAGGCTATACGTCAGAACGTATTGCACCAGGGCTTGTCGGTGCTGCCACAGTCGCTGCAACATGTGCAGAGTTGAATTCCACCGTGTCGGCACATCGCATTTCAGCTGGTGAACTGGCAGGCCCAACGACTTATGTAGAGATGTAAGTCGTTGAGCTGCAGGATGCGAACGGCGGAAGTGAGCACACAGCAACCGTGCCCTCTGCAGAAGGCCATCTAGTCCGGGACAGTGGGCTAAAAATTGCTGGACAACCAGGTTCAACACGTGAGCCATACAAGGCATGTGTGTGACATTGCCCCGGCGAAGGGCCGCACCCAGGTTTGCAGCATTGTTGCACACGGCCTTCCCTGGTTGCAGGTCCAGTGGAGACAACCATTCATGAAAGGAGGTGTGCAGGATTCCTTCTGCGCAGTTAGAAAGCGGATGGCATTACCAGACAAGCTTTGGGTGCAGGTGGAGGACCGAGAGGAGGTTGAGGAGGCAGAAGCAGTGGAGGAACTTCGAGATAAAGAGGATTGACGTACAACTCGTGGGGACGGCAAGACTTGGACAGCAGACCCTTGTCCTGCTGTCACCATAGTTACCCAGTGCCCAGTCAGCGACATGTAACGCCCCTGTTCATGCCTACTCGCCCAAGTGTCTGTGGTGAAATGCACCCTGTCACACACAGAGTTTCTCAAAGAAGCGGTGATGTTGTGTGCGACATGCTGGTGGAGCGCAGGCACACCTTTCTTTGAGAAGTAGTGCCGACTGGGCATCTGGTACTGGGGCACTGCGACGGACATAAGGTCTCGAAAATCCTCTGTGTCCACCAGGCGGAAAGGCAGCATTTCTGTAGCCAACAGCTTGCAGATGGTGAAATTCAACCTCTTAGCTTTGTCATGGCTAGGAGGAAATGGTCTTTTACTTGTCCACATCTGAGGGACCGAGAGCTGGCTGTTGTGCTTAGATGGGGTTGAGGAGGGTGTCCCTGGCAAACTTGCCGGTCTGTGAGGAAGATGCAGGCGGAAAAGTTAGGTTGCCTTGATCCAAAGGTGGTGCTCTCGATGTCGGAGAGCGCTCAACACCAGCTGGTGTTTCCACTTCCAAATGAAATGATGACCTGCCAATCACACTGGCTGTTGCGGGTAAAGAGGTGGCAGGTCTGCGTCCAAAAACATGTGTGACTGCTGTCCCCCCAGTCACAGAGGATGAAGAGGCCGCGGATGCACAAGATGGGGCAGACAGTGGTTGGCCCGGCCCGCTAGGCCGCATTGTAGCACAGTGAGCTTCCCACTGCAACTTATGCTTCATATGCAAGTGATGGTTCATGCATGAAGTACTCGAACTATGGATTTTTTGGCCTCTACTTAGCTTTTGGTGACAAATATTACAGATAACACGAGTTGGGTCATCCTTATCGATCTGAAAAAATGCCCAGGCTATGCAAGGCTTAGAGCCCATGCGACCTGAAGAGCCACTACGACTTGTGGTCAGAGGCAGAGTTATGGTTGAGGACGCAGTTGTTGACATGCTTCCAGTACTCCGTCTCTGTCCAGGAAGGCGCAACCTTACCTCGTCGTCAATAGCATCTGTGACACCCAGCTGCGCTTGGTATCACAGATCTTAGAAGAGTGCATTGATGGAATCCTCCACAAGAGGCCCCCATAAACATTCACACATCTCCACCTTCCACCTCAGACCAGCAGAGGGAGCCCGTTAGGGATATAAATAGGGAAGGTGGAGCTAGGCAGTTCAGTTCCTCTGAAGAGTTCCTGCAGTAGAGAAGCCTAAGAGAGGTCAGTCTGCAGTGGAGCTCAGTCTAGTCTAGAGAACTCAGTTAATATTTCAGCAGTGGAGCACGAGGCTCCTGCTAGCTATATTCAGGGAGCCCAGTTAGAGCTTAAGGTGTGCCGGCGCCATAAGATCTGTGAAGCGCGGCAAGCTGCCGTTAGTGTGTGTAGCTTAGTGAGGGCCCGAGTAGGCCGAAGGCGAGTGGAGAGTTAGTACATAGGGGGCAGAGGAGCTTAACCAGCTCACCCCGAAGCATTTACCGGACACCGGATCCGAGCTTACCGGGATCTCTATGACCCAGTAAGGCATAACCGGAATCCCTGGAGAACTACAAGTCCCAGGATCGCTAAGGTGCTGATACGTAACAGAGCCAGTAGACGCTTAGGCCCCGCATACTGGGAGCGTGAACTCCAAGACAAGGCCCTACCACAAGGTCAGCCAGCGCAGGACAGAGGCAAAGTTAGGCCTAGCTCCAGGCAGGTCAGAAACTTACTACGCAGAGGCAAGAAACAGGAGGCCCTACACCCGCTCATTAGGGAGGATCCTGATATGCACCCTACACCCTACAGTGCTCCGGGATGTGCCTGAATTTCCACCAGTAAAAGGTACTGAAGTGACTACCGTGTCCGTTCCCGTTCTTGCTCTGACCCAGCTGGGTCTCGCCTGTCCTGCATTCCCCCTGCATACGCTTTTCTGAGGCCTAGCTCCACCTGTGGGGAGCTATACCATCGAGCTGCCTTATCACCGGCCTCAGTGAACTGCTGCAGCGCTGGTGCTTCTCACCAGATACCACAGTGGCGTCACAAACTCTTATAAAATTAACAATTATCCACCCTTTTAAAGAGTGACCCCAGGGTACGAGCCCGGGAGCTGACCACCGCGACATCCCCAAGGCCAGGCAAAGGCCCGGGTACCGATTCATCCCCATCCCCTGGACTAGTCACATCCTCCTCCACCTCCTCTGCTAACCTCATCGACTGGCTGACTGTGGGTTGACAGTAAGTTCGATCTCCAACCTCGTCATCATCACCCTGTGTGTTCTCACACCCGTCATCCTCAGAGACAACCTCTTCCTGCCCTGACCGAAAAGTCAAGTTGTCGCTCCAAACAGGTATTTGAGTCTCATAATCGTCTTCATCATTGTCTCCACCAACAGGAGTTACAGTTTGGGAACAAGGGTCTACATTATGCTCAGAACCTTCTTCATCTGGTCCTGGATCCAACTCATAAAGATTCTGGGCATCAGTGCAGATCATTTCCTCGTCTGGATTAACAGAAGCTCTGGAGCAGACCTCTGTTTCCCAGGCTATAGTATGAGTAAACAGCTGTGCAGACTCAACCATCTGTGTTACCCCATACTCGGACAGGCAGCTGGAGACTTGGGAGCTGTGAGGAAGCAAGTGCGATTGGGGTGACACCTCTGAGGACTGGAGTGTTTGTGATGTTGAAGTTGAGGTGGAGGAGAGCCCACTTGAAGGAGCACTTGATATCCATTGAAGCACCTGCTGTTTTTGTGCCTCATCTGGAATTTGTAGCGATGGGCGTGTCCGTAAGAAAGGGATCGTATCACATTGTCCATGAAAAGAAGTAGACATCTTAGTTTGGCTGGAAGATGGTCTTTCTTCTGCAGATGTTACTCCCCCCCCCACCGTAGGGGGGCTCAACCCACCAGCGGACAGGCACCAGTATTGGGAGAGGGGGGCTAGCCGTCAGGGTCCACCGCGGCTCTGGCACAAACCCGGCGACACGGAGGTCGCACGGGCAGGAACGGACTGGCCATGTCGGCTTGGCACTCCAGCGAAGTCCCTCTGCCCGCTCGCGCCCGTAACCTCAAAGGGATGCACAAGCGGCTTTTCTTCCCAGGGCTGTTCCCCGCCCAGCAGGAACGTGAGGGAGCTCAGGTCGGCCTTCCACTGTACTCCCTTACCCCCCTCGCCCTCTTTCCTTCTTCCGTTCTCCATCTAACCGCTCGACTCTGTGGTGTCCGCTCTCCCTCCAGCTCTCTCCTTCTCACAGGTGGACTACCGCGTGTATTCACACTGTGGCGAATCTTTTGGGCCCAGGCATAAGAAGTTGTTGAGGTAATGGATAATATGTGCCCCCTTAGAAACGTCCATTACAACCCATTTGAGGAAGCAACTAAACGCCTCAAATAGTTGTAGCGCTGGCGTCCCTGCCCTCTGCTAGGCAGGGACGCTGCTCCCCTCACCGCTCTGCTCCGTGCCCGGCGTCCTCTCCCCGCTCTGCTGTCAGCGCGCGCTCCTTCCCGGCGTCCTCCTCCCGCTCTGCTCTCAGCGCGCGCTCCTTCCCGGCCCCTGTGCTTAGGGCGCGCGCGCGCGCGCTCCCCTCCTCTTAAAGGGGCCGCGCGCGCCGTCCTAAGGAGTCCCCGGCCAATGGCCGGAGGACTTCATCATATATAAGGCACCTCCTCCAAAATGGAGGTGCCCGAGCAATGTTGTTTGCACCTGTGTCTCACCTGTGCTTCAGCCCTCAGGTCCCGCTGCCAGTTACCTGCCAGTTTCCTGCCAGTGACCTGCCTGATTCCTGCCTGAATACTTGTTACCTGTCTGCCAGTCTGAGGTCCGACGGTCTGCCTTACTACTCCTGTCAGTCTGTCTAAAGGACCAGCCTGCCCGCTCACCTGGGAGCGCACATCAGCTACCTGCCTGCTTTCCTGAGGTCCGACGGTCTGCCTTACAACTCCGGTCAGTCTGTCTATGGACCAGCTTGCCCGCTCACCTGGGAGCGCTTCTCCGTTACCTGCCTGCTTGCCAGCCCGGAGGCTCCGTTGTCACGTGCTGTGACCACCAGCTATTCCAGACTCTTGCCCGCTCACCTGGGAGCGCTTCTCCGTTACCTGCCTGCTTGCCTACCTGGAGGCTCCGCCGTCACGTGCTGTGACCACCAGCTATTCCAGACTCTTGCCCGCTCACCTGGGAGCGCTTCTCCGTTACCTGCCTGCTTGCCTGCCCGGAGGCTCCGTTGTCACGTGCTGTGACCATCAGCTACTTCAGACTCTTGTCCGCTCACCTGGGAGCGCTTCTCCGTTACCTGCCTGCTTGCCAGCCCGGAGGTTCCGCCGTCACGTGCCGTGACCACCTGCTATTCCAGAGACTCTCGCTTGCTCACCTGGGAGCACACATCTACCATCTGCCTGCTAGCCTACCCGGAGGCTCTGCCATCACAGGTCGTACCTACCCTTTACCCAGAGACTGCCCTGATCACTTGCCGTATCTCCTTGTCCGTTCATCCAGAGACTGCCACCCGCTCCCTTACAAGGGCCGCCCCCTTGTATAGTAGCTCAGAGGTTCCGCCTCCCAGACCCGTTACAGTCCCCCTTGTATAGTAGCTCAGAGGTTCCGCCTCCCAGACCCGTTACAGTTTGCTCGGGCCATGGAACCCGGTGGCACCCAAGCTCCCTCGCTCTCGGACCTCTGTCTTGAACTGTCCCGTCAGAGGTCCCAACAGGAGTCCATCCTGGGTCACCTGCGGAATGTCAATACTCGCCTGAACACTCTGTCTGATCCACCAACAACCTCCGCCAGTGCCATATCTTGCAATCCGGCAGCTCCGCTGCCCACTAATACCATGGTATCCTACCCCGGACCCCGGCTTTCGGCACCTCCTCGCTTCGGAGGCGACTCCGTCCAGGCTCGGGGCTTCTTAAATCAGTGCACCCTGCATTTCGAACTTTTGTCCTACCAGTTTAACTCCGACCGGGCCAAAATTGCCTTCATCATGTCCCATCTCACCGGGGAGGCCCTGGCCTGGCTAAATCCTCTATGGGAGAGAGGAGACCCCCTGGTGTCCAACTTGCCTGCTTTTCTCACGGCTTTCCGGAAAGTCTTCGACGAACCCGGACGGAAGACCTCATCTGCATCATCGTTGCTACGCCTCCGTCAGGGGAGTCTCACCGTGGGCCAATATGCCATACGGTTCCGTACCCTTGCCTCGGAGCTGGCCTGGGATAACGACGCTCTGGTTTCCGTCTTCTGGGAGGGTCTGTCCGGCCGTATTAAAGATGAACTTGCCGGTCGGGACATTCCTACCACTCTCGATGACTTAATAACTCTTGCCACCCGGATTGACCTACGGTTCCAGGAGCGTGCCAGAGAGGTCACCCGTGAGAGGAGGTTACCACGTCTAGCTCCTACTTTTCAGAAACCCGTCACTCCTTCTGTCTCTAACCAGGTACACCCTCCTGAGCCTATGCAGGTCGACCAGACCAAGATGGTCAAGACCCGTCAGGACTTACGCCGTGCCGAGGGGACCTGCTTCTACTGTGGCAGTAAGGAGCACCGGATCCGTGCCTGCCCGGAGAGGTCGGGAAACGCCTGTGTCTAGGTTCGCTCAGAGAGGTCCACCTAGACAAGAATAAATCCTCTCCATCCCTGCTGTTGTCAGTTTCAATCGTCTACGGGGAGAACCGTTATTTCGAACTAGCCCAACTGGACTCTGGAGCAGCCGGGAATCTTATTTCACAGTCCCTGGTAGAGAAATACCGCATCCCCACCAAACCTCTGGCTGTACCCTTGTCTGTGGCTGCCGTGGATGGGGGTCTCTTACCACGCCCCATCCAACTCATCACCGAATCCATTACTCTGCAGGTGGGAATGCTGCATTCTGAGAGTATCTCCTTTCATGTTCTGCCTGGACTCTCTCACGCCCTCTTGCTAGGTCTGCCTTGGCTCCAGAAACATGCACCCGTGCTTGACTGGCAAACCGGAGAAGTCCTTCGCTGGGGACAAGACTGTCATAAGACCTGCCTGGTTCCCGTCCATCCCGTCCGTCCCTCTCCTACCCCAGCTAATCTACCTGGACTTCCAATTCCTTATTGGTCTTATGCTGATGTTTTTAATAAAAAGGAGGCAGAGACATTACCCCCTCATAGACCATACGACTGTCCCATCGACCTGTTACCCGGTACTACTCCTCCCCGTGGGCGTATTTATCCTTTATCCGCTGCTGAGACCCGGTCGATGTCCGAATATATTGAGGAGAATCTGGCCAGGGGATTCATCCGGAAATCTACCTCCCCGGCGGGAGCAGGCTTCTTTTTCGTCAAAAAGAAGGACGGCTCTCTCCGTCCCTGTATAGACTATAGAGGCCTAAATCAGATCACGGTGAAGAATAAGTATCCCCTTCCGCTCATTCCAGAATTATTTGATCGTCTGAGGGGGGCTAGAATCTTCACCAAACTAGACCTCCGTGGGGCGTACAACCTGGTTCGTATCCGTCAAGGGGATGAATGGAAGACGGCATTCAACACCCGGGATGGCCACTATGAATACCTGGTAATGCCCTTTGGTCTCTGTAACGCTCCTGCCGTCTTTCAAGAGTTGGTCAATGACATCTTCCGGGACCTTCTCTACTCCTGCATAGTGGTGTACCTGGACGACATCTTGGTCTTCTCTCCGGATCTCCAGACTCACCGGAGGGACGTTCGTCAGGTCCTGCTCAGGCTCAGGCAGAATCACCTCTTCGCTAAATACGAGAAGTGCCTCTTTGAGCAGACCTCGCTTCCGTTTTTGGGCTACATTATTTCTCAGACCGGCCTACGAATGGATCCAGAGAAACTGTCTGCCATCGAGAAATGGCCCCGACCGGAGGGGTTGAAGGCCATTCAGCGGTTCCTGGGCTTCGCCAACTACTACCGCCTCTTCATACCACACTTCTCTTCCCGGACTGCCCCAATTTCCGCGCTCACCCGTAAGGGTACTAATCCCAAAGAGTGGCCGCCCGAAGCAGAAGAAGCCTTTCTTTCCTTAAAACAGGCCTTCTCTTCCGCCCCGGTGCTGCATCGCCCGGACGGCAACAAGCAGTTCTTCCTGGAAGTGGACGCCTCCTCCTCTGGAGCTGGAGCGGTACTTACTCAAAAATCTTCTTCCGGGAGGATGGTAACTTGCGGCTTCTTCTCTAAACTCTTCTCCTCCTCAGAGCGCAATTATTCTATAGGAGATCGAGAGTTATTGGCCATCAAACTGGCATTGGAGGAGTGGCGTTACCTGCTTGAGGGGGCTCTTCACCCGGTAATAATTTACACTGACCACAAGAACTTGGCTTACCTACAGCATGCCCAGAGACTTAACCCGCGCCAAGCCCGGTGGTCCTTGTTTTTTGCTCGTTTTGATTTTGTCCTTCATTTTCGCCCGGCTGACAAAAACGTCAAGGCGGACGCCTTGTCTCGATCCTTTCTGGTATCTGATCTCGAGGAAGATCCGAAACACATCATCGATCCCGCCAGAGTAATGCAGGTGGCTCCCGTGAGTCTAAATCGTCTCCCTCCCGGAAAGACGTTCGTATCAGTACCTGATCGGGAGAAGATCCTTCACTGGGGTCACTCGTCTAAACTGGCTGGCCACACTGGTCAGAAGAAGACCCTCCAGCTTATTTCCCGGCACTACTGGTGGCCTACCCTGCACAAGGATGTAATAGACTTTGTTTCTGCCTGTGTGTCCTGCGCCCGCAACAAGGTTCCGAGACGTCTGCCAGCCGGTCGCCTCCTTCCGCTCCCAGTACCTGCTGCCCCCTGGCAGCATATTGCAATGGACTTCATAACTGACCTCCCACTCTCTGCCGGTTGTACGGTCATTTGGGTGGTCGCTGACCGCTTCTCCAAGATGGCTCATTTCGTTCCCCTGCCAGGCCTCCCGTCTGCACCCGAGCTAGCTAGAGACTTTATTCGTCACATCTTCCGTCTTCATGGCCTGCCCCTCCACATCGTGTCGGATCGTGGGGTACAGTTCACCTCACGCTTCTGGAGAGCCACTTGTAAACTACTAGACGTCACCCTGGACTTCTCTTCCGCTTACCACCCACAGTCCAATGGTCAAGTGGAGCGGATCAATCAGAACCTGACCAGTTACCTCCGGCACTTCGTTAATGCCCACCATTCTGACTGGGTGGATCTCCTACCATGGGCCGAGTTCTCTTACAATAATCACGAGAGCGAATCCTCCTCCAAATCCCCGTTTTTTGTAGTCTTTGGTCAGCATCCTCGGATTCCTTTTCCTGTCTCCACCTCGGTGGACAACCCGGCTGCGGAATCTCTCGTTAGCAAATTTTCCTCCATTTGGGAGAGTACCCGATCCGCACTCCTTCAGTCTTCCGAGCGTATGAAAAGACACGCTGACAAAAAACGTCTGGACCCTCCTCAATTCCGTCCTGGGGATAAAGTCTGGCTCTCGTCCAAATATGTCCGGCTCAAGATCCCTTCCTATAAGTTAGGGCCTCGGTTCATCGGTCCACTGGAGGTCATCAGTCAGATCAACCCGGTGGCCTATAAATTGAAACTCCCGGCCAACTTACGGATCCCTAACTCCTTCCATGTATCTCTCCTCAAACCTGTGGTACTTAACTCTTTTTCCAAGTCTACAGGTACGCCTCCTGCTCCGGTTTCTGCTGAGGACGAGTTTGAGGTAGAGAACATTCTTGCCACCAAAAGGGTAAGAGGAAAGACCTTTTTTCTGGTAGATTGGAAGGGGTTTGGTCCTGAGGAAAGAACGTGGGAGCCCCGGGAGAACATCCATGCCCCTCTCATCCTAGCTAAATTTCTGTCTGGCCTAAAAAAGGGGGGGCCTAAAGGGGGGGGTACTGTAGCGCTGGCGTCCCTGCCCTCTGCTAGGCAGGGACGCTGCTCCCCTCACCGCTCTGCTCCGTGCCCGGCGTCCTCTCCCCGCTCTGCTGTCAGCGCGCGCTCCTTCCCGGCGTCCTCCTCCCGCTCTGCTCTCAGCGCGCGCTCCTTCCCGGCCCCTGTGCTTAGGGCGCGCGCGCGCGCGCTCCCCTCCTCTTAAAGGGGCCGCGCGCGCCGTCCTAAGGAGTCCCCGGCCAATGGCCGGAGGACTTCATCATATATAAGGCACCTCCTCCAAAATGGAGGTGCCCGAGCAATGTTGTTTGCACCTGTGTCTCACCTGTGCTTCAGCCCTCAGGTCCCGCTGCCAGTTACCTGCCAGTTTCCTGCCAGTTACCTGCCTGATTCCTGCCTGAATACTTGTTACCTGTCTGCCAGTCTGAGGTCCGACGGTCTGCCTTACTACTCCTGTCAGTCTGTCTAAAGGACCAGCCTGCCCGCTCACCTGGGAGCGCACATCAGCTACCTGCCTGCTTTCCTGAGGTCCGACGGTCTGCCTTACAACTCCGGTCAGTCTGTCTATGGACCAGCTTGCCCGCTCACCTGGGAGCGCTTCTCCGTTACCTGCCTGCTTGCCAGCCCGGAGGCTCCGTTGTCACGTGCTGTGACCACCAGCTATTCCAGACTCTTGTCCGCTCACCTGGGAGCGCTTCTCCGTTACCTGCCTGCTTGCCTACCTGGAGGCTCCGCCGTCACGTGCTGTGACCACCAGCTATTCCAGACTCTTGCCCGCTCACCTGGGAGCGCTTCTCCGTTACCTGCCTGCTTGCCTGCCCGGAGGCTCCGTTGTCACGTGCTGTGACCATCAGCTACTTCAGACTCTTGTCCGCTCACCTGGGAGCGCTTCTCCGTTACCTGCCTGCTTGCCAGCCCGGAGGTTCCGCCGTCACGTGCCGTGACCACCTGCTATTCCAGAGACTCTCGCTTGCTCACCTGGGAGCACACATCTACCATCTGCCTGCTAGCCTACCCGGAGGCTCTGCCATCACAGGTCGTACCTACCCTTTACCCAGAGACTGCCCTGATCACTTGCCGTATCTCCTTGTCCGTTCATCCAGAGACTGCCACCCGCTCCCTTACAAGGGCCGCCCCCTTGTATAGTAGCTCAGAGGTTCCGCCTCCCAGACCTGTTACAGTCCCCCTTGTATAGTAGCTCAGAGGTTCCGCCTCCCAGACCCGTTACAATAGTGAGCAGGATCTGGAGCACCCCATGGGCAAACAGCGATCTATATAGTATGCTCCTTCCCAGAAGCAGCCCAATAGGTGAACACTATTCGGAGGCACAGGTAGTAAATAACCGGAACGCCGCATCAATGTCTGTTTTGGCCATTAGGGTGACCCTTCCCAACTTCTTGATCCGCCTGATTGCCTTCTCAAAGGATGTACAGTATATACTACTGTACTTGGTTCCGCGTCGATGTTCACGTTTACGTTTTTGGCACAACTCACAATGGGGATACCGCCATTCTACCTAAAGATATTTCTTTTTTTAATTTTCTTGTCACGACGTCTGGGTGTTGGTAGGCTGATTTTAGATTTTTACTCCAGCCTTTCTTGATTTTAGAAGGGCATGACATGCCTATATCTGTGTCTCCCCCTCCTTTTACTCCTCCACCTCTTTTCTTTTCGCATGACTATATGTACTTGTCACTTTTCCATGTGTTAGTTGTGTCTTCTGAGCAGTTTGTCAGCTTCTGGACACCTTTGAAGTGTTTTCTATGTGTTTTCTATGTGTTCCTATGTGTTTTTGTTTGCCTGCCATTGGTTTTAACGGTGTTCGAAGGTGTTCGACGAACAGTTCGACGAACAGTTCGGCGAACATACGGGTGTTCGACGAACCGAACCGAACTCGAACACTA
The DNA here is from genome assembly GCF_046119375.1 of Phyllobates terribilis. NCBI lineage: Eukaryota > Metazoa > Chordata > Amphibia > Anura > Dendrobatidae > Phyllobates > Phyllobates terribilis. The sequence continues at coordinate 87,064,823 of NW_027362768.1, read as the reverse complement.
CGGGGGTGGCTCAACACTAATGATAAGGAGTATGCAGTGCCACTGTTGATCCGATCATGGTACATATTTCTTGATACACGCATGAGGAAAAGGCTGGTCCCTGATCACTTTCAATAACTTCTGGGACTCCATACCGGTAAACAGCTTCAAAGACCAGCTTCTTGGCGGTAGTCTTGGCAGTCATGTTTGGAACGGCGAATGCTTCTGGCCAACTAGAAAACATATCCACTACCACTAAGCAGTATTCATATCGTCCTGCTTTAGGGAGAGTGCTGTGATCAACTTGCAATCGTTGGAACGGATACTCTGGTTTGGCACGGCGTTTTGTTGGTACATTCTGTAATCTACCTGGGTTACAGGTTTGGCATATTGTGCAACCTTTGTTCTGTGCACTCAACACGGTGGAAATTCCTGGAGCCCAATACAGCTTCTGTACCAGTAGCAAAGCTTGATTCTTCCCTCGATGCACCGGTCCATGGGCCCAGGCTGCAACGGCTGGATAAGGAGTCGAGGCAAACAATACAGTTGTTCCTTCTTCCATAGCCCATCTATCAACTTAGCACCTGCCTCCTTCCATGGCTGGCGTTCTTCTTTAGAGACTTTTTGCTGTGTGGAGCGTAGCTTTGTGATTGGAGGGACCGGTTGATGCTCTTCTGCAGGTTGATCCTGGGTTGGCACGGAATTTAGCTGTTTAGCCTGTTGCCGCGTAACAGCCATGGACATGGATGTCGGAAGAAGAGCTGCTCGCTTAGCATGGAGATCAGCAAGTGCATTACCTCTTGCTTCAGGGGCATCTGGCCGGGTATGAGCTTTTACTTTTACGACAGCCAACTGTCTTGGTAGTTGTACTGCTTCCATCAACTGTCTGACGCTTTCAGCATTTTTCACAGGAGAACCTGCAGCCAGAGCTTTGAGCTCTGCTTCCTGTGTTGACATACTGGGAGGTAAGGCTGCAGCCTTTACAAATGTATCTTCAGTTGTGACAGCATTTTCAGTATGAAACCTGCCAGTGTCTTCTTTTAATCGTCATATAGGGGCTGCATCAGACGTGAGGCGTCTGTGATCCTTTGTCTGCAATATGTACATAGTCCGAGGAACTGTTGCAGCTCTATGGGATCTTTTGGGAATGGTAGCAGGTAGATGGCCGTCTTCCTTTCTTCTGTGAGATGTCTGGCACCCTGAGTAAGGCAGTGGCCTAAGAGGACCACTTGACCGAGGCAAAACTGAAGTTTCGAGGCTGAGACTCAACAATTCAGTTTTGCTAGATGCTTGAGGAGGCTAACACTGGCCCTGATGGACACTTGCTCCGTGGGGGCACACAAACGAGGATCATCCACTTATTGTAAAAGTACTACCTCAGAGTTGTCCAGCTGCCACGGCAGCAGACAGCTAGACATGTTCTTTGCAAACTGATTAGGGCTATTCTGCGCACCCTGCAGCATTACTGTCCAAGTCAATTGCCTGCCCTGATATGTAAATGCAAACAGAAACTGACAGTCTTTGTGTAGTGGAATGCTAAAAAAACAAAACAAAAAAACGTTTGCTAAATCAATTACTGTAAACCAGACAACGTGTATGTGCATCTATTAGGAACTTAAGGATACATGACCATCTAGAGAATTAGTTTACATCACCATATTTAAGCCCTAATGTCAAAGTGGACATAAATATGTGCTGTTGAGGGTAGTAGATTGATCAGCCAACTTATCCTGAGCCCATATTTTAAGGGCTTGACAGAAGTCAACCCCACTCTCATACGTATTGGCGTCTAAATGCTCTGTCACACACTGATCATGATGATCTTCCTCATGCACATTCCGGGTGTAGTGTGTATTGCTGCCTGTATTCCGGGTGTGCCAAGATGGCCGCCACCAGAAGGAAGCACACTACAGGAGGGGTGCACCAAAATGGCCGCCGCCAAAGGGACATCTGGTCAGAGGCCGGAGGTGATTTAATGGGTGTAGCAACATGGCCGCTGCAGGAAGGGTTGGAACTTTGGGCGGACATAGGTATAACAGATGAGGATGGGGCACTAGGAGTGGCTTGGGTAGTAGCGAGGGGTGGGCCTCCTGAACGGGGTACGTGACATGCAACACAATAATCTTTTCACAGGAATTTGTACAGGTACATCCCCCCGTCCGCCATTATCGGGCAGTGGCTGGAGAGCAGTATCTTTGTAATACACATAACATGGCATTTTTCCCTTATTGTCTGTATTTTCTTCCTCCATCCACCTTTTTTTTTTTTTTCACAAATTCTCTGCTGTTCCGTACCAAGCCAAAGCTATTTGTAACAATCCTTTATCTTCTAACTTGCCCTTTTTCTTCTTCAAAATTAACCGGCCCTTATCTGGTAGCACGCATAACTTTTCCCTTGTTTCAATAAACCCAGCGCAGCATTTTTTCAGCTGCATTTTGTAGCACAAACAGTCAGACACTCCTGTTACAGTATCAGAAGGAAGATTAGAACCGAGTGTATATATATCATAAATATCTGAATAATCTCCATACTGCAACCTACTCTTAGGACCATATATCTCAGGCCATTCGTATACAGAACAATATATACTGAGGTGACGAAGCAAGAAATACTACGAATGTATGGCCAATATATTGGAAAAATAGAAAATCACTTTATTGAGAAAAACTTTTTTAAAAAGATCATTAAAGTCATACGGGACTTCGGTGGCACAACATATGTCAAAAATAAATTACACATAGATAATTAAAACATAATTAAGAACAGACATCAGGTGTTGCCACAGGGTGCAGATATCACATCCATCATTATATTCAATTGCATTTATATTGCACAAGGGGACACTGTGAGGATTGTATGTATATTCATATACATGGGGGCTGGAAGGAGGTATCATAACAAGGTATACATGGCCACAAATAGAGCCTCACTTATGGACCTAAACCTAAAATCCACCCGTCATAGATGTAAATAACTCACAGAACACATATCAAAAAAAGAGAGAAAACATGATTCACCTTGTGTAAACATAGAAGCTGCATGCTGTGTGGCTCACCATTTTTTCACATCAGCTGCATTTTGTAGCACAAAACAGTCAGACACTCCTGTTACAGTGCTAGATAATTCTCCCTTCTTTACATAAAAATAATTAAAACAACCAGGCTTCGTCTCCTCCTCTGCGAGCGAGATGGCGGATGGCAGGCTGAGGTCTCCCTCCCACAGGAAAATGTAACACCTTAAACACTTTTGGTGCATTCTTAAATGATCTTTTCTCTTCTCGACCGATCATGATATTCATCACATCCTCTCCCTCCTGTCTCTCTCTCTCACCTCCTGTCTCTCTCTCTCACCTCCTGTCTCTCTCTCTCTTTCTCACCTCCTGTCTCTCTCTCTCTTTCACCTCCTGTCTCTCTCTCTCTTCCACCTCCTGTCTCTCTCTCTCTTTCTCACCTTCTGTCTCTCTCTCTCTCACCTCCTGTCTCTCTCTCTCTCACCTCCTATCTCTCTCTCTCTCACCTCCTGTCTCTCTCTCTCTTTCTCACCTCCTGTCTCTCTTTCTCTCTCACCCAACAACAAAGATCCTTAATTTTGTGCACAGCGGAGTCAGGCCAGAACTCCCAGCTGTTCCACTGACTTTTTTCACCCCCTCCCATCGGGGAAGTCTTTCACGACAAATGAAAGGAGGAGCGCTTTTGCAGCTTTGCAGCGCTCCGGACACTCGATATATGTATATCTACGTGCGTGCCCTACCCAATCTTCGATCACCTGCCGCGACTGAAACTAACAATGTCCAGTCTCCTAAGAATCTTTGTCAGAAGTTAAGGAAGGGAAGATTCACACAATATTCACTTGTCAATCCGAGGTGATACTGTTTTGAAAGTAAATAATATCAGACCCCTAATGGGACTACACCCCTTATAGTCTCACCTTTGACTATATCCAACCAGGACGTCCGGAGATACTGCAAACAACCACACACCACGTGGAAACCACGCCAAATGGTCAGTAACACTAGTAAAGAACTGGTGCACTTACCGTGGCTTTTTGTGGGGGATGATCAGTCCCAATTCCAGTGAGGGAGGCTGAAGGCAAGTCTCTCTTTGTGGACGTCCAGAGGTGGTGGGGCGTCCCTGGTTAGGGATCCGAGTCACGACACCAGCTGTTGACCTGCTAACCCCCAAATCCAAGCGACACTACTCCGTCCTCCTCCTCCTGGACCTGTCATCTGCCTTTGACACAGTGGACCATTCCCTCTTACTACAGACTCTCTCATCTCTTGGCATCAACGACTTGGCCCTATCTTGTATGTCTTCATACCAAACAGACCGGACATTCAGCGTCTCCCACCTCCTCATCTCGCTCCCTATCTGTCAATGCCCCCCAAAGCTCAGTTCTATGGCCCCTGCTCTTCTCCATGTACACCTTTGGCCTGGGACAGCTCAGAGTCTCATGGATTTTAATATCACCTCTATGATGATGACACACAGAACTACCTCTCTGGACCTGATATCAACTCCTTACTAACCAGAATCCCACAATGTCTGTCCGCTATTTCATCTTTCTTCTCTGCTAGATTTCTAAAGCCTAACAGGGGTAAAACTAAATTCATCATCTTTCACCCACCTCACTCAACAACCCAGCAGCAGGACCGCTACCTCCTCCTTTGTGCAAGGAGAAACAGGAGGAGCACTGCCAGAGCCCTGCAAAATGACCTCCAGCAGGCCACAAATGTGCATGTGTCTGCACAAATGGTTAGAAACCGACTCCATGAGGGTGGTATGAGGGCCCGACATCTACAGATGGGGGTTGTGCTCACAGCCCAACACCGTGCAGGATGCTTGGTATTTGCCACAGAACACCTCCACAGTCACCAGACCTGAACCCAATCGAGATGGTTTGGGGTGAGCTGGACCGCAGAGTGAAGGCAAAAGGGCCAACAAGTGGTAAGCATCTCTGGGAACTCCTTCAAGATTGTTGGAAGACCATTTCCGGTGACTACCTCTTGAAGCTCATCAAGAGAATGCCAAGAGTGTGCAAAGCAGTCATCAAAGCAAAAGGTGGCTACTTTGAAGAACCTAGAATATAAGACATATTTTCAGTTGTTTCACACTTTTTTGTTAAGTATATAATTCCACATGTGTTAATTCATAGTTTTGATGCCTTAAGTGTGAATGTACAATTTTCATAGTCATGAAAATACAGAAAAATCTTTAAATGAGAAGGTGTGTCCAAACTTTTGGTCTGTACTGTATACATATACATATCAGAGCTAGGCAGGCAGGCAGTGTATGTGGCAGACTGCAGTGTTTAATACAGCACAAGTGGGTCCACTGAACGTCCTGTCTGCTTCTGCTGTAATAATTACAAATATTTCTAGACATAGCCCCAGATATCAGGGGCCAGGGCACATTTTTTTATCTTAATCCTGGTTATTTGCTTAAAAAGCAATCCAGAGTATACCATTTTTCTGCTCACTGCAGAATAAAGCCAGATCTGTTCCATATTACAGTGATAAAAATCCAGAAATTTGAACTGAACGTGTAAAATATTGTCCTCCTTTTCCATTCCGTTGCAGTGTGTCGGTGAAGCTATTCACACTAGGTCTCCGTGTAGTATAATATTAGTAAATTACAGGCCTACAATTTAAAGCCGTGGTTCTCTGTCAGACATATCACCAAAAAGACTTCAAAAATCATACATTTCTTCCATTTTCATTCCGTTGCAGTGTGTCGGTGAAGCTATTCACACTAGGTCTCCGTGTAGAATAATATTAGTAAATTACAGGCCTACAATTTAAAGCCGCGGTTCTCTGTCAGACATATCACTGAAAAGACTTCTAAAATCATACATTTCTTCAATTTTCATTCTGCTGCAGTGTGTCGGTGAAACTATTCACACTAGGTCTCCGTGTAGAATAATATTAGTAAATTACAGGCCTACCTGAGGAAGATAGCTTCTGCTATCGAAATGCGTCGTGGTATTAGAGAGCGTGCTAAACAATAAAAGGTTTGTGTGTTATAACCTAATCCCCTGACTAGTTGTTCTAGCGCTTCACTAACACCGCTCAATTCCTTCTTTCTTGATTGCTAATCTCCCCTGTGGAGAGCGGTGGAAGCTGCTCTGCTTACAACTAGCCTACTACAGGACCTTCCGTGATGTCATTGTGGAACGCCCACTTCGGTCACACGGTCCTGGTCATGTGACCGCTGAAGCAGACAGAAACTCCCTACAGCAGTTCCTGCTAAGCTGCGGTCATCATACAGACTCCCACCTGGAAGCGTTTTCCCTTGTTGTGCGGGGCTCCTTTGCACAACAGGACCAGGTGAGTGGTCACAACATCCTCCCCCTTCATTCCCCTCCCAAACCTCAGGCTCTTCACCATTGGTGCTCCAACTGCTTTTATTTTCCAGATGTATCACATATAACTGCATTCCAAAATCAGCCATTTCTCGCAAACGTGGAAAATATTGTCCTCCACTTAAAATGGGCAAGGTGCGTGGCAATGGACAGGGAAGTGGACGTGATGGTGATGGTGCATGCAGAGGCTGAGGATGTGGCCGTGTGCAAGGTGAAATTGTGCTACAACAAACACCCACATCTTGTTGCTCGACCTTCCTGTCCCAATTACTAGGGGACCGCAGAGCACCACTATTGAACACAGAGCAGTGTCAAAAGGTTATTGGTTGGATAGTAGATAATGCTTTCAGTCACTTGGCCACCACCACCTCCACCCTGTCTTCCACACGGTCAAGTCTCAGTAGCCGTGAGTCTGGACCGCATATTCCTCACCCTGATCCTACTTCCTCCCACCATGCCGAGTGCCTGGAGACAGCTGATCCCACACTTGGACACTCAGAAGAGCTGTTCACTTTTCCATTTGTAGATTCGGGCCTCTAGCCCAGCCAGTTTCAAGAGAGTCAAGGGGAGAACGCGTGTAGCGATGCCCAAGTATTGGGGCAGCCATGGTCACATGAAGGCGACCGTGGTAAAGTGCAACTACTGTTGCAAGAGATAGATGATGATGATGATGAGACACAATTGCCAGAAAGTCAGGAGGAGGACCAGGGTGCGGAAGTGAAAGACAAGGTGGTGAATGATATAATCACTGATACAACCTGGCAGGGGTACACACAGAGTGAGAACAGCAGCACACAGGGGGAGGGAGGCGTATCACCACAACAGGCAGGAATAAGCATGTGGTGGCCGCAAACACAAGGCGGGAAAGCATTCCTCGTAATGCCAACACGACGCAAGTTGCCAGTACAACTGTTAGGTCTTCCCAAGTCTGGTTATTTTCTAAAGACTCTGCAGATAACCCCAAAAAGGCCATTTGCACCACCTGCCAGGCCAGCATCAGCAGGGGTAGCAAAACTAGCAACCTGAGCACCACCAGCATGATCAGGCACATGGCAGCAAAGCACCCGACTAAGTGAACCGAACCCCAGGGTCCAGCAACAGGGTCTGCGGGTGACACCACTGCTTCTTTCGGTGTTGTGCGTGCATGCCAATCCCCTGTCCATGGCGCACGCCAAGATGCCTTCCACCCTGCACCTGTCGTTACACACTCTCAAGTAGCAGCTTCAGCAAGCATGGAATAACAATAAGAAATATTTCAGTGAATAACAGTACAGTCCTTTGCAACAGTGTGATGCACCCAGTCGTGGGAGACACCACGTAAGTTTGCTTTCTCTTTATATAGCCCTAGCGGTGGTCACCGGTTCTTCCCACTAGGCCGCAAGTCTCTTCCAGATAAAATCTATCAGATCCCGTTTAGCCTCCCATGCACCAAACAGCCCCCACCCAACCTGAGATCCTAATCCCAACTGTCCCCAATATCAAAGGTGAGAGTTGTAAGTGACAGCTCTGTTCACTTGGGTGGTTCCTCCACTGCTGCTGGCACGTCTTTCCTGTCACGGTCTTCTCTCAGCTCTTCTCGGCTTGACCGTTGATGGTAATCGCTCATGCTTGGGGGAAGGGAGTCCCGACCTCGGCTCTCGACGGCAGCGTCGGGTCCCAGGAACTTACTCAGTATGGGGAGCAGGTCCTGACTCTGACCAACATGCTCAGGGCTCAGGGGGGGCTTCTGTGAGGAGTGTGGAGCCTCTCAGGCAATGCTTAACTCTGGTGCAACACAGCCCTCCGGATGAGGCCTGTCACGCTGGGCTCTGCTGTCCCTCTGGAGCATGTCTGCTCCACTCTGCAGCTTGGTGCCAAATCTCTGGCTGCAGCGTCTCCTCCGGTGCACATCCACACCCTGCGCTCTCTTGGCGCCGAAAGACCCCTGCAATCTGGCACACAGGGCCTTTATACCCAGGAAACTCTCTGGGTCACATGATCAGGTCCAGTGCACAAAAATCCCTCCCCTTGCAAAAACTGCTAGGAACATTTGGTTCCTGCTAACACAATTCTTTGTTTCACTTTAGGTTTGTTCCAGGAGAAGGTGGTGTTTGCTTACAGTTACTTAGTCTCTCTTGTCCATCTCTCTACAGCAGCACTGCCTCGGCCAAGCGGCAGCAGGCTGTGCTGAAGCTAATATGCTTAGGTGACAAACCACACAATGCTGAAGAGTTGTGGACAGCTCTGAAAGACCAGGCAGATCTGTGGCTGACATCGCTGAACCTACAGCTAGACATGGTCATGTGTGACAATGGCTGGAACCTGGTGGCAGCTCTGAGGCGAGGCGAGCTCACACATGTACCATGCCTGGCCCATGTGCTTAACCTCGTGATTCAGCGGTTTCTCAAAACCTACCTGGATCTGCTGGATCTGCTCTTCAAAGTATGCCGCCTATGTGCCCATTTTAGAGAGTCAGCTACAGCTTCCGCCGCCCTTGCTGTGCTTCAGCAGCATTTGCAACTTCCAGCTCACCGACTGATCTGCGATGTCCCCACGTGTTGGAACTCTACATTGCACATATTGGGAAGGATTTGTGAGCAGAAGAGTGCAATTGTTGACTACCAGCATCAACAAGGCCGTCAGTACTCAGGTCAGACTCCAAACATAAAACCTCTGTAGCGGACATGAATGTCAGACATCTGTACCATCCTCCAAAACTTTGAGGACTCCACCAAGATGGTGAGCGGCGATGACGCCATAATTAGCATCACCATCCCGCTTTTCTGTCTTCTGAAACGCTCTCTGCTCTCAATTAAAGAGGATGCATTGCATGCGGAGCACGATGAGATGGAGCAAGGAACCCTACAGGGTGATTACACACATCCCAGCCTCATGTCATCCCAACTTAGATTGGGTGACAATGAGGAAGAGGAGGAGGAGGAAGAAGAAGAACAGGAGCTAGTTTCCTGCGCTATAGAGGGTGCTACCTGCACAACCGTCATACAGTCTGTTCAGCGCGGATTGCCTGAGGACCACGAGGAGGAGGTTGAAGAGCAGAGCATGGTCACTCATCCTCTTGGTGAGGACATGGAAGTCTTGCCTCTTTGCAGTCTGGCACACATGGCTGAGTTTATGTTACGCTGCCTTTCCCGTGACCCTCGCATTGTCCAAATTTTGGGTGACAGTAATTACTGGTTGGTGACGCTTCTAGCCCACACTTCAGGGAGAACTTTCTGTCTCTTATTCCCTTGCAGGACAGGCCTAATAAAATGGTGCAGTACGAGAAGGCCCTTGTTGTGGAATTATTTTAAAAAAATTCCTAAAAACTCTGGCAGCAGAGGTCACAGTTCGTTCGACAACCAAGGAGTACAGGTGAGAGAGACACAAATGCAATCCAGCAGAGGCAGGGGAACACTGTCAAAGTTCTGGGACAGTTTTCTCAGACCCTCTCATCGGACAGGCCCGGAGGCGCGGGGTACTCTCACAAGGAGTGCAAAGTTTCGGAAGATGGTGAGGGAGTACCTTGCCGACCGTACCAACGTCCTCCGTGATTCCTCTGTGCCTTATAATTATTTGGTGGGTAAGATTGGCGTGCACTCTGTCACAGGTTGAGGTGCAGATGTAAAGGGCCAGTAAGCCCAGGTTGAGTATAGTAGAGTTAATACATCGCACTCTCGTATAGATGCAAAGTGTGGTTTATTAAAACAGCATATAGCGAACAGTGAAGACGTTTCGGCTCACTCGGCCTTATTCAATTCAGTCGCTATTTCTACTGGTTAGTATATGTATAGAAATGATAGCTGTTTATTCAGGTAGGTAGGGTTCTTTAGAAGCTAGACTCTTAGTCCAGGTAAGCGTGTAGGGACTGGTAAAACATCCGGTTATAGGCTGTCACGTAATGCTGGATAGCGGTGCTGCCAGCTGATCCACAGAGCAAGGTGCTGGCAGCACCGCAATCCAGCATTACCTGACAGACTATAACCGGATGTTTTACCAGTCCCTACATATACTAACCAGTAGAAATAGCGACTGAATTGAATAAGGCCGAGTGGGCCGAAACGTCTTCACTGTTCGCTATATTCTTTGTATTGTCGCCTTCTACCACTGGTCTGGTTTAAGTATTTCTACTTATGCTGTTTTAATAAACCACACTTTGCATCTATATGAGAGTGCGATGTATTAACTCTATTATAATCATTTGGTAGCCAAGCTAGACACATGGCATGAACTGCCTTGGAGGTCCTGCCCTGCCATGCCACTAGCGTTTTGTCATAGTGAGTTTTTAGTGCCACCGGTGGAATTATAACCGAAAGGCGCATCCGCTTGTCAACTGAAAATGCTGACAGGCTGACTCTTATAAAAATGAACAAGGGCTGGATAGGGCCAGACTTCTCAACACCACCGAATGATAACAGCGTAACATAAACTCCAATACAGTGTCTTTTTTTGGTGAGGTCTAACTCTATTCCCATGCACCTCTGTCTTTACACCCAGACATGGGTATACGATTCCTGATTTTGTCTATTTCCTCTTGTCCTCCTCCTTCTCCGCATCCTCACCCTCCACCACCATATGTACCATATCAAGATACAGTATCTACATACTTGTGCTTGCATTCCAAGGAATGGGTTATGGATAACAGAATGCTGCACTGGGACAAGAACGTGGACGGTGATTATTGCAAGTCTGCATCGACAGGTGCATGGCGGGAGGCATTTTGCATGCGCCTAGGATCACTTATGATGGGCACACTTTTAGGCAGTGACCTGGGAGTCAGAGATGCTTCCAGGGGTCTTCTCCATGCTGTTTCTATGTCTTTTCAGCACTGTATTTATGTGTCTGATGATATGTCACACGCCACATGGCCAGATAAGGTTGTAAAATGTTAAAATTACATTTCCCAGTGAATGCATTTGTCTTGGTTGAAAGAAACGCAAAAACGCACCAAAAACGCTGCGTGTGAACATAGCCCAAGGTGTGGAGAAACATTTTTGTTTTAGCTTATTTATTTTACCTTATATACAAGTCATTACCCTGGAAACGATGTTCCTTAACATTTTTCGCAGGAAAATCCATTTTGGTTTCATTTTTGCATCTTTTATTGTGAGTCCGTAAAAGTGGCGTAATACCTCTGACAACATTGTTGACAGCAGTGACCTGGGTGTCCGAAATACTTCCAGGGGTCTTCCCCGTGCTGATCCCATGTCATTTGAGTACTGTTCCCATCGATTTGGGCAATTTTTAGGCCCTCTGCAGACCGCCGGAGGGAGCCACCGGAAAAATGCTTGAGTTTCCCATAGACTTACATTGGGCTCGTTACTCAGTCCGAGCACTCAAGCATTCCAATTTGCTCGACTCGAACAATGAGTACTCAAGCATTTTAGTGCTCGCTCATCACTATGCAAGACCATAACCCTGTCATACAAAGCCATCCACAACCTGTGTCCCCCATACATCTGGAACCTAGCCTCCCGGTACGTACCTACACACAACCTCCAATCCTCACAAGGTCTCCATCTGTACTCCCCTCTTCTCTCCTCTTCCTACAATCGCATACAAGATTCCTTCCGTGCATCCCCCCTATTCGAACTCTCTACCCCAACATATCAAAGACTCTCGCCTAGCATGGAAACCTTCAAAAGGAACCTGAAGACCCACCTCTACAACCTGCAGTAACCATCGCTCCACCATACTGCTGCACGACCAGCTCTACCCTCACCTACTGTATCCTCGCCCATCCCTTGTAGATTGTGCGCCCTCACTGGCAGGGTCCTCTCTCCTCCTGCACCAGACTTTGACTCGTTTTATTCAAGATTATTATGTTACTGCTATGTACACCCGTTTTTCACATGTAAAGCGCCATGGAATAAACGGCGCTATAATAATAAATAATAATAAACGCCCTGCGATCTCCAGATGGCTTTTAGGCTAATTTTGGATGAATCCATTCCTCTGGATTATGACTTATCTTCAGAGCTTCCACTAAACTGTTGATGTTGTTGCTTGCCACCAGATAGCTCTCCATGAAGTAGCATTGGAAAAGATCTTCTGTATGTGGTACTGGGTGTATTGCAGATGGAATGTTTGGATACTGTAAAGTCCAAAACTCTTTTCCTCATGGGGGGCACCATGCAGAAATAGCAACTGGCAGTGTGATCAGGTGGCTCTCTCTAGATCATTGGGACTGCAAAAAATAGAATTAGTCCTTACCGGTAATTTGGTTTCTAGAAGCCTTCCACGACAGCATTGGAGGATGTTGTCTACGCCCTATTGGGGGACAGGAACACAGAGAGATTAAAAGCCCCTCCCCACCGTCAATCCCCAGTGTTTACCAAGATCACCTGGAAAAAATGGTTACCTGACAGTTATATGGAATCCATAGGGAGGGAAATTCATGCTGTCATGGAAGGCTTCTAGAAACCGAACTACCAGAAAGGACTAATTCTATTTTCTCCATACGCTTTCCACGACAGCATTGGAGGAATACCAACGATATTTTATTAGGGAGGGACAATAGCTTGTAGGACTTTCGTACCAAAGGCTAAATCCCTAGTGGATGATAAGTCTAATCTATAATGTTTAGAGAAAGTATGAAGGGAAGACCATGTGGCTGCCCTGCAAATCTGCTCAGTAGACGCGCCCGCTCTTTCGGCCAATGAAGTTGATGCGGATCTGGTAGAATGAGCTTTTAAGGCAATCGGTGGATTCATTTGTTGATTGCTATAAGCTTCCACAAGCCTTTTTGATCCAGTTTGCTATAGTGGACTTAGCCGCCTTCCTTCCTCTGTTCTGCCCTGAGTGTTGTATAAATAGGTTTCCATCCAATCTCCAAGACTCAGTTTGTTGAACATAATAAAGAACAACTCTTCGGACATCTAGGAGGTGGAACTCTGCTTCCTTTGGATTGGAAGGATTCTGGCAGAAGGAAGGAAGGATGATTTCCTGGGAACGATGGAAGGCCGTAACTACCTTTGGGAGAAAGGAAGGGTCCAGGCGAAGCGTAATCCTATCTTCGGTCACGTTCATGTAAGGTTCCCTGATAGAAAAGGCCTGAAGTTCTCCTACTCTCCGTGCTGAAGTGATGGCTACTAAGAAGGCAGTCTTATGAGACAGAGTCTGTATTGAGCTAGAGGATAGAGGCTCAAAGGGAGAGAGGGCTAAACCCTTGAGTACCACATTTAGATCCCAGGATGGGACCTGAGACTGAATTTTTGGGTGAAGCCTGAGTGCTGAAGTTATGAATCTCTTGATCCACCTATGAGAGGCTAAATCTTGGTCGAATATGGAACTTAGGCTGAAATCTGCACCTTAAGAGTGCTAGGTTTGAGACCCAATTACAATCCACTCTGTAGAAAATCAAGGATCCGAGCAATGTTGGGGTGTGAGGTGTCAGAAATATCTGGAGCGTACCATGATAGGAATTTTTTCCATATTTTGCCATATATAGCGTTGGTTACTGGTTTCCTACTCTGTTGAAGAGTTTTTATAACTTCTTCCAAGAGACCTTTGGATCTTAAGATCTCGGCTTCAGTAACCAGGCTGCAAGGTTTAGCCACTGAGAATTGGGATGAAACAGGGGCCCTTGAGAGAGAAGATTGCTGACTTGTGGTAGTATTACCGGACCCTCTAGGCAAAGTTCTGTGATAGCCCCGAACCAAGGCCTTTTGGGCCACAGAGGGGCCACCGGAATGGTTGCCACTCTCTCTATCCAGACTTTCTGGATGGTTCTTGCTATCAGCGGTATCGAAGGAAACGCATAGACCAGCCTGAAATGCCAGGGATGCGCTAATGCATCTGAACTCATGGCCTTGTCTCGTCTGTCCAAGGAAAAGAAGAGGGGAAGTTTTGTGTTTGACCGACTGGCAAAGAGATCTACCTCGGGGAGACCCCATTTGGCTACCAGCAACTGGAAGATCTGAGGATTCAGGCTCCATTCTCCTGGCTGGATATCTTCCCTGCTTATAAAGTCTGCTTGGACATTGTTTGAGCCTTTCAGGTGGATTGCTGAGAGTGATAGGAGATGACGTTCTGCCCAAAAAAATATTCGGCCTGCAATCTGTTTTAGGCTGTGTACCTTCGTACCTCCTTGATGATGAAGGAAGGCAACTGTGGTCACGTTGTCCGAGAGAACCCTGGATTAAGTCGACTGCCACACTGAGCGTTTTTTTCTACTGCCATTAGCTCCCTGAAATTGGAAGATCTGGCACTGATCTCGGGACTCCATCTGCCTTGAAAGGGAATCTGGGCCACCATAGCTCCCCAGCCTCGTAGACTGGCATCGGTAGTTACTGTAATCAGAGGGTCCTGGGTCCAAGAAACCCCCCTCTGGAGATTTCGGGAGCTTAACCACAAAAAAAGAGAAGTTTTTATCCGACCGTGGGTCCTGCACCGTTTGTTTAGGGAGTCCCTTTGTCTGTTCCAGGATGTTAGGATATGATCCTGGAGAGGCCTTGAGTGGGCCTTGGCCCACAACACCGACTGGATACAGGCTGTCATGGACCCCAATACAGACATTGTCGCTCTCAACGTTGGATTCTCTTGGTGTCTGAAATTTGAGATTTTGGATCTGAGAGCTGTCTGATGCCCCAATGGTAGAAAGGACATCTGTTTGTTGGAGTCCAGAGATACACCTAGGAATTTTCTCTTTGATGAAGGGAGAAGTTCCGATTTTTTTAGGCTTGGAATCCAACCCAGAGACCGTAGGGTTCTTAAGGTTACAGAGACGTGAAGATTGAGAGCTGCTACTGAGGGAGCGACAATCAACATGTCGTCCAAGTATGGAATTATGCACACGCCCTGTTTCTGGATGAGTGCGATGAATTCTGCCATGATCTTCGGAAACACCCGGCAATCTGGATGGCAGATTTCGGCTGCGATCGAGCCTGTCATGTGAATGTAGCAGAGCTGGAGCCGTGGTGGGAACCATGGAAAGGTAAGGATGATGTTGGTTTATTATTTTACTTTTATTGCAGAAGACATTAGCTTCAGCTGGAATGGGCGTGGTGGTAAGTTTGGTTTAATTTAGAACAATGAAGAATTGTGTGTTTAGTTCAATTAAAGGACTTTATTCTGGGTATTTGTGTTTTTTTTTTTTTTTTTAACTTTGACTATGGGGTTAGTAATGGGGGTGTCTTATAGACGCCTCTCCATTACTAACCTGCGCTTGATGTCAGCTGGCATTAAAAGCTGACATCAATCCCAGCCCTATTACCCCACTGCCACCGCTACAGGACAGTGGGAAGAGCGAGGCTAAGTGCCAGAATTGGCGCATCCTATGGATGCGCCATTTCTGGGGCGGCTGACGGCTGGTGTTTCTAGCCTGGGAGGGAGCCCAATATTCATGGCACCCTTCCTGGGCTATTAATATCAGCCCCCAGCGGTCTGCCTAGCCTTTGCTAGCTATTAACCCCTTAAGCCCCGCGGGTGGTTTGCACGTTAATGACCGGGCCAATTTTTACAATTCTGACCACTGTCACTTTATGAGGTAATTACTCTGGAACGCTTCAACGGATGCCCCTGATTCTGAGATTATTTTTTCGTGACATATTGTACTTCATGATTGTGGAAAAATTTCTTCGATATCACTTGCGTTTATTTGTGAAAAAAACGGAAATTTGGCGAAAATTTTGAAATTTTCAAAATTTGAATTTTT
Organism: Phyllobates terribilis; assembly: GCF_046119375.1. Lineage (NCBI taxonomy): Eukaryota > Metazoa > Chordata > Amphibia > Anura > Dendrobatidae > Phyllobates > Phyllobates terribilis. Next base: position 87,048,856 of record NW_027362768.1, on the reverse strand, counting down.
AAGCCCTGAAATCAGAGCGATATGTCACACAAAAGAGTTAATAAATAACATTTCCCACATGTCTACTTTACATCAGCACAATTTTGGAACCAAAATTTTTTTTTGTTAGGGAGCTATAAGGGTTAAAAGTTGACCAGCGATTTCTCATTTTTCCAACAAAATTTATAAAACCATTTTTTTAGGGACCACATCACATTTGAAGTCACTTGGAGAGGTCTTTATGACAGAAAATACCCAAAAGTGACACCATTCTAAAAACTGCACCCCTCAAGGTGCTCAAACCCACATTCAAGAACTTTATTAACCCTTCAGGTGCTTCACAGGAACTTTTTGAATGTGGAAGAAAAAAAATGAACATTTAACTTTTTTCACAAAAATGTTACTTTAGACCCAATTTTTTTTATTTTCACAGGGGTAACAAGAAAAAATGGACCCCAAAATTTGTTGTGCAATTTCCCCTGGGCACGCAGATACCCAATATTTGGGAAGAAACACTGTTTGGGCGCACGGCAGGGCTCGGAAGGGAAGGAGCGCCATTTGACTTTTTGATTGTAAAATTTGCTTGAATAATTAGCGGACGCCATGTTGTGTTTGGAGAGCCCAAACATTGGAGCTCCCCCACAAGTGACCCCATTTTGGAAACTAGACCCCCCAAGGCACCTTTATAGATGCATAGTGATCACTTGGAACCCCCAGGTGCTTCACAAATTGATTCGTAAAAATGAAAAAGTGAAAAAAAACACTTTTTCATTTTTATGAATCAATTTGTGAAGCACCTGGGGTTCCAAGTGCTCACTATGCATCTAGATAGGTGCCTTGGGGGGTCTAGTTTCCAAAAGGGGGTCACTTGTGGGGGAGCTCCAATGTTTGGGCACACAGGGGCTCTCCAAACGCAACATGGCGTCCGCTAACAATTTGAGCCGATTTTCCATTCAATTTGTTAGCGGACACCATGTCGCGTTTGGAGAGCCCGTGATGTGCCTAAACAGTGGAGCTCCCCCACAAGTGTCCCCATTTTGGAAACTATACCCCTCAAGGATTTTATTAAGGTGTATAGTGAACATTTTGAACCCAAAGGTACGGCACAGAATTTGTTTACATTAGGTCATCATATTGAATAAGTTGTCATTATTCTTGAGCACAAGTGCTCGCTACTTGAGTTTGCATTGGGTACTCAGGTATGCACCATGTACAGCGTGTGCTTGAGTGACATGCTCGAGTCCCTGCTCCGCATGTTTCACGGTTATTAGACACCCAAAAAAAAACATGCGGGGATCGCTCGTGCATGGCAGGCAATCCCCGTAAAGTTTTTTGGCCGCGAAGCATATGGGGCAGAGACTCGAGCATGTCACTCAAATACCCACGATACTCAATGCATACCAGAGCACCCGATGCAAACACAAGTAGCGAGCACTTGCTCTCAACACTAGTCGCCATATCGTCATCTTTTTTTCTTACTTTTGAAAAAAATCCCAACCCCAGCCCTAACCCTAGCACAACCCTAGCCCTAGCACAACCCTAGCCCCAGCACAACCCTAGCCCCAGCACAACCCTAGCCCCAGCACAACCCTAGCCCCAGCACAACCCTAGCCCCAAACCCAGCCCTAACCCTAGCCCAATCCTAACCCAAGAGTTTATTTTTGACGCCGTTCCTTGTGCGGTATAAGTGATTAGACGACTTTATTCTTCGGGTCGGTGTGATTACAGCAATGCCAGAATCATATGGGGTTTTTATGACTGACAGCTGTCACACACTAAAAGACGCATTTTTTGTAAAATCTAGTTTTTGCATCGCCATATTTTGAGAGCTATAATTTTTCCAGATTTTGGCAGACAGTCATGTGACGGCTCGTTTTTTGCGGGATGACTTGACGTTGTTATTGGTGCCATTTTCAGGCACGTGACATTTTTTGATCGCTTTCTATTCCGATTTTTGGGAGGCAGAATAAACAAAAACCAACAATTCAGGAATTTTTTTTTTTTTTTATTTATTCTGTTCCGCGTGTGGTAAAATTGATGAGGTAGCTTTATTCTTCGGGTCAGTATGTTTACAGCGGTACCACATTTGTATCATTTTTCTATGTTTTGGCGCTTACACAATAAAAGCTATTTTATAGAATAAAATATTTTTTAGCATTGCTTTATTCTGAGAGCTATAACTTTTTTATTTTTCGGCTGATGGAGCTGTATGGCAGCTTGTTTTTTGCGGGACGAGATGACGTTTTCAGCGGTATCATTTTTATTTACATGCATCTTTTTGATCGCGTGTTATTCCACTTTTTGTTTGGCGGGATGGTGATAAAGCATTGTTTTTTGCTTAGTTTTTTTTTTTTTTTTTTTTTTTTTACCGTGTTCACTGAAGGGGTTAACTAGTGGGACAGTTTTATAGGTCAGGTTGTTCCGGACGCGGCGATACCAAATATGTGTACTTTTATTGTTTTTTTTTTTATAATAATATTTATTGATGGGTACATTATATTTTTATTTTTGGTGCATTATTTTTTTTATTTTTTTATAATATTTTTGCACTTTTTTTTTTTTTTTTTTTTTCCAGTTTCAGACAGTTTGTACACTTTATTACTTTGTCCCACTCTGGGACTTTCACTTTTTTTTTTCTGATCGCCTGCATGGCACAGGAATGGAGCACCATCCCTATGCCATGAAGGCTGTCAGAAGTGCACAGTGTGAAGATTGCTTGGAGATGCACTGTGTGACACCCCAGGGGTCTGGTTGCCACAGTGATAGAGATATTACGTCTGAGAGCAGGTGGGAGGTCTCTTGGTCAGGAATCCTATGCATGCCACACCTCCTGCACAGTCCTGGGAGGGGAAGAACTTCCCCTATATAAAACTGGGGCTGAGGCAGGGTTAGTGAGTAGAGAAGAAGTAGAGACAGAGAAAATAAGCAAATATAGGAACAGAACATCAGGAGCTCTGTGGGAGCAGTGTTACAAGGAGTCAGGGGCTGGCAGCTGCAGAGCTCGCCCTGACTGAGAAGATTTCTTACCGGACCCGGAGTCCGAGGCTGTGGGGACTAACTCCTACCCAGCAGCAGAATCCGTCAGGCAGGGGATTCCAGGTCCTCTGGCCAAGAAACCCGAAGGCACGGTCACACGCATGGGACCAGCACCGCCGTCGTGGAGCGGAAGCTACTAGAAGGCCCCGAGTCACCGGCCATACGGGTGAGCACCACACGGTACACTGAGGGACGTGGGCTACTTATACCCGCCTCTAGCAAGGTAGCCAGAAGAGTACAGTTAGTTTGGGAGGCCTACAACTCCGCCTGGCCAGGGGAGATCCCATCTGCTCAAGGACTGACCAGTCCCCAATCGCTAGCCAGTACTCCGGGAGGGTCTATCTTTGTCACCAGTAAAGACCCTGAACTACACCGTACCGTCTCCGAGTGGTTCCTGCTATCCCCATCATCCACGTCGGCTGCCCTGAGGCCATACCCCTCCCGTTGGGGGTTATACTATCACGCTGCACAATCCTACCACCGGCCTCAGCTGTCTGCCCTGCAGCAGCAGCTCCTTAGCTGTACTCAACGGGTGGCGTAGTCGTCCAACATCTACCGCTGATACATCGCCGCTCAGTTTGACTCCCTGGGCACGGACCGGGTCACCGCCACGAGACTACAACCCTCAACAGATCCGGCTCCGGGTAAGCTCCCGCGTGCGCAACGCAGCGCGACACAGGCCCAGGGGCGCGTCACACTGCGCATGTCCAAGCAATCTTCCTGCTCTCTGGTGACCCGGATGTTGTCATGACGACATCGGGTCGTCATGGCAACACCCAGGAAGCCGCTGCAGACTGCGCTGGAAGCCGGAAGAGGAGGTGAGTATCGCCGATCACCTCCCCTTGCCCCCGCAACGCCGCGATCGATTTCGATCGACTTCGATCGCAGCATAGCGGGGGTTAATGTGCTGGGAGCGGTGCAGGACCGCTCCCTGCACATTGTCACAGCTGACACCCGGCGGCGATCGCGCCCGCACAGCCTGTGTGCACGCGCGATCGCGATGACGTACTAATACGGGTCTGGCTCTTAAGTCCCAGGGCACAGACGCGTATTAGTATGTCAGATGTTAAGGGGTTAAAATAGGGGGACCCCACGTCATTTTTTTTTTTGGGGGGGGGGGGGTCCCCCATTTTAATAGCTAGTAAAGGCTAGGTATTCAGCTGATGGCTGATATTAGTAGCCTGGGAAGCTCCGTGGGTATTATCCCCTTCCCAGGCTTCAAACATCTGCCCCAGCCGTCTGCTTAACCTCTGCTAGAGACTAAGATTACGGGGAACCCCACGCCAATTTTTTTTTTTAATAAATCCTTTATTTTAACACTAAATGACAAGTTCTGTAATCAACACCATCACTGTACTTCTTATATATGTGACTGACATGTTTCTATGTATCTAATCTATGTGTGATGCTCTATTCTTTCTGTTATAAATTGTCGGGTACCGGTGTACGCCGCTGCTGAATTGCCGGCTTTTCATGTAATACATTCTACATTATTCTTAGTTGTTTTCCTTCATGTAGAATTAACCTACAAGGAAAGAAAGGGTTTATTTTCATTCCGATATTTGTGTCCCATTGACTTGCATTGGTTTCCGTATCGGAATCGGCGATATCCGATATTTTTTGAGTATCGGTCCGATCCAATCCGATATTTCCCGATATCAGAAGGTATCGCTCAACACTATTGGTCACCCTAAGAAGATAAAATACTGAAGGCTCAATAGATGACGTGATAGACTACTAACAATGAAATAAAGATGCAATTTTTCTATAAGCCTGCATGAAAGGTGTCATACGTGATTGCTTCTAATTTTCAAGATCCATAGGACGTTGTAATCAGCAAATTTAAGCATCATATTCATTCTCAGCACCATAAAATTAGTTGCGTTCAACTGTTTTCATTTCTGAGCCAGTTTGGCTGTAGAACAGTGTTATCGCAGCCATCATCTGCCGGCAAAGATGCAGGCTCTACTTGAGTGCCCGTATCAAAGACAAGGTGGCAGCGTATGACGTAATCTCTATGTCATATATGGTTAAGGATTTAAAATTAAAATACAGCTATATAGCTACAGTACATGTCATGTCACATCACAATATTCTATCTAATGATTTCCTAGTGTCACATTGCAACCACTCTCCACTCCAAACAAATTTGGAAGCACTTGCAACTATGTTGACTTTGCTGCTGGTAGCAAGTTGCATCAGACTCATTTGCTTTAGAGTTCAATCCAAGTCACATATGACTTGTCTGCAATTTAGCCATTTTACAGCAAACTCACATTAGTAAAATAGCCATGCAACAGAAAGCCACTGGCAAGTTACATTAGTATTTTTGGTCATGTGTCTTTGACGCGCCCCTGGGCCTGTGTCGCGCTGCGTTGCGCACGCGGGAGCTTACCCGGAGCCGGATCTGTTTAGGGTTGTAGTCTCGTGGCGGTGACCCGGTCCGTGCCCAGGGAGTCAAACTGGACGGCAGTCTGTTAGCGGTAGAAAATGGTTGATGACTACGCCACCCGTTGAATGCAGCCAGGGGGCTGCTGCTGCAGGGCAGACCGCTGAGGCCGGTGGAAGGATGGTGCAGCGTGATAGTATAACCCCCAACGGGAGGGGTATGGCCTCAGGGCAGCCGACGTGGATGATGGGGGTAGCAGGAACCACTCAGAGACGGTATGGTAGCGTTCAGGGTCTTTACTGGTAACAACGATAGACCCTCCCGGAGTACTTGCTAGCGAACGGGGCCTGGTCAGTCCTTGAGCAGATGGGATCTCCCCTGGCCAGGCGTAGTTGTAGGCCTCCCAAGCTGACTGTACTCTTCTGGCTACCTTGCTAGAAGCTGATGTAAGTAGCCCACGTCCCTGAGTGTACCGTGTGGTGCTCACCCGTATGGCCGGTGACTCGGGGCCTTCTAATGGCTTCCGCTCCACGATGGCGGTGCTGGTCCCACGCGTGTGACCGGGCCTTCGGGCTTCTGGGCCAGGGGACCTGAAATCCCCTGCCTGACGGATTCTGCTGCTGGGTAGAAGTTAGTCCCCACAGCCTCGGACTCCGGGTCCGGTAAAGAATCTTCTTAGTCAGGGCGAGCTCTTTAGCTGCCAGCCCCTGACTCCTTGTGACTCTGCTGCTTCCTATGCTGCTCTTGTCTCTACTCTTCCTGGACTCACTAACCCTGCCTCAGCCCCGGGTTTATACAGGGGAAGTTCTTCCCCTCCCAAGGCTGGGCAGGAGGTGTGGCATGCACAGGATCCCTGACCAAAGGACCTCCCACCTGCTCTCAGACGTAATATCTCTATCACTGTGACAACCAGACCCCTGGGGTGTCACACTCCCCCCTAGTGAAATTTAGTACTCCGGGACTAAACACTTTTTAGAAAAATATAACAAGGTATATCAAAGAACAATAAAATACAATAAGGAAACACAATAAGATGGTCACGGATGTCCGCAACCGGGTGCAGTCTTTGAAGAAAAGCAAAGGTGTCCATTTCACCAACACAGGGAGACGTAACCAGGTAGGGGTCTGTCCTACCCCGAGTCCTTATCAGTCTCTAGTCCATCCTGGGTTACGCTCCAACTATATACAAAGGATTCTCGGTAAATCCACCGAAGACTCCTAAAAACAACTAGAAACACAAAATTACACACAAGCAACAATAAACAGGTAAACATTGTAAAACAACTTAAACATTTAGATCCTCCAACGTGCGGGTAACTGGCCTCTAGTGGCCCTAGTGGACCTACGGAGCTGACTGTCTGGCCCTGAACTACAGGGTGTAGGAGCTGTCAAGGGTAAACTGGGCAGCTGTCTACCGGCTCTTTGTCTCACTAGGGGTACGGCAGGCTCACTATAAGCAGAGGGTGGATTCTCCTGTTCCGCTTGGGTGGAGTCTTCTGCCTCCTGGACCGGCTGCTCTTCCAGCTCTACCCGTTGCTCCGTAGGTTCTTGGGATGATGGTTGGAGGAAGGTGAGTACGGGTACCACAACTGCACCATTGACTTGAGTCCAAGACCGAGGGAAGTCCCCGAGCACGGTACTAACCATATCTTCCCTTTCTTCCACGGGTCGATGGTCTTCCTGTTCCTCCTCAGGGTTCCTCAGTTGTTCGGGGCACTTCTTCAGGTGGTCCCGGGATACAATGGCTGTGGTTTCCCCTCCGTCTTTACTGATGGTACAGACCTTCGGGTTCTCGTGGCTTGAGGGCAGTACGGTGTACGGGTCCTTCTCCCACTGGTCGTCCAACTTGTGGAGCCGTCTCTTCCTCTTCAAGACCTTCTCTCCGGGTACCAGGGGAACAGCGGGAGCATACTGGTTGTAAGTCTTCTCTTGTCTTTCCCTAGCCTGACAGAGACTTCGCTCCACGCTCTCCTGTACTTTCCGGTACTGCTGCTGCCTCTCTGTGTCCCAGTCTGTTTCTGGTGAAGTGTCCTCGGGCGTCAGGACTCCCATTTCCAGGTCAACAGGTAACTTACCAGGTCTTGCCCTCATTAGGTAAGCCGGGGTACAGTTGGTGGAACCTACCGGGATGTGGTTGTATAGGTCCACCAGATCGGGCAACTTCTCAGGCCACAGACTGCGTTCTTCCAGGGGCAACGTTTTTAGAAGATCCATTACCACCTGGTTCATTTTCTCACAAAGTCCATTAGTTTGCGGATGGTAGGGTGTCGTCCTTATCTTCCGGCAGCCATACAGATTGCAGAATTCCTGGAAGACCTCCGCTTCAAAGGCAGGTCCCTGGTCCGTCAGCACTTGGTCCGGGTACCCGTGTGGACGGCAAAAGTGCTGCTGGAAGGCTCTAGCTGCTGTTCGAGCCGTTAAGTCCTTGACGGGGACGACAACCAGAAACCGGGAGTAATGATCCACGATGGTTAACGCGTAGACGTAGCCACTTCTGCTGGGGGTCAGTTTTACATGATCCAAGGCTACCAGTTCCAACGGTTGCCGGGTGACGATGGACTGCAGGGGAGTCTTCTGGCTGGCCCGGTCCTTCCTTCTCAGATTGCACGGGCCACAGTCTCTGCACCACTTCTCGATGGTTCCCCTCATGCCTACCCAGTGGAACCGCTCGCGCAGCAGGAACTCCAGCTTTTTCCACCCGAAGTGTCCAGCTCCGTCGTGGTATGCCTCCATCACCATGGCTGCGTCTCTTCGTGGCACCACTACTTGCCAGAGTAGTTCATGCGTCCTGGAGTTAACCATTCTGCGGCACAACTTCCCCTTGTAAAGGAACAGTCGACTCTTCTCTGCCCATAGTTGTTTGGCTTCCTCTGGAGCGTCTGATTCCAGGCTAGCCTCCGGGCGAGTCAGCATCTCCTTCACCAGTCGGACGGCAGGGTCGCTGTCTTGCGTTTCCGCCCAGTTGTAGTGAGGTAAGGGGTTCAACGTAGCAGCGTGCTTACTCCTTACCCGGTGGGAATACTGGATAGTCCCATGACGGTGGAACGCAGGGAGTTCAACTTCTTCCAGTCCCTCCGGATCTTCTCCTCCGTCCGGCAGGTTGGGCATCCTGGACAGGGCGTCCGCGTTGGTATTGGAGCGCCCTGCCCGGTATTTAATTGTGAACTCGTAGTTGGACAGACGGGCCATCCACCTCTGCTCCAGGGCACCGAGTCTTGCCGTGTCCAGGTGTGTCAGCGGGTTGTTATCCGTGTATACGGTGAACCGGGAAGTAGCGAGGTAATGCTTAAAGCGCTCGGTGACTGCCCATACCACGGCCAGGAACTCTAGCTTAAATGAGCTATAATTCTCGGGATTCCTTTCGGTGGGTCGCAGTTTTCGGCTGGCATAGGCGATTACTCGCTCTTTCCCCTGCTGAATCTGGGACAGTACGGCTCCTAGCCCGACGTTACTGGCGTCGGTGTAGAGGATGAAGGGCTGGCTATAGTCCGGATACGCCAAGATTTCATCCCCCGTGAGGGCCATCTTCAGCTGGCGGAAGGACTCTTCCTCTAGCTCTTCCCATTTGAAGGGCGGCTTCTGGTTCTTGGCCTTCCGGGACTGGCCTATCAGGAGGTCCTGCATAGGCGCCGCCTTTTTGGTGAAACCGGGAATAAACCTTCGGTAGTAGCCTACCAACCCTAGGAACTGCCGCACTTCTTTTACGCTGGAAGGGCTTGGCCATCCTTTGATTGCGGTGATCTTATCGGGGTCGGGAGCCACTCCGTCAGCGCTCACCACGTGTCCCAGGTATTGCACCTTTGGTTTCAGGAGGTGACACTTGGAGGGTTTCACCTTTAGGCCGTAACTCGCCAGAGCTTCGAACACCTCCGCCAGGTGTTTCAGGTGGTCCTCATAAGTTTTGGAGTATACGATGACATCGTCCAGGTACAACAGGACCGTCTCGAAGTTTCTGTGGCCCAGACAGCACTCCATTAATCGTTGGAAGGTTCCTGGGGCGTTGCAGAGTCCGAACGGCATGCAGGTGAACTCGCTAAGTCCCATCGGGGTGGTGAATGCGGTCTTCTCCCGGTCCGCCTCTGCTACAGGAACCTGCCAGTACCCGCTAGTGAGATCCAAGGTAGAGAAGAAGTTAGCAGATCTTAAAGCAGCCAATGACTCCTCTATCCTTGGTAAGGGGTACGCATCCTTGTGTGTGATACGGTTGATTTTCCGGTAATCTACACACATCCTCATGGTGTTGTCTTTCTTTTTGACTAAAACTAGTGGGGCTGCCCAGGGGCTACAGCTATCCCGGATTACCCCAGCCTCCTTCATGTCTCTAAGCATCCCCTTGGCGTGTTGGTAATGTGCAGGGGGTACGGGTCGATACCTCTCTTTTATGGGAGGATGATCTCCCGTGGGGATGCGGTGTTCTACCCCCTTGACTCGCCCGAAGTCTAACGGGTGTTTACTAAACACTCTCTCATACTCTTGAACCACCCGATAGACTCCTTGTTTCTGGTGTGAGGGAGTGGAGTCAGTACCCAGATGTAGTTGCTGACACCAGTCCTCCATGTCTTTCTTAGAGCCGTTACCTTCCTCCGGGTGAGATGGAGGCAAGGGTTCCACAGATTGTATAGAATTTTGATTAGTGGTATATAATTTGGCTAGCGTGGCATACCGGGGCAGGTACACTTCCCTCTCCCCGATATTTATTATGCGAACGGGCACCCTCCCATGGCGTACATTGACCACCCCCCGTGCTGTCAAAATGGTGGGCCTACTGTCTGAGTAAACTGGTTCTACCATTGCCTGGTAATCTCTACCTCTCAGACCAATAGCTGCCCGGCACCAAATCATCATTTCACTTTTTGGGGGCATGGCAATAGGAAAAGGGTCACACATTCTTACGCTACCAATCTCACCGCCGGAGAGTTCCACTTGTTGCCGTTGCATCAGTGCCCGGATCTCTTTCTGGAGCACCCGCTGCTCGCCGGAGCTGGCATTCTTGGCAACCTGCTGTAAAAGGAAAATCACCTCTGCAAGACAATTTTCAATTACATTAGTTCCTAGAGTTATTTTTGGGTGACTCTCATGTTTGTCAATATCTACAATGATCAGTCCCTGTGCGGCCAGTTCGACTCTACCAATTTTGATGGTCACCTCTTTAAATCCGATCTGTGGCACGGGCTGACCATTGCTGGCGATGATACTCAAGTCGTCGTCAGGGTAGCGGGTAATATCCGAGTCATTCCAGTACTGCTTGAAGAGCACGTACGGGATGGTGGTGACCTGTGACCCGGTGTCCAGTAGGGCACTCATGGGAATGCCATCCAGTACCACAGGCAAGACTGGACGTCCTCCCACATATCTGTCGCGCCAGTTCGATGGGCCTGGTGATCTTTTTCCTGGGGGTTGGCCCTCTACCCCAGGTTGTGCCCGTTTAAAGAACAGTACCTTTCCATATGTCCGGGTTGATTGCAGCGGCGGCAGATGGGTCGTCCGTCCTCGCTGTATCGGTCACTGGGTCTTCCTCTGGCCGGTGGGGTCCTCCTTGGTCGACGCCACGGGATGTCCTCCGGTCCGGATGCCAGCTGGATCTTCCCTGGAGTGGAAACCTGTAAAGACTGCACAGTTCGGGTTAGCGCAGCAACGCTTTTAGCTAGCTCTTGGACCTGATGGTGTAGGTCTGGAGCCGGGTCATTGTCCAAAGCCTGCGCATCAGCTCCCACAGGCCCTGCTGACAAGGGCGCCGCCTCCTGGTAGTAAGTGGTAGTGGGGCGTCTGTGGGTCACAACGCCACCTGGTGCCGGTTCTCGGAGCACCCGGATGGCTCTGTCCTTGAACTGTGCAAATTCTAGATGAGGGTCCTGTAAGGCCATTGCCCGCAACTGGGTGCGGTGGGCATTGCAATATAAACCCTCTATAAATTGTTCGGTCAACAGCCTGTCCTCGTTTCCCACTCCATTAGGGTCGGTCTGCTTAATGGCCCTCAGGGCCTCTTGTAGGTTGAGTGCATAGTCCCTTATACTCTCATGCGCTCGCTGCTTGCACCCGTAGAATCTAAGTTTAATCTCGGCTGAGGTGCGGGTATCAAAGGTGTCCTTCAGCCGGGTTAGTATCCCTGCGACAGTCTTCCTCCCAGGTGGCCAGGATTTTACTTCCCTTTTGGCTGCCCCAGTTAGTTGGGCCACCAGGATGCTCACTTTTTGCTCTTCTGTGAGGGGGTACACCTGGAAGAGGCTATCCAGCTTTTCTCTAAAGTCATGCAGGGTATGTGACTCCCCTGAGTACTGGGGTAGCCAAGATGCACCCGGGATATAGGGCATGGTGAAGGGCATAACTGCAACAGCGGTAGCGCTGGCGGGGGTTGAGGCAGTGGAGCTCCCCTCCGTATCCGAAATCTTCCTCCCCCCTAGTGGACCGTGGCCTACCTTGCGATGATCCTGTTCCGTAGGCCGCGGCTCCGCAGTGGATCGTCAGGGTTGAGGACCTTCCGTCGCGCTCCTGTGACGTCGGCGTCTGCTGGGCTCCTTCCAGGACCTTACGCAACGTCCGGACGTGAGGCGGGGCTTCAGTTCTCGCGCGCTTTCGGAGTCCACGCCCCTCTTCTTCCCGCGCGGCGTCCTCAAGATGGCGTCGGATGGCGGGAAGAAGGCTGAAGATGGCGCCGGATGGCGGGAATCTTCACCGATGGCGGGAATCTTCACCACTGGTAAGTTTGAACAGTCTTTGCTTTTCAGGCACGCAGTACCCGGTGGTTGCGGGCACGTGATCCTGCCGACTACGCCAAAGTTGACGCGCCCCTGGGCCTGTGTCGCGCTGCGTTGCGCACGCGGGAGCTTACCCGGAGCCGGATCTGTTTAGGGTTGTAGTCTCGTGGCGGTGACCCGGTCCGTGCCCAGGGAGTCAAACTGGACGGCAGTCTGTTAGCGGTAGAAAATGGTTGATGACTACGCCACCCGTTGAATGCAGCCAGGGGGCTGCTGCTGCAGGGCAGACCGCTGAGGCCGGTGGAAGGATGGTGCAGCGTGATAGTATAACCCCCAACGGGAGGGGTATGGCCTCAGGGCAGCCGACGTGGATGATGGGGGTAGCAGGAACCACTCAGAGACGGTATGGTAGCGTTCAGGGTCTTTACTGGTAACAACGATAGACCCTCCCGGAGTACTTGCTAGCGAACGGGGCCTGGTCAGTCCTTGAGCAGATGGGAACTCCCCTGGCCAGGCGTAGTTGTAGGCCTCCCAAGCTGACTGTACTCTTCTGGCTACCTTGCTAGAAGCTGATGTAAGTAGCCCACGTCCCTGAGTGTACCGTGTGGTGCTCACCCGTATGGCCGGTGACTCGGGGCCTTCTAATGGCTTCCGCTCCACGATGGCGGTGCTGGTCCCACGCGTGTGACCGGGCCTTCGGGCTTCTGGGCCAGGGGACCTGAAATCCCCTGCCTGACGGATTCTGCTGCTGGGTAGAAGTTAGTCCCCACAGCCTCGGACTCCGGGTCCGGTAAAGAATCTTCTTAGTCAGGGCGAGCTCTTTAGCTGCCAGCCCCTGACTCCTTGTGACTCTGCTGCTTCCTATGCTGCTCTTGTCTCTACTCTTCCTGGACTCACTAACCCTGCCTCAGCCCCGGGTTTATACAGGGGAAGTTCTTCCCCTCCCAAGGCTGGGCAGGAGGTGTGGCATGCACAGGATCCCTGACCAAAGGACCTCCCACCTGCTCTCAGACGTAATATCTCTATCACTGTGACAACCAGACCCCTGGGGTGTCACATCTTTTCTAAAAATTGCTGTTGCACATGTAAAGCCCCTGCTTTATGGCTCATGCAGATGTCAGCTGCAGCTAGTTGGTGCATTGTGGTCTAAGATCGGACTGAAATCCAAGGACATCTGAATGAGCCGTAACGCAATCCAAGTATTCACTACACAGGACAAAGTATGGTACCTCAAAAATAAAAATCAAGCTAAATTCCAGATTGAAATAGGTACATTATATATATATATCTATAAATTGGTTATTATCTCATATGAATAAAATGTGAGGAAGTCTGTATATTCCATTTATTAACATGCAAAGTTGCTTCTGTCAATACACAAGTAAAGTGCTGCATCACATGTACAATGTCAGAGGTGGCAAAAAGAAGGAATACAGTGGTATTAGAAACTAAACTTTTCCTATAAAGCAACCAGCATCTCTGAAAAGATTTTAGAACCTACCAACAACTGCAGTAATTAATTAAAATGTGATATGCAATAAGATTATAGATATTAGTTCCAGTGAAGTGTCATTATACTCAATGTGTGGATTGATAAGCTAATAGCAGGGTGTCCTGCTGCCTCAATTTCCAGGAATCAGCAGCTATCTGTGAGGAAAATCAAGTGTCTATTCTTAATTCCTTTGTAGCGCCACCACCAGGAAAATTTACAGTGTCTACTTAAATTGTCAAATTAATGCATGCACATATTGGGTCCTCCACACTTTATATCTATTCTTTTTCAAAGAGGATTTATTCACCCCCCCCCCTTAATTCCTTCAAATTTACTAGACAATTAATACAAGCAAACTTTCAAACGCTGTATGGCTATGTGCACATTGAGTTTCTGCTCTGAAAACTCAGCAAAAAAAGACTCCAAAGTTTTTGAGGAGGATATGGAGAGTTTCCACTCAGTTTCTGCTCCAAAAACTCTTCTAAAGAACTCCATGTGCACACACACCTTATAAAAGCACACTGATTACTTAAGGTAATTTTGCTGAGGCACTATTAAAACTTCGTTGTTCAACATTTGAATATAGCCACAGCTACAAAAACTGCCAAGACACACAGAGCTCCAAGTACTTTGGTGATGGATAAGAAACTTGGATCATCTTTTTTTACAACACGAGTCTTTGTTGGCTTTAGAATTCGATCCAATGTTGTTAAGATGGATTTCCTGGCAGGGCTCCACTTCCCTGGGCCATTCAATCTGTAGTGCGCTGGTGTACAAGGGCCAAAGAAGAGTGCTAGGGCAAGCAGAGGATCGTATAGAAATAATGGAAAAATACTCGGCTTCACGCCAACAGCAGATGCCAGTTCATCCAGGTATTCCACATAATCCACTTGCAAACGGTTCTCCCTACTTGTTCCAAATCTGTTATGAGAAAAAAAAAGGGATTGATAAACTTCCATAATATACACACACATCCATCACTTATTCATAGAAGAGGTTATATTTCATATTTGTTACTCCAACTTTTCACATCTACTTTAATTATGTTAAAAGTGGTGGTCCGGTCCAAATTGTTAAGTTTGCAGTTACCCTGTGCAATTGCAGACTTCTGAACCCCACCAGCTCATGCACTATGCGCTTCAGAGATTTGCCGATTTGAGACTCTGGACTGGAGGGCATGTATGCATTATACAAACTCCCAGCCAGGGCCAGTCTAGTATGCGAGGCCCACTCCAAACACTTGTACGGAGCGAGGCTGACACAGGTGTGTCAGAAGATACAGTCACCCTGCAGTTGGTTGCAGGAGATCTCTTCATTTGGCATTACAGACACCTTCTTAGAGGCTGTCTCTCTAGGATCCAGCGGCTACCTTCCTCTTGATAATTAACACCCTGGCCTGGGTGTACAAATACTTGCTATCTGCTACAGAGAGGTGCCGGCAATATTCACATTACTCCTTGTGAAGGCTCGGAGCAAGTGCAAGTGCATTACTTCTTCCTCTGGAGCTATGAGTATGGGTGTTCATCTCTCTCAAGTAGACTAAAAGCCAAGTGTGAAGACCCGGGGTCTTCCGTGGGCATAACACTACTCAGACAACACAGGGTGAGGGTAAAACAGAGTGGCAATACTTTACTGAACCACCAAGTGGACAATAAACACATAGAACAGTCCCAGCAAGTACCCAAGATGGTACAACATTACACAGTCTCACCCTTTCTTCTCCGCCCACCTGGGATAGAATAGCAGCGACTTTGGAGACTTCCAGGGAAGACTACCTCAACCAGTGGCCCCTTGCTTCTTGCGGGCCCCCACAGAGACTGTAGCGGCAAGCTTAGGAACTAGCAGTCCATTGAGGTACAAGACTAGGATATCCATGGGTCCCAACCTGTCCTCAGAGTTTCCATGGGGAAAGATGGCCAGTGGGACAGAATCTGGCTTCTCCGAATGTCTCTGTGGGTTGCAGGTGACTGGTGGGTCCCTCCTGGCAACCCCAAACATATCCATGAGGCCAGGTGACTTATTCGTCCCAGCCCTGGTCTCCCCAAAATGTATCCATGTCTCTCTGATGGTCAATGGAGCAGGTCGGAATCTTTCCTGTCAAGGTCGATACCTTTAGACTAGAATCATGTAGAATTCAAATCTGTGTCTCTTTGGGCAATGCCATACAATTTATCTACTTTCCTGGATGGTGGCTCTCATTCTAATTGTAAAGCCTTTCTGATTCTAAGTCCCAAGTCTGACTGCAACAAAAACACAAGTCCCTTCTGCTTCTCTGGTCTCAGCCCCTTGAATGGCTGAACTGCTCTCAGCCTCCCTCCCCAAAGCTCAATGTGCATTAGTGGAGGCATCTCTCTCAGGTTGACTGCATCACCTGGGTCTACATGTGAGACTCCCTGTGGTGAAGGCTACGCCAGAACTTCTTTCAACACTTACGCAATGGGTCTAGACAATTTTTGAACAATGGTTAGAGGCTCCTGAGATACTAATGAGATTGTTGGAATGCTGGACACTTTACAAGTTAAATTAGTGTACATAAACTGATGAGCAAGCAGAGAATTAATAAAGCACAGCCGCAATCTCTAATAAAACACAAGGTATTTTTCTTGAATTAACAAATCTAAACATCTGGCTTAAGATTTTAGGCTGTATCGTCACACTAAGCCATCGTCCTTCTTGTTGTCTTTAGTTGTCAGTGGGGATCGACTAGTGCTCATCCCCCTCCCTTCGCTAGCCAGGGCCTGACACCAGGGAAAGACAGGGTGAGGATCGCGTGCGACAATTTGTGAAGAACAAATATAGGAACGTTAGTGGAGACAGGGTGATATTAGATCAGCCTAGATCTCCACTCCCCCCACCCCCACAGTCAGGGCTCCCTTTCCCTCTCCCCTTTGTGCAGCACTAAGTATTTCCCATACCTTGTGTGACAGAGGTCTAGTTACACAGTCATCGAGTGGGCATGGCCAATTAGAGGGCGTGGCCTTCCTCCATACAAGTGTATGGAAGAGTCCGCGCCCACTGGCCGGGAGCATGTAGAATGCAAAGAACACATTTAAACATTTATGACATACTTCTACAGTGCCCGGGTGGAGCGAGCACATGCCCATCCTCAGCATAAGCCATCTATTACATACAAGCTGTCTCCAATCCTAGCCATTTAACCTCTTAGATGATGTAGTCACTAGTGACCATGTAATTGTGGGGAAGGACGTAGCCTTCCTTCGGCACTGATGTAGTTGAAAGAGAATGTTCCCGGAGTTAGATCTCTCTGAACTGTTGGTAGGCCAAGCTAAGGGGTTAGCTGCAGTGGTCCAGTCAGTAGAGTAGAGGGGGAACTTCGTGCCATGAACAAGCCTCGAGTGTTTATAGATAGAGATGAGCGTTGTTCTACTCGAACTGTTCGCCAATCTCAAATTCGAGCTGTTTTGGGCGGTGTTCGAGCCGTTCGGCGAACACGAACAATTTGAGAAAAATTCGGCTGTTCGAGGTTATGTTCGATAACTGTTCGTGCACCAAAATCATAACTGGATTTTTTCTCAGTAATGATGAAAATTAATGTTAATACGCAGTTTGAGTGTACAGCGGGGTGGGGGGAGGGGCAGGGGATGGATCTCTGCAGGAACAATGAAGATCTCCATTTTTTTTTTCTCTTTCCCGCATTTACAGTGGGGAGGTGCAATCTGTCAGCCTATCAGCAGCGCACACACGGAGCGAAGTGCTTTTTTTCACACAAGCAAGGGCATGTGTCATTGGCAGTGTATGTCACATGTCCTTGCCCTATAAGGCCAAGCCATTTTCCCCGTCGCCACCATTTTCTCACTGCTGCAGCTGCGTGTTAGACGGCACCGCTGTTGCTGTGTGCGCTATACCTTGTTAATTTCAAGCCAATTTTCGCATAAATCTACAGATAGCTTGGGAGTAGGGAATAGTTGTGATTGCAGTCCTTTTAAGGACTAGGTTACAGCATTTCCTATGACTTTTATCAGGCAGGTCTGTGCTCTTAAATAGATAGGTTGTGGGAGTAAAGACTAATTGTAATTGCAGTCCTTTTCAGGACTAGGTTACATCAGTTCCTATCAGTTTTTGCCAGGCAGGTCTGTGCCAGTGCTGTGCAAGTTTTTTTCACAGCATTTGGCTGAATCTAGCAAAGCTAATCCTTTTTGGCCTATTGCAGAGTGTGTTAGTCAGTGGAGTAGCCTATCTGTGTTGCAAGATATACCACCTGTGTATAGAATACCAATTTTTTTACTGCACCTAGTGAAGTAAAATCTTTTGGGCATAGCATCATTCTATTAGTCCATCTATACTGACCTCCATCAGGTTGCAAATTGAATATAATTTTTTTCTGCATCTAGCTCTGAAAAAATATTGGGCTTCTAGCTGTGTGTGGGATTTGTTGTATTAGTCCATCTATACTGACCTCCATCAGGTTGCAAATTAAAAATAATTTTTATCTGCATCTACAGTACCTCTGAAAAAATATTTGGGCTTCTAGCTGTGTGTGGGACTTGTTCTATTAGTCCATCTATACTGACCTCCATCAGGTTGCAAATTGAATATAATTTTTATCTGCATCTAGCTCTGAAAAAATATTTGGCCTTCTAGCAGTGTGTGGGACTTTCTCTATTAGTCCATCTATACTGACCTCCATCAGGTTGCAAATTAAAAATAATTTTTTGTCTGCATCTAGCTCTGAAAAAATATTGGGCTTCTAGCTGTGTGTGGGACTTGTTGTATTAGTCCATCTATACTGACCTCCATCAGGTTGCAAATTAAAAATAATTTTTATCTGCATCTAGCCCTGAAAATAATTTTTCCCAATAGTGGTAGCAATAGAAATATGGGGCGCGCGCCTGGCTAACAAAAATATACGCTTCATAACACAAAACACCAGCCTAGCGCACTGCATTAATAAGATGGCATCATCGTCTCTCCCAGTGCTAGGCCTACTACGCAGGCTAGTATTCCTGTGCCTAAAACACAATGTATGGGTCCGCGCTAGCCACTATGCTGAGGGGTATAAAGCTGCTGCTAACGCTTTATAACAATTCAATTGGCAGATTTTCACAGAGCTCTTCCACAACGCCCACCCATCGGGCAACAGTTGCCCACCCTCCCTATGGGATCTAATGGCGAATAGTTGATGCCATTAATCAGAGCGTCAGTTGCCCCGTCAACGTGGCAAGCATACGGTAAGGCATGGGAAGAGTGGACACGACTAGTAGCAGGCAGACGGGTTGACCAATGTGAACAAGCCAGATCACAAGTCACCATAGAATTTCTCCACCAGCTAATGATGAGGGGCATATCAGGGGCGTCAGCGCAGCGGTGTCTGATCGGAGTAGCATTTCACTTCCAACTACTGAATTAGGGAGATGTGACAAAGATTCATCATCAGACAATCCATAAAAGGGTGGAAAAGGGGTCAGCCAAGTCAGGAATGTAGACGTCCCGTCCCGTGTCACTAAAACTGATTTCTCACATCATATCCCTAACACCATTAACATGACACTCCCAATTTGAAGCAACACTAATGTCTACTGCATTTGTGATCGCCTTCTTCGGGGCGCTATGTATAAGCGAATTAGTCCCTCAATCCAAAATTACCACCAGTGGACGCTTATTACACCAGGAAGTAGTCATAGCCAATAATGCAATACGTGTACGCATACACCAATCGAAAACGGTTCCAGCGGGCAGGGGTACTTGGGTACTTCTACAACCCACAAACGGTACACTGAGTCGGGTAACAATAGTAAAAACATATCTAACCATCAGATCACAAAGTAATTTCTTCGTATCACACATTGATGGAATGCCATTATCAAGATACCTGTTCCAAGCTATATTTAATAAATGCAAAACATCGGCAGGGAACCACCCCAAAGATTACGGGACACACTCATTCCGCATAGGTGCGGCCACGGAAGCAGCAAGAGCTGGACTGTCAGAAACGGAAGTTCAGAGGATAGGGAGATGGCGATCCACGTGTTTGGCGAGATACATAAGACCGGACTTGTTATCCTAATGTGGTTTGTTTCTTTTACAGGTGACGCTAAGCCAACAGTGTGAGTGATAGGCCACTCGTATATATATTGGGCACAAAAAAGGGCGAAAGTCCGCCCAGGCGGGAGGAAATTAGAGTTTCATAACACATATTTCAACTGGAGAGGTATTAGAGGCCTGCTATGGCCACAGGTACTAATGGAGGTAATCAAGGTAGGGAGAGAGGCAAGAGGTCCGGTCATCTTAGTTATACAGGCCGGGGGAAACAACCTAGGTCATCACAAGAGCGCATAACTAATGGCAATAATGAAACTAGACACTGAGCGCTTCAGAGAATTTTTCACAAAATTAGCTATAGTATGGTCAGAGATTGTGCCGATAGCGGTATGGCAAGGTGCGCGAGACATCACGGCCATCGAATGGCCAAGGCGGGTAATAAATAGTCGGATGGCAAAATTTAGAAGAGACAAAAGCGGTGTAGTGATACAACACCGACAACTGGAAGGAGATAAAGCAGGCCTCATACGGCCCGACGGTGTTCACTTAATAGATATTGGACTGGACATATTCCTGTCAGGACTCAAGGACGGAGTGGAACAAGCGTTAAGAGTGATGGGTGGGGGTCAGAGTCCTGCATACGAGTACGCTGGATCCTTCATGGCCTGGAAATAGAAAGGACATGTTGGAGAGTTACACTTGTTGGCCAACTTGCCGGAGTGGGGACCCAGGGCATGCTGCAACAAGCTGAATTATTTTAGAAATAAAATGCCTTTCTAATGGAATGAGTATAAAGAGTTAATAA
Source organism: Phyllobates terribilis (assembly GCF_046119375.1). NCBI lineage: Eukaryota > Metazoa > Chordata > Amphibia > Anura > Dendrobatidae > Phyllobates > Phyllobates terribilis. Next base: position 87,028,460 of record NW_027362768.1, on the reverse strand, counting down.
AGCTGTGACCGATCCTCACCCATCCAGTTGTAAGAGTTACATTATTGGGTTGTCCATGAAAGGGGGACGGTAGGGGGGCTGAGCATCTGGGTTTGGTTGGGGGTCCCCACAGTCTGCCTAGGCTAGATTAATTTAAAAATTCTTATTAGATACACAGGCGGTGCAGCTTGCTTCGCAGCTGGGCTACTACGCCCAAAGTATTGCCTAGGCTAGATGCAGTTAAAAATTCTACACTGACTAGCAGACACTGAAGATTTGGAGCAGACCTCTGAGTAAACAGCTCTTCAGACTCAACCATCTGTGTTACCCCAAGCCATAGTGTATGTAGTTTCTTACAGTTAAAAGGGGGGGGTGCGACCCAACCCACCTGGAATTGACGATGCCAACGTCACGTAAGCCACAGCAAGGGGACTCCCAAAATTGTGGCACAGACACCACTTAACCCTAGAACGCATACCTGTGGCCTTGCAGGCCCGCCCAGTTAATTGTTTTCTATTTTCTGCAAGATTGCTTTAGTTAGAATTTTGAAACTCTAGGTATTCTTCATGTATATAGTTGTTTGTCATTTGAGTTTGAGTTATTCCATGTTATTTGCACACGGGCCTAAAGGGCCCCAGGTATGTGAAAGTGTAGATTTTTATGGTCATGCGTTCTAGGGTTAAGTGGCATCAATTGCCCCACTGTTGCTTAAAACGGTTGGTGAGGTGATTTTACCAAATCCCCAAGCTTTTAGTCTCCCAAGGATGACACAGGGGTAGAAATGTCCTTGCGAATCCATGATTTGATCTTTATGAACGTGAGTCTGTCTACATTCTCAGTGGACAGCCGCGTGCGCTTATCTGTCAGCACACCACCAGCAGCGCTGAACACACGTTCAGAGAGAACGCTGGCTGCATGGCATGACAAGATCTCCAAGGCGTGAGTGGCGAGCTACGGCGATTTTTCAAGATTGGAATACCAAAATGAGCAAGGGTCCAGTGACACAGTCATGGCTTCGATGTTCACTTGGAGATTCTCCTGTACCATCCTCTCTAGGCATTGACTATGTGTCAGACTTCTTGTCTCCTGTGGCCTTGCAAAGGATGGTCTAAAAAAGTGGTGAAACGATTCCACAAAATTGCTGTTACCAGCAGATACTGTGTTACTGTTACTGTTTGAGTGATGAAGACTCGACAGTCCCACCGTTGGCAAGTTAGAACTGTGAGATTCACTACGTGCACCACTGGTGTCTTGTGGAAAAGCACATGTAAGATTCTGCAACAGATACTCCTGCATTCGTCAATACCTTTTTATGGCAGGAATTATTTCGGCAAGTATACTTTTGTACCGGGGATCTAAGAGTGTGGCAACCCAGTAGTCGGGATTACTTCGAATTCTGACAATCCGAGGGTCATGTTGCAGGTAGTGCAGCAAGAAGGCACTCATGTGTCTTGCGCATCCAGAAGGACCAAGTCCTTGTTGTGTTGGTAGCGAGGTAAGAATCATGCTTCCTTCCTCTGCCCTCTCCCTCCAACCTCGCACAACAGAAATGTGATCAAGGTCTCCCTCATCTGTTGAGTCTTCCATGCCCATTGCCAGTTCATCCTCCACTTCTTCCTCGGCTCCTGCACCTTCCTCAACAGTTTGGCTGCTACCATGCGCCCTGGTTAATCCCTCTACCCCACCCTCCCATGCCTGCCGCCTTGGTGCTGCCAACCGTCTGGACCTTGGAGATGTTATCCCTTCCGCATACGACTCCTCCTCTACTTCCTCCACCTCCTCTTGTCCCACCACCTGACTCCGAATTCTGTTTAACATGTGCTCCAGCATGTAAATCACCGTAATAGTCATGCTGATAATGGCATCGTAAGCACTAAACATCTTCATCGCCATTTCAAGACTGTGCAGAAGGGTGCATAGGTCTCTAATCTGAGACCACTCCTCCAGCATGATTTGCCCCACCTCTGGATCTCGTTGGCCCAGGCTATACGTCAGAACGTATTGCACCAGGGCTTGTCGGTGCTGCCACAGTCGCTGCAACATGTGCAGAGTTGAATTCCACCGTGTCGGCACATCGCATTTCAGCCGGTGAACTGGCAGGCCCAACGACTTCTGTAGAGATGTAAGTCGTTGAACTGCGGGATGCGAACGGCGGAAGTGAGCACACAGCGACCGTGCACTCTGCAGAAGGCCATCTAGTCTGGGATAGTGGGCTAAAAATTGCTGGACAACCAGGTTCAACACGTGAGCCATACAAGGCACGTGTGTGACATTGCCCCGGCGAAGTGCCGCACCCAGGTTTGCAGCATTGTCGCACATGGCCTTCCCTGGTTGCAGGTCCAGTGGAGACAACCTTTCATGAAACTGGGTCTCCAGAGCTGACCAAAACTCCCCAGCTGTGTGACTCACATTTCCCAGACATTTCAAAGTAAACACTGATGCGTTGAGCCCCGCTGCCAGCATAGTAAGGAGGTGTGCAGGATTCCTTCTGCGCAGTTAGAAAGCAGGTGGCATTACCAGACAGGCTTTGGGTGCAGGTGGAGGACCGAGAGGAGGTTGAGGAGGCAGAAGCAGTGGAGGAAGTTCGAGATAAAGAGGATTAACACACAACTCGTGGGGACAGTAAGACTTGGACAGCAGCCCCTTGTCCTGCTGTCACCATAGTTACCCAGTGCCCAGTCAGCGACATGTAACGCCCCTGTCCATGCCTTCTCGTCCAAGTGTCTGTGGTGAAGTGCACCCTGTCACACACAGAGTTTCTCAAAGAAGCGGTGATGTTGTGTGCGACATGCTAGTGGAGCGCAGGCACACCTTTCTTTGAGAAGTAGTGCCGACTGGGCATCTGGTACTGGGGCACTGTGACGGACATAAGGTCTTGAAAATCCTCTGTGTCCTCCAGGTGGAAAGGCAGCATTTCTGTAGCCAACAGCTTGCAGATGGTGAAATTCAACCTCTTAGCTTTCTCATGGCTAGGAGGAAATGGTCTTTTACTTTTCCACATCTGAGGGACCGAGGGCTGGCTGTTGTGCTTAGACGGTGTTGAGTAGGGTGTCCCCGGCAACTGCCGGTCTGTGAGGAAGATGCAGGCGGACATGTTAGGTTGCCTTGATCCAAAGGTGGTGCTCTCGATGTCGGAGAGCGCTCAACACTAGCAGGTGTTTCCACTTCCCAATGAACTGACGACCTGCCAATCACACTGGCTGTTGCGGGTAAAGAGGTGGCAGGTCTGCGTCCAAAAACATGTGTGACTGCTGTCCCCCCAGTCACAGAGGATGAAGAGGCTGCGGATGCACAAGATGGGGCAGACGGTGGTTGGCCCAGCCGGCTAGGCCGAATTGTAGCACAGTGAGCTTCCCACTGCAACTTATGCTTCATATCCATGTGACGGTACATGCATGAAGTACTCAAACTATGTATTTTTTGGCCTCTACTTAGCTTTTGCTGACAAATATTACAGATAACACGAGTTGGGTCATCCTTATCGATCTGAATAAATGCCCAGGCTATGCAAGGCTTAGAGCCCATGTGACCTGAAGAGCCACTACGACTTGTGGTCAGAGGCAGAGTTGTGGTTGAGGATGCAGTTGTTGACGTGCTTCCAGTACTCCGTCTCTGTTCAGGAAGGCGCAACCTAACCTCGTCGTCAATTGCATCTGTGATGCCCCGCTGCGCTTGGTATCACAGATCCTACAAGAGTGCATTGATGGAATCCTCCACAAGAGGCCCCCATAAACATTCACACATCTCCACCTTCCACCTCAGACCAGCAGAAGGAGCCCGTTAGGGATATAAATAGGGAAGGTGGAGCTAGGCAGTTCAGTTCTTCTGAAGAGTTCCTGCAGTAGAGAAGCCTAAGAGAGGTCAGTCTGCAGTGGAGCTCAGTCTAGTCTAGAGAACGCAGTTAATAGTTCAGCAGTGGAGCACGAGGCTCCTGCTTGCTAGATTCAGGGAGCCCAGATAGAGCTTAAGGTGTGCCGGTGCCGTAAGATCAGTGAAGCGCGGCAAGCTGCCATTAGTGTGTATAGCCTAGTGAGGGCCCGAGCAGGCCGAAGGCGAGTGGCGAGTTAGTACATAAGGGGCAGAGGAGCTTAACCAGCTCACCCCGAAGCATTTACCGGACACAGGATCCGAGCTTACCGGTATCTCTATGACCCAGTAAGGCATAACCGGAATCCCTGGAGAACTACGAGTCCCAGGATCGCTAAGGTGCTGATATGTAACAGAGCCAGGAGACGCTTAGGCCCCGCATACTGGGAGCGTGAACTCCAAGACAAGGCCCTACCACAAGGTCAGCCAGCGCAGGACAGAGACAAAGTTAGGCCTAGCTCCAGGCAGGTCAGAAACTTACTACGCAGAGGCAAGAAACAGGAGGCCCTACACCCGCTCATTGGGGAGGATCCTGATATGCACCCTTCACCCTACAGTGCTCCGGGATGTGCCTGAATTTCCACCAGTAAAAGGTACTGAAGTGACTACAGTGTCCGTTCCCGTTCTTGCTCTGACCCAGCTGGGTCTCGCCTGTCCTGCATTTCCCCTGCATACGCTGCCCTGAGACCTAGCTCCACCTGTGGGGAGCTATACCATCGAGCTGCCTTATCACCGGCCTCAGTGGACTGCTGCAGCGCTGGTGCTTGTCACCAGATACCACAGGTGGCGTCATGAACTCTTATAAAATTAACAATTATCCACCCTTTTAAAGAGAGACCCCAGGGTACGGGCCTGGGAGCCGACCACCGCGACATCCCCAAGGCCAGGCAAATGCCCGGGTACCGAGTCATCCCCATCCCCAGGGCTAGTCACATCCTCCTCCACCTCCTCTGCTGACCTCATCGACTGTCTGACTGTGGGTTGACAGTAAGTGGGATCTCCAACCTCGTCATCATCACCCTGTGTGTTATCACACCCGTCGCCCTTCCTGCCCTGACCGAAAAGTCAAGTTGTCGCTCCAATCAGGTATTTGAGTCTCATCATCGTCTTCATCATTGTCTCCACCAACAGGAGTTACAGTTTGGGAACAAGGGTCTACATTATGCTCAGAACCTTCTTCATCTGGTCCTGGATCCAACTTATAAAGATTCTGGGCATCGGATCAGATCATTTCCTCATCTGGATTAACAGAAGCTCTGGAGCAGACCTCCGTTTCCCAGGCTATAGTATGAGTATACAGCTGGGCAGACTCAGCCATCTGTGTTACCCCATACTCAGACGGGCAGCTGGAGACTTGGGAGCTGTGAGGAAGCAAGTGCGATTGGGGTGACACCTCTGAGGACTGGAGTATTTGTGATGTTGAAATTGAGGTGATGGAGAGCCCACTTGAAGGAGCACTTGATATCCGTTGAAGCACCTGCTGTTTTTGTGCCTCATCTAGAATTTGTAGCGATGGGCGTGTCCGTAAGAATGGGATCGTATCACATTGTCCACGAAAAGAAGTCGACATCTTAGTTTGGCTGGAAGATGGTCTTTCTTCTGCAGATGTTACTCCCTCCCCCACCGTGGGGGGCCTTGACCCACCGGCGGACAGGCACCAGTATTGGGATAGGGGGGCTGGCCGTCAGGGTCCACCGCGGCTCTGGCACAAACCCGGCGACACAGAGGTGGCACAGGCAGGAACGGACTGGCCGTGTCGGCTTCTCACTTTTTGGATTTTAGAAGGGCATGACATGCCTATATCTGTGTCTCCCCCTCCTTTTACTCCTCCACCTCTTTTCTTTTCGCATGACTATATGTACTTGTCACTTTTCCATGTGTTAGTTGTGTCTTCTGAGCAGTTTGTCAGCTTTTGGACACCTTTGAAGGTGTTTTCTATGTGTTTCTATGTGTTTTTGTTTGCCTGCCATTGGTTTTAACGGTGTTCGAAGGTGTTCGACGAACAGTTCGGCGAACACACGGGTGTTCGACGAACCGAACCGAACTCGAACACTACGGGGGTGGCTCAACACTATTTATAGAGCTTGTTCCTGACATAATACCTTGTGGGCTGCAGTACTGGTAACCAGCCACAAGATGCCACGTTGGGTCTGCCAGCAGTATTGCAGACAGTGATTGGGTTAATGGTGTGTGATGACAGCCCACAGAGGGTGGGCACATTAGGAAAATCACTGCTTAGTTTCCAGAAGCAGGAAGTGATGATTCACTAAGGATTAGGACAGTGAATCATACGGGCAGCCTGAGTATATGGTGGCTGCTAAGGTAGATGGGAGCTCCATACCCTCAGATAGTGGGATCATCAGTGTAAAGATCTCCCTGCACAAGAGTCCTGTTAGCCGGCCGGAGAAGCTCAACGGAGGTATTGAGAACCCTGTGCACTTCTAGTCTGCAGGTAGCAGAGGAAGATAAATAGGACTCCAGGATAAGACGTGGGGTAGATATTGGATCCGGAACACTGCCGGTATTGCAGAAGAGTCTCTTGGGCTAGAGATTAGAGTCACAGAGATGCTTCACCTAAAGAGGGAGCCAGGGCTGAAGATGTTACCAGCGCCTGTGAGGGAGATAATACAATGGATAAGGCCCGACAGGTTATCTGCCTGTAAATATTGTACATATTCCTCTTCCCCAAGTAAAGTCCAAGTTATGATTGAGAATCTCGTGTCCTCTGAATTTATTGCTGCCCTGGTCCCAGATGAGAAGTGCCTGAAGTAAGTGGAGAGTCCCACATACACAGCCACACATCAGAGGGAGGACACGAATTGTCTGTAGGGTGCCAGAGCGAGATGGGGCTACAGCCCGCCCACGACTGCATCGCCGGGGCTCCTTACAACCACATCTTCAGGAGGAGTTGATAGTGGGAGAGGGCTCCCTCTCATCTCATGCTCCCTTACACGCTAGAGGCTGGATCTGATTGGCTGTATTTCAGTATAAAGTCTTATTCACATGTTTTTATTTTGAGCAATGTCTTCAAAACACAATTCAATTATAGTCTCTCCTATAGGTTCCACCTCTTATTTTGGCTTATAAATACTGATGAAACACTGACAAGTAGAGCAGTGTTTTATGCATGTCTGTTTTGGGCAAAGTCCCACTACCAAGTGATCAAAGAATTTGCATGTTTGTCAGGTCTCAAATGTAACAAAAAATAAAAAGCCTCCTGGACTGGCATTGTTCCTTTGCTCTGAGCGCCGATGTCCTTTGCATTCTTTAGCTCACCTGAGCATTGCAACCTACTAGCAACAGCCAATGGGCTGCAGCCTTCATACTTTGACAGATAAGACCGTTCTGTCTGATGGAAGTGTGAATGGCACAAGATCACCAGTGACCGTGTTCGAATGGCCACAGTTTGGGAGGAAAGTGTGTTTTTTTTCTATTTTTTAATTTTAGTAGGCACATTAGTGAAATTATTTAAACAAAACATTGACTTCCTGAAACCTGAATACCCTGTTAAGAATTTACCACCAAGATTAGTAATCACATACCTTTTTATAAAGATTTTGTTTTTCTTTGCCATGTCATCCATCACAATCTTTAAGGGAGGATATGGACACAGTCCTAAGGTGAAGAGATGCAACATTTAAACATCCCAATATTGGAACATTGTAAGGATGGAGACTTTTGCACCACAGGAGGTCCTAGGTTCAAATCTGACCAATGAAAAAGTCTGCGTGAAGTTTTGAATGTACTGACTATGTTTGCCTGGATTTCCTCCCATATTAAAGATTAACCCTCAACTGGTGAGGTGCGTTTTTTGTCACGCAACTGGTGATGTAGGGTTTCCTATACCCCAGTGTTTAGAAATCCCTTATTTTTACAGAAAATGCAAAGATCACATTTGTTTTAATCGTTTTCTTATTGGCGATTGATTGCACATGAGTATAACAAATTTTTGACACCCACAAATGGATGGAAGCTAGCGAGACACGTATCCTCATACCAGCATTTTTCAAAGAATGGCAGCCGAACAAAAATTCCCTGGGGTGTGGCAAACCCCACCTCATCTGTTGAGGGTTAAGCTCACAATCTAGATTCCCTATTGGGAAAAGTGACCAGTGGTCCCCAACCTTCCTTGATACCCACATTCAGGTCAGAGAAGGTCGCAAGCTACATCCAGGACTTTCCCTACCCCTCCCTGAGTAGTGACATTCAGCGCCCACCTTCATCACAGTAGTGACACCAAGAGCCTACATTATCAGCATAACGACAGCCAGAGGTTCCCCACAGAAATAGCATGGAAGTATACTTTCATCCAATGGTTCCCACCATTGGGTATTTTCACATCAAGCGTCTATCACCTACTCCATCATCCCATCTCCAATTTAGCACTTAATTTAGTTCTCCAACCTCAAGGCCAGTAAATGAGCATCCAGATCGTCACTTCTTTGCATGGCTACTGCTAAAAAAGTCACCAAAGGGACACCTGTCATTTGAAGTGGTTTGCTAGACAGACGTAGTGCTAATGCACCAAGCTGGCAGATAACCAGCAGCTACACATGGACCCACAAGCCACATATGGCTCAAGAGCAAAATTTTTGGCGATTCTTGGTGTAAAGGAATATGTTGGCACTATATAAACAATAGAATTACACTTGAAAAATGTCCAAAGTTTTAGGGATCATGCAGACATCCGTGAAACTCCATCCAAGCATGACCTCAATGCATTGACTGTCTGGGGGTCTCCAGACCCAAACAAGAAAGCATTATACATCCATATCAGACTGTCAAGCTTGGGTCAAGAGACCCACAGACAGTCAGTACATTTTGGCCCATGCTAAGAGTTTCCCGGATGTCTGTATAAACCCTAAGGATATGTTCACACAGTTTCCATTCCAAAAACTGTGCAAAAAAAAATTCTGTTTGAACACCTACCGGTAGCACCCTTGCCATTTAGAGGTCTTTTAGCAGAAACTGTAAATCATGTCTGGATGGCAGACACTGAATTTAAGAGCCCATTGGGACCATATGGCTTTCACAGTATTAGGTAGTTATCTTACCACCACTACCTCCAAAAAAACTTGTTACAGCAAGGAGCCAAATTGAGGTGCCGACTGACGAAACTCCTAAAAGGATTGTCGAACTTCAACTAAAATTGCTAAATTTAAATATAATATATTTCATTTTACATTTATTTTTGAAAAAAAAAAAAAAATAGGAGCAGCATTTCATATTATGTGAAAAAACGCTAATATCACAGAGGAAGAGAAAACTCTGTGTTGACAATCTAAAGCAAACACAGTTGCCAATAATGTGACCCCCAGTTTGAATTCTGCATTTAATCCATATGGTTTTAATGTATTTAATCTCCTAATCCATTGAAGTTTTTATTTTCAAATATAAAATTTTCCAAAATGGTAGGGAATGTTATAATGTGTTTACATTTTACATTACATGCTTTAACCCTGATGGATTCACCACCACCACCGGCTGCTTCCTATAAAACTGAGGCAGAATTGCTATTGAAATGATGGCTTTGAAAAGTCAATCCTTCATGTAGATAGCAATTCACTTAATGAATTAAGCGCATCTTACAACTGCCGTGCGCTTCCGCCAGAAGTGTTACAACATCCATTATTGGACTACACAAATGTGGTATAAAATTTGATGAGTTTTGTCGGGACCCACCCCATTCTATCTTCACCCACTTTGGCAAAGCTGGCGTAAAAACTCCCAAAGTCGCAGAATTTTTGAGCAATTTCAAGTTGCATAACTTATTATTATAAATGTATATTAGCTACACTTAGTCTTAAAATGCCTTCACTTTACCTTTGAAAACTCTGGTTAGCCAGCGTCCTTGTAGCTCTGCTGTTGGCATGATGGGTCCAAGTGGTTGAATAAGGCCTAAAATTCCCAGTGTTGGCTTTTCAAGGGTAGGTGGAAAAACATTTTTGTATAGGTGGATTTTGTTTTTTTCCATATTGATGACGGATTCGTCCAAGAACGGGAACGAAAAGGAATATCCTGTCGCAAATATAACAACATCAATGTTGTCCTCAAATGACCCATCTTCAAATTTTGCAACAGTTTCAGTGAAGTCCAAGACAGATGGTTTTACCACTACAAAGCCGCACATTATACGGCTTGGCAGCTCATCATTAAGCAAAGGCTCTTTAAATTGTGTCCTGCAAATTGGAGAGAGAAAATAGAGAAAGGCAAAATTGGTTTGGTTCTCTACTGAAAACAGCAACCATCTACAAGAAGATTACATTGTTGAGCGCTATTGAACTTAAACACTGGCAGCACTGTAAACTTTGGATTAATTTGGGAAGGACAGGAGAGGTCCAGGTGTAAGGTCACCTGAGGTCAGCATATGACAAGGGACATAGCCATTATGAGCCGATTGCTGGTAATGACTGAAACATAGTGCCTATGTCTCTATATTCTCAACAGTTTTAAATATAAGCTTATGTTAATATAATTGGAAGTTTTAATATATATATATATAATATTATACACACACACACACACACACACACACACACCTCTAAAATATTCACATAATATTTAAAATATACACATACAGTACAGACCAAAAGTTTGGACACACCTTCTCATTTAAAGATTTTTCTGTATTTTCATGACTATGAAAATTGTACATTCACACTGAAGGCATCAAAACTATGAATTAACACATGTGGAATTATATACTTAACAAAAAAGTGTGAAACAACTGAAAATATGTCTTACATTCTAGGTTCTTCAAAGTAGCCACCTTTTGCTTTGATGACTTCTTTGCACACTCTTGGCGAGCTTCAAGTGGTAGTCACTGGAAATGGTCTTCCAACAATCTTGAAAGAGCTCCTAGAGATGCTTAGCACTTGTTGGCCCTTTTGCCTTCACTCTGCGGTCCAGCTCACTCCAAACCATCTAGATTGGGTTCAGGTCTGGTGACTAAAGGCCAGGTCATCGGCGCAGCACCTCATCACTCTACTTCTTGGTCAAATAGTCCTTACACAGCCTGGAGGTGTGTCTGGGGTCATTGTCCTGTTGAAAAATAAATGATGGTCCAACTAAATGCAAACCGGATGGAATAGCATGCCGCTGCAAGATGCTGTGGTAGCCATGCTGGTTCAGTATGCCTTCAATTTTGAATAAATCCCCAAAGGTGTCACCAGCAAAGCACCCCCACACCATCATACCTCACGGTGGGAACCAAGCATGTAGAGTCCATCCGTTCACCTTTTCTGTGTCGCACAAAGACACGGTGGTTGGAACCAAAGATCTCAAATTTGGACTGATCAGACCAAAGCACAGATTTCCACTGGTCTAATGTCCATTCCTTGTGTTCTTTAGCCCAAACAAGTCTCTTCTACTGGTTGCCTGTTCTTAGCAGTGGTTTCCTAGCAGCTATTTTACCATGAAGGCTTGCTGCACAAAGTCTCCTCTGAACAGTTGTTGTAGAGCTGTGTCTGCTGCTAGAACTCTGTGTGGCATTGACCTGGTCTCTACTCTGAGCTGCTGTTAACCTGCGATTTCAGAGGCTGGTGACTCGGATAAACTTATCCTCAGAAGCAGAGGTGACTCTTGGTCTTCCTTTCCTGGGGCGGTCCTCATGTGAGCCAGTTTCTTTGTAGCGCTTGATGGTTTTTGCAACTGCACTTGGGGACACTTTCAAAGTTTGCCCAATTTTTCAGACTGACTGACCTTCATTTCTTAAAGTAATGATGGCCACTCATTTTTCTTTACTTAGAATTTGTATTATGGCAAGAAAAAAGCAGCCAACAAGCTGCACAACACAACTGATGGTCCCAACCCCATTTATAAGGCAAGAAATCACACTTATTAAACCAGACAGGGCACACCTGTGAAGTGAAAATCATGTCTGGTGACTACCTCTTGAAAGCTCATCAAGAGAATGCCAAGAGTTTGCAAAGCAGTCAAAGCAAAAGGTGGTTACTTTGAAGAACCTAGAATATAAGACATATTTTCAGTTGTTTCACACTTTTTTGTTAAGTGTATAATTCCACATGTGTTAATTCATAGTTTTGATGCCTTCAGTGTGAATGTACAATTTTCATAGTCCTGAAAATACAGAAAAATCTTTAAATGAGAAGGTGTGTCCAAACTTTTGGTCTGTACTGTACATACAGTATACACATACTGACATTTTGGGCGATTTTGGGCAGTTTACCAAATCTTTATCCAATTATCAAAGTATGCAGAAGGAGCTAATTTTAGGTTTGGATGTGAATCACTGAATGGCTATGACTAAATAATAGGTTTAAAAATGAAATTGTACCGATCAATAGGCTGGAGCCCATAGTTAGAATGGCTAAACCACGTGTTTATATTTGTCTCAGTCAAATGTGCCACAATTGACATGGGGAGATTGTTTCTTTTGAAAGTCTCAAACCGTGTATCGTAACAGAAATCCCATGGGTATCCATGATCATATACACGGCTCATCACCCATGCACCTCTCCTCGTACTGAGAAATACCTGTAAAGAAAAGGAGAAGCAGATCTTTACTTATACACAAATTAGGAGAGAACTTTCAAATCAAGCAGGACAGAGAAAATTGAAGAAGTTGGATTGACCTTAAAATCTACTTTTGTGGAACTTTTGAGTGCATATAAAGAAAACATCAAATCATGGTGGCAAATGCAATCACTAGAAAACTATAGCAAGCATAAAATGGTTCCTCGTGGACTTAGGATCTACATTACTAACAATGAGGGGGATCTGTATCTAGGTGCACGAGTAAAGTGGTAAGAAGAGTCAATATCTTCTTCAGTACGATTTATGCAAATCCTGTTAGAGGAAGAGAAAGCGAGAAATCTTCATTAAGATTAAAATAAATCATTGAGAGGGCATTAAAACATAAATCTGCTCTAGATTTCTGTAATAGAGAGGAGAATCTAAAACTAGCAGTAGAATGATATCATCTGAGTATAAAGGAAAAGAAGCATAAGCGGTTTGTTAGGAACTGTTCTGAGTTTAAGGAAAAGCAAGGCTATCCATCTGTATTAGGGGTAATCAAATTTACCCACAGATGTTTCAACATTTAAATAATGAAGGGACATGACCAGGGCTCTTTGGTTGTAAAAGGGAATCAAATTATTAATTTGTCCTCATATTATACACAACTTTGATTTGGAAAGGTCAGTTTAGAGTAAAGGGTTGACATTTCTCTACAACCAGATTTGATCTATTTACATGGAAAAACGATAACCTGTTCATGAGGAAACTTAAATAGAAGATTTTTTGTACACAATGATGGGGCTAAATGTCAGCAATTGGGTATATCTCCTGATGAGCTTTCAGATATTTACAGAGCTTTCGGAGGAGGGTCAAAAGGTATTGGGTAAGGACCCTTCTCGGACCTAAAACCTAAAAAGCACAAAGATGTCTCCCACTGCAATATGTGAAGTATAGACATTGTTTTGAAATTCATTACAGAGGAGATATGTAACATTAATCTCAAATATGAACCTATCTGACCAACTTTGTCATTCACAGAAAGAAGAGCTCTTGATATGCTAAATGGGAACAGTCAGATCGTCATAAAACAATTAGACAAAGGTGAGAACACTGGTTATGGCATGTGTAAAATATGTGGATGTGTGTCTTCCAATTTTATCAGTCATACGATTCTACATATGAGATTCTCCAAAGTGATCCTACTAAGGAGTATATCACAGAATTATCTGGGTCACTTCTGGAGGCTCTCCATACAGGCTTTTCTTCTAAGAACAAGTTTAAATTTCTAGTTCCAAAGTACCCCCTAACAGCAACCTTCTATGAACTTCCGAAGATTCATAAAGGCATCAATCCCCTTAGGGGAGGACCTATGGTCTTGGGGATTGATGCCATTTGTCAAAACTCAAGTATTTACCTAGACAGGCTTTTAAAACCATTCGTGACAGCACACCCCTCATATTTAAGGGATACAACGGATCTTTTAAATAAGTTAGAAAGTATTACAGTCAATCCAGGCTCCATTCTGGCCTCAATAGATGTTGAGATGCTTTATAGTGGTATTCAACATAATGTAGATCTTAAAGCAGTGAAGTACTACTACCTTAACAGTACATATCTAGGGCCCCACAATAGGTTTCTCCTCGAGTTGTTGGATTTGGTTTTACAGTATGACTTTTCACTTCAATGGCAAGTATTTCCACCAACTCAGGGGCACGCCAATGGCGAGTCCATGTGCCCATAGGCCAATTTGCTCCTGGGTTGGTGGGAAAACACTGTAGTCTTCAGAGATGGGGGTTGCTATATATTGACGACATCCTTGTCATTTGGGCAGGTGACAGAGCGTCATTTGAATCCTTTATTGAATATCTAAACTAACAAACTGAGCCTGTCTTCTACACATGAGGTTGGGGAGGACAAGATTGTCCTTTTGGATGTCTGTATATTGAAAGAAATGAGGACTCTGATATTTCAAAAGCCCACTGCGACCAATAGTTTACTTAAGTGGGAGAGTCACCATCCAACCCCACTGAAAAGATGTATTCTAAAGAGGGAGTTTTACGGTCAGGAAAATCTGCTCTTTGAATGATTTTCAGGTCCAATCAAAACCTTAGGAAGGTTTCTGGATAGGGGATACCCTAGGCATATTGTTGAATCAGCATATGAACATGCATTGGGAGCCAATAGACCATTCTTACTGACCACCAAATCAAATTCTGATTCAGACCCCATAACACAATTAATAGGGACTTAAGATTATGGAAATTCTGAAAAGGTACTGGCAAATTTTAAGAGCTGATCCACATATCTTCAGGTTTGCTTCCTCTAAACCATCTGTTACCTTTAGAAGGGCGAAATCGATTAGGGACCATGTGGTACACAGCCACTTTACTCCATCAAAAAAGGAGGGGACTTGGCTGGACAAGAGATCTTCAGGTACTTTTAGATGTCGTCATTGTAGCATTGAGCACAAGAGTTTGTCTTTTTGTATTTATTGTTTGCTTGTTAATACATCTTTGTTTTGGTCCACGGATACGAATCCATCTATTGGAAGTTGGTTTAGGGTGGGATAAATGGGGAACTCCCTTTTTTGTCCTAAATGTGTATTGCCCCGCTACATAATCATTTCAATAATTGGGCCGGGGCATAAAGCAAATCTTTAACATATGGCATTGCAGGTTTATATCATATCGGAATATGTGTCCCTTTTAATAGCTGGACCGCAGGCAGCGCTCATTAACATTGATTTTTCCTGTGGAGCGCATTTCCGTTCCATACCCAAGTTGAGGACATCATATCCGGTACATGCGTTTGGTATAGTGATCATGGAACGCCTTAGGTGTTTCATGCGCCCCTTTGTATGCAGTTCACGCCTTTGGATGAAACCTCGAGCACTTCGATAAGATGACAGCGCCCGAAAAAGTTTTCAATGAGTCTCTATCTGGTCCCCTGATGAACCCCAATGAAGGGTGGGAGTGGGGTGAAGGGGAGGGGTGGGAATGCATCAGGACATGAGAGATTATATATATATATTTTTCTCTGCGGTATCTGTGCATCATGAATCGTGGTATGTGTTAAAGGGGCCCACAGACTTTCGCCCGGGGCCCAGAAAAACCTGGAGCCGGCCCGGTTTTGAGAGCTTTTTTTTACATGAATTTTATCAAGTTTTTGATGCTGTGTATTATCTTTTTGCTAGGTCATGTTTTAAATAAAACTGCTTTGTTTTTTGATAGTTCCTCGTATTTCACTGACAAAACTTTGTATGTTGATTACATGCATTTTTAATGCATTTCCGGAGTGGAAACACTAAAAATTAAAAAATACCGGCAAGACAAGTTGACATGTGAATTTGAAACTGGTACCCAAGAGGTCAATTTACACAGAGAAAAAAAAATAAAAAAAGCACAGTGGACATGAGATTTCTATAAATCCCATCCACTGCTGAAATTCTAAGATGCTACATTTTTGAAGGAGAAAATATGCAATGTCAAATACTCACCAAGAACTCATCATGGGCACAGCCTCAAAGTCTTGCCAAAGTGTACAATTAATTTTACATTTGTCTGCAACAGACTGTTCTTTGCTTGCAAATTAATAAAATGTATCTAAGGTTTCTTATTTTGGTTACCTGGGAAGCAGTACGACTGAGCTCGACAGCAATATCAGCTGCAGAATTCCCCATTCCAACAATAACAACCCGTTTGCCTTTGAAGCCATCAGAATTCTTGTACTCTCGGCTATGGAAGCATTGTCCTTTAAACGTTTTAATGCCTGTAGAACAGTTAATCATTTATATTATATATTCAAGTAAGATTTTTTACTACTTTTGATACTAAAAGGAAGGAGAGGTTGTAGCAGAGAATGTAGATTGCACCTATTGACAATGTATTCCATAGAAGCAGAGGGTAAAATGGGAAACTACTGTAATATTACATCCATTTGGAATCATTAGCAATGGAGGGAACGGTAAATGATTAATGTCATTGGAATATGCTTTTAGGATTCCATTGGATTCATGCTAATGTCAATTGGCCATTACTGTACTAATCACTGATTTCAATGTAGATATAGTTCAAGATTTTTACTGGATAATAAACAAACAATACATTGTAGTAAGGGAATTCTTACCGGGATAGGATTCCAGTGGATAGAATGGATCAGTATGGTGACCAGAGCAAACCATGACTGCATCAAAAATAGTTGTTTCCAGCTTCCCATCCATTTCGGTGGTGACATTCCACCGGCCACTGCTTTCAAAGTCTTCACATTTTCGCACACTGACGACAACAGTCTTGAGGAGGACAAACGGGATAGTGGCTAATGTTATCGTTCAATGTCCACATGATATTGATGTAATCTATTTTCTGGCATTCCCCACTTGTTAAAAAAAGTATTTGGACATTGGAGAGAAGTTGTCCTGTATTTAGAGAATCATCATGTGGAAGAACTATAATTTGTGCTGAAAACTTATGTAATCACTAGAGACCAACTCATACAAATGAAGCAATTTCATCAGGGGTGTAACGATCACAGTTGCAGACAGAGTGAATGCAATCAGGCCCGTGCGGGAGGGGTCCCATCAACACCAGCAGCTATTTCAGCTGGATGTGCATAAGAGGATGCACATTCAGCTGAAATGTATTGTGGCACAGAGACTCACTGGGTCCCTGCACTGCAATAGACTGCCAGCAAATCAGATGCTGGCAGCTGAAGTCCGTGTGCAAGCTACTGGAGACACATGGCTGCAATGTCACGTACTGGCTGTTGCTTGCACTCTGAAGTCAGCTGCAGTCATCTGTGCTGGCTATGGAAGAGGATGCAGCGCAGCGTGGCAGCGGAGGAAGGCAAGTAGAATTTTTTTTATATTTGCTGGAGAAGAGCAGAACAAGGACATTATGGCTAGGTGCCCATGATAAAGTTACAGCAGCGTTTTGGATGCAGCATATTTTCGCAGCGTCCAAAGTGCTGCGTCAGATCCCGCAGGTAATCCGCATGGTTCAATGAACACATGCAGATTTAGTGCATTTTATCCATTCTATTGTGGAAATTTCTGTTGCCGAGACCAGCGTCACCACAACAGAAATTAACATTCTGCTGCGACTTGTAAATAGTGTTGAGCCACCCCCGTAGTGTTCGAGTTCGGTTCGGTTCATCGAACACCCGTGTGTTCGCCGAACTGTTCGTCGAACTGTTCGTCGAACATCTTCGAACACCGTTAAAACCAATGGCAGGCAAACAAAAACACATAGAAACACATAGAAAACACCTTCAAAGGTGTCCAAAAGCTGACAAACTGCTCAGAAGACACAACTAACACATGGAAAAGTGACAAGTACATATAGTCATGCGAAAAGAAAAGAGGTGGAGGAGTAAAAGGAGGGGGAGACACAGATATAGGCATGTCATGCCCTTCTAAAATCCAAAAAGTGAGAAGCCGAGACGGCCAGTCCGCTCCTGCCCGTGCCACCTCCGTGTCGCCGGGTTTGTGCCAGAGCCGCGGTGAACCCTGACGGCCAGCCCCCCTCTCCCAATACTGGTGCCTGTCCGCTGGTGGGTCGAGAGAGCCCCCCTGTGGTGGAGGCAGCTCTAAGCTTTTTAATTTAAATTGTCCCTCTAATTTGAATGAATACACTTTAAATCCATTTACAAGGATCTATTGGAGGGCAAGTCTCATGCCAGCAGCCGCGTAATTCCAACTCCAGTAGCGTCCACTAAAGCTGCTGCAGTTAAAAAGCTTTTATAAGGATCGAGCTCGGCTGTCCACCGCAAGGCATCCTAATGCCAGTCCCAGCCCCTATGCCTTGGGGTGCCTCCTGATGCTCTTCACTAAGTATCCCGTGGTCCCGAAGCATTTCCTTTGAAAAAATTAAGTGTCCAAACTACAGGTGGTGTAGCTTGCTTAACAGCCGGGATAATCCGCTGACTAGCAGACACTGCTACTAGGCACAAAGTATTTCCTGGGCTAGATGCAGTTAAAAATTTGTAAGTAGATACTCTCGTTGGATGCTGAGAAAGCATTCCATAGAGTCTCCTGGCACGCCATATATGATTCTCTTAAAAAGCTTGGGGTAGGGGTCTAGGGGACCCTTTTATAGCCAAAATCATGGCCCTGTATCACAATACGTCACCTAGGCTGAAGATAAATGGAACTGTAGCACCGAGGGCTCGGTTGCTACAGACGTATTGCACCTCACCCAGAGGTGTGATATCTCACTCTCAGATAAGGATGGAGTGTGGATCAGGACCCGACACCTGCATGCATTACACCACATTGCCGTGGGGCAGGGCGACCAATATGCCCCTGAGATGGGCACGACAGTCCCTGTCCCTGGCTGGAGTGGGGGGAGGGAACACTGAGGAAGGGGAACCCTGCAGTGCAGGAGCAGGGAGGAAGCAGTTCCTGGGTGCATTGAGAAGGGAGTATAAAAGGTGGGCACCATCTTAGTTCAGTGCAGAGAAGTCTGAGCAGAAGTGGCAGGGAGCAGGGGCTCTGCATGAGCTCTGCTCCGGAGGCGGGCCTAGTAACAGAGGCCCAGGCCTGCAAGAGGGAGAAGGAAGGAAGAGGAGCGGAGAAGGCTCCAGGAACGAGGAATGAAGGGATCCCAGGGGTGCGGACGGGCGAGTCGCCACCGCACGCCCGAATCCACCTGCGTGGAGGGGTCAGGCCAAAGGGGGAGACCGGTCCCCGAACTAGTGGAGGCAGGAAACGACCCTCAGCTAGAAACCGGAGGCTCTGACATTTTAGGTGGCGCAGCCCCTTGCTCCACCCGCTAGGAAGGCACCACATAGGGTCAGGGAAACTGGCGCCAAGTTTACCAAGAGGAGGCCCGAGGCAGCCGGACAGAAGTGTTGGTAAGAAAGGCCAGACAAAGGACACACAAAGGGGGTCCTGTGAAGCGCTCCAAAGTTATCTGGGAGTTGTCTGAGCCCCTCACCTGGTGAGCACAGTACGACGTGGGCAGCCGTTACCTGCAGACGTGGTCTGGATAATAAGAACTGTGAGTAAAGGCCCTGAACTGCATCACTGACTCCGTGTTGTTACTGCTGCTGCCCTGCACCATCACCCCCATCCTCCGCATACACTGCCCTGAGGCTATACTCCTCCCGTGGGGAGTTATGCTACGCTCTGCTGCACCCACAACACCAGCCTTAGCGGTCTGCCCTGTAGCGGCGGTTCACTCTGACCGCAATCCACGGGTGGCGTAGTCGGACATTTAAACATCAAAACCACATAAATAGTTCCGCCACTGGTTTGACCGCCCTGAGCCACGGAACCGGATGGCCGCCACGAAGACTACAACCACCAGCATCCACCAAAAAGGGTCCGGCTCCGGGTGTCCCAAGGCCCAGGGGGTGCGTCAGAACATTTTCATCACCTTTCACAATCACCAATGGGACAAGGCAGGGATGTCCTCTGTCCCCTCTCTTATACATCCTAGTGACGGAGCACCTGCTCTCATCAATTCGCCATAACCCCAATATTAGGTGCATTGAGGTGGGAGGCACCGAGTACAAGTGCTCTCTATTTGCTGATGATGTCCTAGTATATATCACTCAATCACATATATCCATCCCTGCTGTTATGGCTGAAATAGATCACTTTGTTACATGGTAAAATTTTAAAATCAATGCAGCGAAGTCTGAGGCCCTCGATGTCTCCCTCCCTAAATCCATATAGGATTCCATCCAGTCCAACTTTCCCTTTGCCTGGCCCTCACAGGGTATCAAATACTTAGGAATTCCTATTCATAGAGACCTCTCCCATCTATGTTATCTTAATTTTGGGCCCTTTATTGAACAATTCCATACAGACCACGGTTGGCAAGTTAGAACTGTAAGATTCACTACGTGAACCACTGGTGTTTTGTGGAAAAGCACATGTACACCGCGTTCCAAATTATTATGCAAAAAGTGTTTAGGAGTGATAAGGGAAGAATTTGTTTGTTTGTCAGTTAAACTCATTGATGGTGATGTGTGTCAGGGCTCTTTATATCACTGTAAGCAATTGCAGACACCTGTGCTAATTAGTTTGGCAGGTGTGTCCAATGAAAGGCAAGACTACTTAAGAAGGCTCTCTCACATTATTAAGCAGCCTACATTTTCTGCCAAAATGGGAAAGAAAAAGG
This sequence comes from Phyllobates terribilis, assembly GCF_046119375.1. Taxonomy (NCBI): domain Eukaryota; kingdom Metazoa; phylum Chordata; class Amphibia; order Anura; family Dendrobatidae; genus Phyllobates; species Phyllobates terribilis. The sequence goes on along the minus strand of NW_027362768.1, from coordinate 87,008,013 downwards.
ATGTGTCGGCTGCTGAGAAGCAACAAATTGTGGAGTGTTTAGGTCAAGGCATGACTACAATCAACATTGTGCGATGATCAGGATGAAGTGTCTTGGCAATCAAGAAGTATGTAGCTGATTCACAGTACACACGTGTGCGTGCTGATAAGGGCAAATTGAGGACTCTTTCCTACAGGCAATTACGTCAGGTTGAAACAACAGCGGCAAAAAAGCCTTGTCATAGCAGCAGACAAGTTTTTGAAGCTGCTTGTGCCTCCAACGTCCCCCGAACAACAAGATGCAGGGTCCTTCAGAGGTTTGCAGCTGTGCATACGCCATCCTGTCGACTTCCTCTATCCACTTCACACAAGCAGAAACGGCTCCAGTGGGCCAAACATTACATGAAGACTGATTTCAAAACTGTTTTGTTCACGGATGAGTGCCGTGCAGCGCTCGATGGTCCAGATGAATGGAGTGGAGGATGGCTGGTTGATGGACACCCCACGCAAACACGGCTACAGCGCCAACAAGGAGGAGGTGGAGTAATGTTTTGGGCTGGAATCATGGGGAGAGAGATTGTCGGCCCCTTTAGGATCCCTGAAGGCGCTAAAGATGAACTCCATAATGTATGTGGATTTTCTCAAACAGCACTTCCTGCCATGGTTCAAGAAGAAGAACCGTGTATTTCACAGCAAGATCATTTTTCTGCATGATAATGCACCATCTCATGCTGCACATAAAACATCTGCATCTCTGGCTGATATGGGCATAAAAGGGGACAAACTTATGGTGTGACCCCCGTGCTCCCCTGACCTCTACCCCATTCAGAACCTTTGGAGCATCATTAAAAGGAGTGTCTATGATGGCGGGAGGCAGTTCACATCTAAGCAACAGCTCTGGGAGGGTATTCTGTCCTCATGCAAAACAATTGAAGCAGAAACCATCCAAAACCTGACAAATTCAATGGACGAGAGAGTTCAGAAGCTCCTTTCGAACAAGGGGTCCTATGTGAAAATGTAACATCACCTAGAATAAAGTTTTGAGTTGAAAACTGTTTGATTTCAGTTTCTAACAACCTGCTAATGCTTATAATTTCAAAAATGACCATTTTTTTGGTCTTTATTAAAATTAAAAGGTTGATCGAAAAGTTTGGGGGATCTAAGAGTGTGGCAACCCAGTAGTCATGATTACTTCGAATTCTGACAATATGAGGGTCATGCTGCAGGTAGTGCAGCAAGAAGGCACTTATGTGCCTTGCGCATCTCGGAGCCCCAAAATTATTTTCTGGGCTAGATGCAGCTAAAAATTATTTTTAATTTTAAATCTGGTGAAGCTTTAGTATAGATGGCCTAATAGGATCAGTGCTGCACACTGCTACAAAGCCCAAATTATTTTCCAGTCAAGATACAGATAAACATGATTAGTAATTTGAAAGCTTAAAACGTTTGGTAGGGTGATTTTAACCAATCATCAAGCTTTTACTCTCCCCAGGATGACACAGGGGTAGAAAAGTCGTTTCGGATCCATGATTTGTTCATCTTTATGAACGTGAGTCTGTCTACATTATCAGTGGAGAGCCGCGTGCGCTTATCTGTCAGCACACCACCAGCAGCGCTGAACACACGTTCAGACAGAACGCTGGCTGCGGGGCATGACAAGATCTCCAAGGCGTAAGTGGCTAGCTCCGGCCATTTATCCAGATTGGAAGCCCAAAAAGAGCAAGGGTCCAGTGACACAGTCATGGCTTCAATGTTTACTTGGAGATACTCCTGTACCATCGTCTCTAGGCGTTGACTATGTGTCAGACTTCTTGTCTCCTGTGGCCTTGCAAAGGATGGGCTAAAAAAGTGGTGAAATGATTGCGCAAAATTGATGTTACCAGCAGATACTGTTGTTCTGTTACGGTTTGAGTGCTGAACACTTGACGGTCCCACGGTTGGCAAGTTGGAACTGTGAGATTCACTACGTGCACCACTGGTATTTTGTGGAAAAGCACATGTAAGATTCTGCAACAGTCTCTGCTGATACTCCTGCATGCGTGCATCCCTTTCTATGGCAGGAATAATTTCTGCAAATTTACTTTTGTACCGGGGATCTAACAGTGTGGCAACCCAGTAGTCAGGATTATTTCTAATTCTCACAATTCGAGGGTCATGTTGCAGGTAGTGCAGCAAGAAGGCACTCATGTGTGTTGCGCATCCAGGAGCACCAAGTCCCTGTTGTGTTGGTGGCGAGGTAACAATCATGCTTCCTTCCTCTGTCCTCTCCCCCCAACCTCGCACAACAGAAATGTGATCAAGGTCTCCCTCATCTGATGAGTCTTCCATCAGTTCGTCCTCCACTTCTTCCTGGGCTCCTGCACCTTCCTCACTAGTTTGGCTGCTACCATGCGCCCTGGTAAAACCATCTCCCCCACCCTCACATGCCTGCCGCCTTGGTGCTGCCGACCGTCTGGACCTTGCAGATGTTAGCCCTTCCGCATACAACTCCTCCTCCTCTACTCCTCCACCTCCTCTTGTGCCACCACCTGACTCCGAATTCTGTTTAACATGTGCTCCAGCATGTAAATCACCGGAATAGTCATGCTGATAATGGCATCGTCAGCACTAAACATCTTCGTCGCCATTTCAAAACTGTGCAGAAGGGTGCATAGGTCCCTGATCTGAGACCACTCCGCCAGCGTGATTTGCCCCACCTCTGAATCTCGTTGGCCCAGGCTATACGTCAGAACGTATTGCACCAGGGCTTGTCGGTGCTGCCACAGTCGCTGCAACATGTGCAGAGTTGAATTCCACCGGGTAGGCACATCGCATTTTAGCCGGTGAAGTGGCAGGCCCAACGACTTCTGTAGAGATGTAAGTCGCTGAGCTGCGGGATGCGAACGGCGGAAGTGAGCACACAGCGACCGTGCCCTCTGCAGAAGGCCATCTAGTCTGGGATAGTGGGCTAAAAATTGCTGGACAACCAGGTTCAACACGTGAGCCATACAAGTCACGTGTGTGACATTGCCCCGGCGAAGGGCCGCACCCAGGTTTGCAGCATTGTCGCACACGGCCTTCCCTGGTTTCAGGTCCAGTGGAGACAACCATTCATGAAATTGGTTCTCCAGAGCTGACCACAACTCCTCAGCTGTGTGACTCACATTTCCCAGACATTTCAATGTAAAAACCGCCTGATGACGTTGAGCCCTACTGCCAGCATAGTAAGGAGGTGTGCAGGATCCCTTCTGCGCAGTTAGAAAGCTTGTGGCATGACCAGACAGGCTTGGGTGCAGGTGGAAGACCGAGAGGAGGTTGAGGAGGCAGAAGCAGTGGAGGAACTTTGACATAAAGAGGATTGACGCACAACTCGTGGGGACGGCAAGACTTGGACAGCAGCCCCTTGTCCTGCTGTCACCATAGTTACCCAGTGCCCAGTCAGCGACATGTAACGCCCCTGTCCATGCTTACTCGTCCAAGTGTCTGTGGTGAAATGCACCCTGTCACACACAGAGTTTCTCAAAGAAGCGGTGATGTTGTGTGCGACATGCTGGTGGAGCGCAGGCACACCTTTCTTTGAGAAGTAGTGCCGACTGGGCATCTGGTACTGGGGCACTGCGACGGACATAAGGTCTCGAAAATCCTCTGTGTCCACCAGGCGGAAAGGCAGCATTTCTGTAGCCAAGAGCTTGCAGATGGTGAAATTCAACCTATTAGCTTTCTCATGGCTAGGAGGAAATGGTCTTTTACTTGTCCACATCTGAGGGACCGAGGGCTGGCTATTGTGCTTAGACGGGGTTGATAAGGGTGTCCCCGGCAAACTGCCGTTCTGTGAGGAAGATGCAGGCGGACATGTTAGGTTGCCTTGATCCAAAGGTGGTGCTATCGATGTCGGACAGCGCTCAACACCAGCTGGTGTTACCACCTCCAAAGAAAATGATGACCTGCCAATCACGCTGGCTGTTGCGGGTAAAGAGGTGGCAGGTCTGCGCCCCAAAACAGGTGTGACTGCTGTCCCCCCAGTCACAGAGGATGAAGAGGCCACGGATGCACAAGATATGGCAGACGGTGATTGGCCCGGCCGGCTAGGCCGCATTGTAGCACACTGAGCTTCCCACTGCAACTTATGCTTCATGTCCATGTGCCGGTTCATGCATGAAGTACTCAAACTATGTATTTTTTGGCCTCTACTTAGCTTTTGCTGACAAATGTTACAGATAACACGAGTTGGGTCATCTTTATCGATCTGAAAAAATGCCCAGGCTATGCAAGGCTTAGCACCCATGCGACCTGAAGAGCCACCACGACTTGTGGTGAGAGGCAGAGTTGTGTTTGAGGATGCAGTTGTTGACGTGCTTCCAGTACTACGTCTCTGTCCAGGAAGGCGCAACCTGACCTCGTCGTCACTAGCATCTTCCTCCACCTCCTCTGCTGACCTCATCTCTTGGCTGACTGTGGGTTGACAGTAAGTGGGATCTCCGACCTCATCATCATCACCCTGTGCGTTATCACACCCGTCGTCCTCAGAGCCAACCTGTTCCTGCCCTGACAAAAAACTAAAGTTGTCGCTCCAATCAGGTATTCGAGTCTTATCATCGTCTTCCTCATTGTCTCCACCAACAGGAGTTACAGTTTGGGAATGAGGGTCTACATTATGGTCAGAACCTTCTGCGTCTGGTCCTGGATCCGACTCATAAAGATTCTGGGCATCAGTGCAGATCATTTCCTCGTCTGGATTCACACAAGCGCTGGAGTCGACCTCTGATTCCCAGGCTATAGTATGAGTAAACAGCTCTGCAGACTCAACCATCTGTTCTACCTCATACTCAGACGGGCAGCTGGAGATTTGGGAGCTGTGAGGAAGCAAGTGCGATTTGGGTGACACCTTTGAGGGCTGGAGTATTTGTGATGTTGAAGTTGATGTGGAGGAGAGCCCACTTAAAGGAGCACTTGATATCCGTTGAAGCACCTGCTGTTTTTGTGCCTCATCTGGAATTTGTAGCGATTGGCGTGGCCGTAAGAAAGGGATCTTATCACATTGTCCGCTAAAAGAAGTAGACATTTTAGTTTGGCTGGAAGATGGTCTTTCTTCTGCAGATGTTACTGTTGCTTTAACACCTACCCCACGGACACAACCTTTTTTCCCCTTCCCAACACGCCTATTCCCCTTTCCACCAGCAGCAGGCCTTTTTCCACTCATTTTGGTGGTTAACTAATTCACAACTCTGGAGTTGTTTGCACAAAAAAACAATGGATGGTAACCGAGCAGAGCTGAGTGGCCAAACTGTGGTATTAGGCCAAAACTATTGGCTGGGTTAGATGCAGAAAAAAATTATTTTGAATTTGCAACCTGATGGAGGTCAGTATAGATGGACTAATACAAATAGTCCCACACACTGCTAGAAGCCCAAATATTTTTTCAGAGGTACTGTAGATGCAGATAAAAATTATTTTTAATTTGCAACCTGATGGAGGTCAGTATAGATGGACTAATAGACCAAGTCCCACACACTGCTAGAAGCCCAAATATTTTTTCAGAGCTAGATGCAGAAAAAAATTATTTTTAATTTGCAACCTGATGGAGGTCAGTATAGATGGACTAATAGACCAAGTCCCACACACCGCTAGAAGCCCAAATATTTTTTCAGAGCTAGATGCAGAAAAAAAATATTTTTAATTTGCAACCTGATGGAGGTCAGTATAGATGGACTAATAGACCAAGTCCCACACACCGCTAGAAGCCCAACTATTTTTTCAGAGCTAGATGCAGAAAAAAATTATATTCAATTTGCAACCTGATGGAGGTCAGTATAGATGGACTAATAGACCAAGTCCCACACACTGCTAGAAGCCCAAATATTTTTTCAGAGCTAGATGCAGAAAAAAATTATTTTTAATTTGCAACCTGATGGAGGTCAGTATAGATGGACTAATAGACCAAGTCCCACACACTGCTAGAAGCCCAAATATTTTTTCAGAGCTAGATGCAGAAAAAAATTATTTTTAATTTGCAACCTGATGGAGGTCAGTATAGATGGACTAATAGACCAAGTCCCACACACTGCTAGAAGCCCAAATATTTTTTCAGAGCTAGATGCAGAAAAAAATTATTTTTAATTTGCATCCTGATGGAGGTCAGTATAGATGGACTAATAGACCAAGTCCCACACACTGCTAGAAGCCCAAATATTTTTTCAGAGCTAGATGCAGAAAAAAATTATTTTTAATTTGCAACCTGATGGAGGTCAGTATAGATGGACTAATAGACCAAGTCCCACACACTGCTAGAAGCCCAAATATTTTTTCAGAGCTAGATGCAGAAAAAAATTATTTTTAATTTGCAACCTGATGGAGGTCAGTATAGATGGACTAATAGACCAAGTCCCACACACCGCTAGAAGCCCAACTATTTTTTCAGAGCTAGATGCAGAAAAAAATTATATTCAATTTGCAACCTGATGGAGGTCAGTATAGAAGGACTAATAGAACAAGTCCCACACACTGCTAGAAGCCCAAATATTTTTTCAGAGCTAAATGAAGAAAAAAATTATTTTTAATTTGCAACCTGATGGAGGTCAGTATAGATGGACTAATAGACCAAGTCCCACACACTGCTAGAAGCCCAAATATTTTTTCAGAGCTAGATGCAGAAAAAAATTATATTCAGTTTGCAACCTGATGGAGGTCAGTATAGATGGACTAATAGAATGATGCTATGCCCAAAAGATTTTGCTTCACTAGGTGCAGTAAAAAAATTGGTATTCTATACACAGGTGTTATATCTTGCAACACAGATAGGCTACTCCACTGACTAACACACTCTGCAATAGGCCAAAAAGGATTAGCTTTGCTAGATTCAGCCAAATGCTGTGAAAAAAACTTGCACAGCACTGGCACAGACCTGCCTGGCAAAAACTGATAGGAACTCATGTAACCTAGTCCTGAAAAGGACTCCAATTACAATTAGTCTTTACTCCCACAACCTATCTATTTAAGAGCACAGACCTGCCTGATAAAAGTCGTAGGAAATGCTGTAACCTAGTCCTTAAAAGGACTGCAATCACAACTATTCCCTACTCCCAAGCTATCTGTATATTTGTGCGAAAATTGGCTTGAAATTAACAAGGTATAGCGCACACAGCAACAGCGGTGCCGTCTAACACGCAGCTGCAGCAGTGAGAAAATGGTGGCGACGGGGAAAATGGCTTGGTCTTATAGGGCAAGGACATGTGACATACACTGCCAATGACACATGCCCTTGCTTGTGTGAAAAAAAGCAGTTCGCTCCGTGTGTGCGCTGCTGATAGGCTGACAGACTGCACCTCCCCACTGCAAATGCGGGAAAGAGAAAAAAAAATGGAGATCTTCATTGTTCCTGCAGAGATCCATCCCCTGCCCCTCCCCCCGCCCCGCTGTACACTCAAACTGCGTATTAACATTAATTTTCATCATTACTGAGAAAAAATCCAGTTATGATTTTGGTGCACGAACAGTTATCGAACATAACCTCGAACAGCCGAATTTTTCTCAAATTGTTCGTGTTCGCCGTCCGGCTCGAACACCGCCCAAAACAGCTCGAATTTGAGATTGGCGAACAGTTCGAGTAGAACAACGCTCATCTCTACTTGTAAAGTCGTGCCGCGGGTGAGTTTACGCAGTGTCAAATAAAAGCACAGTGGTCATGGGATTTCTATAAATCCATCCACTGTGCTTCTACTACACAACCCAGCATAGGTGAGCTGCATCCAAAACACTGCCATTATGGATTGTGGGCACATAGCCTATTACTGGAAGAAGCCCAGGATGCGGGACATATTACCATGGTGGATGACATTATACAAGGATGGGAGACATTACTGGAGGGGACATTATTTACATGAGTGGGCTAACATTTCTTCACAGGATCTGGAACGCTACAAATGCCCGTACATGTGACGAATATGTAGGTGGGGGAATCTGGTCCAAATTGTGCACCAGGGTCCATTGGACTCTAATTATGTCACTATTTCATATTATATATTGTAAGGCGGCGGTGTTCACACCGTGCAGTAACTGAGGCAGTGACCCAAGCAAGTCCAACACACAGCTTTATTCAGCAACTCACAGGTAAACAGAAGAGTCCTCCGGTTCGCAGCCGGGATAACAAGAGTCCTTAAACAACGGTTGCCGTGGGCAACGGCCGCGCCAGGCCGCTCAGAGCCTGACGGGTGCAGAGCCTTCCCAGGCGTGGGTTCAGCTACACACAGGCCCACCGAGCTTTCCTGCTATGTTTCTAACAGGTCCCAACACTGAACACCACTAATCCTTAGTGCAGGGTTTTTAAAGGACCTGTGGCAAGAGCCACTGGAAAACCCGGGTTGGAGGGAGGAGGCCGCCCCACTGCCTCCTGTGACCTCCTCCAAGAAATGAAGGGTTTTACTAATCTGCCTTAGCCAGATAGCCTGACGAGGTCAATGCTCACCTCCATTCAATTATAGCCACAGGTGAGTTTGTGACTGCAATGCACTCCAATGGCTTTAATAAGTATCTGTACACATTCTGGGGGATATATAACGTGCCTCACAATATATATTTGACCCCAATGAATTTATCCATCTGTAGTAATCTTTCCAGTGATACATGTACTAGATCAAAGTGCAGATAGGGTACCTTCATGTAAATGATCTGGGAATGGCCAGTGATGCAAGTTCACAGGTCAATTTGTTCCTGAGAGTTTGTCCTCCAGTGAATTGTCAGCTGGGTTTGGAAATGGATTTGATCCTCAACAAGTATGGAAGACTCTTATAAAGATTATTTATGTTTTATGCTAGAAATTGTCTTATAAAAAAAAAACCTCTTAAAATGCTCTCCTTTATGAATATTGAGCAAAAACACCTTTCCCTTAATTCATAAGCATATACAAAAGTAATAGATAACCAGTACCACAGAAATTGAATAGCCACCCACCAGAATTGGCTTCAATAGGAACCTATTTGTCCTATAGAAACAATTCCTAGGCAAGCCTCTGCCTTCCGTGAAGGTTTGTACCCTAAAGTTTACGTAAATGGCACTCCGCTCACCAAAGACTATCCCTTTATATTCCTTATTAACTCTCTCATATACATATCTTAAGAGGGTATAAGCAACCATCGATACATATAACAAATCAATGAGTATAAATAGGGTTACAGAAACTTTGATAATGTGTAATAAAGAGTTCCACAGGTGTGTTATGGACATCTTGAAACCAATTCTGGTGGGTGGCCAATACATTTCAGCGCTACTGGTTATCTATTAATTTTGTATATGCTTATGAATTATGGGAAGGGTGTTTTTAATCAATAAAAGGATAAAATTAAGGCTTTTTTTCTAAGACAACTTTTGTTTACCCGTTACTGAAACTTATATTGTGAACCGGTTTATGCTAGAAATTTAGTTTGAATTGAGACTACCACTTGCGTAAGACTACCTACAAGGGTTGCCAACTTGACTTATTTTTCTCTGGACAGCTCATCAAAAATATCATGCACACACAATATTTTTTATGAACATATTGTAAAACCTTAATAATCCATTATGATAAGTGATACATGTCTACAGCCCATAATTCTGACAAGAGATTTGCTGCATTTACTGTCAAAACAATTTGTTTAAGTTTCTTCAGTTTAAAAAAAAAAAAAAAAAAGTCCTATTTTTATGGAATTTCTAGACTGTTGGCAACCCTGCCACCTCATTAGTCAGTGAGCACAAATTGTAGAAGCAGCCCTGCCTGTGTAGAAGTTGACATACTCTGCTGAAGAGACCCCTAACAGATTCCTACACATTTTGGAGCCATTCAATGACGGCTTTGCTTTTGCTCTGAAAAAGAACAATCTTAAGGAATGGTTTATGAATAGCTTTAAGTGAACATGTTTGCTCTGTGACTGTACTCCGGTTTCCCTAAGTGTTGGACATACTTTGTCTGATGTCTGTATATCCAATTTTCAATTACATTAGTCGCTAATAGACACAGAACAGTATTCTTAAGGTCAATTGGGAACAAAATTGCAAAAAATACAAACTATTAATAAATGTGTGGACCTTAAATTTTTTTTTTTACCTTGAATTGGACATATTTCAGGAGATTAAAATGTTCTGCATATTTTCTTAGGTACTCCAGTAGCTTGGAATTAGGAAGAAAGTTTGGAAAGTCCTCTGGGAACGGGAAATCACTGTAACACATAATTTCTTTGCTAGTATTGCTGACAACAGATTGATAAATGCTGGCTCTGCCATCCTCTATGTTGTCCTAAGGAAGTAGATAGAAAGGATGATTTATGCAAAGGAATTTTCATAGATTTACATAAGCATATTAATTTTAGTTAAGAGGGTGTCCTGTATGCTCAGTTAACCTTATACCAGCGATGTTATCTGTGGACCTAGTTGCCAGACAACCACAAATGCTGCTTCATGGCACCACACTGGTGTTTTTTTTTTATTTCACTACTGTAATGGGATCATTGTTCCATGTTCCCTGTGCCTCATAATATACTTACAAGCCACCATGTTCTCTTCTTCCCGGCGCTGCTCCAGTCCCTCTCCGCCATCTTGTAACTGCAGCTTCTAACTGGCTGAAGGTTAGAGTGAATGGTCACAATTGAGAAGTGACCTTCAGCTGATTAAAGGGAATCTGTCACACCCTGGGACTTTTCAGACCTCTAATATGGACATACAGGTGATAGAAATGTAAATCTCTACATACCCGTATGTCCCATATTAGAGGTTTGCTTGCTTTCAACTTCCTTTTTATTAAATTTGTTTTAACATGCTTCCCATCCGGGGGACGTAAAGAAATCTCTGCCTATTAACTTAATTTCCATATCCCCCCCCTCCCCGTCACAGTGCCCTGTGACACGAGGTTCCCATGGCTGGATCCCGCACCTGCGCAATTTACCTTGACCACAAGGCGCAGTAATCCCTGCTGTCTGTATAGCCTTGTAGAGCAAGGAACTTGTGCGCAGGCGCCGGGAAGGCTGAGTGACAATTCGAGTAATCCTGTCTACCTAAGGAACTCCCCTGGCTAAATTTTGGTCCTTAAGACATTCCATTGTAGTTCCCTGGTGTGAAACTGGGCCCACAGTACAGTCGGAATACAAGAGGTCAGGGAACTCAGCTGTGACATGGCTTTCCTCAGGGACATGGAGGGGGATTTCAATACCTGTGATACCTGGCCGATAATACCTTCTATTTTTTCTTCCGGAAGGAGACATTCCTGTCCAGTATAAGACAGAGGAACTCCTGCATGTTTTTTTTTTGGGCTGTAGTTTTGACTTTAAATTTAAGAGCCATCCCAAGGAAGTCATAACCCCTTCCAATTGATTTCTTCAGTCTTGGACTGAGTTGCCTACTATCAAATAGTCACCTAGAGAAGGAATAATCAGAATGTCTTTCTCCCACAAGTGCGCCATCACTTCCACAGTTTAGTAAATACTCGGGGAGCTATTGCTATGCCGAATGGAAGGGCTCTGTACTGAAAGGGTCTGATCATTCCCTTTATGGAAATCGCTACGCTGAACTTTTGGTGATTCTTACGTATGGGATATGATAATATGCGTCCTTCAGGTCTAAGACTCAAAGCAATAAGGGAAAATAATTTTTACAGTCTTTATTAATTCCATTTCTAAAGTCTGAATTCTCAGGAATTTGTTCCAGCTTTTCAGGTTGATGATCATCCTGAAGGCTCCACCCGGCTTTTTAACCAGAAATAATGGGGAATAAAATTCTCTCTCTCCTTCACCTGGAAGGAAACCTCCTTAAAAGGGCCGGTTCCAGGTTTTCATGGGCCCTGGGTGAAAGTCTCAGTGGGCCCCTTTAACACATACCACGATTCATCCACGATTCATGGTGAACAGATACCGCAGAGAAATAAAGGTATAGTACAATGCCGAAGATTTCACTTATATCTTACGTTACATGAGTGATATCTATTTTAAATCCTATAATAGCTCAGAAACCGGCGAATCCTCGCAGCGCACAGTGCATGCCCTGAGGGGGATTCAAAAGATTTCATTTTAGACTGGAGTGTATAGTCCTCCACGCAGAATTATGGGCACCACAGTCTTACACACAGTATAATGAACCCCATATAATGCTCCATACAGTATAATGAGCCCCATATAATGCTCCATACAGAAAAATAAAAAATCAAATGCTCACCTCTCCCTCGCTGCAGCTGCTCTGGACTCCTCAGCATTGCTGTCTTACCACTCTCTGCATTGTGACTGCTCAGCAGAGGGCAGACTGAAGTGACATCATCACGCTCTCTTCCCTGAGACGTCACAGTCCGGAGATGCTGAACCTGCGGAGGAACGGGCAGAGGCAAGTATTGCAAGTACCGGTGCTCTGAGCAAGCAGGGGGGGTGGGTATCCCCAACAGAGAGTGGGCCCCCCCCCCACTTGCCCGGGTGCTGACACCAGACCTGCAATGCTGGCCCAAACAAAAATTTGCCCTCACAGGGAATAGAACAGAGTTTAGATTTTGTTTGAAGATCCCTGAGCCAACATTTTAGTCAGATGGCCCTACTAGCCTCATTAGAAAAAGCCACCGACTTGGCTGCCAACCTAACTGAATCGGCAGAGGCATCTGCAATACAGCTGCCTCCCGCATCAGAGGAATGGTGTCTAACACATGGTCCCTTGTACCTTGTCCCAGATCTGTTTCTCTAAATGATCTATTCAGATCATTAATGATCTCACCGTCCAGGTTGCTGCTACAGTTGGCTTCAGACCCCCACCTGGAACCTTTAAAGGAGTTGTCCACTACTTTCATATTGGATTCCCTATCCGTAGGATGGGGTATCAATGTATGATTGGCCAGAGTCCCACACACGGCACCCCCACTGATCAGCTGTTATCGGTCCTGGGGGCGACGGTCAAAAGTCCTTACCTGTGGTGCCTGGCCGTCAAGTTGTAGTGGCCAATGCTTGTTACTGCACATCTGACTCCCATTCAATTGAATGGGAGGCGGATGTGCAGTACCCCGAGGCGGCCACTACAGATGGACCGCCAAGCACCGCAGGTATGGACTTTCGGCCGGCATCAGTAACAGCTGATCGGCGGGGGTGCCGCGTGTGGGACCCGAGTCGATCATACATTGATGCCCTATCCTATGGATAGGGCATCAATGTCAAAGTAGTGGACAACTTCTTTAAGGAAGGCATGTTCCTCTTTATATCGGGGATCTTTCAACACCACCATGTCCTCAAGGGGTAGGGAAAACTTTTCAAAGGCTTTAGTTATTGCTACATCTAATTTTGGAGCTTTGTCCCAGGATGATGGGGATTAATCTTCAAAGGAATACTTCCTTTTTGAAAGATGGGAGAGAGTGATTTTTCCCTTTAAATTTTTTCCCACCCATTCTCTTTTAAATTAATGATTGAATTTTCTCATTATAGGGAAAATGAACGGCGCTTTTTCTGCTCTAGACCGCCGAACATTATGTTTTGTATAGACCTTTCTGGTCTTAGATCCACAATGGGTGTAGTAGAACCAATGGCTTTAACAAGTTTATCAATCTCTTCCACCGGAAAGCAGTGATGCCTTCTTAGGTCTTCTTCTGATGAAGTTGAAGTAGATGAGCCTGTGTCCCTCTTTTCCCCTTCTTCCTCTGAAGGATTGGAAACATCAGACTGTGCACCATTTCCTAGATTTCTTATCCCTACTACCCTCCCTTTGGGACAGGGATGTAATGGAATTTTTTACTTTAGTTTTAAATTATTGATCTTATTTCGGAGACAAAGTTAAAGGTCTCCTCACAACATTTGTTTACTGCATGACTGGCAGAGTTTTTTCTCCCAGGTAACTGGCAACTCATTCTCTCAAAGTGCACAATCCCTGTGCTTGGCCTTCGTTACACAATTTCTTCCCTACAGCAAATGAGAAGAAAGGGGACCCCTATTACAAATTGAATTTTTCCAAAGATCACTTACCAATCAGAAGTAATCAGGGGTACCGGATTTGGAGGAGGGATCATATCGGCTGATAGATCTCCTCTGGAGGTCGGAGATTTGTCCACCGTGCTGGAGCCTCTGCTCTTCTGCGTAGACCTGCTGCTTCTTCCACCCTAAAGTCCACTGCCATGCTCACGACGCTGTGAAGTCGTCTGGGAATCCTCATTCTGCCGCACCTTTTGCTGCTGCCACTGTTTCTGCTGCTGCTGCCACTGCTTCTGTTGCTGCTGTTCTTCTGGCTCCTTAGATTCCTTTATTTTGCCTGAAGGGATTGCAGAAGCTGGACAGAACACCTTCCTGGTATTTCAACTGCTTTTCAAAAATGGAACCAGCCTCCAGCGTGTTCCTCCCGGCATCTTCCGGCTCCATCGTCCGACACTACTTTGGGACACACAACCCTGGTTCCCACATCAAAGCACCTCCGGCACACCCCCCCCTGTAGAACGGGATGCGTGGAAGCTGGCAACCCACAGTTGTGGTGCCACGGCTGCGCTCCTCTGCTCACCCATGATGGCCCCTGGACCCAGTGGTGGTGCTTCAGGATCCTGCACCAGCCAAGGCAGGGGCATCCCTACTGCCTGAATCGACCTGGCCAGGCCTGGAAAACTTCCTGATGTCCATTTTCTTTCAGGTACGCCCACTAAAGGTTCACCCATCAAAGACAGGAAACCAACTGATGTGAGGGAGACGTACCGCCCTTTTATTCTGTAGGTTTCCTGTCCTTGAATGGCGGATCCCCTCTCTGAGGTGCTGTCATTGATGAGAAAAATAAAAAATAATCATTTTAGTTGTGATCTCAGGCGGCCTATTTCTTGCATTTCCATTGACAATGAATGGAGAGAATGCTGAGCAAGATCTATTCAGGATTAGGCTGCAGAGCTTCATTCTCAGTAGTGATGAGCGAGCACTAAAATGCTTGGGTACTAGTTGCTCGGGTTGAGCAAATCGGAATACTCGGGTGCTCGACCCGAGCAACGAGCCCAATGTATGTCTATGGGAAACTCCAGCATTTTTTCAGGCGGCTCCCCCCGGCGGTCTGCAGAGGGCCTAAAAATTGCCCAAAATCGATAACAGTGCTCAAATGACATGGGAACAGCATGGGGAAGACCCCTGGAAGCATTTCTGACTCCCAGGTTACTGCTGTGAACAACGTTGTCAGAGTATTACGCCACTTTTACGGACTCACAATAAAACATACAAAAACTAAACCAAAATGGATTTTCCTGGGAAATATGTTAAGGAACATCCTTTCCAGGGTAATGACTTGTATATAAGGCAAAATAACCAAAAATACTCCTCCACACCTTGGGCTATGTTCACACGGTGCATTTTTGATGCGTTTTTTGCACTTTTGCATTGCTTTCAACCAAGACAAATGCATTCACCAGGAAATGTCATTTTAACATTTTACAACCTTATCTGGCCATGTGTGTGACACATCAGACACATGCATAAAGTGCTGAAAAGACATGGTAACAGGATGGGGAAGACCTCTGGAAGCATCTCTGACTTCCAGGTCACTGCCTAAAAGTGTGCCCATCATACGTGATCCTTGGCGCATGCGAAGATGCCTCCCACCATGCACCTGTTGTTGCAGACTTGCAACAATCACCATCCACGTCCTTGTCCCACTGTAGCGTTCAGTTGTCCCTACCCCATTCCTTGGAATGCAAGCGCAAGTATGCAGGCAGCCAGCCACCCACAGGCTGCAATACTGTACTGCCAAATTTTTGACAGCTGCTTGCACTTGAAATGTGGCCTATTAAGCTCGTGGAGGCGGAAGCTTTACATAACCTCATGCCGGCGGCGGCCGGGTGTCCATACTCTGTCCCCAGCCGCCACTATATTTCCCGGTATCGCCTTAGCCTTCCACAAGCACGTGTCCCACAACATTACCCGTGCCCTCCCCAGTGCACTTACTGGGAAGGACCGCCTAACCACAAACACATGGACAGGTGAATGTGGCCAGGGACGGTACGGAGCCAGTCCACAACTTT
Source organism: Phyllobates terribilis (assembly GCF_046119375.1). Lineage (NCBI taxonomy): Eukaryota > Metazoa > Chordata > Amphibia > Anura > Dendrobatidae > Phyllobates > Phyllobates terribilis. Next base: position 86,992,092 of record NW_027362768.1, on the reverse strand, counting down.
TTTTTGCTAACAGTTGTATTTAGCTCGGTGAAAGGACTGGCATAGAGGGAAACCCTATCTAGCCTGCATGTCAGTTCTCCCAGGAAGTCCTATAAAGCTGCTTGCACTTGAAATGTGGCCTTTTAGGCTCGTGGAGGAGGAAGCTTTTCACAACCACATGCCTCGTGTCCATACTCTGTCCCCAGCCGTCACTATTTCTCCCGGTGTTGTCTGTCTTCTGCAAGCGCGGGTCCCTGAACATAACTGCTGGTACTTTTCTGGGGGAATTTGCTTGCCTCCTACCAGCCTGGAATATTTCCAGCAAACTATGGTACGACACCATGGTATTAGCATTGCCCCCAGTACCAGTAGAGAAGCCATCTCCAATTTCCTTCTCAGTAATTTTATTTGGTAGACTGAGTGGCTGCCCAAATACATTTTCTCACAAAGGAGCTGAAGATAGAGTGGCAGTAGGTGCAAGTTTCTCCAGCCAGTTAGATATTAGAGGGTGAACGGCAGCACATTGGATCAGTGGTTAGCACTGAAGACTTGCAGCGCTGGGATCGTCGGTTCAAATCCCAGCAAGGACAACATCTGCAAGGATTTTGTATGTTCTCCCCGTGTTTGCGCATGTTTCCTCCTCAGTAAAAATAGAGCGTCCGGGAACCTTCCACACAGTTTTCTTAGCCAGGACTGCTTCTCAGCAGGGTTGGACGGTCCCACCAGAGAATCCTCTGGTGTGCCTTGGCTTCTACCTCAGGAGAGTTCATGATAGTGCTAACTTTGCAGCTGCTGTGGGGTTCTTGAGCGAGGGAGAAAGGTTAGCCCTCAGAATCAAATCCTCTGGTGGGCACAATGTTTTTCAATCTGAAACAGCTTCTCAGTGGGAGTTGTATTTCACCACAGCCATATTCTTTAGCTCGGTGAAAGGACTGGCGTAGAGGGAAACCGTATCTACCCCGGCTGTCATTTCTCCGTCACCAGGTTCCACCCATTGTCACACACGACCATGCCTGGCTGTATGTTCAGCGGTGAGAGCCACAGTTCAGGCTGCTGTGTTACAGCTTTCAACAACTCTGCAGCGCTGGGCGGTTTGTCAATTAAGCATTAAGTATGTTATCTTCAGCACAGCCTGTTGCCGCTTGGCCAAGGCAGGTGCTGCAAGCTTGTAACTGATGTGGTCATTTCGGAGATGGAGGAGGAGGTGCATGAGCTGAACAATGTGATTACATTGTTGGTAAATTGGCGACGCTGTTTTTTATACTAAAGAAAGATCATATTTTGTTTTGTTTTGTTTTTTAAGACAAATGCATTCACCGGGAAATGTCATTTTAACATTTTACAACCTTAGCTGGCAATGTGGTGTGTGACACATCATCAGACACTTCCTGTTTTATTTATGATGGAGGGACTCTGAAAGTCATAAAGCCTATTTTTATAGGGACATCAGACGGCCCTTACTATTCTAAAAAGGCTAGCAGTCGGCCCTAGCTATTGTTAGAGAGCCATCAGCCGACTATGCTTTGTTGTTCCCATTATTAACAAGTGGGTCTCCCATACTGTTATTGCGTATCCAGTGACTGCAAGGGCTGCCAAAATTTTGGACGCAACCCAATACCCCTTTGAAGAGACAGAGGAGGGTCTCAGTATAAAAAAAAAAAAAAAAAAAATGTTCCCATTATAAAGGAGAGGGTCTCCTATAGTGGTAATGCCCATGCTGTGACTGCAAGGGCTGGCAAAATTTGGGAAAAACCCCACTAAATTTAAAGACACACGGAGCAGGTCCACAGTAACCTGGTACGACATGTTCCCATTATAAAGGAGAGGGTCTGCTATACAGTTATAGGGTATGCAGTGAGTCCAACAGCTGACTAATTTTAGGAAAAACCTCACTAAGAATTTAAAGACATAGAGCAGGGCCACAGTAATGACAAATTCCCATTAGAAAGGAGAGAGTCTCCCATAGTGTTGGCCTATGCAGTGAATGCAAAAAATTTGGAGGCACTTCAATGCCCCTTGGAAGAGACGTGGAGGAGGGCCTCATAAAAAAAAAAATGTTCCCATTAGAAAGGAGCGGGCCTCCTATACTTGTAATGCCCATGAACTAAGTATATGGGCTGACAAACATTTACCCCTGGGGGGTATACATGAACATACTGTATCAAAAAAAAAAAAATTCATTACAGGCATCATAAACACCCTTTAAAAAAATTAGGTGGGTGTTGCATCACGGACCATGGTCACCGTGATGATATGATGGTTGAGGATGAGAAGAAGGAGGAGGATAAGAGCAAATAGCCAAAATCAGGAAGCGTATACCCATGTGTGGGTGTGAAAAGGTGCATGGGAATACACCTCTCAAGAAAAGACACTGGATTGGAGTTTGTAACGCTGCTATCATTCGGTGGTGTTGAGAAGTCTGAGAAGTTAGCATTTTCAGTTGACAGGCGGATGCGCTTATCACTTATAATTCCACCAGCGGCACTAAAAACCCGCTCTGATAAAACACTGGCGGCAGGGCAGGCAAGGACCTCCAAGGCATAGAGAGCCAGTTCATTCCACATATCCAGCTTGGATACCCAATAATTATAAGGCACAGCGGAATCATGGAGGACATTGGTACAGTCAGCAAGGTACTCCCTCAGCATCGTCCCAAACTTTGCACTCCTTGTGAGAGTACCCCGCGCCTCAGGGCCTGTCTGATGGGAGGGGCTGAGAAAACTCTCCCAGAACTTTGACAGTGTTCCCCTGCCTCTGCTGGATTGAAGTTGTGTCTCTCTCGCCTGTACTCCATGGTTTTCCAACGAAGTGTGCCCTCTGCCGCCAGCATTTTCAGATGGGAATTTTTTTTTTTTTTTTTTAATAGTTCCACAACAAGGGTCTTCTGGTACAGCACCATTTTTGTAGACCTGTCTGCCTCAGGAATAAGAGATATAAAGTTCTCCTTGTAGCGTGGGTCTAGAAGTGTCACCAACCAGTAATGGCTGTCACCCAAAATTTTCCACGCTGAACAGATGGTATGACAGCTGTGCAGGTAGTACCATCTATAGTGCATGAAACTAGCTCCTGTCCTTCCTCCTCCTCATTGTCACCCAATCCACGTTGGGATGAGATGAGGCTTGGCTGTGTGTAATTACCCTGTATGGTTCCTTGCTCCAATCTTTGATTGTGAGCAGAGAGCATTTCAGAAGACAGAAGCGGGAAGGTGAAGCCAATTATGGAGTCATCGCCACTCACCATCTTGGTGGAGTCCTCAAAGTTTTGGAGGATGGTACATATGTCTGAAATCCATGTCCACTCCTGAGCTCTTATGTGTGGAGTCTGAACTGAATACCGACGGCCTTGTTGATGCCGGTACTCAACAACTGCCCTCTTCTGCTCACAAATCCTTCCCAACATCTGCAGTGTAGAGTTCCAACGAGTGGGGACATCACACACCAGTCTGTGAGCCGGAAGCTGCAAACACTGCTGAAACACTGCAAGGGCGGCGGAAGCTGTAGCTGACTTTCTAAAATGGCAACACAGGCGGAGTACTTTAACAAGCAGATCCGACAGCTCCAGGTATGATTTCAGAAACTGCTGAACCGCAAGGTTAAGCACATGGGCCAGGCATGGTACGTGTGTGAGCTCGCCTCGCTTCAGAGCCGCCACCAGGTTCCGGCCATTGTCACACATGACCATGCCTGGCTGTAGGTTCAGCGGTGTGAGCCACAGATCTGCCTGCTCTTTCAGAGCTGTCCACAACTCTTCAGCCTTGTGCAGTTTTTCACCTAAGCATATAAGCTTCAGCACAGCCTGTTGCCGCTTGGCCGAGGCAGTGCTGCAGGGCTTCCAGCTTGTGACTGATGTTGTCATTTCAGAGATGGAGGCTGAAGAGGAGAAGGAGGCTGAGGAGGATAAGGTGCAGGAGCTGTAGACCGTGGGGGCAACCCTGATTGACCTAGGGCCCGCAATCCTTGGTGTCGGGAGGACGTGTTCCATCCCAAGATCCTCCTGGGTCCCGGCTTTCACTATGTTAACCCAGTGTGCCATCAGCGAGATGTACCGTCCCTGCCCACAAGCACGTGTCCATGGTTAGGTGGACTTTACCTTTAACTGCATTGTTGAGAGCACGGCTAATGCTTTGGGACACGTGCTTGTGTAATGGGGGACGGCACACTGGGAGAAATAGTGGCAGCTAGGGATAGAGTACCGAGGGACGGCTGCCGCCATTAGGTTGTGGAATGCTTCCGTCTCCACGAGCCTAAAAGGCAACATTTCGAGTGCAAGCAGTCGGGAAATGTGAGAATTTAGTAGTGTGGCCTGTGGGGCGTTAGCTGCATATTTGCGCTTGCGTTCCAAGGACTGGTGCTTCCTGATGCTGCTACTTGAGAGTGTGCAACGACAGGTGCAGAGCAGGAGGCATCTTCGCATGCACCATGGACAGGGGATTGGCTTGCATCCACAACAGCGGAAGATGCAATGGTGTCACCCGCAGACACTGTTCCTGGACCCTGGCATTAGGCTCAAAGTCGGGTGCTTTGCTGCCATGTGCCTGATCATGCTGGTGGTGGTCAGGCTGGTCATTTTGACACCCCTGCTGATGATGGCCTGGCAGGTGGTGCAAATGGCCTTTTTGGGGTTATCGACAGAGTCTTTAAAAAACAACCAGACTCGGGAAGACCCAACAGTTGTACTGGCAACTTCCTTAGTGTTGGTGTTATGGGGAACGGTTGCCTGCCTTCTGTCTGCGGCCACCACACTGCTTCTTCCTGCCTGTTGGGGTGCTCTGCCTCCCTCCCCCTGTGTGCTGCTGTCCTCGCTCTGCATGTCAGGTTTGATCAGTTACTATATCGTCCACCACCTAGACTTCCACTTCCGCACCCTGGTCCTCCTCCTGACTCTCTGGCAATTGTGTCTCATCATCATCCACCTCTTGTGACATTTTCCCACCGTCGCCTTCATGTGAACGTGGCTGCACAAATATTGGGGCATCGCTACACGCGATCTCCTCCTGCCCCGCTTCAAGTGGACCGGGCGAGAGGCCCGAATATATAAATGGAAAAGTGAACAGCTCTTCAGAGTGTCCAAGTGTGGAATCAGTTGTCTCTGGGTACTCGGCATGGTGGGAGAAAGGAGGATCAGGGTGAGGAATATGCAGTCCAGACTGGAAGCATTATCCGCTATCCAACCAACAACCTTTTGACACTGCTCTGGGTTCAATAGTGGTGTGCTGCGGTCCCCTAGAAATTGGGACAGGAAGGTCAGGCGAGAAGATGTGGGTGTTTGTTGTGGCACAATTTCGGCTTGCCCACGGCCTTGTCCTCGGCCTCTGCATGCACCATTACCATCACGTCCAGTTCCCCGTCCCTTGCCCATTTTAAATGGAGGACAGTATCTTCCACGCTCACTACACATGACTGAGTTTGGAGCGAACTTATATGTGATCCGTGGGACGGAGAAAACAGTTTTAAATACCTGGCCTGTAGGTAAGTAGTTTGAACAGCAAACTGCTGTGAATTGCTTCACTGACACTGAAATTTTTTTTTAATGGAGGCCAGAAATGGCAGTATTTTTTGAAAATGTATATGTGAGCCATGTGACGGAGAAACACCAAGGTTACTTACCGGTAGCCGGTTTTTCCTGAGCCCATGACAGCACACCATGAGAGGATCCGCCCCACCAAGGACAGGAAACCGTCTGGAATAAAAGGGAGGCACCTCTCCCTCGCTTCAGTTGTTTACAGAGCATTGAGAGGACCTCCCTAAACAGGTTAGGCACATAACCAACACCACAATATACATATACACACCACCCCAAACAGTGCACACCAGGGTGTGAGAAACATAGAAAAAATAAGGGGGGGAAACTACGGGTGCTGTCATGGGCTCAGGAAAAACCGGCTACCGGTAAGTAACCTTGGTGTTTTCCCCTCCCCCATGACAGCACACCTTGAGAGAATTTTGGAGAATTTATGAGCACCCTAGGGAGGGACCACCGCCTGAAGTACCCTTCTCCCAAAGGTGAGATCAGAAGAGGATAGATCCAACCGATAGTGCTTAAAGAAGGTGGATGGTGTAGACCAAGTAGCAGCCCTACATATCTGCTCGATCGAGACGTCTGCTCTCTCTGCCCAGGAGGTTGCAACGGCTCTGGTGGAATGAGCCCTCACATTGTCCGGGGCTGGAACCCCTGTGGACGTATAGGCTAAGCAAATGGCCTCCCTGAGCCACCTAGAGATGGTACCCTTGGACACCCCGTGACCTTTCCTACACCCTTGAAAGGCCAGGAACAGAGAACAGTCTTTCCTCCACAGACTAGTCATGTGAATGTACTGTAGCAGGGACCTCCTAACATCTAGGCTATGGAACCTGACTTCCCCTGGGTTCTTGGGATTGCTGCAGAACGAGGGTAGCACAATCTCCTGACTACGGTGAAATCTAGATACCACCTTGGGAAGGTATGCTGGATCTGGCCGCAAGGTGACCCTATCCTCAAAGATTTGTGTGTAAGGAGGATTAACCGAGAGGGCCTGCAGATCACCCACCCTACGGGCTGACGTTAAGACCATCCTCCTAGTGGCCTTAAGGGTGAGAATTTTTGGAGAAACCTTGTGTAGGGGTTTGAATGGTTCACTAGTAAGAGCGTTCAAGACTAAGTTCAGGTCCCAAGGAGGAACACCCATGGACCTAACCGGTCCTGCTCTGGCACAGGACTTGATAAACCTCGAGATCCACCTATTCCCAGCCAGATCACAGTTGTAGAGTGCTCCCAAAGCTGAAACTTGAACCTTAAGGGTCCCTGTAGCTAGACCCAGGTCCCGCCCCTTTTGCAGAAATTCCAGGATCCCTCTGATCGGAGGTTTGCTCGATAGCGGGATATCTATAAACTCTAGGAATTTACCCCAAACCCTGCTATAAATCTTAGTTGCAATTGGTTTTCTGCTCCCCAATAAAGTAGAAACTAAGCCTGGTGAAAACCCCTTGCTACTCAATAGCGACCTCTCAAATTCCATGCCGAAAGATGGAACCCCCTGGCCTGGGCATGGAATACTGGTCCCTGCATGAGAAGGTCCGGCCTCTCTGGTAGAATCCAGGGATCTGACACGGACATTAGCCGAAGCAGAGAGAACCAAGGCCTCTTGGGCCAAAAAGGGGCTATCAAAATCACCCTGGCGCCTTCCTCCCGGATCTTCCTCACCACTACTGGAATCATCACTAAAGGCGGAAAGGCATAGGCCTTCCTGAACCCCCAAGGAATCTGGAGGGCATCTACGGCATGGGGATTTTCTGCCGGATTTAGGGAGCAAAATCTCTGCACCTTTCTGTTTGCCCTTGTGGCGAACAGGTCTATGTCTGGCTGCCCCCATAACTGGACAATCTGATGGAAGACCTCCGGGTTCAACCCCCACTCCCCCTGTCTTAGGGTATGGCGGCTTAGAAAATCTGCTTTCACGTTTTCTATCCCCTTTATGTGAAGAGCGCTGAGGGTTAGGAGGTTTCGCTCTGCTAGACCAAGGATCCTGTCTGCCACCACCATCAGAAGGCGTGACCTTGTCCCTCCTTGGTGATTCACATAGGCTACTGCTGTCCGGTTGTCGGACCTGACCTGGACATGGTGATTTTGGATGTGAGGGAGGAAGCCCCTGAGGGATCTTTCTACTGCCCAAAGCTCCTTTAAGTTTGAGGATGCTCCCCCCTCGTGGTAAGCCCAGTGACCCTGTATTGAGAGTTCTGCCAGATGACCCCCCCATCCGGAACTGCTTGCGTCGGTCGTAATTACCCGATCTACTGGTCTGGACCATTGAACGCCTGCGGTCAGATTTCCCCTGACTGTCTACCACGAAAGGGAATCTACTACTTCTGGGGAGAGAGAGAGCCTGCCTTCTAAACGCCCGTTGCAGGACCTCTGTGCTGACAGGACCTCCCACTGAAGCCGCCTCATATGCCCCTGGGCCCACATTACTGCTGGGAGACAGGCAGTCATAGAACCCAGGAGGGACATTGCCTCTCTCAGAGACATCTCTGGAGCTTGAATGGCCTTAGAGACTAATGCAATCAACCTGCAGATTTTGTCCTCTGGGAGGAAGCAGGTTTGGTGACGAGAGTCTAGGATTAGACCCAGAAAGGTCTGAGTCCTGGAGGGGGTTAGTCTTGATTTTTGGAAATTTACTAACCACCCCAGCTGATGCAACACTTCCGTGACCACTAGGAGCTGACTGGAGCAGTGGGCTTCTGTTTTCCCTATTATCAAGAAGTCGTCTAAATATGGCACGATCACTACATTCTTGATCCGTAGGAAGGCTGTCACTTCTGCTATTAGTTTCGTAAATATTCTCGGGGCAATGGAGAGGCCAAAGGGTAGGGCAGCAAACTGAAAATGCCTCAGCTTCCCCTGAATAAACAGGGCTACTCTCAGATACTTCTGATACTCCGGATGGATTGGGACGTGATAATATGCGTCCTTCAAGTCTATTACAGCCATAAAGCAGTTGCGATGTAAGAGCTTCACTGCCGAGCTTACTGACTCCATCTTGAAAGTCTGGTTTTCTACTACTTGGTTCAGACTCCTGAGGTTGATGATGGTCCTTAAGGACCCGTTTGTTTTTTTTATCATGAATAGTGGGGAATAGAACCCCCTCCCTCTCTGTGTTGCTGGTACTTCGAGAAGGACCTGCTTTCCTACTAACTCTAACACTTCTGTTTCCAGGGCTAATTGTTCTTCCTGGACCTTTCATAGGGGGGTAACCACAAAGGTCCGCCAGGGGGTCTGGCTGAATCGGATCTTCAGGCCCCCACTGATAATTTTCAGAATCCAGGGGTTTGCTGTTATCGCATCCCAAGCTGGAAGAAAGTGGGAAAGCCTTCCACCCACTTCCAGCCTGGCGTCATTGGGAGGATCTCTTCAAACTCGAAGATGGTCCTCCAAACATGTAGCCCGATTCTTTTTTGGACTTGGCTTCCCATTTCTTTTTGTCTCCCGGAGGACGACCCCAGTTAAATTTTCTCCTCCGAAAACTAAATCTTCTTGGTTCCCCCGAAAATCCCGGGAACCCTTTGGTTTTATCGCCTGCTTTTTCTAACAGGTCTTCTAACTTTTGGCCAAACAGGAGTCTACTATCACACGGGAGGGAGCACAGTTTCTGTTTCGAAGGTAGGTCGCCTGGGCAACCTTTGAGCCACAAGGCCCGCCTGGCTGCGTTGGATAGTCCCGCTGCCCTAGCTGACAGTCTGACCGAGTCAGCTGAAGAGTCGGCCAGGAAGGCCGATGCTGTTTGTATTAGAGGTAGCTCTGCAAGTATTGCCTGTCTGGAGACCTTTTTATCTTTAAGCTGGTCTTCCAGCTGTTGGAGCCACACCATCAACGACCTCGCCACACAGGTGCTAGCCACCGCTGGTTTTAGGCCACCTGCCGCCGCCTCCCACGTGTGGCGCAGGAAGGAGTCAGCTCTTTTATCCAGGGCATCTTTTAGGACGCCAGAGTCCTCCAAGGGCAGGGAAGATCTTTTCGATGACCTTGCCACAGTCCCGTCCACCTTGGGGATCTTATCTCAAGGTTCCGCATCCTTCTCTTCGAAGGGGTACCTTCTTTTGGCGAAGGAGGGTAAAGCCCCTGATCTCTCAGGTCTCCTCCACTCCCGGTCAATGAGGCCCTGAATCTTACTGTTAACCGGAAATGAGAGTCTCTTCTCTCCCAAGCCCGCAAACATGATGTCCTCCCGGGATTTAGATGCTCTCTCTTCCTCCAGACCCATGGTTGATCTTACTGCTCTAACCAGTCTGTCTGTATTCTCAATGGGGAAGCAGGGTCTACCGCCCCCCGATGAGGAAGAGGACGATGAATCCCACTGCTCCTCGGACTGGGAGGAATCAGACGGAGGAAACCTCTCTACGGGGCCTTTTCTTCCCTCTAAGGAACCCTTTCAGGGACCCCTGAACTTCTGCATGTACTATGGACTTTAAATTTGCAGCAAAATCCCGGGAATTCTCAGCTATGGTTTTGGTCACACAGCCCTGGCAAAGTGGTTTCTGCCACTCTACTGAGAGAGAAGCTTGGCAAAGGGCACACATTCTATGCTTTTGCTTGGCACTACTCTTCTTAGGCTCCTAAAAAAAGGAAGCACATAAGAGACTTCCCGTTACTAACCAGTGACATTCACGAAGCTCACTCACCCTCGGAGGTCACAAACGGGTACCGGATTCCGAGGCTGTCGCGGAACCGATGATTCCATTCTAGATGGTCCCGAGGCACTCGAAGCCTTACTCCTGCGGCTGCCACTACGATTACTCGAGCGGCTGTCTGTATACGATGCATCCCTCTGCTTTTTCTGTTGCTGAGGTGGGGGGGTAAGCTGCTGCTGCTCCTGGCTATCTGGATCAGCCATGTCTCAGAAGCGCACCACGCTTCCAGGATAGCTCCCCCCCCCCCTTAAATATAGGGCCATCCAGCCTCCTCCGGTCTGTGGGCCCTCCCCCTTCCTCAGGCCGGAGCGCCGTTGAAAAAAACCGGCCTGGGACGCACCGATGGGCGCCGCCATCTTGGATCGGCGCCGCCTCCTGACGTCACCCAGCGCGCCGCTCCCAGCGTGCCCTGCACCGTGACGTCAGGCGCGTCACACCCGGAAGCATTCCACACTGCAGGGGGAGGACGGCGCCGCGATCTCCGGGAGGACAGAGCCTGCCTCACCTCGTGCGCCCCGCTCAGCGCAGAGACCCCAGGGGAAGCTGCGGACGGCGCTTCTGGGATACTGAACCCGGTGCACAGGCCAGTGCCCGCTCTTCCACACTGGGACAGCCTCAGGTAAGTCTTCTTTCTTCCAGACAGGTTCCCCATCAAGGACCGGAAACCAACTGAAGCGAGGGAGAGGTGCCGCCCTTTTATTTCAGACGGTTTCCTGTCCTTGGTGGGGCGGATCCTCTCAAGGTGTGCTGTCATGGGGGAGGGGAAAAACAGTTTTAAATAGCTGGATTTTTAGCACTGTAATATGGAAAGAACCTGGCTGTATTCTGCAGTGCCAACAAGCAAATGGCGCAGAAAAACTGAGTTCTCTGGATTGCTTTTTAAGCAAATAATGAGGATTAAGATGCAATTATTCCTGGCCCCTGAGACCTGGGCCTATTTCTAGAAATATAACAGCAGCAGAACGAATTACTGGAATGGAGCCTCTTGTCCTATGTGCACTGCAGTCTGTTATATATCCTGCCTGCCTATATACACTGCCTGCCTGATCTCTCTGCAGATGGATTAGTTAGTCCTCAAAAGGACTGTTTGTTAAGATGGATGTGTAATGTACGGTTTTTCTCCCTACACTACCTAATACACGATTAAATCTCTCCCTGACACAGCAGCAGCTCTCCCTACACTGTCTGATCCAGAGTGACTGACGAGTATGGCGGCTTCAGGTCTGATATAGACCTGATGACGCTGTGCAGCCAGCCAATCACTGTAATGCCCACAACGAACATGGCTACGGCATTACAGTGCACGTATCATTGGCTCTCTAAAGAGCGCCAAACATGCTGGGAGGGGACCCGAGTTCCCGCCCGAGCAACCCGGAAATACTTGCAGAGCGCCAAGCACCATGATGCTCGGGCGAGTACCGAGTAGTGGCGAGCGGGTTCGCTCATCACTAATTCTCAGGGCTCCCAAGACCTAATCTTGCAATCACTGGGAGATTTGGTGTTTGAGCACCTACCAAGCAATCCTCTACCCAAAAAAGATCCTAGTTACTTACCGGTAACGGGATTTTACAGAGCCCATGACAGCACCACCTGAGAGAGGGTATCCGCCCACCAAGGACAGGAACCTACTGAATAAAAAGGCGGTACCTCTCCTCCGCATCAGTTTTTTGTTTCAGAGCATGAGAGGGCCTCCGAAGACAGGTTAATACATAACCACCACCTCAACATATGTACTAAACACCTTAAAAAAAGTGCACACCACAGTGATAAAGGGGAGGGAATTAATAGGGTGCTGTCATGGGCTCTGTAAAATCCCGTTAACGGTAAGTAACTAGGATCTTTTCCCCTTCTCCCATGACAGCACCACCTGAGAGATTTATAGAGATTAAATACCAGAGGGAGGGATCACCGCTTGCAACACCCTTCTACCAAAGGACAGATCAGTAGAAGAGGAAAGGTCAAGACGGTAATGTTTGTAAAATGTAGCAGGGGATGACCAAGTTGCCGCCTTACATATAATGTCGATGGGCACATCCGCCTTCTCAGCCCAGGAAGCAGCTACCGCTCTGGTGGAATGGGCCTTCAGGTTCTCAGGAACCGGCAGATTGCTAGAAGAGTAGGCTAAGGTAATAGTATCCCTGACCCATCTAGCTATGGTCCCCCTTGTAACCTTAAGTCCTTTCCTAGCCCCCTGAAAGGATATAAATAAAGCGTCACTCTTTCTCCAGGCTTTTGTCACTTCCAAATACTGGACTAACACCCTCCTAACATCTAAGGTGTGAAGCTTATATTCCTCAGAATCCCTAGGATTAGGATAGAAGGAAGGGAGAGTGATTACTTGAGTCCTATGGAACTTGGAGGCTACCTTTGGAAGATAGGCCGGGTCTGGTCTTAAGATTACTCTATCCATACATACTTGAGTGAATGGATGGTTAATGGATAGTGCGTGTAAGTCACTGACTCTACGAGCTGATGTCAGGGCCACCAATAGCGCAGTCTTTAAAGTTAAGATTTTTTCTGAAACCTTCTCTAAGGGCTCGAAGGGAGGTTTGGTTAATGCTTCCAGAACTAAATTAAGGTCCCAAGGAGGCATTCTTGGAACAGGAATAGGTCTGGATCTATGACAGGCTTTAATAAATCTAATGATCCATCTATTTGCTGCCAAGTCATAATTATACAGTGCCCCCAGAGCAGATACCTGTACCTTAAGAGTACTGGTGGCTAGTCCCATGTTTAACCCCTTCTGGAGGAATTCTAGTATGGCCTCAATAGGAACCCTCCCTTTGGCAGACTGACCCGAGGTAGACAAGAACTTAGCCCAGGTTCTACCATAGATTCTAGTTGTTATCGGCTTTCTACTTGCTAGAAGGGTAGCAACAAGATCTGGAGAAAACCCCCTTTGCGTCAATAGCGACCTCTCAAAATCCAAGCCGTCAAATGCAGGCCCGCTCTTTGGGGATGACAGACTGGGCCCTGCCTGAGGAGATCCGGGATGTCCGGAAGAACCCATGGATCTGCTTGGGACATTCTCTTCATCCAAGTGAACCATGGTCTCTTGGGCCAGAACGGGGCGATCAATATAACCCTCGCCCGTTCCTCTCGGATCTTCCTCAGGATAGTAGGGATCAGTACTAAAGGGGGAAAGGCATAAGCTAGAGTGAAATCCCACTGAATCTGCAGCGCGTCCACCGCAAACGCCCCCTCTTTTGGATTCAGGGAGCAAAAGGTTTCGGTCTTCCGATTGTGTCTGTTTGCAAACAGATCTATCTGGGGCTGTCCCCACCGATCCACAATCTGCTGAAAAACGGCTGGATTCAACTCCCACTCTCCTTGTTTCAAGATGTGACGACTCAAGAAATCGGCCTTTATGTTCTCTTCCCCTTTTATATGCAGTGCCGAGAGCGTAACCAGCCGACTCTCGGCAAACCTGAAGATCTGATCCGCTATTAACATCAGAGGGAGAGACCTGGTACCCCCCTGATGATTGATGTAGGCGACTGTTGATCTGTTGTCTGACATTATCCTGACGTGAGGACCCTGAAGAACAGAACTGAATTCTTTTAGCGCGTTTCTGGCTGCCAACAGCTCTTTCATGTTGGAAGAGAGGCTTGTCTCGCTGTTCGACCAGAGGCCTTGTACAGAACGATCCCTTAGGTGAGCTCCCCAACCTTCCGCACTTGCGTCTGTTGTAATTGTATCCGACACCTGGAAGGTCCAAGGAACCCCCAAAGATAGGTTGACCGGAGATGTCCACCAGTCCAGGGAGTTGATCACAACATCTGGAAGAGATATTTTCCCATTCAGGCGACCTTTGAGCCGCCTGTCCGCTGCCAGAATCTCCTGTTGAAGACATCTGGAATGGTGCTGGGCCCACTGAACCGCCGGAATGCAAGACGTCATTGTACCCAACAGAGACATTGCACTCCTCAGGGTGATGGTCGGATTGCTGACAATCTGAGATGTTAGGGATCTGATCTTCAGTTTCTTTTCCTCTGGCAGAAGACAGGTTTGGTTTTCCGAGTCCAGAATGAGACCCAGGAAAGACTGAACCCTCTTTGGTTCCAGCCTTGACTTCTCCAGATTTAACAGCCAACCTAGGCGTCTTAGACTGGCCATGACGTCCGCCAGGGCTAGAGCACAGAGTTGACTTGATCTGCCCACTACTAAGAAGTCGTCCAGATAAGGGATGACTAAAATATCTCTTTCCCTCAAGTGCGCTGTGACCTCCAGAATGATTTTTGTGAAGACTCTCGGCGCCATGGAAATGCCAAAGGGAAGAGCTGCGAACTGAAAATGCCTTACGTGCCTGCCGAATTGTACAGCTACTCTTAGAAACTGTTGATGATCTGGCAAAATCGGGACGTGGTAGTAGGCGTCCTTCAGATCGAGGACGCACATAAAACAGTCCGGAAATAACATCTTTATGGCTGATTTTATTGTTTCCATCTTGAAAGGCCTGTAGATTAAATGGTCGTTCAGTCTCTTTAAGTTCGCAATGGTCCTGAAGGAGCCGTCCGGCTTCTTTATTAGGAAGAGGGTCGAATAGAATCCTCTTCCTTGCTCGGGTGCAGGTGTTTCCACCAGAACTCCTTTCCTGAGCAGAGAGAGAACTTCCTGCTGTAAGGCTATCTGTTCCACTAAACCTCTGGGGGCTGATATTTTGACAGTGTTCTTGGGCCTGCTCTTGAACTCTAGTGTGAGCCCCCTCCTGATTATCCCTAAGATCCAAGAATTGGATGAAATTTTCTTCCAGGCAGGCAGGAAGTGGGACAATCTTCCTCCCACCTGGGGGGAACTGTCACTTAGGGGCTTTCTTATTCTCGGAGGAGGGACCCCCAAACATGAAGCCTCTGCTATACGGATTTCGGTCTTTCCAGCTACCTTGGTCTCTGGGAGCTTTACTGCGGCTGTATTTTCTCTTCCGAAAGGAACTGTTAAATCAGGAACCAGACACCGTGGGAAATCCATGTTTTTTGTCTGCGGCTTTATCTAGGATGTCATCTAGACCTTTGCCGAACAAGAAGTCCCCCTCACAAGGGATTGAGCACAGTTTAGACTTTGACTGCACATCTCCTGGCCAACTCTTGAGCCATAGCGCCTTACGGGCTGCATTAGAGAGGTTTGCAGACCGGGCAGCCAGCCTAACTGAATCTGCCGATGCATCTGCCAGGAATGCAGCCGCTCCCTGCACAAGAGGAAGGTCTGATAGAATTTTCTCCCTGGACACATTCCCCCTGATCTGGTCTTCCAATTGTTGAAGCCAGATCATCATAGATCTAGCAGTGCAGGTCGCTGCTACTGCCGGTTTAAGGGCCCCTGCTGACGACTCCCAGGTTTGCTTAAGGAAGGACTCCGCTTTTTTATCCAGCGGGTCTTTTAAGGCTCCTAAATCCTCAAAGGGCAGAGTGGATTTTTTTGAAGATTTTGAAATGGCCACGTCAATCTTAGGGGTTTTGTCCCATTTAGCCGCATCCTCATCCTCAAAGGGGTACCTCCGCTTGGAGGATGACGGCAGCTGACCCTTCCTCTCCGGTTTCTTCCATTCCCTTTCTATCAGAGATTTAATCCTGTCATTGACCGGGAATGAGCGTCTCCTCCTTTGGTCTAAGCCCCCGAACATAACATCCTGGACTGTTCTGGGCACTTTGGTATCGGTAATACCCATAGTCCCTCTGACGGCTTTAACTAGTCTCTCAGTATTATCAACCGAAAAACAAGGTCTGCCCCCCCCCATTATCATCCGAAGACTCCGATGACGATGAGGAGTGATTAGAGGAGGAAGGCAGTTCTCTCGTAAAACGGGACTCCACTGATTCCTCTGATTCTGAAGAAACTAGTTTTCGCTTCTTCTTTTTGAGTGAGGTTAAGCCTCTTAAAGACTCTCTGACCTCTGTCTGGATTAGATCCTTTAATTCTAAAGAAAACCTGGGGGACTCCTCTGCAATGGTTTTCTGAATACAGTCTGAGCATAGGTTTTTGGCATAGGAGGTGGGAAGACCGATTTTGCATAAAGCACACTCCCTGTTTTTATTTTTAGCACTACACTTCTTCGCCTCCTGCCCCAAGAAATAAAAGGAGAAGAAGGAGGAAAAGAGAGAGAGAGAGAGAGAGAGAGAGAGAGAGAGAGAGAGAGAGAGAGAGAGAGAGGAGCACATTATTCAAGGTGAGACTTTCACGAAGATCACTCACCACACTGCCGTTCAGACTAGGGTACCGGAGGCGGTGGTTGCCGTTCACATGAGGGCTCCCATCTGGCGGAGGTGGACTGACGAAGTCTTTTCTGACCAGTCTTGCCGGAACTCGTACGCCCCTCACTGCTGTGACTTTGTCGATGGGAAGATTCCCGTTCCATTTGTTTGAGCTGCTTGCGCTGCTTTGATGGCTGTGGCTGCTGCTGTACTTCCTGTGGCGGTGACAGCTGCTGCCCAGGTGACTGCGGTTCCTCATTCATCATGGCGGGGATGCAGACACCGCCATCCTGATTGCTCCCCATCCTTAAAAGCAGTAGGGCTCCACCTCCTTTAGGCTCCTCCCCTTCCGGCAGCGTGCTCATCTCTTTTTTTTTTTTTTTTTTTTTTTAATTTTAGCCAGCTGGCGCGCTACCCGCAGATCCACCTGCCTCTGCGCGTGCGCAGCCCAGCGGCACCCGGCGCGCTTGCAGCGGGATGACAGCTTCCCACCCGCGCATGCGCAGACCCGGTTTCCGGCGCACTCCGTGATAGGGCGCGTCAGCACCCCGCGCGTGCGCAGCCCGGACTTCCGGCGCGCTCCGTCAGAGGGTGCGACGCGACCCCCACGTGCGCAGCCCGGAAGACCTGCCGGCCGGCGCGCTCAGTTCATCTTTGCGAGGTGCAGACCCGGCCGCAGGCCCCGGCGCACGCGGGGAGGCATCTGAAGGAAAACAGCACCTCCTCCCCACACGCAGACCCGGGCAGCAGCCAGACGGGCTGGGAACAGGGACCATCTGCTGCTTCCACGGCCTCCAGGCCGCACCGTCCATAATCCAGGTACGTGAGGTACCACCTGGTGAGGCTCCCATCAGGGACAGGAACCAAAAACTGATGCGGAGGAGAGGTACCGCCTTTTTATTCAGTAGGTTCCTGTCCTTGGTGGGCGGATACCCTCTCTCAGGTGGTGCTGTCATGGGAGAAGGGGAAAAATAGGGGATTTTTTTTTTTATTTTTTTTAGGGGGGGTATGGTGTGGGAATAATCTCCCCAACCCTGATAGACAAAATTCTGATGTAGTTCTTAAAGAGATGGACTATAAGGCTATGTTCCCACCATGAGCTTTTGATGTTGGAGTTTCTGCACCATTTCTGTCCCTATTAAAGCGAATCTGACAGGTGATTTTTTTTTTCATAGCTTACCAATAGAGATGAGCGGTGTTCGACTAGAACTGTTCGCCAATCTCAAATTCGAGCTGTTTTGGGCGGTGTTCGAGTTGTTCGACGAACCCGAACGATTTGCAAAAAATTCGGCTGTTCGAGGTTATGTTCGATAACTGTTCGTGCACCAAAAGCGTGTCCTGCATGTCTGGCGCTATTCAGAGCACCAATCATGCAGGGATTGTCTGCCACTCACTGTAATGCCACAGCCATGGTGGTTGTGGCATTACAGTGATTGCCCAAATCGATGGGAACAGTGCCAACAGTGAAACATGAAAAGCCGGCAATTCAGCAGCGGCATACACCTGTACCCGACAATTTAGAACCGAAAGAATAGAGCTTCACACATAGATTAGATAGATATAAACATGTCAGCCACATATATACGAAGTACAGTGACAGTGTTGCTTACTGTACTTGTCATTTAGCGTAAAGGATTTATCAAAAAAAATAATAGTGTTTTCATGCACCGTCTCTTTAAAAAAGCCGGACGGCAATTCAGCAGCGGTACCCGACAATTTATAACAGACAGAATAGAGCTTCACACATAGATTAGATAGATAGAAACATGTCAGTCACATATATATGAAGTACAGTGATAGTGTTGGTTACTGTACTTGTCATTTAGTATTAAAACAAAGGATTTATTATTAAAAAAATTGGCGTGGGGTTCCCCTTAATTTTAGGCTCTAGCGGAGGTTAAGCAGACGGCTGGGGCAGATGTTTGAAGCCTGGGAAGGGGGTAATACCCACGGAGCTTCCCAGGCTACTAATATCAGCCCCCAGCTGAATACATAGCCTTTACTAGCTATTAAAATGGGGGACCCCCCCAAAAAAATGACGTGGGGTCCCCCCTAATTTAATAGCTAGCAAAGGCTAGGCAGACAGCTAGGGGCTGATATTAATAGCCCAGGAAGGGAGCCATGAATATTGGCCCCCTCCCAGGCTAGAAACACCAGCCGTCAGCCGCCCCAGAAATGGCGCATTCATAGGATGCGCCAATTCTGGCACTTAGCCTCGCTCTTCCACGCTGCCCTGGTGCGGTGGCAGGGGGTAATAGGGTTGGGGTTGATGTCAGCTTATAATGCCAGCTGACATCAAGCCCAGGTTAGTAATGGAGAGGCGTCTATAAGACACCCCCATTACTAACCCCATAGTCAAAGTTAAAAAAAACACAAACACCCAGAATAAAGTCCTTTAATTGAAATAAAGACACAATCCTTTATTGTTCTAAATTAAACCATACTTACCGTCACGCCCATTCCAGCTGAAGCCAACGATCTCCTGCAATAAAAGAAAAATAATAAAGCAACCTCATCCTTACCTTTCCATGGTTCCCACGACAGCTTCAGCTCTGCTACATCGAGATGACAGGCTGGACCGCAGCAGAACGCTGCCATCCAGCCTCTCATCCCGCAGACACTGAGAAGCGCAGGCTTGCTTGCGCTGCTCAGCGTCTCTCTGTGACGACATCCAGATGAGCCGAGTTCATGTCCAAAGAACTCGGCTCACCTCATGCACGTCACTGACAGCGTGGGAAAATTCTCACGCTGAAGCGGTGAGTGCAGGAGAATTCTCCCACGCTGTCAGTGACGTGCATAAGGTGAGCTCATGTCCAATGAACTCAGCTCACCTCCTGCACGTCACTGACAGCGTGGGAGAATTCTCCTGCACTCAGCGCTTCAGCGTGAGAATTCTCCCACGCTGAAGCGCTGAGTGCAGGAGAATTTTCCCACGCTGTCAGTGACGTGCATGAGGTGAGCCGAGTTCATTGGACATTAACTCGGCTCATCTGGATGCCCTCACAGAGAGACACTGTGGAGCGCAAGCAAGCCTGCGCTTCTCAGTGTCTGCGGGATGACAGGCTGGATGGCAGCGTTCTGCTGCGGTCCAGCCTGTCATCTCGATGTAGCAGAGCTGAAGCTGTCATGGGAACCATGGAAAGGTAAGGATGATGTTGCTTTATTATTTCAGGAGATCGTTGGCTTCAGCTGGAATGGGCGTGATGGTAAGTATGGTTTAATTTAGAACAATAAAGAATTGTGTGTTTATTTCAATTAAAGGACTTTTTTCTGGGTGTTGTGTTTTTTTAAATACTTTACTAGAAATTCATGGTGGTCATGTCTAATATTGGCGTGACCCCATGAATTTCGGGCTTAGGGCCAGCTGATAATGCCAAGCTGGCCCTAACCCCTTTATTACCCAGTGAGCCACCGCATCAGGGCCCTGGATGAGTTGGGTACAGCGCCAGAAGATGGCGCTTCTATGAACGCGCCATTTTCCGGGGTGGCTGCGGACTGCAATTTGCAGCGGGTGGGGCCCAGAAAGCTTGGGCCTCCCTGCGCTGCGGATTCCAGCCCCCAGCTGCCTAGTTGTACCTGGCTGGACACAAAAACAGGGTGAAGCCCCACGTCAATTTTCTTTAAATTATTTCATGAAATAATTAAGAAAAAAAGGGCTTCCCTATATTGTTGTGTCCGGCCAGGTACAAATAGGCAGCTGGTGGTTGGGGGCAGCCCGTTCCTGCCTGCTGTACCTGGCTGGACACAAATATAGTGCGAAGCCCCACGTCAATTTTTTTTTAATTATTTCATGAATTTCCTGAAATAATTTAAAAAAATTGAAGTGGGGCTTCGCACTATATTTGTGTCCAGCCAGGTACAGCAGGCAGGAACGGGCTGCCCCCATCCACCAGCTGCCTATTTGTACCTGGCCGGACACAACAATATAGGGAAGCCCTTTTTTTCTTAATTATTTCATGAATTTCATGAAATAATTAAAAAAAATTGAAGTGGGGCTTCGCACTATATTTGTGTCCAGCCAGGTACAGCAGGCAGGAACGGGCTGCCCCCAACCACCAGCTGCCTATTTGTACCTGGCCGGACACAACAATATAGGGAAGGCCTTTTTTTCTTAATTATTTCATGAATTTCATGAAATAATTAAAAAAAAAAAGACGTGGGGCTTCGCCCTATTTTTGTGTCCAGCCAGGTACAACTAGGCAGCTGGGGGCTGGAATCTGCAGCGCAGGGAGGCCCAAGCTTTCTGGGCCCCCCCCCCCCGCTACAAATTGCAGTCCGCAGCCACCCCGGAAAATGGCGCGTTCATAGAAGCGCCATCTTCTGGCGCTGTACCCAACTCATCCAGGGCCCTGGTGCGGTGGCTCACTGGGTAATAAAGGGGTTAGGGCCAGCTTGGTATTATCAGCTGGCCCCAAGCCCAAAATTCATGGGGTCACGCCAGTATTAGACATGACCGCCATGAATTTCTAGTAAAGTATTTAAAAAAAACACAACACCCAGAATAAAGTCCTTTAATTGAAATAAAGACACAATTCTTTATTGTTCTAAATTAAACCATACTTACCATCACACCCATTCCAGCTGAAGCCAAGGATCTCCTGCAATAAAAGAAAAATAATAAACCAACCTCATCCTTACCTTTCCATGGTTCCCACGACAGCTTCAGCTCTGCTACATCGAGATGACTGGCTGGACCGCAGCAGAACGCCGCCATCCAGCCTGTCATCCCGCAGACACTGAGAAGCGCAGGCTTGCTTGCGCTCCTCACTGTCTCGCTGTGACGGCATCCAGATGAGCCGAGGTCATGTCCAATGAACTCGGCTCACCTCATGCACGTCACTGACAGCGTGGGAAAATTCTCACGCTGAAGTGCTGAGTGCAGGAGAATTCTCCCACGCTGTCAGTGATGTGCATGAGGTGAGCTCATGTCCAATGAACTCAGCTCACCTCCTGCACGTCACTGACAGCGTGGGAAAATTCTCCTGCAATCAGCGCTTCAGCGTGAGAATTTTCCCACGCTGTCAGTGACGTGCATGAGGTGAGCCGAGTTCATTGGACATGAACTCGGCTCATCTGGATGTCGTCACAGAGAGACGCTGAGCAGCGCAAGCAAGCCTGCGCTTCTCAGTGTCTGCGGGATGACAGGCTGGATGGCGGCGTTCTGCTGCGGTCCAGCCTGTCATCTCGATGTAGCAGAGCTGAAGCTGTCGTGGGAACCATGGAAAGGTAAGGATGAGGTTGCTTTATTATTTTTCTTTTATTGCAGGAGATCGTTGGCTTCAGCTGGAATGGGCGTGATGGTAAGTATGGTTTAATTTAGAACAATAAAGGATTGTGTCTTTATTTCAATTAAAGGACTTTATTCTGGGTGTTTGTGTTTTTTTTAACTTTGACTATGGGGTTAGTAATGGGGGTGTCTTATAGACGCCTCTCCATTACTAACCTGGGCTTGATGTCAGCTGGCATTATAAGCTGACATCAACCCCAACCCTATTACCCCCTGCCACCGCACCAGGGCAGCGTGGAAGAGCGAGGCTAAGTGCCAGAATTGGCGCATCCTATGAATGCGCCATTTCTGGGGCGGCTGACGGCTGGTGTTTCTAGCCTGGGAGGGGGCCAATATTCATGGCTCCCTTCCTGGGCTATTAATATCAGCCCCCAGCTGTCTGCCTAGCCTTTGCTAGTTATTAAATTAGGGGGGACCCCACGTCATTTTTTTTGGGGGGTTCCCCATTTTAATAGCTAGTAAAGGCTATGTATTCAGCTGGGGGCTGATATTAGTAGCCTGGGAAGCTCCGTGGGTATTACCCCCTTCCCAGGCTTCAAACATCTGCCCCAGCCGTCTGCTTAACCTCCGCTAGAGCCTAAAATTAAGGGGAACCCCACGCCAATTTTTTTAATAATAAATCCTTTATTTTAATACTAAATGACAAGTACAGTAACCAACACTATCACTGTACTTCATATATATGTGACTGACATGTTTCTATCTATCTAATCTATGTGTGATGCTCTATCTTTCTGTTCTAAATTGTCGGGTACCGCTGCTGAATTGCCGGCCGGCTTTTTTAAAGAGACAGTGCATGAAAACACTATTATTTTTTTAAATAAATCCTTTACACTAAATGACAAGTACAGTAAGCAACACTATCACTGTACTTATTATATATGTGACTGACATGTTTCTATCTATCTAATCTATGTGTGAAGCTCTATTCTTTCTGTTCTAAATTGTCGGGTACCGCTGCTGAATTGCCGGCCGGCTTTTTTAAAGAGACGGTGCATGAAAACACTAATATTTTTTTTAATAAATCCTTTACACTAAATGACAAGTGCAGTAACCAACACTGTCACTGTGCTTCTTATATGTGTGACTGACATGTTTCTATCTATCTAATCTATGTGTGATGCTCTATTCCTTCTTGTCTAAATTGTCGGGTACCGGTGTATGCCGCTGCTGAATTTGCCGGCCGGCTTTTTTAAAGAGAGTGTCTTCTGAGCAGTTTGTCAGCTTTTGGACACCTTTGCAGGTGTTTTCTATGTGTTTCTATGTGTTTTTGTTTGCCTGCCATTGGTTTTAATGGTGTTCGACGGTGTTCTAAGGTGTTCGACGAACAGTTCGACGAACAGTTCCTCGAACATCCCGGTGTTCGACGAACCGAACCGAACCCGAACACTACGGGGGTGGCTCAACACTACTTACCAATAGTATCCTGAAATTTGGCTTGGGCATCCCTTTCAGAATATGTAACATTTATTGCTGTACCTTATCCCTTTGTCTTGCTGTAAGATCCAGACAATTCAGAGTCGTGCGCCGGCTAGTCAAGTGTATGTAAATATTCATGCCCACTGTCTGTATTGACGTCAGTGATGGGGTGTAGTCAGACTGCCATATTACTCGCTCATCGTTCGCATCGTAATCCTCGGACTGGCAATCATCTTTCCTGACCTGAGCATGACAGCATGTATTTCTATGCAGCTGTCAAGCTCAGGTCAGAAGATCCAACAGCCAGTTCGAGTATAATGAAGTGTGAGTAATATGGCAGTTTGACTGCAGCCCGACCTCTCAGAAGGCGTGATAACGTCACTACAGCGTGCCCTCTGTACTGAGCAGTGCAGAGGGCCAGAAGACGGTGAGGAGACTGGAGCAGTGGGGGAACAGGGAGAGGTGAGTATTTGATTATTTATGTATGGAGCACTATGTGGTGCCCATAATATTATATGGAGCACTATGTGGTGCCCATAATATTATATGGAGTACTATGTGGTGTCCATAATACTTAAAGGGGCCCACAGAGACGTTTGCCTGGGGCCCAGGAAAGTCTGGAGCCGGCCCATGTTATAAACATGCCCCGACACTTTGATAGCTCGCTCGGTACTCAACAAGTTGTCAATGTGCCCTGACAAAGCCAGAGGCTCCCAGGAGTAAATAAGTTTTTTTCTTTTGGTGGCTGTGTTTCTAGTAAGGTGGTTGGACAGCATTGTAAAGCTATTTGCCTGCAGATTAACCCTAAATTTGCAAGTAAATATAGTATTTTTTGAGGTGACAGTTTACCTTTAATAGCTCAGTTGGGGACTCCAATTCAATCCTGTTTTTTATGCACCACATTTGCTACTGTACAGAAAGCTAAGCAAATTTCCAAGTATTAACCGTTCAGGACATGCCATGTTACAGATCTATGCTGTAAGGATTCATAATAAAGTGCCTGTCAGTGGAATTTTCTTCCTTAACAATTCGTAATCGTCCACACCTGAATTCGTAAAATAATCTGTTATTTATTGATCATGCAGCATGGAGACAGAATGAATGCCAATCATTAGCATAATCATAATGTCTACCCTTATTTCATTCCATGGCAGTTCTATAGGTAAAAATAAAGGCGTGTCATAATAATGATTCTAGTACAGGAAAATATAATTAACAGAAGATGAAATGCAGCTGTTCTGTGAAGGTCAAATAATCTGGCTGTAACCTCTAATTATTGGATTTTAACGAGTGAGCGAAGAAACCAGCTAACTAGAAAGGAATTCAACAACAAACCCAAAGATGTTCACTTAGAGATAATAATTAGCTCATATAAGATGGAGTCTAATATATATGTACCTTCTAAAAATCTATATAATGAGGATTATTAAAATAAGCAAGAAATTACAATTATAACCGCAATATTGCTATGGGTCTATACTGTATATATTTTTGTCAAAAAATAACCATAATCTCATGATCAAGAAAATACTGCCGCACACAGGCACCATATGGTGGCAAACTGAATCTACAGGTCTGTAAGACTGGCCTGTATGATCTAGTTCCATCAAACAAGCTCAGCGTGCACAACATAGCCATGTGTGAGCCTGACGCATGTATTGTACACACTTCCTCAGGGGGCGTCTGAGGAAGTGTGTACGAAATGCACGTCGGGGTAGAGAGAAGTCTGACAGCCCTTGCCATTGCCTGCATTAGCTTCATATTATTGGTATACTTTTTCTTATATATTGTTTAGCAATTTATTTTCTCCTAATCACTGACACTTTACTAGCCACGGGCTTATATTGGAGATATATATTTGCTGACTTTAAATGCACCTGCTCTTTCTATGATGCTTACATATATATGAATATGACAGAGAGACTAAGAACTCTCTTTAACCCATCATAATGACAGGCATGGGGGTCACCAGCAGACCCCCGGCCGTCATGACAATCCATCGGCACCCCGCGATAACATCATAGGGGCGCCAATAGGCGGGATGAATGTTGCACTTCCGGCCAGTGTGTGTTAAATTCCACTGTCAGTGATTGACAGCAGGATTTAACTGGCTAACAGCTGTGGGCGGAGATATCCACATTTTTCTAAATATGTAAATGAGCTGTTCTGATCTATATGTGGCCTACCCGTAGTTCTTGCAGGCACCATAATGATTAGTGAAGGGGCCAGGGACTGCGAGGGTTAAAAAAGAGAAAGGATGGAATAGGATGTGCGGTGGGCTTGAGATCAACTAAGAGGGCAGATTGGCTATGGAAAAGAGAAAGTGTCAAGAGGGGTATATAAGGTCAGGAGCGGGGGAAATCTCCCTCTTTCACCTCTGACCTGAGGACAACAACCTTAGACCTGGCCACCACTATATAGTGACATGCTTGAGAAGTCCATATTGGAGCGGATGCAACAGCAGGGATCTGCCTGGTTACTGCAGCTCATGGCACGTTCGCAGCACCAAGGGCCCAGCGATCAGCCACTGGACGGACCTAGAGAAGGAGACCCGTGCCATTCTGGACCCCTGAATTCTCGAGATAGACCTTGACAAAGTGCGGGCCCAGACCCATTTATCCCCAAGCATATATCAATGTTCGCTCTAGGGCCCCAGCGCATGTAGCATCGCAGCCCAGTTCAGGAAAGGAGGTGTCGGCAGGACCTCTAGTCACGTGGCAATGTGGCCAGACGCAGGACCTTTATGGTCTGCGGGTCCACAATCGGTCGGCAGTAGCGTGTGGCCATGAGGAGGAACTACCAGGGGCTGCCAACCCGGCGGCAGCACAGCAAAATAACAGGGGAGGCGGTCGGGAGAGGAGACAGGGGGGGGGGGTAACGACACATACCTGAGCGCCGATGTCCATGTGCAGACGCTGAAGCGGCGGGAGGCACATGCATAAATCCCATTCTGAGTGCGGGCACACGTGGTGAAGCTGCAAGAAGTGCTAGCTGCCCCATTGCCCCCAAAAATAAGGACCAAACCACAAGCTACAATAAAAATGCTAGTTGCCCTGTTGCTAACAGAGAAGGGCAGTGCCACCTTTCTGGCTAAGGGAAATGGGCCGAGGGGTGGGTAAGCAGGACAGCAAGAAAACGTTGTGCCTGCTATTCATAACCACAACATTTCTTAACCTACCGAACCCGGATCATTCACACCTACAAGGCAGCAGCGTACGGCTGTGCCTGGCATAAACTATCCCAACTATTGGTCACCCATTACTGTCACCCCCGCCACTGCCAACCTGGGGAGGCGGAACTCCGCAGGGCCAAGCAGGCAGGCTGAGGTTGCAACCTACACCAGGCCAGTTTTTTGTTCTTTAATCTCCTCAACAGGCAGTGATAGCAGGAGATGCCACCACAGCAGTCAGCGATGGCACAATGAGTGTAGACGGCGCAGATCAGCCCGATCAAGACACATGCATCACTAGGATGACCAGTCTTCAAGCACAGAATCTTCGCCACCCTACACTTCGACCGAGGACTCATCCCCGGTTAGAGGTTGGAAGAGGCGGCACCAATGCAGGAGGAACCTGGACCATGGCCGCCGGACGCCTATGGGTCAACCCAGCCATCGCTCAACTGCATCCGCCCATGGCTCACCCGACGTAAGACCGCAAAGTTCCGCTCCGCCATCACAGCCTGAGGCAGCAGCCAGGATACCTGATTCGCCTGCTGGGGGCGAGTCGGCCTGCAATAGGGCCTGGCCCTCGGCAGACCTTAATAGTCTGGATAACCCATACAACAACTTCCTTGACACCTTAAAATATTTGGTAGCAAAGTTGGAACAGAGGGATGGTGGCCCGTTGCACACAGGCCCTCCCGGGAATGTATCATTCTGCCGAGCCAGCCAGACCCCGGCACCAACTTCGCCTTTCGCAATACAATTTTTTGCATTAGGCACGCATGTGTCCTCGGAAACTAGGGGAAAAAAAATAATCAAGCATGAATTCGTCGATGTTTGGTCCCTTGTTCCTGTCGATCTTGTGACAAAGAACATAATTTTGAACGCGGATCGGACAAAAGGCCCAAGGTAGCAAAAACATTTGGATCCAGGGTTTTCCTACATTAGCCTTCATACTAGCGCACAGTTTCTCCGAAAAAGGGGAGGAGCTCTTCGTCTATCTTGACACTATACACAGCGTATAAAAGCTGCACGGAGGTACAGCTTGGTGGCGGTACGATGAGGAATTCCGCCGTCGTTTGGCCTTATCACCTACAATCGGTTGGGCAGCAAAATCTACCAATGTATGGATCCAACTGATGATGTCACAGCGGCCACACCCCCGCCCTTTTCACAGGGGAGCCGCTGTGCGAGCATCAACACCCACAGTGGCACAGCGACCCTCTTCAACGAGGGTCAGTGCAAGTTTTTGCAATATGCAAATTCCGGCATGAGTGCACCATATGTGCCGGTCCTCACTCAGCAATCCAATGTTTTAGAAGGAATATGCAGCACGAAAAAATTGCAGGACCCAGTCATGAAAACGCCAGTCCGCATCAACGCGATGCGCCATTGGCTAGACAAGTACTCATGGAGAGAGGGAACAAACATCATAATTAACAGCATTTCAACCGGTTTTCACATACCGTTCAAGTTGTCCCACGTCGGTAGCTTCTCAAAAAATTTGAAGTCAGCGTGCGAAAAACCGGAGGAAGTCAAGAAAAAGATAGAAGAGTTAACTGAGTCGCACATTGCAGGCCCCTTCACCGCTCCCCCATACAAGAATTTGCGGGTTTCCCCACTTGGCCTCGTTCCCAAGAAGGAAAAAGGCAAATTCCACTTAATACAACATTCATCGCACCCGCGCGGCGAGACAGTAAACGACGGACTATCAAAAGAAGAAGTGGCGGTGTCATATACGTCCTTCGACGTAGCAGTTCAATGGCTAAGATGGTGTGGAAAACGCGCGCTACTAGCTAAGGCCGACATCGAATTGGCATTTTGCTTGCTACCCATTAACCCATCATGCTATCATCTCCTTGGCTGTAGTGTAGAAGGGCTTTATTTCGTAAACATGTGCTTGCCCATGGGATGCTCAATTTCATGTTACTACTTCAAAGTTTTTTCAGCCTTCATAGAGTGGGTGGTGCGCATCGAAATGGGCATCCCATCGGTCATACACTACTTGGACGACTTCTTGTTCATAGGTCCTGGGAATGTCCACACATGTGCGTACATGTTACACGTATTTCACCAGCTAATGCATAGGATCGGCGTCCCAATTGCAGAAGAAAAAACAGAAGGCCCAGTCACTACCCTTTGCTTTTTATGTGTTGAGTTAGACATGGTAGAAATGTTTTTTTTGGTTGCCCCAAGATAACCTAACAAAACTCACTTCCTTAATTGATCAGTTCATAGCCGCCAAGAAGGCCAACTTGAAGCAGGCACAATCACTGTTAGGCTTATTGGTCTTTGCTTGTAGAATAATCCCCATAGACCGGGTATTTTCTAGGCGGTTGTCGCTAACAACCAGAGGAGTGCAGATCACTTTATAAGAATTTCGAGAGTCATAAAGGAAGACTTGTGGGTCTAGCAAACCTTCTTGCACATATTTGATGGGAGACTTTTTTGTCAGGAGTTGGAAGTCACAAGCTGCGAATTCAAATTTTTTACGGAAGCGAATAACTGGGGTTTTTCCGTCATGGTGGGACCTCAATGGTGCAAGGCCAATTGGTCATTGTCGTGGCACGACCAACCTTAACGGGTGATTCGTTGTAACAGGACTTATTCCCAATAGTCGTGGCGCTGGAGGTTTGGGGGCGTACAATGGAAAACAAAAGAATCCATTTTGGGTCAAAAAAAACAAAACAAACAAAAACAAAAAAAAAAAAACCACCAACACACAATCTGCTGTAAATGCAATCAACTCTTTGACATATACGTCAATGCTAGTCCTAGCCCTGCTCAGACATTTAGTACGTAGATGCCTCCAACTTAATGTATGCTCAGGGCCTGATGGGTCCCAGATTTCAACAAACAAATAGTGACTGCTTTGTCTCATTCGCAGATGGATCAGTTCAGGGAGCTATACCTGGGTGCAGCCAAAACAGGCTGCAACTACCCAGATCACTTATGGACTCTAGTAGAAGCGACCTTAAGGCTTACTTGAGGGCTTAGTGCAGTCTTCAGTGGCACGCACAACGTGGCAAAGCCACGCTGCCGCATGGAAAGCTTGGTTGGTGGTGGCAGGTCATAGATTTCCCATGAGTGATCAGTTTCATCTAGAGGTAACAATGTCATTGCTAGTTGATTGGAGAAAAAGGCATCTCTGGAACCAGTGCTTACAAAAGGTATCACCGGTGTGGCACTCATGTTAAAACTTTGGGGCATAAGAGATATTACAAAAGGAGTTTATTGTACGTCAGATCTTAAAAGGATGGAAAAAGGAGCACATAACTAGCAACAGCAGGCACCCAGTATCCTTCACGTTGTTGATTAAGATCACTAGATGATGGCCCGATTCTAATGCATCGGGTATTCTAGAATAGGTATGCGGCCGACCGGGCGCAATTAGCAGAGCGGTGTTTAAATTTTGCGCCAAAATCGCTGATTGGTCGCGGTTGCCGAACGAGACCAATCAGCAAAGCGGTGTTTAAATTTGGCGGCAATATTGGTGATTGGTCGCGGCCGCCGCCCGCGACCAATCAGCGTACCGTGTTAGTGAGGACTGGAGAGCGTGTTTAAATTTGGCACCAAACTCGCCGGCGGCGACCAATCAGCAGAGCGTTGCTTAAATTTGGCGCCAATACTGCTGATTGATCTCGGCCAGCGACCGCGATCAATCAGCAGAGCGTTGTTTAAATTTGGCGCCAATCTCGCTGATTGGTCGCGGCTGGCGTCCGTGACCAATTAGCACAGCAGTGTTTAAATGTCGCGGCAAGATCAGTGATTGGTCGCGGCCGCTATTTAAATGTGGCGCCCAAATCGGTGATTGGTGGCGGGCAGCGGCCGCGACCAATCAGCAGAGCGGTGTTTAACTTTAGCGCCAAGATCACTGATTGGTCTCGTGCAGAGAGCACGACCAATCAGCGAATCGTATTGGTGAGGAGCGGGGAGCGGAATCGTATTAGTGAGGACCGGGGAGCGCCGCTGACTGTGCGGCTACTTCCACTCCGAGAAGCCAGGAGATGAGCGACTGCTCGCAGCAGAAGTA
Source organism: Phyllobates terribilis (assembly GCF_046119375.1). Lineage (NCBI taxonomy): Eukaryota > Metazoa > Chordata > Amphibia > Anura > Dendrobatidae > Phyllobates > Phyllobates terribilis. The sequence continues at coordinate 86,961,863 of NW_027362768.1, read as the reverse complement.
TCCCGACCCGCAGCGCCGCTCCCCGGTCCTCCCTTCACACCCTAGCCGCTGATGTCCCCACAGTATCCGCATGGTGTTACTAAGGTCCGGACATTTGTGTTAAAATCGCTGATTGGTCGCCGACGCTGTGCACGACCAATCACCGATTTGGGCGGCACATTTAAATAGCGTCCGCGACCAATCAGTACAGCGGTGTTTAAATGTGGAGCCAAGATCGGTGATTGGTCGCGGCCGATATTTAAATTTGGCGCCAAAAATCGGTGATTGGTCGCGGGCAGCGCCAGCGACCAATCAGCGATATTTAACACAAATGTCCGGATCTTTGTAACACCATGCGGATACTGTGGGCAGATCAGCGGCTAGGGTGTGAAGGGAGGACCGGGGAGCGGCGCTGCGGGTCAGGATACTTCTGCTGCGAGCAGTCGCTCATGTCCCGGGTTCTCGCAGCGGAAGTATCTGCACAGGCAGCGCCGCTGACATCTATGCGGCTAGGGTGTGAAGGGAGGAACGGGGAGCGGCGCTGACATCCATGCGGTTAGGGTGTGAAGGAGGACTGGGGAGCGGCGCTGACATCCAATTGGTCGCGGCCGCTATTTAAATCTGGCGCACAAATCGGTGATTGGTCGCCGTCTTGGCCCGCGACCAATCACTGATCTTGGCGCCAAAGTTAAACACTATTGTGCTGATTGGTCGCGGATGCTGCCCGCGACCAATCACCGATTTGGGCGCCAAATTTAAATATCGGCCGCGACCAATCACCGATCTTGGCTCCACATGTAAACACCGCTGTGCTGATTTGTCGCGGCCGATATTTAAATTTGGCGCCCAAATCGGTGATTGGTCGCGGGCAGCGTCCGCGACCAATCAGCACAGCGGTGCTTAACTTTTGCGGTAAGATGAGTGATTGGTCGGGTCCAAAGACTGCGACCAATCATCGAATAGTCTTGGTGAGGACTGGGGAGCGCCGCTGCCTGTGCGGCTACTTCCGCTGCGAGAACCCGGGACATGAGCGGGCGCTCGCAGCAGAAGTATCCCGACCCGCAGCGCCGCTCCCCGGTCCTCCCTTCCGCATGGATGTCAGCGACGCCGGTGGTCCTTCCGCTGCTACCAGCCGGGAGATGAGCGCCTCGCGCCGCTCATCTCCCGGCTGCATCTCCGTCCTGCAGATGGGTCCGGCGGTCGAGGTCCTTCTGCCGTTACCGGCCGGGAGATGAGCGCCTCGCTCCGGTCATCTCCCGGCTGCATCGCCGCTGAGCTCAGTCCGGCAGATGAGCCGCTAACGGCAGCCATGTTTTTTCAGAAATCCAGCGGCGCTGATTGGCCGCTGGCGGACCAATGAGCGACGCGGGATTTCCTAGACAGACAGACAGACGGGATAAGACGATTATATATATATAGATGAGGACACTGCCCGTAGTGACCCCTAGCGCCTTCGAAGCATCCATTGTTTCAGCAGCCTTCACACTGGCCTTTTTTGCAGCATTACGGGTAGGCGAGTTGGTAGCACCAAGCGCAGAGCGATCAGGAGGGTTGACAAAAAACGACCTGCTTATACAACATGGGTGCTTAATAGTTTGCGTGCGTATATCCAAAATAGATCAGCACGGAGTTGGAAGTTGGCTATCGATAAAGGCCATAGATAATGCCTTTTGCCTAGTACAGGTCGTACAGGAGTACATAGAGAAACACCCTGTGTGTACGCAGTTCCTGGAACATCAGGCACATTCCTTACGCTCTATCAATTTAAAGCAATGTTCAATTCTTGCTTGAGGAACCTGGGCATGGATGTGTCACAGTTCGGGACGCATTCTTTTAAAATCGGGGCAGCAACCAAAGCAAGCATGTTGGGACTGAGTGACAATACAATAAGTAATCTGGGGAGATGGAAATCATCATGCTTTAATACTTATGTACGACCGGACTTGTTAGTAAAGCCAGATGATATCGTTTTATGTTTGTTGTTTCCGCAGACAGCTCAATTCCCCATGTATGGATCCTGGGACACTTTTACATATATTGGGCCGAAAAGAGGGCGATGATTCGGCCAATGGGATCCACGCTAGGTCAGACGAACACAGTAGACCACTGGGAAAGTTATCGCAGCTTGTGGTGGTTGGAGGTGTTGGGACAAGTCTAATCCATAAGTCAGAGGTGCAGAGGTCAGGTGGTTTTAGTTATCCATGCGGGCAGCAACGACCTGGGGAAGATAAAATTGGCTGAACTCCTCAGCCTAATAAAAACAAACAGACTGTGCCCGGTTTAAGGGGTTTTTCGAACAACGTTGTGTTTTAGTGTGGTCGGAAATAGTGCCCCGACAGATCTGGAGAGGAGCCCGCAATCCCTCAGCCCTGGAAAGGGCACGTAGGTTGTTGAACATGAGGGTCTCCCGCTTCATACGATCTACAGGGGGGATAGCAGTTAGACACCGGATGCTTGAGGGCGACAACAGCGATCTTCTGCTAGTTGACGGGATTCACTTAAACTACATTGGCAATGACATACTGCTGTCTGGCCTGAGAGATGGTGTGGAATACACTTTATTTTTGTTGGGTGGCGGTGGTCGGAGGGTCGAGGAGGGGTCTCGGCCTCCTCCCATGGCAGAAAGTTTTTGCTCCTAAATTACATGCTCACTGGTGGTAAGTGACAGGCATGTGCCTTATAGGAGCATAAACAATGGTGTTATATAAAAGAAATGTTAAATAAAGCTGTGGCCACTGTTTTATCCAACAAAGCTGGTTAACTGTGAATTATTAAATTCGGTAAGAGCAACATCCGAGAGATCAAGAGCATGATCAAAGCAGTCTTAAGAGCAGACAGTCAGTTACTACATGTCTCATACTGGTATGGTCTCCTTTTATTTAAAATTAAGCTTTGAAGGTAACTTCTCAGGTAGATGAATGTCCGGCCCATAGATCTTAACAGCTCATTTATACATTAAGAAAAATATTTAATTTCTCTTGAATAAGATATTGGATTGTAGATATCAGTGTCATTTTATTCAACTCTCTATGACCTGCATGCTCATACACATTAGGATGGTTGATCCTACATTCAGATTCCCTTTTAAGAGCTGTATACATGTTTTTCAACATTTTTCACGAATACCACATGTATCAATTATAATCTATGGTGCAATTCACTTGTCTGTTTTTCAATGGACTGAGGCGTGTCCATGCAAAACAAGTGGAGACATGTCCATTTTTTCTGGCAGTATGGATGACAATGGTCAGTACAAGTCTATAAGTCCATGAAAAACACATACAGCACACGGATAGCATCTGTGTGCTCTACATATCTAACATTGCAAAAGATAGGAGAAGCTTTTATATTCATTCAATTCTTTATCCATCCGTGAAAAAAAAACACTGATGACACACTAATGGTAAAAACAAACACGTGGATGACACACTGACTGACACCAGTACTATTTTTGCACATACGTGTTTAAACACGGACATGTGAATGAGGCCATAGGTTGTTTTTAATGATGATGATTAGTTAGGAATGCAGGCATCATGAAAAGGAACTTTCCCTGGGAAAGTACTGTAGATTGCAGGGCAAAAGCTCTTTTTTGCATGTGTCTTATTCCTTCTTAATACCACAATGCTGCTACAGAGAACACAGAACATACATCACATCAACGGATGCTACAGTCAGATAAAAAAAAAAAAAGGAAAACCTAAATTGTGGTATAGAAGCTATCACTACCAGGGTCGGACTGGGGCACCAGGATACCGGAGAATTCTCCGGGGGCCCGGGTCCTCGGCGGGCCCCTGAGCAGGACGCATGGGGCCTGCTGGTTAACATGGCTGCCGGTGCACCTGCATAGGGGTCCGAAGGAAAAGGGGGAGGCCCCTGCAGTGCGGCTGAGGGCAATCTGGCCTGCTTCGTGGACCCCCAGGCTCTGGCAGGCCCATGGCCAGATTGCCCTCATAGTGTGTGGCGGGCAGGGAGCGATGCGATTCCTCCCACTCCGCTGCTGACGGGAGGAAAATGGCAGCTGCCTGACATCACAATGCAGCATGGGCCTGTGTCAGGGAGAAAGATGCCTGGCAGGAAGCAGAGGACGATGCTGCGGGGGAACGAGCAGAGAGGGCAAGTGTTTTTTTTTTGTTTTTTTCTTTTAACTAATACAGTGGTGATTGAGGAGGCGTAGGGGGGGGAGATGAGGGAGAGCAATAGTGATGGAGGAGGTGGGGCGGGGGATATGGCAATGATGATGGAGGAGGTGCGGGGGGGGAACAATAATGGGGGAGAGCAATGATTTAGGAGGTGGGGGAGAGAAATGATGTGGAATTATTTGGACCCTATATGCTGTTGATATCTGGTCTGGTCACGGTGTGGTGGTATTTCTCACTTGTATGTGGTATTATTCGGTCACTATGTGGTGGTAATATATAGTTCAGTCATGGTGTGGCAGTATTTCTCCCTTGTATGTGGTACTATTGGTGTTGGTATAGTGGATTGTGTTGTATATGGCAGTCTCTCTGATATTAATTAGAAGATTCCTTATTTCCATTAGTGATTAAATACTTGGAACAAGGTGCACTTACAAGGGTTCTCCAGGGAAAACAAGTAATCACCTCTCCACAGGATAAGTGATAAATTAGTGGGGATCTGAATGCTGGGACCTTCACCGATTGGTAGAATGTGGAGCTTTTATCCCCATTAGACTGGAGCTCATGTGTGACTTGACCACTAATCCATTCATTCCCTCAGTGGCTGTTCTTGTTTTTTCCTGGAAGCCCCAAAGAGAATGAATGGAGATGTGATCAGACGTCCCACCTGCCGCTGCATTTTAAAATGGGGATAACTTAGTGTCCTGTCAGGGACAAAACGTCCCCATTCTTCTCATCAGTGCGTTTTCCAATGTTCGGACCCAAATGATCAATAAGTTACTACCTATTTTGTGGAGTCCATGGATCGGTGATAACTTGTTTTAACCAAAGAACCCCTTTAATGCAAACTAACATAATTGTACTTCCCAGTTATAGTGTGGGCACAGTAGATGTACAGGAGCCGCCTGTGATTTACAGTCGATGCTACACTATAACAAGGATAATGGCTAACAGGTATTTGCATGTTGCTGTAGGGTGGGCCCTGAGGATCAATGCCTCCTGTGGGCCCCAGACACCCTAGTCCGACACTGATCACTACTTACAGTAAACCTCCACAGCCCACCGATATCATCGCTCCTTTCAAAGCAGGTGGGTTCCAACCCTTCATCCAGGCAGCATTTAATGGATGGCAAGCCACTTATGCCTGCTCCAATTACGGCAACCTTCATATTCACGGCAACTTAAGAAGAAAAGTTCAGAACAACAAAAAAAAGTTAATATAGCCACATTTATTCTTAACAATATTGTGCATAATTACAAAAAACACACACACACTTTACCTTTATCAACCTCAGTAAAGAAGGATAAAATATTGGGACATCTGAAGAACAAAATAAATACAAATTTAAGGATAGATATGGCAATTCTTTAAGAAGCACATTCAACAGAAAGGGAAAAAAATTAAAAATTGCTTGGGTTGGAAGAATTCTCTTTTTTTGTAAAAAACAAAAAAACAAAAATGCATGTGCAAAAACACATTAGGCTGTATGCCCACGATCAGGCTATAGCAGCACATTGGAAGCAGAGTATTTTTGCTGCGTCCAAAACACTTTGTCTAATCACGCAGGTAAATCTGCATGTGTTCATTGAACAATGCAGATTTACTGCATTCTATTGGTGAAATTTCTGTTGTCGAGAATTGTGTCTCCGCAACAGAAATTGACATGCTGCGGATCATAAACCTGCGCCACGGGTGATTTTATGTGGCATCAAATAGAAGCACGGTGGGCATGGGATTTCTATAAATACCATCCACTGTGCTTGTATTTTACAACAGAGCATTTTGCACGCAGTACAGGTGAGCTGCATCCAAATTGCTGCTATTACGGATTGTGGGCATGCAGCCTTATAATTATAAGGGCTTCCTTAATAATACCAATATACTGCAGGATGCAGACAGATCATGGTGATAAAATGCAGATGGAGTACAGCTGCAAAATACTGATGAACAAGCCCTTAGGGTATGGTTACTTGTTTTCTTTCCAGAAGTTCTTGGAGTTAAAACACTCCAGAAACATCACATGATCTTTCATGATTGGAGAGTTTAACTACTGGGTATTTTCAGTTTTCTCAGGAACTTTGTTGCAAAATGTCTTCAAATCAAAAAATCATGGATTTTGAACTGCTTGTGATTTTTTTTGGAGAGTTTTTGCTCCAAAAACCCCTGAGTAAAAACTACTGCGTGAACATACCCAAAGGGTTCATTCAGACGTCAACATTTTCTTCAAACAAGAAAAATGGACATATTACTTTGGCCCAAGTATCAGTTTTTCTTGCTCGTGGAGACACACACACACTATGTACAAATGCTATCCGTGACAAAGCACAGATGGCACTCATGAGAAAATCAGATGTGTGAACGAGCCTTAAGACTCGTTCACAAGATATTTCTATCTCCTTTAGGCCACATTCACACATTCAGTATTTTACCTCAGTATTTGTAAGACAAAACCAGGAGGGTAACAATTAGAGGAAAAGTATAAGGGTATGTGCACACGATGCAGAAATGCTCAGGATTTTTTCCTGAGCGTTTCTGCATCTCCCTGGCAGGAAAAAACGCATGCGGATTGTACATGCGGATTGTGCATGCGGATTCCTGCCAGGGAAATGCGGAAATGAAGCGTTCTTCACCTGCATTTCCGCATGCGGGTTGACAAGCGCTTCCCAAGCGATTTTAGCATCACTTGGAAAGTGCTTGTCAACTTCACACTATATAAATCCATGCGGGTTGCATGGATTTATATAGTGTGTGAATGTCAAAAAATAAAAAAATAAATAAATAAATATATACTTACCCTCCGATAGCCCCCGGTGTCCTGCTTCCCTTCGTCCCGGCTGCCGGCAGTGTAAGACTGAAGGACCTGCCGACGTCAGCGTCACGTGACCAGTCACATGACTCTGACGTCAGCGTAGGTCCTGCATTCAACCGCGAAGTGCCCGGGAAGCCAGGAGGACGCTGGAAGGTAAGTAATATATATATATATATATATATTTTTTTTTTTAAATGGTACCTGGGTCTGGATGAGAGTCCTCTCATCAAGACCCGGGTACCATCCGCACATTAGAACGCATGGAATGTGCATCTACATATACAGTGATGCAGATTCCATGCGTTCTAATGCAAGTCAATGGCGGCGAAAAAGCAGCGTTTCCGCAAAATTAATGGACATGCTGAGGATTTTTGATCGCAGCGTTTACGCTGCGGAAAAATCCGCATCATGGGCACAGCACATGCGGATTTCCATTGGGGAACATTGCTGCCCTTCTACCATGCGTTTTTAATGCGTTTCCGCAGCTGCAGAAACACATTAAAAACGCATTGTGTGCACACAGCCTAACAAACACGTCACCACTTCTGTATTTATCAAACACTCCTGGCTTTGGCTTACAAATACAGATACAGAACGTGTGAACGTGGCCTTAAAAGGAGCATGGCAGAGACTACAAAATGTTTGCATTTTCATTTTTATTTTTCCCTTTCACCATATAATAAATATTTTTATATTTTATTAGTTTGGGCGATCATGCAAACAGCAACATACCAAATATGTTACTTTTTCTTTGCTCCCTAAACATAAATCATGAATTGAAGGAATGTATACATTAAGAAAAAAAATTTAATTTTTACTTAGCTTACAGGAGATTTGAACCGGAGATCATTTATGTAATATATTGTGCGGTATTGATAAATGTACCATCTTCAATGAAACAGAGCCACAGCCTGGGCACCATGAGAGATCCCACATTGCAGACATATAGGCCATCAAAAGACCCTCAGCTGTCATGGCAACCAGTTGGCACCCCTGTGATTATGTTGCGCAGGATACAAAAATGCCACCATTTTTTAAGCCTTTCAAAAATCCACTGTCATGCTTGACATCAGCATTTATAAAGTTAAACTGATGTGACAGGAGATAGCTGGAACCAGACAGCAACTACAGCTATGGAATACTACATGAGGTGGGCCATAGGCCACGACCCCACCATCAGTATTCCGTCAGTATTTTTTCTAAGGAGTGGGAGCCAAAACCAGGAGTGAGTGATAGATGGTGATTTTTTTTTATTTTTTATTATATCTTTTCTCTGATTGTTCCTCACCTGGTTTTAGCTCCCACTCCTGAGAAAAATACTGATCGAATACTGACCAAATACTGATAGTGAGGCCGTGGCCATACAGTAAGAGCGCATGGCTGCCATACATCTATAAAAGTAACTTAACGTAATTTATAGTAATATATTTCTAAAGCACAAACATTCTCAGCACTTTACAATTCAATAAGGCTGTGTGCCCGCAATAGGATTTATAGAAATCTCATGCCCTACAATGTTTTGATGCTTTTTATTGTATTTTTTTGGTTGGTATTGCAGAATGTCAAGTGTTTAAACACTCCAAAGAAAAAAAAAGATTAAAACACTTGACATTCCGCAATACAAGTACCCATATACTACAATGGTTGATAAGCATCATGTTAATAATTTTTTTCTACTAATTTTAGTTGATTCCCATATTAATGGGTATGCTTATGCATGTTCCTGACTATGGGATATGCAGACTGACAAGTATCTTGAATTTTGTCTTTTGATTATATGAATAAGGATACAAACTGTGTATACAACTGCATACCTGAAAAGTCTATTGCTTCTTTGGGACATTATTTCAGAGCCTAGAGATTGTGTGATGAGCAATATATGTATACTGAATCTTATGTGTTCCTTCATATTGATGGATATTGCTTCCTGCATAATTTGAGTAGTTGCTAAATGTATTGTTTCATCTATACATTTGTATGGATACCTCAATATGATATATTATACTACTGGCAGACATATACATGTTTTATATTTTGATTACACATACATGGTATTCATGAATTTTTTTTACTATCTCTGCTATATACTGATTATAATTTAGGTGTGTAATAGGGTATTCAGGGATAACAATGTTGAGTGGGGGTGCCATATCGCTAGCATTAGAGTGCCAACGTCTGTGGCAAGGTAGGGTAACTGGTAGTAAATTAATAGCCCCCCATATACCCTATCATAATATATTTGTATTTTTGGTCTACCCTGGATACTCTACTTTTTACCTAGTCACATCTCTATAATATCATTTTTTTGGGTGTCTTTTTGTGAGAGTTTTGTGCTTTTTAATATAAATGATAAAGGTTATTTTTTAGGGGTCTATCTTTTTTGCTGGTTCCGAGGTTCTTGAGGCCCTGCTGTTTATCAATATTTTGTTTTCTATTCTATATTTGTATCCCAAAGAAAAAGTGTTTCAATTATGCAGTCATTTATATATACCTGAAACCCCCACTGAAAAATACTACAGTTTGTCCCACTTAAAACCACATCAACAAAAAAATAAAAAAATGATGGCTGCCTAATAGAGGAGAAGGAAAAAAGAAAAACATTAACTGGTTATTAAGGCCCATTCAGGGATTAATAATATATCTTTGAGAGAGGTCATCAATGAAAAGATGTCATCAACATGCATAAGAGAATCAGAGCACACTGAGGAGAAGATGGAGACCAAAGTGTCTCCATCTTCTCCATTGTGTCAGTGTGCAGAAATCAGACTGCATTCTAATGTTATCTGAGTGCAGTCCAATGATTTCCATGCACTCATTGACTTGCATGGCTGAGTGCTATTTGAAATATTGGATCGAATTGAAAATGTGCGTGACCCCATAGAATAACATTGGTCCAAGTGTGATCCGATGTTTTGTAGGATCGCACTCGGACCGAAAATGCGGTCATCTGCACCTGGGCTAATGGCAGTGCTAGACATCGGACCCTCACATATCTGATATTCATGATCTAAGAAGTATAGATTCACTGACACATTATTAGATGAAAATCAACTTTATTAGAAAAGTTCATCAATGATTTGTACAATTAAAATAGAAAGCTTTTTCAATTGTTTTTTTTTTTCATTACAAAATTAGCATAGAAAATATATTCTAACCTCTAATCAGTTAAACCTGTTCAATCTCTTAAAAGAGGACCTGGTACCAGATCAAAAAGTGGCCAGTTTTTTGCTCTTGTGAGGCCATGTACACATTCAGTATTTGGTCAGTATTTTACATCAGTATTTGTAAGCCAAAACCAGGAGTGGGTGATAAATACAGAAGTGGTGATGTGTTTCTACATTTCCTCTGATAGTTCCACTCCTGATTTTGGCTTAGAAATACTGATGTAAAATACTGATCACATACTGAACATGTGAACTTGGCTTTAGATTCCTGCTACTCCCCTGAGTATTCCGATATTTTTTGTTTATTTTTTTTAATCCATAGGCTCCTTTTAATTTAATGTTTATTTTTATTATCTTACCAACAGGGCATGGCACAAAAAAAAAGTTGAAAAGTCTATAGAGCAACAAGAATAAAATAAGAGCAAAACTTCCCACTTTTGATCTGGTAACAGGTCATCTGTAAATACCCATTCTTCCAATCACTGTCTGATAATATACATATATTACATCAAAATGTTAATCTTTCATATGAATTTACTGTAATTATAACCACATATGCATTAGTTATTTTCCAGCCGAAAGGGCTGATGTCCAGCGTCTAAAATCAATCTACAAAATATAGGAAAAACAATAGAAACAAGAAGAGGCAATTAAGAGTATACTTACTGTTTGAAGCCTGAACTTTCTTTTCAACAGACTAGAATTCTTTGCTACACAAGAGTAATGCTAGGGGATACAATTAAGACTAGAGAACAAGATGATCCTCTTATAAGACATAATAGTTTGAAATGTTCCCTTAGGCAGATGTGATGAAATATATTACTCCACCCAGTAAAAAAAATCTTTTAGTGCGGTGTAGTAAACACAATGCAACATCCTGTATACAAAGCAGAGGGAAAGTCAGGAGTACTTCATTTAAAGCACCACTCATGAGATTTTTTTTTTTACTTCTGGAGTGTGCTTAAAATCCAAGTCTGATACTCACCTTCTGGCGTTTTCATCTGTTTTCGCCCCCACTCCGGTCCGTCTCCTGCAGTTTGTGACCTGCCGGCTGCTCCAGTGTTTCATGTAGCGAACCGGAGGTCACTAATCAATGTAAGTCTGCTAGAACCTCGTTCTGGCTCTCATAGACATGCATGGAGAGCTTGTGATGTAGCTTCTGAGTTCCGGCCAGTCAGAACCTGCGATCAGAAGATGTCACCACAGCGGAGCGGTGCTGAAAAATGGGGGCCCGGTACAGGTGACTTAAGTTTAAAGCACCACTTCAACGGTGAAAAGAAATGCTGGAGTGGTGCCTTAAAGGGGCTGTCCACTACTAAGACACCCCTTTTCATACCCCACGCTTGGCCCCGATAAAATAAAAAAGCTTATTCTCACCTCTCATGCCGGCGCCGTTCCAGCAGTGTCTGCACCTGCGGTCCGGGGGCTCTTATGCGATTGTGGTAACACGTGACACTGGCGCCCAATCAGCGCTAGCGTCACTGTCTCCACCTTCATACATTTTGAACATGAAGAGGAAGTCTGGGCTGCAGCTAATCTCTCATTTCCTCTTCATGTTCAGATCGTACAAACGCGGGGACGGTGACGCCAGCACTGATTGGGTGCCGGAGTCACGTGTTACCACAACCGCACCAGAGCCCCGGGGAGAGCGAGTGCTGACAGCATGAGAGGTGAGTATAAGCTTTTTTATTTTATCGGGGCCAAGCGTGGGGTATGGGTACGGTTGTCCTGGTAGTAAACAACCCCTTTGAGGGAATAAATGACAGAATAACAATTTAAAAATGCATGATAAGGGAGTACCTTGATTATATGTATGGTATATAAATAATACCAAGAAGTTTTTAAAATGTATGATCAGAATCCAGATAATAATAAATTGATATTATATAGATGAATAACAATACATAAAGTGACTTCAGATATGTAAACAATTAAAGAAAAGTGACTAGTACAGTGACATGCTGCATGATTGAACTGTGAGGAAATGTTATGCCCAACTGATAATCTAAAATAAAGTGCAAGTGCACACCACATTGTTGCATTTCATCATGCAGGAATGTGAAAACATGTATGTGGCAACATGAAAAAATCTGAAGAGAACATTGAATATATAAAGTAGGTACTGACCCCTATACAGAGATGTTGTGCCCCTCTGCACAACACAATGCAGCACCCTGTGTACAAAGCAGAGCACCTAAGTGCGATACCTACCAGCGCTGCATTAGGACTTTTGTGTATAATGGTAAAATACCTTTCTTTAGACCTAACTTAGCAATGGGCAATGCGCCAAGGACAGCACAACATGACAGATTTACGAAAACCTTGTGATATCTGCATCCATAACTGTAAAACTTGTGAGCTATTTTATTGGTGAATTCATTACATATTTTGAATCTGCAGAACAACATACTAAGTTTTGTTTCTTAAACAACAGTATCAAGGTCCCAGGGATATGTGTAAAATGTGGAATATAAAGAATCTGAACAATGTATATGTGGAGCTGGGTTACTTTGAGGGTTATTATTTGGGTGTGTGGCACCCTGCTGTGCACAGGTACCACAGGACCCAGGGGGCATGGACGGACTTCTCCACAAGAGGCCCTCATTACATACAAACACCTCCACCCTTCCACCTCATACCACCAGAGGGAGCCCGTTAGGGATATACAGTGGTGGCCAAAAGTATTGGCACCCCTGCAATTCTGTCAGATAATACTCAGTTTCTTCCTGAAAATGATTGCAATCACAAATTCTTTGGTATTATTATCTTCATTTAATTTGTCTTCAATGAAAAAACACAAAAAGAATTGTCCTAAAGCCAAATTGGATTCAATTCCACACCAAACCTAAAAAAAGGGGTGGACAAAAGTATTGGCACTGTTTGAAAAATCATGTGATGCTTCTCTAATTCGTTTAATTAACAGCACCTGTAACTTACCTGTGGCACCTAACAGGTGTAGGCAATAACTAAATCACACTTGCAGCCAGTTAACATGGATTAAAGTTGACTCAACCTCTGTCCTGTGTCCTTGTGTGTACCACATTGAGCATGGAGAAAAGAAAGAAGACCAAAGAACTGTCTGAGGACTTGAGAAACCAAATTGTAAGGAAGCATGAGCAATCTCAAGGCTACAAGTCCATCTCCAAAGACCTGAATGTTCCTGTGTCTTCCGTGCGCAGTGTCATCAAGAAGTTTAAAGCCCATGGCACTGTGGCTAACCTCCCTAGATGTGGACGGAAAAGAAAAATTGACGAGAGATTTCAACGCAAGATTGTGCGGATGGTGGATAAAGAACCTCGACTAACATCCAAACAAGTTCAAGCTGCCCTGCAGTCCGAGGGTACAACAATGTCAACCCGTACTATCCGTCAGCATCTGAATGAAAAGGGACTGTATGGTAGGATACCCAGGAAGACCCCACTTCTTACCCCGAGACATAAAAAAGCCAGGCTGGAGTTTGCCAAAACTTACCTGAGAAAGCCTAAAACGTTTTGGAAGAATGTTCTCTGGTCAGATGAGACAAAAGTAGAGCTTTTTGGGAAAAAGCATCAACATAGAGTGTACAGGAAAAAAAAAGAGGCATTCAAAGAAAAGAACACGGTCCCTACAGTCAAACATGGCGGAGGTTCCCTGATGTTTTAGGGTTGCTTTGCTGCCTCTGGCACTGGACTGCTTGACCGTGTGCATGGCATTATGAAGTCTGAAGACTAACAACAAATTTTGCAGCATAATGTAGGGCCCAGTGTGAGAAAGCTGGGTCTCCCTCAGAGGTCAAGGGTCTTCCAGCAGGACAATGACCCAAAACACACTTCCAAAAGCACTATAAAATGGTTTGAGAGAAAGCACTGGAGACTTCTAAGGTGGCCAGCAATGAGTCCAGACCTGAATCCCATAGAACACCTGTGGAGAGATCTCAAAATGGCAGTTTGGAGAAGGCACCCTTCAAATATCAGGGACCTGGAGCAGTTTGCCAAAGAAGAATGGTCTACAATTCCAGCAGAGCATTGTAAGAAACTCATTGATGGTTACCAGAAGCAGTTGTTCGCAGTTATTTTGGCTAAAGGTGGTGCAACCAAGCATTAGGCTGAGGGTGCCAATACTTTTGTCTGGCCCATTTTTGGATTTTTGTGTGAAATGATCCATGATTTGATTTTTGCTTCATTCTCTTTTGTGTTTTTCCTTGCAAGCAAATTAAATGAAGATAATAATACCAAAGAATTTGTGATTGCAATCATTTCAGGAAGAAACTGAGTATTATCTGACAGAATTGCAGGGGTGCCAATACTTTTGGCCACCACTGTATATATGGAGGGTGGAGCCAGGCAGCTCAGTTAGTTGTTTTAGTCAGACTGAGAGAGAGTGTGAGAGCGTGCTGACGCTGAGAGCAGCGAAGACGCAGAGCATCTGCTGCTCAGTTCTGAGGGCCCCGAGTGTGGCCGAAGGCAAGAGGAGAGAGGAGTTGAGGGGGCAGAGGAGCATCATAGGCTCACTCCAGTATACAAACCGGACACCGGGTCCGTGCCTACAGGGTCGCTTTATACCCAGTAGGGATCACCGGCATTCCAGGAGGACTACAAGTCCCTGGCAGACCTGAAGCTAGACCCATCACAGGACCAGGAACCACGAAGGCCCCAGCGTTACCAGGGATAGTGGTTGCCAGCAGAAGGTCCTACTACCGAGCGACAGGTGAAGGAACAGCACGACACATAAGCTAGGCCCAGTTGCAGGCTGGCCAAGAGCATACAGAGAGGCAGACACGGACCAGGAGGCCTTATATCTGCTCACTGGGGAGATGTCCTGAAGTGCACCTGTGGCGCCCCTGAGGGTTCAGTCGCCACAAGGGGGGATTCTGCAGCCTGTCAGCAGGTGTAGTGTCTCCTCACCCAGGTAAGGAAGGTACACTGGTCAGGACCCTGATCTACATTCAACACTACACACACTCCTGACGTATGGGAGGCAAGTATGCACCATAGTGCTGCCTCAGCAGGATCACAAGTGAGGGGACCCAAAAGTAGGGGGAACCATGTAGTGGGTGAAGGGTAGAACACAGTTTTAGTTTGCACACATAATTTGCTATTTAATAGCCAGCCATCTTAGGCAAAAGGTTCTTGTCCTTGGTTCCGTTCTCGATTCTGAGTCCTATTGATGGAGTGTGATCTTCACAGCTGACAGTGGCCATGTGTTGGAGCCTGCAGCATGTTGAAGATGCACGGTCCTCGTGCCCTGACCTTGACACGAGGAGTGGGTATGAGTTAACAGTGTCTCTGCCCCGGTCAAGTTCC
The DNA here is from genome assembly GCF_046119375.1 of Phyllobates terribilis. Classification (NCBI taxonomy): domain Eukaryota; kingdom Metazoa; phylum Chordata; class Amphibia; order Anura; family Dendrobatidae; genus Phyllobates; species Phyllobates terribilis. The sequence goes on along the minus strand of NW_027362768.1, from coordinate 86,946,489 downwards.
CTTGCTCAAGAAGGTTGGGAGCTATAGTGAAATAGCTCCACAAGCAAAAGGATCCCATGGACTATGAACGGAGCGGCGTACGCCACCTGTACTCTCCATCCTGGCCCTGCCACGGGGGTTCCTGCTGCAAGAGGGGTACCGGCCCCCGACATCTGACTTTGAAACTTCATGTCTCTGTCAGAGAAGCCCGGAAGGATCCCGTCGCGGGATGGACGGAACAGCAATTGCCGCCGTGCCCCAAATCTGTGCATAGTCCAGAGGGAGACCCAGCCTTTGCACGTACGTGGACAGGAGAGGTCGAAGGGGACAGTTTAGGAACACTCAGAGGGTCCTGATCGAAGTGCCTGAATATCCTGGGTGCGCTGAGCCCTCGTCTCTGGTGACCGCAATGATCCGTGAGGAGCAGGGAGAAGCCTTGCTGCTGCTTACAAGAACGTGAGTAAAAGACCTGGAAGACTACCCCTAAGGCCTCTGGACTCTTTATTCTGCACCGCACCACACAGCACCAGGGTATTCCTATAACTACTCCTTCCATCCTCCTGCTCCCCTGCCCTGAGGCCCTGCTCCACCTGTGGGGAGTCATAACATCTCAAGCTGCCATAACATCCAGCCTCAGAAGACTGCTAGCAGCGCTGGTGGCGCATCACCATACACCGCAGGTGGCGTAGTCTCAATTCCACCACTCGTCCTCACCAACACCGATAGCCCATTAATTTTTAAATGTTACGGCCCTGGGCACGGAACGGGTCCAGGCCACGGCTACATCCCCCTCGTCATCTGACCCGGCTCCGAGTACCCCCATCATCTTCCCAGGGCAGGGCTGCGAGCGTCACACACCCATCCTACTGAGTACCCTGTACCATACCTGACATCCGCACCAGTAAACGTATTGAAGTGAATCCCCTGTCTCTGTCAGTTACTCCTGCCACGCCATCTGCATGCACTACAAGTCCCAGCATCACCACCATCAAACTCCACACCGCCCCGTGGGCCCGCTCCACCCGTGGGGAGCAGAAACACCTCAGCTGCCATCCCGTCACCCCCCGGAGGTCTGCAGCAGTGCTGGTAATCCTTACCAGGTACCACAGGTGGCGTCACAAACTATTTATTTTTATCCAAGTTACAATCCCCCTTTTTGGTTGACCGCCCTGGGCCACGGACCGGGCCAGCCACTGTGACATATCCCTCACCAGCATCCATAGGCCCGGCTACCGAGTACCCCACAGCCCTGGGAGCGCATCAGGTGCACTCTTCATCTTAGGTCTCGTGCAGATGACTGTATAAATCGGACGAGTGCTATCCATGGTTTTGATAAATTGCATTTGTCCCCATTTTATTCCATGGGGCTGTGATTTTTCCTTCCGACCAAGTGATCCAAGGAAAAAAATTGCAGTATGCAAGATTTTGCCTCCAAGATTCAGATGGCATTCGCTCATGCATGTCTAGTGCGGACCGATTTTCATAGACTAACATAATAGAGAGGGTGGAAAAACTTTTTTTTTTTTTTTCTCCATCTCCGAGAAAATTGGCTCCCACTCTGATCACGCTCTCATCAAACTCTGATCAGAGTCTGATTAACATAAATTGGACCGATTTTCTCGAATGTGAGAAAATTATTGTCTTCACCTTCCCTTGCAGATACAGTTGCCATCAAAATTATTTAAAGTGAACCTGATATGTTCTGCCCATGGATTGGGCAGCATGTATCAGGTACTGGCTGTACAACCTTAGCCAAGTATAATTGACTCTGAAATACTATGTCACTTCAGAGCAAAACACAATCTAATAGCCGCCGGGGATTGAGACACATGGCATATTAATTGGACAGTTGGGTCCCTGATGGCTTCTCCTACTCGCTACCCTGCATTGACAGGCCTCTGCCTACGTGCACGTATATTCAGAGACCTGTCAATTCAGGGCAGCGAGTGGGGAGAAGCCACCAGGGACCCGCCTGTCTGACTAGTCTATAGCGCAAGCTTGGTCCTATTAAAATTATGTTTTTCTCTGAAACACCAACGTGTTTCATAGTCTAACATACTGTACATAGCTGTTTTCAAACAGCCAGTGCCTGATACATGCTACCCAATCCTTGGTTAGAATGTATCAGATGTCAGATTCTCTTTAAATCCCATTGCTTATTAGGTTTACAAGCAAAACATAAACTTTTTTAGTATACAATAAACCAATGAAATAAGAACACCACAAGATGTTACTTTTTTTTAAACTCATTCTATTGAAGATTATACAACATAAAAACATTACATCATAGAACAAAAGAACAAACAGTACTTCTCATTGCTTATTAATTCTGTCTTGCTAAGGTTAACCTTGCCCTTAACATAAAATGAGTCTAATAACTTATCCAATACCATAACACAGGGTTCCCCAACTCCAGTCCTCAAGGCCCACCAACAGGTCATGTTTTCAGGATTTCCTTAGTATTGCACAGGTGATGGGATTGTTGCCTGTGCAGGTGATGGAATTATCACCTGTGTAATACTAAGGAAATCCTGAAAACATGACCTGTTGGTGGAACTTGAGGACTGGAGTTGGGGAACCCTGCCATAACACACCCAGGTCAGGCACCAAATATCACATACTTTATCATGAGAGAATACTCCTTATTGCCTGGGAACTAATGTGAGTCAAAGGGGAATCAAACCAAGGCTTCCATGCCTTATCAAATTTTTCAGCTCAGTTTTTATTTTTATATACCACACTCTCCATAGGAAGCCACAGTACTTACCATATTGAACCAGTGTAAAATTCACAGAGGTCTTCTATCCATCCATCTCATGGCGATAGCCTTGTGAGCCAAAAACAATGTTTCCCTGAAAAGAGTGCAAGGATAGTGAGGCCAGGTCTCCTCAAAAAGGTTTCCTAATAAACACATCTTAGGGCAGATTTATACAGAGGATTATATGATTTTGATGAGGATAACTATGACCTCTTTCCAATGGTTTTCAATATGAGGGCAATACCACATCAGGTGTATAAAATCTGCAGCCTCTTCCCCACACCTATGGCAATCTGCAGTGGTGGATCTACCCACTTTATATAACCTGCTAGATGTCAGACGGCATTAATGGACTGTATACATTTGGACTAGCTACTATTAATTGCTGGTGAAACATATTGTGGGGAGGTCAAGGCCTCGCTCCACTCCTCCTCTTATAAAGAGGGTATTACTGTCCTAAATTTGGCCTCAACCAACAATGGCGATGAGGACCATCTCTTGCTTAGTAACTGGGTGAATAAAAAGGAGATCAGCCCATTGGGTCCCTGACTCCTTAGAATCCCAATCAGGTGGTATGAGAATATAAGAGAATTTCCAATGGCTGGGAACTGGGTATTTAGGGCATGTCTTAGTTGCAGATACCTAAAGAAAGCATGTCTGGGGACATAATAGAGCTGTTCAAAATTTGCAGTCTTGTGTCTTAGTCAACAATTTTAAGATAAGCATCTTTATTCAACTCACATTTCATTAGGTTTATTAGTAATATTTTCAAATTTTATGATGTTCACAATAAATCAATAAAACAATAACAACTTTATTAGCTCAACGCAACTAATATAACAAGCAGTTTCTCCAAATTCATCAAAAATGCCACTTTTAATTGCAACTATAGCACTAAAATAATTGAACTCCTACATGACAAGTTGCGTTAATATTCAGTAGAGCACCTTGGGCTGTTATGAGCTGCTGCAAGCATGATGCAAAACCAGACACCAGCTTCTAGCAGCATTCCCATTAGGAATCTTAATTAGTGATGAGCGAGCGTGCTCGACACTGCTAAGTAGTCACCCGAGCATCTCACTGCTCGACATGCTCGGCAAGTATTTCCGGGATGTTCGGGTGGGAGCTCAGGTCCCCGCCCTGCATGTTTGGCGCTCTTTAGAGAGTTATTGAACATACAAGGATTGTCTGCCACTCACTGTTATGCTGTAGCTATGTTGGTTGTGGCATTACAGTGATTGGCTGGCCGCACAGTGTCATCGAGTCTATATAAGACCTAGTGCCCCTAATCTCGTCACAGTCCACCCCAAAAACAGAGTAGGGAGAGGTGCTGCTGTGTGAGGGACAGAATTAGTGGTGAAATAGCTAGGTATGGATATTCCACACCAAGATACATATCCATCTGAACTAACAGTCCTTCTGAGGACTAATCCAGCTGCATATATTCAGTAGTGATAGCAGGAGTTAGGCAGGCAGAGAAATTTGTGAATACTATGTAATAATGGGGAAGGGCGTAGCCTTCCCTTGGTACTGAGATAGTTAAAGGAAGTGTTCCTAAGTCGGACCTCTCTAACTGTGGTAGACCAAGCTAAGGGGGTTAGCTTTAGTGGTCCAGTTAGTAGAGTAGAGGGGGAACTTAGTGCCCGGATCAAACCTTGAGTGATATAGATCTTGTTCCTGGCATAATTCATTGTGGGCTGCAGTACCTGTAAACAGCCACAAGATGCCACTGTCCTGGGTGCAGATGTCAGGTTGAGTCTGCTAGCAGTGTTACAGACAGGAATGAGTTAATGCTGTGTGATCACAGCTCACTGAGGGTGGGCACATTAGGAAAATCTCTGTTTAGTTTCCAGAATCAGGAAGTGATTCTTCAGTAAGAGATTGGACAGCAAATCGTTCAGGCAGCCTGACTATAGTGGCTGCTAGGGTAGACGGGAGCTCCATACCCTCAGACAGTGGGATCACTAGTGCTACAGTCTCCTTACGCAAAAGCACGAGTCCTGTTAGCCACCCGGAGAAACTCATCAAAGGTAGTGAGAACTCGGGGCACTTCTAGTCTGCAGGAAGCAGAGGAAGACAAACAGGACTCCAGGCTAAGACGTGGGGGAGATATCGGATCCAGGTCACTGTCAGTGTTACAGAAGAGTCTCTTGGGCCAGAGATTAGAGTCACAGAGATGCTTCACTTAAAGAGGGAACCAGGGCTGAAGGAGTTACCAGCGCCTGTGAGAGAGATGATAACCTGTCGGGCCTTATCCATTATATCTGCCTGTAAATATTGTATATATTCCTCTTCCCCAAGTAAAGTCCAAGTTCTGGTTAAGAACCTCGTGTCCTCTGAATTTATTGCTGCCTTGGTCCCAGAAGAGAAATGCCTGGAGACAGCCATGATCAGATGGCTTGAAGTAAGTGAAGAGCACTACATACACAGCCACACTTCAGAGGGAGGACACGTATTGTCTGTAGGGTGCCATAGCGAGAGGGGGCTACAGCTCGCCCACGACTACCTCGCTGGGGCACCTTACAACTATAACGCACAATAGTGTCCATTGCACGTTCTGTCTGCTTCTGCTGTTACAGATATCCATAGACATAGCCCCAGATATCAGGGGCCAGGGCTAATTTTTTTTTTATCTTAATCCTGATAAGTAGCTTAAAAAGCAATTCAAAGTACACCATTTTGCTGCTCCATTTGCTTGTTAGCAGAATACAGACATTTTTTTTTTCATTTTATTCACATTGCTATATTGTAGAAGCCGAGACAATTTTCCATCATCACATATGATTCCATATTACTGCCGTAATAATGCAGACATTTTGTGGAGCGTGCCAAATGTACTCGGTTTAAAGTCAGCCAGCTGGGTGTTGTTGAACCTATTCACACTTGTCGCTGAACAATACTATACTAAAAGGCCACAGCCTAATCCATTTTCGTCATACCTGATCCCATATTACTGCTGTAATAATAGACATTTTGTGGATGGGACTCATTCACATTGTATGTTGCTCAGACGCAGCTTTGATTGTTCCATTTTCTCCCTGTGTAGATTCTTCTTCTCTGACTCGGAAAATTGGGTGAAGTGCCCTCCTTGCTCAGTAGATTTTTTCATTTGTAGTCAATAAAGTATTTTTTTTTTAAAATATGGTCTGTCCTGGAGGTCACATAGCAGGCATGAGTGTTAGCTGCGAGCCACAGGCTGTACTTCTATCACCCTGAGTATACAGAGTGGCCGCTGTAACCGCGCCCCCGGCACTGACTGTTACTGGTTCTACATTGAGGGCAGCTGTCAGTCAATGCTTGGGGCGCGGTTACAGCGGCCGCTCTGAGGGTGACTGAACCTGCTGTGCCCCAGACCACATGACTTCCCCATCCTGGTCCCCCATCATGGTATATGCTCCCTCATCCTGGTATATGCTACCCCATCCTATTATATATGCTTCACCATCCTGGTATATGCCCTCCCTTCTGGGTATATGCTCCCCCATCTTATTATATGCTCCCCTAGACTGCTATATGTTCCCCCATCATATTATATGCTCCCCCATCCTATTATATCCTCTTCCATAGTGGTCCCCCATCCAATTATATGCTCCCTTTTTCTGGTCCCCCATCCTATTATATACTCCCCCATTCTGGTCCCCCATCCTGGTATATGCTCCCCCATCCTGGTATATGCTCCACCATGCTGGTATATGCTCCCCCATTCTATTATATGCTCCTGCATACTGGTCCCCCATCATATTATATGCTCCCCCATCCTATGATATGCTTCACCATCCTGGTTCCCCATTGTATTATATGCTCCCTCATCCTGGTCACCCATCCTGGTATATGCTCCCCCAACCTGGTCACATATCCTATTATATGCTCCCCATCCTGCTATATGCTCTCCCATTCCAGGCTGCCATTCTATTATATGCTCCAAATCTTGCCTGCACTGCTTTTGTTCCATACATACAGTGGGAAAAATAAGTGTTTGATACACTGGCAATTTTGCAAGTTTTCCCACCTGAAAAATATGGAGAGGTCTGTAATATTTATCGTAGTTACACTTCAATTGTGAAAAAAATCCAGAAAATCACAATGTATGATTTTGACATAATTAAATTTCATTTTATTGCATGAAATAAGTATTTGATCAACTACCAACCAGCAAGAATTTTGGCTCTCACAGACTTGTTAGTTCTTTAACAAGCCCTTCTACTCTGCACTCATTACCTGCATTAAATTTCACCTGTTTAAACGCCTTACCTATATAAAAGACACTTGGCCACACACTCAATTAATCACACTCCAACCTCTCCACCATGGCCAAGACCAAAGAACTGTCTAAGAACACCAGGGACAAAATTTTAGATCTGCACAAGGCTGGGATGGGCTAAAGGACAATAGGCAAGCAACTTGGTGAGAAGGCAGCAAATGTTGGCACAATTATTAGAAAATGGAAGAAACATAAGATAACTGTCAATCTTCCTCGGTCTAGGGCTTCATGCAAAATCTTGCCTTGTGGGGTAAGGATGATTCTGTGAAAGGTCAGGAATCAGCCCAGAACTGGACCCGGTCAATGAACTGGACAGAGCTGGGACCACGGTCTCAAACATTACCGTTAGTAACACACTACGCAGACATTGATTAAAATCCTGCAGGGCACGCAAGGTCCCCCTGCTCACTCCAGCACATGTTCAGGCCCGTTTGAAGGTCGCCAATGACCATCTGGATGATTCATCCTGGATGATCCTTCCCTCAGTAAGAGAATTGAACATGAGTCCTGGCTGGGTCTTCCAGCATGACAATGACACAAAACACATAGCCAGGGCAACTAACAAGTGGCTCCGCAGATGCATTTCATGGTCTTGGAGTGGTCTAGCCATTCTCCAGACCTGAACCTAATAGAAAATATTTGAGGGAGCTGCAACTCAATGTTGCCCAGGGACAGCCCCAAAACTTGAAAGATCGGGAGAAGATCTGTATGGAGGAGTGGGCCAAAATCCCTGCTGCAGTGTGTGCAAACCTGGTCAAGAACTACAGGAAACGTCTGACCTCTGTAATTGCAAACAAAGGTTTCTGTACCAAATATTAAGTTCTGTTTTTCTATTGTATCAAATACTTATTTCATGCAATAAAATGCAAATTAATTATGTAAAAATCATACAATGTGATTTTCTGGATTGTATTTTTAGATTCTGTCTCTGACAGGTGAAGTGTACCTACTATAAAAATAACAAACCTCTCAGTTCTTTGTTGGTTGGAAAACTTGCAAAATCAGCAGTGAATCAAACACTTATTTTCCGAACTGTACATACATGCAAACAACAATAACAACAAAAAAACACTCCTTCTCACCTTTCCCCAATCCCCTGCAGCTAGTTGTCTGCGTTAAATATTTAAATAAGACACTTATTTTGAAGACACTTTGTGCAAATTTGTCTTCAATAAAATGGCACCGGAGATTGCGCTATGTGCAGGCACTAACTCCAGCGCTACACTCCTCATCCAGCCTCACCGGCGATCTTGGTATGTCGTCATAACGCCGGAGACCGCAGTATGCGGTCAGCGCCTACACATACTGCGATCTCCGGTGCAACATTTCTCCTCCCGTTCTATTAACGCTGGAAGCGTCCTTCTGACCCTGGCCACACTGCGCAGGCACAGTCTATACCACTTCTGACAGAAGGACGCACCAAGCGTTATATTATAGATGATAATCCTTCTGGTGGTAGAATAGTTTTACAATCGTGGCACAAAATTCTAAGTGACTTTATTGCAGAAAATAGATCCCTTGATTGAAAAACCACAAATTATATCAACGTTTTGACCCGTTTGGTCTTTTTCAAGATATTGAACGCTGACGCATCTGACGCGCCCCTGGGCCTTCGTCGCGCGGCATCGCGCGCACGGGAGCTTACCCGGAGCCGGATCTGTTGAGGGTTGTAGTCTCGTGGCGGTGACCCGGTCCGTGCCCAGGGAGTCAAACTGAGCGGCGATGTATTAGCGGTAGATGTTGGACGACTACGCCACCCGTTGAATGCAGCGAAGGAGCTGCCGCTGCAGGGCAGACCGCTGAGGCCGGTGGTAGGATTGTGCAGCGTGATAGTATCACCCCCAACGGGAGGGGTATGGCCTCAGGGCAGCCGACGTGGATGATGGGGGTAGCAGGAATCACTCAGAGACGATGCGGTGTAGTTCAGGGTCTTTACTGGTGATAAAGATAGACCCTCCCGGAGTACTGGCTAGCGATCGGGGCCTGGTCAGTCTTTGAGCAGATGGGATTTCCCCTGGCCAGGCGGAGTTGTAGGCCTCCCCAACTAATTGTACTCTTCTGGCTACCTTGCTAGAGGCGGGTAAAAGTAGCCCACGTCCCTGAGTGTTCCGTGTGGTGCTCACCCGTATGGCCGGTGACTCGGGGCCTTCTAGTGGCGTCCGCTCCACGACGGCGGTGCTGGTCCCACGCGTGTGACCGTGCCTTCGGGTTTCTTGGCCAGAGGACCTGAAATCCCCTGCCGGGCGGTTTCTGCTGCTGGGTAAAGATTAGTCCCCACAGCCTCGGACTTCGGGTCCGGTGATAGCTTCTCAGTCAGGGCGAGCTCTGCAGCTGCCAGCCCCTGACTCCTTATAGCACTGCTCCCACAGAGCTCCTGATGTTCTTTTCCTATATCTGATTCTCTTCTCTGTCTCTACTTCTTCTCTACACACTAACCCTGCCTCAGCCCTAGGTTTATATAGGGGAAGTTCTTCCCCTCCCAGGACTGGGCAGGAGGTGTGGCATGCATAGGATCCCTGACCAAGAGACCTCCCACCTGCTCTCAGACGTAATATCTCTATCACTGTGGCAACCAGACCCCTGGGGTGTCACATTCCCCCCTAGTGAAATTTAGTACTCTGGGACTAAACATATTTTTAGAAAAACATAACAAGGTATAAACAATAATAATACAATAAGAAAAACACATAAAGATGGTTACGGCGTGTCCGCAACCGGGTGCAGTTTTGAAGAAAAGCAAGGTGTCCATTTCACCAAAACAGGGAGACGTAACCAGGTAGGGGTCTGTCCTGCCCCGAGTCCTTAACAGTCTTTAGTCCATTCCCAGGTTACGCTCCAACCAATTGTACAAGGATTCCCGGTAAATCCACCAAGGACTCCTAAAAATAACTAGAAACACATAATTATTTACAAGTAACAGACAGGTGACCACAAATAAAAACAATTTAAACACTTCAAATCCTCCAACGTGCGGGTAACTGGCCTCTAGTGGCCCTTGTGGACCTACGGAGCTGACTGTCTGGCCCTGAACTACAGGGTGTAGGAGCTGTCAAGGGTAAACTGGGCAGCTGTCTACGGTCTCTTTGGCTCACTAGGGGTACGGCAGGCTCACTATGAGCAGAGGGTTGATCCTCCTGTTCTGCTTGTGTTGTGGAGTCTGCTGCCTCCTGGACCGGCTGCTCTTCCAGCTCTACCTGTTGCTCCGTAGGCACTTGGGATGCTGGTTGGAGGAACGTGAGGACGGGTACCACAACTGCACCATTGACTTGAGTCCAGGACCGAGGGAAGTCTCCGAGCACAGTACTAACCATATCTTCCCTTTCCTCTACGGGTCGAGGGTCTTCTTGCTCTCCTTCTGGGTTCCGTAGCTGTTCGGGACACTTCTTCAGGTGATCCCGGGATACAATGGCTGTGGTTTCCCCTCCGTCTTTACTGATGGTACAGACCTTTGGGTTGTCATGGCTTGAGGGCAGTACGGTGTACGGGTCCTTCTCCCACTGGTCGTCCAACTTGTGGAGCCGTCTCTTCCTCTTCAAGACCTGCTCTCCGGGTACCAGGGGAACAGCGGGAGCATACTGGTTGTAAGTTTTCTCTTGTCTTTCCCTAGCGAGACAGAGACTTCGCTCCATGCTCTCCTGTACTTTCCGGTACTGCTGCTGCCTCTCTGTGTCCCAGTCTGCTTCCGGTGAAGTGTCCTCGGGTGTCAGGACTCCCATCTCCAGGTCAACAGGTAGCTTACCAGGCCTTGCCCTCATTAGGTAAGCCGGGGTACAGTTGGTGGAACCTACAGGGATGTAGTTGTATAGGTCCACCAGGTCGGGCAGCTTCTCAGGCCACAGACTGCGTTCTTCCAGGGGCAACGTTTTCAGAAGATCCATTACCACCTGGTTCATTTTCTCACAAAGTCCATTAGTTTGCGGATGATAGGGTGTCGTCCTTATCTTCCGGCAGCCATACAGATTGCAGAATTCCTGGAAGACCTCCGCTTCAAAGGCAGGTCCCTGGTCCGTCAGCACTTGGTCCGGGTACCCGTGTGGACGGCAGAAGTGCTGCTGGAAGGCTCTAGCTGCTGTTTGAGCTGTTAAGTCCTTAACGGGGACGACAACCAAGAACCGGGAGTAATGATCCACAATGGTTAACGCGTAGACGTAGCCACTTCTGCTTGGGGTCAGTTTTACATGATCCAAGGCTACCAGTTCCAACGGCTGCTTGGTGACGATGGACTGAAGGGGGGTCTTCTGGCTGGCACGGTCCTTCCTTCTTAGGTTGCACGGGCCACAGTCTCTGCACCACCTCTCGATGGTTCCCCTCATGCCTACCCAGTGGAACCGCCCGCGCAGCAGGAACTCCAGCTTCTTCCATCCGAAGTGTCCAGCCCCGTCGTGGTATGCCTCCATCACCATGGCTGCGTCTCTTCGTGGCACCACTACTTGCCAGATTAGTTCATGCGTCCGGGAGTTAACCATTCTGCGGCACAACTTCCCCTTGTAAAGGAACAGTCGACTCTTCTCAGCCCACAGTTGTTTGGCTTCCTCCGGAGCGTCTGGGTCAAGGCGAGCCTCTGGCCGAGTCAGCATCTCCTTCACCAGTCGGACGGCAGGGTCACTGTCTTGCGTTTCCTCCCAGTTGTAGTGAGGCAAAACCGTAGCGGCTTGCTTACTCCTTACCCGATGGGAATACTGGATAGTCCCATGACGGTGGAACGCGGGGAGTTCGACTTCTTCCAGTCCCTCTGGATCTTCTCCTACGTCCGGTAGGTTTGGCATCCTGGACAGGGCGTCCGCGTTGGTATTGGAGCGTCCTGCCCGGTATTTGATTGTGAACTCGTAGTTGGACAGACGGGCCATCCATCTCTGCTCTAGGGCACCGAGTCTTGCCGTGTCCAGGTGTGTCAACGGGTTGTTATCCGTGTACACGGTGAACCGGGAAGAAGCGAGGTAGTGCTTAAAGCGTTCGGTGACTGCCCACACCACTGCCAGGAACTCTAGCTTAAATGAGCTGTAATTCTCAGGGTTTCTTTCGGTGGGTCGCAGTTTTCGACTGGCGTAAGCGATAACTCGTTCTTTCCCCTGCTGGATCTGGGACAGTACGGCTCCTAGCCCGATGTTACTTGCGTCGGTGTAGAGGATAAAGGGCTGGCTGTAATCAGGGTACGCCAGGATTTCATCCCCCGTGAGGGCCATCTTCAGCTGGCGGAAGGACTCTTCTTCTAACTTCTCCCATTTGAAGGGCGGCTTCTGGTTCTTGGCCTTCCGGGACTGGCCTATCAGGAGGTCCTGCATAGGAGCTGCCTTTTTGGTGAAACCGGGGATGAATCTGCGGTAATAGCCTACCAACCCGAGGAACTGCCGCACTTCCTTTACACTGGAGGGACTTGGCCATTCCTTAATTGCGGTGATCTTATCAGGGTCGGGAGCCACTCCGTCAGCGCTCACCACGTGTCCCAGGTACTGCACCTTTGGTTTTAGGAGGTGACACTTGGAGGGTTTTACCTTTAGGCCGTAGTTTGCCAGAGCTTCGAACACTTCCGCCAGGTGTTTCAGGTGGTCCTCATAAGTCTTGGAATATACGATGACATCGTCCAGGTACAACAGGACCGTCTCAAAGTTTCTGTGGCCCAGACAGCACTCCATTAATCGTTGAAAGGTTCCTGGTGCGCTGCAGAGTCCGAACGGCATGCAGGTAAACTCGCTAAGTCCCATCGGGGTGGTGAATGCGGTCTTCTCCCGGTCCGCCTCTGCTACAGGAACCTTCCAGTACCCGCTAGTGAGATCCAAGGTAGAGAAGAAGTTAGCAGATCTTAAAGCAGCCAAAGACTTCTCTATCCTTGGTAAGGGGTACGCATCCTTGTGTGTGATACGGTTGATTTTCCGGTAATCTACACACATCCTCATGGTGTTGTCTTTCTTTTTGACTAAGACTAGTGGAGCTGCCCAGGGGCTACAGCTATCCCTGATCACCCCAGCCTCCTTCATGTCCCTAAGCATCCCCTTGACGTGTTGGTAGTGTGCAGGGGGTACGGGTCGATATCTCTCTTTTATGGGAAGATGGTCTCCCGTGGGGATGTGGTGTTCTACCCCCTTGACTCGCCCGAAGTCTAACGGGTGTTTACTAAACACTCTCTCGTACTCTTGAACCACCCGATAGACTCCCTGTCTCTGGTGTGAGGGAGTGGAGTCAGTACCCAAATGTAGTTGCTGACACCAGCCCTCCATTGTTTCCTTAGAGCCGTTACCTTCCTCCGGGGAAGATGGAGGCAAGGGTTCTACGGACTGTATGGAATTTTGATTGATGGTATACAATTTGGCTAGCGTGGCATACCGGGGCAGGTACACTTCCCTCTTCCCGATATTTATTATGCGAACGGGCACCCTCCCATGGCGTACATTGACCACCCCCCGTGCTGTCAAAATGGTGGGCCTACTGTCTGAGTAAACTGGTTCTACCATTGCCTGGTAATCTCTACCTCTCAGACCAATAGCTGCCCGGCACCAAATCATCATTTCACTTTTTGGGGGCATGGCAATAGGAAAAGGGTCACACATTCTTACGCTACCAATCTCACCACCGGAGAGTTCTATCTGTTGCCGTCGCATCAGTGCCCGGATCTCTTTCTGGAGCACTCGCTGCTGGCCGGAGCTGGCGTTCTTGGCAACCTGCTGTAAAAGGAAAATCACCTCTGCAAGACAATTTTCAATTACATTAGTTCCTAGAGTTCTCTTTGGGTGACTCTCGTGCTTGTCAATGTCTACAATGATCAGTCCCTGTGCCGCCAATTCGACTCTACCGATTTTAATGGTCACCTCTTTAAATCCAATCTGTGGCACGGGCTGACCATTGCTGGCGATGATACTCAAGTCGTCGTCAGGGTAGCGGGTGATATCCGAGTCATTCCAGTACTGCTTGAAGAGCACGTACGGGATAGTGGTAACCTGTGACCCGGTGTCCAGTAGGGCACTCATGGGGATGCCATCCAGTACCACAGGCAAGACTGGACGTCCTCCCACATATTTGTCGCGCCAGTTCGATGGGCCTGATGATCTTTTTCCTGGGGTTTGGCCCTCTACCCCAGGTTGTGCCAGTTTAAAGGACAGTACCTTGCCATATGTCCGGGTTGATTGCAGCGGCGGCAGATGGGTTGTCCGTCCTCGTTGTATCGGTCGCTGGGTCTTCCTCTGGCCGGTGGGGTCCTCCTTGGTCGACGCCACGGGATGTCCTCCGGTCCGGATGCCAGCTGGATCTTCCCTGGAGTGGAAACCTGTAAAGACTGCACAGTTCGGGTTAGCGCGGCAACGCTTTTAGCTAGCTCTTGGACCTGATGGTGCAGGTCTGGAGCCGGGTCATTGTTCAAAGCCTGCGCATCAGCTCCCACAGGCCCTGCCGACAAGGGTGCCGCCTCCTGGTGGTAAGTGGTAGTGGGGCGTCTGTGGGTCACAACGCCACCTGGTGCCGGTTCTCGGAGCACCCGGATGGCTCTGTCCTTGAATTGTGCAAATCCCAGATGAGGGTCCTGTAAGGCCATTGCCCGCAACTGGGTTCGGTGGGCATTGCAATATAAACCCTCTATAAATTGTTCAGTCAACAGCCTGTCCTCGTCTCCCACGCCGTCAGGGTCGGTCTGCTTAATGGCTCTCAGGGCCTCTTGTAGGTTCAGGGCATAGTCCCTTATACTCTCGTGTGCTCGCTGCTTGCACCCGTAGAATCTAAGCTTGATCTCGGCTGAGGTGCGGGTATCAAAGGTGTCCCTCAGCCGGGTTAGTATCCCTGCAACAGTCCTCCCCCCAGGTGGCCAGGACTTTACCTCCCTTTGGGCTGCCCCGGTTAATTGGGCCACCAGGATGCTCACTTTTTGGCTCTTCTGTGAGGGGATATACCTGGAAGAGGCTATCCAGCTTTTCTCTAAAGTCATGCAGGGTATGTGACTCCCCTGAGTACTGGGGTAGCCAGGCCGCTCCCGGGATATAGGGCATGGTGAAAGGCATGACTGCAGCAGTGGTGGCGCTGACGGGGGTTGAGGCAGTGAAGCTCTCCTCCGTATCCGACATCTTCCTCCCCCCTAGTGGACCGTGGCCTACCTTGCGATGATCCTCTTCCGTAGGCCGCGGCTCCGCAGTGGATCGTCAGGGTTGAGGACCTTCCGTCGCGCTCCGGTGACGTCGGCGTGTGCTGGGCTCCTTCCAGGACCTTACGCAACGTCCGGACGTGAGGCGGGGCTTCAGTTCTCGCGCGCTTTCGGAGTCCACGCCCCTCTTCTTCCCGCGCGGTGTCTTCAAGATGGCGTCCAACGGCGGGAAAACTCCACGGATGGCGGGAAGAAGGCAGAAGATGGCGCCGGATGGCGGGAAAACTTCGCGGATGGCGGGAAGAAGGTAGAAGATGGCGCTGGATGGCGGGAAACCTCCACGGATGGCGGGAATCTTCACCACTGGTAAGTTTGAACAGTCTTTTTCAGGCACGCAGTACCCGGTGGTTGCGGGCACGAAATCCTGCCGACTACGCCAAAAGTTGACGCGCCCCTGGGCCTTCGTCGCGCGGCATCGCGCGCACGGGAGCTTACCCGGAGCCGGATCTGTTGAGGGTTGTAGTCTCGTGGCGGTGACCCGGTCCGTGCCCAGGGAGTCAAACTGAGCGGCGATGTATTAGCGGTAGATGTTGGACGACTACGCCACCCGTTGAATGCAGCGAAGGAGCTGCCGCTGCAGGGCAGACCGCTGAGGCCGATGGTAGGATTGTGCAGCGTGATAGTATCACCCCCAACGGGAGGGGTATGGCCTCAGGGCAGCCGACGTGGATGATGGGGGTAGCAGGAATCACTCAGAGACGATGCGGTGTAGTTCAGGGTCTTTACTGGTGATAAAGATAGACCCTCCCGGAGTACTGGCTAGCGATCGGGGCCTGGTCAGTCTTTGAGCAGATGGGATTTCCCCTGGCCAGGCGGAGTTGTAGGCCTCCCCAACTAATTGTACTCTTCTGGCTACCTTGCTAGAGGCGGGTAAAAGTAGCCCACGTCCCTGAGTGTTCCGTGTGGTGCTCACCTGTATGGCCGGTGACTCGGGGCCTTCTAGTGGCGTCCGCTCCACGACGGCGGTGCTGGTCCCACGCGTGTGACCGTGCCTTCGGGTTTCTTGGCCAGAGGACCTGAAATCCCCTGCCGGGCGGTTTCTGCTGCTGGGTAAAGATTAGTCCCCACAGCCTCGGACTCCGGGTCTGGTGATAGCTTCTCAGTCAGGGCGAGCTCTGCAGTTTCCAGCCCCTGACTCCTTATAGCACTGCTCCCACAGAGCTCCTGATGTTCTTTTCCTATATCTGCTTCTCTTCTCTGTCTCTACTTCTTCTCTACACACTAACCCTGCCTCAGCCCTAGGTTTATATAGGGGAAGTTCTTCCCCTCCCAGGACTGGGCAGGAGGTGTGGCATGCATAGGATCCCTGACCAAGAGACCTCCCACCTGCTCTCAGACGTAATATCTCTATCACTGTGGCAACCAGACCCCTGGGGTGTCACACATCCACATGGAAGGCATTTCCTAAACTTGCAGCCATTTACATCCAGCTCCCATAACTCACAAAAACCCTATATTCAAAAATATCTTGAAAAAGACCAAATGGCTCGAAACGTTGATATAATTTGTGGTTTTTCAATCAAGGGATCTATTTTCTGCAATAAAGTCATTTTGTATTAATATTACTGGAGTGCCGAAGTACTTTTTGCAATCGGAACACTTTTTTTCTTCAGAGCACCTAAACAGAACAGTGAGCGACCCCTCTTTCTATTTTCACAAAATTCTAAGGATTCATTTTACTTCCTCTATATTTCCAACTGTTCCGGCATCTGTGGGATGTGCTAGAAATAAAAAAAAAACTTCCAATTCATGGAGGTCACACCTCGCAAATTACAGGTCCTAAAGAATCTGCTGTTTATATTGCGAGATATCACAGGAGACAATTTTATAAGTCTTGTGGAGTCCATACCTCAGTTTGTCAACCCAGGAGCTCACTCTGCGAGTAGAGGAAATAGCCCACGAGCATCATCTCTGCATATCAACAAAATTCTGCTAATAGTATCATGGAGGACACTGCTTTCCACACGCTTTGCACCCCTCTCATCTGAATGCTGCAGCTCAAAACTAGATGCCCATGTTCATTTTTTGCCATAAGAAGTGATTATACATTGTTATTGAGAAATTAATCCAAGAAGTATTGCTAAATTGATTTCTCAGTGTTTTGGTGCAACCATTGTAAATGATGGATTCTTTGCAGTCAGTTAGGAATTGTGAGCTTCTACTTTGGCCACCGTTGTTATTTTTAGTGTGAGCTTAGGCAGGGATTTCCCGATTCAACCCCTAGAAGAAGAGGAAAAACTCCTGTAATCCTACAGAGATTCCTACAAAATTTGAGTGGAAGCAATGTGTTAAAGTGAAGAGAGAATTGCAAGACACTCTGCTTTCAGAGGTTGACACAAATGTAAAGATGCATTTATAATGGTCAATTATGGGTAATGAGTGGTCTTAAGAATCCTGTTTTCCGATAATTGGCCAGTGAAAACAGGCCTATTATCAGTTACTCAATGAACAAGCAAAATGGTCATTTGTTGAGTGAAATGATTTTTAAAGGGAATCTGTCTGTAGAATCTACCCTCCTAGCCGTCTACATGGACATGTAGATCATAGGACGCTGAATAAAATGATAACTTAATATCTACAATCCAATCTTTTACTCCTGAGAAATCCACATTTTTTTTTTATGTAAATGAGCTGTTAAACGTTATGGACCAAACATAGATCACCTTGAGAATCTGCCTCCAGAGCTTATTATAGATGAAAGGGGGAGTTATCAGTGTGAGATATGTAGATCAGGAAAGTGGACTGTCAGTCATTACATGTCTCACACTGATAATGCCCTCTTTCATTTAAAATGAGCTCTGGAGTCAGATTCTAAGGGAAATCTATGTCCGGCACACAAATTTTAACAGCTAATTTACATTTTGAGAAAAATGTGTATTAATTTGAAATAAGACATTGGATCGCAGATATGAAAGTATAATTCTAGTCAACTTTCTATGACCTACATGCCCTCATAGATGGCTTAGTAGGGTTGATTCTACTGACAAATTCCCTTTAAGCTTGCTTACAAATCTTCATCCTTGGCAGCACATTATCCTGTTCTGCTAAGAACAATTGCACACTATGAGCACAGAATGATTGTATTAACAAACATTCTATGTACATAAATGTGCAGTCGGCCTGTATAAACAGGCTACTAAATGACTGCCAATCAGCATGTATGCAGCCGTCATTTTATATTTGAGATCATTTTGTGTAAATGCACTCTTACATCAGGCGTTGGCAATATTTTAGAACTAAAAAATGTGGCCCATTACATACGAGATTACAAACCATACATAATTAATTAGCATAGTCAGTGAAGTTTACTGAGAAATATCTGCAAGTTATAAAAGCAATAACTTACTAATCATATTAAACAAACAATTAACATAGGTTTCCTTCACATTTATTCAGCATAAGTGATATATAGACTTAAGAAAACAAGTGATAAATACATAAAACTTATATCAAAACACATTATAGTAAGTTTAACATTAGAAAATAGAAATCAAAGAAATGTATGGAAGATGAATGCTCAGTTCTATAACGGGTCTTATCATATAGTGGGACTGTGCGATTATGAACATCATGCTTGAGGCTGCAGATCTGCATGTTCAAATACAATAACACCATGCTTCCAATAGTTGGCGCTATAGGGTTCAAGTCCTCTTTTACTCTGAAAAGGCAATTTGCATAATAGAATAAGAGAGATATGATTTGGAGCCGGTAAAAAAGCAGCAGAGCAGACTGAATTGAGGGTGATAGCCCACAAATACGATTGCATATGGTTAGGATTCTTGATCGGTTAGGATCCAACTGCATAGATCTCTAGTAGTGTTGAGCATTCCGATACTGAAATATCGGGTATCGGCCGATATTCGCGGTATCGGAATTCCGATACTTAATTCCGATACTATTGCAATATCGTATACCGGAATCGGAAGTTCCCATAATGCAATGAGACATTTTCATTTTATTCAGCCAATGAGGATCCTAAGAAGTGTGGGCACATCCTGTTAGGCATGTAGGCATCTTAACTAATGGCATGGCTGTGATTGGCTGCTGAAATGATGTCATGATGCACTATAAAAGCCACCGCCGCCATTTTGAGCTCACTCTGCTGTGAATTCAGTTAGGGATAGGACGCTGTTGTTCTGAGGGACAGTTTTAGCTACCTATTTGCTCTATACTGCTTTACCCAAGCTACTTTCTAAATCACTGTGCCTTGCAGTGCTAGTGCACAGTTCCCTGTGCTGTTCACCGCTATCTGCAAGGTCTGTGTGTGTGAGTGCAGCTCACCCTGTAGTGTGTGCTTCAGCCAAGTCTGGTTGTAGTGCACTCAGTGTGTGTCACTGCCTCATACATTGTCCTTTTTTGCCAATTCATAATTTTTCCTGATATCTCCTATTAGTGTGGTGGTTCCATCTGTATTCAGCTAAATTGGTTCCAAACACACTATATAGGAGTAGATAGAGAAATTTTTTTCCGTCTTGCAGCACTAGTGCACAGTGCTCTGCATCTGTACTGTTCACCGCTGTCTGCAAGGTCTGGTGTGTGAGTGCAGCTCACCCTGTAGTGTGTGCTTCAACCCCGTCTGGTTGTAGTGCACTCAGTGTGTGTCACTGCCTCATACATTGTCCTTTATTGCCAATTCATAATTTTTCCTGATATCTCCTATTAGTGTGGTGGTTCCATCTGTATTCAGCTAAATTGGTTCCAAACACACTATATAGGAGTAGATAGAGAATTTTTTTTCCGTCTTGCAGCACTAGTGCACAGTGCTCTGCATCTGTACTGTTCACCGCTGTCTGCAAGGTCTGGTGTGTGAGTGCAGCTCACCCTGTAGTGTGTGCTTCAACCCCGTCTGGTTGTAGTGCACTCAGTGTGTGTCACTGCCTCATACATTGTCCTTTATTGCCAATTCATAATTTTTCCTGATATCTCCTATTAGTGTGGTGGTTCCATCCATATTCAGCTAAATTGATTCCAAACACACTATATAGGAGTAGATAGAGGAGCCTTTCTGCAGCATTGGGCCCTGCAGCCCCAGCCAGATTAGTATTAGCCTATTTTTTGCAGCCTCATCTATTGCATTGTAGGTTACCTTCCTACATTGTAATAGCTACAAAAAGTTTGTGATACTATCGTTATTACATCTTTAGGCACATCCAGTGTCTTTTTGTGACAAAAAAAACCTAAATAAAGTTCACCAAACACTCCACTTTACAGTTGTGTAGGCCACATTAGCTCATATTAAAGTCTAGTCCACACTTTATAAAATTAGTGTTTCTTATACCTGTTAGCAGCTGTTCAGGAATAAGCACACTAAGCCCTTAGTACTTTTCTGCCTATCTTTATCAGTCTACCAAGATGAAGAAGGCAGGGAGTAAGGCATGTGGTCGAGGTCGTGGGCGTGGGCGTGGAGTTTCTGCAGGGAGAGGACGTGAGGATTCTGTGCCTGCAGGGAGAGGACGTGGGGATTCTGTGCCTGCTGCGGGCACCAGTGACTCAGCATCCCCCAGTTTTACCAGGGAACAGTCCTTTATGCGCAGCTTTGTAGGAGCTAGCCGTACCCCACTGCTGCGCGAGGACCAAATTGAAGCCGTTGTCGGATGGATGGCAGCTAACGCATCGACTTCAATTAGTTCCAGATCCTCTCAGGTCCTGAGCACTGAAGAGCACCCATCTGTCTCTTCACCACCTGCCAAATTGCCCAGGCAGTCAGAGAGCCCTGGACAGGAGCCATCTCTACTTCTGTTCTCTGAATCTCTTGGCTTGGAAAGAGGAGGCCAGCCAAGCAGAATTCGAGAATTTGAAGAAGAGGTAGTATGCAGTGATGCGCAACCGTTTTGTCTCTCTGAATCTGAAGAGGCGGGTGGGCCAGTGCCTATGGTCAGCAGCACACCTCAGTACGCATCTGATGATGAGACTCAGGTGCCACTTTCTGGTGCGTACTGTGCTGTCGAGACTACCCAGGAGAAGCAGTTGTTTGAAGAGGGTGGTGTAGATGATGAGGTCCTTGACCCATCATGGCGTGAGGGACAGGAAGGTGGTGGGAGCAGCTCTGAGGAAGAGATTCCCCGAACGGCCCAAAAAGGAGGGAGAGGGAGGGGGCAGACTTGGTTGCCTGTAGCCTCCACTTCGGCACCCATTAGGAGCATGGCTCTTCCAAAATCCAAAGCGGGCGCTCCCAAGACTTGCAGTGCCTGGTCCTTTTTTGACACAGTTGCAGATGACATTTGCTTTGTCAAATGCAAGCTGTGTAATCAGAAGGTGAAAAGAGGGAAAAGTGTCAGCAACCTCAATACCACAAATATGTGGAAACATGTGCGGACCAAGCACGTGGTGGAGTTACACAAACACACTGAAGACCTAGGCCAACCTACAGCGCCACCTACCACCTCTTCAGCTCGTGTTGTAGCCTCTTCCTCCAGCTCACACACAGCTGGTTCGGCTTCCTCACAGGATCGCCATGGAAGAATCTCTGGCACTGTTGTACAGAGACACAGTGTAATTCCACCCACAGCACCACTTTCCCAGTCATCCTCACACTCCCAGGCCAGGAGAAAAGGCGCCCATACTCGGCAAACCACCCCCGAGCACAGGCTCTGAATGCTGGCATTGCTAAACTACTGGCCCTTGAAATGCTATCATTCAGGCTGGTGGAGACTGACACATTCCGTAACTTTATGGCATTGGCAGTCCCACAATACAACGTGCCCAGCCGCTTTTATTTCAGCAGGCAAGCCGTCCCTGCCCTGCAACATCATGTGGAGGGAAAAATTAAACATGCGCTACAAAACGCCGTCAGTAGCAAGGTCCACCTGACCACTGATGCGTGGACCAGTAAGCATGGACAGGGACGATACCTTTCCCTCACTGCCCATTGGGTAAATGTTGTGGAGCCGGGTACAGATCTTGAGAGTGGCGCTGTACGTGTTCTGCCAACTCCAAGGATTGCAGGAATCCAGTCTGTACACATTGACTCCTCCTCATACTCCAGTTCCTCTGAATCAGCGCTGCAGGAGCCGTCACGGTCTACCTCCACATCGACCCGTGAACGGTTACCTGTTATGATGACCGATATGAGCACAGCCGTGGCCAAACGTCAACAGGCCGTATTAAAATTAATTTCTTTGGGGAATCGAAGCCACACAGCGCAGGAGCTCTGGAATGCCATCAAGCAGCAGAGTGACGTGTGGTTTGTGCCAGCGAATCTCCAGCCAGGCATGGTAGTGTGTGACAATGGCCGAAATCTGGTGGCAGCTCTGGGCCTAGGCAACCTCACTCACATCCCATGTCTGGCACATGTGCTCAACTTGGTCGTGCAGAGTTTTTTGAGGGACTATCCGGATCTTGATGCACTGCTTCACAAGGTCCGCATAGAGTGCGCTCACTTGCGGCGTTCCAGCAATGCAAGATCACGCATTGCAGCTCTGCAGCGCCGATTATGTCTTCCGGAACATCGCATCATATGTGACCTACCCACCAGGTGGAATTCAACGTTACATATGTTGGAGAGGTTGTGTGAGCAGCAGGCAGCAGTAATGGAGTACCAGCTGCAGCAGGCGCAAACAAGTCGCAGTGCGCGCCGTTCACACTTCACCACCACTGAGTGGGCCTCTATGAAGGACATTTGCCACGTTTTGCGTGCCTTCGATTATTCCACGCGGATGGCGAGTGCAGATGATGCACTAGTCAGCATGACTATCCCCCTTATCTGCCTGCTTGAAAAAACACTGCAAGCACTAAGGGACGAGGTTTTGGAAGAGGTGGAGGATGAGGAGTCACAAATGCCATCTGCTTCTCTACAGTCTGCGCAACGTGGTTCCTCACAAAGGCCTAGGCAGGGGACACTTTGTGAGGAGGATGAGGAGGAGTCAATGGATGAGGAAGACATCTGTCCAGAGGAGGGAGGTACACAATGCTCTAGTAGTCAGTATCTAGAGCGAGGGTGGGGTGATGCAGAGCAGGCAGAGATCACGCCTCAAGCAGGGGACAGCGTTTCTTGGCCAGTTGGCAGTCTGCAGCACATGGTTGATTTCATGCTGCAGTGCCTCAGAAACGACCGCCGCATCGCCCACATTCTCAACACGGCTGATTATTGGGTGTCCACCCTCCTAGATCCTCGCTACCGGGACAACTTACAAAGCCTCATAACACCATTGAACCGGGAGCGTAAAATGCGGGAGTACCAAGACGCACTGGTGCATTCCATCATGTTCTCCATTCCAACCGAGAGCAGTGCTGCTAGTGCTTTACAAAGCAGCTCAGTGCGTCGAGGCAGTGGAGGAAGCTCTGCACAAAGAGGGAGCAGAAGCAGCGCCTCAGCACAAGGCAAGACCAGTATGGCCGAAATGTGGCAAAGTTTTGTGTCCCCGCCGCCACAAATGTCTACACCATCACAGACAGCTCCAGTCAGCAGGAGGCAACGTTTCCGTCAGATGGTGACAGACTACATGTCTTGCCCTCTTAGTGTACTCCCAGACGGCTCTTCTCCCTTCAAGTTTTGGGTCTGTAAGCTGGATACATGGCCAGAGCTTAGTCAGTATGCACTGGAGGTGCTAGCTTGCCCTGCTGCTAGTGTATTATCGGAACGCGTCTTTAGTGCCGCAGGTGGTGTACTAACAGACCGTCGCATGCGACTATCCTCCGATAACGTTGACCGGCTTACTTTTCTCAAAATGAACAAGGCCTGGATCTCTCATGAATTTGCCAGTCCTCTTCCAGAATAAATAATTGGTTGGCAACAGTATCCAGGTCTCCTGTTCTGTTCATGTTTCTACCACCTGAACTGTAATCCCTGAGCTCCAACACCGCCAGTTGGCGCTCGGAAGTGCCGTCTGCACAGTCAACACTTGCTGCCGTGTTATTGGGGTTCAGTAACGTCAGCTGTTCTCCTGCTGTGCGGACGGCAATTTCTCCTGATTTGTCCACATCCACTGTACTACACATTTTAAAGTTGCTCCAATTACTCCTCTGGCTCCTCTGTTTTCATTCTTATCCCTGGGCTCCAGCACCGCCAGTTGGCGCTCGGAAGTGCTGTCTGCACAGTCAACACTTGCTACCATGTTATTGGGGTTCAGTAACGTCAGCTGTTCCCCTGCTGTGCGGACGGCAATTTCTCCTGCTCTGTCCACATTCTCACTACTACAGATTTTAAAGTTGCTCCAATTACACCTCTGGCTCCTCTGTTTTCAGTATTATCCCTGAGCTCCAACACCGCCAGTTGGCGCACGGAAGTGCCGTCTGCACAGTCAACACTTGCTGCCGTGTTATTGGGGTTCAGTAACGTCAGCTGTTCTCCTGCTGTGCGGACGGCAATTTCTCCTGCTTTGTCCAAATCCACTGTACTACACATTTTAAAGTTGCTCGAATTACACCTCTGGCTCCTCTGTTTTCATTCTTATCCCTGGGCTCCAGCACCGCCAGTTGGCGCTCGGAAGTGCCGTCTGCACAGTCAACACTTGCTGCCGTGTTATTGGGGTTCAGTAACGTCAGCTGTTCTCCTGCTGTGCGGACGGCAATTTCTCCTGCTTTGTCCACATCCACTGTACTACACATTTTAAAGTTGCTCGAATTACACCTCTGGCTCCTCTGTTTTCATTCTTATCCCTGGGCTCCAGCACCGCCAGTTGGCGCTCGGAAGTGCCGTCTGCACAGTCAACACTTGCTACCATGTTATTGGGGTTCAGTAACGTCAGCTGTTCCCCTGCTGTGTTCACGGCAATTTCTCCTGCTCTGTCCATATTCACTGTGCTACTTATTTAAAACTTGCTCCAATTACACCTCTGGCTCCTCCGTTTTTAGTATTTACCCTGGGCTCCAACACCGCCAGTTGGCGCTCGGAAGTGCTGTCTGCACAGTCAACACTTGCTGCCGTGTTATTGGGGTTCAGTAACGTCAGCTGTTCCCCTGCTGTGCGGACGGCAATTTCTCCTGCTCTGTCCACATTCTCACTACTACAGATTTTAAAGTTGCTCCAATTACACCTCTGGCTCCTCTGTTTTCATTCTTATCCCTGGGCTCCAGCACCGCCAGTTGGCGCTCGGAAGTGCTGTCTGCACAGTCAACACTTGCTACCATGTTATTGGGGTTCAGTAACGTCAGCTGTTCCCCTGCTGTGCGGACGGCAATTTCTCCTGCTCTGTCCACATTCTCACTACTACAGATTTTAAAGTTGCTCCAATTACACCTCTGGCTCCTCTGTTTTCATTCTTATCCCTGGGCTCCAGCACCGCCAGTTGGCGCTCGGAAGTGCCGTCTGCACAGTCAACACTTGCTGCCGTGTTATTGGGGTTCAGTAACGTCAGCTGTTCTCCTGCTGTGCGGACGGCAATTTCTCCTGATTTGTCCACATCCACTGTACTACACATTTTAAAGTTGCTCCAATTACTCCTCTGGCTCCTCTGTTTTCATTCTTATCCCTGGGCTCCAGCACCGCCAGTTGGCGCTCGGAAGTGCTGTCTGCACAGTCAACACTTGCTACCATGTTATTGGGGTTCAGTAACGTCAGCTGTTCCCCTGCTGTGCGGACGGCAATTTCTCCTGCTCTGTCCACATTCTCACTACTACAGATTTTAAAGTTGCTCCAATTACACCTCTGGCTCCTCTGTTTTCAGTATTATCCCTGAGCTCCAACACCGCCAGTTGGCGCACGGAAGTGCCGTCTGCACAGTCAACACTTGCTGCCGTGTTATTGGGGTTCAGTAACGTCAGCTGTTCTCCTGCTGTGCGGACGGCAATTTCTCCTGCTTTGTCCAAATCCACTGTACTACACATTTTAAAGTTGCTCGAATTACACCTCTGGCTCCTTTGTTTTCATTCTTATCCCTGGGCTCCAGCACCGCCAGTTGGCGCTCGGAAGTGCCGTCTGCACAGTCAACACTTGCTACCATGTTATTGGGGTTCAGTAACGTCAGCTGTTCCCCTGCTGTGTTCACGGCAATTTCTCCTGCTCTGTCCATATTCACTGTGCTACTTATTTAAAACTTGCTCCAATTACACCTCTGGCTCCTCCGTTTTTAGTATTTACCCTGGGCTCCAACACCGCCAGTTGGCGCTCGGAAGTGCTGTCTGCACAGTCAACACTTGCTGCCGTGTTATTGGGGTTCAGTAACGTCAGCTGTTCCCCTGCTGTGCGGACGGCAATTTCTCCTGCTCTGTCCACATTCTCACTACTACAGATTTTAAAGTTGCTCGAATTACACCTCTGGCTCCTCTGTTTTCATTCTTATCCCTGGGCTCCAGCACCGCCATTTGGCGCTCGGAAGTGCTGTCTGCACAGTCAACACTTGCTACCATGTTATTGGGGTTCAGTAACGTCAGCTGTTCCCCTGCTGTGCGGACGGCAATTTCTCCTGCTCTGTCCACATTCTCACTACTACAGATTTTAAAGTTGCTCCAATTACACCTCTGGCTCCTCTGTTTTCATTCTTATCCCTGGGCTCCAGCACCGCCAGTTGGCGCTCGGAAGTGCCGTCTGCACAGTCAACACTTGCTACCATGTTATTGGGGTTCAGTAACGTCAGCTGTTCCCCTGCTGTGTTCACGGCAATTTCTCCTGCTCTGTCCATATTCACTGTGCTACTTATTTAAAACTTGCTCCAATTACACCTCTGGCTCCTCCGTTTTTAGTATTTACCCTGGGCTCCAACACCGCCAGTTGGCGCTCGGAAGTGCTGTCTGCACAGTCAACACTTGCTGCCGTGTTATTGGGGTTCAGTAACGTCAGCTGTTCCCCTGCTGTGCGGACGGCAATTTCTCCTGCTCTGTCCACATTCTCACTACTACAGATTTTAAAGTTGCTCGAATTACACCTCTGGCTCCTCTGTTTTCATTCTTATCCCTGGGCTCCAGCACCGCCAGTTGGCGCTCGGAAGTGCTGTCTGCACAGTCAACACTTGCTACCATGTTATTGGGGTTCAGTAACGTCAGCTGTTCCCCTGCTGTGCGGACGGCAATTTCTCCTGCTCTGTCCACATTCTCACTACTACACATTTTAAAGTTGCTCCAATTACACCTCTGGCTCCTCTGTTTTCATTCTTATCCCTGGGCTCCAGCACCGCCAGTTGGCGCTCGGAAGTGCCGTCTGCACAGTCAACACTTGCTGCGGTGTTATTGGGGTTCGGTAACGTCAGCTGTTCCCCTGCTGTGTTCACGGCAATTTCTCCTGCTCTGTCCATATTCACTGTGCTACTTATTTAAAACTTGCTCCAATTACACCTCTGGCTCCTCCGTTTTTAGTATTTACCCTGGGCTCCAATACCGCTAGTTGCTGCTCAGAAGTGCCGTCTGCACAGTCAACGCTTGCTCCAGTGTTATTGGGATTCAGTAACGTCAGCTGATCCCCAGCTGTGTGTCCGGCAAATTCTCCTGCTTTGTCCACATCCACTGTAGTACGGATTTAAAACCTCCTCCAAATACACCTCTGGCTCTTCTGTTTTTAGTATTTACCCTGGGCTCCAGCACCGCCAGCTGGTTCTCGGCAGTTCCATTGGCTCTTGTACCTTCTGCTACCCATCCGGGTTCCAGTACCGTCAGCTGGTTCTCGGCAGTGTCTTTGGCACGGGTACTCCCTCCTGCCCAGCCTGGTTCCAGCACGCCAGCTGTTTCCGGGTAGTGTCAACGTCACTTTGCCTCCAATGCGTTGTCCTGTCGTGTTGCGGTCGGGTTAGCCGACTCTATGGTGCCTGCAGTTTAGGTGACTCCTATGTGGGCTGCGGGATCTGGCAATGAAGGCTGGTTCCATAGTGCCAATAGGACAAGCACCCTCTGTAGGACTGTGGGTTTTGGTAACTGCGGCCGGCTCGCGGCCTTGAACTTTTTTTTTACATGGGTACCTTCTGCTACCCATCCGGGTTCCAGTACCGTCAGCTGGTTCTCGGCAGTGCCTTTGGATTAGGTGCCTCCTTCTCGGTATCCAAGTTCCACCAACGTCTGCTGGTCCTTGGTAGTGCTTTCTGGCACAGGTACCTCCTGCTTAGTAACCGAGTTCCAGTAACATCAGCTGGTCCTCGGTAGTTCCATTGGCTCTTGTACCTTCTGCTACCCATCCGGGTTCCAGTACCGTCAGCTGGTCCTCGGTAGTTCCATTTGCTCTTGTATCTTCTGCTACCCATCCGGGTTCCAGTACCGTCAGCTGGTTCTCGGCAGTGCCTTTGGATTAGGTGCCTCCTTCTCGGTATCCAAGTTCCACCAACGTCTGCTGGTCCTTGGTAGTGCTTTCTGGCACAGGTACCTCCTGCTTAGTAACCGAGTTCCAGTAACATCAGCTGGTCCTCGGTAGTTCCATTGGCTCTTGTACCTTCTGCTACCCATCCGGGTTCCAGTACCGTCAGCTGGTCCTCGGTAGTTCCATTTGCTCTTGTATCTTCTGCTACCCATCCGGGTTCCAGTACCGTCAGCTGGTTCTCAGCAGTGTCTTTGGCACGGGTACTCCCTCCTGCCCAGCCTGGTTCCAGCACGCCAGCTGTTTCCGGGTAGTGTCAACGTCACTTTGCCTCCAATGCGTTGTCCTGTCGTGTTGCGGTCGGGTTAGCCGACTCTATGGTGCCTGCAGTTTAGGTGACTCCTATGTGGGCTGCGGGATCTGGCAATGAAGGCTGGTTCCATAGTGCCAATAGGACAAGCACCCTCTGTAGGACTGTGGGTTTTGGTAACTGCGGCCGGCTCGCAGCCTT
This sequence comes from Phyllobates terribilis, assembly GCF_046119375.1. NCBI lineage: Eukaryota > Metazoa > Chordata > Amphibia > Anura > Dendrobatidae > Phyllobates > Phyllobates terribilis. The sequence goes on along the minus strand of NW_027362768.1, from coordinate 86,917,705 downwards.
GAACTTTTTTTTTACATGGGTACCTTCTGCTACCCATCCGGGTTCCAGTACCGTCAGCTGGTTCTCGGCAGTGCCTTTGGATTAGGTGCCTCCTTCTCGGTATCCAAGTTCCACCAACGTCTGCTGGTCCTTGGTAGTGCTTTCTGGCACAGGTACCTCCTGCTTAGTAACCGAGTTCCAGTAACATCAGCTGGTCCTCGGTAGTTCCATTGGCTCTTGTACCTTCTGCTACCCATCCGGGTTCCAGTACCGTCAGCTGGTCCTCGGTAGTTCCATTTGCTCTTGTATCTTCTGCTACCCATCCGGGTTCCAGTACCGTCAGCTGGTTCTCGGCAGTGTCTTTGGCACGGGTACTCCCTCCTGCCCAGCCTGGTTCCAGCACGCCAGCTGTTTCCGGGTAGTGTCAACGTCACTTTGCCTCCAATGCGTTGTCCTGTCGTGTTGCGGTCGGGTTAGCCGACTCTATGGTGCCTGCAGTTTAGGTGACTCCTATGTGGGCTGCGGGATCTGGCAATGAAGGCTGGTTCCATAGTGCCAATAGGACAAGCACCCTCTGTAGGACTGTGGGTTTTGGTAACTGCGGCCGGCTCGCGGCCTTGAACTTTTTTTTTACATGGGTACCTTCTGCTACCCATCCGGGTTCCAGTACCGTCAGCTGGTTCTCGGCAGTGCCTTTGGATTAGGTGCCTCCTTCTCGGTATCCAAGTTCCACCAACGTCTGCTGGTCCTTGGTAGTGCTTTCTGGCACAGGTACCTCCTGCTTAGTAACCGAGTTCCAGTAACATCAGCTGGTCCTCGGTAGTTCCATTGGCTCTTGTACCTTCTGCTACCCATCCGGGTTCCAGTAACATCAGCTGGTCCTCGGTAGTTCCATTGGCTCTTGTACCTTCTGCTACCCATCCGGGTTCCAGTACCGTCAGCTGGTTCTCGGCAGTGCCTTTGGATTAGGTGCCTCCTTCTCGGTATCCAAGTTCCACCAACGTCTGCTGGTCCTTGGTAGTGCTTTCTGGCACAGGTACCTCCTGCTTAGTAACCGAGTTCCAGTAACATCAGCTGGTCCTCGGTAGTTCCATTGGCTCTTGTACCTTCTGCTATCCATCCGGGTTCCAGTACCGTCAGCTGGTCCTCGGTAGTTCCTCAGCTTTCTTGTACCTTCTGCTACATTTCCAAGTTCAAGCTTTTTGAAATGGTTCTTGGTAATCACTCTGGATCTCCCTGACGAGGACCCTGAAGACGAGGACCCTGAAGACCAACCCTAAGAAGACGAGGACCCCGAAGACAATGACCCTGAAGACGAGGACCCTGAAGACCACCCCGAAGAAGACGAGGACCCTGAAGACCACCCCGAAGAAGACGAGGACCCTGAAGACCACCCCGAAGAAGACGAGGACCCCGAAGACGAGGACCCAGAAGACCAACCCGAAGAAGACGAGGACCCCGAAGACGAGGACCCCCGAAGACGACGACCCTGAAGACCACCCCGAAGAAGACCAAGAAGATGACCCTGAAGAAGTTGACCAAGAAGACAAAGAAGAGAAGACAAGCACCAAGATACAGAAAAACAAGAGACAGAAAACCAAGAAGCAGAAATACAAGAAGCTGCAGAACAAAAAGCGGAAGAACATTAAGCATAAGACTAAAAATCAGAGCAAAAGATAATATCTAAATTATAAGCAGAAGATGACTAAGCAGTGTATGGGGGTGAGTCCGTTCCTCCTCGTGGTGCCCCTGGAAAAGACCTGCTGCTGCAGGCCAAACTGAACGCGGACAAATCCTGTTGTAAATCTTTTGTGACGGGCAGAACGAAAGGTGTAATGTCCAACCTTTTATAGATAACAACTACAGGAATGCCTGTCACAAATAAGAATATGATGAAGAAGAAGAATATGAAGAAGATGAAGAAGTAGAATATGAAGAATGTAAAAAAAAGAATAATACGAAGAAGGTGAAGAAGAAGAAGGTGAAGAAGAAGTGGATGAAAAAGATGCTGAGGATGATGAAGGAGAAAGTGTGGGAGAAGTAAAAAAGAAGGTGAAGAGCATGGAAGTAGTGAAACATAAATATCTGACAAAATATAAAAATACTTAACATAGTTAATATTTCCGTAACTCAGAACATAATAAAAAAATATTAATTCCTGCTATTCCATTTGACTGGGCTAAACCTCTATGCCTTTATTGTCTCCCCCACCTCCCCCAATACATTCTACATTATTCTTAGTTGTTTTCCTTCATGTAGAAATAACCTACAAGGAAAGAAAGGGTTTATTTTAATTCCGATATTTATGTCCCATTGACTTGCATTGGTTTCCGGTATCGGAATCGGCGATATCCGATACTTTTTCGGTATCGGTCCGATCCAATCCGATCCGATATTTCCCGATATCGGAAGGTATCGCTCAACACTAATCTCTAGTAATATTCAAAAGCAAGGGTCTTCTGTAATGATTTAGGGCTACATCCCCTCAATGCCTTTACCTGCGCAGCAACATTCCTGCTGTTCAGGAAACTGTAGTAAAGTAAAGGGATGGACAAGAGCGCTGATGCATTTCAAAAAATCAATGTCCAGTATTAGCTGGGTTTACAGAGGTTAACGTCACATTTATCATGATGGTTATATAATAATTATTGGCCGTACTATTTATCAGTAGTTAACAGGATATTCTCGAATTGTCTCTTCTTACTTCCTGGTTGCTTGCTGGTGCTCCTCCTTGAGTGAATGTTCTGATGAGTACCTGAGTCCAACTACAGCACATTAAATTTGATCGGTGTCTACACTGTTATCACTGTATTTACATATAGAGATGACAGTCCATCTGAACAAGTACACAGCTCAGGAAAGTGAGAGCTGTGATTAGGAGAACTACTCTAGAAACTGCTAACTAGGGGAGAGGGGAGTATTATTGTTACGCAGTAATGATAAGAGATGCTCAATCAGGAGCTGAGAGAGAGGGAGGGAGGCAAGCAGCTGACTGCTGTATAAAAATCAAGGGCTAGAGAGAGCTAACTGGGATTTTAGAAGTTAATTCCTCCAGCTACTGGGCACATTCGCCACACTGTGGTGGCCAAGCTCCTTGGAAAGAAGTTGTACATTATGTAAGATAAAAGCAAATAGAAAAAGCAAGTAAATTGAAAACTTGCTTATGCTCAAGCTTAACTGAAGCAATTTATTAACAGGAGACTACCCCTTTAACGCATAGCCGAAACTGAAAGCTAAGCAGTAGCACCTAAAATAAAGAAAATGAATAGTAGGTAAGCACTACACAGCACATATCATCTGTATTTTTAAGGCCATAACTATGTCTGCTATTAATGTATGTTATTATAGTATAATACGTTTTTTAATTAGATCATATTACACTGATGTAATAGTAGGCTATTTTTCAATTTATGATTATATTTGTATATATACAGAATATATACACTCAGTATATTGGTTTCTTTGGTTAAGTAAGGCCCAATTGTATTATATGCTTAGGGTATATTCACAAGATTGGGAATGTTTTAGATATAATCACATGTATTTTATGTATATTTCTAATACTTTAACTATAAGTGTGGTAAAACTGTAGTAAAAACCTCATCTATTAAAGATGCTGTTTTTGTCAAATATTTTTTTAAAAATATGTGACAACCTAACGTACTATTCCAACTTTTAGTCATATCTAACAGTTCTTGCACATAACAATAGCTAATAGAACAGCCAGAACACACAATCCCCAAAGCCAAAATATCATTGACATTAAGCCCTGTTCTTGTTTTTTTATAACACGGGTTTTAGTGGGCTTTAAAATCCGGTCCCATGTGGTCATTATTTGTTTTCTCGCCAGTGGCCATTTTCCTGGACCTGTCAAGCGGAACTGTGCTGGTGTGCAGGGTCCAAATACAAGATTAAGTGCAAGAATTGGGTCAGTCATGAAAAGCCTCAAAATATTAGGCTTGCAGCCTATATCTGTTGTCAGCTCATCCAAGTATTCAATGTAATCCACAAGCAGTGTGGTTTCTCTTCTTGGGCCAAACCTGTGTAATATAAATAATGGTTTATGAATACTCCACAGTTGTCATGTTATTTATATTTGTGTTTATCTTTATATTTGCTACATCTAAACAGTAAAGATTTAAAATGATTTTAAAATTACAAGATCACCTAATTTATGTATCAGTTATTTAAAATACTACATTTCTGCATATTTAATAGCTGAAAAGTTGTGAACACTGCCAAAACACAACAATCATCATCAGAAGAATTATTAAACTAGCACTCCCACCTCCAAGATCCTATTCCAATATGTAGTAGGTATAATAATAATATTAGCAAGTACCTCCAATTAGAAATGTAGCATAGTTCTTCTGATTCACTATGTTGCTTAGCACATGTGCAGTGCAGTGCACTAGCTTAGCTATCCATGGTTATAACCACTCTTATAGAGGCAGTTAGTGGTCGTAACCATGGATATCTAAGCCACTGCAATGCCCTGCACATGGGGTAAGCTACATATTGAATCAGAAGAACTATACTACATTTCTAATTGGAGGTATTTGCTAATATTATTGTTACACCTACTACATATTGGGATAAGATCTTGAAGATGCACAGGCTCTTCACAAATACGCACAATTCAAATGAACACTGTGTGTTTGTTCAGGTTACTGATATGTAGCATAGCCGCTTCAAGACAGTAATTGAGCTACTGTTCAATGCAGTACGCATAGACTTGTCACAGAAGTATTATAGGCATTTGTTATATCTGTGATTGGTCATCCTATCTGTAGCTAAACCACATTAATTGCCTGCTATGTCTTCCTTGGATGTCCTCACTAAGTGTCCCCATTTTTAATAATGGAGGGGTTTCTGAGTTCATAATGGCTATTCAAGGGTGCACACAATGAAGAAATCCAAATGTTATCCTTACTTCCTATCCATACTGAGCTATACTACTTTCAGGTTGGAAAAACTATGTTTCAATAAAAAATAAAAATATTCAAGTACTAAAATAAAACAAGTAAACTAAGTATGAAATCTAGACAGATAAGCCATCAGTGTATGATTGATTGGGGTTCAACCCCCTGTGTTGCTGCAGAAACAGTGGCACATTTATACATTCAGCTGTGCCCAGTATTGCAACTCCGTTGCATGCAACTCTCATAAGGCGACAATAACTACCTGCTTATGGTTATTTTCCTTTTCTTTTCAATGTCCTTCATGACATCATCTGGAGGAGGTAATGTACACAAACCTGAAGAGCAAAACACAATTTCATTATTAGTTTTTGCTTTATTGAAGTGGTACTACAAGTTTTTTAGGTTGTAAATGTTATCTAGCCTGTACTAATGCAGCTAACCTGATTTTATCTACCTATTTGATGTTGTGATGTCTTTTCACCATGATATCATGCTAAACAAATCCTCAAGGATAACAGTGTTATTACAAAAATAAATTCACAAAAACTCTGCAGTTAAAATTTAAACAATTTGTCATTCGCTTTACACAAATTGCCTATAATGGCCACCTCCATTTTACATATTGCAGAAGATTGTATCAGCCAGAGAAGGCTCACATGTCCTTGGGGACGGAAAGAATTCCTTGCAGTTATCAAATCACATATTATATCTCTTACATCTGGCAGAGGCCACAGGCTCAAAAAGGCTACCTCAGACAGACTTGGCACAAGCCACTCTGTCTGGCAGATTCCAGAGGAACCACAACCTTCACCCTTTAACCCTTATATAGGGATCTGTTCTTACAACAGAGTCCACTGGATTGCTTCTACAGAAGGGCTGCCAGATGGAGGAGGCAAGAATGGTCATCACGCGGGGTCAAAACTAAAAGGTCACGTCAGGGACAAAATCAGAAGGCAAGCGATTAATCAAGATTAGTGATGGGAGAGCACTAAAATTATTGGGTGCTCGTTGCTCGGGCCGAGCAAATTGGAATACTTGGGTGCTCGACCCGAGCAACGAGCCCAATGTAAATCTATGGGAAACTTGAGCATTTTTCCGGCTGCTCCCCCGGCGGTCTGCAGAGGGCCTAGAAATTGCAGAAATCGATGGGAACAGCGCTCAAATGACATGGGAACAGCATGGGGAAGACCCCTGGAAGCATTTCTGACTCCCAGGTTACTGCTGTGAACAATGTTGTCAGAGGTATTATGCCACTTTTACTGACTCACAATAAAACATACAAAAACGAAACAAAAATGGATTTTCCTGGGAAATATGTTAAAGAACATCCTGAAAAGGGTAATGACTAGTGATGAGCGAGCACTAAAATGCCCGGGTGCTCGAAGCTCGGGTCGAGCACATTGGAATACTCGGGTGCTCGACCCGAGCAACGAGCCCAATGTAAGTCTATGGGAAACTCCAGCATTTTTCTGGCGGTCCCCCCCGGCGATCTGCAGAAGGTCAAAAATTGCCCAAATCGATGGGAACAGTGCTCAATTAAACGTCAGGCAGGCAGAATATATAGGCAGACAGGCAGGCAGGGTATATAGGAGGGTGCATGAAAAACATAGCAGGGCACTTGGAACACACTAGTGCCCTCCGATTTTCATGCACCCTTCTCTTTAAAAAAGCCGGCAATTCAGCAGCGGCATACATCGGTACCCGACAATTTAGAACAGAAAGAATAGAGCATCACACATAGATTAAATAGATAGAAACATGTCAGTCAGTCACATATATAATAAGAACAGTGACAGCGTTGGTTACTGTACTTGTCATTTAGTGTTAAAATAAAGGATTTCTTAAAATAAAATAATAGTGTTTTCATGCACCCGTCTCTTTAAAAAAGCCGGCCGGCAATTCATCATCGGTACCCGACAATTTAGAACAAAAAGAATAGAGCATCACACATAGATTAGATAGGTAGAAACTTGTCAGTCACATATATAATAAGTACAGTGACATTGTTGGTTACTGTACTTGTCATTTATCGCTAAAATAAAGGATTTATTAAAAAAAAAAATTGGCGTGTGGTTCCCCGTAATTTTAGTCTCTAGCGAAGGTTAAGCAGATGGCTGGGGCAGATGTTTGAAGCATGGGAAGGGGGTATTACCCACGGAGCTTTCCAGGCTACTAATATCAGCCCCCAGCTGAAACCTAGCCTTTACTAGCTATTAAAATGGGGGACCCCCAAAAAAATGATGTGGGATCCCCCCTATTTTAATAGCTAGCAAAGGCTAGGCAGACAGCTGGGGGCTGATATTAATAGCCCAGGAAGGGTGCCATGAATATTGGCCCCCTCCCAGGCTAGAAACACCAGTCGTCAGCCGCCCCAGAAATGGCACATCCATAGGATGTGCCAATTCTGGCACTTAGCCTCGCTCTTCCCACTGCCCTGTAGCTGTGGCAGTGGGGTAATAGGGTTGGGGTTGATGTCAGCTTATAATGCCAGCTGACATCAAGCCCAGGTTAGTAATGGAGAGGCGTCTATAAGACACCCCCATTACTAACCCCATAGTCAAAGTTAAAAAGAACACAAACACCCAGAATAAAGTCCTTTAATTGAAATAAAGACACATTCCTTTAATGTTCTAAATTAAACCCTACTTACCGTATCGCCCATTCAAGCTGAAGCCAACGATCTCCTGCAATAAAATAATAAACCAACCTCATCCTTACCTTTCCATGGTTCCCAGGACAGCTTCAGCTCTGCTACATTGACATGACAGGCTGGATCGCAGCAGAACGCTGCCATCCAGCTTGCCATGCCGCAGACACTGAGAAGCTCCTCAGTGAAGCTCCTCAGTGTCTGGCTGTGACGGCATCCAGATGAGCCTAGTTCATGTCCAATGAACTCAGCTCACCTCATGCACGTCACTGACAGCGTGGGAAAATTCTCCTGCGCTCACCGCTTGAGCAGGAGAATTCTCCCACGCTGGGATGGCATTGAGGTGACAGGCTGGATCGCAGCAGAGTGCTGCCATCCAGCTTGTCATCCTTCAGAGACACTGCAGAGCGCAGGCATGCTTGCGCTCTGCAGTGTCTCTGAGGCGCTACCTGCAGTGTCTCTGAAGAGCTGGATCGCAGCAGAGCGCTACCATCCAGCTTGTCATCCTTCAGGAAACACTGCAGAGCGCAAGCATGCAAAAAAAAATGAAAAATACTCCTCCACACCTTGGGCTATGTTCACACATAGCGTTTTTGATGCGTTTTTGCAGTTTTACATTGCTTTCAACCAAGACAAATGCATTCACTGGGAAATGTCATTTTAACATTTTACAACCTTATTTGGCCATGTGGTGTGTGACACATCATCAGACACATGCATACAGTGCTGAAAAGACATGGGAACAGCATGGGGAGGACGCCTGGAAGCATCTCTGACTCCCAGGTCACTGTCTAAAAGTGTGCCCATCAGAAGTGATCCTTGGCGCATGCGAAGATGCCTCCCGCCATGCACCTGTCATTACAGACTTGCAACAATCACCGTCCACGTCCTTGTCCCACCGCAGCGTTCAGTTTTCCCTACCCTATTCCTTGGAATGCAAGCGCAAGTAGGCAGCCAGCCAGCCACCCACAGGCTGCAATACTATGCTGCCACATTTTTGGACAGCTGCTTGCACTTGAAATGTGACCTTTTAGGCTCGTGGAGGCGGAAGCTGTCCACAACCTCATGGTGGCGCCACTATTTCTCCTGGTGTCGTCTCCGCCTTCCACAAGCACGGGTCCCACAACATTACCCGTGCCCTCCCCAGTGGACTTACTGGGAAGGACCACCTAACCACAAACACATGGTCAAGTGAATGTGGCCAGGGACGGTACAGAGCCAGTCCACAGCTTTTTTTGCTGAGAGTTGTATTTCACCACAGCCATATTCTTTAGCTTGGCAAAAGAACTTGGGAAACGGTATCTACTCCAGCTGTCATTTCTCCCAGGAAGTCCTCTAAAGCTGCTTGCACTTGAAATGTGGCCTTTTAGGCTCGTGGAGGCAGAAGCTGTCCACAACCTCATGCCGGCGCCGTCTGGCTGTACATACTCAGTCCCCAGCCGCCACTATTTCTCCCAGTATCATCTCCGTCTTCCACAAGCAAATGTCCCTGAACATTACTGCTGGTACTTTTCTGTGGGAATCTGCTTGCCTCCTACCAGCCTGTAATATTTCCAGTGAACTATGGTACAACGCCCTGGTATTAGCACTGCCCCAAGTACCAGTAGCGAAGCCATCCCCAATTTCCTTCTCAGGAATTCTATTTGGTAGACTGAGTGGCTGCCCAAATACATTAGTTTCTCACAAAGGAGCTGAAGATAGAGTTGCAGTAGGTGCAAATTTCTCCAGTCTGCTAGATATCAGAGGGTGAGCGGCAGCACATTGGCTCAGTGGTTAGCACTGAAGCCTTGCAGCGCTGGGATCCTGTGTTTGAATCCCAGCAAGGACAACATCTGCAAGAACTTTGTATGTTCTCCCCGTGTTTGCGTGGGTTTCCACCTCAGAAAGAATGGAGCCATAGAGTGCCCGGGAACAATCCCACACACTTTTCTTAGCCAGGACTGCTTCTCGGTAGGGTTGGACAGTCCCACCAGAGAATTCTCAGGTGGACCCTGGCTTTTCCATCAGGAGAGTTCATGATAGTGCAAACTATGCAGCAGCTATAGGACTCTTGTGCGGGGGAGAAAGGTGAGCCCTCAGAGTCAAATTCTCTGGTGGGCCCAATGTTTTTTAGTTTGAAACTGCTTCTCAGTGGGAGTTGTATTTCACCACAACCATACTCTTCAGCTCGGTGAAAGGACTGGCATAGAGGAAAACTGTATCTACTCCGGCTGTCATTTTCCGTCACCGGGTTCCGCCCATTGTCACACACGACCATGCCTGACTGTATGTTCAGCGATGAGAGCCACAGATCATGCTGCTGTGTTACAGCTTTCAACAACTCTGCAGCAGTGGGCGATTTGTTACCTAAGCAGTAAGCATGTTATCATCAGCATAGCCTGTTGCCGCTCGGCCAAGGCAGTGCTGCAGTGCTTTCAGCTTGTGACTGATGTGGCATTTCGGAGATGGAGGCCGAACTGGAGAAGGAGGTGCAGAAGCTGAACAATGTGATTACATTGAGGTTACATTGGCGACTCTGGTTTTTATACTAAAGAAAGATCCTACTGTGTTTTGTTTTTTTTTACGTTATTTTTTAAGACAAATGCATTCACCGGGAAATGTCATTTTAACATTTTACAACCTTATCTGGCCATGTGGTGTGTGACACATCATCAGACACATCCTGTTTCATTTATGATGGAGGGACTCTGAAAGTCACAAAGCCTAATTTTATAGGACCATCAGTCCATCACTTACAATTCTTAAAGGGCCAGCAGTTGGCCCTTGCTATTGTTAGAGAGCAATCAGCTGGCTATGCTTTGTTGTTCTCATTATTAATGAGTGGGTCTCCTATACTGTTATTGTGTATGCAGTGACTGCATGGGCTGCCAAAAATTTGGACGCAACCCAATACCCCTTTGAAGAAACATAGAGGAGGGTTTCAGTAAAAAAAATGTTCCCATTATAAAGGAGCGGGTCTCCTATAGTGGTAATGCCCATGCTGTGACTGCAAGGGCTGCAAAAATTTGGGAATAACCCCACTAACCATTTAAAGACACATACAGCAGTTCCACAGTAAAAACATATTCCCATTAGAAAGAAGAGGGTCTCCCATACCTCCTGAAAACAATGATCCCATTGTTAGGAAGTGGGTCTCCCATAGTGTTTGCCTATGCAGTGAAGCAACGGCTGCCAAAAATTTGAAGGAACTCCAATGCCCTTTGCAAGAGTTGTAGATATGTTGATATGGTACATATCGTGGTGATATTGTGGTGGAGGATGAGGATGCGGAGAAGGAGGAGGACAAGAGCAAATAGACAAAATCAGGAAGCATATACCCATGTCTGGGCGTGAAGACAGAGGTGCATGGGAATAGAGTTAGACCTCCCCAAAAAAAAGACATTGGATTTCAGTTTGTTACGCTGCTATCATTTGGTGGTGTTGAGAAATCTGGCCCAATCCAGCCCTTGTTCATTTTTAAATTTCACATAGGTAGTCCAAATATATAATTAAATAGTAGTACTCCCAATATCAATTATAAATACATATTTTTACAAAGGTGTATAGTAATCACCAAGTAAAAAAGGAGTAACAAAATAAATATTAAAAAGAATATTTTATTTGAAACATGTATAAAAATAAATAATAAAAAGATAAAAGGGAAAGGTACCAATCAAGGGAAGACACAATAGGAGCTTTTTAGTCTATGGGTGGGATATCAGATGAAAAATAATGCAAATCAGGCTAAAATCGTCCTTCAACAAAATTTCATGGTGGAAAATATCTCCACAACAGTATTCTTTGTAAATACAGTCAATAACATTCCAACATGATTGGATCAATCAATGAAAAACAAAGAAACACCCAGGGTTGACCTATATGTTCCACATGACGGGGTGAATCACAGACAGCAGCATATCAGGTGAGGGAAACAGCAGTGTTCTCGTGCCATTGAGCACATAGAATAACACAGCCAATAAATATACAAGGTTCCCCTCTAACTGATATGCCAATTACTCAAGTGAATCTTCCGATGAAAAGTGGAGTATCAAATATTAATGTCAACACATAATAAATAATTCACAGTTAGATCATCAAAAGTATCCCATACCGATGTGAACGCTCCTGCTTCCTGCCCCAACGCGTACGTTTCGCATTAGCTTCTTCGGGAGGCGTGCCAAAGTGGGGGGCAAGTGTGTTTTTTATGTGACTGAGGGCCAATCAGACAGTGATGGGCGGGGGAAAATAGAGTGACACAACCCATGTGGATCCAATGGCTCATGAGCAGGTGGAGGCCGCTGCTGATGAATGAGTCTCGATACCAGCGGTCACGTGCTGAATGACGCTCTCGCTTTCAGCTGACAAGCGGAAGCGAGGCGTAAGCAGCACTAACAAGCCACAGTATACGGGGCTTAGCATTGCGACAACCCGCGCATGCGCGCCAACCACAGGAGAGAGGTGGAATATTCTTAAAGGGCAAGGAGAAGAATAGAGAGGGGGTGAGTGAAAGGAAGAAAGAAAAAAAGGGAAAGAAAAGAAAAAGACAAAATTAGGAAGAAAATAATAAAGGATGAAAAAATGTGAGTAAGAGGCAAATATAAAAAAAGAGGGGGGGAATGAATGAAAAAGTGTTATCCAATAGTTGTCCAATTGTGAAGTGACAATGTTATGCCAATGCATATTCTAATTTATATCTATATGATTGAAAATGCAGTGCAGTTCAAATGGATGAAGTATATATAAATATCACATCATAAATATTGGTATAAAGTGACAGTGCTGTGCAAAAGAATAATATCCATATTATTAAAAAATGACAGTGTAATATTAATAAATAAAGGGTATCATAAATAACATCGTATAAAATGGTATAAAGTGACAGTGCTGTGCAAATACAGTCATAATTCATATCATAAAAATAGAAAAGTAAAAATATATAATGAAAAATAAAATGGCATGATAGGTGCACAAAAATATTATATTTCTTGTCAATAACATGAAAGATGCATAAAGTGACAAAAGTGAGGGGAAAAAAAAAAAAAAAAGAGAAGGGGGAGGGGGAAAATCAGTCCTTAATGTCACAACAAGAGTGAAAGAGGGCGAAATTCCAGAAGTCCTCATAACAATTTAGTTTGGCATCTCTAGTTTGCATAGGTGCGTCACAAATCGATCTGCATCAATATTCATCCAGTCCCGGTACCATATACTAAAACTGAAAAAATAAAATGTTAAAACCAACACATACAAAACACAAAATGCCCACCACGAAAAAAATTTTGTGTTTCAAGTCTCATATAGATCACAGAAAGACCCCAAACCCAAAACTTTCATTGAGACCTTGGGGGGCCAGGGAGCCCAGACGATAAATCCATCTGCTTTCGCATTTAGCTAATTTCTTATGTAGATCTCCCCCCCTCTGATGCCCATGGTGACAACATCAATCCCCCTAATTTTCAATAAATGGGGATTACAATTATGATACTGACGCGCCCCTGGGCCTGTGTCGCGCTGCGCTGCGCATGCGGGAGCTTACCCGGAGCCGGATCTGTGGAGGGTTGTAGTCTCGTGGCGGTGACCCGGTCCGTGCCCAGGGAGTCAAACTAGACGGCAGTCCATTAGTAGTAAATGGTTGATGACTACGCCACCCGTTGAGTGCAGCCAGGGGGCTGCTGCTGCAGGGCAGACCGCTGAGGCCGATGGTGGGATTGTGCAGCGTGATAGTATAACCCCCAACGGGAGGGGTATGGCCTCAGGGCAGCCGACGTGGATGATGGGGGTAGCAGGAACCACTCAGAGACGGTACGGTGTAGTTCAGGGTCTTTACTGGTAACAACAAAAGACCCTCCCGGAGTACTTGCTAGCGGATGGGGCCTGGTCAGTCCTTGAGCAAATGGGATCTCCCCTGGCCAGGCGTAGTTGTAGGCCTCCCAAACTGACTGTACTCTTCTGGCTACCTTGCTAGGAGCTGATGTAAGTAGCCCACGTCCCTGAGTGTACCGTGTGGTGCTCACCCGTATGGCCGGTGACTCGGGGCCTTCTAATGGCTTCCGCTCCACGATGGCGGTGCTGGTCCCACGCGTGTGACCGTGCCTTCGGGCTTCTGGGCCAGAGGACCTGAAATCCCCTGCCTGACGGATTCTGCTGCTGGGTAGGAATTAGTCCCCACAGCCTCGGACTCCGGGTCCGGTAAAAAGTTTTCTTAGTCAGGGCGAACTCTGCAGCTGCCAGCCCCTGACTCCTTGTAACTGCTGTTTCTTCCTATGCTGTCTCTACTTCTTCTCTTCTTCTACTCACTCACCCTGCCTCAGCCCCAGGTTTATATAGGGGAAGTTCTTCCCCTCCCAAGACTGGGCAGGAGGTGTGGCATGCACAGGATCCCTGACTAAAGGACCTCCCACCTGCTCTCAGACATAACATTACGTTACTGTGGCAACCAGACCCCTGGGGTGTCACATTCCCCCCTAGTAAAATTTAGTACTCCGGGACTAAACACATTTAGAAAACATAACAAGGCAAAACATTAATAATACAATAAGAAAACATATAAAGATGGTTACGGCGTGTCCGCAACCGGGTGCAGTCTCTGAAGAAAGCAAGGTGTCCATTTCACCAACACAGGGAGACGTAACCAGGTAGGGGTCTGTTCTACCCCGAGTCCTTGACAGTCTTTAGTCCATCCTGGGTTACGCTCCAACTATATACAAGGATTCCCGGTAAATCCACCAAGGATTCCTAAAAACAACTAGAAATACAAAATTACACACAAGCAACTATAGACAGGTAAACATTATAAAATAGCTTAAACATTTAGATCCTCCAACGTGCGGGTAACTGGCCTCTAGTGGCCCTAGTGGACCTACGGAGCTGACTGTCTGGCCCTGAACTACAGGGTGTAGGAGCTGTCAAGGGTAAACTGGGCAGCTGTCTACCGGCTCTTTGTCTCACTAGGGGTACGGCAGGCTCACTATAAGCAGAGGGTTGATTCTCCTGTTCTACTTGTGTGGAGTCTTCTGCCTCCTGGACCGGCTGTTCTTCCAGCTCTACCCGTTGCTCCGTAGGTTCTTGGGATGATGGTTGGAGGAAGGTGAGTACGGGTACCACAACTGCACCATTGACTTGAGTCCAAGACCGAGGGAAGTCCCCGAGCACGGTACTAACCATATCTTCCCTTTCTCCCACGGGTCGATGGTCTTCTTGTTCCTCTTCAGGGTTCCTCAGTTGTTCGGGACACTTCTTCAGGTGGTCCCGGGATACAATGGCTGTGGTTTCCCCTCCGTCTTTACTGATGGTACAGACCTTCGGGTTCTCGTGGCTTGAGGGCAGTACGGTGTACGGGTCCTTCTCCCACTGGTCATCCAACTTGTGGAGCCGTCTTTTCCTCTTCAAGACCTGCTCTCCGGGTACCAGGGGAACAGCGGGAGCATACTGGTTGTAAGTCTTCTCTTGTCTTTCCCTAGCCTGACAGAGACTTCGCTCCACGCTCTCCTGTACTCTCCGGTACTGCTGCTGCCTCTCTGTGTCCCAGTCTGTTTCTGGTGAAGTGTCCTCAGGTGTCAGGACTCCCATTTCCAGGTCAACAGGTAACTTACCAGGTCTCGCCCTCATTAGGTAAGCCGGGGTACAGTTGGTGGAACCTACCGGGATGTGGTTGTATAGGTCCACCAGATCGGGCAACTTCTCAGGCCACAGACTGCGTTCTTCCAGGGGCAATGTTTTTAGAAGATCCATTACCACCTGGTTCATTTTTTCACAAAGTCCATTAGTTTGCGGATGGTAGGGTGTCGTCCTTATCTTCCGGCAGCCATACAGATTGCAGAATTCCTGGAAGACCTCCGCTTCAAAGGCAGGTCCCTGGTCCGTCAGCACTTGGTCCGGGTACCCGTGTGGACGGCAGAAGTGCTGCTGGAAGGCCCTAGCTGCTGTTTGAGCCGTTAAGTCCTTGACGGGGACGACAACCAAGAACCGGGAGTAATGATCCACGATGGTTAACGCGTAGACGTAGCCACTTCTGCTTGGGGTCAGTTTTACATGATCCAAGGCTACCAGTTCCAACGGTTGCCGGGTGACGATGGACTGCAGGGGAGTCTTCTGGCTGGCCCGGTCCTTCCTTCTCAGATTGCACGGGCCACAGTCTCTGCACCACTTCTCGATGGTTCCCCTCATGCCTACCCAGTGGAACCGCTCGCGCAGCAGGAACTCCAGCTTTTTCCACCCGAAGTGTCCAGCTCCGTCGTGGTATGCCTCCATCACCATGGCTGCGTCTCTTCGGGGCACCACTACTTGCCAGAGTAGTTCATGCGTCCGGGAGTTGACCATTCTGCGGCACAACTTCCCCTTGTAAAGGAATAGTCGACTCTTCTCCGCCCATAGTTGTTTGGCTTCCTCCGGAGCGTCTGGTTCAAGGCGAGCCTCCGGCCGAGTCAGCATCTCCTTCACCAGTCGGACGGCAGGGTCGCTGTCTTGCGTTTCCGCCCAGTTGTAGTGGGGTAAGGGGTTCAACGTAGCAGCCTGCTTACCCCTTACCCGGTGGGAATACTGGATAGTCCCATGACGGTGGAACGCAGGGAGTTCAACTTCTTCCAGTCCCTCCGGATCTTCTCCTTCGTCCGGCAGGTTGGGCATCCTGGACAGGGCGTCCGCGTTAGTATTGGAGCGTCCTGCCCGGTATTTGATTGCGAACTCGTAGTTGGACAGACGGGCCATCCACCTCTGCTCCAGGGCACCGAGTCTTGCCGTGTCCAGGTGTGTCAACGGGTTGTTATCCGTGTATACGGTGAACCGGGAAGAAGCGAGGTAATGCCTAAAGCGCTCGGTGACTGCCCATACCACGGCCAGGAACTCTAGCTTAAATGAGCTGTAATTTTCGGGGTTCCTTTCGGTGGGTCGCAGTTTTCGGCTGGCATAGGAGATTACTCGTTCTCTCCCCTGCTGAATCTGGGACAGTACGGCTCCTAGCCCGATGTTACTGGCGTCGGTGTAGAGGATGAAGGGCTGGCTATAGTCCGGGTACGCCAAGATTTCATCCCCCGTGAGGGCCATCTTCAGCTGGCGGAAGGACTCTTCTTCTAGCTCTTCCCATTTGAAGGGCGGCTTCTGGTTCTTGGCCTTCCGGGACTGGCCTATCAGGAGGTCCTGCATAGGCGCTGCCTTTTTGGTGAAACCGGGAATAAACCTTCGGTAGTAGCCTACCAACCCTAGGAACTGCCGCACTTCTTTTACGCTGGAGGGGCTTGGCCATCCCTTAATTGCGGTGATCTTATCGGGGTCGGGAGCCACTCCGTCAGCGCTCACCACGTGTCCCAGGTATTGCACCTTTGGTTTCAGGAGGTGACACTTGGAGGGTTTCACCTTTAGGCCGTAACTCGCCAGAGCTTCGAACACCTCCGCCAGGTGTTTCAGGTGGTCCTCATAAGTTTTGGAGTATACGATGACATCGTCCAGGTACAACAGGACCGTCTCGAAGTTTCTGTGGCCCAGACAGCACTCCATTAATCGTTGGAAGGTTCCTGGGGCGTTGCAGAGTCCGAACGGCATGCAGGTGAACTCGCTAAGTCCCATCGGGGTGGTGAATGCGGTCTTCTCCCGGTCCGCCTCTGCTACAGGAACCTGCCAGTACCCGCTAGTGAGATCCAAGGTAGAGAAGAAGTTAGCAGATCTTAAAGCAGCCAATGACTCCTCTATCCTTGGTAAGGGGTACGCATCCTTGTGTGTGATACGGTTGATTTTCCGGTAATCTACACACATCCTCATGGTGTTGTCTTTCTTTTTGACTAAAACTAGTGGGGCTGCCCAGGGGCTACAGCTATCCCGGATTACCCCAGCCTCCTTCATGTCTCTAAGCATCCCCTTGGCGTGTTGGTAATGTGCAGGGGGTACGGGTCGATACCTCTCTTTTATGGGAGGATGATCTCCCGTGGGGATGCGGTGTTCTACCCCCTTGACTCGCCCGAAGTCTAACGGGTGTTTACTAAACACTCTCTCATACTCTTGAACCACCCGATAGACTCCTTGTTTCTGATGTGAGGGAGTGGAGTCAGTACCCAGATGTAGTTGCTGACACCAGTCCTCCATGTCTTTCTTAGAGCCGTTACCTTCCTCCGGGTGAGATGGAGGCAAGGGTTCCACAGATCGTATAGAATTTTGATTAGTGGTATATAATTTGGCTAGCGTGGCATACCGGGGCAGGTACACTTCCCTCTCCCCGATATTTATTATGCGAACGGGCACCCTCCCATGGCGTACATTGACGACCCCCCGTGCTGTCAAAATGGTGGGCCTACTGTCTGAGTAAACTGGTTCTACCATTGCCTGGTAATCTCTACCTCTCAGACCAATAGCTGCCCGGCACCAAATCATCATTTCACTTTTTGGGGGCATGGCAATAGGAAAAGGGTCACACATTCTTACGCTACCAATCTCACCGCCGGAGAGTTCCACTTGTTGCCGTTGCATCAGTGCCCGGATCTCTTTCTGGAGCACCCGCTGCTCGCCGGAGCTGGCGTTCTTGGCAACCTGCTGTAAAAGGAAAATCACCTCTGCAAGACAATTTTCAATTACGTTAGTTCCTAGAGTTATTTTTGGGTGACTCTCATGTTTATCAATATCTACAATGATCAGTCCCTGTGCGGCCAGTTCGACTCTACCGATTTTGAGGGTCACCTCTTTAAATCCGATCTGTGGCACGGGCTGGCCATTGCTGGCGATGATACTCAAGTCGTCGTCAGGGTAGCGGGTAATATCCGAGTCATTCCAGTACTGCTTGAAGAGCACGTACGGGATGGTGGTGACCTGTGACCCGGTATCCAGTAGGGCACTCATGGGAATGCCATCCAGTACCACAGGCAAGACTGGACGTCCTCCCACATATCTGTCGCGCCAGTTCGATGGGCCTGGTGATCTTTTTCCTGGAGGTTGGCCCTCTACCCCAGGTTGTGCCCGTTTAAAGAACAGTACCTTTCCATATGTCCGGGTTGATTGCAGCGGCGGCAGATGGGTCGTCCGTCCTCGCTGTATCGGTCACTGGGTCTTCCTCTGGCCGGTGGGGTCCTCCTTGGTCGACGCCACGGGATGTCCTCCAGTCCGGATGCCAGCTGGATCTTCCCTGGGGTGGAAACCTGTAAAGACTGCACAGTTCGGGTTAGCGCAGCAACGCTCTTAACTAGCTCTTGGACCTGATGGTGTAGGTCTGGAGCCGGGTCATTGTCCAAAGCCTGCGCATCAGCTCCCACAGGCCCTGCCGACAAGGGCGCCGCCTCCTGGTGGTAAGTGATAGCTGGGCGCCTGTGGGTCACAACGCCACCCGGTGCTGGTTCTCGGAGCACCCGGATAGCTCTATCCTTGAACTGTGCAAAGTCCAGATGGGGATCCTGTAAGGCCATTGCCCGCAACTGGGTTCGGTGGGTATTGCAATATAAACCCTCTATAAATTGTTCAGTCAACAGCCTGTCCTCGTTTCCCACCCCATCAGGGTCGGTCTGCTTTATGGCCCTCAGGGCCTCTTGTAGGTTTAGTGCATAGTCCCTTATACTCTCATGCGCTCGCTGCTTGCACCCGTAGAATCTAAGCTTGATCTCGGCTGAGGTGCGGGTATCGAAGGTGTCCCTCAGCCGGGTTAGTATCTCTGCGACAGTCTTCCTCCCAGGTGGCCAGGATTTTACTTCCCT
Source organism: Phyllobates terribilis (assembly GCF_046119375.1). Classification (NCBI taxonomy): domain Eukaryota; kingdom Metazoa; phylum Chordata; class Amphibia; order Anura; family Dendrobatidae; genus Phyllobates; species Phyllobates terribilis. The sequence goes on along the minus strand of NW_027362768.1, from coordinate 86,898,515 downwards.
TTTGGCTGCCCCGGTTAGTTGGGCCACCAGGATGCTCACTTTTTGCTCTTCTGTGAGGGGGTACACCTGGAAGAGGCTATCCAGCTTTTCTCTAAAGTCATGCAGGGTATGTGACTCCCCTGAGTACTGGGGTAGCCAAGCTGCTCCCGGGATATAGGGCATGGTGAAGGGCATAACTGCAGCAGCGGTAGCGCTGGCGGGGGTTGAGGCAGTGAAGCTCTCCTCCGTATCCGACATCTTCCTCCCCCCTAGTGGACCGTGGCCTACCTTGCGATGATCCTCTTCCGTAGGCCGCGGCTCCGCAGTGGATCGTCAGGGTTGAGGACCTTCCGTCGCGCTCCTGTGACGTCGGCTTCTGCTGGGCTCCTTCCAGGACCTTACGCAACGTCCGGACGTGAGGCGGGGCTTCCGTTCTCGCGCGCTTTCGGAGTCCACGCCCCTCTTCTTCCCGCGCGGCGTCCTCAAGATGGCGTCCAATGGCGGGAAAACTCCACGGATGGCGGGAAGAAGGTCGAAGATGGCGCCGGATGGCGGGAAAACTTCGCGGATGGCGGGAAGAAGGTAGAAGATGGCGCCGGATGGCGGGAAACCTTCACCACTGGTAAGTTTGAACAGTCTTTGCTTTTCAGGCACGCAGTACCCGGTGGTTGCGGGCACGAAATCCTGCCGACTACGCCAAAGTTGACGCGCCCCTGGGCCTGTGTCGCGCTGCGCTGCGCATGCGGGAGCTTACCCGGAGCCGGATCTGTGGAGGGTTGTAGTCTCGTGGCGGTGACCCGGTCCGTGCCCAGGGAGTCAAACTAGACGGCAGTCCATTAGTAGTAAATGGTTGATGACTACGCCACCCGTTGAGTGCAGCCAGGGGGCTGCTGCTGCAGGGCAGACCGCTGAGGCCGATGGTGGGATTGTGCAGCGTGATAGTATAACCCCCAACGGGAGGGGTATGGCCTCAGGGCAGCCGACGTGGATGATGGGGGTAGCAGGAACCACTCAGAGACGGTACGGTGTAGTTCAGGGTCTTTACTGGTAACAACAAAAGACCCTCCCGGAGTACTTGCTAGCGGATGGGGCCTGGTCAGTCCTTGAGCAGATGGGATCTCCCCTGGCCAGGCGTAGTTGTAGGCCTCCCAAACTGACTGTACTCTTCTGGCTACCTTGCTAGGAGCTGATGTAAGTAGCCCACGTCCCTGAGTGTACCGTGTGGTGCTCACCCGTATGGCCGGTGACTCGGGGCCTTCTAATGGCTTCCGCTCCACGATGGCGGTGCTGGTCCCACGCGTGTGACCGTGCCTTCGGGCTTCTGGGCCAGAGGACCTGAAATCCCCTGCCTGACGGATTCTGCTGCTGGGTAGGAATTAGTCCCCACAGCCTCGGACTCCGGGTCCGGTAAAAAGTTTTCTTAGTCAGGGCGAACTCTGCAGCTGCCAGCCCCTGACTCCTTGTAACTGCTGTTTCTTCCTATGCTGTCTCTACTTCTTCTCTTCTTCTACTCACTCACCCTGCCTCAGCCCCAGGTTTATATAGGGGAAGTTCTTCCCCTCCCAAGACTGGGCAGGAGGTGTGGCATGCACAGGATCCCTGACTAAAGGACCTCCCACCTGCTCTCAGACATAACATTACGTTACTGTGGCAACCAGACCCCTGGGGTGTCACAATACCTCTTAAAGTGTTTTGGTATAGTTTTGAGGAGAGAGTCATTGATATTAGTTTTGGCTTTCTCAATATCCAAATAATGCTCACGTGTCCTTACCTTTAATTCTCTGCTGGTTAACCTCACGTAGATTTTGTTACAAGGGCACTCTGCTACATAGATGACTCCCTTGGCTGCACACGTAATGTGATGTCGGATTTCAAAAATCTGCGACCCATCATGATTTCTAAAGCTCTTGGTTTTAATTAAATTGCCACAAGCCTTACAGAGGCCACAGGGGAAGAATCCATAATTGTCTTTGGATGCTGTGTGAACCTTGGGTTCATAATGACTATGGACCAAAATATCATTCAAATTACGAGACCGTTTGGCCACAATTGATGGAAAATCAGGTAGAATTCGCTTGAGAATTGGGTCAGTCGACAGGACATTCCAATGTGTCATAATGATGGTTTTGAACTTTGTCCATTGAGTGTGATAGTTAGTGATTAGCCGTACTTGATTTCCATCCTGGTTGATTTCTTGGTAAGTTGATTTTTATATAGTAAGGAATTTCTGGAGGTAATCTTGGCTCGTTGGTAGCCTCTTTTGATCACACGGTGACTATAACCTCTGACCTTAAATCGTTCTGACAATTCATGTGATTGTTTCTCAAATTGTTCATCACTAGAACAAATCCTTTTAATGCGTAAAAATTGTCCAATCGGAATACCATTAATAGTGGATTGTAAGTGTGATGATGAGGCATGGAGCAAAGAGTTTGTTGCTGTGGGTTTCCGGAACAAGGTGGTAGATAGATAGCCATCTGGATTTGTAGAAATTAAGATGTCCAAAAATTCTGCAGTTCTGCTAGATTTGTAGGTAAGTTTTATGTTATACTCATTTTGATTCAGGCAGTCCATAAACACTTTTAGCTCTTCACTGGAACCCTCCCAAATAAACATGAGGTCATCGATGTAACGAAGCCAATTGTGGATTTTGTCAATGCCAGGTCTTGTTCCTTCTTGCAATAATTGACGTTCCCAAAAGCCCATGAATAGATTGGCATAGGAAGGGGCACAGGATTCCCCCATGGCGGTCCCCTGTAATTGTAAATAAGTTTTTCTGTTGAAAGTAAACACATTATGCGTTAATATAAATTCCAATAAAGTCAAAATTAATTTTACCAAAGAGGGGTCAATGTTGCTAGATCGAAGAAACCAGGAGACCACCATGAGGCCATCACTGTGCCTTATAGAGGTGTATAAAGCCTCCACATCAGCAGTCACAATTAGCATGTTGTCATTTAAATGTATATTGTCAAGACGGCGCAAGACCATGGTGGTGTCCTTAACAAAAGATGGCAATTCAGAAACAAGAAGTTTAAGGTAATAATCCACAATTTTGCATACAGTCTCGCATAGGCTTTCGTTTCCGGAAACTATGGGTCTCCCTGCAGGGTCCAGTACATTTTTATGCACTTTGGGGATCAAATATGGTGTAGCCAATCTGGGACTCAGATTTTTATATAGATCAAGAAGTTTTTTTGGGATGATGTGGTCTTCAAAAGCCGACACCAAAATATTCAAAAGTTCAGAATGGAATGCAGTGGTGGGATTATAAGTCAACTGTTTGTAACATTTACGATCACTAAGCAATTTGTTAACTAGTTTCTCAGACATTGAATTAGGCCACACCACTACGTTACCACCTTTGTTGGCCATTTTGAAGACCACATCATGCCACTCCTTCATTTTTTGTATGTCTTTCCTTTCTCTAAAACTGAGATTAGACTGGGGTTTGGACTCATGGGCCAATTTTTCAACATCACGTGAGACCATTTTAGTGAAAATTTCCACCACCGGTACAAGAGAAAGAGCAGGAAATTTTTTAGATTGACCTACCAGATGTGTAGGAAAAGCGCTTTCATCTGTGGAATTTTCATCAACCAATGATTGCAAAGTAGCCAAAGCCTCCTGTTCTTCCATAGAAGGGAACATATCAAAAATATTTGATTTGTAATGAAGCTTCTTCAAAATTAGTTTGCGAGCAAATAAATGTATGTCTTTTATGGCCGTGAATGTGTCTAAATGAAATGAGGGGGAAAAAGTTAAGCCTCTCTGTAAGACTGACATTTGGGTTTCAGTTAAAAGATGTTAAAAATTTGATCCCCAAAGTGCATAAAAATGTACTGGACCCTCCAGGGAGACACATAGTTTCCGGAAACTGTATGCAAAATTGTGGATTATTACCTTAAACCTCTTGTTTCTGAATTGCCATCTTTTGTTAAGGACACCACCATGGTCTTGCACCATCTTGACAATATACATTTAAATGACAACATGCTAATTGTGACTGCTGATGTGGAGGCTTTATACACCTCTATAAGGCACAGTGATGGCCTCATGGCGGTCTCCTGGTTTCTTCGATCTAGCAACATTGACCCCTCTTTGGTAAAATTAATTTTGACTTTATTGGAATTTATATTAACACATAATGTGTTTACTTTCAACAGAAAAACTTATTTACAATTACAGGGGACCGCCATGGGGGCATCCTGTGCCCGTTCCTATGCCAATCTATTCATGGGCTTTTGGGAACGTCAATTATTGCAAGAAGGAACAAGACCTGGCATTGACAAAATCCACAATTGGCTTCGTTACATCGATGACCTCATGTTTATTTGGGAGGGTTCCAATGAAGAGCTAAAAGTGTTTATGGACAGCCTGAATCAAAATGAGTATAACATAAAACTTACCTACAAATCTGGCAGAACTGCAGAATTTTTGGACATCTTAATTTCTACAAATCCAGATGGCTATCTATCTACCACCTTGTTCCGGAAACCCACGGCAACAAACTCTTTGCTCTATGCCTCATCATCACACTTACAATCCACTATTAATGGTAGTCCAATTGGACATTTTTTACGCATTAAAAGGATTTGTTCTAGTGATGAACAATTTGAGAAACAATCACATGAATTGTCAGAACGATTTAAGGTCAGAGGTTATAGTCACGGTATGATCAAAAGAGGCTACCAACGAGCCAAGATTATCTCCAGAAATTCCTTACTATATAAAAATCAACTTAGCAAGAAATCAACCAGGGATGGCAATCAAGTACAGCTAATCACTAACTATCACACTCAATGGACAAAGTTCAAAACCATCATTATGACACATTGGAAAGTCCTGTCGACTGACCCAATTCTCAAGCAAATTCTACCTGATTTTCCATCAATTGTGGCCAAACGGTCTCGTAATTTGAATGATATTTTGGTCCATAGTCATTATGAACCCAAGGTTCACACTGCATCCAAAGACAATTATGGATTCTTTCCCTGTGGCCTCTGTAAGGCTTGTGGCAATTTAATTAAAACCAAGAGCTTTAGAAATCATGATGGGTCGCAGATTTTTGAAATCCGATATCACATTACGTGTGCAACCAAGGGAGTCATCTATGTAGCAGAGTGCCCTTGTAGAAAAATCTACGTGGGGTTAACCAGGAGAGAATTAAAGGTAAGGACATGTGAGCATTATTTGGATATTGAGAAAGCCAAAACTAATATCAATGACTCTCTCCTCAAAACTATACCAAAACGCTTTAAGAGGTATCATAATTGTAACCCCCATTTATTGAAAATTAGGGGGATTGATGTTGTCACCATGGGCATAGAATCATAGAATCATAGAATCATAGAATGGTAGAGTTGGAAGGGACCTCCTGGGTCATCTGGTCCAACCCCCTGCTCAAAGCAGGATTCACTAGATCATCTCAGACAGATGTCTGTCCAGCCTCTGTTTGAAGACGTCCATTGAAGGGGAACTCACCACCTCTCGTGGCAGCCTGTTCCACTCATTAATCACCCTAAATGTCAAAAAGTTTTTTCTAATATCTAATCTGTGTCTCCTCCCATTTAGTTTCATCCCATTGCTTCTAGTCTTTCCTTGTGCAAATGTGAATAAAGATGATCCTTCTACAATGTGACAGCCCTTGACATATTTGTAGACAGCTATTAAGTCTCCTCTCAGTCTTCTTTTTTGCAAGCTAAACATTCCCAAATCCTGCAACCGTTCCTCATAGGACATGGTTTGCAGACCAGTCACCATTCTGGTCGCTCTTCGTCAGGGGGGGAGATCTACATAAGAAATTAGCTAAATGCGAAAGCAGATGGATTTATTGTCTGGGCTCCCTGGCCCCCCAAGGTCTCAATGAAAGTTTTGGGTTTGGGGTCTTTCTGTGATCTATATGAGACTTGAAACACAAAAATTTTTTCGTGGTGGGCATTTTGTGTTTTGTATGTGTTGGTTTTAACATTTTATTTTTTCAGTTTTAGTATATGGTACCGGGACTGGATGAATATTGATGGAGATCGATTTGTGACGCACCTATGCAAACTAGAGATGCCAAACTAAATTGTTATGAGAACTTCTGGAATTTCGCCCTCTTTCACTCTTGTTGTGACATTAAGGACTGATTTCCTCCCTCCCCCTTCTCTTTTTTTTTTTCCCCTCACTTTTGTCACTTTATGCATCTTCCATGTTATTGACAAGAAATATGATATTTTTGTGCACCTATTATGCCATTTTATTTTTCATTATATATTTTTACTTTTCTATTTTTATGATATGAATTATGACTGTACTTGCACAGCACTGTCACTTTATACCATTTTATACGATGTTATTTATGATACCCTTTATTCATTAATATTACACTGTCATTTTTTAATAATATGGATATTATTCTTTTGCACAGCACCGTCACTTTATACCAATATTTATGATGTGATATTTATATATACTTCATCCATTTGAACTGCACTGCATTTTCAATCATATAGATATAAATTAGAATATGCATTGGCATAACATTGTCACTTCACAATTGGACAACTATCGGATAACACTTTTTCATTCATTCCCCCCCTCTTTTTTTGTATTTGCCTCTTACTCACTTTTTTCATCCTTTATTATTTTCTTCCTAATTTTGTCTTTTTCTTTTCTTTCCCTTTTTTTCTTTCTTCCTTTCACTCACCCCCTCTCTATTACTCTCCTTGACCTTTAAGAATATTCCTAGTTAATGATTATAAATACAATATCGGCTGTCCACCTCTTTCCTGTGGTTGGCGCGCATGCGCGGGTTGTCGCAATGCTAAGCCCCGTATACTGTGGCTTGTTAGTGCTGCTTACGCCTCGCTTCCGCTTGTCAGCTGAAAGCGAGAGCGTCATTCAGCACGTGACCGCTGGTATCGAGACTCATTCATCAGCAGCGGCCTCCACCTGCTCATGCGCCATTGGATCCACATGGGTTGCGTCACTCTATTTTCCCCCGCACATCACTGTCTGATTGGCCCTCAGTCACATAAAAAAACACACATGCCCCCCACTTTGGCACGCCTCCCGAAGAAGCTAATGCGAAATGTGCGCGTCGGAGCAGGAAGCAGGAGCGTTCACATCGGTATGGGATACTTTTGATGATCTAACTGTGAATTATTTATTATATGTTGACATTAATATTTGATACTCCACTTTTCATCGGAAGATTCACTTGAGTAATTGGCATATCAGTTAGAGGGGAACCTTGTATATTTATTGGCTGTGTTATTCTATGTGCTCAATGGCACGAGAACACTGCTGTTTCCCTCACCTGATATGCTGCTGTCTGTGATTCACCCCGTCATGTGGAACATATAGGTCAACCCTGGGTGTTTCTTTGTTTTTCATTGATTGATCCAATCATGTTGGAATGTTATTGACTGTATTTACAAAGAATACTGTTGTGGAGATATTTTCCACCATGAAATTTTGTTGAAGGACGATTTTAGCCCGATTTGCATTATTTTTCATCTGATATCCCTCCCATAGACTAAAAAGCTCCTATTGTGTCTTCCCTTGATTGGTACCTTTCCCTTTTATCTTTTTATTATTTATTTTTATCCATGTTTCAAATCAAATATTCTTTTTAATATTTATTTTGTTACTCCTTTTTTACTTGGTGATTACTATACACCTTCGTAAAAATCTGTATTTATCATTTTTATAAGAGTCAGCCTGTCAGCATTTTCAGGTGATAGGCGGATGCGCCTATTGGTTATAATTCCACCCGCGGCACTAAAAACCTGCTCTGACAAAACGCTAGCGCCAGGGCAGGCCAGGACCTCCAACGCGTAGAGAGCCAGTTCATGCCACGTGTCCAGCTTGGATACCCAATAATTATAAGGCACAGAGGAATCACAGAGGACTTTGGTACGGTCGGCAAGGTACTCCTTCACCATCTTCCGAAACTTTGCACTCCTTGTGAGAGTACCCTGCGCCTTAGGGCCTGTGCGATGGGAGGGTCTGAGAAAACTATCCCAGAACTTTGACAGTGTTCCCCTGCCTCTGCCGGATTGCATTTCTGGCTCTCTCGCCTGTACTTCTTGGTTGTCCAATGAACTGTGACCTCTGCCACCAGAATTTTCAGATGGGAATTTTTTTAATAATTCCGCAACAAGGGCCTTCTCGTACTGCACCATTTTATTAAGCCTGTCCTGCAAGGGAATAAGAGACATAAAGTTCTCCCTGTAGCGTGGGTCAAGAAGCATCACCAACCAATAATGACAGTCACCAAAAATATGGAAAACATGAGGGTCACGAGAAAGGCAGCGTAACATAAACTGAGACATGTGCCAGACTGCAAAGAGGCAAGACTTCCATGTCCTCACCATGCTCCCTGCTCATCCTCCTCATTTTCCTCCTCCTCCCTGTCCTCAGGCCATCCATGCTGAACAGACGACAAGACAGTTGTGCAGGTAGTACCGTGTATAGCGCAGGAAACTAGCTCCGGTTCTTCCTCCTACTCCTCTTCATTGTCAGCCAATCCATGTTGGGATGAGTTGAGGCTGGGTTGTGTGTTCTCACACTGTATGGTTCCTTGGTCCATCTCATCATGCTCCGCTTGCAATGCATCCTCTTTAATTGAGAGCAGAGAACATTTCAGAAGACAGAGAAGCGGGATGGTGATGCTAATTATGGCATCATCGACGCTCACCATCTTGGTGGAGTCCTTAAAATTTTGAAGGATGTTACAGATGTCTGACATCCATGTCTACTCCTGAGGTCTTATGTGTGGAGTCTGACCTGAATACCGACGGCCTTGTTGATGCTGGTAGTCAACAACAGCCCTTTTCTGCTCACAAATCCTTCCCAACATCTGCAATGTAGAGTTCCAACGGGTGTGGACATCACAGTCGGTGAGCCGGAAGCTGCAAATGCTGCTGAAGCACGGCAAGGGCGGCGGAAGCTGTAGCTGACTTTCTAAAATGGGCACACAGGCGGTGTACTTTGACAAGCAGATCCGGCAGATACAGGTAGGTTTTGAGAAACCGTTGAACCATGAGATTAAACACATGGGCCAGGCAAGGTACGTGTGTTAGCTCGCCTCGCCTCAGAGCTGCAACCAGGTTTCAACCATTGTCACACACGACCATGCCTGGCTGTAGGTTCAGCGGAGTTAGCCACAGAGATACCTGCTCTTTCATAGCTGTTCACAACTCTTCAGCATTGTGCAGTTTGTCACCTAAGCATATTAACTTCAGTACAGCCTGTTGCCGCTTCACTGAGGCAGTGCTGCAGTGCTTCCAGCTTGTGACTGATGTGGTCATTTCGGAGATGAAGGCTGAAGAGGAGAAGGAGGATGAGGTGCAGGAGCTGTAGAAAGTGGGGGCAACCCTGATTGACCCAGGACCCACAATTCTCGGCGTCAGTAGGTCGTTTTCCGTCCTAAGGTCCGACTGGATCCCTGCTTCCACTATGTTAACCCATTGTGCGGTCAGCGAGATGTACGTCCCTGCCCATAAGCACTTGTCCACGTGTCCGTGGTTAGGTGGACTTTCCCAGTAGCTGCATTGTTGAGGGCACGGCTAATGTTGTGGGACACGTGCTTGTGTAATGCAAGGAAGGCACACCGGGGGAAATAGTGGTGGCTGGGGACCGAGTACCAAGGAACGGCTGCCGCCATTAGGTTGTAAAAAGCTTCCGTCTCCACGAGCCTAAAAGGCAACATTTCAAACGTAAGCATTCTCGAAATGTGTGACTTTAGTAGTGTGGCCTGTGGGGCGTTAGCTGTGTATTTGCCCTTGCGTTCCAAGGACTGGGGTAGGGACAACAGAACGCTGCGCTGGGACAAGGACATGGACATGTTTGCTAATGGTGCTAGTTGAGAGTGTTCAACGACAGGTGCAGGGCTTGAGGCATCTTGGCATGCGCCATGGACAGGGGATTGGCTTGCATGCACAACAGCGGAAGAAGCAGCGGTGTCACCAGCAGACACTGTTGCTTAACCCTGGGGTTCGGCCCACTTAGTCGGGTGCTTTGCTACCATGTGGCTGATCATGCTGGTGGTGATCAGGCTGATAGTTTTGCTACTCCTGCTGATCCTGGCCTGGCAGGTGGTACAAATGTCCTTTTTGGGGTTATCGGCAGAGTCTTTAAAAAACAACTAGACTCGGGAAGACCTAACAGTTGTACTGGCAATTTCTGTCGTGTTGATGTTACGGGGAACGGTTGCCCGCCTTCTGTCTGCAGTCTCCACACTGCTTGTTCTTGCCTGTTGTGGTGCTATGCCTCCCTCCCCTTGTGTGCTGCTGTCCTCGCTCTGCATGTCACTGACTCGCCCCCAGAGCCGTGGGATACTCGGCAGCCGGGCCTATGGATGCCGGTGGGGAGTATCACGGTGGCTGGCCCGGTCCGTGGCCCAGGGCGGTCAACCAAAAGAAAAGGGGGGTTTTGGGTATATATATGGGATGTTGGAATAGTTCGTGACGCCACCTGTGGTGCCTGGTAAGATCTACCAGCGCTGCGACAGTCCTCTGAGGCAGATGTTAGGGCAGCTTATTATGGAACGGCTCCCCACAGGTGGAGCGGGCCTTAGGGCAGCGTGGTGAAATGGATGGTGGTGCAGGTGAGAGACGGCCAGGACGGTTCAGGGAGAAATGACAGACACTCACACGGGGGTTCGCTTCGGTACCTTTACTGTTGTAGATGCAGGTATGGTCCAGGGTACTCGGTACGAAGGGTGCACTTCTGGACTCTCCCCAGTGAGCGGGTATAGGACCCCCTGATCCATTGCTTTCACTCGCTAAGCTTCTGACCTGCCTGGAGCTAGGCCTGACTTAATTACTGTCTCTCTCTCACTTGCACCCGCTGACCTGGTGGTAGGGCCTTCTCTTGGAGATGACTCTCCCTGGTCGCTGGGGCCTCCGTGACTCCTAGCCCTGGTACAGTAGTCAGCGTTGGTCGACCTGGGACTTGAAGTCCTCCAGGTATCCGGTGGTCCCTACTGGGTATAAAGGGACCCTGTAGGCGCGGACCCGGTGTCCAGTGTATAGTTCGGGGTGAACCTGGTACGCTCCTCTGCCCCCTCGTTGCTTCCTCTCCCCTCTTACCTTCGGCCACACTCAGGGCCCTCACTAGGCTTCAACTCGTGCTGTAGGCCTTGGCTCGCCTAAGCACAGCAGCCTGCGTGCTGCTTCTTCACTGATCTCCTAGCGTCAGCACACTCTAACTACCTAACTCCACCCTCCAGTTTTTATATCCCTAATGGGGCTCCCTCTGGTGGTCTGAGGTGGTAGGGTGGAGGTATGTGAATGTGTGAGGTCCTCTTGTGGAGAAGTCCATCCATGCACCCTACTGGGTTCTGTGGCACCTGTGCGCTGCAGGTCGCCACATCAACTTGCCAGGTTGGGTCAGTGACTTTATCATCCACCTTCTCTTCTTTCACTTCTGCACTCTGGTCCTCCTTCTGACTTTCTGGCAATTGTCTCATCATCATCCACCTCTTGTGACAGTTTCCCACCGTCACCTTCGTATGACCGTGGCTGCTCAAATATTTGGGCATCGCTACATGCAATCTCCTCTTGCCTCGCTTCAAGTGGACCAGGCGAGAGGCCCGAATCTATAAATGGAAAAGTGAACAGCTTTTCAGAGTATCCAAGTGTGGGATCAGTTGTCTCTGGGCATTCGGCAAGGTGGGAGGAAGGAGTATCAGGGTGAGGAATATGCGATCCAGACTCATGGCTACTGACACTTGACCATGTGGAAGACAGTGTGGTGGTGGTGGCTAAGTGACTGGATGTGACGTGCCCCCTGGGGCCATGGGGTACTCGGTGCCGGGCCTGTCAGTGCTGAGGATGTCACAGTGGCAGTGACCCCGTCCGTGACCCAGGGCGGTCAATTAAAGGAAAAGTAAAAGGGGGAATAAAGTTTTTTTGGAGATAATGTTCGTGACGCCATATGTGGTATGCGGCTCTATGGGGCCGCCGCTGCGGTGCAGATCCGCTGGAGCTGATGGTGACGCAGCAGGGTTGGTTCAGCTCTCCACAGACAGAGCTAAGCTCCAGGGCACTATATGAAGAATTGTGGAGGTAGATGTTGTTGGCGCGGTGTAATGCAGGGCTGGTGACGCAGTAATGATTCAAGGACACAGTGGGGTGCAGTCTTCAGGCTTTACTTACAGTTATTAAGCTGCTCCAAGTTACAATGGCCAGGTTATAACCGCTCACGTCGTCCTGTGTCCTCCGGGGAAGTGATCCAGCCAACTCTCAGGTATTTTGGAAGCACTTGAATGGGACCCCTTTCTGTGTACCTCTCCAGGTCGTCTTCTCTGCGCTGGCTCTCGCCCTCCTGCCCTGAGCCTCACACCCAGTGTCCCAAGCCAGTGGCCCTCTATGGCCACCTTTTCGGTGATTAAGTGTGGAGTGTGGCTACAGCACCTGAAATACTGCAACCTCCGGTTTGCTAGCTGAGACTTGAAGTACTCCACTAGGCTTGGGCCCATCCGCTACTGCGGCCTGATCCCTCCACGTCAGCGTGAATTAGGGCGCATGGGTGGCAACCTGCAATCGCCGTGCCCCTGGGATCTCTTCTGTCTCTCTGGAGCCCTTCTCACTGCTCCCGTCTTATTTCCTAACTTTCCTCCTGGGCCTCTCTCAATAGGCCCAACTCCTCTCTCACTCCTTCCTTGCTCTCCTGAGCAGAGCTCCTCCTGAGCTCCCAACTCCCAACTGCCTCTCCTCTGAACCTCTGAAAACCCCTTCTAGAACTTTCTACCCTTCTTTTTATACTCCTACCCTCTGTGTTCCACTGAACTTCTTCCTCCACCCACACCCACTACATGGTTCCCCCTCTCTTGGTTCCCCCCTTCCAGCCAGGGACAGGGCTCAGCAGTGAACAAGTGCATCTTGCCCCGCCTGCTGGTCTGGAGTGGTGTAGTGTTGGATGTAGGTGTGTGAGTCCCGGGTAGTACTCCCTCCTTACCTGAGAGTGGGGTACTACACCTCTGTCTGAGATGCAGTACCTCTGTGGCAACTGGACCCGCAGGGGCGGCACAGAAGAATTATCTGCTATCCAACCAATAACCTTTTGACACTGCTCTGTGTTTAATATCGAGTGACAAGATGTGGGTGTTTATTGTGGCACAATTTCAGCTTGCCCACTGCCTCGGCCTCATCCTCTGCATGCCCCATCACCATCACATCCACTTCCCCATCCCTTGCCACACGCCTTACCCATTTTAAATGGAGGACAATATTTTCCACGTTCACTACAAATGGCTGGACTTGAACCGCAGTGATATGTGATATGTGTGACGGAAAACCATAATTTTAAATAACTGGCCTGTCGGTTACTATTTTTCACAGCGACCTCGTGTCAATAACTTCACTGACACACTGCAACAAAATTTAAATGGAGGCCAGAAATGGCTGAATTTGGAGCGTACTTATATGTGATTCGTGTGATGGAAAACCGCAGTTTTAAATAGCTGGCCTGTAGGTTACTATTTTTCACAGCGACCTCATGTCAATAACTTCACTGACACACTGCAACAAAATTTAAATGGAGGCCAGAAATGGCTGAATTTGGAGCACATTTACTGTATATGTAAGCGTAAGTGCAAACGAAAGTAAGTGTGTGACTTGTTTTTCAGTGAAGAGGTATTTGGGAATCCTGCAGAAATACCTGTGTGAATTGCGGTGAGTTGCTGAATTGTGACCTGCTGAGTGCTTTTCTACCTGTTTAGTTTTATTGGGCTTTTTAAAACCTATTTTCTCACTACAGTTTTACAGTTTCTTAGTTTACTACCTGTGTATTTAAGGGTTAACTACATTGCACTAAAATCCTGAGGTGTAGCTATACTCACAAGGGGGTTAATTAAGGGGGAGGGGTCATAATTAAGTGTTTATAAGCGGCAGCTGGTTGGGGCATCCAGTCCTTTGGAAGTGCATTGAGCTGTAGGGTGCATTGCTGCAAAAGGGGAAAAAAAACCTCTTTAAATCTTCTTCCTTAGCGAGTGTGAATGAGCTGAGTGTGACTGGAGTGTAAGTGCAAACGAAAGTAAGTGTGTGACTTGTTTTTCAGTGACTTTGGATTCAGGGAGTTTGGAAGGGAGGAATTTGGACTGAATTGCTGTCTGTATTTCATTAATTCTTTACATTTCTTTTTACTTAACATTTCTGTCTAGTGCAATCCCCATTAGGAAATGAGCTCCATAATTGGCAATGCTACCCAGTGTACATCTTGCCACATGTATGCAATCCTTGAACAGCCGGTCGGGGCTGCATACTGCTGCGCGAGATGTGTGCACGTTGTGCGTTTGGAAACCCAGGTACTGGATCTAAATGAGCAGCTGGCAACACTGAGATCCATTGACAATATGGAAAGGAGTCTGCTGCTCACTGAGCAGCTGCTCACTGTGGTAGATGTGGGGGAGGGTGGTAGTAGGGAGCTGCAGGACAGTGAGGCAGCTAGCTGGGTGACAGTTAGAAGGGGGGGTAGAGGGAAGAGTGCCAGGGAGGCTAGTCCTGATCTGGCACACCCCAATAAGTTTGCAAAGTTGGCAGATGAGGGGGGTGACGGTACAAGGGTAGCACTGCTGCAGCAAGGCATGTCCCCTGAAAGCCGGAGGAGTGTCAGCTCCAGTAAGGAGGGAAATAGGAGAGCGGGGCAGGCCAGGCAGGTTCTGGTAGTGGAGGACTCAATTATTAGGGTAACAGATAGGGAAATCTGTCACAAAGACAGGGATCGTCGAACAGTGTGCTGCCTACTTGGCGCTCGAGTCCGGCACATCGCTGTTCGGGTTGACAGATTACTGGGAGGGGCTGGTGAGGATCCAGCAGTCATGGTGCACATTGGCACAAATGACAAAGTTAGAGGTAGGTGGAAGGTCCTTAAAGATGATTTCAGGGAATTAGGCTGCAAGCTGAAAGCAAGGACCTCCAAGGTGGTATTCTCTGAAATACTACTGGTACGACATGCCACACCAGAGAGGCAACAGAAGATTAGGGAGATAAATAAGTGGCTCAAGAACTTGTGTAGGAAGGAGGGATTTGGGTACCTGGAGAACTGGGCCGACTTCTCAGTTTGCTACAGACTCTACGCTAGGGACCGGCTGCACCTCAATGGGGAGGGTGAAGCTGTGCTGGGGGAGAAAATGACTAGAAGGTTGGAGGAGTGTTTAAACTAGGGATTGGGGGGGAAGGTATTTATTTTATAGGTGGGGAAGATAGTGCAGATAGTGACCTGGGCACAAATAAAGAAATTGGGGGTGGGGTTAGAACAGTCAATAAAGTAAGAAGGAATAGAGGTACAGAGAGATATATAAAATGCATGTACACTAATGCCAGAAGCCTCACCAACAAAATGGAGGAATTAGAATTAATTTTGTTGGAAAATAATTATGACTTGGTGGGGATATCGGAGACGTGGCTGGACGAGAGCCATGACTGGGCAGTTAATTTACAGGGCTATAGTCTGTTCAGAAATGACCGTACAAACAAGCGAGGGGGGGGTGTGTTTATTAGTGTTGAGCAAGCACTAAAATGCTCGGGTGCTCGAAGCTCGGGCCGAGCTCACCGTGATACTCGGGTGCTCGACCCGAGCAACGAGCCCAATGTTAGTCTATGGGAGACCTGAGCATTTTTGCGGTGGCACCCCCGGCAGTCTGTAGAAAGCCTAAAAAGTGCCCAAAACGATAGCGACAGTGCTCAAAAGACATGGGGGCAGCATGGGGATTGCCCTTGGAAGCATTTCTGACCCCCAGGTCACTGCTGTCAACAACGTGGTCAGAGGTATTAAGCCACTTTTATGGGCTCACAATAAAACGTTCAAAAACGAAACTGAAACGGTTTTCCTGTGAAATATGTTAAGGAATTTCCTTTCCAGGGTAAAGACTTGTGTATAAGGTAAAATAAATAACCAAAAACAAAATTACTCCTCTACACCTTGGGCTATGTTCACAAGTATAATTTTTCATGCGTTTTTACACTTTTGTATTGCTTTCAACCGTGACAAATGCATTCACCAGGAAATGTAATTTTAACATTTTACAACCTTATCTGGCCATGTGCTGTGTGACACATGCATACAGTGCTGAAAAGACATGGGAACAGCTTGGGGAAGACCCCTGGAAGCATCTCTGACTCCCAGGTCACTGCCTAAAAGTGTGCCCATCAGAAGTTATCCTTGCCGCATCAGAAGATGCAGACTTGCAACTATCCCCGTGCAAGTCCTTGTCCCAGGGCAGTGTTCAATTGTACCTCTCCCATTCCATGCAATGCAAGCGCAAATAAGCAGCCAACCACTCACCCACAGGCTGCAATACCATACTGCTAGCTTTCACTTGAAATGGGGCCTTTTAGTTTGGAGGAGGCCGAAGAAGGCCACTACCTCATGGCTGCTTGGGCGGCCTGGTATCCATACTCTGTCCCCAGCCGCCCGGCAGCCGGGTGTCCACACTCGGTCCCCAGCTGCCAGGGGGCGGCCGGGTGTCCTTACTCGTTCCCCAGCCGCCCCGCGGCGCGTGTCCACACACAGTCCCCAGCCGCCTGGGCGCGGCCGGGTGTCCATAAACGGTCCCCAGCCGCCCCTATTTCTCCTGTCACCTTCCCACACACTTTTCTTAGCCTGGCCTGCTTTAGAGCAGCATCGAACGAGCCCACCAGAGAACCAGATTCCTCCGGTGGGCCCTGGCTTCTCCATCAGGGGAGTTCAGAGTGCCAAGGTGAGGAGCATGATGATGATGATAGAAGTTAGCATCTGCTTTGTTTTCTTGGAATGCAAGCGTAAGTATGTAGCCTGCCACCCACCCACCCCCAGGCTGCAATGCCATACTGCTAGCTTGCACTTGAAATGGGGCCTTTTAGTTTGGAGGAGGCTGAAGCTGGCCACTAACTCATGGCTGCTTGGGCGGCCTGGTATGCTTTGTTTTCTTGGAATGCAAGCGCATGTATGTAGTAGCGGCTAGGCCTGAGGTGGTCAGCGTTTTGGCGCATATCCTACCTCCTCCGAGGATTGCTGGATGTTTTCCTGCTACTATCCCAGTTCTATTACTCCCGTTAAAACAAAGCTTCAGGTGATAAATGATGGATGAGGTGGTGGCAAAGGAGAAAGAGCAAGAGGAACAGGGACCATTCACATCAATATCAGGCCAGTCAACCACGCATGTCTTGTAGGATATGTTTCTGTACCAAAAGGAGCGGTTCGGCTACAAACTCATAGGGCATACAGTGAGTGCGATGCCTACCAAAAATTTAGAGGCACTCCAATGCTCCTTGGAAGTGACATGGAGGTCAAAGGGCCTTAACTAAACCATTTTTTCCATTTATAGCAACTGGGTCTCCTGTGCACTGTGTTGGCCTAAGCAGTGAATGGAAGGCTTTCCAAAAATTATGAGGAACTGCAATGCCCCTTGAAACAGACGTGGATTACAGCGTACTAAAAACCTTCTACCCATTATTGGGGAGTGGGTCTCCCTTAGTGCTCGCCTATGCATTGAAAAGCAAAAGCTGACTAAAATTAGGAGGAAATGCAATGCCCGTTGGAAGAGTCGTGGAGGTCGCAGTAGCTTAACAAGGCGGTTTTAATGCCCCTTGGAAAAGTGGTGGAGGTCAAACCTGCCAAAAATTAGGACGGAGAAACTTGCAATGCCCCTTACAAGAGCCATGCAGTACAGCATATTACAAACATTATTCTCATTATTGGGGAGTGGGTCTCCCATAGTCTTTGCTTATGCCTTCCAAGCAAAAGCTGCCAAAAATTAGGACGGAGGAACTTGCAATGCCCCTTACAAGAGCCATGCTGTACAGCATATTACAAACATTATTCCCATTATTAGGGAGTGGGTCTCCCATAGTCTTTGCTTATGCCTTCCAAGCAAAAGCTGCCAAAAATTAGGAGGAAATGCAATGCCCGTTCGAAGAGTCGTGGAGGTTAGAGTTAATTAAAAACAACATTTCAATGCCCCTTGGAAGAGCTGTGGAGTTCAGAGTGGTTTAACAAGACGCTTTTAATGCCCCTCGGAAGAGACGTGGAGGTCCCAGTAGCTTAACAAGATGGTTTTAATGCCCCTCGGAAGAGACGTGGAGGTCGCAGTAGCTTAACAAGATGGTTTTAATGCCCCTTGGAGGAGATGTGGAGGTCCCAGTAGCTTAACAAGACGCTTTTAATGCCCCTCGGAAGAGACGTGGAGGTCGCAGTAGCTTAACAAGACGGTTTTAATGCCCCTTGGAATAGTGGTGGAGGTCGCAGTAGCTTAACAAGACGGTTTTAATGCCCCTTACAAGAGCCATACAGTACAGCATCTTAAAAATATTATTCCCATTATTGGGGAGTGGGTCTCCCACAGTCTTTGCTAATGCCTTCCAAGCAAAAGCTGACAAAAATAAGGATGGAGGAACTTTCAATGATGGCAACACGGACCACAGTCACCCTGGTGGTATAGTGGTGGTGGAGGCTGAGGATTAGGAGAAGAACATAAAATAGCCGAAATTAGGAAGCGTATACCCATGTGTGGGTGTGAAGCGGTGCATGTGAATATACCTCCCGAAATAACACAGTGGATTTGACTTTATGTTACTCTGCTGTCATTTGGTGGTGATGAGAAGTCTGGCCCAATCCGGCCCTTGTTCATTTTGATAAGGGTCAGCTTGTCAGCATTGTCAGTTGACAGGCGAGTGCGCTTATCAGTTATAATTCCCCCAGCGGCACTAAAAACACGTTCCGATAACACGCTAGCGGCAGGGCAGGCTAGGACCTCCAAGGCGTACAGAGCGAGTTCATTCCAAGTGTCAAGCTTGGATACCCAATAATTAAAAGGCACAGAGGAATCATGGAGGACGCTGGTACGGTTGGCAAGGTACTCCCTCACCATCTTTTGAAACTTTCCACTCCTTGTGAGAGTACCCCGCGCCTCAGGGTCTGTCCGAAGGGAGAGTCTGAGAAAACTGTCCCAGAACGTTGACAGTGTTCCCCTGCCTCTGCTGGATTGGAGTTGCGTCTCTCTCGCATGTACGCCTTGGTTGGGCAACGAACTGTGACCTCTGCCGCTAGCGTGTTCAGATGGGAATTTTTTTAACAGTTCTGCAGCAAGGGCCTTCTGGTACTGCCCCATTTTTGTAGACCTCTCCACCTCAGGAATAAGAGAGTGAAAGTTCTCCTTGTAGTGGGGGTCTAAAAGTGATGACTGTCACCCAACATTTTGACAACGCGATGGTCACGGTTAAGGCAGCGTAACATAAAGTCAGCCATGTGTGCCAGACTGGTAACGGGCAAGACTTCCATGTCCTCTCCAAGATGACGACTGACCATGCTCTCCTCCTCCTCCTCCTCCTCCTCCCCCCTGTCCTCAGGCCACCTACGCTGAACCGACGGTACAGGTACTACCGTCTACAGCGCAAGATACAAACTCCTGTTCTTCCTCCTCCTCCTCCTCTCCCTCATTGTCCCCCAGTGCACGTTGGGATGAGATGAGGCTGGGCTGTGTGTAATCGACCGCTACGGCTTCTTGATCCATCTCATCATACTCTGGCTGCAATGCCTCCTCTTTAATTCTCTGCAGAGAGTGTTGCAAAAGACAGACAAGTGGAATGCTGACGCTAATGATCGCCACTCACCATCTTGGTGGACTCCTCAAAGTTCGTCAAGATGGTACATATGTCAGACATCCAGGTCCACTCCTGAGGTCTTATGTGTGGAGTCTGACCTGAACATCGACGGCCTTGTTGCAGCTGGTACTCCACAACTTCTCTCTTCTGCTCACAAATCCTTTGCAACATGTGGAGGGTGTAACGGGTCTGGTAGGTGGAACCTCTGAGCAATAATACAAGGGGGCAGTCCTTGTAAGGAAGCGGGTGGCTCCCAGGGAAGGCGGGCAGGTAGTCACGGCTAGTGACAGGGACAGTCTCTGGGTAGAAGGGCAGGAGGTCACGGCAAGTGACGGGGACAGTCTCTAGACAGGCAGGTGGCAGTGCCGGCAGAGCCTCCAGGTAGGCTAGCAGGCAGGTAGCAGGTGGACGCTCCCAGGTGAGCGGGCAAGAGTCTCTGGACAGGCAGGTGGTCACAGCAAGTGACGGCGGAGCCTCCAGGTAGGCTAGCAGGCAGGTAGCAGGTGAGCGCTCCCAGGTGAGCGGGCAAGAGTCTCTGGACAGGCAGGTGGTCACAGCACGTGACGGCGGAGCCTCCAGGTAGGCTAGCAGGCAGGTAGCAGGTGAGCGCTCCAAGGTGAGCGGGCAAGAGTCTCTGGACAGGCAGGTGGTCACAGAACGTGACGGCGGAGCCTCCAGGTAGGCTAGCAGACAGGTAGTAGGTGAGCGCTCCCAGGTGAGCGGACAGGCTGGTCCATAGACAGACTGACAGGTGTCGGAAGGCAGACCGTCGGACCGCAGGCTTGCAAGCAGGTAAGCGGATATCAGGCAGGTATCAAGCAGGAATCTGGCAGGTGACTGGCAGGTAACAAGCAGGAATCTGGCAGGTGACTGGCAGGTAACAAGCAGGAATCTGGCAGGTGACTGGCAGGTAACTGGTAACGGGACCTGAGGGCTGAAGCAGAGTGAAGGCTTTGCAACAACATTGCTCGGGCACCTCCATTTTGGAGGAGGTGCCTTATATATGGGAGGTCCTCCGGCAATTGGCCGGGGACTCCTTAGGACGGCGCGCGCGGTCCCTTTAAGAGAGGGGGAGCGCGCGCGCGCCCTAAGCACGCTGCCGGGGAAGGAGCGCGTGCCGGAAGCAGCGGGGAGAGAAGCGCTGGAGGACGCCGCGCCTAGAGCGGGGAGGTGAGAGGGACGGAGTCTCTGCCTAGTACGGGGCAGAAGAGAAGATCCTGGCGCCCTTGAGACGGTCAAACAATTCGGAGATGAGCCGTCTTTCTTTTAGACAAAGAAGAATCCGGCTCCAGCCGGGGAGGTAGATTTTCGGATAAATCCCCTAGCCAGATTCTCTTCAATGTACTCAGACATGGACCGGGTCTCGGCTGCAGACAATGGGTAGATACGCCCACAGAGAGGAGTGGTGCCAGGTACCAAGTCAATCGGGCAGTCATATGGCCTATGGGGTGGCAACGTCTCTGCTTCCTTCTTACCGAAGACGTCCGCATAGGGCCAGTAAGGAGCCGGAAGACCGGGTAAATTAGCTGGAGTAGGCGGAGGGCGAGCTGGGCGGACCGGAACCAGGCAGGTCCTATGGCAGTCTGGACCCCATCGGAGTACTTCACCGGATCGCCAGTTCAATACGGGTTCGTGTGTCTGGAGCCAAGGTAGACCTAGCAACAGGGAGTGAGAAAGTCCGGACAGCACATGGAATGAGATTTCCTCAGAGTGCAGCATTCCCACCTGCAGGGTTATGGGTTCAGTGACGAGCAGGATGGTCTCCGAGAGAAGTCTTCCATCCACGGAGGCGACTGACAATGGTTCAGCCAGGGGCTTGGTGGGAATACGGTATCTCTCTACCAGAGACTGGGAGATGAGGTTTCCAGCAGCTCCAGAATCCAGGTGGGCGAGTTCAAAGTGACGGTTTTCTCCCCAAGCAATAGAGACCGGTAAAGTCAGAGACGGAGAGGGCTTACTTTTGTCTAGGACGACCTCTCCGAGCGGTCCTAGACACTGGCGTTTCCCGGCTTTTCCGGGCAGGAACGGATGAAGTGCTCCATATTGCCACAATAGAAACAGCTTCCCTCGGCTCTGCGAGATTCTTGGCGAGATCTGACCATCTTGGTCTGGTCGATCTGCATAGGTTCAGGCGAGGGCGCCCGCGGGGTGACTGATTGAGAGGCAGGTCTCAGGGAAGTAGGAGCAGAGCAAGAAAAGTCTTTCTCCCAGGCAGTCTCTTTGGCACGTTCTTGGAACCGGATGCCTATCCGGGTAGCTAGTGACACCAGGTCATCCAGAGTGGTAGGAATATCCCGACCAGCTAACTCGTCCTTAATCCGACCGGAAAGACCCTCCCAGAAGACGGACACCAGAGCCTCATTTTCCCAGGTAAGCTCAGAAGCGAGGGTGCGGAACCGTATGGTATATTGGCCCACGGTGAGACTCCCTTGGTGGAGACGTAGCAGAGAGGAGGCAGAAGAGGTTTTCCGTCCAGGTTCATCGAAGACTTTCCGGAAAGCAGCGAGGAAAGACGGCAGGTCGGACACCAGGGGATCCCCTCTCTCCCACAGGGGAGTTAGCCATGCCAGTGCCTCCCCAGTGAAATGGAACATGATGAAGGCCACCTTGGCCTGGTCGGAGATGAACTGGTATGCCAATAGCTCAAAGTGCAGGGTGCACTGGTTTATGAAACCCCGAGCTAAAGTAGGTTCGCCGGCAAAGCGTGGAGGTGCCAGAAGCCGAGGTCCATAGTCGGGTACCATGAAGGGACTGGATTGCGGTACCTCAGGAATGGGCACGGCTGGACCAGAGGTAGACAAAGACGAGTCACACAATGCGCCTAGACGAGAGTTAACGGACCGTAGATAGGACAGTACCACCTCCTGCTGAGTTTTCTGACGTAAGACTTCCTGGTGCAGATCGGAGTTTGGGGACCACCGGGTTCCATGGCCCGAGCAAACTGTAACGGGTCTGGGAGGTGGAACCTCTGAGCAACTATACAAGGGGGCAGTCCTTGTAAGGAAGCGGGTGGCTCCCAGGGAAGGTGGGCAGGTAGTCACGGCTAGTGACGGGGACAGTCTCTGGGTAGAAGGGCAGGAGGTCACGGCAAGTGACGGGGACAGTCTCTAGACAGGCGGGTGGTCACGGCAAGTGACGGCAGAGCCTCCAGGCAGGCTAGCAGGCAGGTAGCAGGTGGACGCTCCCAGGTGAGCGGGCAAGAGTCTCTGGACAGGCAGGTGGTCACAGCACGTGACGGCGGAGCCTCCAGGTAGGCTAGCAGGCAGGTAGCAGGTGAGCACTCCCAGGTGAGCGGGCAAGAGTCTCTGGAAAGGCAGGTGGTCACAGCATGTGACGGCGGAGCCTCCAGGTAGGCTAGCAGGCAGGTAGCAGGTGAGCGCTCCCAGGTGAGCGGGCAAGAGTCTCTGGACAGGCAGGTGGTCACAGCACGTGACGGCGGAGCCTCCAGGTAGGCTAGCAGACAGGTAGTAGGTGAGCGCTCCCAGGTGAGCGGGCAGGCTGGTCCATAGACAGACTGACAGGTGTCGGAAGGCAGACCGTCGGACTGCAGGCTTGCAAGCAGGTAAGCGGATATCAGGCAGGTATCAAGCAGGAATCTGGCAGGTGACTGGCAGGTAACAAGCAGGAATCTGGCAGGTGACTGGCAGGTAACAAGCAGGAATCTGGCAGGTGACTGGCAGGTAACTGGTAACGGGACCTGAGGGCTGAAGCAGAGTGAAGGCTTTGCAACAACATTGCTCGGGCACCTCCATTTTGGAGGAGGTGCCTTATATATGGGAGGTCCTCCGGCAATTGGCCGGGGACTCCTTAGGACGGCGCGCGCGGTCCCTTTAAGAGAGGGGGAGCGCGCGCGCGCCCTAAGCACACTGCCGGGGAAGGAGCGCGTGCCGGAAGCAGCGGGGAGAGAAGCGCTGGAGGATGCTGCGCCTGGAGCGGGGAGGTGAGAGGGACGGCGTCTCTGCCTAGTACGGGGCAGAGACGCCGATGCTACAGAGGGTAGAGTTCCAACGTGTGGGGACATCACACACCAGTCGGTGTGACGGAAGCTGCAAACGCTTCTGCAACACAGCAAGGGCGGCGGAAGCTGTAGCCGACTTGCGAAAATGAGCTGACAGGCGGCGTACTTTGAACCACGAGGTTAAGCACATGAGCCAGGCATGGTACGTGTGTGATCTCACCTCGCCTCATAGCCACCACCAGGTTACGGCCATTGTCACACACGACCATGCCGTGATGTACGTTCAGCGGTCTCAGCCAGAGATCTGCCTGCTCTTTCACAGCTGTCCACAACTCACAAGCAGTGTGAGGTTTATCACCTAAGCTTATGAGTTTCAGCACAGCCTGTTGCCGCTTGGCAGAGGCAGTACTGCAGTGCTTCCAGCTTGTAACTGATGTGGTGATATCTGAGATGGAGGCTGAACATGAGGAGGAGGAGGAGGATGATGCGCAGGAGCTGTACACTGTGGGGCCAACTCTGACTGACATAGGGCCCGCAATTCTCTGTGTGGGGAGGATGTGTTCTGTCCCAAGGCCCGACTGGGTCCCGGCTTCCACTATGTTTACCCAGTGTGCCGTCAGGGAGATGTACCGTCCCTGGCCACAAGCACTTGTCCACGTGTCCATTGTCAGGTGGACTCTCCCAGTATCTGCTGCGTTGTTGAGGGCACGGCAGATGTTTTGGGACACGTGCTTGTGTAGTGCGGGGATGGCACACCGGGCAAAATAGTGTCGGCTGGGGACCGAGTACCGAGGGACGGCCACCGCCATAAGGTTGCGGAAGGATTCCGTCTCCACCAGCCTAAAAGGCAGCATTTCCAACGCAAGCAGTCATGAAATGTGCCAATTAGGACTGTGGCCTGTGGGGCGTTGGCTGCGAATTTCCGCTTTCATTCAAAGGTCTGGGATATGGACAATTGAACGCTGCGGTGGGACGTGGACGTAGACGTTGATGCTGTTTCTTGAGAAACTGCCATAACAAGTGAAGACTGAGAGGAGGGGGCATCTTTGCATGCAGTATGGACAGGGGATTGCCTTGCACACACAACAGGGGGTTCTATTGCACACACAACAGCGGAAGAAGCTGTGGTGACACCCGCTGACACTGGTCGTGGACCCTGGGTTTCACCCCACAAAGTCGGGTGCTTTGTTGCCATGTGCCTGATCATGCTGGTGGTGGACAGGCTGGTAGTTTTGTTACCCCTGCTGATGCTGGCATGGCAGGTGGTACAAATGGCCTTTTTGGGGTTATCAGCAAAGTCTTTAAAAAAATTCCAGACTCTGGAAGACCTACAGGTTGTACTGGCATCGTCCCTCGTGTTGGTGTTACGGGAATTGTTGCCTGCCTTCTGTGTGCGGCCACCACACTGCCTGTTGGGGTACTCTGCCTCCCTCACCCTGTGTGCTGCTGGCCTCGCTCTGCATGTCCTCCTGCCACGTTGGGTCAGTTACTAGATCATCCACCACCTCCTCCTCTTCCAATTGCGCACCACGATCCTCCTCCTCACTTCCTGGCAATTGTGTCTCGTCATCGTCCACCTCTTGTGACAAATTGCCAGCGTCAACTTCCTGTGGCCGTGGCTGTTCAAATATTTGGGCATCGCTACATGGGATCTCCTCTTCCACCACTTCAAGCGGAGCAGGCGAGGGGCACAAATCTGGAAATGGACCAGTGAACAGCTCTTCAGAGTGTCCAAGTGTGGGATCAGTTGCTGTCTGACGACACTCGGCATGGTGGGAGGAAGGAGCATCAGGGTGAGGAGGAGTATGTGACGCGCCCCCTGGGCCATATTCGTTAGTGGGAATATCCGGAGCCGGATCAGATGGGGGTTGTAGTCTTCCGAGTGGCTGTGACCCGGTCCGTGCCCAGGGTGTCAAACTCAGTTGTATGTGGCAGTCATACAGATGTTATAAGTTCTTTATTGTCGACTACGCCACCCGTTGTGTTGCGGTCACTGTGGCCGCCGCTGCAGCAGGGTCCGCTGAGGCTGGTGGTGTAGGTGCAGCTTTGGTGATATAACCCCCAACGGGTGGGGTATAGCCTCAGGGGGATCAGGTGCAGAGGATGGGAGTTGTGGTGATGCAGTGTAGACGGCAATCAGAGACAGTCGGGTTATGCAGTTTAGGATGTTTTACTCACTGCTGATGTTCTGGTCACTCCAGCTTCGAGTGACCTCCCGAGCCGTGCTGCGTCCACCAGGTTCTGGATCCAGCCAACTCCCAAATAAGTCCGGAGCGTGACCCTGAGCTTGGGTTCCCTGACCCTCCTCGTGGTATGCCTTCGTGGTGGATGTGGTGGGTGACCGTGGCAAACGCTGCCCACGGTCTCCGGTCTCTGGCTGGGGAGTGTTTTTACCCCCACCAGCTTGGGTTCCGGTACCCTGTGCCGACTCTTCACCCGGGGATTTAAGTTGGGTTCTTGGAGTCCTTTTCTTCTGGTTCCCCCTCTGGGTCTCTCTCTCTCCTCTCTCACTCTGGGTCTCTCTTCTCCTCTGCTCCTGACTTTCTCTCTGCAACTGACCCTGTTCTTAGTTGGTGCCCACCTTATATACACCCTCTATGTGTGAGCTCAGGTGACCAGCACCCAATGAGCTCCTATCTTTACCCAGGCTGCTCCCCCTATCTGCCCCTACACTACTTGGGATGTTCCACCCCCCTCCCACTCCAGCCAGGAACAGACTCGGTCGTACCTGCACATTTCTAAGTGGGAGTACCGTCGGTCTGCTCCTCGGAAATGGGATGTGTGTAGTGCATGCAGCCTACCGAGCTCAGATCCACACTCCATCCTTACCTGGGAGTGGAATATCACACCTCTGGGTTGAGGTGCAATACCCCTGTAGCAGCCGAATCCTCAGGGTGCTACATATGCGGTCGAGACTCACTGCTACTAAGATTTGACCGTGTGGAAGACAGACCAGAGGTGGTGGTGCCCAGGTAACTGGAAGTATTATCTGCTATCCAATTAATAACCTGTTCACACTGATCAGTTCGCAATACTGGTGTTGTTCTGTGCTTCCCTAGTAATTCGGTCAAGAAGTGGGAGCGAGAAGATGTGACTGTTGGTTGTGGCACATTTTCACCTTGGCCACGGCCCCGTCTGTAAGGAGCTGAATCATGTATCTGTTCTGTCCGGTTTTTGCCCTTATCCAAAATGGAGTTGACAGCCTCGGGGGCCATCTTGTTTCCTCTCTGATATCTCCTGTTTCCTGTTTGCTATATATATATAAAGAGACTCAGGCCAACTATACTTTGCTTGTGTATCTTGTATCTTACCTGCTGCCAAGCTTGAAGGACTTGCATCGTGCCTGTTGCTTCTCTACATTGGGATTCCCCACCTGTTACCTGCCTGCCGTTTATCCGGACTTTCATCTGTGTGCAAAGACCCGCTCTGCATCCACCTGCAGTTCAGCTTGCTCTCTGCAAGGAGCCTGGTCTGGGCTCAGGATCTTGTGGACTGTGCGTTTCTGGACCTGGGACATCTATCGGTTTGTACTGACATCACAACCGTTTCCAGAGACTGTTTACTGATCGCTTGTTGCCTATACCTGCCTGCTATAATATATGCTTGCCTGCTTCAATATATCCTGTTAATACGATATATCGTGTTTGTCTTCACTCCGACCCATGCTATCGATCTCCATAAGTATAAAGTATGTAGCATACAGAATACACAAGCTTCAAAAGAATGGAGTTCGCTGGGTCAGATACTGTGGAGGTGCGTCTAAAGAAAATATGCACATATATCACAGGACTTCATGGGGACCTGCAGGCTACTAAAACAAAACTAGCAGCATTAGAGACTCAAATTCATCATAATGCTAATGTGGCCGACTCGTCCATTCACGCATTAGCAAATCGCCTGTCAACTCAAGAGACTGTAGCCGCAGCTCCGGTTCCAGTATCAATGCCAACTTCGGCTCTGGCTTTTCCTAAACTCCCGCCATTCAGGTTTGGCGGAGAAAGAGAAAAATTCCGTGGGTTTTTAAATCAGTGTCAACTGTATTTTTCTACACAGGCAGCTCACTTCCCAACTGAACGAGCGAAAGTATTAACCATGATAATGCTCTTAACTAACAAAGCTCTTGCCTGGGCAAATTCTCTGATTGAAGCCGATGATATGTGTTTAAATTCGCTGAAAGACTTTATTGCTGCAATGGGTCAAATGTTTGGTGACCCTAATCGGAGTGCCACAGCAGAAGCCGCACTATTGACACTCCAACAGGGAAAGCGCTCTGTCGTAGAATATGCAATGGAGTTTCGGAGGTGGGTGCTGGACACTACGTGGTACAATTCGGCAAGATATGCAGTGTTTAGGAGGGGTTTATCCACTGCAATTAAGGATGAGCTGGCATGAGGGGAGTCACCTGTTGCCCTGGGAGACTTTATCAACCATTGTGTTCGGATAGATGTTCGCTTCACAGAACGTCGGCAAGAGAGATGGGCAGATGCTAATCGTAACAACTTGCTATCTTTTTCTCCTCCCTCCAGAGAAACTCAGAATAAGTCCTCTCTTCAGGTGGAGTCGGAACCTATGCAGGTGGATGCAATTGAAAGAACTCGCCCTGACGCACGCAAGGAACATCGTTTCAGAGAAAATTTATGCTTCTATTGCGGAAAATCTGGTCACTATATTTCAAATTGTCCCAGTGAAATTCGCAGGACTACGGCTGCAGTGATCGAATACGACGTCTCAGATGAAGTCTCAGTAATTTCTCATCAAATTCCTCCTCGGAATAAAGAAACCAACCAGGATTACGATTTCTCCGACTGTGCTTCAGAAACATCTTCACCCGTGAGTGCAGCCGTTCTTTCAGTAGGCTCCACTACTTCGGCCTCGGAGAGCTCAAAGAAAAATTCACACTGCTACATTCCTCTCAAGATAAAGATTCAGTCCGGCTGGGTTACTAGTTCTGCTATGGTTGACTCTGGAGCCAGTGGTAATTTCATGGACATCGCATTCGCTAAAAAACACGGTATACGTCCACAGAGGAGAATCGCACCGGTATTAATGGAGACCGTGGATGGGTCCCCGTTAGCTTCCAGGCCTGATGATCTTGAAACAGCAGCATTGAATGTTCGTATGGGGGCGGACCATGCAGAAAGACTGTCGTTTTTGCTGATCTCTTCTCCCCACTTTCCTGTAATCTTAGGCTTACTGTGGCTACAATTACAAAACCCTACTATCAACTGGGCAACAAAGGAATTGCAGTTTCCGGAACGGCAGATGTCTTCCAGGGAATCAGCTTTAATCGGGTCAGCATGTGTAAGTGATCTAAAACTACCAATGGAATATCAAGATTTTGCAGAGGTATGTGATAAAAAGAACGCGGACAAGCTGCCACCACACCGGCAGTATGATTGCCCCATAGAACTCTTACCTGGCGCCGCAATTCCGTTTGGTAGCATTTATCCTTTGGCCGGACCTGAACTAAAAGCTCTCAAAGAGTATATCGATGAGAATTTAACTAAGGGGTTTATACGACCATCTTCCTCTCCAGCCGGTGCCCCAATCTTCTTCGTGAAAAAGAAGGACAGCTCACTTCAACCATGTATTGATTATCGTGAGCTCAACAAAATTACGGTCAGAAATTCTTATCCACTTCCACTAATTCCTGAATTACTTGAGAGGATACGACATGCCAAAATCTTCACAAAATTAGACCTTCGTGGAGCATACAATTTAGTACGGATTCGCCCTGGTGACGAATGGAAAACAGCTTTCCGGTCACGTTACGGACATTTTGAGTATCTTGTTATGCCTTTCAGACTTCGTAACGCACCGGCTACTTTTCAACACTTGGCAAACGATATATTTAGAGACATACTCGATATTTTTGTTGTGGTTTATTTGGATGACATTTTAATTTTTTCCAGCAACTTCGAGGATCATCAGCGGCATGTGAAAATGGTGTTGGATCGTCTATGGCAAAATCAGTTGTACATCAAGTTGGAGAAATGCGAGTTTTACAAGTCAGAAATTCAATTTTTGGGGTATGTTATATCGTGTTTGTCTTCACTCCGACCCACGCTATCGATCTCCATAAGTATAAAGTATATAGCTGACACCGTCCTCTGCACGCACCATCACCAGAACGTCCAGTTCCACGTCCCTTGCCACGCGCCTTGCCCATTGTAAAGGAAGTAAAATAGCTTACACTCGCACTATCAATGGAAAAAGGGTAATAAAAAGGAGATTAGAACCGTGGAAGAGGAAAACCACAGTTCTTTCTCTCTGGCCTACACCCGACTCTTTTAAACAATCTGAACAATCAGGGAGAAACTATTACTGTTTTTCTTTACGGAAAAAATACCAAAAGCTAAATAATAGAGATTTTTTACCGTGGAATGGCAAAACCACAGTTATTGTTTACTGGGGTATACCAGACTATTTTAAATAGATATATTTGCGGCTGAACAGTGAGCGACACACTCAAACTGTTTTTTTTTAGGTAAAAATGGCCCAAAAGTGGATAATACAGAGGTTTGAACCGTGGAACTGCAAAACCACACTTCTATTTCTCTGGCCTACACCAGACTATTTTCAACAAATATATTTGTGTCTGAACAATCAGGGAGACACTATTAAAAAAAAATTTTTACGGCAAAAAATGGCAAAAGCAGGATAATAGAGATTTTTTACCGTGGAATGGCAAAACCACAGTTATAATTTACTGGTGTATACCAGACTCTTTTAAACAGATATATTGGTGTCTGAACAATCAGGAGACACTATTACTGTTTTTCTTTATTGAAAAAATACCAAAAGCTGGATAATAGAGATTTTTTACCGTGGGACTGCAAAACCACAGTTATTATTTACTGGTGTATACCAGACTCTTTTAAACAGATATATTTGTGTCTGAACAATCAGGAGACACTATTACTGTTTTTCTTTACGGCAAAAAATGCCAAAAGCAGGATAATACAGAGATTTGACCAGTGGAACTGCAAAACCACACTTCTATTTCTCGGGCCTACACCAGACTATTTTCAACAGATATATTTGTGTCTGAACAATCAGGAGACACAATTACTGTTTTTCTTTACGGCAAAAAATGCCAAAAGCAGGATAATAGAGATTTTTCACCGTGGAACGGCAAAACCCCAGTTATAATTTACTGGTGTATACCAGACTTTTTTAAATAGATATATTTGCTGCTGAACAGTGAGCGACACACTCAAACAGTTTTTTTAGGTAAAAATGGCCCAAAAGTGGATAATACAGAGGTTTTAACCATGGAACTGCAAAACCACACTTCTATTTCTCTGGCCTACACCAGACTCTTTTAAAAAAATATATTTGTGTCTGAACTGTCACAGACACACTTTTTTTTTTGGGGGGGGGACACCAAAAGGTTAATAAGATGGGTATTTGTACAGTGTGAAGGAGGAAAAAAAAAAAAAGAGGATTTAGATGAAAAAAAAAGGATTTTTCCTGGCCCCCGAGACCTGGAGCTAAGTCCAGCAATTTCAGCAACAGGAGCACACAGGACTGTAATGCAGCGTTTGCTGGTATAACCACTGCGTCTCCTATACAGCCTGCCTGCCTACCTGGATATTAGTCCTGAGAAGGACTGTTTGTTTGATCTTGCAGCCTTTACAGACCCTACACTAACTATTTCTCAGTATATATCTCTCCCTAAATCAGCAGCGCTGTCCCTACACTGTCTGATCCCAGCCGTCTGTTGTGTCCAAGATGGCGGCGCCCAGTTTTAAATACTCGAGGTGACGCTGTGCTGCCAGCCAATCAATGTAATGCCCACAACCAACATGGCTGCGGCATTACAGTGACTGGCTGGCAATCCCTGCATGTTCATTGGCTCAGTAAAGAGCGCCAAACATGCAGGGCGGAGACCCGAGCTCCCGCCCGAGTAACCCGGAAATGCTCGGTTCTCGCCGAACATCCCGAGTAGCGTGATGCTCGGGCGAGTACCGAGCAGTGTCGAGCATGTTCGCTCAACACTAGTTATTATTCATATTCTCTGAAACAAGGCCAAGAAAACAAAAATTCTGCCAGGGTATTTAAACTTTTGAGCACAACCATAAAAGCCAAACTGCCACATGCTGCCAGTGTCCAGCAGTAATTGTGGTATTAATGCAGCACTGTCTAGTGACCAGGGCAAGGGTTGAGAAGTGTGTTTAGACACAGATGTGACAATAGCACAGCCAATCAGAATAGACTATCATAACCTGTATAAAAACCGAGGCAGGGAATGCAGCAGCTATTTTTTGGTGTGAATCTAGATAGTGAGAAAAAAATCACAGTTCACAGCTCAGCAATAGAAATAGGAAGAGAAAGCCATAAAACACTGAACAAATTGTACAAATAGTGTGTGACAGCACAGCAGTGAAGAACAGTTACCATCTGTGCAAGCATAGTCATTTATCTTGAGGTTAATTTGATATTAATAAGTCTGTGTTTGTATTAAAGAGCTTGAAATGAGTTTGATACAGTTCTATAAGACCTCAGAGTATTATACATGTCTTTTCAAGACAAATGAATTATTTGCAGTTTGTCACAAATCAAATCTTTTTGAAAAATTCAATGGAGCTGGTGAACTGAAATTTCAAAAGCGTCACTTATCTCAACTTATGAGATTTTTTTTCACACTGAAATGATTGAAATAATATGCTACTATTTACCCAGTAAATGTAACCCATTTGTCTTACCTTTGAAAACCCTGGTCATCCAACGAGCTTGAATTTCTGAAGAAGACATAATAGGACCAAGAGGCTGAACAAGTCCTATTACACCTAGTGTGGGCTTTTGCAGGTTTACTGGAAAGATGTTTCTAAATAATGTTGTTTTATTGTCTTCAACCTTAATAATGGATTCGTCCAAAAAGGGGAAGGAGAAGCTATAACCTGTGGCAAAAATGACAACATCAATGTTGTCCTCAGTTGTCCTATCGTCAAACTTCACAGATGTTTCCGTAAATTCTGTAACATTTGGTTTTACTACCACATATCCACAAGTGATACGACTTGGAAGTTCGTCATTGAACAAAGGCTCTTTAAATTGGGTTCTAGAAAACAGTGGAAAAATATCAGTCTAATAGCATATTGGCATTTATCATAATTCAATACAGAATAATCTGCATCTTATTTGTCTCAAGTAAAAAAAATACATTAATTAACCTTCTAAGAAATTACCTGTCTTGAGGCTGAAGACCATAATTTGCATGGTTGAACCATTCATTCATTTTTTTTTCTGTTTTCCATATAATGAAAGATGATGGAAGAGTGTTCCTCATCCAGTTCTGAAATCGCGTGTCAAAGCAAATGTCCCACGGATAACCATGCTCAAATACTCGACTCATAACCCATGATCCTCTCCTTGTGCTAAGAAATACCTACATGACAATAAAAGAAAATCACACATAAATCACACATAAAACATAATAATGACCCTTCGGTATGGGGTATGTTCACACATTGCAGATTTTTTTGCGAAAAGTTGTGCAACTGTCCCTTTCATCTGTAACAGTCTTACTCAGATGAGTGGAATTGAAGTGAATTTTCAGTCACATGCATATGGTAAAATAAATGGTGTCTTTAGAAGCCAAAACATGTCCTGCGAAAAAAACAAGCCCTCATTCTGCTATGTAGAAAGAAAAAAATATGGCTTCTGGAAAAAGGAAAGGAAAATACCAAAATGTAAAATAAGAAAAATGGTCTCATAAGTGAAGAAAATAGATGAGTAATGAGATTGCCTTATATAAGGTACAGTATATACAGTATGTATTTGCTAGTGATGAGCGAGCACTAAAATGCTCGGGTACTCGTTGTTCGAGTCGAGCAAATTGGGACTCAGACCAAGTAACGACCCCGGCGGTCTGCAGACGGACTAAAAATTGCCAAAATCGTTGGAAACAGTGCTCAAATGGGAACAGCATGGGGAAGACCCCTGGAAGCATTTCTGACTCCCAGGTCACTGCTGTTAACAATGTTGTCAGAGCTATTATGGCACTTTTACAGACTCACAATAAAACATACAAAAATGAAACCTAAATGGATTTTCCTGGGAAATATGTTAAGGAACATCCTTTCCAGGGTAATGACTTGTATTTAAGGTAAAATAAATAACCAAAAACAAAAATGCTCCTCCACACCTTGGGCTATGTTCACACGTAGCGTTTTTGATGCGCTTTTGCACTTTTGCATTGCTTCAACCAGACAAATGCAGTCACAGGGAAATGTAATTTTAACATTTTAAAACCTTATTTGGCAATGTGGTGTGTGACACATCATCAGACACATGCATACAGTGCTGAAAAGACATGGGAACAGCATGGGGAAGACCCCTGGAAGCACCTCTGACTCCCAGGTCACTGCCTAAAAGTGTGCCCATCATAAGTGATCCTTGGCGCATATGAAGATGCCTCCCGCCATGCACCTGTCATTGCAGACTTGCAACCATCACCATCCACTTCCTTCTCCCAGTGCAGCATTCAGTTGTCCCTACCCCATTCCTTGGAATGCAAGCGCAAGTATGCAGCCAGCCACCCACCCACCCACCCACAGGCTGCAATACTATACTGTCAAATTTTTGACAGCTGCTTGCACTTGAAATGTGGCCTTGTAGGCTCGTGGAGGTGGAAGCTTTTCACAGCCTCATGCCGGCAGCGGCCGGGTGTCCATACTCGGTCCGCAGCCGCCACTATATCTCCCGGTGTCGTCTCTGCCTTCCACAAGCCCGGGTCCGACAACATTATCCATGCCTTTCCCAGTGGACGTACTGGGAAGAACCACCTAACCACAAACACTTGGTCAAGTGAATGCGGCCAGGGATGGTACGGAGCCAGTCCATAGCTTGTCGGTGAGTTGTATTTCACCATAGTCATAATTTTAGCTCGGTGAAAGGACTGACTTTTGGAAAACCGTATCTACTCCAGCTGTCATTTCTCCCAGGAAGTCCTCTAAAGCTGCTTGCACTTGAAATGTGGTCTTTTAAGCTCATGGAGGCAGAAGCTTTTCACAACTTCATGCAGGCGGCGGCCGAATGTCCAAACTCTGTCCCCAGCCGCCATTATTTCTTCCGGTATCGTCTTCGCCTTCCACAAGCAAGGGTCCCTGAACATTACTGCTGGTACTTTTCTGTGGGAATCTGCTTGCCTCCTACCAGCCTGTAATATTTCCAGTGAACTATGGTACGACGCCATGGTATTAGCACTGACCAAGTACCAGTAGTGAACCCATCACCCATTTTCCTTCTCAGGAATTCTATTTGGTAGACTGAGTGGCTGCCCAAATACATTAGTTTCTCATAAAGGAGTGTAACATCCCTGGCGGCGTGCTTGCATGGCGCACCACCTCCCACCATGCAAGACCGCAATCTTACCTGTCAGTCCATGCTGCACTCTTTGCTCCAGTACCTGCTCTGTCCATGTCTCTTGTCTGATTGCTTAGGGCGTCGGCGTGGCTTTCTGCTTGTTTCTTATTGCTACTGTGTGCACAGTCCTAATGCATCCCCAGCCTATTGCTGTGAGTCACTGGATACTTAAACCCCCTCCACCCAGTAGGAGGTGCCTGAGCAACACTTTCACTCAGTTTGTCTTTTGCAACTGAGGTGCCAGGTCTTGTCCTGACTCTAGTCTGTCCGCCACCCTGGGAGCTGAGTACCCAGGGTCTTTTCCTGTACCTGTGACTTCTAGTCTGTTTCCGCCACCCTGGGGGCAGAGTACCCAGGGCCGCTACCTGTATCTCTGACTTCTAATCTGTTTTCGCCACCCTGGGGGCTGAGTTCCCAGGCTCGTTCCTGTATCTTGTTCCCAGTTCAGTTCCTGTCTGAACAGTGTACTAGCCCCTTACTTGTTTCTCTCTATGTCCGTACCTTCCCTTTGCCTGCAGTGTCTGAACCTGCACCTAACTCCAACTTGTTGTCTCTGTACTTCTCTTTGTGAGTTTTGTGTCCTCTCGCTACTTCATTGTAAGTACCTTGTGTATATCTGGTTCTGCTTGTCCCCTTTCCCTGCCTCCGTATCTACCTCCTGTGTTCTAACCATCTTCCTGTATTTTCCAGTCTGTTCCATGTGAACAGAGCCCTGTCCTGTCTGCCTTCACCTTCTGCTCTGTTCTGCTCTGCTTGTTCACCGCTCCGGCGGTTCTGCTCTGCTCCGCTTGTTTACCGTACCTGCGGCTCTGTTCTGCTCTGCTTGTTCACCGCTCCGGCTGTTCCGCTCTGCACCGCTTGTTTACCGCACCTGCGGTTCTGTTCTGCTCTGCTTGCTCACCGCTCCAGCGGTTCCGCTCTGTTCCGCTTGTTTACCGCACCTGCGGTTCTGTTCTGCCCTGCTTGTTTACCGCTCCGACGGTTCCCCTCTGCTTCACTAGTTTACAGCACCTGCGGTTCTGCTCTGCTCTGCTTGTTCTCTGCACCTGCGGTTCTGTTCTGCTCTGCTTGTTCACCGCTCCGGCTGTTCCGCTCTGCACCGCTTGTTTACCACACCTGCGGTTCTGTTCTGCTCTGCTTGTTCACCGCTCCGGCTCTTCTGCTTTGTTCCGCTTGTTTACCGCACCTGCGATTCTGTTCAGCCCTGCTTGTTCACCGCTCCGGTGGTTCCGCTCTGCTTTGCTAGTTTACAGCACCTGTGGTTCTGCTCCGCTCTGCTTGTTCTCCACACCTGCAATTTTGCTCCACTCTGCTTGTTCACCGCACCTGCGGTTTTGCACCGCTCTGCTTGCTCACCGCACCTGCGGTTTTGCTCCGCTCTGCTTGTTCACCGCACCTGCGGTTTTGCTCCGCTCTACTTGTTCACCGCACCTGCGGTTTTGCTCCGCTCTGCTTGTTCTCTGCACCTGCGGTTTTGCTCCGCTCTACTTGTTCACCGCACCTGCGGTTCTGTTCTGCTCTGCTTGTTCACCGCTCCAGCGGTTCCGCTCTGTTCCACTTGTTTACCGCACCTGCAGTTCTGTTCTGCCCTGCTTGTTCACCGCTCCAGCGGTTCCGCTCTGTTTCACTAGTTTACAGCACCTGCGGTTCTGCTCCGCTCTGCTTGTTCTCCGCACCTGCGGCTTTGCTCCGCTCTGCTTGTTCACCGCACCTGTGGTTCTGTTCTGCTCTGCTTGTTCACCGCTCCGGCTGTTCCGCTCTGCAATGCTTGTTTACCACACCTGTGGTTCTGTTCTGCTCTGCTTGTTCACCGCTCCGGCGGTTCCAATCTGTTCCGCTTGTTTACCGCACCTGCAGTTCTGTTCTGCCCTGCTTGTTCACCGCTCCGGTGGTTCCGCTCTGCTTCGCTAATTTACAGCACCTGCGGTTCTGCTCCGCTCTGCTTGTTCTCCACACCTGCGGTTTTGCTTCTCTCTGCTTGTTCACTGCACCTGCGGTTTTGCTCCGCTCTGCTTGCTCACCACACCTGCGGTTTTGCTCCGCTCTGCTTGTTCACCGCACCTGCGGTTTTGCTCCGCTCTGCTTGTTCTCTGCACCTGCGGTTTTGCTCCGCTCTATTTGTTCACCGCACCTGCGGTTTTGCTCCGCTCTGCTTGCTCACCGCACCTGCGGTTTTGCTCCACTCCGCTTGTTCACCGCTCCTGCAGTTTTGCTCCGCTCTGCTTGTTCACCGCACCTGCGGTTTTGCTCCGCTCTGCTTGTTCACCGCTCCTCCGGTTTTGCTCTGCTAGTCCACCGCACCTGCGGCTCTGTTCCTGTATGCCAGTCTGTACTGGTCCCTATCCAGCCTGCATTCATACCTGCCAGTATCTGCCTGTCTGCATTCCAGCCGTGCCTGTCAGCACCCGCTTGTCTGCATACCAGCTGCGCCTGCCAGAACCCACCTGCCTACATACCAGCCGTGCCTGCTAAGTACCCACCTGCCGTCATACCAGCCATGCCTGCCAGTACCCACCTGTTTGCATACCAGCTAACCTGCCTGTTCCTGCATTCCCCGGTGTGGGTCAACAGCTGTGACCGGGGCCTGACCTGGAGTAGCACCTGGTCCCTCTGCTCGGTTCCTCCCTGGTTCACGGAGTCGACTGAGCTGCCGTGCGACCTTGGTCGGACCGGGTTGATACTTAGTTACGCCCCTCCAGGCACTCCTCGGTTCATGGTACAGTGGGATCACTAATCACGCTCACGCCAGTCAGTCCGGGCGCGAGCGTAACAAGGAGCTGAAGATAGAGTGGCAGTAGATGCAAGTTTCTCCAGCCTGTTAGATATCAGAGGGTGAACGGTAGCACATTGGCTCAGTGATTGGCACTGAAGCCTTGCAGCGCTAGGAACCTGGGTTCAAATCCCAGCAAGGACACAATCAGCAAGGATTTTCTATGTTCTCCCTGTGTTTGCGTGAGTTGTCACCTCAGTAAAAAAGGAGCCATTGGGTGTCCGGGAACCTTCCCACACACTTTTCTTAGCCAGGATTGCTTCTCGGCAGGGTTGGACAGTCCCACCAGAGAATCCTTGGGTGGGCCCTGGCTTCTCCATCAGGAGAGTTCATGATAGCACAAACTTTGCAGCAGATATGGGACTCTTGAGCAGGGGAGAAAGGTGAGCCCTCAGAATTAAATCCTCTGGTGAGCCCAATGTTTTTCAGTTTGAAACTGCTTCTCAGTGAGAGTTGTATTTCACCACAACCATATTCTTTAGCTTGGTGAAAGGACTGGCATAAGGGAAAATCGTATCTACTCCGGCTGTCATTTCTCCGTCACCAGGGTCTGCCCATTGTCACACATGACCATGCCTGGCTGTATGTTCAGCGGTGAGAGCCACAGATCATGCTCCTGTGTTACAGCTTTCAACAACTCTGCAGCGGTGGGCCCTTTGTCACCTAAGCATTAAGCATGTTATCTTCAGCACAGCCTGTTGCCTCTTGGCCAAGCTTTCGGCTTGTAACTGATGTTGTCATTTCGGAGATGGAGGCCGAACTGGTGGAGGAGGTGCAGGAGCTGAACAATGTGATTACATTGAGGTTACATTGATGACTCAGATTTTTATACTAAAGAAAGATCATACTGTTTTTTTTTTTACTTTATTTTTTAAGACAAATACATTCACCGGGTAATGTCATTTTAACATTTTACAACTTTGTCTGGCCATGCCTGACACATCATCAGATACATCCTGTTTCATTTATGATGGAGGGACTCTGAAATTCACAAAGCCTATTTTTATAGGGCCATTAGGCAGCCCTTACTATTCTTAAAGGGCCAGCAGTCAGCCCTCGCTATTGTTAGAGAGCCATTAACCGGCTATGCTTTGTTGTTCCCATTATTAACGAGTGGGTCTCCTATACTGTTATTGCATATGCAGTGACTAAAGGTCTGCCAAAAATTTGGATGCAACCCAATACCCCTTTGAAGAGACATAGAGGAGGGTCTCATTAAAAAATGTTCCCATTATAAAGGAGCGGGTCTCCTTTAATGGTAATGCCCATGTTGTGACTGCAAGAACTGTCAAAATTTGGGAAAAACCACACTAACAACTTAAAGACACATAGAGCAGGACCACAGTATTGACATGTTTCCATTACAAAGGAGCGAGTGTGCTATACAGTTATAGGGTATGCAGTGAGTCCAACGGCTGCCAAAATTTAGGAAAAACCACAATAACAATTTAAAGACACATAGAGCAGGGTCACAGTAACAACATATTCCAATTAGAAAGGAGAGGGTCTCCCAGACTGTTTGCCTATGCAGTGAAGCAACGGCTGCCAAAATTTTGGAGGAACTCCAATGCCCCTTGCAAGAGACGTAAAGGTCAGAGAGCCTCCTAAAAACAATGTTCCCATTATTACGAAGTGGGTCTCCCATAGTGTTTGCCTATGCAGTGAAGCAACGGCTGCCAAAAATTTGGAGGAACTTCAATACCCCTTGCAAGAGACGTAGAGGTCAGAGATCCTCCTAAAAA
Organism: Phyllobates terribilis; assembly: GCF_046119375.1. NCBI lineage: Eukaryota > Metazoa > Chordata > Amphibia > Anura > Dendrobatidae > Phyllobates > Phyllobates terribilis. The sequence goes on along the minus strand of NW_027362768.1, from coordinate 86,859,122 downwards.
CAATGTTCCCATTATTAGGAAGTGGATCTCCCATAGTGTTTGCCTATGCAGTGATGCAATGGCTGCCAAAAATTTGGAGGCACTACAATGCCCCTTGCTAGAGAAGTAGAGGTTAGAGAGCCTCTTAGAAGCAATGTTCCCATTATTAGGAAGTGGGTCTCCCATAGTGTTTGCCTATGCAGTGAAGCAACGGCTGCCAAAAATTTGGAGGAACTCCAATGCCCCTTGCAAGAAATGTAGATATGTTGATATGGTACATATGGTGGTGATATGGTGGTGGAGGATGAGGATGCGGAGAAGGAGGAGGACAAGAGCAAATAGACAAAATCAGGAAACATATACCCATGTCTGGGCGTGAAGACAGAGGTGCATGGGAATAGAGTTAGACCTCCCCAAAAAAAAGACACTGGATTTGAGTTTATGTTACGCTGCTATCATTTGGTGGTGTTGAGAAGTCTGGCCCAATCCAGCCCTTGTTTATTTTTATAAGAGTCAGCCTGTCAGCATTTTCAGTTGACAGGTGGATGCGCCTATCGGTCATAATTCCGCCAGTGGCACTATAAACCCACTCTGACAACCATTAGTGGCAGGGCAGGCCAGGACCTCCAAGGCGTAGAGAGCCAGTTCATGCCACGTGTCCAGCTTGGATACCCAATAATTATAAGGCACAGAGGAATCACGGAGGATGTTGGTACGGTCGGCAAAGTACTGCCTCACCATCTTTCGAAACTTTGCATTCCTTGTAAGAGTACCCTGCGCCTCAGGGCCTGTGCGATGGGAGAGTCTGAGAAAACTGTCCCAGAACTTTGACAGTGTTCCCCTGCCTCTGCTGGATTGCATTTGTGGCTCTCTCACCTGAACTCCTAGGTTGTCCAACGAACTGTGACCGCTGCTGCGTTTTCAGATGGAAATTTTTTAAATAATTCCGCAACAAGGGCCTTCTCGTACTGCACCATTTTATTAGGCCTGTCCTGTAAGGGGATAAGAGACATAAAGTTCTCCCTGTAGCATGGGTCTAGAAGCATCAGCAACCAGTAATGACTGTCACCCAAAATTTGGACAATGCTAGGGTCACAGGAAAGGCAGCGTAACATAAACTCAGCCATGTGTTCCAGACTACAAAGAGGCAAGACTTCCGTGTCCTCACCAAGAAGACGACTGACCATGCTCTCCTCCTCATCCTCCTCCTCTTCCTCCTCCTCCCTGTCCTCAGGCCATCCACGCTGAACTGACGGTATGACAGTTGTGCAGGCAGTACCGTCTAAAGCGCAGGAAACTAGCTACAGTTCTTCATTCTCCTCCTCCTCCTCCTCATTGTCACCCAATCCACATTGGAATGAGATGGGGCTGGGCTGTGTGTAATCACCCTATATAGTTCCTTGCTCCATCTCATCGTGCTCCACCTGCAATGCATCCTCTTTAATTAAGAGCAGAGAGCATTTCAGAAGACAGAGAAGCGGGATGGTGATGCTAATTATGGTGTCATCGCCGCTCACCATCTTGGAGGAGTCCTCAAAGGTTTGGAGGATGGTACAGAAGTCTGACATCCATGTCCACTCTTGAGGTTATATATGTGGACTCTGACCTGAATACTGACAGCCTTGTTGATGCAGGTAGTCAACAACTGCCCTCTTCTGCTCACAAATCCTTCCCAACATCTGCAATGCAGAGTTCCAATGCGTGGAGACATCACACACCAGTCGGTGAGCCGGAAGCTGTAAATGCTGCTGTAGCTGACTTCCTAAAATGGGCACACAGGCAGCGTACTTTAACAAGCAGATCCGGCAGATCCGGGTAGGTTTTGAGAAACCACTGAACCACGAGGTTAAACACATGGGCCAGGTATGATACATGTGTGAGCTCGCCTCGCCTCACCTCAGAGCTACCACCAGATTCCGGCCATTGTCACACACGACCATGCCTGGCTGTAGGGTCAGTGGTCTCAGCCTCAGATCTGCCTGCTCTTTCAGAGCTGTCCACAACTCTTCAGCGTTGTGTGGTTTGTCACCTAAGCATATTAACTTCAGCACAGCCTGTTGTTGCTTGGCCGAGACAGTGCTGCAGTGCTTCCAGCTTGCGACTGATGTGGTCATTTCGGAGATAGATGCTGAAGAGGAGGAGGAGGAGGTGCAGGAAATGTAGAATGTGGGGGCAAACCTGATTGACCCAGGGCCCGCAATCCTCGGCGTTGTGAGGACGTGTTCCGTCCCAAGGTCCAACTGTGTCCTGGCTACCACTATGTTAACCCAGTGTGCCGCCAGTGAGATGTACCATCCCTGCTCACAAGCACTTGTCCACGTGTCCGTGGTTAGGTGGACTTTCCCAGTAACTGCATTGTTGAGGGCACGGCTAATATGTTGGGACACATGCTTGTGTAATGCGGGGACGGCACTCCAGGAGAAATAGTGGCAGCTGGGGACCGAGTACCAAGGGATGGCCGCCACCATCAGGTTGTGGAAAGCTTCTGTCTCCATGAGCCTAAAAGGAAACATTTCATGTTCAAGCATTCGCAAAATGTGTGAATTTAGTAGTGTGGCCTGTGGGGCGTTAGCTCCGTATTTGCGCTTGTGCTTCAAGGACTGGAGTAGGGACAACTGATCGCTGTGCTGGGACGAGAACATGGACATGCTTGCTGAAGGTGCTAGTTGAGAGTGTTCAATGACAGGTGCCGGGCGGGAGGCATCTTGACATGCGCCATGGACAGGGGATTGGTGTGCATGCACAACAACAAGCAGTTGTGTCACCCACAGACACTGATGCTGGACCCGGGTTCAGCCCACTTAATCAGGTGCTTTGCTGTCATGTGCCTGATCATGCTGGTGGTCGTCAGTCTGCTAGTTTTGCTACCCCTGCTGATGCAGGCCTGGCAGGTGGTGCAAATGGCGTTTTGGGGGTAATTGGCAGAGTCAACAACCGGACTCGGGAAGACCTAACAGTTGTACTGGCAACTTCCGTCATGTTGATGTTACGGGAAACGGTTTCCCGCCTTGTGTCTGTGGCCACCACACTTCTTGTTTTTGCCTATTGTGGTGCTTCGCTTCCCTCCCCCTGTGTGCTGCTGTCCTCACTCCGCATGTCACCTTGCCAGGTTGGGTCAGTGACTTCATCGTCTTGCCCCTCATCTTCCACTTCCGCACCCTGGTCCTCCTCCTGACTTTCTGGCAATTGTGTCTCATCATCCACCTCTTGTGACAGTTTCCCACCGTCGCCTTCATGTGACCGTGGCTGCTCAAATATTTGGTTATCGCTACATGCAATCTCCTCTTCCCCCGCTTCAAGTGGACCGAGCGAGAGGCTCGAATCTATAAATGGAAAAGTGAAAAGCTCTTCGGAGTGTCCAAGTGTTGGATCAGTTGTCTCTGGGCACTCAGCATGGTGGGAGGAAGGAGGCTCAGGGTGAGGAATATGCAGTCCAGACTCACAGCTACTGAGACTTGACAGTGTGGAAGACAGGGTGGTGGTGGTGGTTGCTAAGTGACTGGAAGCATTATCTGCTATCCAACCATTAACCTTTTCACACTGCTCTGTGTTCAATAGTGGTGTTCTGCGGTCCCCTATTAATTGGGACAGGAAGGTCGAGCAACAAGATGTGGGTGTTTGTTGTGGCACAATTTCAGCTTGCCCACGGCCTCTGCATGCACCATCACCATCACGTCGACTTCCCCATCCCTTGGCACGCGCCTTGTCCATTTTAAATGGTGGACAATATGTTCCACGTTCACTACAAATGGCAGGATTTGAACCTCAGTGCTATGTGATACATGTGATGGAAAACCATAGTTTTAAATAGCTGGCCTGTAGGTTACTATTCTTCACAGCGACCTGGTGTCAATAACTTCACTAATAGTGTTGAGCATTCCGATACTGAAATATCGGGTATCGACCGATATTCGCGGTATCGGATTTCCGATACTGAGTTCAGATACTTTTAGAATATGGAATACCGGAATCGGAAGTTCCCATAATGCCTGCGCTCTGCAGTGTCTCTGAAGGATGACAAGCTGGATGGCAGCGCTCAGCTTACTGTACTTGTCATTTAGTGTTAAAGGATTTAATAAAAAAAATAATAGTGTTTTCATGCACCGTCTCTTTAAAAAAGAAGGCCGGTAATTCAGCATCGGTACTCGACAATTTACACTGTGTTCCAAATTATTATGCAAATAATATTTTCTCAGATTTTCCCAAATTACCTATATGAATTGCAGTCATTGTAATTTTCCATTCAAATAACTATTAGAGTACAATTGAAAGGTTTTTGTACAAACTGCCTATGATAACAGTATATTTTTAAAAAAATAAAAAACTCAAACTGCACTCAAAATGCATGTTCCAAATTATTATGCACAGCAGAGTTTTCAACCTTTTCATTTTAATAAAGAACAAAAAAATGGTCATTTTTGAAATTATAAGCATTAGCAGGTTATTACAAACTGAAATCAAACAGTTTTCAACTCAAAACTTTATTCTAGGTGATGTTACATTTGCACATAGGACCCCTTGTTCGAAAGGAGCTTCTGAACTCTCTCGTCCATTGAATTTGTCAGGTTTTGGATGGTTTCTGCTTTAATTGTTTTGCATGAGGACAGAATACCCTCCCAGAGCTGTTGCGTAGATTTGAACTGCCTCCCGCCATCATAGACACTCCTTTTGATGATGCTCCAGAGGTTCTCAATGGGGTTGAGGTCAAGGGAGCATGGGTGCCACATCATAAGTTTGTCCCCTTTTATGCCCATAGCAGCCAGAGATGCAGATGTGTTATGTGCAGCATGAGACGGGGCATTATCATGCATGAAATTATCTCGATGGTCCAGATGTATGGAGTGGAGGATGTCTGGTTGATGGACACCCCATGCAAACACGGCTACGGCGCTAACAAGGAGGAGGTGGAGTAATGTTTTGGGCTGGAATCATGGGGAGAGAGATTGTCGGCCCTTTTAGGATCCCTGAAGGGGTAAAGATGAACTCCATAATGTATGTTGAGTTTCTCAAACAGCACTTCCTTCCATGGTTCAAGAAGAAGAACCGTGCATTCAGCAGCAAGATCATTTTCAAGCATGATAATGCCCCGTCTCATGCTGCACATAACACATCTGCATCTCTGGCTGCTATGGGCATAAAAGGGGACAAACTTATGGTGTGGAACCCATGCTCCCCTGACCTCAACCCCATTGAGAATCTCTGGAGCATCATCAAAAGGAGTGTCTATGATGGCGGGAGGCAGTTCACATCTACGCAACAGCTCTGGGAGGGTATTCTGTCCTCATGCAAAACAATTAAAGCAGAAACCATCCAAAACCTGACAAATTCAATGGACGAGAGAGTTCAGAAGCTCCTTTCGAACAAGGGGTCCTATGTGCAAATGTAACATCACCTAGAATAAAGTTTCGAGTTGAAAACTGTTTGATTTCAGTTTGTAATATCCTGCTAATGCTTATAATTTCAAAAATGACCATTTTTTTGTTCTTTATTAAAATGAAAAGGTTGAAAACTCTGCTGTGCAAAATAATTTGGAACATGCATTTTGAGTGCAGTTTGAGTTTTTTAGTTTTTTAAAAATATACTGTTATCATAGGCAGTTTGTACAAAAACCTTTCAATTGTACTCTAATAGTTATTTGACTGGAAAATTACAATGACTGCAATTCATATAGGTAATTTGGGAAAATCTGAGAAAATATTATTTGCATAATAATTTGGAACACAGTGTAGAATAGAAAAAATAGAGCATCACACATACTGTAGATTAGATACATAGAAACATGTCAGTCACATATATAAGAAGTACAGTGATAGTGTTGATTACTGTACGTGTCATTTAGTGTTAAAATAAAGGATTTATTTAAAAAAATGGCGTGCAGTTCCCCGTAATTTTAGTCTCTAGTGGAGGTTAAGCAGACGGCTGGGGCAGATGTTTGAAGCCTGGGAAAGGGGTAATACCCACGGAGCTTCCCAGGCTACTAATATCAGCCCCCAGCTGAATACCTAGCCTTTACTAGCTATTAAAATGGGGGACTCCCCAAAAAAATGATGTGGGGTCCCCCCTATTTTAATAGCTAGCAAAGGCTAGGCAGACATATTTTTATGTCCAGCCAGGTACAGCAGGCAGGAACGGGCTGCCCCCAACCCCCAGATGCCTATTTGTACCTGGCCGGACATAACAATGTAGGGAAGCCCTTTTTTTTAATTACTTCATGAATTTCATGAAATAATTAAAAAAAAAAAAAAATAGCTTCCCAGGCTACTAATATCAGCCCCCAGCTGAATACCTAGCCTTTACTAGCTATTAAAATGGGGGACCCCAAAAAAAATGACGTGGAGTCCCCCTATTTTAATAGCTAGCAAAGGCAAGGCAGACAGCTGGGGGCTGATATTAATAGCCCAGGAAGGGTGCCATGAATATTGGCCCCCTCCCAGGCTAGAAACACCAGCCGTCAGATGCCCCAGAAATGGCGCATCCATAGGATGCGCCAATTCTGGCACTTAGCCTCGCTCTTTCCACTGCCCTGTAGCGGTGGCAGTGGGGTAATAGGGCTGGGGTTGATGTCAGCTTATAATGCCAGCTGACATCAAGCCCAGGTTAGTAATGGAGAGGCATCTATAAGACACCCACATTACTAACCCCATAGTCAAAGTTAAAAAAAAACACAAACACACAGAATAAAGTCATTTAATTGAAATAAACACACAATTTTTTAATGTTCTAAATTATACCATATTTACCATCACGCCCATTCCAGCTGAAGCCAATGTCTTCTGCAATAAAAGTAAAATAATAAAGCAACCTCATCCTTACCTTTCCATGGTTCCCATGATGGCTCCAGCTCTGCTACATTCACATGACAGGCTGGATTGCAGCCGAAAGCTGCCATCCAGCTTGCCATGTTGCAGACACTGAGAAGTGCAGGCATGCTTGCGCTCCTCAGTGTCTGGCTGTGATGGCATCCAGATGAGCCGAGGTCATGTCCAATGAACTCAGCTCACCTCATGCACGTCACTGACAGCGTGGGAAAATTCTCCTGCGCTCAGCGCTTGAGCAGGAGAATTCTCCGACACTGGGATGGCATTGAGATGACAGGCTGGATCGCAGCTGAACGCTGCCATCCAGCTTGTCATCCTTCAGAGACACTGCAGAGCGCAAGCATGCCTGCGCTTCTCAGTGTCTGTGGCATGGCAAGCTGGATGGCAGCGCTCAGCTGCGATCCAGCCTGTCATCTCAATGCCATCCCTGCGTGGGAGAATTCTCCTGCTCAAGCGCTGAGCGCAGGAGAATTTTCCCACACTGTCCGTGATGTGCAGGAGTTGAGCTGAGTTCAATGGACATGACCTCGGCTCATCTGGATGCTGTCACAGCCAGACACTGCAGAGCGCAAGCCTGCCTGCGCTTCTCAGTGTCTGCGGCATGGCAAGCTGGATGGCAGCTTTCGGCTGCGATCCAGCCTGTCATGTCAATGTAGCAGAGCTGAAGCTGTCCTGGGAACCATGGAAAGGTAAGGATGAGGTTGCTTTATTATTTTAATTTTATTGCAGAAGACATTGGCTTCAGCTGGAATGGGCGTGATGGTAAGTATGGTTTAATTTAGAACATTAAAAAATTGTGTGTTTATTTCAATTAAAGGACTTTATTCTGGGTGTTGTGTTTTTTTAAATACTTTACTAGAAATTCATGACGGTCAGGTCTAATATTGGAGTGACCCCATGAATTTCGGGCTTAGGGCCAGCTGATAATGCCAAGCTGGCCCTAACCCCTTTACTACCCAGTGAGCCACCGCACCAGGGTCCTGGATGCGTTGGGTACAGCGCCAGAAGATGGCGCTTCTATGAACGCGCCATTTTCTGGGGTGGCTGCGGACTGCAATTTGCAGCGGGGGGGGGCCCAGAAAGCTTGGGCCTCCCTGCGCTGCGGATTCCAGTCCCCAGCTGCCTAGATGTACCTGGCTGGACACAAAAATAGGGCGAAGCCCCACGTATTTTTTTTTTTTTTTAATTATTTCATGAAATTCATGAAGTAATTAAAAAAAAGGGCTTCCCTACATTGTTATGTCCGGCCAGGTACAAATAGGCATCTGGGGGTTGGGGGCAGCCCGTTCCTGCCTGCTGTACCTGGCTGGACATAAAAATATGTCTGCCTAGCCTTTGCTAGCTATTAAAATAGGGGGGACCCCACATCATTTTTTTGGGGAGTCCCCCATTTTAATAGCTAGTAAAGGCTAGGTATTCAGCTGGGGGCTGATATTAGTAGCCTGGGAAGCTCCGTGGGTATTACCCCTTTCCCAGGCTTCAAACATCTGCCCCAGCCGTCTGCTTAACCTCCACTAGAGACTAAAATTACGGGGAACTGCACGCCATTTTTTTAAATAAATCCTTTATTTTAACACTAAATGACAAGTACAGTAATCAACACTATCACTGTACTTCTTATATATGTGACTGACATGTTTCAATGTATCTAATCTATGTGTGATGCTCTATTCTTTCTATTCTAAATTGTCGGGTACCGATGCTGAATTGCCGGCCGGCTTTTTTAAAGAGACGGTGCATGAAAACACTATTATTTTTTTAAATAAATCCTTTAACACTAAATGACAAGTACAGTAAGCAACACTGTCACTGTACTTATATATGTGACTGACATGTTTCTATCTATCTAATCTATGTGTGATGCTATATTCTTTCTATTCTAAATTGTCGGGTACCGGTGTATGCCGCTGCTGAATTACCGGCTTTTCATGTAATACATTCTACATTATTCTTAGTTGTTTTCCTTCATGTAGAATTAACCTACAAGGCAAGAAAGGGTTTATTTTCATTCCGATATTTGTGTCCCATTGACTTGCATTGGTTTCCGGTATCGGAATCGGCGATATCCGATATTTTTTGGGTATCGGTCCGATCCAATCCGATCCGATATTTCCCGATATCGGAAGGTATCGTTCAACACAATCACTAACACACTGCAACAAAATTTTAATGGAGGCCAGAAATGGCTGAATTTTGAGCAAACTTATATGGGATACGTGTGATGGAAAACCGCAGTTTTAAATAGCTGGCCTGTAGGTTACTATTTTTCACAGCGACCTGGTGTCAATAACTTTACTGACACACTGCAACAAAATTTAAATGGAGGCCAATATTTTCCAAGTTCACTACAAATTTCTGGATTTTTATCAGAAAACGGTGTTCTCTGGATAGCTTTTTAACCAAATAATCAGGATTAAGATAAAAAAAATAGATATCCGTGGCCCCTGATACCTGGGGCTATTTGTAGAAATATCTGTAACAGCAGCAGCAGACAGAACTGGAATGGAGCCTCTTGTGCTGAATTATACACTGCAGTCTGCCACATACACTGCTTGCCTGCCTAGGTCTGATATACAGTGGTGGCCAAAAGTATTGGCACCCCTGCAATTCTGTCAGATAATAACCAGTTTCTTCCTGAAAATGATTGCAATCACAAATTCTTTGGTATTATTATCTTCATTTAATTTGTCTTCAATGAAAAAACACAAAAAGAATTGTCCTAAAGCCAAATTGGATATAATTCCACACCAAACCTAAAAAAGGGGGTGGACAAAAGTATTGGCACTGTTTGAAAAATCATGTGATGCTTCTCTAATTCGTGTAATTAACAGCACCTGTAACTTACCTGTGGCACCTAACAGGTGTTGGCAATAACTAAATCACACTTGCAGCCAGTTAACATGGATTAAAGTTGACTCAACCTCTGTCCTGTGTCCTTATGTGTACCACATTGAGCATGGAGAAAAGAAAGAAGACCAAAGAACTGTCTGAGGACTTGAGAAACCAAATTGTGAGGAAGCATGAGCAATCTCAAGGCTACAAGTCCATCTCCAAAGACCTGAATGTTCCTGTGTCTTCCGTGTGCAGTGTCATCAAGAAGTTTAAAGCCCATGGCACTGTGGATAACCTCCCTAGATGTGGACAGAAAAGAAAAATTGACGAGAGATTTCAATGCAAGATTGTGCGGATGGTGGATAAAGAACCTCGACTAACATCCAAACAAGTTCAAGCTGCCCTGCAGTCCAAGGGTACAACAGTGTCAACCCGTACTATCTGTCAGCGTCTGAATGAAAAGGGACTGTATGGTAGAATACCCAGGAAGACCCCACTTCTTACCCCGAGACATAAAAAAGCCAGGCTGGAGTTTGCCAAAACTTACCTGAGAAAGCCTAAAACGTTTTGGAAGAAGGTTCTCTGGTCAGATGAGACAAAAGTAGAGCTTTTTGGGAAAAAGTATCAACATAGAGTGTATAGGAAAAAAAAAGAGGCATTCAAAGAAAAGCACACGGTCCCTACAGTCAAACATGGCGGAGGTTCCCTGATGTTTTGGGGTTGCTTTGCTGCCTCTGGCACTGGACTGCTTGACCGTGTGCATGGCATTATGAAGTCTGAAGACTACCAACAAATTTTGCAGCATAATGTAGGGCCCAGTGTGAGAAAGCTGGGTCTCCCTCAGAGGTCATGGGTCTTCCAGCAGGACAATGACCCAAAACACACTTCCAAAAGCGCTATAAAATGGTTTGAGAGAAAGCACTGGAGACTTCTAAGGTGGCCAGCAATGAGTCCAGACCTGAATCCCATAGAACACCTGTGGAGAGATCTCAAAATGGCAGTTTGGAGAAGGCACCCTTCAAATATCAGGAACCTGGAGCAGTTTGACAAAGAAGGATGGTCTACAATTCCAGCAGAGCATTGTAAGAAACTCATTGATGGTTACCGGAAGCAGTTGTTCGCAGTTATTTTGGTTAAAGGTTGTGCAACCAAGTATTAGGCTGAGGGTGCCAATACTTTTGTCTGGCCCATTTTTGGAGTTTTGTGTGAAATGATCAATGATTTGATTTTTGCTTCATTCTCTTTTGTGTTTTTTCCTTGCAAGCAAATTAAATGAAGATAATAATACCAAAGAATTTGTGATTGCAATCATTTTCAGGAGGAAACTGAGTATTATCTGACAGAATTGCAGGGGTGCCAATACTTTTGGCCACCACTGTATATATATATATATATATATATATATATATATATATATATATACAGTTATATGAAAAAGTTTGGGCACCCCTATTAATCTTAAGCTTACCCCTACAATTCTCTCTGAACATGAGATCAGTATCTTAAGTAAAGGGACAAATTTTGTTCTGAATCAGGATTTTGATTTATTTCAAACGATTCTAGATATAAATAAACTAGCCAGATTATTGACAGTAAAAAAGCATTTTTATAATGATCTCAATGTCCCTGGGGAATTGTATAAGGAGGAGGATAATTGTGAAACCCTTGCACAATTGACGTTTGATGAACAATGTGCACGGCTTGCTTTGGAGGATTTAAAAGGTGAATCAGGTGATGTTGATCTTATACATGTTGATACTAAGGATTTTCATATTTTGAATCCATCTTTCTATCCAAAAGATTCTAAGGCTGAATGCATTTTAACTTTTCAGTCTTTAATTGAAAGAGATTTGATAGAACTTTCTCAAAAAATTAAACAGAGTGTATCAAATAAAAAAAAGAATTTAACCATAGATGAGAAAAAACAATCACCAGCTTATCAAAGAGAGATGACCTGGTGATTAAAAAATCCGACAAAGCAGGCTGTATTGTTGTTATGGATAAGAAACTCTATGAAAAATGTGTTTATGATATCCTGGGTGATAATGAGACGTATAAAAGGATACAATTTAATCCTACAGAATCATGCAGGAAAATCTTGAGTAAATTGGTTGAAGATGGAGTTAAAATGGGGGTGTTTACTGAAAAAATGAGTTATAATATAATACCTGATAATCCGATGACACCAATTTTTCATGGGCTCCCTAAAACGCACAAACTAGAATTTCCTACACCTTTACGCCCCATCATATCGAGTATTTCTTCTTTGAACGAAAATTTAAGTCGGTGGGTAGAATTTTATCTACAGCCATTAATTCCCAGAACACCGGGTTATTTAAAAGACACGTCATCAGTGATTGATTATATGAAAAATGTAAAATGGTCTGAAAAATCTAAATTTCTGTCTTGTGATGTGGTAAATCTGTTTTCATCTATTCCACATAATCTGGCATTAACTGCTGTGTTCCACCATCTACAAAAATATAGTGGCTATACAGATGAAACAAAAGAAATGATTATCCGGAGTATTGAATATCTTCTGGAGCATAATTTTTTTATGTTCAATGAAGAATATTATTTCCAAATCAAAGGTTGCCCAATGGGCTCATGTTTCTCCCCATCCTTAGCCATACTTTTTGTATCATGGTGGGAAGAAAGTACTATTTTTACAGATACAAATCCTTTCAAAAATGACTTTGAACTATATGTTAGATATTTGGACGATGTTTTGCTAATATGGGTAGGAGAAGTGGAAAAAATCCATACTTTTTATCTTATATCAATGCTAATGATGTTAATCTAAAATTTACTTATACTGAACCGCAGGATAAAATTAGCTTTTTGGATTTGTATCTCATGGGGGATGTAAAACAACAAAGGGTTAAATATCGCAACTATAGAAAACCTGTCAGTGGGAACACTACACTTAGAGCGGACAGCTGCCACCCCGCCCATACTGTGAATTCAATCCCCTATGGGGAATTAAATAGAATTTATGGGAATAGCTCTGATATCACACTATTTAATGAACAAGCAAAGGTAGCAACATCTAGATTAATGGAAAGGGGGTATAAGAAAAGACATATTGATTCAGCTTTAAAAAAAGTTCTTGCAAGAAACACTCATTTAAATAACAGAGATGATGGTATTAATAACAGCCAGAAACTAATAACAAAAAAAACAAACAATATGGACAATAAAAAACATCTTCAGTACCCCATATAGCTGCCAATTTCAGGAAATAAAAAATATTGTAAACAGATATGTCCCTATATTATTTCAGGATCGAGATTTAAACAAAATCCTGGAAAATGGATTAGTATGTGTGCCGAGAAAAGGGAGATCATTAGGTGCTACTCTTTCCCCAAGTCTATACATGCCACAAAAAAGTGATAAAAAAATCTGGCTCAGTTATAAAGGTCTTTTTAAATGTGCATGTTCCAAATGTACGATGTGCCAATATACATTGCAAACTCAAAAAATTGATGCAGCCAATGATATAAAAAGATTTATTAATTGCAATACTAACTATGTTGTGTATTGCTATTTTGCAAAGAATGTAAAATTAAATACATTGGCTGCACAATACGCAAATTAAAGAAAAGGATGGCAGAACATGTCACCAACATCAAAAATAAAAATGCATCCTATTCAGGAGCTTGCAAACATTTTGTAGAGAGACATAAAGGGGAATTAAATCATTTTTCTTTCTATGGGTTAGAAAAAGTGGATATTCCTATTAGAGGAGGGGATTAGAGGAAAAAACTCCTCCTAAGAGAGTTATTTTGGATTATTAAACTGAATACAAAATACCCCAATGGCATGAACTATAGGAATGATACCCTTTATCTATATTAGATCTCAGAGAATTGAATGTCGTTTTTTTTTGTTGTTTTTTTTTCTCTCTTTTTTTTCTCTGGCTTTCTTGGATTTAGCCTTGTGATTATGCTGATTATTCTCAAATGTGATTGATTGCTAACATATGTGTTTATTGATCAATGGTTGGTCACCATTTGTTTTTATACCATGTATAATAAGGAATCTGTATCTCAGTGAATAAGGGCTTTTGCCAGAAACGCGTTGAGATGTATCCCCAACCTGTATGATCTTTTAATTATTTTCTAATAAATTGAGGATTTTAATTATTCTTGGGACTCACCAAATTTATTTTTCTTAATCTTAAGCTTAATGTTTCATAAAAATTGGTGTTTTTGCAACAGCTATTTCAGTTTGATATATGTAATAACTGTTGGACACAGTAATGTTTCTGCCTTGAAATGAGGTTTATTGTACTAACAGAAAATGTGCAATCTGCATTCAAACAAAATTTGACAGGTGCATAAGTATGGGCACCTCACCAGAAAAGTGACATTAATATTTAGTAGATCCTCCTTTGGCAAAAATAACAGCCTCTAGTCGCTTCCTGTAGCTTTTAATGAGTTCCTGGATCCTGGATGAAGGTATTTTTGACCATTCCTCTTTACAAAACAATTCCAGTTCAGTTAAGTTTGATGGTCGCCGAGCATGGACAGCCCTCTTCAAATGATCCCACAGATGTTCAATGATATTCAGGTCTGGGGACTGGGATGGCCATTCCAGAACATTGTAATTGTTCCTCTGTATGAATGCCTGAGTAGATTTGGAGCGGTGTTTAGGATCATTGTCTTGCTGAAAGATCCATCCCCTGCGTAACTTCAACTTTGTCACTGATTCTTGAACATTATTGTCAAGAATCTGCTGATACTGAGTGGAATCCATGCGTCCCTCAACTTTAACAAGATTCCCGGTGCCGGCATTGGCCACACAGCCCCAAAGCATGATGGAACCTCCACCAAATTTTACTGTGGGTAGCAAGTGTTTTTCTTGGAATGCTGTGTTTTTTTGCCGCCATGCATAACGCCTTTTTGTATGACCAAACAACTCAATCTTGGCTACATCAGTCCACAGGACCTTCTTCCAAAAAGAAATTGGCTTCTCCAAATGTGCTTTTGCATACCTCAGCCGACTCTGTTTGTGGTGTGCTTGCAGAAACGGCTTCTTTCGCATCACTCTCCCATACAGCTTCTCCTTGTGCAAAGTGTGTTGTATAGTTGACCGATGCACAGTGACACCATCTGCAGCAAGTTGATGCTGCAGCTCTCTGGAGGTGGTCTGAGGATTGTCCTTGACTGATCTTACCATTCTTCTTCTCTGCCTTTCTGATGTTTTTCTTGGCCTGCTACTTCTGGCCTTAACAAGAACTGTCCCTGTGTTCTTCCATTTCCTTACTATGTTCCTCACAGTGGAAACTGTTAGGTTAAATCTCTGAGACAGCTTTTTGTATCCTTCCCCTGAACAACTATGTTGAATAATCTTTGTTTTCAGATCATTTGACAGTTGTTTTGAGGAGCCCATGATGCCACTCTTCAGAGGAGATTCAAACAGGAGAACAACTTGCAAGTGGCCACTTTAAGTAGCTTTTCTCATGATTGCATACACCTGGCTATGAAGTTCAAAGCTCAATGAGGTTACAAAACCAAAAAAGTGCTTTAGTAAGTCTGTAAAAAGTAGGTAGGAGTATTTAAAACAAGAAAATGATAAGGGTGTCCATACGCATGCACCTGTCAAATTTTGTTTGAATGCAGATTGCACATTTTCTGTTAGTACAATAAATCTCATTTCAAGGTAGAAAGATTACTGTGTCCAACAGTTAATACATATATCAAACTGAAATAGCTGTTGCAAAAACACCAATTTTTATAAAACATTAAGCTTAAGATTAATATGGGTGCCCAAACTTTTTCATATAACTGTATATATATATATATATATATATTTATATTTGTATGTATGTTGTGGAATACCTATACTAACAGAACGTTCAATGGACCCTTTTGTGCTGTACCATGCGCTGCAGTCTGCCACATACACTGCCTGCCTAACTCCTGCTATCACCTTCACCACTGAAAATATGCATCTGGATTAGTCGTCAGAAGGACTATTAGGGTATGTGCCCACGTAGCGTTTTTCAAGTGTATGTGCTGCGGAATTTCCGCAACGTAAACGCTTGTGAAACGCTATGTAATCCGCTCCCCATGGTCCCCAAGGGGATTCCGCAAGTTCAATGCCCATGCTGCGAATTTTTACGCAGCGTTTATGATGCGTGGAAAAATCTGCAGCATGTCATTTAATTTTGCGTTTCCGCAAGCGGAATTGCCTTTGAAATGCAATAAAAAACGCAAGGCAATTCCGCATGTGGAAATCGCGCGATAAACGCACGATAAACGCGGGCGGAATTCCGCATGCGTTTATCCGGGAGAGAACATGCAGAAATGAAGCAGAAAATTTCTGCTTCATTTCCGCAGCGTGGGCACATAGCCTTTGTTCAGATGAATATTATATATATATGTTGTGGAATACCTATACTAACTCTAAACAATGTGTCAAAGTTGACCTCTGTGTGAATAAGGGCAGACTGAGGCTCCGGTTCCGAACTGGGAACACCAGCCAAAGAACGCTTTTAAATGTGTTATCCAGCTCTAGGAAGGGAGGCCACACCCAGGTTTGCACAGAATGCAAAACATGCAAAGAAAAAAACACAAAATTTGAGCTTGGTTTAAAATGGTATACATGCAGCACATAAGTGCATGTTTCACAATGGCCATGAATCAGAAAAACCTACAAGAAGCAAAATGAAAATATACCCTGCTGTAAATAAATAAAAAACAAGTGCATTTAAACAAAATAGGGTTCTTAGTAACACTGTTTTTGATCTAAAAATATGAAAGCTATCCCACCAGCGAAAAGGTGAACCCGAACGGGTTTTTTTGATTCATGGTCAATGTGAAACATGCACTTATGTGCTGCATGTATACCATTTTAAACCAAGCTCAAATTTTGTGTTTTTAACTCTAAACAAGCAAATCTCTCCCTAGCTCAGCAGCACCTCTACCTACACTGCCTGATTCCAGAGTGACTGTGACGAGCATGGCGGCGCCCGGTCTTATATACACCTGATGATGCTGGGCGGCCAGCCAATCACTGTAATGCCACAACCAACATGGCTATGGCATTACAGTGCATGGTGGACAATCCCTGCATGTTCATTGGCTCTCTAAAGAGCGCCAAACATGCAGGTAGGGGACCCGAGCTCCCGCCAGAGCAACCCGGAAATACTCGCAGAACGCCGAGCATTTCGAGAAGTGAGATGCTCGGGTGAGTACCGAGCAGTGGCGAGCATGCTCGCTCATCACTAGTATTTACCTAAATATAGGAGAATAGAATCATCTTTTTGACTATTGTGACACTGGATTTAAATCTAGAAATCGGCCACGTATTAGTAAATCAGGAGTCAGCTGTAGACAACTTTTTGTGAATGAAGTTTTTTTTATTCACTTACAATATTATTGCCATCTATCTGTTTTGTTGCTTTTTTAAAAAGTGACAAGAAGTGCCACTCTATAAGAAATGTTTTCCTCAGAAGTGATCTGCAGCTTCAAAAGCTAATTCCTGGGGTTGGAGAAATCGCATTTGTAGCGATCAGCTGATCACTATGGTGACTTTATTCTAAGGGTCCCCATATACATTAGTTAGCTCTTGGCTAAAGACCAGCTGTCACTCCCATATACAGCAATTCTCAGCTTAGTCAAGAGCTCCGGTGAGATTCTTCTGCCAGTGAGCTAAGAAACTGTCTCTTCTGGCTTGAATGTCACATGACCACCATTACTAATTAGTTTCTTATTGACTCCAGCAGTCGCATGATGTCCTCCGATGGAAGAATAAGTGAACACATTGACAGGGTACAGTTAAATTAGTATGTTTTCTTTTTTTTAAATTTTTCTGAAGACTGTAAGCCAATTTTTAGAATACAAATCTCTATGGTCCAGTTGTAATGCTCGGATAGCCATTGTAGGCACTAGAAAGGCTATATTTTATCCTAAATGCATATGTGTATTGAGAATAAAAGCTAGCCTGTCTACTGCCTAAAATGGACATCTGAGCATCACAACTGAACCATGGAGATTTTTATTCTAAAATGGGCTTGTGGTCTTCTGAAAGTTAAAAAAAAAAAAGAAAACATATACTCATTTAACTTTACCCTGCCAATGACCCTGTAAGAAGTTCACATGTTGTCCTATCTTGGACCACTGGTCCACTGCATACTGGGGACACCCCATAAAATGTGATGTTTTGGAGATTCTTGACCCAATCACATAGAAATCACAATTTAAACCATGTCAGATCATTAGATTTGCTAATTTTTTCTGTCTTCAACACATCTTAATTAACCGCAGTCCACTATATTCTACCCCATAAAAAGCATAAAGTGGGAAGGCACCTCCAGTTAAAACAATCTTCTAACTTTATTTCATGTCAAAAAGGAGAATAAAAATTTCCACGTGTTGGCGGTATAAACACTATGATGTGTTTCTGACGCTGAGCGTGCCCTTAGTCATAGAGCATTCTAGTTACAAAGTGAAATGAAACTTTTAAAAGGAGAGAGAGAAAAGAAAAAAATTCACACATGTGCAACAAATTCACAATTATGCAAAGCACCTAACACAGGAAAAGCATATATATATATATTAAGAAAATACGTAGCAAATAGTATAGGACATCAATGGGAAAAAGCTACAATAAAGTATTATATTATTGTGAAATACATTTTAATAAATAAACATGGTGTCAGTTATATAGTTCATTCCACTGGGATGTTTTTTATCCAAAGCAACAATCCAGAAATCTTCCCTCATATATAACTTACGTTGCCAGCTACCATTTCGTTTGGGAGTGTAAGGCTGCGGTGTTCAAATAGTGCAGAAACTGAGGCAGTGACCCAAGCAAGTCCAACATAAACAGCTTTTATTCAGCAACTCACGGGTAAACAGAAAGTCCCCCGGTTCGCAGCCGGGTTAACATGAGTCCATAAACAACGGTTGCCGGGGGCCCGGGCCGCTCAGAGCCTGACAGGTGCAGAACTTTCCCAGGCGGTGGTTCAGCCACACTCAATCCTGCCGAGCTGTCATGCTATGTTCCTAGCAGGTTCCAACATAGAACAACACTAATCCTTAGTGCAGGGGTTTTAAAGGACCTGTGGCAAGAGCCACTGGAAAACCCAGGTTGGAGGGAGGAGGCCGCCCCACTGCCTCCTGTTACCTCCTCCAAGAAATTAAGGCCCTGACGGGTTTTACTTAATCTGCCTTAGCCAGGTAGTCTGACCAGGTCATTGCTCACCTTCATTCCTGCATTGCAGCTGCAGGTGAGTTTGTGACTGCAATGCTCTCCAATGGATTTAATAGGTCTCTGTACACATTCTGGGGGATATATACCGTCCCTCGTATACAATCCCCGTCACTGCCTCACATATCCCCCCCCTCTGTTCAAACTTGTGGGGTTGAATATTTGCCACCATACAGGGTGCCCGGGATAGGGCATCCGCGTTTGCTTGCAACCTCCCAGGGCGATGTTCTACAGAGAAACTGAAATTTTGCAGTGACAGGAACCACCGGGTGACTCGTGAATTCCTCTCCTTGGCATTCCTCATCCATACCAAGGGTGAGTGGTCCGTCACCAAGCGGAACTGACGCCCAAGCAAATAATAACATAGTGATTTCAAGGCCCACTTAATAGCCAAACACTCCTTCTCTACCACGCTATAGTTTTTCTCTGCCGGGACAAGTTTTCTACACAAGTATGTGACCGGGTGCTCTTCACCATTCACTTTTTGTGACAATACCGCCCCTAGGCCTACCTCCGAGGCATCTGTCTGTACAATGAAGGTTTCCTTGAAGTTGGGGCTGATGAGGACCAGCTGTCCACACAATGCCAACTTCATGGACTGAAAAGCTTCTTCTGCCTGAGGGTTCCACCGAACCATTACCAATTTTTTTCCTTTCAAGAGATCGGTCAGGGCCGCCGTTAGCCCAGCAAAATTAGGTATAAACCGGCGGTAATACCCAAGGATGCAAAGGAATGCCCTCACCGGTTTTGTACTTGACGGTTTAGGCCAGTTTTTTATGGCCTCAACTTTATTGATTTGGGGCTTGATAGCTCCTCTGCCTATCACATATCCCAAATATCAGGCTTCCTCTAGCCCTATCGCACATTTTTTGGGGTTTGCCATTAACCCCGCGGCTCTGAGAGAATCCAGCACCGCTTGTACCTGGGATAGATGCATATGCCAGTCGGTGCTAAAGATGATAATATCATCTAGATACGCGGATGCGTACTCCTGATGAGGCCTGAGCACTATGTCCATCAACCTCTGGAATGTAGCCGGGGTCCCATGTAACCCAAAAGGTAAGACCACATAGTGTATAGACCCTCCGGAGTTACGAAGGTGGTCTTTTCCTTCGCCGAATCTGTGAGAGGTACCTGCCAGTAACCCTTGGTGAGATCGAGCGTGGTAAAGTACTGGGCCTGCCCCAGTCTCTCAATCAGCTCGTCCACCCTGGGCATTGGATAGAGGTCAAACTTTGATACTTCATTCAATTTCCGGAACTCGGTACAGAAGCGTAACGATTAGAGATGAGCGGTGTTCGACTAGAACTGTTCGCCAATCTCAAATTCGAGCTGTTTTGGGCGGTGTTCGAGTCGTTCGACGAACCCGAATGATTTGCAAAAAATTTAGCTGTTCGAGGTTATGTTCGATAACTGTTCGTGCACCAAAAGCGTGTCCTGCATGTCTGGCGCTATTTAGAGCACCAATCATGCAGGGATTGTCTGCCACTCACTGTAATGCCACAGCCATGGTGGTTGTGGCATTACAGTGATTACCCAAATCGATGGGAACAGTGCTCACAGTGAAACATGAAAAGCCGGCAATTCAGCAGCGGCATACACCGGTACCCGACAATTTAGAATAGAAGGAATAGAGAATCACACATAGATTAGATAGATAGAAACATGTCAGTCACATATATATGAAGTACAGTGACAGTGTTGCTTACTGTACTTTTCATTTAGTGTAAAGGATTTATTTAAAAAAATAATAGTGTTTTCATGCACCGTCTCTTTAAAAAAGCCGGCCGGCATTTCAGCAGCGGTACCTGACAATTTAGAATAGAAGGAATAGAGAATCACACATAGATTAGATAGATAGAAACATGTCAGTCACATATATATGAAGTACAGTGACAGTGTTGATTACTGTACTTGTCATTTAGTGTTAAAATAAAGGATTTATTTAAAAAAAAATTGGCGTGGGGTTCCCCATAATTTTAGGATCTAGTGGAGGTTAAGCAGACGGCTGGGGCAGATGTTTGAAGCCTGGGAAGGGGGTAATACCCATGGAGCTTCCCAGGCTGCTAATATCAGCCCCCAGCTGAATACCTAGCCTTTACTAGCTATTAAAATAGGGGACCCCTCAAAAAAATGATGTGGGGTCCTCCCTATTTTAATAGCTAGCCAAGGCTAGGCAGACAGCTGGGGGCTGATATTAATAGCCCAGGAAGGGTGCCATGAATATTGGCCCCCTCCCAGGCTAGAAACACCAGCCGTCAGCCGCCCCAGAAATGGCGCATCCGTAGGAAATACAGTATCTGCACCGGGCTGTTGCCGCTGAGACTGCAGCTGCTGCTGCTGGGTAAGTACCAGCTGCTTTAACAGCTCGTCTATTTTGTCCACGGGGTGGAACTGAAAGGTGGCAGGTCGGATTGTGGTCATGTAGCTGATGGAGGGGGTATGCCTCAGTCACTATGCCCGCATTCTCCACCAAACTGTAAGGCCAACATAAACAGCTTTTATTCAGCACCTCACGGGTAAACAGAAAGTCCCCCGGTTCGCAGCCGGGTTAACATGAGTCCATAAACAACGGTTGCCGGGGGCAACGGCTGCGCTGGGCCGCTCAGAGCCTGACAGATGCAGAGCTTTCCCAGGCGGTGGTTCAGCCACACTCAATCCTGCTGAGCTTTCCTGCTATGCTCCTAGCAGGTTCCAACACTGAACACCACTAATCCTTAGTGCAGGGTTTTAAAGGACCTGTGGCAAGATCCACTGGAAAACCCAGGTTGGAGGGAGGAGGCCGCCCCACTGCCTCCTGTTACCTCCTCCAAGAAATTAAGGCCCTGACGGGTTTTACTTAATCTGCCTTAGCCAGGTAGTCTGACCAGGTCATTGCTCACCTTCATTATTGCATTGCAGCCGCAGGTGAGTTTGTGACTGCAATGCACTCCAATGGATTTAATAGATCTCTGTACACATTCTGGGGGATATATACCGTCCTTCGTATACGATCCCCGTCACTGCCTCACAGGGAGATTTAAACTTTTCTATGCCAAAAAAAGCAAAAACTCTCCTATTTTCCCTCATGTCACTTCAAAAAATGTCTAACTGCTCCGGAATAAGTGATGTTGTTGCTGTTAATCTTATAGATGTGTTCTGAGATCCTTTTTTTAAATTTACGACTAGTGCAGCCTATATACACTGCTCAAAAAAATAAAGGGAACACTTAAACAACAGAATATAACTGCAAGTAAATCAAACTTCTGTGAAATCAAACTGTCCACTTAGGAAGCAACACTGATTGATAATCAATTTCACATGTGGTTGTGCAAATGGAATAGACAATAGATGGAAATTATTGGCAATTATCAAGACACCCTCAATAAAGGAGTGGTTCTGCAGGTGGGAACCACATCTCAGTACCAATGCTTTCTGGCTGATGTTTTGGTCACTTTTGAATGTTGGTTGTGCTTTCACACTCGTGGAAGGATGAGATGGACTCTACAACCCACAGAAGTTGCTCAGGTAGTGCAGCTCATCCAGGATGGCACATCAATGAGAGATGTGGCAAGAAGGTTCGCTGTTTCTGTCAGCGTAGTGTTCAGAGGCTGGAGGCGCTACCAGGAGACAGGCCAGTACACCAGGAGACGTGGAGGAGGCCGTAGGAGGGCAACAACCCAGCAGCAGGACCGGTACCTCCACCTTTGTGCAAGGAGGAGCAGGAGGAGCACTGCCAGAGCCCTGCAAAATGACCTCCAGCAGGCCACAAATGTGCATGTGTCTGCACAAATGGTTAGAAACCGACTCCATGAGGGTGGTATGAGGGCCCAACGTCCACAGATGGAGGTTGTGCTCACAGCCCAACACCGTGCAGGACGCTTGGCATTTGCCACAGAACACCAGGATTGGCAAAGTCGCCATTGGCACCCTGTGCTCTTCACAGATGAAAGCAGGTTCACACTAAGCACATGTGACAGACGTGACAGAGTCTGGAGATGCCGTGGAGAGCGATCTGCTGCCTGCAACATCCTTCAGCATGACCGGTTTGGCAGTGGGTCAGTAATGGTGTGGGGTGGCATTTCTTTGGAGGGCCGCACAGCCCTCCATGTGCTCGCCAGTGGTAGCCGGACTGCCATTAGGTACCCAGATGAGATCCTCAGACCCCTTGTGAGGCCACACACAATACTGAGCCTCATTTTGACTTGTTTTTCCACTTTAATTTTGGGGGTGACTCCAAATCCAGGCCTCCATTGGTTAGTAAATTTGATTTCCATTGATGATTTTTGTGTGATTTTGTTGTCAGCACATTCAACTTTGTACAGAACGTAGTACTCAATGAGAATATTTCATTCATTCAGATCTAGGATGTGTTATTTGAGTGTTCCCTTTATTTTTTTGAGCAGTGTATTTGATTCCACAGATAGTACACTCAATGCAGTAAATGACATAACATGTTTCACAATTAATAAATGAATTAATATTATACTGGTCATTTATTTTTAAAGTTTTTTTTTGGCATATTGACAGATGTTACATTTCTTAGAAAAACATTTGTGAAATCCCTTGGTCATAAGCTAAGTTGCATTATCAGTGCATTTTTCATATAAACTTGGTGAAAGTAAATTGCCAATAGATTTTCCTCTTCTGGCAACACATCTATAGGTGCATCTCACTAAATTAGAATATCATCAAAAAGTTAATTTATTTCAGTTCTTCAATACAAAAAGTGAAACTCATATTATATAGATTGATTGCAAACAGAGTGATCTATTTCAAGTGTTTATTTCTGTTAATGTTGATGATTATGGCTTACAGCCAATGAAAGCACAAAAGTCTTAATCTCAGTAAATTAGAATACTTTATAACAACAGCTTGAAAAATGATTTTAAAAGCTGAAATGTTGGCCTACTGAAATGTATGTTCAGAAAATGCCCTCAATACTTGGTCGGGGCTCCTTTTGCATCAATTACTGCATCAATGCAGCGTGGCATAGAGGCGATCAGCCTGTGGCACTGCTGAGGTGTTATGGAAGCCCAGGTTGCTTTGATAGCAGCCTTCAGCTCGTCTGCATTGTTGGGTCTGGTATCTCTCATCTTCCTCTTGACAATACCCCATAGAATCTATGGGGTTAAGGTCAGATGAGTTTGCTGGCCAATCAAGCACAGTGATACAGTTGTGTGTAAACCAGGTATTGGTACTTTTGGCAGTGTGGACAGGTGCCAAGTCCTGCTGGAGAATGACATTTCCATCTGCAAGAAGCTTGTCGGCAGAGGAAAGCATGAAGTGCTGTAAAATTTCCTGGTAGACGGCTGCGCTGACTTTGGTCTTGATAAAACACAGTGGACCTACACCAGCAGATGACATGGCTCCCCAAACCATCACTGATTGTGGAAACTTCACACTAGACCTCAAGCAGCTTGGATTGTGGCCTCTCCACTCTTCCTCCAGACTCTGGGACCTTGATTTCCAAAGGAAAATTGGAACTCTGGGACCTTGTGGAGTGTGTCAATGACTGCCTTCTAGACATCTGTCAAGTCAGCAGTCTTCCCTATGATTGTGGAGCCTACTGAAACAGACTAAGGGACCTTTTTAAATGCTTAGGGAGCCTTTACAGGTGTTTTTTGTTAATTATTTTAATTTACTAAGATAATGACTTTTGTGTTTTCATTGGCTGTAAGCCATAATCATCAACATTACCAGAAATAAACACTTGAAACAGATCACTCTGTTTGTAATGACTCTATATAATATATGAGTTTCACTTTTTGTATTGAAGAACTGAACTAATTTAACTTTTTGATGATATTCTAATTTAGTGAGATGCACCTGTATATCCTTTATTTAAAATGTCATGCAATTTATCGTCTTCGTACAAAACTGGAATATATTTCATTATAATATTTTTAATTTTATTGAATTGGGTGCTATAGGGAGTACTAAATGTGATAATTTGGTTAGTATTTTTTGGGTGTCTGTTATTTTTCATTTTGGACTTTATAGATTTCGTAGATAGCATGTCTTTTCTTTCCAGCACTGAAGTTTTTTTGTATGCCCTCTCAATTTTATTTGTATATCCTCTTTCTTTCAACCTAGTTTTTATAATAGACGCTTCCCTCTGGTAGTTTTCAGTGTCAGAGCACAGTCTTTTTGCTCTGACAAATTCCCCATACGGAATGGCTGCAATGGTATGAAAAGGGTGGCAGTTATCTGTACGCAGTGTCATATTCCCACTGACAGGTTTACGATACAGAGAGTATGGAACTTTTTTTGATGTTATAATGCCAGTGAGTGAAATATCCAAAAATTCTATGTTGTTACTAGGAATATTAAATGTAAAACGCAAATTGACATCATGGTGATTGAGATAATGAATTGAAGTCTGGTATGGTCGCCACGCTGAAAGACCATGCAATGAATAATATTGCTAAATAGGGGGAGAATCACGACCCCATAGGAGCTCCTTTGATCTGGAAAAATAATTCCTTATTGAAAATAAAAAATTATGTTTAAGCAAAAAATCTATAGCCATCAGGATAAACTCCTTTAATTCAGTAGAATAAGCGCTATATCAGTTTAGATGAAAATAAATAGCCTGTATTGCAAATATATGTGGGATGCAGGAATATAAACTCTCTGTGTCACAAGATATGAAGCTATAGTTGTCTTTCCATTCAATATTGTCAAATGTTTGTAATACTGTGGTACTATGCCGTAAAAAAACAGGTGTGCGCAATACTAATGGCTAAAGGTGTGGATCGACCCATGTGCTTAGACCTTCACTTTAAAGAGTTAATGCTTGAAATAATTGGGCGGAGGGGGTGGTGGAAATATTTGTTTATGAAGTTTTGGCAAGCCATGAAAAATGACAACTGTAGGATAATCTTTAATAATAAAATGTTTTACTTTTTTGTCAATAACTCCATTATTTTCACCCTCCTCAATAAGATGTAATAATTTATCTTTATAAACATTTGTGGGATCTGTGGGTACTCTCTTATATGTGCTGTTGTCATCTAGAATAGAGTATACCTGATTTTCATATAAAGCCGCATCCATAACAGCAACACAGCTTCATTTGTCAGATTTTATGATTATTAAATTGAAGTTCTTAGTAAGATTTTTAATGGCAATTTTTTCACATTTATTAAGGTTGCTGCGTTGCGGCTCAGACAAGGCAATTCTGGAGGTCAATTTCCTCAAATTGTTTTCAACAAGAGATTGAAAAGTATCTAATACAGGAACCCGCGATTTTGGGGGGTAATAATTGGGATTTGACATTTGTACAACAACATGAGATGAATCAATATTATTTTCATCTGTATTTTACCTCAATAAATTGTCCAAAATGGACACAGCATACTGTTAGTTAAACAAAAAATTGCCATGAGTGTGAACACTGTCCTGTGGAGAAAGAGTGACAATTTCAGCCGGAGCTGCAGGGTAATAAATAGTATGGAAATGTCTCTTTACTGTCAGGGCTCAAACAAACTTGTTCACATCCAACAGCGTCTGAAACATATCAAAATCCTGAGTGGGAACAAAGTTCAATCCCTTAGACAACAAAGCAATCTGTTGCGAGTATGGTGAGAGTGAGTATTATTACATCATCATGGGTTAACACAGGGGTTAATACAATAATATAGAAATCACAACTTGAACCATGTCAGATCATTAGACTTACTCATTCTTCCTGCCTTCAACACATCTTAATTAACCACAGTTCACTATATTCTATCCCATAATGGAAGCCATCATCACATTATTTTGTTTTTGTGTTAGTGGTTTTAATGTGATGGCTGATTAGTGCATATGTACTGGACAGTGGACACACATATTTTATAGATTGTGGTCTTCATATTATTAGCCATTCATCTCATACCTGAGCTGCAGTGCGACTGAGCTCTACAGCGATATCTGTGCCTGAATTGCCCATACCAACAATCACAACTCGTTTTCCTTTAAATGCTTCAGCGTTCTTGTATTCACGACTATGAAAATATTGTCCTTTAAATTTGTTTATTCCTTTAAGAAAATAAAAATAATACATTTTTATTAAATATTTTTTTGCAGAAATCTTGCATTCATTGTATCTTAAAGAAGTATTCAGATCAAAGCCAATACACGGTCACCAGGTAAAGGTGGAGAAGATGGTTGAACATCCTCTCTGAAGACTCCTGTCATTATATCCAATGTGACCTGTTTATTATTATTGCTTCATCCTCATGTATGCTGCAGTTTCTGTTAGACAGTGGTTAACAGGTAAACAGGGTTAACTGTAGGGCCAGCCCATAGTTGGGGAGAAGTAAATGAGCATTAGTGGTTAGTTGTGTTTTTTTATAGTTAGTTAGAGTAGAGCTACAGAGAAAAAAAGATACCCTCAGTCAGTTCTTTCCATAATTGGGTGTGTGAAGAGCAGACCTGCAAGGTAGCATGCTTTCAGCATTCAAATAACAATGGTGGCGATCTCTCCTCATAATAAGCAAGTTGGGGCACGTATTGAAAGTGAATTTTAAGCAAGTAACAGTGTTAGCAAGACCTGGAGGTCTTTGTGAAGAGAAATGGGATAAACGAAGCTTTTGCATGTCCGTAAGGTTTGTTAGCTAGGAGAGCTCCCTTATGTAGTCACAGTACAGTGGTCACAGCAAAAAAACATCACACTATTTGGCCTTGTACTGGGAAGATAGAGGCCCTCAGAGTAACCTGTTATTTATTTGCAATGTTCTACACAAGTAATATGCCTCCGTTCACAACTATCAAGTGTGAATCTGTCATACTGTACAGATGAAAAAATTAACCATTATTACTGTTATCCATTGTACATATAGTGGGGAAAATAAGTATTTGAGTCACTGCCAATTTTGCAAGTTTTCCCACCTACAAGAAATGGAGAGGTCTGTAATTTTTACCGTACGTACACTTCAACTGTGAGAGACAGAATCTAAAAATAAAAAACAGAAAATCACATTGTATGATTTTAAAATAATTAAATGCATTTTCTTTCATGAAATAAATATTTGATCACCTACCAACCAGCAAGAATTCTGGTTCTCACAGACCTGTTAGTTTTTCTTTAAGAAGTTCCCTTTCTCTGCACTCATTAACTGTATTAATTACACCTGTTTAAACTCATTACCTGTATAAAAGACACCTCTCCACACACTCAATCAATCACACTCCAACATCTCCACCATGGCCAAGACCAATAGCTGTCTAAGGACACCAAGGACAAAATTGTTGACCTGCATAAGGCTAGGATGGGCTACAGGACAATAAGCAAGCAGCTTGGTGAGAAGTCAACAGCTGTTGTCACAATTATTACAAAATGGAAGAAACACAAGATGACTGTCAATCTTCCTTGGACTGGGGCTCCATGCAATATATTGCTTTGTGGTGAAGAGAGCTGGTACCACAGTCTCAAACGCTACCATTAGTAACACACTACACTGTCATAGATTAAAAACCTGCAGGGCCAGCAAGGTCCCCCTGCTCACAACAGCACATGTTCATGCCCATTTGAAGTTCGCCAATAACCATTTGGATGATCCAGTGGAGGCATGGTAGTAGGTCATGTGGCCAGATGAGACCAAAATAGAACATTTTGGTATCAACTCCACTCGTCATGTTTGGAGGAAGGAAAGGGATGAGTACAACCCCTAGAACACTATCCCAACCGTGAAGCTTGGTGGGGGAATATCATACTTTGGGGGTGCTTGTCTGCAAAGGGGACAGGATGACTTCACCGTATTGAAGGGAAGATGGATGGGGTCATGTATTGGAAGATTTTGGCCAACAATCTCCTTCCCTCAGTAAGAGTATTGAAGATCGGTTGTGGCTGAGTCTTCCAGCATATCAATGACCCGAAATACACAGCCAGGGCAACTAAGGAGTGTCTCCATAAGAAGCATTTCAAGGTCCTAGAGTGGGCTAGACAGTCTCCAGACCTGAACCCAACAGAAAATCTTTGGAGGGATCTGAAACTCAATGTTGCCCAGCGACAGCCCTGAAACCTGAAAGATCTGGAGAAGATCTGTATGGAGGAGTTGGCCAAAATCCCAGATGCAGTGTGTGCAAACTTGATCAAGAACTACAGGAAACATCTGACCTCTGTAATGGCAAACAAAGTTTCTGTATCAAATATTAAGTTCTGTTTTTCTATTCTATCAAATATTTATTTCATGCAATAAAATGCTGATTAATTATGTAAAAATCCTACAATGTTATTTTCTGGATTTTTTTTTGATTCTGTCACTCACAGTTGATGTGTACCTGCGATAAAAAATTACAGCCCTCTTCATTCTTTGTTGGTAACAAAACTTCCAAAATCGGCAGTGTATCAAATACTTAACTTCCCCACTGTATGTTCCAGACTTAGTAATCAAAAGTTTATTTCAGTCAGTTCATCTGAAAGGGAAAACGTCCTAGAATTTGAATGAATAAACTGATAGCCTCCAAGGAAGAGGGAGGCATCAACTTCCCATGCATTAGAAATTACAACCAAGCTTGCCTTTTTCGATATATAATAGATTGGCTTCATAAAAGACATACATATTCGGACTACTCGCTAGATTCTGACTATGCATCCACCTACATCTTAACAGCTCTCCTCCACTCACGTTTTACCTCGCTACACTTAGTAATCAAGAAATCCGTGATCTTTAGAGACACTATCTCTACATGGAAAGCAGTCAGGAAAAAATATGGCCTTTCATTCAGAATCTCAAAACACCTTCCGTTGTGGCACAACCCAGAATTTCCCCAAGGTAGTGAAAATAAATTCTTTATAAAATGGCAACAAGCTGGTGTTGTGAACATATCTCACCCTCTTCACCCAATTGAACAGAGATGGCTAACCTGTGCAGAAACTTTAGGAAAATATGAACTACCCCCACAGCACTATTTCCAATATGAACAGATCAAACACTCCGTCATGGCTAACTTAAGAGATGTTACCTTTGAAACTTCCCGAAATGAACTGGATAATATCCTGTCATCTCCAATGGGTACCCCCTCAATATCTACACCTATATTCATCAATGAAACCTAACCTTGTGGAAACACACCCAGATACCTTTTTTAAGTACTGGAAACAACAATTTGATGATGTAGATATCCCCGAGAAGATTAGAACGGGTTGGAGGATATTCAGGAAACATATTATAAATGAGTCGTGGCGAGAAACTCAGTTCAAAATCATGCATGGTGCGATATACGCCTTTAATCTACCAAAAAAAAGACCCACTTTCTAAAGGTCTCGAGTGACATGATACTGCTCGGTAACACCATTAACAAGGCGGCCACCATCTGCATCTGATCTGCGCAACAGTGAATGACTCACCGGTGGTGAACTGTCCTAGGGTTTAGTGTAGCTTTCTTTAGTTACGATGCTGAAGCAGCGTGGCCCAATTAGTGAAAAGCCAGATAGGAGACTAGCCTGTGTATGTGAAACTTGATGCGTACTTGTTGTATTGAGCTTTCATTGTCATAGCTGGAGCATAGCTCTGTGACTTGCTTCAGCTTTTTCTTCCTGTATTCATGTTATTGATATTGTCATTGTAAATACTGTTATTCTCACTTCCCGGCATATAATCCCTTTGTACATAATAAAGCTGGAGTTTTGTTCCAACCTTATCGTCTGCTGTGCCGTACTTGAATCCTGCCTTGCGGTGTTCTTTGTACACCGCTGCACTGAAAATAGAGAGGAATCCTGACAGTCTGTACATTGCACATTGTCATTATTTGTCATCCTACAGTAACATTGATTGATGCCAGGGGTGTACATAGAAATCTTGAGGCCCCATAGAATAATCCAAATTGAGCCAGTCCTCACCACAAAATAAATATTCTGCAGTGTAGGCAGGGTAAAAGCACATAGGCTTAGTCACAAAAGAGCATACCTCCCAAATTTTAAACACAGGGACAAAGAGATGTACACTACTATACACCCAATTCATAGCCCTATACAGTATGATGT
Organism: Phyllobates terribilis; assembly: GCF_046119375.1. Taxonomy (NCBI): domain Eukaryota; kingdom Metazoa; phylum Chordata; class Amphibia; order Anura; family Dendrobatidae; genus Phyllobates; species Phyllobates terribilis. The sequence continues at coordinate 86,828,321 of NW_027362768.1, read as the reverse complement.
CCCCAAACATTCCCCCTATTTACAGTATAATACTCCATAGTGAATTCCCCCTCACAATTTCCCCCACTGCCACCTCTCATGCATAGAATGACAAAGTCACCGCAAGGTTTCAAAGTATTGTGCCCCCACACTGACCCCTCATAAAATAATATCTGCACAGCAACCCCCCACAATATGATGCTCCCTTAATTCCCACCAGACACAGTGTGAAGCCCCCACAGTACATTCTTGTTACAGAGTATGCTGCTCCAACACTGACCCCCACACAGTTTAATACTCCCAGTGACCCACCTAACAGAATGATGTCCCCACTGTGCATTTCCTCCACACAGGAAATGCGATCAGAGTACATCAATCCACAGAATGTTGGCCTCCGAAGCCCCCCATAATTCCTTTCCAATGTCAAATGCCCTCACAGTTCCCCCATACACAATAGATTCCCCCATAACCTACCTACTGTATGATCATCAGATCCAACAGTCCCTAACACAATATAATTGCCACACAGCTCCCCCCACAGAATTATGCCCCAACAACTCACTTATAGTTCCCCACAAATGCAGTATGAAGCCCCCAAAGTACACCCCCAACACACTATGATGCCTCACAATGACGCCCAACAGTATAAGGCCTGCACCCACCCACAGTATGATGACTCTATAACCCACCTACACAGTATAATCATCCACAGCCCCCCATATAGTAAGATTTCACTGCAGCCCCCCCACAGTATGATGGTCCTACAGTATGCTGGCTTCCACAGATCCCCAAACCGTATGATACACCCCAAATATTATGATGGGGTCCCACAGTCCACCTACAGTATGATGGTCAAATAGCACCCAGTAGTATAGAGGTCCCACATGATAGTCCCACAGCCCCCACACTATATGATGTCCCCACAGCCCTCCACACACAGTATGGCCCCCCATGCACAGTATGATGCCCCCATAGTATGATGGTACTCACAGCTCCCCTCACAGATTGATGCCCTCGCAGTATCCTTATCCTTTAAAATGAATGGAAAGAAAAAAATACTATTTATTTTGCCACCTTCTTCTTGGTAGCTGCTGTAATCTGTATATTGTGTGAACTGAGGTGCAATTTAGTGACGTCATTGTACCTGCTGCATAGAAACTCAGAACTCAGACACACAAGCAGAATGGTGGAACAGCCTGCTGGCAGCTCCCTGTTCCATCATTGTGATTAATGGTATCCTGAGGCTGAAGATACCATTGAAATTTAAATGCCCAGTGGAAGGGAGGCACTGGAGAGGGGGGGGGGACATGAGGCTTTGGACGATATACTCCCGGTGACTGCAAAAACTGCTTTTGAGCTTGGAAAACTCCTCCTTTTTAGATTGGCAGCTATTTTCTATATTACATCTGCATCTAAAGCAAAAAATAATGAAACTTTTTAAATAGTTTGGATTTAAAAATATCATACTTTTTTTTGGTTACAACACCAAATAACCACTTTGTCGTTTGATTTTGCATGTACACTTACCAGGAAAAGCTTCCAGTGGATAATACGGCTCTGAATGGTGGCCACTGCAAACCATTACAGCATCAAATGCATTTGTCTCTTGCTTGCCATTTTTCTCTGTAGTAACTTCCCACTGTCCAGTGCTGGGATAACTGGGATGCTTCTTTACACTGAGCACAACCGTCTAAAGGAAAATCATTGAATGTTTTTATGAACACAGTCATGCAATCACAAAGTAAAGAATACATGCTGTGAATACTATTCCTAGATAATGGGTTATTAATTCACCCACTTTGTCATTTAACTTATATAGTAAAATGAAGACTGTCTCTTTTTAACCCTTTTTCCACCACCATATTGTGTTTTCACCGAGGCTTTCGGTGAGACTTCTGACATACCTCCCCACTTTAAATGGCAGTGCTTCAGATGAAGATTGTAGTGCTATGGGCTGCATAGTCTCGATGCCATGCTGTTAGTAAACACTTTGAACATTAGGCTCCAGTTAAGGACCAAAAAAGTTGCTGTCCAATCATTTAACCCCTTAGATGCTGCAGTCGTAGTTAGCGTGATATTTAAGTAATTTCTCAGATTTAGGTAGCTCCCTCTGTCGACGCAATAATCCTTGCAACACAATTACTGAAGGGGGTTAAAACATTGCTAAATTTTTTTAAAGGAGTTAACTGGGCATGTGACAAAAGTCTGTAGTCACTCCATGCTCCAACTCTCATCTCCTGTCTCTCAATTCACTTTTATTGAAAAAAGTTGAATGCATCTAGCTGGCACATAACTGCAAGTATGCAAATCACTAACACTGTGAATACCGGGGAATCGTAACAGTGTGTGCACTACATGCTGTGACAATTTGGCAGTCTGCAGTCGCATAAAGTGACTGCAGACTTTTGTTCCAAGCCTGGACAACCCCCTGAAGTGTTTTGCAGAAAATTTACTGAAAAGCATATACACTGCTCAAAAAAATAAAGGGAATACTCAAATAACACATCCTAGATCTGAATGAATGAAATATTCTCATTGAATACTTTGTTCTGTACAAAGTTCAATGTGCTGACAACAAAATCACACAAAAATCATCAATGGAAATCAAAATTATTAACTAATGGAGGCCAGGTCACCCCCAAAATTAAAGTGGAAAAACACACTACAGGCTGATCCATCTTTGATGTAATGTCCTTAAAACAAGTCAAAATGAGGCTCAGTATTGTGTGTGGCCTCCACGTGCCTGTATAACCTCCCTACAATGCCTGGGCATGCTCCTGATGACATTGCGGATGGTCTCCTGTGCTATCTCCTCCCAGTCCTGGACTAAAGCATCCGCCAACTCCTGGACAGTCTGTGGTGCAACGTGACGTTGGTGGATGGAGCAACACATGATGTCCCAGATGTGCTCAATTGGATTCAGGTCTGAGGAACGGGAGGGCCAGTCAATAGCTTCAATGCCTTCATCTTGCAAGAACTGCTGACACACTCCAGCCACATGAGGTCTGTCATTGTCCTGCATTAGGAGGAAACCAGGGCCAACCGCACCAGCATATGATTTCACAAGAGGTCTGAGGATCTCATCTCGGTACCTAATGGCAGTCAGGCTACCTCTGGCGAGCACATGGAGGGCTGTGCGGCTCTCCAAAGAAATGCCACCCCACACCATTACTGACCCACTGCCAATCCGCTCATGCTGAAGGATGTTGCAGGCAGCAGATCGCTCTCCACGGCGTCTCCAGACTCTGTCACGTCTGTCACATGTGCTTAGTGTGAACTTGCTTTCATCTGTGAAGAGCACAGGGCGCCAGTGGCGACTTTGCCAATCCTGGTGTTCTGTTGCAAATGCCAAGCGTCCTGCACAGTGTTGGGCTGTGTGCACAACCTCCATCTGTGGATGTCGGGCCCTCATACCACCCTCATGGAGTTGGTTTCTAACCGTTTGTGCAGACACATGCACATGCCTGCTGGAGGTCATTTTGCAGAGCTCTGGCAGTGCTCCTCCTGTTTCTCCTTGCACAAAGGAGGAGGTAACGGTCCTGCTGCTGGGTTGTTGCCCTCCTATGGCTCCCTCCACATCTCCTGGTATCTGCTCCATGCTCTGGACACTGTGCTGACAGACACAGCTACCCTTCTTGCCACAGCTTGTACTGATGTGCCATCCTGGATGAACTGCACTACCTGAGCAACTTCTGTGGGTTGTACTACAGACACCGCCTCATGCTACTGTACCTCTAGGGGCGAGAGCAATGGCAAAATGAAAAAGTGACCAAAACAGCAGCCAAAAAGGATGAGAACAGAGAAATGGTCTGTGGTCACCACCTGCAGAACTACTTCTTTATAGGGGGTATCTTGCTAATTGCCTATCATTTCTACCAGTTGTCTGTTCCATTTGCACAGCAGCAGAAGAAATTGATCCACAATCAGTGTTGCTTCATAACTGGACAGGTAGATTTCACAGAAGTGTTATTGACTTGGAGTTACATTGTGTTGTTTAAGTGTTCCCTTTATTTTTTTGAACATTGTATATTTTAACAAATTTGCCTAGCAGACATAAATTGGAGTGAAAATTTGTGCCATGTTTAGGCTTTCTTCTTTGTTATCACTTTTAACCTCTTCATGACCGGGCCATTTTCCGTTTTTGCATCTTCTTTTTTTGCTCCCTTTTTTCCCAGAGCCATAATTTTTTCATTTTTGCGTTAATATGGCCAAGTGAGGGCTTATTTTTTGTGTGACGAGTTGTAATTTTGAATGACACCACTGCTTTTAGCATATATTGTACTGGAAAAGAGGAAAATAAATTCAAAGTGCAGTGAAATTGCAAAAAAAGAGTAATTCCATAGTTTTTTTTTTACGATGTTCACTAAATGCTAAAACTGACCTGCCATTATGATTCTCCAGATCATTACGAGTTCGTAAATACCAAATACGTATAGGTTCTGTTTTATTTAAGTGGTTAAAAAAAATCTAAAGTTTGTTAAAAAAAATGGCGCCATTTTCCGAGACCCGTAGCGTCTCCATTTTTTGGGATCTGGAGCCAGGTGAGGGCTTATTTTTTGTGTGCCAAGCTGACCTTTTTATTGATACCATTTTGGGATAGATATGATGTTTTGATCGCCTGTTATTGCATTTTATTGCAATGTAGCAGTGACCAAAAAAAACATAATTCTGGCGTTTTTCTTTTTTTTTTTGTTATGCTATTTACCAATCGGATTAATTCTTTTTTTATATTGATAGATCGTGCGATTCTGAACATGGCGATACCAAACATGTATATTTGATTTTTTTTATTGTTTTATTTTGAATGGGACGACGGGGGTGATTTAAACTTTTATATATTTTTTCTTTTTTAATATTTTTAAAAACATTTTTTTTTACATTTTGCATGCTTCAATAGTCTCAATAGGAGACTAGAAGCTGCAATTGTCTGATTGCCTGTGTAACACACAGGAGATGATCAGATCGCCTGTGTGTAGCAGATTTGCTCACTTGCTATGAGCGCCGACGGCTAACTAGTAAACTAGTTAACAGCCAAGGATGGATCGCGATTCCACCCGCGGCTGTTAGGGGCACATGACAGCTGTACAGATCAGCTCTCATTTGCCCGGAAAGGTGCGGGCTCAGCGCCGGAACTCGCACCAAAGGTAGGGAGCCGACGTGTGTCGTACTATTACGCCACACGTCGGATAGGGGTTAAAATTTGGTGAGTGATATGAAAAGTTTAAAATAGTTGCATAATTTTACTCCAGTCATTTTTTTATTTTGAAAGTTTATGAGAAAAACTACCGTAAACTGATCCGTAATTGGCAAATGTAGGGGAAAATACTTGCACATTATGGCATGCAATGAAGAATGGAAATGAGCTAGAAAATCAAAACCATGTGGAGGTACAATTTTGCTCCTTAGGCTATGAACATTATATAACAGATCTGAACTGCAAAAATATGTGATAAAATCATGTGTAAACATTACATATTTGTTACTTTTTACCTTAAACTGAATGTATTTCATTAGACCAAACTTCTCTGCATATTTCTTGTAATACTCCAACATCTTGGAGTTGTGAAGAAAGTTTGGGAAACTTTCTGGGAAAGGAAAGTCACTATAACACATCATTTCTTTACTAGTGTTACTGACAACAGATTCATAGATGCTGGCTCTGCCATTCTCCACCTCTGGCTGAAAATAAATGACAAAGAACATGTAATTAGGTGTAGTATTTATGAGTTATGATATTGTTCATATTAAAGAAGAACTTCAGTAATGCACTACATTTTACTCCCAATCATCTAAAAGATTCCTTACTCTAATTAATGTAAGAGTTTATTTTCTTAGATACTAGAGACTTCGGCATCTAAGCAGCTAAACAAAGGGAGCCCCTGAGTATTAACTTATTGATACCTACACACATTGTCAGACTGGGGTGCCAATCCAGGGCCCCACTTTTCAGCTACATGCAAATGTGACATTATCCTCAATCACAAATGTATATAACAATGAACCAGGTAGATTGGTAAATGAATAAGATTCTGCCTTTGTCTGTACGTAGTGATTCAAGTATATAGTGCCAAGTACTGCTCATATAAGAGGGTGGTGGCCCACCAGAGGATTCTCCTGTTCTCCTATGGGCCAGTCCAAGCCTGCCTACACAATAGGGTGCTGATGGGTTGACATGCTGGCCAAGGGCCTAATGAATGTCCCCTGTGTGTACCATTTTAATATTTGGAGATAACACTGATCATGGCAATTGAGCATCCTGGATGCCTAGATTAGTAGCAGCCAATTCATGTAAGCAGTTTGACAGAGGAGAACCCACCAAACAGCTTGACCATGGGGCCCCGACTACCTATCATGGCAAGCAAAGGACACACACAGGGCTTTATAGAAGCACACTGTCAAGACAATGCACCGCACAAATATTACAGAAGTAGAGAAGTAATGCAATGTATTGTAATAGCAAACTGAACGATCGGAGGATCAAATTCCATAGTGTAACTGAAGAAAAACCTTTAAAACCAGTTTAGAAAATTAAAATCCTGGCAGATAGTACTAACACTCCAGACAGAACCCAATTCCCCATACACTTCAATGATGCTCAGCAATAACTCAAAAAGAAGTCCATGAATACTTGTAAGTAGTGGAGTAACCATAGAAACATCTGACTAAAAGATCTAAAAACTCTGAATCAGCAAATTTTGCGAAAACCAAAATTTGTGTCAGTCTCAAAACTTTTGACCATGACTATACTACAATGACAGCCACAGGGGATTTCAGCATGCCCCCGGCTGCCATACTAACCCATCGATGCCCTGCAGTTGCATCCTTGTTGGCCGATGGAAGTCGGTGCTTGATCATTGGGGGGTCCTAATCAGTGATAGATAGCTATCTCTGTATTTCCATTTACTTAGAAAAAGTTAGGATTGGAATTTTAATTAATAAAATAGAAGCTATACTGACTCTCTTTCCCACATTTAACAATCTAATCATCTTCCCCTGTTCTGTAACATGTTAAACATAGAGTATATAGTATTTTCAAGGTGACAAAACTCCTTTAATGATCCCATAATTATCACACATTTTAGATATATCATTAAACATCACCGTGAATTTATAAGAATTTATAACAGTTATAGATACTTGCAGTTAACCTTACCCTTATAGAAAAATTAAAGATCATCTCAATAAATATAAAATACTTTGCCTTCCCATAAAATAAGCAACTGACTCATTCACACAATGACTGCGGTTTTCTTACTGTGCATTTAATTATGCAACCCAACAACACTGTGCTAATGTCTCATGTACTGCATGCGAGTTACACATTATTATAATGATCCATGTACTGGTTTATATATATACTGTACATACTCATGCAGAATAGTTTCAATCCTCTTATAACCATGTGTTTTGATCAGCCGGATATTACACCCCTAACCAACGGTATCAGTATAAAGCCGCTTTAATGCTTGCTACCTTGCTAGTAGAATCTCGTTGGTCCTTTTTGAGAAATCTATTCTTTTAGCTTTATGCTAAAGTGCATCGGGACGGGCACTAAACTCCTCAGCTCTGCTGTACTTTGCTGTCCAATGCCAGCCTCTGGTCGTTGATTGACAGGTCACTCTTGCCTCAGTGACCGGTTTCCCCTGAGCAGGCACCTTCATTGTCTGGGTTCATTTCATCAGAAGGGATGACGCCTGAAGAGGGAGTTCCAGATGACAATGCAAGATCAATGTACCACCGCTCTCATCAGGAGTTCAATGCCCAAGTGCCATCATTGCAATGAACCCAGACCATGATGCCACCTGCACAGTGAGTTTCTAATGACGTTGCGGGAGCCGGTACATTAATTTCAGAACATCATCAGGAGCTCACTGCGCAGATGCTGCCACTTTCAATTAAACAAACCCAGGCAATGTTGGTGCTTGCACAGGAGAGACAGGTCACTAAGAGAAAAGGGACCTTTTAATCAACGACCAATAGCTGATGGTGGGCAGAGAAGTACAGCAGAGCCGAGGAGTGAGGTCCCTGCCCTTCTTCAGCTGAGCATAAAATTTCAAGAATAGATTTCTCAAAATGCTCCAACAAAATTATACTAACAAAATATGAATGTAACACAGCATTACACTTATACCTTTAGTAAGGGCTAAAATATCCTGCTGACAGGTCCTTTTGAAGGAATAGACACCACGTCCTGGTGGGCATTGGAACCAGTTGCCACTTGTATTGTACTTGCATGAAACTAGTTCATTAGGTTCTCAATAGAACTGTCAGGCCTTGAATTTTTTTAAACACTTCTACAAGGTAAAACAACCATATAACAATATATTCCCTCAGCTCTGCCCATACTAGGAAACCGGTACTATTAAATGCACGAGATAGTTAGAGGGGTGCAGATTGTTCACTATATAAAGTACTTTACTGCAAATTAAAACATTATTGTAAAACCACTACTTACTGTGAACCTCCAGAGTCCACCGATGTCTTCACTCATTTCATAGCACGTTGGCTCCAGACCTTCATCCAGGCAGCATTTAATGGATGTCAGTCCACTGTTCCCTGCACCAATCACTGCTATTCTCATGTTGCTTTATATCTAGGAATTATGAATGTACCATGAATTATTTTCACTTCACATCTATATGCAGTTATATACAGTACAGTGGTGCTTGGAAGATTGTGAACATTTCAAAATGTTCCATATTTTTTCTTAAATTTAACCTAACACTACATCTGATTTTCACATAAGTCCTAAAAGTTGATAAAGAGAACCAAATCAAACAAATGAGTCAAGATTATTAGACTTTGTGATACATGCACGCTGCTAGGTTCAGATAGGGCGAGACAGGTTTCATGGAATCCTGGGGGAACCATTACTCAGGGCGACCATAGGCTTCAGCTTCTCTCAGGCACACGATAGATTCAGTTGACTAGACACATCTTACAAGAGTCTTTTTCAACAGTTTAACAGTGGAATTTAATCTGAAGCACGGCCAGTGCAATCCAGGGATATTACAGCAACAATCTTCATTACAGTACAGTCTCATAAAGCAGGCACAGTAGCGTCAGTCTCTTCAGTAGCATAATTCAGCACAGATTAGATCTCTTGGCAGCACACTTCTATGCATAAATAGCAGGTTTTTCGTTCAAAAGGACTCACTAGTACACAGCATTCTTTATCCTGCATGGAGATGGAGGGGGGGAGGGTTTGTGAGGGAGATGACCCCTATGACACAATTCCTTACAGTCCTTATCTTTCTGCCGAATAATACTCCACACTGTTAGCTCAGGGAGTCTATCTGATGTTATGTTCTGCTACCAGCTAAGGAAAGAGAGGAGATCTGTCCCTACGATAGAACTCAGCTTGATCCCTACGATGTAACAGGGGACCTGATCCTGCGATCAGACCTGCTAAAGTCCTCAGCTAGTCTGTACGGAGACCTATAGATGTGGGGAAGGAATCCCTACAAGTACTAGGGACTGGAAGCAAAATGGACACCTCCTAACAGAAATAGTAGCAGACAGACGAACAAACAAAATATATAGAACACAGAGGTCCGAAGACCAAGCAAACTAACAGAGTTAGATACTGAGCACCGGCTAGCTAAAGAGTAGTAATACAATGAAGTCCAGCAAAGCCAGAAGGGCGGAGCAGGACTAAATAGGCCAACAAGGTCATGTGACCAGCAATAGAAAAAACCTAAGAGCAAGGTTCTAACAGTACCCCCCCTTCTAAGAGGATCCTCCGGATCCCCTAGGACCAGGCTTATCAGGAAATCTCCTGTGAAACGCTCTGATAAGTCTGGACGCGGAAACATCATCCGACCTCACCCATGAGTTATCCTCGGGTCCGAAACCTTTCCAGGCCACAAGATACTGCAAACTACCTCTATACCGTCTAGAATTAAGGATGCGAGAAATTTCATATTCCCCGTCCTCCACCACCGGAGGAACAGAGGCAGAGGCGTCACAATCCGACACAACAGCTTTTTTCAACAAAGAGACATGAAACACCGGATTAATTCTCCAGGAGGTAGGAACCTCCAACCTAACAGCAGATTGGTTGACAACCTGAAGCACCTTAAAGGGCCCTACAAACTTGGGACCCAATTTCTTAGAAGGAATCCTCAACCGCAGATTCCTAGAGGACAACCAAACCATGTCACCAACAGAGAACAAAACCTCCTGTCGTTTCCTATCAAAGTAGTCTTTAGATTTTCTGTTAGCCTCCTGAAGATTACCACGCACATCCGTCCAAACTCTCTCCAAATCGCCGGAAAAATTCTCCTCCTCAGGCACGGCAGATACCAACTTGGAGAACGACCCAAACGACAGATGTCTCCCAGAACAACAAAAAAAAGGCAAACAACCAGCAGAAGAAGATGTATGATTGTTCAGAGCAAATTCAGCAAGTGGCAGAAACTCAGACCACCCCTCTTGATTGTCTGCCACAAAACAACGCAAGAACTGCTCAACATCCTGGTTTTTCCTTTCTGTCTGGCCATTAGATTCAGGATGATATCCGGATGAGAACGACAAATGAACTCCCAACCTGTCACAAAAGGCACGCCAAAAACGAGCCACGAACTGAGGTCCCCTATCAGAAACAATGTCAGTAGGAACGCCATGAAGTCTGACAATTTCCTTGACAAAGGCCTTAGCGAGAGTCTTAGCGCAGGGCAGTTTGACGAAGGGAACCAAGTGACACATCTTGCTAAAATGGTCCACGACCACCCAGATGACAGTAAAACCCTCAGAGGGGGGAAGGTCAGTTATAAAGTCCATAGCCAAATGTGTCCAAGGAGCACTAGGAACCTCCAGAGGGCAAAGAAACCCCGCAGCAGGAGCATGTGAGGACTTAGATCTAGCACATATAGTACATTGACGCACCCACTTAATGACTTCCTTCTGCCACCCAGGCCACCAAAAACTGCGACCAACCAGTCTCTTCGTCTCAGAGATTCCGGGATGACCTGCCAACCGAGATTCGTGACACTCAACAAACAAATCTCTCCTAAAGGTCCCAGGCACAAACAACCTCCCATGGGGAGTGTTAGATGGGGCATTCTCCTGTGCTTTAAGAATCTCATCTTCCAAAACGGAGTCCAAAGCAGCTATCACAACACCTTCCTGTAAAATGTTCTCCTCCTTCTCAGCACCGACCATGGGAGAAAAACTGCGAGACAAGGCATCCACCTTAACATTCTTAGTACCTGGGATGTAAGTAACGGAAAAATTAAACCGCGAGAAAAACAGTGCCCACCTAGCCTGACGGGCATTCAGGCGCTTGGCAGCATCAAGATATATCAGATTTTTATGATCCGTAAAAACCTGAACGGGAAATTCAGCACCTTCCAAGAGGTGGCGCCAGTGTTCAAATGCGAGTTTAATAGCCAATAATTCCCGATTACCAATATTGTAATTCAGTTCAGTCTCCGAAAATTTTTTTGAAAAAAAGGCACAGGGATGTACTCCATCCCCGTTATCCTGAGACAATACTGCGCCAACCCCCACAGAGGAAGCATCAACCTCAACCAAAAACGGCTTAGTCACATCAGGCTGCATAAGGATGGGAGCAGAGGTGAACCTCTCCTTGAGATACACAAAAGCTTCAATGGCCTCAGAAGTCCACTGAACCGCATCAGCACCTTTCCTGGTGAGATCGGTCAGAGGTTTGACAATAATAGAAAAATTTTTAATGAATTTTCTATAATAATTGGCGAAACCCAAAAACCTCTGTATCGACTTCAAACCAATAGGCCTAGGCCATTCCTGCACAGCTTGAACTTTCACCGGATCCATCTCAAAACCTTCGCTGGAGATAATGTAGCCCAAAAAACTAATTCTCTGTACAGCGAACTCACATTTCTCCAGCTTAGCAAAAAGTGAATTGTCCATTAATAACTGTAATACCTCACGTATGCTCCGCCAATGAGACTCCAGATCCGGCGAATAAATCAAAATGTCATCCAAATACACAACCACATTTTTGCCGATCAAAGGTCTAAGGATGTCATTAATAAGATTCTGAAAAAATGCAGGAGCATTAGTAAGACCAAAAGGCATAACCAAATTCTCAAAATGACCCACAGGAGTGTTAAAAGCAGTCTTCCATTCATCACCCTCCTTCATGCGCAACAGATTGTATGCCCCCCGAAGGTCAATTTTGGCCCCCACTAACTGGTTAAACAGATCAGGAATCAATGGCAGTGGGTAAGGATTGCGTACAGTAATTTTGTTAATCTCACGAAAATCCAGACAAGGACGTAAACCGCCGTCCTTTTTTTTTACAAAAAAAAATCCAACCGCCACAGGAGACTTAGAGGGCCTAATGTGACCGGCGGCCAAACTTGTCTGTATGTATTCCTACAAAGCCTTTCTCTCAGGAATAGTAAGATTAAATAAACGACTCTTAGGAAGAGTCGCTCCAGAGACAAATTCAATAGTACAATCATAGTCTCTATGGGGAGGCAAAACCTGCGATTCCTTCTCAGAAAAAACTCTCCAAAAATCCTGAATAGGAACAGGCAATTCCCCCCTATCCACAGCTGCAATACGCCCGTTACAACACTTGTCATAACATTTATGGCTCCAGGATTTAATTTCATTGGTAGACCAATCCAGTACAGGATTGTGCAATTTTAACCAGGGCAATCCCAACACCACCGGAGAAGGCAAGTTATTCAAAACTACCAAATCCAAATTCTCATGGTGAACACCATTAATAGTGAGGGGAAATTCACAGACCTTGAGAGTAACATTCTTCAAAGGGGAGCCATCCACAGAAACCACAGCAATGGGGGATGACAAAGGTTCGGGTTTTAAATTGAGTTTTTTCAAGAATCCCCCATCAATTACATTCAGAGTAGACCCACAATCGACAAACACCCGAAATTCCATTAATTTTTCCTGAGCAATAGTGGAGGCAGCTAAAAATACACCCTTGGAATTTAAACAGGCAATACGGGCATGACTGACCATTTTTTTTCTTTCTTCATACGAAGCACACAGCTTTTAATGAAATGACAAGAATTTCCGCAATAGAAACACAAACCTTAAGAAAATCTGCGGTCTTTTTCTTGAAAGCGAGGTGCCATCGCTCCAATCTCCATCGGCTCTCCACTGTTAGTACACACATTCTCATGACCAGAAACTGACATAGCAGAGGATTTGCTCTCATTAACCCTTGCACGCAGTCTCCTATCCACCCGTATAGCTAATTGCATAGCCTGCTGCAAATCTTCAGGTGTGGGATAAGCAATTAGCAGATCTTTAACCCTTTCACTAAGCCCAGCAAGAAACAGACTCTCCAGAGCTGAATCGTTCCACCCTATTTGAGTAGACCACCGACGGAAATGAGTACAATATTTTTCCACATTACCTGATCCCTGTCTCAAACGTCTCAACTCAGTCTCAGCAGATGAGACATGATCAGGATCATCATATAATAGCCCCAAAGCAGAAAAAAACTATCCACTGATCTAAAGCATGTATCACTAGGTTGCAAAGAAAAGGCCCACTCCTGAGGCTCTTTGCGCAAAAGTGACATTATGAACCCTATGCGCTGGGATTCATCCCCAGAGGACCTGGGTCTCAACCGAAAATACAATAAGCAAGCATTTTTAAATGAAAAAAATTCTTGGTGTTCACCAAAAAATAAATCAGGCAAACGTACCTTAGGCTCCAAGAAATGTGCTCCAGAACAGTTACTCACGTGCTGATGGAGCTCGGCCACCTCCAGAGAGAGTCCCTGCAGGCGTTGAGCCAAATCCCGAACCGACACCATGATGGAACAGAAAAATCTTTCCTTAGAGAATTTGCGGGCTGGACTTACTGTTATGTTCTGCTACCAGCTAAGGAAAGAGAGGAGATCTGTCCCTACGATAGAACTCAGCTTGATCCCTACGATGTAACAGGGGACCTGATCCTGAGATCAGACCTGCTAAAGTCCTAAGCTAGTCTGTACGGAGACCTATAGATGTGGGGAAGGAATCCCTACAAGTACTAGGGACTGGAAGCAAAATGGACACCTCCTAACAGAAATAGTAGCAGACAGACGAACAAACAAAATATATAGAACACAGAGGTCCGAAGACCAAGCAAACTAACAGAGTTAGATACTGAGCAACGGCTAGCTAAAGAGTAGTAATACAATGAAGTCCAGCAAAGCCAGAAGGGCGGAGCAGGACTAAATAGGCCAACAAGGTCATGTGATCAGCAATAGAAAAAACCTAAGAGCAAGGTTCTAACATCTGACCTTTGTTTAGCTTCCCTCCTGACCTGAATTCTGTTACGTTATCTTCTGCGAGATACAGATCAAACACCACCTTTCTCTATGGCTCCAGCCAGAACAGTAAATGACTTCCCCACAATCCCCCTGGGGCTCTGCTAAAACACTCCCCTTCTCCTGTGACTGTATTAACCCCTCTAGTTGCTGGAGGCTTCTGGAGCACAACACTTTCTGTCTCCTGTGCATGTGTTACTTCTAATAGTTGCTGGATGCTTTTGAAGCAACAGCACTACTTCTGCATGTCACATTTGCCATTTTTATATTGAGTAAATTGATCCAATATCACATGTGAGTGAACCTTTGCTTTCAGTTTCTTGTGGCCTTCTGCAGCAAAAACTGCAAGAGCACAGTCAGATGGCCGCATTAATTGGACTGCGATCAGACCACAGTGCTCTAACTGGCCGTGAATCTCATAACTCGAGCGTGACAGCTGCATAAAAATATATAAGCTGTCACATTCAGGTCGAGAGAGCCATCAGATCTACGTTCCGATCTCGGCTCCATTTATACGGCCATCTGACTGCACCCTAAATGTTTCCGGTAATTGTTGATTTGTCCTGTACATCAGCTTGGAGGAATTTTTGTTTGTTTGTCCCTACAAAACAACTTCACCTCTGCCTCCGCACTTAAGGTCCTCCCACAACTTTTCTATAGGTTTAAAAGGGTGGTCCGATACATATAATGTCGTTTATAAATGTTTATCTTTGAGTTCTAAACACGTTTGTAATTAGCTTTATTATAAAATTCTTTATCGTTCTCCCTTTCCTGCTATTCAATATATCTGTTCTCTTACTTTACTTCATGTGACGTTTTGTTTGAGGGTAGTCTCGAAAGGGATATCACAGGAGGATGGTCATAGAATCATAGAATGGTAGAGTTGGAGGGGACCTCCTGGGTCATCTGGTCCAACCCCCTGCTCAAAGCAGGATTCACTAAATCATCTCAGACAGATATCTGTCCAGCCTCTGTTTGAAGACGTCCATTGAAGGGAAACTCACCACCTCTTGTGGCAGCCTGTTCCACTCATTGATCACCCTAGCTGTCAAAAAGTTTTTTCTAATATCTAATCTGTGTCTCCTCCCATTCAGTTTCATCCCATTGCTTCTAGTCTTTCCTTGTGCAAATGAGAATAAAGATGATCCTTCTACAATGTGACAGCCCTTGAGATATTTGTAGACAGCTATTAAGTTTCCGCTCAGTCTTCTTTTTTGCAAGCTAAACATTCCCAAATCCTGTAACCGTTCCTCATAGGACATGGTTTGCAGACCGGTCACCATTCTGGTTGCTCTTCTCTGTACTTGCTCCAGTTTGTCGATGTCTTTTTTAAAATGTGGTGCCCAAAACTGGATGCAGTATTCCAGATGAGGTCTGACCAAAGAGGAGTAAAGTCCGATAATGACTTCACGTGATCTAGACTGTATGCTTCTGTTAATACATCCCAGAATTGTATTTGCCTTTTTTGCTGCTGCACCACACTGTTGACTCATGTTCAGTCTATGATCTATTAGTATACCTAAGTCTTTTTCACATGTACTGTTGCTTAGCTCTATTCCTCCCATTTTGTATATGCTTTTTTCATTTTTATTGCCCAGATGTAGTACTGTGCATTTTTCCCTGTTAAAAACCATTCTGTTAGTTGCTGCCCACTGCTCCAGTTTATTTAGGTCTTTTTGAATACCCTCTCTCTCTTCTCTAGTATTAGCTATCCCTCCTAGCTTTGTGTCATCAGCAAATTTAATCAGTTTACCCTCAATTCCTTCATCTAAATCATTGATAAAGATGTTGAACAATACAGGTCCCAGGACAGAGCACTGTGGTACCCCACTTGAGACATTCATCCAACTGGATGTGAAGCCATTTACGACCACTCTTTGAGTCCAATCACTAAGCCAGTTATGAATCCACCTAACAGTTGCCTTGTCCATTCCATACTTGGTCATTTTTTTCAATAAGGATGGTGTGAGATACTTTGTCAAATGCTTTGCTGAAGTCAAGATATACTATATCTACAGCATTTCTCTGATCCACCCAGTCAGTGATTCTGTCATAGAAGGAAATTAAGTTAGTCTGACATGACTTGTTAGTTACAAAACCATGCTGACTCTGGTTAATCACTTCATTCTTATCCAGGTACTTGCATACATGTTGTTTAATAATTTGTTCAAAGATCTTTCCTGGTATAGAAGTCAGACTCACCGGCCTATAGTTCCCTGGGTCCACCTTCTTCCCCTTTTTGAAGATAGGAACAACATTTGCTCTTCTCCAGTCTTCTGGGACTTCTCCTGTTCTCCAAGAATTTTCAAAGATTATGGAGAGTGGTTCTAAAATTTCTTCTACGATCTCCTTCAGTACTCTGGGGTGTAATTCATATGGACCTGGAGACTTGAACTCATTTATGTTAGCTAAATATTCCCTCACAATCTCTCTGTTTACAGATAACTTGGATTCTTCTATTCCTTTAATAGGACAGTGAAGATCAGTTGATGTTACATTTTCTTTCTGAGAGAAAACAGATGCAAAATAGGAATTAAAAAGTTCGGCCTTCTCAACATCCTTTCTTACCATTTCACCATTTTCATCCTGTAAAAATCCTATAGCATCTTTGACTTTTCTTTTACTTTTGACATACCCCCAAAATCATTTTTTATTGCTTTTGACATCTCTTGCTTTAGCTAACCTGATACATGCCCTACAGGATCTGCAGACTGCATTATAATCTTCTTTAGATATGCCTCGCTCTTTCCATTTGATAAACATTTCTTTCTTTCATTTTATCATGTGTTTAAGTTCTGTGTTCATCCATCCTGGTTTCCTTAAATGCTTCCCATTCTTCTGACTCGCCCCCTGGGCCGTGGGGCACGCGGATCCGGGCGATAGGGGAACGATGGGGGTAGTAGTAGTGGCGGCCCGGTCCCGCGGCTCAGGGTGGTCAGGCCAATGGTAGTCTGCTATGCGCTCCAAATAATGTCCGACTACGCCACCCGTGGATTGCGGTTATTAGGAACCGCCGCTGCAAGGCAGTCCGCTGGGGCTGATGATGGGTGCAGCTGAGGTGATGTGACTCTCCACGGGAAGAGTGCAGCCCCAGGACAGTGTAGTGGATGTTGGGAGTGATGGTAGTGCGAGTCCCGGTGCTGATAGTGCTGGAGGCGCGAAGGAGCACACAGACAACAAGTTACAGTCCAGGGTCTTTACTCACAGTTCGTTTGTTCCAGGTCACTTCGGCCAGCAGTGACCGCCTGAGCCGTGCTGCGTCCACCAGGTGAGGGGCTCGGTCAACTCCCAGGCAGTTCAGGAGCATGGCACAGGACCCCCTTTTATCCTTTCTCTGGCCTGCCTCACCAGTGACCCACTTTTGTCCAGCTGCCACGGACCTGTGCGGTTAAACGTAGGCCCCGTCCTCCGCTGTCCTATATGGTGCCTTCCTAGCAGGTTTGATGAGGTGTCGCACCAATATATGATCACGACGACCGGTCTTTGGCTGAGGGTTGTTTCTCCTCCACCAACTTGGGATCCGGTACCCTTAATCTGCCTGACCCTGCACCCTGGATTCTCGTGGGTTCTTAGGGTCCCTTCCACCTTCTTGTTCCTGAGCCCTTCTGTTTCTCTGTCTCTCCTTCTTTGCAGTTCCTTTCTGTTCCTGTTCCTTTCTCTTGGAGCTGAGATGAGCCAGAATCTCAGCTCCCCTTCACCTCCTCCTCGGCCTCTTCTCCAGGCCCACTTCTCCTTCTCCTCTCAGGCCCCGGCCTCTTCCCTAGGCCTGCCTCTGGAGCAGCACTCAGCCTGAGCTGCTGCTCCCTGTCTTCTCCTCTCCACAGAAACTAGATCTAAGATGGTGCCCACCTTTTATACCTCCCTCTAGCCATGAGCCCAGGTGACCAGCAACCAATGAGCTCCTTCCTATGCTCAGAAACCAACCCCTATCTGCCCCTACAGCACTGGGTGTTCCACCCCTCCCTCCCCACTCCAGCAGGGACATGGTCGGTCGTGCCTGCACTTCTGTCTAGTGGGAGCACCGTTGAGCTGTCCCTCGGAAATGAGGTGTGTGTGCTGCATGCAGCTAACTGAGCCCTGGTCCATACTCCATCCTTACCTGGGAGTGGAATATCACACCTCTGGTCTGAGGTGCAATACCCCTGTAGCGGCCGAACCCCCGGGGCGCTACATTCCCCCCTGGTAAAGCACAGCACGTCCTCGGGCTGGAAAAGAGCAAAAACAGTTGATTACAGGACATGCAAAGACTTTTTCAATAACTTTTTACATTAGAAACAGACATTACGGTTCAACTCCCTTTATGGGACACACTTTTCTTTTCACTAGACATTATAGAAAACTTTTTCAATACTTCCGGAACTCTTTTGTATAAAACATTATAGAAAACTTTCACATGACTATTTAGCAGCATATAAAACCTTTTCACATAAAACATTTTTTTAAGTAAAGCACATTCTTGGATCCTGGCGGCGGTGCAACTTGCGACCAGGTGTTCTTTCTTTTTAAAGGTACAACAGTCCATTTTAACTTTAAGGTAGACGTTGCGGTTCTTGTATAAAACCAGTAGGGGGCGCTTTAAGAAGCTCAACTATATACATGGGAATGGCCGTTCCCAGTCCTCGGCCGGTGGGGATAGGGGAATGGCTGCTCACAGTCCTCAGCCTGTTAGGGGAAGAGGGGTGGCTGCTCTCAGTCCTCAGCCAGGTTACTTAGGGGATAGGGCATAACGTTCACACAGTCCTATATCAGACCCAACGGGGACCACACGCAATTTGAAACAGTCCCACACAGTTCCTTTGCACCCTTACGGGTAACTATTTACAATGCCACTTGACCGTTCACTGGTAACGGTGTCTTCGTGACGCTCCTTCTTCCTCCTCATACGGATCTTCAGGCCCGTCCGGGCCCTCCTGGTACTCAGCGTCCGAGTAGTGCTGTTCCTCCTCCTCTACTACTCGGCGGACGTGTAGGGCGTACCACCCCTTCACGCCTTGGTGTCGGGTGTAAGACACCACGTCGCCTGGGAATAGATCCCGCCCACGATGGCCTTCCGGTAGGTGACTCTCCACATCTCTCCTTGTCACAAACACGTCACTGATGGTCTCGGGGTCTCGGATGAAGCCCCAGCCGCGCTCCATCTGGAACTTCACCACAGTCCCGGTGACTCGGGGTCTGCGGGCAGTTCGGGGATCTCGTCGCGCCTTCATTTTCTGCTCCGCGCTCTGGACCTGCAGCTTCTCTTGCTTCACCCGCCGCTCTCGCTGCTCCTTCTCAAACATCTCCAGCTGTTGGCGGCAGGCCTCCCGCCGCTCAGCTGCGCCCGCTCGCGTTTCTTTCGTGAACCCCATCAGGTCCTCCCCTGTGGGGTCCCATTCAAACTGGGCATCTTCCAATGGCAGCTGGGGGATTTCCTGAGGCGTCGGAGCATGTATGAGGGGCTCAGAGGGTACTTCGACCTCCGCGGACGGGCTCCTCCGGAAGCGGGGGTTGACAAACTCGGGGGGCCAGATGAAAGGCAGCCCATCCGGAGTGGTGTATTGGGGGAAGAGATCCGCGCCCAGTGGTGGTACTGCAGCAGCAGGGGGCGCAGGTGGGTTGGCGGCGCCCGGGGGCACGTGACCTTGCGACCAGGCCCGTGCTGGTCGTTTCCTGGTTGCTCCCAAGGGCGGTACAGCAGGTGCAGGGGGTTTCGTCGGGGCAGCGGCGCCCGGGGGCGCAGGGCCTTGCGGCCGGGCGTGCGATGGTGGTTGGCTGAGCATGCCCGGGGTCAGAGGGCACGGCGTGGGGCGGGGCTCACCGGCAGCATCGACGGCCTGGGGGCCAGTTGATGGCGGCGGGGGCACGGTGTCGACGGCGGGTCCCGGTGCGTTGGGCTTCGTGACGGAGTGCAGGGGCAGGTCGGCGGCCTAAGGATTCAGTGCAGGGGCGTCTCCGTTACCTGCCTCTGCTGTCGCGGCCTCCTCCGCGGCGTCGTCCTCGGCCTCCGCTCGGCCTTCACTGCCCTCGGTGGCTGGTGCGC
Source organism: Phyllobates terribilis (assembly GCF_046119375.1). Classification (NCBI taxonomy): domain Eukaryota; kingdom Metazoa; phylum Chordata; class Amphibia; order Anura; family Dendrobatidae; genus Phyllobates; species Phyllobates terribilis. Next base: position 86,808,042 of record NW_027362768.1, on the reverse strand, counting down.
TGCTCGTCGATGGAGCCTTCGGCTGCAGGATCACAGCCCGCCGGGCCACTTCCTTCTTCCATCCGGCGATCACGTCCTGCTGCGCCCGGACCATCCTGCGGTCCAGCTCTTCCAACGCCGCCTGTGTATATTCGGGGTCCTCCTTGGGGAGATGGGCTAACAGCTCGGTGAGGCTGCATGGTGGTGTAGCTTGCAGCAGGCCCTTTGCCAGGGTACCGGAACTGGTTTCTCCCTCCATCTCCGGGTGCGGCCTGGCCAGACTGATCCAGACCGCGCCCTGCCCCACAGTTTTCTTCTCTCTCCGCCCCCAGAGGGGGTGGTCCTGGGGCATTCTGCTGACAATCACTTTCAGGGGCAGCCCCACCATGTTGATGGACATCTCCACTGCTGCATTCATGGCTGGTGGGGGCGGGCTCCTTCTTTGGCGCCATTCTGGGACCTGGCCCACGATGGGAGGTGGCTTCCTGCTGTCTTTTGGTGCGCACATAATGGCGTCCGCTTTGCCAGGGCGGGAAAAACGGATGAAGATGGCGGGAAACGGTCCAAGATGGCGTCTGATGGCGGGAATCGGCTCCGGATGGCGGGAAACGACTCCAGACGGCGGGAAACTTCTTTTTAAGGTACATGTGCACTTTTCTTCAGGCACGCAATACCCGCTTGTGGCGGGTTGGTAATGATCCTGCCGACTACGCCAAAGCTGACTCGCCCCCTGGGCCGTGGGGCACACGGATCCGGGCGATAGGGGAACGATGGGGTTAGTAGTAGTGGCGGCCCGGTCCCGCGGCTCAGGGTGGTCAGGCCAATGGTAGTCTGCTATGCGCTCCAAATAATGTCCGACTACGCCACCCGTGGATTGCGGTTATTAGGAACCGCCGCTGCAAGGCAGTCCGCTGGGGCTGATGATGGGTGCAACTGAGGTGATGTGACTCCCCACGGGAAGAGTGCAGCCCCAGGGCAGTGTAGTGGATGTTGGGAGTGATGGTAGTGCGAGTCCCGGTGCTGATAGTGCTGGAGGCGCGAAGGAGCACACAGACAACAAGTTACAGTCCAGGGTCTTTACTCACAGTTCGTTTGTTCCAGGTCACTTCGGCCAGCAGTGACCGCCTGAGCCGTGCTGCGTCCACCAGGTGAGGGGCTCGGTCAACTCCCAGGCAGTTCAGGAGCATGGCACAGGACCCCCTTTTATCCTTTCTCTGGCCTGCCTCACCAGTGACCCACTTTTGTCCAGCTGCCGCGGACCTGTGCGGATAAACGTGGGCCCCGTCCTCCGCTGTCCTATATGGTGCCTTCCTAGCAGGTTTGATGAGGTGTCGCACCAATATATGATCACGACGACCGGTCTTTGGCTGAGGGTTGTTTCTCCTCCACCAACTTGGGATCCGGTACCCTTAATCTGCCTGACCCTGCACCCTGGATTCTCGTGGGTTCTTAGGGTCCCTTCCACCTTCTAGTTCCTGAGCCCTTCTGTTTCTCTGTCTCTCCTTCTTTGCAGTTCCTTTCTGTTCCTGTTCCTTTCTCTTGGAGCTGAGATGAGCCAGAATCTCAGCTCCCCTTCACCTCCTCCTCGGCCTCTTCTCCAGGCCCACTTCTCCTTCTCCTCTCAGGCCCCGGCATCTTCCCTAGGCCTGCCTCTGGAGCAGCACTCAGCCTGAGCTGCTGCTCCCTGTCTTCTCCTCTCCACAGAACCTAGATCTAAGATGGTGCCCACCTTTTATACCTCCCTCTAGCCATGAGCCCAGGTGACCAGCAACCAATGAGCTCCTTCCTATGCTCAGAAACCAACCCCTATCTGCCCCTACAGCACTGGGTGTTCCACCCCTCCCTCCCCACTCCAGCAGGGACATGGTCGGTCGTGCTTGCACTTCTGTCTAGTGGGAGCACCGTTGAGCTGTCCCTCGGAAATGGGGTGTGTGTGCTGCATGCAGCTAACTGAGCCCTGGTCCATACTCCATCCTTACCTGGGAGTGGAATATCACACCTCTGGTCTGAGGTGCAATACCCCTGTAGCGGCCGAACCCTCGGGGCGCTACACTTCCTACTTTTCGGGATTGTTAACGATTGTGCTTTGAGAATCTCATTTTAAAAAATTTCCCATCCTTCCTGGACATTTTTGTCCCTAAGGACATCCAGCCATTGGATCCCTCCTATTCTCTTTCTGAGTCGCTTAAAATCTGCCTTTCTGAAATCTAACGTTGAAGTTTGAGTCTTCACATGTCTTCCTCCTCTAGTTATCCAAAATTCTATAATAGTGACTCGCCCCCTGGGCCGTGGGGCTCGCGGAACCGGGCAATAGGGAGACGCTGGGAGTAGTAGTAGTGGTGGCCCGGTCCCGCGGCTCAGGGTGGTCAGGCCAATGGTAGTCTGCTATGTGCTCCAAATAATGTCCGACTACCCCACCCATGGATTGCGGTTATTAGGAACCGCCGCTGCAAGGCAGTCCGCTGGGGCTGATGATGGGTGCAGCTGAGGTGATGTGACTCCCCACGGGAAGAGTGCAGCCCCAGGGCAGTGTAGTGGATGTTGGGAGTGATGGTAGTGCGAGTCCTGGTGCTGATAGTGCTGGAGGCGCGAAGGAGCACACAGACAACAAGTTACAGTCCAGGGTCTTTACTCACAGTTCGTTTGTTCCGGGTCACTTCTGTCAGCAGTGACCGCCCGAGCCATGCTGCGTCCACCAGGTGAGGGGCTCGGTCAACTCCCAGGCAGTTCAGGAGCATGGCACAGGACCCCCTTTAATCCTTTCTCTGGCCTGCCTCACCAGTGACCCACTTTTGTCCAGCTGGTTTGATGAGGTGTCGCACCAATAGATGATCACGACGACCGGTCTTTGGCTGAGGGTTGTTTCTCCTCCACCAACTTGGGATCCGGTACCCTTAATCTGCCTGACCCTGCACCCTGGATTCTCGTGGGTTCTTAGGGTCCCTTCCACCTTCTTGTTCCTGAGCCCTTCTGTTTCTCTCTCTCTTTCTTTGCAGTTCCTTTCTGTTTCTGTTCCTTTCTCTTGGAGCTGAGATGAGCCAGAATCTCAGCTCCCCTTCACCTCCTCCTCGGCCTCTCACTAGGCCCTTCTGGAGAAGAGCTCCTACAGAGCCTCTACTCCCTGTCTTCTCCTCTGGCTGAACTGACCCAGAACTAAGATGGTGCCCACCTTTTATACCTCCCTCTAGCCATGAGTCCAGGTGACCAGCAACCAATGGGCTCCTTCCTACGCTCAGGAACCGCCCCTATCTGCCCCTACAGCACTGGGTGTTCCACCCCCCCTCCCCACTCCAGGCAGGGACATGGTCGGTCGTGCCTGCACTTCTGTCTAGTGGGAGCACCGTTGAGCTGTCCCTCGGAAATGGGGTGTGTGTGCTGCATGCAGCTAACTGAGCCCTGGTCCATACTCCATCCTTACCTGGGAGTGGAATACCACACCTCTGGCAGAGGTGCAATACCCCTGTAGCGGCCGATCCCTCGGGGTGCTACATTCCCCCCTGGTAAAGCACAGCACGTCCTCGGGCTGGAAAAGAGCAAAAACAGATAATTACAGGACATGCAAAACTTTTTCAATAACTTTTCACATCAGAAAACAGGTAATACGGTTCAATTCCCTTTATGGGAAACACTTTTCTTTTCTTGTCACTGTTATAAAACACTTTGCTAATGCCTCTGGAACTCTTTTGTCATATAAAACATCTTGTAAAACATTTGCATTATCACCTAGCAGCATATAAAACTTTCTCATGTAACACATTTTTAAGTAAAGCACATTCTTGGATTCTTGGATCATGGCCGCGGTGCAACTTGCGACCAGGTAAAGGTGCAACAGTCCAGTAAATCTTGAGGTAGACGTTGCGGTTTTTGTATAAAACCAGTAGGGGGCGCTTTAGGAAGCGCAACTATATACAAGGGGTTGACCGCTCTCAGTCCTCGGCCAGTTTTGGGAAGGGAATGGCTGCTCACAGTCCTCAGCCTGGTAGGGGATGAGGGGCACACAGGTAACAGTTCAATCTTTGTCCCTACGGGGACCACACTTTCAAGACGGGAACAGTCCCAAAAACAGCTCTGATACCCTGACGGGTAACTATGTACACAGGTACTTTGCTACTTACTAGTAGCGGTGTCCTCCATATGCTCCTTCTTCCTCCTCATATGGTTCTTCAGACCCGTCCGAGTCCTCTTGGCTCTCCTCATAGCCGCGGTATTGTAGCTCCTCCTCGGTGAGCCGATGGACATGTAGGGCGTATGGTCCTTTTGCACCTACGTGGCGGGTAAAGGCGACCACATCACCAGGGTACAGGTCACGGCCACGATGTCCCTCCGGTAGATGACTCTCCACGTCCCTGCGGGTCACAAAGACGTCGCCTGCGGTTTCTGGGCCCCTGATGAAGCCCCAGCCGTTCTCCATGTGGAACTTGACTATGGTCCCTGTGATTCGGGGACCACGGGCTGCTTGGGGGTCTTGGCGGGCCTTGCGCTTTTGTTCAGCACTCTGGGCTTGGAGCCGTTCCTCCCTGACGCGCCTCTCTCGTCGCTCCCGCTCAAAGGTCGCCAGTTGCTGGTGACAGGCCTCCAGACGACGGACCGCGTCTGCCCGGGTCTCTTGAGAGAACCCCATCAAGTTCTCGCCGGTGGAGTCCCACGCAAATTGGACGTCCTCCAGTGGGGGTAGGGTGACCTCGACGGGTTCAGGAGCCGGTATCAGAGGCTCGCGCGGGGGCTGTGCCTTCCATGGCTGATTGCCGGTCACTTCAGCTGGCCACTCCAGCGGCAGTCCATCCGGACCGGTATGATGGGCAAACATTTGTTTCTGAAGCTTCAATCTCTGTGCAGATATACGCTTTTCTAACATACAATGCGACACCTCCTCCTCGTTTATCAAGTCTGTTTCTTGCAAACAAGTTGTATCCTTTTAGCCTTGTATTCCAATCGCTTCCCTGCAGCTTGTATCACAACCCTTAATAAAGACTTCATCGGGGGTCAGGCACTGTGGTCGCTTACCACAACTGTTTCATTGCCACTGCTGCGATAACATCCTGTTTCGGGGGGATGATGGAAAAGTGACCACAGCTTCAGTGGTCACTGTTACACTTTATCTGTGCCCACCATGTTCAACTTCAATGGTCATGACCACAGTCCCTGCTTCTATCACCGCCATCACTTTTCCCCAAATGAGATGTCATAAGGGGGTGGTGATAGACTATGGGTGAGTGACAGCAGTACTGGCCCACAGGTTCAATCACTGCCATCAAATGAATCATCATCAGGGGCAGCACTGGTGTCACTCATCTAGCTTTTACCAGCAATCCCTCAAGAAGTCTCATTTCAGAGAAAGAGATGGCGGTGTCAAAAGCGGAGTGAGTGACAGTAGCGTCGCTCCCTAAAGATGATTCTACTGAGCGTGGTGAAAGAACTTATGTGGTGGTGTTGGTATCACTTACCCTGCATCTATCACCGCCCCCTGGTGACAATTTGTTCGAGAGCAGTGATAGAAGCTGTGGAGCAGCACTGCTGTCACTCACCCTGCTGGTGTTGTTTCTGGAGAGGTAATAAAAGCTGTTGGGAAGTGACTGCAGGGCCATCCTCCAGAAACGCCATGGGAAACAAAGTAAAAAAAATAGATATTAGGAAACGCATGATAGGGAGAATGGTAGGAAACTTTATAATAAATTACAAAGGCTATTAGGGGCTAAAGTTAAATATTTATAAATAGCATTATAGATATCATACCACCCCTTTAAGGTCATGATTTTGAGACAGCCATTCCAAAATGTTAACTTTATTCTTCTCTAAACATATTTTTGTAGAACGACTTGTGTGCTTTGGGTCGTTGTCTTGCTGCAAGACCCATGTTCACTTGAGATTCAGCTCATGAACAGACGTCCACTCGTAACATTTTGATTTAGGTTTTTCTGATATAATTCAGAGTATATTGCTCCATCAATTGTGGCAAGCCATCCTGGCGCAGATACAGCAAAAAGTCCCTAATTTGATGCTACCACCATAGTGTTTCTCAAATGGTAAGAGGTTTTTAACCTTTGATGCAGTATTTTTTTCTACAAGCATAACACTTGCCTTCTCCTTGCAATCCTGCCATGCACCATTATTGTTCAGTGTCTTCCTTGTGGTATACTCATGAACTTTAACATTAGCTAAAGTGAGAAAGGTTCAATTGTGAACTTGCTGACTATTATATGTCTTGCTCTTGGAGTGATCTTTGTTGGTTGACAACTTCTGTGAAGCGTATTAATGGTCTTGAATTTCCTCAATGTGTACACAATCCATATGACTGTGGATTGGTGGAGTCCAAAGTTTTTAAAGATGGTTTTGTAACCTTCCAGCCTGATCTGCTTCAATAACTCTTCTTTTGAAGTCCTTGGAAGTTTCCTTTGTTTGTGTCGATGATACACTTCCACAAATGTGAAGATCAGACTTTGAGAGCAGCATAAAGTAGTGGCAGAGGCCCTTATTCCAGTGATGAATCACTTACTAGGCTGCTTGCTGTCATTTTGATGAATTCAGTTTTGTCTGTTGCATATCTATCCACCATTTCTCTGAATGCTGAATGCTTTATAACCCCATCCACACCACTGATTGGATGCTTTCAGCCTACATATAGTGTGCATAGAAAGCTGCCAATGAGTAATGGGATGGTTTACTAGTCCTCCAGTGATAATTTCCTGCTGATAAAAGAATGATTTAATCAAAATTAAAGCAAGCAGCCCTGTAAGTGACACATCACTTGAATCAGGGTCTCTGTCTCTAAATTATGCTCCTCTCAGATTAGGTGGCACAAATCTAGTGACAGGTTCCCTTTAAATATTTATGGACTGCCTATAGGCTTTACATGTCCAGAGAGTCTATACTGTACTCTGCACTGAAGTTCTAAAACGTCAATACAGAGTAAGCAGCGTACAGTGCCTTAACTTCTCATAGAGTATTTATTATCATATTCGCCTACCTGATTGCTGTGTACACAACGCTGAACAAAAAATATGTATTGATATTTGGAAGCTCTAACATTGTTTTCTCCTCCAGAACCAGCTGTCGTGTGATCACTGGGTGTAGGGAGGGACCTCAAAAAATCGCAGCATGTCCATTAATTTTGCGGAAGTGCGGCGTAATCGCCGCCATTGACTTGCATTGAGACGCATATAATTCGTGTCAGTACATTAGTACTCACGGATTATATGCGTTTCAATGTGGGGATTGTACCCAGTTCTGGAGGAGAGGAGACTCTCATCCAGACCTGGGTACCATTGTACCTGTAAAAAAAAGATTAAAATAAAAAAAAAGATTATATTCACCTTCCAACGGCCCCCGGTCTACTTCCCTTTGCTTGCGGGCAGGACTGTAGGACCTGCTGTGACGTCACAGTCATGTGACCGCAGGCCCTTCAGTGCAGTGTCCCGCGATCAGCTGGCAGCCAGGAACGAGCGCGGCAGCACACCCTGGGCCATCGGAAGGTAAGTATCAAGGTTTATTTTTTTATTTTTAAACAATCTTTCGGTCACACTATATAAATCCATGCTGTTTGCATGGATTTATATAGTGTGACCTAGTTGACAAGCACTTTCCAAGTGATGCTAAAATCGCCTGGAAAGAACTTGTCACTCCGCATGCGGAAATGCATGTGAAGAATGCTTCACAAACGCTTCTACCTGGTGGGAAAAACGCATGTACAATCCGCATGCGCTTTTCCTGCCAGGGAGAAGAGGAAAAAATATGCAGCATTTCCGCTACGTGGGCACATAGCCTTATTCATAGGATATACAGGAAATACTGGTGAATGCTGTTATATAAAGAGAACAAATGTTAATCAATTACATCAATTAGAAGAAATGAAATCAGCTGCAGGATTGCACAATAAGGACGAAAGCAAACCACATAATGATTTACAGTTGAATAATTCCCAAACAATATATATATATTCATGATCAGAGTTGAAAAACAATTAAGATGATAGATAAATAGCTCCACAATGAGATAGCAATGAATTTCAATTGTTATTCACATTACCGTGATATGCGAGTATTATGCATGCACATAAAATAAATATTGTACAGCTATGGCAAAAATTATGAGACCACTGCAAAATTTTCATTTTCTCTGATTTTTCTCTTTATTGGTATATTTTTGAGTAAAATGTACTTTGTTGTTTTATTCTATAAACTGCTGACAACATGTCTCCGAAATTCAAAGCTAAAAATGTTGTATTTATTTGCAGCAAATGAGAAATCGTCAAAATAATAAAAAAGAAACAGTGCTTTCAGACCACAAATAATGCAAAGAAAACAAGTTCTTATTCATTTATAAACAACAAATCTCATGTTTTAACATGTTTCAACTCGGGAAGAGTTCAGAAATCAATATTTGGTGGAATAACCATAATTTTTAAATCACAGCTTTCATATGTCTTGGCATGCTTTCCACCAGTTTTTCACACTGCTTTTGGGTGACCTTATGCCACTCCTGGCACAAACATTTAAGCAGTTCTTCTTTGTTTGATGACTTGTGACTATCCATCTTCCTCTTGATTACATTCCAGAGGTTTTCAATGGGGTTCTGGTCTGGAGATTGGGCTGGCCATGACAGGGTCTTGATGTGGTGCTCCTTCATCCACACCTTGATTGACCCAGTTGTGTGGCATGGGGCATTGTCCTGCTGTAAAAAAACAGTCCTCAGAGTTGGGGAACGTTGCTTCAGCAGAAGGAAGCAAGTGTTTTTCAAGGATAACCTTGTATGCGGCTTGATTCATACGTCCTTCGCAAAGATTAACCTGCCCAATTCCTGCCTTCCTGAAGCATCCACACATCATCACCGATCCTCCACCAAATTTCACAGTGGGTACAAGACACTGTGGCTTGTATGCCTCTCCAAGTCTCCGTCTAACCATTAGACGACCATGTGTTGGGCAAAGCTGAAAATTAGACTCATCAGAGAAGATTACTTTACTCCAGTCCTCTATGGTCCAATCCTTATGGTCTTTGGCAAACTTCAGCCTGGCTCTCCTTTGCTTCTCATTGATGAAATGCTTTTTTCTAGCTTTTCATGACTTGAGGCCTGCCTCTAGGAGCCTGTTACGAACTGTTCTTGCTGTGCCCTTCACCCCAGCTGCCATTTGCCATTCTTTTTGTAGGTCACTTGATGTCATCCTGCGGTTGCTGAGTGACATTCGAATAAGATGATGGTCATTCCGGTCAGTGGAGAGTCGCTTTCGCTCTCTGCCGGTCTGTAGCTTTGTTGTCCCCAATGTCTGCTGCTTGACCTTGTTGTAATGGACTGCCGTCTTCGAAATTTTAAGGATGGAGGCAACATGACGCTCACTGTATCCCTCTGCTAGTAAAGCCAGAATTGAGCCCTTCTTTTCCTCACTCAAGACTTTTCTTTTCAACTTCTTTGCCATGGATAAGTTATTTTTTCATTCAAATTACTTTTGGGCTATTCCTAGCACTTGTTTTGCCATCCAGCTCATCCTATTGCAAGAGGATTGTGAAGACCACAGCAGTGTTTTTTATACTTTCCCTCGTTACATAAGATTTGGTTCAGGTGATCATCTAATCCGAAGCACATTAAGTAGAATGAGGTGTACTTTGGTTGGAATTCACCTGACACTGGAATGGTATGGCTGTCAGACATGTAGAGATGGGGATTTTTATAAAACTGTGCAGTGGTCTCCTATTGTTTTCCAGAGCTGTATGTACTTATGATCAAAATTGAACAAACAAAATTAGTATGATAATGATAAATGAATAAATCCACACAAAAATGGCAGTGAATTTCAATTATTGTTAATATTACTGTAATACCTCCGTGTTGTACAAATCCGTTAAGTCAATATGGTTGTAATAAAAAACACCAGTAAAGCAATATATATTAAATAAACATGAATATTATATATATTTTTTTACATGTGTCTCTTTTACTCCTTGGTTCCATATGTGTTCCTTTGTGATTTTGCTATCTTCAGTCTAAATCTACAATGTGTACATTTCAATAAGAACAAGTAAAACCATTCCATGCATAGGTGTGCCTAAACTTGTGACAGATACTGTATGTATGTATATATTAGAATCAAGAAATGGATCTAGATTTGGAGCTTGAATTTAATACATACTTCAAAATTTTCTTTCTGACTAAATTTGTACATGTGATAACCAGATGCAGAACTGTGTTTAATTGTTCACTCATTAAAATGAATCACATACACTTGTCTGCTTTCCTGCAGTGACCTACCACACATTTTATTTTTTGAAATAACATGAAAGCTCCTTAGAAGTTCTTGGACTTTGGGGCTTTTTTTGATGTTGCCAGTTTCTCTGTCTGTACCATTATGTTATAATGTTTTTTCTCTATTGTTTAGTAATGTCTCGTGTTCCTTTTTATTTTTTTTCTTGTATTTCAGAAGTATAATGCAAAACGTTGTATGAAACAGCTTTCAAACTGAGTTTATAGAACACTGTGAATGTAGTTTTATGTGTGATTTTACTCATCTTAAGTAATAGAAAAATCCGGCAACAAATCTTCTCCCCACCAGTGCCGCCATCTCAGCTCCACGATCTACCATATTTCCAGTGTTCTGCACCCCTGGAGCCAGTCTGTATCCTGTGTCCTTATCTCCATGATGTGTGTGTATCTTGAAACTAAAAGTATGTATTCCAGAACTGCATACTCACCTGAACTTTCTGTCCGATCTTATCAAGAATCTTCACCATAATCCTGAATTCTGTATTTTCAACCTCAAACTGTATCTTGTTTCATATTTTATTCATGCTGGAATTCAGAAACATGTGTAGCAAACTCATCTGTGTCGTCCTTGTTTTCTACTCAGCTCAACAACTGTTATTCCTCCAGTCATGCAGCTGAGCCCGGAACATAACAAGTACCCATACCATCAATATAGCCAAAAATCATAATGTACTGTAACTTTATGTTAAAGTGATTGTCCCAGCTTGTGACAAAGGTCTGCAGTCACTATATGTTGATGCAGACTGCCAAATTGTGATAGTGTGCAATGTGCTTGCTGTCACGATTCCTCGGTATTCTTCATGCTAATCGGCAGTCAAGTGACTGCATGTATACAATTTGCATACTTTCAGTGACGTACTGGCTAGACTCTTTTGACTTCTCTCAATAGAAGTGAATTGAGTGAACCTGGATAAGTCTAGTTGACACACGACGGCAAACTTTTGTCCCAACCTAGGACAACCTTTTTAATATTATACTTCTTGCAAGCATGTCATCAATTAAACATAGCCAAGAACCATATGAAGCACACTAAAGACAGCACCGGAACAAAATAGACCACAGCCTAAACAATGGGTGCATGCCTTCTCAAGATAGAAATATTTAAACTATACGTGCATCTAACTTGGCCCATGTTCAGTGGCACAGCCACTAATAAATTACATGGATTCCAGTTGATGTTAACCCAATCCATTCGGGGCTCAGACACTGGCTCTGCCAATGCTTGAATAACTGAGTAATGAAGGAGGAAATTCAGCACTACAAACAGACTCTTCTCCATTCAAACAAAGTTCATACAGAGAACATAGGAGAATGTGAAGGCAGATAGATTAGCGCTGGCATTGCGCAGACATCTTCCGTTTCAGGTGTAAACACACCCTTAATCAAGAACAATCACTAATCCAGTTCACACCTGGTGTCCCAGAAGGTGATCCGCGTATGCTTATGCAGATGCTAAGCAGCAGTGGGTTTGTTACACCAAGCATGCGCGCACAACAGATACACATCAAGGAGTCATGTTGGAAGCTGTCAAGTTTTTTGGCAAATGAAATCTAAGTGATTTGTGGTGAGGTATTAGCAAGGATATATAAATAATTTGATTATGTGACATTATTACAAATTTCACAAGGTTCAACTTCAATTAATAATTATATGGGTTACACTAAATACCAATAAAATATTGTGAATAGAATTATTTATATAATAGGAACTAACTAAATCTCAAATATTCAGCCTTAATTGGAAGAATTTCTTCCACCCAGTACACTTTATTGGTGAATTAGTTAGCAAATCTGCAAAATTCACGTTTCATGTACATTTTTTTTTGCTGCATATTTTACCCTCTATTGAAAATAGTGAAATTCGTAGTGAAAATCTGCAACATACATTTCAAAATCTCATCCACTTGTCTAGCACAGTAGTATACTGATATCTGATTTACAAATGACAAAGTCCTTTATGGTGGGTGCTCAGTAGAGATGAGCGGTGTTCGACTAGAACTGTTCGCCAATCTCAAATTCGAGCTGTTTTGGGCGGTGTTCGAGTTGTTCGACGAACCCGAACGATTTGCAAAAAATTCGGCTGTTCGAGGTTATGTTCGATAACTGTTCGTGCACCAAAAGCGTGTCCTGCATGTCTGGCGCTATTTAGAGCACCAATCATGCAGGGATTGTCTGCCACTCACTGTAATGCCACAGCCATGGTGGTTGTGGCATTACAGTGATTGCCCAAATCGATGGGAACAGTGCCAACAGTGAAACATGAAAAGCCGGCAATTCAGCAGCGGCATACACCTGTACCCGACAATTTAGAACCGAAAGAATAGAGCTTCACACATAGATTAGATAGATATAAACATGTCAGCCACATATATATGAAGTACAGTGACAGTGCTGCTTACTGTACTTGTCATTTAGCGTAAAGGATTTATCAAAAAAAATAATAGTGTTTTCGTGCACCGTCTCTTTAAAAAAGCCGGCCGGCAATTCAGCAGCGGTACCCGACAATTTAGAACAGACAGAATAGAGCTTCACACATAGATTAGATAGATAGAAACATGTCAGTCACATATATATGAAGTACTGTGACAGTGCTGGTTACTGTACTTGTCATTTAGTATTAAAATAAAGGATTTATTATTAAAAAAATTGGCGTGGGGTTCCCCTTAATTTTAGGCTCTAGCGGAGGTTAAGCAGACGGCTGGGGCAGATGTTTGAAGCCTGGGAAGGGGGTAATACCCACGGAGCTTCCCAGGCTACTAATATCAGCCCCCAGCTGAATACATAGCCTTTACTAGCTATTAAAATGGGGGACCCCCCAAAAAAAATGACGTGGGGTCCCCCCTAATTTAATAGCTAGCAAAGGCTAGGCAGACAGCTGGGGGCTGATATTAATAGCCCAGGAAGGGAGCCATGAATATTGGCCCCCTCCCAGGCTAGAAACACCAGCCGTCAGCCGCCCCAGAAATGGCGCATTCATAGGATGCGCCAATTCTGGCACTTAGCCTCGCTCTTCCACGCTGCCCTGGTGCGGTGGCAGGGGGTAATAGGGTTGGGGTTGATGTCAGCTTATAATGCCAGCTGACATCAAGCCCAGGTTAGTAATGGAGAGGCGTCTATAAGACACCCCCATTACTAACCCCATAGTCAAAGTTAAAAAAAACACAAACACCCAGAATAAAGTCCTTTAATTGAAATAAAGACACAATCCTTTATTGTTCTAAATTAAACCATACTTACCGTCACGCCCATTCCAGCTGAAGCCAACGATCTCCTGCAATAAAAGAAAAATAACAAAGCAACCTCATCCTTACCTTTCCATGGTTCCCACGACAGCTTCAGCTCTGCTACATCGAGATGACAGGCTGGACCGCAGCAGAACGCTGCCATCCAGCCTCTCATCCCGCAGACACTGAGAAGCGCAGGCTTGCTTGCGCTGCTCAGCGTCTCTCTGTGACGACATCCAGATGAGCCGAGTTCATGTCCAATGAACTCGGCTCACCTCATGCACGTCACTGACAGCGTGGGAAAATTCTCACGCTGAAGCGGTGAGTGCAGGAGAATTCTCCCACGCTGTCAGTGACGTGCATAAGGTGAGCTCATGTCCAATGAACTCAGCTCACCTCCTGCACGTCACTGACAGCGTGGGAGAATTCTCCTGCACTCAGCGCTTCAGCGTGAGAATTCTCCCACGCTGAAGCGCTGAGTGCAGGAGAATTTTCCCACGCTGTCAGTGACGTGCATAAGGTGAGCTCATGTCCAATGAACTCAGCTCACCTCCTGCACGTCACTGACAGCGTGGGAGAATTCTCCTGCACTCAGCGCTTCAGTGTGAGAATGCTCCCACGCTGAAGCGCTGAGTGCAGGAGAATTTTCCCACGCTGTCAGTGACGTGCATGAGGTGAGCCGAGTTCATTGGACATTAACTCGGCTCATCTGGATGCCCTCACAGAGAGACACTGTGGAGCGCAAGCAAGCCTGCGCTTCTCAGTGTCTGCGGGATGACAGGCTGGATGGCAGCGTTCTGCTGCGGTCCAGCCTGTCATCTCGATGTAGCAGAGCTGAAGCTGTCATGGGAACCATGGAAAGGTAAGGATGATGTTGCTTTATTATTTTTCTTTTATTTCAGGAGATCGTTGGCTTCAGCTGGAATGGGCGTGACGGTAAGTATGGTTTAATTTAGAACAATAAAGAATTGTGTGTTTATTTCAATTAAAGGACTTTTTTCTGGGTGTTGTGTTTTTTTTAAATACTTTACTAGAAATTCATGGTGGTCATGTCTAATATTGGCGTGACCCCATGAATTTCGGGCTTAGGGCCAGCTGATAATGCCAAGCTGGCCCTAACCCCTTTATTACCCAGTGAGCCACCGCATCAGGGCCCTGGATGAGTTGGGTACAGCGCCAGAAGATGGCGCTTCTATGAACGCGCCATTTTCCGGGGTGGCTGCGGACTGCAATTTGCAGCGGGGGTGGCCCAGAAAGCTTGGGCCTCCCTGCGCTGCGGATTCCAGCCCCCAGCTGCCTAGTTGTACCTGGCTGGACACAAAAACAGGGCGAAGCCCCACGTCAATTTTCTTTAAATTATTTCATGAAATAATTAAGAAAAAAAGGGCTTCCCTATATTGTTGTGTCCGGCCAGGTACAAATAGGCAGCTGGTGGTTGGGGGCAGCCCGTTCCTGCCTGCTGTACCTGGCTGGACACAAATATAGTGCGAAGCCCCACGTCAATTTTTTTTAAATTATTTCATGAATTTCCTGAAATAATTTAAAAAAATTGAAGTGGGGCTTCGCACTATATTTGTGTCCAGCCAGGTACAGCAGGCAGGAACGGGCTGCCCCCATCCACCAGCTGCCTATTTGTACCTGGCCGGACACAACAATATAGGGAAGCCCTTTTTTTCTTAATTATTTCATGAATTTCATGAAATAATTAAAAAAAATTGAAGTGGGGCTTCGCACTATATTTGTGTCCAGCCAGGTACAGCAGGCAGGAACGGGCTGCCCCCAACCACCAGCTGCCTATTTGTACCTGGCCGGACACAACAATATAGGGAAGGCCTTTTTTTCTTAATTATTTCATGAATTTCATGAAATAATTAAAAAAAAAGTACGTGGGGCTTCGCCCTATTTTTGTGTCCAGCCAGGTACAACTAGGCAGCTGGGGGCTGGAATCTGCAGCGCAGGGAGGCCCAAGCTTTCTGGGCCCCCCCCCCCGCTACAAATTGCAGTCCGCAGCCACCCCGGAAAATGGCGCGTTCATAGAAGCGCCATCTTCTGGCGCTGTACCCAACTCATCCAGGGCCCTGGTGCGGTGGCTCACTGGGTAATAAAGGGGTTAGGGCCAGCTTGGTATTATCAGCTGGCCCCAAGCCCAAAATTCATGGGGTCACGCCAGTATTAGACATGACCGCCATGAATTTCTAGTAAAGTATTTAAAAAAAATACAACACCCAGAATAAAGTCCTTTAATTGAAATAAAGACACAATTCTTTATTGTTCTAAATTAAACCATACTTACCATCACGCCCATTCCAGCTGAAGCCAACGATCTCCTGCAATAAAAGAAAAATAATAAACCAACCTCATCCTTACCTTTCCATGGTTCCCACGACAGCTTCAGCTCTGCTACATCGAGATGACTGGCTGGACCGCAGCAGAACGCTGCCATCCAGTCTGTCATCCCGCAGACACTGAGAAGCGCAGGCATGCTTGCGCTCCTCACTGTCTCGCTGTGACGGCATCCAGATGAGCCGAGGTCATGTCCAATGAACTCGGCTCACCTCATGCACGTCACTGACAGCGTGGGAAAATTCTCACGCTGAAGTGCTGAGTGCAGGAGAATTCTCCCACGCTGTCAGTGATGTGCATGAGGTGAGCTCATGTCCAATGAACTCAGCTCACCTCCTGCACGTCACTGACAGCGTGGGAAAATTCTCACGCTGAAGTGCTGAGTGCAGGAGAATTTTCCCACGCTGTCAGTGACGTGCATGAGGTGAGCCGAGTTCATTGGACATGAACTCGGCTCATCTGGATGCCGTCACAGAGAGACGCTGAGCAGCGCAAGCAAGCCTGCGCTTCTCAGTGTCTGCGGGATGACAGGCTGGATGGCAGCGTTCTGCTGCGGTCCAGCCTGTCATCTCGATGTAGCAGAGCTGAAGCTGTCGTGGGAACCATGGAAAGGTAAGGATGAGGTTGCTTTATTATTTTTCTTTTATTGCAGGAGATCGTTGGCTTCAGCTGGAATGGGCGTGATGGTAAGTATGGTTTAATTTAGAACAATAAAGGATTGTGTCTTTATTTCAATTAAAGGACTTTATTCTGGGTGTTTGTGTTTTTTTTAACTTTGACTATGGGGTTAGTAATGGGGGTGTCTTATAGACGCCTCTCCATTACTAACCTGGGCTTGATGTCAGCTGGCATTATAAGCTGACATCAACCCCAACCCTATTACCCCCTGCCACCTCACCAGGGCAGCGTGGAAGAGCGAGGCTAAGTGCCAGAATTGGCGCATCCTATGAATGCGCCATTTCTGGGGCGGCTGACGGCTGGTGTTTCTAGCCTGGGAGGGGGCCAATATTCATGGCTCCCTTCCTAGGCTATTAATATCAGCCCCCAGCTGTCTGCCTAGCCTTTGCTAGCTATTAAATTAGGGGGGACCCCACGTCATTTTTTTTGGGGGGTCCCCCATTTTAATAGCTAGTAAAGGCTATGTATTCAGCTGGGGGCTGATATTAGTAGCCTGGGAAGCTCCGTGGGTATTACCCCCTTCCCAGGCTTCAAACATCTGCCCCAGCCGTCTGCTTAACCTCCGCTAGAGCCTAAAATTAAGGGGAACCCCACGCCAATTTTTTTAATAATAAATCCTTTATTTTAATACTAAATGACAAGTACAGTAACCAACACTATCACTGTACTTCATATATATGTGACTGACATGTTTCTATCTATCTAATCTATGTGTGATGCTCTATCTTTCTGTTCTAAATTGTCGGGTACCGCTGCTGAATTGCCGGCCGGCTTTTTTAAAGAGACGGTGCATGAAAACACTATTATTTTTTTAAATAAATCCTTTACACTAAATGACAAGTACAGTAACCAACACTGTCACTGTACTTCATATATATGTGACTGACATTTTTCTATCTATCTAATCTATGTGTGAAGCTCTATTCTTTCTGTTCTAAATTGTCGGGTACAGATGCTGAATTGCCGGCCGGCTTTTTTAAAGAGACGGTGCATGAAAACACTAATATTTTTTTTAATAAATCCTTTACACTAAATGACAAGTGCAGTAACCAACACTGTCACTGTGCTTCTTATATGTGTGACTGACATGTTTCTATCTATCTAATCTATGTGTGAAGCTCTATTCCTTCTTGTCTAAATTGTCGGGTACCGGTGTATGCCGCTGCTGAATTTGCCGGCCGGCTTTTTTAAAGAGAGTGTCTTCTGAGCAGTTTGTCAGCTTTTGGACACCTTTGCAGGTGTTTTCTATGTGTTTCTATGTGTTTTTGTTTGCCTGCCATTGGTTTTAACGGTGTTCGACGGTGTTCTAAGGTGTTCGACGAACAGTTCGACGAACAGTTCCTCGAACATCCCGGTGTTCGACGAACCGAACCGAACCCGAACACTACGGGGGTGGCTCAACACTAGTGCTCAGTAACTTAGTGTTAGAAACTGAGGTCAATTGAGAGATATCAAAATTCCTCTAGACGCCCACAATATACCAATATATTAAGAAAGTACTATGATTCCCAGACTTGGACTATTAAATCTAATGTACATTTAGAAGGTGAAGACAAGGGAACTTTGCAAATATAATAGGAAAACCAAATATTAATCATACAATATCTAACCACAGTAAATCATATTAATACTAACAATATGTACAAATAAGGAGCCAAAGGGCTAAACATTGGGAATTTTTTGTTTAGATGCTAAATATATTTCAAGGATTTTTTTTTAAGTAAAAGCTAAATGTCCCTTTTAAATAACTTAAATACATTCCTAAAAATCAATTTCATTAACTGTATTGAATACTGTTTTACTTACTGTACACTGAATCAGCTGTGGTCTTCTGCAGATGTCAGGTATCACTGTGATGGACTTTGGTTGCATCAGCTGCTTTATTCTCCCCCTCCCAAGCAGACAGCAAGCCCCACAGAAAGTCCGGTGATCTGCTTGTGATAAAAATGATAGTTTGGCATAACACTGAGTCATTACAGATGGGGGCTTGTTATCCGTGAGTTACATACAGCATCTTGTGAACACTATTATAGAACACTTTTTATTTTCACAAATTAAAGAGGTTAGTTATGAGTAACTTATTAGAAGGTGCCATGCTTTGTAATAAATCTGGTGCATTTGCAATTGAATGTTCAATGTTATTTTATGCTACACATATTGTTCATTTGCAATAATAAAGCTGAATTCACATTCATTTTTCTCATATGCATGCATTTTTTAACAGAAAACACATGGACACCTTATAGCCTATGTCTGCTTTATATAACTTATTTTTTCATGAACCACCAGTCCTTAAAAAAAATCAGACTCAAGTGAGTTGGCAGATCAAACTCACACGTTTCAATGAATGGGTCCATGATGTGACTTAAGGAGATGGACATACTGCCCACGTTCCCCCTTGAAGACATATGTGTGTAGTGTATTTTAATGTGTAAGGTGTATTGTGACATGCATTATTTATGGCAGTGTTGTGTTCTGACCGATATTAAGGAGAGTTAGGGTTAATCTTTGGACTAGCCCAGATTGGGAGGGGTGAAAGTGAAGGGACAGAGACAGTTTCTTGTAAGGACATCAGTTAGGGCCCAGCCTGTGCCATAAACAGACATAAGGTCTAACTAGTCAGCAGAGCCATATGAATTTGGTGTCCCTGATGTGAGTGGAGACCGAGACAGTGGACCGGGAGTTTAGAAAGGAAAAGTTACCGAAGTACAGAGTGATCAACTGGAGATGGGTCCTGGGACAGGACGTCTGGTCCCGAGTTTATAACTCAAAGAGTTAACAGGCCAGGATTGAACAGAGAATGTGAGATAAAGAACGTGCCCCCAGTGGGAGTTCCAAGGCATCAGCACATAGAGAAGCTAAGTACTGGCTATTTTGGCAAACTAGTTCCCTTAAGAGGGAAGAGGATGTGGAACTGCAGGTTGAGAATTGGACTCTCACTAACTGGGCTGTTGTAGTGTGCTGGGAGGTGGTGTGAAGACAGAGAAACATGAGTCAGGAGCAAGTAAACTGTTCAACATCCGTTAATGGTCAGCCAAAGTCACGGGCATCATGCAGCCTGCAAAGGCATAATGCCCCATAAACAAAGCCCTTACACCCAGCCAGGACCCCCTGGATGTAACATGCCGGTGCATAAGAGATGAGTACCTCGCCCACAGCTACCACCCAGCACCACTTTACAGTGATTCCATCCTTGTTGAGCCATGCACTGACCATTACACACACTGATGTGTGAAGATGGCAGGTAGTGATGAGCGAGCACTAAAATGCTCGGGTGCTCATTGCAAATTATAATACTCGGGTGGTCAACCTGAGCAACGAGACCAATGTAAGTCAATGGGAAACTCAAACATTTTTTCGGCGGATCCCCTGGAGGTCTGCCGGCGGCCTAAAAATTGCCCAAATCGATGGGAACAGTGCTAAAATGACATGGGAACAGCATGGGGAAGATCCCTGGAAGCATCGCTAACTCTCAGGTCACTGCTGTCAACAATGTTGTCAGAGTATTATGGGCTCACAATAAAACATCCAAAAACAAAACCAAAATGGATTTTCCTGGAAAAAAACATTAAGGAACATTATTTCCAGGTTAATGAGTTGCATATAAGGCAAAATAAATACCCCCCCCCCCCCAAAAAAAATGCTTCTCCACACCTTGGGCTATGTTCACACGTAGCGTTTTTGATGCATTTTTGTACTTTTGCATTGCTTGCACGGTGAAAAATACATTCACCAGTAAATGTAATTTTAACATTTTACTACCTTATCAGGCCATGTGGTGTGTGAGACATGATCAGACACATCCATACATTGCCGAAATGACTTGGGAACAGGATGGGGAAGACCCCTGGAAGCGTCTATGATTCCGAGGTCACTGCCTAAAACCGTGGTCATCAGACGTGATCCTAAATTACTGCGGTAATAATACAGACATTTTTGGCAACATGAGAAATATTAAACTCCGTTTAAAATGGCCAAGGCTTGTGGCATGGGACAGGGAAGTGGACGTAATAGTGATGGTGATGGTGCACGCAGAGGCCAAGGCCGTGGGCAAGATGAAACTGTGCGAGCACAACAAGCACCCACATCATGTCGACCTAGCTTTCTGTCCCACTTTCTAGGGGGCCGCAGAATACCTCTCTTGAAACCAGACCAGTGTGAAAAGGTTATCGGTTGGATAGCAGATAAATAAATAATGCTTCCAGTCAGTTTGCAACCACCACCATCCTGTCTTCCACACTGTCCAGTCTCAGTAGCCATCAGTCTGGACCACATTATTAGTATTATTATTTATTATTAGAGCACCTTACATGTGAAAAAGGGGTATACATAGCAAAAACAATTACAATAATCTTGAACAAAAACATGACGGCGACTCGTACACGAGGAGAGAGGACCCTGCCCTCGAGGGCTCACAGTCTACAAGCGATGGGTAAGGAATAGGATACAATATGTGAGGGTAGAGCTGGTTGTGCAGCGGTATGGTGGAGCGAGGGTTACTGCAGTTTGTACACTTGTCGGAAGAGGTGGGTCTTCAGGTTCCTTTTGAAGGTTTCAACAGTAGGCGAGAGTCTGATATGTTGGGGTAGAGAGTTCCAGAGTAGGGGGGATACACAGGAGAAATCTTGTATGCAATTGTGGGAAGAGGAGATAAGTGTCACACTGGGTATGGGGAGAACCCAGCATATAATGACAGGAAAAGGGAAGGGTGCCCTACAAGTGGGGAAAGGGGGAGTGGAGAGCCCTAAACAGCTCAAATGACAAACCCTGACTCCCCTATGGACCCTATAGAAGTTCTGCACCTATCGCAGAGCAGGAAATCTGGCCCTAGCTGACCCTAAAACAAGGCCCTAGGTAGGAAGGGGGAGAAATGAGCACTAGTCAGCCCCACTGCAAACTAAAGTACACACAATGGAAACAAACAAGGGAATCCACTTAGCTTAAAGATGACACCAGGAAAAACAAGGCAACAACCCACAAAGGAGCTCCAAGAAAATTCTAGCCGACTACTAAAATTCCAAGCCTGAATCGATAAGAACAGTCTATCACCAGGCACTCTCTGGAGAAACTGAGTGTATATAAGGATACAGCAAGGGTGTGGTAATTAGCAGCATAAGATGATGATCACCGCTGGGCCCTAATGGTATAATCCCCAAGCAAGGTGAGGATCACCACTGGGTCCTGGAGAGAGAGGGATCATGAAAGGATCAGGAAGACGTTTGCAAGGCCAAACGCAGTGATCTTTTACAGCCGGACCCCGTATGACTGTCTGTCAAACCTGACACACCCATGACTATAAGAGGGGAGTAAAGAAGGAGATCTTGTGTGGATCGGCGGTTGCGTGTAGGTATGTACCGGGAGTGAAGGTCACAAATGTATGGAGGAGACCGATCGTGGATGGCTTTGTATGCCAAGGTTAGGGTTTTGAACTGGAGTCTCTGGGCAATGGGTAGCCAGTGAAGGGATTGACAGAGAGGAGAAGCCGAGGAATAGCGGGAGGACAGGTGGATTAGTCGGGCAGCATAGTTTAGGATAGATTGGAGGGGTGCGAGAGTGTTAGAAGGGATGCCACAGAGCAGGAGGTTGCGGTAGTCGAGGCGGGAGATGATGAGGGCATGCACTTGTGTTTTTGCAGATTCTTGCTTGAGGAATGTGTGGATCTGGGAGATTTTTTTTACTTGGAGTCGGCATATTCCTCACCCTGATCCTCCTTCCTCCCACCATGCCGAGTGCCTGGAGACTACTCATCCCACACTTGGATACTCCGAAGAGCTGTTTTGTTCAGCTTTCCATTTCTTGATTCTGGCCTCTGGCTCGGTCCGCTTCAAGCGGGGCAACAGAAGATCGCATGTAGCGATGCCCAAATATTTGAGCAGCCATGGTCGCCTGAAGGTGATGGTGAGAAAGTGCAATTACTGTCGCAAGAGGTGGATGATAATAAGACGCAATGGACAGAAAGTTAGGAGGAGGACTAGGGTGCGGAAGTGTAAGACGAGGTGGTGGACGATGAAGTCGATGGGCTGAACGCCAGGTTCCAGAAACAGTGTCTGCGGGTGACACCACTGCCTCTTCCCCTGTTGTACGTGCACGCCAAGCCTCTGTCCATGATGCAGGCGAAGATGCCTCCCATCCTGCACCTGTTGTTTCACACTTGCAACCATCAGCAACCACGTCAATGTCCCAGCGCAGCATTCAGTTGTCCCTACCCCAGTCCTTGGAATGCAAGAATAAATACGCCGCCACCCACCCACAGGCCACAATACTAAACTGCCACATTTCTCGACTGCTTGCACTAGAAATTTTGCCTTTTAGGCTTGTGAATGAGAAAGCTTTCTTCAACCTCATGGCGGCAGCTGTCCTTCGGTACTCGGACCCAGCTGCCACTATGGCGTCCCCACATTAGACAAGCACGTGTCCCAAAACATTTCCTGTGCCCTCACCAATGCAGTTACTGGGAAGGACCACCTAACCACAAACATGTGGAAAAGTGCTTGTGGCCAGGGACGGTACATCTCACTGACGGCACACTGGGTTAATATTGTGGAAGCCGGGACCCAGTCAGATCCTGGAATGGAACATGTCCTTCTGACGCAGAGGATTGCGGGCCCTGGGTCAATCAAATTTCAACACAATGTTTACAACGTAGACAGCAGCGGTGGTCGGTCTCGAAGACAATGAGCAAACTCCTTTATGATGATAGAGGCCACCAAGTCCTTAGCTTGTTGCTTGTCACAAATAATTTGGCGATTTGTGGCAGCTCTGGTTATGCTGTAATTTAAATGTAGTTTTTTCCTTTTGGCCCAGCAAGGGTTAATTTTAGTCTCTTTCTGGCAGCCTTTTGTTAGCGGTCAGCTGATGTTGGTAGGTGCCACTCCCACCTACCTTTAAATAGCCACATGATCCATCAGCTGACCTCTGGTTATAGTTCATTCTATGCTTACCTCTTTGAAGGAGCCAGTCTCTGGAGAAGCTGTAGTGTTCATTTCTATTGCAGCGGTGAAGTTTTCTGTTGGAGAGATAAGTGTATTTTATGTTGTTATCTTCCCATTGTTTGTCTTCCCTTCCTTGTGTTGTCCTATTGTAGTGGTGAGACTAGTGTCTCGCTGGCCTGTGCACTAGCCAGGTTAACTCCATGGGCAGTGAGGGCTTAGGCACGTGATCGTGCATCGGGGGAAGGACCCATCTAGGGACAATAGGGGAGCTTAGGGACAGACACAGGTTAGTGTCAGGAGGGCCCTCCTTCCTCCTCTATTTCCCATTGCATCCGTGTGTTGTGCCGTCCACCGGGCATCCCCTTCTTGTTCCGTGACACTGGTACTTTTCTGTGGGAATGAGCTTATCTCCAACCAGCCAGGAATATTTCCAGTGAATTATGGCATGCCGTGGTTTGGTATTAGCACCCAGTACCAGAAGCAAAGCCATTCACAATTTCTATCTCAGGAATTTTATTTGGTATACTGGCTGAGCAAACATTAATTTCTCCCAAAGATGCTGAAGGCACTGAGTGGCAGTAGGTGCAAGTTTTTCCAGCATGACCCGTTTGTTAGATATCAGAGGGAGAACAGAGAGGGTAGCACGGTGGCTCAGTGGTTAGCACTGCAGCCTTGCAGTGCTGGGGTCCTGGGTGGAAATCCCAGCAAGGACAACATCTACAAGGAGTTTGTATGTTCTCCTCGTGTTTGCGTGGGTTTCCCTCGGGTTCTCCAGTTTACTTCCACACTCCAAAGGCATACTGATAGAGAATGTAGATTGTGAGCCCCATTGGGGACAGTGCCAATAATGTCTGTAAACTGTCTGAATTGTAAAGCACTGCAAAATATGTTGGCACTATACAAATAAAAAAATGATTATTATTATTATTATTATAATTTGGCTTTGCCAAGGTGCCAGATTGCAGATCTTAAGTCTTATAGTTTGCAAGAGCCAGTCCACAGTAAAAAAAAAAGCAGGCATAGAGTGTCTGGGAACCTTCACACAGACTTTTCTTAGACAGGACTGCTTCTCGGCAGGGTTAGGAGGAAGAGAACCGGAAAATCCTCCGGTGGGCCGTGACTTCTCCTTCAGGAGAATTCATAGTGCAAACCTTGAAGCTCATGACGATAGAGGCCACCATCTCCTTAGCTTTCTGGTAATTTTCTGTGGGAATCAGTTTGTCTCCAACCAGCCAGGAATATTTCCAGTGAATTATGGCATGCATAGGTTTGGTATTAGCACCCAGTACCAGAAGCAAAGCCATTCACAATTTCCATCTCAGGAATTTTATTTGGTAGACTGGCTGTCCCAACTTTAGTTTCACAAAAAAGAGCTGAAGACACTGAGTGGCAGTAGGTGCAAGTTTCTCCAGTATGACCTGTTTGTTAGATATCAAAGGGGGACCAGAGAGGGCAGCACAGTGGCTCAGTGGTTAGCACTGCAGCCTTGCAACACTGGGGTCCTGGGTTCAAATCCCAGCAAGGACATCTGCAAGGAGCTTGTATGTTTTCCCAATGTTTGCATGGGTTTGCCCCAGATTCTCCAGTTTCCTCCCACACTCCAAAGACATACAGATAGTAGATTGTGAGCCCCAATCAGCACAGTGCCTATAATGTCCATAAATTGTCTAAATTGTAAAGCACTGCAGAATATGTTGGCGCTATATAAATAAAAAGATTAACATTATTATTATTATAATTGGGCTTTGCCAAGGTCCTAGATTGCAGATCTTAATGTAAAGGACATATTCATATTCATGCTATAGCTACTCCATTTTTGCAGCTTGCTCCTAAAATCATGTTATTATTACTATATACATTCTTTCATTCTTTTATCCTGCTTCACACGCAATTTTCTCACAAGAACTTTTTCTCTCAAGAACATTCTATGAGACACCCTGCTCCTGTTATCTAACTAGTCTGAGCCGGGATGTGTAACCTTGTAACTGTCCATCATGCACCAAACTAACGATAATATGACCATATGTGTGTTTCCGTAATAATTGTACTAACATTGGTTCAAGCCTGTGGTATGGCTGTAGGTGATTGGCTATTGATGTACTCAAAACAATATATAATGGTAAGTAGAAATAAACTGGGTTAGAAATTTTCAAATCCTCCCATACAGAGCTTTGCCTCTGTCTGGTTTCCTGATAGCAATCAACCTTGTAACATAATAATTTGACACTCACTTGGTCAACCATGAAGGGTCATTGCTGCCCTTCCTCAACAGCTTGGTGCCGTGAATCGGATCCCTAACCAGGGACGCCCCACCACCCCTGGACGTCCACAAAGAGAGACTTGCTTTCAGCCTCCCCCACTGGAATTGGGACTGCTCATCCCCCACAAAAGCCACAGTAAGTGCACGAGTTCTTTACTAGTGATACTGACCGTTTGGCGTGGTTTCCAAGTGGTGCGTGGTTGTTTGCAGTATCTCCGGACGTCCTGGTTTGAGTCAGAGGTGAGACTATAGGGGTTTAGTCCCATTAGGGGTCTGATATTGATAAATTTTAAAACAATACCACCTCGGATTGACATGCAAACCATGCCCTATGAGGAACGGTTACAGGATTTGGGAATGTTTAGCTTGCAAAAAAGAAGACTGAGAGGAGACTTAATAGCTGTCTACAAATATCTCAAGGGCTGTCACATTGAAGAAGGATCATCTTTATTCTCATTTGCACAAGGAAAGACTAGAAGCAATGGGATGAAACTGAATGGGAGGAGACACAGATTAGATATTAGAAAAAACTTTTTGACAGTTAGGGTGATCAATGAGTGGAGCAGGCTGCCACGAGAGGTGGTGAGTTCCCCTTCAATGGACGTCTTCAAACAGAGGCTGGACAGACATCTGTCTGAGATGATTTAGTGAATCCTGCTTTGAGCAGGGGGTTGGACCAGATGACCCAGGAGGTCCCCTCCAACTCTACCATTCTATGATTCTATGATTCTATGGCAAATGAATATTGTATGAATCTTCCTTAACTTCTGACAAAGATTCTTAGGAGACTGAACACTATTAGTTTCAGTCGCAGCAGGTGATCGAAGATTGGGTAGGACACGTGTAAGGTGCCTCAGCGAGGTAGTGGTGGGTGGGCTGTAGCCCCCTCTCGCTCAGGCACCCTACAGACAATTCGTGTCCTCCCTCTGAAGTGTGACTGTGTATGTGGGACTCTCCACTTACTTCAAACCATCCGATCGCGGCTGTCTCCAGGCACTTCTCTTCTGGGACCAGGGCTGCAATAAATTCAGAGGACACGAGATTCTTAACCATAACTTGGACTTTACTTGGGGAAGAGGAATATGTACAATATTTACAGGCAGATATAATGAATAAGGCCCGACAGGTTATTATCTGGCAACATCTTCAGCCCTGGTTCCCTCTTTAGGTGAAGCATCTCTGTAACTCTAATCTCTAGCCCAAGAGACTCTTCTGCAATACCAGCAGTGTTCCGGATCCAATATCTCCCCCACGTCTTAGCCTGGAGTCCTATTTATCTCGCTCTGCTACCTGTAGACTAGAAGTGCCCCGGGTCCTCAATACCTCCGTTGAGTTTCTCCGGCCGGCTAACAGGACTCTTGCGTAGGGAGACCTTTACACTGGTGATCCCACTGTCTGAAGGGTATGGAGCTCCCGTCTACCATATACTCAGGCTGCCCGTATGGTTCACTGTCCTAACTCTTACTTACTCATCACTTCCTGCTTCAGGAAACTAAGCAGAGATTTTCCTAATGTGCCCACCCTCTGTGGGCTGTCATCATACACCATTAACCCCATCACTGTCTGTAACACTGCTGGCAGACTCAACCTGACTTCTGCACCCGGAACAGTAGCATCTTGTGGCCGGTTACAAATACTGCAGCCCACAAGGAATTATGTCAGGAACAAGCTCTATAAACACTCGAGGCTTGAACAGGGCACTAAGTTCCCCCTCTACTCTACTAACTGGATCACTGCAGCTAACCCCTTAGCTTGGCCTACCAATAGTTCAGGAGGTCTAACTATGGGAACACTTTCTTTAACTACTTCAGTGCCAAGGGAAGGCTACGTCCTTCCCCACTATTACACACGCACACAGATATAACTATATCGAGTGTCCGGAGAGCTGCAAATGAGAGCTCTCCTCCTTTCACCTAGTGCCGTACGTGACTCCCCCGACGGGAGGGGTGAGTCAGTGGAACAGCAGCTGATGCCGGCCGGACTCGTACTGTGCACAAATCAAGGATCTTTGTCAGTCGAAAGGCAGCAGTGCAGTGATTAATCAATGTTTCCGTGGAGCAGGAAGAAAGTGTCTCCCCCTCAGGAGGGAGAGGATGTGATGACTATCGTGGTCAGTCGAGAAGGGAAAAGATCATTTAAGAATGCACCAAAAGTGTTTAAGGTGTTAAACTTTCCCATGGAGGGGAGACTTCAGCCTACATTGTGGGACAAAGGAATCCGGCAGAGAAGGGGTAGACTAGTTGACTGTGGATTGTTGGAAGACGCTGAAAAGTTTAAGAAAGTTGCACATGAGATTTGTGATGAAGGATATGTTGAAATAGAGAAGGAGATGAAGCCTGGTTATTTCAATTATTTTTATGTCAAGAAGGGAAAATTATCTAGCGCTGTAACAAAGACTGGCTGTTTTGTGATACAAAAATGAAGCTGATGGGGAAAAGGTAGAGGAGGAAGTAGATTTCCCTTCCCAACTTATTTGTCCACAAATCGAATCTGAAGCCCCTAAAGAAGCATCCCCTACCCTCACAAATGTAGCCGTACCCCAGCCCCTGAACCCAGAAACTGAGCAATTTATACCTAAGGAGATTAAATACCCTGCACTTTCCATTGGTGGCCAGCCACCACCATATAACCCAGATGGCTGGCTCTGTAATGTGTGTTGGGCCACTAATCCGGGATGGCGCGAGACATGCTATAATTGTGGAGCACACAGACCCGGTGCTGCAGCACCAGCCTTCCCATTACTTAACGCTGATGCCGGGTATTATAGACCATTGCTCCCATCTGCTCCCGCGATGGTCCACACTCCATTCGGGGAGACCCAGGGTCCTCCGAACTCTACCCTATTCACCCTCTCCCGAACTGGGAAAATAGAACATGGACACAAGTACCAGGAGGTGGCGTCTGTTTTACTGAATGGTCCTTCTAAATTTTCCACTATACTGAGAATAGGCATGGGGAGTATACCGCAGCCTGGTTTACAGTAATTGATCTAGCAAACGCCTTTTTCAGCATTCCACTACACAAAGACTGTCAGTTTCTGTTTGCATTTACATATCAGGGCAGGCAATTGACTTGGACGGTGATGCCGCAGGGAGCGCAGAATAGCCCTAATCAGTTTGCAAAGAACATGTCTAGCTGTCTGCTGCCGTGGTAGCTGGACAACTCTGAGGTAGTACTATTATAATACGTGGATGATATTCTCTTGTGTGCCCCCACAGAGCAAATGTCCATCAGGGCCAGTGTTAGCCTCCTCAAGCATCTAGCAAAACTGAATTGTCGAGTCTCAGCCTCGAAACTTCAGTTTTGCCTCGGTCAAGTGGTTTTCTTAGGCCACTGCCTTACTCAGGGTGCCAGACATCCCACAGAAGAAAGAAAGACGGCCATCTACCTACTACCATTCCCAAAACATCCCATAGAGCTGCAACGGTTCCTTGGACTATGTAAATATTGCAGACAATGGATCCCAGACACCTCACGTCTGATGCAACCCTTATATGATGCACTAAAAGAAGACACTCTGGCTGATGTAAACAACAAGGACCACCAAGAACAGATGCAACAAGCCTTTGAGAAACTAAAATCAAGGATAATGACAGCACCTGCCCTTGGAAACCCGGATTATGCTCAACCTTTCCATTTGTATGTCTCTGAGACGGGAGGGCATGCAGCCGGGGTACTCACGCAGAGACACTGTACAAAGCAGCACCCAGTCGGTTATTACTCAGCGCATCAGGATCCGGTAGCCAGGGCCTCCCCCAGCTGTCTGCGAGCGATTCACGCCACACAGCAGTTATTTGAGAAGACGGCGGACATCATCCTTGGACATGAGACTAACATTTATGCTTGTATTATGAACATGAAAAATGGCTATTTTATATTTCAAATCCATATTGAAATATAAACCAGACATATCAGCATGTGTAGATGTCTTACCTCAAGTAGACTAGGGGTCATTAGTTCAGACATACTAAAGCATTAGGTTAAGTTTGCTGAGGTTTAATCTTTATTACTGAAGGGAATTAGCCTTTTGTATACGCTGTGCTTGCTAGAACCAGAGACAGACGATTGCACAATATTGTAAATAAAACTACAGATATATGGCTTAAGATGGAGAAGCTTATTGCAGTACCAAAAATATAAGTGGCTATCTGAAACCCATTGTGATGTATCCAACCTTTAATCAATATTCTAATTATATATTCTGTGTTAAGGTATACTTTATCAGTGAATGTATCTCACTGATACATAGCTTCTTAACACAATATACTGTCTGGGAAGAAAACCTTGTTCTGATTTATAACCCTGTGTAGCATTTACTCTTATCATATGTAAACATTCTGACAAAAGGAAAATGGTCCATGAACAGGTCTTGTCCGGCATTGTTTATCTGTGATAGCTGGCCACTATCACGGGATTTGAATGTTGGACAACAACCTATGAACTTTCATGCTTACGTAATATTAGGTTGGGTAAGCCTTTTCTAAAAAGTATAAAGCTGTTGAAGAATTCAGTTATGGCAGAAGCATTGTGGACCTGTGAAGGGGACGCCCTTCACAGTGTAGGGGACCTAGTATGCATTCTCTGCCCATCGCTGAGCACTTCTCCAGCTGAAGTTTCCAGACAGATGATGTATATGCTACTAGGGAAATCTTTTCCTTCTTCTATCCAATAGTAAGTATGTAACCTTTATAAGTATTTAGCCTTAGTAACCTTTAATCTACAAAACTGTACGCAATATCATAATATCATACAATTCCTTTGATTCTGTATTTTATCTTGCAAATTAACTATTGTAAATAAAATTGTGTTATATTACAAGTGGTTGCCTTCTTTAAAGCCGTATCCGAACCTTATTGCCAAAAACTTGGCAATACATAATTTGGCGTAGTCGGCAGGATACGCAGAAGGCTCAGAAGTTCTTTTTATTGGAAAGTAGAAGGGACTCTGTGTGATAGTGTGATATTGCGTAAAACATGCCTCTCTTTAAGAAAAAAGAGGTTGTAAGTGTTTCTGTAGAAATTCCAGGGTGGGAGCAGACTCCTTATCATAGTTTGGAAAAAGAGTGGTCGCAATGTGTTGGATTAAGTGAATCATGGGACAAATGTTTGAATGATGCTGAACCCGATGATGTGGTTGCATGCTTGCAAAAAGTGAGAGTGAAAAAAAAACAGGAATTGGGTGCTGTGAGCAGGAGAGGATGGATTTTGTTACATGCTTATAGGAGGCAGCTTGAGGAAAGGCTTCAATTGCTGCAAAGAATGCAAGTATTAGAACAACAAAGGTGTGAAATTCAGAGTGCTTTGACAGTGGTGCAATGTCAGAATAGGCTGCTAATGGATAAATGTGATGGGTATCAACATGTCGCAGAAAAGGCAGCTGTACGTGTAGCTCAGTACAAATATAAAAAGAGACGGGGTAAAGTGAATAAGAAAAAGGTGGCTTTAGCCATAGCCAAGGCTGGGGTTCAGTGGAATCCCGATCAATGGGATGGTGATGTGTGGGATTCTACTGACTCTGATTTTGAACAGGATGAGTACTTCAATGAGTAGAGGGAGATTGATCCTCCTGCTAACTCAGTGAAGGCGCATCCTATACATCGCAGACGGATCATAGACACCCCTGCAGGTAGACAGCAGAGAGATGTGATGGAAGATTTCAGTCAACAAGAACTCAATGACCTTCATGATCATTTTTCCCAAAAATCTAATGAATCCTTGATTACCTGGGCAGTTAGGTTATGGGAGACAGGAGCCCATGGGGTGCGGCTGGATATGGTAGATGGTCCAAAGTTTGTGCAGCTGAGTCATGAACCTGTAGTGAAGGAAGCATTCCGCACACTGCAGATTCGTTTGCCCCATGTAGTCTGCAGTATGCTGGATGTAGTGGCTGTGGCATTACAGCATAAATATCCATCTGAAGCAGATTGGCCCCCTAATGAGAAGCCATGGTTTACTTTAAAAGACTGTTCTCAGATGCTAAAGGAAGAAGTTATGAAAAATGCCATTTCTGCAGATACATATGACACTTACATGGATGTCCTTGTCAGTGTGTCTGTCAGAAATCGTATAATTAGGGCTGCTCCTCCATCTTATAAACATATAATGATGACCCTGATGGTGAATCAGACTGGGAAAACTATCTCTAACACCTTAGAGGCAATCCGACAGTTAGGAGATTTGGGAGATGGGGGCCCCAAGCACAGAGGTAACTCTACGTCTGGGGAGCAGCATAGAGAGTCCAAAGGCAATAATAGTGGTTTCCACACCTCACGTAAGGATATGTTTACTGCCTTACTGAAAGATGGGGTTCCAAAGGAGAAAATTGACGGGATCGGTACAGATGAAATGTGGAAATTATACCAAAAGCGAGGGCTTCATAAAAAATCAGGAAGCTCACAAAATAAAAAGGTGACAGTAAAAGATTCTGAATCTCCACAGCGTGGGCGTAGTAGGACACGAAGGGAGAGAGGGCCCACTCCCTCTTCGTCGCCAGTGAAACCCACTGCGCCGGGGTTTGAGGATCTTTATGCTGAGGTAAAGTCAGCATTACGACAGGAGCTTAAAACCTGGCGAGGGAAGTCAACTTCTTCTTCCCCAGGGGTTTCTCAGTCAAAAGGAGACACGAGTGATTGACTCTGTGGCCGAGCCCTCCATCTTGATAAGCGCCCTCATGTAAATTTGGTCATTAATTGGAAAAATAAAAATAGACAGTGTGTAAAAGCTTTAGTGGATACGGGGGCAGAGGCCAGCTTGATTTATGGCAATCATAAACAATTCAAAGGAAGAAAAGTAATAATCACAGGATTAGGGGGCAAACAAATAGAGGCAGTGCAAACTAAAGTGTCATTAAAAATAGGGAACCTGCCTACAGCAATGTACAGTGTGATGGTTGTCCCTATTCCAGAATATATAATTGGCATTGATATACTGAAAGGAATGACATTGCAATTACCGGATGGTAAGTATCAATTCGGGGTGCCTTCTCAGCTATCAGTGAGGCCTTTCATTAAAGCGGCCCCAGTGATGGTTGGGAAAGTCAAAATGCCTCCAGTGGAAATCCCTCCCAGCTCAAAGGTAATTAGCATGAAACAGTACAGAATCCCAGGGGGGGGAAAGGAGATCAGCGGGACAGTTCAGGATTTGTTGAATGTGGGTGTGCTTGTACCTGTGACCACTGAATGGAACAATCCTGTCTGGCCAGTGAAAAAGAGTGATGGTTCATGGAGAATGTGGATTAAAGGGAGTTAAACAAACACACCCCTCCCCTCGCAGCCGCAGTACTTGACACTATCACTTTAATTGAACAAATGCAGAGACACAAAGGGACTTGGTATGGGGTGATAGATTTGGCTAATGCTTTCTTCACTATACCAATTGATGAAAAATACTGGAATCAGTTTGCTTTCACATGGAAGGGAAGACAATATACTTTCACACGTCTTCCCCAAGGGTCACACCTGGATGAGTTTATCCTTCCATCACACATGCAGATATCTCATTACATTGATGATATTATGGTGCAGGGAGAGACAGAAGAGGAAGTGGCCCAGCAGTTAAATGCTCTGATGGAACACATGAGGAGTAAGGGATGGGAGATTAATCCTAAAAAGGTGCAGGGACCTGCACAAACAGTGAAGTTCCTTGGTATCCAATGGAGCAAGGGACACAGGGAAATGACCCCACAGGCGAGGCAAAAGATTCTTGATTTTGCCATTCTCAGAGATAAAACACAGACACAACAGTTTATAGGACTTTTTGGATTTTGGAGACAGCACATTCCACACCTCGGTGAAATACTCACACCCCTCTACAAGGTAACAAGGAAAAAATCTCAGTTTAAATGGGGTAAGGAGCAACAGGCAGCATTTGAACAAGCAAAGGAAGCAGTACAAAAGGCATTGGATCTGTGGCCGGTGTTGGATGATGAGCCTATGGAATTGAATGTGTCAGTACAGGAAAGGTATGCTAATTGGAGTCTGTGGCAAAAACAGGGGAGAAACAAAGTACCCTTGGGGTTTTGGAATAGAAAATTACCTGAAGCGGCCCAGCGCTATACTCCTTTTGAATGCCAGTTATTGGCGTGTTATTGGGCATTAATTGACACAGAACAGTTGACAATAGGACATGAGGTAACAATCAGACCAGAAATTCCAATCATGCAGTGGATACATAGTACCCCAAAAACCCACCGCGTAGGGCATGCCCAGGAATCATCAGTAATATAATGGAAATGGTATATTCAGGATCGGGCAAAACCAGGAGTTAGTGGGATTACAACATTGCATGAGAAAAATAGCTGAAGTCCCAGTAGGACTTCAGCAGCAGGAGTTAGAGAGGTCAATTCAGGAATCACCTGTGGTATGGGGGTGTAATGCACACGCCCGGGCTGAGCGGCGTGTGCATGTATATGTAGTGATTCCACTGGACCGTGCCGGAGAGTGAATGCCTGGAGGGGCGTAACTAAGTATTCACCCGATCCGACCAGGGTCGCACGACGGCATACGACGCCAGTGCACCAAGGAGGAACCGAGCAGAGGGACCAGGTGCTACTCCAGGACAGACCCCGGACACGGCTGTTGACCCACACAGGGGAATACAGGAACAGGCAGGTTAGGCTGGCACACAGACTGGTGGGTATAGGCAGGCATGACTGGTATGCAGGCAGGCGGGTATGCAGGCAGGGGGGTACAGGCAAGCACGGCTAGAGTGCAGACAGGGAGGCACTAGCAGGTTGGAACACAGGCGGGATAGGACCCAGTACACACTGGTACTCGGGAACAGAACCACAGATGTGGCGGACAAACACAGCAGAGTGAGGCCGCCTAGAGCGGTGAGCGAGAGAAGAGCAGGACGAGGCCGCCTGGAGCGGTGAGCAAGAGTAGAGCAGGACGAGGCCGCCTGGAGCGGTGAGCAAGAGTAGCGCAGGACGAGGCTGCCTGGAGCGGTGAGCAAGAGTAGAGCAGGACGAGGCCGCCGGAGCAGCGAGCAAAGGGTCGGAGCAGAGCGAGACTGCCGGAGCAGCGCGCAAAGGGTCAGAGCAGAGCGAGACTGCTGGAGCAGCGAGCAAAGGGTCAGAGCAGAGCGAGACTGCCGGAGCAGCGAGCAAAGGGTCAGAGCAGAGCGAGACTGCCGGAGCAGCGAGCAAAGGGTCAGAGCAGAGCGAGACTGCCGGAGCAGCGAGCAAAGGGTCAGAGCAGAGCGAGACTGCTGGAGCAGCGAGCAAAGGGTCAGAGCAGAGCGAGACTGCCGGAGCAGCGAGCAAAGGGTCAGAGCAGAGCGAGACTGCCGGAGCAGCGAGCAAAGGGTCAGAGCAGAGCGAGACTGCCGGAGCAGCGAGCAAAGGGTCAGAGCAGGGCGAGACTGCCGGAGCAGCGAGCAAAGGGTCAGAGCAGGGTGAGAACCGCAGGAGCGAAGAGCGAGGCAGGGCAGAGGGGACAGGGCTCTGTTCACACAGAACAGACAGGAAGGGAAAGGCAGAACCAGATACCCACAGGGTACTTGCAGTGAAGTAGCGAGTGGACCACAAACTCACAAACGGAAGTACAGTGACAACGAACAGGAGCTAGGTACGAGTTCCAACTCTGCAGAAAAAGGAACGGTACGGACTAGAGAAACACAGGAAACAGGCTAGAAAAGTATTCAGACAAGAACAGACACAGTAGCAAGATACAGGAGCGGGTCTAGGTATGCAGCCCCTAGAAGGCGGAAGGAACGGGCTAGGAGCGTGTTCAGACAAGACAGACAAGATACAGGAGCGGGTCTAGGTATGCGGCCCCTAGAGGCGGAACGAACAGGCAAGGAGCGAGTTCAGACAGGCCTGGAAATACAGCCTCCAGGAAAGGCAGGCAAGCAAACACAGAAAGGGACCTGGCACATTCAGATTGAAAGAGCACACTGAATGAAACACAATGCTCAGGCATGGATTCCAGGGAGGAGCTGTGTTAAATACCAGGTGACAGACAGCAATAGGCTGAGGACGCACAAGGGGTGTGCCTGTAGCAGCTACAAAAAGGAGGAAGTGATCGGGCACTGCCCTTAAGCAGCAGAAACAGAGGCAAGCAGACAACATGGAGGGAAGCCAGGCTAGCAGACTGGACTGGAGATCAAGTGCGCGCTCTTGCACAGTGGGAGATGGACCACTATGCAAGGACGCCGCCAGGTATGTTACAGGGGGGTTCCTTTTGAACAATTGAGTCCTGAACAGCGGAAACATGCTTGGTTCACTGATGGGTCATCCAGGTATCGAGGTAACCATCGAGTATGGAAGGCGGTGGGGTACCAGCCAGTAAGCAACAGGATGTTAATCACCACTGGTGGAGGGAAGAGTAGTCAATATGCAGAACTTTATGCAATTTACGGTGTTTTGAGACAGGAGTCACTGAGTGAATGTTATTTGTATACGGATTCGTGGTCTGTGGCAAATGGATTGACTACATGGTTACCAACTTGGGCTCAGAATGATTGGAAAATATACAGCAAAGAAGTGTGGGGGAAAGAATTGTGGCAAGACATCTGGGCAATTGTGCAAAGAATTAAAGTGACTGTGTTTCATGTTGACGCTCATTGTGCTTCAGATACCCTGGAAAGACTTTTCAATACTTTCAATACAATAGCAGATGAACATTCCAAAATATCAGTTGCTGATGCCAGTGAGGAACCGAACTCAGCTGAAAAATTACTTGGATTGACTCAGTGGGCACATCAGAAATGCGAACATCTTGGAGAAAAAGCCACTTATCAGTGGGCACAAACCAGAGGGGTGCCCATCAGGTTAGATGTAATCAAGGAAACAATTATGAAATGTCCAGTATGCCAACATTCACAACAAAGGCCTGTCCCCCATGTTGTTAGGGGTCAAATAGCCCGAGGTAAACTACCTGGACAAATTGGGCAGGTAGATTACATCGGCCCCCTTCCACAAGATGGAGGGTGTGTGTATGTATGCACGGCCGTGGATACATACTCAGGGTATATGATGGCTTGTCCGTGTAAAACGGCCAATGCTAACAGTACCATTAAAACCATGGAAGCCATAATATTATATTACGGTATTCCATTGCAAATTCAGAGTGACAATGGTAGTCACGTCAAGAACAGGAAGGTCGCAGAGTTCTGCTCAGAACATAATATTGAGTGGATCTTTCATATCCCATATTATCCTCAAGCCGCAGGATTGGTGGAGCGGATGAATGGGCTATTGAAAGAACAGTTGAAGAAATTGGGAAACGGAAACTACAAAGGGTGGAGAAAACATTTAAGTGAAGCCCTAAACATTCTTAATAACAGTTGGAGGAGATAGAGGTTTTGGCTCCACTCATTCTCTGAATGATGGTGCAAAAATCTGGGTGAAGCAACCTGGAGATAAAGGTCCTCCAGAACCTGCAGAGGTGATCGCCCAAGGGGCAGACAATGTGTTAATAGTGATGAAGCCAGGACAAGAGAAGTGGGAACATGTTCCTGCAGACCGGTGTTATCTCAGAGACTAATGTATATATTTCCATTTTAGATTCAAAATTGGAGATGGTGGTTGATCGGTGTTACAGGCATGGTCCTTTTGGTCTCTGTCACTACCCAACCGTTATACAGAAGGGGAAAAGAAACGCCGGACGAGGAGAATGAGGCTTTATGGAAAATGAAGCAGAATTTATGGAGTTATTTGGCGCAACTGACAAACATGAGCCATTTTTGTATGGCAAAGACTGCTACGGCTACAAATGTGTTAGAAACTTGTCTGGTAGCTATACCAACCCCCTTACGACTGTGGACCAAATTGATAGGGGGATTTATCCAAGATAAGGAGGTGGAAGGAGATGTGCTTCAGAATTAAACATACAACCCGTATTACGCTTGTATAAACTGTACTGGAGAAGATTTTATTACTGAAGATATGATCACTATAAAGACTCAAAACATTGCATCTGCTGAGTTATGTTATCAAATGACTTGCGACCAAAATAAAATAGGTAAATGCCAGCAAATGAAAATAGAAATAAAAACAGGGAATAATGAGATTGATATTATTTGTAGTTACCGTACAGGTAAAGATTGTAAGAAAATAAGGTCGGGGAAAAATATGAAGTGTAATAATACAGTAATTTCCCCCTCATACATACAACATGTAAAATTGCCCAAGGGGTGGTTGTTTTCTTGTGGGAATATAACTTTTAATTATATTCCGGCCAATATAACAGGGGGGCCATGTGTTATCTCTAGATTAGGTTTAATGATGTATCCTTTATTCCCATCTCATAAAATTAAGCGTTCCAAAAGGGGATTTTCTCGCTTATCAGAAAATTGTAATTATAATGTCAATTTATTAACTGAATCAGAAATTCTAGGAATATATTTGACAATGGTAGGATCCCCTGTCATAACAGCATATGCTGCCCATACTGTAAGTAGATTATCTTGTCTTGTGGCTAGATCAATAAATATTACTAGTAGAGCCTTAGAGAATATATTATTGGATATACAAAGTTACCGAAAAGCAATTTTACAAAATAGGGCAACTATAGATTGCTTGTTGTTAATTCATAATCATGGATGTCAGGAGTTTGATGGGATGTGTTGTTTTAATCTGTCTGATTACAGCCAAGATTTGCAGTCTCAAATAGATCAGTTACAGGATGATGTTAATCACGTCACACGAAGTAATGGTAAATTGTGGGACTGGTTATTTTCCTGGCTGCCTGATTTTGGGTATTTACGCTATATTTTAGGAGTAATGTTTGTAATAATTTGTGCATGTATTACTTTATGTTGCTGTATACAATGTATTCCTTCTTTGTTATCTCTATGTCGCTCATCTGTTGAAGTTATTCCTTTGGAATATGGCGTTGGATATAAATAATATATGGCTTCAGAAAACCAAGGGTGGATTGTATTATGAACATGAAAAATGGCTATTTTATATTTCAAATCCATATTGAAATATAAACCAGACATATCAGCATGTGTAGATGTCTTACCTCAAGTAGATTAGGGGTCATTAGTTCAGACATACTAAAGCATTAGGTTAAGTTTGCTGAGGTTTAATCTTTATTACTGAAGGGAATTAGCCTTTTGTATACGCTGTGTTTGCTAGAACCAGAGACAGACGATTGCACAATATTGTAAATAAAACTACAGATATATGGCTTAAGATGGAGAAGCTTATTGTAGTACCAAAAATATAAGTGGCTATCTGAAACCCATTGTGATGTATCCAACCTTTAATCAATATTCTAATTATATATTCTGTGTTAAGGTATACTTTATCAGTGAATGTATCTCACTGATACATAGCTTCTTAACACAATATACTGTCTGGGAAGAAAACCTTGTTCTGATTTATAACCCTGTGTAGCATTTACTCTTATCATATGTAAACATTCTGACAAAAGGAAAATGGTCCATGAACAGGTCTTGTCCGGCATTGTTTATCTGTGATAGCTGGCCACTATCACGGGATTTGAATGTTGGACAACAAACTATGAACTTTCATGCTTACATAATATTAGGTTGGGTAAGCCTTTTCTAAAAAGTATGAAGCTGTTGAAGAATTCAGTTATGGCAGAAGCATTGTGGACCTGTGAAGGGGACGCCCTTCACAGTGTAGGGGACCTAGTATGCATTCTCTGCCCATCGCTGAGCGCTTCTCCAGCTGAAGTTTCCGGACAGATGATGCATGTGCTACTAGGGAAATCTTTTTCTTCTTCTATCCAATAGTATGTAACCTTTATAAGTATTTAACCTATGTAACCTTTATAGATATTTAGCCTTAGTAACCTTTAATCTACAAAAGTGTACGCAATATCATAATATCATACAATTCCTTTGATTCTGTATTTTATCTTGCAAATTAACTGTTAGAAATAAAATTGTGTTATCTTACAAGTGGTTGCCTTCTTTAAAGCCGTATCTGAACTTTATTGTCAAAAACTTGGCAATACAATGCTCCACATGATATTGCGGCTGTTTTGGCTTTACAATAACCTAAACATCTGTCCACACAGAGACACCTGCGGCTGCAGTGTTCATTGATTTTGCCAGAAAATGTGAAATTACATCAGTGCACCACCATCAACCCAGCCACCCTGCTACCGGCACCTGAAGGAGAGGGGAAAGAGGCTCCACCACATGACTGTCTGGAACAAATTACTGCGGACTCAACTCCACTTGTTTTAGTGGGGGAAGTACCCTTGGATGATCCAGAACTTACGTTATATATGGTTGGATCCAGATATGCTGACACCTCTGGCAGGTTTCATACTGGATATGCTGTCACAACTGAAGATACATTGGTAGAGGCTGCAGCCTTACCACCACCAAGAAGCTGGTCTCTGAAGCTGTTTGCCGGTATGGAGTCCCAGAAGTTATCGAAAGTGACCAAGGACCAGCCTTTTCCTCAAGAAATACTTACCATGATCGGATCAACAGTG
Source organism: Phyllobates terribilis (assembly GCF_046119375.1). Taxonomy (NCBI): domain Eukaryota; kingdom Metazoa; phylum Chordata; class Amphibia; order Anura; family Dendrobatidae; genus Phyllobates; species Phyllobates terribilis. The sequence continues at coordinate 86,767,957 of NW_027362768.1, read as the reverse complement.
GCGTTACATACTCCTTACCATCCACAGTCAAGCGGCAAGGTGGAGAGATTGAATGGATTGAATGGCACACTGAAAAGGCAATTGACCAAGATGAAGCAGGAGACTACGGCCCAGTGGCCTGAGCACCTTCCCATTGCACTATATCACATATGCACCACCCCCATAGGGAAACATAAACTGTCACCCTATGAGATACTATTTGGGTCACAACCAGCTATAGCTCGATTTACCCCACAACAATTATCAGAAGACACAGATCATGTTGTGCAGTATGTGATCCAGCATGCCAAAGCCTTAACTAACACCCATGCGTTAGTATCATCTTCTATTTCAGATCCAGCTGATGCAGAAGGTTGTCATACCCTCAAGCCAGGAGATTGTGTGTATGTGAAGAGACATGTTCGAAAACACGGACTAGAACCATTGTATGACGGACCATACCAAGTGCTCCTGACAACCCCAACAGCAGTAAAACTTGAAGGGAAGTCAACATGGATCCATTCTTCACACTGCAAACGTCAACGATCCTGAGATGTTTTATGATAATATGTATGGTTAGACTAGTCAATACCTGGAATAGCCACCAACAGAGTACTGACCCTTTTAATAACAAGTTCATTACTCACCACCAGATTTTGGTACAAGAATTGAGTCAATTAGAGAACAACCAGATCAGTGACTGTTGGATATGTACTCACTCACCAGTTTCAGCCGCTAGTATGCCTTTTCTGGCAGTCCTAGTCACTCTGGAAGAATTACTAAACTGGCCCAATTGTAGCGACGCCCTTGTTAATAACGCTACTAATTTTAGTAGATTATGGAACACCACTGTAGGTATACCAGTAGTTGGGTGGGTGGATCTCCCCTGGTGGCAAGGAAATCTTACTGCCACTAGTAAACACCTACAATTTCTTGCCCTATACGGAAACAAGGGGGTGCCCAGAAACAAGTCTTCCTTGACTAATTTAGGCTTCATACCAACTGAAGGTCTACAAATCAGTTTCAATGCTACCTCTAGTACGGCAGATGCTTTTAAACCGTCATTATTGGAAAGATACATTCATAATCACTCATGGGTACATGCAAATCTGTTTATAATGACACATGTTATAAAATATCTGGTAACATCCCTTGCAATGAATTTTCTGAATATAAGCCTAGTGATCCAACATGTGGCAATCCGGATGTTGGATATTGTAGCCCCCTGGGACAAATGCCTTCATGGTGTATGTTATCAAATAACACCATTTTTATTGATTTGGTACAAAGATTAGTATTACAGCACTCTGCTTTATGGGATCTGCCATCAGCCACATATTGGGTCTGTGGGAATAATGCGTATAAATGGCTCCCAGTCGGAGTAGGGGGGACTTGTACGTTGGCCCGGCTAACTCCAGCCACTTATCTTATTCCCCATAGTAAAGTAGATTTGAGAGCCATGCCTCTTCATACCATCTATAAACGTGCCAAGGGCAACACCCCACGCCCATCAGGAAGACCTCATTTAGTGCAAATGAGTATACCCAATAAGATAGCCAGTACCGTCTTCCTCTACCCTATGGTAACACAAATGTGGGACAAATTAGTGGAAGTCACTGACTACTTATATGACCAGATTTGGAGTGTATTGGAAGTAATTAATACTACTGTTGCGGTGCAGAATCAACTTATTATAGTAACTAATCAACATACTTTTGTGCTGGACTATTTGACAGCAGCTTAAGGAGGGATGTGTCAGGTTATAGGCCCAGCCTGTTGTCACTATATTGACCCCGACTCTACCATACGGTTAAAGACTAAAATGGAAGACATTAGGAAACTCAGGGAGGAATATAACAAACATAACCAATTGACCAAAGACAGTTGGTGGTCTGATACGTTTTCCTTTTTAAATCCTGCTAATTGGTTTAAAGGGGTTGGTGGATGGATTGCTGAAATATTACAAGGAGTGTTGCATATTGCTGTTTGCATTTTGTTAATATATGTCTTACTAAAACTAGTCTTTTATTGTATCCCAATTTGCATAAGGAAAACCTGCCAGTCATCAGAGAGCAAGGAGAACGCTGTCAACCAACATCCAGTGCTACTATACACGGACCTCCCAGATGTAACCAGCATTAAGGACCTGGACGACAAGGGAATGATGACCTTTACCCGCTTGCCCTGACCAACCTCACGTCTGAATATCAGAGCTTTATGATTATATCGACAAACAAGGGGGGATGGACATGCTGCGACGGCCTCAATTGGTAACAAGGGCACTAATTCAGTGAAGACCAATGTCCTTCAGGCTCAAACCATGACCCTGGGAAAGCACCTCTATTGTTGATAATAACATAATTTTTAGGGGGGAAATGTAAAGGACATATTGATATTCATGCTATAGCTACTCCATTTTTGCAGCTTGCTCCTAAAATCATGTTATTTTTACTATATACATTCTTTCATTCTTTTAACCTGCTTCACACGCAATTTTCTCACAAGAACTTTTTCTCTCAAGAACTTTCTATGAGACACCCTGCTCCTGTTATCTAACTAGTCTGAGCCGGGATGTGTAACCTTGTAACTTTCCATCATGCACCGAACTAACGATAATATGACCATGTGTGTGATTCCGTAGTAATTGTACTAACATTGGTTCAAGCCTGTAGTATGGCTGTAGGTGATTGGCTATTGATATACTCAAAACAATATATAATGCTAAGTAGAAATAAACGTGGTTAGAGATTCTCGAATCCTCCCATACAGAGCTTTGCCTCCGTCTGGTTTCCTGATTGCAATCAACCTTGTAACATAATAATTGCTGCCCTCCCTCAACATTAAGTCTTATAGACTTAAGAGTGTCTTTAGTCTATATACCATAGAGTGTCCGGGAACCTTCACAGAGAATTTTCTTAGCCAGGGCTGCTTCTCGGCAGGGTTGAAAGGGCCCACCAGAGAACTGGAGAATCCTCTGGTGGGCTCTGGCTTCTTCTTCAGGAGAGTTCATAGTGCAAACTTTGCAGCACATGATGATAGAGGCCACCATTTCCTTAGCTTGTTGTTACTTTTCTGTGGGAATGAGCTTGTCTCCAACCAGCCAGGAATATTACCAGTGAATTATGACACGCCATGGTTTGGTATTAGCACCCAGTACCAGAAGTGATGCCATCCACAATTTCCATCTCAGAAATTTTATTTGGTTGACTGGCTACCCAAACATTAGTTTCTCACAAAGAAGCTGAAGACACTGACTGGTAGTAAAGAGTGAGCATGCTCGTTGCTCTAGATTTACGAACATGCTCGGCCGAGCACCTATTATCTTTAGCGGGCTCGGGCGTTAAGTTTTCGTCGCTCAGTGAACATGATTTGCGACTGTTTGACAGCTTTAATACATGTATTAAAGCTGTCAAACAGTCGCAAGTCATGTTCATGCAGCGACGAAAATGTAACGTCCGAGCACGCTAAAGATAATAGGTGCACGCCCGAGCATGCTTGTAAATCTCGAGCAACGAGCATGCTCGCTCATCACTACTGACTGGCAGTAGGTGCAAGTTTCTCCAGCATGACCTGTTTGTTAGATATCAGAAGGAGAACACAATTGGGCTTTGCCAAGGTTACAGATTGCAGATCTTAAGTCTCAGAGATTGCTGGAGCCAATCTACAGTAAAAAAAAAAAGCAGCCATAGAGTATCCTGGAACCATCACACAGACTTTTCTTAGCCAGGGCTAACCACAGCCATATTCTTTAGGTCGGTGAAAGGAATGGCATAGAGGGAAACCGTATCTACTCCGGCTGTCATTTATCCGTCACCAGGTTCTAGCCATTGTCACACACAACCATGCCCGGCTGTATATTCAGAGGTGAGAACCACAGATCTGCCTGCTCTGTTACAGCTTTCAACAACTCGGCAGCGGTGTGAATATTATCTAAGCATATTATTTTCAGCACAGCCTGTTGCCGCAATGCTTCCAGCTTGTGACTGATGTGGTCATTTCAGAGTTGGAGGCTGAAGAGGAGGAGGTGCAGGAGCTGTAGAATGTGATTACATTGAGATTACGTTGGCGAGTCTGGTATTTCTACTAAAGATCCTGCTGTGTTTTTACAGTTTTTTTTTTTTACGTCTCTTCTAGTGTTGAGCGATACCTTCCGATATCGGGAAATATCGGATCGGATTGGATCGGACCGATACCCAAAAAGTATCGGATATCGTCGATTCCGATACCGGAACCCAATGCAAGTCAATGGGACAGAAATATCGGAATAAAAATAAACCCTTTCTTTCCTTGTAGGTTAATTCTACATGAAGGAAAACAACTAAGAATAATGTAGAATATATTGGGGGAGGTGGGGGAGACAATAAAGGCATAGAGGTTTAGCCCAATCAAATGGAATAGCAGGAATTAATATTTTTTTTAAGACGTTCTGAGTTACGGAAATATTGACTATGTTAAGTTTTTTTATATTCTGTCAGATATTTATGCTTCACTACTTCCATGCTCTTCACCTTCTTTTTTACTTCTCCCGCACTTTCTCCTTCATCATCCTCAGCATCAGCATCTTTTTCATCAACTTCTTCTTCACCTTCTTCATGTTCTTCTTCTTCACCTTCTTCGTATTATTCTTTTTTTTTACATTCTTCATATTCTTCTTATTCAACTATTATTCTTCTTCATATTCTACTTCTTCATCTTCTTCTTCTTCATATTCTTATTTGTGACAGGCATTCCTGTAGTTGTTATCTATAAAAGTTTGAACATTACACCTTTCGTTCTGCCCGTCACGAAAGATTTACAACAGGATTTGTCCGCGTTCAGTTTGGCCTGCAGCAGCAGGTCTTTTCCAGGGGCACCACGAGGAGGAACGGACTCACCCCCATACACTGCTTAGTCATCTTCTGCTTATAATTTAGATAATATCTTTTGCTCTGATTTTTAGTCTTATGCTTAATGTTCTTCCGCTTTTTGTTCTGCAGCTTCTTGTACTTCTGCTTCTTGGTTTTCTGTCTCTTGTTCTTCTGTATCTTGGTGGTTGTCTTCTTGTTCTTTGTCCTCTTGGTCAACTTCTTCAGGGTCATCTTCTTGGTCTTCTTCGGGGTGGTCTTCAGGGTCGTCGTCTTCAGGGTCATCGTCTTCAGGGTCCTCGTCTTCTTCGAGGTGGTCTTCAGGGTCGTCATCTTCAGGGTCCTCGTCTTCTTCGGGGTGGTCTTCAGGGTCATCGTCTTCAGGGTTGTCGTCTTCGGGGTCCTCGTTTTCTTTGGGGTGGTCTTCAGGGTCCTCATCTTCAGGGTCCTCATCTTCAGGGTCCTCGTCTTCGGGGTCCTCGTCTTCTTCGGGGTGGTCTTCAGGGTCCTCATCTTCAGAGTACTCGTCTTCGGGGTCCTCGTCTTCTTCGGGGTGGTCTTCAGGGTCCTCGTCTTCGGGGTCCTCGTCTTCTTCGGGGTGGTCTTCAGGGTCGTCGTCTTCGGGGTCCTCGTCTTCCTCGGGTTGGTCTTCAGGGTCCTCGTCTTCATGGTCCTCGTCTTCGGGGTCCTCGTCTTCTTCGGGGTGGTCTTCAGGGTCGTCGTCTTCGGGGTCTTCGTCTTCCTCGGGTTGGTCTTCAGGGTCCTTGTCTTCAGGGTCCTCGTCTCCTTCGGGGTGGTCTTCAGGGTCCTCGTCTTCAGGGTCCTTGTCAGGGAGATCCAGAGTGATTACCAAGAACCATTTCAAAAAGCTTGAACTTGGAAATGTAGCAGAAGGTACAAGAAGGCTGAGGAACTGCCGAGAACCAGCTGATGGTACTGGAACCCGGATGGGTAGCAGAAGGTACAAGAGCCAATGGAACTACCGAGGACCAGCTGACGGTACTGGAACTCTGTTACTAAGCAGGAGGTACCTGTGCCAGAAAGCACTACCAAGGACCAGCAGACGTTGGTGGAACTTGGATACCGAGAAGGAGGCACCTATGCCAAAGGCATTGCCGAGAGCCAGCTGACGGTACTGGAACCCGGATGGGTAGGAGGGAGTACCCGTGTCAAAGACACTGACGAGAACCAGCTGATGGTACTGGAACCCGGATGGGTAGTAGAAGGTACAAGAGCAAATGGAACTACCGAGGACCAGCTGACGGTACTGGAACCCGGATGGGTAGCAGAAGGTACAAGAGCCAATGGAACTACCGAGGACCAGCTGACGGTACTGGAACTCGGTTACTAAGCAGGAGGTACCTGTGCCAGAAAGCACTACTAAGGACCAGCAGACGTTGGTGGAACTTGGATACCAAGAAGGAGGCACCTAAGCCAAAGGCACTGCCGAGTACGAGCTGACGGTAGTGGAACCCGGATGAGTAGCAGAAGGTACCCATGTAAAATAAATTTGCAAGGCCGCGAGCCGGCCGCAGTTACCGAAACCCACAGTCCTACAGGGGGTGCTTGTGTTATTGGCACTATGGAACCAGCCTTCATTGCCAGATCCCGCAGCCCACATAGGAGTCACCTAAACTGCAGGCACCATAGAGTCGGCTAACCCGACCGCAACATGACAGGACAACGCATTGGAGGCAAAGTGACGTTGACACTACCCAGAAACAGCTGGCGTGCTGGAACCAGGCTGGGCAGGAGGTAGTACCCGTGCCAAAGACACTAACGAGAACCAGCTGATGGTACTAGAACCCAGATGGGTAGTAGAAAGTGCAAGAGCAAATGAAACTACTGAGGACCAGCTGACGGTACTGGAACCCGGATGGGTAGCAGAAGGTACAAGAGCCAATGGAACTACCGAGGACCAGCTGACGGTACTGGAACTCGGTTACTAAGCAGGAGGTACCTGTGCCAGAAAGCACTACCAAGGACCAGCAGTCGTTGGTGAAACTTGGATACCGAGAAGGAGGCACCTAAGCCAAAGGCACTGCCGAGTACCAGCTGACGGTACTGGAACCCGGATGAGTAGCAGAAGGTACCCATGTAAAAAAAAGTTGCAAGGCCGCGAGCCGGCCGCAGTTACCGAAACCCACAGTCCTACAGGGGGTGCTTGTGTTATTGGCACTATGGAACAAGCCTTCATTGCCAGATCCCGCAGCCCACATAGGAGTCACCTAAACTGCAGGCACCATAGAGTCGGCTAACCCGACCGCAACACGACAGGACAACGCATTAGAGGCAAAGTGACGTTGACACTACCTGGAAACAGCTGGCGTGCTGGAACAAGGCAGGGCAGGAGGGAGTACCCGTGCCAAAGACACTGCTGGGAAACATCTGGCGGTGCTGGAACCCAGGGTAAATACTAAAAACAGAGTGGAGCCAGAGGCCTAATTGGAGCATGTTTAAAATCTGCAGTAGTGTGAAGGTGGACAGAGCAGGAGAAATTGCCGTACGCACAGCAGGGGAACAGCTGACGTTACTGAACACCAATAACACGGCAGCAAGTGTTGACTGTGCAGACAGCACTTCTGAGCGCCAACTGACGGTGTTGGAGCTCAGGGATAATACTGAAAACAGAAGAGCCAGAGGCGTAATTGGAGCAAATTTAAAATCTGAAGTAGTGTGAATGTGGACAGAGCAGGAGAAATTGCCGTACGCACAGCAGGGGAACAGCTGACGTTACTGAACCCCAATAACACTGGAGCAAGCGTTGACTGTGCAGACGGCACTTCTGAGCAGCAACTAGCGGTGTTGGAGTCCAGGGTAAATACTAAAAACAGAGGAGCCAGAGGTGTAATTGGAGCAAGTTTTAAATCTGTAGTACAGTGGATGTGGACAGAGCAGGAGAATTTGCCGGACACACAGCTGGGGATCAGCTGACGTTACTGAACCTCAATAACACTGAAGCAAGCGTTGACTGTGCAGACGGCACTTCTGAGCAGCAACTAGCGGTGTTGGAGCCCAGGTTAAATACTAAAAACAGAGGAGCCAGAGGTGTAATTGGAGCAAGTTTTAAATCTGTAGTACAGTGGATGTGGACAGAGCAGGAGAATTTGCCGGACACACAGCTGGGGATCAGCTGACGTTACTGAATCCCAATAACACTGGAGCAAGTGTTGACTGTGCAGACGGCACTTCTGAGCAGCAACTAGCGGTATTGGAGCCCAGGGTAAAAAATAAAAACAGAGGAGCCAGAGGTGTAATTGGAGCAAGTTTTAAATTAGTAGTACAGTGGATGTGGACAGAGCAGGAGAATTTGCCGGACACACAGCAGGGGAACAGCTGACTAGTGTTGAGCCACCCCCGTAGTGTTCGAGTTCGGTTCGGTTCGTCGAACACCCATATGTGCGCCGAACTGTTCGTCGAACACCTTCGAACACCGTTAAAACCAATGGCAGGCAAGCAAAAACAAATAGAAACACATAGAAAACACTATGTCCAAAAGCTGACAAACTGCTCAGAAGACACAACTAACACATGGAAAAGTGACAAGTACATATAGTCATGTGAAAAGAAAAGAGGTGGAGGAGTAAAAGGAGGGGGAGACACAGATATAGTCATGTCATGCCCTTCTAAAACCAAAAAAGTGCGAAGCCGACACGGTCAGTCCGTTCCTGCCCGTGCGACCTCCGTGTCACCAGGTTTGTGCCAGAGCTGCGGTGGACCCTGACGGCCAGCCCCCCTCTTCCAATACTGGTGCCTGTCCGCTGGTGGGTCGAGCGAGCCCCCCTGTGGTGGAGGCAGGTCTAAGCTTTTTAATTTAAATTGTCTCTCTAATTTGAATGAAAACACTTTAAATCCTTTTACAAGGATCTATTGGAGGGCGAGTCTCATGCCAGCAGTCGCGTAATTCCAGCTCCAGTAGCGTCCACTAAAGCTGCTGCAGTTAAAAAGCTTTTATAAGGATCGAGCTCGGCGGTCCACCGCAAGGCGTCCTACCGCCAGTCCCAGCCCCTATGCCTTGGGGTGTCTCCCCGATGCTCTTCACTGAGTGTCCCGGGGGTCCGAACCATTTCCTTTGAAAAAATTAAGTGTCCAAACTACAGGTGGTGGAGCTTGCTTAACAGCTGGGATAATCCGCTGACTAGCAGACACTGCTTCTAGGCACAAAGTATTTCCTGGGCTAGATGCAGTTAAAAATTTGAAATTAGATACTCTCGTTGGATGCTGAGAAAGCACTCCATGGAGTCTCCTGGCACGCCATATATTATTCCCTTAAAAAGCTTGGGGTAGGGGTCTAGGGGACCCTTTTATAGGCAAAATCACGGCCCTGTATTGCAATACGTCACCTAGGCTGAAGATAAATGGAACATTTTCATCACCTTTCATAATCACCAATGGAACAAGGCAGGGATGTCCTCTGTCCCCTCTCTTATACATCCTAGTGACGGAGCACCTGCTCTCATCAATTCACCATAACCCCAATATTAGGTGGATTGAGGTGGGAGGCACCGAGTACTAGTGCTCTGCATTTGCTGATGATGTCCTAGTATGTATCACTCAATCACATATATCCATCCCTGCTGTTATGGCTGAAATAGATCACTTTGTTACATGGTCAAATTTTAAAATCAATACAGCGAAGTCTGAGGCCCTCGATGTCTCCCTCCCCAAATCCATACAGGATTCCATCCAGTCCACCTTTCCCTTTGCCTGGCCCTCACAGGGTATCAAATTCTTAGGAATTCCTATTCATAGAGACCTCTCCCGTCTATGTTATCTTAATTTTGGGCCCTTTATTGAACAACTCCATACAGACCACGGTTGGCAAGTTAGAACTGTAAGATTCACTACGTGAACCACTGGTGTTTGTGGAAAAGCACATGTACACTGTGTTCCAAATTATTATGCAAAAAGTGTTTAGGAGTGATAAGGGAAGAATTTGTTTGTTTGTCAGTTAAACTCATTGATGGTGATGTGTGTCAGGGCTCTTTATATCACTGTAAGCAATTGCAGACACCTGTGCTAATTAGTTTGGCAGGTGTGTCCAATGAAAGGCAAGACTACTTAAGAAGGCTGTCCCACATTATTAAGCAGCCTACATTTTCTGCCAAAGTGGGAAAGAAAAAGGATGTGTCGGCTACTGAGAAGCAACAAATTGTGGAGTGTTTAGGTCAAGGCATGACTACAATCAACATTGCCAAGACACTTCATCCTGATCATCGCACGATCAAGAAGTATGGAGCTGATTCACAGTACACACGTGTGCGTGCTGATAAGGGAAAATTGAGGACTCTTTCCTACAGGCAATTACGTCAGGTTAAAAGAGCAGCGTCAAAAAAAGCCTTGTCATAGCAGCAGACAAGTTTTTGAAGCTGCTGGTGCCTCCAACGTCCCCCAAACAACAAGATGCAGAGTCCTTCAGAGGTTTGCAGCTGTGCGTAAGCCATCCTGTCGACCTCCTCTATCCACTGCACACAAGCAGAAACAGCTCCAGTGGGCCAAACAATACATGAAGACTGACTTCAAAACTGTTTTGTTCACCGATGAGTGCCGTGCAACGCTCGATGGTCCAGATGGATGGAGTGGAGGATGGCTGGTTGATGGACACCCCATGCAAACACGGCTACAGCGCCAACAAGGAGGAGGTGGAGTAATGTTTTGGGCTGGAATCATGGGGAGAGAGATTGTCGGCCCCTTTAGGATCCCTGAAGGGGTAAAGATGAACTCCATAATGTATGTGGAGTTTCTCAAACAGCACTTCCTGCCATGGTTCAAGAAGAAGAACCGTGTATTCCGCAGCAAGATCATTTTCATGCATGATAATGCATCGTCTCATGCTCCACATAACACATCTGCATCTCTGGCTGATATGGGAATAAAAGGGGACAAACTTGTGGTGTGACCCCCATGCTCCCCTGACCTTAACCCCATTGAGAACCTCTGGAGCATCATCAAAAGGAGTGTCTATGATGGCGGGAGGCAGTTCACTTCTAAGCAACAGCTCTGGGAGGGTATTCTGTCCTCATGCAAAACAATTGAAGCAGAAACCATCCAAAACCTGACAAATTCAATGGACGAGACAGTTCAGAAGCTCCTTTCGAACAAGGGGTCCTATGTGCAAATGTAACATCACTTAGAATAAAGTTTTGAGTTGAAAACTGTTTGATTTCAGTTTCTAATAACCTGCTAATGCTTATAATTTCAAAAATGACCATTTTTTCGTTCTTTATTAAAATGAAAAGGTTGATCGAAGAGTGTGGGGGATCTAAGAGTGTGGCAACCCAGTAGTCAGGATTACTTCGAATTCTGACAATCTGAGGGTCATGTTGCAGGTAGTGCAGCAAGAAGGCACTCATGTGTCTTGCGCATCTAGGAGACCCAAAATTATTTTCCGGGCTAGATGCAGCTAAAAATTATTATTAATTTGAAAGCTGGTGGAGCTTAGTATAGATGGCCTAATAGAATCAGTACTGCAAACTGCTACAAAGCCCAAATTATTTTCCAGCCAAGATACAGATAAACATGATTAGTAATTTTAAATCTGGCGGAGCTTAGTATAGATGGCCTAATAGAATCAGTACTGCACACTGCTACAAAGCCCAAATTATTTTCCAGCCAAGATACAGATAAACATGATTAGTAATTTTAAAGCTTAAAACGGTTGGTGAGGTGATTTTAACAAATCATCAAACTTTTACTCTCCCCAGGATGACACAGGGGTAGAAAAGTCATTTCAGGTCCATGATTTGTTCATCTTTATGAACGTGAGTCTGTCTACTAGTGTTGAGCCACCCACGTAGTGTTCGAGTTCGGTTCGGTTCGTCGAACACCCTTGTGTCCGCCGAACTGTTCTTCGAACTGTTCGTCGAACACCTTCAAACACCGTTAAAACCAATGGCAGGCAAACAAAAACACATAGAAACACATAGAAAACACCTTCAAAGGTGTCCAAAAGCTGACAAACTGCTCAGAAGACACAACTAACACATGGAAAAGTGACAAGTACATATAGTCATGCGAAAAGAAAAGAGGTGGAGGAGTAAAAGGAGGGGGAGACACAGATATACGCATGTCATGCCCTTCTAAAATCCAAAAAGTGAGAAGCTGACACGCCATTCCGTTCCTGCCCGTGCCACCTCCGTTTGTGCCAGAGCCGCGGTGGACCCTGACGGCCAGCCCCCCTCTCCCAATACTGGTGCCTGTCCGCTGGTGGGTCGAGCGAGCCCCCCTGTGGTGGAGGCAGTTCTAAGCTTTTTAATTTAAATTGTCTCTCTAATTTGAATGAATACACTTTAAATCCTTTTACAAGGATATATTGAAGGGCAAGTCTCATGCCAGCAGCCGCGTAATTCCAGCTCCAGTAGCATCCACTAAAGCTGCTGCAGTTAAAAAGCTTTTATAAGGATCGAGCTCGGCTGTCCATCGCAAGGCGTACTACCGCCAGTCCCAGCCCCTATACCTTGGGGTGCCTCCTGATGCTCTTCACTGAGTATCCCGTGGTCCCGAAGCATTTCCTTTGAAAAACTAAGTGTCCAAACTACAGGTGGTGGAGCTTGCTTAACAGCCGGGATAATCCTCTGACTAGCAGACACTGCTACTAGGCACAAAGTATTTCCTGGGCTAGATGCAGTTAAAAATTTGTAATTAGATACTCTCGTTGGATGCTGAGAAAGCATTCCATAGAGTCTCCTGGCACGCCATATATGATTCTCTTAAAAAGCTTGGGGTAGGGGTCTAGGGGACCCTTTTATAGGCAAAATCACGGCCCTGTATCGCAATGCGTCACCTAGGCTGAAGATAAATGGAACTGTAGCACCCCGAGGGCTCGGTTGCTGCAGAGGTATTGCACCTCACCCAGAGGTGTGATATCTCACTCTCAGGTAAGGATGTAGTGTGGATCAGGACCCCGACACCTGCATGCATTACACCACATTGCCGTGGGGCAGGGCGACCAATATGCCCCTGAGATGGGCACGACAGTCCCTGTCCCTGGCTGGAGTGGGGGGAGGGAACACCGAGGAATGGGAACCCTGTAGTGCAGGAGCAGGGAGGAAGCAGTTCCTGGGTGCATTGAGAAGGGAGTATAGAAGGTGGGCACCATCTTAGTTCAGTGCAGAGAAGTCTGAGCAGAAGTGACAGGGAGCAGGGTCTCTGCATGAGCTCTGCTCCAGAGGCGGGCCTAGTAACAGAGGCCCAGGCCTGGAAGAGGGAGAAGGAAGGAAGAGGAGCAGAGAAGGCTCCAGGAACGAGGAACGAAGGGATCCCAGGGGTGCGGACGGGTGAGTCGCCACCGCACGCCCGAATCCACCTGCGTGGAGGGGTCAGGCCAAAGGGGGAGACCGGTCCCAGAAACTAGTGGAGGCGGGAAACGACCCTCAGCTAGAAACCGGAGGCTGTGACATTTTATGTGGTGCAGCCACGCGCTACACCCGCTAGGAGGGCAGAACATAGGGTCAGGGAAACTGGCGCCAAGTTTACCAAGAGGAGGCCCGAGGCAGCCGGACAGAAGGGTTGGTAAGAAAGGCCAGACAAAGGACACACAAAGGGGGTCCTGTGAAGCGCTCCAAAGTTATCTAGGAGTTGTCTGAGCCCCTCACCTGGTGAGCACAGTATGACGTGGGCAGCCGCTACCTGCAGAAGTGGTCCGGATAACAAGAACTGTGAGTAAAGGCCCTGGACTGCATCACTGACTCCGTGTCGTTACTGCTGCTGCCTTGCACCATCACCCCCATCCTCCGCATACACTGCCCTGAGGCTATATTCCTCCCCTGGGGAGTTATGCTACGCTCTGCTGCACCCACAACACCAGCCTCAGCGGTCTGCCCTGCAGCGGCGGTTCACTCTGACCGCAATCCACGGGTGGCGTATTCGGACATTTAAACATCAAAACCACATAAATAGTTCCGCCACTGGTTTGACCGCCCTGAGCCACGGAACCGGGTCGCCGCCACGGAGACTACAACCACCAGCATCCACCAAAAAGGGTCCGGCTCCGGATGTCTCAAGGCCCAGGGGGCGCGTCAGAACATTTTCATCACCTTTCATAATCACCAATGGGACAAGGCAGGGATGTCCTCTGTCCCCTCTCTTATACATCCTAGTGACGGAGCACCTGCTCTCATCAATTCGCCATAACCCCAATATTAGGTGGATTGAGGTGGGAGGCACCGAGTACAAGTGCTCTCTATTTGCTGATGATGTCCTAGTATATATCACTCAATCACATATATCCATCCCTGCTGTTATGGCTGAAATAGATCACTTTGTTACATGGTCAAATTTTAAAATCAATACAGCGAAGTCTGAGGCCCTCGATGTCTCCCTCCCCAAATCCATACAGGATTCCATCCAGTCCAACTTTCCCTTTGCCTGGCCCTCACAGGGTATCAGATTCTTAGGAATTCCTATTCATAGAGACCTCTCCCGTCTATGTTATCTTAATTTTGGGCCCTTTATTGAACAACTCCATACAGACCACGGTTGGCAAGTTAGAACTGTAAGATTCACTACGTGAACCACTGGTGTTTTGTGGAAAAGCACATGTACACTGTGTTCCAAATTATTATGCAAAAAGTGTTTAGGAGTGATAAGGGAAGAATTTGTTTGTTTGTCAGTTAAACTCATTGATGGTGATGTGTGTCAGGGCTCTTTATATCACTGTAAGCAATTGCAGACACCTGTGCTAATTAGTTTGGCAGGTGTGTTCAATGAACGGCAAGACTACTTAAGAAGGCTGTCCCACATTATTAAGCAGCCTACATTTTCTGCCAAAATGGGAAAGAAAAAGGATGTGTTGGCTGTTGAGAAGCAACAAATTGTGGAGTGTTTAGGTCAAGGCATGACTACAATCAACATTGTGCGATGATCAGGATGAAGTGTCTTGGCAATCAAGAATTATGTAGCTGATTCACAGTACACACGTGTGCGTGCTGATAAGGGCAAATTGAGGACTCTTTCCTACAGGCAATTACGTCAGGTTAAAAGAGCAGCGGCAAAAAAGCCCTGTCATAGCAGCAGACAAGTTTTTGAAGCTGCTGGTGCCTCCAACGTCCCCCGAACAACAAGATGCAGGGCCCTTCAGAGGTTTGCAGCTGTGCGTATGCCATCCTGTCAACCTCCTCTATCCACTGCACACAAGCAGAAACGGCTCCAGTGGGCCAAACATTACATGAAGACTGATTTCAAAACTGTTTTGTTCACGGATGAGTGCCGTGCAACGCTCGATGGTCCAGATGGATGGAGTGGAGGATGGCTGGTTGATGGACACCCCACGCAAACACGGCTACAGCACCAACAAGGAGGAGGTGGAGTAATGTTTTGGGCTGGAATCATGGGGAGAGAGATTGTCAGCCCCTTTAGGATCCCTGAAGGGGTAAAGATGAACTCCATAATGTATGTGGAGTTTCTCAAACAGCACTTCCTGCCATGGTTCAAGAAGAAGAACCGTGTATTCCGCCGCAAGATCATTTTCATGCATGATAATGCACCGTCTAATGCTGCACATAACACATCTGCATCTCTGGCTGCTATGGGCATAAAAGGGGACAAACTTATGGTGTGACCCCCATGCTCCCCTGACCTCTACACCATTCAGAACCTCTGGAGCATCATCAAAAGGAGTGTCTATGATGGCGGGAGGCAGTTCACATCTAAGCAACAGCTCTGGGAGGGTAATCTGTCCTCATGCAAAACAATTGAAGCAGAAACCATCCAAAACCTGACAAATTCAATGGACGAGAGAGTTCAGAAACTCCTTTCGAACAAGGGGTCCTATGTGCAAATGTAACATCACCTAGAATAAAGTTTTGAGTTGAAAACTGTTTGATTTCAGTTTCTAATAACCTGCTAATGCTTAGAATTTCAAAAATGACAATTTTTTTGTTCTTTATTAAAATGAAAAGGTTGATCGAAGAGTGTGGGGGATCTAAGAGTGTGGCAACCCAGTAGTCAGGATTACTTCGAATTCTGACAATCTGAGGGTCATGTTGCAGGTAGTGCAGCAAGAAGGCACTTATGTGTCTTGCGCATCTCGGAGCCCCAAAATTATTTTCCAGGCTAGATGCAGCTAAAAATTATTATTAATTTGAAAGCTGGTGGAGCTTAGTATAGATGTCCTAATAGAATCAGTACTGCACACTGCTACAAAGCCCAAATTATTTTCCAGCCAAGATACAGATAAACATGATTAGTAATTTGAAAGCTTAAAATGGTTGGTTAGGTGATTTTAACCAATCATCAAGCTTTTACTCTCCCCAGGATGACACAGGGGTAGAAAAGTCATTTCGGATCCATGATTTGTTCATCTTTATGAACGTGAGTCTGTCTACATTATCAGTGGAGAGCCGCGTGCGCTTATCTGTCAGCACACCACCAGCAGCGCTGAACACACGTTCAGACAGAACGCTGGCTGTGGGGCATGACAAGATCTCC
Source organism: Phyllobates terribilis (assembly GCF_046119375.1). Lineage (NCBI taxonomy): Eukaryota > Metazoa > Chordata > Amphibia > Anura > Dendrobatidae > Phyllobates > Phyllobates terribilis. The sequence goes on along the minus strand of NW_027362768.1, from coordinate 86,751,707 downwards.
AAGGTGTAAGCTTCGAGCTCCGGCCATTTATCCAGATTGGAAGCCCAAAAAGAGCAAGGGTCCAGTGACACAGTCATGGCTTCAATGTTTACTTGGACATACTCCTGTACCATCGTCTCTAGGCGTTGACTATGTGTCAGACTTCTTGTCTCCTGTGGCCTTGCAAAGGATGAGCTAAAAAAGTGGTGAAATGATTCCGCAAAATTGATGTTACCAGCAGATACTGTGTTTCTGTTGGCAAGTTGGAACTGTGAGATTCACTACGTGCACCACTGGTGTTTTGTGGAAAAGCACATGTAAGATTCTGCAACAGTCTCTGCTGATACTCCTGCATGCGTGCATCCCTTTCTATGGCAGGAATTATTTCTGCAAATTTACTTTTGTACCGGGGATCTAACAGTGTGGCAACCCAGTAGTCAGGATTATTTCTAGTTCTCCCAATTCGAGGGTCATGCTGCAGGTAGTGCAGCAAGAAGGCACTCATGTGTCTTGCGCATCCAGGAGCACCAAGTCCCTGTTGTGTTGGTGGCGAGGTAACAATCATGCTTCCTTCCTCTGTCCTCTCCCCCCAACCTCGCACAACAGAAATGTTATCAAGGTCTCCCTCATCTGATGAGTCTTCCATCAGTTCGTCCTCCACTTCTTCCTGGGCTCCTGCACATTCCTCACTAGTTTGGCTGCTACCATGCGCCCTGGTAAAACCATCTCCCCCACCCTCACATGCCTGCCGCCTTGGTGCTGCCGACCGTCTGGACCTTGCAGATGTTAGCCCTTCCGCATACAACTCCTCCTCCTCTACTTCCTCCACCTCCTCTTGTGCCACCACCTGACTCCGAATTCTGTTTAACATTTGCTCCAGCATGTAAATCATCGGAATAGTCATGCTGATAATGGCATCGTCACCACTAAACATCTTCGTCGCCATTTCAAAACTGTGCAGAAGGGTGCATAGGTCCCTGATCTGAGACCACTCCTCCAGCGTGATTTGCCCCACCTCTGGATCCCGTTGGCCCAGGCTATACGTCAGAACGTATTGCACCAGGGCTTGTCGGTGCTGCAACCGTCGCTGCAACATGTGCGGAGTTGAATTCCACCGGGTAGGCACATCGCATTTTAGCCGGTGAAGTGGCAGGCCCAACGACTTCTGTAGAGATGTAAGTAGCTGAGCTGCGAGATGCGAACGGCGGAAGTGAGCACACAGCGACCATGCCCTCTGCAGACGGCCATCTAGTCCGGGATAGTGGGCTAAAAATTGCTGGACAACCAGGTTCAACACGTGAGCCATACAAGGCACGTGTGTGACATTGCCCCGGCGAAGGGCCGCACCCAGGTTTGCAGCATTGTCGCACACGGCCTTCCCTGGTTTCAGGTCCAGTGGAGACAACCATTCATGAAATTGGTTCTCCAGAGCTGACCACAACTCCTCAGCTGTGTGACTCACATTTCCCAGACATTTCAAAGTAAAAACCGCCTGATGACGTTGAGCCCTACTGCCAGCATAGTAAGGAGGTGTGCAGGATCCCTTCTGCGCAGTTAGGAGGTGGAGGAGGCAGAAGCAGTGGAGGAACTTTGACATAAAGAGGATTGACGCACAACTCGTGGGGACGGCAAGACTTGGACAGCAGCCCCTTTTCCTGCTGTCACCATAGTTACCCAGTGCCCAGTCAGCGACATGTAACGCCCCTGTCCATGCCTACTCGTCCAAGTGTCTGTGGTGAAATGCAACCTGTCACACACAGAGTTTCTCAAAGAAGCGGTGATGTTGTGTGCGACATGCTGGTGGAGCGCAGGCACACCTTTCTTTGAGAAGTAGTGCCGACTGGGCATCTGGTACTGGGGCACTGCGACGGACATAAGGTCTCGAAAATCCTCTGTGTCCACCAGGTGGAAAGGCAGCATTTCTGTAGCCAAGAGCTTGCAGATGGTGAAATTCAACCTCTTAGCTTTCTCATGGCTAGGAGGAAATGGTCTTTTACTTGTCCACATCTGAGGGACTGAGGGCTGGCTGTTGTGCTTAGATGGGGTTGATAAGGGTGTCCCCGGCAAACTGCCGGTCTGTGAGGAAGATGCAGGCGGACATGTTAGGTTGCCTTGATCCAAAGGTGGTGCTATCGATGTTGGATAGCGCTCAACACCAGCTGGTGTTACCACCTCCAAAGAAAATGATGACCTGCCAATCACGCTGGCTGTTGCGGGTAAAGAAGTGGCAGGTCTGCGTCCCAAAACAGGTGTGACTGCTGTCCCCCCAGTCACAGAGGATGAAGAGGCCGCAGATGCACAAGATGGGGCAGACGGTGGTTGGCCCGGCCGGCTAGGCCGCATTGTAGCACAGTGAGCTTCCCACTGCAACTTATGCTTCATGTCCATGTGCCGGTTCATGCATGAAGTACTCAAACTATGTATTTTTTGGCCTCTACTTAGCTTTTGTTGACAAATGTTACAGATAACACGAGTTGGGTCATCTTTGTCGATCTGAAAAAATGCCCAGGCTATGCAAGGCTTAGCACCCATGCGACCTGAAGAGCCACCACGACTTGTGGTCAGAGGCAGAGTTGTGTATGAGGATGCAGTTGTTGACGTGCTTCCAGTACTACGTCTCTGTCCAGGAAGGCGCAACCTGACCTCGTCGTCACTAGCATCCTCCTCCACCTCCTCTGCTGACCTAATCTCTTGGCTGACTGTGGGTTGACAGTAAGTGGGATCTCCAACCTCATCATCATCACCCTGTGTGTTATCACACCCGTCGTCCTCAAAGCCAACCTGTTCCTGCCCTGACAAAAAACTAAAGTTGTCACTCCAATCAGGTATTTGAGTCTCATCATCGTCTTCCTCATTGTCTCCACCAACAGGAGTTACAGTTTGGGAATGAGGGTCTACATTATGGTCAGAACCTTCTGCGTCTGGTCCTGGATCCGACTCATTAAGATTCTGGGCATCAGTGCAGATCATTTCCTCGTCTGGATTCACAGAAGAGCTGGGCCGACCTCTGATTCCCAGGCTATAGTATGAGTAAACAGCTCTGCAGACTCAACCATCTGTTCTACCTCATACTCAGATGGGCAGCTGGAGATTTGGGAGCTGTGAGGAAGCAAGTGCGATTGGGGTGACACCTCTGAGGACTGGAGTATTTGTGATGTTGAAGTTGATGTGGAGGAGAGCCCACTTAAAGGAGCACTTGATATCCATTGAAGCACCTGCTGTTTTTGTGCCTCATCTGGAATTTGTAGCGATTGGCGTGGCCGTAAGAAAGGGATCTTATCACATTGTACGCTAAAAGAAGTAGACATTTTAGTTTTGCTGGAAGATGGTCTTTCTTCTGCAGATGTTACTGTTGCTTTAACACCTACCCCACGGACACAACCTTTTTTTCCCTTCCCAACACGCCTATTCCCCTTTCCACCAGCAGCAGGCCTTTTTCCACTCATTTTGGTGGTTAACTAATTCACAACTCTGGAGTTATTAGCACAAAAAACAATGGATGGGAACCGAGCAGAGCTGAGTGGCCAAATTGTGGTATTAGTCCAAAAGTATTGGCTGGGTTAGATGCAGATAAAAATTATATTGAATTTGCAACCTGATGGAGGTCAGTATAGATGGACTAATAGAACAAGTCCCACACACTGCTAGAAGCCGAAATATTTTTTCAGAGCTAGATGCAGAAAAAAATTATATTGAATTTGCAACCTGATGGAGGTCAGTATAGATGGACTAATAGAACAAGTCCCACACACTGCTAGAAGCCAAAATATTTTTTCAGAGCTAGATGCAGAAAGAAATTATATTGAATTTGCAACCTGGTGGAGGTTAGTATAGATGGACTAATGGAACAAGTCCCACACACTGCTACAAGCCGAAATATTTTTTCAGAGCTAGATGCAGAAAAAAATTATATTGAATTTGCAACCTGATAGAGGTCAGTATAGATGGACTAATAGAACAAGTCCCACACACTGCTAGAAGCTGAAATATTTTTTCAGAGATAGATGCAGAAAAAAATTATATTGAATTTGCAACCTGTTGGAGGTTAGTATAGATGGACTAATAGAACAAGTCCCAAACACTGCTAGAAGCCTAAATATTTTTTCAGAGCTAGATGCAGAAAAAAATTATATTGAATTTGCAACCTGATGGAGGTCAGTATAGATGGACTAATAGAACAAGTCCCACACTACTAGAAGCCTAAATATTTTTTCAGAGCTAGATGCAGAAAAAAATTATATTGAATTTGCAACCTGATGGAGGTTAGTATAGATGGACTAATAGAACAAGTCCCACACACTGCTAGAAGCCGAAATATTTTATCAGAGCTAGATGCAGAAAAAAATTATATTGAATTTGCAACCTGATGGAGGTTAGTATAGATGGACTAATAGAACAAGTCCCACACACTGCTAGAAGCCTAAATATTTTTTCAGAGCTCGATGCAGGAAAAAATTATATTGAATTTGCAACCTGGTGAAGGTTAGTATAGATGGACTAATAGAATGATGCTATGCCCAAAAGGTTTTACTTCACTAGGTGCAGTAAAAAAAATTGTATTCTATACACAGGTGGTGTAGCTTGCAACACAGATAGGCTACTCCACTGACTAACACACTCTGCAATAGGCCAAAAAGGATTTGCTTTGCTAGATTTAGCCAAATGCTGTGGAAAAAACTTGCACAGCACTGGCACAGACCTGCCTGGCAAAAAGTGATAGGAACTGATGTAACCTAGCCCTGAAAAGGACTGCAATTACAATTAGTCTTTACTCCCAACCTATCTATTTAAGAGCACAGACCTGCCTGATAAAAGTCGTAGGAAATGATGTAACCTAGTCCTTAAAAGGACTGCAATCACAACTCTTCCCTACTCCCAAGCTATCTGTAGATTTGTGCGAAAATTGGCTTGAAATTAACAAAGTATAGCGCACACAGCAACAGCGGTGCCGTCTAACACGCAGCTGCAGCAGTGAGAAAATGGTGGCGACGGGGAAATGGCTGGGTCTTATAGGGCAAGGACATGTGACATACACTGCCAATGACACATGCCCTTGCTTGTGTGAAAAAAAGCAGTTCGCTCCGTGTGTGCGCTGCTGATAGGCTGACAGATTGCACCTCCCCACTGTAAATGCGGGAAAGAGAAAAAAAAAAGGGAGATCTTCATTATTTCTGCAGAGATCCATCCCCTGCCCCTCCCCCCGCCCCACTGTACACTCAAACTGCGTATTAACATTAATTTTCAGCATTACTGAGAAAAAATCCAGTTATGATTTTGGTGCACGAACAGTTATCGAACATAACCTCGAACAGCCAAATTTTTTTCAAATCGTTCATGTTCGCCGAACGGCTCGAACACCGCCCAAAACAGCTCGAATTTGAGATTGGCGAACAGTTCGAGTCGAACACCGCTCATCTCTACAGCTGACGTTACTGAACCCCAATAACACGGCAGCAAGCATTGATTGTGCAGACGGCACTTCTGAGCAGCAACTGGCGGTGTTGGAGCTCAGGGATTACAGTTCAGGTGGTAGAAACATGAACACAACAGGAGACCTGGATACTGTTGCCAAACAATTATTTATTCTGGAAGAGGACTGGCAAATTCATGCGAGATCCAGGCCTTGTTCATTTTGAGAAAAGTAACCCGGTCAACGTTATCGGAGGATAGTCGCATGCGACGGTCTGTTAGTACATCACCTGCGGCACTAAAGACGCGTTCCGATAATACACTAGCAGCAGGGCAAGCTAGCACCTCCAATGCATACTGGCTAATCTCTGGCCATGTATCCAGCTTAGAGACCCAAAACTTGAAGGGTGAAGAGCCGTCTGGGAGTACACTGAGAGGGCAAGACATGTAGTCTGTCACCATCTGACGGAATCGTTGCCTCCTGCTGACTGGAGCCGTCTGTGATGGTGTAGACATTTGTGGCGGCGGGGACACAAAACTTCGCCACATTTGGGCCATACTGGTCTTGCCTTGTGCTGAGGCGCTGCTTCTGCTCCCTCTTAGTGCAGAGCTTCCTCCACTGCCTCGACGCACTGAGCTGCTTTGTAAAGCACTAGCAGCACTGCTCTCGGTTGGAATGGAGAACATGATGGAATGCACCAGTGCGTCTTGGTACTCCCGCATTTTACGCTCCCAGTTCAACGGTGTTATGAGGCTTTGTAAGTTGTCCCAGTAGCGAGGATCTAGGAGGGTGGACACCCAATAATCAGCCGTTTTGAGAATGTGGGCGATGCGGTGGTCGTTTCTCAGGCACTGCAGCATGAAATCAACCATGTGCTGCAGACTGCCAACTGGCCAAGAAACGCTGTCCTCTGCTTGAGGCGTGATCTCTGCCTGCTCTGCATCACCCCACCCTCGCTCTAGATACTGACTACTAGAGCATTGTGTACCTCCCTCCTCTGGACAGATGTCTTCCTCCTCCATTGACTCCTCCTCATCCTCCTCACAAAGTGTCCCCTGCCTAGGCCTTTGTGAGGAACCACGTTGCGCAGACTGTAGAGAAGCAGATAGCATTTGTGACTCCTCATCATCCACCTCTTCCAAATCCTCGTCCCTTAGTGCTTGCAGTGTTTTTTCAAGCAGGCAGATAAGGGGGATAGTCATGCTGACTAGTGCATCATCACTCGCCATCCGCATGGAATAATCGAAGGCACGCAAAACGTGGCAAATGTCCTTCATAGAGGCCCACTGAGTGGTGGTGAAGTGTGAACGGCGCGCACTGCGACTTGTTTGCGCCTGCTGCAGCTTGTACTCCATTACTGCTGCCTGCTGCACACACAACCTCTCCAACATATGTAACCTTGAATTCCACCTGGTGGGTAGGTCACATATGATGCGATGTTCCGGAAGACGTAATCGGCGCTGCAGAGCTGCAATGCGCGATCTTGCGTTGCTGGAACGCCGCAAGTGAGCGCACGGTATGCGGACCTTGTGAAGCAGTGCATCAAGATCCAGATAGTCCCTCAAAAAACTCTGCACGACCAAGTTGAGCACATGTGCCAGACATGGGATGTGAGTGAGGTTGCCTAGGCCCAGAGCTGCCACCAGATTTCGGCCATTGTCACACACTACCATGCCTGGCTGGAGATTCGCTTGCACAAACCACACGTCGCTCTGCTGCTTGATGGCATTCCAGAGCTCCTGCGCTGTGTGGCTTCGATTCCCCAAAGAAATTAATTTTAATACGGCCTGTTGACGTTTGGCCACGGCTGTGCTTATATCGGTCATCATAACAGGTAACCGTTCACGGGTCGATGTGGAGGTAGACCGTGACTGCTCCTGCAGCGCTGATTCAGAGGAACTGGAGTATGAGGAGGAGTTAATGTGTACAGACTGGATTCCTGCAATCCTTGGAGTTGGCAGAAGACGTACAGCGCCACTATCAAGATCTGTACCCGGCTCCACAACATTTACCCAATGGGCAGTGAGGGAAAGGTATCGTTCCTGTCCATGCTTACTGGTCCACGCATCGGTGGTCAGGTGGACCTTGCTACTGACGGCGTTTTGGAGTGCATGTTTAATTTTTCCCTCCACATGCTGTTGCAGGGCAGGGACGGCTTGCCTGCTGAAATAAAAGCGGCTGGGCACGTTGTATTGTGGGACTGCCAATGCCATAAAGTTACGGAAGGTGTCAGTCTCCACCAGCCTGAATGATAGCATTTCAAGGGCCAGTAGTTTAGCAATGCCAGCATTCAGAGCCTGTGCTCGGGGGTGGTTTGCCGAGTATGGGAACCTTTTCTCTCATGCCTGTGCTAACGATGGCTGTAGACTGGCCTGGGAGTGTGAGGATGACAGGGAAAGTGGTGCTGTGGGTGGAATTACACTGTGTCTCTGTTCAACAGTGCCAGAGATTCTTCCATGGCGATCCTGTGAGGAAGCCGAACCAGCTGTGTGTAAGCTGGAGGAAAAGGCTACAACACGAGCTGAAGAGGTGGTAGGTGGCGCTGTAGGTCGACCTAGGTCTTCAGTGTGTTTTTGTAACTCCACCACGTGCTTGGTCCGCACATGTTTCCACATATTTGTGGTATTGAGGTTGCTGACACTTTTCCCTCTTTTCACCTTCTGATTACACAGCTTGCATTTGACAAAGCAAATGTCATCTGCAACTGTGTCAAAAAAGGACCAGGCACTGCTAGTCTTGGGAGCACCCGCTTTGGATTTTGGAAGAGCCATGCTACTAATGGGTGCCGAAGTGGAGGCTACAGGCAACCAAGTCTGCCCCCTCCCTCTCCCTCCTTTTTGGGCCGTTCGGGGAATCTCTTCCTCAGAGCTGCTCCCACCACCTTCCTGTCCCTCACGCCATGATGAGTCAAGGACCTCATCATCTACACCACCCTCTTCAAACAACTGCTTCTCCTGGGTAGTCTCGACAGCACAGTACGCACCAGAAAGTGGCACCTGAGTCTCATCATCAGATGCATACTGAGGTGTGCTGCTGACCATAGGCACTGGCCCACCCGCCTCTTCGGATTCAGAGAGAAAAAACGGTTGCGCATCACTGCATACTACCTCTTCTTCAAATTCTCGAATTCTGCTTGGCTGGCCCCCTCTTTCCAAGCCAAGAGATTCAGAGAACAGAAGTAGAGATGGCTCCTGTCCAGGGCTCTCCAACTGGCTGGGCAATTTTTCAGGTGGTGAAGAGACAGATGGGTGCTCTTCAGTGCTCAGGACCTGAGAGGATCTGGAACTAATTGAAGTTGATGCGTTAGCTGCCATCCATCCGACAACGGCTTCAATTTGGTCCTCCTGCAGAAGTGGGGTATGGCTAGCTCCTACAAAGATGCGCATAAAGGACTGTTCCCTGGTAAAACTGGGGGATGCTGAGTCACTGGTGCCCGCAGCAGGCACAGAATCCCCACGTCCTCTCCCTGAAGGCACAGAATCCTCACCTCCTCTCCCTGCAGAAACTTTACGCAAATGCCCACGACCACATGCCTTACTCCCTGCCTTCTTCATCTTGGTAGACTGATAAAGATAGGCAGAAAAGTACTAAGGGCTTAGTGTGCTTATTCCTGAACAGCTGCTAACAGGTATAAGAAACACTAATTTTATAAAGTGTGGACTAGACTTTAATATGAGCTAATGTGGCCTACACAACTGTTAAGTGGAGTGTTTGGTGAACTTTATTTAGTTTTTTTTTGTCACAAAAAGACACTGGATGTGCCCAAAGATGTAATACCGATAGTATCACAAACTTTTTGTAGCTATTACAATGTAGGAAGGTAACCTACAATGCAATACATGAGGCTACAAAAATAGGCTAATACTAATCTGGCTGGGGCTGCAGGGCACAATGCTGCAGAAAGGCTCCTCTATCTATTCCTTTATAGTGTGTTTGGAACCAATGTAGCTGAATACGGATGGAACCACCACACTAATAGGAGAAATCAGGAAAAATGTTCAATTAGCAAAAAAGGACAATGTATGAGGCAGTGACGCACGCTGAGCGCACTACAACCAGATGTGGCTGAAGCACACACTACAGCGTGAGCTGCACTCACACATAGAGACCTTGCAGACAGGCGTGAACAGTGCAGATGCAGAGCACTGTGCACTAGCGCTGCAAGACAAAAAAAATTCTCTATCTACTCCTATATAGTGTGTTTGGAACCAATTTAGCTGAATACGGATGGAACCACCACACTAATAGGAGAAATCATGAAAAATTATCAATTAGCAAAAAAGGACAATGTATGAGGCAGTGACGCACACTGAGCGTACTACAACCAGACTTGGCTGAAGCACCCACTACAGCGTGAGCTGCACTCACACACACAGGCCTTGCAGACAGCGGTGAACAGCACAGAGAACTGTGCACTACCGCTGCAAGGCACAGCGATTTATAAAGTAGCTTGGGTAAAGCAGAATAGAGCAAATAGGTAGCTAAAACTGTCCCTCAGAACAACAGCGTCCTATCCCTAGCTGAATTCACAGAAGAGTGAGCTCAAAATGGCGGCGGCGGCTTTTATAGTGCATCATGACATCATTTCAGCAGCCAAGCACAGCCATGCCATTAGTCAACATGCCTATATGCCTAACAGGATGTGCCCACACTTCTTAGGATCCTCATTGGCTGAATAAAATGAAACTGGCTCATTGCATTATGGGAACTTCCGATTCCGGTATACGATATGCTAAAAGCATCGGAATTAAGTATCGGAATTCCGATACCGCGAATATCGGCCGATACCCGATATTTCAGTATCGGAATGCTCAACACTAGTCTCTTCAAATGTGTATTGGAGTGCGTCCTAATTTTTGGCAGCCCTTGAAATTGCTGCATACACAATAACAGTATAAGAGACCCACTCCATAATAATGGGAAGGACAATTCAAATAGATTTTATATTCAAAAACATTACCTATCTTATCTGAAATTTGTTTATGGGTGAGCTATTGCAGTATGGATAGCGTATTACACCGTAATTACACCGATCCAGCCAGGTATTATTGCTTTTTACTTAATGCTGCTGGTGCTGCAGAAAAAAAAAATCTATTCTATTCCCTATCTATATCACTGTTAGATGCATTTACAATAGGGATGAGTGTTCATTGTGGTCACATAAATCTCTTCCACAGTCCATAACTTTATATTTATTTATTTGGCCTTATGTACAAGTCATGACCCTACAAAGAATGTTTCTTAACATTTCTTCCAGGAAAATCCATTTTAGCTTTGTTTTTGTGTGTTTTATTGTCAGTGGCGTAATACTCTGACAACATTGTTCACAGATACAGTGGGGAAAAAAAGTATTTAGTCAGCCACCAATTGTGCAAGTTCTCCCACTTAAAAAGATGAGAGATGCCTGTAATTGACACAATAGATAGACCTCAACTATGAGAGACAAAATGAGAAAACAAATCCTGAAAATCACATTGTCTGATTTGGAAAGAATTTTTTTTTTAAATTTTGGTGGAAAATAAGTATTTGGTCAATTACAAAAGTTCATCTCAATACTTTGTTATACATCCTTTGTTGGCAATGACAGAGGTCAAATGTTTTCTGTAAGTCTTCACAAGGTTGGCACACACTGTTGCTGGTATGTTGGCCCATTCTTCCATGCAGATCTCCTCTAGAGCAGTGATGTTTTGCAGCTGTCGCTGGGCAACACAAACTTTCAACTCCCTCCAAAGGTTTACTATAGGGTTTAGATCTGGAGACTGGCTAGGCCACTTCAGGACCTTGAAATGCTTCTTACGAAGCCACTCCTACGTTGCCCTGGCGGTGTGCTTGGGATCATTGTCATGCTGAAAGACCCAGCCACGTTTCATCTTCAATGCCCTTGCTGATGGAAGGCGGTTTGCACTCAAAATCTCACGATACATGGCCCCATTTATTCTTTCATGTACACGGATGAGTCGTGCTGGTCCCTTGGTAGAGAAACAGACCCAAAGCATGATGTTGCCACCCCTCATGCTTCACAGTAGGTATGGTGTTCTTTGGATGCAACTCAGCATTCTTTCTACTCCAAACACGATGGGTTGTGTTTCTACCAAACAGTTCTACTTTGGTCTCATCTGACCATATGACATTCTCTTCTCGATCATCCAAATGCTCTCTAGCAAATTTCAGATTGGCCCAGACATGTAATGACTTAAGCAGGTGGACACTTCTGGCACTGCAGGATCTGAGTCCCTGGCAGCGTAGTGTGTTACTGATGGTAGCCTGTGTAACATTGGTCCCAGCTCTCTGCAGGTCATTCACTAGGTCCTCGCGTGTGGTCCTGGGCTTTTTGCTCACCGTTCTTGAGATCATTTGACCCCACGGGGTGAGATCTTATGTGGAGCCCCAGATCGAGGGAGATTATCAGTGGTCTTGTATGTCTTCCATTTTCTAATTATTGCTCCCACAGTTGATTTCTTCACACCAAACTGCTTGCCTGTTGCAAATTCAGTCTTCCCAACCTGGTGCAGGGCTACAATTTTGTTTCTGGTGTCCTTCGACAGCTCTTTCGTCTTCACCATAGTGGAGTTTGGAGTGTGACTGTTTGAGGTTGCAGACATGTGTCTTTCATACTGATAACAAGTTCAAACAGGTGCCAGTACTACAGGTAATGAATGGAGGACAGAGGAGCCTCTTAAAGAAGAAATTACAGGTATGTGAGAGTCAGAAATCTTGCTTGTTTGCAATTGACCAAATACTTATTTTCCACCAAAATTTGAATAAAAATTCTTTCCAAATCAGACAATGTGATTTTCAGAATTTGTTTTCCATTTTGTCTCTCATAGTTGAGTGCTACCTATGTCAATTACAGGCCTCTCTCATCTTTTTAAGTGGGAGAACTTGCACAATTGGTGGCTGACTGAATACTTGTTTCCCCGCTTTTTTTGTTTACCCTTTTCTGTATTTCCCCGTGTTGTCACAGTATCATTATTTTGTACTGTCTTCCTCCCTGGGGGAAGAGGGGGTCACTGTCAGCGCCTGCGCAGGAGTTAAGGAGATGCTGGTGGCTAAGACCTCCTCACCATAAGAGGTACACCTGTGATAAGGGAATGTCGGGGTCCCCCTAGTGTGGCAGTGACAGGTGCGGGTCCCAACACCCAGCCATTTCCCGGTTTCGCTGTTTACGGCGTGACAGTGTTATGACTATGTAGTAATATGGGATCACGTCTGTTGACCACGGTTTCAGGCACTGGCAGCGACCCAGTGTGAATAGTTTGGAACAACACACAACTGCCAGACTTTAAATGGAGTATAATATTTGACACACTCCTAAAAATGTCAGGATTATTACCGCAGTAATATGGAATCACGTCTGATGACCACGGTTTTAGGCACTGGCCTTGTAGCATGGTATTTGTCAGAGATCAAGTGTGAATAGTTTGATACAACACACAACTGCCAGACTTTAAATGGAGTATAATATTTGGCACGCTCCCAAAAATGTCTGTATTATTACCGCAGTAATATAGGATCACGTCTGATGACCACGGTTTTAGGAAGTGACCAAATAGTATGGTATTGGTCAGCGACCAAGAGTAAATAGGGTTAATTAAATACAGCTGCCAGACTTTAAATGGAGTGTAATATTTGGCATGCTCCACAAAATGTCTGTATTATTACCGCAGTAATATCAAATCACATCTGATGATGGAAAAGTTTCTCTGCTTCCACAATACAGCAATGCGAATGAAAAAAAAAAACTGGCTGTATTTTACTAACAACCAAATGGAGCATTAAAAATTGTCTACTGTATTGCTTTTTAAGAAAATAATCAGGATTAAGAACAAAAAAAATAGCTCTGATATGTAACAGCAGCCGCAGACAGAATATGCAATGAACCCTATTGTGCTGTATACACTGTCCACAAACCCTGCCTGCCTAACTCCTGCTATCACCAGTAATATATGCAGCTGGATTAGTCCTCAGAAGGACTGTTAGTTCAGATGCATATATATATCTTGCTGTGGAATGCCTATACCTAACTATTAAACCACCAATTTTGTCCCTCACTCAGCAGCACCTCTCCTTACTCTGCCTGTTTGCGAGGTAGACTGTGATGAGCATAGGGTCACCAGGTCTTATATAAACCCGATAACGCTATCCATCCAGTCAGATGGATCTTCTAATGGGGAGTGGTTCCATGCGGTTGGTGGCAACCTTTTTTTTTTCAGGGCACCTCTTTGAATATTGATATTGGAGGCGTGCTTTTGTGTATTTGAATTTTCCTTATATGGCGTGTTCCAAGAAACTGAGGCTTCTATAGGTGGTATTCATCTCATGAATATTTAACAGTTGGTCTGCGATGATTGGTGATCTATTTCTTTGTGTATGGGGTAGTTTATTTGTAAGTTAATGGATTATTGTAATTTATTGACTGTAGATTATGAATATTATGCTTTGATATATCATGATTATGTATTTCGATCTATATTATTGATTTTATATGTATATTCTATGCAAATGGAATATGCATGAAGCTCATTTGAATGTGGGCGGGTTGTAGGTGTGGATTGGTGCATTTGCCCAGGACACGCTATATAACCTAGCCAAGTATGGATATATGTATACTTGATAAAGACCAACCTGGTCAAAACGTTGTATATATTTAATGGCAGAATAAAGACAAGAATTTGATTCTACACCCTGGACTAGATTGACAGCTAATTGACAGCACCAGACTTGGAGACCCTGAAAAATAAATTGGATGAAAATCTATTGAAGTATTGAAGTGGTATTGAGGAGACTAAAAGATCAAAGTCGTTCCGTAATGCAGAAGACTATAAAATGTGCCGAATTTTTAATTGGCAGATGGGATCAAAGTTGAATTATCATAAGAAGAAAGGTAAAATTGTCCAGACAAGAAGACGTCCTAAACTATTGGAGAAGACCACACATAACTTTGGCTTTACCATGGCAAAATATGAATCGACGGATGAATGTAGTGCAAGTGGTTCAAAAATGGAATCTTTTTTGGGGAAAAGAAAAACGGACAAAACAATATCTACAAGAGACTTCGGAGAGGTGGCCGGAAGCACAAAAGGAAGACACAGTGAGTAAACAGAGCATTACCAGGAATATGTTATTGAAAGGGAAGACCCTGGCAGACAAACAATAGGACAAGATAATAACAGAGACCTTGTGGTAAATATTTCCTCTGTTTCCCTGACTGACACTCAGTTGGATGTGGTGGCCATAGGTTTATCCTTTTGCCCTTCCAATATGCCGGACTGGTTTCAATTAGAAATAATTTATTTATTTATTTTTTTAGGAGGTTACGCCTTGCTTCCTTTTTTGGAGGTAACAAGGATATTCAAACAGGAGTGATCAGTGGTTCTTCCTCTTCTATGTTTAGATTGAATTATGTGGGTTTATTTAATAGAAGCAATTTTCAACCCCCTACAGATAACCATTGTGTGGTGTCATATATACAACTGGTTAAAAATTATGTTGATGCCCTTAGGAACAATTTTCAGGTATGGTCTAATCATAATTTGTCCCCCATTGAGAGGAAGCCTCTGGATGAGTTAGCCAGTAATAAGTCAATTACAATTAAGGCTGCCAATAAAGGGGGAGCAGTGGTCATAATGAATAGTCATAAGTATAAATCAGAAATAATGTTATGATCTGCAACAAGTACTAAGGAAAGATAGGGGAAAGCTGTCCCTACAGTAAGACTAAGCTGAATCCCTACGATGTAGCGGGCTGCCTGTTCCTTGTGAACAGACCCGCCTTAGTCCTCGGCTAGTCTGAACGAAGACCTATAGAAATAAGGGAGGGGTCCCTAAAAGTACTAAGGACTGGGACAAAAATGGGACACCTCCTAAACAGAAGTTGTTCAGAACACAAAAGACAAACTGACAAAAAGTAATAGAGGTCCAAGAGGACCAATCGAACTGACAGAGATAGGCACCGAAGCACCAGGCTAGCAAAACAGTCAAACAACACTGAAGTCCAGCACAGCCAAAAGGGCAGAGCTGGAATATGAAGGAAGATGGTCATGTGACCACAAAACACAAGATAGAAAAAACTAACAGGAGGGTTCTAACAGTACCCCCTCTTTTATGAGGATCCTCCGGATCCTCCAGGCCCAGGCCTATCCGGAAGCCTACTGTGGAAACTGTGGAAAGCTTTAACAAGCCTAGAAGCAGAGACATCATCCGTCCTTACCCAGGAGTTGTCTTCGGGACCGAAACCCTTCCAGGAGACAAGATACTGTAATCTCCCTCTATGCCATCTAGAATTCAAGATACGCAAAATTTCAAATTCGCCGTCTTCCACCACAGGAGGAACTGTGACAGTGGCGTCCCTATCAGATACGTCAGCCTTTTTCAACAAGGAAACATGAAACACAGGATTAATCTTCCAGGAAGTAGGGACATCCAGCCTACCAGCAGACGGGTTAACAACCTGAAGCACTTTAAATGGACCCACAAACTTAGGACCCAGTTTTTTAGAGGGAATCCTCAACCGCAGGTTCTTTGAGGACAACCAAACCATGTCACCCACAGTAAACAAAACCTCTTTACGTTTCCTGTCAAAATACTTCTTGGACTTCTTGTTAGCCTCTTGAAGGTTGCAACGTACATTAGTCCAAACTCTCTCCAAATCACCAGAAAAATTCTCCTCCTCCGGCACCGGAGCAGAGGAGGATGTATGATTGTTAAGAGCAAATTCTGTGAGAGGCAGAAACTCAGACCACACCTCTTGATTGTCAGCCACAAAACAACGCAAAAACTGTTCAACATCCTGGTTCTTTCTTTCAGTCTGTCCATTAGACTCAGGATGATAACCAGACGAAAATGACAAATGGACTCCCAACCTGTCACAAAAAGCACGCCAAAAGTGAGCCACAAACTGAGGTCCTCTATCAGAAACAATATCCGTGGGAACGCCATGGAGCTTGACAATCTCCTTAACAAACGCCTTATCGAGTGTTTTGGCGCAGGGCAACTTAATGAATGGAACCAAATGACACATCTTACTAAAACGGTCCACGACCACCCAGATGACAGTAAAACCCTCGGACACAGAAGGATCAGTAATAAAATCCATTGTGAGATGCGTCCAAGGCGCACTAGGAACCTCCAGAGGGCAAAGCAACCCCGCAGCAGGAGTATGTGAAGCCTTTGACCTAGTACACATAGTATACTGACGCACCCACTTGATGACTTCCTTCTGCCATCCAGGCCACCAAAAACTGCGACTGATAAGTCTCTTAGTCTCTGAAATTCCTGGATGACCTGCCAACCGAGACTCATGACACTCCACAAACAAATCTCTCCTAAAGGCTCTAGGCACGAACAACCTCCCATGGGGAGTGTTAGATGGAGCATCATCTTGAGCTTTCAGAATCCCATTCTCCAAAACAGAGTCCAATGTCGCCACCACAACTCCTTTCTGTAAAATGCTCTCTTCCTCCTCGGCACCGACCGTAGGAGAGTAGCTGCGAGATAAAGCATCGGCTTTAACATTCTTAGTTCCAGTGATATAGGTAACAGAAAAATGAAACCGAGAAAAAAAAAGTGCCCACCTAGCTTGACGGGCATTCAAGCGCTTGGCAGCATCCAGATAGATCAAATTCTTATGATCTGTGAAAACCTGAATAGGAAATCTAGCGCCTTCCAAAAAATGACGCCAATGTTCAAACGCAAGTTTAATAGCCAGCAACTCCCGATTTCCAACATCATAATTCAGTTCGGTTTCCGAAAAAAATTTCAAAAAGAAGGCACAAGGATGTACTCCACCCTTGTTCTCCTGAGACAAAACTGCTCCAACCCCCACCGATGAAGCATCGACCTCGACCAAAAAAGGCTTGGTCTCATCAGGCTGCATAAGGATAGGGGCAGAACTGAACCTCTCTTTGACATACTCAAACGCTTCAATGGCCTCAGTAGTCCACTGGGCCGTATTCGCACCTTTCTTGGTGAGATCGGTTAGAGGTTTAAGAATTACAGAAAAATTCTTAATGAATTTCCTGTAATAATTGGCAAAACCCAAAAATCTCTGTATAGATTTCAAACCAACAGGCCTAGGCCATTCCTGCACAGCATGAACCTTCACAGGGTCCATCTCAAAGCCCTCGCTGGAGACAATGTAGCCCAAAAAACTGATTTTCTGCGCAACGAACTCACATTTCTCCAGCTTTGCAAAGACTGAATTATCACTCAAAAACTGCAAAACTTCACGTACACTCTGCCAATGGGACTCTAGATCTGGTGAGTAAATGAAAATGTCATCCAAATACACAACCACATTCTTACCAATCAAAGGTCTCAGGATGTCATTAATCAGGTTCTGATAAAATGCAGGTGCATTGGTAAGACCAAAAGGCATCACCAGATTCTCAAAATGACCTACCGGAGTGTTAAAAGCAGTTTACCATTCATCACCCTCCTTAACTCGTAACAAATTGTATGCCCCCCGGAGATCAATTTTGGAGAACCACTTGGCCCCCACTAACTGGTTAAACAAGTCAGGAATTAAAGCAATGGGTAGGAATTACGTACGGTAATCTTATTAATTTCACGAAAATCCAGACATGGATGTAAACCGCTGTCCTTTTTTTTTACAAAGAAAAATCCAACTGCCACAGACGACTTAGAAGGTCTAATGTGACCAGCAGCCAAACTAGTCTGTATGTACTCCTCCAAGGCCTTTCTTTCAGGGATAGTCAGATTAAACAAGCGACTCTTGGGAAGAGTAGCTCCAGGAACAAACTCAATGGCGCAATCATAATCCCTATGAGGAGGTAAAACTTGCGACTCCTCCTCCGAAAAAACTCTCCAAAAATCTTGAATAGGTACAGGTAATTCCCCTTTTTCCACAGCCACAATACGACCATTACAACATTTATCATAGCACTTCGGACTATAAGACTTTATCATATTAGTAGACCAGTCCAGCAAAGGATTGTGCAGTTTTAACCAAGGCAACCCTAGAACGACCGGAGAGGGTAAATTATCTAATACAGCCAAGTCCAAAATTTCTTGGTGAAGTCCATTGATAGTCAGGGGAAATACAGCAACCTTGTGAGTAATACATTTCAAGGGAGTGTTATCAACTGAAATCACAGAAATAGGTGATGACAAAGGTTTGGATATCAATTTAATCTTTTCCAAACTCCCTTTATCAATCACATTAAGTGTTGAACCACAATCCACAAATATGTGAAATTCAATCAAATTTTCCTGCAAAGTACTACTCCCTGAAAGAAATACTCCTGCAGAGCATAAACAAGCTATCCGGGCGTACCTGACCTTTTTTTTTTTCTTTACTTAAACGAAGCTCACAATACTTAATCAACTGGTCACCTTTACCACAATAAAGACACAATTCCTCGGCGAACCTCCGGTCTCTTTCCTGAGAGGGGTCCGACTTCGCCCCAATCTCCATCGGTTCTCCGCCGTCTGAGCAGATTTTCTGGGGACTAGGACCTGGCATTACAGGAGTCTTTACCACATTCTGCCTAAATCCCAGCCTCCTATCCATATGAACAGCTAATTGCATGGCATCCTGCAGAGTCTCAGGTGCGGTGAATGCAATTAGAAAATCCTTAACCCTTTCACTCAGACCAGCAAGAAATAGACATTTCAGAGCTGGATCATTCCATTTGACTTCTGAAGCCCATCTTCTAAAGTGTGTGCAATAATTTTCTACATCACCTGACCCCTGGTTCAAACGCCTGAGTTCTGCCTCAGCAGATGAGATTGGATCAGGATCGTCATATAATAGACCCATAGCAGAAAAAAATTCCTCTACAGACCTTAAGCATGGATCATTAGTTTGGAGAGAAAAGGCCCACCCCTGTGGTTCATTGCGCAAAAGTGACATAATAAAACCAATGCGCTGTGATTCATTCCCAGAGGACCTTGGTCTCAAATGAAAATATAACAAACAAGCATTTTAAAGGAAAAAAAATCTTGCTGTTCACCATAAAAAACATCAGGCAGTTCTACCTTGGGTTCCACAAAATGCGCTCCAGAACAGCTACTCAGGTGTTGCTGGAGCTCAGCCACCTCCAGAGACAATCACTGCAAGCGTTGAGCCAAAACTTGGACGGAAGCCATATTGATCCCCAAATTTCTTTCCTTTAGTTTTTTTGGGCTGGACTTACTGTTATGATCTGCAACAAGTACTAAGGAAAGAGAGGTGAAAGCTTTCCCTACAGTAAGACTAAGCTGAATCCCTACGATGTAGCGGGCTGCCTGTTCCTAGCGAATGAAGACCTATAGCATAAGGGGAGGGGTCCCTAAAAGAACTAAGGACTGGAACAAAAATGGGACACCTCCTAAACAGAGAAGTTGTTGCAGAACACAAAAAGATAAACTGACAAAAAGGTTCTAGAGGTCGCAGAACAGAGAAAGGCACAGAAGCACATGGCTAGCAAAATAGTCAAACAACACTGAAGTCCAGCACAGCCAAAAGGGCGGAGCTGGAATATAAAGGCAGATGGTCACGTGACCGCAAAATACAAGATGGAAAAAACAAACAGGAGGGTTCTAACAGATCACATATAAGTGCGATGTAAATTCTGCCATTTCTGGCCTCCATTGAAATTTTGTTGCAGTCTGTTAGCGAAGTTATTGACACCAGTTCGCTGTTAAAAATAGTTACCTACAGGTCAGCTGTTTAAAACTGTGATTTGTCCGTCACACGGATCACATATACAGTACAGACCAAAAGTTTGGACACACCTTCTCATTTAAAGATTTTTCTGTATTTTCATGACTATGAAAATTGTACATTCACACTGAAGGCATCAAAACTATGAATTAACACATGTGGAATTATATACTTTACAAAAACCTGTGAAACAATTGATAATAGGTCGTATATTCTAGGTTTTTCAAAGTAGCCACCTTTTGCTTTGATGACTGCTTTGCACACTATTGGCATTCTCTTGATGAGCTTCAAGTGGTAGTCACCAGAAATGGTCTTCCAACAATCTTGAAGGAGTTCCCAGAGATGCTTAGCACTTGTTGGCCCTTTTGCCTTCACTCTGCGGTCCAGCTCACCCCGAACCATCTCGATTGGGTTCAGGTCTGGTGACTGTGGAGGCCACGTCATCTGGCGTAGCACCCCATCACTCTCCTTCTTGGTCAAATAGCCCTTACACAGCCTGGAGGTGTGTTTGGGGTCATTGTCCTGTTGAAAAATAAATGATGGTCCAACTAAACACAAACCGGATGGAATAGCATGCCCCTGCAAGATGCTGTGGTAGACATGCTGGTTCAGTATGCCTTCAATTTTGAATAAATCCCCAACAGTGTCACCAGCAAAGCACCCCCACACCATCACACCTCCTCCTCCATGCTTCACGATGGGAACCAGGCATGTAGAGTCCATCCGTTCACCTTTTCTGCGTCGCACAAAGACACGGTGGTTGGAACCAAAGATCTCAAATTTGGACTCATCAGACCAAAGCACAGATTTCCACTGGTCTAATGTTCATTCCTTGCATTCTTTAGCCCAAACAAGTCTCTTCTGCTTGTTGCCTGTCCTTAGCAGTGGTTTCCTAGCAGCTATTTTACCATGAAGGCCTGCTGCACAAAGTCTCCTCTTAACAGTTGTTGAAAAGATGTGTCTGCTGCTAGAACTCTTTGGCATTAACCTGGTCTATAATCTGAGCTGCTGTTAACTTGTGATTTCTGAGGCTGGTGACTCGGATAAACTTATCCTCAGAAGCAGAGGTGACTCTTGGTCTTCCTTTCCTGGCGCGGTCCTCATGTGAGCCAGTTTCTTAGTAGCGCTTGATGGTTTTTGCAACTGCACTTGGGGACACTTTCAAAGTTTGCCCAATTTTTCGGACTGACTGACCTTCATTTCCTAAAGTAATGATGGCCACTCGTTTTTCTTTACTTAGCTGCTTTTTTCTTGCCATAATACAAAATCTAACAGTCTATTCAGTAGGGCTATCAGCTGTGTATCCACCAGACTTCTGCACAACACAACTGATCGTCCCAACCCCATTTATAAGGCAAGAAATCCCACTTATTAAGCCTGACAGGGCACACCTGTGAAGTGAAAACCATTTCCGGTGACTACCTCTTGAAGCTCATCAAGAGAATGCCAAGAGTGTGCAAAGCAGTCATCAAAGCAAAAGGTGGCTACTTTGAAGAACCTAGAATATAAGACATATTTTCAGTTGTTTCACACTTTGTTGTTAAGTATATAATTCCACATGTGTTAATTCATAGTTTTGATGCCTTCAATGTGAATGTACAATTTTCAAAGTCATGAAAATACAGAAAAATCTTTAAATGAGAAGGTGCGTCCAAACTTTTGGTCTGTACTGTAAGTGCGCTGAAAATTCTGCCATTTCTGGCCTCCATTGAAATTTTGTTGCAGTGTGTCAGTGCAGTTATTGACATGAAGTCACTGTTAAAAATAGTTACCTACAGACCAGCTATTTAAAACTGGTTTTCCCTCACACATATCACATATCACTGCGGTTCATATCCAGCCAATGGTAGTGAACGTGGAAAATATTGTCCTCCATTTAAAATGGGCAAGGCGCGTGGGAAAGGACAGGGAAGTGGACCTGATGGTAATGATGGTGCATGCAGAGGACGAGGCTGTGGGCTAGCTGACATTGTGCCACTACAAACACCCACATCTTCTCGCTCGACCTTCCTTTCCCAACTAATAGGGGACCCCAGAACACGATTATTGAACACAGAGCAGTGTGAAAAGGTTATTGGTTGGATAGCAGATAATGCTTCCAGTCACTTAGCCACCACCAACTTGTTTTCCACACGGTCAAGACTGCATATTCCTTACCCTGATCCTCCTTCCTCCCACCATGCCGAGTGCCCGGAGACAACTGATCCCACACTTGGACACTCCAAAGAGCTGTTCACTTTTCCATTTATAGATTCCATTTGAAGCGGGCAAGAGGAGATCACATGTAGCGATGCCCAAATATTTGAGCAGCCATGGTCACACAAAGGCGACGGTGGGAAAATGTCACAAGAGGTGGACGATGATGAGACACAATTGCCAGAAAGTCAGGAGGAGGACCAGGGTCCGGAAGTGGAAAACGAGGTGGTGGATGATATGATTTCTAAAGACTCTGCCGATAACCCCAAAAAGGCCATTTGCACCACCTGCCAGGCCAGCATCAGCAGGGGTAGCAAAACGAACAGCCTGACCACCGCCAGCATGATCAGGCACATAGCAGCATAGCACCCGACTAAGTGGGCCGAACACCAGGGTCCAGGAACAGTGTCTACGGATGGCACCACTGCTTCTTCCACTGTTGTACGTGTAAGCCAATCCTCTGTCCATGGCGCATGTGAAGATGCCTCCTGCCCTGCACCTGTCATTGCACACTCTCAAGTAGCACCACCAGCAATCACGTCCACGTCCTTGTCCCAGCGCAGCATTCAGTTGTCCCTACCCCATTCCGTGGAACGCAAGCGCATATACGCAGTCAACGCCCCACAGACCACATTACTACACTGTGTTCCAAATTATTATGCAAATAATATTTTCTCAAATTACCTATATGAATTGCAGTCATTGTAATTTTCCAGTCAAATAACTATTAGAGTACAATTGAAAGGTTTTTGTACAAACTGCCTATGATAACAGTATATTTTTAAAAAAAATAAAAAAACTCAAAATGCATGTTTCAAATTATTATGCACAGGAGAGTTTTCAACCTTTTCATTTTAATAAAGAACAAAAAAATGGTCATTTTTGAAATTATAAGCATTAGCAGGTTATTACAAACTGAAATCAAACAGTTTTCAACTCAAAACTTTATTCTAGATGATGTTACATTTGCACATAGGACCGCTTGTTCGAAAGGAGCTTCTGAACTCTCTCGTCCATTGAATTTGTCAGGTTTTGGATGGTTTCTGCTTCAATTGTTTTGCATGAGGACAGAATACCCTCCCAGAGCTGTTGCTTAGATGTGAACTGCCTCCCGCCATCATAGACACTCCTTTTGATGATGCTCCAGAGGTTCTCAATGGGGTTGAGGTCAGGGGAGCATGGGTGCCACACCATAAATTTGTCCCCTTTTATGCCCATAGCAGCCAGAGATGCAGATGCGTTATGTGCAGCATGAGACGGGGCATTATCATGCATGAAAATGATCTTGCTGCGGAATGCACGGTTCTTCTTCTTGAACCATGGAAGGAAGTGCTGTTTGAGAAACTCAACATACATTATGGAGTTCATCTTTACTCCTTCAGGGATCCTAAAAGGCCCGACAATCTCTCTCCCCATGATTCCAGCCCAAAACATTACTCCACCTCCTCCTTGTTAGCGCAGTAGCCGTGTTTGCATGGGGTGTCCATCAACCAGCCATCCTCCACTCCATCCATCTGGACCATCGAGATCATTTCATGCATGATAATGCCCCATCTCATGCTGCACATAACACATCTGCATCTCTGGCTGCTATGGGCATAAAAGGGGACAAACTTATGGTGTGGCACCCATGCTCCCCTGACCTCAACCCCATTGAGAACCTCTGGAGCATCATCAAAAGGAATGGACAAGTGCTTGTGGGCAGGTTGGTACATCTCGCTGACGGCACACTGGGTTATCATAGTGGAAGCTGGGACCCAGTCAGACTTTGGGACAGAACACGTCCTCCCGATGCCAAGGATTGCGGGCCCTGGGTCAATCAGGGTTGCCCCCACATTCTACAGCTCCTGCACCTCCTCTTCAGTTTCCATCTCCGAAATGACCACATCAGTCGCAAGCTGGAAGCACTGCAGCAGGCTGTGCTGAAGCTAATATGCTTAGGTGAAAAACCGCACAACGCTGAAGAGTTGTGGACAGCTCTGAAAGAGCAGGCAGATCTGTGACTGACACCGCTGACCCTACAGCCAGGCATGGTCATGTGTGACAATGGCCGGAACCTGGTGCCGGGTCTGAGGCAAGGCGAGCTCAAACACATACAATGCCTGGCCTATATGCTTAACCTCGTGATTCAGCGGTTTCTCAAAACCTACCCGGAGCTGCCAGATCTGCTTGTCAAAGTACCCCGCCTGTGTGCCCATTTTAGAAAGTCGCCTACAGCTTCCGCCGCCCTTGCCGTGTTTCAGCAGCGTTTGCAGCTTCCGGCTCACAGACTGGTGTGTGATGTCCCCACGTGTTGGAACTCTACACTGCAGATGTTGGGAAGGATTTGTGAGCAGAAGAGAGCAGTTGTGGAGTACCAGCTGCAACAAGGTCTTCGATATTCAGGTCAGACTCCACATAAGACCTCAGGAGTGGACCTGGATGTCTGACATACGTACCATCCTGACAAACTTTGAGGACTCCACCACGATGGTGAGCGGCGATGACAACATAATTAGCAACACCATCCCACTTCTCTGTCTTTTGAAACCTTCTCTGCTCACAATCAAAGAGGATGCATTGCAGGCAGAGCACGATGAGATGGAACAAGGAACCATACAGGGTGATTACACACAGCCCAGCCTCATCTCATCCCAACATGAGTTGGGTGACTATGAGGAAGAGGAGGAGGAGGAGAGAAAATAGGAGCTAGTTTCATGTGCTATAGACGGTACTACCTGCACAACTGTCATACCATCTGTTCAGCGTGGATGGCCTGAGGACAGGGAGGAAGAAGAGGAGGAGAGCATGGTCAGTCATCCTCTTGGTGAGGACACAGAAGTCTTGCCTGTTAGCAGTCTGGCACGCATGTCTGAGTTTATGTTACGCTGCCTTTCCCGTGACCCTCGCATTCTCCAAATTTAGGGTGACAGTCATTACTGGTTGGTGACACTTCTAGACCCACGCTACAAGGAGAACTTTCTATCTCTTATTCCAGAGGCGGACAGGTCTATTAAAATGGGGCAGTACCAGAAGGCCCTTGCTGCGGAATTATTAAAAAAATTCCCATCTGAAAACGCTGGTGGCAGAGGGCACAATTCATTGGACAACCAAGGAGTTCAGGCGAGAGAGACACAACTCCAATCCAGCGGAGGCAGGGGAACACTGTCAAAGTTCTGGGACAGTTTTCTCAGACCTTCCCATCTTACAGGCCCTGAGGCGCGGGGTACTCACACAAGGAGTGCAAAATTTGGGCAGATGGTGAGGGAGTACCTTGCCGACCGCACCAACGTCCTCCGTGATTCCTCTGTGCCTTATAATTATTGGGTATCCAAGCTGTAAACATGGCATGAACTGGCTCTCTACGCCTTGGAGGTCCTGGCCTGCCCTGCCCTAGCGCTTTGTCACAGCGGGTTTTTAGCGACGCTAGTGGAATTATAACTGATAAGCGCATCCGCCTGTCATCTGAAAATGCTGACAGGCTGATTCATATAAAAATGAACAAGGGCTGGATTGGGCCAGACTTCTGAACACCACCGAATTATAGCAGCGTAACATAAACTCCAATCCAGTGTCTTTTTTTGGGAGGTCTATTCCCATGCACCTTTTCACACCTACACATGGGTATACGCTTCCTGACGCGCCCCCTGGGCCGCGTGGGTGTGGGGATACCCGGAACCGGACCCGTTGCGGATGCTGGGGGTTGTAGCCCTCGTGTGGCGGGGACCCGGTCCCGTGGCTCAGGGTGGTCAACCCAAATGGCAGTCTATTTATAGGGTTTTGTGATATTAAATGCCCGACTACGCCACCCGTGGATTGCGGTCAGAGTGAACCGCCGCTGCAGGGCAGACCGCTGAGGCTGGTGTTGTGAGTGCAGCAGGAAATAGTATAACTCCCCACGGGAGGAGTATAGCCTCAGGGCAGCAAGTGGAGATGTTGGGGGTGATGGTGCGCGGGAGCAGCAGTAACGACACAGAGTCCTGTAATGCAGTCCAGGGTATTTACTCACAGTTCTTTATCCACGTTACTACGGCTGGTCATAACGTCCCTCGTCGCACTGTGTTCACCAGGTGAGGGGCTCGGCCTACTCCCAGATAACTTTGGAGCATTTCACAGGACCCCCTTTATGTGTCCTTTCTCTGGCCTGTCATACCCCGCCAGTGACCTCGCTTCTGTCCGGCTGCCTCGGGCCTTCTCTGGTAAACTTCGGCGCCAGTTTCCCTGACCCTATATGGTGCCTTCCTAGACAGTGTAGCGAGGGGCTGTGCCACGTGAAATGTCACATCCTCCGGTTTCTAGCTGAGGGTAGTTCCCCGCCTCCACTAGTTTCGGGGATCGGTCTCCCCATTTGGCCTGACCCCCCCTACGCAGGTAGATTCGGGCGTGCGGTGGCGACTCGCCGGTCCGCACCCCTGGGGTCCCTTCGTTCCTTGTTCCTAGAGCTTTCTCCGCTCCTCTTCCTTCCTTCTTCCTCCTCCAGGCCCCGGCCTCTCTCTCAGGCCTGCCTGCGGAGCAGAGCTCATGCAGAGCCTCTGCTCCCACCTCCTGCTCCCTCTTCTTCTCTCACTCAACTGAACTCCACTGAACTCCACTCGCTTTGCTCTTTCAGTGCTGGCTGGGCCTCACAGGCTAGGCCCGCCTATGGAGCAGAGCTCCACAGAGGCCCTGCTCTGTCACCTCTTCTCTCAGACTGAACACTGATCTAAGATGGTGCCCACCTTTTATACCACCCTCTAGGTGCACCCAGGAACTGCCCTCTCCCTCCTATGCACTACAGGGTTCCCCCTTCCTCGGTGTTCCCTCCCCCCACTCCAGCCAGGGACAGGGACTGTCGTGCTCTACTTGGAGCATATCGGTCGCCCTGCCCCCCGGAAATGTGGTGTAATGCATGCAGGTGTCAGGGTCCTGATCCGCACTCCATCCTTACCTGAGAGTGAGATATCGCACATCTGGATGAGATGCAATACCTCTGTAGCGACCGAGCCCTCGGGGTGCTACACTCCTTCTTCTCCTCATCCTCCATCACCATATCATTTACCACCATATCTACCATATCACCTCCTCTACGTGTCTTGCAAGAAGCATTGGAGTTCCTCCAAATTTTTTGCAGCTTTTGCATTCACTGCATAGGCAAACACTATGGAAGATCCACTTCCTAATAACAGGAACATTATTTTTAGGAGGCTCTCCGACCTCTACGTCTCTTGCAAGGGGCATTGGAGTACTTCCAAATTTTTGCCAGCCCTTGCTTCACTGCATAGGCAAACGCTATGGGAGACCCACTACCTAATAATGGGAACATTGTTTTAGAACAAAACCAGTAGAAATAGCTGCCACTCCGTTCTGGGAAAGGTGGTGCACGTGGAAAATCAGAAATTGCATCAGTGGAAAATCCCGGCACTCAAATATGTTTTCAATACTTCTTTTAATGAACAACCACAAAATTATATCATACATCAAAGTATATGCACAACATAAGTCTGACATAAAACATGCAAAAATAAAATACAATTGAAATAAAGGCCATTTTTATCACAAAAAAATCTATATTATTAAATAATATCTGATATACTGTATCATTCCATATTGTATATACAATTTTTCCACATTGAAATTAATAAATTTTTGATGATGTTTATCTCAAATTATGTATTCCCCACATGAAAATTGATTGGTATTCATTGCAAATAATAATAAATTATGTTGTTAATTATACCAATAATATATGAAATAAAATGCTACTTTGTAATATACCAGAAAAAAGAAATTATATTTATTATTTATTTTTTATTTTTTTATATTTTATTTTTTAATTCTAGTTTTTTTTATTTTTGTATTTGATTTACTATTCATCATAATAAATTTATATACTATATGGAATTAATTCACACAGTGTCCGTCCAATATATCATATTGTATCAAAAACATTTTGTTCAAAAGCCTCTTAGAATTTTTATTTATTATTTTATTTATTTTTTTATAAATGGTCTTTGAATGAACATGATTTTCTCATTAAACAAAATGCTTTCATTCTGGACATTCTAAAAGTGGTCCTATATGAAAATTATTTTCTTTTTCAGGACAATTTTTATAAACAACTACGTGGCTCGGCAATGGGTGCTAATGTGACCCCCCCCCCCCATACGCAAATATATATATGACATATTTTGAAGAGCATTTTATTTACATCAATAATTTATTTCTACAGTATTGCAAAGTATGGTATAGATTTATAGATGATGTTTTTTGCGTATGGGGGGGACCACATTGCACATTGCTTGAATTTGTAAGCTATTAGAATTCACAATGGAGTGAACTTCAGTTTACTTCACAATATGATAATCAGAAGATTAATTTTTTGGATACAGTTATCATTAAGAATGTGAAAGGGGGTTTTGATGTTGACCTATATAAAAAACAAACGGATAGAAATAGTGTTCTACATTTTGATAGTGCCCTTGCATAATCTTTGAAAAAAGCGATTCCGAAATCGCAGTTTCAAAGAATACATAGAATAGTGACGGATCCAACAACTAGGAAAGATAGATTGTAGGAAATGCAGACTAATTTTAAATTAAGAAGTTATCCTTCCCACCTGTTATGTGAGGCAGAGATTAATGCTAGTATTCCACAAGAACGGAATAGAAATAAAAAAAAACTGTATACCTTTTGTAAGAGAATTCCATCCTATTAATTGTAAAATAGATAAAATTTTGAAGAAATACATTTTACAGAAAGCATATCCAAATATACAAGAATTTAGAAACCCTCCCTTAGTATGTAATAAAAGGTTACTAGTGATGAGCGAGCATGCTCGCTACTGCTCGGTGCTTGCCCGAGCATCTCACTGCTCGAGATGTTCGGCACTCGCCGAGTATTTCCGGGTTGCTCGGGCAGGAACTCGGGTCCCCTCCTTGCATGTTTCGCGCTCTTAGAGAGTCAATGCACATGCAGGGATTGCCTGCCATGCACTGTAATGCAGTAGCCATGTTGGTTGTGGGCATTACAGTGATTGGCTGGCCGCATAGCGTCATCAGGTCTATATCAGACCTGGCGCTGCCATGCTCATCACAGTCACTCCGGATGCGACAGTGTAGGGACAGCTGCTGCTGCGTTAGGGAGAGATTTGATTGTGTATTAGGTAGTGTAGGGAGAAAAACCGTACATTACACATATACATCTTATCGAACAGTCCTTTTGAGGACTAATCTATCTGCAGAGATATCAGACAGGCAGGGTGTATAGGCAGGCGGTGTATATAGCAGACTGCAGTGCATATAGCACAAGAGGCTCCATTACAATTCTGCCTTCTGCTGCTGTTAGATATTTCTGTACAAAGGCCCAGGTCTCAGGGGCCAGGAATACTTTTCTTTGGATCTTAATCCTCATTATTTGCTTAAAAAGCAATCCAGAGAACACCATTTTTTCTGCGCCATTTGCTTGTTGGCACTGCAGAATACAGCCAGGTCCTTTCCATATTAGAGCGCTAGAAATCCAGCTATTTAAATCCCTGTTTTCTCTGTCAAACAGATCACATATACGTTGTCAGAAAATACTGCCATTTATGACCTCCATTAAAAATTTTCTTTAGAGTGTCAGTGAAGCAATTCACCGCAGTTTGCTGTTGAAACTACTTACCTACAGGCCAGGTATTTAAAACTCTGTTTTCTCCGTCACACGGATCACATATACGTTGCCAGAAAATACTGCCATTTCTGGCCTCCATTAAAAATTTCCTTTAGTGTGTCAGTGAAGCAATTCACAGAAGTTTGCTGTTCAAACTATTTACCTACAGGCCAGGTATTTAAAACTCTGTTTTCTCCACCACACGGATCACATATAAGTTCGCTCCAAACTCAGTCATTTGTAGTGAGCATGGAAGACACTGTCCTCCATTTAAAATGGGCAAGGTACGTGGCAAGGGATGGGGAACTGGATGTGATGGTAATGGTGCATGCAGAGGCTGAGGACAAGGCCGTGGGCAAGCCAAAATTGTGCCACAACAAACACCCACATCTTCTCGCCTGACCTTCTTGTCCCAATTTCTAGGGGACCGCAGCACACCACTATTGAAGCCAGAGCAGTTTCAAAAGGTTGTTGGTTGGATAGCGGATAATGCTTTCAGTCACTTAGCCACCACCACCACGACCCTGTCTTCCGCATGGTCAAGTCTCAGTAGCCGTGAGTCTGGACCACATATTCCTCACCCTGATCCTCCTTCCTCCCACCATGCCGAGTACCCAGAGACAACTGATCCCACACTTGGACACTTTGAAGAGCTGTTCACTTTTCCATTTATAGATTCGGGCCTCTCGCCCGGTCCGCTTGAGGCGGGGCAAGAGGAGATTGCGTGTAGCGATGCCCAAATATTTGAGCAGCCACGGTCACATGAAGACAACGGTGGGAAAGTGTCACAAGAGGTGGACGATGATGAGACACAATTGCCAGAAAGTCAGGAGGAGGACCAGGGTGCGGAAGTGGAAGACGAGGTGGTGGATGATGTAGTAACTGACCCAACCTGGCAGGAGGACATGCAGAGCGAGGACAGCAGCACACAGGGGGAGGGAGGTGGAGCACCCCAACGGGCAGGAAGAAGCAGTGTGGTGGCCGCACACAGAAGGCAGGCAACCGTTCCCCGTAACACCAACACGAAGGAAGTTGCCAGTACAACTGTTAGGTCTTCCCGAGTCTGGTTGTTTTTTAAAGACTCTGCTGAAAACCCAAAAAAGGCCATTTGCACCACCTGCCAGGTCAGCATCAGCAGGGGTGGCAAAATGACCAGCCTGACCACCACCAGCATGATCAGGCACATGGCAGCAAAGCACCCGACTTTGTGGGCCGAACCCCAGGGTCCAGGAACAGTGTCTGCGGGTGGCACCATTGCTTCTTCCGCTGTTGTGCATGCAAGCCAATCCCCTGTCCATAGTGCGTGCGAAGATGCCTCCTGCCCTGCACCTGTCGTTACACACTCTCAAGTAGCAGCATCAGAAGCACGTCCATGTCCTTGTCCCAGCGAAGCGTTCAGTTTTCCATACCCCAGTCCTAGGAACGCAAGCGCAAATATGCAGCCAGCGCCCCACGGGCCACACTACTAAATTCTCACATTTCACGACTGCTTGCACTCAAAATGTTACCTTTAAGGCTCGTGGAGATGGAAGCATTCTGCAACCTGATGGCGGCAGCCATCCCTCGGTACTCGGTCCCCAGTCGCCACTATTTCTCCGGTGTGCCGTCTCCGTATTACACAAGCACGTGTCCCAAAACATTAGCCGTGCTCTCAACAACGCAGTTACCAGTAAAGTCCACCTAACCACGGACATGTGGACAAGTGCTTGTGGGCAGGGATGGTACATCTTGCTGACGGCACACTGGGTTAACATAGTGGAAGCCGGGACCCAGTCGAACCTTGGGACGGAACATGTCCTCCCGACGCCAAGGATTGCGGGCCCTAGGTCAATCAGGGTTTCCCCCACGGTCTACAGCTCCAGCACCTCATCCTCCTCAGCCTCCTCCTTCTCTTCAGTCTCCATCTCCGAAATGACCACATCAGTCACAAGCTGGAAGCACTGCAGCACTGCCTCGGCCAAGCAAAAACAGGCTGTGCTGAAGCTAATATGCTTAGATGAAAAACCGCACAATGCTGAAGAGTTGTGGACAGCTCTGAAAGAGCAGGCAAATCTGTGGCTCACACCGCTGAACCTACAGCCAGTCATGATCGTGTGTGACAATGGCCGGAACCTGGTGCCGGGTCTGAGGCGAGGTGAGCTCACACACATACCATACCTGGCCCATGTGCTTAAACTCGTGGTTCAGCGGTTTCTCAAATCCTACCTGCTGCTGACAGATCTGCTTGTTAAAGTACGCCGCCTGTGTGCCCATTTTAGAAAGTCAGCTACAGCTTCCGCCGCCCTTGCCTTGTTTCAGCAGCATTTGCAGCTTCCGGCTCACAGACTGGAGGGCAGTTGTTGAGTACCAGAATCAACATGGCCGTCGGTATTCAGTTCAGACTCCACTCATAAGACCTCAGTAGTGGACTTGGATGTCAGACATATGTACCATCCTCCAAAACTCCACCAAGATGGTGAGCGGCAATGACGCCATAATTAGCATCACCATCCCGCTTCTGTCTTCTGAAACGCTCTCTGCTCACATTTAAAGAGGATGCATTGCATGCAGAGCATGATGAGATGGAGCAAGGAACCATACAGGATGATTACACATAGCCAAGCCTCATCTCATCCCAACGTGGATTGGGTGACAATGAGGAAGAAGAGGAGGAGGAAGGACAGGAGCTAGTTTCATGCACTATAGACGGTACTACCTGCACAGCTGTCATACCGTCTGTTCAGCGTGGATGGCCAGAGGACAGAGAGGAGGAGGAGAGCATGGTCAGTCATCCTCTTGGTGAGGACACGGAAGTCTTGCCTGTTAGTAGTCTGGCATGTATGGCTGAGTTTATGTTACACTGCCTTTCCCATGACCCTCGCGTTCTCAAAACTTTGGGTGACGGTCATTACTGGTTGGTGACACTTCTTGACCCACGCTACAAGGAGAACTTGGCCGTCGGTATTAATCTCTTATTCCAGAGGCGGACAGGTCTACAAAAATGGGGCTGAACCAGAAGGCCCTTGTTGCGGAATTCTTAAAAAAATTCCCATCTGAAAACGCTGGCGGCAGAGGGCACACTTCGTTTGACAACCAAGGAGTACAGGCGAGAGAGACACAACTTCAATCCAGCAGAGGCAGGCGAACACTGTCAAAGTTCTGGTAAAGTTTTTTCAGACCCTCCCATCGCACAGGCCCTGAGGCGCGGGGTACTCTCACAAAAAGTGCAAAGTTTAGGAAGATGCTGAGGGAGTACCTTGCTGACCGTACCAACGTCCTCCGTGATTCCTCTGTGCCTTATAATTATTGGGTATCCAAGCTGGATACAAGGAATTAACTGGCTCTCTATGCCTTGGAGGTCCTGGCCTGCCCTGCCCCAGCGTTTTATCAGAGCGGGTTTTTAGTGCCACTGGTGGAATTATAACTGATAAGCGCATCTGCCTGTCAACTGAAAATGCTCACAGGCTGACTCTTATAAAAATGAACAAGGGCTGATTGGGCCAGACTTCTCAACACCACCGAATGATAGCAGAGTAACATAAACTCAAATCCAGTGTCTTTTCTTGGGAGGTGTATTCTTATGCACCTTTTCACCCCCCCACAGGGGTATACGCTTCCTGATTTTGGCTATTTGCTCTTGTCCTCCTCATTCTCCTCATCCTCCAACACCACATCACCAGGGTGACCGTGGCCCGTGGTGCAACACCCACATAATTTTTTTAAAGGGTGTTTATGATGCCCGTAAAAAAATTTTTTTATACAGAATGTTCATGTATACCCCCCAGGGGTAAATGTTTGTCAGCCCATACAATTAGTGCATGGGCATTACAAGTATAGGAGCCCTGCTCCTTTCAAATGGGAACATTTTTTTATGAGGCCCTCCTCCATGTCTCTTCCAAGGGTCATTGAAGTGCCTCCAAATTTTTGGCAGCCCTTGCATTCACTGCATATGCCAACACTATGGGAGACTCTCTCCTTTCTAATGGGAATTTGTCATTACTGTGGCCCTGCTCTATGTGTCTTTAAATTGTTAGTGGGGTTTTTCCTAAAATTGGTCAGCCGTTGGACTCACTGCATACCCTATTACTGTATAGCAGGCTCTCTCCTTTCTAATGGGAACATGTCATACCTTGTTACTGTGGTCCTGCTCCGTGTGTCTTTAAATTCTTAGTGGGGTTTTTCCTAAAATTGGTCAGCCGTTGGACTCACTGCATACCCTATAACTGTATAGCAGACTCTCTCCTTTCTAATGGGAATTTTTCATTACTGTGGTCCTGCTCTATGTGTCTTTAAATTGTTAGTGGGGTTTTTCCTAAAATTGGTCAGCCGTTGGACTCACTGCATACCCTATAACTGTATAGCAGACTCTCTCCTTTCTAATGGGAACATGTCGTACCTTGTTACTGTGGTCCTGCTCCGTGTGTCTTTAAATTCTTAGTGGGGTTTTTCCTAAATTTGGTCAGCCGTTGGACTCACTGCATACCCTATAAGTGTATAGCAGACCCTCTCCTTTCTAATGGGAACATGTCGTACCTTGTTACTGTGGCCCTGCTCTATGTGTCTTTAAATTCTTAGTGGGGTTTTTCCTAAAATTCGTCAGCCGTTGGACTCACTGCATACCCTATAACGGTATATCAGACCCTCTCCGTTCTAATGGGAACATGTCGTGCCTTGTTACTGTGACCCTGCTCTATGTTTCTTTAAATTCTTAGTGGAGTTTTTCCTAAAATTCGTCAGCCTTTGGACTCACTGCATGCCTTATAACTGTATAGCAGACCCTCTTCTTTCTAATGGGAACATGTCGTACCTTGTTACTGTGGCCCTGCTCTATGTGTCTTTAAATTCTTAGTGGGGTTTTTCCTAAAATTCGTCATCCGTTGGACTCACTGCATACCCTATAACTGTATCGCAGACCCTATCCTTTCTAATGGGAACATGTTGTACCTTGTTACTGTGGCCCTGCTCTATGTGTCTTTAAATTCTTAGTGGGGTTTTTCCTAAAATTCGTCAGCCGTTGGACTCACTGCATACCCTAGAACTGTAAAGCAGACTCTCTCCTTTCTAATGGGAATTTGTCGCTACTGTGGTCCTGCTCTATGTGTCTTTCATTTCTTAGTGGGTTTTTTCCTAAATTTGGTCAGCCGTTGGACTCACTGCATACCCTATAACTGTATAGCAGACCCTCTCCTTTCTAATGGGAACATGTCGTACCTTGTTACTATGGCCCTGCTCTATGTGTCTTTAAATTGTTAGTGACGTTTTTCCTAAAATTGGTCAGCCGTTGGACTCACTGCATACCCTATAACTGTACAGCAGACCCTCTCCTTTCTAATGGGAACATGTCTTACTTGTTACTGTGGCCCTGCTCTGTGTGTCTTTAAATTCTTAGTGGGGTTTTTCCTAAAATTGGTCAGCCGTTGGACTCACTGCATACCCTATAACTATATAGCAGACTCTCTCCTTTCTAAATGGAATTTGGCGTTACTGTGGCCCTGCTCTATGTGTCTTTAAATTCTTAGTTGGGTTTTTCCCAAATTTTGGCAGCCCTTGCAGTCACAGCATGGGCATTACCACTATAGGAGACCCGCTCCTTTATAATGGGAACATTTTTTTTACTGAGACCCTCCTCTATGTCTCTTCAAAGGGGTATTGGGTTGCGTCCAAATTTTCGGCAGCCCTTGCAGTCACTGGATATGCAATAACAGTATAGGAGACCCATTTGTTAATAATAAGTACAACAAAGCATAGCCGGCTGATGGCTCTCTAACAATAGCGACAGCCGACTGCTGGCCTTTGAAGAATAGTAAGGGCCATCTTATGGCCCTATAAAAATAGGCTTTATGACTTTCAGAGTCCCTCCATCATAAATAAAACAGGATGTGTCTGATGATGTGTCACACACCACATTGCCAGATAAGGTTGTAAAATGCAAAGATGACATTTCCCAGTGATTGCATTTGTGTCACCCTGGCCTGGATGCCACAAAATGTAATAAAGCTGTGTCTGAGAGCAAGGGGGAGGTTCTCTAGTCAGGGGAACATTAGCATGCAGTACCTCCTGTCTCAGGCCAGTAGGGGGAGCAGGCTGCCCCTATAAAAGCTGGTGCTGGGGGCAGGGTTAGAGAGAACTGGATGGCCTGTCTCAGCACTGAGACGTGTCCCGAAGCAGAGCAGGGACAGAAAGTTGTATTGCACCTAAGAGGAAGTGTGGCAGGAGGAGAGCCACAAGCCAGAGACAAGAGGCAAAGAGAGCCTGTCTTGGCAGATAAAAGACTTAATCTTCCAGACTTTGGTGTCTGAGGCTGGGAGGATTCCACATTCTCCAGCAGCTAACCAGTTCGCAAGGGACTGTATATTCCTTGGCCTAAGAAGCCTGGAGGCCCTGCCACAACAGAAGGGACCAGCAAAGCCGTACAACGCTGGGAGCAGAAAGGAACCCACGTCGCAGGCCATACAGGCGAGAGTACACGGAAAACTCGGAAACGTGGGCTGTTACCCTATAACGAGGAGAGAGCCAGAAGGAGAGCAGAAAGCACGGTAGGCCTACACCCTCACCCTGACCAGGGCCAATTTCCCCATTGCTCTCAGACATCCAGGTCCCCTCCTAGCCGGGACTGTTTATGGGTCAGTTTACCTGTTTTAGTAAAGACCCTGGACTGCAACCTGTTGTCTGTGTGCTCCTTGCTCCTCCAGCACTATCAGCACTGGGACTCTCTCTACCATCACTCCCACCATCCATTATACTGCCCTGGGGCCGCACTCTTCCCGTGGGGAGTCACACTACCCTAGCTGCACACCTCATCAGCCCCAGCGGTCTGCATGCAGCGGCGGTTCCTAATGACCGCAAATCCATGGGTGGCGTAGTCGGACATAATCAACAGCACATAGCAGACTACCAATGGCATGACCACCCTGAGCCACGGAACCGGGTTGCCACTACTACTCCCATCGTTCCCCTACTGCCTGGATCCGAGTGCCCCATGGCCCAGGGGGCGAGTCAGCTTTGGCGTAGTCGGCAGGATTTCGTGCCCGCAACCACCGGGTACTGCGTGCCTTCAAAAGACTGTCATACCTGCCGTGGTGAAGGTTCCCGCCATCCGGAGCCGTTTCCCGCCATTTCCAGCCGTCTCCCGCCATCTTCCATCGGTTCCCGCCATCTTCAGCCGTTTTCCCGCCATCGGACGCCATCTTCAGGACGCCGCGCGGGAAGAAGAGGGGCGTGGACGCCCAAAGCGCGCGAGACCCGAAGCTCTGCCCCACGCACCTACGCTGCGCAAGGTCCTGGAAGGGAGAGAGAGCGACGCTGACGTCATCAGGACGCGACGCCAGGTCCTCGTCCATAGCAGCAGCAGCGGAGCCGCGGCCTACAGAAGAGGATCGTCGGACGGTAGGCCACGCTTAACTAGGGGGGAGGAAGATGTCGGACACAGAGGCGCCCTCTACCACAAACGCAGCAGCAGCAGCGGTGATACCCTTTTCCGTGCCCTACATCCCTGGAGCAGCCTGGCTGCCCAAGTACTCAGGGGAGCCCCATGCCCTAACTGACTTTAAGGAAAGGCTATACAGTTTGTTCCAAGTCTACCCCCTGACAGAGGAACAGAAGGTCAGCATACTAACAGGGCAGTTAACTGGCGCAGCCCAAAGGGAGGTAAAATCATGGCCCACTGAGGAGAAAAGGACTGTGAAGGGTATTCTGGCCCGGCTGCGGGGTACCTTTGACACACGTACCTCCACTGAGATTAAAATGAGGTTCTATGGATGTAAGTAGCGGGCACAGGACAGCATCAGAGACTATGCCCTAAATCTGCAGGAAGCCTTGAGGGCTATTAAACAAACTGACCCTGGCAGTGTGCAGGAAACGGATAAGCTGCTAACAGAACAATTCATAGAAGGTCTGCTGTCTAGCGCCTACAGGGCCCAACTGCGCCTCATGTTCTTTCAGAACCCCGACCTGACCTTTGCCCAATTTAAGGACAGGGCCATAAGGGTGCTCCGTGAATCTGCAACCAGTGGCGCTATAAACCCCCGGCGCCCAGCTCTCACCTACCACCAGGAGGCGGCGCCCTCCTCTATGGACCCCGTGGGGGCTGATGCACAGGCCCTGAACCAAGCCCCGTCGAAAGACCTGCACCACCAAGTCCAGGAGCTGACCAGGAGCGTCGCGGCGTTGACCAGGACCGTCCAGGCGTTGCAAGTGGACCCGTCAAGACCCATCGAGCTGGCTTCAAGTCCGGAGGATGTCCCGTGGCGTCGACAGAGGAGGATCCCGTCGTTCCGAGGGGGGCCCACAGACCGAGGAGAGGATGGACAGCCCATTTGCCGTCGATGCAACCAGCCCGGACACATTTCCAGGTACTGTAATTTAAACGGGTCCAACCTGGGGCAGAGGGCCAACCCCCAGGCATAAGATCACCAGGCCCTTATAATTGGCGTGATAAGTACGTTGGGGGGCGCCCGGTTTTACCCGTGGTGCTGGACGGTATCCCCATGAGCGCCTTGCTGGATACTGGGTCACAAGTAACCACTATCCCTTATGTACTTTTTAAGCAGTATTGGACTGATGCTGATATCACACGGTATCCAGACAGTAACTTGAGCATCATCGCCAGTAATGGCTTACCCGTGCCGCAGATGGGGTTCAAGGAGATGACCATTAAAATTGGTAAAGTTGAACTACCGGCACAGGGAGTGATTATTGTGGACATTGACCGTCATGACATTGACCCTAAAATAACTGTGGGTACTAACGTGATTGAAAATTGTCTTTCAGAGGTAATTGTAATCTTACAACAGGTGGCGGTGAATGCTAGTTCCAGCCAACAGAGAGTCCTCAACAAGTAGATAAAAGCCCTGATGAGACGGCAGCAGGTAGAACTGTCTGGTGGTGAGATCGGTAGCGTAAGACTGAGTGACCCATTCCCCATTTCCATGCCTCCCAAAAGTGAAATGATGATCTGGTGTCGGACTGCAATCGGGTTGAGAGGTAGAGACTACCAAGCCATGGTAGAACCCGTGTACTCAGACAGCAGGCCCACCATTTTGACAGCTCAGGGGGTGGTTTATGTCCGTCATGGGAGGGTGCCCGTCCGCATCCTCAACATTGGGGAGAGGGAAGTACACTTACCCAGGTACGCTACACTCGCCAAACTGTTTGTCGTCGAACACAAAGCTATCAGGGCCGTGGAACCCTTGCCTCCATCTCCACAGGCGGAGGGTAATGGCTCCCAGAAACAAAAGGAGGACTGGTGCCAGAAACTCCATGTGGGTGCTGACTCCACTCCCCTGCACCAAAAACAAGGAGTCTACCGGGTGGTACAGGAGTACGAGAGAGTCTTTAGTAAGCACCCGCTAGACTTCGGTAGAGTAAAAGGGATAGAACACCACATCCCCACAGGGAGCCACCCACTAATAAAAGAGAGACACAGGCCTGTACCCCCTGCACATTATCAGAATGCCAAGGGCATGCTAAGAGAGATGAAAGAAGCTGGGGTCATTAGAGATAGCTGTAGCCCCTGGGCAGCCCCCTTGGTTCTGGTGAAAAAGAAAGACGGCACCATGAGAATGTGCGTGGACTATAGACAAATCAACCGTATCACCCACAAAGACGCATATCCGCTGCCTAGAATAGAGGAGTCTTTAGCCGCACTAAAATCAGCTAACTTCTTTTCTACTTTGGACCTTACTAGCGGGTACTGGCAGGTTCCTGTGGCAGAGGCTGACAAGGAGAAGACCGCCTTCACCACCCCGATGGGACTGAGCGAGTTCAACTGTATGCCTTTCGGGCTCTGCAACGCACCAGGGACCTTCCAGCGGCTGATGGAATGCTGTCTAGGGCACCCAAACTTCGAGACGGTCCTCCTTTACCTGGACGACGTGATCGTCTATTCGAAGACCTACGAGGACCATCTCAAACACCTGGCTGAGGTGTTCGAAGCCCTGGCAGGCTATGGCCTGAAGGTGAAACCATCGAAGTGTCACCTTCTGAAACCAAAGGTCCAGTACCTAGGGCACGTGGTAAGTGCGGAAGGAGTAGCCCCCGACCCTGACAAGGTCACGGCAATCAAGAGCTGGCCAAGCCCCTCGAACATCAAGGAGGTGAGACAGTTTCTCGGGTTGGTAGGCTACTACCGAAGGTTCATCCCCGGGTTCACTAAGATGGCAGCTCCTATGCAGGACCTCCTGATCGGACAGTCTAAGTCCAGGAGTCAAAAGCCACCCTTCAAGTGGGATAAACCGGAAGAGGAGTCCTTCCGCCAGTTGAAGATGGCCCTCACAGGGGATGAGATCCTGGCCTACCCTGATTATGGCCAGCCTTTTATCCTTCACACAGATGCCAGTAATGTGGGACTGGGAGCCGTACTGTCCCAAAACCAACAGGGCAGAGAAAGGGTGATCGCGTACGCCAGCCGGAAGCTGAGACCCACCGAGAGGAACCCGGAGAATTACAGCTCCTTCAAGCTAGAATTCTTGGCGGTGGTGTGGGCCGTGACGGAACGCTTCAAGCATTACCTGGCCTCCGCAAAGTTGACCGTGTACACGGACAACAAACCGTTGACACACTTGGACAATGCAAGACTGGGTGCCCTAGAACAGCGGTGGATGGCCCATCTCTCCAACTATGACTTCGTGATCAAGTACCGGGCCGGCAAAACCAATGCCAACGCTGACGCCCTATCGAGGATGCCTCACTTACCTGAAGGTGACGAAGACCCAGAAGAGCTGGAGGAGGTAGAACTCCCCGCGTTTCACCGGTATGGAGCGGCTCAATACTCCCACCGCGTGAAGGAGGAGGATCTAACAACCGTGATGATAAATCCCCTACCTCACCACAGCTGGGCCGAGACCCAAGATAGTGACCCTGCCATCCGCCTGGTGAAAGATCTGCTGACCCAGGAAGATGCCCGCATAGATCCGGATGCTCCAGAGGAAGCCAAGCAGCTATGGAAAGAGAAGAGCAAGCTGTTCCTCTACGAAGGCAAGTTGTGCAGAAGGATTGTCAACCACCGGATGCACGAGCTGACCTGGCAAGTCGTGGTCCCAAGACGGGATGCAGCCATGGTCCTGGGGGCTTACCATGACAGAGCGGGACACTTCGGTTGGAAGAAACTGGAGTTCCTGCTAAGAGGAAGGTTCTTTTGGGTCGGCATGAGAGGAGCTGTAGAAAAGTGGTGCAGAGACTGTGGCCCTTGTCACCTGAGGAGGAAGGACAGCACCAGCCAGAAGACACCCTTGAGGCCCATCGTCACCACGCAGCCTCTTGACCTGGTAGCTCTGGACCACGTCAAATTGGCTCCAAGCCGGTCTGGATACATCTATGCCCTGACAATCGTGGACCACTATTCCCGTTTTCTAGTGGTGGTCCCGGTAAAGGACTTGACAGCCCAAACAGCAGCCAGAGCCTTCCAGCAATATTTCTGTGGTCCACACGGGTATCCGGAACAGGTCCTGACAGACCAGGGTCCAGCGTTCGAGGCTGAAATCTTCCAGGAGTTCTGCAGCCTCTATGGCTGCAAGAAGATTCGTACAACGCCTTACCACCCCCAAACCAACGGGATGTGTGAGAAGATGAACAATATAGTCATTGATCTCCTAAAGACGTTGCCCCTGGAGGAACGCAGCCTGTGGCCAGAAAAACTGCCGGATCTGATTGTATAAGTCTATCATATCCCGGTGAATGCTACGAACTGCACCCCGGCTTACCTGATGCGAGCCAGACCAGGTAAGCTGCCCGTAGACCTGGAGATGGGAGTCCTGACACCTGAGGACACCTCCCCGGATGCGGACTGGGATACGGAAAGGCAACTGCAGTACAAGAAGGTACAGGAGAGTGTGGAGAAGAGCCTGGCCCAGGTGAGAGAAAGGCAAGAAAAACTC
Source organism: Phyllobates terribilis (assembly GCF_046119375.1). Lineage (NCBI taxonomy): Eukaryota > Metazoa > Chordata > Amphibia > Anura > Dendrobatidae > Phyllobates > Phyllobates terribilis. Next base: position 86,710,001 of record NW_027362768.1, on the reverse strand, counting down.
TTCAATCAACACGCCCCTGCTGGTCCCCTAGAACCTGGTGAGCAAGTCCTAAAGCGAAAAAGAAGGCTATATAAGTTGGACGACCAGTGGGAAAGGGAACCCTACACCGTATTGCAGTCTGACCACGACAACCCAAAGGTGTGCGTAATCACCAAGGACGGAGGAGAAACCACTAGTGTCGTCTCCAGAGACCACATCAAAAGGTGCCCCGAGCAACTCCGTAGTGCAGAAGAGGATCAGAGTGACCTTGAACCCGCAGAGGACAAGGAAGAAATGATCAGCACCGTTCTCGGAGAGTTCCCTCAGTCCTGGACTCGCATAAATGATGCCATAGTGGTACCTGTCCTGCATTTCCTGCAACCGACTGCGAAACAACCTGCACCAGAGCCGGAAGGTGAAGAAGAGCAAGCAGTTCCAGAGGCAGAAGAGCCTGTACCAGCAGCCCAGGAGACTCAACCCTCTGCTGACAGTGAGCCTGCCATGCCTGCGGTAAGCCAAAGAACCCGCAGACAGCTGCCTGCCCTACCTGTACACCCAGCTGGTAGCTGTATCCCTAACGCTAGTGGGGAAAGCCAGGTTGGTCCACCACCAGACAGTGGGCTACGTAGATCAACAAGGAGCACAAAGGGGTAGATACCCGCTCGCTGGAAAATATAGAGTGCACTAAAATTGTAAATAACCCTGTTGCCAAATGTTGAAATGTTTGCCAAGTTACCTGCATTTTTATTAATAGTGTATTTCAGTTTCTTGCAGCTACCGTAAGGACTCAAAGGTTATGGACTTTTTATAACCGGGACCTTGTATGGACTGCGTTCGGAGCCTAACCAAGGAATGAACTAAGACTGTAAAGGACTTGGGGTAGGACAGACCCCCACCTGGTTAAGGCTCCCCGTTGTATTGGTGATATGGACACCCGGTCACAGACCACACTGTGACCTTAAGAACTCAATCTGTGCGTCGCTTGTATACTAATGTTTTATGGTCATGCATATAATCCTTGTTTACTGTTTAGTCCCGGAGTACTAAATTTTACTAGGGGGGAATGTGTCACCCTGGCCTGGATGCCACAAAATGTAATAAAGCTGTGTCTGAGAGCAAGGGGGAGGTTCTCTAGTCAGGGGAACATTAGCATGCAGTACCTCTGTCTCAGGCCAGTAGGGGGAGCAGGCTGCCCCTATAAAAGCTGGTGCTGGGGGCAGAGTTAGAGAGAACTGGATGGCCTGTCTCAGCACTGAGACGTGTCCCGGAGCAGAGCAGGGACAGAAAGTTGTATTGCACCTAAGAGGAAGTGTGGCAGGAGGAGAGCCACAAGCCAGAGACAAGAGGCGAAGAGAGCCTGTCTTGGCAGATAAAAGACTTAATCTACCAGACTTTGGTGTCTGAGGCTGGGAGGATTCCACATTCTCCAGCAGATAACCAGTTTGCAAGGGACTGTATATTCCTTGGCCTAAGAAGCCTGGAGGCCCTGCCACAACAGAAGGGACCAGCAAAGCCGTACAAGGCTGGGAGCAGAAAGGAACCCACGTCGCAGGCCATACAGGCGAGAGTACACGGAAAGCTCGGAAACGTGGGCTGTTATCCTATAACGAGGAGATAGCCAGAAGGAGCGCAGAAAGCACGGTAGGCCTACACCCTCACCCTGACCAGGGCCAATTTCCCCATTGCTCTCAGACATCCAGGTCCCCTCCTAGCCGGGACTGTTTATGGGTCAGTTTACCTGTTTTAGTAAAGACCCTGGACTGCAACCTGTTGTCTGTGTGCTCCTTGCTCCTCCAGCACTATCAACACTGGGACTCTCACTACCATCACTCCCACCATCCATTATACTGCCCTGGGGCCGCACTCTTCCTGTGGGGAGTCACACTACCCTAGCTGCACACCTCATCAGCCCCAGCGGTCTGCATGCAGCGGCGGTTCCTAATGACCGCAAATCCACGGGTGGCGTAGTCGGACATAATCAACATCACATAGCGGACTACCAATGGCCTGGCATGAGGTTGTGAAAAGCTTCCGCCTCCAAGAGCTTAAAATGCCATATTTCAAGTGCAAAGTGCTGCATACTTGCACTTGCATTCCAAGTAACAGAAAACTAAGCAGATGGTGGCATCTATCATCATCATGGCCTCACCTCGGCACTATGAACTCTCCTGAAGGAGAAGCCAGGGCCCGCCGGAGGAGTCTCCGGTTCTCTGGTGGGCCTATCCAACCCTGCCGAAAAGCAGCCCTGGCTAAGAAAAGTGTGGGGGAAGGTTCCCAGACACTCTATGGCTGCTTTTTTAATGTGGATCGGCCATACTTATGTGGCGCCCCTGAGGGTTCAGTCGCCACAGAGGTACTGCACCTCACCCAGTGGTGTGGTATCTCACTCTCAGGTAAGGAAGGAGTACTGCCCGGGACCCTAACACCTGCATCCAACACTACACTACTCCAGACCAGCAGGAGGGGCAAGATGCGTCACTTTCCTGCTGAGCCCTGTCCCTGGCTGGAGTGGGGGCAACCAAAGTGATGGGGAACCATGTAGAGGGTGTGGGTGGAGGAAGAAGTTCAGGGGAGCATTGGAAGAAGTGATATAAAAAGAGGGTGGAACATTCTATAGGGAGTTCAGTCAGAGGAGTCTGAGTGGAGAAGTAGTAGGAGCAGGAACTCTGTAGGAGCTCTGCTCAGGAGGAGGGCCTAGCCAGAGAGTCCCAAGACTGAAGAGAGAGAGGAGCAGGAAAGGCTCCAGGAATGTGGAAGGGAGCCCAGGGGTATGGGTAGTGCTGCAGGCCACCCCAAACGTCCGAATCTACCAGGAGGTGGAGGGGTTCAGGTCACACAGAGGGGACCGGTCCCTAAACTAGCGGAGTTCTTTAAGCCTCAACTAGGAAACCGGAGGCTGCAGTATTTCAGGTACTGCAGCCACAAGCCACATCTGTCTCACCAAGAAGGTGGCCATAGAGGACCCAGGTGACAGAGAAGACGTCGCCCGGCAAGGTCCGCGGTCACTGGATTGGGACACTAGGTGTGAGGTGCAGGGAGACGACCAGAGGGAATACACAGAATGGGGTCCTGTTACGTACTCCGGAGAGACCTGGGAGTTTGCTGAACCCCTCCCTGAGTAAGCACTGGACACCGTGGGAAGTTACTCTAGTACTGGTAACTGGAAGTCTAAGAAACCGTGAGTAAACCCTGAGGACTGCACCTTACTGTCTCTGATCATTATCTGCGCCATCCCCTGCACTACACTGCACAGTAATATCTACACTGCCCTGGAGCTAAGTTCCACCTGTGGAGAGCTAAACCAACTCTGCTGCATTTACACCAGCTCCAGAGGACCTGCTCCGCAGCAGCGGCTCCATATAGCCGCATACCACAGGTGGCGTCACGAACTGTATATAAAAACTATAAATCCTCTGTAAATATTCCCCTTTTGATTGACCGCCCTGGATCACAGACCGAGTCACCGCCACTGTGACATCTCCCCTAGAAACGACTGGCCCGGCACCGAGTACCCCACGGCCCAGGGGGTGCGTCACTTATGCATGTTATTTCTCAAAACGCATTACAGATCAGGCCATTGTCCAACTCTGTATTCAAGAAATTAAATGTGCAAAGAAAGATGTGTGTGTGTGTCAAAGCACCACCGACAAGTGCGAGTTGATGTTGGACAGGCTGCCATTGCTTCTGCAACAAGCTCAATTACAGGACTTCCTGGAAGAAATGACATGCAGGGTAGATACGGTTTCCCTCTATGCCAGTCCTTTCACCGAGCTAAATACAACTCTCAGCAAAAAAAGTTTTGGACTGGCTCCGTACCATCCCTGGCCTGTCCACGTGTTTGTGGTTAGGTGGTCCTTCCCAGTAAGTGCACTGGGGAGGGCACGGGTAATGTTGTGGGACCCGTGCTTGTGGAAGGTGGAGGCTATACCGGGAAATAAAGTGGCGGCTGGGGACCGAGTATGGACACCCGGCCGCCGCCGGCATGAGGTTATGAAAAGCTTCCGCCTCCACGAGCCTAAAAGGCCATATTTCAAGTGCAAGCAGCTGTCTAAAATTTGGCAGTATAGTATTGCAGCCTGTGGGTGACTGCCCGCATACTTGGGCTTGCATTCCAAGGAATGGGGTAGAGACAACTGAACGCTGCAGTGGGACAAGGACGTGGATGGTGATTGTTGCAAGTCTGCAATGACAGGTGCATGGCGGGAGACATTTTCTCATGCGCCAAGGATCACTTATGATGGGCACACTTTTAGGCAGTGACCTGGGAGTCAGAGATGCTTCCAGAGGTCTTCCCCATGCTGTTCCCATGTCTTTTCAGCACTGTATGCATGTGTCTGATGATGTGTCACACACCACATGGCCAGATAAGGTTGTAAAATGTTAAAATGACATTTCCTGGTGAATGCATTTGTCTTGGTTGAAAGCAATGCAAAAGTGCAAAAACGCATCAAAAACGCTACGTGTGAACATAGCCCAAGGTGTGGAGGAGTATTTTTGTTTTTGGTTATTTATTTTGCCTTATATACAAGTCATTACCCTGGAAAGGATGTTCCTTAACATATTTCCCAGGAAAATCCATTTTGGTTTCATTTTTGTAGGTTTTATTGTGAGTCCGTAAAAGTCGCGTAATACTCTGACCACGTTGTTGACAGCAGTGATCTGGGAGTCAGAGTTGCTTCCAGGGGTCTTCCCTAGGCTGTTCCCATGTCACTTGAGGACAGTTCCCATCGATTTGGGCAATTTATAGGCCCTCTGCAGACCACCGGGTGGAGCTGCCTGAAAAATGCTCGAGTTTCCCATAGACTTACATTGGGCTCGTTGCTCGGGTCGAGCACCCGAGTATTCCAATTTGCTCGACCCGAGCAACGAGTACCTGAGCATTTTAGTGTTCGCTCATCACTAAAGGTTACCCAACACACACAATAAAATAATAAGGGCAGATATAGGGAGTGCAGTAAAAATTCCAAAACAGACTTTCTTTTCTAGTAATAATAATGGCACTTATCCATGTTTGAATTGTGCTGAGTGCAATAATGTGATAAGGGGCCAATATTTCTTACATCCCTATACAGGTAAACGTTTTACAATTAAAGGGTTTTTTACTTGTAAAACTAGTAATGTAATTTATTCTATAAAATGACCGTGTGGCTTACTTTATATAGGGGAGAGTATGCAGCAGGTGGGTAGGAGGATAAATAAGCATAAATCCACCATTCGATGTAATGATTTGACATTGCCTCTTCCATATCACTTTAATGAGAAGAAACAATCCATAGCGCAATTAAAATATCAAATATTGGAACAGGTTGAATTTAGTGTTGAGCGAGCGTGCTCAATGTAGCGCCCCGAGGGCTCGGCCGCTACAGGGGTATTGCACCTCTGCCAGAGGTGTGGTATTCTACTCCCAGGTAAGGATGGAGTATGGACCAGGGCTCAGTTAGCTGCATACAGCACACTCACCCCATTTCCGAGGGACAGCTCAACGGTGCTCCCATTAGACAGAAATGCAGGTACGACAGACCATGTCCCTGGCTGGAGTGGGGAGGGGGGAGGAAAACTCAGTGATGTAGGAGCAGACAGGGGTTGGTTCCTGAGCGTAGGTAGGAGCCCATTGGTTGCTGGTCACCTGGGCTCATGGCTAAAGGGAGGTATAAAAGGTGGGCACCATCTTAGTTCTGGGTTGAGTTGAGACAGGGAGTAGAGGCTCTGTAGGAGCTCTACTCCAGAGTGGGCCTAGAGAAAGGACGAGGAGGAGAGTGGAGAGAGAGAGGAGGTGAAGGGGAGCTGTGGTTCCTTCTCAGCCCAGCTCCACGGGAAAGGAGAAGAAGGAGGAACCGAAAAGAGGAGAAGAAGAGACAGAGGAACAGAGGGGCTCGGGAACAAGAAGGTGGAAGGGACCCTAAGAACCCATGAGAATATCGGGTGAAGGGTCAGGCAGATTAAGGGTACCAGATCCCAAGTTGGTGTAGGAGAAACAACCCTCAGCCAAAGACCGGAGGCTGTGACCATTTATTGGTGCAGCACCTCATCAAACCTGCTAGGAAGGCACCATAAAGGACAGCGGGGAACGGGGCCCACGTTTACCCGCGCAGATCCGCGGCAGCTGGACAAAAGTGGGTCACTGGTGAGGCAGGCCAGAGAAAGGATAAAAGGGGGTCCTGAGCCTTACCTCTGAGCTGCCTGGGAGTTGACCGAGCCCCACACCTGGTAGACGCAGCACGGCTCGGCGGTCACTGCTGACAGAAGTGACCCGGAACAAATGAACTGTGAGTAAAGACCCCGGACTGTAACTTGTTGTCTGTGTGCTCCTTCGCGCCTCCAGCACTACCGGTACTGGGACTCTCACCACCATCACTCCCACCATTCACTACACTGCCCTGGGGCTGCACTCTTCCCGTGGGGAGTCACACCACCTCAGCTGCATACACCATCAGCCCCAGCGGTCTACCTGGCAGCGGCGGTTCCTAATGACCGCAAATCCACGGGTGGCATAGTCGGACGTTAACAACAGCACATAGCAGACTACCATTGGTCTGACCACTCTGAGCCACGGACCGGGTCACCACTACTACCCCCATCGCTCCCCTATTGCCCGGATCAGAGTGCCCCACGGCCCAGGGGGCGAGTCACTCGACACTGCTCGTTACTCGCCCGAGCATCACGCTACTCGGGATGTTCGGCGAGCACCGAGCATTTCCGGGTTACTCGGGTGGGCGCTCGGGTGTCCGCCCTGCATGTTTGGCGCTCTTTACTGAGCCAATGAACATGCAGAGATTGCCAGGCAGGCACTGTAATGCCGCAGCCATGTTGTTTGTGGGCATTACAGTGATTGGCTGGCCGCACAGCGTCACCTCGAGTATTTAAAACCGGGCGCCGCCATCTTGGACACAGTCGCTCCGGATCAGCCAGTGTAGGGTCAGTGCTGCTGAGTTAGGGAGAGATATATAGTGCGTAATAGGCAGTGTAGGGTCTCTAAAGGCTACCAAATCAAACAAACAGTCCTTCTCAGGATTAATATCCGTCCCAGATATCAGGCAGGCAGGCTGCATAGGAGACGCAGTGGATATACCAGCAAACGCTGCATTACTGTCCTGTGTGCTCCTGTTGATCAAATTGCTAGACTTATCACCCCGGTCTCAGGGGCAAGGAAAAAAAATTTTTTTTTCATCTAAATCCTGCATTTATTTTTTTTTCCTCAGTCAGACTGTCCAAATACGCATCTTATTAACCTTTTGGTATTGCCCCCCCCCCCCCCAAGAAAAAAAATTTGAGTGTGTCTCTGACTGTTCAGACACCAATATATCTGTTTAAAAGAGTCTGGTGTAGGCCAGAAAGATAGAACTGTGGTTTTGCAGTTCCACGGGTCAAATCTCTGTATTATCCTGTGTTTGGCATTTTTTGCCGTAAAAAAAACAGCAATAGTGTCTCCCTGACTGGTCAGACTCCAATATATCTGTTTAAAAGAGTCTGGTGTATGCCACATAACTATTACTGTGGTTTTGCAGTTCCACGGGTCAAATCTCTGTATTATCCTGCTTTTGGCATTTTTTGCCGTAAAAAAAAAACTGTAATAGTGTCTCCCTGACTGGTCAGACACCAATATATCTATTTAAAATAGTCTGGTGTACGCCACATAACTATACCTGTGGTTTTGCAGTTCCATGGGTCAAATCTCTGTGTTATCCTGCTTTTGGCATTTTTTGCCGTAAAAAAAAACTGTAATAGTGTCTCCCTGACTGGTCAGACACCAATATATCTGTTTAAAAGAGTCTGGTGTATGCCACATAACTATAACTGTGGTTTTGCAGTTCCACGGGTCAAATCTCTGTATTATCCTGCTTTTGGCATTTTTTGCCATAAAAAAACTGTAATAGTGTCTCCCTGACTGGTCAGACACCAATATATCTGTTTAAAAGAGTCTGGTGTACGCCACATAACTATAACTGTGGTTTTGCAGTTCCACGGGTCAAATCTCTGTATTATCCTGCTTTTGGCATTTTTTGCCGTAAAAAAAAACAGTAATAGTGTCTCCCTGACTGTTCAGACACCAATATATCTATTTAAAAGAGTCTGGTGTAAGCCAGAAAAATATAACTGTGGTTTTGCAGTTCCACGGGTCAAATCTCTGTATTAACCTGCTTTTGGCATTTTTGCAGTAAAAAAAAAACTGTAATAGTGTCTCCCTGACTGGTCAGACACCAATATATCTGTTTAAAAGAGTCTGGTGTACGCCACATAACTACAACTGTGGTTTTGCAGTTCCACGGGTCAAATCTCTGTATTATCCTGCTTTTGGCATTTTTTGCCATAAAAAACAAACAGTAATAGTGTCTCCCTGACTGTTCAGACACCAATATATCTGTTTAAAAGAGTCTGGTGTAGGCCAGAAAAATATAACTGTGGTTTTGCAGTTCCACGGGTCAAATCTCTGTATTATCCTGTTTTTGGCATTTTTGCCGGAAAAAAAAACTGTAATAGTGTCTCCCTGACTGATCAGAGACCATTATATCTGTTTAAAAGAGTCTGGTGTAGGCAAGAAAAGTAGAACTGTGGTTTTGCAGTTCCATGGGTCAAATCTCTGTATTATCCTGTTTTGGGCATTTTTTGCCGTAAAAAATAAACTGTAATAGTGTCTCCCTGACTGGTCAGACACCAATATATCTGTTTAAAAGAGTCTGGTGTGCGCCACATAACTATAACTGTGGTTTTGCAGTTCCACGGGTCAAATCTCTGTATTATTCTGCTTTTTGCATTTTTTGCCGTAAAAAAAAACAGTAATAGTGTCTTCCTGACTGTTCAGACACCAATATGTCTGTTTAAAAGAGTCTGGTATAGACCAGAAAAATAGAACTGTGGTTTTGCAGCTCCACGGGTCAAATCTCTGTATTATCCTGTTTTTGGCATTTTTTGCCGTAAAAAAACTGTAATAGTGTCTCCCTGACTGGTCAGACACCAATATCTCTGCTTAAAAGAGTCTGGTGTAGGCCAGAAAAGTAGTACTGTGGTTTTGCAGTTCCACGGGTCAAGTCTCTGTATTGTCCTGTTTTTGGCATTTTTTGCTGTAAAAAAAACTGTAATAGTGTCTCCCTGACTGGTCAGACACCAATATATCTGTTTAAAAGAGTCTGGTGTACGCCACATAACTATAACTGTGGTTTTGCAGTTCTATGGGTCAAATCTCTGTATTCTCCTGTTTTTGTCATTTTTTGCCGTAAAAAAAGCTGTAATAGTGTCTCCCTGACTGGTCAGACAACAATATATCTGTTTAAAGGAGTCTGGTGTAGGCCAGACAAATAGAACTGTGGTTTTCCTCTTCCACGGTTCTAATCTCCTTTTTATTACCCTTTTTCCATTGATAGTGCGAGTGTAAGCTATTTTACTTCATTTACAAAGGGCAAGGCCCTTGGCAAGGGACGTGGAACTGGACGTTCTGGTGATGGTGCGTGTAGAGGACAGGGCCGTGGCCAAGGTGAAAATGTGCCACAACCAACAGCCACATCTTCTCGCTCCCACTTCTTGACCGAATTACTAGGGAAGCACACTACAACACCATTACTGTGGTTTTGCAGTTCCACGGGTCAAATCTCTATATTATCCTGTTTTTGTCATTTTTTGCCGTAAAAAAAGCTGTAATAGTGTCTCCCTGACTGATCAGACACCAATATATCTGTTTAAAAGAGTCTGGTGTAGGCCAGACAAATAGAACTGTGGTTTTCCTCTTCCACGGTTCTAATCTCCTTTTTATTACCCTTTTTCCATTGATAGTGCGAGTGTAAGCTATTTTACTTCATTTACAATGGGCAAGGCGCTTGGCAAGGGACGTGGAACTGGACGTTCTGGTGATGGTGCGTGTAGAGGATGGGGCCGTGGCCAAGGAGAAAATGTGCCACAACCAACAGCCACATCTTCTCGCTCCCACTTCTTGACCGAATTACTAGGGAAGCACACTACAACACCAGTATTGCGAACGGATCAGTGTGAACAGATAATACTTCCAGTTACCTGGGCACCACCACCTCCAGTCTGTCTTCCACACGGTCAAGTTTTAGTAGCCGTGAGTCTCGACCGCATACTCCTCCTCACCCTGCTGCTCCTTCCTCCCACCATGCTGAGTGTCGTCAGACAGCAACTGATCCCACACTTGGACACTCTGAAGAGCTGTTCACTGGTCCATTTCCATATTTGTACCCCTCGCCTGCTCCGCTTTAAGTGGTGGAAGAGGAGATCCCATGTAGCGATGCCCAAATATTTGAACAGCCACGGCCAGAGGAAGTCGACGCTGGCAATTTGTCACAACAGGTGGACAATGACTAGACACAATTGCCACAAGGTGAGGAGGAGGATCGTGGTGCGCAAGTGGAAGAGGAGGAGGTGGTGGATGATCTAGTAACTGACCTAACGTGGCAGAAGGACATGCAGAGCGAGGCCAGCAGCACACAGGGGGAGGAAGGGAGAGTACCCCAACAGGCAGGAAGAAGCAGTGTGGTGGCCGCACACAGAAGGCGGGCAACAGTTCCCCTTTACACCAACACAAGGGACATTGCCAGTACAACCGGTAGGTTTTCCAGAGTCTGGAAATTTTTTAAAGACTCTGCTGATAACCCCAAAAAGGCCATTTGTACCACCTGCCATGCCAGCATCAGCAGGGGTGACAAAACTACCAGCTTGACCACCACCAGCATGATCAGGCACATGTCAGCAAAGCACCAACTTTGTGGGGCGAACCCCAGGGTCCACGAACAGTGTCAGCGGGTGTCACCACTGCTTCTTCCGCTGTTGTGCGAGTAATAGAACCCCATGTTGTGCATGCAAGGCAATCCCCTGTCCATACTGCATGCAAAGATGCCCCCTCCTCTCAGTTTTCACTTGTTATGGCAGTTTCTCAAGAAACAGCATCAACGTCCACGTCCACGCCCACCGCAGCATTCAATTGTCCATATCCCAGAGCTTTGAACGAAAGCGCAGATTCGCAGCCAACGTCCTACAGGCCACAGTCCTAAATTCGCACATTTCACGACTACTTGCATTGGAAATGCTGCCTTTTAGGCTGGTGGAGACAGAATCCTTCCGCAACCTTATGGCGGTGGCCGTCCCTCGGTACTCGATTCCCAGCCGACACTATTTTGCCCGGTGTGCCATCCTCGCACTACACAAGCATGTGTCCCAAAACATCTGCCGTGCCCTCAACAACGCAGTTACTGGGAGAGTCCACCTGACAACGGACACGTGGACAAGTGCTTGTGGCCAGGGACAGTACATCTCCCAGATGGCACACTGGGTAAACATAGTGGAAGCCAGGACCCCGTCGGACCTCGGGACGGAACACATCCTCCCCACACCGAGGATTGTGGGCCCTATGTCAGTCAGAGTTGCCCCCACAGTGTACAGCTCCTGCGCATCATCCTCCTCCTCCTCCTCATGTTCAGCCTCCATCTCAGATATCACTACGTCAGTTACAAGCTGGAAGCACTGCAGTACTGCCTCAGCCAAGCGGCAACAGGCTGTGCTGAAACTCATAAGCTTAGGTGATAAACCTCACACTGCTTGTGAGTTGTGGACAGATGTGAAAGAGCAGGCAGATCTGTGGCTGAGACCGCTGAACCTACATCCAGGCATGGTCGTGTGTGACAATGGCCGTAACCTGGTGGCGGCTCTGAGGCGAAGCGAGATCACACAAGTACCATGCCTGGCTCATGTGCTTAACCTCGTGGTTCAGCGGTTTCTTAAATCGCACCCCGAGTTGCCAGACCTGCTCGTCAAAGTACGTCGCCTGTCAGCTCATTTTCGCAAGTCAGCTACAGCTTCCGCCCCCCTTGCTGTGTTGCAGCAGCATTTGCAGCTTCCGGCACACTGACTGGTGTGTGATGTCCCCACACGTTGGAGCTCTACCCTCCACATGTTGCAAAGGATTTGTGAGCAGAAGAGAGCAGTTGTGGAGTACCAGCTGCAACAAGGCCATCGATATTCAGGTCAGACTCCACACATACAGTAAGACCTGAGGAGTGGACCTGGATGTCTGACATATGTACCATCCTGACAAACTTTGAGGAGTCCACCAAGAAGGTAAGTGGCGATGACGCCATCATTAGCGTCAGCATCCCACTTGTCTGTCTTTTGCAACACTCTCTGCAGAGAATTAAAGAGGAGGCATTGCAGCAAGAGTATGATGAGATGGATCAAGAACCCGTAATTGGTGATTACACACAGCCCAGCCTCATCTCATCCCAACGTGCATTGGGGGACATTGAGGGAGAGGAGGAGGAGGAGGAAGAACATGAGCTGGTATCATGCGCTGTAGACGGTAGTACCTGTACAACTGTCATACAGTCGGTTCAGTGTGGGTGGTCTGAGGACAGGGGGGAGGAGGAGGAGGAGGAGAGCATGGTCAGTACTCATCTTGGTGAGGACACAGAAGTCTTGCCCATTACCAGTCTGGCACGCATGGCTGACTTTATGTTACGCTGCCTTAACAGTGACCCTCGCGTTGCCAAAATGTTGGGTGACAGTCATTACTGGTTGGTGACACTTTTAGTCCCCCGCTACAAGGAGAACTTTCACTCTCTTATTCCTGAGGTGGAGAGGTCTACAAAAATGCTTCAGTACCAGAAGGCCCTTGCTGCAGAACTGTTAAAAAAATTCCCATCTGAACACGCTAGCGGCAGAGGTCACAGTTCGTTGACCAACCAAGGCGTACAGGCGAGAGAGACGCAACTCTAATCCAGCAGAAGCAGGGGAACACTGTCAACATTCTGGGACAGTTTTCTGAGACTCGCGCAGCTTACAGGCCCTGAGGCGCGGGGTACTCTCACAAGGAGTGGAAAGTTTCAAAAGATGGTGAGGGAGTACCTTGCTGACCGTTCCAGCATCCTCCGTGATTCCTCTGTGCCTTTTAATTATCGGGTATTCGAGCTGGACACTTGGAATGAACTCGCTCTGTACGCCTTGGAGGTCCTGGCCTGCCCTGCCACTAGCGTGTTATCGGAGCGTGTTTTTAGTGCCGCTGGGGGAATAATAACTGATAAGTGCACTCGCCTATCAACTGACAATGCTGACAAGCTGACTCTTATCAAAATGAACAAGGGCTGGATTGGGCCAGACTTCTCATCACCACCAAATGACAGCAGAGTAACATAAAGTCAAATCCACTGTGTTATTTCGGGAGGAGTATTCCCATGCACCGCTTCATACCCACACATGGGTATACGCTTCCTCAGTTCGGCTTTTTTTGCTCTTCTCCTTCTCCTCAGCCTCCACCACCACTATACCACCAGGGTGACCATGGTCCGTGTTGCCAGCATTGCAAGTTCCTCCGTCCTAATTTTTGGCAGCTTTGCTTCGCAGGCATAGGCAAAGACTATGGGAGATCTACTCTCCAATAATGGGAATAATGTTTTTAATATGCTGTACTGCATGGCTCTTGTAAGGGGCATTAAAACCATCTTGTTAAATGACTCTGACCTCCACGTCTCTTCCAAGGGGCATTTAAACCGTCTTGTTAAGCTACTGCAACCTCCACGTCTCTTCCAAAGGCATTAAAACCGTATTATTAAGCTAATGCGACCTCCACCACTTTTCCAAGGGGCATTAAAACCATCTTGTTAAGCTACTGCGACCTCCACGTCTCTTCCAAGGGACATTTAAACCGTCTTGTTAAGCTAATGCGACCTCCACCACATTTCCAAGGGGCATTAAAACCGTTTTGTTAAAGCACGCTGACCTCCACGTCTCTTCCAAGGGGCATTAAAACCGTATTGTTAAGCTACTGTGACCGCAACCACTTCTCCAAGGGGCATTAAAACCATGTTGTTAAGCTCCTCTAACCTCCACCATTCTTCTAAGGGGCATTTAAACTGTCTTGTTAAGCTACTGCAACCTCCACGTCTCTTCCAAGGGGCATTAAAACCTTCTTGTTAAGCTACTGCAACCTCCATGTCTCTTCCAAGGGGCATTAAAACCATCTTGTTAAGCTACTGTGACCTCCATCGCTCTTCCAAGGGGCATTAAAACCGTCTTGTTAAGCTACTGCGACCTCCACCACTTCTCCAGGGGGCATTAAATCTGTCATGTTAAGCTACTGCGACCTCCACCACTTTTCCAAGGTGCATTAAAGCTGTCTTCTTAAGCTACTGTGACCTCTACCACTCTTCCAAGGGGATTAAAACTGTCTTGTTAACCTACTGCGACCTCCACCACTTTTCCAAGGGGCATTAAAGCTGTCTTGTTAAGCTACTGCAACCTCTACCACTCTTCCAAGGGGCATTAAAACCGTCTTCTTAAGCTACTGTGACCTCCACCGCTCTGCCAAGGGGCATTAAAATCATCTTGTTAAACCACTCTGACCTCCATGTCTCTTCCAAGGGACATTAAAACCATCTTGTTAAGCTACTGCGACCTCCACCACTTTTCCAAGGGGCATTAAAACTGTCTTGTTAAGCTACTGTAACCTCCACCACTCTTCCAATGGGCATTTAAACCGTCTTGATAAGCTACTGCAACCTCCACGTCTCTTCCAAGGAGCATTAAAACCATCTTGTTAACCTACTGCAACCTCCACGTCTCTTCCAAGGGGCATTTAAACCACCTTGATAAGCTACTGCAACCTCCACGTCTCTTCCAAGGGGCCTTAAAACCATCTTGCTAAGCTAATGCAACCTCCACCACTTTTCCAAGGGGCATTAAAACCGTCTTATTAAGCTACTGCGACCTCCACCACTTTTCCAAGGGGCATTAAAGCTGTCTTGTTAAGCTACTGCAACCTCCACCACTTTTCCAAGGGGCGTTAAAGCTGTTTTATCAAGCTACTGTGACCCCCACCACTCTTCCAAGGGGCATTAAAACTGTTTTATTAAGCTACTGCGACCTCCAGCACTTCTCCAAGGGGCATTAAAACCGTCTTGTTAAACTACTGTAACCTCCACCACTCTTCCAAGGGGCATTTAAACCATCTTGTTAAGCTACTGCAACCTCCACATCTCTTCCAAGGGGCATTAATACCGTCTTGTTAAGCTACTGCGACCTCCACGTCTCTTCCAAGGGGCATTTAAACCATCTTGTTAAGCTACTGAAACCTCATTGTCTCTTCCAAGTGGCATTAAAATCGTCTTGTTAAGCTAATGCGACCTCCACCACTTTTACAAGGGGCATTAAAACCGTCTTGTTAAGCTTCTGCGACCTCCACCACTTTTCCAAGGGACATTAAAGCTGTCTTGTTAAGCTACTGCGACCTCCACCACTTTTCCAAGGGGCATTAAAGATGTCTTATTAAGCTACAGTGACCTCCACCACTCTTCCAAGGGGCATTAAAACCATCTTGTTAAGCTACCGTGACCTTCACTGCTCTTCCAAGGGGCATTAAAACCATCTTGTTAAGTTAATGCGAACTCCACCACTTTTCCCAGGGGCATTGATATTGTCTTTTTATTCCACTGTGACCTCCATGTCTCTTCCAAGGGGCATTAAAACCATCTTGTTAAGCTACTGCGACCTCCACGTCTCTTCCAAGGGGCATTAAAACCATCTTGTTAAGCTACTGCAACCTCCACGTCTCTTCCAAGGGGCATTAAAACCATCTTGTTAAGCTAATGCGACCACCACCACTTTTCCAAGGGGCATTAAAACGGTCTTGTTAAGCTACTGCGACATCCACGTCTCTTCCAAGGTGCATTTAAACCGTCTTGTTAAGCTACTGCAACCTCCACATCTTTTCCCAGGGGCATTCATATTGTCTTTTTATTCCAATGTGATCTCCACGTTTCTTCCAAGGGGCATTAAAACCATCTTGTTAAGCTACTGAGACCTCCACCACTCTTCCAAGGGGCATTAAAACCGTCTTGTTAAGCTACTGTGACCTCCACGTCTCTTCCAAGGGGCATTAAAACCGGTTTGTTAAGTTACTGCAACCTCCACGTCTCTTCTAAGGGGCATTAAAACTGTCTTGATAAGCTAATGCGACCTCCACCACTTTTCCAAAGGGCATTAAAGCTGTCTTGTTAAGCTACTGTGACTTCCACCACTCTTTCAAGGGGCATTAAAACCATTTTGTTAAGCTACTGCGACCTCCACGTCTCTTCCAAGGGGCATTTAAACCAACTTGTTAATCTACTGCAACCTCCATGTCTCTTCCAATGGGCATTAAAACCGTCTTGTTAAGCTACTGTGACCTCCACCACTCTTCCAAGGGGCATTAAAACCGTTTAGTTAAGCTACTGCGACCTCCACGTCTCTTCCAAGGGGCATTTAAACCATCTTGTTAAACCACCCTGACCTCCATGTCTCTTCCAAGGGTCATTAAAACCGTATTGTTAAGCTACTGTGACCTCTACCACTTCTCCAAGGGGCATTAAAACCGTCTTGTTAAGCTACTGTAACTTCCACCACTCTTCCAAAGGGCATTTAAACCATCTTGTTAAGCTACTGCGTCCTCCATGTCTCTTCCAAGGGGCATTAAAACCATCTTGTTAAGCTAATGCGACCTCCACCACTTTTCCAAGGGGCATTAAAACCATCTTGTTAAGCTACCGTGACCTTCACTGCTCTTCCAAGGGGCATTAAAACCATCTTGTTAAGTTAATGCGAACTCCACCACTTTTCCCAGGGGCATTGATATTGTCTTTTTATTCCACTGTGACCTCCATGTCTCTTCCAAGGGGCATTAAAACCATCTTGTTAAGCTACTGCGACCTCCACGTCTCTTCCAAGGGGCATTAAAACCATCTTGTTAAGCTACTGCAACCTCCACGTCTCTTCCAAGGGGCATTAAAACCATCTTGTTAAGCTAATGCGACCACCACCACTTTTCCAAGGGGCATTAAAACGGTCTTGTTAAGCTACTGCGACATCCACGTCTCTTCCAAGGTGCATTTAAACCGTCTTGTTAAGCTACTGCAACCTCCACATCTTTTCCAAGGGGCATGAAAACCGTCTTGTTAAGCTAATGCGACCTCCACCACTTTTCCAAGGGGCATTAAAAGCGTCTTGTTAAGCTACTGCAACCTCCACGTCTCTTCCAAGGGGCATTTAAACCGACTTGTTAAGCTACTGCAACCTCCACGTCTCTTTCAAGGGGCATTAAAACCGTCTTGTTAAGCTAATGCGACCTCCACCACTCTTCCCAGGGGCATTCATATTGTCTTTTTATTCCAATGTGATCTCCACGTTTCTTCCAAGGGGCATTAAAACCATCTTGTTAAGCTACTGAGACCTCCACCACTCTTCCAAGGGGCATTAAAACCGTCTTGTTAAGCTACTGTGACCTCCACGTCTCTTCCAAGGGGCATTAAAACCGGTTTGTTAAGTTACTGCAACCTCCACGTCTCTTCTAAGGGGCATTAAAACTGTCTTGATAAGCTAATGCGACCTCCACCACTTTTCCAAAGGGCATTAAAGCTGTCTTGTTAAGCTACTGTGACTTCCACCACTCTTTCAAGGGGCATTAAAACCATTTTGTTAAGCTACTGCGACCTCCACGTCTCTTCCAAGGGGCATTTAAACCAACTTGTTAAGCTACTGCAACCTCCACGTCTCTTCCAATGGGCATTAAAACCGTCTTGTTAAGCTACTGTGACCTCCACCACTCTTCCAAGGGGCATTAAAACCATTTAGTTAAGCTACTGCGACCTCCACGTCTCTTCCAAGGGGCATTTAAACCATCTTGTTAAACCACCCTGACCTCCATGTCTCTTCCAAGGGTCATTAAAACCGTATTGTTAAGCTACTGTGACCTCTACCACTTCTCCAAGGGGCATTAAAACCGTCTTGTTAAGCTACTGTAACTTCCACCACTCTTCCAAAGGGCATTTAAACCATCTTGTTAAGCTACTGCGTCCTCCATGTCTCTTCCAAGGGGCATTAAAACCATCTTGTTAAGCTAATGCGACCTCCACCACTTTTCCAAGGGGCATTAAAACCGTCTTGTTAAGCTACTGCGACCTCCACCACTTTTCCAAGGGACGTTAAAGCTGTCTTGTTAAGCTACTGTGACCCCCACCACTTTTCCAAGGTGCATTAAAGCTGTCTTGTTAAGCTACTGTGAACTCCTCCATCTCAGATATCACCATATCAGTTACAAGCTGTAAGCACTGCAGTACTGCCTCAGCCAAGCGGCAACAGGCTGTGCTGAAACTCATAAGCTTAGGTGATAAACCTCACACTGCTTGTGAGTTGTGGACAGCTGTGAAAGAGCAGGCAAACCTGTGTCTGAGACCGCTGAACCTACATCCAGGCATGGTCGTGTGTGACAATGGCCGTAACCTGGTGGCGGCTCTGAGGCGAAGCGAGATCACACAAGTACCATGCCTGGCTCATGTGCTTAACCTCGTGGTTCAGTGGTTTCTTAAATCGTACCCCGAGTTGCCAGATCTGCTCGTCAAAGTACGTCGCCTGACAGCTCATTTTCGCAAGTCGGCTACAGCTTCCGCCCCCCTTGCTGTGTTGCAGCAGCGTTTGCAACTTCCGGCACACCGACTGGTGTGTGATGTCCCCACACGCTGGAACTCTACCCTCCACATGTTGCAAAGGATTTGTGAGCAGAAGAGAGCAGTTGTGGAGTACCAGCTGCAACAAGGCCATCGATATTCAGGTCAGACTCCACACATAAGACCTCAGGAGTGGACCTGGATGTCTGACATATGTACCATCCTGACAAACTTTGAGGAGTCCACCAAGATGGTAAGTGGCGATGACGCCATCATTAGCATCAGCATCCCACTTGTCTGTCTTTTGCAACACTTTCTGCAGAGAATTAAAGAGGAGGCATTGCAGCCAGAGTATGATGAGATGGATCAAGAACCCGTAATGGGCGATTACACACAGCCCAGCCTCATCTCATCCCAACGTGCATTGGGGGACAATGAGGGAGAGGAGGAGGAGGAGGAAGAACAGGAGCTGGTATCATGCGCTGTAGACGGTAGTACCTGTACAACTGTCATACAGTAGGTTCAGCTTGGGTGGTCTGAGGACCGGGGGTGAGGAGGAGGAGAGCATGGTCAGTATTCATCTTGGTGAGGACACAGAAGTCTTGCCCGTTACCAGTCTGGCACGCATGGCTGACTTTATGTTACGCTGCCTTAACCGTGACCCTCGCGTTGCCAAAATGTTGGGTGACAGTCATTACTGGTTGGTGACACTTTTAGACCCCCGCTACAAGGAGAACTTTCACTCTCTTATTCCTGAGGTAGAGAGGTCTACAAAAATGGGGCAGTACCAGAAGGCCCTTGCTGCAGAACTGTTAAAAACATTCTCATCTGAACACGCTAGCGGCAGAGGTCACAGTTCTTTGACCAACCAAGGCATACAGGCGAGAGAGACGCAACTCCAATCCAGCAGAAGCAGGGGAACACTGTTAACATTCTGGGACAGTTTTCTGAGACCCGCCCAACTTACAGGCCCTGAGGCGCGGGGTACTCTCACAAGGAGTGGAAAGTTTCAAAAGATGGTGAGGGAGTACCTTGCTGACCGTACCAGAGTCCTCCGTGATTCCTCTGTCCCTTTTAATTATTGGGTATTCGAGCTGGACACTTGCAATGAACTTGCTCTGTACGCCTTGGAGGTCCTGGCCTGCCCTGCCACTAGCGTGTTATCGGAGCGTGTTT
This sequence comes from Phyllobates terribilis, assembly GCF_046119375.1. NCBI lineage: Eukaryota > Metazoa > Chordata > Amphibia > Anura > Dendrobatidae > Phyllobates > Phyllobates terribilis. Next base: position 86,690,433 of record NW_027362768.1, on the reverse strand, counting down.
TTAGTGCCGCTGGGGGAATTCTAACTGAGAAGCGCACTCGCCTATCAGCTGACAAAGCTGACAAGCTGACCCTTATCAAAATGAACAAGGGCTGGATTGGGCCAGACTTCTCATCACCACCAAATGACAGCAGATTAACATAAAGTCAAATCCACTGTGTTATTTCGGGAGGTGTATTCCCATGCACCGCTTCACACCCACACATGGGTATACGCTTCCTCAATTCGGCTTTTTTTTTGCTCTTCTCCTTATCCTCAGCCTCCACCACCACTATACCACCAGGGTGACCATGGTCCATGTTGCCAGCATTGCAAGTTCCTCCGTCCTAATTTTTGCCAGCTTTGCTTCGCAGGCATAGGCAAAGACTATGGGAGACCCACTCTCCAATAATGAGAATAATGTTTTTAATATGCTGTACTGCATGGCTCTTGTAAGGGGCATTAAAACCATCTTGCTAAACGACTCTGACCTCCACGTCTCTTCCAAGGGGCATTTAAACCATCTTGTTAAGCTACTGCAACCTCCACGTCTCTTCCAATGGGCATTAAAACCATCTTATTAAGCTAATGCGACCTCCACCACTTTTCCAAGGGGCATTAAAACCATCTTGTTAAGCTACTGCGACCTCCACGTCTCTTCCAAGGGACATTTAAACCGTCTTGTTAAGCTACTGCAACCTCCACGTCTCTTCCAAGGGGCATTAAAACCATCTTGTTAAGCTAATGCGACCTCCACCACATTTCCAAGGGGCATTAAAACTGTTTTGTTAAAGCACTCTGACCTCCACGTCTCTTCCAAGGGGCATTAAAACCGTCTTGTTAAGCTACTGTGACCTCCACCACTTCTCCAAGGGGCATTAAAACCATCTTGTTAAGCTACTGTAACCTCCACCACTCTTCCAAGGGGCATTTAAACCATCTTGTTAAGCTACTGCAACCTCCACGTCTCTTCCAAGGGGCATTAAAACCTTCTTGTTAAGCTACTGCAACCTCCAGATCTCTTCCTAGGGGCATTAAAACCATCTTGTTAAGCTACTGTGACCTCCATCGCTCTTCCAAGGGGCATTAAAACCATCTTGTTAAGCTACTGCGACCTCCACCACTTCTCCAAGGGGCATTAAATCTGTCATGTTAAGCTACTGCAACCTCCACCACTTTTCCAAGGGGCATTAAAGCTGTCTTTTTAAGCTACTGTGACCTCCACCACTCTTCCAAGGGGCATTACAACTGTCTTGTTAAGCTACTGCGACCTCCACCACTTTTCCAATGGGCATTAAAGCTGTCTTGTTAAGCTACTGAAACCTCCACCACTCTTCCAAGGGGCATTAAAACCGTCTTGTTAAGCTACTGCAACCTCCACGTCTCTTCCAAGGGGCATTAAAACCGTCTTTTTAAGCTAATGCGACCTCCACCACTTTTCCAAGGGGCATTAAGACCGTCTTGTTAACCTACTGCGACCTCCACGTCTCTTCCAAGGGACATTTAAACCACCTTAAGCTACTGCAACCTCCACGTCTCTTCCAAGGGGCATTAAAACCATCTTGTTAAGCTACTGCGACCTCCACCACTTTTCCAAGGGCCATTAAAGCTGTCTTGTTAAGCTACTGCAACCTCCACCACTTTTCCAAGGGGCATTAAAGCTGTCTTGTCAAGCTACTGTGACCCCCACCACTCTTCCAAGGGGCATTAAAACCGTCTTGTTAAGCTACTGCGACCTCCACCGCTCTTCCAAGAGGCATTAAAAACATCTTGTTAAACCACTCTGACCTCCATGTCTCTTCCAAGGGGCATTAAAACCATTTTGTTAAGCTACTGCGACCTCCAGCACTTCTCCAAGGGGCATTAGAACCGTCTTGTTAAACTACTGTAACCTCCACCACTCTTCCAAGGGGCATTTAAACCATCTTGTTAAGCTACTGCAACCTCCTCGTCTCTTCCAAGGGGCATTAAAACCGTCTTGTTAAGCTAATGCGACGTCCACCACTTTTCCAAGGGGCATTAAAACCATCTTGCTAAGCTACTGCGACCTCCACGTCTCTTCCAAGGGGCATTTAAACCGTCTTGTTAAGCTACTGCAACCTCCACCACTCTTCCAAAGGGCATTAAAACCATCTTGTTAAGCTACTGCTGTTAGAACCTTGCTCTTAGGTTTTTTTTTCCTTTGCTGGTCACATGACCTTGTTGGCCTATTTAATCCTGCTCCGCCCTTCTGGCTTTGCTGGACTTCATTGTATATCTACTTTCTAGCTAGCCTGTGCTCTGTATCTAACTCTGTTAGTTTGCTTGGTCTACGGACCTCTATGTTCTATATATGTTGTTTGTTCGTCTGTCTGCTACTATTTCTGTTAGGAGGTGTCCATTTTCCTCCCAGTCCTTAGTACTTGTAGGGATTCCTTCCCCACATCTATAGGTCTCCGTACAGACTAGTTTAGGACTTTAGCAGGTCTGATCGCAGGATCAGGTCCCCTGTTACATCGTAGGGATTCAGATGAGTTCTATCGTAGGGACAGATCTCCTCTCTTTCCTTAGCTCTGGTAGCAGAACATAACAGTATGTCCAGCCTGCAAATTCTCTAAGGAAAGATTTTTCTGTTCCATCATGGTGTCGGTTCAGGATTTGGCTCATCGCCTGCAGGGACTCTCTCTGGAGGTGGCCGAGCTCCGTCAGCACGTGAGTAGCTGTCCTGGAGCACATTTCTTGGAGCCTAAGGTATGTTTGCCGGATTTATTTTTTGGTGAACACCGAGAATTTTTTTCATTTAAAAATGCTTGCTTATTGTATTTTCGTTTGAGACCTAAGTCCTCTGGGGATGAATCCCAGCGCGTAGGGTTCATAATGTCACTTTTGCGCAAAGAGCCTCAGGAGTGGGCCTTTTCTTTGCAACCTAGTGATACATGCTTCAGATCAGTGGATAGTTTTTTTTCTGCTTTGGGACTATTATATGATGATCCTGACCGTGTCGCATCAGCTGAGACTGAGTTGAGACGTTTAAAACAAGGATCAGGTAATGTGGAAAAATATTGTACTCATTTCCGTCGTTGGTCTACTCAAACAGGGTGGAACGATTCTGCTCTGAAAAGTCTATTTCTTGCTGGGCTCAGTGAAAGAGTTAAAGACCTGCTAATTGCTTATCCTACACCTGAAGATTTGCAACAGGCTATGCAATTAGCTATACGGGTGGATAGAAGACTGCGTGCAAGGGTTAATGAGAGCAAATCCTCTGCTATGTCAGTTTCTGGTTATGAGAATGTGTGTACTAACAGTGGTGAACCGATGGAGATTGGATCGGTGGCACCTCGCTCTCAAGAAAAAGACCGTCGATTTTTTGAAGGCTTGTGTTTCTATTGCGGAAAATCTGGTCATTTGATTAAAGGCTGTGAGCTTCGTATGAAGAAAGAAAAAAAAATGGTCAGTCATGCCCGTATTGCCTGTTTAAATTCCAAGGGTGTATTTTTAGCTGCTTCCACGATTGCTCAGGAAAAATTAATGGAATTTCGGGTGTTTGTCGATTGTGGGTCTACTCTGAATGTAATTGATGGGGGATTCGTGGAAAGACTCAATTTAAAACCTGAACCTTTATCATCCCCCATTGCTGTGGTTTCTGTGGATGGTTCCCCTTTGAAGAATATTACTCTCAAGGTCTGTGAATTTCCTCTCACTATTAATGGTGTTCACCATGAGAAATTGGATTTGGTAGTGTTGAATAACTTGCCTTCTCCAGTAATATTGGGATTGCCCTGGTTAAAATTTCACAATCCTGTACTGGATTGGTCTACCAGTGAAATTAAATCCTGGAGCCATAAATGTTATGACAAGTGTTGTAACGGGCGTATTGCAGCTTTGGATAGGGGAGAATTGCCTGTTCCTATTCAGGATTTTTGGAGAGTTTTTTCTGAGAAGGAATCGCAGGTTTTGCCTCCCCATAGAGACTATGATTGTTCTATTGAATTTGTCCCTGGAGCGACTCTTCCTAAAAGTCGTTTATTTAACCTTACTATTCCTGAGAGGAAGGCTTTGGAGGAATACATACAGACAAGTTTGGCCGCCGGTCACATTAGGCCCTCTAAGTCTCCTGTGGCGGTTGGATTTTTTTTTGTAAAAAAAAAGGACGGCAGTTTACGTCCTTGTCTGGATTTTCGTGAGATTAACAAAATTACTGTACGCAATCCTTACCCACTGCCATTGATTCCTGATCTGTTTAACCAGTTAATGGGGGCCAAGTGGTTCTCTAAAATTGACCTTAAGGGGGCATACAATCTGTTGCGCATGAAGGAGGGTGACGAATGGAAGACTGCTTTTAACACTCCTGTGGGTCATTTTGAGAATCTGGTTATGCCTTTTGGTCTTACTAATGCTCCTGCATTTTTTCAGAATCTGATTAATGACATCCTTAGACCTTTGATCGGTAAAAATGTGGTTGTGTATTTGGATGACATTTTGATTTATTCGCCGGATCTGGAGTCTCATTGGCGGAGCGTGCGTGAGGTATTACAGTTATTAATGGACAATTCGCTTTTTGCTAAGCTGGAGAAATGTGAGTTCGCTGTACAGAGAATTAGTTTTTTGGGCTACATTATCTCCAGCAAAGGTTTTGAGATGGATCCGGTTAAGGTTCAGGCTGTGCAGGAATGGCCTAGGCCTATTGGTTTGAAATCGATACAGAGGTTTTTGGGTTTCGCCAATTACTACAGAAAATTCATAAAAAAAATTTCTAGTATTGTCAAACCTCTGACTGATCTCACCAGGAAAGGTGCTGATGCGGTTCAGTGGTCTTCTGAGGCCATTGAAGCTTTTGTGTATCTCAAGGAGAGGTTCACCTCTGCTCCCATGCTTATGCAGCCTGATGTTACTAGGCCGTTTTTGGTTGAGGTTGATGCTTCCTCTGTGGGGGTTGGCGCAGTATTGTCTCAGGATAACGGGGATGGATTACATCCCTGTGCCTTTTTTTCAAAAAATTTTTCGGAGACTGAACTGAATTACGATATTGGTAATCGGGAATTATTGGCTATTAAACTCGCATTTGAACACTGGCGCCACTTCTTGGAAGGTGCGGAATTTCCCGTTCAGGTTCTTACGGATGATAAAAATCTGATATATCTTGATGCTGCCAAGCGCCTGAATGCCCGTCAGGCTAGGTGGGCACTGTTTTTCTCGCGGTTTAATTTCTCCGTTACTTACATCCCTGGTACTAAGAATGTTAAGGCGGATGCCTTGTCTCGCAGTTTTTCTCCCATAGTCGGTGCTGAGAAAGAGGAGAACATTTTACAAGAAGGTGTTGTGATAGCTGCTTTGGACTCCGTTTTGGAAAATGAGATTCTTAAAGCACAGGAGAATGCCCCTTCTAACACTCCTCATGGGAGGTTGTTTGTGCCTGGGACCTTTAGGAGAGATTTGTTTGTTGAGTGTCACGAATCTCGGTTGGCAGGTCATCCCGGAATCTCTGAGACCAAGAGACTGGTGGGTCGCAGATTTTGGTGGCCTGGATGGCAGAAGGAAGTCATTAAGTGGGTGCGTCAATGTACTATATGTGCTAGATCTAAGTCCTCACATACTCCTGCTGCGGGGTTGCTTTGTCCTTTGGAGGTTCCCAGTGCTCCTTGGACACATTTGGCTATGGACTTTATAACTGACCTTCCCCCCTCTGAGGGTTTTACTGTCATCTGGGTGTTCGTGGACCGTTTTAGCAAGATGTGTCACTTGGTTCCTTTCGTCAAACTGCCCTGCGCTAAAACTCTCGCTAAGGCCTTTGTCAAGGAAATTGTCAGACTTCATGGCGTTCCTACTGACATTGTTTCTGATAGGGGTCCTCAGTTCGTGGCTCGTTTTTGGCGTGCCTTTTGTGATAGATTGGGAGTTCATTTGTCGTTCTCGTCCGGATATCATCCTGAATCTAATGGCCAGACAGAAAGGAAAAACCAGGATGTTGAGCAGTTCTTGCGTTGTTTTGTGGCAGACAATCAAGAGGGGTGGTCTGAGTTTCTGCCACTTGCTGAATTTGCTCTGAACAATCATACATCTTCTTCTGCTGGTTGTTCGCCTTTTTTTTGTTGTTCTGGGAGACATCCGTCGTTTGGGTCGTTCTCCAAGTTGGGATCTGCCGTGCCTGAGGAGGAGAATTTTTCCGGTGATTTGGAGAGAGTTTGGACGGATGTGCGTGGTAATCTTCAGGAGGCCAACAGAAAATCTAAAGACTACTTTGATAGGAAATGACAGGAGGTTTTGTTCGCTGTTGGTGACATGGTTTGGTTGTCCTCTAGGAATCTGCGGTTGAGGATTCCTTCAAAGAAATTGGGTCCCAAGTTTGTAGGGCCCTTTAAGGTGCTTCAGGTTGTCAACCAATCTGCTGTTAGGTTGGAGGTTCCTACCTCCTGGAGAATTAATCCGGTATTTCATGTCTCTCTGTTGAAAAAAGCTGTTGTATCGGATTGTGACGCCTCTGCCTCTGTTCCTCCGGTGGTGGAGGACGGGGAATATGAAATTTCTCGCATCCTTAACTCTAGACGGTATAGAGGTAGTTTGCAGTATCTTGTGGCCTGGAAAGGTTTCGGTCCCGAGGATAACTCTTGGGTGAGGTCGGATGATGTTTCCGCGTCCAGACTTATCAGAGCGTTTCACAGGAGATTTCCTGATAAGCCTGGTCCTAGGGGATCCGGAGGATCCTCTTAGAAGGGGGGGTACTGTTAGAACCTTGCTCTTAGGTTTTTTTTTCCTTTGCTGGTCACATGACCTTGTTGGCCTATTTAATCCTGCTCCGCCCTTCTGGCTTTGCTGGACTTCATTGTATATCTACTTTCTAGCTAGCCTGTGCTCTGTATCTAACTCTGTTAGTTTGCTTGGTCTACGGACCTCTATGTTCTATATATGTTGTTTGTTCGTCTGTCTGCTACTATTTCTGTTAGGAGGTGTCCATTTTCCTCCCAGTCCTTAGTACTTGTAGGGATTCCTTCCCCACATCTATAGGTCTCCGTACAGACTAGTTTAGGACTTTAGCAGGTCTGATCGCAGGATCAGGTCCCCTGTTACATCGTAGGGATTCAGCTGAGTTCTATCGTAGGGACAGATCTCCTCTCTTTCCTTAGCTCTGGTAGCAGAACATAACAACTGCGACCTCCACGTCTCTTCCAGGGGGCATTTAAACCGTCTTGTTAAGCTACTGCAACCTCCACGTCTCTTCCAAGGGGCATTAAAACCGTCTTGTTAAGCTAATACGACCTGAATTACACTGAATGTATGTTAGCTGTGAGTTCACATCTATCTCGAGGATGGAGCTCCGCAATCCGCAGCTGTTAGATGAAAAGTAATTGGAATTTCCATATCAATGAATAGATAGAACTACACATGTGTATGGGAATTCTAACAACCCCTCCACTGATAGTGGTGCATGTCGGGATCCTGCTTTTATGATAGATGTGGCTGGGTCCTATTGGTGGGACCCACTCTACTAGTCATTTATGGCAAATCTTGTCTATATGCCATAAATATAATGAATGTCAAGTCTATAATAAATTATTGAAAAGTCTTCATACACAGCATTTTTTGCATTTGGGTGGATTGCGGCATACTTTTTTTTATTTATATTTTTACAGTAAAAATGCTTGGACTTCAAAAATACCAGAAAAAAAATTGCTTACTGCAAATGTAACGAGATAAAACACAATGTGAAACCAAAAATGGACATTTATTTATGTTTAGAAGCATTTAAAGGTGTTAAACATTGTGTGTGTGTGAAGGAGGACTTTTAGCAAATTCCATGGACCACTATCTGAATGGTCATAGTTCTTCAAATCTATGATCAACTCTAATGGGCTGGAGACTTCTTCCTTTTTAAGAGACTTGTTGAAAATACTTGAAAACAAAAAGCTCAGAAGCTATAACATTCTTACTAGACCTCAGCAAAAGCTTCTCGTAAAACAGCACTGTCAGAAATACAAATGAGTGAACCTACATGTCTATCCATTCTGTGACAAACAGCAGATTGCACACCCCTTCAGTTAGCGAGGTTAGGCATTAATGTACATACTGTACATTGCGTCCACATGAGGAATGCAGTCATCTAAAAAGCTCAAAGCTGATTTGATGTACACTTATGCAATCCATTTTTTTTTTGCTCTCACATCTAAAGTTAAGTTAAAGGGAATCAGTCACCCCTTGAGAGATATCAGACCTCTGATATGGGAATACAGGTTATAGAAATGTAAATCTATACATACCTGTATGTCCCATATTAGCGGTCTGATTTCAGAGAAACTTAGTTTTATAAAGTCGATTTTCATCTGCTTGGCGCCTGGGGAACGCCAAGAAATCCCCGCCTATCCTAGGGGAGGAAAATGCAAAATAAGCTGATAGGCGGGGATTTCAAGACTTCCTAAGCAGATAGGCGGGGATTTCTTGGCATCCCCCAGGCGCCAAGCAGATGAAAACCGATTTTATAAAACGACATTTCTCTACAAGCAGACCGCTAATATGGGACATACAGGTATGTATAGATTTACATTTCTATAACCTGTATGCCCATATTAGAGGTCTGATATCTCCCAGGGGGTGACACATTCCCTTTAACAACTTTGCAGAAAGAGCAGAAGGCTTTCAACAAGGATAGGGTCTCATGGTGGCCATATGTAACTGAAGAACACAGCAATATGTGGGGGTAAATAAGTACACACGTACAGTATTTGAGGGTCTCAGATGCATGGGGTTGCTGCACAGCGGGACCCTGCCCTAATAAGAATAATTACTAAATACCGTAATTACTTTCTTGCACGGTTTGGTAACAATTAGAACAATTTCCTAGAAACAGCAAAGGACAACAACAGGGTTGCTGACATTAAAGAGGTTGTCTATTACTTTTACACTGATTCTTTATCCTTAGGGAATCAATGTCTGATTGGCTGACGTGCCAGGTTTATGACCCCTGCCAATCAGCTGTTATTGGTGGTGGCGGCAGCCACCGGCCGGAAGTACTTGCTTGCGGAACTAGAATGTCTACTTGTAGTGACCGGGGCTTTTGGTACTGCACATCCACCTCCCATTGCTTTGAATAGGAGGCCGATGTGCATTACCAAGCCCCAGCCACTAGAAGTAGACGGCCAAGCTCCGCAAGTAAGTACTCGCAACCCGCGTCAAGGGTCCTTATACTTGCGAGTCCCTACACTAAAATTAAAAGCAAAGCCACAGTAAGAGGAATTAGAATTCCCCAAAAAAATGAGAGCTTGTGTATTTTGGCCAAAATATCGACCAATAACTCATATATATTATATATCTTTTTGCATGTTAGCTATATTCAGGGTGCATCCAGGCCCATAAATGTTGGTCTTGTAAACTGGGGTGTCTGACCTCATGGGTGCATTTATATAGTGCTGGACAGCCCACCTAATCTAATAGTATGGGCGTCACTAATAGGCAATTTGTGTACAGGTGAGTAGTGAGAGCCATATGGTTATATGGCAATCCGACCTCTCCACTGACAGTGGTATATGGCAGGACCACATTCACAAGATAGATTTGTGAACTTACATGCATGCGAAGGTGCTAAAAAAAATTGTATGTAAAAGAGCCCTTATAGCAAAGCCTAAAGGGCCACTACCGGAAGGGTCACAGTACTTAAGTATAAATAACTAGGTGGGCACTCGAAGATTCTTGATTTATAAAAAGATTTATTGAACCTGTCATCTTATTCATGCTGCATGAATCACAGGCAGGATGAGTCAGACATCGGCTGCACTTTTGTAGCGGTGTATGTCTCTTTTGCTCACAAAGAAACGCTTAGGTGCTATGGCATCTCAGATGTCTAGTTCAAAAAGGTACTGAGTGGCTTCTTCCCTCCCCTCTCGCCATGACTGACAGGTCTCTTCCTATACACACATAGGAAGAAAACTATTAGTTAACAGAAAGGAGCATGGAGAATACGTCTGGCCCTGGCCTCTCTGACTAGTCATCTGAGATGCATGGTTCTTGGCTGACTTTTTAGAGTATGTTCTCTCAGAAATGCTGCAGCTTTTCAGAATAAAACATACATAGCTGCAATAACACCGGCAGTGTCTGATTCATGCTGTCCGTAGTTCAGGCAGTATAAATCTGCTGATAGGTTCCCTTTAAAAGCAAAAAGCCCAGAAGCAATGAGACTTCAATAAAAGTTTCCTGTAGCATTGTCACAAGAAAAAGTGAGTGTACCTACCAGTACGTCTACAAATTATTAAACCCTTTCACGACATGCGCCGCACATGTACGGCTATAGCTGACGCGCCCCCTGGGCCGTGTGTGTGTGGGGATACCCGGAACCGGACCCGTTGTGGATGCTGGGGTTTGTAGTCCTTGCGTGGCGGGGACCCGGTCCCGTGGCTCAGGGCAGTCAAACCAAATGGCAGTCTATATGCTGAGTGTCCGACTACACCACCCGTGGATTGCGGTCAGAGTGAACCGCCGCTGCAGGGCAGACCGCTGAGGCTGGTGTTGTGGGTGCAGCAGAGGGTAGTATAACTCCCCACGGGAGGAGTATAGCCTCAGGGCAGCAAGTGCGGATGTTGGTGGTGATGGTGCGCGGGAGCAGCAGTAACACACGAAGTCTGTCATGCAATTCAGGGCCTTTACTCACAGTTCTTTATCCACGTTACTACAGCTGGTCATAACGTCCCACATCGCACTGTGCTCACCAGGTGAGGGGCTCGGCCTACTCCCAGATAACTTTGGAGCGCTTCACAGGACCCCCTTTGTGTGTCCTTTCTCTGGCCTGTCATACCCCGCCAGTGACCTCGCTTCTGTCTGGCTGCCTCAGGCCTTCTCTGGTAAACCTTGGCGCCCTTTCCCTGACCCTATGTGGTGCCTTCCTAGTGGGTGTAGCGAGGGGCTGCGCTACATAAAATGTCACAGCCTCCGGTTTCTAGCTGAGGGTAGTTCCCCGCCTCCACTAGCTTCGGGGACCGGTCTCCCCCTTTGGCCTGACCCCCCTTCGCAGGTAGATTCGGGCGTGCGGTGGTGACTCGCCAGTCCACACCCCTGGGGTCCCTTCGTTCCTTGTTCCTGGAGCCTCCTCCGCTCCTCTTCCTTCCTTCTCCTTTCTCCAGGCTCCGGCCTCTCTCCGGCCTGCCTGCGGAGCAGAGCTCGGCCTCAGCCTCTGCTCCCTGTCTGCTCCTCTGACTGGACTGTACTCCACTCTCTGCCCCCTTTCTAAGATGGTGCCCACCTTTTATACCTCCCTCTCAATGCACCCAGGAACTGCGCCCTCCCTCCTATGCACTACAGGGTCCCCCCTTCCTCGGTGTCCCCTCCCCCCACTCCAGCCAGGGACAGGGACTGTCGTGCTCTACTTGGAGCATATTGGTCGCCCTGCCCCCCGGAAATGTGGTGTAATGCATGCAGGTGTAGGGGTCCTGATCCACACTCCATCCTTATCTGGAAGTGAGATATCGCACATCTGGTTGAGATGCAATACCTCTGTAGCAGCCGAACCCTCGGGGAGCTACATAGCATGTCTCTCCCTTTGGCGCAGGCTCCAGTAATGAGCCTGCATCTTTCCGGTTACATGACAGCTGATCTGATCAGCTGTCATGTGCCCCTAACAGCCACAGGTGGAATCGCGATCCTGTTAAAATGTTAAATTCCGCTGTCAATCTCTAACAGCGGCATTTAACTAGGCCGCGGCGGAAGGACGTCACTAGTCCCACCCATCAGCGCTCACGTCACATGTCGCCGATGGGTTGGCATAACCCTACATTATGCTGCTCTCAGATGAGGTAGCAAAACCCTGTTCATTTAGGGGGGCCCACTGCTACCTTCAAAGCATGTGAAACTGTGCCGTATGAGGAGCTATTGGACTGCTAAGGACCCAAAGATTGTTCTTGCACAGGGCCCCTATTCTGTGTCCTCTCCTGCTATAATGAACATACTGTACAAAGAATTCATAGAATTCATGTTGTACTTAAAAGCTGAAAGGTAATATACACTTTAGCACATCTTATATTAAAAAATAACAACCTTGCAGAAGGTGGCTGCACACAGTAGAAGACCATGGTCACATTTATTGTGAACTAGATGGTGGCCCGATTCTAACGCATCGGGTATTCTAGAATATGTATGCGGCCGACGAGGCGCAATTAGCAGACCAATCAGCAAAGCGGTGTTTAAATTTGGTGGCAATATCGGTGATTGGTTGCGGGCGGCAGACTCGACCAATCAGCAGAGCGTTGTTGAAATTTGGCGCCAATCTCGCTGATTGGTCACAGCTGGCGGCCGCGACCGATCAGCAGAGCGGTGTTTAAATTTGGCGCCAATCTCACTGATTGGTCGCGGTTGGCGGCCGCGACCAATCAGCAGAGCGGTGTTTAAATTTGGTGCCAAAATCGCTGATTGGTCGCGGCTGGCGGCCGCGACCAATCAGCAAAGCGGTGTTTAAATTTGGTGGCAATATTGGTGATTGGTTGCGGGCGGCGGACTCGACCAATCAGCAGAGCGTTGTTGAAATTTAGCGCCAATCTCGCTGATTGGTCGCACCTCGCGGCCGCGACCAATCAGCAGAATGGTGTTTAAAGTTGGCGCCAATCTCACTGATTGGTCGCGGCTGGCGGCCACGACCAATCAGCAGAGCGTTGTTTAAATTTGGCGGCAATCTCGCTGATAGTTTGCGGCTGGCGGCCGCGACCAATCAGCAGAGCGGTGTTTAAATTTGGCGCCAATCTCGCTGATTGTTCGCGGCTGGTGGCCGCGACCAATCAGCAGAGCGGGATTTAAATTTGGCGCCAATAATGCTGATTGGTTGCGGCCGGCGACCGCGACCAATCAGCAGAGCGGCGTTTAAATTTGCCGCCCACATCGCTGATTGGTCGCGGCCGGCCACGGCGACCAATCAGCAGAACAGCGTTTAAATTTGCCGGCCATATCGCTGATTGGTCGCGGCCGGCAACCGCGACCAATCAGCAAAGTGGTGTTTAAATTTGGCGGCAATATCGGTGATTGGTCGCGGTTGGCGGCCGCGACCAATCAGCAGAGCGGTGTTTAAATTTGGCGCCAATCTCGCTGATAGTTCGCGGCTGGCGGCCGCGACCAATCAGCAGAGCGGTGTTTAAAGTGTTTAAATTTGGCGCCAATCTCGCTGATAGTTCGCGGCTGGCGGCCGCGACCAATCAGCAGAGCGGTGTTTAAATTTGGCGCCAAGCTCGCTGATAGTTCGCGGCTGGCGGCCACGACCAATCAGCAGAACAGCGTTTAAATTTTCCGGCCATATCGCTGATTGGTCGCGGCCGGCAACCGCGACCAGTCAGCAAAGCGGTGTTTAAATTTGGCGGCAATATCGGTGATTGGTCGCGGTTGGCGGCCTCGACCAATCAGCAGAGCGGTGTTTAAATTTGGCGCCAATAATGCTGATTGGTTGAGGCCAGCGACCGCGACAAATCAGCAGAGCGGCATTTAAATTTGCCGCCCATATCGCTGATTGGTCGCGGCCGGCCACCGCGACCAATCAGCAGAACAGCGTTTAAATTTTCCGGCCATATCGCTGATTGGTCGCGGCCGGCAACCGCGACCAGTCAGCAAAGCGGTGTTTAAATTTGGCGGCAATATCGGTGATTGGTCGCGGTTGGCGGCCTCGACCAATCAGCAGAGCGGGATTTAAATTTGGCGCCAATCTCGCTGATTGTTCGCGGCTGGCGGCCGCGACCAATCAGCAGAGCGGGATTTAAATTTGGCGCCAATAATGCTGATTGGTTGCGGCCTCGACCAATCAGCAGAGCGTTGTTGAAATTTGGCACCAATCTCGCTGATTGGTCGCGGCTGGTGGCCGTGACCAATCAGCAGAGCGCTGTTTAAATTTGGCGCCAATCTCGCTGATTGGTCGCCGGCAGCCACGACCAATCAGCAGAGCGGTGTTTAAATTTGGCGCCAATCTCACTGATTGTTCGCGGCTGTCGGCCGCGACCAATCAGCAGAGTGGGATTTAAATTTGGCGCCATTAATGCTGATTGGTTGCGGCCGGCGACCGCGACCAATCAGCAGAACGGCGTTTAAATTTGCCGCCCATATCGCTGATTGGTCGCGGCCGGCCACCGCGACCAATCAGCAGAACAGCGTTTAAATTTGGCGCCAATCTCGCTGATTGTTCGCGGCTGTCGGCCGCGACCAATCAGCAGAGCGGGATTTAAATTTGGCGCCAATAATGCTGATTGGTTGCGGCCTCGACCAATCAGCAGAGCGTTGTTGAAATTTGGCGCCAATCTCGCTGATTGGTCGCGGCTGGCGGCCGCGACCAATCAGCAGAGCGGTGTATAAATTTGGCGCCAATCTCGCTGATTGGTCGCCGGCGACCGCGACCAATCAGCAGAGCGGTGTTTCAATTTTGCACCAAAATCGCTGATTGTTCGTGGCTGGCGGCCGCGACCAATTAGCAGAGCGGGGTATAAATTTGGCGCCAATAATGCTGATTGGTCGCGGCCGGCGACCGCGACCAATCAGCAGAGTGGCGTTTAAATTTGCCGCCCATATCGCTGATTGGTCGCAGCCGGCCACCGCGACCAATCAGCAGAGTGGCGTTTAAATTTGGCCCAAAATCGCTGATTGGTCGTGGCTGCCGGCAGCGACCAATCAGCAGAACGGGGTTTAAATTTGACGCCAATAATGCTGATTGGTCGCGGCCGGCCACCGCGACCAATCAGCAGAGCGGCGTTTAAATTTTCCTTCCACATCGCTGATTGGTTGCGGCCGGCTACCACGACCAATCAGGGTCGTATTAGTGAGGACCGGGCAGCGGCGCTGCTTGTGCGGCTACTTCCGCTGCGAGAAGCCGGGAGATGAGCGGCTGCTCACAGCAGAAGCGGCGCCGCTCCCCGGTCCTCCGTTCAGCTAGCGGCCGGGAGATGAGCGCCTCGAGCCGGTCTTCTCCCTGCTGCATCGCCGCTGACCTCCGTCCTGCAGATGAGCCGCTAACAGCCGCCATCTTTTTCTCAAATCCCACGATGCTGATTGGCCGCGGCCGGACCAATCAGTGACGCGGGATTTCCTGGACAGACAGACAGACAGACAGATGGGATAAGACGATTACATATATAGACTAGATGGTGGCCCAATTCAAACGCATCGGGTATTCTAGAATAGGTATGCGACCGACGGGGCGCAATTAGCAGAGCGGCGTTTAAATTTGGCGCCCAAATCGCTGATTTGGTCGCGTTAGGCAACCGCGGTGTTTAAATTTGGCGGCAATATCGGTGATTGGTCGCGGGCGGCGGCGGCGACCAATCTGCGAACCGTGTTAGTGAGGACTGGAGAGCGTGTTTAAATTTGGCACCAAAATCGCTGATTAGTCGCGACCAATCAGCAGAGCGGTGTTTAAATTTGGTGCCAATACTGCTGATTTGGCGCCAATATTGCTGACTAATCGCTGATTAGTCGCGGCTGACGGCTGCGACCAATCATCAGAGCGTTATTTAAATTTTGCGCCAATACTGCTGATTGATCTCGGCCAGCGACCGCGATCAATCAGCAGAGCGTTGTTTAAATTTGGCGCCAATCTCGCTGATTGGACGCGTCTGGCGTCCACGACCAATCAGCAGAGCGTTGTTTAAATTTGGCACCAAGCTCGCTGATTGGTCGCGGCTCCACATTTAAACACCGCTGTGCTGATTGGTCGCCGACGCTGTGCGCGACCAATCACCGATTTTGGCGCCACATTTAAATAGCGTCCGCGACCAATCAGTACAGCGGTGTTTAAATGTGGAGCCAAGATCGGTGATTGGTAGCGGCGATATTTAAATTTGGCGCCCAAATCGGTGATTGGTCGCGGGCAGCGCCAGCGACCAATCAGCGATTTTTAACACGAATGTCCGGATCTTTGTAACACCATGCGGATACTGTGGGGACATCAGCGGCTAGGGTGTGAAGGGAGGACCGGGGAGCGGCGCTGCGGGTCGGGATACTTCTGCTGCGAGCGCCCGCTCATGTCCCGGGTTCTCGCAGCGGAAGTATCCGCACAGGCAGCGCTGCTGACATCCATGCGGCAAGGGTGTGAAGGGAGGACCCGGGAGCGGCGCTGACATCCAATTGGTCGCGGCCGCTATTTAAATGTGCCGCACAAATCGGTGATTGGTCGCGGTCTTGGCCCGCAACCAATCACTGATCTTGCGGCTAAAGTTAACCACTACTGTGCTGATTGGTCGCGGTCGATATTTAAATTTGGCGCCCAAATCGGTGATTGGTCGCGGGCAGCGCCAGCGACCAATCAGCGATTTTTAACACGAATGTCCGGATCTTTGTAACACCATGCGGATACTGTGGGGACATCAGCGGCTAGGGTGTGAAGGGAGGACCGGGGAGTGGCGCTGCGGGTCGGGATACTTCTGCTGCGAGCGCCCGCTCATGTCCCGGGTTCTCGCAGCGGAAGTATCCGCACAGGCAGCGCTGCTGACATCCATGCGGCAAGGGTGTGAAGGGAGGACCCGGGAGCGGCGCTGACATCCAATTGGTCGCGGCCGCTATTTAAATGTGCCGCACAAATCGGTGATTGGTCGCGGTCTTGGCCCGCAACCAATCACTGATCTTGCGGCTAAAGTTAACCACTACTGTGCTGATTGGTCGCGGTCGATATTTAAATTTGGCGCCCAAATCGGTGATTGGTCGCGGGCAGCGTCCGCGACCAATCAGCACAGCGGTATTTAACTTTTGCACTAAGATCAGTCATTGGTCGGGTCCGAAGACCGCGACCAATCATCGAATCATCTTGGTGAGGACCGGGGAGCGGCGCTGCCTGTGCGGCTACTTCCGCTGCGAGAACCCGGGACATGAGCGGGCGCTCGCAGCAGAAGTATCCCGCTCCCCGGTCCTCCCTTCCGCATGGAGGTCAGCGACGCCGGCGGTCCTTCCGCTGCTGCCGGCCGGGACATGAGCGCCTCGCGCCGCTCATCTCCCGGCTGCATCTCCGTCCAGCAGATGATTCCGGCGGTCGGGGTCCTTCCGCTGGTACCGGCTGGGAGATGAGCGCCTCGCGGCGCTCATCTCCCGGCTGCAACGCCGCTGAGCTCCGTCCCGCAGATGAGCCGCTAACGGCCGCCATCTTTTTTTCTGAAATCCCGCGGCGCTGATTGGCCGCTGCCGGACCAATGAGCGACGCGGGATTTCCTGGACAGACAGACAGACAGACGGGATAAGACAATTATATAGTAGATGAGCACATTTGCAAAGCATATTACCAAATTGTGTTTGCAGTGATTACCAGTGACCTTGTCCATGCACTCATTTTAACTCTGTATGTAAGTATCGTAGTCATACTCCAGTGGCTGCTGCTTATTGGTACCTTAAAAGAATAATTCTCAATACACTGATTACTGCCTTTGGTCAATTCATTGCTGCATAGAAGGATAGTGAATAGGCCCCTACAGAGCCCATGGACAGGCAACAAATATGATGCATTCACCTGCAAGTGAACAATAAGTTCTTGAAAATTAATGTATTTGGAATTAGTAAATGGGTAAGTTTCAGGGTATGTGCCCACGTAGCGTTTTACAAGCGTATTTGCTGCGGAATTTCCGCAGCGGAAACGCTTGTAAAACGCTTGTCAATCCGCAGCCCATGGTCCCCAATGCAAATCCGCAAGTTCTATGCCCATGCTGCGGATTTTTCCGCAGCGTTTTTGATGTGCACAAAAATCCGCAGCATGTCAATTCATTTTGCGTTTCAGCAAGCGGAATTGCCTTTGCAATGCAATAAAAAATGCAAGGCCATTCCGCATGTCGAAAACTCGCGAAAAACGCTTGTGAAATTCCGCATGAGTTTTTCCGGGAGAGGACATGCGGAAATTAAGCGCAAATTTTCCGCTTCATTCCGCAACGTGGGCCTCAGGATCTGAACGACTTTGAAAAGGGCTAAATTATGAAGGCTAGATGACCAGGTTAGAAAACCTCCAAAACATCAGTCTTTTGGTGTGTTCTGAGTAGTGATGAGCGAGTACTAAAATGCTTGGTTACTAGTTGTTCGAGTCGAGCACATGGGAATGCTCGAGTGCTCGGACTGAGTAACGACCCCAGTGTAAGTCTATGGGAAACTCAAGCATTTTTCCGGCGACTCCACCTGGCTGTCTGCAGAGGGCCTAAAAAATGTCCAAATCCATGGGAACAGTGCTCAAATGACATGGGAACAGCATGGGGAAGACCCCTGGATGCATTTCTGACTCCCAAGCCACTGCTGTCAACAATGTTGTCAGAGGTATTACACCACTTTTACGGACTCACAATAAAACATACAAAAACGAAACCAAAATGGATTTTCCTGGGAAATATGTTATGGAACATCCTTTCCAGGGTAATGACTTGTATATAAGGCAAAATAAATAAACAAAAACAAAAATGCTCCTCCACACTTTGGGCTATGTTCACACGTAGCGTTTTTGATGCGTTTTTGCACTTTTGCATTGCTTTCAACCAAGACAAATGCATTCACCTGGAAATGACATTTTAACATTTTACAACCTTATCTGGCCATGGGGTGTGTAACACATCATCAGACACATACTCTTTCATTTAGGATGGAGGGACTCTGAAAGTCACAAAGCCTATTTTTATAGGGCCATCAGGCAGCCCTTACTATACTTAAAGGGCCATCAGTGGCCCTCGCTATTGTTAGAGTGCCATCAGCCGGCTATGCTTTGTTGCTCCCATTATTAACGATTGGGTCTCCTATACTGTTATTGCGTATGAAGTGACTGCAAGGGCTGCCAAGAATTTGGACGCAACCCAATACCCCTTTGAAGAGACATAGAGGAGAGTCTCAGTAAAAAAAAAAATTCCCATTATGAAGGAGCAGGTCTCCTATAGTGGTAATGCCCATGCTGTGACTGCTAGGGTTGCCAAAATTTGGGAAAAACACCACTAACAATTTAAAGACACATAGAGCTGGGCCACAGTAATGACATGTTCTTTTTAGAAAGGAGAGGGTCTGCTATTCAGTTATAGGGTATGCAGTGAGTCCAAAGGCTGCCAAAATTTAGGAAAAACCCCACTAACAATTTAAAGACACATAGAGCTGGGCCACAGTAATGACATATTCCCATTAGAAAGGAGAGGGTCTCCCATACTGTTTGCCTATGCAAAAATTTGAGGGAACTCCAATGCCCCTTGCAAGAGAAGTAGAGGTCAGAGGGCCTCCTGAAAACAATGTTCCCATTATTAGGAAGTGTGGCTCCCATACTGTTTGCCTATGCAGTGAAGCAACGGCTGCCAAAAATGTGGAGGAATTCCAATGCCCCTTGCAAGAGAAGTAGAGGTCGGATGGCCTCCTGAAAACAATGTTCCCATTATCAGGAAGTGGGTCTCCCATACTGTTTGCCTATGTAGTAAAACAACAGCTGCCAAAAATTTGGAGGAACTCTAATCCCTTGCAAGAGACATAGATATGTTGATATGGTACATATGGTGGTGATATGGTGATGGAGGATTAGGATGCTGAGAAGGAGGAGGACAAGAGCAAATAGCCAAAATCAGGAAGCGTATACCCATGTCTGGGTGTGAAGACAGAGGTGCATGGGAATAGAGTTAGACCTCCCATAAAAAGACACTGTATTTGAGTGTATATTACGCTGCTATCATTCGGTGGTGTTGAGAAGTCTGGCCCAATCCAGCCCTTGTTCATTTTATAAGAGTCAACCTGTCAGCATTTTCAGTTGACAGGCGTATGCGCCTATCTGTTATAATTCCACCAGTGGCACTAAAAACCTTGACAAAATGCTAGCGGCAGGGCAGGCCAGAACCTCCATGCCACGTGTCCAGCTTGGATACCCAATAATTATAAGGTACAGAGGAATCATGGAGGACATTGGTACGGTTGGCAAGGTACTCCCTCAGCATCTTCCGAAACTTGTCCCTCCTTGAAAGTGCCCCGCGCATCAGGGCTTGTGCAATAGGATGGTCTGAGAAAACTGTCCCAGAACTTTGAAAGTGTTTCCCTGCCTCTGCTGGATTGCATTTGTGTCCAACAAACTGTGACCTCTGCTGCCAGCGTTTTCAAACGGGAATTTTTTTAATAATTCCGCAACAAGGGCATTCTGGTACTGCCCCATTTCATTAGGCCTGTCCAGCGTGGGAATAAGAGAAAGAAAGTTTTCCTTGTGGCGAGGGTCTACAAGTGTCACCCACCAGTAATGACGGTCACCCAAAATTTGGACAACGCGAGGGTCACGGGAAAGGCAGCGTAACATAAACTCAGCCATGTGTGCCAGCCTGCAAAGAGGCAAGACTTACTAAGAGGATGACTGACCATGCTCTCCTCCTCATCCTCTTCCTCCTCCTCCCTGTCCTCTGGCCATCCACGCTGAACAGACAGTTCAGTTCAGACTAGCTCCTGTTCTACCTCTTCCTCCTCCTCATTGTCACCCAATCCACGTTGGGCTGAGAGGAGGCTGGGCTTTGTGGAATCACCCTCTATGGTTCCTTGCTCCATCTCATTGTGCTCCGCCTGCAATACATCCTCTTTAATTGGGAGCAGAGAGTGTTTCAGACCGAGAAGAGAAGCGGGATGGGGATGCTAATTATGGTGTCATCGCCGCTCAACATCTTGGTGGGGTCCTCAAAGTTTTGGAGGATGGTACATATGTCTGACATCCTTGTCCACTCCTGAGGTCTTATGTGTGGAGTCTGAACTGAATACTGACGGCCGTGTTGATGCTGGTAGTCAACAATTGCCCTCTTCTGCTCACAAATCCTTCCCAACATCTGCAATGTAGAGTTCCAATGCTTGGGGACACCGCTGATCAGTCAGTGAGCTGGAAGCTGCAAACGCTGCTGAAGCACGGCAAGGGGGGCGGAAGCTGTTGCTGACTTTCTAATATGAGCACACAGGAGGCGTACTTTGACAAGCAGATCTGGCAGATCCGGGTAGGTTTTGAGAAACCGCTTAACCATGAGTTTAAGTACATGAGCCAGGCATGGTACATGTGTGAGCTGGCCTCGCCTCAGAGCCGCCACCAGATTCCGGCCATTGTCACACATGACCATTCCTAGCTGTTGTCCACAACTCTTCAGCATTGTGCGGTTTGTCACCTAAGCATATTAGCTTCAGGAGAGCCTGTTACCGCTTGGCCGAGGCAGTGCTGCAGTGCTTCCAGCTTGCGACTGATGTGGTCATTTTGGAGATGGAGGCTGAAGAGGATGAGGAGATGCAGGAGTTGTAGAATGTAGGGGCAACCCATATTGACCCAGAGCCCACAATCCTCGGCTTTGGGAGGATGTGTTCCGTCCCAAGTTCCGACTGGGTCACGACTTCCACTGTATTAACCCAGTGTGCCGTCAGCGATATGTACCATCCTTGCCCACAAGCAAGGACAACCATAGTCCACGTGTCTATGGTTAGGTGAACTTTTCCAGCAACTGCGTTGTTGAGGACACGTCTAATGTTGTGGGACACGTGCTCGTGTAATGCGAGGATGGCACACCGGGAGAAATAGTGGCGGCTGGGGACCTAGTACCGAGGGATGGTCGCCACCATCAGGTTGCGGAAAGCTTCCATCTCCATGAGCCTAAAAGGCATCATTTCGAGCGAAAGTATTCGGGAAATGTGTGAATTTAGTAGTGTGGCCTGTGGGACGTTGGCTGCGTAATTGCACTTGCATTCCAAGGTCTGGGGCAGGGACAACTCAACGCTGTGCTGGGAAAAGGACATGGATGTGCTTGCTGATGATGGTAGTTGAGAGTGTGCAATGACAGGTGCAGGGCGGAAGATATCTTGGTAGGGTGCTTTGCTGCTGTGTGCCTGATCATGCTGGTGGTGGTCAGGTTGCTAGTTTTGCTACCCCTGCTGATGCTGGCCTGGCAGGTGGTGCAAATGGCCTTTTTATGGTTATCTGCAGAGTCTTTATAAAATAACCAGACTCGAGAAGACCTAACAGTTGTACTGGCAACTTCCGTCATGTTGGCGTTACGATCAACGCTTTCCCGCCTTGTGTCTGCTGCCACAACACTGCTTCTTCCTGCCTGTTGTGGTGCTATGCCTCCCCACCTGTGTGCTGCTGTCCTTGCTCTGTATGTCCCCCTGTCAGGTTGGGTCAGTTACTATATCATCCACCACCTCCTCTTCAACTTCCGCACCCTGGTCCTCCTCCTCACTTTCTGGAAATTATGTCTCATCATCATCATCCACCTTTTGCGACAGTAATTGCACTTTCCCACCGTCGCCTTCGTGTGACCGTGGCTGCTCCAATATTTGGGCATCGCTACACACATTCTCCTCTTGACTCGCTTGAAGCAGGCCGGGTGAGAGGCTCAAAGCTACAAATGGAAAAGTGAACAGCTTTTCTGAGTGTTCAAGTGTGGGATCAATTGTCTCTGGGCACTCGGCATGGAAGGAGGATCAGGGTGAGGAATATGCAGTCCAGACTCATGGCTATAGAGACTTGACCGTGTGGCAGACAGGGTGGTGGTGGTGGTGGCAAAGTGACTGGAACCATTATCTGCTATCCAACCAACAACCTTTTGACACTGATCTGGGTTCAATAGTGGTGTACTGCGGTCTTCTAGTAAATGGGACAGGAAGGTCGAGCGACAAGATGTGGGTGTTTGTTTTGGCACAATTTCAGCTTGCCCACGGCCAAGTCCTCGGCCTCTGCATGCACCATCACCATCACGTCCACTTCCCCATCCCTTGCCACGCACCTTGCCCATTTTTAATGGAGTACAATATTTTTCACGTCCTCGAGAAATGGCTGATTTTGGAATGCAGTTATATGTTATACGTCTCACAAAGAACCACAATTTTAAATAGCAGGCCTGTCATCTACTAATATTATTCAACACAGAGACCCAGTGTGAATAGCTTGACCGACACACTTCAACAGAATGGAAATGGAAGAAATGTCTGATTTTGGAACTGTCTTATAGGTGATATGTCTGACCGAAAACCACGGTTTTAAATAGCAGGCCTATAATTTACTAATACTATTCTTCACAGACACCTAGTGTGAATAGCTTGACCGATACACTGCAACGAAATGAAAATGGAAGAAATGTCTGATTTTGGAACAGTCTTATAGGTGATATGTCTGACAGAGAACCACAGATTTAAATAGCAGGCCTGTAATTTACCAATACTATTCTTCACAGACACCTAGTGTGAATAGCTTGACCAACACACTGCAACAGAATGGAAAAGAAGGCCAATATTTTCCACGTTCAGTTCAAATTTCTGGATTTTTATCGCTAAAATATGGAACAGATCTGTCTTTTTTCTGCAGTGAGAATAAGCAAATGGAGCAGAAAAATGGTGTACTCTGGATTGCTTTTTAAGAAAAAAAACAGAATTAGGATAAAAAAAAATTTTGCCCTAGCCCCTGATATCTGGGGCTATGTCTACAAATATCTGTAATTATTACAGCAGCAGCAGACAGGACGTTCCATGGACCCTCTTGTGCTGTATCATACACTGCAGTCTGCAACATACACTGCCTGCCTGCCTAGCAATGATTATATGCAGCTGGATTAGTCCTCAGAAGGACTGTTAGTTCAGATGGATACATATATGTACTGTATATGTTGTGGGATACCTATACTAACAGGATGTTTAATGGGCCCTCTTGTGCTGTATCATGCACTGCAGTCTGCCACATACCCTGCCTGCCTAACTCCTGCTATCACCACTGAATATATGCAGTGGAATACCTATACTAACTATAAACAAGCCACACACTGTAATGCTGTAGCTATGCTGGTTGTGGCATTACAGTGATTGGCTGGCTGCACAGCATCATCGGGTCTATATAAGACCTGGCGCCGCTATGCTCGTCACAGTCTACCCCGGAGCCAGGCACTGTAGGGAGAGATGCTGCTGAGCTAGTGAGAGATTTGCTTGCTTATTAGTTAGTGTACATATACCACAACATCTATATATATCCATCAGAACTAACAGTCCTTCTGAGGACTAATCCAGCTGCAGTGGGTACGGAAAGTATTCAGACTCCTTTAGATTTTTCACTCTTTGTCTGATTGCAGCCATTTTGTAAATTCTAAAAAGTTCATTTTTTTCTCAGTAAAGTACACTCTGCACCCCATCTTGACTTAAAAAAAAACAGAAATGTAGAAATTTTTGCAAATTTATTATAAAGAAAAACTTAAATATCACATGGTCATAAGTATTCAGACCCTTTGCCCAGTATTGAGTAAAAGCACCCTTTTGAGCTAGTACAGCCATGAGTCTTCTTGAGAATGATGCAACAAGTTTTTCATACCTGGATTTGGAGATCCTCTGATATTCTTCCTTGCAGATCCTCTCCAGTTCCATCAGTTTGGATGGTGAACGTTGGTGGACAGCTATTTTCAGGTCTCTCCAGAGATGCTCAATTGGGTTTAGGTCAGGGCTCTGGCTGGGTCAGTCAAGAATGGTCAAAGAGTTGTTCTGAAGCCACTCCTTTGTTATTTTAGGTGTGTGCTTAGGGTCATTCTCTTGCTGTAAAGTGAACCTTCGGCCAAGTCTGCGGTCCAGAGCACTCTGGAAGAGGTTTTCATCCAGGATATCTCTGTACTTGGCCGCATTCATGTTTCCTTCAATTGCAACCAGTCGTCCTAGAATTTATCAAATGGCTGCAATGAAACAAAGAGTGAAAAATTTAAAGTGGTCTGAATACTTTCCATACCCACTGTATTCAGCGGTGACAGCAGGAGTTAGGCAGGCAGGCAGTGTATGTGGCAGACTGCAGTGCATATAGCAAGAGGGCCCATTGAGCGTCTTTTAAGTTTAAGGTATTCCACAACATATATATATATATATATCAGAGCTAGGCAGGCAGGCAGTATATGTGGCAGACTGCAGTGCATACAGCACAAGAGGCTCCACCATTCCAGTTCTGTCTGCTGCTGCTGCTGTTACAGATATTTCTAGAAATAGCCCCAGGTATCAGGGGCCAGACATAATTTTTTTTATTTTACTCCTGATTATTTGCTTAAAAAGCAATCCAGAGAACACCATTTTTCTGCTCCATTCACTTGTTGCCACTGCAGAATACAGCCAGATCCTTTCCATATTACAGCAATAAAAATCCAGAAATTTGTAGTGAACGTGGAAAATAGTGTCCTCCATTTAAATTTTGTTGCAGTGTGTTAATGAAGTTATTGACACCAGGTCACTGTGAAAAATAGTAACCTACAGGCCAGCTATTTAAAACTGTGGTTTTCCATCACACGTATCACATATCACTGCGGTTCAATTCCAGCGATTTGTAGTGAACGTGAAAATTATTGTGCTCCATTTAAAATGGGCAAGGCACGTGGCAAGGTACGGGGAAGTGGACAGGATGGTGATGGTACATGCAGAGGCCTAGGCCGAGGCCGTGGGCAAGCTGAAATTATGCGACAACAAACACCCACATCTTGTCGCTCAACTTTCCTGTCCCAATTAATAGGGACCACAGAACAGCACTTTTGAACCCAGAGCAGTGTGAAAAGATTATTGGTTGGATAGCAGATAATGCTTCCAGTCACTTAGCCACCACCACCCTGTTTTCCACACAGTCAAGTCTCAGTAGCTGTGAGTCTGGACTGCATATTCCTCACCCTGATCCTCCTTCCTCCTACCATGCCGAGTGCCCAGAGACAACTGATCCAACACTTGGACACTCCGAAGAACTCTTCACTTTTCCATTTATAGATTAGGGCTCTCGCCTGGTCCACTTGAAGTGGGACAAGAGGAGATCGTATGTAGCGATGCCCAAATATTGGAGCAGCCACGGTCACACGAAGGCGACGGTGGGAAACTGTCACAAGAGGTGGATGATGATGAGACACAATTGCCAGAAAGTCAGGAGGAGGGCCAGGGTGCGGAAGTGGAAGATGAGGTGGTGGACGATGAAGTCACTTACCCCACCTGGCAAGGTGACATGCAGAGCGAGGACAGTAGCACACAGGGGAGGGAGGCGTAGCACCGCAACAGGCAAGAACGAGTAGTCTCGTGGCCGCAGACAGAAGGCGGGTAACTTTTCCCCATAACATCAACACGACGGAAGTTGCCAGTACAACTGTTTGGTCTTCCCAAGTCTGGTTGCTTTTTAAAGACTGCCGATAACCCCAAAAAGGCCATTTGCACCACTTGCCAGGCCAGCATCAGCAGGGGTAGCAAAACTAGCAGCCTGACCACCACCAGCATGATGAGGCACATGGCAGCAAAGCACCCGACTAAGTGGGCTGAACCCCAGGGTACAGCAACAGTGTCTGCGGGTGACACCACTGCTTGTTCCGCTGTTCTGCGTGCACGCCAATCCCCTGTCCATGGCGCATGCTAAGATTCCTCCCACCCTGCACCTGTTGTTGAACACTCTCAACTAGCACTATCAGCAAGGACGTCAACGTCCTTGTCCCAGCGCAGGGTTCAGTTGTCCCTACCCCAGTCCTTGGAACGCAAGGGCAGATACACAGCTAACGCCCCACAGGCCACAGTACTAAATTCACACATTTCCCGAATGCTTGTGCTTGAAATGTTGCCTTTTAGGCTCGTGGAGACGGAAGCTTTCCGCAACCTGATGTCGTCAGCCGTCCCTTGGTACTTGGAACCCAGCCGCCACTATTTCTCGCGGTTTGCCGTCCCCGCATTACCCAAGCACATGTCCCACAACATTAGCTGTGCCCTCAACAACGCTGTTACTTGGAAAGTCCACCTAACCACGGACACGTGGACAAGTGCTTGTGGGCAGGGATGGTACATCTCGCTGACGGAACACTGGGTTAACATAGTGGAAGCCGGGACCCAGTCGGACCTTGGGACGGAACACGTCCTCCCAATGCGGGCCCTGGGTCAATAAGGGTTGCCCCCACATTATACAGCTCCTTCACCTCCTCATCCTCTTCAGCCTCCATCTCCGAAATGACCACATGAGTCGCAAGCTAGAAGCACTGCAGCATTGCCACGGCCAAGCGGCAACAGGCTGTGCTGAAGCTAATATGTTTTGGTAGCAAAACACAACGCTGAAGAGTTGTGGACAGCTCTGAAAGAGAAGGCATATCTGTGGCTGACACTGCTGACCCTACAGCCAGGCATGGTCGTGTGTGACAATGGCTGGAATCTTGTGGCGGCTCTGAGGCGAGCTCACACACGTACCATGCCGAGCCCATGTGCTTAACTTCGTGGTTCAGCGGTTTCTCAAAACCTACCCGGATCTGCCGGCTCTGCTTGTCAAAGTACGCCACCTGTGTGTCCATTTTAGAAAGTCATCTACAGCTTCCGCCGCCCTTGCCGTGCTTCAGCAGCATTTGCAGATTCCGGCTCACCGAATGGTGTGTGATGTCCCCACGCGTTGGAACTCTACATTGCAGATGTTGAGAAGTATTTGTGAGCAGAAGAGGGCAGTTGTTGACTACCTGCATCAACAAGACCATCGGTATTCAGGTCAGAAGACTCCACACATAAAACCTCAGGAGTGGACATGGATGTCAGACATACGTACCATCCTCCAAAACTTTGAGGACTCCACCAAGATGGTGAACGGCGTTGACGCCATAATTAGCGTCACCATCTCGCTTCTGTTTCTTCTAAAACGTTCTCTGCTCTCAGTTAAAGAGGATGCATTGCAGGCGGAGTACGATGAGATGGAGCAAGGAACCATACAGGGTGATTACAGATAGCCCAGCCTCTTCTCATCTCAATGTGAATTGGGTGACAATGAGGAAGAGGAGGCGGAGGAGGAAGAACAGGAGCTAGTTTCCTGCACTATAGGCGGTACTACGTGCACAACTGTCATACCGTGTGTTCAGCGTGGATGGCCTGAGGACAGGGAGGAGGAGGTTGAGGCGGAGAGCATGGTCAGTCGTCCTCTTGGTGAGGACACAGAATTGTTGCCTCTTTGCAGTCTGGCAGACATGGCTGAGTTTATGTTACGCTGCCTTTCCCGTGACCCTTATGTTGTCCAAATTTTGGGTGACAGTCATTACTGGTTGGTGACGCTTCTAGACCTACGCTACAGGGAGAACTTTATGTCTCTTATTCCCTTGCAGGACAGGCCTAATAAAATTGTGCACTAGGAGAAGGCCCTTGTTGCGGAACTGTTAAAAAAATTCCCATCTGAAAACGCTGGCGGCAGAGGTTATAGTTTGTTGGACAACCAAGGAGTACAGGCGAAAGAGCCACACATGCAATCCAGCAGAGGCAGGGGAACACTGTCAAAGTTCTGGGACAGTTTTCTCAGACCCTCCCATCGCACAGACCCTGAGGCGTGGGGTACTCTCACAAGGAGTGCAAAGTTTGCCAAGATGGTGAGGGAGTACCTTGCCGACCGTACCAACGTCCTCCTTGATTCCTCTGTGTCTTATAATTAGTTTTTAGTGCCGCCGGTGGAATTATATCTGATAGGTGCATCCGCCTGTCAACTGAAAATGCTGACAGGCTGACTCTTATAAAAATGAACAAGGGCTGGATTGGGCCAGACTTCTCAACACCACCGAATGATAGCAACTTAACATAAACTCAAATACAGTGTCATTTTTGTTGAGGTCTAACTCTATTCCCATGTACCTCTGTCTTCACACCCAGACATGGGTATACTCTTCCTGATTTTGTCTATTTGCTCTTGTCCTCCTCCTTCTCCACATCCTCATCCTCCACCACCATATCACCACCATATGTACCATATCAACATATCTACGTCTCTTGCAAAGAGTATTGGGGTTCCTCCAAATTTTTGGCTACTGTTGCTTCATTGCATAGGCAAACACTATGGGAGACCCACTTCCTAATAATGGGAACATTGTTTTAAGGAGGCTCTCTGACCTCTACGTCTCTTCCAAGGGGGCATTGAAGTTCCTCCTTTCTAATGGAAACATGTCGTACTAGTTACTGTGGCCCTGCTCTATGGGTCTTTAAATTGTTTGTGGGGTTTCTCCTCAATTTTGTCAGCCGTTGGACTCACTGCATACCCTATAACTGTATAGCACACCCGCTCCTTTGTAATGGAAACATGTCAATACTGTGGCACAGCTCTACGTGTCTTTAAATTGTTAGGCTAAGTGCCCACGATGCAGAAATGCTGCATATTTTTTCTGCATCTCCCTGTTTGGTAAAACGCATGCGGATTTTACATGCGTTTTTCCTGCCAGGTAGAAGCGTTTGTCAAGCGTTTTTGAATGCAATTCTGCATGCGGATTATCAAGCGCTTTTCCAAGCGATTTTAGCATCACTTGGAAAAGTGCTTGACAACTTCGTCACACTATATAAATCCATGCAACCGGAAGGATTTATATAGCGTGACCAAGTTAATAGTTAAAAAAAAAGAATAAAAATGGTAAAAAAAATAAAAAATAAAGATTATACTTACCTTCCGATGGCCCCCGGTGTTTTCTCCGCTCCGTCCGGTCTGTTGTATGGGTCGTGGTGGTGTGAAAGGACCTGCGGTGATGTCACTGAGTCATGTGACAGGTCATGCGACCCCCAACGTCAGCGGTCGCGTGACCTGTCACATGACTAAATGACATCATGGCAGGTACTTTCACACCACCGCGACCAAATACCAAATGCTTTTTGAATGCATTAAAAAGTTTGTGTGCACATAGTCTCAGAATAATGACTTTTAATAAACTTAACAAGCCAAACATCTGTTTTAGAAGAATTAGCCAGGACTGATTTTGACCTAACGATTCATGCTGTGCAGGAGCTATGAATACCTGACATAGTCCAGAGACAAATCTTGAGGCATTTTGGAATTGGATCATGCCAGCCCTGAGATACATTGGTCTTTAGCTCAGAATAGTTTTTTTAGGCGTGTGTTTTATGTCAGTACATAAGAAACATATTACAGATTTGTCTTTGTAGTCCTCTTAAAATCCAGACATATTTTCTCTTTGGATAGAATACCTAAAGTTGAGTGATCTGGCCTTAATAGTGCTACAACCCATGAGAACACACTCCACAGCTTCACACAAATGGTCTAACTAAAGCATTGCTTCAAGGCATTCCCTGCCCTATTGTGCTTCTATACGCCTCTGGTCTAATCACTACAGCATTGCTGGTGACTCGCCCCCTGGGCCGTGGGGCACTCGGATCCGGGCAATAGGGGAACGATGGGGGTAGTAGTGGCTACCCGGTTCCGTGGCTCAGGGTGGTCAGGCCAGTGGTAGTCTGCGATGCGCTGTTGGTGTGTCCGCCTACGCCACCCGTGAATTGCGGTCAGTGCGGACCGCCGCTGCCAGGTAGACCGCTGGGGCTGATGATGTATGCAGCTGGGATAGTGACTCCCCACGGGAAGAGTGCGGCCCCAGGGCAGTATAATGGAAGATGGGGGTGATGGTGTGGGGATTGCCAGTACCGTTAGTGCTGGAGGAGCAAGGAGCACACAGACAACAGGTTGCAGTCCAGGGTCTTTACTAGAACAGGTGAACTGACCCACAAACAGTCCCGGCTAGGAGGGGACCTGGATGTCTGAGAGCAATTGGGAAATTGGCCCTGGTCAGGGTGAGGGTGTAGGCCTACCGTGGTCTCTGTGCTCCTTCTGGCTATCTCCTCCTGGTAGTTTAACAGACCACGGTCCCGAGCTCACCGTGTCCTCTCGCCCGTATGGTTTGCAACGTGGGTTCCTTTCTACTCCCGGCCTCGTACGGCTCTGCTGGTCCCTTCTGCTGTGGCGGAGCCTCTGGGCTTCTTAGGCCAAGGAACGTACAGTCCCCTGCGGACTGGTTATCTGCTGCAGGACGTGGAATCCTCACAGCCTCAGACGCCAAAGTCTGGTAAATTTGGTTCTTTATCTGCCAGGACAGGCGTACTTCACCTCTTGTCCCTGGCTTGTGGCTCTCCTACTGCCACACGTCCTCTTAGGGTGCAATACAACTGTCCCTCACTGCTCTGGGACACTTCTCTATCCAGAGACAGGTCGTCCAGTTCTCTCTAACCCTGCCCCCAGTTCCAGCTTTTATAGGGGCAGCCTGCTCCCCCTACTGGCCTGAGACAGGAGGTATTGCATGCTAATGTTCCCCTGACCAGAGAACCTCCCCCTTGCTCTCAGACACAGCTTTATTATATTTGTGGCATCCAGGCCAGGGTGACACACTGGCCTTCAGAGTCTTCTCTGTGGCCACTTCTTCACATCAGCGCAGTCTTGGAGCTCTGCAACATCATCAGGCACCTGCAGGGTATTAATGCCGCAATTCATGTATGCACACCCTCACCTTCACAGAGAAATATGTATACATGTAATGGCCAGGCTATATATGGCAAAATACTTCCCTTCTTCCATTGGGGTGTTTTTTGATGTTGTGTATTTTTGTAGCTTGAAAAATGCAGCGCCTTACAGATCAAGCACGGTGGATGGGACTTATATGAATCTCATGCCCAGTGTGCTTTTATTTTACTCAGAGTAAACTGATCTATTGTCACGCTCCACTGTGGAGCCAGATGGCGCACGGCAAGATGAATGTGAAGGGAAGCACTACAACTAGGGAAAGATTAAAGAGGCACCCCTGAATCTTGGCCTGTGCATCCCTGAGCTCCCTGACATTCCTAGGCAGGTTCCTTTACCCTGTGCAGCGATCACATTTCTAATCCCTGACTTACCCTAAGCACGGCCCTGGCTAGTGCGTGGGGCAGCAGGAACTCTATTCCTGCTCTATAATACAGACACAAAGGGAAACAGACAGGGGTAACAGAAAACAACACTCACTCTCAGCGCACCCAGACTATCGAATAGTATATACAGGGAGAGAAAGGGTGAAGCAAAACCAAAAAGGAATGATAAGGAGAAGGAAGACACCAGACAAACTTCCAAACCGCAATCTCTGGAGATGACTCCTAAATGACTTCTCTTTGCACCTCTCACAACTCCAAATCAACTCCAAGGTATAGCAAGCTATCACTGGCAAGTACAAAAGCAAAGAGGTGAGTACTAATACAAAAGGGGAGTGAAGAAATCAGAACAGCTAAGATAGTTCAAGACAAAAGACTTTAGGAGACAAACAGAACTGTTTAACCCTTGCAACACTAGAACAAGGGAAATCTGGACAGCTAACTGGAAAACAAAGAAGATCCAAACAGTGCAGGCGTGCGTGTAGCCAAGCGCTGCGATCTTCTGACCCCTGAAATAAAGGGAATCACTCTCTGCCACGGTACCCCTGTGACACCTGCGGTTCAAATCTGCAACATGTCAATTTTTCTTGTGGATATGCTGACTTTTCTGTGCAGATTTTCCCTATAGACTTACATTAGATGCAGAAAATCTGCATATGAAAAATGCAAATGCATTTTTACTGCATTTCCACAGCGTGGGAACTCATCGTGGGAACGTAGCCCTACATGCCCTTTATGTTACATAAACTATTGAGCTGAACTGGCCAAATTATACAATTTGTATCAAAAAAATATATAATATATATTGGGAACTCCAATTAAAGACAATCAACCTACAGAGAACATGGAGTAAATTCCCACTCAGACAGCAGAGTATTAATAATTAAAAACACATATTTATTCGATCGTTTAAAATATACATACAAAAGTGACAAAAAAATATACATATACAGATAGTAAGTCATTCGGGGTAGGGGTCATACAACAGAGCCACAAAAATACTCAATCTTTATGCCCATCATATAATAGTATATATGAAATAGATAGGGTAATATCCAGCAATAAATAGAAGAATAGTAAGGTGTCTAAGATTTGGTAGGGAATATCACAAAAAACACCCATAGAGTAGTATCTATAGGTAATTGGTTACCTGATAGAATCCCCCCCAAACACATATAGGGTCTAATGGGTTAAAAATACCATCGTGTTTAAGTCAAAGGGGCTTACCCATGTGAGCAATAAAGATTAGCATGCGACTCTGAAAAGCCCCGACGCGCGTTTCGCGTTGCTTCTTCGGGGGGCTGTGGTTGTGGTCAGCTATTTGGCATACCTAAATACAATCCCGGAATTGGTGGCAGGTGGTGCCGCTGATTGAAGGCGGCGCATGAGCGGTAAGCAAAATCCCCATGGCGCGTCATGACAGGCGAGATTCCCGGTGGGGGTGCGGGCGGGAACAATGCGTTCCAAATGACGTCACTGACCCGCACCACCATCGTAACGGAAGCCTCACAGGACGCGCCATGTAAAGGAAGGCGCCGCGCATGCGCAGCACAGCGGCAGCCATCTTAAGTAAGGGACACAAAAGAGGGCAAATGAATATGGCTGAAAAATCATATATAGTGGTGTACACACACCACGGGAACAGACACAAATGCTCAACAAGAAATCCAATGGATACATCACCGCCCCCAGACCGCAGCACATATAGAGTCCCCACATCCACATCACATCCCCAGACTCTAT
The DNA here is from genome assembly GCF_046119375.1 of Phyllobates terribilis. Taxonomy (NCBI): domain Eukaryota; kingdom Metazoa; phylum Chordata; class Amphibia; order Anura; family Dendrobatidae; genus Phyllobates; species Phyllobates terribilis. The sequence continues at coordinate 86,657,206 of NW_027362768.1, read as the reverse complement.
ACATTGGGGGAGAGAAGAAACAGAAAACACAGTGCACATAAACCATATAGATATTATCAATGGTGGAAACATATCACCAATGTACATTGTTAAATAAATCTTGATGATTGTCTCCAATCCAGATGCATTCTAATGGATCCAAAGAGTTCCCAGAATCTCTTCCCATCTTCATATTCTATCCAGGTAAGTTTCAAATTGTCCTCCAACATAACAGTTTTGCCTCTTTCCTATGAAATCGCTCACTCTTCCTTATTTTTAAAGTGTGGTTTTATATTTATTTATTTTTGTATTTGTCCTTAGTTCGTGCATTATGGCGGCATACAACTTATGCATTCCGGAGCTCTGATTGTTGGACATTTGGACTATGTATTATTGGTCCTTAGACATCTATGAGACACTTTTCTTTGGAGGACAATTTGAAACTTACCTGGATAGAATATGAAGATGGGAAGAGATTCTGGGAACTCTTTGGATCCATTAGAATGCATCTGGATTGGAGACAATCATCAAGATTTATTTAACAATGTACATTGGTGATATGTTTCCACCATTGATAATATCTATATGGTTTATGTGCACTGTGTTTTCTGTTTCTTCTCTCCCCCAATGTATAGAGTCTGGGGATGTGATGTGGATGTGGGGACTCTATATGTGCTGCGGTCTGGGGGCGGTGATGTATCCATTGGATTTCTTGTTGAGCATTTGTGTCTGTTCCCGTGGTGTGTGTACACCACTATATATGATTTTTCAGCCATATTCATTTGCCCTCTTTTGTGTCCCTTACTTAAGATGGCTGCCGCTGTGCTGCGCATGCGCGGCGCCTTCCTTTACATGGCGCGTCCTGTGAGGCTTCCGTTACGATGGTGGTGCGGGTCAGTGACGTCATTTGGAACGCATTGTTCCCGCCCGCACCCCCACCGGGAATCTCGCCTGTCATGACGCGCCATGGGGATTTTGCTTACCGCTCATGCGCCGCCTTCAATCAGCGGCACCACCTGCCACCAATTCCGGGATTGTATTTAGGTATGCCAAATAGCTGACCACAACCACAGCCCCCCGAAGAAGCAACGCGAAACGCGCGTCGGGGCTTTTCAGAGTCGCATGCTAATCTTTATTGCTCACATGGGTAAGCCCCTTTGACTTAAACACGATGGTATTTTTAACCCATTAGACCCTATATGTGTTTGGGGGGGATTCTATCAGGTAACCAATTACCTATAGATACTACTCTATGGGTGTTTTTTGTGATATTCCCTACCAAATCTTAGACACCTTACTATTCTTCTATTTATTGCTGGATATTACCCTATCTATTTCATATATACTATTATATGATGGGCATAAAGATTGAGTATTTTTGTGGCTCTGTTGTATGACCCCTACCCCGAATGACTTACTATCTGTATATGTATATTTTTTTGTCACTTTTGTATGTATATTTTAAACGATCGAATAAATATGTGTTTTTAATTATTAATACTCTGTTGTCTGAGTGGGAATTTACTCCATGTTCTCTGTAGGTTGAATGCCCTTTATGTTGCAGATTTGCAGCTGATTTGAGCAGCAGATGTTACCTTTCACACTGTTTCCAATCTGTACATAATGATGTGACATCCATGTGATACTTCATGTAATGTTTAGAAACAAGTAGAATTGGGATTAATGAGGATTGGAATTGTGCAAATTGCACTGAATAGATAAGGTAAAGAACTACAATTAATTTTTGGTTCTAACATTTGGATGTAGTTTTTTACAACCTGGAACGCCAAGTGGACCATTATTACAAATTTTTGCAAGCTTCCTTTTTCAATTCTTCAGTTTTCAAGATCTATGTTTGAGTAATAGTCAGTGATTGAATGCATAATCAAATTTTATTTAACTCACTCACATAGCTACAGAGTTTGAAAAGATGAAACCACATGCTTTAAATCTGTTGTTGAATGATGCTCTCAGTTTGGATCATAAGACCTGCAGTTGGAACTCTAATACAGGTGTAGAAATGTGACCATTGGTAACTGCAGGTGGTCGTGTAGCCTCCTTTGTGGACCAAATTCACAATCTGTGTATGGACCACCATGATCTCAGGACCAGCATATCTGATGCTATTGAGTTCTTGCCAGGAGACTCATGGCCAGTCTGGAAATTGTAGCACGTACACGGACTGTAAAACGTGGACATATGAAGCCAGTCTAAGGGCACATGCAGACATCCGTGGATCTTGGACCGCAATGCAAGGACTGGCCGTGTATCTCCCAACCCGAGCATGAAGGCTAATAGAAATATATGAAGCTTAAACGCTTGGGTCGGGAGAGCTGCTGCCTGTCAATGCATTAGTATATGCATGCTCGGACTGATTGGCACAGATGTCTGCATGAGTCCTTAGAAAGAAAACTTCTAATAACTAGTGTTGAGCGAGCAGGCTCGACACTGCTCGGTACTCGCCCGAGCACCGAGCATTTTCGGGTTACTCGGGCGGCAGCTCGGGTCTCCGCCATGCATGTTTGGCGCTCTTTACAGAGCCAATGAACATGCAGGGATTGACAGACAGTCACTGTAATGCCACAGCCATGTTGGTTGTGGGCATTACAGTGATTGGCTGGCCGCACAGCGTCACCTTGAGTATTTAAAACCGGGCACCGCCATCTTTGACACAGTCGCTCCAGATGAGACAGTGTAGGGAGAGTGCTGATGAGCTAGGGAGAGATTTATACTGCGAAATAGGTAGTGTAGGGTCTCTAAAGCCTGCCAAATCAAACAAACAGTCCTTATGAGCACTAATATCCATCCCAGATAGACAAGGACTTGCACGGGGATAGTTGCAAGTCTGCATCTTCTGATGCGGCAAGGATCACTTCTGATGGACACACTTTTAGGCAGTGACCTGGGTGTCAGAGATGCTTCCAGGCAGGGGCGGAACTACCGCCCGTGCAGCCCGTTCATTGAACGGGGGCCCCGAGGGACAGGGGGCCCCTCCAGCCTCCAGCAGAGCCGCCATCAGGGCATGACTGTCCTGACTCCAGTATGGGGCCCGGCCGGTAGGGGCCCCCTCGGAGCCCCGTTGGGGGCCCCCCTCTTGTGCGTCTCTCTCCTCATGGGGTCCCCGGCCGCATGCTAAGCGCCGGGACATCTCAGCGCTGCGCTGCTGGGGCAGCGCCTTCATGATTCCCCTGGCTTCCAGTCATGTGATGGCACCGTCACATGGCCGGAAGTCAGGAGAACCTGGTGTCAGCGATTTGGACGAGCGCCAGGATTCTGCAGGGATCGCATGGGGGTAAGTATAACAAGTTTTATTTTTTTTAAAATACAATTAACTAGGAATGGGGGGAATGGGAGATGCACATGTGGGGGGGGGGAGATGAGAGATGCACATGTGGGGGGGGGGGAGATGAGAGATGCACATGTGGGGGGGGAGATGAGAGATGCACAAGTGGGGGGGGGAGATGAGAGATGCACATGTGGGGGGGGAGATGAGAGATGCACATGTGGGGGGGGGGATGAGAGATGCACATGTGGGGGGGGGAGATGAGAGATGCACATGTGGGGGGGGGGATGAGAGATGCACATGTGGGGGGGGAGATGAGAGATGCACATGTGGGGGGGGAGATGAGAGATGCACATGTGGGGGGGGGAGATGAGAGATGCACATGTGGGGGGGGAGATGAGAGATGCACATGTGGGGGGGGGAGATGAGAGATGCACATGTGGGGGGGGAGAGATGAGAGATGCACATGTGGGGGGGGAGATGAGAGATGCACATGTGGGGGGGGGAGATGAGAGATGCACATGTGGGGGGGGGAGATGAGAGATGCACATGTGGGGGGGGGGAGATGAGAGATGCACATGTGGGGGGGGAGATGAGAGATGCACATGTGGGGGGGGGAGATGAGAGACGCACATGTGGGGGGGAGATGAGAGACGCACATGTGGGGGGGGGATGAGAGATGCACATGTGGGGGGGTGAGAGATGCACATGTGGTGGAGGGGGATGAGAGAGGTGCACATGTGGTGGAGGGGGATGAGAGAGGTGCACATGTGGTGGAGGGGGATGAGAGAGGTGCACATGTGGTGGAGGGGGATGAGAGAGGTGCACATGTGGTGGAGGGGGATGAGAGAGGTGCACATGTGGTGGAGGGGGATGAGAGAGGTGCACATGTGGGGGAGGGGGATGAGAGAGGTGCACATGTGGGGGAGGGGGATGAGAGAGGTGCACATGTGGGGGAGGGGGATGAGAGAGGTGCACATGTGGGGGAGGGGGATGAGAGATGTGCACATGTGGGGGAGGGGGATGAGAGATGTGCACATGGGGGGGATGAGAGAGGTGCACATGGGGGGGTGGTGAGAGCTGCACATGTGGGGGGGGATGAGAGCTGCACATGTGGGGGGGGAGATGAGAGATGCACATGTGGGGGGGGATGAGAGATGCACATGTGGGGGGAGAGATGAGAGATGCACATGTGGGGGGGAGATGAGAGATGCACATGTGGGGGGGGGATGAGAGATGCACATGGGGGGGATGAGAGATACACATGTGGGGGGGAATGAGAGATGCACATGTGTGGGGGGGAGATGAGAGATGCACATGTGGGGGGGGATGAGAGATGCACATGTGGGGGGGAGATGAGAGATGCACATGTGGGGGGGAGATGAGAGATGCACATGTGGGGGGGGGGATGAGAGATGCACATGTGGGGGGGGAGATGAGAGATGCACATGTGGGGGGGGAGATGAGAGATGCACATGTGGGGGGGGGAGATGAGAGACGCACATGTGGGGGGGAGATGAGAGACGCACATGTGGGGGGGGATGAGAGACGCACATGTGGGGGGGTGAGAGATGCACATGTGGTGGAGGGGGATGAGAGAGGTGCACATGTGGTGGAGGGGGATGAGAGAGGTGCACATGTGGTGGAGGGGGATGAGAGAGGTGCACATGTGGTGGAGGGGGATGAGAGAGGTGCACATGTGGAGGGGGATGAGAGAGGTGCACATGTGGGGGAGGGGGATGAGAGAGGTGCACATGTGGGGGAGGGGGATGAGAGAGGTGCACATGTGGGGGAGGGGGATGAGAGAGGTGCACATGTGGGGGAGGGGGATGAGAGATGTGCACATGGGGGGGAGGGGGATGAGAGATGTGCACATGGGGGGGATGAGAGAGGTGCACATGGGGGGGTGGTGAGAGCTGCACATGTGGGGGGGGATGAGAGCTGCACATGTGGGGGGGGGAGATGAGAGATGCACATTTGGGGGGGGAGATGAGAGATGCACATGTGGGGGGGGAGATGAGAGATGCACATGTGGGGGGGATGAGAGATGCACATGTGGGGGGAGAGATGAGAGATGCACATGTGGGGGGGGAGATGAGAGATGCACATGTGGGGGGGGATGAGAGATGCACATGGGGGGGATGAGAGATACACATGTGGGGGGGAATGAGAGATGCACATGTGTGGGGGGGAGATGAGAGATGCACATGTGGGGGGGGATGAGAGATGCACATGTGGGGGGGAAATGAGAGATGCACATGTGGGGGGGAGATGAGAGATGCACATGTGGGGGGGGGATGAGAGATGCACATGTGGGGGGGAGATGAGAGATGCACATGTGGGGGGGGAGATGAGAGATGCACATGTGGGGGGGAGATGAGAGATGCACATGTGGGGGGGAGATGAGAGATGCACATGTGGGGGGGAGATGAGAGATGCACATGTGGGGGGGAGATGAGAGATGAACATGTGGGGGGGATGAGAGAGGTGCACATGTGGGGGAGGGGGATGAGAGAGGTGCACATGTGGGGGAGGGGGATGAGAGATGTACACATGGGGGGGATGAGAGAGGTGCACATGGGGGGTGGTGAGAGCTGCACATGTGGAGGGATGAGAGAGGGGCACATGTGGGGGAGGGGGATGAGAGATGTGCACATGGGGGGGTGAGAGATGTGCACATGGGGGGATGAGAGATGTGCACATGGGGGAGATGAGAGATGTGCACATGGGGGGGTGGGTGAGAGATGTGCACATGGGGGGGTGAGAGCTGTGCACATGGGGGGGTGAGAGATGTGCACATGGGGGGGTGAGAGATGTGCACATGGGGGGGATGAGAGCTGCACATGTGGGGGGGAGATGAGAGATGCACATGTGGGGGGGAGATGAGAGATGAACATGTGGGGGGGATGAGAGAGGTGCACATGTGGGGGAGGGGGATGAGAGAGGTGCACATGTGGGGGAGGGGGATGAGAGATGTACACATGGGGGGGATGAGAGAGGTGCACATGGGGGGTGGTGAGAGCTGCACATGTGGAGGGATGAGAGAGGGGCACATGTGGGGGAGGGGGATGAGAGATGTGCACATGGGGGGGTGAGAGATGTGCACATGGGGGGATGAGAGATGTGCACATGGGGGAGATGAGAGATGTGCACATGGGGGGGTGGGTGAGAGATGTGCACATGGGGGGGTGAGAGCTGTGCACATGGGGGGGTGAGAGATGTGCACATGGGGGGGTGAGAGATGTGCACATGGGGGGGATGAGAGCTGCACATGGGGGGAGATGAGAGCTGCACATGGGGGGAGATGAGAGCTGCACATGGGGGGAGATGAGAGCTGCACATGGGGGGAGATGAGAGCTGCACATGGGGGGGGTTTGAGAGCTGCACATGGGGGGAGTTTGAGAGCTTGCCATGGGGGGGTTTGAGAGCTGCACAAAGGGGGGGGGTGAGAGCAGCACATGGGGGGGATAAGAGCTGCACATGGGGGAATTGGGAGTAGGGGGATAATGAGCTGCACATAATGAATGTGGGGTGGGGGAGAGTAAATGATAAATGATGATGGGGTGGGGAGAGCACGGACATGATATAATGAATTGGGGCAGGGGGTTGCATGTAAATAATGAATGCGGGGAGCAGGAAGTATAGAGTAGGGGGCGTTGCGGATGCAGGAGTGTAACTGGTAACAAATTGGCGGAAAGAGTAGAGGTTCTAATTAAATTATATATTAAGTGCCTATTTACAGTTAATGGGGGCACCGTGGTGGATTACAATTTATATTTGGAATGGTAGGTTGCATAATAACTAACCATATATTGATGGTGGATGCACGTCTGTATTCAGCTGCGTAATGTAGAAGTTGGAGAATGTGCTCTAGATAACTGTGTTATTTTATGCAGAGACGAGTCCTGGCTGGAAGACGTGATGGCGGTCTGTGCTGGATGAAGGAGAAAAGCGTAGCTGAAGGACTTCACCTAGAGACGTCACCAGTGAGTCAGTGTATTACATATACACTTACACTATATACTATGTACTGGGCTCCTGTGTATAATGTCACTGGTGATCACTGTATTACCTGTACACTATATACAGATCTCCTGTGTATAATGTCACTGGTGATCACTAGATTACCTGGACACTTACATTATACATACAGTTATATGAAAAAGTTTGGGCACCCCTATTAATCTTAAGCTTATTGTTTTATAAAAATTGGTGTTTTTGCAACAGCTATTTCAGTTTGATATATGTAATAACTGTTGGACACAGTAATGTTTCTGCCTTGAAATGAGGTTCATTGTACTAACAGAAAATGTGCAATCTCCATTCAAACCAAATTTGACAGGTGCATAAGTATGGGCACCTCACCAGAAAAGTGACATTAATATTTAGTAGATCCTCCTTTTGCAAAAATAACAGCCTCTAGTCGCTTCCTGTAGCTTTTAATGATTTCCTGGATCCTGGATGAAGGTATTTTTGACCATTCCTCTTTACAAAACAATTCCAGTTCAGTTAAGTCTGATGGTCGCCGAGCATGGACAGCCCTCTTCAAATGATCCCACAGATGTTCAATGATATTCAGGTCTGGGAACTGGGATGGCCATTCCAGAACATTGTAATTATTCCTCTGCATGAATGCCTGAGTAGATTTGGAGCGGTGTTTTGGATCATTGTCTTGCTGAAAGATCCATCCCCTGCGTAACTTCAACTTTGTCACTGATTCTTGAACATTATTGTCAAGAATCTGCTGATACTGAGTGGAATCCATGCGTCCCTCAACTTTAACAAGATTCCCGGTGCCGGCATTGGCCACACAGCCCCAAAGCATGATGGAGCCTCCACCAAATTTTACTGTGGGTAGCAAGTGTTTTTCTTAGAATGCTGTGTTTTTTTGCCGCCATGCATAACGCCATTTTGTATGACCAAATATCTCAATCTTGGTTTCATCAGTCCACAGGACCTTCTTCCAAAAAGAAGTTGGCTTCTCCAAATGTGCTTTTGCATACCTCAGCCGACTCTGTTTGTGGCGTGCTTGCAGAAACGGCTTCTTTCGCATCACTCTCCCATACAGCTTCTCCTTGTGCAAAGTGCGTTGTATAGTTGACCGATGCACAGTGACACCATCTGCAGCAAGTTGATGCTGCAGCTCTCTGGAGGTGGTCTGGGGATTGTCCTTGACTGATCTCACCATTCTTCTTCTCTGCCTTTCTGATGTTTTTCTTGGCCTGCCACTTCTGGCCTTAACAAGAACTGTCCCTGTGTTCTTCCATTTCCTTACTATGTTCCTCACAGTGGAAACTGACAGGTTAAATCTCTGAGACAGCTTTTTGTATCCTTCCCCTGAACAACTATGTTGAATAATGTTTGTTTTCAGATCATTTGACAGTTGTTTTGAGGAGCCCATGATGCCACTCTTCAGAGGAGATTCAAACAGGAGAACAACTTGCAAGTGGCCACTTTATGTAGCTTTTCTCATGATTGCATACACCTGGCTATGAAGTTCAAAGCTCAATGAGGTTACAAAACCTAAAAAAGGGCTTTAGTAAGTCAGTAAAAAGTAGGTAGGAGTATTTAAAACAAGAAAATGATAAGGGTGCCCATACTTATGCACCTGTCAAATTTTGTTTGAATGCAGATTGCACATTTTCTGTTAGTACAATAAACCTCATTTCAAGGCAGAAACATTACTGTGTCCAACAGTTCTTACATATATCAAACTGAAATAGCTGTTGCAAAAACACCAATTTTTATAAAACATTAAGCTTAAGATTAATAGGGGTGCCCAAACTTTTTCATATAACTGTACCATGTATAGAGCTCCCGTGTATAATGACACTTATGGTAATATTAGTAATGTGGTAGTTTTTCTACCTTCTGTGTGGTATTATTCGGTCACTATGTTGTGGTAATATGTGGTCTGGTCATGATGTGGCGGTATTCCCTGTATGTGGTATTATTGATCATTTTAAAAAAAAATGTATATGACTCATTCCCTTAAAGAAAACTAAATAAAAATATATCTAAAAAGAGTATTGGATATTTTAAGAAAATTTTAATAGGTTAGAGTAGGGCCCGGCCAGAAGAGACTACCTTATCGTGGTGGCGGCTTTAAAAATCTTTTGGCCAAAACAAAAGCTGCTGGCTATGTATGTGGCGCCGTTACATGGCCGAACGTCAGGAGAACCTGGTGGCAGCGACGTGGACGAGCGCCAGGATTCTGCAGGGATCGCATGGGGGTAAGTATAACAAGTTTTATTTTTTTTAAATACAATTAATTAACTAGGAGTTGGGGGAATCAGAGATGCACGGGGGGGGGGGGGATGAGAGATGCACAGGGGGATGAGAGATGCACGGGGGGTGAGATGCACATGGGGGGGATGAGAGATGCACATGGGGGGGATGAGAGATGCACATGGGGGGGATGAGAGATGCACATGGGGGGGATGAGAGATGCACATGGGGGGGATGAGAGATGCACATGGGGGGGATGAGAGATGCACATGGGGGGGATGAGAGATGCACATGGGGGGGATGAGAGATGCACATGGGGGGGATGAGAGATGTACATGGGGGGGATGAGAGATGCACATGGGGGGGATGAGAGATGCACATGGGGGGGATGAGAGATGCACATGGGGGGTTGAGAGATGCACATGGGGGGATGAGAGATGCACATGGGGAGATGAGAGATGCACATGGGGAGATGAGAGATGCACGAGGGGGGATGAGAGATGCACGGGGGGAGAGATGCACGGGGGGGGCATGAGAGATGCACGGGGGGGCATTAGAGATGCACGGGGGGGCATTAGAGATGCACGGGGGGGTGAGGGGGTGAGCTGCACATGGGGGGGTGAGAGATGCACATGGGGGGGTTATGTTTACATAATTTTGTTGCCTTATGAAGGGAGGGGGGGGGGCCTGACAAATATATTTAGACATTTTGAGATTATGCCAATGACTAGCCCCCTGGGCCGTGGGGCACCCGGAACCAGGCTTCTGTGCGATGCTGAGGGTAGTAGTGGCAACCCGGTCCCGTGGCTCAGGGTGGTCAGACCAAATGCTGTGGCAGTCTATTTGTAGGCTTTTGAATGTCCGACTATGCCATCCGTGGATTGCAGTCAGGGATGACCGCCAGTGCAAGGCAGACCGCTGAGGCTGATGTTGGTATGCAGCACAGGGATAGGATAACTCCCCACGGGAAGAGTGTAGCCTCAAGGCAGTGTAATAGGATGCTGGGGGTGATGGTTCAGGCTGAAATAATAAGGGTTCAGAGTCTGCTTCAAACAGTCCAGGGTCTTTATTGTAGTTAGTACTAATGACCCAACAGGAGTACAGGGTAGGAATGGGCCTGGGTGTCTGAGAGCATTCGGGCGAGCCCCACTGGTCAGGGTGAGTGGGTAGGCCTACCGTTCTCCCTCTGCCCTTGCTGACTATCCCCCTTTTCGTGGTGTAATAGCCCACGTCCCTGAGCTGGCCATGTACTACGCCTGTATGGCTTGCGACTCGGGCCTTAGGTACCTGTTGCTTCTCCGTGCTGTACCGGTCCCTCTGTGTGGCGGAGCCTCCAGGCTTCTCAGGCCAAGGGACCTAAAATCCCTCGCAGGTTGGTTATCTGCTGCCGGGCTTGCAACCCTGACAGCCTCGGACCCCAGTGTCCGGTTGTGTAGTTCTCTCTCAGCCAGGACCGGCTCTCGTCGCCTCTGTCCCTGGCTTGCTGTTCCTCCTCTGCCTCCTGGACTCCTCAGCTGCTGCTGACCTGTCCCTTTCCTCTGGGAACCCTTCTGGATGCTTCAGAAGTGGGTCCTGGTCTCTCTAACCCTGCCCTCAGTTCCAGCTTTTATAGGGGAAGCCTGCTCCCCCTACTAGCCTGGGACAGGAGGTGCTGCATGCGAATGGTCCCTGACCAGAGAACCTCCCTCCTGCTCTCAGATACAGCCCTTAATATTTGTGGCATCCAGGCCTGGGGTGACACACCAACCTTGTTTGATATTGGTCCCCTGAATACTGCTTTTAGGCATATGTTTATGCCATTGTAAACAATATCTCATAGACTTGACCTTGCAGTCCTGATATTATCTAGATATTTCTCTTTGGACAGGAAGAAATGTGTGCAAAGATCAATACGATCTTATCCAAGTTATGCACTGGAGGCACAATAGTATTATGCTCACCTGTTAGGGTTGTGTGCAACACAACCACTAATAATATGAAGATATCAGCTGCTGCAGCATCTACAAATGTGTGTAAAGGAAAATAATTGGGAAGTGAAGCTTGAAGAGGACAATTTGCATATTCCAGGTGCCTTCTGGGAAAAGCGAAGAGTCTCCTTCAGCTAGAAGATCGTTGGGTACAGCCGGGACCAGCTGCTTGGAAAGCATCGCCAAACCGCACGCCTGACGGCGCGCAAATTTGTTTAATTTGTTTGTCCTAGGGTATCACAAGAAAGAAGACAGACATCAAGTCAGCAGGGACAAGGAGCAGCATGGCAGATGTGACAACCTACATGGTGAGCTGCAACATGTGCTACATGTTCACAGATCGACCAGAAGCTGAAACCAACTTCACCTGCCAGAAGTGTAGACTACTGGCTCTTTTAGAAGAAAAGGTGCGGGGACTGGAAGAAAGAATTGCGACATTAAAACTCATCAAGAAAAATGAAGACTTCCTGGACAGAACAGAAGCGTCACTACTGGTCACGGAAAATCAAGGAAGCATCAGAGAACCTCCAGAGGCAGACAAGTGGAGGCAAGTGACCAAAAGAAGCAAGAAGACCATGGAGACACCACCAACCACACAACTGAGAAACAGATTCCAAGGACTAGTGGAGGACGAAGATGGCACACCTAAGGATGAGGAACTACCAGCAAGCAAAAAAGGAAAGAGCACCCAGAAACACCCAGAAGCGACAAGAAAAAGGACAGCCAAGAAGGGAAGAAGAGTGGTGGTGGTGGGAGACTCACTACTGAGAGGAACAGAAGCAGCTATCTGCAGACCGGACATAACCGCAAGAGAAGTATGCTGCCTCCCAGGGGCGAAGATCAAGGATGTTACCGATAGGATACCGAAGCTCATCAGTTCCAAGGATGTCCACCCATTTCTTCTGATACATGTTGGCACCAATGACACGGCAAAGAAGGACCTACCGACAATCTGCAAGGACTTTGAAGCATTGGGGAAGAAAGTAAAAGAACTGGATGCGCAGGTAGTTTTTTCTTCTATCCTTCCAGTAGACGGGCATGGCGTCAGGAGATGGAACAGGATCCTTGAGGTGAACAACTGGCTGAGACGATGGTACAGACAACAAGGATTTGGATTCCTGGACCACGGTGTGAATTACCTCTATGACGGACTCCTTGCCAGAGACGGACTACACCTCAACAAACCCGGGAAACACACATTCGCCAGGAGACTCGCAACACTCATCAGGAGGGCGTTAAACTAGAAGAAGAGGGGATGGGAAGAAAAACGCCGGACACGATCATGCAACCAGAGAACATACTAATGAAAGATATGAAGTGCGACAAAGAAGTTCCAAGACAAGATACTTGGAAGGGAGGTAAGAAAATTTCTAATACAATCCACAGGGAGAAGATTGGAACAAAACAAAATCATGTAAACTGCGTGCTAGCAAATGCCAGGAGCCTGACAAACAAGATGGAGGAACTGGTAGCAGAAATATCTACAGGTAACTATGACATAGTGGGAATAACCGAGACATGGTTAGATGAAAGCTATGACTGGGCAGTTAACTTACAGGGTTACAGTCTGTTTAGAAGGGATCGAAGAAGTCGGAAAGGGGGTGGAGTCTGTCTATATGTAAAGACGTGTCTAAAGCCTACAATACGGGAGGATGTATAGGAGGGAAATGAGGAGGTCGAGTCCTTATGGGTGGAGATACATGGGGCAAAAAACAATAATAAAATTATCATAGGAGTCTGTTATAAACCACCAAATATAGCAGAAGCCACGGAAAGTCTATTAATGAGACAAATAGACGAAGTAGCAAAAAATAATGAGGTGCTTATTATGGGGGACTTCAACTACCCCGATATAGACTGGGAAACCGAAAGCTGTAGATCTCAGAAAGGAAACAGGTTTCTGTCAATTATCAAAGACAATTATTTGTCACAACTTGTGCAGGAACCAACTAGAGGGACGGCCCTTTTAGACTTAATATTAACTAACAGGCCAGACAGAATAACTGAGGTGCAGGTCGGGGGGCACCTGGGAAATAGTGACCACAACATTATACAATTCCACATGTGCTTCAGTAGGGTGCCCAGCAAGGGAGTCACAAAAACACTGAACTTTAGGAGGGCAAAGTTTGATCAGCTAAGAGATGCCCTTCACCTTATAGACTGGGATAGTATCTTCAGTAACAGGAGCACGGATAGAAAATGGGACATTTTCAAAACAGTCCTACATAGTCACTGTAGAAGGTACATACCTTATGGGAATAAAAGGGCTAGGAATAGGAGGAAGCCAATGTGGCTAAATAAGGAAGTCAAGAGGGCAATGAAAAACAAAAAAAGGGCTTTCGGTAAACTTAAACAAGAAGGCAGCGAGGAAGCGCTAATATCTTATAGGGAAAAAAACAAAATCTGTAAGAAACAAATAAGAATAGCAAAAGAGGAGACAGAGAGACTAATTGCCAAGGAAAGTAAAACGAATCCCAAACTGTTCTTTAACTATATAAACAGTAAAAGGATTAAAACTGATGGCGTTGGCCCATTGAAAAATAACCTGGGTAAAATCATAGAGGGCGATGAGGGTAAAGCAAACCTACTCAATAGCTTCTTCTCCACTGTTTTCACAAAAGAAAACAATTTATCGGAGGAAATGCAGAGTGATAAAGTAAATACTCCACTAAATATCACCCACCTAACCCAGGGGGAAGTTCAGAAACGCCTAAATAATATCAAAATAGACAAGTCACCAGGCCCAGATGACATACACCCCCGGGTACTAAAAGAATTAAGTAATGTGATAGACAGGCCGCTGTATCTTATATTCAAGCACTCTTTATGGACAGGGACTGTCCCACTAGACTGGCGCCAAGCAAATGTGGTACCAATATTCAAAAAGGGGTCTAAAAGTGACCCTGGGAACTATAGACCAGTCAGCTTAACGTCTGTTGTGGGTAAATTGTTTGAAGGATTTCTTAGAGATGCTATTGTAGAATATCTTAATGATAATAACTGTCTAACTCCATATCAACATGGATTCATGAGGGATCGCTCCTGCCAAACAAACCTGATCGCCTTCTATGAGGAGGTGAGCTCACAGCTGGACCGGGGAGAGTCAGTGGATGTTGTATACCTTGACTTCTCCAAAGCGTTTGATACCGTGCCACACAAAAGGTTGGTATATAAAATGAGAATACTTGGTCTGGGGGATAATGTGTGCAAGTGGGTAAATAGCTGGCTGAGTGATAGAAAGCAGAGGGTGGTTATCAATGGAGTAAGCTCAGGGTGTGTCAGGGTTACTAGCGGGGTGCCTCAAGGGTCTGTCTTGGGCCCTATATTATTTAATATATTTATTAATGATCTAGTGGAAGGGTTGCATAGTAAAATAGCAATATTTGCAGATGATACTAAACTTTGTAAAGTAGTTAATACAGATGAGGACAGGGCACAGCTACAGGAGGATTTAGATAAATTGGGGAGTTGGGCCAAAAAATGGCAAATGGGGTTCAATGCCGATAAATGTAAGGTCATGCACATGGGAAAGAAAAACAGCAGTCACCCATACATATTAAATGGGAAACCGTTGGGGAAATCTGACATGGAGAAGGACCTGGGCGTCTTGGTTAACAGCAAATTAAATTGGAGTGCCCAGTGTCAGGCAGCAGCTGCGAAGGCAAATAGAGTCATGGCATGCATCAGAAGAGGAATAGGGGCATATGATGAGAACATTGTTCTTCCTCTGTATAAAGCGCTGGTAAGGCCGCACTTAGAATATTGTGCATGTTATGTTCTGCTACCAGAGCTAAGGAAAGAGAGGAGATCTGTCCCTACGATAGAACTCAGCTTAATCCCTACGATGTAACAGGGAACCTGATCCTGCGATCAGACCTGCTAAAGTCCTAAGCTAGTCTGTACGGAGACCTATAGATGTGGGGAAGGAATCCCTACAAGTACTAAGGACTGGGAGGAATATGGGACACCTCCTAACAGAAATAGTAGCAGACAGACGAACAAACAAAATATATAGAACATAGAGGTCAGTAGACCAAGCAAACTAACAGAGCAAGACACAGAGCACAGGCTAGCTAGAAAGTAGATATACAATGAAGTCCAGCAAAGCCAGAAGGGCGGAGCAGGATTAAATAGGCCAACAAGGTCATGTGACCAGCAAAGGAAAAAAAAAACTAAGAGCAAGGTTCTAACAGTACCCCCCCTTCTAAGAGGATCCTCCGGATCCCCTAGGACCAGGCTTATCAGGAAATCTCCTGTGAAACGCTCTGATAAGTCTGGACGCGGAAACATCATCCGACCTCACCCAAGAGTTATCCTCGGGACCGAAACCTTTCCAGGCCACAAGATACTGCAAACTACCTCTATACCGTCTAGAGTTAAGGATGCGAGAAATTTCATATTCCCCGTCCTCCACCACCGGAGGAACAGAGGCAGAGGCGTCACAATCCGATACAACAGCTTTTTTCAACAGAGAGACATGAAATACCGGATTAATTCTCCAGGAGGTAGGAACCTCCAACCTAACAGCAGATTGGTTGACAACCTGAAGCACCTTAAAGGGCCCTACAAACTTGGGACCCAATTTCTTTGAAGGAATCCTCAACCGCAGATTCCTAGAGGACAACCAAACCATGTCACCAACAGCGAACAAAACCTCCTGTCCTTTCCTATCAAAGTAGTCTTTAGATTTTCTGTTGGCCTCCTGAAGATTACCACGCACATCCGTCCAAACTCTCTCCAAATCACCGGAAAAATTCTCCTCCTCAGGCACGGCAGATCCCAACTTGGAGAACGACCCAAACGACAGATGTCTCCCAGAACAACAAAAAAAAGGCGAACAACCAGCAGAAGAAGATGTATGATTGTTCAGAGCAAATTCAGCAAGTGGCAGAAACTCAGACCACCCCTCTTGATTGTCTGCCACAAAACAACGCAAGAACTGCTCAACATCCTGGTTTTTCCTTTCTGTCTGGCCATTAGATTCAGGATGATATCCGGACGAGAACGACAAATGAACTCCCAACCTATCACAAAAGGCACGCCAAAAACGAGCCACGAACTGAGGACCCCTATCAGAAACAATGTCAGTAGGAACGCCATGAAGTCTGACAATTTCCTTGACAAAGGCCTTAGCGAGAGTTTTAGCGCAGGGCAGTTTGACGAAAGGAACCAAGTGACACATCTTGCTAAAACGGTCCACGACCACCCAGATGACCGTAAAACCCTCAGAGGGGGGGAAGGTCAGTTATAAAGTCCATAGCCAAATGTGTCCAAGGAGCACTGGGAACCTCCAAAGGACAAAGCAACCCCGCAGCAGGAGTATGTGAGGACTTAGATCTAGCACATATAGTACATTGACGCACCCACTTAATGACTTCCTTCTGCCATCCAGGCCACCAAAAACTGCGACCCACCAGTCTCTTGGTCTCAGAGATTCCGGGATGACCTGCCAACCGAGATTCGTGACACTCAACAAACAAATCTCTCCTAAAGGTCCCAGGCACAAACAACCTCCCATGAGGAGTGTTAGAAGGGGCATTCTCCTGTGCTTTAAGAATCTCATTTTCCAAAACGGAGTCCAAAGCAGCTATCACAACACCTTCTTGTAAAATGTTCTCCTCTTTCTCAGCACCGACTATGGGAGAAAAACTGCGAGACAAGGCATCCGCCTTAACATTCTTAGTACCAGGGATGTAAGTAACGGAGAAATTAAACCGCGAGAAAAACAGTGCCCACCTAGCCTGACGGGCATTCAGGCGCTTGGCAGCATCAAGATATATCAGATTTTTATGATCCGTAAGAACCTGAACGGGAAATTCCGCACCTTCCAAGAAGTGGCGCCAGTGTTCAAATGCGAGTTTAATAGCCAATAATTCCCGATTACCAATATCGTAATTCAGTTCAGTCTCCGAAAATTTTTTTGAAAAAAAGGCACAGGGATGTAATCCATCCCCGTTATCCTGAGACAATACTGTGCCAACCCCCACAGAGGAAGCATCAACCTCAACCAAAAACGGCCTAGTAACATCAGGCTGCATAAGGATGGGAGCAGAGGTGAACCTCTCCTTGAGATACACAAAAGCTTCAATGGCCTCAGAACACCACTGAACCGCATCAGCACCTTTCCTGGTGAGATCAGTCAGAGGTTTGACAATACTAGAAAAATTTTTTATGAATTTTCTATAGTAATTGGCAAAACCCAAAAACCTCTGTATCGATTTCAAACCATTAGGCCTAGGCCATTCCTGCACAGCCTGAACCTTAACCGGATCCATCTCAAAACCTTTGCTGGAGATAATGTAGCCCAAAAAACTAATTCTCTGTACAGCGAACTCACATTTCTCCAGCTTAGCAAAAAGCGAATTGTCCATTAATAACTGTTATACCTCACGCACGCTCCGCCAATGAGACTCCAGATCCGGCGAATAAATCAAAATGTCATCCAAATACACAACCACATTTTTACCGATCAAAGGTCTAAGGATGTCATTAATCAGATTCTGAAAAAATGCAGGAGCATTAGTAAGACCAAAAGGCATAACCAGATTCTCAAAATGACCCACAGGAGTGTTAAAAGCAGTCTTCCATTCGTCACCCTCCTTCATGCGCAACAGATTGTATGCCCCCTTAAGGTCAATTTTAGAGAACCACTTGGCCCCCATTAACTGGTTAAACAGATCAGGAATCAATGGCAGTGGGTAAGGATTGCGTACAGTAATTTTGTTAATCTCACGAAAATCCAGACAAGGACGTAAACTGCCGTCCTTTTTTTTTACAAAAAAAAATCCAACCGCCACAGGAGACTTAGAGGGCCTAATGTGACCGGCGGCCAAACTTGTCTGTATGTATTCCTCCAAAGCCTTCCTCTCAGGAATAGTAAGGTTAAATAAACGACTTTTAGGAAGAGTCGCTCCAGGGACAAATTCAATAGAACAATCATAGTCTCTATGGGGAGGCAAAACCTGCGATTCCTTCTCAGAAAAAACTCTCCAAAAATCCTGAATAGGAACAGGCAATTCTCCCCTATCCAAAGCTGCAATACGCCCATTACAACACTTGTCATAACATTTATGGCTCCAGGATTTAATTTCACTGGTAGACCAATCCAGTACAGGATTGTGAAATTTTAACCAGGGCAATCCCAATATTACTGGAGAAGGCAAGTTATTCAACACTACCAAATCCAATTTCTCATGGTGAACACCATTAATAGTGAGAGGAAATTCACAGACCTTGAGAGTAATATTCTTCAAAGGGGAACCATCCACAGAAACCACAGCAATGGGGGATGATAAAGGTTCAGGTTTTAAATTGAGTCTTTCCACGAATCCCCCATCAATAACATTCAGAGTAGACCCACAATCGACAAACACCCGAAATTCCATTAATTTTTCCTGAGCAATCGTGGAAGCAGCTAAAAATACACCCTTGGAATTTAAACAGGCAATACGGGCATGACTGACCATTTTTTTTTCTTTCTTCATACGAAGCTCACAGCCTTTAATCAAATGACCAGATTTTCCGCAATAGAAACACAAGCCTTCAAAAAATCGACGGTCTTTTTCTTGAGCGCGAGGTGCCACCGATCCAATCTCCATCGGTTCACCACTGTTAGTACACACATTCTCATAACCAGAAACTGACATAGCAGAGGATTTGCTCTCATTAACCCTTGCACGCAGTCTTCTATCCACCCGTATAGCTAATTGCATAGCCTGTTGCAAATCTTCAGGTGTAGGATAAGCAATTAGCAGGTCTTTAACCCTTTCACTGAGCCCAGCAAGAAATAGACTTTTCAGAGCAGAATCGTTCCACCCTGTTTGAGTAGACCAACGACGGAAATGAGTACAATATTTTTCCACATTACCTGATCCTTGTTTGAAACGTCTCAACTCAGTCTCAGCTGATGCGACACGGTCAGGATCATCATATAATAGTCCCAAAGCAGAAAAAAAACTATCCACTGATCTGAAGCATGTATCACTAGGTTGCAAAGAAAAGGCCCACTCCTGAGGCTCTTTGCGCAAAAGTGACATTATGAACCCTACGCGCTGGGATTCATCCCCAGAGGACTTAGGTCTCAAACAAAAATACAATAAGCAAGCATTTTTGAATGAAAAAAATTCTCGGTGTTCACCAAAAAATAAATCCGGCAAACATACCTTAGGCTCCAAGAAATGTGCTCCAGGACAGTTACTCACGTGCTGACGGAGCTCGGCCACCTCCAGAGAGAGTCCCTGCAGGCGATGAACCAAATCCTGAACCAACACCATGATGGAACAGAAAAATCTTTCCTTAGAGAATTTGCTGGCTGGACTTACTGTTATGTTCTGCTACCAGAGCTAAGGAAAGAGAGGAGATCTGTCCCTACGATAGAACTCAGCTTAATCCCTACGATGTAACAGGGAACCTGATCCTGCGATCAGACCTGCTAAAGTCCTAAGCTAGTCTGTACGGAGACCTATAGATGTGGGGAAGGAATCCCTACAAGTACTAAGGACTGGGAGGAATATGGGACACCTCCTAACAGAAATAGTAACAGACAGACGAACAAACAAAATATATAGAACATAGAGGTCAGTAGACCAAGCAAACTAACAGAGCAAGACACAGAGCACAGGCTAGCTAGAAAGTAGATATACAATGAAGTCCAGCAAAGCCAGAAGGGCGGAGCAGGATTAAATAGGCCAACAAGGTCATGTGACCAGCAAAGGAAAAAAAAACCTAAGAGCAAGGTTCTAACAGTGCACAGTTCTGGGCTCCGGTGCTCAGGAAAGACATATTGGAGCTAGAGAGGGTACAAAGGAGGGCGACTAAGGTAATAAAGGGAATGGAGGGACTAGAATACCCAGAGAGGTTGTCAAAATTAGGCCTATTTACATTGGAAAAGAGAAGGCTTAGGGGAGACCTCATAAACATGTATAAATACATCAGGGGGCAGTACAGAGATCTCTCCCATGACCTGTTTATACCAAGGATGGTGACAAAGACGAGGGGGCACACTATGCGTCTGGAGGAAAGGAGGTTCCTGCACCAGCATAGAAGGGGATTCTTTACGGTCAGAGCCGTGAGACTCTGGAACTCTCTGGGAGAGGAAGTGGTGATGTCCAACTCACTTAAAGAGTTCAAGAGAGGCCTGGACGCCTTTCTTGAGAACAATAAAATTACATCTTATGCTTAGTTAATTAATCCAGGGATTTAATCTTACTGCCAGATTGGTGTCGGGAAGTGAATTTTTCCTCAGTGATGTAAATTGGCCTATACCTCATGGTTTTTTGTTGCCTTCCCCTGGATCAACGCTGCGGAATAGCTGCAGTGCACAAGAAATAGGCTGAACTGGATGGACGCTTGTCTTTTTTCGGTCTTATAAACTATGTAACTATATATGTAACTATGTAACTATGAATAACGTCTGCGCTGCTGAATTCCAATGAAGATCCAAATATCAAAGTGAATGAAGGCGGCTTATTGTCAACGAGTTTGAAAGTCAAAACTGACTTCTTCTTCAGGACAACTACATGTACATGGTACATGGTACTTGTGGTTGTCCTGAGGAAAGAGTCAGTATTGACTTTTAAATGCTTTGACAATAAACCACCTTCATTCACTTTGATATTTTATCAATATGCCCAATCTTTTTCCTTCCCTTTGGACAGGAGACCCAACGTGATGTGATCTGGCCTTACTGCAATGCAGGAGAATGTACTCCAGGGTCTCATACACATGGTCACAATATAGCTCTGCTTTAAGGTACGTACTTCCCTAATGTACCTCCATATGACTGATATTATACAGAAGCTTAAACAGCACATTTTTATGTCACATTCTGTACAAATCCAACTGAAGAAATCTTATAATTCTTTCTATATTGTTGTACACATCATAAAACAATGTTATGAACGTAGATGACATGAACGAGTGAGTGATTTGATGTGAGGAGTGAAAGAAAGATCTGAATCAAAAATGACCCCAAGACAGCGGGCTTGTTGCTGGGGAGTAATGGTTGAGCCACAAATGGAAATGGTAATATCGGGAACAGGTAGGTGAGTGGAGGGAGGAAAGACGAGTAGTTCCGTTTTTGACAGATTCAGTTTTAGGTAGAGGGAGGACATAATGTTAGACACAGCAGAAAGACAATCATTGGTCTTTTGTAGTAATGCAGGGGTGATGTCCGGAGCAGAGGTGTATAATTGGGTGTCATCAGCATAGAGATGGTACTGAAAACCGAATCTACTGATTGTTTGTCCAATAGGAGCGGTGTATAAGGAGAAAAGAAGGGGGCCTAGGACTGATCCTTGAGGAACCCCGACAGTAAGGGGAAGTAGGGAGGAGGAGGAGCCGGCAAAAGACACAGAGAAGGAGTGGTCAGAGAGATAGGAGGAGAACCAGGAGAGAACAGTGTCCTTGAGGCCAATAGTGCTGAGCATAGTGAGGAGGAGCTGGTGATCCACAGTGTCGAATGCTGCTGAGAGATCCAGGAGAATCAGCAGGGAGTAGTGACCATTAGATTTAGCTGTTAGTAAATCATTAGAGACTTTAGTGAGGGCAGTTTCAGTAGAATGTAAAGAGCGGAAACCAGATTGCAAAGGGTCAAGAAGAGAGTTGTCTGAGAGATAGCTGATGAGATGGGAGTGGACCAGGCATTCCAGGAGTTTAGAGATAAAGGGAAGATTGGAAACAGGTCTGTAGTTGGCCGTGCAGTTCTGGTCAAGGGATGGTTTTTTAAGTAATGGTTATATGCTGGCGTGTTTAAAAGAAGAGGGAAAGATACCAGATGAGAGGGAAAGGTTGAAAATTTTACTTAGGTGAGTGGTGACAGCTGGAGCAAGGGACTGAAGGAGATGTGAGGGAATAGGGTCACTGGTGCAGGTGGTAGGGCGAGAAGATGCAAGGAGCCTGATCACTTAATCTTCCGTGACTGGTTCGAAGTCAGAAAGTGAGCAAGATACAATGTGGCGGGGGAGAGCATGCATAACATTTGGGGATTGGGAGAAAATTTCCTGTCGGATATGGTCAATTTTTTCTTTGAAATAATTGGCCAGATCATCAGCGCTGAGGTCGGTGGTCGGGGCCTGTGTTGTTTGATTGAGGAGAGAATGAAACGTGTCAAAGAGTCATTTAGGATTATTGGAAAGTGAGATGATGAGGTTGTTAAAGTAGGTTTGTTTGGAGAGGTGAAGGGCAGAGTTATATGTTTTCAGCATAAATTTATAATGGAGAAAATCTCCGGGCAGATTTGATTTTCTTCACAGCCGTTCAGCGCACCTGGAATACCTCTGGAGAAGACGTGTTTGAGGCGTGTGCCACGGTTGTCGCCGTCTATGCTGAATTTTTCTTTGTGTAAGAGGTGCGGCTTCATCCAGGGCGCATAGCATTATTTTGTTATAATGCTTCAATGTAGAGTTGGGACATGAGAGGGAGGAGATTGGGGCCAATGATGATTGCAACCTTTTTATAAATTTCTGGGTGTTAATGGCACGTAAATTTCTATAAGTGTGGAAGGTGGGAGTGTCTTGAGTAGAGTCACAGTTCTTGACAGAGAATGAAGGAAGATTGTGGTCAGAGAGTGGAAGGGGAGAGTTAGTAAAGTCATGTACTGAGCAAAGCCGGGAGAAGATCGGGTCCAATGTGTTCCCGTCTTCATGTGTAGGAGAATTAGCAAGCTGTGAAAGGCCGAAGGAGGAGGTTAGTGATAAAAGATGCGTGGCAGATGTGGAAAGAGAATTGCCAATTGGGATGTTAAAATCTCCCATGATTATCGTGGGGATGTCGCAGGATAGAAAATTTGGAAGCCAGGCAGCAAAGTGATCCAGGAATTGATGGGAGGGGGACCTGGAGGGCGATAGATAACCGCCACTCGCAGGGAGAAGGGCCGGTAGAGTCTGACTGTGTGGGCCTCAAAAGATGGGAAGATAAGGGAGGGTACAGGTGGGATAACCTGAAAAGTACATTTTGTTGAAAGAAGCAGGCCAACACCTCCCCCTGATCTGTTGTCAGGTCGCGGTGTATGAGAGAAATGTAGGCCACCATAGGAGAGAGCAGCAGCGGCGGTGGTGTCCGACTGCTGGATCCAGGTTTCAGTGAGAGCCAGAAGGTTGAGGGAATTAGAGAGTAAAAAGTCATGGATGTAAGAGAGTTTATTACAAGCTGAGCGTGCATTCCAAAGGGCATAGTTGAATGAGACAGAAGATATGCAGGGAATATTAATGAGATTAGCAGGGTTTCTGAATGTAACAGGGAAAGAGTTAGTGTTATTATTACTGGAGGGTCTTGGGTTGGGAGAAATATCACCTGCGACTAATAGAAGGAAGATACAGAGAGTGAGTAGATGGTTGAGTGATTTGTGAGAGCGTTTCCTGTGTTGTATGGTGGGAATGAATGGATCTGCGTGGTATAACATTGTGAAGAAAGCATGACAACTGTATATAGGAGAAGAGAGGAGTGAGGGGTTAATAAGGATGAAGTGTGCCGAATTTGTGGGAGAACGGTGAATGTGGATGATTGTAGCAGCCAGAATATAAATGGCACAGATACAAATGGTGAATACTGTTTGCAAAACAGATGACCTGGAAGCAAGTTTGTTTAATTGTCTTGCATGTCTTACCTGTCTCCTGCCCTGTCCAAATGCCATTTTCTAACTGCCGCGGCACTTTGATAAATTATGGCACTTTAAGGTATGCATAAATGCCCCCGCATAAATGCTGCCCCTTGACTATGTCTCAATATATAGGGACGTATCCGCTTAGATCTACACAGATTTAACCAATGAATGCTGACTTCAGTGTTTTAAAAAGCCACATGGTAGGCCCTGTTCCTTTGTCACAATAGTGAAGACAAAGGAGCTGTCTGAAGACATCAGAACTGCTATTATTAGCAAACACAAGACTTTCAAAGGGTTCAGTCGCCACAGAGGTACTGGGCCTCACCCAGAGGTGTGGCATCTCCTTCTCTCAGGTAAGGATGGAGTACTGCCCGGGACCCCAACACTACACTACTCCAGGCCGGCTGGAAGGGCATTATGCACTTCTTCTGCTGCCCCATCCCTGGCTGGAGTGGGGGGAACCAAAAGTGAGGGGCAACCGAGTAGTGGGTGTGGGTGGAGGACGCAGACCAGGGGAGCACTTGAGGAGGAAGATACAAAAGGGGGAACCATCTTAGAAACAGGAGTTAGTTAGTCAGTCAGAGAGTCAGAGGAGGAGAAGTGAAGGGAGCAGAGGCTCTTCAGGAGCTCTGCTCGGGAGGCAGGCTCAGCCTATCATGCCCAAGACTGAGAGAGGAGTTGGGGCTAGGGAGGAAGGCTCCAGTAACAGAAGGGATCCCAGGGTGTATGGTGAGTGCAGGATGGCACCCGTACGCCCGAATCTGCCAGGCGTCAGAGGGATCAGGCCGCAAGAAGGGAACCGGTCCCTGGACTAGTCGAGTTACTTTAGGTCTCAGCTAGAAAACTGGAGGCTTCTGCACTTCCAAGGTGCAGTTGCCACAAACCAAACCTAAGCTGCCGAAAAGGGCACCGAGCAAGGTCCGGGAACTTCAAGTTGCCCAGGGGGATCTCAAGATACCCGATCGGGACTTTGTGTGGCGGGGCGCAGGACAGGAGGGAGAGACCCAGCGCAGGAAGTTGGCTAAGAAAGGAACATACAGAGAGGGGTCCCGTTAAGTGCTCTTGAGATACTTGAGGGAGTGCAGAACCCCTGCCTGGTGAACGCAGCGCGACGTGGGAGACTGTCACCTGTATGGTGCCACCTGAAGAACCTAAATAACTGTGAGTAAACTCGGATGACTGCACCCCACTGTTTCTGTCAGTTATTTCTACCACGTTATCGCTCCTGCACTACAACGCCCAGCATCACCATCTGCACCTACACAGCCCTGGAGCTGTGCTCTGCCTGTGGAGAGCCGCACCAACCCAGCTGGCCTAACATCTGCTCCAGAGGTCTGCAGCAGCGCCGGTACCCATTACCGGGAACCACAGGTGGCGTCACGAGACAAAACTGTTATTCATCCCTTCGAGTAACAAGCCCCTTTTAAAGAGTGACCCCAGAGTACAGGCCCGGGAGCCGACTGCCGTGACCTCCCAAGAAGGTAAAGGCCCGGGTACCGAGTCCCCCATGTCCCCCTGGGCGAGTCATTAGCATCCCAGTTTCAACAGTGCACAATGTTATCAAGAAGTTTCCAAGCATGGAACCATCAAAAACCTCCCTGGATGTGGGGGAAAGAGGAAAATTGACAAGAGATGTCTTCAAAGGTTGGTGCGAAAGGTGGAAAAAACATCACGTCAAACATCCAAAGACCTGAGGCCAACCTGGAACAGTCTGAGGTCATGGTTTCAATAAGTACCATACACAGCACACTAAACCAAGCAGAGCCTTATGGGCGAAGGCCAAGGAAGAAACCATTGCTGAAGAAAAGTCATAAAAAGAAATGACTGATCTTTGCCAAAGAGTACCTTGACAAAAAACAAACCTTCTGGAAAAATGTTCTGTGGACAGATGAAACAAAAATAGAGTTTTTTGTCAATGCAAAGCAACAGTTTGTTTACAGATGGCGCAATGAAGCTTATAAGGAAAAGAACACCTTACCAACAGTTAAGCACGGTGAAGGATCCATAATGGTGTGTGGTTGTTTTTCTGCGGCTGGTACTGGAGGCCTTGATCGTATCACATGAATCATGAAATCAGAGAATCATCAAGAGATTTTAGAGCAAAATGTCCTACCCAGTGTAATAAAGCTTGGTTTGAGTCGAAGATCATGGGTTCTCCAGCAAGACAATCATACAAAGCACACATCCAAAAGTACACAGGAATGATTGAAAAAGAAAAAAAATGGACTGGTTTAAAATGGCCAGCAATGAGTCTTGTCCTCAATCCCATTGAAAATATTTGGGGTGAGCTGAAATCTGCCACTGTGAAAAAGAACCCTGCAAGCATTCAGGAGCTTGAACAAACTGCAAAGGGAAAGTGGGAGAAAATTACATCTGAGAAGTACAATAAGATTATAGATGGCTACAAGAAACGTTTGGAGGCTGTTATCAATGTCAAAGGGTGTGCAACTACAGTAAGTATTAATTAGGGGTGACTTTATTGCTGCACATGCTGTTTATTCTGTTTCTTCTTTGAAATTGCAAATGGAAGTAGAGAAGCAATGTTTTATTTATGGCGCATTTGGGCTGCTATAATCTCGAATTATACTTTCTTACTTATCCATCTTAGTATCATGATATACTTTATTGTTTACTTGAGTATGTGTGTTCATTAGTGTTGAGCGAGCATGCTCGACACTGCTCGGTACTCGCCCGAGCATCACGCTACTCGGGATGTTCGGCGAGCACCGAGCATTTCCGGGTTACTCGGGCGGGAGCTCGGGTCTTCGCCATGCATGTTTGGCGCTCTTTACAGAGCCAATGAACATGCAGGGATTGCCAGCCAGTCACGGTAATGCCGCAGCCATGTTGTTTGTGGGCATTACAGTGATTGGCTGGCCGCACAGCGTCACCTCGAGTATTTAAAACCGGGTGCCGCCATCTTGGACACAGTCGCTCCGGATTAGACAGGGTAGGGACAGCGCTGCTGAGCTAGGGAGAGATTTATCCTGCGAAATAGTTAGTGTAGGGTCTGTAAAGGCTGCCAGATCAAACAAACAGTCCTTCTCAGGACTAATATCCATCCCAGATATCAGGCAGACAGGCAGGCTGTATAGGAGACGCAGTGGGGTTATACAAACAAACGCTGCATTACAGTCCTGTGTGCTCCTGTTTCTGAAATTGCTGGACTTAGCTCCAGGTTTCGGGGGACAGGAAAAATCCTTTTTCTTCATCTAAATCCTCTTTTTTTTCTCCTCCTTCACACTGTACAAATACACATCTTATTAACCTATTGGTGTCCCCCCCCCCCAAAAAAAAAAAAAAAGTGTGTCTCTGATTTTTCAGACACAAATATATCTGTTGAAAAGAGTCTGGTATAGGCCACAGAAACAGAAGTGTGGTTTTGCAGTTCCACGGGTGAAATCTCTGTATTATCCAGTTTTGTGCCTTTTGTATCTAAAAAAAACAGTTTGAGTGTGTCGCTCACTGTTCAGCCGCAAATATATATATATTTTAAAAAGTCTGGTATACACCAGTAAATTATAACTGTGGTTTTGCTGTTCCACGGTAAAAAATCTCTATTATCCTGCTTTTGGCATTTTTTGCCGTAAAAAATAAATAATAATGTCTCCTGATTGTTCAGACACAAATATATCTGTTGAAAATAGTCTGGTGTAGGCCCGAGAAATACAAGTGTGGTTTTGCAGTTCCATGGGTCAAATCTCTGTATAATCCTGCTTTTCGCAATTTTTGGCAGTAAAAAATAAATAATAGTGTCTCCTGATTGTTTAGACACAAATATATCTGTTGAAAATAGTCTGGTATACACCAGTAAATTATAACTGTGGTTTTGCTGTTGCACGGTAAAAAATCTCTAATATCCTGCTTTTGGCATTTTTTGCCGTAAAAAATAAATAGTGTCTCCTGATTGTTCAGACACAAATATATATGTTGAAAATAGTCTGGTGTAGGCCCGAGAAATACAAGTGTGGTTTTGCAGTTCCACGGTTCAAACCTCTGTATTATCCACTTTTGCCATTTGTATCTAAAAAAAACCAGTTTGAGTGTGTCGCTCACTGTTCAGCCGAAAATATATATAAATTTAAAAAAGTCTGGTATACATACACCAATAAATTATAACTGTGGTTTTGCTGTTCTACGGTAAAACATCTCTATTATTCAACTTTTGGTATTTTTTCTGTAAAGAAAAACAGTAATATTTTCTCCCTGATTGTTCAGATTGTTTAAAAGAGTCGGGTGTAGACCATAGAAATAGAACTGTGGTTTTCCTCTTCCACGGTTCGAATCTATTTTTTATTACCCTTTTTCCATTGATAGTGCGAATGTAAGCTATTTTACTTCCTTTACAATGGGCAAGGCGCGTGGCAAGGGACGTGGAAGTGGACATTCTGGTGATGGTGCGTGTCAAGGACGGGGCCGTGGCCAAGGTGAAAATGTGCCACAACCAACAGCCACATCTTCTCGCTCCCACTTCTTGACCGAATTACTAGCGAAGCACAGAACAACACCAGTATTGCGAACTGATCAGTGTGAACAGGTTAATAATTGGATAGCAGATAATACTTCCAGTTACCAGGGCACCACCACCTCCAGCCTGTCTTCCACACGGTCGACTCTTAGTAGCCGTGAGTCTCGACCGCATACTCCTCCTCACCCTGATGCTCCTTCCTCCCACCATGCCGCGTGTCGTCAGACAGCAACTGATCCCACACTTGGACACTCTGAAGAGCTGTTCATTGATCCATTTCCAGATTTGTGCCCCTCGCCTGCTCCGCTTGAAGTGGTGTAGCGATGCGCAAATATTTGAACAGCCACGGCCAAAGGAAATCGACGATGGCAATTTGTCACAAGAGATGGACGATGACGAGACACAATTGCCAGGAAGTGAGGAGGAGGATCGTGGTGCACAAGTGGAAGAGGAGGAGGTGGTGGATGATCTAGTTACTGACCCAACGTGGCAGGAGGACATGCAGAGTGAGACCAGCAGCACACAGGGGGAGGGAGGCAGAGTACCCCAACAGGCAGGAAGAAGCAGTGTGGTGGCCACAGACAGAAGGCGGGCAACCGTTCCCCGTAACACCAACACGAGGGACGTTGCCAGTACAAGCTGTAGGTCTTCCAGAGTCTGGAATTTTTTTAAAGACTCTGCTGATAAACCCAAAAAGGCCATTTGTACCACCTGCCATGCCAGCATCAGCAGGGGTGACAAAACTACAAGCCTGACCACCACCAGCATGATCAGGCACATGGCATCAAAGCACCCGACTTTGTGGGGCGAACCCCAGGGTCCACGACCAGTGTCAGCGGGTGTCACCACTGCTTCTTCCGCTGTTGTACGTGCAATAGAACCCCCTGTTGTGTGAGCAAGGCAATCCCCTGTCCATACTACATGCAAAGATGCCCCCTCCTCTCAGTCTTCACTTGTTATGGCAGTTTCTCAAGAAACAGCATCAACGTCCATGGTCCACGTCCCACCGCAACGTTCAATTGTCCATATCCCAGACCTTTGAACGAAAGCGGAAGTTCGCAGCTAACGCCCCACAGACCACAGTCCGAAATTCGCACATTTCACAACTGCTTGCTGTAACGGGTCTGGGAGGTGGAACCTCTGAGCAACTATACAAGGGGTCAGTCCTTGGAAGGAAGCTGGTGGCTCCCAGGGAAGACGGGCAGGTACTCACGGCAAGCGACAGGGACAATCTCTGGGTAGAAGGGCAGGTAGTCACGGCAAGTAACAGGGACAGTCTCTGGGTAGAAGGGCAGGTAGTCACGGCAAGTGACAGGGACAGTCTCTGGGTAGAAGGGCAGCAGACAGGTGGCTGGTGAGCGCTCCCAGGTGAGCGGGCGAGAGTCTCCGGACAGGCAGGTGGTCACGGCAAGTGACGGCAGAACCTCCAGGTAGACTAGAAGACAGATAGCAAGTGGACGCTCCCAGGTGAGCGGGCAAGAGTCTCTGGACAGGCAGGTGGTCACGGCAAGTGACGGCAGAGCCTCCAGGTAGGCTAGTAGGCAGGTAGCAGGTGAACGCTCCCAGGTGAGCGGGCAAGAGTCTCTGGACAGGCAGGTGGTCACGGCAAGAGACGGCAGAGCCTCCAGGTAGGCTAGCAGGCAGGTAGCAGGTGAACGCTCCCAGGTGAGCGTGCAAGAGTCTCTGGACAGGCAGGTGGTCACGGCAAGAGATGGCAGAGCCTCCAGGTAGGCTAGCAGGCAGGTAACAGGTGAGCGCTCCCAGGTGAGCAGGCAAGAGTCTCTGGACAGGCAGGTGGTCACGGCAAGTGATGGCAGAGCCTCCAGGTAGGCTAGCAGGCAGGTAGCAGGTGAGCGCTCCCAGGTGAGCGGGCAAGCTGGTCCATAGACAGACTGACAGGTGTCGGAAGGCAGACCGTCGGACCGCAGGCTTGCAAGCAGGTAAGCGGATATCAGGCAGGTATCTAGCAGGAATCTGGCAGGTGACTGGCAGGTAACTGTAACGGGACCTGAGGGCTGAAGCAGAGTGAAGGCTTTGCAACAACATTGCTCGGGCACCTCCATTTTGGAGGAGGTGCCTTATATATGGAGAGGTCCTCCGGCCATTGGCTGGGGACTCCTTAGGACGACGCGCGCGGCCCCTTTAAGAGAGGGGGAGCGCGCGTGCGCGCCCTAAGCACAGAGGCCGGGAAGCAGCGCACGCTGCCAGCAGAGCGGGAGGAAGCCGCCGGGCACGGAGCGGAGAGGTGAGGGGAACGGCGTCCCTGCCTAGCAGGGGGCAGGGACGCCGACGCTACAGTACCCCCCCCCTTTAGGCCCCCTTTAGGCCCCCCCTTTTTTTAGGCCAGAGAGAAATTTAGCAAGGATGAGAGGGGCATGGATGTTCTCCCGGGGCTCCCATGTTCTCTCCTCAGGACCAAACCCCTTCCAATCTACCAAAAAAAAAGTCTTTCCTCTTACCCTCTTAGTGGCCAGAATACTCTCTACCTCAGTGGAAACCGGAGCAGGAGGAGTACCTGGATTGTTGGAAAAAGAGTTAAAGACAACGGGTTTGAGGAGAGATACGTGGAAGGAGTTGGGAATCCGTAAGGTGGCCGGGAGTTTTAATTTGTAGGCCACTGGATTAATTTGCCTGAGGATTTCGAAAGGACCGATGAAGCGAGGACCTAACTTGTAGGAGGGTATCTTGAGCCGTACATGTTTGGAAGAGAGCCAAACCTTGTCTCTCGGATGGAATTGAGGCGGATCCAGACGTCTCTTATCAGCATATCGCTTCATCCGCTCGGAGGACTGAAGAAGTGCAGACCTGGTACTCTCCCAAATGGTAGAAAACTCGCTGACAAGAGACAGCGCGGCAGGGTTGTCCACAGAGGTGGAGACGGGAAACGGAATCCGGGGGTGCTGGCCATAGACAATAAAGAACGGGGACTTGGAAGAGGATTCGCTCTCGTGGTTATTATAAGAGAACTCGGCCCAAGGAAGGAGGTCCACCCAATCAGAATGGTGGGCATTAACAAAGTGCCGGAGATAGCTGGTAAGGATCTGATTGATCCGCTCCACTTGACCACTGGACTGAGGGTGGTAAGCGGAGGAGAAGTCCAGGGTGACGTCCAGCAGTTTACATGTGGCTCTCCAGAAGCGTGAGGTAAACTGAACCCCTCGATCCGACACGATGTGGAGGGGTAGGCCATGGAGACGGAAGATATGGCGAATAAAGTCCTTAGCCTGCTCAGGTGCAGACGGAAGACCAGGCAGGGGAATGAAGTGGGCCATTTTAGAGAAGCGGTCCGCGACCACCCAAATGACAGTACACCCGGCAGAGACAGGAAGATCGGTAATGAAGTCCATAGCGATGTGTTGCCACGGGGCAACAGGTATGGGAAGCGGCAGGAGATAACCAGCTGGTAAGTGTCTGGGAACTTTGTTGCGGCCACAAGATGAACAGGCAGAGAGGAAGTCTACCACATCCTTACGCAGGGTAGACCACCAGTAATGCCGGGAAATGAGTAGGAAGGTCTTCTTTTGGCCAGCATGGCCAGCTAGTTTAGAAGAATGACCCAAGTGAAGAACCCTCTCACGGTCTGGAGGCGCCACGAACGTCTTGCCGGGTGGAAGACGAGTCAAATCCAAGGGGGCCACATTCATCACCTTGGAGGGGTCGATAATGTGCATAGGCTCCTCCTCTTGGTCGAGGACAGGAAGGATCGGGACAAGGCATCAGCTTTGACATTTTTGTCCGCCGGGCGGAAATGAAGGATGAAATCGAAGCGGGCAAAGAACAAAGACCACCGGGCCTGACGTGGATTAAGTCTCTGGGCATTTTGGAGATATGCCAGGTTCTTGTGATCCGTATAGATGATCACCGGGTATAGATCCCCTTCAAGCAGGTAACGCCATTCCTCCAGCGCCAATTTAACGGCAAGCAGTTCTCGGTCTCCTATGGAGTAATTGCGCACAGAAGAGGAGAAGATTTTAGAGAAAAAGCCGCAGGTAACTATTCTCCCGGAGGAAGACTTCTGGGTGAGCACCGCTCCGGCTCCAGAGGTGGCATCAACCTCCAGGTAGAACTGTTTGTTGCAGTCCGGACGGTGCAGCACAGGGGCAGAGGAGAAGGCTTGTTTCAGGGAAAGGAAGGCCTCCTCAGCTTCGGATGACCATACCTTGGGATTTGCTCCCTTACGGGTGAGCGCAGATATGGGCGCAGTCCGTGACGAGAAGTGAGGAATGAAGAGACGATAGTAATTAGCGAAGCCCAGGAATCGCTGTATCGCCTTCAAGCCCTCCGGACGGGGCCACTTTAGGACAGCAGAGAGCTTCTCGGGATCCTTTCGCAAGCCTGTCTGGGAGATAACATAGCCCAGGAAAGGAAGAGAGGTCTGCTCAAAAAGGCACTTCTCGTATTTAGCATAGAGGTGGTTCTGCCTGAGCCTAAGCAGGACCTGACGAACATCCCTCCGGTGTGTGGGAAGATCCGGAGAGAAGACCAAGATGTCGTCCAGGTATACCACCACGCAGGAGTAAAGAAGGTCACGGAAGATGTCGTTGACCAGTTCCTGGAAGACGGCGGGAGCATTGCAGAGACCGAAGGGCATCACACGGTACTCATAGTGTCCGTCCCGGGTATTAAATGCTGTTTTCCACTCGTCTCCCTGACGGATACGGACCAGGTTATATGCTCCGCGTAGATCCAGCTTGGAGAAGATCCTGGCGCCTTTAAGACGATCAAATAACTCAGAGATGAGCGGAAGGGGGTATTTATTTTTAACCGTGATCTGATTGAGTCCTCTATAGTGAATACAGGGGCGAAGCGAGCTATCTTTTTTTTTGACAAAGAAGAATCCGGCTCCAGCCGGGGAAGTAGACTTCCTGATGAATCCCCTGGCCAGATTCTCCTCTATGTACTCAGACATGGCCCGGGTTTCTGCTGCAGACAACAGATAAATACGCCCGCGGGGTGGAGTGGCACCAGGTACCAGGTCGATCGGGCAATCATATGGCCTATGAGGAGGCAATGTCTCTGTTTCCTTCTTACCGAAGACGTCAGCATAGGGCCAGTAAGGAGCCGGAAGACCGGGTAAATTAGCTGGGATAGGTGGAGGACGAACCGGAACCAGGCAGGTCTTATGGCAGGCCGGCCCCCACCGGAGTACTTCATCGGAATGCCAGTTCAACACGGGTTCATGTGTCTGGAGCCAAGGTAGACCTAGCAATAGGGAGTGGGAGAGTCCGGACAACACATGGAAGGAGATTACCTCAGAGTGCAGCATTCCCACCTGCAGGGTTATGGGTTCCGTGACGAGCAGGATGGTCACCGGAAGGAGTCTTCCATCCACGGAGGCGACAGACAAAGGTTCAGCCAGAGACTTGGTGGGAATACGGTATTTCTCAACCAGGGACTGAGAGATGAGGTTTCCAGCGGATCCAGAGTCCAGGTGGGCGAGTTCAAAGTGACGGTTCTCTCCCCAGGAGATAGATACAGACAAAGTCAGGGTTGGAGAGGACTTATTTTTGTCTAGGGCGACCTCTCCGAGCGGTCCTAGACACTGGAGTTTCCCGACCTCTCCGGGCAGGAACGAATCAGGTGCTCCTTACTGCCACAATAGAAGCAGCTCCCCTCGGCTCGGCGTGACTCTTGGCAAGATTTGACCAACTTGGTCTGGTCGATCTGCATGGACTCGGGTGAGTGCGCCCGGGGAGTGACAAAAGAGGAGACAGGTTTCTGGAAAGTAGGAGCTAGGCGGGGAATCCTTCTCTCACGGGTGGTCTCTTTGGTACGTTCTTGAAACCGGATGTCAATCCGGGTGGCCAGAGACACCAGGTCATTCAGGGTGGTAGGAATGTCCCGACCGGCGAGCTCATCTTTAATCCGACCGGAAAGGCCCTCCCAGAAGACGGACACCAGGGCCTCATTATCCCAGGCAAGCTCAGAAGCGATGGTGCGGAACCGTATGGCATATTGACCCACGGTGAGACTCCCTTGGCGGAGACGTAGCAAAGAGGAGGCAGATGAGGTCTTTCGTCCCGGTTCATCGAAGACCACTCGGAAAGCAGTGAGGAAAGACGACAGGTCGGACACCAGGGGATCCCCTCTCTCCCACAGAGAGTTAAGCCATGCCAGTGCCTCCCTACTGAGATGGGACATGATGAATGCCACTTTGGCTCGGTCAGAGATAAACTGGTGGGCCAGGAGTTCAAAGTGCAGGGTGCACTGGTTTATGAAGCCCCGAGCTTGAGCGGGGTCGCCTCCGAAGTGAGGAGGTGCAGAAAGCCGGGGACCGGGGCAGGATGCCATGGTATTGGTGGGCAGCGGCGCTGCCGGGTTGCGAGTCATGACACTAGCGGTGGTTGCTGGTGAAGCAGTCAGAGTGTCCAGGCGAGAGTTGACATTCCGCAGGTGGCTCAGGATGGACTCCTGTTGGGACCTTTGACGGGACAGTTCATGGCATAGGTCCGAGAGCGAGGGACATTGGGTGCCACGAGCAAACTGTAACGGGTCTGGGAGGTGGAACCTCTGAGCAACTATACAAGGGGGCAGTCCTTGTAAGGAAGCGGGTGGCTCCCAGGGAAGACGGGCAGGTACTCACGGCAAGCGACAGGGACAGTCTCTGGGTAGAAGGGCAGGTAGTCACGGCAAGTAACAGGGACAGTCTCTGGGTAGAAGGGCAGGTAGTCACGGCAAGTGACAGGGACAGTCTCTGGGTAGAAGGGCAGCAGACAGGTGGCTGGTGAGCACTCCCAGGTGAGCGGGCGAGAGTCTCCGGACAGGCAGGTGGTCACGGCAAGTGACGGCAGAACCTCCAGGTAGACTAGCAGACAGATAGCAAGTGGACGCTCCCAGGTGAGCGGGCAAGAGTCTCTGGACAGGCAGGTGACACGGCAAGTGACGACAGAGCCTCCAGGTAGGCTAGTAGGCAGGCAGCAGGTGAACGCTCCCAGGTGAGCGGGCAAGAGTCTCTGGACAGGCAGGTGGTCACGGCAAGAGACGGCAGAGCCTCCAGGTAGGCTAGCAGGCAGGTAACAGGTGAGCGCTCCCAGGTGAGCGGGCAAGAGTCTCTGGACAGGCAGGTGGTCACGGCAAGTGACGGCAGAGCCTCCAGGTAGGCTAGCAGGCAGGTAGCAGGTGAGCGCTCCCAGGTGAGCGGGCAGGCTGGTCCATAGACAGACTGACAGGTGTCGGAAGGCAGACCGTCGGACCGCAGGCTTGCAAGCAGGTAAGCGGATATCAGGCTGGTATCTAGCAGGAATCTGGCAGGTGACTGGCAGGTAACTGGTAACGGGACCTGAGGGCTGAAGCAGAGTGAAGGCTTTGCAACAACATTGCTCGGGCACCTCCATTTTGGAGGAGGTGCCTTATATATGGAGAGGTCCTCCAGCCATTGGCCGGAGACTCCTAAGGACGACGTGCACGGCCCCTTTAAGAGAGGGGGAGCGCGCGCGCGCCCTAAGCACAGAGACCGGGAAGCAGCACGCGCTAGCAGGGGGCAGGGACGCCGACGCTACACTTGCGTTGGAAATGCTGCCTTTTAGGCTGGTGGAGACGGAATCCTTCCGCAACCTTATGGCGGTGGCCGTCCCTCGGTACTCGGTCCCCAGCCGACACTATTTTGCCCGGTGTGCCATCCCCGCACTACACAAGCACGTGTCCCAAAACATCTGCTGTGCCCTCAACAACGCAGTTACTGGGAGAGTCCACCTGACAACGGACATGTGGACAAGTGCTTGTGGCCAGGGACGGTACATCTCCCTGACGGCACACTGGGTAAACATAGTGGAAGCCGGGACCCAGTCGGACCTTGGGACGGAACACATCCTCCCCACACCGAGGATTGCGGGCCCTATGTCAGTCAGAGTTGCCCCCACAGTGTACAGCTCCTGCGCATCATCCTCCTCCTCCTCATGTTCAGCCTCCATCTCAGATATCAACACATCAGTTACAAGCTGGAAGCACTGCAGTACTGCCTCCGCCAAGCAGCAACCGGCTGTGCTGAAACTCATAAGCTTAGGTGAGAAACCACACACTGCTTGTGAGTTGTGGACAGCTGTGAAAAAGCAGGCAGATCTGTGGCTGAGAGCGCTGAACCTACATCCAGGCATGGTCGTGTGTGACAATGGCCGTAACCTGGTGGCGGCTCTGGGGCGAGGCGAGATCACACACGTACCATGCCTGGCTCATGTGCTTAACCTAGTGGTTCAGCGGTTTCCAGATCTGCTCGTGAAAGTACGCTACCTGTCAGCTCATTTTCGCAAGTCAGCTACAGATTCTGCCGCCCTTGCTGTGTTGCAGCAGAGTTTGCAGCTTCCGGCACACTGACTGGTGTGTGATGTCCCCACACGTTGGAACTCTACCCTCCACATGTTGCAAAGGATTTGTGAGCAGAAGAGAGCAGTTGTGGAGTACCAGCTGCAACAAGGCCGTCGATATTCAGGTCAGACTCCACACAAGACCTCAGGAGTGGACCTGGATGTCTGACATCTTTACCATCTTGACAAACTTTGAGGAGTCCACCCAGATGGTGAGTGGAGATGATGCCATCATTAGCGTCAGCATTCCACTTGTCTGTCTTTTGCAACGCTCTCTGCAGAGAATTAAAGAGGAGGCATTGCAGCCAGAGTATGATGAGATGGATCAAGAAGCCGTAGCGGTCAATTACACACAGCCCAGCCTCATCTCATCCCAACGTGCATTGGGGGGCAATGAAGGAGAGGAGGAGAAGGAGGAGGAGGAGGAAGAAGAACAGGAGCTTGTGTCATGCGCTGTAGACTGTAGTACCTGTACAACTGTCATACCATCGGTTCAGCGTGGGTGGCCTGAGGACAGGGGGGAGGAGGAGGAGGGGGGGGAGGAGGAGGAGAGCATGGTCAGTCGTCATCTTGGTGAGGACACGGAAGTCTTGCCCATTATCAGTCTGGCATGCATGGATGACTTTATGTTACGCTGCCTTAACTGTGACCCTCGCGTTGTCAAAATGTTGGGTGACAGTCATTACTGGTTGGTGACACTTTTAGACCCCCGCTACAAGGAGAACTTTCACTCTCTTATTCCTGAGGTGGAGAGGTCTACAAAAATGGGGCAGTACCAGAAGGCCCTTGCTGCAGAACTGTTAAAAAAGTTCCCATCTGAGCACGCTTGACCAACCAAGGCGTACAAGCGAGAGAGAGGCAACTCCAATCCACCAGAGGCAGGGGAACACTGTCAACGTTCTGGGACAGTTTTCTGAAACCCGCCCAGCTGACAGGCCCTGAGGCGCGGGGTACTCTCACAAGGAGTGGAAAGTTTCAAAAGATGGTGAGGGAGTACTTGCCGACCGTACCAGCGTCCTCCGTGATTTCTCTGTGCCTTTTAATTTTTGGGTATCCAAGCTGGACACTTGGAATGAACTCGCTCTGTCCGCCTTGGAGGTCCTGGCCTGCCCTGCCGCTAGCGTGCTATCGGAGCGTGTTTTTAGTGCCGCTGGGGGAATTATAACTGATAAGCTCACTCGCCTGTCAACTGACAATGCTTACAAGCTGACCCTTATCAAAATGAACAAGTGCTGGATTGGGCCAGACTTTTCATCACCACCAAATGACAGCAGAGTAACAAAGTTAAATCCACTGTGTTTTTTCAGGAGGTGTATTCACATGCACCGCTTCACACCCACACATGGGTATACGCTTCCTCATTTTGGTTGTTTTATGTTCTTCTCCTTATCCTCAGTCTCCACTATACCACCAGGGTGACCGTGGTCCGTGTTGCCATTATTGAAAGTTCCTCCGTCCTTATTTTTGTCAGCTTTTGCTTGGAAGGCATTATCAAATACTATGGCAGACCCACTCCCCAATCATCGGAATAATGTTTGTAATATGCTGTACTGCATGGCTCTTGTAAGGGGCATTGCAAGTTCCTCCCTCCTAATTTTTGGCAGCTTTTGCTTGGAAGGCATAAGCAAATACTATGGGAGACCCACTCCCCAATAATGGGAATAATGTTTGTAATATGCTGTACTGCATGGCTCTTGTATGGGGCATTGCAAGTTCCTCCGTCCTAATTTTTGGCAGCTTTTGCTTGGAAGGCATAAGCAAAGACTATGGGAGACACACTCCCCAATAATGGGAATAATGTTTTTAAGATACTGTACTGTATGGCTCTTGTAAGGGGCATTAAAAGCGTCTTGTTAAGCTACTGCGACCTCCACCACTTTTCCGAGGGGCATTAAAAGCATCTTGTTAAGCTACTGGGACCTCCACGTCTCTTCTGAGGGGCATTAAAAGCATTTTGCTATACCACTCTGACCTCCACGTCTCTTCCAAGGCGCATTAAAAGCGTGTTGTTATACCACTCTGACCTCCACGTCTCTTCTGAGGGGCATTAAAAGCGTGTTGTTATACCACTCTGACCTCCACGTCTCTTCCAAGGGGCATTAAAAGCGTGTTGTTATACCACTCTGACCTCCACATCTCTTCTGAGGGGCATTAAGAGCGTCTTGTTATACCACTCTGACCTCCACGTCTCTTCCAAGGGGCATTAAAAGCATGTTGTTATACCACTCTGACCTCCACATCTCTTCTGAGGTGCATTAAGAGCGTCTTGTTATACCACTCTGACCTCCACGTCTCTTCTGAGGGGCATTAAAAGGGTGTTGCTATACCACTCTGACCTCCACGTCTCTTCTGAGGGGCATTAAAAGCATCTTGTTAAGCTACTGTGACCTCCACGTCTCTTCTGAGGGGCATTAAAACCGTCTTGTTATACCTGTTATGATCTGCTACAAGCACTAAGGAAAGACAGGAGATCTGTCCCTACAATCGAACTAAACTGGATCCCTACGATGTAATGGGGAACCTGATCCTGCGATCAGACCCGCTAAAGTCCTCGGCTAGTCTGTACGAAGACCTATAGATGCAAGGGAGGAATCCCTACAAGAACTAGGGACTGGGATAAAGTTGGACACCTCCTAGCAGAAATTGTAGCAGTAAAGACAAACACACAACAAAGAACATAGAGGTCCGAAGACCTAGCAAAACTA
This sequence comes from Phyllobates terribilis, assembly GCF_046119375.1. Taxonomy (NCBI): domain Eukaryota; kingdom Metazoa; phylum Chordata; class Amphibia; order Anura; family Dendrobatidae; genus Phyllobates; species Phyllobates terribilis. The sequence continues at coordinate 86,617,675 of NW_027362768.1, read as the reverse complement.
ACAGAGAACGGTAACAGAGCACCAAGCTAGCTCAAGAGTAGTAAATACAATGAAGTCCAGCAAGGCCAGGAGGGCGGAGCCGGATTAAATAGGCAAAAATGGTCATGTGACCAGCAAACTAGAAAAAACCTAACAGGAGAGTTCTAACAGTACCTCCTCTTCTAAGAGGATCCTCCGGATCCCCTAGGACCGGGCTTATCAGGAAACCTCCTGTGAAATGCTCTGACAAGTCTGGAAGCAGAAACATCATCCGCCCTCACCCATGAGTTATCCTCGGGTCCGAAACCCTTCCAAGCGACGAGATACTGCAAACTCCCTCTATACCGTCTAGAATTTAGGATGTGGGAAATTTCATATTCCCCATCCTCCACCACCTGAGGAACAGTGGCAGAGGCGTCACCAACCGACACATCAGCTTTTTTCAACAGAGAAACATGAAACACCGGATTAATCTTCCAGGAGGTAGGAACCTCCAACCTAACAGCAGATTGGTTAACTATCTGAAGCACCTTAAAGGGCCCTACAAACTTGGGACCCAATTTTTTCTAAGGAATCCTCAATCGCAGATTCTTAGAGGACAACCAAACCATGTCACCAATAGCAAACGAAACCTCTTGCCGTTTCCCATCAAAGTACCTCTTAGATTTTTTGTTAGCCTCCTGAAGATTATCACGCACATCCGTCCAAACTCTCTCCAAATCACCGCAAAAACTCTCCTCCTCTGGCACAGCCGATACCAATTTGGAGAATGACCCAAAAGACGGGTGTCTCCCAGTACAACAAAAAAAAGGCGAACACCCAGCAGAAGAGGATGTATGGTTGTTAAGAGCAAATTCAGCAAGTGGCAGAAACTCAGACCACCCCTCTTGATTGTCTGCCACAAAGCAACGCAAGAACTGCTCAACATCCTGGTTCTTTCTTTCTGTCTGGCCATTAGACTCAGGATGATATCCGGATGAAAACGACAAATGAACTCCCAACCTGTCACAAAAGGCACGCCAAAAACGAGCCACGAACTGAGGTCCCCTATCAGAAACAATGTCAGTAGGAACGCCATGTAGTCTGACAATTTCCTTGACAAAGGCCTTAGCGAGTGTCTTAGCGCAAGGCAGTTTGATGAAGGGAACCAAGTGACACATCTTGCTAAAACGGTCCACGACCACCCAGATGACCGTGAAACCTTCAGAGGGGGGAAGGTCAGTAATAAAGTCCATAGCCAGATGTGTCCAAGGTGCACTAGGAACCTCCAGAGGGCAAAGCAACCCCGCAGCAGGAGCATGCGAAGACTTAGATCTAGCACACACAGTACATGGACGCACCCACTTAATGACTTCCTTCTGCCATCCAGGCCACCAAAAACTGCGACCCACAAGTCTCTTGGTCTCAGAAATTCCTGGATGACCTGCCAACCGAGACTCATGACACTCAACAAACAAATCTCTCCTAAAGGTCCTAGGCACAAACAACCTCCCATGGGGAGTGTTAGATGGGGCATTCTCCTGAGCTTTAAAAATCTCATCCTCCAAAACGGAGTCCAAAGCAGCAATCACAACACCTTCTTGTAAAATGCTCTCCTCCTCCTCCTCAGCACTGACCATAGGAGAAAAGCTGCGAGACAAAGCATCCGCTTTAACATTCTTGGTACCCGGGATGTAAGTAACGGAAAAATTAAACCGCGAGAAAAAAAGTGCCCACCTAGCCTGATGGGCATTCAAGCGCTTGGCAGCATCAAGATAGATCAGATTTTTATGATCAGTGAAAACCTGAATGGGAAATTCAGCACCTTCCAAGAGATGACGCCAGTGTTCAAATGCGAGTTTAATAGCCAGCAATTCCCGATTACCAATATCGTAATTAAGTTCAGTCTCAGAAAATTTTTTTGAAAAAAAGGCACAGGGATGTACTCCATCCTTGCTTTCCTGAGACAACACCGCACCGACCCCCACAGAAGAAGCATCAACCTCAACCAAAAACGGCTTAGTCACATCAGGCTGCATAAGGATGGGAGCAGAGGTGAACCTCTCCTTTAGAAACACAAAAGCTTCAATGGCCTCAGAAGTCCACTGAACCACATTAGCACCTTTCCTGGTGAGATCGGTCAGTGGTTTGACAATAATAGAAAATTTTTTTATGAATTTTCTGTAATAATTGGCGAAACCCAAAAACCTCTGTATCGATTTCAAACCAATAGGCCTAAGCCATTCCTGCACAGCTTGAACTTTAACCGGGTCCATCTCAAAACCTTCACTGGAGATAATGTAACCCAAAAAACTAATTCTCTGTACAGCGAACTCACATTTCTCTAGCTTAGCAAAAAGCGAATTGTCCATTAATAACTGTAAAACCTCACGTACGCTCCGCCAATGAGACTCCAGATCAGGCGAATAAATCAGAATGTCATCCAAATACACAACCACATTTTTGCCGATCAAAGGTCTAAGGATGTCACTAATAAGATTCTGAAAAAATGCTGGAGCATTGGTAAGACCAAAAGGCATAACCAGATTCTCAAAATGACCCACAGGAGTGTTAAAAGCAGTCTTCCATTCATCACCCTCCTTCATGCGCAACAAATTGTATGCCCCCCCGGAGATCAATTTTAGAGAACCACTTGGCCCCCACTAACTGGTTAAACAAATCAGGAATCAATGGCAGTGGGTAAGGATTGCGTACAGTAATTTTATTAATCTCACGAAAGTCCAGACAAGGACGTAAACCGCCATCTTTTTTTTTAGCAAAAAAAAAATCCAACAGCCACAGGAGACTTGGAAGGCCTAATGTGACTGGCGGCCAAGCTTGTCTGTATGTATTCCTCTAAAGCCTTTCTCTCAGGAATAGTAAGATTAAATAAACGACTTTTAGGAAGAGTCGCTCCAGGGACAAATTCAATGGTACAATCATAGTCTCTATGGGGAGGCAAAATTTGTGACTCCTCCTCAGAAAAAACTCTCCAAAAATCCTGAATAGGTACAGGTAATTCCCCTTTTTCCACCGCAGCAATACGTCCGTTACAACACTTGTCATAACATTTAGGGCTCCAGGACTTAATTTCATTGGTAGACCAATCCAGTACAGGATTATGCAATTTTAACCAGGGCAACCCCAATATTACTGGAGAAGGCAAATTATTCAATACTACCAAATCCAAATTCTCTTGATGAATACCATTAATAGTGAGGGGAAATTCACAGACCTTGTGAGTAACACTCTTCAAGGGAGAGCCATCGACAGAAACCACAGCAATAGGGGATGACAAAGGTTTAGGTTTTAATGTAAGTTTTTCCAAGAATCCCCCATCAATCACATTCAGAGTAGAACCACAATCCACAAATACCCGAAATTCAATTAATTCTTCCTGAGCAGTGGTAGTAGCAGATAGGTGTCACGCTGTCTCTGTGTACTGGAGGTAGGGGGCCTAAGCTGACCCTAAGCTGGGGCCCTGACTAATCCCTCTACCTGGAGGTACTGTTAAAGGTACAGAGGTCCAGGCCGCCAGCGTAACCCCTACCTCCTGAGGATCCCTGCACCTAAGTAATCTAGTCCTGAGAAGGACCCCAGATCACAAGAAAAGGGGACAGGTAATAATATGCCCACACTCAGTACTTAGACGAACGAGACAGTACAAGGGTAAAACCAAAACCACCTTGCATACAAAAACTACACAACTACAACAGAGGGAACACCAACGGGAAAGGAGATAAATGATAAAGCGAGGAAGGGAAAAAACGCTCCAAATACACTTAGCTCTGAAACTCCAAATACCACGATCCGCTCTGTTAGTCTGCATGAAATGCTTTCACCGACACTTCCCCAACAGACCGGCAGGCATTTGAAGGAGTCCCACTACAGCAGCATTGATTGCAGCTGGGCGAGGCTGGACCTCGTCTAGCACAGAGAGAGAGAGAGAGAGTTAACTCCCTCACTGCCGAAAAACACAAAGCACCAAAAACTCAGCTGCGAGAAGTCAGGCTGTGTAATCGTGACGATCTTCGTGGCGACACACCCGTGACAATAGGAATACCCCCTTAGAATTTAAACAGGCAATACGGGCATAACTGACCATTTTTTTTCTTTGTTCATACGAAGCACACAGTTCTTAATAAAATGACCAGAATTTCCGCAATAGAAGCACAAACCTTCAGAAAGCCTGCGGTCTTTTTCCTGAGAGCGGGGTGTCATCGCCCCAATCTCCATCGGCTCTCCTTTGTCAGCACAGACCCTCTCAAGACTCGGAGCTGACATAGCAGAGGATTTGCTCTCATTAACCCTTGCACGCAGTCTCCTGTCCACCCGTATAGCTAATTGCATAGCCTCCTGCAAGTTTCCGGGTGTGGGATAAGCAATCAGCAAATCTTTAACCCTTTCACCTAGCCCCGCCAGAAACAAACTTTTCAAAGCTGAATCGTTCCACCCCACCTGGGCAGACCACCGACGGAAGTGAGAACAATACTTTTCCACATTACCTGATCCCTGCCTCAAACGTCTCAATTCAGACTCAGCAGATGAGACACGATCAGGATCATCGTACAACAAACCCAAAGCAGAAAAAAAACTATCCACTGATCTAAAGCACGGATCACTAGGTTGGAGAGAAAAAGCCCATCCCTGAGGATCCTTGCACAAAAGTGACATTATGAACCCTATGCGCTGTGATTCATCACCAGAGGATCCGGGTCTTAAACGAAAATACAATAAACAAGCATTTTTAAAAGAAAAAAAATCTTATTGTTCACCAAAAAATAGATCAGGCAGACGTACCTTTGGCTCTACCAAATGTGCTCCAGAACAGCTACTCACGTGTTGTTGGAGCTCGGCCACCTCCAGAGAGAGTCCCTGCAAGCGTTGAGCCAAATCTTGAACCGAGACCATGATGGAAACTGGAGGTCTTTCCTTAGAGAAATTTTTTTTTTGGGCTGGATTTACTGTTATGATCTGCTACAAGCACTAAGGAAAGACAGGAGATCTGTCCCTACAATTGAACTAAACTGGATCCCTACGATGTAACGGGGAACCTGATCCTGCGATCAGACCCGCTAAAGTCCTCGGCTAGTCTGTACAAAGACCTATAGATGCAAGGGAGGAATCCCTGCAAGAACTAGGGACTGGGATAAAGTTGGACACCTCCTAGCAGAAATTGTAGCAGTAAAGACAAACACACAACAAAGAACATAGAGGTCCGAAGACCTAGCAAAACTAACAGAGAACGGTAACAGAGCACCAAGCTAGCTCAAGAGTAGTAAATACAATGAAGTCCAGCAAGGCCAGGAGGGCGGAGCCGGATTAAATAGGCAAAAATGGTCATGTGACCAGCAAACTAGAAAAAACCTAACAGGAGAGTTCTAACAATACCACTCTGACCTCCACGTCTCTTCTGAGGGGCATTAAAACCGTCTTGTTAAGCTACTGCGACCTCCACCACTTTTCCAAGGGGCATTAAAAGTGTCTTGTTATGCTACTGCGACTTCCACGTCTCTTTCGAGGGGCATTAAAACCATCTTGTTAAGCTACTGCAACCTCCATGTCTCTTCCAAGGGGCATTAAAAGCATCTTGTTAAGCTACTGTGACCTCCACCACTTATTCAAGGGGCATTAAAACCGTCTTGTTAAGCTACTATGACCTCCACGTCTCTTCCGAGGGGCATTGAAATGTTCTTTTTAATTACCTCTAACCTCCACGACTCTTCCAACGGGCATTGCATTTCCTCCTAATTTTAGTCAGCTTTTGCTTTTCAATGCAAAGGCGAAAACTAACGGAGACCCACTCCCCAATAATGGGTAGAAGGTTTTTAGTAATCCACGTCTGTTTCAATGGGCATTGCAGTTCCTCATAATTTTTGGAAAGCCTTCCATTCACTGCTTAGGCCAACAGTGTACAGGAGACCCAGTTGCTATAAATGGAAAAAACGGTTTAGTTAAGGCCCTCTGACCTCCATGTCACTTCCAAGGGGCATTGGAGTGCCTCGAAATGTTTGGTAGGCATTGCACTCACTTTATGCCCTATAACTGTGTAGCAGAACCGCTCCTTTTGTTACAGAAACATATCCTACAAGACATGTGTTGTTGACTGGCCTGATATTGATGTGAATGGTCCTTGTTCCTCCTGCTCTTTCTCCTTTGCCACCACCTCATCCATCATTTATCACCTGAAGCTTTGTTTTAACAGGAGTCATAGAACTGGGATAGTAGCAGGAAAACATCCAGCAATCCTCGTAGGAGGTAGGATATGCACCAAAACGCTGACCACCTAAGGCCTAGCCGCTACTACATACATGTGCTTGCATTCCAAGAAAACAAAGCAGATGCTAACTTTTATCATCATCATGCTCCTCACCTTGGCACTCTCAACTCCCCTGATGGAGAAGCCAGGGTCCACCGGAGGAGTCTGGTTCTCTGGTGGGCTCGTCCAATGCTGCCCTAAAGTAGGCCGGGCTAAGAAAAGTCTGTGGGGATGTTCCGCGGAGAAATCGGGGCGGCTGGGGACCGTTTATGGACACCTAGCCGCCCCCAGGCGGCTGGGGACCGAGTGTGGACACCCGGCCGCCCCCTGGCGGCTGGGGACCGAGCGTGGACACCCAGCCGCCAGAGCAGCCATGAGGTAGTGGCCAGCTTCGGCCTCCTCAAAACTGAAAGGCCCCATTTCAAGTGCAAGCTAGCAGTATGGTATTGCAGCCTGCTGGTGGGTGGGTGGTTGGCTGCATATTTGCGCTTGCACTGCAAGGAATGGGGGAGGTACAATTGAACACTGCCCTGGGACAAGGACTTGCACGGGGATAGTTGCAAGTCTGCATCTTCTGATGCGGCTAGGATCACTTCTGATGGGCACACTTTTAGGCAGTGACCTGGGAGTCAGAGATGCTTCCAAGGGTCTTCCCCATGCTGTCCCCATGTCTTTTCAGCACTGTATGCATGTGTCACACAGCACATGGCCAGATAAGGTTGTAAAATGTTAAAATGACATTTCCCGGTGAATGCATTTGTCACAGTTGAAAGCAATACAAAACTGCAAAAACACATAAAAAATGCTACTTGTGAACATAGCCCAAGGTGTGGAGGAGTATTTTTGTTTTTGGTTATTTATTTTACCTTATACACAAGTCTTTACCCTGGAAAATAAATTCACTAACATATTTCAGAGGAAAAAAGTTTCACTTTCGTTTTTGAACGTTTTATTATGAGCCTGTAAAAGTGGCTTAATACCTCTGACCACGTTGTTGACAACAGTGACATGGGGGTCAGAAATGCTTCCTGGGGCGACCCCCATGCTGTCCCCATGTCATTTGAGCACTGTCACTATCGTTTTGGGCACTTGTTAGGCTTTTAAAAGACTGCCGGGGGTGCCGCCGCAAAAATGCTCGGGTCTCCCATAGACTAACATTGGGCTCGTTGCTCGGGTCGAGCACACGAGTATCACGGCGAGCTCGGCCCGAGCTTCGAGCACCCGAGCATTTTAGTGCTCGCTCAACACTAGTGTTCATCTGTAATCCAATGTTTACTATGACACTTTGCTTATAAAATATTGATTATTGTATTTTTAGGATATTTATCCTCTATTGGACCATTGGATACACACTTTCTTTATATATATTATATATATTTTTGTAGACCGCTCAAAAAAATAAAGGGAACACTCAAATAACACATCCTAGATCTGAATGAATGAAATATTTTTATTAAATACTTTGTTCTTTACAAAGTTGAATGTGCTGACAACAAAATCATCAATGGAAATCAAATTTATTAACCAATGGAGGCCTGGATTTGGAGTCACCCCCAAAATTAAAGTGGAAAAACACACTACAGGCTGATCCAACTTTGATGTAATGTCCTCAAAACAAGTCAAAATGAGGCTCAGTATTGTGTGTGGCCTCCACGTGCCTGTATGACCTCCCTACAACGGGCATGCTCCTGATGAGGTTGAGGATGGTCTCCTGTGGGATCTCATACCAACCTCATGGAGTCGGTTTCTAACCGTTTGTGCCGACACATGTACATTTGTGGCCTGCTGGAGGTCATTTTGCAGGGCTCTGGCAGTGCTCCTCCTGTTCCTCCTTGCACAAAGGCGGAGGTAGTGTTCCTGCTGCTCCGTTGTTGCCCTTCTACGGCCCCGTCCACGTCTCCTGGTGTACTGGCCTGTCTCCTGGTAGCGCCTTCAGCCTCTGGACACTACGCTGATAGAAACAGCAAACCTTCTTGACACAGCTCGCATTGATGTGCCATCCTGGATGAGCTGCACTACCTGAGCAACTTCTGTGGGTTGTAGAGTCCGTCTCATGCTACCACGAGTGTGAAAGCACAACCAACATTCAAAAGTAACGAAAACATCAGCCAGAAAGCATTGGTACTGAGATGTGGTCTGTGGTCCCCACCTGCAGAACCACTCCTTTATTGAGGGTGTCTTGATAATTGCCAATAATTTCCTTATATTGTCTATTCCATTTGCACAACAGCATGTGAAATTGATTGTCAATCAGTCTTGCTTCCTAAGTGGACAGTTTGATTTCACAGAAGTTTGATTTACTTGGAGCTATATTCTGTTGTTTAAGTGTTCCCTTTATTTTTTTGAGCAGTGTATATTTATGGTCTACCATTCACTTTGCTAGTATTGCATTTTTTCATACCAATGTATGATACCCACTCTATACATGTTTCCCTGTGATTTTTTCCTGTTTCCTTCACCTCTGTTTTATATTTGTTTTTAATTGGCCATGTGGCATTTTTTATATTATTGCTTAAGTAAAAATTATATTTTTTTCCATTCATTGGGTGTTGCTTTTCATACTCTGTTGCACAATGTTTTATTGTTGTATTACTTTGAATCATTAATTAAAAAATCCTAAGAATATAATTTTGGTACATTTTCATTTATTTCTGAAGATATTGTACAGTCTAAGAAAAAAATGAAAGGGTGTCAATAATGGTGATCAGCACTGTATGCTAGGCACAAAGCGTTAAAATGTCATCCAGGGAACATACTGTACCTCCAAAACTCAAAATTGCCTTTGAGCTTTTTAAGTCATCATATGCTATAAAAACACAGAACAAAGACAAAACACGTGTTTTTGTTTCGTAACAATTTTAAAGTACACACATCAATATTTAAATGTCAAACAAGTAGTATGTCTTTGAGTTCTGTTTGCTTTTTTTAATGTCACAATTGCAACACAAAACACTGTTAGGCAAAAATGCACATCTGTCCAAGTACTAAGAATAGAAAGAAATGTTGCTTGGACACAATTTTGATTTCTAACCATAATAAAACATAAAGTACAGAACATATTAATGACCTATCAGTAGATGGGTGGTGGTCTGACGACTGACCCCCCCTATAGATCAGCTGATTTCTGCTCCAGCAGCTGCCGAATTTTGAGACTCACCAGTAAACAGAGCAGAACCCCGTAGCTCCATGCATTATTTACACTGCCCAGTACTATGGTTTATCTTCCATTCAATGTCTAGTAGACATGGGTGTCACCAATAGAACATGCACCTTTATAGAGAATGGGACCCTGCTGTCCCGAAAGGTGATTGGATGTCTTATTCATTATATGAGATTTCTGACGACCTCTCCTTTGACATCAGCGTGTGATGGAGCCCAGTTCTTGAGGCAGATGCTGGTCCCATTGGTGGGACTCGCATCTACAGTACATGTATGATATTTCCTGTGGATAAGCCATGCCAAGTAGTGTTGCGCTAAAGTGCTTGGATATGAGGTTACCTGAGCTTGCTCGAGTCCTAACCGAGTATCTTTGGCATGCTTGGAAAATATGTTGCAGTCGCCGCAGCTGCATGATTCGTGGCTGTCAAACAGCCGCGAAACATGCAGCCGCAGCGCCACCTGCATATTTTCCGACCATGCCAAAGATACTCGGTTAGGACTCGAGCAAGCTCAGATAACCCCATATCCAAGCACTTTAGCGCAACACTAATAACAATCAAAGCTAGGAATACTATTCTAAGACACTTCAGAAGATAATATAGGTAAAGTCTGTTATATTAAACTAGCTATTGAACCCGTTCTACGCCCGGGTGGTGAGCATTTTTATTGGTCTCCCATGCTGGTATGTGCTGCCCCCCTACTGGTATTTGTGCTGCCCCCATCCTGTCCCCACCATCCTACCCTGGTATGCATGGCGACCCTCATCCCCATCCTGGTATGCATGGCACCCCTCATCTCTATCCTGGTATGCATGGCACCCCTCACACCCAATCCTGAATGCATGGCACCCCTCACCCCCAATCCTGGTATGTATGGCACCCCTCACCCCCAATCCTGGTATGCATGGTACCCCTCACCCCCAATCCTGGTATGCATGGCACCCCTCACCCTCAATCCTGGTATGCATGGTACCCCTAACCCCCAATCCTGGTATGCATGGCACCCCTCAACCCCAATACTGGAAGACATGGCACCCCTCATCCCCAATCCTGGTATGTATGGCACCCCTCACCTCCAATCCTGGTATGTGTGGTACTTCTCATCCCTATCCTGGTATGCATGGTACCCCATCCCTCATCCCTATCCTGGTATGTATGGTATCCCTCATCCCAATTCTGGTATGTATGGCCTCCTCATCCCAGAAACCTGGTATGCATGGCACCCAATCCCTCATCCTAGTATGCATGGCACCCCTCATCTTTATCCTGGTAGGTATGGTACTCCTCATCTCTTTTCTGGTATGCATGGCACCCCTCACCCCCCAATCCTGGTATGCATGGTCCCCTCACCCCCCAATCCTGGTATGCATGGTCCCCTCACCCCCCAATCCTGGTATGCATGGTCCCCTCATCCCCCAATAATGGTATGTGTGGTATCCCTCATCCTGGTATGCATGACACCCCTCATCCCCCAATCCTGGTAAGCATGGTCCCCTCACACCCCAATCCTAGCATGTGTGGTACCCCTCACCCCCCAATCCTGGCATGCATGGTCCCCTCACCCCCCAATCTTGGTATGCATGGTCCCCTCACCCCGCAATCCTGGTATGCATGGTCCCCTCACCCCACAATCCTGGTATGCATGGTTCCCTCACCCCACAATCCTGGTATGCATGGTTCCCTCACCCCACAATCCTGGTATGCATGGTCCCCTCATCCCACAATCCTGGTATGCATGGTCCCCTCACCCTACAATCCTGGTATGTGTGGTACCCCTCATCCCCCCAATCCTGGTATGTGTGGCCCCCTCATCCCTTTCATGCTGTACACACATACAAAAAAATAAACAGTTATACTCACCTTTCTTCCCTGTGCTCCAGCGCTGCTGCATCCTGTTCTGCCGGAGGCCGGGGGAGGAGTGCAGCGCCGGAACACCGCGCTGTCCGGCGCCATTTTGCTGAAGACACACTGCAAATGTGTCTTCAGTAAAATGGCGCCAGATAGCGCTATGCGCATGCGCCGATCCAACGCCTCACTCCTGCCCCGGTCTCCCATGAAGAGAGGCGCCGCGGCAACGCTCCTCCTGGTCAGGTAAGTATGTAAGTATGGCACTGGAGATCGCGGTATACGTTCAGTGCCTACTCATACCGCGATCTCCGGCGCCATACACTCCTCTTACCTGTAATGGCTGGATGTGGTCTTCTGTCTGGAGCCAGACTGCGCGTCGCGAATGCGCAGTCTATAAAGGCTTCAGACAGAGACACGTATCCCCGGTTATATTATAGATGACCAATGATTTTCAGATTTAAATGCTCTTCATAAACAGATAAAACCCCTTTTGACAACTGCTCAAATATTTCTGTAATGAGACATGTGACATAAGATGAAACAAAAAACTATTCATTCAGTTTAGGGAAGCGAGGAAATTTTTACAAGGTATTTAACTACATTTTTTTTGAGCAAGTAAAATCTACAGAATTGAATTGTATTTGCAGTGAAAGGCATGCAAAATGTCCAAGGCCAGCCTTCAGATTTCTAGCCTTAGGGCTCGTGCAGACGCCAGTATCATCTATCCGAGTGCGATCCGACAAGACATCTGCTCTCACTTGGACCAATGTTATGCTATGGGCCCGTGCATGTGTCTGATTTTTTTCTTCGGACCGAGCCAGTCCAGGGAAAAAAAAACACTGCATCTCCTAGTTTGGTCCGATATTAAGATCGCAATCGGTCATGCAAGTCAATGAACCAAAATCATCGGACTGCACTCAGATGTCATCTGCATCATCATCTGCATCTGCAACATATCTATGCTCTGATATGTGCATGATTTAAGTGTATCTCTAGTGGAGTACATGCAAAAACTCCAAGGTTAACCTCCAGGTTTCTTACAAGAATTTACAGTTGAAATTACAGATTCAATGTGGCTACTCGCTACAGTTTCCAGAAAGAATCCACATGAAAACCATTTCAGTGACTGATTTTACTTAACAAATTGGTTTTCAAATCCAGAAAAATTGTCAGCTGTATGAGTGCAATGACAATTTACCATTTCATACATTACATACGGCTTGTTGGATGTGCTCATGTAGATTTTGAAAAGAAATACACACCAGAATCAACCTTCAATAAAACTCTTTGTGAACATACCCTTAGACATAGACAATGTCTGGAACAATATCTGGCCCCCTAGCAATCCACTAGCTCATGTTATTGCACAATTCCACCTGATTTGGAGGTGGTAGTGCCCCCCTTACCTCCTAAGCCCTTGTGCTGCTGCACTGGTTGCACCAATGGTATGTCCGCCCCTGCATTTATGGCACATTTACAGGATATGCTGTAAATGTCTGATAGGCACTTTATATAGGCACTGATGATCATTGTAAGTATATATTATTTTATGTGTTGGGACTAATATTGCATAACTTTTTTTTCTATAAAAAAGTGTGTGTTTAACAATTTTTTATATTACCATTTTTTACATAGATCTAATCACTGTTCCCGGTTGTGTTGTCTCTTCCATTTTTAGTGCTAGGAACAAGAAGAGCAAGGGGAAACGGTGTATGTGGCAGAGTGTGGAGAGGAGGTTAGCATCTAATCCTTTAGGGAGGATAGTCCACAAAGGATGAACTTATCAAAGTGATGGTATGTAGGCTGTATGTTGGTGTAGCGAGAGAGAGGTAATAACTCACAGATTCTCTGTAGATGGGAGTTGGGGGATTTCACACTTCTCAGCATCATTATCTTTCCGTACATAAGAAAAGAAATGCTTCATGGGCGGTAGAAGAGGGAAGAATAGGTGTTCATAGACTTTTAACAGTGGAAAATTCCCATGTACTATTAGTAACTATATGCAACATTTGGCATATCTGAATAGGACAATAGTTTGGCACTAGCCTCTAGGCTTACCATGTCCAAGGGAATGTTGTTTTTTCACCCTTCCACCTCTGTACAGTGATCAGGCCTTCACTGCAGAGAACCCTGGGTTGCATCCACAGAGTTGCTGCTGGCCATTGGAGAAGGATGGCAATAAAACAGTTAACTAGCTAGGTCAAATCTAGAGGCTTGTAATCAGTGATAGAGTGAAATGGATTGCCAGGGTCACGTTCAAGATATTAGACAGAGACGGTAGACTACAGACAAGTCACACAGTCAAGGATCAAGTCAAAATAAGCAATCCAAAGGATTAAGAAGTAAATAAACAGTCAGGGATCACGATATCAAACAGGACTACCTGCATCGGGAGAAATAAAATACAAAAATTAGCATTGGACAGGTGACAAATGGATGTTAAATAAGGCAATGTGTCCCACTATTGGCCACTGATTTTGGATTACTCTATTGCCCCTAGAATTGGCTGGTCAGTCACACCCATAGGCGGATTATAATCCGGGCCACCGCCCGGGGCCCCGAGCCTGCAGGGGGCGCGCGGCTCCGGGCGGGGTGTCTAATGCCGGATTGCCCTCATTATATGTGCGGGCCGCCGCGGCACATACCAGTAGCAGTGGCGGGAGGGGGGGGCCCCGGACCGCTCCCCCAGCAGTGGCGCACGGCCGCTACTTCTTCATCAGCCGAACCAGCACTGCAGCAGTTAACTTCCCTGTGCTGGCCCGGACGCGTCACTGCTAGGAGACACGGCCCTGTGTGCGGCCGTGTCTCCTAGCTGTGACGTCACGCAGTGCGCGCCCGGCCTGCACTGCTGCAACGGAGAAGTCAGAGCAGGCAGGAGGAATGGAGCCGGGGGATGGTGAGTCTGTGTGTGTCTGTGTATGTGTGTGTATATGTGTGTGTGTAGGCAGATATCATTGTGTGATGTCTGTTTATATGTATTTTTGTGTTTCAAATGTGTTTATGCGTGTATGTATATGTCTGTATATGTTTGTGTGTGTGCGTGACTGACTGCATGCGTGACTGCGTGCGGCCTCCTGCTGAGTATAGTTGGCGCCGTACGGCCCCCTGCTGTGTAAAGATGGCGCTGTGCAGCCCCCTGCTGTGTATAGATGGTGCCGTGCGGCCTCCTACTGTGTATAGATGGTGCCGTGCGGCCTCCTGCTGTGTATAGATGGCGCCGTGCGGCCTCCTGCTGTGTATAGATGGCGCCGTGCGGCCTCCTGCTGTGTATAGATGGGGCCGTGCGGCCTCCTGCTGTGTATAGATGGCGCCGTGCGGCCTCCTGCTGTGTATAGATGGCGCCGTGCGGCCTCCTGCTGTGTATAGATGGCGCCGTGCGGCCTCCTGCTGTGTATAGATGGCGCCGTGCGGCCTCCTGCTGTGTATAGATGGCGCCGTGCGGCCCCCTGCTGTGTATAGATGGCGCCGTGCGGCCCCCTGCTGTGTATAGATGGCGCCGTGCGGCCCCCTGCTGTGTATAGATGGCGCCGTGCGGCCCCCTGCTGTGTATAGATGGCGCCGTGCGGCCTCCCGCTGTGTATAGATGGCTACGTGCGGCCTCCCGCTGTGTATAGATGGCACCGTGCAGCCTCCCGCTGTGTATAGATGGCACCGTGCAGCCTCCCGCTGTGTATAGATGGCTACGTGTGCTCAATATTGAGTCCATACAATTAATGTAAGGCTATGTGCCCACGATACAGAAATGTTCCGGATTTTTTTTGAGCGTTTATGCATCTCCCTGGCAGAAAAAACGCATGCAGATTTTACATGCGGATTGTACATGCGGATTTTACATGCGGATTGTACATGCGTTTTCCTGCCAGGGACATGCGGATGTGAAGCGTTCTTCACTTGCATTTCCGTATGCGGGTTGACAAGCGCTTTCCAAGCGATTTTAGCATCACTTGGAAAGTGCTTGACAACTTGGTTACACTATATAAATCCATGCAACCAGCATGGATTTATATAGTGTGACCGTAAAAGAATGGTAAAAAATAAAAAATATATACTTACCTTCTGATGGTCTGCAGACGTCAGCGGTCGCGTGACCCTTCACATGACTAAAAGACGTCACGGCAGGTCCTTTTCAGACCATCGCGAGCTGCCGGCAAGCCAGGACGCATCAGATAAAGACACCGGGGGCCATCAGAAGGTAAATATAATATTTATTTTTTATTTTATTCTTTTTTACAGGTTCTATGGTACCCGGGTCCGGAGGAGAGTCTCCTGTCCTCCACACCCGGGTACCATCCGCACATTGAAACGCATGGATTCCGCATCTACAGATGCAGGGATACGGATTCCATACGTTCTAATGCAAGTCAATGGCGGCGAAAACGGCGCGCTTCCGCAAAATAATTGGTAATGCTGCGGATTTTTCCGCAATGATAATCCGCAGCGGAAATTTCCGCAGCATGTACACAGCACATGCGGATTATCATTGGGGAACATGGCAGACCTTCTGCCAAGCGTTTAAGTGTTTCTGCAGCGGAATCGCCGCTGCGGAAACGCTTAAAAAACGCATCATGGGCACACAGCCTAAAAAAAATATTATAATTAATATTGTGCCAAATTAATTTCACGTGAACTATCACATGATCTATCACAGGGGATCATGTGACATGTCACGTGATAAATAAGGTGTGTGTGTGGGGGGGGGCGCCTTCTAAACTGCCCGGGGCCCTTGCTACTCTTAATCCACCCCTGGTCACACCAAATTATATATAAGGATTGGGTGTCCAACTATGACACAATTGTCACAACCTTCTCTACTGTCAGCAGCACTCACAGAGTCAGAGCAGTGAAAAGCTCTTGTCATAATGTGGCAACAACCTACCATTCATTATAAGTATTTAAAAAGTTAATAAAAGTGTAAGACATATCAACTTTGAATACAGCCAGTAAAAGTAGAAATATCTCTATAAAAATGGAATTATATAACTGAGACTAAGACATTTCTTGAGATAAATGGGCAAAAAACACTAAATATTCAACAAATTCAGAAGTTTATATAAACCCTGCTGTTCTGATCGCATTTACTATACACTTGTACTATTTCGGGTCAATATGACCCGACCTATAAAAATGTTGATTTTAGCTACTGTGTTTTATTTGAATGCCTATTTCATTATTAAACTGTATGTGAACATGGTTGATAATAAACAAATGAAATTAAAACTTAATTTTTATTTATTTTTTTCAGAAAAAGGTTACACGGGCTGTTTGCAATTATGTTTGCTTTATAGCATTCTGCACACAAATAACAAACATGATTTAGATTTCTATTACTATAACATGAAATCTAACTAAATATAACTGTGTTAACATATTTTATAGAACAACAAATGAAAAAAATGAACTATATAAATAAATAACAATAAAAGAGAAAAAAATCTATAACCAGTTTCACAACAAAAAGAGCTTATTGACTACAGTAAGGGCCCTATCGCTCTCCCAGCGACGAAGAAAGTGCAGTGTGACCGCTACACTTGCGATGCTGGAGCCTCGCGTTTGTGACGTTGCAGCATCGCAATTGCAGAGTGCATCTGTGTGTGTGTAATGGGGCCCTAAAACAGACCCTGTTCAAATCTGTACTCAATACTCATCCATGCAATCAACAGAAACAGTAATCAAAAAATGGCTTTACAATATGCAATCTAAAGAACAGAATTGAATAATTTGAGAAGAAAAGCCTGGATGAGTACTTGCTTACTGATAAGAACAATGAAACCTCCACCCTTTTGAATAATGAGATGAAGTACACAAGAAACAAATACATTTTTCGGGCAGAAATAATTAGTGACCTGTTGAACAGTATAAAATGTTATCGGGTCATATTGACCCGAACAGTACACGTGTAACAATTAGCGTGTAGAAAAAAGTAAACAAAAAAACAAAACTCATAGTAAGAACTCTTCAAATGAGGAAAAGTCAATTAATCACAAGTTTCAGATCCGCATAATAAATAATCTGCAGGGTCTCAAATTTCATTTTGGGTCATATGGACCCGAACAGAACAGCAGGGATAAACTGACTTCAGAAAGATAATACTTATCCGTCCAGCAACAAAACAAACAGGAAAACCATAATGCTTGCCACGAACTAAACAAACAACATTCCTAGATGCCGGAATTTCAGCCTCCTATCCAATACTGCTAATATTAACCTAGTAATAATCAGCAAGACTCACCCAGGCTGACATCACCTTATCCATTCCTAGGTGTGGAGATTGTATGAAAGCTATCAAATCAAGAGTCACATAATTAGTCTTTAGACATTGCTTAAAATATGGACTATTTTCTAGATTTAGACCATTTTGCAGATTTTTCATAATATTTTAAAAACAAGCTCCATGGTTGCTAGGTAAAATACCTTTGTGAAATAAAGCAAATTCTTGCAAATCTTATAGCAAAATATATCTTTGTATATAGTATCAAGAATCCAATGTGACCTCCCATTATGATTTAACTATAACCTAAAATGTCATTAGTTTCTTTGAAGTGTGGAAATATCAACAAGGCACTGAACCAGATCATATATTTTACTCCTCCTGGCATCTAATGTCTTTCTCACATATATTTCTTACTCATTAATAAGAATTCCCTCCTCCCTTCCCATTAGTCCTACATCAACTTGTCCAACCGAGCCCTAACTTCCTGAGAAAGTTTCAATATCCCCTACCATTCCAATGGAAGCTCTATGATTCCACTTTTTTCCATTCTGGCTATCAATAAAAACTCAGCTAGAGCCTAAACGAGTTGTTTAGACTACCTCTCTCATATACTTTTAGATGCCCACAAAGCCTTTATGGAGGACTTTTTATTCAACCCTATAAAAGCAATGGAATTAGATAATTAGATTTTCACAAGTAAAACGCAAAAGAGAGAACAATCTTCAGGACACCTTAAATAACATTTTAGCCCTAGATTCTCAAAATAAAAATTCTCATTCAATGGAAATTTCAGTTTCCTCAGACTACATCTCCAAGCCATACTACTTAAAGTGAGTCTGTCAGCACAGAATGACTGCACAAACAAGTGTCAGGATTCCATCACTCATTGTGTCTTTAATGCAGTGAGTGACAGTTCAGCCATTTAATCTGGAGTAGGAAAGTGCTGAGCTGTGAGTATTGTGATTGACGGCTCAGCCATCCAATCTGAAGCTAGAGTGTGCTGAGCTGCCGGTCTTGTGAATGACAGTACAGCCATCCAAACAGGGTTGGGGCATGCTGGGTTTCCTCCAGGTGTCTAACGTCCTTGGTTACTACCTAACTATTTAGCTGGATGTCTGCATTTGATTACTACTAGTCATAGCCTTAACTCTGTGCTGTTGTTTGTGTGCCTTGTGTGCATGTGTTCTGTGTCTGATCTATTGCTGCCTGACCTCAGACCTTGCCTCTGACGATCCGTTTACCTAGTCCCTTTGTCCTAATCCACTACCTTCCTGGAATTCTGACCCCTGACCTTGATTTGACTATGAATTTGTCTTTGCTTTTAGTTTACGACGAGCTCTCTGGGTATCTGACCACAGACCGCTTCACTACCCTTTCTCATGGCTTGTCGGTCAGTAGTGACAAGTAGGTGGGAAGGTGGACTTAAATGGTTGGCCACACAAAGGGTGCACCAAGCACCTGTATTTGGTTTGAACTGTTATTCCGTGCTGTCAGATTTTAAGCTTTCTGATTTGACCAAAACTTTTTTGCATACCAAGTTAACTTTTATCTGCACAGTAATAACATATGTGCTTTAATTCAGGGTATAATGAATCAGCTCTCAAAGAATTCCGAAATGATACATCTGATACATGAAAATGGCCAAAGAAATCATAAATCCAAGAAACATTGGTGACAAATTCAAGCTATATTATAGCTCTGACTGCAAACCTAAAATTAAACTAGCATTTATTGACACTTGGAACTACACTGTGTTAGGCAATTTCTATTTTTGATGATTACTTTTAGTATTGAACAACTAAAATGTTGTGGGTCGATCCAAAAGGTTAATAAATAATGATGGGCTAGCACTAAAATGTTTGGGTGCTCGATGCTTGGGTCGAGCAAATTGGAACGCTCGGGTGCTCATGACGCGCCCAGGGGATGGGGAGGACTCGGCGCCCGGGCCTTGTTGTTAGTTTTGTGGGATGTCGTGGTAGTCGGTTCCCGGGCCCGTATCCTGAACCTCTCTTTTAAAAGGGTGGATAATTATGTGAAAGTTCGTGACGCCACCTGTGGTGTCTGGTGAGGATCACCAGCGCTGCGGCAGCCCACTGAGGCCGGTGTTTTGGCAGCTAAGATGGTGTAGCTCCCCACAGGTGGAGCTGGGCCTCAGGGCAGCGTAGGTGTAGGGAATGCAGGGATGCAGGACAGAGGAGACCCAGCCAGGTCTAAAGAAGGATAGGCAAACACACAGTTCACTTCAGTACCTTTTACTGATGGAAGTTCAGGCACATCCCGGAGCACTGTAGGGTGAAGGGTGCATATCAGGATCCTCCCCAGTGAGCGGGTATAGGGCCTCCTGTTTCTTGCCTTTGTGTAGTAAGTTTCTGACCTGCCTGGAGCTAGGCCTAACTTTGTCTCTGTCCTACACCGGCTGACTTTGTGGTAGGGCCTTCTCTTGGAGTACACGCTCCCAGCTTGCGGGGCCTCGGTGACTCCGAGCTCTAGTACGTATCAGTTCTTGGGTGATCCTGGGACCTGAAGTCTTCCAGGGGTCTCCGGTTGTCTCTACAGGGGGATATACGGCCAAGTAGAAGCAGACCCGGTGTCCCGTATATGTTTTCTGGGGTGAGCTTGTACAGCTCCTCTGCCCCCAATGCTACTCATTCCTCTAGCCTTCGGCCTCATTAGGCTATACACACTAGCGGCAGCTTGCCGCGCTTCATCGCTCTTATGGCGTCGGCACGCCTTGGGCTCTAACTGAGCTCCCTGAGTCTAGTTTGCAGGAGCCTCGTGCTCCACTGTTGAACTCTTAGCTGTGTTCTCTAGACAGAGCTCGACTCTGTAGTCAGACCTGTACTTGCTGAACTCCCCAGAGGAACTAACGGCCTAGCTCCACCTTCCCTACTTATATCCCTATCCGGGCTCCCTCTGGTGGTCTGAGGTGGAAGGTGGAGGGGTGTGTGTGTGCTGTGAGGGCCTCTTGTGGAGGAATCCGTCCATGCACCCCTCTAGGATCTGTGGCACCAAGCGCAGCAGGGCGCCACACTCAACCCGAGCAACGAGCCCAATGTAAGTCTATGGGAAACTCGAGCATTTTTCAGGCGGAACCCCCGGCGGTCTGCAGAGGGAAAAAAAATTGCCCAAATCGATGGGAACAGTACTCAAATGACATGGGAACAGCATGGCGAAGACCCCTGGACGTTTTTGTGACTCCCAGGTCACTTCTGTCAACAACGTTGCCAGAGGTATTACGCCACTTTTAACGGACTCACAATAAAACATACAAAAATGAAACCTAAATAGATTTTCCTGGGAAATATGTTAAGGAACATCCTTTCCAAGGTAATGACTTGTATATTAGGCAAAATAAATTACCAAAACCAAAAATACTCCTCCACAACATGGGCTATGTTCACACGTAGTGTTTTGATGCGTTTTTGCACTTTTGCATTGCTTTCAACCGTGACAAATGCATTCATCGGGAAATAGAATTTTAACATTTTACAACCTTATCTGGCCATGTGGTGCGTGAGACATGATCAGACACATCCTGTTTCATTTATGAAGGAGGGACTCTGAAAGTCACAAAGCCAATTTTATAGGGCCATCAGGCAGCCCTTACTATACTTAAAGGGCCATCAGTCGGCCCTCGCTATTGTTAGAGTGCCATCAGCCGGCTTTGCTTTGTTGTTCCCATTAGTAAAGACTGGGTCTCCTATACAGTTATTGCGTATGCATTGAGTGCCAGGGCTGGCCAAAATTTGGACGCACCCCAATACCCCTTTGAAGAGACTTAGAGGAGGGCCTCCTGAAAACAATGTTCCCATTATTAGGAAGTGGGTCTCCCATACTG
Organism: Phyllobates terribilis; assembly: GCF_046119375.1. NCBI lineage: Eukaryota > Metazoa > Chordata > Amphibia > Anura > Dendrobatidae > Phyllobates > Phyllobates terribilis. The sequence goes on along the minus strand of NW_027362768.1, from coordinate 86,596,403 downwards.
TTTGCCTATGCAGTGAATGCAAGGGCTGCCAAAAATTTGGAGGTACTCCAATGCACCTTGGAAGAGACGTGGAGGTCAGAGGGCCTCCTGAAAACAATGTTCCCATTATTAGGAAGTGGGTCTCCCATTATGTTTGCCTATGCAGTGAATGCAAGGGTTGCCAAAAATTTGAAGGCACTTCAATGCTCCCATTATTAGAAAGTGGGTCTCCCATTGTGTTTGCCTATGCAGTGAATGCAAGGGTTGCCAAAAATTTGGAAGTACTCCAATGTCCCTTGGAAGAGACGTGGAGGTCAGAGGGCCTCCTGAAAACAATGTTCCCATTGTTAGTAAGTGGATCTCCCATAGTGTTGGCCTATGCAGTGAATGCAATGGCTGCCAAAAATTGGGAGGCACTCCAATGCACCTTGGAAAAGACGTGGAGGAGGGCCTCATAAAAAATGTTCCCATTAGAAAGGAGCGGGTCTCTAATACTTGTAATGCCCATGCACTAAGTGTATGGGCTGACAAACATTTACCCCTGGGAGGTATACATAAACATACTGTATAAAAAAAAAATTACGAGCATCATAAACACCCTTTAAAAACTTATGTGGGTGTTGCATCACGGACCACGATCACCCTGGTGATATGGTGGTGGAGGATGAGGATGAGGAGAAGGACAAGGACAAGAGCAAATTGCCAAAATCAGGAAGCGTATACCCATGTGTGGGTGCAAAAAGGTGCATGGGAATACACCTCCCAAAAAAAGACACTGGATTTGAGTTTAAGTTACGCTGCTATCATTCAGTGGTGTTGAGAAGTCAGGCCCAATCCAGCCCTTGCTCATTTTTATAAGAGTCAGCCTGTCAGCATTGTCAGTTGACAGGCGGATGCGCTTATCAGTTCTAATTCCACCAGCAGCACTAAAATCCCAGTTATATAAAACACTAGCGGCAGGGCATGCCAGGACTTCCAAGGCATAAAAAGCCAGTTCATTCAATGTGTCCAGCTTGGATACCCAATAATTATAAGGCACAGAGGAATCACGGAGGATGTTGGTACAGTTGGCAAGGTACTCCCTCAGCATCTTCCCATACTTTGCACTCCTTGTGAGAGTACCCCGCGCCTCAGGGCCTGTGCGATGGGAGGGTCTGAGAAAACGCTCCCAGAACTTTGACAGTGTTCCTCTGCCTCTGCTGGATTTGAGTTGTGTCTCTCTCGGCTATACTCCTTGGTTGGCCAACGAACTGTGACCTCTGAAGTCAGCGTATTCAGATGGGAATTTTTTTAATAGTTCCGTAACAAGGGCCTTTTGGTACTGCCCCATTTTTGTAGACCTGTCCGCCTTAGGAATAAGAGATAGAAGGTTCTTCTTGTAACGTGGGTCTAGAAGTGTCACCAACCAGTAATGGCTGTCACCCAAAATTTTAAGAACGCGAGGGTCACGGGAAAGGCAGCGTAGCATAAACTCAGCCATGCATGCCAGACTGCTAACAGGCAAGACTTCCGCGTCCTCACCAAAAGGATGACTGACCATGCTCTCCCCCTCCTCCCTGTCCTCAGGCCATCCACGCTGCCTGAACAGACGGTATGACAGTTGTGCAGGTAGTACCATCTATAGAGCATGAAACTAGCTCCTGTTCTTCCTCCTTGTCTTCCTCTTCCTCACTGTCACCCAATCAATGTTGGGATGAGATGAGGCTGGGCTGTTTGTAATCACCCTGTATGGTTTCTAGCTCCATCTCACCCTGCTCCGCCTGCAATGTATCCTCTTTGATTGTAAGCAGAGAGCGTTTCAGAAGACAGAGAAACGGGATGGTGATGCTAATTATGGCATCATCGCCTCTCACCATCTTGGTGGAGTCCTCAAAGTTTTGGAGGATGGTACAGATGCCTGACATCCATGTCCACTCCTTAGGTCTTATGTGTGGAGTCTGAACTGAATACCGACAGCCTTGTTGATGCTGGTACTCAACAACTGCCCTCTTCTGCTCACAAATCCTTCCCAACATCTGCAGTGTAGAGTTCCAATGTGTGGAGACATCACACAACAGTCGGTGAGCCGGAAGCTGCAAATGCTGCTGAAGCACGTCAAGGGCGGCGGAATCTGTAGCTGACTTTCTAAAATAAGCACACAAGCGGCGAAGTTTGACCAGCAGATCTGGCAGCTCCGGGTAGCTTTTGAGAAACCGTTGAACCATGAGGTAAAGCACATGGGCCAAGCATGGTACATGTGTAAGCTCGCCTCAGAGCCGCCACCTGGTTCGGGCCATTGTCACACACGACCATGCGTGGCTGCAGATTCATCGGTGTCAGCCACAGATCTGCCTGCTCTTTCAGAGCTGTCCACAACTCTTCAGCATTGAGCGGTTTGTCACCTAAGCATATTAGCCTCAGCACAACCTGTTGCTGCTTGGCCGAGGCAGTGCAGCAGTGCTTCCAGCTTGTGACTGATGTGGTCATTTCAGAGATGGAGGCTGAAGAGAAGGAGGAGGCTGAGGAGGATGAAGTGCAGGAGCTGTAGACTGTGGGGGCAACCCTGATTGACCTAGGGCCCACAATCCTCGGCTTTGGGAGGATGTATTCCATCCTAAGGTCCGACTGGGTTCCGGCTTCCACTATGTTAACCCAGTGTGCCGTCAGCGAGATGTATCGTCCCTGCCCACAAGCACTTATTCACGTGTCTGTGGTTAGGTGGGCTTTCCCTGTAACTGCATTGTTGAGGGCACGGCTAATGTTGTGGGACACGTGCTTGTGTAAGGTGGGGACGGCACACCGGGAGAAATAGTGGCGGCTGGGGACCAAGTACCGAGGGACGGCCGCCGTCATCAGGTTTCGGAAAGCTACCGTCTCCATGAGCCTAAAAGGCAACATTTCAAGTGAAAGCAGTTGCAAAATGTGGGAATTTAGTAATGTGGCCTGTGGGGCGTTGGCTGTGTATTTGCCCTTGCATTCCAAGGACTGGGGTATGGACAACTGAACGCTGCGCTGGGACAAGGACATGCTTGCGGATGGCGCTAGTTGAGAGTGTGCAACGACAGGTGCAGGGCAGGAGGCATCTTTGCATGCACTATGGACAGAGGATTGGCTTGCACGCACAACAGCGGAAGAAGCAGTAGTGTCACCCACAGACACAGTGCCTGGACCCTGGGGTTCGGCCGACAAAGTCGGGTGCTTTGCTGCCATGTGCCTGATCATGCTGGTGATGGTCAGGCTGGTAGTTTTGCTACCCCTGCTGATGCTGGCCTGGCAGGTGGTGCAAATGGCCTTTTTGGGGTTATCGGCAGAGTCTTTAAAAAACAATCAGACTCGGGAAGACCTAACAGTTGTACTGGCAGCTTCCGTCGTGTTGGTGTTACAGGGAACGGTTGCCCTCCTTCTGTCTGTGGCCACCACACTGCTTCTTACTGCCTTTTGGGGTGCTCTGCCTCCCTCCCCCTGTGTGCTGCTGACCTCGCTCTGCATGTCCTCCTGCCAGGTTGGGTCAGTTAATATATCATCCACCACCTCATCTTCCACTTCCGCACCCTGGTCCTCCTCCTGACTTTCTGGCAATTGTGTCTCATCATCGTCCACCTCTTGTGACACTTTCCCACCGTCACCTTCGTATGACCGTGGCTGCTCAAATATTTGGGCATCGCTACATGTGATCTCCTCTTGCCCCGCATCAAGTGGACCAGGCGAGAGGCCCGAATTTATAAATGGAAAAGTGAACAGCTCTTCGCAGTGTCCAAGCGTGGGATCAGTTGTCTCTGGGCACTCGGCATGGTGGGAGGAAGGAGGATCAGGCGAGGAATATGCGGTCCAGACTCACGGCTACTGAGACTTGACCGTGTGGAAGGCAGGGTGGTGGTGTCTTAGTGACTGGAAGCATTATCTGCTATCCAACCAATAACCTTTTCACACTGCTATGTGTTCAATAGTGGTGTTCTGCGGTCCCCTATTAATTGGGACAGGAAGGTTGAGCGAGAAGATGTGGGTGTTTGTTGTGGCACAATTTCAGCTTGCCCATGGCCTCGGCCTCTGCATGCACCATCACCGTCCAGTTCCCTGTCCTTTTGCACGTGCCTTGCCCATTTTAAATGGAGGACAATATCTTCCACACTCACTACAAATGGCTGAATTTGGAGCGAACTTATATGTGATCCGTGTGACGAACAAACCACAGTTTTAAATAGCTGGCCTGTAGGTAACTATTTTTAACAGCGCCGACCTCGAGTTAATAAATTCACTGACACACTGCAACAAAATTTAAATGGAGGCCAGAAATAGCAATATTTTCAGCACAATTATGTGTGATTCGTGTGACGGACAAACTACAGTTTTAAATAGCTGGCCTGTAGGTAACTATTTTTAACAGCGCCGACCTCGTGTCAATACGTTTACTGACACACTGCAACAAAATTTAAATGGAGGTTAGAAATGGCAATATTTTCAGCGCAATTATATATGACCCATGTGACGGACAAACCATAGTTTTAAATAGCTGGCCTGTAGGTAACTAATTTTAACAGCAAACTGGTGTCAATAACTTCATTGACACACTGAAAAAAAATTTAAATGGAGTCCAGAAATGGCGGAATTTTCAGCGCAATTATATGTGATATGTGTGGCGGACAAACCACAGTTTTAAATAGCTGGCTTGTAGGTAACTATTTTTAACAGGGCCTACCTCGTGTCAATAAGTTCACTGACACACTGCAACAAAATTTCCATGGAGTCCAGAAATGGCAATATTTTCAGCTCAATTATATGTCATCCATGTGACGGACAAACCACAGTTTTAAATAGCTGGATTTTTAGCGCTGTACTATGGAAAGGACCTGGCTGTATTTTGCAGTGCCAACAAGCAAATGGCGCTGATAAACAGTATTCTCTGGATTGCTTTTTAAGCAAATAATCAGGATTAAGATAAAAAATATATATTCCTGGCCCCTGATACCTGGGCCTATTTCTACAAATATCTGTAAAAGCACCAGCAGACAAAACTGGAACTCTATTTTATTATAAAAATATAAACCATAAATACCCACTACACAAAGAACAAGATGCAAAACCCCAACAAAACACAAACAAGTCCAAAATTATAATGTCCACTAAATATAAAGCAAAAATGTCCAGCATAAAACATAAAATGTCCATACTTTCCCAAAATCCTTATTCCCCCCAGCAAGGGAAGACCTTAACCTCTTTTTTTTTATTTATCCAGAAAAACCCCTTCCAACATTCAGTCACATTCATACCTAACCCCCAAAAGAAACAACAAAACTGGCCCACTGCCAAAAACTTAAAGAAATAGGCCACCTGGCCGAAAGCTTAATACACAAACTTTTTTTTTTGGTTTTTTTCCCACCACCATTTTTGAAAACACCCAAGGTCCCACGAAAGTCTGTGGCCTTATCACAGCAAGGTACCACGAAAGTTTGTGGCCTACACAAAAAAAAAGGTCCTTTTGCCTTTTCTGGCATCCCGCAGGACGTCCAATTTTCCACACAAAACCACCACAACACCTCCCTCCACCCCCCTAAAGCCCCCCACCCAACCAAAACTAACCCCCCCACACGCACAATACGCATACATAATTTATAAAAATCTCTCTGAGGATTAGAACTCATGAACTCCTGTTTACTAAACATGTGCATTAACCAAGTAAGCCACTGGAACATCACAGGTCTTACCACTGGGTTGACCATACCCAACCCTCCTAGTCTCCTCGTGCTGGTACGTGACCTCCCTCTTGATTAGGTTCAGCCTATTTCCCCATAATAGTTGGAAGAACAGGCTGTAGACCCGCGTCCAAAGAGGCTCTGGCAAGATGCAATCGCTGCCCAGGTATATTAATAAGGGGAGCAAAAACCCCTTGGCCAGGTTAACCCTTTCCCTCAGGGTCAAGGACCAACCCTTCCACTGATCCATCTTCTGGGCGGCGATCTTAAGTCTGCCCTCCCAGTTTTGCTGGGGATAGTCCCCCGGGCCGAAACTGATGCCTAAAATTTTTGCTGTGGCCTGAGGCCCTGGAAGGGTGTCCGGGAGATCAAAGCTTGGATCTCCCCCTCCCAGCCAGAGACTCTCACACTTATCCCAGTTGATCATGGACCCAGATGCCACCGAGTAGCGCTCAACCTCAGACATGACCCAGTCTGCCTCCTCTCTCGAGGATACAAAGAGGGAAACGTCGTCGGCGTACGCCACTACCCTCAAGGTGGCCTCTGGCTCCGCCCGGTCCATCCCGACTCCCACCAACGGTCCGCGCTCCACTCTCCTTAAAAAGGGGTCGATCGCGAACACGTATAACAGTGGGCTCAGAGGACAGCCTTGGCGGACACCAGACCTCAAAAGGGGGTCCGACCCAACCGTTCACAAGCGGAAAAGTCTCTGCCCCATTGTATAATACTCTCAACCAATCAACAAACCTCCCTGGCAGACCGTACCTCAGAAGGACGGACCAGAGGTACTCATGGTTAACCCGGTCAAATGCCTTTGCTTGGTCTAAGGACAGCAAGTACCCCTTCTAGTGACCTGCCCTGCCCTGCTCCACTGCCTCTCGGACACCGAGCACAGCAATAAAAGTACTGCGGCCTGGAACAGAGCAGTGCTGGGCCCCTGAAAGGAGCCGGGGTGCAAACTTCACCAACCGATTAAAAAGCACCTTTGCCAGAACCTTTCGGTCCGTATTGAGAAGCGCTATGGGACGCCAATTCTTAATACGGGACGAGTCTTTACCCTTCGACAGAATAATCAGGGTGGACTTCCTCATTGAACCGGGAAGAATGTCCGAGGAGAGACATTCATTAAAAACCTCAGTCATGAGGGGGACCAAAGAGTCCCTAAAAGTCCTGTAAAACTCGGATGTTAAGCCATCCGGACCGGACGATTTTTTGGGCCGGAGCCCATCAATGGCCCGTCTCACTTCCTCTTCCCTGATTGCTTCTGCCAAAACATGAAGAGAGGGGTCATCCCCAGGCTCAGGGATGGTTTCAGCCAGGAAAGCCGACATCTCATCCCAATCTGGATCCCTCCTTCCCAAGAGGTGCGAGTAGAAGGATCTGACCACCTCCAGGATCCCTGATTTGGATCTGGTCAGGGAACCCGTACTGTCGATCAGTCCTGTTACCATCTTGCAACTCACTGACATCCTGCAGTTCCTGTAGGGGTCGGGCGAGCGGTACCTCCCGAAATCCCTCTCAAAAACTAAGGATGTGTGCCTATCATACTGGCACCCCTTCAGCAAGGCCTTCACCCTGGAGATTTCCTCACGGTCCCCTCCAGTCGAGACGAGCTGCTCGAGTTTCCTCCCCAGCTCCCGATACAGGCGGTACCTGTTCAGGCCTCTGAGGCTCGAGAGCTGACGGAAGAACCCCGCAACCCTTGTTTTGAAGATCTCCCACCACTCAGACTTACTGCTACAGAGACCCAAGAGAGGTACCTGGCTCTGAAGAAATTCCTCAAAGGATTGTCTTACATCCGCCTCTTCCAACAGGGACGAATTCAGCTTCCATAGGCCTCTCCCTATCCGGGGAGTCTCTGTAACATTCAAGGAAAAGAAAATGAAACAGTGATCGGAGAATTCCACCTCAACAGCGGACACTGCAGAAGAGACGGCTTCATCCTTTAAAAAAAACCTATCTATCCTAGACCTACAACTACCCCTATGAAAGGTGAAACCCCCGTGACCTGGGGTGTGCCGGATGTGGACATCCACCAGGCGAGCTTCGCTTGCTATGCTATTAAGAGTATTGCTATCAAAAGCCAGCCTTCGGTCTCCGGGGCCTCCCCTATCGCGGGATCTAGTTATAGTATTAAAGTCCCCACCGAAGACCACCTGCCGGCTGGTAAAAAGATAGGGCTTGATCTTCAGGAAGAGACATTTTCGGTCCCACTTTGACTGTGGACCATAGATGTTAATGAGCCGGAGCTCCTGTCCCCCCATGAAGACGTCAAGGACCAAGCACCTCCCCATTTCTACCTCGATCACCCGTCTGCATTCCACCGAAGCGGCCTTAAAAAGGACCGCTACCCCGCTATACGGCTCGGCCGCAAGAGACCAGTATGAGGGCCCGCACCTCCACTCCCTCCTTGCTTTGTAAATGGCCCCCATGTCCGTTAGTCTGGTCTCCTGCAAAAATAAAATGTCAGCCTCAACTCGGTTGAAAAAATCAAAGGCCATAAATCTGGCCGTATCTGACTTTATACTGGCGACATTAATCGACGCCAGAGTCAACGGGGTAGGTTCCGCCATCATGGGTGATTGAGTTAGACGGCCTTCTTTTTGACCGTACCCCCCGATTTTCTCCTCTCACCTTCAGAGGAGGAGCCAGACTCTCCCCTCCTCTTTAGTGACACCGAGGTGTCCATGGTTGTTGTCACCTCCTTCCCAGTACTGGGACCCCGCCACTCCCTGAAGGCACCTCAGATGTTACCGCCGGTCCCTCGCCCCCGACCTCCGACACAGCAGAGTCATCGAGGGCATGGAACCGGTTGGAGAGGGGGCTCAGAGGGGAGCCGGTGAGCCCTTCCATAGGCACCTTAGTGGCCAGGGGGGGGGCTTTAGATGTTTTTGCCCCTTTTCGGTTCTTCCTCCTCCGACTCTTACCGGCCTTACTGTCACCTGATTTTTTAGGCTGCTCCACCACCTCCTCGTCCAGACTTTCATACTGGGAGGAATCATCAGAAGCAGCCACCTCCTCCCTCCCCATCCTCCTGATCTCCTCGTTCACCGCCTCCTCCCCCAGGGCCTCAGGGGCTCCGGCTGCCGCTTCTGGGGTGGGGACAGACATCACTCCAGTTGCCTGAGGCTTACACTGCCCCCTACCCCCACAGCGCCTCACCTGTTGCCACTGGTGGGCAGATGAACTGGCCTCGCCTTCCCTCACTGGCCCCTCAGCTCCTCTCCCGCCCCCAGCTCCAGCAGAGGATGCACCACCGGGGACCCCCCCACGGCTCTCCCCTGCCTGAGCAGAGACGGTGTTAGAAACGGAGCGGGGGCAGCGGCTATACGGGTGACCTAGGTCACCACACAGATGACACCTAATGTCACCACAGGCCGCGGCAAGATGACCTACCCCGCCACACAAGGCACATTTCTGCACCTTGCAGCCCGCGCTGAAGTGACGGGGATCACCGCACCTGTGGCAGACCTTCGGTTGCCCCTGGTAGAAGATCAGGATCCTGTCCCTCCCCAGAAATGCTGAGGAAGGGATGTGGGTGACAGTACCACCTGAGACCTTCAACCTCATCATGAAGGTCCAGCCCCCTGACCAAATACCAAACTCGTCCCTGTTTTTCTTTGGGACGTCCGTGACCTCCCCATAGCGAGAAAACCACGTCACGATGTCAATACCAGAGAGTGACTCGTTATTGGTTAGAACGGTCACTCTCTTTACTCCGTTCTGGCGAGACACCGCCTGCACGGCAAAGTCTCGCCAGCCGGGCTCCCCCTTCACCAGTTCAAAATTCGACCAGAAAAGCTCTAGGCCCTCCGGTCGAACAAAGCTGATGTCGAAGATGGGGGTACCAAAAGGATGGATCAGGGCAAAGATGTCAGTTGCCCTGAAGTTCATCTTCAGGAGGAGCTCCACGACCCTCGCTCTTGGCGGGCACGCTTCACTGCCCCTCCATCGAAGACGGACTACATTCCTCCTGGCCACCCCCTGCCCGGCTGTCGGGAGGGACCACGCTGTCTCCCCCTCCCTTTTATCTTGGAAGGCGGCCAGGCCGTGTCTATCCAGCCAAAAGGCCAGGTCCACCTCTCTTCCCTCTACCTGGATCATCCGTTCTCCCTTCTTGAGGGCCTCCAGGAAACGGCGCCGCAAGTCACCATCCCTGAGGTCCAGAGGTGAGGAAGCCCCCCTAGAAGACCTCGAGGCCCCGGCTACTACCCCCACAAAACTCCGGGGACCAGCAGCCGGGGGGGCAGATGGACCAGCCCCGTCCCCACTCCCCCCACTACCCACAGACATACCATTCTTACCCCCTGCCACAGACACACCAGCATTCTTATCCTCAACCACAGCCACATTCATACCCACGCCATCCGCATCCATGTCAACAGTCACCCCACTCCCACTCACATGCACACTGGGGTCACAATTTTTCATTTTCTGCAAACGTTTTTTTCCTGCAGTTTTTTCACTGCTGCCACCTGCTGGCAGCACCTTCCCTGCCGGGGGGTTTTGGGAGCCAGTTGCTGCTGGCAGTTTTGCTGGCGCCCCTGCCCCAGATAAGCCCACGGGCACAGGGGACACCAACAGGCAGGCACCATCTCTGCTGTCTGTTGCAGCCGTGGCACTACTGCTCCCAGCAGCTTCCAGCGCTAAGCCCCGCCCCTTTTCGGGCGGACCCACGCCCACTTTGGCGGGGTTTGCCTGCGAGGCCACGCCCCCCGCACCAGGCAGCACGGTGGGGGCCCCAGAGGCCACTCCCACCGGTGCCGTGGGTGACAGGGAGACCAAGCCCCCCGCACCAGGCAGCACAGTGGGGGCCTGAGAGGCCACTCCCACCGGTGCCTTGGATGACAGGGAGGCTACGCCCCCCACACCAGGCAGCACAGTAGGGGCCCCAGAGGCCACTCCCACCGGTGCCGTGGGTGACAGGGAGGCCACGCCCCCCACACCAGGCAGCACGGTGGGGGCCCCAGAGGCCACTCCCACTGGCACCGTGGACGGCTGGGAGGCCATGCCCCCCGAAGCCGGCCGCGCCGGGACCCCCGAAGCCGACCCAGAACCGGGTCTACTCACAGGGGCCCCTGGACCAGCGGCACCAGCTCTCAGGGGCATAGCACCCCCTACGTCACACCTTTCACCACAAATAGCCTGGCCACCCCAGCTCCGATGGCCGGCCCCAGGCTAGGCCACTCCCCCTCGGCACCCAGCGGCGGTGGAGCCCCCCGCGCTGACCCATTACTGGGCCCCTGCGCAGGGGGCCCCGACCTCGCCACGGATTTTGCCAGGGGAGCAAGCCCCACCTTACGCTTATGAGCCGGCTCTGCCGGAGCCGCAGGCCCCGCGCCCCTTATCTTAACAGGTTTCTGGGTCCCTAAAAGTGATCCAGATTTTTTAGTGGATCCGTGTGTGAGGGACCCAGACACCCCAGCACACGCCGCCGGAGATGCGGCCCCGGCTGTCGGTGCACCGCCGGCAGCGCAGGAGGCAGATGTACACGCCGCCCCCCGCACGCCAGCAGGCGCACCAGGTGCCAGGCCAGACCCCCCTTTTACAGGGGATCCAGCCCGAGCACCACCACTGATGACTCCCACCATCGGGCCGCCCTCCGTGCCATGCTCCATATTACCACAAACAGAGGCAGCGCTCTGCGTGCCATGGCCTATATTCTCCCCGCTCCCTCGCTGTGGACCCACAACAGAGTCCAAGCCGGGGTGGGTGGCGGGTGCCGCACAACGGGACAGGGGGGCCCCAGAGAGGGGGACATACACAAATTTATGTGCAATAGATGTTTTCTTTTTTTTTTTTGCTTTTCTCTTCGTCCCCCTCCCGGGTGCCTCATCCTCGCAGATCTCATCCCCGAACGTAAGCTGACCAAAACGTACCGGGGACTCGATCTGCTGGATCTGCTGCATGATAAGGCAGCCCCCCTCACTGCTGCTCCTCCCATCCTCCTCATCCTCCCCCTCGCTCCCGCTGCCCTCTGAAGGGCTAGAATCAGACGGGAGAGCCATCTGCTCAGGGGCTATCCCGCTATGCGATGCCTGGAGATCACTTACCAGGCCACCAGGCGGTGGGTAGGGTGCGACCTCCTCCACGCATACCTCTTCTTCCTCCTCCTCCACCACCTGGCCGGGGCCCTGCGACCCCTCCAGAGCCCCACCGGTCATGGCTCTGAACCGGTCATCATTCCGCAGCATCTCCATGAAGGGTCCACTGCCTGCCAATATGGTGCTCCTGCGGTCCTCCAGGTCTTGTATGGCCTGCTTGATCTTCCGGACCGCGGCGGATAGCTCAGGCTTCTTGCTGCCAGAGGCCCTTTCGGACCTCTCCTGAGCTACCCTCAACTCCCCCCAGAGGGAACTTAGCTTTTTGGAGGTGTCCTCATACTCGCAGAGGTGCTCATGGATACGGGAGGCATAGGTGACGGTTGCCTCCCTCGCCACCTTGGTACCCCAATCAGGGGGCACCGCTGCAGCACCTCTGCTGGCACTCGACCCACCTCCGGAGGGATGGAGCCGCCGCGGTCATAGCCTCGGGGGTCCTCCGGGTCCTCATGCCGGAACCCTTGCTGCCTCGGCCTGATGTTGAAGCCTTAGCCTGGTTGGTGTTCCTCCCACCCCCCGCCGGCTTAGACCGGGAGGTGGAAGCCGGGGGCCCAGCCCCGGAGGCCAGTCCCACTCTGAGCTTCCTTTCCTGGGAAGGGGGCAGACAAAAAGTCCCAGATGGAAAAGATTACCTCCCTTCCCAGGAGCTCTCTCCAAACGCAGCACAAACAGCAGAGCACACGGCAGGCTCCACCTCCACCACTTCCTGAATGAAGGTGCAACAGGCTGAACTGGAACTCTTTTTATTAGAAAAGTATAAAACAAACCATAAATAAATACTATACCAAGAACAAAAACGCAAAACCCCAACAATTATAATGTCCAGTAAACATAAAGCAAAAAGCAAAAATGTACCGCATAAAACATAAAATGTCCAGCATAAAACATATGTCCATACTGTCCCAAAAATCCTTATTCCCCCCAGCAAGGGAAGACCTTAACCTCTTTTTAAATAAACAGAATATAAACAGAATATCCCCTTCCAACATTCACTCACATTCATACCTAACCCCCAAAAGAAAACAAACTGGCCCACTGCCAATAAAGAAAATAGGCCACCTGGCCGAAAACTTAATTCACAGCAAAACATTTTTTTTTTTTTAATTTATTTTTTTTTTTTGATTTTTTTTTTTTTTTTTTTCCCACCACCATTTTTTAAAACACCCAAGGTCCCACGAAATTCTGTGGCCTCATCACACCAGGGTCCCACTAAAGTTTGTGGCCCACAAAGATACCAGGTCCTTTTTCCTTTTTTCCATCCATTTTAGGAAGTCCAAACCACCAACCCATCCACCAAAACCCCTCCCCCCTCCCCCCTGAAACCCACCACCCAACCTACACTAAACCCCCCCCAAACACACATCATAATACACAGATATATAAAAAATAATATACGCAACTTTATAACACTACAATAAACCTAAAAAACTTAATCACATTACCATATACAACAACCATGAACCAAAATCAGACCAAAGTTCGGTGCTTGCAAGCCCTATATATGGGTTCCAATACCATAAAACAAAAAACTACACGTGAGGGTAACAGCCCACCACCGGGAACTGGAGACTACAGAGGCTCTCACCCTAATCTATCACACAGAATCCTATCCCTCTCTAATAAAAAAAAAGAAAAATCTGTCCCTACCGCCCTACCAATCTTTCCCTACCTGTCCCTACCTGTCCCTCTCTGACCCTCACTACCAACCTAATGCTAACTACCTATCCCTAAAGACTGTCCCTGTCTGTCCCTCCCTGACCCTACACATCCATCTGACCCTACAAATAAATATAAAATATAGAAAGGGACTAAACTAACCCTATCACAGACACACATTCCCTAACTCTCCCTAGGGCACATTAAATGAGAACCCCCTCCATAGAAGGGAAGCCCTCCCTGCACCCAGCCTCTCATACTCCAGTGAGCGCACTTTTGCCAGGTCACCCAGGATGTTCCTAATCACCTCTTCCCGGGGGAGGACTTTCTGCTGGGTGGACACTAAACACCGTGCGTTCCACGTGTAAAACCTAGTCACTAAGCTAACTAAGAAAACAGTGCCCCGATCTCGGCCACCAAGGGATCTGAATGCCCCATAGGCCCACTCCGCATAGGAAAGGCCTGCCAGCCTGGGCCAGCCAATGGAAGCACCCACCCTCTTGTAGACCTCTGTATTAAAAGGACACCGAAGCAGGAAGTGCTCCATGCTTTCAAGCATGCCGCCACACTCCTCGCGGGGACAATCCCGGTCACCAGAGTTCCTGTACTTCAGGTTGTCCCTCACATACAGTCTCCCATGGAAGCAGCGCCAAGCCAAGTCCCAAAACTTCAAGGGGATCCGCTTACAGTTTAATAACCCGAGCCCCACCTCCAGATCCCGGCTTGGGCAATCCTTGAGGGCCAGGGGCTTCTGGAAGTGGGTCAACAGAACCCTATTGTCAAGTAACCTCCTTGACAAGGTCCTGATCTCCCACACTCCCAGACCCCACCGGCGGATCACCTTCACAACCAGGGTAGCATAAGCCGGAAGATGCCCATGAGGCGTGCGAAGGTCCTTCACCCGCCCTCCTGTCTCCCATTGCTGGAAGAAAGGCCGAAACCACCCCCTACAGGAGAATACCCACGAAGGAGCCCTCTCTAGCCAGAGGTTGGCGATGTTTGCCTTAAGAAAGGTGTTTACTAGAAACACCACTGGGTTGACCATACCCAACCCTCCTAGTCTCCTCATGCGATACGTGACCTCCCTCTTTATTAGGTTCAGCCTATTCCCCCATAATAGTTGGAAGAACAGGCTGTAGACCCGTGTCCAAAGAGGTTCTGGCAAGATGCAGACGCTGCCCAGGTATATTAATAAAGGGAGCAAATACCCCTTGGCCAGGTTAACCCTTTCCCTCAGGGTCAAGGACCAACCCTTCCACTGATCCACCTTCTGGGCGGCAATCTTAAGTCTGCCCTCCCAGTTTTGCTGGGGATAGTCCCCCGGGCCGAAACTGATGCCTAAAATTCTTGCTGTGGCCTGAGGCCCTGGAAGGGTGTCCGGGAGATCAAAACTAGGATCTCCCCCTCCCAGCCAGAGACTCTCACACTTATCCCGGTTGATCATGGACCCAGATGCCACAGAGTAGCGCTCAACCTCAGACATGACCCAGTCTGCCTCCTCTCTCGAGGATACAAAAAGGGAAACATCGTCGGCGTACGCCACTACCCTCAAGGTGGTCTCTGGCTCCGCCCGGTCCATCCCGACTCCCACCAACGGTCCGCGTTCCACTCTCCTTAAAAAGGGGTCGATCGCGAACACGTATAACAGTGGGCTCAGAGGACAGCCCTGGCGGACACCAGAGTTCACCTCAAAAGGGGGTCCGACCCAACCGTTCACAAGCGGAAAATTCTCTGCCCCATTGTATAATACTCTCAACCAATCAACAAACCTCCCGGGCAGACCGTACCTCAGAAGGACGGACCAGAGGTACTCATGGTTAACCCGGTCAAAGGCCTTCGCCTGGTCTAAGGACAGCAAGTACCCCCTTCCAGTGACCTGCCCTGCTCTGCTCCACTGCCTCCCGGACACCGAGCACAGCACTAAAAGTACTGCGGCCTGGAACAGAGCAGTGCTGGGCCCCTGAAAGGAGCCGGGGTGCAAACTTCACCAACCGATTGAAAAGCACCTTTGCCAGAACCTTTCGGTCCGTATTGAGAAGCGCTATGGGACGCCAATTCTCAATACGGGACGAGTCTTTACCCTTTGACAGGATAATCAGGGCGGACTTCCTCATTGAACCGGGAAGAATGTCCGAGGAGAGACATTCATTAAAAACCTCAGTCATGAGGGGGACCAAAGAGTCCCTAAAAGTCCTGTAAAACTCGGATGTTAAGCCATCCGGACCGGGCGATTTTTTGGGCCGGAGCCCATCAATGGCCCGTCTCACTTCCTCTTCCCTGATTGCTTCTGCCAAAACATGAAGAGAGGGGTCATCCCCTGGTTCAGGGATGGTTTCAGCCAGGAAAGCCGACATCTCATCCCGATCTGGATCCCTCCTTCCCAAGAGATGCGAGTAGAAGGATCTGACCACCTCCAGGATCCCTGATTTGGATCTGTTCAGGGAACCCGTACTGTCGATCAGTCCTGTTACCATCTTGCAACTCACTGACATCCTGCAGTTCCTGTAGGGGTCGGGCGAGCGGTACCTCCCGAAATCCCTCTCAAAAACTAAGGATGTGTGCCTATCATACTGGCACCCCTTCAGCAAGGCCTTCACCCTGGAGATTTCCTCACGGTCCCCTCCAGTCGAGACGAGCTGCTCGAGTTTCCTCCCCAGCTCCCGATATAGGCGGTACCTGTTCAGGCCTCTGAGGCTCGAGAGCTGACGGAAGAACCCCGCAACCCTTCTTTTGAAGATCTCCCACCACTCAGACTTATTGCTACAGAGACCCAAGAGAGGTACCTGGCTCTGAAGAAATTCCTCAAAGGATTGTCTTACATCCGCTTCTTCCAACAGGGACGAATTCAGCTTCCATAGGCCTCTCCCTATCCGGGGAGTCTCTGTAACATTCAAGGAAAAGAAAATGAAACAGTGATCGGAGAATTCCACCTCAACAGCGGACACTGCAGAAGAGACAGCTTCCTCCTTTAAAAAAAACCTATCTATCCTAGACCTACAACTACCCCTATGAAAGGTGAAACCCCCGTGACCTGGGGTGTGCCGGATGTGGACATCCACCAGGCGAGCTTCGCTTGCTATGCTATTAAGAGTATTACTATCAAAAGCCAGCCTTCGGTCTCCGGGGCCTCCCCTATCACGGGATCTAGTTATAGTATTAAAGTCCCCACCGAAGACCACCTGCCGGCTGGTAAAAAGATAGGGCTTGATCTTCAGGAAGAGACATTTACGGTCCCACTCTGACTGTGGACCATAGATGTTAATGAGCCGGAGCTCCTGTCCCCCCATGAAGACGTCAAGGACCAAGCACCTCCCCATTTCTACCTCGATCACCCGTCTGCATTCCACCAAAGCGGCCTTAAAAAGGACCGCTACCCCGCTATACGGCTCGGCCGCAAGAGACCAGTATGAGGGCCCGCACCTCCACTCCCTCCTTGCTTTGTAAATGGCCCCCATGTCCGTTAGTCTGGTCTCCTGCAAAAATAAAATGTCAGCCTCAACTCGGTTGAAAAAATCAAAGGCCATAAATCTGGCCGTATCTGACTTTATACTGGCGACATTTATCGACGCCAGAGTCAACAGGGTAGGTTCCGCCATCATGGGTGATTGAGTTAGACGGCCTTCTTTTTGACCGTACCCCCAGATTTTTTGCGCTCACCTTCAGAGGAGGAGCCAGACTCTCCCCTGCTCTTTAGTGACACAGAGATGTCCATAGTACTAGACGCCTCCTTCCCAGTACTGGTTTCCTCACCTCTGGACCCCCGGGCAGTCCCCCCCCCAGAGGAAAGAGAGCCCCCCGGAGGACGGACCCCGCCGCTCCCTGAAGGCACCTCAGATGTTACCGCCGGTCCCTCGCCCCCGACCTCCGACACAGCAGAGTCATCGAGGGCATGGAACCGGTTGGAGAGGGGGATCAGAGGGGAGCCGGTGAGCCCTTCCGTAGGCACCTTAGCGGCGAGGGGGGGGCCTTTAGATGTTTTTGCCCCTTTTTTGTTCCTCCTCCTCCGACTCTTCATGGTCTTACCGTCACCTGATTTTTTAGGCTGTTCCACCACCTCCTCGTCCAGACTTTCATACTGGGAGGAATAATCAGAAGCAGCCACCTCCTCCCTCTCCATCCTCCTGATCTCCTCGTTCACTGCCTCCTCCCCTAGGGCCTCAGGGGCTCCGGCTGCGGCTTCTGGGGTGGGGACAGACATCACCCCAGCCGCCTGAGGCTTATCCTGCCCCTTACCCCCACGGCGCCTCACCTGTTGCCACTGGTGGGCAGATGAACTGGCCTCGCCTTCCCTCACTGGCCCCTCAGCTCCTCTCCCGCCCCCACCTCCAGCTCCAGCAGAGGATGCACCGCTGGGGACCCCCCCACGGCTCTCCCCCGCCTGACCATAGATGGTGTTAGAAACGGAGCGGGGGCAGCGACTATACGGGTGACCTAGGTCACCACACAGATGACACCTAATGTCACCACAGGCCGCGGCAAGATGACCTACCCCGCCACACAAGGCACATTTCTGCACCTTGCAGCCCGCGCTGAAGTGACGGGGATCACCGCACCTGTGGCAGACCTTCGGTTGCCCCTGGTAGAAGATCAGGATCCTGTCTCTCCCCAGAAATGCTGAGGAAGGGATGTGGGTGACAGTACCGCCTGAGACCTTCAACCTCATCATGAAGGTGAGGCCCCCTGACCAAATGCCAAACTCGTCCCTGTTCTTTTTTGGGACGTCCGTGACCTCCCCATAGCGAGAAAGCCACGTCAAGATATCGACCCCAGAGAGTGACTCGTTATTGGTTGGAACGGTCACCCTCTTTACGCCATTTTGGCGAGACACTGCCTGCACGGCAAAGTCTCGCCAGCCGGGCTCCCCCTTCACCAGTTCAAAATTCGACCAGAAAAGCTCTAGGCCCTCCGGTCGAACAAAACTGATGTCGAAGACGGGTGTACCAAAAGGATGGATCAGGGCAAAGATGTCAGTCGCCCTGAAGTCCATCTTCAGGAGGAGCTCCACGACCCTCGCTCTTGGCGGGCACGCTTCACTGCCCCTCCATCGAAGACGGACTACATTCCTCCTGGCCACCCCCTGCCCGGCTGTCGGGAGGGACCACGCTGTCTCCCCCTCCCTTTTATCTTGGAAGGCGGCCTGGCCGTGTCTATCCAGCCAAAAGGCCAGGTCCACCTCTCTTCCCTCTACCTGGATCGTCCGTTCTCCCTTCTTGAGGGCCTCCAGGAAACGGCGCCGCAAGTCACCATCCCTGAGGTCCAGAGGTGAGGAAGCCCCCCGAGAAGACCCCGAGGCCCCGGCTACTACCCCCGCAAAACTCCGAGGACCAGCAGCCGGGGGGGCAGATGGACCAGCCCTGTCCCCACTCCCCCCACTACCAACAGACATACCATTCTTACCCCCGGCCACAAACACGCCAACATTCGTATCCTCAACCACAGCCACATTCATACCCACGCCATCCCCATCCATGTCAACAGTCACCCCACTTGGGCCACTCTCACTCACATGCACACTGGGGTCACAGTTTTTCATTTTTTGCAAGCATTTTTTTCCACTGCTGCCACCTGCTGGCAGCACCTTCCCTGCCGGGGGGATTTGTGAGCCAGGTGCTGAGACTTTTGCCGGTGCCCCTGCCCCAGATAAGCCCACGAGCACAGGGGACACCGACAGGCAGGCACCACCTCTGCTGTCTGTTACAGCTGTGGCACCACTGCTTCCAGCAGCTGCCAACGCTAAGCCCCGCCCCTTTTCGGGTGGAGCCACGCCCACTTGGGCGGGTTTTGCCTGCGAGGTCACGCCCCCCGCACCAGGCAGCACGGTGGGGGCCCCGGAGGCCACTCCCACCGGTGCCGTGGGTGACAGGGAGGCCACGCCCCCCCCGCACCAGGCAGCACAGTGGGGGCCCAAGAGGCCACTCCCACCGGTGCCGTGGATGACAGGGAGGCCACGCCCCCCACACCAGGTAGCACAGTGGGGGCCCCAGAGGCCACTCCCATCGGTGCCGTGGATGGCAGGGAGGCCACGCCCCCCACACCAGGCAGCACGGTGGGGGCCCCAGAGGCCACTCCCACCAATGCCTTTGGTGACAGGGAGGCCACGCCCCCCGCACCAGGCAGCACGGTGGGGGCCCCAGAGGCCACTCCCACTGGCGCCGTGGACGGCTGGGAGGCCACGCCCCCCGAAGCAGGCCGCGCCGGAACCCCTGAAGCCGACCCGGAACCGGTTCTACTCACAGGGGCCCCTGGACCAGCGGCACCAGCTCTCAGGGGCATAGCACCCCCTACCGTCACACCCATTGCCAGAAAAAGCCTGGCCACCCTAGCTCCGGTGGCCGGCCCCAGGCTAGGCCACTCCCCCTCGGCACCCAGCGGCGGTGGAGCCCCCCGCGCTGACCCATTACTGGGCCCCTGCGCAGGGGGCCCCGAACTGGCCACGGATTTTGCCAGGGGAGCAAGCCGCACCTTACGCTTATGAGCCGGCTCTGCCGGAGCCGCAGGCCCCGCGCCCCTTATCTTAACAGGTTTCTGGGTCCCTAAAAGTGATCCAGATTTTTTAGTGGATCCGTGTGTGAGGGACCCAGACACCCCAGCACACGCCGCCGGAGATGCGGCCCCGGCTGTCGGTGCACCGCCGGCAGCGCAGGAGGCAGCGGCAGATGTACACGCCGCCCCCCGCACGCCAGCAGGCGCACCAGGTGCCAGGCCAGACCCCCTTTTTACAGGGGCTCCAGCACGAGCACCACCACCAATGACACCCACCGTCGGGCCGCCCTCCGCGCCATGCTCCATCTCAGACACCTCTGACCCACTGCCTCCATTACCACATGGCCTATGTTCTCCCCGCTCCCTCGCTGTGGACCCACAACAGAGTCCAAGCCGGGGTGGGTGGCGGGTGCCGCACAACGGGACAGGGGGGCCCCAGAGAGGGGGACATACACGAACTTATGTGCAATAGATGTTTTCTTTTTTTTTTTTGCTTTTCTCTTCGTCCCCCTCCCGGGTGCCTCATCCTCGCAGATCTCATCCCCGAACGTAAGCTGACCAAAACGTACCGGGGACTCGATCTGCTGGATCTGCTGCATGATAAGGCAGCCCCCCTCACTGCTGCTACTTCCATCCTCCTCATCCTCCCCCTCGCTCCCGCTGCCCTCTGAAGGGCTAGAATCAGACGGGAGAGCCATCTGCTCAGGGGCTATCCCGCTATGCGATGCCTGGAGATCACTTACCAGGCCACCAGGCGGTGGGTAGGGTGCGACCTCTTCCACGCATACCTCTTCCTCCTCCACCGCCTGGCCGGGGCCCTGCGACCCCTCCAGAGCCCCACCGGTCATGTGTGGCACCCCAGGGGTCTGGTTTCCACAGTAATAGCAGTATTACGTCTGTGAGCAGGTGGGAGGTCTCCTGGGCAGGAATCCTAAGCATGCCACACCTCCTGCCCAGTCCTGGGAGGGGAAGAACTTCCCCTACATAAACTGGGGCTGAGGCAGGGTTAGAGAGAGGAGTTCCAGACAGAGACGGAGTCTGGTCTGGACACGCAGAAACAGGGACAGAGACATCAGGAGCTCTGTAGGAGCCAAGGAGAAGCGCCAGGGGCTGGAGCTGTGCAGAGCTCGCCCTGGGAGAAGGTACTAAAACCGGACACAGGAGTCCGAGGCTGTGGGGACTAAGATATACCCAGCAGCAGAATCCATCCGGCAGGGGATTCCAGGTCCTCTGGCCATAAAAGCCCGGAGGCTCAGTCACAACGAAGGGACCAGCACCGCCATCCCGGAGCGGAGGCTAACAGGAGGCCCCAGGTCACCAGCCATACGGGTGAGCACCACACGGTATACCCAGGGACGTGGGCTACTTGTAACCGCCGAAAGCAGGGTAGCCAGGAAGGGTACAGACTAACGGGAAGGCCTACAACTCCACCTGGCCAGGGGAACTCCGGCTTACTCGCAGACTAACCAGGCCCCAACTACTAGCCAGTACTCCCGGGGGAATTTGCCTTGTACCATCAGTAAAGGCCCTGAACTGTACCCTCACGTCTCCGTGCTTCCTTGTCGCACCGTTAGTGCTGGGACATCCACACCATCACACCCAATATCACCCACATCCGCTGCCCTGAGGCCATACCTCTCCCGTTGGGGGTTATATCAACATTGCTGCACACCTATACCACCGGCCTCAGCGGTCTGCCCTGCAGCGGCGGTTTCATAACCGCATTCAACGGGTGGTGTAGTCGGACACTAATACCATCATACCAATAACTGCCACTTAGTTTGACCACCCTGGGCGCGGACTGGGTCACCGCCACACGAAGACTACTACCCCCATCGGATCCGGCTCTGGGTATCCCCCGCGCGCACGCGCGCCGCACTACAGCACTGGCCCAGGGGGTGAGTCAACTTTGGCGTAGTCGGCAGGATTACGTGCCCGCAACCACCGGGTACTGCGTGCCTGAAAAAAGACTTTTATACTTACCTGTGGTGAAGTTTCCCGCCGTCCGGAGTCGTTTCCCGCCATCTGGAGCCGATTCCCGCCATCCGACGCCATCTTCTGCCTTCTTCCCGCCATCCGTGGAGTTTTCCCGCCATTGGACGCCATCCTGAGGGCGCCGCGCGGGAAGAAGAGGGGCGTGGACTCCGAAAGCCCGCGAGAACTGAAGCCCCGCCTCACGTCCGGACGTTGCGTAAGGTCCTGGAAGGAGCCCAGCAGACGCCGACGTCACAGGAGCGCGACGGAAGGTCCTCAACCCTGACAATCCACTGCGGAGCCGTGGCCTACGGAAGAGGATCATCGCAAGGTAGGCCACGGTCCACTAGGGGGGAGGAGGATGTCGGATACGGAGGAGAGCTTCACCGCCACGGCCGCCGCCAGCGCCACCGCTGCTGCGGTCATGCCTTTCACCATGCCCTATATCCCGGGGGCAGCCTGGCTACCCCAGTACTCAGGGGAGTCACATAGCCAAAATGACTTCAGAGAAAGGCTGGATAGCCTCTTCCAGGTGTATCCCCTCACGGAGGCGCAAAAAGTGAGCATCCTGGAGGCCCAATTAATCGGGGCAGCCCAAAGGGAGGTAAAGTCCTGGCCACCTGGGAGGAAGAGGACTGTAAGAGACATACTAACCCGGCTGAAAGACACATTTGACACCCGCACCTCAGCAGAAATAAAACTAAGATTTTATGGGTGCAAACAACGGGCACATGAGAGTATAAGAGACTATGCTCTAAACCTACAAGAGGCCCTGAGAGCCATGAAGCAGGCAGACCCTGACAGCGTGGGAAATGAAGATAAGCTGTTGACTGAACAATTCATTGAGGGTCTACTGTGCAATGCCCACCAGACCTAGTTGCGGGCAATGGCCCTACAGGACCCTGACCTGGACTTTGCACAGTTCAAGGACAGAGCCATCCGGGTGCTCCAAGAACCGGCACCAGGTGGCGCTGTGACCCACAGGCGCCCTGCTATCACTTATCACCAGGAGACGGCGCCCTTGTCTGCAGGGCCTGTGGGAGCTGATGCGCAGGCTTTAAACAGTGACCCGGCTACAGACCTGCACCATCAGGTCCAAGAGCTAACTAAAAGCGTTGCCGCGCTAACCCGAACTGTGCAGTCTTTACAGGTTTCTACTGCAGGGAAGATCGAGCTGGCATCCGGACCGGAGGACATCCCGTGGCGCCGACCAAGGAGGACCCCACCGGCCAGAGGAAGACCCAGCGATCGATACAACGAGGACGGACGACCTATTTGCCACCGCTGCAATCAACCCGGACATGTGGCAAGGTACTGTCATTTAAACGGGCACAACCTGGGGTAGAGGGCCAACCCCCAGGCATAAGACCATCAGGCCCATCAAACTGGCGTGATAAATAGTAGGGGGACGTCCAATCTTGCCTGTGGTACTGGATGGCATTCCTATGAGTGCCCTACTAGACACTGGGTCACAGGTCACCACCATCCCGTACGTGCTCTTCAAGCAGTACTGGAATGATTCGGACATAACCCGCTACCCAGACGACGACCTGAGTATCATCGCCAGCAATGGTCAGCCCGTGCCGCAGGTGGGATTCAAGGAGGTGACCATTAAAATCGGTAAAGTCGAACTGGCGGCACAAGGACTGGTTATAGTGGACATAGACCGTCATGAGAGTCACCGTAGAATCACCCTGGGAACCAATGTAATTGAAAATTGTCTTGCAGAGGTGATTCTCATTTTACAGCAGGTTGCCAAGAACGCCAGTTCCGGCCAGCAGCGTGTGCTCCAAAAAGAGATCCGGGCACTGATCAAGCGGCAACAGGTGGAACTATCTGGTGGTGAGATAGGTAGCGTGAGAATGTGTGACCCGTTCCCTATTGCCATGCCCCCAAAAAGTGAGATGATGATTTGGTGCCGGGCAGCTATTGGTCTAAGAGGTAGAGACTACCAAGCAATGGTAGAACCCGTCTACTCAGACAGTAGGCCCACCTTTTTGACAGCACGGGGGGTGGTCGATGTACGCCATGGGAGGGTGCCCGTTCGCATCATAAATATCGGTGAGAGAGAGGTACACCTGCCCCGGTATGCCACGCTAGCTAAATTGTTCACCATAAACCAGAATTCTGTACAGGCCGTGGAACCCTTGCCTCCATCTCAACCAGAGGAAGGTAACGGCTCTAAGAAACCAGTGGAGGACTGGTGTCAGCAATTACATCTGGGTACTGACTCCACTCCCTCACACCAGAAACAAGGAGTATATCGGGTGGTTCAAGAGTACGAGAGAGTGTTTAGTAAACACCCGTTAGACTTCGGGCGAGTAAAGGGGGTAGAACACCACATCCCCACGGGAGACCATCCTCCCATAAAGGAGAGATACCGACCCGTACCCCCTGCACACTACCAACACGCCAAGGGGATGCTTAGAGACATGAAGGAGGCTGGGGTAATCAGGGACAGCTGTAGCCCCTGAGCAGCTCCACTAGTTTTAGTGAAAAAGAAGGACAACACCATGAGAATGTGTGTAGACTACAGGAAGGTCAACCGTATCACACACAAAGATGCGTACCCGTTACCAAGGATAGAAGAGTCCTTCGCTGCATTAAAATCTGCTAATTTCTTCTCTACTTTGGATCTCACTAGCGGGTACTGGCAGGTTCCTGTAGCAGAGGCAGACCGAGAGAAGACCGCATTCACCACCCCGATGGGTCTCAGCGAATTTAACTGTATGCCGTTCGGGCTCTGCAACGCACCAGGAACCTTCCAACGGTTGATGGAATGCTGTCTGGGACACCGGAACTTCGAGACGGTCCTGTTATACCTGGACGATGTCATCGTCTATTCCAAGACCTACGAGGACCACCTGAAACACCTGGCAGAAGTGTTCGAAGCTCTGGCAAACTACGGCCTAAAGGTGAAACCCTCCAAGTGTCACCTCCTGAAACCAAAGGTGCAATACCTGGGACACGTGGTGAGTGCTGACGGAGTGGCTCCTGACCCTGATAAGATCACCGTGATTAAGGACTGGCCAAGACCCTCCAGCATAAAGGAAGTGCGGCAGTTCCTCGGGTTGGTAGGCTACTACCGAAGATTCATTCCCGGTTTCACCAAAATGGCAGACCCTATGCAGGACCTCCTGATAGGTCAATCTCGAAAAGCCAAAAACCAGAAGCCGCCCTTCAGGTGGGAAAAGCTGGAAGAGGAGTCCTTTTGCCAGCTGAAGATGGCCCTCACGGGGGATGAAATCCTGGCATATCCAGACTACAGCCAGCCCTTTATCCTCCACACGGACGCAAGTAACATCGGGCTAGGAGCCGTGCTGTCCCAGATCCAGCAAGGAAAAGAACGGGTAATCGCTTACGCTAGCCGAAAGCTACGACCCACCGAGAGGAACCCTGAGAATTATAGCTCATTCAAACTGGAGTTCCTGGCAGTAGTGTGGGCAGTGACCGAACGTTTCAAGCATTACCTTGCCTCCTCCAAATTCATCGTGTACACGGATAACAACCCATTGACACACCTGGACACTGCAAGGCTCGGTGCTCTGGAACAGAGATGGATGGCTCGCCTGTCCAACTTTGAATTCACCATCAAATACCGGGCAGGACGCTCAAATGCCAACGCGGATGCCCTGTCTAGAATGCCGAACTTACCGGATGTAGGGGAAGATCCAGAAGATCTGGAAGAAGTTGAGCTCCCTGCGTTCCACCGTCATGGGATTACACTGTATTCCCACCGTGTGAAGGACAGGCGCTCCGCGACGTTCAATCCCTTGCCCCACTACAACTGGGCGGAGACGCAAGACAGTGATCCTGCAGTCCGTCTGGTGAAGGAAATGCTGACCCAAGCCGATGCCAGTCTGGACCCAGACGCCGCAGAAGAGACTAAGCAACTGTGGAAGGAGAAAAGTAGGCTGTTCCTCTACAGGGAGAAGTTGTGCCAGAGAATGGTTAACTCTCGAACACATGAGTTGACCTGGCAGGTAGTGGTCCCAAGACGAGGCGCGGCTATGATTCTGGAGGCGTACCACAACGGAGCAGGACATTTCGGGTGGAAGAAGCTGGAGTTCTTGTTGCGTGAACGGTTCTACTGGGTAGGCATGAGAGGAGCCATCGAGAGGTGGTGCAGAGACTGTGGACCGTGCCACCTAAGAAGGAAGGACCGTGCCAGCCAGAAGACTCCCTTGCAGCCCATCATCACCCGACAGCCACTGGAACTGGTAGCCCTGGACCATGTGAAACTGGCTCCAAGCAGATCTGGGTATGTCTACGCCCTCACAATCGTAGATCATTACTCCCGGTTCCTGGTGGTGGTCCCGGTCAAGGACTTAACGGCTCAAACAGCAGCTAGAGCCTTCCAGCAGCACTTCTGCCATCCACACGGGTACCCGGACCAAGTGCTGACAGACCAAGGGCCAGCCTTCGAAGCGGAAGTCTTCCAGGAGTTCTGCAACCTGTATGGCTGCACGAAGATAAGAACAACGCCCTATCACCCACAAACTAATGGACTCTGCGAGAAGATGAACCAGGTGGTGATAGACCTCCTGAAAACATTGCCCCTGGAAG
Source organism: Phyllobates terribilis (assembly GCF_046119375.1). Lineage (NCBI taxonomy): Eukaryota > Metazoa > Chordata > Amphibia > Anura > Dendrobatidae > Phyllobates > Phyllobates terribilis. The sequence goes on along the minus strand of NW_027362768.1, from coordinate 86,569,975 downwards.
AACGCAGTCTGTGGCCTGAGAAGCTGCCTGATCTGGTGGACCTATACAACCACATCCCTGTAGGTTCTACCAACTGTACCCCGGCTTACCTAATGAGAGCGAGGCCTGGTAAGCTGCCTATCGACCTGGATATGGGAGTCCTGACGCCCGAGGACACCTCGCCAGAGGCAGACTGGGATACAGGACGGCAGCAGCAGTATCGGAAAGTGCAGGAGAGCGTGGAGCGAAGTCTGTCTCAAGCTAGAGAAAGGCAAGAGAGGGCTTATAATCAGTATGCTCCCGCTGTTCCCCTGGTACCTGGAGAGCAGGTCTTGAAGAGGAAAAGACGGCTCCACAAGTTGGACGACCAGTGGGAGAAGGACCCGTACACCGTACTGCCATCAAGCCATGAGAACCCAAAGATTTGCGTGATCAGTAAGGATGGAGGAGAAACCACAGCCATTGTCTCCAGAGACCACCTGAAGAAGTGTCCCGAGCAGCTGCAAAACCCTGAAGAAGAAGATCAAGAAAACCCTCGACCCGCAGAGGAAAGGGAAGAAATAATCAGGACTGTACTCGGAGACTTCCCCCGGTCTTGGACACAAGTAAACGGTGCTGTCGTGTAACCCGTCCTCACCTTTCTCCAGCCAGCCCCGCAAGTGCCTACAGAGGAACTAGTAGAGCTGGAAAAGCAGCCGGCCCAAGAGGCAGAAGAGTCCACGCCAGCAGTACAGGAGGATCAACCCTCTGCTAGTAGTGAGCCTGCCGTGCCCCTAGTGAGCCAAAGAGTGCGCAGAAAGCTGCCCAGCCTGCCCATAACACCTCCTACACCCTGTAGTGCAGGACCAGTTAGTGAGCTCCGTAGGTCCACTAGGGTTACCAGAGGCCAGATGCCCGTACGTTGGAGAATCTAAGTTGGCTAGTTGCTTTAACTATTTTATGTTTACCTGTTTTGTTGTAGCCGTTGCTAATTATGTTTTTCAGTTACAGATTTCTTTATATGGACTGACAGGTTATGGACAGTGAGTAACCGGAACTCTGTTGTAAATATGTTTGGAGCGTAACCCAGGAATGGACTAAAGACTGTTCAAGACTCGGGGCAGGACAGACCCCTACTTGGTTACGGCTCCCTGTTCTTTGGTGAAATGGACACCCTTATTGCTTCCCGGTTACGGACACGCCGTGACCATCTCATGTATTTAATTGTTATTGTTTATACCCTGTTATGTTTTAAAAAAAATATATATATATATGTTTAGTCCGGGAGTACTAAATTTCACTAGGGGGGAATGTGGCACCCCAGGGGTCTGGTTTCCACAGTAATAGCAGTATTACGTCTGTGAGCAGGTGGGAGGTCTCCTGGGCAGGAATCCTAAGCATGCCACACCTCCTGCCCAGTCCTGGGAGGGGAAGAACTTCCCCTACATAAACTGGGGCTGAGGCAGGGTTAGAGAGAGGAGTTCCAGACAGAGACGGAGTCTGGTCTGGACACGCAGAAACAGGGACAGATAGACATCAGGAGCTCTGTAGGAGCCAAGGAGAAGCGCCAGGGGCTGGAGCTGTGCAGAGCTCGCCCTGGGAGAAGGTACTAAAACCGGACACAGGAGTCCGAGGCTGTGGGGACTAAGATATACCCAGCAGCAGAATCCATCCGGCAGGGGATTCCAGGTCCTCTGGCCATAAAAGCCCAGAGGCTCAGTCACAACGAAGGGACCAGCACCGCCATCCCGGAGCGGAGGCTAACAGGAGGCCCCAGGTCACCAGCCATATGGGTGAGCACCACACGGTATACCCAGGGACGTGGGCTACTTGTAACCGCCGAAAGCAGGGTAGCCAGGAAGGGTACAGACTAACGGGAAGGCCTACAACTCCACCTGGCCAGGGGAACTCCGGCTTACTCGCAGACTAACCAGGCCCCAACTACTAGCCAGTACTCCCGGGGGAATTTGCCTTGTACCATCAGTAAAGGCCCTAAACTGTACCCTCGCGTCTCCGTGCTTCCTTGTCGCACCGTTAGTGCTGGGACATCCACACCATCACACCCAACATCACCCACATCCGCTGCCCTGAGGCCATACCTCTCCCGTTGGGGGTTATATCAACATTGCTGCACACCTATACCACCGGCCTCAGCGGTCTGCCCTGCAGCGGCGGTTTCATAACCGCATTCAACGGGTGGCGTAGTCGGACACTAATACCATCATACCAATAACTGCCACTTAGTTTGACCACCCTGGGCGCGGACCGGGTCACCGCCACATGAAGACTACTACCCCCATCGGATCCGGCTCCGGGTATCCCCCGCGCGCACGCGCGCCGCACTACAGCACTGGCCCAGGGGGTGAGTCACATGGCTCTGAACCGGTCATCATTCCGCAGCATCTCCATGAAGGGTCCACTGCCTGCCAGTATGGTGCTCCTGCAGCTCTTGGATGGCTTGCCTGATCTTCCGGACCGCGGCGGATAGCTCAGGCTTCTTGGTGCCAGAGGCCCTCTCGGACCTCTCCTGAGCTACCCTCAACTCCCCCCAGAGGGAACTTAGCTTTTTTGCGGTGTCCTCATACTCACAGAGGTGCGCATGGACACGGGAGGCATAGGTGACGGTTGCCTCCCTCGCCACCTTGGTACCCCAATCAGGGGGCACCGCTGCAGCACCTCTGCAGGCACTCGACCCACCTCGGGAGGGAGGAGCCGCCGCGGTCGTAGCCTCGTGGGTCCTCCGGGTCCTCATGCCGGACCCCTTGCTGCCTCGGCCTGATGTTGTCGCCTTAGCCTGGTTGGTGTTCCTCCCACCCCCCGCCGGCTTAGACCGGGAGGTGGGAGCCGGGGGCCCAGCCCCGGAGGCCAGTCCCACTCTGAGCCTTGTTTCCTGGGAAGGGGGCAGACAAAAAGTCCCAGATGGAAAAGATTACCTCCCTTCCCAGGAGCTCTCTCCAAACGCAGCACAAACAGCAGAGCACACGGCAGGCTCCACCTCCACCACTTCCTGAATGAAGGTGCAACAGGCTGAACTGGAACTCTTTTTATTAGAAAAGTATAAAACAAACCATAAATAAATACTATACCAAGAACAAAAACGCAAAACCCCAACAATTATAATGTCCAGTAAACATAAAGCAAAAAGCAAAAATGTACCGCATAAAACATAAAATGTCCAGCATAAAACATATGTCCATACTGTCCCAAAAATCCTTATTCCCCCCAGCAAGGGAAGACCTTAACCTCTTTTTAAATAAACAGAATATAAACAGAATATCCCCTTCCAACATTCACTCACATTCATACCTAACCCCCAAAAGAAAACAAACTGGCCCACTGCCAATAAAGAAAATAGGCCACCTGGCCGAAAACTTAATTCACAGCAAAACATTTTTTTTTTTTTTATTTATTTTTTTTTTTTGATTTTTTTTTTTTTTTTTTTCCCACCACCATTTTTTAAAACACCCAAGGTCCCACGAAATTCTGTGGCCTCATCACACCAGGGTCCCACTAAAGTTTGTGGCCCACAAAGATACCAGGTCCTTTTTCCTTTTTTCCATTCATTTTAGGAAGTCCAAACCACCAACCCATCCACCAAAACCCCTCCCCCCTCCCCCCTGAAACCCCCCACCCAACCTACACTAAACCCCCCCCAAACACACATCATAATACACAGATATATAAAAAATAATATACGCAACTTTATAACACTACAATAAACCTAAAAAACTTAATCACATTACCATATACAACAACCATGAACCAAAATCAGACCAAAGTTCGGTGCTTGCAAGCCCTATATATGGGTTCCAATACCATAAAACAAAAAACTACACGTGAGGGTAACAGCCCACCACCGGGAACTGGAGACTACAGAGGCTCTCACCCTAATCTATCACACAGAATCCTATCCCTCTCTAATAAAAAAAAAGAAAAATCTGTCCCTACCACCCTACCAATTTTCCCTACCTGTCCCTCTCTGACCCTCACTACCAACCTAATGCTAACTACCTATCCCTAAAGACTGTCCCTGTCTGTCCCTCCCTGACCCTACACATCCATCTGACCCTACAAATAAATATAAAATATAGAAAGGGACTAAACTAACCCTATCACAGACACACATTCCCTAACTCTCCCTAGGGCACATTAAATGAGAACCCCCTCCATAGAAGGGAAGCCCTCCCTGCACCCAGCCTCTCATACTCCAGTGAGCGCACTTTTGCCAGGTCACCCAGGATGTTCCTAATCACCTCTTCCCGGGGGAGGACTTTCTGCTGGGTGGACACTAAACACCGTGCGTTCCACGTGTAAAACCTAGTCACTAAGCTAACTAAGAAAACAGTGCCCCGATCTCGGCCACCAAGGGATCTGAAAGCCCCATAGGCCCACTCCGCATAGGAAAGGCCTGCCAGCCTGGGCCAGCCAATGGAAGCACCCACCCTCTTGTAGACCTCTGTATTAAAAGAACACCGAAGCAGGAAGTGCTCCATGCTTTCAAGCATGCCGCCACACTCCTCGAGGGGACAATCCCGGTCATCAGAGTTCCTGTACTTCAGGTTGTCCCTCACATACAGTCTCCCATGGAAGCAGCGCCAAGCCAAGTCCCAAAACTTCAAGGGGATACGCTTAGAGTTTAATAACCCGAGCCCCACCTCCAGATCCCGGCTTGGGCAATCCTTGAGGGCCAGGGGCTTCTGGAAGTGGGTCAACAGAACCCTATTGTCAAGTAACCTCCTTGACAAGGTCCTGATCTCCCAGACCCCACCGGCGGATCACCTTCACAACCAGGGTAGCATAAGCCGGAAGATGCCCATGAGGCGTGCGAAGGTCCTTCACCCGCCCTCCTGTCTCCCATTGCTGGAAGAAAGGCCGAAACCACCCCCTACAGGAGAATACCCACGGAGGAGCCCTCTCTAGCCAGAGGTTGGCGATGTTTGCCTTAAGAAAGGTGTTTACTAGAAACACCACTGGGTTGACCATACCCAACCCTCCTAGTCTCCTCATGCGATACGTGACCTCCCTCTTTATTAGGTTCAGCCTATTCCCCCATAATAGTTGGAAGAACAGGCTGTAGACCCGTGTCCAAAGAGGTTCTGGCAAGATGCAGACGCTGCCCAGGTATATTAATAAAGGGAGCAAATACCCCTTGGACAGGTTAACCCTTTCCCTCAGGGTCAAGGACCAACCCTTCCACTGATCCACCTTCTGGGCGGCAATCTTAAGTCTGCCCTCCCAGTTTTGCTGGGGATAGTCCCCCGGGCCGAAACTGATGCCTAAAATTTTTGCTGTGGCCTGAGGCCCTGGAAGGGTGTCCGGGAGATCAAAACTAGGATCTCCCCCTCCCAGCCAGAGACTCTCACACTTATCCCGGTTGATCATGGACCCAGATGCCACAGAGTAGCGCTCAACCTCAGACATGACCCAGTCTGCCTCCTCTCTCGAGGATACAAAAAGGGAAACGTCGTCGGCGTACGCCACTACCCTCAAGGTGGTCTCTGGCTCCGCCCGGTCCATCCCGACTCCCACCAACGGTCCGCGTTCCACTCTCCTTAAAAAGGGGTCAATCGCGAACACGTATAACAGTGGGCTCAGAGGACAGCCCTGGCGGACACCAGACTTCACCTCAAAAGGGGGTCCGACCCAACCGTTCACAAGCGGAAAAGTCTCTGCCCCATTGTATAATACTCTCAACCAATCAACAAACCTCCCGGGCAGACCATACCTCAGAAGGACGGACCAGAGGTACTCATGGTTAACCCGGTCAAAGGCCTTCGCCTGGTCTAAGGACACCAAGTACCCCCTTCCAGTGACCTGCCGTGCTCTGCTCCACTGCCTCCCGGACACCGAGCACAGCACTAAAAGTACCGCGGCCTGGAACAGAGCAGTGCTGGGCCCCTGAAAGGAGCCGGGGTGCAAACTTCACCAACCGATTGAAAAGCACCTTTGCCAGAACCTTTCGGTCCGTATTGAGAAGCGCTATGGGACGCCAATTCTCAATACGGGACGAGTCTTTACCCTTTGACAGGATAATCAGGGCGGACTTCCTCAATGAACCGGGAAGAATGTCCGAGGAGAGACATTCATTAAAAACCTCAGTCATGAGGGGGACCAAAGAGTCCCTAAAAGTCCTGTAAAACTCGGATGTTAAGCCATCCGGACCGGACGATTTTTTGGGCCGGAGCCCATCAATGGCCTGTCTCACTTCCTCTTCCCTGATTGCTTCTGCCAAAACATGAAGAGAGGGGTCATCCCCTGGTTCAGGGATGGTTTCAGCCAGGAAAGCCGACATCTCATCCCGATCTGGATCCCTCCTTCCCAAGAGATGCGAGTAGAAGGATCTGACCACCTCCAGGATCCCTGATTTGGATCTGTTCAGGGAACCCGTACTGTCGATCAGTCCTGTTACCATCTTGCAACTCACTGACATCCTGCAGTTCCTGTAGGGGTCGGGCGAGCGGTACCTCCCGAAATCCCTCTCAAAAACTAAGGATGTGTGCCTATCATACTGGCACCCCTTCAGCAAGGCCTTCACCCTGGAGATTTCCTCACGGTCCCCTCCAGTCGAGACGAGCTGCTCGAGTTTCCTCCCCAGCTCCCGATACAGGCGGTACCTGTTCAGGCCTCTGAGGCTCGAGAGCTGACGGAAGAACCCCGCAACCCTTCTTTTGAAGATCTCCCACCACTCAGACTTATTGCTACAGAGACCCAAGAGAGGTACCTGGCTCTGAAGAAATTCCTCAAAGGATTGTCTCACATCCGCTTCTTCCAACAGGGACGAATTCAGCTTCCATAGGCCTCTCCCTATCCGGGGAGTCTCTGCAACATTCAAGGAAAAGGAAATGAAACAGTGATCGGAGAATTCCACCTCAACAGCGGACACTGCAGAAGAGACGGCTTCCTCCTTTAAAAAAAAACCTATCTATCCTAGACCTACAACTACCCCTATGAAAGGTGAAACCCCCGTGACCTGGGGTGTGCCGGATGTGGACATCCACCAGGCGAGCTTCGCTTGCTATGCTATTAAGAGTATTACTATCAAAAGCCAGCCTTCGGTCTCCGGGGCCTCCCCTATCACGGGATCTAGTTATAGTATTAAAGTCCCCACTGAAGACCACCTGCCGGCTGGTAAAAAGATAGGGCTTGATCTTCAGGAAGAGACATTTACGGTCCCACTCTGACTGTGGACCATAGATGTTAATGAGCCGGAGCTCCTGTCCCCCCATGAAGACGTCAAGGACCAAGCACCTCCCCATTTCTACCTCGATAACCCGTCTGCATTTCACCGAAGCGGCCTTAAAAAGGACCGCTACCCCGCTATACGGCTCGACCGCAAGAGACCAGTATGAGGGCCCGCACCTCCACTCCCTCCTTGCTTTGTAAATGGCCCCCATGTCCGTTAGTCTGGTCTCCTGCAAAAATAAAATGTCAGCCTCAACTCGGTTGAAAAAATCAAAGGCCATAAATCTGGCCGTATCTGACTTTATACTGGCGACATTAATCGACGCCAGAGTCAACGGGGTAGGTTCCGCCATCATGGGTGATTGAGTTAGACGGCCTTCTTTTTGACCGTACCCCCAGATTTTTTGCGCTCACCTTCAGAGGAGGAGCCGGACCCTCCCCTCCTCTTTAGTGACACAGATGTGTCCATAGTACTAGACGCCTCCTTCCCAGTACTGGTTTCCTCACCTCTGGACCCCCGGGCAGTCCCCCCCCCAGAGGAAAGTGAGCCCCCCGAAGGATGGACCCCGCCGCTCCCTGAAGGCACCTCAGATGTTACCGCCGGTCCCTCGCCCCCGACCTCCGACACAGCAGAGTCATCGAGGGCATGGAACCGGTTGGAGAGGGGGATCAGAGGGGAGCCGGTGAGCCCTTCCGTAGGCACCTTAGCGGCCAAGGGGGGAGCTTTAGATGTTTTTGCCCCTTTTCGGTTCTTCCTCCTCCGACTCTTACCGGCCTTACTGTCACCTGATTTTTTAGGCTGCTCCACCACCTCCTCGTCCAGACTTTCATACTGGGAGGAATCATAAGAAGCAGCCACCTCCTCCCTCTCCATCCTTCTGATCTCCTCGTTCACTGCCTCCTCCACCAGGGCCTCAGGGGCTCCGGCTGCCGCTTCTGGGGTGGGGACAGACCTCACACCAGTCGCCTGAGGCTTATCCTGCCCCTTACCCCCACGGCGCCTCACCTGTTGCCACTGGTGGGCAGATGAACTGGCCTCGCCTTCCCTCACTGGCCCCTCAGCTCCTCTCCCGCCCCCACCTCCAGCAGAGGATGCACCGCTGGGGACCCCCCCACGGCTCTCCCCTGCCTGACCAGAGAAAGTGTTAGAAACGGAGCGGGGGCAGCGGCTATACGGGTGACCTAGGTGACCACACAGATGACACCTAATGTCACCACAGGCCGCGGCAAGATGACCTACCCCGCCACACAAGGCACATTTCTGCACCTTGCAGCCCGCGCTGAAGTGACGGGGATCACCGCACCTGTGGCAGACCTTCGGTTGCCCCTGGTAGAAGATCAGGATCCTGTCTCTCCCCAGAAATGCTGAGGAAGGGATGTGGGTGACAGTACCGCCTGAGACCTTCAACCTCATCATGAAGGTCCAGCCCCCTGACCAAATGCCAAACTCGTCCCTGTTCTTTTTTGGGACGTCCGTGACCTCCCCATAGCGAGAAAGCCACGTCAAGATATCGACCCCAGAGAGTGACTCGTTATTGGTTAGAGCGGTCACCCTCTTTACGCCATTTTGGCGAGACACCGCCTGCACAGCAAAGTCTCGCCAGCCGGGCTCCCCCTTCACCAGTTCAAAATTCGACCAGAAAAGCTCTAGGCCCTCCGGTCGAACAAAACTGATGTCGAAGACGGGGGTACCAAAAGGATGGATCAGGGCAAAGATGTCAGTCGCCCTGAAGTCCATCTTCAGGAGGAGCTCGACGACCCTCGCTCTTGGCGGGCACGCTTCACTGCCCCTCCACCGAAGACGGACTACATTCCTCCTGGCCACCCCCTGCCCGGCTGTCGGGAGGGACCACGCTGTCTCCCACTCCCTTTTATCTTGGAAGGCGGCCTAGCCGTGTCTATCCAGCCAAAAGGCCAGGTCCACCTCTCTTCCCTCTACCTGGATCGTCCGTTCTCCCTTCTTGAGGGCCTCCAGGAAACGGCGCCGCAAGTCACCATCCCTGAGGTCCAGAGGTGAGGAAGCCCCCAGAGAAGACCCCGAGGCCCCGGCTACTACCCCCGCAAAACTCAGAGGACCAGCAGCCGGGGGGGCAGATGGACCAGCCCTGTCCCCACTCCCCCCACTACCAACAGACATACCATTCTTACCCCCGGCCACAGACATGCCAACATTCGTTTCCTCAACCACAGCCACATTCATACCCACGCCATCCCCATCCATGTCAACAGTCACCCCACTTGGGCCACTTTCACTCACATGCACACTGGGGTCACAGTTTTTCATTTTTTGAAAGCATTTTTTGCCAGCAGTTTTTCCACTGCTGCCACCTGCTGGCAGCACCTTCCCTGCCGGGGGGATTTGGGAGCCAGGTGCTGAGACTTTTGCCGGTGCCCCTGCCTCAGATAAGCCCACGAGCACAGGGGACAACGACAGGCAGGCACCACCTCTGCTGTCTGTGGCACCACTGCTCCCAGCAGCTGCCAACACTAAGCCCCGACCCTTTTCGGGCGGGGCCACGCCCACTTGGGCGGGTTTTGCCTGCGAGGCCACGCCCCCCGCACCAGGCAGCACGGTGGGGGCCCCGGAGGCCACTCCCACCGGTGCCGTGGGTGACAGGGAGGCCACGCCCCCCGCACCAGGCAGCACAGTGGGGGCCCCAGAGGCCACTCCCACCGGTGCCGTGAATTACAGGGAGGCCACGCCCCCCACACCAGGCAGCACGGTGGGGGCCCCAGAGGCCACTCCCACCGGTGCCTTTGGTGACAAGGAGGCCTCGCCCCCCGCACCAGGCAGCACGGTGGGGGCCCCAGAGGCCACTCCCACTGGCGCCGTGGATGGCTGGGAGGCCACGCCCCCCGAAGCCGACCCAGAACCGGGTCTACTCACAGGGGCCCCTGGACCAGCGGCACCAGCTCTCATGGGCATAGCACCCCCTACCGTCACACCCTTTGCCACAAAAAGCCTGGCCAACCCAGCTCCGGCAGCCGGCCCCAGGCTAGGCCACTCCCCCTCGGCACCCAGCGGCCGTGGAGCCCCCCGTGCTGACCCATTAACGGGCCCCTGTGCAGGGGGCCCCGACCTCGCCACGGATTTTGCCAGGGGAGCAAGCCCCACCTTACGCTTATGAACCAGCTCTGCCGGAGCCGCAGGCCCCGCGCCCTTTACCTTACCAGGTTTTTGGGTCCCTAAAAGTGATCCAGATTTTTTAGTGGATCCGTGTGTGAGGGACCCAGACACCCCAGCACACGCCGCCGGAGACGCGGCCCCGGCTGTCGGTGCGCCGCCGGCAGCGCAGGAGGCAGCGGCAGATGTACACTCCGCCTCCTGCACGCCAGCAGGAGCACCAGGTGCCAGGCCAGACCCCCTTTTTACAGGGGCTCCAGCACGAGCACCACCACCAATGACACCCACCGTCGGGCCGCCCTCCGCGCTATGCTCCATATCAGACACCTCGGACCCACTGCCTCCATTACCACAAACAGAGGCAGCGCTCTGCGTGCCATGGCCTATGTTCTCCCCGCTCCCTCGCTGTGGACCCACAACAGAGTCCAAGCCGGGGTGGGTGGCGGCTGCCGCACAACGGGACAGGGGGCCCCAGAGAGGGGGACATACACGAACTTATGTGCAATAGATGTTTTCTTTTTTCTTTTTGCTTTTCTCTTCGTCCCCCTCCCGGGTGCCTCATCCTCGCAGATCTCATCTCCGAACGTAAGCTGACCAAAACGTACCGGGGACTCGATCTGCTGGATCTGCTGCATGATAAGGCAGCCCCCCTCACTGCTGCTACTCCCATCCTCCTCATCCTCCCCCTCGCTCCCGCTGCCCTCTGAAGGGCTAGAATCAGACGGGAGAGCCATCTGCTCAGGGGCTATCCTGCTATGCGATGCCTGGAGATCACTTACCAGGCCACCAGGCGGTGGGTAGGGTGCGACCTCTTCCACGCATACCTCTTCCTCCTCCTCCTCCACCTGGCCGGGGCCCTGCGACCCCTCCAGAGCCCCACCGGTCATGGCTCTGAACCGGTCATCATTCCGCAGCTTCTCCATGAAGGGTCCACTGCCTGCCAATATGGTGCTCCTGCGGTCCTGCAGCTCTTGGATGGCTTGCCTGATCTTCCGGACCACGGCGGATAGCTCAGGCTTCTTGGTGCCAGAGGCCCTCTCGGACCTCTCCTGAGCTACCCTCAACTCCCCCCAGAGGGAACTTAGCTTTTTTGCGGTGTCCTCATACTCACAGAGGTGCGCATGGATACGGGAGGCATAGGTGACGGTTGCCTCCCTCGCCACCTTGGTACCCCAATCAGGGGGCACCGCTGCAGCACCTCTGCTGGCACTCGACCCACCTTCGGAGGGAGGAGCCGCCGCGGTCGTAGCCTCGGGGGTCCTCCGGGTCCTCATGGCGGACCCCTTGCTGCCTCGGCCTGATGTTGTCGCCTTAGCCTGGTTGGTATTCCTCCCACCCCCCGCCGGCTTAGACCGGGAGTTGGGAGCCGGGGGCCCAGCCCCGGAGGCCAGTCCCACTATTAGCTTCCTTTCCTGGGAAGGGGGCAGACAAAAAGTCCCAGATGGAAAAGATTACCTCCCTTCCCAGGAGCTCTCTCCAAACGCAGCACAAACAGCAGAGCACACGGCAGGCTCCACCTCCACCACTTCCTGAATGAAGGTGCAACAGGCTGAACTGGAGCTCTTTTATTATAAAAATATAAAACAAACCATAAAAACACACTACACAAAGAACCAAGACACAAACCCCAACGAAACACAAACAAGTCCAAAATTATAATGTCCAGTATAAATTATAAAGCAAAGCAAAAATGTCCTACAATGTTCATAGAACATAAAGTCCATTTCCCAAAATCCCCCCAGCAAGGGAAGACCTTAACCTTTTTTTTAAACAAGCAAAATATCCCCTTCCAACATTCACTCACATTCATACCCATACATTTATACTTAACCCCCAAAAAAAAAAAAAAAACTGGCCCACTGCCATAAACTAAAGAAATAGGCCACCTGGCCGAAAACGTAATACACAGCAACACAGCAAACTATTTTTTTTTTTTTTCCCTTTTCCCCTTTCCCTTCCCCTTTATCCTTTTTTCCCTTTCCTTCTTCCCCTTTTTTCCCCTTTCCTTTCCCACCACCATTTTAACACCCAAGGTCCCACGAAAGTCTGTGGCCTTATCACAACAAGGTCCCACTAAAGTTTGTGGCCTTTTCACACATCAAAAAGGTCCTTTTGCCTTTACTTGCATCCCGCAGGACGTCCAAAATTTCATACACAAAGAAACCACCACAACCCCTCCCCCCTCCCCCCTAAAGCCCCCCACCCAACCTAAACTAACCCCCCCCACACACATCATAATTCACATACCACATAATATATGTGGCACCCCAGGGGTCTGGTTTTCCACAGTAACAGCAATGTTATGTCTGAGAGCAGGTGGGAGGTCTCTTGGTCAGGGATCCTATGCATGCCACACCTCCTGCCCAGTCCTGGGAGGGGAAGAACTTCCCCTATATAAACCTAGGGCTGAGGCAGGGTGAGTGAGTAGAGAAGAAGCAGAGAAAAGAAGCAAATATAGGAAGAAACAACAGGAGCTCTGTGGGAGCAGTGTTACAAGGAGTCAGGGGCTGGCAGCTGCAGAGCTCGCCCTGACTGAGAAGTTATCACCGGACCCGGAGTCCGAGGCTGTGGGGACTAACTCCTATCCAGCAGCAGAAACCGACCGGCAGGGGATTGCAGGTCCTCTGGCCCAGAAACCCGAAGGCCCCGAGTCACCGGCCATACGGGTGAGCACCACACGGTACACTCAGGGACGTGGGCTACTTATACCCGCCTCTAGCAAGGTAGCCAGAAGAGTATCGTTAGTTTGGGAGGCCTACAACTCCGCCTGGCCAGGGGAGATCCCATCTGCTCAAGGACTGACCAGGCCCCAATCGCTAGCCAGTACTCCGGGAGGGTCTATCTTTGTCACCAGTAAAGACCCTGAACTACACAGTACCGTCTCCGAGTGGTTCCTGCTACCCCCATCATCCACGTCGGCTGCCCTGAGGCCATACCCCTCCCGTTGGGGGTTATACTATCACGCTGCACAATCCTACCACCGGCCTCAGCGGTCTGCCCTGCAGCAGCAGCTCCCTGGCTGCACTCAACGGGTGGCGTAGTCGTCCAACATCTACCGCTAAAACAGCGCCACTTAGTCTGACTCCCTGGGCACGGACCGGATCACCGCCACGAGACTACAACCCTCAACAGATCCGGCTCCGGGTAAGCTCCCGCGTGCGCAACGCAGCGCAACACAGGCCCAGGGGCGCGTCAACTTTTGGCGTAGTCGGCAGGATCTCGTGCCCGCAACCACCGGGTACTGCGTGCCTGAAAAAGACTGTGAAAACTTACCCGTGGTGAAGATTCCCGCCATCCGGCGCCATCTTCCCGCCATCGCTGGAGTTTTCCCGCCATCCGGCGCCATCTTCGGCCTTCTTCCCGCCATCCGTGGAGTTTTCCCGCCATTGGACGCCATCTTGAGGACGCCGCGCGGGAAGAAGAGGGGCGTGGACTCCGAAAACGCGCGAGAACTGAAGCCACGCCTCACGTCCGGACGTTGCGTAAGGTCCTGGAAGGAGCCCAGCAGACGCCGACGTCACAGGAGCGCGACGGAAGGTCCTCAACCCTGACGATCCACTGCGGAGCCGCGGCCTACGGAAGAGGATCATCGCAAGGTAGGCCACGGTCCACTAGGGGGGAGAAGGATGTCGGATACGGAGGAGAGCTTCACCGCTCCAACCCCCGCCAGCGCCACCGCTGTTGCGGTCATGCCTTTCACCATGCCCTATATCCCGGGGGCAGTCTGGCTACCCCAGTACTCAGGGGAGTCACATACCCTGCAGGACTTTAGAGAAAAACTGGATAGCCTCTTCCAGGTGTACCCCCTCACAGAAGAGCAAAAAGTAAGCATCCTGGTGGCCCAATTAACCGGGGCAGCCCAAAGGGAGGTAAAGTCCTGGCCACCTGGGGGGAGGACTGTCGCAGGGATACTAACCCGGCTGAGGGACACCTTTGATACCCGCACCTCAGCCGAGATCAAGCTTAGATTCTACGGGTGCAAACAGCGGGCACATGAGAGTATAAGGGACTATGCCCTGAACCTACAAGAGGCCCTGAGAGCCAATAAGCATACCGACCCTGACGGCGTGGGAGACGAGGACAGGCTGTTAACTGAACAATTTATAGAGGGTTTATATTGCAATGCCCACCGAACCCAGTTGCGGGCAATGGCCTTACAGGACCCTCATCTGGGATTTGCACAGTTCAAGGACAGAGCCATCCGGGTGCTCCGAGAACCGGCACCAGGTGGCGTTGTGACCCACAGACGCCCCACTACCACCTACCACCAGGAGGCGGCGCCCTTGTCGGCAGGGCCTGTGGGAGCTGATGCGCAGGCTTTGAACAATGACTCGGCTCCAGACCTGCACCATCAGGTCCAAGAGCTAGCTAAAAGCGTTGCTGCGCTAACCCGAACTGTGCAGTCTTTACAGGTTTCCACTCCAGGGAAGATCCAGCTGGCATCCGGACCGGAGGACATCCCGTGGCGTCGACCAAGGAGGACCCCACCGGCCAGAGGAAGACCCAGCGACCGATACAACGAGGACGGACGACCCATCTGCCGCCGCTGTAATCAACCCGGACATATGGCAAGGTACTGTCCTTTAAACTGGCACAACCTAGGGTAGAGGGCCAACCCCTAGGAAAAAGATCATCAGGCCCATCAAACTGGCGCGACAAATATGTGGGAGGACGTCCAGTCTTGCCTGTGGTACTGGATGGCATTCCTATGAGTGCCCTACTGGACACCGGGTCACAGGTCACCACCATCCCGTACGTGCTCTTCAAGCAGTACTGGAATGACTCGGATATTACCCGCTACCCTGACGACGACTTGAGTATCATCGCCAGCAATGGTCAGCCCGTGCCACAGATCGGATTTAAAGAGGTGACCATTAATATTGGTAGAGTTGAACTGGCAGCACAGGGACTGATCATTGTAGACATTGACAAACACGAGAGTCACCCAAAGATAACTCTAGGAACTAATGTAATTGAAAATTGTCTTGCAGAGGTGATTTTCCTTTTACAGCAGGTTGCCAAGAACGCCAGCTCCGGCGAGCAGCGAGTGCTCCAAAAAGAGATCCGGGCACTGATGCGACGGCAACAGGTGGAACTCTCCGGCGGTGAGATTGGTAGCGTGAGAATGTGTGACCCTTTCCCTATTGCCATGCCCCCAAAAAGTGAAATGATGATTTGGTGCCGGGCAGCTATTGGTCTGAGAGGTAGACATTACCAGGCAATGGTAGAACCAGTTTACTCAGACAGTAGGCCCACCATCTTGACAGCACGGGGGTGGTTAATGTACGCCATGGGAGGGTGCCCGTTCGCATAATCAATATCGGGAAGAGGGAAGTGTACCTGCCCCGGTATGCCACGCTAGCCAAATTATATACCATTAACCAAAATGCTATACAATCTGTGGAACCCTTGCCTCCATCTCACCCGGAGGAAGGTAACGGCTCTAAGAAAACAATGGAGGACTGGTGTCAGCAACTACATTTGGGTACTGACTCCACTCCCTCACATCAGAAACAGGGAGTCTATCGGGTGGTTCAAGAGTACGAGAGAGTGTTTAGTAAACACCCGTTAGACTTCGGGCGAGTCAAGGGGGTAGAACACCACATCCCCACGGGAGACCATCCTCCCATAAAAGAGAGGTATCGACCCGTACCCCCTGCACACTACCAACACGCCAAGGGGATGCTTAGAGACATGAAGGAGGCTGGGGTGATCAGGGATAGCTGTAGCCCCTGGGCAGCTCCACTAGTCTTAGTCAAAAAGAAAGACAACACCATGAGGATGTGTGTAGATTACCGGAAAATCAACCGTATCACACACAAGGATGCGTACCCCTTACCAAGGATAGAGGAGTCTTTGGCTGCTTTAAGATCTGCTAACTTCTTCTCTACCTTGGATCTCACTAGTGGGTACTGGCAGGTTCCTGTAGCAGAGGCGGACCGGGAGAAGACCGCATTCACCACCCCGATGGGACTTAGCGAGTTTACCTGCATGCCGTTCGGACTCTGCAACGCACCAGGAACCTTCCAACGATTAATGGAGTGCTGTCTGGGCCATAGAAACTTCGAGACGGTCCTGTTGTACCTGGACGATGTCATCGTATATTCTAAGACTTATGAGGACCACCTGAAACACCTGGCGGAAGTGTTCGAAGCTCTGGCAAGCTACGGCCTAAAGGTGAAACCCTCCAAGTGTCACCTCCTGAAACCAAAGGTGCAGTACCTGGGACACGTGGTGAGCGCTGACGGAGTGGCCCCCGACCCTGATAAGATCACCGCAATTAAGGAATGGCCAAGTCCCTCCAGTGTAAAGGAAGTGCGGCAGTTCCTCGGGTTGGTAGGCTACTACCGCAGGTTCATCCCCGGTTTCACCAAAAAGGCAGCTCCTATGCAGGACCTCCTGATAGGCCAGTCCCGGAAGGCCAAGAACCAGAAGCCGCCCTTCAGATGGGAGAAGTTGGAAGAGGAGTCCTTCCGCCAGCTGAAGATGGCCCTCACGGGGGATGAAATCCTGGCGTACCCGGATTACAGCCAGCCCTTTATCCTCTACACCGACGCAAGTAACATCGGGCTAGGAGCCGTGCTGTCCCAGATCCAGCAGGGGAAAGAACGAGTAATCGCTTACGCCAGCCGAAAACTGCGACCCACCGAGAGAAACCCTGAGAATTACAGCTCATTTAAGCTAGAGTTCCTGGCAGTGGTGTGGGCAGTCACCGAACGCTTTAAGCACTACCTCGCTTCTTCCCGGTTCGTCGTGTACACGGATAACAACCCGTTGACACACCTGGACACAGCAAGACTCGGTGCCCTAGAGCAGAGATGGATGGCCCGTCTGTCCAACTACGAGTTCACAATCAAATACCGGGCAGGACGCTCCAATACCAACGCGGACGCCCTGTCCAGGATGCCAAACCTACCGGACGTAGGAGAAGATCCAGAGGGACTGGAAGAAGTCGAACTCCCTGCGTTCCACCGGCATGGGACTATCCAGTATTCCCACCGGGTAAGGAGTAAGCAAGCCGCTACGTTTAACCCCTTGCCTCACTACAACTGGGAGGAAACGCAAGACAGTGACCCTGCCGTCCGACTGGTGAAGGAGATGCTGACTCGGCCAGAGGCTCGCCTTGACCCAGACGCTCCGGAGGAAGCCAAGCAACTGTGGGCTGAGAAGAGTCGACTGTTCCTTTATAAGGGGAAGTTGTGCCGCAGAATGGTTAACTCCCGGACGCATGAACTAATCTGGCAAGTAGTGGTGCCACGAAGAGACGCAGCCATGGTGATGGAGGCATACCACGAAGGGGCTGGACACTTCGGATGGAAGAAGCTGGAGTTCCTGCTGCGCGAGCGGTTCCACTGGGTAGGCATGAGGGGAACCATCGAGAGGTGGTGCAGAGACTGTGGCCCGTGCAACCTAAGAAGGAAGGACCGTGCCAGCCAGAAGACTCCCCTGCAGTCCATCGTCACCCGGCAGCCGTTGGAACTGGTAGCCTTGGATCATGTAAAACTGACCCCAAGCAGAAGTGGCTACGTCTACGCACTAACCATCGTGGATCACTACTCCCGGTTCTTGGTTGTCGTCCCCGTCAAGCACTTAACAGCTCGAACAGCAGCGAGAGCCTTCCAGCAGCATTTCTGCCGTCCACACGGGTACCCGGACCAAGTGTTGACAAACCAGGGACCTGCCTTTGAAGCGGAGGTCTTCCAAGAATTCTGCACTCTGTATGGCTGCCGGAAGATAAGGACGACACCCTATCATCCGCAAACTAATGGACTTTGTGAGAAAATGAACCAGGTGGTAATGGATCTTCTGAAAACGTTGCCCCTGGAAGAACGCAGTCTGTGGCCTGAGAAGCTGCCCGATCTGGTGGACCTATACAACCACATCCCGGTAGGTTCCACCAACTGTACCCCGGCTTACCTAATGAGGGCGAGACCTGGTAAGTTACCTGTTGACCTGGAAATGGGAGTCCTGACACCTGAGGACACTTCACCAGAAGCAGACTGGGACACAGAGAGGCAGCAGCAGTACCGGAGAGTACAGGAGAGCGTGGAGCGAAGTCTCTGTCAGGCTAGGGAAAGACAAGAGAAAACTTACAACCAGTATGCTCCCGCTGTTCCCCTGGTACCCGGAGAGCAGGTCTTGAAGAGAAAAAGACGGCTCCACAAGTTGGACGACCAGTGGGAGAAGGACCCGTACACCGTACTGCCCTCAAGCCACGACAACCCAAAGGTCTGTACCATCAGTAAAGACGGAGGGGAAACCACAACCATTGTATCCCGGGATCACCTGAAGAAGTGTCCCGAACAGCTACGGAACCCTGAAGAGGAACAAGAAGACCCTCGACCCGTAGAGGAAAGGGAAGACATGGTTAATACTGTGCTCGGAGACTTCCCTCGGTCTTGGACTCAAGTCAATGGTGCAGTTGTGGTACCCGTACTCACCTTCCTCCAACCAGCATCCCAAGCACCTACGGAGCAACAGGTAGAGCTGGAAGAACAGCCGGTCCAGGAGGCAGAAGACCCCACACCAGCAGACCAGGAGGATCAACCCTCTGCTTGCAGTGAGCCTGCCATATCCCTAGTGAGCCAAAGGGCCCGTAGACCGCTGCCCAGTTTATCCTTAACAGCTCCTACACCCTGTAGTTCAGGGCCAGACAGTCAGCTCCGTAGGTCCACTAGGGCCACTAGGGGCCAGTTACCCGCACGTTGGAGGATTTGAAGTGTATAAATTGTTTTATTTGTGGTTACCTGTTTATTGTTGCTTGTGTATAATTATGTGTTTCTAGTTATTTTTAGGAGTCCTTGGTGGATTTACCGGGAATCCTTTGTACATAGTTGGAGCGTAACCCAGGACGGACTATAGACTGTTAAGGACTCGGGGCAGGACAGACCCCTACCTGGTTACGTCTCCCTGTTTTGGTGAAATGGACACCTTGCTTTCTTCAAAGACTGCACCCGGTTACGGACATGCCGTGACCACCTTTATGTGTTTCTTTATTGTTATTGTTATATCTTGTTATGTTTTTCTAAAATATGTTTAGTCCCGGAGTACTAAATTTCACTAGGGGGGAATGTGGCACCCCAGGGGTCTGGTTTTCCACAGTAACAGCAATGTTATGTCTGAGAGCAGGTGGGAGGTCTCTTGGTCAGGGATCCTATGCATGCCACACCTCCTGCCCAGTCCTGGGAGGGGAAGAACTTCCCCTATATAAACCTAGGGCTGAGGCAGGGTGAGTGAGTAGAGAAGAAGCAGAGAAAAGAAGCAAATATAGGAAGAAACAACAGGAGCTCTGTGGGAGCAGTGTTACAAGGAGTCAGGGGCTGGCAGCTGCAGAGCTCGCCCTGACTGAGAAGTTATCACCGGACCCGGAGTCCGAGGCTGTGGGGACTAACTCCTATCCAGCAGCAGAAACCGACCGGCAGGGGATTGCAGGTCCTCTGGCCCAGAAACCCAAAGGCCCCGAGTCACCGGCCATACGGGTGAGCACCACACGGTACACTCAGGGACGTGGGCTACTTATACCCGCCTCTAGCAAGGTAGCCAGAAGAGTATCGTTAGTTTGGGAGGCCTACAACTCCGCCTGGCCAGGGGAGATCCCATCTGCTCAAGGACTGAACAGGCCCCAATCGCTAGCCAGTACTCCGGGAGGGTCTATCTTTGTCACCAGTAAAGACCCTGAACTACACAGTACCGTCTCCGAGTGGTTCCTGCTACCCCCATCATCCACGTCGGCTGCCCTGAGGCCATACCCCTCCCGTTGGGGGTTATACTATCACGCTGCACAATCCTACCACCGGCCTCAGCGGTCTGCCTTGCAGCAGCAGCTCCCTGGCTGCACTCAACGGGTGGCGTAGTCGTCCAACATCTACCGCTAAAACAGCGCCACTTAGTCTGACTCCCTGGGCACGGACCGGATCACCGCCACGAGACTACAACCCTCAACAGATCCGGCTCCGGGTAAGCTCCCGCGTGCGCAACGCAGCGCGACACAGGCCCAGGGGCGCGTCATATACATACAATAAACGAAATGCATTTTTTTTTTTTTTTAACATAACAGTACAATACACAACATAACAATATAGCTACGCAACATAACAATCTTATAACCAAAATCAGACCCAAGTTTGGTGCTTTCAAGCCCCATACTCCGGTTTCCAATATCTCAAAAACAAAAAACTACACGTGAGGGTAACAGCCCACCACCAGGAAACTGGAGACTACAGAGGCTCTCACCCTAATCTAACACACAACATCCTGTCCCTCCCTATTAAAGAAAAAGAAAAACCTGTCCCTACCACCCTACCAATCTTTCCCTACCTGTCCCTACCTATCCCTCTCTAACCCTCACTACCAACCTAATACTAACTACCTGTCCCTAAGACTGTCCCTATCTGTCCCTCCCTGTCACTACACATCTATCTGACCCTACAAATAAATATAAACATAAAATATAGAAAGGGACTAAACTTACCCTATCACAGACACACATACCCTAACTCTCCCTAGGGCACATTAAATGAGAACCCCCTCCATAGAAGGGAAGCCCTCCCTGCACCCAGCCTCTCATACTCCAGCGAGCGCACTTTTGCCAGGTCACCCAGGATGTTCCTAATCACTTCTTCCCGGGGGAGGACTTTCTGCTGGGTGGACACTAAACACCGTGCAATCCACGTGTAAAACCTAGTCACTAAACTAACTAAGAAGACAGTGCCCCGATCTCGGCCACCAAGGGACCTGAATGCCCCATAGGCCCACTCCGCATAGGAAAGGCCTGCCAGCCTAGGCCAGCCAATGGAAGCACCCACCCTACTGTAGACCTCTGTATTAAAGGGACATTGAAGCAGGAAGTGCTCCATGCTTTCAAGCATGCCGCCACACTCCTCGCGGGGACAATCCCGGTCATCAGAGTTCCTGTACTTCAGGTTGCCCCTCACATACAGTCTCCCATGGAAGCAGCACCAAGTCAAGTCCCAAAACTTCAAGGGGATCCGCTTAGAGTTTAATAACCCGAGCCCCACCTCCAGATCCCGGCTTGGGCAATCCTTGAGGGCCAGGGGCTTCTGGAAGTGGGTCAACAGAACCCTATTGTCAAGTAACCTCCTTGACAAGGTCCTGATCTCCCACACTCCCAGACCCCACCGGCGGATCGCCTTCACAACCAGGGTAGCATAAGCCGGAAGATGCCCATGAGGCGTGCGAAGGTCCTTCACCCGCCCTCCTGTCTCCCATTCCTGGAAGAAAGGCCGAAACCACCCCCTACAGGAGAATACCCACGGAGGAGCCCTCTCTAACCAGAGGTTGGCGATGTTTGCCTTAAGAAAGGTGTTTACTAGAAACACCACCGGGTTGACCATACCCAACCCTCCTAGTCTCCTCGTGCGGTACGTGACCTCCCTCTTGATCAGGTTCAGCCTATTCCCCCATAATAGTTGGAAGAACAGGCTGTAGACCCGTGTCCAAAGAAGTTCTGGCAAGATGCAGACGCTGCCCAGGTATATTAATAAAGGGAGCAAATACCCCTTGGCCAGGTTAACCCTTTCCCTCAGGGTCAAGGACCAACCCTTCCACTGATCCACCTTCTGGGCGGCAATCTTAAGTCTGCCCTCCCAGTTTTGCTGGGGATAGTCCCCCGGGCCGAAACTGATGCCTAAAATTTTTACTGTGGCCTGAGGCCCTGGAAGGGTGTCCGGGAGATCGAAACTTGGATCTCCCCCTCCCAGCCAGAGACCCTCACACTTATCCCGGTTGATCATGGACCCAGATGCCGCAGAGTAGCGCTCAACCTCAGACATGACCCAGTCCGCCTCCTCTCTCGAGGATACAAAGAAGGAAACGTCGTCGGCGTATGCCACTACCCTCAAGGTGGCCTCTGGCTCCGCCCGGTCCATCCCGACTCCCACCAACGGTCCGCGTTCCACTCTCCTTAAAAAGGGGTCGATCGCGAACACGTATAACAGTGGGCTCAGAGGACTGCCCTGGCGGACACCAGACCTCACCTCAAAAGGGGGTCCGACCCAACCGTTCACAAGCGGAAAAGTCTCTGCCCCATTGTAGAATACTCTTAACCAATCAACAAACCTCCCGGGCACACCGTACCTCAGAAGGACGGACCAGAGGTACTCATGGTTAACCCGGTCAAAGGCCTTCGCCTGGTCTAAGGACAGCAAGTACCCCTTCCAGTGACCTGCCCTGCCCTGCTCCACTGCCTCTCGGACACCGAGCACAGCACTAAAAGTACTGCGGCCTGGAACAGAGCAGTGCTGGGCCCCTGAAAGGAGCCGGGGTGCAAACTTCACCAACCGATTAAAAAACACCTTTGCCAGAACCTTTCGGTCCGTAGTGAGAAGCGCTATGGGACGCCAATTCTCAATACGGGACGAGTCTTTACCCTTTGACAGGATAATCAGGGCGGACTTCCTCATTGAACCGGGCAGAAAGTCCGAGGAGAGACATTCATTAAAAACCTCAGTCATGAGGGGGACCAAAGAGTCCCTAAAAGTCCTGTAAAACTCGGATGTTAAGCCATCCGGACCGGGCGATTTTTTGGGCCGGAGCCCATCAATGGCCCATCTCACTTCCTCTTCCCTGATTGCTTCTGCCAAAACATGAAGAGAGGGGTCATCCCCTGGTTCAGGGATGGTTTCAGCCAGGAAAGCCGACATCTCATCCCGATCTGGATCCCTCCTTCCCAAGAGGTGCGAGTAGAAGGATCTGACCACCTCCAGGATCCCTGATTTGGATCTGTTCAGGGAACCCGTACTGTCGATCAGTCCTGTTACCATCTTGCAACTCACTGACATCCTGCAGTTCCTGTAGGGGTCGGGCGAGCGGTACCTCCCGAAATCCCTCTCAAAAACTAAGGATGTGTGCCTATCATACTGGCACCCCTTGAGCAAGGCCTTCACCCTGGAGATTTCCTCACGGTCCCCTCCAGTCGAGACGAGCTGCTCGAGTTTCCTCCCCAGCTCCCGGTACAGGCGGTACCTGTTCAGGCCTCTGAGGCTCGAAAGCTGACGGAAGAACCCCGCAACCCTTGTTTTGAAGATCTCCCACCACTCAGACTTACTGCTACAGAGACCCAAGAGAGGCACCTGGCTCTGAAGAAATTCCTCAAAGGATTGT
Organism: Phyllobates terribilis; assembly: GCF_046119375.1. Classification (NCBI taxonomy): domain Eukaryota; kingdom Metazoa; phylum Chordata; class Amphibia; order Anura; family Dendrobatidae; genus Phyllobates; species Phyllobates terribilis. The sequence goes on along the minus strand of NW_027362768.1, from coordinate 86,546,589 downwards.
CTCACATCCGCTTCTTCCAACAGGGACGAATTCAGCTTCCATAGGCCTCTCCCTATCCGGGGAGTCTCTGCAACATTCAAAGAAAAGGAAATGAAACAGTGATCGGAGAATTCCACCTCAACAGCGGACACTGCAGAAGAGACGGCTTCCTCCTTTAAAAAAAACCTATCTATCCTAGACCTACAACTACCCCTATGAAAGGTGAAACCCCCGTGACCTGGGGTGTGCCGGATGTGGACATCCACCAGGCGAGCTTCGCTTGCTATGCTGTTAAGGGTATTACTATCAAAAGCCAGCCTTCGGTCTCCGGGGCCTCCCCTATCACGGGATCTAGTTATAGTATTAAAGTCCCCACCGAAGACCACCTGCCGGCTGGTAAAAAGATAGGGCTTGATCTTCAGGAAGAGACATTTTCGGTCCCACTTTGACTGTGGACCATAGATGTTAATAAGCCGGAGCTCCTGTCCCCCCATGAAGACGTCAAGGACCAAGCACCTCCCCATTTCTACCTCGATCACCCGTCTGCATTCCACCGAAGCGGCCTTAAAAAGGACCGCTACCCCGCTATACGGCTTGGCCGCAAGAGACCAGTATGAGGGCCCGCACCTCCACTCCCTCCTTGCTTTGTAAATGGCCCCCATGTCCGTTAGTCTGGTCTCCTGCAAAAATAAAATGTCAGCCTCAACTCGGTTGAAAAAATCAAAGGCCATAAATCTGGCCGCATCTGACTTTATACTGGCGACATTAATCGACGCCAGAGTCAACGGGGTAGGTTCCGCCATCATGGGTGATTGAGTTAGACGGCCTTCTTTTTCACCGCACCCCTCGATTTACTTTTTTCACCCTCAGAGGAGGAGCCAGACTCTCCCCTCCTCTTTAGTGACACCGAGGTGTCCATAGCACCCGTCACCACCTTCCCAGTACCGGGTTCCTCACCCCTGGACCCCAGAGCAGTCCCCACCCCAGAGGAAAGTGAGCCCTCCGGAGGACGGACCCCGCCGCTCCCTGAAGGCACCTCAAATGTTACCGCCGGTCCCTCACCCCCGACCTCCGACACAGCAGAGTCATCGAGGGCATGGAACCGGTTGGAGAGGGCGATCAGAGGGGAGCCGGTGAGCCCTTCCGTAGGCACCTTAGTGGCCAGGGGGGGGGCCTTAGATGTTTTTGCCCCCTTTCGGTTCCTCCTCCGACTCTTACTGGTCTTACTGTCACCTTTTGTTTTAGGCTGCTCCACCACCTCCTCGTCCAGACTTTCATACTGGGAGGAGTCATCAGAAGCAGCCACCTCCTCCCTCTCCATCCTCCTGATCTCCTCGTTCACCGCCTCCTCCCCCAGGGCCTCAGGGGCACCGGCTGCCGCTTCCGAGGAGGGTACAGACATCACCCCAGTCGCCTGGGGCTTATCCTGCCCCCTACCCCCACGGCGCCTCACCTGATGCCACTGGCGGGCAGATGTATTGGCCACGCCTTCCTTCACTGGCCCCTCAGCCCCTCTCCCGCCCCCACCTCCAGCATCAGCAGAAGATGAACCGCCAGGGATTCCCCCATGGCTCACCCCTGCCAGACCAGAGATGGCGTTAGAAAAGGAGCGGGGGCAGCGGCTGTACGGGTGACCTAGGTCACCACACAGGTGACACCTAATGTCACCACAGGCCGCGGCAAGATGACCTACCCCGCCACACAAGTCACATTTCTGTACCTTGCAGCCCGCGCTGAAGTGGCGGGGATCACCGAACCTGTGGCAGACCTTCGGCTGCCCCTGGTAAAAGATCAGGATCCTGTCCCTCCCCAGAAATGCTGAGGAGGGGATGTGGGTGACAGTACCGCCTGAGACCTTCAACCTCATCATGAAGGTCCAGCCCCCTGACCAAATGCCAAACTCGTCCTTGTCCTTTTTTGGGACGTCCGTGACCTCCCCATAGCGGGAAAGCCACGTCATAATATCGACCCCAGAGAGTGACTCGTTACTTGTCAAAACGGTCACCCTCTTTACGCCATTTTGGCGAGACACCGCCTGCACGGCAAAGTCTCGCCAGCCGGGCTCCCCCTTCACCAGTTCAAAATTCGACCAGAAAAACTCTAGGCCCTCCGGCCGAACAAAACTGATGTCGAAGATGGGGATACCAAAAGGATGAATCAGGGCAAAGATGTCAGTCGCCCTGAAGCTCATCTTCAGGAGGAGCTCCACGACCCTCGATCTTGGCGGGCACGCTTCACTGCCCCTCCACCGAAGACGGACCACATTCCTCCTGGCCACCCCCTGCCCGGCTGTCGGGAGGGACCACACTGTCTCCCCCTCCCTTTTATCTTGGAAGGCGGCCAGGCCATGTCTATCCAGCCAAAAGGCCAAGTCTACCGCTCTTCCCTCTACCTCGATCGTCCGTTCTCCCTTTTTGAGGGCCTCGAGGAAACGGCGCCGCAAGTCACCATCCCTGAGGTCCAGAGGTGAGGAAGCCCGCCCTGAAGATCCCGAGCCCCCAGCTACTACCCCCGCAAAACTCCGGGGACCAGCAACCGGGGGGGCAGATGGACCAGCCCCACCCCCACTACCAACAGACGCACCATTCTTACTCCCTTCCACAGACACCTCAACACTTGTATCTTCAATCACAGCCACATCCATACCCACGCTATCCTCATCCACGTCAATAGTCACACCCCTCGCCCCACTCTCACTCACATGCACACTGGGGTCACAGTTTTTTTTTTTCTGTAAACATGTTTTCCCTGCAGCAGCACTGCCGCCACCTGCTGGCAGCACGTTCCCTGCTGGGGGGTTTTGGGAACCTGGTGCTGCTGCCATTTTTGCCGGCGCCCCTGCCCCAGATAAGCCCGTGGGCACAGAGGACACCGACAGGCAGGCACCTCCTCCGTTGTCTGCCGCAGCCGTGGCACCACTGCTCCCAGCAGTAGCAGCTGCCGGCGCTAAGCCCCGCCCCTTTTCGTGTGGAGCCACGCCCACTTGGGTGGGTTTGCCCGCGAGGCCACGCCCCCCACACCAGGCAGCACGGTGGGGGCCCCAGAAGCCACTCCCACCGGTGCCGTGGGTGACAGGGAGACCAAGCCCCCCGCACCAGGCAGCACAGTGGGGTCCTCAGAGGCCACTCCCACCGGTGCCTTGGGTGACAGGGAGGCCACGCCCCCCGCACCAGGCAGCACAGTGGGGGGCCCAGAGGCCACTCCCACCGGTGCCGTGGATGACAGGGAGGCCACACCCCCCACACCAGGCAGCACAGTGGGGGCCCCAGAGGCCACTCCCACTGGTGCCGTGGATGGCTGCGAGGCTACGCCCCCCGAAGCCGGCCGTGCCGGGACCCCCTAAGCCGACACGGAACTGGGTCTACTCACAGGGGCCCCTGGACCAGCGGCACCAGCTCTCAGGGGCATAGCACCCCTACCGTCACACCCTTCACCACAAACAGCCTGGCCACCCCAGCTCCGGCGGCCGGCCCCAGGCTAGGCCACTCCCCCTCGGCACCCACCGGCGGTGGAGCCCCTCGCGCCGACCCATTACTGGGCCCCTGCGCAGGGGGCCCCAACCTCACGGCGGACTTTGCCAGGGGAGCAAGCCCCACCTTTCCTTTATGAGCCGGCTCTGCCGGAGCCGCAGGCCCCGCGCCCTTCACCTTACCAGGTCTCTGGGTCCCTGAAAGTGATCCAGATTTAGTGGATCCGTGCGTGAGGGACCCAGACACCCCAGCACACGCCGCCGGAGATGCGGCCCCGGCTGTCGGTGCGCCGCCAGCAGAGCAGGAGGCAGCGGCAGATGTACAAGCCGCACCCTGCACGCCAGCAGGCGCACCAGGTGCCAGGCCAGACCTCCCTTTTACAGGGGATCCAGCCTGAGCACCACCACAGATCACACCCACCGTCGGGCCGCCCTCCGTGCCATGCTCCATATCAGACACCTCTGACGCACTGCTTCCATTACCACAAACAGAGGCAGCGCTCTGCGTGCCATGGCCTATAGTCTCCCCGCTCCCTCGCTGTGGACCCACAACAGAGTCCAAGCCGGGGTGGGTAGCGGGTGCCGCACAACGGGACAGGGGGGCCCCAGAGAGGGGGACATACACAAACTTGTGTGCAACAGTTGTTTTCCTCCTCTTTTTTTGCTTTCCTCTTCATCCCCCTCACGGGTGCCTCATCCTCGCAGATCTCATCCCCGAACGTAAGCTGACCAAAACGTATCGGGGACTCGATCTGCTGGATCTGCTGCATGATAAGGCAGCCCCCCTCACTGCTGCTACTCCCATCATCCTCATCCTCCCCCTCGCTCCCGCTGCCCTCTGAAGGGCTAGAATCAGACGGGAGAGCCATCTGCTCAGGGGCTATCCCGCTATGCGATGCCTGGAGATCACTTACCAGGCCACCAGGCGGTGGGTAGGGTGCGACCTCCTCCACGCATACCTCTTCTTCCTCCTCCTCCACCGCCTGGCCGGGGCCCTGCGACCCCTCCAGAGCCCCACCGGTCATGGCTCTGAACCGGTCATCATTCCGCAGCTTCTCCAAGAAGGGTCCACTGCCTGCCAGTATGGTGCTCCTGCGGTCCTGCAGCTCTTGGATGGCTTGCTTGATTTTCCGGACCGCGGCGGATAGCTCAGGCTTCTTGGTGCCAGAGGCCCTTTCGGACCTCTCCTGAGCTACCCTCAACTCCCCCCAGAGGGAACTTAGCTTTTTTGCGGTGTCCTCATACTCACAGAGGTGCGCATGGACACGGGAGGCATAGGTGACGGTTGCCTCCCTCGCCACCTTGGTACCCCAATCAGGGGGCACCGCTGCAGCACCTCTGCTGGCACTCGACCCACCTCCGGAGGGAGGAGCCGCCGCGGTCGTAGCCTCGGGGGTCCTCCGGGTCCTCATGGCGGACCCCTTGCTGCCTCGGCCTGATGTTGTAGCCTTAGCCGGCTTGGTGTTCCTCCCACCCCCCGCCAGCTTGGACCGGGAGGTGGGAGCCGGGGGCCCAGCCCCGGAGGCCAGTCCCACTATGAGCCTTCTTTCTTGGGAAGGGGGCAGACAAAAAGTCCCAGATGGAAAAAAAAAAAAACCTCCCTTCCCAGGAGCTCTCTCCACAGCAGCACACAGTCCAGGAAGCACACTCAGCACAGCTCGCTGCAGGCTCCACCTCCACCACTTCCTGCAGGGAACTGCAACAGGCTGAACTGGAGCTCTTTTATTATAAAAGTACAAAAACACATATACAAAACACAAAAACCAAACCACAGATACAATTATACAACAAACAAACAACTAACAACCAACAAAACCCCAGCAAGACATAACCTAAAATCTGAAATTATACAAGTCCAACAAAGAAATATGTGACGACACAAAGTCCAAGTCCTCCAGCAGACTCTCTAGGAGACCCCCCAGCAAGGGAAGACCCTACCATACCTCCAGGGTGCGCCCAAAAACGCACCCGACCCCCAGCATACACAACATCCATACCTGCACATTCATACCTAACCCCCTAACAAAAAAGGAAAACTAAATAACTGGCCCATCGCCAAAAATAAAGAAATAGGCCACCTGGCCGAAAATTTAATGCACAGCAACCCAATTTTTTTTTTTTTTTAATTTATTTATTTTTTTTTTCTCCCCACCACCATTTTTTAAAACACCCAAGGTCCCAAGAAAGTTTGTGGCCTTATCACAGCAAGCCACGAAAGTTTGTGGCCATCAAAATCACAAATAACGGGTCCCTTTTCCCGCATCCCGTAGGACGTCCATTTTCCCCAAAACCCCTCCCCCCTCCCCCCCTGAAACCACCCACCCAACCTACACTAAACCCCCCCACCCATACAATACACAAAACTATACACGTATATACATTACACAACATAACCAAAGCAAACACAACATAACAATAGCACAATATGAACAACTGACCATAAACATGAACCAAAAGTCAGACCCAAGTTCAGTGCTTGCAAGCCCTATATTCGGGTTTCCAATACCGTAAAACAAAAAACTATAATGTGAGGGGAGCAGCCCACCACCAGGAAACTGGAGACTACCGAGGCTCTCACCCTAATCTAACACACAAACAGCCTGTCCCTCCCTATTAAAGAAAAAGAAAAACCTGTCCCTACCGCCCTACCAATCTTTCCCTACCTGTCCCTCTCTGACCCTCACTACCAACCTAATGCTAACTACCTATCTCTAAAGACTGTCCCTGTCTGTCCCTCCCTGACCCTACACATCCATCTGACCCTGCAAATAAATATAAAATATAGAAAGGGACTAAACTAACCCTATCACAGACACACATACCCTAACTCTCCCTAGGGCACATTAAATGAGAACCCCCTCCATAGAAGGGAAGCCCTCCCTGCACCCAGCCTCTCATACTCCAGTGAGCGCACTTTTGCCAGGTCACCCAGGATGTTCCTAATCACTTCTTCCCGGGGGAGGACTTTCTGCTGGGTGGACACTAAACACCGTGCGTTCCACGTGTAAAACCTAGTCACTAAGCTAACTAAGAAAACAGTGCCCCGATCTCGGCCACGAAGGGATCTGAATGCCCCATAGGCCCACTCCGCATAGGAAAGGCCTGCCAGCCTGGGCCAGCCAATGGAAGCACCCACCCTCTTGTAGACCTCTGTATTAAAAGGACACCGAAGCAGGAAGTGCTCCATGCTTTCAAGCATGTCGCCACACTCCTCGCGGGGACAATCCCGGTCATCAGAGTTCCTGTACTTCAGGTTGTCCCTCACATACAGTCTCCCATGGAAGCAGCGCCAAGCCAAGTCCCAAAACTTCAAGGGGATCCGCTTACAGTTTAATAACCCGAGCCCCACCTCCAGATCCCGGCTTGGGCAATCCTTGAGGGCCAGGGGCTTCTGGAAGTGGGTCAACAGAACCCTATTGTCAAGTAACCTCCTTGACAAGGTCCTGATCTCCCACACTCCCAGACCCCACCGGCGGATCACCTTCACAACCAGGGTAGCATAAGCCGGAAGATGCCCATGAGGCGTGCGAAGGTCCTTCACCCGCCCTCCTGTCTCCCATTGCTGGAAGAAAGGCCGAAACCACCCCCTACAGGAGAATACCCACGGAGGAGCCCTCTCTAACCAGAGGTTGGCGATGTTTGCCTTAAGAAAGGTGTTTACCAGAAACACCACTGGGTTGACCATACCCAACCCTCCTAGTCTCCTCGTGCGATACGTGACCTCCCTCCTTATTAGGTTCAGCCTATTCCCCCATAATAGTTGGAAGAACAGGCTGTAGACCCGTGTCCAAAGAGGTTGTGGCAAGATGCAGACGCTGCCCAGGTATATTAATAAAGGGAGCAAATACCCCTTGGCCAGGTTAACCCTTTCCCTCAGGGTCAAGGACCAACCCTTCCACTGATCCACCTTCTGGGCGGCAATCTTAAGTCTGCCCTCCCAGTTTTGCTGGGGATAGTCCCCCGGGCCGAAACTGATGCCTAAAATTTTTGCTGTGGCCTGAGGCCCTGGAAGGGTGTCCGGGAGATCGAAACTTGGATCTCCCCCTCCCAGCCAGAGACTCTCACACTTATCCCGGTTGATCATGGACCCAGAAGCCACCGAGTAGCACTCAACTTCAGACATGACCCAGTCCGCCTCCTCTCTCGAGGATACAAAGAGGGAAACGTCGTCGGCGTACGCCACTACCCTCAAGGTGGCCTCTGGCTCCGCCCGGTCCATCCCGACTCCCACCAACGGTCCGCGCTCCACTCTCCTTAAAAAGGGGTCGATCGCGAACACGTATAACAGTGGGCTCAGAGGACAGCCCTGGCGGACACCAGACCTCACCTCAAAAGGGGGTCCGACCCAACCGTTCACAAGCGGAAAAGTCTCTGCCCCATTGTATAATACTCTCAACCAATCAACAAACCTCCCGGGCAGACCGTACCTCAGAAGGACGGACCAGAGGTACTCATGGTTAACCCGGTCAAAGGCCTTCGCCTGGTCTAAGGACAACAAGTACCCCTTCCAGAGACCTGCCCTGCCCTGCTCCACTGCCTCTCGGACACAGAGCACAGCACTAAAAGTACTGCGGCCTGGAACAGAGCAGTGCTGGGCCCCCGAAAGGAGTCCGGGTGCAAACTTCACCAATCGATTGAAAAGCACCTTTGCCAGAACCTTTCGGTCCGTATTGAGAAGCGCTATGGGACGCCAATTCTCAATACGGGACGAGTCTTTACCCTTTGACAGGATAATCAGGGCGGACTTCCTCATTGAACCGGGAAGAATGTCCGAGGAGAGACATTCATTAAAAACCTCAGTCATGAGGGGGACCAAAGAGTCCCTAAAAGTCCTGTAAAACTCGGATGTTAAGCCATCCGGACCGGGCGATTTTTTGGGCCGGAGCCCATCAATGGCCCGTCTCACTTCCTCTTCCCTGATTGCTTCTGCCAAACCATGAAGAGAGGGGTCATCCCCTGGTTCAGGGATGGTTTCAGCCAGGAAAGCCGACATCTCATCCCGATCTGGATCCCTCCTTCCCAAGAGATGCGAGTAGAAGGATCTGACCACCTCCAGGATCCCTGATTTGGATCTGTTCAGGGAACCCGTACTGTCGATCAGTCCTGTTACCATCTTGCAACTCACTGACATCCTGCAGTTCCTGTAGGGGTCGGGCGAGCGGTACCTCCCGAAATCCCTCTCAAAAACTAAGGATGTGTGCCTATCATACTGGCACCCCTTGAGCAAGGCCTTCACCCTGGAGATTTCCTCACGGTCCCCTCCAGTCGAGACGAGCTGCTCGAGTTTCCTCCCCAGCTCCCGATACAGGCGGTACCTGTTCAGGCCTCTGAGGCTCAAAAGCTGACGGAAGAACCCCGCAACCCTTGTTTTGAAGATCTCCCACCACTCAGACTTACTGCTACAGAGACCGAAGAGAGGTACCTGGCTCTGAAGAAATTCCTCAAAGGATTGTCTCACATCCGCTTCTTCCAACAGGGACGAATTCAGCTTCCATAGGCCTCTCCCTATCCGGGGAGTCTCTGCAACATTCAAGGAAAAGGAAATGAAACAGTGATCGGAGAATTCCACCTCAACAGCGGACACTGCAGAAGAGACGGCTTCCTCCTTTAAAAAAAACCTATCTATCCTAGACCTACAACTACCCCTATGAAAGGTGAAACCCCCGTGACCTGGGGTGTGCCGGATGTGGACATCCACCAGGCGAGCTTCGCTTGCTATGCTGTTAAGGGTATTACTATCAAAAGCCAGCCTTCGGTCTCCGGGGCCTCCCCTATCACGGGATCTAGTTATAGTATTAAAGTCCCCACCGAAGACCACCTGCCGGCTGGTAAAAAGATAGGGCTTGATCTTCAGGAAGAGACATTTACGGTCCCACTTTGACTGTGGACCATAGATGTTAATGAGCCGGAGCTCCTGTCCCCCCATGAAGACGTCAAGGACCAAGCACCTCCCCATTTCTACCTCGATCACCCGTCTGCATTCCACCGAAGCGGCCTTAAAAAGGACCGCTACCCCGCTATACGGCTCGGCCGCAAGAGACCAGTATGAGGGCCCGCACCTCCACTCCCTCCTTGCTTTGTAAATGGCCCCCATGTCCGTTAGTCTGGTCTCCTGCAAAAATAAAATGTCAGCCTCAACTCGGTTGAAAAAATCAAAGGCCATAAATCTGGCCGCATCTGACTTTATACTGGCGACATTAATCGACGCCAGAGTCAACGGGGTAGGTTCCGCCATCATGGGTGATTGAGTTAGACGGCCTTCTTTTTCACCGCACCCCTCGATTTACTTTTTTCACCCTCAGAGGAGGAGCCAGACTCTCCCCTCCTCTTTAGTGACACCGAGGTGTCCATAGCACCCGTCACCACCTTCCCAGTACCGGGTTCCTCACCCCTGGACCCCAGAGCAGTCCCCCCCCCCAGAGGAAAGTGAGCCCTCCGGAGGACGGACCCCGCCGCTCCCTGAAGGCACCTCAGATGTTACCGCCGGTCCCTCACCCCCGACCTCCGACACAGCAGAGTCATCGAGGGCATGGAACCGGTTGGAGAGGGGGATCAGAGGGGAGCCGGTGAGCCCTTCCGTAGGCACCTTAGTGGCCAGGGGGGGGGCCTTAGATGTTTTTGCCCCCTTTCGGTTCCTCCTCCGACTCTTACTGTCACCTTTTGTTTTAGGCTGCTCCACCACCTCCTCGTCCAGACTTTCATACTGGGAGGAGTCATCAGAAGCAGCCACCTCCTCCCTCTCCATCCTCCTGATCTCCTCGTTCACCGCCTCCTCCCCCAGGGCCTCAGGGGCACCGGCTGCCGCTTCCGAGGAGGGTACAGACATCACCCCAGTCGCCTGGGGCTTATCCTGCCCCCTACCCCAACGGCGCCTCACCTGATGCCACTGGCGGGCAGATGTATTGGCCACACCTTCCTTCACTGGCCCCTCAGCCCCTCTCCCGCCCCCACCTCCAGCATCAGCAGAAGATGAACCGCCAGGGACTCCCCCATGGCTCACCCCTGCCTGACCAGAGATGGCGTTAGAAAAGGAGCGGGGGCAGCGGCTGTACGGGTGACCTAGGTCACCACACAGGTGACACCTAATGTCACCACAGGCCGCGGCAAGATGACCTACCCCGCCACACAAGGCACATTTCTGTACCTTGCAGCCCGCGCTGAAGTGACGGGGATCACCGCACCTGTGGCAGACCTTCGGTTGCCCCTGGTAGAAGATCAGGATCCTGTCTCTCCCCAGAAACGCTGAGGAAGGGATGTGGGTGACAGTACCGCCTGAGACCTTCAACCTCATCATGAAGGTCCAGCCCCCTGACCAGATGCCAAACTCGTCCCTGTTCTTTTTTGGGACGTCCGTGACCTCCCCATAGCGAGAAAGCCACGTCAAGATATCGACTCCAGAGAGTGACTCGTTATTGGTTAGAACGGTCACCCTCTTTACGCCATTTTGGCGAGACACCGCCTGCATGGCAAAGTCTCGCCAGCCGGGCTCCCCCTTCACCAGTTCAAAATTCGACCAGAAAAGCTCTAGGCCCTCCGGTCGAACAAAACTGATGTCGAAGACGGGGGTACCAAAAGGATGGATCAGGGCAAAAATGTCAGTCGCCCTGAAGTCCATCTTCAGGAGGAGCTCCACGACCCTCGCTCTTTGCGGGCACGCTTCACTGCCCCTCCACCGAAGACGGACTACATTCCTCCTGGCCACCCCCTGCCCGGCTGTCGGGAGGGACCACACTGTCTCCCCCTCCCTTTTATCTTGGAAGGCGGCCTGGCCGTGTCTATCCAGCCAAAAGGCCAGGTCCACCTCTCTTCCCTCTACCTGGATCATCCGTTCTCCCTTCTTGAGGGCCTCCAGAAAACGGCGCCGCAAGTCACCATCCCTGAGGTCCAGAGGTGAGGAAGCCCCCCGAGAGGACCCCGAGGCCCCGGCTACTACCCCCGCAAAACTCCGAGGACCAGCAGCCGGGGGGGCAGATGGACCAGCCCTGTCCCCACTCCCCCCACTACCAACAGACATACCATTCTTACCCCCGGCCACCGACACGCCAATATTCGTATCCTCAACCACAGCCACATTCATACCCACGCCATCCCCATCCATGTCAACAGTCACCCCACCTGGGCCACTCTCACTCACATGCACACTGGGGTCACAGTTCTTCATTTTTTTCAAGTATTTTTTGTCAGCAGTTTATCCACTGCTGCCACCTGCTGGCAGCACCTTCCCTGCCGGGGGGATTTGGGAGCCAGGTACTGAGACTTTTGCCGGTGCCCCTGCCCCAGATAAGCCCACGAGCACAGGGGACACCGACAGGCAGGCACCACCTCTGCTGCCTGTTACAGCTGTGGCACCACTGCTCCCAGCAGCTGCCGACGCTAAGCCCCGCCCATTTTCGGGCGGAGCCACGCCCACTTGGGTAGGTTTTGCCTGAGAGGCCACGCCCCCGCACCAGGCAGCACGGTGGGGGCCCCGGAGGCCACTCCCACTGGTGCCGTGGGTGACAGGGAGGCCACGCTCCCCGCACCAGGCAGCACAGTGGGGGCCCCAGAGGCCACTCCCACCGGTGCCGTGGATGACAGGGAGGCCACGCCCCCCACACCAGGCAGCACGGTGGGGGCCCCGGAGGCCACTCCCACCGGTGCCGTGGGTGACAGGGAGGCCACGCCCCCCGCACCAGGCAGCACAGTGGGGGCCCCAGAGGCCACTCCCACCGGTGCCGTGGATGACAGGGAGGCCACGCCCCCCACACCAGGCAGCACGGCGGGGGCCCCAGAGACCACTCCCACCGGTGCCTTTGGTGACAGGGAGGCCACGCCCCCCGCACCAGGCAGCACGGTGGGGGCCCCAGAGGCCACTCCCACTGGCGCCGTGGATGGCTGGGAGGCCACACCCCCCGAAGCCGGCCGCGCAGGGACCCCCGAAGCTGACCCGGAGCCGGGTCTACTCACAGGGGCCCCTGGACCAGCGGCACCAGCTCTCAGGGGCATAGCACCCCCTACCGTCACACCTGTTGCCACAAAAAGCCTGGCCACCCCAGCTCCGGTGGCCGGCCCCAGGCTAGGCCACTCCCCCTCGGCACCCAGCGGCGGTGGAGCCCCCCGCGCTGACCCATTACTGGGCCCCTGCGCAGGGGGCCCCGACCTCGCCACGGATTTTGCCAGGGGAGCAAGCCCCACCTTTCCTTTATGAGCCGGCTCTGCCGGAGCCGCAGGCCCCGAGCCCTTCACCTTACCAGGTCTCTGGGTCCCTGAAAGTGATCCAGATTTAGTGGATCCGTGCGTGAGGGACCCAGACACCCCAGCACACGCCGCCGGAGATGCGGCCCCGGCTGTCGGTGCGCCGCCAGCAGAGCAGGAGGCAGCGGCAGATGTATAAGCCGCCCCCTGCACGCCAGCAGGCGCACCAGGTGCCAGGCCAGACCCCCCTTTTACAGGGGATCCAGCCCGAGCACCACCACAGATCACACCCACCGTCGGGCCGCCCTCCGCGCCATGCTCCATATCAGACACCTTGGACCCACTGCCTCCATTACCACAAACAGGGGCAGCGCTCTGCGTGCCATGGCCTATGTTCTCCCCGCTCCCTCGCTGTGGACCCACAACAGAGTCCAAGCCGGGGTGGGTGGCGGGTGCCGCACAACGGGACAGGGGGGCCCCAGAGAGGGGGACATACACAAATTTATGTGCAATAGATGTTTTCTTTTTTTTTTTTGCTTTTCTCTTCGTCCCCCTCCCGGATGCCTCATCCTCGCAGATCTCATCCCCGAACGTAAGCTGACCAAAACGTACCGGGGACTCGATCTGCTGGATCTGCTGCATGATAAGGCAGCCCCCCTCACTGCTGCTACTCCCATCATCCTCATCCTCCCCCTCGCTCCCGCTGCCCTCTGAAGGGCTAGAATCAGATGGGAGAGCCATCTGCTCAGGGGCTATCCCGCTATGCGATGCCTGGAGATCACTTACCAGGCCACCAGGCGGTGGGTAGGGTGCGACCTCCTCCACGCATACCTCTTCTTCCTCCTCCTCCACCGCCTGGCCGGGGCCCTGCGACCCCTCCAGAGCCCCACCGGTCATGGCTCTGAACCGGTCATCATTCCGCAGCTTCTCCAAGAAGGGTCCACTGCCTGCCAGTATGGTGCTCCTGCGGTCCTGCAGCTCTTGGATGGCTTGCTTGATTTTCCAGACCGCGGCGGATAGCTCAGGCTTCTTGGTGCCAGAGGCCCTTTCGGACCTCTCCTGAGCTACCGTCAACTCCCCACAGAGGGAACTTAGCTTTTTTGTAGTGTCCTCATACTCACAGAGGTGCGCATGGACACGGGAGGCATAGGTGACGGTTGCCTCCCTCGCCACCTTGGTACCCCAATCAGGGGGCACCGCTGCAGCACCTCTGCTGGCACTCGACCCACCTCCGGAGGGAGGAGCCGCCGCGGTCGTAGCCTCGGGGGTCCTCCGGGTCCTCATGGCGGACCCCTTGCTGCCTCGGCCTGATGTTGTAGCCTTAGCCGGCTTGGTGTTCCTCCCACCCCCCCGCCAGCTTGGACCGGGAGGTGGGAGCTGGGGGCCCAGCCCCGGAGGCCAGTCCCACTATGAGCCTTCTTTCCTGGGAAGGGGGCACACAAAAAGTCCCAGATGGAAAAAAAAAAAACCTCCCTTCCCAGGAGCTCTCTCCACAGCAGCACACAGTCCAGGGAGCACACTCAGCACAGCTCGCTGCAGGCTCCACCTCCACCACTTCCTGCAGGGAACTGCAACAGGCTGAACTGGAGCTCTTTTATTATAAAAGTACAAAAACACATATACAAAACACAAAAACCAAACCACAGATACAATTATACAACAAACAAACAACTAACAACCAACAAAACCCCAGCAAGACATAACCTAAAATCTGAAATTATACGAGTCCAACAAAGAAATATGTGACGACACAAAGTCCAAGTCCTCCAGCAGACTCTCTAGGAGACCCCCCAGCAAGGGAAGACCCTACCATACCTCCAGGGTGCGCCCTAAAACGCACCCGACCCCCAGCATACACAACATCCATACCTGCACATTCATACCTAACGCCCTAACAAAAAAGGAAAACTAAATAACTGGCCCATCGCCAAAAATAAAGAAATAGGCCACCTGGCCGAAAATTTAATGCACAGCAACCCAATTTTTTTTTTTTTTTTATTTATTTTTTTTTTTTTTCTCCCCACCACCATTTTTTAAAACACCCAAGGTCCCACGAAAGTTTGTGGCCTTATCACAGCAAGCCACGAAAGTTTGTGGCCATCAAAATCACAAATAACGGGTCCTTTTTCCCGCATCCCGTAGGACGTCCATTTTCCCAAAACCCCTCCCCCCTCCCCCCCTGAAACCCCCCACCCAACCTACACTAAACCCCCCCACCCATACAATACACAAAACTATACACGTATATACATTACACAACATAACCAAAGCAAACACAACATAACAATAGCACAATATGAACAACTGACCATAAACATGAACCAAAAGTCAGACCCAAGTTCAGTGCTTGCAAGCCCTATATTCGGGTTTCCAATACCGTAAAACAAAA
The DNA here is from genome assembly GCF_046119375.1 of Phyllobates terribilis. Classification (NCBI taxonomy): domain Eukaryota; kingdom Metazoa; phylum Chordata; class Amphibia; order Anura; family Dendrobatidae; genus Phyllobates; species Phyllobates terribilis. The sequence goes on along the minus strand of NW_027362768.1, from coordinate 86,531,578 downwards.
AACTATAATGTGAGGGGAGCAGCCCACCACCAGGAAACTGGAGACTACTGAGGCTCTCACCCTAATCTAACACACAAACAGCCTGTCCCTCCCTATTAAAGAAAAAGAAAAACCTGTCCCTACCGCCCTACCAATCTTTCCCTACCTGTCCCTCTCTGACCCTCACTACCAACCTAATGCTAACTACCTATCCCTAAAGACTGTCCCTGTCTGTCCCTCCCTGACCCTACACATCCATCTGACCCTGCAAATAAATATAAAATATAGAAAGGGACTAAACTAACCCTATCACAGACACACATACCCTAACTCTCCCTAGGGCACATTAAATGAGAACCCCCTCCATAGAAGGGAAGCCCTCCCTGCACCCAGCCTCTCATACTCCAGTGAGCGCACTTTTGCCAGGTCACCCAGGATGTTCCTAATCACTTCTTCCCGGGGGAGGACTTTCTGCTGGGTGGACACTAAACACCGTGCGTTCCACGTGTAAAACCTAGTCACTAAGCTAACTAAGAAAACAGTGCCCCGATCTCGGCCACCAAGGGATCTGAATGCCCCATAGGCCCACTCTGCATAGGAAAGGCCTGCCAGCCTGGGCCAGCCAATGGAAGCACCCACCCTCTTGTAGACCTCTGTATTAAAAGGACACCGAAGCAGGAAGTGCTCCATGCTTTCAAGCATGTCGCCACACTCCTCGCGGGGACAATCCCGGTCATCAGAGTTCCTGTACTTCAGGTTGTCCCTCACATACAGTCTCCCATGGAAGCAGCGCCAAGCCAAGTCCCAAAACTTCAAGGGGATCCGCTTAGAGTTTAATAACCCGAGCCCCACCTCCAGATCCCGGCTTGGGCAATCCTTGAGGGCCAGGGGCTTCTGGAAGTGGGTCAACAGAACCCTATTGTCAAGTAACCTCCTTGACAAGGTCCTGATCTCCCACAATCCCAGACCCCACCGGCGGATCACCTTCACAACCAGGGTAGCATAAGCCGGAAGATGCCCATGAGGCGTGCGAAGGTCCTTCACCCGCCCTCCTGTCTCCCATTGCTGGAAGAAAGGCCGAAACCACCCCCTACAGGAGAATACCCACGGAGGAGCAATCTCTAACCAGAGGTTGGCGATGTTTGCCTTAAGAAAGGTGTTTACCAGAAACACCACTGGGTTGACCATACCCAACCCTCCTAGTCTCCTCGTGCGATACGTGACCTCCCTCCTTATTAGGTTCAGCCTATTCCCCCATAATAGTTGGAAGAACAGGCTGTAGACCCGTGTCCAAAGAGGTTGTGGCAAGATGCAGACGCTGCCCAGGTATATTAATAAAGGGAGCAAATACCCCTTGGCCAGGTTAACCCTTTCCCTCAGGGTCAAGGACCAACCCTTCCACTGATCCACCTTCTGGGCAGCAATCTTAAGTCTGCCCTCCCAGTTTTGCTGGGGAAAGTCCCCCGGGCCGAAACTGATGCCTAAAATTTTTGCTGTGGCCTGAGGCCCTGGAAGGGTGTCCGGGAGATCGAAACTTGGATCTCCCCCTCCCAGCCAGAGACTCTCACACTTATCCCGGTTGATCATGGACCCAGAAGCCACCGAGTAGCGCTCAACTTCAGACATGACCCAGTCCGCCTCCTCTCTCGAGGATACAAAGAGGGAAACGTCGTCGGCGTACGCCACTACCCTCAAGGTGGCCTCTGGCTCCGCCCGGTCCATCCCGACTCCCACCAACGGTCCACGCTCCACTCTCCTTAAAAAGGGGTCGATCGCGAACACGTATAACAGTGGGCTCAGAGGACAGCCCTGGCGGACACCAGACCTCACCTCAAAAGGGGGTCCGACCCAACCGTTCACAAGCGGAAAAGTCTCTGCCCCATTGTATAATACTCTCAACCAATCAACAAACCTCCTGGGCAGACCGTACCTCAGAAGGACGGACCAGAGGTACTCATGGTTAACCCGGTCAAAGGCCTTCGCCTGGTCTAAGGACAGCAAGTACCCCCCTTCCAGAGACCTGCCCTGCCCTGCTCCACTGCCTCTCGGACACCGAGCACAGCACTAAAAGTACTGCGGCCTGGAACAGAGCAGTGCTGGGCCCCCGAAAGGAGCCCGGGTGCAAACTTCACCAATCGATTGAAAAGCACCTTTGCCAGAACCTTTCGGTCCGTATTGAGAAGCGCTATGGGACGCCAATTCTCAATACGGGACGAGTCTTTACCCTTTGACAGGATAATCAGGGCGGACTTCCTCATTGAACCGGGAAGAATGTCCGAGGAGAGACATTCATTAAAAACCTCAGTCATGAGGGGGACCAAAGAGTCCCTAAAAGTCCTGTAAAACTCGGATGTTAAGCCATCCGGACCGGGCGATTTTTTGGGCCGGAGCCCATCAATGGCCCGTCTCACTTCCTCTTCCCTGATTGCTTCTGCCAAACCATGAAGAGAGGGGTCATCCCCTGGTTCAGGGATGGTTTCAGCCAGGAAAGCCGACATCTCATCCCGATCTGGATCCCTCCTTCCCAAGAGATGCGAGTAGAAGGATCTGACCACCTCCAGGATCCCTGATTTGGATCTGTTCAGGGAACCTGTACTGTCGATCAGTCCTGTTACCATCTTGCAACTCACTGACATCCTGCAGTTCCTGTAGGGGTCGGGCGAGCGGTACCTCCCGAAATCCCTCTCAAAAACTAAGGATGTGTGCCTATCATACTGGCACCCCTTGAGCAAGGCCTTCACCCTGGAGATTTCCTCACGGTCCCCTCCAGTCGAGACGAGCTGCTCGAGTTTCCTCCCCAGCTCCCGATACAGGCGGTACCTGTTCAGGCCTCTGATGCTCGAAAGCTGACGGAAGAACCCCGCAACCCTTGTTTTGAAGATCTCCCACCACTCAGACTTACTGCTACAGAGACCCAAGAGAGGTACCTGGCTCTGAAGAAATTCCTCAAAGGATTGTCTCACATCCGCTTCTTCCAACAGGGACGAATTCAGCTTCCATAGGCCTCTCCCTATCCGGGGAGTCTCTGCAACATTCAAGGAAAAGGAAATGAAACAGTGATCGGAGAATTCCACCTCAACAGCGGACACTGCAGAAGAGACGGCTTCCTCCTTTAAAAAAAACCTATCTATCCTAGACCTACAACTACCCCTATGAAAGGTGAAACCCCCGTGACCTGGGGTGTGCCGGATGTGGACATCCACCAGGCGAGCTTCGCTTGCTATGCTGTTAAGGGTATTACTATCAAAAGCCAGCCTTCGGTCTCCGGGGCCTCCCCTATCACGGGATCTAGTTATAGTATTAAAGTCCCCACCGAAGACCACCTGCCGGCTGGTAAAAAGATAGGGCTTGATCTTCAGGAAGAGACATTTACGGTCCCACTTTGACTGTGGACCATAGATGTTAATGAGCCGGAGCTCCTGTCCCCCCATGAAGACGTCAAGGACCAAGCACCTCCCCATTTCTACCTCGATCACCCGTCTGCATTCCACCGAAGCGGCCTTAAAAAGGACCGCTACCCCGCTATACGGCTCGGCCGCAAGAGACCAGTATGAGGGCCCGCACCTCCACTCCCTCCTTGCTTTGTAAATGGCCCCCATGTCCGTTAGTCTGGTCTCCTGCAAAAATAAAATGTCAGCCTCAACTCGGTTGAAAAAATCAAAGGCCATAAATCTGGCCGCATCTGACTTTATACTGGCGACATTAATCGACGCCAGAGTCAACGGGGTAGGTTCCGCCATCATGGGTGATTGAGTTAGACGGCCTTCTTTTTCACCGCACCCCTCGATTTACTTTTTTCACCCTCAGAGGAGGAGCCAGACTCTCCCCTCCTCTTTAGTGACACCGAGGTGTCCATAGCACCCGTCACCACCTTCCCAGTACCGGGTTCCTCACCCCTGGACCCCAGAGCAGTCCCCCCCCCCAGAGGAAAGTGAGCCCTCCGGAGGACGGACCCCGCCGCTCCCTGAAGGCACCTCAGATGTTACCGCCGGTCCCTCACCCCCGACCTCCGACACAGCAGAGTCATCGAGGGCATGGAACCGGTTGGAGAGGGGGATCAGAGGGGAGCCGGTGAGCCCTTCCGTAGGCACCTTAGTGGCCAGGGGGGGGGCCTTAGATGTTTTTGCCCCCCTTCGGTTCCTCCTCCGACTCTTACTGGTCTTACTGTCACCTTTTGTTTTAGGCTGCTCCACCACCTCCTCGTCCAGACTTTCATACTGGGAGGAGTCATCAGAAGCAGCCACCTCCTCCCTCTCCATCCTCCTGATCTCCTCGTTCACCGCCTCCTCCCCCAGGGCCTCAGGGGCACCGGCTGCCGCTTCCGAGGAGGGTACAGACATCACCCCAGTCGCCTGGGGCTTATCCTGCCCCCTACCCCCACGGCGCCTCACCTGATGCCACTGGCGGGCAGATGTATTGGCCACGCCTTCCTTCACTGGCCCCTCAGCCCCTCTCCCGCCCCCACCTCCAGCATCAGCAGAAGATGAACCGCCAGGGACTCCCCCATGGCTCACCCCTGCCTGACCAGAGATGGCGTTAGAAAAGGAGCGGGGGCAGCGGCTGTACGGGTGACCTAGGTCACCACACAGGTGACACCTAATGTCAACACAGGCCGCGGCAAGATGACCTACCCCGCCACACAAGGCACATTTCTGTACCTTGCAGCCCGCGCTGAAGTGACGGGGATCACCGCACCTGTGGCAGACCTTCGGTTGCCCCTGGTAGAAGATCAGGATCCTGTCTCTCCCCAGAAACGCTGAGGAAGGGATGTGGGTGACAGTACCGCCTGAGACCTTCAACCTCATCATGAAGGTCCAGCCCCCTGACCAAATGCCAAACTCGTCCCTGTTCTTTTTTGGGACGTCCGTGACCTCCCCATAGCGAGAAAGCCACGTCAAGATATCGACTCCAGAGAGTGACTCGTTATTGGTTAGAACGGTCACCCTCTTTACGCCATTTTGGCGAGACACCGCCTGCACGGCAAAGTCTCGCCAGCCGGGATCCCCCTTCACCAGTTCAAAATTCGACCAGAAAAGCTCTAGGCCCTCCGGTCGAACAAAACTGATGTCGAAGACGGGGGTACCAAAAGGATGGATCAGGGCAAAAATGTCAGTCGCCCTGAAGTCCATCTTCAGGAGGAGCTCCACGACCCTCGCTCTTAGCGGGCACGCTTCACTGCCCCTCCACCGAAGACGGACTACATTCCTCCTGGCCACCCCCTGCCCGGCTGTCGGGAGGGACCACACTGTCTCCCCCTCCCTTTTATCTTGGAAGGCGGCCTGGCCGTGTCTATCCAGCCAAAAGGCCAGGTCCACCTCTCTTCCCTCTACCTGGATCATCCGTTCTCCCTTCTTGAGGGCCTCCAGAAAACGGCGCCGCAAGTCACCATCCCTGAGGTCCAGAGGTGAGGAAGCCCCCCGAGAGGACCCCGAGGCCCCGGCTACTACCCCCGCAAAACTCCGAGGACCAGCAGCCGGGGGGGCAGATGGACCAGCCCTGTCCCCACTCCCCCCACTACCAACAGACATACCATTCTTACCCCCGGCCACCGACACGCCAACATTCGTATCCTCAACCACAGCCACATTCATACCCACGCCATCCCCATCCATGTCAACAGTCACCCCACCTGGGCCACTCTCACTCACATGCACACTGGGGTCACAGTTCTTCATTTTTTTCAAGTATTTTTTGCCAGCAGTTTTTCCACTGCTGCCACCTGCTGGCAGCACCTTCCCTGCCGGTGGGATTTGGGAGCCAGGTACTGAGACTTTTGCCGGTGCCCCTGCCCCAGATAAGCCCACGAGCACAGGGGACACAGACAGGCAGGCACCACCTCTGCTGCCTGTTACAGCTGTGGCACCACTGCTCCCAGCAGCTGCCGACGCTAAGCCCCGCCCATTTTCGGGCGGAGCCACGCCCACTTGGGCAGGTTTTGCCTGAGAGGCCACGCCCCCCGCACCAGGCAGCACGGTGGGGGCCCCGGAGGCCACTCCCACTGGTGCCATGGGTGACAGGGAGGCCACGCCCCCCACACCAGGCAGCACAGTGGGGGCCCCAGAGGCCACTCCCACCGGTGCCGTGGATGACAGGGAGGCCACGCCCCCCACACCAGGCAGCACGGTGGGGGCCCCGGAGGCCACTCCCACCGGTGCCGTGGGTGACAGGGAGGCCACGCCCCCCGCACCAGGCAGCACAGTGGGGGGCCCAGAGGCCACTCCCACCGGTGCCGTGGATGACAGGGAGGCCACGCCCCCACACCAGGCAGCACGGCGGGGGCCCCAGAGGCCACTCCCACCGGTGCCTTTGGTGACAGGGAGGCCACGCCCCCCACACCAGGCAGCACGGTGGGGGCCCCAGAGGCCACTCCCACTGGCGCCGTGGACGGCTGGGAGGCCACACCCCCCGAAGCCGGCCGCGCAGGGACCCCCGAAGCTGACCCGGAGCCGGGTCTACTCACAGGGGCCCCTGGACCAGCGGCACCAGCTCTCAGGGGCATAGCACCCCCTACCGTCACACCTGTTGCCACAAAAAGCCTGGCCACCCCAGCTCCGGTGGCCGGCCCCAGGCTAGGCCACTCCCCCTCGGCACCCAGCGGCGGTGGAGCCCCCCGCGCTGACCCATTACTGGGCCCCTGCGCAGGGGGCCCCGACCTCGCCACGGATTTTGCCAGGGGAGCAAGCCCCACCTTTCCTTTATGAGCCGGCTCTGCCGGAGCCGCAGGCCCCGCGCCCTTCACCTTACCAGGTCTCTGGGTCCCTGAAAGTGATCCAGATTTAGTGGATCCGTGCGTGTTGGACCCAGACACGCCAGCACACGCCGCCGGAGATGCGGCCCCGGCTGTCGGTGCGCCGCCAGCAGAGCAGGAGGCAGCGGCAGATGTACAAGCCGCCCCCTGCACGCCAGCAGGCGCACCAGGTGCCAGGCCAGACCCCCATTTTACAGGGGATACAGCCCGAGCACCACCACAGATCACACCCACCGTCGGGCCGCCCTCCACGCCATGCTCCATATCAGACACCTTGGACCCACTGCCTCCATTACCACAAACAGGGGCAGCGCTCTGCGTGCCATGGCCTATGTTCTCCCCGCTCCCTCGCTGTGGACCCACAACAGAGTCCAAGCCGGGGTGGGTGGCGGGTGCCGCACAACGGGACAGGGGGGCCCCAGAGAGGGGGACATACACGAACTTATGTGCAATAGATGTTTTCTTTTTTTTTTTTGCTTTTCTCTTCGTCCCCCTCCCGGATGCCTCATCCTCGCAGATCTCATCCCCGAACGTAAGCTGACCAAAACGTACCGGGGACTCGATCTGCTGGATCTGCTGCATGATAAGGCAGCCCCCCTCACTGCTGCTACTCCCATCATCCTCATCCTCCCCCTCGCTCCCGCTGCCCTCTGAAGGGCTAGAATCAGACGGGAGAGCCATCTGCTCAGGGGCTATCCCGCTATGCGATGCCTGGAGATCACTTGCCAGGCCACCAGGCGGTGGGTAGGGTGCGACCTCCTCCACGCATACCTCTTCTTCCTCCTCCTCCACCGCCTGGCCGGGGCCCTGCGACCCCTCCAGAGCCCCACCGGTCATGGCTCTGAACCGGTCATCATTCCGCAGCTTCTCCAAGAAGGGTCCACTGCCTGCCAGTATGGTGCTCCTGCGGTCCTGCAGCTCTTGGATGGCTTGCTTGATTTTCCGGACCGCGGCGGATAGCTCAGGCTTCTTGATGCCAGAGGCCCTTTCGGACCTCTCCTGAGCTACCCTCAACTCCCCCCAGAGGGAACTTAGCTTTTTTGCGGTGTCCTCATACTCACAGAGGTGCGCATGGACACGGGAGGCATAGGTGACGGTTGCCTCCCTCGCCACCTTGGTACCCCAATCAGGGGGCACCGCTGCAGCACCTCTGCTGGCACTCGACCCACCTCCGGAGGGAGGAGCCGCCGCGGTCGTAGCCTCGGGGGTCCTCCGGGTCCTCATGGCGGACCCCTTGCTGCCTCGGCCTGATGTTGTAGCCTTAGCCGGCTTGGTGTTCCTCCCACCCCCCGCCAGCTTGGACCGGGAGGTGGGAGCCGGGGGCCCAGCCCCGGAGGCCAGTCCCACTATGAGCCTTCTTTCCTGGGAAGGGGGCACACAAAAAGTCCCAGATGGAAAAAAAAAAAACCTCCCTTCCCAGGAGCTCTCTCCACAGCAGCACACAGTCCAGGAAGCACACTCAGCACAGCTCGCTGCAGGCTCCACCTCCACCACTTCCTGCAGGGAACTGCAACAGGCTGAACTGGAGCTCTTTTATTATAAAAGTACAAAAACACATATACAAAACACAAAAACCAAACCACAGATACAATTATACAACAAACAAACAACTAACAACCAACAAAACCCCAGCAAGACATAACCTAAAATCTGAAATTATACAAGTCCAACAAAGAAATATGTGACGACACAAAGTCCAAGTCCTCCAGCAGACTCTCTAGGAGACCCCCCAGCAAGGGAAGACCCTACCACACCTCCAGGGTGCGCCCTAAAACGCACCCGACCCCCAGCATACACAACATCCATACCTGCACATTCATACCTAACCCCCTAAAAAAAAAAAGAAAACTAAATAACTGGCCCATCGCCAAAAATAAAGAAATAGGCCACCTGGCCGAAAATTTAATGCACAGCAACCCTATTTTTATTTTTTTATTTATTTATTTATTTTTTTCCCACCACCATTTTTTAACACCCAAGGTCCCACGAAAGTCTGTGGCCTTATCACAGCATCTCTTTTTAGGTCCCACGAAAGTTTGTGGCCCACAAATAACGGGTCCTTTTTCCCGCATCCCGTAGGACGTCCATTCTCCCAAAAACCCCTCCCCCTCCCCCCCTGAAACCCCCCACCCAACCTACACTAAACCCCCCCGTGCGCAAATTACACATACATACAATACACAAAACTATACATGTATATACAGTACTCAACATAACCAAAGCAAACACAACATAACAATAGCACAATATAAACAAATGACCATAACCATGAACAAAAGTCAGACCCAAGTTCAGTACTTGCAAATGTAGCACCCTGAGGATTCGGCTGCTACAGGGGTATTGCACCTCAACCCAGAGGTGTGATATTCCACTCCCGGGTAAGGATGGAGTGTGGATCTGAGCTCGGTAGGCTGCATGCACTACACACATCCCATTTCCGAGGAGCAGACCGACGGTACTCCCACTTAGAAATGTGCAGGTACGACCGAGTCTGTTCCTCGCTGGAGTGGGAGGGGGGTGGTACATCCCAAGTAGTGTAGGGGCAGATAGGGGGAGCAGCCTGGGTAAAGATAGGAGCTCATTGGGTGCTGGTCACCTGAGCTCACACATAGAGGGTGTATATAAGGTGGGCACCATCAGAGATCAGGGTCAGTCTTTGCAGAGCGGTCAGTCTGTCAGAGCAGAGCAGAGGAAGAGGAGCAGAGAAGCCCCAGAGAGAGAGAGAGGAGAAAGCAAGAGAGACCCAGAGGGGGAAGCAGAAGAGAGGACTCTAAGACCCCAAATTCAAGCTACGGGTGAAGAGTCGGCATCAGGGTACCGGAACCCAAGCTGGTGGGGGCAAAAACACACCCCAGCCAGAGACCGGAGGCCGTGGGCAGCGTCTGCCACGGCCACCCACCACATCCACCACGAAGGCATACCACGTGGAGGGTCAGGGAACCCAAGGCCAAGGGTCACCCAACAGAAGGCCCGAGGGAGCTGGACCTGGGTGGATCAATAGTGGGGACGGCCAGAGAAAGGACAGAAGGAGAGCTCAGGGTCACGCTCCGGACTCGCTTGGGGGTTGGCTGGATCCAGGACCTGGTGGACGCAGCACGGCTCGGGAGGTCACTTGAAGCTGGAGTGACCGGAACATCAGCAGTGAGTAAATACCCTAAACTGCACAACCCGACTCTGTCTTCCTTTAACACCTATGCTGCACCACCACAACCCCCATCCTCTGCACCTGACCCCCTGAGGCTATACCCCACCCGTTGGGGGTTATACCATCAAAAGCTGCACCTACACCATCAGCCTCAGCGGACCCTGCTGCAGCGGCGGCCATAGTGACCGCAACACAACGGGTGGCGTAGTCGACAATAAAGAACTTATAACATCTGTAGGACTGCCACATACAACTGAGTTTGACACCCTGGGCACGGACCGGGTCACAGCCACTCGGAAGACTACAACTCCCATCTGATCCGGCTCCGGGTATTCCCCTAAAGAATATGGCCCAGGGGGCGCATCAACTTTGGCGTAGTCGGCAGGATTACGTGCCCGCAACACCCGGGTACTGCGTGCCTGAAGAACAGTGCAAGTTTACCTCAAAAAGAAGTCTCCTGCCGGTTCCGGAGGGTCCCCGCCATCGGACCCCATCACCAGTCGATTCCCGCCGGTTGTCCGCCATTAACAGCTTTTTCCCGCCATCTGCAGAGTTTCCCGCCACTGGGAAGCGATTCCCGCCATTTCCAAAGGTTTCCCGCCTTGGAAGAGCGGACGCCATTATGGGCGTGCCAGAGGGTGGCGAGAGGCCACCTCCCATCGTGGGCCAGGACCGAAAATGGCGCCAAAAGTGGAAACCGCCCCCACCAACAGAGACTGTGATGCTAGAGGTGTCTGTCAGCGTGAAAGAACTGCCCCTGGAGCTGACAATCACCAAGTGGCCCCGGGACCGCCCTCGAGGTGGGAGGAGACGAAAGGAGAGAGAAAAGATGGGTGTCGCTTGGAGCAGTCTAGAGCGAGCGCACCCGGAGGCAAGAAGCCGGGAGAAGAATATCGGAGGAGCTTACCCGGAGATGGCGAGAAAGCAGAGCAGCACCGGCCCGCTGGCCAGGAGCCTGCTGGAGACAACTGTAGGAGAGCAGAGCAGCACCGACCCGTTGGTCAGGAGCCTGCTGGAAGCAACGACCCCACTAGGCCTAGTGGAGGTCCTAGCACAGCTCCCCCGAGACCGGGAGTGTGCGCAGACCGCTCTGGAGGGCCTCGCAAGGAGGATGGCCCGGGTGCAGCGAGAGACGTTGGCGGAGTGGAGCCGAGAGATGGCCCAGCAGACCGAGACCTGTCAGCGGAGCACGCCACCCAAGACGAGGAGACCGACCGCCTCTGAGGATGGTGCGGGAGGACTCAAGGCCGGAGACGGCGCCGAGAAGGGAGCCGAACGAGTGGAGGCAGGTAAAGGGGACGTCTATACCCCAAACCGGGAAACCGCGTACCTGCCCCAGCTCCCCGTCGCAGAGCCCGAAGTCTATCCTGAAGTGCCCGTCGCTGCAACGTCACCGCCGCAGACTAGGCCTCAAACGGGAGCCGCGACCCCTGTGACGTCACACGCCTCGACCCCGAGCGTGACCAAGCAGGAAGTACCACCAGCCTGGTCGCAAGGCCTAGTACCCCCGGGCGCCGCAATACCAACAGCGCCCCCTACCTCCGCGGAGCCACCGGCCTGGTCGCAGGGCCAAGTAGCCCAGGGCGCCGCCGTCCTTACGGTGCCCTTCACCTTCCAGATACCCCAGGCCTGGCCGCAAGGCCCGGGCAACCCGGGCGCTAACACCACCGCGCCCATAAGACCAAGAGTGCCGCATCTGGGAGAGGACCTGTACGCCCAGCATACGTGCCCGGATGGGCAGCCATTTATATGGCCACCGGAGTTCCACCATCCGCGACTCCGGAGAGAGAGACCCCTGGATGAACCCCTGATCCCGGCTCCAAAGCCCGTAAAGAGGATCTCGCCCCCGCTAGCAGAAGCGCAGTTCGAGTGGGACCCCACCGGAGAAGATCTCATGGGGTTCACTCAAGAGACTCGGGCAGCTGCAGCGGAGCGTGCTGAGTGCTGCCGCCAACAGCTCGAGGACTTTGAGAGGGAGCGGAGAGAGAGGCGGGTCCGGGAACAGCAAGCTCAAGTAAGGAGCGCGGAGCAGAAGAGCCGGGCCAGGAGAGACCCCCGTGCAGCGCATAGTCCCCGCACCACCGGGACTGTGATAAAGTTTAATATGCAGCATGGGTGGGGCTTCATCCGAGACCACCGCACCCTAGGCGACGTCTTCGTGACGAGGAGAGACGTTGAGTCCCACCTACCGGAGGGACACAGAGGTCGTGACCTTTACATCGGGGACGAGGTCACCTTCACCCGGCACAAGTGTGCCAAAGGACCCTACGCCCTCCATGTGCATCGTCTGACGGAGGAAGAGCTGCGGTGTGAGGAGGAAGAACAGGAGGACCAGGACGGGTCTGAAACTAGAGCCAAAGGTAACAATAAAGAAAGAGCAGGAGGACGCCGTCGTTAAGTACAGCGAAGCAGGAGCTGTATATAGTTGCCCGTCGGGGCACAGTAAACTGAAACTGAAACTGTAACTGTTGCTAAATATAGTCCCCGTTGGGACCAGCATCTGTGAACTGTTTACCCGTTTATCCCTTTAATCCCACTGACCGAGGACTGAGAGCGGTCATCCCTATTCCCATTACCTGGCCGAGGACTGAGAGCGGCCATATCCCTGTAAATAGTTGCGCGTCCTAAAGCGCCCCCTACCGGTTTTTTAGGAAAACCAGTTTTCCAGAGAGACTGTCGCACTTTACCCGGTCACAAGTTGCACAGTGACCGGAGGAGGAGCCTGAGGCGACGAGAATGTTTTATCTGCTAAGATATGTTGTTTAATATGTTTTATATGTTTCTGAAAAAAAAATGTATGTTTGTGGTTGTTTTTATCTTACAGCCCGAGGACGTGCTGTGATTTACCAGGGGGGAATGTAGCACCCTGAGGATTCGGCTGCTACAGGGGTATTGCACCTCAACCCAGAGGTGTGATATTCCACTCCCGGGTAAGGATGGAGTGTGGATCTGAGCTCGGTAGGCTGCATGCACTACACACATCCCATTTCCGAGGAGCAGACCGACGGTACTCCCACTTAGAAATGTGCAGGTACGACCGAGTCTGTTCCTGGCTGGAGTGGGAGGGGGGTGGTACATCCCAAGTAGTGTAGGGGCAGATAGGGGGAGCAGCCTGGGTAAAGATAGGAGCTCATTGGGTGCTGGTCACCTGAGCTCACACAGAGGGTGTATATAAGGTGGGCACCATCAGAGATCAGGGTCAGTCTTTGCAGAGCGGTCAGTCTGTCAGAGCAGAGCAGAGGAAGAGGAGCAGAGAAGCCCCAGAGAGAGAGAGAGGAGAAAGCAAGAGAGACCCAGAAGGGGAAGCAGAAGAGAGGACTCTAAGACCCCAAATTCAAGCTACGGGTGAAGAGTCGGCATCAGGGTACCGGAACCCAAGCTGGTGGGGGCAAAAACACACCCCAGCCAGAGACCGGAGGCCGTGGGCAGCGTCTGCCACGGCCACCCACCACATCCACCACGAAGGCATACCACGTGGAGGGTCAGGGAACCCAAGGCCAAGGGTCACCCAACAGAAGGCCCAAGGGAGCTGGACCTGGGTGGATCAATAGTGGGGACGGCCAGAGAAAGGACAGAAGGAGAGCTCAGGGTCACGTTCCGGACTCGCTTGGGGGTTGGCTGGATCCAGGACCTGGTGGACGCAGCACGGCTCGGGAGGTCACTTGAAGCTGGAGTGACCGGAACATCAGCAGTGAGTAAATACCCTAAACTGCACAACCCGACTCTGTCTTCCTTTAACACCTATGCTGCACCACCACAACCCCCATCCTCTGCACCTGACCCCCTGAGGCTATACCCCACCCGTTGGGGGTTATACCATCAAAAGCTGCACCTACACCATCAGCCTCAGCGGACCCTGCTGCAGCGGCGGCCATAGTGACCGCAACACAACGGGTGGCGTAGTCGACAATAAAGAACTTATAACATCTGTAGGACTGCCACATACAACTGAGTTTGACACCCTGGGCACGGACCGGGTCACAGCCACTCGGAAGACTACAACTCCCATCTGATCCGGCTCCGGGTATTCCCCTAAAGAATATGGCCCAGGGGGCGCGTCACAAGCCCTATATTCGGGTTTCCAATACCGTAAAACAAAAAACTATAATGTGAGGGGAGCAGCCCACCACCAGGAAACTGGAGACTACCGAGGTTCTCACCCTAATCTAGCACACAAACACCCTGTCCCTCCCTATTAAAGAAAAAGAAAAACCTGTCCCTACCGCCCTACCAATCTATCCCTACCTGTCCCTACCTGTCCCTCTCTGACCCTCACTACCAACCTAATGCTAACTACCTATCCCTAAAGACTGTCCCTACCTGTCCCTCCCTGACCCTACACATCCACCTGACCCTACAAATAAATATAAAATATAGAAAGGACTAAACTAACCCTATCACAGACACACATACCCTAACTCTCCCTAGGGCACATTAAATGAGAACCCCCTCCATAGAAGGGAAGCCCTCCCTGCACCCAGCCTCTCATACTCCAGCGAGCGCACTTTTGCCAGGTCACCCAGGATGTTCCTAATCACCTCTTCCCGGGGGAGGACTTTATGCTGGGTGGACACTAAACACCGTGCATTCCACGTGTAAAACCTAGTCACTAAACTAACTAAGAAGACAGTGTCCCGATCTCGGCCACCAAGGGACCTGAATGCCCCATAGGCCCACTCCGCATAGGAAAGGCCTGCCAGCCTAGGCCAGCCAATGGAAGCACCCACCCTACTGTAGACCTCTGTATTAAAGGGACATTGAAGCAGGAAGTGCTCCATGCTTTCAAGCATGCCGCCACACTCCTCGCGGGGACAATCCCGGTCATCAGAGTTCCTGTACTTCAGGTTGCCCCTCACATACAGTCTCCCATGGAAGCAGCGCCAAGTCAAGTCCCAAAACTTCAAGGGGATCCGCTTAGAGTTTAATAACCCGAGCCCCACCTCCAGATCCCGGCTTGGGCAATCCTTGAGGGCCAGGGGCTTCTGGAAGTGGGTCAACAGAACCCTATTGTCAAGTAACCTCCTTGACAAGGTCCTGATCTCCCACACTCCCAGACCCCACCGGCGGATCGCCTTCACAACCAGGGTAGCATAAGCCGGAAGATGCCCATGAGGCGTGCGAAGGTCCTTCACCCGCCCTCCTGTCTCCCATTCCTGGAAGAAAGGCCGAAACCACCCCCTACAGGAGAATACCCACGGAGGAGCCCTCTCTAACCAGAGGTTGGCGATGTTTGCCTTAAGAAAGGTGTTTACTAGAAACACCACCGGGTTGACCATACCCAACCCTCCTAGTCTCCTCGTGCGGTACGTGACCTCCCTCTTGATCAGGTTCAGCCTATTCCCCCATAATAGTTGGAAGAACAGGCTGTAGATCCGTGTCCAAAGAGGTTCTGGAAAGATGCAGACGCTGCCCAGGTATATTAATAAAGGGAGCAAATACCCCTTGGCCAGGTTAACCCTTTCCCTCAGGGTCAAGGACCAACCCTTCCACTGATCCACCTTCTGGGCGGCAATCTTAAGTCTGCCCTCCCAGTTTTGCTGGGGATAGTCCCCCGGGCCGAAACTGATGCCTAAAATTTTTGCTGTGGCCTGAGGCCCTGGGAGGGTGTCCGGGAGATCGAAACTTGGATCTCCCCCTCCCAGCCAGAGACTCTCACACTTATCCCGGTTGATCATGGACCCAGAAGCCACCGAGTAGCGCTCAACTTCAGACATGACCCAGTCCGCCTCCTCTCTCGAGGATACAAAGAGGGAAACGTCGTCGGCGTACGCCACTACCCTCAAGGTGGCCTCTGGCTCCGCCCGGTCCATCCCGACTCCCACCAACGGTCCGCGTTCCACTCTCCTTAAAAAGGGGTCGATCGCGAACACGTATAACAGTGGGCTCAGAGGACAGCCCTGGCGGACACCAGACCTCACCTCAAAAGTGGGTCCGACCCAACCGTTCACAAGCGGAAAAGTCTCTGCCCCATTGTATAATACTCTCAACCAATCAACAAACCTCCCGGGCAGACCGTACCTCAGAAGGACGGACCAGAGGTACTCATGGTTAACCCGGTCAAAGGCCTTCGCCTGGTCTAAGGACAGCAAGTACCCCTTCCAGAGACCTGCCCTGCCCTGCTCCACTGCCTCTCGGACACCGAGCACAGCACTAAAAGTACTGCGGCCTGGAACAGAGCAGTGCTGGGCCCCCGAAAGGAGCCGGGGTGCAAACTTCACCAACCGATTGAAAAGCACCTTTGCCAGAACCTTTCGGTCCGTATTGAGAAGCGCTATGGGACGCCAATTCTCAATACGGGACGAGTCTTTACCCTTTGACAGGATAATCAGGGCGGACTTCCTCATTGAACCGGGAAGAATGTCCGAGGAGAGACATTCATTAAAAACCTCAGTCATGAGGGGGACCAAAGAGTCCCTAAAAGTCCTGTAAAACTCGGATGTTAAGCCATCCGGACCGGGCGATTTTTTGGGCCGGAGCCCATCAATGGCCCGTCTCACTTCCTCTTCCCTGATTGCTTCTGCCAAACCATGAAGAGAGGGGTCATCCCCTGGTTCAGGGATGGTTTCAGCCAGGAAAGCCGACATCTCATCCCGATCTGGATCCCTCCTTCCCAAGAGATGCGAGTAGAAGGATCTGACCACCTCCAGGATCCCTGATTTGGATCTGTTCAGGGAACCCGTACTGTCGATCAGTCCTGCTACCATCTTGCAACTCACTGACATCCTGCAGTTCCTGTAGGGGTCGGGCGAGCGGTACCTCCCGAAATTCCTCTCAAAAACTAAGGATGTGTGCCTATCATACTGGCACCCCTTGAGCAAGGCCTTCACCCTGGAGATTTCCTCACGGTCCCCTCCAGTCGAGACGAGCTGCTCGAGTTTCCTCCCCAGCTCTCGATACAGGCGGTACCTGTTCAGGCCTCTGAGGCTCGAAAGCTGACGGAAGAACCCCGCAACCCTTGTTTTGAAGATCTCCCACCACTCAGACTTACTGCTACAGAGACCCAAGAGAGGCACCTGGCTCTGAAGAAATTCCTCAAAGGATTGTCTCACATCCGCTTCTTCCAACAGGGACGAATTCAGCTTCCATAGGCCTCTCCCTATCCGGGGAGTCTCTGCAACATTCAAAGAAAAGGAAATGAAACAGTGATCGGAGAATTCCACCTCAACAGCGGACACTGCAGAAGAGACGGCTTCCTCCTTTAAAAAAAAACCTATCTATCCTAGACCTACAACTACCCCTATGAAAGGTGAAACCCCCGTGACCTGGGGTGTGCCGGATGTGGACATCCACCAGGCGAGCTTCGCTTGCTATGCTGTTAAGGGTATTACTATCAAAAGCCAGCCTTCGGTCTCCGGGGCCTCCCCTATCACGGGATCTAGTTATAGTATTAAAGTCCCCACCGAAGACCACCTGCCGGCTGGTAAAAAGATAGGGCTTGATCTTCAGGAAGAGACATTTACGGTCCCACTCTGACTGTGGACCATAGATGTTAATGAGCCGGAGCTCCTGTCCCCCCATGAAGACGTCAAGGACCAAGCACCTCCCCACTTCTACCTCGATCACCCGTCTGCATTCCACCGAAGCGGCCTTAAAAAGGACCGCTACCCCGCTATACGGCTCGGCCGCAAGAGACCAGTATGAGGGCCCACACCTCCACTCCCTCCTTGCTTTGTAAATGGCCCCCATGTCCGTTAGTCTGGTCTCCTGCAAAAATAAAATGTCAGCCTCAACTCGGTTGAAAAAATCAAAGGCCATAAATCTGGCCGCATCTGACTTTATACTGGCGACATTAATCGACGCCAGAGTCAACGGGGTAGGTTCCGCCATCATGGGTGATTGAGTTAGACGGCCTTCTTTTTAACCGCACCCCTCAATTTACCTTTTTCACCCTCAGAGGAGGAGCCAGACTCTCCCCTCCTCTTTAGTGACACCGAGGTGTCCATAGCACCCGTCACCACCTTCCCAGTCTTACCGGGTTCCTCACCCCTGGACCCCAGGGCAGTCCCCCCCCCAGAGGAAAGTGAGCCCTCCGGAGGACGGACCCCGCCGCTCCCTGAAGGCACCTCAGATGTTACCGCCGGTCCCTCACCCCCGACCTCCGACACAGCAGAGTCATCGAGGGCATGGAACCGGTTGGAGAGGGGGATCAGAGGGGAGCCGGTGAGCCCTTCCGTAGGCACCTTAGTGGCCAGGGGGGGGGCCTTAGATGTTTTTGCCCCTTTTCGGTTCCTCCTCCGACTCTTACTGGTCTTATTGTCACCTTTTGTTTTAGGCTGCTCCACCACCTCCTCGTCCAGACTTTCATACTGGGAGGAGTCATCAGAAGCAGCCACCTCCTCCCTCTCCATCCTCCTGATCCCCTCGCTCACCGCCTCCTCCCCCAGGGCCTCAGGGGCACCGGCTGCCGCTTCCGAGGAGGGTACAGACATCACCCCAGTCGCCTGGGGCTTATCCTGCCCCCTACCCCCACGGCGCCTCACCTGATGCCACTGGTGGGCAGATGTACTGGCCACGCCTTCCTTCACCGGCCCCTCAGCTCCTCTCCCGCCCCCACCTCCGGCTCCAGCAGAGGATGCACCGCTGGGGACCCACCCATGGCTCTCCCCCGCCTGACCAGAGATGGTGTTAGAAAAGGAGCGGGGGCAGCGGCTGTACGGGTGACCTAGGTCACCACACAGGTGACACCTAATGTCACCACAGGCCGCGGCAAGATGACCTACCCCGCCACACAAGGCACATTTCTGCACCTTGCAGCCCGCGCTGAAGTGGCGGGGATCACCGCACCTGTGGCAGACCTTTGGTTGCCCCTGGTAGAAGATCAGGATCCTGTCCCTCCCCAGGAATGCTGAGGAGGGGATGTGGGTGACAGTACCGCCTGAGACCTTCAACCTCATCATGAAGGTCCAGCCCCCTGACCAAATGCCAAACTCGTCCCTGTTCTTTTTTGGGACGTCCGTGACCTCCCCATAGCGGGAAAGCCACGTCATAATATCGACCCCAGAGAGCGACTCGTTATTAGTTAGAACGGTCACTCTCTTTACTCCATTTTGGCGAGACACCGCCTGCACGGCAAAGTCTCGCCAGCCGGGCTCCCCCTTCACCAGTTCAAAATTCGACCAAAAAAGCTCTAGGCCCTCCGGCCGAACAAAACTGATGTCGAAGATGGGGGTACCAAAAGGATGGATCAGGGCAAAGATGTCAGTCGCCCTGAAGTTCATCTTCAGGAGGAGCTCCACGACCCTTGCTCTTGGCGGGCACGCTTCACTGCCCCTCCACCGAAGACGAACTACATTCCTCCTGGCCACCCCCTGCCCGGCTGTCGGGAGGGACCACGCTGTCTCCCCCTCCTTTTTATCTTGGAAGGCGGCCAGGCCATGTCTATCTAGCCAAAAGGCCAGGTCCACCTCTCTTCCCTCTACCTGGATCGTCCGTTCTCCCTTCTTGAGGGCCTCCAGGAAACGGCGTCGCAAGTCACCGTCCCTGAGGTCCAGAGGTGAGGAAGCCCCCCGAGAAGACCCCGAGGCCCCGGCTACCACCCCCGCAAAACTCCGGGGACCAGCAGCCGGGGGGGCAGATGGACCAGCCCCACCCCCACTCCCCCCACTAGCAACAGACACACCAGCACTCGCTTCCTCCACCACAGACACATCCATACCGACAGTCACCCCACTTGCCCCACTCCCACTCACATGCACACTGGGGTCACAGTTGTTTTTTTTCTCCACACACTTTCTGCCAGCAGGTTTTCCAACAGCATTACTACTGCTGCCACCTGCTGGCAGCACCTTCCCTGCCGGGGGGTTCTGGGAGCCTGGTGCTGCAGCTATTTTTGCCGGTGCCCCTGCCCCAGATAAGCCTGTGGGCACAGAGGACACCGGCAGGCAGGCACCACCTCCATTTTTAGCCACAGCTGTGGCACTACTGCTCCCAGCAGCTGCTGGTGCTAAGCCCCGCCCCTTTTCGGGTGAAGCCACGCCCACTTGTGCGGGATTTACCCGCGAGGACACGCCCCCTGCACCAGGCAGCACAGTGGGGGCCCCAGAGGCCACTCCCACTGGTGCCGTGGGTGACAGGGAGGCCACGCCCCCCGCACCAGGCAGCACAGTGGGGGCCCCAGAGGCCACTCCCACCGGTGCCGTGGATGACAGGGAGGCCACGCCCCCCACACCAGGCAGCACGGTGGGGGCCCCGGAGGCCACTCCCACCGGTGCCGTGGGTGACAGGGAGGCCACGCCCCCCGCACCAGGCAGCACAGTGGGGGCCCCAGAGGCCACTCCCATCGGTGCCGTGGATGACAGGGAGGCCACGCCCCCCACACCAGGCAGCACGGTGGGGGCCCCGGAGGCCACTCCCACCAGTGCCGTGGGTGACAGGGAGGCCACGCCCCCCGCACCAGGCAGCACAGTGGGGGCCCCAGAGGCCACTCCCACCGGCGCCGTGGATGACAGGGAGGCCACGCCCCCCGCACCAGGCAGCACAGTGGGGGCCCCAGAGGCCACTCCCACCGGCGCCGTGGATGACAGGGAGGCCACGCCCCCCACACCAGGCAGCACGGCGGGGGCCCCAGAGGCCACTCCCACCGGTGCCTTTGGTGACAGGGAGGCCACGCCCCCCGCACCAGGCAGCACGGTGGGGGCCCCAGAGGCCACTCCCACTGGCGCCGTGGACGGCTGGGAGGCCACACCCCCCGAAGCCGGCCGCGCAGGGACCCCCAAAGCTGACCCGGAGCCGGGTCTACTCACAGGGGCCCCTGGACCAGCGGCACCAGCTCTCAGGGGCATAGCACCCCCTACCGTCACACCCGTTGCCACAAAAAGCCTGGCCACCCCAGCTCCGGCGGCCGGCCCCAGGCTAGGCCACTCCCCCTCAGCACCCAGCGGCGGTGGAGCCCCCCGCGCTGACCCATTACTGGGCCCCTGCGCAGGGGGCCCCGACCTCGCCACGGATTTTGCCAGGGGAGCAAGCCCCACCTTTCCTTTATGAGCCGGCTCTGCCGGAGCGGCAGGCCCCGCGCCCTTCACCTTACCAGGTCTCTGGGTCCCTGAAAGTGATCCAGATTTAGTGGATCCGCGCGTGAGGGACCCAGAAACCCGAGCACACGCCGCCGGAGATGCGGCCCCGGCTGTCGGTGCGCCGCCAGCAGAGCAGGAGGCAGCGGCAGATGTACAAGCCGCCCCCTGCACGCCAGCAGGCGCACCAGGTGCCAGGCCAGACCTCCCTTTTACAGGGGATCCAGCCTGAGCACCACCATAGATCACACCCACCGTCGGACCGCCCTCCGTGCCATGCTCCATATCAGACACCTCCGCCCCACTGCCTCCATTACCACAAACAGAGACAGCGCTCCACATGCCATGGCCTATATTCTCCCCGCTCCCTCGCTGTGGACCCACAACAGAGTCCAAGCCGGGGTGGGTAGCGGGTGCCGCACAACGGGACAGGGGGGCCCCAGAGAGGGGGACATACACAAATTTGTGCGCAACAGTTGTTTTTCTCTTTTTTTTTGCTTTTCTCTTCATCCCCCTCACGGGTGCCTCATCCTCGCAGATCTCATCCCCGAACGTAAGCTGACCAAAACGTACCGGGGACTCGATCTGCTGCATGATAAGGCAGCCCCCCTCACTGCTACTGCTCCCATCCTCCTCATCCTCCCCCTCGCTCCAGCTGCCCTCTGAAGGGCTAGAATCCGACGGGAGAGCCATCTGCTCAGGGGCTATCCCGCTATGCGATGCCTGGAGATCACTTACCAGGCCACCAGGCGGTGGGTAGGGTGCAGCCTCCTCCACGCATACCTCTTCCTCCTCCACCACCGCCTGGCTGGGGCCCTGCGACCCCTCCAGAGCCCCACCGGTCATGGCTCTGAACCGGCTATCATTCTGCAACTTTTCCTTAAAGGGTCCGCTGCCCGCCATGATGGTGCTCCTGCGGTCCTCCAGGTCTTGTATGGCCCGCTTGATCTTCCGGACCGCGGCGGAGAGCTCAGGCTTCTTACTGCCAGAGGCCCTCTCGGACCTCTCCTGAGCCACCCTCAACTCCCCCCAGAGGGAACTTAGCTTTTTTGTAGCGTCCTCATATTCACAGAGGTGCGCATGTATACGGGAGGCATAGGTGACGGTTGCCTCCCTCGCCGCCTTGGTACCCCAATCAGGGGGCACCGCTGCAGCACCTCCGCTCGTACTCGACCTACCTCCGGAGGGAGGAGCCGCCGCGGTCGCAGCCTCGGGGGTCCTCCGGGTCCGCATGCTGGAACCCCTGCTGTCTTGGCCAGATCTTGTCGCCTTAGCCGGCTTGGTGTTCCTCCCACCCCCCGCCAGCTTGGACCGGGAGGTGGGAGCCGGGGGCCCAGCCCCGGAGGCCAGTCCCACTATGAGCCTTTTTTCCTGGGAAGGGGGCAGACAAAAAGTCCCAGATGACAAGAAAAAAAAACCTCCCTTCCCAGGAGCTCTCTCCACAGCAGCCAAACAGTCCAGGAAGCACACTCAGCACAGCTCGCTGCAGGCTCCACCTCCACCACTTCCTGCAAGAAGCTGCAACAGGCAGAACTGGAGCTCTTTTATTATAAAAATATAAAACAAACCATAAAAACACACTACACAAAGAACCAAGACACAAACCCCAACGAAACACAAACAAATCCAAAATTATAATGTCCAGTATAAATTATAAAGCAAAGCAAAAATGTCCTACAATGTTCATAACATAAAGTCCATTTCCCAAAATCCCCCCAGCAAGGGAAGACCTTAAACCTTTTTTTCCAAAAATATCCCCTTCCAACAATCACTCCACATTCATACCTAAACCCCCAAAACAAAACAACAAACTGGCCCACTGCCAAAAACAAAGAAATAGGCCACCTGGCCGAAACAAAACTTAATACACAGCAAACCTTTTTTTTGTAGTTTTTTATATATTTTTTTTTTTTTTTTTTTTTTTCCCCACCACCATTTTTTAAAACACCCAAGGTTCCACGAAAGTCTGTGGCCTTATCACAGCATCTCTTTTTAGGTCCCACGAAAGTTTGTGGCCCACAAATAACGGGTCCTTTTTCCCGCATCCCGTAGGACGTCCATTCTCCCAAAAACCCCTCCCCCTCCCCCCCGGAAACCCCCCACCCAACCTACACTAAACCCCCCCGTGCGCAAATTACACATACATACAATACACAAAACTATACATGTATATACAGTACTCAACATAACCAAAGCAAACACAACATAACAATAGCACAATATAAACAAATGACCATAACCATGAACAAAAGTCAGACCCAAGTTCAGTACTTGCAAGCCCTATATTCGGGTTTCCAATACCGTAAAACAAAAAACTATAATGTGAGGGGAGCAGCCCACCACCAGGAAACTGGAGACTACCGAGGTTCTCACCCTAATCTAGCACACAAACACCCTGTCCCTCCCTATTAAAGAAAAAGAAAAACCTGTCCCTACCGCCCTACCAATCTATCCCTACCTGCCCCTACCTGTCCCTCTCTGACCCTCACTACCAACCTAATGCTAACTACCTATCCCTAAAGACTGTCCCTACCTGTCCCTCCCTGACCCTACACATCCACCTGACCCTACAAATAAATATAAAATATAGAAAGGACTAAACTAACCCTATCACAGACACACATACCCTAACTCTCCCTAGGGCACATTAAATGAGAACCCCCTCCATAGAAGGGAAGCCCTCCCTGCACCCAGCCTCTCATACTCCAGCGATCGCACTTTTGCCAGGTCACCCAGGATGTTCCTAATCACCTCTTCCCGGGGGAGGACTTTATGCTGGGTGGACACTAAACACCGTGCATTCCACGTGTAAAACCTAGTCACTAAACTAACTAAGAAGACAGTGCCCCGATCTCGGCCACCAAGGGACCTGAATGCCCCATAGGCCCACTCCGCATAGGAAAGGCCTGCCAGCCTAGGCCAGCCAATGGAAGCACCCACCCTACTGTAGACCTCTGTATTAAAGGGACATTGAAGCAGGAAGTGCTCCATGCTTTCAAGCATGCCGCCACACTCCTCGCGGGGACAATCCCGGTCATCAGAGTTCCTGTACTTCAGGTTGCCCCTCACATACAGTCTCCCATGGAAGCAGCGCCAAGTCAAGTCCCAAAACTTCAAGGGGATCCGCTTAGAGTTTAATAACCCGAGCCCCACCTCCAGATCCCGGCTTGGGCAATCCTTGAGGGCCAGGGGCTTCTGGAAGTGGGTCAACAGAACCCTATTGTCAAGTAACCTCCTTGACAAGGTCCTGATCTCCCACACTCCCAGACCCCACCGGCGGATCGCCTTCACAACCAGGGTAGCATAAGCCGGAAGATGCCCATGAGGCGTGCGAAGGTCCTTCACCCGCCCTCCTGTCTCCCATTCCTGGAAGAAAGGCCGAAACCACCCCCTACAGGAGAATACCCACGGAGGAGCCCTCTCTAACCAGAGGTTGGCGATGTTTGCCTTAAGAAAGGTGTTTACTAGAAACACCACCGGGTTGACCATACCCAACCCTCCTAGTCTCCTCGTGCGGTACGTGACCTCCCTCTTGATCAGGTTCAGCCTATTCCCCCATAATAGTTGGAAGAACAGGCTGTAGACCCGTGTCCAAAGAGGTTCTGGCAAGATGCAGACGCTGCCCAGGTATATTAATAAAGGGAGCAAATACCCCTTGGCCAGGTTAACCCTTTCCCTCAGGGTCAAGGACCAACCCTTCCACTGATCCACCTTCTGGGCGGCAATCTTAAGTCTGCCCTCCCAGTTTTTCTGGGGATAGTCCCCCGGGCCGAAACTGATGCCTAAAATTTTTGCTGTGGCCTGAGGCCCTGGGAGGGTGTCCGGGAGATCGAAACTTGGATCTCCCCCTCCCAGCCAGAGACTCTCACACTTATCCCGGTTGATCATGGACCCAGAAGCCACCGAGTAGCGCTCAACTTCAGACATGACCCAGTCCGCCTCCTCTCTCGAGGATACAAAGAGGGAAACGTCGTCGGCGTACGCCACTACCCTCAAGGTGGCCTCTGGCTCCGCCCGGTCCATCCCGACTCCCACCAACGGTCCACGCTCCACTCTCCTTAAAAAGGGGTCGATCGCGAACACGTATAACAGTGGGCTCAGAGGACAGCCCTGGCGGACACCAGACCTCACCTCAAAAGGGGGTCCAACCCAACCGTTCACAAGCGGAAAAGTCTCTGCCCCATTGTATAATACTCTCAACCAATCAACAAACCTCCCGGGCAGACCGTACCTCAGAAGGACGGACCAGAGGTACTCATGGTTAACCCGGTCAAAGGCCTTCGCCTGGTCTAAGGACAGCAAGTACCCCTTCCAGAGACCTGCCCTGCCCTGCTCCACTGCCTCTCGGACACCGAGCACAGCACTAAAAGTACTGCGGCCTGGAACAGAGCAGTGCTGGGCCCCCGAAAGGAGCCGGGGTGCAAACTTCACCAATCGATTGAAAAGCACCTTTGCCAGAACCTTTCGGTCCGTATTGAGAAGCGCTATGGGACGCCAATTCTCAATACGGGACGAGTCTTTACCCTTTGACAGGATAATCAGGGCGGACTTCCTCATTGAACCGGGAAGAATGTCCGAGGAGAGACATTCATTAAAAACCTCAGTCATGAGGGGGACCAAAGAGTCCCTAAAAGTCCTGTAAAACTCGGATGTTAAGCCATCCGGACCGGGCGATTTTTTGGGCCGGAGCCCATCAATGGCCCGTCTCACTTCCTCTTCCCTGATTGCTTCTGCCAAACCATGAAGAGAGGGGTCATCCCCTGGTTCAGGGATGGTTTCAGCCAGGAAAGCCGACATCTCATCCCGATCTGGATCCCTCCTTCCCAAGAGATGCGAGTAGAAGGATCTGACCACCTCCAGGATCCCTGATTTGGATCTGTTCAGGGAACCCGTACTGTCGATCAGTCCTGCTACCATCTTGCAACTCACTGACATCCTGCAGTTCCTGTAGGGGTCGGGCGAGCGGTACCTCCCGAAATCCCTCTCAAAAACTAAGGATGTGTGCCTATCATACTGGCACCCCTTGAGCAAGGCCTTCACCCTGGAGATTTCCTCACGGTCCCCTCCAGTCGAGACGAGCTGCTCGAGTTTCCTCCCCAGCTCCCGATACAGGCGGTACCTGTTCAGGCCCCTGAGGCTCGAAAGCTGACGGAAGAACCCCGCAACCCTTGTTTTGAAGATCTCCCACCACTCAGACTTACTGCTACAGAGACCCAAGAGAGGCACCTGGCTCTGAAGAAATTCCTCAAAGGATTGTCTCACATCCGCTTCTTCCAACAGGGACGAATTCAGCTTCCATAGGCCTCTCCCTATCCGGGGAGTCTCTGCAACATTCAAAGAAAAGGAAATGAAACAGTGATCGGAGAATTCCACCTCAACAGCGGACACTGCAGAAGAGACGGCTTCCTCCTTTAAAAAAAACCTATCTATCCTAGACCTACAACTACCCCTATGAAAGGTGAAACCCCCGTGACCTGGGGTGTGCCGGATGTGGACATCCACCAGGCGAGCTTCGCTTGCTATGCTGTTAAGGGTATTACTATCAAAAGCCAGCCTTCGGTCTCCGGGGCCTCCCCTATCACGGGATCTAGTTATAGTATTAAAGTCCCCACCGAAGACCACCTGCCGGCTGGTAAAAAGATAGGGCTTGATCTTCAGGAAGAGACATTTACGGTCCCACTCTGACTGTGGACCATAGATGTTAATGAGCCGGAGCTCCTGTCCCCCCATGAAGACGTCAAGGACCAAGCACCTCCCCATTTCTACCTCGATCACCCGTCTGCATTCCACCGAAGCGGCCTTAAAAAGGACCGCTACCCCGCTATACGGCTCGGCCGCAAGAGACCAGTATGAGGGCCCGCACCTCCACTCCCTCCTTGCTTTGTAAATGGCCCCCATGTCCGTTAGTCTGGTCTCCTGCAAAAATAAAATGTCAGCCTCAACTCGGTTGAAAAAATCAAAGGCCATAAATCTGGCCGCATCTGACTTTATACTGGCGACATTAATCGACGCCAGAGTCAACGGGGTAGGTTCCGCCATCATGGGTGATTGAGTTAGACGGCCTTCTTTTTAACCGCACCCCTCAATTTACCTTTTTCACCCTCAGAGGAGGAGCCAGACTCTCCCCTCCTCTTTAGTGACACCGAGGTGTCCATAGCACCCGTCACCACCTTGCCAGTCTTACCGGGTTCCTCACCCCTGGACCCCAGGGCAGTCCCCCCCCAGAGGAAAGTGAGCCCTCCGGAGGACGGACCCCGCCGCTCCCTGAAGGCACCTCAGATGTTACCGCCGGTCCCTCACCCCCGACCTCCGACACAGCAGAGTCATCGAGGGCATGGAACCGGTTGGAGAGGGGGATCAGAGGGGAGCCGGTGAGCCCTTCCGTAGGCACCTTAGTGGCCAGGGGGGGGGCCTTAGATGTTTTTGCCCCTTTTCGGTTCCTCCTCCGACTCTTACTGGTCTTATTGTCACCTTTTGTTTTAGGCTGCTCCACCACCTCCTCGTCCAGACTTTCATACTGGGAGGAGTCATCAGAAGCAGCCACCTCCTCCCTCTCCATCCTCCTGATCTCCTCGCTCACCGCCTCCTCCCCCAGGGCCTCAGGGGCACCGGCTGCCGCTTCCGAGGAGGGTACAGACATTACCCGTCGCCTGGGGCTTATCCTGCCCCCTACCCCCACGGCGCCTCACCTGATGCCACTGGTGGGCAGATGTACTGGCCACGCCTTCCTTCACCGGCCCCTCAGCTCCTCTCCCGCCCCCACCTCCGGCTCCAGCAGAGGATGCACCGCTGGGGACCCCCCCATGGCTCTCCCCCGCCTGACCAGAGATGGTGTTAGAAAAGGAGCGGGGGCAGCGGCTGTACGGGTGACCTAGGTCACCACACAGGTGACACCTAATTAGTGTTGAGCCACCCCCGTAGTGTTCGAGTTCGGTTCGGTTCGTCGAACACCCGTGTGTTCGCCGAACTGTTCGTCGAACTGTTCGTCGAACACCTTCGAACACCGTTAAAACCAATGGCAGGCAAACAAAAACACATAGAAACACATAGAAAACACCTTCAAAAGGTGTCCAAAAGCTGACAAACTGCTCAGAAGACACAACTAACACATGGAAAAGTGACAAGTACATATAGTCATGTGAAAAGAAAAGAGGTGGAGGAGTAAAAGGAGGGGGAGACACAGATATAGGCATGTCATGCCCTTCTAAAATCCAAAAAGTGAGAAGCCGAGACGGCCAGTCTGCTCCTGCCCGTGCCACCTCCGTGTCGCCGGGTTTGTGCCAGAGCCGCGGTGAACCCTGACGGCCAGCCCCCCTCTCCCAATACTGGTGCCTGTCCGCTGGTGGGTCGAGAGAGCCCCCCTGTGGTGGAGGCAGCTCTAAGCTTTTTAATTTAAATTGTCCCTCTAATTTGAATGAATACACTTTAAATCCATTTACAAGGATCTATTGGAGGGCAAGTCTCATGCCAGCAGCCGCGTAATTCCAGCTCCAGTAGCGTCCACTAAAGCTGCTGCAGTTAAAAAGCTTTTATAAGGATCGAGCTCGGCTGTCCACCGCAAGGCATCCTAGTGCCAGTCCCAGCCCCTATGCCTTGGGGTGCCTCCTGATGCTCTTCACTAAGTATCCCGTGGTCCCGAAGCATTTCCTTTGAAAAAATTAAGTGTCCAAACTACAGGTGGTGTAGCTTGCTTAACAGCCGGGATAATCCGCTGACTAGCAGACACTGCTACTAGGCACAAAGTATTTCCTGGGCTAGATGCAGTTAAAAATTTGTAAGTAGATACTCTCGTTGGATGCTGAGAAAGCATTCCATAGAGTCTCCTGGCACGCCATATATGATTCTCTTAAAAAGCTTGGGGTAGGGGTCTAGGGGACCCTTTTATAGCCAAAATCACGGCCCTGTATCACAATACGTCACCTAGGCTGAAGATAAATGGAACTGTAGCACCGAGGGCTCGGTTGCTACAGACGTATTGCACCTCACCCAGAGGTGTGATATCTCACTCTCAGATAAGGATGGAGTGTGGATCAGGACCCGACACCTGCATGCATTACACCACATTGCCGTGGGGCAGGGCGACCAATATGCCCCTGAGATGGGCACGACAGTCCCTGTCCCTGGCTGGAGTGGGGGGAGGGAACACTGAGGAAGGGGAACCCTGCAGTGCAGGAGCAGGGAGGAAGCAGTTCCTGGGTGCATTGAGAAGGGAGTATAAAAGGTGGGCACCATCTTAGTTCAGTGCAGAGAAGTCTGAGCAGAAGTGGCAGGGAGCAGGGGCTCTGCATGAGCTCTGCTCCGGAGGCGGGCCTAGTAACAGAGGCCCAGGCCTGCAAGAGGGAGAAGGAAGGAAGAGGAGCGGAGAAGGCTCCAGGAACGAGGAATGAAGGGATCCCAGGGGTGCGGACGGGCGAGTCGCCACCGCACGCCCGAATCCACCTGCGTGGAGGGGTCAGGCCAAAGGGGGAGACCGGTCCCCGAACTAGTGGAGGCAGGAAACGACCCTCAGCTAGAAACCGGAGGCTCTGACATTTTATGTGGCGCAGCCCCTTGCTCCACCCACTAGGAAGGCACCACATAGGGTCAGGGAAACTGGCGCCAAGTTTACCAAGAGGAGGCCCGAGGCAGCCGGACAGAAGTGTTGGTAAGAAAGGCCAGACAAAGGACACACAAAGGGGGTCCTGTGAAGCGCTCCAAAGTTATCTGGGAGTTGTCTGAGCCCCTCACCTGGTGAGCACAGTACGACGTGGGCAGCCGTTACCTGCAGACGTGGTCTGGATAATAAGAACTGTGAGTAAAGGCCCTGAACTGCATCACTGACTCCGTGTCGTTACTGCTGCTGCCCTGCACCATCACCCCCATCCTCCGCATACACTGCCCTGAGGCTATACTCCTCCCGTGGGGAGTTATGCTACGCTCTGCTGCACCCACAACACCAGCCTTAGCGGTCTGCCCTGTAGCGGCGGTTCACTCTGACCGCAATCCACGGGTGGCGTAGTCGGACATTTAAACATCAAAACCACATAAATAGTTCCGCCACTGGTTTGACCGCCCTGAGCCACGGAACCGGATCGCCGCCACGAAGACTACAACCACCAGCATCCACCAAAAAGGGTCCGGCTCCGGGTCTCCCAAGGCCCAGGGGGTGCGTCAGAACATTTTCATCACCTTTCACAATCACCAATGGGACAAGGCAGGGATGTCCTCTGTCCCCTCTCTTATACATCCTAGTGACGGAGCACCTGCTCTCATCAATTCGCCATAACCCCAATATTAGGTGGATTGAGGTGGGAGGCACCGAGTACAAGTGCTCTCTATTTGCTGATGATGTCCTAGTATATATCACTCAATCACATATATCCATCCCTGCTGTTATGGCTGAAATAGATCACTTTGTTACATGGTAAAATTTTAAAATCAATGCAGCGAAGTCTGAGGCCCTCGATGTCTCCCTCCCTAAATCCATATAGGATTCCATCCAGTCCAACTTTCCCTTTGCCTGGCCCTCACAGGGTATCAAATACTTAGGAATTCCTATTCATAGAGACCTCTCCCATCTATGTTATCTTAATTTTGGGCCCTTTATTGAACAATTCCATACAGACCACGGTTGGCAAGTTAGAACTGTAAGATTCACTACGTGAACCACTGGTGTTTTGTGGAAAAGCACATGTACACCGCGTTCCAAATTATTATGCAAAAAGTGTTTAGGAGTGATAAGGGAAGAATTTGTTTGTTTGTCAGTTAAACTCATTGATGGTGATGTGTGTCAGGGCTCTTTATATCACTGTAAGCAATTGCAGACACCTGTGCTAATTAGTTTGGCAGGTGTGTCCAATGAAAGGCAAGACTACTTAAGAAGGCTCTCTCACATTATTAAGCAGCCTACATTTTCTGCCAAAATGGGAAAGAAAAAGGATGTGTCGGCTGCTGAGAAGCAACAAATTGTGGAGTGTTTAGGTCAAGGCATGACTACAATCAACATTGTGCGATGATCAGGATGAAGTGTCTTGGCAATCAAGAAGTATGTAGCTGATTCACAGTACACACGTGTGCGTGCTGATAAGGGCAAATTGAGGACTCTTTCCTACAGGCAATTACGTCAGGTTGAAACAGCAGCGGCAAAAAAGCCTTGTCATAGCAGCAGACAAGTTTTTGAAGCTGCTTGTGCCTCCAACGTCCCCCGAACAACAAGATGCAGGGTCCTTCAGAGGTTTGCAGCTGTGCATATGCCATCCTGTCGACCTCCTCTATCCACTTCACACAAGCAGAAACGGCTCCAGTGGGCCAAACATTACATGAAGACTGATTTCAAAACTGTTTTGTTCACGGATGAGTGCCATGCAGCGCTCGATGGTCCAGATGAATGGAGTGGAGGATGGCTGGTTGATGGACACCCCACGCAAACACGGCTACAGCGCCAACAAGGAGGAGGTGGAGTAATGTTTTGGGCTGGAATCATGGGGAGAGAGATTGTCGGCCCCTTTAGGATCCCTGAAGGCGCTAAAGATGAACTCCATAATGTATGTGGATTTTCTCAAACAGCACTTCCTGCCATGGTTCAAGAAGAAGAACCGTGTATTTCACAGCAAGATCATTTTTCTGCATGATAATGCACCATCTCATGCTGCACATAAAACATCTGCATCTCTGGCTGATATGGGCATAAAAGGGGACAAACTTATGGTGTGACCCCCATGCTCCCCTGACCTCTACCCCATTCAGAACCTTTGGAGCATCATTAAAAGGAGTGTCTATGATGGCGGGAGGCAGTTCACATCTAAGCAACAGCTCTGGGAGGGTATTCTGTCCTCATGCAAAACAATTGAAGCAGAAACCATCCAAAACCTGACAAATTCAATGGACGAGAGAGTTCAGAAGCTCCTTTCGAACAAGGGGTCCTATGTGAAAATGTAACATCACCTAGAATAAAGTTTTGAGTTGAAAACTGTTTGATTTCAGTTTCTAACAACCTGCTAATGCTTATAATTTCAAAAATGACCATTTTTTTGGTCTTTATTAAAATTAAAAGGTTGATCGAAAAGTTTGGGGGATCTAAGAGTGTGGCAACCCAGTAGTCATGATTACTTCGAATTCTGACAATATGAGGGTCATGCTGCAGGTAGTGCAGCAAGAAGGCACTTATGTGTCTTGCGCATCTCGGAGCCCCAAAATTATTTTCCGGGCTAGATGCAGCTAAAAATTATTTTTAATTTTAAATCTGGTGAAGCTTATTATAGATGGCCTAATAGGATCAGTGCTGCACACTGCTACAAAGCCCAAATTATTTTCCAGTCAAGATACAGATAAACATGATTAGTAATTTGAAAGCTTAAAACGGTTGGTAGGGTGATTTTAACCAATCATCAAGCTTTTACTCTCCCCAGGATGACACAGGGGTAGAAAAGTCGTTTCGGATCCATGATTTGTTCATCTTTATGAACGTGAGTCTGTCTACATTATCAGTGGAGAGCCGCGTGCGCTTATCTGTCAGCACACCACCAGCAGCGCTGAACACACGTTCAGACAGAACGCTGGCTGCGGGGCATGACAAGATCTCCAAGGCGTAAGTGGCTAGCTCCGGCCATTTATCCAGATTGGAAGCCCAAAAAGAGCAAGGGTCCAGTGACACAGTCGTGGCTTCAATGTTTACTTGGAGATACTCCTGTACCATCGTCTCTAGGCGTTGACTATGTGTCAGACTTCTTGTCTCCTGTGGCCTTGCAAAGGATGGGCTAAAAAAGTGGTGAAATGATTCCGCAAAATTGATGTTACCAGCAGATACTGTGGTTCTGTTACGGTTTGAGTGCTGAACACTTGACGGTCCCACGGTTGGCAAGTTGGAACTGTGAGATTCACTACGTGCACCACTGGTATTTTGTGGAAAAGCACATGTAAGATTCTGCAACAGTCTCTGCTGATACTCCTGCATGCGTGCATCCCTTTCTATGGCAGGAATAATTTCTGCAAATTTACTTTTGTACCGGGGATCTAACAGTGTGGCAACCCAGTAGTCAGGATTATTTCTAATTCTCACAATTCGAGGGTCATGTTGCAGGTAGTGCAGCAAGAAGGCACTCATGTGTGTTGCGCATCCAGGAGCACCAAGTCCCTGTTGTGTTGGTGGCGAGGTAGCAATCATGCTTCCTTCCTCTGTCCTCTCCCCCGAACCTCGCACAACAGAAATGTGATCAAGGTCTCCCTCATCTGATGAGTCTTCCATCAGTTCGTCCTCCACTTCTTCCTGGGCTCCTGCACCTTCCTCACTAGTTTGGCTGCTACCATGCGCCCTGGTAAAATCATCTCCCCCACCCTCACATGCCTGCCGCCTTGGTGCTGCCGACCGTCTGGACCTTGCAGATGTTAGCCCTTCCGCATACAACTCCTCCTCCTCTACTTCCTCCACCGCCTCTTGTGCCACCACCTGACTCCGAATTCTGTTTAACATGTGCTCCAGCATGTAAATCACCGGAATAGTCATGCTGATAATGGCATCGTCAGCACTAAACATCTTCGTCGCCATTTCAAAACTGTGCAGAAGGGTGCATAGGTCCCTGATCTGAGACCACTCCTCCAGCGTGATTTGCCCCACCTCTGAATCTCGTTGGCCCAGGCTATACGTCAGAACGTATTGCACCAGGGCTTGTCGGTGCAACATGTGCAGAGTTGAATTCCACCGGGTAGGCACATCGCATTTTAGCCGGTGAAGTGGCAGGCCCAACGACTTCTGTAGAGATGTAAGTCGCTGAGCTGCGGGATGCGAACGGCGGAAGTGAGCACACAGCGACCGTGCCCTCTGCAGAAGGCCATCTAGTCTGGGATAGTGGGCTAAAAATTGCTGGACAACCAGGTTCAACACGTGAGCCATACAAGGCACATGTGTGACATTGCCCCGGCGAAGGGCCGCACCCAGGTTTGCAGCATTGTCGCACACGGCCTTCCCTGGTTTCAGGTCCAGTGGAGACAACCATTCATGAAATTGGTTCTCCAGAGCTGACCACAACTCCTCAGCTGTGTGACTCACATTTCCCAGACATTTCAATGTAAAAACCGCCTGATGACGTTGAGCCCTACTGCCAGCATAGTAAGGAGGTGTGCAGGATCCCTTCTGCGCAGTTAGAAAGCTTGTGGCATGACCAGACAGCCTTTGGGTGCAGGTGGAAGACCGAGAGGAGGTTGAGGAGGCAGAAGCAGTGGAGGAAAAATGACATAAAGAGGATTGACGCACAACTCGTGGGGACGGCAAGACTTGGACAGCAGCCCCTTGTCCTGCTGTCACCATAGTTACCCAGTGCCCAGTCAGCGACATGTAACGCCCCTGTCCATGCCTACTCGTCCAAGTGTCTGTGGTGAAATGCACCCTGTCACACACAGAGTTTCTCAAAGAAGCGGTGATGTTGTGTGCGACATGCTGGTGGAGCGCAGGCACACCTTTCTTTGAGAAGTAGTGCCGACTGGGCATCTGGTACTGGGGCACTGCGACGGACATAAGGTCTCGAAAATCCTCTGTGTCCACCAGGCGGAAAGGCAGCATTTCTGTAGCCAAGAGCTTGCAGATGGTGAAATTCAACCTCTTAGCTTTCTCATGGCTAGGAGGAAATGGTCTTTTACTTGTCCACATCTGAGGGACCGAGGGCTGGCTATTGTGCTTAGACGGGGTTGATAAGGGTGTCCCCGGCAAACTGCCGGTCTGTGAGGAAGATGCAGGCGGACATGTTAGGTTGCCTTGATCCAAAGGTGGTGCTATCGATGTCGGACAGCGCTCAAGACCAGCTGGTGTTACCACCTCCAAAGAAAATGATGACCTGCCAATCACGCTGGCTGTTGCGGGTAAAGAGGTGGCAGGTCTGCGCCCCAAAACAGGTGTGACTGCTGTCCCCCCAGTCACAGAGGATGAAGAGGCCGCGGATGCACAAGATATGGCAGACGGTGGTTGGCCCGGCCGGCTAGACCGCATTGTAGCACACTGAGCTTCCCACTGCAACTTATGCTTCATGTCCATGTGCCGGTTCATGCATGAAGTACTCAAACTATGCATTTTTTGGCCTCTACTTAGCTTTTGCTGACAAATGTTACAGATAACACGAGTTGGGTCATCTTTATCGATCTGAAAAAATGCCCAGGCTATGCAAGGCTTAGCACCCATACGACCTGAAGAGCCACCACGACTTGTGGTGAGAGGCAGAGTTGTGTTTGAGGATGCAGTTGTTGACGTGCTTCCAGTACTACGTCTCTGTCCAGGAAGGCGCAACCTGACCTCGTCGTCACTAGCATCTTCCTCCACCTCCTCTGCTGACCTCATCTCTTGGCTGACTGTGGGTTGACAGTAAGTGGGATCTCCGACCTCATCATCATCACCCTGTGCGTTATCACACCCGTCGTCCTCAGAGCCAACCTGTTCCTGTCCTGACAAAAAACTAAAGTTGTCGCTCCAATCAGGTATTTGAGTCTTATCATCGTCTTCCTCATTGTCTCCACCAACAGGAGTTACAGTTTGGGAATGAGGGTCTACATTATGGTCAGAACCTTCTGCGTCTGGTCCTGGATCCGACTCATAAAGATTCTGGGCATCAGTGCAGATCATTTCCTCGTCTGGATTCACAGAAGCGCTGGAGTCGACCTCTGATTCCCAGGCTATAGTATGAGTAAACAGCTCTGCAGACTCAACCATCTGTTCTACCTCATACTCAGATGGGCAGCTGGAGATTTGGGAGCTGTGAGGAAGCAAGTGCGATTTGGGTGACACCTTTGAGGACTGGAGTATTTGTGATGTTGAAGTTGATGTGGAGGAGAGCCCACTTAAAGGAGCACTTGATATCCGTTGAAGCACCTGCTGTTTTTGTGCCTCATCTGGAATTTGTAGCGATTGGCGTGGCCGTAAGAAAGGGATCTTATCACATTGTCCGCTAAAAGAAGTAGACATTTTAGTTTGGCTGGAAGATGGTCTTTCTTCTGCACCTACCCCACGGACACAACCTTTTTTCCCCTTCCCAACACGCCTATTCCCCTTTCCACCAGCAGCAGGCCTTTTTCCACTCATTTTGGTGGTTAACTAATTCACAACTCTGGAGTTGTTTGCACAAAAAAACAATGGATGGTAACCGAGCAGAGCTGAGTGGCCAAACTGTGGTATTAGGCCAAAACTATTGGCTGGGTTAGATGCAGAAAAAAATTATTTTTAATTTGCAACCTGATGGAGGTCAGTATAGATGGACTAATAGACCAAGTCCCACACACCGCTAGAAGCCCAAATATTTTTTCAGAGCTAGATGCAGAAAATTTTTTTATTCAATTTGCAACCTGATGGAGGTCAGTATAGATGGACTAATAGACCAAGTCCCACACACTGCTAGAAGCCCAAATATTTTTTCAGAGCTAGATGCAGAAAAAAATTATTTTTAATTTGCAACCTGATGGAGGTCAGTATAGATGGACTAATAGACCAAGTCCCACACACCGCTAGAAGCCCAAATATTTTTTCAGAGCTAGATGCAGAAAAAAATTATTTTTAATTTGCAACCTGATGGAGGTCAGTATAGATGGACTAATAGACCAAGTCCCACACACCGCTAGAAGCCCAAATATTTTTTCAGAGCTAGATGCAGAAATTTTTTTTATTCAATTTGCAAACTGATGGAGGTCAGTATAGATGGACTAATAGACCAAGTCCCACACACTGCTAGAAGCCCAAATATTTTTTCAGAGCTAGATGCAGAAAAAAATTATTTTTAATTTGCAACCTGATGGAGGTCAGTATAGATGGACTAATAGACCAAGTCCCACACACCGCTAGAAGCCCAAATATTTTTTCAGAGCTAGATGCAGAAAAAAATTATTTTTAATTTGCAACCTGATGGAGGTCAGTATAGATGGACTAATAGACCAAGTCCCACACACCTCTAGAAGCCCAAATATTTTTTCAGAGCTAGATGCAGAAAAAAATTATATTCAATTTGCAACATGCTGGAGGTCAGTATAGAAGGACTAATAGAACAAGTCCCACACACTGCTAGAAGCCCAAATATTTTTTCAGAGCTAAATGAAGAAAAACATTATTTTTAATTTGCAACCTGATGGAGGTCAGTATAGATGGACTAATAGACCAAGTCCCACACACTGCTAGAAGCCCAAATATTTTTTCAGAGCTAGATGCAGAAAAAAAATTATTTTTAATTTGCAACCTGATGGAGGTCAGTATAGATGGACTAATAGACCAAGTCCCACACACTGCTAGAAGCCCAAATATTTTTTCAGAGCTAGATGCAGAAAAAAATTATTTTTAATTTGCAACCTGATGGAGGTCAGTATAGATGGACTAATAGACCAAGTCCCACACACCGCTAGAAGCCCAAATATTTTTTCAGAGCTAGATGCAGAAAAAAATTATATTCAATTTGCAACCTGCTGGACGTCAGTATAGAAGGACTAATAGAACAAGTCCCACACACTGCTAGAAGCCCAAATATTTTTTCAGAGCTAAATGAAGAAAAAAATTATTTTTAATTTGCAACCTGATGGAGGTCAGTATAGATGGACTAATAGACCAAGTCCCACACACCGCTAGAAGCCCAAATATTTTTTCAGAGCTAGATGCAGAAAATTTTTTTATTAAATTTGCAACCTGATGGAGGTCAGTATAGATGGACTAATAGACCAAGTCCCACACACTGCTAGAAGCCCAAATATTTTTTCAGAGCTAGATGCAGAAAAAAATTATTTTTAATTTGCAACCTGATGGAGGTCAGTATAGATGGACTAATAGACCAAGTCCCACACACTGCTAGAAGCCCAAATATTTTTTCAGAGCTAGATGCAGAAAAAAATTATTTTTAATTTGCAACCTGATGGAGGTCAGTATAGAT
Source organism: Phyllobates terribilis (assembly GCF_046119375.1). Lineage (NCBI taxonomy): Eukaryota > Metazoa > Chordata > Amphibia > Anura > Dendrobatidae > Phyllobates > Phyllobates terribilis. The sequence continues at coordinate 86,493,835 of NW_027362768.1, read as the reverse complement.
GGACTAATAGAACAAGTCCCACACGCTGCTAGAAGCCCAAATATTTTTTCAGAGATAAATGAAGAAAAAAATTATTTTTAATTTGCAACCTGATGGAGGTCAGTATAGATGGACTAATAGACCAAGTCCCACACACTGCTAGAAGCCCAAATATTTTTTCAGAGCTAGATGCAGAAAAAAATTATTTTTAATTTGCAACCTGATGGAGGTCAGTATAGATGGACTAATAGACCAAGTCCCACACACTGCTAGAAGCCCAAATATTTTTTCAGAGCTAGATGCAGAAAAAAATTATATTCAGTTTGCAACCTGATGGAGGTCAGTATAGATGGACTAATAGAATGATGCTATGCCCAAAAGATTTTACTTCACTAGGTGCAGTAAAAAAATTGGTATTCTATACACAGGTGGTATATCTTGCAACACAGATAGGCTACTCTACTGACTAACACACTCTGCAATAGGCCAAAAAGGATTAGCTTTGCTAGATTCAGCCAAATGCTGTGAAAAAAACTTGCACAGCACTGGCACAGACCTGCCTGGCAAAAACTGATAGGAACTGATGTAACCTAGTCCTGAAAAGGACTCCAATTACAATTAGTCTTTACTCCCACAATCTATCTATTTAAGAGCACAGACCTGCCTGATAAAAGTCGTAGGAAATGCTGTAACCTAGTCCTTAAAAGGACTGCAATCACAACTATTCCCTACTCCCAAGCTATCTGTATATTTGTGCGAAAATTGGCTTGAAATTAACAAGGTATAGCGCACACAGCAACAGCGGTGCCGTCTAACACGCAGCTGCAGCAGTGAGAAAATGGTGGCGACGGGGAAAATGGCTTGGTCTTATAGGGCAAGGACATGTGACATACACTGCCAATCACACATGCCCTTGCTTGTGTGAAAAAAAGCACTTCGCTCCGTGTGTGCGCTGCTGATAGGCTGACAGATTGCACCTCCCCACTGCAAATGCGGGAAAGAGAAAAAAAATGGAGATCTTCATTGTTCCTGCAAAGATCCATCCCCTGCCCCTCCCCCCCGCCCCGCTGTACACTCAAACAGCGTATTAACATTAATTTTCATCATTACTGAGAAAAAATCCAGTTATGATTTTGGTGCACGAACAGTTATCGAACATAACCTCGAACAGCCGAATTTTTCTCAAATTGTTCGTGTTCGCCGACCGGCTCGAACACCGCCCAAAACAGCTCGAATTTGAGATTGGCGAACAGTTCGAGTAGAACAACGCTCATCTCTACACCTAATGTCACCACAGGCCGAGGCAAGATGACCTACCCCGCCACACAAGGCACATTTCTGCACCTTGCAGCCCGCGCTGAAGTGGCGGGGATCACCGCACCTGTGGCAGACCTTTGGTTGCCCCTGGTAGAAGATCAGGATCCTGTCCCTCCCCAGGAATGCCGAGGAGGGGATGTGGGTGACAGTACCGCCTGAGACCTTCAACCTCATCATGAAGGTCCAGCCCCCTGACCAGATGCCAAACTCGTCCCTGTTCTTTTTTGGGACGTCCGTGACCTCCCCATAGCGGGAAAGCCACGTCATAATATCGACCCCAGAGAGCGACTCGTTATTAGTTAGAACGGTCACTCTCTTTACTCCATTTTGGCGAGACACCGCCTGCACGGCAAAGTCTCGCCAGCCGGGCTCCCCCTTCACCAGTTCAAAATTCGACCAAAAAAGCTCTAGGCCCTCCGGCCGAACAAAACTGATGTCGAAGATGGGGGTACCAAAAGGATGGATCAGGGCAAAGATGTCAGTCGCCCTGAAGTTCATCTTCAGGAGGAGCTCCACGACCCTTGCTCTTGGCGGGCACGCTTCACTGACCCTCCACCGAAGACGAACTACATTCCTCCTGGCCACCCCCTGCCCAGCTGTCGGGAGGGACCACGCTGTCTCCCCCTCCTTTTTATCTTGGAAGGCGGCCAGGCCATGTCTATCTAGCCAAAAGGCCATGTCCACCTCTCTTCCCTCTACCTGGATCGTCCGTTCTCCCTTCTTGAGGGCCTCCAGGAAACGGCGTCGCAAGTCACCGTCCCTGAGGTCCAGAGGTGAGGAAGCCCCCCGAGAAGACCCCGAGGCCCCGGCTACTACCCCCGCAAAACTCCGGGGACCAGCAGCCGGGGGGGCAGATGGACCAGCCCCACCCCCACTCCCCCCACTTGCAACAGACACACCAGCACTCGCTTCCTCCACCACAGACACATCCATACCGACAGTCACCCCACTTGCCCCACTCCCACTCACATGCACACTGGGGTCACAGTTGTTTTTTTTCTCCACACACTTTCTGCCAGCAGGTTTTCCAACAGCATTACTACTGCTGCCACCTGCTGGCAGCACCTTCCCTGCCGGGGGGTTTTGGGAGCCTGGTGCTGCAGCTATTTTTGCCGGCGCCCCTGCCCCAGATAAGCCTGTGGGCACAGAGGACACTGGCAGGCAGGCACCACCTCCATTTTCAGCCACAGCTGTGGCACTACTGCTCCCAGCAGCTGCCGGCGCTAAGCCCCGCCCCTTTTCGGGTGAAGCCACGCCCACTTGTGCGGGATTTACCCGCGAGGACACGCCCCCTGCACCAGGCAGCACAGTGGGGGCCCCAGAGGCCACTCCCACTGGTCCCGTGGGTGACAGGGAGGCCACGCCCCCCACACCAGGCAGCACAGTGGGGGCCCCAGAGGCCACTCCCACCGGTGCCGTGGATGACAGGGAGGCCACGCCCCCCACACCAGGCAGCATGGTGGGGGCCCCGGAGGCCACTCCCACCGGTGCCGTGGATGACAGGGAGGCCACACCCCCCACACCAGGCAGCACGGTGGGGGCCCCAGAGGCCACTCCCACTGGTGCCGTGGACGGCTGGGAGGCCACGCCCCCTGAAGCCGGCCGCGCCGGGACCCCCGAAGCCGACCCGGAACCGGGTCTACTCACAGGGGCCCCTGGACCTGCGGCACCAGCTCTCAGGGGCATAGCACCCCCTACCGTCACACCCTTCACCACAAACAGCCTGGCCACCACAGCTCCGGCGGCCGGCCCCAGGCTAGGCCACTCCCCCTCAGCACCCAGCGGCGGTGGAGCCCCCCGCGCTGACCCATTACTGGGCCCCTGCGCAGGGGGCCCCGACCTCGCCACGGATTTTGCCAGGGGAGCAAGCCCCACCTTTCCTTTATGAGCCGGCTCTGCCGGAGCCGCAGGCCCCGCGCCCTTCACCTTACCAGGTCTCTGGGTCCCTGAAAGTGATCCAGATTTAGTGGATCCGTGCGTGAGGGACCCAGACACCCCAGCACACGCCGCCGGAGATGCGGCCCCGGCTGTCGGTGCGCCACCAGCAGAGCAGGAGGCAGCGGCAGATGTACAAGCCGCCCCCTGCACGCCAGCACGCGCACCAGGTGCCAGGCCAGACCTCCCTTTTACAGGGGATCCAGCCTGAGCACCACCACAGATCACACCCACCGTCGGGCCGCCCTCCGCGCCATGCTCCATATCAGACACCTTGGACCCACTGCCTCCATTACCACAAACAGAGGCAGCGCTCTGCGTGCCATGGCCTATGTTCTCCCCGCTCCCTCGCTGTGGACCCACAACAGAGTCCAAGCCGGGGTGGGTGGCGGGTGCCGCACAACGGGACAGGGGGGCCCCAGAGAGGGGGACATACACAAATTTATGTGCAATAGATGTTTTCTTTTTTTTTTTTGCTTTTCTCTTCGTCCCCCTCCCGGGTGCCTCATCCTCGCAGATCTCATCCCCGAACGTAAGCTGACCAAAACGTACCGGGGACTCGATCTGCTGGATCTGCTGCATGATAAGGCAGCCCCCCTCACTGCTGCTACTCCCATCCTCCTCATCCTCCCCCTCGCTCCCACTGCCCTCTGAAGGGCTAGAATCAGACGGGAGAGCCATCTGCTCAGGGGCTATCCCGCTATGCGATGCCTGGAGATCACTTACCAGGCCACCAGGCGGTGGGTAGGGTGCGACCTCCTCCACGCATACCTCTTCTTCCTCCTCCTCCACCGCCTGGCTGGGGCCCTGCGACCCCTCCAGAGCCCCACCGGTCATGGCTCTGAACCGGTCATCATTAAGCAGCTTCTCCATGAATGGTCCACTGCCCGCCAGTATGGTGCTCCTGCGGTCTTCCAGGTCTTGAATGGCCCGCTTGATCTTCCGGACCGCGGCGGATAGCTCAGGCTTCTTACTGCCAGAGGCCCTCACGGACCTCTCCTGAGCCACCCTCAACTCCCCCCAGAGGGAACTTAGCTTCTTTGTGGCGTCCTCATACTCGCAGAGGTGCGCATGTATACGGGAGGCATAGGTGACGGTTGCCTCCCTCGACGCATTGGTACCCCAATCAGGGGGCACCGCTGCAGCACCTCCGCTCGTACTCGACCTACCTCCGGAGGGAGGAGCCGCCGCGGTCGTAGCCTCGGGGGTCCTCCGGGTCCTCATGCTGGAACCCCTGCTGTCTTGGCCAGATCTTGTAGCCTTAGCCGGCTTGGTGTTCCTCCCACCCCCCGCCAGCTTGGACCGGGAGGTGGGAGCCGGGGGCCCAGCCCCGGAGGCCAGTCCCACTCTGAGCCCTCTTTCCTGGGAAGGGGGCAGACAAAAAGTCCCAGATAGAAAAAAAAAACCTCCCTTCCCAGGAGCTCTCTCCACAGCAGCACTCAGTCCAGGAAGCACACTCAGCACAGCTCGCTGCAGGCTCCACCTCCACAACTTCCTGAATGAAGCTGCAACAGGCAGAACTGGAGCTCTTTTATTATAAAAATATAAAACAAACCATAATTACACACTATATAAAATCCAAAACACAAAACCCCAACAAAACACATCCCAAAGGAAACCCCAAGTCCAAAATTATAATGTCCAGTTAAAATGTCCTCGAACATAAGCTGTTCATTTTCCCAAAATCCCCCCCAGCAAGGGAAGACCTTAACCTCTTTTTTTTTAATTTTATACCAGAAAAAAACCCTACAACATTCACTCACATCCATACCCATACACTTATAACTAACCCTAAAGAAAAAAAAACAACAAAACTGGCCCACTGCCAAAAATGTAAAGAAATAGGCCATCTGGCCGAAAGCACAATACACAGCAAACTCTCTTTTTTTTTTTTTTTTTTTCCCCACCACCATTTTTTAACACCCAAGGTCCCACGAGAGTCTGTGGCCTTATCACAACAAGGTCCCACTAAAGTTTGTGGCCATTTCACACACAAAAAGGTCCCTTTGCCTCTTCCGGCATCCCGCAGGACGTCCACATTTTTCACAAAACCACCGCAACCCCTCCCCCCTCCCCCCTAAAGCCCCCCACCCAACCTAAACTAACCCCCCCACACACACAATACACATACATTACATACATTAAATTTATATACAATACACAACATAACATAACAGTAACAACAATACACAACATAACGATGTAACAACAACTAACCAAATCATCATGACATAACAACTTAACCGTAAGACTACTAAACATGAACCAAAGGATCAGACCCAAGTTCAGTGCTTGCAAGCCCTATATACAGATTCTGAACCGTAAAACAAAAAACTACAAATGTGAGGGGAGCAGCCCACCACCAGGAAACTGGAGACTACAGAGGCTCTCACCCTAATCTAACACACAAACAGCCTGTCCCTCCCTATTAAAGAAAAAGAAAAACCTGTCCCTACCGCCCTACCAATCTTTCCCTACCTGTCCCTACCTGTCCCTCTCTGACCCTCACTACCAACCTAATGCTAACTACCTATCCCTAAAGACTGTCCCTACCTGTCCCTCCCTGACCCTACACATCCACCTGACCCTACAAATAAATATAAAATATAGAAAGGACTAAACTAACCCTATCACAGACACACATACCCTAACTCTCCCTAGGGCACATTAAATGAGAACCCCCTCCATAGAAGGGAAGCCCTCCCTGCACCCAGCCTCTCATACTCCAGCGAGCGCACTTTTGCCAGGTCACCCAGGATGTTCCTAATCACCTCTTCCCGGGGAAGGACTTTGTGCTGGGTGGACACTAAACACCGTGCATTCCACGTGTAAAACCTAGTCACTAAACTAACTAAGAAGACAGTGCCCCGATCTCGGCCACCAAGGGACCTGAATGCCCCATAGGCCCACTCCGCATAGGAAAGGCCTGCCAGCCTAGGCCAGCCAATGGAAGCACCCACCCTACTGTAGACCTCTGTATTAAAGGGACATTGAAGCAGGAAGTGCTCCATGCTTTCAAGCATGCCGCCACACTCCTCGCGGGGACAATCCCGGTCATCAGAGTTCCTGTACTTCAGGTTGCCCCTCACATACAGTCTCCCATGGAAGCAGCGCCAAGTCAAGTCCCAAAACTTCAAGGGGATCCGCTTAGAGTTTAATAACCCGAGCCCCACCTCCAGATCCCGGCTTGGGCAATCCTTGAGGGCCAGGGGCTTCTGGAAGTGGGTCAACAGAACCCTATTGTCAAGTAACCTCCTTGACAAGGTCCTGATCTCCCACACTCCCAGACCCCACCGGCGGATCGCCTTCACAACCAGGGTAGCATAAGCCGGAAGATGCCCATGAGGCGTGCGAAGGTCCTTCACCCGCCCTCCTGTCTCCCATTCCTGGAAGAAAGGCCGAAACCACCCCCTACAGGAGAATACCCACGGAGGAGCCCTCTCTAACCAGAGGTTGGCGATGTTTGCCTTAAGAAAGGTGTTTACTAGAAACACCACCGGGTTGACCATACCCAACCCTCCTAGTCTCCTCGTGCGGTACGTGACCTCCCTCTTGATCAGGTTCAGCCTATTCCCCCATAATAGTTGGAAGAACAGGCTGTAGACCCGTGTCCAAAGAGGTTCTGGCAAGATGCAGACGCTGCCCAGGTATATTAATAAAGGGAGCAAATACCCCTTGGCCAGGTTAACCCTTTCCCTCAGGGTCAAGGACCAACCCTTCCACTGATCCACCTTCTGGGCGGCAATCTTAAGTCTGCCCTCCCAGTTTTGCTGGGGATAGTCCCCCGGGCCGAAACTGATGCCTAAAATTTTTGCTGTGGCCTGAGGCCCTGGAAGGGTGTCCGGGAGATCGAAACTTGGATCTCCCCCTCCCAGCCAGAGACTCTCACACTTATCCCGGTTGATCATGGACCCAGAAGCCACCGAGTAGCGCTCAACTTCAGACATGACCCAGTCCGCCTCCTCTCTCGAGGATACAAAGAGGGAAACGTCGTCGGCGTACGCCACTACCCTCAAGGTGGCCTCTGGCTCCGCCCGGTCCATCCCGACTCCCACCAACGGTCCGCGTTCCACTCTCCTTAAAAAGGGGTCGATCGCGAACACGTATAACAGTGGGCTCAGAGGACAGCCCTGGCGGACACCAGACCTCACCTCAAAAGGGGGTCCGACCCAACCGTTCACAAGCGGAAAAGTCTCTGCCCCATTGTATAATACTCTCAACCAATCAACAAACCTCCCGGGCAGACCGTACCTCAGAAGGACGGACCAGAGGTACTCATGGTTAACCCGGTCAAAGGCCTTCGCCTGGTCTAAGGACAGCAAGTACCCCTTCCAGAGACCTGCCCTGCCCTGCTCCACTGCCTCTCGGACACCGAGCACAGCACTAAAAGTACTGCGGCCTGGAACAGAGCAGTGCTGGGCCCCCGAAAGGAGCCGGGGTGCAAACTTCACCAATCGATTGAAAAGCGCCTTTGCCAGAACCTTTCGGTCCGTATTGAGAAGCGCTATGGGACGCCAATTCTCAATACGGGACGAGTCTTTACCCTTTGACAGGATAATCAGGGCGGACTTCCTCATTGAACCGGGAAGAATGTCCGAGGAGAGACATTCATTAAAAACCTCAGTCATGAGGGGGACCAAAGAGTCCCTAAAAGTCCTGTAAAACTCGGATGTTAAGCCATCCGGACCGGGCGATTTTTTGGGCCGGAGCCCATCAATGGCCCGTCTCACTTCCTCTTCCCTGATTGCTTCTGCCAAACCATGAAGAGAGGGGTCATCCCCTGGTTCAGGGATGGTTTCAGCCAGGAAAGCCGACATCTCATCCCGATCTGGATCCCTCCTTCCCAAGAGATGCGAGTAGAAGGATCTGACCACCTCCAGGATCCCTGATTTGGATCTGTTCAGGGAACCTGTACTGTCGATCAGTCCTGTTACCATCTTGCAACTCACTGACATCCTGCAGTTCCTGTAGGGGGTCGGGCGAGCGGTACCTCCCGAAATCCCTCTCAAAAACTAAGGATGTGTGCCTATCATACTGGCACCCCTTGAGCAAGGCCTTCACCCTGGAGATTTCCTCACGGTCCCCTCCAGTCGAGACGAGCTGCTCGAGTTTCCTCCCCAGCTCCCGATACAGGCGGTACCTGTTCAGGCCTCTGAGGCTCGAAAGCTGACGGAAGAACCCCGCAACCCTTGTTTTGAAGATCTCCCACCACTCAGACTTACTGCTACAGAGACCCAAGAGAGGTACCTGGCTCTGAAGAAATTCCTCAAAGGATTGTCTTACATCCGCTTCTTCCAACAGGGACGAATTCAGCTTCCATAGGCCTCTCCCTATCCGGGGAGTCTCTGCAACATTCAAAGAAAAGGAAATGAAACAGTGATCGGAGAATTCCACCTCAACAGCGGACACTGCAGAAGAGACGGCTTCCTCCTTTAAAAAAAACCTATCTATCCTAGACCTACAACTACCCCTATGAAAGGTGAAACCCCCGTGACCTGGGGTGTGCCGGATGTGGACATCCACCAGGCGAGCTTCGCTTGCTATGCTGTTAAGGGTATTACTATCAAAAGCCAGCCTTCGGTCTCCGGGGCCTCCCCTATCACGGGGTCTAGTTATAGTATTAAAGTCCCCACCGAAGACCACCTGCCGGCTGGTAAAAAGATAGGGCTTGATCTTCAGGAAGAGACATTTACGGTCCCACTCTGACTGTGGACCATAGATGTTAATGAGCCGGAGCTCCTGTCCCCCCATGAAGACGTCAAGGACCAAGCACCTCCCCATTTCTACCTCGATCACCCGTCTGCATTCCACCGAAGCGGCCTTAAAAAGGACCGCTACCCCGCTATACGGCTCGGCCGCAAGAGACCAGTATGAGGGCCCGCACCTCCACTCCCTCCTTGCTTTGTAAATGGCCCCCATGTCCGTTAGTCTGGTCTCCTGCAAAAATAAAATGTCAGCCTCAACTCGGTTGAAAAAATCAAAGGCCATAAATCTGGCCGCATCTGACTTTATACTGGCGACATTGATCGACGCCAGAGTCAACGGGGTAGGTTCCGCCATCATGGGTGATTGAGTTAGACGGCCTTCTTTTTGACCGTACCCCCAGATTTTTTGTGCTCACCTTCAGAGGAGGAGCCAGACTCTCCCCTCCTCTTTAGTGACACCGAGGTGTCCATAGCACCCGTCACCACCTTCCCAGTACCGGGTTCCTCACCCCTGGACCCCAGAGCAGTCCCCCCCACAGAGGAAAGTGAGCCCTCCGGAGGACGGACCCCGCCGCTCCCTGAAGGCACCTCAGATGTTACCGCCGGTCCCTCACCCCCGACCTCCGACACAGCAGAGTCATCGAGGGCATGGAACCGGTTGGAGAGGGGGATCAGAGGGGAGCCGGTGAGCCCTTCCGTAGGCACCTTAGTGGCCAGGGGGGGGGCCTTAGATGTTTTTGTCCCCTTTCGGTTCCTCCTCCGACTCTTACTGGTCTTACTGTCACCTTTTGTTTTAGGCTGCTCCACCACCTCCTCGTCCAGACTTTCATACTGGGAGGAGTCATCAGAAGCAGCCACCTCCTCCCTCTCCATCCTCCTGATCTCCTCGTTCACCGCCTCCTCCCCCAGGGCCTCAGGGGCACCGGCTGCCGCTTCCGAGGAGGGTACAGACATCACCCCAGTCGCCTGGGGCTTATCCTGCCCCCTACCCCCACGGCGCCTCACCTGATGCCACTGGCGGGCAGATGTATTGGCCACGCCTTCCTTCACTGGCCCCCCAGCCCCTCTCCCGCCCCCACCTCCAGCATCAGCAGAAGATGAACCGCCAGGGACTCCCCCATGGCTCACCCCTGCCTGACCAGAGATGGCGTTAGAAAAGGAGCGGGGGCAGCGGCTGTACGGGTGACCTAGGTCACCACACAGGTGACACCTAATGTCACCACAGGCCGCGGCAAGATGACCTACCCCACCACACAAGGCACATTTCTGTACCTTGCAGCCCGCGCTGAAGTGGCGGGGATCACCGCACCTGTGGCAGACCTTCGGCTGCCCCTGGTAAAAGATCAGGATCCTGTCCCTCCCCAGAAATGCTGAGGAGGGGATGTGGGTGACAGTACCGCCTGAGACCTTCAACCTCATCATGAAGGTCCAGCCCCCTGACCAAATGCCAAACTCGTCCCTGTTCTTTTTTGGGACGTCCGTGACCTCCCCATAGCGGGAAAGCCACGTCATAATATCGACCCCAGAGAGTGACTCGTTATTTGTCAAAACGGTCACCCTCTTTACGCCATTTTGGCGAGACACCGCCTGCACGGCAAAGTCTCGCCAGCCGGGCTCCCCCTTCACCAGTTCAAAATTCGACCAGAAAAGCTCTAGGCCCTCCGGTCGAACAAAACTGATGTCAAAGACGGGGGTACCAAAAGGATGGATCAGGGCAAAGATGTCAGTCGCCCTGAAGCTCATCTTCAGGAGGAGCTCCACGACCCTCGATCTTGGCGGGCACGCTTCACTGCCCCTCCACCGAAGACGGACCACATTCCTCCTGGCCACCCCCTGCCCGGCTGTCGGGAGGGACCACACTGTCTCCCCCTCCCTTTTATCTTGGAAGGCGGCCAGGCCATGTCTATCCAGCCAAAAGGCCAAGTCTACCGCTCTTCCCTCTACCTCGATCGTCCGTTCTCCCTTTTTGAGGGCCTCGAGGAAACGGCGCCGCAAGTCACCATCCCTGAGGTCCAGAGGTGAGGAAGCCCGCCCTGAAGATCCCGAGCCCCCAGCTACTACCCCCGCAAAACTCCGGGGACCAGCAACCGGGGGGGCAGATGGACCAGCCCCACCCCCACTACCAACAGACACACCATTCTTACTCCCTTCCACAGACACCTCAACACTTGTATCTTCAATCACAGCCACATCCATACCCACGCTATCCCCATCCACGTCAGTAGTCACACCCCTCGCCCCACTCTCACTCACATGCACACTGGGGTCACAGTTTTTTTTTTTCTGCAAGCATTTTTTCCCTGCAGCAGCACTGCCGCCACCTGCTGGCAGCACCTTCCCTGCCGGGGGGTTTTGGGAACCTGGTGCTGCTGCCATTTTTGCCGGCGCCCCTGCCCCAGATAAGCCCGTGGGCACAAAGGACACCGACAGGCAGGCACCTCCTCCATTGTCTGCCGCAGCCGTGGCACCACTGCTCCCAGCAGTAGCAGCTGCCGGTGCTAAGCCCTGCCCCTTTTCGGGTGGAGCCACGCCCACTTGGGTGGGGTTTCCCCGCGAGGCCACGCCCCCCGCACCAGGCAGCACGGTGGGGGCCCCAGAGGCCACACCCACCGGTGCCGTGGGTGACAGGGAGACCAAGCCCCCCGCACCAGGCAGCACAGTGGGGGCCTCAGAGGCCACTCCCACCGGTGCCTTGGGTGACAGGGAGGCCACGCCCCCCGCACCAGGCAGCACAGTGGTGGCCCCAGAGGCCACTCCCACCGGTGCCGTGGATGACAGGGAGGCCACACCCCCCACACCAGGCAGCACGGTGGGGGCCCCGGAGGCCACTCCCACTGGTGCCGTGGACGGCTGGGAGGCCACGCCCCCCGAAGCCGGCCGCGCCGGGACCCCCGAAGCCGACCCGGAACTGGGTCTACTCACAGGGGCCCCTGGACCAGCGGCACCAGCTCTCAGTGGCATAGCACCCCCTACCGTCACACCCTTTACGACAAACAGCCTGGCCACCCCAGCTCCGGCGGCCGGCCCCAGGCTAGGCCACTCCCCCTCGGCACCCAGCGGCGGTGGAGCCCCCCGCGCTGACCCATTACTGGGCCCCTGCGCAGGGGGCCCCGACCTCGCCACGGATTTTGCCAGGGGAGCAAGCCCCACCTTTCCTTTATGAGCCGGCTCTGCCGGAGCCGCAGGCCCCGCGCCCTTCACCTTACCAGGTCTCTGGGTCCCTGAAAGTGATCCAGATTTAGTGGATCCGTGCGTGAGGGACCCAGACACCCCAGCACACGCCGCCGGAGATGCGGCCCCGGCTGTCGGTGCGCCGCCAGCAGAGCAGGAGGCATCGGCAGATGTGCAAGCCGCCCCCTGCACACCAGCAGGCGCACCAGGTGCCAGGCCAGACCTCCCTTTTACAGGGGATCCAGCCTGAGCACCACCACAGATCACACCCACCGTCGGGCCGCCCTCCGCGCCATGCTCCATATCAGACACCTTGGACCCACTGCCTCCATTACCACAAACAGAGGCAGCGCTCTGCGTGCCATGGCCTATGTTCTCCCCGCTCCCTCGCTGTGGACCCACAACAGAGTCCAAGCCGGGGTGGGTGGCGGGTGCCGCACAACGGGACAGGGGGGCCCCAGAGAGGGGGACATACACAAACTTGTGCGCAACAGTTGTTTTTCTCTTTTTTTTTGCTTTTCTCTTCATCCCCCTCACGGGTGCCTCATCCTCGCAGATCTCATCCCCGAACGTAAGCTGACCAAAACGTACCGGGAACTCGATCTGCTGGATCTGCTGCATGATAAGGCAGCCCCCCTCACTGCTACTGCTCCCATCCTCCTCATCCTCCCCCTCGCTCCCGCTGCCCTCTGAAGGGCTAGAATCAGACGGGAGAGCCATCTGCTCAGGGGCTATCCCGCTATGCGATGCCTGGAGATCACTTACCAGGCCACCAGGCGGTGGGTAGGGTGCAGCCTCCTCCACGCATACCTCTTCTTCCTCCTCCTCCACCGCCTGGCTGGGGCCCTGCGACCCCTCCAGAGCCCCACCGGTCATGGCTCTGAACCGGTCATCATTAAGCAGCTTCTCCATGAAGGGTCCACTTCCTGCCAGTATGGTGCTCCTGCGGTCTTCCAGGTCTTGAATGGCCCGCTTGATCTTCCGGACCGCGGCGGATAGCTCAGGCTTCTTACTGCCAGAGGCCCTCACGGACCTCTCCTGAGCCACCCTCAACTCCCCCCAGAGGGAACTTAGCTTCTTTGTGGCGTCCTCATACTCGCAGAGGTGCGCATGTATACGGGAGGCATAGGTGACGGTTGCCTCCCTCGACGCCTTGGTACCCCAATCAGGGGGCACCGCTGCAGCACCTCCGCTCGTACTCGACCTACCTCCGGAGGGAGGAGCCGCCGCAGTCGTAGCCTCGGGGGTCCTCCGGGTCCTCATGCTGGAACCCCTGCTGCCTTGGCCAGATCTTGTAGCCTTAGCCGGCTTGGTGTTCCTCCCACCCCCCGCCAGCTTGGACCGGGAGGTGGGAGCCGGGGGCCCAGCCCCGGAGGCCAGTCCCACTCTGAGCCCTCTTTCCTGGGAAGGGGGCAGACAAAAAGTCCCAGATAGAAAAAAAAAACCTCCCTTCCCAGGAGCTCTCTCCACAGCAGCACACAGTCCAGGAAGCACACGGCACACAGCTCACTGCAGGCTCCACCTCCACCACTTCCTGAATGAAGCTGCAACAGGCAGAACTGGAGCTCTTTTATTATAAAAATATAAAACAAACCATAATTACACACTATATAAAATCCAAAACACAAAACCCCAACAAAACACATCCCAAAGGAAACCCCAAGTCCAAAATTATAATGTCCAGTTAAAATGTCCTCGAACATAAGCTGTTCATTTTCCCAAAATCCCCCCCAGCAAGGGAAGACCTTAACCTCTTTTTTTTAATTTTATACCAGAAAAAACCCCTACAACATTCACTCACATCCATACCCATACACTTATAACTAACCCTAAAGAAAAAAAAACAACAAAACTGGACCACTGCCAAAAATGTAAAGAAATAGGCCATCTGGCCGAAAGCACAATACACAGCAAACTCTCTTTTTTTTTTTTTTTTTTCCCCACCACCATTTTTTAACACCCAAGGTCCCACGAGAGTCTGTGGCCTTATCACAACAAGGTCCCACTAAAGTTTGTGGCCATTTCACACACAAAAAGGTCCCTTTGCCTCTTCCGGCATCCCGCAGGACGTCCACATTTTTCACAAAACCACCGCAACCCCTCCCCCCTAAAGCCCCCCACCCAACCTAAACTAACCCCCCCACACACACAATACACATACATTACATACATTAAATTTATATACAATACACAACATAACATAACAGTAACAACAATACACAACATAACGATGTAACAACAACTAACCAAATCATCATGACATAACAACTTAACCGTAAGACTACTAAACATGAACCAAAGGATCAGACCCAAGTTCAGTGCTTGCAAGCCCTATATACAGATTCTGAACCGTAAAACAAAAAACTACAAATGTGAGGGGAGCAGCCCACCACCAGGAAACTGGAGACTACAGAGGCTCTCACCCTAATCTAACACACAAACAGCCTGTCCCTCCCTATTAAAGAAAAAGAAAAACCTGTCCCTACCGCCCTACCAATCTTTCCCTACCTGTCCCTACCTGTCCCTCTCTGACCCTCACTACCAACCTAATGCTAACTACCTATCCCTAAAGACTGTCCCTACCTGTCCCTCCCTGACCCTACACATCCACCTGACCCTACAAATAAATATAAAATATAGAAAGGACTAAACTAACCCTATCACAGACACACATACCCTAACTCTCCCTAGGGCACATTAAATGAGAACCCCCTCCATAGAAGGGAAGCCCTCCCTGCACCCAGCCTCTCATACTCCAGCGAGCGCACTTTTGCCAGGTCACCCAGGATGTTCCTAATCACCTCTTCCCGGGGGAGGACTTTGTGCTGGGTGGACACTAAACACCGTGCATTCCACGTGTAAAACCTAGTCACTAAACTAACTAAGAAGACAGTGCCCCGATCTCGGCCACCAAGGGACCTGAATGCCCCATAGGCCCACTCCGCATAGGAAAGGCCTGCCAGCCTAGGCCAGCCAATGGAAGCACCCACCCTACTGTAGACCTCTGTATTAAAGGGACATTGAAGCAGGAAGTGCTCCATGCTTTCAAGCATGCCGCCACACTCCTCGCGGGGACAATCCCGGTCATCAGAGTTCCTGTACTTCAGGTTGCCCCTCACATACAGTCTCCCATGGAAGCAGCGCCAAGTCAAGTCCCAAAACTTCAAGGGGATCCGCTTAGAGTTTAATAACCCGAGCCCCACCTCCAGATCCCGGCTTGGGCAATCCTTGAGGGCCAGGGGCTTCTGGAAGTGGGTCAACAGAACCCTATTGTCAAGTAACCTCCTTGACAAGGTCCTGATCTCCCACACTCCCAGACCCCACCGGCGGATCGCCTTCACAACCAGGGTAGCATAAGCCGGAAGATGCCCATGAGGCGTGCGAAGGTCCTTCACCCGCCCTCCTGTCTCCCATTCCTGGAAGAAAGGCCGAAACCACCCCCTACAGGAGAATACCCACGGAGGAGCCCTCTCTAACCAGAGGTTGGCGATGTTTGCCTTAAGAAAGGTGTTTACTAGAAACACCACCGGGTTGACCATACCCAACCCTCCTAGTCTCCTCGTGCGGTACGTGACCTCCCTCTTGATCAGGTTCAGCCTATTCCCCCATAATAGTTGGAAGAACAGGCTGTAGACCCGTGTCCAAAGAGGTTCTGGCAAGATGCAGACGCTGCCCAGGTATATTAATAAAGGGAGCAAATACCCCTTGGCCAGGTTAACCCTTTCCCTCAGGGTCAAGGACCAACCCTTCCACTGATCCACCTTCTGGGCGGCAATCTTAAGTCTGCCCTCCCAGTTTTGCTGGGGATAGTCCCCCGGGCCGAAACTGATGCCTAAAATTTTTGCTGTGGCCTGAGGCCCTGGAAGGGTGTCCGGGAGATCGAAACTTGGATCTCCCCCTCCCAGCCAGAGACTCTCACACTTATCCCGGTTGATCATGGACCCAGAAGCCACCGAGTAGCGCTCAACTTCAGACATGACCCAGTCCGCCTCCTCTCTCGAGGATACAAAGAGGGAAACGTCGTCGGCGTACGCCACTACCCTCAAGGTGGCCTCTGACTCCGCCCGGTCCATCCCGACTCCCACCAACGGTCCGCGTTCCACTCTCCTTAAAAAGGGGTCGATCGCGAACACGTATAACAGTGGGCTCAGAGGACAGCCCTGGCGGACACCAGACCTCACCTCAAAAGGGGGTCCGACCCAACCGTTCACAAGCGGAAAAGTCTCTGCCCCATTGTATAATACTCTCAACCAATCAACAAACCTCCCGGGCAGACCGTACCTCAGAAGGACGGACCAGAGGTACTCATGGTTAACCCGGTCAAAGGCCTTCGCCTGGTCTAAGGACAGCAAGTACCCCTTCCAGAGACCTGCCCTGCCCTGCTCCACTGCCTCTCGGACACCGAGCACAGCACTAAAAGTACTGCGGCCTGGAACAGAGCAGTGCTGGGCCCCCGAAAGGAGCCGGGGTGCAAACTTCACCAATCGATTGAAAAGCACCTTTGCCAGAACCTTTCGGTCCGTATTGAGAAGCGCTATGGGACGCCAATTCTCAATACGGGACGAGTCTTTACCCTTTGACAGGATAATCAGGGCGGACTTCCTCATTGAACCGGGAAGAATGTCCGAGGAGAGACATTCATTAAAAACCTCAGTCATGAGGGGGACCAAAGAGTCCCTAAAAGTCCTGTAAAACTCGGATGTTAAGCCATCCGGACCGGGCGATTTTTTGGGCCGGAGCCCATCAATGGCCCATCTCACTTCCTCTTCCCTGATTGCTTCTGCCAAACCATGAAGAGAGGGGTCATCCCCTGGTTCAGGGATGGTTTCAGCCAGGAAAGCCGACATCTCATCCCGATCTGGATCCCTCCTTCCCAAGAGATGCGAGTAGAAGGATCTGACCACCTCCAGGATCCCTGATTTGGATCTGTTCAGGGAACCTGTACTGTCGATCAGTCCTGTTACCATCTTGCAACTCACTGACATCCTGCAGTTCCTGTAGGGGTCGGGCGAGCGGTACCTCCCGAAATCCCTCTCAAAAACTAAGGATGTGTGCCTATCATACTGGCACCCCTTGAGCAAGGCCTTCACCCTGGAGATTTCCTCACGGTCCCCTCCAGTCGAGACGAGCTGCTCGAGTTTCCTCCCCAGCTCCCGATACAGGCGGTACCTGTTCAGGCCTCTGAGGCTCGAAAGCTGACGGAAGAACCCCGCAACCCTTGTTTTGAAGATCTCCCACCACTCAGACTTACTGCTACAGAGACCCAAGAGAGGTACCTGGCTCTGAAGAAATTCCTCAAAGGATTGTCTTACATCCGCTTCTTCCAACAGGGACGAATTCAGCTTCCATAGGCCTCTCCCTATCCGGGGAGTCTCTGCAACATTCAAAGAAAAGGAAATGAAACAGTGATCGGAGAATTCCACCTCAACAGCGGACACTGCAGAAGAGACGGCTTCCTCCTTTAAAAAAAACCTATCTATCCTAGACCTACAACTACCCCTATGAAAGGTGAAACCCCCGTGACCTGGGGTGTGCCGGATGTGGACATCCACCAGGCGAGCTTCGCTTGCTATGCTGTTAAGGGTATTACTATCAAAAGCCAGCCTTCGGTCTCCGGGGCCTCCCCTATCACGGGGTCTAGTTATAGTATTAAAGCCCCCACCGAAGACCACCTGCCGGCTGGTAAAAAGATAGGGCTTGATCTTCAGGAAGAGACATTTACGGTCCCACTCTGACTGTGGACCATAGATGTTAATGAGCCGGAGCTCCTGTCCCCCCATGAAGACGTCAAGGACCAAGCACCTCCCCATTTCTACCTCGATCACCCGTCTGCATTCCACCGAAGCGGCCTTAAAAAGGACCGCTACCCCGCTATACGGCTCGGCCGCAAGAGACCAGTATGAGGGCCCGCACCTCCACTCCCTCCTTGCTTTGTAAATGGCCCCCATGTCCGTTAGTCTGGTCTCCTGCAAAAATAAAATGTCAGCCTCAACTCGGTTGAAAAAATCAAAGGCCATAAATCTGGCCGCATCTGACTTTATACTGGCGACATTAATCGACGCCAGAGTCAACGGGGTAGGTTCCGCCATCATGGGTGATTGAGTTAGACGGCCTTCTTTTTGACCGTACCCCCAGATTTTTTGTGCTCACCTTCAGAGGAGGAGCCAGACTCTCCCCTCCTCTTTAGTGACACCGAGGTGTCCATAGCACCCGTCACCACCTTCCCAGTACCGGGTTCCTCACCCCTGGACCCCAGAGCAGTCCCCCCCCCAGAGGAAAGTGAGCCCTCCGGAGGACGGACCCCGCCGCTCCCTGAAGGCACCTCAGATGTTACCGCCGGTCCCTCACCCCCGACCTCCGACACAGCAGAGTCATCGAGGGCATGGAACCGGTTGGAGAGGGGGATCAGAGGGGAGCCGGTGAGCCCTTCCGTAGGCACCTTAGTGGCCAGGGGGGGGGGCCTTAGATGTTTTTGCCCCCTTTCGGTTCCTCCTCCGACTCTTACTGGTCTTACTGTCACCTTTTGTTTTAGGCTGCTCCACCACCTCCTCGTCCAGACTTTCATACTGGGAGGAGTCATCAGAAGCAGCCACCTCCTCCCTCTCCATCCTCCTGATCTCCTCGTTCACCGCCTCCTCCCCCAGGGCCTCAGGGGCACCGGCTGCCGCTTCCGAGGAGGGTACAGACATCACCCCAGTCGCCTGGGGCTTATCCTGCCCCCTACCCCCACGGCGCCTCACCTGATGCCACTGGCGGGCAGATGTATTGGCCACGCCTTCCTTCACTGGCCCCCCAGCCCCTCTCCCGCCCCTACCTCCAGCATCAGCAGAAGATGAACCGCCAGGTACTCCCCCATGGCTCACCCCTGCCTGACCAGAGATGGCGTTAGAAAAGGAGCGGGGGCAGCGGCTGTACGGGTGACCTAGGTCACCACACAGGTGACACCTAATGTCACCACAGGCCGCGGCAAGATGACCTACCCCGCCACACAAGGCACATTTCTGTACCTTGCAGCCCGCGCTGAAGTGGCGGGGATCACCGCACCTGTGGCAGACCTTCGGCTGCCCCTGGTAAAAGATCAGGATCCTGTCCCTCCCCAGAAATGCTGAGGAGGGGATGTGGGTGACAGTACCGCCTGAGACCTTCAACCTCATCATGAAGGTCCAGCCCCCTGACCAAATGCCAAACTCGTCCCTGTTCTTTTTTGGGACGTCCGTGACCTCCCCATAGCGGGAAAGCCACGTCATAATATCGACCCCAGAGAGTGACTCGTTATTTGTCAAAACGGTCACCCTCTTTACGCCATTTTGGCGAGACACCGCCTGCACGGCAAAGTCTCGCCAGCCGGGCTCCCCCTTCACCAGTTCAAAATTCGACCAGAAAAGCTCTAGGCCCTCCGGTCGAACAAAACTGATGTCAAAGACGGGGGTACCAAAAGGATGGATCAGGGCAAAGATGTCAGTCGCCCTGAAGCTCATCTTCAGGAGGAGCTCCACGACCCTCGATCTTGGCGGGCACGCTTCACTGCCCCTCCACCGAAGACGGACCACATTCCTCCTGGCCACCCCCTGCCCGGCTGTCGGGAGGGACCACACTGTCTCCCCCTCCCTTTTATCTTGGAAGGCGGCCAGGCCATGTCTATCCAGCCAAAAGGCCAAGTCTACCGCTCTTCCCTCTACCTCGATCGTCCGTTCTCCCTTTTTGAGGGCCTCGAGGAAACGGCGCCGCAAGTCACCATCCCTGAGGTCCAGAGGTGAGGAAGCCCGCCCTGAAGATCCCGAGCCCCCAGCTACTAACCCCGCAAAACTCCGGGGACCAGCAACCGGGGGGGCAGATGGACCAGCCCCACCCCCACTACCAACAGACACACCATTCTTACTCCCTTCCACAGACACCTCAACACTTGTATCTTCAATCACAGCCACATCCATACCCACGCTATCCCCATCCACGTCAGTAGTCACACCCCTCGCCCCACTCTCACTCACATGCACACTGGGGTCACAGTTTTTTTTTTCTGCAAGCATTTTTTCCCTGCAGCAGCACTGCCGCCACCTGCTGGCAGCACCTTCCCTGCCGGGGGGTTTTGGGAACCTGGTGCTGCTGCCATTTTTGCCGGCGCCCCTGCCCCAGATAAGCCCGTGGGCACAGAGGACACCGACAGGCAGGCACCTCCTCCGTTGTCTGCCGCAGCCGTGGCACCACTGCTCCCAGCAGTAGCAGCTGCCGGCGCTAAGCCCTGCCCCTTTTCGGGTGGAGCCACGCCCACTTGGGTGGGGTTTCCCCGCGAGGCCACGCCCCCCGCACCAGGCAGCACGGTGGGGGCCCCAGAGGCCACACCCACCGGTGCCGTGGGTGACAGGGAGACCAAGCCCCCCGCACCAGGCAGCACAGTGGGGGCCTCAGAGGCCACTCCCACCGGTGCCTTGGGTGACAGGGAGGCCACGCCCCCCGCACCAGGCAGCACAGTGGGGGCCCCAGAGGCCACTCCCACCGGTGCCGTGGATGACAGGGAGGCCACACCCCCCACACCAGGCAGCACGGTGGGGGCCCCGGAGGCCACTCCCACTGGTGCCGTGGACGGCTGGGAGGCCACTCCCCCCGAAGCCGGCCGCGCCGGGACCCCCGAAGCCGACCCGGAACTGGGTCTACTCACAGGGGCCCCTGGACCAGCGGCACCAGCTCTCAGGGGCATAGCACCCCCTACCGTCACACCCTTTACGACAAACAGCCTGGCCACCCCAGCTCCGGCGGCCGGCCCCAGGCTAGGCCACTCCCCCTCGGCACCCAGCGGCGGTGGAGCCCCCCGCGCTGACCCATTACTGGGCCCCTGCGCAGGGGGCCCCGACCTCGCCACGGATTTTGCCAGGGGAGCAAGCCCCACCTTTCCTTTATGAGCCGGCTCTGCCGGAGCCGCAGGCCCCGCGCCCTTCACCTTACCAGGTCTCTGGGTCCCTGAAAGTGATCCAGATTTAGTGGATCCGTGCGTGAGGGACCCAGACACCCCAGCACACGCCGCCGGAGATGCGGCCCCGGCTGTCGGTGCGCCGCCAGCAGAGCAGGAGGCAGCGGCAGATGTACAAGCCGCCCCCTGCACACCAGCAGGCGCACCAGGTGCCAGGCCAGACCTCCCTTTTACAGGGGATCCAGCCTGAGCACCACCACAGATCACACCCACCATCGGGCCGCCCTCCGCGCCATGCTCCATATCAGACACCTTGGACCCACTGCCTCCATTACCACAAACAGAGGCAGCGCTCTGCGTGCCATGGCCTATGTTCTCCCCGCTCCCTCGCTGTGGACCCACAACAGAGTCCAAGCCGGGGTGGGTGGCGGGTGCCGCACAACGGGACAGGGGGGCCCCAGAGAGGGGGACATACACAAACTTGTGCGCAACAGTTGTTTTTCTCTTTTTTTTTGCTTTTCTCTTCATCCCCCTCACGGGTGCCTCATCCTCGCAGATCTCATCCCCGAACGTAAGCTGACCAAAACGTACCGGGGACTCGATCTGCTGGATCTGCTGCATGATAAGGCAGCCCCCCTCACTGCTACTGCTCCCATCCTCCTCATCCTCCCCCTCGCTCCCGCTGCCCTCTGAAGGGCTAGAATCAGACGGGAGAGCCATCTGCTCAGGGGCTATCCCGCTATGCGATGCCTGGAGATCACTTACCAGGCCACCAGGCGGTGGGTAGGGTGCAGCCTCCTCCACGCATACCTCTTCTTCCTCCTCCTCCACCGCCTGGCTGGGGCCCTGCGACCCCTCCAGAGCCCCACCGGTCATGGCTCTGAACCGGTCATCATTAAGCAGCTTCTCCATGAAGGGTCCACTTCCTGCCAGTATGGTGCTCCTGCGGTCTTCCAGGTCTTGAATGGCCCGCTTGATCTTCCGGACCGCGGCGGATAGCTCAGGCTTCTTACTGCCAGAGGCCCTCACGGACCTCTCCTGAGCCACCCTCAACTCCCCCCAGAGGGAACTTAGCTTCTTTGTGGCGTCCTCATACTCGCAGAGGTGCGCATGTATACGGGAGGCATAGGTGACGGTTGCCTCCCTCGACGCCTTGGTACCCCAATCAGGGGGCACCGCTGCAGCACCTCCGCTCGTACTCGACCTACCTCCGGAGGGAGGAGCCGCCGCAGTCGTAGCCTCGGGGGTCCTCCGGGTCCTCATGCTGGAACCCCTGCTGCCTTGGCCAGATCTTGTAGCCTTAGCCGGCTTGGTGTTCCTCCCACCCCCCGCCAGCTTGGACCGGGAGGTGGGAGCCGGGGGCCCAGCCCCGGAGGCCAGTCCCACTCTGAGCCCTCTTTCCTGGGAAGGGGGCAGACAAAAAGTCCCAGATAGAAAAAAAAAACCTCCCTTCCCAGGAGCTCTCTCCACAGCAGCACACAGTCCAGGAAGCACACGGCACACAGCTCACTGCAGGCTCCACCTCCACCACTTCCTGAATGAAGCTGCAACAGGCAGAACTGGAGCTCTTTTATTATAAAAATATAAAACAAACCATAATTACACACTATATAAAATCCAAAACACAAAACCCCAACAAAACACATCCCAAAGGAAACCCCAAGTCCAAAATTATAATGTCCAGTTAAAATGTCCTCGAACATAAGCTGTTCATTTTCCCAAAATCCCCCCCAGCAAGGGAAGACCTTAACCTCTTTTTTTTAATTTTATACCAGAAAAAACCCCTACAACATTCACTCACATCCATACCCATACACTTATAACTAACCCTAAAGAAAAAAAAACAACAAAACTGGACCACTGCCAAAAATGTAAAGAAATAGGCCATCTGGCCGAAAGCACAATACACAGCAAACTCTCTTTTTTTTTTTTTTTTTCCCCACCACCATTTTTTAACACCCAAGGTCCCACGAGAGTCTGTGGCCTTATCACAACAAGGTCCCACTAAAGTTTGTGGCCATTTCACACACAAAAAGGTCCCTTTGCCTCTTCCGGCATCCCGCAGGACGTCCACATTTTTCACAAAACCACCGCAACCCCTCCCCCCTAAAGCCCCCCACCCAACCTAAACTAACCCCCCCACACACACAATACACATACATTACATACATTAAATTTATATACAATACACAACATAACATAACAGTAACAACAATACACAACATAACGATGTAACAACAACTAACCAAATCATCATGACATAACAACTTAACCGTAAGACTACTAAACATGAACCAAAGGATCAGACCCAAGTTCAGTGCTTGCAAGCCCTATATACAGATTCTGAACCGTAAAACAAAAAACTACAAATGTGAGGGGAGCAGCCCACCACCAGGAAACTGGAGACTACAGAGGCTCTCACCCTAATCTAACACACAAACAGCCTGTCCCTCCCTATTAAAGAAAAAGAAAAACCTGTCCCTACCGCCCTACCAATCTTTCCCTACCTGTCCCTACCTGTCCCTCTCTGACCCTCACTACCAACCTAATGCTAACTACCTATCCCTAAAGACTGTCCCTACCTGTCCCTCCCTGACCCTACACATCCACCTGACCCTACAAATAAATATAAAATATAGAAAGGACTAAACTAACCCTATCACAGACACACATACCCTAACTCTCCCTAGGGCACATTAAATGAGAACCCCCTCCATAGAAGGGAAGCCCTCCCTGCACCCAGCCTCTCATACTCCAGCGAGCGCACTTTTGCCAGGTCACCCAGGATGTTCCTAATCACCTCTTCCCGGGGGAGGACTTTGTGCTGGGTGGACACTAAACACCGTGCATTCCACGTGTAAAACCTAGTCACTAAACTAACTAAGAAGACAGTGCCCCGATCTCGGCCACCAAGGGACCTGAATGCCCCATAGGCCCACTCCGCATAGGAAAGGCCTGCCAGCCTAGGCCAGCCAATGGAAGCACCCACCCTACTGTAGACCTCTGTATTAAAGGGACATTGAAGCAGGAAGTGCTCCATGCTTTCAAGCATGCCGCCACACTCCTCGCGGGGACAATCCCGGTCATCAGAGTTCCTGTACTTCAGGTTGCCCCTCACATACAGTCTCCCATGGAAGCAGCGCCAAGTCAAGTCCCAAAACTTCAAGGGGATCCGCTTAGAGTTTAATAACCCGAGCCCCACCTCCAGATCCCGGCTTGGGCAATCCTTGAGGGCCAGGGGCTTCTGGAAGTGGGTCAACAGAACCCTATTGTCAAGTAACCTCCTTGACAAGGTCCTGATCTCCCACACTCCCAGACCCCACCGGCGGATCGCCTTCACAACCAGGGTAGCATAAGCCGGAAGATGCCCATGAGGCGTGCGAAGGTCCTTCACCCGCCCTCCTGTCTCCCATTCCTGGAAGAAAGGCCGAAACCACCCCCTACAGGAGAATACCCACGGAGGAGCCCTCTCTAACCAGAGGTTGGCGATGTTTGCCTTAAGAAAGGTGTTTACTAGAAACACCACCGGGTTGACCATACCCAACCCTCCTAGTCTCCTCGTGCGGTACGTGACCTCCCTCTTGATCAGGTTCAGCCTATTCCCCCATAATAGTTGGAAGAACAGGCTGTAGACCCGTGTCCAAAGAGGTTCTGGCAAGATGCAGACGCTGCCCAGGTATATTAATAAAGGGAGCAAATACCCCTTGGCCAGGTTAACCCTTTCCCTCAGGGTCAAGGACCAACCCTTCCACTGATCCACCTTCTGGGCGGCAATCTTAAGTCTGCCCTCCCAGTTTTGCTGGGGATAGTCCCCCGGGCCGAAACTGATGCCTAAAATTTTTGCTGTGGCCTGAGGCCCTGGAAGGGTGTCCGGGAGATCGAAACTTGGATCTCCCCCTCCCAGCCAGAGACTCTCACACTTATCCCGGTTGATCATGGACCCAGAAGCCACCGAGTAGCGCTCAACTTCAGACATGACCCAGTCCGCCTCCTCTCTCGAGGATACAAAGAGGGAAACGTCGTCGGCGTACGCCACTACCCTCAAGGTGGCCTCTGGCTCCGCCCGGTCCATCCCGACTCCCACCAACGGTCCGCGTTCCACTCTCCTTAAAAAGGGGTCGATCGCGAACACGTATAACAGTGGGCTCAGAGGACAGCCCTGGCGGACACCAGACCTCACCTCAAAAGGGGGTCCGACCCAACCGTTCACAAGCGGAAAAGTCTCTGCCCCATTGTATAATACTCTCAACCAATCAACAAACCTCCCGGGCAGACCGTACCTCAGAAGGACGGACCAGAGGTACTCATGGTTAACCCGGTCAAAGGCCTTCGCCTGGTCTAAGGACAGCAAGTACCCCTTCCAGAGACCTGCCCTGCCCTGCTCCACTGCCTCTCGGACACCGAGCACAGCACTAAAAGTACTGCGGCCTGGAACAGAGCAGTGCTGGGCCCCCGAAAGGAGCCGGGGTGCAAACTTCACCAATCGATTGAAAAGCACCTTTGCCAGAACCTTTCGGTCCGTATTGAGAAGCGCTATGGGACGCCAATTCTCAATACGGGACGAGTCTTTACCCTTTGACAGGATAATCAGGGCGGACTTCCTCATTGAACCGGGAAGAATGTCCGAGGAGAGACATTCATTAAAAACCTCAGTCATGAGGGGGACCAAAGAGTCCCTAAAAGTCCTGTAAAACTCGGAT
This sequence comes from Phyllobates terribilis, assembly GCF_046119375.1. Lineage (NCBI taxonomy): Eukaryota > Metazoa > Chordata > Amphibia > Anura > Dendrobatidae > Phyllobates > Phyllobates terribilis. The sequence continues at coordinate 86,468,123 of NW_027362768.1, read as the reverse complement.
GTTAAGCCATCCGGACCGGGCGATTTTTTGGGCCGGAGCCCATCAATGGCCCGTCTCACTTCCTCTTCCCTGATTGCTTCTGCCAAACCATGAAGAGAGGGGTCATCCCCTGGTTCAGGGATGGTTTCAGCCAGGAAAGCCGACATCTCATCCCGATCTGGATCCCTCCTTCCCAAGAGATGCGAGTAGAAGGATCTGACCACCTCCAGGATCCCTGATTTGGATCTGTTCAGGGAACCTGTACTGTCGATCAGTCCTGTTACCATCTTGCAACTCACTGACATCCTGCAGTTCCTGTAGGGGTCGGGCGAGCGGTACCTCCCGAAATCCCTCTCAAAAACTAAGGATGTGTGCCTATCATACTGGCACCCCTTGAGCAAGGCCTTCACCCTGGAGATTTCCTCACGGTCCCCTCCAGTCGAGACGAGCTGCTCGAGTTTCCTCCCCAGCTCCCGATACAGGCGGTACCTGTTCAGGCCTCTGAGGCTCGAAAGCTGACGGAAGAACCCCGCAACCCTTGTTTTGAAGATCTCCCACCACTCAGACTTACTGCTACAGAGACCCAAGAGAGGTACCTGGCTCTGAAGAAATTCCTCAAAGGATTGTCTTACATCCGCTTCTTCCAACAGGGACGAATTCAGCTTCCATAGGCCTCTCCCTATCCGGGGAGTCTCTGCAACATTCAAAGAAAAGGAAATGAAACAGTGATCGGAGAATTCCACCTCAACAGCGGACACTGCAGAAGAGACGGCTTCCTCCTTTAAAAAAAACCTATCTATCCTAGACCTACAACTACCCCTATGAAAGGTGAAACCCCCGTGACCTGGGGTGTGCCGGATGTGGACATCCACCAGGCGAGCTTCGCTTGCTATGCTGTTAAGGGTATTACTATCAAAAGCCAGCCTTCGGTCTCCGGGGCCTCCCCTATCACGGGGTCTAGTTATAGTATTAAAGTCCCCACCGAAGACCACCTGCCGGCTGGTAAAAAGATAGGGCTTGATCTTCAGGAAGAGACATTTACGGTCCCACTCTGACTGTGGACCATAGATGTTAATGAGCCGGAGCTCCTGTCCCCCCATGAAGACGTCAAGGACCAAGCACCTCCCCATTTCTACCTCGATCACCCGTCTGCATTCCACCGAAGCGGCCTTAAAAAGGACCGCTACCCCGCTATACGGCTCGGCCGCAAGAGACCAGTATGAGGGCCCGCACCTCCACTCCCTCCTTGCTTTGTAAATGGCCCCCATGTCCGTTAGTCTGGTCTCCTGCAAAAATAAAATGTCAGCCTCAACTCGGTTGAAAAAATCAAAGGCCATAAATCTGGCCGCATCTGACTTTATACTGGCGACATTAATCGACGCCAGAGTCAACGGGGTAGGTTCCGCCATCATGGGTGATTGAGTTAGACGGCCTTCTTTTTGACCGTACCCCCAGATTTTTTGTGCTCACCTTCAGAGGAGGAGCCAGACTCTCCCCTCCTCTTTAGTGACACCGAGGTGTCCATAGCACCCGTCACCACCTTCCCAGTACCGGGTTCCTCACCCCTGGACCCCAGAGCAGTCCCCCCCCCAGAGGAAAGTGAGCCCTCCGGAGGACGGACCCCGCCGCTCCCTGAAGGCACCTCAGATGTTACCGCCGGTCCCTCACCCCCGACCTCCGACACAGCAGAGTCATCGAGGGCATGGAACCGGTTGGAGAGGGGGATCAGAGGGGAGCCGGTGAGCCCTTCCGTAGGCACCTTAGTGGCCAGGGGGGGGGGCCTTAGATGTTTTTGCCCCCTTTCGGTTCCTCCTCCGACTCTTACTGGTCTTACTGTCACCTTTTGTTTTAGGCTGCTCCACCACCTCCTCGTCCAGACTTTCATACTGGGAGGAGTCATCAGAAGCAGCCACCTCCTCCCTCTCCATCCTCCTGATCTCCTCGTTCACCGCCTCCTCCCCCAGGGCCTCAGGGGCACCGGCTGCCGCTTCCGAGGAGGGTACAGACATCACCCCAGTCGCCTGGGGCTTATCCTGCCCCCTACCCCCACGGCGCCTCACCTGATGCCACTGGCGGGCAGATGTATTGGCCACGCCTTCCTTCACTGGCCCCCCAGCCCCTCTCCCGCCCCCACCTCCAGCATCAGCAGAAGATGAACCGCCAGGGACTCCCCCATGGCTCACCCCTGCCTGACCAGAGATGGCGTTAGAAAAGGAGCGGGGGCAGCGGCTGTACGGGTGACCTAGGTCACCACACAGGTGACACCTAATGTCACCACAGGCCGCGGCAAGATGACCTACCCCACCACACAAGGCACATTTCTGTACCTTGCAGCCCGCGCTGAAGTGGCGGGGATCACCGCACCTGTGGCAGACCTTCGGCTGCCCCTGGTAAAAGATCAGGATCCTGTCCCTCCCCAGAAATGCTGAGGAGGGGATGTGGGTGACAGTACCGCCTGAGACCTTCAACCTCATCATGAAGGTCCAGCCCCCTGACCAAATGCCAAACTCGTCCCTGTTCTTTTTTGGGACGTCCGTGACCTCCCCATAGCGGGAAAGCCACGTCATAATATCGACCCCAGAGAGTGACTCGTTATTTGTCAAAACGGTCACCCTCTTTACGCCATTTTGGCGAGACACCGCCTGCACGGCAAAGTCTCGCCAGCCGGGCTCCCCTTCACCAGTTCAAAATTCGACCAGAAAAGCTCTAGGCCCTCCGGTCGAACAAAACTGATGTCAAAGACGGGGGTACCAAAAGGATGGATCAGGGCAAAGATGTCAGTCGCCCTGAAGCTCATCTTCAGGAGGAGCTCCACGACCCTCGATCTTGGCGGGCACGCTTCACTGCCCCTCCACCGAAGACGGACCACATTCCTCCTGGCCACCCCCTGCCCGGCTGTCGGGAGGGACCACACTGTCTCCCCCTCCCTTTTATCTTGGAAGGCGGCCAGGCCATGTCTATCCAGCCAAAAGGCCAAGTCTACCGCTCTTCCCTCTACCTCGATCGTCCGTTCTCCCTTTTTGAGGGCCTCGAGGAAACGGCGCCGCAAGTCACCATCCCTGAGGTCCAGAGGTGAGGAAGCCCGCCCTGAAGATCCCGAGCCCCCAGCTACTACCCCCGCAAAACTCCGGGGACCAGCAACCGGGGGGGCAGATGGACCAGCCCCACCCCCACTACCAACAGACACACCATTCTTACTCCCTTCCACAGACACCTCAACACTTGTATCTTCAATCACAGCCACATCCATACCCACGCTATCCCCATCCACGTCAGTAGTCACACCCCTCGCCCCACTCTCACTCACATGCACACCGGGGTCACAGTTTTTTTTTTTCTGCAAGCATTTTTTCCCTGCAGCAGCACTGCCGCCACCTGCTGGCAGCACCTTCCCTGCCGGGGGGTTTTGGGAACCTGGTGCTGCTGCCATTTTTGCCGGCGCCCCTGCCCCAGATAAGCCCGTGGGCACAGAGGACACCGACAGGCAGGCACCTCCTCCGTTGTCTGCCGCAGCCGTGGCACCACTGCTCCCAGCAGTAGCAGCTGCCGGCGCTAAGCCCTGCCCCTTTTCGGGTGGAGCCACGCCCACTTGGGTGGGGTTTCCCCGCGAGGCCACGCCCCCCGCACCAGGCAGCACGGTGGGGGCCCCAGAGGCCACACCCACCGGTGCCGTGGGTGACAGGGAGACCAAGCCCCCCGCACCAGGCAGCACAGTGGGGGCCTCAGAGGCCACTCCCACCGGTGCCTTGGGTGACAGGGAGGCCACGCCCCCCGCACCAGGCAGCACAGTGGGGGCCCCAGAGGCCACTCCCACCGGTGCCGTGGATGACAGGGAGGCCACACCCCCCACACCAGGCAGCACGGTGGGGGCCCCGGAGGCCACTCCCACTGGTGCCGTGGACGGCTGGGAGGCCACGCCCCCCGAAGCCGGCCGCGCCGGGACCCCCGAAGCCGACCCGGAACTGGGTCTACTCACAGGGGCCCCTGGACCAGCGGCACCAGCTCTCAGGGGCATAGCACCCCCTACCGTCACACCCTTTACGACAAACAGCCTGGCCACCCCAGCTCCGGCGGCCGGCCCCAGGCTAGGCCACTCCCCCTCGGCACCCAGCGGCGGTGGAGCCCCCCGCGCTGACCCATTACTGGGCCCCTGCGCAGGGGGCCCCGACCTCGCCACGGATTTTGCCAGGGGAGCAAGCCCCACCTTTCCTTTATGAGCCGGCTCTGCCGGAGCCGCAGGCCCCGCGCCCTTCACCTTACCAGGTCTCTGGGTCCCTGAAAGTGATCCAGATTTAGTGGATCCGTGCGTGAGGGACCCAGACACCCCAGCACACGCCGCCGGAGATGCGGCCCCGGCTGTCGGTGCGCCGCCAGCAGAGCAGGAGGCAGCGGCAGATGTACAAGCCGCCCCCTGCACGCCAGCAGGCGCACCAGGTGCCAGGCCAGACCTCCCTTTTACAGGGGATCCAGCCTGAGCACCACCACAGATCACACCCACCGTCGGGCCGCCCTCCGCGCCATGCTCCATATCAGACACCTTGGACCCACTGCCTCCATTACCACAAACAGAGGCAGCGCTCTGCGTGCCATGGCCTATGTTCTCCCCGCTCCCTCGCTGTGGACCCACAACAGAGTCCAAGCCGGGGTGGGTGGCGGGTGCCGCACAACGGGACAGGGGGGCCCCAGAGAGGGGGACATACACAAACTTGTGCGCAACAGTTGTTTTTCTCTTTTTTTTTGCTTTTCTCTTCATCCCCCTCACGGGTGCCTCATCCTCGCAGATCTCATCCCCGAACGTAAGCTGACCAAAACGTACCGGGGACTCGATCTGCTGGATCTGCTGCATGATAAGGCAGCCCCCCTCACTGCTACTGCTCCCATCCTCCTCATCCTCCCCCTCGCTCCCGCTGCCCTCTGAAGGGCTAGAATCAGACGGGAGAGCCATCTGCTCAGGGGCTATCCCGCTATGCGATGCCTGGAGATCACTTACCAGGCCACCAGGCGGTGGGTAGGGTGCAGCCTCCTCCACGCATACCTCTTCTTCCTCCTCCTCCACCACCTGGCTGGGGCCCTGCGACCCCTCCAGAGCCCCACCGGTCATGGCTCTGAACCGGTCATCATTAAGCAGCTTCTCCATGAAGGGTCCACTTCCTGCCAGTATGGTGCTCCTGCGGTCTTCCAGGTCTTGAATGGCCCGCTTGATCTTCCGGACCGCGGCGGATAGCTCAGGCTTCTTACTGCCAGAGGCCCTCACGGACCTCTCCTGAGCCACCCTCAACTCCCCCCAGAGGGAACTTAGCTTCTTTGTGGCGTCCTCATACTCGCAGAGGTGCGCATGTATACGGGAGGCATAGGTGACGGTTGCCTCCCTCGACGCCTTGGTACCCCAATCAGGGGGCACCGCTGCAGCACCTCCGCTCGTACTCGACCTACCTCCGGAGGGAGGAGCCGCCGCAGTCGTAGCCTCGGGGGTCCTCCGGGTCCTCATGCTGGAACCCCTGCTGCCTTGGCCAGATCTTGTAGCCTTAGCCGGCTTGGTGTTCCTCCCACCCCCCGCCAGCTTGGACCGGGAGGTGGGAGCCGGGGGCCCAGCCCCGGAGGCCAGTCCCACTCTGAGCCCTCTTTCCTGGGAAGGGGGCAGACAAAAAGTCCCAGATAGAAAAAAAAAACCTCCCTTCCCAGGAGCTCTCTCCACAGCAGCACACAGTCCAGGAAGCACACGGCACACAGCTCACTGCAGGCTCCACCTACACCACTTCCTGAATGAAGCTGCAACAGGCAGAACTGGAGCTCTTTTATTATAAAAATATAAAACAAACCATAATTACACACTATATAAAATCCAAAACACAAAACCCCAACAAAACACATCCCAAAGGAAACCCCAAGTCCAAAATTATAATGTCCAGTTAAAATGTCCTCGAACATAAGCTGTTCATTTTCCCAAAATCCCCCCCAGCAAGGGAAGACCTTAACCTCTTTTTTTTAATTTTATACCAGAAAAAACCCCTACAACATTCACTCACATCCATACCCATACACTTATAACTAACCCTAAAGAAAAAAAAACAACAAAACTGGACCACTGCCAAAAATGTAAAGAAATAGGCCATCTGGCCGAAAGCACAATACACAGCAAACTCTCTTTTTTTTTTTTTTTCTCCCCACCACCATTTTTTAACACCCAAGGTCCCACGAGAGTCTGTGGCCTTATCACAACAAGGTCCCACTAAAGTTTGTGGCCATTTCACACACAAAAAGGTCCCTTTGCCTCTTCCGGCATCCCGCAGGACGTCCACATTTTTCACAAAACCACCGCAACCCCTCCCCCCTCCCCCCTAAAGCCCCCCACCCAACCTAAACTAACCCCCCCACACACACAATACACATACATTACATACATTAAATTTATATACAATACACAACATAACATAACAGTAACAACAATACACAACATAACGATGTAACAACAACTAACCAAATCATCATGACATAACAACTTAACCGTAAGACTACTAAACATGAACCAAAGGATCAGACCCAAGTTCAGTGCTTGCAAGCCCTATATACAGATTCTGAACCGTAAAACAAAAAACTACAAATGTGAGGGGAGCAGCCCACCACCAGGAAACTGGAGACTACAGAGGCTCTCACCCTAATCTAACACACAAACAGCCTGTCCCTCCCTATTAAAGAAAAAGAAAAACCTGTCCCTACCGCCCTACCAATCTTTCCCTACCTGTCCCTACCTGTCCCTCTCTGACCCTCACTACCAACCTAATGCTAACTACCTATCCCTAAAGACTGTCCCTACCTGTCCCTCCCTGACCCTACACATCCACCTGACCCTACAAATAAATATAAAATATAGAAAGGACTAAACTAACCCTATCACAGACACACATACCCTAACTCTCCCTAGGGCACATTAAATGAGAACCCCCTCCATAGAAGGGAAGCCCTCCCTGCACCCAGCCTCTCATACTCCAGCGAGCGCACTTTTGCCAGGTCACCCAGGATGTTCCTAATCACCTCTTCCCGGGGGAGGACTTTGTGCTGGGTGGACACTAAACACCGTGCATTCCACGTGTAAAACCTAGTCACTAAACTAACTAAGAAGTCAGTGCCCCGATCTCGGCCACCAAGGGACCTGAATGCCCCATAGGCCCACTCCGCATAGGAAAGGCCTGCCAGCCTAGGCCAGCCAATGGAAGCACCCACCCTACTGTAGACCTCTGTATTAAAGGGACATTGAAGCAGGAAGTGCTCCATGCTTTCAAGCATGCCGCCACACTCCTCGCGGGGACAATCCCGGTCATCAGAGTTCCTGTACTTCAGGTTGCCCCTCACATACAGTCTCCCATGGAAGCAGCGCCAAGTCAAGTCCCAAACCTTCAAGGGGATCCGCTTAGAGTTTAATAACCCGAGCCCCACCTCCAGATCCCGGCTTGGGCAATCCTTGAGGGCCAGGGGCTTCTGGAAGTGGGTCAACAGAACCCTATTGTCAAGTAACCTCCTTGACAAGGTCCTGATCTCCCACACTCCCAGACCCCACCGGCGGATCGCCTTCACAACCAGGGTAGCATAAGCCGGAAGATGCCCATGAGGCGTGCGAAGGTCCTTCACCCGCCCTCCTGTCTCCCATTCCTGGAAGAAAGGCCGAAACCACCCCCTACAGGAGAATAACCACGGAGGAGCCCTCTCTAACCAGAGGTTGGCGATGTTTGCCTTAAGAAAGGTGTTTACTAGAAACACCACCGGGTTGACCATACCCAACCCTCCTAGTCTCCTCGTGCGGTACGTGACCTCCCTCTTGATCAGGTTCAGCCTATTCCCCCATAATAGTTGGAAGAACAGGCTGTAGACCCGTGTCCAAAGAGGTTCTGGCAAGATGCAGACGCTGCCCAGGTATATTAATAAAGGGAGCAAATACCCCTTGGCCAGGTTAACCCTTTCCCTCAGGGTCAAGGACCAACCCTTCCACTGATCCACCTTCTGGGCGGCAATCTTAAGTCTGCCCTCCCAGTTTTGCTGGGGATAGTCCCCCGGGCCGAAACTGATGCCTAAAATTTTTGCTGTGGCCTGAGGCCCTGGAAGGGTGTCCGGGAGATCGAAACTTGGATCTCCCCCTCCCAGCCAGAGACTCTCACACTTATCCCGGTTGATCATGGACCCAGAAGCCACCGAGTAGCGCTCAACTTCAGACATGACCCAGTCCGCCTCCTCTCTCGAGGATACAAAGAGGGAAACGTCGTCGGCGTACGCCACTACCCTCAAGGTGGCCTCTGGCTCCGCCCGGTCCATCCCGACTCCCACCAACGGTCCGCGTTCCACTCTCCTTAAAAAGGGGTCGATCGCGAACACGTATAACAGTGGGCTCAGAGGACAGCCCTGGCGGACACCAGACCTCACCTCAAAAGGGGGTCCGACCCAACCGTTCACAAGCGGAAAAGTCTCTGCCCCATTGTATAATACTCTCAACCAATCAACAAACCTCCCGGGCAGACCGTACCTCAGAAGGACGGACCAGAGGTACTCATGGTTAACCCGGTCAAAGGCCTTCGCCTGGTCTAAGGACAGCAAGTACCCCTTCCAGAGACCTGCCCTGCCCTGCTCCACTGCCTCTCGGACACCGAGCACAGCACTAAAAGTACTGCGGCCTGGAACAGAGCAGTGCTGGGCCCCCGAAAGGAGCCGGGGTGCAAACTTCACCAATCGATTGAAAAGCACCTTTGCCAGAACCTTTCGGTCCGTATTGAGAAGCGCTATGGGACGCCAATTCTCAATACGGGACGAGTCTTTACCCTTTGACAGGATAATCAGGGCGGACTTCCTCATTGAACCGGGAAGAATGTCCGAGGAGAGACATTCATTAAAAACCTCAGTCATGAGGGGGACCAAAGAGTCCCTAAAAGTCCTGTAAAACTCGGATGTTAAGCCATCCGGACCGGGCGATTTTTTGGGCCGGAGCCCATCAATGGCCCGTCTCACTTCCTCTTCCCTGATTGCTTCTGCCAAACCATGAAGAGAGGGGTCATCCCCTGGTTCAGGGATGGTTTCAGCCAGGAAAGCCGACATCTCATCCCGATCTGGATCCCTCCTTCCCAAGAGATGCGAGTAGAAGGATCTGACCACCTCCAGGATCCCTGATTTGGATCTGTTCAGGGAACCTGTACTGTCGATCAGTCCTGTTACCATCTTGCAACTCACTGACATCCTGCAGTTCCTGTAGGGGTCGGGCGAGCAGTACCTCCCGAAATCCCTCTCAAAAACTAAGGATGTGTGCCTATCATACTGGCACCCCTTGAGCAAGGCCTTCACCCTGGAGATTTCCTCACGGTCCCCTCCAGTCGAGACGAGCTGCTCGAGTTTCCTCCCCAGCTCCCGATACAGGCGGTACCTGTTCAGGCCTCTGAGGCTCGAAAGCTGACGGAAGAACCCCGCAACCCTTGTTTTGAAGATCTCCCACCACTCAGACTTACTGCTACAGAGACCCAAGAGAGGTACCTGGCTCTGAAGAAATTCCTCAAAGGATTGTCTTACATCCGCTTCTTCCAACAGGGACGAATTCAGCTTCCATAGGCCTCTCCCTATCCGGGGAGTCTCTGCAACATTCAAAGAAAAGGAAATGAAACAGTGATCGGAGAATTCCACCTCAACAGCGGACACTGCAGAAGAGACGGCTTCCTCCTTTAAAAAAAACCTATCTATCCTAGACCTACAACTACCCCTATGAAAGGTGAAACCCCCGTGACCTGGGGTGTGCCGGATGTGGACATCCACCAGGCGAGCTTCGCTTGCTATGCTGTTAAGGGTATTACTATCAAAAGCCAGCCTTCGGTCTCCGGGGCCTCCCCTATCACGGGGTCTAGTTATAGTATTAAAGTCCCCACCGAAGACCACCTGCCGGCTGGTAAAAAGATAGGGCTTGATCTTCAGGAAGAGACATTTACGGTCCCACTCTGACTGTGGACCATAGATGTTAATGAGCCGGAGCTCCTGTCCCCCCATGAAGACGTCAAGGACCAAGCACCTCCCCATTTCTACCTCGATCACCCGTCTGCATTCCACCGAAGCGGCCTTAAAAAGGACCGCTACCCCGCTATACGGCTCGGCCGCAAGAGACCAGTATGAGGGCCCGCACCTCCACTCCCTCCTTGCTTTGTAAATGGCCCCCATGTCCGTTAGTCTGGTCTCCTGCAAAAATAAAATGTCAGCCTCAACTCGGTTGAAAAAATCAAAGGCCATAAATCTGGCCGCATCTGACTTTATACTGGCGACATTAATCGACGCCAGAGTCAACGGGGTAGGTTCCGCCATCATGGGTGATTGAGTTAGACGGCCTTCTTTTTGACCGTACCCCCAGATTTTTTGTGCTCACCTTCAGAGGAGGAGCCAGACTCTCCCCTCCTCTTTAGTGACACCGAGGTGTCCATAGCACCCGTCACCACCTTCCCAGTACCGGGTTCCTCACCCCTGGACCCCAGAGCAGTCCCCACCCCAGAGGAAAGTGAGCCCTCCGGAGGACGGACCCCGCCGCTCCCTGAAGGCACCTCAGATGTTACCGCCGGTCCCTCACCCCCGACCTCCGACACAGCAGAGTCATCGAGGGCATGGAACCGGTTGGAGAGGGGGATCAGAGGGGAGCCGGTGAGCCCTTCCGTAGGCACCTTAGTGGCCAGGGGGGGGCCTTAGATGTTTTTGCCCCCTTTCGGTTCCTCCTCCGACTCTTACTGGTCTTACTGTCACCTTTTGTTTTAGGCTGCTCCACCACCTCCTCGTCCAGACTTTCATACTGGGAGGAGTCATCAGAAGCAGCCACCTCCTCCCTCTCCATCCTCCTGATCTCCTCGTTCACCGCCTCCTCCCCCAGGGCCTCAGGGGCACCGGCTGCCGCTTCCGAGGAGGGTACAGACATCACCCCAGTCGCCTGGGGCTTATCCTGCCCCCTACCCCCACGGCGCCTCACCTGATGCCACTGGCGGGCAGATGTATTGGCCACGCCTTCCTTCACTGGCCCCCCAGCCCCTCTCCCGCCCCCACCTCCAGCATCAGCAGAAGATGAACCGCCAGGGACTCCCCCATGGCTCACCCCTGCCTGACCAGAGATGGCGTTAGAAAAGGAGCGGGGGCAGCGGCTGTACGGGTGACCTAGGTCACCACACAGGTGACACCTAATGTCACCACAGGCCGCGGCAAGATGACCTACCCCACCACACAAGGCACATTTCTGTACCTTGCAGCCCGCGCTGAAGTGGCGGGGATCACCGCACCTGTGACAGACCTTTGGCTGCCCCTGGTAAAAGATCAGGATCCTGTCCCTCCCCAGAAATGCTGAGGAGGGGATGTGGGTGACAGTACCGCCTGAGACCTTCAACCTCATCATGAAGGTCCAGCCCCCTGACCAAATGCCAAACTCGTCCCTGTTCTTTTTTGGGACGTCCGTGACCTCCCCATAGCGGGAAAGCCACGTCATAATATCGACCCCAGAGAGTGACTCGTTATTTGTCAAAACGGTCACCCTCTTTACGCCATTTTGGCGAGACACCGCCTGCACGGCAAAGTCTCGCCAGCCGGGCTCCCCCTTCACCAGTTCAAAATTCGACCAGAAAAGCTCTAGGCCCTCCGGTCGAACAAAACTGATGTCAAAGACGGGGGTACCAAAAGGATGGATCAGGGCAAAGATGTCAGTCGCCCTGAAGCTCATCTTCAGGAGGAGCTCCACGACCCTCGATCTTGGCGGGCACGCTTCACTGCCCCTCCACCGAAGACGCACCACATTCCTCCTGGCCACCCCCTGCCCGGCTGTCGGGAGGGACCACACTGTCTCCCCCTCCCTTTTATCTTGGAAGGCGGCCAGGCCATGTCTATCCAGCCAAAAGGCCAAGTCTACCGCTCTTCCCTCTACCTCGATCGTCCGTTCTCCCTTTTTGAGGGCCTCGAGGAAACGGCGCCGCAAGTCACCATCCCTGAGGTCCAGAGGTGAGGAAGCCCGCCCTGAAGATCCCGAGCCCCCAGCTACTACCCCCGCAAAACTCCGGGGACCAGCAACCGGGGGGGCAGATGGACCAGCCCCACCCCCACTACCAACAGACACACCATTCTTACTCCCTTCCACAGACACCTCAACACTTGTATCTTCAATCACAGCCACATCCATACCCACGCTATCCCCATCCACGTCAGTAGTCACACCCCTCGCCCCACTCTCACTCACATGCACACTGGGGTCACAGTTTTTTTTTTTCTGCAAGCATTTTTTCCCTGCAGCAGCACTGCCGCCACCTGCTGGCAGCACCTTCCCTGCCGGGGGGTTTTGGGAACCTGGTGCTGCTGCCATTTTTGCCGGCGCCCCTGCCCCAGATAAGCCCGTGGGCACAGAGGACACCGACAGGCAGGCACCTCCTCCGTTGTCTGCCGCAGCCGTGGCACCACTGCTCCCAGCAGTAGCAGCTGCCGGCGCTAAGCCCTGCCCCTTTTCGGGTGGAGCCACGCCCACTTGGGTGGGGTTTCCCCGCGAGGCCACGCCCCCCGCACCAGGCAGCACGGTGGGGGCCCCAGAGGCCACACCCACCGGTGCCGTGGGTGACAGGGAGACCAAGCCCCCCGCACCAGGCAGCACAGTGGGGGCCTCAGAGGCCACTCCCACCGGTGCCTTGGGTGACAGGGAGGCCACGCCCCCCGCACCAGGCAGCACAGTGGGGGCCCCAGAGGCCACTCCCACCGGTGCCGTGGATGACAGGGAGGCCACACCCCCCACACCAGGCAGCACGGTGGGGGCCCCGGAGGCCACTCCCACTGGTGCCGTGGACGGCTGGGAGGCCACGCCCCCCGAAGCCGGCCGCGCCGGGACCCCCGAAGCCGACCCGGAACTGGGTCTACTCACAGGGGCCCCTGGACCAGCGGCACCAGCTCTCAGGGGCATAGCACCCCCTACCGTCACACCCTTTACGACAAACAGCCTGGCCACCCCAGCTCCGGCGGCCGGCCCCAGGCTAGGCCACTCCCCCTCGGCACCCAGCGGCGGTGGAGCCCCCCGCGCTGACCCATTACTGGGCCCCTGCGCAGGGGGCCCCGACCTCGCCACGGATTTTGCCAGGGGAGCAAGCCCCACCTTTCCTTTATGAGCCGGCTCTGCCGGAGCTGCAGGCCCCGCGCCCTTCACCTTACCAGGTCTCTGGGTCCCTGAAAGTGATCCAGATTTAGTGGATCCGTGCGTGAGGGACCCAGACACCCCAGCACACGCCGCCGGAGATGCGGCCCCGGCTGTCGGTGCGCCGCCAGCAGAGCAGGAGGCAGCGGCAGATGTACAAGCCGCCCCCTGCACGCCAGCAGGCGCACCAGGTGCCAGGCCAGACCTCCCTTTTACAGGGGATCCAGCCTGAGCACCACCACAGATCACACCCACCGTCGGGCCGCCCTCCGCGCCATGCTCCATATCAGACACCTTGGACCCACTGCCTCCATTACCACAAACAGAGGCAGCGCTCTGCGTGCCATGGCCTATGTTCTCCCCGCTCCCTCGCTGTGGACCCACAACAGAGTCCAAGCCGGGGTGGGTGGCGGGTGCCGCACAACGGGACAGGGGGGCCCCAGAGAGGGGGACATACACAAACTTGTGCGCAACAGTTGTTTTTCTCTTTTTTTTTGCTTTTCTCTTCATCCCCCTCACGGGTGCCTCATCCTCGCAGATCTCATCCCCGAACGTAAGCTGACCAAAACGTACCGGGGACTCGATCTGCTGGATCTGCTGCATGATAAGGCAGCCCCCCTCACTGCTACTGCTCCCATCCTCCTCATCCTCCCCCTCGCTCCCGCTGCCCTCTGAAGGGCTAGAATCAGACGGGAGAGCCATCTGCTCAGGGGCTATCCCGCTATGCGATGCCTGGAGATCACTTACCAGGCCACCAGGCGGTGGGTAGGGTGCAGCCTCCTCCACGCATACCTCTTCTTCCTCCTCCTCCACCGCCTGGCTGGGGCCCTGCGACCCCTCCAGAGCCCCACCGGTCATGGCTCTGAACCGGTCATCATTAAGCAGCTTCTCCATGAAGGGTCCACTTCCTGCCAGTATGGTGCTCCTGCAGTCTTCCAGGTCTTGAATGGCCCGCTTGATCTTCCGGACCGCGGCGGATAGCTCAGGCTTCTTACTGCCAGAGGCCCTCACGGACCTCTCCTGAGCCACCCTCAACTCCCCCCAGAGGGAACTTAGCTTCTTTGTGGCGTCCTCATACTCGCAGAGGTGCGCATGTATACGGGAGGCATAGGTGACGGTTGCCTCCCTCGACGCCTTGGTACCCCAATCAGGGGGCACCGCTGCAGCACCTCCGCTCGTACTCGACCTACCTCCGGAGGCAGGAGCCGCCGCGGTCGCAGCCTCGGGGGTCCTCCGGGTCCTCATGCTGGAACCCCTGCTGCCTTGGCCAGATCTTGTCGCCTTAGCCGGCTTGGTGTTTCTCCCACCCCCCGCCAGCTTGGACCGGGAGGTGGGAGCCGGGGACCCAGCCCCGGAGGCCAGTCCCACTCTGAGCCCTCTTTCCTGGGAATGGGGCAGACAAAAAGTCCCAGATGGAAGAAAAAAAACCTCCCTTCCCAGGAGCTCTCTCCAAACACAGCCAAAAGTCCAGGAAGCACACTCAGCACAGCTCGCTGCAGGCTCCACCTCCACCACTTCCTGAAAGAAGCTGCAACAGGCTGAACTGGAATGGATCCTCTTGCTATGTGCACTGTAGTCTGCTATATACCCTGCCTGCCTAGCACTGATATCTCTGCAGCTGGATTAGTCCTCAGAAGGACTGTTAGTTGAGATGGATATGTGTCTCTAATATAGTCTGGTATACCTACACTAACCAGAAACAAGCAAATCTCTCCCTAGCTCAGCAGCAGCTCTCCCTACACTGTCTGATTCGGAGTGACTATGGCGAGCATGGTGGCGCCAGGTCTGATATAGACCTGATGACTCTGTGCGGCCAGCCAATCACTGTAATGCCACAACCAACATGGCTACGGCATTACATAGTAACATAGTAACATAGTAACATAGTTTTAAGGTTGAATAAAGACTAAGACCATCTAGTTAAACCCATAGCCTAACATGTTGATCCAGAGGAAGGAAAAAAAAAACCATGTGGCAAACACTAAGCTCCACATTGGGGAAAAAAATTCCTTCCCGACTCCATAGACAATCAGACTAGTTCCCTGGATCAATGCACTATGAAGGAATCTAGTATATATAACCTGTAAAATTTTACTTTTCAATAAAGGCATCCATGCCCTTCTTAAATGTTAGAAGTGAATCACTCATTACAACATCATGCGGCAGAGAGTTCCATAGTCTCACTGCTCTTACAGTAAAGAATCCCCGTCTGTGATTATGATTAAACCTTCTTTCCTCCAGACGTAGAAGATGCCCCCTTGTCCCCGTCTCTGGCCTCAGAGTAAAAAGATCAGTAGAAAGGTCTTTGTACTGTCCCCTCATATACTTGTACATAGTAATAAGATCACCCCTAAGCCTTCTTTTTTCCACAGTAAATAACCCCAAGTGTAATAACCTGTCTTGGTATTGCAGACCCCCCAGTCCTCTAATAACCTTGCTCGCTCTTCTCTGCACCCTCTCTAGTTCAGCTATGTCTTTCTTATACACCGGAGACCAAAACTGTACACAGTATTCTAAGTGTGGTCGCACTAATGACTTGTATAGAGGTAAAATTATGTTCTCCTCATGAGCATCTATGCCTCTTTTAATGCATCCCATTATTTTATTTGCCTTTGCAGCAGCTGCCTGACACTGGCCACTAAACATGAGCTTGTCGTCCACCAATACACCCAGGTCTTTTTCAGTGACAGTTTTGCCCAGTGTTTCACAATTAAGCATATAATTATACATTTTATTTCCTCTGCCCAAGTGCATTACCTTACATTTATCCCCATTAAAGCTCATTTGCCATTTATCAGCCCAAGCTTCTAGTTTATATAGATCCTCCTGTAGTATGAAATTGTCCTCCTCTGTATTGATTACCCTGCAGAGTTTAGTGTCATCTGCAAATATTGAAATATTACTCTGTATGCCCCCTACAAGGTCATTAATAAATATGTTAAAAAGAAGGGGGCCCAATACTGACCCATGTGGTACCCCACTGTTAACCGAGACCCAGTCTGAGTGTTTTTCCTTAAAAACCACCTTTTGTTTCCTATCACTGAGCCAATTCTTAACCCACATACATATATTTTCCCCTATCCCCATTGTTCTCATTTTATGTATCAACCTTTTGTGTGGAACTGTATCAAAAGCTTTTGAAAAAACATATACACAACATCCACTGCATTTCCTTGGTCCAGTCCAGAACTTGCCTCCTCATAAAAACTGATCAGATTAGTTTGACAGGAACGGTCCCTCGTAAACCCATGTTGATATTGGGTCATGAGGTTATTCTTCTTCAGATACTTTAGTATAGCATCTCTTAGGAAACCCTCCAGGATTTTACCAACAGTAGAGGTTAAGCTTACTGGCCTATAATTTCCAAGTTCAGTTTTTGTCCCCTTTTTGAATATTGGCACCACATTTGCTATGCGCCAGTCATGTGGTACAGACCCTGTTATTATGGAATCTTTAAAGATTAAAAATAATGGTCTATCTATAACGTTACTTAATTCCTGCAGTACTCGCGGGTGTAACCCATCCGGGCCCGGGGATTTGTCAACTTTAGTGATTTTTAGACGCTGGGTTCTTCCTGCTGGGTTAAGCAAGTGACATTTACTGGAGAATTTTTGTTATCACTAATCATGTTTTCTGTCATGCGATTTTCTTGTGTAAATATGGTTGAAAAAAAACATTTAGCATATTGGCTTTTTCCTCATCCTCATCCACCATTTCACCCAGACTATTTTTAAGGGGGCCAACACTATCATTTTTTAGTTTTTTACTATTTATGTAATTAAAGAATATTTTGGGGTTATTTTTACTTTCTCTGGCAATGATTCTCTCTGCCTCAATCTTTGCTGCCTTGATTTGTTTTTTACATAATTTATTTAATTTTCTATATTTATTAAATGCCTCATCACTACCTATTAGCTTTAGTTCTCTAAATGCTTTCTTTTTTCACTTATTGCGCCCCTTACAGCTCTATTTAGCCATAGTGGTTTCCTCCTATTTCTTGCATGTTTATTCCCATAGGGTATATATTGTGCACAGGTCCTATTCAGGATGCTAATAAATGTCTACCATTTGCTTTGCGTAGCTTTATGTCTCAGGATATAGTCCCAGTTTATTGTACTAAGATCATCTCTCAACCGTTGGAAATTTGCCTTCCTGAAGTTTAGTGTCCTTGTAACCCCTCTACTACACATCTTATGAAAGGATACTTGAAAATGTATTAATTTGTGATCACTATTACCCAAGTGACCCCCAACTCGTAAATTTGATATACGGTCTGGCCTATTGGTTAATATTAGGTCTAGCAGTGCCCCCCTTCTTGTTGGGTCCTGAACCAGTTGTGAAAGGTAATTGTCTCTCATAGTTGTCAAAAACCTATTAGCTTTGCTTGAACTACATGTTTCTGTCCCCCAATGTATTTCAGGGTAGTTGAAGTCTCCCATAATAATGACTTCTCCTTGAGTCGCTGCTTCATCTATTTGCTTTACGAGGATATTCTCCGCTACTTACATTATTTTTGGAGACTTATAACAAACCCCTATCAGTAATTTATTATTTTTTCCCCCTTCCCTTATCTCCACCCACAGGGACTCTACATTTTCATTAGATTCACATATATCCTCCCGCAAGACGGGTTTTAAGGATGATTTTACATATAAACACACACCCCCCCCTCGCTTGTTTGTACGGTCATTTCTGAACAGACTATAGCCCTGTAAATTAACTGCCCAGTCATGGCTCTCGTCCAGCCACGTCTCAGATATCCCTACCATGTCATAATTATTTTCCAACAAAATTAATTCTAATTCCTCCATTTTGTTGGTGAGGCTTCTGCCATTAGTGTACATGCATTTTATGTATCTCTCTGTACCTCTATTCCTTCTTACTTTGTTGACTGTTCTAACCCCACCCCCAATTTCTTTATTTGTGCCCAGGTCACTATCTGCACTATCTTCCCCACCTATAAAATGAATACTCTCCCCCCCAATCCCTAGCTTAAACACTCCTCCAACCTTCTAGCCATTTTCTCCCCCAGCACAGCTGCACCCTCCCCATTGAGGTGCAGCCGGTCCCTAGCGTAGAGTCTGTAGCCAACTGAGAAGTCGGCCCAGTTCTCCAGTAACCCAAATCCCTCCTTCCTACACCAGTTCTTGAGCCACTTATTTATCTCCCTAATCTCCCGTTGCCTCTCTGGCGTGGCACGTGGTACCGGTAGTATTTCAGAGAATACCACCTTGGAGGTCCTTGCTTTCAGCTTGCAGCCTAATTCCCTGAAATCATCTTTAAGGACCTTCCACCTACCCCTAACTTTGTCATTTGTGCCAATGTGCACCATGACCGCTGGGTCCTCACCAGCCCCTCCTAGTAATCTGTCAACCCGATCAGCGATGTGCCGGACTCGAGCGCCAGGTAGGCAGCACACTGTTCGACGATCCCTGTCTTTGTGACAGATTGCCCTATCTGTTTCCCTAATAATTGAGTCCCCCACTACCAGCACCTGCTTGGCCTGCCTTGCTCTCCTATTTCCCTCTTTACTGGAGTTGACACTCCTCCGGCTTTCAGGGGACATGCCTTGCTGCAGTAGTGCTACCCCTGTACCGTCACTCCCCTCATCTGCCAACTTTGCAAACGTATTGGGGTGTGCCAGATCAGGACTAGCCTCCCTGGCACTCTTCCCTCTACCCCCCCTTCTAACTGTCACCCAACTAGCGACCACACTGTCCTGCAGCTCCCGACTACCACCCTCCCCCACATCTACCCCAGTGAGCAGCTGCTCAGTGAGCAGCAGACTCCTTTCCATATTGTCAATGGATCTCAGTGTTGCCAGCTGCTCATTTAGATTCAGTACCTGGGCTTCCCAACGCACAACGTGCACACATCTCGCGCAGCAGTAAGCAACTCCGACCAGCTGTTCAAGGAATGCATACATGTGGCAAGATGTACACTGGATAGCATTGTCAATAATGGAGCTCATTTCTTAATGGGGATTGCAATAGACAGAATGTTAAGTAAAAAGGAAAGTAAAGAGTTAATAAAATACAGACAGCAATTCAGTCCAAAGTCCTCCCTTCCAAACTCCCTGAATCCAAAGTCACTGAAAAACAAGTCACACACTTACTTTCGTTCGCACTTACGCTCCAGTCACACTCAGCTCGTTCACACTTGCAAACTAAGAGATTTAAAGATTTTTTTTTTTCCCCTTTTCCAGCAATGCACCCTACAGCTCAATGCACTACACTTGTCTGTGTGTGGCAGACAATCCTTTCATGTTTGCCACTCTTTAGAGCGCCACTCAACATGCAGGGAAGGGACCTGAGCAACCCCGGAAATACTCGGCGAGCGCTGAGCATCTTGAGCAGTGAGATGCTTGGGCGAGCACCGAGCAGTAGCGAGCATGCTCGCTCATTACTATTAATAAATCTGAAACTTGAATATTTAAGAAATTAAAAGTGAGGTTTTGTCTTTTGTAGAATACCTGTATGTACAGAATTATTGGACAACTTTTAGTATCCAGAATTATTATGCAACTAAATGAAGAGCATAAATTTTCACATTTCAATAGTCTTTTTCATCTATTAAAGTGAGAATAATAACCAAACAGCTCAAAATGTACAAAAATATGTTTCAAACATTTGAAAAAAATATTAGTGACCAATATAGCCTTTCTTCTTTTCAATAACAGTCTTAAGTCTTCCTTCCATAGAGTTTGTCAGTTTCTTAATATATTGACAATCGACATTTTGTCAGCACCAACCACAGGCTCCTAAACACTGTTCAGACAGGTGTACTGTTTTCCTTCAATGTAAATTCCCTATTTAAGAAAAGCCCACAAGTTCTCAATAGGGTCTTGGAGAAGAAGGGGCCATGTCATGATTCTGTCATCTTTAATGCCTTTACTTGCAGACAAGCAGTGGAGACTTCAATGTCACAATGGAGCATTGTCCTGAATAAAAACCACGGTTTTCATGAAAGATGCAGACTTTTTCCTATATCACTGCTTGAAGAAACTGTCTTCTAAAACCTGATAGTAGGTTTGGGAATTAATTTTGAGTCCATCTTCATCCCGAAAAGGTCCCACTAGCTTGTCTTTAATAATTCCAGCCCATAGCAGTACCCCACCTTCATCTTGCTGGCGTCCGAGTCGAAGTGGAGGTCTGTGCCCATTACTGATGCAGCCATGGGCCCATCTATCTAGTCCATCAAGAGTCACTCTCATCTCCTCAGTCCAAAACCTTATGTTTCTTGGCCCAGTCTTAATGTTTTACTTTCGGTGTCTTGTTCAATTGGGGTCAAGTTTCAGCCCTCCTTACCTTGGCCAAGTCTCTGAGCATTGAACACCTTGTACTTCTGTGCACTCCAGGGAGGCTGCAGTTCTGGAATATGACAGCACTGGGTGATAATAATGGCTTCCTAATCACTTCAAGTTTCGACTATTTGCAACAAAACGTCTGATGGTTCTGTGATCACAAAAACAAGTTATTATCACCTATCTACAAGATAAGTAATAATTTTTGAACAGTGGTGGTCGAAAAGATGACACTCACACCAATTGTCAGAAAGAGTCATTTTTATCCCTTATAGGGCACTTTTATCCCCATTAGAAAAAAGTGGCGAGTCGGATATCCAACCACTGCTCCTCCATTCAGTATATATGGGAATGTTGGAAAAAGTCTAGTGCAGAACTCGGCAGCTCTTTAGGGAATGAACACAGTGGCTTTCGAGCAAGCACACTGCAGCTCCATTTTAATGGGGATAAATGTCTAACATTCTGCCAATTGGTGCAGGTCTCAGCGGTTGGACCCCCACAAATCAACAGGTTATCAGCTATCTTGTGGATAGATGATAACCATTTTCAATGCTTTCTAATCTAGAGTTGATTACTCCAACATTTATGTCGATGTCTGATTATGTTATAAAGTACTTGTCACTGGGATGATAATATATGCAGATAGTGGTTTTATTATAGGCAATCCAAAAATAACATATAACGTTTTGCTCCTATAATTGGGCCTTCTACAGATGCTAAAAGAAAAGAGTGATAAGTATAAAGTAAATACATGTCCTAGGTATGGACTTCCCATTGGTAGTTAACATTTCCCCTAAATACCTGAATCCTGCACATACTGTACACATAAGTAAGAAAAGGAAATAAAAAATCTTATGCAATCAATAAATAATTTATAAAAGACAAGTTATGACTCAGGTAACACCTTCTGGCACTGATATATTTAGGTGAATAATAGTACAAAAGGCAAAAAGCCTTTATGAAAAAGGACTTGCATAATGAATGAGGCTTAAAAAACTTGTCTTGGCAAAGTAATAGAAGAGGGTGAGGTAACTCCTGGCAGTTTTCCTGATTTTGCCCATAATTGAAACATAAGAAAAAATATATAATGAGTGAATCCATATTAACAACACTGGAACTAATCGGTTTAACTTGAAAGGTCATATTCCATATTTAGACCTTTAAGGTGTAAGGTCTGTAATTTGTGCATTCAGAATGCTTCTTTTCGTTTCAGGCTGAGTTGGCAGTTGGCGGAAAAAGGTAGTGGAAGAACAACTTTTTTGCAATGTATATTAGACTTGTGTTGAGAAATAAGGTCCCTAATATGTTGTGTGGTTTCTACTACATATACGAGTCCACATGGACATTTAATAACATAGTGAACAAAGGATGAGACACATGTAAATAACCTTTTATGGGAATACAATTCCCTGTATGTGGATGATAGATCTTATCCTTTTTAAAAATATTGTTACATTGAAGACACGGTAAACAGAGGAAGGTAACGTTTTTTCAAGCTGCCAGAAATTGGTGAGATGGTAATTTGACTAATGAGCCCTTATCCTTTTTAGCCAATGTGTCCTTAAGATTCTTGGGACACCTGAAGCAAAGGAGAAAGGGACGTTGAAATGCCAGCACATTGGGATATCTTCTACTTAAGACGTGACAGTGTTTGTGCATATGATGGTGCATTCTGTACGAGAAAGGGTGAAAAGCGTGAACAAAGGCAACCCTGTCTCCTTGGTTGGTATGTTGTCCAGATGGATGTGGCTTTCTGCAATCCCATGGTACGCTATTGGAATAGCCTCTTTTGGTAAAATGTAACTTGTATCTCATCTGGTCTCTGTTGCTTTGATTGACGATCCAGTTCAATACTGTTGATTCTCTCAAATTGAAGGTAGTGGTAGTTATTTTTGTTGATGAATGACAACTTTGGAAGTGTAGGAGACTATTTCTGTCTGTTTGTTTCGTATATAAGTGAAGGAATAATGTGTCCTTGGTTTTGATAACTGTGGTGTCTAGAAAGTGGATGCGATCTAGACTGTACTGTAAAGTAAACTGTACCTCAAGCCATATATTGTTCAAAAAATTGTTAAAGATAAGAAGGGAATTCAACAGACCAGCCCAAATGCAACAAATGGCATCAATATAACCAAGCCTAACCATAGTGTGTTCAAGAAAAAGAGAATTAGTGTAGATAAAAAAAAAAAATTGTCAATGACCCCGAGTGTGACAAAGTGGTCTAGGAGAGAATGAACTTTCCTCTCGATATAAGGTGTAGGATTATGTGGTAATGGTTGATAAACAACCACATTATGTAATTGTATCAGCATTGCATCTGTGTATGCCTTGTGGTCCATGACCGCTATGGCCCCACCTTGGTCAGCAGGTTTTAATTACAGATGAACAGTGTTCGATTCGAACTGTTCTCCAATCTCAAATTCGAGTTGTTTTGGGCGGTGTTCGAGTCATTCGACGAACTCGAACGATTTGCAAAAAATCCGGCAGTTCGAGGTTATGTTCGATAACTGTTCGTGCACCAAAAGCGTAACTGGATTTTTTCACAGTAATACTGTTAATCAATGTCAATAGACAGTTTCAGTGTAGAGTGGGCGGGTGGAGGGGCAGGGGATGGATCTCTGCAGAAATAATGCCGATCTCCATTTTTTTTCTCTTTCCCGCATTTACAGTGGGGAGGTGCAATCTGTCAGCCTATCAGCAGGGCACACACGCAACGAAGTGCTTTTTTTTCACACAAGCAAGGGCATGTGTCATTGGCTGTGTATGTCACATGTCATTGCCCTATAAGACCCAGCCATTTTCCCCGTCGCCACCATTTTCTCACTGCTGCAGCTGAGTGTTAGATGGCACCGCTGCTGCTGTTGGCGCTATACAGTATAACTGTGTGAATTGCGAGTGAATTTCCAGTTACATAGAGAGATAGGTTTAGGGAGTAGGGACTAGTTCTAATTGCAGCCCTTTTGAGGGCTAGGTTACAGCAGTTCATAGCATGTTTTGCCAGGCAGGTCTGTGCCAGTGCTGTGCAAGTGTTTTTCACAGCATTTGGCGAAATGTAGCTCAGACAATCCTTTTGGGCCTGTAGCAGTGTCTGTTAGTCATTGGAGTAGCCTATCTGTGTTGAAAGCTACACCACCTGTGTATATAATACCAATTTTTTACTGCATCTAAGCCAGACAATCCTTTTGGGCCTGTAGCAGTGTCTGGTAGTCAGTGGAGTAGCCCATCTGAAGCAAGCTACACCACCTGTGTATCTAATAGCAATTTTTTACTGCATCTAACCCAGGAAATCCTTTTGTGCATAGTACCAGTGTCTCGTAGTCAGAGGAGTAGCCCACCTGTGAAGGAAGTTACACCACCTCTGTATCTAATTCTAATTTTTTACTGCATCTAACCCAGGAAATCCTTTTGGGCCTAGTAGCAGTGTCTGGTAGTCAGTGGAGTAGCCCACCTGTGAAGGAAGCTACACCGCCTGTGTATCTAATTCTAATTTTTTATTGCATCTAACCCAGGAAATCTTTTTGGGCCTAGTAGCAGTATCTGGTAGTCAGCGGAGTAGCCCACCTGTGAAGGAAGCTACACCACCTGTGTATCTAATTCTAATTTTTTACTGCATCTAACCCAGGAAATCCTTTTGGGCCTAGTAGCAGTGTCTGGTAGTCAGTGGAGTAGCCCATCTGAAGCAAGCTACACCACCTGTGTATCTAATAACAATTTTTTACTGCATCTAACCCAGTAAATCCTTTTGGGCATAGTAGCAATGTCTCGTAGTCAGCCGAGTAGCCCATCTGAAGCAAGCTACACCACCTGTGTATCTAATAACAATTTTTAACTGCATCTAACCCAGGAAATCCTTTTGGGCTAGTAGCAGTGTCTCATAGTCAGTGGAGTAGCCCATCTGAAGCAAGCTACACCGCCTTTGTATCTAATAAAAAATTTTAACTGCATCTAGCTGAGGCAATACTTTGGGCCTAGTAGCAGTGTCTGCTAGTCAGCGGAGTAGCCCAGCTGTTAAGCAAGCTACACCACCTGTAGATCTAATTACAAATTTTTAACTGCATCTAGCCCAGGCAATACTTTGGGCCTAGTAGCAGTGTCTGCTAGTCAGCGGAGTAGCCCAGCTGTTAAGCAAGCTACACCACCTGTAGATCTAATTACAAATTTTTAACTGCATCTAGCCCAGGCAATACTTTGGGCCTAGTAGCAGTGTCTACTAGTCAGCGGAGTAGCCCAGCTGTTAAGCAAGCTACATCACCTGTAGATCTAATTACAAATTTTTAACTGCGTCTAGCCCAGGCAATACTTTGGGCCTAGTAGCAGTGTCTTCTAGTCAGCGGAGTAGCCCAGCTTTTAAGCAAGCTACACCACCTGTAGATCTAATTACAAATTTTTAACTGCATCTAGCCCAGGCAATACTTTGGGCCTAGTAGCAGTGTCTACTAGTCAGCGGAGTAGCCCAGCTGTTAAGCAAGCTACACCGCCAGTAGATCTAATTACAAATTTTTAACTGCGTCTAGCCCAGGCAATACTTTGGGCCTAGTAGCAGTGTCTGCTAGTCAGCGGAGTAGCCCAGCTGTTAAGCAAGCTATACCACCTGTGCTTTGGACACTTAATTTTTTCAAAGGAAACACTTCGGGCCCCCGGGCCACTCAGTCAAGATCATCGGGGAGGCGCCCCAAGGCGAAGGGGCTGGGACTGGCGGTAGCACGCCTTGTGGTGGACCGCCAAGCTCGATCCTTGTAAAAGCTTTTTAACTGCAGCAGCTTTAGTGGACGCTACTGGAGCTGGAATTACCGCGGCTGTTGGCATCAGACTTGCCCTCCAATAGATCCTTGTAAAAGGATTTAAAGTGTACTCATTCAAATTACAGAGCCAATTTAAATTACTGAGCTTAGACCTGCCTCCACCGTGGGGGGGTCTCGACCAACCAGCGGACAGGCACCAGTATTGGGAGAGGGGGGCTGGCCGTCAGGGTCCACCGCGGCCCTAGCACAAACCTGGCGACACGGAGGTCGCACGGGCAGGAATGGACTTGCCGTGTCGGCTTCGCACTCCAGCGTAGTCCCTCTGCCCGCTCGTGCCCGTAACCTCAAAGGGATGCGCAAGCGGCTTTTCTTCCCAGGGCTGTTCCCCGCCCAGCAGGAACGTGGGGGAGTTCAGGTCAGCCTTCCACCGTACTCCCTTACCTCCCTCGCCTTCTTTCCTTTTTCCGTTCTCCATCTAACCCCTCGGCTCTGTGGAGTCCGCTCTCCCTCCAGCTCTCTCCTTCTCACAGGTGGACTACTGCGTGTATGCACACTGTGGCGAATCTTTTGGGCCCAGGCATAAGAAGTCGTCGAGGTAATGGATAATATGTGCCCCCTTAGAAACGTCCATGACGACCCATTCGAGGAAGCAACTAAACGCCTCAAAAAGTGAGCAGGATATGGAGCACCCCATGGGCAAACAGCGATCTATATAGTATGCTCCTTCCCAGAAGCAGCCCAATAGGCGGACACTATTCGGAGGCACATGTAGTAAGTAACCGGAATGCCCCCTCAATGTCTGTTTTGGCCATTAGGGTGCCCCTTCCCAACTTCTTGACCCGCCTGATTGCCTTGTCAAAGGAGGTACAGTATATACTAGTGTACTTGGTTCCGCGTCGATGTTGTCGCTTACTGACATGCCCCTTGGATATGACAAATGCTGGATTAGTCCGAATGTATTGGGTTCCGTTTTTGGCGCGACTCCCAACGGGGATACCACTACATCTTGTAAGGAAAGTGTTCTGAATGGAACCGCCATTCTACCTAAAGATGTTTCTTTTTTTAATTTTCTTGTCACGACGTCTGGGTGTTGGTAGGCTGATTTTAGATTTTTACTCCAGCCTTTCTTGATTTTAGAATGGCATGACATGCCTATATCTGTGTCTCCTCCTCCTTTTACTCCTCCACCTCTTTTCTTTTCGCATGACTATATGTACTTGTCACTTTTTCATGTGTTAGTTGTGTCTTCTGAGCAGTTTGTCAGCTTTTGGACACCTTTGAAGGTGTTTTCTATGTGTTTTCTATGTGTTTTTGTTTGCCTGCCATTGGTTTTAACGGTGTTCGACGGTGTTTGACGAACTGTTCGACGAACCGTTCGGCGGACATGCCGGTGTTCGACGAACCGAACCCGAACACTACGGGGGTGGCTCAACACTAGTTTTAATATTAAATCCCTAGTCTCTATAAGAGATTCTAGGGCTTGTTTATCAAGATTTGTGACATTTGATAGACAATGTAGATAGCTTCTATCAATGTCCGATCTAAACTTCAAGATATCCTTTTCCAGAAGTGCAGTGAATGTCTCCACTGGAGGATTGTTTTTGGGCTTAGGAACTATTAAGTTTTAGGCCAATATTTTTTATAGAAATGGAGAAATCTGATGATTTATCACCAGTGACCTGATTGACTTCCTTGCTATAAAAAAATGCTTAGTTTAACATTTAAAAAAAAAAAAACGTCTGTACGTCCATCCGAATCTATACATATGACAATAAGAACGTTATTTTTGCAAGTGGGACATATGTGCAGGATTCAGCTATTTAGGGGAAATGTTAACTACCAATGGCAAGTCCATACCTAGGACCTGGTCGTCTGACGGAGTGATGGAGTGTCTTCGGCACTGGCCTCCCCATCTGGCTTTCTTCTTGTTCATAATGTGTTTTGGGCCTAAAAAGGTGATGAACATCTGTTCCGTGTTTGTCTTTTCCTGTCTGCACTGGAAAAGTTGTTATCTAGAGAGGGTGTTTGTCCCCTTGGATTTCCAAGTGAAAAATCTTACCATTGGTAAATGCAGTTTTGAAAATAGTCTTCAGTGTCTCTCACAAATTTAGAACGCTTTCTAATCTCAGTTACTTGTCAATGACTTGAGAAGTTATTTTGGGTTTTATCTTTCAGGGATGTCTATTCTAACGGTTTCAATGTGGTCTTGGGAATCAATGGATTCAACTTTAGTAAAGAAACCCTAAAATCTCTTATAGTGGATGGTGATTTAATTATAAAACCTGCTGACAAAGGTGGGACCATTGTTATCATGGGTCGTAAGGCATACACTGACAAATGCTTTTACAATTACGGTATATAATACGGATGTTTATCAGCCATTACCACATCATCCTACACCTTATATTGAGAGGAAAATAGTTTTCTCTTAGACCGCTATGTTACACTCGGGATCTGCAGAATTTATGGACACCTCCCGTGCTGCTGATTTATTGAAAACGTCAATTCAAAGAGATTTATTAACTTGCGGTTTTTATTCAAGCACTTCTTCAGTAAACAACCACATCTATGTTACTCTCAGGGTCATTGACAAAAAAACAACAAAAATTTCTAATAAAATAGAATCTTATTATCCCTGTCCACATTTTTTGTACATAAGTAAAAAAAAAACCTGATAGTAAATTCCATCAAAAACACGCCAAAAAAAAATAACGTCTTTAAATTTCTAATAAAATAGAATCTTATTATCCCTGTGCACATTTTTTGTACATAAGTAAAAAAAAAACCTGATAATAGATTCCATCAAAAACACGCCAAAAAAAAAAATAACGTCTTTGTGGCCACTCCACCTGTTCTCTGCAGAGAAACAGCTGTTAACAGGTGACTGGCTGATAACAGCGGGGAGCTGCACACTCCTGTAATGTCCCAGATTGAGGGGTGAGAAGTGCAGTGAAAAGCAGCTTCTGTCACACCAGCCCCTAATAATGTCGATTGCGCACTATGCTTTGCCCTACAGTAGGCAGAGCCAAAAACATAAGTGCGCATGCGCGCAGTAGGGCAAAGCATAGTGCGCAGGTGCAAGCCGAGATTTCTCTGCGTAAGTGCAATATTTCACCCGGCAATGTGGATGACGCAGGACCCATTATTCATGTAAATCAAAGCAGGAGGACGATGAGCAGCACCCGGGAGGAGGGATATGGAGCCCAGAACGGACGCCCATTAGACCAGACCTAAAAGATTAACATACAGCTCGGAAAAACGTCAAAAGGTTTTGGGGGGGTCATACAGGAGCAGTCAAGGGGTTATATCACCATTTATGAAATGCAGCACAGGCGCTGAATAAGGTGAACGTTTTAATTGATGTATGACAAAACAAGTGACAGGTTCCCTTTAAATATATCAATGCCAGGAGGTGATACCTGAATCATAACTATAACTTGTCTTTTTGTATAATTTATATATTGCATAAGATTTTTTCTTTCCTTTTTTACATATGTGCAATTGTATATCCATATACTTTATGCTTAACGTTCTTTTGTTTTAGCATCTGAAGAAGGTCCAATTGCAAGACTGAAGCGTTTTGCATTGCCCATAATACAACCACTATATCAGATATTCACCTTTCAGCGCCAAGTTTGAAACCTCATAACATTATTGATGGAGTGAAATTCTACTTGAGCACCAGCTCAATAGGAGTGCCGTGGTCTATAACCTGCTCACGTCTGATTGTGCCCTCACTTAGCCTTTTTCTTTGGATTTTGGAGTAATCTCATGTTACTGTAGCTTCTTTGTTTATGTGATGTTATAAACCTTTCAATGAAAAGATCAGTAAAAAAAAGTGTTTAATTTTTTCAGCATAATACTTTATTTTTACTTCTAAGGAGCTCAAGTTTCAACACAACAGTCCATAAAACCATCCTTCACATCTCAGATGCTCAGAATCAGTATTCTAGTGCCAATTGTTTTTTATTTGCCCTATTTTAGCAGTTTTTCATGCTTTCCTTTGGGGATTTTATTGATTTCTCAGATCTAGTTCTAAAGCAATAGTTGGTTTGATTGTCTCTTAAAGATAAAAGAGATATTCCAGGAATATGCAGAATGCACGGTACATTTTAAAACTGATCTAATAAAAAAAACGTAATAAAATACTGATCTAGAAAATTCTCCTATGCTTCATGTGATGAACATTTGAGCATCCTGTCATGTGGTTTTTTTATGTATTTTTACAATGAATGCACAGAAATAATTTCCGCCTTTAAATGGTTTTCCTCATTATCACACTTCTATCGTGCCTGGGTTTGAACTCTTGAGCCTGTGCTTTGTGGTCATCTGCTCTATCTGCTGAGCCACAACAGCTACACCTTAACTTCTCGTGTTTATTGTCTGTTATGCTTGTGTTACACGAACGCCACTAGGTTCAGATAGAGAGAGACGGGTTTCATGAATTCTTTGGAATCCTGGGAGAACCGTTACTTAGGGCGACCATAGGCTGCAGCTTCTCTCAGGCACACAATAGATTCAGTTGCTGACCAGACACATCTGACAAGAGTCTTTTTCAACAGTTTAACAGTGGAATTTAATCTGAAGCATGGCCAGTGCAATTCAGGGATATTAAAGCAACAATCTTCATTACAGTACAGTCTGAGTTTCTTTGAGCAACTGGCTCCAGTAACAATATAGTACTTTCTTCACAAGACACAGTATTACAGTCTCTTCAGTAGCATAATTCAGCATAGATTAGATCTCTTAGCAGCACACTTCTATGCATACACAACCACAGGCTTTTCCTTCACAAGGACACAATAGTACACATCATTCTTTATCCTGCATGGAGATGGAGTGGGGGAGGGTTTGATGAACGAGATGATCCCTGTGACACAATTCCTTCCAGTCCTTATGTCCTGCCCGATAATACTCTGCACTGTTAGTTCAGGGAGTTTATCTGACCTGTGTTTAGTTTCTCTCCTGATCTGAATCCTGTTCAGTTGCCTTCTGACAGATCCAGATAACACACCACCTTTTTCTTTGGCTTCAGCCAGACTACAATAACAAGTTCCCCATAATCCCCCTGGGGCTATGCTAAAACACTCCCTGTCTCCTGTGACTGTGTTAACCCCTCTAGTTGCTGGATGCTTCTGAAGCACAACACCTCCTGTCTCCTGTGCTTGTGTTATTTGTAACATTTGCTGGATGCTTTTGAAGCAATAGCACTACTTCTGCATGTCACACTTGTTTTAGTCTTTTTAGGTAAACCGGCTGTTTTCATTTATTCATTTGTCTGCCCAATCACCTTTTGAGTGTGGCTATATATACTTTAGGGTTTAGCTCTCTGCTGATTATGCTTTTCACCCTTAACCTATCTTCTGTTTCTTGGTTAGGAAGTAGCTGGCATACTCTTACTTTCATTTTGTATTTCGAGGTTTGTTTTAGCTCACTCTGGGATTTCTTTCTATCTCAGCAATCCTTCCCTTCTGTAGGTAATTTGCACTTTACTCTGCCCTCCGGTTCCTTAGTAGGAACGTGAAGCACTTGACGGGGGCCTTTCAGCCAGCATAAGTCCGAGTTGTCATTGTCTAGTTTGTGGTTAGCGCTATCTCAGCTTACGTCACCTAAACAGCAATAAGCATGTTATCTTCAGCACAGCCTGTTGTCGCTTGGCCAAGGCAGTGCTGCAGTGCTTTCAACTTGTGACTGATGTGGAAATTTCGGAGATGAAGGCCGAACTGAAAAAGGAGGAGGTGCAGGAGCTGAACAATGTGATTACATTGTGGTTACATTGGTGACTCTGTTTTTTCTACTAATGAAAGATCCTACTGTTTTCTTTACGTTATTTTTTAAGACAAATGCCTTCACCGGGAAATGTAATTTTAACATTTTACAGCCTTATCTGGCAATGTGGTGTGTAACACATTATCAGACACTTGTTTCATTTATGATGGCGGGACTCTGAAAGTCCCAAAGCCTATTTTTATAGGGCCATCAGGCGATCCTTACTATTCTTAAAGGGCCAGAAGTTGTCCCTCGCTATTGTTAGAGAGCCATCAGCCGGCTATGCTTTGTTGTTCCCATTATTAACGAGTGGGTCTCCTATACTGTCATTGCGTATGCAGTGACTGCAAGGGCTGACAAAAATTTGGACACAACCCGATACCCCTTTGAATAGACATAGAGGAGGGTCTCAGTAAAAAAAAATTTCCCATTATAAAGGAGCGGGTCTCCTATAGTGGTAATGCCCATGCTGTGATTGCTAGGGCTGCCAAAATTTGTAAAAAAAAACACTAACAATTTAAAGACACATAGAGCAGGGCCACAGTAACGACATGTTTTCATTAGAAAGGAGCGGGTCTGCTATACAGTTATAGGGTATGCAGTGAGTCCAACGGCTGCCAAAATTTAGGAAAAACCCCACTAACAATTTAAAGACACATAGAGCTGGGCCGCAGTAACAACATGTTCCCATTAGAAAGGAGAGTGTCTGCTATACAGTTATAGGGTATGAAATGAGTCCCACGGCTGCCAAAATTTAGGAAAAACCCCACTAACAATTTAAAGACACATAGAGCTGGGCCACAGTAACGACATGTTTCCATTAGAAAGGAGTGGGTCTGCTATACAGTTGTAGGGTATGCAGTGAGCCAACAGCTGCCAAAATTTAGGAAAGACCCCACTAACAATTTTAGTGAGTGAGTGAGTGCTACATTTGTCAAATAAAGAAGCATCACTAAAAGGATAATCTGTGCCTGGTTTCTGGATTCATGCGCCACACTTAGGAGCCGCAAATTTGCCACGTTTATCAATTGTATCCCTCTGGGAGTGGCAAGAGCTGCAGCTCACAGTGGCGGAGCACAGAGAGTGAAGAGCCTGCGGTTACGTCACCACCACAGGACCGGTCAGGCCTGAACGCCGCAGAATCGTGTGGTGTTTGACTATACACCGAAGGCCCACACTGTGATTGTGCAGAGGTGCACAACCACGAAAGGTGAGTGTTTTCATTACCTCCCTCCCCCCCAAAAAAATCCCCATTAGACCACTAGGTACATACAAGGGCGCCTCTCTGAATGTTTTTATTTTCCACTAACAATTTTAAGACACATAAAGCAGGGCGACAGTAACGACATGTTCCCATTAGAATGGAGCGGGTCTGCTATACAGTTATAGGGTATGAAATGAGCCA
Source organism: Phyllobates terribilis (assembly GCF_046119375.1). Classification (NCBI taxonomy): domain Eukaryota; kingdom Metazoa; phylum Chordata; class Amphibia; order Anura; family Dendrobatidae; genus Phyllobates; species Phyllobates terribilis. Next base: position 86,435,772 of record NW_027362768.1, on the reverse strand, counting down.
AATGGCTGCCAAAATGTAGCAAAAAACCCACAAACAATTTAAATACACATAGAGCTGGGCCACAGTAACAACATCTTTCCATTAGAAAGGAGCGGGTCTGCTATACAGTTTTAGGGTATGCGGTGAGTCCAACGGCTGCCAAAATTTTAGAAAGGAGTGGTTCTTCCATATTGTTTGCCTATGCAGTGACTGCAATGGCTGGCAAAAATTTGGAGGCACTCCAATGCCTCTTGCAAGAGACGTAGAGGTCGGAGGGCCTCCTGAAAAAAATGCTCCCATTATTTGGAAGTGGGTCCCCCATACTGTTTACCTATGCAGTGAATGCAACGGCTGCCAAAAATTTGTAGGAACACCAATGCCCCTTGCAAGAGATGTAGATATGTTGATGTGGTACATATGGTGGTGACATGGTGGTGGAGGATGAGGATGCAGAGAAGGAGGAGGACAAGAGCAAATCAGGAAGCGTATATCCATGTCTGGGTGTGAAGACAGAGGTGCATGGAAATAGAGTTAGACCTCCCCAAAAAAAGACACTGTATTTGAGTTTATGTTACTCTGCTATCATTCGGTGGTGTTGAGAAGTCTGGCCCAATCCAGCCCTTGTTCATTTTTATAAGAATCAGCCTGTCAGCATTTTCAGATGACAGGCGGATGCGCTTATCAGTTATAATTCCTCCAGCGGCACTAAAAACCTGCTCTGACAAAACGCTAGCAGCCTGGCAGGCCAGGACCTCCAAGGCATAGAGAGCCAGTTCATGCCACGTGCCCAGCTTGGATACCCAATAATTATAAGGCACAGAGGAATCACGGAGGACATTGGTACGGTCAGCAAGGTACTCCCTCACCATCTTCCGAAACTTTGCACTCCTTGTGAGAGTACCCCGCGCCTCAGGGCCTGTGAGATGGGAGGGTATGAGAAAACTGTCCCAGAACTTTGACAGTGTTCCCCTGCCTCTGCTGGATTGCATTTGTGGTTCTCTCGTCGGTATTCCTTGGTTGTCCAAGGAACTGTGACCTCTTCTGCCAGCATTTTCAGATGGGAATTTTTTTAAATAATTCCGCAACAAGGGCCTTCTCGTACTGCACCATTTTATTAGGCCTGTCCTGCAAGGGAATAAGAGACATAAAGTTCTCTCTGTAGCGTGGGTCTAGAAGCATCACCAACCAGTAATGACTGTCACCCAAAATTTGGACAACGCGAGGGTCATGGGAAAGGCAGCGTAACATAAACTCAGCCATGTGTGCCAGACTTCAAAGAGGCAAGACTTCCGTGTCTTCACCAAGAGGACGACTGACAATGCTCTCCTCCTCATCCTCCTCTTCCTCCTCCTCCTCCTCCCTGTCCTCAGGCCATCCACGCTGGACAGACGGTATGACAGTTGTGCAGGTTGTACCGTCTATAGCGCAGGAAACTAGCTCCTGTTCTTCCTCCTCCTCTTCCTCATTGTCACCCAATCCAATTTGGGATGAGATGAGGCTGGGCTGTGTGTAATCACCCTATATGATTCCTTGCTTCATCTCATCATGCTCCGCCTGCAATGCTTCCTCTTTAATTGAGAGCAGAGAGCATTTCAGAAGACAGAGAAGTGGGATGGTGAATCAGTTATGACATCATCACTGCTCATCATCTTGGTGGAGTCCTCAAAGTTTTGGAGGATGGTACAGATGTCTGACATCCATGTCCACTCCTGAGGTTTTATGTGTGGAGTCTGACCTGAATACCGACTGCCTTGTTAATGCTGGTAGTCAACAACTGCCCTCTTCTGCTCACAAATCCTTCTCAACATCTGCAATGTAGAGTTCCAACGCGTGGGGACATCACACACCAGTTGGTGAGCCGGAAGCTGCAAATGCTGCTGAAACACGGTAAGGGCGGCGGAAGCTGTAGTTCACTTTCTAAAATGAGCACACAGGCCGCATACTTTGACAAACAGATCCAGCAGGATCTGGGTATGTTTTGAGAAACCGCTGAACCACGAGGTTAAGCACATGGGCCAGGCATGGTACATGTGTAAGCTCGCCTCACCTCAGAGCTGCCACCAGATTCCGGCCAATGTCACACACGACCATGCCTAGCTGTAGGGTCAGCGGTGTCAGCCACAGATCTGCCTGCTCTTTCAGAGCTGTCCACAACTCTTCAGCGTCGTGTGGTTTGTCACCTAAGCATAATAGCTTCAGCACAGCCTGTTGCTGCTTTGTCATTTCGGAGATGAATGCTGAAGAGGAGGAGGAGGTGTAGGAGCTGTAGAATGTGGGTGCAACCCTGATTGACCCAGGGCCCGCAATCCTCGGCATCGGAAGGATGTGTTCCGTCCCAAGGTCCAATTGGATCGCGGTTTCCACTATATTAACCCAGTGTGCCGTCAGCGAGATGTACCGTCCCTGCCCACAAGTACTTGTCAACGTGTCCGTGGATAGGTGGACTCTCCCAGTAACTGCATTGTTTTGGGCATCGCTACATGCGATCTCCTCTTGCCCCACTTCAAGTGGACCGGGCGAGAGGCCCAAATCTATAAATGGAAAAGTGAACAGCTCTTCTGAGTGTGTAAGTGTGGGTTCAGTTGTCTCCGGGCACTTGGCATGGTGGGATGAAGAAGGATCAGGGTGAGGAATATGCAGTTCAGACTCACGGCTACTGAGACTTGACCATGTGGAAGACAGGGTGGTGGTGGTGGTGAGAAAGTGATTGGAAGCAAAATCCGTTATCCAACCAACAACCTTTTGACACTGCTCTGGGTTCAATAGTGGTGTGCTGCAGTCTCATAGTAATTGGGACAGGAAGGTCGGGTGAGAAGATGTGGGTGTTTGCTGTGACACAATTTCAGCTTGCCCTCAGCCTCGGCCTCTTCATGCACCATCACTTCCACTACCCCATCCCTTGCCATGTCCATTGCCCATTTTAAATGGAGGACAATATTTTCCACGTTCGCTACAAATGGCTGAATTTGGAGCGAACTTATATGTGATACATGTGACGGAAAACCACAGTTTTAAATAGCTGGCCTGTAAGTTACTATTTTTAACAGCGATCTGGTGTCAATAACTTCTCTAACACACAGCAACAAAATTTAAATGGAGGCCAGAAATGGCTGTATTTGGAGCGAACTTATATGTAATACGTGTGACAGAAAACCACAGCTTTAAATAGCTGGCCTGTAGGTTCCTAATTTTCACAGCGACCTCGTGTCAATAACTTCAATGAAACACTGCAAAAAAATTTACATGGAGGCCAGAAATGGCTGAATTTTTAGCACACTTATATGTGATACTTGTGTCAGAAAATCACAGTTTTAAATAGCTGGTGTGATGCTCACAGCCCTCCCTGGGAAATGGAGTACTCGGAGCCGGGTCAGATGTTGGGGGAGCAGTTGTGGCCTGCACCCGGTCCGTGCCCAGGGCCGTCACATTAAAAAAAGGTTGTACGGGCTTACGGGTTGAGTGGTTCTTATCGACTACGCCACCTGTGGTACCTGGTGAAGGCCAACAGCGCTGCTGCAGTCCTCTGAGGCGGGATATTGTGGCAGCCGTCGTTGATACTACTCCCCACAGGTGGAGCAGGGCCTCAGGGCAGAGACAAGGATGGAGGGAGTTGTAGTGTAGGAGGTCTGGTGCTACGTGGTGCGGTGCAGAAATAAAGAGTCCGAAGGCCATAGGGGTTGACTTCCAGGGCTTTTACTCACGGTGGAGAGTACAGCTGCAAGGCTTCTCCCTGCTCCTCACAGGGTTCTGCGGTCACCAGGGACGGGGGTCCGACAACCTCCGAGTAATTCAAGTGCTTAATCAGGACCCCGCACCAGAGTGTTCCTAGACTTCAGACTGAGTCCTTTCCTGTCTGTGTGTGTGTAGATAGGCCGGGTCTCCCTCTGGACTACGCTCAGAAAAAGGGTACGGGTGGCAGTTCCTCTCCTTCCGTTACCCGGTGGGATCCTCTGGGCCTGCCGGGCTTCCCTGACTAGGACATAGAGTAGCATAGTCAGGTGTCAGGGACCGGTACCCCTCTTGCAGCCGGAATTCCTCTGACTAGGCCAGAACAGCGAGGACAGGTGGCGTCTACCGCTCCGTCTGCATCCCCCTGGGATCCTTTTGCGGTGGAGCTACACTCCTAAGCGCCAGGCCTTCTTGGTTATGGTCCTTGGCCAGGTTTGAGACATTCGTTTACTCCAACCTGCCCCTCGACTCAAGGCCGGGGTACGAGGGCCGTGTATCTATCCGCTGCAGGTTCACCCAGAAGCCACGTTCAGGGATGGAGATCACAATCAAAGAACCATGAGCCCAAGATGGCTGTTTATTAAATATGAAATATTAAGTGTCACTAAAATGAGAGTCCTCCACCCTCACCTTCTACATGGTTCACCCTATCTTTTGGTTCCCCAGTCTCCCCTTTTCCAGTAGGGGCAGCACACTAGTGCCTACTAGCCCCCTCTGGTGGGAGAAGTGTGGTGTTGGATGTGGAGGTGGGGTTCTGACCATTGCACCATTCTTACCTCGAAGGAGGAACACCACACCCCATTGAAGAGGTGCAGCATTCCTGTGGTGGTCGAACCCTCAGGGGCGCCACATTCCCCCCTGGTGAAACACAGCACGTCCGCGGGCTGCAAAGAGAGCAAAACCTGGTACAGTCTTTTTATATTTTTGATAACAGTAAACAATCTTCCCAATATGGGAGGCACTTCTCCTTTAATGTTACAAACTGCACATAATATAAAAATATAAAAGTATAAAACCATCAAGAGACATTATGCATAGACAGACAGGCAAAAGTGCAAGGACGAAAAGTCAGCTCAGAAGCGCGAGGGACCTGTCCCAAACCCCAACGTAGGCCCTGGGGTGGCTGCAGGGCATGAAGATCCTGAGTTGGACCTCCAGGAGAGCCACTCCAGACAGGTTTTTCTTCTGAGTCTGAGGTAGAAATAGCCGCGGTTTTACATAAAACCAATAAGGAGCACCTAAAGAGATGCAAACTATTTACAGTTAAAGAGTCTGCCTACTGCAAGTCCGCAGGGACAAATGTCTCTAGATAAACTGGGAGGAATAACATGGCAAACATTAATAGAAACATAATAACTTTAAACAGGTTACAGCCGCCGGGGCTGCTCAATCCAGGGGTCCCCACCGGGGAAAAGGCTCATTCCTCCCGACGGAGGCTGACCGGTCCTCCATGGCCGAGCGCGAGGGGGCATCACTCCTGGACACCTTGTGGACATCCAGGGCGTTCCACCCCCGCACCACCTGGTGACGGATGTATGTAACTATGTCACCCGGGAAGAGGTTCCGGCCAGGGTGTCCCTTTTTCAGCCGCGGCTCAATGGCCCGCCGGCTGACGAAGACGTCGTGCTCATGCTGGGAACTCCGGATGAATCCCCATCCCGTATCATGGTGGAAGCGGACAACTTGCCCCTCCACACAGGGACTCGGATGGGTTGCCTCTTCCTGGCGGGCCCAGGATTTTGCAGCCTTGGCGCGCACCTCGAGGCACTCGCAGCGAACTTCCCTCTGGCGTTGCTCCCGGCCGAGCTGGAGGATCTGCTGATGGCACAGCTCGCTCCTCCTACGCGCTTCAGCCCGGGTCTCTCGGGGGAAGCCCATCAGGTCCCCCCCCTGGTTGTCCCAGGCCCACTCTTCAGCCGCCGGCCAGGTGACTGTAGGTGCGGGCAGCGGTGACAGCAGGGGCTGCTGCAGGTCCTCTAGAAGTGCAGACCAGTCGGGTTGGGGTCGGTGGATACCCCAGCAAACTCAGGTTCTTCAGAGTCGGGAGTTGGGAGGCAGTGCAGGTCCCCGCCGGTAGCAGACGCTTCAAGCTCCGGGGCAAAGACCTGCTCCCAGGTGACCGCGCCGGGCAGCAGGTACTCGGTCATGAGGTCCAGGAGGGGCACGGTGGGCTCAGCAGCCGGGACAGAGGTATCACACTCACCCGCTCCTGGGCTACACGCGACCTCTGTTGCGGTCTCCTCCTGAGCTGCTGCTCCTTGGCGGCGGGTCCAGATGCGCAGCAACATTTCTTCCAGCCACGCAGCGGATGCCGCTTGCTGGGCCTCAGCCACCCTCCGAGCGAGGTCCGGGGTTTCCTGGCGGAGAAACTCCATATCTCCCGCTGTTTGGGTAATGGCACTTTGCTCTCTGACGATAGAAGAACCGAGGCCGGGTTTGGAAGGTTCCGATTGACTCGCCCCAGCAGCGTCCATGTCCGCTCCTGAGGATTACCAGTCTCCAACTGCTATGGCCGCACCTTGTTGTTTTTTCATCCCCTCCTCTTTTTGGGGCGGCTCCAGGGCGATCGGCTGACAGGCATGTTATCGTACATCCCATCCTTTTTGACGGGCATTACCCCGTGGATAGTCTCTGATGGAAGGGGCGGTCTGCTATTTTGGCGCCATGGGGAGCCTGGCCCACGATAGGAGGTGCTAGGAGACTGTCTATTTTGTGCACTATGGCATCTGTTCTTCTTGGGTGGGCGCCATTTTAAGTGGAAACGACAGTCTAAGGTGTAAGGCACACAGTATCCGGTAGCAATGGACAATTTCCTTCCGTTGCTGCGGGCACGCGATCCTGCCAACTACGCCAAGCTATGTGATGCTCACAGCCCTCCCTGGGAAATGGGGTACTCGGAGCCGGGTCAGATGTTGGGGGAGCAGTCGTGGCCTGGACCCGGTCCGTGCCCAGGGCTGTCACATTAAAAAAAGGTTGTACGGGCTTACGCTTTGAGTGGTTCTTATAGACTACGCCACCTGTGGTACATGGTGAAGGCCACCAGCGCTGCTGCAGTCCTCTGAGGTGGGATGTTGTGGTAGCCGTCATTGATACTACTCCCCACAGGCAGAGCAGGGCCTCAGGGCAGAGACAAGGATGGAGGGAGTTGTAGTGTAGGAGGTCTGGTGCTACGTGGTGCGGTGCGGTGCAGAAATAAAGAGTCCGAAGGCCATAGGGGTTGACTTCCAGGGTTTTTACTCACGGTGGAGAGTACAGCTGCAAGGCTTCTCCCTGCTCCTCACAAGGTTCTGCGGTCACCAGGGACGGGGGTCCGACAACCTCCGAGTAATTCAAGTGCTTAATCAGGACCCCGCACCAGAGTGTTCCTAGACTTCAGACCGAGTCCTTTCCTGTCTGTGTGTGTGTAGATAGGCCGGGTCTCCCTCTGGACTACGCTCAGAAAAAGGGTACGGGTGGCAGTTCCGCTCCTTCCGTTACCCGGTGGGATCCTCTGGGCCTGCCGGGCTTCCCTGACTAGGACGTAGAGTAGCAAAGTCAGGTGTCGGGGACCGGTACCCCTCTTGCAGCCGGAATCCCTCTGACTAGGCCAGAATAGCGAGGACAGGTGGCATATACCGCTCCGTCTGCATCCTCCTGGGATCCTTTTGCTGTGGAGCTACACTCCTAAGCTCCAGGCCTTCTTGGTTATGGTCCTTGGCCAGGTTTGAGACATTCGTTTACTCCAACCTGCCCCTCGACTCAAGGCCGGGGTACGAGGGCCGTGTCTCCATCCGCTGCAGGTTCACCCAGAAGCCACGTTCAGGGATGGAGATCACAATCAAAGAACCATGAGCCAAAAATGGCTGTTTATTAAATATGAAATATTAAGTGTCACTAAAATGAGAGTCCTCCACCCTCACCTTCTACATGGTTCCCCCTATCTTTTGGTTCCCCAGTCTCCCTTTTTCCAGTAGGGGCAGCACACTAGTGCCTACTAGCCCCCTCTGGTGGGAGAAGCGTGGTGTTGGATGTGGAGGTGGGGTCTTGACCATTGCACCATTCTTACCTCGAAGGAGGAACACCACACCCCATTGAAAAGGTGCAGCATCCCTGTGGCGGTCGAACCCTCAGGGGCGCCACACTGGCATGTAGGTTACTATTTTTTCACAGCGACCTGGTGTCAATAACTTCACTAACACACTGCAACAAAATTTAAATGGAGGCCAATATTTTCCAAGTTCACTTCAAATTTCTGGATTTTTATCGCTGTAATATGGAAAAGATCTGGCTGCATTCTGCCGTGGCAACAAGCAAATGGAGCTGAAAAACAGTGTTCTCTGGATTGCTTTTTAAGCAAATAATCAGGATTAAGATAAAAAAAAATTATCCCTGGCCCCTGGCAGTTTTCATAGGAAGATAACATCAGGCAATGCATTGCTGTATGCGACAAGTTGCCATCCCAAACATATAATTCAAAATCTGCCAGTGGGGGAAGATGTTCGTGCCAGACGCAGCTGCACCATGGAAAATCAATATAACAATGAACAATGTCATCAGCAGTATGTGGGGTGCACCACACGCACTCTTAGAAAACGCATCTCAGAGTCAGGACATATTTATGATGCACAAAACATCACAACTCGAAATCCATCAGGTGCTTCTCAACATTTTTGTAACTATCACGGAGGTGATGTTAGCACTTTGAAAGTCATAGCGGCTGAAAGAGTGACTCCACCTGAAAGGGGAGGGGATAAGTTAAAAAACTTACGGTATAGAGAAGCCTCATGGATTCTGAAATTGAACAGTTGTGTATCAAATGGTATGAATATAAGGACAGATTTGATGTATATATACTACATTTCTATATAGATTGTGCTTACTTAATGATGCTGATTTAAATATTACCACACTACAGCATTTCCCCTTTCTAAAGGTATTTAGATCATGTCATATAGTGCCAGAGTCATGCAAGACTATGACTAAGAACTGACAGTTCGAAACGCATCAGAGAGCATGTTTCTGAACTAGCGATTTTTTAATATCACTATTTTTAAATTAGTTCATAATAAATTTTTGATGTTTTTATAATATCTATTCCACGCAAGTGGTGCTGGACCTATCATCTCTTTTTTTCCAAGCCGGAGAAGAACTTCCCATTGTTCAAATTTTCCACACATATATTGTTACTAAAATCAGATACTGCGGTTTTAGTAAAAATGTTTCCAAATAGACTATATTGGATACATTGGAAGATAATCTAAAAGGATCAATCCCAAGTAGAAGTTTACACTCAACTATTAAAAAGTGTTTCATGGCCATTTCCTCAGGGAATAAAATGTTTTAGAAAAGAGTTTTGTTATCACTTCAAAGCACAAAAGTTTTTGATTGTATGGAATAAAGATATTTATGGAGTGTAGCAGAAAGACTTGAGGGCAGGGAAGGTATTTATTAAATGGGTGAAATTAATTATTATATGCAAAGCCAGTGGCAATGGTGGCAGTAGATGGGATTATGCCCTTGCCCCTCTGTAGAGGCAGTGGGCACTGTCTTCTCTGCTAAAAAGGAATTGTTATGATCAAGGGTTTCTATCAGCAAAAAATGACTGTATAAACCAAGCACAGGCGCTCGCCGACAATGCACTTTACCATAATGTGCACTACTTGTTTTCCTTTTATCTCTATCAGCCTCTTCCTTGACGCCTCTCACCTAGCCAACCCAGATCTCACACTTTGCACTGACGAGGGGCAGTACGCTGAAATACCATGTCTGCAAATTGAGATTCCTGGTTTGGCTTTTATCCTACGTCATATGACAAGGCTTGTTAAAGGGTTGATATTGACGTGTAGTATTGCTACTTCCAATAGGTGGCGCTAGAGTTCTAGAGTCCTCATCCTCTCTGGAGAGACAATTTACATATTTAATTTCCCAGAGGAGCATTGCAAGGTTTAAAAGTCTCCTCACCTTGGCATGTCGGGCTTGACATGTCACTCTCCTAAATGGAGGATACCACAATGTACTGTACATCTATGGAACTAAAAGATCTTCTGAAGAAACTGCCACAACTGGATGGTGACATCTTCTTTTTAACCAGATGCAAGAAGGAACATTTAATACCCAAAAGGACTGAGCTTAAAAAATCCTATTCAGAACACCTACAATACTCATTACTCACAACACCTCTGCTACAGAACTTCAGAGAGACTACGGAATCACCTTATTCATGTTTTCAACAGCACCAAGAATAATGTCCAAATGGAAATACAAACTTTAAGGAGTACACCTACTGGAAATATACAGCAGAAAATGCAGCATTATTATACAACACTAAAGTCATACCTTATAGACAACAAGAAAAAGAAACTCCACAGACTTCAACTGGAATCAGGATTATATTCCAGGACCAGTCAAGTTCCTCCTAAACTCAACAGTATGGAGCAAAGCAGCCAGAAGGACACAGGTACAGTCAACTGTGTTATCAACTTGTCATCTCACAAACCCACCAAAATAGAACTCAGTGTGCTTTCCAGACGTCTCACATTTTGTCCTACAAACCCTCTAGAAAAGACAGAACTTTGTAGTGACATGGAACAATACTTCAGGAGACTGAGACTGAAGGAGTTCTTTGATGGTAAAGACGACTTGAGGCTTCTAAACAGCCAAACACAAATCAAACTAGAGGACAAGAAAAAATCTGACTGGACAACTCCTCCTGGCCGCAACACCATTTTGGACCAATATATTGACTCATTTAGACATTTGGTGCAGTTCATGATATTGGCTAAAAAAAGAAAGGAAACACCTAACATCAGTGTGAAGGAGAGAAGGGCAATTCACAATCTGAAGAACAACAAAGAGATCACTATTAAGCCTGCGGATCAAGGTAGTGCCATAGTCCTTCTGAATACGATTGACTACATTAAAGAAGCACACAGACAGCTGATGGACATACAATACTACACCAAACTGGATGATGACCCAACTCCAAAATATGAGGGAGTTGAAAAGAGTCATCAAAGGTATGGGTACAGATTCCACATACTTTCTGGGCTTCATACCTGAGAATCCCTGAATAGGTATTTTCTATATGCTTCCCAAGATTCATAAACCAGGTAACTCAGGGAGGCCAATCATCTCAGGGGTGGGAACACTCACCGAAAAAATCTCACGGTGGGTAGAAAATATCCTTAAACCGCTGGCAAGGAACACAGATGTAATGCAAACGTCCGGACTGACTGGCATGTGCGTGATTAGTGATTCAACTGTGCCATGAACCGGAGAGTGCCTGGAGGGGCGTAACTAAGTATCTGCCCGATCCGACCAAGGTCGCACGAGGGCATACGACGCCAGTGCACCAGGGAGGAACCGGGCAGAGGGACCAGGTGCTACTCCAGGTCAGACCCCGAACACGGCTGTTGACCCACACCAGGGAATACAGAAACAGGCAGGCTAGAGCGCAGGCTGGGTAGGGTCCAGTACAGACTGGGAGACGGGTTCAGAGCCGCAGATGCGGTAATCAAGCAGAGCAAAGCGAAACCGCAGGTGCGGTAGACAAGGCCGAGCAGAGCAAAACCGCAGATGCGGTAGACAAGGCCGAGCAGAGCGAAACCGCAGACGCAGTAGACAAGGCTGAGCAGAGCGAATCCACAGACGCGGTAGACAACGCTGAGCAGAGCGAAACCGCAGACGCGGTGGACAGGGCTGAGCAGAGCAAAACTGCAGACGCTGTAGACAAGGCTGAGCAGAGCAGAACCGCAGACGCGGTGGACAAGGCTGAGCAGAGCGAAACCGCAAGTGCGGTGGACAAGGCTGATCGGGCAGGAACCGCCAGAGCGGTACGTAAGACAGGACAGAGATAAATCGCCGAAGCGGTAAACAAAGACAAAGCAAAGGGGACAGGGCTCTGTTCACACGGAACAGACTGGAAAAGAAAGGCAGAACCAGATACACACAAGGTACTAGCAAAGAAGTAGCGAAAGGACTCCAACTCACAAACGGAAATAAAATGACAACGAGTAGAAGTTAGGTGCAGGTTTAGACTCTACAGAAAAAGGGAGCAAACGGACATAAAGACAAAACAGGTAAGAAGCTAGGAGACAGTTCAGACAAGAACAGTTATTGCAACAAAATGCAAGAACGAGCCTAGGTACAGCCAAGTGCTGGTTCAGACAATGCAGAAAAAGGGAGCAAACAGACATAAAGACAAAACAGGTAAGAAGCTAGGAGACAGTTCAGACAAGAACAGTTACTGCAACAAAATGAAGGAATGAGCCTAGGTAAAGCCAAGTGCTGGTTCAGACACTGCAGAAAAAGGGAGCAAACGGACATAAAGACAAAACAGGTAAGAAGCTAGGAGACAGTTCAGACAAGAACAGTTACTGCAACAAATACAGGAGCGAGTCTGGGTATGCGGCCCCCAGAGGGCGGAACGAACAGGCTAGGAGCGTGTTCAGACAAGCCTGGAAATACAGCCTCCAGGAAAGGCAGAAAGACAGCTGGCTAGAAAGCACAGACAGGACTCAGTTCAGACACGGGAACTGATACCGCAAGGCAGGAAACATAGACAGGACCTGGCACATCAGTGACAAGAAGCCAATTGACAGAACAAGATGCTCAGGCAAGGATTCCAAGGAGAAGCTGGTTTAAATACCAGGTGACAGACAGCAATAGGCTGAGGACGCATTAGGGGTGTGTCTGCAGCAGCTACAAGAAACAGGAAGTTCGGTGGGCGTCGCCCTAAGCAGCCAAAGCAGAGCAAAGCAGACAGTATGGAAAGAAGCCAGAGTGGCAGTCTGGACTGGAAATTAAGTGTGCGCTCTTGCACAGTGGGAGATGGACCACTATGCAAGGACGCCGCCAGGTATGTTACAGTACCCCCCCCTTACGCCCCCTCTTCTTCAGGCCTGCCAGAATCTTCCGCAGGGAATTTGAGGGCCAATCCTTCTCTTCAAGGAGATTACTTCTACTGTCCACAGGAAAAGACAAAACTGGTCTAATCTGGGTACCAAGGATGCTACCTCCTATCCAGCCATCCTCAGCACCAGATGAAACGGGTGGAGTACCAGGAACAGCACACAAGGAAGTCTCTCTCCACTTATTATCAGGTAGCACCCCAGAGGGTTCAGGAGACAACTGGAAGTCCTCCGCCGGGTTGGAGGGGTGCAGAGACTCAGGAGTAACCTCTGCTTCGGGGTACATCTTCTCAAGCTTACAGGATGAAATGGGCGAGGTATCAGGTACAAGGTGTAGAAAAGTCACTGTCCCTTTGTTATCTGGTGGTACCCCGGAGGATTCAGGAAACAACTGGAGGTCCTCCGCCTGGTTGGAGGAGTGCAGAGATTCAGGGGTAACCTCTGCTTCGGAGTACACTAGGTCGGACTCACTGGACGAAGCGGGCGAGGTATCAGGTACAGAGTATAGGAAAGTCTCTGTCCATTCACTACCAGGTAGCACCCCAAAGGGTTCAGTAGACAACTGGAGGTCCTCCGCCTGGTCGGAGGGGTGTAGAGACTCGGGGATAACCTCTGCTTCGGAGTACACTAGGTCGGACTCACTGGACGAAGCGGGCGAGGAATCAGGTACCGGGTGTAGGGAAGTCTCTCTCCATTTGTCATCAAGTGGTATCCCGGAGGAATCAGGAGGCAACAGGGGGTCCTCCGCCAGGTTGTAGAGGTGCATGGACTCGGAGGTAATCACTGCTTCGGAGTACCCTTGGACAGGCTCACAGGGTAAAGTGGGTGAAGTATCAGATACCGAGTGCAGGAAGTCCTCCTGTGTGGATTCTTTTTGGGCAGCAGTCTCTTCGGGCAGGAGAACTGGTGCGCTACCCACGCACATTACCCGTCAGGGCTGCTCCGGGATACTGGGAAGTGAAGCTTCAGCATGGACTTCAAGGTTGGGGTCAGGAGGTCTTTGGGAGGACAGACCCTGGCGTGACGGCTTGCCTCTACGCATAGCACCTCTGGACTGCCTCTTGAGGTTGAGAGAAGTATTCCGGAGAGCTTAGTCATCCTGTGTGGATTCTGGGTGGGCAGTAGTCTCTTCGGGCAGGAGGACTAGTGCGCTACCCACACACATTACCCATCGGGGCTGCTCCGGAATATTGGGAAGTGAAGCTTCAGCAGGGGCTTCCGGGTTCTGGTCATCGAAGACCATTAGAAAGGCCACCAGGAAGGCCTGCAGGTCCAGGATGATAGGATCCTGTGCGTCCCATAGCGGGGTGATCCATTTCAAGGCATCACCCGCTAGGTAAGACATCATGAATCCAACCTTAACCCGATCGGTGGGAAAATAAAGAGGGTAGAACTTGAAGTGTAGCATGCATTGCTCCACAAATGCACGACTCTGTCTTGGATCCCCATAGTACCGTAGCGGATCCGCAGGAACAGGTGCAGACAGCTCCATCTGGACGGGTGGGTAATTCGCCTGGAACTCAGCTTGTAGCAAAAAAATAAAAAAATAAAAAAATAAAATTTCTTCTAGATGCACGTATTCGCTGGAAAACATCTCAGAGAGCGAAGGCCATGGGGCTCAACGGGAACCATGGCCTGAGCATGCTGTAATGCACACGCCCGGACTGACTGGCGTGTGCGTGACTAGTGATTCCACTGTGCCATGAACCGGAGAGTGCCTGGAGGGGCATAACTAAGTATCTGCCCGATCCGACCAAGGTCGCACGACGGCATATGACTCCAGTGCACCAGGGAGGAACCGGGCAGAGGGACCAGGTGCTACTCCAGGTCAGACCCCGGACATGGCTGTTGACCCACACCAGGGAATACAGGAACAGGCAGGCTAGAGCGCAGGCTGGGTAGGGTCCAGTACAGACTGGGAGACGGGTTCAGAGCCGCAGATGCGGTAATCAAGCAGAGCAAAGCGAAACCGCAGGTGCGGTAGACAAGGCCGAGCAGAGCAAAACCGCAGACGCGGTAGACAAGGCTGAGCAGAGCGAAACCGCAGACGCGGTTGACAAGGCCGAGCAGAGCGAGACCGCAGATGCGGTACACAAGGCTGAGCAGAGCGAAACCGCAGACGCGGTAGACAAGGCTGAGCAGAGCGAAACCGCAGACGCGGTAGACAAGGCTGAGCAGAGCGAAACCGCAGACGCGGTAGACAAGGCTTTGCAGAGCGAAACCGCAGACGCGGTAGACGTAGACAAGGCTGTCCAGAGCGAAACCGCAGACGCAGTAGACAAGGCTGAGCAGAGCGAAACCGCAGACGCGGTAGACAAGGCAGAGCAGAGCGAAACCACAGATGCGGTAGACAAGGCTGAGCAGAGCGAAACCGCAGACGCGGTAGACAAGGCTGAGCAGAGCAAAACCGCAGACGCGGTGGACAGGGCTGAGCAGAGCAAAACCACAGACGCGGTGGACAGGGCTGAGCAGAGCAAAACCGCAGGCGCGGTAGACAAGGCTGAGCAGAGCAAAACCGCAGACGCAGTGGACAGGGCTGAGCAGAGCAAAACCGCAGATGCGGTAGACAAGGCTGAGCAGAGCGAAACTGCAAGTGCGGTGGACAAGGCTGAGTGGGCAGGAACCGCCAGATTGGTAAGTAAGACAGGACAGAGATAAATCGCCGAAGCGGTAAACAAAGACAAAGCAAAGGGGGCAGGGCTCTGTTCACACGGAACAGACTGGAAAAGAAAGGCAGAACCAGATACACACAAGGTACTTGCAAAGAAGTAGCGAAAGGACTCCAACTCACAAACGGAAACAAAATGACAACGAGTAGAAGTTAGGTGCAGGTTCAGACTCTACAGTAAAAGGGAGCAAACGGACATAAAGACAAAACAGGTAAGAAGCTAGGAGACAGTTCAGACAAGAACAGTTACTGCAACAAAATGCAAGAACGAGCCTAGGTACAGCCAAGTGCTGGTTCAGACAATGCAGAAAAAGGGAGCAAACAGACATAAAGACAAAACAGGTAAGAAGCTAGGAGACAGTTCAGACAAGAACAGTTACTGCAACAAAATGCAGGAGCGAGCCTAGGTAAAGCCAAGTGCTGGTTCAGACACTGCAGAAAAAGGTAGTAAACGGACATAAAGACAAAACAGGTAAGAAGCTAGGAGACAGTTCAGACAAGAACAGTTACTGCAACAAATACAGGAGCGAGTCTGGGTATGCGGCCCCCAGAGGGCGGAACGAACAGGCTAGGAGCGTGTTCAGACAAGACTGGAAATACAGCCTCCAGGAAAGGCAGAAAGACAGCTGGCTAGAGAGCACAGACAGGACTCAGTTCAGACATGGGAACTGATACCGCAAGGCAGGAAACATAGACAGGACCTGGCACATCAGTGACAAGAAGCCAACTGACAGAACAAGATGCTCAGGCAAGGATTCTAAGGAGGAGCTGGTTTAAATACCAGGTGACAGACAGCAATAGGCTGAGGACGCATTAGGGGTGTGTCTGCAGCAGCTACAAGAAGCAGGAAGTTCGGCGGGCGTCGCCCTAAGCAGCCAAAGCAGAGCAAAGCAGACAGTATGGAAAGAAGCCAGAGTGGCAGTCTGGACTGGAAATCAAGTGCGCGCTCTTGCACAGTTGGAGATGGACCACTATGCAAGGACGCCGCCAGGTATGTTACAACAGACAGTTATTTACAGGACACCACAGACCTTTTAAGAAAGCTATCTACAATAGGTCCTCTCCCTAAGAGTGCCATCTTAGCCACCATGGATGTGGAATCCCTATATTCAAACATTCCACATGAAGATGGATTATCCACCTGCCAAATGTTTCTTGAAGCTAATGGGATCCCTTCTGAATCTGTATTAAGACTCACCAGATTTATCCTCACACATAACTTCTTCTCTATCGGCAAGGAGCTATAGCTGCTGCGCACTGGAACTGCTATGGGCACCAAAATGGCACCCCAGTATGCCAACCTTTTCATGGCGAAACTGAAAAATGACTTTCTAGCATCATGCTCCATCAAACCCCTGGCATATTTTCATTACATTGATGACATCTTAATAATCTGGACTGGGTCTGAACAAGAACTTCTAAAATTCCATGACAAATTCAATAGATTTCATCCCACCATAAACTTAACATTGGCGCACTCAAAAACAGAAATCAACTTTCTGGAAACCACCATAAATATTCAAAATGGTTCCATCCAGATATCAGTGTATCAGAAACCAATTGACCATCCCACACACCTCAGATGGGACAGCTTCCACCAGAAACACATTAAAAATTGCATTGTTTACAGCCATGCCCTTAGATATAATCGAATCAGTTCCACTCCAACCGACAGGGATGAAAACTTAACCCATCTTAAAAAGACATTTTTAAACCAAGACTACCACCCCACCTCCATTGATGACCAGATCATTAGAGCCACAAGGATCCCTAGAAGTCAGTTACTTCAGTATGGAGAAAAAGAGGAAAATAATCGTGTACCTCTGGTGGTGACCTACAACCCCCAGCTTGAGGTACTGAGAAAAACTGCTAAAAAACTTCACCACATCCTACACAAGGATGACCGGCTAAAAACAATATTCAAAGACCCTCCCTTGCTGTGCTACAGGTAACCTCCAAATTTAAGAAACATTATGATCCGAAGTTCAGTGCCCTCAGATACACAAAGAGGAACTTTTAATTGAAATGTTGAGAGCTGCCAAACCTACACCCATGTAGAGACCAAAGACAGGATACAGATTACCAACACGCAGCAGGAATATAAGATTCCCGTGACATTCACATGTTCCTCTTCCAATGTGGTGTACTTAATTCTATGCACTATATGTCCTATTGGCGGTCTCTATGTGCGAGAAATAGGACAGAAACTCAGAGCAAGGATGAGGTCTCATCGCCACACGATTACAGATAAAAAAAAACAAGATATCGGTGGCCAAACATTTCTGTGGTCCAGGACACATCAACAATACAAAAGTTGTCATATTAAAATGCAACTTTAAATCACAAAAACACAGAAGAGTTTGGGAATACAAACTTATTAGCGTCTTTGACACCCTCCACACAGGACTAAATCTGTCAGGAGGATTTATGTCTCACTACAAAATCTGAGCAATCTGCTCTAGGGACAGGATGGCACCAGGTCTCTGATCTTACATGGGACCATAAAACTTTTACACCACTAATCTAATCCAATTAAAGACTCACTCTCCAAGCTCAGTTTGTTTGTTCATTTAAATGTCAGTTTATTATGCCATGCATCTGCTTTTCTTTTCCTTTCTCTTTGTGTGCATATATTTGTGTTTCTTCATATATCATGTTATACCATTCCTGAGGAAGGGTCCTAACTTGTCCCGAAAAGTTGCTTTGTAACATCATTTATTTTTGTTAGCCATTAAAAGGTATCATAACTACAAGATTATCTTGTGTTTCCCACAGAGAGCAATCATCTCTCCGCAAGGAGAAACGTTACCCCTTGGATCCTGGTCAGACGTCTCTCACCCAGCCAAACCAGAACTCACACTTTGCACTGGTGAGGGGCAGTGCCCTGAAGCACAGTGTCTGCCAATTGAGATTCCTGGTTTGGCTTTTATCCTAAGTCATGTGACAAGGCTTGTTAAAGTTGATAATGACTTGTAGGATTGCTATTTCCAATAGGTGGCCTTAGAATTCTAGTCCTTTTCCTCTCTGAAGAGACAATTTGAATATCCTCTTCCTTGATTGACAGTTCTGGCTTCACATGAGCCACAGGAGGTATTGTAGATGGAAAATAGGTATGGGGGGGAGTTGCACTGAACTACCCAGACATGCCAAGGGTAGACCGAACACCTGTGCTTGGTTTGAACAGTTATTTCAGTTATTTTGTGCTAAGAAGTGTTTATTTCATATCCTAGTTGTGGTGGTTTTTCAGGTCTAGTCCCATATCCTCTAGATTTTTTTTAATATCTAAAAATTTTTAGATATCTGTCAGAAGGATCACCCCTCCGAAGCCAACTTTATGGGCATGCAGGTCATAGGAAGCTGAATATAAAGTGATACAATGATATCTGTAATCCAATGTTATATTCCAGAGAAATTTATGTTTTTAATCATGTGTAAATGAGCTGTTCAGGACTATGGGACGGACACTGATCTGCATGAGAATCTGCCTCCAGAGCTTATTTTAAATAAAGGAAGGCGTTACCAGTGTGAGACATGTAGATCAGGAGAGCAGATGGTCAGCTATTACTTGTCTCACACTGGAAATGCCCCCTTTCATTTAAAATAATTTCTGGAAGCAGATTCTCGGAGAGATCTGAAGTTTGTGTGGTCCATAGATCTTAACAGCTAACAATTTCTTGGGAATAAGACGGATTGCAGATATCAAGGTATTATTTTATCCAGCTTCCAGTGACCTACATGCCTATATAGATGGTTTAGGAGGGTTGATCCTACTACCAGATTCCCTTTAAGGACAGGATCAACTATATGACAATTTCTATTATAACTGTACATTGCATTTAGGACTGAGTTTCCTTCATCTCTTAAGTTAAGGGTTTTTAAGTAGCCTAATATTTTGAAGACTTAATGTTATGGACAAGAACAAGAAGGTGTTACCCATATTACATGAACCACTTGGCATCTGTTTATTTTGAATGTTATCTGATACAGACATAAGAATACGTCCAGTTGTAGACAATTGAATAAACATCCTGGTCTTGTTTCTTCTATGTTTCCACACAAGCTATTTCCCACCAATTTCCTATGTGTTTTGGCAAATATATCTAGATCCAGAGCCAGATGTTTTCTTTAGACGATTGGTACAAGATGAAACAAAATGACATCCAAACAATGAAATGTTCCCGAGAGCACAGAAACATGGAGCAGATAATTATCTTGTGCTTTTTTTATACAGTTCAAACCAAACTATTGGCGGCTGAGAACGTAATTCAATATGGACTCAGTGTTTTTAAATTTACTATTAGAGCTTTTTTTTATCCGCCACATCACAAATGAATTTAATGAATAGGATGTGATGCTAGGTAATGTTACAATCAATGAGAAAAAGTAATTATTAGCTACTAAATCCCAATGTTCTTAAAGGGGTGGTCCGAAGGCAAAGCATTTTTCCCTATCTATTTAGTGCCATAATCTAAGCTATTTTCTAATATACTTGCATTAAAAATTCCCTACCGTTCCCAAACTAATCTAACTACTTTTGTATTTTTTTTCTCTACTTCCTGTCTGTTGCAGATTCATTTGAGTATCATTTGAGTATCCCCAGGGCATGCTGGGATACTCAAACAAAGCATCATCGGGGGCTGCGGTTGCAATCACTGCCACAGTCTCTGCCCTGCCCTGAAATGAAGCGTCATCAGTGATGCTCATTTCAGGGGTGGTGCTGTCCCTGCTCTGTCACTAAGGGTCTCCCTTGTGCAGTGTCACCTCCCTTGTGCAGTGTCACCTCCTTTGTGCAGTGTCACCTCCCTTGTGCAGTGTCTCCCTCAGCGCCCTGTGAGATGAGTGCACCAACCGGTCTGTTGTCTGCTTAGCTGAATAGTAATAAGGCAGCTGCAGAGCGGTGTCGCTATATCTGGCGGAGAGCAGTGATGTCACTTGAGAGGGCGGCGCTAGTCTCCTGGACGCCGGGTATAGTGACACCGCTCTGCTGAGTGTCGCTATATACGCCAGTCACATCCAGAGCTGCAGTCACTGTTCTGCTGTTACATCATGTCTTATATTCCAGTCACATCCAGAGCTGCAGTCACTGTTCTGCTGTTTCATTATCTCTTATATTCCAGTAACATCCAGAGCTGCAGTCACTGTTCTACTGTTACATCATGTCTTATACTCCAGTCACATCCAGGGCTGCAGTAACTATTCTACTGTTACATCACATCTTATACTCCAGTCACGTCTGGAGCTGCAGTCACTATTCCGCTGTTACATCATGTCTTATATTCCTGTCACATCCAGAGCAGCAGTCACTGTTCTACTGTTTCATCATCTCTTATACTCCAGTCGCATCCAGAGCTGCAGTCACTGTTCTACTGTTACATCATGTGTTATACTCCACTCACATCATGTCTTATACTCCAGTCACATCCAGAGCTGTAGTCACTGTTCTACAATTACATCATGTCTTATACTCCATTCACATCATGTCATATACTCCAGTCACATCTGGAGCTGCTGTCACTATTCTACTGTTATATAACGTCTTATAATCCAGTCACATTTGGAGCTGCAGTCATTATTCTGCTGTTACATCATGTCTTATATTCCAGGCACATCCAGAGCTGCAGTCACTATTCTACTGTTAAATCATGTCTAATCCTCCAGTCACATCTGGAGCTGCAGTCACTATTCTACTGTTACATCATGTCTTATCCTCCAGTCACATCTGGAGCTGCAGTCACTATTCTACTGTTACATCATGTGTTATACTCCACTCACATCATGTCTTATACTCCAGTCACATCCAGAGCTGTAGTCACTGTTCTACAATTACATCATGTCTTATACTCCATTCACATCATGTTGTATACTCCAGTCACATCCAGGGCTGCAGTAACTATTCTACTGTTACATCACATCTTATACTCCAGTCACATCTGGAGCTGCAGTCACTATTTTACTGTTATATAACGTCTTATAATCCAGTCACATCTGGAGCTGCAGTCACTATTCTGCTGTTACATCATGTCTTATATTCCAGGCACATCCAGAGCTGCAGTCACTGTTCTGCTGTTACATCATGTCTTATCCTCCAGTCACATCTGGAGCTGCAGTCACTATTCTACTGTTACATCATGTGATATACTCCACTCACATCATGTCTTATACTCCAGTCACATCCAGAGCTGTAGTCACTGTTCTACAATTACATCATGTCTTATACTCCATTCACATCATGTTGTATACTCCAGTCACATCCAGGGCTGCAGTAACTATTCTACTGTTACATCACATCTTATACTCCAGTCACATCTGGAGCTGCAGTCACTATTTTACTGTTATATAACGTCTTATAATCCAGTCACATCTGGAGCTGCAGTCACTATTCTGCTGTTACATCATGTCTTATATTCCAGGCACATCCAGAGCTGCAGTCACTGTTCTGCTGTTACATCAAGTCTTATCCTCCAGTCACATCTGGAGCTGCAGTCACTATTCTACTGTTACATCATGTCTTATCCTCCAGTCACATCTGGAGCTGCAGTCACTATTCTACTGTTACATCATGTGTTATACTCCACTCACATCATGTCTTATACTCCAGTCACATCCAGAGCTGTAGTCACTGTTCTACAATTACATCATGTCTTATACTCCATTCACATCATGTTGTATACTCCAGTCACATCCAGGGCTGCAGTAACTATTCTACTGTTACATCACATCTTATACTCCAGTCACATCTGGAGCTGCAGTCACTATTTTACTGTTATATAACATCTTATAATCCAGTCACATCTGGAGCTGCAGTCACTATTCTGCTGTTACATCATGTCTTATATTCCAGGCACATCCAGAGCTGCAGTCACTGTTCTGCTGTTACATCAAGTCTTATCCTCCAGTCACATCTGGAGCTGCAGTCACTATTCTACTGTTACATCATGTCTTATCCTCCAGTCACATCTGGAGCTGCAGTCACTATTCTACTGTTACATCATGTGTTATACTCCACTCACATCATGTCTTATACTCCAGTCACATCCAGAGCTGTAGTCACTGTTCTACAATTACATCATGTCTTATACTCCATTCACATCATGTTGTATACTCCAGTCACATCCAGGGCTGCAGTAACTATTCTACTGTTACATCACATCTTATACTCCAGTCACATCTGGAGCTGCAGTCACTATTTTACTGTTATATAACGTCTTATAATCCAGTCACATCTGGAGCTGCAGTCACTATTCTGCTGTTACATCATGTCTTATATTCCAGGCACATCCAGAGCTGCAGTCACTGTTCTGGTGTTACATCAAGTCTTATCCTCCAGTCACATCTGGAGCTGCAGTCACTATTCTACTGTTACATCATGTCTTATCCTCCAGTCACATCTGGAGCTGCAGTCACTATTCTACTGTTACATCATGTGATATACTCCACTCACATCATGTCTTATACTCCAGTCACATCCAGAGCTGTAGTCACTGTTCTACAATTACATCATGTCTTATACTCCATTCACATCATGTTGTATACTCCAGTCACATCCAGGGCTGCAGTAACTATTCTACTGTTACATCACATCTTATACTCCAGTCACATCTGGAGCTGCAGTCACTATTTTACTGTTATATAACGTCTTATAATCCAGTCACATCTGGAGCTGCAGTCACTATTCTGCTGTTACATCATGTCTTATATTCCAGGCACATCCAGAGCTGCAGTCACTGTTCTGCTGTTACATCAAGTCTTATCCTCCAGTCACATCTGGAGCTGCAGTCACTATTCTACTGTTACATCATGTCTTATCCTCCAGTCACATCTGGAGCTGCAGTCACTATTCTACTGTTACATCATGTGTTATACTCCACTCACATCATGTCTTATACTCCAGTCACATCCAGAGCTGTAGTCACTGTTCTACAATTACATCATGTCTTATACTCCATTCACATCATGTTGTATACTCCAGTCACATCCAGGGCTGCAGTAACTATTCTACTGTTACATCACATCTTATACTCCAGTCACATCTGGAGCTGCAGTCACTATTTTACTGTTATATAACGTCTTATAATCCAGTCACATCTGGAGCTGCAGTCACTATTCTGCTGTTACATCATGTCTTATATTCCAGGCACATCCAGAGCTGCAGTCACTGTTCTGCTGTTACATCAAGTCTTATCCTCCAGTCACATCTGGAGCTGCAGTCACTATTCTACTGTTACATCATGTCTTATCCTCCAGTCACATCTGGAGCTGCAGTCACTATTCTACTGTTACATCATGTCTTATCCTCCAGTCACATCTGGAGCTGCAGTCACTATTCTGCTGTTACATCATGTGTTATACTCCACTCACATCATGTCTTATACTCCAGTCACATCCAGAGCTGCAGTCACTGTTCTACTGTTACATCATGTGTTATACTCCACTCACATCATGTCTTATACTCCAGTCACATCCAGAGCTGTAGTCACTGTTCTACAATTACATCATGTCTTATACTCCATTCACATCATGTCGTATACTCCAGTCACATCCAGGGCTGCAGTAACTATTCTACTGTTACATCACATCTTATACTCCAGTCACATCTGGAGCTGCAGTCACTATTTTACTGTTATATAACGTCTTATAATCCAGTCACATCTGGAGCTGAAGTCACTATTCTACTGTTACATCATGTCTAATCCTCCAGTCACATCTGGAGCTGCAGTCACTATTCTGCTGTTACATCGTGTCTTATATTCCAGGCACATCCAGAGCTGCAGTCACTGTTCTGCTGTTACACCATGTCTTATCCTCCAGTCACATCTGGAGCTGCAGTCACTATTCTACTGTTACATCATGTCTTATCCTCCAGTCACATCTGGAGCTGCAGTCACTATTCTACTGTTACATCATGTCTTATCCTCCAGCCACATCTGGAGCTGCAGTCACTATTCTGCTGTTACATCATGTCTTATCCTCCAGTCACATTTGGAGCTGCAGTCACTGGTCCGCCGTTACATCATGTCTTATCCTCCAGTCACATCTGGAGCTGCAGTCACTATTCTGCTGTTACATCATGTCTTATCCTCCAGTCACATTTGGAGCTGCAGTCACTGGTCCGCCATTACATAATGTCTTATACTCCAGTCACATCCAGAGCTGCAGTCGCTGTTACATTATGTCTTATGTTGGAGACTTATCAGCTCTGTGCTGCTAACTCCATCCTTCTGAGTTGAGAGGAGGTGGCGCTGGATATTTGAGGGGATCAGAGGAGGTTCAGGGCAGTCGTGGTACTTGATCCCTTTGAAAAAAAAAAAAAAACTCACTGACTGAGGTGGAATAGCAATAATTAAAAAATTATACTTTATTATAAATATTTAAAATACTATAAACAAAACCACCGTACTGAATGCATTCTATCCTTTATGTCCCCTATTTTATTACACGGGTCATAGTCAGGATATTAATATTCCCTAAAACCAATCACCCAATGTGTAATAACTGATGTCTAGACTATTCTCAATACATCTGTATCCTAAGTTGCCAACCCTTAGACAAATATAAGTTATTTCCACAGGAGGAACATGGGATTATTATTGCACTTTGCCCTCTGCGGAATATAAAACTACAAACCCCTTCTAATCCTGTATATGATCGGGGTTATATGAAAAAGGAGAGGTTTAAATTATTTCCACAGGGGAAGCATAGAATTATTATTGCACTTTGCCCTCTGCAGAAAATAAAACTATAGACCCCCTCACATCTTGTCACATATTGTCGTAGTTATACAAAAAAGGACAGATTGATCCCTTTGCACAGCGTTGCAAACTTGACTTTTTATTCTTTCTGGACAGTTTATCAAAAAATCACGGACAGACAATATTTTTATGGACACATTGGAAAACCATAATAAATCACTATGATTATCAGTCATGTGTGTCTACAGCTAATAAATCAGACATGAACACATCAGCTGCATTCACGGTAAACTGTAAAATGATGATAATCCGTATAAATCCGTATAAGTTTCTTTAGCTGCAAAAAAAAATCATGGAAGCCTTCAATTTTTTTACGGAAAGGGCAAAATATGTCCCATATTTACAGACTGTCTTGGAATTTCTGGACGGTTGGCGACCTGGCAATTGCTGATTGTTTACAGCAGTAGCACCGAACTTTCTGCAAGAATAGTACAAGAAAAATGTCATCAGAGCGTGTAGGGTTTATGCAGGGCCGGCTCCAGGTTTTTGTCGGCCCTGGGCGAAAGAGTCTCAGTGGGCCCCTTTAGCACATACCACGATTCATGATGCACAGATACCACAGAGAAATATATATATATATATATATATATATAGTACAATGCAAAGATTTCACTTACTACATTACATGAGTGATATCTATTGTAAATTCTACAATAGCTCAGAAACCGGCGAAACCTCACAGCGCACAGTGCAGACCGGACAGTATAGTCCTCCATACAGTATAATGGACCCCATATAATGCTCCATATAGGATACTGACCCCCATAAAATGCTTCATACAGGATACTGGTCCCCATATAATGCTCCATACAGGATACTAGCCCCCATATAATGCCCCATAGAGGATACTGACCCCCATATAACGCTCCATACAGGATACTGGTCCCCATATAAATCTCCATACAGAATACTGGCCCCCATAAAATGCTCCATACAGGATACTGGTCCCCATATAAAGCTCCATACAGGATACTGGTCCCCATATAACGCTCCATACAGGATACTGGTCCCCATATAACGCTGCATACAGAATACTGGCCCCCATAAAATGCTCCATACAGGATACTAGTCCCCATATAAAGCTCCATACAGGATACTGGTCTCCATATAACGCTCCATACAGGATACTGGTCCCCATATAACGCTCCATACAGGATACTGGTCCCCATATAAAGCTCCATACAGAATACTGGCCCCCATAAAATGTTCCATACAGGATACTGGTCCCCATATAAAGCTCCATACAGGATACTGGTCCCCATATAACGCTCCATGCAGGATACTGGTCCCCATATAACGCTCCATACAGAATACTGGCCACCATATAATGCTCCATGCAGGCTGTTCCCCCCTTATAATGCCCCATGCAGAATGTCACCCCCCTTATAATGCCCCATGCAAGATGTCACCCCCCCTTTTAATGCCCTATGCAGGATGTCACCTCTCCCCCTCCATATAATGTCCCATGCAGGATGTCACCTCTCCCCCCCCATATAATGCCCCTTGCAGGATGTCACTTCCCCCCCTTTAATGCCCCATGCAGGATGTCAGATCACCCCCTCCCTTATAATGCCCCATGCAGTATGTCACACACCCACCCTCCTTATAATGCCCTATGCAGTATGTCACATACCCACCCTCCTTATAATGCCCCATGCAGGATGTCACCCCCCCCCTTATAATGCCCCATACAGGATGTCACCCCCCCTCCCTTATAATGCCACATGCAGGATGTCACTTCCCCCCTCCCCCTCTTATAATGCCCCATGCAGGATGTTGCACCCCCCCTCACCTTATAATTAATGCCCCATGCAGGATGTCACACACACCCCCTCCCTTATAATGCCCCATGCAGGATGTCACACCCCCCCACCATATAATGCTCCATGCCCCCATACATGAAAAAAAAAAAAATCCAATACTCACCTCACTTCTTACCTGCTGCTGGCGTTGCTTCAGACTCCAGCGTCGCCTGCATCTTCCCGCTCTGCACTGTGACAGGTCAGGAGAGAGCACGCGCGGTGTAAAGACATCACCGCGCCCTCTGACCTGAGACGTCACAGTCAGAGGACGCGGAAGACGCTGCGGAGGCACGGGGAGGGGTAAGTATTGTGCCGGCTGCTGGGGCCCTGAGCAAGCGGGGGGGTGGCGGGCGCTGACACCGGCACCGCACCGCTCACGGGCCCCATAGCGCGGCGGGTGCCCAATGGCAGTGGGCCCCTCTGCTTACTCTGGGCCCTGGCACTTGCCCGGGTGTGCCGGGTGCTGACGCCGGCCCTGGGTTTGTGGGACTGTAATCGACAGAAACACCCTCATCCGCCCTACCTGGGTGAGCTACATATCATGCCATTGCGATATAAAAATGGGGGCACAAAAAGCATCACATTATTGCGCATCTGTACATTATGGATCGTTTATATGGCAGAGTCTAAATTTATCTTTTTGTTCTTTTTTACTATAAATGTTCTATCAAAGAAAAGGGGATTGAGATCAGATGAAAGCTTATAAATATTAAACACAACATAAATCCATTATTAAATGAAATTCTGTTGAATATGACGGCAATTTTTTTTACATATGCTAATAAAATAAGACAAAAAGTTACATTTTCAAGAAATGAAAAGCTTTATTGTTTTCTTTATTAAAAGCAAAAACATTTTTTTATATTAAAATTTGAATTTATTTCTAATACATAAAACACATACAGTCATGTATATATTGGAGCAGGATTCACAAGTAATATATTACTACAATTAAAACCCCAAATCTGGGGAGGAGAGCAGCATGACTATTAAATCCCTAATTGTTGCGCCAAGTTCAATGGTTAATCTCAAATGTGGCTCATGAAAATTATTGATGAAATTCCTTCTGACAATCCAGTAATCAACAGTAAACATTGTTATTTTTCAGAAAATAGGTCTCGTTAGCTATAGAGACCCCATGGAAATACGGTATGATCACCCAGACACTGAAGAAACTTACAGAAACATCAATATGACCACATTATACAGAAGTCCACAAATCTGTCATCTGCTTTACTAGTTAGTGTCATTATTGGAGCCTGTATCTTCTTCATCACCAATCATAAAAAATAGAATACAGCAGCCAAAAGGACCAGCCCTACGACCACATGGAGAAGAGAAAAGCGTGAGCTTGGTTCTACATAACGCGTTTTCATTGGTTTCAAGGTTCTGTCCCATTGAGATAAGATGGTTGTCCTTGCTTTCACCCACTTCCCAGGCCCTGATATCCGATACTGATATGGCGTGCACGGCCCAAAATATACATTCCAGGCAAGCTGGGGATCAGTGAGAAAGAGACTCAACATTTTTGGTTTCACGCCTAGCAATTCTGCCAGTTCATCCATGTATTCCAAGTAGTCCACCTGTATGGTGTGCCGCTGACTGCAGACATAGCTGAGGATGAGAGAATAGATATAGAAATTACATTTAAAGAGAGTGTGTCACCAGGTCATAAGTGGGCAGAATTTGCTCTTATTTCATTACCATTGCTTCGCTGAATATTCCAATTTTTTATTTTTTTATACGCCAGATGTGGGACATTTTACATAGCACTACATTTTATTGTTTTTACTAAGAGGGTGTGGCACAGAGGGTAGCAATGCCGAGAAGCCTAAAAACATTCCTGGAATGAAACTTGTGAGCAATGCTCCCTTGGTAAAACATTTTTTTTTCTCTACAGCTATAAAAATTAGCTAGCTTTAAAGGGAATCTGTCAGCAGTTTTTTGCTATGTAATCTGAGAGCAGCATGATGTAAGGGCTGAGACCCTGATTCCAGTGATGTATCACTTACTAGGTTTTATGTTTCTGCTTCAATAAATCAGTGTTTATCAGCAGGAGATTATCACTACAGGACTAGGTGTCTTGTGTTTCATATTCAACTGCTGTGTGTAACCTGGCCCCCAGCACTGATTGGCTACTTTCTGCCTACACACACTGTACACAGAAAGCAGCCAATCAGTGGTGCGGATGGGGTTATACAGAGCTCAGCAGTTAGAGAACTGGTAGATTCACAGCAGATATAAAATTGATTTTATCAACATGACAGCATGCAGATCAGCAAGTGACACATCGCTGGAATCAGGGTATCTACCTCTACATCCTGCTGCTCTCAGATTACACGGCAATCTGGTGACAGATTCCCTTTAAACTATTACAAACTAACCACTTTCTGCACAAGGATTTACATCATCATTGATCAAGATTAAGTGTGGGAGGAAGTTGTGAAACACTCAGCTGTGTCCATGAGAGAACCAAAACTGAAACCCCCTCCTATCAGACAATATGCCTTAAATATCTTAGACTAGAAACCCCCTTTACATTTTATTGTAGCACAACCTGACAGTGTGGGTAAGTTGTCCCCTGTTCTAGAGAACTTTTTCCACTCCGGGTTTCATCGAATCTCACGGTTTTCTTGAACCCATTCAAGGATCTCCTTGCAGAAAGCTCTGCTTTAGATACAGAGTATACAGTTGTTGAAGGAATAAGTAAAATTACCGTTTTTCCATTTCTTCTCTCTTTTTTCTGATATCCTCTCTCATGTCACTGACGGGGGGCAGTCGTTTTTCTCCTAAAGCACAAAGCAATAGCAATATATGGTATCAAGTTTCAATAAACTAATATGACACGTGATGCTAAGATTTAGATCACATTTCTATTTCCTAAATGTAAATTTGTCTTTCTTTAAAAGGGGTATTTCCATCTTGTATATTTATGGTATGTCAAGAGGATATGCCATAAATGTATAGTAGATTGCAGGTCCCACCAATGGGACCTGCCTATATCTCAAGAACATGCTCCTGTTACATGGTGCTGCCAGTGTAGAGATGGTTGGAATGAACATACAAATGAACAAAACTTTCGACCAACTCTCCACTGACAATGGTGAATTGGTCCTTTTTTTCTGAAATTGGATTGTGTGACACAATGCAAATGATCAAAGCCAATGTCCAAGAGGGTAAGCTCGGATCTAGAAATCTTCTTTAACAACCCTGACGATAAATCTGATAGACACTTGGACCCGATTCATCATCGATGGATCTTCAGCTTTCTGAAGTAATCTGCACCTTTTTAGTGGCTTTTGTAATTGCACCTTATTTTTAAGTTGTCTTTGTTTTTTAATTTTTTTTTACATTTTTTCTTGTTAAACTTTGCTTATCCAGATGTTGTAGACAGATTCATGAAATGGGAATTTTACTAAATGTCACATTTTTGGGGGGGGGCGCATCTTACTTCCCCCCCCCTTGAGTAACGTTTCTGAAGGAGTTTTCAAATTGCCATATTTTTTAAACTTTTCTAAGGATTTGCAACTTTGGTGCAGAAAAGTCGCAACAAAAACAGTTAAAGACAAAAAATAAAGAGAACTTTTTTAGTTTGTGGCGTATTTGTGAAACACGTGTGCCATATTGAAAAATTTGGCACAAAAAATGTCAGTGAATACCACAAGACAAAAAAAGGATAAGTGATTTTAATATATCGAAAGTGATAAGTCAGGCCCTTGGTGTAGGCCACACCACTTTGACCTTGTTGGTGAAAATGTTGCTTTTTTTAAGGGAAATACCAAAGGAGTAGGATTTTGAATGCAACGTCCATATGGTTAATATATTATATATTTACACATTTCATAGTCTAACATTATGTCCTGCCAAATCTCCCTAGGGAAGGGATTCCCAGGCACCTCTCCCAATTCAGCATCAATTTACAAAGACTTGTTGGAGGACATGAGCAGTTCATAAGCATCATGTATGCTAAGCAATCTCTTGTTTCCCTTTTTCCATTGTTACATAATGGAACAGTTTATATCCTCGCTTGAATCAAATGAAGGATTTGTGATCTGTGTGAAGGTCGCTACTTCATAATCTATGTCCTTAAATTATGCCAATTTTTTTTCTTAACCACAGTATCCTCCTTGTACCGATTGCACAAAGAACTGGACTTGTGATGGACATATTCAATTGAAAAGCAACATCTCTCAGAATCCTACCAATAGGGTTGAGCGAGTATGTTCTGTCCGAGTATGCTCGGGCCGAGCTCCGAGTATTTACAGCTTCTCGGTGACATGGTTGAATCGCTCCCGTGTGCATGATTTGCAACTGTTTGACAGCTTTATTACATGTGAGGAATGTGTAAGAAATAGACATTCCTCCCATGTAATAAAACTGTCAAACAGTTGCAAATCATGCACACGGGAGCGATTCAACCATATCACTGAGCAGCTGTAAATACTCGGAGCTCGGCCCGAGCATACTCGGCGAAAGGGTTAATAGAACATATTCGCTCAACACTAATTACCAACATTGATTTTATACCCATTTCTAAGATGTGGTTCTGTCCTCCGTTCTCCAATGACTTTCAGCAATCCTGCACCTTAATAATGTTGAATACTTGGCCCCCTTCCAACCTTTGTCTACTAGTAAGAACATTTTGATTCCTTTATTTTCACTTCTATCGTTTGTTCCCTGGTAAGGGTAGAGGGGTCCATGCACTAAAGAGACCTTAGTAAACCTGCCAGTGTCCCACAATTAGTTTTTATTTCTAAACAAAAATTTTCATAAATTATCTGATCATCCAACCAGCTCTGTCAGATTTTCTGGTGTTTATTAGAACTAATAAAAAAAATAAATACCAATACAGGATTGTGAAAAATGTTGAGGTACAAGTTAATAACGGACTTGATCAGTGGTCTATTTGTCCTTTTGCATGCCAGTCTTAAAGTAGGAACTGCTTGAGTAAGATGCCTCAAATTCATCAAGAGACACATGAATTAGGAGCATCTTCCTCCACACATACCTCATAACAAATTAGGTGCATCTTACAACTGCAGTGCGGCTTCGCCAGAAACGTTGCTACAGTAAGGGGCCGGCGTCAATATCTGGTGTAACTTAGTGGCATAAAGTGCAAGGAATTTGCTGGGCAAGCTTCACCACGCCTAGCCGACCATTTTGGAAGAGCTGGACGAGACTGGCTTAAAAACACAACATTTTTGCACAATTTCAAGTTGAACAAAAATGTTGCAACATTTCAAGCATCTTTATGCCAGAATTCTGGTGAAAACTTCATGATGGGCCTTTTTTTATCTTTTTCTATTTTTAAATCTTTTCCTTCATAGCCCTTTATAGGAGTTCTCATAACTAAAACGTAATCACTTATCCGCCTGATAAACCATCAGTACCCAATTCATGGGAGTCCGACCAGTAGGAGCACCACTGATCATGAGAACTGGGGCCCACTGACTACCCCTTACTGTTCAAATGGAGTACAGACAAGCATGCACACTGCCCAACCATTCCATATATATTAAATGGAACTTGTCAGGGTGGCTAACACTATCAACCTGCAGATATATGACTAATCTGTAGGTTAATAGTGTTATGAAGGTGTCCGGCTGCCATACTGAAAGTGCGCCACATGGGAGCAAACTAATTTTTTTCTGTGAGCTACTGGCTTTCAGTCTTGCAGGCATGTCTGGAGCAATTCAAGTCACCGCCCACAGCACAGAGATCAGCGGGTGCAAAAATGCCCCAACACTGACTGACAGCCAACTCAGCAGAGCATCAGTACAGAGCCAATTTTCAGTCAAAGTGGCAGGCCATGCTTATAACTACAGCTCACACTATAGTGAGAGATGACTGTAGCCGCGCCGACACACCCATATGACAAAGCCGGAGGCTCCGATGAGGAATAAAGTTAATTTTCTCCCAGGTGCCTCACTTTCAGTACTCTGGCTTGGCACCTTCATAACTTTATTGATCTGCAGATTAACCCTATATCTGCAGTTAATAGTATTATCCAACCTGACAGGTCACTAACTTTTGAAATAGCCGAGTGCTGTTGTGCGATTTCTTTGGAGCCATATGGACTATGAATAGAGTGGTAGTGTTCATGTTTGACATTATTACAATTGAATAGATTGAAGTTAGAAGAATTTAGTTCACATGTACCAATGCTTACATCTCCTATGATGCAATTATCCTCTATCCTGTGAATAGTTCTACTTATTGTCACACTGGCGGATCGTGGACACACGGCCCCACGGGCCGGGCTTACCCTGGAGGGTAGTGGCTAAGTGGCCACCTGGTTTTTACTAGATGGTGGAGTTAGGCTTGACCTGCGGGTGGTCGCCAAGTACTACTTCAGGGCAGTCCCCAATACTGCGGCAGATGACTCCAAGGGTCAGGATCAGAGACAAAAACTTGGAGTCCCAGACAAGACGGCCACTGGTACTGGTTCGGAAAGTGCGGATTCTGGATTACCAGAAAGAACAGACACTGCTGCTGGTTAAGACAGTGCGGATTCTGGCTTACCAGCAAGAATGGACACTGGTGCTGGTCCTGATTAATCGAGTTCAGGGATGGCAAACTGGTTCAGGTTGTGAGTAACAGGAAAGGTATAGGAACAGGGACCTGACAACGGACTTATCAGCTTGCAGACTGACTATACATCAAAATTGCTCAGGCACCTACTTACAGGGGAAAGTGCCTTAAATACTTAATGCTTCCCATCTATTTGCTGGGAGCATTTCCAGGAGTGCACACACTGCCCCTTTAAAAGCGGGGAGCGTACACCCTAAGCTCGCTGCCGGGAGATCTGCACAAAGTGCTCAGGCCCTGGGAGCAGGGAGCAGCAGCAGCAGAAGGAGACGCCGCTGAGTGGCCATGGCAGTGAGTATGTTGGTGTCCCTGCCGGGAGGAGGGAGAGGGACCATGCAGGGACGCTGGCGTTGGCATTACACATATTTCTCGGTACTGACAGTACTCATAGTTTACTTACCAGCAAAGATTCTTGTGGCAAGTCTGCATTGCAGTTCTGAAATGGGCATAATGGCCCCAAGTGGTTGTATCAAACCAATGACAGCCAGCGTTTGCTTCTCGAGCTCCGGTAGGAAGGTGTATTTATATAAAGAGACCTTGTTGTGTTGGACTTTAAGCTCCTCACAAAAAGGAAAACTGAAGGAATAACCCGTGGCAAATATAACAACATCAATATCTTTTTCCACAGTTTCATCATCAAAAATGGCAGTGGTCTCAGTAAATTTTGCCACGTTGGATTTCACAAGTACAGTGCCAGCAATAATACGATTTGGAAGATCATCATTCACCATAGGATGTTGGCTAAAAACACTGGTAGAAATCAAATATTAATATCATAAATTCATATGGAAAATAATGTCATGAACAGAACATCAAAATAAAACATATATGTATATTTGCTGGTAAATTACATTTTTGTAATTAATTACACAGATAAAATACGTTATATCCTGACTTTATCCTTAATTGAAATATTATAATCAACACATAGAAAACACACAAAGTAAATAAGTGAATATCGCCACCTAGTGGTTGTTCTAAGTGCATAAACGCACCAACTGCATTATTCATTTGATATAATATGTACATGACGCGCCCCCTGGGCCATATTCTTTAGGGGAATACCCGGAGCCGGATCAGATGGGGGTTGTAGTCTCCGAGTGGCTGTGACCCGGTCCGTGCCCAGGGTGTCAAGCTCAGAGTATGTGGCAGTCCTACAGATGTTACAAAGTTCTTTATGTCGACTACGCCACCCGTTGGATTGCGGTCACTACGGCCGCCGCTGCAGCAGGGTCCGCTGAGGCTGATGGTGTTGGTGCAGCTTTAGATAGTATAACCCCCAACGGGAGGGGTATGGCCTCAGGGGGTCAGGTGCAGAGGATGGGGGTTGTGGTGGTGCAGCGTAGAT
This sequence comes from Phyllobates terribilis, assembly GCF_046119375.1. Lineage (NCBI taxonomy): Eukaryota > Metazoa > Chordata > Amphibia > Anura > Dendrobatidae > Phyllobates > Phyllobates terribilis. The sequence goes on along the minus strand of NW_027362768.1, from coordinate 86,401,021 downwards.
GATAAGTAAAGACAGAGTCGGGTTGTGCAGTTCAGGGTGTTTACTTACTGCAGATATTCCGGTCACTCCGGCCTTCAGTGACCACCCGAGCCGTGCTGCATCCACCAGGTCCTGGATTCAGCCAACCCCCAAGCAAGTCCGGAGCGTGTCCCTGAGCCCTCCTTCTTGTCCTTTCTTCTGGCCGTCCCCACCAGGGATCCACCTAGGTCCAGCTCCCTCGGGCCTTCTGTTGGGAGACCCTTGGCCTTGGGTTCCCTGACCCTACACGTGGTTTGCCTTCAGGGTGGATGTGGTGGGTGGCCGTGGCAGATCCTGCCCACGGCCTCCGGTCTCTGGCTGAGGTATGCTTTAGCCCCCACCAGTTTGGGATCCGGTACCCTATTGCCAACTCTTCACCCTGGGGTTGTACTTGGGTTCTCAGAGTTCCTTTCTGTCTCCCCCTCTGGGTCTTTCTGGCTCTCCTCTCTCACTCTTGCTCTGGGGCTGCTCTGCTCCTCTTCCTCTGACTTTTCTGCAAAGACTGGCTGACTGACTGACCCTGATCTTAGATGGTGCCCACCTTAAATACTCCCTCTATGTGTGAGCTCAGGTGACCAGCACCCAATGAGCTCCTAACTTTACCCAGGCTGCTCCCCCTATCTGCCCCTACACTACTGGGATGTACCACCCCCCTCCCACTCCAGCCAGGAACAGACTCGGTCGTACCTGCACATTTCTAAGTGGGAGTACCGTTGGTCTGTTCCTCGGAAATGGGATGTGTGTAGTGCATGCAGCTTTCTGAGCTCAGATCCACACTCCATCCTTACCCGGGAGTGGAATATCACACCTCTGGGTTGAGGTGCAATACCCCTGTAGCAGCCGAATCCTCAGGGTGCTACATTCCCCCCTGGTAAATCACAGCACGTCCTCGGGCTGTAAGAGATAAAACACCAAAACATACAATTTTTTTTCATATAAACATAATAAAACATATAAAACAACATATATTAGCAGCATCATAAAACTTTTCATATAAATAACATTCTCGTAGTCGTTTCTTGCTTCGAGCTCCTCCTCCGGACACTGTGCAACGTGTGCCCGGGAAAAGTGCAACAGTTTCTCTAGAAAATTGGTCTTCCTATAAAACCGGTAGGGGGCGCCTTAGGAAGCGCAACTATTTACAAGGGGATATGGCCGCTCTCAGTCCTCGGCCAGGTATTAGGAAGGGGATGACCGCTCTCAGTCCTCGGTCAGAGGGATTAAGGGAAATACGGGTAACAGTTCAATTTGCTGGTCCCAACGGGGACTATAATAGCAGCAGTAACAGTTCACTGTGCCCCGACGGGCAACTATATACAGCTTCTACTCCGCTGTACTCAACGACGACGTCCTCCTGCTCTTTCTTTGTGGTTACCTTTAACTTCAGACCCGTCCGGGTCCTCTTGCTCCTCCTCACACCGCAGCTCCTCCTCCGTCAGGCGATGCACATGGAGGGCGTAGGGTCCTTTGGCACACTTGTGCCGGGTGAAGGTGACCTCGTCCCCTATATACAGGTCACGTCCTCTGTGTCCCTCCGGTAGGTGGGACTCAACGTCTCTTCTTGTCACGAAGACGTCGCCTGGGGTGCGGTGATCTCGGATGAAGCCCCACCCGTGCTGCATATTAAACTTGATCACAGTCCCGGTGGAAGGGGGACCATGGGCTGCACGGGGACTCCTCCTGGCCCGGCTCTTCTGCTCCGCGCTCCTTATCTGGGCTTGTTGTTCCCGGACCCGCCTCTCTCTCCGCTCCCTCTCAAAGACCTCGAGCTGCTGCCGGCAGCACTCTGCACGCTCCGCTGCAGCTGCCCGGGTCTCCTGAGTGAACCCCATGAGGTCTTCTCCGGTGGGGTCCCACTCAAACTGTGCCTCCTCTAGCGGGGGCGAGGTCCTTTTTACGGGCTTTGGAACCGGAATCAGGGGTTCATCTAGGGGTCTCTCTTTCCGGAGTCGGGGATGGTGAAACTCCGGTGGCCATATAAAGGGCTGCCCATCCGGGCACGTATGTTGGGCGAACAGATCTTCTCCCAGATGCGGCACTCTTGGTTTTATGGGCGCGGTGGTGGTGGCGCCCGGGTTGCCCAGGCCTTGCGGCCAGGCCTGGGGCACCTGGAAAGTGAAGGGCACCGTAAGGACGGCGGCGCCCTGGGCTACTTGGCCCTGCGACCAGGCCGGTGGCTCCGCGGAGGTAGGGGGCGCTGTTGGTATTGCGGCGCCCGGGGGTACTAGGCCTTGCGACCAGGCTGGTGGTACTTCCTGCTTGGTCACGCTCGGGGTCGAGGCGTGTGACGTCACAGGGGTCGCGGCTGCGGCTTCCGGTTGAGGCCTAGTCTGTGGCGGTGACGTTGCGGTTACGGGCACGGCAGGGGGTACTTCGGGCTCTGCGACGGGGAGCTGGGGCAGGTACGCGGTTTCCCGGTTTGGGGTAGAGACGTCCCCTTTACCTGCCTCCCTTCGTTCGGCTCCCTTCTCGGCGCCGTCTCCGGCCTTCAGCCCTCCTGCGCCATCCTCAGAGGCGGTCTGTCTCCTCGTCTCGGGTGGCGTGCTCCGCTGACAAGTCTCGGTCCGCTGGGCCATCTCTCGGCTCCACTCCGCCAACGTCTCTCGTTGCACCCGGGCCATCCTCCGTGCGAGGCCCTCCAGCGCGGTCTGTGCACACTCCCGATCTCGGGGGAGCTGTGCCAGGACCTCCACTAAGCCTAGTGGGGTCGTTGCTTCTAGCAGGCTCCTGACCAACGGGTCGGTGCTGCTCTGCTCTCCTTCCGTTGTCTCCAGCAGGCTCCTGGCCAGCGGGCCGGTGCTGCTCTGCTCTTCTCCCATCTCCGGGTAAGCTTCTTCTGGACTCAGCTCTAGGCTTCTTGTCTCCGGGTGCATTCTCTCCAGACTGCTCCAAGCGACACCCATCTTTGTTCTCTTGTTCTCAGTCCTCCCACTTCGAGGGCGGTCCCGGGGCCACTTGGTGATTGTCAGCTCCAGGGGCAGTTCTTTCACGCTGACAGACACCTCTAGCATCACAGTCTCTGTTGGTGGGGGCGGTTTCCACTTTTGGCGCCATTTTCGGTCCTGGCCCACGATGGGAGGCGGCCTCTTGCCACCCTCTGGCACGCCCATAATGGCGTCCGCTCTTCCAAGGCGGGAAACCTTTGGAAATGGCGGGAATCGTCTCCCAGTGGCGGGAAACTCCGCAGATGGTGGGAAAAAGCTGTTAATGGCGGACAACCGGCGGAAATCGATCTGTGATGGAGTACGATGGCGGGGACCCTCCGGAACCGGCAGGAGACTTCTTTTTGAGGTAAACTTGTTCTTTTCTTCAGGCACGCAGTACCCGGGTGTTGCGGGCACGTAATCTTGCCGACTACGCCAAAGTTGACGCGCCCCCTGGGCCATATTCTTTAGGGGAATACCCGGAGCCGGATCAGATGGGGGTTGTAGTCTCCGAGTGGCTGTGACCCGGTCCGTGCCCAGGGTGTCAAGCTCAGAGTATGTGGCAGTCCTACAGATGTTACAAAGTTCTTTATGTCGACTACGCCACCCGTTGGATTGCGGTCACTACGGCCGCCGCTGCAGCAGGGTCCGCTGAGGCTGATGGTGTTGGTGCAGCTTTAGATAGTATAACCCCCAACGGGAGGGGTATGGCCTCAGGGGGTCAGGTGCAGAGGATGGGGGTTGTGGTGGTGCAGCGTAGATGATAAGTAAAGACAGAGTCGGGTTGTGCAGTTCAGGGTGTTTACTTACTGCAGATATTCCGGTCACTCCGGCCTTCAGTGACCACCCGAGCCGTGCTGCATCCACCAGGTCCTGGATTCAGCCAACCCCCAAGCAAGTCCGGAGCGTGTCCCTGAGCCCTCCTTCTTGTCCTTTCTTCTGGCCGTCCCCACCAGGGATCCACCTAGGTCCAGCTCCCTCGGGCCTTCTGTTGGGAGACCCTTGGCCTTGGGTTCCCTGACCCTACACGTGGTTTGCCTTCAGGGTGGATGTGGTGGGTGGCCGTGGCAGATCCTGCCCACGGCCTCCGGTCTCTGGCTGAGGTATGCTTTAGCCCCCACCAGTTTGGGATCCGGTACCCTATTGCCAACTCTTCACCCTGGGGTTGTACTTGGGTTCTCAGAGTTCCTTTCTGTCTCCCCCTCTGGGTCTTTCTGGCTCTCCTCTCTCACTCTTGCTCTGGGGCTGCTCTGTTCCTCTTCCTCTGACTGTTCTGCAAAGACTGGCTGACTGACTGACCCTGATCTTAGATGGTGCCCACCTTAAATACTCCCTCTATGTGTGAGCTCAGGTGACCAGCACCCAATGAGCTCCTAACTTTACCCAGGCTGCTCCCCCTATCTGCCCCTACACTACTGGGATGTACCACCCCCCTCCCACTCCAGCCAGGAACAGACTCGGTCGTACCTGCACATTTCTAAGTGGGAGTACCGTTGGTCTGTTCCTCGGAAATGGGATGTGTGTAGTGCATGCAGCTTTCTGAGCTCAGATCCACACTCCATCCTTACCCGGGAGTGGAATATCACACCTCTGGGTTGAGGTGCAATACCCCTGTAGCAGCCGAATCCTCAGGGTGCTGCATACATTGTGTGCTGTAAGTAAAGCAGTAAATGCAATGCATCATTGTATTCCCGAGTCAGAAATCACAAACTCTCTAACCTGTACTTTGTCATCCACAGAAAACTGCAGTGACATCGGAGTGACACTATGTTACATTTTAATTTGCTTCCAGGAAAATGTTATTTTGTCTTAACTGGAGACAAAGCCATATTTGCAATAGAGGCCCAAAATAGAGGTCTCTATTAAATACAGTGAAAGGATATTTAACATAACTTCCCACCACCACATCCGCTTACTGAAATGTGGCTCTCTGTTACAAATGCCTCCATGCCTGCTGTTAGGAGAAATCAAAATTTACTGTCATTTAAATGCACCTCCAAAATGCATGACTAGTCCTCTCGTCTGCTAAGAAATAGACCATCTAAGACATTCGTCATCACCAGCATACAATCCCCCCAAAAAGAAGCCACAGAAATAGTCACACTAAGGTCATGGCTCCACTATCAGTATTTGGTCAGTATTCGGTCAGTATTTTTTCTCAGGAGTGGGAGCCAAAACCAGGTGAGGAACAATTAGAGAATTCTGATTCTATCACCCACTCCTGGTTTTGGGTCCCCCTCGTGAGAAAAAAAACTGACCAAATACTGATAGTGGGGTCATGGCCTTAGACTAGATAATTAATGGACACCATGATCAGACAATTTCTTACAGAGGCAACAGAAATTGCCATAAAAGATGGTTATGCGAGATCTTTCCTCAATATGCTCAATTTCACTCTAGAACACATTATTATTATTTTATTATTTATTATTATAGCGCCATTTATTCCATGGTGCTTTACATGTGAGTTTCACATATGTCATGATTAGACTTAAAAATACTACATACACTCAACCATATGTAGGATTATAAATTACATATATTGGGTTCCCAACGCATCCTTGAGACAGCAATGAAGCATTTTTTCATCTATGTAGTCTTTGCGCATCCTGCATGTTGCAGCTTCACACTATAGAGTCTCCTGACTAATGCAGCTCCAGGATGCCGCCACTGCCTCCTGCTTGTAATAGGTTTCTCCCTCTCATTTCTTACAGGCTTAAGGCAGGGGAAACAGACTAAGCTGCATCATGTAGGAATACACTGGTGAGTCTGCATTCAGCGCTCACAGACATATCCACAATGAAAATGTTCAAAATGTAATGGCATCAATTGAGGAGAAAGAATTTATCCTGAACCAACTTACCACTGAGGAAGACATATTGTCGATAGGCGTGGGGTTCACCTCCATCTCCTTGACCAGCCTTAAGGCCCCGTCACACTAAGCGATGCAGCAGCGATCCCGACAACGATACGACCTGTCAGGGATCGTTGCTGCATCGCTAATACATCGCTGGTGAGCTGTCAAACAGGCAGGCTCACCAGCGATGAGGGGAGCAGCGATATCGTGGAAAGAATCGTTCCACGATGTCCTGCTCCCGTTACCAGCCTGCTGCTTAAGCAGGAGCAGGCTGGTAACTATGGTAAATATCGGGTTACTAAGTGCGCGTGTGCCCCTAGTAACCCGCTGTTTACCATGGATACCACTCTGCTACGGTGCGCTGGAGCCTCCGCTCACAGTAACAGAGTGGTATCCATGGTAAACAGCGGGTTACTAAGTGCGCGCGTGCCCCTAGTAACCCAATGTTTACCATAGTTACCAGCCAGATCGTTGGTCCCGCTGGTCACACACAGCGATGTGTGCTGGCCAGCGGGAGGCCAACGACCAAAAAATGGTCCAGGACACTTTGCAACGATCAGCGACCTCACAGCAGGGGCCTGATCGCTGCAAAGTGTCACACATAGCGACATCGCTGGTGAGGTCGCTGGTGAGTCACCAAAACCTTGACACAGCAGCAATCTCGCTAGCGAGATCGCTTAGTGTGACGGGGCCTTTATTTATACATTTTTTGTCTATTTGGATGGTGTCTACTCATGGACTGCTAAGCATCTTTCTTGCGATGCCCTTTGTTTATATGGATCATTGTAATTAGTTGTGACTTACTTATATATTGGATTTTGCACTCCCTTTGATTGGGTATTGTTGGTTTTTTTATATGGCATTGTATACTTAGTGTTTGTTGTTATCTTGCGGTTAATTATTGTGATCTTATCATTTGTTTGATTACATCGTTGTAGGAAGGGCAAAACAGAGTTGATCGTTAGAACTTGTGGCAAGTTCCTAAACTCCCATTTATTTCGTATACTCTTCTATATAGTCGGGTCTTGGTGAATTTCCATGTCAGCCTTATTTGACTGTCTTTGGTTTGTACCTTATGGTTAAAATGTTTTTAAATGTTTTTATATGTTTGCACCTATCTAATCATTAATAATAAAAATTATTTGTTTTATTTCTGTGATCCCTGTAGATGTAAGAAATCACAAAAGTCATTTTCCCTTTTGTTTGGATATGACATTTCCCAATGTGATGGACAGTGCTCTGCTTTTCAGGGCTGAATTCAAGGAGTTCTCCCCCTGTTGGCCATCTCTGGCATTGCTTTCAGAGCTTGGCATATTAATTGTGATAGTGCAGCTGTTCATGACCAGGCTTAATTGAGCCTTAATGACGGACTTATTTTTTTTGTTTTTGTCTCTCCTCTTTTCAGCAGTCAGACTTTTTTTATTTTTACATTGATGTGGCTCTTTGAATATTTGTGTTATGTTTTTTTTTTAGCTCTGTTTTGGGATACATATAAATTATTTGTAGTTTGTACACTTTTTTTTGCAGTGCAAGTATAGAATAAAAACTATTCCTGGCTTCATTTTTATTTGTTTATATTTTTAAGGCTATGTGCCCACAATGCAGAAATGCTCCGGATTTCTTCCTGAGCGTTTCTGCATCTCCCTGGCAGAAAAAACGCATGCGGATTGTACATGAGTTTTTCTGCCAGTGATAAGCGGATGTCCCGCGTTCTTCACATGCATTCCCGCATGCGGGTTGTCAAGCGCTTTTCCAAGATATTTTAGCATCACTTGGAAAGTGGTTGACAACTTGGTCACACTATATAAATCCATGCAACCGGCATGGATTTATATAGTGTGACCAAGTTAATAGTAAAAGAATAGTAAAAAATAAAAAATAAACATTATGCTCACCTTCTGATGGCCCCCGGTCTCCTTGTCCGGTGCGTCCAGTGTGTTGGGCGGCTCGCGGTGGTGTAAAAGGACCTTCCATGACGTCATTTAGTCATGTGACAGGTCATGCGACCACCGACGTCAGCGCTCGCGTGACCCTTCACATGACTAAATGACGTCATGGAAGTTCCTTTTAGACCATCGCGAGCCGCCGGGGAGCCAGGATGCATCGCTAAGGAGACCAGGGGCCATCAGAAGGTGAGTATAAGGTTTATTTTTTATTTTAAATTCTTTTTTTTTTACAGGTACTACTGTATAGTACACGGTTCTGGATGAGTCTCCTCTTCTCCAGACCCGGGTACCATCCGTACATTGAATCGCTTAATATCCGCATGTGCACATGTAGTGATGCGTATATCATGTGATTCAATGCAAGTCAATGGTGGCGAAAACGCCATGATTACGCAAAATTAATGGTAATGCTGCGGATTTTTTCGCAATTATAATCCGCAGCGGAAGTTTCCACAGCATGTGCACAGCACATGCGGATTATCATTGGGGACCATGGCAGACCTTCTACCAAGCATTTTTTAAGCATTTCCGCGGCGGAATTGCCGCTGCGGAAATGCTTAAAAAATGCATCGTGGGCACACAGCCTTGCTGTTCACATTTCACACCAAAAAAAACTGTTGAATGAATTCTCCAGACTATTACAGTCAAGGGCATACCTAATATGTGTGTGTGTGTGGGGGGGGGGGGGTTATATGTATAATAAAATATATTTATATGATAAAAAAATCTGTTTATGTATTTTTGTGGTGGAGACATTTTTATCTTTCAGTACTTTTTCGTTGTTTGCTTTTTTTGAATCTTATATACTTATGAACATATATTATATATGATATATATTTACATAATTTATCTCCTAAAACATCTCTGGGAGACAGATTTTTTTTTCTTTATTGCTTATCTTTTTCCACTATAACTGGGACATCTATAAGAGCTCCAGTTAAAGAGGAAAACAGCTCCCTATAGTTAAGGCTCAAGCAGACAACCGTATTTTCAGTCCGAGTGTGTTTTGTTGGATCGCACTTGGACCAATATTATTTTATGGGGTCTTGCACATGTCTGATTTTTTTCCTTAAACCGAGTCTCATAGAGGGAAAAAAATCACAGCAGCCATGATTTGCATCCGTAAATCGGATCGGACTCGGCCATGTAAGTCAATGGGTCCGTCAAAAACATCGGACCACATTTGGATGTCATCCGAGTGTGGTCCAATTTTCACGGACTGACAGATTGGAGAAGATGGAGAATTTTTTTTATCTTCTCCACATCCAAAAAACATTGGATCACACTGTAATCAAACTCTTATCAGAGTGTGATTAGCATAACGGGACCGATTTTCTCGGATAAGAGAAAAAACAGTCGTGTGACCCTTATAGACATCACTGGCCAAGCTGATCTCGGTTTGCTAGAACGCTGCAGTTCTGTATTACCGTCAGAGACCCAGCCATCATGTGATCGCAAGGTCCTACAGAAGCACTGGCAATACCAATGTGGTAATAATCCAAGTCTATCTTCTCCCCAGGGTCTTCGGCTATGTCTGACAGCTGGAGACCCTACCTGCTCCTGCTAGATTTGAGGAGCATTGGTGGGGTTAAAGCCCAGGCGAAACGCCATAAATGTATGATGTGGGTCATTATCAGCTTCCAATGGTTGGATGTATGGAGAAACTGGTCTTCCATTAGACCCAGCGCAACTGCTGTGCATCTGTCTGACATTGCATCTGATTATTATTCCATTGATCAGTTAATTCATATCATGAAGAATGTTTTAAAAAAATATTTTTCTTATTTCTACACATAATACCATCATCAGTCTTTCTTTAGGCTGCAGCAACGTTTCCTCTGATAACACTGTCCACAAATATTGTGATAGTCATACATAGTTACATACATAGCTGCCTGTTGTTTTCTAGATCACAGTCTTGTAAATGTAGATGACCTTGGTTCTGTACCTAGCAGTGCTTAGCAGTATAGATATGGCTGTATGTAGTATAGTTCTTATCACATGCAAACATTTACAGTTGAGACAACAGCGCTTAAAAAGGTGGTCCACCTTTGGGGAAAAAAAGTTTTAACTTAAATGTATTTATTTAGGGCTAAAAATGACTTTTGCTATTAGGTACATTAAAAATTTTGCTGCATTTTTTTTTACAGGCTTTCTATCTCTGCACATTCAACTTTAATGTGGTCTGTGGTCATAAATCAACTGAGAGAAGCTCAGAAAAAGACAAATAAAAGAGTCACAAACTCCCCATCAGATCATCATAGCGGGCTGACTGATGAATTCTTAGTTAACGTATTCTACAGAAAGTGCAACACAAGCTACAGAAGGCAAATGCTTCAAACTTTTAATGAAACCCAATTGTAAAAAATATTTTAGCCCCAATAACATACAATGAAGTAAGACAATAAAAATTGTCCCCAAATGGGGTCCCCATGTAAATACAGGCCCCAGATCTAACTCAGGAAATAAGTTCAGACACCAGACAGCACTGCAAAAAAATTAAAGACCCCAGACCAAGACCTAAAATATATACAGACCCTAGAGCAGAATTTCTTAAAGGGGTTGACCACCCTTTGGGGCTGATTTTTATTTTTTCTTACTTAAATGAATGTAATTGGGGTTAAACATCATTTTTGCTGTTGTGTTTCATTAAAAATTTTGCCCTGTTTGCCTTACACAGTTTTTGTGTTGTACTGGCTACTATAGACTGCAAAATGAGTTAAAGGGTTTGTCTGGTCTTAAACTACAAATCTTCAGTCACTCTATGTGACTGCAGACTTGTGAATCCTCACAACGCATGCACTGCACGCTGTGAAGATTCTCCGGTGCCTGCACCAGGAACAGCGGTCATGTGACTACAACTATGTGATATGCATACTCCCGGACACATTCCAACTTTACTGTTTCTGCCTTCGTTCAATACACTTGCATTGAGCGAGGACGCCCCCTTTTAGTTGGACTGTGGCTGGGAGTACTCATATCGCATATTCCCACAGTCATATGACCAATGTTCCCAGCTCAGGCACCAGAGTGAACATAGAGTGACTGCAGACTAGTAGCTTAGGACCAGACAACCTGAGAATTTGTTAGCTCGCTATAACAGTCTGACAGGAATTTGCAACTCTTTTATATGCCTTTTTGCTGTGCTACTCTCAGCTGATTTCTGGCTAGAGACCACATCAAAGTTGAATGTGCAGGAAAAATAAGAGCCTACAAAAGCAAATCAGTGCAAAATATTTAATGATTTTTAGCAATATATACATGCAGTTAGGTTAAAAAAGAAAAAGTCCCAAACCATTTCGGAAGGCTTCCATACACATAAGACAGATATTAATGTGTTTGGTCGACTTTAGTCTTCGGTGTATGGGGGCCTTTAGGATTTATAAACACGGCTGTAAAATAGTTAATACGAAGTAGTAATATGGTTTCCACAGAGATGTATAAGGCCTCTGCCATACCCTCATATGCCTCTGATTTCATATATGGCATTCTCCATAGCATACTGTATGTACAGTACATGTATTCTCCCTTCAATGTATGACAAGAAATATCTCTGTACTTATGGCACCACATAGAGCCAGCAGCATTTATGACAGGAGGACTTTCCATTTCCTCAGCATACACAGCAACTACTGAGGGTTCAGGAAGAGGCAGGGAGTGCTCCCATCATTAATTTTAATTATTATTATTTATTATTATTATAGAGCCATTAATTCCATGGCACTTTACATGTGAAAAGGGGGTATACATAGCAAACAACAAGTACAATAATTTGAACAAAAATGAGTCAGCGACTGGTACAAGAGGAGCGAGGACCCTGCCCGCGAGGGCTCACAATCTACAAGGGATGGGTGAGGATACAGTAGGTGAGGGTAGAGCTGGTCGTGCAGTGGTATGGTGGAGCGAGGGTTACTGCGGGTTGTAGGCTTATCGGAAGTGGTGGGTCTTCAGGTTCCTTTTGAAGGTTTCCACGGTAGGCGAGAGTCTGATATGTTGGGGTAGAGAATTCCAGAGTATAGGGAGATGCACGGGAGAAATCTTGTATGCGATTGTGGGAAGAGGAGATAAGAGAGGAGTAGAGAAGGAGATCTTGTGAGGATCGAAGGTTGCGTGCAGGTAAGTACCGGGAAACTAGGTCACAGATGTATGGGGGAGACAGGTTGTGGATGGCTTTGTATGTCATGGTTAGGGTTTTGAACTGGAGTCTCTGGGCAATGGGGAGCCAGTGAAGGGATTGACAGAGAGGAGAGGCCGGGGAATAGCAGGGGGACAAGTGGATTAGTTGAGCAGCAGAGTTTAGGATAGATTGCAGGGGTGCAAGAGTGTTAGAAAGGAGGCTACAGAGCAGGAGGTTGTGTGGCGCCCCTGAGGGTTCGGCCGCCACAGGAATGATGCACTTCTTTAATGGAGTGTGGTGTTCCTCCTCTGAGGTAAGTCCAGTGTGATGATAGTTACCTAGTTTTGCATCCAACACCACATTTCTCCACCAGAGGGAGCTAGTATGCACTAGGTGCTGCTCCCCTGGTTACAGGGAGACTGGGGAACACAAAGTGGTAGGAACCAGTTAGTGGGTGTGGGTGGAGGAACAGTTAGTTAGTTACACTTCTAATTTCATATTTAATAGAATGCCATCTTTGATCTTGGTTCTCTGTCCAGTCCTTTAGACCTGTGTGGTCTCTAGCAGTCTTGCTGTCAAGTGGTCGTACTGTGCTGTCAAAATACTGTGTGTAAGTGACTTCCCTCCGGGAGCGCAGATCCTGTGTGGGCCTGCACCGGCATGGGACACAGCCCTCGTACCCCGATCTATGGGACGAGAGGGAGGTTGCAGACGAGGAATGTCTCAACCCGACCAAGGACCAGGATCAAGAAGGCCCGGGAGCTTTAGAGTGTGGCTCCCTAGCAAATGGGCTCCGGGGAGGATGCAGACGGAGCGGAGCACGCCACCTGTCCTCTTCTACCTGATCTATTCAGAGGGATTCCGGCAGCAAGAGGGGTACCGGCCCCCGACACCCGACCTCGTACTCTATGTCCAGGACGGGAAAGCCCGGTTAGGCCCTGAGGAACCCCACGGGCTTCGAATGGAGAGGAATTGCCACCCGAGCCGTACACCTGAGAGGAGCTCAGAGGGAGACCCGGCCTATTCACACACGCACAGACGGGAAGGGGTAAAGTCTGTAGTGCAGGAACACTCTGGTGTAGGGACGCTGCAGGACACTGGACTTCCTCGGAGGTAGTCGGACCCCCGTCCCTGGTGGCCGCAGGACTCCGCGAGGAGCAGGGAGAAGCCTTGCGCTGCTTATAAGAACTGTGAGTAAAGCCTTGGAAATTCATCCCTTTGGCCTCCGGACTGTTCATTACGCGCCATACCACGCAACACGGTGCCCGCGTCTCTACTCCCGCACCACTGCACCCCCTTCATCCTGTCCTGCCTGCCCTGAGGCCGCGCTCCGCCTGTGGGGAGCAGCGAGAACTTTAGCCGCCATGACACCGGGCCTCAGCGGACTGTAGCGGCGCTGGTGGCGCATCACCAGACACCACAGGTGGCGTAGTCGATAAAGTACCACTCAACCCGGATAGCCCTAACATCATTATCAATGTGACGGCCCTGGGCACGGAACGGGTCAAGGCCACGACTGCATCCCCCTTCTCAAAATCTGACCCGGCTCCGAGTACCCCATCTTCCCAGGGCAGGGCTTGAGAGGCGTCACAGTTGCAGTAGTCGAGGCGAGAGATGATGAGGGCGTGCACTGGGATTTTTGCACATTCATGGTTGAGGAATGTGCGGATCAGGGAAATATTTTTGAGTTTGAGTCAGCAGGAAGTGGAAAGGGCTTGAATATGAGGTTTGAAGGAGAGATCAGAGTCAAGGGTTACCCTGAGGCAGTGAGCTTGAAGGACTGGGGAGAGTGGACAGCCATTGACTTTGATAGATAGGTCAGATGGGGGGGTTGAGTGAGATGGTGGAAAGATGCTGAATTCAGTTTTATCCATATAAAGTTTAAGGAATCTAGCAGAGATGAAAGATGAAATAGCGGACAGACATTGTGGGATTCTGGTTAGTAAGGAGGTGATATCAGGTCCAGAGAGGTTGATCTGTGTGTCGTCAGCATAGAGGTGATACTGAAAGCCATGAGACTCTATGAGCTGTCCCAGGCTGAAGGTGTAGATGGAGAAGAGCAGGGGTCCTAGAACTAAGCCTTGGGGGACACCGACAGATAGGGGGCGAGATGAGGAGGTGGAGTGTGAGTGGGAGACACAGAATGTCCTGTCTGTTAGGTATGAGGAGATCCAAGATAGGGCCAAGCTTGGGCCAAGTCTGTGATGCCTAGAGATGAGAGAGTCTGTAGTAAGAGGGAATGGTCTACTGTGTCAAAGGCAGATGATAAGTCCAGAAGGAGAAGGACAGAGTAGTGTCGCTTGGATTTGGCGGTCAGTAGGTCGTTGGTGACTTTAGTCAGGGCAGTTTCAGTGGAGTTGTGCAGTTAGGACCCCGATTGGAGGCGGTCAAAGAGGAAGTAGGAGGAGAGGTGGGAGGACAGCTCGAGATAGACGTGTTGTTCCAGTAGTTTTGAGGCATAGGGGAGAAGTGATATGGGGCGATAGCTAGACAGAGAGGATGGGTCAAGGAATGGCTTTTTGAGGATAGGTGTAATTGAGGCATGTTTGAAGCATGAGGGGAAGACACCAGTTGTTAGTGAGGTGGGTTAGGGTTGGAATGAAGACTGCGGGAAGGTTTGGGATGAGGTGGGATGGAATTGGGTCAAGTTCAAAGGTGGTGAGATGTGACTTGAAGAGTAAAATGGAAAGTTGATCTTCCGTGATGGCGGAGAAGCTAGTTTTGGAGAACTAGAGTTGAGTAGTTGTGAGGAGGACTATGGGGACTTATGGCAAAAGCTTTGTCTGATGGTGTCAATCTTCTAATTGAAGAATGAGGAAAAGTCTTCAGCTGAGATGAGTGGAGAGAGAGAGGGGAGCTGGAGGACAGAGGAGAGAATTGAAAGTACTGAATAGCTGTTTAGGGTTGTAAGACAGGGAGGATATGAGAGATGAGAAGTATGTTTGTTTTGCTGCAGTAAGTGTGGACCTGAAAGTAGTGAGGGCCATCATGTATATTATATTATGTATTTATTCTTTGACAGCTCCTGCTAGCCAACTGTTTAGGCTAATAGAGGTGTAAGCATGTACAGTAATGCCAGCAGTGAAGCAGCTTTTTACTGCTCTTTTCTTTTTTTAACTAGTCAGTTTTATGTAAAGTTCCCATTATAAGTTTTTGGTGAGTTTTTGACGCTGAGTATTTTTGTTCTGCAAAAAACGCAGCATCTTACTATTCCAGAAAAGTGTATGGGATTTATAGAAATCTCATGCCCGTGCTTTTTTTTTTACACTGCATGAACCGGTCCTGGGGTGCGTTTGTGAAATTCGCAACATGTCAATTTCTCTTGCAGATACACTTGAGCTTTATGTGCAGATTTTCCTCATAGAATTGCATTCAATGCTTACATTTTGCAGTTAAAAATGCATGTATTCCGCACATGACTGAAACAATAAAGTTTTATCAAAGCCAAATACCAGGAAGTATCAAAAACAAAGCAGCTTTATTTACAACATGAAATACCAGAAAGAGACAAAAAATTGTAGCGTTAAAAATGTGATAAAAACGCAACCTAATTTACAAAATAGGTGCAGAAATGCTGCATAAAATCTGCAATATTAAAAACTCATCAAATACTCATAGTGGGAACAATATCCTATCCCAATATGTAGTAGATGTAATAATAATAATATTTAGCAAATATCTCCAAATAGAAATGTATTATAGTTTTCCTGATTCGCTATGTCTCCTTCCTCATGTGTAGGCATTGCAGGACCTTAGGTATCCATGGTTACAACCACTGATATAGTGACAGTTAATTAGCTAGTTTTTAGTGGTTATAACCATGGATACCTAAGGTCCTGCAATCATAGGTGGATTATAATGAGGACGATCTGGGCTACCGCCCGGGGCCTGAGGCTCCGTGGGGCCCGTGGCCAGATTGCCCTCATTATAAAGTTTCCTGCAGGGCAGAGGCAGGGGGACCGCACTGTACCTACATCCTGTTAGACGCCGGCCGGTCACATCACAGGGAGGCAGACACGCCCCCAACACTGCACTGGCTGCGTCTCCAGGACTGACGTCACACAGCGGCGCCTGGAGCTGCATCATCCTGCCGGAGAGGAGCTCGTGCATTGGACCTCAGTGGATGGCGGTAAATGAGGTCGGGCCCAGGACAGGATGTCTGGAGTGAGGTGGGGGCTGCAGGACGCTGCTCCCCTCCTGATAAGTGCACACAGGATTCCATAGTGTCCGGTCAGCGGCCGCTCTGCTGGGGCTCTGTATGACTTATTGCAGGACTTTGACCTTTGCTGCAGATCAGGTCACTCTGGGTCATCGGCTCCAGCGCCACCAGATCTGCAGGAAAATTCAGAGTCCTGCAATAAATCACAGTGAGCCCCAGCAGAGCGACCACGGACATCAGCAGACAGGATCCTACACTGACTGATCAACCCTGAACCTACAGGATGTCACATATTATACTGCTCCATATATAATATGTGAGGCCCTGTGTGCAGGTCCAGGTGTGATCAGTGCAGTGTATATCCCTGTACATAATACATCACATCCAGTATACAGATTATTGTATGGTATACTGTGGTACAGACATCAGATGGGATATAACAATGTGTATAGTATATAACATCTGATGTCTGTACCACAGTATATCGTACTAGCTATTGAACTCGTTCTACACCTGGGTGGCGAGCTTTTTTCTTAGTACATTTACAGCGCCTTTTTTTTTTATGACACTGTATGCGAATTTGCATACACAGTGTCTTCAATAAAATGGTGCCGGATAGCGTGTTATGCGCATGCACTGACTCCGGCACCATTTCATTGAAATATTGTGCTACAAAATTAAAGGGATCATTTCATCAGAAATAAAGCTATTAACCTGCATATATAATAGTTAATCTGCAGGTTAACAAGGTATTATGTTGCCCAGCAGCTGAATGCAGTGGGGAGAAAATTAACTTTATTCTCCTCGCCAGCATTCTGTTTCAGTCATGGGGGCGGGACAGTGCCGGTTCGGTCACCACAGAGTATACAGAGCGTCCCCTATAACCGCGCCCCCAGCACTGACTGACACTGGCTCTACATTGAGGCCGGCTGTCAGTCAGGGCCGGGGTTACATCAGCTGCTCTGTATTCTCAAAGCAATGACTGAACCGGCGCCTGACCAGATCCCATGACTGAAACCGAATGCTCCCCCATCCCGGTGTAAGCTCCCCCATCCTGGTATATGCTCCCCCATCCTGGTATATGCTCCCCCCATCCGGGTATATGGTCCCTTTATCCAGGTTCCCCATCCTGGTACATGCTCCCCACCATCCTGGTATATGGTCCCCTTATCCGGGTCCCCCATTCTGGTCCATGCTCTCACATCCAGGTCCCCCATCCTGGTATATGCTCCCCCCATCCTGGTATATGGTCCCTTTATCCAGGTCCCCCATCCTGGTACATGCTCTCCACCATCCTGGTATATGGTCCCCTTATCCGGGTCCCCCATCCTGGTCCATGGTCCCATATACAGGTCCCCCATCCTGGTACATGCTGCCCCCCATCCTGGTATACGGTCCCCTTATCCAGGTCCCCCATCCTGGTCCATGCTCCCACATCCAGGTCTCCCATACTGGTACATGCTCCTCTATCCTGGTATATGCTCCCCCATCCAGGTCTCCCATCCTGGTATAAGCTCCCCCATCCTGCCTGTTCTTCTGTTCTTCCATCCATAAAAAAACAAAAAAACACTCCAACTCACGTTTTCCCCTCCCCCTTGCAGAGCGTCCTCGATCTCCGGATCTCCGGCGAGGCTGGAGGAGTGTGGCACCAGAGTTCGTGCCTGGACATATTGCGATTAGTTATTTGCGTGACAGCGTGGAAAATCAGGGATCTTCATGGGCGGAGACGATTTTTTGGCGCGAACAAGCCGCAACATCGAATATGAACCCGAATTTGAAATGCCGAACAAATTCGCTCAACACTAATTGCGATCTCCGGCGCCATTTTATTGAAGACAAATTTGCACACAGTGTCTTCAACAAAATGGAGATCGAGGTATGTGACCTACTGGCGCCGGAGATAGCAGTATGCAGTCAGCTGTTACGCATACCGTGATCTCTGGCATCACAATCCTTTATCTTCGTCCTCCTGCCTCTCACCTGTAATGTCTGATGTGTTCTTCTGTCTCTGGCCAGACTCCGCAGGCGCATTGCGTGCATAGTCTATAACGGCTTCGAACAGACGGACACATCTCTGATTATATTATATATACCAGTCATGTATTCTCATATAGACTGTATAGGGCCGTACCTAGTGGAAGAGGAGGGGCAGGTGACCTGGGTACAGCCGTCAGGGGGGTGGCTTCGGGCCACCTCATGTAGTGGTCAGAGGTGTCTCCCAGGAAGCTGCATTTTGCCGCCCCCAGAGTGAGATTCGATCATTCTCTGAGCTGGCTGTGGAACCGACAGTCGATCAGAGAAGGGAGCTATGGATAGGCTCATATTGTATATAAGGAGCTATTTCGGGGCTCATACTGTATATATGAGGCTATTTGGGGGCTTATATTGTATATAAGGAGCTATGTGATGGGCTCATATTGTATATAGGAGGCTATGTGGGGGGGCTTATACTGTATATAGGAGGCTATGTGGGGGGATGATACTGTATATAGGAGGCTATGTGGGGCTCATACTGTATATAGGGAGGCTATGTGGGGCTCATACTGCTTATAGGGAGCTATGTGGGGCTCATACTGTATATAAAGAGCTATGTGGGGGGCTCATAATGTATATATGGAGGCTATGGGGGCTCATACTGTATATTGGGAGCTATGCAGGGGCTCATACTGTATATTGGGAGCTATGCGGGGGCTCATACTGTATATTGGGAGCTATGTGGGGGCTCATACTGTATATAAGGAACTATGCGGGGGCTCATTCTGTATATAGGAGGCTATTTGGGGGCTCATACTGTATATAGGAGGCTATTTGAGGGCTCATACTGTATATAGGAGGCTATTAGGGGGCTCATACTGTACATAGGGAGCTATATGGGACTCATACTGTATATAGGGAGCTATGTGAGGCTCATACTGTATATAGGAGGCTATTTGGGGGCTCAAACTATATATAGGGAGCTAAGTGGGGCTCATACTGTATATAAGGAGCTATGTGGGGCTTATACTGTGCATAGGGAGTTATGTGGGGACTCATACTGTATCTAGGGGCTTTGTGGGGACTCATACTGTATATAGGGTGATGTCAGCATACTTAATTCTGCTCAATATTAAGTCATACAATTAATATAATTTTAGAATTTTGTTAATATTAATATTGAGCAGAAGTAATTTCAGCCTACTGGTTCCGCCTCCACAATAGTCATGGTCTCTCATGTGACCCCTTGGGAATATTAATCTCCCACCCCTGCTCTGCTATATATAGCGCTATGTTATGTATAGGGTTGTACATAATGGAAAAAAAATTCCGCCATTTTCCGTCTATAGATGTGATCAGAACTTCTGTGTGTTACTCACATGACCTATCACATGATCTATCAAATGAAGATCATGTGACATGTCACGTGATACATGTGGTACCTGGGGAGGGGGGACCCACGCCTTCTAAACTGCCCGGGGCCCTGGCTACTCTTAATCCACCCCTGCCTGCAATGCCTACACATGAGGAAAGACGTAGCGAATAAGAAAAACTGTACTACAGTTCTAACTGGAGGTATTTGGTATTATTATTATTACACCTACTATATATTGGGATTGGATCTTGGAGATGGGAATACCCCTTTAAAGTTCTTTGTGGACACCATAAAAAGTTGCATTCGCTTTTATAATATGTTCTGTAGTGTGACTTACCTGTGTTTTGGTTTCAGGCCATAATTCGCATGGTCAAAACGTTGATTTAACTTCGACTCTGCAATGTGATTCAAGAGGAAGTTGGGTGCAGAATGTTTCAGTGTATTAAGAAAGCGTGTAAGATGCAACATGTCCACAGGATAGCCGTAGTCTGACACGCGGTTTACTATCCACGATCCTCTCCTGGTACTGAGAAACACCTGTAAGCAAAGAAATAGAAAATTTGCTGTATATCTAAATATGTCTTCTGGTTTATGTAACCAGAGATTAATTACTGTATAATGGAGAGCTGCACAACTTTATTATATACACAGAGGGAGAGGTATTAAAGGATTTGTGTCTTCTCAGTTGAGACGTGCACTGCTCCCTAGCCTCCAGAGTTTCTAATTTCAAGGGTGTGGATGCTCCTGCTTAAAGGGGTTATCCAGGGTTTAGGGTGTTTTTTCCTATTGGGCTAAGACCTTGCAGGTAAGTACTGGCTAACTACATGCCTGTTTTGCCCTGCGATGATCTATCCCAGTTGAGAATGGTTAACGGACTCTCCTTCCGGCAATTCCCCTTCTTCTGGTTACGTCACATAGGCACAGCAGCTTCTTCACTTCTGTCTCTGTTTTTTGTTGACGGCGTATCACTGCCGATGTCACGTTGATTGACAGCCGACTTCCCACTGCCTAACTGCGGGGAGCCAACTGTCAATCAGAATGTGATGCTCCATTGAGAGTGCAGACTAGAAGAGAAGGTGACACTGTTGACAAATGGTCAAAGTAAAATGGGACTTGCTGCCTGAACCAGGAGAGATCATCGCTGGGCAGAACAGGCAGGTAGTTAGCAAGTACCTGCCAGTAAGTTCTTAGCTGAATAGGGGAAAAATAATTAAGTCTTGGATAACTCCTTTAATTAATATTTCCGTCCAGTTGCATAGTCTTGCGGCTGGCCCAAAGTGTGTTCTCTAGATGCTTTGCCTCTGAAGTATCAGAAGCGCAGTGGCATGCAAGCTGGCCGCTTAGGCTACGGTCCCACTATCAGTATTTGGTCAGTATTCGGTCAGTATTTTTTCTCAGGAGTAGGAGCCAAATCCAGGAGTGGGTGATAAATGCAGAATTTCTGACTTGTTTCTATTATACATTTTCTCTGATTGTTCCTCACCTGGTTTTGGCTCCCACTCCTGAGAAAAAATACTGACCGAATACTGACCAAATACTGATAGTGGGGCCGTGGCCTTAGGGAGCTAACAGTTCACTCCAGTGATCCTGCCAGCTTCAGAGTAGTGCTTACTAGCTCAATAAAAAAAAGTTTGCAAGCACTGCGCATGTTTGGTTACAGCCGTGGCAGGTCCCCTTGGTAATAAGCTATAAACAAGAAAAAGTGAAGTTGTCAATATTAGGGGAATAGAGATTTTTTTAATTGTCTAATTACAAAAGTGTTTGTTTTAAAAAGCATTAACCAACAACACCCAACAATATAAATAACCCTTTAATGACAATGAATGGAGAATCGATCTCACCTCAAGTGCAAAAAATTCTCAGGCACAAAAATAGGGGAACTGGCGCCCATCCCGCATGGCGTCACACTTTTCCATGGTATTTGCATCCAGGATGTGGATGCAGTTGAACAAAATGACGAAAGAGAAAGCCGTCAGCTCCCTGTTCCACCATTCACTGTGTGCTTGACCTCGGAGTCTCAGTGCAATGGTCGCGATTATGTTACTACATCATGCCTGCTGTGAGGAGCTTCAAACCAAACACGGCAGAGCAGCGAAGGAATAAGGCAAAGTCAGCAGCTTTATTTTACTTATTTATTTACTCAATGAGTACTTGTTTGGGGCTGTCAGTCTGTGTGTTGGGATATATTGTGGGGGGCCATCATGCTATGTGTACAGGGATGTGGGGTTATCATAAAGTGTGAGGAACTTTGGAAGCCATGAACTGTATGTGGGGGTGATCAAACTCTGTGAGGAATATATTGTGGGGGGGCATTCTACCGATAGGAGGGCTGTGGGGTCATCGTTCTGTGTGGATGACCATGGGGCTGTCATACTGTGTGGAGGGCTGTAGGGCTATCATACTGTGTGGATGACAGTGGGGACATCATACTGTGTGGAGGACTCTGGGATGCATTATATTGTGTGGAAGGTTGTGGGGGGCATTATACTGTGTGGGGGGACTGTGACACCATCATACTGTGTAGGGAACTATGGGGGTCATTATACTGCATAGGGAGGCTGTGAGATCATTATACTGTGTAAAGGAGGACTGTGTGGTCCATCATACATTGTGTGGGGGCACAGGATGACTGTAGGGGCTTCAAAATGTGTGGAGGGTACTGTCTAGGATTTAACTGCAGGGGTATCATTATATTTGGGGGTCATTTTTGCTGACATCATAATTTATGGGGACCATGAGAGGGGGTATTGTAGTGGGTGAAAACACTAAGGGGCTTCAATAGGGACAAAATTAATGTGAAAGTGCCACATATTCTTCTGCCTGTCTTTAAAAGTTGGGAGATATGTCCTTCTGTGACAGCAACTATGTACCACACCAATTTTTCTTTTTCTTTCAGGAGGACCCAATGAAGACTTTTGCTTTAGGACCCCATGATTTCCATACATGCCTCTGTTACAAACCTTATTCAATTTATCAACCAGACTGTTTAGCTTGTGGTAGGATTCTCCAGTGCTAGATTAATAATTACTAAGACATAGTAAGAACTGGCCTATGGGTCCCGCATCCTTTGGGGATCCCGAGCAATGGATGAAAATTAATATTGATTTGATATTGAAAAAAAATTGCAATCAGCATACCAGTACAACCAGCTGACATTGGAAGCCAGCTGGAATGATGGAGCTCTGATGTGATTATTATGAAATGATGTTTTAGCTGTTGTCGGGTAATATTTGAGAATTTACGAGCAGTAGAGGATGGGCATCTATGCGATCTGGCATGGCAACTGTGTGTTTGGCCAGAACAAGGAGTGGGAGTGGAGGAAAGGTAGGTGGCCGTGAGTTCTCGGCAACTATAGATCATCAAAGAATATTCCTGAGCTGAAACTTTGGGAACACAGATGAGTATTTTCAGGTTGACACCCAAGGTCGACATTAATTACCTTTTGTGGTTTGTAATGAAGTTTTATTAACTTAATTTTTGTTCCGTGTAGTAGAATGTAATTGGTGTATTAAAATTATTGCTAGTAGATTTAAAAAAGCATTACAAAATAATTTGCTGGAGAGGCCCCAAGATATCGACTGCCTAAGGGCCTCCACAGGGTGGAGCAGTGCGATTCTCCATGTAGTGTTATAATTGTGACAAACCTGTGATGCCGTCCTGCTCAGTTCCACAGCAATGTCTCCACCAGAGTTTCCGATTCCGAGGACTATGACTCTTTTTCCCGTAAATTCTTCGGGATTTTTATAATCTCGGCTGTGAAGGTACTGTCCTTTGAACTTTTCAATTCCTGTTGTGAATAACACATATCAGTCACATTTTCTGCTTTACAAATACAATAGGGAGAAGATGTCAACTCTAGTGATGAGTCCAGTGTCAGACTAGTGTGCCAAGGGCCCACCAGTAACCAACTCCAGGGCCCCACTTTTCAGCTACATGCAAACGTGACATTATCCTCAAACACAAATTTATATAACAATGAGCTGGGCAGATTGCTACATGAATAAGATGCCGCCTTTGTAAGTACATAGTGATTCACGTATATTGTGCCAATACTGCTCATATAAGAGGGTGGTGGCCCACTCCTGCACAGGAGCCCCCCTGGAGGATTCTCCTGTTCTCCTGTGGGCCAGTCCAAGCCTGGATGTGTCCCTCCCAAAAAAATATAATGAAGCAGATGGAGTCACTTTGTGCTCTACTTGACCTCATTGTCAGCAGTATTCACCTTTTTCAGGCGGGCATAAAAATGTGGTGGACTGCATTTTTGTGTCTGCCTGAAAAAGGCAGGTCAGATAGAGAACAAAGTGACTGCCTGCTTCATTAAAGACAATGGCCCTTTCAGCGGACACATCTGAATCCCCTTTTTCAGGGCTTCAGACGACAGCTCTGACAGTGCCACTGGTGTGTAGCTAAAATGTGATGTGAATGAAGCATAAAGGGAGAGATTTGGCTTAAAAAAAAAACACGTTTGTATGTCCGGTTAATTATATTCGGTTTTGGATCTGTTTTGAGATGACAAAAACTAAATTAAAGGGAATCTGTCTGCAGGTTTTTGCTATTTACTCTGAGCGCACCATCATGTATGGGCTGAGAACCTGATTCCAGCTATGTGTCACTTACTAGGTTGTGTGGTTTTGCTTCAATAAAATCAGTGCTTAATCAGCAGGAGATTATCACTACAGGACTAGGTGTCTTATGCCTCCTGGTCCAACCACACCACTGATTAGCAGCTTACTGTCAGTATACATTGTACACAGGAAGCTGCCAATCAGAGGTGTGGGCGGGATTACACAGGGCTCAGCATTGTAAGCTCTGCTAGATCTACAGCAGAGAAAACTTTGATTCTATCACAACTTCTGCACTCCGTAAACTAAGTGATAACTCCTGGAATCAGGGTCTCTGCCCCTAATTTATGCTGCTTTCAGATTACATAGTAATAACCTGCTGACAGATTCCCTTTAAAATGATCCAATAAAGGATCCATCTATTTGAATAGGGACGGAAATACCCTAAAAGTTCCTCCAGTTAACTGCAATCCAGCTGCAATGCATTGTAGTTTTATTTTTTATGCTGTATCAAAAAATATAGTCTGCACAACTTTTCTGTCCAGCCCAAACAGATTTAGTAAATGGATTCGTTTTTTAACGTTGAATTATATTGGAAATGGATCGTAATTGACAATTATTTGTTAGGTCATCCGTTAACGGAGCCAATTTTTTAGCACTGTGCATGTCCAGACCACTAGATGTGCTCAGAGACACAACTGAATCCATTACAAATAAAACAAAAACAGATGCAAAGTGTGCTTTTATCCTTGCTCTTTTTGCAACAGATCCAGTTTTTTAGTTACCAAGGAACGACAACCAAAAATGTGAACATATCATGAGAGAGAGTGCAGACCGCCCTTGTGTGGTGCAAAAAAAACAAAAACCTGATGTTGGCATTTGAAACAGTTAAGACCTGTGCATCTGGGAGTGAGCAGTAAGCTGGCGAAACCCGGCTTATTCGTGAGGAGTAGTGGTGATGGACCGGAGACAGCCTTGAGGCCAGAATGCGTGATGGACAGCCCAAGAACCTCTGCAGATGGTTGCCTGCTATATTGCAGCAAGACTCTAAAAGGGGAGCTATTTTAGCTGCTTCACAGGGTGAGGACTTGAAAAATAGGAGTAGACCATGACCTAAGAGGATGACCAGTTGATATTGTTCAGCTAGGGAAGTCTGACCACCCTGTGCAGGTCACCATCAAAGCCTTATTGGCCAAGAGCACTATCAGCCTGGGTAGCGTTAGCTGAAGGGGCGTCTGCTGTAGCAGGATGAAAAAACAAAAAGATGGAACCAAACAGGAGTAAGTTGTGCAGACCTCGTACCCATCAGAGGCAGTAGGTATGTCAAAACAGAATTTACATCCAAATGCAGCAGTTACATAACTGATGTAAATGGAAACAGAGGGACCCCATTGACTATTATAGGATCTGACTGGATTCCATTTTGTGTCAGTTTTTAGAACAAAATTAAAATTCAGCATGATGCCCTTTTCCCTCTAAACTCACACAGAACCCAAATGGACCCGAGTAGTCAATAGATTCCTTCTACTTCAGTTATGTAATGGATCCGTTTTGAACATGAATTCCATTTATCTTTTCCTAAAACAGAACAGACAAACAAATGTCTTAAGGCAGGTGTGAATCCAGCCTTATGGGAAATTGTGGTGCCCTGCTGCGCATTAGTGCCACAGATCCTAGAGGGGTGTGTGACACCCCAGGGGTCTGGTTGCCACAGTGATAGAGATGTTATGTCTGAGAGCAGGTGGGAGGTCCTTTGGTCAGGGATCCTGTGCATGCCACACCTCCTGCCCAGTCTTGGGAGGGGAAGAACTTCCCCTATATAAACCCGGGGCTGAGGCAGGGTTAGGAGTCAAGGAGAGTAGAGACAAGAGACAGTCATAGGAAGAAACAGCTGGAGCTCAGTGGGAGCAATACTACTACGAGTCAGGGGCTGGCAGCTGCAGAGCTCGCCCTGACTGAGAAGCTTTCTTACCGGACCCGGCGTCCGAGGCTGTGGGGACTAACTCTTACCCAGCAGCAGAAGCCGACCGGCAGGGGATTTCAGGTCCTCAGGCCCAGAAACCCGAAGGCACGGTCACACGCGTGGGACCAGCACCGCCATCGTGGAGCGGAAGCCAATAGAAGGCCCCGAGTCACCGGCCATACGGGTGAGCACCACACGGTACACTCAGGGACGTGGGCTACTTATATCCGCTTCTAGCAAGGTAGCCAGAAGAGTACAGTCAGTTTAGGAGGCCTACAACTCCACCTGGCCAGGGGAGATCCCATCTGCTCAAGGACTGACCAGGCCCCGTTCGCTAGCAAGTACTCCGGGAGGGTCTATCGTTGTTACCAGTAAAGACCCTGAATTACACCGCACCGTCTCTGAGTGGTTCCTGCTACCCCCATCTTCCACGTCGGCTGCCCTGAGGCCATACCCCTCCCGTTGGGGGTTATACTATCACGCTGCACAATTCTACACCGGCCTCAGCGGTCTGCCCTGCAGCGGCAGCTCCATAGCTGCAAATCAACGGGTGGCGTAGTCGACACTCAAATAACATCTATCAAGACTGCCACACACTGAGTTTGACTCCCTGGGCACGGACCGGGTCCCCGCCACTCGGAGACTACAACCCTCATCTGATCCGGTTCCGGGTAAGCCCCCGTGCGCGAGACGCTGCGCGACACAGCAGGCCCAGGGGCGCGTCAACTTTGGCGTAGTCGGCAGGATTTCGTGCCCGCAACCACCGGGTACTGCGTGCCTGAAAAAGAGACTTTTAAAACTTACCATCCGTGAAGTTTTCCCGCCATCTGTGAAGATTCCCGCCATCCGGCGCCATCTTCAGCCTTCTTCCCGCCATCCGTGGAGTTTTCCCGCCGTTGGACGCCATCTTGAGGACGCCGCGCGGGAAGAAGAGGGGCGTGGACTCCGAAAAGCCCGCGAGAACTGAAGCCCCGCCCCACGTCCGGACGTTGCGTAAGGTCCTGGAAGGAGCCCAGCAGACGCCGACGTCACCGGAGCGCGACGGAAGGTCCTCAACCCTGACGATCCACTGCGGAGCCGCGGCCTACGGAAGAGGATCATCGCAAGGTAGGCCACGGTCCACTAGGGGGGAGAAGGATGTCGGATACGGAGGAGAGCTTCACCGCTTCAACCCCCGCCAGCGCCACCGCTGTCGCGGTCATGCCTTTCACCATGCCCTATATCCCGGGGGCAGCCTGGCTACCCCAGTACTCAGGGGAGTCACATACCCTGCAGGACTTTAGAGAAAGGCTGGATAGCCTCTTCCAGGTGTACCCCCTCACAGAGGAGCAAAAAGTGAGCATCCTGGTGGCCCAATTAACCGGAGCAGCCCGAAGGGAGGTAAAGTCCTGGCCACCTGGGGGGAGGACTGTCGCAGGGATACTAACCCGGCTGAGGGACACCTTTGATACCCGCACCTCAGCCGAGATCAAGCTTAGATTCTACGGGTGCAAACAGCGGGCCCATGAGAGTATAAGGGACTATGCCCTGAACCTACAAGAGGCCCTGAGGGCCATTAAGCAGACCGACCCTGATGGAGTGGGAAACGAGGACAGGCTGTTGACTGAACAATTTATAGAGGGACTGTATTGTAATGCCCACCGAACCCAGTTGCGGGCGATGGCCTTACAGGATCCCCATCTGGGCTTTGCACAGTTCAAGGACAGAGCCATCCGGGTGCTCCGAGAACCGGCACCGGGTGGCGTTATGACCCACAGGCGCCCAGCTATTACTTACCACCAGGAGGCGGCGCCCTTGTCGGCAGGGCCTGTGGGAGCTGATGCGCAGGCTTTGGACAATGACCCGGCTCCAGACCTACACCATCAGGTCCAAGAGCTAGCTAAGAGCGTTGCTGCGCTAACCCGAACTGTGCAGTCTTTACAGGTTTCCACCCCAGGGAAGATCCAGCTGGCATCCGGACCGGAGGACATCCCGTGGCGTCGACCAAGGAGGACCCCACCGGCCAGAGGAAGACCCAGTGACCGATACAGCGAGGACGGACGACCCATCTGCCGCCGCTGCAATCAACCCGGACATATGGCAAGGTACTGTTCTTTAAACGGGCACAACCTGGGGTAGAGGGCCAACCCCCAGGAAAAAGATCACCAGGCCCATCGAACTGGCGCGACAGATATGTGGGAGGACGTCCAGTCTTGCCTGTGGTACTGGATGGCATTCCCATGAGTGCCCTACTGCACACCGGGTCACAGGTCACCACCATCCCGTACGTGCTCTTTAAGCAGTACTGGAATGACTCGGATATTACCCGCTACCCTGACGACGACTTGAGTATCATCGCCAGCAATGGCCAGCCCGTGCCACAGATCGGATTTAAAGAGGTGACCATCAAAATCGGTAGAGTCGAACTGGCAGCACAGGGACTGATTATTGTAGACATTGACAAACACGAGAGTCACCCAAAGATAACGCTAGGAACTAATGTAATTGAAAATTGTCTTGCAGAGGTGATTTTCCTTTTACAACAGGTTGCCAAGAACGCCAGCTCCGGCGAGCAGCGAGTGCTCCAGAAAGAGATCCGGGCACTGATGCGACGGCAACAGGTGGAACTCTCCGGCGGTGAGATTGGTAGCGTAAGAATGTGTGACCCTTTCCCTATTGCCATGCCCCCAAAAAGTGAAATGATGATTTGGTGCCGGGCAGCTATTGGTCCGAGAGGTAGGGATTACCAGGCAATGGTAGAACCAGTTTACTCAGACAGTAGGCCCACCATTTTGACAGCATGGGGGGTGGTTAATGTACGCCATGGGAGGGTGCCCGTTCGCCTAATAAATATCGGGAAGAGGGAAGTATACCTACCCCGGTATGCCACGCTAGCCAAATTATATACCATCAACCAAAACTCTATACAGTCTGTGGAACCCTTGCCTCCATCTCACCCGGAGGAAGGTAACGGCTCTAAGAAAGTAATGGAGGATTGGTGTCAGCAACTACACTTGGGAACTGACTCCACTCCCTCCCACCAGAAACAGGGAGTCTACCGGGTGGTTCAAGAGTATGAGAGAGTGTTTAGCAAACACCCGTTAGACTTCGGGCGAGTTAAGGGGGTAGAACACCGCATCCCCACGGGAGATCATCCTCCCATAAAAGAGAGGTATCGACCCGTACCCCCTGCACATTACCAACACGCCAAGGGGATGCTTAGAGACATGAAGGAGGCTGGGGTAATCCGGGATAGCTGTAGCCCCTGGGCAGCCCCACTAGTTTTAGTCAAAAAGAAAGACAACACTATGAGGATGTGTGTAGATTACCGGAAAATCAATCGTATCACACACAAGGATGCGTACCCTTTACCAAGGATAGAGGAGTCTTTGGCTGCTTTAAGATCTGCTAACTTCTTCTCTACCTTGGATCTTACTAGCGGGTACTGGCAGGTTCCTGTAGCAGAGGCGGACCGGGAGAAGACCGCATTCACCACCCCGATGGGACTTAGCGAGTTTACCTGTATGCCGTTTGGACTTTGTAACGCACCCGGAACCTTCCAACGATTAATGGAGTGCTGTCTGGGACACAAAAACTTCGAGACGGTCCTGTTGTACCTGGACGATGTCATCGTATATTCCAAGACTTATGAGGACCACCTGAAACATCTGGCGGAAGTGTTCGAAGCCCTGGCAAGTTACGGCCTGAAGGTGAAACCCTCTAAGTGTCACTTCCTGAAGCCAAAGGTGCAGTACCTGGGACACGTGGTGAGCGCTGACGGAGTGGCTCCCGACCCTGATAAGATCACCGCAATTAAGGAATGGCCAAGTCCCTCCAGTATAAAGGAAGTGCGGCAGTTCCTTGGGTTGGTAGGCTATTACCGCAGATTCATCCCCGGTTTCACCAAAAAGGCAGCTCCTATGCAGGACCTCCTGATAGGCCAGTCCCGGAAGGCCAAGAACCAGAAGCCGCCCTTCAAATGGGAGGAGCTGGAAGAAGAGTCCTTCCGCCAGCTGAAGATGGCCCTCACGGGGGACGAAATCCTGGCGTACCCGGATTATAGCCAGCCCTTTATCCTCTACACCGACGCCAGTAACATCGGGCTAGGAGCCGTACTGTCCCAGATCCAGCAGGGGAAGGAACGAGTAA
Organism: Phyllobates terribilis; assembly: GCF_046119375.1. NCBI lineage: Eukaryota > Metazoa > Chordata > Amphibia > Anura > Dendrobatidae > Phyllobates > Phyllobates terribilis. Next base: position 86,370,998 of record NW_027362768.1, on the reverse strand, counting down.
TCGCCTACGCCAGCCGAAAACTGCGACCCACCGAAAGGAACCCCGAGAATTACAGCTCATTTAAGCTAGAGTTCCTGGCCGTAGTATGGGCAGTCACCGAGCGCTTTAAGCATTACCTCGCTTCTTCCCGGTTCACCGTGTACACGGATAACAACCCGTTGACACACCTGGACACGGCAAGACTCGGTGCCCTGGAGCAGAGGTGGATGGCCCGTCTGTCCAACTACGAGTTCACAATCAAATACCGGGCCGGACGCTCCAATACCAACGCGGATGCCCTGTCCAGGATGCCCAACCTGCCGGACGAAGGAGAAGATCCGGAGGGACTGGAAGAAGTTGAACTCCCTGCGTTCCACCGTCATGGGACTATCCAGTATTCCCACCGGGTAAGGAGTAAGCAGGCTGCTACGTTGAACCCCTTACCTCACTACAACTGGGCGGAAACGCAAGACAGCGACCCTGCCGTCCGACTGGTGAAGGAGATGCTGACTCGCCCGGAGGCTTGCCTTGAACCAGACGCTCCGGAGGAAGCCAAACAACTATGGGCAGAGAAGAGTCGACTGTTCCTTTACAAGGGGAAGTTGTGCCGCAGAATGGTTAACTTCCGGACGCATGAACTACTCTGGCAAGTAGTGGTGCCACGAAGAGACGCAGCCATGGTGATGGAGGCATACCACGACGGAGCTGGACACTTCGGGTGGAAGAAGCTGGAGTTCCTGCTGCGCGAGCGATTCCACTGGGTAGGCATGAGGGGAACCATTGAGAAGTGGTGCAGAGACTGTGGCCCGTGCAACCTGAGAAGGAAGGACCGTGCCAGCCAGAAGACTCCCCTGCAGTCCATCGTCACCCGGCAACCGTTGGAACTGGTAGCCTTGGATCATGTAAAACTGACCCCAAGCAGAAGTGGCTACGTCTACGCGTTAACCATCGTGGATCATTACTCCCGGTTCTTGGTTGTCGTCCCCGTCAAGGACTTAACGGCTCAAACAGCAGCTAGAGCCTTCCAGCAGCACTTTTGCCGTCCACACGGGTACCCGGACCAAGTGCTGACGGACCAGGGACCTGCCTTTGAAGCGGAGGTCTTCCAGGAATTCTGCAATCTGTATGGCTGCCGGAAGATAAGGACGACACCCTACCATCCGCAAACTAATGGACTTTGTGAGAAAATGAACCAGGTGGTAATGGATCTTTTAAAAACGTTGCCCCTGGAAGAACGCAGTCTGTGGCCTGAGAAGTTGCCCGATCTGGTGGACCTATACAACCACATCCCGGTAGGTTCCACCAACTGTACCCCGGCTTACCTAATGAGGGCAAGACCTGGTAAGTTACCTGTTGACCTGGAAATGGGAGTCCTGACACCCGAGGACACTTCACCAGAAACAGACTGGGACACAGAGAGGCAGCAGCAGTACCGGAGAGTACAGGAGAGCGTGGAGCGAAGTCTCTGTCAGGCTAGGGAAAGACAAGAGAAAACTTACAACCAGTATGCTCCCGCTGTTCCCCTGGTACCCGGAGAGCAGGTCTTGAAGAGGAAGAGACGGCTCCACAAGTTGGACGACCAGTGGGAAAAGGACCCGTACACCGTACTGCCCTCAAGCCACGAGAACCCGAAGGTTTGTACCATCAGTAAAGACGGAGGGGAAACCACAGCTATTGTATCCCGGGACCACCTGAAGAAGTGTCCCGAACAACTGAGGAACCCTGAAGAGGAACAAGAAGACCATCGACCCGTAGAGGAAAGGGAAGATATGGTTAGTACTGTACTCGGGGACTTCCCTCGGTCTTGGACTCAAGTCAATGGTGCAGTTGTGGTACCCGTACTCACCTTCCTCCAACCAGCATCCCAAGCACCTACGGAGCAACAGGTAGAGCTGGAAGAACAGCCGGTCCAGGAGGCAGAAGACCCCACACCAGCAGACCAGGAGGATCAACCCTCTGCTTGCAGTGAGCCTGCCATATCCCTAGTGAGCCAAAGAGTCGGTAGACAGCTGCCCAGTTTACCCTTGACAGCTCCTACACCCTGTAGTTCAGGGCTAGACAGTCAGCTCCGTAGGGCCACTAGGGCCACTAGAGGCCAGTTACCCGCACGTTGGAGGATTTGAAGTGTATAAATTGTTTTATTTATGTTTACCTGTGTATTGTTGCTTGTGTATAATTTTGTGTTTCTAGTTATTTGTAGGAGTCCTTGGTGGATTTACCGGGAATCCTTGTACATAGTTGGAGCGTAACCCAGGACGGACTAAAGACTGTTAAGGACTCGGGGTAGGACAAACCCCTACCTGGTTACGTCTCCCTGTTTTGGTGAAATGGACACCTTGCTTTTCTTCAAAGACTGCACCCGGTTACGGACATGCCGTAACCATCTTTATATGTTTTTCTTATTGTATTATTATTGTTTTTATCTTGTTATGTTTTTCTAAAATATGTTTAGTCCCGGAGTACTAAATTTCACTAGGGGGGAATGTGACACCCCAGGGGTCTGGTTGCCACAGTGATAGAGATGTTATGTCTGAGAGCAGGTGGGAGGTCCTTTGGTCAGGGATCCTGTGCATGCCACACCTCCTGCCCAGTCTTGGGAGGGGAAGAACTTCCCCTATATAAACCCGGGGCTGAAGCAGGGTTAGGAGTCAAGGAGAGTAGAGACAAGAGACAGTCATAGGAAGAAACAGCTGGAGCTCAGTGGGAGCAATACTACTACGAGTCAGGGGCTGGCAGCTGCAGAGCTCGCCCTGACTGAGAAGCTTTCTTACCGGACCCGGCGTCCGAGGCTGTGGGGACTAACTCTTACCCAGCAGCAGAAGCCGACCGGCAGGGGATTTCAGGTCCTCAGGCCCAGAAACCCGAAGGCACGGTCACACGCGTGGGACCAGCACCGCCATCGTGGAGCGGAAGCCAATAGAACGCCCCGAGTCACCGGCCATACGGGTGAGCACCACACGGTACACTCAGGGACGTGGGCTACTTATATCCGCTTCTAGCAAGGTAGCCAGAAGAGTACAGTCAGTTTGGGAGGCCTACAACTCCACCTGGCCAGGGGAGATCCCATCTGCTCAAGGACTGACCAGGCCCCGTTCGCTAGCAAGTACTCCGGGAGGGTCTATCGTTGTTACCAGTAAAGACCCTGAATTACACCGCACCGTCTCTGAGTGGTTCCTGCTACCCCCATCTTCCACGTCGGCTGCCCTGAGGCCATACCCCTCCCGTTGGGGGTTATACTATCACGCTGCACAATTCTACACCGGCCTCAGCGGTCTGCCCTGCAGCGGCAGCTCCATAGCTGCAAATCAACGGGTGGCGTAGTCGACACTCAAATAACATCTATCAAGACTGCCACACACTGAGTTTGACTCCCTGGGCACGGACCGGGTCCCCGCCACTCGGAGACTACAACCCTCATCTGATCCGGTTCCGGGTAAGCCCCCGTGCGCGAGACGCTGCGCGACACAGCAGGCCCAGGGGCGCGTCAGGTGCATGGACGGATTCCTCCACAAGAGGCCCTCACAGCATACACACACCTCCACCTTCCACCTCAGACCACCAGAGGGAGCCTGGATAGGGATATAAATAGGGAAGGTGGAGCTAGGCAGTTCAGTCTGGAGTAAGTCTGAAGTCCAGTCTGTGAGAAGTGCAGTCTGGAGAACAGTTTCCTCAGGGGACAGAGCTAGTTCCAGTCTGTGAGAACCCAGTCTGTAGAAGGAAGCCTGTTGAGAGGAGCTCCTGCAGAAGCCATCCTGCAGTGGAGCACAGTCCAGACTCAGAGAGCTCAGGTTAGTGAGCCTAAGGCGTGCCGACGCCATAAGAGCAGTGAAGAGTAGCGAGGTCTGCTGCCAGTGTGAAGCCTAGTCAGGGCCCTGAGCGGCCGAAGGCAAGTGGAGTAGCGAGCTACATAGGGGGCAGAGGAGCTTAGCCAGCTCACCCCAAGACCATATACCAGACACCGGGTCCATGTCTGCAAGGATCTCTAGGACCATCAGAAACAACCGGAACCCCTGGCGAACTATATGTCCCAGGAACACCAAAAGCTGACTGATATACCAGGGTCAGGAGTCACTGAGGCCGAAAATTCCAGGGAGCGTGAACTCCAACAGAAGGCCCTACCACCAGGTCAGCCGGTGCAAGACAGAGACCAAGTTAGGCCTAGCTCCAGGCAGGTCATAAACTTACTAGGAAAAGGCAAGAAACAGGAGGCCCCACACCCACTCACTGGGGAGAGTCCTGATGTGCACCCCTCACCCTACAGTGCTCCGGATTGTGCCTTGAATACCACCAGTAAAAGGTTTTGAAGTGACTATCATGTCTGTCCCTGTTCTTACTCTGACCCGGCTGGGTCACCTCTGTCCTGCATCCCTGCATTCCCTCTACCTGCGCTGCCCTGAGGCCCAGCTCCACCTGTGGGGAGCTACACCATCTTAGCTGCCGGGACACCGGCCTCAGAGGACTGCTGCAGCACTGGTGGTCCTCACCAGAAACCGCAGGTGGCGTCACAAACATTCCCCTTTCCCAAATAAACTTTCCCCCCTTCTTTTTAAGAGTGACCCCAGGGTATGGGCCCGGGATATATATATACACATACACACACACATACATATATGTATGTATGTATATATGTATGTGTGACGCCTCTACTCGAAAAGCCCTTTATTTTACCCTGGGAGATGGGGGACTCGGAGTCGGGTCCTGTGATGGAGAGATGGGGTGCAGCCGTGACCCGGACCCGACCCGTGCTCAGGGCCGTCACATTAAAAGGATGGTGTGGGCTTATCCGGGTTGAGTGGCTGATTTACGACTACGCCACCTGTGGCACCTGGTGAAGGCCACCAGCGCCGCTGCAGTCCGCTGAGGCATGGTGTTATGGCGGCCAAAGTTATTACTACTCCCCACAGGCGGAGCAAGGCCTCAGGGCAGAGGGACAGGATGGAGGGGGTAGTAGTAGAGGGAGACGGGCGCCGCGTCGTGCGGTGTAGCGCAGAATAAACAGTTCGGAGGCCATAGGGGTGAACTTCCAAGGCTTTACTCACTTTAAAGATGGCAGAAGGAAGGCGATTCCCTGCTCCCCACGGAGTCCTGTGGTCACCAGGGACGGGGGTCCGACAACTTCCGAGTAAGTCCAGCGTTCAGTCGGGACCCTACACCAGAGTGTTCCTGAACTACAGACCGAATCCTTTCCTGTCCATGTGTGTGCAAATAGGCCGGGTCTCCCTCTGAGCTCCTCTCAGAACAAGGGCACGAGTGGCAGCTCCGCTCCGTCCGATACCCGGTGGGATCCTAAGGGCCTACCGGGCTTTCCCGACCAGGACATGGAGTAGCAAGGTCGGGTGTCGGGGGCCGGTACCCCTCTTGCAGCTGGACTCCCTCTGAATATATCAGCATGGCAAGGACAGGTGGCGTACACCGCTCCGTCTGCATCCTGCCTGGGATCCATTTGCTGTGGAGCCACACTCTTAAGCTCCGGGCCTTCTTGGTCCTGGTTCTTGACTGGGTCGAGGCATTCCTTGTCTACAACCTACCCCTCGTCCCAAGGCCGGGGCACGAGGGCTGTGTCTCCCTCCGATGCAGGCCCACACAGGATCTGCGCTCCGGGAGGGAGGTCACAGTGCCAGACTTGACTAACACTGTCAGTCAGAGAACGATCAAAGAATCAAGAGCCAAAATGGCTTTTTATTAAATATGAAATTTAAAGTGTAACTAACTTGTAAGTCCTCCACCCTCACCCACTAACTGGTTCCCCTAACTCTTGGTTCCCCAGTCTCCCTGTAACCAGGGGAGCAGCACCTAGTGCATACTAGCCCCCTCTGGTGGAGAAATGTGGTGTTGGATGCAAAGGTTGGGTCACGACTATCACACTGTTCTTACCTCAGAGGAGGAACACTACACTCCATTAGAGAAGTGCAGCATCCCTGTGGCGATCGAACCCTCAGAGGCGCCACATATGTATTTATTTTAGCTATTTATAAGAACACAGGCAGCCGGTGCTTTTTGTGAGAACGGCTCTATTAACTTCAAATGGGAACGCTAGTGTTTCATATACAGCTGAACATAGCACAAGCCTTGAAGACAACCGATTCTCCAAATGAGGACCAATCAACTCATCAGTGCATGGTCAGAAGGGGCATAAAGCATGAAGGACATATAGACAGGGATGTTCATAAAGGTACAATATGTCTTAATTGGATAACTCTTTTTTAACTTTGATCATGATGGAAGAAAAAAACATCATAAACAATATGTAATATTCATTTGTAAAGTTACTCAATTTTTTATGTATTTAGAATATCTCAATCCAAAGTCACACGATGCTTTTACTTTGCTAATACCAGATACAGTATGTCCTTTCTTCTTACACAGACATATAGGATGTATATTGTACAACAGTCTTGACTATGAATAATAATGAAATCACCTGGAAAGGTTTGTAGAGGGATGTGCGCTTCTGTGTGATGACCACTGCATACAAGAACAGCATCAAAAATGGCTGACTCCTGTTCACCATCCTTCTCAGTGATTACCTCCCATTGTCCAGTCTTAGCAAAGTCTGGTCGCTTCTTGACACTACAAACTGAGGTCTGAAATAAAAAGGTATTTCAAGTAACGCACTTTAAACCTTTAGGTTTTCCTTTGCCCGGGGTGCTGATCTAGCCCTGTATCTTAACATCATAGTCAGGGCATATTAGCTTATTTTAGCCCTGTTGGAACCCAGAGAACATCCTCCATCAGCCCCCAACCTACCCTAGCTAGGACCCTTGAAACACTGAAATAAGTTCCCTTTTGATAGGGGATGTTTTCATTACAAATATATCTCTACATGAGTAATTGCATCTTGTATACTACTACTACTTAAGGTAGGTTTATATGACCGATTTCTCCACCTCTAAAAAAAAATGGTCCAATTATTCTGATAAGACTTTGATCAGGATTTGATCAGAGTGGCATCAGTTTTTCTATGACATGAAAAAAAAACGTTTCTCCACTTTCTCCATTCTGTCAGTCCATGAAAATCGGACCGCACCCAGATGTCATCCAAGTGCTATCAGATTTTTTTCACAGACCCATTGCCAATTTTAATACTTGGATAAAAATCGGGCTCGTCTCCGATTTTGTATACAGATCTGGTTAAAAAATCAAACCATGAGCACAGCCCCATAGAATACCATAGGTACGAGTGCTATCCGTAAAATCCCAGATAGCACTCGGACGAGAAAATTGGTCGTATGCACGAGCTCTTAAAATTAGTATGGTCATAGTGGTATTGTCTACCGTCCACAATGGCAGCCTGTGTGGACTGTGTAAGGCTAGTTTCACATTACGCTTCTGTCTGGCATAAGTGATCAACAACGCCGAAAAAATAAAGTCAAACACAGTCCAAATCTGAGGACTTTGGATTGTGTTTCCTCATTATACTCAATGGCTCCTTAAGATTCTGTTTCTCTTGGCTTTAGATGGAAATCCCTGATGGAGACGTCAAAGAAGGGAGAAATTTTATGTGAAACTGCAAAGTGATGTTAGGGAGTAAGTAATCTCCCTACTTGTATATCAGTGGTGGTTAATATTCTACATTATGGAGTGCTCCGATACTGTGCGACCCTTGACCATGTCAGACGGCCTTATATTATATCCAGCCAAGTGTGTAACAAGGCGTTGATATAGATACACATGTAAGGCTTATTTATACAGCCATATTTGTTATCTGATAAAAGCTCTGTGTTATCTCTGGTCTGCCAGGTGAGTGCCAGGAGTGTTCCTCCCTTCCTATCCAAGTGTTGGAGCCGAAGCTAAACACCATGCTGACTTTGCTTAACTGCTGAATAAGGGTACGTTCTCACAATATTTTTTTTTAAAGTGGGCTAAAATGATGAGTTTTTCAAGTGTAAACCGCTTCAGGAAACTAGAGATTTTGAAAGGTTTTGTTTACATTTCCCAAAGTATTTTGTTAAAATATTTTGTAAATGATTTTTGGGTGTTTGAGAGTTTTTTCAGCTTTTTGGGTGCTTTTCTAGCTTTCAAATTGACTCTCATTGTAAAGTATGGAGCGTCTACCAAATGCAAAACACCTGAAGAGGGGTCAGCTCAGTTCTTTTAACTGCTCGGCGTTTTTGTAAACCTGAAGCGGTTAGAAGACCCTCAAAAGACTGAACATGTGAGCAGTAAGTTGTTTCCATATAGAAATTATTAGGAAGATTCTTTAAAAAAAAATTTGTGTGCACATTTTCATGCATTTTTCAGAGTGAACCTACTAGAAAGCCTCTCGAAAAAACGGTGTGAACCTACCCTTACGGTGACTTCTGCTATGAAGGACTCTACTACACATGGCCTTACCCTAAAATTGTCTTTATTCATTATTGTAAGAAGCTTTTAAAGGTGCCAGAGTTAGTTGTGCTAGCCCGTACGACCAAGACATCTTACCTTGAAGCGGATATATTGAGTCAGCTGGAAATGTTCAGCATAAAGTCTGAAATACCGAAAAATCTTAGAATTGTGCATAAAATTTGGATAATCATCTGGAATAGGGAAATCACTGTAACACATCATCTCCTTGGAAGTGTTAATAATGACAGATTTATATATACTCGCTCTGCCCGCCTCAGGGTTTTCCTGAATAAACAAGAATTATAGAAGATATTGTATACATTTTTCTGGAAAAGGACTGTGTTAGGAATAACTAACATACTACTTGAAACTAACATCGAATCTCCATAGTCCACCAATGTCTTCAGTTCTCTCAAAACAGGTGGGTTCTAGACCCTCCTCCAAGCAACTCTTAATAGCTACCAGACCGCTGGCTCCAGCTCCGATCACAGCAACTTTTTTTCCCATGGTGGCGGCCTACAAAATAAATAGAAAACTACCATTAATTTAATATAACATTTTCTAGATTTAACATCACCTATTAGTGCATTACATGTACTAATCCAAGGACCAAAACAGCCAAAGTGCTGGAAATCAAAATGTGACACAGCAGTGCAGTGATGGCAGAATCATAGTGTGCACCTGCATAGACCTGATCCTTAGACCAAGGGAAAAGTAGAAGGAAAGTGAGAGACCAAGAAGAGAGGAAGAACAAAAACAGAGAGCTGGAGGAGAATGGTAGAGTTGGATCGTAACAAAAACAAAGATAGAGACTGGGACAAGGTAAGGGATAATGGGAATGATCATTAATATCCCAGACGATCAAGGTACATTGATGTTTTATTATACTGAATAACAGGCGTGTCATTAGGAGTTATACAGATCAAAGGCTGGGGGCATTGTATCACTGCCTGCCCCCCTCTCCTGCTGTAAACAGGTAATTGAAGCAGGTTTTATAATGGAAAGCAGACATGGATTGTTTATACAGAGTAATTAACAAGTAGCTGACAGTTGTTGAAAGGGCAACCTTGACTGTGTACAGCCTTAATAGAGGTGCTAATCAATGCAACTGAAGAAATCTGCCCCTCAGGCAGACAATATGGCTCCACATCAGAGACCTCACATGGCAAGGGAAGTACAATATTTTCCATGCCATATCTATAAAATCTAAGTTTGACACAATCCATGGAGATATATATAGGATGAGAGGACATATTTGCATCTGTGGGTAAAATTGCAAGGGTTTTTTTGTAACTGACAACCCACAGGATAGGAGCGCAATATCTCCCTGAATTATGGATACCCCATATTCATGTGTGGTATGTATAGAGTGCTTGAAGGATGTTTGGCAAGATGATGCCACTATTCTTTCTCCAGGAGGTTCAGCGGAAAAATACAACCCACAGCAGAAACATGGACTAAATCAGGATAAGAATCGAATCTAAATCAGTTGTCCCCCTGTTACCTCAGTCGAGGGAGGAGTGAGGGGGTCCGGTAGACCCTTTAGAACATTTCATCAACCAAATATCAGGGTGAGAAGCAACGAGTATTGCAGATCTATCCATAATTCCCACGGTGTTCTCCTCTGGCAGAAGCTCTCGCAGATCCAATTTGTAAGACATACAGTACAGACCAAAAGTTTGGACACACCTTCTCATTTAAAGATTTTTCTGTATTTTCATGACTATGAAAATTGTACATTCACACTGAAGGCATTAAAACTATGAATTAACACATGGAATTATATACTTAACCAAAAAAGTGTGAAACAACTGAAAATATGTCTTATATTCTAGGTTCTTCAAAGTAGCCACCTTTTGCTTTGAAGACTGCTTTGCACACTCTTGGCATTCTCTTGATGAGCTTCAAGAGGTAGTCACCGGAAATGGTTTTCACTTCACAGGTGTGCCCTGTCAGGTTTAATAAGTGGGATTTCTTGCCTTATAAATGGGGTTGGGACCATCAGTTGTGTTGTGCAGAAGTCAGGTAGATACACAGCTGATAGTCATACTGAATAGACTGTTAGAATTTGTATTATGGCAAGAAAAAAGCAGCTAAGTAAAGAAAAACGAGTGGCCATCATTACTTTAAGAAATGAAGGTCAGTCAGTCCGAAAAAATTGGGCAAACTTTGAATGTGTCCCCAAGTGCAGTTGCAAAAACCATCAAGCGCTACAAAGAAACTGGCTCACATGAGGACCGCCCCAGGAAAGGAAGACCAAGAGTCACCTCTGCTTCTGAGGATAAGTTTATTCGAGTCACCAGCCTCAGAAATCGCAGGTTAACAGCAGCTCAGATTAGAGACTAGGTCAATGCCACACAGAGTTCTAGCAGCAGACACATCTCTACAAAAACTGTTAAGAGGAGACTTTGTGCAGCAGGCCTTCATGGTAAAATAGCTGCTAGGAAACCACTGCTAAGGACAGGCAACAAGCAGAAGAGACTTGTTTGGGCTAAAGAACACAAGGAATGGACATTAGACCAGTGGAAATCTGTGCTTTGGTCTGATGAGTCCAAATTTGAGATCTTTGGTTCCAACCACCGTGTCTTTGTGCGACGCAGAAAAGGTGACCGGATGGACTCTACATGCCTGGTTCCCACCGTGAAGCATGGAGGAGGAGGTGTGATGGTGTGGGGGTGCTTTTCTGGTGACACTGTTGGGGATTTATTCAAAATTGAAGGCATACTGAACCAGCATGGCTTCCACAGCATCTTGCAGTGGCATGCTATTCCATCCGGTTTGCTTTTAGTTGGACCATCATTTATTTTTCAACAGGACAATGACCCCAAACACATCTCCAGGCTGTGTAAGGGCTATTTGTCCAAGAAGGAGAGTGATGGGGTGCTACGCCAGATGACCTGGCCTCCACAGTCACCAGACCTGAACCCAATCGAGATGGTTTGGGGTGAGCTGGACCACAGAGTGAAGGCAAAAGGGCCAACAAGTGCTAAGCATCTCTGGGAACTCCTTCAAGATTGTTGGAAGACCATTTCCGGTGACTACCTCTTAAAGCTCATCAAGAGAATGCCAAGAGTGTGCAAAGCAGTCATCAAAGCAAAAGTTGGCTATTTTGAAGAACCTGGAATATAAGACATATTTTCAGTTGTTTCACACTTTTTTGTTAAGTATATAATTCCACATGTGTTAATTCATAGTTTTGATGCCTTCAGTGTGAATGTACAATTTCAAAGTCATGAAAATACAGAAAAATCTTGAAATGAGAAGGCGTGTCCAAACGTTTGGTCTGTACTGTATCTGTGTTTTACACATTTTATTTATTTTTTTTGCCGGTATGTATGAATTATTATTTTATCTTTTGTAACCTTTTTAATTACTTTACTTTTTGTATATTAAATCTAAAATTTAATAAGCTTGTTCCTTGCTGCTCTAAATGTACCCACAAATCCTGAAGAGCATGAGTATAGCTTGGTGTTAGCCAGTGTATGCTAGAGTGCAAGAAGAATACCCTTCAGGTTGGGAAAGTTGATGGTGTGTGTGCGCTAGTGTGTGACCCAGGGCAGGCATCTCGCTGGCCTATAAAAATGGCGAATGAGGACAGCTAAAAGTATAGTGTGGATGTGGGAAGTGAATATGGTGTGCTTAGCTCATGGTCAGGTTATTATAAAAGGTGAGTGGACGAATGAATATGGAAACTGGAGTCCCCTTTATAGCAGCGTCTGAGACGCAAGTGGTGTTTATAAAAAAAATCCTTTATTGTGTCAAAGGTTAAAAACAGCAGCAATGATTCACACAATGGCCGTAAAAACTAAAGGGGAGGACAACACATATCGGGTCTTCAGGCTTTAAGAGCTGTTTTTAATCTTTGACACAAAGAATTTTCTATGAAGATGTGAGTGCCGACTAGTGGCTGATCGTTCCCATTTGTTACATTCATTTTTGCTATGTGCAACAAGAAACTTGATACTTGCAAAGATATTTGAATTTTTAGAACAATCTGTCTATTACTAGCACCATCACTCCAGAGTAGTTCTTGCTTTGCCAGTTCTGCCTTTTGCTTTGAATCTATCCCCCTAAATATTGTATTCTGATAAGAAGGTCATTGAGTTGACTGAAACATCATTTAAGGTGGCTGTCAGGTGAAAATAAATTCTCATATCCACCAATTAGACAATAACTTGTTGATCAGTGGGGATCCAACCACTTGGACCAGCACTGTTTTTCAGAATGGGGTATGACAGTTCACATGCTCGACCTCTGCTGCATTCCCTATGTGGCTGCCGAATAGTGATCTGTTTTTCTGCCCACCCTATAGAGAATGAATGGAGCAGCTGTCAGGCATCCAACCTGTTGCTCCATTTTGTAATAGGAATAAAAAATCCTGTAAGTGATCACCTATTCAATGGCTAGGTGATAACTTGTTTTCACCAGACAACCCCTTTAAAAAAGGGACTGTCAGCACAGAATAACTGTTTAAACTAAGTGCAAGCACTCGGTGCTTCACGGCAGAGCCAATCATTTATATACACCTTTCCATCTGCTTTTTTGGAAATATCTCCTCCCTTCTCTGGCTCTATGAGGCCGGAGCTGTCAAAGATAGGGGGGGGGGGTAGAGATTGAGGGAAAACAAGCAGGTGGGATGGTGTATATAAAGGATTGGCCGCACCGTGAAGCACCGAGCGGCGGGACTTAGTTTGATCAGTCATTCAGTGCTGACAGTCCCTTTAACAATTGAGCGCTTGCTTGCACAGATGTGCCAAGTTCTTTGTAACTGTGATCATGGGGTAGGACCCTGCTCATGCACAACCTATTGGAGAAGTGCAGCAGGACATACATCATAACATGCTACCTATTCTCTACAGAACCACACTTTAAAAGGCATTCAATGTTTACATACATGTGGTTCTGCCACAAGTTTAGGGAATATAGTATTTGCCTTGAGAACACCAGCTGTTGTAGAGAGAATTTTTTTGGCCAAGCAAATAAAGATAGCAACAAAACGTTGCAGAATTGTAAGCACAAGTGTACACAACAACCAAACAAAATACCCACAAAATAGTTGAATATACAGTCAAATATTGAACCACATGGAAATCGCCTACGGGATAGCCCCTACCGGCCTGCGACTCGTTGCTGCAGAAGGGACTGCTGCTCGTTTACAAGAAGCTGTATTACTTGCCTGATGTCAATAGTCTATGTAGTGTAGATACCTACAAATGCTTCCTGCTTCTGTACAGTGAGGACTTTTCCTATTTAACCCTATACTGATCTGCGCACAATTGATTTTTACACAGCATGTACAGAGCTTCCAGCCATTAAGCTGTTAAGAGAAAGTGACGAGCAAGAAAAAGGGAGTTTGTATCCCCATTGAGGCCAATGACAAGCAGGCAGTCTGCAGAGGGGGCCTCCTGCCTTCCTTCTGTAGAAAGTGGTGAACAACAACCTTTCACATACAGAACAGCGTGCAGATAACTATGACACTGAAGGGTTTATCACAGCGCAAATAGAGTTTGCTCTTTGTACAGTAAAGATTCACATTCATGGTCATGTCAGATCCACAATAAACTTTGCTCTTATCCAAACCAGGTTTCCTTTGACGGATAATCTAATTTTTTATATTGTAAATGGGCTTTTTAGCCTGGTTGCAGTTTTCTCCTTTTCTAAAATTTCAGTGTGCAATTTTGTATTTTCTGCCATAAATGCCCCAATTTTAAGATGCAACCAAAATACAAATGCTGAATATAAGTGGCCTAAACACATACCTGTAACATTAGAGAACAAGATCAGAGGAGTAATATATGATGCATGTGTGAAAACCATAAAGGGCACGGAAAATAGGAACAAGTTCTGTAATATTCGAAATTGGGTACTTTCAGGTCTCACTTAGACTAATTATTTTTGATCATAGTCTGATCTGAGTGTCAGTTTCTCATCCATGGAGAGGATAAAAAAAAAAATATATATTCCACCTTCTCTTTTGACAGTTCATGAAATGCGGACCGCACCGATGGCAGATTTTTTTTCACGGACCAATAGATTTGCATTGCTGATATTGATCAGACCCTTGGCTCAAAAAGCAGACATGTCGCCACAATTCTCCATGGACGGCTAAGTCTAAAAAAATCAGACATGTGAAGTACCCGTGATCATCTCTAGGGCCAGACTGACATCTGTGAAAACCACTGATTGCATTGAATGAACCCCAAGACTATAAGCAGAAAGTATATCTATAGGGGCAGTGAAAAAAAGTTACAGCACACTATAAACCACAATAGAAGAAATTGCTGCAATGTGCAAATGAGGATTTGAATATTTACACAAATGCCAAAGTCTTTTCCCAACTTGCATTTTACTTACCTGATAGTTGTGATTTTCTGCACGTTATGTCAGATACAGTGATCAGTGTCTTATATAGGGAAACATTTCCTTGCTGTCTAAAGTCTAACACAAACAACTCTCCCTGGCCAACACTATCAGGTTCTTATCTCATAGAATATCATTATGGTTATTTTTAATATTGGGTTCAAGTGAGTGAATCCACTTATCAGTCTTGCAGGCTGTGGTGAAGTGAGGGTAGCATAGAATGTTAGAGTTGGAAGGGAACTCAGGGGTCATCATGTCCAACCCCCTGCTCAATGCAGGAGTCACTAAACCATCTCAGACTGTCCAGCCTCTGAAGGAGACCTCACATGGAAGCCTGTTCTACTCATTGATCACCTTCACTATCAAAAAGCTTTCTAATATTTAATCTGTATCTTCTCCCAGTTTCATCCCATTGCTTCTAGTCTTTGTGCAAATGAGAATAAGGCTATGAGCATACGAAGGGTTTTTACTGCACTTCCGTCACAGAAACACTGCGGAAACGCTTAATAGGTCTGCCAGCTATAGCAATGGTAATCCGGATGTGCAGCGGAAATTTCCGCACAGGATTACCATTGCAGCAGAAAAAAAAAAAACGCAGCATGACCATTGTTCGGGTGTTTCCTCCGTGAATTCGCGCCCGTTGACTTGAATTGAACCACAGCAAAACCGTAGGTATAATATTTATACCTGCGGATTTGCTCTGTTTCAATTAAAGCCAATAGCCGCAGATTTGTGGCGAAAACGCAGCGCGGGTGGTACTCAAGTCGGGAGAGGAGGACTACTACTCTTCTCATCCGACCACTGCTCCCGCTAATAACAGTGAGAGTGTCACGGCTGGGGAAGGGGAGGGGGGGGAAGCAGTAGTCTGCTCTGCTAAGCCGGCATGCCCTCGGTAGTATATAAAAAAAAAAAAAAAAAAAAAACACATTATAGTCACCTGTCCGGCTCCAACCGGTGTCCTCCTGGTCCTAGTCCCTGGCGATGTTCTCCTCCCGGCGGCACACTGCGGGGAGCGCGCTCACTCCCAGCAGTGTACTGCGCTGCCAGGACCTGCGGTCACGTGAGTAATCAGCTGATCACTCACATGACCTCACCGTGGAAACATTCTGGCCGTCTCTTTTATTGAAATGGCGGCAATAAATTTACTACGCAGTTAGTAATGGGGGTGTCTTATAGACGCCCTTCATTACTAACCTGGGCTTCACGTCTGCCACCAAGACGAGGCTGACGTGAACCCCAACCCCACCGCTACAGGAAGGTGGGAAGAGCAGAGACTAAGTGCCAGATTTGGGGCATCTTATGCGCCATTTCTGGGACTGCTGGGGGGGTGATATTAATAGTCGCAGAGAGGGCTAGTATTTATGGGCCCTTCCCTGGCTATTAATATCAGCTTGCAGCGGTCTGTTTAACCTTTTCTGGTTAGATTTTATAGGGGGATCCCACGTCAATTTTTTTTTCTGTGGTCCCCCTGTAAACTAGCCAGAAAAGGCTAAACAAACAGCTGTGGGCTGATATTAATTTAAATAGCCAGGGAACATTTTTTTTTAGGCTAATGGCCCCTTCCCCGGCTACTGATCAGCCCCCAGCAGTTGACTTTCCCTCTGCTGGTTATAAAAATGACGCACTGTGCCCACGATCAGAACGTAGCAGTGCTTTGGACACATCTTTTGCTGTGACTAAAATGTTGCATTCTATTGAACGCAGGTAAATCCACGTGTTCACTGAACCATGAGGATTTACCACATTCAATACATTCTAGTGGTCAAAAATATGTTGCGGAGACTAGAGATTCCGCAAGAGAATTTGACATGCTGCGGTCCAGAAAGACGCTCCCCATGTGAGTGTCCACAGGTGATCTGCAGCCTCAGATATATGCATAGTGGACATCGGATTTCTAGAGATCCCATCCTTGATGCTATACCATCTGGCCACTGCGGGTTTGGCACAGTATAAACATGCAGCGGCTCCTGATCGTGGCGATGTACCCAAACTCACATATCAATTTCTGTACCGGACATGGTAGTCTCCGCTGCAGATTTTGACTGATGTGTCATTATATGCGGTGGATTCACATGTACTAAAAAAAAGGTGGAGCAAGGTGTCAGACCCTTTCATCAAACCCAAGAGTTAAACACAGAGCAAACACTATTTGAAGTACAAGACACATTCTTTAACCATTTAATTAACCAATATACTCACCCCAGTTCTGACGGTAATCCAAGGGGTTAAGCAATATTCCACTAAATAACTTTTAGCTCCAAAACCGCATCAAAAACGCATGTTTTTCCCTGCCAAGGAGATTCAGAAACTCAGGAAGTTTCTGCTTCAAATCCTGACCGTGAGCACATAGCTGTCTACAAATATCTGAAGGGATGTCCGTGTAGAGGGATTAGGTTTAGGCCATCAAGTCTCCTCTCAGTCTTTTGCAAGAGAAACATTTCCAAATCCTCTAACCATTCCTCATAGGAAATTGTAGAACGGTCACCATCCTGGTAGCTCCTCTGACATTGAAAAACTTGAGCAATGTCTTTATAAAATGTGGTTCACAGAACTGGAGGACAAATGTTAAACACATGGTCATCCAACCTGAAGAATGGACTGGTCACTGTTTGCTGCTTCACGACTTTCGATGCCTGAAAACCATTATTACAGCACAATTCCATGGCGCTTTATATGTTTAAAGGTGTATATATAACCAATAAGTACAATTTGAATAAAAAAAAAAAAAGAGTCAACGACTGGTACAGGAGAAGAGGGCCCTGCCTGCGAGGGCTCACAATCTACAAGGTATGGGTGAGGATACAGCTGGTCGTGCAGCGGTGTGGTGGAGCGAGGATTACTGCTGGCTTGTCGGAAGAGGTGGGTCTTTTGGGTGGTTTTTTTTTTTTTTTTACACTTCTTCGGTAGGCGAGAGTCTGATTTGTTGCGATAGTGTTCCAGAGCAGGGGGGGGGGGGGGCGCGTGCAGAGGCAGAAGAAGAAGAAATCTTGTATGCAATAGTGGGAAGAGGAGATAATAGGGGAGTAGAGAAGGAGGAGATCTTGTGAGGCTCAGAGGTTGCGTACAGGAGACTAGGTCAGAGACATATGGAAAAGACAGGTTGTGGATGACTTTGCATGCCAAGGTTAGGGTTTTGAACTGGAGTCTCTGGGCAATGGGGAGCCAGTGAAGGGATTGACAGGAGAGGCTGGGGATTATCAGGGGGACAGGTGGATTAGTCAGGCAGAAGAGTTAAGGATAGATTGGAGGGGTACGAGAGTGTTGGAAGGGAGGCCACAGCAGGAGGTTGGTGTAGTCAAAGCAAGAGATGGTGTGCACTAGTGTTTTTTGCAGATTCATGGTTAAGGGTACAGGAAATATTTGAGTTGGCAGGAAGTGGTAAGGGCTTGGATATGAGGTTTGAAGGAGAGATCAGAGTCAAGGGTTACCCTGAGGCAGTGAGCTTGTGGGACTGGGGAGAGTGGACAGCCATTGACTATGATAGGTCAGGTGGGGATTTGAGCGAGATGGTGGAAAGATTAATTCAGTTTTGTCCATATTAAGTTTTAGGATGCTAGGAGAAGATGAAATAGCGGACACATTGTGGGATTCTGGTTAGTAAGGAGGCAATATCAGGTCTGGAGAGGTAGATCTATGTGTCGTCACAGTCTAATAGCTTTCAGTATAACCTCTATGAGCTTTCACAGGCCAAAGGTGCAGATGGAGAAAAGCAGGGTTTGAAGAACTGAGCCTTGAGGGACACCCACAGATAGTGGGTGGGATGAGGAAGTGGTGTGTGGGAGACACTGAATGTCCGTCTGTTAGTTATGAGGAGATCCAAGATAGAGCCAAGTCTGTGATGCTGAGAGACGAGAGTGAGTCTGTGGTAAGATGGAATTGTCTGTGTTAAAGGCAGATGACAGGTTCAGAAGGAAAAGGACAATAGTGTCGCTTGGATTTGGCAGTTAGTAGGTCGTTGATGACTTTAGTCAAGGCATTTTCAGTGGAGTGGTGTGGTCAGAAGCCAGATTGTAGGCAAAGAGAAATCAGGAGGCGAGGTGGGAGGATAGCTCAAGACAGAAGTGCTGTTCCAGTAGTTTTGGAGGCATAGGGGAGAAGTGATCTGGGGAGATAGCCAGACAGAGGATGGGTCAAGGGATGGCGTGATCCAGGCATGTGTGAAGCATGAGGGGAAGACACCATGCAGTTAAGAGGTTACAAGAGACTCGACATATGCATAGCAAGTTGTTTTAACGCTGTTCATGGTTTTTTTTGCACATTCAGGAGGGCTTTAAGAAACACACACAAAAAGACCAGACTGACAGTGGATAACCTTAATTATGAAACATGTAGGCTTGTACCAGTTTTCTCCTGCTGCCACTTTATACAAAATAAAAGATACAAGACACTTATGGAGAGTGCCGCTTTATTTTATTGGGCCATCATGCTGTATGTAAGTGGGCTGTGTAGTCATCTTATATGCAAGTGAGCTGTTGGGACATCCTACTGTATATAGGGGCATCATACTGTATGATGCTCTAGTGGCATATTGTGTATAGTGAGTAGTGGGGACATCATACAGCTTGAAAGCACTGCACACCTAGTTAGACTGCAGCAGTTGCTAGTATCTTTGGAAACATGTAGTAGATTGCATTAAGATTCTGTTCTTAAGAATGGAGGTGATTAACAAGTAAATTTCAAAATTCTCATTACTTCAAGCACTTCTACATTTACTATTCTTGATTCAACCATTTAAGTACACCATAAGCATTAGGCTGCTCCTTAATCCCCCCCCCAGAGAACAAAAAGACAAATTATGCAAATAAGTATTTTATTATGTTTGCACAGAACTCATTACCAGAAGCAATGAAAACAATTCATAAGATTACACCAATATTGTAAAAAAGATATATCTTAAGGCAACATTCCCATGATGAGCATTGTGGGTTTTTGTTGGAGCTTGCATTTTTCAGAGCTTTTTCTTTTTACACGAGTTTCACTTAGAGTCTGCAGTGATGTCTTTTTAACATGTCAAGTTGCAAATAAGGATACTGGGTTTAACACTTCCTGGTAAGCACAGTGGGCATGAGATTGATAGATCCCATCTACTTTGCTGGAACAGGCTGCATTTTTTTTTTTGCAGTGACAATGGATAGCATGTCAAACTCACCAAAAGCTCAATGTGGGAACTTAAAAAAATTACTCCATTAAAAAGTGTTGACAGTGTCATCAGAATGATTAGATTGCATAAATGAGAAAGACCACCACAGCAATGATTCATAGTTATGTTCTATAATCTAGAGTATTGCAGGTTGTGTAGCATTTAATTAACATCTGCATGTGAGCTGCATGGTCTTATCTATAGTGCACTCTTAACCACTAAAAATGTTCTAGTTGCAAAAATTACATTATAGGATATTGCCATTTTCCAGTCTAAGTTCCGGATCCATTAATTTTCCAGATCTCTAGTTGCTATAATTCAATGTGAGCTACATTTAGTAATGAGTCCAAGACCTGTGTGTCCATCATAGGACCAGGACAGATGTAGGCACAAAAATCTGACGCAGTTGGACACTTTACTTGCTAGTCATGGTCTCCGTACACAAAGGTCAGTGCAAGTCCATTCACTCGTATTGTGCTGAAACGTAGCAGCGGCACCTAGCAAACTTTGGCTGCATGGTAGGCGACATGGCCAAAGTTGCCGTGTAGCCCCAGCCTAAAGGGCTATTGAATTACTGCAATCAGAGGTCTTGGAAAATTCTAATTCCTTTTTAAGATGCCTTACCTTGTATAATAACATTGAAAACTTTGTTAGGAACACCCTTTAAAATCTATAATTCGTAGTTATTGTAAAGGTAATCTCATTCAGCTAATGCAGTATCCCCAATTGGGAGCATTCAATGTCAAAACTACAGTGCAAAATATATCGAAGCAAAAATAATCAAGAGGCCAACAAGCTTAAAAACCAAGTTAAGAGATATGATAGAATAGCTACTGCTCAAGCTCCTTGTGTGCATTGGTTTGAAGATACGATCAAACTGAGTTAAAATGGCTTTTTTGGCATCTTTCCACTTCCCAGGCCCACTCAGGCGATACTGGTATGGAGTGCATGGCCCAAAGAACAACTCCCAGGCCAGCTTAGGATCCGACAAAAACAGAGTCTTCAAATTTGGCTTGCAGCCTATTTCTATTGCCACTTCATCCATATAATTCACATAGTCAACTTGAATGGTGTGACGCTGACTTTCAACATACCTGTATAAAGACATAGGGCACATCACTGATTGAACAATTCATTTTAACCATAATTGGAACAGTACACCAAAAAACACCCTTTTAAAATTCCCAATATGCCAGTTGTGTTGCAGCTGCTAAGTTAATGCAGACACCAGACCAAAATTGCATTTATTTAGTCAACTTATTTTAAAGAGCCATAACTGGTTATCAGAAGATGGCTTGTTTTTCATAGGACATGCTTTAGTTGACACCATTTTCCCATGTAATACACCCCCCCCCCCCCCACAAAAAAAAATAAAAAAATAAATAAAAACATTGTATACCTTGCCATTTACTGTCTTGTTTAATTTTATATTCATTGGACTTACGGATGTGACCAATATATGTTTAAGTTACCCACTTTAACAAGAAATAACCTAAATATACATGTTTGTCTTTGGGGGAGAGAATACCCCTTTAATGTGCAATAATCTAATAGAAATGACATGTTCCTTTTGTATACAACTGTATTTTTTTTGGTTTCTTGGCACTGTGCTGAAATGCATTGCTGCAGTTTTGGAAATTAAACAAAGGGATATCTATTAACAGGAAACCTTTTTGAGACTTTAAAAGCACTCGCATGGTGCAGGACTGGTTTGTGGGAACCAGTCAAAACTAAAGCCACCACCCATAACTGCAGTGCTTCAACCTGTATCTGAGCCACAACTTTTGTTCCATATATTTTTGGCATAAGGTGCAGTCCTGTCCAAAAGGGCATCTCTTTACTTGGTGCCTCTTCAGTCCCTATAGCTGCCATCCCTCTGGATTGATGACATGTTTCAAGTCATCCACGGTTTGCTGCAAATACTGTCTAGTTGAAGCGCAGGTGTAGCGCCCTGAGGGTTCGGTTGCTACAGGGGTATTGCACCTCACCAGAGGTGTGATATTCCACTCCCAGGTAAGGATGGAGTGTGGACCAGGGCTCAGTTAGCTGCACACACATACACTCCCCATTTTGGGGGACAGCTTGACAGTGCTCCCAGATGCAGGCACAACTGACCATGTCCCTGGCTGGAGTGGGGAGGGGGGAGAGAACCCAGTGGTGTAGGAGCAGAAAGGGGACAGTTTCTGGAGCCCAGGAAGGAGCTCATTGGGTGCAGGTCACCTGAGCTCAGACACAAAGAAGCAGATAAAAGGTGGGAGCCATCTTAGGAGGGAGTTCAGTTCAGTGCAGTTGAGTTCAGAAGAGAGCTGTCAGGGAGCAGTGGCTCAGGCTGAGCTCAGCTCCATGAGGCAGGCCTAGAGAAAAGGCCAGGGTCAGAGAGGAGAAGAGAAGGAAGGAGAAGAGACAGGAGTGGAAGGGCTCCAGAAACAAGAAGGCAGAAGGGACCCCAAGAGTGCAGAACGGTCAGCAACCGTTGCATACCCCATTATACTGGGTGGAAGGGTCAGGCTGTGGAAAGGTACTGGATCCACAAGTTGGTGGAGGCAAATCTACCCTCAGCCAAGAACTGGAGGTTGTGACCATTTATTGGTGCGACCCCCCGCTAAACCTGCTAGGAAGGCACCATATAGGATAGCGGGAAGTGAAGGCCAACGCTTACCCGACATGGTCTGCGATAGCTGGACAGAAGTCAGGACACTGGTGGGGCACGAGAGGCCAGAGAAAGGACAGGAGGGGGTCCTGTGCCATACTCCTGAATTGCCTGGGGGTTGACAGAGCTCCTCATCTGGTGGATGCAGCACGGCTTGGGCAGTCCTTGCTGACAGAAGTGACTTGGATAACAACTGCGAGTAAAAGACCCTGGACTGCATCATTGGACTCAGTGTGATTTCTGCTGTGCCGGCACCATCACCCCCAGCATCCACCTACACTGCCCTGAGGCTACACTCTTCCCGTGGGGAGTTATCCTATCCCTGTGCTGCACACCAACACCAGCCTCAGCGGGCTGCCTCGCAGCAGCGGTTCTCTGACCGCAATCCACGGGTGGCGTAGTCGGACATTTAAAGAAGTGATTGATAGACTGCCATAATTTGGTCTGACCACCCTGAGCCATGGGATCGGGTTACCACTACTACCCCCAGCATCGTATAGAAGCCCGGTTCTGGGTAGCCCACGGCCCAGGGGGCGAGTCACAGGCACTTTTCTCTGCCCTTTGTTTTTCCTACTAAGTCCTGGACTGTACCTGCTCTGATTTCATTTCTGGGTTAACAGGTGCAGTACATAAAGTGCCTGTGTGTACAAGATTCATGGAGATCTGTGTATGCCATGGTTGCGTCATCCAGAAGGATGGCAGCTACAGGGATTAAAAAAGGTGTCAAGAAAAAAAAAAAAAAAAAAAAAACCACCATGACCAGACCATGTGGTATGCCAGGAGTATAGAAGGTATTATCATTTGAGCAGGGCAAATTAGTAATCAGAACCAGCCTCATGGACCTTTCACCCAAGTGTCATGGTCCCTGGATGGCCCTTAAATGTTTTCATCTAAAAAAGACAGCATTTCAGAGTAAAACATACCAGCCTGAAATGATAGAACCAAAATTTGTTGTTCAGGCATCATGAATCAACTGGTTTACTTTAGGTACAAACTGTACTACTACAAGATGCCTACCTCTTCTGCATGTCCTCTCTTCGCTTCATGATTTCAGCCTTCATGTCACTCATAGATGGTAACTTATTTTGACCTAGAAACAGATTCCAAATGATAAATATAAGTCAGCAGATTTACAGACAGTCATTCAGAGCTTTTTTTTTTTTTTTTAAAAAAAAAAAAAACACTGCATTACCTTTGAAGACTCTAGTTGCCCAGCGAGCCTGAATCTCAGAAACTGGCATTATAGCCCCAATTGGTTGTATGTAACCAATGAAAGCTACGGTTGGCATTTCCAATTGTGGTGGAAAAACCATTTTATATAATGGAGTTTGGTTTTTTTCCACCTTTATAATGGATTCATCAAAAAAAGAAAAATAAAACTTGTATCCAGTGGCAAAAATCACAACATCTATGTCTTTCTCCACGGTCCCATCTTCAAATTCAACATCCTTCTCCCGAAACCGTTTAATGTTGGTCTTCATCAACACTTTACCAGAGATGATGCGATTGGGGAGATCGTCACTGATTGTAGGATGTTGGCTGAGAATCCTGCATGGTTGAAAAAGCAGAGAACTAGTGACTTGTAGCTGTATCTAGATATTTAACAAAATCCATCAACTGGACTTTATACTGTTCCAAGGGTCCAGAAAGGACGATGGCTAAAAAGGGCAGTGTCTAGTAAACCTGGCATTTCCATGTCTAATCTGTCAGTAGGTTTTTGCTACCTCACGTGACCATCATGTTGTAGGGGCAGAGACCCCAATGCAAATGATTCAGTCTGCATGCTGTAGTATTGATTAAAAAAATAATTACCTGTGTGCAGGTTGTAGACCATAGTTATGATGGTTGACTCTGGTGTTGACTTTATTTTCCAAGAAGTTGTTCACTAGGGAGGGGACGTAATCAGTAAGTAATCCAAAGAATCTGTTGAAAAGGACAACATCCAGTGGCAAGCCACTATCAAAGACACGGTTTAAGAGCCACGCTCCTCTCCTGGTGCTGAGAAAAACCTGAAAGATCAAAGCAGTGATAATTACAAAACTTACATTTTGCTAATCTGACTTAAGTGATACATAATTATACAGATGTAGCAGCCACCAACATGACAGCTCATGTGCTTTGTTAATAGCACATATGGCATTTTATATTTGCATACCATTTTGGTTCTCATTCACTTTGAAAAAAATTTGTAGTCCTATGCAGCTAGTGTAGAGATTCTATGCCATTTCCCATGTTGATGGCCACTATGTCTGAATGTATTAAGCACCATGAGTGAAATTACTTGCAACAATGACTCAGAAGTGCTCAACTAGGATTCTACTCTATAGACTGGTACCAGTATAACAATTGTTTATAACAATTGTTTCTCCACAAGGTTAGATTTACAACAGTATTTTCTCGTGAGAAAAATTGACACCTTTATCTCCATTCCAACAGTCCTTGAAAAATTGGACTACACTCAGACATCAAGTTTACTCAATCCCCCAACCACCAGACTCCTTGATGTGCATGGCTGAGTGATCAGAATATCAGATGCAAATTGATAAAGCTGCAATTTTTCTTCAGTGAGGGGGAATATTAAAAAAAAAAAAAAAAAAAAAATGGATGTTAGACCAAAAATAAGCTAGTATGCACCTGCTCCAAATAGGCAAAATGCTAATGTGGCAGTGACCCTCTTGCTAAACCTTACAATCTGAGATGGATTGATGCCTCCTGTTAGGGGCAGGCGCCCCTGACTATTCAGAGGGAACTGGTCAACTTTGCAAGTTACACTGATCAGAGTTTGATCGGTTCACATTATGCTGACACTATTTGCTCATTGAGGATCTGATCACATAAAAGTGAGAAAATGAAAGGTTCAATTTCCTTTGCAAGTCCATGGAAATCAGGTTGCATTTAGTGGTCATCCAAGGGCAATCCGGTGGTTTCCATGTACTCATTGACTTGCATGGCTGAGTGATCAGACAATCGGATCAAACTGACATGCTCTGGCGAAGTCAGAGAAGGAAAAAGAAAAAGCTCGCCAGTCTCAACCCTTATTTATTTTTTAAAGGACACATTTTAGTTAAGTGTGCATTTACTACACAATCAACAGCACATTTGAGGCTTTGTAATACATCTAAAAAGGGGGCGGGGGGAAAGCCTTTGTGCAAGAGAAGAGCTTGAGTTGGCAAATAGATATGAGCCATTTTTGATTTAACTGAGGGACCAAATAACTTCTGCTGCCTATAAAAAAAAAAGTCTATAGAGAAGGAAGAGGAATAAGCTGGAGAGCATCAGGAAGAGCTACTGAAGCTTTCCAACATTAGAGCCTGCAGAGTTGCAAAAAAAATAAAAATATTTAAATGCAAGTACTTTAACCCCTTTTCACAGATAGGTGTTAATGTACATCCAAATAAGTTTACTGAAATCAGGAGTACAGTTATATCCAAGATCGGAATGGTCAGGAGTTCTCAGCATGTGATCAGCCAGGGCCGTCAGTTATACAGTTAGGCAGCTGCTGAAGCTGCTTGGGGACTGGAACTAGCTCCGATCACTGCACTTTACACCACAGGGAATGTGGTCAATGGTGATAACAGCATGTGAAGCATTAGACAGGATGATCGTTTCCTGTGTCAGCCCATTGGCACCCCTGCAGTATAATTGTAGGGCACAGATGATGCCATATCTAACAAAGGCAGAGTTATATGGCCGCCACAGGCCAGGTTAAATATACTACCTACCACATTTAGTACACTGACTGCATTAATAAACTTCTGTGCCTTTGATTACATTAAGGCCATGTGCCCACGATGCAGAAATGCTGCAGATTTTTTCCCGCTTCTCCCTTTCAGGAAAGACTCATGCGGATTTTACATGCGTTTCCTGCCAGGTAGAAGCGTTTGTCAAGCTTTTTTGCAAGCATTTCGGCATGTGGGATAAAGTGCTTTTCCAAGCGATTTTAGCATCACTTGGAAAAGTGCTTGACAACTTGGTCACACTATATAAATCCATGCAACCAGCATGGATTTAGTGTGACCAAGTAATAGTTAAGAATAAGAATGGTTAAAAATAAAAACAAACATTTACCTTTTGATGGCCCCCGGTCTCCTCCTCTGCTGTTCAGTTTCCCCGGTGTCTTGCGGTTGTGTAAAAGGACCTGCCATGACGTCATTGAGTCATGTGACAGGTCATGCGACGTCAGCGGTCACATGACTAAATGACATCATGTCCTCAAACCACCGCGAGACGCCCAACACACCGGACGCATCGCTGAGGAGATCGGAAGGCAAGTATAATAGTTTATTTTTAATTCTTTTTTTTCCTTCAGGTACTATGGTACCCAGGTCTGGATGAGAGTCTCCTTCTCCAGACCTGGGTACCATCCGCACATTGAATCGCTTCATATCCGCGTGTGCACATGTAGTCATGCGGATATCAAGCGTTTCAATGCAAGTCAATGGCGGCAATTACGCTGCGTATCTGCAAAATTAATGGACCTGCTGCGGATTTTTTCTGCAATGATAATCCGCAGTGGAAATTACCAAGCGTTTTCGCTATGGAAATTCCGTGGCAAAAACGCATAGTGGGCACGCAGGCTTAGTCCCCTTGTGAGACTTAACACTTACATCACTTAAGTAATTGACCTTTGAATGTAAAAGAAAGTTGGTTGCCATAAAGACAAACTGAGGAAGGGATTAATGGCCAGAAATGATATTACTTATGCCAGCTTATTGCAAAAGCTCACATCAAAGTGCAGTTGCACTCAAAGGTTTCACAAGAACACCTAAACTACCATGACATCAAGCAGCTGCCAAAATAGTTTGGCATTCAGCACCTTGGCAAGGCACAGTGCTAACTTCACACTACTGAAGGAGGCCTTCATAGAACAAGAGGTTGTGAACCTTCAGTAAAGAGCAGTGGTAGACAGACAAGAGGAGAGTCCTGTGCAATCCAATAGCCCTTCATACTGTCCCTGGTAAAGAGTGTAAAGCACATGCTGCGTTATTTGCGAGAGAAACTGCCATTTACAGCATGAGTAAATGAGATTTCTGAAATGTCATGCTGCTTAATTTTTCCATGTGGCTTTGAACCATGTTCACACGCAGGCTTTTTAGGTGTCTTTTCTGCAGAGTTCTCCACTGTTTTTTTTTGGGGGGAGGGGGGGGGTGGATTACAAGTGTGCCTAATCTACAGTACATAAGCTTTAGAAGACACTGCAAAAAAGTTACAAATAAAAGACTGTTCAAGGTCAAACACACAAGACTTCTAAAATCTCAGCCGCTTTTAAATTTGTATTAAAAACTCTGCATGTGAACATCACCTATTCAAGTGATTAGTGAAAACATATGCAGTTTGGCATTTTTTCCAGCTATAACTTGAGTATTTGCTGAACAACAGTGCATCGGGAAAAGCAGCATGTGCATTACATTTTTTGAAATTGACTTTTCTGGTACTGTAAACCAGTGGAGTTTTACCCTTGAAAACCACAACATGTGAATGAGCCCTAACAGGTTAGGTTTCACATACATTTGCTGTTTGAGAGTGTTCAGTATACAGTGTGGTCTAAGGGGTAACATTTCTCCTTGGAGAGTCAAGCCAAGCCTGGCATGTCAGCGAGAAGGCTTATAAGCCATGCATGCTCCTCTGGGAAGTTAAATATGCAAATTGTCTCTTCAGGGAGAAAGGACTTGAGTGATCCTAAGCCACTCAATTAGCAATAACACTTGTCTGCTGAGTGAGGGGGGGGGGGGGGTTGGTGACCAGACCACTAATCTGACATTGTTACCTGTTTAGTCACAGCACTGAGTTCCACAGCCAGATCAACTCCGGTATTTCCAATACCAACCACAATTACCCTCTTGTTTTTAAAAGGTTCAGGTGATTTGTAGTCACGACTATGAAAGTAGTTTCCCTTGAAGTTGTCAATTCCTGCAAAAAAAAAAAAAAAAAAAAAACCAGACTAGTGCATGATTGATGGGGGTCTTTTTCCATGTATTACATTCTTCAACACCACAAAGGAAAAGTTGTACATCTATAGCAGATCTCAATTTACCCAAATACATTCTGCATGGCAAAATATTCTTCAGACAACCATTAATAATCTCATTGATTATAGCCAAGATGTTTAACTGCGGGGATTTCTATGTGGTACATACGCTGCACTGATTAAACCAAGACATCTTGAAAGTGGTTCCCATGTTGTCCATGATAGTTCAAGGACCATTCCTTCTTTGAGTTGCATCTTTAAGAGGGAATCTGTCACCCCCTGGGACTTTTCATACCTCTAATATGGGGCATACAGGCAAGTATAGATTCACATTTCTATCACCTGTATGGCCCATATTAGCGGTCTGATATGTCCTGGTGGGGAGGGGGTGACAGATTCTATTTAATGTTAAAATATACTAGAACTTTTGCTAAAAGATTGAGGGGGTGGGCACTGTTGCTCCCCATCAGTCCTTGTCTACAACACATGAACACTGCAGCCAATCACCAGCCTCAGTCTTGTGCCACCTACCTTAGCATTACTGCAGAGTCCAGTGAAGATATCACCACTGCAATTTTGTAGGCAAAGATAGTTTGGGATAAGCAGCATTTGATCAGCAAGAGAGTCTGGTAAATACTACTCTGCAGAGTCTTGTTCTCAGAAACACTGGTATGTACAGTGAAGGATTTCAGAGCTTAAACTAAAAGGAAGTTCTACCCTTCAGTACAGGCAGGCTGTGGTTCATGACTTTTCCTACTACCTACAATGAAAGGTTGTGGGTTCAAATCCTGATGAGATCAGATCACGAGAGGAGAAGAATTGTTTATTGATGAATGAAGATTGCCACTCAGTGTGATCTCTTTGGAAGTCAGGACACCGCACCATCCTCCAGGGACAGCGCTCACATATGGGATGGTTGAAAGCCAAGGTGTAACCTGTGAGTAATTCTGCCTCAGGTCTTTCTAATAGAACATTAAGTGTGAATTTAAAATAGCCCATGGTGAAAAATAGTAAAAGGTTACCAATTTTGTGTTTTGTCCCCCTTCAAACAGTAAAATTCTCTCCATTTGTTCAAAGAATCATAACTTTGTATCAAAGCCATATAAGGCCTTTTGTTGGATGAAATGTAGTTTTGAGTTACACCGTTTTACATTAGTGTATTGGAAAATGTATGAAAAAGATTCTACATGTGGTCAAGTTGTGGAAGAAATACAGTTAAAGGGAACCTGTCATGTGAAAAAACAGTAACCTGCAGATACAGGGTTAATAAATCATACACCATAACCTTTAATGTATGGCAGATGTCAAGTAGGTTATATTTAATAGGTCGTTTTCTGATAACACCCATCCTTAAAATGGAAGCCAACCTGCTGAGTTGGGGTAACCCCTTTAAGATAAAAGGACCCCTTGTCGTAGCTTGAGAACTGGACAGGTAATGCAAGCTGAGCTTTAAACACTTTTAAATGATACTTGCCATCAGTTTTAAGACTCAGCCAAAATTTAATTATGTAATCTCCATGAGATAATATATCAGTGTTTAAAAATGTGCACTTTGTCCAGTACAAATATTTTCAATTAAAAATTTAATTCTCATTAGGCAAGACAAATTAGCAAGATGCCATTATAGTAAAGAAGTCACATCTCACTATATAAAAAGGCATTTTGTAAAGTGTGAAAGTGAACATTTATAAAGCTTTTTTTTTGTTTGTTTTGTTTAATATACCCAAGGCAAGAACAATGTTCTGAGTGTTACTTTATGTAAACAGAATACAAAACTAAAATCTTAGAGGGTTGCTCACATAGGTAGATTGACATTGGGCTTTGCATTTCTTGTATGTTTCCTTTACAAAATCATGAAGGACCCACAATTCCTGTTACAAGGAGCATTAGGG
Organism: Phyllobates terribilis; assembly: GCF_046119375.1. NCBI lineage: Eukaryota > Metazoa > Chordata > Amphibia > Anura > Dendrobatidae > Phyllobates > Phyllobates terribilis. The sequence continues at coordinate 86,340,684 of NW_027362768.1, read as the reverse complement.
TGTAGTCAGTATTTTCTCATGCGTAAAATAGTCTGATCATATTTCTCGGACTGGTCAAAATCAATTCATAGTATGGAAAAAAAAATCTAACATTCATGCGTGTATCCAGTAGTGAGTGAAACTTGTAGGAGTGATTTGTAAAAAAAAAAAAAAAAAAAAAAAAAAAAGGGGGGGGGGGGGGGGGGGGGTGCTGGAAAAACCAGCTACCGTTAAGTAACCTTGGTGGAGTTTTCCCCTTCACCCATGACAGCACACCTTGAGAGAATTTGAGAATGAGCACCCTAGGGAGAGACTACTGCTTGAAGCACCCTTCTTACCTTTTGGGAGATCAGAGGAGGACAGATGCAGCCTATAGTGCTTGTAAATGGTGGAAGGTGCAGACCAAATAGCAGCTTAACAATATCTGGGTCGATCGAAATGTCCACCCTTTCTGCCCAGGAGGTTGCCACAGCCCTGGTGGAGCGGGCCTTGATACTGACTGGGGCTGGAACTCCCGCAGACATGTAGGATAAACTAATGGCCTCCCTAAGCCACCTGGAAATAGTACCCTTAGATACCCCATGACCTTTCCTATTCCCCTGGAAGGCTAGAAACAAGGAATGGTCCTGCCTCCACCAATTAGTCATGGCTATTTACATTAACAAGGACCTCCTAACATCTAGATTGTGAAACCTAGATTCCCCTGGGTTTTTTGGATTACAGCAAAATGAAGGTAACAATCTTGATTACAGTGGAATCTGGACATGGGCGCAAGACAACCCTGTCATCATAAATTTGGGTATATGGGAGGTTTAACCGAAAGGGCCTGCAGGTCACTCACCCTACGGGCTGATGTCAAGGCCACCAAGAGAATAGTTTTAAGGGTGAGTAACTTTGGAGAGAACCTGCAGGGGTTCAAATGGGTCGTTAGGGAGAGTGGTCAGAACCAAATTCAGGTCCCAGGGAGGAATTTTGGAAGTCCGAACAGGACAGGATTTAATAAACCTAGAAACCCATCTGTTCCCTGCCAGGTTACAATTACATAGTGCACCCAGAGCAGACACCTGAACTTTGAGTGTTCCCGTGGCCAACCCCAAAATCATCCTTTGTAGGAACTCCAAGACCTCCTTAATTGAAGGTTTATCTGACAGGGTTTTAAGAAAATCCAAGAACTTCTCCAAATTCTACTGTAAATTTTAGTTATGGGTTTTCTACTATGTAGTAGGGTAGAAACCTTTATTACTCAGTAATGCAAGATGGAACCCTTTGGCTTGTGCTTGGAATACTGGCCCCTGACTGAGAAGGTCCGGTGGGATCCGATAGACAGTCGTAGCAGGGAAAACCAAGGCCTTTTTTGGCCAGAAGGGGGCCATCAGAATTATTCCCGCTTGATCTTCATGCACTTTCCTCACGACTGCTGGAACCATCACTATTGGGGGAAATGCATGGTCCTTCCTGAACTTCCACAGAATATGGAAGGCATCTACGGTGCAAGGATTCTCTGACGGGTCTTATGAACAGAATTTTTCCACCTTTGTTGGTCTTGCGGGCGAACAGATCCATGTCTGGTAAACCCCACAGCTGGTCAGTGTTGAAAGACTACCAGGTCCAGGGCCCACTGGCCTTGTCTTAATGTATGGTGACTCAGAACATCTGCTTGTGTTCTCTACCCCCTTATGTATAGAGCACTGAGGAATGAGAGATGCTGCTCTGCTAGCTGCAGGATCCTGTTCACCACTACCATCAGGGAGCGAGATCTTGTACCCCCGGTGATTTATGCCACCGTTGTCTGACCTGAACGTGGTGCCCCCGAATGTGGGAGGGGGAAGCCTAACAGGGATCTTTCCACCACCCAAAGCTCCTTTAGGTTTGATGACCACCCCCTTTTATGGCCTCCCCAGTGTCCCTGAACTGAGTGATCTGCCAGGTGACCTTCCAGCCAGAACCACTTGCATCGGTAACATAGTCGACCGGTTTGACCTCTGCATGCCTGAGGTAAAATTTTTCCTGTCCACTAAGAGGGAGGTTACAGTCCAAGGGAAGAACAAGTCTTCCTTCTAAATGTCTGTTGAAGGATCTCTGTGCTGACAGGACCTGCCACTGCAGAAGCCTCATATAACCTTGGGCCCCATCCGACTGCTGGAAGATAGGATGTCATGGATCCCAGTAGAGGCATCTCCAGCAATGTCTTTGAGAGGTTATCTGATGGCTTTTGTGGCCAAGTTGATCTTGCAAATCTTGTTCTCTGTAAGGAAACAGGCTTGGAGCTGAGAATCCAGGGTTAGACCCAGAAAGATCTGTCTTTGAGGTGGTGGGGGGGGGGGTAGTCTAGATTTCAGGGATTAGCCAACCCACCTGCTGTAAAAGTGCCGTGACTTCTAATAGTTGAGTGGAACAGTGGTCCTCCGACATTCCCACTAAGAAAATTGTCCAAGTAGGAATGATCACCACATTCCTGATTTGTAGAAAGGCCATCACTTCTGCTATGATCTTTGTAAATACTCTGAGCTACTGAATGGAAGGGCAGTGAGTTGAAGACGTTTCAGTTCCCCTGAATGGACAAGGCTACCCTTAGGTATATTTTTGGTAGACTGGATGGATTGGGACGTGGTAATAGTGTCCTCTAGGTCGACTTCTGTCAAAGCCATTGAGGTTGAGGAGCTTTACTGCAGAGTTCACAGACTCCATCTTGAATGTCTGGTTCTCCACTAGTTGGTTTATAAGTTAAGGTGAGGAATTTGATAGAAGCATAGCTTTAGGCCATCCTTCACTATGTTTAGCACCCAGAGGCTTGAGGTGATGGCCTCCCAAGCTGGAATGAAGTGGGAGAGCCTTCCACCCACTCATTCTGGTGTCATTTGAAGGACTTCATAGCCATGGAGGAGGGTCCACCAAACATATCCTGACTCCTTAGTTCTGGAGTCCCATCGCCTTCTGTCTCCAGGCAGGTGACCCCAGTTAAAATTTCTTCCTTCAAAAATAAGATCTTTGCATCGCCTGAGAATCCTGGAAAGCCTTTCCTGTCGCCTGCCTTTTCTAGAATATCATTCAGTTTCTGGCCAAATAGGAACTGGTTGCTGCATGGGAGGGCATAGCTTATGTTTCGACTGCAAGTGTCCTGGGCAACCCTTGAGCCACAAGGCCCGCCTGGCTGCATTTGACAGGTTTGCTGACTGGGCCAATACTTCAGCAGACTCTGTAAAACCATCAGCAAGGAGGGCTGAAGCTGCCTGCATTAGAGGCAAATTAGACAGGATCTTATCTAAGAATTTATCTTTAAGCTGGTCTTCCAGTTGCTGTAACCAGATTAATGATCTGGCTACACAGGTGCCTGCTACTGCCTCCCAAGTGTGATGCAGGAAAGAGTCTGCCTTCTTATTAAAGAGCATCTATGGACACCTGAGTCCTCCAAGGTTAGGGATGCTTTTTTAGAGGATCAGGCTTCAGTGCCATCAACCTTGGGAATTGTCCCAAGATTCAGAATCCTTATCTTCAAAGGGGTATTTCCTCTTAGAGGATGAAGGTAATGCTTCAGTCTTTTCAGGCTTCCTCCATTCTCAAATGATAAAGGCCTGAATTTTAGGGTTAACCAGGAATGTGCACCTCTTTCTCTTCTAATCAGGTAAACCCAATATCCTCTAGGGATTTGGCTGCTCTTCCTTTAACCCCATCATGGATCTAATGGCTTGGACCAGCTTGTTTGTATCCTCAATAGGGAAGCAGGGGCTACCACAGTCACTATATGAGGAATCACTAAAGAGAAATTGCTTCTCTGATTGAGGGGAGGGGGTGGGTCATAGTTAGAAGCGATGTCCTTATGGGCCCTCCTTCCTTTAACCAATCCCTTCAGGGAACCCTGCACCTCTGAATGGACTACAGACCTGAGAAGCTGTGAAATCTGCTGCACTCAGCAATAGTTCTATCAATACAGCCTGAACAAAGTGCTTTCTTCCAATCTACAGGTTAGGGGTATTTGGCATGAGGCTGTGCCCACATTGCAGAAATGAAGCAGAAAATTTCTGCAAGTCCTCTCCCGGAAAAACACATGCAGAATTCCGCACACGTTTATAGTGCGTTTTCCACATGCGGAATTGCCTTGCATTTTTTAATGCATTGCAAATGCCAATTCCGCTTGCGTGAATGCAAAATTAATGAACATGCTGCAGATTTTTGAATGCAGCATAAACGTTGCAGAAAAATCTGCAGCGTGGGCATTGACATTGCGGAATGCCATTGAGGACCATAGGGGGGGGGGGGGGGGTTTACTAAGCGTTTACGCTGCGGAAATTCTGCAGCATATACGCTTGAAAAACGCTATGTGGGCACGCAGCCTAAGGCACACATCCTGTGTTTCTTTGGCACTACTTTTTTAGGCTCCTAGGGGTTAAAGCACATAAGAGAAATAATCTATTAACACAAGGTGACATTCACGAAGATCACTTTCCCCTGAAGGGTACTGGATCTGGAGGCTGTGGCAGGGATACAAGATGAATCCCTTCTGGAGACATCCGACACCTTGATTCTGCGGTTACTGCTGCTTGAGTGACTGTCTGCTTTTCTGCAGACGCTATTGCTGCTGAGGTGGAGGTGTCAGCTACTGCTACTCATGGCTGTCCTGGTCTGCCATAGTTACCTAGACTGTATGGCTGGAGCAGTGCTGACCTTCCTGACCCTCCTCAAACAGTGGGGGGGGGGGGGGGGGGGGCACGCGCACCAGAGCCCTCAGCACCTGCACAGATGCAGCAACAAGGTGCCACGGACGGCACCTCCGGACCCCGATGGCCGGGGCCTGTTCTGCAACTGGGACAGGGCTGGGTAGGATAAATCCATCTTCTTTCCTTTGCCAATTCAGACAGGTTCCCATCAGGGACTGGCAGCCAACTGAAGCAGGGGAGAGGTACAGCCCCTTTTAATTCAGACAGTTTCCGGTCCTTGGTGGGGCAGATCTCTAGGTGTGCCGTCATGGGTGAAGAGAAAAAACTGATGTCTGAATAAACCCCCTAGCCGAGTCACAAATATGATATCCAAGAACAAAAACACTGCAGGACAACTTAAATGCATTGCTCAGAGCCTACATTCAGTCTTTTACCACCCTAAGCATTACTGAACTGTATGCAATTGATGTCCATTAACACACTCTCATATGTAATATTCTTTAGCATTACCTGGAAAGGAATGAAGTGGTAGATTTGGAGAGGTGTGATGACCAATGCACACCAGTATAGCATCAAACACCTGGGTCTCCCGTTTTCCTTCATGTTCTGTGGTGACATCCCACTGACCAGTAGTTGCAAAATCTGGACGCTTCTTAACACTGCAAACGGATGTCTTGTAAGAGACAAAATATTTTGTCAAGTAAACTTTAAACAGCTTTCCGTTATACTGTACATAGAAGTGTTATCATAAATAAGACAGACCCTGTAGCCTTTCTAGTGGTCAGTGGGGTCCATGTACTCAGATCTTTAACATTTAACAGAATCGTGGCACTAAGTTTTGTTTCCTAGTGACCAAAAATTAAACTTCTAAAAATTGTATTGCTTTATATAGTACACATACTAGAGAGATTGTGCTTTAAAGGTTTTTAAAAGCTAGTTACATTGAAACTTCTGTTACAGGGCTACCAAACAACTGATTTGACAGTAACAAATACATGGCACATTTAGTATGACTCAAGATGTCTCAAAGAATAAAATGCAGGCAATCTAGTTTAGATTATTCTCCCCTTCTTTCCTGGACGGCTAAAGGAAAAAAAAAAAATTTGACAGATTCAAGGCATTCTTGCAAATAAGATTTTGAGATACAAATTAATCCTAAGCAGTTGTGTGTTCTGTATGTAATTATTTTCGTTGTGGGGAGTGGGGGCACGACAGAATTGTGATTGACAGATTGCATCTTTATAGATCCCACATCCAGTAGAATAAGTTCTAAGAGAGAATAACTGCACATTTGGCAATTAAGGGAGGATTGTAGGGTATAGGACTCCAGATTCTACTCTACAGCCTCCCCACCGTGTATGAGCCCTAGAAGTCAAATTTTCTGACTTCTTTCCTTGGTCTAATGCTTATAGAAATTACTGATTATTACCTTGAACTTGATATATCTATGAAGTTGAAAGTGATTCATGTATTGATGGAAATATTCCAGCACTTTAGCATTATGCATGTAGTTGGGAAAGTCTTCGGGTATTGGGAAGTCGCTGTAGCACATCATTTCCTTTGATGTATTGATAATGACAGATTTGTAAATGCTGGCTCGGCTTTCTTCAGGATCTGTCTGCAAAGAAGAAGTCACAACTTGCAAAAATGCAGTTTTATCAACTAACAGTGACCAACCTAACAAAACCGCACAATGAAATATGTACACAGTAGCTGTGCTTTAACACTACCATGTATAGCAAAAATCACAATCCATGAGCCAGCGTTCACAGGAGAATCATAATGATTGACATTGTCATCAGACCCCTGGCTGTCCTTGCCATCTAGTGGTACCCCATGGATTGTGAAAAGTGCACCGAGTGACTTACACATGCCCTTGTGGAATTTTGTTATTTTACATAGAGGGAAGAAGTTATAACTCAGTTACTTGCCATCTTCCAATAGTCATTTAGGCGAGTGCTAATGCAGTGATCAAACTTTTGGTTGTAATCACACCCATGCTTCCTTCTTCATATGCTTAGTGTATGAAGTCAGCCCTAGCTGTGCCCCTGGGTAGGTCAATGAACAGTTGGCATAATTATAGCCAAGACCGCTCTGCCAAGATGACTAGTGGAGCACAACTTCACTTTAAGGCTATGTGCCCACGATGCAGAAATGTTCAGGATTTTTCCTGAGCGTTTCTGCATCTCCCTGGCAGGAAAAAAAAAAAAAAAAAAAAAAAAAAAAAAAAAAAAAAAAACATGCGGAAATTAAGCGTTTATTCACATGTATTTCCGCATGCGGGTTGACAAGCGCTTTCCAAGCTATTTTAGCATCACTTGGAAAGTGCTTGTGACAACTAGGGCACACTATATAAATCCATGCAAACGGCATGGATTTATAGTGTGACCTGAGAGAATGGTTAAAAATAAAAAAATAAACCTATACTTACCTTCTGATGGCCCCGCCGAGACTTGCTGCGCTCCTGTGCTGGCTGCCGACAGATCGCGGTACGCTGTACTGAAAGACCTGCCGTCACATGGCTGACGTCAGCGCAGGTCCTCCAGTCCTGCGTGATCTGTCGGCAGCCAGCACAGGGAAGGAGTCTGGGGGCCGTTGGAAGGTGAATATAATCTTTATTTTTTATTCTATTCTTTTTTTTATGGTACCTGGGTGTGGAGGAGAGTCTCCTGTCCTCCACACCCAGGTACCATCTGCACATTAGAATGCGCCAATTACGCAATTACAGATGCAGTCTTGCGGAATTGGCGCATTCTAATGCAAGTCAATGGCGGCGAAAATGCAGCGCTTCCGCAAAATGAATGGACATGCTGTGGATTTTTGAGCGCAGCATAAACGCTGTGGAAAAATCGGTAGCATGGGCATTGAAAGTGTGGAATTGCATTGGAGACCATGGGGGAAGGTTTACCAAGCGTTTACGCTGCGGAAATTCTGCAGCGTAAATGCTTGAAAAACACATTGTGGGCACACAGCCTAAGAATGGATGATTTCCAAAGGGCTATCCATCTATAAAAAAGTGCGTATGTGAAAACTAATATTGTGTTGGTATAAGGAAACCTGGTAGCAGGATTGTTAAACTCAGCCATTAATTCAGTATATTTTAAATAAATTTGTGAAGAAAGTTAGTGCTCAAGAGCTTGTAAGCAAAGGGAAATAGATCAGGTTTGATATAAGCAAGGGATGATTTCTTTAAGGGATTGTCTCAAACTTTAATAGATCTTGAAATAAAAAATAAAATTGCCACAATTGAATGTTTAAAGTGCTGAGAATTTTATAAATGTGCCCGTGCTGTGTACTGACTTTCTGACCGTGCAGGAACATGGTCTGATCATACCACATCTCCTGGGTGGGGGAGCAAAGGGCAGTTTGGGATCACAGCTGCTGGTTTCCATGAAGAAAAGTTAGTCTGCTTAAAAAAAAAAAAAAAAAAAAAAAAGCTGTGACGTCTGTATTTTTAACACATCCAATTGTTTTTTTTAATCCAAAATAAAATTAAAATGTACTTTGTGGGACAAACCCTTTAAAGCAGGGTTCCCCAACTCCAGTCCTCAAGGCCCACCAACAGGTCATGTTTTCAGGATTTCCTTAGTATTGCACAGGTGATGTAACTATTGCCTGTGCTGATGATGGAATTATCACCTGTGTAATACTAAGGAAATCCTGAAAACATGACCTGTTGGTGGGCCTTGAGGACTGGAGTTGGGGAACCCTGCTTTAAAGGGAAGCTGTAGTGTTGTAAGTGATATCTGATCTGCAGGCAGGATGCAGCAGATCAAGTTAATGTACATTTTTGTGGGAGGAGTTTCATTAAAACTTGTATTATATTAATTGAAATCATTAGTGCTTGTATGGACGAGTCCAGTGGGTGGTTTATCAGTAAGGAAACTGCACAGCATGCAAATGGTGGGAGGTGCAACAGTGAACCAAGCTCTCGGCCACACCAAGGGTGCACCAAAGATCCTCATTTGCTTATTTATCTATCTCACTTATATAGCACCATTAAATCCACAGCGCTTTACAGACATTATGGGCACTGTCCCCATTAGGCCTCACAATCTACATTCCCTATCAGTATGTCTTTGGAGCGTGAGGGGAAACCAGAGAACCCAAAAGAAACCCACGCAAACACAGGGAGAACAAACTCCTTGCAGATGTTGTCCTTGGTGGGATTTGAACCCAAGACCCCAGCGCTGCAAAGCTGCAGTGCTAACCACTGAGCCATGTATGCAATATAATGAGCTTTCAGACTAAATTAAGTGTAGAATATATTATAAGAGCCAAGTCCCTACAAAATGGTTTGCATTTGTAGGGTGAAATCTGTGTAGTAGAATAGCATATTACAGGTAACAGTTGTGTTTAGTGATAAGTGTTAATACCTTAAACCTCCAGAGGCCTCCAATATCATCACTCCTTTCAAAGCATGTAGGTGCTAAACCTTCATCAAGACAACACTTAATTGCAGGTAAGCCGCTGGCACCGGCGCCAATCACAGCAACTTTCTTAGCCATGGTGAGTTTAGCTTGATGGAAGAAAAAAAAAAAGTTAGGAAAATTAATAAAAAATGCTTTAAGTGAAAATTGGATAATTTAAAGGGAACCCTACATCACCAAAATAATTTACATGCATACATAACATTAATGCAATTTACCTGCAGATTAAAGCCTAGTGTAGATTGATGACATTAAGCGCTGCTATATAGAAAAAAAAACAAGATTTAATCAGAGTAGTCTCCATGTAATGGTGCTCTGAGTCACCCAGGCAGTGCAGGGGAGTAGTACATTACCACTCAGTATACTGGGAGCCTGGCTGTAATGGCACCCCAGGACTTTGAGTGACAGCCTGCCTGCAGAGTGTGTGTAGACCAAGCTTTCACTCAGTGTTGGTGATTACAGCCGCACTCCCAGTACTGAGGGGTGACGTGATCACTCCCCTGCATCGTCCTAGTGAAGAGAGCTGTTACATGGAGAGTAAACAGTTATTAAAACTTAGTTCTCCATCTAGAAGCACTTGAAGTCAGCTGGTTAGACAGGATTTAATGCCGTTTACCTGCATGTAAACAGTGTTTTTTGGCGATGTTACATTCCCTTTAACACATTACTTTAGTCATTGTTTATAGCCATATCTGTGAAGTTACTGGTGCATCAATGAGACATCTGAGGAGTGCAGTTAATGAAAATGGTTAAACCATTAATAAATGTTTACCAAGGTCTGGATAGTTTAATAGATTAAAAACTACGTTTTTTTTTTTAAAGTATTCATTTTAAACAGGTTTTCTACTTTAAGATAGGGGGTCCCCAAATGATAGAACTCAAAACAAAATCAGGTAAGTACTTTTGTACCCCACCAGGTATAAAGAGGACTTTCCACCTCCGTTCTGTCATGTTAATACTGCAGATAAATGCTACAAGGAAAGGACAGTCCAGCTTCAAGAACAAACAGTATTTAATGTACATATTCAAGATGGATGACAAGCTTATAATTCAAATATGGGTAACATTGGTTTCAGGGACCCATGCCCCCTTATTCAGGATATATTGTTACCAGTGCACAGACAACATAAGTAAACACAAAACTAACAAGTGAATGGTAAATGAACTAAAATCAAAGCATTTCCTGCACAAAAGAAAATCCAATTGTATGGCAGGTACATAGATAATCTTCTCGTTTGGAAAGCTATACAATCTTCCATTGGTTACTTAAAATTGTAACCCCTTCAATCTTAATTTCACTTTTTTTGTGTGTGTGTGGGGGGGGGGGGGGGGGGGGGAAAGCATTTCAGATATCTTCTCCCCCACCCTGTCAACTCTTACCCAAAACCCAACATATTCCCCTCATTTACTCCAGACTCATCCCCCCTCCCTCCACCACTTCATCCAGCCAATCCATGCAGATGCAGGACACAGTATGCTTGAGTTGAGATGAGCCAATATTGAAGTTAAAATCCTCCAGAATAGATTATTTTCTAACAGTATATTCAACATGGTGAACTGAAAGCCATCAAAGCCTCCAATTGCCCTGAAAAATATATGCGACACATTGTTCCTCACAATAACTTCTTCCCAGCTGTGCTGTCCCACATACACAATCTGTACTGTTTCCTCAGTGTTTTATTGCCTTCTCTCCTTGTGATCAAGTTGTCCTCACTATTCAGATGCGCCACAAAAGATCTGCTGCATTTATAGAACAGATTCTCAGTTACAAACATTCCAGCAACAAATATACCTTAAAGGGGATTTCCCACTTAAGAAAGTTCATATCAATCAATAGATCTTGGAATAATAATAAGTTCCACAATTGAATGCATTTAAATAAAATGTTCCTGTGCCATGAGATGTTATAAATGTGGACTGTGTAATGTATATGTCTGATCACACCACAGATCCTGGGCAGAGGGTGGGGGGAGAGGTGGTATACAGACAGAATCAGCTGTGATCCTATATTGTTTTTGTGAGAAAACATTACTCTGAAGTAAAACATTGCAGCTGATTGTTTGAAAACAATCTCCTGCTGTCCTGTCTGTATACTCTTCCTCCCCTGGCCAGGAGATGTGGTATGATCTGACCATGTTCCTGTACATTTAGATACAGATATTACACAGTACACAGCAGGGGCACATTTATAAGATTATCTCAGCACAGGAACATTTTATTTAAATGCATTCAATTGTGGAGATTATAAAGAAGATCTATTGATTAAAATGAACTTTTGTTCCTGGAAAATGTCACTTAATCATCCAAGGTACATCTCTTTTCACCTTGAGCATTTTGTAAAAACACAAGTGTGCCAAAAGAAACATTAAATCAGAAGTCTACCTCTGGCACGCAGGTGTAGCAAACATTCCAGAACTGATAGATACAGCAAACAATGAGGACATTGCGTATTTCTTTCAATATAGAGAAGGGGGAAAAAACTTGCGGACAGATACCCCTAGCATTAATTTTCTTGAGGAACAAAAAATAATCATGTTTTCATATTAAGTTAATTTTAGGTTGATATTAAGTCAGTTTAAGGATTTGCAGGCTTTTATGAAGATGAGAAACCATGAATACAAGACGGATTTACCTTTAAATAAACTATGCACAAATGCAGTGCTGAAAAGTAATAGAAGATGGCATTGGACCCAAAGAGGATACAAGATTATTTTTTTCTTCCAGAACTCATTTAAATAAAATGAAACCATTTCTGCCAAATACCTTTGTGCAACATGCAAAGGTATTGTTTGCTATTGTTAGAGACATTTCTCACATTACAGTAGAATGTTCAATTTTCATGAGAATCTTATTCATAATTTTTGGATTACATGAGTTATTGGAAATTGGAGAAGAACATAAAAATTATATATGGGTAAACATTAAGTAATTTAATGATAGTCATTAAAATTGAGCACTTTAATATTTCAGAAAGGAGGCAGCAAGTCGAAGAGAAATAAAACCCAACACCTTCATGTAAAACCAAAGAGTGGACCCTGGCAATGAGAAATTACAACCTAAAAGCAACTGACAAGAACAGTTAATTTTAAGTCTATTTAAGAGCAGGCACACATTGCAGATTTGTCAAAACCTGGAAGGTTTCCTGCAGCCAGCAAAGTGAATGAGAATCCTGAAGTCTCATGCACATGTTGCTTATTTGTGACTTGCAGATTTGCTGCTGTATTAAATCTGCAGTGTGTCAATTCTGTCAGCGTTTTTTTGCTCAAACTAATCAGTGGAGAAAATATGCACCAAAATGCCATGTATTTTACAAAGCGTTTCCTGCCAAGAGATGAAGAAATGGTGAAAAAATTTTTGCACCAATTAGTGTGCACATACCCCAACAGGGTTATACTATTACATTAATGAATGAGCATCACTTACCCTAGTTGTTGCAATAGAGAGTTCTTTCTGAATAATGCTCTTTTTAGCCAGCTGGCAGTTATTAGTTCTCCACCCTCCCCCTTTCCCCAAAACATTACACAAACATAAGCCTGGAGGATGGCCCTGTTTTTTTGTTCTGGTTTAATACAAGACACTAATCTTGCGTGAAAAGGAAACATCAAATCGACACTGATTCATTAGGGTGAAAAAAGTAAGAAAGGAAACTGTCAGCAGATTTTGCTACCTCATGTGAGAGCAGCATGATGTAGGGGCCAAGCCCCAGATTCCAGCAATGTGTCACTTACTGGGCTGCTTGCTGTACATTTCATAAAATACCTTTTTTCTGCTGCAAAACTACCAATTCTGAATGCTGAGCTCTGTATAACCCCAACCACATCATTGACAGCTTTCTGCCAGTGCACACAGATGCTAATCAGTGGAGGCCAGGATATACAGAGCTCATGAGTATGGATGACTAAGGCTGCAGGTCTACTAGACCATTAGTGATAATCTCCTATTGATAAAACTGGGATTCTCAGCCCAGTAAGTGACATCACTGGATTCAGGGTCTCTATCTTACTGCTCTCAGATTTAGGTGGCAAAAAAAAAAAAAAAAAATTGGTGACATTTCCTAGAACAAGAAACCCATGCATGTAACAAGTATCAACACTTGCACTGACTACAACATTAAAGCCACTTATTCACCACTACAAATAAAGTTGCTTTTTAAAAAAAAAAAAAAAAAAGAAAAAAAAAAAAAGGGAAACGTATATATGGTCTCCATGACTCATGTATTTCTATGAAGCGGTCACACTCAGGTCCATGCATTTTAGTGTTCCATGCTCAGACATCTGCATGAGCCATAAAATAGAGTGATAACAGCCACAACAATCAGGAACATATCATAGTACTAAGACATCCATGCACACCCTGCACAAGTGGCCAAGCACAGCTCACCTCACTTGCCCACAGAAGAATAACACCAAGCTGCTATCCTGCTTGTCTTATAGTGTCAGTGTTCCCCAACAGCCAATGGCGTGATGTCATTCATTTCTACAAGTTCCTCCCACCAAGCGAACCGCCTGCATCATGTGCTCTGGAATATCTAGTATAAATCCCAATCACATGATCACTTATGTCAGATCCTGTCCACAGGTCCCGCACCATTGGAGATATCAATCTTCGTACTAGTGATGTCCTTCCAGTCACATGACCCAATCACATGATCAGTAAAAGCAGACTTTTTATTCTTATTAACTGCATTCTTAAAGATAGATCAACTTTATATATAAAATAGCTGGAACAATCCACTCTACAGTGGATATAAAAACAAGTGTAAAATAAATAATTGTTATTGTTGATAAATCGCATGATCAATGTTAGATTTAAAACAGGATAAAGAAAAACAGCAATACACATAATCCATATACAGTAGTCAAAAAATGTCATTTATTATATGCAACATGATTCATTACACACATATATATGTATGTATGTATATATATATATATATATATATATATATATATGTTATAAAGACTCAAACTTACACATTTTTCAAATACAATAAAACTTGAGTGATACTACTGTTTATCCTAAATATAACATATATTGTGTACCACAGTGTATTACATGGCACTTCCATATTGCAGATTAATATATGTGTGATGAGGAAGAAAAAAACATTATTACAAGTCAACATGTATTGTGCTGCAAGAAGTGCACACAAGTGAACTATGGGCATTGTAGCAACGTTTATATTACCCCCTACTCAGAGGCATAGGTAGGGGTTCAGCTTGGTGGGGGGGGACATCTGAGTGGGCCCCTAACCGGTAACCCTGATTACAACTACGGTGGCGCCCCCTCATCGTGGGTACAGGGGAACCTCAGCAGATGACTGCGCTGTTACTGAAAATAAATCTCTATACAAAGACCAAAACTGAGATTACCGCCATATGGTGACATACAGTGGTAGATAGATACCAGTCTTGCAGAACATACAAGAGATTACAGTACAGTTATATATAGTGACTTACAGCTGATGTTCATTCTGATAGAGTCCTTCGCTTTTCCTGTCTTTTCCATCTGGCCCAGACTGACATGACGACTTCTCCAGCCAGGACTCGTCTCCAGAGATTACAATAGACACATTTGACTTCTCACATTTCTTGCACCATTTCCATCTATTCCCAACCTGAACAAACTACTCAACCCAATGCTGAGCCGCTGCTGCCATATGTGCCCTATTACTGCACCTGTTATTTGACACAATAACCGTGCTCCCCTTACTGCCCCATATAGTAATATCTGACAAGCCCAGGGGATGGGGGATGACTCGGTTACCCGGGCCTTTAGCCTTAAGGAGGTCGCGGTGGTCGGCTCCCGGGCCCGTACTGTGGGGTCTCTCTTTAAAAAGGCGTTGATAGATATCAAGTTTATAAAAGTTCGTGACGCCACCTATGGTTTCTGATGATATTCACCAGCGCTGTGCAGTCCACTGAGGCCGGTGATAAGGCTGCTAGATGGTATGGCTCCCCACAGGTGGAGCTAGGCCTCAGGGCAGGGTACGAACGGGGAAAGCAGGACGAAGAGACCCCGCCGGGTCAGAGCAAGAACAGGGGCGGACACAATAGTCACTTCAGTACCTTTACTGATGGAAATTCAGGCACTCCCCGGAGCACTGTAGGGTGAAGGGTGTATGTCCGGATCCTCCCCAATGAGCAGGTTTTGGGCCTCCTGGTTCTTGCTGCTGCGTAATAAGTTTCTGACCTGCCTGGAGCTAGGCCTAACTTTGTCTCTGTCCTGCGCTGGCTGACCTTTGGTAGGGCCTTCTCTTGGAGTGCACGCTCCCGACCTACGGGGCCTATGTGTCTCCTGGCTCTGGTACGTATCAGCACTTTAGCGATCCTGGGACCTGTAGTTCTCCAGGGATTCCGGTTTATCTTACTGGGTCATGGAGATCCCGGTAAGCTTCGGACCCTGTGTCCGGTAACTGCTTCTTCGGGGTGAGCTAGTTAAGCTCCTCTGCCCCCTATGAACTAACTCTCTCTACTCTTTCGCCTTCGGCCTACTCGGACCCTCAATAGGCTACTCACACTAACGGCAGTGGGACGCGCTTCACCGATCTTATGGCGCCGGCACACCTAAAGCTCACCTCACTGAGCTACACCGAGTCTTGATCTGGATAAGCTCCACTGCAGGATAGCAATTGCAGGAGCAGGAACAGACTTTTGTCCTCTGAGGTAACTCTTCTCAGACTGCACTGGACTCACTGCTAAACCAGAATAGACTAGACTGCTGCCTGGCTCCACCTTCCCTTTTATATCTCCCTAACGGGCTCCCTCTGGTGGTCTGAGGTGGAAGGTGAAGATGTGTGAATGGTTATGGGGGCCTCTTGTGGAGGAATCCTTCAATACACCCTTCTAGGATCTGTGATACCAAGCACAGCTGGGCTTCACATTCCCCCCTAGTTAAACTCAGCACTCCCGGGCTGAAGTACATTTTATAACAACAGTAACAATAGGAACATAAGCAATACTAGAACATTCTTCCCTTTATGGGAGGCACAAATTTTAAACGTTGCATAACAATAACAAAGCAGAGTGTCCTCAGAATCCAAGTCTCTGGTGGTGAGGTTCCCAAGAAGGATGTCCATCTCACAAGGTAGAGTACTTTGTGGTTTTTGAGGGACTTGCCATAAACCCTCTACGTAGGCCCTGGGGTGGCTGCAGGGCATGAAGATCCAGAGTTGGACCTCCCCCAAAAGCCACTCCAGACAGGTTTTTCTTCTGAGGTCACCTGAAAGGGGCACTCCAGGCAGCGCAATTATATACATCAAGAGTTTTTGGGATGCACACAGTCCTCAGCCACGAAGTTCATTATGTAGGCATAAAGAATTAATAGGAAAAAGCACAAATTGATAAGCATGCATGAAATTATACAACTATGCAGTACATCACAATTTAACATACAATACCCCAGGGGTAACTATCTACACTCTCTGAAATTTTGCTACTTTACTCAGTGTACCTAGCAGGGGGTTTACCTCTTGTGCTGCGTACTGATCTACATAGTGCAATAGGTGGTGGGGTGTCAGTGTCTATATCCTCAGTTACTCTACCAGTTCTACGTGTAACCATGTTGTAAAACTGCCTTAACCTCTCTCTTGGACTGGCAAGTCTACCATTGGCTGGGCCTTCTTGCTCTGCTCCTGCCGGGGATCCTTCATCCGGGGATACTTCTTGAGCTGGGTCTTCTACAGCACTTACAGGTTCAACTTGCTGTGGAGGGTTTTCTGGCTGTTCATAGAATTGGAGAACTGGAATGATTACTGCACCTCCTATTTGAGGCCAATCCGCTGGGAAGTCTCCTAGGTCAGTGTGTATCACCGCTTCTTTAGGTTCTTCCTGGGTTGTGAGAGACAATTCTTCCTGAGTCTTTAGTAGATGTGGACACAATTTTAGATGGTCCCTGGACACTGTAGCAGATGTTCTTCCTCCATCACGACTAATTACGCAGGTCTTTTTGTTGTCAAACCTTGACGGTAACACAGTGTAGGGGTCTTTTTCCCACTGGTCGTCGAGTTTGTGGTTGCGTCTTTTCCTTTTTAGTACTGTTTCACCAGGTGTGAAAGGTTCTGCTGGTGCGTTTTTGTTGTAGTGCATTTCCTGCTTTTCTCTCACCCGAGTAAGACTGTCCTTGACACAGGCTTGTACCCTTCTGTACTGCTCTTGTCTGGTCTTGTCCCAGTCTTCAGTGGTCATATCAGCTTCAGGTTCAACAACACCAAGCTCCAAATGGGCGGCTTTCCAGGCCTTGCCCGCATGAGATATGCCGGAGTGCAATTGGTGGAACTGACTGGTATATGATTGTACAGATCCACTAGATCTGGTAGTAGGTCTGGCCACTGGTTTCTCTCCTCAAGTGGTATGGTCTTTAGCAGGTCGATGATGATGTTGTTCATCTTTTCGCAGAGACCTTTTGTTTGTGGGTGGTAAGGTGTAGTTCTTATCTTTTTACACCCATAGAGATGGCAGAACTCCTTGAACAACTCAGCCTCAAAGGCCGGGCCCTGGTCCGTCAGCACCTGCTCAGGTTAGCCATGGGGTCTGCAGAAATACGCTTGGAACGTTTTTGCTGCTGTCTCTGCCGTCAGGTCTTTGACGGGGGCGACCACCAGGAAACGTGAGTAGTGATCTACCATAGTCAGAGCATAGGAGTACCCTGACCTGCTGGGGGACAGCTTGACATGGTCCAGGGCCACGATTTCCAGAGGTCGAGACGTCTTGATGGGTTGCAGGGGTGCTTTCTGGCTGCTGTAGTCTTTCTTCTGAGGCTACAGGGTCCACAGTCTCTGCACCACCTCTCAATGGAGCTGCGCATCCCCACCCAGTAGAATCGACACTTCAACAGGGTCTCTAGCTTTTTCCAGCCAAAGTGCCCCGCCTGATCGTGGTAGGCCTCCAACACCATCTGGATGTCCGTCTTGGGGACCACTATCTGCCACACCATCTCGTGGGTTTTGGGATTGACGTACCTCCGGCACAACTTTTCCCGGTAGATAAACAGCCGGCTCCTCTCGTTCCACAGCTGCTTTGCTTGGAGAGACGCATCCTTCTCCAGAGAGGCACCTTCTTGGGTTATCAGTTGTTTAATGCGGCTGACAACCGGGTCAGTGTCCTGGGTCTCTTTCCAGCTGTGATGAGGCAGGGGGTTTAACGTGTTTCCACGCGGCTTCCTGGAGGCTCGTTGCTCCTGAATCATCCCATTCTGGTGAAAGGCAGGTAGCTCAATCTCTTCCAAGTCATCCACTTCTTCCTCCGTGTCTGACCGATGAGGCATCCTGGATAAGGCATCGGCGTTGGCGTTCTACCGGCCCGCCCGGTACTTAATTGTAAATTGGTAGTTTGACAGCCGAGCCATCCATCGTTGTTCCAGAGCCCCCAACTTAGCTGTTTCAAGATGGGTCAAGGGGTTGTTATCAGTAAAGGCAGTGAACTTGCTGGAAGCCACATAGTGCTTGAATCTTTCAGTGATGGCCCAGACTAAGGCCAGGAACTCCAACTTGAAGCTGCTATAGTTCTCTGGGTTCCTCTCAGTCGGACGGAGCTTCCTTCTTGCGTATGCGATGACTTTCTCTTGCCCATTCTGCTTCTGACTTAAGACAGCGCCCAGGCCTTCGTTGCTGGCATCCGTATACAGCAGGAACGGTTGGCTGTAGTCAGGGTAGGCTAGGATCTCATCACCTGTCAGGATCTCCTTCATCTCCTGAAACGACTCTGCTTGCTCCTTACCCCAGTGGAATGGAGGGTTTTTGCCTTTGGGGGACTGCCCTACAAGGAGGTCTTGCAGAGGAGCTGCTTTCTTTGTGTAGTCCTTTACAAACCTCCGGTAGTATCCTACTAGTCCCAAGAACTGACGCACCTCCTTGAGGTTCTTCGGCTCCGGCCACTTCTGGATGGCTGTGACTTTCTCCGGGTCTGGTGCTACGGCTTCCGGACTGACAATGTGTCCCAGGTACTGTACCTTCTTTTTGAGCAGGTGGCACTTTGAGGGCTTCAACTTCATCCCGTACCGGGACAGTGACTCAAATACCTCTGCCAGGTGTTTCAAGTGGTCCTCGTACGTTCTGGAGTACACAATTACGTCATCCAAGTAAAGTAACACAGTCTCAAAGTTGCGGTGTCCCAGGCAGCACTCCATCAATCTCTGGAATGTTCCGGGGGCATTGCAGAGTCCAAACGGCATGCTGTTAAACTCGCAGAGTCCCATTGGGCTGGTGAAGGCCGTCTTCTCCCGATCCTCCTCAGACACAGCTACTTGCCAGTATCCACTAGTGAGGTCAAGGGTGGAAAAGTAATTTGCAGACTTCAAGGCAGCTAGGGACTCCTCTATGCGTGGTAAAGGGTATGCATCTTTATGTGTAATGCGATTTACTTGACGGTAATCTACACACATTCTCATGCTCCCATCCTTTTTCCTAACCAGCGCTAGGGGAGCCGCCCAGGGACTACAACTATCCCTAATTACTCCCGCCTTCCTCATGTCATGCCGCATTTCTTTTGCCTTCTGGTAGTGAGCTGGGGGTATAGGCCTATAGCGTTCTTTGATTGGGGAATGGCTGCCTGTGGGGATATGATGTTGAACCCCCTTAACCCTCCCGAAGTCAAGTGGATGTTTACTGAACACCTGCGAGTATTCTTGAACCACCCGGTGTACTCCCTGTTTTTGATGGGCAGGAGTGGTGTCTGTCCCAACATGGAGCTGTTGACACCAATCCTCCACCTGGGTTGCAGGGTCATTATCCTCTACTTCATCTGGTGAGGTTAAGGACTCCTCCTCATGGATGCAGTTATTATTGACAGCATGTAATTTGGCAACAGTGGCATAACGTGGCAGTTTGACCTCATCTTCCCCTAGGTTAAGAAGACGGACAGGCACCCTCCCATTACGTACATCTACCACTCCCCTGGCAGTTAAGAGCGTGGGTCTGTGCTCAGAGCAAAGGGGTTCTACTACCGCCTGGTAGCTCTGTCCTCTAAGACCTATGGCAGCTCTACACCAGATGAGCATTTCACTCATTGGGGGAACGACAATGGGTATTGGTCTGTTACCCTCACGTTACCGATTTCACCATCTGTTAACTTTACTTGCTGTTGATACATCAGGACGCGGATCTCTCTTTGCAGCGCCCTCCTCTGTCTCGGTCTGGCAGTGTCAGCAATCTGTTGGAGCAATAACACAACCTCTCCCAAACAGTTACCAACAACATTAGTGCCTAGTACCATATATGGGTTGCTGTCATCAGGGTTAGTCTCCACTACAATTAGTCCCTGGTCCTTCAGCTCCACTCTCCCCACCTTTACAGTCACATTCTTAACCTCGAGTAGGTTAAGGGGGAGTCCATTTGAAGCATATACAGACAAATTTGGAGCTGGCGGACGTAGATCGTCCATGGACCAGAACCTCTTGTAGAGGACTTCAGGCATAATGGTTACCTGAGATCCTGTGTCCAGCAGGGCATGCGTCGGGATCCCGTCCAATACAATGGACAGGAAAGGTCTTCCTCCGACGAACCTGTTGTACCAGTCTGATGGGCCTGGTGAGTCTACTCCTGGGTGTCGGCCCTCGGACCCAGGGTTTTCTCGTTTAAAGGACACTTCTGGGCGAGGTGTCCGGTCTTACGGCATCGGTAGCAGGTTGGTTCCCTCGGTGGGCGGCGCTGGTCACTGGTCCTTGGCGAGGGTGGTGTTGGCCTCCTCCTCCTCCGCATCCAGGGGACATCCTCAGGGCTATTGGCTAGCAGGATTTTCCCTCCTTCCTCAGGCTCCATCCGCAGCTGCAGAGCACTCAGCACAGTGGTCAGGGTTTTGCTCAACTGACGCAGACTGTCCAGTTCTTTAGGGGACGTTGCTGGAACCTTAGCTTCAGCAGCCACTGGGGAAAAGGTGGGTGTAGCAGGCACTGGAGTAGCCCCACCCTGGTAACGTTGGATGGCATTTGTTTCCAGGGGCTGCAGTCCTTTTATAGCCATTTCCTTAAGATTGTCAAAGGTGGCATCCGGATGATCCAGGGACCACCAACGCACAGTCCTGCTCTCCTCTGGAGACTTCAGTCCCCGGACAAACTGTTCCTTCAGCATTTTGTTCTCATTCTCAACGCTGGTTTCACTAACCTGGTTCAGAGCCCGCAGGGCCCCTTGGAGACTCCAGGCATAGTCCCGAACATTGTCCTCTGGTTGTTGGGAGCAGCTGTAGAACCTCATCCGGAGGTCCGCCTCAGTAAGGTCCTCAAAGACAGTCTGTAGTTTTTGGAATATTGCGGACACTGACTCTTGGTCTGCGGCCGACCATGTTTCCACTTCCCGTTCCGCAGCACCGGTCAGTTGTCCTAATACAACGGCAGCTCTTTGTTTGCCGGTCATAGAGTACATGTCTAAGATACCACATATCTTCCGCTTGAATCCAGACAGGGTATCTGGTTTGCCGTTGTACTGGGGGAGCCACTTTGCTCCAGGAATGTACGGTAAAGTCATAGGAATCACAGGTGTTACAGGCGCTGCTGATGGAGCGGCGGCTTCGGCCTGCCCATTATCGGGCGCGGGCTGAACTTCAGGGACGTTGACCGGTAGGTCGGCGTTCTGCTGCTCGATGGACATCTTAGCGCCCCTCTAGTTAACCATGGCCTACCTTCTGGTTTTTCTTCCGGTAGGCCGCAGCTCCGCAGGTGACGGTTATCTTCAGGACCTTGCGTTGCTTGCGTCCTACGTCAGAGCGTTCAGCGACGCTCCGTACAGGACCTGGCGCTTCCTGCTTTGAGGTCGAGGCGTGGGGCGTGTCCAGGACTTCGCGCTCTTTTGCAGGTACGCCCCTTATTTTCCCGCGGTTACGCCCTTCTTCTCGCTCAGCGGCCCAACAATGGCGGCAACCTTCACCACAACTTTACGTACACAGTTCAGAATAAAGGCGCACAGTACCCAGTGGCAACGGGCAAAACACGGCGTCGTTGCAGCGGGCACGCAATCCTGTTCATGACGCCAGAAGAGATGACTAGCCCAGGGGATGGGGGATGACTCGGTTACCCGGGCCTTTAGCCTTAAGGAGGTCGCGGTGGTCGGCTCCCGGGCCCGTACTCTGGGGTCTCTCTTTAAAAAGGCGTTGATAGATATCAAGTTTATAAAAGTTTGTGACGCCACCTATGGTTTCTGATGATATTCACCAGCGCTGCGCAGTCCACTGAGGCCGGTGATAAGGCAGCTAGATGGTATGGCTCCCCACAGGTGGAGCTAGGCCTCAGGGCAGGGTACGAACGGGGAAAGCAGGACGAAGAGACCCCGCCGGGTCAGAGCAAGAACAGGGACGGACACAATAGTCACTTCAGTACCTTTACTGATGGAAATTCAGGCACTCCCCGGAGCACTGTAGGGTGAAGGGTGTATGTCCGGATCCTCCCCAATGAGCAGGTTTTGGGCCTCCTGGTTCTTGCTGCTGCGTAATAAGTTTCTGACTTGCCTGGAGCTAGGCCTAACTTTGTCTCTGTCCTGCGCTGGCTGACCTTGTGGTAGGGCCTTCTCTTGGAGTGCACGCTCCCGACCTACGGGGCCTATGTGTCTCCTGGCTCTGGTACGTATCAGCACTTTAGCTATCCTGGGACCTGTAGTTCTCCAGGGATTCCGGTTTATCTTACTGGGTCATGGAGATCCCGGTAAGCTTCGGACCCGGTGTCCGGTAACTGCTTCTTCGGGGTGAGCTAGTTAAGCTCCTCTGCCCCCTATGAACTAACTCTCTCTACTCTTTCGCCTTCGGCCTACTCGGACCCTCAATAGGCTACTCACACTAACGGCTGCGGGCCGCGGTTCACCGATCTTATGACACCTAAAGCTCACCTCACTGAGCTACACCGAGTCTTGATCTGGATAAGCTCCACTGCAGGATAGCAATTGCTGGAGCTGGAACAGACTTTTGTCCTCTGGGGTAACTCTTCTCAGACTGCACTGGACTCACTGCTAAACCAGAATAGACTAGACTGCTGCCTGGCTCCACCTTCCCTTTTATATCTCCCTAACGGGCTCCCTCTGGTGGTCTGAGGTGGAAGGTGGAGATGTGTGAATGGTTATGGGGGCCTCTTGTGGAGGAATCCTTCAATACACCCTTCTAGGATCTGTGATACCAAGCACAGCTGGGCTTCACATATCCACCACTGGGCCCCTCTTTTGTGCCCTCTAGATGGGAAAATTGTCCTTGCCCCCTGTAAAATATTAATGCCCTAGAAAATAGTGTCCACATTTTGCCCCTAGAAAGTGCCCCCTGTGCACTTTTGCTGGTCACAATACCCTGAGTGCGCCTATAACAACAATGCTTCTTAAATGCTCACTTAACATTTAATAATGTCCCCTGAGACCCTTAATATGCAGCTCCTCTATACACAATATGATGGGCCCACAGCTTCCCATACACAGGATAATGGGCCAACAGCTCCCTTATTCACAGGACGATGGGCCCACAGCTCCCCTATACATAGTATGATGGGCCCACAGCTCCCTCATACACAGAATGATGGGCCCACAGCTGCCCTTTACACAGTATAGTAGGCCAACAGATCTCCTATACACAGTATATTGGACTAACAGCTCCCCTACACACAGTATAATGGCCCCACAGCTCCCCTATAAACAGTATGATGGGTCCAAAGCTCCCTCATGCACAGTATCATGTGCCTACAGCTGCCCTATACACAAAATGATGGGGCAACAGCTCCCTTATACACAATATAATGTCTCCACAACTGTGTTATACACAGTATGTTGGACCCACAGCTCTCCTATATACAGTATGATGTCCCCACAGCCCCCTATATACAGTATGATGGGGTCACAGTTCCCCTACATACAATATGATGGTCCCCATACTGTCTGATTGCCCCACAGTAGGCCCCAAACTGTATAATGGCACTCAAATTGGCTTCATTGCTGTATAATGGCCACCACTCTTTATGAGAACCCACAACAGATGTTACTAAAATGTATGATGGCTCAATCACAATATGAGAGACTCCCACACTGTATGAGGAGTCCCCACACTGTATGATTGCCCCCATTGTAGGCCTCAAACTTTATAATGGCCCACACATTAGCTACCACACTATATAATAGCCTCCACATTAGCCCCCAAACTGTATAATAGCATCCGCATTAACTCCAAAAGTGTACAATGGCCCTAGCATTATCCCCAAACTGTATAATGGCCCCGATTTAGCCCCCAAACTGTATAGTATAATGGCCCCCGCATTAGCCTCCAAACTGTATAATGGCCCCCGCATTAGCCTCCAAAGTGTATAATGGCCCCCGCATTAGTCTCCAAACTGTATAGTAGCCCGTACATTAGCCTCCAAACTATACAATGGCTCTATATTAGTTGAAAAACTATATAATTGCCCAGCATTAGCCCCAAACTGTATAATGGCCCCTACATTGACTCACACGCTGTATAATGGCCCCCACACTTTACGAGGGGCCCCTTACATACTATTTCAAGATCCCCCAGAAAGTATAAGGGTCCCCATTGTTTATGATGCCCTCACAGTCACACTACAAGTTTTAATAAAAATAAAAAACATCATATATCCTCTTCATCCAGGATCCTGATGAGTCCATAGGCGAGGCTCAGGCAGATCAATGAGCTGATGTCATAGCTCCAACGCATATACAGAATGTCAGAGTCCCGGCGCTGCATGCTGTTATCACTGCGCCGGGACCCTGAATTCTACGCGTGCAATGGCACCTCTGCCACTGTGTCACCAAAGGAGAGCAGTAGTGCAGGAGGATCGTGCCTCCCTGCAATTCTGCACAGCTTAACTACTTTGCTTTGGAGCATCCTCAAGCAAAAGATCTATGAGGGTGGGAGGTAGTTCACAACAAAACAGTAGCTATGGAAGGCTATTCTGACATCCTGCAAATAAATTCAAGCAGAAAGTATCCAAAAACTCCCAAGTTTAATGGATTCAAGAGTTGTGAAGGTGATATCAAAGAATGGGTCCGATGTTAACATGTAACTGTTCAGATGTTTTTGATTGAAAAAGCTTTGGACTTCAGTAAATGTGACCTTCTAATGCTGAAAAATTCAACAAATGAGCATTTCAGTTCTTTACAACCTATAGAATCTTTGGAATAATAAAATGGAACATTGCATTTTGAGTTTTTTTAGTTTTGAAAAAAATACTGTTATCATTGGGAGGTTTGTCCAATAAAATTTGATTTATCCTCTAACAATTGATGATTTGAACTTCATACTGAATCATTTTCATCGACCATTTAGGAAAATCAGAGAAAAGGAGCATTTGCGAAATAATTTGGATCGTGATGTTAAGACACATACGTTAACAAACACAAGCAACCTCCCCGACCTGACAACACTGTCCCTGTTTGTAAGGAGACTCAGGGATATAACATAAAATAGGCTACAGGTGTCAGAAAGAATTATGGTATAAGCATAAGATAGTATAGATGAGTAGAGTTTGATACTTATGAGGATGTGGATCTGCGTATGGTCCAGGAGGTGGTTCTGGTGGATTCTCTCTTTCTTCTGTGTGTGTTCTTGAGCTCTGCCGGTCTCCTGAGCTCCTGTCCCTTGAGCCATCTTTTCATCTACATTTCAGTCATTGACTAGAACGTGTCCAGTCCTGATTGGTCTCCTCACCTTGTTCTGATGGAATGTGTTTGTCTATTTCCAAATAAGGAAAGTTGTAACATGTCATCATTGTATCCTGGCATTTAAAGAAGTTGTACACTACTTTCTAAGATTGCCCTAATGTATTAACCCTGTAATTATAAGACTTTTTGTATTTACCTTTGGTGGTCTCTATTGCCTGTGAGTGGCGCTACCGCGGGCCGCCCACAGGCATCACGTGACCCCTCACTGATGTGACGTCAAGTGAGGCATGATATCAGTGACACGGTCTCCGCGGTGGATGCTGAGCTGTGGGCGGGGTTACCCCACGCGTCACACCCAGCATCCAACGCTCGCTTTCCTAATGAATGAGGAGAGGGAGAGCAGGTGGTGGATGCTGAGTGTGACGTGCGGGGTAACCCTGCCCACAGTCCAGCATCCACCGTGGAACGCAACAGTAAGTCCGGAACTTGACGTGACATCAGCGAATGCCAGAGCCGGCTGTAGACGGGGGTCACGTGATGCATTGATAATAATTTCATCCCCTGCGCAATACTAAGGAAATCCTGAAAACATGATCTCTTGGGGGCAGTAAGGACTGGAGTTTGGGAAACACTGCTGTAGGGGAACCTCAGCAGATGACCCTGCTGTAACTGAAAAAAAATCTCTACACAAAGACCAACACTGATATTACTGCCATATGGTTAGCATATAGTGGTAGATACCAGTCCTGCAGAACATATAAGTGATTACAGTACAGTTACTGAATCTTAGGTGACTTACAGCTGACGTTTTTTCTGATGTTGTTGTGGCACCCCAGGGGTCTGGTTGCCACAGTAATAGAAATATTATGTCTGAGAGCAAGTGGGAGGTTTCTCTGGTCAGGAGCCCTAAGCATGCAACACGGCCCACCCAGACCTGGGAGGGGAGGAATCTGCCCTTATAAACTGGGTCTGGGGCGGGATTAGTGAGTGAAGTTCCAGACACAGGGAGAGTTACAACAGGAGCTCTGTAGGAGCAGGAGCGAGTGCCAGAGGCTGGAAGCTAGAAAGCTCGCCTTGGCTGAAGACACTAAACCCGGACACGGAGTCCGAGGCTGTGGGGACATCCAGGTCCAGCAGCAGAATCCAACCGGCAGGGGATTCCATGTCCTCTGGCCATAGAAGCCCGGAGGCACGGTCACAAGCAAGGGACCAGCACCGCCATCGTGAAGCGGAGGCTAACGGAAGGCCCCAAGTCACCGGCCATACGGGTGAGCACCACACGGTATACTCAGGGACGTGGGATACTTCTACCCGCATAGAGCAAGGTAGCCAGGAAAGAGTGCAGATAGTCGGGGAGGCCTACAACTCCACCTGGCCAGGGGAGATCCTACTTGCTTACAGACTGACCAGGCCCCTACTGCTAACCAGTACTCCCGGGAGGGTTTGCGTTATACCATCAGTAAAGACCCTTAACTGCACCACACGTCTCTGTGTTTCATCGCCGCACCAGCACCATCAGTACTGGGGCGCTCACACCATCACTCCCATCATCCACACTAGCTGCCCTGAGGCAATACTTCTCCCGTGGGGAGTTATCCCATACTCGGCTGCGCAAACAACATCAGCCTCAGCGGTCTGCAGCGCAGCGGCGGTCCCCACTGACCGCAATCCACGGGTGGCGTAGTCGGACATTGTTATTACCTAAGACTGCCACTGGTTTGACCGCCCTGGGCACGGACCGGGTCACCGCCACGGAGGACTACAACCCCCAGCGATCCGGCTCCGGGTATCCCCCTGCACAGCACAGGCCCAGGGGGGGCGCGTCAACTTTGGCGTACTCGGCAGGATACAAACCAACCCGCAACCACCGGGTACTGCGTGCCTGAAAAAAGACTTTTATACTTACCTGTGGTGAAGTTTCCCGCCGTCCGGAGCCGTTTCCCGCCATCGGACGCCATCTTGGACCGTTTCCCGCCGTCTTCTGCCATCTTCCCGCCATCCGCAGCTGCTTCCCGCCTTCGGACGCCGTCTTCGGGACGCCGCACGGGAAGAAGAGGGGCGTGGACGCCGAAAGCGCGCGAGATCCGAAGCTCCGCCCCACGCACTGACGCTGCACAAGGTCCTGGAAGGGAGGAAGAGCGACGCTGACATCATCGGAGCGCAACGCCAGGTCCTCTACCCCGACGATTGACTGCGGAGCCGCGGCCTACGGAAGAAGAGCATCACAAGGTAGGCCACGGTCCACTAGGAGAATGTCGGACACCGAGGGGAGCTCCACCGCCACACCGGCCGCCAGCGCAATTGCTGCTGCGGTCATGCCCTTCACCATGCCCTATATCCCGGGGGCAACCTGGCTACCCCAGTACTCAGGGGAGTCACATACCCTAAGTGACTTTAGGGAAAGACTGGATAGCCTCTTCCAGGTATACCCCCTCACGGAAGAGCAAAAAGTGAGCATCCTGGTGGTCCAGTTAATCGGGGCAGCCCAAAGGGAGGTAAAGTCCTGGTCACCTGGGAAGAAGAGGACTGTCAGAGAGATACTAGCCCGGCTGAAAGACACATTTGACACCCGCACCTCAGCCGAAATAAAGCTCAGATTTTACGGGTGCAAACAACGGGCACATGAAAGTATAAGAGACTATGCTCTAAACCTACAAGAGGCCCTGAGAGCCATTAAGCAGGCAGACCCTGACAGCGTGGGAAATGAAGACAAGCTGTTGACCGAACAATTTATTGAGGGTCTACTGTGCAATGCCCACCGAACCCAGTTGCGGGCAATGGCCTTACAGGACCCTGACTTGGACTTTGCACAGTTCAAGGACAGAGCCATCCGGGTGCTCCGAGAACCGGCACCAGGTGGCGCTGTGACCCACAGGCGCCCTGCTATCACTTATCACCAGGACGCGGCGCCCTTGTCTGCAGGGCCTGTGGGAGCTGATGCGCAGGCTTTGAACAATGACCCGGCAACAGACCTGCACCATCAGGTCCAAGAGCTGACTAAGAGCGTTGCCGCGCTAACCAGAACTGTGCAGTCTTTACAGGTCTCTTCTCCAGGAAAGATCCAGCTGGCATCCAGACCGGAGGACGTCCCGTGGCGCCGACTGAGGAGGACCCCACCGGCCAGAGGAAGACCCAGCGACCGGTACAACGAGGACGGAAGACCCATCTGCCGCCACTGCAATCAACCCGGACATATGGCAAGGTACTGTCATTTAAACGGGCTCAACCTGGGGTAGAGGGCCTACCCCCAGGCATAAGATCATCAGGCCCATCGAACTGGCGTGACAAATATGTAGGGGGACGTCCGGTCTTGCCTGTGGTACTGGATGGCATTCCTATGAGTGCCCTACTAAACACCGGGTCACAGGTCACCACCATCCCGTACGTGCTCTTCAAGCGGTACTGGAATGACTCGGACATAACCCGCTACCCAGATGACGACCTGAGAATTATAGCCAGCAATGGTCAGCCCGTGCCACAGATAGGATTTAAGGAAGTGACCATCAAGGTCGGTAAAGTTGAACTGCCGGCACAAGGACTTATCATTGTGGACATTGACCGTCGCGAGAGTCACCCAAAAATAACCCTAGGTACTAACGTAATTGAAAACTGTCTTGCAGAGGTTATTCTTATTTTGCAGCAGGTTGCCAAGAACGCCAGTTCCAGCCAGCAGCGTGTGCTCCAAAAAGAGATCCGGGCACTGATGAAGCGGCAACAACTGGAACTATCTGGTGGTGAAATAGGTAGCGTGAGAATGTGTGACCCGTTCCCTATTGCCATGCCCCCAAAAAGTGAGATGATGATTTGGTGCCGGGCAGCTATTGGTCTAAGAGGTAGAGACTACCAAGCAATGGTAGAACCCGTCTACTCAGACAGTAGGCCCACCATTTTGATAGCACGGGGGGTGGTCGATGTACGCCATGGGAGGGTGCCCGTCCGCATCATCAATATCGGGGAGAGAGAAGTATACCTGCCCCGGTATGCCACGCTAGCCAAATTGTTCACCATAAACCAGAATTCTGTAAGGGCCGTGGAACCCTTGCCTCCATCTCAACCAGAGGAAGGTAACGGCTCTAAGAAACCAATGGAGGACTGGTGTCAGCAACTGCATTTGGGTACTGACTCCACTCCCTCACACCAAAAACAGGGAGTCTATCGGGTGGTTCAAGAGTACGAGAGAGTGTTTAGTAAACACCCGCTGGACTTCGGGCGAGTAAAGGGGGTAGAACATCACATCCCCACGGGAGACCATCCTCCCATAAAGGAGAGATACCGACCCGTACCCCCTGCACACTATCAACACGCTAAGGGGATGCTAAAAGACATGAAGGAGGCTGGGGTAATTAGGGACAGCTGTAGCCCCTGGGCAGCTCCACTAGTCTTAGTGAAAAAGAAAGACAACACCATGAGGATGTGTGTAGACTACAGGAAGGTCAACCGTATCACACACAAGGATGCGTACCCGTTACCAAGGATAGAAGAGTCCTTAGCTGCATTAAAATCTGCTAACTTCTTCTCTACTTTGGATCTCACTAGCGGGTACTGGCAGGTTCCTGTAGCAGAGGTGGACCGGGAGAAGACCGCATTCACCACCCTGATGGGACTCAGCGAATTTAACTGTATGCCGTTCGGGCTCTGCAACGCACCAGGAACCTTCCAACGGTTGATGGAATGCTGTCTGGGACACCGGAACTTCGAGACGGTCCTATTATACCTGGACGATGTCATCGTCTATTCCAAGAACTATGAGGACCATCTGGAACACCTGGCCGAAGTGTTTGAAGCTCTGGCAAACTACGGCTTAAAGGTAAAACCCTCAAAGTGTCATCTACTGAAGCCAAAGGTACAGTACCTGGGACACGTGGTGAGTGCTGACGGAGTGGCTCCCGACCCTGACAAGATCACCGTGATTAAGGACTGGCCAAGACCATCCAGCATAAAGGAAGTGCGGCAGTTCCTCGGGTTGGTAGGCTACTACCGAAGATTCATTCCCGGTTTTACCAAGAAGGCAGCTCCTATGCAGGACCTCCTTATAGGCCAGTCCAGGAAGGCCAAAAACCAGAAGCCACCCTTCAAATGGGAAAAGCTGGAAGAGGAGTCCTTCCGCCAGCTGAAGATGGCCCTCACGGGAGATGAAATCCTGGCGTACCCTGATTACAGCCAGCCCTTTATCCTCTACACTGACGCAAGCAACATCGGGCTAGGAGCCGTACTGTCCCAGATCCAGCAGGGGAGAGAACGGGTAATTGCTTACGCCAGCCGAAAACTGCGACCCACGGAAAGAAACCCTGAGAATTACAGCTCGTTCAAGCTAGAGTTCCTGGCAGTGGTGTGGGCAGTAACCGAACGTTTCAAGTATTACCTTGCCTCTTCCAGGTTCACCGTGTACACGGACAACAACCCGTTGACACACCTGGACACTGCAAGACTGGGTGCCCTGGAGCAGAGATGGATGGCCCGCCTGTCCAATTATGAGTTCACGATCAAATACCGGGCAGGACGCTCTAATACCAATGCGGACTCCCTGTCCAGGATGCCAAACCTACCGGACGAAGGGGAGGATCCAGAAGAATTGGAAGAGATCGAACTCCCTGCGTTTCACCGTCATGGGATTACCCAGTATTCCCACCGTGTGAGGGGCCAGCGATCCACTACGTTCAACCCCTTACCCCACTACAACTGGGCGGAGACGCAAGACAGTGACCCCGCAGTCCGTCTGGTGAAGGAGATGCTGACCCAGGCTGACGCCCGCCTGGACCCAGACGCTCCGGAAGAGACCAAGCAACTGTGGACGGAAAAGAGCAGACTGTTCCTCTACAAGGAGAAGTTGTGCCGCAGAATGGTCAATTCCTGGACACATGAGCTGATCTGGCAGGTTGTGGTACCGAGACGGGACGCAGCTATGGTGCTGGAGGCCTACCACAATGGGGCAGGGCACTTCGGATGGAAGAAGCTGGAGTTCCTGCTGCGTGAACGGTTCTACTGGATAGGCATGAGAGGAGCCATTGAGAGGTGGTGTAGAGACTGTGGCCTGTGCAAGCTAAGAAGAAGGGACCGTGCCAGCCAGAGGACTCCCCTGCAGCCCATCATCACCAGGCAGCCGCTGGAACTGGTCGCTCTGGACCATGTTAAACTGGCTCCAAGCAGAAGCGGGTATGTCTACGCCCTAACCATCGTGGATCACTACTCCCGGTTCCTGGTGGTGGTCCCTGTCAAAGACCTGATGGCTCAGCCAGAGCCTTCCAGCTGCACTTCTGCCGCCCACACGGGTACCCGGACCAAGTGCTGACGGACCAAGGACCAGCCTTCGAAGCGGAGGTCTTCCAGGAGTTCTGCAACCTGTATGGCTGCAAGAAGATAAGAACAACGCCCTATCACCCCCAAACCAATGGACTCTGCGAGAAGATGAACCAGGTGGTGATAGATCTGCTAAAAACATTGCCCCTGGAAGAACGCAGTCTGTGGCCTGAGAAACTGCCCGATCTGGTGGACCTGTATAACCACATCCCGGTAGGTTCCACCAACTATACCCCGGCTTACCTAATGCAAGCAAGACCTGGTAAGCTGCCTGTTGACCTGGATATGGGAGTCCTGATACCCGAGGACACCTCGCCAGAGACAGACTGGGATACAGAACGGCAGCAGCAGTACCGGAAAGTACAGGAGAGCGTCGAGCGAAGTCTCAGTCAATCAAGAGAGAGGCAGTAGAGGACTTATAACCAATATGCTCCCGCTGTTCCCCTGGTACCTGGAGAGCAGGTCTTGAAAAGAAAAAGGCGGCTCCATAAGTTGGACGACCAGTGGGAAAAGGACCCGTACACCGTACTGCCCTCAAGCCACAATAATCCAAAGGTGTACGTCATCAGCAAGGATGGAGGAGAGACCACAGCCACAGTCTCCAGAGACCACCTGAAAAAGTGCCCCGAGAAGTTGCAAAGCACGGATGAAGATCAGGAAGACCCTCAACCCGTAGAGGAAAAGGAGGAAATGATCAGCACCGTACTCGGAGACTTTCCCCGGTCCTGGACACAAGTAAACAACGTTATCGTAGTGCCCGTCCTCACCTTTCTCCAGCCAGCCCCTCAAGTGCCTACAGAAGACCAGGTAGAGCTGGAAGAGCAGCCGGCCCAGGAGGCAGAAGAGTCCACACCAACAGCGCAGGAGAATCAACCCTCTGCTAGTAGTGAGCCTGCCGTGCCTTTAGTGAGCCAAAGAGTGCGCAGACAACTTCCCAGCTTGCCCATAACACCTCCTACACCCTGTAGTGCAGGACCAGTTAGTGAGCTCCGTAGGTCCACTAGAATCACTAGAGGTCAGATGCCCGCTCGCTGGAAAATCTAAACTAGTGCACTGTGAATTTATCTGTTTAACTGTTTATGGTTTTTGTTGTTGCCTGTTATTAATTATGTTTCTCAGTTACCCTGCAGATTTCTATGGACTAGCAGGTTATGGACACTGGATAACCGGAACAATCTTGTAGATAGTTGCACCTTGGTGCCTCTTGCGAAGACGGCCGCGGAAGAGAAAACCTGTCTGGCGTGGCCTCCTTGCGGTCCAAAGTAGCTAGCTTCAGCCTTGCAGCCACGCCCAGGGCCAACGCAAGGGGTTTGCTTTGGACAGGTCCCCTACTTCGCTTAAAACTTCACCTTGGGTGATATGGACACCCGGTTGCGGACACGCCGTGACCTTTAAAGAACTAAAGCTTCTTGTAAATATGTTATTGTATTGTTGTTTATACCCTTGTATTTATGTTTCTTTAAAAAAATGTGTTTAGTCCCGGAGTACTAAAATTTACTAGGGGGGAATGTGGCACCCCAGGGGTCTGGTTGCCACAGTAATAGAAATATTATGTCTGAGAGCAAGTGGGAGGTTTCTCTGGTCAGGAGCCCTAAGCATGCAACACGGCCCACCCAGACCTGGGAGGGGAGGAATCTGCCCTTATAAACTGGGTCTGGGGCGGGATTAGTGAGTGAAGTTCCAGACACAGGGAGAGTTACAACAGGAGCTCTGTAGGAGCAGGAGCGAGTGCCAGAGGCTGGAAGCTAGAAAGCTCGCCTTGGCTGAAGACACTAAACCTGGACACGGAGTCCGAGGCTGTGGGGACATCCAGGTCCAGCAGCAGAATCCAACCGGCAGGGGATTCCATGTCCTCTGGCCATAGAAGCCCGGAGGCACGGTCACAAGCAAGGGACCAGCACCGCCATCGTGAAGCGGAGGCTAACGGAAGGCCCCAAGTCACCGGCCATACGGGTGAGCACCACACGGTATACTCAGGGACGTGGGATACTTCTACCCGCATAGAGCAAGGTAGCCAGGAAAGAGTGCAGATAGTCGGGGAGGCCTACAACTCCACCTGGCCAGGGGAGATCCTACTTGCTTACAGACTGACCAGGCCCCTACTGCTAACCAGTACTCCCGGGAGGGTCTGCATTATACCATCAGTAAAGACCCTGAACTGCACCACACGTCTCTGTGTTTCATCGCCGCACCAGCACCATCAGTACTGGGACGCTCACACCATCACTCCCATCATCCACACTAGCTGCCCTGAGGCAATACTTCTCCCGTGGGGAGTTATCCCATACTCGGCTGCGCAAACAACATCAGCCTCAGCGGTCTGCAGCGCAGCGGCGGTCCCCACTGACCGCAATCCACGGGTGGCATAGTCGGACATTGTTATTACCTAAGATTGCCACTGGTTTGACCGCCCTGGGCACGGACCGGGTCACCGCCACGGAGGACTACAACCCCCAGCGATCCGGCTCCGGGTATCCCCCTGCACAGCACAGGCCCAGGGGGGGCGCGTCATTGTCATTCACTTTTCTTGTCTTTTCAAACTTGCTCAGACTCACAAGACAACTTCTCCAGCACCAACTCGTCTGCAGAGATTACAACAAAGACACATTTCACTTCTCATCTACCTGCACAAACTCCTCATCCTGCTGATAACCCAATACCAAGCATCTGCTGCTGTGTCCCTATTACTACACCTGCTGTGTGGTGCAATAATGGCTTCTCTTACTGCCCCACAAAGTAATGCCACAACTGTGCCCCTTACATAGAACAATGTCTTCTTTGTGCCCTCACAGTAGCATCCGCACTCTTTAATGGCCCCCACATTAGCACCCACACTGTATAATGATCCCCACACTTTATGAGGGTCCCTACAGTAGCCCCAAGCTGTATAATGGCCCTCATATTAGCGCCCACACTGTATAATGGCCCCCAAAGTAGTCCCCACAGTTTATGACGGCCCCCCCACAGTAGCTTCCACACTGTATAAAGGCCCCCCGCAGTAGTCCCCACACTATATAATGTCACACACAGTTTATGACAGTCCTCCCACAGTAGCTCCAACACTGTATAAAGGCCATCACATTATATGATGGCCCCCACAGTAGCTTCCACACTGTATATAGGCCCCCACACTTTATGATGACACCCACAGTAGCCTTCAAACTGTGCAATGACTCCCACATTAGCTTCCACACTGTATAATGAGCCCCGCATTAGCTCCCTTGCTGTATAATGGCCCCCGCATTAGCTCCCATGCTGTATAATGGCCTCCACATTAGCTCCCACTCTGTATAATAGCCCCCACATTAGATCCCATGCTGTATAATGGGCCCTGTATTGGCTCCCATTCTGTATAATGGCCCCCGCATTAGCTCCCACTCTGCATAATGGCCTTTGCATTAGCTCCCACACTGTATAATGGCCTCCTTATTCCGTGGGCAACTTCTATGAACTCTTAACTTTAGTTCCTATCTTAAATTTTCTATTGGATTCGGGTCAGGTGATCAGCACGGCCATTCTAGCAGCTTTATTTTCTTTCTTCGAAACCAATTGAAAGTTTCCTTGGCTGTGTGTTTGGTATCATTAGCTTGCTGAAATGTTCACCCTCATTTCAGCTTCATCATCATGGTAGATGGCAGCAGATTTTTATCAACAATGTCTCGGTACATTTGTCCATTCATCCCTCCTTCAATTACATGAAGTTTGCCAGTGCCATGTGCTGAAAAATAGCCCCACACCATGATATTCCCACCTCCAAACTTCACTGTCGGTATGGTATTTTAACATGGTGTGTATTATGGCATCCAAACAGTTCACTTTTGGTCTCATTTGACCAGACTATATTCTCTTAGTGTTTCACAGGCTTGTCTAAATGTTGTTGAGCAAAGTTTAAATGCACTTATACAGGCTTTTTGCTCAGCAATGCAGTCTTGCGTGGTGAGCGTGTATACAAGCCGTGGAGGTTGAGTGCATTACTTACAGTTTTCTTTGAAACAATTGTACCTGCTGATTCCAGGTCTTTCTGTGGCTCTCCACAGGTGGTCCTTGCCTCTTGGACAACATTTCTCATAATTCTTTTCACTCCTCTGTCTGAAGTCTTGCGGGAGCACCTGGTCATGGCCGGTTTGTGATGAAATTGTGTTCTTTCCACTTCCGGATTATCGCCCCAGCAGTGCTCACTGGAACATTCAGTAGTTTAGAAATTGTTCTGTCAATTCCAATCAGTATGCTTTGCAACAATAAGGTTGAGACAGCTCACTGGTTTTACCCATCATGGGATGTTTCTTGTGTGGTATCTTGGTAATGAGACACCTTTTTATAGGCCATCAGTTGAACTGATATTATTTTTCACTAAGTGGCAGGATTGCTTCCTAAGTACTGATACATTTCAGCATGACTTTCCATGGCTTTTTGCACCTCTCTTGCTTCATGTATACAATACTTTTTCCCTGTGTCATTTCTTATTATTACACATAACTTCATTTATGGACATCTATGGTTTGATTTCTTTGCCTGTGTGGATTGGATGGGTTGTTACCGACATCTGGTGAGAATTTCATGTCAATAGCACCTTTAAAAATATATTTACTTAGAAAATTGGTGACGTGTTCAATATTTATTTCACCCGCTGTACATACAGTATAAACACACACTTATCTACTCACATGCACATGTATCTATCCCGACATAATCCTTATCTAATTATTTGATAGTTATGTTGTTGGCGTAACACCTTTTAATATAAACACCTGACCAACCTTCCTCCTGGGACAAATGTAGGAATGTCATTGGAATTTACTGAGGTGTGGTGGACAAGCAAGAACCAAACTAACATCTTTCAGGTGGAGTGAAAAGTTAATACCAAGGACATGAGGACAAATACCTGATAAATCAATGTACGTACATACACATAAAATCTATATTCAGTGCCTTGCAAAAGTATTCATTCCCTGTAAACTTTTCCGCATCCAAAAAATGCAGCAAAAACATAGTGTGTGAACAAGCCCTTAATTAGAAAATTAGACTCATTTTATTTAAGGAGGTAATCAGTATAGAAATAAAATGTCCGCTGTCTTATTACATTGGCAGAAAGCTGTCCTAGAATGTTAATAAGACGAGTGAGTGCAAGTGATCATGTGCAGCAGGAAGCAGTATCTCTCCATTCATGTGAAGGAAGATGTGCTTACAGTGGATATTCTAATTTAATGCTGGAGATACCAGGGGTGCTGACGTAAGAAAAGGCTGCTCACACTGCTGTCCACCCTGTCTATCTGATCTAATACAGGAGTTACCAGTAGTGCTGAGGTAAAAGAGGCTGCTCACACTGCTGTCCACCCTGTCTATCTGATCTAATACTGGAGATACCAGGGGTGCTGAGGTAAAAAAAAAACTGCTGTCCACCCTATCTCTCTATTCTAATACTGGAAATACCATTGGTGCTGAGGTAAGAAGAGGACACTCACACTGCTGTCAACCATGTCTATCTGATCTAATTTTGGAGATACCAGGGATGATGAGGGAAGAAGATGCCGCTCACACTGCTGTCAACCATGTCTATCTGATCTAATATTGGAGATACCAGGGATGATGAGGGAAGAAGATGCCGCTCACACTGCTGTCAACCATGTCTATCTGATCTAATATTGGAGATACCAGGGATGATGAGGGAAGAAGATGCCGCTCACACTGCTGTCCACCATGTCTATCTGTTCCAATGTTGGAGATGCCAGGAGTGCTGAGGGAAGAAGAGGCTCATCACACTGCTGGCCACTGTGTCTATCTGTTCTAATACTGGAGATACCAGGGATGCTGATGTAAGAAGAGCTGCTCACACTGCTGTCCACCATGTCTATCTGTCCTAATACTGGAGATACCAGGAGTGCTGAGGGAAGAAGAGGCTGCTCACACTGCTATCGCACAGTTCCCTAAGCGCACACTCTTCTGACAGCATGTCACAAGGTAAACTGTTATCTTTTACTCTGCTCTGAGACTCATATTTTGGTGTATTAGGAACAGAGCAGCGTTATTTTATGATTGACTTTATATCTGCCTAAATCTCTCAGCATGTGCTAGTATTGCATTAATTGTCATCTTTGTTAACTTTTACTGTCATTACATATATTTGCTACATGCTATAACAATATCTAATGAATCTGCATGCTATCTTTTGATATAATCACTATGTATCGCTATAGGGACCTGGTTTCTCCTTTTTGTACTATGGTGATCCTTTTCCATCTACCCATAGTGCTTTTAGCAGCCCTTCTCACCTCTTTTCTCAAGACTCTTGTTGCTGTCTTTTTGTATTTATATAATGTAAAATAAAATGTATTACTTTAAAACTGATCCCTTGTTTTTTTTGATTTTCTGGTTATCCTAAATTGGCTGCAATTACCTCATAACACTTGAATATATTAATGATATTCACGGTAATAAAAAGAGGGATAAAAGGGGAGACAGATTCTAAGTGTAGATGAATATGTGCATTTGCCACAACAATATTTTTTTTTTGCATTCACCCTTTAGATGTCTTGTGTTTTCACTCAAATGATCCGTATAGTGGTCAGCTCTTTTCAATCCTCCGGTCTGCAGCACAAATGCGGGAATTATGTCAGCCATGGTATAAGGCTTGCATGTTGGATAGTGTAATGGAAAGAAGGTTTCCCTTTTTCGGCGCTTCCGGAGGATAAAGATGGTTAAAGATTAATTATTTTTCTCAATATCAGATTTATTCGAACATTTTTCTAAGAACAAACAACGCGTTTCTGCCAGCAACAGCCTTCATCAGGTATAATATGCACTTATTACATATACATATTAATGATATTGTAATACGTGTCAGCCAGGGTATAATTTAC
Organism: Phyllobates terribilis; assembly: GCF_046119375.1. Classification (NCBI taxonomy): domain Eukaryota; kingdom Metazoa; phylum Chordata; class Amphibia; order Anura; family Dendrobatidae; genus Phyllobates; species Phyllobates terribilis. The sequence continues at coordinate 86,301,896 of NW_027362768.1, read as the reverse complement.
AGTTAGTCTCTTTTCTTTTTGGGTATATATTTGACTTTGGGAGTGATCCCACTTTTCAGTGGTATCTTTATAGGATTATATAACTCCTGTCCACTGTGTCTATCTGTTCTAATACTGGAGATACCAGGGGTGCTGATGTAAGAAGAGGCTGCTCACACTGCTGCTCACACTGTTTATCTGATCTTATACTGGAGATACCAGGGGTGCTAGGATAAGAAGAGAGCACGCACACTGCTGTCCATAGTGGTTTCTGTGAGCTGGAGATAACCTATAACACATACTGTCAAGCTATCTTCAGGACAGAGCAGCAGAGCTTTCTTTTGCACATGCTCACAGATATTTGTCATATTAACATTGTAGGACCTGTAGCAAAGTCAGATAGGACAGGGTTAAATGCCAGCTCTGCAGGGTTTGATTAAAGGCATGTGCCAGTGACTCGCCCCCTGGGCCGTGGGGCACCCGGAACCGGGCTTCAGTGCAATGTTGGGGGTAGTAGTGGCAACCCGATCCCGTGGCTCAGGGTGGTCAGACCGAATGCTGTGGCAATTTCTTTGTAGGGTTTTGAATGTCCGACTAAGCCACCCGTGGATTGCGGTCAGGGATGACTGCCGCTGCAAGGCAGACCGCTGAGGCTGATGTTGGTATGCAGCACAGGGATAGGATAACTCCCCATGGGAAGAGTGTAGCCTCAGGGCAGTGTAATAGGATGCTGGGGGTGATGGTGCAGGCCGCAATAATAAGGGTTCAGAGTCTGCTTCAAACAGTCCAGGGTCTTTATTGTAGTTAGTACTAATGACCCAACAGGAGTACAGGGTAGGAATGGGCCTGGGGGTCTGAGAGCATTCGGGCGAGCCCCACTGGTCAGGGTGAGTGGGTAGGCCTACCGTTCTCTCTCTGCCCTTGCTGACTATCCCCCTTTTCGTGGTGTGATAGCCCACATCCCTGAGCTGGCCGTGTACTACGCCTGTATGGCTTGCGACTCGGGCCTTAGGTACCTGTTGCTTCTCCGTGCTGTACCGGTCCCTCTGTGTGGCAGAGCCTCCAGGCTTCTCAGGCCAAGGGACCTGAAATCTGCTGTTGGTTATCTGCTGCCGGGCTTGCAACCCTGACAGCCTCGGACCCCAGTGTCCGGTTGTGTAGTTCTCTCTCAGCCAGGACCCCCTCTCGTCGCCTCTTTCCCTGGCTTGCTGTTCCTCCTCTGCCTCCCGGACTCCTCAGCTGCTGCTGACCTGTCCCTTTCCTCTGGGAACCCTTCTGGATGCTTCAGAAGTGGGTCCTGGTCTCTCTAACCCTGCCCTCAGTTCCAGCTTTTATAGGGGCAGCCTGCTCCCCCTACTGGCCTGGGACAGGAGGTGCTGCATGCTAATGGTCCCTGACCAGGGAACCTCCCTTCTGCTCTCAGACACAGCCTTTGATATTTGTGGCATCCAGGCCTGGGGTGACACACCAGCTTTTTACTAGAACCAGGAAATGGATTCACTGGGTATCAGTCTGCTGGATGAAGCAGAGTCAAGTGTGCTGGAGAACAGAGAAGTGTGTGGATTCTGTTGGGAGCTGCAGAGTATTGTCCTGGATTGCTACATGAGTGAGAGACGTCATATGTGTCTGGGAGTAGAGGTGAAGAGACCTCTTGGTAATAGTCCCTCTGACAAGACTTGAGAGACAGCTAGACATTTTTGCTGAATGGGAGAGCCCGCATATGGCAGTATATGGACTGTTTATTTTGTTCCTTTATGCCAGAGAAGTCTGTTTTTTTTCCGTTCTGCTGGAAGTTTATGCATTTCAATAAACCTCCTTGTTTGGCAAAGGAACTACATGCCTGTGTGAAAGCTGCCAGCTTCCTAAAAGAGAGTGAACTGGTGGATGAAATCTACAATTGGTGGATGAAATGCGGGTGTGAAGTCCCAGAAATCACAGGCGATTACAGTATAAAGATTAAATATCCTGGTTAAAGGCAGCTACAGCATTGCAAACACAGTCTGAAAACATGAAGGAGCTTCTTAAGCAATTAGTCAAGGTGCAGCAGCAGAAGCCGCAGCAGATACAGCAGCAACATCAGCAGCCGATGCAGCAACACTGCAGCATCAGCAGCAAATGGCTTTCTTGACAGAAACTGTCAGGGCCAGTGAGACGGCGCTTTCCGCCAGCCAAAAGGGTAGTATCTTTGTGAGGTGAACAGTATGGGAGGCCTTGCAGAAAATGACTCTGGAGAATGACGTCAAGGCTTTCCTTACTGTCTTTTAGAGAGTGGCAGACAGGGAGAAACTGCCCCCAGAGAAATGGGCAGAGGTTCTGGCTTCATACCTTACTAGGGAACCGCAGAAATCATATTGTGACCTCGCCCTGCAGGATTCCAAGGAGTATGGCAAGCTTAAAGAGGAGATTTTGCCACATTTAGGCGTAACCCAGTCTGTCAAAGCGCAACGAGTGCACCTTTGGAGTTACCAAAGGGACAAGATGTTCCCGATGTTCGACCTGTTACACCTGGTCCAGAAATGGCTATTGCTTGAGACCTGTCTCTGGCACAAATGGTGGAAAGAATGGTAGTGGACAGATTTATACACTCACTAACTAAATATGTACAAAACTGGGTTGCCCAGGGAGATCCCAGAACGCAGATGACTTAGTAAGCTAGGTGGAAATATACCTAGCTGCAGAGAACTCCCTGAGCAGTCAAGGGAGCCTGAGTTAATTTTTCAAAGATAACTAAAAGAAGGGGTTCAAGTTCACCTCTGAGGGTGCACAAGGTCCCAGGAGGAGCCTGGGCCGGGTTCAAAGGGTACATCTTGTAACATTGTCTGTTGGAGGTGTAGTGCCCTGGGTCATATATCAGCCAATTATCCTTTAATTTCAGAGCCAATGGACTGCTTGGTAGGCTGGCACTACTCCTTCTTTGCTTAGCTCGCCTGTAGTGCTGTTCCTCATCTTGGTGAGGGGCCTTAGGAATGCCAGGTGACTGTGAATGGTATCCAAGTGATGAGGCTTGTGGACTCTGGAGGTTTGGTGACGCTGGTAGGGGCCACACTTCCAAGTGTACCAGTCCTGGGAAGGTGGTGGGCGTCAGGTGTATTCATTGAAAGGCCAAGAACTTTTCTGTGGCCATGGTCGACATTAACACAGACTGTGGTCCATGACCCATAGTGTGTGGTCAAAAACTTGTCACATTCTATAATTATCCGCCTTGATTTTCCTCTGTTTTGGGATTTGTGGAGGACAGCGGTACCGCCTGGTAGCTCAGTTGACAACCAGGTTACTGTGATAAAAACTTCATCACATGTTGTGGCCGATGATCTGCCATTTTCTGTACTGGTTGGCAATAAGGATGTGGAAGCATCACCTAAAGTCAATATCCCTGAGCTGGAGGTGTCCAGGGAAGTCTTTGGCACTGTCCAACTCAGGGACTTAACTTGAGGGACCAAGGTGATAGACCAAGTAAAAATCGCCTCCTCAAGGCACAGCACAAGTGGTATGATCCAGGGGGTATGGTGGGTTGACTCGAGTGAAACAGTTTAAACTTGGGATCGGATGCAGGTGTTGGTGCCCACAGTGGAGAGCAAATCCCTTGCCAAGTGGCAAGGACCCTATCCAGTGGTGAGAAAAAGAAGCCCTATCAGTTGGGTTATATCAACTTAACCCCTTCACGACCGACCTTGGGATTTTCCGTTTTCGTTTTTCGCTTCCTTTCTTCCAAGAGCCATAACTTTTTTATTTTTCCCTCAATATGGCCGTATGAGGGCTTATTTTTTTGCGTAACAAATTGTACTTTTGAATAATACCATTGATTTTTCCATATAGTGTGTCAGAAAACAGAAAAAAAATCCAAATATGGTGAAATTGCAAAAAAGTGCAATTCCACAATTGTTTTTTGTTTTTTTTGCCAAGTTCACTAAATGCTAAAACTGACCTGCCACTCTGATTCTCTAGTGCATTACGAGTTTGCGCATACCAAATATGTATAGGTTCTTTTTTTATTTAAGTAGTGAAAAAAAAATCCAAACTTGTAAAAAAAAAAATGGCGCCATTTTCCGAGACCTGTAGCGTCTTCATTTTTCGGGCTCTGTGGCTGGGTGAGTGCTTACTTTTTGCGCACCGAGCTGACATTTCTTATTAATACCATTTTGGGGTAGATACAATGTTTTGATCGCCTGTTATTGCATGTTATTGTAATGTTGCAGTGACCAAAAAAAACATAATTCTTGTGTTTTGATTTTTTTATCATTACGCCATTTACCAATCGGATTATTTTTATATTTTGATTGGTCGATTCTGAACGCGTCAATATCAAATATGTGTATTTTTTTGTTGTTGTTGTTGTTGTTTTATTTTGAATGGGGCAAAAGTGGGGTGATTTGCACAACATTTCTTTTCTACTTTTTACTTGCTTCAATAGTCTCCCTAGGAGACTTGAAGCTGAGATAATCTGATTGCCTGTGCTACACATAGCAGGGCCCCAGCCCTGCTGTATATAGTAGAATTGATCATCTGCTATGAACGGCGGCCTTGGGGCGGCGCTCATAGCAAATCGCAATGACAACCACAGGGGTCTCGTGCAGACCCCGGGTTGTCATGCCAACCCATCGGCGCCCCATGATCATGTGACAGGGGCGCCGGTGGGCAGAGCTAGTGACGCACATCCAGTTCAGATATTAACAGCAGCCTTTAATAAGTTAACAGCCACGAGTGGATCGCGATTACACCTGCGGCTGTTAGAGGCACAGTACTGCTGATCATGTTTCTTTTTGATAGGGACGGTATTCTTAATTGCTACTTTGAACACCAGTTTTCAATTATTTGTATTATACAGTAGTGATCGTCCTTAAATAAACCTTGAGAGAAATGTGCCAAATAGACATTAAATTAGTACAGCCCTCGAGGCTCAAAGAATCGCTCATTCATGCAAATTATCTTGTTATGTCAGATAAATATGAGAAGTAGAAATAAGCGGATACTTTGAAATTCAAATTCACTAACTTCTCTAAATTTTCCCCTAAAACAAGATTTTCAGCTCAGAAATTTGCACATATCTCATAACTGCAAAGCTTGTAATTGCTCAGAAAATACACGTTTGGGAGAGGAGTGAGACAACTTCACTGACCATAAGAGCTTACACTCTACAGGAGAGAGAGAGGAGCCACTGGCCATAAGAGCTTACACTCTACAGGAGAGAGAGAGGAGCCACTGACCATAAGAGCTTACACTCTACAGGAGAGAGACAGAGACTTATCCAGTGACTCTGGAGATGGAAAATCTCCAAATTTTCCCCAAAAATTAGATTTGCAGAGAATAAATTTGCACAAATCTCAAAACTGGAGAGCTTGTAATTGCTCAGAAAATACACGTTTGGGAGAGAAGAGAGAGAAGCCTGATGACCATAAGAGCTTACACTCTACAGAGCTTTAATTCTATAGAAGAGAGAGAGAACCCCGCTGACCATAAGAGCTTGTACTATACAGAAGTGAGAGACTTACCCAGTGACCCTGGAGATGGAAAACAACTCTGCCGTACAAACTGCACTGGGAACCGCTGATCTGTGATGGCCCAGGTACTGACCACCACTGTATAAAGGTATGATAATCCGCTAGATGTAATGCAGAGCATTATGGGGAGGTCTGCACGGTAAAACAAGATGATGTTGCCCGGCACTTTGGTGCTTCAGCAGTGTGGAAAATATTGATGGGGAATTGTTTTTTTACAAATCGCAAATCTAATCTCAAAATGTTCGAAATTGTGTGAAACCATGAATTTCTGGAAATTTGTCTCAGATGTGATTGAACGTGGATCGATCCGCTCATAATAAGTGAGATGGTAAGATTGCCAAAGACTGTTCAATCAAGTGGCACTATTTTTAGATTGATAAGTCTATATACTCACATTTAGAGCTCACTCACATTAGTGTATAAAAAATATCTCCGGTGTTGCTCCTGAAAAGTTGGACGAGTGGTATCTGTATGGTTATTATTATTATTTATTTATATAGCGCTATTGATTCCATGGTGCTGTACATGAGAAGGGGTTACATACAAAATACAGATATCACTTACAGTAAACAAACTAACAATAATAGACTGGTACAGAGAGAAGAGCACCCTGCCCTTGCGGGCTTACATTCTACAGAATGGTGGGGAGGGAGACAGTAGGTTGGGGGGTTGCAGTAGCTCCGGTGTTGTTGAGGTGGCAGCAGGCAAGGTCATGGCAGGCTGTAAGCTTGTTTGAAGAGATGGGTTTTCAGGTTCCGTCTGAAGGATCCAAATGTGGTGGCTAATTGGACGTGTTGAGGCACAGAATTCCAGAGGATGGAGGATATTAGGGAGAAGTCTTGGAGGCGATTGGGTGAGGAACGAATAACTGGGGAGGAGAGAAGGAGGTCTTGGGAAGACCAGAGATTACGTGAGGGAATATATAGGGAGATTAGTTAAGAGATGTACCGAGGAGAAAGGTTATGTATGGCTTTGTATGTCAGTCTTCTGAATAAAGATGTAATTGAGTGTTTGGTCATGCCATGTGATGCCTATTTATGCTATACTTTTATGCCTTTTTTAATAATTTTTTTCTGTTGTTTTTTATTGTGAATGAAATAAAGAATTGTTATTTTTTAAGAAACCTCGATCTGTGTTCATTGGTTTTTGTCAGTGTTAGTAGTATGAACTGGATACGCTGGGCAATTGGGAGCCAGTGAAGGGAATTGCAAAAGGGGGTAACAGAGGAGTAGCGAGACGAGAGATGAACCAGTTGCGCAGCAGAGTTAAGGATTGACTGGAGAGGTGCGAGATTGTTGACAGGTAGGCCACTGTTGCAGTAGTCGAGGCGGGAGATGATGAGGGCATGCACAAGCAGTTTAGTAAATTGAGGGTTGAGGAAAGGACAGATTCTGGAAATATTTTGAAGCTGGAGGTGACAGGAGGTGGCGAGAGCTTAGATGTGTGGTTTAAAGGACAGGGCAGAGTCAAGGGTTACTCCGCGGCAGCGGATTGCCGGTACAGGGAAAAGCGTGATGTCATTTATTGTGATAAAAAGATCAGGTGGGCAAGATACGTGAGATGGAGGAAAAATGATGAGTTCAGATTTGTCCACATTGAGCTTGAGGAAGCGAGAGGAGAAGAAGGAGGATATGGCTGATAGACATGCTGGGAATCTGGACAGCAGAGAGGTGACGTCTGGGCCAGAGAGGTAGATCTGGACATCATCAGCGTACAGATTTTACTGGAAGCCATGCGATTTTGAGATGTCACAGGCCAAGGGTATAAATTGAGAAGATTATGGATCCTAGGACAGAGCCTTGAGGGACTCCAACAGAGAGAGGGTGGGATAAGGAGGTAGTGTGGGAGTGGGAGACACTAAATGTGCGGTTGGAAAGGTATGAGGAGATCCAGGATAGGGCAAGGTTTTTTACACCAAAGGAAGAGAGTATCTGTAGTAGGAGGCAGTGGTCAACTCTGTCGAAAGCAGAGGACAGGTCAAGAAGGAGGAGTGTAGAGAATTGTCTGTTAGCTTTGGCTGTAAGTAAGTCAATAGTAATTTTAATAAGGGCAGTTTCAGTGGAATGGTGGAGGCAGAAGCCAGATTGTCGGTTGTCGAAGAGAGAGTTAGATGAGAAGTGAGAGGAAAATTCAGCGTGACCGTGTTGCTCAAGGAGTTTGGAGGCAAATAGGAGCAATAATATGGGGCGGTAGCTGGACAAAGCGGTTGGGTCGAGGGATGACGTTTTGAGGATGGGCGTGATTGTGGCATGTTTGAAGGCAGAGGGGAAGGTACCAGAAGTTAGTGACAGGTTCAAGAGATGGGTTAGGGATGGGATGAGTGTGAAGGTGAGGTTGGGGAGGAGGTGGGATGGGATGGGGTCGAGTGCACAAGTGGTGAGGTGTGATTTGGAGAGGAGATAAGTAAGGTCTCCTTCAGTGATGTTGGAAAGGGAGGTTATGGGGAAGGGCAATGGTCTAGAAAACAAAAGGGTTGTGGTGGTCGGACAGTAAAGACTTGCCTTGTTTGGTCAATCTTGTTTTTGAAGTGTGTGGCTCACTCCTCAGCAGAGATGACGGAGGGCAGAGGGGGCAGTGGAGGGCGGAGGAAAGAGTTAAAAGTGTTGAATAACTGTTTGGGGTTGTAGGATAAGGAAGTTACGAAGGTTGTGAAGTAGGCCTGTTTAACAGAGGTGAGGGCTGATTTGAATGCGAGTGTTGCTTGCTTGATTGCAGTGAAGTCATCTTACGAAATGTGTTTTCTTCCAACGCCGCTCCGCAATCCTGGACGCTTGCCGAAGCTTTTTAGTGAGGTTGTTGAGCCAGGGTTGCCTATTGTCTCAACTTGTCATGCAAGTGCTATGTGAATGTGCGATATTTTTCCTCATCCAGCATCCGTTTGACATCCGTATGCAAAGCTTTTTTAACATCATCTTTTACATACTATAATTCTCTATGAAATTTAAAGCTAATTTACAAACTAAAGCAATGATATTTCCAGATAGAATAGATGGATATGCTGTAGATATATAATTTCAGAAGCCCCCTAGATATAATAAACTTGCACCCTTTAGTGCCTTTCATGTGGCACTAAAGGCTGTTTATCCTTATTTAATCTATTACATAAATTAATAATTTTCAAAAAATGATGTGGGCCCCCCCCCCTATTTTTGATAACCAGTCAAGGTAGAGCAGACAGTTGAGAACTGGGAAAGTCCCTGGTTATTGGGCTCTTCCCAGCCGGAAAATACAAGCCCGCAGCCGCCCCAGAATTTGTGCATCACAGTACTGTAGATGCATCAGTTCTGGCACTTAGCCTTGGCTCTTTCCTATTGCCCTGGTGCGGTGGCAATCGGGGTAATGGTTTATGGGTTTTATGTCAGCTGTATAATGTCAGCTGGCATCAAGCCCTGGTGTTAGTAATGGATAGGTGTCAGACACCCCCATTACTAACCCAGTAAGTTCAAAGAAAAAAACATACACACAAATATTTTACTTTTCGAAACAACCCACCCCCGGTTTTAGCCCTGTTTCACTAATTTATTAAAAAAAAAGCCATCCAGTCCAGGGATTCTGATGTAGTTTACCGAATCTAAAGTAGCCCTCAAATTGGAACCTGAAAGACATAAAAAGAGAGAGGTAAAGAAATAAAAACAAGGAACAGTCCCTCATTCACCAATTCATTATTAAAAAAATAATCCCAGCTCCGACAGAATCCATGGCTTGCTTGAAAACCATTGTTCTCCACAGCACATTGTGTAAACAGTATGACGTGCTGTCGATAAAAAAAAAGTGACAGTTGTTCTGACCACATCGGAAGCCTTTTTGGCCTGTTTAAAGATTCTATTAAATGACTGCCGATCGCAGGCATACAGCTGATCAGCAGTTGTTAAAAGACCAGAGTGTGTATCGTGCACACAATTAAGAAAAAAAACAAACATATGTAAAATACCTAAGCAGGGTAGTCGTGGGCGAGCTGTAAAGACTGCAAGTGCTGGCACCCTACAGGAAAATTTTGTCCCACTCCCAGTGTGCTGTTAGGTGTGGGGTGCATCACAGTCACTTGTGGGCCATAGGCCTCCACTGACTCCAGACTTCCATCTTCTGGAACTGCTGCACACAATCGAGGGGACATTAAGTGTTTTCCATCAGTCAAACGTTTACTGTTCACAGTCATTGCATTGGAGCATGTGGGATATGGCATAACAGGTTCAAGTCTTTCCCTCAGGTACCAGACATAACATTAGCCCTAGTACTCGTTCCCAATAGAGAATCCATTCTCCTGCTGTCTCCACTACCTCTAGGGATCCCTCTTTACCGATGGCAGTGTACCTGGATTCCATCATCCTCCGCCTTTGAGGATCCGTGTCCATCTTTACCTGAAAGCCTGCAGGTGCGATATGCCCAGTGGTGCCAGTCTTGAGGTTCCGGGCCTGATGAATGGATCTGCATTGAGGAGTTGAATGGCAATCCACTGCCCCAAATGATAGGCCCATTTTGGCCCTAGCAGCCCACTGCACTTGAACTCCATGAAGAACTTGCGTGAACCTTTCACTGCTCCTAACCACACATATCCAGGACGTACCCCTCCTTTTATTAACACTATTCCCCTCCCATCTGTGGGCCTGTACCTAACATAAACTATTCCTTGAGACAAATGGATTCTGGAGACGCTCCTATGGAAGAAAGAGTAACCAAAAAATTGTTGAATCTTCCAAATGTGGTGCAATCACATGGAGGATATTCCACAAGGGATTAATATTTGTAAGTAAAATGAGGGTGGTGGCGCTAGTGGGTGGACACTATGAAGTGTGTGAGACACACCCGATGAAGGATCTCTGAGCAGAAACGCGTTGGGTGATCCTTTTTAAAGACTCCCTTCTCCCTTCCCTTTTTTGTTTATCCATGTCCCTTATGTGTATTCACGGTTTTATGATTTTTTAATAAACCTACAAATATTAATCCCTTGTGGAATATCCTCCATGTGATTGCACCACATTTGGAAGATTCAGCAATTTTTTGGTTACTCTTTCTTCCACGGGAGCGCCTCCAGAATCCATTTGTCTCAATTTGTTCATGTGGTGGCTGTCTTTCGAGGAGACGTCTTTCGAGGAGACGTACTTCAATGTCTAACTTTAACCACTACCTAAATATTATTAAACAAGTAGATCCCCAAACAGCAATGGTCTCTTTTAGCAGCATAATGGTCCTCGCCTACTGCAAAATTGTTCAGGAATGCTTGAGGAACATGACAAAGAGTTGAAGGTGTTGTCTTGTCCTTCAAATTGCCCATATCTTGATCCCATTGATCATCTCTGGACTGTGCGTGAAAATCAAGTCCAGTACATGAAAGCTCTATCTACAGGACTTCAAGAATCTGCTGCTAATGACTGGGGCCAGATAACACTAGACACCATTAGATGTCTTGTTGAATCCATTCCTTGATTGGCCTGAAATCTTTCTGTTGAAAATTATTAAGCAGATGGTTTTAATGTTATGGATTATCTGCGTATACATGTGAAACACTTTTTTTATGCAAACTTTCATTCTTTTATGATAATCACAATTATGTTTTTTCCGCACATGACTGTTTACAATAACAACAGAAAATGATAATAGGATCAGTTGCTCTGAGTGATCATTCTCAGTGAGATGACTGGGGGCCGAGCACTGGGAGGCTCAGATGACTGCCGCAGGTAACAGCAGTATTTCTGACATTTTATTTTATATTTCTCTATAACTTATCTGGCGCCCAGGGGATGGGGACTACTCGGCGCTCGGGCCTTAATGCCTGGTCTTGGGGGGGATGTCGCGGTGGTCGGCTCCCGGGCCCGTACCCTGGGGTCTCTCTTAAAAAAAAGGGGAAAATAAAATGTCAGAGTTCGTGATGCCACCTGTGGTGTCTGGTGAGGATCACAAGCGCTGTGGCAGTCCACTGAGGCCGGTGTTACGGCAGCTTTGATGGTGTAGCTCCCCACAGGTGGAGCTAGGCCTCAAGGCAGTGATGTTTGACGAGGTGCACGATATGGCGGTGACCTAGCCGGGTCCAAGGAAGGACAGGGGACACACACACACGGTTTGCTTCTGTACCTTTTACTGGTGGAAATGCAGGTACCGTCCGGAGCACTGTAGGGTGAGGGGTGCACTGCAGGACTCTCCCCAGTGAGCAGGTGTAGGGCCTCCTGTTTCTTCACTGCTTAGTGTTAGTCTCTGGCCTGCCTGGAGCTAGGCCTAACTTAGTCTCTGCTCTGCACCGGCTAACACTGTGGTAGGGCCTTCTGTTGGAGTACACACTCCTTGGTATATGGGGCCTCGGTAACTCCTGACCCTGGTATAACAGTCAGCGTTTGGTATTCCTGGGACATGTAGTTCGCCAGGGGTTCTGGTTGTCTTCTGCTGGGTGTGAAGAATCCCTGCAGACTCGGACCCGGTGTCCGGTATATGGTTTCTGGGGTGAGCTGGTAAAGCTCCTCTGCCCCCAATGCTACTCACTTCTCTAGCCTTCGGCCTACTCGGGCCCTCACTAGGCTATACACACTGGCAGTTAGCTGGCTGCCTCTTCTGCTGCTCTCTGAGCGTCAGCAACACTCCTAGCTCACTTATCTCGAGCTGCTTGAGTTTGACTGAGCTCCACTGCAGACTGACCTGTTTCTCTGTGTCTCACTCTGCAGGAACTGGCTGTGGACTCCAGACTGTTCTTTATCCACTCACTTCCTGAGGAGAACTAACTCACAGACTCTCCTGCCTAGCTCCACCCTCCGTATTTATATCCCTATTCGGGCTCCCTCTGGTGGTCTGAGGTAGGGTGGAGGTGTGTGTATGCTTTGAGGGCCTCTTGTGGAGAAAACCTGAAAGGCACCCCTCCAGGATCTGTGGCTCCATGCACAGCAGGGCGTCACACTTACATTTTTAGATCTCTTAGATATTCAATTCAATCACTTAGGCCCCGGCCTCACTATCAGTATTTGGTCAGTATTCGGTCAGTATTTTTTCTCAGGAGTGGGAGCCAAAACCAGGTGAGGAACAATCAGAGAAAAGGTATAATTGAAACAAGTTACCAATTCTGCATTTATTACCCACTCCTGGTTTTTGCTCCCACTCCTGAGAAAAATTACTGACCGAATACTGACCAAATACTGATAGTGGGGCCGTGGTCTTAAAGGGAATCTGTCAGAAGGATCAACCTTCCTAAGCCACCGAAATGGGCATACAGGTCATAGAAAGTTGAAAAAAATAATAACTTTATATCCGCAAGAGAAGAATTTTCAGTCTCAAGAGGAGACAGGCTTCTTTACCATGAAAACTATAAGGGTATACTCAACTTAAACTGTCAGAGATTGATCTGAGTGTGATCTGATTCTCTCGCGTGAGAGAATGTCAGCACGGGTTCAGAGAAGATGGAGAACTTAAATTCTCCATCTTCTCCATTGTGTCGGTACTTGCACATCGGACTGCACTTTCATGAGATCTGAGTGAAGTCTGATGTTTCACACACCCATAGACTTGTATGGGTGCACTTCAAGGCCCGCTCCAGGTTTTCGTGGGCCCCGGGTGAAAGTGGCCCCTTTAACACATACCACGATTCATGATATACCGATACGGCGGAGAAATATAAGTATACAACACAGGGCCCAGGCGGTCCCCTCATCTTTCACATTTGCAGACATGCGCAAATACACAGTACACAGACATGCACGCACACACAGTACGCAGACATGCATGCACACACAGTACGCAGACATGCACGCACACACAGTACGCAGACATGCACGCACACACAGTACGCAGACATGCACGCACACACAGTACACAGACATGCACGCACACACAGTACGCAGACATGCACGCACACACAGTACGCAGACATGCATGCACACACAATACACAGACATACACGCACACCCAGTACGCAGACATGCATGCACACACAGTACGCAGACATGAACGCACAGTACCGCAGACATGAACGCACACATTACGCAGACATGCACGCACACATAGTACGCAGACATGAACGCACACAGTACCGCAGACATGCACGCACACACAGTACGCAGACATGCACACACACGCAGTATGCAGTCATGCACTCACACACAGTACGCAGACATACACGCACACACAGTACGCAGACATGCATGCACACACAGTACACAGACATACACGCACACACAGTACGCAGACATACATGCACACACAGTACGCAGACATGAACGCACAGTACCGCAGACATGAACGCACACACATTACGCAGACATGCACGCACACACAGTAGGCAGACATGAACGCACACAGTACCGCAGACATGCACACACAGTACGCAGACATGCACGCACACAGTACCGCAGACATGCACGCACACACAGTACGCAGACATGTACGCACACACAGTGCGCAGACATGCACACACAGTACCGCAGACATGCACGCACACACAGTACGCAGACATGCACGCACACACAGTACGCAGACATGCACGCACACACAGCACGCAGACATGCACGCACACACAGCACGCAGACATGCACGCACACACAGTGCGCAGACATGCACACACAGTACACAGACATGCACGCACACACAGTACGCAGACATGCACGCACACACAGTACACAGACATGCACGCACACACAGTACGCAGACATGCACGCACACATAGTACGCAGACATGCACGAACACACAGTACGCAGACATGCACGCACACACAGTACGCAGACATGCACGCACACACAGTACGCAGACATGCACGCACACACAGTACGCAGACATGAACGCACACACAGTACGCAGACATGCACGCACACACAGTACGCAGACATGCACGCACACACAGTGCGCAGACATGCACACATAGTACGCAGACATGCACACACACACAGTACACAGACATGCACGCACACACAGTATGCAGACATGCACGCACACACAGTACGCAGAAATGAACGCACACACAGTACGCAGACATGCACGCACACACAGTACGCAGACATGAACGTACACAAAGTACGCAGACATGCATGTGACGCGCCCCCTGGGACATATTCCTTTTTGAGGGGAATACCCGGCACCGGATCAGATGGGGGGTTGTAGTCTCCGAGCGGCTGTGACCCGGCCCCGTGCCCAGGGCGTCAAGCTCCGTGTTATGTGGCAGTCCTACAGATGTTATTAAGAGTTCTTTTGTGTCGACTACGCCACCCGTTGTGATGCGGTCACTGTGGCCGCCGCTGCAGCAGGGTCCGCTGAGGCTGATGGTGGGTGCGCAGCTTGGTGGGATAACCCCCAACGGGAGGGGTATAGCCTCAGAGGGGACAGGCGCAGAGGATGGGGGTTGTGGTGGTGTAGTGCAGACGGCAGTGAAGACAGAGTCGGGTTGTGCAGTTAAGGGTGTTTACTTACTGCAGATGTTGTACTGGTCACTCCAGCTGCTAGTGACCACCCGAGCCGTGCTGCGTCCACCAGGTCCTGGATCCAGCCAACCCCCAAACAAGTCCGGAGCGTGGCCCTGAGCTCTCTTTCTGTCCCGTTCTCTGGCCGTCCCCACCAGTAATCCACCTAGGTCCAGCTCCCTCGGGCCTTCTGTTGGGACACCCTTGGCCCTGGGTTCCCTGACCCTTCATGTGGGGTGCCTTCGGGGTGGATGTGATGGGTGACCGTGGCAGACGCTGCCCACGGTCTCCGGTCTCTGGCTGGGGAATGTTTTTACCCCCACCAGCTTGGGTTCCGGTACCCTGATGCCGACTCTTCACCCGGTGCTTTGAGTTGGGATCTCAGAGTCCTTCTCTTCTGTGCTCTGGGTCTCTCTCTTTTCTCCTCTCTCACTCTGGGTCTTTGTCTTTCTTCTCTCCTCTGCTCCTGACTTGTTCTCTGCAGCTGACTGACTCTCTGCATCTGATCCTCTGCATCTGACCCTGATCTTAGTTGGTGCCCACCTTATATACACCCTCTATGTGTGAGCTCAGGTGACCAGCACCCAATGAGCTCCTATCTTTACCCAGGCTGCTCCCCCTATCTGCCCCTACACTACATGGGATGTACCACCCCCCCTCCCACTCCAGCCAGGAACAGACTCGGTCGTACCTGCACATTTCTAAGTGGGAGTACCGTCGGCCTGTTCCCCGGAAATGGGATGTGTGTAGTGCATGCAGCCTACCGAGCTCAGTTCCACACTCCATCCTTACCCGGGAGTGGAATATCACACCTCTGGGTTGAGGTGCAATACTCCTGTAGCAGCCGAATCCTCAGGGTGCTACATTCCCCCCTGGTAAATCACAGCACGTCCTCGGGCTGTAAGACATAAATAACACCAAAACATACAAAATTTTTTTTTTTTTCATATAAACATAATAAAACATATAAAACATTATATATATAAAACTTTTCATATAAACATTCTCGTCGTCTCTTGTTTCTGGTTCCTCCTCCGGACACTGTGCAACGTGTGTCCGGGAAAAGTGCGACAGTCTCTTAGAAAAACTGGTTTTCCTATAAAACCGGTAGGGGGCGCTTTAGGAAGCGCAACTATATAC
The DNA here is from genome assembly GCF_046119375.1 of Phyllobates terribilis. NCBI lineage: Eukaryota > Metazoa > Chordata > Amphibia > Anura > Dendrobatidae > Phyllobates > Phyllobates terribilis. The sequence continues at coordinate 86,285,913 of NW_027362768.1, read as the reverse complement.
AGGGGAAGTTGGCCGCTCTCAGTCCTCGGCCAGGTAGAGGGAAGGGAATGGCTGCTCACAGTCCTCAGCCTGTGGGATTAAGGGGTAAACGGGTAAACAGTTCACTCAGCTGGTCCCAACGGGGACTATATATATGTAGCAACAGTTTCAGTTTCTTTATACCCCGATTGGGTAACTTATTTACAGCACCTGCTCTGCCGCACTCAACGGCGTCTTCCTCCTGCTCTTTGCTTATAGCTGGTGGTAACTTCAGACCCGTCCGGGTCCTCTTGCTCCTCCTCCTCGCACCGCAACTCCTCCTCCGTCAGGCGGTGTACGTGGAGGGCATAAGGTCCCTTGGCACACTTGTGCCGGGTAAAGGTGACCTCATCTCCGATGTAGAGGTCACGACCTCTGTGCCCCTCCGGCAGATGAGACTCCACGTCTCTGCGCGTGACAAAGACGTCGCCGGGGGTGTTGTTGTCTCTAATGAAGCCCCACCCATGCTGCTGGTTGAACTTGATTACAGTCCCGGTGGTACGGGGACTGTGCGCTGCACGGGGGTCCCTCCTGGTCCGGCTCTTTTGCTCGGCGCTCCTTATTTGGGCCTGTTGTTCCCGGACCCGCCTCTCTCTCCGCTCCCTCGCAAACTCCTCGAGCTGTTGGCGGCAGCACTCCGCACGCTCTGCTGCAGCTGCCCTAGTTTCCTGAGTGAACCCCATTAGATCTTCTCCGGTGGGGTCCCACTCAAACTGTGCTTCCGCTAGCGGGGGCGAGATCCTTATTACGGGCTTCGGAGCCGGAATCAGGGGTGCACACATGGCCCCAACCCTCCTCTGGTGCTCCAGTTCGTAATACTTCTGGGGCCAGACGAAAGGCTGCCCGTCCGGCCACGTGTGCTGGGCAAACAAGTCCTCTCCCAGACGCGGCACCCTTGGTTTTACGGGTGCGGGCGCGGTGGTGGTGGCGCCCGGGTTGCCCAGGCCTTGCGGCCAGGCCTGGGGCACCTGGAAGGTGAAGGGCACCGTTAATACGGCGGCGCCCTGGGCTACCTGGCCTTGCGACCAGGCCGGAGGCTCCGCAGAGGTAGGGGGCGCTGTTGGTGTTGCGGCGCCCGGGAATTCTAGGCCCTGCGACCAGGCTGGTGGTACTTCCTGCTTGGTCACGCTCGGGGTCGAGGCGTGTGACGTCACAGGGGTCGCGGCGGCGGCTTCCGGTTGGGGCCTAGTCTGCGTCGGTGACATGGCGTTTTCGGGCACAGCAGGGGGACTTTCGGGCTCTGCGACGGGGAGCTGGGGCAGGTAAGCGGTGTCACGGCTTGGGGTATAGGCGTCCCCTTTACCTGCCTCCATGCGTTCGGCTCCCTCCTCGGCGCCGTCTCCGGCCTTGGGTCCTCCCGCGCCATCCTCAGAGGCGGTCTCCTTCCTCATCTCGGCTGGCGTGCTCCGGGTCTTGGTTTCAGCTTGCGTCTTGGTTTCAGCTTGCTGGGCCATCTCCCGGCTCCATTCCGCCAATATCTCGCGCTGCACCCGGGCCATCCTCCTTGCGAGGCCCTCCAGAGCGGTCTGCGCACACTCCCGGTCTTGGGGGAGCTGTGCTAGGACCTCCACTAGGCCTAGTGGGGTCGTGGTGTCCAGCAGGCTCCTGGCCAGCGGGCCGGTGCTGCTCTGCTCTCTGGACATCTCCGGGTGAGCTTCTCTGCTACTCCTCTCCAGACTTCTTGTCTCCGGGTGCGCTCGCTCCAGACTGCTCCAGGCGGCACCCATCTTTGTTCTCTCCTTTCGTCTCCTCCCACTTCGAGGGCGGTCCCGGGGCAACTCGGTGACTGTCAGCTCCAGGGGTAGTTCTTTCACGCTGACAGACACCTCCAGCATCACAGTCTCTGTTGGTGGGGGCGGTTTCCACTTTTGGCGCCATTTTCTGTCCTGGCCCACGATGGGAGGTGGCCTCTTGCCCTCCTTTGGCACGCCCATAATGGCGTCCGCTGCTCTTCCAAGGCGGGAAATCTGCGGTTTTGGCGGGAAGCGTCGCCCAGTGGCGGGAAACTCTGCAGATGGCGGGAACAAGTTGGAAATGGCGGACAATCGGCGGGAAACGACTGGTGATGGAGTCCGATGGCGTGGACCCTCCGGAACCGGCGGGAGACTTCTTTCTGAGGTAAACTTGCACTTTTCTTCAGGCACGCAGTACCCGGGTGTTGCGGGCACGTAATCCTGCCGACTACGCCAAAGTTGACGCGCCCCCTGGGACATATTCCTTTTTGAGGGGAATACCCGGCACCGGATCAGATGGGGGGTTGTAGTCTCCGAGCGGCTGTGACCCGGCCCCGTGCCCAGGGCGTCAAGCTCCGTGTTATGTGGCAGTCCTACAGATGTTATTAAGAGTTCTTTTGTGTCGACTACGCCACCCGTTGTGATGCGGTCACTGTGGCCGCCGCTGCAGCAGGGTCCGCTGAGGCTGATGGTGGGTGCGCAGCTTGGTGGGATAACCCCCAACGGGAGGGGTATAGCCTCAGAGGGGACAGGCGCAGAGGATGGGGGTTGTGGTGGTGTAGTGCAGACGGCAGTGAAGACAGAGTCGGGTTGTGCAGTTAAGGGTGTTTACTTACTGCAGATGTTGTACTGGTCACTCCAGCTGCTAGTGACCACCCGAGCCGTGCTGCGTCCACCAGGTCCTGGATCCAGCCAACCCCCAAACAAGTCCGGAGCGTGGCCCTGAGCTCTCTTTCTGTCCCGTTCTCTGGCCGTCCCCACCAGTAATCCACCTAGGTCCAGCTCCCTCGGGCCTTCTGTTGGGACACCCTTGGCCCTGGGTTCCCTGACCCTTCATGTGGGGTGCCTTCGGGGTGGATGTGATGGGTGACCGTGGCAGACGCTGCCCACGGTCTCCGGTCTCTGGCTGGGGAATGTTTTTACCCCCACCAGCTTGGGTTCCGGTACCCTGATGCCGACTCTTCACCCGGTGCTTTGAGTTGGGATCTCAGAGTCCTTCTCTTCTGTGCTCTGGGTCTCTCTCTTTTCTCCTCTCTCACTCTGGGTCTTTGTCTTTCTTCTCTCCTCTGCTCCTGACTTGTTCTCTGCAGCTGACTGACTCTCTGCATCTGATCCTCTGCATCTGACCCTGATCTTAGTTGGTGCCCACCTTATATACACCCTCTATGTGTGAGCTCAGGTGACCAGCACCCAATGAGCTCCTATCTTTACCCAGGCTGCTCCCCCTATCTGCCCCTACACTACATGGGATGTACCACCCCCCCTCCCACTCCAGCCAGGAACAGACTCGGTCGTACCTGCACATTTCTAAGTGGGAGTACCGTCGGCCTGTTCCCCGGAAATGGGATGTGTGTAGTGCATGCAGCCTACCGAGCTCAGTTCCACACTCCATCCTTACCCGGGAGTGGAATATCACACCTCTGGGTTGAGGTGCAATACTCCTGTAGCAGCCGAATCCTCAGGGTGCTACACATGCACACACAGTACGCAGACATGCACGCACAGTACCGCAGACATGAACGCACACAGTACGCAGACATGCATGCACACACAGTACGCAGACATGAACGCACACAGTACCGCAGACATGCACGCACACACAGTACGCAGACATGCATGCACACACAGTACGCAGATATGAACGCACACAGTACCGCAGACATGCACGCACACACAGTACACAGACATGCACGCACACAGTACCGCAGACATGCACGCACACACAGTACGCAGACATGTACGCACACACAGTGCGCAGACATGCACACACAGTACCGCAGACATGCACGCACACAGTACGCAGACATGCAAACACAGTACACAGATATGCACGCACACACAGTACGCAGACATGCACGCACACACAGTAAGCAGACATGCACGCACACACAGTACGCAGACATGCACACACAGTACACAGACATGCACGCACACACAGTGCGCAGACATGCACACACAGTACAAAGACATGCACGCTCACACAGTACGCAGATGTGTCACCCTGGCCTGGATGCCACAAATATATTAAAGCTGTGTCTGAGAGCAAGGGTGAGGTTCTCTAGTCAGGGGAACATTAGCATGCAGTACCTCCTGTCTCAGGCCAGTAGGGGGAGCAGACTGCCCCTATAAAAGCTGGTACTGGGGGCAGGGTTAGGGAGAACTGGATGACCTGTCTCAGCACTGAGACGTGTCCCGGAGCAGAACAGGGACAGAAAGTTGTATTGCACCTAAGAGGAAGTGTGGCAGGAGGAGAGCCACAAGCCAGAGACAAGAGGCGAAGTGAGCCTGTCTTGGCAGATAACGGACTTAATTTACCAGACTTTGGTGCCTGAGGCTGTGAGGATTCCACATCCCCCAGCAGATAACCAGTCCGCAGGGGACTGTATATTCCTTGGCCTAAGAAGCCTGGAGGCCCTGCCACAACAGAAGGGACCAGCAAAGCCGTACAAGGCTGGGAGCAGAAAGGAACCCACGTCGCAGGTCATACAGGCGAGAATACACGGAGAGCTCGGAAACGTGGGCTGTTACCCTATAAGGAGGAGATAGCCAGAAGGAGCGCAGAAAGCACGGTAGGCCTACACCCTCACCCTGACCAGGGCCAATTTCCCCATTGCTCTCAGACATCCAGGTCCCCTCCTAGCCGGGACTGTTTGTAGGTCAGTTTACCTGTTCTAGTAAAGACCCCGGACTGCAACCTGTTGTCTGTGTGCTCCTTGCTCCTCCAGCACTATCAGCACTGGGACTCTCACTACCATCTCTCCCACCATCCACTACACTGCCCTGGGGCCGCACTCTTCCCGTGGGAAGTCACACCGTCCCAGCTGCATACATCATCAGCCCCAGCGGTCTGCCTTGCAGTGGCGGTTCCTAATGACCGCAAATCCACGGGTGACGTAGTCGGACATAATCATCAGCATATAACGGACTACCACTGGCCTGACCACCCTGAGCCACGGAACCGGATTGCCACTACTACCCCCATCGTTCCCCTATTGCCCGGATCTGAGTGCCGGCTTTGGCGTAGTCGGCAGGATTGCAACCAACCCGCCACAAATGGGTATTGCGTGCCTGAAAGAGACTTTGCACTTACCTGAAAAGAGGTTTCCCGCCATCCGGAGCCGTTTCCCGCCATTTCCAGCCGTCTCCCGCCATCTTCCATCGGTTCCCGCCATCTTCTGCCGTTTTCCCGCCATCGGACGCCATCTTCAGGACGCCGCGTGGGAAGAAGAGGGGCGTGTACGTCCAAAGCGCGCGAGACCCGAAGCTCCGCCGCACGCACCGACGCTGCGCAAGGTCCTGGAAGGGAGAGAGAGCGACGCTGACATCATCAGGACGCGACGCAAGGTCCTCGTCCAGAGCAGCAACAGCGGAGCCGCGGCCTACAGAAGAGGATTGTCGGAAGGTAGGCCACGCTTAACTAGGGGGGAGGAAGATGTCGGATACAGAGGCGCCCACTACCACCAACGCAGCTGCAGCAGCGGTGATGCCCTTTCCCTGCCCTACATCCCTGGAGCGGCCTGGCTGCCCAAGTACTCAGGGGAGCCCCATGCCCTAACTGACTTTAAGGAAAGGCTGTACAGTTTGTTCCAAGTCTACCCCCTGACAGAGGAACAGAAGGTCAGCATATTAACAGGGCAGTTAACTGGCGCAGCCCAGAGGGAGGTAAAATCATTGCCCACTGAGGAGAAAAGAACCGTGACGGGTATTCTGGCCCGGCTGCGGGGTACCTTTGACACACGTACCTCCGCTGAGATTAAAATGAGGTTCTATGGATGTAAGCAGCGGGCACAGGACAGCATCAGATACTATGCCCTAAATTTGCAGGAAGCACTGAGGGCCATCCAACAAACTGACTCTGGCAGCGTGCAGGAAACGGATAAGCTGCTAACAGAAAAATTCATAGAAGGTCTGCTGTCTAGCGCCCACAGGGCCCAACTGCGCCTCATGTTCTTTCAGAACCCTGATCTGACCTTTGCCCAATTTAAGGACAGGGCCATAAGGATGCTCCGTGAACCTGCAACCAGTGGCGCTATAAACCCCCGGCGCCCTGCTCTCACATACCACCAGGAGGCGGCGCCCTCCTCTATGGACTCCGTGGAGGCTGACGCACAGGCCCTGAACCAAGCCCCGTCGAAAAATCTGCACCACCAAGTCCAGGAGCTGACCAGGAGCGTCGCGGCGTTGACCAGGACCGTCCAGGCGTTGCAAGTGGACCCGTCAAGACCCATCGAGTTGGCTTCAAGTCCGGAGGATGTCCCGTGGCGTCGACAGAGGAGGATCCCGTCGTTCCGAGGGAGGCCCACAGACCGCTACGCAGAGGATGGACAGCCCATTTGCCGTCGATGCAACCAGCCCGGACACATTTCCAGGTACTGTAATTTAAACGGGTCCAACCTGGGGCAGAGGGCGAACCCCCAGGCATAAGATCACCAGGCCCTTATAATTGGCGTGATAAGTACGTTGGGGGGTGCCCGGTTTTACCCGTGGTGCTGGACGGTATCCCCATGAGTGCCTTGCTGGATACTGGGTCGCAAGTAACCACTATCCCTTATGTACTTTTTAAGCAGTATTGGACTGATGCTGATATCACATGGTATCCAGACAGTAACTTGAGCATCATCGCCAGTAATGGCTTACCCGTGCCGCAGATGGGGTTCAAGGAGATGACCATTAAAATTGGTAAAGTTGAACTACCGGCACAGGGATTATTGTGGACATTGACCGTCGTGAAAGTCACCCTAAAATTACTGTCGGTACTAACGTGATTGAAAATTGTCTTTCAGAGGTAATTGTAATTCTACAACAGGTGGCGGTGAATGCTAGTTCCAGCCAACAGAGAGTCCTCAACAAGGAGATAAAAGCCCTGATGAGACGGCAGCAGGTAGAACTGTCTGGTGGTGAGATCGGTAGCGTAAGACTGAGTGACCCATTCCCCATTTCCATGCCTCCCAAAAGTGAAATGATGATCTGGTGTCGGGCTGCAATCGGGTTGAGAGGTAGAGACTACCAAGCCATGGTAGAACCCGTGTACTCAGACAGCAGGCCCACCATTTTGACAGCCCGGGGGGTGGTTGATGTCCGTCATGGGAGGGTGCCCGTCCGCATCCTCAACATTGGGGAGAGGGAAGTACACTTACCCAGGTACGCTACACTCGCCAAACTGTTTGTTGTCGAACACAAAGCTATCAGGGCCGTGGAACCCTTGCCTCCATCTCCACAGGCGGAGGGTAATGGCTCCCAGAAACAAAAGGAGGACTGGTGCCAGAAACTCCATGTGGGTGCTGACTCCACTCCCCTGCACCAAAAACAAGGAGTCTACCGGGTGGTACAGGAGTACGAGAGAGTTTTTAGTAAGCACCCGCTAGACTTCGGCAGAGTAAAGGGGGTAGAACACCACATCCCCACAGGGAGCCACCCACCAATAAAAGAGAGACACAGACCTGTACCCCCTGCACATTATCAGAATGCAAAGGGAATGCTAAGAGAAATGAAAGAAGCTGGGGTCATTAGAGATAGCTGTAGCCCCTGGGCAGCCCCCTTGGTTCTGGTAAAGAAGAAAGACGGCACCATGAGAATGTGCGTAGACTATAGACAAATCAACCGTATCACCCACAAAGATGCATACCGGCTGCCCAGGATAGAGGAGTCTTTAGCCGCACTAAAATCAGCTAACTTCTTTTCTACTTTGGACCTTACTAGTGGGTACTGGCAGGTTCCTGTGGCAGAGGCTGACAAGGAGAAGACCGCCTTCACCACCCCGATGGGACTGAGCGAGTTCAACTGTATGCCCTTCGGGCTCTGAAACGCACCAGGGACCTTCCAGCGGCTGATGGAATGCTGTCTAGGGCACCGAAACTTCGAGACGGTCCTCCTTTACCTGGACGACGTGATCGTCTATTCGAAAACCTACGAGGACCATCTAAAGCACCTGGCCGAGGTGTTCGAAGCCCTGGCAGGCTATGGCCTGAAGGTGAAACCATCGAAGTGTCACCTGCTGAAACCGAAGGTCCAGTACCTAGGGCACGTGGTAAGTGCGGAAGGAGTAGCCCCCGACCCTGACAAGGTCACGGCAATCAAGAGCTGGCCAAGCCCCTCGAACATCAAAGAGGTGAGACAGTTCCTCGGGTTGGTAGGCTACTACCGAAGGTTCATCCCCGGGTTCACTAAGATGGCAGCTCCTATGCAGGACCTCCTAATCGGACAGTCTAAGTCCAGGAGCCAAAAGCCGCCCTTCAAGTGGGATAAACCGGAAGAGGAGTCCTTCCGCCAATTGAAGATGGCCCTCACGGGGGATGAGATCCTGGCCTACCCTGATTATGGCCAGCCTTTTATTCTCCACACAGACGCCAGTAATGTGGGACTGGGAGCCGTACTGTCCCAAAACCAACAGGGCAGAGAAAGGGTGATCGCGTACGCCAGCCGGAAGCTGAGGCCCACCGAGAGGAACCCGGAGAATTACAGCTCCTTCAAGCTAGAATTCTTGGCAGTGGTGTGGGCCGTAACGGAACGCTTCAAGCATTACCTGGCCTCCGCAAAGTTCACCGTGTACACGGACAACAACCCGTTGACACACCTGGACAATGCGAGACTGGGTGCCCTAGAAGAGCGGTGGATGGCCCGTCTCTCCAACTATGACTTCGTGATCAAGTACCGGGCCGGCAAAACCAATGCCAACGCTGACGCCCTATCGAGAATGCCTCACTTACCTGAAGGTGACGAAGACCCAGAAGAGCTGGAGGAGGTAGAACTCCCCGCGTTTCACCGGTATGGAGCCGCTCAATACTCCCACCGCGTGAAGGAGGAGGATCTAACAACCGTGATGATCAATCCCCTACCTCACCACAGCTGGGCCGAGACCCAAGATAGTGACCCTGCCATCCACCTGGTGAAAGATCTGCTGACCCAGGAAGACGCCCGCATGGATCTGGATGCTCCAGAGGAAGCTAAGCAGCTATGGAAAGAGAAGAGCAAGCTGTTCCTCTACGAAGGCAAGTTGTGCAGAAGGATTGTCAACCACGGGACGCACGAGCTGACCTGGCAAGTCGTGGTCCCAAGGCGGGATGCAGCTATGGTCCTGGGGGCTTACCATGACAGAGCGGGGCACTTCGGTTGGAAGAAACTGGAGTTCCTGCTAAGAGGACTGTTCTTTTGGGTCGGCATGAGAGGGGCTGTAGAAAAGTGGTGCAGAGACTGTGGCCCTTGTCACCTAAGGAGGAAGGACCACACCAGCCAGAAGACACCCTTGAGGCCCATCGTCACCACGCAGCCTCTTGAGCTGGTAGCTCTAGACCACGTCAAGTTCGCTCCAAGCCGGTCAGGGTACATCTACGCCCTGACAATCGTGGACCACTATTCCCATTTTCTCGTGGTGGTCCCGGTAAAGGACTTGACAGCCCAAACAGCGGCCAGAGCCTTCCAGCAATACTTCTGCCGTCCACACGGGTATCCGGAGCAGGTCCTGACAGACCAGGGTCCAGCGTTCGAGGCTGAAATCTTCCAGGAGTTCTGCAACCTCTATGGCTGTAAGAATATTCGTACAACGCCTTACCACCCACAAACCAACGGGATGTGTGAGAAAATGAACAATATAGTCATTGACCTCCTGAAGACGTTGCCCCTGGAGGAACGGAGCCTGTGGCCAGAAAAACTGCCGGACCTGATTGTATAAGTCTATCATATCCCGGTGAATGCTACGAACTGCACCCCGGCTTACCTGATGCGAGCCAGACCAGGTAAGCTGCCCGTAGACCTGGAGATGGGAGTCCTGACACCTGAGGACACCTCCCCGGATGCGGACTGGGATACGGAAAGGCAACTGCAGTACAAGAAGGTACAGGAGAGTGTGGAGAAGAGCCTGGCCCAGGTGAGAGAGAGGCAAGAAAAACTCTTCAACCAACACGCCCCTGCTGGTCCCCTAGAACCTGGTGAGCAGGTCCTGAAGCGGAAGAGAAGGCTACATAAGTTGGACGACCAGTGGGAAAGGGAACCCTACACCGTACTGCAGTCTGACCACGACAACCCGAAGGTGTGCGTGATCACCAAGGACGGAGGAGAAACCACTAGTACCGTCTCCAGGGACCACCTCAAAAGATGCCCCGAGCAACTCCGTAGTGCAGAGAGGATCAGAGTGACCTTGAACCCGCAGAGGACAAGGAAGAAATGATCAGCACCGTTCTCGGAGAGTTCCCTCAGTCCTGGACTCGCATAAATGATGCCATAGTGGTACCCGTCCTGCATTTCCTGCAACTGGCACAGCAACAACCAACACCAGAGCCGGAAGGTGAAGAGGAGCAAGCGGTTCCAGAGGCAGAAGAGCCGGCACCAGCAGCCCAGGAGAGTCAACCATCTGCTGACAGTGAGCCTGCCATGCCTGCGGTAAGCCAAAGGACCCGCAGACAGCTGCCTGCCCTACCTGTAAGTCCAGCTGGTAGCTGTACCCCTAACGCTGGTGGGGAAAGCCAGGTCAGTCCACCACCAGACAGTGGGCTACGTAGGTCAACCAGGAGCACAAAGGGACAGATACCCGCTCGCTGGAAAATATAGGGCGTACTTAAATTGTAAATAACCCTGTTGCCAAATGTTGAAATGTTTGTCAAGTTACATGCGTGATTAGTAATTGTGTGTTTCAGTTCCTTACAGTTGCCGTACAGACTCGAAGGTTATGGACTTTTAGTAACCGGGACTTTGTATGGACTGCGCTCGGAGCCTAACCCAGGAATGAACTAAGACTGTAAAGGACTTGGGGTAGGACAGACCCCCACCTGGTTAAGGCTCCCTGTTGTATTGGTGATATGGACACCCGGTCACAGGACACCCGTCGTCTGTCTGTTAATGTTTTATGGCCATGCATATTGTCTTTGTTTATTGTTTAGTCCCGGAGTACTAAATTTCACTAGGGGGGAATGTGTCACCCTTGCCTGGATGCCACAAATATATTAAAGCTGTGTCTGAGAGCAAGGGGGAGGTTCTCTAGTCAGGGGAACATTAGCATGCAGTAGCTCCTGTCTCAGGCCAGTAGGGGGAGCAGACTGCCCCTATAAAAGCTGGTACTGGGGGCAGGGTTAGGGAGAACTGGATGACCTGTCTCAGCACTGAGACGTGTCCCGGAGCAGAACAGGGACAGAAAGTTGTATTGCACCTAAGAGGAAGTGTGGCAGGAGGAGAGCCACAAGCCAGAGACAAGAGGCGAAGTGAGCCTGTCTTTGCAGATAACGGACTTAATTTACCAGACTTTAGTGTCTGAGGCTGGGAGGATTCCACATCCCCCAGCAGATAACCAGTCCGCAGGGGACTGTATATTCCTTGGCCTAAGAAGCCTGGAGGCCCTGCCACAACAGAAGGGACCAGCAAAGCCGTACAAGGCTGGGAGCAGAAAGGAACCCACGTCGCAGGTCATACAGGCGAGAATACACGGAGAGCTCGGAAACGTGGGCTGTTACCCTATAAGGAGGAGATAGCCAGAAGGAGCGCAGAAAGCACGGTAGGCCTACACCCTCACCCTGACCAGGGCCAATTTCCCCATTGCTCTCAGACATCCAGGTCCCCTCCTAGCCGGGACTGTTTGTGGATCAGTTTACCTGTTCTAGTAAAGACCCCGGACTGCAACCTGTTGTCTGTGTGCTCCTCCAGCACTATCAGCACTGGGACTCTCACTACCATCACTCCCACCATCCACTACACTGCCCTGGGGCCGCACTCTTCCCGTGGGGAGTCACACCATTCCAGCTGCATACATCATCAGCCCCAGCGTCTGCCTTGCAGCGGCGGTTCCTAATGACCGCAAATCCACGGGTGGCGTAGTCGGACATAATCATCAGCACATAACGGACTACCACTGGCCTGACCACCCTGAGCCACGGAACCGGGTTGCCACTACTACCCCCATCGTTCCCCTATTGCCCGGATCCGAGTGCCCCACGGCCCAGGAGGCGAGTCACAGACATGCACGCACACACAGTACACAGACATGCACACACACACAGTACGCAGACATGCACGCACACACAGTACGCAGACATGCACGCACACACAGTTCGCAGACATGAATGCACACACAGTACGCAGACATGAACGCACACACAGTATGCAGACATGCACACACAGTACGCAGACATGTACGCAGACATGAACGCACCCAGTACCGCAGACATGCACGCTCACACAGTACGCAGACATGCACGCACACACAGTACGCAGACATGCACGCACACACAGTACGCAGACATGCACGCACACACAGTATGCAGACATGAACGCACACACAGTACGCAGACATGAACGTACACAGTACCACAGACATACACGCACACACAGTACGCAGACATGCACGCACACAGTACCGCAGACATGCACACACACACAGTACTCAGATATGCACACACACAGCATGCAGATATGCACGCACACAGAAGTATGCAGACATGCACGCACACACAGTACGCAGACATGCACGCACACACAGTACGCAGATATGCACACACACACAGTACGCAGACATGCACGCACACACAGTGCGCAGACATGCACACACAGTACGCAGACATGCACGCACACAATACCGCAGATATGCACGCACACACAGTACGCAGACATGCACGCACACACAGTACGCAGATATGCACACACAGTACCGCAGACATGCACGCACACAGAAGTACGCAGACATGCACGCACACACAGTACGCAGACATGCACGCACACACAGTACGCAGACATGCACGCACACACAGTACGCAGATATGCACACACACACACAGTACGCAGACATGAACGCACACAGTACCGCAGACATGCACGAACTCACAGTACGCAGACATGAACGCACACAGTACCGCAGACATGCACGCACTCACAGTACGCAGACATGCACGCACACACAGTACTCAGATATGCACGCACACACAGCATGCAGATATGCACACACAGTACCGCAGACATGCACGCACACAGAAGTATGCAGACATGCACGCACACACAGTACGCAGACATGCACGCACACACAGTACGCAGATATGCACACACAAACAGGACGCAGACATGCACGCACACACAGTGCGCAGACATGCACACACAGTACGCAGACATGCACGCACACAATACCGCACACATGCACGCACACACAGTACGCAGACATGCACGCACACACAGTATGCAGATATGCACACACAGTACCGCAGACATGCACGCACACAGAAGTACGCAGACATGCACGCACACACAGTACGCAGACATGCATGCACACACAGTAAGCAGACATGCACGCACACACAGTACGCAGACATGAACGCACACACAGTACGCAGACATGAACGCACACAGTACCGCAGACATGCACGCACTCACAGTACGCAGACATGCACGCACACACAGTACGCAGATATGCACACACAGTACCGCAGACATGAACGCACACAGAAGTACGCAGATATGCACACACACAGTACCGCAGACATGCACGCACACACAGTATGCAGATATGCACACACACATGCACACAGTACGCAGACATGCACGCAAATGCAGACATGCATGCACACACACACGGTACACAGATATGCACACATACATTACGCAGACACGCACATACACAAATATATACACAGATATGTGCACAAACAGACATACATATATATTTGAACATAAGTTCTTAAAAACACATAAAACAGACATAATATATATATATATATATATATATATATATATATATATATATATATATACAGTCATGCATGCACACACACATGACACGCCCCCAGAGCTGTGGGGTACTCGGCAGCCGGGCCTCTGGTTGCTGGGGGATATCACGGTGGCTGACCTGGTCCGTGACCCAGGGCAGTCACCCAAAAGGGGGAAATTTATATAGGATTTGAAAAGTGTTCGTGACGCCACCTGTGGATTGGGGCTAAAGAGAGCCGCCGCTGTGGAGCAGTCCTCTGGAGCTGGTGTTACGGCAGCAGGGATGGTGTGGCTCTCCACAGGTACAGCTAGCTCCAGGGCAGTGTAGATAGTGTAAGTTGCGCTGGGCGTTGTGAGGCAAGAGGGCGCAGATGAAAGAATGGACCGAGGCAGTACGGTGCAGTCATCCGAGTTTTTACTCACAGTTCTTATGACAGTTCCAGTGGTGCACTGTACAGGTGTCAGCCTCCCACGTCGTGCTGCGCTCACCAAGCAGGGGTTCAGCACTTCCTCGGGCAGATTAGGAGTACCTGACAGAACCCCACTTTCTTGTGTTCCTAGCTTCCCCCTCCTGCCCTGCGCTTCCCACTCTCAATCCCGCTCGGGTGCTCTGAAGTCCCTCCTGTCTTGTTGGAGTTCCCGGACCTGCTTGACCCTCAAGGGGATTAGAATGAGGCTTCGACTACTGACTATATAAGCCAGAAGCCTCCGGTTTTCCAAGCCGAGACTTAGGGTAACACGGCTGGACCAGGGGCCGGTCCCCTTCTTGCGGCCTACGATCCCTCTGTCTTCTGCCAGATGCGGGGCGTACGGGTGCCGTCCTGCACTCGCCGTACTCCCTGGGATCCCTTCTGTAGATCGGAGCCTACTCCTCTGCTCCCCTCCTGGGCCTCTAGGACTGGGCCCTACTTGTGGAGCAGAGCTCCTAAAGAGACTCTGCTCCCTGACTGACTTCTCCCTCTTACTGCTCTGACTGACCTGCCACCCTAAGATGGCCTCCCTATTTATATCTCACTCTATGGTTCTCCCCTAAACTACTTCCTCCACCCACACCCACTACTGGTTCCCCCTACCTCTGTGTTCCCCCCATTCCAGCCAGGGACAGGGCTCAGCAGCTGCGCACATGCATGTCGCCCTTCCAGCCGGCCTGGAGCAGTGTAGTGTTGGATGCAGGTGTTGGGGCTCCGGGCAGCTCTCCCTCCTTACCTGAGAGAAGGAGATACCACACCTCTGGTTGAGGTGCAGTATCTCTGTGGCGACTGAACCCTCGGGGGTGCCACACCCACATGCGTATTAGAAATATATTTAATATGGGGATTGGGTAAGTTGGCAACAAGCCTCACTTATCTTCCCCGGCCTGTGTCCAGTCCAGCTGTGCAGGGCCGCCGGCATGTCTTTGGCCATCAGAGACATGGCCCTGGACCATCAGGGGCTCACTTGCCGTCAGGGCCCGGGCCGCTCCCCCAGCATCTCTGCAGGACCGCCGGCCCTGCTGCTTGATTGCCGGCACTTACCCAGACATGGCTGCGCGCAGTGCGCTGTGTGGCTGTGTCTGGTAGTAATGACACAGCACGGGCGTTGCACAAGCACATTTAAAGGTGCAGTGTCGCCCCTGCTGTGTCATTACTACCAGAGACAGCCGTACAGCGCACGGCCATGTCTGGGGAAGTGCCAACAATCAAGCAGCAGGGCCGGCGGTCCTACAGAGAGCCCGGGCGCCGACGGTGAGTGGGCTCCCCTGATGTTCTAGGGCCCCAGAACTTGCCGGGGTGCGCTGGGTGCTGACGTCGGTCCTGATGCACTTGGTCCGATTATTGGATGCACTCGCAGCATGCAAATCGGCATGAGAAAATAATCGCATATCTGCACTGCCCCATAGTATAACATTGGGACGAGTGCTATCCAATAAAACGTTATACGCCATTGTGAGTGAACCTTTAATCTGTGGAATTGTATACTGCTAGAGCTGGTCACAGGGGGAACAATCAGTGGTTCCAAAAATGGCTTAGATACTTTTTTAGAAGTAAAAAAACCTTAAATGATAATGTAAATATATACATTTTTTGCTCTGAATGCTGATTACTAGTGTTGAGCGAACATGCTCGACACTGCTCGGTACTCGCCCGAGCATCACGCTACTCGGGATGTTCGGCGAGCACCGAGCATTTCCGGGATACTCGGGCGGGAGCTCGGGTCTCCGCCCTGCATGTTTGGCGCTCTTTACAGAGCCAATGAACATGCAGGGATTGCCAGCCAGTCACTGTAATGCCGCAGCCATGTTGTTTGTGGGCATTACAGTGATTGGCTGGCCGCACAGCTTCACCTCGAGTATTTAAAACCGGGCACCGCCATCTTGGACACAGTCGCTCCGGATCAGACAGTGTAGGGACAGTGCTGCTGATTTAGGGAGAGATATATCCTGCAAAATAGTTAGTGTAGGGTCTGTAAAGGCTGCCAGATCAAACCATCCCAGGTATATCAGGCAGGCAGGCAGGCAGGCAGGCTGTATAGAAGACGCAGTGGTTATACCAGCAAACGCTGCATTACAGTCCTGTGTGCTGCTCCTGTTGCTGAAATTGCTGGACTTAGCTCCAGGTCCCGGGGGCCAGGAAAAATCCTTTTTTTTATCTAAATCCTCTTTTTTTTTTCCTCCTTCACAATGTACAAATACCCATCTTATTAACCTTTTGGTGCCCCCCCCCAAAAAAAAAAAAAAGTGTGCCTCTGAATTTTCAGACACAAATATATCTGTTGAAAATAGTCTGGTGTAGGCCAGAGAAATAGAAGTGTGGTTTTGCAGTTCTATGGGCCATTTGTATCTAAAAAAAACAGTTTGAGTGTGTCGCTCACTGTTCAGCCGCAAATATATATATATTTTAAAAAGCCTGGTATACACCAGTAAATTATTACTGTGGTTTTGATGTTCCACGGTAAAACATCTCTATTATCCTGTTTTTGGCATTTTTTGCTGTATAAAAATAATAATAGTGTCTCCCTGATTTTTCAGACACAAATATATCTGTTGAAAATAGTCTGGTGTAGGCCAGAGAGACAGAAGTGTGCTTTTGCTGTTCCACGGTAAAAAATCTCTATTATCCTGCTTTTTGCATTTTTTGCTGTAAAAAAAAAAAAAAAATAGTGTCTCCCTGATTTTTCAGACACAAATATATCTGTTGAAAATAGTCTGGTGTAGGCCAGAGAGACAGAAGTGTGCTTTTGCTGTTCCATGGTAAAAAATCTCTATTATCCTGCTTTTTGCATTTTTTGCTGTAAAAAAAAAAATTGTGTCTCCCTGATTTTTCAGACACAAATATATCTGTTGAAAATAGTCTGGTGTAGGCCCGAGAAATACAAGTGTGGTTTTGCAGTTCCACGGTACAAACCTCCTTATTATCCACTTTTGGGCCATTTGTATCTAAAAAAAACAGTTTGAGTGTGTCACTCACTGTTCAGCCGCAAATATATATATATTTTAAAAAGCCTGGTATACACCAGTAAGTTATTACTGTGGTTTTGATGTTCCACGTTAAAACATCTCTATTATCCTGTTTTTGGCATTTTTTGCTGTATAAAAATAATAATAGTGTCTCCCTGATTTTTCAGACACAAATATATCTGTTGAAAATAGTCTGGTGTAGGCCAGAGAGACAGAAGTGTGCTTTTGCTGTTCCACGGTAAAAAATCTCTATTATCCTGCTTTTTGCATTTTTTGCTGTAAAAAAAAAAAAAAAATAGTGTCTCCCTGATTTTTCAGACACAAATATATCTGTTGAAAATAGTCTGGTGTAGGCCAGAGAGACAGAAGTGTGCTTTTGCTGTTCCATGGTAAAAAATCTCTATTATCCTGCTTTTTGCATTTTTTGCTGTAAAAAAAAAAATTGTGTCTCCCTGATTTTTCAGACACAAATATATCTGTTGAAAATAGTCTGGTGTAGGCCCGAGAAATACAAGTGTGGTTTTGCAGTTCCACGGTACAAACCTCCTTATTATCCACTTTTGGGCCATTTGTATCTAAAAAAAACAGTTTGAGTGTGTCACTCACTGTTCAGCCGCAAATATATATATATTTTAAAAAGCCTGGTATACACCAGTAAGTTATTACTGTGGTTTTGATGTTCCACGTTAAAACATCTCTATTATCCTGTTTTTGGCATTTTTTGCTGTATAAAAATAATAATAGTGTCTCCCTGATTTTTCAGACACAAATATATCTGTTGAAAATAGTCTGGTGTAGGCCAGAGAGACAGAAGTGTGCTTTTGCTGTTCCACGGTAAAAAATCTCTATTATCCTGCTTTTTGCATTTTTTGCTGTAAAAAAAAAAAATAGTGTCTCCCTGATTTTTCAGACACAAATATATCTGTTGAAAATAGTCTGGTGTAGGCCCGAGAAATACAAGTGTGGTTTTGCAGTTCCACGGTACAAACCTCTGTATTATCCACTTTTGGGCCATTTGTATCTAAAAAAAACAGTTTGAGTGT
Source organism: Phyllobates terribilis (assembly GCF_046119375.1). Taxonomy (NCBI): domain Eukaryota; kingdom Metazoa; phylum Chordata; class Amphibia; order Anura; family Dendrobatidae; genus Phyllobates; species Phyllobates terribilis. Next base: position 86,267,788 of record NW_027362768.1, on the reverse strand, counting down.
GTCGCTCACTGTTCAGCCGCAAATATCTCTATTTAAAAAAGTGTGGTATACCCCTGTAAACAATAACTGTGGTTTTCCTCTTCCACGGTTCTAATCTACTCTTTATTACCCTTTTTCCCTTGATAGTGAAAGTGTAAGCTATTTTACTTCATTTACAATGGGCAAGGCGCGTGGCAAGGGACGTGGAAGTGGACGTTCTGGTGATGGTTCGTGCAGAGGACGGGGCCGTGGCCAAGGTGAAAATGTGCCACAACCAACAGCCACATCTTCTCGCTCCCACTTCTTGACCGAATTACTAGGGAAGCACAGAACAACACCAGTATTGAGAACTGATCAGTGTGAACAGGTTATTAATTGGATAGCAGACAATACTTCCAGTTACCTGGGCACCACCACCTCCGGTCTGTCTTCCACATGGTCAACTCTTAGTAGCCGTGAGTCTCGACCGCATATTCCTCCTCACCCTGATGCTCCTTCCTCCCACCATGCCGAGTGTCGTCAGACAGCAAGTGATCCCACACTTGGACACTCTGAAGAGCTGTTCACTGGTCCATTTCCATATTTGGGCCCCTCGCCTGATACGCTTGAAGTGGTGGAAGAGGAGATCCCATGTTGCGATGCCCAAATATTTGAACAGCCACGGCCACAGGAAGTCGACGTTGGCAATCTGTCACAAGAGGTGGACGATGACGAGACACAATTGCCAGGAAGTGAGGAGGAGGATCGTGGTGCGCAAGTGGAAGAGGAGGAGGTGGTGGATGATCTAGTAACTGACCAAATGTGGAAGGAGGACATGCAGAGTGAGGCCAGCAGCACACAGGAGGAGGGAGGCAGAGTACCCCAACAGGCAGGAAGAAGCAGTGTGGTGGCCGCAGACAGAAGGCAGGCAACTGTTCCCCGTAACACCAACACGAGGGACGTTGCCAGTACAAGCGGTAGGTCTTCCAGAGTCAGGAATTTTTTTAAAGACTCTGCTGATAACCCCAAAAAGGCCATATGTTCCACCTGCCATGCCAGCATCAGCAGGGGTGACAAAACTACCAGCCTGACCACCACCAGCATGATCAGGCACATGGCAGCAAAGCACCCGACTTTGTGGGGCGAAACCCAGGGTCCACGACCAGTGTCAGCGGGTGTCACCACTGCTTCTTCCACTGTTGTGCGTGCAATAGAACCCCCTGTTGTGTGTGCAAGGCAATCCCCTGTCCATACTGCATGTAAAGATGCCCCCTCCTCTCAGTCTTCACTTGTTATGCCAGTTTCTCAAGAAACAGCATCAACGTCAACGTCCACGTCCCACCGCAGCGTTCAATTGTCCATATCCCAGACCTTTGAACGAAAGCGGAAATTCGCAGCTAACGCCCCACAGGCCACAGTCCTAAATTCGCACATTTCACGACTGCTTGCATTGGAAATGCTGCCTTTTAGGCTGGTGGAGACGGAATCCTTCCGCAATCTTATGGCGGTGGCTGTCCCTCGGTACTCGGTCCCCAGCCGACACTATTTTGCCCGGTGTGCCGTCCCCGCACTACACAAGCACGCGTCCCAAAGCATCTGCCGTGCCCTCAACAACGCAGTTACTGGGAGAGTCCACCTGACAACGGACATGTGGACAAGTGCTTGTGGCCAGGGACGGTACATCTCTCTGACGGCACACTGGGTAAACATAGTGGAAGCCGGGACCCAGTCGGACCTTGGGACGGAACACATCCTCCCCACACCGAGGATTGCGGGCCCTATGTCAGTCAGAGTTGCCCCCACAGTGTACAGCTCCTGCGCATCCTCCTCCTCCTCCTCCTCCACATGTTCAGCCTCCATCTCAGATATCACCACATCAGTTACAAGCTGGAAGCATTGCAGTACTGCCTCCGCCAAGCGGCAACAGACTGTGCTGAAACTCATAAGCTTAGGTGATAAACTTCACACTGCTTGTGAGTTGTGGACAGCTGTGAAAGAGCAGGCAGATCTGTGGCTGAGACCGCTGAACCTACATCCCGGCATGGTCGTGTGTGACAATGGCCGTAACCTGGTGGCGGCTCTGAGGCGAGGTGAGATCACACACGTACCATGCCTGGCTCATGTGCTTAACCTCGTGGTTCAGCGGTTTCTTAAATCGTACCCCGAGTTTCCAGATCTGCTCGTGAAAGTACGCCGCCTGTCAGCTCATTTTCGCAAGTCGGCTACAGCTTCCGCCGCCCTTGCTGTGTTGCAGCAGCGTTTGCAGCTTCCGGCACACCGACTGGTGTGTGATGTCCCCACACGTTGGAACTCTACCCTCCACATGTTGCAAAGGATTTGTGAGCAGAAGAGAGCAGTTGTGGAGTACCAGCTGCAACAAGGCCGTCGATATTCAGGTCAGACTCCACACATAAGACCTCAGGAGTGGACCTGGATGTCTGACATATGTACCATCCTGACAAACTTTGAGGAGGCCACCAAGATGGTGAGTGGCGATGACGCCATCATTAGTGTCAGCATCCCACTTGTCTGTCTTTTGCAACGCTCTCTGCAGAGAATTAAAGAGGAGGCATTGCAGCCAGAGTATGATGAGATGGATCAAGAAGCCGTAGCGGGCGATTACACACAGCCCAGCCTCATCTCATCCCAACGTGCATTGGGGGACAATGAGGGAGAGGAGGAGGAGGAGGAGGAGGAGGAACAGGAGCTGCTATCATGCGTTGTAGACGGTAGTACCTGTACAAGTGTCATACCGTTGGTTCAGCGTGGGTGGCCTGAGGACAGGGGGGAGGAGGAAGAGGAGGAGGAGGAGAGCATGGTCAGTCGTCATCTTGGTGAGGATACGGAAATCTTGCCCGTTACCAGTCTGGCACGCATGGCTGACTTTATGTTACGCTGCCTTAACCGTGACCCTCGCATTGTCAAAATGTTGGGTGACAGTCATTACTGGTTGGTGACACTTGTAGACCCCCGCTACAAGGAGAACTTTCACTCTCTTATTCCTGAGGTGGAGAGGTCTACAAAAATGGGGCAATACCAGAAGGCCCTTGCTGCTGAACTCTTAAAAAAATTCCCATCTGAACACGCTAGCGGCAGAGGTCACAGTTCGTTGCCCAACCAAGGCGTACAGGCGAGAGAGATGCAACTCCAATCCAGCAGAGGCAAGGGAACACTGTCAACGTTCTGGGACAGTTTTCTGACACCCGCCCAGCTTACAGGCCCTGAGGCGCGGGGTACTCTCACAAGGAGTGGAAAGTTTCAAAAGATGGTGAGAGAGTACCTTGCCGATCGTACCAGCGTCCTCCGTGATTCCTCTGTGCCTTTTAATTATTGGGTATCCAAGCTGGACACTTGGAATGAACTCGCTCTGTACGCCTTGGAGGTCCTGGCCTGCCCTGCCGCTAGCGTGTTATTGGAGCGTGTTTTTAGTGCCGCTGGGGGAATTATAACTGATAAGCGCACTCGCCTGTCAACTGACAATGCTGACAAGCTGACCCTTATCAAAATGAACAAGGGCTGGATTGGGCCAGACTTCTCATCACCACCAAATGACAGCAGAGTAACATAAAGTCAAATCCACTGTGTGATTTCGGGAGGTGTATTCACATGCACCGCTTCACACCCACACATGGGTATACGCTTCCTCGTTTCGGCTGTTTAATCTTCTTCTCCTTATCCTCAGCCTCCACCACCACTATACCACCAGGGTGCCAGCATTGCAAGTTCCTCCGTCCTAATTTTTAGCAGCTTTTGCTGGGAAAGCATAAGCAAATACCATGGGACACCCACTCCCCAATAATGGGACTTATGTTTGTAATATGCTGTACTGCATGGCTCTTGTAAGGGACATTGCAAGTTGCTCCGTCCTAATTTTTGGCAGCTTTTGCTGGGAAAGCATAAGCAAATACTATGGGAGACCCACTCCCCAATAATGGGACTTATGTTTGTAATATGCTGTACTGCATGGCTCTTGTAAGGGGCATTGCAAGTTGCTCCGTCCTAATTTTTGGCAGCTTTTGCTTGCAAGGCATAAGCAAATACTATGGGACACCCACTCCCCAATAATGGGACTTATGTTTGTAATATGCTGTACTGTATGTGACGCGCCCCCTGGGCCGTGTGTACACGTGTGTGGGATACCCGGTGCCGGGTCTCTGGGGTCTGTAGTCTCCGTGGCGGTGACCCGGTCCCGTGGCTCAGGCTGGTCAAACCAGTGGCAATCTTTCTAAGGTTTTGAGGTTAATTGTCCGACTGCGCCACCCGTGGATTGCGGTCAGGGAGTACCACCGCTGCGAGGCAGACCGCTGAGGCTGGTGTTGTGTGCGCAGCATAAAATGGGATAACTCCCCTCGGGAGGAGTATAGCCTCAGGGCAGTGAGTGTGGATGATGGGGGTGATGGTGCACGAGCGCAGCAGGAATGACTCAGAGTCTTTGCAGTGCAGTTCAGGGTCTTTACTGATGATTATAAGGTAGACCCTCCCGGGAGTACTGGCTAGCATAAGAGGTCTGGTCAGTCTGTGAGCAAGCAGGAGTTCCCCTGGCCAGGTGGAGTTGTAGGCCTCCCCGTCTGTCTGCACTCTTCCTGGCTACCTTGCTGTAAGCGGGTAGAAGTAGCCCACGTCCCTGAGTGTACCATGTAGTGCTCACCCATATGGCTGGTGACTTGGGGCCTTCTGTTAGCCTCCGCTCCACAACGGCGGTGCTGGTCCCTTGCTTGTGACTGAGCCTCCGGGCTTCTATGGCCAGAGGACCTGAAATCCCCTGCCGGCTGGTTTCTGCTGCTGGATATATAAGTCCTCACAGCTTCGGACTCCTGTGTCCGGTTCCTATTGTCTTCTGCCAGGGCGAGCTCTGCTCAGCTTCCAGCCCCTCGTCTTTAGCTCCTAGCTCCTACAGAGCTCCTTGCTGTTACTTTCCCTTGCTCTCACTCTGACTCTGACTGTTCTCTGTTCTCTGACTCACTCAACCCCACCCCAGATCCAGTTTATAAGGGCAGAATTCTCCCCTCCCAGGACTGGGGCATGTTGCATGTTTAAGGGATCCTGACCAGGAAACCTCCCACTTGCTCTCCGACGTAATCTCTATTACTGTGGTGACCAGACCCCTGGGGTGCCACACATGGCTCTTGTAAGGGGCATTGCAGTACCTCATAATTTTTGGAAAGCATTCCATTCACTGCTTAGGCCAACAGTGCACAGGAGACCCAGTTGCTATAAATGGAAAAAAAGGTTTAGTTAACACCCTCTGACCTCCATGTCATTTCCAAGGGGCATTGGAGTGCCTCGAAATTTTTGGTAGGCATTGCACTCACTGTATGCCCTATAACTGTGTAGCCGAACCGCTCCTTTTGTTACAGAAACATATCCTACAAGACATATCTGGTTGACTGGCCTGATATTGATGTGAATGGTCCCTGTTCCTCCTGCTCTTTCTCCTTTGCCACTACCTCATCCATCATGAGCTTTGTTTTAACGGGAGTCATAGAACTTGGATAGTAGCAGGAAAACATCCAGCAATCCTCGGAGGAGGTAGGATATGCGCCAAAACGCTGACCTCCTCAGGCCTAGCCGCTACTACATACATGCGCTTGCATTACAACAAAACAAAGCAGATGCTAACTTCTATCATCCTCATCATGCTCCTCACCTTGGCACTCTCAACTCCCCTGATGGAGAAGCCAGGGCCCACCGGAGGAGTCTGATAGTCCGGTGGGCTCGGCCAATGCTGCCCTAAAGCAGGCCAGGCTAAGAAAAGTGTGGGAAAGGTTACCGGTACAAATAGGGGTGGCTGGGGACCGAGTATGGACACCCGGCCACCCCCTGGAGGCTGGGGAGCAAGCGGGGACACCCGGCCACCAGGCGGCTGGGGACTGAGTATGGATACCAGGCCGCCGACACAGCCATGGCGTGGTGGCCAGATTCCGCCTCCACATGCCTAAAAGGCCCAATTTAAAGTGCAAGCAAGCAAGCAGTATGGTATTGCAGCCTGAGGGTGGGTGGGTGGGTGGCAGGCTGCATACTTGCGCTTGCATTGCAAGGAATGGGAGAGGTACAATTGAACACTGCCCTGGGACAAGAACTTGAATGGGGATAGTTGCAAGTCTGCAACGACAGGTGCAAGGTGGGAGGCATCTTCGCATGTACCATGAACAGGGGTTTGGCATGCACACACTACAGCGGAATAGGCTCTCCTTCCCACTAAATGCACTGGGGAGGGCACAGGTAATGTTTTGGTATACGCGCTTAATCTTATGTATAAGGCACACCAGGACAAATAGGGGCGGCTGGGGACTGAGTATGGATACCTCGCTGCCGAAGCAGCCATGAGGTAGTGGCCAGCTTCGGCCTCTTCTAAACTAAAAGGCCCCATTTGAAGTGCAAGCTAGCAGTATGAATTGCAGTCTGGGGGTGGGTGGGTGGCAGGCTGCACACTTACACTTGCATTAAAAGAAAACATAGCAGATGCTAACTTCTGTCATCATCATCATGCTCCTCACCTTGGCACTCTCAACTCCACCGATGGAGAAGTCAGGGCCCACCGGAGGAGTCTGGTTCTCTGGTGGGCTCGTCCAATGCTGCCTAAAGCAGGCCGGGCTAAGAAAAGTGTGTGGGGGGATGTTCCAAGGAGAAATGGGGGCGGCTGGGGACCGTTTATGGACACCCGACTGCCCCCAGGCGGCTGGGGACCGTGTGGACACTCGGCCGCGGGGCGGCTGGGGACTGAGTATGGACACCCGGCCCCCGGGCGGCTGGGGACTGAGTATGGATTCCAGGCCGCCAACATAGCCATGACGTGGTGGCCAGATTCCGCCTCCACATGCCTAAAAGGCCCAATTTCAAGTTCAAGCAAGCAAGCAAGCAGTATGGTATTGCAGCCTGGGGGTGGGTGGGTGGCAGGCTGCATACTTGCGCTTGTATTGCAAGGAATGGGGGAGGTACAATTGAACACTGCCCTGGGACTAGAACTTGCATGGGGATAGTTGCAAGTCTGCATCTTCTGATGCGGCAAGGATCACTTATGATGGGCACACTTTTAGACAGTGACCTGGGAGTCAGAGATGCTTCCAGGGGTCTTCCCCATGCTGTTCCCATGTCTTTTCAGCACTTTATGCATGTGTCACACAGCACATGGCCAGATAAGGTTGTAAAATGTTAAAATGACATTTCCCGGTGAATGCATTTGTCATAGTTGAAAGCAATACAAAAGTGCAAAAACGCATAAAAAATGCTACTTGTGAACATAGCCGAAGGTGTGGAGGAGTATTTTTGTTTTTGGTCATTTATTTTAACTTATACACAAGTCTTTTCCCTGGAAAGGATGTTCCTTAACATATTTCACAGGAAAAAAGTTTCACTTTCGTTTTATTGTGAGCCTGTAAAAGTGGCTTAATACCTCTGACCACGTTGTTGACAGCAGTGACCTGGGGGTCAGAAATGCTTCCTGGGGCGATCCCCATGCTGTCCCCATGTCATTTGAGCACTGTCACTATCATTTTTGGCACTTGTTAGGCTTTTAAAAGACTGCCGGGGGTGCCACCGCAAAAATGCTCGAGTCTCCCATAGACTAACATTGGGCTCGTTGCTCGGGTCGAGCACCCGAGTATCACGGCGAGCTCGGCCCGAGCTTTGAGCACCCGAGCATTTTAGTGCTCGCTCAACACTACTGATTACCCTCGATTGACACTTGGAATTGGGAGGCAATGACATGATCTTTAGGGGCGGCAGAATGCACGATGTATTACAGTTGTATCTTTGCCCCTTCACTTTAGGACTCATTCACTCATCCGATTTTTCCATGTATGAGAAAAATTGACCGATCAGACTTTGATCAGAGTATGGTCCAAGTTTCATCCATTTTTCTCATATCTGGAGAAATAATTAAAAAAAAAGTTTCTCCACCTTCTCCATTCTGACAGTCCTTGAAAATCGGACCACACTCGGATGTCATCCGAGTGCGGTCCAATTTTTTTCATGAACTTATTAATTGCAGATTTTGATCCGACAGGTCTCCGCAATTTTCTGCGGACCAGTTAGTCCATCAAAAATCACGGACACGTGAATGGCCTCGTAGACTATCACAGGCACAATTGCTATCCTTGAAAACCACGGATAGCACCCATATGCACCAGTATGTGAAAATCGTCCCTTATCCTTTCCCATCCTTCAGTTGAACTTGATGGAGGTGTCTTTTTTCAATTGTACTATGTAACCTTCTATTTAATTGTATTATTCATTTATAAGTATAGTGTCAATGGGTTAATCAGACCCAAAGCCCAAAGCTTTTCCTTCCAGCTCCCCTACACTGCATGCACTCAGCTCTGCATTGAATGCATGTTGATTTATAATGGGGAGAGGAGAATAAATTACTTAGCTCTGCAGGGAATAAGTCTGCAGCGAGGAGAAAGCATCCTGGCGCTGCAGACATTTTCCTTTCTACATGTCTCCCACTTTTGACTCACCTGCCAAATGAATGTTTGCACAAAGTAAAGGTGAAATGTTAAAAATTGCAATACTGCAGGATTATACAGCACATAATTAGTTTGCCTGTCTGTTACCATACAGATGCACAGAATGCATTGTAGACGCAGAAACAATACATATTGGATTTTCTAATAGATCTTATTGTAAGGTTGCTTTACTTCTTATTCTAGTCTTACAGGGACAACAAAAATATTTGCTTTGAAGGGCATACATTGCTTCTAAGTTGTTTTTTATCGAGCATGATACAACATCTAAGCAAATAAAACAATAAAAATATAATACTTCTATTGTACAGTGCATACAACTGGATGACACCTCCTTTTCTTCAGGGAATAAATTCCGAATTGCTACTTGGATTTTTAGTTTTCAATAATTTTTTTTTGCCAGAAAACTGTAATGATGGTCCTTGAATCACCTTTGATTTACATGTGTTAATGGAAAAAGAACTGTTTGTTAAGTACTGGCCCTCAGGAATTCTGCATGCACAGCCCGTGGAAAAAAGATTACACAATCGCTAAAATGATCTTCTCATCTGTCAAAAATAAATGTGAGAGAACATTAATGAAGGGTTTAAATGTAAGCTGATGTTGCTTTCCAAATAACAGGACTCTTCCAACAGAACATCTCCTTTGGCATCGGTAAGAAACTTCTGTTAACCCATTCGCGTCATGGGCCATACATGTATGGCGCAGCGGGAGGTGCTTTCCCACAAACCTCTGTACTTGTATGGCGTGACAATCACACGGGCTCACGCCAAGCGATGTGCCGATGATCTCCACGATGACCCCCGGCAGAAAGATGTCGCCGCGTAGTCACCTAGGAACGGTGGTCTGTAAGCTCCTGTTTAGAGCAGGAGCTGACACACCTCCTCCCTGTCTGCGAGATGATGGTCTGATGCCGTGCAATGCAAAAGCATTGCAGAGTATTATATCAGCGATCAGGGCAGGGAAAGTTGATCTCCCATCCTTGGAAAAGGTAAAAAAAAGTTTTAAAAAGTTTTGAAAAATTATAAAAATGTTGCACATTTATCCTGCGCTCTGCGCTGAGCACTTGCACCGGAGTTTCCGTGTAAATTTCTGAAATACGTGATTCAGACGGAACCCCCAGCAGAAGATTCCCTATAACAAGGCAGATGGAGGCACTATGGACGCCATCTGACCTGTGATACAGCGGTGTCGGTCTTTTTCAGCATGCATAACAGCGCGGTTGGCCACAGTTTTGTGTACCTCTGAAAAGAAGGTCAACGCTAAACAAAGGCCAGTCGGACTCCAGAGTAACTCTGCTGCCACATTATAGTGAATTGATGGCACGTCATTCGGAAATTGCGTCACTCGGAGATTTAGATGGAAACCCCTGATGTAAGTGCTCAGCGTAGAGCGCCGGATGAAAGTAATCCAAAATGTTATGTAAAACTAGATGGTTGCCCGATTCTAACGCATCGGGTATTCTAGAATATGTATGTGGCCGACCGGGCGCGACTAATCAGCGAAGCAGTGTTTAAATGGGTTGTGCACTGCTTTAAATTAACTAACCCCCCAATGTATCCCCCCAGGGCCCCTAATGAATTTTGTAATTACGTCATGTTATCAATACTGCTTGTGACAACATCGCAGACCACGCACAGCCAGCACGTAATTCCCCCGGCTGCAGCTGGCTCTTGCTTCCGCTTACATCACGACTATTTGCGGCTGCAGCCAGGGGTCTCCTGTTCCGTGTACCACGGTGAATGACGGGCTGTGGGCGGGGTTATCCCCCATCGGGAGTGGCGCTGCCTGTGCGGGTACTTCCGCTGCGAGCAGCCGGGAGATGACCGGCTAGCGCCGGTCATCTCCCGGCTGCATCGCCGCTGACCTCCGTGCGACAGATGAGCCGCTAACGGCCGCCATCTTGTTCTGAAATCCCACGTCGCTGATTGGCCGCGGCCGGACCAATCAGCGACGCGGGATTTCTTGGACGGACAGACAGACGGGATAAGCCTATTATATAGTAGATGATCCCAATAAAAGCTCCAACTCAATCCACAAAAAAAGCAAATAGCAATAGTGCTATGGCTCCTTTTTTCCCCAAAAAGAAATCCAGCAAATGCCCCCTCTCTTTTGAGCTCCACAGTGTGCCTAAACCGCAGTTAGTCCACACTTGCCATTTCTGTAGTGATGAGAGCCCGCTTAATTTACAGATGCATGTCTCCAGAAGCATGAGCTGGGCACAATGTACTGGGCACTACAATGTATTGGCACTACAACGTACGGGCACTACACTGGCAGATTTCCAATTTTTACTCAGCAACATTCACTGCTGCTTGTTTCTGGCAAACACCCATGGAGTCAAAATAGTCACTACACCTGTAGATCAATTCCCAGAGGGGTGTAATTTCCAAAATGGGGTCACTTGAGGGTAGGTTATTGTCTATATATATATATATACAGTGGTGGCCAAAAGTATTGGCACCCCTGCAATTCTGTCAGATAATACTCAGTTTCTTCCTGAAAATGATTGCAATCACAAATTATTTGGTCTTATTCTCTTCATTTAATTTGCTTGCAAGGAAAAAACACAAAAGAGAATGAAGCAAAAATCAAATCATTGATCAATTCACACAAAACTCCAAAAATGGGCCAGACAAAAGTATTGGCACCCTCAGCCTAATACTTGGTTGCACAACCTTTAGCCAAAATAACTGCGAACAACCGCTTCCAGTAACCATCAATGAGTTTCTTACAATGCTCTGCTGGAATTGTAGACCTTTCTTCTTTGGCAAACTGCTCCAGGTCCCTGATATTTGAAGGGTGCCTTCTCCAAACTGCCATTTTGAGATCTCTCCACAGGTGTTCTATGGGACTCAGGTCTGGACTCATTGCTGGCCACCTTAGAAGTCTCCAGTGCTTTCTCTCAAACCATTTTATAGTGCTTTTGGAAGTGTGTTTTGGGTCATTGACCTGCTGGAAGACCCATGACCTCTGAGGGAGACCCAGCTTTCTCACACTGGGCCCTACATTATGCTGCAAAATTTGTTGGTAGTCTTCAGACTTCATAATGCCATGCACACGGTCAAGCAGTCCAGTGCCAGAGGCAGCAAAGCAACCCCAAAACATCAGGGAACCTCCGCCATGTTTGACTGTAGGGACCGTGTTCTTTTCTTTGAATGCCTCTTCTTTTTCCTGTACACTTTATGTTGATGCTTTTTCCCAAAAAGTTCTACTTTTGTCTCATCTGACCAGAGAACATTCTTCCAAAACGTTTTAGGCTTTCTCAGGTAAGTTTTGGCAAACTCCAGCCTGGCTTTTTTATGTCTCGGGGTAAGAAGTGGGGTCTTCCTGGGTATCCTACCATACAGTCCCTTTTCATTCAGACGCCGACGGATAGTACGGGTTGACACTGTTGTACCCTCGGACTGCAGGGCAGCTTGAACTTGTTTGGATGTTAGTCAAGGTTCTTTATCCACCATCCGCACAATCTTGCGTTGAAATCTCTCGTCAATTTTTCTTTTCCGTCCACATCTAGGGAGGTTAGCCACAGTACCATGGGCTTTACACTTCTTGATGACACTGCGCACGGAAGACACAGGAACATTCAGGTCTTTGGAGATGGACTTGTAGCCTTGAGATTGCTCATGCTTCCTCACAATTTGGTTTCTCAAGTCCTCAGACAGTTCTTTGGTCTTCTTTCTTTTCTCCATGCTCAATGTGGTACACACAAGGACACAGGACAGAGGTTGAGTCAACTTTAATCCATGTTAACTGGCTGCAAGTGTGATTTAGTTATTGCCAACACCTGTTAGGTGCCACAGGTAAGTTACAGGTGCTGTTAATTACACGAATTAGAGAAGCATCACATGATTTTTCAAACAGTGCCAATACTTTTGTCCACCCCCTTTTTTAGGTTTGGTGTGGAATTATATCCAATTTGGCTTTAGGACAATTCTTTTTGTGTTTTTTCATTGAAGACAAATTAAATGAAGATAATAATACCAAAGAATTTGTGATTGCAATCATTTTCAGGAAGAAACTGAGTATTATCTGACAGAATTGCAGGGGTGCCAATACTTTTGGCCAGCACTGTATATATATATATATATATATATATATATATATATATATATATATATATATATATAATTTGTTCAAAGAGTCAAATGGTGCTCTGTCCCTCCCAAGTCTCGCCATGTGGCTAAGCAGTAAAGTACAGGCACATATGGGGTATTGCCACATTCAGCAGAAATTGTGTACCAAATTTTAGTGCCATTTTTATCCATTTCCCTGTGTGACAATGTAAAATCTGGGGCTAAAAAATTTTTTGTGGTAAAAATGTAATTATTTTTTCGTCATCGCTCAAAGGTGTAAGGTTCTGTGACACACTAATGTTGTCAATATGATCACTGCGCCCATAGATTAATTCATTGAGAGGTGTAGTTTGTAAAATTAGGCCACTTATGGGGGGGTTATGCTGTTCTGGCACCTCAGGGGCTCTACCAATGTTATATGGCATCCTCAAACCATTTCAGCAAAATGAGGAACCAGGAAGATCCAGCTGAACAAATCTTCTAAAATCCATATTTTATTGGGTCATGCAAAAAAATATTTTAAAAGTCCACCTTGGAGAAGAACAGCAAACGCGTTTCGAACTAAAAGTTCTTAATCATTGCAACTTTTAATTAAAGAATGCATGAAGAGAAACACAAAACTATAAACCAAAAGGAAGGACGAAAGAGAATGTGAAAATGCTGCTAACAAGCAAATAGATTATGTTCACACACAGCATATTTGCAAAGTTTTTTTTGAGCAGTCAAAACCTGCCCTCTTGAAAGTAAAAATGCTACATTCAGAACGCAGGTTTTGAGTAGTTTTCGTAGCATTTTTTGGGTGCAGATTACATGTGGGCTTTTTCTACAGTACATGTTTAATAAAGTTACCGTAGTTTTAGTCACTAAAAACTCTACTAAACAGTTTGGTGCATTTTTTGCATTACTTTCTGTGGATAAAAAAATCTGCAAAAATGCGGAAAAAATTGACATGCTTCAAATTTCAAAAATACTGCAGCTCTCAAATTTAGTTAGGAAAAAAAAACAAGCATGTGCATAAGATTTCTAAAACCTTATAGCTTTTGCTAGAAAACTGCTTCTTATTTGCTTAAAAAGTGGGAGAAAAGCAGTGCAAATATTAGCTTAGGAGCACAGAGAAAAAAAATGAGGCAATGAAAATGAAGAACACACTGTCATGCAGAGTTAAAGGGGTTTCATAATTTCAATCAGAGTTTAAGGGGATTTTGATGCCATTACACAAAATGTTTAAATTGCCCGGAATCCATTGGGTAATACAGGGCTCCAGATGACATACACAGCCAGGGTGTAACATGCGGCTGTGGTTCTTGAAGAAAGCCTGGAAGCAAGATGTGTAAATACTGTATATACAGTGGCTTGCGAAAGAATTCATGCCTCTTGGCATTTTTTGTGCTTTGCTACCTCACAGCCTGGAATTTCACAGTTTTTTTTGAGGGTCTGAATCAGTTCATGCACAGAACATGCCTACAACTGGGAACATTTAGTTTTCTTTTTATTGTGAAGCTAACAACAAATAGGAAAAAATACCTGAAAACTTCAGTGTGCATAACTATTCACCCCCTAAAGTCAGTACTTTGCAGAGCCTCCTTTTGCGGCAATTACTGCTGGAAGTTGCTTTAAGTACATAGGAGAAAAACGAGTTAATTGGCATAAAACATATAAATTTTTATTACATCAAATTTTAAAAGCGTACATAATAGAAGAAAAAATGACATAATTCGGATAGTATAGAGACACTGATTAAATTATCAATGTTGCAAGATATATTGCAAAAATGGAAGTTGCTTTAGCAGTATGCTTTGGTTCATTGACTTGTTGGAAGTTGAACCTCCGTCCCAGTCTCAAATCACTGACAGACTGAAACATTTTTTGCTCAAGAATATCCCTGTATTTCACACCATCCATCTGCTCCTCGACTCGGACCATTTTCCCTGTTCTTGCTGCCGAAACATTCCCAAAATCATATAAAGACCTTGACTATTAAAATAATCCACTTTATTAATTCCAATCTAAAAAGTCATAAAAATGACCAGAAAAACTACACACCACACATATGACCACTACCCCCAAACAAAAAAAAGAAAATGAATTTAAAAACACTGCTTTCCCACAAAGTCCTGTGGGCAGGGACAAGTGGCCATATACACGACCCCGGCAGTTTTGCAGGTTGAAAAATCCCCCTGATAAAATGTTCTCTAAGTTGCAAAGCTAGTGAAAGATTTGTTCAGTTTCATCAACTTACAGAACCAGCAATCCCCACATTTGTAGAACCCACATGGTTTCCTATCAAGCTACGTCCCCCTAGTGGTAGGTTTTTTGAAGTGGCTATGCACCAGGGGGTCTTTTATGGAATGTCCTTTCCTGAAAATGATTGCCGGGTGAGTCCCCACTATCCCCCTCAGGTCCAGATTCATCATCAGGATGTCCCAGTCTTTCCTCAGTACACTCCTGACCTGGTGATGTTGATTGTCGAATGTTCCAATGATCCTGGTGATCTGATTTTGAGGACCATTGTCTTTGACATTCTGTTTATATAGTACGAACTATCTATTTTCATTTTCCGCAAATGTACATGCTGCATTGAGAATATTTTGAGGATACCCCTTATCCCTAAATTTGCCGTACATGCAGGGCCGGACTGGGCTGGCATGGTACCGGGGATTTCCCAGTTGGCCCCGCCCCCTGTTGAAAAGGAGACGGAGAAGAAGAGAAGAGGGGAAAAACTGGGGTTTTAAGGGGCACGGGCCCTTTACAAGTGCAGGCAGAGTGTATGCAGGGATGCACGCACGTGGCGTTTATTACCTGAAGTGCCGCGGTGCACATCCCGGTGAAGCAGCTGAAGCTGTGCGTCTCCCTTCGCCAGCCGGAGAATGACATCATCGTCATACGTCTGCTGCAAAGGAAGCGCGCAACTTAGCGCCGGCCTCTGCTCCAGCACGCTGGATCTCAGCAGAGGAGGAGGACCTTGCACGGCGCCGGGAGAGCAGGAAGGTAAGAGGAATCTTTTTTTTTTTTTCTTTGTGTATGAATGCAGAATGGGGTGGGGGCCTGGCTGGACACATAAGGGGGCCTGGCTGGACACATGGGAGGGGGGCCTGGCTGGACACATGGGAGGGGGGCCTGGCTGGACACATGGGAGGGGGGCCTGGCTGGATACATGGAAGGGGGGCCTGGCTGGATACATGGAAGGGGGGCCTAGATGGACATATAAGGGGGGCCTGGCTGGACACATAAGGGATGGCCTGGCTGGACACATAAGGGGGGGCCTGGCTGGACACATAAGGGGAGCCTGGCTGGACACATAAGGGGGAGCCTGGATGAATACATAAGGGGGGGCCTGGCTGGACACATGGAAGGGGGGCCTGGATGGACATATAAGGGGGGCCTGGATGGACACATAAGGGAGGGCCTGGCTGGACACATAAGGGGGGGCCTGGGTGGACTCATGGGAGGTGGGCCTGGCTGGACACATGGCAGAGGTCCTGGCTGGACACATAAGGGAGGGCCTGGCTGGACACATAAGGGAGGGCCTGACTGGACACATAAGGAGGAGCCTGGATGAACACATAAAGGGAAGCCTGGCTGGACACATGGCAGAGGTCCTGGCTGGACACATAAGGGAGGGCCTGGCTGGACACATAAGGGGGAGCCTGTCTAGACACATAAGGGGAAGCCTGGATGAACACATAAGGGGAAGCCTGGCTGGACACATAAGGGGGAGTCTGGCTGGACACATAAGGGGGAGCCTGGCTGGACACATGGTGAGGGGACCTGGCTGGACACATGGTGGGGGGCCTGGCTGGACACATGGCGGGGGGGGGCCTGGATGGACACATAAGGAGAAGCCTGGCTGGACACATAAGGGGGAGTCTGGCTGGACACATAAGGGGGAGCCTGGCTGGACACATGGTGAGGGGACCTGGCTGGACACATGGTGGGGGGCCTGGCTGGACACATGGCGGGGGGGCCTGGATGGACACATAAGGGGGAGCCTGGCTGGACATATTAGGGGGGCCAGGCTGGACACTTAAGGGGGTCCTGGATGGACATATAAGGGGGAGCCTGGATGGACACATAAGGGGGAACCTGGCTGGACACATGGGAGGTGGGCCTGGCTGGAAACATTGTGGGGAGCCTGGCTGGACACATAAGGGGGAGCCTGGCTGGACACATAAGGGGGGCCTGGCTGGACACTTAAGGGGGGGCCTGGCTGGACACATGGCAGGGGGGCCTGGCTAGACACATGGCAGGGGGGGCTGGCTGGACACATGGCAGGGAGGGTCTGGCTGGACAAATTGCAGGGGGCCTGGCTGGACACATGGCAGGAGGGCCTGGCTGGACACATGGCAGGGGAGCCTGGCTGGACACATGGCAGGGGGGACTGGTTGGACACATGGCAGGGAGGCCTGTATGGACATATGACAGGGGGGACTGGCGGGACACATAAGGGGGGGACTGACTGGACACATAAGGGGGGGCCTGGATGGACACATAAGGGGTGCCTGGCTGGACACATATGGGGGGGCTGGATGGGTATATGGAGGGGCAGGTTGGGCACATGGGGGCCTGGATGGATATATGGGGAGGCTGGATGGATATATGGGGGGGGGAAGGCTGGACACATTGGACTAGTAAGGAAATAATGGGGCCAGGCTGGACACATGGGGGCCTGGATGGATATATGGGGGAGCATGTTGGACACATAAGGGCTAGGATAGATATATGGGGGGCAGGCTGGTTACATTGGGGCTGGGATGGATGTATATGGGGGGCCAAGATGGATATATGGGGTGGCAGGCTGGACACATGGAGGCCATTATGGATATTTGGGGGGCAGGCAGCACACATGGAGGCCAGGATAGATATGTAGGGGGGCAGGGTGGACATATGGAGGCCAGGATGGATATATGGGGGCAGGCTGGACACAGGGGGGACAGGATGGATATATGGGGGGGCAGGCTAGACACATGGGGGACAGGATGGATATATGGGGGCCAGAAGGGATATATGGGGGGGTGGCAGGATGGATATATGGGGGGGTGGATGGCAGGATGGATATATGCGGGGGGGGGCAAGGATGGATATATGGGGGGGCCAGGCTGGACAAGGGACTTCGGGATTGAGGAACATACTTTATTAGTTTAGGGTGGGGAACATTATTACTTTAGAGTCCAATTAGGGGTATTATTACTTCTGTAATATAATTTACTTTTTAGGAAACTGTTTTCCATGGGAGTGGACAAAAGGGGGGTGCTGTTACTGTGCAGGGCGGCACTATGTCGCTTTTTTTCTTCACTGGTGTTGTGTAGAAGTCGAGGGAAAAAGTGGGAATGTGCTCTAGAAGAGATCAGTTATTGATAACTGTATTATTTTCTGCAGAGTTGAGTACTGCCTGGAAGAAGTGATGGCAGTCTGTACCAGATAAAAAAGAAAAGCAAAGATGAAGGACTTCACCTAGAGACGTCACTGGTAAGTCAGTGTATTACATGTGCACTTACACTATATAGTGACCACTGTATTACCTATACACTATATACAGAGATTCTGTGTATAATGTCACTGGTGATCACTGTATTACCTGTACACTGACACTATAAACAGAGATTCTGTTTATAATGTCACTGGTGATCACTGTATTACCTGTACACTGACACTATATACAGAGCTCCTGTGTATAATGTTGCTGGTGGTAATAACAGTGTTGTTAGTATTGTGGTTTGTAATCATGATGAGTATTGTACTATTTGGTCACTGTGTGGTGGTAATATGTGCTCTGGTTATGGAGTGGCAGTATTTGTTACTTGTATGTGGTATTATTTGGTCACTTTGTGGTGGTAATATGTGGTCTGGTCATGGTGTGGCAGTATTTGTTCCTTGTATGTGGTATTATTCGGTCACTTTGTGATGGTAATATGTCATCTGGTCATGGTGTGGCGGTATTCCTTGTATGTGGTGTAACATCGGCGTCTCTGCCTCCTGCCGGGCAAAGACTCCATTCCCCTCACCGCCCTGCAGTCCCAGTCCGGCGTCTTCTTGCTCCCCCGCTGCTGCTGTGGTGCGCACCGCGCACAGCTTCCCGGGCACTGCGCTTAGGGCGCGCGCTCCCTCTTAAAGGGGCCGCCTTCGCTGTCCTAAAGTGTCCCCGGCCAATGGCCGGAGGACATCTCCTATATAAGGCACCTCCTCCAAAATGGAGGTGCCCGTGCAAGATTGTTGTTTTGTGTGCTAACACTTTCCTCAGCCCTCGGGTCCCGCTGCCTGTCAGTCCAGCCCGCCAGTCTGTCTAACAGTCCAGCCCGCCAGTCTGTCTAACAGCCCAGCCTGCCAACCTGCCAGTTACCTGTCGTGCCCGCCAGCCAGCCTACCTGGGGCACCTGCAAGTAACCTATCGTGCTCGCCAGCCAGCCTACCTGGAGCACCTGCAAGTAACCTGTCGTGCCCGCCAGCCAGCCTACTTGGAGCACCTGCCAGTAACCTGCCGTGCCCACCAGCCAGCCTACCTGGAGCACCTGCCAGTAACCTGCCGTGCCCACCAGCCAGCCTACCTGGAGCACCTGCCAGTAACCTGCCGTGCCCACCAGCCAGCCTACCCGGAGCACCTGCCAGTAAACTGCCGTGCCCGCCTGCGTGCCTACCCGGAGCACCTGCCAGTAACCTGCCGTGCCCGCCAGCTTGCCTACCCGGAGCACCTGTCTGGCTATCCACCGTACCTGCCATCTTGCCTACCCGGAGCACCTGTCTATCTGCCGTACCAGCCTGCTTATCTACCCGGACCACCCGTCTGCCTTCCTGCTGTGCTCATCTGCTGTACCGGTCAGCTCCTGTCATCTGACCCGTGGGAGTCACCTGCTCTCACACAAGGTCGGTTCCAGAGTGGCACCTGGTTCACCTGCCCGATCCCTCCCTGGTTCACGGAGTCGACTAAGCCGCCGTGTGACCTGGGTCAGTCCGAGTAGGCACTTAGTTACGCCCCTCTGGTCCCTCCTTGCACCGAAGCACAGAGGTTCCACCACCTGGACCCGTAACATGTGGTATCATTCGGTCACTTTGTGGTGGTAATATGTGGTCTGGTCATGGTGTATCAGTATTTGTTCCTTGTATGTGGTATTGTTCGGTCATTTTGTGGTGGAAATATATGGTCCGGCCATGGTGTGGCGGTATTTGTTCCTTGTATGTAGTATTATTTGGTCACTTTGTGATGGTAATATGTGATCTGTTCATGGTGTAGCAGTATTTGTTCCTTGTATGTGGTATTCTTCGGTCACTTTGTAGTGGTAATATGTGGTCTGGTTATGGTGTGGCAGTATTTGTTCCTTGTATGTGATATTGTTTTGTCACTTCGTGGTGGTAATATGTGGTCTGGTCATGGTGTAGTGATATTTGTCCCTTTTGTATGTGGTATTATTGGTGTTGGTATAGTGGATTGTGTTGTGTATGGCGGTCATTTGTTCTCGCTGATATTAACTAGGAGTAGGTTATTTCCATTAGGCCACAGCCCCACTATCAGTATTTGGTCAGTATTCGATCAGTATTTTTTCTCAGGAGTGGGAGCCAACACCAGGAGTGGGTGATAAATGCAGAATTGGTGACTTGTTCCTATTATACCTTTTCTCTGATGGTTCCTCACCTGGTTTTGGCTCCCACTCCTGAGAAAAAATACTGACCAAATACTGATAGTGGGGCCGTGGCCTTAGAGATTAAATACTTGGACCAGAGCGGCAGAGATGCACTTACAAGGGTTCTCAGGTGAAAAAAAGTAATCATCTCTCCACAGGATAAGTGATAACTTATTGATTAGTGGGAGTTTGACTGCTGGGACCCAAACGGCAGAATGTGGAGCTTTTCTCCCCATTAGACTGGAGCTCATGTGCGACTCGACCACTGATCCATTCATTTCCTCAGTGGCTGTGAGTGCTGCTCTTTTTTGGAAGCCCCCAAGAGAATGAATGGAGCTGCGGTCAGACGTCCCACCTGTAACTGCATTTTAAAATGGGGGTAAGAGTCCTGTCAAGGATAAAACTTCCACATTCTTCCAATCGGTGTGGTTTCCAATGTTCAGACCCAAACGATCAATAAGTTATCAACTATCCTGTGGAACCCATGGATCGGTGATAACGTGTTTTAACTAAAGAAGCTGTAGCATCGGCGTCTCTGCCCCGTACTAGGCAGAGACGCCGTCCCTCTCACCTCCCCGCTCCTGGCGCGGCGTCCTCCAGCGCTTCTCTCCCCGCTGGTTCCGGCACGCGCTCCTTCCCCGGCAGTGTGCTTAGGGCGCGCGCGCGTGCGCTCCCCCTCTCTTAAAGGGACAGCGCCGTCCTAAGGAGTCCCCGGCCAATTGCCGGAGGACCTCCCATTTATAAGGCACCTCCTCCAAAATGGAGGTGCCCGAGCTATGTTGTTTGCACTGTGTCTCACCTGTGCTTCAGCCCTCAGGTTCCGCTGCTAGCCTGACTTCTCGTCCTGCCTGCCAGCCTGTTTCTTGCCTTGTCCGCCAGACCGCTCACCTGGGAGCGTCTACTAGTTACCTGCCTTGTCTGCCAGTCTGCTCACCTGGGAGCATCCTTCAGTTACCTGCCTGTTACCTGCCTCGTCAGTCAGACCGCTCACCTGGGAGCGTACACCAGTTACTTGCCTGTTACCTGTCTTGTCTGCCAGACTGCTCACCTGGGAGCGTCCACCAGTCACCTGCCTGTCTCCTGCCTCGTCTGTCAGACTGCTCACCTGGGAGCGTCCACCAGTTACCTGCCTGTTACCCGCTGTCTCCGTCAGCCCGCTCACCTGGGAGCGCCCGCCAGTTACCTGTCAGGTATCCGCCTTGCCTGTCTACCCAGAGACTGTCCCGGTCACTTATCGTGACCACCTGCCCGTCTACCCAGAGACTGTCCCGGTCACTTGCCGTGACCACCTGCCTGTCTACCCAGAGACTGCCCCAGTCACTTGCCGTGACCACCTGCCTGTCTACCCAGAGACTGTCCCCGTCACCTGCCGTGACCACCTGCCCGCTTACCCAGAGACTGTCCCCGTCACTTGCTGTGACTACCTGCTTGCCCTCCCTGGGAGTCACCCGCTTCCTTACAAGGACTTCCCCCTTGTATTGCAGCTCAGAGGTTCCACCTCCCGGACCCGTAACAGTTAGCTCGGGCCATGGAACCCGGTGGCACCCAAGCTCCCTCGCTCTCTGACCTATACCATGAAGTCTCCCGTCAGAGATCCCAGCAGGAGTCCATCCTGAACCACCTGCGGAATGTCAACTCCCGCCAGGACACACTGACTGCTCCACCAGCAACCACCGCTAGTGTCACGACTCGCACCCCGGCAGCGCCGCTGCCCACCAATACCATGGCATCCTGCCCCGGACCCCGGCTTTCTGCACCTCCTCGCTTCGGAGGCGACCCCGCTCAAGCTCGGGGCTTCATAAACCAGTGCACCCTGCACTTTGAACTCTTGGCTCACCAGTTTATCTCCGATCAGGCCAAAGTGGCATTCATCATGTCCCATCTCACTGGGGAGGCACTGGCATGGCTTAACCCCCTGTGGGAGAGAGGGGATCTCCTGGTGTCCGACCTGTCGTCCTTCCTCACTGCTTTCCGGAGAGTCTTCGATGAACCGGGACGAAAGACCTCATCTGCCTCCTCTTTGCTACGTCTCAGCCAAGGGAGTCTCACCGTGGGCCAATATGCCATACGGTTCCGCACCCTCGCTTCTGAGCTTGCCTGGGATAATGAGGCCCTGGTGTCCATCTTCTGGGAGGGTCTTTCCGGTCGGATTAAAGATGAGCTCGCCGGTCGGGATATTCATACCACCCTGGATGACCTGGTGTCACTGGCTACCCGGATTGACATCCGGTTTCAAGAACGCACCAAAGAGACCACCCGTGAGAGAAGGTTTCCCCGCCAAGCCCCTACTTTCCAGAAACCTGTCTCCTCTTCTGTCACTCCCCGGGCGCACTCACCCAAGCCCATGCAGATCGACCAGACCAAGATGGTCAAATCTCGCCAAGAGTCACGCGAGCCGAGGGGAGCTGCTTCTATTGTGGCAGTAAGGAGCACCTGATTCGTTCCTGCCCGGAGAGGCCGGGAAACTCCAGTGTCTAGGACCGCTCGGAGAGGTCGCCCTAGACAAAAATAAATCCTCTCCAACCCTGACTTTGTCTGTATCTATCTCCTGGGGAGAGAACCGTCACTTTGAACTCGCCCACCTGGATTCTGGATCCGCTGGAAACCTCATCTCCCAGTCCCTGGTTGAGAAATACCGTATTCATAGAATGATAGAATCATAGAATGGTAGAGTTGGAAGGGACCTCCTGGGTCATCTGGTCCAACCCCCTGCTCAAAGCAGGATTCACTAGATCATCTCAGACAGATGTCTGTCCAGCCTCTGTTTGAAGACGTCCATTGAAGGGGAACTCACCACCTCTCGTGGCAGCCTGTTCCACTCATTAATCACCCTAACTGTCAAAAAGTTTTTTCTAATATCTAATCTGTGTCTCCTCCCATTTAATTTCATCCCATTGCTTCTAGTCTTTCCTTGTGCAAATGAGAATAAAGATGATCCTTCTACAATGTGACAGCCCTTGACATATTTGTAGACAGCTATTAAGTCTCCTCTCAGTCTTCTTTTTTGCAAGCTAAACATTCCCAAATCCTGCAACCGTTCCTCATAGGACATGGTTTGCAGACCAGTCACCATTCTGGTCACTCTTCTCTGAACTTGCTCCAGTTTGTCTATGTCTTTTTTAAAATGTGGTGCCCAAAACTGTACACAGTATTCCAGATGAGGTCTGACCAAAGAGGAGTAAAGACCGATAATGACTTCACGTGATCTAGACTGTATGCTTCTGTTAATACATCCCAGAATTGTATTTGCCTTTTTTGCTGCTGCATCACACTGTTGACTCATGTTCAGTCTATGATCTATTAGTATACCTAAGTCTTTTTCACATGTACTGTTGCTTAGCTCTATTCCTCCCATTCTGTATATGCTTTTTTCATTTTTATTGCCCAAATGTAGTACTTTGCATTTTTCCCTGTTAAAAACCATTCTGTTGGTTGCTGCCCACTGCTCCAGTTTATTTAGGTCTTTTTGAATCCTCTCTCTCTCTTCTCTAGTATTAGCTATCCCTCCTAGCTTTGTGTCTTCAGCAAATTTAATCAGCTTACCCTCAATTCCTTCATCTAAATCATTGATAAAGATGTTGAACAATACAGGTCCCAGGACGGAGCCCTGTGGTACCCCACTTGAGACATTCATCCAGCTGGATGTGAAGCCATTTACAACCACCCTTTGAGTCCGATCACTAAGCCAGTTATGAATCCACCTAACAGTTGCCTGGTCCATTGCATACTTGGTCATTTTTTCAATAAGGATGGTGTGAGATACTTTGTCAAATGCTTTGCTGAAGTCAAGATATACTATATCTACAGCATTTCCCTGATCCACCCAGTCAGTGATTCTGTCATAGAAGGAAATTAAGTTAGTCTGACATGACTTGTTAGTTACAAACCCATGCTGACTCTGGTTAATCACTTCATTCTTATCCATGTACTTACATACATGTTGTTTAATAATTTGTTCAAAGATCTTTCCTGGTATAGAAGTCAGACTCACCGGCCTATAGTTCCCTGGGTCCACCTTCTTCCCCTTTTTGAAGATAGGAACAACATTTGCTCTTCTCCAGTCTTCTGGGACTTTTCCTGTTCTCCAAGAATTTTCAAAGATTATGGAGAGTGGTTCTAAAATTTCTTCTACGATCTCCTTCAGTACTCTGGGGTGTAATTCATCTGGACCTGGAGACTTGAACTCATTTATGTTAGCTAAATATTCCCTCACAATCTTTCTGTTTACAGATAACTTGGATTCCTCTATTCCTTTAAAAGGACAGTGAAGATCAGTTGATGTTACATTTTCTTTCTGAGAGAAAACAGATGCAAAATAGGAATTAAAAAGTTTGGCCTTCTCAACATCCTCTCTTACCATTTCTCCATTTTCATCCTGTAAAAATCCTATAGCATCTTTGACTTTTCTTTTACTTTTGACATACCCCCAAAATCCTTTTTTATTGCTTTTGACATCTCTTGCAAGCCTTAATTCATTGTCAGCTTTAGCTAACCTGATACGTGCCCTACAGGATCTACAGACTGCATTATAATCTTCTTTAGATATGCCTCCCTCTTTCCATTTAATAAACATTTCTTTCTTTCTTTTTAGCATGTGTTTAAGTTCTGTGTTCATCCATCCTGGTTTCCTTAAAAGCTTCCCATTCTTCCTACTTTTCGGGATTGTTAACGATTGTGCTTTGAGAATCTCATTTTTAAAAATTTCCCATCCTTCCTGGACATTTTTGTCCTTAAGGACATCCAGCCATTGGATCCCTCCTATTCTCTTTCTGAGTCTCTTAAAATCTGCCTTTCTAAAATCTAACCTTGAAGTTTGAGTCTTCACATGTCTTCCTCCTCTAGTTATAGAATTTTGGATAATAGCATGATCGCTGCCTCCTAGGGTCCCAGCCACCTTTACCTCCTCAACCATTTCCTCCCTGTTTATAAGGATTAGATCCAAAGTAGCAGATCCCCTTGTTTTCTCCCCTACCTTTTGGAAGATAAAGTTGTCAGCAAGAGAGGATAAGAATTTGCTTGACCTGTTAGTTTTACTTGAGAGAGGTTCCCAACAAATGTCTGGATAGTTGAAATCTCCCATGACCACTACGTCATATTTTTTGGAGAACTTGGTCATTTGATACATAAAGAGTTCATCCATATCTTCAGCTTGCCCAGGTGGCCTGTAGTAAATGCCTACAATGGTGTCCTTTCCGTTGTTCTCTCCTTGTATTCTTACCCAAACAGTTTCCACAGAACTCCCAGTCTCTGAAGCTTCAATCTCTGTGCAGATATACGCTTTTCTAACATACAATGCAACACCTCCTCCTCGTTTATCAAGTCTGTTTCTTGCAAATAAGTTGTATCCTTTTAGCCTTTTATTCCAATCATGTGTATCGTCCCACCAAGTTTCAGTGATTACAATGACATCATATTCCTTTTCCTGCATTAGTAGTTCCAATTCTCCTTGTTTGTTGCCCATGCTTTGTGCATTTGTATAAAAACATTTTAGTTTGTGATTGGTTTCTCTTCCTCCCATATTTTTATTATTTAAATTGTTTTGTCTTTGTTCTTCTTTTCCACTTCCAGTAGCAGAGATCTCAATAGTATTTGTCAGCTGTATGGCTTTTTCTGGCCTTTTGCTTCCCTTCCCACATTGTTCTAGTTTAAAGCTCTTCTGATGAGTGTAGCAAGGCGACTTCCAAATACATGTTTTCCAGTCTTCGTAAGGTGCACCCCATCTCTAGCAAGTAGTCCATCGTATAGGTAATTCATTCCGTGATCCAGAAATCCAAATCCTTGTTGACGGCACCATCGACGTAGCCAGTTGTTCACCTGTAGAATCTTATTCCACCTCATTGTTCCATGGCCATCCACTGGGAGGATGGATGAGAAGACCACCTGCGCTCTCAATTCTTTCACTTTCTTGCCTAAGTCTTCAAAGTCACTGCAGATGGTTTCCAGGTCCTTTCTTGCGGTGTCATTTGTCCCCACATGTATTAGCAGGAATGGGTAGTAATCTGTAGGTCTGAAGAGTCTTGATATCCTGTCAGACACATCTTTAATTTTTGCTCCTGGAAGACAGCACATTTCTCTTGAGGTTATGTCTGGTCTGCAGATAGCGGCCTCTGTTCCTCTTAACAGGGAATCCCCCATAACCACCATTTTCCGTTTTTTCTTCACAACATTCTTCTTTCTCCATCCAGGAGGATTCTGAGGGCTTACAAGGTTATTCATTGCTGGCAAAGTCTTATTTTGCTGTATTTCTTCATGGTTCTCCTGCGTGAGAGCCTGGTACTGATTCCTGAGCAGTATGGGTGCTGACTGCCTCTCGATCCTCCTGCTTCTGTGGGTCACATGCTTCCATTCCTCGGTTTCGTCAGGTGCAGTTCGAATTTCTTCTCTTTCTGAATCATGAAGAGATAATTCTGCTCTGTCTAAGAACTCTTCACCTTCCTTAATGATTTTCAAGGTAGTTAACCTCTCTTCTAGATTTCGCAACTTTTCATCCAACAGGGACACAAGCTTGCATTTTTGGCATGTGAAGTTTGGCTTTTCCACTGGCAAGTCTGTGAACATGTAGCAGGATATGCAGCTCACCAAATGGCTCCTGGACTCTTCCATGTTCTTATTGTTAATGTTCTGAAAACAGTGAAAAAAGCTTAAAAAAAAAAGCTTCAAAATGCGCGCGCCGGTAGGCGCGCGGTTTACCGATGTCCTCTTTTCAGCTCCAACAGCCAAAATCCAGTGTTCTTTGAGCTCGCGGAGACTCTTCACTTACCCCAAAATGCAGTGGGAATATGCAAATTATCTCCTCAGGACTCCTCCCCACCAAGTCTCTGGCTGAACCTTTGTCGTCGCCTCCGTGGATGGAAGACTCCTTCCGGTGACCATCCTACTCACCACGGAACCCATAACCCTGCAGGTGGGAATGCTGCACTCTGAGGTAATCTCCTTCCATGTGTTGCCCGGACTCTCCCACTCCCTATTGCTAGGTCTACCTTGGCTCCAGACACATGAACCCGTGTTGAACTGGCATTCTGGTGAAGTACTCCGGTGGGGGCCGGTCTGCCATAAGACCTGCCTGGTTCCGGTTCGTCCGGTTCGTCCTCCACCTACCCCAGCTAATTTACCCGGTCTTCCGGCTCCTTACTGGACCTATGCTGACGTCTTTGGTAAGAAGGAAGCAGAGACATTGTCACCTCATAGGCCATATGATTGCCTGATCGACCTGGTACCTGGCGCCACTCCACCCCGTGGGCGTATTTATCCATTGTCTGCGGCCGAAACCCGGGCCATGTCTGAGTACATAGAGGAGAATCTGGCCAGGGGATTCATCCGGAAGTCTACTTCCCCGGCTGGAGCCGGATTCTTCTTTGTCAAAAAAAAAGATGGCTCGCTACGCCCCTGTATTGACTATAGAGGACTCAATCAGATCACGGTTAAAAATAAATACCCCCTTCCGCTCATCTCTGAGTTATTTGATCGCCTTAAAGGCGCCAGGATCTTTTCCAAGCTGGATCTACGTGGAGCGTATAACCTGGTCCGTATCCGTCAGGGAAACGAGTGGAAAACGGCATTTAATACCCGGGACGGACACTATGAGTACAGTGTGATGCCCTTCGGTCTCTGCAATGCTCCCGCCGTCTTCCAAGAACTGGTCAACGACATCTTCCGTGACCTTCTTTACTCCTGCGTGGTGGTATACCTGGACGACATCTTGGTCTTCTCTCCGGATCTTCCCTCACACCGGAGGGATGTTCGTCAGGTCCTGCTGAGGCTCAGGCAGAACCACCTCTATGCTAAATACGAGAAGTGCCTTTTTGAGCAGACCTCTCTTCCATTCATGGGCTATGTTATCTCCCAGACAGGTTTGCGAATGGATCCCGAGAAGCTCTCTGCTGTCCTAAAGTGGCCCCGTCCGGAGGGCTTGAAGGCGATACAGCGATTCCTGGGCTTCGCTAATTATTATCGTCTCTTCATTCCTCTCTTCTCGTCTCGGACTGCGCCCATATCTGCGCTCACCTGTAAGAGAGCAAATCCCAAGGTATGGCCACCCGAAGCGGAGGAGTCCTTCCTTTCCCTGAAGCAAGCCTTCTCCTCTGCCCCTGTGCTGCACCGTCCGGACTGCAACAAACAGTTCTACCTGGAGGTTGATGCTTCCTCCTCTGGAGCCGGAGCGGTGCTCACCCAAAAGTCTTCATCCGGGAGAATGGTAACCTGCGGCTTTTTCTCTAAAATCTTCTCCACCTCTGAGCGCAATTACTCCACTGGAGACCGAGAACTGTTAGCCGTTAAATTGGCGCTGGAGGAGTGGCGTTACCTGCTTGAAGGGGCTCTATACCCGGTGATCATCTACACGGATCACAAAAACCTGGCATATCTCCAAAATGCCCAGAGACTTAATCCACGTCAGGCCCGGTGGTCTTTGTTTTTTGCCCGCTTCGATTTCATCCTTCATTTCCGCCCGGCGGACAAGAATGTCAAAGCTGATGCCTTGTCCCGATCCTTCCTGTCCTCCGACCAAGAGGAGGAGCCTATGCACATTATCGACCCCTCCAAGGTGATGAATGTGGCCCCCCTGGATTTGACTCGTCTTCCACCCGGCAAGACGTTCGTGGCGCCTCCTGACCGTGAGAAGGTTCTTCACTGGGGTCATTCTTCTAAACTTGCTGGCCATGCCTGCCAAAAAAAGACCTTCCTACTCATCTGCCGGCATTACTGGTGGCCTACCCTGCGTAAGGATGTGGTAGACTTCGTCTCTGCCTGTTCATCTTGTGGCCGCAACAAAGTTCCCAGACACTTTCCAGCCGGTCATCTCCTGCCGCTTCCCATACCTGTTGCCCCGTGGCAACACATCGCTATGGACTTCATTACCGATCTTCCTGTCTCTGCCGGGTGTACTGTCATTTGGGTGGTCGCGGACCGCTTTTCTAAAATGGCCCACTTCATTCCCCTGCCTGGTCTTCCGTCTGCACCTGAGCTGTCTAAGGACTTTATCCGCCATATCTTCCGTCTCCATAGCCTACCCCTCCACATCGTGTCGGATCGAGGGGTTCAGTTCACCTCGCGCTTCTGGAGAGCCACATGTAAACATCTGGACGTCACCCTGGACTTCTCCTCCGCTTACCACCCTCAGTCCAATGGTCAAGTGGAGCGGATCAATCAGATCCTTACCAGCTATGTCCGGCACTTTGTTAATGCCCACCATTCTGATTGGGTGGACCTCCTCCCTTGGGCCGAGTTCTCTTACAATAACCACGAGAGCGAGTCCTCTTCCAAATCCCCGTTCTTTGTTGTCTATGGCCAGCACCCCCGGATTCCGTTTCCCGTCTCCGCCTCTGTGGACAACCCTGTCTCTTGTCAGCAAGTTTTCTACCATTTGGGAGAGTACTAGGTCCGCACTTCTTCTGTCCTCCGAGCGGATGAAGAGATATGCTGATAAGAGACGTCTGGATCAGCCTCAATTCCGTCCAGGAGACAAGGTTTGGCTCTCCTCCAAACATGTACGGCTCAAGATACCCTCCTACAAGTTAGGTCCTCGCTTCATCGGCCCATTCGAAATCCTCAGGCAAATAAATCCAGTGGCCTACAAATTAAAACTCCCGGCCACCTTACGGATTCCTAACTCCTTCCACGTATCTCTCCTCAAACCCGTTGTCTTTAACTCTTTTTCCAATAATCCAGGTGCCCCTCCTGCTCCGGTTTCCGCTGATGACGTCTTTGAGGTAGAGAGTATTCTGGCCTCCAAGAGGGTAAGAGGAAAGACCTTTTTTCTGGTAGATTGGAAGTGGTTTGGTCCTGAGGAGAGAACTTGGGAACCCAGGGAGAACATCAACGCCCCGCTTCTCCTTGAAAAATTTCTTTCTGGCCAAAAAAAGAGGGGGCCTAAAGGGGGGGGTACTGTAGCATCGGCGTCTCTGCCCCGTACTAGGCAGAGACGCCGTCCCTCTCACCTCCCCGCTCCTGGCGCGGCGTCCTCCAGCGCTTCTCTCCCCACTGCTTCCGGCACACGCTCCTTCCCCGGCAGTGTGCTTAGGGCGCGCGCGCTCCCCCTCTCTTAAAGGGACCGCACACGCCGTCCTAAGGAGTCCCCGGCCAATTGCCGGAGGACCTCCCATTTATAAGGCACCTCCTCCAAAATGGAGGTGCCCGAGCTATGTTGTTTGCACTGTGTCTCACCTGTGCTTCAGCCCTCAGGTTCCGCTGTTAGCCTGACTTCTCGTCCTGCCTGCCAGCCTGTTTCTTGCCTTGTCCGCCAGACCGCTCACCTGGGAGCGTCTACTAGTTACCTGCCTTGTCTGCCAGTCTGCTCACCTGGGAGCATCCTTCAGTTACCTGCCTGTTACCTGCCTCGTCAGTCAGACCGCTCACCTGGGAGCGTACACCAGTTACTTGCCTGTTACCTGTCTTGTCTGCCAGACTGCTCACCTGGGAGCGTCCACCAGTCACCTGCCTGTCTCCTGCCTCGTCTGTCAGACTGCTCACCTGGGAGCGTCCACCAGTTACCTGCCTGTTACCCGCTGTCTCCGTCAGCCCGCTCACCTGGGAGCGCCCGCCAGTTACCTGTCAGGTATCCGCCTCGCCTGTCTACCCAGAGACTGTCCCGGTCACTTATCGTGACCACCTGCCCGTCTACCCAGAGACTGTCCCGGTCACTTGCCGTGACCACCTGCCTGTCTACCCAGAGACTGCCCCCGTCACTTGCCGTGACCACCTGCCTGTCTACCCAGAGACTGCCCCCGTCACTTGCCATGACCACCTGCCTGTCTACCTAGAGACTGTCCCCGTCACCTGCCGTGACCACCTGCCCGCTTACCCAGAGACTGTCCCCGTCACTTGCTGTGACTACCTGCTTGCCCTCCCTGGGAGTCACCCGCTTCCTTACAAGGACTTCCCCCTTGTATTGCAGCTCAGAGGTTCCACCTCCCGGACCCGTAACAGAAGCTCTTTAATGCAAACTACCGTAATTGTATATCCCAGTTATGGTATGTGCACAGTAGATGTGCAGGAGCCGCCAGTCAGTGCTCCACTATAACAGGGATAGCGGATAACAGATATTTGCATATTGCTGTAGGTGGGTCCCTAGAGTCAATTCCCCCTGTGGGCCCCAGACATCCCAGTCTGACCCTGCGTACATGTCACCTGTCTGCCTGTGGAATGTTTGGATGTTTAAGCAGTCCGAGGAACTGCCCCTTCGGGATACCTTTTCTTTAAAGAGGCAGGGTAATGGCTGTCCCACTTTAGGAGGCTGTTTACAATAAATGCAGGTTCCCAAGCTGCCATCCAATTCCTTCTTGATCATCACATCTAAAAATGGCAACTCATTGTTATGAAATTCTGATGTAAATTTGAGACCCACCCTATTTACATTCAGTTCACCGATGAATTCTAGAAACTGTGCCCCTGTACACGACCAGATGACAAAAACATTGTTAATGAATCTATACCATACCCCTATGTAGGAGTGCCACCACCTCTGTTCATCACGAAACACTATAGTTTCCTCCCACCAGCCCAGGAATAGACTTGCATACGATGGGGCACAGGGACTCCCCATTGCAGTGCCCATGAGCTGGTGGAATTACTTTTGATCAAAAAAGAAGACATTATGTGTGAGTGTGAATCTTAAAAGGTGGAGGACAGAATCATTGTCTACTGCAATGCATACTACAGATTTTCATTTCAGGAAATGCTGTACTCCCTGTATACCGTATTCATGTGTGTTGTTGCTAAATAAGGCCTCCATGTCTACGGAACCCAGCAAAGTATGTTCCCCCACATGAGACCTGCAAGTTTTTGTAATAGGTCTGTGGTATTTCTGATATAGGATGGAAGGAATAGCACAAACGGACAGAGGATTTTATCAATATATATTCCATAGTTCTGGAAGAGTGAATCCACTCCAGAAACTATTGGGTCGGCCTTTTAGGTGCGACATGCCCTACTGGATCTTTGGCAGTGTGTAAAAGGTTGCTGTTAAGGGGTTCATGGGCAATAAAAAATTCAACTCATTTTTTTAGATCAATTCCATCACCATTGCCCCCTCAAGTAATTTTGTCAATTCCTCCTTTTAGAGTATCATGGGATCTGATTCCGTAACCCTATATGCGTCTCCATCCCTCAAGATCATATAACACATTTTAGAGTAGTCCTCAGGATTCATAATCATCAGATTTCCCACCTTGTCTAATGGCTTAATCACAAGTGGATGTTTTATTTTTTCTCAGATCTTCGAGGGCCAAAGTCTCATTATTTGTGAGATTAGATACTAAATAACAATTAGACGATGATATCTTTTGTAGGTCCCTCTCAACCAATTGTAAAAATACATCAATACTTGATATGTCACCCTGCGGCGGCATCTTTACATTTTTACTTCTCAGATTCGTATAAGGGCCTGTCCCTCTCTCAGCTCCTATCTCATTCGCTCTCAAAAGGCCGCCAGGGCTTGATAGCCCCCTCTTTTTCCATGATGTCCCCTAGGGTTTCTCCATCTTTGTCTTGATGACCTTTCTCTGAATTGTTTTGTTCCCCTAAAAGGCAATTCCGATCTCTCTGTCAGATGTGTCCAAATCAGAGGACGACACTTCAGACGGCCTTTTCTTCTGAAAATTATATGCTTGATTCTCTCCAAAAGCTCTTAAATCCCTCTGAAATTATGCCTGTTTTCTCTCCTTCAGGAAGGTCTGATACCTCTCCACTGAAGTCTGTAGCAGACCCTCCCGTCTGTTAAAGTCTGGATCAAATTTGAATTTTAAAGTATTCTCTATTAGTTTATTTAAATTAGTTGAGGATTTCTCCAGCTGTTTCTTTTCCTCAGTCAGCAACAGCTGCATGAATCTCAAGGATGATTCTATTGACTCACTCAGCCAAAGGCTTAATAACTCCGCTGATGCTGCCCTTGGTGATGGGACCAAATTAATTCTCAGACCTCTGGGAACTACTTTATTTTTAATATAATTTTCGAGTGTCCTTATCTCCCACCAGGATTTCAAATACTCCTTATAGGCCGCATATAATTCATTGAACAAGACTTTTAAAGAGGGGGTTCCATTGTTTCCATCCCGGGATGTGTTTATGCTAAAAACCTGGTTTGCATCCTCTAACCTTAGATATATATTTATTGGACCTGACAAAAAACTGACCATGCTATAATCAAAAATTACTTACGCACAAAAATTGTAAGGCTCGTTTTGAGTTTGCCAAAAGACATGTGAGAGACTTCCCAAATGTAGGGAGGAAGGTGCTGTGGTCAAATGTGACCAAAATTTAACTTTTTGACCACCAACATAAATTCTATGTCTGGCGCCAAAACAACACAACTCATCACCTCAAAGAACACCCTCCCCACAGTGAAACACGGTGGTGGCAGCATCATGCTGTGGCAATATGTTTCAAAAGTTTCTAAATATATGCAATATCTGTAAAGTCACAAGTAGTCAGGAAATAACAGACTGAAACAGGTTTTGCTCAAGAATATCCCTGCATTTCACACCATCCATCTTCCCCTCGACTCGGACCTTTTTCCCTGTCCCTGCTGCCGAAACATATTTCCGAAATAATATAAAGACCTTAACTATTAAAATAATCAACTTTATTAATTCCAATCTAAAAAGTCATAAAAATGACCAGAAAAACTTCACACCACATATATGACCACTACCACCAAACAAAAAAGAAGAAAATTGATTTAAAAACACTTTGGTTGTTGCATGTGCATCTATCTGGTAGCCTAGATTGCTTCTATACTCTCTTTGCCTACTAGCAGAGCTTGGTACCCTAGGGGGAAGCGTTGTGGCACCCCCTCTCCTCGGCGGTTCTCCCTTGGGTCCCTTAGTATTCCCTATATCCAAAGCAATGTACCCATACAAGAAAGGGAGCCACTATTACTATACATAGACCATATCTCAACTCTAAGGGAGTAGTATACTTGAACAACCAAAACAGATATAGCTCAATATCTTAGTTATGCATAGGTGACCTCAATACTCAGAGGGCCACCCTCATTGGAAAGCACTATCCCCTTTGTCTGTATTCAATAGCACTTTCATATACATGTACTTCAAGAGTCCATCAATGATCCATAAAACTGCAATGTGCCTTAGTTAGGTACTGCCACAGGATACCACTTGAATAGATAAATTAGTCAGTACAATCTAGTTTGATCAAATCTATAAAGACATACCTCAAACATGTCTCCAATACACATCCATGATACATAAAGTGCAGAGTGCCTTAGGTAAGTACTTCCACAGGATACCTCCTGTAAACATAAATTGATCAGTACACTTTAATTTGATCAACTTCTGATACACATGATAAATAATCAAAGATTAATCAAAAAGTGGGTTTGTACTCATCCAAGAGGATGTGCTCCTGGTCACTCATAATGCCTCTAAAGCCTCAACGCGTTTCGCCCTTTTTGGCTCCTCAGGAGGCCCAATATTCCATATTGTCCTTCTTGATAGATGATATTGGATATACGTGTGTACTGCAGCTCGATTCTTTTTGAAGGGCCCGCTCTCTCTATGATGCCTTCCCCAACCGCAACATCATTTCCTGTCACCAGGTTCAACTTAGCGAAGTACGCATTCTCACCCTGTCTGATGCGTTTCACTCTGGAACACAGGGAGGAATCCCATCCGGGTGGTGTGCGCTTCACCGGACGTGATGATTTACTACATACAGTACATCATGCCTCTGCTCCCACACATGCCTGGAAGTGACGCAATCTGTATCACCCTCCCATACCTCCTCAGTCAGACCGGAAGTCACTGCTTTTCACACTGCCATTACGTAATCGTGTGCTGGAACGCATACATCTGGCAGGGAAATTTATTTATTTATCCATAGTTGACCATAACAAAGATAGAAAAACAGGTTTGTGATTAGATATGGGGACGAAATGGGATAGGAAACCATGTGGGTGCTACAAATGCGGGGACCACAATGCTTATGGTGGTCGTATGGACAGATACTCCAGTCTCTGCTTGGGAACTCTGCAGGTGTTTCAGGGTTACCTTTGGTCTCTGCGCTGCCTCTCTAATTAATGCCCTCCTTGCCCGGGCTGAGAGTTTTGGTGGTGGCCCTCTCTTGGCAGATTTGTTGTGGTACCATGTTCTTTCCATTTGATGATCATGGATTTGATAGTGCTCTGGGGGATTATCAGAGATTGGGATATTTTATCATAACCCAAGCGTGACTTGGACTCCTCAACAACTTTGTCCCTGACTTGTTTGGAGATCGCCTTGGTCTTCATGGTGTTGTTTGCTTAGTGGTGCC
This sequence comes from Phyllobates terribilis, assembly GCF_046119375.1. NCBI lineage: Eukaryota > Metazoa > Chordata > Amphibia > Anura > Dendrobatidae > Phyllobates > Phyllobates terribilis. Next base: position 86,232,412 of record NW_027362768.1, on the reverse strand, counting down.
TCTTGCTTAATGATGTTGCAGCCTCTGTGGCTTTTCAGAAAAGGTGTGTATATACTGACAGACAAGTGACACTTAGATTGCACACAGGTGGATTTCCTTTCACTAAGCGTGTGACTTACAAAGGTAATTGCTTGCACCAGAAATTTTTAGGGGCTTCATAGTAAAAGGGGTTAATGCATAATATGCACATGCCAATTTTTGGTTATTTAATCCCATAAATTTAATTTATGCCTATAGTTTTCTCACTTCACCTCACCAAGTTAAATGTTACATGTACGCCGCTAGGTTCAGATAGGGCGAGACGGGTTTCATGAATTTTTTGGAATCCTGGGGGAACCGTTACTCAGGGCGACCATAGGCTGCAGCTTCTCTCAGGCACATGATAGATTCAATTGCTGACTAGACACATCTGACAAGAGTCTTTTTCAACAGCTTAAGGCTATGTGCCCATGTAGCAGATTTGATGCAGTGCGTTTTTGCCTCTTTCTGGCAGAAAAAAACGCATGCAGATTTACATGCGTTTTTTCTGCCAGAGAGAAGCGTTTTTCAGCGTTTTTACATGTGTTTTTGCATGCGTTTTTTCAAGCACTTTTCCAAGCAATTTTGAGCATCACTTGGAAAAGTGCTTGACAAGTTGGTCACACAATATAAATCCATGCAACTGGCATGGATTTATATAGTGTGACCAACTTAGATGCTTTAAATGCTGCATCTATAGTAAAAAAAAAAAATAATAATTAAAACGTTAAAAATAAAAAAAAACTGTATGCTCACCTCTCCGGTTTCCTCCCGGCGGCGATCCTCTCTCCTCGGCATCACGCGGTGTACTGGCAGGAACGGCGGTGACGTCATTTAGTCAGCTGATGGTCACGCAACCATCACCTGACCGCTGACGTCAGCGGTCGCGTGACCATCAGCTGACTAAATGACGCCACTGCAGGTCCTGCAAGTACACCGCGGGACGCCGAGGAGAGAGGACGCGGCCGGGAGAAGACCGGAGAGGTGAGTATACAGGTTTTTTTTTTTTTTTACTTTTTTATTTCTTTTTTTCACCGCGTGGTAGCCGGGATGAAGAGGAGTTGTAGTCTCCTCTTCATCCCAGGTACCACATGCACCGCGATTACGCCGCAAATTCACAGCCATTGAATTTAATTGAAATGCAGCAAATCCACATATACCTGCGGGTTTGCTGCGCTTCAATGTTCCTCAATGGCCGCGAATTTGCGCCGTAATCGCGGTAGAAATGGTCATGCTGAGTTTTGCAATGCAATGCGAATTTGGCGCGCTAATTAGGCATCATGTGCACAGCACATCCGAATTCACATTGCTTTGCATGGCAGACGGTTTTACAAGCGTTTTCGCAGCCGTAAAAATGCAGCAAAAACACTACAAAAACGCTACGTGGGAACATAGCCTAACAGTGGAATTTTATCTGAAGCACGGCCAGTGCAATTCAGGGATAATACAGCAACAATCTTCATTACAGTTCAATCTGGGTTTCTTGATCAACCGGCTCCTGTAACAATACAGTAGTTTCTTCACAAGGCACAGTATTACAGTCTCTTCAGTAGCATAATTCATCACAGATTAGAACTCTTAGCAGCACACTTCTATGCATACACAAACACGACCTGTGTTTAGTTTCTCTCCTGATCTGAATCCTGTTCAGTTGACTTCTGTCAGATCCAGATAACACACCACCTTTCTCATAGGCTTCAGCCAGACTACAATAACAAGTTCCCCACAATCCCCCTGGGGCTCTGCTAAAACACTCCGTCTCCTGTGACTGTGTTAACCCCTCTAGTTGCTGGATGCTGCTAAAGCACAACAGCACTACTTCTGCCTGTCACACTCTTCCCTCGTTTTTGAATGGCGTCCTCGACATTCGTCTTAATTGGTCAATCTGACCAATTCTGAGACAATGGTGAAAGTTGAGTAACTTTATATACAAATTGGCATAGCATTTATAAACATTTATAGCAACCTATTATATGACCTTTTTCTTGTAGTACTCCTGTAAGAAATAAACAATTAACACAATCAGCGTCTCTTTAGCTGGAGCTTTTCATACGTCTTCAACCAGATCTCTCTTACTAGGCCTTAACAGTTCTTTGTTTCTACAAAGTCTTTTAAGAAAATCAAAGAATGAAAACAAGTCTTTCCACCAGGCAACATCTTCCATACTGCCTCTCGGTGGTGAATACCACTTCAGTGGGCTTACCTGGTCCGTAGGCAGAGATCTGTTTCCAGTCGACAGTCCTTGGCACTTGACTCGATTCACCAAGTGTCTCATACGTCAGCGTCACGGGCCTCCTCATTTCACAAGTCGACATCCTCCTAGTGGGATGTTCCTCAGATAACACTGGTTCTTCGGTCACAGGAGTTTCTTCCGCCGCACTCATTTCCCGTGCTTCCTCAGATGCTCCTGAAACTGCCTCTGTAAGTTCCTGTACTTCTCCGGAATCACCTGGTTCCACAAGGTCTGGTAATTCCGCTTCTCCTGAGTGTCGATCGTTCTCTTCAGTGACCTCTGTTCAATCATCAGATCTGAATTGGACTTTACCTGTACTCCTTGGTACAAACTCTGGAGCCTCGGGACTTAGTTCACTCTCCTGAGGATGGTTTATCCCTCTCCGTGCCAGTCCGAGAAATACAAGGGTGTGCTCTTCTTCATCGGAACTTTCAAGGTCACTATCCACCACTGGAGCTTCAATCTGTGGTGGTCTCTTAGTCAATCTCGGTCGATGTCGGTCTGCTTCTGGGAAGTCTTGTTGTGGTGGGAGATAACAGGGTAGTAATAAATTCCGATCGACTATTCTGGTTTTCTTGTCCCCTCTTTCCAATCGGATTTCATACACTAGACTGTCATCGGCTTTCCTCTTTACGACCACATGCAACTAGTCTTCCCAGTACGAACAAAGTTTTCCTGAACCACCTTTCTCACGTACGTTCTTGACTAGCACCCGGCTTACCGGTGATAATTCTGCTCCATAACATTTTCGATCATAGTACTCCTTACTCTTGCTCTGTCCTTGCGTAACGACTTTGGACGCTATGTTGTATGCCTCTGCCATACGTTACCTCCATTTCCGAAAGTACTCCGGATACTTTCTGTGAGTCTCTGACACTGAAGTATCGAACATGATGTTGATTGGCAGTCTTGACGATCGTCCATACTATAGGAAGAAGGGTGAGTAACCCGTTGCATCGCTCTTTGTACAGTTATAGGCATGTACCACTTTTGACAAAGAACTCTTCCAGTCTTTCTTCTCGTCAGCTGTTAAAGTGCATTATCGACAATAATGTCCGGTTAAACCGTTCCACTTGTCCATTACTCTCTGGGTGATAGGGCGTTGTGTGGGATCTCTGAATTCTACAGTACTTTCCTAGCATGGCAAAAAGCTGGTTCTCAGATTTGCTTCCTTGGTCATGGTGTAACCTCGTAGGGAACCCAAACCTCAAAGCAAAATCATTGAAGATCTTCTCTGCCGTTGTTCGACCAGCTTTATTGGTTGTGGCATATGCTTGGACAAATCGAGTAAAATGGTCCATCACCACCAATATGTATTCGTAACCACCCTTGCACGTCTCGAGATGTAGAAAGTCTATTAAGACCATCTCAAATGGATACGTAGTTTGGATGTTGCCCATAGGTGCCCAGGTTGATGTGTTGGGATGTTTATCTTTCAGACACCCACACTCCCTGGTCATGTACCTCTCAATATCTCTCTGCATGTACAGTCTGAAGAAACGTTCACAGATCAAGTTGGTTGTCCTTTCCACTCCCATGTGTCCCATGTTTTCATGGAGTTCTTTAAAGACCAACCTACGGAATACTCTGGGTAGTACCAACTGCCGGTTATGTCCTCCTTTCCAATACAGGATGCCGTCTTCACTGAGGTAGAGCTTCGTCCATTCTTTAACTAAAACAGATACTGCTGTTGACTCATCATTTCTCTCCCATTTACTTGGAAACTGATTTTGGTTCACATAAAGTAGTATTCTACCAATTATCTGATCTTCCTGTTGAGCTCTACAGATTTTTCCTTTTGGTAGTTGTTGAATGGACAGGGGGTGATCTTGTTCTCTTGCTTTATGGTGGTTTCCACCATCAACGGACACCAAAATCTTCCTCTTGATAAGCTTGCACTGCTTGGGTAGCGCTCTCAATTGCTTCCAGACTGACTTCCTCTGAGCATTCTTGCATGAACTCCTCAGGCTCTAATGGCATTCTTGACAATCCGTCAGCATCCGCATTGCATTTTCCTAGCCTGTACTTGATGGTGAAATTGAAGTCAGCTAGTTCAGCGACCCATCTCTGACCTGTTGCATTCAGTTTGGTAGCTCTGTCTGCGGACGGAGATTCCCACCTTTGGTAACTGGAGCCGCCCCTCCATCCTCCAACTTCAACCTGGTTAGAAATTGTGTTAGCTCCAGGAGGAACGACCCCATGACGTCTTCAGCTTCTTTCTCCCCCAGCTCATCCATTTTTGCATTAATGGCAGCTAACAGTTGCCTGCGGTTGTGTGCTTTGGAAATCTGTTCTTCTGACATCTTTATATGTTCTGCTACTGTTCCCAATTCTACACACGTTAACTGAAGAAGCAGCTCATTAATTCTGTCCATTTGTATTTCCACATCCATTGCTGCTACTGAGTTTTCTTTAGGGCTGGTCCCCTTTAACTGGTGTAGTTGAATGATGTGCTGCTGTGATTTTCCAGACACTTTTCCTCTTCTCCCTCTACACGCTACTTCCCGCTCAGGATTCCCCATACGGGCCACCAATGTTACACGCACGCCGCTAGGTTCAGATAGGGTGAGACGGGTTTCATGAATTCTATGAAATCCTGGGGGAACCGTTACTCAGGGCGACCATAGGCTGCAACTTCTCTCAGGCACACAATAGATTCAATTGCTGACCAGACACATCTGACAAGAGTCTTTTTCAACAGTTTAACAGTGAAATTTAATCTGAAGCACGGCCAGTGCAATTCAGGGATATTACAGCAACAATCTTCATTACAGTCGGGGTTTCTTGCGCAACCAGCTCCAGTAAGAATACAGTCGTTTCTTCACAAGGCACAGTATTACAGTCTCTTCCATACCATAACTCAGCACAGATTAGATCTCTTAGCAGCACATGTCTATGCATACACAACCACAGGCATTTCCTTCACAAGGACACAATAGTACATAGCATTCTTTATCCTGCATGGAGATGGAGGGGGGGAGGGTTTGATGATGGAGATGATCCCTGTGACACGATTCCTTCCAGTCCTTATCTTTCTGCCCGATAATACTCTGCACTCTAAGTTCAGGGAGTCTATCTGACCTGTGTTTAGTTTCCCTCCTGACCTGAATTCTGTTCACTTGCCTTCTGTGAGATACAGATCATACACCACCTTTCTCTTCGGCTCCAGCCAGACTAATAAACAAGTTCCCCACAATCCCCCTGGGGCCAAAATTCCTTCCAGTCCTTATCTTCCTGCCCGATAATACTCTGAACTGTTAGTTCAGGGAGTCTATCTGACCTGTGTTTTGTTTCTCTCCTGATCTGAATCCTGTTCAGTTGACTTCTGTCAGATCCAGATAACACACCACCTTTCTCTTAGGCTTCAGCCAGACTACAATAACAAGTTCCCCACAATCCACCTGGGGCTCTGCTAAAACACTTCCTGTCTCCTGTGACTGTGTAAACCCCTCTAGTAGCTGAATGCTTCTGAAGCACAACAGCACTACTTCTGCATGTTACATAAACTATTTAGTTCTGATTCATCACACACAAATCAGATTACAAAAATATTTAAATACAGGTAATGTAACAAGATAGGTAAAACGCCAAGGGGGTGAATATTTCACAAGCCACTGTAGATCTGGTCTTGGGTCTGAATTTATTTAATGGTCTGATCTGAGGTCTGTATCAATAAAATGATCTAGAATGGGATCTGAATTAATTTAGAATTCTATAACTGTACTGTGATCACTTGTATGTTCTATAGGATTGGTATCTACTACTATATGGTCACCATATGACGGTAATATCAATGTACCAGCATAGTTGTAATCAGGGTTACCAGTTAGGGGCCCATTCAGATGTTTCATTTTCCCTGAACTGAACCCCTAGCTGGGCCTCTGATCAGGGCGAGTTTAGAATAACCATAGTGCTAGGGAACCCATGGAAACATTTGGGCCTGGCCTTTCCACCATCCTAGGATATTGCTCAGATGCATGGCCACAGGCATATGAGAGCTTATGCCATCCACTTTCCTTAGAGTGGAAAACCCCTTTAAAATGTCAGCCATTGTTAGGTGCAAGGTAGTCAGTAGTATTTAGCTATAGAGTAAAATGATTAAAGCGAGTCTGTCAGCACAAAAACACTATTCAAACCAAGCAGAGCTGCTCAGTGCATGTTTTGCATCAATCTCAACTCCCCTATTCCTTGTTTGACATCTCTGGCTTTACATGAATATGAGGGAGTTGGACACTGTTAGAAAACATGTAGGTGGGAAGGCGCACTGAAATGCTCAACCACTGTGTAACATCTGTGCTGGTTTCTGCTTCATCTGCTATGCAGCGCCGCACATTTGTTGTGGGTGATGCTTGACCGTATCAGTCCTGTCTTATTCCTGGGACTTTTGGTTCCATGAGATCAGGAAACTATGGGGTTAATTGTCTGATTTTCATTTCTTCGTTCTGATAGCCCTGGGCGGGGCTGCCTGCTATTTAAACCCCTGGGTCTTTGACTTCCATTGCCAGTCATTTAATTTTTGCTACCTGACTTATGCTCCTGTCCTTGCTTGTGGTGTTTTCCTGATTTTTCCTGTTTTCTGACCTCGGCATAAATTTTGACTATCCTCTTATTTTACGATTCTGTTCCTGACATGACCTCTTGGCTTTGACCCTGCTTGGAAACCCTTCCTGCCTCTGGTTCGTTCTTACGGACAGTTGTGGGAGGAGCCTGAAATATAGTCGACAACTTTCCCTAAAGGAAAAATAACTTGAAAATCAGTCAGGGAGATTAACCTTGGGTTCCGCAAAAGTCATTCGAGGTGTTGCAAGGGTCTGGGCCTGAGCGTTTTCACGGTACCGAATCTGCAATGCAAAAACGTGGACTAAATGGGCCAGCTCTTGTATTTGATCTACCACTGTAGGAAGGGGATCCATCACATCACGTCTGTCAGTGGCCACAAGCTCAAAAGGCTACCTTGAACAGACTTGGCACACGTCACTCTGTCTAACTCTATACATACGATTACCTTTATACATACCATTACATTTATACATACCCTTTCCAACACACAGTCCCATGTACAAAATATCACTCCCCTCTCTTCAGTTTTCTCCAACATACAGTTCAATGTAAATAGACATCACCCCCTACTTTCAGCCCCCTCCAACATATAGGTCCATTGAAAAACACTCACTCGCTACCTTCCAATCCCCTCAAACATACAGTCCCATGTAAATAACATCAATATCCTCCCATGTAAAAAAAACAATTAATTTGCCCCTTTTAAATGAATGTTTTTTCAAATCTAGTGACTGATTCTTATGTTTTCTTGTGCCCTGATTTAAAAAAACACTTATATTTTTAACCATCACATATGGATTTTGCTCAAAACTCACATGCAATTACGTACAAGCGAGGTGATCAAGAAAATCTTTATTGTAGCCAAAAATGTACACATCATTATATTTAAAAATTTATTGAACATTCATTCTGCACCTTTATTGGAAATTAATTCTTGTGCCTTTTCCTTTTCTCTTCAAAGTTTCTCTTGATACCTATTCTCTTATAGAAGCCTGCGATTCATCTCTGTAGTCCCCCATCATGTTCCCATTTCCATCTATCTTTGAATCATGGTTCCATCTTTTTGATATCCTGATTAAATCTTTCTTGCTGCTCTTTGCTAACAGCACCAATGTTTTCAGGAAAGTAGTCCAAAAGGGAATGTAAAAATGTAACTTCAAATTCATCAGACAACCCAAGGCTTTGAGACATTTCAGCATGTTCTCCACGATGGTCTTACATTTTGTATCTTTGTTGTTACCTAGAATTTTTTTTCACGACTTCTTTAAAAGAATCCCAAGCCCTTTTCTCAACAGCTTTCATTTTTGTTTCGAACACGTCGTCCTTAATGAGTTTCCAAATATCCCACAAAAATGCCTTCCTTCAGTTTTGCCTTTGATAGTCCCTGAAATTTGGTACACAAGTACTTAAAAGTGTCTCCTTCTTTCGGTAGAGCTTTTCATAAACTGCTTCATCAGTTCAAGCTTAATGTGGGTGGTGGCAGTACAACTTAGTGGGATCAACTAAACTTTCCTGAAATATGTCCAGGTTGAAAAGATATTCTCGTTGGCCAACATACCCCGGCTGTCCCATTCACACAAAAAGCATGGGTACTTCGTGTATCCTGCTTGCCGCCCAAGGAGCGAAGAGGAAACTTTCAGATCACCACATATTGACCATCCTTGTTCCTCGTAATTAAGTTTCTTGAGAATAAACTCTAAATTACCATATTTTTCCTTCAAGTGCACAAAAGGCCCTACAGGCACCGAAGCATACTTGATGCCATTGTGCAGTAGCACAGCTTTCATACTTTGGATGAATTAATAAAGAGTCTCCGCTCGCTCACATTGTACCCAATGTTAAATTTTTCCATCAGCCCTGGAATATCACTGCAATACACTAGAGCACCTTCAGAAAAGTATGGCAGGAATTCCTTTTCTCTGTTTTTGTACCATGAAAACAGATACCAGGAGCTAGCAGGTTCTTTTACTGTAGTCTAGAGCTTAAAAGTTCTGCAGAATGTTTAGGAAGGTCCAAGTCCCTGACTAAATCATTTAATTTGAGGAGTGAAAAATGCTGTAGCTTGTTGGGGCTAGCGTGAAAGTCTTCATCAGAATCCTGCTCTTCATGTTCTGAATCAGGTGTATCTTCAAGTTTCTCCGAAGGTGAAGGGACAGGTATTCCTGGACCATGAAGCACAGGGCGAGTCTCTGACGGGAGGTCGGGGTATATCATTTCCTTATTTTTAAGGTTGAATCCCTCCATGTTGCACTTACAAAAGTATCAGTCATCACTATGAACACTAAGATGAAAATATATATTGTATTTTTCGGACCATAAGGCACACTTTTTTCCCCCCAAAATTTATGGTCTGAACGTAAGCTTACCGGATAGTTGCGGTGGTGGTGGCCCTCCGTTCCCTCCCTCCCCCAGGAACCCAGCGGCAGCAGAAGAGGTGAGGTGCTGTGGGGCCGATGTCTGACTGTCGGCGGTGAGACAGAGCGGCGAGCTCTGCTTTTTGGCGGCCGTGGCCATCTTCCTGAAGCTGTGATCTACAGGAAAATGGCCGCCCGAGCCAGCGCATGCGCAGTCTGGGATCTCGGTGGCCATTTTCCTGTAGATCACGGCTTCAGGAAGATGGCTGCAGCCAACGGAAAGCAGCGCTCGCTGCTCTGCCGGCAGCCAAACACCAGCCCCGCAGCACCTCACTTCTTCTGCTCCTGCCACTGGGTTCCTGCTCCACCACCGCTGCAACTCCCAGCTGCTGGAACACCGCCTTCTCGCACCCAGGGTCTGCAGTATTCCTCCACTTCCGGCTGGCTTCCCGAAGGACCCTGCCTCCTGTGACCCCCGCTCCACCGACCTCCAGGTAAGATACCATACCTATTCAGACTATGAGATGGACCCCCATCTTATAAAGAATATTTTTTTCCCTATTTTCCACCCCAGAATTTGGGATGCGTCTTATGGTCTGGTGCGTCTTATAGTCCGAAAAATACGGTATATATTTATTATACAAAAGAAATGTCATCTTTAACTTTATGCCTTTTAGAGATCATTTCATCTTCAACTTGCTTAATTATTCACAAAAACAGCAATTTTGACCAGGGGTGCCCAGACTTTTACATGCCTCTGTATCTTGGTTAGCAAATCAAATTTTATTTTACTCCGACTTATATTGGCATAAAAATTATTTGTTTTATCGGATCGCGCTCGGCCCATTGTTGAGGTGCAGATCAGCGACTATTTTCTCATGCCGATTTGGCATGAGAAAACAATCACAGCATGCTACGATTGGCAGCGATACTCGGCTCACATGCACCCATACAAGTCTATGGGTGCGTGTAAAACATCGGACTGCACTCAGATGTCATCCCAGTGTAGTTCGATATGCGCTGAGAAAGGCAAAGGAGGAAATGGAGAAATTACTTTCTCCGTCTCCTCCACACCTGTGCTGTAACTCTCACGCTTGCCATGTGTCATTAGCATATTGCATCCTATGCTTTCGCATCGCATGCTATATGCTTGTCTGATTCCAGCCTAAGGCGACGGCCCCACTATCAGTATTTGGTCAGTATTCGGTCAGTATTTTTTCTTAGGCGTGGGAGCCAAAACCAGGTGAGGAACAGTCAGAGAAAATGTATAATAGAAACAAGTCACCAATTCTGCATTTATCACCCACTCCTGAGAAAAAATACTGACCGATTACTGACCAAATACTGATAGTGGGACCGTGGCCTTATAGTGAGGAAACAAAAAAAATACTATTTTTCTTTTTAAATGAATTTATTATATACAAATATTAAAATATAAAAAATATATAAATATGGTTTTGACATGGGTATATCAACCCTTAGAACAAAGTTAGCATATAGCTAACTGGACAGCACAGTAGCTCAATGGTTAGCACTGGTGCCTTGTAGTACTGTAGTCCTTGGTTCAAATCCCAAGAACAATATCTGCAAGGAGTTTGCATGTAATCCTCGTGTTTGCATGGGGTTCTTTGGTTTCCTCCTAAACTCCAAATACATACTGGTAGAGAATTTAGATTGTAAACTCCAGTGGGGACAGTGATTCTCAAATCTGTAAAATAAATAAGTAAAATCTTATACTGTGAGGTAAATGCATATAAAGGAAATAAAAAAAACTATGCCAGAATAGCTGGTTTTGCTCTCCTGTTTATTGAAAAAAATGGAATAAAAAGTCATACAGATCCAAAATGCGAAGATTGATCTATGGTTCTCAGCTATTATTCCGGTGACTCCTCACACATCTGTGGCTTGTGAAATTCACTTGGCCTATGGAGGTTTCAAATATGGTGACTTGTTCATTTAGCATTAGGTGATTATTACCCTATTTATTACATTGATGGTTGACCGTACAATACAAGCAATTGTTACCATCCACCTTTAGTGTCTCCCCTATTTCCTCATAGATTGTAAGCTTGCCAGCAGGGCCCTCTCTCCTCCTGGTATCTGTTGATTTATGTGATTATTGTTATTCTGTAATTTCTTTTATTGTCTGTCCCCTCCAAAATGTAAAGTGCCGCGGAATATGTTGGCACTATAGAAATAAAAATTATTATTATTATTATTATTATTATTATTATTATTATTAATATGGAAAAGTGTAGAGGTTAAAAAGATGCTGAATGTTTTGAATGTCAGCATTTTGATGCCAAAATTATTTAGCATAATTTACTAGCAAAAGGGAAATATTAAACAACACCAGATGTTGCCTTTCTATATCTGTGATAAACACTATCACTTACTGTAAATTTTTACATGGTACTGGTTTTATCGAGTACATTTTGGGAAACTGGCCAACTGAACAAACAAATTATGTAAGCACAGCTATATTACCATTCCTTTGGGTGTATTAACCTAAAAAAGTATTCAACCACCCTAAGGCATCCTTCAGACGTCCATATGAAACACATACGTAAAAAATCTATACCGGTGTCATCAGTGTGTCCATTTTAACCATTAATGTGTCATCAGTGTTTATCCGGTATGGGTAATTTAAGAAATAAAGTACAAAGCTTCTCCTATACTTTGCCTTTGGGTTTGAACCCTTGAGCCTGTGCTTTGTGGTCAACTTTTCAGTTCGCCGAGCCACTGCAGAAACACCTTTTCTCCTGGTGTTTAGTTTCTGTTATCCTTGCTTCAATCTTTTTAGGGTAACAGGTGTTTTCATTTACTCATTTGTCTGCCCTTTCACCTTTTGGGTGTGGCTTTATATACCCCCCCCCCCCCCCCCCGCTGGTATTTCCTGCTGGTGATAATCTCATTTGGATGTTCAGCCATACTGCAGTAGTTTAAGCCAGTTAGTGAAAGATCAGCTAGGGTTTATCTCTCTGCTGTTTATGTTCTTTACTCTGCACCTATCTTCTGTTTCTTTTTAGGAAGTAGGTGTCATGTTCTCTAACAGTACATACTTAATCTTTTATTTTGTATTTCGTGGTTTGTTTTACTCACTCTGGGATCTCTTTCTATTTCAGCACATTTTCCCTTCTGTAGGTAATTTGCACTCTGCTCTGCCCTCTGGTTCTTTAGGAGAAGCGAAAAGCGCTCAATAGACTTTCAGGCAGCATAGTCCCGAGTTGCCATCATCTAGTCTGTGGTTAGGGCTATCTCAGCTCACACAGGAACCACTAGGGACTGCGGGGTCAGGATCTCTAGTCTGTACAAGAACCGGCTGGGTCAGTTGTAGCTTTTAGTGTGTTGCCTATTTTCCCGAGTGAGTTGCTACATTATCATAACAACATGGACAGCACGCAGAGGGCACAAGGATGCTATCTGTGTGCTGAACGTGTTTTTCACGGACCCATAGACTTGTATTGTCCCGTCATCCGTGCTGCCAGAAAAAAATGTCCGTACTGGAAACAGATGTGTGAAGGAGGCCTAAAGGCATATATCAAATCCCTTCCAGATTGTACTTGATAAAAAAAATCTTTATCTGTTGATAACGAATAAACCTCAGGGATATAAAGTCTCCGGTACCGGTAATATCAGCCTTACATGGTTTTGGGTATAAGTTTAATTATCGTACATAGTAATATTATATACTGGTAACATAGTAACATAGTGTAACATACCTGGCGGTGTCCTTGCATAGTGGTCCATCTCCCACTGTGCAAGAGCGCGCACTTGATTTCCAGTCCAGACTGTCACTTTGGCTTCTTTCCATGTTGTCTGCTCTGCTCTGTCTGCTTAGGGCGATGCCCGCTGAACTTCCTGTTTCTTGTAGCTGCTGCAGACACACCCCTAATGCTTCCTCAGCCTATTGCTGTCTGTTACCTGGTATTTAACCCAGCTCCTCCCTTGTATCCTTGCCTGAGCATTGTGTTCTGTCAGTTGGCTTCTTGTCACTGATGTGTCAGGTCCTGTCTATGTTTCCTGCCTTGCGGTATCAGTTCCCGTGTCTGAACTGTGTCCTGTCTGAACTATCTTCTAGCCTGTTGTCTTCTGCCTATCCTGGAGGCTGTATTTCCAGGCCAGTGTGAACACGCTCCTAGCCTGTTCTTTCCGCCTTCTAGGGGCCGTATACCTAGACCCGTTCCTGTATCTTGCCTGTTCCTGTCTGAACACACTCCTAGCCTGTTCGTTCTGCCTTCTAGGGGCCGCATACCTAGACCCGCTCCTGTATCTTGCTGCTGTGTCTGTTCTTGTCTGAATACTCTCCTAGCCTGTTACCTGTTTTTCTCTATGTCCGTACCTTCCCTTTTCCTGCAGAATCTGATCCCGTACCTAACTCCTACTCGTTGTCCCTGTACTCCCGTTTGTGAGTTTAGAGTCCACTCGCTACTTCATTTCAAGTATCTTGTGTGTACCTGGTTCTGCCTTTCCCTTCCAGTCTGTTCCGTGTGAACAGAGCCCTGTCCCCTCTGCTCTGCCTTGCTCACCGCTCCGGCGGTTCTTGACTGCTCTGCCTTGCTCACCGCTCCTGTGGTTTCCACTCTGCTCTGACCCTTTACTCGCTGCTCCGGCAGTCTCGCTCTGCTCTGACCCTTTGCTCGCTGCTCCGGCAGTCTCGCTCTGCTCTGATCCTTTGCTCGCTGCTCCGGCAGTCTCGCTCTGCTCTGACCCTTTGCTCGCTGCTCCGGCAGTCTCGCTCTGCTCTGACCCTTTGCTGGCTGCTCCGGCAGTCTCGCTCTGCTCTGACCCTTTGCTCGCAGCTCCGGTAGTCTCGCTCTGCTCTGACCCTTTGCTCGCTGCTCCGGCAGTCTCGCTCTGCTCTGACCCTTTGCTCGCTGCTTCGGCAGTCTCGTCCTGCTCCTCTCTCGCTCACCGCTCCAGGCGGCCTTGTCCTGCTCTTCTCTCGCTCACCGCTCCAGGTGGTCTCGTCTTGTTCTGCTCTTGCTCGCCGCTCTGGGCAGCCTCACTCTGCTGTGTTTGTCCACCGCATCTGCGGTTCTGTTCCTGAGTCCCAGTCTGTACTGGGTCCTATCCACTCGGTGCTCCAACCTGTCGTACCTGCCAGTACCTCCCTGCCTGCATACCAGTCGTGCTTACCAGCATCCGCCAGTCTGCATACCAGCCATGTCTGCCTATTCCCAGCAGTCTGTGTGCCAGCCTAACCTGCCTGTTCCTGTGTTCCCCTGTGTGGGTCAACAGCCGTGTCCGGGGTCTGTCCTGGAGTAGCACCTGGTCCCTCTGCTCGGTTCCTCCTTGGTGCACTGGCGTCGTATGCCGTAGTGCGACCCTGGTCGGATCGGGTGGATACTTAGTTACGCCCCTCCAGGCATTCACTCTCCGGCACGGTCCAGTGGAATCACTACATATACACGCACACGCCACTCAGCCCGGGCGTGTGCATTACACATAGTAACATAGTTTTTAAGGTTGAAGGAAGACTAAGTCCATCTAGTTCAACCCATAGCCTAACATGTTGATCCAGAGGAAGGCAAAAAAAACCATGTGGCAAACACTAAGCTTCACATTGGGGAAAAAATTCCTTCCCGACTCCATACGACAATCAGACTAGTTCCCTGGATCAACGCCATATCAAGGAACCTAGTATATATAACCTGTAATATTATACTTTTCAAGAAAGGCATCCATGCCCTTCTTAAATTTTAATAGTGAATCACTCATTACAACATCCTGCGACAGAGAGTTCCATAGCCTCACTGCTCTTACAGTAAAGAATCCCCGTCTGTGATTATGATTAAACCTTCTTTCCTCCAGACGTAGAAGATGCCCCCTTGTCCCTGTCTCTGGCCTCAGAGTAAAAAGATCAGTAGAAAGGTATTTGTACTGTCCCATCATACACTTATACATGGTAATAAGATCACCCCTAAGCCTTCTTTTTTCCACAGTAAATAACCCCAAGTGTAATAACCTGTCTTGGTATTGCAGACCCCCAGTCCTCTAATAACATTGGTCGCTCTTCTCTGCACCCTCTCTAGTTCAGCTATGTCTTTCTTATACACCGGAGACCAAAACTGTACACAGTATTCTAAGTGTGGTCGCACTAGTGACTTGTATAGAGGTAAAATTATGTTCTCCTCATGAGCATCTATGCCTCTTTTAATGCATCCCATTATTTTATTTGCCTTTGTAGCAGCTGCCTGAAACTGGCCACTAAACGTGAGCTTGCCGTCCACCAATACACCCAGGTCTTTTTCAGTTACAGTTTTGCCCAGTGTTTTACAATTAAGCATATAATTATACTGTCACGCTGTCTCTGTATACTGGAGGTAGGGGGCCTAAGCTGACCCTAAGCTGGGGCCCTGACTAATCCCTCAACCTGGAGGTACTGTTAAAGGTACAGAGGTCCAGGCCGCCAGCGTAACCCCAACCTCCTGAGGATCCCTGCACCTAAGTAATCTAGTCCTGAGAAGGACCCCGATCACAACCAAAGGGAACAAGAAATAATATGCCCAAACACAGTATTTAGACGAACGAGACAGTACAAGGGAAAAACCAAAACCACCTTGCATACAAACAACTTCTCAACTACAACAGAGGGAAAACCAACGGGAAAGGAGATAAATGATAAAGCGAGGAAAGGGAAAAAACACTTCCAAATACACTTATCTCAGCAACTCCAAACACCACGATCCGCTCTGTCAGTCTGAATGAAATGCTTTCACCGACACCTCCCAAACAGACCAGCAGGTATATGAAGGAGTCTCACTACAGAAATATTGATTGCAGCTGGGCGAGGCTGGACCTCATCTAGCCCAGAGACAGAGAGAGAATTAACTCCCTCACTGCCGAGAAACACAAAGCACCAACAAGTCAGCTGCGAGAAGTCAGGCTGTGTACTCGTGACGATCTTCGTGGCAACACACCCGTGACAGTACCCCCCCTTCTACGAGGGGCCTCCGGACCCTCAGGGCCAGGTTTATCCGGGTGAGTCGTGTGGAAGGCCCGAACTAATCGGTCTGCGTTAATATCCAACGCAGGAACCCACATCCTCTCCTCAGGACCATACCCCTTCCAATGAACCAGGTACTGAAGGGACCGGCGATTAAAGCGTGAATCAATGACCCTCGATACCTGGAACTCCAAGTTACCCTTGACCACCACTGGAGGGGGAGGTGAAGGTGACGGTACCACCGGCGCCACATACCTCTTAAGCAACGACCTGTGGAACACGTTGTGAATTTTAAACGTAGGGGGGAGGTCAAGACGGAATGCCACCGGATTAATAATAGAACTGATTCTGTACGGCCCGATGAACCTGGGACCCAGTTTCCAGGAGGGAACCTTAAGTTTTATATTCCTGGTAGACAACCATACCCGATCGTTCACACTTAGGTCCGGACCAGACACTCTCCTCCTATCAGCCATACGTTTGTATCGGTTCCCCATAGTATTCAGATTCTTCAGCACCCCTCTCCATACTGAAGCGAGTGATGAGGAAAATCGTTCCTCCTCAGGAACCCCTGAAGAGCCCCCCCCACTGAAAGTACAAAACTGGGGGTGAAAACCATATGCCCCAAAAAACGGGGACTTACCAGTGGACTCGCTCCGCCTATTATTAAGAGCAAACTCTGCCAGAGGTAAAAAAGAAGCCCAGTCCTCCTGGTTCTCTGACACAAAACACCGGAGATATGTCTCCAAGCTCTGGTTCATACGTTCCGTCTGACCATTGGTCTGAGGATGAAAAGCCGATGAGAATGACAACTGCATCCCCCGCCGAGCACAAAACGCCTTCCAGAACTTAGACACAAACTGAGACCCCCGATCAGACACCACCTCGGAGGGTACCCCGTGAAGCCTCACAATCTCCCCAATGAACACCTGCGCAAGAGTTTTAGCATTAGGGAGAGCCGGAAGAGCGATAAAATGTGCCATCTTGCTGAACCTGTCCACTACAACGAGTATGACCGTTTTACCCGAAGACGGAGGGAGGTCCGTAATAAAGTCCATAGACAGATGAGTCCAAGGACGCTCCGGGATCTTCAAAGGTAAGAGGGCCCCAGACGGACGGGTATGTGAGGTCTTAGAGCGCGCACAAACCCCACAGGACGCGACAAAAGTTACCACCTCCTTATGTAAATTAGGCCACCAAAACCGACGCGAGAGGAGATCCACAGTAGCTTTACTCCCCGGGTGTCCTGCAAAAACTGAGTTATGGTGTGCCTCGATCACCTTTTGTCGCAACTGATCTGGAACAAACAATCTCCCTGGAGGTCCAACAGGGGCGTCCCCCTGAGCCTCCAATACCTCCTCCTCCAGCTCAGAGCATACTGCCGAAACCACCACCCCCTCCTGAAGGATAGGAATCGGGTCGTCCGTATTCCCGGCCCCCGGGAAACTACGAGATAAGGCATCCGCCTTTACATTTTTTGACCCAGGACGATATGTAACGACAAAATTAAACCTGGTAAAAAACAATGACCACCTAGCTTGTCTGGGATTCAGACGTTTCGCGGACTCCAGATATAGCAGGTTCTTGTGATCGGTGATGACGGTGACCGGATGAACAGCCCCCTCCAGAAAATGGCGCCACTCCTCAAAAGCTAACTTAATGGCCAAGAGTTCCCTATTGCCGACATCGTAATTCCTCTCAGCGGACGACAATTTTTTAGAGAAAAAGGCGCACGGATGCCACTTACCAGGGGACGAACCCTGTGACAATACTGCTCCCACCCCTACCTCGGAAGCGTCTACCTCTACAATGAATGGCTGAGACGCATCAGGTTGAACGAGTATGGGCGCCGAGGCAAAACATTTTTTCAAAGAGGAGAATGCTTGACAAGCCTTGTCAGACCACCTAGAAAAATCCGTCCCCTTTTTAGTCATGTCAGTGAGAGGCTTAACCATGGACGAGAAATTACGAATGAACTTCCGGTAATAATTAGCAAACCCCAGGAAACGTTGTAGTGCCTTAAGATTCTCTGGCCGATCCCACTCAAGAACTGCCCGCACTTTCCCAGGGTCCATACGAAAACCGGACGCTGAAACCAGGAAGCCTAAAAACTGGAGCTCCTGTACGGCGAACACACACTTTTCCCACTTGGCATACAGTTTATTATCCCGCAAGATCTGTAACACCTGCCTAACGTGCTCCTGATGAGACACCAGATCCGGCGAGTAAATTAGGATATCATCCAGATATATGACAACAAACTGTCCCACCAAGCGGCGAAAAATGTCATTAACAAAGTGTTGGAACACCGCCGGGGCATTAGTCAGACCGAATGGCATGACAAGGTTCTCATAATGCCCCTCCGAAGTGTTAAACGCCGTCTTCCACTCATCCCCCTCCTTCATCCTAATCAGATTGTACGCCCCCCTGAGATCCAACTTAGAAAACCATTTGGCGCCCACGATCTGATTAAAGAGATCGGGAATAAGTGGGAGCGGATACGGATCTCGGACCGTAATCCGATTAAGTTCACGGAAATCCAGGCAAGGGCGTAGGCCTCCATCTTTCTTCTTAACAAAGAAGAACCCCGCAGCCACCGGTGAAGATGAAGGTCTAATATGCCCCTTAGCCAGACTTTCTGAGATATAATCCTTCATGGCCTGCCTCTCAGGACCAGAAAGGTTATACAACCTAGCTTTAGGTAACTTGGCCTCAGGGAGCAGTTTTACAGAACAGTCATACACGCGATGAGGAGGTAGTTCCTGACACCCTTTCTCCGAGAATACATCCTCAAAGTCCGCCAGAAATGGAGGTAAGACCCAAGGAGTAACCGCACCAATGACCGTGTTCATGCAGTTTTTATTACAGAATTTACTCCATTGGCTTATCTCCCTGGTTTGCCAATTAATAACCGGGTTATGCTTAGCTAACCAAGGAAGGCCCAACACAATAGGAGTGGGAAGACCCTCCAACACGTAGCAAGACAACAGTTCTTTATGTATTGCCCCCACTTGAAGTTTTACGTCATGCACAACTTGCAAAAAACTTCCCTGCCCGAGAGGCCTGGCATCGATCGAGAATATGGGGATGGGTTTAGCCAACTCACTCAACCGCATACCTTGAACCCGGGCAAACCGAGCATCAACCAGATTGGCCCCGGCCCCACTATCCAGAAGAACAGATATCCTCTCAGTTCTCGTACCCACCACCACCTCCGCCGGTACGAGAAACTGAGACGAACCTAGGGACGAAATACCTACTCCCAGATTGCCGTCCACCACACAACCTGGGATCAACAGTTTTCCGACGACTCTTCACTCTGCAAGGGACGGGATGGACACCCCCCAATAAAATGTCCCTTTCTCCCGCAGAAGAAACACCTTCCTGCCTTATGGCGCACCACCGGTCCCCTCCCCCGAAATGATGTCCCTCCTAATTGCATAGGCTCCTCAGGACTGACCAGGGGAACCACCATATGAGGGGACCTTGTAGGAGGTGGAGTCATCACAGGGGGTAGAGTTATCCCGCACCTCTCCCGAAGCCGTCTGTCCACGCGAATAGCGAGGGCCATAGCGGCTTCCAGAGACACGGGAGAGTCATACTGTGCCAACACATCCTGTAATTTGTCGGACAAACCATGACAAAACTGGCTCCTAAGAGCCGGGTCATTCCACTGGGTGTCCGTGGCCCACCTACGGAACTCCGAACAGAATTCCTCCGCCGGACGATCTCCCTGCTGGATCCTACGTAACTTAGACTCAGCAAGGGAGATCCGATCTGGGTCATCATATACGAGTCCCAGGGCAGCGAAAAACCTATCCACTGACTGGAGAGCCGGGGAACCCGGGGGAAGAGAGAACGCCCAAGATTGTGGGTCCCCTTGTAGGAGCGAGATGACAATTCCCACCCTTTGTTCTTCACTCCCCGATGACCGAGGCCGCAGCCGAAAGTACAATTTACATGCCTCCCGGAAAACAAAAAACTTGTCCCGCCCCCCAGTGAACCTATCAGGGAGAGCTACTTTAGGTTCTGGTCCGGCTTGCTCCTGAGGATGCCAAACCTTGGACCTAACGTCCGCCAGCTCCATGGACAAACTCTGCAATTGCCGAGCTAGACCGGCTACTGGATCCATAGTAGCTGGAGAAAAACTAAGTGGGTCGGTGAAAATGTCACGCTGTCTCTGTATACTGGAGGTAGGGGGCCTAAGCTGGGGCCCTGACTAATCCCTCAACCTGGAGGTACTGTTAAAGGTACAGAGGTCCAGGCCGCCAGCGTAACCCCAACCTCCTGAGGATCCCTGCACCTAAGTAATCTAGTCCTGAGAAGGACCCCGATCACAACCAAAGGGAACAAGAAATAATATGCCCAAACACAGTATTTAGACGAACGAGACAGTACAAGGGAAAAACCAAAACCACCTTGCATACAAACAACTTCTCAACTACAACAGAGGGAAAACCAACGGGAAAGGAGATAAATGATAAAGCGAGGAAAGGGAAAAAACACTTCCAAATACACTTATCTCAGCAACTCCAAACACCACGATCCGCTCTGTCAGTCTGAATGAAATGCTTTCACCGACACCTCCCAAACAGACCAGCAGGTATATGAAGGAGTCTCACTACAGAAATATTGATTGCAGCTGGGCGAGGCTGGACCTCATCTAGCCCAGAGAGAGAGAGAGAATTAACTCCCTCACTGCCGAGAAACACAAAGCACCAACAAGTCAGCTGCGAGAAGTCAGGCTGTGTACTCGTGACGATCTTCGTGGCAACACACCCGTGACATATACATCTTATTTCCTCTGCCCAAGTGCATTACCTTACATTTATCCCCATTAAAGCTCATTTGCCATTTATCAGCCCAAGCTTCTAGTTTACATAGATCCTCCTGTAATATAAAATTGTCCTCCTCTGTATTGATTACCCTGCAGAGTTTAGTGTCATCTGCAAATATTGAAATATTACTCTGTATGCCCCCTACAAGGTCATTAATAAATATGTTAAAAAGAAGCGGGCCCAATACTGACCCCTGTGGTACCCCACTGTTAACTGAGACCCAGTCTGAGTGTTTTCCATTAATAACCACCCTTTGTTTCCTATCACTGAGCCAATTCTTAACCCACATACATATATTTTCCCCTATCCCCATTGTTCTCATTTTATGTATCAACCTTTCGTGTGGAACCATATCAAAAGCTTTTGAAAAGTCTATATACACAACATCCACTGCATTTCCTTGGTCCAGTCCAGAACTTGCCTCCTCATAAAAACTGATCAGATTAGTTTGACAGGAACGGTCCCTCGTAAACCCATGTTGATATTGGGTCATGAGGTTATTCTTCTTCAGATACTCTATTATAGCATCTCTTAGGAAACGCTCCAGGATTTTACCCACAGTAGAGGTTAAGCTTACTGGCCTATAATTTCCAAGTTCAGTTTTTGTCCCCTTTTTGAATATTGGCACCACATTTGCTATACGCCAGTCCTGTGGTACAGACCCTGTTACTATGGAATCTTTAAAGATTGAAAATAATGGTCTATCTATGACGTTACTTAATTCCTGCAGTACTCGCGGGTGTATCTCATCCGGGCCCGGGGATTTGTCAACTTTAGTGATTTTTAGACGTCGCCGTTGTAGCGTCGGCGTCCCTGCCTCCTGCTAGGCAGGGACGCTGTTCCCCTCACCTCTCCACTCCGTGCCCGGCGTCCTCCTCCCGCTCTGCTGGCAGCGCGCGCTGCTTCCCGGCCACTGTGCTTAGGGCGCGCGCGCGCTCCCCCTCTCTTAAAGGGGCCGCGCGCGCTGTCCTAAGGAGTTCCCGGCCAATGGCCGGAGGACCTCACCATATATAAGGCACCTCCTCCAAAATGGAGGTGCCCGAGCAATGTTGTTGCAAAGCCTTCACACTGCTTCAGCCCTCAGGTCCCGTTACCAGTTACCTGCCAGTCACCTGCCAGATTCCTGCTTGATACCTGCCTGATATCCGTTTACCTGCTTGCAAGCCTGCGGTCCGACGGTCTGCCTTCCGACACCTGTCAGTCTGTCTATGGACCAGCCTGCCCGCTCACCTGGGAGCGCTCGCCTGCTAGCTGTCTGCTAGCCTACCTGGAGGCTTCGCCGTCACTTGCCGTGATCACCTGCCTGCCCAGAGACTCTTGCCTGCTCACCTGGGAGCGCTCACCTGCTACCTGTCTGCTAGCCTACCTGGAGGCTCAGCCGTCACTTGCCGTGACCACCTGCCTGTCCAGAGACTCTTGCCTGCTCACCTGGGAGCGCTCACCTGCTTCCTGTCTGCTAGCCTACCTGGAGGCTCTGCCGTCACTTGCCGTGACCACCTGCCTGTCCAAAGACTCTCGCCCGCTCACCTGGGAGCGCTCACCAGCCACCTGCCTGCTGTCCTTCTACCCAGAGACTGTCCCTGTCACTTGCCGTGAGAACCCGTCCTTCTACCCAGAGACTGTCCCTGTCACTTGCCGTGAGTACCCGTCCTGCTACCCAGAGACTGTCCCTGTCACTTGCCGTGACTACCTGCCCGTTTTCCCTGGGAGCCACCCGCTTCCTTACAAGGACCGCCCCCTTGTATAGTTGCTCAGAGGTTCCGCCTCCCAGACCCGTTACAGCCGTACTTCCTGCTGGGTTAAGCAAGTGACATTTACTGGAGAATTTTTGTTATCACTAATCATGTTTTCTGTCATGCGATTTTCTTGTGTAAATACGGTTGAAAAATTGTATCATCAATATTGTAACTATTCAAGTACTGTTGACAAATTCCTCTTTATCCCCATCATTAAATTACCCCTTTCCCATTTTCTGGTTTCCTACTATAGAATGTAGATAATATGGTACAAGTGCCCAATATGAGGGATATGGTGTATTGTCATATTTAGGAGATGTAGGGGCCAACCAAATAACACCTCATATTATTTTTGTAGTTGTGAATTCCCTACTGTTGTGATGTGATCCTCTTAGGTGCCATTACACCGTTTTTGCTGTGATCTAAATATGAGGCAACTTAATAGTATATATAGGATATGAGGTACCCGGAGCTCTAATCAGACGCTAGCGCATGCACATTTAACGTGCGTTGTTTTAAGCGTTTGAGATCTTAAATGTTGGTGGGCGGGTGCAGTAAAATGGCGTTCGCGCGTGCGTAGTACATGTCCAGCGTCTTTAGTGTATTTGATCTGAGACGGACATGCGCAATATACTGGTGTCATCAATATGGCGCCCACGCATGCACGGTTTAACGTTGATGTGTGGGTGCATCGATATGGCACCCGCGCGTGCGCAGTACTTGTCCAATATCTTTAGTGTATTTGATCTGAGACGGACATGCGCAGTATATTGGTGCACTAATATGGCGCCCACGCATGCGCGGTCTGCCTCATGGGCCTCTAGTGGATGATAGGGGCTGGACATGCGCATTAGAATGGATGGGGACGACTTCATATGGTAATGACATCGGCGAATATGCTCTCATGAACAAGGAAATGGGTTTGTTTGCTATACACATGGTGGGGTATAAAGTGAGGGATTGGTAACATGAACGAGACAGCGCATCAGCAGGACACCAGACTGGCATTTTTTTCCATTTTCCTTCTCCTGACGAACCAATTATCACACGGGGAAACGCATCGAGATAGAGATATATAGACCCCTTAACCTAATGAGGAATATGGACCTCCGGTCTTTATGGGGAGGCAGCCTAACCGAAATTAGTAACGTTTTATATTTTCTCTTGTTCAGATAATTAGAAATACATTGTGTATAAGACACCTTTGGTTTCTTAAATACATGTCATATCGTCAATGACATTTATGTTTAGGGTAAGGGTAACATTGTATTGTTTAGTGGTACTAATTATAGGGGTGGCTATACCCATGCGGTACTTATTGTAGGAGACTTTATATCCCTGAGGTTTATTCATTATAAAATGTCCTGGGGCTGATGTTATCCTGAGGAGACATGCATTATTGTGTATTTATGACTTTTATTTGTTCTATTGTATACACACAGTATCCCGATTCTGTCTTACTTATGGGGGAATTAAATAATGGGCCCTAAATGTGGGATAGCACCCTGAGTGTTGCCAGGTCTGGGTTCGGTTCTTTAATTTAAATATCGGGGTTATCAGCCCTTGTGTATATTGAACCGTAACAGACAGGTTTTATATATAGAACGTACCTCCTTTTGTTGTGTTTTGGTTACTGTGACCGATCTATATATTTCGCAGATAGGCTTGGGTCAAGTGTCCATCTAGAGGTGTTCTTTTGCTATAATGTTTGGTCATTTAGGACACTAGAGTTTGACCCCATTGTTAGCATATAAAATTAGATTTGGATCACAGTCATATCATATATGTCTTTTTTCATGTAATTCAGTATTTGAGGTGAGGTTAGATTTTAAATATTTCTATTAAAGATTATCTTTTTAAAGGGTTTTCTAAGTTAAATGTATTTATTGACCCTGTGAGGTATCCAATTATTGTGAATGGACCATAGCAACACACCTAGACCCGTGCAGTGCTCACAATAGAAGATGCAGTTTCTCTTAATGGTTTGCTGAACTTATGTAACATGTAATGGAAGTAATGTACTGCCACATGTAACCAGGAAGTTCCTACCTCTGGATTGTGTCGAAGATGTATTCTTTAAGTGTTGTGCATGCTATCTGACGTATATACTTCTCATCAAATTGTTCAGTAAAGAAAAGTTTATTTTTGGACTCTGGCCTTCTTCATTCATCTCTATTCTATCTGGTCCTGACCTGCCATATCAAGCAGCATCGCGGGGTTCGCAGAGACACCCACCCACCCAGGATCCTCTTTTTCCTGTAGCTTGGTGGGGCACGAATGCGAACCTCGGCTATGACTTCTGCCTCACCTATTACATAGTGCTGAATAGGACCGAAATGGTGCTAGGAACAGCAGGACACGGCGGCAATGAGTATATATTTTATTACACACAGAGAACATAAAGTGGGGAATATAAGTATTTGATACACTGCCGATTTTGCACGTTTTCCCACCTACAAAGAATGGAGAGGTCTGTAATTTTTATCGTAGGTACACTTCAACTGTGAGATAGGAATCTAAAAATAAAAATCAGAAAATCACATTGTATGATTTTTTTAATGATTAAATTGCATTTTATTGCAAGAAATAATTATTTGATCACCTACCAACCAGCAAGAATTCTGGCTCTCACAGACCTGTTAGTTTTTCTTTAAGAATCCTCCTACTCTGCACTCATTACCTGTATTAATTGCACCTGTTTGAACTCGTTACCTGTATAAAAGACACCTGTCCACACGCAATCAATCACACGCCAACCTCTCCACCATGGCCAACATCAAAGAGCTGTCTAAACACAAGATAACTGTCAATTTTCCTCGGTCTGGGGCTCCATGCAATATCTCGCCTCATGGGGTAAGGATGCTTCTGAGAAAGGTCAGGAATCAGCCCAGAACTATACGGGAGGACCTGGTCAATGACCTGAAGAGAGCTGAGACCACAGTCTCAAACATTATCGTTAGTAACACACTACGCCGTCATGGATTAAAATCCTGTAGGTCACGCAAAGTCCCCCTGCTCATGCCAGCACATGTCCAGGCCTGTATGAATTTCACTAATGACCATCTGGATGATCCAGAGGAGGCATGAGAGAAGGTCATGTGGTCAACCAAAATAGAACTTTTTGGTATCAACTCCACTCGCCGTGTTTGGAGAAAGAAAAAGGATGAGTACAATCCCAAGACCACCGTCCCAACCGTGAAGCATGGTGAGAGAAACATCACACTTTGGGGGAGCTTTACTACAAAGGGAACAGGACGACTGCACTGTATTGAAGGGAAGATGGATGGAGTCATGTATCTCGAGATTTTGGCCAACAACCTCCTTACCACAGTAAGAGCATTGAAGATGGGTCGTGGCAGGATCTTCCAGCATGACAATGACCTGAAACACACAGCCAGGGCAACTATGGAGTGGCTCAATAAGAAGCATTTCAAGGCCATGGAGTGGCCTAGCCAGTCTCCAGACCTGAACCCAATAGAAAATCTTTAGAGGGAGCTTAAACTCAATGTTGCCCAGGTACAGCCCCAAAACCTAAAAGATCGGGAGAAGATCTGTATGGAGGAGTGGGCCAAAATCTCTGCTGCAGTGTGTGCAAACTTGGTTAAGAACTACAGGAAACATCTGACCTCTGTAATTGGAAACCACATGAAGATTACTAATGCCTTTCATGTCTCCTTACACTGTCCATTGATTTTCAAAAATTATCCTCTACCATCAAGTTTTCTTCTTTTCCGCTACCGTTCCTGACATGGAATAGTAAGAACGTTTGTGTGAATTTTACTTACATGAATAACTTTAAGGGATACAATCCCAAAGAGAAATACTGATTTCCTAAAAATACATTATTGCTCCAATTTTGCTCAAAAACATTTGAAGCCGGGAAAATTCTTACTAATCAGTCCTGGCTGCAGTGTTGATCTTCCCTCTCCGGTGGCTAGCACTCTCTATTCTTGTGTGCTTTTGGTTACAATGATAACCCAGTGCACAACTCAGTTGTCATGTTCTTTTAATGCCTGCTCAGGTAGCTTCCACGCCACCTGAGTATTCAAGTAGCAGCACAGGCTGCTACCACATGTGTTCTCTGTCACAAACCACTTTACTAACCTAACTGGACTATCGCTAGGCTCTGCAGAAATTAATATAAAAGTGTGTCTCCTGACAAACACAAATTTTCTGTTCCAACATGCTTCCCACTCACTTGGATGTGCCGTATTAAGGTGCCAGTCCACCAACTCAGCATTGCTGCCCCTAAGTGCTGTCTGATCAGTCAGCTCTACTGCATCAATGAACCTGCTTGTCTAAATAACTATGCTGTTCCAAGTTGGTATCTGCACACTTAGCTCTACTGCACTAAGGTGCAAACTACATACACTGTCCAGCCACTCCCAGGTGCTGTCCTGCCTGTCTACATATCCTGTTCTGCATATACTCACAATCCCAAATGCTATTAAGCATAGCTAGCTATGCAGTTTTATGTGCCATCAAGCATATCCAGCACTACTGATCCTCATTGTTTCATGTGGTTTTGAATTGTTTTGGCTGTTCCTGGAATCAGGGACACATCAAGGAGTCTGTTGGCACATGTAAATTAACCAGAGACTCAGGACAGTGGTATCCATATTGGAAAGTGCTACTTGCACTTGGAGATAACTCTTCAATTGATGATTCACTGTGAGCACAGCAAGTTGGACACCCCATCAGAGCCAGCATTTTTCCTAGGATTATTAAAATAGCATCCATTCACATGTATGTGGACTATATAAGAAGGGCTTTCTAATTTTTATGAATATAATGTTTACTAGAAGTGTGTATATATTTTTTATTGTATTCAGTATATCTGTCAATCACCTGTAACCTCAACCTTCTCCTTTCCTCCTGTTTCATGATTTTTTTCCACACCTTTTCTGTCTATTTATACTTAACTGTAATGCCATTTCATTATGATTGTCTTGGTTGTTTAAAGAAGGGGTACTCTTGAAAAAAGTGTAAGTTTTAGACAAGAATAAGGACTTTTATTTATGAGAATGAGTGGATCCCAAAGTATTCTTCTGGTATTTGCAGGTTTACAAGTTTCCATTGTATTTTCTTTTATGTAGAATACAGCTATAAAATCTAAATTACTAAACGGTCATCAGACCTGGTCATGAACCTTATTTTTCTTTATCAACAGAGTTATGACTTCTTGTTTTGGATCTTTGCAGTGTTTAATGTTGGTACAGAGTAGCAGTGGAAAATTACATACCTTTAATCATGTGTTCAGCGGTCATGAACCTTTTAATCTCCTTCGCAATCAGTCAGACATACAGTACCATGAAAAAATCCTCAGTACAACTTTTAAACACAAGACTTTTTATATACACACAAAGAACACTATTAACTTCTCCCTAAAAACTGAACTGTGACGAATTACATAAAAGCCAACTGCAACATTTGTACAATAGATGTAAGGGTGTGACATGGGCTGTCACATGCCTTTCCCTCTCTAAACAGTGTTCATTCTGATTTGTGACTTATCATATGTGGAATGTATAGAGTTCTATGAGCACTAATGTGCTCAGTTAATGTATTGTGATTAGTGTTGAGCGAGCATGCTCCACACTGCTCGGTACTCACCCGAGCATCACGCTACTCGGGATGTTCGGCGAGCACCGAGCATTTCCGGATTACTCGGGCGGGAGCTCGGGTCTCCGCCCTGCACGTTTGGCGCTCTTTACAGAGCCAATGAACATGCAGGGATTGCCAGCAAGTCACTGTAATACCGCAGCCATGTTGTTTGTGGGCATTACAGTGATTGGCTGGCCGCACAGCGTCACCTCGAGTATTTAAAACCGGGCGCCGCCATCTTGGACACAGTCGCTCCAGATCAGACAGTGTAGGGAGAGTGCTGCTGAGTTAGGGAGAGATATACAGTGCGAAATAGGTAGTGTAGGCTCAAACAAACAGTCCTTCTCAGGACTAATGTCCATCCCAGATATCAGGCAGGCAGGTTGTATGGCAGACGCAGTGGTTATACCAACAAACACTGCACTACAGTCCTGTGTGCTCCTGCTGGTCAAATTGCTAGACTTATCCCCCGGTCTCAGGGGCCAGGAAAAATCCATTTTTTTTCCATCTAAATCCTGTATTTTTTTTTCCCTCAGTCAGACGGTACAAATACGCGTCTTATTAGCCTTTTGGTGTCCCCCCCCGCCCCCCCCCAAAAAAATTGAGTGTGTCTGTGACTGTTCAGACACCAATATATCTGTTTAAAAGAGTCTGGTGTTGGCCAAATAACTAGAACTGTGGTGTTGCAGTTCCACGGTTCAAATCTCTGTATTAACCTGCTTTTGGCATTTTTTCCGTAAAAAAAAACAGTAATAGTGTCTCGCAGACTGTTCAGACACCAATATATCTGTTTAAAAGAGTCTGGTGTTGGCCAAATAACTAGAACTGTGGTGTTGCAGTTCCACGGGTCAAATCTCTGTATTATCCTGCTTTTGGGATTTTTTCAAAAACAGTAATTGTGTCTCCCTGACTGTTCAGACACAAATATATCTGTTTAAAAGAGTCTGGTGTAGGCCACATAACTATAACTGTGGTTTTGCAGTTCCACGGTTCAAATCTCTGTATTATCCACCTTTTTACCTTTTTTTTTACATAGAAAATAAAAAAATTGAGTGTCTCGCTCAGTGTTCAGACACAAATATATCTGTTTAAAAGATTCTGGTGTAGGCCAGAGAAATAAAAGTGTGGTTTTCCTCTTCCACGGTTCTAATCTCATTTTTATTACCCTTTTTCCATTGATAGTGCGAATGTAAGCTATTTTACTTCATTTACAATCGGCAAGGCGCGTGGCAAGGGATGTGGAACAGGACGTTCTGGTGATGGTGCGTATAGAGGCACCACCACCTCCGGTCTGTCTTCCACAAGGTCAAGTTTTAGTAGCCGTGAGTCTCGACCGCATACTCCTCCTCACCCTGATGCTCCTTCCTCCC
The DNA here is from genome assembly GCF_046119375.1 of Phyllobates terribilis. NCBI lineage: Eukaryota > Metazoa > Chordata > Amphibia > Anura > Dendrobatidae > Phyllobates > Phyllobates terribilis. The sequence continues at coordinate 86,202,750 of NW_027362768.1, read as the reverse complement.
ACCATGCCGAGTGTCGTCAGACAGCAACTGATCCCACACTTGGACACTCTGAAGATCTGTTCACTGGTCCATTTCCATATTTGTGCCCCTCGCCTGCTCCGCTTGAAGTGGTGGAAGAGGAGATCCCATGTAGCAATGCCCATATTTGAACAGCCACGACCAGAGGAAGTAGACGCTGGCAATTTGTCACAAGAGGTGGACGATGACGAGACAATTGCCAGGAAGTGAGGAGGAGGATCGTGGTGCGCAAGTGGAAGAGGAGGAGGTGGTGGATGATCTAGTAACTGACCCAACATGGCAGGATGACACGCAGAGCGAGGCCAGCAGCACACAGGGGGAGGGAGGCAGAGTACCCCAACAGGCAGGAAGAAGCAGTGTGGTGGCCGCACACAGAAGGCGGGCAACAGTTCCCCGTAACACCAACACGAGGGAAATTGCCAGTACAACCAGTAGGTCTTCCAGAGTCTGGAATTTTTTTAAAGACTCTGCTGATAACCCCAAAAAGGCCATTTGTACCACCTGCCATGCCAGCATCAGCAGGGGTGACAAAACTACCAGCCTGACCACTACCAGCATGATGAGGCACATGGCAGCAAAGCACCCGACTTTGTGGGGTGAACCCCAGGGTCCACGACCAGTGTCAGCGGGTGTCACAACTGCTTGTTCCGCGTGTAATCGAACCCCCTGTTGTGCGTGCAAGGCAATCCCCTGTCCATACTGCATGCAAAGATGCCCCCTCTTCTCAGTCTTCACTTGTTATGGCAGTTTTTCAAGAAACAGCATCAACCTCCACGTCCACGTCCAACCGCAGCGTTCAATTGTCCATATCCCAGAGCTTTGAACGAAAGCGGAAATTCGCAGCCAACGCCCCACAAGCCACAGTCCTAAATTCACACATTTCACGACTGCTTGCATTGGAAATGCTGCCTTTTAGGTTGGTGGAGACGGAATCCTTCCACAACCTTATGGCGGTGGCCGTCCCTCGGTACTCTGTCCCCAGCTGACACTATTTTGCCCAGTGTGCCATCCCCGCACTACACAAGCACGTGTCCCAAAACATCTGCCGTGCCCTCAACAACGCAGTTACTGGGAGAGTCCACCTGACAACGGACACGTGGACAAGTGCTTGTGGCCAGGGACGGTACATCTCCCTGACGGCACACTGGGTAAACATAGTGGAAGCCGGGACCCAGTTGGACCTTGGGACGAAACATATCCTCCCCACACCGAGGATTGCGGGCCCTATGTCAGTCAGAGTTGCCCCCACAGTGTACAGCTCCAGCGCATCATACTCCTCCTCCTACTCATGTTCAGCCTCCATCTCAGATATCACCACATCGGTTACAAGCTGGAAGCACTGCAGTACTGCCTCCGCCAAGCGGCAACAGGCTGTGCTGAAACTCATAAGCTTAGGTGATAAACCTCACACTGCTTGTGAGTTGTGGACAGCTGTGAAAGAGCAGGCAGATCTGTGGCTGAGACCGCTGAACCTACACCCAGGCATGGTCATGTGTGACAATGGCCGTAACCTGGTGGCGGCTCTGAGGCGAGGCGAGATCACACATGTACCATGCCTGGCTCATGTGCTTAACCTCGTGGTTCAGCGGTTTCTTAAATTGTACCCAGAGTTGCCAGATCTGCTCGTGAAAGTACGCCGCCTGTCAGCTCATTTTCGCAAGTCGGCTAAAGCTTCCGCCGCCCTTGCTGTGTTGCAGCAGCGTTTGCAGCTTCCGGCACACCGACTGGTGTGTGATGTCCCCACACGTTGGAACTCTACCCTCCACATGTTGCAAAGGATTTGTGAGCAGAAGAGAGCAGTTGTGCAACAAGGCCGTCGATATTCAGGTCAGACTCCACACATAAGACCTCAGGAGTGGACCTGGATGTCTGACATATGTACCATCCTGACAAACTTTGAGGAGTCCACCAAGATGGTGAGTGGCGATGACGCCATCATTAGCGTCAGCATCCCACTTGTCTGTCTTTTGCAATGCTCTCTGCAGAGAATTAAAAAGGAGGCATTGCAGCCAGAGTATGATGAGATGGATCAAGAAACTGTAGTGGGCGATTACACACAGCCCAGCCTCATCTCATCCCAATGTGCATTGGGGAACAATGAGGGAGAGGAGGAGGAGGAGGAAGAACAGGAGCTGGTATCATGCGCTGTAGATGGCAGTACCTGTACAACTGTCATACCGTCAGTTCAGCGTGGGTGGCCTGAGGACAGGGAGGAGGAGGAGAGCATGGTCAGTCATCATCTTGGTGAGGACTTGGAAGTCTTGCCCGTTACCAGTCTGGCACGCATGGCTGACTTTATGTTACGCTGCCTTAACCGTGACCCTCGCGTTGTCAAAATGTTGGGTGACAGTCATTACTGGTTGGTGACACTTGTAGACCCCCGCTACAAAGAGAAATTTCACTCTTATTCCTGAGGTGGAGAAGTCTACAAAAATGGGGCAGTACCAGAAGGCCCTTGCTGCAGAACTGTTAAAAAAAATTCCCATCTGAACACGCTAGCGGCAGAGGTCACAGTCCGTTGACCAACCAAGGCGTACAGGCGAGAGAGATGCAACTCCAATCCAGCAGAGGCATGGGAACACTGTCAACATTCTGGGACAGTTTTCTGAGACCCGCCCAGCTTACAGGCCCTGAGGCGCGTGGGTACTCTCACAAGGAGTGGAAAGTTTCAAAAGATGGTGAGGGAGTACCTTGCCGACCGTACCAGCATCCTCCGTGATTCCTCTGTGCCTTTTAATTATTGGGTATCCAAGCTGGACACTTGGAATGAACTCGCTCTGTACGGCTTGGAGGTCCTGGCCTGCCCTGCCGTTAGCATGTTATCGAAGCGTGTTTTTAGTGCCGCTGGGGGAATTATAACTGATAAGCGCACTCGCCTGTCAAGTGACAATGCTAACAAGCTGACCCTTATCAAAATGAACAAGGGCTGGATTGGGCCAGACTTCTCATCACCACCAAATGACAGCAGAGTAACAAAGTCAAATCCACTGTGTTATTTCGGGAGGTGTATTCCCATGCACCGCTTCACACCCACACATGGGCATACACTTCCTCATTTCGGCTGTTTTTTGCTCTTCTCCTTATCCTCAGCCTCCACCACCACTACGCCACCAGGGTGACCGTGGTCTGTGTTTCCAGCATTGCAAGTTCCTCCGTCCTAATTTTTGGCAGCTTTTGCTTGGAAGGCATAGGCAAAGACTATGGGAGACCCACTCCCCAATAATGAGAATAATATTTTTAATATGCTGTACTGCATGGCTCTTGTAAGGGACATTAAAACAGTCTTAAGCTACTGTGACCTCCACCACTCTTCCAAGGGGCATTAAAACCATCTTGTTAAACCACTCTGACCTCCACCACTTTTCCTAGGGGCATTAAAACCATCTTGTTAAGCTACTGCGACCTCCACCACTCTTCCAAGGGGCAGTAAAACCATCTTGTTAAGCTACTGTGACTTCCACATCTCTTCCACGGGGCATTGATATTGTCTTTTTATTCCACTGTAACCTCCACCACTCTTCCAAGGGGCATTAAAACCGTCTTAAGCTACGGTGATCTCCACGTCTCATCCAAGGGGCATTAAAACCGTCTTGTTAAACCACTCTGAACTCCACGACTCTTCCAACGGGCATTGCATTTCCTCCTAATTTTAGTCAGCGTTTGCTTTTCAATGCATAAGCGAACACTAAGGGGCGACCCACTCCCCAATAATGGGTAGAAGGTTTTTAGTATGCTGTAATCCACGTCTGTTTCAAGGGGCATTGCAGTTCCTCATAATTTTTGGAAAGCCTTCCATTCACTGCTTAGGCCAACAGTGTACAGGAGACCCAGTTGCTATAAATGGAAAAAAAGGTTTAGTTAAGGCCCTCTGACCTCCATGTCACTTCCAAGGGGCATTGGAGTGCCTCAAAATTTTTGGTAGGCATTACACTCACTGTATGCCCTATAACTGTGTAGCCAAACCGCTACTTTTGGTACAGAAACATATCATACAAGAAATGTGTGGTTGACTGGCCTTATATTGATGTGAATGGTCCCTGATCCTCCTGCTCTTTCTCCTTTGCCACCACCTCATCCATCATTCATCACCTGAAGCTTTGTTTTAACGGGAGTCATAGAACTGAGATAGTAGCAGGAAAACATCTAGCAATCCTCGGAGGAGGTAGGATATGCGCCAAAACGCTGACCACCTCAGGCCTAGCCGCTACTACATACATGCGCTTGCATTCCAAGGAACAGAAAGCTAAGGAGATGGATGGCCTCATGATCATGAATAATTTACTCATTGTGTAGGAGGCCGACCACTGCTGCTGTCTACCTTCTGTACTTTGTGTTGAAGCCTGATTGACCCAGGACCCACAATCCTCTATGTCTGGAGGGCGTGTTGCATCCCAGTGTCCAACTGTGTCCCGGCTTCCACAATATTAACGCAGTGTGAAGGCGTCAGTGAGATGGACCATCCCTAGCCACATTCACTTGTCCACGTGTTTGTGGTTAGGCTGTCCTTCAAATAGGGGCGGCTGGGGACCGTTTATGGACACCCGGCCGCCCCCAGGCGGCTGGGGACAGTGTGTGGGCACCCGGCCGCGGGACGGCTGGGGACTGAGTATGGATACCAGGCCGCCGACGCAGCCATGACATGGGGGCCAGCGTCTACCTCCACATGCCTAAAAGGCCCAATTTCAAGTGCAAGCAAGCTAACAGTATGGTATTGCAGCATGGGGGTGGGTGGGTGGCAGGTTGCACACTTACGCTTGCATTCCAAGAAAACAAAGCAGATGCTAACTTCTATCATCATCATCATTATCATCATGTTCCTCACCTTGGCACTCTCAACTCCCCTGATGGAGAAGCCAGGGCCCACCGGAGGAGTCTGGTTCTCTGGTGGGCTCGTCCAATGCGGCCCTAAAGCAGGCCAGGCTAAGAAAAGTGTGGGGGAAGTTCCCATGAGAAATAGGGGCGGCTGGGGACCGTTTATGGACACCCGGCCGCCCCCAGGCGGCTGGGGACCATGTGTGGGCACCCGGCCGCGGGGCGGCTGGGGACCGAGCGTGGACACTCGACCGCCAAGCGGTTGGGGACTGAGTATGGATACCAGGCCGCCGACGCAGCCATGACATGGTGGCCGGCGTCTGCCTCCACATGCCTAAAAGGCCCAATTTCAAGTGCAAGCAAGCTAGCAGTATGGTATTGCAGCCTGGGGATGGGTGGGTGACCGGCTGCATACTTGCATTGCAAGGAATGGGAGGGGTACAATTGAACACTGCCCAGGGACAAGGACTTGCACGGGGATAGTTGCAAGTCTGCATCTTCTGATGCGGCAAGGATCACTTCTGATGGGCACACTTTTAGGCAGTGACCTGGGTGACAGAGATGCTTGCAGGGGTCTTCCCCATGCTGTTCCCATGTCTTTTCAGCACTGTATGCATGTGTCACACAGCACATGGCCAGATAAGATTGTAAAATGTTAAAATGACATTTCCCGGTGACTGCATTTGTCACGGTTGAAAGCAATACAAAAGTGAAAAAACGCATAAAAAATGCTACTTGTGAACATAGCCCAAGGTGTGGAGGAGTATTTTTGTTTTTGGCTATTTATTTTACCTTATACACAAGTCTTTACCCTGGAAAGGAAGTTCCTTAACATATTTCACAGGAAAACCGTTTCAGTTTCATTTTTGAATGTTTTATTGTGAGCCCGTAAAAGTGGCTTAATACCTCTGACCACGTTGTTGACAGCAGTGACCTGGGGGTCAGAAATGCTTCCTGGGGCGATGCCCATGCTGTCCCTATGTCTTTTGAGCAATGTCACTATCGTTTTGGGCACTTTTTAGGCTTTCTACAGACTGCCGGGGGTGCCGCAGCAAAAATGCTCGGGTCTCCCATAGACTAACATTGGGCTCGTTGCTCGGGTCGAGCACCCGAGTATCACGGTGAGCTCGGCCCGAGCTTCGACCAACCGAGCATTTTAGTGCTCGCTCAACACTAATTGTAATATAGTGAATGTATAATGTTTAGTGTTGAGCGAGTATGTTCTGTCCGAGTATGCTCGGGCAGAGCTCCGAGTATTTACAGCTGCTCGGTGATATGGTTGAATGGCTCCAGTGTGCATGATTTGCCACTGTTTGACAGCTTTATTACATGTGAGGAATGTGTAAGAAATAGACATTCCTCACATGTAGTAAAACTGTCAAACAGTCGCAAATCATGCACACCGGAGCGATTCAACCATATCACCGAGCAGCTGTAAATACTCGGAGCTCGGCCCGACCATACTCGGCGAAAGGGTTAATAGAACATACTCGCTCAACACTAATAATGTTCTTTATGTAAACCATATAGGGTTAAGTGTAGGACATAGGTATAGTATAGGGTTCATAGTTTAGGTTAGTAATGGGAAAGGCACAGTGAAGGGCACTGTAGCTCAGGAAGTTAGTTAAGCTCAGTACAGATGTAGTTGTGCATTACACCCACAGCACAAGGGAACTTCCCAGTTGGGAGGAGCAAGAGTTTATAACAGTTTTTACAGAAAACAATTCCGGGTTACAGATAGTCAGAGAGAGTAAGTCAGAGAGACTCAGGCAGTGAGGCTAAGTGCCCACGATGCAGAAATGCTCCGGATTTTTCCTGAACGTTTCTGCATCTTCCTGGCAGGAAAAACGCATGCGGATTTTACATGCATTTTTCCAGCCAGGTAGAAGCGTTTGTCAAGCGTTCTTCACATGCATTTCTGCATGCAGGTTATCAAGCGCTTTTCCAAGCGATTTTAGCATCACTTGGAAAAGTGCTTGACAACTTTGTCACACTATATAAATCCATGCAACTGACATGGATTTATATAGTGTGACCAAGTTAATAAAAGAATAAAAATAGTAAAAAAAAAAAAAAAAAAAAAAAAAAACATTATACTCACCTTCTGATGGCCCCCGGTCTTCTCTCCGGTGCTTCCAGTCTCTTGTATGGCTTGTGGTGGTGTAAAAGGACCTTCCATTACGTAATTTAGTCATGTGACAGGTCACGCGACCACCAATGTCAGCCGTCGCGTGACCTGTCACATGACTAAATGACGTCATGGAAGATCCTTTTACACTATCGCGAACTGCCGGGGAGCCAGGACGCACCGTACAGGAGACCTGGGGACATCGTAAGGTAAGTATAATGTATATTTTTTATTTCAATTCTTTTTTTTTTTTAACAGGTACTATGGTACCCAGGTCTGGAGGAGAGTCTCCTCTTCTCCAGACCCGGGTACCATCCGCACATTAAATCGCTTAATATAAGCATGTGCACATGTAGTCCTGCGGATATTAGATGCAATGCAAGTCACTGGCGGCAATTACGCTGCGTGTCCGCAAAATGAATAGACATGCTGCGGATTTTTCCGCAATGATAATCCGCAGCGGAAATTTCCGCAGCATGTGCATAGCACATGAGGATTATCATTGGGGACCATGGGGCACGTATTACCAAGCATTTTTTACGCGTTTTCGCTGCGGAAATTCCGTGGCAAAAATGCTTGAAAAATGCATAGTGGGCACGCAGCCTTAGACTGCCAATAGGGGAGGCCTGTGGCAAGGACACCCCTGTTCTGGGTTCATGACCCGAATGCACAGGACCGGTGCAGGTCCTGTTGCATACTAGAAAGAAAGATACGGAGTGTGGAGGAAGACTTTGCAGACAGGAAAACAGACTCCATTAGCAGTTGCAGCAGTGAAGAAAATGTTTTAATGGTGCAAGTTGTCAGAACACAATGAGGGCACGTTTGATACTGAATCTGGATGCTGGCACAGTCCTAGGCTCACAGCCTGTTAGAGGTGCTCAAGGTGAGGCCTCCATATCCCTAAAGGGGAGATTTTCAGCTGGGTCACAGAAGAAGTGGATGATGTTAGGTCTCAGGACAGAACGAGAACGAACACTGGAGAGGCACAGAACCAAGGGTACTTCACTAACTAAAGAACTTGTCTTGATCTGTATACTGCAGCCATGTATGGAAGAATTGCACAGTAAAAGTGAGTCTGCAAACCCAGATCTACAATCTCCTCTCTTGTTTGAAGTCGGTTCCAATCCCATGGACAGTGTAACGGTGAGTACAGAGAATTCTCCAGTTCAGCACACACTCCTGTCTTAGTCCTTAATAGAAGAGGGGGCATTGGGCGAAGAGAATAGAGTTTTGACACACAGCGTGATGATAACGGCCCCGGGTGCTCCACTCTTCATAAACAAGCCAATAAATACTGTACATATTTTCAAATAGATTTTAAGTAAAAAATTGGAAAACATTGCAAATAACATAGTCAAACTTGTACTCCCTTAGTGGTGTCATGAGTAAAATAGCGGAAATGGTAATGCGTTTTATGATGGGGAGACTTGGGGAGGCAAAGTATCATCATCACCAGTCGAACTTTGGCGAGTTTTTAAAGATTTGGTAAAAGAGTATCCTAAGCCTAAACAATAAAAAAAAACAGTTAAATGAGTTGTATGGTGCAAAGAAATTATTACTTACCTGCAGTGCAGGTTATAACTTATAGATACGAGTAAGTGGGGGTCCGACTGCTATGACTGCCGCTGATTTTCAGAGCGGGCCACTTTTATCCCCATTACAATGGTGAAACAGTGCACATACTCGACCGCCACTCTCTTCCTTCTCAATAGGACTGCTTAGTTTTATACTTAGCTTTTTCTGGCAGTGCCATAGAGAATGAATGAATGAATAGTTTTTGTGCACGCACATTTCCATTTTGTTCTGAAAAAGATAAAAGTGCCTTGTTATGCTGATTGGTGAGAGTGTCCTAACTTACTTCTTTTCACCAAACGACCCCTTTACTAGTGCAAAGTCTTCCAACCTACAGACTGACAGGACAGGAGACTTCTATATGTTCCTGTGCACTACCAATCCTTTGTTGGAAGGGAGTGGCAGTGTGCTTGCTTGACCACCTCTCCATTCATTCAGGTGCTTTATCCAACTATTTCTGGTAATACCCATAGAGATTGATTGAGTCCTTGTCCAGCATGGGGGACAGAAATCCCTGATTCTGGAGTTCATGGGGGTTTCAGTGGTCAGACCTCCATTGATGAAGCTATCACTTTTCCTGTGGATAGTTGATAACTTCTTACCATCATATCGTTTAAGAGTCATGATTATCCTTTTATATTTTCTGATTTAAATGTTATGTTAAATCAGACTTTTTAGATAATCCTTATATGCCTATTACTAGGTGTCCAATACAATCATTGTCACTATGAGGCTCTTACCATGTACATGTAGAAAAAAAATACTTTCTTATATCCATGGAAGAAAGAATGTAACACGGTTCACCAGCACGAATGGGGTTACAGACTTTCAGAAGATAAGGCTTCTCAAACATTTTCTACTCATCAGACTGAGAGGATGCCTGATCCTAACTATCTGTAATGGAAGTCCATGTGCAAATTAAATATATCTCAATAAAACATTATGGAGTGACTCACAATTAAGAAACACTGATTCAGAGGATTATCCACTACATTAAATTAATTTAAAAATCGGCTGAGGATGATTCTAAAATTAAGAACAAGCACATAATTACCTACATGACCCTTATCACTCCTCCATACTGCTGCTGGTGTCCCCTGCCTGTTTCATGGGGTATAAGGTGACTCCTGCATTCAATTTGTAGCCACTTATTTTCTTCCAGGGTCACCTGCCATTTTCTGCCAGAAAAGCAAGCAAAAATACCAACAGGGCACCAGGCACATTGTCAGCCGTATGGAGCAGTGGAGAAGATTCAGTAAGTAAGTTTTTTTGGATCACCAAGTACCCATTTTTAAACCAAAAATATAGCGGACCATCCCTTTAATGGTCCAACCATCTTCTATGACCATTATACAATATTACTGCTTGAATTATTGTTTAAATCTGAGTGGACTCACTTGCCATCCTCATGGATGTTGAACTTGATATTTTGGCATTTTTGTTCCCTTTGAACATAACTACTCCCAAAAACCAGGAGTGAGCAAACCATCAAGCCCTTGAATAGCTTTAAAAACAACATGGCATCTCCTGCCCTGTCTGTTCCTTTGGTACAGATCCATTAGATCCATCAACTGGTTCACATTTGGTCACAAAAATGCTTTTCTGTGTCTGCTGTCTGCTCTCACTTTCCATAACTGAGAAAAGAGGAATGGTCCATAAGCAAAAGCAGGGTCAGGTAAGTTCTAATTGTCCAATGAGAAGCCATCTGCGGGCTCCCCAAATATCAGCAAAATAGGGGTCTTCTAACCAATGTGGCACTTCATTAAGTAGGAAATGAGATGGAGAAATGACCATGCATGCATTACAATATTAATGCTTGAAATCTTAAAGGGGTTTTCCATTTTCAGGAAAATTGTGTCTGCAGTTGCAGTTTGATGATGCAGCCAAAAAAGGACACCCAGAGCAGCGATGGAGACTGCACTGGACCCAAGTAAGGCGAGTAAAGCACAGTTGTTTTTTTTATACAACAAACTATGCGTATGGCCAGAACTTTCCTGAAAAGGAAAACTCATTGAATTATCATAATAAAGTATAAATACTCAATGCGGATATTGACAAATAAGGATAGTGCATTAAAGATGTAGGAACAAGCTGTGACCCATAGATGACATTTGGAACAAAACTGCATTGTACTATGGTTGCTGTCTCTTGCCTAGTACATTACATAGACCATAGACACTCCATAACAAACAGCAGAAAAAGAATAACAGAGCAAATAGCGGCAGCTGCAGGGAAAATGTAGTATTACAAGCTGGAAGATTATATAAATGACAAACCATGTAATAGATATACTGACCCGTAATCAGTGCAAGAACTATTCTTTGATTAGCTATCTGCTCTGGTGAGTCCAAAATCTAATAGAAATACAGCTCTATCAGTGTGTAGTAACAAGGCATATTGGTAAAGATAAATTCTATTTTTGCCTGTCACATTATATTTCTAGTATAGTAATCCTCTTGAAAAACATGAGGGGAATTGATAAAATCCCAGTAGAACAGATAAAATAAATAAAATTGATGAAATTAAACTCAGAATTATTTGAAATATATTAGTGAATTTTATCAGATGTGAGGTACCGCAATAGGGATCAAATTTGCACCAAATTCCACCAATTTGTTTATGAACAGGTAGGAGAAGCTCACCATATACCCACAGGGAGACCTTGGTGGGAGTTTGGTCCTCTTGAAATGTTTTAGTTAACATTTTTTATGTGGAAAATGGCTGAAGAATCACTAAAAGAGATTTTAAATAATGTAAAGGAATTTTATTTACATTCATAATGAATTAGAGTACTAGCATTATTCATTTTTTAGATGTAACAATGTATTTAAATAATAGCAAAGTAATGACCAAATAATATAGAAAACCTATGGATAGTAACAGCTTTATTCTCAGTACTAGCTGTCATTTTACAGTAAGGTTTGCTAAACCTGCCTCGTCTTCTGGACTGGTCTCTGATTCCTTCCCCTATGGCTGCCGCCCTTATTCTTGACGTTAGGCCCTAGAAGTTGGCTACTGTTCTTCATTCATGTAGCGTCGGCGTCCCTGCCTCCTGCTAGGCAGAGACGCCGTTCCCCTCACCTCCCTGCTCCGTCCTCGGCGTCCTCTTCCCGCGCTGCTGGCAGCGCTCGCTGCTTCCCGGGCACTGTGCTTAGGGCGCGCGCGCTCCCTCTCTCTTAAAGGGGTCGCGTGCGCCGTCCAAAGGAGTCCCCGGCCAATTGCCGGTGGAGCTCCCATATATAAGGCACCTCCTCCAAAATGGAGGTGCCCGAGCAAAGTTGTTGCAAAGCCTTTCACCTCTGCTTCAGCCCTCAGGTTCCGTTGCCAGTCTGTTTTCCAGCTCTGTCTACCTGCTTGCATTCCCTGCGGTCCGACAGTCTGCCTACCAGCATCCGCCAGTCTGTCTATGGACCAGTCCGCCTGCGGATCAGGAAGCACCTGCCTGACAGCTGCCTGAGACCACCTGCCAGCTAGCCGAGAGACTCTTACCCGCGCTCAACTGGGAGCGCTCACCTGCTACCCGCCAGCTAGCCTACCTGGAGGCTCTGCCGTCACTTGCCGTGACCACCTGCCAGCCAGCCGAGAGACTCTTACCCGCTCACCTGCTACCCGCCTGCTAGCCTACCTGGAGGCTTTGCCGTCACTTGCCGTGACCACCTGCCTGTCTAGAGACCCTTACCCTGCTGTCACTTGCCGTGACCAACCGCCTGTCAAGAGACTGTCCCCGTCACTTGCCGTGACCTCCTGCCCTTCTACCCAGAGACTGTTCCTGTCATTTGACGTGTCTACCTGCCCGCCTTCCCTGAGAGCCACCCGCTTCCTTACAAGGACTGCCCCTTTGTATAGTAGCTCAGAGGTTCCACCTCCCAGACCTGTTACAGTTTGCTCGGGCCATGGAACCCGGTGGCACCCAAGCTCCCTCGCTCTTGGACCTATGTCATGAACTTTCCCGTCAGAGGTCCCAACAGGACTCCATCTTGGGCCATCTGTGTAGTGTTCACTCCCGCCTGGACACACTGACTGCCTCGTCGGGAGCTGCTTCTACTCGCACAACAACTACCCCGGCAGCACCGCGGCCCATCAATACCATGGCATCCCTTCCCGGTCCACGCCTTTCCGCCCCGCCTCGTTTTGGTGGAGATCCCGGTCAGGCACGGGGCTTCATTAACCAGTGCACCCTGCACTTTGAACTTTTGGCACACCAGTTTTCCACCGACCGAGCCAAAGTGGCCTTCATCATGTCTCATCTCACGGGGGAGGCGCTGGCTTGGCTAAATCCTCTATGGGAGAGAGGAAACCCCCCTGGTGTCCAACCTGCCAGCCTTTCTCACGGCCTTCCGGAAAGTCTTTGACGAACCAGGACGAAAGACCTCATCCGCCTCATCTCTGCTACGCCTCCGTCAAGGGAGTCTCACCGTGGGCCAATATGCCATACGGTTCCATACCCTTGCTTCGGAGCTTGCCTGGGATAACGACGCCCTGGTGTCCGTCTTCTGGGAAGGTCTATCCGGCCGGATTAAAGATGAACTCGCCGGTCGGGACATTCCTACCACTCTCGACGACTTAATAACCCTTGCCACCCGGATTGACATCCGGTTCCAGGAGCGTACCAAAGAGGTCACCCGTGAGAGGAGGTTTCCTCGCCTTGCTCCTTTCTTCCAGAATCCCGTCACTTCCTCTGTTACTCCCCAGGCGCACTCACCCGAGCCTATGCAGGTTGACCAGACCAAGATGGTCAAAACCCGTCAAGAGTCACGCTGTGCCGAGGGGAGCTGCTTCTACTGTGGCAGTAAGGAGCACCGGATCCGTTCCTGCCCGGAGAGGTCGGGAAACGCCTGTGTCTAGGATCGTTCAGAGAGGTCGTCCTAGACAAGAATAAACCCTCTCCATCTCTGATGCTGTCGGTCTCTATCATCTGCGGGGAGAACCGTTACTTTGAACTAGCTCAACTTGATTCTGGAGCTGCCAGAAATCTAATTTCTCAGTCCCTGGTAGAGAGATACCGCATTCCCACCAAACCTCTGGTCGAACCCTTATCTGTCGCCTCCGTGGACGGGAGTCTCTTACCGCATCCCATCCAACTTATCACCGAACCCATAACTCTGCAGGTGGGAATGCTGCACTCAGAGCATCTTCTTCCATGTTCTACCTGGACTCTCTCATGCCCTTTTGCTTGGTCTACCTTGGCTCCAGAGACATGCACCCGTGCTTGATTGGCAGACCGGAGAAGTCCTTCGCTGGGGACAGGACTGCCATAAGACTTGTTTAGTTCATCCTGCCCGTCCTTCTCCTCCCCCGGCCAATCTACCCGGCCTGCCGGTACCCTATTGGTCTTATGCTGATGTCTTTAATAAAAAGGAAGCAGAGACATTACCTCCTCATAGACCATAAGATTGCCCTATCGACTTGGTACCTGGCGCTACTCCGCCCCAAGGGCGCATCTACCCTTTGTCCGCTGCTGAGACCCGGTCCATGTCTGAATATATCGAGGAGAACCTGGCCCGGGGATTTATCCGGAAATCTACCTCCCCGGCGGGAGCAGGCTTCTTCTTCGTTAAAAAGGACGGCTCACTCCGTCCATGCAAAGACTATAGAGGCCTTAACCAGATCATGGTGAAGAATAAATACCCCCTTCCACTCATTCCTGAATTATTTGACCGTCTGAGGGGTGCTAGAATCTTCACCAAGCTGGATCTCCGTGGGGCCTATAACCTGGTTCGTATCCGTCAGGGGGATGAATGGAAGACGGCATTCAACACCCGGGACGGCCACTATGAATACCTCGTAATGCCCTTCGGTCTCTGTAATGCTCCCGCCGTCTTTCAAGAGTTGGTCAATGATATCTTCCGTGACCTTCTCTACTCCTGCGTGGTGGTATACCTGGACGACATCTTGGTCATCTCTCCGGGTCTCCCCACACACCGGAGGGACGTTCGTCAGGTCCTGCTCAGGCTCAGGCAAAACCACCTCTACGCAAAATTTGAGAAGTGCCTCTTTGAGCAGACCTCGCTTCCATTTCTGGGCTACATCATCTCTCAGACCGGTCTACGAATAGATCCTGAGAAACATCCAGAAGTGGCCCCGACCGGAGGGGTTGAAGGCTATCCAGCGGTTCCTGGGCTTCGCCAACTACTACCACCTCTTCATTCCGCACTTCTCTTCCCGGACTGCCCCTATCTCTGCGCTCACCCGTAAGGGCGCTAATCCAAAAGAGTGGCCGCCCGAGGAGGCCTTCCTGTCTTTGAAACAAGCTTTCTCCTCCGCTCCTGTGCTGCACCGTCCGGACAGCAACAAACAATTCTTCTTACAAGTAGACGCTTCCTCCTCCGGAGCCGGAGCGGTGCTCACCCAAAAGTCGTCATCCGGAAGAATGGTAACCTGCGGCTTCTTCTCCAAACTCTTCTCCTCATCTGAGCGCAATTATTCTATAGGAGACCGAGAATTGTTAGCCATTAAGTTGGCACTGGAGGAGTGGCGTTACCTGCTCGAGGGGGCTCTTCACCCGGTAATAATCTACACGGATCACAAAAACTTGGCTTATCTCCAGAGTGCCCAAAGACTTAACCCGCGCCAAGCCCGGTGGTCCTTGTTCTTCGCCCGCTTTGATTTCATTCTTCATTTTCGCCCGGCCGACAGAAATATCAAAGCTGATGCCTTGTCCCGATCCTTTTTGTTCTCCGATCTTGAGGAGGTGCCAAAGCACATCATCGACCCCGCCAAGGTAATGCTGGTGGCTCCCGTGGATCTAAATAGTCTTCCACCCGGTAAGACATTCGTAACAGTACCTGATCGTGAGAAAGTCCTACACTACATTAGTCTAAGCTAGCTGGCCATGCTGGCCAGAAAAAGACCCTCCTGCTTATTACCTGGCATTACTGGTGGCCTACCCTGCACAAGGACGTAATAGACTTTGTCTCAGCCTGTGCGTCCTGCG
The DNA here is from genome assembly GCF_046119375.1 of Phyllobates terribilis. Taxonomy (NCBI): domain Eukaryota; kingdom Metazoa; phylum Chordata; class Amphibia; order Anura; family Dendrobatidae; genus Phyllobates; species Phyllobates terribilis. Next base: position 86,187,286 of record NW_027362768.1, on the reverse strand, counting down.
CCCGCAACAAGGTTCCTAGACGTCTGCCAGCCGGCCGCCTTCTGCCTCTTCCCATACCTGCTGCCCCGTGGCAGCATATAGCCATGGACTTTATAACGGATCTCCCTGTCTCTGCTGGTTGTACGGTCATTTGAGTGGTCACTGACCTCTTCTCTAAGATGGCTCACTACATTCCCCTGCCGGGCCTTCCGTCTGCATCTGAATTGGCTAAAGACTTTATCCATCATATTTTCCATCTTCATGGTCTCCCTCTCCACATCGTATCCGACCGAGGAGTTCAGTTCACCTCTCGCTTCTGGAGAGCCATGTGTAAACTGCTGGGGGTCACCTTGGACTTCTACTCTGCTTATCACCCACAGTCCAATGGTCAAGTAGAGTGGATCAACCAAATTTTAACCAGTTACCTCCGGCACTTTGTTAATGCCCACCATTCCGACTGGGTGGATCTTTTACCGTGGGCCGAATTTTCCTATAATAATCACGAGAGCGAGTCTTCCTCCAAATCCCCGTTTTTTTATTGTCTACGGTCAACATCCTCGGATCCCGTTTCCCGTCTCCGCCTCGGTGGATAATCCGGCCGTGGTATCCCTTATTAGCGAATTCTCCTCCATTTGGGAGAGTACCAGATCCGCACTTCTTCAGTCCTCCGAGCGGATGAAGAAACAGGCTGACAAAAGACGTCTGGATCCGCCCCAATTCCGTCCTGGAGATAAAGTCTGGCTCTCGTCCAAATATGTCCGGCTCAAGATTCCTTCCTACAAGTTAGGGCCTCGGTTCATCGGCCCACTGGAAGTTATCAAACAAATCAACCCGGTGGCCTATAAATTGAAACTCCCGGCCAACTTGCGGATCCCTAACTCCTTCCATGTATCTCTCCTCAAACCTGTGGTACTTAACTCTTTTTCCAAGTCTACAAGTGCGCCTCCTGCTCCAGTTTCCGCTGAAGACGAGTTTGAGGTAGAGAGCATTCTGGCCACCCAAAGGGTAAGAGGAAAGACCTTTTTTCTAGTGGATTGGAATGGGTTTCGTCCTGAGAGAACGTGGGAGCCCCGGGAGAACATCCATGCCCCGCTCATCCTTGATAAATTTCTCTCCGTCCTAAAAAAGGGGGGCCTAAAAGGAGGGGTACTGTAGCGTCGGCGTCCCTGTCTCCTGCTAGGCAGAGACGCTGTTTCCCTCACCTCCCTGCTCCGTCCTCGGTGTCCTCTTCCCGCGCTGCTGGCAGCGCTCGCTGCTTCCCGGGTACTGTGCTTAGGGCGCGCGCACTCCCTCTCTCTTAAATTGGCCGCGCGCGCCGTCCTAAGGAGTCCCCGGCCAATTGCCGGTGGAGCTCCCATATATAAGGCACCTCCTCCAAAATGGAGGTGCCCGAGCAAAGTTGTTGCAAAGCCTTTCACCTCTGCTTCAGCCCTCAGGTTCCGTTGCCAGTCTGTTTTCCAGCTCTGTCTACCTGCTTGCATTCCCTACGGTCCGACAGTCTGCCTACCAGCATCCGCCAGTCTGTCTATGGACCAGTCCGCCTGCGGATGAGGAAGCACCTGCCTGAGACCACCTGCTCGCTAGCCGAGAGACTCTTACCCGCTCACCTGGGAGCGCTCACCTGCTACCCGCCAGCTAGCCTACCTGGAGGCTCTGCCGTCACTTGCCGTGACCACCTGCCAGCCAGCCGAGAGACTCTTACCCGCTCACCTGGGAGCGCTCACCTGCTAGCCTACCTGGAGGCTCTGCCGTCACTTGCCGTGACCACCTGCCTGTCTAGAGACTCTTACCCTGCTGTCACTTGCCGTGACCAACCGCCTGTCAAGAGACTGTCCCCGTCACTTGCCGTGACCTCCTGCCCTTCTACCCAGAGACTGTTCCTGTCATTTGCCGTGTCTACCTGCCCGCCTTCCCTGGGAGCCACCCGCTTCCTTACAAGGACTGCCCCTTTGTATAGTAGCTCAGAGGTTCCACCTCCCAGACCCGTTACAATTCACATCATCTCCCAAGGCCTAAATAGCCACACCTCTGCATCTGAATGTTGAGATTGTAATGTTTTTAATTACCATTGCTTTGGAGATTGCCACTATTGTGTTTCTTCTGTTGCCATCAACTCCTTAGATGCCTTTATTTTATATCATTTGTATCTACTGCTGGTTAACCCATCATTTGCTTCAAGCATTGCTGCCATGGCTCGGTTTGGAGATTTGATCCAGTGACATGTTGCTGTGTGGTCAGTTTCTGTGTCTGCTGAGCTATTGCCCTTTCTTCACTCTCCAACTGATAATGGTTTCCATTGTCTTTGTTTTTCTCTTGGTTTGCTCCTTTCAAGGTGTTTCTCATTTTCCTGTTTTGGTTTGCCCTATCACATTTTGGGTGCAGTTTTATATGCTCACCATTCACTGCATCCCTTCAGTTGAACCACAGGTAAACTTGCCGGGGACAGAAGTTAGTTCTCTATCTTTTCTGCCTCGTGTAAATAATACTTCCGCCTATGTCCTGTCTCCGCTGGGTCCGAGAGTCAACAAGTAGGCATTGTTTTGTCTTTTCTTCATACAGATCCACAAGCTTGGGCATTTTCTTTGCCTGAGGATTCCCCGGTGTTATCCTCTAAGGCATTTTTCTCAGCTCTTGGCCTCATTGATGACGACCCTGACAAAGTTGCTTTGGCTGAATCCTAGACCCATAAGTTGGTTCAGGGAGGCTACAAAGCTGAGGACTACTGCTCAGAGTAGACATTGGGCAGTAGAGACCTCCTGTAACGACCCTGCTCTTCAGAGTCAGTTCTGCCAGGGACTTTCGCATCAGATTAAGGATATGCTGGTCTACAGTTCCTGGCTGCAGTCCCTGGAGGAAGCTGTGACACTTGCTGTTAGATAGACACCTGAGAGACAAGAGATTTAAAGGTGTTGCTGTGGCAACTTCTTCGCTATTAGTTGAAACTTGTGAACCTATGCAAATTGGTGCTTGCAGAGATACCAGAGACTCGAAGCATCAGATGGGTTACAGAACTCGAAGCATCAGAAGGGTTTTTAATGATACTGTAGTCATTTGGGTAACATCATGGTTCAATGCTTCAAATGTAATAATGAATTTCTTAAAAAAAAAAAAAAAAAAAAAAATGGAGGCGATTTTAAAATGTAAAGATGCAGGTTCTAAGTGTGAGATTGTAACAAAAAATGGATGCATGTATGAGAGACAGGTATACCTAGAGACTAAATCTGGTTTTATTTCTACATTGCATTTGAATTTAATTGATCATGATTTTGCTATAAATTGAGGTTATGATATTTCTACTCTCTGCCTTCCTATTCAGGTTTCAGCAATTGATTTATTTATTTTCCTCACTTATATAGCGCCATTAATTCCACAGCGCTCTACAGACATTATTGCCATTGTCCCCATTGGGGCTCACAATCTAAATTCCCTATCAGTATATCTTTGGAGTGTGGGAGGAAACGGGGAACCTGGAGGAAACCCACACAAACACGGGGAGAACATACAAACTCCTTGCAGATGTTGTCCTTGCTGGGATTTGAACCCGGGACCCCAGCGCTGCAAGGCTGCAGTGCTAACCACTGAGCCAACGTGCTGCCCATTTTTGATAACTTTCCTCTTTCACAGAATCATGTTACTATAAAGGTCGAGAATGTATGTATAAAAGTAGGAGTGTTATATATTGAATCCATTTCATTCATGGTTTTACTTCTAAGCTCTATGTGGAACCACAAAGTCAATTTTCCCTGCATGAGTGAACACAGTAAAGCTCCTGGCAAGGAATAGGAACTGAAAAGCTGGGTCAGGAGTTGAAGAGGGGGGGATGAAGTAGGCAGATGTTAGCTCATACCCATCAGCGTGAATAAAATCGGTCCAATATTGTTCCCAAAAGAGTGTCATGCAAGTACAATGCAAATTTTTTTCACCTAGCATCAGATGACAGCCAAATGACATGTGAATGCGATCCGTATGCAATGCGATTTTAACATTAGCTTTTACATAGAGTAATTCTGTATGTCATTTAGCGATAGTTTTCAAAGTAAATATTCTTAAATGCACATATAGATAGATAGAAATATGTGAGGATAAATAATCATTGCTTTTCATGTGTAGTTTACTGTATATGTATTTAATAATAAATAAATGATAAAAATGGCATGGGGTTCCGCGAAATTTTAATAACCAGCTGAGGGAAAGCGGACAGCTGGGGGCTGATTTTTATAGCCTGGGAAGGGGGTAATAAACTTGGAGCTTCCCAAGCTATTAATTTCATCTCACAGCTGTATAATTAGCCTTTACTCGTTATTAAAATGGGATGGGGTCCCCCCATTTTAACAACCAGCAAAGGCTAGGCAGACAGCTTCGGGCTGATATTGATAGCCTAAGAAGGCGTCATGGATATTAGCCCTCACCCAGACTAAAAATATCAGCTCTCAGCTACCCCAGAAAAGGCGCATCCATAAGATGCACCAATTCTGGCGCTTAGCCTCCGCTCTTCCCACTTGCCCTGGTGCGGTGGCAAGTGGGATAATAGTATTGGAGTTGATGTTAGCTTTGTATTGGCAGCTGACATAAAGCTCAGGGGTTAGTAAGGAACTATATATGTATACTATAAGTATCTATATATCGCTATGAACTCTGCTCACCTTATTCCCATAACCGCGAGTCATTGAGCTGCGCTAGCATGCGTAGCTCAGTGTCTCTGCTGGATGTCAGGCTGAACGGTCGCATCATGTCACCGTTGAGCTAGACATGTAGAAGTAGGAGAGCTAGACTTGTCGAGGGACATATGGATTATCTTCTTGTCTGACAGGTGAGGAATATGGTGGTTTATTATTTTTGGTCTTTTACAGGGGACATGGGCTTCAGCAGAATATCTTATCATCGGACAGGTGAGTATAAGTTTTGCTTTTTTATTTTTAATTTTTCTGAGTAAATGGGTAAAAGAGGGATGGGGAGTGTTTATTTCAATAAAGGAGTCTGTCATTATTTCAAATAATGTACTAAATTTAAAAATGGGCCAAGGATGGTTCTAAAATTAAGAACAAACACATAATTACCTACAGGACCCCTGTCACTCCTCCATACTGTTGTTGATGTCCCCTGCCTTTCTCTTGGGGTTTAAGGTGAATCCTGAATGCAATCTGTGGCCACTGATTTTTTTCCAGGGTCACCTGCCACTTTCTGCCAGAAAAGCAAGCAAAAATACCAACAGGGCACCAGGCACACTGTCAGCAGTATGGAGCAGTGGAGAAGGTTCAGTAAGTAAGGTTTTTTTGGATCGCCAAGCACCCATTTTTAAACCAAAAATATAGCGGACCATCCCTTTAATGGTCCAACCACTTTCTATGACCATTATACAATATTACTATCTGAATTGTTGTTTAAATCTGTGTGGACTCACTTGCCAGCCTTATGGATGTTGATCTTGATATTTTGGCATTTTTGTTCCCTTTGAACATAACTACTCCCAAAAACCAGGAGTGAGCAAACCATCAAGCCCTTGAATAGCTTTAAAAACAACATGGCATCTCCTGCCCTGTTTGTTCCTTCGGTACAGATCCATTAGATCCATCAACTGGTTCACATTTGGTCACAAAAATGCTTTTCTGTGTCTGCTGACTGCTCCCATGTATTTTCCATGACTAAGAAAAGGGGAATGGTCCATAAGCAAAAGCAGGGTCAGGTAAGTTCTAATTGTACAATGAGTAGCCATCTGTGGGCTCCTCAAATATCAGCAGAATACGGGTCTTCTGACCAATGTGGCACTTCAGTAAGTAACAAATGAAATGGAGAAATAGTCATGCATGCATTATAATATTAAAGGGCCTTATGTTTGAAATCTTGAAGGGGTTTTCAATTTTCAGGAAAGTTGTGTTTCCAGTTGCAGTTTGATGCTGCAGCTATAAAAGGAAACCCAGAGCAGCGAAGGAGACTTAGCACTGGACCCAAGGAAGGTGAGTAAAGCTTAGTTGTTTTCTACAACAAATTGCGCCTATAGTTACATAGTTACATAGTTTGTAAAGCCGAATAAAGACTTGCGTCCATCAAGTTCGACCTGTAAGTTCTGTAGTTGCTAAAGTTGATCCAGAGGAGGGCAAAAACCCCAAATGATTTAGCCAATCTTCACCTGAGGAAAAATTCCCTCCCGACTCTGAAACCAGCAGTCAGAATAAATCCCTGTATCAACCTACTATTTTATTCTATTTTTAAGTATATGCAGAAATCTGCCTGGTATCTAGAAATGCATCCAGTCCCCGCTTGAACTGGTGTAGTGAATCCGACATTACCGTCTCCTCACTCAGTGAATTCCATATTCTCACTGCTCTTACCGTAAAGAACCCCTTCCTATGCTGGTGCTGAAACCTTTTCTCTTCCAGTCTTAGTGAATGCCCTCTTGTTACCGTAATATCCCTCCTTTTGAACAAATCCCAGGCAAGGTCTCTATACTGTCCCCTAACATATTTGTACACATTTATTATGTCCCCCCTCAACCTTCTCTTTTCCAGGCTGAATAGTCCTAGTTTTGCCAACCTCTCTGGGTATTGCAGTCCCTCCATTCCCTTTATTAATTTTGTTGCCCTCCTTTGTACCTTTTCAAGCTCATTTATATCCTTTCTATATATTGGGGCCCATAACTGAGCACAGTATTCCAAGTGTGGTCTGACCAGTGCTTTGTACAGTGGAAGAACAATGTTCTCATCCTTTGCAGCTATACCTCTTCTGATACATCCCATTACCCTGTTTGCCCTTACAGCAGCGGCCTGACTTTGAGCACTCCAATTTAGTTTGCTATCAATCAAGATGCCCAAGTCCTTCTCCATCTCTGAATTCCCCAATGATTTCCCATTCAGTGAGTACTGGTGACTTCCATTTTTCCTTCCCATATGTATGACCTTACATTTCTCATCGTTAAACCTCATTTGCCATTTAATGCTCCACCTACCCAGCTCATCCAAATCCCTCTGTAGGTCTGCACTGTCCTCTTTTGTATTAATTGTTTTACATAACTTTGTGTCATCTGCAAATATTGATATTTTACTATTTATCCCGTTGACTATGTCGTTAATAAAGATATTAAACATTGGGCCTAGTACAGACCCCTGTGGTACCCCACTAGTGACGCTTACCCAATCTGAGTATATTCCATTTATAACCACCCTCTGCCTTCTATCCTTTAGCCAGTTAGCTACCCACTTGCAGACATTTTCCCCCAGCCCCATCATTCTCATTTTGTATACCAACCTATTATGTGGCACGCTATCGAACGCTTTTGAGAAGTCGAGATACACGACATCCACTGGTTCCCCCTGATCTACTCGAGAGCTAACCTCCTCGTAGAAGTCAATCAGGTTTGTTTGGCAGGAGCGATTCCTCATGAATCCATGTTGGTTCGGGGTTAATAGATTATTAGCGTCAAGATGCTCCATGATTGCCTCATTAATAAAGCCTTCAAAAATTTTGCCCACAACGGACGTCAGACTCACCGGCCGATAGTTTCCGGTGTTACTTTTTGCTCCCTTTTTGAATATTGGCACTACATTCGCCTGTCGCCAATCAAGTGGTACAGACCCAGTCTCAACAGAGTCCTTAAATATAAGATATAACGGTCTATCACATTACTTAGTTCCCTTAGTACCCGTGGGTGTATGCCATCAGGTCCTGGTGATTTGTTTATTTTAATGTTACTGAAAACTCCTTTAATCATAATAAATTATAAATACACCATGCTGATCTTGACAAATAAGGCTAGTGCATTTAAAATGTGGGAACAAGCTCTGACCCATAGATGACATTTGGAACAAAACTGCATTGTACTATGTTTGCTGTCTCTTGCCTCGTACATTACATAGACCATAGACACTCCATAACAAACAGCAGAAAAAGAATAACAGAGAAAACAGCGGCAGCTGCAGGGAAAATGTAGTATTACAACAACAGCACCCATGGCTGCTGTTTTTTGGCACAAGGTTAGAGGAGGCTGGGTTTTTATAAAGTTGGCATATTTGCATCAGCTGGCCTCTCCTAACGATGATAGTAAACAAGCCATAACCCTAACAAGCTAATTAAGGTCTGAATCCTTGGTCAAATTTATCTGAGCACACAAATCTCCAAGGGTGCCCAAACTTTTGCATCGGCCCGTTTTTCTTTTCGAAATTTTTAAAATGAAAAAACGACAATAACTTTTTTTTTGCTTATAATGGCAAAAATGTTTGTAATATCATAACCAAACAGCGGCTGTTCAAATGGGGGACAGTCGGAGAACCAGACTGACTGTTTATTTTTTCCAATATTTTTTATAGTTTCCAGGTACAGTACAGACCAAAAGTTTGGACACACCTTCTCATTTAAAGATTTTTCTGTATTTTCTTGACTATGAAAATTGTACATTCACACTGAAGGCATCAAAACTATGAATTAACACATGTGGAATTATATACTTAACAAAAAAGTGTGAAACAGCTGAAAATATGTCTTATATTCTAGGTTCTTCAAAGTAGCCACCTTTTGCTTTGATGACTGCTTTGCACACTCTTGGCATTCTCTTGATGAGCTTTAAGAGGTTTTCACTTCACAGGTGTGCCCGGTCATGTTTAATAAGTGGGATTTCTTGCCTTGTAAATGGGGTTGGGACCATCAGTTGTGTTGTGCAGAAGTCTGGTGGATACACAGCTGATAGTCATACTGAATAGACTCTTAGCTGCTTTTTTCTTGCCATAATACAAATTCTAAGAAAAATGAGTGGCCATCATTACTTTAAGAAATTAAGGTCGGTTAGTCCGAAAAATTGAGCAAACTTTGAAAGTGTCCCCAAGTGCAGTTGCAAAAACCATCAAGCGCTACAAAGAAACTGGCTCACATGAGGACCGTCCCGGGAAAAGAAGACCAAGAGTCACCTCTGCTACTGAGGATACGTTTATCCGAGTCACCAGCCTCAGAAATCGCAGGTTAACAGCAGCTCAGATTAGAGACCAGGTCAATGCCACACAGAGTTCTAGCAGCAGACACATCTCTACAACAACTGTTAAGAGGAGACTTTGTGCAGCAGGCCTTCGTGGTAAAATAGCTGCTAGGAAACCACTGCTAAGGACAGGCAACAAGCAGAAGAGACTTGTTTGGGCTAAAGAACACAAGGAATGGACATTAGACCAGTGGAAATCTGTGCTTTGGTCTGATGATTCCAAATTTGAGATCTTTGGTTCCAACCACCTTGTCTTTGTGCGACGCAGAAAAGGTGAACGGATGGACTCTACATGCCTGGTTCCTACCGTGAAGCATGGAGGGGGAGGTGTGATGGTGTGGGGGTGCTTTTCTGGTGACACTGTTGGGGATTTATTCAAAATTGAAGGCATACTGAACCAGCATGGCTACCACAGCATCTTGCAGCGGCATGCTATTCCATCTGGTTAGCATTTAGTTGGACCATCATTTAGTTTTCAACAGGACATTGACCCCAAACACACCTTCAGGCTGTGTAAGGGCTATTTGACCAAGAAGGAGAGTGATGGGGTGTTACACCAGATGACCTGGCATCCACAGTCACCAGACCTGAACCCAATCGAGATGGTTTGGGGTGAGCTGGACCGCAGAGTGAAGGCAAAAGGGCCAACAAGTGCTAAGCATCTCTGGGAACTCCTTCAAGATTGTTGGAAGACCATTTCCGGTGACTACCTCTTGAAGCTCATCAAGAGAATGCCAAGAGTGTGCAAAGCAGTCATCAAAGCAAAAGGTGGCTACTTTGAAGAACCTAGAATATAAGACATATTTTCAGTTGTTTCACACTTTTTTGTTAAGTATATAATTCCACATGTGTTAATTCATAGTTTTGATGCCTTCAGTGTGAATGTACAATTTTCAAAGTCATGAAAATACAGAAAAATCTTTACATGAGAAGGTGTGTCCAAACTTGGTCTGTACTGTATATATTAGCCCAAGAACACAAAACATCAAAAGGATGGAGAAATATTGATTGAACTAGATGGACAAAAGGAAAAGCTATATCTCGAGGGTGTTTTCAGGCTCCATCTTTCCAGCATATCATTGGGATATAGGTAGGATTACTTCAAAATACCAACTTTGTGGACGATGTGTTTATATTAGATGTGATTCATATTGGCAAGCCAAAACTACAAATGGTCTTCAGTAAATGGAGAATACTACATATTAACCAGAACATAGAACTATATGCATCAGCACATTTAGAGAGTTTTAACGATACACTAATAGTCCGAATACGCAGATACATATAAGTAGGAGCGCTATCTACATTTGAGTATAGAGCATTTAAGTTGTAGGAACAACATCTGACCACTAGATGGCACTTGGAACAAGTAGGTAATGTGCATTACACAGTATTTGCCTCATCTAATCCAGTTTGCATAAGGCTAAGTGCCCACGATGCAGAAATGCTGCATATTTTTTCAGCTTCTCCCTGGCAGGAAAAACGCATGCAGATTTTACATGTGTTTTTCCTGCCAGGTAGAAGCGTTTGTCAAGCGTTTTTGCATGCATTTCTGCATGTGGGTTATCAAGCGCTTTTCCAAGCGATTTTAGCATCACTTGGAAAGTGCTTGACAACTTGGTCACACTATATAAATCCATGCAACCGGCATGGATTTATATGGTGTGACCAAGTAATAGTTAAAAAAAAAAAAAAGAATAAAAATGGTAAAAAACAACAAAGATTATACTTACCTTCTGATGGCCCCCGGTGTATTCTCCGCTGCGTCTTGTCTGTTGTATGGGTCGCGGTGGTGTGAAAGGACCTGCAATGACGTCATTGAGTCATGTGACAGGTTACGCGACCGCCGACGTCAGCGGTTGCGTGACCTGTCACATGACTAAATTACGTCATGGCAGGTCCTTTCACACCACCGCGACCCATACAACAGACCAGACGCAGCGGAGAAGACACCGGGGGCCATCAGAAGGTAAGTATAATCTTTATTGTTTATTTTAAATTCTTTTTTTTTTACAGGTTCTATGGTACCCGAGTCTGGAGGAGCGTCTCTTCTTCTCCAAACCCGGGTACCATCCGCACATAGAATCGCATAATATCTGCAAATGTGCTCACGTGGATATTAAGAGATTCAATGCATGTCAATGGCGGCAATTATGCTGCGTGTCCACAAAATTAATTGACATGCTGCGTATTTTTCCCCAATGCGGATTATCATTGGGGACCGTGAGGCACGTATTACCAAGCGTTTTTTTAAGCGTTTTCGCTGCGGAAATTCCACTGCAAAAACGCTTGAATAACGCATGGTGGGCACACAGCCTAAATCATAGACACTCCAATGCCAGAAGGATAGCAGCAGCTGTAGGGGAAATGCAGTATTACAAGCTGGAAGAGGATATTAATGACCAACCATGTAACAGATATACCAGCGTGGTGATGAGTGCAAGAACAAAGCTTTTTCATAGGCTATATGCTGGGTGGTTCTAGGATTCATTAAAATTAAAGTTCTATCAATGTGTAGTACAATGATAAATTGTTAAAAATAAATTCATGTTTTGCTAGTGCCAAAGATTGACTGTACCTCTGTGTGATTGATATATTATAGGCTAATAAATCAGGTTATATAACAATTTTTAATTAAAATACCTCTCATTATTTCCTTATCTCTGCAACCAAATAGGGATATTTTGGGCTATGTAACTAACTAGATCATACATGTCAAACTCTGGCCCACGGAGTGGTTATATTTGGCCCTCGACACCAGAACAACCACCCCTATGTGGGCCCATTATTCTGTATGGAGGACTATGTGGGGCCCATTATTCTGTATGGAGGACTATGTGGGGCCCATTATTCTGTATGGAGGACTATGTGGGGCCCATTATTCTGTATGGAGGACTATGTGGGGCCCATTATTCTGTATGGAGGACTATGTGGGGCCCATTATTCTGTATGGAGGACTATGTGGGGCCCATTATTCTGTATGGAGGACTATGTGGGGCCCATTATTCTGTATGGAGGACTATGTGGGGCCCATTATTCTGTATGGAGGACTATGTGGGGCCCATTATTCTGTATGGAGGACTATGTGGGGCCCATTATTCTGTATGGAGGACTATGTGGGGCCCATTATTCTGTATGGAGGTCTATGTGGGGCCCATTATTCTGTATGGAGGACTATGTGGGGCCCATTATTCTGTATGGAGGACTATGTGGGGCCCATTATTCTGTATGGAGGACTATGTGGGGCCCATTATTCTGTAAAATTTAAAAAATGCACCGCAGGTCAGCTTACACTGCATAAAAAAAGCACAGTTGTACTAAGATTTACAGAAATCCCATTCACTTTGCTGGAACTGTAATGTGCTGCTTTTTTGTGCAGCGCAAGTACGCAGCGTCAAAAATGCACCAAATACTCATCACGGAAATAAAGCCTAAATGTGCCATTCCAAATATTTGAACATGAATCAGATACATTCTGCTTTCCGTATTGTACAGTCCTTCAAGGCTTTGTGTACCGTATGTGATCTGCGACATTAAATGTCTACCGATCGATACATATTTGGTCGTTTCATAACCTGTTTAGAGGACAGAAAAACAACATTTAATATGTGCACAGAACAATCAGTACTACATCGCTCTGTGCACATGGGCTGCCATTGTTCTCAGCACACAGGTTCTGCTTACACAGGATGATGTGCTGTCAAAAAACGGTAATCTTTTAAGCGAACCAGATCACTTTACATGCCGAACATTAATTTTGCAGTCTGACATATGGAAAAGAGAATTCCTAAGAATGCTTGTATTCTTTAAACGTGCAGTGTAAATGCTTGAGTGTCCCTGTTTGTGGTATCTCAAACATACTCTATTTTTCCTCGTGTCATCTTTCTCTTCTTGCTATTCCTAAGCTTCTCTACAGATCCCTTCATTGGCTTCTAATTCCCCCTCAAATTCAGTTAAAACTACTAACCCATAATCTGTCCCCTCAATATATCTTCATTCTAATCTCCCAATATCTTCCCACACGTTATCTCTGGTCCTCCCAAGACCTCCTTCTCTCCTCCACACTCATGCGTAACTCACCCAGTTCCTTCCAAGACTTCTCCCGAGCATCCCCCATCCTCTGGAATTGTGTGCCTCACCACGTCTGATTCCACCACATTCGGGACTTTCAGACGAAACTTGAAAACCCATCACTTTAAAAAAGCGTACAGCGCACATTGACCCCGCTAACACCTCCCTGCAACGGGAGCTGCAGCAACCTCCCAACCTACTGTCTCCTTCGCCATGACGCTGCTTCTACAAAAATTGCAGTCACATACTCTTATAGAACTTAGGTAAAAAAAACATGTCACTTTATGGCATAGCAAAATTACAAAATTACACTGGAACAATACAATTAAAATACAAAGAAGAAAAGGATGAAGGCTCCAATAAAAGTGGGCACAATTCTGGACATAAATGTAGAGGGTGTAGGGATTTATCACTTTGATAGTTGACAGCGTTCACACAGGCAGGTTAATTAACTCCATAAACTTCCTGCAGAAAGTAATAACAAAACAAAGAATCCATACAACAGTATGAGAAACACAGCGGATCATCTGCTCAATATTCGAAGTCCAATACTCAACCTCTTGCAGAGTCTAAGCAACTTACGTAGGTGTCACGGGTTTACCGTGACAGAAAGGAGCCAGAAGACTGCAGGGTCTGAGTTCACGTACTCCTGCACTGAATAGAAGCCCTTCTCCCTCTTATTAAATGGTGCTGGTTTCTTCAGCAGTGCAGGACTTAAACTGCTCAGCTTTGAGTCTCTGTAGCTTCTTTCTTGGAAGTTCTCAGCTGTGCAGCATCAGCCACTCCCCTTTCCTATGTAGTCTGTGCTCTTGCAATCTGGATTGCAAGTGTTAAGTCTTGTACTGCCTGGTGAGGAGTGGAGGATTCTGTGTTCCATAGAGGTGTTTAAGGAGAGTTGTTCTGTGACTGTTGCTTAGTGTTTTGGCTGTGCGCATAGTCCCTTCCTCTTTTGCTTTTGCTTACCTATCTAATCCCTTTGGTGTTTTCCCCCTGTTGTCTGTGAGTGCGTATTTTGTATGTTTGGTATTGTCATTTATCCCTGTATGTCCTTTCCTTGTTTGTCTGCTTTGTGTATTTACATACACTATTCCTCCCCACTGCCATGGTAGGGGGAGGGTACAGATAAGGGCTGATTCAGGAGAACAGCAAGGTACGTTGCCCCAGCATCTTCACCATCAGAAGTAACCTGGGGAGCAGGGATAGCTAGTGTGCCCCTAGCATTAGGGACAGGGTAGGAGCCTCTGATCCCGGGTTATCAGACAAAAGTATTGTGACACACAGGTCCTCCATCTTGCATCCATAGACTCAAATACCGGACAGACGTGTTTGTTCCTCTACTCCCAGACAAGGAATGAGCAGCTCAGCTACCATTTTAAACCAGCTGCACCTCCTGGTTTGGAGGGTGGGAATGACTAGTTCCGCCCATCTCATCTAATCATTCCTAACAAACCTGGACTCATATATTGGTTCTATTAACACTCTCAGTGCCTCATATACAGGATTCTTCCAGCAGCTTGTCTACAAGGGGCAGAAACGCAATACAAAAAAGTAGTAAGTAATAGCACAACAGTACAAGACCATAAGCTAATGCAGCATTATAATGGTATGGATCATCCTAATTAGGAGTACTGACTATATAGTGCTAAGGCTGTACAGAGTATATTCACGTGTGCAAGTGTTTACCCATGCTTAATCTGTCCAACTGTGACCCGTAGACCCCGATTCACGTTCTGCGTGGGCTTCCTCGGTGTTGATGTTAAAGGGGTTGTCCACTGCTATTAATAATTGGCCATTCTATTTTTATGTTGAAAATAAGTATCTTTGTTAATACTTTGCTTTGCAGTTACTGCCTGTGAGAGGCGCTATCGCGGGCCGCTCACAGGCATCACGTGACCCCTGGCTGCAGCCGGCTCTGACATCCACTTATGTCATGTCAGGTTACGGATGCAGCTGGGGGTCTGTCTTCTGCGTTCCACAGTGGACGCTGGGCTGTGGGCAGGGTTACCCCGCATGTCACTCCCAGCATCCACCACGCACTCTCCCTCAACCCATTCATTGGGAAAGCACGGGGTGGATGCAGGGTGTGACGCGCGGGGTAACCCCGCCCACAGCCCAGCATCCATCGCGGGGACTGCGTGACGCCTCAGTTAATTTGACATCAGCGGGTGGTCACATGATGCCTGTGGGCGGCCAATGATAGCGCCGCTCACAGGCAGTAACTGCAATGGTATTTACAAAGATACTTATTTTCAACATACAAATAGAATGGCCAAATATTAAAAGTAGTGGACAATCCATTTAATTATCGTGAGGCTTATAACCCCTTACTTTCCTAGAATTACTTTCCATGTTGAGATTAGTTTTCTCCCCCCCTCTACATTGTAGACGGTAAGGTCCTCTCCCCCTCTGTTCCAGTCTGTGCATTGCAATTTCTATCTGTATTTTGTATGTAACCCCTTGTCATGTACAGCACCATGGAATCAATGAAGTCTCATTTTATACACTTTTCTTACTAGAAATAACTTGCCGCTTAGACTGCAGCTTTTGCAGTGCATGATCATACATGTCAAACTCTGGCTCGTGGGGCAAATCTGGCTCGCAGGGTGGTTTTATTTGGCCCACAATACCAGAATTACCACCCCTATGTGGGGCCATTATACTGTACGGAGGACTATGTGGGGCCCATTATTCTGTACGGAGGGCTATGTGGGGCTCATTATTCTGTACGGAGGGCTATGTGGGGCTCATTCTGTACAGAGGGCTATGTGGGGCTCATTCTGTACAGAGGCCGCGACCAATCAGAGAAGCGGGGTTTTAAATTTCGCGCCAACATCTCCCGACGGTCAGCGGCGCCGCCGGTCGGGGTACTTATGCTGCGAGCAGCCGGGAGATGACCGGCTAGCACCGCTCATCTCCCGGCTGTGTCGCCGCTGATCTCCCGATGGTGGCCTGCATGTTCCAAATCCGGGGCCGCGACCAATCAGAGAAGCGGTGTTGAAATTTGGCGCCAATATCACTGATTGGTCGCAGCTGGCGGCCGCGACCAATCAGCAAACCGTATTAGTGAGGACCGGGGAGCGGCGCTGCCTGTGCGGGTACTTCCGCTGCGAGCAGCAGAAGTATCCCGACCGGTGGCGCCGCTCCCCAGTCCTCCCTTCACACTTGCCGTCGGGAGATCAGCGGCCTTAGCCGCTGAACTCCCGACGGTAGCTGCATGGAGGTCAGCAGCGGTGATCTCCCGGCTGCATCGCCGCTGACCTCCGTGCGGCAGATGAGCCGCCAACGGCCATCTTTTTCTGAAATCCCACGTCGCTGATTGGTCCGGCCGCGGCCAATCAGCGACGCGGGATTTCCTGGGCGGACAGACGGGATAAGATAAGATAAGATAAGATATACTTTATTTATCCCGGACGATTATAAGACGATGGAGGACAATGTGGGGCCCATTATTCTGTGTAGAGGACTATGTGGGATCATTATTCTGTATGGAGAACTATGTGGGACCATTATACTGTATGGAGGACTATTTGGGGCCCATTATTCTGTATGGAGGACTATGTGGGGGCCATTATTCTGTATGGAGGACTGTGTTGGGCCCATTATTCTGTATGGAGGACTGTATAAGTCCATTATTCTGTATGGAGGACTGTGTGGGGTCCAGTATACTGTACGTATACTGGTTGGCCTGCAACTTTGTCCAAGTTTTTGATTTTGGCCCTCTGTGTGTTTGAGTTTGACATCCTTTCCCTAGATGTTAGCAATGTTTTCATGTCTTATGTAGATCAGTTGGTCATATTGCACTCATAAGCTGCCCTTGCTTGTTTTTCTAGTTACATTCTTGATTTTTAATCAGTGGTTTCTCTGCAGTGATAACCTCCCACCAGTCATCTCTGGACAATTACGTTTCCACTTTCCACTTCCATAGTTGGTAACCAGGAAGATAACTACCAGCTACAGCAGCTGCTCTGGGGTCTGGACGTCACTGCCTCAATGCACGCATCTCCGCAAATTGATCCAGGGTGGAGGACTACCTACAAGTAGTGAATGCTGTGCACCCTCCTAATTGATGAGCTTCCAAGAACAATAACTTTCTAGGAGTCAGAAAGGGGAAGGGAGAGGACACACGGCTGCAGTTGACATGGCTACCATAACACAGCAGGACATGCAGACTGTCTTATCAATTCTATCTATGCGGTGTCTAAAATAGATTTCTGTAGCTACTTTCCTAAAATAACAGTGGTTAGCACTGTTTCTTTGAAGCACTGGGGTCCTGGGTTCAAATCCCAGCAAGGAGAACATCTGCAAGGCGTTTATATGTTCTCCCTGCTTTTGCATTCGATTCCTCCCACACTCCAGAGATATACTGAATTTAGATTGTGACCCCCAATCGGGACAGTGATGAGAATGTCTGTACAGCGTTGCTGAATATGATGGTGCTATATTAGTGAGTACAATAAATAAATGGGAGACTTGTAATGCAGAGGAGGCTGTGTGCATGATAGATCCATTGTAGAGTGAAGTGAGTGTATATATTTTTTTTTTTTATAAATTTACTACTCTTTTAGTATCTTTACTGTTGTTCTAATGAGTAGGAGAATGTATTAAATGGGTTATCCTATACTTATTTCTAAAAAACACAGCAGCATGAACATTTAAAAAAAATTAAATCTCACCTGCTGATATACCTGTGTGCTGCTGCCAATTCCCCTGCTAGTCTTCCACTCTCCTCCTCCTTCCACAGAGGACATAATGTGACCGCTGCAGCAAATCATCGACCGCAGCAGTGAATGTATCACCACTGTGGCCAATGATTGAAATTGCATGTGACCCCTGCAACCAATCAGATGCACCTCTTCCTTACATGAGATGTACAGTTAAGTTATGGCAGAAAATTACTTATTGCAAGGCGCCATTTTGTTACAGTACAATGATGGCGCTGGCACGGGAACTTCACACTTGCTGGTATGACCTGTACTATACTCCAGTCTTAGCTGTTTTACGCCTTAGATGATATGATCATTTCCGACTGTGTCATCACCTGCACTCTCCTCTGATGCATCCTTGTTTTCTATCCCCCCTCCCCCCATCTCCTTCCTTGATTGGCAGCTCTGGCTTTGCAGAAGCCAGAAAAGGGCAGAAATACATGGAAAACAAGTAGGTGTGAAGGGGCACTGATGAAAAAATATTACGATTAGAAAATTGCTTTCATATCTGAGTTATAAAAAATTGCTTTGAAATGTTGGGAACCAGGGAAGTGACAAATGAAACCTCTCATTCTGACGTCCCAAACCCTCTACAGCACACCTTACAGCTCGACACACCCTGAGAATGACGAGACTCTGTGAACCATTCCCTGATCTTTATTTCACAATATATCTACAAATTACAACTTTCACCAATATCTTCACTTGAGCTTCATGCAGGAATAAAGAAAAAAAAATCTAAAATTTACTTTTGCAAGTCATGAAGCCTTACTAAATTTGGCCACAGAGAGCCAGGGAAATGTTCTTCAGGAGAACAATGCCATGGTCTTTAATATAATAAAATTCCATATTCTACATGTAGTTCTAGTCATTTATTTTCCTTACTTATATAGCATCATCATATTCCCCAGCGCTTTACAGACATTATCATCACTGTCCCCATTGGGGCTCACAATCTAGGTTCCCTATCAGTATGTCTTTGGAGTGTGGGAGGAAACCGGAGAACCCGGAGGAAACCCACACAAACACAGGGAGAACATACAAACTCCTTGCAGATGTTGTCTTTGGTGGGATTTGAATCCAGGACCCCAGTGCTACAAAGTGCTAACCACTGAGCCACCATGCGGCCCAAATGTCAGGGAAAAGGTAAGCTGTGAAGTAAACAAGTGTTTGTGGTGTATAGATTGTGAAAGGAGAATGTAGATAGATGTCAACATTTCCCTTATAATAAAGTTCCATTATTTAATATCTGCCCAATATAATAATATACTGTAAAGTACCAAGGGCCAGTGACGTGGCGCAAGCTGGCACCTTAGTGGTAGTGATGTGTGCAGCGCACTATGAAGGTGACGTAGGAGCCATACTGTTAAAGAGGCATCTATGGGAAATACACTGCTAAGAGGGCATCTTATTTCGCCTAGCACATGTACAATAACAATGTTCCTGTAGGTTATGGGGACATTCTATACATTGCTAACATCAGGTAACATATGTGACTCAAGGCTCCTTCACAGGACTAGATTACAGCTCCGTACAACCATCCAATCCTTCAGCATTGTCTCACAGGCCTATTTCACTTCGTACCCCTGTATACCACCACTTCCATCTTTAGTTTTTTATACATGAATCCAAAAAGAAAAAAAACTGCCTGTTCTACAAGATGCTGTATTAGGCTTCATTCAGACATCTGTGTTCTTTATTTTTCACAGATACAACACATCCCCATTATAAGCTGTGTGGTTTATTCACATGTCCTTGTTTTTTCGCAGACCATGTGTCCATGAAAAACTCAGAGACATGGCCATATTTTTACGGTATCATGGATGAAAAGGGCCAATACAAGTCTATGGGACCATAAAAAACACGTCCAGCACACGGATGACTTCTATACTTAACATTGCAATGATTAGGAGAAGCTTTATAATTTATTTATCCATCTGTGAAAATCAGATGGTAAAAACTGACACATGGAGCATACACAGATGACACCGGGAGCATGTTCTCACACACATTTAAAATTGGACATGTGAATGAGGCCTTACAGCACTCACTAGAAGCTTTGCGATGCCTGCCGTGGGTATAAGAGGCACAGTCAGGGTAGGAGTAGACGGGAGATTTTTGAGAAGACAAATTTTTGAACTGAAGTGAAAACCACTTCAGGTACCGCTCTTCCTTTGAGAGTTTCTGAAGAATTTTTTATTTTCCTGAAGTAGTTTTGACAACTATCTCCGGGGTGTTTTTTTTATTTTTTTTTATTTTACAGCCTTCTAATTGGACAGGGCCTAGTTAGGAATGGATTCCATCTCGAGAAGCTTCAAAGAAGTAACATGCTCTTTCTTTGCTCCCAAAAGGTGTTTTACAAAACCTAAGGCCATGTGGACACGGTGAGTTTTTTACCTTAGTATTTGTAAGCCAAAACCAGGAACGGGTTAAATACAGAAGTGGTGATGTGTTTCTATTATACTTTTCCTCTGATTGTTCCTCTCCTGATTTTGGCTTACAAATACTGAGGTAAAATACTGACCAAATACTGAATGTGTGAACATGGCCTAAAAAGGGGGAAAAAAAAATAGCTCAAAACGCCCAACGTATAAATAGCAAAAGTCATTTTACAACAGAAATTAACCCCTTAATGAGCTTAGCATTTTCCATTTTTGCGTTTTCATTTTTTTCTCCCCTTCTTCCCAGAGCCATAGCCTTTTTATTTTTCGGACAATATGGTCGTGTGAGGGCTTATTTTTTGTGGGACAAGTTGTACTTTTAAACGCCATCACTGGTTTTACCATATCGTGTGCTGGAAAATGGGGTAAAAAATTCCAAGTGCGGTGAAATTGCAAAAAAAAAAAAAAATGCAATTCCACGTTTTTTTTTTTTTTTTTTAACCACGTTCGCTGAGTGCTAAAACTGACCTACCATTATTATTCTCCAGGTCATTACGAGTTCGTAGACACCAAGCACGTATAGGTTCTTTTTTATTTAAGTGGTAAAAAAAAATCCAAAGTTTGCTAAAAAAAAATGGCGCCATTTTCCGAGACGCGTAGCGTCTCCATTTTTTGGGAAATGGGGCCGGATGAGGGCTTAATTTTTGCGCGTCAAGCTGATGTTTTTATTGATACCATTTTGGGGTAGATCCTATGTTTTGATCGCCCGTTATTGCATTTTACTGCAATGTTACGACGACCAAAAAAACGTAATTCTGGAGTTTAGAATTTTTTTCTCGTTACACCATTTAATCGATTGGATTAATTTTTTTTATATTGATAGATCGAGCGATTCTGAACGCGGCGATAGCAAATATGTGTATGTGGGGCTTTTTTTTTTTAATTATTTTATTTTGAATAGGGTGAAAGGGGGGTGATTTAAACTTTCATTTTTTTAATATTTTTAAAAACTTTTTTTTTTTACTTTCTGCTTACTTGAATAGTCTCCATAGGAGACTAGAAGCAGCAGCAGTCCGATAGCCTCTGCTACACACAGGCGATGAGCTGATCAACTGTATGCAGCAGAAATGCTCATGTGCTATGAGCGCCGACCACTAGGTGGTGCTCATAGCAATTGAGACATGACAACCAGAGGGGTCTGCTACAGACCCCGGGTTGTCATGCCAACCCATCGGTGACCGGCGATCATGTAACGGGGTCACTGATGGGCGGGGCTAATGCTGCACTTCCGGTGCGGCAATGTTAAATGTCGCTGTCAGAGATTGACAGCGGCATTTAACTAGTTAACAGCTGCCGGTGGATCGCGATTCCACCTGCGGCTGTTGTGGGCACATGTCAGCTGTAAGAATCAGCAGACATGTGCCCGGTTCAGTGCGGGCTCGGCGCAGGAGCCCCTGATGAACTGGGGGTCACGACGTGGTGCGTACTATTATGTCCCACGTCGTAAAGGGGTTAATGGAAGAGTCTTTCAAGTGCTTTTTAAGCATTTTTTAGCTCTGTCCACACATAGCTTTGGAATAAAATAAACACTTTATAAAACATTCCAGGTGATGACAAGCTCCCCCCCAAAAAAATGGTTTCCACTTAATAAACAAGTTTTTGACCGCATCGGAAACCTGTCTGCATACAGCATTTTGCACACACAGTTTTTTGAGCAGAAATTCTTCAAATACTCCAATATATCTCAAAATTCCTCAAACACTTTTATATTCTGCTAATTTCCTGCTTCAAATACTTGGAAAAAAAGACTCAGTGTGCACATAGACTGGAGAATGACATTGCATAGGCGAAGGGTATGTGCCCACGATCAGGAATAGCAGTGCTTTGGATGCAGCTCACCTGCGCTGCGTTCTACATTACAAGCAGTGGATGGGATTTTTAGAAATCCCATACCCACTGTGCCTCTATTTAATGCTGCTTAAACTCACCCGCAGATATACGAGTGGCTGCGTAGTATTATAATGCACACAACTGCAGCTTGTATAGGACGCCAATACCTCATGTAATGCATTTATCTTATACATTATTTTTCATCTTTTATTGCAGGTCCTTCAGTGTAATGCGATCTGCCGGCAGCCAGGACGGTGAAGCAAGACAGCGCGGGCCATCGGAAGGTAAGTATATATATTTTTTTATTTTTTACCATTCTTTTATGGTCACACTATATAAATCCAAGCTGTTTGCATGGATTTATATAGTGTGACCAAGTTGACAAGCACTTTCCAAGTGATGCTAAAATCGCTTGGAATGCGCTTGTCAGTCCGCATGCGGAAATGCAGGTGAAGAACGCTTCACATCCGCATGTCTCTGGCAGGAAAACGCATGTACAATCTGCATGAGTTGTTTTCTGCCAGGGAGATGCAGTAACGCTCAGGAAAAAATCCTGAGCATTTCTGCATCGTGGGCACATAGCCTAAGGGTATGTGCACAAGATCAATATTTTGTGCAGAAATTTCTGCACCTTTTGGCAGCAAAAACACTGCAAAAATTCCAGACGTCTTTGGTGCTTGTTTACCACGCATTTTTTGCCAATGCATTACATAGGTAAAACGCAAACAAAAACACACAAAGAATTGACATGCTGCAGATTTAAACGCACATGAAATCCTGTTAGGAAAATTCCTGATGATGTGCACAGATCTTCAAAATTCTCACATGCAATGCTGGCATAAGCATTACAATGTGTTTTTTGGGGCCAATTATGCGCAGAAAAAAAAAGCACAGTATGCACATAGTTACTTAAGTTCAAGTTTAGGCTAAGTTACTTAAAATGTATTTTAACCCCTTTCTGACCTGGTCAGTAATAGTACGCACCAGGTTGGAAAGGCCGGTTCTGCGCCGGAGCCCCCGCTGAGCCCGCACTGAACCGGGCACATGTCAGCTGATTCTTACAGCTGACATGTGTCCGCAACAGCTGCGGGTGGAATCGCGATCCACCTGCGGCTGTTAACCAGTTAAATTCCGCTGTCAATCTCTGACAGCGGCAGTTAACTCGCGCTTCCGGGAAGCGCGTCTTCCACCCCGTCCATGGGTGCGCCCGTCACGTGATCACGGGTCACCAATAGGTGGGCATGACAACCCAGGGTCTGCAGCAGACCCCTGTGGTTGTCATGTCTCAATTGCTATGAGCTCCACCCAGTGGTCGACGCTCATAGCAAGAGAGCATTTCTACTGCACACAGGCATTTTGTTTGCAATTTCACCGCACTTGGAATTTCTTTCCGTTTTCCAGTACACAATATGGTAAAACTAGTGATGTCGTTCAAAAGTACAACTCGTCCCGCAAGAAATAAGCCTTCACATGGCCATATTGACAAAAAAATAAAAAAGTTCTGGCTCTGGGAAGAAGGGGAGCAAAAAATGAAAACGCAAAACCAGAAAAACGCAAACTTGTTAAGGGGTTAAGTAACTAAAAAAAGTGTGTATGCCCTGCCATTCCAGTGCCTTGTGTGCTGAATCGGTGATACGCCATATACCTCACGTGATCGCTGCAGCCATCAGTGACCGCTCAGGCCAGTGGTATCACCCGAGATAGACAGGGCATCTTCATTGCACCCAAGTAAATGGAAGACAAGCGAGGAAGACTAAGGTAATCAGCGATGGAATGGTGGAGATTAAGGCTATGTTCACATGAAGAGCTTTTAATGTTGCAGATTTTTTCCACCCATTAATATAGGGCACTATAAAAATGTGCGCATCAAAGACTCATAGTGGGAACATGAACTACAACAGTCCACATGCTATGACGTTTAGGCCGCGTTCACATGAACGTGTGCGGTTTCAGTCCTGTCACAACTGCCAGTTGTGCGCAGCTCTGAGGTCATGGCAGCACTGCAGACAGGTGCAGGTGTCCTCCGTCCCCCGCTGTGGCTGGCAGGCAGGCAGGCTCCACCCCCCGCGGCCGGCAGGCTCCACCCCCCGCGGCAGGCAGGCTCCACCCCCCGCGGCAGGCAGGCTCCACCCCCCGCGGCCGCATAGTGGGCGCCTCTTCAGCTTACGTCACGGTGTGAGGCCTAGGGACAAGCAGAGATTACGGGCGCCCAGGATGCGGCTGCAGAAGGGAAGACCCCCGGTCCGGCAGCCACAGGGGATCTACCTGAACGACGCACAGGGGAGGGGGAAACTTTTTGCTCAAATCTAGTCTGTACCCAAAATGTTACAACTTAAAACTACAGCGGAGCTCACAGATACCAGCCCGCAGCCCCCGCAAGGTAGGAGGGAGAAAAAGAAAAGCACAAAGTGGAAAATTGGCTGCGCCCTTAAGGGTTTAAAGACTTCACCAAACACAAGCACCGCGCTGACACATTAGGCAGGACAGGCCCTCCAGCTCCTCTCTGGACACCGGTGTAACCGGACTGGCCGCACCGCTCCCCGCACATATGTATGTAAGCTGTGACTCTCAGGTACTGGCCCCGCCCCCATATACTAGCTCCGCCCCTATGACGCGCTTCCTCCTATACATCATAACGTGCCACGAAGCAAAGTGGGAAGAACTACCCGTGCGCCATAATCTCTATTGGAGGAAACCATATGACGTCATTCAATGTCAACCAATTAAGAAACGTGCATTAGACACGGCCCTCGGGCGCAGCTTTGGGACGGAGATACACGGTTCAGACTGCTTCAACCGTAAGATGGCTACGTCACGTCACTGGGCGCTGCTATGGAGACGGGCGCAGCTTGCTGTGTATGGGCGGGGCCAGTGCAGTACTGTATATAAAGAGGTCACAAGGCGGGGAGGTGTGTATTGTGTACAAGAATCCGGTGTGGGAGGTGAGTGGTGGGGATGTGACAACGTGGACACGTCCTGATCGAGGCGATGTGCTGGGGCAGCAGGGACCGCGGTGATCTCTGTGCTTGTAGCAGGGGGGCGGCAGGGATGATCAGCACTTGTCAGGGGCATGTGTACTCCTGCGCCCCCCTGATGTCCGGTGCTGTTACATTGTATGAGCAGCCGGTCACTGCCCGTTCTCCAGATGCCAGTGCCATTCCTCCTCTGGGACCAGGTGGCCATGAACTGTCACTGGTGCAGACTGGGCTACCAGTCATTAACTCCAGATGCCACAGGACTGCTCTTCTGTGTCCACCTTATGAAGACAGAGGCCTCAGGGAGCACAAAGTGACCCGTCCCCCATTTGTAGTGAATGGTTCCTTTTTCGAATCCCTATTTTCAGGGCTTCACTTGGAAAATGTAATGTGAACGCGGCCTACGACTCCGTCTGTTATTTTATAAAATTGGCTCAAATCACTTCCATGACCCGGTCCATCGGCCACAACAGCGACCTCGGACTGGTGGACGGAGCTGTGAGAACCGCCTCACACCTGATGGCATCCGCAGCTCTTCTTGTGATTGTGCACCAGACCGGCTAATCACAGGAAGAGCTGCGGATGCCGTCAGGTGAGAAGAGATTTTTCCCTAAAAAGATGAATTGTTGGAAAACCCCTTTAAGCCTTTGAGGGATTTCAGGATGTAAGGGTGTAATGTATCCTTCTCTGTATTGTGAATTTCTTCCTGGACAGCCATTGATGATGTATTTCTAGCACATGCCAGCAACGTCCAAGTGGATGTTCACACAGAGCTGCTTTGCTTCATGTCCGCCCTGGTTTTGCTGGAGACCACGTATTTGGCAGTCATCTACGTATCTGGTCTGGACGTTTGCAGGGGAAACACAATGGCTTGTAAAACTGTGCAATTACCCACTGCATTGTGAGATTGTAGGGGTATTGAAGGGGTTATCTAGCCAATCAGTTATAGCATCTAAATACAAAAGAAACAATAGGCTCTACCGATGTCCTGACTAGTGAAGTTCTCACTGGTCTCTAGTTCCTGGTCCCATCTCGGCACACAGGGAATGCCCATATGCCAACCACTTGCCACAGGGGATCAATGACAGGAATGATTTCATGCCATTTAGAGTCATAACTATAATAATTACTGTTTATTTGCTTTTTATTATGTATTACCTTCCTCCACCGATAAGAGCCTTTATCCAGCTGCCATTTTCATGGCCACCAATCTGGAGCTCCTGCCTATTGGAATCCCTGTCATCTCTTCAGATGTGTAGGCCTTCAGCAGCATCATCATTGTGGCATCACATACGCATAACGTCGTGCCAGACCAACTAATCAGAAGAGTCTATGGGGAAAGCCAGCAGAGAAGAGTTGGCTTACAGGGCTCCTGTCCAGCAGTCACAGACTACAGACCTAGCCACTGAGTAATAATGTTTTGCCAGGCCTACTAATCAGACAAGACACCTGGGAATGCCAGCAGACAGTAGGTGGTTCGCGGGGCTCCTGTCCATCAGCCACAGACTACTGACCTAACCACTGACACATAACGTCGTGCCAGGCCTACTAATCAGAAGAGTTGTCGGGGAAAGCCAGCAGATAGGAGTTGGCTTGTAGGACTACTGACCTAGCCACTAGACCAAGGGTTCGGCAAACCTTTTCTCGCCTCTTCGCTGGTTGCGTCTTATTCTGTTGTAATCTGTAAAAGATTCTAAAATAAAACTCAAGTTCTGCCTTCTCGATCCTACCTGTACGTTTAGGAAAAGACCTATCTGAAGCTCGTAGGATTAACCCGCTGAAACCTTTTTCTTTTTAGAACTAGGATTCGTAACATGGACGTAGAAACGCTTCGTTTGTCCCTGGCGGAGGCTGGTCAGAGCCATGTGTTGCAGTTTTGGGATGAACTGTCTGAAGCCCAGCGCTCTCATTTATTGGAGGAGTTGCAGAGCTTGAGCTTCCAGGAACTCAATGGCTTCTTTCACAGAGCCATGGCCGCGTTTTCTGTATCTTCTGCCCAGGAAAAAGTGGATGCTAGGATGGAGGCTGTGCCGAGAGAGGTCCTGGGCAGCGTCACACGAGATCAAGAGCATCTTACTGACTGGGAGGCGGAAGGTAATCGCATTGCTTCAGTCATTCTGTATGGGATCTGGAGGCGTCTGTAATTTACAAGCTAAGAATCTGTAATGGGGAATATTTTTTTTCAGTAGGATAATGTAGTAATATTACAAACTAATGTGTATTTTGTTCTTTGTTGCCAGGTTTTACTCATATTGCCCATGGTAAAGTGGCAGTTTTGTTGCTAGCTGGTGGGCAAGGAACCCGTTTGGGGGTGACATACCCCAAGGGTATGTATGACGTCGGCCTTCCGTCCCACAAAAGCCTCTTCCAGATTCAGGCTGAACGCATCTTGAAATTACAGAGGCTCGCAAAGGAGAAACATGGGAAGGACTGTATCATTCCATGGTGGGTCATATGTGATAGATTGGCTTGAGGGGGTGATTCTGTGTTTGAAAATGGACTAATTCAGTGTATGTCAACGACTGGAGGTTATTACAGTGGCGATGTCTGTAGACCCACTAACGCCACCACGAAACATTGGTCACAAAAGGTGGAGGTATCCCAGATATATCAGACGTGGGGTCATTTAGTCCTTGTGCCTGGCCAGAAATCCTGAAATATGGCGGAGAAAGCCCTGCTCCTGGATGGTGCCTGGGGTTTAAAAGTCTTATTTAATGGAAGAGATCTGGATTTTTCTTTGTCCTATTTCATTTTTTCTTGCATTTTACAGGTACATCATGACAAGTGGTCGTACTATGGAGTCCACTCGCGAATTCTTCCAGAAACATCGATATTTTGGGCTGAATGAAGAAGACCTTGTCTTGTTTCAACAAGGAATGTTACCAGCAATGAGTTTTGATGGGAAAATCCTTATGGAGGAAAAGGGCAAGCTCTCCATGGCTCCAGGTTGGCTATGATTATTTTAGGAATGTGGTGTTTTTTTTATAAGGATCCCGAACTATAAGCTGATCAGGGGGGATATTAGACCGTTGATGGGTTTGGCCGATTGTTATCTAATGTGTATGGGGTATTCTGACTCTTGCTGCCAGATATTTTGGGGTAGAGGGAGAAAACTATTGGATATTTTGGATTTTAAATCTCGAAATTGCAAAAAAGTCATCTGAATGGACAAATGACTTTTTTTTTCCCCTTTCGTTTTCTGTTAACACCATATTATAACATGTTCTCATGGGGTATATGGATGGCGGCTTATTCCCCATTGAAAACACATGTATGTGGGGGGAGGGGGATAGAACCATCCAACAGCTCGCTAATCTAGATTGTTAAAACTCATCCATTTTGCTGCTACTATGAAATGCTGTAGATTTTTTGCGCGTGTTTGCTACTTAATTTATTGCAGAAATACTGCAGATTTGCAGAATTTTTCCCTCTTTACAGTGCACGTGGAGAAATCTGTGTGCCATTTGCAGCATACAGTGATATGGTGTAGATCTTAAACCCACAGCACTAGTTGATTTTTCTCTGAGGATAAGATCTGTGGAGTCTTTTTAACAATGCTGCCCCTGTAACATGTAGACACGTGGCCACCCAGAAAATGCTGTGCATACATCCTGTTAGAACATGGCCCTAAGCGTATGCATTAAACTGGAGTCCGCCCAACCCACCAATTTCGGCATTTCTAGCCAACAGTTCAATGTTTTTGGGGGGCTCTAAACTTTTTCATGCAAATTTCAACATCCGATCCATTTTTTTCAGCATTGTCATAAGTTGCGACCATAATCGTGCGGTAGCCATTGTCAGAGAACAAGAGTGCGCTCAGCTGAGCTGATTCCTTCGGAGTCGGTAGAGTTCGGCTAACAGCTATCTAATGTGTTTGGAAGTCTTAAAGAGGTTTTCTCAAGTCCTATCTTCATAAGCGCACCACTCCCAGCCCCCAGATGGTGTGCCCCCGAAGATTGACACTTTGGACCAGTTTGCCCCTGCAACATGGGAGATGCGCAGGTGAACTGAATCCAGCGAGCTGTAAAGTGCAGACCCTGCTCGCTTCACGCACTAAGTAACCAACCAGGCTGGGACTCCAAGGAGGCCGATATCTTTGCAACAAGAAGTAAACTCTAAAATTAAAAAATCGGACAGTATTTGTTAATAAGGGGTAAATTGCAACGTTGCTTGTTTTTAAAAGCCCTCTGCAATTTTACCCAAATATCAACATGAGACAATTACCTTTAAAACCTTATTCCCGTCAGTTTTGGTCCAGTCTTTCCAGAAGTCATACGCCTCCTTATTGACCACTGCTACAGTGAACCTAATAAATCATGCTCTTGTCTGCAGATGGTAATGGAGGACTGTATAGAGCCTTAGGTGCACATGGAGTGCTCAAAGATATGGAGAAACGGGGCATAGACTACATCCATGTGTACTGTGTAGACAACATCTTGGTGAAGGTGGCAGATCCGGTGTTCATCGGCTTCTGTGTGGCTAAGGGAGCGGACTGCGGAGCCAAGGTAAAGTCTCGTCACTCTTCAGTTGCACATTTAGGCAAACTCTTGTGCGAATGTGTAACAAACTAAGTTCCTTATGGAACGTGAAACATTTAGATGTTCTGCTGGTCGATTAGCATTCTGTACGTAATGGAAAAATGCGCCGTAAGCAAATCCCATTAAGCTTTTCTGTTTTTATTACCCTGTATATGGCCATAAAGTGCTTTCACCCTCCATTATCTCCAGCCACACTGCAATCTGCTTTTTCTCCATTTTGTATACCTAGGTTGTGGAAAAGATGAATCCTACTGAACCAGTCGGCGTTGTTTGTCGTGTGGACGGTGTGTACCAGGTAGTGGAGTACAGCGAGATCACGCTGCCGACCGCCCAAAAAAGGAGCTCAGATGGAAGACTTATGTATAATGCCGGCAACATTGCCAACCACTTCTTCACCAGAAAATTCTTGCAGCAAGTAGTGGAGTAAGTCGCTCAGCACTGGAATCTTAAAGTAAAATGCGTCCTCAAGGGTCTCGCTCATCCATTCTGTATGTTACAGGGTGCACGAGCCTCAGCTGCAGCACCATGTCGCTGTGAAGAAGATACCTCATGTGGATGTGCAGGGTTCGTTCATTCACCCTGACAAACCCAACGGGATGAAAATGGAAAAGTTTGTGTTTGATATTTTCCAGTTTGCCAAGTGAGTAGATCAGCATGGACTTATTTGTCGGGCACCTGCGCTCTTGTCCGTGTGGTAAGGATAGCCACTGATACTACTTGTCGCTTTTTGTTTCCAGGAAGTTTGTAGTGTTTGAGGTTCTTCGAGAGGAGGAGTTCTCCCCTCTGAAAAATGCAGACAGCCAAAATGGAAAGGACAATCCCACTACCGCGCATCATGCGCTCATGTCTTTACATCACTGCTGGGTTCTCAATTCTGGGGGACACTTTGTGGATGAAAATGGGACCCGGATTCCAGCTATTCCGCTGTAAGTATCGGCTTCATCACACTACTAGTGAAAAATGGAACCACTAAATACTAGGTTTATTATCAATTCCACTAAGGTGTGTATTTTTTTGTGTGTTTGTTAAAAAAAAAAAAAAAAAAAAAAAAAAAAAAAAAAAATAGCCCCCTATCGTAACTCTCCTAGCAGTACCTGCCACCACCATCCAGTCTCCTTTGTTCGTTTTTCAGTAAGGACAGGCATGTGATTGCTTTGGCTAATCAGCAGCTAAAGCATTAACGCCGTAGCATTCACATGTTGGTTCCCACCAGATCATGAAGCAAGGAGACCATCAGAGGACCTTTGCACTGCTAGGAGAGGGACTGGTAGGTTGGTATTCACTTTTTTTGAGTTTTTATTTTATGCCTGTTCCTTTAAATCTGTAAATATGGTGGCTCAATGCCCCCTTTCCCACACAAGGTAGCAACAGTACAAAGGAGGCTGAGTATACTATGATGCCCACTAAACACAGTGGGCCATCCATGTAATGCTTTGACATGAGGAAGAACTATAGTTTTTTTTTTTTTTTTTTTTTTTTCCGGTTTCATTCAATTCCATGTTTATTACATTTATCTTTAAAACAGCCATGCTAAAGAAGAGAATGGAACCACGCCAGGCCACACGCAGAACAAGTAACTATGGCTGCATGGTACAGGGTCTTCTACAAGGCGACTAACAAGGGCTTTTTTTTTTCACTTGGTGGAGGGAACAAATGGTGACCAGCAAGAGATGTTTAAAACTTTCATTCCAGCATACCAGTGCAACCTACTAGTTCCTGCTCCCTCTTGAGCCTTTTTTAAGGCTCAAGCAGGCACTAAAATATAAGCACACTGATCTGTGGGCTCAGTCATTGTAATATTGCAAGTTCTTCAGTTTCCTAATATACAGTGGGTACAGAAAGTATTCAGACCCCTTTAAATTTTTCACTCTTTGATTCATTGCAGCCATTTGGTAAATTCTAAAGTTCATTTTTTTTTCTCATTAAAGTACTCTCTGCACCCCATCTTGACTGAAAAAAAAAACAAATGTAGAAATGTTTGCAAATTTATTAAAAAAGAAAAACTGAAATATCACATGGTCATAAGTTTTCAGATCCTTTGCTCAGTATTGAGTAGAAGCACCCTTTTGAGCTAGTACAGCCATGAGTCTTCTTGGGAATGATGCAACAAGTTTTTCACACCTGGATTTGGGGATCCTCTGCCATTCTTCCTTGCAGATCCTCTCCAGTTCCGTCAGGTTGGATGGTGAACGTTGGTGGACAGTCATTTTTATGTCTCTCCAGAGATGCTCAAGTGGGTTTAGGTTAGGGCTCTGGCTGGGCCAGTCAAGAATGGTCACAGAGTTGTTCTGAAGCCACTCCTTTGTTATTTTAGCTGTGTGCTTAGGGTCATTGTCTTGTTGGAAGGTGAACCTTCGGCCAAGTCTGAGGTCCAGAGCACTCTGGAAGAGGTTTTCATCCAGGATATCTCTGTACTTGGCCGCATTCATGTTTCCTTCAATTGCAACCAGTCGTCCTGTCTCTGCAGCTGAAAAACACCCTCTTAGCATGATGCTGCTACCACCATGTTTCACTGTTGAGATTGTATTGGGCAGGTGATGAGCAGTGCCTGGTTTTCTCCACACATGCCACTTAGAATTATCACCAAAAAGTTCTACATTCGTCTCATCAGACCAGAGAATCTTATTTCTCATAGTCTGGGAGTCCTTCATGTGTCTTTGAGCAAACTCTATGCGGGCTTTCATATGTCTTGCACTGAGGAGAGGCTTCCGTCGGGCCACTCTGCCATAAATGCCCGACTGGTGGAGGCCTGCAGTGATAGTTGACTTTGTGGAACTTTCTCCCATCTCCCTACTGCATCTCTGGAGCTCAGCCACAGTGATCTTGGGGTTCTTCTTGAGTAATGCAGAAATTCTTTTGTAACCTTGGCCAGATCTGTGCCTTGC
Organism: Phyllobates terribilis; assembly: GCF_046119375.1. NCBI lineage: Eukaryota > Metazoa > Chordata > Amphibia > Anura > Dendrobatidae > Phyllobates > Phyllobates terribilis. The sequence goes on along the minus strand of NW_027362768.1, from coordinate 86,154,905 downwards.
CACAATTCTGTCTCTGAGCTCCTTGGGCAGTTCCTTTGAGCTCATGATTCTCATTTGGTCTGACATGCACTATGAGCTGTGACGTCTTGTATAGACAGGTGTGTGCCTTTCCAAATAAAGTCCTATCAGTTTAAACACAGCTGGACTCCAACGAAGGAGTAGAACTATCTCAAGGAGGATCACAAGGAAATAGACAGCATGTGACTTAAATATGAGTGTCTGAGCAAAGGGTCTGAATACTTATGACCATGTGATATTTCAGTTTTTCTTTTTTAATAAATTTGCAAAAATTTCTACATTTGTTTTTTTCAGTCAAGATGGGGTGCAGAGTGTACTTTTTAACGAGAAAAAAAATGAACTTTTTAGAATTTACCAAATGGCTGCAATGAAACAAAGAGTGAAAAATTTAAAGGGGTCTGAATATTTTCCGTACACACTGTATTTGTTCCTCGATCTCATGATCAGATTGGTGTAAGTAAATGGAAAGAAAGGGAAAACCTGCCCTGATCTCGTCCAACTATTAGAAGTGCACAATGTATTACAAGAGCTCCAGACATAAACATGACGCAGCAATTCAAGGGTTCATCCCTGTGTCCTGAACTCTTTAGCCTTGTACCAGGGAGTTTGACCTGATCAGGGCAGGTATTGATTCTCTGGTTGTACTGCTAGGCCAAAAAGGAAAAACACCGGCTTTTTTTTTTTTTTGACCATTGTTCCAAAAATCTGAAGGTTGCGCTCTGATTGGTTGCTTTTTTGTTAAACCATTTTGAAACGTGGCCCGGTGTTTCTGCTTACTGACTTCTTATAACTGGTAAGAATTTAGAAATTTCAGAACTCCTCATTGCAATGATTGAGCAAGCAAATGTTCCATCATGCCCCTCATTCGTTGCAGGGGGTCTCAGCACTCTCCCGGCAGCAGCGGGGGGATAGAACCAGATATGCAGTTTATGAATGAGATTTAGTTTGTTTCCTTACTTTACAAGGTGTCTACTAATCACTCCATGCATGTTCTCTCACTGGTTTCTTCTATGGGTTTGTCCACAAATGGGTACGGTCTCCGCTATCCTACCTGCTTCATAAACAGCCTTTCCAATGGTCGTATTACTTTTTCTAATATATTTGGGTTTGTTTTGTCCCTTTAGCATGAAAGATGCAGGTGACTTGCCAATTCAATGCGAGATATCTCCCCTTGTTTCTTACGCTGGAGAGGTAAGTTACTGCAACTGCATGACCAAATATAATTTTATGGTTCTGTAATCCATGGTATTCCCATCTCAGACCCCACAGTGTAGCCCATAAAGGTCTGTTAGATGACAATCCTAGGCATGCATCAATCTCGACCAGAGGACCTCTGACCCCCCCAGTTGGCTGCTGTCAGTGGAGAGTTGGCACTTGCTATTTTTCAGAACTCCTATAGTAATTAATGAAGAGCACTGTGCATGTGCGGCCAACTCTCCGCTGACAGCAGCTCAGGCGTACCCAGAAATACTGGTGGCAGGGGTGGGAAGAATAAAGACTAAAAAGTACATCTATTTGGTATGTCCATGTCTGTAAAATAAAGCTATACAGGTTTTAGATTACCATAACTGCACTGACCTCAAATCGTACTTATTAGTATGATATAGAATAATATATACATATGATATATATATTTTTTCTTTTTTGCTGCATTACAAAAGACTTAAAAAAAACTACCCCCCCCCCCCAAAAAAAAAAATAATAATAATAATCGTGGAATGTGGGGGGGGGACAAATGGAAATCACTGGGTCGGGGGGGGGGTTAAGCTTCATTAAGATCAAAGACTTGCAATGGTTCACTGTACTTGTGTATATCCCAGTGTGATATGGCGCAGTGTACACTGTGCGCCCGGCCTTTTCCCCCACAGTTCACACCTTGCTGTATATGACGTGACCATAACCTCTCTCCCTTCTACAATTCAGGGCCTGGAGTCGTATGTTCAAAACATGGAGTTCCACGCGCCACTTACAATTGATGAGCACGGCGTTCAGCAGCTGGTGAGGAATGGCACGTGTCACTAGAAGATGCCAGCGGCTCAACTATTACTGCACATTTAGTGATATTTCTGGTGGGGCGGTGATTGAACGGTACTTGAACATATGAATTACTTGGGTCTTCCTGGTCGCTCTCTGCCAATACTGGACTTGAGACTTTTTTTTATTTTAGATTTTTAAATAGCAAACATGTATGTAAGAAATGTTCCTATGTATAGCAGACTCCACATGAAGGTAAATATTAACTATTTTTTTTAAATTGTACATAGTAAGCTATTGTACATTCAGATTTATTTTAATGTATTCTACGATCTTTTACTGTTCTGTTTATGTATTTAATTTTTGATGGGTTATGGCAATTTCTAAAAAAAAGAAAAAAAAAAGAATAAAGTGCAACATCTATTCTAAATTCAGCTCAAGCTATATTTTATCGGTCGACCATGACAGCACCACGAGAGAGGGAATCCGCCCACCAAGGACAGGAAACCTACAGGCTTAAAAGGGGGCGGCCCTCCCTCTCGCCTCAGTTTGGTTTCCTGTCCTTGATGGAGGGAACCTGTGACAGGCTTACCTGTTGAAGATGTCCGGATACTGAAGAAGCGAGCTGTCGAGCGGCGCCCCTATCTGGGTTTGGCAGCTCCAGCATTGCCCTGCGCGTCAGTGGAGGAACAGCTGTGGCGTGGAACCCCTGTCTGGGGTTGGCAGCCCCAACATCACACTGGTACCGGATGGTAAGGGGGAGCGGCGCCGCTGTCTGGTTTGTGCCGCCCCAGCATCGCGCTGGTGCCAGGCAGGAGCGGCGTCCCTGTAGGAGGATGCGGCTTCAGCGCCGCATGATATGACGGGACCGCGCGCTTCCAGTCTCTATGTGGCTGGGGGTGCAGAAAAATCTGTCCAGGATGTTATGTTCAGGGGACTGGGACAAAGAAAAAAGATGTTTTCCTATTAATGATTTTGACAGAAAAGCAATATCTTTCTCAAAGGGATCTGGGAAACGACAGCTGGGGCTTTAAAGCCAGCAGTTGGTGCAACTTGTACGGCCAGGTCCTTGATGTGGCTGGAACAGCTTGAATCCCACCTAAAAAAATAACACATCCAGAAAGGAGATATTGTCCAACGTCCCACTCATGCAGGGGGCAGCAGCTTTTCTAGCGGATGCCTCTGCAGACTCAGATTGGCAGCAAGGTCGGCCGCCATGTCCAACGCAGCCTGTAGAGCCCTGTGGCTTAAGTGTTGGCCGGGAGATATCCAGGCCAGAACGAGACTGCTCTATACCTTGTGAGGGAGAACATCTCTTTGGACCAGTTCTGGATGAAGTCTTGGATAAGGCAAGCGGCATGAAAAAAGTTGCCTAGCCTGTCCATGCTTGCTTATAAACGTTCATTTCGTAAAAGAAGATTTGTACTTAAAAGACCGCAGAGAGAACAGGATAAATGGGAAGACCGCAGACCGAAAGGTAGAGGGCTTCTGTTTGGTTCTTCTTCTCCTCGGGGGCCCCGGAAGCCGAGTCATTGACTCGTAGCCCAGGTAGGGGGGAGGCTGTTGGGCTTCTTGCCTGGACAAAAATTTCAGCCAGTAATTGGATCCTTGGTCTGAGGTTCGAGTTCCAGGCGATTCCTCGTGGGAGATTCATCTTGCTACCGGTCCGTTCCTCAGTGTCAGAGCAGCTGGCCCTACAAAAGGAGGTGCTGGACTTGGTTTATAAGGCAGTCCCAGTGGAAGTCCTGGCGTCTGAAAGGGGGTTGGGGTTCTACTCTCCTCTCTTCCTGGTCTCTAAGCCGGACGGCTCCTTCAGATGTATCATTAACTTAAAAGCTCTTAAGTTCTTGATAATTCCCACCTTTTAAGATGGAGTCTGTTAATTCAACAATAACATTGCTGTTTTCAGGCTGTTATATGGTTACATTATATTTAAAAGATGTACCTATCCATGAGGAATACCAGAAATACCTTAGGGTGGCCTTGGTCATGTATGGGGAAATCAAGCATTTCCAGTATAGGGCCCTGCCGTTTGGTCTGGCCACAGCCCCCTGGATATTTACTAAAATTATAGCGGAGGTCATGGCTCATATATCAGGGAACGTTTTGATTATCCCTTATCTGGATGATTTCTTGGTGGTTGGAAATTCTGCCTTCCAATGTAATAAACACCTAAAAGAGGTGATCACCATCTTAGAGTGTGGGCTGGGTGCTAAATTTTGAAAAATCTAGGTTAGTACCCTCAAGTTCAGCAGTTTTTAGGAATTATGCTTGATTCAAATTCTCAAGAATGTTACCTCCCGGAAGCCAAAAAGCAAAAGATAAGGAATCAGGTGAAAAATGCCGTAACAAATCCGGTCATGTCCCTTAGAGCAGCAATGTCCCTGTTCAGTACCCTGACAGTTTCGCTTAAGGGACACCTGGAAGGAAAGATGTCCTCGTCACCCCGGTCAGTAAAGTCCTTACAGTGGTGGGAGGATGAGGCGAACCTATCTCGAGGGGTTCCCTGGGTACTTAGAACCACTAGAACAATTACCACTGATGCGAGTCCCAGTGGGTGGGGAGCCCATCTGGGGGACATGGTAGCACAGGGGACCTGGTCAAATAACGAAAAGGGCCTCTCTTCCAACGCAAAAGAACCGCTGGCGGTAGACAATGCGGCTAATAATTTCTTAGTTTTCCTCCAAGGTCAGAATGTAAAGATCCTTTTGGATAATACCCCCCCCAACCTACTGTCTCCTCCCCATTCCTGTAGAATGTAAGCCCGCAAGGGCAGGGTCCTCTTCCCTCCGTACCAGTCTATTAGTGTTAGTTTGTTTACTGTAAGTGATATTTTTATTTGGTATGTAACCCCTTCTTATGTACAGCACCATGGAATCAATGGCGCTATATAAATTAATAATAATAATAATAATAATAATAATAGAGTTGGAGTAGCATATGTGAACCACCAGGGGGGTACACGGTCAAGATCGCTGATGAGTGACGGATCATCTCTTTCAGATCACGGAATGTCTTCTCCTTTCCTTAATGGCCCTCCATATAAAGGGAAAAGAAAAATACAAGATCAGACTACTTAAGCCGCTATCCTCTGAGACAGGCAGAATGGGAACTAAAACAAGGCATTTTCTCCCAAATAGTCCGAAGATTGGGGCCTCCGGTGGTAGACCTGTTTGCCACAAGACTAAATCTGAAGACAAGGCTCTTCTGTTCCCTAATTCCAAGAGAAAATCCCCTGGCAGTGGACGCTCTCCTGATACCTTGGGTTTTCAGCCTGGCCTATGCCTTTCCCCCATTAGCTCTTCTTCCCATGGTCATAAGAAAGATCAGGGAGGACAAGGTGAGGGTTCTGCTGGTCGCACTCTTTTGGCCCAGGTGACCCTGGTTCTCATGCCTGTGGAGCATGTTCCATCTCCAATCCTTGGGTCCTGCCCGAGGTTCTGGATCTCCTCTTCCAGGTTCCAATAGTCCATCCTCAAACATCTGGCCTCCACTTGACGATATGGAACTTGAAAGGTCACTGCTAAGTCAGAAAGAGTTTTCTCAAGATCTAGTAGCTACCCTAATGCGTAGCAGAAAACCTGTTACAACTCGAATTTATGCCAGAACACAGGATGAAGTTTTTGTCTTTTTCTGGATCTAGAGTTGATGAGGGTGCGCCAATAGGAAAGGTTTTGGCATTTTTACAAAAGGGGTCTTGAACTAGGGTTATCCACCAGCACCCTAAAAGTTCAGGTTTATGCCTTAGGCCCCCTATATAGCTGTGATCTGGCGGGCAACTATTGGGTTTCTCGGTCCATTAAGGCAGTGTTTAGATCTAGACCCATCATCAAAAGCAACTTGGTTCCCTGGGACCTAAATTTTGGTTCTAAAGGCCTTGACTAGCTCATCCTTTTGAACCAATAGAATCAGCAACCCTTAAATCCCTCTCCCTTAAAACAGCGCTGCTAATAGCTTTGACCTCGGCTAGGAGGATTAGTGACATTCAGGCTCTGTCTACGGCCTTGCCATTTACTCAAATCCTGGATGATAGGCGGGATCAGGTTTAAAAATTACTCTGTCTCTCTAAGGTAGCAACTCGTTTCCACAGACTTCAGGAAGTAGTCCTACCCTCCATCTGTCCTAATCAGAGTAACCAGAAAGAAGCAGAGTTACATACATTAGACGTGAGAAGATGTGTGGTTAGTAGGGTTGAGCGAGTATGTTCTGTCCGAGTATGCTCGGGCCGAGCTCCGAGTATTTACAGCTGCTCGGTGACAAGGTTAAATCGCTCCCGTGTGCATGATTTGCAACTGTTTGACAGCTTTATTACATGTGTAAGAAATAGACATTCCTCACATGTAATAAAACTGTCAAACAGTTGCAAATCATGCACACGGGAGCGATTTAACCTTATCACCGAGCATCTGTAAATACTCGGAGCTCGGCCCGAGCATACTCGGCGAAAGGGTTAATAGAACATACTCGCTCAACACTAGTGGTTGGGTATCTCTCGGTTACCAAAGACTAGGAAAGCTAGCTCATTGTTTATATCCTACCAACGGGTTAGGAAAGGGTTTAAAGTCACAAAGTCAACCATAGCTAGATGGATTAGGGAGGCTATTTCTCTAGCTTATACATCTAGCGACGAGGAAGTGCCACAAGGGTTGAAGGCTCACTCCACCCGGGCTGTGGCGACCTCCTGGGAGGAGAAGACAGGTGTCTCGATAGAAGACTTATGTAAGGCTGCTACCTGGTCCTCTCCCTCTACATTCTATAGGCACTATAGACTGGATATGGGTGTTTCAACTGACCTCACCTTTGCGAGAAGAGTGCTCCAGGCTGTGGTCCCTCCCTAGACTACTTCATCTCTGTAATTCTCTTGTGGTGCTGTCATGGTCGACTGATAAAGTCATAAGTTACTTACCGGTAACAGGATTTTTCGGAGACCATGACAGCACCCTTATATCCCCCCCTTCACGTTTGTGGGAGCACTCCCTATTTATTAATTAGAATTTCACACTTAATAGACGTTGTATGGTATAGTAGTTTTGTGATTGTTTGCTAATGTTTATTAACTTGGTGGTCCTCTCAATGCTCTGTAATCCAAACTGAGGCGAGAGAGAGGTGCCGCCCCTTTTAAGCCTGTAGGTTTACTGTCCTTGGTGGGCGGATCCCCCTCTCGTGGTGCTGTCATGGTTTTCGTAAAATTCCCGTTACCGGTAAGTAACTTAAGACTTTTTTTTTTCAGTTTTACTGACTTATTCTGTATATTTACCTGGATAATAATTGGCAATACCTGGTTGAAAACCTTGCAGCACTCCCAGCATATCAGTTCTGGTAAATAATTGACATATTTATTTTGGAGCATCTTTTTGTAGAAGTCTATTGTTGATTTTCTGTTAGTCCTCTTAGAACTGTAGGAACAGATGGAGAACTAAGGGCTATCTATGAATTCCTGGCTGTACTCCACCTACCACTGACAGCACTTTCTGGACAGACCCCATAGGGCGCATTCAGATGTCTGTATAAATCTGTTCGAGATTGGACTGCAACGCACAGACTTTCCGAGGGTCTCCCAAGCGTGACAGCCTCATAGAAATATTTGAAGTTGTCATGCTCTAGTAGGGAGACCAGTCCCATTGAAAAAGGGAATACAAGGCCCCAATTTATAGATTTGCAGAAGGAAGAAACAAACAAAAACAAAAAACAAGATCTTGGATGTCCTATCTGGTTTTGTTGACTTGAGCCTTGACTCTGCCATCAAAGCAAAACCTAGATCTAAAAAGGGTTGTCTCTTGAACAGATGTCCAGACCGCTGGGCCTTAGGCCGATCGTCAAAACTGGGCACTATTACCCCTTTTAGAATGGGCTGGCAGTGTGATTGCCCAACCGGCTCTCTATTCATTCTCTATGGGGACTGCTGGGAAAAAATAATGATTACCGTACTTGGCAGTTCCATAGAGAATGAATGGAGCTGCGGTCAATCGTGCACACTACCGCTTCTTCCAACAGCGATTGTAGTGCCCTGTTCTGGCGATCGGACCCCCACCAATCCAGAAGGAAAGGTGATTACTACAAAGTAAAGGGGTTGACCATTATTATTAATTATTCTTTGCTTATATATCTCCATCATATTCTGCAGCGCTGTACAGACATAGCTGTTCCTAATGGCGCTCACAATCTAAATCAGTATGTCTTTAGAGTGTGGGAGGAAAGAGGAGTTTGTATGTTGTCCCCGTGTTTGCATGGGTTTCCTCTGGGTTCTCCTACCAGATGTTGTCCTTGGTGGGATTTGAACGCAGGATCCCAATGCTGCAAAGCAACAGTGCTAACCACTGAGCCACTGTAAGGCCTTCGAAGGTGGCAAATGTCACAGAACAATCTAAAAGTGCTCGCATATAGTAAGCGGATGTGCATGCTGGATCAGGAGCCTTCAGAAAAGGCAGTCTAGAAATAAGCTGTTTGCTCAATGTCTGTTCTGTTTGGAGAGCAGATGTCGGGGCACGGGGTGACAGTATTGCTTCCTGAATCTTGACAGCCTGACCAGCCAGGGCTAGCTTTGTCAGAAGCCGGTGGTGGCTTTGCATTAGAGATTGTCTCATGAAGACTGCCCCTGACCAGATGTCCCATGAGGGCAATACAACCGCACATATAAAAAAATGTGGTGGAATTGGGTTTGCAAAAAGTGTGACTTGGATGACAATGACTAAGCTGATAAACCTGCAGTTGGAGTAGTTTTGCATTTTATTGAAGACATTGAGTAAGTATTCACAGCAGATGGAGAAAATGAAAGTAAACCTCTGTGTCAATGATTCTCAAGGGCTTTTCCATGAATAACATGGCTTTCCTTTAACAGGACATTTTTTTTTTTTTTAAACCCCAGTAACACCGGAAAGAAATCAGAATAAGAACATGACCTATTGTTTAAATCCAGTGTCTGTGTTACATGTATTTAAGAGAAAATTGTCATTTCTCTATTTTTTTTTCATATTGCAATCTTTATTTAAAACTGAAAAAAAGTCCTAAGGATTAACAGCTACCTCTGCTCAGCACAATCATACAGGGAACATAGGATAGGACCACCCACTGGACTTGTGTGCATACAAAACAAGGAATTTCAATGAATAAAATGCAAGTTTTACTGAAACTTTTTCCACGAAAATGTCCATTGATCTGATCAGCTCCTCCTGCAGATCCCATATAAATTTTCAAACCAGACAGATTTCCTTTAACCCCTTGACGCCCAATGACTGACATAGCCCATCATGAGCGGGTGTCAGTTCCTGCTCTATGAAAGTGCTATGCACGTCAAGACTTTAAAATGTCACTGCGTGTAAACACACAGTGACCGTTCCGTGCTGACCACTGTCATTGACGGCTAAGAGGTGCGGGGACCCATGCCGTTGGTCTCCGCACTTAAGGAGCTGTGATCAGTCAGTCTGACTGACCGATAACAGCATGATTGCGCAGGAGGTGCTGAAATATCAGCAACTCCCACCTGATCACAGCAGGAGCTCAGTGCTGCCAGTGGCCAAGTTCCTGCACTAACAGCCAGGTACAGTGCCAGCACCGCCCACGGCTGTTTAACCCCCTAAATGCTACAATTGAGAGTAATCGCAACATTTAGGAGGCAGGCAGAGGGAGAACTTCGGATCGGCGTCATCGCGGGGGCCCGATCATTGCCATGGTGACCTAGGGTCATCATGACGATCCCCGGGTCACCAAGCTATGGAAAGCTGCTCAGAGCATGGTCTAAGAAGCTTTCTGTACAGGTATAATGCATTGCAATGCATTATACCTGTGATCAAAGTGAAAAAATGGAAGTTCCACAGTGGGACTAAGTAAAAAAAAAAAAAAAAATATTGAAAAATTTAAAAAAAAGTACACATTTGGTATCGCCGCGTCCAGAACGACCCGATCTATAAAACTTTCACGCTAGTTAACCCCTTCAGTGAACGCTGTAAAAGAAAAAAAAATTTGGCACACTATGGTTTTATCGATCACCCATGACAGCACCACGACAGAGGGGATCCGTCCACCAAGGACAGGAAACCTAGAGGCTTAAAAGGGCGGCACCTCTCTCCCGCCTCAGTTGGTTTCCTGTCCTTGATGGGGGAACCTGTGACAGGCTTACCTGTCAAAGATATTAGATTTTTTCCTTTCCGGGCTGGCCCGGTGGTTGGCAGGGATCCCTTCTTTGTCCTGGCCAGCTCAGGATTCTGATCTTTCACGGTGCATTCAAGGGGGCTGGCACCAGAGGTTAAAAGCAGGCTGTTCAGCGGAGCCCCTGCCTGGAGTCTGGCAGCTCCAGCATAGCGCAGGCGTGACTGCTGCTTCCTGGGCCCCATCCGTAGCGTGGACTGGATCCGGAACTCCTGTGCGCCTGCTGGCTCAGCATGTACAGGGCACAGCAGATGACGTTGATAGGAAATGCCCCCGGCGGTCACGTGACCTGATCCGGAAGTGCCACGCACATGTGACGTCAGTAGGAACACCAGAGCAGATTACCTAAGCCGCAATCCTCTGATGCAAGGGGAATGGGGACTGAATCAAGAAATATTCACCCAGATAGTACGAAGATGGGGTTCTCCGGTGGGAGACCTGTTTGCCACAAAACTGAATCGGAAAGCGAGGATCTTCTGTTCCCTAAACCCCAGGGAAAATCCCTTAGCAGTAGACTCTCTCCTGATACCTTGGGATTTCAGCCTGACATATGCCTCCCCCCCTCCTTTGTCACTGCTTCCCATGGTCCTAAGAAAGAATTAGGGAAGACGAGGCGAGGGTTCTGTTGATCACGCCCTTCTGGCCCAGCAGACCCTGGTTCTCATGCCTGAGGAGCATGTCAGTCTCCGATCTGTGGGTTCTACCCGTGATTCCGCACCTCCTCTCCCAGGGGCCGATATTCCATCCTCGAGCAACCGGCCTCCACTTGACGGCATGGAACTTGAAAGGACACCTCTAAAACAGAAAGGGTTTTCCAAAAATCTCATAGCCACCCTGATGCAAAGTAGAAAGCCTATTACAACCCAGATGTATGCTAGACCCTGGAAAGTTTTTATCTTTCTCTGGTTCTGAGGTGGAAGACTGGGCATCGATGGGAAAGATTTTGGAATTTCTACAAAAGGGGCTTGAACTAGAATTATCCACCAGCACCCTAAAAGTTCAGGTGTCATCCCTTGGTGCCCTGTATTGCTGAGATCTAGAAGGTAACTATTGAGTTTCACGATTCATTAAGGCAGCTTTTAGATCTAGACCCATTGTTAAGGGTACCTTAGTACCTTGGGATCTAAATTTAGTTCTAATAGCCTTGACTAACACGCCATTTGAGCCAATAGTCAGCAACCCTTAAGACCCTTTCCCTTAAAACAGCCTTGCTAATAGCTTTGACCTCAGCCAGGAGGATTAGGGACATCCAGCCCCTGGCTGTAGCCTCACCATTTACACAGATCCTGGACGACAGAGTGATTTTTAGACCAGATCCGGCCTATCTCCCTAAGGTAGCGACTCGTTTCCATAGGCTTCAGGAAGTCCTCCTACCCTCCTTTTGTTCTATTCCAAGTGACTAGAAGGAGGAGAAATTACATACATTAGATGTTAGGAGATGTGTAGTTAGGTACCTTTCAGTTACTAAGGACTTTAGAAAAGATACGTTTTTTTTTTGTATCTTGCCATGGGTCTAGGAAAAGGTTTGAAGTCGCAAAGTCCACCATTGCTAGATGGATTAGGGAGGCCATTTCTCTAGCTTATACGTCAAGCAGCGAGGAAGTGCCAGAAGGTTTAAAGGCTCATTCCACTCGGGCCGTGGCGATCTCCTGGGCTGAGAAGACTGGTGTCTCGATAGAAGAGATATGTAAGGCTGCTACCTGGTCCTACACCCATATTTAATCTATAGTGTCTATAGAATGTATTGGCTGATCTCACCTTTGGGAGAAAAGTGCTCCAGGCGGTGGTCCCTCCCTAGATTACTTTAGTCTCTGTAATTCTCTCTTGGTGCGGTCATGGGTGATCTATAAAGTCTTAAGTTACTTACGGTAACAGGATTTTTTGGTACCCATGACGGCACTCTTATATTCCCTCCCGTCACGTTTGTGGGAGCACTCCCTTTAAATCAATTTTAGTCTCACACTTAATAGGAGACGTGTGGTGAAGGTAAAATTGTTATTTGTTGTGTTTGTTTTAATAACCTGGTGGTCCTCTCATGCTCTGTAATCCAACTGATGCGGGAGAGAGGTGCTGCCCTTTTAAGCCTGTAGATTTCCTGTCCTTGGTGGGCGGATCCCCTCTCTCGTGGTGCTGTCATGGGTTCCGAAAAATTCCGTTACAGTAAGTAACTTAAGACTTTTCATTATACCGGTGGAAAAAAAGTGGAATAAAACACGATCAAAAAGACAATTTTTTAATTAAAAATGGTATCGCTGAAAATGTCATCTTGTCTCGCAAAAAGCAAGCCGCCACATAGCTCCATCAGTGGAAAAACGAAAAAGTTATAGCTTTCAGAATAAAGCGATGCAAAAATATTTTTTTCTAGAAAAGTTTGTGTAAAAGTGCCAAAACATAAAGAAAAACTATATAAATGTAATATCACTGTAATCGTACTGACCCGAAGAATAAAGCCGCCTTATCAATGTTACTACATGCAAAACAGCATAAAAAAACAATTCCTGAATTGTTGGTTTTTTGTTCATTTTGCCTCCCAAAAATCAGAACAGAAAGTGATCAAAAAATGTCACATGCCCGAAAATGGTACCAATAAAAATGTCAACTCATCCCGTAAAAAACAAGCCCTTACATGACTACCAGCCGAAATATGGAAAAATTAGAGCTCTCAAAATATGGTGATGCCTTTTTGCACAAAAAAAGCGTCTTTTAGTATGTGACAGCTGCCAAACATAAAAAAACGATGTAAATCTGGTATCACCGCTTACACCGGGGTTTTCGTGTAAATCTCTGAAATATGGAACGACAATCTCCAGCGGAAGATTCCCTATAATGAGGTAGATTAAGGCACTGTGGATGCCGTCTGGCCTGTGATCCAGCTGTGTCAGTCTTTTTAAGCGTGTATAAAAGTGCCGTCAGCCTCAGTTTTGTGCACTTCTGAAAAGAAGGACACTGCTGAACAGAGGCCAGACGGAGTCCAGAGTAACTCTGCTGCCTACCTCATTATAGTGAATGAATCCCTGGGGGGTTTCATCTGAATGACATCACTCGGAGGTTTAGGCTACGGCCCCACTATAAGTATTTGGTAAGTATTCGGTCAGTATTTTTTCTCAGGAGTGAGAACCAAAACCAGGTGAGGAACAATCAGAGAAAAGGTCTAATAGAAACAAGTCACCAATTCTGCATCAATCACCCACTCATGGTTTTGTCTCCCACTCCTGAGAAAAAAATACTGACCAAATACTGATAGTGGGGCTGTGGCCTTAGATGGAAACCCCGATGTAAGTGCTCAGCGTAGAGCGCCGGATAGATGTAATCCAAAATGTTATGTAAAATGTTCCCAATAAAAGCTTAAACTGAATCCACAAAAAAACAAGTTCCCACTGAGGTCTGTCATCTGTCAACGAAAATATAGGGGCTTTCACATTACTGGTAGCACAAAGACTCTGGAAAAGCGCTATGGCTCATTTCCCCCAAAAAACAATCCAGTGAATTCTGCGCTCCCAAATCCAAGTGCCCCGCATTTAGCGTCCACACGTTTGGCAGGGGTATAATTTCCAAAATGGGGTCACTTAAGGGGGGATTCTGCTCTTCTAGCACTTAGGGGCTCTGTATATGGAGTCTGCATACTATTCCAGGAAAATCTGTGCTCCAGGAGGCAAATAGTGCTCCGTCGCTCCAGAGTCTCGCCGTGTGGCCAAGCAGTACTGTACCCCCACATATGGGGTATTTCCATGTTCAGCAGAAATTGTGTGATAAATTTGGTGCCATTTTTACCCATTTTCCCATGTGAAAATGTAAAATCTTGGGCTAAAACTAAATTTTTGGGGTAAAAATGTAATTATTTTTCTTCACCCAATGGTATAAAATTCTGTGACACACCCGTGGTGTCAATATGATCACTGCACCCCTAGATGAAATCATTGAGAGGTGTACTTTTGTAAAATGTAGTCCCTTATGGATGTTCGGCTCTTCTGGCACCTCATGGCCACTCCTAGTGGGTCATGGTACCCGCAAGCCAGAACAGTAAAATCTGCACTACAATATGGCGTTCCTTCCCTTTTGAGCTTTGTACTGTGCTTTGTACTGTGCCTGAAAAATAGAAGAAATTGCACAGCAAAGGTCCATTTTTTCCTATTAGCCCTTATAAAAATTAAAAATGTGGGGCTAAAACAACATTTTAGCAGTAAAAATGTAATTATTGTTTCTTCACTGACCAATGGTATAAAATTCTGTGAGCCACAGGTGGTGTCATGATGCTCACCGCACCCCTAGATGAATTCATTAGGGCTGTAGTTTGTAAAATGATGTCACTTATTGGAGGTTTGGCTGATCTGGCACATCAGTATGACATGGCACCCTCAAACCAGTCCAGCAAAATCTGAACTCTAATATGGCATTTCTTCCCTTCTGAGCTTTGCACTGTGCCTCAAAAGTAATTTTCGACCACATATAGAGTATTGGCATACTCAGGAGAAATTGCACACAAAAAAGATTGTATGGTGCATCTCCTTCTGTTACCCTTGTGAAAATAAAAAATTGTGGGAAAAAGTGACTTTTTTTTTTTTTTTGTAATTTTCAGGGCTCTATCCTATAAACTTCTGGGAAGTACCTGGGGGTTAAAGGTGCTCACCACACATCTAGATACATTCATTGAGGGGTCTAGTTTCCAAAATAATGTCACTTGTGGAGGGTTTCCACTGTATAGGCACATCATCCGGGGCTTTCCAAACGACATGGCGTCCGCTCTTGATTCCAGCTATTTTTGCATTCAAAAAGTCAAACTGTGCTGCTTCTCTTCCGAGCCCTGCTGTGCGCCCAAACAGTAGTTTTCCACCACATATGGAGTATCGGCGTACTTGGGAAAATATGCACAACAAATTTTGGGATCCATTTTCTCCTGTTACCCTTGTGAAAATAAAGAAAATGGGGCTAAATAAACTTTTGTGAACAGTAAAATGTTCATTTTTTACTTCCACATTGCATTAATTCCTGTGAAGCACTTGAAGGGTTAATAAACTTCTTGAATGTGGTTTTGAGGGGTGTAGTGTTTAGAATGGTGTCACTTTGGGGTATTTTTTTTTGTCATATAGGCCCCTCAGTCACTTCAAACATGATGTGATCTCTAAAAAAAAAATGATTCTGTAAGTTTTTGTAAATTTCATCCAGCTCGTCACACTCCTCAGGATCTGTTCTAATGAGAACCATGTGCTGAAAAGTAGAGTAAAGGTTGTTGTAGTTGGAGCCAAGGAAGAGGTCAGTAATTGTTGGCAGATTTCTCTAAATTACAGCCAGTGACTTGTAGGAAAACAGGTTTGGAGCAATTTTACCTACATAGTGAATGCTTACATGTGTGCTGGGTACGTTACTGTAATTCGTGGCCAAAAGGTACCCTTTTTTTTTTTTTTTTTTAGTAAAGCTACTGTTTAAGGTTATACTTTTTAAAATGTCATTTTGCATAATTTTGTTTTGTAAGGGAGCACAAAACCACAGCCAGAACATGAGATGATAAGAAAAAGCCAGAATCAGATCGTTTTTTTTTTCTGAGCTTTCTAAAGTATGTTTCAAAAAGATTACTTTTCTATGCAAACACTGTATATACCAACATAGATGAAAGGGGTCGACAGCACAAATCTTTGCCTGGAACATACTTGAGAGCTTGCGGTACTTTTTTCCTTTAAAAAGAGACTGTTACCAGGTCTTGCTACAGTATGATGTAGGGACAGAGACCCTGATTCCAGCGCTGGGTCACTAAAGGCCTCCATACACATAAAACAAAAGTTAACAGAACTTACTAAGTTCAGGGAGAGTCAGGAGGCCCCATACACATTCGACTGTGAGCGGATAAGATTATGTCAGGGGAGAGAAGGATCAAGCAAGTCTGATTTTGAACGATCTGAAGAATAATCATTTGGCCGACAGCTATCGATTGTGTATGGGTGGGAAGAGGGCTTTACTTGGCTTGCTGTATGTTTTGATAAAACATTGTTTTAATCAGCAGGAAAATATCAATAGAGAACTGGCAAACCTGCAGTAATGTCATCCTTGATAATAATGAGCTCTGTATAGCCCGGCCCTCACCACAGAATGGCAGTCTGTCTACACTGTGCATAGGCAGAAATCTGCCAATCAATGGCATGGGTGGGCTACACAGAGCCCCGCAGTGGAGAGGACTAGCGGAGCTGCAGCAGATTTTATCCTCATAACTGCAACAAGCAGCCTGGTAAGTGACCAATCACTGGAATCAGGGTCTCTGCTCCTTCATTATCATAGGAGTAAAAAAAAAAAAACCTTTAAATTTGGTCCCACTACTGCAAAAGTTTTTTCTCCAATGTTGGAACGAGTAGGCATCCATTCGGGACTATACAAACATTTAATGAAAGGAGAGAAATGTATGTATTATCAATGAAAAACTAAAAAAACATTCTTCGTAAATGGATCCAATAATTAATACTAAAAGCAAAAATGTATATTTACTGAGCTGTTGATTTATAAAAGATTATAACGCTCATCTGGCTATAAAACATAAGTCCAGTGTGTACAATCGGCAGATAAATTTGTATTTCTTAATAGCTCTGATAAGGACAAGACAAGAATTCTGCAGATATTACCCTTCCATATCATATTGTCTCAGTGTTTCACAGCTCTGGTTTATTGTCAGCAGCTAGACTGCCCATCTGATGGGTACAATGCGGCTGCCGCACAGAGGCAGGACTGGCCTGACGTTTAGTGTAGCCATTAGCATAGTGATCAATGGCTCTTAGATAATAGGCGGATTTATCAATACTCTCCAATTCTTATACAATTCAGAACTAGACATTCTTAGAATGTGCCAGACTGATCATGGTGATTTATGCTGTTTGATAAATCTGGAGTATATAAGACTGTCTCATTTAAAGGGAACCTGTCATGTCCCTGAAAGCTATTAACCTGCAGATATAGGGACAATCTACAGATTAATAGGATTACAATGCTGCTCGGCCGCTTTCCTGTTAGAAGAGATGTTTAATATCCGTGTGGCAATGGCTCTCTGAGTTTACATGAGCAGATGGCCGGACAAGTGCTCTTGTGAATGGGTGTGATGTGTATGGCGGGCTTAAGCAGGCCCTAATATGGCTCATTTCAGGGTATATACGTATTGCATTGAATCTTATTATGGCCTTCTGTATGTAGCTTAAATGCCACGGCCCCACTATCAGTATTTGGGCAGTATTTTTTTTCTCAGGAGTGGGAGCCAAAACCAGGAGTGGGTGATAAATGCAGAATTGGTGACTTGTTTCTATTATACCTTTTCTCTGATTGTTCCTCATCTGGTTTTGGCTCCCACTCCTGAGAAAAAATACTGACCGAATACTGACCAAATACTGATAGTGAGGCCGTGGCCGAATGGGCATTTACACTGCAAGATAATTGTAAGCGAGTGTTAAAAGCGCTCATTTCACAATTATCTTGCTGTGTAAACAGGCTGATTCTCACCCGATGATCGAGGAAAACGCAGCACAAGTTCATCCTCCTGTGTAAACAGGTCTCGTACTGCCAAGAACCGAGGCAGACCATGCCCACTGAGCGATCTAGTATAGATTTACTTTGGTCTACTTATGTAAACAGTCATTTAAACGACCGTCAGTCGATCCATGAAAACCGAGCAGTTGAAACTTTGTGAGATCAGCTCAGTGATGTTCTAGAATTGAAGCTGTAAGTAGTGAGGCTGATTTACTAAAGCTGTCCAAAGCGTCCCCACCCAACCCCCATACTTGGATAGCTTTCCGTTAAAAGGTGGTTCGGCTTTCATTCGGTCCCAATCTCTCCAATATACAGGAGTGCTTACTCTACAGCATGTTCCTATCTTCTCTATGAGAGTGCCGCGCTTAGAGTACAAAAGTATCGGCCGTCCGAAATCTGACGTGCCGGCTTCTTCTCTTCCCCAACATCATCCATTGGGATACAGTGTGGCGGAATCCATACATATAAATACGTTGGCTGAGCCCATCCATATCAGCAGGTTCAGCTGACGTTAGGCTAAGAGTATGGGGGCCTTAACTTTTAGACAGTGCAAACTTAAACTAGACAGTGTTATATGTACCTGATTTTATGTTTGATAAATTTGATGCATTTTAGAGCATTTCATAAATTTGGAACCTCTTTAGACTACTTATCTAAAGATCCAGCTATTAGTTGGCTTAGTTCGGTCAACTATGTTCTGCCAAATTATTGCGCAATTAAAGGGATTGCGCCACCATAAAGGGGGAGGGGAACTGCGCATGCTCAACCAGCTGATCGCCCACTGGGAGGACGGAATAACTCCAAGGATAATACTTCAGAAGGTGAAAGGTTATTTTTTGAACAGAGCATAATTTTTAATAACTAAGTTACAAAACCATTTATTTCCACATTTTCTGCTTAGTTAAATGTATTCTTTATGGTGGCACAACCCCTTTAAGGCACATGTTTGGCACACAGTATTGTGACTTGGGCCGCACTCTTTTTCACCCCCCTAAACATGTCTAAAACTCATAAAAAATACATTTGAAACCATGAAAGACAGTTCTTTATGACAAGTTAAGTGAGATATATGGTGCATGTAGCTTGGTACATCAGCCCCAGTAAACAGAGGTCTTTGGCATTTTGCCACAACTTTAGATATACGGTAAGTCTTAGAGTTGTAGTAATCAACTTATTTTTCCAGAAATGCACTCAAAGTATGGCTGCTAAGACATCAAAATTTCCCCTCTCCAATCCGTTCTGAATGCGGCAGCCAGGGTTGTATTTCTGTCCAGCCGCTTCACCGATGCCTCCACCTTGTGCCAGTCATTACACTGGTTACCCATTCGCTACAGGGTCCAATATACAAAGTTCTCCACAGTTCTGCACCGCCTTATATCTCATCTCAGTCTATCGTCCTACATGTGCCCTCTGTTCCACAAATGACCTAAGACTAACATCCCCCATAATCCGAACCTCGTACCTCCGTCTCCAAGACTTCTCTCATGCTGCACCAGTTCTCTGGAATGCTCTACCCCAGACGATCCGATTGATGCCTAGCCCCGATGTCTTCAAGCGCACTTTAAAAACCCATCTCTTTAAACAAGCCTACCACCTCAAATACCCAGTAAACTAACTTTCTCCACACCCTCCATGCACACGATAACTGCACTCGGTAATTGAGTATTGCACTTGAACATACAGGCTGATGACCGGATCATACAGCTTTATATGATAATCCCGACTTATTATAATTGCCAGACCTGAAATAACAAGCACTTTTCACCTATTGTGTCCCCCCTTTTCCTTGTAGATTGTAAGCTTGAGAGCAGGGACCTCACTCCTGATGTAACTGTTTAAACTGTCTCACCTTGTATTGGATTTATTGTCTGTACATGTCTCCGCTTAATTGTAAAGTGCTGCGGAATATGTTGGCGCTATATAAATAAAAAGTATTATTTCTTAGATTGTGACTAGTGTTGAGCATTCCGATACTGAAATATCGGGTATCGGCCGATATTCGCGGTATCGGAATTCCGAAACTTTTGCAATATCGTATACCGGAATCGGAAGTTCCCATAATGCAATGAGCCAGTTTCATTTTATTCAGCCAATGAGGATCCTAAGAAGTGTGGGCACATTCTGTTAGGCATGTAGGCATCTTAACTAATGGCATGGCTGTGATTGGCTGCTGAAATGATGTCATGATGCACTATAAAAGCCGCCGCCGCCATTTTGAGCTCACTCTTCTGTGAATTCAGTTAGGGATAGGACGCTGTTGTTCTGAGGGACAGTTTTAGCTACCTATTTGGTCTATTCTGCTTTACCCAAGCTACTTTATAAATCGCTGTGCCTTGCAGCGCTAGTGCACAGTTCTCTGTGCTGTTCACCGCTGTCTGCAAGGTCTGTGTGTGAGTGCAGCTCACCCTGTAGTGTGTGCTTCAGTCACGTCTGGTTGTAGTGCACTCAGTGTGTGTCACTGCCTCATACATTGTACGTTTTTGCCAATTCATAATTTTTCCTGATTTCTCCTATTAGTGTGGTGGTTCCATCCGTATCCAGCTACATTGGTTCCAAACACACTATATAGGAGTAGTTAGAGGAGCCTTTCTGCAGCATTGTGCCCTGCAGCCCCAGCCAGATTAGTATTAGCTTATTTTTTGTAGCCTCATCTATTGCATTGTAGGTTACCTTCCTACATTGTAATAGCTACAAAAAGTTTGTGATACTATCGGTATTACATCTTTGGGCACATCCAGTGTCTTTTTGTGACAAAAAAAAAATAAATAAAGTTCACCAAACACTCCACTTTACAGTTGTGTAGGCCACATTAGCTCATATTAAAGTCTAGTCCACACTTTATAAAATAAGTGTTTCTTATACCTGTTAGCAGCTGTTCAGAAATCAGCACACTAAGCCCTTAGTACTTTTCTGCCTATCTTTATCAGTCTACCAAGATGAAGAAGGCAGGGAGTAAGGCATGTGGTCGTGGGCGTGGAGTTTCTGCAGGGAGAGGACGTGAGGATTCTGTGCCTGCAGGGAGAGGACGTGGTGATTCCCCCAGTTTTACCAGGGAACAGTCCTTTATGCGCAGCTTTGTAGGAGCTAGCCGTACCCCACTGCTGCGGGAGGACCAAATTGAAGCCATTGTCGGATGGATGGCAGCTAACGCATCGACTTCAATTAGTTCCAGATCCTCTCAGGTCCTGAGCACTGAAGAGCACCCATCTGTCTCTTCACCACCTGCCAAATTGCCCAGGCAGTCAGAGAGCCCTGGACAGGAGCCATCTCTACTTCTGTTCTCTGAATCTCTTGGCTTGGAAAGAGGGGGCCAGCCAAGCAGAATTCGAGAATTTGAAGAAGAGGTAGTATGCAGTGATGCGCAACCGTTTTGTCTCTCTGAATCTGAAGAGGCGGGTGGGCCAGTGCCTATGGTCAGCAGCACACCTCAGTACTCATCTGATGATGAGACTCAGGTGCCACTTTCTGGTGCGTACTGTGCTGTCGAGACTACCCAGAAGAAGCAGTTGTTTGAAGAGGGTGGTGTAGATGATGAGGTCCTTAACCCATCATGGCGTGAGGGACAGGAAGGTGGTGGGAGCAGCTCTGAGGAAGAGATTCCCCGAACAGCCCAAAAAGGAGGGAGAGGGAGGGGGCTGACTTGGTTGCCTGTAGCCTCCACCTCGGCACCCATTAGGAGCATGGCTCTTCCAAAATCCAAAGCAGGCGCTCCCAAGACTTGCAGTGCCTGGTCCTTTTTTGACACAGTTGCAGATGACATTTGCTTTGTCAAATGCAAGCTGTGTAATCAGAAGGTGAAAAGAGGGAAAAGTGTCAGCAACCTCAATACCACAAATATGTGGAAACATGTGCAGACCAAGCACGTGGTGGAGTTACAAAAACACACTGAAGACCTAGGCCAACCTACAGCGCCACCTACCACCTCTTCAGCTCGTGTTGTAGCCTCTTCCTCCAGCTCACACACAGCTGGTTCGGCTTCCTCACAGGATCGCCATGGAAGAATCTCTGGCACTGTTGTACAGAGACACAGTGTAATTCCACCCACAGCACCACTTTCCCAGTCATCCTCACACTCCCAGGCCAGTCTACAGCCATCGTTAGCACAGGCATGGGAGAAAAGGCGCCCATACTCGGCAAACCACCCCCGAGCACAGGCTCTGAATGCTGGCATTGCTAAACTACTGGAAATGCTATCATTCAGGCTGGTGGAGACTGACACCTTCCGTAACTTTATGGCATTGGCAGTCCCACAATACAACGTGCCCAGCCGCTTTTATTTCAGCAGGCAATCCGTCCCTGCCCTGCAACATCATGTGGAGGGAAAAATTAAACATGCGCTACAAAACGCCGTCCGTAGCAAGGTCCACCTGACCACCGATGCGTGGACCAATACGCATGGACAGGGATGATACCTTTCCCTCACTGCCCATTGGGTAAATGTTGTGGAGCCGGGTACAGATCTTGAGAGTGGCGCTGTACGTGTTCTGCCAACTCCAAGGATTGCAGGAATCCAGTCTGTACACATTGACTCCTCCTCATACTCCAGTTCCTCTGAATCAGCGCTGCAGGAGCCGTCACGGTCTACCTCCACATCGACCCGTGAACGGTTACCTGTTATGATGACCGATATGAGCACAGCCGTGGCCAAACGTCAACAGGCCGTATTAAAATTAATTTCTTTGGGGAATCGAAGCCACACAGCGCAGGACCTCTGGAATGCCATCAAGCAGCAGAGCGACGTGTGGTTTGTGCCAGCGAATCTCCAGCCAGGCATGGTAGTGTGTGGCAATGGCCGAAATCTGGTGGCAGCTCTGGGCCTAGGCAACCTCACTCACATCCCATGTCTGGCACATGTGCTCAACTTGGTCGTGCAGAGTTTTTTGAGGGACTATCCGCATCTTGATGCACTGCTTCACAAGGTCCGCATAGAGTGCGCTCACTTGCGGCGTTCCAGCAACGCAAGATCACGCATTGCAGCTCTGCAGCGCCGATTACGTCTTCCGGAACATCGCATCATATGTGACCTACCCACCAGGTGGAATTCAATGTTACATATGTTGGAGAGGTTGTGTGAGCAGCAGGCAGCAGTAATGGAGTACCAGCTGCAGCAGGCGCAAACAAGTCGCAGTGCGCGCCGTTCACACTTCACCACCACTGAGTGGGCCTCTATGAAGGACATTTGCCACGTTTTGCGTGCCTTCGATTATTCCACGCGGATGGCGAGTGCAGATGATGCACTAGTCAGCATGACTATCCCCTTTATCTGCCTGCTTGAAAAAACACTGCAAGCACTAAGGGACGAGGTTTTGGAA
Source organism: Phyllobates terribilis (assembly GCF_046119375.1). Lineage (NCBI taxonomy): Eukaryota > Metazoa > Chordata > Amphibia > Anura > Dendrobatidae > Phyllobates > Phyllobates terribilis. The sequence goes on along the minus strand of NW_027362768.1, from coordinate 86,131,959 downwards.
GAGGTGGAGGATGAGGAGTCACAAATGCCATCTGCTTCTGTACAGTCTGCGCAACGTGGTTCCTCACAAAGGCCTAGGCAGGGGACACTTTGTGAGGAGGATGAGGAAGAGTCAATGGATGAGTAAGACATCTGTCCAGAGGAGGGAGGTACACAATGCTCTAGTAGTCAGTATCTAGAGCAAGGGTGGGGTGATGTAGAGCAGGCAGAGATCACGCCTCAAGCAGGGGACAGCGTTTCTTGGCCAGTTGGCAGTCTGCAGCACATGGTTGATTTCATGCTGCAGTGCCTGAGAAACGACCGCCGCATCGCCCACATTCTCAACACAGCTGATTATTGGGTGTCCACCCTCCTAGATCCTCGCTACCGGGACAACTTACAAAGCCTCATAACACCGTTGAACCAGGAGCGTAAAATGCGGAAGTACCAAGACGCACTGGTGCATTCCATCATGTTCTCCATTCCAACCGAGAGCAGTGCTGCTAGTGCTTTGCAAAGCAGCTCAGTGCGTCGAGGCAGTGGAGGAAGCTCTGCACAAAGAGGGAGCAGAAGCAGCGCCTCAGCACAAGGCAAGACCAGTATGGCCGAAATGTGGCAAAGTTTTGTGTCCCCGCCGCCACAAATGTCTACACCATCACAGACGGCTCCAGTCAGCAGGAGGCAACGTTTCCGTCAGATGGTGACAGACTACATGTCTTGCCCTCTTAGTGTACTCCCAGACAGCTCTTCTCCCTTAAAGTTTTGGGCCTGTAAGCTGGATACATGGCCAGAGCTTAGTCAGTATGCATTGGAGGTGCGAGCTTGCCCTGCTGCTAGTGTATTATCGGAACGCGTCTTTAGTGCCGCAGGTGGTGTACTAACAGACCGTTGCATGCGACCATCCTCCGATAACGTTGACCGGCTTACTTTTCTCAAAATGAACAAGGCCTGGATCTCTCATGAATTTGCCAGTCCTCTTCCAGAATAAATAATTGATTGGCAACAGTATCCAGGTCTCCTGTTGTGTTCATGTTTCTACCACCTGAACTGTAATCCCTGAGCTCCAACACCGCCAGTTGGCGCTCGGAAGTGCCGTCTGCACAGTCAACACTTGCTGCCGTGTTATTGGGGTTCAGTAACGTCAGCTGTTCCCCTGCTGTGCGGACGGCAATTTCTCCTGCTCTGTCCACATTCTCACTACTACAGATTTTAAAGTTGCTCCAATTACACTTCTGGCTCCACTCTGTTTTTAGTATTTACCCTGGGTTTCAGCACCGCCAGCTGTTTCCCAGCAGTGTCTTTGGCACGGGTACTCCCTCCTGCTCAGCCTGGTTCCAGCACGCCAGCTGTTTCCGGGTAGGAAATGCGTTGTCCTGTCGTGTTGCGGTCGGGTTAGCCGACTCTATGGTGCCTGCAGTTTAGGTGACTCCTATGTGGGCTGCGGGATCTGGCAATGAAGGCTGGTTCCATAGTGCCAATAGGACAAGCACCCACTGTGGGTGCCAATAGGACTGTGGGTTTTGGTAACTGCGGCCGGCTCGCGGCCTTGAAACTTTTTTTTACATGGGTACCTTCTGCTACCCATCCGGGTTCCAGTACCGTCAGCTGGTTCTCGGCAGAGCCTTTGGATTAGGTGCCTCCTTCTCGGTATCCAAGTTCCACCAACGTCTGCTGGTCCTTGGTAGTGCTTTCTGGCACAGGTACCTCCTGCTTAGTAACCGAGTTCCAGTACCGTCAGCTGGTCCTCGGTAGTTCCATTGGCTCTTGTACCTTCTGCTACCCATCCGGGTTCCAGTACCGTCAGCTGGTTCTCTGCAGTGCCTTTGGATTAGGTGCCTCCTTCTCGGTATCCAAGTTCTACCAACATCTGCTGGTCCTTGGTAGTGCTTTCGGGCACAGGTACCTCCTGCTTAGTAACCGAGTTCTAGTACCGTCAACTGGTCTTCGGTAGTTCCATTGGCTCTTGTACCTTCTGCTACCCATCCGGGTTCCAGTACCGTCAGCTGGTCCTCGGTAGTTCCTCAGCCTTCTTGTACCTTCTGCTACATTTCCAAGTTCAAGCTTTTTGAAATGGTTCTTGGTAATCACTCTGGATCTCCCTGACGAGGACCCTGAAGACGAGGACCCTGAAGACCAACCCGAAGAAGACGAGGACCCTGAAGACCACCCCGAAGAAGACTAGGACCCCGAAGACGAGGACCCTGAAGACCAAGAAGATGACCCTGAAGAAGTTGACCAAGAGGACAAAGAAGAGAAGACAACCACCAAGATACAGAAGAACAAGAGACAGAAAACCAAGAAGCAGAAGTACAAGAAGCTGCAGAACAAAAAGCAGAAGAACATTAAGCATAAGACTAAAAATCAGAGCAAAAGATAATATCTAAATTATAAGCAGAAGATGACTAAGCAGTGTATGGGGGTGAGTCCGTTCCTCCTCGTGGTGCCCCTGGAAAAGACCTGCTGCTGCAGGCCAAACTGAACGCGGACAAATCCTGTTGTAAATCTTTTGTGACGGGCAGAACGAAAGGTGTAATGTTCAAACTTTTATAGATTACAACTACAGGAATGCCTGTCACAAATAAGAATATGATGAAGAAGAAGAATATGAAGAAGATGAAGAAGTAGAATATGAAGAAGAATAATAGTTGAATAAGAAGAATATGAAGAATGTAAAAAAAAAGAATAATATGAAGAAGGTGAAGAAGAAGAAGATGAAGAAGGTGAAGAAGTGGATGAAAAAGATGCTGATGCTGAGGATGATGAAGGAGAAAGTGTGGGAGAAGTAAAAAAGAAGGTGAAGAGCATGGAAGTAGTGAAACATAAATATCTGACAAAATATAAAAATACTTAACATAGTCAATATTTCCGTAACTCAGAACGTCTTGAAAAAAATATTAATTCCTGCTATTCCATTTGATTGGGCTAAACCTCTATGCCTTTATTGTCTCCCCCACCTCCCCCAATACATTCTACATTATTCTTAGTTGTTTTCCTTCATGTAGAATTAACCTACAAGGAAAGAAAGGGTTTATTTTCATTCCGATATTTCTGTCCCATTGACTTGCATTGGTTTCCGGTATCAGAATCGGCGATATCCGATACTTTTGAGGTATCGGTCCGATCCAATCCAATCCGATATTTGCCGATATCGGAAGGTATCGCTCAACACTAATCGTGACTTAGCTATTCCAAACCCCTAAACAACAATCTTTGTTATTCCTTGCATAAAATAAAGATGTGCTGTGACCTATGGAATCTCTTGGGTCGGCCATATCGGTTGTCACTGAGTTCTACCAGGAACAGGTAAAATTTCGAAAAGTCCAAATAGAAGGTTTTAGAAACTTGCCACTTCAAGGACTTCTATTTAGTAGCATTTGACCTTGAGAGGGTTAGGTGATTTTGAGCACATTGCAATTTATGGACTACATGTTTGGCATTTATTTTAGAATATTTTACTTTAAGGGAATCTGTCAGCAGGTTTTTGATACCTCATCTGACAGCAGCATAATGTAGGGGCAGAGGCCCTGATTCCAGTGATGCATCACTTTGTTTACTGGGTGCAGCATTTGTGATAGAATCACAGTTTTCTCTGCTGTAGATCTAGCAGGGCTCTGAATGCTGAGCCCTGTATAACCCTGCCCACACCACTGATTGTATATTTACAGGAAGCTGCCAATGTACAGAGAAAGCAGCCAATCTATGGTTGGGGCGTTGTTGGACCAGGAGCCATGAGACACCTAGTCCTCTAGTGATAATCTCCTGCTGATAAAACACAGATTTTATTGAGACAGCAAAACACAGCCCAGTAAATGACACATCGCTGGAATCAGGCTCTCTGCCCCTACATCGTGCTGCTATCAGATTACATAACAACCTGCTGACAGATTCCTTTTAAAGTGCAACCAAACTTTCTTCCACGTTTAGCAGGTATTTTTATTTCCTGCAGATCAATGGGAGTTCTGAGAGAAAAAAAAACAGGAAGAAAGTTTAGTTACTATTTTATAACCTTTTAATCCTCATATTCCGGATATTTTAAAAACACGTCCTTATACGAGAAGATTACGTCTTTGAAAAAACAATCCTTGTGATTTACTGGAAGATGTTGCTTTTTTATATTAGGCAAAAGGGAAATGCTGTCAGTGTTGTCATAGTAATGTAACATTGCATATAATCTGGGGAGATGCAGACACAGCGGGTGAGGAGGAATATTAGTCATTTACACAACGACCCTTCATGTCCCTTTTTCCTTTAGGTGAATCATAGAGTTGTAGTGATCTGATGAGATCAGGCTGCACAGGACATTGTAGGCATCTAACCTGCTTTCTTCTAGAACTGAATTCAGCAAGAAAAACACTAGTGTAGAATAATCTCTTTACTCTGCTTCTATCTCACATTTCATGCTAAAATCAGCGAGTGTAGCAAACGGCAGAGATGGGCGACTATCCGGAAACTATGATGAAACACCATGGACGCCTTGCAGTGGAGTCTGTGCACTTTGGGAGTGCCCCTATTTAAAAGGCCGCTTATTCACCACTGCAATGATTCATCAATGACTTTTTCAGGCTTTAAGTCATAAGTATTTGGTTCATAAGTACAGTAGTTGCCATGTTGTCTTATATTGTACCATGTTTGTGGCTTATCTCCGGGAGACCAAGTAAATCGGAAGTCCAAAATCAGACATGCTCAATTGACATCTCACTGGGTGATCGGTTGACCGGCACCCACATACACATTAGGCGTTTGAACTGGTCTATATCGGAGGTTTTGGTCGACATTAGTATATTGTTTATGGGGGCCTTTAATGGACCTTTAAGGGACTCTGTCAGCACAGAACAGTACAGGTGCTCTTGGCATCATGGTGTCGCCAAACATTAAAATACACCTTCCCATCTGCTTATTTTCCCTCAATCTGACAACTCTGGCTTCATAGGGCCAGAGAAGGGCAAAGATAAATGGGAAACCAAGCAGGTGGGAAGGTGAATATAAACGATTGGCCGCACCATGAAGCCTGTATTTGGTTTGTCCAGTCATTCTGTGCTGACGAGTCCCTTTAGCTGCAATGGCTTTCACTCTCCCCTCTTAAATAATATGTATAGATATAAAAAAACAAAAGGAAATATGTTCTTTGGATGGGTCCTCACACCACAGCTGCTGTAACCTTGAAGTAGCAACGGTTCTGATGAAACATGCAATCTGATTTTTTTTTTTTAATTTGGACAATGGAGAATTAGAGCAAAAGATGTATCACAAATTTTAGCAATTCGAAAAGATCATTTGTATTGTTTGATGGTAAATATACTATTATCCAAGAAAATCTCATTTAGAGCTGCTGCTCTAAAGATTTTCAGTTTTGTAGTCACCATTAAATATGGGTAGGTAAAAGCTGGATCATAGTGTTAACTTCAGGGATAGCCAACTTAACAGGATTGCGACCCTATACCCTGGGACTGAAACGTGACTATACATTTCTCATGTATAGTCATCCTACCTGGTGCCTTCCCATCTTCCTCCTGCTGCCTCCCTCGCCCTCCCAGTCTTGCTCCTGCTGCCTCCCTCACCCTCCTCCTACTGCCTCCTAGTCTTCCTCCTGCTGCCTCCCTCGCCCTCCCAGTCTTCCTCCTGCTGCCTCCCTCGCCCTCCCAGTCTTCCTCCTGCTGCCTCCCTCGCCCTCCCCGTCTTCCTCCTGCTGCCTCCCTCGCCCTCACCATCTTCCTCCTGCTGCCTCCCTCGCCCTCACCATCTTCCTCCCGCTGCCTCCCCGTCTTCCTCCTGCTGCTTCCCTCGCCCTCCCCATCTTCCTCCTGCTGCTTCCCTCGCCCTCTCCGTCTTCCTCCTGCTGCTTCCCTCGCCCTCCCCGTCTTCCTCCTGCCTCCCTCGCCCTCCCGTCTTCCTCCTGCCACCTCCCTCGCCCTTCCAGTCTTCCTCCCGCCGCCTCCCTCGCCCTTCCAGTCTTCCTCCCGCTGCCTCCCTCGCCCTTCCAGTCTTCCTCCTCCCCTCAGATCAAAGTTTCTTTCCTCCTGTTCCCAGTGAGCTGCTACAGTGGCATAGGGAGTGAAGTTATACGTCTACTTTTAACCCAAGATTTGCAGCATATATTGTGTGTTTTATACAATACGCAGCCATTAAACAACCGGCGATCGATTACATGTAAGCTGATTGGCAGTTATTTATTAGCCTGTTAAAACAGGCCGATTACACTTCCACTAACACGATCGCATTCTGCGTCTAGATTACCATTGTTCTCGGCAGCACGTCCTGTTTATACGAGGATGTGCTGGCGAGAACTATGATTTTTAAGCTGGCTTAAAAATAATTTCACCCAATGAACAAGCATTTTGCTTGTGTTTTTTTGGCAGGATTGACATCTTGTTTAGTGTATGTGTACATGGAGTCTTTAAGAAGGAACCACTTCAGGAAAAAGATCACTGGCTTAACAGCTCGCTGTGCACAAATCTGCTGCAGAGTGGACTGTCAAATCAACATGCCGGGGCATGCTCTGGGCAGGCCTCTAGGACTGAGAGCCAGTGGCTCCCAGAAGGAATAGAGTTAATAATGTCTGGAGAAAATTATCAGTAGGTGACAGATGACACTGTTAAAAGATCTCAATTTAACACATTGGGAATTTTCCCAGCATGTACGTCAAATGGAGACAAAAAAACATGGCGTGAACATGGCCTAAGCCAGTGTTCCTCTAGAGCCACAGATCATGTTTTCAGGATTTCCTTAGTATTGCCCAACTGATGGAATTATCACCTGGCCAATACTAAGGAAAACAAGATCTGTCGGTGGCTCTTGAGGACCAGAGTTGGGAAACATTGGCCTAACAATCTACCGTTGTACGCTGACTTCTGAGTTCTAGTAACAACCATCAGAATTGAGAATGCAGCTCTGAATTATAACACAACTGCAGGACAAGATGAGTATAAGAAAGTATCTACAACTTCACTAAACTTTTTATTCGCAAAATATATGTAAGTTCAGCTGGCCTCGTACACAGTTCCATGACAGATTGATAGAACCACAAGCGGTGCTCGGATAAAAAGATGCAGGTTGGAATCAGACAAATGTAAAGCTCATTCCCAAGTAAACAAGGGGTAGGTAGACCGCCACTCAGACTCCAGACGTTGTATAGTAAGAAATGTAGCTATAGTCAATCCGTATAAGGGACAAACGAAAAACAGGACATTCTGGCAAAAATACCCTGACACTGGCCTATGCGTTTCGAACCGGAATGTCTGAGCCGTTCTTAATTATGGCTTCCTATACAACTTCTGGAGCTTGAGTGCCGTATTTTCTTGGGAATGATCCTTACTGAACTTTGTATGCAGATGCCACTGCATCTAGAGGTTTGGCGTACACCTACTAATGGGACATTTCAGAAGAATGCTGCGGAAACTTTCTGGTAATGAAGGATATGAAATGTTCATTTTATCCAGTGTAGGTTCAGGTAAAATACAAAGATACAATAACTTACATGGTTGTTCTAGCCACAGCAATCACTAAGTATTACATTCAGGTCTGGAGAGATAGCCACACAGCATAAAAGGCACATTGGTACATAGAGGCACAGAAGCATAAGGCAAGGCTCACACCACACAAAATTGGTACAATTGAGGAGCAACTTTTCCCCAAATAATGTTTTCATTTTAAAGGGAATCTGTCATCAGGATTTTGCTACCTAATCTGAGAGCAATGAGATGTATAGGCAGAGACCCTGATTCCAGTGATGTCTGGTGAATTCTAAAGGGCTTCAGAATATGTTGGCGCTATATAAAGTTTTTTTATTAGTAGTATGTATAACTTACTGAACTGCTTGCTGTAGTGTTTTTTTTTTTAAATAAAATCACAGTTTTATCAGCAGGAGATTATCAGTAGAGGACTAGTAAACCTGCTGCCATGTAGTCTAACCCCCCCCCCCCCCCACCATTGATTAGCAGCTTTCTGCGTATACTGTGCATAGGCAGAAAGCTGTCAATCAGGGTGTGGACGGGGTTATACAGGGTTTGGCATTCAGAGAACTGCTAGATCTGCAACAGAGAATATAGTTTTAATCAAAACTGCAGCAAACAGCCCAGTAAGATAAATATCACAGGAATCAATGTCTCTGTCCCTAAATCAGCAAAAACCTGGTGACAGATTCCTTTCAAGTGAAATCTACAATTTTGCGGTGATAATGGTGTCTTCCTTTAAGGGGTATTCCCATCTCCAAGATCCTATCTCAATATGTAGTAGGTGTAATAATAATAATAGCAAATATCGTCTATTAGAAATGTAGTATAGTTCTCCTGATTCGCTATATCACTTACCCCATGTGCAGGGCATTACCGTAGCTTAGATATCCATGGTTATGACCACTATTAGTTAACTAACTTTCACGTGATCAGTGCTTGTAACCATGAATACATAAGCTACTGCAATGCCTGCACATGGGGTAAGCGACATAGCGAATCAGAAGAACTATACTACATTTCTAATTGTGGATGTATTTGCTAATACTACTACTACACCTACTACATATTGAGATAGAAATTATATTAGAAATGGGAATACCCCTTTAAAACTGCCTCCAGAAAAAAAACTGTTTTGCAGACTTGTGGATTCATCCTACCTTCATGTAAAGTGTTATTCCCAACCTTCCAACGTGTCACCTGTCCACAGGATCGCTGATAAATTGCTGATTAGTGAGGATCTCAACTCTATCACCCCCACTAATCCAGAGACCAGAGCTCTAAAATGACCTGTCGAATAAGAGTGTTTCATTCATTTTCTTTGTCGGCAATTTTTGGCAGTCGCATAAACAATGAATGAAGCAGAGACAGCGCATTTCAGAGCCTCTGGATTGGTAGGAAACCATGTGGTTGGACCCCCACCAATTAGTAAGGTATCATCTATCCCGGGGAAAAGTGATAACTTGCAATGTTAGGAATAACCCTTTGAATCAAACCAGATAAAAATAGCAATAACAACTATAATTAAAAATGTAAAAGTGACACCAAGGTCATAAAATACAGTGGCTTGCGAAAGTATTCACCCCCTTGGCTTTTTACTTATTTTGTTACATTACAACCTGTGTTTTAATATTTTTGTAATTCGATTTGTGTGTGTCATCAGCATTAAATAGTTAAGTTGGTGAGGTGAGAAAAATATATACATAAATACAATTTATGGGATCAAATAACTAAAAATTATCATGTGCATATGTATTCACCCCTTTTGCTATGAAGCCCCTACAAATTTCTGGTGCAAGCAATTACCTTCATAAGTCACATGGAAGTCCACCTGTGTGCAATGTAAGTGTCACATGGTCTGTCAGTATATACACTTTACTTTTTCTGAAAGACCACAGAGGCTGCAACACCATTAAGCAAGAGGCACCACTAACCAAATACCACCATGAAGACCAAGGAGATCTCCAAACAACACCATGAAGACCAAGGAGATCTCCAAACACCACCATGAAGACCAAGGAGATCTCCAAACACCACCATGAAGACCAAGGAGATCTCCAAACACCACCATGAAGACCAAGGAGATCTCCAAACAAGTCAGGGACAAGGTTTTTGAAAAGTACAAGTCAGCGTTGTTTTATAAAACGGGCAGCACAGTGGCTCAGTGGTTAGCACTGTTGCTTTGCAGCGCTGGGGTCCTGTGTTCAAATCCCACCAAGGACAACATCTGCAAGGCGTTTGTATGTTCTCCCCGTGCTTGCGTGGGTTTCTTCAGAGTTCTCTGGTTTCCTCCCACATTCCAAAGACATACTGATAGAGAATCTAGATTGGGAGCCCCGATGCGGACAGCGATGATAATGTATGTAAAGCGCTGCGGAATATGTTAGCGCTATATAAAAAAATAAAGATTATAAAAAAAAAAAAAATATTCCAAACTTTGATGATCCCCCGAAGCACTATCCATTATTATCAAGTGGAAAAAACATGGTACCACAACAAACCTGCCAAGAGAGGGCTGCCCACCAAAACTCTCAGCTTGGGTAACAAGGGCATTAATCAGAGAGACAGCACAGAGACCAAAGGTAACCTTGAAGGAGCTGCAGAGTTCCCAAGCAGAGACTGGAGTATCTGTTCATACGACTACAAGCCATACACTCTATAGAAGTGGCCTTTATGGAAGAGTGGGGGGAAAAAGCCTTTACTTACTTACACAAAAAAAATTGTAAGGCTCATTTTGAGTTTCCCAAAAGTAGCGTGGGAGACTCCCCAAATGTATGGAGGAAGGTGCTGTAGTCAAATAAGACCAAAATTTTACTTTTTGGCAATTGAGGTAAACGCTCATCACTCCAAAAACACCATCCCCACAGTGAAACAAGGTGGTGGCAGCATTGTGCTGTAAGGATGTTTTTCAGCAGCAGGGACAGGGAAAATGGTCCGAGTCGAGGGGAAGATGGATGGTGCGAAATAAAAGGGATATTCTTGAGCAAAACCGGTTTCAGTCTGTCAGTGATTTGAGACTTGGATGGAGATTTACCCTCTAACAAGACAATGACCCAAAGCATACTGCTAAAGCAATACTCAAGTGGTTTAAGGGGAAACATGTAAATGTTTTGGGGTGATCTAGTCAAAGTCCAGACCTTAATACAACTGAGAATCTTGAAGATTGCTGTTCACCAGAAGAAACCATCAAATTTGAAGGAGCTGGAGCAGTTTTGCCTTAAGGAATGGACAAAAATCCCAGTGGCAAGATGATACTTAACCAAAATCTACAAAGTACTGACTTTAGGGGGTGAATAGTTATGCACACTGAAGTTTCCAGTTATTTTGTCCTATTTTTTGTTCACAGGGTTTATGTTCATTTTGCTTCTTGTAGGTTTTTCTGATACATGGCCATTGTGAAACATGCACTTATGTGCTGCATGTATACCAACTTAAACCAAGGTTTTTTTTTTTGGTTCACAGTTGTAGGCATGTGCTTTACATGCACTGATGCAGACCCTCAAAGAAAAAGTGAAATTTCAGGTTGTGAGATAAAATGCCAAGGGGGGTGAATACTTTCACAAGCCACTGTAGATTTCATTCACATTAAACATGATGTCAAGACAATATAGTGAATAAGATGTAAATCGGCACAGATGGATTTTTCAACACAAATCAATCAATTCGTGGTGTTTTTCAAGATCTCTGCTTCCGATTATTGAATAAGAACCTTTATGGCGTACAAATATATCCATAGTCACGTGTCCATCACAGGACCAGGACAAGATGTTATCTACTGGAAGGTAAATGATGAAGGATCCTAATGAATGACAGCAAGCAGAGATCTGGACAAAGGTTAGAAATTTATACAAAGAGTCCGTGTGAAAATTGTATAATTCTTCATCATACAAAGAAGAACATTTATTTGCTGACACCGGGCAGGTCCATTTATCACAGAACCAAACACGGTTATATGGATTTAAAACCTTTTCTACTTTTCCATCTGTTCCGCTTTTGGATAAAAGATACAGAATAAAAAATGAGCGAATATTAATGTGCAGGGAAGGCTTATCCAGAAACCATTGTACGGAAATATAAGAGTTCTAGGATATTCAGCCGGTGTGAAATGTATCAGACCCTGTAACACAAATCATATGGAAGACGACTTTCATAAGGAATATAAATGCATCCACTGATAGAAAAATAGAAAAACCTTCTAATATTCTTACCATGTGATTAGAGATCAATGTAAGAAGTTGCGTACATGAAACGGGGAGCACAGTCAACGACACAGGCTGCGTCCACATATTGGGAGAGTTTCTGGTGCTTACGCAGAACATACCTATATACCCTTATTCATTGTCACTTTGGCCTCCATCAGGGGGGTACATATAAGCATACTTTTTTTTTTTAAACTGTTTGAAAACAATGCAGACCGCTTTTCCGTATAGACTGAGTCACAGTAAAAAAAAAAAAAAAAAGAAAAAAAAAAAAAAAGTATACCATGCCCTATACATTTTCTCTACAGTATGGCCAATGCACGACATACACCACTTTATGGTGGTATATGTCAAAGGCTACATTGAAGAATAATCATAACATGATGTAAGGCTTTAATGAGATGTGAACACAGCCACAGTTCTGTATAATAAGCCCTACGTGTTAAAAGTGTCATTCTCCTTTAAATAACTATATACTGGAATATACGTCCTCTGTTTCTAAAAAAATATAACAAATGTCATGTCAGTTTTATAAATGAGCAGATATTACATGACAATATAATCTATATAGAGATTGTTAAAAAACTAGGATATGCTGAAACCTTAACAAAATATTACATTTATCGATACAAACTCCTCTCTGAAGTTACAGGTTGTAGAAATATTCTTCCTTCCATGGACAGAAAACCTTCTTACCCTGTTTAGCACAGTGATTATTTCCGAGTCTCGGTGTCATAACCAAGGCTTTATGTGGCATGTGGTAACACACAATGATGGAGATGTATCAATGCGAGGGCGAACGAGAAACCGAGCCGTTGCTCATTGCAGCCAATCCGGTTTCAGATCAAATTCAAAAAAATTAAGAACTGAAATCTCATTGGTTGTCATAGACAAGTAATCCATTCTTGTTTTACACTAGCTTTGATAAATCACCCCCATTAGTTGCCATTTATGACACCTTGCAACTGCTATATATTGCAAATTTGCATGTGTAGCGCACTAGAAAAATTCCAAAAATAATATGGCTATGCTGGTTGAAGAACACTAGGGCTATGCTGGTTGAAGAACACTAGGGCTATGCTGGTTGAAGAACATGAAATGTTTGACAATTTGCACATCGATTGACCCTAAGAAGTCTCCGAACCCTAATTCTATTATGTGCAATTAACTCATGAACTCATCATGAAAAGAGACATAGATGGAAGTTACACATATTTCCCACCATTATTTAGCAAGGTTACAGCAGAATCTATATATATTGTCCATCTGAGCCTCATTAACGGTGCCTATAACCAGCTATGAGCCGGGCCGAGCAGATCCCCCAGACCAACTTTAATATCCAGTGATGAGACTATTAAAAAAGTTCTAAAATTAAAATAAAGATTCTACTCAAATGACAGAAGGTCTGGATGAGGACCCTCATTATCTAGAGTTGTTTTTCTCGGCCAAGAACTCCAGTCGGAATGATTGGTCTGCTCTTCTATGAGGTCTTCCTGGCTGACGCAGGACTTCACTCCTTTTTTGTCAGAGTTGTGAGATGATTCCCTGAGGTTTAGGTCAGGAGACTCCTTGTGAATAAGGTCAGGGACAGACAGAGCAGTTTCAGGAAAGGCTTCATTTTGGTTCTCCGTAGACTCTGAAATATCAGCTTCAGCTAGTCCATTAGGCAATGTATCTGGCAGGCTGTTGGGTGACTGAAGATCGTTGATTTCACAGACAAGTTCAGAAGGGAAATCAACCGCTAAATCCAAGCTGACGGCCGTAGAAATAACTGGCTTTTCTGGGCTGCTCAGTACAGGGTTGGAAGAGATCATCATATCTTGAGTGGTCTTCAAAGCTCGGGAAACTCTCTTCTTTATTACTGGTGGCGGTGGTTCAAGTCGGGGGAAACTCTCCACAAGCTTGGATCTGTAATAATTGAGAGAAAATTGGGCAATGTATTAACTCAACAACTAATAAGGGAATGAAAATAAATTTGCAGTTAAAACACATCCAATGTCAAATTAACATGTTTATACAGAAGTTACTGTTCACTGTACAATGGCTCCAAGGCATATGAGGAAAGTCAGGTGCGAAGAACTGCCTTGAAGCAATCGATGAATATTTTGATCTATTTTCTTTTCCTTGAAGGTTTTAGTCTACAGTAGCGACCAAACGTTTAGCATTTTTTTTAAAAGGTGTGATTACTTCTGTCTGATTGTTGTGATGCCATTTTCCTGATGATGTTGGTAAACCGGAAGCAAATGGTTGTCCATATATATATATATATATATATATATATATATATATATATATATATATATATATATATATATATATATACACATATACATATATATACATATATATATATATATATATATATATATACACACACACACATATACATATATATATATATATATATATATATACACACATACACATATATATATATATATATATATACATACACACACATACATATATATATATATATATATATATGTGTTTGACATTGTTTTATGATGTAAGGTACCAACCAAGCACCTACAGTGAAACATGGTGGTGGCAATATCATGGTTTGGGGCTGGTTTTCTGCATCTGCCATTGGCCCTCTGCATATAATTGATGGAAATATGAATGCTACCATGCACAAGGATATACTGGAGAATGTAATGCTGCTACATGATAAAACCAAAGTAGGCAGGGGATGGAGATTCCAGCAAGACAATGATCCTAAGCATACATCCAATTTAGTCAAAAACTGATTGGCAAAGAAAAATGTTCGCCCGTTGCAATGGCCAAGCCAATCCCCTGATTTACACCCTATAGAGCACCTGTATGGATGAGTTAGGGCGACAAGTTGAATGGTTTGCAGATTTGCAAATGGAATGGAGCAAGATCCCTCAAGATGTCTTATACCCTAGTGGCTTCAATGCCCCATCGGTGGGGTGCAGGAATTAAAGCAAGAGGTTATGCTACAAAATACTAAGTTATGGCATTGTAACCAATGAATTACTCTCTATGTTATGATCAATAAATAGTATATGCAAAACTTTTGGCAGTCAGACAGAAGTAATCACACTTTAAAAAAAATGCAAAACTTTTGGTCGCTAGGCTACTGTATTTATTTCCCTGGCTCAACAACTCATGGTTGTCGTCCTGGGTCGTGTGCACATCAGCGTAGTCAGGATCTATGTAGTATGGGTTCCCAATAACTGTGCATGCTACAATCCATGTGAGATCATGTACAGAAATACTGTCACACACAGGAGACAATACCTGCATGTAGATAGACCCCAAGTACAGTTTGTACCTCTGTGTGTGTTTATGGAACCAGAAATGGTTTCAAGCAGAAAAATTATTAGTGGACCAACCACTAATCCCCCTCAACACAATTTTTTTAATCCACTGCCTAGAAACAGAGTTAACAATATATTCATCCATAACTAGGAAGAACTTAGGAGCCTACTGAAAATTACTGATACATGGTGTTAAAAAGGTTTTCATATAATCAAATCTATGTCCAGCAGTCCTACAGACAGGGCCCGCTGTACAGACACAATTGAATATAATGGTGGAACAGGGAGCCGCAATGATGTCACTAGATCGCACCTGCTATGTGAATACTTGGTCCACATGCTGCACAGAACGGGAACGGGACTAGGTGAATAGTTTTTATTTTAATTTAACACTCCTTACTTGGAGAGTGGGAGGTCTTCTCCCTTGAGATTCTGAGGAGTGTGTGATTTCCCAGTACATCCCCCTGCACAGTCTGCCATGGCAGCTGTCCACAGAAATACACAGCCTGCGCCACCTTTTACCCCGATAAACTAATGTGTGCACCCTTTCCTCTGTAACTATACTCTTGTACAGTACAGCTGGTAAAATCTGCACCCTACAACTCCATTCAAAGTCAATAACACTGAAGAAGAAAGCTGAGTGCATGGATAAGGTGGCAATTTGTTCAAACCAAAATACCCCTTGTAGCAAAGCAAGGTAGGCTAGGATTAAATCCTAGCACTCTAGGTCCTGATTAGGTGCACCTGGATAGCCAGGACTAGACCAAGGCCATGGGTTCACTGGTCAGTCAGCTGGGGGAAGTTGAGCAGAGTAGGTTGTCTTGGAGCTGGAGAGAGACAAGCCAGAATCTATGAGAAGAGACTGCACCTGCTGTGTTCACCAAACCGCATGCATCAAAGGCAGCTATGGAAGATCGCTGTTTTGTGTGACCGAACTGAGACTAGCTCAGACGTGTAAGTAGCCAGGGTCTGTATTGTTTAGTTAGTGTCTGGACAAGGGTGGGGATTTGGGATTACGGTTTTGTTCTGGTACTGTACAACCAGTGGAAATAAACATTATTCCGTGTGTGATACAAAAACCCTGTGGCTTAGTGGTCCAAGCGGCTACTCCATAAAGTAAACTCCTACACCCTTTAAAGTTTTTAAAAGGATGTCACCTTAAAAATCTCCAAATGACTAAAAGTACAATTCTAACCATATAAAATAATGGAATCCAATAATGGACAAGCACTCACATTTCTTCATTCCCAAGACTGAGAGTCCGCTCCTTGATGGACAGCTCGGATGCTACGTTCTTGTTGACTTCCGTGATCCCAATATCCCCTTTGTCAGTTTCTTTTCGTCGTAGAAAATCATTCACTTTTGCTCCAACTGCTTTTCCCAGGTTCTTCAAGTGCTGGGTACTGCCTGCCAAAATGCCGACCCCCGGTAAGTCCGAATTACTCGGAATAGGTTTTGCCAACTGATTTAGTGAAGAGCTCAGCTGTGGCTTTGGCATATGGGCTGCAATGGAGTTCTGGAATATGCTTTGGTCAACTGTGAAACAAACATAGGGTTAAAGGCTACTAAGTATCAGAGGACATGAATACTATTATCTTAACACATCATTGTACACAGAAGAAGACACTGACCATCAGACAAGGTGCTACCAGCTTGGATAGCTACGCACGCGGCATACAATTTCTCTTATAACTTTGCATTATAAAGGAAATCACCAGCAGAGAGATACCGTCTGTGAGGCCCCCAGCCACGAGGACACAGACAAATATATTTAGATCCTCATTAGGTAAGAGTTAGACGGTCGTATAACTCCGACGAGGATCACAACGCAATGCTTGGACTGGCCATCGGCTCTCCTGGCCCGAGTGTGACAGCTGCATAGAAATACATGCTGTCACGCTTGGGTCAGGAGAGCCACTTGTCAGTCCGAGCATTGCGTTGTGATCCTCGTCCGAGTTATACGGCTGTGTGACTCTTCCCTTATAGAGACACATTATCGGCTGTATCAGAAGTTAATGACCTGCTTTAGGTCTGTACTTTTTCAGCTTTAAGTTACATATCGAGAGTTACAAGAAGATGAGCACCTCCAGCAGCAAATGAGTTCCAATCAGAAAACCATTATTATTACTGGCAATCTTTCAGTATTATTCCCCCCCCCCCTCACCCCCAAAACTACTGAGAAATCAGAGTTTGAATTGATATGCAAATGAGGCTGAAGAACTATTTGTAGATCTGAAGCCTCTGTCACGCCAGCTCTATTCCACACCGAGCACCGCCTCCTCCTACTTGACTGATAGTCTCTATGTTGTGTGATTTCAGGAAATGGAGCCGTCAGTCAAGCAGGAGGAAATTGCTCTGGTTGGGGAATAGAGCTGGAGTGACAGAGGCCTCAGATCTACCATAGCCATTTGCATATGAATTCAAATGCTGATTTCTCAGTAATGGACTGGCAATGTAAAGGTATTGCTGGACTGGTCTTTAAAAGAGCTACATGCACATATAAATAGTTTTGCGGGTGAAATCCTGCTGACAGATTCCCTTTAAAATCTCCACTATGTCCTATGTGTATTTTCTTCCTTTACTTGGTCTCCTAAAAATTTGCATTCCATTATTATTATTCCACCTCTGTTATCTAACACTCATTCTATCACGTGAAATGATTTTCAGTCTTGCTTAAAAATGATAATTCTCGGCAGAACATCGTCTTGTGTAAACAGGACATATGATGCAGAGAACGACAGTCGAAAGCACACATAGCCATCTGTTACTGACCGGTCTGTGCACATAGGAACTGTGGCTATTAAATGACCGCCAACTGGCTTACATTACATGTAGCTGATCTGCGGCCTTTAATGCGGTGGGTCAGCAGATCTAAATGCCCACTTAGTTGCTGGGCCCCATAGCAGCTACTTTGTCTGCTAACTTGGTTGCCAAGAGTTCCTGTGTTCTCTATGAAAAAGACACTGCCAGACTTCCCTGGCGGTGGTTTAGGATCGACCATTGAAATTCCAAGAGTTGGGAGAACCCCATACACATTAGAGCGTAAAGTTTAACACAGTCATAGGTTTACGACCCCAATCCAATGTAAGCAGAGCGTTATAGAGCCTCTTAAATAGGAGGTAGGAAAAGTATCAGCCAGAAACCCCTATAACCATCTCTATCACGTATCTCCTCCAACATGATGATTTCAGTGCCCCATTCACATTTACAATATCTAACGGGATATGCCAACATTACTGACAATGGGACCACACAACAGCAAGATAATCACATACCTACATCAACACAATACACCAATACTGCAAAAAGAAATACACAAAATCACAGGAAACACAGCATCCGAGTCACAGAGCAGGTCGGCCTTTCAGCCTCCACAAACACAAATTTTCACAACCGACCATCAAAAGGGCAACATGAAAGTCTTACCTGACTCCGATTACTCGGATAGCAAATTAAAGGAGGAAATACAAAAACATTTGAATCCAAATATAAAAGAGGTTTGGCAAAAAGAAGCACCGCACATGCAGGGGGTTTATCAAAGGGACAGGCAGATTTTATATTTAGAGGCGCAGATATTCCGATCTTATAAAAAAATATACAAAAAGCTACTGAAATCTACCTGCATGCTCACCATATCATGCCACCATAGAGCAGAAGTATCTTTTCTTACTAGCAATATCTTGTACAGTTTTGTATATTATCTTTGATTTGATTCTGCAATGGTTGTTGTGGGTGAAATAACCAATGCAAACGTCTACAGTTTCCATGATTCCTCTACATCCAGCTGTCTGCACGCCCCTCTGTTAGAACGTTTATGTCTATTTTCGAGATATTGTTGGAATAATTCACTAGCCTAACATACAACACAGATCTGCTGGATCTGGAGACTGTGCTATCTGCTGCCCAGCATGTACAACACAATCCCTCCTCAGCTGGAGGAGAACTAAGGAGCAGTAGAAATGAGGGGCATGTGATGTATGACTTCTTCTACTTTTGGGGGTTGGAAGAGTTAACCATTAGTGATGAGCGAGTATGTTATGTTAAGCCTTTTGGCGAGCATGCTCGGGTGCTGGCCAAGTATCTTCAGCGTGATCGCCAAGTATCTTCAGCGTGCTCAGGTGTTATGTTTCAGTCACTCCCGTGATCATGATTTTGCGACAGTTTGACAGCTTTAATACATGTGAGGAATGTCTAAGAAACATGCATTCCTCACATGTATTAAAGCTGTCAAACAGTCGCAAATCATGAGCACTGAGTGACTCAAACATAATGGCTGAGCACGCTGAAGATACTCGGAAAACACCCGAGCATGCTCGTAAATCTCGAGTAACGAGCATGTTCGCTCATCACTATTAACTATGTTTTCAGTACAGGACCGCAAAGAAGCAATTGATGAACACCAGAAACAAGGCAATGTCCCTGCAGCAAGACTGGAATATAGAGCACGCTCAGAAATTAGCTTGCGTCATACACTGCTCAAAAAAATAAAGGGAACACTCAAATAGCAAATCCTAGATCTGAATGAATGAAATGTTCTCATTGAATACTTTGTTCTGTATAAAGTTGAATATGCTGACAACAAAATCACACAAAAATCATCAATGGAAATCAAATTTATTAACCAATGGAGGCCTGGATTTGGAGTCACCCCCAAAATTAAAGTGGAAAAACACACTACAGGCTGATCCAACTTTGATGTAATGTCCTTAAAACAAGTCAAAATGAGGCTCAGTATTGTGTGTGGCCTCCACGTGCCTGTATGACCTCCCATCTGATGAGGTTGCGGATGGTCTCCTGTGGGATCTCCTCACAGACCTGGACTAAAGCATCCGCCAACTCCTGGACAGTCTGTGGTGCACACTCCAGCCACATGAGGTCTGGCATTGTCCTGCATTAGGAGGAACCCAGGGCCAACCGCACCAGCATATGGTCTCACAAGTGGTCTGAGGATCTCATCTCGGTACCTAATGGCAGCCAGGCTACCTCTGGCGAGCACATGGAGGGCTGTGCGGCCCTCCAAAGAAATGCCACCCCACACCATTACTGACCCACTGCCAAACCGTTCATGCTGAAGGATGTTGCAGGCAGCAGATCGCTCTCCACGGCGTCTCCAGACTCTGTCATGTCTGTCACATGAGCGCAGTGTGAACCTGCTTTCATTTGTGAAGAGCACAGGGCGCCAATGGTGACTTTGCCAGTCCTGGTGTTCTGTGGCAAATGCCAAGCGTCCTGCACGGTGTTGGGCTGTGAGCACAACCCCCATCTGTGGACGTCGGGCCCTCATACCACCCTCATGGAGTCGGTTTCTAACCATTTTTGCAGACACATGCACATTTGTGGCCTTCAGGAGGTCATTTTGCAGGGCTCTGGCAGTGCTCCTCCTGTTCCTCCTTGCACAAAGGAGGAGGTAACGGTTCTGCTGCTGGGTTGTTGCCCTCCCATGGCCCCCTCCACATCTCCTGGTATCTGCTCCATGCTCTGGACACTGAGCTGAGAGACACAGCTACCCTTCTTGCCACAGCTCGCACTGATGTGCCATCCTGGATGAAATGCACTACCTGAGCAACTTCTGTGTGTTGTACTGTAGACACCGCCTCATGCTACTGTACCTCTAGGGGTGAGAGCAATGGCAAAATGAAAAAGTGACCAAAATAACAGCCAAAAAGGATGAGAACAGACAAATGGTCTGTGGTCACCACCTGCAGAACCACTCCTTTATAGGGGGTATCTTGCTAATTGCCTATCATTTCTACCAGTTGTCTGTTCCATTTGCACAACAGCAGGAGAAATTGATCCATAATCAGTGTTGCTTCATAACTGGACAGGTAGATTTCACAGAAGTGTTAATGACTTGGAGTTACATTGTGTTGTTTAAGTGTTCTTTATTTTTTCAGCACTGTATATTGCAGCTACCGGCTATGTTAGAGGCAGGTGCTGATTGTATAAGGGCAGCTCAATAGCTGCTGTTTAACCGTTTAAACACTGCCGTCAATATCTGGACAATGTTTGAAATGGTGCAGACGTCTATTTGGGCGCCCACTGCTCTTCCACTCCCACCCCCCCCCCCCCCCACCCCAATGCAATAGCGGAGAGCCAATAGAATACCATGACAGTTAGGGTCTTGAACTTTTTTTCAAAGTTCTGATCTTTTTAAAAACTTTTTTTTTTTTAAAGTTTGGTATCAATGTAATCGTACTGACCAGCTGGATCAACTTTCCAGGAAATTTTTACTGTGCAGTAAACACCCCTTCCCTTTTTTTCTTCACCATTTCATCCTATTTGGAATGTGGTTTCTCATTTTTTGAGTAGATTATACGATTATGTGAATGACGCCATTAAAAAAAAACAAAAAAAAAACTTGTAAGGCAAAAAACAGGCCCTCATACAGCCATGTAGGAGGAAAAATTAACAAGTTATGGCTCTTGGACTAAAAATAATAGTTGAATCCTTAATTAATTTGTTTTATCCAAAATAGTTACACTAGTGTCATGTAGAGACAAGTCGAAACATAAAGATTACTATGAATTATTAAAGTGTATTAAGCCAACCAGAGATGCTATCGTTTTTGTTAAAATTAGTACGAAGGTTGATAAGCTCTCACACTGTAGGGGCTGCTCGGGTCATCCGTTAGACACGTTGAATTTTAATCTTTGGGGGAAAAAAACAAGAACATTTAGCTGCAAAGGGTCTACGACAACAAGGGGAACCTGTCATTCAAAATAGCATCTGATGTGCAGGCAAGGAGGAGCTGATCAGATTGACTTACATTATATGGGAAAACTTTCAGTAAAACTTCCATTTTATTCCTTTAAATCCCTGGTGTATGTATGAGTCCAGTGGGCGGTCCTATTCAGTGACTGACAGTCTTTCCTGTATGCAGATGGCTATAGGACTGAAGCATACAAGCACCCAGGTTTTCAATGAATAAAATAAAACTTACACTGAATCTTTTTCAGCAAACCTATATCCCATTCTTCTCATCTTCTGATGACACCATGACCCATTCCTTTTGGGATTTCAGGTTTGAAAACTGATCCCATTGTAGCAAGCGTCTACTAATGGGATGCTCGCTCTCCTGTACTTTGAAGGTTTTTTTCTAATTTTATTAATGTGAGTAGTAGCTGAGTAATGAAGGGCGGCTGGATACCATTGGCTTGAATGATTTCTTCTTTAATGGTCCTATTGATTCCGATTGTTTGCAGTATCTGATGGTGTTTTATGAAGTTTGTTCAGAGTTTGGAGTTCTGTTCGCTTTAGATAAGATGGATAGAGATGGGCAAACCCGAACTTACAAGTTCAGGGTTCGTATGGAGAGGGGGAAAGGGAGAGGAAGATTTTTTTTTCCTTTTCCAGTTCAGGTACCATGTATTTTCAATGGGGTTCAGGTTCTGGTTGAAGTTCGGGTACTGTTCTGCTACCCAATTTGAACTTTGAAATAAAGTTTGGGTTGGGGACCAGAACCCAAACTTCCACAGGTCTGTCCATCCCTAAAGATGGATTTTGGGTGTTAATATTGACACTTGTCTAAGGTCAATGATGCCCATAGAGCTGAAGACCCTGTGTAGTAAGTCACAAGGTACTGCTAAGGAGATTCAATCCCTGTTAGGCCTCTCTGCTTTTGCGTCCCGGATTCGCTGATCTCAAATTTAATGGAGATGGTTTTGTTAGAATTAATCACCGTGTCTGCAGCAATCGTGATCTAGGAATGGGGGGCTGGGGGGATTCCTTTGATAAGAGTATAATGATACATCTGGACAAAAAAGGTGTCTTAGTAGCAATAATTGCTTTTCCTCAAAGTATCCTCTGGTGGTAAAAAATATTGAGACATTTGATGAAGTTTATATAAATATCTGGATGAAAGCAACACATTCTCCTGAAGCCAAAAATAATGTAGTTGATGCACAGTTATTATTTCAGTGTGACAGATCCTGCAAGTTGGTCCCAAGGTCAGAAGAGATGGGAGAATTTTGCCCCATGAGATTAATTTTCAGGTAGAAAAGTACTGAAAAAGTCAATTTCTGATAGAACATGGACTGGATAGGTTAATGCATTAAATGGAATCTGTTACGATTTTGAGTGCCCCATATGAGAGCAACAAAATGTAGGGGTAGAGACCCTGATTTCAGTGCTGTATCACTTACTGGGCTGCTTGCAGTAGTTTTGATAAAATCCCGGTTTTATCCGCTGCAGATCTCTGAATGTTGAGCATTGTGTAAACTCGCCCACACCCCTGACTGGCAGCTTTCTGCCTACGCTCAGTATACACAGAAAGCCGCCAATCAGTGGTGTGGGCAGGGTTATACAGAGCTCATAATTATGGAGGACTACATGGCAGCAGGTTTACTAGTCCTCTAGTGATGGTCATCTGCTGATAAAACAGTGATTTTATCAAAAATACAGCAATCAGAATAGTGACACATCGCTGGAATCAGGGTCTTTGTCTCTACATTATGCTGCTCTCAGATTAGATGGTAAGAACCTGAGGACAGAATCTTTGTTAACAAAAAGGGATAAAAGTGGAGTCAGGTAATGTGTTTGCATATTTTACCTATATAAAATCGTGGAACAAGCCACTTTGGCTGTTTTTTTTGTTTAGGGAAAGGCTTGTAAATGTGAGCAAACCTTAATCTGGAGCATCATTCTTCATTAACGTTGTCGGTAAGTGCCAACAAATAGTGATTTTTATTAAATTTAAAGTAACTAAGAGATCAAAGAAAACATAGTTTGCCAGGTAGTGGATTCCTGTCCAAATCTTCCAGGATATCTAGATATCAAACAAACCAGAAGATTGTGGAACATCTTTGGGCCTTGGTCAGGGGGTGAATCAGCTTTTCTCCCAATTCTTCCGGTCTGTTTCGTCTCCAGGTATTTAGCAGTCAAATCAGGAGGAGAAAATGTATTATTCCCACATAAGCCTGGAGCAATAGCTTCTCAGCTTCAATTTAGGTCTGTATTAAAGCAATGTCTGCAAGAGCTAGGTTTGCAAGGTCAGCATTTTCAAGACTGCAGTAGTCAGTGAAATTTTGCTTTATAGGGTATGTCAGGCCGATATTGACAGAAGTGGAGCTTATTCTTCAGCTTTCCCAAGTTAGACAGCACGGATCGAAGGACATTCATTTACACAACAGACTAATCGAAGGCCTCCAGAACGTTACACCACAGATAGATTTTTGCATCCTGATAAAGTAGTGGACATCCCCTTTAAGTTAGTTGTGTGAGAGGCCAACAAGTCAATTGGGGAACCTTGTTGAGCAGTTGAGTGAACAGTAGGGTTTAGAGAGCATTCTCCTTACCCCTAAGACAATTAGCTGACATTTTCTATTCAAATTTCGATTTTCAGGTTTGAAATCGGTTTAAAGTTCAAGATTAAAGAGGCCGTGGCCAATTTTCATGCAGAATAAAAGCATGTGTCATTCATTTATTTAAGCCATTTATGATCCTATGTGCCAACATGTATTAACACTGGCACAGTAGAAAACAATTGTTGGCGTTACTACGAGCCGTACTTACAGGCGATCATAAGGTTTCGCATCTGACCAGAACACTGAATCTGATCTTGATGTGGATGACTATTAGTACAAGCAATTTATTGATTTCTAATATTTCCAGATACTGTCTCTAAGAATGGAAACTCAGATCACCCAAAAAAACAAGATGGTCAAGAGCTCGTAAAATCCCGCTGCTCCCCAAAAACCCAGCCGCCTCCTTGTCATCCAATTCCTAGCATTGACAGCAAGAACATTCTCTGTGCCCAGGGATGGACATCTTGAGGGTGTGGGGGGTAATGGTACCAGTAGAGAATGGATAAATGGGTAGAGAGATTTCGCTGAATGAAAAAAAGGAAGGAGTCAGTGGCACTGACTTATCGGAAATGTAATTTTCGGGTTCTCGGGGAGAGGTTGGTCTCAGTGGCGGACCCCAGCTGATCAGTAAGTGGTCCTCTACCCTATCCATACAGATACGGAATAACCTATTTTGAGAATAACCCTTGAAAAATTATTAATATAATGTTCCGATTTTGCTGAAACCTTTAAGGCTATGTGCCCACGTAGCAGATTTGATGCAGAGCGTTTTTGCCTCTCTCTGGCAGAAAAACGCATGCAGATTTACATGCGTTTTTTCTGCCAGAGAGAAGCGTTTTTTTCAGCGTTTTTGCATGCGTTTTTTTCAAGCAGTTTTCCAAGCAATTTTGAACATCACTTGGAAAAGTGCTTGACAAGTTGGTCACACAATATAAATCCATGCAACCGGCATGGATTTATAATGTGTGACCAACTTAGATACTTTAAATGCAGCATCTATAGTAAAAAAAAAAAAAAAAAAAAAGAATTAAAAAGTTAAAAATAAAAAAAACCCTGTATACTCACCTCTCCGGTCTCCTCCCAGCAGCGATCCGCTCTCCTCAGTGTCCCGCGGTGTACTGGCAGGACATGCGGTGACGTCATTTAGTCATCTGATGGTCATGCGAACATCAGCTGACCATCAGGTTTTTTTTATTTTTAACTTTTTTATTTCTTTTTTTCACCGCGTGGTAGCCGGGATGAAGAGGAGTTGTAGTCTCCTCTTCATCCCGGGTACCACACGCACCGTGATTACGCTGCTAATTTGCGGCCATTGAATTTAATTGAAACGCAGCAAATCCACATATACCTGGGGTAGAAACGCATTGCGAATTTGGAGCGCTAATTAGAAGCATCATGTGCACAGCACATCCGAATTCACATTGATTTGCATGGCAGATGGTTTTACAAGCGTTTTCACGGCCGTAAAAACGCTACAAAAAAGATACGTGGGCACATGGCCCAAGAGGAAATACTACATAGGACTAGAAGAAAAGATAGAAATATAAGGTTTATTGTCATTACACTGAACACAGAACAGACAGGGAAAGTCAGCATTTCTCTAGGGAATCACCAGCGCAAGGATTTACAGGCAAAGAGTAAAGTCCTAAGATCAGGGACTGGGAGGCCTCACCGGTTCATCCTTATTGGCTAGGTTTGTACGGCATTACATTATTGTCCTTATCACTATAGTGCATGCAGGGGCGTCACTATAGCGCGCGTAGGGGTTGCAGTGGTACTCAGTCTCTCAAGCCTAGGGTGTCCAAAAGGTCTGTTTGGCCCATACAATAACTCCAATATTATTACAGAGCTGTGATAATAGGTAAATGCAAATAAAAAAAATCCTTATCAAATGTAAAAAAAAAGTGCAATGCAGAACATCATGATAAAATATACTAAGGATAGTATAGTATAGAGAGAATCACTTCTTATTTTGGCCACTGGTTCCCCTGTAACTATAAAGTCTGTGGATCCATGTATCTTGAGTGAAGCTGGTCATACGCAAGTTATCTGTCAGCAGATGGTTATAATGAGAGAACAAATAATCTGCGGTCCTGAGTAAGCCAGGGTCAGAGGGGTTGGATTTCTACAAGTCTGATCCTTTGTTTTCCCAAACTCATTACTGAATGTGTGTGTCTAGGGATGTAGAAGCCGTCAGAAAACAATGGTATGGAAATGGCCCACCTAAGCTGCACTGGTGGGAAAGTGTAACTTTTGCAACTTTATGGGAGTTGGTGAAAGTGGTTGGTCCTTAAAAGGAATCTGTCAGCAGGTTTTTGCTACCTCCTCTGGGAGCAACATAATGTAGGGAGATAGACTCCGATTCCAGCGATGTGTCACTTAGTTTACTGGATGCAGCTGTTGTTGAGTTCTTAGTAGCAGAGCTCAGAAAGCTGCCCCCGCCCACACTACAGCTCTACATGTACTTTGCCTATCGACAGTGAGCTTCTTATCAGAGGAGGGGGCATGGTCAGACCAGGACTCAAATGCAATGTAGTCCATGCAGTGATCATCTCCTGGTGATAAAACCTTCATTGTATGGAAGCAAGAGCACACAGCCTAATAAGTGACACATTGCTGAAATCTGTGTCTCAGCTCCAAACTCATGCTGTTCTCAGATTACACAGCAAAAACCTGCTGACAGATTCCCTTTCCCTTTAAAGAGCACCTGTCCCCAGGTAATAGTGCCCAGCTTTTTGTTCATAATTTATTACCGTATTTCCAGTATTCCGAGATATATATATATATATTTTTATATGGTATATTTTTATATGGTATATTTTTATTTAACCAGCCTCATGATTCCATACATTTGGGCCATTTTATTTAGTGCTGATCTTTAGTCTTTATCAACGCGGCAATGCTCACAGGGTAATTATGCAGAGCGGCCTAAAGACGCGCCCCAGAGGATCCTTATAGGCAAAGACAATATAAGTAGCACCAGATAACAAGGGCCTATATCTGGTGATTTAAAAAAAAAAAAAAAAAGGGGGTGAGGTGGGGTAATACTGATCAGCGGGAATAAGATTTAATAAAAAATGTGCTAATTTTGACTTGACTCTCTATCATGCTATATTTTGGGACGTGCTAAAAGTGGAAGCTAGAAACCTGAAAAATGTCCACTCCTTGGAAAGTAAGCTACGGACAATGTGAACACAAATCAATGCACTATTCCTTCATTTTCATGCAGATTTTCAGCATAACTTTTCCCCCCAATACCTTCAAATTATGTCTGTAATTTACTGCAATAATATTAAAACACTTACCGATCCCAGTCTTTTCCCATGTCCAGTTATGATCCTCTTCTGGCCCCTGTAACCCGAAATCAGACTATTCAGCTTGTTTTGAGTCTCAGACTTACATTGGATAAGCAGCACTGCCTTACACAGTGTGAGCCGGAAAAGTGGAAAAGCGGTCACGTGGGCCAGAAGAGGCAGGAGGGGGCTGGAAACTGCGGTAAATGGCGATTGGTAAGCAGTTTAAAACACTTATGTTACAGAAATAACGACGATGAATTAGGGGAAATAAAATGAGCTAAGACATTTTCTTCATGGCACAGTGCAGGTGGCCACCACTACACTCCAGGATATAAAGGAATTGTGAAGTCACTTGTACAATTTAAAGGATAAAAAGTAAAGGTTCAAAGCATTACAGATAGAATTAGCTGATTTTTTCCCCTTTGTTAGCAATCACATGTGTAATGAGTGCAGTAATATATTCACCGGTCGCCATTGTCAGCCGTTTTCAGCGGCGCTCTGGTACACTACGTCGGCACATAACAGCATTTGTGACCTGCTGTGTGGAGCAGAGGTCGGTTTTTAAAATTACTCAATGTTAATCTATGAGATTTGCATTTAGAAAGTAACAATTGCTCCAAACAGAAGATGCTGTGCGATGGAGCAGGGCTCAAATTAGGTCACGGGACACCATAGTGAACCGGAGCGCCGCTGAAAACGGCAGAAGACGACAGCAGGTGATTGCTAAAAAATAAATCACTAGAGTGCTACTTCAAAACCATCTTATTAGCTGTCCCATATTGCCAGGGAAAGCTACCAGCACATGGCTAATGATATTCTTCAAAAGTCCAACATATGGAGGATATTGAACAACAAAGAAGTGTATTGCAGGACTGGAAAGAGAAAGCCACTGCTCTGCAAAACGAACACTGGTGCCCGTCTTCAGTTTGCTAAAGGTCATCTCGACAATCCAGAAGGCTATTGGAACAGTGTTTTCTGTACGGATGAGACCAAAATAGAGTTTTTGATTGACATGAGAATCATTAGGTTTTGAAAAAGAAAAACACTGTATTACAGCATAAAACTTCATACCAAGTGTGAAACATGGTGGAGGTGTCAGGGTTTGGGCTTGTTTTACTGCATCTGGGCCAGGACAGCTACTATCATGAAACAATGAATTCTGAACGATACCAGCAAATTCTAAAGAAAATGTCAGGACACCTGTCCATGAATCTCAAGAGGGCGTGGGTCATGCAGTAAGATAACAACCCAAGCCGCACAAGTCGTTCTGCAAAAGAATTGTGAAAGATTAAAGTAAATGTTTTGGAATAGTCAAGTCAGAGTCCTGATTGTAATCCTTTAGAAATGTTGTGCAAGGAACTGAAGCGAGGAGTTCATAGGAGAAAACCCACCGACATAAACAAATGCGAAGCTGTTTTGTAGGAAGAAACTAGCTTAAAAGGGTATTCCCATCTCCCAAGTTACTATCACAATATGTAGTAGATGTAATTATAATAATATTAGCAAATACCTCCATTTAGAAATGCAGTATAATTCTTCTGATTAGCTAGGTCACTTACCCCATGTGCAGGGCACTACAGTAACTTAGGTATCCATGGTTACGACCACTCAGTGACAGTTAGTTAGCAGTTGTAACCATGCATACCCAAGTTACTGCAATGCTCTGCATATGGCATAAGCAACATAGCGAATCAGGAGAACTATACTACATTTTTAATTGGAGGTATTTATATAAAAGGTTCACATACTTTAGCCACTTACAGACATGTGATATTGGATTATTTTCCTCAATCTAAAAATGACAAAGACTAATATTATTGACTCATTTGTTTGTTTTGGTTCTCTATCTTCTTTTAGGACTAGTGTTAAAATGTGATGTAGTTTTAGGCCAAAGTTATACAGAAATATGGAAAATTCTGAAGGGTTCACAAACTTTCAAGCACTGCTATGCATGAGAATCTATAGGAGAAGACTGTGGCAGGATAGGTTAGGAGTAGGTTATGTCTGTAAAAAAGTGATTTTCCAACATAAATCCCTTATGAATCAATTACACATCGTACATAAGGGGAGCGAGGAACATCCCGAAATTATTAGGAAATTATTAGAAATGAAATTTCTGGTCCTTACTGCCCACAATAACCAATCACAGCACAGCGTTCATTGTGTGCGCTGCTCTTGAAAAATAAAAGCCGTGATAGGATTGGTTGCAATGGGCAGAGGATATATTATTTGGTGTCTGTGAAGCCTGGGTTTTTACAAATTGGGGTAAAGCCAATAGCCAAATATAAAAGTTATTTAAAGGAAGTGGGGGGAGGGGTTGTAAAATAAGCTGAAAGAAATGGAAAGCACAATTATTTAAAAGGAAGGAAGGATAAAGCTAACACTAATGTATTAAACCAAGAGTACAGAATACAGAAGACAGAGAGAAATGATAGAAATATAAGGTTTATTGTCATTAAACAAAGGAGAGGTAAGTGCACTTAATACAGACAAGGAAAGTCAGCATTTCTCTAAAGAATTACCAGCACAAGGATTCACATGTATATCGGGTTTTTCACACCAGAGGGCAGCAGAGAGTCAAGTACTAAGATCAGTGACTGGGAGGCGTCGCTGGTTTATCATTACTAGCGGAGTCTGTACAGCGTTCTATTAGCAGGACTATTATACGCCGGAGAAACAGGAAACAATGCTACAGCTTGCAAAAATGAAATATTTGGCTGCGGATGAAAAATAAAAATAAAAATAAATATATATATAATATATTATATATATATATATATATATATATATATATATATATATATATATATATATATATAAAAATTTAAAAAAAATAAATCAGCAGAGCCATTTCTAATTTGTAAAAAAATAACATTAGCAACAGAAGCCTCTCCCCATAGCTGTTCAATGTGGAGGACACACGGAGCGCAGCCGACTGGGTCACTTATTTGTTCCATGCACTTACCAGAAAAAGCTAAATTATTCAGCAGTCATTCCTGTACTGGAGGGGTATGGTCAAGGCTGGAGGGGAGGACTTTGAAATAATACATAGGACCATAAATAAAATAAATAAATAACAGGACTATAACTAAATAACAGGAACATGAAATAATAATAAATAGGACTGTAAATAAAAATAATATGACCATAAATAAATACATAGTAAATAATAAGGCCATAAATGAAATAGGACCAGAAAGAAAAAGAAAAAAATAGGACTATAAATAATAGGAACATATATAAATAATAATAAATAGGACTATAAATAAAATATTAGGACCATAAATAAAAAAATAATAATATTATGACCATATATAAAATAAACAGGACCATGAATAAAATAAGTACTAAAACCACAAAGAAATAAATAATAGGACTATAAAGAAATACATAAATAATACGACCATAAAGAAAAAAGAATAATAAAATATAGGACCATAAATAAATCTAAAGGTTTTAAGAATGTAATTGATAGGAGAAGGAACGCTCAATGTCATGTCTCCGGAGAATCTGCCCAGAGAGAATCACTTATCTGAAGCAAAGACCCTACATGCCCCCATATACATTAGATGGCTCATTGGGCTGACAGCGCCCCCATCTGACTCCCCCATATATAAATGGTCAGGGAGAGCAGATTAGACGGCTGCAGACACCCTGGTGGGGAGTTATGTCCTAATTTGCTAAAGGGTCGGGCGTTAAAATTCTAATTCTGACTGTCAGCGGGGAGTCGGGAGGCCCCATATACTGTAGATTGTCAGCCGATCCCGCTATGATCAGCAGTCACACCTGACAGTGGTCTGATATCTGTGGTGGTCTCTAAGGTCTTCACACACAGTAAAGTTAGAGCCCACTGATTGCTCCTGGAGTAAGACACCCCCTAATATGTATGGGGCCTCCTGCCTCACCGGGGGACACAAGGGTCGGGGGGGTTTGAAGTTAAAGGCGCGTTCACCAAGCATTTCTGTGCATCAGGCAGTCAGGACAGATGGCTTTTCTGCTGGGCTGACAACTAGCCCATTATGTGGCCACCACCACCCTGGATAGAACATCTACATATTTTAGTGACCTTGTGTGCAGCCGGTTATCCGTCCTTATCTGACAACAGATGTCTTGACCAGACAACCAATAATCTGCGGTGATGGGTAAACCAGGGTCAGCGGCGATGGATTTCTACCAGTCTGATCCTTAGTTTTAACCACTACCAGGTAATGGGACATCCAATCATTACAGGAGATCAATAAGAAGACAGTTAATTAGCTAATGCACATTGTGACCCCCGATTATCATCCTCAAAGGTAAACTGACAGCAAGCGCCCCCTGCTGGTGATGGAAACAAGTGCAGCTGATGAAGATAGGAGGCACCAAACAGGATTCTGCTCCCAAAACCCAAAGAAAAACATCAGGAACACCAATGATCCAACTAAGGTTTGGATTCGGTGGAGAGGGTCAGGGAATAAAATGACAGGGGCAAACCATGCTAATCAGCTCTCTAACAGAAGGAAAGAAACAAAAGGATCTTTTCAGTTGGTTGCCGCATCTTCCTACATGGATAAAAATCACAAAATGCCTTGAAAAACATTCAACTTTGCCATTAGTTTTATATTAAAAATATTCTCCATTTTCAAGTACTGAGTTTTATTCTATTGTGTACTATTCGTTGTCATGGTTACCGACCACCGCTGCAGTTCTCTTAAAGGTGGCTGGATTCCTAAGCAAGAAGTGAAGCACTCACACACTCAGCTATAGAGCTTGTAAGCGCTGCTATAAGCTGGTCAGATAGATGAATCCGGCCAGCATCCGTGCCCCTACACTCCTCCAATGCTATGGAGGCAGAGCGCCTCATATAACCAGCATCGTAGCCAGCGGTCTGCTCCAGAATAAAAGGGGATAGGACAAACCCTTCAAATATCAATTTATCCATTGTCATGTTGAAAACTTGTTAAAGGGTTGGACATTAACATCTGGGGAATCTATATCTGTAGATGGTACTTAAAAAAACAAAACAAAAAAGAACTAATTTACATACTTTTCTCCCATGAAGCATTGCTTGTAAAACTCCATAGTCATCTCTCTGTTTAAGGAGAGACAGTATTTTCCCCCACAAATTGATAGACTGGGGGTCCGGTCTGCTGGATGAGTTCCAGAGTAATGTGTGTAGTGTTTTTACACGATTAATACGGCAGTGAAGGTGTCCTGTACGGACGGCCAGGACTCAATTCCTGCAACTTCAACAACACATCAACCAGAGCGTCTCACTGACTCTGCATTAGGGCAGGTGCAGACGGCTGTAGGTTCTCTCATCCGAGAGAAAAGGGACGAATATGGAAATGACGCTGCGATCATACTGTGAGCATAGCGTGATCCGATTCTCTCGGATGAGAAGATGGAGAACAAAACGTCTCCATCTTCTCCATTGTGTCAGGCAGAGGAAATTGGGCTGCACTCAGATGTCTTCCGAGTGCAGCCCGATGATTCTCATGGACTCATTGACTTGTATGGCTGAGTGTGATCCAAATATCAGATCAAACTCAAGCATGCCGTGATTTTTTCCATAGACAAACATTGGTCCGACGTTTTGCCTGATTGCACTCGGACTGATAATACGTCCGTCGGGACCTGCCCTTCTAGATGAAAGCTGGGCTGGCACTGCGCTGGCAGCAGTCTCCACCGCCTCCACTATAACCGGACATACACGGCACCTTCCTCGATATTACACAGGATTTCTGTGGGATACCGGTGCCGTTCTCCGTTCATTAATCATCACCTCTGCCCATCACTGAACACTATTAGCCCCACTGAGCGGCTTTTATTCTCATTCTCAGCAGCATCCTGCAGTCAACTGTGAAACCAAACAATGCAAAAGCTTTTATTTCCATAAGTCACTCATACACAAGACTAATGTCAGCCGCATCCCCCGATATCGACAGTCTAATGTGTATGGGGGTGAAGGCGGATGGTCGGGTGAGATGCCGATCACACATGTCCGATTCCGGACTGCCATTCGCATTGTTCTGCCACAGACAACATCGGAGTGCAGGCTTCTCGGCAGAACAAACTCTCCTGTGTACGGGAGAGTCGGCAGAGATGATTGTTCTGCCAGTAGTCATCTAATGTGTATGGGCAACTATAAGGATAAGGACAATAAAGTAATTCAGAGACTGTAAAAAGCACTACTTTGGATCAAAAATTTGTAACAAGACCCAAAATATACAATTATTAGAAAGTTTGGGACCCCAGAGACAATAAGAACCATAGATTGGGGTGATATCTACCTTTCCTGACTCCTCCGTTCTCTACGATAGAGCCACTGCCAGACCCCTCTGATGGGAATAAAAGCTCGCCAAGAACAAAAGAATCAGCAGTCAGAAATCGGCAATTCCGGATCTTTACTTCCCCCATCATCATGTCGGAGGGGAGAGTGGGGTGCCCCCATATACCAACACTATATATCGTGCCAACTGATGCTGGCAATTTTAAAGTGTACGGGAGTCTTTAGACAGAGCCTTCCAACCAACAACTACATAAATAAAAGTGGCCGTGTGATCCCGTCTGGACAATATGGACCCCTTACTACATAGTGCGCACTATTGTGGCTACCAGAACTGTAAGAATGGCACCTGCCAGCTTCAATAAGGTCTTCTACTAGCTATAGCCATTAGTAAAAGATGCCTTTTGCCATTGACCCCCTTTGATGAACAGACGCCTCACCTTACACATCTCACCTACTAATATATTACTGTACCAGCCAGAAAGACAACTACGGAAAAGAACTGAGTGGTGTCGTAAAAGTCATAAAAAGGGAAGGAAGATGAAAAGGAGAATCTCCGAGGCTCAGGTCTCTGGACCTACAGACATAAGCTTGGGTGGATGTGAAACGTTTGTACATTCATCAGATAAGCCGCCCCCGCAGGGCTTTATACCAACGCTGACAGCTTTATTATACAATGCCTTTTGACTTTATTGCATTGTGTGTTACACTGTTCCGTCCCATAAAAAATATATCTGAAATCCGCACATTAGAACGGCTGCCTTAAGTGAGAGCGATCTTACAAGTCCTGATGATCAAGGGGCTCACTGACAGGTGGTCTATGTCCCCGGTAGTCTCATAAGACTGTGGTGGCCATTCAGAAGGCTGCGATGGATCCACCAAGTTCTTTTATACATGCCTTATATTGAACGGGGCCATCCTTGTGGCAGATGTCCATTAGACATGCCATAGCTAAAATGTAATAATCTAAGAGGCAAAAGCATAAACTAACACATCAGAGACGGCTACAAATCTGATGCTCTTCTTAGGAGACGCACAGTACTTCGTTATAGCGGACAGTGCAAATATCACACAGTACAAATACAGCGGACGCCCCTGATGTCACAAACACGAGACCGGACCAAGTCAATCTAGGTTCTTGAGTCGTTCCTCTAACGTTCACACTGCGATCTCATCGTCCAGACTGTCCCCCAGCATGTCTCTGTGCAGAACGTGAGCCAGCCTCCCCCCCTCGTCCTGCAAGGACTCCCTCTCTTCACTCTCGTCAGTGTTGGATTCGTATTCAGATGCAATTCCAGATTCTCTGAACCTATAAAGCTCAAGGCTGCCAAGAAGTTCACCAGCTCCTTCCCCCTCGCCTGGAACAAAGCGGTAACACTGCACCTTCACCAAGCAGTCTGTCCTACCTAACGGGCTGCCCAGCTGAAAGGACGGATCGGGGTCGCTCAGTGGAGGCAGGTCTTCTGGTTTTGGCGTAGAAGGATCGCAAAGCACTGGAAGGACGCTGGAACGGAAAGTGATTTCAAGGAGGCTGTCCTGAGATCCCACTGCAAAAGATAAGGAAATTATATTCCAGGGAGAAATATACGCATCACCGAGGACACATAGGAAACCCACACAGACAGGAGAGGAACAGCAAGGAGGAACGTTTATCAGATCCCTTCAATAACTAAAGGTCATGAATTATATTATTACACGGAACCAGTCACATTGAAAACTCAGTCTAATCTCTCGTCCGCATGTTATAGAGGAGCAGCTGATGAGATAAGGGAGAGGGAATTTATATTTTATATCGCCAACGATCTACTGACTCTGTACAAGAGGAGGTCTGGAGTCTACAGTTATGGACATCAACACAATGTGCCACAACCGGGAGCTTCATGACCAAGCAGCTGCATGCAAGCTTTACATCACCAAGCACAATGCCAAACGTCAGATGTAGAGGTGTAAAGCCACCATCACTGGATTCTGGGTGAGTGGAAACATGTTCTGTGGTGTGATAGATCACACTTCTTTATCTGGCATCTGATGGAGGAGTCTGGGTTTGGTGAATGCCAGGAGAGCGTTACCTCCCTGACTGCATTGTGCCCACAGTGAAGTTTGGTGGACAAGGGATAATGCGGAGAATGTTTTTCAGGGGTCAGCCCAAGTCTCTTCGTTCCAGAGAAGAGACCATGACTGTGCACAAAGCAAGGTCCATAAAGACATGTTTGGTGTGAAAGAACATGACTGGTTGCCCAGAATCCTGACCACAACCCCATCCAACACCTTTGGGATCAACTAGAATGGAGATTGTGAGCCCAAACCTCTCCTCCAACATCAGTGTCCGATCTCACAAATGGGCAAAAAAAATCCCACAGACACCTCCAAAATTTTGTGGAAAGTCTTCCCAGAGGAGAGGACACTGTTACAGCGGCAAAGGGAGCAACTCCATGTTAATGCCTATGGATAATGAAAAGTCATAAACGCTCCTGATGGTGTAAGAGTAGGTGTCCCAATACGTTTCCTCATATAGTGTGGACTTTTGGACAAAGATTCTGTAATCCTCTTATTCTGGGCTTAGTAGTCCAGTGGGTGGTCTTACTTAGCAATTACGGCTCTGTATGCACTCTCTTACATCAAAGACTATCGATCGCCAGGTAGGACCGCCTACTGGACTCCTAAGCCCAGCATGCCAAGACATTTAGAACCAAAAAATGACAAGCTATGATAATTTTTCCTATATACATCTATATTATATATATCTGTTCAGCCTCTTTTTCTCTATAACATGCCTGTAGATCAGACTGCAGTAAAGAGCAGACATCATTACATTTTTTTTTTTTACAGTCATGGCCAAAAGTATTGAGAATGAGACAAAGAGTAATTTTTCCAAAGTTTACCGCTTCATTTTTTGTAATGGCAATTTGCATATACTCCTGAATGTCAAAGAGTGATCAGCTTAACAGCAATTACTGTACTTGCAAAGTCAATATTTGCCCATAAAATGAACTTTAACCCCCAAAACACATTTCAACATCATTGCAGTCCTGCCTTAAAAGGAGCAGCTAACATCGTTTTAGTGATTGATCCATTAACACAGGTGTGGGTGTTGATGAGGACAGGGCTGGCGATCAATCAGTCATGATTAAGTAAGAATGACATCACTGGACACTTTAAAAGGAGGCTGGTTCTTGGTATCATTGTTTCTCTTCAGTTAACCATGGTTATCTCTAAAGAAACACGTGCAGCCATCATTGCACTGCACAAAAATGGCCTAACAGGGAAGAGTATCGCAGCTACAAAGATTGCACCTCAGTCAACAATCTATCGCATCATCAAGAACTTCAAGGAGAGAGCTTCCATTGTTGTCAAAAAGGCTCCAGGGCGCCCAAGAAAGACCAGCAAGCGCCAGGACCGTATCTTAAAACTGTTTCAGCTGCGGGATCGGACTACCAGCAGTGCCGAGCTTGCTCAGGAATGGCAGCAGGCTGGTGTGAGTGCTTCTGCACGCACTGTGAGGCGGAGACTCTTTGAGCAAGGGCTGGTTTCAAGGAGGGCAGCAAAGAAGCCACTTCTCTCCAGAAAAAACATCAGGGACCGACTGATATTCGACAAAAGGTACAGGGAGTGGACTGCTGAGGACTGGAGCAAAGTCATTTTCTCTGATGAATCCCCTTTTCGATGGTTTGGAACATCTGGAAAACAGCTTATTCGGAGAAGAAGAGGTGAGCGCTACCATCAGTCTTGTCTCATGTCAACTGTAAAGCATCCTGAAACCGTTCATGTGTGGGGTTGCTTCTCAGCCAAGGGAATCGGCTCACTCACAGTCTTGCCTAAAAACACAGCCATGAATAAAGAATGGTACCAGAATGTCCTCCAAGAGCAACTTCTCTCAACCGTCCAAGAGCAGTTTGGTGCCCAACAATGCCTTTTCCAGCATGATGGAGCACCTTGCCATAAAGCAAAGGTGATAACTAAATGGCTCATGGAACAAAACATAGAGATTTTGGGTCCATGGCCTGGAAACTCCCCAGATCTTCATCCCATTGAGAACTTGTGGTCAATCATCAAGAGATGGGTGGACAAACAAAAACCAACAAATTCTGGCAAAATGCAAGCATTGATTATGCAAGAATGAACTGCTATCAGTCAGGATTTGGTCCAAAAGTTGATTGAGAGCATGCCAGGGAGAATTACAGAGGTCTTGAAGAAGAAGGGGCAACACTGCAAATATTGACTTGCTGCATTAACTCATTCTAACCGTCAATATAACCTATTGGTACTCATAATATGATTGCAATTATATTTCTGTATGTGATATAAACATCAGACAAACACTAATAAAAACCAGAGGCCAGCAGATCATGTGAAAATATAATTTTGGTGTCATTCTCAAAACTTTTGGCCATGACTGTATATGTTCTCAATGGAGGTGAGGAACAAATTGGTTTTTAAAATTACAAAATGCTGCCAGTCACACAATATCTGGGAGATTTGCTTTGCCGTGTGCATGAGACTTCGGTGGAATAGAACTCTGTAGGCTCTTAAGAGGTTTCAAGAGG
Organism: Phyllobates terribilis; assembly: GCF_046119375.1. NCBI lineage: Eukaryota > Metazoa > Chordata > Amphibia > Anura > Dendrobatidae > Phyllobates > Phyllobates terribilis. The sequence continues at coordinate 86,093,640 of NW_027362768.1, read as the reverse complement.
CTTTATAAGAACATCTGTTTCTAAAAGGCTCATCTACACATGCATCATGTTGCCAAACAGCAGACTGTGCCCTGGTGGTCAAGAGTAGTCCATATATTACTGTGCAAGGATGGCTCTCTTTCTGAATGACTACCATTTTTCTTGTGTTGGCCACTGCAGCAGACAGAATAATCAGCCGCTTAGCCCCCTGACATTATCAGTCATTTACCTTTCTTCTCGGGAGCTAATCAACTGATTACTTACAGATTAAAGTAGCAGTTTTCACTTTAAAGGGAGTCTATCAGCATAAAATGACTATTCAAACCAAGCACAGGCGCTTGGTGCACCCTTGGTGTGGCCAAACACTTCAGTGCATCTTATCACAAACTAGTTTTCCCTATATCTCTGCTTCTCCTGTAAAGCTAGAGCTGTCAATCAAGGAAGAGAAGGGCGGAGATCGATATAAAACATACAGGTAGGAGGTGCACTGTTTGCCCAGGCCAAAGGTGCGCTAAGTGCTGGTGCTTAGTTTGAACAGTCAAGTAAAGTAACAACCGCAACTGCCCATCTGAAGAAGAACTTACTGGCATTTTTTCCAGACAACTTGTACTCCAGTTCCTGCACTTGTTTTACCAGCAGAGATATGTGCTGCAGCAAGTCCTTATTCTGCAAGAGCAGCTGGTGGACCCTCGCCTGGGACTCCAGCCGGGCAGCCGCTTCTGCCGACAGCTGGTCCTTCAGCAGATGAACCTGTGAAGCACAGGACATTCTCCAGTACATGAGGCATTACTTAGTTCTTCCATTGTTATATGTGCACTTTTATCATCTCTCTCTTCTCTTACCTGTGCGACAGCTACTTGTGTCTGCTGCTGCTGTTGCTGTAGTTGCTGCTGAAGCAGTTGGATTTGGTGGTGAACAGAGAGCGGAGTTCCTGGGGAAAGCTGGGTGTCTGATGGGAGCAACATCCTGGGAGAGGCTATAACTTTGTCCTGAAGAGAAGTGAAAATCAAGGTCAGTGAATGTGACCTACCACTACCACGGTTATATTTAAAGGGGTTGTGCAAGTAAAAATGAAAAAAAAGTCTCTAAAGTGCATGTGTTTTCGGCAAAGAAACATTTTTGCAATTGGGTTTCGTTACATATGTTGCACCACTTGGCGTTTACAGGCTCTTTGTTTAATTGAACAGTTAATTATGAAGTGGTCTGTAGTCATGAATCGACTGAGAAAAACTTAGAAAAAAAGACAGATAAAAGAGTTACCAACTCTCTCTTCAGACCTTTAGAATGAGCTCACTGACAGATTCTCAGATCACTCATTCTGCAGCCATGCTTAGATTTGTTGTTTAAAGCAATGCATCATATTGTTTAAAGCAATGCATCATAAATGCTTTGGAAAGAAGGAAAAGGTGGAGATTGGACAACTAGCAGCATTAGATGGAGGCCGATGTGTCTAATTCTAATCTTTGTACAATGCTACAGAATATGTGGGAGCTAAAAAAGCAACAGGGAAAAAGGGTAAGTGTTATCAGCAATTAGAGGTATATAATGATCCCAATTATCTCAATGTGAAAACAGGAATCTTACAATTATTTTCTTTTCATCAGGACAGTCACTTTCCCGCTTTACTGCATCCAAATCCGTAACGCCACGATTAAATTTAGGGCGCTGGTCTCCAGGCAGAGGACTGTCCAAAGCGTCAATATCGGTCTCATCGGCATTGTGATCCACGCTGGCGACTACATGAGTTACTGAAGAATAAATGTAGGACACACATCATGGCAAACACCAGCATAGGAAGCAGATGAGAAGGCAATCCCAACATGTAAATCTAACTTACATCAGTGGGGTCCGACCATTGGGACCACCACCAATCCCAAGAATATGACTATAAAATGTTTCATCAGAATGGAGCGGTGGCCATCTCTTCATTCATTCTCTATAAGACTGCCAGAAAAAAAGGGAGGAAGGGAGGGGCACAAGGGATGGTGGAAGGGAGGGGCGCAAGGGATGGTGGAAGAGAGGGGCGCAAGGGACGGAAGGAAAGGAGGGAAGGAAAGGAAAGGAGGGAAGGAAAGGAAAGGAGGGAAGGAAAGGAAAGGAGGGAAGGAAAGGAAAGGAGGGAAGGAAAGGAAAGGAGGGAAGGAAAGGAAAGGAGGGAAGGAAAGGAAAGGAGGGAAGGAAAGGAAAGGAGGGAAGGAAAGGAAAGGAGGGAAGGAAAGGAAAGGAGGGAAGGAAAGGAAAGGAGGGAAGGAAAGGAAAGGAGGGAAGGAAAGGAAAGGAGGGAGGGAGGGAGGAAGGGAGGGAGGGAGGGAGGAAGGGAGGGAGGAAGGGAGGGAGGAAGGGAGGGAGGAAGGGAGGAAGGAAGGAAGGAAGGAAGGAAGGAAGGAAGGAAGGAAGGGAGGGAGGAAGGAAGGAAGGGAGGGAGGAAGGGAGGAAGGAAGGGAGGGAGGAAGGAAGGAAGGGAGGGAGGAAGGAAGGGAAGGAGGGAAGGGGGGAGCGAGGAACAATGAACAACAACGCGCATGCGCGGCCACTGCTCTATTCTAATGGGTTATTTTAGATCCCCAATGACCTGTGGTTTAGTGGCGGTCAATCCACTAGGAGCACCACTGATCCACAGTTTAACTTTACATGTTGGGAAGAAACCCTTTAATGATGCAAGGAATGAGAATAATCACAGCAAAACATTGATATACAACAAGGACTAAGAAAATTAACATTTTTTAACTAAGGATAACATCCAGGCAACATACAAGCCATGTGACATGGTAGGAAACGTGGCTCTTGTATGTCATTTACCTGGCATGCCGGAGTCATCAGTGCTCTTTTCGCTCTCAATATCCTCCCGTCCATCCCCTCCTTCTTCTGTGTGCTGCAAACTCAGCTTGTGGCAAACCTCGAACGCTTGGCCCACAGTCCGCACCACTCGCATGGCTTGGCTCTACAAAAAACACAGTGTAAATTCAGTATAACAAGGCAGGGCAGCGTGCAATGAACGTAGGTGAGACTTCTACAGCTTCATGGAACGTGTGGAGGATGAACATTCACTAGTAGATGGTGCAAAGGCATCCACTAAACAAGTGCTCAAATGCAAATATCCAGGACAGATTCATTCTACAGGGTTAAAGACCCTAGGGGGTGCAGGATGACGGAGGGTAGCCACTACTGGCTGCATGTGTGCCAACATTTTCTTCCCACCATTCTGCATCACATAAGTGCAGTGTAAGTCCCCCATTCTGATGATCGCTGGGGGCAGCAGTCGTACAATCCACACCGATCTATAGATTATCACATCATATCAAGCATAGGTGATCATTTCTGAAGCCTGCATGACCCCTTTGATAACAGAATCACTGCTACAGTTAATAGTTTCGGCTCAAAGAGCATAAAAGCACCACCACCAGTTTAGTTAGAAGTGCGTAATACCTAGTAAATGAGGATGGAACAACGATATACATACAGACCACAAAACTACCATACAAATATGGTGTAATTAGTGGGATTAAGAAATCTCCCACTAGAGGCACCACTGAATTATATCCATTGATAGGATATACGTGCGCTGTGTACAGTACACCGACATCTATGGAGCGTGTGCACAGGTTGTGCCTTGTGGACAGATTCCTACCAATTAGCACACTGATTACAGGACAGTCTCGACATTTGGCCTATTACATTCCAGGAAAAAAAGAAGTCTACAGACCTGCTAATAAGAATATGAAATAAGTACACTGCTCAAAAAAATAAAGGGAACACTCAAATAACACATCCTAGATCTGAATGAATGAAATATTCTCACTGAATACTTTGTTCTGTACAAAGCTGAATGTGCTGACAACAAAATCACACAAAAATCATCAATGGAAATCAAACTTATTAACCAATGGAGGCCTGGATTTGGAGTCACCCCTAAAATTAAAGTGGAAAAACACATTACAAGTTATTATTATTATTATAGCGCCATTTATGCCATGGCGCTTTACATGTGAAAAAGGGGTATAATACAAGAACAATTACAATAAATCTTGAACACGATGTGACAGCGACTGGTACAAGAGGAGAGAGGACCCTGCCCGCGAGGGCTCACAATCTACGAGGGATGGGTGAGGATACAGCAGGTGAGGGTAGAGCTGGTCATGGAGCGGTGGTTACTGCGGATTGTAGGCTTGTCGGAAGAGGTGGGTCTTCAGGTTCCTTTTGAAGGTTTCCATGGTAGGAGAGAGTCTGATACGTAGAGAGTTCCAGAGTAGGGGGGAAGCACGGGAGAAATCTTGTATGCGATTGTGGGAGGAGGAGATAAGAGGGGAGTAGAGAAGGACATCTTGTGAGGATCGGAGGTTGCGTGCGGGTATGTAATGGGAGACTAGGTTGGAGATATATGGAGGAGACAGGTTGTGAATGGCTTTGTATGTCATGGTTAGGGTTTTGAACTGGAGTCTCTGAGCAATGGGGAGCCAGTGAAGAGATTGACAGAGAGCAGAGGCCGGGGAATAGCGGGGGGACAGGTTGATTAGTCGAGCAGCAGAGTTTATGATAGATTGGAGGGGTGCGAGAGTGTTAGAGGGGAGGCCACAGAGCAGGAGGTTGCAGTAGTCAAGGCGGGAGATGATGAGGGCGTGCACTAGTGTTTTTTTTGCAGATTCATGGTTTAGGAATGTGCGGATCCGGGAGATATTTTTGAGTTTGAGTCGGCGGGAAGTGGAAAGGGCTTGGATATGTGGTTTGAAGGAGAGTTCCGAGTCCAGGGTTACCCCAAGGCAGCGAGCTTGAGGGACTGGGGAGAGTGGGCAGCCATTGATGTTGATAGATAGGTCAGTTGGGAGGGTTGAATGAGATGGCGGAAAGATAATGAATTCTGTTTTGTCCATGTTAAGTTTTAGAAATCTGGCAGAGAAGAAGGATGAAATAGCGGACAGACATTGTGGGATTTTGGTTAGTAAGGAGGTGATATCGGGTCCAGAGAGGTAGATCTGTGTGTCATCAGCATAGAGGTGATAATGAAAGCCATGAGACTCTATGAGCTGTCCCAGGCCAAAGGTGTAGATGGAGAAGAGCAGGGGTCCTAGAACTGCACCTTGGGGGACACCGACAGATAGGGGGCGAGATGAGGAGGTGGTGTGTGGGTGGGAGATACTGAATGTCCGGTCTGTTAGGTATGAGGAGATCCAGGATAGGGCCAAGTCTGTGATGCCGACAGATGAGAGAGTCTGTAGTAAGAGGGAATGGTCTACTGTGTCAAATGCAGATGACAGGTCTAGGAGGAGGAGGACAGAGTAGTGTCGCTTAGATTTGGCGGTTAGTAGGTCGTTGGTGACTTTAGTCAGTGCAGTTTCAGTAGAATGGTGCGGTCGGAAACCAGATTGTAGGCGGTCAAAGAGGGAGCAGGAGGAGAGGTGGGAGGACAGCTCAGAATGGATGTGTTGTTCCAGTAGTTTTGAGGCATAGGGGAGAAGTGATATGGGGCGATAGCTAGACACGGAGGATGGGTCAAGGGAGGGCTTTTTAAGGATGGGTGTGATTGAGGCATGTTTGAAGCATGAGGGGAAGATACCAGTTGTTAGTGACAGGTTGAAGAGGTGGGCTAGAGGTGGGCTAGAGCTGGGAGGAAGATGGTGGTAAGGTTTGGGATGAGGTGGGATGGGATTGGGTCAAGTTTACAGGTGGTGAGGTGTGATTTGGAGAGTAAGGAGGAAAGTTGATGTTCAGAAATGGTGGAGAATGTAGTTTTGGAGGAAGAGGGTTGAGTAGGTGTGGGGAGGGGCTGTGGGGGCTTTAGGCAAAAGCTTTGTCTGATGGTGTCAATCTTCTTCTTGAAGAATGAGGCAAAGTCTTCGGCTGAAATAAGAGGAGAGGGAGGAGGCACTGGGGGACGGAGGAGAGAATTGAAGGTGTTGAATAGTTGTTTGGGGTTGTGAGACAGGGAGGATATGAGAGATGAGAAGTATGTTTGTTTTGCTGCAGCGAGTGTGGACTTGAAGGTAGTGAGGGACTGTTTGAATGCTATGAAGTGCTCATGGGAGTGGGACCTTTTCCATCTACGCTCAGCAACCCTGGAGGCCCGTCGCAGTTCTTTAGTTAGGCTGGTGTGCCAGGGTTGTCTGTTGATTGTGCGAGCCTTGGTATGTGTGAGGAGGGCGTCCGAATCGAGAGCTGCAGCTGTTGTGGTGTTGTATAAAGTGGCAGCAACATCTGCATCATGTAAGGAACTAATGTCTGTAAGAGGTAGGAGGGATTCAGAGAGAGAGTGTAGGTCAAGGTGTTTGATATTTCTATGAGGGTATGCAAGTTTGTGGAGTGGGGATTGTTGCCCCGGGGAGGAGAGAGAAGAGAATGTGAGTAGGTTGTGGTCAGAAAGAGGGAGAGGTGAGTTAGAGAAGTTAGATAGGGAACAGAGGCGGGTGAAGATGAGGTCCAGTGTGTGGCCGTCTTTGTGGGTGGGTGTGGAAGACCACTGAGTAAGACCAAAGGAGGAAGTGAGGGATAGAAGCTTAAAGGCAGATGAGAGGGAAGTGTCAATGGGGATGTTAAAGTCGCCCATGAGGATAGTGGGGATGTCAACGGAGAGGAAATGAAGTAGCCAGGTGGTGAAGTGGTCAAAGAAAGTGGTGGTTGATCCTGGTGGGGCGGGGGGTATGGGAGAGGTGGAATCCGCCATACGAAAGTGCAGCAGGAGAAGCTGTGTCGGAGGGGGTGAGCCAGGTTTCAGTGATGCTGAGGAAGGAAAGCTTGTTAGTGATGAAGAAATCGTGAATGTAGGAAAGTTTATTGCAGACAGAGCGAGCATTCCATAGAGCTCCTGTTAGTGGATCTGGGTAAGCGGGGGGCTGGGCGGATGGGTATAAGGTTAGAAGGGTTACGAGAGTTTGGGATAGATCGTGGGTAGGAGGTGGAAGTGATTGTAGGGATGTGGTGAGGAGGGCCGGGATTTGGAAAGATGTCGCCGGCAGTAAGGAGGAGCAGAGAAAGCATTAGTAGGTGGGAGCAGGAGAGGGCATGAGGTGACTGTCTGTGTTTGGAGACAAAGGATTGTATGTTGAGGAATAGCTCTGAGGAGGAGGTGAGATGGGTGGGGAGAAAGGAGGGAGAGATGAAGAGTTCCTTACTAGGTGTAGGGATTAGGGGTGGTTGTAAGAAGTGAAGGATTAAGGAGGTGAGAGTGAAAACAAACAAACATTGTTTACTGTGAAAAAGTATCCAGTTACCTTCAGTTCACTTCAGGTTCAATTTAGGATTAATTCAAATTTCAGACACTTCAGCTAATGGACACTTAAGGTGATGGACACAGACTAAAGTCTAACAGACTCCTAGTTCACAAAATATGGGCTACAGAATTGATCCAGGTTGATCCAACTTTGATGTAATGTCCTTAAAACAAGTCAAAATGAGGCTCAGTATTGTGTGTGGCCTCCACGTGCCTGTATGACCTCCCTACAACGCCTGGGCATGCTCCTGATGAGGTTGCGGATGGTCTCCTGTGGGATCTCCTCCCAGACCTGGACTAAAGCATCCGCCAACTCCTGGACAGTCTGTGGTGCAATGTGACGTTGGTGGATGGAGCAAGACATGATGTCCCAGATCTGCTCAATCGGATTCAGGTCTGGGGAACAGTCCATAGCCTCAATGCCTTCATCTTGCAGGAACTGCTGAAACACTCCAGCCACATGAGGTCTGACACTGTCCTGCATTAGGAGGAACCCAGGGCCAACTGCACCAGCATATGGTCTCACAAGGGGTCTAAGGATCTCATCTAGGTAGCTAATGGCAGTCAGGCTACCTCTGGCGAGCACATGGAGGGCTGTGCAGCCCTCCAAAGAAATGCCACCCCACACCATTACTGACCCACTGCCAAACAGTCATGCTGAAGGATGTTGCAGGCAGCAGATCGCTCTCCACGACGTCTCCAGACTCTGTCATGTCTGTCACATGTGCTCAGTGTGAACCTGCTTTCATCTGTGAGGAGCACAGGGCGCCAGTGGAGACTTTGCCAATCCTGGTGTTCTGTGGCAAATGCCAAGCGTCCTGCACGGTGTTGGGCTGTAAGCACAACCCCCATCTGTGGACGTCGGGCCCTCATACCACCCTCATGGAGTTGGTTTCTAACCGTTTGTGCAGACACATGCACATTTGTGGCCTGCTGGAGGTCATTTTGCAGGGCTCTGGCAGTGCTCCTCCTGTCCTTCCTTGCACAAAGGCGGAGGTAGCAGTCCTGCTGCTGCGTTGTTTCCCTCCTACGGCCCCCTTCACGTCTCCTGGTGTACTGGCCTTTCTCCTGGTAGCGCCTCCAGCCTCTGGACACCAAGCTGACAGACACAGCAAACCTTCTTGCCACAGCTCGCATTGATGTGCCATCCTGGATGAGCTGCACTACCTGAGCAACTTCTGTGGGTTGTAGAGTCTGCCTCATGCCACTACGAGTGTGAAAGCACAACCAACATTCAAAAGTGACCAAAACATCAGCCAGAAAGCATTGGCACGGAGATGTGGTCTGTGGTCCCCACCTGCAGAACCACTCCTTTATTGAGGGTGTCTTGATAATTGCCAATAATTTCCATCTATTGTCTATTCCATTTGCACAACAGCATGTGAAATTGATTGTCAATCAGTGTTGCTTCCTAAGTGGACAGTTTGATTTCACAGAAGTTTGACTTACTTGGAGTTATATTCTGTTGTTTAAGTGTTACCTTTATTTTTTGAGCAGTGTATATCAGTAGGGCTCTGTTCACACATTAGTTTTATACAAATAGAATAAGATCTGTTTCATCAGTTATCCATTTGAAGCAGGGCTGCCCCGTTGATCATTATGGGGTTACTTTTGTATCCGCTTTTTTTTTTTAGAACAGAAGAATACTTGCATAACTGATGCAACAGATCTCTTTCCCTTTGTCTGTCTGTCTTTGCTTTTCATATGTCCATCTTCCAAAACAGAAACAGAGAGGTGGCATATAGACAAGTTAAGTAAAATGCATGGAAATGTGGATTAGAATAAAAAACTCCACTAACAAGCAGGGAATAAGTGGGCAGCATGGTGGCTCAGTGGTTAGCACTGCAGCCTTGCAGCGCTGGGGTCGTGGGTTTGAATCCCACCAAGAAAACATCTGCAAGGAGTTTGTATATTCTCCCCGTGTCTGCATGGGTTTCCTCCGGGTTCTTCGGTTTCCTCCCACACTCCAAATACATACTGATAGGGAATCTAGATTGTGAGCCCCAATGGGGACAGTGGCTGTTCCTGACCCTCTTGTACCCAATCACTGAGCTCAGCTGCTGATTAGCAGCAGTGGTCACATGTGCTGTAGTTGTGAAGTTACGGGTACAACCTATCAACAAATACCAGCACAGCAGAGGCCGCGCTGGACCTGGGGAGGGCAATAATGCAATTTTTTTTTTTTTTACCTAGCGAGAGCAGAAAAAAGTTAAACTCTGAAACACCCTTTAAGAAGTTTTTTTAAGCACTATTATATATAAGAGAATGGTTTTTAGGCTCTGTTCACACCATGTGGGATATATAATGTATCTGTTGTACAAGTATGCTGCATGCATGTAACTGTATACTCCTACTCCTATGAAGGGATTTAATTAAAATGGACTAGCACTGCTTGCGAAAATATATGACCCCTGCACAGAACAATGTGAAAAACAAACTTCAGAGAACACAGATTTATTTTAGCAGCGACCCAGGAGACTTCAGATATTAAATTCTCCATGGAAACTGGCAATAATGAAATAAGGGACCACAATGTCCTCCTTTAATAACTGCGGGTCTCTTGAATACTGAACTGTAGACATCAGGAAGCGGCAGCGGAAAGGCCACGAGCGAGGAGCTGGCATCTTTATAGAGAGGAAGAGGTGAGGAGAACAGCTGGAGGCCGCCGCTTTGTATGAGAGTAGCCAGGGGAAGCAGAAGCTATGGCCGCTCATTAACAGCATGAAAGACTTTGTAGCTGATGGGCAGAAGCAGTGAGACCCCCAGACAGGAGATGTAATGCTATATGCTGGATATAGTATACTGGGATTACAGCTACTGCAGATGGACGTGGCAGACTATACAGCATCATTAGACTTTTAGAGCTTATTCACATATCAATATTGTCCATGTACGAAAAAAAACGGACCAATTATTGTGGTCGGAGCGTCATCAGTTTTTCTTGTACGTAGAGAAAAAAAAATGTTTCTTCACCCTCTCGTTCTGACAGTCTGTGAAAATTGGACATCACACACAGACTTGCATTGCGAATTTTGATCCAAACTTTATCATTGGTCAGATTTTCCGCGGACCACTCGGTCCAAGGAAAAATAAAACGAAAAAAATTGGGCCTGTGCACAGCCCCTTAGAATATCATAGGTACAAGTGCGATCTGTGAAAATCACAGATAGTGTGAACGAGCCCTTAAATAAATGTTTCTATAGTACCATACTAGTAGTTGTCTAATACAAAACCGTAAACTGGAGCCAAAAACAACCAAAAATACAGCAGCACAGAGCAAAACAGGAAAAAACACAAATATGTGGCAGGAAATGGCCCCAGGAACTGATCAGTGTTTATGGACATAACATGGGCAAACAGACAAAACCTACGGAAATAACCCACTCCTAACACTGTGGTGGAAATACCTAAAAAATGCACCTTTGTAAAAAACCTCTCAAGTGCTCTAGATATGTATTATTTTACCTGGGGTGAATGCCGCTGTTCTCCTGAATCTGGCATGGTTTTTCTTTTGTTCCTGCAACCTCTCTGGTCCTAAAATATGGTCCCCTCGTCCCTGCATATAAATGTAGTATTTTAGCCAACAGGGTGTGGTCTTCAAGAAGACGCCCATATAGAAGAGTTGATACCAATACCCAGTTGGCAAAAAGACTACATTTCTGTGCAAGATAGAGGGGGTCATAGTAGAGGAACGGAGAGGCGCGGGAACAAAAGAAAAGAACATGAGATTGTGGAGATAAGCGGCATTTATACCAAGTAAGAAATTACCTATTTATGGCACCTGACAGGTCGTCTCCAGAAGACATTACTCCTAACATTTCGATGCAAAGGCTTTGTCCTGACAAATCCAGGTATAGGTGGCCGACCCGATATGAAACACCTTGTCTACACAAAGTACTAGCTTCAAGGCTAAGCATCCTGCCCACGGCCTGCGAGTAACGCACCTGCAGGCGGCAAACGCAGGAAACATTTCTTACATTTTTTCATAGGATTTTTAGGTACATCACACTACAATGTCTCTAGTCCGGTATAACACAACACGAGCAGAAAGTCATTATATGAATCCTCCGGAAAATAAAAACACAACCAAACTGAAACATGAGCTAAAAGGATTGATTAGGCATGAACGTTCCTCTAACCATTATAACAGAAAGTTACAAATAAAACAAAAAGAAAATCAACATTGGAGACCTTGGGATGTCTTCATTCAGTAAAAATTTGTTCAAGTCTTCATTATAAGCAATAACGTGCAGATCAGTGGGGGTCCGACAGCTTGGAACACCATTAATTCCAAGAATAGTGCTCGGAGATGCTGTGTTGCAATAGAGTGGCAGCGTGCATGTGCACCACTCCATTCATGGTCTGTGGGACTCATAGAAAAAGCCAAGCACTATACTCAACAGTCCTATAGAGAAGGAGCAGAGTTGTGGGGGCACAAGTGCAGCCATCACTCTATTGCGCTGGACCTTTCAAAGTCCCGTTCCTGGGATCACTGGGGTCCCAGCAGACGAATCCCTACCAATCAGAAAATTACCTATTTTATGGTAGGTGATAACTTTTAATCTTGAGAATAACCTTAAAGGGTTTGTCCACTACTTGGACAACCCTTTCTCAATCATCATATTTCCCCTTACAGAATGCAGGTGCCATTCCAGCTGTGTCAGCACTCACTCATGTAACATTGTTATGTCATGCGATCCCTGCAGCCGATTAGCGATCGCTCCTCTCCTTCAGACAAATCAAGACATCTGGAGGAAATCAGAACTGTGGCTGCTCTCTCATTTCCTCCACAGGGGTGAGGACAGTGAAGCGTCCGCTGATGGGCTTCAAGGATCGTGAGACCTAATGGCATGCAAGCCCCGGAGGCGCCACCACTGGAACAGCTGGAACAGCACCCGCACTGAAGGGGAGTATAGGTGTTATTATTTTATAAGGGGGGAATTTTAGTAATTGAAAAGGGGTTTGTTGCAGTAGTAGACAACCCCTTTAACATTTTCTATCCACTACCCTGCATATCTCAGAGTTCTTCCTACGCAATGTAGCATTCAACAAGGGGTTAATCCTTCGATTACACTTACCTTTTTCTTGGATTTGAATACATTGCAGCGGAAGGTATTACTGGACCCATCTCTGGCAATATAACTGAAGATCTTCAGGTCTTGGGAGTCATGAGAAACATAAAATATTCTGCATCGAGGAAATAGAGAAAGTGGGATCAGATGTGTCACAGTGAGTGATGGGTGCATCAGACAAATGTACATATTCTAGCTGCGCCATCAGCAGATTTAGACACATGGGACTTTTTACAGCAAAATAGTCAGACACAAAATCCACAGTAATTTGTTCAAATTTAGAGAAAATGTCACCATCCACAATGGAAATCCACTGCAGAGCCATTAAATTTCTGCTGCAGATTATCTCCATAAAGTGTGGATAAGAATACATTAAATGCTGGTACAGACAAAGACACATCTGCCCCAAGTTATAGGGGTTGTCCAGCCTTAAAGTTGCACGCTATGAGAATTCACAAGTCTTTAGTCATATAGAGTGCCTGCAGACTTGTACCCCAAGGCCGGACAACCCCTTTAAAGGTTATTCCCTTCTTCTTAAATGGATAATGTCAGATACTGCTTGTAAAAACAAGCACTTTTGCAATTTATCGCTTATTGAAACTTGAACTTGTTTGTGAGATATTCACACTTTTAAGCTTGTTGTCCAGGAGACCGACCACCGCTGCTGTCTAGCTTGTCAGCACAGTAATAAATCTGGCTGGGATTAGGAGGTAACAGCGAGCTCCAGTGATCCTGGCCAGCATCAAAACCTTTATTACAAGCTGAATAGAAAATACATTAAAAAGATCTTGTAAACACTGCACGTGTTCTACTGTCTAGCAGCGTTGGTCGGTCTCCAGGACAACGAGCCGTAAACAAAAGAAAAGAAATGTGTTAATATCGCAAAAGCGGCTGGAAATTTTAATAAGCAGCAAATTGCTTTGATTTAAAAGCCCTACTGACAATACTCATTTATGAGGATGGGAATAACTGTTGTTGTAGCTGGGCGGTAAATAAATTGTTGTTGTTCCTGGGTAAAAAAATAAGTATTTAAAAATATTCCATGAGCTGGAAAAAAACACACAATAAGCAATAAAAAAAGTCATTACATATAAACAATCACTTCTTTGGTCAGACTATTCCCTTTCCATGAAGAAAGCAATTTACAGGACATGGTAATTCCTAGAATGAGGACATAAGATCTGTTTTTTGTACTGTTGATCTGTGGCTGATGGATGCACCCAACACAATCATGGTACAAGTCACATCAATTACTGGGAGCAGATAAATCCTTCTAGAACTAATTGCTTTTTTTTTTCCACTGACAAAATGGAATAAATTTCTTGTATGAGTTGCAGACACCAACCTGTAGATAGGATCTTGCATGACCAACATCTTGCTCTGATCCCAGTCCCATTCCTTCTTCTGTAACAAGACATGGTTAGTCAGTAATGATGAACACACGGCCATCTAGGTTCACCCTGCATAATTATTCCCACAATGTCTGGACTCGCCAGATATATATTTACTTACACTACTACAGAAATCTGATTAAAGAAGAACTCCTCGCATCAAAGTGATTATTCTCTTAATATATTGCAGTCATCATATTACAGCATTGTGTGCTTACAATTGCTCATTTTGCCTTTCTACCAAGTTAATTGTTCTCTTTTCTCTGCTCTATGTAAAGACAGGAAGCCTCTGGTCCCTGCATTTATCATTCTCCTCTTGGACTCCTGACCCAGCTGCTCCGCTCCTCCCCCTGCCAGGGACTTTTGCAGTGACTCATGACTCCTACAGGGAAAATTGACCTCCTGTTTCTACATAGAGCTTAGAAGGAGTCAGTTAGTCAGTTTTTAATAGTAGGATGTCACAGACCTAATGGAAAGGAGAAGAATTAAGAAGGGCAAAATGAGCAATTGTAAGTACACAATGCTATATAATGTAATGATTGCAATATATTAAGAGGATAAAAAAATTGATGGGACAAGTGCTTCTTTAATAAATAAAGCCTTTTTTATCATTTTCTGCTTCCATGTGTCTCCCTTTGATGTTGGTATTTCTCTATGCTGCTGGGGCAGACTTTAGATAGAATCAGACTCCTTCCCCTTCTGGCAGCTGAGAAAACAGTTACTTGTAATTTCTCATGCAGAAGGAGGTCTTCTCAGCTATGCTGCTATACCACTGCAGAAGTTTCGGTCCCTCGCTAACAAGAAGGGCAGAAAGAGTATTCATGTTGACAGAGAAAAAAATATTATAAAAAAAAAAAAAGGGAAAAAATTTGCAAGTATATTGAAGACTTCGTAACAAAAAAAAAATTAAGGGGTTTTCTTACAAATGACATTTATAACCTACACATGTGTCTGAGAACTGAGGGTCCCAAAGATCACTAGGTGGGGTGCTGTAACATACCTGGCGGCGCCCTTGCATGGTGGTCCATCTCCCACTGTGCAAGAGCGCGCACTTGATCTCCAGTCCAGAATGTCTCTCTGGCTTCCCTCCATGCTGTCTGTTTGTGTCTGTTTCTGCTGCTTAAGGGCGGCGCCCGATCACTTCCTGCTTTTTGTACCTGCTGTGGGTCACACCCCTTGTGCGTCCTCAGCCTATTGCTGTCTGTCACCTGGTATATAACCCAGCTGCTCCAATCAATCCCTGCCTGAGCATTGTGTTTCATTCAGTGTGTGCTTGCACTCTGAAGGTGCCAGGTCCCGTTCTGTGTTCTCTTGTCTGCCTATCCTGGAGGCTGTATTTCCAGGCCTGTCTGAACACGCTCCTAGCCTGTTCCTCCCGCCTTCTAGGGGCCGATTACCTAGACCTGCTCCTGTATCTTGTCTGTCCTGTCTGAACACGCTCCTAGCCTGTTCCTCCCGCCTTCTAGGGGCCGATTACCTAGACCCGCTCCTGTATCTTGTCTGTCCTGTCTGAACACGCTCTTAGCCTGTTCCTCCCGCCTTCTAGGGGCCGATTACCTAGACCCGCTCCTGCATCTTGTCTGTCCTGTCTGAACACGCTCCTAGCCTGTTCCTCCCGCCTTCTAGGGGCCGATTACCTAGACCCGCTCCTGTATCTTGTCTGTCCTGTCTGAACACGCTCCTTGCCTGTTCGTCCCGCCTCTCTGGGGGCCGTATTCCCAGACCCGCTCCTGTATCCCGCTGCAGTGTCGGTCTCCTCCGTACTCTCTCCTATCTTTTACCTGTTTTTTCTCTATGTCCGTTCCTTTCCTTTTTCTGCAGAGTCTGAACTCGTACCTAACTCCTGCTTGTTGTCTCTGTACTCCCGTTTGTGAGTTTGTGGTCCACTCGCTACTTCACTGCCAGTACCCTGTGGGTATCTGGCTCTGTCTTTCCCTTCCTGTCTGTTCCGTGTGAACAGAGCCCTGTCCGTCCTGCTCTGACTCCTTGCTCACTGCTCCGGCAGCCTTGCTCCGCTCTGACCCTTTTGCCCACTGCTCCGGCAGTCTCGCTCAGCTCTGACTCTTTGCTCACCGCTCCAGGCGGTCTCGTCCTGCTCTGCTCTTGCTCACCGCTCCAGGCGGTCTCGTCCTGCTCTGCTCTTGCTCACCGCTCCAGGCGGTCTCGTCCTGCTCTGCTCTTGCTCACCGCTCCAGGCGGTCTCGTCCTGCTCTGCTCTTGCTCACCGCTCCAGGCGGTCTCGTCCTGCTCTGCTCTTGCTCACCGCTCCAGGCGGTCTCGTCCTGCTCTGCGCTTGCTCACCGCTCCAGGCGGTCTCGTCCTGCCCTGCTCTTGCTCACCGCTCCAGGCGGTCTCGTCCTGCCCTGCTCTCGCTCACCTCCCTGGGCGGCCTCACTCTGCTGTGTTTGTCCGCCACATCTGTGGTTCTGTTCCAGAGTCCCAGTGTGTACTGGGTCCTATCCTGCCTGTGTTCCTACCTGCTAGTGCCTTCCTGTCTGCACTCTAGCCGTGCTTGCCTGTACCCCCCTGCCTGCATACCCGCCTGCCCACATACCAGTCGTGCCTGCCTAACCAGTCTGTTCCTGTATTCCCCTGTGTGGGTCAACAGCCGTGTCCGGGGTCTGTCCTGGAGTAGCACCTGGTCCCTCTGCTCGGTTCCTCCTGGGTGCACTGGCGTCGTATGCCGTCGTGCGACCCTGGTCGGATCGGGTGAATACCTAGTTACGCCCCTCCAGGCATTCACTCTCCGGCACGGTCCAGTGGAATCACACGCACACGCCGCTCAGCCCGGGCGTGTGCATTACAGCATGCTCAGGCCATGGTTCCCGTTGAGCCCCACGGCCTTCGCTCTCTGAGACGTTTTCCAGCGAATACATGCATTAAAAATAAATAAATACAATTTTTTTTTTCTAGCCGAGTTCCTGGCTAATTACACACCCGTCCAGATGGATCTATCTGCTCTCGTTCCTGCGGATCCGCCACGTTACTATGGGGATCCAAGACAAAGTCGTGCATCTGTGGAGCAATGCATGCTACACTTCAAGTTCTACCCTCTATGTTTTCCCACCGATCGGGTTAAGGTGGCATTCATTATGTCTAACCTAGCGGGTGATGCCTTGGAATGGATCAACCCCCTATGGGAAACACAGGATCCTATCGTCCTGGACATAATGGCCTTCCTGGTGGCCTTTCTAATGGTCTTCGATGATCCTAACCCGGAGGCTCCTGCTGAAGCTTCACTTCCCAATATCCCGGAGCAGCCCCGATGGGTAATGTGTGTGGGTAGCGCAATAGTCCTCCAGCCCAATGAGACTACTGCCCACCCAGAATCCTCACAGGGTGACTACGCTCTCCGGAATACTTCTCCCAACCTCAAGAGGCAGTCCAGACGTGCTAGACGTAGAGGCAAGCCGTCACGCCAGGGTCTGTCCTCCCTGAGACCTCCTGACCCCAACCTTGAAGTCCCTACTGAGGCTTCATCTCCCTGTATCCCGGAGAAGCCCCAACGGGTAATGTGCGTGGGTAGTGCACCAGTTCTCCTGCCCGAAGAGACTACTGCCCATCCAGACTCCACACAGGAGAACTTCCTGCACCCGGCATCAGATGCTTCACCCACTTTAACCGGTGTGCATGTCCAAGGATGCTCCGAAGCTGTGATAACCTCAGAGTCTGTGCACCTCTACTACCTGGCGGAGGACCCCCAGTTGCCTCCTGAATCCTCCGGGATACCACTTGATGACAAATGGAGAGAGACTTCTCTACACCTGGTACTCGATACTTTGTCCGCTCCGTCCTGTGAGCCTGACAATGGGTACCCCAAAGTGGTAGTTACTCCCGAGTCTCTACACCCCTCCGACCAGGCGGAGGACCTCCAGTTGTCTCCAGAACCCTTCGGGGTGCTACCTGGTAGCGAAAGGACAGAGACTCTCCTATACTCTGTACCTGATACCTCGCTCACTTCGTCCAGTAAGTCCAACCTAGTGTACTCCGAAGCAGGGGTTACTCCCGAGTCTCTACACCCCTCCGACCAGGCGGAGGACCTCCAGCTGTCTCCAGAACCCTTCGGGGTGCCACCTGGTGGTGAATGGACAGAGACTTTCCTATACTCGGTACCCGATACCTCGCCTGCCTCGTCCAGTGAGTCCGACCTAGTGTACTCTGAAGCAGATGTTTTCTCCGAGCCTCTGCACTCTTCTGACCCGGCGGAGGACCTCCAGTTGTTTCCTGAATCCTCCGGGGTACCACCAGATAACAAAGAGACAGTGACTTTTCCTCATCCTGTACCTGATAACCCGTCTATTTCTTCCTGTGAGCTTGACAAGATGTACCTCGAAGCAGAGTTTACCCCCAAGTCTCTGCTCCCCTCCAACCCGGTGGAGGACTTCCAATTGTCTCCTGTACCCTCTGGGGTGCCACCTGAAAATATGTGGAGAGAGACTTCCTTGTGTGCTGTTCCTGGTACTCCACCCGTTTCGTCTGTTGCTGAGGATGGCTGGATAGGAGGTAGCATCCTAGCTAACCAGATGAGACCAGTTTTTCCTGTGGACAGTGGGAGTGATCTCCTTGAAGTGAAGGATTGGCCCTCGAATTCCCTGCGGAAGATTCTGGCAGGCCTGAAGAAGAGGGGGCGTAAGGGGGGGGTACTGTAACATACCTGGCGGTGCCCTTGCATGGTGGTCCATCTCCCACTGTGCAAGAGCGCGCACTTGATCTCCAGTCCAGAATGTCTCTCTGGCTTCCCTCCATGCTGTCTGTTTGTGTCTGTTTCTGCTGCTTAAGGGCGGCGCCCGATCACTTCCTGCTTTTTGAACCTGCTGTGGGTCACACCCCTTGTGCGTCCTCAGCCTATTGCTGTCTGTCACCTGGTATATAACCCAGCTGCTCCAATCAATCCCTGCCTGAGCATTGTGTTTCATTCAGTGTGTGCTTGCACTCTGAAGGTGCCAGGTCCCGTTCTGTGTTCTCTTGTCTGCCTATCCTGGAGGCTGTATTTCCAGGCCTGTCTGAACACGCTCCTAGCCTGTTCCTCCCGCCTTCTAGGGGCCGATTACCTAGACCTGCTCCTGTATCTTGTCTGTCCTGTCTGAACACGCTCCTAGCCTGTTCCTCCCGCCTTCTAGGGGCCGATTACCTAGACCCGCTCCTGTATCTTGTCTGTCCTGTCTGAACACGCTCCTAGCCTGTTCCTCCCGCCTTCTAGGGGCCGATTACCTAGACCCGCTCCTGCATCTTGTCTGTCCTGTCTGAACACGCTCCTAGCCTGTTCCTCCCGCCTTCTAGGGGCCGATTACCTAGACCCGCTCCTGTATCTTGTCTGTCCTGTCTGAACACGCTCCTTGCCTGTTCGTCCCGCCTCTCTGGGGGCCGTATTCCCAGACCCGCTCCTGTATCCCGTTGCAGTGTCGGTCTTCTCCGTACACTCAGTTCCAGTCTGTACTCTCTCCTATCTTTTACCTGTTTTTTCTCTATGTCCGTTCCTTTCCTTTTTCTGCAGAGTCTGAACTCGTACCTAACTCCTGCTTGTTGTCTCTGTACTCCCGTTTGTGAGTTTGTGGTCCACTCGCTACTTCACTGCCAGTACCCTGTGGGTATCTGTCTCTGTCTTTCCCTTCCTGTCTGTTCCGTGTGAACAGAGCCCTGTCCGTCCTGCTCTGACTCCTTGCTCACTGCTCCGGCAGCCTTGCTCCGCTCTGACCCTTTTGCCCACTGCTCCGGCAGTCTCGCTCAGCTCTGACCCTTTGCTCACCGCTCCTGGCGGTCTCGTCCTGCTCTGCTCTTGCTCACCGCTCCAGGCGGTCTCGTCCTGCTCTGCTCTTGCTCACCGCTCCAGGCGGTCTCGTCCTGCTCTGCTCTTGCTCACCGCTCCAGGCGGTCTCGTCCTGCTCTGCTCTTGCTCACCGCTCCAGGCGGTCTCGTCCTGCTCTGCGCTTGCTCACCGCTCCAGGCGGTCTCGTCCTGCTCTGCGCTTGCTCACCGCTCCAGGCGGTCTCGTCCTGCTCTGCGCTTGCTCACCGCTCCAGGCGGTCTCGTCCCGCCCTGCTCTTGCTCACCGCTCCAGGCGGTCTCGTCCTGCCCTGCTCTTGCTCACCGCTCCAGGCGGTCTCGTCCTGCCCTGCTCTTGCTCACCGCTCCAGGCAGTCTCGTCCTGCCCTGCTCTTGCTCACCGCTCCAGGCGGTCTCGTCCTGCCCTGCTCTCGCTCACCTCCCTGGGCGGCCTCACTCTGCTGTGTTTGTCCGCCACATCTGTGGTTCTGTTCCAGAGTCCCAGTGTGTACTGGGTCCTATCCTGCCTGTGTTCCTACCTGCTAGTGCCTTCCTGTCTGCACTCTAGCCGTGCTTGCCTGTACCCCCCTGCCTGCATACCCGCCTGTCCACATACCAGTCGTGCCTGCCTATTCCCACCAGTCTGTGTGCCAGCCTAACCAGTCTGTTCCTGTATTCCCCTGTGTGGGTCAACAGCCGTGTCCGGGGTCTGTCCTGGAGTAGCACCTGGTCCCTCTGCTCGGTTCCTCCTGGGTGCACTGGCGTCGTATGCCGTCGTGCGACCCTGGTCGGATCGGGTGAATACCTAGTTACGCCCCTCCAGGCATTCACTCTCCGGCACGGTCCAGTGGAATCACACGCACACGCCGCTCAGCCCGGGCGTGTGCATTACAGGTGCGATACCAGCAGACCCCCAGATGATGCAATCACAGGGTGCTAATGGGTTTAGTATTGTTGCGAATGGAACTGCCCAAACTAATAAAAAAATAAAAAACATTTCTCATTAAGTGAACGCTGAAATAAAAAAAAATACACAAATGCCAGCATTGTGTCAAAAAGCAAAATGCAATAAAAAAAAAAAAAAAGTGAACAAAATGTATGTATCCTAAAATGTATCAATAAAATCTACAGCTCAATGCGTAAAAAGAAAAACAGGCCTTCATACAGGTCCATCGACAGAAGAGCAAAAAAGTTACGGGTGTCAGAAAATGGCGACACAAACTATTTTTTTTTTTCAATGCGCTGAATTTTTTTTAAAATCACTAAGATAAATAAATAAAAAATAGTTTGATATTGCCGCAATAACATAGACCTGAAGAATCAAGTTACCAAAGCATTTTTACAATAAAAATGAAACTCAAAGAACAATGCAGAATTGTGTGTTTTGTTTTGTTTTAACCATCTCACCGCACGTATATTTACTGAAAATGGGGAAAAAAATTCTATGGTAAAATTTAAAGGTGTATTCCCATCTCCAAGATCCTATTCTAATATGTAGTAGGTGTAATAATAATATTAGCAAATGCCTCCAATTAGAAATGTAGTATAGTTCTTCTGATAAGCTATGTCGCTTACCCCACACAGGTCATTTCAGTATCTTGAGTATCCATAGTTACAACCAAAAAATGTCACGCATACTGCAATGTCCTGAACATGGGGTAATCATAAGAACTACAGTGGGTACGGGAAGTATTCAGACCCCTTTAAATGTTTCACTCTTTGTTTCATTGCAGCCATTTGGTAAATTCTAAAAAGTTCATTTTTTTTTTCATTAAAGTACACTCTGCACCCCATCTTGACTGAAAAAAAAACAAATGTAGAATTTTTTGCAAATTTATTAAAAAAGAAAAACTGAAATATCACATGGTCATAAGTATTCAGACCCTTTGCTCAGACACTCATATTTAAGTCACATGCTGTCCATTTCCTTGTGATCCTCCTTGAGATGGTTCTACTCCTTCATTGGAGTCCAGCTGTGTTTAATTAAACTGATAGGACTTGATTTGGAAAGGCACACACCTGTCTATAAAAGACCTCACTGCTCATAGTGCATATCAGACCAAATGAGAATCATGAGCTCAAAGGAACTGCCCAAGGAGCTCAGAGACAGAATTGTGGCAAGGCACAGATCTGGCCAAGGTTACAAAAGAATTTCTGCATTACTCAAGGTTCCTAAGAGCACAGTGGCCTCCATAATCCTTAAATGGAAGAAGTTTGGGACCACCAGAAGTCTTCCTAGACCTGGCCGTCCAGCCAAACTGAGCAAACGTGGGAGAAGAGCCATGGTGAGAGAGGTAAAGAAGAACCCCAAGATCACTGTGGCTGAGCTCCAGAGATGCAGTAGGGAGATGGGAGAAAGTTCCACAAAGTCAACTATCACTGCAGCCCTCCCACCAGTCGGGCCTTTATGGCAGAGCGGCCCGATGGAAGCTTCTCCTCAGTACAAGACATATGAAAGCCAGCATAGAGTTTGCTCAAAAACACATGAAGGACTCCCAGACTATGAGAAATAAGATTCTCTGGTCTGATGAGACGAAGATAGAACTTTTTGGTGATAATTCTAAGTAGTATGTGTGGAGAAAACCAGGCACTGCTTATCACCTGCCCAATACAATCCCAACAGTGAAACATGGTGGTGGCAGCATCATGCTATGGGGGTGCTTTTCAGCTGCAGGGACAGGACGACTGGCTGCAATTGAAGGAAACATGAATGCGGCCAAGTACAGAGATATCCTGGATGAAAACCTCTTCCAGAGTGCTCTGGACCTCGGACTTGGCCGAAGGTTCACCTTCCAACAAGACAATGACCCTAAGCACACAGCTAAAATAACAAAGGAGTGGCTTCAGAACAACTCTGTGACCATTCTTGACTGGCCCAGCCAGAGCCCTGACCTAAACCCAATTGAGCATCTCTGCAGAGACCTGAAAATGGCTGCCCACCAACGTTCCAACCTGACAGAACTGGAGAGGATCTGCAAGGAAGAATGGCAGAGGATCCCCAAATCCAGGTGTGAAAAACTTGTTGCATCATTCCCAAGAAGACTCATGGCTGTACTAGCTCAAAAGGGTGCTTCTACTCAATACAGAGCAAAGGGTCTGAATACTTATGACCTTGTGATATTTCACTTTTTCTTTTTTAATAAATTTGCAACAATTTCAACATTTCTGTTTTTTTCAGTCAAGATGGGGTGCAGAGTGTACTTTAATGAGAAAAAAAATGAACTTTTTAGAATTTACCAAATGGCGGCAATGAAACAAAGAGTGAAAAATTGAAAGGGGTCTGAATACTTTCCATACCCACTGTATACTACATTTCTAATTGGAGGTAATTCAAATATTATTATTATTACACCTACTACATATTGGGATAGGATCTTGGAGATAGGAATACCCCTTTAAGTGTGTCGTTCAAAATTACAACTCATCCCACAAAAAAGAGCTCTCATATGCCCATGTCGGCACAATAATAAAAATGTTATTGCTCTTAAAAGAAAGGAAGGGAAAATCTACAGAATCAAAATGAAAAAATCGTCCAGTCCTTAAAGAGAACCTTCCATTGGATTTTTTTTTAGTTAAACTGAGTACCTCATCCTATTGCAGCTACTTCACTGATTCTGGAACAGTTTTTCTTTTTCTTCTATGTCCCTCGGTTCCAAAGTTTTGCCGCAAAAGTAAAAATGGTGCAAAATTTCCCTTCAACTAACTGGGCGTGTACCACAGAGCTTCTGGGGGCGTGGCCATGTTTTGATTGGCCAGAGGCAGAGGAGAAAACACAAATGACAACAGAGAAGTTCTGTGGTATACACCCAGTTAGTAGAAGGTAAAATTTGCACCATTATTACCAGGGGGCATAACTTTAGATTGAAGGGGCACAGAAGAAAAAGAAAAACTGTTCCAGAATCAATGGAGCACTGGCTGTTGGAGGAGGTACTATGCTTGAATTACCAAAATTCAGTGAAAGGTCCCCTTTAAGAGATTTAAATTATTTCCATAGATCAAGAAGATTGAAATGAACATACAGAAAATATGCCAGTCACCTTCTTTTTCTTCTTTAGGACCACTTTCACTCCATCTACAGACACCAGCAGGTTAACTTTCTTCTTCTTGATATTCTTTGCTTTGAATTCATACTGCAGAAAAAAAAAAAAAAGATGAATGTCAACATCAAAGACTATAGAGGAAAGACGCAGAGGGATCAGCCAGTCAGGAAGAGGTCACCATAATATATCAATGAAGAGGGAACAATACCAGATTTGGGGATTTCATTCATCTAACTATGGGGGCGGGGGATGGGCTGGGGACCAACTATGGGACTCTGGGTATAAGAAAGGTCCTACAGAAAAAAGACTACATGAATCCATCCAACTTGCCATACAATGTCTCATAAACCAAAAGTGAAAGGAAATGGGTGGTCTAGCCCACAAAATTAAATTTTATAGACGATCTGCAGTGTAAAATATGGTGGAGGGCAGAGCAACAGCCTGAACCCCTAGTGAGACTACCAGAATTTCAGTCAAGCAGCTAAAAATGTATAGCAAGTAAGGGAAGAATTAAAGGGGTTGTCTCATCTTATTAAATGGCTAAAATTGCAAAATACTTGTAAAAACAAGTAACTTTGCAATTAATCTTTCAATAGAATTTCTCAAGAATGGAGAGATTTTTCATTCTACAGTGTACTGCGCGCGTCCCTGCGCTGGACCCGGCCAGCCTCCGCAATTCCCTGCGCTGGACCCGGCCAGCCTCCGCAATTCCCTGCGCTGGACCCGGCCAGCCTCCGCAATTCCCTGCGCTGGACCAGGCCAGCCTCCGCAATTCCCTGCGCTGGACCCGGCCAGCCTCCGCAATTCCCTGCGCTGGACCCGGCCAGCCTCCGCAATTCCCTGCGCTGGACCCGGCCAGCCTCCGCAATTCCCTGCGCTGGACCCGGCCAGCCTCCGCAATTCCCTGCGCTGGACCCGGCCAGCCTCCGCAATTCCCTGCGCTGGACCCGGCCAGCCTCCGCAATTCCCTGCGCTGGACCCGGCCAGCCTCCGCAATTCCCTGCGCTGGACCCGGCCAGCCTCCGCAATTCCCTGCGCTGGACCCGGCCAGCCTCCGCAATTCCCTGCGCTGGACCCGGCCAGCCTCCGCAATTCCCTGCGCTGGACCCGGCCAGCCTCCGCAATTCCCTGCGCTGGACCCGGCCAGCCTCCGCAATTCCCTGCGCTGGACCAGGCCAGCCTCCGCAATTCCCTGCGCTGGACCCGGCCAGCCTCCGCAATTCCCTGCGCTGGACCCGGCCAGCCTCCGCAATTCCCTGCGCTGGACCCGGCCAGCCTCCGCAATTCCCTGCGCTGGACCCGGCCAGCCTCCGCAATTCCCTGCGCTGGACCCGGCCAGCCTCCGCAATTCCCTGCGCTGGACCCGGCCAGCCTCCGCAATTCCCTGCGCTGGACCCGGCCAGCCTCCGCAATTCCCTGCGCTGGACCCGGCCAGCCTCCGCAATTCCCTGCGCTGGACCCGGCCAGCCTCCGCAATTCCCTGCGCTGGACCCGGCCAGCCTCCGCAATTCCCTGCGCTGGACCCGGCCAGCCTCCGCAATTCCCTGCGCTGGACCCGGCCAGCCTCCGCAATTCCCTGCGCTGGACCAGGCCAGCCTCCGCAATTCCCTGCGCTGGACCAGGCCAGCCTCCGCAATTCCCTGCGCTGGACCAGGCCAGCCTCCGCAATTCCCTGCGCTGGACCCGGCCAGCCTCCGCAATTCCCTGCGCTGGACCCGGCCAGCCTCCGCAATTCCCTGCGCTGGACCCGGCCAGCCTCTGCGTCCTTGTGCTTCTCCCAGGTTGCAGCATCAGACAGTTTTGGCCAGCGTCTGAGCCCTGCTTCCAGTCCAACCTGTCAATTTTCAGGCGCACCCCTTCCTCCATCCAAGGGGCAGAGAGACTGGAGAGCGGAGTGCTCCTAATGATAGTTCTGGGGCCGGTTATGTGATAGTTCTGGGGCATGTTATGCCTTTTTTTCAGTAGTTTTGCATTAATTTTTATTAAAGTTTTTCAATAAATTCTGGATGAAATGTTTTCTAGGTTTCTTCTATATTACAGATGTAACACCCAGACACCTGTAGTTTTAATTAATCAAACTCACATCACCAACATCAGAGAATAAATTAAATTTGAAGGAAAAGAGTATGGCTATGTGAACACAATCTTTTTTTGGAGCGGAAACTTTACAAATACTAGTGAAAAAAGCAAAAGTCTTCAAAAACCTAGAGGTTCTGCTCAGTTTCCGCTCCAAAAATTCAGCAAAAAGAATCCATTTGCACATTGCCTATGGGCACACCGTTTTTTTTTTAGGAGTTTTTTGGAATGGGTCAACTTAAAAAATACACCTGAAAACTCTTCCTATTCATTTCTATTATAAAACTACTTTAACGTTCTAATATTCAGACTTTTGAAAAATTTTTCCACTTTAGGTTTTGAAAAATGCTTGAGAGTGGAAAAAAAAAAAGAAGATAAAAGCACATGTTACTTCATGGGATCCACTCCAAACTAGACACTGTGCAATTAAAAGGCTGCAAAAAAATTAATTCAGGGAAAAATAACTTCCAAAACTGTCTGGAGGAAACAAAATTTTTTCCTCCAAAAACTCCTAAAAGAAGGATTGTTCCAACTGGAAAATGTATTTTTAAAACCCTCCAAAACTGTCAAATGTGCAATCAGAAAGTGATAAATAGAAAGGAAATAAGACTTTGCAGAGTTTTCTCTGAAGTTCTATAGAAGGAGGTGCGATATGTGACGGAGTCTCCGGGGACTCGTGAGTCAGGACCTCAGAATCTCCCTCAGGTTACAGGCTGGGAACAAGGCCAACCGCTTATAATGTATTGACTACATAACGCTCCGCTGAGAACAGAGGAGATATTTATATACACAGGATTATCTAATTTATTAAAAGCCAAGCATGAGTTGGCCGCCTATAGAGATGAAACTTTTCATCTGAATGACGTTTGGATATTGGAATCTTGGAGGTCATTTCATCTTGACTTGCGTTCCTTATGCCAGTCTTGAAGAATTAGATGCACCAAATTCACTTTTTAGGCGCAAGCCCCTTAAGGCTGTGTTACATGGCGACGCATCTGAGATCACGTGTCGCATCGCAACATTGCCTCTAATGATTTTCTATGGTGTCTTATCTCAATCGCAACTCTATAACAGTCACACGACCGGAAGTTTCACAGATGTTTTTGGTTGAGCGACTTATCTGAGAATGGCTGTCGGGACACACTTGTGTAGTCCCAGCATTGACGACTTTAAACACATCTTTGGGTTGTCCGCCACAATGATGGATTCATTCCCCCATTTTTTTTAGTCTGCCAGACATTAAAAGGGTCAGGGTTTGCTACAGCTCAGACATTGGTGGCATATTGCCGCTATAATCAACAGCCATCCATGGGCATGCAGCTGCCCACAAAGTGGATCCAGCAATGAACTAAGTGTTAGGGCACTTTGCTAGTACCACCACTTTTATAGCGATTGGTGGGGATGACAGCATTTGGACTTAATGGACATTGTTCGCACATCTTTACAATTTGCCAGCCAACCCCTTTAAAGGTAGTAGGGTTAGCCACTTTTTACATGGAACGATGGAATTGACTCAAAAGGTTTCTGTTAGGGCTCGTCCACACGGCATATTTTCTCGGACGAGTGCCATATTCTATGGGGTTTTCCTGGGACAGAGTGGTCCGCGGAAAAAATTGGAGACATGTCCGATTGTGATCCAAGTGTCAGATCAAAATCTGCAATGCAAGTCTATGGATCCGTGAAAAAAATAGGACTGCACTTGGATGATATTCAAGCGTGGTCAGATATTCATGGACTGACAAAATGGAGAAAGTGGAGAAACTTTTTTCTCTCTCCACGTCAGGGAAAAACTGATGTCACTCTGATCAGAAAAATCAGATGTGAAGAAAACATGTCGTGTGACCCTACCCTTGGAGAGATGTAACTATGGTGGCTTCAGTAGCAAAGTTTATCATCTTGGAGAGAGGAGAGAATAAATGGAGAAAAGCCAAGTAGTGGGTAGGTTTGGCAGAAAATACAACAGATTGTTGTCTGGAAGCCTTTTAATTAGGGGACTGGAGGCCATATTTTCTTTGGCGCTTGCGATAATAGTGCAAGATTGGACTTTCCTAACATATGACGTTCAATATCACTGTGTGGGGCGGGAGAGTCCTTTCTGGCTAGTTGGACCCATCTACTAATATGTTCAGCATTATGGTATGTTTCTGGGGAAAATTGGAAATCTATTTTCATACATCTTCAATAATCACAAAGACATGTCTGTTGGTGTCATCAGTGGGGACGTGGAGCACAGACCCCCACCAGTTCAGAAACTGAAATAGCCAGAGGGTTCAATGAAACATCCAAGCCTTCTGCACAAAAGTCCATGCGATTATATCACTAATGAAGTATCACAAGGAATGAGCCGGAAAATTCAATTGATGGAAATTTCAAGCCATCTCTAAAATTGGTTCAGGTGCTTTACGAAGCACAGTGGTCTACCAGTGGTGGTCATAATGGGACCTTCACTGCTAGCAACATCTATGTCTCTATAAAAGGTAGATTCTCCTCTAAATTATCAACTACATAAAAGAGCTGTAACCATTAGAATATGGCGAGAAGTGTGAAATTTATCATAATCCAAAACATCTGTCTGTCCACGTAAACCGGATAAATCGCTGATCCCTATAGAATCGGTCTAGCGGCCGCACAATGATCATAGGTCTCTTATCTCTGTGAAATCAGGAAACCGTCAATCTCCTGAACGTCAGCTCATAAAACGAGCTGTGAAGAGGAGGTCCTTACCCGTGAATGCAGATCAGAATGTTCTCATGCGCGATGCGTGGAGTAATTACCTAATAATAAGGTTGTGGAGGCAGCTGGAGCCATACAGTATGGGGACGGTAATGGGATGTCTGGCTGTCAGGGGACGATAGAAAATGAAATGCCATTTTATTGTGGCAGCTGGAGAGCTATTTCCGGCACAGTGCATTATAATGCATCTGAAAAGCGAAGAGACGGAACGAGGGAGACAGAGGTTCACACGTCAGATCTGGTGTACAGCGGTGTGAAGAGTAATAGACACTGGCACATTCGGAGGCTCAGGCTTGGTTTACGCTGGGCGATATTCGCTCCAGTCAGACAGATGGTAATGGGAATTCATTTTCCAGTCCAGAATCTAAAATCTGCATTTAAATTAACTATTCTCATTCAAGCAAAACAAAGCTCTGCCATTACC
This sequence comes from Phyllobates terribilis, assembly GCF_046119375.1. Lineage (NCBI taxonomy): Eukaryota > Metazoa > Chordata > Amphibia > Anura > Dendrobatidae > Phyllobates > Phyllobates terribilis. The sequence continues at coordinate 86,064,961 of NW_027362768.1, read as the reverse complement.
CCTAATTCCATTTTATGTCCAGTGGCCATATCCACCTTACAACTAATGGTATGGGGGCAATGCTATATAGGTGGGATCTGATACATCTGTTCACATCAGGCAATTATCACCATTTTCTGTCATTTTTAATTGTATTTCATCAACAATGATGCATGAAAATCCATCAGGTCCAATATTTAAGAAGAAAAATAGATGAAACCCCTTTGATCTTGTGTTGCTTGAGCATAATTAATTTTCCCCTATTATCTCTGCTACGACCTTCTCCAGCCTGAAATCTTTCTAAAGCTTAGAGATTAGTCAATCGCAGGGATGTATACCTATTAAAACTTTGAAAAAGTCCTGGCTGTAAGCAAATGACCGTTCAAGCATCAGATAGGGATAGGCAGAAGAACCTAACTTCACCCACGACCCTTAGATAAACCTAGATCAGTGTTCCTCAACTCCAGTCCTCAAGAGCCACCAGAAGATCATGTTTTCAGGATTTCCTCGGTTTTGCACAGGGTGATGGAATTAATATCTGGGTAATACTAAGGAAATCCTAAAAACATGACCTGTTGGTGGCTCTTGAGGACTGGAGTTGGGGAACACTGACCTAGATGATGCATCAAGCCTTTACACCAGTGTGCAATCATATACACATACTGCCGTATGTATGGCGGAAGCGGACAACCCAGAAGCGAGCTTGGCATTCACGCAAAATGATTACATTTCGGTTGCATTTACATGCGCTGAGTTCAGGCCGCTAAACGAGTGCGATCGACAATATCCAAGTCATTCAGCGGTTGTTTATCGGTCTCTTTACACCGGCTGAGGAGGAATGATGCCACAGAACAATCAGTAGATCAATCTGTCCCCATACAGTATCATGTTATCAGCACATCAACAGTTTACACCGGGCGATGTGCTGCTGAGAACAATGGATTCTTTATGCCAGAACAAAAATCAATCACCCGATGAATGAGCAGCATTTTGCTCGTTCGTTGGGTGATTGACGATATGTTTACACATATGAAGTTATGTCTGCACTACCGGTTGCTGGATGTCTGAGTCATAGCCCAACGTCGTGCAAACCCCGTCTGATGGTTTCTATAGTCACTGTTGGAGGTCTTCGGCTCGGTATCTGATGTCCAATTTCACTTAAAGTACAGAACAAATCAATTGTGGAACCAGTGGTACAGACATTTTTACAAAGTGACCTAGGAACCATATTTGAACAGGAGGACGCAAGGCAGCATGTTGCTTGTGCTATGGTGAGCAGCTTGCAAAGCCAAAACATGCTACCATGGCCTGCAGAGTCTGCAGACTTGTCTCACATCAAGAAAATCTGCAACGTTATTGGTCGGCAAAGGGAGCTGCCAGCAGCAGATCTTGATGAATTGTATGTCCAAGTGCATTAACCGAGGCAGAACATTCCTCAGACAATCATTAATAGCTTCACTGATAGCAGCAGTGTGTAAATGCAGGGATTTCAGCACATGGAGCTCACCCTCTATACTTAATAAATCAAGATGTTTTCAGAAATTTGTTTCCATTTTTTTCATCATTTGCATATCATTAAAATGTGTATCCATCCTGTGATTTCCATATTTCCACATTTTTTTCTTCCTGGTGTTCCAACTTCAATATTGAGGAGTGTAAGGTCATTGGAACAAGCCTTCAAATCAGTCACCAGGTGACGTTACCACTTTATTCCCACTGATCTCCTGAATATTCAGGGTTTTTCGGTTTTGTTTTTTTTTCTGCCATACATTTTCAGAGATATGGGGCTTTTTATTTAGCGATACTTTTTAGGATTTTTTCAAAGGAGGAGTTGCGAGAAATTCCCCGTTGGTAAATGCCATACAAATTATCAGCAAAAAAAAAAAAGGAACATATCTTGCAATCGTATGGTGGATTAAAAAAAAATAATAATAAAATGAATTAGTCAGGGGAGCAGTTAGAATAAAATAAGTGCAAAAACTGGACACTTTTCACCTGGTGACAGGTCCTAAATAAAGACGGTGCCTTAGCCGGCCTGCAGTTCCTTACAAAAGTAATCCTGATTATATCATAATATGATAAATCATCTACATAGAGCGAGGATATATTCAGCCACTCTAGTTGAAAAAGATATGTATCAAGGCATGAGTAATAGATCAATAATAAATAAATATATTGTAAGGCAGCAGCTTTCCCACCACTAAGGTAGCGAGCCACTGACCCAAGTTCAACATAAAGTCTTTATTTCCTAATTTCACAAACAAAAATGCAAACCTTTCACATCCGGATCGCAGATGGTAATGTCCGTATACAGTTCAGAGCCATGGATGCCTGCACCACCATACTAATCTCGGGTACTATGTCAGCTTTACCCAGAGACACCTGCACTCCTATAGGAATCACAAGTGCGGTGTTGGCCCTACCCAGGTCTCTGGCTGTGGTCTGTGTTGAATCTCAACCAGCCAGGCATACACAGAACCTCCTGCTCTGCTGCACGTGAAACCAAAAACTGACACTCAACCTTTACCTGCAGGATTAAATGTGATCCGTGGCCATGGACCACTTGCAAGACTCGGACTGGAGGGAGAGATCCATCCCACTACCTTCCTACTGATCTTTCCAAAAATAAAAGCCCATATAAAGGTTTTCCTAAATATGACTTGCTCAAATAACTTTACCCAGTCCACATTCACCTTTATTTTGTGTTGTAACCACTGCTGTGGCTGTAATTACAACGCTCTCCAGCAGGTTCAGTAAATTTCCATACACATCCTGGGGGACACATAACAACCCTCATATATGACTCCCATCACTGCCACACACACACACACACACATATTTCCATGAAAACTCATACTTTTATTTATCGAATGAGTTGCAAAAGGATTAGAAAATATAGTCAAGACACTGACAAGGTTAGAAATAATGATTTTTATTTGAAAGAATAATTTTCTCCTTCAAACTTTGCTTTCGTCACAGAATGCTCCCTTTGCAGCAATTCCAGCATTGCAGACCTTTGGCATTCTAGCTGTTGATTTGCTAAGGTAATCTTGATAAATTTCCCCCCATGCTTCCTGAAGCCCGTCCCACAAGTTGGATTGGCTTGATGGGCACTTTTTGCTTACCATACGGTCAAGCTGCTCCCACAACAGCTCAATGGGGTTGAGATCTGGTGACTGCGCTGGCCATTCCATTACAGATAGAATACCAGCTGCCCGCTTCTTCCCTAAATAGTTCATGCATAATTTGGAGGTGTGCTTTGGGTCATTGTCCTGTTGTAGGATGAAATTGGCTCCAATCAAGCGCTGTCCACAGGGTATGACATGGCATTGCAAAATGGAGTGATAGCCTTCCTTATTCAAAATCCCATATACCTTGTACAAATCTCCCTCTTTACCAGCACCAAAGCAACCCCAGACCATCACATTACCTCCACCATGCTTGACAGATGGCATCAGGCACTCTTCCAGCATCTTTTCAGTTGTTCTGCATCTCACAAATGTTTTTCTGTGTGATCCAAACACCTCAAACTATGATTCGTCTGTCTATAAATCTTTTTTTCCAATCTTCCTCTGTCCAATGTCTGTGTTCTCAAACTAGAGACTCTAATGTACTTGTCTTGATGCTCAGTTGTGCAGCGGGGCCTCCCACTTCTCTTTCTACTCTGGTTAGAGCCTGTTTGTGCTCTCCTCTGAAGGGAGTAGTACACACCGTTGCAAGAAATCTTCTGTTTATTGTCAAATTCTTGCATGGAATAGCCTTCATTTCTAAGAACAAGAATAGACTGTCGAGTTTCACATGAAAGTTTTCTTTTTCTGGCCATTTTGAGAGTTTCATGGAACAAACAAATGTAATGTTCCAGATTCTCAACTAGCTCAAAGGAAGGTCAAGGAAGGTTTATAGCTTCTCAAATCAGCCAAACCATTTTCAGCTGGGCTAACATACTTGTACAAGGGCTTTCTAGGGTTTTCTAAACATCCATTAGCCTTCTTACACAGATAGCAAACACAGTGTACCATTAAAACACTGGATTGGTGGTTGTTGGAAATGGGCCTCTATACACCTATGTAGATATTGCAATAAAAACAAGACATTTGCAGCTAGAATAGTCATTTACCACATTAACAATGTATAGAGTGTATTTCTGATTCATTTAAAGAAGTATTCCCATCTCCAAGATCCTATCCCAATATGTAGTAGGTGTAATAATAATAATATTAGCAAATACCTCCAATTAGAAATGTAGTATAGTATTTTTGATTCGCTATGCCACTTACCTCATGTGCAGGCAATACAGGACCTTAGGTATCCACGGTTACGACCACTAGCAGTTAGCTAACTGTCACTATATCAGTGGTCGGAACCATGGATACCTAAGGTCCTGCAATGCCTGCACAAGAGAAAGCGACATAGCGAATTAGAAGAACTATACTACATTTCTAACTGAAGGTATTTGCTAATATTATTATTATTACACCTACTACATATTGGGATAGGATCTTGGAGATGGGAATACCCTTTTAATATTAGCTTCATTGAAAAAAAATGTGCTTTTCTTTCAAAAATAATTAAATTTCTAAATGGCCCCAAACTTTTGAACGGTAGTATATACATTATGTATATATGTACACATATACACACACAGATTGTAAACAGAGAATGAATAATAATTATATTTATATATGCTCAAAAATAGTGAATGAGATGTCCAGGTTATTCAAATTTGTAAAATTCGGTCTGATTCTTTCCTACTTAACTGAATAAGAGAAAAGAGGAAGATAAAATGAAATGTGTAAGCAGTTTGATTTTTATAATATATAGTTTTATTCCTTTATGTGAGAAGATTATCACATTCCACCTAGAGCCAGTGATTAGCCGGATCTATACGTACACGTCACAGCGCCCCGCGTTATCCGGTACGCACTGACTCCAGCCTGTCATAATGAGCAAATAAGTGGAATTAAATAACACTTTAATGACTCAAAAGCGAAAGACGGCTCTGCTCTCGGGTGCTATAAGAGGGCACTCTGCTTGTTTCTATGGAAACCACCGAATGTATCACGCACGGAACACAGCTGATCTGTATACACCTCTCTGATAACAGTGCACTACTATGATACTGGCCTTACTATACAGTATGTGCAGGGGTTTCACTATGCAGATCTCCAATATATAGGGGCAAAGAATGGATTACCGCAAGAGATCGCATTTAAGCCCATGTTCAAATACACATCATGGGCGGTGCATACGGCTGACTACTGCGCTGCAGCAGGGCAACAAATTGACAACTAGATTCCTGACCTTGCCACGCGCTAATATTAACTGTACACTTATAACTCAACCACATTAGTGTCCATACGTGTATCTGTGGCAAAATATACAGGGGCTTCACTAAATGTAAGCCTACACTTTAAAGGGGGGGTCTCAGAGTTGGTGGGGTGTCACATGACCAACATGAGCCAATCATTTCCTTTCCATAAACATGATAATTTCAGAGAAGGATTCTAATTGTCCCATATTATCGGGGGAAATTATTTTCCAAACCAAAGTTTATCAATCAAGTACCCATATCTTGTAATGTTATACTGAAAAGATGCAGAGACCTCTCGAGCGCAGAGACCTCACAATCTGGAATTTGGGAGTTGACTCCTGCTGGAGAGTCCATCATTCAGAAGCTGTCTAGGGACAGTTTGTATATTGATTAAATCACCCATATCTAATAAAGTGTGCGTGTCACCAATTATCTGGGGTGTATTCAGTAGCATACGATTTATTCCCTCGTGGATGGTAACTGATATCCTGCACTTGCAGAACCTATTGTGTCATTTATTAGTAACTTTTACTTTTTGAAGTGAATAAGTCCAAGGCGAAATTCACCAATCACTTCCATTTTTACTTCCATGTAAAACTGACCATCTTCCCATTGTGTGTCATCCACAGTCTCTGTTATAGTAACATGGTAACATAGTTTTTAAGGTTGAAGGAAGACTAAGTCCATCTAGTTCAACCCATAGCCTAACATGTTGATCCAGCGGAAGGCAAAAAACCCCATGTGGCAAACACTAAGCTCCAAATTGGGGAAAAAAACTCCTTCCTGACTCCATACGACAATCAGACTAGTTCCCTGGATCAACGCCCTATCAAGGAATCTAGTATATATAACCTGTAATATTATACTTTTCAAGAAAGGCATCCATGCCCTTCTTAAATGTTAGTAGTGAATCATTCATTACAACATCATGAGGCAGAGAGTTCCATAGTCTCACTGCTCTTACAGTAAAGAATCCCCGTCTGTGATTATGATTAAACCTTCTTTCCTCCAGACGTAGAAGATGCCCCCTTGTCCCCGTCTCAGGCCTCAGAGTAAAAAGATCAGTAGAAAGGTCTTTGTACTGTCCCTCATATACTTGTACATAGTAATAAGATCACCCCTAAGCCTTCGTTTTTCCAAAGTAAATAACCCAAAGTGTAATAACCTGTCTTGGTATTGCAGACCCCCCAGTCCTCTAATAACCTTGGTCGCTCTTCTCTGCACCCGCTCTAGTTCAGCTATGTCTTTCTCATACACCGGAGACCAGAACTGTACACAGTATTCTAAGTGTGGTGGCACTAGTGACTTGTATAGAGGTAAAATTATGTTCTCCTCATGAGCATCTATGCCTCTTTTAATGCATCCCATTATTTTATTTGCCTTTGCAGCAGCTGCCTGACACTGGCCACTAAACATGAGCTTGTCGTCCACCAATACACCCAGGTCTTTTTCAGTGACAGTTTTGCCCAGTGTTTTACAATTAAGCATATAATTATACATTTTATTTCCTCTGTCCAAGTGCATTACCTTACATTTATCCCCATTAAAGCTCATTTGCCATTTATCAGTCCAAGCTTCTAGTTTACATAGATCCTCCTGTAATATAAAATTGTCCTCCTCTGTATTGATTACCCTGCAGAGTTTAGTGTCATCTGCAAATATTGAAATATTACTCTGTAAGCCCCCTACAAGGTCATTAATAAATATGTTAAAAAGAAGGGGGCGCAATACTGACCCCTGTGGTACCCCACTGTTAACTGAGACCCAGTCTGAGTGTTTTCCATTAATAACCACCCTTGGTTTCCGATCACTGAGCAAATCATTAACCCACATACATATATTTTCCCCTATCCCCATTGTTCTCATTTTATATATCAACCTTTTGTGTGGAACCGTATCAAAAGCTTTTGAAAAGTCCATATACACAACATCCACTGCATTTCCTTGGTCCAGTCCAGAACTTGCCTCCTCATAAAAACTGATCAGATTAGTTTGACAGGAACGGTCCCTCGTAAACCCATGTTGATATTGGGTCATGAGGTTATTCTTCTTCAGATACTCTATTATAGCATCTCTTAGAAAACCCTCCAGGATTTCACCCACAGTAGAGGTTAAGCTTACCGGTCTATAATTTCCAAGTTCAGTTTTTGTCCCCTTTTTGAATATTGGCACCACATTTGCTATACGCCAGTCCTGTGGTACAGACCCTGTTATTATGGAATCTTTAAAGATTAAAAATAATGGTCTATCTATGACGTTACTTAATTCCTGCAGTACTCGCGGGTGTATCCCATCCGGGCCCGGGGATTTGTCAACTTTAGTGATTTTTAGACGCCGCCGTACTTCCTGCTGGGTTAAGCAAGTGACATTTAAAGGAGAATTTTTGTTATCACTAATCATGTTTTCTGTCATGCGATTTTATTGTGTAAATACTGTTGAAAAAAAATCATTTAACATATTGGCTTTGTCCTCATCCTCATCCACCATTTCACCCAGACTATTTTTAAGGGGGCCAACACTATCATTTTTTAGTTTTTTACTATTTATGTAGTTAAAGAATATTTTGAGATTATTTTTACTTTCTCTGGCAATGAGTCTCTCTGTCTCAATCTTTGCTGCCTTGATTTGGTTTTTACAGAATTTATTTAATTTTCTATATTTATTTAATGCCTCATCACTACCTACTTGCTTTAGTTCTCTAAATGCTTTCTTTTTGTCACTTATTGCGCCCCTTACAGCTCCATTTAGCCATAGTGGTTTCCTCCTATTTCTTGCATGTTTATTCCCATAGGGTATATATTGTACACAGGTCCTTTTCAGGATGCTAATAAATGTCTCCCATTTGCTTTGTGTAGTTTTATGTCTCAGGATATCGGCCCAGTTTATTGCACTAAGATCATCTCTCAACCGATGGAAATTTGCCTTCCTGAAGTTTAGTGTCCTTGTAACCCCTCTACTACACATCTTATTAAAGGTTACATGAAAACATATTATTTTGTGATCACTATTACCCAAGTGACCCCCAACTCGTATATTTGATATGCGGTCTGGCATGTTGGTTAATATTAGGTCTAGCGGTGCCCCTCTTCTTGTTGGGTCCTGAACCAGTTGTGAAAGGTAATTGTCTCTCATAGTTGTCAAAAACCTATTACCTTTGCTTGAACTACAGGTTTCTGTTCCCCAACGTATTTCAGGGTAGTTGAAGTCCCCCATAATAAGGACTTCTCCTTGAGTCGCTGCTTCATCTATTTGCTTTGCGAGGATATTCTCCGCTGCTTCCATTATTTTTGGAGACTTATAACAAACCCCTATCAGTAATTTATTCTTTTTTCCCCCTCTCCTTATCTCCACCCACAGGGACTCAACATTTTCATTAGATTCACATATATTCTCACGCAAGATGGGTTTCAAGGATGATTTTACATATAAACACACACCCCCCCTCGCTTGTTTGTACGGTCATTTCTGAACAGACTATAACCCTGTAAATTAACTGCCCAGTCATGGCTCTCGTCCAGCCACGTCTCAGATATCCCTACCATGTCATAATTATTTTCCAAAAAAATTAATTCTAATTCCTCCATTTTGTTGGTGAGGCTTCTGGCATTAGTGTACATGCATTTTATGTATCTCTCTGTACCTCTATTCCTTCTTATTATATTGAGTCTTCTAACCCCACCCCCAATTTCTTTATTTGTGCCGAGGTCACTATCTGCACTATCTTCCCCACCTATAAAATGAACACCCCCCCCCCTATGCATTTGTATTTTCTCAATCATTTTTAAAGGGAATGTGTCACCCCCTGGGCGATATCAGACCTCTACTATGGCCATACAGGTGATAGAAAAGTAAATCTATACTTACCTGTATGGTCCCATAGCAGAGGTCTGATTGCCGAGAAATCTGGTTTTATAAAGTCCGGGGGACGCCAAGCAAACCCCTCCCATCTTACTATTCCCCTAAATCTCCGCCTCTGTGCTAAATTACCATATTCCTCCCCTCCCCTGCACGTCACAAGGTCCTGTGACAGGCCCTGTGACGTGCCCTGTTCTGCCTCCCATCCCATGGAGTGCGCTTTGTTTCCCTCCGGCCCCATTTGGCTGCGTACTGCGCCGCAGCCTTGTATTGTGCAAGCGACGGTGAGTCACTGAGACTTCCGCTCCGTTGGTAATACGCAGCCAAATGAGGCCGGAGGGAAACAAAGCGAACTCCATGGGATGGAAGGCAGAACAGGGCACGTCACAGTGCCCTGTGACATGCAGGGGAGGGGGGAGGAATACAGTAATTTAGCACAGAGGCGGCGATTTAGGGGTATAGTAAGCAGAGAGGAGGGGTTTGCTTGGCGTCCCCCGGACACCAAGCCTCTGGAAAACAGACTTTAGAAAACCAGATTTCTCAGCAATCAGACCTCTGCTATGGGCCATACAGGTAAGTATAGATTTACTTTTCTATCACTATTACTATTTCTACTGTATGGCCATAGTAGAGGTTTGATATCGCCCAGGGGGTGACAGATTCCCTTTAAAAACTGCAAGAGGTAAACAGGCCCTTTTATTTCTCCACTGACTCTTTACAATGGGTCAGTGAAAAACTTAAGTCCATTTTATACGGATCCCCATAGACTTTAATGGCAAAGTCTAATCCGCACAACATATGCGAATAGGACATTCTCTAGAACAGTGTTCCCCAACTCTGGTCCTCAAGGCCCATCAACAGGTCAGGTTTTCAGGATTTCTTTAGCATTGGCCAGGTGATAATTACATCATCTGGACAACCAAGAATTCCATCACCTGTGCAATACTAAGGAAATCCTGAAATCATGATCTGTTGGTGGCTCTTGAGGACCGGAGTTGGGGAACACTACTCTAGATGAGGAGACATGATGTAACAGCAGAATAGTGACTGCAGCTCTGGAGGACACTGGAGTAATATCATTTAACAGCAGAATAGTGAGTGCAGCTCCAGATGTGAATAGAGTAGAAGACATGATGTACAGCAGATGTGGATGAGATTTCAGCAAATCTTATCCTCATATGAAAAAGAAATCTAAATAGACATGGGCCTGTTGAGTGGTTGAGTGGATTTTTAAATTCTCAGTGTGCAAATTTCTCCAGTTCTGGTTTTTTTGGGAGATTTTTTCCACTGGGGTCAACGGTTAAGTCAAAATCCACAAAAAGCAGCATTAATTGTGGATTTTGCTCCAGATTAACAAATTGATGCAGATTTGATGGCTGGTGATCTACCTACAGATTCAGAATATATCAGGTGACATGTTTTATCCATTATCTGCTAAATCCTTTATTCTGAACAAGGTGAAACCCATAATGAATATTCATGAGCGGTCCTACTGAAGAAATTTAGGACAGCTGCAACGTAAATTACTGGAATTGGCTTTCAGTAAGGATTTATTTCCGCTCACTATTACAGATCATATTTGCTGCCAGAGTCTAAAAATCATCATGTATCCTAATTATATAAATCCCTCCATAGCCGCCCAACACTGCGCTGGCCCGCACAAGTCTGTGTTTAGAGACCGTCCAGTTCCTGAAGCTAGAAAATAGACATGAGTGAATCGGTTCATCCATCTACAGAATACAATGGGCCAATCAATCTTTTATATTTTTTAAAGCTTCGTCAAAAGCAAAAATCGGAAACTTGACAAATCCAAATCACCTGATGCATTCCAATGCCTTGTGATTAGTGAATGGAGCAAAAAATGTATATTAAAAAAAAAAAAAAGGGGAAAGGCATCATCAGAAAATGATCTATTGTTTAAATCAGATTTTTGTTTCACATTGAGATATTATATATATTTTTTAAAAAAATGTTGGCAAGTGGAATATTTTAGACTAACTTCCTGTTTTAGGAAACAACACATGTACAGAGCCACAGTGAACAGGCTTGGACACTATGTTTTGTATTTAAGTATCTAATGAGCATGTGCAAAGATCATTATGAAGAGAGGGGCGCAGGGTCAGAAGTATTAAGGTGTTATCTGTCACTGCAATCCTGCATCTCCTGATAAGGAGCCTACTGAAAGCTCTTCCTGAAAGCACAGAAAGTATCAGCTTAAAAAAGCCCCAGCGGCCAGAGTGAAAAATAAGAAAAAAATTGTGTTATAAGAAAAATTGTGGTACGGAAAAGAAAAAAAAAAAAAAAAAAAAACAACATTGCCAACAATTTTTTAAACATAAAGGTAACAAAAAAAAACCTGATTTATACAATAGGTCAGACAGAAGCTTGTAGGAAATGCCTTGGCGAACTAGAGACTCTAAAGAAGCAGAATGCTCCCGCAGGTAGGCATGATGACCGAGAGTACCGGGAGAAAATTAACAATCTCCTGGATAATAAGATGGAAAATGATCAGATGAAATTACAGGACACAAAACACATGAAGGTGTTTACTGGAAAATTACCAGCCACTGAATTGCCTAATGTGCACTATAAGATACATCAATCAGTTATAACATTAAAACTGCTGACAATGTCGGTCTTCATTAGTAAAGACCAACACCCACTCATTGCACAGTGGCCTCCCTCTTACAACAAGATAATGTGTCCTGCCATACTGAAAAAATTGCTCAGGAAATGATTGAGTACCCATCTAGAGAGGAACTATTTCACAACTTCCAGAGCTTAAAGGGGTTGTTCACTACTCGGACAACAACTTCAGAATCCCTAGATTTTCCCCCAGTAAAATAATAACACTTATACTCCCCTCCGGTGCCATCGCCGTTCAAACGGTGTCAGCACAGTCTCTGCCGGAAATCATGAGACATTACGTCATGCGATCTGTGCGGCCAATTACCGCTGTTTCCACTCTCCCCTACTTCAAACAAACCAAGCCGGCTGGAGGAAGTGAGAGCTGCTGCAGCCCTCACTTCCTCCAGCTGAGAAGAGGAGAGTGAAGCCGGCGCTGACTGGCCACAAGGGCATGAGATAATGTCATGCGATCCCCGAGAGCCAGTGCTGACATCACTGGAACGGAGCAGGTGATGAGGACAGGTATTATTTTACTGGGGGGAAACATAGGGATTCAAAAGGGGTTGTCCAAGTAGTGGACAACCCCATCTTTCTAAATGGGTAAAATTGCAAAGTCCTTTTATAAGCAATTTACCACTTCTTAAAAACGGAGGGATTTTTAATTGTACAGTTTATTGCACACTGACTAGGTTACTAGCCACTGCCATAGTCAGAGCTGAGAGCTGCCTGGTTTCCTAGGCCAGGAGTGCTGAGCTTGCTTCTGTTTGTAGTATGAGAAAGGGCACAGTTCGGTCAGAGGTATGACCATGCTACTGGCCTGAACGGTCAATCTTCAATTGCGTTCCAGAACAAAGTACATGAGAACAATTTGGATCCAACAAAAGAACCTTCGGAGGTCTTGAGGCAGGGGCGGACATATCGCCAGTGCAACTGCACTGGGGCATGGAGGTGGAGGGGGGCCTTCCAGCACCAGCAACTATTTCAGCTATATGTGCATCAGAGGATGCACATTCAGCTGAAATGTATTGCGGTGCAGGGGACCCACCGGCTTCATACGCTGCAATGCACGCCGCCAGCCAATGAGAGTCTGGCAGCTGACGTTGGCGTGTTCCTGATAGGGGGCGCATGTCAGTGACACCAAAGTCTGGGGCACATTATCCCCAGGAGGGAGACCAGCATGGGGCATATTATCCCCAGGAGGGAGACCAGCATGGGGCACATTATCCCCAGGAGGGAGACCAGCATGGGGCACATTATCCCCAGGAGGGAGACCAGCATGGGGCACATTATCCCCCGGAGGGAGACCAGCATGGGGCACATTATCCCCAGGAGGGAGACCAGCATGGGGCACATTATCCCCAGGAGGGAAACCAGCATGAAGGACATCTTTATATAGGGGGGCGAACACATGTTTTTATAGGATGTAGAATGCTACGAGGGCCCATACATCTGACCAACATGCAGGTGGGGGCCCAGGTCCAAATAGTTCCAAGTACCTGAGAGCATCCTCTCCCTCCCAACCTTAATTTCATTATAAGACCCTGATAACGTCTTCTCCTACTCATTATTTCATTATAATGCTATCAGGGACTTAGAATGAATGTGTGTGGGATGGACACAGGACAGGGATTAAGACTATATGTACATGTTTAGGAGTTGCAGCAGAAAATTCTGCTGCAAATAAGTATATGTTGACAGGAAAACGCTGCGTAAATTAAGTGTTTTTTTTACATACGTTTTTGTTGTGTATTTTTTTGCCACTCATTAGAATGGGTGAAATTTGCTGCAAAAACACTTCAAGAATTGACAATATGCACATTTTAATCTGCTTCAAATCTGCAAGGAAAAAATAAGCAATGTGTGCATGAGAGTTCAGGAATCTCAGTCACTTTGCTTATACTATAAAACGCAGCATAATTTTCCACAAAAAAAAACAGAAAAAAAAGGAATAAAAACGCAACATGTGCACATAGCCTTCAAATGAATTGAGGGAGGGGTGAGACTGATTAATTTATATTTATTGGATGGCACAGTGCTGGATTATCAGTTTATATTTTGAATGGCACTTGGGTAAATGTATATTAATGGTGGGGTACATATTTGTATTCAGGGGCGCACAATATATGTGATCTTATTATTTTCAGGGCTGTGGTGATCAGTGTGAAAAGACAAATTGTGGCTGAAAGATGTCGACATGAAGGTCTGACCAGATAGAGAAGAAACAAAAGAAAATGGCTCTAATCAGATGAGTCGTCAGCGGTAAGTAACTAGATGTACAGTTAGATGAAAAAGTTTGGGCACCCCTATTAATCTTAAGCTTAATGTTTTATAAAAATTGGTGTTTTTGCAACAGCTATTTCAGTTTAATATATGTAATAACTGTTGGACACAGTAATGTTTCTGCCTTGAAATGAGGTTTATTGTACTAACAGAAAATGTGCAATCTGCATTCAAACAAAATTTGACAGGTGCATAAGTATGGGCACCTCACCAGAAAAGTAACATTAATATTTAGTAGATCCTCCTTTTGCAAAAATAACAGCCTCTAGTCGCTTCCTGTAGCTTTTAATGATTTCCTGGATCCTGGATGAAGGTATTTTTGACCATTCCTCTTTACAAAACAATTCCAGTTCAGTTAAGTTTGATGGTCGCCGAGCATGGACAGCCCTCTTCAAATGATCCCACAGATGTTCAATGATATTCAGGCCTGGAGACTGGGATGGCCATTCCAGAACATTGTAACTGTTCCTCTGCATGAATGCCTGAGTAGATTTGGAGCGGTGTTTTGGATCATTGTTTCCTGAAAGATCCATCCCCTGCGTAACTTCAACTTTGTCACTGATTCTTGAACATTATTGTCAAGAATCTGCTGATACTGAATGGAATCCATGCGTCCCTCAACTTTAACAAGATTCCCGATGCCGGCATTGGCCACACAGCCCAAAAGCATGATGGAACCTCCACCAAATTTTACTGTGGGTAGCAAGTGTTTTTCTTGGAATGCTGTGTTTTTTTGCCGCCATGCATAACGCCTTTTTGTATGACCAAACAACTCAATCTTGGTTTCATTAGTCCACAGGACCTTCTTCCAAGAAGAAATTCGCTTCTCCAAATGTGCTTTTGCATACCTCAGCCGACTCGATTTGTGGCGTGCTTGCAGAAACGGCTTCTTTCGCATCACTCTCCCATACAGCTTCTCCTTGTGCAAAGTGCGTTGTATAGTTGACCGATGCACAGTGACACCATCTGCAGCAAGTTGATGCTGAAGCTCTCTGGAGGTGGTCTGAGGATAGTCCTTGACTGATCTCACCATTCTTCTTCTCAGCCTTTCTGATGTTTTTCTTGGCCTGCCACTTCTGGCCTTAACAAGAACTGTCCCTGTGTTCTTCCATTTCCTTACTATGTTCCTCACAGTGGAAACTGACAGGTTAAATCTCTGAGACAGCTTTTTGTATCCTTCCCTTGAACAACTATGTTGAATAATCTTTGCTTTCAGATCATTTGACAGTTGTTTTGAGGAGCCCATGATGCCACTCTTCAGAGGAGATTCAAACAGGAGAACAACTTGCAAGTGGCCACTTTAAGCAGCTTTTTTCATGATTGCATACACCTGGCTGTGAAGTTCAAAGCTCAATGAGGTTACAAAACCAAAAAAAAGTGCTTTAGTAAGTCAGTAAAAAGTAGGTAGGAGTATTTTAAACAAGAAAATGATAAGGGTGCCCATACTTATGCACCTGTCAAATTTTGTTTGAATGCAGATTGCACATTTTCTGTTAGTACAATAAACCTCATTTCAAGGCAGAAACATTACTGTGTCCAACAGTTATTACATATATCAACCTGAAATAGCTGTTGCAAAAACACCAATTTTTATAAAACATTAAGCTTAAGATTAATAGGGGTGCCCAAACTTTTTCATATAACTGTAATTATTTATTCTTTATACTGTGTGATTGGAGTAATTCTGTTATTTGTAAAACATCCCTCCCTTAGTTCACTTTCTTACATTCATGTGAAAGGTCCGTATATTGATAGATTTTTGTATTGGACGGCACACAGACTCAGTTTCATAGGTCTGTTCATATATCTGTGAAAATCATGGATCCAAGAATGAGCTCTGCGAGACTCTGAGCATGTCTACAGTATTTCTGATCCGATTTTGAGGACATAGTGGGTTTGTGCGCTGTCCAAGAAAAATAAATATCAGGCAGCACACCGACGCTTCATGTAGTTTGATTGTGTATAACGCTGTCCCTTAGTATATAGTGTAATAATGTACTTTCTTATTATATATAGCACCATCCCATAGTATATAGTGTACATTCTAGTTATATACAGTTAGGTCCATATATATTTGGACAGAGAACATTTTTCTAATTTTCGTTCTAGACATTACCACAATGAATTTTAAACAAAACAATTCAGATGCAGTTGAAGTTCAGACTTTCAGCTTTCATTTGAGGGTATCCACATTAAAATTGGATGAAGGGTTTAGGAGTTTCAGCTCCTTAACATGTGCCACTCTGTTTTTAAAGGGACCAAAAGTAATTGGACAGATTAAATAATTGAAAATAAAATGTTCATTTCTAGTACTTGGTTGAAAACCCTTTGTTGGCAATGACTGCCTGAAGTCTTGAACTCATGGACATCACCAGACGCTGTGTTTCCTCCTTTTTGATGCTCTGCCAGGCCTTCACTGCGGTGGTTTTCAGTTGCTGTTTGTTTGTGGGCCTTTCTGTCTGAAGTTTAGTCTTTAACAAGTGAAAAGCATGCTCAATTGGGTTGAGATCAGGTGACTGACTTGGCCATTCAAGAATATTCCACTTCTTTGCTTTAATAAACTCCTGGGTTGCTTTGGCTGTATGTTTTGGGTCATTGTCCATCTGTAGTATGAAACCACGACCAATCAGATATGTAAGGGACGGTGCTGAACATAACAAGAGAGGGCACTGTGTAATAAGGGGTGGCAATATACATAATGACAGGAGATTCTACACATATCTCTGTAGCTTGGTCACTATAAAAGGAGGGGGCTCCAAGCGGTCAGTGTCCACCCCGTCTTGAGGAGTCTATGTCTTGGCGGGTCAGAGGTCTTTTGATATAAAGAGGATCTCCAATAAATTAGACCGATGAATTGCTAATCGGTTTATGCCTGCCATTTATCTTCATTAATAAAAATACATACATCAAAAGTATACATTTATAGTATACTGTCGTATTGACCTGCATGGCAGACTACGCTTTTCAGTAGTTAAGGCCAAGCTATATGTACATACAATACTGTGCAAAAGTTTTAGACAGGTGTGGAAAAAATTTCCATAAAACTGGTCTGTATGGGAGGATGACTAGGGGTAAAAAGACTCATCCAAAGCATTAGAGGAACATAGCTAAAACCTAGGCTTTGTGGTGTAGATGACAAAAAAAATGCTTTTACCCTAAAATTCAAAACAAATTTGGTAGAAACCCAATGTTGCTCATTATTCAGCAAACAGCAGAACAACCAAGGCTGGGTTTTATTACAGGCACAGTACACATGTACTGATAGGCAGCCCTGGAGGAAGGGTGTCTAATAGAGCGAAAATTACGCATGAATATGCAGTACTGTGCAAAAGGTTTAGGCAGCTGTGAAAAACTACAGCAAAGTGAGAATGCTTTCAGAAGTAGAAGTTTATTTTTATCAATTAACAAAATGCAAAGTGAACGAACAAAAGAGAAATCTAAATCAGTATTTGGCCGCACTTTGCCTTCAAACAGAATAAATTCTTCTGGGTACACTGGTCACTTGCACACAGTTCAAGAAGCAACTCAGCAGGTCGGATAAATCGTGCTGTCTGGTTTACTGGAAGAGCGGCTAAAGGGAGAAAAGTATGTTCTATTCTTCCCACAGCCGCTTGCTACCAGTCATTGGGGAGGTGCAGGGGCTGCAAAACACACTGCTCACTACACAGCGAGTGCTCAGTAGTCACTCCCCTGCACCTTGACTGACAGTGTGTGTGTGCAGAGCAGGCTGTCAGTCAATGAGCAGGGGGAGTGATCATGGCTGCTGCAAGTAACAGCTCCCTGCACCGGCCCAATGACTGAAAGCAATCGGCTGTAAGGAGAATATAACTTCACTTCCTCCCTGTAGTCACTGCTCCAGCAAGTCTGCTAGACCGCTATATCTGCAAAAATTTTAGGAGATGAAGGTTCCCTTTATCCCCTTCTCAGACCCAGATCTTATGAATGTTACCATTAACCCTTTAAACTACTCTCGCTAATTATGGCTACATGTTCGGCACTCTACGGTAATTGCTCCCTTTGCCTCTCTATGTCCCGATCTGTCCTGCTCAGTAGCTATAGAGGCTCGGAGGAAACATCGCCTGTAGCAGAATCTTTACACTCTAATTATTCACACAGAGGTTCAGTGGCTTTAGATCTTACATTAACAAAATGAGTGTCTGATTTGTAGGGCTTGAAGAAAAAAAAAATCAAATGACCTTTATAAACTGCCAAGGACATTCATTCATTCATTCCCTGGATTCTGATACTGGATCAATCAGCATCATTTTCTGTTCTCCTGGCAAGTAGCCCTCTGCCAACCCTGTAACACAAGACTTCTCTAACAAGCAAATACATTATCCGGAGGAGTTTTATCTACCCAGCGCTAGTACAATTCCTCCTCTAGTTCCTCTCCCAGTGACCTGCTCCCCCTTAACGGACCCTGGTCAGTGAATTCCATGCCTTGCCCTCCCACATTAAAAAATTCCGCAGATTCCTTTGCAATTCTGAAGACTGGTACAAGTCTTTAACCTCCCACCTCAACTTCTAACCTCCATTTTCTGCCCTCTTCCTACAACAGTCCCCACATTTTCAGTTTCCAGATACAATGCCTCGCCAACATCTAGGAAATGCCAACACATTAAGAAAGAGATAATTAGAAGAATCAGAGAGACCTCACGCAGCAAACAGACAGCCAAAGGCCAGGCAAGAAAAGAGCTCAAAGTCTGTTATTTCTTGACAGCCTACGGAGTTTTAAAAGTTTGACAGAAACATCCATTTATTTTATTTCCAGTTACTTTTACAGCCAAGACCGATGTCTGGAAAAATAAATTGAAATAAACTTATCAACTGAATAGTTCCTAAAAGTGGCCAAAAATATCAGATGGGTGTTGATTAAACCAGCAAACCTTTTAATGTTAATGGGATTGTCCAAACTTTTCCTGAAGAAAGATGCCAAGGGAAAGAATGATTGGGCATGTTCTTTTTTCAATATCCCGAAAAGGTTCACCTTGTCGTGGTGGGATAGCTTTCATAATGTTTTTGATCAAAAATGGTGTTACTAAGAACTCTATTTTACTTAAATGCACTTTTGCTTTTTATTTGTTTACTGCAGGGTTTATGTTCATTTTGCTTCTTGTAGGTTTTTCTGATTCATGCCCATTGTGAAACATGCATTTATGTGCTGCATGTATACCAACTTAAACCAAGCTCAAATTTTGTGCTTTTTCTTTGTATTTTTTTTTGCATTCTGTGCCACCAGGTGTGGCCTCCCTTCCTAGAGCTGGATAATACATTTAAAAAGCTTCCCTTGGCTGGTGTCCACAGTTCAGGACCCGGTCCTTTGTCTGACCTTATTCACACAGAAGTCAACTTTGACACATGGTAAGGTTTTTAATATTAGACAGAGTAGGACTATCCCAAACTAGTTCACCTTGTTGTGGTGGGATAGCTTTCATACTATTTTTGATCAAAAACAGTGTTACTAAGAACCCTATTTTATTTAAATGCACTTTTGCTTTTAATTTTTTACAGCAGGGTTTAATGTTCATTTTGCTTCTTGTAGTTTTTTTTTTTTTTACATATGCCTGATCCTTTATTCTCAATTGCTGCAGACCATTTTCCTCTCTAGATTAGTCGAGAATGCAGGTGTATGGGGAAGAGGGGAGCAAGGAGATACAGTCATTTGTCCATAAGCTATCTGGTGTATGGGCACTCTGAATGAATCTCTATCATCAAAGTTAGTGATGAGAGTTTGGTTCACAGTCACTGGCTCCACCATACTTGCCAAGATTCTCTCAAATCTTATGTACCTGGTTCCAAACAATAGAGAAAACGCAAGGACATGGCACCATTTTCATAATATATCAGAATAAAAGACAAACTTGTACATAAAAATTGTGAAGCATATATACTTATATTGCATCCATCTCCGATCCCTGTAGATAAGTAGGTCCTTTTTCCAAGGGTAGCTGTGCAGGGCTTAAAGGGAATCTGTCACCCCCCTGGGCGATATCAGACCTCTACTATGGCAATACAGGCGATAGAAAAGTAAATCTATACTTACCTGTATGGCCCATAGCAGAGATCTGATTGCAGAGAAAAGCACTTTAATCAATTCTTTTTTCCACAGGCTTGGCGTCCGGGGGACGCCAAGCAATCCCCGCCTATGTGCTTATTATTCCCCTAAATCCCTGCCTCTCTGCTTAATTAGCATATCCCGCCCTCCCCTGCACGTTACTGGGCCCTGTGATGTGCAATGTGCTCCCTGACTTCGGGGCATGCGCAAAGCGCCACTCACATAGAGCTCACAGAGTGCGCTTTGCTTCATCCCGGCCCAGTCTACCTGTGCTCTGCACCGTAGGTTTCTATTTCGCAGGCGCCTGCGCAATAGAAACCTGCGGCGCAGAGTACAGGCAGATGGAGCCGGGATGAAGCAAAGCGCGCTCTATGTGAGCTCTATGTGAGTGGCGCTTTGAGCATGCCCGGAAGTCAGGGAGCACATTGCACATCACAGGGCCCAGTAACGTGCAGGGGAGGGCGGGATATGCTAATTAAGCAGAGAGGCGAGGATTTAGGGGAAAAATAAGCACATAAGCGGGGATTGCTTGGCGTCTCCCTGACGCCAAGCCTGTGGAAAAAAATAATTGATTAAAGTGCTTTTCTCAGCAATCAGACCTCTGCTATGGGCCATACAGGTAAATATAGATTTACTTTTCTATACCCTGTATGCCCATAGTAGAGGTCTGATATCGCCCAGGGGGGTGACAGATTCCCTTTAACAGAGAGGACGGCGGAGGCAACAGATCACACTTGCAATGTTTCGGGGGCTTTAGCCCTTCTCAAGCATTCTTAAGGGGAACACCACTGACACATCGCAACCTCAATCTCTTGCTAGAATTTATCGTATAAATGTAGATTTAACACAGGGTGCATGTAAAGCACATCTAAGATGCAGTAAATTGCCTTATTTATATATATTATATCCTCAATGTAAATGTATCATGCCCATTAAGGGAAGATTGATCAATCAATATGAAAGTTAACTTATTATTTCATTATCACACCAAATACAGCAAAGGAGTTACTAGATATATATATGTAGGGAAAATGCCAATACAAATACAGCATTTGTGAACATCCTCCAGAAAGCCTCAAGTATATACAACTGGCTTAAAAAGCGAGAGCCACACCTAGAGGACAGCAACATCATACAGAAAACACAATGACCCGACATTTACACCATCCTGCTGGGATGAAGAACTACTTATACAGTGACAAGGGTGCAAAGCATACATGTCAAACTCTGGCCCGTGGGCCAAATCTGGCCCGCAGGTTGGTTATATTTGGCCCACGACACCAGAACCTCCACCCCTATGCGGGGCCCATTACTCTGTATGGAGGACTATGCGGGGCCCATTACTCTGTATGGAGGACTATGCGGGGCCCATTACTCTGTATGGAGGACTATGCGGGGCCCATTACTCTGTATGGAGGACTATGCGGGGCCCATTACTCTGTATGGAGGACTATGCGGGGCCCATTACTCTGTATGGAGGACTATGCGGGGCCCATTACTCTGTATGGAGGACTATGCGGGGCCCATTACTCTGTATGGAGGACTATGCGGGGCCCATTACTCTGTATGGAGGACTATGGGAGGCCCATTACTCTGTATGGAGGACTATGCGGGGCCCATTACTCTGTATGGAGGACTATGCGGGGCCCATTACTCTGTATGGAGGACTATGCGGGGCCCATTATTCTGTATGGAGGACTATGCGGGGCCCATTATTCTGTATGGAGGACTATGCGGGGCCCATTATACTGTATACTGGTTGACCCGTGACTTTGTCCCAGTTTTTGATTTTGTCCCTCTGCATGTTTGAGTTTGCCATCTCTGGTGCAAAGGAAAGAACGCCTACCCATATGGGCCAAAAACTCAAGCGTTATATGTACAAGTAAATGTACTGTCCACAGGTATTAAAGAATTTGGATACCTTCTGGTGTAATACTCAGGCCATACAAATTACATAAAAGCAGTTTGATGGTTGAACAACCACTGATCAATAGATTGACTAGTGTGTGATCGTCACAATACCACAGCAATAAACATTTTGGTACATCTTGGCCCTTACTGCTGTTCAACCCGGTACTCCATGTTCAATGACACTTGATGAAGAACTAACGATCGATCTTTCTGGGAATATTGTTTTAATGATAAGATTGTTGAAAATCAAACATGGCCATCTTTTAGACAACGATCGTGTGCCATCGGTCACCCAAAATTATTTTTGGTTTTAAAAGAGAATCTATTATCAGGGTTTTGCAATTTAATCTTAGAGCAGCATGATGTAGGGGCAGAAAGCCTGATTCCAGGGATGTGTCACTTATTAGGTTGTGAGTTTTAGTTTAATTATAATCAGTGTTTTAATCAGCAGATTATTACTGCAGGACTAGGTCTCACGTGCAGCATAGTCAGGCTAATCTGTGTAACCCCGCCCCCACCACCGATTGGAGATGGCAGTTGCTACAGATAAGATTCTATGAAGATAGAAGGGGGAGGAGCTCTTCCTCTTGCTCCTCCCTCCTTCTGTCTACATAGAATCTAATCTGTAGCAGCTGCCATCTCCTATCTCAGTAATGGGAAAGTGTCTTCACTGCATACAGATTTTCTCTCAGAATTGAGAATTTTGACAATGACTGATCAATTTTGGCAGAGAAAGAAGCAGATTCCTCTGATAAGATATATTAAAAAGTTGCTTATTTTCATATCTACTATTGATTTATGAAGTCAAAATTAAAATGAAGGTTATGCTTTAAGCCCGCTTTATGATACACTTGATGGTTATTGCCCAGAAGACGCATTGGCGGATCGTTTCGTTGTCCTTCCCATACACAGGAGTGCTCATTCAGCCAAGCGCTCCTATGTGCCCCATGAGAAAGCTGCCGCCAGAAATGTCTGGCGGAGGCTTTACTCCAGAGAAACAAATAGATTGTCAGTCCAAAATCCGACAAGAACTTCCCTGACTGATGTGTATGGGGCATTACTGATGGTACATCATTCTGCAGCCTGCTATATATGGTGACACACAAAGGCTGTGGAAGCTAAATGGGTCACAATTTTTATTGAAACCCCACTGTGGAAAGAATTTTTTAACAAAAATGTGTTGAAAAAAGAAGAATAGAAAGCCATGACTGCATTAAATACAAGAGACTATAAGGCCAAGCTATATATAAGAATATGGGGGAAAAAAAGGTTTACTTTTATCTCATTACCATTGGCAACATGTATATCCATGGGCGTGCGATGATCTGCATGCAGATGAGGAGCAGAGCGCCTGCTCACCCCTCCCCGGCACAGGCAAAGCTCCATTACAGAATGATGGAGGATTAGCCGCCAGTGCGCTCTGTAATCTCTGTGCTCCATGCACATTTCCATTTCATTCATCCTCTATTATTGTCTGCTTTAAAATGTAGAACATCTAGGAGATTTCAGGCTACAAGGCCGTACAAACAGCTCCTCAGATTAGTGAAGAAAAAAAGGATAAAAATATATAAAGAAACAAACCCAAAACCCCAGAGACGGGATAAGATGCCTGCAAATTCTGTGACGGCCAAGGGCATAGTATATCTTATTTCTGTACTTGTACTCACCCTCCACCCCCAGAGAAAATCTTCATTAAAATGCAAACTTCACTGCGCGGCACCTTGTAAAACATTTCCTTTTTTAATTGCTCTGCCTGTACAATACTGAGGATGCTTTCCTAGTACATACAGTGTACGAATAAAGTCGCTGTATAGTTTCTGATGTGTGAAAAAGGGGAAAAGAGGCACAACCCCGCACAATGCGCAGTGTACACAGTGCCAACAAGATATTCCTGTACTGCGGCACAGATGCCCCCATTCTACACAGTGTTAGGCAGAACGACACACGGGTCAAAAAGCGGCCGCCAGCAGTTCAGTTTCCTGGAATTTTTTCATTTTGCATGTAGTCACTGCGGCAGTTACCTAATCGCTAATTGTTTAAAGGCCTGTTTAGACTGACCGTACTTCCATAAGTACAGAACGATTGCAAATACAACTGTTCCCGGCGGCACAGAGCGTCAGGTTCCTGGCGGCACAGAGCGTCAGGTTCCCGGCGGCACACAACTTGTATACACAGGACAATGTGCTGCCGAGAACAATGATTTTTTAAGTTAGATTAAAAAATAAATAAGGTCACACCCACCCGTTCAAAGTGTTAACATTTGGCCACTGCCTGACCCAAGCTGATTTGATATAGGTCATCAAATACCTATGCCCAGACAACCCCTTTAAAGGATAATGATTAGTGTTGAGCGAGTATGTTCTATTAACCCTTTCGCCTAGTATGTTCAGGCAGAGCTCCGAGTATTTACAGCTGCTCGGTGATAAGGTTAAATTGCTCCCGTGTGCATGATTTGCGACTGTTACACATTCCTCACATGTAATAAAGCTGTCAAAACAGTTGCAAATCATGCACACGGGAACGATTTAACCTTATCACCGAACAGCTGTAAATACTCGGAGCTCGGCCCGAGCATACTCGGACAGAACATACTCGCTCAACACTAATAATGATCATTATACCTAATATTTATACAGTCTCTTGCTACTCCCAGTCTTTGTGACAGACTTCAGCGGTGATGTCGCTATTATAGCGCACGTGACCACTGCAGTCAATCACTGGTCTCAATGACCCTGTATTTTCCTGCAGCGGTAACCTAGGGGTACATACAATCAGACTGCCAGACATGTTTAAAATAGTAACTGAGGCTATATGGAAAAAATGAAGGTATATTCTTCTGCAGCCACACATTTCCAGACATCGGGGCAGTGAAAAGTCAGAAGAAGCTGTCAGTCAAAGTGTAGGGGGAGTGATTACAGCAATCTCACAAAGGGCTGATCACAGCTCACCGCTCCGGAGCCGTCCCAATGACTGCGTTTCTTTCTCTTTTAATGACAGGATGTCTATTAAGTAGTCAGAGCGAATACAGATTTCATCCATGAATTGAGAACTTTGAAAATGAATGATCAGTCCTGGCGGAGGAAGAAGCAGATTTCTCTGATACAATATATTTCTTAAGGTTCTTATTTCCATGTGTATTATTGATTTACACAAGAAAAATTAAAATGATAGTTACGCTTTAAAACTTAATTTTCTACTCTCTTGCTGCTGCAGATGTCTATAAAGTCCTTTAACTCAGTGCTTTTGCAAAACTGATACGGATACGTTCCACATGTCCGGAGTGGGAGCACAATATCCGCACTGTCAGTAGTGTCCTGACCTGGACTCGACACCCTCACGTAGGTCTATGAGAATGCTGCGATCGGGTCAGGACACCAGCGGAAAGTCCGGACACTGCACTTGGACTCAAAGCGTGAATGTCGGATCTGTGACAATGGCTTTAGAAGTAGCACGAGGGAGGGGAAGGAGCTTTACGCAGATCTGCAGCGCACAGGGGAGAAAAACTTATGGAGCGCATAGAATACTGGCTATAGACAAGAAGGAAAACACAAGGAGATGAAATAAATGCAGGATTGGAGCTGTGCTGATACATGAAAGCGAGCAAAGACAGCAGCACCCTGGATCCACACAGAGCTCACATCCAGCCTGTATTACTGGGAGGAAAATCTGACACATGGATCAGGCTGTAAAGGAATGAAGATTGCAACCTGAAAATTAGGCATGGTTTATGCTAACCGACCAGCTGCATTAAACAACCGTCGATCTGAAGCAAGTTTGTCAGTCAGTGATAGAACACTATCTAAATCACCTGCCTACATGTCTACAGAGCCATCAGCAATAAATTGTTCACTGTGCATAGGCTGCCATTTTTCTGTTTACACAGGACGATGTGTCGACGTTGATCTTTTAACCAAGCCAAGAGATCATTTCACCTGATGGACGAGCATTTAGAGTATTTTGTTGGGTGATCAGCAGTCTGTTTACGCTGCACAATTATCGGGAAATGGGGGTTCCTAAAATCTCTTGTTTCTGATAAGTGTGCAATATAAATATACTTTAAGTGGTTACCTTTAGTTAAAGGGTTTGTCCATTACTATATTCTCCCATGTAAAATAAAAAAGCCTGTACCCACCTCTGGTATCATTATTATGTCATGTGAGCCCTGCAGCCAATCAGTGACCACTATTAGCTAGTTTCCCTCTCGCTTCCTTCAGGAGAAACTGACATCCGTAGGAAGTCACAACCAATCAGCAGCTCTTACTTCCCCCAGATATATCAGTTTAGTCTGAATGAAGTGAGAGTGAAGTGGCCCAATAGCGACCATTGATTGGCTGCAGGGCTCACGTGACATAATGGATCACGAGCCCAGGCGCCGGAGGTGGTTACAGGCTATTTTAATTTTACATGGTAGAACATAGTAATTGAGAAGAAGTGGACAAGTCCTTTAAGTAGATTGCTCGAACATATGTGAAAATCACAGGTGTCCATGGCCTTTAAAGTTTGGCTGAACCCACCAATTTTGTAGGGACCATCCAACCATATCATGTTTAGATTGAAACGCCCATTCCTTTGTTCTCCCTGGTGATAAACCCCAGCCCGGGCTGTCTGGCAGCTGCTTACTCTCTTCTCCCCACTGAAAACAGCAGAGACACAGCGGGACACACAGAGATCAGATGTGTGCTCTGGATTAACAGGCTGACATAATCCAGAGCAGACATGCCTTTAGATCTTTTTTGCCAACTCATAACTCTAATTTCCTTCTTTCTGATGGGATCCTGTCCATTTTGTGAAATGTTACAAGGCCTGACGCAATTCACATTTTAGTGGAAAAAAACTCATACATGTACATGTATGTAAATAGGGAAACCTGGCCAAAACAGGCCGCATACAATAACCTGCTAGACAGGTTACAAGTAGAGCAAGCAGCAGCACTCAATGTCAAGCAGCAGCTGCAAAAGCAAACAAGATTGATCAATAAAAATAAATATATAAAATCTCATCATCCCAATGTAAATTTACCCCTCTATAAATCACTGACACGGTCAGGTTTGGAATATGGGATCCAGTTTTTTGACACCACATCCTAAAAATGATAATGGAAAGCTACAGTCAATTCAACTAGATTATTACATGGGATGGAAAAGCTCTCCAAGAATGTTGGTTAGATAAGCTTAGATAAAAAAGAAGACGTCTTAGAGTTGATTTCAAATATACGTATAAATACGTGTGTGGTCAACACAAAGAACAGACACAACAATTATTCCTTCCTAAAACCTCGCAAAAGGACAAGGGGACATTCATTATGTGTGGAGAAAAGGCGATTCCAGCACCTAAAAAGGAAAGGATTTTTTACAGTTACAGCAGTCAGATTGTGGAAAGCCCTATTGTAAGAGGTAGTGATGTGGCAGATACTATAACGGCTTTTAAAAAAGGACTGAGTGCTTTTTCATAAATGGTATTTCTTAATACAAAATACCAAAGATTGTCTGTCCGCTGTCTCTAACATCATGTCCTCCCTGTATTTGAAACTGAACTTCACGTTTCCTCCCTCGACTAACCCATCTATACCCGATATTGCAATTACATTGGGTGGTTGAACCAGCGCTCCCAAGGAACACGTTCACTGTCTTGGGGTCATATTTGACCCAGAACTCTCCTTTATTGCATATATCCCATCGCTCACTCGCTCTTGTCACCTGCATCTTAAAAACATCTCCAGAATCCGACCTTTTCTCACCTGTGAAATTGCTAAAACTCTTACTGTCGCTCTTATTCACTCTTGTCTGGACTACTGCAACTCTTTACTGATAAGTTTCCCTCTAACCAAACTTTCTCCTCTCCAATCTATCCTGAATGCAGCAGCCAGGGTCATATTTCTATCAGGCCGCTTCACCGACGCCTCTACCCTGTGCCAGTCATTACACTGGTTACCCATTCGCTAAAGAGTACAATACAAAGTCATCTCACATGGGGTAAACACATGCTTATGCAGGTTTTGTCTTCCTACTAAGGTAATGACGGCCGATGGTGGCCATGCATGATGTGAGGGACATTGATATATAGATATATCAGTATGCTATTTACTATGTGAATATGTCTCCTCCTTTTTGTTAGCACTTTTCTCATTCTGTTTATAGCTGAGGCTTAATACGATCCCAGAGAGGTGTCTTATCTGCATCGTACATGTTATGTATCGGCTTTTAATCACTTTTTAATGCATATGCATGTACTTTTTGCTCCCCTCCTCCCCACATTTCCTGTGCAATATTTATAATAAAGTTTTTTTCATCTTTTTCACCATAATGGGCCATTTGATCGTTTTCCTTTTGCCTTTGGCACCCTCATGTTCTCTCTTTAGACAGGCCTATCACCTCAACTCACTAACCTAATCTCTCCCCTGTTCCCTTCTTATGTGCCCACGATGCAGAAATGCTCAGGATTTTTTCCTGAGCGTTTCTGCATCTCCCTCGCAGAAAAAAACACATGCGGATTGTACATGCGGATTGTACATGCGTTTTCCTGCCAGGGACATGCAGAAATGGAGCATTATTCACTGACATTTCCGCATGTGGATTGACAAGCACTTTCCAAGCGATTAGCATCACTTGGAAAGTGCTTGTGACAACTAGGTCACACTATATAAATCCATGCAAACAGCATGGATTTATATAGTGTGACCGAGAGAGTGGTAAAAATAAAAAAATAAATGTATACTTACCCTCCGATGGCCCGCGCTGTCTTGTTTCTCTCGGTCCCGGCTGCCGGCAGCGGTGAATTGAAAGACCTGCTGACGTCAGCATCGTGTGACCCGTCACATGACTCTGACGTCAGCGCAGGTCCTTCAATTCACTGTAAAGTGCCGGGAAGCAAGTAGGAGCGCGTTTTTTTCCGCAATGATAATCCGCAGCATGTACACAGCACATACGGATTATCATTGGGGAACATTGCTGCCCTTCTACCAAGTGTTTTTATTGCGCATGCGCAGCTGCAAAAATGCTGCGGAAACGCATTAAAAACGCATCGTGGGCACACAGCCTCAATGTTAATCTTAATCTGCTCCCTCCTATTCATCTGTTTCCACATCCTCCATGCACCCAAGAGCACACGGTAACTGCACTTAGATACTGGCTGATGACCGGATCATGCAGCTTTATAGTATAACCCCTACCTATAATATTACCAGGGATGTGTCCTTCTGTTCGAAGCCTCTATAGACTGAGCACGCTCAGGGTGGCGCAATAACGACATTATGTCCAGGACAAGAGAAAGAGACAAATTAGTGAGTACACCCCCATATTATTAGTACACTATATACATACACAGCGCTCATCGTAAGTGAGTACACCCCCTGCATTTTCAGTATGTTATACATACAGCGCTCAGCACAAGTGCGTAACCCTTCCTGCATTCTCAGTAGGTTATATATACAGCGCTCAGCGTGAGTACACCCCCCTGTATTCTCAGTACGTTATATATACAATGCTCAGCTTCAGTACACCCCCTGTATTTTCAGTACGTTATATATACAGCGCTCAGCGTGAGTACACCCCCCCTGTATTCTCAGTACGTTATATATACAGCGCTCATCTTAAGTGAGTACACCTTCCTGCATTCTCAGTACGTTATATATACAATGCTCAGCTTGAGTACACCCCCTGTATTTTCAGGACGTTATATGTACAGCTCTCATCGTGAGTACACCCCCCCCAGTATTCACAGTAGGTTATATATACAGCTCTTATCGGGAGTACACCCCGCCTGCATTCTCAGTACGTTATATATACAGCGCTCAGCGTGAGTACACATCCTGTATTCTCAGTACATTGTATATATGCTGGACGTGTCCTTTTGTCTGAAGCTGGGATGGGTGGCGCCAGAGCAGTGAGGTGCCGGAGTCAGCATGTGTGCATACCGCACCATGGCACCATTTTGTTGAAGACACTGTATATGCGAATTCTCAGACTGTCTTTAAAAAATGGCGCAGGATAGCGAAGTATGCGCGCACGTGCTGACTCGGGCTCCATTAATAAAATTAAAAATGTACCAATAAAAATGCTCGCCACTCGGGCATAGAACGGGTTTAATAGCTAGTTTATTATAATAATGGATGGACCATAAACTACAAGTACTTTCTACCTATTGTCTCCCCCCTATTACATTATACATTGTGAGCAGCACGGCCCTCACTACTCCTGTAACTATGTGTTACTTTGTAATGTTTTATTGTCTGTACATGTCTCCTCTTAACTGTAAAATGCTGTGGAAAATGTCAGCGCCATATAAAATTATTACTATTATTGAGGGTTATAATTAACCTAGCAAAAAAGAATGTATACCTGGTGGCCAGAGGTTCAACTTGTTAGACGCAAGTCTTTATTCAACCGATATAGGTATGTAGACTGGATATCTGAAGGTTTAAACTATAGTGTGTGTGAGTGAGATATATATATATATATATATATATATATATATATATATATATATATATATATATATATATATATATATTTATTTATTTATTGTGTAAGGTGGTTAATAATGGCATAGTCGATGGGAGGTATGTGTCACAGAGATGGCTGTCCTCTGATGTAGCCCGGAGTGCTGCTCTAGTGCACGTAAGCACTAAGAGGCTGTTTGGTGCACTGGACCGGGTTATGGGTAGCTTGGAGAGTTGGGCGGGTCCAGCTACCCACATACATCACCTCTGGGTGTGGTTAACAGCCTATAAAATGGAGGCTGTTTGTTTGGCACATGGGCTGTGTTTGGAGGGAGAAGGCCTCCTGTGTGTTGTAGGCTCCAGACTGAGCCGTGTAATGGATTGCCTGCCAGCCTGTATGACCACAGCGCTGGCTAACCAGACTTTGCTAAAATGACTGTTTACTTTGTTTTTGCCTGCACTAAAGGGTGTTTGTTTGCATTTTTGCTTTTGAACGGTTTATGAAGCAAATAATTGTACATTTAAAGTTACATGCCTCCTGTTTGCCTCACACCGCACCTGAGTGAGTAAAATCCTTACAATATATATTCAATATGCACACAATAATATGCAATGTATAGCTGATATAACCTAGGCACAATACAGTCAGCAGGATGAAATAGCTGTATGGTGTCCTGTTAACAAGATCCTCAGAGGTGTCGTCCAGGACCCCCAAAGTCACAAAAAAAAAAAAAAAAATTAAAAAAAATACTAGTGACTAACCTGCATAAAAGCAGTCATACAATGAGGTCTGAACTCCTCCATGTTTAGGAAAAGCAGCCCAAATGTGACGAATCATTTAAAGAAGACCAACCATTGTTTAATACATTGAGCAAAAGTCTACATACCCGTATTCGTCTCATGGCCGCCACAATCTCCACTCTGCTGTTAGGACGTGGCACATCCAAGCTCCCGATGTACTAGAAAATAAAGATTTCAATTTAGTCTATATATGTACAGGGCGAAGAATAAAACATGGAAAGGGAAGATGTGAGTTTTGGACTGATGGACATATACACTTGTTCCTGCTGTTTCCTGCAGTCAGTAATGTGTACAGAGAACTTGGCTCAAACAGTGGAAATACAAGAAATATTAGACGGTCATAAAAAAAAGAACGATGACAAACAATAGTGGAGCATTGTGTCTCTGGATGCGGCTACATTAGTATGAAAAGCCATCAACAACCTGCATTATGTCAGATGAGAATGAGCAACACAATGGGCACTGCAGGGGCTGACCATAGCAGGTCTACTGTGGTCACATTACGGATATCAATGCCAGTCTACAGGCCGAGGGCAGAGGGATTACCTGTTCGCAATCCCTGCATGTGTCACAGCTGTCTAACAGCCGCGACACATGCAGTCACGGTGGCTCAAAGATGCCGAGCACGCCGAAACTACTCGGCGAGCACCCGAGCGTGCTTGTTTAAAGGGTTAAAAGAACACACTTGCTCAACACTAGCGCAGACCCATTCATTTGAATGGGTCTACGTGTGTCAGTGTCTCCGGTACGTGTGGAAACTGTCACCACTCATACAGGATACACTGACATGTGGAAGAGCCCTTATAGTTTTGTAACCATTTCCAGCCTGATGAGCATCAGTAACTTTTCTGAGGCCCTCAGAAATTTCCTTTGTTACATGATACAATTCCATACACATGTTATGAAGGTCAGAATTTGATACATCCCTGTATACAGCAGATAAACCTTTATAAGGTTTTTCACATTTCACCGCCCTTATTATTACAAGCAGATCATAGAATCATAGATCAATGAGTCTTGGTCCAGAGACCTCCACCGATCACTCAAGCCGAACCGCTCTTCCCTTGAGGGCTGCGCAGTTTAGTAGACAGGAGCACACAGCTGCTGGTTAAGGAGGAACACAGAGTGGGATACGGGCTGACGAGAAAGCCACAGAGTGGGATACGGGCTGACGAGAAAGCCACAGAGTGGGATACGGGCTGACGAGAAAGCCACAGAGTGGGATACGGGCTGACGAGAAAGCCACAGAGTGGGATACGGGCTGACGAGAAAGCCACAGAGTGGGATACGGGCTGACGAGAAAGCCACAGAGTGGGATACGGGCTGACGAGAAAGCCACAGAGTGGGATACGGGCTGACGAGAAAGCCACGGCTACAAAGTCTATGACTTCGATAGTTTCCATACTCCAGTCTGTGTGCGCCCTCAGCCAGGAGCTGTGCACCTCTCTACGGGGAGAAGGTGGGGGAGGTTTGAGCGATTGGTGGGGTTCTCAAGATACGAGACTCCCACCCATATGCTTGTAATTATAACCGCTCTGAAATATGAAAACAAAAGCGTAAAAGGTTTACTTTTCTCTTTATATTTTAAAGTGCTGCGGAATATGTTGGCGCTATATAAATAAAAATTATTATTATTATATAAAGCAAGGCTCCTACTCCCGCTGTCACACCATTGATTGAAAACACCAGATTAATTTCACCTTCATATTATCTGCTAATCCCTAAAAGGTTCACATACTTTTGCCAATTACAAATGTGATATTCGATCATTTTCCTCAACAACAAAAACAATTACAAAGTCTAATATTTTTTAACTCATTTGTTTGATGTGGTTCTCTTTGTCTACTTGTAGGACTTGTGCGAAAATCTGATGTCGTTTTAGTTCACAAACTTTCAGGCATCTCTGTAGGCTTTGAGTGGTATTGTAGTCTACTCCAAGTTACGTTGATGAATCTGAGGTGCAATACAGATTTGATTTCTTGAAAAAAAAATAACCATCATCTTTTTATAATTCTGGACAAATCCTTCGAGAGACAAAGCAAAAAGCTTTCATAGAACTGAAAAGAAAAGAAGCTTATTCATTGGCAAATTTATATTCCAAAAGCCTACTTGGCTCCTTGGTTTGCCCACATCGGAGGTTTCATATATCCGACATTCATCGTCAGAGTATGGATACAGAACGGACTGTGGCCTTCGTGACCAGAAATCAATAGCCTCATATATCCCTATATGGTCCTTACATCACTGATCGTATTCAGACCATGAATGTTGTCTATGTGAAGCCAACCTAACTAGTCCTCTTTAAAAGGTGTCCAAAATTATGTATGGACTGATTGAGAGATCAAATTAAAAATAACACAAAAAAACAATTAAATGGAGGTCACGCGAAACAGGAGAGGGTTATAAAGCCATGTGTGTGAACACCGAAACCCCACCTTGATCACAAGCTCTGTAATTGCTTTAAAAATATTTTATCCAGATGAAAAAACCCATCATTCACTTATGAACCAGACCATGAAGGATTTAGAAAATAAGTCTCCTGCTGCTACTATAAGATGAGAGAAAGACTCCTTCAGAGCCAGCAATATCCTAATAAAAAAATACCACAGCCCCGGGCCCTGCTGTTTGCTAAACAAGGGATAGAGACAGCACTAGCCAAAGCCGGATATTGCTTACCAAGAAGCCAATATTATTACTGCAACCAAAAAAAAGTCTTCCCTGAAAGAATGAAGAATGCTCGAGAAGACTTCACAAATAACTCCAACCATTTTAGGTACCCTTGACTCATCAAAACACGCAACCAAATTACATTAAATGGGTTATCAAGTTTAGGCAACCATTTCTCAACCATCTAAGGCAGAAGAGAGAGTGCCTTGGTTTGAGAATGGATTGCATCTTCAAAAGGTTTCTCTGGCAGTGGAGGATGAGGACCATCCATGCAATGGAATGTCTTACTATGACCATGGGAGATTGAGAGCAATGCAAGTTCTCCTGGCAACAACAGGTCACCCTCATAGCAGTACCTCTTACATCTCAATTTTCTAGAAACGTCCTGGAAGCTCTGGGAAACGGGATGTCCAGAGACCGAGGAAAACGTGCGATATCTCCCGATGGCTTCAAAAGTCTACTGAAACCTCCTGGAAAGTGGCACTTCTGGGACGTTTCTCAAGCATATACACATGCAAATGAGAATTTGGCCAACAGCTACCTTCTTGGCTCCCTCATACACATGAACAATTGGCTGGGTCGAGTGTTCATGTGCTTTCAATGGGAACAGCAGAGATGACGCTGGTAGAGAGCCATGGCGGCGGCTTATCTTCTGTAGGACAAAAGGGTCAGACATTTAGATTCAAACAGCCCAACACTTATCTCCCCAACATCAACTATCGGGACAGATTCCAAAAGCCCCTGTACACATCAGTTGATTGGCTGATCCCGTCCAAATCGGCAGGCTCACTCAAGTTTTTTCTAATGTGTATGGGGGACTATACGTGTGATAAGGGGCAAGCCCCAACGTCCAACCACACATTGAGAGTCGGGAAACAGGGCGTGGAAAGGACACAGACAGGTCTGTAAAAAAGTGGCATGTTATGAGAACAAAAAAAAAAAGTTTTGGAGACCATCATAATTGGGAAATATGGCTTTGTTTCATCAGCTGGATAATAGTCTTAGGAAAAAAATAAAGTGTTATCTGAAGGTCACTTTCAACAGGACAGCTCCTGGCTGTTCCATTAGGTTTATATTGGTTTCTAGGATTAAAAAAAACCTGTAACCATTGAGAGCAAAATATAAAAAAAAAAAAAGAAAAAGTTAGGTTTTATTGAGAGGCTTTATGTGATAGGGACTGTAGAAGAAATGAGCACATTACGACCAGCTATAGGTACAAGAAAACACTGCAGAGGTTAATAGTAAGATTCTTGGGTGGTGGTGTGATCGCCCAACACTTCACTAGAAGTGACTTTTCGCCTGCTTCCTATTAATTATATGAAATAGTAGAATCATCTTGGCGCAACTTTAAAAAGAGAAACTTTTACTTTGGGAACCACATAAATACCAATTCCCTAATTGGAAGTTATTATCGGAAATCTCTTGGGATTTTTCAGGTAATAACATTCAGGACTACAGCCTGGAAATTACAACTCCCAGAGCTCGTCCTCCCGAGCACACAGATACCCCGAGGAGCCGCGCGCTGACAAGCTAGCTGGCTGTCCTGAAACACTGCACATTATTACCATCAATCATAATGCTGGGAAATATAAAATATTAATCCCAGTGCTGCGACTCGACGCTGATCTGGCATTTCACTTCTGTATTTAGACCCAAAAACGTCACACCACCTTCTGAGAGATGCCAGGTGACGGTGCATAATAGATGTTATTTACCAGATTAATGAATATTACCCTTCACATAAAAGCTCGCGGCATTGCCACCAGACAGGGAGAAGTGGGTGAAAAAATGTTCTAGTTCTTTTTCTGTCATCGGGCAACGACTCTACACGTTCCATTGGGATCAAGGTCCGGTCTAATACGACAAGATAAGAGAATATTTATAGGACTTACACTATACAGTATGACAATGAGGATCCCCATTCTTTATCTAACCAGAAGATATGCCGATTACCACTGATCTGAGTAACAGGCAATGCTGATCCTCAGAGGCTCATGTGTAAAGGACTATGTGAAAGTCATAAAAAGCCCGCACAATGGACCCACGTCAGGCAGGATGTCAGCGACTTCCAGTGACTCATGGAGTCAACCCTACAAAACAACCACTGCAGATCCACACGATCACATCTCAATAGCACAAACACCTTTACTGTTATAAAGAGAAAGATGCCTTTCACTTAAGAAAGACATGAACTTATGAGATTTATCTTCAAAAATAGTCTGGAAGACAAAAAATATGTGCAATATGAAAACAGTAGACGATACCACCTCTTACTGAGACCTCCCAGATAATTGGTAGAATGGGACAGAAGCTAAAAAGGAGAGAAGAACCAGTATCCTCCCTCTACCTTAGGACAGGTGCAGACGGCCATAGATTCTTTAATCCGAGAATTGGGCCGAACACACTCTTAGGGGGAGGAGAAAATGGAGAAAAAAATGTCTCTATCTTCTCCATTCTATCAGTGCATGGAAATCAGACTGCACTCATGTCATCCGAGTGCAGCCCGATAATTTCCACGCACTCACTGACTTACATGGCCGAGTGTGATTCGAATATCAGCGCAAACTCAGCATGCAAAGATTTTTTTCCTCGGACCGACTGTGTCCGAGGAAAAAAATTAAATATGTGCACAGCCCCATAGAATAGCATTGGTCCGGGAGCGATCTGATGTTTTGTCACATCGCACTTGGACCAAAAAAACGCTCGTCTGCACCTGCTCTACAGACATGTACTATGTCAACAAAAGTACTGGGACACCTACAGGAGTTTTTATATCATCCCATCCCAAATCCATAAGCATTAACATAGAGTTGCTCCTACTCTACAGGGAAGTTTTTCGACAAGATCTTGGAGGGGGGTAGGGGGGGGGGTCTGTGAGAATTTTTGCCCATTCAGCTAGAAGAGCGCTTTATGCTGCAAAATAAATAAGGGTCTTCCCCAAGATGTTCCCACAAAGTTGAAAGCTACAATTCTCCTAAAATTTCTTAGTATGTGAAGCATTGAGAGGACTCAGGTAATTCTTGTTTTTTTATTGTCCCCGCCTGGTAACAATCAGTAATGTGAGTGTAGAAAGTGTATAATTGAAGTTTTACTGATTGCCAACACAGGACAATTATTATAAAAAAAAAAATAAACCCGTAGTGGTCCTTTACAAACTCTCCTCATCTGACACTTGGCATTGTGCTTGGTGATATAAGACTTTTATGCAGCTGTTCAGCAATGGAATCCAAGCTCCCTGCGGTGGCACAGTTTTAGTACTGATGTTAAAGGAAATCTGTCTGCAGGTTTTTGCTATTTAAATTTGAAAGCAGCAAAATATAGGGGCAGAGAGCCTGATTCCCAGGATGTGCCACTTATTAGGCTGTGTGCTGTAGTTTCAATACAATCAGTGTTTTATCAGCAGGAGATTATCACTAGAGGACTAGGTCTAATGTGCAAGCTAGTCCAGCCAATGTGTAACCCCGCCCCTACCACTGATTGGCAGCTTGTTGACAGTGTACACAGGAAGCTGCCAATCAAGGGTGTGGGCGGGGTTATACACAGCTCAGCATTCTGAGCACTGCCACATATATAGCAAAGAAAACAGGGATTCTATCAAAACTACACCAAGCAGCCCAGTAAGTGACATATCGCTGGAATCAGGCTCTCTGCCCCTACATCATGCTGCGCTCAGATTACATAGCAAAAACTTGCCGACAGATTCCGCTTAATGCCAGAAGAGGTTTGGACTGTGCAGTTATGTAGTCAGAGGAGTGTTGGTGATTTCTTGGTGACCCCGTTCTGTAATGTTACGTGGTCTCACTTCGTGGCTGAGTTCCTGCGGTTCCTAAACGGTTACACATCTCAAAAATATCATTGACAGCTGATGGTGGGATGTTTAGGAGGGAAGAAATTTCACAAATTGATTTGTTACAATGGTAAAGTGACGAAATAATAATCCTGAACTCACTGATTCACTGATTAAGAGATGTACCCCAATACTTTTGTTGGTAAAGTGTATACGGCCCACCCTATAGACAGTACATGCCTTTAAGTTTGAGGGGTTTGCTTTTAAAGAGTCTTTCAATTCCTAAAATATCCTTACTGAAATAGGACCATTGCGTGTCCTGAATACTGAATATACGCATATACCGCTATAATGGAGTAAGATTCCTCATGGAATAGTAAATACGGAGTGGATATTGTTTAATGGACCATAAATCTATGAAGAATTACATCAATCCTGGGCTTAGACTGACAGATGCTCAGCAATTTCATCCATGTGTTCTCCAAACATAAGTGACCCCATGGCAGCAACCTAAGACATGGAGCCATCCTTATTGTCCTACAGTTTTACTTTTCAATAGCAATACACCATGGAGGAGATTAATGAAACCCGTCTAAAAGAAGAACTGTCTTTCTTGCCCATAGCAACCAATCATCACACAGCTTTCATGCTGCTAGAGCAGTTTACAAAATGAAAGCTGAGCTCTGATTGTTGCCTATTGCAACCAAAGATTTTTTTGATAAAAGAGACCTTAAATCTTTAGGTATACAAAAATTAATTCCTATTGGTTGTCCGTTGTTAATGCAAACGACTGGAGTAACCTGCATAAGATTTGGCACATGGGGTAAATAGGGTGACTTTGGAAAATTTTGCACCGGGTTTCAGATTTCCGGAACCTACCGTTCTCAACATATTCGCCACAAAACATAAAAGCAAATATTCATTTTATGGTCAAATGACTGGACCAATCTGTCCAATATTTGCAACATGGGTAAATAAGGCGTTTCGGAAGGTTTCAGACTAGATTTCAAGTTTTTAAAACCTAATGCTATGTGTCTGCAGACTTGTGAATCCTCGAATTCTTCGATGCCTGAATCAAAACCGAGCGGTCATGTGACTGCTAGTATGAGATAATCATACTTCCGGCCACATTCTGACTAGACATGCATGGCCTCACTCGATACACTTGTATTGAGCCAGGCTGCCCACATCTAGTCAGAATGTGGCCAGAAGTTTGATTATCTAATACTTACGGTCACATGACTGATTGGTCTCGCCGCCGGCACCAGGGATTCCTCACAACTTGGGCGATGCAAGGATCCACAAGTCTGAAGTCACAGAGTGACAGAGTCACGATCAACCTGGACAACCCCTTTAAACAAAATATATCCATACTAGCCGGGTAATTCTAATAGTATAGGATATAAATATAAAAAAAAAACACAACTTTTGGCACAAACTAAGCATATTTTGTGAAAAACAAAAAGGGAAAAATTAACTGTACATAAGATTGGGTCTAGGAATAATATTTTTTTTCCAACAGTATTCTGAGGCACCAGGACATTGGGGTCTGTACAACCAACGAGATCCTGCTGGAAAACTGGTGTGAACAAGGACCTATGTCACCCAGGAAAATAGAAAATGAGGAGCGCACGGTTCTTATCTGAATGAGCCCTAAGATAAGGGTATCAGTTTTTCTCGTACAAGTTCTGTGTTTTTTTATGGATAGCACTCATACCTAGCATAGGCTATAGCGCTGTTCTGATATTTTTTGTCACCGCAAAATTGCGGAGACATGTCCGATATTGAGCAGAGTATCGAATCGGAATCGACAATGCAAGTCTACGGGTCTGATGGCTGTCAGTGAAACGGTTAATACTGTGTGAACTTGGCTTAAACTCTCACATTGCAATTCTTTTCTTTCTAAATACATACCAGGAGCGGGGCTGTGTTTGCTGACATAGGTACGTACGTAGTCCGATCGTACAGCTCATTTCCAGAGAAGCGCTTGTATGGACGAGGGCGGCATAGGGGACTTAGTAATCGGGAAAGCAAGGATTGGGGATGATTCCTGATAATCAGATATGCTGTAAAAAGAGAAATAGTCCCCTTCCATGCTGCAATATAATGGGGTCACTGGCACTAGGGAGGTGCCAGGGGGTAACTTGGCATTGGAACCTAGTACTGATTATGGCACAGTATGTAATAGTCACAGGGAATAATCGCAGACATTGTGACTGCTGGTAATATTACAGTAACCTCAACCAAATATGGAAGATAAAGAGCAACTCTTACGGTTTATGATTTACCGTAGATTTGCCCATGCCATCTGGCAAAAAATCCGTCAGAAATCTCCACATCAGACAAGAAGGTCACTAGAAGGGGGTGAAAAATCACAGAAGTCTCAAAGATATCCCAATGGAGGGTTTTATCTTTGACCCTCACTGTACACTCCTCCATGGCAGACCGTTCACGTGCCGCCCGATCCACTGCCACAAACACATCGGCTTTGACCGTAAGAAGCGACGTCAAGTCTAAGAGTTGCCGACAACCCTGCGAAAGAAACACAACCGCGCTGTTGTCAAAACAGTAATAAGGCTGAAAAAAACCCGTGACCTCAGTATAGATGTACACGCAGTGACGGATTATTCTACGGGAAAGCAGGAGACGTGGCGATGCCAGACACTTATGACTGTGGCTGTATCCCTACAGGACATCTCCTAAAGTAACTAGTGATGAGCGAGCACTAAAATGCTCGGGTACTCGTTGCTCGGGTCGAGCACATTGGAATACTCGGGTGCTCGACCCGAGCAACGAGCCCAATGTAAGTCTATGGGAAACTCGAGCATTTTTCAGGCGGCTCCACCCGGCGGTCTGCAGAGGGCCTAAAAATTGCCCAAATCGATGGGAACAGTGCTCAAATGACATGGGAACAGCATGGGGAAGACCCCTGGAAGCATTTGTGACTCTCAAGTCACTGCTGTCAGCAACGTGGTCAGAATATTACGCCACTTTTACAGACTCACAATAAAACATACAAAAACGAAACCAAAATGGATTTTCCTGGGAAATATATTAAGGAACATCCTTTCCAGGGTAATGACTTGTATAGAAGGCAAAATAAATAACCAAAACCAAAAATACTCCTCCACACCTTGGGCTATGTTCACAGGTATCGTTTTTGATGCATTTTTGCACTTTTGAATTGCTTTCAACCAAGACAAATGCATTCACCAGGAAATGTCATTTTAACATTTTACAACCTTATCTGGACATGTGGTGTGTGACACATCATCAGACACGCGCATACAGTGCTGAAAAGACATGGAAACAGCATGGGGAAGACCTCTGGAAGCATCTCTGACTCCCAGGTCACTGCCTAAAAGTGTGCCCATCAGAAGTGATCCTTGGCGCATGCAAAAATGCCTCCCGCCATGCACCTGTCATTGCAGACTTGCAACAATCACCATCCACGTCCTTGTCCCACTGCCGTGTTCAGTTGTCCCTACCCCATTCCTTGAAATGCAAGCGCAAGTATGCAGGCAGCCACCCACCCACAGGCTGCAATACTATACTGCCAAATTTTTGACAGCTGCTTGCACCTGAAATGTGGCCTTTTAGGCTCGTGGAGGTGGAAGCTTTTCACAACCTCATCCCAGAGGCGGCTGAGTGTCCATACTCGGTCCCCAGCCGCCACTATATTTCCCGGTATCGCCTCCGCCTTCTTCAAGCACGGGTCCCACAACATTACCCGTGCCCTCCCCAGTGCACTTACTGGGAAGGACCGCCTAACCACAAACACGTGGACAGGTGAATGTGGCCAGGGACGGTAAGGAGCCAGTCCACAACTTTTTTTGCTAAGAGTTGTATTTAGCTCGGTGAAAGGACTGGCATAGAGGGAA
The DNA here is from genome assembly GCF_046119375.1 of Phyllobates terribilis. Taxonomy (NCBI): domain Eukaryota; kingdom Metazoa; phylum Chordata; class Amphibia; order Anura; family Dendrobatidae; genus Phyllobates; species Phyllobates terribilis. The sequence goes on along the minus strand of NW_027362768.1, from coordinate 86,023,369 downwards.
ACCGTATCTACCCTGCGGGTCATTTCTCCCAGGAAGTGCTCTAAAGCTGCTTGCACTTGAAATGTGGCCTGAACATTACTGCTGGTACTTTTCTGTGGGAATTTGCTTGCCTCTTACCAGCCTGGAATATTTCCAGCAAACTATGGTACGACGCCATGGTATTAGCACTGCCCCCAGTACCAGTAGCGAAGCCACCCCCAATTTCCTTTTCAGGAATTTTATTTGGTAGACTGAGTGGCTGTCCAAATACATTTTCTCACAAAGGAGCTGAAAATAGAGTGGCAGTAGGTGCAAGTTTCTCCAGCCTTCTCCAGCCTGATATTCGAGGGTGAACGGCAGCACATTGGATCAGTGGTTAGCACTGAAGCCTTGCAGCGCTGGGATCCTGGGTTCAAATCCCAGCAAGGACAACATCTGCAAGGACTTTGTATGTTCTCCCCATGTTTGCGTGTGTTTCCTCCTCAGTAAAAAAGCAGCCATAGAGTATCCGGGAACCTTCCCACACACTTTTCTTAGCCAGAACTGCTTCTCGGCAGGGTTGGACGGTCCCACCAGAGAATCCCCTGGTGTGCCTTGGCTTCTACCTCAGGAGAGTTCATGATAGCGCTAACTTTGCAGCTGCTATGGGGCTCTTGAGCGGGTGAGGAAGGTTAGCCCTCAGAATCAAATCCTCTGGTGGGCACAATGTTTTTCAATCTGAAACAGCTTCTTAGTGGGAGTTGTATTTCACCACAGCCATATTCTTTAGCTTGGTGAAAGGACTGGCATAGAGGGAAACCGTATCTACCCCGGCTGTCATTTCTCTGTCACCAGGTTCCGCCCATTGTCACACACGACCATGCCTGGCTGTATGTTCAGTGGTGAGAGCCACAGATCAGGCAGCTGTGTTACAGCTTTCAGCAACTCTGCAGCGCTGGGCGGTTTGTCAATTAAGCATGTTATCTTCAGCACAGCCTGTTGCCGCTTGGCAATGTGGTGTGTGACACATCATCAGACACATCCTTTTTTACTTATGATGGAGGGACTCAAAGTCATAAAGCCTATTTTTACAGAGACATCAGAGGGCCCTTACTATTCTTAAAAGGCAAGCAGTCGGCCGTAGCTATTGTTAGAGAGCCATCAGCCTGCTATGCTTTGTTGTTACGATTATTAACAAGTGGGTCTCCTATACTGTTATTGCGTATCCAGTGACTGCAAGGGCTGCCAAAAATTTGGACGCAACCCAATACCCCTTTGAAGAGACATAGAGGAGGGTCTCAGTAAAAAAAATGTTCCCATTATAAAGGAGCGGGTCTCCTATAGTGGTAATGCACATGCTGTGACTGCAAGGGCTGACAAAATTTGGGAAAAACCCCACTAAGAATTTAAAGACACACAGAGCAGGGCCACAGAAACAAGGTACGACATGTTCCCATTGGAAATGAGAGAGTCTGCTATACAGTTATAGGGTATGCAGTGAGTCCAACGGGTAACCAATTTTAGAAACAACCCCACTAAGAATTTAAAGAGACACAGAGCAGGGCCCATTAGAAAGGAGAGAGTCTCCCATAGTGTTGGCCTGTGCAGTGAATGCAAGGGCTGCCAAAAAGTTGGAGGCACATTAATGACCCTTGGAAGAGACGTGGAGGAGGGCCTCATAAAAAAAAAGTTCCCATTAGAAAGGAGTAGGCCTCCTATACTTGTAATGCCCATGCACTAAAAGTGTATGGGCTGACAAACATTTACCCCTGGGGGGTATACATGAAAATACTGTATAAAATTGTTTTTTACGGGCATCATAAACACCCTTTAAAAAAATTAGGTGGGTGTTGCATCACGGACCACGGTCACCCTGATGATATGGTGGTGGAGGATGAGGAGGAGAAGGAGGAGGACAAGAGCAAATAACCAAAATCAGGAAGCGTATACCCATGTGTGGGTATGAAAAGGTGCATGGGAATACACCTCCCAAGAAAAGACACTGGATTGGAGTTTATGTTACACTGCTATCATTCAGTGGTGTTGAGAAGTCTGGCCCAACCCAGCCCTTGTTCATTTTTATAAGAGTCAGCCTGTCAGCATTTTCAGTTGACAGGCAGATGCGCTTATCAGTTATAATTCCACCAGCGGCACTAAAAACCCGCTCTGATAAAACAAAGGCGGCAGGGCAGGCCAGGACCTCGAAGGCATAGGAGAGCCAGTTCATTCCACGTATCCAGCTTGGATACCCAATAATTATAAGGCACAGAGGAATCACGGGAGGACGTTGGTACGGTCAGCAAGGTACTCCCTCAGCATCTTCCCAAACTTTGCACTCCTTGTGAGAGTACCCCGCGCCTCAGGGCCTGTGCGATGGGAGGGTCTGGGAAAACTCTCCCAGAACTTTGACAGTGTTCCCCTGCCTCTGCTGGATTGAAGTTGTGTCTCTCTCGCCTGTACTCCTTGGTTGTCCAACGAAGTGTGCCCTCTGCCGCCAGAGTTTTCAGATGGGAATTTTTTTTAATAGTTCCGCAGCAAGGGCCTTCTGGTACTGCCCCATTTTTGTAGACCTGTCTGCCTCAGGAATAAGATATATAAACTTCTCCTTGTAGCGTGGGTCTAGAAGTGTCACCAACCAGTAATGACTGTCACCCAAAATTTTGAGAACGGGAGGGTCATGGGAAAGGCAGCGTAACAAACTCAGCCATGCGTGCCAGACTACTAACAGGCAAGACATCCGTGTCCTCACCAAGAGGATGACTGACCATGCTCTCCTCCTCCTCTCTGTCCTATGGCCATCCACACTGAACAGATGGTATGACAGCTGTGCAGGTAGTACCGTCTATAGAAAATGAAACTAGCTCCTGTCCTTCCTCCTCCTCTTCCTCATTGTCACCCAATCCACGTTGGGATGAGATGAGGCTTGGCTGTGTGCAATCACCCTGTATGGTTCCTTGCTCCATCCCATCGTGCTCCGCCTGCAATGCATCCTCTTTGATTGTGAGCAGAGAGCATTTCAGAAGACAGAGAAGCGGGATGGTGATGCTAATTATAGCGTCATCGCCGCTCACCATCTTGGTGGAGTCCTCAAAGTTTTGATGGATGGTACATATGTCTGACATCCATGTCCACTCCTGAGGTCTTGTGTGTGGAGTCTGAACTGAATACCAATGGCTTTGTTGATGCTGGTACTCAACAACTGCCCTCTTCTGCTCACAAATCCTTCCCAACATCTGCAGTGTAGCGTTCCAATGCGTGGGGACATCACACACCAGTCTGTGAGCCAGAAGCTGCAAATGCTGCTGAAACACTGCAAGGGTGGCGGAAGCTGTAGGTGACTTTCTAAAATGGGCACACAGGCGGCGTACTTTAACAAGCAGATCCGGCAGCTCCGGGTTGGATTTGAGAAACCGCTAAACCACGAGGTTAAGCACATGGGCCAGGCATGGTATATGTGTGAGCTCGCCTCACCTCAGAGCCGCCACCAGGCTCCGGCCATTGTCACACAGGACCATGCCTGGCTGTAGGTTCAGCGGTGTGAGCCACAGATTTGCCTGCTCTTTCAGAGATGTCCACAACTCTTCAGCATTGTGCGGTTTTTCACCTAAGCATATTCGCTTCAGCACAGCCTGTTGCCACTTGGCCGAGGCAGTGCTTCCAGCTTGTGACTGATGTGGTCATTTCGGAGATGGAGGCTGAAGAGGAGGAGGAGGCTGAGGAGGATGAGATGCGGGAGCTGTAGACTGTGGGGGCAATCGTGACTGACCTAGGGCCCGCAATCCTTGGAGTCGGGAGGACGTGTTCCGTCCCAAGGTCCGACTGGGTCCCGGCTTCCACTGTGTTAACTCAGTGTGCCGTCAGCGAGATGTACCGTCCCTGCCCACAAGCACTTGTCCACGTGTCCGTGGTTAGGTGGACTTTCCCGGTAACTGCGTTGTTGAGAGCACGGCTAATGTTTTGGAACACGTGCTTGTGTAATGCGGGGACGGCACACCGGGAAAAATAGTGGCGGCTGGGGACCGAGTAACGAGGGACGGCCGCCCCCATCAGGTTGCGGAATGCTTCCGTCTCCACGAGCCTAAAAGCCAACATTTCGAGCACAAGCAGTCGTGAAATGTGAGAATTTAGTAGTGTGGCCTGTGGGGCATTGGCTGCATATTTGCGCTTGCGTTCCAAGGACTGGGGTATGGACAACTGAACGCTGCGCTGGGACAAGGACAAAGACGTGCTTCCTGATGCTGCTACTTGAGAGTGTGCAACGACAGGTGCAGGGCAGGAGGCATCTTCGCATGCACCATGGACAGGGGATTGGCTTGCATGCACAACAGCGGAAGAAGCAATGGTGCCACCCGCAGACACTGTTCCTGGACCCTGGGGTTTGGCCCACAAAGTCGAGTGCTTTGCTGCCATGTGCCTGATCGTGGTGGTCAGGCTGGTCGTTTTGCCACCCCTGCTTATGCTGGCCTGGCAGGTGGTGCAAATGGCCTTTTTGGGGTTATCGGCAGAGTCTTTAAAAAAACAACCAGACTCGGGAAGACCTAACAGTTGTATTGGCAACTTCCTTCATGTTGGTGTTACGGAGAATGGTTGCCTGCCTTCTGTCTGCGGCCACCACACTGCTTCTTCCTGCCTGTTGGGGTGCTCAGCCTCCCTCCCCCTGTGTGCTGCTGTCCTCGCTCTGCATGTCCTCCTGCCAGGTTGGGTCAGTTACTATATCATCCACCACCTCGTCTTCCACTTCCGCACTCTGGTCCTCCTCCTGACTTTCTGGCAATTGTGTCTCATCATCGTCCACTTCTTGTGACACTTTCCCACCGTCGCCTTCGTGTGATCGTGGCTGCTCAAATATTTGGGCATTGATACACGCGATCTCCTCTAGCCCCGCTTCAAGTGGACCGGGCGAGAGGCCCGAATCTATGAATGGAAAAGTGAACAGCTCTTCAGAGTGTCCAAGTGTGGGATCAGTTGTCCCTGGGTACTCGGCATGGTGGGAGGAAGGAGGATCAGGGTGAGGAATATGCGGTCCAGACTCACGGCTACTGAGACTTGACTGTGTGGAAGACAGGGTGGTAGTGGTGACTAAGTGCCTGGAAGCATTATACGCTATCCAACCAATAACCTTTTGACACTGCTCTGGGATTAATAGTGGTGTGCTGCGATCCACTAGAAATTTGGACCGGAAGGTCAGGCGAGAAGATGTGGGTGTTTGTTTTGGCACAATTTCGGCTTGCCCACCGCCTTGTCCTCGGCGTCTGCATGCACCATTACCACCACGTCCAGTTCCCCATCCCTTGCCACGTGCCTTGCCCATTTTAAATGGAGGACAGTATCTTCCACGCTCACTACAAATGACTGAGTTTGGAGCGAACTTATATGTGATCCGTGTGATGGAGAAAACAGTTTTAAATACCGGGCCTGTAGGTAACTAGTTTGAACAACAAACTGTGGTGAATTGGTTCAATGACACACTAACGGAAATTTTTAATGGAGGCCAGAAATGGCAGTATTTTCTGATAACGTATATGTGATCCGTTTGACGGAGAAAACACAGTTTTAAATAGCTGGATTTTCTGCAGTGCCAACAAGCAAATGGCGCAGAAAAACTTGTGTTATCTGGATTGCTTTTTACGCAAATAATGAGGATTAAGATCCAAAGAAAAGTATTCCTGGCCCCTGAGACCTGGGCCTTTGTATAGAAATATCTAACAGCAGCAGACGGCAGAATTGGAATGGAGCCTCTTGTGCTATATGCACTGCAGTCTTCTATATACACTGCCTGCCTATACACCCTGCCTGCCTGATATCTCTGCAGATGGATTAGTCCTCAGAAGGACTGTTTGTTGAGATGGATAGGTGTAATGTACGGTTTTTCTCCCTACACTACCTAATACACAAGCAAATCTCTCCCTGACGCAGCAGCACCTCTCCCAAAACAAGCAAATGGCGCAGAAAAACGGTGTTCTCTGGATTGCTTTTAAGCAAATAATGAGGATTATTTACTGTCAGATCCGGAGTGACTGTGACGAGCATGGCAGCGCCAGGTCAGATATAGACCCGATGACGCTGTGCGGCCAGCCAATCTCTGTAATGCCCACAACCAACATGGCTACGGCATTACAGTGCATGGCAGGCAATCCCTGCATGTTCATTGGCTCTCTAAAGAGCGCGAAACATGTAAGGAGGAGACCAGAGTTCCCGCCCGAGCAACCCGGAAATACTCGGAGAGCGCCGAGCAGTAGCGAGCATGCTCGCTCATCACTAAAAGTAACACCTCGGTAATTTTTTTTTTTCCATCCACAATCATGACATTTTTTTTTTATTATTTATCAGTGCGCTGGATCGGTTGTCATCAGTTTTTTGTCCATGTGTTTGGTTTTACCATCAGTATATCAATCAGGTTTCTCCTATATAGCTGAAAGTTTCCCAAGCTTCTTCTGGGATTAGACAGAGCAATGTACAGCACAGAAACACAACAGATGGAGTCCATGTGATGTTTTTTTAGGTTTTTTTTTTTACTCATCCATTCACATTTAAGGCCACAAACTGATTCCGGCTACGACACGTCTCAGTTAGCAAAAAACAACCTGATGTGATTGTGCCAGTCAGTATTCAGCAAAAACACTGTCATAAATCCCGGCTTCACCAGTCCGCATTTTTGGCCACGTTCACACATTCAGTATTTTACCTCAGTATTTATCACCCACTCCTGGTTTTGGCTGACAAATACAGAAGTGGTGACGTGTTTCTATTATACTTCTCCTCTGATTGTTCCACTCCTGGTTTTAGCTTACAAATACTGAGATAAAAAACTGACCAAATACTGAAAGTGTGAACGTTACCTTATAGTCTGACTACTGACGCAGTTTACAGACCATCTTGACCCAAACTAACAGCTTCACAGAAGAATAAGAGGCTGATTATTTGGTTCAGGAGACACGCAGCTTGTCCAGAAATTGTGGTCCATATGTCAACGTGTGAGGTGGCCAAAAACTTGTTTGTGATTGAGCCCCTAATGGGGTTATCCAATGAAAATAACTTATCACCTCTCCACAGGATGGGTGATCACTAATCGATCAGTGGGGGTCCGACCGTTGGGACTTTCTTCATTCTCATCAGAACGTAGTTGATGAGCGACCACAGCGCTTGGCTTTTTCTGGCAGCTCCATTAAGAATGAATGTAGCCACGATCAGCCATTAAACCTGTGACTACCGTTCTGTAACAAGGATAAAAGTTCCCCAATCTGCCGATGGTGCAGGTCCCAGCAGTAGGACATCCACCGGTCAACAGGTCATCACCCATCTTATAGACAGGTGATGACTTATTTTAACTGGACAACCTCTTTCAGAAGTAAATCCAACATGCACCATATTACCCCTGAGGACTGCCATGGGGGACAGTCAGGGGACCCTATATAAAATGGAGATTATTGGTGGTTTCTTCTGACATTACAGCAACTGGGAGAACCTAAGGGGCCACATATCAATACTTGTAAGGTGCAGTTTTGTTATATATGGGAAGGGGGCGCTATTCCACCAACAGTGCAGCGATTTAATAAACTCCCCCCACTACCACCCCATTCAGTGGGATACAGATATACACGAGCCTATGACCACAGGACGGAGATGACAGGAGAGGCTTCACTAATAAGGGGATGTTCACACACAGACGTTCAGACAACGGCAAACACACGTCGTTCTTGAAGCAGAAGACGCTTCGGGAAAATACTGACAGTGTTTTTCGTAAAGCGTATTCTTTGGCATCTCTTTTTATCTTTCTTTTCCATTTCATGTATAAGATAATGGCGGCTTCCAAGCAGATGCCGCCGGAAGAATGGACTTCTCTTAGCTGCTCCACAGCCTGATGGGGTTAAAAGAAGTGATAAAAGACATGGTTTTCACATTGCAGTGTATTATATTTATTTTTTGTGCTTTTTTGGGAGAGTCCTAGGAAGAATCCACCTGAAAGAGACATTATGTGCACGCAGAGTAGAGCTGCATTCACACAAGTGGATTCCCTCTTTATAGTGGAAAGTCCATATAGAAATCTAAGTGGAACAGCAGAAGAGATCTATTACACCTGAGCCATAATATAACATTACGTGATGACGATGTATACACTGGACATAGAGCAGAGATCATGAGTATGCCATACATAGTCCCACAGACTTGTGTCAATAACATAGGGGGTCTCCACACTGTCTGTAGAGTGGGAGCCCCTCACTGGGGGTCTGATGCCACCTGTGGATTTTCGGGTATTGGGGATGGCTCATATGGGCAGAGGTCAGCGCCAAAGGTAACAACACTTCAGTATATCAGCCCCCCACTATACTGCCATCACTGCAGTGCTGAGCTCAGACAGCACAAGAGCCCTTTAAATCTAGGGACCACTAACATGACTGCCATTCATCACAATGTGGGAGGAAAAGCAGACAATGTGCCCATGACTCCAGCACCTGTCAGCAGGCAAGTAGTGAGTGCGCCCCCCACCGGGAGCGGAGCCCCCCGCACAGCTGTGCCCCCCAGCCCACATATAACGGAGGCAGCAGCGCTCACCTTGGCCTCGAAGCAGATGCCATGCTGGAATGCCTCCTCGTTGTGCAGCGGGATCCGCAGGTCGTGCCCGTCATCCACCAGATTGTACCTGCTTTTAGTTGGCATTTTGTCGAGCCCGAGATTTCCTGGCAGGATCCCATGCAGGGCACAGGCAGTGTGTCAGCAGCAGCAGCAGCGATCCCGGGGCTGGAGCCGGGGAGGATCCCGGGGAAGAGGAAGCACAATCCTATCGCTGGGAGGACGCTTTCCCACCGGTGTTGGGTGGACGGTTGTGCAGGCACGTCCCACTGTGGGCTGGGATGGAGGCGATTACATGGAAACGCTACCTACGCCACTCCCTGACTCTACCAGTAGAGGGCGCGCTGAGCCGGTTATCTTCTGTGATTGTCCACTAGAGGGCGCACCGAGCAGTGCCCAATGTCACAATGCGGCGGGACAATGAATGACAGGCGCACTGCCTGCCCGCGTGCAACTGGTTAATGATTGCTGGAGCTGCCCGCATAAGCTGGGGGGAGGGAGGGGGGGATATCCATCTATATACATATCAGTGCTTTGCAAAAGTTTTAGGCATATAGATAATAGATGTGCACTGGGCTGACATACCATTGGTGCAACCTGTGCAGTTGCACAGGGGGCCAAGGTTTAAGGGGGCCCATTTTAACTTCCAAATCATTTTGAAAAGTGCTTTATAATGAGCTATTGGAGTGCAAAGGGCCCATTCATTGTTCATGTACAGGGGCCTCTCCTGTCTGTGTCCGCCAGTGGATGTGCACACACTTATATCTATAGTACTTATCCACATAGTGTATGTATATATATATATAGTACAGACCAAAAGTTTGGACACACCTTCTCATTTAAAGATTTTTCTGTATTTTCATGACTATGAAAATTGTACATTCACACTGAAGGCATCAAAACTATGAATTAACACATGTGGAATTATATACTTAACAAAAAAGTGTGAAACAACTGAAAATATGTCTTATATTCTAGGTTCTTCAAAGTAGCCACCTTTTGCTTTGATGACTGCTTTGCACACTCTTGGCATTCTCTTGATGAGCTTCAAGAGGTAGTCACCGGAAATGGTCTTCCAACAATCTTGAAGGAGTTCCCAGAGATGCTTAGCACTTGTTGGCCCTTTTGCTCTGCCGTCCAGCTCACCCCAAACCATCTCGATTGGGTTCAGGTCTGGTGACTGTGGAGGCCAGGTCATCTGGCGTAGCACCCCATCACTCTCCTTCTTGGTCAAATAGCCCTTACACAGCCTAGAGGTGTGTTTGAGGTCATTGTCCTGTTGAAAAATAAATGATGGTCCAACTAAACGCAAACCAGATGGAATAGCATGCCGCTGTAAGATGCTGTGGTAGCCATGCTGGTTCAGTATGCCTTCAATTTTGAATAAATCCCCAACAGTGTCACCAGCAAAGCACCCCACACCATCACACCTCCTCCTCCATGCTTCACGGTGGGAACCAGGCATGTAGAGTCCATCCGTTCACCTTTTCTGCGTCGCACAAAGACACGGTGGTTGGAACCAAAGATCTCAAATTTGGACTCATCAGACCAAAGCACAGATTTCCACTGGTCTAATGTCCATTCCTTGTGTTCTTTAGCCCAAACAAGTCTCTTCTACTTGTTGCCTGTCCTTAGCAGTGGTTTCCTAGCAGCTATTTAACCATGAAGGCCTGCTGCACAAAGTCTCCTCTTAACAGTTGTTATAGAGATGTGTCTGCTGCTAGAACTCTGTGTGGCATTGACCTGGTCTCTAATCTGAGCTGCTGTTAACCTGCGATTTCTGAGGCTGGTGACTCGGATAAACTTATCCTCAGAAGCAGAGGTGACTCTTGGTCTTCCTTTCCTGGGGCGGTCCTCATGTGAGCCAGTTTCTTTGTAGCGCTTGATGGTTTTTGCAACTGCACTTGGGGACACTTTCAAAGTTTGCCCAATTTTTAGCACTGACTGACCTTCATTTCTTAAAGTAATGATGGCCACTCGTTTTTCTTTACTTAGCTGCTTTTTTCTTGCCATAATACAAATTCTAACAGTCTATTCAGTAGGACTATCAGCTGTGTATCCACCTGACTTCTGCACAACACAACTGATGGTCCCAACCCCATTTATAAGCCAAGAAATCCCACTTATTAAACCTGACAGGGCACACCTGTGAAGTGAAAACCATTTCCAGTGACTACCACTTGAAGCTCATCAAGAGAATGCCAAGAGTGTGCAAAGCAGTCATCAAAGCAAAAGGTGGCTACTTTGAAGAACCTAGAATATAAGACATATTTTCAGTTGTTTCACACTTTTTTGTTAAGTATATAATTCCACATGTGTTAATTCATAGTTTTGATGCCTTCAGAGTGAATGTACAATTTTCATAGTCATGAAAATACAGAAAAACCTTTAAATGAGAAGGTGTGTCCAAACTTTTTGTCTGTACTGTAGCTGCCTAAAACTTTTGCACAACACTGATATGTATATAGTTGGTTATATAAATGGATTTATTAAGCTTTGGTTATATAGCAAAAAAAATTAATAATGAGCCAAATGTAACAAAAAATGTTTTTAAACACCCCATTTTTTCCCTTCTTAAAATGAATAAATTAAAAAATTAAAGAAATAAACGTATCTGGTGTCTCTGAATCCGTAAATGTCTGATCTAGGAAAATGTAAAATTAATTAATTAGGTAAGCAGTGTAAAGAAAAAAACACACCAGAAATTGTCTTTTTTTAATCACTGCAGCGCCTACAAAAAAAATGCAAAAAAAGCCATCAAAAAGTCCTATGTTCCCTAACATGCGACCAATAGCCATCCCTTGTAGGCTGTGAGCCCTCGGGGGCAGGGTCCTCTCTCTTCCTGTACCAGTCGCTGTCACATTTTGTTAAATATAATTGTAAGTGTTTTTGCTATGTATACCCCTTTTTCTCTTAATAATAATAATAATAATAATTAATAATAATAATAAAAACAGCAACTTGCAAAAAACAAACACACAGCTTCACTTATGAAAAAATAACAAATGTTAAGGATCTCAGAAAATGGTGACACAAACCATTTTTTTTACAGTTCTGAGTTTCTTTTAACCGTTTGGTTTGGCAGTATCGTACCCGGAGAAACACGTAGCCAGGTCAGTTTTTACACCATGAACACTGAAAAAAATGAAATAAAGAAACAAAAAAATTCTCGGCAATAGAAATGTTTCCCAAAATTTCAGTAGATTATAAGCTAAAGTGAATGGTTTCAATTGATCTGCAAAAATTGCATAAATCAACCCCTCATGTGTACATGGAGAAATAAAAAAAAATATGCTTTTGAAAGAAGGAAATAAAAAAATGAAGCACAAAAACTAAAAATGTTCAGATCTCTAAGGACTTATAGGACATATATTTCTACAAAGTTAAAAAAACTTGTATGCCGACGCATCCATCAGGGAAATGAGGCTTCATGGTTATGTTTGGAATATATTTTAAGAGTTTTCCAGGTGCGTACGCCAAACACAATGATGTATGAACCGAGCCTCAGATGTAAGGAATAGATTTTTCAGTTGCAGAAATTTCTGCAATGAATCAATGACATGTGAATCTTATCTTAATAAGGCACCAAGCTGTAGTACCGTCTGCTGAAACCCCAAAAGAACATTTTACATTTATTATCATGTGGCAGTTTATTACTGATAGTAACAAATAAAAGAACATAAAGAGAACAGAGTGAACAATGCCAAAATGCAAAGTCTTGTTAGGGCTCGCTCACATAAGCATGTAAGTCAGACGAGTGCTATCCGATGTTTTATTGGACAGCTCTGGGACCAATGTTATACTATGAGGCAGCGCAGATCTGTGTTTTTTTTCTCACGCTTATTCTGTATTAGAAAAAAAAAATCGTAGCTTCCTGCAAGTGGCTCCACAAATCGGATCACGAGCACCCATTCAAGTCTATGGTTGTGTGTAAAACATCGGACTTCACTCAGATGTCATCTGAGTGCAGTCCGATTTAGACACAGACAATGGAGAAGATGGAGAAATTAAGTTCTCCGTCCTCTCTGCACCTGTGATACGATTCTCTCAGCCGAGAGAATCGGATCACAGTAAAATGACACTCAGCTCAAACTCTGATCAGAGTTTGAGCTGAGTGTCATTACCGTAATCGATCCGATAATCTCGGAAGAGAGAATCATCGCTCGTGTGAGCGAGCCCTTAGGCTGGGTTTTCATACATCAGTTGTGTACAAAGTTATGCACTTTGAATAACCCTTAGGTGTTCACATTGCATGCAGCATTTTCTCATACCTCACAACTTCTGAAGAAGATAAAGAGCAACAAAATATTCAAATTTTAGGACATGCCCTTAACCACACCCACATGTACACCTATTTAGCATTTCATTTTCATTTGGCCATATTTAGAAAAAAGTTTAGAAAGTGATGGACAACCCTTTGAAGGCAGTGCTTTGTTGTCCTGTCCATTACAGGAGCACAACAATGGAAAGCAGCTTGGGACAGATTTGTCAGCAGCCTCACTGTCCCCACTTACTATAATGAGCTTCGTCAACTTTCTGTCCAGGTGTTGCTCAGATTTCAAACATAAGCTCTTGTTCATATCAGCCCACACTCAAGCCATCTCCTTGGTGCTCCTCCCAGCTCTCAGGCCATCTCCTCTGCTCTACTCTGCCCTCAGTGGTCTCCTCAGTCTAATCGCTTCTCTCTGCCCTTGGGCTGTCTCCTCAGTCTCCTCAGCGCTCCTTTCTCCTCCTGGGCTTTCTCCTCATTCTCCTCAGGGTTTCTCTCTGCCCTTGGAATGTCTCCTCATCATTCCTCTCAGCTCTAGGGCTGTCTCCTCAGTCCCCTCAGTATTCCTCTCTGCCTTTGGACTGCCTCCTTAATCATCAGTGTTACTCTCTGCCCTCAGGCTGTCCTTTCAGTCTCATCAGCATTCCCATTTGCCCTTTGGTTGTGTCCTGAGTCTCCTTAGTGTTCCTCTTTGCCCTTAGGCTGTATCCACAGTCTCTTCAGTGCTCCTCTCTGCCCTGAGGCTGTCTCAGTCTTCTCGGCATCCATCTCTGTGTTAAGGGTCGAGATGGTGGAACCACTGTGCCGTGGTACAAGGAGGGACCTAATGGGTGTAAATAGGGACCCCACCCGGACCAACCTTGGCTATACGGCGGCTTAGTTGACTCTGTGAACCAAGGAAGAACCAAGAAGATGGACCAGGTGCTGCTCTGGGACCGACCTCATGTGAGAGCAAGCAACTCACACGGGACTGATGTCAGGCGCTGCCTGGTACGGCAGGCAGGTAGATCAGCACGGTTGGTAGGCAGGTAGGCAGGCTCGGCTGGTAAGCAGGCTGGCGGGCACTGCTGGTAAACAGGCTGGAGGGCACGGCTGATGGACAGGCTGGCGAGCATGGCTGATGAACAGGCTGTTGGGCACGGATGGTAGACAGGCTTGCGGGCAGCACAATAGACAGGCTTGTGGGCATCACTGAGACCTTAGGACTGGAGAGAGTGTTAACACACAAACTTCAACATTGCACAGGCACCTCCATCTTAGCGGAGGTGCCTTAAATAGAGGATGTCCTCCGGCCATTGGCCGGAGACATTTTAGGACGGCGCACGCGGGCCCTTTTAAGCAGGGAGTGCGCGTGCAATAAGCACAGTGCCCGAGAATCTGAGCTCGATGTGCGCACCCCTGGCAGACATGGCGTAGGAGAAAGGAGGAGCGGAGGATGCAGGGCTGCTGCCGCGGGGGTAAGAAGGGATCAGAGTCTCTGCCGGGCAGGAGGCAGAGACGCCGGCGCTACAGTACCCCATCCTTTACGCCCCCTCTTCTTCAAGCCTGCAAGAAATTTTTCCAGAAGAAGAGGAGCATGAATATTCTCCCTGTGCTCCCATGACCTCTCCTCAGGACCAAACCCCTTCCAATCCACCAGAAAAAAATGTTTTTCCTCTTATCCTCTTAGCCGCGAGAATGTTCTCTACCTCAAAAACGTCCTCAGCGCAGACTGGAGCTAGAGTGGTACCCAAATCATCAGAGAAAAGATTGAGAATGACAGGCTTGAGTAGAGACACATGAAAGGAGTGGGGGATCCGTAAGGAGGAAGGGAGTTTGGTCACCACTACATTAATCTGCTGCAAAATTTCGAAAGGGCCGAAGTACCACGCGCCCAACTTGTATGAAGGTATTTTGAGACGAACATACTTGGATGATAACCAGACCTTGTCCCCTGGACAGAATACCGGCAGATCCAGACATCTCTTTTTAGCACATTTCTTCATCCACTCAGAGGACTGTAGCAATGAAAACTTTGTGTCCTCCCAGATCACAGAAAAATTTTTAACAAGAGACTCTGCGGTGGGATTGTCAACCGAAGTGGAAACAGGAAACGGGATATTGGGATGCTGACCGTATACCACAAAAAACTGAGATTTGGCTGAAGATTCGCTCACATGATTATTGTAAGAAAATTCGGCACAAGGCAGGAGTTCCACCCAGTTGCTATGGTGGGCGTTGACGAAGTGCCTAAGGAAGCTAGTGAGGATCTGATTGATATTCTCAACCTGGCCATTAGACTGTGGTTGATAAGCCGAAGATAAATCCAATGCGACATTCAGAAGCTTGCACGTGGCTCTCCAGAAGCGTGAGGTAAACTGGACCCCACGATCCGAGACAATATGAAGAGGTAGGCAGTGGAGACGGAAGATGTGAAGAATAAACTCTTTAGCCAGCACTGGCGCAGAGGGTAGACCAGGCAGAGGAATGAAGTGAGCCATCGTGGAGAAGCGGTCAGCTACCACCCAAATAGCAATACAACCGGCCGATTCAGGGAGGTCTGTGATGAAATCCATCACAATATGCTGCCACGGAGTGGAAGGCACAGGTAAAAGAAGCAGTCGGAAGTTGCCTGTCGGGTACAGGAAGAGCAGGCAGAGACGAAATCTGCAACATCCTTGTGTAGGGTCGGCCACCAATAATGTCGGGAAATAAGCAAAGCCGTTTTCTTCTGTCCTGCCAGATTAGACAAATGACCCCAGAGTAGGACCCTCTTCTTATCTGGAGCCGCCACAAAAGTCTTACCTGGGGGAAGACGAGACAGATCAAACGGAGCAACTGTAATTATTATGGAGGGCTCAATGATGTGCTGAGGCTCCTCCTCTTGGTCAGTTGACAGAAATGATCTGGAGAGCGCGTCTGCCTTGACATATTTATCTCCCGACTGGAAGTGGAGAATAAAATTGAAGCAGGCAAAGAACAGAGACCTGATGAGACCCCTGATGAGGGTTGAGCGCACTGCAAGTAGGCGAGATTCTTATGATCCGTGTAGATGACCACCGGATGCAGGGACCCCTCTAGTAAGAATCGCCATTCCTTCAGCGCCAGTTTAATGGCAAGCTGTTCCCAATCTCCAATGGAATAATAGCGCTCTGAAGGAGAGAAGAGCTTGGAAAAGAAGCCGCAGGTCACCATTTGTCCGGACAAGGATTTCTGGGTGACGACTGCTGCGGCCCCTGAAAAAGAAGCATCTATCTCCAGGAAGAACTGCTTGTTAAAGTCAGGACGATGCAGTACTGGAGCAGAAGAGAAGGCCTGTTTCAAGGACATAAAGGCACTTTCCGCCTCGGGAGTCCATTGACATTAACTCCTTTGTGGGTCAGGGCATAGATGGGAGCAGTCTGAGAAGAGAAATGAGGAATGAACAGGCGGTAATAATTTGCAAATCCTAGGAATCGTTGAATAGCCTTCAGCCCCTTCAGCATTCCTATCTGAAGAACTACTGGCTCTGTGACGAATAGAATGGACTCGGCAAGGGGTCTCCCATCCACCGAAGAAACTGCCAACGGATCCGGGAGATGCTGGATAGTGATCCGGTACCACTCCACAATGGCTTGTTGGATGAGGTTCCCAGCAGCGCCGGAATCCAGATAGGCAGTCTCGACAAAATGGATGTTGCCACAGGATATGGCTACTGACAGCGTCAGGGATGGAGAGGAAATATTCTTGCCCAGGATGACCTCTCTAAGTGATCCTAGGCTCTGAAGTTTCCCGGCCTCTCAGGACATCAGCGGATTACATGCTCCGAACTGCCACAATAAAAGCATCTTCCTTCAGCGCAGCGGACTTCCTGGCGAGTTTTGACCATCGTCACCTGGTCAACTTGCATAGCTTCAGGAGAGGATGCTGAGGCAGAGGCTTGTTGCGAGACTGGTCTCTGAAAGGTAGGTGCTAGGTGTAAAGGTCTTCTCTCAAGGGCCACCTCCTTAGAACGCTCCTGGAACCTGATTTCAATCCATGTGGCCAAAGACACTAGGTCATCCAGAGAGGTGGGTATGTCATGACCGGCCAGTTCGTCTTTGATCCACCCAGAAAGACCTTCCCAAAAGGTAGCCACCAGATCCTCATTATTCCAGGCAAGTTCAGACGAGAGGGTGCAGAAACGTACAGTGTACTGGCCCGCTGTGTGGTGCCCCTGGCGCAGATGGAGGAGAGAAGAGGCTGTTGAGGACATGCGGCTGGACTCATCCAAAACCCTCCAGAAGGCTTCAAGGAAAGCCTGGAGATCAGACAGCAGAGGGTCCCCCCTCTCTCACAGGGGACTGAGCCACGCCAATGCCTCTCCTGTGAGATAAGACATGATGAAGGCCACTTTAGCCCGTCAGCAGCAAACTGATGAGCCAGGAGCTCGAAGTGCAGTGTGCACTGATTTACGAAGCCCCGACATAGAGCGGGGTCGCCGCCAAAACGTGGTGTGAGGAAGTGACCGGGATCGTATACGAGGGACGTTATATATCCCCCAGAATGTGTACAGAGACCTATTAAAATCCATTGGAGTGCATTGCAGTCACACACACAGCTGCGGCTGCAATGCAGGAATGAAGGTGAGCAATGACCTGGTCAGACTATCTGGCTAAGGCAGATTAAGTAAAACCCGGCAGGGCCTTCATTTCTTGGAGGAGGTCACAGGAGGCAGTGGGGCGGCCTCCTCCCTCCAACCCGGGTTTTCCAGTGGCTCTTGCCACAGGTCCTTTAAAACTCCTGCACTAACTATTAGTGTTGTTCTTTGTTGCAACCTGCTGGGAGCACAGCAGGATAGCTCAGCAGGACTGAGTGTGGCTGAACCACTGCCTGGGAAGGCTCTGCACCTGTCAGGCTCTGAGCGGCCCGGTGTGGCCGTTGTCCCCGGCAACCATTGTGTATTGACTTTCTGGTAACCCGGCTGCGAACCGAAGGACTTTCTGTTAACCCGTGAGTTGTTGAAATAAAAGCTGTTTATGTTGGACTTGCTTGGGTCACTGCCTCAGTTACTGCACGGTGTGAACACCGCCGCCTTACAGTTTGGTGGAGAATGTGGGCATTGTGACTGAGGCATACCCCCACCGGCAGCTGCATGGCCACAATCCGGCCAGCCACCTTTCAGCCTAAACCTGTGGATAAAATGGAGGAGCTATTAAGGCAATTGGCCCATATGCAGCGGCAGCAACAGCAAACCAATGAGCTGATCATGCAGCAGCTCACAGCTCTGCGGGAGACGCCGACGGCACCAGCACCGGAACGTCGAGAGGCTCGGGACAAGGTTCGCTCAGCGTTGAGCAAGATGGGACCGGAGGACGACGTGGAAGCCTTCCTTACCATCTACGAACGCACAGCAGAGCAGGAAAACTTACCAGCCGACCAGTGGGCGGAAGTGGTGGCGCCGTTTTTGGTTGGCGATGCCCAGAAGGCCTGTTTCGACCTCAGTCGGGAGGACGCCCGGGACTACCAGAGGCTCAAAGGTGAGATCCTTGCCCGGCTGGGGGTCAATACATACGTGAGGGCTCAGTGTGTGTTTTCGTGGGCCTATGTGGAGACCCAACCCGCCCGGTCTCAGGCTTATGACCTCCTGCAGCTAGTAAAGAGGTGGCTCCAGCCTGAGACTTTGTCTCCAGCCCAGATGGTGGAGAGGGTAGTGGTTGACCGGCTGGTGAGGACTCTGCCAGCCGCTATCCAACGTTGGGTGGGGCAAGGGGACCCCGGCACACTTGACCAGGTGGTCAGCCTGATCGAGCGCTACTCGGCCACTCAGGACTTTATCCGGGACTCTGGCCCCTCGCGGCTGTCACGCCGATCCCTGCCAACCCAGGAGTCGGGAAAGGGGTCGTGTCCCTCTGCTGGGGACAGTCAGCACCAGACCCGTGCTGAAGGGGATCCTCGGAGTGAGAGTTACAGGAGACCGACCCCCTCCCAAACTGTCATAAGACCAAATAGTACCTCCACCCTTAGATGTTGGCGGTGTCAGCGGCCGCGACATGTGATTGCTAATTGCCCCCTGACTATGGAACCCATGGACTGGGGATATAGCCGCCAGGTCTCAATGTATGCCCAGACCATCTGCACGGCGAGCGCCGACTCCCGGGACAGTGAACTCCAATTATGCCAGGTACTGGTTAATGGGTAGCCCACGGAGGCCCTCCTGGACTCAGGGAGCCTTGTGACTTTGGTATATGGGTCGTTGGTGGCAGGAGACAACCCCGGTGAACGGCCCGTTGGGGTTGTGTGTATCCATGGGGACCTCCGAGAGTACCCAACTGAGGAGGTAGTCCTGTCCACGCCGTGTGGAGAAATAAAACATGTGGTAGGGGTGGTAAAGACTCTTCCCTACGGGACTGTGTTGGGAAGAGACTTGCCCCTGTTCTGGTCTCTGTGGAAAAACAAAATCCACTCTCCCCCGGTAAAATGTATTACAGGCGTTGTACCCGACGAACCGGAGCCAGGGGAACCTGCCGTAGGGGTGTCCAACCTAGGGACAGAGTGTGTCCCCGATAGGTTTTCCTTAGAGGTGCTGGCAGGAGAGGTCGAGGAGATCCCATCGATCCCCGAGCTGGAAGTGTCCCGGGCCACATTTGGGACGGCTCAGCTACAGGATCCCACCCTGGCTCAGGCGCGGGAAAGGGTGTTAGAGGTAAATGGTGTAGCTCAACAGCCTGGTGCCGATACTGTATTTCCACGCATGGTAATCAACAGTGAGTTGCTCTATAGGATAGATAAGATCAGGGACGAGGTTGTGGATCAGTTAGTGGCACCTCAGTCGTACCGTCGGGCGATTCTCGAGATGGCACACTCACACCTGCTGGGTGGACACTTAGGGGTAAAAAAGACGCTAGAACGTATCTTGCAGTGGTTCTTTTGGCCTGGGGTTTACGCGGAGGTCAAAAGGTACTGCGAATCCTGCCCCGAATGTCAGTTGACCACACCCACTGCAAGTTTCCGTAGCCCATTGGTACCCCTGCCGGTGATAGAGGTACCTTTTGAACGGATTGCAATGGACTTGGTTGGACCCATTGTAAAATCCGCCCGTGGACACCAACATATACTGGTAGTCGTCGACTATGCCACTCGGTACCCGGAAGCTATACCACTACGCCACACCTCGGCAAAACTGATTGCACGGGAGCTGTTTGCCATGTTCTGTCGCCTTGGACTACCCAAGGAGATCCTAACGGATCAGGGGACCCCCTTTATGTCCAAAGTGACTAAGGAACTATGCAAATTGCTAAAAATTAAACAATTGCGCACCTCGGTGTACCACCCTCAAACCGACGGGCTAGTAGAACGGTTCAATAAAACCCTCAAGTCCATGTTAAAAAGGGTGGTTTCTAAGGATGGAAGGGATTGGGACATGTTGTTACCCTATTTGATGTTCGCCGTCCGTGAGGTACCCCAGGCTTCCACAGGGTTCTCTCCCTTTGAGTTATTGTACGGCAGACACCCTAGGGGTCTGTTGGACGTAGCCAAAGAGACATGGGAACAAGAGCCAACTCCGCATAGGAGTATAATTGAAC
Organism: Phyllobates terribilis; assembly: GCF_046119375.1. Classification (NCBI taxonomy): domain Eukaryota; kingdom Metazoa; phylum Chordata; class Amphibia; order Anura; family Dendrobatidae; genus Phyllobates; species Phyllobates terribilis. The sequence goes on along the minus strand of NW_027362768.1, from coordinate 86,003,047 downwards.
ACGTGGCTAGTATGCAGGACCGGATCGCGGCGGTCATGCCCATCGTGAAAGAGCATCTGTTAGATGCCCAGGCAGCTCAGAGGCGCACATATAATAAAAGAGCCAGAGTCAGAACAGAACTTTTAACAAGGGTGATCGGGTGTTAGTACTGGTACCCACAGCCGAGAGTAAGTTCATGGCCAAGTGGCAAGGACCATATGAGATTCGAGAAAAAGTGGGGGAGGTAAATTACCGGGTGTATCAGCCCGGAAGGAGGAAACCTGAGCAGCTTTACCATGTAAACCTGCTAAAGCCTTGGAAAGATCGAGAGTGTTTAGTTACAGACGTCACCCCGGGCATATCACCAGAGAATTCTCCACCTTCAGCCAGGGAAGCATCCGAGGGGGAGGTCAGGATAAGTGATGCCCTCACTAAACAGCAGCGACGGGAGGCTCGCTCGCTGGTGCAGCACAATACCAACGTGTTCTCAGAGCTACCAGGTAGGACTACGGTTATCCAACATGACATTGTCACCGAACCTGGGGTACGGGTACGAATAAGACCGTACCGGGTACCCGAGGCCCGGAGGCAAGCCATCACGGCTGAGGTAAAACAAATGCTTCAGTTAGGCGTCATAGAGGAATCACGGAGTGAGTGGGCTAACCCCATCGTACTGATTCCAAAACCAGACGGATCATTACGCTTCTGTAACGATTTCCGGAAATTGAATGAAGTGTCAAAGTTCGACCTTTATCCAATGCCCTGGGTGGACGAGCTGATTGAGAGACTGGGGCAGGCCCAGTACTTTACCACGCTCGATCTCACCAAGGGTTACTGGCAGGTACCTCTCACAGATTCGGCGAAGGAAAAGACCGCCTTCGTAACTCCAGAGGGTCTATACCACTATGTGGTCTTACCTTTTGGGTTACATGGGGCCCCGGCTACATTTCAGAGGTTGATGGACATAGTGCTCAAGCCTCATCAGGAGTACGCGTCCGCGTATCTAGATGATATTATCATCTTTAGCACCAACTGGCATACGCACCTATCACAGGTACAGGCAGTGCTGGAATCTCTCAGAGCCGCAGGGTTAACGGCAAACCCAAAAAAATGTGCGATAGGGCTAGAGGAAGCCCGATATTTGGGGTATGTGATAGGCCGAGGAGCTATCAAGCCCCAAATCAATAAAGTTGAGGCTATAAAAAACTGGCCTAAACCGTCAAGTACAAAACAGGTGAGGGCGTTCCTTGGCATCCTTGGGTATTACCGCCGGTTTATACCTAATTTTGCTGGGCGAACGGCGGCCCTGACCGATCTCTTGAAGGGAAAAAAAATCGGTAATGGTTCAGTGGAACCCTCAGGCAGAAGAAGCTTTTCAGTCCATGAAGTTGGCTCTGTGTGGACAGCCGGTCCTCATCAGCCCCAACTTCAAGGAAACCTTCATTGTACAGACAGATGCCTCGGAGGTAGGCCTAGGGGCGGTATTGTCACAAAAAGTGAATGGTGAAGAGCACCCGGTCACCTACTTGAGTAGAAAACTTGTCCCGGCAGAGAAAAACTATAGCGTGGTAGAGAAGGAGTGTTTGGCTATTAAGTGGGCCTTGGAATCACTACGTTATTATTTACTCGGGCGTCAGTTCCGCTTGGTGACGGACCACTCACCCTTGGTATGGATGAGGAATGCCAAGGAGAGGAATGCGCGAGTCACCAGGTGGTTCCTATCTCTGCAAAATTTCAGTTTCTATGTAGAACATCACCCTGGGAAGTTGCAAGCAAACGCGGATGCCCTGTCCCGGGCACCCTGTATGGTGGCAAATGTTCAACCCCACAAGTTTGAACGGAGGGGGGGATATGTGAGGCAGTGACGGGGATCGTATACGAGGGACGTTATATATCCCCCAGAATGTGTACAGAGACCTATTAAAATCCATTGGAGTGCATTGCAGTCACACACACAGCTGCGGCTGCAATGCAGGAATGAAGGTGAGCAATGACCTGGTCAGACTATCTGGCTAAGGCAGATTAAGTAAAACCCGGCAGGGCCTTCATTTCTTGGAGGTGGTCACAGGAGGCAGTGGGGCGGCCTCCTCCCTCAAACCTGGGTTTTCCAGTGGCTCTTGCCACAGGCCCTTTAAAACTCCTGCATTAACTATTAGTGTTGTTCTTTGTTGCAACCTGCTGGGAGCACAGCAGGATAGCTCAGCAGGACTGAGTGTGGCTGAACCACCGCCTGGGAAGGCTCTGCACCTGTCAGGCTCTGAGCGGCCCGGTGTGGCCGTTGTCCCGGCAACCATTGTGTATGGACTTTCTGGTAACCCGGCTGTGAACCGGAGGACTTTCTGTTAACCCGTGAGTTGCTGAAATAAAAGCTGTTTATGTTGGACTTGCTTGGGTCACTGCCTCAGTTACTGCACGGTGTGAACACCGCCGCCTTACAGTTGATAAGTAGACAGTCAGGGTCCAAAGCCAGGTACAATACCGCTACTGGATTGAGATGCCGCCAGAGCGGTTACCGATTGAGTAGAGGCAGGCATGGGCGGGGTAGACAGTGCATCCAGGCGGGAGTTCACAGTCTGCAGAAAGCACATAGTGTCCTGTTGGGATTTCTGGCAGGAGACCTCTTGGTAAACGTCAGAGACTGAGGGATCCCAGGAGCCACCAGATTCCATGGCCTGTTACGGGTCCGGATGGTGCAATCACTGCGCCATGGTACAAGGAGGGACTGTAGGGTCATAACTAGGGACCTCACCTGGACCAACCTTGGCTATAGTCGAATCCGTGAACCAAGGAAGGACCCAGAAGGTGGACCAGGTGATACTCCGGGACCGACCTCGTGTGAGAGCAGGCAACTACAACGGGACTGATGCGACTGATTCGGCAGTTAGGCAGGTAGATGAGCCAGGATGGTAGGAAGGTAGGCAGGCTCTGCTGGTACGGCAGGCTGGCGGGCACGGCCGATGGACAGGCTGGTGGGCACGGCTGATAGACAGGCTGGCGGGCAGCACTGGGACCTGAGGACTGGAGAGAGAGTGTTAACACACAAACTTCAACATTGCACAGGCACCTCCATATTGGGGGAGGTGACTTAAATAGAGGATGTCCTCCAGCCATTGGCCGGGGACATTTTAGAACGGCATGCGTGGCCCGTTTAAGAAGCAGGGAGTGCGCACGCGGGCTAAGCACAAGGCTCAGTGCCACAATTGATGATAAATGCCTGGGAATGATGCCATACAATTCTAAGGGATCCCATAGGCACCAAAAGGCTCTCATGTACAAATTCCAATTTGTTAAATGATCCTGAATCAGGAGCCAGTGATAAGAATCTTAAAGACCCTGTATACTTTAGATTAAAGTAGCCTAATTCCCCCATATTGGTGATATGGGACGAGAGAAGGATCCAGACATTGGAATTTTCACTGCTGATCCTTTTGTTCTACAGGAGCTAATCCTCTGCCAGCGGAGTGGGGTATAAATTCTCTCATAGAGAAATGGGGTGCTCGGCAAAGTTGAGCATTCCTATGTATGGAGGATTCGGGAAAGACTGGCCAACAGCTTTCTAATTTATACAGGGTCTTTGAGTCTTTGGCTGACCTGCTTTCCGTTCTTCTTTTTCTGTCTTGAGTGGCAAGGGATCCTGATTCATGGGAGGAAAGAAAAAACATATTGTAGTCCTGATTACTCTTCTGCAAGTCATATGCTGTTGACCCTGTTGCTATGTTTCAGTGATGGTCTGAAGGGATCCCTTGTGTCATCAGTGCACAATAATAGCTGCAGCTGCCTAACAGAGAGCCACATGTCTCCTGAGCCACTTTTTAGAGAATACTGTCTGTCCTAGATCATAACATTGTACTATTTTTAGCTTTCATGTGCTAAATGTGGAGTTGGTTATATACGGTATGTTTAGATTTTTCAACTATGGGAAAATATTGGGAAAATATTGAGAGCTTCAACAGGAATCATACAGTATTCACACAATGAGTTAGTAAAATTTCTGCAATTATTGTAAGGTGAGGTATCTACATTGAGTACGGCCAGTTTAGTAGTAATACATTTCCATACATATGGGCGGTCGTCATTTCAACATGCCACTGATCACATGCATAAAATATTTCAAAATGAAGATTACCACTGTTACCACAACAGGTATGGGGAGAGGGTAAGATATGTGTCCTCTTAATAGAAAACGCATTACATATTATCTGGCTGCTGCCCTGCTCTTTAGCTCTAAGCTAAATCTTATAGTGACATAGTCAGTTAAAGTTCCTGTCCAAAGTCTTGACCATGACAGCGGCCAAGAGGAGTTCTCTCAACTGGAATTTCAACTAAATATTGAGGATATGTTAAATTGCAAATGAATCTGTAAGCTGTTGCCAATAGTTTCCCTTTTCTCCTGCCTCATGGCTTGCCCTTCCGGGCTAGCCAAACCTGGGCTATGAGTTTCAGGAAATGTACAGTTAGGTCCATATATATTTGGACAGAGACAACATTTTTCTAATTTTGGTTCTAGACATTACCAGAAATGCAAACACCTCAAATCAACTCCAGGCCTTTTATCTGCTTAATTGAGAATGACATAACGAAGGGATTGCCCACACCTGTCCATGAAATAGCCTTGGAGTCAATTGTCCAATTACTTTTGGTCCCTTTAAAAACAGGGTGGCACATGTTAAGGAGCTGAAACTCCTAAACCCTTCATCCAATTTTAATGTGGATACCCTCAAATGAAAGCTGAAAGTCTGAACTTCAACTCTTCAACTGCATCTGAATTGTTTTGTTTAAAATTCATTGTGGTAATGTCTAGAACGAAAATTAGAAAAATGTTGTCTCTGTCCAAATATATATGGACCTAACTGTATAACCTCGACAGACATCTGGAGCACAGTTGGGTCTAAGAAGGGTAAGTCTAACACTAGAAGAGCCTTTTTGGCCTGTAGGGCTTGGGAATAGATTAGGACCATCTTGTAGGGCTTGCAATAGACCATATCCTTATGCAGTTTTTGTGTGTCACACTGCATTTTTAGTAGATAATCAAAAACATTCTGTGACATCACCACCCAGCCTAGAGATAATCAAATCGATTTGTTGCAAATAGAATTTGACTCAAATTGGCTGAAATCCGCAGGTCCCGGCAAATTCAAACAACGAGTGGTTCAACTTGCCTGAATCATCAAAAAACAGACATCATAGTTTTACATATGGCAGAAGATTGCTTGAATTACAGTCTGCGCAGTCTTGCAGCTATGACATCATATCTAATAGTGCCGCCAGCCTTGAAGGACTTTCTTATTATGTCTGTCTGATGGTGTCAGTTATTAACCTGCCCGGCACCTGCACTTAGCCAAACGCTGCCGGGAGAAAATGAACTTTATGCCCCCAGGCAACATTCGGCAATCAGTCATAGGGGTGGAGCTGGCAGGGGTTCAGTGCACTGCTCTGTGGCGGCTGTAACAGCGCCCTCAGCCCTGACTGACAGCCGGTCCTGATGCAGCACCAGTGTCAGTTAGAGTATACAGAGCGGTAACTGAACCCAAAAGCTGCCAGGGGGAATAAAGTTCATTTTCCCCCGCAGCAATCGGCTAAGTGCAGGCGCCAGGCAGGTTAGTAACTTTATTAACCTGCAGATTAACCCCATATCTGAAGGCTAATAGCATTTTTTCTGGTGACAGGATCCCTTTAACGTTGAAAACAATCTTGCTGAACCCTTCCTTGCTGACAGTGTCCACGTTCCAGGGCATGTTCTTTTTTCTTTTTCAGTACATCTTCCTTCTTCATCAAGTTATTTTACTCTTTCTTCAGTTGGGTAATGCCGGCGTCCCTGCATGCTTCGTCTCCCACCTCACGGCTGGGACGCTGTTATGCTCACCTCCCCAGCTGTGTCCTCTGTTCCGGCTCCCATGCCCCAGGGCCTGTGCATGCCAGGCAGGTCTCATAGCAATACGCTTAGGGCATATGCATGCTCCCTGACTCTAAAAAAGACAGCCCGCGCATCTGATGTGTCTCCAGCCAATAGGTGGAAGGCATTTAGTACTTAAGGCACCTTCACCTGTTGGAAGGTGCCTAACTAACATTAGTACATTGTTAGTTTGTACTTGCTTCTTTGTTGGTAGGTCCCTGAGTCCATTCTGCCTGAACCTTATCATGTACCATTCTGTCTGTACCTTGTTCTTGCACTTGACCTGCCAGTGTCTGGTCCCAAACCAAAAACTGCCTTCTCTCATCCTGTCTTGTATCCAGAAGCTGCACAGTCTGAACCCTTACCAGTGGCCGTCCTGTCTTGCATGCAGAAGTTGCACAGTTTGTACTCGTACCAGTATCCGGTCCTGCCTGGGACTCCGAACCTGAACCAGCATCCCTGATCCTTGGGGTCAACTGCTACAGTTCCTGACACTGCCCTGGAGTGGTACCTGGTGGCTACCTGCAGCTTAAGCCTGACCTCACCATCAGAGACTCCAGCGAAAACCAGGTAGCCGCTTAGTTATGCCCCTCCAGGGTAAGCCCTGCCCCTGGCGCAGTGGGTCCACACCCACCAGTAAGACAAGTTGCTTCACCTCCTTTTTCAGGTTCTCATAGTCCCCCTTCAAATTATCCTGAACCAGCAATTCTTTCAGTTTCTTCTGATATATGGTAAGCTTTTTTTTTTTTTTTACATTCGTTCATCTCTTTCTGGAGCTTTTTCCTTCTCTTTCTCAAACTGCTCCATCCTTTCCACGTGGGCCTGGTGTCGCCATCGGAACAAACTGAATGTATCGATATTGGGATGAGTATCATCTTCATCATCAGACACTTCGATGTAATCCCACACAGTATAATCTACCATTTTGCTGCTCACTGAGATTTTCTGGAGGCTATACGGGTCTTTCCTTTTGAAAGGCTTCGGCACTCTCTATCCACCCACTGCTCTCACTCTCCCCGGCATTTCCACCAACTGGCATGGAAATCTGTATTCCAAGCAAAACATCCATCTTCACAGGTGATTTGAGTAAAATGAAAATGTATGTTGATTAAAAACTGCATTTAAATTAGATAAAGATAAGATATAATAAGATATAAAAGGTGTATATGGAACCCCTGTGAATATGAGAGAGGGATCTACCCTGTTACACAGTGTGCAGTATTTAAATCAAAATTGTGGCTCACAGGCATGAACTTTCGATGTATGCTCAGACTGAATACGACAATTAAAGTAAAATATAACAATTATTAGTTCTCAAGGATAACCCTGGCGCAGGAGACCTCCAGACACCTGATTTCCGTGAGTACATGTGACGCCTCTACTCGAAAGCCCCTTTTTACCCTGGGAGATGGGGGACTCGGAGTCGGGTCCTGCGATGGAGAGTTGGGGTGCAGCCGTGGCCCGGACCCGCTCCGTGCCCAGGGCCGTCACATTAAAAAGAAGGATGGTATGGGCTTATCCGGGTTGAGTGGCTGATTACGACTACGCCACCTGTGGCACCTGGTAAAGGCCACCAGCGCTGCTGCAGTCCTCCGAGGCCTGGTGTTATAGCAGCCGACGTTGTTACTACTCCCCACAGGCGGAGCAGGGCCTCAGGGCAGAGGAACAGGATGACTGGGGTAGTAGTCAAGAAAGTCTGCATAGTGCGGTGTAGCGCAGAATAAAGAGTCCGGAGGCCATAGGGGTGAACTTCCAAGGCTTTACTCACATAAGAGATGGCAGAAGGAAGGTGACTCCCTGCTCCCCGGGGAGTTCTGAGGTCACCAGAGATGAAGGGGATCCGACAACCTCCGAGTAAGTCCAGTGTTCAATCAGGACCCCGCACCAGAGTGTTCCTAAACTACAGACCGAGTGCTTTCCTGTCTGTGTGTGTCAATAGGCCGGGTCTCCCTCTGAACTCCTCTCAGAAAAAGGGCACAGGTGGCAGCTCTGCTCTTTCCGTTACCCGGTGGGATCCTCAGGGCCTACCGGGCTTCCCTGACCAGGACATGAAGTAGCAAGGTCGGGTGTCAGGGGCCGGTACCCCTCTTGCAGCCGGAATCCCTCTGAATAGATCAGCATAGCGAGGACAGGTGGTGTACACCGCTCCGTCTGCATCCTCCCTGGGATCCATTTGCGGTGGAGCTACACTCTTAAGCTCCGGGCCTTCTTGGTCGTGGTCCTTGACCGGGTTGAGACATTCATTGCCTACAACCTGCCCCTCGACCCAAGGCCAAGGTACGAGGGCTGTGTCTCCATCCGCTGCAGGTCCACACAGGATCCACGCTTAGGGTGGGAGATCACAGTAATTCACAGTTCAAAGACCCGCAACCAAAAATGGCTTTTTATTACATATGAAATTTAAAGTGTCACTAAAATGTGAGTCCTCCACCCTCGCCCACTAAATGGTTCCCCTAACTCTTGGTTCCCCAGTCTCCCTGTAACCAGGAGGGCAGCAACTAGTGCATTCTAGCCCCCTCTGGTGGAGAAATGTGGTGTTGGATGTGGAGATGGAGTCCTGACCATCACACTGTTCTTACCTCAGAGGAGGAACACTACACTCCATTAAAAAAGTGCAGCATCCCTGTGGCGGTCGAACCCTCAGGGGCGCCACATACATTTTATCTACGCAACAATGTGTTACAGAATGTTCTGACAATATCTACAGGTTCAGTCTTGGTTTCTTTTACAGAAACAAAACATGATTTTATAAAGTTGTTACATGGCTGACATATCACAAGTAATATAGCATATTGGCAAATTATGGATTATAATAGCTGTATTGATTATTTTCTTTATCAGGTTTTCAACATTTTATTTGTGAAGAGATTGCATATGAGGGGAAGAATACATATAACACTGGAACAAGAAATCATAAAACATGTCTTGAATTTAAAACATTTCACTTGTCATAAAGGGATAGCCTATTCAGACAACCTCTTTTTATATCATTTTTAGTAATTGATTTTAGGAAAAAGGGTTCCTGAGAGTCGATTCACTCTTTTCTAAAATGTACAACTTCTTATTATAACTATGTAATATGTAAATGAAATTCATCAATCTTTTGTCCATATTTTATGTATGCCAAACATGGAGCGAACATCATAGCGTTGTCACCTGGCCAATCATACAGTACATGGCTTACTTCAGCTATTGAACTATGTGCCTGTCATTATGAAGATGAAAAGAGAATAGTTTTTCCCTTTGAATGAAGACTGACTGCTTCTTGCCTCCTCAGCTTCAACATGAAATGCAAGATATGTGTCATATAATGGCCCGAGATAGCATTATTTCTCATGTGCATACACTTGACAGTTTATTATGAAAAATTACTTGAAATCATAGGTCCCCTTTAAAGTGGTTGCTCATATTGTGTTCAAAAGCGCTCTGCTCCCCAGCATTCCCGATCTCTTGCCTGCTAAGGGGCGAAGCACACCAGATGACTGACAGTTCAGGCCAGCAGCATGGCCGGCTCAAAGTGTGCACTTCCCGATGCCGTTAGCAAAGGCAGCTTTACCTCTGCAGTATCGGAGTAATGCAATAGCACGGAAGCTGGCCAGATATAAGCGCTTTCAAGCTACAAGTGCTTCCCACTAAATTAGTGACTCGCCCAGGGGAATGGGGATTACTCGGTTACCCAGGCCTTTAGCCTTAGGGATGTCGCGGTGGTCGGCTCCCGGGCCCGTACCCTGGGGTCACTCTTTAAAAAGCGTTGATAGTTGTTAATTTTATAAAAGTTCGTGACGCCACCTGTGGCTTCTGGTAAGGATCACCAGCGCTGCGCAGTCCACTGAAGCCGATGATAAGGCAGCTCGATGGTATAGCTCCCCACAGGTGGAGCTGGGCCTCAGGGCAGCGTACGGAGATGGGGGATGCAGGACAGGCGAGACCCAGCCGGGTCAGAGCAAGAACAGGGACAGGCACGATAGTCACTTCAGTACCTTTTACTGATGGAAATTCAGGCACGTCCCGGAGCACTGTAGGGTGAAGGGTGCATGTCAGGATCCTCCCCAATGAGCGGGTGTAGGGCCTCCTGTTTCTTGCCTCTGCGTAGTAAGTTTCTGACCTGCCTGGAGCTAGGCCTAACTTTGTCTCTGTCCTGCGCTGGCTGACCTTGTGGTAGGGCCTTTCCTTGGAGTACACGCTCCTCAGCTTGCGGGGCCTATGTGTCTCCTGGCTCTGTTACATATCAGCACTTTAGCGATCCTGGGACTTGTAGTTCTCCAGGGATTCCGGTTATGCCTTACTGGGTCATAGAGATCCCGGTAAGCTTCGGACCCGGTGTCCGGTAAATGCTTCGGGGTGAGCTAGTTAAGCTCCTCTGCCCCCTATGTACTAACTCTCCACTCGCCTTTGGCCTACTCGGGCCCTCGCTAGACTATACACACTAACGGCAGCTTGCTGCGCTTCACCGATCTTATGGCGCCGGCACACCTAAAGCTCACTACTCTGGGCTACAACTGAGTCTAGACTGGCTTACCTCTGCAGACAGACTTTTGCAGGAAACGAACTAAGAACTCTGTCCCTCTCTGACTGTTCTGGCTAGACTGCCAACTGAAACTAGACTAAACTGCCTGGCTCCACCTTCCCTATTTATCTCCCTAACGGGCTCCCTCTGCTGGTCTGAGGTGGAAGGTGGAGATGTGTGAATGGTTATGGGGGCCTCTTGTGGAGGAATCCATCACTGCACTCTTCCAGGATCTGTGATATCAAGCGCAGCTGGGCGTCACATTCCCCCCTAGCAAAGCTCAGCACTCCCGGGCTGAAGTACATTTTAAAACAACAATGAGAAACATGAACAATGCAATAACAATCTTCCCTTTATGGGAGGCACCAAGCTTAAACATTACATAACAATATAAACAAATACAAAGTGTCCTCAGAGTTCAAGTCTCTTATGGTGAGGTTCCCAGACAGGATGTCCATCTCATAGGGTAGAGTACTTGGTGGTTTTTGAGGGACCTGTCCCAAACCCTCAACGTAGGCCCTGGGGTGGCTGCAGGGCATGAAGATCCCGAGTTGGACCTCCAATAGAGCCACTCCCGACACGTTTTTCTTCTGAGGTCACCTAAAGGGGGCACTCCAGGGAGCGCAATTATATACACAAACAGTTTTTGGGCTGCACATAGTCCTCAGCCACGCAGTTCTTAGATAAACAATAAAGGAAATCATTAGGTAAAACACAAAGTAATATACATATGCATGTAAATACACAATTAATACTGTACATTACAATTTTAATACATTTCAATTTAATACCCCAGGGGTAACTATCTACATTTTCAGAAATTTGACTATTTACTGAGTGTACCTAACAGGGGTTTTGCCTCTCGTGCTACGTGTTGATCTGCGTAGTGCGATAGTCTGTATTGTCAGTTACCCTACCAGTTCTACGTGTGACCAAGTTGTAAAACTGCCTTAACCTCTCTCTTGGACTGGCAAGTTCACCATTGGCTGAGCCCTCTTGCTCTGCTCCTACCGGGGATCCTTCGTCCGGGGATACTTCTTGAGCTGGCTCTTCTGCAGCACTTACAGGTTCAACTTGCTGTGGTGGTGGCTGTTCGTAGAATTGGAGTGTTGGAATGATTACTGCACCTCCTATTTGAGGCCAGTCTGCCGGGAAATCTCCTAGGTCAGTGTGTATCACTGCTTCTTCAGGTTCCTCCGGGATTGTGAGAGGCACTTCTTCCTGGGGTTTCAGTAAGTCTGGACACAACTTTAGGTGGTCCCTGGACACTGTTGCAGACGTTCTTCCTCCATCTCGAATGATTATGCAAGTCTTCTTGTTATCAAACCTTGACGGTAACACAGTGTAGGGTTCTCTCTCCCACTGGTCATCAAGTTTGTGATTACGTCTTTTCCTTTTCAATACTGTTTCACCAGGTGTGAAGGGTTCTGCGGGCGCGTTTTTGTTGTAGTGGGCAACCTGCTTTTCTCTCACCCGAGTGAGACTGTCCTCGACACAGGCTTGTACTCTTCTGTACTGCTCTTGTCTGGTCGTGTCCCAGTCCTCAGTGGTCATATCAGCTTCAGGCTCAACAACACCAAGCTCCAGATCCATGGGCTGCTTTCCTGGCCTTGCCCGCATGAGGTATGCCGGAGTGCAATTGGTGGAACTTACTGGTATATGATTATACAGATCCACTAGGTCAGGTAGTAGGTCTGGCCACTGATTTCTCTCCTCAAGTGGTATGGTCTTTAGCAGGTCAATGATGATGTTGTTCATCTTTTCGCAGAGACCGTTGGTTTGTGGGTGGTACGGTGTAGTTCTTATCTTTTTACAACCATACAAATGGCAGAACTCCTTGAACAACTCCGCCTCAAAGGCCGGGCCTTGGTCCGTCAGCATCTGCTCAGGGTAACCATGGGGTCTACAGAAATATGCTTGGAACGTCTTTGCTTCTGTCTCTGCCGTCAGGTCTTTGACGGGGACGACCACCAGGAAACGTGAGTAGTGATCCACCATGGTCAAAGCATAAGAGTATCCTGACCTGCTGGGGGACAACTTGACATGGTCCAGGGCCACGATCTCCAGGGGCCGAGTCGTCTTGATGGGTTGCAGGGGTGCCTTCTGACTGCTGTAGTCTTTTCTTCTAAGGCCACAGGGTCCACAGTCTCGGCACCACCGTTCAATGGAGCTGCGCATTCCTACCCAGTAGAATCGACACTTTAGCAGGGTCTCTAGCTTTTTCCAGCCAAAGTGCCCCGCCTGATCGTGGTAAGCTTCTAATACCATCTGGATGTCTGTCTTCGGGACCACTATCTGCCATACCATCTCATGGGTTTTTGGATTGACGTACCTCCGGCACAGCTTCTCACGGTAGATAAACAGCCGGCTTCTCTCGTTCCACAGCTGCTTTGCTTGCAGAGACGCGTCTTTTTCCAGGGAGGAACCTTCTTGGGTTATCAGCTCCTTGATGCGGCTGACAACCGGGTCACTGTCCAGGGTCTCTTTCCAGCTGTGGTGAGGCAGGGGGTTTAACGTCTTTTCAAGCTGCCTCCTGGAGGCTCGTTGCTCGTGGATCATCCCATTCCGATGAAAGGCAGGTAGTTCTATCTCTTCCAGGTCATCCACTTCTTCTTCTGTGTTTGACTGGTGAGGCATCCTGGACAGGGCATCGGCGTTGGCGTTTTTGCGGCCCGCCCGGTATTTAATCGTAAATTGGTAGTTTGATAGCCGAGCCATCCATCATTGTTCCAGTGCCCCGAGCTTAGTTGTTTCAAGATGGGTCAAGGGGTTGTTATCAGTGAAGGCAGTGAACTTGCTGGAGGCCAGGTAGTGATTAAACCTTTCAGTGATGGCCCAGACCAAGGCGAGGAACTCTAACTTAAAGCTGCTATAGTTCTCTGGGTTCCTCTCGGTCGGGAGGAGCTTCCTGCTTGCATATGCGATCACTTTCTCTTGGCCATTCTGCTTCTGACTTAGAACAGCGCCCAGCCCTTCGTTGCTGGCATCTGTATACTGCAGGAACGGTTGGCTGTAGTCAGGGTAGGCTAGGATCTCATCGCTTGTCCGGATCTACTTCATCTCCTGAAACGACTCGGCTTGCTCCTTACCCCAGTGGAATGGGGGATTTCTGCCTTTGGGGGACTGCCCTACCAGGAGGTCTTGCAGAGGAGCTGCTTTCTTAGTGTAGTCCTTTACGAACCTCCGGTAGTATCCCACTAGTCCCAAGAACTGACGCACCTCCTTGAGGTTCTTCGGCTCCGGCCACTTCTGGATGGCAGTGACTTTCTCCGGGTCTGGTGCTACCCCTTCCGGATTGACAATGTGCCCCAGGTACTGTACCTTTCTCTTGAGCAGGTGGCACTTTGAGGGCTTCAACTTCATCCCGTACCGGGACAGTGACTCAAATACCTCTGCCAGGTGTTTCAAGTGGTCCTCGTACGTTCTGGAGTACACTATTACGTCGTCCAGGTAAAGTAACACAGTCTCGAAGTTGCGGTGTCCCAGGCAGCACTCCATCAACCTCTGGAACGTTCCGGGGGCATTGCAGAGTCCAAACGGCATACTGTTGAACTCGCAGAGTCCCATCGGGGTGGTGAAGGCCGTTTTCTCCCGATCCTCCTCAGCCACAGCTACTTGCCAGTACCCACTAGTGAGGTCAAGGGTGGAAAAGTAATTTGCAGACTTTAAGGCAGCTAGGGACTCCTCTAAGTGTGGTAAAGGGTATGCATCTTTATGTGTAATGCGATTTACTTGACGGTAAACTACACACATTCTCATGCTCCCGTCCTTTTTCCTAACTAGCACTAGGGGAGCTGCCCAGGGACTACAACTATCCCTTATTACTCCCGCCTTTCTCATGTCTTGCAACATTTCCTTTGCCTTCTGGTAGTGAGCTGGTGGTATAGGCCTGTAACGTTCTTTGATTGGGGGATGGTCGCCTGTGGGGATATGATGTTGAACCCCCTTAATCCTCCCGAAGTCAAGTGGATGTTTACTGAACATCTGCGAGTATTCTTGAACCACCCGGTGTACACCCTGTTTCTGATGGGCAGGAGTGGTGTCTGTCCCAACATGGAGCTGTTGACACCAATCCTCCACCTGGGTTGCAGGGTCATTATCCTCCACTTCATCTGGTGAGGTTAAGGACTCCGCCTTGTGAATGCAGTTGTTATCTACAGCATGTAATTTGGCAACAGTGGCATAACGGGGCAATCTGACCTCATCTTCCCAACAATTAAGAAGACAGACGGGCACCCTCCCATTACGTACATCTACCACTCCCCTGGCGGTTAAGAGCGTGGGTCTATGCTCGGAGCAAAGGGGTTCTACTACCGCCTGGTAGCTCTGTCCTCTAAGACCTATAGCAGCTCGACACCAGATGAGCATTTCACTCATTGGGGGGATTACAATGGGTATGGGGTTCGTTACTCGCACGTTACCGATTTCACCTTCTGTTAACCTTACTTGCTGTTGGTACATCAGGACTCGGATCTCCTTCTGCACTGCCCTCCTCTGTCTTGGTCTGGCAGTATCAGCTATCTGTTGGAGCAAGAACACAACTTCTCCCAAACAGTTACCAACAATGTTAGTGCCAAGTACCATATACGGATTAGTGTCATCAGGATTAGTCTCTACTACAATTAGCCCCTAGTCCTTCAGCTCCACTCTCCCCACCTTTACAGTCACATTCTTAACCCCGAGTAGGTTAAGGGGGAGTCCATTTGAGGCGTAAACAGAAAGATTTGGAGCTGGCGGACGTAGGTCGTCCATGGACCAGAACCTCTTGTAGAGGACGTCAGGCATGATGGTTACCTGAGATCCTGTGTCCAGCAGAGCATGCGTCGGGATCCTGTCCAGCACAATGGACAGGAAAGGTCTTCCTCCGACAAACCTGTTGTACCAGTCTGATGGGCCTGGTGAGTCTACTCCTGGGTGTCGGCCCTCAGACCCAGGGTTTTCTCGTTTAAAGGTCTATTCTGGGCGATGTGTCCAGTCTTGCGTCTTGCGGCAGCAGGTAGGGTCCTTCTGTGGACGGCGCTGGTCACTGGTCCTCGGTGAGGGTGGTGTTGGCCTCCTTCGCATCCAGGGGACATCCTCAGGGCTTTCGGCTAACAGGATTTTCCCTCCTTCCTCGGGCTCCGTCCGCAGCTGCAGGGCACTCAGCACAGTGGTCAGGGTTTTGCTCAACTGACGCACCTCAGAGCGCAGACTGTCCAGCTCTCTAGGGGACGCTGCTGGAACCTTAGCTTCAGCAGCCACTGGGGAAAAGGTGGGTGTAACAGGTACTGGGGTAGCCCCACCCTGGTAACATTGGATGGCATTTGTTTCCAGGGGCTGCAGTCCTTTTATAGCCATGTCCTTAAGGTTGTCAAAGGTGGCATCTGGATGATCCAGGGACCACCAACGCACAGTGCTGCTCTCCTCTGGAGACCTCAGTCCCCGGACAAACTGGTCCTTCAGCATTTTATTCTCATTTTCTATGCTGGTTGGACTAATCTGTTTCAGAGCCCGCAGGGCCCCCTGTAGACGTCAGGTGTAGTTCCGAACATTGTCCTCCGGTTGTTGGGAACAGTTGTAGAACCTCATCCGGAGGTCTGCCTCAGTAAGATCCTCAAAGACAGTTTGTAGCTTTTGAAATATTGCGGACACTGACTCCTGGTCTGCGGCCTACCATGTTTCCACTTCCCGTTCCGCAGCACCAGTCAGTTGTCCCAATACAACAGTGGCTCTTTGTTTGCCTGTCATAGAGTACATGTCCAAGATACCACATATCTTCCGTTTGAATCCAGACAGGGTATCCAGTTTGCTATTGTACTGGGGGAGCCACTTTGCTCCAGGAATGTATGGTAAAGTCATGGGAATGGCAGGTGTTACAGGCGCTGCTGGTGGAGCGGCCGCTTCAGCCTGCTCATCGTCGGGTGCGGGTTGAACATCAGGGTTGACTACCTGTGCTCCGGCGTTCTGCTGTTCGTCGTACATTCTGGCGCCCCCCTAGCTAACCGTGGCCTACCTTCAAGTTTTTCTTCCAGTAGGCCGCAGCTCCGCAGGTGACGGTCGTCTTCAGGACCTTGCGTCGCTTGCGTCCTACGTCAGAGCGTTTGGCGACGCTCCTTCAGGACCTGGCGCTTCCCGATTTGACGTTGAGGCGTGGGGCGTGTCCAGGGCTTCGCGCTCTTTTACAGGTACGCTCCTAATTTTCCCACGGTTACGCCCTTCTTCTCGCTCGGCGGCACAACAATGGTGGCAATCTTCACCACAGTCAAATATACAGTTCACTTCAATAAAGGCGCACAGTACCCGGTGGCAACGGGCATAACACTCCGTCGTTGCCGCGGGCACGCGATCCTGTTTGTGACGCCAGGAAAGAGATGACTCACCCAGGGGAATGGGGATTACTCGGTTACCCGGGCCTTTAGCCTTAGGGATGTCGCGGTGGTCGGCCCCAGGCCCGTACCCTGGGGTCACTCTTTAAAAAGCGTTGATAGTTGTTAATTTTATAAAAGTTTGTGACGCCACCTGTGGCTTCTGGTGAGAATCACCAGCGCTGCGCAGTCCACTGAAGCCGATGATAAGGCAGCTCGATGGTATAGCTCCCCACAGGTGGAGCTGGGCCTCAGGGCAGCGTACGGAGATGGGGGATGCAGGACAGGCGAGACCCAGCCGGGTCAGAGCAAGAACAGGGACAGACACTATAGTCACTTCAGTACCTTTTACTGATGGAAATTCAGGCACATCCCGGAGCACTGTAGGGTGAAGGGTGCATGTCAGGATCCTCCCCAATGAGCGGGTGTAGGGCCTCCTGTTTCTTGCCTCTGCGTAGTAAGTTTCTGACCTGCCTGGAGCTAGGCCAAACTTTGTCTCTGTCCTGCGCTGGCTGACCTTGTGGTAGGGCCTTTCCTTGGAGTACACGCTCCTCAGCTTGCGGGGCCTATGTGTCTCCTGGCTCTGTTACGTATCAGCACTTTAGCGATCCTGGGACTTGTAGTTCTCCAGGGATTCCGGTTATGCCTTACTGGGTCATAGAGATCCCGGTAAGCTTCGGACCCGGTGTCCGGTAAATGCTTCGGGGTGAGCTAGTTAAGCTCCTCTGCCCCCTATGTACTAACTCTCCACTCGCCTTCGGCCTACTCGGGCCCTCGCTAGGCTATACACACTAACGGCAGCTTGCCGCGCTTCACCGATCTTATGGCGCCGGCACACCTAAAGCTCACTACTCTGAGCTACAACTGAGTCTAGACTGGCTTACCTCTGCAGACTGACTTCTGCAGGAAACGAACCAAGAACCCTGTCCCTCTCTGACTGTGAGCAGGAACCCTGTTCTGGCTAGACTGCCAACTGAAACTAGACTAAATTGCCTGGCTCCACCTTCCCTATTTATCTCCCTAACGGGCTCCCTCTGCTGGTCTGAGGTGGAAGGTGGAGATGTGTGAATGGTTATGGGGGCCTCTTCTGGAGGAATCCATCACTGCACTCTTCCAGGATCTGTGATACCAAGCGCAGCTGGGCGTCACATTAGAATATCATCAAAAAGTTAATTTATTTTAGTTCTTCAATACAAAAAGTGAAACTCATATATTATATAGAGTCATTACAAACAGGGATCTATTTCAAGTGTTTATTTCTGTTAATGTTGATGATTATGGCTTACAGCTAGTGATGAGCGAGCACTAAAATGCTCGGGTCGAGCACGTTGGAATACTCGGGTGCTCGACCCGAGCAACGAGCCCAATGTAAGTCTATGGGAAACTCGAGCATTTTTCAGGTGGCTCCCCCCGACGGTCTGCAGAGGGCCTAAAAATTGCACGAATCGAGGGGGAACAGTGCTCAAATGACATGGGAACGGCATGGGGAAGACCCCTGGAAGCATCCCTGACTCCCAGATCACTGCTGTCAACAATGAAACATGCAAAACATACAAAAACGAAACCAAAATGGATTTTCCTGGGAAATATGTTAAGGAACATCCTTTCCAGGGTAATGACTTGTATATAAGGCAAAATAAATAACCAAAAACAAAAATACTCCTCCATACCTTGGGCTATGTTCACACGTAGCGTTTTTGATGCATTTTTGCACTTTTGCATTGCTTTCAACCAAGACAAATGCATTCACAAGGAAATGTCATTTTAACATTTTACAACCTTATTTGGCCATGTGGTGTGTGACACATCATCAGACACATGCATTCAGTGCTGAAAAGACATGGGAACAGCATGGGGAAGACCTCTGGAAGCATTTCTGACTCCCAGGTCACTCCCTAAAAGTGTGCCCATCATAAGTGATCCTTGGCGCATGCGAAGATGCCTCCCGCCATGCACCTGTCATTGCAGACTTGCAACAATCACCGTCCACGTCCTTGTCCCACTGCAGTGTTCAGTTGTCCCTACCCCATTCCTTGAAATGCAAGCGCAAGTATGCAGCCAGCCACCCACCAACCCACAGGCTGCAATACTATACTGCCAAATTTTTGACAGCTGCTTGCACTTGAAATGTGGCCTTTTAAGCTCGTGGAGGCAGAAGCTTTTCATAACCTCATGCCGGCGGCGACCGGGTATCCATATTTAGTCCCCAGCCGCCACTATTTTTCTCGGTATCGTCTCCGCCTTCCACAAGCATGGGTCCCACAACATTACCCGTGCCCTCCCCAGTGCACTTACTGGGAAGGACCGCCTAACCACAAACAAGTGGACAGGTGAATGTGGCCAGGGACGGTACAGAGCCAGTCCACAACTTTTTTTGCTGACAGTTGTATTTAGCTAGGTGAAAGGACTGGCATAGAGGGAAACCGTATCTACCCTGCGTGTCATTTCTCCCAGGAAGTCCTCTAAAGCTGCTTACACTTGAAATGTGGCCTGAACATTACTGCTGGTACTTTTCTGTGGGAATTTGCTTGCCTCCTACCAGCCTGGAATATTTCCAGCAAACTATGGTACGACGCCATGGTATTAGCACTGCCCCCAGTACCAGTAGCGAAGCCACCCCCAATTTCCTTTTCAGGAATTTTATTTGGTAGACTGAGTGGCTGTCCAAATACATTTTCTCACAAAGGAGCTGAAAATAGAGTGGCAGTAGGTGCAAGTTTCTCCAGCCTTCTCCAGCCTGATATTCGAGGGTGAACGGCAGCACATTGGATCAGTGGTTAGCACTGAAGCCTTGCAGCGCTGGGATCCTGGGTTCAAATCCCAGCAAGGACAACATCTACAAGGGCTTTGTATGTTCTCCCCGTGTTTGCGTGTGTTTCCTCCTCAGTAAAAAAGCAGCCATAGAGTGTCCGGGAACCTTCCAACACACTTTTCTTAGCCAGGACTGCTTCTCGGCAGGGTTGGACGGTCCCACCAGAGAATCCTCTGGTGTGCCTTGGCTTCTACCTCAGGAGAATTCATGATAGCGCTAACTTTGCAGCTGCTATGGGGCTCTTGAGCGGGGTAGAAAGGTTAGCCCTCAGAATCAAATTCTCTGGTGGGCACAATGTTTTTCAATCTGAAACAGCTTCTCAGTGGGAGCTGTATTTCACCACAGCCATATTCTTTAGCTCGGTGAAAGGATTGGCATAGAGGGAAACCGTATCTACCCCGGCTGTCATTTCTCCGTCGCCAGGTTCCGCCCATTGTCACACACGACCATGCCTGGCTGTATGTTCAGCGGTGAGAGCCGCAGATCAGGCTGCTGTGTTACAGCTTTCAACAACTCTGCAGCGCTGGGCGGTTTGTCAATTAAGCATGTTATCTTCAGCTCAGCCTGTTGCCGCTTGGCCAAGGCAGTGCTGCAGTGCTGTCAGCTTGTGACTGATGTGGTCATTTCGGAGATGGAGGAGGAGGTGCATGAGCTGAACAATGTGATTACATTGAGGTTAAATTGGTGACGCTGTTCTTTATACTAAAGAAATATCCTATTGTTTTTGTTTTTTTTTACGTTATTTGTTAAGACAAATACATTCACCGGGAATTGTCATTTTAACATTTTACAACCTTATCTGGCAATGTGGTGAGTGACACATCATCAGACACATTCTGTTTTATTTATGATGGACGGACTCTGAAAGTCATAAAGCCTATTTTTATAGGGACATCAGACGGCCCTTACTATTCTTAAAAAGCCAGCAGTCGGCCCTAGCTATTGTTAGAGAGCCATCAGCTGGCTATGCTTTGTTGTTGCCATTATTAACAAGTGGGTCTCCTATACTGTTATTGCATATCCAGTGACTGCAATGGCTGCCAAAAATTTGGACGCAACTCAATATCCCTTTGAAGAGACATAGAGGAGGGTCTTAGTGAAAAAAAGTTCCCATTATAAAGGAACGGGTCTCCTATAGTGGTAATGCCCATGCTGTAACTGCAAGGGCTGACAAAATTTGGGAAAAATCCCACTAAGAATTTAAAGATACTCGGAGCAGAGCCACAGTAACAATGTACGACATGTTCCTGTAGTATCAGCGTCTCTGCCCCCTGACAGGCAGAGACGCCGTCCCTCTTACCGCCGCGCTCCCCGCCCGGCGTCCTCCGGCGCTCCTGCTTCTGCTGCTGCCAGCGCGTGCAGCTTCCTGGGCACTGTGCTTAGGCCATGCGCGCTCCCTCCCTCTTAAAGGGGCCATGTGCGCCATCCTAAGGAGTCTCCGGCCAATGGCCAGAGGACCTCTCATATAAAAGGCACCTCCTCCAAAATGGAGGTGCCCGTGCAAGGTTGTAGCTTTATAAATTATTATACTTGATACAAAAACTGCATTAAACAGATATCTTGTATGCATCTCTATTTGTCTTGTGACCACATATGCATCGGACTAGATCAATTCAGAACATATACATAACCCAACAGACGAATAACCGAACAAAAAATATCATAGGTAAACAAGTTCCTTAAAAAACCTTTAATGAATCATGGTTTGGCCATAGATGACACTGCATAGAGAGACACTCACACAACACTGATACATATATTAAAAGGATATCATATCCCTACATGATATGAGTATAATGATATGAGTATAATGTATATGTCAGTACAATAATTGACAATATAATACGTAATCATCCAGACATCATTTGTATTATTTGTCTCATTAATGGTGAGGACAGCACAAAATAACTTTAATTAGAATTTGCCAAGGTGGCGTTCATCATGTCTCACCTTACCGGGGAAGCATTGGCATTGCTAAACCCTCTATGGGAGAAAGGGGATTCCCTGGTGTCCGATCTTCCGGCTTTCCTCACTGCCTTCCGGAGGGTCTTCAATGAACCCGGACAAAGGATTTCTACTGTCTCCTCATTGCTCCGTCTCCGCCAAGGGAGTCTCACCATGGGCCAGTATGGCATACGGTTCCGTACCCTCGCATCTGAGCTTGCCTGGGACAATGAGGCCCTGGTGTCCACCTTCTGGGAGGGTCTTTCCGGTCGGATTAAGGACGAGTTAGCCGGCCGGGACATTCCTACCACCCTGGATGACCTGGTGTCACTAGCTACCCGGATTGACATACGTTTCCTAGAACGTGCTAAGGCGACTACCCGGGAGAGAAGATTTCCTCGTCTTGCTCCTGTTTTCAAGAAACTGGCTTCCCAACCAGCAACTCCCCGGGCACGCTTGCCCGAACCTATGCAGATCGACCAGACCAAGATGGTCAAGTCTTGCCAAGAAACACGCCGAGCCGAGGGAAGCTGTTTCTACTGTGGTAGTAAGGAGCACCTGATCCGTACCTGTCCGGTGAAGCCGGGAAACTCCAGTGTCTAGGACTGCTCAGAGAGGTCGTCCTAGGCAAGAGTAAATGCTCTCCGTTCTTGAGTTTGTCCATCTCTATCTCCTGTGGAGAGAACCTCTTCTTTGAAACTGCACATCTGTATTCCGGAGCCGCTGGGAATCTCATTTTCCAGTCCCTTGTAGAGAAGTATCAGATTCCTACCAAACCTCTGGCTGAACCATTGGCAGTTGCTTCCATGGATGGAAGACTCCTTCCGGTGACCATCCTGCTCGTCACAGAGCCCATAAACTTGCAGGTGGGAATGCTGCACTCAGAGAGGATCTCCTTCCATGTGCTTTCCGGACTCTCTCACCCCCTTTTGCTAGGTCTACCCTGGCTACAGAGACATGAACCCGTTCTGAATTGGCAATCCGGTGAAGTGCTCCGTTGGGGGCAGGATTGCTATGAGACCTGCCTGGTCCCAGTTTGCTTGGCTCGACCTCCATCTACTCCGGCTAATTTACCTGGTCTACCAGCACCTTAATGGTCCTATGCTGATGTCTTCGACAAGAAGGAGGCAGAGACACTGCCACCTCATAGGCCACATGATTGCCCTATCGACCTGGTTCCCGGTGCCACTCCACCCCGTGGGCGTATTTACCCGTTGTCGTTGGCCAAAACCTGGGCCATGTCGGAGTACATCAAAGAAAATCTGGCTAGGGGATTCATCCGGAAATCTTCCTCCCCGGCTGGAGCCAGATTCTTCTTCGTAAAAAAAAAAGACGGTTCACTACGCCCCTGTATCGATTATAGAGGACTCAACCAAATTACTATCAAAAACAAATACCCCCTGCCGCTCATCTCTGAGCTGTTTGCCCGCCTTAAAGGCGCGAAGATCTTCACCAAGCTCGATCTTCGTGGGGCGTATAACTTGGTTCGGATCCGCCAAGGAGACGAGTGGAAGACGGCATTCAATACCCGGGACGGTCACTATGAATACCGTGTGATGCCCTTTGGTCTCTGTAATGCTCCCGCCGTCTTCCAAGAATTAGTTAACGACATCTTCCGTGACCTCTTATATTCTTGCGTGGTGGTGTACTTGGACGACATCTTGGTCTTCTCTCCGGATCTTCCTACACACCGGAGGGATGTTCGTCAGGTCCTGCTTAGGCTCAGGCGGAATCACCTATATGCAAAATTTGAGAAATGCCTCTTCGAGCAGATCTCTCTTCCGTTCCTGGGCTATATTATCTCTAAGACAGGTCTACGGATGGACCCCGAGAAAGGTCTCTGCCATCTTAATGTGGCCCCGTCCGGAGGGGTTGAAGGCGATTCAGCGATTCCTGGGCTTCGGCAACTATTACCGTCTCTTCATCCCACATTTCTCTTCCCGGACTGCTCACATCTCTGCGCTCACTCGAAAGGGAGCAAATCCTAAGGAATGGCCGTCCGAAGTGGAGGAGGCCTTCCTCTCCTTAAAACAAGCCTTCTCTTCTGCCCCTGTGCTGCACCGTCCGGATAGCAACAAACAGTTCTTTCGGGAGGTTGATGCTTCCTCTTCCGGAGCCGGAGCGGTGCTCACCCAGAAATCTCCATCCGGGAGAATGGTAACCTGCGGCTTCTTCTCCAAGCTCTTCTCCTCGTCTGAGCACAACTACTCCATAGGAGACCGAGAACTGCTAGCCATCAAATTGGCGCTGGAGGAGTGGCGTTACCTGCTCGAGGGCACTCTGCACCCGGTGGTCATCTATACTGATGTCAGGCCCGGTGGTCTTTGTTCTTTGCCCGCTTCAACTTTACCCTACATTACCGCCTGGAGGACAAGAACGTTAAAGCCGACGCCTTGTCCCGATTCTTCTTGCCTTCCGATCAAGAGGAGGAGCCTATGCATATCATCGATCCCTCCAAAATGATGAATGTGGCCTCCTTGGACCTGTCTCGTCTCCCACCCGGTAAGATGTTTGTAGCGGTTCCGGATCGTAAGAAGGTTCTTCACTGGGGTCATTCATCCAAACTAGCCGGCCATACTGGCCAGAAGAAGACCTTCCTGCTAATTACCCGGCATTACTGGTGGCCTACCCTGCGCCAGGATGTGGTAGACTTCGTCACGGCCTGTTTGTCCTGTGCCCGCAACAAGGTTCCCAGACATCTTCCAGCCGGCTGTCTCGTGCCTCTTCCCGTACCTGCTGCCCCGTGGCAACACATTGCTATGGACTTTATTACTGATCTCCCTGTTTCTGCCGGTTGTACTGTCATTTGGGTGGTCGCTGACCGCTTTTCTAAAATGGCCCACCTCATCCCTCTGCCTGGTCTCCCATCTGCATTTGTGCTGGCTAAGGACTTCATCCATCACATCTTTCGTCTACACGGCCTAGCCCTCCACATTGTGCCTGATTGAGTGGTCCAGTTCTCTTCGCGCTTCTGGAGAGCTACGTGTAAGCTGCTGGATGTCACCCTGGATTTCTCCTCTGCTTACCATCCACAGTCCAATGGCCAAGTGGAACGTATCAACTAGATCCTTACCAGCTTCCTCCGGCACTTCGTCAACACTCACCATACCGATTGGGTGGAGCTCCTACCATGGGCCGAGTTCTCCTATAACAACCATGAGAGCGAATCTTCTTCCAAGTCCCCGTTCTTTGTGGTCTACGGTCAACATCCCCGAATTCCGTTTCCCGTTTCCGCTTCAGTGAACAACCCTGCCGCGGAGTCTCTGGTCAGCGAATTTTCCACTATTTGGGAGGACACTAGATCTGCACTTCTTCAATCCTCCGAGCGGATGAAGAACATTGCTGATAAGAGACGTCAGAGATCCGCCTCAATTCCGTCCGGGAGACAAGGTTTGGCTCTCCTCCAAACATGTTCGTCTCAAAATACCCTCCTATAAGTTGGGTCCACGGTTCATCGGTCCATTTGAAGTCCTCAAGCAAATCAACCCAGTAGCCTACAAGTTAAAACTCCCGGCCACCTTACGGATTCTTAACTCCTTCCACGTATCTCTCCTCAAACCAGTTGTGCTTAATTATTTTTCCGACAATCCAGGTACCTCCCCAGCTCCGGTCTCCGCTGAGGACATCTATGAGGTAGAGAACATTCTGGCCACCAAGATGGTAAGAGGAAAAACTTTTTTTCTGGTGGATTGGAAGGGGTTTGGCCCAGAGGAGAGAACTTGGGAACCAAGGAAGAACATCCACGCCCCGCTTCGCCTTAAAAATTTCTTTCAGACCTAAAAAAGAGGGGGCATAAAGGGGGGGGGGGTACTGTAGTATCGGTGTCTCTGCCCCCTGACAGGCAGAGACAACATCCCTCTTACCGCTGCGCTCCCCGCCCGGCGTCCTCCAGCGCTCCTGCTTCTGCTGCTGCCGGCGCGCGTGGCTTCCCAGGCACTGTGCTTAGGGCGCGCGCGCTCCCTCCCTCTTAAAGAGGCCGCGTGCGCCGTCCTAAGGAGTCCCCGGCCAATGGCCGGAGGACCTCTCATATAAAAGGCACCTCCTCCAAAATGGAGGTGCCCGTGCAAGGTTGTAGCTTTGTGTGTTAAACTCTGCTTCAGCCCTCAGGTCCCGCTGCTAGCCTGACTACCAGTCCAGTCCGCCAGCCTGACTACCAGTTCTGACCGCCAGCCTGACTACCAGTCCAGTCCGACAGCCTGACTACCAGTCCTGTCCGACAGCCTGACTACCAGTCCTGTCCGACAGCCTGACTACCAGTCCTGTCCGCCGGCTTGTCTACTCTCCAGCCCGACAGTCTGTCTACAGTCCAGTCCGCCAGTCTGTCTATGGGCCCTGCCCGCCTGCTTACCTGGAAGCACTTGCCTGTTACCTGCCGTGCCTACCAGCCAGCCTACCTGGAGGCTCCTGCTTGTTACCGTGTCAGCCAGTCCATCTACCCGGATCACCCGTCAGCCTGCCTGCCATGCTCATCTGCTGTACCGGTCAGTCCCTGCCTTCTGACCCGTGAGAGTCACCTGCTCTCATACAAGGTCTGGCCCAGAGTAGCAGCTGGTCCCTCTGCTCGGTCCTTCCCTGGTGACAGAGTCGATTGATCCGCTGTACGACCTTGGTCAGTCCGAGTTGATACCTAGTTACGTCCCTCTGGTCCCTCCTTGCACCGCAGTACAGAGGTTCCACTACCCGGATCTGTAACAGTTCCCATTAGAAAGGAGAGGGTCTGCTATACAGTTATAGGGTATGCAGTGAGTCCAACGGCTGACCAATTTTAGGAAAACCCCCACTAAGAATTTAAAGACACACGGAGCAGGGCCACGGTAGCAAGGTATGACATGTTCCCATTAGAAAGGAGAGGGTTTGCTATACAGTTATAGGGTATGCAGTGAGTCCAACGGCTGACCAATTTTAGGAAAAACCCCACTAAGAATTTAAAGACACATAGAGCAGGGCCACAGTAACGACAAAAATTCCCATTAGAAAGGAGAGAGTCTCCCACAGTGTTGGCCTATGCAGTGAATGCAAGGGCTGTCAAAAATTTGGAGGCACTTCAATGACCCTTGGAAGAGACGTGGAGCAGGGCCTCATAAAAAAATGTTCCCATTAGAAAGGAGCAGGCCTCCTATACTTGTAATGCCCATGCACTAAGTGTATGGGCTGACAAACATTTACCACTGGGGTTATACATGAACATACTGTATAAAAAATTTTTTTCACGGGCATCATAAACACCCTTTAAAAAAATTATGTGGGTGTTGCATCACGGACGACGGTCACCCGGGTGATATGGTGGTGGAGGATGAGGAGAAGTAGGAGGACAAGAGCAAATAGCCAAAATCAGGAAGCGTATACCCATGTGTGGGTGTGAAAAGGTGCATGGGAATACACCTCCCAAGAAAAGACACTGGATTTGAGTTTATGTTACGCTGCTATAATTCGGTGATGTTGAGAAGTCTGGCCCAATCCAGCCCTTGTTCATTTTTATAAGAGTCAGCCTGTCAGCATTTTCAGTTGACAGGCGGATGTGCTTATCAGTTATAATTCCACCAGCGGCACTAAAAACCCGCTCTGATAAAATGCTGGCGGCAGGGCAGGCCAGGACCTCCAAGGCATAGAGAGTTAGTTCATTCCACGTATCAAGCTTGGATACCCAATAATTATAAGGCACAGAGGAATCACGGAGGACGTTGGTTCGGTCGGCTCCCTCAGCATCTTCCCAAACTTTGCACTCCTTGTGAGAGTACCCCGCGCCTCAGGGCCTGTGCGATGGGAGGGTCTGAGAAAACTCTCCCAGAACTTTGATAGTGTTCCCCTGCCTCTGCTGGATTGAAGTTGTGTCTCTCTCTTGCCTGTACTCCTTGGTTGTCCAACGAAGTGTGCCCTCTGCCGCCAGAGTTTTCAGATGGGAATTTTTTTAATAGTTCCGCAACAAGGGCCTTCTGGTACTGCCCCATTTTTGTACACCTGTCCGCCTCAAGAATCACAGATATAAAGTTCTCCTTGTAGTGTGGGTCTAGAAGTGTCACCAACCAGTAATGACTGTCACCCAAAATTTTGAGAACGCGAGGGTCATGGGAAAGGCAGCGTAACATAAACTCAGCCATGCGTGCCAGACTACTAACAGGCAAGACTTCCGTGTCCTCACCAAGAGGATGACTGACCATGCTCTCCTCCTCCTCCTCTCTGTCCTCTGGCCATCCATGCTGAACAGACGGGGTATGACAGCTGTGCAGATAGTTTCATGCACTATAGACGGTACTAGCTTCTGTCCTTCCTCCTCCTCCTCTTCCTCATTGTCACCCAATCCACGTTGGGATGAGATGAGGCTTGGTTGTGTCTAATAACCCTGTATGGTTCCTTGCTCCATCTCATCGTGCTCCGCCTGCATTGCATCCTCTTTGATTGTGAGCAAAGAGCGTTTCAGAAGACAGAGAAGCGGGATGGTGATGCTAATTATGGCATCATCGCCGCTCACCATCTCGGTGGAGTCTTCAAAGTTTTGGAGGATGGTACATATGTCTGACATCCATGTCCACTCCTGAGGTCTTATGTGTGGAGTCTGAACTGAATACCGACAGCCTTGTTGATGCTGGTACTCAACAACTGCCCTCTTCTGCTCACAAATCCTTCCCAACATCTGCAGTGTAGAGTTCCAACATGTGGGGACATCACACACCAGCGTGTGTGCCGGAAGCAGCAAACGCTGCTGAAACACCGCAAGGGCGGCGGATGCTGTAGCTGACTTTCTACAATGGGCACACATGCGGCGTACTTTAACAAGCAGATCCGGCAGCTCCAGGTAGGATTTGAGAAACCGCTGAACCACGAGGTTAAGCACATGGGCCAGGCATTGTAAATGTGTGAACTCGCCTCGCCTCAGAGCCGCCACCAGATTCCGGCCATTGTCACACACGACCATGCCTGGCTGTAGGTTCAGTGGTGTGAGCCACAGATCTGCCTGCTCTTTCAGAGCTATCCACAACTCTTCAGCATTGTGCGGTTTTTCACCTAAGCATATTAGCTTCAGCACAGCCTGTTGCCACTTGGCCGAGGCAGTGCTACAGTGCTTCCAGCTTGTGACTGATGTAGTCATTTCGGAGATGGAGGCTGAAGAGGAGGAGGAGGCTGAGGAGGATGAGGTGCAGGAGCTGTAGACCGTGGGGGCAGCCCTGATTGACCTAGGGCCCGCAATCCTTGGCGTTGGAAGGACGTGTTCCGTCCCAAGGTCCGACTGGGTCCCGGCTTCCACTATGTTAACCCAGTGTTCCGTCAGCAAGATGTACCGTCCCTGCCCACAAGCACTTGTCCACGTGTCTGTGGTTAGGTGGCCTTTACCGGTAACTGCATTGTTGAGAGTACGGCTAATGTTTTGGGACACGTGCTTGTGTATTGCGGGGACGGCACACCGGGAGAAATAGTGGCGGCTGGGGACCGAGTACCGAGGGACTGCTGCCGCCATCAGGTTGCGGAATGCTTCCATCTTCACAAGCCTAAAAGGCAACATTTCGAGCGCAAGCAGTCGTGAAATGTGATAATTTAGTAGTGTGGCCTGTGGGGCGTTGGCTGCATATTTGCGCTTGCGTTCCAAAGACTGGGGTATGGACAACTGAACGCTGCGCTGGGACAAGGACGTGCTTCCTGATGCTGCTACTTGAGAGTGTGCAACGACAGGTGCAGGGCAAGAGGCATCTTCGCATGCACCATGGACAGGGGATTGGCTTGCATGCACAACAGCGGAAGAAGCAATGATGCCACCCGCAGACACTGTTTCTGAACCCTGGGGTTCGGCCCACAAAGTCAGGTTCTTTGCTGCCATGTGCCTGATCATGCTGGTGGTGGTCAGGCTGGTCGTTTTGCCACCCCTGCTTATGCTGGCCTGGCAGGTGGTGCAAATGGCCTTTTTGGGGTTATTGGCAGAGTCTTTAAAAATCAACCAGACTCGGGAAGACCTAACAGTTGTACTGGCAACTTCCTTCGTGTTGGTGTTACGGGGAACGGTTGCCTGCCTTCTGTCTGCGGCCACCACACTTCTTCTTCCTGCCTGTTTGGGTGCTCAGCCTCCCTCCCCCTGTGTGCTGCTGTCCTCGCTCTGCATGTCCTTCTGCCAGGTTGGATCAGTTACTATATTATCCACCACCTCGTCTTCCACTTCCGCACCCTGGTCCTCCTCCTGACTTTCTGGCAATTGTGTCTCATCATCGTCCACCTCTTGTGACACTTTCCCACCGTCGCCTTCGTGTGACCGTGGCTGCTGAAATATTTGGGCATCGCTACATGCGATCTCCTCTTGCCTCGCTTCAAGTGGACTGGGCGAGAGGCACAAACCTATAAATGGTAAAGTGAACAGCTCTTCAGAGTGTCCAAGTGTGGGATCAGTTGTCTCTGGGTACTCGGCATGGTGGGAGGAAGGAAGGATCAGGGTGAGGAATATGCGGTCCAGACTCACAGCTACTGAGACTTGACCGTGTGGAAGACAGGGTGGTGGTGGTGGTGGCTAAGTGACTGGAAGCATTATGCGCTATCCGACCAACAACCTTTTGACACTGCTCTGGGTTCAATAGTGGTGTGTTGCGGTCCCCTAGAAATTGGGACAGGAAGGTCAGGCGAGAAGATGTGGGTGTTTGTTGTGGCACAATTTCGGCTTGCCCACTGCCTTATCCTCGGCCTCTGCTTGCACCATTACCATCATGTCCAGTTCCCCGTACCTTGCCACGTGCCTTGCCCATTTTAAATGGAGGACAGTATCTTCCACGCTCACTACAAATGACTGAGTTTGGAGCGCACTTATATGTGATCCGTGTGATGGAGAAAACAGAGTTTTAAATACCTGGCCTGCAGGTGAGTAGTTTGAACAGCAAACTGGTGTGAATTGCTTCACTGACACACTAAAGGAAATTTTTAATGGAAGCCAGAAATGGCAGTATTTTCTGACAACGTATATGTGATCCGTTTGACGGAGAAAACACAGTTTTAAATAGCTGGATTTCTAGTGCTCTAATATGGAAAGGACCTGACTGTATTCTGCAGTGCCAACAAGCAAATGGCGCAGAAAAAACGGTGTTCTCTGGATTGCTTTATAAGCAAATAATGAGGATTAAGATTCAAAGAAAAGTATTCCTGGCCCCTGAGACCTGGGCCTTTGTATAGAAATATCTAACAGCAGCAGAAGGCAGAATTGGAATGGAGCCTCTTGTGATATATGCACTGCAGTCTGCTATATACACCGCCTGCCTATACACCCTGCCTGCCTGATATCTTTGCAGATGGATTAGTCCTCAGAAGGACTGTTTGTTAAGATGGATATGTGTAATGTACGTTTTTTGCGTTAATACACAAGCAAATCTCTCCCTAACGCAGCAGCAGCTCTCCCTACACTGTCTGATCCAGAGTGACTGTGACGAGCATGACGGCGCCACGTCTGATATAGACCTGATGACGCTGTGCGGCCAGCCAATCACTGTAATGCCCACAACCAACATGGCTACGGCATTACAGTCCATGGCAGGCAATCCCTGCATGTTCATTGGCTCTCTAAAGAGCACCAAACTTGCAGGGAGGGGACCCGAATTCCAGCCCGAGCAACCCGGAAATACTCGGCGAGCGCCGAGCATCTCGCGCAGTGAGATGCTCGGGCGAGCACCGAGCAGTAGCGAGCATGCTCGCTCATCACTACCTACAGCCAACGAAAACACAAAAGTCATTATCTCAGTAAATTAGAATACTTTATAACAACAGCTTGAAAAATGATTTTAAAATCCGAAATGTTGGCCTACTGAAATGTATGTTCAGTAAATGCACTCAATCCTTGGTCGGGGCTCCTTTTGCATCAATTATGGCATCAATGCGGCGTGGCATGGAGGCGATCAGCCTGTGGCACTGCTGAGGTGTTATGGAAGCCCAGGTTTCTTTGATAGCAGCCTTCAGCTCGTCTGCATTGTTGGGTCTGGTGTCTCTCATCTTCCTCTTGACAATACCCCATAGATTCTCTATGGGGCTAAGGTCAGGCGAGTTTGCTGGCCAATCAAGCACAGTGATACTGTTGTTTTTAAACAAGGTATTGGTACTTTTGGCAGTGTGGACAGGTGCCAAGTCCTGCTGGTGAATGAAATTTCCATATCCAAAAAGCTTGTTGGCAGAGTGAAGCATGAAGTGCTCTAAAATTTCCTGGTAGACGGCTGAGCTGACTTTGGTCTTGATGAAACACAGTGGACCTACACCAGCAGATGACATGGCTCCCCAAACCATCACTGATTGTGGAAACTTCACACTAGACCTCAAGCAGCTTGGATTGTGGCCTCTCCACTCTTCCTCCAGACTCTGGGACCTTGATTTCTAAATGAAATGCAAATTTTACTTTCATCTGAAAACAACACATTGGACCACTGAGCAACAGTCCAGGTCTCTTTCTCCTTGGCCCAGGTAAGACACTTCTGGCGGTGTCTATTGGTCATGAGTGGCTTGACACAAGGAATGAGACACTTGTAGCCCATGTCCTGGATACGTCTGTGTGTGGTGGCTCTTGAAGCAATGACTCCAGCAGCAGTCCACTCCTTGTGCATCTCCCCCAAATTTTTGAATGGCCTTTTCTTAACAATCATTTCAAGGCTGCGGTTTTCTCAGTTGCTTGTGCACCTTTATCTACCACACTTTTTACTTCCACTCAACTTTCCATTAATATACTTGGATACAGCACTCTGTGAACAGCCAGCTTCTTTAGCAATGACCTTTTGTTGCTTATCCTCCTTGCGGAGTGTGTCAATGACTTACTTCTGGACATCGGTCAAGTCAGAAGACTTCCCCATGATTGTGGAGCATACTGAAACAGTCTAAGTGACCTTTTTAAATGCATCGGAAGCCTTTGCATATGTTTTTTGTTAATTATTCTAAAATACTGAGATAATGACTTTTGTGTTTTCATTGGCTGTAAGCCATAATCATCAACATTAACAGAAATTAACACTTGAAATAGATCACTTTGTTTGTAATGACTCTATATAATATATGAGTTTCACTTTTTGTATTGAAGAACTGAAATAAATTAACTTTTTGATGATATTCTAATTTAGTGAGAAGCACTTGTATATAACAAAGAGCTTACAAGTACACAATTTTTGCCTAGGAAACAGACCACTTTTCATAGACTGTACATTTCCCCTTGAAAAAGGTGCGGTTTAGCACCGAAACGTACGTAGGGGCTGTAAACCAGGTGGTGAAGCACATGAACAAGGTAATCCTAACTATGTTAATTACTTGGTGTTATTGTCCTTAGTTCATGACTCCTGGGGTGATGTATGTGTGGCGCCCCTGAGGGTTCAGTCACCACAGAGGTACTGCATCTCACCCAGAGGTGTGGTATCTCACCCTCAGGTAAGGAAGGAGTACAGCTCAGGACCCTAACATCTGCATTCACTACACCACATTTCAGAGGGCAGGGCAAGATTGCTCCTATGGGAGAGCAGAGTCCCTGATCCCTGGCTGGAGTGGGGGGAACCACAGTAAGGGGGAACCATGTAGTTGGTGTGGGTGGAGGACGTAGTTAAGGGGAGCACATAGAAGAAAGATATAAAAAGAGAAGCCATCTTAGAGAGTTCAGTTCAGTCAGAGGAGGAAAGTGAGGGGAGCAGAGGCTCTGCAGGAGCTCTGCTCCAGAGGTGGGCCTAGCCAGTGAGGGCCAAGTCTGAGAGGAGAAGGAGAGCAGATAGGAGAGGGAGCAGGAAGGCTCCAGGAACAGAAGGGATCCCAGGGGTACGGGAAGTGCTGGAAGCCACCCGTACGCCCGAATCTACCGAGAGGTGGTGGGGTCAGGCCATCAGAAGGGAACCGGGTCCCTCAACTAGCAAAAGACTGCACGTCTTAACTAGAAACCGGAGGCTGCAGTATTTCAAGTCCTGTAGCCACAAGTCCACACCAGTCTCACTGAGAAGGTAGCCATATAGGACCCAGGGGACGGAACATACGTTGCCCGCCAAGGCCCGCGGGTACTGGATTGGAGTCACTAGGTGTGAGGTGCAGAGAAGAGGCCAGAGAAAGGACACAGAAGGGGGTCCTGATAAGTACTCCGGAGCTATCTGGGGGTGGACTGAGCCCCTCACTGAGTAAGCACAGAACGACGTGGTCAGTTACATGGAGCTCTGTAATCTGGACTGCAACAACTGTGTGTAAAGACCCTGGGACTGCACTATCTTGTCTCTGTGTTCCTTGCTGCGCCATCCCTCACTGCACTACAACGCCCAGCACAACCATCAACCTCCACACACTGCCCTGAAGCTAACTCTTCCTGTGGGGAGTAATAATACCCTTGCTGCAATACCACCAGCTTCAGAGGACTGTTCCGCAGCGGCGGCCCCCTTTAGCCGCACTCCACAGGTGGCGTAGTCGGACTCTTTAATAAAACCCATATAAATTTCCCTTGGATTGACCGTCCTGGGTCACAGACCGGGTCACCGCCACTGTGACTACAACCCCCAGCATCTACCGGCCCGGCACCGGGTACCCCACGGCCCAGGGGGCGCATCACATGTTCTTATCAAATACTTGTATGGACATTCTCACTTACGCTTGGTAGCATTAACCATATGGGACTGATTTACCTACGATTAGAAGTTCCATGCCCAACCACATAAGTGACTATGCCATCCATTCAAGTATTGATTTTAGGCTACCAACTTTCCCCCTTGATCAACATCTGCCTTTGACACCACAGTAGCTGTGAACCAACACTTTGACCTTTTTAATACTAGACAGGAATTATTCTCATGTGTTGTTGCTATTTAGCACAACTCTTTTTTTTAACTTGTGTTTTAATGTCTAATATTTAGTAAAATGTTGATTTGATTTTTTTATGACCATTTGTTTGGATCTTTTTAGGACTCAATAATGGTGCTTCATAGGGTTAATACACTTTTCATAGACTGCCTGTAACCTTTGCAATGAGCTGTAAACTAATGAATTAATAATATTTTCATACTTGAGAAGGAAGAGGATTTTTAATAATGGGTGAATTGCCATGTTGCTTGCTTTTACAAGCACTTTGCAATTTTACCTATTAAATAAGTTGAGGCAGCCCCTTTAAACTGGAGCTATTCTTTGTATTTTAACTAATTTTCTCTGCATGCTTCACGCCCTGCAAAGTATATCACTTATCACAATTTTTCAGTTGTTCATTCTGCAAAGTTGGAGACCACTGCTTTTACAACCTATTCAGCAATATTTACTACTTAAAGCTGAAATCAGGTAATGGAGTAGATGGCTGCAGTGCTATGGCCCACAGTGATTTCTTTACTGGGAATCGATGGGAGTGCGGCACAGAAGATAAATCGCTCAGAAGCTTACTTTATCAGGGCTCCTACAAGATTTTCAGGTTTTCGTCAATAGCCATGTCAGACGTCTGAAATGTAGAAACTGCCTGGGGTAGGCTAAAGGGAACGTACTATAATGTATAAAATCAAGTAAAATATTCATTATGTCTCATATTAGTAGGAATCTGCTGTGTTAATAATTATAAATCACTGCTCTCATACCAATCATAGTAGGAATGTATGATTTTTGGCATCAGAGGTAACTATTTATCCATCACCTATCACTATGGGCCGCAAGGTGTAAGTAGTGTGTTCTCGCGGCATTAAAGGTTTGTCACACAATTAAATATTACTTTTCTCAGATACTAAACAAAAAAATATTCAAAATGGAATAACTTCAATAAAAATTCTCCTGTGTTTATATATTTCTTTTACATAACTGCTAGACCCACCAGCAAGATTTCCTTGTACATGGGTGGGAATTAGGTAACCTAATTTACCTTAAGGCTGTGTTCACACGCTGCGTTTTTGCAGTGTTTTTTTATGCAAATTAAAAGCTGCTTTTTACAGTACCAGCAAAAGCTTTGACATTTCAGAAATCTCCTGCACACACTTGCTTTTTGTTCCTGACTGAATTGGAAAGTAGTTTTTTTAAAATCTGCAGCATGTCAATTCTTAGGCTATGTTCACACATCATGTTTTTTTTTTGCGTCACAAATCTGCAGCAAAACCTGATCTCTCAAGGGAGGTTTGCTGCAGCGTTTTCTTGCAGTTTTGGTGCTTTTTTGATGCGTTTTTGGTACATTTTTGATGCGTTTTTTTCACCACCCATTACTTCCTATGGGTGAAAAAACGCTGAAAAAATGCTGACAGAAGTGACATGCTCTATGTTCCAAAAAAACATGCAAGGCACAAACTTCTGAACAAAAAAACCCCTAAGAATTCTGGAATCTCATAGACATTGCTGGTACTGCAAAGGCAGCAGGAAATTTGCATAAAAAAACATTAAAAAAACGCTGAAAAAAACATGATGTGTGAACATAGCCTTTCAGTGTTTTTGCAGCATTTTTTCAACCATAGAAAGTAATGAGTAAGTGCAGTGTTTTTGGAGAAAATAAATGCAGCTACAACATGAAGTGAAACACTTTTATTTTTGTGATTTTCCAAGATTACACCATAAACCATAATGTCTTGGTATCCTCACATGAGCATGGATGTTAGTATTAGTGCAGTTTAATTGAATTAGTGATACGTGTGAAAGTAAACTATGCCCGACCAACTCAATGTCCTACCAGTGTGTTAAGTAAACAATGCCCTACCAATTCTACTTCCCCCTGCAGTTTTTACATAAAAAAATGTTTTATGGTTTCACATACATCTTGCATTGGTGGCCTAACACTTTGTTTGTTCATGCTTGCAAGGTGGAATCAAAGCTGAACTTTGGTATCCTAAAAAACACAGCATAAAACGCAGCAAAAAAAGCAGCAAAACCTATGTTTTGCCAGCAGCTTTTTCACTGCCAAAAGATCAGGTTTTGGCTGCAACATCAAAAACTCACCAAATACTCATCGTGGGTATGTGCACATGTTAAGTATTTGGTACCGAAATTTCTGCACCATTTCTGTATTTCTTGGCAGGAAAACTGCGTGTTTTAGCCATGTTTATGCTATGTTTTTTACTTGCTTTTTTCTACATTCGCTAGTTTGGGTGAAATCTGCAGCAAAAGCGCTGAAAGAATTGACACACTGCAGATTTAATACAGCACCAAATCTGCAAGTCACAAATAAGCAACATGTGCATGAGACTTCACGATTCTCATTCACTTTGCTGGCATCAGGAAACCCTTCAGGTTGTGACAAATCTGCACTGAAAAAACGCAGCAAAAAGGCAACGTGTGCACACAGCCATAGAGGTGTAGGAGTGGATCTGTTACATCACTTACTGTATTGTGAATATTAGATCCAATCTTAACTACAGCATATAGAAGTGTTACCTGCTGATGTAATCCGTCTGTGATGATAATGAGACTACTAGAAAAATCATCTTTAAAGAAAAGGAAGTGTAATTCTATTAGACCTGGTGGCCAGTGTGAGCATTTCCAGATTTCTGTCTTTTTTTTCCCATGTAGAGTGTAGTATGGAAAATTGAAAAAAAAATTATACAGGTTAAAAAACATTTAACATAAAACCATGATTTAAACACTACGTTGTTTTCTGATGACACATTTCCTTTAACAAGAGACAGAAACTGTATATGTTTCTTCTGCAAATAAGATATCTATGGAATTAAATCTTCAAAGCCATTTAACAAATACTCTGTCTGTGCAGCTGATTTACTGTAACCTCAGCCTAAAAGTAATTTTTAAGACTGTATTGAAGTTGGAAAAGTAAATCTACCCTTGAGATGAATATGTATTGTGCAGAAATTAATGAGATATCATTTGTGAGTTCTATGGGCTCCGTTTACACAAAAACTGGTGTAAATCAATTCCTAAATATCTGCTTGCCTGTGAATGTGTGCTCACATGGAGTTTCCATGTCAGAGAGAAGAGTAACACACAGTTCCGGAGCAGCACAGGTAAATTCTCATGGTGCACAGTGTAATGAACCCTTAGTCCATCGAATATACACTCCAGCTTTTTATGAGGTTCTCTTTTTGGTAGTTTATGGGAGTTTTGAAAACTAGGCTTTCACCATGACACTCATAATCTAGTACTAAGGAAAATAATACATGGGCACTTCTGATAAGTAGGAACCCTGAAAGTGGAACCAGTAGACTATTATAAATGTATGATATCGTTTTGGAATGTCATAAATGTCTCAGATGAGAGTTCCCCTTAAAGTATTATTGTGAGCTGGAGATAAGTGAATTAATTTGCGTTGAGTCAAATTTGCCTATAATATTACAAAAAATTCAGATGTGTCCGAATGTCACGGCGGTAACTTGCGTGCATTCTCAGCGCCGTTTTACTCACTGCGCTCACCGCTCTGCCCCTTTCAGTCTCAGGCCATCACACTGAACTCCCTCTTGTAGCATTCCCAGCATGCTGCATCCTCCTCCTGCTGAGAATCTCCACCTGGCTATAGGGAGGCACGGCCAGACTTTGCAGGATTTTAACTCCTGTGTATCCTGCTCTGGAGATTTTAACTTCCCTGGCCTATTCCCTGTCAACAGGGGATATATTAGGCAGCTCTGCCCTCCATTACATGCCTGAACTTAGACTCCTAGTGCAGTTTGTCTCCTAGTATCCTGTTTGGTGTATTATAGTGTAGTCTCTCCTATTACCAACCCATCTAGTTTCCTTGTTTCATTTGACCTCTCCGTTCCTAACTCCGGCTTAATATTCTGATCCTTTCGGCCTGCCCCAACCTTGCAGAGTCTGACTATGTCTCTGCCTGTGCTCTCTATATGTCGTATCCCTGTCTTGAACCATTGGTCAGCTGCTGAAAGTCTGGGTACTGCCCTGGAGTGACACTTGGTGACTACCCTAATGGCCCAAGCTTATCCTCACAATCAGAGGCTATAGTAAAGACCAGGTAGCCACTTAGCCATGCTTCTCTTGGGTAATCCCGGATAGTGGAGCAGTGGGTCCACATTCACCGGCGTCAGAGTCTATATTTTTTGTGGTTTGCTTGGGCAAAACCAGAAAACTGGTAGTTGGATGCCATTTTGCTGGATTAAATAAAATTATACTCACCTTGCCGATCACCTATCATTTCGCTGAACTGCATTGCCCAGTTAACAGTGCTTTTATAAGTCTTTTAGGGCAGCGGGAACCCAGCCTGGTCAGATTGCACCACATATGGGACTTCCATACATAAATTCAGAGTGAACCCCCAACACAGGGATTTCTTTAAGCCATAACATAGTAACAGTTGTGCCTGCATCTAATAATAAATGTGTCTTTCTATTAGGACAAAAAACAAATATTTCTTGTTGCCAATCCCATACTGCACACATTATACCATCTAGATTGTGTTCAGCCACAATGTCTTCATAACATCTGCCTAAGTATTACTTGGCATATAGAGTTACCTGATAAAATTCTAATTAGTGTTTAGATCTCATGCTTTGCACTTAGGTGAGGCAACACCCTGAACACACATGTCTGCAAATTAAGGTTCTGGTTTGGCTTTTATCCTAAGTTATATGGTAAGGCTCGTTAAAAGGTCGATATTGACTCTTAGGATTGCTACTTTCAAAAGGTGGCACTAGAGATCAAGTCCTCTTCCTCTCTGAAGAGGCAATAGCAAATTTAATTTCCCAGAGGAGCAATGCATGCCCTATAACCCTCCTTACACTAGCATGTCAGACTTGTCACTCTCTACAAGGAGAAACATTACCCCTTAGACCCCAGTCACAGCCTCTCATATAGCCTAATAATTTCTCATGCTTTCCACTGAGGAAGAGCAACACCCTGAAACATGTGTCTGCAAATTGAGACTCTGGTTCGTTTTTTAATCTAAGTCATATGGCAAGGTTTGTTCTAGAGTCAATATTGACTTTTAAATCCTCTTCCTCTCCGAAGAGACAATTTGCATATGGTATTCAACTCCTTCAAACACATTAATGTACACTATACAGGATAAACATGCAGTACTCAAATTGTTACACTAGATGGTGACTTAACACCGGAGAAACACAAAATGTTTAGACGCTGGTAAATTTTTGAACATCCAGCAGAGTGCAGGGGACAGATATGAGAAATGTATCCGCTCACTAGAAGCTATATACTATGTAACCATAACTTCACATTATTGCATATTAATTATTCCCAATGTCTGAAAGTGAGAGCCCTGTGCTCCAAAATACAATTGCAAAGGTCACTGATGTTTCCCCAATACAGATCCAAAAACTCCAGAATACCAATGTAACCCATACTATTATTTTATGATATACTAAAGAGCTAAGAGGATGTCCAAATGTCCAGCTCATGAACAAGGTTGCCAACCATACTGAAATTCCTGGATAGTACTTAAAAATAAGGCATTTTGTTCCCTATTCATAAAAAAATTGATGTTACCTTGATTTTTTGGAAGCTGGAAAAACTTGTACAGATAATTGTGAAAATAATTATTAGCCTTTTAGAGTGTACAGTGAGTACAGCCAATCAGGGCCAGAACAAGGTATTTTGGTGCCCTAGGCAGATGAAGCCAATGGTGTACCTCTGCCCCAAAGCACAGGAGTGGGTCAGAGACTAATGTAACAGGACCCCTAACACACCCTTCCCCCTCCGATGTGCCAGGTAACAAGCTCTGAGGACCACTTTCACTAGAATAGTTATTTTTTTCACCAAACAATACCAGCAAAAGTAAAAAGTGGTGTACTTTAGGGATGAGTCTTCACAGGGAATGCAAGTTCAAAGTTAGATATAGAATCATTCATTGTTTGTGGACCATTTACACAATGCGAAGGACAAAAAGCGATATTCCTGGTGTCCTATATTTTAAATGTCAGACCCAAAGAAAGTCATGGTAACTAATATAGTTTAACTATAATGGAGGCCATTTGCTTTTAATTAAAGTGTCCAGCATTTGTTGGATACCCTAATGGAAACTAAACAGACCCCCATTATAGATAAAGGGATATGTATGATGGTTTTTGAGTCGGTCATGTCACGAATACAGCTTGCACAAAACTTATGGTGCTTCTGGTGATGTATTCATGTACTAAAGGTGGTTCTGGTGTCGTATATGACGCGCCCCCTGGGACATATTCCTTTTTGAGGGGAATACCCGGCACCGGATCAGATGGGGGGTTGTAGTCTCCGAGCGGCTGTGACCCGGTCCCGTGCCCAGGGCGTCAAGCTCAGTGTGATGTGGCAGTTCTACAGATGTTACTAAAGTTCTTTTGTGTCGACTACGCCACCCGTTGTGATGCGGTCACTGTGGCCGCCGCTGCAGCAGGGTCCGCTGAGGCTGATGGTGGGTGCGCAGCTTGGTGGGATAACCCCCAACGGGAGGGGTATAGCCTCAGAGGGGACAGGCGCAGAGGATGGGGGTTGTGGTGGTGTAGTGCAGACGGCAGTGAAGACAGAGTCGGGTTGTGCAGTTAAGGGTGTTTACTTACTGCAGATGTTGTACTGGTCACTCCAGCTGCTAGTGACCACCCGAGCCGTGCTGCGTCCACCAGGTCCTGGATCCAGCCAACCCCCAAACAAGTCCGGAGCGTGGCCCTGAGCTCTCCCTCTGTCCTTTCTTCAGCCGTCCCCACCAGTGATCCACCTAGGTCCAGCTCCCTCGGGCCTTCTATTGGGACACCCTTGGCCCTGGGTTCCCTGACCCTTCATGTGGTGTGCCTTCGGGGTGAATGTGGTGGGTGACCGTGACAGACACTGCCCACGGTCTCCGGTCTCTGGCTGGGGATTGTTTTTACCCCCACCAGCTTGGGTTCCGGTACCCTGATGCTGACTCCTCACCCGGTGCTCTGATTTGGGTTCTTGGGTCCCTTCTCTTCTGTGCTCTGGGTCTTTCTCTTTTCTCCTCTCTCACTCTGGGTCTTGGTCTTTCTTCTCTCCTCTCCTAACTTGTTTTCTGCAGCTGATCCTCTCTGCATCTGACTCTCTGCGTCTGACCCTGATCTTAGTTGGTGCCCACCTTATATATCCCTCTATGTGTGAGCTCAGGTGACCAGCACCCAATGAGCTCCTATCTTTACCCAGGCTGCTCCCCCTATCTGCCCCTACACTACATGGGATGTACCACCCCCCTCCCACTCCAGCCAGGAACAGACTCGGTCGTACCTGCACATTTCTAAGTGGGAGTACCGTCGGCCTGTTCCTCGGAAATGGGATGTGTGTAGTGCATGCAGCCTACCGAGCTCAGTTCCACACTCCTTCCTTACCCGGGAGTGGAATACCACACCTCTGGGTTGAGGTGCAATACCCCTGTAGCAGCCGAATCCTCAGGGTGCTACATTCCCCCCTGGTAAACCACAGCACGTCCTCGGGCTGTAAAGACAAAAACACCAAAACATACAAAAATTTTTTCATATAAACATATAAAACATATAAAAAAACATTATATAAATAACATATCTTAGCAGATAAAACTTTCTCGTCGTCTCCTGTTTCAAGTTCCTCCTCCGGACACTGTGCACCGTGTGTCCGTGAAAAGTGCGACAGTCTCTTAGAAAATCTGGTTTTCTATAAAACCGGTAGGGGGCGCTTTAGGACGCGCAACTATTTACAGGGGAAGTTGGCCGCTCTCAGTCCTCGGCCAGGTAGAGGGAAGGGAATGGCTGCTCACAGTCCTCAGCCTGTAGGATGAAGGGGTTAACGGGTAAACAGTTCACTGGTCCCAACGGGGACTATTTTAGCAGCAACGGTTCACTGTGCCCCGACGGGCAACTATATACAGTCTCTATTCCCGTCCTCAACGACGGCTCCCTCCTGCTTTTTCTTAGTGATACGGTGTTGCTTCAGACCCGTCCGGGTCCTCTGGCTCCTCCTCCCCGTACCGCAACTCCTCCTCCGTCAAGCGGTGTACGTGGAGGGCGTAAGGTCCTTTGGCACACTTGTGCCGGGTGAAAGTGACCTCGTCTCCGACGTAGAGGTCACGGCCTTTGTGACCTTCCGGCAGGTGGGACTCGACGTCTCTGCGGGTCACAAAAACGTCACCGCGGTTGTTACGGTCCCGAATAAAGCCCCACCCATGCTGCGGGTTGAACTTTATCACCGTCCCGATGGTGCGGGGACAGTGCGCTGCACGGGGGTTCCTCCTAGTCCGGCTCTTCTGCTCCGCACTCCGGATTTGGGCCTGTTGTTCTCTGACCCGCCTCTCCTCCCGTTCTCTCGTAAACTCTGCTAGCTGCTGACGACAACACTCAGTACGCTCAGCGGCGACTGCCCGAGTTTCCTGAGTGAACCCCATTAAATCTTCTCCGGTGGGGTCCCACTCAAACTGTGCTTCCGCTAGCGGGGGCGAGATCCGTGCCACAGGCTTCGGAGCCGGAATCAGGGGTTCATCCAGGGGTCTTAGTCTCTGCTGCCGTTCCAGCTCATGGTATCCTTCGGGCCAGATGAAGGGCCGCCCGTCCGGCCATGTGAGCTGGCTGAAGAGGTCCTCCCCCAGGTGTGGCACCCTTGGTATTGCGGGCGCGGGCGCGGTGGTGGTGGCGCCCGGGTTGCCCAGGCCTTGCGGCCAGGCCTGGGGCACCTGGAAGGTGAAGGGCACCGTTAGGACGGCGGCGCCCTGGGCTACTTGGCCCTGCGACCAGGCCGGGGGCTCCGCGGAGGTAGGGGGCGCTGTTGGTATTGCGGCGCCCGGGGGTACTAGGCCTTGCGACCAGGCTGGTGGTAATTCCTGCTTTGTCACGCTCCGGATCGAGGCGCGTGACGTCACAGGGGTCGCTGCGGCGGCTTCCGGTCGGGGCCTAGTCCATAGCGGTGACGTGGCGGCTACGGGCACAGCAGGGGGACTTTCGGGCTCTGCGACGGGGAGCTGGGGCAGGTGAGCGGTGTCACGGCTTGGGGTATAGGCGTCCCCTTTACCTGCCTCCATGCGTTCGGCTCCCTCCTCGGCGCCGTCTCCGGCCTTGGGTCCTCCCGCGCCATCCTCAGAGGCGGTCTGCTTCCTCTTCCAGGGTAGCGTGCTCCGTTGACTGGTCTCTGCTTGCTGAGCCATCTCCCGGCTCCACTCCGCCAGTATCTCACGCTGTACCCGGGCCATTCTCCGTGCGAGGCCCTCCAGGGCAGTTTGTGCACACTCCCGGTCTCGGGGGAGCTGCGCTAAGATCTCCGCTAGACCTAGCGGGGTTGTGGACTCTAGCAGGCTCCTGACCATCGGGTCGGTGCTGCTCTGCTCTTCTCCCGGCAGGCTCCTGGCCAGCGGGCCGGTGCTGCTCTGCCCTCCTTCCTCGGTCTCTAGCAGACTCCTGGCCAGCGGGCCGGTGCTGTTCTGCTTTCCCTCCATCTCCGGGTAAGCTCCTCCGCTACTCCTCGTTAGACCTCTTGCCTCCGGGTGCGCTCGCTCCAGACTGCTCCAAGCGACACCCATCTTTTCTCTTCTCTTTCGTCTCCTCCCACTTCGAGGGCGGTCCCGGGGCAACTCGGTGACTGTCAGCTCCAGGGGTAGTTCTTTCACGCTGACAGACACCTCCAGCATCACAGTCTCTGTTGGTGGGGGCGGTTTCCACTTTTGGCGCCATTTTCTGTCCTGGCCCACGATGGGAGGTGGCCTCTTGC
This sequence comes from Phyllobates terribilis, assembly GCF_046119375.1. Classification (NCBI taxonomy): domain Eukaryota; kingdom Metazoa; phylum Chordata; class Amphibia; order Anura; family Dendrobatidae; genus Phyllobates; species Phyllobates terribilis. The sequence continues at coordinate 85,959,092 of NW_027362768.1, read as the reverse complement.
CCTCCTTTGGCACGCCCATAATGGCGTCCGCTGCTCTTCCAAGGCGGGAAATCTGCGGTTTTGGCGGGAAGCGTCGCCCAGTGGCGGGAAACTCTGCAGATGGCGGGAACAAGTTGGAAATGGCGGACAATCGGCGGGAAACGACTGGTGATGGAGTCCGATGGCGTGGACCCTCCGGAACCGGCGGGAGACTTCTTTCTGAGGTAAACTTGCACTTTTCTTCAGGCACGCAGTACCCGGGTGTTGCGGGCACGTAATCCTGCCGACTACGCCAAAAGTTGACGCGCCCCCTGGGACATATTCCTTTTTGAGGGGAATACCCGGCACCGGATCAGATGGGGGGTTGTAGTCTCCGAGCGGCTGTGACCCGGTCCCGTGCCCAGGGCGTCAAGCTCAGTGTGATGTGGCAGTTCTACAGATGTTACTAAAGTTCTTTTGTGTCGACTACGCCACCCGTTGTGATGCGGTCACTGTGGCCGCCGCTGCAGCAGGGTCCGCTGAGGCTGATGGTGGGTGCGCAGCTTGGTGGGATAACCCCCAACGGGAGGGGTATAGCCTCAGAGGGGACAGGCGCAGAGGATGGGGGTTGTGGTGGTGTAGTGCAGACGGCAGTGAAGACAGAGTCGGGTTGTGCAGTTAAGGGTGTTTACTTACTGCAGATGTTGTACTGGTCACTCCAGCTGCTAGTGACCACCCGAGCCGTGCTGCGTCCACCAGGTCCTGGATCCAGCCAACCCCCAAACAAGTCCGGAGCGTGGCCCTGAGCTCTCCCTCTGTCCTTTCTTCAGCCGTCCCCACCAGTGATCCACCTAGGTCCAGCTCCCTCGGGCCTTCTATTGGGACACCCTTGGCCCTGGGTTCCCTGACCCTTCATGTGGTGTGCCTTCGGGGTGAATGTGGTGGGTGACCGTGACAGACACTGCCCACGGTCTCCGGTCTCTGGCTGGGGATTGTTTTTACCCCCACCAGCTTGGGTTCCGGTACCCTGATGCTGACTCCTCACCCGGTGCTCTGATTTGGGTTCTTGGGTCCCTTCTCTTCTGTGCTCTGGGTCTTTCTCTTTTCTCCTCTCTCACTCTGGGTCTTGGTCTTTCTTCTCTCCTCTCCTAACTTGTTTTCTGCAGCTGATCCTCTCTGCATCTGACTCTCTGCGTCTGACCCTGATCTTAGTTGGTGCCCACCTTATATATCCCTCTATGTGTGAGCTCAGGTGACCAGCACCCAATGAGCTCCTATCTTTACCCAGGCTGCTCCCCCTATCTGCCCCTACACTACATGGGATGTACCACCCCCCTCCCACTCCAGCCAGGAACAGACTCGGTCGTACCTGCACATTTCTAAGTGGGAGTACCGTCGGCCTGTTCCTCGGAAATGGGATGTGTGTAGTGCATGCAGCCTACCGAGCTCAGTTCCACACTCCTTCCTTACCCGGGAGTGGAATACCACACCTCTGGGTTGAGGTGCAATACCCCTGTAGCAGCCGAATCCTCAGGGTGCTACATATACATGTACTGATAGTGGTTCTGGTGACATATTCCAGTTCTGGATACATATTCATGTAGTGATGGAAGGGTGTTCTCTCTCTCAATGTCTTCACCCTGTCCCCCCATATGCCAACTTCTCTCCATATTGTGCCCCAATTTCCATACCATTCGGTGTCCCCTCTTCATACTATGCCATCATATACTTCTGATGGCTATGGTGATGTATTCTTGTAGTGATGGTGATTCTGGTGATGTATTCATCACCGGAACCATCACGACTACATGAATACGAAACCAAAATCATCATCAGTACATAAATCGAACACCAGAGCCATCAATAATATATGAATATGACACTAGAACCATCATCAGTACAGGAATGTCAGCAAAACTACCATCAGTAGGTGAATACATCGCCAGAACCACCATGAGAACATGAATATGTCACCAGAACAACCATCAGTACATAAATACGTCACCAGAACCACAATCAGCACATGCGTGCATCACAAAAAAACACTATTGGTACATAAATACAGAACCAGAACTTGCATCAGTACATTAATACATCACCAGAACAACCATCAGCATATGAATACATCAGTAGAGCCACCATAAGTAATTGAATACTGCAATTCTAATGTCAGTTCAGCCACATATACAATTATATCGCATGAATCTACAACTCCCAGTATGTCCTTAGAAATGGTAAGGACATGCTGGGAGTTGTTGTTACCAGCCATCATCAGACTGCAGACCATACAGTGCTGATGAATCATAGTCAGTACACAAATAAACATTTACATCCAGGTGCCTTATAGGTGACATCTTCTCTCATAGGAGTTGTCTCTTTCTTTTCATCTCCATCTTGTCTAGATTACATGATGACTTTTCACAACCACAGCTCATCTCTGCAGACTTCTTTCTCCTCTGATCTTCTGCAGCATATTCCGACACAGTACCTTTAAAAATAAGAATTTCATTAAAATGCCCTCTGCATAAAAATATCTGTTCATACTATGCCATAAATACGCCTCCTATGGTATATGACCTCCACACTGTCTGCCTTAATGAGCTAAAACTACCACACTGTCTGCCATTATCAGCTATAAAAGCCACAGCATCCGCCCTTATGAACCATGGCCCATACTATGGCTGTCCTATCTCTAGTTTTCCCTTACACTCTCACTATCTCCACACTGCCCCCCATATGCTAACTTCTCTCCATATTGTGCCCCAATTTCACTCCCCCCCCTCCATGTCCATTCTGTGTACCCTCTTCATACTATGCTCTCATACTGTCCATCACGCTGTCCTCTCCAAACTGTACCCTCTCACATTGTCCCCCTACACGTTATGATGGTCACCACAGCCACCCATATGATATAATATCCACAACAGCTTCAAATATATAGTATGGTCACCACCACAGACCCCCATATATAGTATGATGTCCACCACAGCCCCCCTTATATACTTTGTTGGCCCCCACAGCATCCCACATAGTATTATGGCTCCCACAGTTCCCCTAACAGTATGATAGTCTCCCCAATTCCCGATAAGGCATAATGGACCCCACAGCTTCTTGTAAACAGTATAATGTACCCAGGGGTGGATTAAAGGTAGCCAGGGCCCCGGGCAGTTTACAAGGAATGGGCTCTGCCCAGATACCCAATGTATCACGTGACATGTCACATGATTCCGTTTGATAGATCATGTGGTAGGTCATGTGAGTTAAACCCAGGTGCTCTGGGGCACATCTGTAGATGAAAAAACGACAGAGATAGCGGTGCATGCAAATGTTTCCCTTGTGTACAGCACCATACATAACATAGCGCTGTACGTAATTGAGCAGGACGGGAGATTAATTTTTCCAGAGGCCACATAGAGACCGTAACTGTGGTGGAAGCCTAAAACAATAGGCTGAAATTAATTCTGCTCAATATTAAGATATTAATTATAATTTTTTTTTTATTAATTGTATGACTTAATAATAACCCCTTAACCCCCGAGGGTGGTTTGCACGTTAATGACCAGGCCAATTTTTACAATTCTGACCACTGTCACTTTATAAGGTAATTACTCTGGAACGCTTCAACAGATCCCGCTGATTCTGAGATTGTTTTTTCATGACATATTGTACTTCATGATTTTGGTAAAATTTCTTCGATATCACTTGCCTTTATTTGTGAAAAAAACGGAAATTTGGCAAAAATTTGGAAAATTTTGCAATTTTCAAAATTTGAATTTTTGTGCCCTTAAATCAGAGAGATATGTCACACAGAATGCTTAATAAATAACATTTCCCACATGTGTACTTTATATCAGCACAATTTTGGAACCAAAATTTTTTTTTGTTAGGGAGCTAAAAGGGTTAAAAGTTGACCAGCGATTTCTCATTTTTCCAACAAAATTTACAAAACCATTTTTTTAGGGACCGCATCACATTTGAAGTCACTTTGAGAGGTCTTTATGACAGAAAATACCCAAAAGTGACACCATTCTAAAAACTGCACCCCTCAAGGTGCTCAAAACCACATTCAAGAGCTTTATTAACCCTTCAGGTGCTTCACAGGAATTTTTTGAATGTGGAAGAAAAAAATGAACATTTAACTTTTTTCACAAAAATGTTACTTTAGACAAAATTTTTTTTATTTTCACAGGGGTAGCAAGAAAAAATGGACCCCAAAATTTGTTGTGAAATTTCCCCTGGGCACGCAAATACCCCATATGTGGGGAAAAACCACTGTTTAGGCGCTCGGCAGGGCTCGGAAAGGAAGGAGCGCCATTTGACTTTTTGATTGTAAAATTTGCTTGAATAATTAGCGGACGCCATGTTGCGTTTGGAGAGCCCCTAATGTGCCTAAACATTGGAGCTCCCCCACAAGTGACCCCATTTTGGAAACTAGACCCCGAAAGGCACCTATCTAGATGCATAGTGAGCACTTGGAACCCCCAGGTGCTTCACAAATTGATTTGTAAAAATGAAAAAGTATTTTTTTTTCCACTTTTTCATTTTTACGAATCAATTTGTGAAGCACCTGGGGGTTCCAAGTGCTCACTATGCATCTAGATAGGTGCCTTGGGGTGTCTAGTTTCCAAAATGGGGTCACTTGTGGGGGAGTTCCAATGTCTAGACACACAGGGACTCTCCAAATGCAACATGGTGTTTGCTAACAAATTGAATGGAAAATCGGCTCAAATTGTTAGCGGACACCATGTTGCGTTTGGAGAGCCCCTGATGTGTCTAAACATTGGAGCTCCCCCACTAGTGACCCCATTTTGGAAACTATACCCCCAAGGCACCTATCTAGATGCATAGTGAGCACTTGGAACCCCCAGGTGCTTCACAAATTGATTTGTAAAAATGAAAGTGGTTTTTTTTTTCACTTTTTCATTTTTACGAATCAATTTGTGAAGCACCTGGGGGTTCCAAGTACTCACTATGCATCTAGATAGGTGCCTTGGGGGGTCTAGTTTCCAAAATGGGGTCACTTGTGGGGGAGTTCCAATGTTTAGACACACAGGGACTCTCCAAATGCAACATGGTGTCCGCTAACAAATTGAATGGAAAATCGGCTCAAATTGTTAGCGGACACCATGTTGTGTTTGGAGAGCCCCTGTGTGTCTAAACAGTGGAGCTCCCCCACAAGTGACCCCATTTTTGAAACTATACCCCTCAAGGATTTTATTAAGGGGTATAGTGAACATTTTGAACCCAGAGGTACGACACAGAATTTGATAACATTAGGTCATCATATTGAATAAGTTGTCATTAGTCTTGAGCGCAAGTGCTCGCTACTTGAGTTTGCATCGGGTACTCAGGTATGCACCATGTACTACGTGTGCTCGAGTGACATGCTCGAGTCCCTGCCCCGCATGTTTCACAGTTATTAGACACCCCAAAAAAAACATGCGGGGATCGCTCGTGCATGGCAGGCAATCCCCGCAAAGTTTTTTTGCCGCGAAGCATATGGGGCGGAGACTCGAGCATGTCACTCAAATACCCACGATACTCAATGCATACCCGAGCACCCGATGCAAACTCAAGTAGCCAGCACTTGCGCTCAACACTAGTCGTCATATCGTCATCTTTTTTTCTTACTTTTGAAAAAAATCCCAACCCCATAACAACCCTAACCCCAAACCCAGCCCTAACCCTTGCCCTAACCCTAGCCCAAGAGTTTATTTTTTACGCCGTTCCTCGTGCGGTATAAGTGATTAGACGACCTTATTCTTCGGGTCGGTGAGACTACAGCGATACCAGAATCATATGGGGTTTTTATGACTGACAGCTGTCACACACTAAAAGACTCATTTTTTGTAAAATCTAGTTTTTGCATCGCCATATTTTGAGAGCTATAATTTTTCCAGATTTTGGCAGACAGTTATGTGACGGCTTGTTTATTGCGGGATGAGTTGACGTTGTTATTGGTGCAATTTTCAGGCATGTGACATTTTTTGATTGTTTTCTATTCCGATTTTTGGGAGGCAGAATAAACAAAAAACAACAATTCAGGAATTGTTTTTTTTTTTTTTTTTTTATTCTGTTCCGCGTGTGGTAAAATTGATAAGGCAGCTTTATTCTTCGGGTCAGTACGTTTACAGCGGTACCACATTTATATTGTTTTTCTATGTTTTGCACTTTTACATAATAAAAGCAATTTTATAGAAAAAATTATTTTTTAGCATAGCTTTATTCTGAAAGCTATAACTTTTTTATTTTTCGGCTGATGGAGCTGTGTGGTGGCTTGTTTTTTGCGGGACGAGATAACGTTTTCAGCGGTACCATTTTTATTTATATTCGTCTTTTTGATCGCGTGTTATTCCATTTTTTGTTTGGCGGTATGTTGATAAAGCATTGTTTTTTGCTTCGTTTTTTTTTTTTTTTTTTACCGTGTTCACTGAAGGGGTTAACTAGTGGGACAGTTTTATAGGTCAGGTTGTTCCGGATGCGGCGATACCAAATATGTGTACTTTTATTGTTTTTTTTGTTTTTTTTTATAATAATATTTATTGATGGGTACACTATATTTTTATTTTTGGTGGATTATTGTTTTTATTTTTTTTTTAAGATTTTTACAATTTTTTTTTTTATTTTTTTTTTCACTTTCTGACAGTTTTTATACTTTTTTACTTTGTCCCACTCTGGGACTTTCACTTTTTTTCTCTGATCGCCTGCATGGCACAGGAATGCAGCACCATCCCTGTGCCATGCAGGCTGTCAGCGCTGGACAGGGTGAAGATAGTTTGGAGATGCACTGCGCATGTCCAAAAAATCTTCCTGCTGTCTGGTGATCCGGATGTTGTCATGACGACATCGGGTCGTCATGGCAACATCCTGGAAGCCGCGGCAGACAGCGCTGGAGGCCGGAAGAGGAGGTGAGTATCTGCGATCACCTCCCCTTGCCACCGCAATGCTGCGATCGACTTCGATCGCAGCATTGCGGGGGTTAATGTGCGGGGAGCGGTGCGGGACCGCTTCCTGCACATAGTACCGGGTGTCAGCTGTGACAATCAGCTGACACCCGGCAGCGATTGCGCCCGCACAGCCTGTGCGCGCGCGTGATCGCGATGACGTACTAATACGGGTCTGGCTCTTAAGTCCCAGGGCACAGACGCGTATTAGTACGTCTAATGTTGTTAAGGGGTTAAACAGAATTAAGTATGCTGACATCCCCCCTATATACAGTATGAGCCCCCACATAGCCCTCCTACATACAATATGGGCCATCAGATTGCTTTGGTTGTTGATTGTGGGGGCTGTCAACCTATGGGGCCCTTATACTTGTAAACCATAACAAAAAAAACCCTTAAAAAATTCTCTTTAGTTGAAAAACCCCACACAAAGACATAAATACACACACAACTGCACAGATAAACAGTGATTTAAAAAAGAGCAGAAATGAGGGGAGATGGGGACTAGTTTCACCCTTCACAATACCCTTCCTGAGAGCGGAGGTCGGCACCCTAACCTTAAACAGTCTGGTGCCCCGCTCCTCGTCAACTGCCCCATGTAGCCCAACCACTGCTCTAATTGACCAGGCCTCCTCAATAGGGGATCAGATAATGTGTAATGAATATATATATAAATATATACAATATAGGTACTAGTAGGCTGAGGGGTATATATCAGAAATATTATTCAACAATCTGACCAGAAAAAAACCCTAACAAAGTCCAAGAAGAAACATAGATGATGTCCTTGTCACACAAAGAATAAATGGCCGGTCAAGTGTCAGTGCAATTAAACCACAAAACATCCATTTACCTCGTAGTCACGTTTGTATGGACATGGACTATTATATATATATAGTATATATATAATCTATCCTATATGGCCTGAACAGTTGTGTACTTAGCTTAATGGCATCTTCTTCCGACGCGTTTCCCCCTTTATTGGTCATTCAGGGGTTCATCAGGGAATTCCTTCACTCAGGACCAGAAAAGGAGACCATAAGCCATACTGCAATGAGGATAACAGCTCACAGGTCCAGGCAATATTCCCCCACATAGCCCCTACATACAATATGAGCCCCCACATAGCCCCTACATACAGCATGAGTCCACACACCGCCCCTGCATACAGTATGAGCCCTCACTGGCTGTCAGTCAGTGCAGGGGCGCAGTTACAGCTGCCGATCACTATGCACTGAGCAGTTACTGATGCCGCCCAGCAGCACCTCTATGACTGAAAGCCTGAAGCTGCCGGGAGGATGAAAGTTGATTTCTTACAGGCAGCGGGACTCTGAGAGCTGCTCCCACTTGTGATTAAATCGGACGAATGCAATCCGATAAAAAAATCGAATTGCATTCAATCCACTGTTAATCAATGATTCTGTGCTAATATGTGTTTTTTTTTTCAGCTCTGACCAGATCAAGTTCAGACTGAACCCCCCCCCCGCAGTATGCTGCAATTGAATGCGAAATTTGGATCGCACGCACCCATAAAAGTCTATAGGTAAGTGTGAATCATCGCACTGCACTCGGATGTCACACGAGTGCAGTAAGATTCCCCCGGATGCCAGCAACAGAGGAGATGGAGAAATTACTTTCTCTGTCTTCTCTGCTGTGATTCTCTCATATGAGAGGATCGGAGCACGGAGCACTGACACTCGGCTCAGGCTCGCAGCAGAGCAGGAGCCGAGTGTCATTAGCATCTCGCATCGAATGCCATACGCTAATGTGTCTGTAGCCTAAGTGGTGGCTGCACGTTTTCAGAATGCTATTAGCCTACAGATTAACCCTATATCTGCAGGTTAATAGCGTATATTTTACTAGACAGTTTCCCTTTAAAGGACTTCTCATTGCCTAACATTACTCCACAGTCGCTCTATGTGATTGCAGACCATGAAACAGTGACAGTAGTATATTTGTATAGAAGGAGAATTTGCAGTGGCGCTCTGTATCTAAGGGCAAGCGGCCTTTTATGGTACGTGCCCACAATCCGTGATCGCAGCTGCGTCCAAAATGCTGCGTTCTACATTACAAGCACAGAGGATGGGATTTATAGAAATCCCATGCCCTCTGTATTTTTATTGACTGCCGCTTAAACTCAATGACGGCGTGGTTTTACGAGCCACAGCATGTCAATTATCTACAGCGGAGACGCAACAGAAGTTTCCCAAATAGAATGTATAGGGTGCAGTAATTCCACATGTGTTCAATGAACACATGCGGATTTACTTGCGTGACTGGACAGAGCGAAAATACGCTGTGTCCAAAACGCTACTATAGCCTGATTATGGGCATGTACTCTTTTTGCTGTGTATAAAATGTGGGGGATGGGAGTATACTGAAATTACATGGTGCAAATGCCACGGCACGCTATATGCCTTGGAAATTTTGCTTGTATCATACATATAAATGCATAATGCAAGCAAAATTTACAAAGTGGAGGGGCACATTACCCCATGTAGTCTCAGTATATTCGCATCCCCCACATTTTAAAAATGAAACTAATGCCCCCCCTGCACTTTTACACAGAACGCTGCTGCTTGCTACCACTGCCTGTCTGCCACATAGCCCACATTATACATACTTTAAATAGTGGCAGACGAGCAGCAAGTACAGGAGGAGCGAAGGATGAGAGAGATCAGGAGGAGCAGGAGCGGCAGCTTGTCTCCAGTCTTCCAGCGTGGGAGCCGGCAGAGCCACCATCAACTCAAGCAGAAGCTGTTTGGTAGGCACGGCTTCAACCGCAGTGCCCGCACTCTGTATGCTGGGTACGTCCTGCCAGACGTCATGCGGCAGGGCGGGCCTAGTATAAAGGACCTGCGGCCGCGGCGGTTACAATACATACGGATTATAATGGGGGTAATAAATTCTTGGACCATAGGCCCCCCCGGAGCCCCGGGCGGTAGCCCAGATTGCCCTCATTATAATCTGCCTATGAATGTACCCCACAGTAACCCATACAGTATGATATTCACAACAGCCCTCCATTATATAGTATGGTCACTACCATTGCCCCGCTGTCAGGCCCCCGAGGAAGTCCAGGAAAAATGCGCATTGGGGCTGCTGGTAGCATGTGTTCATGATGGGTAATGTAATAACACTATCTGTGTGCTGCTACATGTGACCCCTGAGTGGGTTACATGGATGAGTTCTTAGATGGCAGATTGAGCTGCTATATATGAATATGTGTCACCCTACCTGGATGCCACTAGTGTAATAAAGCTGTGTCTGAGAGCAAGGGGGAGGTTCTCTGGTCAGGGGAACATTAGCATGCAATGCCTCCTGTCTCAGGCCAGTAGGGGGAGCAGGCTGCCCCTATAAAAGCTGGTACTGGGGACAGGGTTAGAGAGAACTGGATTGCCTGTCTCAGCTTTGAGACGTGTCCCAGAGTGGAGCAGGGACAGAAAGTTGTGTTGCACCTAAGAGGAAGTGTGGCAGGAGGAGAGAGCCACAAGCCAGAGACAAGAGGCGAAGAGAGCCTGTCTTGGCAGAGAAAGACTTAGCTTTACCAGACTTTGGTGTCTGAGGCTGGAAGGATTCCACATCCCCCAGCAGAGAACCAGTCCGCAAGGGACTGTACATTCCTTGGCCTAAGAAGCCTGGAGGCCCTGCCACAACCGAAGGGACCAGTAAAGCCGTACAAGGCTGGGAGCAGAAAGGAACCCACGTCGCAGGCCATACAGGCGAGGATACACGGAAAGCTCGGAAACGTGGGCTGTTACCCTATCAGGAGGAGATAGCCAGAAGGAGCGCAGAAAGCACGGTAGGCCTACACCCTCACCCTGACCAGGGCCAATTTCCCCGTTGCTCTCAGACATCCAGGTCCCCTCCTAGCTGGGACTGTTTATGGGTCAATTTACCTGTCTCAGTAAAGACCCTGGACTGCAACCTGTTGTCTGTGTGCTCCTTGTTCCTCCAGCACTATCAGCACTGGGGCTCTCACTACCATCACTCCCACCATCCACTATACTGCCCTGGGGCCGCACTCTTCCCGTGGGGAGTCACACTACCATAGCTGCACACCTCATCAGCCCCAGCGGTCTGCATGCAGCGGCGGTTCCTAATAACCGCAAATCCACGGGTGGCGTAGTCGGACATAATCAATAACACATAACGGACTACCACTGCCTGACCACCCTGAGCCACGGAACCGGGTTGCCACTACTACTCCCATCGTTCCCCTTATTGCCCGGATCCGAGTGCCCCACGGCCCAGGGGGCGAGTCAAATAATCATCCCAAGTTATATGCACAGGCACTTTAAGGGTATTGCAATTAGATTTGATATGGGAGATATGCCATAATTGTGATATTTTCTTCAGCTCACGCCATTAATAGGGGATAATAAGAGATTTTAACACCAGCATCAATTTTTATATTTATTATGGCTGTACACCCCCCTCACTCGGCATTATTTGTGGACCACTAGCTACAAACACTTGTGTACTTGCTATTGTTGACTGCTTTTATATTATGTTGTTTATGTATTTGCCTGGGCTGTTCTATTTAGTTTAAATAAACTTTGATATTGAATATACAGTTGAGATGTCATTGAGCCGCCTGAGGTCCCCTGCATGCGCTGTGTCCAACAGGGCGCAGGTCGGAAGTAGCCTGCATTCTGATGGAGTTCCCAGCGGAGCAGGCTGCTGATTACTGTGGGGAGGTAACACTGCTGGGACGCAGGCAGCGAGCATGTTGTGTAACTCACTAACACTGTTCCCCTGTGGGTCTGTGCCCTGGCCATCAGTATGCTGAATGCCTGTGGCTAGAGGAAAGTGCCAGGCGCCCTCCTTGGGTAGGCAAGAGGTAGCGCCCTAGGCTGGTGCCTACCCCTCATCCCGGCCTAGCTGCCAATTATTAGTGCCAGTTATGATCATTATCCTAGGTTATAGACATACAATGTCTTGCGAAAGTATTCAGCCCCCTTGGCTTTTTACCTATTTTGGTACGTTATAACCTGAGTTTAAATATTTTTGTAATCCGATTTGTGTGTGATGCATCAGCTCTAAATAGTCTAAGTTAGTGAAATGAAGTGAGAAAAATATAGGATAAATTAAATTTATATGATCAAATAACTAAAACTTGGTATGTGCATATGTATTCACCCCGTCTGCGATGAAGAGCCTAAAAATTTCTGGTGCAAGTGACGCGCCCCCTGGGCCTGTGGGGAACCCGGAAGTGGGCCTTTTTAGGATGAATGCTGGGGGTTGTAGTCCTCGTGGCGATGACCCGGTCTGTGCCCAGGGTGGTCAAATCAGAGGCAGGGTTATTGGTATGATGATAGTCCGACTACGCCACCCGTGGATTGCGGTCAATGGGGACCGCCGCTGCAAGGCAGACCGCTGAGGCCGGTGTTATGTGTGCAGCTAAGAATGGGATGACTCCCCACGGGAGGAGTACAGCCTCAGGGCAGTTAGTGTGAATGATGGGAGTGATGGTGCACAAGCGCAGCAGGAATAACTCAGAGTCCGTGCAGTGCACTTCAGGGTCTTTACTGGTGTTATAAGGCAGACCCTCCCGGGAGTACTGGTTAGCAGTAGGGGCCTGGTCAGTCTGTGAGCAAGTAGGATCTTCCCTGGCCAGGTGGAGTTGTAGGCCTACCCGTCTATCTGCACTCTTTCCTGGCTACCTTGCTGTATGCGGGTAGAAGTAGCCCACATCCCTGAGTATACCGTGTGGTGCTCACCCATATGGCCGGTGACTTGGGGTCTTCTGTTAGCCTCCGCTCCATGACAGCGGTGCTGGTCCCTTGCTTGTGACCGTGCCTCCGGGCTTCTATGGCCAGAGGACCTGGAATCCCCTGCCGGTTGGATTCTGCTGCTGGACCTGGATGTCCCCAAAGCTTCGGACTCCGTGTCCGGTATTAGTGTCTCCAGCCAGGGCGAGCTATCTGGCTTCCAGCCCCTGGCACTCACTCCTGCTCCTACAGAGCTCCTTGCTGAGACTTTCCCTGTGTCTGGAACCGTCTCCAGGCTCTGACTGTCCTAATCCCGCCCCAGACCCAGTTTATAAGGGCAGATTCTTCCCGTCCCAGGTCTGGGCGGGCGGTGTTGCATGCATAGGGCTCCTGACCAGAGAAACCTCCCACTTGCTCTCAGACGTAATATTTCTATTACTGTGGTAACCAGACCCCTGGGGTGCCACATTGCCCCCTAGTAAAATTTAGTACTCCGGGACTAAACATATTTTTAAAGAAACATAAGTACAGGGTATAGCAATAACAAGACAACATGAAAAAGTACATTTTGTGGTCACGCCGTTTCCGTAACCGGGTGTCCATATCACCCAAGGTGAAGTTTTAAGCGAGGTAGGGGACCTGTCCAAAGAAAACCCCTTGCGTTGGCCTTGGTCGTGGCTGCAAGGCTGAAGCTAGCTACTTTGGGCCGCAAGGAGGCCACGCCAGACAGGTTTTCTCTTCCGCGGCCGTCTTCGCAAGAGGCACAATGTGCAACTATCTACAAAATTGTTCCGGTTATCCAGCGTCCATAACCTGTTAGTTCATAGAAATCTGCTGGGTAACTGAGAAACATAATTAATAACAGGCAACAACAAAAACCGTAAACATCTTCAAGAAACAGGTAAATTTACAGTGCATTACTTTATATTCTCCAGCGAGCGGGCATCTGACCTTTAGTGACTCTAGTGGACCTACGGAGCTCACTAACTGGTCCTGCACTACAGGGTGTAGGAGGTGTTATGGGTAAGCTGGGCAGCTGTCTGCGTACTCTTTGGCTCACTAGGGGCACGGCAGGCTCACTACTAGCAGAGGGTTGATCCTCCTGCGCTGCTGGTGTGGACTCTTCTGCCTCCTGGGCTGGCTGCTCTTCCAGCTCTACCTGGTCTTCTGTAGGCACTTGAGGGGCTGGCTGGAGAAAGGTGAGGACGGGCACCACGATAGAGTTGTTTACTTGTGTCCAGGACCGGGGAAAGTCTCCGAGTACGGTGCTGATCATTTCCTCCTTTTCCTCTACGGGTTGAGGGCTTTCCTGTTCTTCATCCGTGCTTTGCAACTTCTCGGGGCACTTTTTCAGGTGGTCTCTGGAGACAGTGGCTGTGGTCTCTCCTCCATCCTTGCTGATGACATACACCTTTGGATTATTGTGGCTTGAGGGCAGTACGGTGTACGGGTCCTTTTCCCACTGGTCGTCCAACTTATGGAGCCGCCTTTTTCTTTTCAAGACCTGCTCTCCATGTACCAGGGGAACAGCGGGAGCATATTGGTTATAAGTCCTCTCCTGCCTTTCTCTTGATTGACAGAGACTTCGCTCGACGCTCTCCTGTACTTTCCGGTACTGCTGCTGCCGTTCTGTATCCCAGTCTGCCTCTGGTGAGGTGTCCTCGGGTGTCAGGACTCCCATATCCAGGTCAACAGGCAGCTTACCAGGTCTTGCTCGCATTAGGTAAGCCGGGGTACAGTTGGTGGAACCTACCGGGATGTGGTTATACAGGTCCACCAGATCAGGCAGTTTCTCAGGCCACAGACTGCGTTCTTCCAGAGGCAATGTTTTTAGCAGATCTATCACCACCTGGTTCATCTTCTCGCAGAGTCCATTGGTTTTGGGGTGATAGGGCGTTGTTCTTATCTTCTTGCAGCCATACAGGTTGCAGAACTCCTGGAAGACCTCCGCTTCGAAAGCTGGTCCTTGGTCCGGGTACCCGTGTGGGCGGCAGAAGTGCAGCTGGAAGGCTCTGGCTGCTGTCTGAGCAGTCAAGTCTTTGACAGGGACCACCACCAGGAACCGGGAGTAGTGATCCACGATGGTTAGGGCGTAGACATACCCGCTTCTGCTTGGAGCCAGTTTAAAATGGTCCAGAGCGACCAGTTCCAGCGGCTGCCTGGTGATGATGGGCTGCAGGGGAGTCCTCTGGCTGGCACGGTCCCTTCTTCTTAGATTGCACGGGCCACAGTCTCTACACCATCGCTCAATGGCTCCTCTCATGCCTATCCAGTAGAACCGTTCACGCAGCAGGAACTCCAGCTTCTTCCATCCGAAGTGCCCTGCCCCATTGTGGTAGGCCTCCAGCACCATAGCTGCGTCCCGTCTCGGTACCACAACCAGCCAGATCAGTTCATGTGTCCGGGAATTGACCATTCTGCGGCACAACTTCTCCTTGTAGAGAAACAGTCTGCTTTTCTTCGTCCACAGTTGCTTGGTCTCTTCCGGAGCGTCTGGGTCCAGGCGGGCGTCAGCCTGGGTCAGCATCTCCTTCACCAGACGGACTGCGGGGTCACTGTCTTGCGTCTCCGCCCAGTTGTAGTGGGGTAAGGGGTTGAACGTAGCGGATCGCTGGCCCCTCACACGGTGGGAATACTGGGTAATCCCATGACGGTGGAACGCAGGGAGTTCGACCTCTTCCAGTTCTTCTGGTTCTTCCCCTCCGTTCGGTAGGTTTGGCATCCTGGACAGGGCGTCCGCGTTGGTATTGGAGCGTCCTGCCCGGTATTTGATCGTGAACTCATAATTGGACAGGCGGGCCATCCATCTCTGCTCTAGGGCACCCAGTCTTGCAGTGTCCAGGTGTGTCAACGGGTTGTTGTCCGTGTACACGGTGAACCTGGAAGAGGCAAGGTAATGCTTAAAATGTTCGGTTACCGCCCACACCACTGCCAGGAACTCTAGCTTGAACGAGCTGTAATTCTCAGGGTTTCTTTCCGTGGGTCGCAGTTTTCGGCTGGCGTAAGCAAATACCCGTTCTCTCCCCTGCTGGATCTGGGACAGTACGGCTCCTAGCCCGATGTTGCTTGCGTCCGTGTGGAGGATAAAGGGCTGGCTGTAATCAGGGTATGACAGGATTTCATCCCCCGTGAGGGCCATCTTCAGCTGGCAGAAGGACTCCTCTTCCAGCTTTTCCCATCTGAAGGGTGGCTTCTGGTTTTTGGCCTTCCTGGACTGGCCTATCAGGAGGTCCTGCATAGGAGCTGCCTTCTTGGTAAAACCAGGAATGAATCTTCGGTAGTAGCCTACCAACCCGAGGAACTGCCGCACTTCCTTTATGCTGGATGGTCTTGGCCAGTCCTTAATCACGGTGATCTTGTCAGGGTCGGGGGCTACTCCGTCAGCACTCACCACGTGTCCCAGGTACTGTACCTTTGGCTTCAGTAGATGACACTTTGAGGGTTTTACCTTTAGGCCATAGTTTGCCAGGGCTTCAAACACTTCTGCCAGGTGTTCCAGATGGTCCTCATAGGTCTTGGAATAGACGATGACATCGTCCAGGTATAATAGGACCGTCTCGAAGTTCCGGTGTCCCAGACAGCATTCCATCAACCGTTGGAAGGTTCCTGGTGCCTTGCAGAGCCCGAACGGCATACAGTTAAATTCGCTGAGTCCCATTGGGGTGGTGAATGCGGTCTTCTCCCGGTCCGCCTCTGCTACAGGAACCTGCCAGTACCCGCTAGTGAGATCCAAAGTAGAGAAGAAGTTAGCAGATTTTAATGCAGCTAAGGACTCTTCTATCCTTTGTAACGGGTACGCATCTTTGTGTGTGATACGGTTGACCTTCCTGTAGTCTACACACATTCTCATGGTGTTGTCTTTCTTTTTCACTAGGACTAGTGGAGCTGCCCTGGGGCTACAGCTGTCCCTAATAAACCCTGCCTCCTTCATGTCTTTTAGCATCCCATTGGCGTGTTGATAGTGTGCAGGGGGTACGGGTCGGTATCTCTCCTTTATGGGAGGATGGTCTCCCGTGGGGATGTGATGTTCTACCCCCTTTACTCGCCCGAAGTCCAGCGGGTGTTTACTAAACACTCTCTCGTACTCTTGAACCACCCGATAGACTCCCTGTTTTTGGTGTGAGGGAGTGGAGTCAGTACCCAAATGCAGTTGCTGACACCAGTCCTCCATTGGTTTCTTAGAGCCGTTACCTTCCTCTGGTTGAGATGGAGGCAAGGGTTCCACGGCCTGTACAGAGTTCTGGTTGATGGTGAACAATTTGGCTAGCGTGGCATACCGGGGCAGGTATACTTCTCTCTCCCCGATATTTATGATGCGGATGGGCACCCTCCCATGGCGTACATCGACCACCCCCCGTGCTGTCAAAATGGTGGGCCTACTGTCTGAGTAGACGGGTTCTACCATTGCTTGGTAGTCTCTACCTCTTAGACCAATAGCTGCCCGACACCAAATCATCATCTCACTTTTCGGGGGCATGGAAATAGGGAACGGGTCGCACATTCTCACGCTACCAATCTCACCACCAGATAGTTCCACCTGTTGCCGTTTCATCAGTGCCCGGATCTCTTTTTCGAGGACACGCTGCTGGCTGGAACTGGCATTCTTGGCAACCTGTTGCAAAATAAGAATCACCTCTGCAAGACAGTTTTCGATTACGTTAGTACCTAGGGTTATTTTTGGGTGACTCTCGCGACGGTCAATGTCCACAATGATCAGTCCTTGTGCCGGCAGTTCAACCTTACCGACCTTGATGGTCACCTCTTTAAATCCTATCTGTGGCACGGGCTGACCATTGCTGGCGATAATGCTCAGGTCGTCATCTGGGTAGCGGGTTATGTCCGAGTCATTCCAGTACCGCTTGAAGAGCACGTACGGGATGGTAGTCACCTGTGACCCAGTGTCTAGTAGGGCACTCATAGGAATGCCATCCAGTACCACAGGCAAGACCGGACGTCCCCCTACGTATTTATCACGCCAGTTCGATGGGCCTGATGATCTTATGCCTGGGGGTTGGCCCTCTACCCTAGGTTGTGCCCGTTTAAATGACAGTACCTTGCCATATGTCCGGGTTGATTGCAGCGGCGGCAGATGGGTTGTCCGTCCTCGTTGTATCGGTCGCTGGGTCTTCCTCTGGCCGGTGGGGTCCTCCTCAGTCAGCGCCACGGGACGTCCTCCGGTCCGGATGCCAGCTGAATCTTTCCTGGAGAAGAGACCTGTAAAGACTGCACAGTTCTGGTTAGCGCGGCAACGCTCTTAGTCAGCTCCTGGACCTGATGGTGCAGGTCCGTAGCCGGGTTATTGTTCAAAGCCTGCGCATCAGCTCATACAGGCCCTGCAGACAAGGGCGCCGCGTCCTGGTGATAAGTGATAGCAGGGTGCCTGTGGGTCACAGCGCCACCTGGTGCCGGTTCTCGGAGCACCCGGATGGCTCTGTCCTTGAACTGTGCAAAGTCCAGGTCAGGGTCCTGTAAGGCCATTGCCCGCAACTGAGTTCGGTGGGCATTGCACAGTAGACCCTCAATAAATTGTTCGGTCAACAGCTTGTCTTCATTCCCCACGCTGTCAGGGTCTGCCTGCTTAATGGCTCTCAGGGCCTCTTGTAGGTTTAGAGCATAGTCTCTTATACTTTCATGTGCCCATTGTTTGCACCCGTAAAATCTGAGCTTTATTTCGGCTGAGGTTCGGGTATCAAATGTGTCTTTCAGCCGGGCTAGTATTTCTCTGACAGTCCTCTTCTTCCTAGGTGGCCAGGACTTTACCTCCCTTTGGGCTGCCCCGATTAACTGGGCCACCAGGATGCTCACTTTTTGCTCTTCCGTGAGGGGGTATACCTGGAAGAGGCTATCCAGTCTTTCCCTAAAGTCACTTAGGGTATGTGACTCCTCTGAGCCAGGTTGCCCCCGGGATATAGGGCATGGTGAATGGCATGACCGCAGCAGCGGTTGCTCTGGCGGCCGGTGTGGCGGTGGAGCTCCCCTCGGTGTCCTACATCCTCCTCCCCCCCTAGTGGACCGTGGCCTACCTTGTGATGCTCTTCTTCCGTAGGCCGCGGCTCCGCAGTCGATCGTCGGGGTCGAGGACCTTGCGTCGCGCTCCTGTGACGTCAGCGTCGCTCTTCCTCCCTTCCAGGACCTTACGCAGCGTCAGTGCGTGGGGCGGAGCTTCGGATCTCGCGCGCTTTCGGCGTCCACGCCCCTCTTCTTCCCGTGTGGCGTCCTGAAGATGGCATCCGATGGCGGGAAGCAGCTGCGGATGGCGGGAAGACAGCAGAAGACGGCGGGAAACGACCCAAGATGGCCTCCGATGGCGGGAAACGACTCCGGACGGCGGGAAACTTCTCTCAGGTAAGTGCAAAAGTCTTTTTTTTTCAGGCACGCAATACCCGTTGGGGCGGGTTGGTTTGAATCCTGCAGACTACGCCAAAGTTGACGCGCCCCCTTGGCCTGTGGGGAACCCGGAAGCGGGCCTTTTTAGGATGAATGCTGGGGGTTGTAGTCCTTGTGGCGATGACCCAGTCCGTGCCCAGGGTGGTCAAATCAGAGGCAGGTTTATTGGTATGATGATAGTCCGACTACGCCACCCGTGGATTGCGGTCAGTGGGGACCACCGCTGCAAGGCAGACCGCTGAGGCCGGTGTTATGTGTGCAGCTAAGAATGGGATGACTCCCCATGGGAGGAGTACAGCCTCAGGGCAGTTAGTGTGAATGATGGGAGTGATGGTGCACGAGCGCAGCAGGAATAACTCAGAGTCCGTGCAGTGCACTTCAGGGTCTTTACTGGTGTTATAAGGCAGACCCTCCCGGGAGTACTGGTTAGCAGTAGGGGCCTGGTCAGTCTGTGAGCAAGTAGGATCTTCCCTGGCCAGGTGGAGTTGTAGGCCTCCCCGTCTATCTGCACTCTTTCCTGGCTACCTTGCTGTATGCGGGTAGAAGTAGCCCACGTCCCTGAGTATACCGTGTGGTGCTCACCCGTATGGCCGGTGACTTGGGGCCTTCTGTTAGCCTCCGCTCCACGACGGCGGTGCTGGTCCCTTGCTTGTGACCGTGCCTCCGGGCTTCTATGGCCAGAGGACCTGGAATCCCCTGCCGATTGGATTCTGCTGCTGGACCTGGATGTCCCCACAGCTTCGGACTCCGTGTCCGGTATTAGTGTCTCCAGCCAGGGCGAACTGTCTGGCTTCCAGCCCCTGGCACTCACTCCTGCTCCTACAGAGCTCCTTGCTGACACTTTCCCTGTGTCTGGAACTGTCTCCAGGCTCTGACTGTCCTAATCCCGCCCCAGACCCATTTTATAAGGGCAGATTCCTCCCCTCCCAGGTCTGGGTGGGCGGTGTTGCATGCTTAGGGCTCCTGACCAGAGAAACCTCCCACTTGCTCTCAGACGTAATATTTCTATTACTGTGGTAACCAGACCCCTGGGGTGCCACACAAGCAATTACCTTCATAAGTCACATGCTTAGTGAAAGGAAGTCCCCCTGTGTTCAGTCTAAGTGTCACATGGTCTGTCAGTATTTTTGAAAGGCCACAGAGGCTGTAACACTGTTAAGCAAGAGGCAACACTAACCAATCAACACCATGGAGATCTCCAAACAAGTCAGGGATAAAGTTGTTGAGAAGTCCAAGTCAAGGTTGGGTTATAAAAAATATCCCAATCTCTGATGATCCCCTGGAGCACCATCAGATCAATTGTCATCAAAATGGATAGGAGGGCATTAATCAGAGAGGCAGCACAGAGACCAAAGGTAACCCTGAAGGAGCTGCAGAGTTGCCAAGCAGAGACTGGAGTATCTGTCCATATGACCACAATAAGCCGTACACTGCATAGAGGTGGCCATTACGGAAGAGTGGGCAGAACAAAAAGCCTTTACTTACACACAGAAATTGTAAGACTCGTTTTGAGTTTGCCAAAAAATATGTATGAGACCAAAATTTTACTTTTTGGCCACCAAGGTAAACGCTATGTCTGGTGCTAAACCAACACAGCTCATCCCCTCAAGAACACCATTTTCAGCAGCAGAGACAGGGAAAATGGTCCAAGTCGAGGGGAAGATGGATGGTGCAAAATACAGGGATATTCTTAAGCAAAACCTGCTTCAGTCTGTCAGTGATTTGAGACTGGGACAGAGATTCACCTTTCAACAATACAATGACCCAAAGCATACTGCTAAAGCAACACTCGAGTGGTTTAAACGTGTAAGGCTATGTGCCCACGATGCAGAAGTGCTCCGGATTTTTGCTGAGCGTTTCTGCATCTCCCTGGCAGAAAAAAAAAGCATGCGGATTGTACATGCATTTTTCCTGCCAGGGACAAGCAGAAGTAAAGCGTTTTTCACATGCATTTACGCATGCGGGTTGACAAGCGCTTTCCAAGCGATTTTAGCATCACTTGGAAAGTGCTTGACAACTTGGTCACACTATATAAATCCATGCAACCGGCATGGATTTATATAATGTGACCGAAAGAATGGTAAAAAATAAAAAATAAATATATACTTACCTTCTGATGGCCCCCGGAGTCTTTATTCGATGCGTCTCTGCTTGCCGGCAGCTCGCGGTACACTGAAAGGACCTGCCGACGTCAGCGGCTGCGTGACCTGTCACATGACTAAATGACGTCATGGCAGGTCTTTGAGTCCACCGCGATCTGCCGGCAAGCCAGGACAAAGACACCGGGGGCCATCAGAAGGTAAGTATAATGTTTGTTTTTCATTTTATTCTTTTTTTTACAGGTTCTATGGTACCCGGGTCTGGAGGAGAGTCTCCTCTTCTCCAGACCCGGGTACCATCCGCACACTGAAAAGCATGTAATCCGCATGTACAGATCCAGTGATGCGGATTACATGCGTTCCAATGCAAGTCAATGGCGGCGAAAACGCAGCGCTTCCGCAAAATAATTGGTAGTGCTGCGTTTTTTCCCGCAATGATAATCCGCAGCGGAAATTTCCGCAGCTTGTGCATAGCACATGCGGATTATCATTGGGGAACACGGCAGACCTTCTACCAAGCGTTTTTTAAGCGTTTCTGCAGCGGAATTGCCGCTGCGGAAACGCTTAAAAAACGCATCGTGGGCACACAGCCTAAATGTTTTGGAGTGCCCTAGTCAAAGCTCAGACCTTAATCCAATTGAGAATCTGTGGTCAGACTTGAAGATTGATGTTCACCAGAGGAAACCATCTAACTTGAAGGAGCTGGAGCAGTTTTGCCTTGAAGAATGGGCAAAAATCCCAGTGGCAAGATGTGGAAAGCTCATAGAGACTTATCCAAAGCAACTTTCAGCTGTAATTGCCACAAAAGGAGGCTCTACAGAGTACTGACTTTAGGGGGTGAATAGTTATGCACACTGAAATTTTCAGTTATTTTGTCCTATTTGTTGTTTTCTTCACAATAAAAAGAAAACCAAAATGTTCACAGTTGTAGGTGTTACGGATCTGGGTGGTGGAACCTCTGTGCTTCGATGCAAGGAGGGACCAGAGGGGCATGACTAAGTGCCTACTCGGCCTGACCCAGGTCACATGGCGGCTTAGTCGACTCCGTGAACCAGGGAGGGACCGGGCAGGTGAACCAGGTGCCACCCTGGGACCGACCTTGTGTGAGAGCAGGCCACTCCCACGAGTCAGATGACAGGAGCTGATCGGTACAGCAGATGAGCACAGCAGGCAGGCTGGCAGGTGGTCTGGGTAGATAAGCAGGCAGGTATGGCTGATAGACAGACAGGCGCTCCGACTAGGCAAGCTGGCAGGCAGGACAGGTTACTTGGCAGGTGCTCCCGGTTGGCAGGCTGGTGGGCACGGCAGGTAACTGACAGGTGCTCCGGGTAGGCAGGCTAGCGGGCACGGCAGGTAACTGGCAGGTGCTCCAGGTAGACAGGCTGGCGGGCACGGCAGGTAACTGTCAGGTGCTCCAGGTAGGCAGGCTGGCGGGCACGGCAGGTAACTGGCAGACTGGCGGGCACAACTATTAGACAGACTGGAGGGCTGGAGTGTTACACAGACTGGCGGGCTGGAGTGTTAGACAGACTGGCGGGCTGGACTGACAGGCAGCGGGACCTGAGGGCTGAAGCAAGTGTTAGCACACGGAACAACAACCTTGCACAAGCACCTCCATTTTGGAGGAGGTGCCTTATAAAGGGGAAGTCTACCGGCCATTGGCCAGGGACTCTTTAGGATGACGCGCGTGGCCCCTTTAAGAGGGCCCTAAACAGAGTGCCCCAGAAGCTGCGCGCAGTGCGCGCCACAGCAGCAGCAGGAGGGGAGCAGGAAGACGCCAGACCGGGACCACGGCAGTGAGGGGAACGATGTCTCTGCCCGGCAGGAGGCAGAGACACTGATGCTACAGTAGGCATGTTCTTTACAGGAACTTATGCAAACTCGAGAGTAAGGGGAGGTTGAATACTTTTGCAAGCCACCGTATATCACTTAGATCCTCAAATAATAATGATGGTTTTCCTCCAAGTCTAGAATGAGTCCAAAAAGGGAAACTTCCCAAAGCTCAAGAGACTCCATATTTTTAAATTAAAAGTCCTCCAAACTCCATTTAGATTTTTATCTTAATAGGTCCACCAAGAGGTTTGGCTAAGGGTTCAGTTAAGAGGGACAAAACATCTGAGTGGACCCCTAACCGGTAACCCTGATTACAAATATGGTGGCACACTTGTGGCGCCCCTGAGGGTTCAGTCGCCACAGGGGTACTGCACCTCAGAACGAGGTGTGGTATCTCTTCTCCCAGGTAAGGATGGAGTACTACTCAGGACCCCAACCACACACTCAACACTACACCACTCCAGTTCTGAAGGGGGCCTAAAAAGCACCACAGTGCTGCCCCAGGCCTGAATGGAGGAGTTGGGGGGAACCAAAGTAAGGGGGAACCACGTAGTGAGTGAGGGTGGAGGAAGCATTTTACCTAAGCACTTTATAGAATTCTATATAACTGGAGGCCATTTTAATAACAAGGTCTTTGGTCGTGGGTCTCTGGGACGGCAAGTCAGCACAAGGCTGCAGCCGGCTGAGGGTCCACGGTTCCTGGTCTCAGGCCTCGGGACGGGGGGCCGGGGCAGAGTTTTAACCGGCTCTGTCCCCGGCCAGGGTCCAAGCAAGAAGGCCCAGGAGGGACGCAGAGGAGATAGGCTCCACAGGCGAAAGGATCTCAGGGGGTGCGGACGGAGCGGAGTCGCCACCTGCATACCTTATTCTGGCCCAGGCAGAGAGACCCTGCCGCAAGAGGGTGTACCAGTCCCCGATTATCTGACTTTGCACTTCATGTCTCTGTCGGAAAAATCCGAAGGCTTATGTGGATCCCAGGGGGATACAGACGGAGCGGAGTCGCCACCTGTATGCCCTAATCTGAGTTTATCCAGAGGGACCCGGCCTTACGCCACGTTCTCAGCACAAGTCACCAAAAAGGGCACCCAGTCAGTCCGGGAACTACACGTTACCCACAAAAGACATCGCAGTACCCGTACGGGACTCAGTGGGGGACACAAGGCGGGAGAAGTTCAACAGGAGAGGAACACACTAGAGTGGGGTCCTGACAAGCGCTCCTGAACTACCTGGAGTGTGCTGAACCCCACCTTGGCGGCCGCAGCTCGCCGTGTGACAGCAGAGAGAAGCTCTGAGCTGACTACACACCAAAGTGAGTAAAAGACTTGGATGACTTCAATTACCGCCTCTGTCTGTTCTTTCCTCCGCAGCTCAGCACCCGCCAACGCTCTATTCTACACCCTCTCTACGCTGCCCTGAGGCCCCGCTCCACCTGTGGGGAGCTGCACCAACTAAGCTGCCTGAACACCGGCCTCAGAGGACTGTCGCAGCGCTGGTGATCTTTACCAGACACCACAGGTGGCGTCACGAACATTCCCCTATCCCATACAACTTCCCCCCTTCTTTTACTTCTTTTAAGAGTGACCCCAGGGTACGGGCCCGGGAGCCGGCCACCGCGACATCCCCCGAGATCAGGCTACAACAAAGCCCGGGCGCCGGGTCGTTCCCCATCCCATGGGCGCGTCACACTCTGATCATGGGTATAGGGGAACCCCAGCAGATGACTATGCTGTTGCTGAAAACAAATCTCTACACATAGACCAACACTCATATTACCGCCACAAGGTGACTATATAGTGGTATGTATCAGTCCTGCAGAACATACAAGTGGTTATAGTATAGTTATATATAGTAACTTACAAATGACGTTTTTCTGATGGATTCGTTAATTTTTCCAATCTTTTCCATCCGGCCCAGACCCACATGACAACTTCTGTCATTCACGACTCGTCTGCAGAGATTACAACAAAGACACATTTGATTTCTCACATTTCCAGCACCATCCTCTCTATTTCCAACCTGCACAAACTCCTCATCCTGCAGCAAACCCCAATACTGAGCCACTGCTGCCATATGTGTTTGCTGCTGCTGTATGTGTTACTGTACCTTCTGTTTGGACAAAAACAGTGCTCCTCTTACTGCCTCATATAGTAATGTCCAACACTGTACACCTTACATGGTAATAATCCCACATTTGTGCCCTTTCGATGGTAAAATTGCCCTTTAGGAAATATTAATGACATGTGCAAATGCGCTAGAAAACAGTGTCCAAATTTTGTCCCTTTGATAGCTAAAATCCTCTGCGTGTCCCTATATCAATAATACTTCTTAAGTGCCCACTTAACATTTCATAATGTCCATTGAGTCTCCCAAGGTACAGCTTCTCTATACACAGTTTGGTGGGACCGCAGCTCCTTTATACAGAGTATGATGTCCCCACCGCTCCACTACATACAGTATGAGGGGCCCACAGCTCCCCTATACACAGTATGGTGGGCCCACAGCTTCCCTATACACAGCATGTAACCCCCACTGCTCCCCACAAAATACAGTATAATGACCCCCACAGTAGCCCTCACACTGTATAATGGCCACCACAGTAGAACCCACACTATATAATGGCCCCCACACTGTATAAAGGGCCTAAATAGTAGTCCCCACACTAGCCCTCAAATTGTATAATGGCCCCCGCATTAGCTGCCATAATGTATAATGACCCCCACAGTAGGCCCCAAACTGTTTAATGGTCCCCACATTAGCCCCCACACTTTATGAGGACCACGACAGATGTCCCTGCAATGTATAAGAGCCCCCCACACTGTATGAGGGCCCCCCACAGTAGTCCTCACACTGAATGATTGCCACCCCCCATAGGCCCCAAGCTGTATAATGACCCGCACATTAGACCCTAAACTGTATAATGGGGGGTTGTCCACCTTTTGGGGATTTTTTTTTTTTCATACTGAAATGCAATAATTTTTGCAATTGGGTCCATTAAATATTGTGTATTTATGACCACAGACTACATCAAAGTTGAATATGGAGGAAAATAAAAAGAAGGTAACAGCAAAACAGTGCAAAATTATTTATGAAGCCGAATTGCAAGAATGATTATTAGCTCCAAATACACATATTTAGGTAAAAAAAAGTCTTAAATGGTGGACAACCCCCTTAAGCAAAACCAAAAAAAGAACCATGAACATTAAAATGCAACTGTGATAAGTTTTCGGCACTTACCCACCCATACAGCCATTCTCAGAACTATCAGAATTCTCAGCTAAGGGACAACTTCATTGTACCTCTGTCCTTACTCAAATAGAAAGACCTTCAATGATAACTGTGACACAGGATAGAAAATAAACACTCTAAATAGAAATATATCTGAGAGGTCAGGTGAAGAGCAAGTGCACATTGAAAAGTTGAATTCAATTATTTTTCTAGCGTTAATGCTTGGGGCATTCTGGCCGCACAGAAAGAAAAAAGATAAGAGGCCAACAGTGATAATGAAGACTAGAACATACTGGAAAGAAGAAGAAAGGGAGATAATCAAAGGAATGAAACATTACAGTATAGACATAAGTTATACCCTAATTGTCAAATTGGCAATATACGACTGCAGACAACAGCCCTGACACTGGACGCTCCTTTTCCCATTTCTCTCGTCAGTCACTGCCCTGCTGGGTCTTACTATGGCACTTCAACTCTGCACTGCAGCTCATGTTTGCCTATGACATTGTTTTCAGCCATGTTCCTTGAGGTCCAGGTTCATGCTTTGGTTTGGTCCCCTGGATGCTATGGTTCTCCTGATTGACTTTTCTCTCACTCAGTGCAGAGTGCAGGATAAATGTGTGCCAAGCCTTAGGCCATGGCCCCACTAACAGTATTTGGTCAGTAATTTTTCTCAGGAGTGGGAGTCAAAACCAGGAGTAGGTGATAAATACGGAATTGGTGCATTTCTTTCTATTATACCTTTTCTCTGATTGTTCCTCACCTGGTTTTGGCTCCTACTCCTGAGAAAAAATACTGACCGAATACTGACCAAATACTAATAGTGGGGCCGTGGCCTTACTGTGATCTTTGGGAGTCAGAATGAACAAATCAACAGCAGGAAAAGAATTGGTTCTATTTATTTCTTACGCCATTCCTGACTAATTTGGAAAACTGTTGCATTTTTGCAAACTGCAGCGTGTCACTTCTTTCAGCATTTTTGCAGCGTTTTTTCACCCACAGATAGCAATGGGTAGTGCAAAAATGCAGCCAAAAACGCAGGTATCAGGTTTTGCTGCAAAAACCTAAGGAAGTTGCATCATCTTATTTTGGGGGGGCACTAAACTTTATCAGCATTTCTTGTTCCTCTCTGGCATGGGGTGACACAATGTCATAACAAGTGCTTATTCATCTACGCTGCTACTTACTTATGCCACTGACATTTCTACCAGGACAACCTCCATCTGTGTCAGTCTGCATCATATCTAAGGGCTCTTTCACACGTCCTGATATTTTCGGTACCAGAAAAAACAGTACCGGAGATATCCGTGTTTGTGTGTACTTGTGCAGCCCGTGTGCCGCATCAGAAGCACACGTATCGGCGTTTGGGAATCAGCGGTACAATTAGCGCTGTTCCCAAGCGCCGGGTGCTGAATGCTGCCCTCATCATAGTCCTAGCTGAGCTCAGTGAGTGACAGGACACTGTTCGCTGAGCGCAGCTCCGGGGCTCGCTCACTGCAGGAGTCATTCTCCCCGGCTCCTCTGCTGAGCGGTCGCATGGATTACAGCAGGGGACACTTAGTACAGGTGAGTATTTGGATTTTTTTATTTTATTCTTATTTTTACAGGTGGACATTGCGGGAGCAGACACTACTGCTCTCATCATGGTCCCCTGCTGGTGCTGATTGCAGTGCTGACAGGGAACCATGATGAGGGCAGTGTTCAGCACCCGGCGCTTGGGAACAGCGCTAACTGTACCGCTGATTCTCAAGCTCCGGTACGTGTCACACAGATGGCATCTGTGTGCAGTATGTGTTTACACATTGACTTGAATGGCCCCCACATTTTCACCCATGCTGTATAATGGTTCCCACACTGTATAATGGCCCCCACATTTACACCCACTCTGTATAATGGCTCCCACAATTGCATCCACGCTGTATAATGGGCCACACATTTGCACCCACGTTGTATAATGGCCTCCGCATTTGCACCCACGCTGCATAATGGCCTCCACGCTGTATAATGGCCCCTACATTTCCGCCCAAGCTGTATAATGGCCCACACGCTGTATACAGAGGGGGGAAATAAGTATTTGATCCCTTGCGGTTTTTGTAAGTTTGCCCACTGACAAAGACATGAACAGTCTATAATTTTAAGGGTAGGTTAATTTTAACATTGAGAGATAGAATATCCCCAACAAAAAAAAAATCAAGAAAATCACATTGTAGATATTTTTTTTTTTGCATTTTGCAGTGAGAAATAAGTATTTAATCCCCTACAAACCATTGTGAGTTCTGGCTCCTACAGACAGTTAGATGCTCCTAATCAACTCGTTACCTGCATTAAAGACAGCTGTCTTACATAGTCACCTGTATAAAAGACTCCTCCACAGACTCTAATCAGTCAGACTCTAACCTCTACAACATGGGCAAGACCAAAGAGCTTTCTAGGGATGTCAGGGACAAGATCATAGACCTGTACAAAGCTGGAATGGGCTACAAAACCATAAGTAAGACGATGGGTGAGAAGCAGACAACTGTTGGCTGCCCCGTCTCATGCTGCACATAACACATCTGCATCTCTGGCTGCTATGGGCATAAAAGGGGACAAACTTATGGTGTGGCACCCATGCTCCCCTGACCTCAACCCCATTGAGAACCTCTGGAGCATCATCAAAAGGAGTGTCTATGATGGCAGGAGGCAGTTCACATCTAAGCAACAGCTCTGGGAGGGTATTCTGTCCTCATGCAAAACAATTGAAGCAGAAACCATCCAAAACCTGACAAATTCAATGGACGAGAGAGTTCAGAAGCTCCTTTCGAACAAGGGGTCCTATGTGCAAATGTAAAATCACCTAGAATAAAGTTTTGAGTTGAAAACTGTTTGATTTCAGTTTGTAATAACCTGCTAATGCTTATAATTTCAAAAATGACCATTTTTTTGTTCTTTATTAAAATGAAAAGGTTGAAAACTCTGCTGTGCATAATAATTTGGAACATGCATTTTGAGTGCAGTTTGAGTTTTTTATTTTTTTAAAAATATACTGTTATCATAGGCAGTTTGTACAAAAACCTTTCAATTGTACTCTAATAGTTATTTGACTGGAAAATTACAATGCAATTCATATAGGTAATTTGGGAAAATCTGAGAAAATATTATTTGCATAATATAATTTGGAACACAGTGTACTTTAAGAAATGAAGGTCAGTCAGTCCGAAAAATTGGGCAAACTTTGAAAGTGTCCCCAAGTGCAGTTGCAAAAACCATCAAGCGCTACAAAGAAACTGGCTCACATGAGGACCGCCCCAGGAAAGGAAGACCAAGAGTCACCTCTGCTTCTGAGGATAAGTTTATCCGAGTCACAAGCCTCAGAAATCGCAGGTTAACAGCAGCTCAGATTAGAGACCAGGTCAATGCCACACAGAGTTCTAGCAGCAGACACATCTCTACAACAACTGTTAAGAGGAGACTTTGTGCAGCAGGCCTTCATGGTAAAATAGCTGCTAGTAAACCACTGCTAAGGACAGGCAGCAAGCAGAAGATACTTGTTTGGGCTAAAGAACACAAGGAATGGACATTAGACAAGTGGAAATCTGTGCTTTGGTCTGATGAGTCCAAATTTGAGATCTTTGGTTCCAACCACCGTGTCTTTGTGCAACGCAGAAAAGATGAACGCATGGACTCTACATGCCTGGGTCCCACCGTGAAGCATGGAGGAGGAGGTGTGGTTGTGTGGGGGTGCTTTGCTGGTGACACTGTTGGGGATTTATTCAAAATTGAAGGCATACTGAACCAGCATGGCTACCACAGCATCTTGCAGCGGCATGCTATTCCATCCGGCTTGCGTTTAGTTGAACCATCATTTATTTTTCAACAGGACAATGACCCCAAACACACCTCCAGGCTGTGTAAGGGCTATTTGACCAAGAAAGAGAGTGATGGGGTGCTACGCCAGATGACCTGGCCTCCACAGTCACCAGACCAGAACCCAATCGAGATGGTTTGGGGTGAGTTGGACTGCAGAGTGAAGGCAAAAGGGCCAACAAGTGCTAAGCATCTCTGGGAACTCCTTCAAGATTGTTGGAAGACCATTTCTGGTGACTACCTCTTGAAGCTCATCAAGAGAATGCAAGAGTGTGCAAAGCAGTCATCAAAGCAAAAGGTGGCTACTTTGAAGAACCTAGAATATAAGACATATTTTCAGTTGTTTCACACTTTTTTGTTAAGTATATAATTCCACATGTGTTAATTCATAGTTTTGATGCCTTCAGTGTGAATGTACAATTTTCAAAGTCATGAAAATACAGAAAAATCTTTAAATGAGAAGGTGTGTCCAAACTTTTGGTCTGTACTGTAGATAATCAGGTATTCCCACCTTCAGCCTCACTGTTTGCTGCCTCATTTTTTACATGTTTTTAGATTTTTTATATATGTTTCAATAAACATTATTTTTTGTTGTCTACTTGGTCTTTGGTCAAGTTTATTGGTGGTATATATCACATAGTAATGAGCCGCCATGCACTCCGCCTGTCCACCCACAACATGTCAAACTCCAGCACATGCTGCCACGCAGAATGCACGGCAAGAGGCCAACACGGACAGAAAGTGTACCAGCCACGGTGTCCTCTCAAACTGTGTGGCCCACAGAGCCTCATGACCAGCTGGTAGGAATGCTGAGCATGATGGTGGCAGGCTCTCAATAGTGAGGGGAGGGCAAGAACTCAGAGTAGTTCCTGCTCACAATCCCTCCCACCACCTCGACTAAAAAAGTATAAGGTGCCAATTAAAATGACACATTGCACATCTTCTAACAGCTACCTGTGGTATTCCAACATATACACGATTTACAAAGATACGGTATGTTCTTTCATTATGAAAACAAAGCTCTAATATTTCAGATCTTCACAAGACACATACTAGAGGGATATACGATTTAGCATGTGGTTTATAATCACTAGCTCATAATATTATTTTAGTATATACCCCAAATTAGCCTCTGCAAAATAGAGGGCTATTTGAATGCATATCTGGAAGCCTTCCAGATATGCATTCAAGTAGCCCTCCGTTATGCAGAGGCTAATTTGGGGTATATACTAAAATAATATTATGAGCTAGTGATTACAAGCCACATGGAAGGGCTCCTGCAGCTATAGTTTCTTTTCTTACTGGGTTCCTCAAAGAAATATATCAAGAAAATAGTTGTAAGACTGTTTTTTTAGGCAGGATATTATCTATTTATCTAGAATGATAAAATATTTCATAAATAATATCCTTAACCTGTAATGGAAATTGCACTTCCGTTCCTGTGCTGTACTAATTATAGTATCAGAGGTTTGTTATGATGGCACGTTGATGTCATTGTGCGCAAACGTAACGTCACATGATTACATACTGTAATGTGATGACAAATTTCAGTTTCACGGTTCTCTGCTCTCATAGTCAGTGTTTCCTAATGCGCTTAGTGATAGATCACTACTTAAAAGGTGACGGAAAACAGATTTTGGTAGAGCTAGTGCGTCTGCAGAACGTTTCTCAACGTTGTTCTAATGCACTGGCTCACTGTTACTGTAAATAAGGAGCATACATTATTACAGACAGGCTGTATATTTGCTAACAGGGCCGCCATCAGGAATTTCAGGACTCACACAGCCAAGGACCCAATGCACCTGTCCAATGCTCATGACTCCAGTATTGTAGATACTGTCCTTCTACCACCTTCTACCAAATACCCTGCTTTTGACTTGTGTTTTTACCCCAAATAAAAATGGATTCGTCATTTGGATTAAATTGGTCAAGTCAGCCTTTATTATCACAAACATAATAAATAATAATTTTAGGTTGAAGGAGGTTCTTGGAGCTCCAAAAATCTGTCGGTACCCGAATACTGTAATCTTTCGGCATTAACCTCAGTCGCAAATGCAAGCATGGGAACACCTCTGTCACCAGAAAACCTTTTTCATGGGACCGACTCCCCAGGGACCCCACCCTGAAGAGTCATAAAAATTCCACCAGGCAATTACCAAATTCCAAACACAATTGGAGAGAGCCATCTACTTAATGTACTACCCCTTTACCACAATTTTATACCAACTGAAAGAACTCCCTCGCACCGCCAAGCCCAAAAGACACCGAAAACAACCCTACTAATGTCCATTCACTCTTTGAAAACTTATTTTTGTTTACAATCTTAAAGTGATCGGGAGGCGGGACCCCCCCCATGTGGTACCTCTGTACTGATTCTGGGTCTGCCAGCCCCTCCCTCACTTTATACAGTATACGCCCACTCTTTCTTGCAGCCACCCGAATATTTCCACCCCTTAAACTTTTGACCTTATTAATTACCCACCCACATATATGTTTGCTAATTAGCTCCTTACTTGCCCTACAAAGCTGAGTCATGGGTTACTACACCCATATCTAGGCTGGAGCTCTGTTTTTCCTTTACCGACATGGTCATTGAAAGTGGTGAAAGGACAGTAAGGTAGCTCTGCAACAGACATTTTTTTTACTGAAAAAAAATCCTATATACCCATCTTACAGTGAAGATTTAGGAGGGGAATAACCAGTTCTACAGTATATGAAACTATAGTACAGTTACACTTACTAATACACAGGTGACATTCTTTTCCATCTGGCCCAGACCATTATGACAACTTCTTACAGCAATGACTTACCAACATAGACAAATTTAATCTCTCACATTCTCAGCAGACTTTCCACCTATTCCCAACCTACAAAAACTCCCCATCCTGCTGCTACCCCCATTTCTGTACTTGTTTCTACATTATTTATGTCACAGAGGGGCCATTCACACGGATAAGCTGTTAGTCGGGATAGTCAAGGAGTCAGAGGTCAAAAGCCAGGAGGGTACGTCATAAACAGAAGGAAAAGACAAAGGCATAGTCAGGTAACGGTCTGAGGTCAAAATATCAGGAAGATAGTGGAACAGAGCAAGGGGGTTAAACAGACGGATGGCAAAAACGAGGTCAAAGGTCAGGCAATGAAAGATCAACACACGGAAAAACCACACAAAAGCTGAATGTACGTGTGGCAGAGGTTTGGGACTAACAGCCCAGTTAAGTAGCCTGGCAATCGCCTTGGACAATGAACACCTGAAAATAGCTGTGACGCCTCATACTCGAAAAAGCCCTTTTCTTTACCCTGGGAGATGGGGAACTCGAATTCGGGTCCTGTGATGGAGAGATGGGGTGCAGCCGTGGCCCGGACCCGACCCGTGCTCAGGGCCGTCACAGTTAGAAAAAAAGGATGGTATGGGCTTATCCGGGGTGAGTGGCTGGTTTACGACTACGCCACCTGTGGCATCTGGTGAAGGCCACCAGCGCCGCTGCAGTCTGCTGAGGCATGATGTTATGGTGGCCAAAGTTATTACTACTCCCCACAGGCGGAGCAAGGCCTCAGGGCAGAGGGACAGGATGGAGGGGGTAGTAGTAGAGGAGTACGGGCTCCGCGTCACGCGGAGTCCTGCGGTCACCAGAGACGGGGGTCCGACAACCTCCGAGTAAGTCCAGCATTCAGTTGGGACCCTTCACCAGAGTGTTCCTGAACTACAGACCGAATCCTTTCCTGTCCGTGTGTGTGCAAATAGGCCGGGTCTCCCTCTGAGCTCCTCTCAGAACAAGGGCACGGGTGGCAGCTCCGCTCCGTCCTATACCCGGTGGGATCCTCAGGGCCTACCGGGCTTTCCCGACCAGGACATAGAGTAGCAAGGTCGGGTGTCGGGGGCCGGTACCCCTCTTGCAGCCGGACTCCCTCTGAATATATCAGCATGGCGAGGACAGGTGGCGTACACCGCTCCGTCTGCATCCTGCCTGGGATCCATTTGCTGTGGAGCCACACTCTTACGCTCCGGGCCTTCTTGATCATGGTCCTTGACCGGGTTGAGACATTCATTATCTGCAACCTGCCCCTCGACCCAAGGCTAAGGTACGAGGGCCGTGTCTCCGTCCTCTGCAGGCCCACACAGGATCCATGCTCAGGGAGGGAGATCACAATACAAAAAGACCCAGAACCAAAATGGCTTTTTATTAAATATGAAATTTAAAGTGTAACTAACTTGTAAGTCCTCCACCCTCACCCACTAACTGGTTCCCCTAACTCTTGGTTCCCCAGTCTCCCTGTAACCAGGGGAGCAGCACCTAGTGCATACTAGCCCCCTCTGGTGGAGAAATGTGGTGTTGGATGCAAAGGTTGGGTCACGACTATCACACTGTTCTTACCTCAGAGGAGGAACACTACACTCCATTAGAGAAGTGCAGCATCCCTGTGGCGGTCGAACCCTCTGGGGCGCCACATTCCCCCCTGGTAAAACACAGCACGTCCGCGGGCTGCAAACGAAGTAACACCCAGGAAATTTTCTTTTTATATGAACATGAACTATCTTCCCTTTATGGGAGGCACATCTTCTTAAACGTTGCATAACAGGTTACACAGTACAAAAATACAAAAGTACAAAATTATAAAATTATAAAAGTGCTAGCATTTTTCCAGAGACATTTTTGTGCAGACAGGCGGGTTAAGGTGCAAAGGCGCAGAGTCAGTTCAGAAGTGCGAGCTGAGGTGTTGAGGTAGAAAGGTATACACGGTTTTGCATAAAACCAATATGGAGCACCTGAAAAGATGTAAACTATATACAAGGAAAGTCTGCCGCCTGCCATAGTCCACAGGGCCAATGTCTCTGGTAATGGGTAGTAAATTAACTCAAGATGAAAACAACTTAACTTCAACTATAACAGCAGCCAGGGGCTGCTTAGTCCATATATTCCTGCCAGGGAAAGGGCTTATTCCTCCCAACAGAGACTGACCGACCCTCCACAGGTGGGTGCACGGGGGCCTCACTCCTGGAGACTCTGTGAACATCCAGGGCGTACCACCCCCGCACTCCACTGTGGCTGGTGAAGGACACTACATCACCCGGGGTGAGGTTCCTGCCAGGGTGTCCCTTTTTGAGCTGGGGCTCGACGTTGCGACGGTTGAAGAAGACGTCCTGCCTCAGCCCGGGACTCCTGATGAAGCCCCATCCTGCCTCCTGGTGGAAGCGGACCACCTGCCCCTCTTCACGGGGGCTCGGGTGGAACGCCTCCTTTTGGCGGGCTCTGGACTTCGCAGCTTTGGCCTGAACTTGGAGCTGCTCACACCATGCCTCCCGTTCTTGCTGCTCCCGGTTTAATTGGAGGATTTGTTGGAGGCACTGCTCCCTTCTCCTCTCTTTGGCCTGGGGCTCCCGGGGAGAGCCTTCTAGGTTTCCCCCCTGGTTGTCCCAGGCCCTCCCTTCCGCCGCCAGGCAGGTAACTGTGGGGCCCGGAAACAGCGTTAGGGGGCGCTGCGGCAGGCCTGAGTCCGTGGGCCTTTCCTGGTTGGGGCCCATAGATTCCCATGCAGGCCCGGGGTCTTCCGGTAACGGAGGTGGGAGACCACGGAGGTCTCCGGAGATGGCGGCAGCCTGGTGCTCCGGGGCCAGAGCCTGATCCCAGGTCACAGTGCCGGGCAGTAAGCACTCAGACCAGAAGTCCAGGAGGGGCACCATTTCCTCAGCGGCCAGGGTAAGGGGTTCTGACTCACCCGTCTCTGGGCCACAGGGGCCCTCCGAAGCCTCCTCTTCCTGGTCTACTGCTCCTTGGTGGAGGGTTTCATTCTCCCGCCGTTGCTCCTCCTGCCGCCACGCAGCCGCCTCCATGCACCTTCGGGCCAGGTTGCTCGGTCCATCGCTGGGAATTCGGGGCGTTCGCAAGTGCGGGTTTCTACTGGCTCCGTCTCCACCGGTACCGGCAGCCGGGCCAGCTGCAGATGGCTCTTTTTGAGTTCCCTCCGCAGCGTCCATGTCTGCTTCCGGTTGTGGCGATGCTGAGACTGCAATGGCCGCACCTTGTTCCTTCTCTTCTTCCTCCTCTTTCAGGGCGGTTCCTGGGCAGCATGTTGACAGGCCCGCCTTCGTTCAGCCCATCCGGTTTGACGGGCATTACCCCGTGGACAGTCTCTGATGGAAGGGGCAGTCCACATTTTTGGCGCCATATGGGAGCCCAGCCCACGATGGGAGGTGTTCAAAGACAGTCTTTTCACAGTACTATGGCACCTGTTCTTCTTGGGCAGGTGCCATTTTAAGTGGAAAATGACAGTTCAAGGTGTAAGGCACATAGTACCCGGTAGCAATGGGTAATCTTCTTCCGTTGCTGCGGGCACGCAATCCTGCCGACTACGCCAGGTCTGTGACGCCTCATACTCGAAAAAGCCCTTTTCTTTACCCTAGGAGATGGGGAACTCGGAGTTGGGTCCTGTGATGGAGAGATGGGGTGCAGCCGTGGCCCGGACCCGACCCGTGCTCAGGGCCGTCACAGTTAGAAAAAAAAGGATGGTATGGCCTTATCCGGGGTGAGTGACTGGTTTACGACTACGCCACCTGTGGCACCTGGTGAAGGCCACCAGCGCCACTGCAGTCCGCTGAGGCATGATGTTATGGTGGCCAAAGTTATTACTACTCCCCACAGGCGGAGCGAGGCCTCAGGGCAGAGGGACAGGATGGAGGGGGTAGTAGTAGAGGAGTACGGGCTCCGCGTCGCGCGGTGTGGTGCCGAATAAACAGTCCGGAGGCCATAGGGGTGAACTTCCAAGGCTTTACTCACATAGATGGCAATAGGAAGGCGACTCCCTGCTCCCCGCGGAGTCCTGCGGTCACCAGAGACGGGGGTCCGACAACCTCCGAGTAAGTCCAGCATTCAGTCGGGACCCTTCACCAGAGTGTTCCTGAACTACAGACCGAATCCTTTCCTGTCCGTGTGTGTGCAAATAGGCCGGGTCTCCCTCTGAGCTCCTCTCAGAACAAGGGCACGGGTGGCAGCTCTGCTCCGTCCGATACCCAGTGGGATCCTCAGGACCTACCGGGCTTTCCCGACCAGGACATAGAGTAGCAAGGTCGGGTGTCGGGGGCCGGACTCCATCTGAATATATCAGCATGGCGAGGACAGGTGGCGTACACCGCTCCGTCTGCATCCTGCCTGGGATCCATTTGCTGTGGAGCCACACTCTTAAGCTCCGGGCCTTCTTGATCATGGTCCTTGACCGGGTTGAGGCATTCATTATCTGCAACCTGCCCCTCGACCAAAGGCTAAGGTACGAGGGCCGTGTCTCCGTCCTCTGCAGGCCCACACAGGATCCACGCTCAGGGAGTGAGATCACAATACAAAAAGACCCAGAACCAAAATGGCTTTTTATTAAATATGAAATTTAAAGTGTAACTAACTTGTAAGTCCTCCACCCTCACCCACTAACTGGTTCCCCTAACTCTTGGTTCCCCAGTCTCCCTGTAACCAGGGGAGCAGCACCTAGTGCATACTAGCCCCCTCTGGTGAAGAAATGTGGTGTTGGATGCAAAGGTTGGGTCACGACTATCACACTGTTCTTACCTCAGAGGAGAAACACAACACTCCATTAGAGAAGTGCAGCATCCCTGTGGCGGTCAAACCCTCAGGGGCGCCACACAGCCAGCACCTCCCAGTCTCAGATTTGACAGCTGAGCTGTCAATCAAAGCACCGACAGCTCAGCACAGCCCAGCACCAGACTGAACACTGAGCTGTCAAATCAAGTACTGACAGCTTCAGCACGTACCAGATTGGACGGCTGAGCCGTCAGTAACTGCATCCCAGACACACTGAGGGGTGGAATCGTGACAATTTACCTGCATTAGTGCACCGGCTGTATGGCACAGTACCCTAAATATAGTACTTCAGAAATAACGTTGTTGTTAATGTGATTACCCCCCAAATTAAGTGCCAAATAGAGAATGCCCCTGAAAACAATAGTGCCCCCTGTAACATCCATGGTAGTAGAAACAGTGGCCTGAGGAGAGCCTGAAGGGGTGTAACTAGGCAAACACCTGACTCTTTGCTAGAGCCCCTGATGGTGGAGTTAGGTTTGGCTCCAGATGGACACCAGGTGCTACTTCAGAATGGACCTCAGACACATGGCAGCTAACCCCCAAAGTGGTAGAGAGTTGGAACGGCAGGTGCTGGCAAGGATGGCTAGTGCAGGCAGGAACAGCTGGTAAATAGACAGGCACGGCAGGTGTTGGCAGGCACGGCTGATATACAGACAGGCACGGCAAGTGTAGGCAGGTATGGCTGGATACAGACAGGCATGGCTGGTATACATGCAGGCACGGCTGGTGCAGGCAGGGAAGGTTGGTATACAAGCAGGCACAGCAGGTGCAGGCAGATAAGGCTGGTATACAGGCAGGCTGGTGTTGGCAGGCACGATTAAAATAAAGGAACGGACACCAGGTACGAGAAGACAGGAACAGGCAGGTACTGGCAAGGTCAGGCAGGGACTGGTAGGTACAGGCAGTTACAGGGGACCTGAGAACTAGCAAGTTTGCAAACAAAGCAGAGTGAACACGTTGCTCAGGCACCTCCCAACAGGTGGAGGTGCCTTAAATATTAAGTGTCTCCCAACCATTGGCTGGGAACACTTATGGATGACACGCACTGTCTCTTTAAGAGACCAAGAGTGGGTGCACGCTAAGCACAGTGTCCGAGGATCTTCCAGGAGTGCGCAGACCCCGGGAGAAAGCAGCAGGATGAGGATGTGCGCACCGGGGTCTGGGGTGGTGAGTCGACATCCCTGTTGGGGCACATGAGGATAGGTAGCGTGAAGGGGCACCGGCACTTCAGTACCCCATCCTTTATGTACCCTTTTCTTCAAGCCCGCAAGAAATTTCTCTAGGATGAGAGGGGCATGGATATTCTCTTTGGGCTTCCACAACCTCTTCTCAGGACCGAACCTTTTCCAATCTACTAGAAAAAGGTTTCTTCTCTTACCATTTTAGCAGCCAGAATGTTCTCTACCTCAAAGACATCTTCAGAGCTGACTGGAGCAGGAATGATACCCGGGTCCATGAAGAAGGAGCTGAAGATGACAGGTTTGAGGAGAGACACGTGGAAAGAATTGGGGATCCGTAAAGAGACCGGGAGTTTGAGCTTGTAAACTACGGCACTAATCTGTTTGAGAACCTCCAACGGACCGATGAAGGGGGGACCCAATTTGTGTGAAGATAGCTTGAGACTGACAAATTTAGAAGAAAGCCAAACCTATCATCAGGACGAAACAGAGGCGTTCCAGATGTCCCTTGTCCGTGTGACTCTTCATTCTTTCAGAAGATTTAATTTATGTGGTCTTGGTGTCCTGCCAGGTTTTTGAGAAGCCATTGATGAGAGCTTCAACCGCAGAAATGTCGGTAGCAGTAGACACAGGGAACGAAATATTGGGGTATTGGCTACACACAACGAAAAATTGAGATTTAGCTGAGGATTCACTCACTTGGTTGTTATATGAGAATTTGGCCTAAGGCAGAGAACTGATCCAGTCACTGTTGTGAGCGTTGACGAAATGCCGTAGGAAGTTGGTTAAGATCTGATTGACCCTCTCTGCCGGCCCATTGGATTGTGGGCTGAAGAGAAGTCCAAGGTGACATTTAGTAGTTTGCAGGTAGCCCTCCAGAAGCGAGATGTAAACTGGATGCCTATATCAGAGACTATATGGAGAGGTAACTCATGGAGGCGGAAGATATGTTGGATGAACTTCTCGGCCAGCACAGGCGCAGATGGGAGACTGGAGAGCAGAGTAAAATGGGCCATCTTAGAGAAGCGATCCACAAATGCTCAAATAATGGTACATTCAGCTGATACTGGGAGATTGTTGATTAAGTCCATCGCGATGTGCTGCCAGGGGCTGAAGGCATGGGGAAAAACGCTATTAACCATGCAGCTATTGGATGCACATAGCCAAACTCTGCGGGGAGAAAATGGACTTTATTCCCACCGGCAGCTTTCAGGTTTTAGTCCTGGGGGAACGGTGCATACATGCGTTCAGTCACCGCTCTGAGTATACAGAGCGATGGTTGTAACTGCTCCCACGAACCTTACTGACATTGGCTCTGCATTGTGGCCGGGGGTCAGTCAGGGCCGTTGGTGTGGTTACAGCTGCCGCTCTGTATACTTAGAGTGATGACTAGACCAGCACCGGCGCCGCCCCTTTGACTGAAACCCGAAAGCTGCCGGTGGGAATAAAGTAAATTTTCTCCCCACAGCATTCGGCTACGTGCAGGCGTCGGGCAGGTTAGTAACACTATTAACCTACAGATTGACCTAATGTTTGCATGGGTAACAGCGTTTTTCTGGTGACAGGTTCCCTTTAACTAATAATAATGCCCTAAGTGTTTCGTTACCTAATAATGCTTCAAGTGCCCATGAATAAATAATTCGCCCACTTGACAAGTAATAAATTATGCCATTTAAATTGCAAAACTGCTCTATAAGATGTACAGTAAAAGTACCTAACCTTGAGTTGCAGGCCGGCACAGCAACCAAATTCTCATCTATATAATCATGTTACGCAAAGCAGTGACAGAAATGGACTTTCCAGCAAAAACTGTCCACATTTCTTTAGACCAGCTGTTAACTCAGGACACTCCTACTAAAGTCTTAGTCAATGAGACCTTTTCAAGTCTGAAAAAGACTTGCGAAAACTGTATTGCAGTGTCTCCCATCCTGGTCACTCTGGTTAAAAATGGTGATGGAGTGCAGCGTGCTACACAAGAAGTTCCTGGCTTCCTGCATTGCCGCAGATTTATTCAATTGCTTTCACTACTTTAAAATGAAGATAAAATTGACTAAATTAGTGGAGCTTCAGGAAGACATTTTTAGCTTCACTGTGCTATCAATGTCGTTCAGCAGTAGAGTGACCAGAAAATTGGGCCATGCCAGAGTGTTTTATTCCAGGGGGAAAAGGGTATATTATTTATATATTCAGGGAGCACATTGTATTTTTTATATTTAATCAGAGGGCAAAGTGTTTTTTTTTTTTAATTTAGGCGGCACATTGTTCTGCATTACTGCATATTTTTATATTTATAGACACAGTTCATGGTTTTAATATTCAGCAGGCACGGTATGTTTTATGGCTGAGGAGGATGTTTTATGCCATAGGTCAAAGTTAGCACCACGGTCAGGAAGCGATAATGCAGCAGAGCTGGACTTGCTGGTTAACATGCGGAACAGCAAGAACCAAAGCAGCTTGATATGGAGAATGGAGGTAGATAAGCAAAACAGGAAGCACTAGATCAGCAGAGCAAAATATGTGTACTGCACAGGAACAGCAGAGTAGAAGACGTGGCAGCACCAGGATAAATGAGATAAGTTCATTATTAGGTATCTAAATGCAGCAAAGTTCAAGTGGCACACCAGGATAGTAGGCATGAGTTAGATAGACCAGCATAAAAAGGTTCTAGGAGAGCGTTGTTGCTCCTGGTCAATTCATATGCCAAATTTTGGAACTGGATGGCATGACGTCCCATAGTGTTAGTCCCCAGTCTAAGACATAGTATATAATCAGCGCCTGAGTAGACACAACCTGGTTCATCAAACACTCTACAGAAGGCAGCCAGGAAGGAAGGTAGAGAATACACACCATTGTGGTGTGGCCCAAGCAAAAACATCTTTGGACAACAATGTAAAAATATAAGCCCTTTTCAACTGGTCAGAAAAAAAATTGTTGAAGACAAAGTTCAAAGTGTATAGTACATTGATTAAGAAAGCTGTTTCAGGTCTTAGGATTTCCATCATCAAAGTGAGCAGATGTTGGTAAATGGGGAGATGTTCCCCAAGAAGAATATCCTAGATGAGAGGGAGATTGTGGCTAAAATTGAAGAGCTGGAGGTAAAAATGTATGTTCGTGAGGCAGTGCGGCTGGGTGGTCACACGCAATCTGGATGACCTTCCATTGGCTCACAGAAAATTGCATAACCAGTGCACAAAAGCCCTCTGTATGCATTGCAATGGTGTTGAAGTCGCTGCAAAGAAATCAAGGTTAAAGTATTCTGTTAGCGGCTTACCTGGTGAGGTGGATTTTCATAGGTCAGGGTGAGCAGCACAGATACGTGATACCAAGGAGCTGGACGTGCCAAATGGCAGGCAGAGCAGCGAGCACCAGTACAGCTGGATATGCAGGATGGCAGGTGAATAAGTGAAGCAAGAAGAACTAGATGGACCAGAACCAAATATGCATACTGTGATGGGACAGCAGAGTAGAAGATCTAGCATCACCAAGATAACTGAGATGAGTCGGTTGTCAGGAACTTGACACAGGAGAGGTGAGGGTGCGGCAGCACCATGATTGCTGAGACTAGTTCTGCAAGGAGTTTGTATGTTCTCCCCGTGTTTACGTGGGTTTCCTCCGGGTTCTCTGGTTTCCTCCCACACTCCAAAGACATACTGATGGGGAATGTAGATTGTGAGCCCCATTGGGGACAGCGATGATGATGTCTCTAACGCGCTGTGGAATATGATTGTGCTACATAAGCAAAGCATAATAATAATATTGAAAAATTCATCATTAGGTAACTGAACACATCAAAGCTGAAGATGTGGCAGAACCAGGAAAGTAGAGATAATTTCCTTGTTAGGCACCTTGCTGCAGCAGAGCAGAAGGTGTAAATGTGTAAACAGCACCTGTAATAGCAGCGATAAGTTCATTACCTTCATAGTTGAGATGAGATTATGGACACAAACAAAAGCTGGACTGATCTTGGTAATAATGGTTGCTGGATAGCAGTCTGGCTTAGTTAAACTGACAATCAGATACCCGGCTTGAGCAGAAACAAGTTGGATGTATAGCTTGACTGTAGCATAACACTTGGTAACAGAGTACTGTACTACCTCAATACTCAGGTGGCGCGTGCGTGAGCCAGACTTAGACCATTCATGATAATGTAAGAGGTGCTTGCGAGGTTACTACAATATAACGGCATTGAATCAGAGGGAGCCAGCCATAGGAGAAGGGAGCAAAGCCAGAACAGGTGAGCATGCAACAGTATGTTTTTGTTATAATCAGGGGGCACAGTACATGTTGTTTTTTTTTTGTGAGGGTTTCTTTTTTTTTGCCAAAGGTAGCCCAAGGTCAAGATTGGTAAACACTGTCTTTATTGAGCAGGGAAACTGGGCAAGTAGACTTTGAAGAGTTTGCATGGTGTTTTATCATTGCTGTATTGTTTTTCTAAGATTTCTGGTTACACACCGGTGATGAGCTTAACAAAGCGGCAGTGCACAATAACTGAGCAGCAGCACGTTCAGATAAACAGAACTGATCCGCAGAAAGGCTCACTGCGGGGCGCCGGGAAACTGCAGCATCTCTGGTAATGACAGTGTGTTCATTAGGTGTTTGCACAAAGCATTGGGCAGCGCCAATTAGGAGATCCTTGTCATTTTCTCAGGTATTTGCTGTACAAGTACATTGGTGATTAAAAAAATGGGACAAAGAGTCCAGGAGAGAAAAGTAAATTGGAAACTGTTATCACCTAGCATATTTTTGTAAGGAACAGCATGTACCAAGCACAGATTTTATGTGCAGACATGTATAGTTCTGCTGTTAGATTTCTGGTCAATTCTCCTGTGACTCCTTAGTCTGGAATTTTCTTCATATTCACAGTTTGAAAACAATTCAACTTTTAAAGCTGATGAGACTACATAACCAAAAACCACATGAAAGAATCCTGGCCCTATTTTATCAGTCTTTATTATCAGGACAACCAGTAGGCATGCTTGTAAGAAAAATGTATGACTACATTAAAGCGATGAAGACACAATTTTCCAAGACGTGATGGAATTATCTGTTATGTTAGGAGATATGACGTTCTGAAGATGTACTAGGGTTAGAAAGTCATACAAATTAGTTTTGGCACTATTAAAATGGCTGCATGGAGTAAACCTACATCCACCAACACAGGCACTTCTCATAAGGTTGAAAAAATAGCACGTTTTTTAAGTTTGGGAGTGTTAGAGCAAGGAATTACTTGCCGATTTGATTTTGCCATTCAAATGAAGAAGTGCCTATGGCATTAAGTTTACAAAAGTTAATATGGTATCATTAAACAAATATTTTGTGCTAGGGAATATTAGAATGACACTTACTGGTTGGGGGCATGAATGTAAGGGGTTGCTTCAATGCTCAACTTGAACTTGACCTTGGTTAGTGTACTTCCCTATCTGACCAACTATAAGGAAGCGGTCCCTTTTTACTAGGACTTGCCCCTCACACTATGGGCTAGCTCTGAAGTTTAACTATTTCTGTCCCTACTATACAGTATGTAACTGGGCAGATCACCCTCACAACACTATGTATGTCACTTCACTTATCTCATACTTTACACTTCCTATATTCCTACTCCACCCTATGCCTGTTATACTAACAATACTTGTCCCAAACCTAAAACCATAATACACAGTTCACACTTCCCGTGACACAACATATGTATAAAACGCATGACATGATTTACATAATGTGATTGTTG
The DNA here is from genome assembly GCF_046119375.1 of Phyllobates terribilis. NCBI lineage: Eukaryota > Metazoa > Chordata > Amphibia > Anura > Dendrobatidae > Phyllobates > Phyllobates terribilis. The sequence continues at coordinate 85,914,597 of NW_027362768.1, read as the reverse complement.
TCTTTTAGGAGCAGGAATGTGATAGTACAGTCCAGCAATCTTACATATGCACAAAGGTTGGCTCGCACAGAGATCACATATGCCAACTCTGAGAGTTATGCCCTACAGGGCTCTGTTCTAGGTAGAGCCAGTGTGGCTCCCCTGATGGTTCAGTCGCCACAGAGGTACTGCACCTCACCCAGAGGTGTGGTATCCCCTTCTCTCAGGTAAGGAGGGAGTGCTGCCCGGAACCCCAACACCCGCATTCAACAGTACACTGCTCCAGGCCGGCTGGAAGGGCAGGAAGCAATGTATTTTCTGCTGAGCCCTGTCCCTGGCTGGAGTGGGGGGAACCCAAAGGTAGGGGGAACCAGTAGTGGGTGTGGGTGGAGGAAGCAGTTTAAGGGAGCACCATAGAAGGAGATATAAAAAGGGAAGCCATCTTAGGGTGGCAGGTCAGACAGTAGGACAGTCAGTCAGGGAGCAGAGTCTCTTTAGAAGCTCTGCTCCACAAGTTGGGGCCTAGTATTAAAGGCCCAGGAGGGGAGCTGAGGAGTAGGCTCCAATCTACAGAAGGGATCCTAGGGGGTACGGCGAGTACGAGACGGCACCCGTACGCCCCGAATCTTTAAGAAGACAGACGGATCGTAGACCGCAAGAAGGGAACCGGCCCCTTGCCCAGTCGTGTAACTTCAAGTCTCGGCTGGAAAAACCGGAGGCTTCTGGCTTATATAGTCAGTTGCCAGAGCCTCATTCTAATCCCCGTGAAGGTCAAGCAGGTCCGGGAACTCCGACAAGACAGGAGTGACTTCAGAGCACCCGAGCGGGATTGAGAGTGGGGAAGCGCAGGGCAGGAGGGAGAAAGACCCAGCGTGAAGACGGTCTAGCTAGGAACACAAGAAAGTGGGGTTTTGTCAGGTACTCCCAATCTGCCTGAGGAAGTGCTGAACCCCTGCCTGGTGAATGCAGCGTGACGTGGGAGGCTGACACCTGTACAGTGCACCAGTGGAACTGTCATAAGAATTGTGAGTAAAGACTCGGATGACTGCACCGTACTGCCTCCGTCCCTTCTTTCATCTGCGCCAGCTCTCCCTCCCGGCACTACAACGCCCAGCGCAACTTACACCACCTACACTGCCCTGGAGCTAGCTCTACCTGTGGAGAGCCACACCATCCCTGCTGCCATAACACCAGCTTCAGAGGACTGCTCCGCAGCGGCGGCACCCTTTAGCCGCAATCCACAGGTGGCGTCACGAACACTATTCCAAAAACCCCATATAAATAGAAATCTTCCCTTTTTTTTTACTGACCGCCCTGGGTCACGGACCGTGCCAGCCACTGTGATATCCCCCGTACCGGCACCCATAGGCCCGGATGCCGAGTACCCCACGGCCCAGGGGGCGTGTCACCAGAATATACAGTGATGAGCAAAAGGGTAACAATGTTTTGAACTTTTGACTTTCAGGCTCCATATCTCACCGTCCACTACTGCTTCGAACATGAGACTAAGGTCATTTTACAGACTATCATCTTGGCCATCTCATACATAAATTTGACTTGCATTTATTTAGCATATGATTAGTTATGCAAATTCTTGGCATGTCACTGCATTGTTACTATTTTGCTCCTGGTGGTGTAAAAATGTTTTTCTTCCTGTATAATACAAAATTCAAACATTCCCTAATAGCTCAGTGTGTTATTAGGTTGATTCCCAAGCGAAAGGTCACCGATTTGAATCGAGAAGCAGCCATGAAGAAGATTTCCCAAGAAAAGAGAAACAGCATCATCCAGCTCATCAATAGCAGTCCCTCGGCCAAGAAAATTGCCAAAAACTGCATCATGTGAGTGCCATAACAGTTGGAAGAATATGAAATGAAGTCCGTCCATCCATTCAAAAGCCAAGAGGTGGACGTCCAGGCAAAATATGGGAGTCAACAAGTCGGCTCATCACAAGGTCTATCAGTTCTGGCGCGACAAGCACTGCAGTGGAGGGGGCTCACATGCTTAGTAATAGTGAGATCACAGACGTCCATGCAAGCACCATGCGACGCACGTGCGTTGCACATTTTAAATATGAGCAAAAATTTTGTGAATTTTGGCATTTTTCACACTACTCTTGGCCAGGCCACCCATCAAAATCATTAAAATCGTCATCTGTAAAGTGGTGTAAATTACGCCACAAATGTACCCCTGGCTAAAAAAGTAACACTTCTGGCGGAAGCAGTTGTAAGATACACTAAAGTTAATGAAGAGCCATATGCTTCTTAATGAGTATGGCACTTTTTAGTCCAATACACATTTAATTGAAACTGACAGTTTCATGTCAGCTTTAATGTGTCCGAGCTTTTATTTTTATCATTAAGGCTCATACAAAGCTTGGCATTCAAGCTAAGTTACGGCAAACTACAACAGAATAAATATCTTTCTATAGTAATTACCACTTGGCTGGATATTAATAGCAGTGCCTGTCCTGTATATCTGTGGGTCGCTCACATGGACAGTCAGGGTCGCCATATGGTAGCAGCTCACTACCCACTCACAGCCTCGAGCAATGTGTATCCCGGCGTAGACTGCTATCTACCAATGACTGGAGCTAGACTCTTGGATGATTCTGACGTGACACACTGCACACTCTCTGTAGACATATGCCTTTTTTTACAACGTCCATCTGCAGCTCGTAGACCTTCAAAAAAGCAGTCTTATCCAAACAACGTAGTGTTCTTTAAGCAATGTTAATTATCTATGTGGTTATGGGGATAAAACTACAGAAATATTAGCAAAGTCATGCAACCATTAACTATCAATTTGAACTCGCATGCCGTCATCGCTGTGCGTGTCAATACCGTAATAGGGAATCATCACTTAATAGGGTTCTCGATTTAGGATCCTTATCTACAAGTTAGATCAGAAGGTGGTTACAACAAATGTCTCTGGCTGAGGGACTTGTCATGTGACTGTATTTATGTATTTGTGTTATGTGCAGCATGAGACGGGGCATTATCATGCATGAAAATTATCTCGATGGTCCAGATGGATGGAGTGGAGGATGGCTGGTTGATGGATACCCCATGCAAACACGTCTACGGCGCTAACAAGGAGGAGGTGGAGTAATGTTTTGGGCTGGAATCATGGGGAGAGAGATTGTCGGCCCTTTTAGGATCCCTGAAGGGGTAAAGATGAACTCCATAATGTATGTTGAGTTTCTCAAACAGCACTTCCTTCCATGGTTCAAGATGAAGAACCGTGCATTCCGCAGCAAGATCATTTTCATGCATGATAATGCCCCGTCTCATGCTGCACATAACACATCTGCATCTCTGGCTGCTATGGGCATAAAAGGGGACAAACTTATGGTGTGGCACCCATGCTCCCCTGACCTCAACCCCATTGAGAACCTCTGGAGCATCATCAAAAGGAGTGTCTATGATGGCGGGAGGCAGTTCACATCTAAGCAACAGCTCTGGGAGGGTATTCTTTCCTCATGCAAAACAATTGAAGCAGAAACCATCCAAAACCTGACAAATTCAATGGACGAGAGAGTTCAGAAGCTCCTTTTGAACAAGCGGTCCTATGTGCAAATGTAACATCACCTAGAATAAAGTTTTGAGTTGAAAACTGTTTGATTTCAGTTTGTAATAACCTGCTAATGCTTATAATTTCAAAAATGACCATTTTTTTGTTCTTTATTAAAATGAAAAGGTTGAAAACTCTCCTGTGCATAATAATTTGGAACATGCATTTTGAGTGCAGTTTGAGTTTTTTTATTTTTTTTAAAATATACTGTTATCATATGCAGTTTGTACAAAAACCTTTCAATTGTACTCTAATAGTTATTTGACTGGAAAATTACAATGACTGCAATTCATATAGGTAATTTGGGAAAATCTGAGAAAATATTATTTGCATAATAATGTGGAACACAGTGTAGATCTGCTCTTCTCTTCAGGGCTACTCACAAACATCCCCATCCGAAGACCTTCTCTTTATATTTGTTTGTTAAACTTAGGGCTAACACCTCAAGCTAACAGACCTCTGCGAGCCTCAAGTTGCGGATGCCTGGTCTAGAAGGAAGACACTGCCTCTATTGTAAACTGTAGTCAAGGGAATGACAGATTCTTAAAGGAGCTTTCCAGTTTTGGAAAACCCCTGTCCCTCAGCTGAATTTTTTTAAATAAACCACTCTATGCTTTATTCACTTCCCCAGGTCCAGTGCTGAGTTTCCGACGCTGCTCCTGGTATTGTCTCCAGGACTGATGGCACGTTGGCAGCCCTACAGCGAATGACTGAGATTTGTGGTCAGCAGTTGATGGCTGCTGAGCTGTTATTGGCTGCCGAGCTGTCAATGTGTTTTAGCGCTGAAGACAATACCAGACACCAGGAGCAGCAGCAGAGACTCTGCGCTGGACCTGGCGAGAGTGACAAAAGGAAGTCTGTCGGTGCAAATTGATTGTTCATACCAAGCACAGGCACTTGAAGCACACTTGGTGTGGCCGAGCAGTTCAGTGCACCTTCCCCCATACTTGTCTTCGATCTATGTCTTCCTTCTTCTGGCTCCTGTAAAGCCAGAGCTGTCAATCAAGGAATAGGGGGCGAAGATAGATGGAAAATAAGTATGTGATAAATTGCCACATTAAAGGTGCACCGAGCACCAGTGCTTGGTTTGAACACTATCAGTATTTCGTCAGTATTCAGTCAGTATTTTTTCTCAGGAGTGGGAGCCAAAGCCTGGAGTGGGTGATAAATGCAGAATTGGTGACTTGTTTCCATTATACCTTTTCTCTGATTGTTCCTCACCTGGTTTTGGCTCCCACTGCTGAGAAAAAATACTGACCAAATACTGATAGTGGGGCCGTGGCCTTAAAGGAGATGTCTACTACTAGATATCCACTACCTAATGGCTACAGTCTGGTACAGAAAAGAAAAAAGGATATACTTATTGTCTGGACTGGCGCCTCTCCAGGGTTGCCAACCTTCCAAAAATTCCAATACAGTGCTTAAAAATAGGACACTTTTTTTCCCTATCCCTACATTTTTTTAGTGCTTCCATAATTGTATTGAAGATGAAAAAACTTATGATCATAATTACAGGCAAAATAATTTGTATTTTACAGTTTACAATGAATGCAGCTGGTAATTTCACTTAATAATAGATTTATTATAGCTTTCTCATGTGTCCACAAAAAATATTGGTTTGTCCTTGATTTTTTGATAAGCTGTCCAAAAAAAATAAAACGCCAAGTTGGCGACCCTAGGCTGCTCCTGTGATCTTGAAGTTGTCTCTCTCGGTTTTCACTTGACATTGGCTGCAACTGTCACACAACATAACAATCAGCAACCACTGAACAGCTGTAGCCTTCTATTCTATCTTCGCTTTGACAGAATACCCAATGGCTACAGCTGATCAGCAGACACTGATCGGCTGCAGTAGTAACGTGATAACAATGTCATGTGACTACTGGGAGAGACAGCTTTGAGCTTACACGAGCGGAGTCGGTTCAGTTCTATTGTCTTAGAAGAACCATTCCACGTTACACATATGGAGACTGTGACATTGACTTGAAAATACACGATTACAATCTTCCTTTACTTCACCTTAAAGTTGTTGTCCGGCCTTAGGTTACAAGTGTGCAGTCACTCTATGTGACTGGAGATGTGTGAATCCTAACATTGCGCGCACACTGTGTGCTGTGAGGATTCTCTGGTGCTGGCGCGTGACCACAAGTATGTGATTTGTATATGAAGCGCACCCTGGGGCCGTGGGGTACTCGGTAGCCGGGCCGGTCCTTTTTGGAGTAGTCACGGTGGCAGTGACCCGGTCCGTGGCCCAGGGCGGTCAATAAAGAACAGTCAATGGGGGGATAATGTTTTGTGACGCCACCCGTGATATGCGACTATATGGGGCCGCCGCTGCTATTCAGATCCACTGGGGCTGTTGGTGACGCAGCCAAGATGGTTCAGCTCTCCATGGGTAGAGCTAGGTCTCAGGGCAGTTAAATAAGAGAATTAGGATGTTGGTGTTATAGTGCAAGGCTGTTGACGCAGCAGTTAAGTCAAGGACACAGCGGGGTGCAGTCTTCAAGTGTTTACTCACAGTTCTTATGGAGTTCCAGATTACAATGGCCAGGTTATAACAGCCAACCGAGTCCTGTGTTCTCCAGGGAAGTGATCCAGCCAACTCTCAGATAACTTGAGTGCACTTGAACGGAACCCCTTTCTTATGTACCTTCATGGTCAGCGTGAACTTGGGCGCACAGGTGGACTTCCCACTTCCCGTGCCCCTAGGATCCTCTCTCTTTCTCTGGAGCATCTCACTGCTCCGGTCTTCTCTCCTCACTCTCCTACTGTGCCTCTCTGACTGGATCATTCCTCCACGGTCCTCACTCACTGTACTCCTGCTCCAAGGACTGGAACCAGGAATGGCCCCTTCTAGATGTTGCTACCCTTCTTTTATACTCTTCCTTCAGTGCTCCCCTAAACTACTTCCTCCACCCACCTCCTCTGCTTAGTCCCACCCTCCAAACAGTCTGTGCTCTCCCTTAGGAGCTATCTGGACCCTCCATCAGGAGTGGTGTAGTGTTGGATGTGACTGTGTCGGTCCCGTGTAGTGCTCCTTCCTTACTTGAAAGTGGGGTACCATACCTCTGGCTGAGATGCAGTACCTCTGTGGCAACTGGACCTGCAGGGGAGCCACATATACATGCGGTCATTTTCCGACTAGATGTGCACAGCCTCACGCAATGCAGATGTAAATGGATATAGTCTAATCAGAAGGTGACCGTGAGTTTGCAAATCGAAAACTTAAGACTTCCCGCCACCGGCACCAGAGAATGCTCACCGTGTGCAGTGCGCGAGATGTGAGGATTCACTAGTCTGCAGTCACAGAGTGATTGCAGACTTGTAGCCTAAGGCTGGACAAATCCTCTAATTAACGTATATTGCATTCGGATTTCTAGGATTATCTAAAACAAGCGTCTCATAAATGGCTCTAAAAAACACACTATAACTTTGTTTAGATACTGAATGTATATCTCTATTTTTTGAGTGAGATTGTAATTAATATAATTGCATTATGTATAGTAAATGTAAACAGTTTCATCAGAGAATCTGGAGAGGTTTTGTTCTCTGTCTGCGAACACTACAATTAGTCATCCTGAAAAGAGGTATTTACATTGGCTCGTATAAATAGCACCTTTGGTACAACGCATTTCGGAAGAGCAGTGTTTGTTCTGTTATCTGAATCCATGTCTGTTCCTCGGGATGACAGGTGATTGCATCTGCTGACCTCAATCTTGTGCACATGTACATTAAACAGACTTTCAAAATCGAGGGGGAATTTGAAGAGGAATATGAACATATTGCCGTGGACTGTAGTAGATTAGGTTATGTTTATACAAAAACCAGGATTTTTTTTTTTTGTAAAACCTCATTGTGCTGAAAACTGTTCCTGTAACAGCAAAGTGTTTCTCATCCTATGGCAGCAAGTAATGCTCCTGCCCTAGTCTCTGCGTGTTCAGGCGTTATCTAACTTACTGCAGCCATTTTTACCTCTTTTGCAGACTTCAAAGAAATGCATTATTCTTGTTTACTCTTCCTTCACTTTTGGTATTTGAGCTTCTCAGGCTTTTTGAGGGAGATCTAAGTAGAAGATCTTCTATGGCTGAGTTCCACATCAGTGGAATGTATCAGACCTGTCACATCTGAGAATAGCTGACATGACTGGCTCCGTGCACACTTTCGCATAGCGGATGAGTGCAGGAGCTGCCTCCTATTAACATGCACTTCTCAGGTCTGTAAATGGGATCGGCTAGCGCATGCTGTGATTTTTTTCACATGAACCTGAGGTTCGAGTGAAAAGTAGACTTTGGGCACTAGCACATAGTCTAACATTGGGTTCTGCACACAGACCGAAAATATGTCTTTGGATCGCACCCTATGACATCTGTATTGTCTAAGACTTTTTTCTCTGAGGCAGACACTTTTCATAGGCGAAGTTCTATAACACTGATCGATATAGCATTGCAGCCTTTGTTAGTGATGGGTAGTCCGGCTCTTTTTGAGATCTGGATCACTTGCCTCTGCTCACCAGAAAGAGCCGCCTTTTTTGAATTCTAAATGGATCGCTGTTAGGGTTGAGCGAGTATGTTCTGTCCGAGTATGCTCGGGCCGAGCTCCGAGTATTTATAGCTGCTCGGTGATATGGTTGAATTGCTCCCGTGTGCATGATTTGCAACTGTTTGACAGTTTTATTACATGTGAGGAATGTGGAAGAAATGGATATTCCTCACATGTAATAAAGCTGTCAAACAGTTGCAAATCATGCACACAGGAGTGATTTAACCTTATCACCGAGCAGCTGTAAATACTCGGAGCTCGGCCCGAGCATACTAGCCGAAAGAGTTAATAGAACATACTCGCTCAACACTAATCGCTATTAAATGTGGGTTCACCACAAGTAAGTACACATTTAAAATGAATTTAACACCCACCAGGGAACGAAACCTCTCCTACTTGCAGCCAGCCAATGAAATTGATGAGTGGGTTGGTTTGAATTCAGGTGGGCAGGGTTTCAGGTGCCAAACAGTCATTTTACGCCCAGTAAGAGCCATTTAGAGATTTTAGCTCCTCACACTGGGGTCAAAGAGCCAGGAGCTGGCTCTTTGACTCAGATCAGTTGTGAATGACCTATAACTAGCCATTGTGTCGCTCACTTCACTCCAAATCCAATATATCAGTGTAATGAATAATAACAGGTATCTGTCACGCACTACCCAGATGCCAGACGGTGCATGGCAAGACGGATGGGTAGTGAAGCACTGTCACCAGGGAAAGATAAGAGTGGCAACCCCTGAAACTGGCTCTAAGCTGCTCTGAATTCCCCAACATCCCTAAACGGGTTCTTTCACCCCGTGCAGCAATCGTGTTCCTATCCCTGTCTTTCCCTAAGAATGGCCCTGGCTAGTGCACGAGGCAGCAGGAAAATTAATCCTGCTCTAAGATAAAGACACAAAAGGGAAACAGACAGGGTAAAAGAAACAATCATTCAAAGTGCACCCGGACTTTGGAATGGCATAAAGAAAGGGTGAGGCAAACCAAAAAGATGATAAAGAAAAGGAAGACACCAAAAATACTTCCAAACAGCAATCTCCAGAGATGACTCCTAGACAACTTCTCTTTTCACAGCTTACACCTCCAAACTGAAACCAAGATATAGCAAGCTATCACTGGCAACTATCCAAGCTAAGAGGTGAGTACTTATACCACAGGGGAGTGGAGACATCAGAACAGCTGAGATAACTCAGGAAAGAAAGCTTTAGGAGACAAACAGACCTTCTTAATCCTTGCAATAAAAGAACAAGGTAAATCTGCACAGCTTACTAGAAAGCTAAGTAGATCCAACCAGTGCAGGTGTGCTTGTAATAGAGGAGACCACTCTCTGTCACGTTATCTCAATGACAGTATCTCAGGATCCTGTTCCAAGAAAGTACCATAAACTACTCATGATTAGCAGTCATCTCAGGACATTGTCCTTGTTTATATGATTTTTTCCAACCACCTATTTCCAATCTTTTTTTAGCATAGTATAAGCAACACCAACACATTGTGTTCCTCTTACTGAGGCCTCATGTGATGCGAAATTTCGTGGAGACAAGTCCCATTTTTCATGTATGTACTCATGTAACTGAGATAATTTATCACAACCTGTTACTATAGCAACAGCACACATAGAAACAAAATGCAATATTGGCGCCCCTGAGGGTTCAGTCGCCACAGAGGTGCTGTTTCTCACCCAGAGGTGTGGCATCTCCTTCTCTCAGGTAAGGATGGAGTACTGCCCGAGACCCCAACATCTGCACTCAACACTACACTACTCCAGGCCGCCTGGAAGGGCATTATGCACTTCTTCTGCTACCCCGTCCCTGGCTGGAGTGGGGGGAACCAAAAGGTAGGGGGAACCAGTAGTGGGTGTGGGTGGAGGGCACAGAACAGGGGAGCACTGTCAGGAGTAGTATAAGAAGGGAAGCCATCATGTGTAGGGGTGAATTCAGTGAGAGAGAAGAGGAGAGGAGCAGTCTGAGGAGCAGAGTCTCTTCAGGAGATCTGCTCCAGAGTGGGGCCTATTAAGAGAGGCCCAAGAGTGAGAGCGGAGCGGAGGAGAAAGGCTCCAGTAACAGAAGGGATCCCAGGGGGTACGGGGAATGCAGGACGGCACCCGTATGCCCGAATCTGCCAGGCGTCAGAGGGATCAGGCTGCAAGAAGGGAACCGGTCCCTGGACTAGCCGAGTTACTTTACGTCTCAGCTAGAAAACCGGAGGCTTCTGCACTTTCAAGGTGCAGTTGCCACATTTGTGACGCGCCCCCTGGGCCGTGGGGTACTTGGCAGCCGGGCCTCTGTGGAAGCCGGTGGGAGATATCACGGTGGCTGGCCCGGTCCGTGACCCAGGGCGGTCAGTAAAAGGTGGGAAATTATTTATAGGGGATTTGGAAAGTTTGTGACGCCACCTATGGATTGCGTCTAAAGGGTGCCGCCACTGTGGAGCAGTCCTCTGGAGCTAGTGTTACGGCAGCAGGGATGGTGTGGCTCTCCACAGGTAGAGCTAGCTCCAGGGCAGTGTAGGGGTAGATGGTGGATGCTGGGGAGAGACGGCAGGACGGTCCCGGAGGAAAGACGGACACTCACACGGGGGTAAGCTTCAGTACCTTTACTGGTGATGTTGCAGGCACTGTCCAGGGTACTCCGGATGAAGGGCGCACTTTTGGACTCTCCCCAGTGAGCGGGTATAGGGCCTCCTGATCCGTTGCTTTACTCGCTAAGCTTCTGGCCTGCCTGGAACTAGGCCTAGCTTGGTTACTGTCTCTCTCTCCCTTGCACCTGCTGACCTGGTGGTAGGGCCTTCTCCTGGAGATCACTCTCCCTGGACGTTGGGGCCTCCGTGACTCCTAGCCCTGGTACTGTAGTCAGCGTTTGGTAAACCAGGGACCTGTAGTCCTCCAGGGGTTCCGGTGGTCCCTACTGGGTATAAAGGGACCCCGTAGGTGTGGACCCTGTGTCCGGTATATATATATATATATATATATATATATATATATATATATATATATATATATATATATATATATATATATATATCGGGGTGAGCCTGGTATGCTCCTCTGCCCCCTCGCTACTTCTTCCTTCTCCTCTCGCCTTCGGCCACACTCAGGGCCCTCACACGTGCTGTAGGCCTTGGCTCGCCTAAGCACAGGAGCCAGCATGCTGCCTTTTCGCTGCTCTCTGAGCATCAGCACGCTCTCTGTTCACTACTCTCTGAACTCTAACTACAAACTAACTGAGCTGCCTGGCTCCACCCTCCCTACATATATGCCTATCAGGGCTCCCTCTGTTGGTCTGAGGTGGTAGGGTGGAGGTGTGTGAATTTGTGAGGGCCTCTTGTGGAGAAGTCCATCCATGCACTCTTCTGGGTTCTGTGGCACCAGTGCGCAGCAGGGCGCCACATCCGCACCTAAGCCGCCGAAAAGGGCACCAAGCCAGGTCCGCGAACTTCAAGTTGCCCAGAGGGATCTCAAGGTACCCGATCGGGACTTTGTGTGGCGGGGCACAGGGCAGGAGGGAGAGACCCAGCACGGGAAGACGGCTAAGAAAGGAACATACAGAGAGGGGTCCCGTTAAGTGCTCTTGAGAAACTTGAGGGAGTGCTGAACCCCTGCCTGGTAAACGCAGCATGACGTGGGAGACTGTCAGCTGTATAGTGCTACCTGAGGAACCTAAATAACTGTGAGTAAACTCGGATGACTGCACCCCACTGCTTCTATCAGTTATTTTTACCACACTATCACTGCCTGCACTACAACGCCCAGCATCACCACCTGCACCTACACTGCCCAGGAGCTGTGCTCTGCCTGTGGAGGGCCGCACCAACTCAGCTGCCCTAACATCTGCCCCAGAGGTCTGCAGCAGCGCCGGAACCCATTACCGGGAACCACAGGTGGTGTCACGAGACAAAACTGTTATTCATCTCCCCAAGCAACAACCCCCTTTTTAAGAGTGACCCCAGGGTACGGGCCCGAGAGCCGACTGCCGTGACATCCCAAGAAGGTAAAGGCCCAGGTACCGAGTTTCCCCCATATCCCCCTGGGCGAGTCATACTATCAGTGCTATATGTAAAAGATATGAGGCCAAGTACTATCATATAAAGCTCATCTAATATATCAATCATTAAAGCTACAATTTTCATCTAAAGGGATTTTCTCAGGATCAATCTTCATGAGGCACACCGCTTCCCTGCCTCTTGACTTCCGGCTTGCCGGAGTTGTGGTGCACTCCTGAAGACCTACAATTCAAGCCGATGACATGAAGTCACTGGTCCGGACTGAGTGCTCTCCAGTAATGTTAGCAGAGGCAGCTTTGCCTCAGCAGCACAAGATGAGTGCTAGCAGGATCACTGGCCAGCTTCAGAGCAGCACTTCCAAGCTCGTTTGAAAAGTACTTGCAAGCTCTGCACTCCTTGCCTAGAAGGTCGGGCACCACTGACAGACTGCAAAGGTGGCTGGTAACCTAGGCAACATAAACAGAAGTGTTTCCCACATACACATGTCTACAGCAGCAATTAAATAGATATCTATTACACTTTTCTGTTATATTTTATGGGTGATTACGCAGATGTTTACACCAATGAACTCTCAAGTGTGCTGACGGTATTCATAAATGTGGATAATGCACACACACACTGTGTGTGACACAGGCATTGTATGTTACACAAAAATAAACACACACTGCACGTTACACACACATGTGTATATAACACATACAAGTACAGTACAGACCAAAAGTTTGGACACACCTTCTCATTTAAAGATTTTTCTGTATTTTCATAACTATGAAAATTGTACATTCACACTGAAGGCATCAAAACTATGAATTAACACATGTGGAATTATATACTTAACAAAAAAGTGTAAAACAACTGAAAATATGTCTTATTTTCTAGGTTCTTCAAAGTAGCCACCTTTTGCTTTGATGACTGCTTTGCACACTCTTGGCATTCTCTTGATGAGCTTCAAGAGGTAGTCACCGGAAATGGTCTTCCAACAATCTTGAAAGAGTTGCCAGAGATGCTTAGCACTTGTTGGCCCTTTTGCCTTCACTCTACGGTCCAGCTCACCCCAAACCATCTCGATTGGATTCAGGTCTTGTGACTGTGGAGGCCAGGTCATCTGGCGTAGCACCCCATCACTCTCCTTCTTGGTCAAATAGCCCTTACACAGCCTGGAGGTGTGTTTGGGGTCATTGTCCTGTTGAAAAATAAATGATGGTCCAACTAAACGCAAACCGGATGGAATAGCATGCCGCTGCAAGATGCTGTGGTAGCCATGCTGGTTCAGTATGCCTTCAATTTTGAATAAATCCCCAACAGTGTCACCAGCAAAGCACCCCCACACCATCACACCTCCTCCTCCATGCTTCACGGTGGGAACCAGGCATGTAGAGTCCATCCGTTCACCTTTTCTGCCTCGCACAAAGACACGGTGGATGGAACCAAAGAACTCAAATTTGGACTCATCAGACCAAAGCACATATTTCCACTGGTCTAATGTCCATTCCTTGTGTTCTTTAGCCCAAACAAGTCTCTTCTGCTTGTTGCCTGTCCTTAGCAGTGGTTTCCTAGCAGCTATTTTACCATGAAGGCCTACTGCACAAAGTCTCCTCTTAACAGTTGTTGTAGAGATGTGTCTGCTGCTAGAACTCTGTGTGGCATTGACCTGGTCTCTAATCTGAGCTGCTATTAACCTGCGATTTCTGAGGCTGGTGACTTGGATAAACTTATCCTCAGAAGCAGAGGTGACTCTTGGTCTTCCTTTCCTGGGGCGGTCCTCATGTGAGCCAGTTTCTTTGTAGCGCTTGATGGTTTTTGCAACTGCACTTGGGGACACTTTCAAAGTTTTCCCAATTTTTCGGACTGACTGACCTTCATTTCTTAAAGTAATGATGGCCACTCATTTTTCTTTACTTAGATGCTTTTTTCTTGCCATAATACAAATTCTAACGGTCTATTCAGTAGGACTATCAGCTGTGTATCCACCAGACTTCTGCACAGCACAACTGATGGTCCCAACCCCATTTATAAGGCAAGAAATCCCACTTATTAAACCTGACAGGGTACACCTGTGAAGTGAAAACCATTTCCGGTGACTACCTCTTGAAGCTCATCAAGAGAATGCCAAGAGTGTGCAAAGCAGTCTTCAAAGCAAAAGGTGGCTACTTTGAAGAACCTAGAATATAAGACATATTTTCAGTTGTTTCACACTTTTTTGTTAAGTATATAATTCCTCATGTGTTAATTCATAGTTTTGATGCCTTCAGTGTGAATGTACAATTTTCAAAGTCATTAAAATACAGAAAAATCTTTAAATGAGAAGGTGTGTCCAAACTTTTGGTCTGTACTGTATGTACAATACATGTTACAGACAAATACGCATATACACATAGCACTGTATATACACAGACCACATACAGACTTATGTATACACAGAACACATATCTACACACACACACACATATATATATCTATACTGTATATATAATCGTCTTATCCCGTCTGTCTGTCCTGGAAATCCCGCGTCGCTCATTGGTCCGGCAGCGGCCAATCAGCGCCACGGGATTTCTGAAAAAAGATGGCGGCCGTTAGCGGCTCATCTGCGTGACGGAGCTCAGTGGCGATGCAGCCGGGAGATGACCGGCGCGAGGCGCTCATCTCCCGGCTGGTACCAGCAGAAGGACCTCGACCGCCGGACCCATCTGCGGGACGGAGATGCAGCCGGGAGATGAGCGGCGCGAGGCGCTCATCTCCCAGCCGGTAGCAGCGGAAGGACCCCGACCGCCGGCGCCGCTGACCTCCATGCGGAAGGGAGGACCGGGGAGCGGTTCTGTGGGTTGGGATACTTCTGCTGCGAGCGCCCGCTCATGTCCCGGGTTCTCGCTGCGGAAGTAGCCGCACAGGTAGCGCCGCTCCCCGGTCCTCACCAAGACGATTCGATGATTGGTCGCGGTCTTCGGACCCGACCAATCACTGATCTTACCGCAAAAGTTAAACACCGCTGTGCTGATTGGTCACGGACGCTGCCCGCGACCAATCACCGATTTGGGCGCCACATTTAAATATCGGCCGCGACCAATCACCGATCTTGGCTCCACATTTAAACACCGCTGTGCTGATTGGTCGCCGACGCTGGCCGCGATCAATCACCGATTTTGGCGCCACATTTAAATAGCGTCCGCGACCAATCAGCACAGTGGTGTTTAAATGTGGAGCCAAGATCGGTGATTGGTCGCGGCCGATATTTAAATTTGGCCCCCAAATCAGTGATTGGTCGCGGGCAGCGTCCGCGACCAATCAGCACAGTAGTGTTTAACTTTTGCGACAAGATCAGTGATTGGTCGCGGGACAAGACCGCGACCAATCACCGATTTGTGCGGCACATTTAAATAGCGGCCGCGACCAATTGGATGTCAGCGCCGCTCCCCGGTCCTCCCTTCACACCCTAGCCGCATGGAGGTCAGCGGCGCTGCCTGTGAGGATACTTCTGCTGCGAGAACCCGGGACATGAGCGGGCGCTCGCAGCAGAAGTATCCCGAACCGCAGCGCCGCTCCCCGGTCCTCCCTTGACACGCTAGCCGCTGATGTCCTCACAGTACCCGCATGGTGTTACAAAGGTCCGGACATTTGTGTTAAAAATCGCTGATGGGTCGCTGGCGCTGCCCGCGACCAATCACCGATTTGGTCGCCACATTTAAATATCGGCCGCGACCAATCACCGATCTTGGCGCCACATTTAAACACCGCTGTGCTGATTGGTCGCGGACTCTATTTAAATGTTGCGCCCAAATCAGTGATTGGTCGCGCCCAGCGTCGGCGACCAATCAGCACAGCGGTGTTTAAATGTGGCGCCAAGATCGTTGATTGGTCGCGGCCGATATTTAAATGTGGCACCCAAATCGGTGATTGGTCGCGGGCAGCACCAGCGACCAATCACCGATTTTGAACACAAATGTCCGGACCTTTGTAACACCATGCGGATACTGTGGGGACATCAGCGGCTAGGGAGTGAAGGGAGGACCGGGGAGCGGCGCTGCGGGTCGGGATACTTCTGCTGCGAGCGCCCGCTCATGTCCCGGGTTCTCGCAGCGGAAGTATCCGCACAGGCAGCGGCGCTGACATCCATCTCCCGGCTTATCGCAGCGGAAGTAGCCGCACAGGCAGCGGCGCTCCCCGGTCCTCACCAATACGATTCCGCTCCCCGGTCCTCACCAATACGATTCGCTGATTGGTCGCGGTCTCCGCACCCGACCAATCAGTGATCTTGGCGCAAAATTTAAACAACGCTGTGCTGATTGGTCGCGGCCACTGCCCGCGACCAATCACCGATTTGGCTGCCACATTTAAATAGCGGCCGCGACCAATCATTGATTTGTGCGCCACATTTAAACACTGCTGTGCTGATTGGTCGCGGACGCCAGATGCAACCAATCAGCGAGATTGGCGCCAAATTTAAACAGCGCACTGCTGATTGGTCGCTGTTGCCAGACGCGTCAAATAAGCGAGATTGGCGCCAAATTTAAACAACGCTTTGCTGATTGGTCGCGGACGCCAGACGCGACCAATCAGCCACATTGGCGCCAAATTTAACCAACGCTCTGCTGATTGGTCGCGGCTGCCAGCCCCGACCAATCAGCAATTTTGGTGCCAAATTTAAACAACGCTCTGCTGATTGGTCGCGTTCGCTGGCCGCAACCAGTCAGCATTATTGGCGGCAATTTTAAACCACGCTCTGCTGATTAGTTGCGACCGCCGGCCGTGACCAATCTGCGATATAGGCGCCAAATTTTAACACCGCTTTGCTGATTGCGCCCAGTCGGCCGCATACATATTCTAGAATACCCGATGCATTAGAATCGGGCCACCATCTAATATATATATATATGTGCAGAAATGAGGCAGTGACCCAATGAAAGTCCAACTGAGGCTGTGTGCCCACAATGCGGATTTAATGGATTTCTGCCGCGAAAACGCATTAAAAACACTTGTTAAGTTGTCTGCCATGTTTCCGAATGATAATCCGCATGTGCTGTGCACATGCTGCGGAAATTTCCGCTGCGGATTATCATTGCGGAAAAATCTGCAGCACAAACATTTCTTGTGCATAATTGCGGCGAAATCGCCGCCATTGACTTGCATTGAACCGCATAACATCCACATGTATACATGTATGTTCAATGTGCAGATGGTACCCGGGTCTGGAGAAGAGGAGACTCCTCCAGACCCGGGTACAATTAGTAAAAAAAAGAATTAAAACGTAAAAAAGTAAAAAAAAAAATTATACTTTCCCCTCCGGTGGCCCCCGGTCTCCTCTCCGGTGACGTCCTCTGTCCTCGGCGTCCCGCGGTGTTCTGAAAGGACCTGCAGTGACGTCATTTAGTCATGTGATGGTCACGCGACCGCTGATGACGGCGATCACGTGACCTGTCTAAATGACGTCAACACAGGTCCTTTCAGAACACCGTGAGACGCCGATGACAGAGCACGCCACCGGAGAGGAGACCGGGGGCCACCGGAGAGGAGACCGGGGGCCACCGGAGAGGTAAGTATAATGTTTTTTTTTTATTTTTACACTTTAATTGTGACCAACTTGTCAAGTACTTTCCCAAGTGATGCTCAAAATCGCTTGGAAAAGCACTTGCAAAAACGCATGCGAAAATGCATGCAAAAACGCTTAAAAAATGCTTCTCCTTGGCAGAAAAAACACATGTAAAATCCGCATGCGTTTTTTCTGCCAGGGAGAGGCAGAAACGCTGAGGAAAAATCTGCATCAATTCTGCATCATGGGCACATAGCCTTAAACGGCTTTATTCAGCAAAACTCACACTTCAAAGCAAAAGCTGTCCTCCGGATCGCAGCCGTGATATTCATACAGTCCGTATAACCTTGTTGCCGTTGGAGACAGCTGAGCCGCGTCACTCAGGGTGCGTAAGATGCGTTGCCTTCACAGGCCTGTGTTCAACCTCACACAGGCTTGCAGAGCTTTCCTGCTATGCTGCTAGCAATCCCAACACTGACACACCCAAACCTTCAGTGCAGGTTTTTAAAGGGAATCTGTGGCCATGAGCCTCTTGTAAGACCCGAGCTGGAGGGAGTGGACCGCCCCATTGCCTTCCTGTAGTCCACTCCAAGAATAAAAGCCCATGCCGGATTTTCTTAAATCCAACTTAGCCAAATAGCTTGACTAAGTTCATACTTTACTTTTACTCTGCAATGCAATCACAGCTGTGTTTATAATAGCAATGCACTCCAGCGGGTTCAAAATTCTTCTATGCGCATCCTGGGGGATACATACTGTACCTCTCACTGCCTCACATATCCCCCTCCCTCTGTTCAAACTTGTGGGGTTGAACACTTGTCACTATACAGGGTGACCATGACAGGGCATCCGCATTTCCCTGCGACTTCCCTGCTCGATGTTCCACTGAGAAACTAAAATTTTGCAATGACAGGAACCATCTGGTGACTCGAGCATTCCTCTCCTTGGCATTTCTCATCCATACCAAGGGTGAATGGTCCATCACCAAGCGTCGCTCGAGCAAATAATAGCGTAGGGACTTCAAGGCACATTTAATAGCCAAGCACTCCTCCACTATGCTATAATTTTTTTCTGCTGGGGTAAGTTTCCTACTCAAGTAGGTGACTGGATGTTTATCTACGTTCACCTCTTGCAACAGTACCACTCCTAGGCCTACCTCAGAGGCATCCGTTTGCACGATAAAGCCTTTCTTGAAGTTGGGGCTGGTGAGGACCGGCTGTCCGCACCAAAACATCACTGCTCTAGAGGAGATCTGCATGGAGGAATGGGCAAACATACCAGCAACAGTGTGTGCCAACCTTGTGAAGACTTACAGAAAACGTTTGACCTCTGTCGTTGCCAACATAGGATATATAACAAAGTATTGAGATGAACGTTTGTAATTGACCAAATACTTATTTTCCACAAAAATTTGAAAAAATTTCTTTCCAAATCAGACAATGTCATTTTCAGGATTTGTTTTCTCATTTTGTCTCTCATAGTTGAGGTCTACCTATGATGTCAATTACAGGCCTCTCTCATCTTTTTAAGTGGGAGAAATTGCACAATTGGTGGCTGACTAAATACTTTTTTCCACACTGTACAAATATATACAGTATATACTAGCTGTACTACCCGGCTTCGCCCGGGTTAATAACTGCTGTTAGCAAAATAGAATGTGTTAACAAAAATTTATTCTCCACACAAAAACCACAAAACAAATAGAAAGTTCATTGGCTCTTGAGGAAGCAGTTCTTGTTCTCTTGTCTGCAAGCCTCGCTTCCCTCTCCTCAGAAAGTTCATTGGCCCTTGAGGAAGCAGCTCTTGTTTTCATGTCTGCAAGCCTCGCTTCCCTCTCCTCAGAAAGTTCATTGGCGCTTGAGGAATCAGCTCTTGTTTTCATGTCTACAAGCCTCACTTCCCTTTCCTCAGAAAGTTCATTGGCTCTTGAGGAAGCAGCTCTTGTTTTCATGTCTGCAAACCTCGTTTCCCTCTCCTCAGAAAGTTCATTGGCCCTTGAGGAAGCAGCTCTTGTTCTCTTGTCTGCAAGCCTCGCTTCCCTCTGCTCAGAAAGTTCATTGGCTCCTGAGGAAGCAGCTGTTGTTCTCATGTGTGTCAGCCTTGTTTCTCGGTCTTTACATTTTTCATTGGCCCGTAATGCAGCTTTTCTTTTCGCATCAGATGACATTCGTGCCATGAAATTCCTTTTCTTATGAGGCATTATTGTGGTAAAAATAGTCTGTAACTGGCAGTTTCTATATCCTCTCACATAGAAGTAATGTGACTGACATCAGCCTTTCCACCAACACACCCTAACTGACATCTTATTACCTTACACAAGCTTTGTTATACTGAGAATGTCCTTTGTTGCCTGTACTAACCAATCACAGCTCAGATTAATTAACTGTAGCAAAATAGAAGCTGAGCTGTGATTGGTTGCCATTGGCAGCCTGATAAATCCTTGTGAGGTGAGGTTTGTGTGTGCTCAGGGTGGTATATGTGTTCAAGCACGTGATAGTGTGTGGCGCATTTTGTGTGTGTGTTCATATCCCCGTGTGTGGTAAGTATGAGTATCCCATGTCGGGGCCCCACCTTAGCAACTGTACGGTATATATGTGGCACCCCAGGGGTCTGGTTTTCCACAGTAACAGCAATGTTATGTCTGAGAGCAGGTGGGAGGTCTCTTGGTCAGGGATCCTATGCATGCCACACCTCCTGCCCAGTCCTGGGAGGGGAAGAACTTCCCCTATATAAACCTAGGGCTGAGGCAGGGTGAGTGAGTAGAGAAGAAGCAGAGAAAAGAAGCAAATATAGGAAGAAACAACAGGAGCTCTGTGGGAGCAGTGTTACAAGGAGTCAGGGGCTGGCAGCTGCAGAGCTCGCCCTGACTGAGAAGTTATCACCGGACCCGGAGTCCGAGGCTGTGGGGACTAACTCCTATCCAGCAGCAGAAACCGACCGGCAGGGGATTGCAGGACCTCTGGCCCAGAAACCCGAAGGCCCCGAGTCACTGGCCATACGGGTGAGCACCACACGGTACACTCAGGGACGTGGGCTACTTATACCCGCCTCTAGCAAGGTAGCCAGAAGAGTATCGTTAGTTTGGGAGGCCTACAACTCCGCCTGGCCAGGGGAGATCCCATCTGCTCAAGGACTGACCAGGCCCCAATCGCTAGCCGGTACTCCGGGAGGGTCTATCTTTGTCACCAGTAAAGACCCTGAACTACACAGTACCGTCTCCGAGTGGTTCCTGCTACCCCCATCATCCACGTCGGCTGCCCTGAGGCCATACCCCTCCCGTTGGGGGTTATACTATCACGCTGCACAATCCTATCACCGGCCTCAGCGGTCTGCCCTGCAGCAGCAGCTCCCTGGCTGCACTCAACGGGTGGCGTAGTCGTCCAACATCTACCGCTAAAACAGTGCCACTTAGTCTGACTCCCTGGGCACGGACCGGATCACCGCCACGAGACTACAACCCTCAACAGATCCGGCTCCGGGTAAGCTCCCGCGTGCGCAACGCAGCGCGACACAGGCCCAGGGGTGCGTCAACTTTTGGCGTAGTCGGCAGGATTTCGTGCCCGCAACCACCGGGTACTGCGTGCCTGAAAAAGACTGTGAAAACTTACCCGTGGTGAAGATTCCCGCCATCCGGCGCCATCTTCCGCTTTCTTCCCGCCATCGGTGGAGTTTTCCCGCCATCCGGCGCCATCTTCGGCCTTCTTCCCGCCATCCGTGGAGTTTTCCCGCCATTGGACGCCATCTTGAGGACGCCGCGCGGGAAGAAGAGGGGCGTAGACTCCGAAAACGCGCGAGAACTGAAGCCCCGCCTCACGTCCGGACGTTGCGTAAGGTCCTGGAAGGAGCCCAGCAGACGCCGACGTCACAGGAGCGCGACGGAAGGTCCTCAACCCTGACGATCCACTGCGGAGCCGCGGCCTACGGAAGAGGATCATCGCAAGGTAGGCCACGGTCCACTAGGGGGGAGAAGGATGTCGGATACGGAGGAGAGCTTCACCGCTCCAACCCCCGCCAGCGCCACCGCTGTTGCGGTCATGCCTTTCACCATGCCCTATATCCCGGGGGCAGCCTGGCTACCCCAGTACTCAGGGGAGTCACATACCCTGCAGGACTTTAGAGAAAAACTGGATAGCCTCTTCCAGGTGTACCCCCTCACAGAAGAGCAAAAAGTAAGCATCCTGGTGGCCCAATTAACCGGGGCAGCCAAAAGGGAGGTAAAGTCCTGGCCACCTGGGGGGAGGACTGTCGCAGGGATACTAACCCGGCTGAGGGACACCTTTGATACCCGTACCTCAGCCGAGATCAAGCTTAGATTCTACGGGTGCAAACAGCGGGCACATGAGAGTATAAGGGACTATGCCCTGAACCTACAAGAGGCCCTGAGAGCCATTAAGCAGACCGACCCTGACGGCGTGGGAGACGAGGACAGGCTGTTAACTGAACAATTTATAGAGGGTTTATATTGCAATGCCCACCGAACCCAGTTGCGGGCAATGGCCTTACAGGACCCTCATCTGGGATTTGCACAGTTCAAGGACAGAGCCATCCGGGTGCTCCGAGAACCGGCACCAGGTGGCGTTGTGACCCACAGACGCCCCACTACCACCTACCACCAGGAGGCGGCGCCCTTGTCGGCAGGGCCTGTGGGAGCTGATGCGCAGTCTTTGAACAATGACTCGGCTCCAGACCTGCACCATCAGGTCCAAGAGCTAGCTAAAAGCGTTGCTGCGCTAACCCGAACTGTGCAGTCTTTACAGGTTTCCACTCCAGGGAAGATCCAGCTGGCATCCGGACCGGAGGACATCCCGTGGCGTCGACCAAGGAGGACCCCACCGGCCAGAGGAAGACCCAGCGACCGATACAACGAGGACGGACGACCCATCTGCCGCCGCTGTAATCAACCCGGACATATGGCAAGGTACTGTCCTTTAAACTGGCACAACCTAGGGTAGAGGGCCAACCCCTAGGAAAAAGATCATCAGGCCCATCAAACTGGCGCGACAAATATGTGGGAGGACGTCCAGTCTTGCCTGTGGTACTGGATGGCATTCCTATGAGTGCCCTACTGGACACCGGGTCACAGGTCACCACCATCCCGTACGTGCTCTTCAAGCAGTACTGGAATGACTCGGATATTACCCGCTACCCCGACGACGACTTGAGTATCATCGCCAGCAATGGTCAGCCCGTGCCACAGATCGGATTTAAAGAGGTGACCATTAAAATTGGTAGAGTTGAACTGGCAGCACAGGGACTGATCATTGTAGACATTGACAAACACGAGAGTCACCCAAAGATAACTCTAGGAACTAATGTAATTGAAAATTGTCTTGCAGAGGTGATTTTCCTTTTACAGCAGGTTGCCAAGAACGCCAGCTCCGGCGAGCAGCGAGTGCTCCAAAAAGAGATCCGGGCACTGATGCGACGGCAACAGGTGGAACTCTCCGGCGGTGAGATTGGTAGCGTGAGAATGTGTGACCCTTTCCCTATTGCCATGCCCCCAAAAAGTGAAATGATGATTTGGTGCCGGGCAGCTATTGGTCTGAGAGGTAGAGATTACCAGGCAATGGTAGAACCAGTTTACTCAGACAGTAGGCCCACCATCTTGACAGCACGGGGGGTGGTTAATGTACGCCATGGGAGGGTGCCCGTTCGCATAATCAATATCGGGAAGAGGGAAGTGTACCTGCCCCGGTATGCCACGCTAGCCAAATTATATACCATTAACCAAAATGCTATACAATCTGTGGAACCCTTGCCTCCATCTCACCCGGAGGAAGGTAACGGCTCTAAGAAAACAATGGAGGACTGGTGTCAGCAACTACATTTGGGTACTGACTCCACTCCCTCACATCAGAAACAGGGAGTCTATCGGGTGGTTCAAGAGTACGAGAGAGTGTTTAGTAAACACCCGTTAGACTTCGGGCGAGTCAAGGGGGTAGAACACCACATCCCCATGGGAGACCATCCTCCCATAAAAGAGAGGTATCGACCCGTACCCCCTGCACACTACCAACACGCCAAGGGGATGCTTAGAGACATGAAGGAGGCTGGGGTGATCAGGGATAGCTGTAGCCCCTGGGCAGCTCCACTAGTCTTAGTCAAAAAGAAAGACAACACCATGAGGATGTGTGTAGATTACCGGAAAATCAACCGTATCACACACAAGGATGCGTACCCCTTACCAAGGATAGAGGAGTCTTTGGCTGCTTTAAGATCTGCTAACTTCTTCTCTACCTTGGATCTCACTAGTGGGTACTGGCAGGTTCCTGTAGCAGAGGCGGACCGGGAGAAGACCGCATTCACCACCCCGATGGGACTTAGCGAGTTTACCTGCATGCCGTTCGGACTCTGCAACGCACCAGGAACCTTCCAACGATTAATGGAGTGCTGTCTGGGCCATAGAAACTTCGAGACGGTCCTGTTGTACCTGGACGATGTCATCGTATATTCTAAGACTTATGAGGACCACCTGAAACACCTGGCGGAAGTGTTCGAAGCTCTGGCAAGCTACGGCCTAAAGGTGAAACCCTCCAAGTGTCACCTCCTGAAACCAAAGGTGCAGTACCTGGGACACGTGGTGAGCGCTGACGGAGTGGCTCCCGACCCTGATAAGATCACCGCAATTAAGGAATGGCCAAGTCCCTCCAGTGTAAAGGAAGTGCGGCAGTTCCTCGGGTTGGTAGGCTACTACCGCAGGTTCATCCCCGGTTTCACCAAAAAGGCAGCTCCTATGCAGGACCTCCTGATAGGCCAGTCCCGGAAGGCCAAGAACCAGAAGCCGCCCTTCAGATGGGAGAAGTTGGAAGAGGAGTCCTTCCGCCAGCTGAAGATGGCCCTCACGGGGGATGAAATCCTGGCGTACCCGGATTACAGCCAGCCCTTTATCCTCTACACCGACGCAAGTAACATCGGACTAGGAGCCGTGCTGTCCCAGATCCAGCAGGGGAAAGAACGAGTGATCGCTTACGCCAGCCGAAAACTGCGACCCACCGAGAGAAACCCTGAGAACTACAGCTCATTTAAGCTAGAGTTCCTGGCAGTGGTGTGGGCAGTCACCGAACGCTTTAAGCACTACCTCGCTTCTTCCCGGTTCGTCGTGTACACGGATAACAACCCGTTGACACACCTGGACACGGCAAGACTCGGTGCCCTAGAGCAGAGATGGATGGCCCGCCTGTCCAACTACGAGTTCACCATCAAATACCGGGCAGGACGCTCCAATTTCAACGCGGACGCCCTGTCCAGGATGCCAAACCTACCGGACGTAGGAGAAGATCCAGAGGGACTGGAAGAAGTCGAACTCCCCGCGTTCCACCGGCATGGGACTATCCAGTATTCCCACCGGGTAAGGAGTAAGCAAGCTGCTACGTTTAACCCCTTGCCTCACTACAACTGGGAGGAAACGCAAGACAGTGACCCTGCCGTCCGACTGGTGAAGGAGATGCTGACTCCGCCAGAGGCTCGCCTTGACCCAGACGCTCCGGAGGAAGCCAAGCAACTGTGGGCTGAGAAGAGTCGACTGTTCCTTTACAAGGGGAAGTTGTGCCGCAGAATGGTTAACTCCCGGACGCATGAACTAATCTGGCAAGTAGTGGTGCCACGAAGAGACGCAGCCATGGTGATGGAGGCATACCACGACGGGGCTGGACACTTCGGATGGAAGAAGCTGGAGTTCCTGCTGCGCGAGCGGTTCCACTGGGTAGGCATGAGGGGAACCATCGAGAGGTGGTGCAGAGACTGTGGCCCGTGCAACCTAAGAAGGAAGGACCGTGCCAGCCAGAAGACTCCCCTGCAGTCCATCGTCACCCGGCAGCCGTTGGAACTGGTAGCCTTGGATCATGTAAAACTGACCCCAAGCAGAAGTGGCTACGTCTACGCACTAACCATCGTGGATCACTACTCTCGGTTCTTGGTTGTCGTCCCCGTCAAGGACTTAACAGCTCGAACAGCAGCAAGAGCCTTCCAGCAGCATTTCTGCCGTCCACACGGGTACCCGGACCAAGTGTTGACAGACCAGGGACCTGCCTTTGAAGCGGAGGTCTTCCAAGAATTCTGCACTCTGTATGGCTGCCGGAAGATAAGGACGACACCCTATCATCCGCAAACTAATGGACTTTGTGAGAAAATGAACCAGGTGGTAATGGATCTTCTGAAAACGTTGCCCCTGGAAGAACGCAGTCTGTGGCCTGAGAAGCTGCCCGATCTGGTGGACCTATACAACCACATCCCGGTAGGTTCCACCAACTGTACCCCGGCTTACCTAATGAGGGCGAGACCTGGTAAGTTACCTGTTGACCTGGAAATGGGAGTCCTGACACCTGAGGACACTTCACCAGAAGCAGACTGGGACACAGAGAGGCAGCAGCAGTACCGGAGAGTACAGGAGAGCGTGGAGCGAAGTCTCTGTCAGGCTAGGGAAAGACAAGAGAAAACTTACAACCAGTATGCTCCCGCTGTTCCCCTGGTACCCGGAGAGCAGGTCTTGAAGAGAAAAAGACGGCTCCACAAGTTGGACGACCAGTGGGAGAAGGACCCGTACACCGTACTGCCCTCAAGCCACGACAACCCAAAGGTCTGTACCATCAGTAAAGACGGAGGGGAAACCACAACCATTGTATCCCGGGATCACCTGAAGAAGTGTCCAGAACAGCTACGGAACCCTGAAGAGGAACAATAAGACCCTCGACCCGTAGAGGAAAGGGAAGACATGGTTAATACTGTGCTCGGAGACTTCCCTCGGTCTTGGACTCAAGTCAATGGTGCAGTTGTGGTACCCGTACTCACCTTCCTCCAACCAGCATCCCAGGCACCTACGGAGCAACAGGTAGAGCTGGAAGAACAGCCGGTCCAGGAGGCAGAAGACCCCACACCAGCAGACCAGGAGGATCAACCCTCTGCTTGCAGTGAGCCTGCCATATCCCTAGTGAGCCAAAGGGCCCGTAGACCGCTGCCCAGTTTACCCTTAACAGCTCCTACACCCTGTAGTTCAGGGCCAGACAGTCAGCTCCGTAGGTCCACTAGGGCCACTAGGGGCCAGTTACCCGCACGTTGGAGGATTTGAAGTGTATAAATTGTTTTATTTGTGGTTACCTGTTTATTGTTGCTTGTGTATAATTATGTGTTTCTAGTTATTTTTAGGAGTCCTTGGTGGATTTACCGGGAATCCTTTGTACATAGTTGGAGCGTAACCCAGGACGGACTAAAGACTGTTAAGGACTCGGGGCAGGACAGACCCCTACCTGGTTACGTCTCCCTGTTTGGTGAAATGGACACCTTGCTTTCTTCAAAGACTGCACCCGGTTACGGACGTGCCGTGACCACCTTTATGTGTTTCTTTATTGTTATTGTTATATCTTGTTATGTTTTTCTAAAATATGTTTAGTCCCGGAGTACTAAATTTCACTAGGGGGGAATGTGGCACCCCAGGGGTCTGGTTTTCCACAGTAACAGCAATGTTATGTCTGAGAGCAGGTGGGAGGTCTCTTGGTCAGGGATCCTATGCATGCCACACCTCCTGCCCAGTCCTGGGAGGGGAAGAACTTCCCCTATATAAACCTAGGGCTGAGGCAGGGTGAGTGAGTAGAGAAGAAGCAGAGAAAAGAAGCAAATATAGGAAGAAACAACAGGAGCTCTGTGGGAGCAGTGTTACAAGGAGTCAGGGGCTGGCAGCTGCAGAGCTCGCCCTGACTGAGAAGTTATCACCGGACCCGGAGTCCGAGGCTGTGGGGACTAACTCCTATCCAGCAGCAGAAACCGACCGGCAGGGGATTGCAGGTCCTCTGGCCCAGAAACCCGAAGGCCCCGAGTCACCGGCCATACGGGTGAGCACCACACGGTACACTCAGGGACGTGGGCTACTTATACCCGCCTCTAGCAAGGTAGCCAGAAGAGTATCGTTAGTTTGGGAGGCCTACAACTCCGCCTGGCCAGTGGAGATCCCATCTGCTCAAGGACTGACCAGGCCCCAATCGCTAGCCGGTACTCCGGGAGGGTCTATCTTTATCACCAGTAAAGACCCTGAACTACACAGTACCGTCTCCGAGTGGTTCCTGCTACCCCCATCATCCACGTCGGCTGCCCTGAGGCCATACCCCTCCCGTTGGGGGTTATACTATCACGCTGCACAATCCTATCACCGGCCTCAGCGGTCTGCCCTGCAGCAGCAGCTCCCTGGCTGCACTCAACGGGTGGCGTAGTCGTCCAACATCTACCGCTAAAACAGTGCCACTTAGTCTGACTCCCTGGGCACGGACCGGATCACCGCCACGAGACTACAACCCTCAACAGATCCGGCTCCGGGTAAGCTCCCGCGTGCGCAACGCAGCGCGACACAGGCCCAGGGGCGCGTCATATACTCTTTGGCGCCATTGCTATCATTCTTTAATTCTCCCTTGTTCACATGTGGCAGCTGTCAATTTGCCTCCAACACTTTTCCTTTCACTTTTTCCCCATTATGTAGATAGGGGCAAAATTGTTTGGTGAATTGGAACACGCGGGGTTAAAATTTCACCTCACAACATAGCCTATGACGCTCTCGGGGTCCAGACGTGTGACTGTGCAAAATTTTGTGGCTGTAGCTGCGACGGTGCAGACGCCAATCACGGACATACACACATACATACATACATACATACACACACACACACACATTCAGCTTTATATATTAGATATATATATATATATATATATATATATATACAGTACAGACCAAAAGTTTGGACACACCTTCTCATTTAAAGATGTTTCTGTATTTTCATAACTTTGAAAATTGTACATTCACACTGAAGGCATCAAAACTATGAATTAACAAATGTAGTATTAAATACTTAACAAAAAAGTGTGAAACAGCTGAAAATATGTCTTATATTCTAGATTCTTCAAAGTAGCCACCTTTTGCTTTGATGACTGCTTTGCACACTCTTGGCATTCTCTTGATGAGCTTCAAGAGGTAGTCACAGGAAATGGTTTTCACTTCACAGGTGTGCCCTGTCAGGTTTAATAAGTGGGATTTCTTGCCTTATAAATGGGGTTGGGACCATCAGTTGTGTTGTGCAGAAGTTAAGTGGATACACAGCTGATAGTCCTACTGAATAGACTATTAGAATTTGTATTATGGCAAGAAAAAAGCAGCCAAGTAAAGAAAAACGAGTGGCCATCATTACTTTAAGAAATGAAGGTCAGTCAGTCTGAAAAATTGGGCAAACTTTGAAAGTGTCCCCATATGCAGTTGCAAAAACCATCAAGCGCTACAAAGAAACTGGCTCACATGAGGACAGCCCCAGGAAAGGAAGGCCAAGAGTCACCTCTACTTCTGAGGATAAGTTTATCCGAGTCACCAGCCTCAAAAATCGCAGGTTAACAGCAGCTCAGATTAGAGACCAGGTCAATGCCACACACAGTTCTAGCAGCAGACACATCTCTACAACAACTGTTAAGAGGAGACTTTGTGCAGCAGACCTTTATGGTAAAATAGCTGCTAGGAAACCACTGCTAAGGACAGGCAACAAGCAGAAGAGACTTGTTTGGGCTAAAGAACACAAGGAATGGACATTAGACCAGTGGAAATCTGTGCTTTGGTCTGATGAGCCCAAATTTGAGATCTTTGGTTCCAACCACCGTGTCTTTGTGCGACGCAGAAAAGGTGAACGGATGGACTCTGCATGCCTGGTTCCCACCGTGAAGCATGGAGGAGGAGGTGTGATGGTGTGGGGGTGCTTTGCTGGTGACACTGTTGGGGATTTATTCAAAATTGAAGGCATACTGAACCAGCATGGCTACCACAGCATCTTGCAGCAGCATGCTATTCCATCCAGTTTGTGTTTAGTTGGACCACCATTTATTTTTCAACAGGACAATGACCCCAAACACACCTCCAGGCTGTGTGAGGGCTATTTGACCAAGAAGGAGAGTGATGGGGTGCTACGCCAGGTGACCTGGCCTCCACAGTCACCAGACCTGAACCCAATCGAGATGGTTTGGGGTGCGCTGGACCGCAGAGTGAAGGCAAAAGGGCCTACAACTGCTAAGCATCTCTGGGAACTCCTTCAAGATTGTTGGAAGACCATTTCCGGTGACTACCTCTTGAAGCTCATCAAGAGAATGCCAAGAGTGTGCAAAGCAGTCATCAAAGCAAAAGGTGGCTACTTTGAAGAACCTAGAATATAAGACATATTTTCAGTTGTTTCACACTTTTTTGTTAAGTATATAATTCCACATGTGTTAATTCATAGTTTTGATGCCTTCAGCGTGAATGTACAATTTTCAAAGTCATGAAAATACAGAAAAATCTTTAAATGAGAAGGTGTGTCCAAACTTTTGGTCTGTACTGTATATCTCACACATGTCATTCGAGCACTGTTTGTAGTCAACTGGCAGCTCAAAAATGACGACTAGAAACAGGCTTGGAGCAAGCTACATAGTTTCCCAGAGCCCAGGGGTAGCCCTGGCCTTCACCATTTAACCCCTATACAGAGGTCTGGATTTAAACAGGGGTCCCTGGGCAAGGGCACAGAGTCTGCTGCTCTTTGGTGATACAATCTGCAAGCTGGCAAGAAGAATAATCAGGTAGCTGGGTCAGATCCAGGAAGTTATGTCAGGGATAAAATTGGGAAGGTAGCGGGTAGTCAAAAGTTAAGCCGAGGTCATAGAACAAGAAAAGCAGAACATCTAACAGGAGCCTAGCACAGCAGTATACACCAGGATAGCAACACTATTCACTATTGACTGGTTGTGAGATTTGGCTCTCAAGGGTTCATATAGAACAGCCCCACCCAAGTCCCGGAAATAAAATAGGACTGATGCTCTCAAGCATCATTTGCAAAAATGGTGTGGCGCAGCCATAACACAAACTGGCCCAGGTGTTACAATACACATCTGTAAACAAAGAGCATTACACAAATAGGACATACATACACACATATGTATACACACATAGCACATGCATACATACACACATACATACAGTATATACACAGAGAACATACATACACACACATATATACAAAGAGCACATATATACAAACTTGTTTTTTTAAATGAGAAACATTTCATCATAGCATAAAAGCACTATACCTTCTATGAAACACAGTTGTGGTAGTATCATGGTTTGGACACTTTTTACTGCATCTGGGCCAGATATTGCCAATATTAATGGAACAATGAATTTTGAATTATACCAGCAAATTCTAAAGGAAAATGTCAGGATATCTGTCCATGAGCTGAATCTCAAGATAACGTTGGTCATACAGCAAGTCAATGACCCAAAGCACACAAGTCGTTCTCCAGAAGAATGGTTAAACAAAAATAAATTTAAAGTCTTGAAATAGTCAAGTCAATGTCCTGACCTTAATTCTATAGAAATGTTGTGGAAGGACCTAAAATGAACAGTTCATGGAAGAGAATCCACCAACATAACCGAGTGGAAACGGTTTTATAGGCAGTTACCGGAAATGTTGAGATGCAGCTTTTGTTGCACAAAGGCGCCACAGCAAAAATAAAGGTTCACTTACTTTTGCCACTTGCAGGCATGTGTTATTGGATCATTTTACTCATTTTAAAAATGACAGTCTAATTTTTTTTCTCTTTAACTACTTTAAGGACTTCTCTGAATATGTTTTGTAGTTTTAGGTCAAATTTATGCTGCAATATGGAAAATTCTGAAAGGTTCACAAACTTTCAAGTACCACTTTACTCCCAAGCTTACCAGAGAAGAAGAAGATCTGCCAGGGAAAATCTTTTGGCCAGACACCAACTCAGCTTTTTATGGCTGATGCCACCTGGGATCCCAGGTCTTGTCCACCACAAAATCATCATCATTATCCCTAATTCGACTGATATTTACCTCAGTGTCAGAAATGTCCTGAGCTCCTTGCCCCCAGTTCCATATTCCCACTTCTAGATTTGTTCCAACTCAAAATACTACTGGTAAGAAGTAGATTAGAAAAACTCCAGCACCTTCTCCATATCCATCACAAGAGATGTAAATTTAAAATGTCCATTTTATTAGTTCCATTAAAAAAGCGCCATATGTAAGGCAGACCTTACGCGTTTCGAACAAAATGGGGGTTCTTAATCATAGGTTAATCATAGCACCTATGATTAAGAATCCCTGTTTGGTTTGAAACGCGTAAGGTCTGCCTTACATATGGCGCTTTTTTAATGGAACTAATAAAATGGACGTTTTAACTTTACTTTACTCTTTTGTGATGGATATGGAGAAGGTACTGGAGTTTTTCTAATCTACTTCTTACTGATTCTCATCCCTGGATTTGCTACAAAGGATTCCTGTGCACCAGTGGACCGTTATGGCAAATGTATGGTAGGCTGAAATTTTTCTTTTTTTTTTCTTTATACATCAAAATACTACTACCACCATCCCAGTCGACAGAGCCAGTAAAACAGCTAGGCATTTGAATTGTGTCCTCCATTTCCTCTGGCCCCATGTCTTCCGAGACAAAGACTGACTGTTTATCTCCTCCAATAAGTCAACTGGAAGAAGTAGTTGTTGTGAAATATCTTCCTTAGCCTCCCGAGTGCTGTAGGTTTGAGGACTAAGAGCCGAATAGACAGAGGTATCATTGATGGAATTAAAAATCCTCAATATAAAAGATTAAGTGTTAGGCTATGTGCCCACGTTGCATTTATGAAGCAGAAAATTTCTGCTGCATAAATGCAAGTCCTCTCCCGGAAAAATGCACGCGGAATTCCGCACGCGTTTATCGCGCATTTTTCGCGCGTTTATCACGCGTTTTCCACATGCGGAATTGCCTTGCGTTTTTTATGCATTGGACAAAGGCAATTCCGCTTGCGGAAACGCAAAATTAAATGACATGCTGCGGATTTTTGAACGCGGCATAAACGCTGCGGAAAAATCCGTAGCATGTGCATAGAACTTGCGGAATCCCATTGGGGACCATGGGGTGCGGATATACATGCGTTTTTCAAGCGTTTACGCTGCGGAAATTCCGCAGCATATACGCTTGAAAAATGCTACGTGGGCACACAGCCTTACTGTGGCAGAAGAGATGGATTGTGCAGAACACTGACTCAAACTTACGATGTTGCTGTCATAGGTAACATTATCCTGCTATGACTATGACAAGTAATTGCCATATAATCCATTATGCCTCTGGTTTCCTTCCCACTAATATGCTTGTCGGAAGGGAAGGAGGCCAATTGACGGCATTTGCCAGTGGTGGGGATGGTGATGCTGGTAGTAGTTCCCACATTCTTAGCCGTTTCATGTTTTTTTTCTTTCACACAACCCTGTCCAATCCCATTGCCACTTTCCCTTTTATCATACATTTTGTACACAAGGATAATTAACATTTAGATTTTTTTTTTTTAATATTCAACCACATTTATTCAATATGTGAAAAAAATTACTGAGCAAAAATTGCTAGGTTGGCACTTGTGACGCCCAACAACAGCCTGTAATGTCAGCGTGGCATGCACGGTTTTATAATTTGACTACTTAAAGAGAACCTGTCACCATGAAAATGCAATCTTATCTGAAGGCACCATGATATAGAGCAGGCAAAGCTGAATAGATTGATATCTAGTTTTGTGAGAATACCGTAGATTCAGTATAATCTGTGATTTCATCATTTAAACCTCTGCTCTTTCTGGGACTTCTGGTCCAGTGGGGGTCCTTTCAGTGACTGACAGCTTTGTTTGCAAAGACCAAAAAAATAAAAATGAGCCAGCTCACCAATGCTGTAGAGGAGTCCAGTGTGAACGGAACCACGTCAGGCTACGCGTGATGTTGAAAGATGATTGTTCCAGCTTCTGGATCCAGGAGCCAGAAAGAGCATTTTTTGACATTTTCAGCTATGTTTGCATACGGAGACAGCTGTCAGTCACTGATAGGACCGCCCACTGGACCCAAAATCCCAGACAAAGTTGAGGTTTAAATGATTAAAACACAAGTTAAACTGAATCTATTCTCAAAAAACTATGTATCAATCCACTCAGCTCCCCCTGTTCTACAATATGATGCTTGAAGATTAAACTGCATTTTCATGGTGACAGGTTCTCTTTAAACTTGTGTGCAAAAACAGACATGCATAGTTAAATGTGTAGATTTTTTTTAATTTTCAATTTTTTTTAACACTACTCCCCCCTTGGACAAAAAATGCTACCTTGGTAGATTACAAGCCCGAAAAGCAAAATGCAGCAGCTGTCTGCAATATTGTTGTGGGGTGTACAGTTGGCAAATTGGACTAGTAAGACAGGTATGCAAAAAGGTCAACGTATAGATTTTTTTAAAGTTTTTTTTTTTTTTTTTACGGGCAGTAAGCAAAAAACTGATCTGTTACAAATGAAAGAAAAACGGATGGCTAATTAATAGTGTTGAGCATTCCGATACTGAAATATCGGGTATCGGCCGATATTCGCGGTATCGGAATTCCGATACTTAATTATGATACTTTTACAATATCGAATACCGGAATCGGAAGTTCCCATAATGCCTGCGCTCTGCAGTGTCTCTGAAGGATGACAAGCTGGGTGGCAGCGCTCAGCTGCGATCCAGCTTGTCATCAGAATGCCATCACAGTGTGAGAGAATTCTCCTGATTGTTTAAAAGCCGGCGGGCGGTAAAAAGCCGCCGGCTTTTAAACAATCACACAGCCCCATACTGCTTCCCCGCAGCCTCCCACCCCGATCCTCCGCTCCCCTCGCCACCTCCCATCCCGATCGTAAGTTAGGACCAGGCGGGGAGCGCAGCACCAAGGAGCAGGGAGCGAAGGACCCGGGCGGGGAAGCCGGCAGTGAAAAGACTTCACCGCCGGCTTTCCCGTTCTGTGCTGCGCTTTCCCGCCGGTTATTTCAAATGAACAGCTGAGGTATCAGGTGATGCCGATCAGCTGTTCATTTGAAGTAGCCGGTGCCCTCAGAGGGTTCATGTGAGTTCATGCTTGACTGCATTGAATGAACTCACATGAACTTTCCCACGGTCGCACAGGTCAGCCTCACCTCCCAGACCCATCATGATTAGTGTGTGAGGGGGGCTGTGCGATGTGTGCGGGTGTGCGCGGTGTCTGTGCGATGTCTGTGGGTGTGTGCGGGTGTGCGCGGTGTCTGTGCGATGTCTGCAGGTGTGTGCGATGTCTGCCGGTGTCTGCGTGCAGGCAAACATAGGCCGATGTGACACTACTACTCCCATCGGCCTATGTCTGTCCCCCGTCCACTCGTGCCAGCAGGATCAGCTCGATGGGAGCAGTAGTTCCCATCAGCCTGATCCTGCTATTTAAATTGCCCTACTGTGTCCCCAATAAATTTTAAATACATGTCATTGGTGGCCAGTGGTTACCTACAATAAATTAGTTTATACATTACCTGTCCCCGCCGATCGCCACCTAAAATAAAGTAAAAAATAAAAAACTACACCTATACTCACCAAGACACCTAATTCCCCGAAGCCATCGATCTCCTGTAATAAAATATAAAATAATAAACCACAACCTTATCCTTACCCCTCCGTAGTAGTCCACGAGTGTCCCACGATGATCTCCAGTTTAGAGCAGCCACATAGAATGTGACCACTCTGAACCGCCGCCGCCGCTAGAATGATGGGGCCGTAAAGCAGCCCCGTCATTGCATAAGCGGGTTCGCCGAAGTTCAGGCAGCGCTGCTCCGGTTTGCTGCTTTACGGCCCCGCTGTACCGTGAGAAATTCCCACGGTACAGCAGTGCCGTAAAGGAGGTCTCCGGAGCTGCGCTGACTGAATGCACTCCGGTGACCTCAGTCAGTGGCTCCCGCTGCCGGGAGCGGACGTGTTCCCGGCAGTGTGAGCTTACAGCAGCAATGACAGCGGTCACATCTCCAGATGTGACAGCTGTGCATGGGAGATCAGCGCAGGAACGTGGACAGGTAACTATTTTTTTTTTTAGTAAACTAAGAATTAAATAAAATGGTGTGTTTTATTTCAAATAAATTATTTTTTTCTGGGTGTAGTGTGTGTTTTTTATTTTTAACACTTTGTAGGTTAGTAATGAGAGTGTCTTATAGATGACCATCATTACTAACCTGGGCTTCATGGCAGCTGGCGCTGACATGAACCCCACCACTATTACCCCCTGCCACCGCACCAGGGCAGCATGGAAGAGCGAGGCTAAGTGCCAGAATTGGCTCATCATATGGATGCGCCATTTCTGGGGCGGTTGACGGCTGGTGTTTCTAGCCTGGGAGGGGGCCAATATTCATGGCACCCTTCCTGGGCTATTAATATCAGCCCCCAGCTGTCTGCCTAGCCTTTGCTAGCTATTAAAATAGGGGGGACCCCACGTCATTTTTTTGGGGGTCCCCCATTTTAATAGCGAGTAAAGGCTAGGTATTCAGCTGGGGGCTGATATTAGTAGCCTGGGAAGCTCTGTGGGTATTACCCCCTTCCCAGGCTTAAAACATCTGCGCCAGCCATCAGCTTAACCTCCGCTAGAGACTAAAATTATGGTGGCTCCCACGCCAATTTTATTTTTAATAAATCCTTTATTTTAACACTAAATGACACTTGAGGGGTTAATAAAGATGCAGTCCCTAAATTATTATTTATTTTTTAATTAATTTTGACGTGGGCTTTGCCATATTTTTGTATGCCAGCCAGGTACAGCAGGCAGGAACGGGCTGCCCCCAACTCCCAGCTGCCTATTTGTACCTGGCCGGACACAACAATATAGGGAAGCCCTTTTTTTTTAAATTATTTCATGAAATAATTAAAAAAAAATTGACGTGGGGCTTTGCACTATATTTGTGTCCAGCCAGGTACAGCAGGCAGGAACGGGCAGCCCCCAACCACCAGCTGCCTATTTGTACCTGGCCGGACACAACAATATAGGGAAGCCCTTTTTTTTTAAATTATTTCATGAAATAATTAAAAAAAAATTGACGTGGGGCTTCGCCCTGTTTTTGTGTCCAGCCAGGTACAACTAGGCAGCTGGGGGCTGGAATCCGCAGCGCTGGGAGGCCCAAGCTTTCTGGGCCACCCGCGCTGCAAATTGTAGCCCGCAGCCACCCCGGAAAATGACGCGTTCATAGAAGCGCCATCTTCTGGCGCTGTACCCAACTCATCCAGGGCCCTGGTGCGGTGGCTCACTGGGTAATAAAGGGGTTAGGGCCAGCTTGGCATTATCAGCTGTCCCTAAGCCCGAAATTCATGGGGTCACGCCAATATTAGACATGACCACCATGAATTTCTAGTAAAGTATTTAAAAAAAACACAACACCCAGAAAAAGTCCTTTAATTGAAATAAACACACAATTCTTTATTGTTCTAAATTAAACCATACTTACCATCACGCTCATTCCAGCTGAAGCCAACGATCTCCTGCAATAAAAGAAAAATAATAAAGCAACCTCATCCTTACCTTTCCATGGTTCCCACGACAGCTTCAGCTCTGCTACATCGAGATGACAGGCTGGATCGCAGCCGAAAGCTGACATCCAGCCTGTCATCCCGCAGACACTGAGAAGCGCAGGCATGCTTGCGCTCCTCAGTGTCTTGCTGTGACGGCATAAAGATGAGCCGAGGTCATGTCCAATGAACTCGGCTCACCTCATGCACGTCACTGACAGCGTGGGAAAATTCTCCTGCACTCAGCGCTTCAGCGTGAGAATTCTCCCACGCTGTCAGTGACGTGCATGAGGTCAGCTGACATGGACATGACCTCGGCTCATCTTTATGCCGTCACAGCCTGACACTGAGGAGCGCAAGCATGCCTGCGCTTCTCAGTGTCCGCGGGATGACAGGCTGGATGGCAGCGTTCTGCTGCGGTCCAGCCTGTCATCTCGATGTAGCAGAGCTGAAGCTGTCGTGGGAACCATGGAAAGGTAAGGATGAGGTTGCTTTATTATTTTTCTTTTATTGCAGGAGATCGTTGGCTTCAGCTGGAATGGGCGTGACGGTAAGTATGGTTTAATTTAGAACAATAAAGAATTGTGTGTTTATTTCAATTAAATGACTTTATTCTGGGTGTTTGTGTTTTTTTTTTAACTTTGACTATGGGGTTAGTAATGGGGGTGTCTTATAGACGCCTCTCCATTACTAACCTGGACTTGATGTCAGCTGGCATTATAAGCTGACATCAACCCCAGCCCTATTACCCCACTGCCACCGCTACAGGGCAGTGGGAAGAGCGAGGCTAAGTGCCAGAATTGGCGCATCCTATGGATGCGCCATTTCTGGGGCGGCTGACGGCTGGTGTTTCTAGCCTGGGAAGGGGCCAATATTCATGGCACCCTTCCTGGGCTATTAATATCAGCCCCCAGCTGTCTGCCTAGCCTTTGCTAGCTATTAGGGGGGACCCCACGTAATTTTTTTGGGTGGGTCCCCCATTTTAATAGCTAGTAAAGGCTAGGTATTCCGCTGGGGGCTGATATTAGTAGCCTGGGAAGCTCTGTGGGTATTACCCCCTTCCCAGGCTTCAAACATCTGCCCCAGCTGTCTGCTTAACCTCCGCTAGAGCCTAAAATTACGGGGAACCCTACGCCAATTTTTTTTAAAATAAATCCTTTATTTTAACACTAAATGACAAGTACAGTAATCAACACTGTCACTGTACTTCATATATATGTGACTGACATGTTTCTATCTATCTAATCTTTGTGTGATTCTCTATTCCTTCTATTCTAAATTGTCGGGTACCGCTTGTAACGGGTCTGGGAGGCGGAACCTCTGAGCAACTATACAAGGGGGCGGTCCTTGTAAGGAAGCGGGTGGCTCCCAGGGAAGACGGGCAGGTAGTCACGGCAAGTGACAGGGACAATCTCTGGGTAGAAGGGCAGGTAGTCACAGCAAGTGACAGGGACAGTCTCTGGGTAGAAGGGCAGGTAGTCACAGCAAGTGACAGGGACAGTCTCTGGGTAGAAGGGCAGGTAGTCACAGCAAGTGACAGGGACAGTCTCTGGGTAGACTAGCAGACAGGTAGCAGGTGGACGCTCCCAGGTGAGCAGGCAAGAGTCTCTGGACCGGCAGGTGGTCACAGCAAGTGACGGCAGAGCCTCCAGGTAGGCTAGCAGGCAGGTAGCGGTGAGCGCTCCCAGGTGAGCGGGCAAGAGTCTCTGGACCGGCAGGTGGTCACGGCAAGTGACGGCAGAAACCTTGTTGCGGGCGCAGGACACACAGGCAGAAACAAAGTCTATTACGTCCTTGTGCAGGGTAGGCCACCAATAGTGCCGGGTGATAAGCTGGAGGGTCTTTTTCTGACCGGCGTGGCCAGCAAGCTTAGACGAGTGACCCCAGTGTAGGATCTTCTCCCGATCAGGTACCGTTACGAACGTCTTACCGGGAGGGAGACGATTTAGACTCACGGGGGCCACCTGCATTACTCTGGCGGGATCGATGATGTGTTTAGGTTCCTCCTCAAGATCAGACACCAGGAAGGATCGGGACAAGGCGTCAGCTTTGATGTTTTTGTCAGCCGGGCGAAAATGAAGAACAAAATCAAAGCGAGCAAAAAACAAGGACCACCGGGCTTGGCGCGGGTTAAGTCTCTGGGCACTCTGGAGGTAAGCCAAGTTCTTGTGGTCCGTGTAAATTATTACCGGGTGAAGAGCCCCCTCGAGCAGGTAACGCCACTCCTCCAATGCCAGCTTAATGGCCAATAACTCTCGGTCTCCTATAGAATAGTTGCGCTCGGAAGAGGAGAAGAGTTTGGAGAAGAAGCCGCAAGTTACCATTCTCCCGGAAGACGATTTTTGAGTAAGTATCGCTCCGGCTCCAGAGGAGCAGGCATCAACTTCCATGAAGAATTGCTTGTTGCCGTCCGGGCAATGCAGCACCGGGGCGGAAGAGAAAGCCTGTTTTAAGGAAAGAAAGGCTTCCTCAGCTTCGGGCGGCCATTCTCTGGGATTAGTGCCCTTACGGGTGAGCGCAGAGATAGGGGCAGTCCGGGAAGAGAAGTGCGGTATGAAGAGGCGGTAGTAGTTGGCGAAGCCCAGGAACTGTTGAATAGCCTTCAACCCCTCTGGTCGAGGCCACTTCTCGATGGCAGACAGTTTCTCAGGATCCATTCGTAGGCCGGTCTGAGAAATTATGTAGCCCAAAAAAGGAAGCGAGGTCTGCTCAAAGAGGCACTTCTCATATTTAGCGTAGAGGTGGTTCTGCCTGAGCCTGAGCAGAACCTGACGAACATCCCTCCGGTGTGTGGGGAGATCCGGAGAGAAGACCAAGATGTCGTCCAGGTACACCACTACGCAGGAGTAGAGAAGGTCCCGGAAGATGTCATTGACCAACTCTTGAAAGACGGCGGGAGCGTTACAGAGACCGAAGGGCATTA
Source organism: Phyllobates terribilis (assembly GCF_046119375.1). Lineage (NCBI taxonomy): Eukaryota > Metazoa > Chordata > Amphibia > Anura > Dendrobatidae > Phyllobates > Phyllobates terribilis. The sequence continues at coordinate 85,874,712 of NW_027362768.1, read as the reverse complement.
CCAGGTATTCATAGTGGCCGTCCCGGGTGTTGAATGCCGTCTTCCATTCATCCCCCTGACGGATACGGACCAGGTTATACGCCCCACGGAGGTCCAGCTTGGTGAAGATTCTAGCCCCCCTCAGACGGTCAAATAATTCCGGAATGAGCGGAAGGGGGTATTTATTCTTCACCGTGATCTGGTTAAGGCCTCTATAGTCTATACAGGGATGGAGTGAGCCGTCCTTCTTTTTGACGAAGAAGAAGCCTGCTCCCGCCGGGAAAGTAGATTTCCGGATGAATCCCCGGGCTAGATTCTCCTCAATATATTCTGACATGGATCGGGTCTCAGCAGCGGACAAAGGGTAAATGCGCCCACGGGGAGGAGTAGCGCCGGGCATCAGGTCGATTGGGCAGTCGTATGGTCTATGAGGAGGTAATGTCTCTGCCTCCTTTTTATTAAAGACGTCCGCATACGACCAATAAGGAGCCGGAAGACGGAAGACCAGGTAGATTGGCTGGAGTAGGAGAAGGACGGACAGGATGGACGGGAACTAAACAAGCCTTATGGCAGTCCTGTCCCCAGCGAAGGACTTCTCCGGTCTGCCAAAGAAAGCACGGGTGCATGTCTCTGAAGCCAAGGTAGGCCTAGTAAGAGGGCGTGAGAGAGTCCAGGCAGAACATGAAAGAAGATGCTCTCAGAGTGCAGCATTCCCACCTGCAGGGTTATGGATTCGGTGATGAGTTGGATGGGATGTGGTAAGAGGCCCCCATCCATGGCAGCGACAGATAAGGGTACAGCTAGAGGTTTGGTGGGAATGCAGTATTTCTCTACCAGAGACTGCGAAATGAGATTTCCGGCAGCTCCAGAGTCAAGTTGGGCTAGCTCAAAATAACGGTTCTCCCCGCAGATGATAGAGACCGACAGCAACAGAGATGGAGAGGGTTTACTCTTGTCTAGGACGACCTCTCTGAGCGATCCTAGACACAGGCGTTTCCCAACCTCTCCGGGCAGGAACGGATCCGGTGCTCCTTACTGCCACAGTAGAAGCAGCTCCCCTCGGCACGGCGTAACTCTTGACGGGTTTTGACCATCTTGGTCTGGTCGACCTGCATAGGCTCGGGTGAGTGCGCCTGGGGAGTAGCGGGAGAAGTGACAGGTTTCTGAAAGGTAGAGGCTAGACGTGGAAACCTCCTCTCACGGGTGACCTCTTTGGAGCATTCCTGGAACCGGATGTCAATCCGGGTGGCAAGAGTTATTAAGTCGTCGAGAGTGGTAGGTATGTCCCGACCGGCGAGTTCATCTTTAATACGGCCGGACAGACCCTCCCAAAAGACAGACACCAGGGCGTCGTTATCCCAGGCCAGCTCCGAAGCAAGGGTACGGAACCGTTACTTTGGCCCGGTCGGAGATAAACTGGTGGGACAGGAGTTCAAAGTGCAGGGTGAACTGGTTTATGAAGCCCCGAGCTTGAGCGGGGTCGCCTCCGAAGCGAGGAGGTGCAGAAAGCCGGGGTCCGGGGCAGGATGCCATGGTATTGGTGGGCAGCGGCGCTGCCGGGCTGCGAGTCATGACACTAGCGGTGGTTGCTGGTGGAGCAGTCAGAGTGTCCAGGCGAGAGTTGACATTCCGCAGATGACTCAGGATGGACTCCTGTTGGGACCTCTGACGGGACAGTTCATGACATAGGTCTGAGAGCGAGGGAGCTTGGGTGCCACCGGGTTCCATGGCCCGAGGAAACTGTAACGGGTCTGGGAGGCGGAACCTCTGAGCAACTATACAAGGGGGCGGTCCTTGTAAGGAAGCGGGTGGCTCCCAGGGAAGACGGGTAGGTAGTCACGGCAAGTGACAGGGACAATCTCTGGGTAGAAGGGCAGGTAGTCACGGCAAGTGACAGGGACAGTCTCTAGGTAGAAGGGCAGGTAGTCACAGCAAGTGACAGGGACAGTCTCTGGGTAGAAGGGCAGGTAGTCACAGCAAGTGACAGGGACAGTCTCTGGGTAGACTAGCAGACAGGGAGCAGGTGGACGCTCCCAGGTGAGCGGGCAAGAGTCTCTGGACGGGCAGGTGGTCACAGCAAGTGATGGCAGAGCCTCCAGGTAGGCTAGCAGGCAGGTAGCAGGTGAGCGCTCCCAGGTGAGCGGGCAAGAGTCTCTGGACAGGCAGGTGGTCACGGCAAGTGACGGCAGAGCCTCCAGGTAGGCTAGCAGGCAGGTAGCAGGTGAGCGCTCCCAGGTGAGCGGGCAGGCAGGTCCATAGACAGACTGACAGGTGTCGGAAGGCAGACCGTCGGACCGCAGGCTTGCAAGCAGGTAAGCGGATATCAGGCAGGTATCAAGCAGGAATCTGGCAGGTGACTAGCAGGTAACTGGTAACGGGACCTGAGGGCTGAAGCAGAGTGAAGGCTTTGCAACAACATTGCTCGGGCACCTCCATTTTGGAGGAGGTGCCTTAAATATGGTGAGGTCCTCCGGCCATTGGCCGGGGACTCCTTAGGACGGCACGCTCGGCCCCTTTAAGAGAGGGGGAGCGCGCGCGCGCGCACCCTAAGCACAGTGGCCAGGAAGCAGCGCGTGCTGCCAGCAGAGCGGGAGGAGGACGCCGGGCACGGAGCGGAGAGGTGAGGGGAACAGCGTCCCTGCCTAGCAGGAGGCAGGGACGCCGACGCTACACCGCTGCTGAATTGCCGGCCGGCTTTTTTAAAGAGACGGTGCATGAAAACACTATTATTTTTTTAAATAAATCCTTTACACTAAATGACCAGTACAGTAAGCAACACTGTCACTGTAATTCATATATATGTGACTGACATGTTTCTATCTATCTAATCTATGTGTGAAGCTCTATTCTTTCTGTTGTAAATTGTCGGGTACCGGTGTATGCCGCTGCTGAATTGCCGGCTTTTCGCGTAATACATTCTACATTATTCTTAGTTGTTTTACTTCATGTAGAATAAACCTACAAGGAAAGAAAGGGTTTATTTTCATTCCGATATTTGTGTCCCATTGACTTGCATTGGTTTCGGGTATCGGAATCGGCGATATCCGATACTTTTTGGGTATCGGTCCGATCCAATCCGATACGATATTTCCTGATATCGGAAGGTATCGCTCAACACTACTAATTAACTAATCCGTTTTCCATAGACTTCACTGTTAAAAAAACGGATCCAGCAGAGATCAGTTATTTAAAAACTAACTAGAAAGTTGTATCTACACGACTTTTTTCTAATGGATTGCTGCTGGATACAAATCACTACTGGACATGTAAACATAGCCTTACACCGTGACTGTCCCAAGGGATAATCGTGTTCTACTCTTCTGAACAAAATGGAAGATTACATCCCATAAATAACAAATTATCTTTACTTCGGAAAGAACACAATCTACTTTTCTGTCTGTTTGAAGTACTCTTGTACAGATGATTTCATCATCTTTATTCATGTATAACCTCATCTGTCTACGAGGAATTTTCAAAGTACGGTTATGGTCCTTTTATAAGGACACATAAATTGGCCATAACAAGTCCCTGTACTAGGTAAGGAATGTTCATATGAATCGTTCAGGCAAATTATCGCCTTGTAGAGAGGGCTCTTCAGGCTCAGGATGCAGGGAGGGGCAGAACCAGATCTGGAGAAAGAAGCATATTTCTAAGATATATTACAAAGTTTCCTGTATTTGCTTGTACAATCGATTTATGCAAAAGAATTGAACTGTTGATGTGTTTGTTACTCAGCTCTCCTGGATCCAGGGCCGAGCTCTCTGTCCTGCTTCTGCAGCCGTCGTCTCTCTCTTCTCCTCGAGTTGGACTGCCGAAGAATTCAGATAATTGGCGTCCGCCACACTGTCCCATTCCGTTATACTGTGCCTCCAGTCATATTAAGCTCTGCTATACTGCCAGTGTGTATCCTGACAAGCCCAACTCTGCTACATCATTGGGATCAATTACATTGACACTGTGGGCCTTTAGACATACCCACATCTGCTATGTTCCTGGGCTCTGTATTTTGCCTCTATGTGCATTCGGACTTACTCATCTTTGCTACATTGCTACAGCATTTCTCTTGACATACTTAACTCTGCTACATCGCTTGGATCTGCTACCTGAGGGGTGTAATCGTGACACCACTCCTCTCTAAAAAATGCAATTAAAACAAGTCAAATCATCGTATATAGCCCAAAATGATATGAATAAAACAGTTAGCTCACCATGCAAATATCAAGCCTTCACCTAGCTCAATCAATGTAAAAATAAAAAGGTTATGCATCACTGAAAATGGTGACAGAAAAGTAAACATTTTTTTTTTACAAATCTCTGATTTTTTTTCCACTTTAGGGTATGTTCCCACAATCAGGACCCGTTGCGGCCCCGACTATGCAGAACATCCACACCACTTCCCCCTGCATTATGCAAATGAGTGAACACGCATTTCTTTTTCACATGCAGACTTTCCTCATTGATGTTAATCTATGGGGAAAATCCACATGCGGACCCGCAAGAGAAATTGACATGCTGCGGGTCTCCGGCGGCCATTTTCCGGGAGTCCACTGCATAGAAGAGTTTGGAAGATACGGGGCCCTGGCTTTTACAAAATGTCGACGGAGCCCCCGACCACCGAACACCTCCTACTATAAGCATGGGGCCCTCAGCCATCTCCCAAAAAAAAAGTGCGTTTTATAATCCAAAAAATACAGTATTTTTTTCCATCCAAACCTAGCAGTGATGAAAACATGCAAATGGGATTATATGGAATCCTGTTCACTGACACGTAATATCTATTTACTGCATTAAAAATGAGCATCAGCCATCATGCATGTTACTGCCACTTAGATTGGGAAATGTTCACGTAGATATGCTACAGAAATTTCTGACACAGTCCACCATTGGTCTGATTTGGATTTGCAGAAAGTCATGCACAAAGTGCAAACACAAGCCCATTCACATGTATACAACATGTCTCACATGTGTGATCATACCTTTATACAAAGTAACTTGTCATTTATATTCAGAAGAGAATAGTATACAGCTGTAATTTCAGTCTGACTCGGACAGGCCCACAGGTGAACAGGGGACTTCTTCAGTGGGCCCCTTGTTAATTGTTTAGAAGCATAACTAAATCTGTGTACTAGGGTCAGGTTATTTTTACATCTAGAAAGAGTGGGCCCGCAGAATCCAAGTTGCTGGTGGGGCTTGGGTACCTCACTCCAACACTGATTACAGTAGATATTAAGCTGGAATACTATGTATAGAACTGCACACAACATAACGGACTGTTATAACCTTTAAATAAGATGTACATTTAGATGCAAAGATGCCTATGATCCTCTAAATTCTCAGGAAAACTACTCAGAAATCACGAACCTTTGACTTTTCTTCTATTTATATCTTCTGGAACATTAATCTGCAATCATAGTAACTAGTTTGAATCATAATGTGCCAAGACCATAAGCTGTTTATGCCAAGTAGTGACTGGTAACTGTCTGACCGTCATATACAAGTTTTGCATACACATACAGTATTTAAAATTGAAGCCCTATCTAACTGCAATCCATGTATTTTGGGGGAAAAAGTTGTAAAAGGGTTACATTTCAAATTTGAAACTGTTTTATTACCGCAGCTTCTATGAATCACTGCACATCGCAGTGAGCTCATTCTGACAACCCTTATCTTTCTTCTTCTGAACCATCTTCTATGCTGATTTAGGGCCACATCAAAGTTGAACTAATGTTTAGGAGAGATCAATGTTAAAGACTTTTAATTAGTGTTGAGCGAGCATGCTCGACACAGCTCGGTACTCGCCCGAGCATCTCACTACTCGGGATGTTCGGCGAGCACCGAGCATTTCCGGGTTACTCGGGCGGGAGCTCGGGTCTCCGCCTTGCACGTTTGGCGCTCTTTACAGAGCCAATGAACATGCAGGGATTGCAAGCCAGTCACTGTAATGCCGCAGCCATGTTATTTGTGGGCATTACAGTGATTGGCTGGCCGCACAGCGTCACCTCGATTATTTAAAACCGGGCGCCGCCATCTTGGACACAGTCGCTCCGGATCAGCCAGTGTAGGGTCAGTGCTGCTGAGCTAGGGAGAGATTTATACTCCGAAATAGTTAGTGTAGGGTCTCTAAAGGCTGCCAAATCAAACAAACAGTCCTTCTCAGGACTAATATCCATCCAGATATCAGGCAGGCAGGCAGGCTGTATAGGAGACGCAGTGGTTATACCAGAAAACGCTACATTACAGTCCTGTGTGCTCCTGTTGGTCAAATTGCTAGACTTATCACCCAGGTCTCAGGGGCCAGGAAAATTTTTTTTTTTTCATCTAAATCCTGTATTTTTTTTCCCTCAGTCAGACTGTACAAATACGCATCTTATTAACCTTTTGGTATTCCCCCCCAAAAAAAAAAAAAAATTGAGTGTGTCTGTAACTATTCAGACACCAATATATCTGTTTAAAAGAGTCTGGTGTAGGCCAGAAAAATAGAACTGTGGTTTTGCAGTTCCACGGGTCAAATCTCTGTATTATCCTGTTTTTGGCATTTTTTGCCGTAAAAAAAAACTGTAATAGTGTCTCCCTGACTGGTCAGACACCAATATATCTGTTTAAAAGAGTCTGGTATAGGCCAGAAAAATATAACTGTGCTTTGCAGTTCCACGGCTCAAATCTCTGTATTATCCTGTTTTTGGCATTTTTTGCCGTAAAAAATACCCGTTATAGTGTCTCCCTGACTGGTCAGACACCAATATATCTGTTTAAAAGAGTCTGGTGTAGGCCAGAAAAGTATAACTGTGGTTTTGCAGTTCCACGGATCAAATTTCTGTATTATCCTGTTTTTGGCATTTTTTGCCGTAAAAAAAAACAGTAATAGTGTCTCCCTGACTGGTCAGTCACCAATATATCTGTTTAAAAGAGTCTGGTGTAGGCCAGAAAAATATAACTGTGGTTTTGCAGTTCCACAGTTCAAATTTCTGTATTATCCAGCTTTTGGTATTTTTTCCGTAAAGAAAAACAGTAATAGTGTCTCCCTGATTGTTCAGACACAAATATATCTGTTTGAACGATTCTGGTGTAGGCCCAAAAAAATATAACTGTGGTTTTGCAGTTCCACGGTTCAAATCTCTGTATTATCCAGCTTTTGGTATTTTTTCCGTAAAGAAAAACAGTAATAGTGTCTCCCTGATTGTTCAGACACAAATATATCTGTTTGAAAGAGTCTGGTGTAGGCCAGAAAATATAACTGGGGTTTTGCAGTTCCACGGTTCAAATCTCTGTGTTATCAAGCTTTTGGCATTTTTTCCGTAAAGAAAAACAGTAATAGTGTCTCCCTGATTGTTCAGACACAAATATATCTTTTTGAAAGATTCTGGTGCCTGCATACCCAGGCTCGTTCTTGTATTTCTTTGCAGTAGCAGTTCCTGTCTGAACTGTATCCTAGCCTGTTACCTGTTTGTCTCTATGTCCGTACCTCCCCTTTTCCTGCAGTACCTGAACCTGCACCTTACTCCAACTCGTTGTCTCTGTACTTCTGTTTGTGAGTTTTGTGTCCACTCGCTACTTCATAGGAAGTACCTTGTGTGTATCTGGTTCTGCTTGTCCCTTTTCCCTACCTCCGTATCTTCCTGTATTTTCCAGTCTGTTCCATGTGAACAGAGCCCTGTCCTCTCTGCCTTGTCCACTGCACCTGCGGTTTTGCTCTGCTCTGTCTTGCCCACCGCTCCGGCGGTTTCTCTCTGCTCTGACTTGCCCCCCGCTCTGGCGGTTTCCCTCTGCTCTGCCTTACCCATCGCTCCGGCGGTTTCTCTCTGCTCTGACTTGCCCACTGCTCCGGCGGCTTCTCTCTGCTCTGACTTACCCACCGCTCCGGCGGTTTCTCTCTGCTCTGACTTGCCCACCGCTCCGGTGGCTTCTCTCTGCTCTGACTTACCCACCGCTCCGGCGGCTTCTCTCTGCTGTGACTTACCCACTGCTCCGGCGGCTTCTCTCTACTCTGTCTTGCCCACTGCTCCGGCAGCTTCTCTCTGCTCTGCCTTGCTCACCGCACCAGCGGTTTCTCTCTGCTCTGACTTGCCCACCGCTCTGGCGGTTCCGCTCTGCTCTGCCTTGTCCACTGCACCTGCGGTTTCGCTCTGCTCTGCCTTGCCCACCGCTCCAACGGTTCCACTCTGCTCTGCCTTGCCCACCGCACCTGCAGTTTTCGCTCCGCTCTGCTTGCTCACTGCACCAGCAGTTCCTCTCTGCTCTGCCTTGTCCTCCGCTCCGGCGGTTTCGCTTTACTCTGCTTGTCTACCGCATCTGCGGCTCTGTACCTGTCTCCCAGTCTGTACTGGACCCTATCCAGCCTGCGCTCCAACCTGCTAGTACCTCCCGGTCTGCACTCCAGCCGTGCTTGCCAGTATCTCCCTGTCTGCATACCAGCCGTGCTTGCCATTGCCCACCTGTCTGCATACCAGCCGTGCTTGCCAGTGCCCACCTGTCTGCATACCAGCCGTGCTTGCCTGTGCCCACCTGTCTACATACCAGCCGTACTTGCCAATACCCACCTGCCTGTATGCCAGTCTAGTCTGCCTGTTCCTGCATTCCCTGGTGTGGGTCAAAAACTGTGGCCGGGGTCTGACCTGGAGTCGCACCTGGTCCCTCTGCTCGGTTCCTCCTGGGTCCACGGAGTCGACTAAGCCGCCGTGCGACCTAGGTCGGATCGGGTGGATACTTAGCTACGCCCCTCCAGGCACTCCTCAGCTCATGATACAGTGGGAACACAAATCACGCTCACGCCAGTCAGTCCGGGCACGAGTGTAACAACTGCGACCTCCACCATTCTTCCAAGGGGCATTAAAACCATCTTGTTAAGCTACTGCGACCTCCACCACTTCTCCAAGGGGCATTAAAACCATCTTGTTAAGCTACTGCGACCTCCACCATTCTTCCAAGGGGCATTAAAACCATCTTGTTAAGCTACTGCGACCTCCACGTCTCTTCCAAGGGGCATTAAAACCGTCTTGTTAAGCTACTGCGACCTCCACCATTCTTCCAAGGGGCATTAAAACCGTCTTGTTAAGCTTCTGTGACCCCCACCACTTCTCCAAGGGGCATTAAAACTGTCTTGTTAAGCTACTGCGACCTCCACCATTCTTCTAAGGGGCATTAAAACCGTCTTGTTAAGCTACTGCGACCTCCACCACTTCTCCAAGGGGCATTAAAACCGTCTTGTTAAGCTACTGCGACCTTCACCACTTCTCCAAGGGGCATTAAAACTGTCTTGTTAAGCTACTGCGACCTCTACCACTTTTCCAAGGGGCATTAAAACCGTCTTGTTAAGCTACTGTGACCTCCACGTCTCTTCCAAGGGGCATTAAAACCGTCTTGTTAAGTTACTGCGACCTCCACGTCTCTTCCAAGGGGCATTAAAACCATCTTGTTAAGCTACTGCGACCTCCACCACTTTACAAGGGGCATTGATATTGTCTTTTTATTCCACTGCGACCTCCACCATTCTTCCAATGGGCATTGTATTTCCTCCTAATTTTAGTCAGCTTTTGCTGGGTAGAAGGTTTTTAGTATGCTGTAATCCACGCCTACAAGACATGGGTGGTTGACTGGCCTGATATTGATGTGAATGGTCCCTGTTCCTCCTGCTCTTTCTCCTTTGCCACCACCTCATCCATCATTCATCTCCTGAAGCTTTGTTTTAACGGGAGTCATAGAACTGGGATAGTAGCAGGAAAACATCCAGCAATCCTCGGAGGAGGTAGGATATGCGCCAAAACGCTGACCACCTCAGGCCTAGCCGCTACTACATACATGCGCTTGCATTCCAAGAAAACAAAGCAGACGCTAACTTCTATCATCATCATCATGCTCCTCATCTTGGCACTCTCAACTCCCCTGATGGAGAAGCCAGGGCCCACCGGAGGAGTCTGGTTCTCTGGTGGGCTCGTCCAATGCTGCCCTAAAGCAGGCCGGGCTAAAAAAAGTGTGTGGGGGGATGTTCCAAGGAGAAATGGGGGCGGCTGGGGACCGAGTATGGACACCCAGCCGCCCCCTGGTGGCTGGGGACTGAGCGTGGACACGGCGGCTGGGGACTGAGTATGGATACCTCGCTGCCGAAGCAGCCATGAGGTAGTGGCCAGCTTCGGCCTCCTCCATACTAAAAGGCCCCATTTCAAGTGCAAGCTAGCAGTATGGTATTGCAGCCTGGGGGTGGGTGGGTGGCCGCCTGCATACTTGCGCTTGCTTTGCAAGGAATGGGGGAGGTACAATTGAACACTGCCCTGGGACAAGGACTTGTACGGGGATAGTTGCAAGTCTGCATCTTCTGATGCGGAAAGGATCACTTCTGATGGGCACACTTTTAGGCAGTGACCTGGGTGTCAGAGATGCTTCCAGGGGTCTTCCCCATGCTGTTCCCATGTCTTTTCAGCACTGTATGCATGTGTCACACAGCACATGGCCAGATAAGATTGTAAAATGTTAAAATGACATTTCCCGGTGAATGCATTTGTCACGGTTGAAAGCAATACAAAAGTGCAAAAACGCATAAAAAATGCTACTTGTGAACATAGCCCAAGGTGTGGAGGAGTATTTTTGTTTCTGGTTATTTATTTTACCTTATACACAAGTCTTTAACCCTGAGCCCTCACTGAACCGAGCACATGTCAGCTGATTCTTACAGCTGACATGTGCCCGCAACAGCCGCGGGTGGAATCGCGATCCACCCGCGGCTGTTAACATGTTAAATGCCGCTGTCAATCTCCGACAGTGGCATTTAACGCGCGCTTCCGGGTTGCGCGTCATAAGCCCCGCCCATCGGCGACCCCGTCACGTGATCGCGGGTCACCGATGGGCATGACAACCCAGGGTCTGCAGCAGACGCCTGTGGTTGTCATGATCTCGTCGCTATGAGCGCCACCTAGTGGTCGGCGCTCATAGCACAGGACCATTTTTGCTATATGCAGGGGATCTGCTGATCCCCTGTATGTAGCAGAGACGATCAGACAACTGCTGCTTCTAGTCTCCTATGGAGACTATTGAAGCATGCAGTAAGTGAAAAAAAAATGTTTTTAAATCACCCCCCTTTCGCCCCATTCAAAATAAAATATAAAAAAAAAAACCCACATACACATATTTGGTATCGCCGCGTTCAGAATCGCCCGATCTATCAATATAAAAAAAGAATTAATCCGATCGGTAAATGATGTAACGTGAAAAAAATTCTAAACGCCAGAATTACGCTTTTTGGTCGCCGCAAAATTGCAATGAAATGCAATAACGGGCGATCAAAACATCGGATCTACCCCAAAATGTTATCAATAAAAACGTCAGCCTGGCGCGCAATAAATAAGCCCTCACCCAGCCCCGGATCACGAAAAATGGAGACGCTACAGGTCTCGGAAAATGGCGCTATTTTTTTTTAGTTTTTTTTTACCAAATTTTGGAATTTTTTTTCAGCACTTAAATATAAAATAACATATACATGTTTGGTGTCTACGAACTCGTTATGACCTGGAGAATAAGAATGGCAGGTCAGTTTTAGCATTCAGTGAACGTGGTAAAAAAATATAAATAAAAAACAACTGTAGTATTGCACTTTTTTTGCAATTTTACCACACTTGGATTTTTTTTCCCGTTTTCCTGTACACGATATGGTAAAACTAGTAATGGTGTTGAAAAGTACAACTTGTCCCGCAAAAAATAAGCCCTCACACGGCCATATTGTCCAAAAAATAAAGACGCTATGGCTCTGGGAACAAGGGGAGCAAAAAACGAAAAAGCAAAAACGACAAAACCCAAGGTTGCGAAGGGGTTAATACCTCTGACCATGTTGTTGACAGCAGTGACCTGGGGGTCAGAAATGCTTCCTGGGGCGATGCCCATGCTGTCCCCATGTATTTTGAGCACTGTCACTATCGTTTTTGGCACTTTTTAGGCTTTCTACAGACTGCCAGGGGTGCAGCCGCAAAAATGCTCGGGTCTCCCATAGACTAACATTGGGCTCGTTGCTCGGGTCGAGCACCCGAGTATCACGGCGAGCTCGGCCCGAGCTTCGAGCACCTGAGCATTTTAGTGCTCGCTCAGTCAACACTACTTTTAATGCATATTTATAATTATTTGGATACAGTAAAATTACTTCTTTCTTCAAATCAGTTGTTTGTTGAATTCCAGTAATGTGCTTGATGATACAGTAAAATTATGTTTTTTTATCGTGTGTTTCTTATGAGTCAAACATTTCTGAAATATCCTTTTTACTATACTGTGGAGAGTAATATACCATCTTCTTGGTTATTTTGCAGTATTTTATTACATTGACAATACAGAAGAATTATTTGCAGACTGGAAATCGTTCCTAGACAATCAAATCTTATTGTCTCATTATTAGGTCCATATACTATACAGAAACACAGAGTCGTCACTAATTCTCAAATGGAAAGAATATGATGTAGCTTTGCTGGAATCGTAAATGCTATTGACAGGATCTGTTCTCTTCTCACCAGAGCCTTTGTCAAAAGAAAACGTTAGGAGAGTTCTCCAACAAACGATCAATGTAGGCCTCCAATAAGTTAAGACTGTCTTCACATTGAAATTGCAACACCAAAAAGAACAAGTCATAACATTATGCAAATTGAGGAAGTAGCAGATGTTGCTAAGGTCTACAAATGAGCAAATTTTCAAGTACCCAGCTCCTTTCAATGGCATGCAGGAGGGCATAAAAGCCAGATTAAAAGCCATTTTTTTAGTCACTCTAAACCTAAAAAATTGGATCTAGTGGGATGATTGTGTAATGCCTTCTATTCATCAACGTGCCAGTTATAGCCACTTGTCACTAACTGCGAGGGATGGAATCCTTGAACTGATAGAGGCCTTGGTTTATCATGGAGGTGTGACACCCCAGGGGTCTGGTTGCCACAGTGATAGAGATATTACGTCTGAGAGCAGGTGGGAGGTCTCTTGGTCAGGAATCCTGTGCATGCCACACCTCCTGCCCAGTCCTGGGAGGGGAAGAACTTCCCCTATATAAAACTGGGGCTGAGGCAGGGTTAGGGAGTTAAGAAGGAGAGTTAAGAAGAGGAGCAGCTATAGGAAAGAGAGATCCGGAGCTCAGTGGGAGCAGTGCTACAAGGAATCAGGGGCTGGCAGCTGTAGAGCTCGCCCTGATTGAAGAATTATCACCGGACCCGGAGTCCGAGGCTGTGGGGACTAATCCTTACCCAGCAGCAGAAACCGACCGGCAGGGAATTTCAGGTCCTCTGGCCAAGAAACCCGAAGGCACGGTCACACGCGTGGGACCAGCACCGCCGTCGTGGAGCGGAAGCCACTTGAAGGCCCCGAGTCACCGGCCATACGGGTGAGCACCACACGGTACACTCAGGGACGTGGGCTACTTTTACCCGCCTCTAGCAAGGTAGCCAGAAGAGTACAATTAGTTGGGGAGGCCTACAACTCCGCCTGGCCAGGGGAAATCCCATCTGCTCAAAGACTGACCAGGCCCCGATCTCTAGCCAGTACTCCGGGAGGGTCTATCTTTATCACCAGTAAAGACCCTGAACTACACCGCATCGTCTCTGAGTGGTTCCTGCTACCCCCATCATCCACGTCGGCTGCCCTGAGGCCATACCCCTCCCGTTGGGGGTTATACCATCTACGCTGCACAATTGTACCACCGGCCTCAGCGGTCTGCCCTGCAGCGGCAGCTCCATAGCTGCATTCAACGGGTGGCGTAGTCGTCCAACATCTACTGCTAATACTCAGCCACACAGTTTGACTCCCTGGGCACGGACCGGGTCACCGCCACGAGACTACTACCCCCAACAGGCCCGGCTCCGGGTAGTCCCCGCGTGCGCAACGCTACACCAAGTAGGCCCAGGGGCGCGTCAGAGGCAGATTGCAAAGTGAGTAGGTTGAGATGTCAGCTGTGTTCATTGCTTTGTGTCATAGTGTTTGGGAGAACAATGACGAATTGAAATGATCACAAGAGATGCACGGAGGCAAATCTCTGCTCGAACAGATCGTCAGAGTAGAAGAATGATGTGTAGTGATCCATTCTGTACTGTAATAAAAGTGGACATCAGAAGGCGTTTACACGACATTAGGCTACGAGCCAGACATCCAGCTACAAGTGTTCCATTGACTTCACGCCACCAATGTCAAAGGCTATCAAGGTACAAAGTAAGACAGCAGTGGAGGCTGGACTGGAGGTCTATCTTCTTCAGTTATGAGTCCTGCTTTTGTGTTGAATGCAATGATAGCTGGAGATTAGTCTGGTGATCACATGGGCAATGCTATGAGAAGACATTCACAAGGGAACATCACACCAGTCCTACACCCTGGGTTATGTAGTGGGATGGCATAATATACGGTATCCAGACCCCTCCAGTCTTCATTCTAGCTCAGCATTTCATTGATTTTCTTGTATAATCAGTGGTACGGTCAATTCTCTGAAGTGTCCTAGGAGCTATTTATCTACATGACAATGCCAGGTTGCATTTTGGTTGTGCTACTATGAGCAGCCTGCATGGCCTAAATGTGCTACCATGGCCTGCAGGGTATCCGGATCTGTCTCCCAGCAAGCATATCTGGGACATCCATGGTTAACAATTGCAAAAGGAGCTGCTAGCAGCTGACCTTTGATGATTTGCCCAATTGTATTCAGTATGGCAGAACATACATCAGACACCATTAAACCTCATTAGTAGCAGCCAAGGTTGTAAGTGTGGCGATTTCTGAACGTGGTGCTCATACTTAAAGGGGTTGCCCACTACTTTTACATTGATGCCCTATCCGTAGGAATAGGAGGCGGATGTGCAGAACACCGCGGCGGCCACTACCACTTGACAGCGGAGCCCCGCAGGTGAGCACTTCCGGCCGGCGGCCGCTGCCGCCGGCACCGATAACATCTGGTCGGCGGGGGTGCCATGTGTGGGAGCCCGGCCGATAATACATTGATGCCCTATCCTATGGATAGGGCATCAATGTAAAAGTAGTGGACAACTTCTTTAACACTGAATAAAACAAATTGTTTTGAAAATTATGTTTCCACTTTTTTATCATTAGCATATCATTAATATGTCTATCTATCCTGTGATTTTCACAATTCTGCAGCTTTTCCTTCTTGGTGTTGCAATTTCAATGTTGAGTGTGGTAGATTGGCTCACTCAGCTGCTCAAAGAGGTAGTCACAGGAACACTTTCCATTTAAGTTTTCAACTGGTTTATTAAAAATGCATCTTATAAACCAGTGCAAAATTAGGTAAACAAACACGACCCTTCTGGCATAACGGGAAAAACAAAATAGCATACAGTATAGTCTGTGCGACTGCGGGGTTTTGTCCAGATGAAAGGAATAAGGTGGATCAAAACGTTTTTTTTAAAAAAAGAAGACTGTGTCAAAAACATATCCCAAGACATTCAGATTGTGCTCTGTCTTGTAGTGTCGTAGGGCAGATACAAATGAATTCTGTAAGGTTTTGATCACACTCTTGGGAGAATACATGACATTTCATTATAATAATGAGAACTGGGTATTTGAAAGCAAGATTTAGCAGTATCTATGGCATATTATTCAATGTATTACCCTTATAACAATGTAAGAAGGATGTCACCATAATGAACTCTGTTATCACTACAGATCTGATACAAGCAAAAGCCTTAGCTGTGTTAATGGATAAACGCGATTGCTTCTGATGAATTCTAGCACCTAGAGCTTGTTATCCATCACCTACATAATTGAAATTTATTGCTCGTAGCTATGATGTGTTTCACTAACGTAGGAAACATGCCCTTGTTTGAAGGTATAAACTTTAAGTTTGTGCCATGTACGATATCAGTGTCCAGGGGTGGATTAAGAGTAGCAAGGGCTCCGGGCAGTTTAGAAGGCGCGGGCCCCCCCACACACACACACACCTGATGTATCACATGTCACATGATCCCCTGTGATAGATCATGTGATAGTTCACGTGAAATTAATTTGTCACAATATTAATTATAATAATTTTTTTTAGGCTGCGTGCCCACTATTAGGCTGTGTGCCCACTATGCGTTTTTTCAGCGTTTCCGCAGCGGCAATTCCGCTGCAGAAACGCTTAAAAAACGCTTAGTAGAAGGTCTGACATGTTCCCCAATGATAATCCGCATGTGCTGTGCACATGCTGCGGAAATTTCCGCTGCGGATTATCACTGCGGAAAAATCTGCAGCATTACCAATTATTTTGCGTTTTCGCCGCCATTGACTTTCATTAGAACGCATGGAATCCGCATCACTGCATCTGTAAATGCGAAATCCATGCGTTTCAATGTGCGGATGATACCCGGGTTTGGAGAAGAGGAGACTCTCCTCCGGACCAGGGTACCATAGAACCTGTAAAAAAAGAATAAAATAAAAAATAAATATTATACTTACCTTCTGATGGCCCCCGATGTCTTTATCCGATGCGTCCTGGCTTGCCGACAGCTCGTGATGGTCTGAAAAGGACCTGCCATGATGTCATTTAGTCATGTGACGGGTCACGCGACCGCTGACGTCGGCAGGCCATCAGAAGCATTTATTTTTTATTTTTTACCATTCTTTTACGGTCACACTATATAAATCCATGCTGGTTGCATGGATTTATATAGTGTGACCAAGTTGTCAAGCACTTTCCAAGTGATGCTAAAATCGCTTGGAAAGCGCTTGTTAACCCGCATGTGGAAATGCATGTGAAGAACTCTTCACATCCGCATGTCCCTGGCAGGAGAAACCCATGTACAATCCGCATGCGTTTTTTCTGCCAGGGAGATGCAGAAACGCTTAGGAAAAATCCGGAGCATTTCTGCATTGTGGGCACATAGCCTTACATTAATTGTATGACTCAATATTGAGCACACGTAGCCATCTATACACAGTGGGAGGCTGCACGTAGCCATCTGTACACAGCAGGAGGTCGCACGTAGCCATCTATACACAGCGGAAGGCCGCACGTAGCCATCTGTACACAGCAGGAGGCCGCACATAGCCATCTATACACAGCGGGAGGCCGCACGTAGCCATCTATACACAGCAGGAGGCCGCATGTAGCCATCTATACACAGCGGGAGGCCCCACGGTGCCATCTATACACAGCAGGAGGCCACACGTAGCCATCTATACACAGCAGGAGGCTGCACGTAGCCATCTATACACAGCAGGAGGCAGCACGTAGCCATCTATACACAGCAGGAGGCCGCACGGCGCCATCTATACACAGCAGGAGGCCGCACGTAGCCATCTATATACGGCGGGAGGCCGCACTAAGCCATCTATACACAGTGGGAGGCTGCATGTAGCCATCTATACACAGCGGGAGGCAGCACCTAGCCATCTATACACAGCAGGAGGCCGCACGTAGCCATCTATACACAGCAGGAGGCTGCACGTAGCCATCTATATACAGCGGGAGGCCGCACGTAGCCATCTATACACAGCGGGAGGCCGCACGGCGCCATCTACACACAGCAGGAGGCCGCACGTAGCCATCTATATACAGCGGGAGGCCGCACTAAGCCATCAATACACAGCGGGAGGCCGCACGTAGCCATTTATACACAGCGGGAGGCCGCACGTAGCCATCTATACACAGCAGGAGGCCGCTCGTAGCCATCTATACACAGCAGGAGGCTGCACGTAGCCATCTATACACAGCAGGAAGCCGCACATAGCCATCTATACAAAGCGGGAGGCCCCACGGCGCCATCTATACACAGCAGGAGGCCGCACGTAGCTATCTATACACAGCAGGAGGCTGCATGTAGCCATCTATACACAGCGGGAGGCCACACGTAGCCATCTATACACAGCGGGAGGCTGCACGGCGCCATCTATACACAGCAGGAGGACACACGTAACCATCTATATACGGCGGGAGGCCGCACTAAGCCATCTATACACAGCAGGAGGCAGCACCTAGCCATCTATACACAGCAGGAGGCTGCACGTAGCTATCTATACACAGCTGGAGGCTGCACGTAGCCATCTATATACAGCGGGAGGCCGCACGTAGCCATCTATATAGAGCGGGAGGCCGCACAGCGCCATCTATACACAGCAGGAGGCCGCACGTAGCCATCTATATTCGGCGGGAGGCCGCACTAAGCCATGTATACACAGCGGGAGGCAGCACCTAGCCATCTATACACAGCAGGAGGCCGCACGTAGCTATCTATACACAGCAGGAGGCTGCACGTAGCCCTCTATATACAGCGGGAGGCCACACGTAGCCATCTATGCACAGCGGGAGGCCGCACGTAGCCATCTATGCACAGCAGGAGGCCGCACGGCGCCATCTATACATAGCAGGAGGCCGCACGTAGCCATATATATATGGCGGGAGGCCGCAGTTAGCCATCTATACACAGCGGGAGGCCGCACCTTGCCATCTGTACACAGCAGGAGGCCGCACGTAGCCCTCTATACACAGCAGGAGGCAGCACGTAGCCATCTATATAGAGCGGGAGGCCGCACGTAGCCATCTATACACAGCAGGAGGCCGCACTTAGCCATCTATACACAGCAGGAGGCAGCACGGCGCCATCTATACACAGTGGGAGGCCGCACGGCGCCATCTATACACAGCAGGAGGCCGCACGTAGCCATCTATACACAGCAGGAGGCCGCACGTAGCCATCTATACACAGCAGGAGGCTGCACAGCGTCATCTATAAACAGCGGGAGGCCGCACGGCGCCATCTTTACACAGCAGGAGGCCGCACGTAGCCATCTATACACAGCAGGAGGCCGCACGTAGCCATCTATACACAGCAGGAGGCTGCACGGCGCCATCTATACACAGCAGGAGGCTGCACGTAGCCATCTATATAGAGCGGGAGGCCGCACATAGCCATCTATACACAGCAGGAGGCCGCACTTAGCCATCTGTACACAGCAGGATGCTGCACGGCGCCATCTATACACAGCGGGAGGCCGCACGGCGCCATCTATACACAGCAGGAGGCCGCACGTAGCCATCTATACACAGCAGGAGGCCACACGTAGCCATCTATACACAGCAGGAGGCTGCACGGCACTATCTATACACAGCGGGAGGCCGCACGGCGCCATCTTTACACAGCAGGAGGCCGCACGTAGCCATCTATACACAGCAGGAGGCTGCATGTAGCCATCTATATACAGCAGGAGGCCGCACGTAGTCATCTATACACAGCAGGAGGCCGCACGTAGCCATCTATACACAGCAGGAGGCCGCACGTAGCCATCTATACACAGCAGGAGGCTGCACGGCGCCATCTATGCACAGTGACAGCAGGTGGCCGCACACAGTCACGCACACACAAACATATACAGACATATACATACACACATAAACACATTTGAAACACAAAAATACATATAAACAGACATCACACAATGATATCTGCCTGCACTCACACACACACTCTCACACACACACTCTCACACACACACTCACACACACTCACCATCCCCCGGCTCCAGTCCTCCTGCTCCTCTCCGGTGCAGCAGTGCAGGCCGGGCGCGCACTGCGTGACGTCACAGCTAGGAGACACGGCCGCGCACAGGGCCGTGTCTCCTAGCTGTGACGCGGCTGGGCCATCACACAGGGAAGTTAACAGCTGCAGTGCTGGCACGGCCGAAGAAGAAGCAGCGGCCGTGCGCAGCTGCTGGGGGAGCGGTCCGGGGGCCCCCCCGCCTTTGACTGCCGGTATGTGCCGCGGCGCCGCACATATAATGAGGGCAATCTGGCCATAGACACCCTGGAGGCACGGGGCCCCGGGCGGTAGCCCAGATTGCCCTCATTATAATCCGCCTATGTCAGTGTCCTCTTTTGTGGCAAGAAGGTCATTGTGTTTCTCCATGCCCCAGGCATGCTGTGATAACATTTTTTGTACCCCCTAAAGTTACAGTGGCATGTAAAAGTTTGTGCACCCCTGGTCAAAATTACCGTTATTGGAACAGTTAAGCAAGTTGAAGATGAAATGATCTCTAAAAGGGCTAACATTAAATATGGCTGTCTGGGTTTTTATAAAGCTGGGAAATTTGCAAGCCATGAACAAGCCATGATCCTAACAGACAAATTAAGGTCTGAAACCTTGATCAAAGTTATCTGAGCACACAAATCTCCAAGGGTAACCAAACTTTTGCCTCAGCCCATTTTCCTTTTTGTAATTTTTAAAATGTAACATATGAAGATATATCTTTTTTTTGCCTAAAATACAAAGGAAATGTGTCATCTTTAACTTTAGTCCTCTTAGATATCATTTCATCTTCAACTTCTTAACTGTTCACAATAACAGTAATTTTGGCCAGGGGTGCCCAAACTTTTACATGCCACTATAAGCCTCAAAGTGAGAGAGACTGAGCGATGAAGGACAGTTGAACATGTAGCGCCCCGAGGGTTCGGTTGCTACAGAGGTATTGCATCTCACCCAGGGGTGTGATATCTCACTTCCAGGTAAGGATGGAATGTGGCTCAGGACCCTAACACCCACATGCATTACACCACATTTCTGGGGGACAGGGCGACAATGCTCCCGGGTGTGTGCACAACGGTCCCTGTCCCTGGCTGGAGTGGGTCGAGGGAACACTTAGGAAGGGGGAACCCAGTAGTGTGTGGGTGGGGAGAGTAGATTCTGGGTGCACTGAAAGTAGGAGTATATAAAGGGGGCACCATCTTAGAGTCAGGGAAGAGAGGTGAGAGAGCAGAGAGAGGAGAAGGCTGGGAGCAGGGGCTCTCAATGGGCTCTGCTCCGCAGGCAGGCCAAGTCTCAAGGCCTGGTCCTGGAGGACAGGAAAGGAAAGGAGAGGAACGGAGGAAGCTCCAGGAGAAGACTGAAGGGACCCCGGGGGTGCGGACCGGCCAGCCGCCACCGTATGCCCGCCGCTACCAGAGTAGGGGGGTCAGGCCGAAAAAGGGAACCGGATCCCTCATCTAGTGGAGGAGAGCAACTACCCTCAGCTAGTAACCGGAGTCCGTGGCATTGTACGTGCACGGCCCCTCACTACACCCGTTAGAAAGGCACCATATAGGACCCAGGGAAAAGGAACATACGTTTGCCCGCCAAGGCCCGAGGCAGCTGGACAGAAACGTGGTCAATTGTGGGGTACGACAGGCCAGAGAATGGACACACGAAGGGGGTCCTGAAAAGCATTCCAAAGGTACCTGGGAGTTGGCCGAGCCCCTCACCTGGCGAGCACAGCACTACGTGGGCAGCCATTACCTGCAGAAGTGGCTTGGAGTGTAAAACTGTGAGTAAAGACTCTGGACTGCCTCACTGGACTCTGAGTTATTACTGTTGCTCCCTCGCCCCATCACCCCCACCATCTGCACTCACTGCCCTGAGGCTATACTCCTCCTGTGGGGAGTTATACTACCCCCCTGCTGCGCACACAACATCAGCCTCAGCGGTCTGCCCCGCAGCGGCGGTTCTCAGTGACCGCAATCCACGGGTGGCGTAGTGGGACATTTAAGCATTGCAAAACCCAAGAAAAATATCCGCTACTGGTTTGACCACCCTGAGCCACGGGACCGGGGCGCCGCCACGGAGACTACAACCCCTGACATTACACAGAGACCCGGCTCCGGGTATTCCCCTGCACTCATGGCCGAGGGGGTGCGTCAACTTTGGCGTAGTCAGCAGGATCGAAACCTGTTTCACTGTATTGAATGTGGCGCCCGCCCCAGAAGAACGGACGCCATTATGTGTGCGCCAAAAGACAACAAGAAGCCACCTCCCATCGTGGGCCAGGTCCCAGAATGGCGCCAAAGACAGAGCCCACCCCCAACAGCCATAAGTGCGGCTGTAGAGATGTCCATCAACGTGGGGGGGCTGCCCCTGAGAGTGATTGTCAGCAGATTGCCCAAGGACCACCCCCAACAGGGGCGGAAGGGAAAGAAAACCGAAGGGCTGGGTGTGGTTTGGATCAGTCTTGGCGGACCACACCCGGAGATGGCGAGGAGCGTCAGCCCCGGTACCCTTGCCAGCGGCCTGCTGCAGGCCGAAGTGGCTCCGTACAGCCTCGCGGGGCTGATGGCCCAGCTTCCCGGAGAGGACCCTGAATTCCTCCGGGCTGGACTGGAGGATTTGGACCGGAGGATGGTCCAGGCGCAGCAGGAGGCCATAGCGGGATGGAAGGAGGAGATGGACCGGCGGGTCACGGCCCGGCAGCAAGTGGCGCTGCAAGCACCCGACAGCGTGCCTGACCCTGAGGACAGAGGAGGACCATCGGAGGCTGAGAGCAGCGCTGCAAAGGGAGCAGGTAAGGGGGGTGCCCCTGATACTAGCCTGGACGCCACTAGCCTGCCCCTGGACCCCATCGCGGAGCCAATCGCCCAGGAAGCTGCTGCACCTCCTCCGCTCCTGCCGCCTGCACCTAGGCCCCAAGCCCGGAGCACAACAGCCGGACCACGCCCCACGCTGTGCCCCTTGATCCCGGGTGCAGTTGGAAGCGGCCCGCTCCAAGCCTGGTCGCAAGGCCTGATGCCGCCAGGCGCCTTCCACAAACGGGCGCCCGCGGTCCCAACACTACCACACCTGGGCATGGACCTATATAGCCAGCTGGCCGGTCCTGATGGAGAGCCGGTTCCCCTGCCGCACGGATGGATTCACCTTTGCCACCGGAGAGACCTGTCCGCAGGGGCAGAGAGCCCTGCTTCCTCTGCTCCTGCCCGCTCCGCAGCCAGTCATCATTCCCCAGCTCCCGGATGAGGAGGCCCAATTAGAGTGGGACCAGACCAGGGAGGACTTGATGGGGTTCTCGCAGGAGACGCGGGCGGACGCAGCTCGCAGGCGGGAATTCTGCCGCCGGGAAATAGAGCAGCTGGAGAAGGAGAAGCAGGTGCGGCGCCAGAGACAGGAACAGCTACAGGCCCGGAGCGCGGAGGAAAAGACCCGGACCCGCCGAGACCCCCAGGCTGCACGCGGTCCCAAAGTCACCGGGATCGTGGTCAGGTTCCACCTGGAGAAGGGGTGGGGGTTCATTTGGGACCCGACGACGGACACAGACCTCTTTGTCAACAGGAGGGATGTGGAGAGTCGCCTGCCCGCGGTCACCCGAAATGGGATCTGTTCCCGGGGGATCGGGTATCATACACCCGACACCGAGGTCTGTGAGGGTGGTACGCCCTCAACGTTTGGAGGGTGGAGGAGCACCGCTACCCCGAGTCCAGCTACGCGGAGGACCCGGATGAGACTGAAGAGGAAGAGGAGCAGGAACGTCCACCAGAGGGATACCGCTACTAAAGCGCAGCAATAGAAACTGTATATAGTTACCCATCAGGGTGGAAGAGAAGGAGTCACGCCCATTGGCGGATTAAAAAAAAAAAAAAAAAAAAAAGTTTACCCGGTTCGGGATTGTTGGCAGTTTTGTTTGTTAAAGTTACCCGAAAAGAATCTGTGAACTATCCGGCTGAGGACTGGGAGCAGCCAACCCTTTATATCCGGCTGAGGACTGGGAACAGCCAAACCTTGTAAATAGTTGCACTTCTTAAAGTGCCCCCTATTGGTTTTATAAACACCTACCTCAAAAGATACCTGAAGGTGTATTAGTAAAATTGCACCTTGTTGGGTGACATGGACACCTGGTCGCGGCAAGGACTGTGGCCTATTAAAGAGACTTCGCTGTTGAAATGTTGCTGATAATGTTTTATATTTTCTACTTAAAAGAATGTTTTATATATAACAGATGTGTTCATGCAAGTGAAAAGAGTTCTATAATGACTTATATGTGTGAAGAAAGTATTAAGAAAGTATTATAATATTGCTGAAAAGACAGAAGTTTTATGACAAGTAACGTAAAAAAAAACAAACAAAAAAAACTTTAATTCTGCATGTCTTGAAATCAATTGTCTTTTTCTCTGTTCCAACCCGCGGATGTGCTGTTATTTACCAGGGGGGAATGTAGCGCCCCGAGGGTTCGGTCGCTACAGAAGTGTTGCATCTCACCCAGGGGTGCGATATCTCACTTCCAGGTAAGGATGGAATGTGGCTCAGGACCCTAACACCCACATGCATTACACCACATTTCCGGGGGACAGGGTGACAATGCTCCCGGGTGTGAGCACAACGGTCCCTGCCCCTGGCTGGAGTGGGGGGAGGGAACACCTAGGAAGGGGGAACCCAGTAGTGTGTGGGTGGGGACAGTAGATTCTGGGTGCACTGAAAGTAGGAGAATATAAAGGGGGCACCATCTTAGAGTCAGGGAAGAGAGGTGAGAGAGCAGAGAGAGGAGAAGGCTGGGAGCAGGGGCTCTCAATGGCCTCTGCTCCGCAGGCAGGCCAAGTCTCAAGGCCTGGTCCTGGAGGAGAGGAAAGGAAAGGAGAGGAACGGAGGAAGCTCCAGGAGAAGACTGAAGGGACCCCAGGGCTGCGGACCGGCCAGCCGCCACCGTATGCCCGCCGCTACCAGAGTAGGGGGGTCAGGCCGAAAAAGGGAACCGGATCCCTCATCTAGTGGAGGAGAGCAACTACCCTCAGCTAGTAACCAGACGCCGTGGCATTGTACGTGCACGGCCCCTCACTACACCCGTTAGAAATGCACCATATAGGACCCAGGGAAACGGAACATACATTTGCCCGCCAAGGCCCGAGGCAGCTGGACAGAAACATGGTCAATTGTGGGGTACGACAGGCCAGAGAAAGGACACACGAAGGGGGTCCTAAAAAGCATTCCAAAGGTACCTGGGAGTTGGCCGAGCCCCTCACCTGGCGAGCACAGCACGACGTGGGCGGCCATTACCTGCAGAAGTGGCTTGGAGGGTAAAACTGTGAGTAAAGACCCTGGACTGCCTCACTGGACTCTGAGTCATTACTGTTGCTCCCACGCCCCATCACCCCCACCATCTGCACTCACTGCCTTGAGGCTATACTCCTCCCATGGGGAGTTATACTACCCCCCTGCTGCGCACACAACATCAGCCTCAGCGGTCTGCCCCGCAGCGGCGGTTCTCAGTGACCGCAATCCACGGGTGGCGTAGTCGGACATTTAAGCATTGCAAAACCCAAGAAACATATCCGCCACTGGTTTGACCACCCTGAGCCACGGGACCGGGTCGCCGCCACAGAGACTACAACCCCTGACATTACACAGAGACCCGGCTCCGGGTATTCCCCTGCACTCACGGCCCAGGGAGTGCGTCAAACATCCTTATTTATAGACTCTTATTAATGTTCTAAGTCAAATTGAAAGAAATCGCAGCTAATAAAACACATTTATTCTCACGCAATTATTCGCTTAGCATATTGAACTGGTTTTATCAGCTGTAATTTTCACTTTATTACTTAATAGAAACCATAAATTTATCTGTATGTTACATACACATTAGATTAAAATCGACCAAACCTGCCGATATCGGCAAACTGGCCAACCATTTAATTTATTAGGGGGCCTCCTGATCTCCCTCGACAGGTAATGGGCAGGTTGAAGTAAAATGCCCAAATCGTTTGTTTTCCAGGCCAAAAGCTAGGGCAACTTTCTCCTTTCTCCTCACTGAAAACATAAGAACACCGATCCGATCCATCATATGTATGAGGGAGCTGAGAGAGATAACTGTCCTGACAATGATCCCATCCTCTCTAAAGACTTTCCGCAAAGAAAGGGAAGGAAAAGCAATGGCTCATTAGTAGCAATAAAATACCATAAGTGCACATTGTATTTATATTATTTTTATTAATTGTGTACACACTTTATGTATGTATACATGGCAGAGTACACACTAGGGAAAGGCTCAGTGTAGAGGCGAAACGTTGTACACTATGAGAAGTTAAAATAAACCTGTCGACGTTTTTTACTTAAAGGGGTTTTCCCACAAATAAAGTACATTGTAAACACTAGATATTGGAATAAAAATAAGTTCCGCAATTAGATGTGTTAAAAAAATGTTCCTGTGCTGAGATAATCTTAGAGATGTGCCCCTGCTGTGCACTGTGTAATGGTTGTGCCTGACTGTACAGGAGCATGGTCTGATCATACCACAGCTCATGGGCCGAGGAGAATGCAAAAGAGTGTATATGCTGATCAAAAGTCATCCAGGGTGAAGGAGGACTCTTTCTTCCGAAACGCGTTGGGTGAATTTTGAGCAATAGGACACTCCGTAGACTTGGACATCACAATCATGGAGCAGATATACTGCACACCACTTGCCAGGAAGCGGAAAATTGGAATTCTTTACCCATAGGAGATTACAGCCTCGCCAGATTTTTCACCATATTTATCTACCAAGAAATATCAAAGAAAGAGACCTAACCAGCAGATACAAGGTAAGAACAGCTTGCTGCACGGCAGCTATTTTTCCCATACCATTTAAATATTTTCACTTAAAACTCTCAGTGGCACACATGGTACCACAACCTGCATCTCTTGTCCGATAAAGTTTTAATAGCGTACTCATACCAGTGATTTCTTGAGAGTGGCTTTTATAACTTCAAGCAAGAGCTCTAGTGGTCTATAATAATTATTTTTCAAATCTGCAACATGTCAATTTTTTCAATGTTTTATTTTCAAAATTTTCACCCATTCAAATCAATGGGAAAAAGAAGTTAAAACGGAATAAAAAATCACATGAAAAACACAGCATATTTTACACAGCTCTTTTTTCTGCAAAAACCTGGGAGATGTACTTTAACCTCAGACCTTATTTATTTCCTAATAATGCAATCTTTAAAGAGAAATTTGAAGGAATTTCCAATAAATAATTCCATGGATCTCCTGAAGCGGAAAATTGAATATTGAATCTTTGCAAAAGAGACTAGAAGTGGTCAGATTGAAAGTCACAGAAAAGGGAAGGGCAGGAACAGTTTGTCACCCACTGAATTCCAAAATCCAAAAAAGACAAGATGACTGTTTTTTGACACAAATACCAGCAGACTAACCAGCAGAAATGTCAACGAGATCTTGATGTCTCGGGTAGGATATATGGTGATTGCAGTCATGCCATAATTAAGTGACCCAATTTCTCATTAACTGTTAATGATCATGTGACTCGACTCCTCATTTACTGCTGCAGCCGCGCTGATGTTAATGTTGTCCATCCTACTGGTGTTGTCTCTCTAGACCTGCATTATATCTTCATCCATCTTCTACATGCTCATTAAAAACTGATAGACCGTATGTAAATAGCAACACTCTATGAAAAGTGTTTCTTTCATGATTATATTGTGGCTTCTGGACATGTTATAATTTTTATCAGGCAATTGACCTTTTTATCTTTTTCTATGTGCCCTGTAATCACTGCACTGTTTTTCAGTAGATCATTTATTATATCATGGGAAATGCATGTGACGCGCCCCCAGGGCCGTGGGGTACTCAGCAGTCGGGCCCCTGGATGCCAGTGGGGAAGTATCACGGTGGCTGGCCCAGTCCATGACCCAGGGCGGTCAATCAAAAGGGGGATATTTATAGGGGATTTGGAAAGTTTGTGACGCCACCTGTGGATTGTGGCTAAAGGGAGCCGCCGCTGCAGAGCAGTCCTCTGGAGCTGGTGTTACGGCAGCAGAGGTGGTGTGGCTCTCCACAGGTAGAGCTAGCTCCAGGGCAGTGTAGGTAGTGTAGGTTGCGCTGGGTGTTGTAGTGCCGGGAGGGAGAGATGGCGCAGATGAAAGAAGGGACGGAGGCAGTGCGGTGTAGTCATCCGAGTCTTTACTCACAGTTCTCATGACAGCTCCACTGGTGCACTGTACAGGTGTCAGCCTCCCACGTCGCGCTGCGTTTACCAGGCAGGGGTTCAGCACTTCCTCAGGCAGATTAGGAGTACCTGACAGAACCCCACTTTCTTGTGTTCCTAGCTAGACCGTCTTCACGCTGGGTCTTTCTCCCTCCTGCCCTGCGCTTCCCACTCTCAATCCCGCTCGGGTGCTCTGAAGTCCCTCCTGTCTTCTTGGAGTTCCCGGACCTTCTTGACTCTCACGGGGATTAGAATGAGGCTTCGGCAACTGACTATATAAGCCAGAAGGCTCTGCTTTTCCCAGCCGAGACTTAGAGTAACACGGCTGGACCAGGGGCCAGTCCCCTTCTTGCGGCCCACGATCCCTCTGTCTTCTGGCAGATTCGGGGCGTACGAGTGCCGTCCTGCACTCGCCGTACCCCCTGGGATCCCTTCCTTCGAACGGAGCCTACTCCTCTGCTCCCCTTTGGGCCCTACTTATGGAGCAGAGCTCCTAAAGAGCCTCTGCTCCCAGATTGACTTCCTGAACTGTTCTTCTGAACTGCACTGCCACCCTAAGATGGTCTGCCTTTTTATATCTCACTCTATAGTGCTCCCCTTAACTGCTTCCTCCACCCACACCCACTACTGGTTCCCCCTACCTTTGGGTTCCCCCCACTCCAGCCAGGGACAGGGCTCAGCAGGAAAACACATTGCATCTTGCCCTTCCAGCCGGCGTGGAGCAGGGTAGTGTTGGATGCAGGTGTTGGGGTTCCGGGCAGCACTCCTTACCTGAGAGAAGGAGACACCACACCTCTGGGTGAGGTGCAGTACCTCTGTAGCTACTGAACCCTTAGGGGCACCACACTCCCCCCTGGTAAAACACAGCACGTCCGCGGGCTGGAACAGAGTAAAACAGGGTATATTACAGACATGCAAATTTTTAAGAATGCATTCGCATATAAGATAATAAAACTTAACATTTCTTCCCTTTATGGGAGGCCCATCACTTTAACTTTACAGATTATATTTATCAAACATTATAAAACACTTTTCATAACGCTCTTGCAACAGGGTGTCCTTTTTTTACTGGTAACCGAGTGCAAATGTAGCAGCATGAGGGACCTGTCCGCAAACCCTCAACGTAGGCCCTGGGCGTGGCTGCAGGGCATAAGTGATCCTGGTGCTGGACCACGTCTTCCGCCACGCCAAACGGGTTTTTCTTCTGAGGTCATGTGATCGTACTTATAATACCAATAGGGAGCACTTTAAGAAGTGCAGAACTATGTATAATATAAGTTTCTGGCTGTTCACAGTCCCCAGCCTGGAGTCCATATACCCTGACAGGTAATTATGCAAAACACTCACTATTAGAAAACATTATTCTGAACTTTAAACTAATGTACCCATACGGGTGACTATTTACATAGTGTTCAGTCCCACTAGCTGGACTAATAGTGGGGTCCCAGCCTGGGGTACTTTTGATTCTTACCTGACCCAGCCGGGTCATAAGGTATGTCCTGCGGGGGTGTGTCCTCTCCTTCCTCAATCACGCGGTACACCTTGAGGGCATACCACCCGCGTTCCCGGTGGTGACGTGTGTAGGTGACATGGTCACGGGGGTATAGATTCCGGTCGGGGTGGCCCTGTTCCAGGTGGGGCTCGACATCCCGCTGATTTACAAAAATGTTTCTGTCGAACTGGGGAAGCCACTTTGCTACAGGGATGTACGGCAGGGCCATGGGCATGACTGGAATCGCGACCCCTGCTGGTGGGGTGGCCCCTCCGGCCTGAGCAGTGCCGGGCGCAAGTTGAGCATCAGGAGTGTTAACTGGTGCTCCGGCGTCTGGCTGGTCGTTGGCCATGGTTGCGCCCCCCTAGTGAACCGTAGCCTACCTCCTGCTTCTTAAATCGGGTAGGCCGCAGCTCCGCAGACGACGGTCTCCTTCCAAGACCTGACGCTTCCTGGTACTGTGTCAGAGCGCGAGGCAGGGCTTGAGCTTCGCGCGCTTCCAGCAGTCACGCCTCTCTGATTCCCGTGGTTATGCCCCTCTTCTTCCCGCGCGGCGACTCGAAAATGGCGGACAATGGCGGGAAACAGCGGTAATTGGCGGGAAAACTTTACCATGGTATGCGACACAGTTCCTTAAGGCGCACAGTACCCGATGATAATGGGCACGCAATCCTGTTCGTGACGCCAAGCTTGACGCGCCCCCAGGGCCGTGGGGTACTCGGCAGCCGGGCCCCTGGATGCCGGTGGGGGAGTATGACGGTGGCTGGCCCGGTTCATGACCCAGGGTGGTCAATCAAAAGGGGGAAAATTTATAGGGGATTTGGAAAGTTTGTGACGCCACCTGTGGATTGCGGCTAAAGGGTGCCGCCGCTGCGGAGCAGTCCTCTGGAGCTGGTGTTACGGCAGCAGAGATGGTGTGGCTCTCCACAGGTAGAGCTAGCTCCAGGGCAGTGTAGGTAGTGTAGGTTCCGCTGGGCGTTGTAGTGCCGGGAGGGAGAGATGGCGCAGATGAAAGAAGGGACTGAGGCAGTGCGGTGCAGTCATCCGAATTTTTACTCACAGTTCTCATGACAGTTCCACTGGTGCACTGTACAGGTGTCAGCCTCCCACGTCGTGCTGCGTTTACCAGGCAGGGGTTCAGCACTTCCTCAGGCAGATTAGGAGTACCTGACAGAACCCCACTTTCTTTGTGTTCCTAGCTAGACCGTCTTCAAGCTGGGTCTTTCTCCCTCCTGCCCTGTGCTTTCCACTTTCAATCCCGCTCGGGTGCTCTGAAGTCCCTCCTGTTTTGTTGGAGTTCCCGGACCTGCTTGACCCTCACGGGGATTAGAATGAGGCTTCGGCAACTGACTATATAAGCCAGAAGCCTCCGGTTTTCCCAGTCGAGACTTAGAGTAACACGGCTGGACCAGGGGCCGGTCCCCTTCTTGCGGCCCACGATCCCTCTGTCTTCTGGCAGATTCAGGGCGTACGAGTGCCGTCCTGCACTCGCCGTACCCCCTGGGATCCCTTCCTTCGAACAGAGCCTACTCCTCTGCTCCCCTCCTGGGCCTCTAGGACTGGGCCCTACTTATGGAGCAGAGCTCCTAAAGAGCCTCTGCTCCCAGACTGAATTCCTGAACTGTTCTTCTGAACTGCACTGCCACCCTAAGATGGCCTCCCTTTTTATATCTCACTCTATAGTGC
This sequence comes from Phyllobates terribilis, assembly GCF_046119375.1. Lineage (NCBI taxonomy): Eukaryota > Metazoa > Chordata > Amphibia > Anura > Dendrobatidae > Phyllobates > Phyllobates terribilis. The sequence continues at coordinate 85,843,922 of NW_027362768.1, read as the reverse complement.
TCCCCTTAACTGCTTCCTCCACCCACACCCACTACTGGTTCCCCCTACCTTTGGGTTCCCCCCACTCCAGCCAGGGACAGGGCTCAGCAGGAAAACACATTGCATCTTGCCCTTCCAGCCGGCCTGGAGCAGTGTAGTGTTGGATGCAGGTGTTGGGGTTCCGGGCAGCACTCCTTCCTTACCTGAGAGAAGGAGACACCACACCTCTGGGTGAGGTGCAGTACCTCTGTGGCGACTGAACCCTCAGGGGCGCCACACATGCACTTTATTTTATAGTGTAATTTGAGATGTAATGAATTGACTATTATTGTTTTTGTAGTAATTGTGTAGGCATCATATGGAACTGGACACTTTGTAAACTTTGTAATCGCTTGAGAAAAGATCAGTGTAGAGCTGAAATGCCATACACTTTACAGCGTTAACATAAAGCCAATGACATTAATGGGATAGCCCTTCTTCATTCTTCACTCAATGGAGGCGAGTAGAAGAATTATTATTTTATTGGGGGAAACGTAGTGATTGAGATGGGATTGTGGACAACCCATTTAAAAGGCCAAAAATGTCCCAGATGGGAAGACCTATAATGTTTATGGCCACTTCCTGACTGATAAGGATCAGGGAGTTTGAATTTAAATGCTCAATATATTTCTTCTCCCTGAAGCTAAGCCATCACCAGAGGAGTCTGGCAACAGTTTACTCAATTCTCCTCTTTGAATACTCAAGCATGTCTGACCAAGCTCAACTTTTATGTGTGTGGGGAGTCCAAAGAAATAGGTGCCAAACAAATGAGCATCAGCAATCTGTGATCTGTAGGAATGTAAACCCCATGATCTCCACTAATCAGCTAAATAACTACATTTATAACTCTCTGATTGGTGGAGATGTGACAGATTTCCCTGGCGGAATAGAGTGGTGAAGACTGCCAGGGATAGCCAAGTACAGTGCTCAGCTTTCTCTGGTAGTCCCATAGACAATGAATGGTGTGGAGGCGCACAGATACTGCTCCAATTTCATGGGTTTTTTAGCTCTGTTTTAGGGGTGTGGGGTCACAGCTGTTGGATTCCACAGACCACCAATTTAATGCTGACCTGTATTATGCATAGTTGGTAACTGGCAATGTGTGTAAAACCCTCTTAAAGGAGTTGTACCACAAACAAAAGTATATTTTAATCAACAGATCTTGGAATAAAAATAAACTCCATAATTGCATGTGTTTAAAAATAATGTTCCTGTGCTGAGATAATCTTATAAATGTGCCCCTGCTGTGCACTGTGTAATGGCTGTGTCTGACCGTAAAGGAAAATGGTCTGATCATACCACAGCTCCTGAGCAGGGAAGGAAGCAAAAGAGTATACAGACAGGACAGCAGGGGATCACAGCTGATTCTCTATGTGAGTAAAACAGATTGTTAAATAAAATGCTAAAGGCATTAGATTAAGTGGGATGGTTGTTGAGGCATCAGGGATCTGATAGTTGCAGATGACTTCCTGTTATTAGTGAACTAATATCAAAGAGAGCGTTAGTTACAGTGACTGATAATGCATGGGAGATAACTGTATATCAGAGAAGAAGAAGCCCTGTTGTGACAAGAAGATAGGACTGCCTGAAAACCAGGGGCAGACATACCACTGGTGCAACAGGTGCAGCTGCACCGGGCCTAAAGGTGGAGGGGGGCCTTTGCAAATCACACATCTGAGAATGAGATCTGTGAGGGTCAGAGAATGTCCTGTTCTGATCTGATTTTGAGGACATGCTCAACATATCTGTAAAAGCGGGCAGCACCCCGACACTAAACACAATCCCCCTGGTATATAGTGCACTCATTTTTTTACTACCGTCCTTAGTTACATAGTTTTATTTTTTATTATGTATAACACCATCCCTTATTACGTACCATCCTCTCTAGTTGTACATGGTGCCGTCCCTTATTATATAGCTTCCTCTGCTGTTATGTAAAGTGCTGTCCCTTACATAGTGTACTCTTGTAACTTTTGTTATTCACAGCGCCCTCTTTTATTATATAGTTCTCTCTTGTTAGATATAAAATGACTGCTGATGGAGCAGCCGGTGACCAGAAGACCAGTCCATCAGCTACTCCATCAGAAAATAAACTTTCCCATGCTCCATCAGCAGCCATTTCAGTTTATATCTAGCAAGATAGGAGGGTATGTAATAAAAACAGGGCTCTATATAATCTGATATGTAAGGGACGGTGCTGTCCATAACAAGGAAGGGCACTGTGTAATAAGGGACTGTAATATACATAATAAAGGAAACTATGTAAGATATATAAATACAGGTACATCGCACAAAATTAGAATATCATCAAACAGTTAATTTATTTCAGTTCTTCAATACAAAAAGTGAAACTCATATATTATATAGAGTCATTACAAACAGAGTGATCTTTTTGGGATGAAACTGAATGGAAGGAGACACAGATTAGATATTAGATAAAACTTTTTGACACTTAGGCTGCGTGCAAACGATGCGTTTTTCATGCGTTTCCGCTGCAGAATTTGACGCACCCCCTGGGCCTGTGTTGTGCAGGGGAACCCGGAACCGGGCCTGTTGTAGAATGCTAGGGGTTGTAGTCTCCGTGTGGCGGTGACCCGGTCCGTGCCCAGGGTGGTCAAACCAGTGGCAGTCTTAATGTATAGCAAATGTCCGACTACGCCACCCGTGGATTGCGGTCAGTGGGGACCGCCGCTGCGCTGCCGACCGCTGAGGCTGATGTTGTTTGCGCAGCCGAGTATGGGATAACTCCCCACGGGAGAAGTATTGCCTCAGGGCAGCTAATGTGAGAGATGATGGGAGTGATGGTGTGAGGGTCCCAGTGCTAATGGTGCTGGTGCGGCAAGGAATCACAGAGACGTGAGGTGCAGTTCAGGGTCTTTACTGATGGTACAAGGCAGACCCTCCCGGGAGTACTGGCTAGTATAAGGGGCCTGGTCAGTCTGCGAGCAAGCAGGAGTTCCCCTGGCCAGGTGGAGTTGTAGGCCTCCCCGTTTATCTGCACTCTTCCTGGCTACCTTGCTGTCAGCGGTTACAAGTAGCCCACGTCCCTGAGTATACCGTGTGGTGCTCACCCGTATGGCTGGTGACTTGGGGCCTTCTGTTAGCCTCCGCTCCTGGATGGCGGCGCTGGTCCCTTCTTTGTGACTGAGCCTCCGGGCTTCTATGGCCAGAGGACCTGGAATCCCCTGCCGGTTGGTTTCTGCTGCTGGGTATATATCAGTCCCCACAGCCTCGGACTACTGTGTCCGGTTTTAGTAACTTCAGCCAGGGCGAGCTATATCTCTGCTTACAGCCCCTGGCCTTCAGCTGCTGCTCCTACAGAGCTCCTGTTCTCACTTTCCCTCTCCAGGCTCTGACTGCTCTGCTTGTTCTGCAGGCTCTGTCTCTCTTAATCCCGCACCAGACCCAGTTTAAAAGGGCAGATTCCTCCCCTCCCAGGTCTGGGTGGGCCGTGTTGCATGCTTAGGGCTCCTGACCAGAGAAACCTCCCACTTGCTCTCAGACATAATATCTCTATTACTGTGGCAACCAGACCCCTGGGGTGTCACATTCCCCCCTAGTAAATTTTAGTACTCCGGGACTAAACACATTTTTAAAACATAATAACAGGGTATAAACAATAATACGATAACATATTTACAAGAAGCTTTAGTTCTTTAAAGGTCACGGCGTGTCCGCAACCGGGTGTCCATATCACCCAAGGTGAAGCTTTAAGCGAAGTAGGGGACCTGTCCAAAGCAAACCCCTTGCGTTGTCCTTGGGCGTGGCTGCAAGGGTAGACTAACTACTTTGGGCCACAAGGAGGCCACGCCAGACAGGTTTTCTCTTCCGCGGCCGTCTTCGCAAGAGGCACCAAGGTGCAACTATCTACAAAACTGTTCCGGTTATCCAGTGTCCATAACCTGTTAGTCCATAAAAATCTGCAGGGTAACTGAGAAACATAATTAATAACAGGCAACAAACATAAACCATAAACAGTTAACAGATAAATTCACAGTGCATTAGTTTAGATTCTCCAGCGAGCGGGCATCTGACCTCTAGTGACTCTAGTGGACCTACGGAGCTCACTAACTGGTTCTGCACTACAGGGTGTAGGAGGTGTTATGGGTAAGCTGGGCAGCTATCTGCGCACTCTTTGGCTCACTAGGGGCACTGCAGGCTCACTACTAGCAGAGGGTTGATCCTCCTGTACTGCTGGTGTGGACTCTTCTGCCTCTTGGGCCGGCTGCTCTTCCAGCTCTACCGGTTCCTCTGTAGGCACTTGCGGGGCTGGCTGGAGAAAGCTGAGGACGGGTACCACGACAGCGCCGTTTACTTGTGTCCAAGACCGGGGGAAGTCTCCGAGTACGGTACTGATCATTTCTTCCCTTTCCTCTGTGGGTTGAGGGTTTCCTTGATCTTCTTCAGGGCTTTGCAGCTGCTCGGGACACTTCTTCAGGTGGTCTCTGGAGACAATGGCTGTTGTTTCTCCTCCATCCTTACAGATTTTTGGGTTCTCATGGCTTGATGGCAGTACGGTGTACGGGTCCTTCTCCCACTGGTCGTCCAATTTGTGGAGCCGCCTCTTCCTCTTCAAGACCTGCTCTCCAGGTACCAGGGGAACAGCGGGAGCATACTGGTTATAAGCCTTCTCTTGCCTTTCTCTAGCTTGAGACAGACTTCGCTTGACGCTCTCCTGTACTTTCCGATACTGCTGCTGCCGTTCTGTATCCCAGTCTGCCTCTGGCGAGGTGTCCTCAGGCGTCAGGACTCCCATATCCAGGTCAATAGGCAGCTTACCAGGTCTTGCTCTCATTAGGTAAGCCGGGGTACAGTTGGTGGAACCTACAGGGATGTGGTTATACAGGTCCACCAGATCGGGCAGTTTCTCAGGCCACAGACTGCGTTCTTCCAGGGGCAACGTTTTTAGCAGATCTATCACCACCTGGTTCATCTTCTCGCAGAGTCCATTGGTTTGAGGGTGATAGGGCGTTGTTCTTATCTTCTTGCAGCCATACAGGTTGCAGAACTCCTGGAAGACCTCCGCTTCGAAGGCTGGTCCTTGGTCTGTCAACACTTGGTCCGGGTACCCGTGTGGACGGCAGAAGTGCTGCTGGAAGGCTCTAGCTGCTGTTTGAGCCGTTAAGTCCTTGACCGGGACCACCACCAGGAACCGGGAGTAATGATCTACGATTGTGAGGGCGTAGACATACCCAGATCTGCTTGGAGACAGTTTCACATGGTCCAGGGCTACCAGTTCCAGTGGCTGTCTGGTGATGATGGGCTGCAGGGGAGTCTTCTGGCTGGCTCGGTCTTTTCTTCTCAGGTGGCACGGGCCACAGTCTCTGCACCACCTCTCGATGGCTCCTCTCATGCCTACCCAGTAGAACCATTCACGCAACAAGAACTCCAGCTTCTTCCCTCCGAAATGCCCTGCTCCGTTGTGGTATGCCTCCAGAACCATAGCCGCGTCTCGTCTTGGGACCACTACCTGCCAGGTCAACTCATGCGTTCGAGAGTTAACCATTCTCCGGCACAGCTTCTCCCTATAGAGGAACAGCTTACTTTTCTCCTTCCACAGTTGCTTGGTCTCCTCCGGAGCATCTGGGTCAAGACGGGCATCGGCCTGGGTCAGCATTTCCTTCACCAAATGGACTGCGGGATCACTGTCTTGCGTCTCCGCCCAGTTGTAGTGGGGCAAGGGATTGAATGTCACGGAGCACCTGTCCTTCACACGGTGGGAATGCAGGGTAATCCCATGACGGTGGAACGCAGGGAGCTCAACTTCTTCCAGATCTTCTGGATCTTCCCCTACGTCCGGTAAGTTCGGCATTCTAGACAGGGCATCCGCGTTGGCATTTGAGCGTCCTGCCCGGTATTTGATGGTGAATTCAAAGTTGGACAGGCGGGCCATCCATCTCTGTTCCAGGGCACCGAGCCTTGCAGTGTCCAGGTGTGTCAACGGGTTGTTATCCGTGTACACGGTGAATTTGGAGGAGGCAAGGTAATGCTTGAAACGTTCAGTCACTGCCCACACTACTGCCAGGAACTCCAGCTTGAATGAGCTATAATTCTCAGGGTTCCTCTCCGTGGGCCGTAGCTTTCGGCTGGCGTAAGCGATTACCCGTTCTTTCCCTTGCTGGATCTGGGACAGTACGGCTCCTAGCCCGATGTTGCTTGCGTCCGTGTGGAGGATAAAGGGCTGGCTGTAGTCTGGATATGCCAGGATATCATCCCCCGTGAGGGCCATCTTCAGCTGGCAGAAGGACTCCTCTTCCAGCTTTTCCCACCTAAAGGGCGGCTTCTGGTTTTTGGCTTTCCGAGATTGACCTATCAGGAGGTCCTGCATAGGGGCTGCCATTTTGGTGAAACTGGGAATGAATCTTCGGTAGTAGCCTACCAACCCGAGGAACTGCCGCACTTCCTTTATGCTGGAGAGTCTTGGCCAGTCCTTAATCACGGTGATCTTATCAGGGTCAGGAGCCACTCCGTCAGCACTCGCCACGTGTCCCAGGTATTGCACCTTTGGTTTCAGGAGGTGACACTTAGAGGGTTTCACCTTTAGGCCGTAGTTTGCCAGAGCTTCGAACACTTCTGCCAGGTGTTTCAGGTGGTCCTCGTAGGTCTTTGAATAGACGATGACATCGTCCAGGTATAACAGGACCGTCTCGAAGTTCCGGTGTCCCAGACAGCATTCCATCAACCGTTGGAAGGTTCCTGGTGCGTTGCAGAGCCCGAACGGCATACAGTTAAATTCGCTGAGACCCATCGGGGTGGTGAATGCGGTCTTCTCCCGGTCCGCCTCGGCTACAGGAACCTGCCAGTACCCACTAGTGAGATCCAAAGTAGAGAAGAAGTTAGCAGATTTTAATGCAGCTAAGGACTCTTCTATCCTTGGTAACGGGTACGCATCTTTGTGTGTGATACGGTTGACCTTCCTGTAGTCTACACACATTCTCATGGTGTTGTCTTTCTTTTTCACTAAGACTAGTGGAGCTGCCCAGGGGCTACAGCTGTCCCTGATTACCCCAGCCTCCTTCATGTCTCTAAGCATCCTCTTGGCGTGTTGGTAGTGTGCCGGGGGTACGGGTCGGTATCTCTCCTTTATGGGAGGATGGTCTCCCGTGGGGATGTGGTGTTCTACCCCCTTTACTCACCCGAAGTCTAGCGGGTGTTTACTAAACACTCTCTCGTACTCTCGAACCACCCGATAGACTCCCTGTTTCTGGTGTGAGGGAGTGGAGTCAGTACCCAAATGCAATTGCTGACACCAATCCTCCATTGGTTTCTTAGAGCCGTTACCTTCCTCTGGTTGAGATGGAGGCAAGGGTTCCACGGCCTGTACAGAGTTCTGGTTGATGGTGAACAATTTGGCTAGCGTGGCATACCGGGGCAGGTGTACTTCTCTCTCCCCGATATTTATGATGCGAACGGGCACCCTCCCATGGCGTACATCGACCACCCCCCGTGCTGTCAAAATGGTGGGCCTACTGTCTGAGTAGATGGGTTCTACCATTGCTTGGTAGTCTCTACCTCTTAGACCAATAGCTGCCCGGCACCAAATCATCATCTCACTTTTTGGGGGCATGGCAATAGGGAAGGGGTCACACATTCTCACGCTACCTATCTCACCACCAGATAGTTCCACTTGTTGCCGCTTCATCAGTGCCCGGATCTCTTTTTGGAGCACACGCTGCTGGCCGGAACTGGCGTTCTTGGCAACCTGCTGAAAAATGAGAATTACCTCTGCAAGACAATTTTCAATCACATTAGTTCCCAAGGTTATTCTAGGGTGACTCTCATGACGGTCTATGTCCACTATAATCAGTCCTTGTGCCGCCAGGTCGACTTTACCGATCTTAATGGTCACCTCTTTGAATCCCACCTGCGGCACGGGCTGACCATCGCTGGCGATGATACTCAGGTCGTCATCTGGGTAGCGGGTTATGTCCGAGTCATTCCAGTACTGTTTAAAGAGCACGTACGGGATGGTGGTCACCTGTGACCCAGTGTCTAGTAGGGCACTCATAGGAATGCCATCCAGTACCACAGGCAAGATTGGACGTCCCCCTACGTATTTATCACGCCAGTTTGATGGGCCTGATGGTCTTATGCCTGGGGGTTGGCCCTCTACCCCAGGTTGTGCCCGTTTAAATGACAGTACCTTGCCACATGTCCGGGTTGATTGCAGCGGCGGCAGATGGGTCGTCCGTCCTCGTTGTATCTGTCGCTGGGTCTTCCTCTGGCCGGTGGGGTCCTCCTCAGTCGGCGCCACGGGACGTCCTCCGGTCCGGATGCCAGCTGGATCTTTCCTGGAGAAGAGACCTGTAAAGACTGCACAGTTCTGGTTAGCGCGGCAACGCTCTTAATCAGCTCTTGGACCTGATGGTGCAGGTCTGTAGCCGGGTCACTGTTTAAAGCCTGCGCATCAGCTCCCACAGGCCCTGCAGACAAGGGCGCCGTCTCCTGGTGATAAGTGATAGCAGGGCGCCTGTGGGTCACAGCGCCACCTGGTGCCGGTTCTCGGAGCACCCGGATGGCTCTGTCCTTGAACTGTGCAAAGTCCAGGTCAGGGTCCTGTAAGGCCATTGCCCGCAACTGGGTTCAGTGGGCATTGCACAGTAGACCCTCAATAAATTGTTCAGTCTACAGCTTATCTTCATTTCCCACGCTGTCAGGATCTGCCTGCTTAATGGCTCTCAGGGCCTCTTGTAGGTTTAGAGCATAGTCTCTTATACTCTCATGTGCCCGCTGTTTACACCCGTAAAATCTGAGCTTTATTTCGGCTGAGGTGCGGGTATCAAATGTGTCTTTCAGCCGGGCTAGTATTTCTCTGACAGTCCTCTTCCTCCCAAGTGGCCAGGACTTTACCTCCCTTTGGGCTGCCCCGATTAATTGGGCCACCAGGATGCTCACTTTTTGCTCTTCTGTGAGGGGGTACACCTGGAAGAGGCTATCCAGTCTTTCTCTAAAGTCATTTAGAGTATGTGACTCCCCTGAGTACTGGGGTAGCCAGGTTGCCTCCGGGATATAGGGCATGGTGAATGGCATGACTGCTGCAGCGGTTGCTCTGGCGGTGGCTGTGGCAGTGGAGCTCCCCTCGGTATCCGGCATCCTCCTCCCCCCTAGTGGACCGTGGCCTACCTTGCGATGCTCTTCTTCCGTAGGCCGCGGCTCCGCAGTCGATCGTCGGGGTTGAGGACCTGGCGTCGCGCCCCGATGACGTCAGCGTCGCTCTTCCTCCCTTCCAGGACCTTGCGCAGCGTCAGAGCGTGGGGCGGAGCGTGGGGCGGAGCTTCGGATCTCGCGCGCTTTCGGCGTCCACGCCCCTCTTCTTCCCGTGCGGCGTCCCGAAGATGGCGTCCGAAGGCGGGAAGCAGCTGCGGATGGCGGGAAGAAGGCAGAAGACGGCGGGAAACGGTCCAAGATGGCGTCTGATGGCGGGAATCGGCTCCGAATGGCGGGAAACGACTCCGGACGGCGGGAAACTTCACCACAGGTAAGTATAAAAGTCTCTTTTTCAGGCGCGCAGTACCCGGTGGTTGCGAGCACGAAATCCTGCCGACTACGCCAAAGTTGACGCGCCCCCTGGGCCTGTGTTGTGCAGGGGAACCCGGAACTGGGTCTGTTGTAGAATGCTGGGGGTTGGAGTCTCCGTGTGGCGGTGACCCGGTCCGTGCCCAGGGTGGTTAAACCAGTGGCAGTCTTAATGTATAGCAAATGTCCGACTACGCCACCCGTGGATTGCGGTCAGTGGGGACCGCCGCTGCGCTGCCGACCGCTGAGGCTGATGTTGTTTGCGCAGCCGAGTATGGGATAACTCCCCACGGGAGAAGTATTGCCTCAGGGCAGCTAATGTGAGAGATGATGGGATTGATGTTGTGAGGGTCCCAGTGCTAATGGTGCTGGTGCGGCAAGGAATCACAGAGACGTGAGGTGCAGTTCAGGGTCTTTACTGATGGTACAAGGCAGACCCTCCCGGGAGTACTGGCTAGTATAAGGGGCCTGGTCAGTCTGCGAGCAAGCAGGAGTTCCCCTGGCCAGTTGGAGTTGTAGGCCTCCCCGTTTATCTGCACTCTTCCTGGCTACCTTGCTGTCAGCGATTACAAGTAGCCCACGTCCCTGAGTATACCGTGTGGTTCTCACCCGTATGGCTGGTGACTTGGGGCCTTCTGTTAGCCTCCGCTCCTGGATGGCGGCGCTGGTCCCTTCTTTGTGACTGAGCCTCCGGGCTTCTATGGCCAGAGGATCTGGAATCCCCTGCCGGTTGGTTTCTGCTGCTGGGTATATATCAGTCCCCACAGCCTCGGACTCCTGTGTCCGGTTTTAGTAACTTCAGCCAGGGCGAGCTATATCTCTGCTCACAGCCCCTGGCCTTCAGCTGCTGCTCCTACAGAGCTCCTGTTCTCACTTTCCCTCTCCAGGCTCTGACTGCTCTGCTTGTTCTGCAGGCTCTGTCTCTCTTAATCCCGCCCCAGACCCAGTTTATAAGGGCAGATTCCTCCCCTCCCAGGTCTGGGTGGGCCGTGTTGCATGCTTAGGGCTCCTGACCAGAGAAACCTCCCACTTGCTCTCAGACATAATATCTCTATTACTGTGGCAACCAGACCCCTGGGGTGTCAGAAATTTCCGCAGCGGAAGCGCATCAAAAACGCATGGTAATCCGCACCCCATGGTCCCCAATGGCATTCCGCAATGTCCATGACCATGCTGCGGATTTTTCCGCAGCGTTTCTGCAGCGCTCATAAATCCGCAGCATGTTCATTAATTTTGCGGAAGCGCAGCGGAATTGCCACCATTGACTTGCATTGAGACGCATATAATCCGTGTCTGCACATTTGTACAAGCGGATAATATGCGTTTCAATGTGCGGATGGTACCCAGTTCTGGAGGAGAGAAGACTCTCATCCAGACCTGGGTACCATTGTACCTGTAAAAATAAGAATAAAGTAAAAAATAAAGTTTGTATTCACCTGTCTGGCGGCCCCTGCAGCGCTTCTCCTTCCAGGACCTGAGATGACGTCGCGATCATGTGACCGCAGACTGTCTCGCGAGATGCCGGCAAGCCAGAAAGGAACCAGGAAGGAGCGCGATAGCACACGCGGCGGGGCATCGGAGGTAAGTATAGCTTTATTTTTTTATTTTTACGGTCACACTGTATAAATCCATGCCGTTTGCATGGATTTATACAGTGTGACCTAGTTGTCAAGCACTTTCCAAGTGATGGTATGGCCTGGAAAGTGCTTGTCAGTCCGCATGTGGAAACACATGCGTTAACGCATGTGGATACGCATGTGAATCTGCATGTATTCCGCATGTATTCTGAAGGAAAAACGCATGCACAATCTGCATGCGTTTTTTCTGCCAGGGAGATGCAGAAATGCTGCAGAAATTTTCTGCTTCATTTCTGCATCGTGGGCACATAGCCTTAGGGTGATCAATGAGTGAAACAAGCTGCCACGAGAGGTGGTGAGTTCCCCTTCAATGGATGTCTTCAAACAGAGGCTGGACAGACATCTGTCTGAGATGATTTAGTGAATCCTGCTTTGAGCAGGGGGTTGGACCAGATGACCCAGGAGGTCCCCTCCAACTCTACCATTCTATGATTCTATGATTCTATTTCAAGTGTTTATTTCTGTTAATGTTGATAATTATGGCTTGCAGTCATTATCTCAGTAAATTAGAATGGTTAACAAAAAACACCTGCAAAGGCTTCCTAAGCATTTACAAAGGTCCCTTAGTTTGTTTCAGTAGGCTCCACAATCATGGGGAAGACTGCTGACTTGACAGATGTCCAGAAGGCAGTCATTGACACACTCTACAAGGTCCCAGAGTTCCAATTTTCATTTGGAAATCAAGGTCCCAGAGTCTGGAGGAAGAGTGGAGAGGCACACAATCCAAGCTGCTTGAGGTCTAGTGTGAAGTTTCCACAATCAGTGATGGTTTGGGGAGCCATGTCATCTGCTGGTGTAGGTCCACTGTGTTTTATCAAGACCAAAGTCAGCGCAGCCGTCTACCAGGAAATTTTAGAGAACTTCATGCTTCCCTCTGCCGACAAGCTTTTTGGGGATGGAAATTTCATTTCCCAGCAGGACTTGGCACCTGTCCACACTGCCAAAAGGACCAATACCTGGTTTAAAAACAACAGTATCACTGTGCTTGATTGGCCAGCAAACTCGCCTGACCTTAACCCCATAGAGAATCTATGGGGTATTGTGAAGCGGAAGATGAGAGACACCAGACCCAACAATGCAGACGAGCTGAAGGCTGCTATCAAAGCAACCTGGGCTTCCTTAACACCTCAGCAGTGCCACAGGCTGATCACCTCCATGCCACGCCGCATTGATGCAGTAATTGATGCAAAAGGATATCTGACCAAGTATTGAGTGCATTTATTGAACATACATTTCAGTAGGCCAACATTTTGGATTTTAAAATCATTTTTCAAGCTGTTGTTATAAAGGATTCTAATTTACTGAGATAATGACTTTTGTGTTTTCATTGGCTGTAAGCCATAATCATCAACATTATCAGAAATAAACACTTGAAATAGATCACTCTGTTTGTAATGACTCTATATAATATAGGAGTTTCACTTTTTGTATTGAAGAACTGAAATAAATTAACTTTTTGATGATAGTCTAATTTTGTGAGATGCACCTGTATGTATGTGGCTATTTACAGTTGAAACCAGAAGTATACATACACTCTATAAAAAGACACATATGCAGATTTTTCTCAATATCTTACATGAAATCAGAATAAACCTTTCCTGTTTTAGGTCAATTAGGATTACCATATTTTTTAATATTTCCCAAATGGCAGAATAATGAGAGAGAGAGAATGTTTTAAGACATTTTTATTACTTACTGCAAAGTCAAAAGTTTACATACACTAAGATTACTATGCCTTTAAACAATTCTGGACTGCCCATATGATGATGTCATGTGTTTGGAAGCTTCTGATAGTTTTTTGACAACATCTGAGTTAATTAGAAACACACCTGTGGATGTATTTTAATGAACCCCTGAAACACACTGCTTCTTTGTGTACCATCATGGGAAAGTCTAAAGAAATCAGCCAAGCTATCAGGAAGAGAATTGTGCAAGTCTGGCTCATCCTTGGATACAATTTCAAGATACCTGAAGGTGCCTCGTTCATCTGTACAAACAATTATACGCAAGTACAAACAAGATGGGAATATCCATCCATCATACCGCTCAGGAAGGAGACAGGTTCTGTGTCCCAGAGATGAACGTGCTTTGGTCCGACATGTGCATATCAACCCAAGGACAAAAGCGAAAGACCTTGTGAAGATGATGGAGGAAGCTGGTAAGATTGTGTCAATATCCCCAGTGAAACGAGTACTGTATCAAAATGGGCTGAAAGGCCACTCTGCCAGGAAGAAGCCATTACTCCAAAAGAAACATACAAAAGCCAGATTAATGTTTGCAAATGCACCTTCATTTTTGGATACATGTCCCATGATCTGTTGAAACTAAAATTTAACTTTTTGGGCATAATGTCCATCGTTACGTTTGGAGGAAAAAAGGAGAAGCTTGGAAGCCTAAGAACACCATCCCAACTGTGAAATACAGAGGAGGCAGCATCTTGTTGTGGGGTTATTTTGCTGCAGGAGGGATTGGTGCACTTCACAAAATAGATGGCATCATGAGAAAAGAAGCTTATGTTGCAATACCAAAGCAACATCTCAAGACATTAGAAGGGAAGTTAAAGCTTGGGCGGAAATGGGTCTTCCAAATGGACAATGACACGAAGCATACTGCCAAAATGGTAGCAAAGTGGCTTAAGGATAACAAAGTCAATGTTTTGGCGTGGCTATCACAAAGCCCTGATCTCAATCCTATTGAAAATTTATGGGCAAAGCTGAAAAGGAAGGTGCAAGCACGGCGACCAAAAACCTGGATCAGTTACACCAGTTTTGTCAGGAGGAATGGGCCCAAATTCCGACCAACTATTGTGAGAAGCTTGTGGAAAGATATCCCAAATGTTTGACCCAAGTCATTAAGTTTGAGGGTAATGGTACCAAATACTAATGAAATGTATGTAACTTTTGACTTTGCAGTAAGTAATACAAATTATTTAAAACATTCTCTCTCTCTCATTATTCTGGCATTTGGCAAATATTAAAAATTATGGTAATCCTAATTGACCTACAACGGGAAAGGTTTATTCTGATTTCATGTCAGATATTGAGAAAAACATGCATATGTGTCTTTTTATATAGTGTATGTAAACTTCTGGGTTCAATTGTATATACAGTATATATATTGTGACAAAGTCACTGGAAAAGTACTGGAGGGGAAATATGTAGCACTGAGATTGTTAGCTCCAGTAATATAAACATATAAAACATGTTCCAGTACACAAAGTGATGAGGGATTGATCAGCCATGTTTAGTGTTAGGGTGATTAAACACCTGTAGAGAGGAAGGAGGTCAGAGGATAAATGCCCAGCCTTTTAGAGCATTTGGTGTGGGGAGGGCCTGGAGGCACTGTTATGATCTGCAACATGAATTAAGGAAAGATGGGGGAAAGCTGTCCCAACACTAAGACTAAGCTGAGTCCCCACGATGTAGCGGGCTGCCTGTTCCTAGCGAACAGACCCGCCTTAGTCCTCGGTTAGTCTGAACGAAGACCTATAGCATAAACGGAGGAGTCTCTAAAAGAACTAAGGACTGGGACAAAAAATGGAACACCTCCTAAACAGAGAAGTTGTTGCAGAACACAAAAAAACAAACTGACAAAAAGGTACTAGAGGTCCCAGAAGGATTAAGCGAACTGACAGAAAAAGGCACAGAAGCACCTGGCTAGAGAAACAGTCAACCACTGAAGTCCAGAACAGCCAAAAGGGCAGAGCTGGAATATAAAGGCAGGTGGTCACGTGACCGCAAAACACAAGATGGAAAAAACAAACAGGAGGGTTCTAACAGGCACAAGCTCTGAAGCTGCATGGTCATGTGAAGGAAAGCTAAACCTTGGGATGTTTGTTCCTGAAGTGGGCGGTTACCCATAGCAACAAGGACTGTGCCATACGTTATGTTTTGTTCTTCCTGTTAGGCTGGGAAGGCTGTGTTTGTTTTGCTAACGTTGCCGTGGTTTATGTATTGCTCTTAATAAACCACCGAAGATTTAACCTCTATATGCAGCCAAGTGAGCCGATCGACCAATTTGTTTATATATATGTATCTGTATCTTTGATACTATAAAAGGAGGCGGGCCCAGACACATTTCTTGAACAGGGGTCCCAAGCTGTCAGTGTCTGCTCCTGCTGGAAACATAGGGGAAGGGGCATAGTGATTGATATCAGGAGCATGGTAGCAAACAGAGAGACTTTGTATTTCATAGTATTGGCATTGTGACTGATATGTGAGTCCTGTGACTGACATAGGGGGTCTTCTTACTGCTGGCATAGTGGGCAATATAGTTGCAGAGGGGACAAAGTTGAATTTGAATATTTGTAGATAATTGTAAACTGTGGAGGGTAATCAACACAGAAGAGGATAATTTAATATCACCAAGTGATTTATGTAATCTGCAGGCTTGAGCTAAGAAATGGCACTTGAAGTTTAATGTAGATAATATAAGATCATCAACTTGGGAAGAGGAAATTAAATGTATAATTAGGCACCAAATTGTAGAACACTGTATAAAACTAGCACTAAAATGACTTGGAAGAATAGGTGGATGGCAAATTCAACTTTAGTGACAAGTACCAGGTAGCAGCTGTCAAGGTTAAAGTAATGGGATGCATTAAAAGAGGCATAGATGCTCATGATGAGAACATAGTTTTGCTTCTGTACTAGTCACTAGTAGAGATGAGTGAATATTATGATCGTCGAATTTGCAATATTTGCCGATTTATTAGTTGAATATTCGCCGAACATTGCCGAGCGCCATAGGATTCAATGGGGGGCAAAAACAAACACATACACAACACCTTCAAAAGGGCCCAAAAGCTGCAAAAACACATCAGATTAGTGACAGACACCAGGAAAGTGCCATCAATTGACACAGAGTACAAGTAGTATAATTATTATTTATTATTATAGTGACATTTATTCCATGGTGCTTTACATGTGAAAAGGGGTCACCGACTGGTACAAGAGGAGAGAGGACCCTGCGCACAAGGGCGCACATACAATCAACAAGGGATAGGTGAGGAAACAGTAGGTGAAGGTACAGCTGGTCGTGCAGCGGCATGGTGGAGCGAGGGATACTGCAGATTGTACGCTTGTCAGAAGAATTGGGTCTTCAGCTTCCTTTTCAAGGTTTCCACAGTAGGCGAGAGTCTGATGTGTTGGGGTACTGAGTTCCACAGTAGGGGAGATGTACACGACAAATCTTGTATGCGATTGTGGCAAGAAGAGATAAGAGGGAAGTAGAGAAGGAGATCTTGTAAGGATGGGAGGTTGTGCACAGGTAAGTACAGGGAGACAAGGTCACAGATGGAGGAGACAGGTTTTGGATGGCTTGGTATGCCAAAGTTAGGCTTTTTAACTGGAGTCTCTGGGCAACAGGGAGCCAGCGCAGGGATTGACAGAGGGGAGAAGCCAAGGAATAGTGGGATAACAAGTGGACTAGTCGGCCAGCACAGTTTAGGATAGATTGGAGGGGTGCGAAAGTGGTAAAAGGGAGGCCACAGAGCAGGAGCTTGCAGTAGTCGAGGCGGGAGATGATGAAGAAGTGCACTGGTGTTTTGGTAGATTCATGGTTGAGGAATGTGTGGATACTGGGGATCTTTTGGAGTTGGAGTGGGCAGCAAGTGGAAAGGCTTGGATCTGACATTTGAAGGACAGATCAGAGTCCAACTTGCAGGACTGGGGAGAGTGGGCAGCCATTGACTTTGATGGATAGGTCAGTTCGGGGGGGTGAATGAGATGGTGGAAAGATGATGAATTCGGTTTTATCCATGTTAAGTTTTACAAATCCAGGAGAGAAGAAAGATGAAATTGCGGACACACATTGTGGGATTCTGATTAGTAAGGAGGTGATATCAGGTCCAGAGAGGTAGATCTGTGTGTCATCAGCATAGAGGTGATACTGAAAGCCATGAGACTATCAGCTGTCCCAGGCCGAACGTGTAGATGGAGAAGAGCAGGGGTCACATAGGGGGCGAGATGAGGAGGTGGTGTTTGAGTGGGAGACACTGAATGTCCGGGCGGTTAGGTATGAAGAGCTCCAAGATAGGGCCAAGTCTGTGATGCCGAGACAGCGGTACGACTTTGTAGATGAGGCCAGAAACAACATGTGCTCCAGTAGATGACAAGCGCTGCATCAAGTGGCCTCTGCTCCTCTTCCTCCACCTTAACATCACACAGTACAGTCCTCAGAGGTGGAAACACAATTACCCTTGTTTTCCCCCCGTAACAACTCTCCAACCGCCCAACTGACTGTGGAGAACCACACATGAGCGAGTCTGCAGAGCTGTTCACACATTCTATTCTGGGGCATCAGAAGTCTGATCCAAAGCTTCACAGACTCAAGAGAGGGAAAGCATGTGTAGCGATGCCCAAAATTGTTTTCAGTTGATCCGGGGCAGGATGACTTAGAGTCCGAGCAGAATCCAATCTCTCATCACTAGACATTAACCCCTGGGGGTGGGCATGGATGGGTTGGAGAACAAAACAAATACACACCAGAACATGGAGAACTAAACTACAAGACAACAGGGGTTGGAGAACTACACTACTAAACACCTTGGGTTGGAGAATGAAACAAATGCACACCAGAAGATGGAGAACCAAACTAATAGAAAACAGGGATTGGAAAAGTAAACTACTAATCAGCTAGGGTTGGAGTACTAAACAAATACACACCAGGGGATGGGGACCTAAACCACTAGACACCAAGGTGTCACTAGACAGCAAGTCTTGGAATCCCCAAGGCTTGCGGGACAAACCTCTTTATCTAACACTTCCTCTAAGCTTCTGCCTCCTCCACCTTCTCTAGGGCCTCCACTTGCGCCCTAAACCTCTGCCTTAATGACACACATTCCAACAGTGTGCAGTTAGAATCCCCCCCCACCTCTGTACTGCGCAGCCAGGGCTCGCTGCAATCAGGCAGCGTTTCAATTAATAAGCCTTGGATATAGCAGTCAAACTGATCAAGAGTTGTGGTCAGTGTAGTGCGGCAGTGTTCACACTGTGCGGTAATGAGGCAGTGACCCTAGGAAAGTTAAACTTAAATGTCTTTGTTTGCCAAAACTCACAACTTAGATGAAAATGAATTCCTCCGGATCACAGTGGGTGGTCCTAACAGTCCGTGCAAACTGGTTGCCATGGGCGACGGCAGTACCCTTTTGCTCAGAGCTGCACCCATTACATTGCCTTCCCAGGCCTGTGTTATGCCTTCACACAGGCTTGCGGTGCTCTGCAGCTAGCAAACAAACCAATGACACACCCAAACCTTTGCTTAGGTTTAAATGTGAATTCTGGACATGAGACAGTTGTAAGACTGGGCTGAAGGGAGTGAACCGCCCCACTACCATCCTGTAGATAACTCAAAAAATAAAAGTTCAGGTCAGGTTTTCTTAAATCCGACTTGGTCAAATAGCTTGACCAAGTCCAAACTTTTACTTTGATTTTTCACTGCAAGCACAGCTGCTTCTGTGATTGCAATGAACTCCAGCGGGTTCAATATGCCTCTATGAGCATCCTGGGGGATACATACCATCCTTGTAATATGATCCCGCTCACTGTCTCACAATAGCTATCCATGCCGAGTTTGAGCAATGGCCGTCTCCACTGAACTTGGAGCAAGGGAAGGCCATGTGCGATAACAGTGCAAACCTGGTGGCGGCCCTACACCGGACCAAACTTACATACGTGCCTTGCATGGCTCGCATCTCAACCTGATGGTACAGCAATTTCTCTGCCACTATCCCGGCCTGGATGTGCTGCTGCAGAAACCACGGTCTCTGTGTTCTCACTTAAAACTATGAAAACAGCAGGATTGGCGAGTCTGGTATAAAAAGCAGACTCGCCAATGTAACCTCTCAATCCTTGTGTCACGACTCTGTTGTCGAGTATCCCGGAGCCAGGGGCTCCTTCCCTGTCCCTAAGGCTAGGGGTGCCCTAGCTGGCCCTGTTCCCCGGATTACTTCTGAAGGTGAAGACAGCGGGGCCACGTACCTTGTCTGAGCTCCTCAATCCGCCCTCAGTCTGTTCCCTTCCCCCACCCAGGGAAAAGGGGAGTAGTAGTGTATGGCAATACTCCAACCAGACTAACAAGGTAATACAAACAGTGCTTAAGGAAAATACTAATCATACAAATATATGCACACAAACAACAGAGGTTAATATCGAGGAGTGGAGAATGGGGAAAAAACAAATAGAAGAAGAAAAGGGTTATACACAACCTAAACCACACAACAGTCTTAGTATTAATCCTCCAAACGCCTTCTCAAACAACAACTCTCCTCCACACTCCTAGCACCATGCAGGCTAAGCTAGCTCTGGCAATGATAGTCTGCCAAAGCCCAGTATATATTGGAGTGGGGAGTGGCTAACACTGGACAGCTGAGAGCCTAAATGAAGGTAAGCTTCCAGGAGCTCACAACTGAGGAGATTAACAGGAGTGGGAGGAATCAGATGCTGCAGTCTTCTGGCTCCTCTCTGTCGCAGTACACCTGTGACAACTTGCAAGCTTCAACACAATCTTTACAAGGTAGACAGCAGCAGTGGTCGATCTCCTAGACAACGAGTAGTGTTGAGCGATACCTTCCGATATCGGGAAATATCGGATCGGATTGGATCGGACCGATACCGAAAAAGTATCGGATATCGCCGATTCCGATACCGGAAACCAATGCAAGTCAATGGGACATAAATATCGGAATTAAAATAAACCCTTTCTTTCCTTGTAGGTTATTTCTACATGAAGGAAAACAACTAAGAATAATGTAGAATGTATTGGGGGAGGTGGGGGAGACAATAAAGGCATAGAGGTTTAGCCCAGTCAAATGGAATAGCAGGAATTAATATTTTTTTATTATGTTCTGAGTTACGGAAATATTAACTATGTTAAGTATTTTTATATTTTGTCAGATATTTATGTTTCACTACTTCCATGCTCTTCACCTTCTTTTTTACTTCTCCCACACTTTCTCCTTCATCATCCTCAGCATCTTTTTCATCCACTTCTTCTTCACCTTCTTCTTCTTCACCTTCTTCGTATTATTCTTTTTTTTACATTCTTCATATTCTACTTCTTCATCTTCTTCATATTCTTCTTCTTCATCATATTCTTATTTGTGACAGGCATTCCTGTAGTTGTTATCTATAAAAGGTTGGACATTACACCTTTCGTTCTGCCCGTCACAAAAGATTTACAACAGGATTTGTCCGCGTTCAGTTTGGCCTGCAGCAGCAGGTCTTTTCCAGGGGCACCACGAGGAGGAACGGACTCACCCCCATACACTGCTTAGTCATCTTCTGCTTATAATTTAGATATTATCTTTTGCTCTGATTTTTAGTCTTATGCTTAATGTTCTTCCGCTTTTTGTTCTGCAGCTTCTTGTATTTCTGCTTCTTGGTTTTCTGTCTCTTGTTTTTCTGTATCTTGGTGCTTGTCTTCTCTTCTTTGTCTTCTTGGTCAACTTCTTCAGGGTCATCTTCTTGGTCTTCTTCGGGGTGGTCTTCAGGGTCGTCGTCTTCGGGGGTCCTCGTCTTCGGGGTCCTCGTCTTCTTCGGGTTGGTCTTCTGGGTCCTCGTCTTCGGGGTCCTCGTCTTCTTCGGGGTGGTCTTCAGGGTCCTCGTCTTCTTCGGGGTGGTCTTCAGGGTCCTCGTCTTCTTCGGGGTGGTCTTCAGGGTCCTCGTCTTCAGGGTCATTGTCTTCGGGGTCCTCGTCTTCTTAGGGTTGGTCTTCAGGGTCCTCGTCTTCAGGGTCCTCGTCAGGGAGATCCAGAGTGATTACCAAGAACCATTTCAAAAAGCTTGAACTTGGAAATGTAGCAGAAGGTACAAGAAAGCTGAGGAACTACCGAGGACCAGCTGACGGTACTGGAACCCGGATGGATAGCAGAAGGTACAAGAGCCAATGGAACTACCGAGGACCAGCTGATGTTACTGGAACTCGGTTACTAAGCAGGAGGTACCTGTGCCAGAAAGCACTACCAAGGACCAGCAGACGTTGGTGGAACTTGGATACCGAGAAGGAGGCACCTAATCCAAAGGCACTGCCGAGAACCAGCTGACGGTACTGGAACCCGGATGGGTAGCAGAAGGTACAAGAGCCAATGGAACTACCGAGGACCAGCTGATGTTACTGGAACCCGGATGGGTAGCAGAAGGTACAAGAGCCAATGGAACTACCGAGGACCAGCTGATGTTACTGGAACTCGGTTACTAAGCAGGAGGTACCTGTGCCAGAAAGCACTACCAAGGACCAGCAGACGTTGGTGGAACTTGGATACCGAGAAGGAGGCACCTAATCCAAAGGCACTGCCGAGAACCAGCTGACGGTACTGGAACCCGGATGGGTAGCAGAAGGTACCCATGTAAAAAAAAAGTTCAAGGCCGCGAGCCGGCCGCAGTTACCAAAACCCACAGTCCTACAGAGGGTGCTTGTCCTATTGGCACTATGGAACCAGCCTTCATTGCCAGATCCCGCAGCCCACATAGGAGTCACCTAAACTGCAGGCACCATAGAGTCGGCTAACCCGACCGCAACACGACAGGACAACGCATTGGAGGCAAAGTGACGTTGACACTACCCGGAAACAGCTGGCGTGCTGGAACCAGGCTGGGCAGGAGGGAGTACCCGTGCCAAAGACACTGCCGAGAACCAGCTGACGGTACTGGAACCCGGATGGGTAGCAGAAGATACAAGAGCAAATGGAACTACCGAGGACCAGCTGACGGTACTGGAACCCGGATGGGTAGCAGAAGGTACAAGAGCCAATGGAACTACCGAGGACCAGCTGATGTTACTGGAACTCGGTTACTAAGCAGGAGGTACCTGTGCCAGAAAGCACTACCAAGGACCAGCAGACGTTGGTGGAACTTGGATACCGAGAAGGAGGCACCTAATCCAAAGGCACTGCCGAGAACCAGCTGACGGTACTGGAACCCGGATGGGTAGCAGAAGATACAAGAGCAAATGGAACTACCGAGGACCAGCTGACGGTACTGGAACCCGGATGGGTAGCAGAAGGTACAAGAGCCAATGGAACTACCGAGGACCAGCTGATGTTACTGGAACTCGGTTACTAAGCAGGAGGTACCTGTGCCAGAAAGCACTACCAAGGACCAGCAGACGTTGGTGGAACTTGGATACCGAGAAGGAGGCACCTAATCCAAAGGCACTGCCGAGAACCAGCTGACGGTACTGGAACCCGGATGGGTAGCAGAAGATACAAGAGCAAATGGAACTACCGAGGACTAGCTGACGGTACTGGAACCCGGATGGGTAGCAGAAGATACAAGAGCAAATGGAACTACCGAGGACCAGCTGACGGTACTGGAACCCGGATGGGTAGCAGAAGGTACAAGAGCCAATGGAACTACCGAGGACCAGCTGATGTTACTGGAACTCGGTTACTAAGCAGGAGGTACCTGTGCCAGAAAGCACTACCAAGGACCAGCAGACGTTGGTGGAACTTGGATACCGAGAAGGAGGCACCTAATCCAAAGGCACTGCCGAGAACCAGCTGACGGTACTGGAACCCGGATGGGTAGCAGAAGGTACCCATATAAAAAAAAAGTTCAAGGCCGCGAGCCGGCCGCAGTTACCAAAACCCACAGTCCTACAGAGGGTGCTTGTCCTATTGGCACTATGGAACCAGCCTTCATTGCCAGATCCCGCAGCCCACATAGGAGTCACCTAAACTGCAGGCACCATAGAGTCGGCTAACCCGACCGCAACACGACAGGACAACGCATTGGAGGCAAAGTGACGTTGACACTACCCGGAAACAGCTGGCGTGCTGGAACCAGGCTGGGCAGGAGGGAGTACCCGTGCCAAAGACACTGCCGAGAACCAGCTGACGGTACTGGAACCCGGATGGGTAGCAGAAGATACAAGAGCAAATGGAACTACCGAGGACCAGCTGACGGTACTGGAACCCGGATGGGTAGCAGAAGATACAAGAGCAAATGGAACTACCGAGGACCAGCTGACGGTACTGGAACCCGGATGGGTAGCAGAAGGTACAAGAGCCAATGGAACTACCGAGGACCAGCTGATGTTACTGGAACTCGGTTACTAAGCAGGAGGTACCTGTGCCAGAAAGCACTACCAAGGACCAGCAGACGTTGGTGGAACTTGGATACCGAGAAGGAGGCACCTAATCCAAAGGCACTGCCGAGAACCAGCTGACGGTACTGGAACCCGGATGGGTAGCAGAAGGTACCCATGTAAAAAAAAAGTTCAAGGCCGCGAGCCGGCCGCAGTTACCAAAACCCACAGTCCTACAGAGGGTGCTTGTCCTATTGGCACTATGGAACCAGCCTTCATTGCCAGATCCCGCAGCCCACATAGGAGTCACCTAAACTGCAGGCACCATAGAGTCGGCTAACCCGACCGCAACACGACAGGACAACGCATTGGAGGCAAAGTGACGTTGACACTACCCGGAAACAGCTGGCGTGCTGGAACCAGGCTGGGCAGGAGGGAGTACCCGTGCCAAAGACACTGCCGAGAACCAGCTGACGGTACTGGAACCCGGATGGGTAGCAGAAGGTACAAGAGCCAATGGAACTGCCGAGAACCAGCTGGCGGTGCTGGAGCCCAGGGTAAATACTAAAAACAGAAGAGCCAGAGGTGTATTTGGAGGAGGTTTTAAATCCGTACTACAGTGGATGTGGACAAAGCAGGAGAATTTGCCGGACACACAGCTGGGGATCAGCTGACGTTACTGAATCCCAATAACACTGGAGCAAGCGTTGACTGTGCAGACGGCACTTCTGAGCAGCAACTAGCGGTATTGGAGCCCAGGGTAAATACTAAAAACGGAGGAGCCAGAGGTGTAATTGGAGCAAGTTTTAAATAAGTAGCACAGTGAATATGGACAGAGCAGGAGAAATTGCCGTGAACACAGCAGGGGAACAGCTGACGTTACCGAACCCCAATAACACCGCAGCAAGTGTTGACTGTGCAGACGGCACTTCCGAGCGCCAACTGGCGGTGCTGGAGCCCAGGGATAAGAATGAAAACAGAGGAGCCAGAGGTGTAATTGGAGCAACTTTAAAATCTGTAGTAGTGAGAATGTGGACAGAGCAGGAGAAATTGCCGTCCGCACAGCAGGGGAACAGCTGACGTTACTGAACCCCAATAACATGGTAGCAAGTGTTGACTGTGCAGACAGCACTTCCGAGCGCCAACTGGCGGTGCTGGAGCCCAGGGATAAGAATGAAAACAGAGGAGCCAGAGGAGTAATTGGAGCAACTTTAAAATGTGTAGTACAGTGGATGTGGACAAATCAGGAGAAATTGCCGTCCGCACAGCAGGAGAACAGCTGACGTTACTGAACCCCAATAACACGGCAGCAAGTGTTGACTGTGCAGACGGCACTTCCGAGCGCCAACTGGCGGTGTTGGAGCTCAGGGATTACAGTTCAGGTGGTAGAAACATGAACAGAACAGGAGACCTGGATACTGTTGCCAACCAATTATTTATTCTGGAAGAGGACTGGCAAATTCATGAGAGATCCAGGCCTTGTTCATTTTGAGAAAAGTAAGCCGGTCAACGTTATCGGAGGATAGTCGCATGCGACGGTCTGTTAGTACACCACCTGCGGCACTAAAGACGCGTTCCGATAATACACTAGCAGCAGGGCAAGCTAGCACCTCCAGTGCATACTGACTAAGCTCTGGCCATGTATCCAGCTTACAGACCCAAAACTTGAAGGGAGAAGAGCCGTCTGGGAGTACACTAAGAGGGCAAGACATGTAGTCTGTCACCATCTGACGGAAACGTTGCCTCCTGCTGACTGGAGCTGTCTGTGATGGTGTAGACATTTGTGGCGGCGGGGACACAAAACTTTGCCACATTTCGGCCATACTGGTCTTGCCTTGTGCTGAGGCGCTGCTTCTGCTCCCTCTTTGTGCAGAGCTTCCTCCACTGCCTCGACGCACTGAGCTGCTTTGTAAAGCACTAGCAGCACTGCTCTCGGTTGGAATGGAGAACATGATGGAATGCACCAGTGCGTCTTGGTACTCCCGCATTTTACGCTCCCGGTTCAATGGTGTTATGAGGCTTTGTAAGTTGTCCCGGTAGCGAGGATCTAGGAGGGTGGACACCCAATAATCAGCCGTGTTGAGAATGTGGGCGATGCGGCGGTCGTTTCTGAAGCACTGCAGCATGAAATCAACCATGTGCTGCAGACTGCCAACTGGCCAAGAAACGCTGTCCCCTGCTTGAGGCGTGATCTCTGCCTGCTCTGCATCACCCCACCCTCGCTCTAGATACTGACTACTAGAGCATTGTGTACCTCCCTCCTCTGGACAGATGTCTTCCTCATCCATTGACTCCTCCTCATCCTCCTCACAAAGTGTCCCCTGCCTAGGCCTTTGTGAGGAACCACGTTGCGCAGACTGTAGAGAAGCAGATGGCATTTGTGACTCCTCATCCTCCACCTCTTCCAAAACCTCGTCCCTTAGTGCTTGCAGTGTTTTTTCAAGCAGGCAGATAAGGGGGATAGTCATGCTGACTAGTGCATCATCTGCACTCGCCATCCGCGTGGAATAATCGAAGGCACGCAAAACGTGGCAAATGTCCTTCATAGAGGCCCACTCAGTGGTGGTGAAGTGTGAACGGCGCGCACTGCGACTTGTTTGCGCCTGCTGCAGCTGGTACTCCATTACTGCTGCCTGCTGCTCACACAACCTCTCCAACATATGTAACGTTGAATTCCACCTGGTGGGTAGGTCACATATGATGCGATGTTCCGGAAGACATAATCGGCGCTGCAGAGCTGCAATGCGTGATCTTGCATTGCTGGAACGCCGCAAGTGAGCGCACTCTATGCGGACCTTGTGAAGCAGTGCATCAAGATCCGGATAGTCCCTCAAAAAACTCTGCACGACCAAGTTGAGCACATGTGCCAGACATGGGATGTGAGTGAGGTTGCCTAGGCCCAGAGCTGCCACCAGATTTCGGCCATTGTCACACACTACCATGCCTGGCTGGAGATTCGCTGGCACAAACCACACGTCACTCTGCTGCTTGATGGCATTCCAGAGCTCCTGCGCTGTGTGGCTTCGATTCCCCAAAGAAATTAATTTTAATACGGCCTGTTGACGTTTGGCCACGGCTGTGCTCATATCGGTCATCATAACAGGTAACCGTTCACGGGTCGATGTGGAGGTAGACCGTGACGGCTCCTGCAGCGCTGATTCAGAGGAACTGGAGTATGAGGAGGAGTCAATGTGTACAGACTGGATTCCTGCAATCCTTGGAGTTGGCAGAACACGTACAGCGCCACTCTCAAGATCTGTACCCGGCTCCACAACATTTACCCAATGGGCAGTGAGGGAAAGGTATCGTCCCTGTCCATGCTTACTGGTCCACGCATCAGTGGTCAGGTGGACCTTGCTACTGACGGCGTTTTGTAGCGCATGTTTAATTTTTCCCTCCACATGATGTTGCAGGGCAGGGACGGCTTGCCTGCTGAAATAAAAGCGGCTGGGCACGTTGTATTGTGGGACTGCCAATGCCATAAAGTTACGGAATGTGTCAGTCTCCACCAGCCTGAATGATAGCATTTCAAGGGCCAGTAGTTTAGCAATGCCAGCATTCAGAGCCTGTGCTCGGGGGTGGTTTGCCGAGTATGGGCGCCTTTTCTCCCATGCCTGTGCTAACGATGGCTGTAGACTGGCCTGGGAGTGTGAGGATGACTGGGAAAGTGGTGCTGTGGGTGGAATTACACTGTGTCTCTGTACAACAGTGCCAGAGATTCTTCCATGGCGATCCTGTGAGGAAGCCGAACCAGCTGTGTGTGAGCTGGAGGAAGAGGCTACAACACGAGCTGAAGAGGTGGTAGGTGGCGCTGTAGGTTGGCCTAGGTCTTCAGTGTGTTTGTGTAACTCCACCACGTGCTTGGTCCGCACATGTTTCCACATATTTGTGGTATTGAGGTTGCTGACACTTTTCCCTCTTTTCACCTTCTGATTACACAGCTTGCATTTGACAAAGCAAATGTCATCTGCAACTGTGTCAAAAAAGGACCAGGCACTGCAAGTCTTGGGAGCGCCCGCTTTGGATTTTGGAAGAGCCATGCTCCTAATGGGTGCCGAAGTGGAGGCTACAGGCAACCAAGTCTGCCCCCTCCCTCTCCCTCCTTTTTGGGCCGTTCGGGGAATCTCTTCCTCAGAGCTGCTCCCACCACCTTCCTGTCCCTCACGCCATGATGGGTCAAGGACCTCATCATCTACACCACCCTCTTCAAACAACTGCTTCTCCTGGGTAGTCTCGACAGCACAGTACGCACCAGAAAGTGGCACCTGAGTCTCATCATCAGATGCGTACTGAGGTGTGCTGCTGACCATAGGCACTGGCCCACCCGCCTCTTCAGATTCAGAGAGACAAAACGGTTGCGCATCACTGCATACTACCTCTTCTTCAAATTCTCGAATTCTGCTTGGCTGGCCCCCTCTTTCCAAGCCAAGAGATTCAGAGAACAGAAGTAGAGATGGCTCCTGTCCAGGGCTCTCTGACTGCCTGGGCAATTTGGCAGGTGGTGAAGAGACAGATGGGTGCTCTTCAGTGCTCAGGACCTGAGAGGATCTGGAACTAATTGAAGTCGATGCGTTAGCTGCCATCCATCCGACAACGGCTTCAATTTGGTCCTCGCGCAGCAGTGGGGTACTGCTAGCTCCTACAAAGCTGCGCATAAAGGACTGTTCCCTGGTAAAACTGGGGGATGCTGAGTCACTGGTGCCCGCAGCAGGCACAGAATCCCCACGTCCTCTCCCTGCAGGCACAGAATCCTCACGTCCTCTCCCTGCAGAAACTCCACGCCCACGCCCACGACCACGACCACATGCCTTACTCCCTGCCTTCTTCATCTTGGTAGACTGATAAAGATAGGCAGAAAAGTACTAAGGGCTTAGTGTGCTTATTCCTGAACAGCTGCTAACAGGTATAAGAAACACTAATTTTATAAAGTGTGGACTAGACTTTAATATGAGCTAATGTGGCCTACACAACTGTAAAGTGGAGTGTTTGGTGAACTTTATTTAGGTTTTTTTTGTCACAAAAAGACACTGGATGTGCCTAAAGATGTAATAACGATAGTATCACAAACTTTTTGTAGCTATTACAATGTAGGAAGGTAACCTACAATGCAATAGATGAGGCTGCAAAAAATAGGCTAATACTAATCTGGCTGGGGCTGCAGGGCCCAATGCTGCAGAAAGGCTCCTCTATCTACTCCTATATAGTGTGTTTGGAATCAATTTAGCTGAATATGGATGGAACCACCACACTAATAGGAGATATCAGGAAAAATTATGAATTGGCAATAAAGGACAATGTATGAGGCAGTGACACACACTGAGTGCACTACAACCAGACGGGGTTGAAGCACACACTACAGGGTGAGCTGCACTCACACACCAGACCTTGCAGACAGCGGTGAACAGTACAGATGCAGAGCACTGTGCACTAGTGCTGCAAGACGGAAAAAAAATTCTCTATCTACTCCTATATAGTGTGTTTGGAACCAATTTAGCTGAATACAGATGGAACCACCACACTAATAGGAGATATCAGGAAAAATTATGAATTGGCAATAAAGGACAATGTATGAGGCAGTGACACACACTGAGTGCACTACAACCAGACGGGGTTGAAGCACACACTACAGGGTGAGCTGCACTCACACACCAGACCTTGCAGACAGCGGTGAACAGTACAGATGCAGAGCACTGTGCACTAGTGCTGCAAGACGGAAAAAAATTTCTCTATCTACTCCTATATAGTGTGTTTGGAACCAATTTAGCTGAATACAGATGGAACCACCACACTAATAGGAGATATCAGGAAAAATTATGAATTGGCAATAAAGGACAATGTATGAGGCAGTGACACACACTGAGTGCACTACAACCAGACGGGGTTGAAGCACACACTACAGGGTGAGCTGCACTCACACACCAGACCTTGCAGACAGCGGTGAACAGTACAGATGCAGAGCACTGTGCACTAGTGCTGCAAGACGGAAAAAAATTTCTCTATCTACTCCTATATAGTGTGTTTGGAACCAATTTAGCTGAATACAGATGGAACCACCACACTAATAGGAGATATCAGGAAAAATTATGAATTGGCAAAAAAGGACAATGTATGAGGCAGTGACACACACTGAGTGCACTACAACCAGACTTGGCTGAAGCACACACTACAGGGTGAGCTGCACTCACACACACAGACCTTGCAGATAGCGGTGAACAGCACAGGGAACTGTGCACTAGCACTGCAAGGCACAGTGATTTAGAAAGTAGCTTGGGTAAAGCAGTATAGAGCAAATAGGTAGCTAAAACTGTCCCTCAGAACAACAGCGTCCTATCCCTAACTGAATTCACAGCAGAGTGAGCTCAAAATGGCGGCGGTGGCTTTTATAGTGCATCATGACATCATTTCAGCAGCCAATCACAGCCATGCCATTAGTTAAGATGCCTACATGCCTAACAGGATGTGCCCACACTTCTTAGGATCCTCATTGGCTGAATAAAATGAAAATGTCTCATTGCATTATGGGAACTTCCGATTCCGGTATACGATATTGCAATAGTATCGGAATTAAGTATCGGAATTCCGATACCGCGAATATCGGCCGATACCCGATATTTCAGTATCGGAATGCTCAACACTAACAACGAGCTAACCCCTTCATGATGATAGAGGCCACCATCTTCTTAGCTTGCTGGTACTTTTCTGTAGGAATGAGCTTGTCTCCAACCAGCCAGGAATATTCAGTGAATTATGGCACACCATGGTTGGGTATTAGCAGCACCCATTACCAGAAGCGAAGCCACCCACAATTTCCATATCTCATGAATTTTATTTGGCAGACTGGCTGCCCAAATATTAGTTTCTCTCAAAGGAGCTGAGTGGCAGTAGGTGCAAGTTTCTCAAGCATGACCTATTTGTTATTGTCATGCTAGGTATGGGGAGAACCCAGCGTATAACAATGGAAGCAGGGGAAGGATCTCTACAACTAGGGAAAGGGAGAGTGGAGACTCCTAAGCAGCTCTAACGACACCCTGACTCTCCTATTGACCCTACATAGGTTCCGCACCTATCGCCGAGCAGGATACCTTAGCCCTAGCTGACCCTAGAGCTTGACCCTAGGTAGGGAGGGGAAGGGGTGAGCACTAGTCAGCCTCACTGCAAACAAAAGTACAAACCAGGCAAACATACAAGGGAATGCACTTAGCTTTAAGATAACACCGGAGAGAACATGGCTACAATCCACAAAGGAACTCCAAGGAAATTCTAGCCAACTGACTACTAGAATTCCAAGCCTGAATAGTTAAGAATAGTCTATCATCAGGCACTCTCTGGAGAAACTAAGTATATATATAAGGCTACAGCAAGGGTGTGGTAATTAGCAGAAGTTGAGAATCACTGCTGGGTCCTAAAAGTATAATCTCCAAGCAAGGTGAAGATCACCACAGGGTCCTAGAGTGAGAGGGATAATGAAAGGATCAGGAAGATGTTTGCAATGCCAACTGCAGCAACCTTCTACAGCCAGATCCAGCATGACTGTCTGTCAAACCTGACACATCCGTGACAGTTAGATATTAGAGGGAGAACAGAAATGGACTTTGCTAAGGTGCCAGATTGCATCTTAAGTCCTATAGATTGCTGGAGCCAGTCCACAGTAAAAATGGAGCCATAGAGTGTCCGGGAACCTTCACACAAACTTTTCTTAGCCAGGGCTGCTTCTCGGTGAGAGTTGTATTTCACTACACCCATATTCTGTAGGTCGGTGAAAGGACTGCCATAGAGGGAAATTGTATCTACTCCGGCTGTCATTTCTCCCAGGAAGTCCTCTAATGCAGCTTGTTCCATAAGCAATGCCAGCAGATTGAGGAGCAGAACGCAATAAAGCAGGCAAACTTCCCCGAACACAGATACCTGCAAGACCACCTAAATCATCTAAATGTCACCAAGAAATGGACTATGTCATGATCTCTCCAAAATGTCATTCTGCTAAATCCTATTAAATGTAATTCCTAACAATGTGCATTTATTCGCAATGCATTTTACTGTGCGCTACTGAGAGCTATTCATATTTTAATTATTTTAACATCAGCAAACACTTCTCGGTGGTGCTTAGACATACAAAGATCTTTGCGCCTTGAATTTCATGATTACAGAGTTGGACAATGGCCTGATCTGCAGTGCGTTTTGAGAAATAACGTTCATAAGCAATGCCACAGTTTAGGCCACTGAAGGTCATCATTAAGCAAAACTCATACAGCTTTCCCACAGACTGAAAGAGGGGTATCAAGACTTCCAAGACAGCCAAGACTTTCTTATCCTCACCAAGAGGATGACTGTCCATGTTCTCCTCCTCATTCTCCTCATTATCACCCAATCCGCGTTAAGATGGTCTGTGTAGCATCACCCTGTATAGTTCCCTGCTCCGTCTACAGTGCCTCCTCTTTAATTGTGAACAGTGAATGTTTCAGTAGACAGAGAAGGAGGATGGTGATGCTAATTATGCCATCATCAATGCTCACAATCTTGGTGGAATCCTCAAAGTTTTGGAGAATGGCAGAGATGTCAGACATCCATGCCCACTCATCAGCTCTTATGTGCAGAGGCTGACCTGATTCCAAAGGGCGTGTTGAAGCTGTAACTCAACAACTGCCCTCTGCTGCTCACAAATCCTTCCCAACATCTGCAACGTTGAATTCCAATGTATGGGGACATCGCACACCAGTCAGTGAGCTGGAAGCTGAAAACGCTGCTGAAGCACTGCCAGGGTGGCGGAAGCTGTAGCTGACTTTCTGAAATGGGCACACACGCGGCATACTTTCACAAGCACCTGTGGAAGATATGGGTTTTGAGAAACCGCTGAACCACTAAGTTGAGCAGCACATTTAGTACTAGCTCATCACTAATGTGTACCCCTGTATGGAAAACAATATCAGCACCAAAGAATTAAAAGATGAAAAGTAGCTTCCTTTATATACCACGGTAGTAAGAAAACCAATTTTGATTTTATCATGTATACACCTGTGAGAACAATATATGCATCAAAGAAATAATTTCACTAGAGTATAACTATTATAATGGAGACCGACACCTCTTCCACTACAGTCAACCCAGCAGATGGAGACACAATCAGGAGTTTCCACATTTTCAAAAATTAATGGCAGACACCAGCGAAGTGGCATAAATTTCACAGAGTAGCAGTAGTATAATGTAGACCAAAACCTCTTCCACTACAGCCATCTCAGCAGATGGAGACCCAACCAGGAGTGTTCACATTTCCCTAAATTAGGGCCTGACACCACCGAAGTGGCATCAATTTCAGTAGATTAGAACTAGTATAATGGGGATGGACACTTCTCCACTACAGCCAACCCAGCAGATGAAGACACAATCAGGAGTGTTCACATTTAAAAAAAATAGGGCCTAAAATCATCAAAGTGGCATCAATTTTGACTCGCCCCCTGGGCCGTGGGGCACTCGGATCCGGGCAATAGGGGGAACGATGGGAGTAGTAGTGGCAACCCGGTTCCGTGGCTCAGGGTGGTCAGGCCAGTGGTAGTCCGTTTTGTGCTGTTGGTTTTGTCCGACTACGCCACCCGTGGATTTGCGGTCATTAGGAACCGCCGCTGCAGGGCAGACCGCTGGGGCTGATGATATATGCAGCTGGGATGGTGTGACTCCCCACGGGAAGAGTGCGGCCCCAGGGCAGTGTAGTGGATGGTGGGAGTGATGGTAGTGAGAGTCCCGGTGCTGATAGTGCTGGAGGAGCAAGGAGCACACAGACAACAAGTTGCAGTCCAGGGTCTTTACTAAAACAGGTAAACTGACCCATAAACAGTCCCAGCTAGGAGGGGACCTGGATGTCTGAGAGCAACGGGGAAATTGGCCCTGGTCAGGGTGAGGGTGTAGGCCTACCGTGCTTTCTGCGCTCCTTCTGGCTATCTCCTCGTTATAGGGTAACAGCCCACGTTTCCGAGCTTTCCGTGTATTCTCGCCTGTATGGCCTGCGACGTGGATTCCTTTCTGCTCCCAGCCTTGTGCGGCTTTACTGGTCCCTTCGGTTGTGGCAGGGCCTCCAGGCTTCTTAGGCCAAGGAATATACAGTCCCTTGCGGACTGGTTCTCTGCTGGGGGATGTGGAATCCTTCCAGCCTCAGACACCAAAGTCTGGTAAAGTCAGTCTCTTATCTGCCAAGACAGGCTTGCTTTGCCTCTTGTCTCTGGCTTGTGGCTCTCCTCCTGCCACACTTCCTCTTAGGTGCAACACAACTGTCCCTCTCTGCTCTGGGACCTGAATCCTCAGATAGGTCGTCCAGTTCTCCCTAACCCTGCCCTCAGTACCAGCTTTTATAGGGGCAGCCAGCTCCCCCTACTGGCCTGAGACAGGAGGCATTGCATGCTAATGTTCCCCTGACTAGAGAACCTCCCCCTTGCTCTCAGACACAGCTTTAATTACACTTGTGGCATCCAGGTCAGGGTGACACATTCCCCCCTAGTGAAATTTAGTACTCCGGGACTAAACAATAAACAAAGACAATATGCATAACAATAAAACATTAATAGACAGACGACGCACAAATTGAGTTCTTTAGGTCACAGTGTGGTCTGTGACCGGGTGTCCATATCACCAAAACAACGGGAGCCTTAACCAGGTGGGGGTCTGTCCTACCCCAAGTCCTTCACAGTCTTAGTTCATTCCTGGGTTAGGCTCAGAATGCAGTCCATACAAGGTCCCGGTTACAAAAAGTCCATAACCTTTGAGTCCTTACGGTAGCTGCAAGAAACTGAAACACGCTATTAATAAACATGCAGGTAACTCTGGCAAACAATTCAACATTTGGCAACAGGGTTATTTACAAGTTTTGTGCACCCTATATTCTCCAGCGAGCGGGTATCTGTCCCTTTGTGCTCCTGGTTGACCTCCTTAACCCACTGTCTGGTGGTGGACTGACTTGGCTTTCCCCACTAGCATTAGGGGTACAGCTACCAGTCGGGTGTACAGGTAGGGCAGGCAGCTGTCTGCGGGTTCTTTGGCTTACCGCAGGCATGGCAGGCTCACTGTCAGCAGAGGGTTGACTCTCCTGGGCTGCTGTAACAGGCTCTTCTGCCTCTGGAACTGCTTGCTCCTCTTCACCTTCCGGCTCTGGTGTTGGTTGTTGCTGTGCCGGTTGCAGGAAATGCAGGACGGGTACCACTATAGCATCATTTATGCGAGTCCAGGACTGAGGGAACTCTCCGAGAACGGTGCTGATCATTTCTTCCTTGTCCTCTGCGGGTTCAAGGTCACTCTGATCCTCTTCTGCACTACGGAGTTGCTCGGGGCACCTTTTGAGGTGGTCTCTGGAGACGACACTAGTGGTTTCTCCTCCGTCCTTGGTGATTACGCACACCTTTGGGTTGTCGTGGTCAGACTGCAGTACGGTGTAGGGTTCCCTTTCCCACTGGTCGTCCAACTTATGTAGCCTTCTCTTTCGCTTTAGGACTTGCTCACCAGGTTCTAGGGGACTAGCAGGGGCGTGTTGGTTGAAGAGTCTTTCTTGATTCTCTCTCACCTGGGCCAGGCTCTTCTCCACACTCTCCTGTACCTTCTTGTACTGCAGTTGCCTTTCCGTATCCCAGTCCGCATCCGGGGAGGTGTCCTCAGTTATTAGGACTCCCATCTCCAGGTCTACGGGCAGCTTACCTGGTCTAGCTCGCATCAGGTAAGCCGGGGTGCAGTTTGTAGCGTTCACCGGGATATTGTTGTACATGTCTACCAGGTCCGGCAATTTTTCTGGCCACAGGCTGCGTTCCTCCAGGGGCAACGTCTTCAGGAGATCAATGACTATATAGTTCATCTTCTCACACATCCCGTTGGTTTGGGGGTGGTAAGGCGTCATCCGAATCTTCTTACAGCCATAGAGGTTGCAGAACTCCTGGAAGATTTCAGCCTCGAACGCTGGACCCTGGTCTGTCAGGACCTGTTCCGGATACCCGTGTGGATGGCAGAAGTATTGCTGGAAGGCTCTGGCCGCTGTTTGG
Source organism: Phyllobates terribilis (assembly GCF_046119375.1). NCBI lineage: Eukaryota > Metazoa > Chordata > Amphibia > Anura > Dendrobatidae > Phyllobates > Phyllobates terribilis. The sequence goes on along the minus strand of NW_027362768.1, from coordinate 85,808,716 downwards.
GCTGTCAAGTCCTTTACCGGGACCACCACTAGAAAACGGGAATAGTGGTCCACGATTGTCAGGGCATAGATGTATCCTGACCGGCTGGGAGCCAATTTGACATGGTCCAGAGCTACCAGCTCAAGAGGCTGTGTGGTGACGATGGGCCTCAAGGGTGTCTTCTGGCTGGCACGGTCCTTCCTCCTCAGGTGACAAGGGCCACAGTCTCTGCACCACTTTTCTACAGCTCCCCTCATGCCGACCCAAAAGAACCTTCCTCTTAGCAGGAACTCCAGTTTCTTCCAACCGAAGTGCCCCGCTCTGTCATGGTAAGCTCCCAGGACCATAGCTGCATCCCGCCTTGGGACCACGACTTGCCAGGTCAGCTCGTGCGTCCGGTGGTTGACAATCCTTCTGCACAACTTGCCTTCGTAGAGGAACAGCTTGCTCTTCTCCTTCCATAGCTGCTTGGCTTCCTCTGGGGCATCGGGATCTAGGCGGGCGTCTTCCCGGGTCAGCAGATCTTTCACCAGGCGGACTGCAGGGTCACTATCTTGGGTCTCGGCCCAGCTGTGGTGAGGTAGGGGATTGATCATCACAGTTGTTAGATCCTCCTCCTTCACGCGGTGAGAGTGTTGAGCGGCTCCATACCGGTGAAACGCAGGGAGTTCTACCTCCTCCAGCTCTTCTGGGTCTCCGTCACCTTCAGGTAAGTGAGGCATTCTTGATAGGGCGTCCGCGTTGGCGTTGGTTTTGCCTGCCCGGTACTTGATCACGAAGTCATAGTTGGAGAGACAGGCCATCCACCGCTGTTCTAGGGCACCCAGTCTTGCATTGTCCAGGTGTGTCAACGGGTTGTTGTCCGTGTACACGGTGAACTTTGCGGAGGCCAGGTAATGCTTGAAGCGTTCCGTCACGGCCCACACCACCGCCAAGAATTCTAGCTTGAAGGAGCTGTAATTCTCCGGGTTCCTCTCGGTGGGTCTCAGCTTCCGGCTGGCGTATGCGATCACCCGTTCTCTGCCCTGTTGGTTTTGGGACAGTACGGCTCCCAGTCCCACATTACTGGCATCTGTGTGGAGAATGAAAGGCTGGCCATAATCAGGGTAGGCCAGGATCTCGTCCCCTGTGAGGGCCATCTTTAGCTGGCGGAAGGACTCCTCTTCCGGTTTATCCCACTTGAAGGGCGGCTTTTGGCTCCTGGACTTAGACTGTCCGATCAGGAGGTCCTGCATAGGAGCTGCCATCTTGGTGAACCCGGGGATGAATCTTCGGTAGTAGCCTACCAACCCGAGAAACTGTCTCACCTCTTTGATGTTCGAGGGGCTTGGCCAGCTCTTGATTGCCATGACCTTGTCAGGGTCGGGGGCCACTCCTTCCACACTTACCACGTGCCCTAGGTACTGGACCTTTGGTTTCAGCAGGTGGCACTTCGATGGTTTCACCTTCAGGCCATAGCCTGCCAGGGCTTCGAACACCTCGGCCAGGTGCTTGAGATGGTCCTCGTAGGTCTTCGAATAGACGATCACGTCGTCCAGGTAAAGGAGGACCGTCTCGAAGTTTCGGTGCCCTAGACAGCATTCCATCAGCCGCTGGAAGGTCCCTGGTGCGTTGCAGAGCCCGAAAGGCATACAGTTGAATTCGCTCAGTCCCATCGGGGTGGTGAAGGCGGTCTTCTCCTTGTCAGCCTCTGCCACAGGAACCTGCCAGTACCCGCTAGTAAGGTCCAAAGTAGAAAAGAAGTTAGCAGATTTTAGTGCGGCTAAAGACTCTTCTATTCTAGGCAGCGGATATGCGTCTTTGTGAGTGATACGGTTGATTTGTCTATAGTCCACGCACATTCTCATGGTGCCGTCTTTCTTTTTCACCAGAACCAAGGGGGCTGCCCAGGGGCTACAGCTGTCTCTAATGACCCCAGCTTCTTTCATCTCCCTTAGCATGCCCTTGGCGTTCTGATAATGTGCAGGGGGTACAGGTCTGTGCCTCTCTTTTATTGGTGGGTGGCTCCCTGTGGGGATGTGGTGTTCTATCCCTTTTACTCTGCCGAAGTCTAGCGGGTGCTTACTAAAGACTCTCTCGTACTCCTGTACCACCCGGTAGACTCCTTGTTTTTGGTGCAGGGGAGTGGAGTCAGCACCCACATGGAGTTTCTGGCACCAGTCCTCCTTTTGTTTCTGGGAGCCATTACCCTCCGCCTGTGGAGATGGAGGCAAGGGTTCCACGGCCCTGATAGCTTTGTGTTCGACGACAAACAGTTTGGCGAGTGTAGCGTACCTGGGTAAGTGTACTTCCCTCTCCCCAATGTTGAGGATGCGGACGGGCACCCTCCCATGACGGACATCAACCACCCCCCGGGCTGTCAAAATGGTGGGCCTGCTGTCTGAGTACACGGGTTCTACCATGGCTTGGTAGTCTCTACCTCTCAACCCGATTGCAGTCCGACACCAGATCATCATTTCACTTTTGGGAGGCATGGAAATGGGGAATGGATCACTGAGTCTTACGCTACCAATCTCACCACCAGACAGTTCTACCTACTGCCGTCTCATCAGGGCTTTTATCTCCTTGTTGAGGACTCTCTGTTGGCTGGAACTAGCATTCACCACCACCTGTTGTAAGATTACAATTACCTCTGAAAGACAATTTTCAATCACGTTAGTACCCACAGTTATTTTAGGGTGACTTTCACAACGGTCAATGTCCACAATAATCACTCCCTGTGCCGGCAGTTCAACTTTACCAATTTTAATGGTCATCTCCTTGAACCCCATCTGCGGCACGGGTAAGCCATTACTGGCGATGATGCTCAAGTTACTGTCTGGATACCGTGTGATATCAGCATCAGTCCAATACTGCTTAAAAAGTACATAAGGGATTGTGGTTACTTGCGACCCAGTATCCAGCAAGGCACTCATGGGGATACCGTCCAGCACCACGGGTAAAACCGGGCGCCCCCCAACGTTCTTATTACGCCAATTGTAAGGGCCTGGTGATCTTATGCCTGGGGGTCGGCCCTCTGCCCCAGGTTGGACCCGTTTAAATTACAGTACCTGGAAATGTGTCCGGGCTGGTTGCATCGACGGCAAATGGGCTGTCCATCCTCTGCGTAGTGGTCTGTGGGCATCCCTCGGAACGACGGGATCCTCCTCTGTCGACGCCACGGGACATCCTCCGGACTTGAAGCCAGCTCGATGGGTCTTGACGGGTCCACTTGCAACGCCTGGACGGTCCTGGTCAACGCTGCGACGCTCCTGGTCAGCTCCTGGACTTGGTGGTGCAGGTCTTTCGACGGGGCTTGGTTCAGGGCCTGTGCATCAGCCCCCACGGGGTCCATAGAGGAGGGCGCCGCCTCCTGGTGGTAGGTGAGAGTAGGGCGCCGGGGGTTTATAGCGCCACTGGTTGCGGATTCACGGAGCACCCTTATGGCCCTGTCCTTAAATTGGGCAAAGGTCAGGTCGGGGTTCTGAAAGAACATGAGGCGCAGCTGGGCCCTGTGGGCGCTGGACAGCAGACCTTCTATGAATTGTTCTGTTAGCAGTTTGTCCGTTTCCTGCACACTGCCAGGGTCAGTTTGTTGAATAGCCCTCAAGGCTTCCTGCAGATTTAGGGCATAGTCTCTGATGCTGTCCTGTGCCCGCTGCTTACATCCATAGAACCTCATTTTAATTTCAGCGGAGGTACGTGTGTCAAAGGTACCCTGCAGCGGGGCCAGTATACCCTTCACAGTCCTTTTCTCCTCAGTGGGCCATGATTTTACCTCCCTCTGGGCTGCGCCAGTTAACTGCCCTGTCAATATGCTGACCTTCTGTTCCTTTGTCAGGGGGTAAACGTGGAACAAACTGTATAGCCTTTCCTTGAAGTCAGTTAGGGCATGGGGCTCCCCTGAGTACTTGGGCAGCCAGGCCGCTCCAGGGATGTAGGGCAGGGAAAATGGCATCACCGCTGCTGCAGCTGCGTTGGTGGTAGTGGGCGCCTCTGTATCCGACATCTTTCTACCCCCCTAGTTAAGCGTGGCCTACCTTCCGACGATCCTCTTCTGTAGGCCGCGGCTCCGCTGCTGCTGCTATGGACGAGGACCTGGCGTCGCGTCCTGATGACGTCAGCGTCGCTGTCTCTCCCTTCCAGGACCTTGCGCAGCGTCGGTGCGTGGGGCGGAGCTTCGGATCTCGCGCGGTTTTGACGTCCACGCCCCTCTTCTTCCCGCGCGGCGTCCTGGAGATGGCGTCCGATGGCGGGAAACAGCTGCAGATGGCGGGAAGACGGCAGAAGACGGCGGGAAAAGGTCCAAGATGGCGTCTGATGGCGGGAATCGGCTCCGGATGGCGGGAAACGACTCCAGACGGCGGGAAACTTTGCCACAGATAAGTTACAAAAGTTTTTTTCAGGCACGCAGTACTCGGTGGTTGCGGGCACGAAATCCTGCCGACTACGCCAAAGCTGACTCGCTCCCTGGGCCGTGGGGCACTCGGATCCGGGCAATAGGGGGAACGATGGGAGTAGTAGTGGCAACCCGGTTCCATGGCTCAGGGTGGTCAGGCCAGTGGTAGTCCGTTTTGTGCTGTTGGTTTTGTCCGACTACGCCACCCGTGGATTTGCGTTCATTAGGAACCGCCGCTGCAGGGCAGACCGCTGGGGCTGATGATATATGCAGCTGGCATGGTGTGACTCCCCACGGGAAGAGTGCGGCCCCAGGGCAGTGTAGTGGATGGTGGGAGTGATGGTAGTGAGAGTCCCGGTGCTGATAGTGCTGGAGGAGCAAGGAGCACACAGACAACAAGTTGCAGTCCAGGGTCTTTACTAAAACAGGTAAACTGACCCATAAACAGTCCCAGCTAGGAGGGGACCTGGATGTCTGAGAGCAACGGGGAAATTAGCCCTGGTCAGGGTGAGGGTGTAGGCCTACCGTGCTTTCTGCGCTCCTTCTGGCTATCTCCTCGTTATAGGGTAACAGCCCACGTTTCCAAGCTTTCCGTGTATTCTCGCCTGTATGGCCTGCGACGTGGGTTCCTTTCTGCTCCCAGCCTTGTGCGGCTTTACTGGTCCCTTCGGTTGTGGCAGGGCCTCCAGGCTTCTTAGGCCAAGGAATATACAGTCCCTTGCGGACTGGTTCTCTGCTGGGGGATGTGGAATCCTTCCAGCCTCAGACACCAAAGTCTGGTAAAGTCAGTCTCTTATCTGCCAAGACAGGCTTGCTTCGCCTCTTGTCTCTGGCTTGTGGCTCTCCTCCTGCCACACTTCCTCTTAGGTGCAACACAACTGTCCCTCTCTGCTCTGGGACCTGAATCCTCAGATAGGTCGTCCAGTTCTCCCTAACCCTGCCCTCAGTACCAGCTTTTATAGGGGCAGCCAGCTCCCCCTACTGGCCTGAGACAGGAGGCATTGCATGCTAATGTTCCCCTGACTAGAGAACCTCCCCCTTGCTCTCAGACACAGCTTTAATTACACTTGTGGCATCCAGGTCAGGGTGACACAATTTCACCAGAGTAGAAGTAGTATAATGAGACCAAAACCTGTTCCACTACAGCCAACCCAGCAGATGGAGACCCAATCAGGAATGTTGAAATTTAAAAAAATTAGGGTCTGACAACACCAAAGTGGCATAAATTTCACCAGAGTAGAAGTAGTATAATGGAGACCAAAACCTCTTCCACAACAGCCAACCCAGCAGATGGAGCCACAATCAGGAGTGTTCACATTTAAAAAAATTAGGGCCTGACACCACTGAAGTGGCATCAATTTCACCAGAGTAGAAGTAGTATAATGGAGACCAAAACCTCTTCCACTACAGCCAACCCAGCAGATGGAGACACAATCAGGAGTATTCACATTTAAAAAAATTAGGGTCTGACACCACCTAAGTGGCATCAATTTCAGTGGAGTAGAACTAGTATAATGGGGACTGACACTTCTTCCACCAAAGCCAGCAGATGGAGACCCAATTAGGAGTCTCCACATTTCCAAAAATTAATGGCAGACACCAGCGAAGTGGCATCAATTTCAGTACAGTACAAATAGTATAATTAGGAAGGACACCTCTTCCACTACAGCCAACCCAGTGGATGGAGACCCAATCAGGAGTGTTCACATTTCCAAAAATTTGTGTTAACACCAGCAGCAGCAGCAGCAGCAGCAAGAGAAGGCACATAAGCCATGCTAAAGATATCACAAACTGCAATTACATGAGTTCAATGCAGCACACTAAAAACTACAACATCGCCTAGTCTGTGCAGTCTGCGACTGGTGTGCAAAAGTCCTTGGAGATCCATGACTTGTTCATCTTGATGAAAATTAGGGGGTCTAAACTTTCAGAGGACAGCCGGCTGCGCTTATCCTTCAGGACACCACTAGCAGCGCTGAAGACAAACTTTGAGAGAATGCAGGCTGCAGGGCATGATAAAACCTTCAAAGCGTGACAGGCGAGCTCAGGCCACTCATCCATTTTTGAAGACCAAAATATCAAAGGGTCCAACCCCTCCCTGATGGTATTAATATTGAGTTCTGGATACTCCTGCACCATCCTCTCCAGTTGTTCACCACGTGTCAGACTTGTACTCTATTGTGCTGGTGCACGAGCTGGTCTAAAAAATGTGTGAAAGGATTCACAGAAATTGCTTCTGCCACTTACGCTACTGCTGCTGCTAATATTTTGGCGAAGATGAATTGACGTGCTGGAGGTTGGAAGTGTAGAGCTGCGGTGCACACGGTGTGCCTCACTGCTGTCTTGGGGAAAACCTCTCTTAAGGTTGTGTAAAAGCGTATTTCGATACTCCAGCATTCGCAGGTCCCTTTCCAGGGCGGGAAGCATCTGGCAAAATTTACTCTTATAACGTGGATCTAACAGAGTGGCAACCCAGTAGTCAGCACTATTTTGAATCATAACTATATGAGGATAATGTTGCTGATAGTGCAGCAAGAAGGCACTCATATGTCAGTCTCTTCTATGAGGTCCAAGCCCATGCTGTGTTGGTGGCTGGGTAACTCTGATGCTTGTTTCCTCTGTTCCTTCCCGCCAACCACGAACAATAGACAGGGGATAATTTTCCTCTTCATCTTCTGACTGTTGCTCGCCCATCACCTCTTCCTCCTCCATTTGTTCCTCGCCTCTTGCACCTACATTAACAGTTTGTCTGGTATCACAAACCCCCCTCGATTGCATTAATCCACCTTCCCTTGGCATCCGGAGATGTCCCCTACTGTATGACGTTAGTAACAGAAGAAAGTATTTTTCTAGTGTGGATGACGCCTGTATAACATACAAGATATGCTCCAAACTATTTCAAACTGAGATGTCCTCTACTGTATCACGTTAGTAACAGAAGAAAGTATTTTTTAGTGTGGATGACGCCTGTATAACATACAAAATATGCTCCAAACTATTTCAAACTGAGATGTCCCCTACTGCATGACGTTAGCAACAAAAGAAAATATTTTTTAGTGTGGATGATGTCTGTATAACATACAAGATATGCTCCAAACTATTTCAAACTGATATGTCCCCTACTGTGTCACATTAGTAATAGAAGAAAGTATTTTTTTTAGTGTGGATTACACCTGTATAACATACTATAACATACAAGATATGCTCCAAACTATTTCAAACTGAGATGTCCCCTACTCCCTTACTGTATGTTAGTAAGAGAAGAAAGTATTTTTTTTTACAGTGGATGAGGCCTGTACAACATATGAGATATGCTCCAATCTGAAATGTCTCCTACTGTACAACATTAGTAACAGAAGAAAGTATTTTTTTAAGTGTGGATGACTCCTGTATAACTTACAAGATGTGCGCCAAACTATTTCAAACTGAGATGTACCCTACCCCTACTGTATTACGTTACTAACCCCTCGATTGCAGTAATCCACCTTCCCTTGGCATCCTGAGATGTCCCCCACTGTATGACATTAGTAACAGAAGAAAATATTTTTTACTGCGGATGATGCCTGGATAACATACACGATATGCTCCAAATTATTTCAAACTGAGATGTCCCCTACTTTATGACGTTAGTAACAAAAGAAGGTATTTTTTAGTGTGGCTGACGCCTGTATAACATAGAAGATATGCTCCAAACTATTTCAAACTGAGATGTCCCCTACTGTGTAATGTTAGTAACAAAAGAAAGTATTTTTTTAAGTGTGGATGATGCCTAAATAACATTGGAAATATGCTCCAAAGTATTTCAAACTGAGATGTCCCCTACTGTATGACGTTAGTAACAGAACAAAGTATTTTTTACTGTGGATGAGGCCTGAATAGCATAGAATATATGCTCCAAGATATTTCAAACTCAGATCTAGCCTGCTGTATCACTTTAGTCACAGGACAAGGTGGCTTATGTTGGACTGTATCACAATTGGAACAAAAAAATATTTTAATATTTTTTTACTCTTGTTAGCAACAGAGAAATATGGTTTGGTTACTTAGTGTACATACAACTTAATTTCACCGACACAAAAGAACAAGGTGGCTTATCGCGGACTGCATTACGTTTGTCACAGAAAAAATATATTTTTTACTCTTGTTAGCAACAGAAAAAAAATAGTTTGTTTACTCATTCTATGCACAGCTTAATTTCACTGCCACAAAATGACAAGGTGACATGTGGTGGACTGTATCAAGTTTGTCACAGAAAATAATTTTTTTTTTACTCTTGTTAGCAACAGAAAAAACTGTTTATTTTACTCTGAGAACAGCTGAATTTTAACGCCACAAAATGACAAGGTGGCTTATGGCACGCAGCTTCATGTTACTCACGGAATAAAAAAGTTTTTTTACATCTGCATACTGTTATGTTCTGCTACCAGAGCTAAGGAAAGAGAGGAGATCTGTCCCTACGATAGAACTCAGCTGAATCCCTACGATGTAACAGGGAACCTGATCCTGCGATCAGACCTGCTAAAGTCCTAAGCTAGTCTGTACGGAGACCTATAGATGTGGGGAAGGAATCCCTACAAGTACTAAGGACTGGGAGGAATATGGGACACCTCCTAACAGAAAAAGTAGCAGACAGACGAACAAACAAAATATATAGAACATAGAGGTCCGTAGACCAAGCAAACTAACAGAGTAAGATACAGAGCAAAGGCTAGCTAGAAAGTAGTAATACAATGAAGTCCAGCAAAGCCAGAAGGGCGGAGCAGGCTTAAATAAGCCAACAAGGTCATGTGACCAGCAAAGGAAAAAAAACCTAAGAGCAAGGTTCTAACAGTACCCCCCCTTCTAAGAGGATCCTCCGGATCCCCTAGGACCAGGCTTATCAGGAAATCTCCTGTGAAACGCTCTGATAAGTCTGGACGCGGAAACATCATCCGACCTCACCCAAGAGTTATCCTCGGGTCCGAAACCTTTCCAGGCCACAAGATACTGCAAACTACCTCTATACAGTCTAGAGTTAAGGATGCGAGAAATTTCATATTCCCCGTCCTCCACCACCGGAGGAACAGAGGCAGAGGCGTCACAATCCGATACAACAGCTTTTTTCAACAGAGAGACATGAAATACCGGATTAATTCTCCAAGAGGTAGGAACCTCCAACCTAACAGCAGATTGGTTGACAACCTGAAGCACCTTAAAGGGCCCTACAAACTTGGGACCCAATTTCTTAGAAGGAATCCTCAACCGCAGATTCCTAGAGGACAACCAAACCAACAGCGAACAAAACCTCCTGTCGTTTCCTATCAAAGTAGTCCTTAGATTTTCTGTTGGCCTCCTGAAGATTACCACGCACATCCGTCCAAACTCTCTCCAAATCACCGGAAAAATTCTCCTCCTCAGGCACGGCAGATCCCAACTTGGAGAACGACCCAAACGACGGATGTCTCCCAGAACAACAAAAAAAAGGCGAACAACCAGCAGAAGAAGATGTATGATTGTTCAGAGCAAATTCAGCAAGTGGCAGAAACTCAGACCACCCCTCTTGATTGTCTGCCACAAAACAACGCAAGAACTGCTCAACATCCTGGTTTTTCCTTTCTGTCTGGCCATTAGATTCAGGATGATATCCGGACGAGAACGATAAATGAACTCCCAACCTGTCACAAAAGGCACGCCAAAAACGAGCCACGAACTGAGGACCCCTATCAGAAACAATGTCAGTAGGAACGCCATGAAGTCTGACAATTTCCTTGACAAAGGCCTTAGCGAGAGTTTTAGCGCAGGGCAGTTTGACAAAGGGAACCAAGTGACACATCTTGCTAAAGCGGTCCACGACCACCCAGATGACAGTAAAACCCTCAGAGGGGGGAAGGTCAGTTATAAAGTCCATAGCCAAATGTGTCCAAGGAGCACTGGGAACCTCCAAAGGACAAAGCAACCCCGCTGCAGGAGTATGAGAGGACTTAGATCTAGCACATATAGTACATTGACGCACCCACTTAATGACTTCCTTCTGCCATCCAGGCCACCAAAAACTGCGACCCACCAGTCTCTTGGTCTCAGAGATTCCGGGATGACCTGCCAACCGAGATTCATGACACTCAACAAATAAATCTCTCCTAAAGGTCCCAGGCACAAACAACCTCCCATGGGGAGTGTTAGATGGGGCATTCTCCTGTGCTTTAAGAATCTCATCTTCCAAAACGGAGTCCAAAGCAGCTATCACAACACCTTCTTGTAAAATGTTCTCCTCTTTCTCAGCACCGACTATGGGAGAAAAACTGCGAGACAAGGCATCCGCCTTAACATTCTTAGTACCAGGGATGTAAGTAACGGAGAAATTAAACCGCGAGAAAAACAGTGCCCACCTAGCCTGACGGGCATTCAGGCGCTTGGCAGCATCAAGATATATCAGATTTTTATGATCCGTAAGAACCTGAACGGGAAATTCCGCACCTTCCAAGAAGTGACGCCAGTGTTCAAATGCGAGTTTAATAGCCAATAATTCCCGATTACCAATATCGTAATTCAGTTCAGTCTCCGAAAATTTTTTTGAAAAAAAAGCACAGGGATGTAATCCATCCCCGTTATCCTGAGACAATACTGCGCCAACCCCCACAGAGGAAGCATCAACCTCAACCAAAAACGGCTTAGTCACATCAGGCTGCATAAGGATGGGAGCAGAGGTGAACCTCTCCTTGAGATACACAAAAGCTTCAATGGCCTCAGAAGACCACTGAACCGCATCAGCACCTTTCCTGGTGAGATCGGTCAGAGGTTTGACAATACTAGAAAAATTTTTTATGAATTTTCTGTAATAATTGGCGAAACCTAAAAACCTCTGTATCGATTTCAAACCAATAGGCCTAGGCCATTCCTGTACAGCTTGAACTTTAACCGGGTCCATCTCAAAACCTTCGCTGGAGATAATGTAACCCAAAAAACTAATTCTCTGTACAGCGAACTCACATTTCTCCAGCTTAGCAAAAAGCGAATTGTCCATTAACAACTGTAATACCTCACGTACGCTCCGCCAATGAGACTCCAGATCCGGCGAATAAATCAAAATGTCATCCAAATACACAACCACATTTTTGCCGATCAAAGGTCTCAGGATGTCATTAATAAGATTCTGAAAAAATGCAGGAGCATTAGTAAGACCAAAAGGCATAACCAGATTCTCAAAATGACCCACAGGAGTGTTAAAAGCAGTCTTCCATTCATCACCCTCCTTCATGCGCAACAGATTGTATGCCCCCTTAAGGTCAATTTTAGAGAACCACTTGGCCCCCATTAACTGGTTAAACAGATCAGGAATCAATGGCAGTGGGTAAGAATTGCGTACAGTAATTTTGTTAATCTCACGAAAATCCAGACAAGGACGTAAACCGCCGTCCTTTTTTTTTACAAAAAAAAATCCAACCGCCACAGGAGACTTAGAGGGCCTAATGTGACCGGCGGCCAAACTTGTCTGTATGTATTCCTCCAAAGCTTTCCTCTCAGGAATAGTAAGGTTAAATAAACGACTTTTAGGAAGAGTCGCTCCAGGGACAAATTCAATAGAACAATCATAGTCTCTATGGGGAGGCAAAACCTGCGATTCCTTCTCAGAAAAAACTCTCCAAAAATCCTGAATAGGAACAGGCAATTCTCCCCTATCCAAAGCTGCAATACGCCCGTTACAACACTTGTCATAACATTTATGGCTCCAGTATTTAATTTCATTGGTAGACCAATCCAGTACAGGATTGTGAAATTTTAACCAGGGCAATCCCAATATTACTGGAGAAGGCAAGTTATTCAAAACTACCAAATCCAATTTCTCATGGTGAACACCATTAATAGTGAGAGGAAATTCACAGACCTTGAGAGTAATATTCTTCAAAGGGGAACCATCCACAGAAACCACAGCAATGGGGGATGATAAAGGTTCGGGCTTTAAATTGAGTCTTTCCAAGAATCCCCCATCAATTACATTCAGAGTAGACCCACAATCGACAAACACCCGAAATTCCATTAATTTTTCCTGAGCAATCGTGGAAGCAGCTAAAAATACACCCTTGGAATTTAAACAGGCAATACGGGCATGACTGACCATTTTTTTTTCTTTCTTCATACGAAGCTCACAGCCTTTAATCAAATGACCAGATTTTCCGCAATAGAAACACAAGCCTTCAGAAAATCGACGGTCTTTTTCTTGAGAGCGAGGTGCCACCGATCCAATCTCCATCGGTTCACCACTGTTAGTACACACATTCTCATAACCAGAAACTGACATAGCAAAGGATTTGCTCTCATTAACCCTAGCACGCAGTCTCCTATCCACCCGTATAGCTAATTGCATAGCCTGTTGCAAATCTTCAGGTGTAGGATAAGCAATTAGCAGGTCTTTAACCCTTTCACTGAGCCCAGCAAGAAATAGACTTTTCAGAGCAGAATCGTTCCACCCTATTTGAGTAGACCAACGACGGAAATGAGTACAATATTTTTCCACATTACCTGATCCCTGTTTCAAACGTCTCAACTCAATCTCAGCTGATGCAACACGGTCAGGATCATCATATAATAGTCCCAAAGCAGAAAAAAAACTATCCACTGATCTGAAGCATGTATCACTAGGTTGCAAAGAAAAGGCCCACTCCTGAGGCTCTTTGCGCAAAAGTGACATTATGAACCCTATGCGCTGGGATTCATCCCCAGAGGACTTGGGTCTCAAACGAAAATACAATAAGCAAGCATTTTTAAATGAAAAAAATTCTCGATGTTCACCAAAAAATAAATCCGGCAAACATACGTTAGGCTCCAAGAAATGTGCTCCAGGACAGTTACTCACGTGCTGACGGAGCTCGGCCACCTCCAGAGAGAGTCCCTGCAGGCGATGAGCCAAATCCTGAACCGACACCATGATGGAACAGAAAAATCTTTCCTTAGAGAATTTGCAGGCTGGACTTACTGTTATGTTCTGCTACCAGAGCTAAGGAAAGAGAGGAGATCTGTCCCTACGATAGAACTCAGCTGAATCCCTACGATGTAACAGGGAACCTGATCCTGCGATCAGACCTGCTAAAGTCCTAAGCTAGTCTGTACGGAGACCTATAGATGTGGGGAAGGAATCCCTACAAGTACTAAGGACTGGGAGGAATATGGGACACCTCCTAACAGAAAAAGTAGCAGACAGACGAACAAACAAAATATATAGAACATAGAGGTCCGTAGACCAAGCAAACTAACAGAGTAAGATACAGAGCAAAGGCTAGCTAGAAAGTAGTAATACAATGAAGTCCAGCAAAGCCAGAAGGGCGGAGCAGGCTTAAATAAGCCAACAAGGTCATGTGACCAGCAAAGGAAAAAAAACCTAAGAGCAAGGTTCTAACACATACAGCTTCATTTCACCGCCACAAAAGGACAAGGTGGCTTATGGCAGACTGTTTCACGTTTGTCACAGAAAAAAAAAATTTTTCACTCTTGTTAGCAACAGAAAAAATAGATTTTTTTACTCTGCATACAGCTGAATTTCACCTCCACAAAATGACAAGGTGGGCTACTATAGCTTGCTGTATCACATTAGCAAGGGAAAAAAATGGATTTTTAAAGGTGTACTCATGCATGGAGCACAATAGAAGCAGTGCACAACAGACTTCTATGACATGTGCCCTACTGTCTTTGTGTGGACCTCAGTAATGGCGCAAGGAAAAAAAAATCTGCTGGAAGGTCAATTTCACAGTCACTCAACACTACACAGGACACTAGCTACCTAAACTATCTGACTTAGAAGCATCCGCCTATCTAACTAGCTAAAATCTCTCAGTATGCAGGAGCAGCGTCTACGGTAGTGTCTGTGACCTGATATAATCAGAAAATGGCGCTGACACAATATGTCCGGAATTTATATAGAGAGAACATGTGATTTCAGCAGCCAATGACACAAGCCCTTGTGTCTGGACAGTGTGGTTGCTTCCTGCGCCCTGATTGGCTAGCCGCGTTTTGCACACATAAGGTTAGGGGAAAAAAAAAATAAGATTACAAGCGCGCCGCTCCTGTGAGCTATTGTAAGCTCTCCCCACCCCCTCCTTTCATCAATCAGATCCCCCGCTTATCATACACCACCACTATGCTAGCCAAAGAGCTAAAAATACTTTAGTTGCAACGCAATAATTTCCTGCACTTTTTTACTGAATGTTATCGATTTTTGTCAATTTTAATAAAAAAATGCTTGTGTTTCCGATCACGAATCCGAATGTGTTATGTTCATGGCGAATTTGAAATTGGCAATCGTTTTCCGAACATATTTGCTCAACACTATTCCTGAGGATTGCTAGAGAGTCATATCAGAACCCTCGCTTGACTGAAAAAGACCTTCAGAAAGATTTAGCAGATTCTAGATTTGTGACATAGTTGTACTGTTCGGAGACACCTGCACAAATATGGCCTTCATGGAAGAGTCATCAGAAGAAAACCTCTCCTGCGTCCTCACCATAAAAATCAGCATCAGAAATATGCAAAAGAACATCTAAACAAGCCAAACACATTTTGTAAACAAGTCCTGTGGACCGATGAGGTTAAAATAGAACTCTTTGGCCACAATGATCAAAGGTATGTGTAGAGAAAAAGGGCACAAAATTTCAGGAAAATAATATCTCACAACCATTAAGCATGGTGGTGGATCAATCAATGTTTTGGGGTTGTGTTGCAGCCAATGGCACGGGGAACATTTCATGGGTAGAAGGAATAATGGATTCAATGAAATTTTAACAAATTTTTGATGTAAACATAACACAATCTGTAAAAAAGCTGAAGTTGAAAAGAGGCTGGCGTCTACAAATGGATAATAATCCTAAACACCTCAAAATCCACAATAGCCTACCTCAAAAGGCGCAAGCTGAAGGTTTTACAATGGATCTCTCAGTCCCCTGATCTGAACATCATTGAAAATACCTCAAAATGGCAGTCCATGCAAGGTGACCCAGGAATCTCAGAAAAATGTTCAAAGGAAGAATGGATGAAAATATCTCAAACAACAATTGAAAGACTACTAGGTACTAACCATGCAGGATGCCCAAACTTTTGCATCAGCCCATTTTCCTTTTTTGTAATTTTTAAAATGTAAAAGATAAAAATGTTTATTTTTGCCTAAAATACAAAGGAAATGTGTCATCTTTAACTTTAGGCCTTTTAGAGATCATTTCATCTTCAACTTGCTTAACTATTCACTATAACAGTAATTTTGACCAGGGATGCCCAAACTTTTACATGCCACTGTATAATAACCAGAGGAGATCTTCCGGTAAAGTCTCCCACCCATAACACATTAGATAGCTGTCAGCCAAAAAGTTGTTCAACTGACATCCACCTCTTCTGAGCCCCTTATATACAAGAACACTCAGCTCGGGTCCTGTGTTCTCTATGAGAGAGCAACTGATAGATTCTACCGGTAGCGGCTTATCTGCAGGAAAACAGAATGAGCTGCCATTGGAAATCCAACATGCAGGCTCCTTCTCTCCTCTGACATCATCTGTAGGGTCCATTTATATGACTGTATTGTCGGTCTGAGTGTTGTCCGTAAAAAAACTGACAGAACTAGACACGAACGGAGCTAGGTCCATTGGGCTGTTTAGATAAGTGTTTGAAAAAAGTAAGTGAAAAAAATCATAGCATGCACTAGTTTCTTCCTTAACATAGATGAGAGTAAGCCATTCAAGTCCATGGGTGCACAAAAAAAAAAAAAAAAAAAGATCCCATACAGATCTACAATATAGCTTCCATTTTTGATGGATACATTTCCATTATTAATCTAGAAAACTGTATTTGGTCTTGTGAATGTGACGCGCCCCCTGGGCCGTGTGTGTGTGGGGATACCCGGAACCGGATCTTTTGTGGATGCTGGGAGTTGTAGTATCCGTGGCAGCGACCCGGTCTGTGCCCAGGGCGGTCAAACCAAATGGCAGTCTATTTGCTGAATGTCCGACTACGCCACCCGTGGATTGCGGTCAGAGTGAACCGCCGCTGCAGGGCAGACCGCTGAGGCTGGTGTTGTGGGTGCAGCAGAGGGTAGTATAGCCTCAGGGCAGTAAATAGGGATGTTGGTGGTGATGGTGCATGGGAGCAGAAGTAACCACACGGAGTCTGTCATGCAATTCAGGGTCTTTACTGTTGGCGGTATTAAGGGACCCGTCCAGAGCACAGGTTAACAATGGAGGCCTGGTCAGTCTGAGAGCAACTGGGAAATCCCGCTGGTCAGGAGGAGTTTGTAGGCCTACCTTGCTGACTTCACTCTTTCTTGGCTATCCCGCTGTAGTGTGGTGGTAGCCCACGTCTCTGAGTGTACTGTGTTGTTCTCGCCCGTATGACTGGCAACTCAGGCCTTCCGTACTTCTCACCCCTCCGGGGCAGTAGTGGTCCCTCTCGTGTGGCTGAGCCTCTGGGCTTCCTTGGGCCAGAGGACTTGAAGTCCCCTGCGTGGTGGTTTTCTGCTGCTGGGCTTATAACCCTCACAGCCTCGGACTCCAGTGTCCGGCTTTGTAAGTCTCTAGCCAGGATAAGCTCTGCTAGCTCCCCTCCTGACCTCGTGTTCCTCCTCTGCCTACAGGGACTCCTCAGCCTGCTGCTGACCTGTCCCTATCTGCAACTTCACTGGAACTTGTCTCTAACTTGACTCAAACTAGTCTCTCTAACCCCGCCCCAGATCCAGTTTATAAAGGGCAGATTTCTCCCCTCCCTGGACTGAGGCAGGAGGTGCTGCATGCTAATTGTCCCCAACCAGGGAACCTCCCACCTGCTCTCAGACATGACATTGCTGTCACTGTGGCGACCAAACCTGAGGTTCCACAAATGTTATTAACTGTTGATGGAAAATAAGGATGGTGTGCAGACTGCAATTGACCACCAAACTGATGAAAATCATCTATTTTTCTGGATGAAAACAGGAATGTTGTCCCATTCTTGTCTGATGTTAGATTCTCACTACTACACAGTCTGGGAATTTTGCTGTATTTTTCATTTCATAATGCATCAAATGTTTTCTGTTGGTGAAAGGTCTGGACTGCAGGCGGCCGGTTCATCGCCTGAACTCTCCCTCTTCGAAGCCATGCTGCTATGAAGGATGCAGTATGTGGTTGAGCATTGTCTTGCTAAAATATGCAAAAAAAGATCCAACAAATACACAGAAAAAAAGTATGCAACAAAAGGGATCACTTAAAAATCTAAAAATAATCAATGCTTATTATCACAAGCCAAACAAGACATATTAAAATTAGGGCAAGTAGTTACTTGAAGTGCATAGTGGGTTAAAAATATATACGCCGAATAAATAATGTACAAAAGCACAAAGTAAAAGATGATAAAGAGGAGTGCATACAACAATTATAGAGTCAAAAATCATGGCGCAAAAATCCTACTGCCAGCACAATAGCAAATAGCCATTAAGAGTGAAGGTGAACATGATGTTTGTGCCACATGGGTCATTGATATAGCAATTTTCATATTATTGGTATAGCTGTGATTTGGGGTATATTATAATATACCTGTATTAAGATGGTATTAACTTTTGGTTTCCTAAATTACTGTGACAGACAGGGTAGATCCTAGCACTCTAGTGCTGCGGTCTGGAAAATGTATGTTACAGTCATTTGTGCATTTTAAATATTTTTAATATGTCTTGTTTGGATTGTATGTTAATATACAGTACATTGACTATTTTTAGGTGATCCCTCTTTTTGTAACACCTCTGTATAAGGCTCAGCATTGATAACTCCTTTCATGCGTAAGCTGCCCGTGTCACAGGCCCTAATGCAGCCGCAGACCATCAGAGATGCAGGAACTAAGTGCTGATAACAAGCTGGGTGGTCCCTCTGCTCTGCAGTCTGCAGGACAAGGCATCCACAGTTTCCATAAATAATTTCAGATTTTTATTCGTCCGACTTCAGAACAGTTAATATCTTCTGATCTGATTTCTATGTTCTGCAGTGAATATACCATGGCTAAAAGATATTTCCAAATCGTTGCATTCCTGTTCTCTTTACATTTTATTATATAAAAAGTTTCAGTCAGCTCACCTGAGCAAGAATGGAAGAATGGAAATTCGTCCTGACCAGACGCCAACAATACTGAAGAGACCAAAAAGGTATCCACCTCCAGGATCCGAGGAAACAGCGAAAATGTTTAAAATAGCAACTTTATTAGAAAAAATTCATAAAAATTACTCCATCCAAAAATGAAGGAATGAATAAATAAAACTGATATAGAGGTGTATGCGTTTCAATCGCTCAGAGGTGATATTTTTCAGAACTTTGAAAAAGATCGCCTCTGAGCGATCGAAACGCGTAACTGAAAATGTCCTAGTAACAGTTATTCAATTGCAAGTGTACCACAGTTTTATTTATTCATTCCTTCATTTTTGGATAGAGTAATTTTTATGTTTTTTTTCTCATAAAGTTCCTATTTTAAAATGTTCCTGTTTCCTCGGATCCTGGAGCTGGATGCCTTTTTAGACTCTTTAGATTTTACACAGCTTGACAACTTTTTTGGAATTGGGGTAGTAAATATATATATATATATATATGTATATATATATATATATTGTAATGCAGCGACTTGCTGGCATTACGGTAATGGTCCAGGATGTGTTTTACCTGACCATGTACCTTCCCCCTCAGGTGACTGGTCACATGACTGTGACATAGCACAGGTCCTGTCAGTATGTGTGTGTGTGTGCACGGGATGCATATATAAGCCCTGCTTGATGGGAGACAGGTGTGTTCTGTGAGAGAGGCGTAAGGCCTGTTCCCGTGTGTGTGGGACACCGACCGTGTGAGGCCTAGTGAGGCCGAGTGAAGTCTGGTGCCTGAAAGGCAGAGCCTCGATCCTGTGTGGATGCTAGTGGCCTTAGAAGGCAGAGGTTTGAGGAAGAGTCCTGAATGGCAGAGCCTGGATCCTGTGTGGATGTCAGTGGCCTTTGAGGGAACGACGGCTGGAGACCCCTACCTGGGAAGCCGCAAAGCCACAGTGGTGGCGGAGTAATGGACTGAGACAGCTAAACCCGGCAAAGGTAATACCCTGTGTTATATGGACATTAATATGGACATTGCTATTTTATTACCTTGCTGAAGGCTGTTACTTGGGCCACTTGGGCCTGTCTGCTACTTGAGAGACTCCTGGATGTTAAGTGTGTAAACATGCCGGTGGCGGACTAAGATGGACTGTGTGAACTGTGGTTTATGAAGTAATAAACTGCTGAGCATTGTTTAAAAACGGAAAGACATTGCACGTGTGCATTGATTGTCGCAGCGAAGCGAGTATTCCCCATTATGATGACTAGTACTGCCTTACATATGGTTCGAGAATGCGGGCATCTGCAGCCCGGTTGCTAGGGGCAACGGCACAGGACGACAAGTGTGGATTAAAGCATCTGGCTGCAACTCGGTGGGGTTGCGAAGATTGGCGTCGCACTCAAACCTGGTTTGCTGTGGCTCGGCGGGGCTCACGAAGTTTAAAGCATCTGACTGCAACTCAGCGGGGTTGCGAAGGTTGTCGTCGCACTCAAATGCGATTTTGCTGTGGCTCGGCGGGGCCACGAAAATTTTCGGGGAGAGCGGTGTAAAGTGTCTAGTGTACGGTGATGGCCATGAATGGTGCAGTATCTCCAGATGGAATGGAGAAGGAGTTAGATGACCGTGTGCAATCGCTCTTCAGCGTAATGGAGTTTCCTGAAGAAATGCAGAAGCAGATAATGATGGCTGTGAAGGCAGCAGCAGATGAGTCTGAAGCTGTTGAGCGATTGAAATGCCTGTTGGAGTCGCAGCAGCAGGCATTGGAGAAACAACAACAGGACTCGAAGCAGGCATTGGAGAAACAACAACAGGACTCTCAGCAGGCATTGGAAAAACAACAACAGGACGCGCAGCAGGCATTTGAGAAACAACAGCAGGTATGGAAGAAACGACAAGAGGTCGTGGTGCAGGAAGGGCAGGAGCTATTGGCCCGTTACAGAGAGGCGGCAGCGGACCATTCCTTGAAGCCTCAGGGGCGCCCTTGTTGTCCCAGAGTGCCCGGGGAGGTGGTAAGAGCTGTTGTGAACTGAGTCCTAAGACTATTGTTGATTTTTCTTGTAAAAATTCCCCTGCCGGTGTGGTTGTTAAAAAAGGGGTGGAGTCAAAAAAGGGGCGGATTTTCAAAACAGCATAGAGTGTAGAAAATCAAAAAAAATTACTGGTGGTGGGTTGGTACCTCCTAAAAATGACAATGTGACCGTTGGTAACGGGGTAGCTCCAGTAGAAGGGGGTGACGTCAAAGTGGGAGGTGACTTGTTAGTCCACAACACCATGGGGAGTGACACAGACCCCGTAGCTGACGGTGACGCTACGAAAGTAGAAGGAGAGGCAGAAGAGGAGGTGACGTTGCCAGTAGCAACCTCCGGTACGGTACCGAGTCAGAAGGATCTGACAGCCCTGAAAGAGGAGGCAAAAAGTCGTGACCAAGAGCTGGAGCCTATCAGCCAGCAGTGTCAGAGTGACGTGCAGCAACTATGTGGAAACCTGGAGATCGTGTCCTCAGACGAGCAGAACCTGGAGTCTGAAAGGCAAAAAATAAACCAGGTTGTGAGGAACTTGCAGCGTGATCTGGAGGAAAACATCAGGGAAAGTCAACAGTTGGAAGGAAAAGTTCCAGAGAAATAAAGAGGAGGTTTTTTCAGTTGGGGCTAGACAGAGCGAAGATGAGCTGTGCGAGTTGAAAGATAGGTTCTCCCTGGTACACGTAGAGCTGTTACAAGTGAAGCAAAAGCTGGATGAGGGACTACACCAGAGGGATAGAGAGCTGTCTGCCTTAAAAGAGGCGCTGCAGGTTGAAGTTTCCAGACGTGACCAAAACCTAAAACGACTGCACGAACAGTTCAACCGGGAGCTATGTGACTCCAAGAAGGAAAATGGTGATCTCCGCAGAAAGACCTTAGGTCTGGAAG
This sequence comes from Phyllobates terribilis, assembly GCF_046119375.1. Lineage (NCBI taxonomy): Eukaryota > Metazoa > Chordata > Amphibia > Anura > Dendrobatidae > Phyllobates > Phyllobates terribilis. The sequence goes on along the minus strand of NW_027362768.1, from coordinate 85,787,408 downwards.
CTCAGGTGAAGGAGCTGCAGACGTTCTGTGATAATCTCCAGAGGGCAGAGACGTGCCTTAAGGAAAGGCTCAGCAAGATGGAGGCTGAGCAGAAGCAGATGGAGGAGTCTATCGGAGAAGCCACAGACCAGGGCCAGGAGTTGGCTGCTGGTGATGGGAGGTATGAGGCAGATACCTCCTCGAGTGATGTGAGCTTGGATGATTCGGTGGATGTAGGAGCCGAGATCAAGGAGTCGCTACAAACCCATTGGAAGCAAGAGGAGCTTCAGAGACGGGCCGCTGAGAGGCGAGTGGCGGAGCTAGAGGAAGAAGTTTCCGGGCTCAAAAGTCGCCAGACAAAGTATCACTCAGTGAACGAGGCCTTCTTGGAGAAGGAAAAGGGCGAACATGTTGCAATCACTCCCTTATACCAAGAGAGGGTAGACCTGAGGAGAGCTAAGAGAGTGTTAACCACAGATAAATATGAGATGGAAGTGGTCAAGACGAAAATTGGTGAATTTGTAGCTGTGAGTCAGCTCAGGGGAAGCGTAAAGGGGGAAGAAGCTGAAAGTCAGTTGTTCCTGAACCCTGAGCTGGTTGATCGTATGGAAACCACTGGTGAGACCGAAATGTCTTGGTACAAGTGCCTCGTAGATGTGCCCGAGGATTTGAGGGAAGAATGCACCAGTGAGTCCGTGCATGAGGAGTTTAAGAAGGCCGTGGGAGCCTGTAAGGTGTACTTGACCTCAGAAGCTAAACAGCTGGTGGTCCTGTCCACGACCGAAGTCACAGTGAAGAGGGTGGCTATCCTAAGTGACATGCACTGGCGATGTATTCGCACGAAGCGGTTTCTCCAGTTGAAGACGGAACAAGCCGTTAGACAACTGGAGTTGATGAGGAAAGCTCACAGTATGCGTAAAGACGTCATCCGGGTGCCTCATGTTCTAGTAAGGAAGCTCGTTGGGAGAAATGCTCGAGCCATGCAGATGATGGTCAAGAAGTCTGGTGTGGTGAAAGTAAGCAGTCCACGTGATCGTTAGGACTGGATACCAGACGAAGACGGCATGGTATCATTCTCCGGTGTAGGAACAGAAGAAAGCCTGGGATATATGCGCATGCTGTTGGAGTACCGAGTGACCTACCTGCGAGAGGTAGAACAGTTGAATCTCGCTAGACTGCGAGTGGATAGACAGCATCATCTGAGTAGCAGAAGATGGCAGCCATCTAGAAATTATGAGACCAGACAGAGAAAGGGCCCCTTAAATAACAGAACAGCTATAGCTGGAGTTAGGGACCTTTCAAGATGTCCTGAGAGTAGTGGGCGTGGGTTTAGAGGTAGTGAGACCTCCAGTAACTCAGGTTTGACAGCCCATACAAACGACCCAATAGAGGACGGGACAGTACGGAGTCGAACCGGACCTTAGATACCAGGGCATGTGAGTCACACCGCTGTATGACTGACCGCTGGGAGCGGGGAAGACCTGACAAGGTTACAACTGACCGCTGGGAGCGGGGGGAGCTCTGACAAGCTTACGACCCGGAAAGGTGACCCGACGAAGTCAGTGGCAGTGACAAATGGTAGGTCCCTAAGGAATGGGCTAATGTCGTTGACTAATGTTCCAGGGCCTGAGTAGCACAATTGTAAAGCACATGGTCTCTATGTGAGCTGGGGGATATAGTGATTGTGTATATTATGTGTTCAACCCCACAAGTTTGAACAGAGGGGGGGGGATATGTAATGCAGCGACTTGCTGGCATTACGGTAATGGTCCAGGATGTGTTTTACCTGACCATGTACCTTCCCCCCTCAGGTGACTGGTCACATGAATGTGACATAGCACAGGTCTTGCACGCACAGAATGTCTGTCTGATCACATGACTGTGACATCAGCAAGGTCCTGTCAGTATGTGTGTGTGTGTGCACGGGATGCATATACAGTGCCTACAAGTAGTATTCAACCCCCTGCAGATTTAGCTGGTTAACACATGCGGAATTAACTTGGCATTGTGACATTTGTACTGTAGATCAGCCTGGAAGTGGGAAATGCACTGCAGCAAATTTTGTTTTTGTTTTTTTTTTTGTTTTTTTTTTTAAAAACGTAAAAAGTTAATTCAGAGTGTCATTTATTATTCAACCCCTCAAACCACAAGAATTCTGTTTGGTCCCCCTAAAGTATTAAGAAGTAGTTCAGGCACCAAGAATAATGAGCTTCACATGTGTGGATTAAAGATCTCTTTTGCCAGCCTTTTCTGACTATTTAAGACCTTCCCCAAACTTGTGAACAGCACTCAGACATGGTCAACATGGGAAAGACAAAGGAGCATTCCAAGGCCATCAGAGACAAGATCGTGGAGGGTCACAAGGCTGGCAAGGGGTACAAAACCCTTTCCAAGGAGTTGGGCCTACCTGTCTCCACTGTTGGGAGCATCATCCGTAAGTGGAAGGCTTATGGAACTACTGTTAGCCTTCCACGGCCAGGACAGCCTTTGAAAGTGTCCTCCCGTGCCGAGGCCAGGCTTGTCCGAAGAGTCAAGGCTAACCCAAGGACAACAAGGAAGGAGCTCCGGGAAGATCTCATGGCAGTGGGGACATTGGTTTCAGTCAATACCATAATTAACGTACTCCACCGCAATGGTCTCCGTTCCAGACGAGCCCGTAAGGTACCTTTACTTTCAAAGCGTCATGTCAAGGCTCGTCTACAGTTTGCTCATGATCACTTGGAGGACTCTGAGACAGACTGGTTCAAGGTTCTATGGTCTGATGAGACCAAGATCGAGATCTTTGGTGCCAACCACACACGTGACGTTTGGAGACTGGATGGCACTGCATATGACCCCAAGAATACCATCCCTACAGTCAAGCATGGTGGTGGCAGCATCATGCTGTGGGGCTGTTTCTCTGCCCAGGGGCCTGGCCATCTGGTCCGCATCCATGGGAAGATGGATAGCACGGCCTACCTGGAGATTTTGGCCAAGAACCTCCGCTCCTCCATCAAGGATCTTAAGATGGGTCGTAATTTCATCTTCCAACAAGACAACGACTTTTTTTCTATCTACATGTGTACATCCATCAGAACAACTGCTCTTCGCAATGTCACAATATCAGAGTTCTAGAATGTTGATAGTCACAAAAGTCATGAAGTCACAGTATGAAGAACTGATAAAACTTCTGCTCACAGCCTCCTCCACTGAGAGTTATAGAGTTTTTGGAGTGAGGATATTTTTGCAATTCTGATTGAGCAAAATGTCTGAGTATAAGCGAAAACGTCGCTTTATTATTGAGTCTATTACAGACAGCAGCGGTATTGATGACCAGGTGAGTGGCGGATTCTGTAGTATGTTGTCTATTTGAAATTATGGAAATTTGAAGACATTTTTTTTTTACTTTTTATTATTTTCTTTTCCCAGTTACTGGTCAACAAAAAATGCCGCAGAGTTTTAGCATCTGACACAGAGGACAGCAGCGGTGATGAGAATCTCCATCAGGTGAGCGCTCACTTCTCTCCTGCACTGTCTGCGGCTTTGAGGGTCTACTGGAGATCGGGGGATGCCCTATTCTGTGATTATATCACTGTATCGCTTCTACTCCTTCTTTCTCAAGGTCTTTATATTTCTTTATTCTTTATTTCAGTCTCATCCACTTATTCCAAGGTCTCCGAGGAGCCTTGAAGATGAGGATGGTGGCTCTGGTCCACACTTGCTGTACTTGGAGTCAGGTATGTAATAAAGTTTCTGGAAAGATCATAAATTCCTGCCTCTAAAATAAGAAAATTAGATTTTTATTGATTAGGAAAACTGAATAACAAAGAAGTAAATGAAAAATGTTCTTTGTTCTTTTCTGCAGAGCCCAATTCTCCCCGATTCAGCTTTGTGCAGGAGGAGACAGAGAGGTAATGTATTCCTTTATGTTCGTATTATCTGGGTTCATGTTATCTGGTCGCTAGGTGGCGCTATTATTAGCATGTTTTCTGATAAGGTGTCAGCTGTGCATCTGCAGGTCGTGTACAGTCTTAGTATATATCCAGTAGTGATGTGTGATCCTCTTTGATGTTTTCTTACCAGGAGACAGGAGCGTCCCATCAATTACTGTTTCCTGAGAATCCTGTCTTCACCCATGTCCAAATATGTCACAGACTTCCATAAGAACAAACAGGAGCTGATACGACGTCTGTATAAGTTTTTTAACAGGACCGTCTTTGAGAACCAGGTATTCAGTTATAACACACAGCTTGAAATAGGGTGACAGGGAATGAAGGGTTAGAGCTAGGGTTAGTGTATCCAGTATATATAGTATATACCTCTATATTCTGTAGGTATGGGTGATATGGGAGATAGTGAGTGGATGGTTAGAGCAAGGGTTAGTGTAATCAGTGTATATATGGCATATACCTCTATATTCTGTAGGTATAGGTGATATGGGAGATAGTGAGTGGATGGTTAGAGCAAGGGTTAGTGTAATCAGTGTATATATGGTATATACCTCTATATTCTGTAGTTATGGATGATATGGGAGATAGTGAGTGGATGGTTAGAGCAAGGGTTAGTGTACTCAGTGTACAGTCATATGAAAAAGTTTGGGCACCCCTATTAATCTTAAGCTTAATGTTTTATAAAAATTGGTGTTTTTGCAACAGCTATTTCAGTTGGATATATGTAATAACTGTTGGACACAGTAATGTTTCTGCCTTGAAATGAGGTTTATTGTACTAACAGAAAATGTGCAATCTGCATTCAAACAAAATTTGAAAGGTGCATAAGTATGGGCACCCTTATCATTTTCTTGTTTTAAATACTCCTACCTACTTTTTACTGACTTACTAAAGCACTTTTTTTGGTTTTGTAACCTCATGGAGCTTTGAACTTTATAGCCAGGTGTATGCAATCATGAGAAAAGCTACTTAAAGTGGCCACTTGCAAGTTGTTCTCCTGTTTGAATCTCCTCTGAAGAGTGGCATCATGTGCTCCTCAAAACAACTGTCAAATGATCTGAAAACAAAGATTATTCAACATAGTTGTTCAGGGGAAGCATACAAAAAGCTGTCTCAGAGATTTAACCTGTCAGTTTCCACTGTGAGGAACATAGTAAGGAAATGGAAGAACACAGGGACAGTTCTTGTTAAGGCCAGAAGTGGCAGGCCAAGAAAAACATCAGAAAGGCAGAGAAGAAGAATGGTGAGATCAGTCAAGGACAATCCTCAGACCACCTCCAGAGAGCTGCAGCATCAACTTGCTGCAGATGGTGTCACTGTGCATCGGTCAACTATACAAGGCACTTTGCACAAGGAGAAGCTGTATGGGAGAGTGATGCGAAAGAAGCCGTTTCTGCAAGCACGCCACAAACAGAGTTGGCTGAGGTATGCAAAAGCACATTTGGAGAAGCCAATTTCTTTTTGGAAGAAGGTCCTGTGGACTGATGAAATCAAGATTGAGTTATTTGGTCATACAAAAAGGCGTTATGCATGGTGGCAAAAAAACACAGCATTCCAAGAAAAACACTTGCTACCCACAGTAAAATTTGGTGGAGGTTCCATCATGCTTTGGGGCTGTGTGGTCAATGCTGGCACTGGGAATCTTGTTAAAGTTGAGGGACGCATGGATTCCACTCAGTATCAGCAGATTCTTGACAATAGTGTTCAAGAATCAGTGATAAATATGAAGTTACAAAGTGGATGGATCTTTCAGCAAGACAATGATCCAAAACACCGCTCCAAATCTACTCAGGCATTCATGCAGAGGAACAACTACAATGTTCTGGAATGGCCATCCCAGTCCCCAGACCTGAATATCATTGAACATCTGTGGGATCATTTGAAGAGGGCTGTCCATGCTCGGCGACCATCAAACTTAACTGAACTGGAATTGTTTTGTAAAGAGGAATGGTCAAAAATACCTTCATCCAGGATCCAGGAACTCATTAAAAGCTACAGGAAGCGACTAGAGGCTGTTATTTTTGCAAAAGGAGGATCTACTAACTATTAATGTCACTTTTCTGGTGAGGTGCCCATACTTATGCACCTGTCAAATTTTGTTTGAATGCAGATTGCACATTTTCTGTTAGTACAATGAACCTCATTTCAAGGCAGAAACATTACTGTATCCAACAGTTATTACATATATCAAACTGAAATAGCTGTTGCAAAAACACCAATTTTTATAGAACATTAAGCTTAAGATTAATAGGGGTGCCCAAACTTTTTCATATGACTGTATATATGGTATATACCTCTATATTCTGTAGGTGGGTGATATGGGAGATAGTGAATAGAGGGTTAGAGCTAGGGTTAGTGTATCCATTATATATAGTATATACCTCTACATTCTTTATTTTCTACTTCCTCTGTAGCTTCCTGCATATATGGACATCAGCTGGAATAAAAGGCTGTGTAAAACAGCTGGTCGCACTGGATTCCGGGAGAACAATGGGGACCGCTACGCCATCATCCAGTTATCGGATAATGTCTGCGATTCTGCAGGTAGGCGTCATATTGGGCCCAATTTATAGATTAGCTGTGGTGAAATCTTCCCAACTTCTTTACTCCTGATTGTTATTATATGCTGCTTTGTCCTTAGAACGACTCCGAGACACATTGATCCATGAGATGTGTTATGCTGCCTGCTGGATCATCGATGGCAATGGAGAACTTGCCCATCACCAACTATGGGAGCATTATTGTGAGAAGGTCGCACAGATCCACCCTGACCTTCCACCCATTACTCTACTCCATAGTTGGGAGTACCACTACCTGGTGATCTACCAATGCTCAGGGTGCCAGTCCAGGTAAGATACGACTCAAATAAACAATGAAAGATGGGAGTCTGATACTGGTAGTGGGTGTATGTGTTACTATCACTGCTTGCTTCATGACTTCTGCAGTCAGAAATGGAGGGGCTCTGTCATTGATGTTGGATGTATTTGAACCTTTAGGATCAGTCTTTAATATAAGCTTTGTCTCCCACCCCAAAGTTGGACGTTGGACGGATTCTCTCGACACCGATAAGATTGGGTGCGGCTACTTTCAGAACAACTTGGTTCTTGTAACCCCAACCTGAGAAGATCCATCAGTGACCATCCAGCTCCATCATTAGTCCTATCATCGGCCTGGCCAAGATAGCAGCACACAGATGAAGTCATCCAGAAGACTGGTGGAAAGTCACATCTCAGTCTTCCACCATCTCTCGGGCAGCACGGTGGCTCAGTGGTTAGCACTGGTGTCTGCAGCACTCAGGTCGTGGAAACAAATCCGACCACGGACATCTGCATGGAGTTTGTATGTTCTCCCCGTGTCTGCGTGGGTTTCCTCCGGGTACTCAGGTTTCCTCCCACACTCTAAAAATGTACTGATAGGTTAATTGGCTTCTTCCAAATTGTCCCTAACATGAATAATGATCTTCCCTGTACAGCGCTACAGACTATGTCAGCGTTATATTATCAAGGGGAAACAAATTCATCATTAAATACAAATGTTTTAAACAAACTTACTATTGTAATGTTGCCTTGTATCAGTCATTTCATGCACAGATCATTTACAAAAAAAGTTATGTCCTATAGCGGGATGTCTGGAGGTGAGAACACAGATCCGGCCATACCAATGGCCAGGGACAGCTATGCGGGCGCTAACACTCAGATGGACAGGCAGGACAGGCTTACACTGGTAATATACAGCGTATACACCCACAGTGACTCACATACACCAAACCAAGCAAAGTCACCAAGTTTCAGAGCTCCCATAGAAATAGAAATGGATGGTGATAGACGCACATGCGCAGCCACCTTTCCATTTCTGACAGTGTGTAACGGGGGCCGTGCTTGAGTTACGAGTGGGTCCCTGATCTCAGCAATGGAACCTGTATCTATCAAACATTTATGACATATGCTACCGATAGAGGATGAGATAATGACTTCAATGCTCTTGATCGCGTGTCCACGTGCAAGATCGCGCTTTCTAATGCTGACCCTTTGCTGCTCTCTTATCCAGTTATGTCACCAGCAACATAGTGCATTAAGCAATGATTCTTTAAAGGACACTTTCCATCCTAATGAGTGGCACCTCAAACCTCAATCGACAACTCTGTGACATAATCTCGGGCTGCCGATAGTTGTCTTGGCTAGAGATGAGCGAATATTTCAATATTTGGTTCGGATTACGATAGTGGAATTTGCAATATTCACCGATTTATTCACCGAACATTCGCTGAACATCGCCGAGCACCATAGGATTCAATGAAGGGCAAAACCAAACGCATACACAACACCTTCAAACTGGCCCAAAAGCAGCCAAAACATCAAATTAGGGGTAGACACAAGGAAAGTGCCATCAATTGACCCAGAGTACAAGTAGTATAATTATTATTATCATTTATAATTACAGCACCATTTATTCCATGGTGCTTTACATGTGAAAAGGGGTCACCGACTGGTACAAGAGGAGAAAGAACCTTGCCTACGAGGGCGCACAAACAATCTACAAAGGATGGGTGAGGATACAGTAGGTGAGGGTACAGCTGGTCGTGTAGCGGTATGGTGGAGCGAGGGATACTGCAGATTGTACGCTTATCAGAAGAAGTGAGTCTTGAGCCTCCTTTTGAAGGTTTCCACGGTAGGCGAGAGTCTGTTGTGTTGGGGTACAGAGTTCCACAGTAGGGGAGATGCACGGAACAAATCTTGTATGCAATTGTGGCAAGAAGAGATAAGAGGGAAGTAGAGAAGGAGATCTTGGAAGGATGAGAGGTTGCGCGCAGGTAAGTGCAGGGAGACTTGGTCACAGATGTATGGAGGAGACAGGTTTTGGATGGCTTGGTATGCCAAAGTTAAGCTTTTCAACTGGAGTCTCTGGGCAACTGGGAGCAAGTGCAGGGACTGACAGAAGGGAGAAGCCAGGGAATAATGGGATAACAGGTGGATTAGTCGGCCAGCACAGTTTAGGATAGATTGGAGGGGTGCGAGAGTGGTAGAAGGGAGGCCACAGAGCAGGAGCTTGCAGTAGTCGAGGCGGGAGATGATGTGGAAGTGCACTGGTGTTTTGGTAGATTCATGGTTGAGGAATGTGCTGAAATATTTTGGAGATGGAGTCGGCAGCAAGTGGAAAGGACCTGACGTTTGAAGGACAGATCAGAGTCACGCTTTTGGGACTGGGGAGAGTGGGCAGCCATTGACTTTGATGGATAGGTCAGTTGGAGAGGAAGAATGAGATAGTGAAAAGATGATGAATTCTGTTTTATCCATGTTAAGTTTTACAAATCTAGCAGAGAAGAAAGATGAAATAAGTGGACACACATTGTGGGATACTGGTTAATAAGGAGGTGATATCAGATCCAGAGAGGAAGATCTGTGTGTCATTAGCATAGAGGTGATGCTGAAAGCCGTGAGACTCTATCAGCTGTCTCAGGCCGAAGGTGTAGATGGAGAAGAGCAGGGGTCCTAGAACTGAACCTTGGGGGACACTGACACATAGGGGGCGAGATGAGGAGGTGGTGTTTGAGTGGGAGACACTGAATGTCCGGTTGGTTAGGTATGAAGAGATCCAAGATAGGGCTAAGTCTGTGATGCCGAGACAGCGGTATGCTTTGTAGATGAGGACCAGAAAGAACATGTGTTCCAGTAGATGACAAGCGCTGCATCAAGTGGACTCTGCTCCTCTTCCTCCACCTTAACATCACACAGTACAGTCCTCAGAGGTGGCACCCCAATTACCCTTGTCCCCCCCCCGTCACAACTCTCCAACCAGCCAACTGACTGTGGGGAACCACAGATGAGCGAGTCTGCAGAGCCGTTCACACAATCTATTCCAGGGCATCAGAGGTCTGATCCAAAGCTTCAGAGACTGAAGAAGGAGAAAGCATGTATAGTGATTCCCAAATTTTTTTTCAGTTGATCCGGTGCCGGACGAAGTAGGGTCCGAGCAGAATCCAAACTCTCATCACCAGACGTCAACCCCTGAGGGTGGGCATAGATGGGTTGGAGAACGAAACAAATACACACCAGAACATGGAGAAATAAGCTAAGAGACAACAGGGGTTGGAAAACTGAACTACTAAACAGATAGGGGTGGAGAAGTAAACTACTACACACCAGGGGGATGAAGAAGTAAACCACTACACACCAGAAGATGAAGAACTAAACTAATAGACAACAGAGGTTGGAAAACTAAACTACTAAACAGCTTGGGTTGGAGAACTAAACTACCACACACCAGGGGATGGAGAACTAAATCACTAGACACCAAGATGTCACTACACAGCAAGTCTTGGAATCCCCAAGGCTTTTGGAACAAACCTCTGTATCTAAGACTTCTTCCAGTGCTTTTGCATCCTTCACCTTCTCTAGGGCCTCCACCTGCGATCTCATCCTCTGCCTTAATGACACACACCTTCCAACAGTGCACATAGAATCCCCCCCACCTCCGTACTGCACAGCCAGGGCTCCCTGTAATCAGGCAGTGTTTCAATTAATATGCCTTGGATAAAGCAGTCAAACTGATCAAGAGTTGTGGACAGTGTAGTGTGGCAGTGTTCACAATGTGCGGTAATGAGGCAGTGACCCAAGGAAAGTTTAACTTAAATGTTTTTATTTGCAAAAACTCACAACTTAAATGAAAATGATGACCTCAGGATTGCAGCCAGGTTGTCCAAACAGTCTGTGTTATCTGGTTGCTGTTTTGCTCAGAGGTGCACCCATTATGTTGCCTTCACAGGCCTGTGTCATGCCTTTACACAGGCTTGCGGTGCACAGAGCCTCCTGCTCTGCAGCTAGCAAGCAAACCATTGACACATCCAAACCTTTGCTTGTCGCAGAGTGCATCTTCTTACAGTCACCACTGTACTTACGAGAGCTTCAATCAGCAAGATATCTTGAGTAAACAGTATTTACTTCATACTGGTTAAACATGAGATACAATTCAGGGTCACACAGTCCGTGTGCTGCTGACATAACACATTCAGGAAAGAAAGAAAACACACAGGAAGTAAAAACAACCAACAATTGAGAGCTTTCCTCCCCTCATTACAGCAAGCATATAACTTTACACACTATCGCCATCTGCTGTCCGGTTAGTATAAAGTCCTTCTTTCACTTATAATAAGTCTTAATCTGTTGTATAGGCCAACACCCTTTCTCAACAGTAAGAACTTATTCAATCAAACCCAACTTTTTTATTAGTCTCTGGTATTTATCAGCATTCAACGCCTTTGTGAAGATGTCTGCTGTCATTTCTTCAGTAGGACAATACTCTAACTTCAAGACTCCTTGTTCCTGATGATCTCTCAAGAAATGATATTTCACATCAATATGCTTGGTTCTTGGATTGACTCTTTCCATCTGAGCAAGAACAAGACAGCCTTGATTGTCCTCTTTCAGTTTTGTTGGTTCCAACTGTGGTTGTCCTAATTCTGTCAGCAATTGTCTTAACCACAGTACTTCTTGACTCGCATGTGCTGCGGCAACATATTCTGCTTCTGTTGAAGACAGTGTCACAATTGACTGTTTCTTACTTGTCCAACTTATTGGTCCACCTGAGAGAAAATAAATATATCCACTGGTAGATCTTCTGTCAGTTGGATCTCCAGCCCAATCTGCATCAACATATCCTGTTAAAATGCAATTATCACTTGTGGGTAATTTCAGCTTAACATTGCTAGTTCCTTTCAAATAACGCATTACTCTCTTCAGGGCATTCCAATCAGCTTTATTTGGTTTTGATACCTTTCTACTCAGGATTCCTACTGCTGCTGCGATGTCTGGTCTTGTAACGGTTACTAGATACAGTAGTTTTCCTATTGCTGTTCTGTATTCTTCATTATTTTGTAGAATATTTTTTTCACTGTTCATCTCTTTGAGATAATTAGTTTCCATTGGAGACTTTACTGTTTTTGCATCCTTTAATCCAAATTTTTCTGTTATGTCTTGAATCATGTGATTTTGATTCAGTAGGAAACTTCCGTCTTCTTCTCTTTCTACCTCTATTCCTAGGTACTGTTTTACATTTCCCAAGTCTTTGATTTCGAAATGTTGCTTCAGGATTTTTAGAATGTTTTCTTTATCCCTTTCTTGTTTAAAACAAATCAAAATGTCGTCTACATATATGAGAACATAAATCCATCTATTAATCAGCCTTTTTGTGTATAAGCATGGATCAGCTTTGCTTCTTTGAAATCTTTCATTTGTAAGTAGTTCTGTGATTTTGTCATTCCACGCTTTAGCTGCTTACTTTAAACCATATATGCTTTTCTGTAGTTTTTGCAAACTTTGGATTTCTTTCATCTTTGAATCCTGGAGGTTGTTCCATGTAAATGTCTTCTGTTAAATCTCTATTCAAAAAAGCTGTCTTTACATCCAGATGTCTCAGTTCCATCTGTTTCATTGCAGCAACTGTAAGTAAAGTTCTTATTGTAGTGTGTTTGACAACTGGAGCAAATGTCTCATCATAGTCTTCTCCATATTTTTGAGAATACCCTTTAGCTACGAGTCTTGCTCGGTATCTTTCAGCTGTGCCATCTGTTTGGTATTTTACTTTAAAAATCCATTTACATCCTATGGCTTTTCTTCCTTCTGGCAAATCTGTTAGTGTCCATGTATTTGAATCATGCATGGATTTAATTTCTGTTTCTGTTGCTTCTATCCATTTATTAGCTTCTTCTTCAGGAAGTTTAGATATGTCTTCCCAAGAGTTAGGCTCATAGATTTTTCTTATGCTTGTCTTGTATGAGAGACGTTTTGGTGGTTTTCCTTTGTTCTCTCTCATTGAACGTCTTGGTTCTGTGTCTGTTTGTAGTTGTGATTCTTCACTTTCAGTATTTTGTTCTTCATTAATTTCTACTTCTTTCTCATCAGATATTTCTTCAGTTATGTCACTATTGTTTTTCTCATTTTTTGTTTCAACTGAAATTATTATGTCTTCATTTAAATCTTCAATGAATGTCACACTGTTACTCACCGTAACTCTGTCTGTTTTGGGATCTAGGATTCTATATCCTTTGCAATTTTCACTATATCCAACGAATATTCCTTCCATGGATCTGTTTTGAAGTTTGGAACGTTTTTCTGTTGGAATGAATATAAAAACTTTACATCCAAAAACTTTTAAATGATTGACACTTGGTTTCATACTTTGCCACAGTTCATATGGAGTTTTCGTCAGTTTTCTGGAAAAAATTTGGTTCTGTAGATATGTAGCTGTCATTGCTGCCTCACCCCAATATTTCTCTGGTAGTTTGGAATCCGTCAGCATACATCTTATCATTTCTGTTAGCGTTCTGTTTTTCCTTTCTGCTACTCCATTTTGTTCAGGTGTGTATGGAACAGTTTTCTGGTGTTCTATTCCATTTTCTCTTAAGTAGTCTTCTATTCTGTGACCTGTAAATTCACCTCCATTATCACTTCTGATGACAATTGGCTTCCTTTGAAATGTGTTACTTGATCTTGTTATATAGTCTACAAGTTTATCAAAAACTTCACTTTTGTTCTTAATTAAGTATGTGACTGTGAATCTTGAGTAGTCGTCTATAAAAGTCAACATGTATCTATTGCCTCCTGATGTAGTGACTTTCATGGGTCCACATACGTCAGTATGCACCAAATCAAGTGGTCTTTCGCTTTTCATCTCACTTTCTTTTGGAATAGATATCCTTGTGGCTTTGGATTTTATACAACATTCACATCTTACGGTAATTGAGCAATCTGATATCTTTAAATCGTTTGTCAATTCTTATCTCTGTAGTTCCCTTATACTGTCAGGGTGTCTATGTCCTAGACGTCTATGCGACATGTGAATACAGTTTTTGTGATCATATGTGCATACCTTCATCTGTTCCTTTGGTGTGTCAAAATGATATAATTGTTCATCTGCCTTGACTTTGGTTATCACCTTGTTTCCTGCAATAATTGCACACTCATTGTCTTTGAATTTTACTGTAAGTCCTTTTGCTGTTAAACGTTTCACAGATAGTAATCTGCCTTCCAATTTTGGAACATACAACACGTCCTGTACAAGTATCTTTGAATCTAGTCCGAACTTGTTTGAACAATTTACAATACCTTGTCCGATACCTTCTGCAGTTATTTTGCTTCCATCTGCAAGATAAATGGCTTCTTCTTTTCTAAATCAAGATCAAAAGACAAAAAATATCTCATACCCTACCATCATTATATATAAATGTAAAGCAAAGTTGCATATGAAATAAAGGGTACTTAGTGAACTATTTTTGATCAAAAAAAGTATACAAGCCGTCCCACCAGCGACGGTTCTATTTGTCTACCCTTTTATATGCATTACTTCAACTTTGATATACAGTAAAGTTTTTAATATAGACAGTGTAGGACCGTCCCAATTTAGGGTCACCTTGTCGCTAGTGGGACGGCTTGTATACTTTTTTTGATCAAAAATAGTTCACTAAGTACCCTATATTTCATATGCAACTTTGCTTTACATTTATATATAATGATGGTAGGGTATGAGATATTTTTTGTCTTTTGTAGGTTTTGCATCTTTTTGCTAGTGTGAACATGCTCCTATTTCTTGCATGTGTACCATCTTAGACCTCAGCTCATATTGCTTGTTTTTACTTTTTTTTTTTTCTAAATCAAGATCAGTAAAGAAATTCTTGTCACTTGTCATATGATTCGTTGCTCCTGAATCAATAAACCAACCAAATGGTGATTTCTTGTCTGCTACTTTACATGTGCCATTCCAATTATTCTCACATGAATCGAAAATTGTGTTTTTTACTTTCTGTGTATGCTTTTTATGTTGTAATTTTTGTTGTTCTGCTTTCCATATGGTACAGTATTTCTTTAAATGACCTTTTTTCTTACATCTGAAGCATTCTCTTTTCTCTTTATTATAGGGTTTTTTAAATTCTGTAGCTTTAAGAGCGTTTTCACTGTCCTTTTCAGTAGAAGAATCATTTCTTTGTTCTTTTCTTCTCTGATATTCATCTATTAGTCTTGTTTTCACAAAATCTAATGTAATGTCAGTTTCTGGTCTCGTCTCAAGGGCATTTATCAAGGCTGTATACGAATCTGGTAAACTGCACAAGAATATAGTTGCTACATGACTTTCTTTAATGTCTTCACCAATAGATCTTAGCTGTGATATCACTTCCATCATTGAGAATATGTGCTTCTGCATGTCGTCATTTGCACTCAATCTCATACTGTAAAGCTTTCTTAATAAAAATAACTTGTGATTCAAGCTAGGTCTTTCATACAGTTTTCTTAATTCTTCCCACATTCCTTTAGCTGTTTCTTCATTTCTTATATGTATTAATTGAGCATCATCCACTAATAAGCTAATAGTGGCTCTCGCTTGTCTATTCTTCTTATCCCATGTCTGATTATCTTGATCTGGTCTTTCTGTAACAATTACGTTCCATAAATCATTCTTAGATAACAACATCTCTACTTTGAATTTCCATAACTGATAATTTTCACTATTCAGTTTAGCTACTGTGAATTTCAGTTCTGTGTTATTCATCATCTTTATATAGTTTTACTTGTTTAGAGAGTTGTACTGAAGATATTCTCCTGTTTTTTCTTGCTGATAGTTCCTGTATGTCCTGCCTGTGTTGAATTATCTGTAATTATATCCAGCTCCTGGGATCATGAATTCCTCTGTCACTCTGTATCTGGATTTATTTCCTTCTGTTTACAGAGCTTATCTGGGGCTATAAACGAGGATCCTGCTGCCTGGGCTTGTAGTGTCTGGGCTTTAGTGTCTGGGTTCTATCCTGGGCCCATAACCTGTCGCAGAGTGCATCTTCTTACAGTCACCACTGTACTTACGAGAGCTTCAATCAGCAAGATATCTTGAGTAAACAGTATTTATTCATACTGGTTAAACATGAGATACAATTCAGTGTCACACAGTCCTTGTGCTGCTGACTAGTGTTGAGCCACCCCCGTAGTGTTCGAGTTCGGTTCGGTTCGTCGAACACCCGTATGTTCGCCGAACTGTTCGTCGAACTGTTTGTCGAACACCTTCGAACACCGTTAAAACCAATGGCAGGCAAACAAAAACACATAGAAACACATAGAAAACACCTTCAAAGGTGTCCAAAACCTGACAAACTAACACATGGAAAAGTGACAAGTACATATAGTCATGCGAAAAGAAAAGAGGTGGAGGAGTAAAAGGAGGGGGAGACACAGATATAGGCATGTCATGCCCTTCTAAAACCAAAAAAGTGCGAAGCCGACATGGCCAGTCCGTTCCTGCCCGTGCGACCTCCGTGACGCCGGGTTTGTGCCAGAGCTGCGGTGGACCCTGACGGCCAGCCCCCCTCTCCCAATACTGGTGCCTGTCCGCTGGTGGGTTGAGCGAGCCCCCCTGTGGTGGAGGCAGGTCTAAGCTTTTAAATTTAAATTGTCTCTCTAATTTGAATGAATACACTTTAAATCCTTTTACAAGGATCTATTGGAGGGCAAGTCTCATGCCAGCAGCCGCGTAATTACAACTCCAGTAGCGTCCACTAAAGCTGCTGCAGTTAAAAAGCTTTTATAAGGATTGAGCTCGGCGGTCCACCGCAAGGCGTCCTACCGCCAGTCCCAGCCTCTATGCCTTGGGGTGCCTCCTGATGCTCTTCACTGAGTATCCCGGGGTCCCGAAGCATTTCCTTTGAAAAAATTAAGAGTCCAAACTACAGGTGGTGTAGCTTGCTTAACAGCTGGGATAATCTGCTGACTAGCAGACACTGCTACTAGGCACAAAGTATTTCCTGGGCTAGATGCAGTTAAAAATTTGTAATTAGATACTCTCGTTGGATGCTGAGAAAGCATTCCATAGAGTCTCCTGGCACGCCATATATTATTCTCTTAAAAAGCTTGGGGTAGGGGTCTAGGGGACCCCTTTATAGCCAAAATCACGGCCCTGTATCGCAATACGTCACCTAGGCTGAAGATAAATGGAACTGTAGCACCCTGAGGGCTGGGTTGCTACAGAGGTATTGCACCTTACCCAGAGGTGTGATATCTCACTCTCAGGTAAGGATGGAGTGTGGATCAGGACCCCGACACCTGCATGCATTACACCACATTGCCATGGGGCAGGGCGACCAATATGCCCCTGAGATGGGCACGACAGTCCCTGTCCCTGGCTGGAGTGGGGGGAGGGAACACCGAGGAAGGGGAACCCTGTAGTGCAGGAGCAGGCAGGAAGCAGTTCCTGGGTGCATTAGGAAGGGAGTATAAAAGGTGGGCACTATCTTAGTTCAGTGCAGAGAAGTCTGAGCAGAAGTGACAGGGAGCAGGGGCTCTGAATGAGCTCTGCTCCGGAGGCGGGCCTAGTAACAGAGGCCCAGGCCTGGAAGAGGGAGAAGGAAGGAAGAGGAGCGGAGAAGGCTCCAGGAATGAGGTACGAAGGGATACCAGGGGTGCGGACGGGCGAGTCGCCACCGCACGCCCAAATCCACCTGCGTGGAGGGGTCAGGCCAAAGGGGGAGACCGGTCCCCGAAACTAGTGGAGGCGGGAAACGACCCTCAGCTAGAAACCGGAGGCTGTGACATTTTATGTGGCGCAGCCCCTCGCTACACCCGCTAGGAAGGCACCACATAGGGTCAGGGAAACTGGCGCCTTACCAAGAGGAGGCCGGAGGCAGCCGGACAGAAGCGTTGATAAGAAAGGCCAGACAAAGGGGGTCCTGTGAAGCGCTCCAAAGTTATCTGGGAGTTGTCTGAGCCCCTCACCTGGTGAGCACAGTACGACGTGGGCAGCCGTTACCTGCAGAAGTGGTTTGGATAATAAGAACTGTGAGTAAAGGCCCTGGACTGCATAACTGACTCCGTGTCGTTACTGCTGCTGCCCTGCACCATCACCCCCATCCTCCGCATACACTGCCCTGAGGCTATACTCCTCCCGTGGGGAGTTTACTACGCTCTGCTGCACCCACAACACCAGCCTCAGCGGTCTGCCCTGCAGCGGCGGTTCACTCTGACCGCAATCCACGGGTGGCGTAGTCGGACATTTAAACATCAAAACCACATAAATAGTTCCGCCACTGGTTTGACCGCCCTGAGCCATGGAACCGGGTCGCCGCCACGGAGACTACAACCACCAGCATCCACCAAAAAGGGTCCGGCTCCGGGTGTCCCAAGGCCCAGGGGGCGCGTCAGAACATTTTCATCACCTTTCATAATCACCAATGGGACAAGGCAGGGATGTCCTCTGTCCCCTCTCTTATACATCCTAGTGACGGAGCACCTGCTCTCATCAATTCGCCATAACCCCAATATTAGGTGGATTGAGGTGGGAGGCACCAAGTACAAGTGCTCTGCATTTGCTGATGATGTCCTAGTATATATCACTCAATCACAAATATCCATCCCTGCTGTTATGGCTGAAATAGATCACTTTGTTGCATGGTCAATGCAGCGAAGTCTGAGGCCCTCGATGTCTCCCTCCCCAAATCAATACAGGATTCCATCCAGTCCAACTTTCCCTTTGCCTGGCCCTCACAGGGTATCAAATACTTAGGAATTCCTATTCATAGAGACCTCTCCCGTCTATGTTATCTTAATTTTGGGCCCTTTATTGAACAACTCCATACAGACCACGGTTGGCAAGTTAGAACTGTAAGATTCACTACGTGAACCACTGGTGTTTTGTGGAAAAGCACATGTACACTGTGTTCCAAATTATTATGCAAAAAGTGTTTAGGAGTGATAAGGGAAAAATTTGTTTGTTTGTCAGTTAAACTCATTGATGGTGATGTGTGTCAGGGCTCTTTATATCACTGTAAGCAATTGCAGACACCTGTGCTAATTAGTTTGGCAGGTGTGTCCAATGAAAGGCAAGACTACTTAAGAAGGCTGTCCCACATTATTAAGCAGCCTACATTTTCTGCCAAAATGGGAAAGAAAAAGGATGTGTCCGCTGCTGAGAAGCAACAAATTGTGGAGTGTTTAGGTCAAGGCATGACTACAATCAACATTGCCAAGACACTTCATCCTGATCATCGCACAATCAAGAAGTATGTAGCTGATTCACAGTACACACGTGTGCGTGCTAATAAGGTAAAATTGAGGACTCTTTCCTACAGGCAATTGAGTCAGGTTAAAAGAGCAGCGGCAAAAAAGCCTTGTCATAGCAGCAGACAAGTTTTTGAAGCTGCTGGTGCCTCCACTGTCCCCCGAACAACAAGATGCAGAGTCCTTCAGAGGTTTGCAGCTGTGCGTAAGCCATCCTGTCGACCTCCTCTATCCACTGCACACAAGCAGAAACGGCTCCAGTGGGCCAAACAATACATGAAGACTGACTTCAAAACTGTTTTGTTCACCGATGAGTGCCGTGCAACGCTCAATGGTCCAGATGGATGGAGTGGAGGATGGCTGGTTGATGGACACCCCACGCAAACACGGCTACAGCGCCAACAAGGAGGAGGTGGAGTAATGTTTTGGGCTGGAATCATGGGGAGAGAAATTGTCGGCCCCTTTAGGATCCCTGAAGGGGTAAAGATGAACTCCATAATGTATGTGGAGTTTCTCAAACAGCACTTCCTGCCATGGTTCAAGAAGAAGAACCGTGTATTCCACAGCAAGATCATTTTCATGCATGATAATGCACCGTCTCATGCGGCACATAACACATCTGCATCTCTGGCTGATATGGGCATAAAAGGGGACAAACTTATGGTGTGACCCCCATGCTCCCCTGACCTCAACCCCATTCAGAACCTCTGGAGCATCATCAAAAGGAGTGTCTATGATGGCGGGAGGCAGTTCACATCTAAGCAACAGCTCTGGGAGGGTATTCTGTCCTCATGCAAAACAATTGAAGCAGAAACCATCCAAAACCTGACAAATTCAATGGACGAGAGAGTTCAGAAGCTCCTTTCGAACAAGGGGTCCTATGTGAAAATGTAACATCACCTAGAATAAAGTTTTGAGTTGAAAACTGTTTGATTTCAGTTTCTAATAACCTGCTAATGCTTATAATTTCAAAAATGACCATTTTTTTGTTATTTATTAAAATGAAAAGGTTGATCGAAGTGTGTGGGGGATCTAACAGTGTGGCAACCCAGTAGTCAGTATTACTTCGAATTCTGACAATCTGAGGGTCATGTTGCAGGTAGTGCAGCAAGAAGGCACTTATGTGTTTTGCGCATCTAGTAGACCCAAAATTATTTTCTGGGCTAGATGCAGCTAAAAATTATTATTAATTTGAAAGCTGGTAGAGCTTAGTATAGATGGCCTAATAGAATCAGTACTGCACACTGCTACAAAGCCCAAATTATTTTCCAGCCAAGATACAGATAAACATGATTAGTAATTTTAAATCTGGTGGAGCTTAGTATAGATGGCCTAATAGAATCAGTACTGCACACCGCTACAAAGCCCAAATTATTTTCCAGCCAAGATACAGATAAACATGATTAGTAATTTTAAAGCTTAAAACGGTTGGTGAGGTGATTTTAACAAATCATCAAGCTTTTACTCTCCCCAGGATGACACAGGGGTAGAAAAGTCGTTTCGGATCCATGATTTGTTCATCTTTATGAAAGTGAGTCTGTCTACATTATCAGTGGAGAGCCGCGTGCGCTTATCTGTCAGCACACCACCAGCAGCGCTGAACACACGTTCAGACAGAACGCTGGCTGCAGGGTTATGACAAGATCTCCAAGGCATAAGTAGCGAGCTCCGGCCATTTATCCAGATTGGAAGCCCAAAAAGAGCAAGGGACTAGTGACACAGTCATGGCTTCAATGTTTACTTGGAGATACTCCTGTACCATCGTCTCTAGGCGTTGACTATGTGTCAGACTTCTTGTCTCCTGTGGCCTTGCAAAGGATGGGCTAAAAAAGTGGTGAAATGATTCCGCAAAATTGATGTTACCAGCAGATACTGTGTTTCTGTTACGGTTTGAGTGCTGAACACTCGACGGTCCCACGGTTGGCAAGTTGGAACTGTGAGATTCACTACGTGCACCACTGGTGTTTTGTGGAAAAGCACATGTAAGATTCTGCAACAGTCTCTGCTGATACTCCTGCATGCGTGCATCCCTTTCTATGGCAGGAATAATTTCTGCAAATTTACTTTTGTACCGGGGATCTAACAGTGTGGCAACCCAGTAGTCAGGATTATTTCTAATTCTCACAATTCGAGGGTCATGTTGCAGGTAGTGCAGCAAGAAGGCCCTCATGTGTCTTGCGCATCCAGGAGCACCAAGTCCCTGTTGCGTTGGTGGCGAGGTAACAATCATGCTTCCTTCCTCTGTCCTCTCCCCCCAACCTCGCACAACAGAAATGTGATCAAGGTCTCCCTCATCTGATGAGTCTTCCATCAGTTCGTCCTCCACTTCTTCCTGGGCTCCTGCACATTCCTCACTAGTTTTGCTGCTACCATGCGCCCTGGTAAAACCATCTCCCCCACCCTCACATGCCTGCCGCCTTGGTGCTGCCGACCGTCTGGACCTTGCAGATGTTAGCCCTTCCGCATACAACTTCTCCTCCTCTACTTCCTCCACCTCCTCTTGTGCCACCACCTGACTCCGAATTCTGTTTAACATGTGCTCCAGCATGTAAATCACCGGAATAGTCATGCTGATAATGGCATCGTCAGCACTAAACATCTTCGTCGCCATTTCAAAACTGTGCAGAAGGGTGCATAGGTCCCTGATCTGAGACCACTCCTCCAGCGTGATTTGCCCCACCTCTGGTTCTCGTTGGCCTAGGCTATACGTCAGAACGTATTGCACCAGGGATTGTCGGTGCTGCCACAGTCGCTGCAACATGTGCAGAGTTGAATTCCACCGGGTAGGCACATCGCATTTTAGCCGGTGAAGTGGCAGGCCCAACGACTTCTGTACAGATGTAAGTCGCTGAGCTGCGGGATGCGAACGGCGGAAGTGAGCACACAGCGACCGTGCCCTCTGCAGAAGGCCATTTAGTCTGGGATAGTGGGCTAAAAATTGCTGGACAACCAGGTTCAACACGTGAGCCATACAAGGCACGTGTGTGACATTGCCCCGGCGAAGGGCCGCACCCAGGTTGGCCGCATTGTCGCACACGGCCTTCCCTGGTTTCAGGTCCAGTGGAGACAGCCATTCATGAAACTGGTTCTCCAGAGCTGACCACAACTCCTCAGCTGTGTGACTCACATTTCCCAGACATTTCAAAGTAAAAACCGCCTGATGACGTTGAGCCCTGCTGCCAGCATAGTAAGGAGGTGTGCAGGATCCCTTCTGCGCAGTTAGAAAGCTTGTGGCATGACCAGACAGGCTTTGGGTGCAGGTGGAGGACCGAGAGGAGGTTGAGGAGGCAGAAGCAGTGGAGGAACTTTGAGATAAAGAGGATTGACGCACAACTCGTGGGGACAGCAAGACTTGGACAGCAGCCCCTTGTCCTGCTGTCACCATAGTTACCCAGTGTCCAGTCAGCGACATGTAACGCCCCTGTCCATGCCTACTCGTCCAAGTGTCTGTGGTGAAATGCACCCTGTCACACACAAAGTTTCTCAAAGAAGCGGTGATGTTGTGTGCGACATGCTGGTGGAGCGCAGGCACACCTTTCTTTGAGAAGTAATGCCGACTGGGCATCTGGTACTGGGGCACTGCGACGGACATAAGGTCTCGAAAATCCTCTGTGTCCACCAGGCAGAAAGGAAGCATTTCTGTAGCCAAGAGCTTGCAGATGGTGAAATTCAACCTCTTAGCTTTCTCATGGCTAGGAGGAAATGGTCTTTTACTTGTCCACATCTGAGGGACCGAGGGCTGGCTGTTGTGCTTAGACGGGGTTGAGAAGGGTGTCCCCGGCAAACTGCCGGTCTGTGAGGAAGATGCAGGCGGACATGTTAGGTTGCCTTGATCCAAAGGTGGTGCTATCGATGTCGGACAGCGCTCAACACCAGCTGGTGTTACCACCTCCAAAGAAAATGATGACCTGACAATCACGCTGGCTGTTGCGGGTAAAGAGGTGGCAGGTCTGCGTCCCAAAACAGGTGTGACAGCTGTCCCCCCAGTCACAGAAGATGAAGAGGCTGCGGATGCACAAGATGTGGCAGATGGCGGTTGGCCCGGCCGGCTAGGCCGCATTGTAACACAGTGAGCTTCCCACTGCAACTTATGCTTTATGTCCATGTGCCGGTTCATGCATGAAGTACTCAAACTATGTATTTTTTGGCCTCTACTTAGCTTTTGCTGACAAATGTTACAGATAACACGAGTTGGGTCATCTTTATCGATCTGAAAAAATGCCCAGGCTATGCAAGGTTTAGCACCCATGCGACCTGAAGAGCCACCACGACTTGTGGTCAGAGGCAGAGTTGTGTTTGAGGATGCAGTTGTTGACGTGCTTCCAGTACTATGTCTCTGTCCAGGAAGGCGCAACCTGACCTTGTCGTCACTAGCATCCTCCTCCACCTCCTCTGCTGACCTCATCTCTCAGCTGACTGTGGGTTGACAGTAAGTGGGATCTCCAACCTCATCATCATCACCCTGTGTGTTATCATACCCGTCGTCCTCAGAGCCAACCTGTTCCTGCCCTGACAAAAAACTAAAGTTGTCGCTCCAATCAGGTATTTGAGTCTCATCATCGTCTTCCTCATTGTCTCCACCAACAGGAGTTACAGTTTGGGAACGAGGGTCTACATTATGGTCAGAACCTTCTGCGTCTGGTCCTGGATCTGACTCATTAAGATTTTGGGCATCAGTGCAGATAATTTCCTCGTCTGCATTCACAGAAGCTCTGGAGCCGACCTCTGATTCCCAGGCTATAGTATGAGTAAACAGCTCTGCAGACTCAACCATCTGTTCTACCCCATACTCAGACGGGCAGCTGGAGACTTGGGAGCTGTGAGGAAGCAAGTGTGATTGGGGTGACACCTCTGAGGACTGGAGTATTTGTGATGTTGAAGTTGAGGTGGAGGAGAGCCCACTTAAAGGAGCACTTGATATCCGTTGAATACCCTGCTGTTTTTGTGCCTCATCTGGAATTTGTAGCGATTGGCGTGGCCGTAAGAAAAGGATCTTATCACATTATCCGCTAAAAGAAGTAGACATTTTAATTTGGCTGGAAGATGGTCTTTCTTCTGCAGATGTTACTGTTGCTTTAACACCTACCCCATGGACACAACCTTTTTTCCCCTTCCCAACACGCCTATTCCCCTTTCCACCAGCAGCAGGCCTTTTTCCACTCATTTTGGTGGTTAACTAATTCACAACTCTGGAGTTGTTTGCACAAAAAAACAATGGATGGGAACCGAGCAGAGCTGAGTGGCCAAACTGTGGTATTAGGCCAAAAGTATTGGCTGGGTTAGATGCAGATAAAAATTATATTGAATTTGCAACCTCATGGAGGTCAGTATAGATGGACTAATAGAACAAGTCCCACACACTGCTAGAAGGTGAAATATTTTTTCAGAGCTAGATGCAGAAAAAAATTATATTGAATTTGCAACCTGATGGAGGTCAGTATAGATGGACTAATAGAACAAGTGTAACGGGTCCGGGAGGCGGAACCTCTGAGCTACTATACAAGGGGGCGGCCCTTGTAAGGGAGCGGGTGGCAGTCTCTGGGTGAACGGACAGGGAGATACGGCAAGTGATCAGGACAGTCTCTGGGTAAGGGGTAGGTACGACCTGTGATGGCAGAGCCTCCGGGTAGGCTAGCAGGCAGATGGTAGATGTGTGCTCCCAGGTGAGCAAGCGAGAGTCTCTGGAATAGCAGGTGGTCACGGCACGTGACGGCGGAACCTCCGGGCTGGCAGGCAGGTAGGTAACGGAGAAGCGCTCCCAGGTGAGCGGGCAAGAGACTGGAATAGCTGGTGGTCACAGCACGTGACAGCGGAGCCTCCGGGCAGGCAAGCAGGCAGGTAACGGAGATGCGCTCCCAGGTGAGCGGGCAAGCTGGTCCATAGACAGACTGACCGGAGTAGTAAGGCAGACCGTCGGACCTCAGGCAAGCAGGCAGGTAGCTGATATGCGCTCCCAGGTGAGCGGGCAGGCTGGTCCTTTAGACAGACTGACAGGAGTAGTAAGGCAGACCGTCGGACCTCAGACTGGCAGACAGGTAACAAGTATTCAGGCAGGAATCAGGCAGGTAACTAGCAGGAAACTGGCAGGAAACTGGCAGGTAACTGGCAGGTAACTGGCAACGGGACCTGAGGGCTGAAGCACAGGTGAGACACAGGTGCAAACAACATTGCTCGGGCACCTCCATTTTGGAGGAGGTGCCTTATATATGATGAAGTCCTCCGGCCATTGGCCGGGGACTCTTTAGGGCGGCGCGCGCGGCCCCTTTAAGAGGAGGGGAGCGCGCGCGCGCGCGCCCTAAGCACAGGGGCCGGGAAGGAGCGCGCGCTGAGAGCAGAGCAGGAGGAGGTCGCCGGGACGGAGCGCGCGCTGACAGCAGAGCAGGAGGAGGACGCCGGGACGGAGCGCGCGCTGACAGCAGAGCGGGGAGAGGACGCCGGGACGGAGCGCACGCTGACAGCAGAGCGGTGAGGGGAGCAGCGTCCCTGCCTAGCAGAGGGCAGGGACGCCAGCGCTACAGTACCCCCCCCTTTAGGCCCCCCCTTTTTTAGGCCAGACAGAAATTTAGCTAGGATGAGAGGGGCATGGATATTCTCCCGGGGCTCCCACGTTCTCTCCTCAGGACCAAACCCCCTCCAATCTACCAAGAAAAAGGTCTTTCCTCTTACCCTTTTGGTGGCAAGAATGTTCTCTACCTCAAACTCGTCCTCAGCAGAAACCGGAGCAAGAGGCGTACCTGTAGACTTAGAAAAAGAGTTAAGTACCACAGGTTTGAGGAGAGATACATGGAAGGAGTTAGGGATCCGTAAGTTGGCCGGGAGTTTCAATTTATAGGCCACCGGGTTGATCTGACTGATAACCTCCAGTGGACCGATGAACCGAGGCCCCAACTTATAGGAAGGGATCTTGAGCCGGACATATTTGGACGAGAGCCAGACTTTATCCCCAGGACGGAATTGAGGAGGATCCAGACGTCCTTTGTCAGCGTGCCTTTTCATACGCTCGGATGACAGAAGGAGTGCGTACCGGGTACTCTCCCATATGGAGGAAGACTCGCTCTCGTGATTGTTGTACGAGAATTCGGCCCATGGCAGGAGATCCACCCAGTCAGAATGGTGAGCATTAACGAAGTGCCGGAGGTAACTGGTCAGGTTCTGATTGATCCGCTCCACTTGACCATTAGACTGTGGGTGGTAAGCGGAGGAGAAGTCCAGAGTGACGTCTAGCAATTTACAAGTGGCTCTCCAGAAACGAGAAGTGAACTGTACTCCTCGATCCGACACGATGTGACGGGGCAGGCCATGAAGACGGAAGATGTGGCGGATAAAGACTCTAGCCAGCTCGGGTGCAGACGGAAGGCCTGGCAGGGGAATGAAGTGAGCCATCTTGGAAAAGCGGTCAGCGACCACCCAAATGACCGTACAACCGGCAGAGACGGGCAGATCAGTTACGAAGTCCATCGCTATATGCTGCCAGGGGGCAGCAGGTGCTGGCAGAGGAAGAAGGCGGCCGGCCGACAGGTGTCTCGGAACCTTGTTGCGGGCGCAGGACACACAGGCAGAAACAAAGTCCATAACATCCTTGTGCAGGTTAGGCCACCAGTAGTGCCGGGTAATAAGCTGGAGGGTCTTTTTCTGACCGGCGTGGCCAGCTAGTTTAGACGAATGACCCCAGTGTAGGATCCTCTCCCGATCAGGTACCGATACGAACGTCTTACCAGGAGGGAGACAATTTAGACTCACGGGAGCCACCTGCATTACTCTGGCGGGATCGATGGGGCAGTCACATGGTCTATGAGGTGGTAATGTCTCTGCCTCCTCCATATCAAAGACATCAGCACAAGACCAATAAGGAATCGGAAGTCCAGGTAGATTAGCTGGGATAGGAGAGGGACGGACGGAATGGACGGGAACCAGACAGGTTTTATGACAGTCTTGTCCCCAGCGAAGGACTTCTCCGGTTTGCCAGTCAAGCACGGGTGCATGTCTCTGGAGCCAAGGCAGACCTAGCAAGAGGGCGTGAGAGAGTCCAGGCAGAACGTGAAGGGAGATACTCTCTGAATGCAGCATACCCACTTGCAGAGTAATGGATTCGGTGATGAATTGGATGGGGCGAGATAAGAGGCCCCCATCCACGGCAACAACAGACAAGGGTACAGCCAGAGGTTTGGTGGGGATGCGGTATTTCTCCACCAGGGACAGTGAAATAAGATTTCCGGCTGCTCCAGAGTCAAGTTGGGCTAGTTCGGAATAACGATTCTCCCCGCAGATGATTGAGACAGACAGCAGCAGGGATGGAGAGGATTTATTTTTGTCTAGATCAAGTCCTCTGAGCGAACCTAGACACAGGCGTTCTCCCGACCTCTCCGGGCAGGCACGGATCCGATGCTCCTTACTGCCACAGTAGAAGCAGCTCCCCTCGGCACGGCGAAAGTCCTGACGGGATTTGACCATCTTGGTCTGGTCGACCTGCATAGGCTCAGGAGAGTGTACCTGGGGAGAAACGGAAGGAGTGACGGGTTTCAGAAAAGTAGGAACCAGACGTGGAAGCCCCTTTTCACGGGTGACCTCTTTGGCACGTTCCTGGAACCGTAAGTCAATCCGGGTGGCAAGAGTTATTAGGTCATCGAGAGTGGTAGGAATGTCCCGACCAGCAAGTTCATCTTTAATACGGCCGGACAGACCCTCCCAGAAGACGGATACCAGAGCTTCGTTATCCCAGGCCAGCTCCGAGGCAAGGGTACGGAACCGTATGGCATATTGACCCACGGTGAGGCTTCCCTGACGGAGGCGTAGCAGAGATGATGCGGATGAGGTCCTCCGTCCGGGTTCGTCGAAGGCTTTCCGGAAAGCCGTGAGAAAGGCAGGCAAGTCGGACACCAGGGGGTCTCCTCTCTCCCATAGAGGATTTAGCCAGGCCAGAGCCTCCCCGGTGAGATGGGACATGATGAATGCAATTTTGGCTCGGTCGGAGTTAAACTGGTGGGACAATAGTTCAAAATGCAGGGTGCACTGATTTATGAAGCCCCGAGCCAGGACGGAGTCGCCTCCGAAGCGAGGAGGTGCAGAGAGCCGGGGTCCGGAAAAGGATACCATGGTACTGGCCGTAGTTGCAGGTGGTGTTGTCAGAGTATCCAGGCGAGTATTGACATTCCGCAGGTGACCCAGGATGG
Organism: Phyllobates terribilis; assembly: GCF_046119375.1. NCBI lineage: Eukaryota > Metazoa > Chordata > Amphibia > Anura > Dendrobatidae > Phyllobates > Phyllobates terribilis. The sequence continues at coordinate 85,759,304 of NW_027362768.1, read as the reverse complement.
ACTCCTGTTGGGACCTTTGACGGGACAGTTCATGACACAGGTCCGTGAGCGAGGGAGCTTGGGTGCCACCGGGTTCCATGGCCCGAGCAAACTGTAACGGGTCCGGGAGGCGGAACCTCTGAGCTACTATACAAGGGGGCGGCCCTTGTAAGGGAGCGGGTGGCAGTCTCTGGGTGAACGGACAGGGAGATACGGCAAGTGATCAGGACAGTCTCTGGGTAAGGGGTAGGTACGACCTGTGATGGCAGAGCCTCCGGGTAGGCTAGCAGGCAGATGGTAGATGTGTGCTCCCAGGTGAGCAAGCGAGAGTCTCTGGAATAGCAGGTGGTCACAGCACGTGACGGCGGAACCTCCGGGCTGGCAGGCAGGTAGGTAACGGAGAAGCGCTCCCAGGTGAGCGGGCAAGAGACTGGAATAGCTGGTGGTCACAGCACGTGACAGCGGAGCCTCCGGGCAGGCAAGCAGGCAGGTAACGGAGATGCGCTCCCAGGTGAGCGGGCAAGCTGGTCCATAGACAGACTGACCGGAGTAGTAAGGCAGACCGTCGGACCTCAGGCAAGCAGGCAGGTAGCTGATATGCGCTCCCAGGTGAGCGGGCAGGCTGGTCCTTTAGACAGACTGACAGGAGTAGTAAGGCAGACTGTCGGACCTCAGACTGGCAGACAGGTAACAAGTATTCAGGCAGGAATCAGGCAGGTAACTAGCAGGAAACTGGCAGGAAACTGGCAGGTAACTGGCAACGGGACCTGAGGGCTGAAGCACAGGTGAGACACAGGTGCAAACAACATTGCTCGGGCACCTCCATTTTGGAGGAGGTGCCTTATATATGATGAAGTCCTCCGGCCATTGGCCGGGGACTCTTTAGGGCGGCGCGCGCGGCCCCTTTAAGAGGAGGGGAGCGCGCGCGCGCGCGCCCTAAGCACAGGGGCCGGGAAGGAGCGCGCGCTGAGAGCAGAGCAGGAGGAGGTCGCCGGGACGGAGAGCGCGCTGACAGCAGAGCAGGAGGAGGACGCCGGGACGGAGCGCGCGCTGACAGCAGAGCGGGGAGAGGACGCCGGGACGGAGCGCGCGCTGACAGCAGAGCGGTGAGGGGAGCAGCGTCCCTGCCTAGCAGAGGGCAGGGACGCCAGCGCTACAACAAGTCTCACACACTGCTACAAGCTGAAATATTTCTTCAGAGCTACATGCAGAAAAAAATGATATTGAATTTACAACCTGATGGAGGTTAGTATAGATGGACTAATAGAACAAGTCCCACACACTGCTAGAAGCCTAAATTTTTTTTCAGAGCTCGATGCAGAAAAAAATTATATTGAATTTGCAACCTGATGGAGGTCAGTATAGATGGACTAATAGAACAAGTCCCACACACTGCTACAAGCTGAAATATTTTTTCAGAGCTAGATGAAGAAAAAAATTAGATTGAATTTGCAACCTGATGGAGGTCAGTATAGATGGACTAATAGAACAAGTCCCACACACTGCTACAAGCTGAAATATTTTTTCAGAGCTAGATGCAGAAAAAAATTATATTGAATTTGCAACCTGATTGAGGTCAGTATAGATGGACTAATATAACAAGTCCTACACACTGCTAGAAGCTGAACTATTTTTTCAGAGCTAGATGAAGAAAAAAATTATATTGAATTTGCAACCTGATGGAGGTCAATATAGATGGACTAATAGAACAAGTCCCACACACTGCTAGAAGCCTAAATATTTTTTCAGAGGTAGATGCAGAAAAAAATTATATTGAATTTGCAACCTGATGGAGGTCAGTATAGATGGACTAATAGAACAAGTCCCACACACTGCTACAAGCTGTAATATTTTTTCAGAGCTAGATGCAGAAAAAAATGATATTGAATTTGCAACCTGATGGAGGTTAGTATAGATGGACTAATAGAACAAGTCCCACACACTTCTAGAAGCCTAAATATTTTTTCAGAGCTAGATGCAGAAAAAAATTATATTGAATTTGCAACCTAATGGAGGTCAGTATAGATGGACTAATAGAACAAGTCCCACACACTGCTACAAGCTGTAATAATTTTTCAGAGCTACACGCAGAAAAAAATTATATTGAATTTGCAACCTGATGGAGGTTAGTATAGATGGACTAATAGAACAAGTCCCACACACTGCTAGAAGCCTAAATATTTTTTCAGAGCTCGATGCAGAAAAAAATTATATTGAATTTGCAACCTGGTGGAGGTTAGTATAGATGGACTAATAGAATGATGCTATGCCCTAAAGGTTTTACTTTACTAGGTGCAGTAAAAAAATTTGTATTCTATACACAGGTGGTGTAGCTTGCAACACAGATAGGCTACTCCACTGACTAACACACTCTGTAATAGGCCAAAAAGGATTTGCTTTGCTAGATTTTGCCAAATGCTGTGAAAAAAAATTGCACAGCACTGCACAGACCTGCCTGGCAAAAAGTGATAGGAACTGATGTAACCTAGCCCTGAAAAGGACTGCAATTACAATTAGTCTTTACTCCCAACCTATCTATTTAAGAGCACAGACCTGCCTGATAAAAGTCGCATGAAATGATGTAACCTAGTCCTTAAAAGGACTCCAATCACAACTCTTCCCTACTCCCAAGTTATCTGTAGATTTGTGCGAAAATTGGCTTGAAATTAACAAAGTATAGCGCACACAGCAACAGCGGTGCCGTCTAACACGCAGCTGCAGCAGTGAGAAAATGGTGGCGATGGGGAAAATGGCTGGGTCTTAGAATCATAGAATCATAGAATGGTAGAGTTGGAAGGGACCTCCTGGGTCATCTGGTCCAACCCCCTGCTCAAAGCAGGATTCACTAGATCATCTCAGACAGATGTCTGTCCAGCCTCTGTTTGAAGACGTCCATTGAAGGGGAACTCACCACCTCTCGTGGCAGCCTGTTCCACTCATTAATCACCCTAACTGTCAAAAAGTTTTTTCTAATATCTAATCTGTGTCTCCTCCCATTTAGTTTCATCCCATTGCTTCTAGTCTTTCCTTGTGCAAATGAGAATAAAGATGATCCTTCTACAATGTGACAGCCCTTGACATATTTGTAGACAGCTATTAAGTCTCCTCTCAGTCTTCTTTTTTGCAAGCTAAACATTCCCAAATCCTGCAACCGTTCCTCATAGGACATGGTTTGCAGACCAGTCACCATTCTGGTCGCTCTTCTCTGAACTTGCTCTAGTTTGTCTATGTCTTTTTTAAAATGTGGTGCCGAAAACTGTACACAGTATTCCAGATGAGGTCAGACCAAAGAGGAGTAAAGACCGATAATGACTTCACGTGATCTAGACTGTATGCTTCTGTTAATACATCCCAGAATTGTATTTGCCTTTTTTGCTGCTGCATCACACTGTTGACTCATGTTCAGTCTATGATCTATTAGTATACCTAAGTCTTTTTCACATGTACTGTTGCTTAGCTCTATTCCTCCCATTCTGTATATGCTTTTTTCATTTTTATTGCCCAGATGTAGTACTTTGCATTTTTCCCTGTTAAAAACCATTCTGTTGGTTGCTGCCCACTGCTCCAGTTTATTTAGGTCTTTTTGAATCCTCTCTCTCTCTTCTCTAGTATTAGCTATCCCTCCTAGCTTTGTGTCATCAGCAAATTTAATCAGTTTACCCTCAATTCCTTCATCTAAATCATTGATAAAGATGTTGAACAATACAGGTCCCAGGACGGAGCCCTGTGGTACCCCACTTGAGACATTCATCCAGCTGGATGTGAAGCCATTTACAACCACCCTTTGAGTCCGATCACTAAGCCAGTTATGAATCCACCTAACAGTTGCCTGGTCCATTGCATACTTGGTCATTTTTTCAATAAGGATGATGTGAGATACTTTGTCAAATGCTTTGCTGAAGTCAAGATATACTATATCTACAGCATTTCCCTGATCCACCCAGTCAGTGATTCTGTCATAGAAGGAAATTAAGTTAGTCTGACATGACTTGTTAGTTACAAACCCATGCTGACTCTGGTTAATCACTTCATTCTTATCCATGTACTTACATACATGTTGTTTAATAATTTGTTCAAAGATCTTTCCTGGTATAGAAGTCAGACTCACCGGCCTATAGTTCCCTGGATCTACCTTCTTCCCCTTTTTGAAGATAGGAACAACATTTGCTCTTCTCCAGTCTTCTGGGACTTCTCCTGTTCTCCAAGAATTTTCAAAGATTATGGAGAGTGGTTCTAAAATTTCTTCTACAATCTCCTTCAGTACTCTGGGGTGTAATTCATCTGGACCTGGAGACTTGAACTCATTTATGTTAGCTAAATATTCCCTCACAATCTTTCTGTTTACTGATAACTTGGATTCCTCTATTCCTTTAAAAGGACAGTGAAGATCAGTTGATGTTACATTTTCTTTCTGAGAGAAAACAGATGCAAAATAGGAATTAAAAAGTTCGGCCTTCTCAACATCCTCTCTTACCATTTCTCCATTTTCATCCTGTAAAAATCCTATAGCATCTTTGACTTTTCTTTTACTTTTGACATACCCCCAAAATCCTTTTTTATTGCTTTTGACATCTCTTGCAAGCCTTAATTCATTGTCAGCTTTAGCTAACCTGATACGTGCCCTACAGGATCTGCAGACTGCATTATAATCTTCTTTAGATATGCCTCCCTCTTTCCATTTAATAAACATTTCTTTCTTTCTTTTTAGCATGTGTTTAAGTTCTGTGTTCATCCAAACTGGTTTCCTTAAATGCTTCCCATTCTTCCTACTTTTCGGGATTGTTAACGATTGTGCTTTGAGAATCTCATTTTTAAAAATTTCCCATCCTTCCTGGACATTTTTGTCCTTAAGGACATCCAGCCATTGGATCCCTCCTATTCTCTTTCTGAGTCTCTTAAAATCTGCCTTTCTAAAATCTAACCTTGAAGTTTGAGACTTCACATGTCTTCCTCCTCTAGTTATCCAAAATTCTATAATAGCATGATCGCTGCCTCCTAGGGTCCCAGCCACCTTTACCTCCTCAACCATTTCCTCCCTGTTTATAAGAATTAGATCCAAAGTAGCAGATCCCCTTGTTTTCTCCCCTACCTTTTGGAAGATAAAGTTGTCAGCAAGAGAGGATAAGAATTTGCTTGACCTGTTAGTTTTACTTGAGAGAGATTCCCAACAAATGTCTGGATAGTTGAAATCTCCCATGACCACTACGTCATATTTTTTGGAGAACTTGGTCATTTGATACATAAAGAGTTCATCCATATCTTCAGCTTGCCCAGGTGGCCTGTAGTAAATGCCTACAATGGTGTCCTTTCCGTTGTTCTCTCCTTGTATTCTTACCCAAACAGTTTCCACAGAACTCCCAGTCTCTGAAGCTTCAATCTCTGTGCAGATATACGCTTTTCTAACATACAATACAACACCTCCTCCTCGTTTATCAAGTCTGTTTCTTGCAAATAAGTTGTATCCTTTTAGCCTTTTATTCCAATCATGTGTATCGTCCCACCAAGTTTCAGTGATTCCAATGACATCATATTCCTTTTCCTGCATTAGTAGTTCCAATTCTCCTTGTTTGTTGCCCATAGGGCAAGGACATGTGACATACACTGCCAATGACACATGCCCTTGCTTGTGTGAAAAAAATCACTTCGCTCGGTGTGTGCTGCTGATAGGCTGACAGACTGCACCTCCCCACTGTAAATGCGGGAAAGAGAAAAAAAAATGGAGATCTTCATTATTCCTGCAGAGATCCATCCCCTGCCCCTCTGTACACTCAAACTGCGTATTAACATTAATTTTCAGCATTACTGAGAAAAAATCCAGTTATGATTTTGGTGCACGAACAGTTATTGAACATAACCTCGAACAGCCGAATTTTTTTCAAATCGTTCGTGTTCGCCGAACGGCTCGAACACAGCCCAAAACAGCTCGAATTTGAGATTGGCGAACAGTTCGAGTCGAACACCGCTTATCTCTACTGCTGACATAACACATTCAGGAAAGAAAGAAAACACACAGGAAGTAAAAACAACCAACAATTGAGAGCTTTCCTCCCCTCATTACAGCAAGCATATAACTTTACACACTATCGCCATCTGCTGTCTGGTTAGTATAAAGTCCTCCTTTCACTTATAATAAGTCCTAATCTGTTGTATATGCCAACATTGCTGAGGTTTAAATGTAAATCCCGGACATGAGCCAATTGTAAGACCCGGGCTGGAGGGAGTGACCCGCCCCACTACCATCCTGTAGATCACTCAAAAAATAAAAGCCCAGGTCAGGTTTTCTTAAATTCGACTTGGTCAAATAGCTTGACCAAGTCCAAACTTTTACTTTTATTTTTCACTGCAAGCACAGCTGCTTCTGTGATTGCAATGCACTCCAGCAGGTTCAATATGACTCTATGTGCATCCTGGGGGATACAAACCATCCCTTTCATATGATCCCCCTCACTGCCTCACAATAGCTTCCCATGCCAAGTTTGAGCAATGGTTGTCTCCACTGAACCTGGAACAAGGGAAGGCCGTGTGCGATAACAGTGCAAACCTGGTGGTAGCACTACGCTGGGACAACCTCACACACGTGCCTTGCATGGCTCGAATCATCCTCAACCTGATGGTACAGCAATTTCTCCGCCTCTATCCTGGCCTGGATGCGCTGCTGCAGAAACCACGGATTCTGTGTGCTCACTTAGAACGATAAAAACAGCAGGATCTTTAGTATAAAAAACAGGCTCGCCAATGTAACCTCTTAATCCTTGCAAGCTTCAACACAATGTTCACAAGGTAGACAGCAGCGGTGGTCTGTCTCCTAGACAACGAGCTAACTCCTTCATGATGATAGAGGCCACCATCTCCTTAGCTTGCTGGTTGTCACAAATAATTTAGGAGAATTGTGTCAGCTCTGGTTATGCTGTAATTTAAATGTCGTTTTTTACTTTGGGTCCAGAAAGGGTTAATGTTAGTCTTTTGCTGGCATCCTTTTGTTAGCAGTCAGCTGATGTTGGTTGATGCCTCTCCCACCTCCCTTTAAATAGCCACATGATCCATCAGCTGACCGCCGGTTATAGTTTATTCTATGCTGACCTCTTTGAAGGAGCCAGTCTCTAGGGAAGCTCTGGTGTTCATTGCTATTGCAGCAATGACATTTTCTGTTGGAGAGATAAGTGCATTTTATATTGTTATCCCCTTGTTTGTCATCCCTTCCTTGTATTGTCCTATTGCAGTAGTGAGACTAGTGATCGCGCACGGGGAAAAGGACCCATCCAGGGACAATAAGATAGCTTAGGGACAGACGCAAGTTGATGCCAGGAGTTGTCCCTTCCCTTGTTCCCTACCTCTAGGGCCCTTCTTTCCCCTCTATCTCCCTTTGCATCCGTGTGTTGACACTTGGTATTAGCACCCAGTATCAGAAGGGAAGCCATCCACAATTTCCATCTCAGGAATTTTATTTGATAGACTGGCTGCAAAAACATTAGTTTCTCACAAAGGAGCTGAAGAACACTGAGTGGCAGTAGGTGCAAGTTTCTCCAGCATGACCTGTTTGTTAGATATCAGAGGGAGAACAGAATTGGGCTTTGCCAATGTACCAGATTGCAGATCTTAAGTCTTATAGAGTGCTGGAACCAGTCCACAGTAAGAAAGCAGCCATAGAGTGTCCAAGAACCTTCACTTAGACTTTTCTTAGCCAGGGCTGTTTCTTGGCAGGGTTGGACGGGCCCACCAGAGAACCAGAGAATCCTCTGGTGGGCCCTGGCTTCTCCTTCAGGAGAGTTCATAGTGCAAACCTTGCAGCTGCTATGGGGCTCTTGACTGGGGGGAGAAAGGTGGGCCCTCAGAATCAAATCCTGTGGTGGGCCCAATGTTGTTCAGTCTGACACTGCTTCTCGGTGACAGTTGCATTTCACCACAGCCATATTCTTTAGCTCGGTGAAACGACTGGCAAAGAGGGAAATCATATCTTCTCTGGCTGTCATTTCTCCCAGGAAGTCCTCTAATGCAGCTTGTTCCATAAGAAATGGCAGCCCGTCAAACACAAGCTCACACTTCTCAATGGTGCTTTGACACACAAAGATCTTTCTTTACGTCTTGAATTTCATGACTACAGAGTTGGGCAATGGCCTGATCTGTAATGCTTTTTGAGAAATAACATGAATAAGTAAAGCCACGGATTAGGCCACTGAAGTTCATCATTAAACAAAACTCATACAGTTTTCACATAGATTGAAAGAGGGGTATCAATACTTCCAAGACAGCCAAGACTTCCCTGTCCTCACCAAGAGGACGACTTTCCATGTTCTCCTCCTCATCCTCTTCATTATCAGCCAATCCGCATTGAGATAAGATGAGGCTGGGCAGTGTAGCATCACCCTGTATAGGTCCATGCTCCGCCTGCAATGCTTCCTCTTTAATTTTGAGCAGCGAGCATTTCAGTAGACGGAGAAGCGGGATTGTGACACTAATCATGGCATCATTGCCGCTCACTATCTTTGGTGGAGTCCTCAAAGTGTTGGAGGATGGCACAGATGTCAGACATCCATGTCCACTCATCAGCTGTTATGTGCGGAGGCTGACCTGAATTCCAACGCGCGTGTTGAAGGTGTTACTCAACAACTGCCCTCTGCTGCTCACAAATCCTTCCCAACATCTGCAATGTTAATTTCCAGTCTATGAGCTGGAAGCTGCAAACGCTGCTGAAGCACTGCCAGGGTGGCGGAAGCTGTAGCTGACTTTATGAAATGGGCACACACGTAGCATACTTTCACAAGCAGCTCTGGCAAATCTGGGTAGGTTTTGAGAAACCGTTGAACCACTAAGTTGAGCAGCACATTTAGTGCTCGCTCATCACTAATGTGTGCCCCTGTATGGAGAACAATACAGTATCAGTACCAAAGAATTAAAAGATGAAATGTAGCCTGCCATTGTATACCATGGTAGTAAGAAAATCAATTTCGATTTTATCATGTTTACCCCTGTGAGAACAATATCTGCACCAAAGAATTAATTTCACTACAGTATAACTATTATAAGGTGGACTGACACCTCTTCCACTACAGCCAATCCAGCAGATGGAGAGCCAATCAGGAGTCTCCACATTTCCAAAAATTAATGCCTGACTCCACCGAAGTGGCATCAATTTCAGTAGAGTAGAACTAGAATAATGGGGACAGACACTACTTCTACTACAGCCAACCCAGCAGATGGAGACCCAATCTTAAGTGTTCACATTTAAAAAAATTAGTGGCAGACACCAATGAAGTGGCTTCAATTTCACCAGAGTAGAAGTGGTATAATGGAGGCCAAAACCTCTTCCACTATAGCCAATCCAGCAGATGGAGACCCAATCAGGAATGTTCACATTTAAAAAAATTAGGGCCTGACACCACGAAAATGGCATAAATTTTACCAGAATAGAAGTGGTATAATGGAGACCAACACCTCTTCCACTACAGCCAACCCAATCGATGGAAACCCAATCAAGTGTCTCCACATTTCCAAAAATTATTAGCAGACACCAGCAAAGTAGAATCAATTTAACTACAGTACAAATAGTATAATTAGGACCGAAACCTCTTCCATCACAGCCAACCCAGTAGATGGAGACCCAATCAGGAGTGTTCACATTTCCAAAAATTTGTGTTAACACCTGCAGCAGCAGCAAGAGCAGCACGTGTCAGACTTGTACTCTGTTGTGCTGGTGCATGAGCTGGTCTAAAAAATGTGTGAAAGGACTCACAGAAATTGCTTCTGCCACTTACACTACTGCTGCTGCTAATATTTTGGCATTGACGAATTGACGTGCTGGATGTTGGAAGTGTAGAGCTGCGATGCACACTGTGTGTCTCACTCTTGTCTTGGGGAAAACCTCTCTTAAAGGTTGTGTAAAAGCGTGTTTTGATACTTCAGCATTTGTGGATCCCTTTCCAGGGTGGGATGCATCTGGCAAAATTTAAACTTATAACTCGGATTTAACAGAGTGGTAACCCAGTAATCAGCACTATTTCGAATCATAACTATACAAGGATCATGTTGCAGATAGTGCAGCAAGAAGGCACTCATGTATCGGGCTCTTCCATGAGGTCTAAGCCCATGCTGTGTTGGTGGCTGGGTAACTCTGATGCTTGTTTCCTCTGTTCCCTCCCGCCAACCACTAACAACAGAGAGAGGATGATTTTCCTCTCTTTCTTCTGACTGTTGCTCGCTCATCACCTCTTCTTTCTCCATTTGTTCCTCACCTCTTGCACTTTCACTAACAGTTTGTCTGTTATCACCCACCTTACTCGATCGCAGTAATCCACCCTCCCTTGGCACCCTGAGATGTCCTCTACTGTATGACGTTAGTAACAAAAAAAAGTATTTTTTTACAGTGGATGACGCCTGCATAACATACAAGATACAGTATGCTCCAAAATATTTCAAACTGAGATGTCCCCTACTGTATCACGTTATTAACAGAAGAAAGTATTTTTTTAGTGTGGATGAGGCCTGTATAACATAGCAGATATGCTCTAAACTAGTTCAAACTGAGATGTACCCTACTGTATCATATTAGTAACAGAAGAAAGTATTTTGCTAGTGTGGATGACGCCTGTATAACATAGGAGATATGCTCCAAACTAGTTCAAACTGAGATGTCCCATACTGTATGACGTTAGTAACAGAAGAAAGTATTTTTTTAGTGTAGATGACGCCTGTATAAAATAGGAGATATGCTCCAAACAATTTCAAACTGAGATTTCCCCTACTGTATGATGTTAGTAACAGAAGAAAGTATTTTTTTAGTGTGAATGACGCCTGTATAGTATACTGTATGTTACGGATCCGGGTGGTGGGACCTCTGTGCTGCGGTGCAAGGAGGGACCAGAGGGGTGTAACTAGGTATCAACTCGGACTGACCAAGGTCGTACGGCGGCTCAATCGACTCCGTGAACCAGGGAAGGACCGAGCAGAGGGACCAGGTGCTACTCTGGGCCTGTCCCTGTATGAGAGCAGGTGACTCCCACGGGTAACTGGCAGGAGCCTCCGGGTAGGCACGGCAGGTAACTGGTAGGAGCCTCCAGGTAGGCTGACTGATAGGCACGGCAGGTAACTGGTATGTTCTCTGGGTAGGCAGGCAAGCCAGGCCCATAGACAGACTGGTGGGTTTGGATCTTAGGCAGACCGTCGAGCTGGAGAGTACATTTGGCTGGCAGAGACAGGTAGTCAGGCTGGCAGACAGGACAGGTAGCCAGGCTGGCGGACTGGACTGGTAGTCAGGCTGGCGGACTGGACTGGTAGTCAGGCTGGCGGACTGGACTGGTAGTCAGGCTGGCGGACTGGACTGGTAGTCAGGCTGGAGGACTGGACTGGTAGTCAGGCTGGTGGACTGGACGTCAGGCTGGTGAATTGGACTGGTATTCAGGCTAGCAGAGGGACCTGAGGGCTGAAGCAGAGTTTAGGACACAAAGCTACAACCTTGCATGGGCACCTCCATTTTGGAGGAGGTGCCTTTTATATGAGAGGTCCTCCGGCCATTGGCCGGGGACTCCTTAGGACGGCGCGCGTGGCCCCTTTAAGAGGGAGGGAGCATGCGCGCGTCCTAAGCACAGTGCCCGGGAAGCTGCGCGCGCCGGCAGCAGCAGCAGGAGAGCCGGAAGACGCCGGGCCGGGAGCGCGGCGGTAAGGGGGACGACGTCTCTGCCTGTCAGGAGGCAGAGACGCCGATACTACAGTATACAAGATATGTTCCAAACTATTTCAAACTGAGGTGTCCCCTACTGTATGATGTTAGTAACAGAAGAAATTAGTTTTTTAGTGTGGATGACGCCGGTATAACATAGGAGATATGCTCCAAACTATTTCAAACTGAGATGTCCCCTGCTGTACAACGTTAGTAACAGAAGAAAATATTTTTTTAGTGTGGATGAGACCTGAATAACATGGGAGATATCCTCCAAACTAGCTCAAACTGAGATGTCCCCCATTGTATCATATTAGTAACAGAAGAAAGTATTTTTTTAATGTGGATGAGACCTGTGTAACATAGAATATATGCTCCAAGATAAATATATATATTTTTTACTTTTGTTAGCAACAGAAAAAAATAGTTTGTTTACTCAGTGTACACAGAGCTTAATTTCACTGCCAGAAAAGGACAAGGTGGCTTATGGCGGACTGTATCACGTTTGACACAGAAAAAAAAATGTTTTACTCTGCATGAGCTGTGCATACAGATGAATTTCAATGCCACAAAATGACAAGGTGACATATGATATATTGTATCTCGTTTGTCACAGAAAAAAAAATATTTTTTTACTCTTGTTAGCAACAGAAAAAAATAGATTTTTTTACTCTGAAAACTGCTTAATTTCAATGCCACAAAATGACAAGGTGGCTTATGGTGTGCAGCGTAACGTTAATCACAGAAGAAAAAATATTTTAACATCTGCATACAGCTTCATTTTACCGCCACAAAAGGACAAGGTGGCTTATGGCAGACTGTATCACGTTTGTCACAGAAAAAATATATTTTTTTACTCTTGTTAGCAACAGAAAAAATCATTTTTTACTCTGCATACAGCTGAATTTCACCCCCACAAAATGACAAGGTGGGCTACTTGCTGTATGACATTAGCAAGTGAAAAAAAAATGTTTTAAAGATGTACTCGTGCATGGAGCTGACGTCACTGCTTTCTGGGTCTTCTATCCTTGGATTACGATATCAGAGAGAATGAGACACAGGACAGGATGTATGTGTCAAACAAGCTCTAACTTTATTACAAAGCATAGGGTTTATATACACCCTGAAGGCAGGAAACGGATTTACCATATATGGTCCGATTATACAATTTAGCAAACAAAGACTGATGTCTATTCTTGTGCTTGTGTTGAAAAATTTAATCGGGCACATTTGATTAGACACATTTAATCAGATACATTCTGATGGCTAGCAAAGACACGTTAGTCTCTATTGATACAAGGAAGGAACATTTTAGCTGGTGTTGTTTTGACCTAAAGTAACTGTCAGACTTATATAGCATAGATGGGGCCTTTAAACTTGAGGGACCTCATCTTCTGCTATAACATTCCGTCCTTTTGTTCCTTCATTTATCAATATGAATTTCTATATTTTCTTTTAGTACAACGCTGAATACACATTAGTAAAAACTTAAAAACCAAATAAACCGCAAGGCACATTAGCAAAACCTGAAAAATAGCTTGCATTATACCAGCCAACCACCCACCGATACCTTTAAACCAATTTGCGGGATTTAGAAAGGAAAAGGTGTTTGCCCACCTGGAATCCTGATTCTTGAGGTTGGCCTCATCATAAAGTCTCCTTAATTTTTGTTTTGTTACGAGGTACCCACTCCCCTCCTTTAAATGCTATATACAACCTGGGAATTATTTGACCCATCAGGTTCCCTTGCCACCAGGGAAATTCTGTCCACCCTACCACAGGAATCCCAACGGTGGTATTCCATAGTCTCTGGGTGGCATTATTGGCCCAAGTATCTGAACAGTTCACCCAAAAGTTTATCTCTTCCCATGAGGCTGGGACAGCGAGAAAGGGTGTGCTGGTGGATGTCACAGGGGCATGTGTACATATCCAACAATTAGCAATAGTCTGGTTTTGCTCCTTTAGTCCATCGATTAGAGCAAGATGGTGTTTAATGAATCTATTGTCGCCTCCATCTGTAGTGCCCAACGTAGTCCATGCACCTGTGGTTGTAAGTAGTGTTGAGCCACCCCCGTAGTGTTCGAGTTCGGTTCGGTTCGTCGAACACCCGTGTGTTCGCCGAACTGTTCGTCGAACTGTTCGTCGAACACCTTCGAACACCGTTAAAACCAATGACAGGCAAACAAAAACACATAGAAACACATAGAAAACACCTTCAAAGGTGTCCAAAAGCTGACAAACTGCTCAGAAGACACAACTAACACATGGAAAAGTGACAAGTACATATAGTCATGCGAAAAGAAAAGAGGTGGAGGAGTAAGAGGAGGGGGAGACACAGATATAGGCATGTCATGCCCTTCTAAAATCCAAAAAGTGAGAAGCCGAGACGGCCAGTCCGCTCCTGCCCGTGCCACCTCCGTGTCGCCGGGTTTGTGCCAGAGCCGCAGTGAACCCTGACGGCCAGCCCCCCTCTCCCAATACTGGTGCCTGTCCGCTGGTGGGTCGAGAGAGCCCCCCTGTGGTGGAGGCAGCTCTAAGCTTTTTAATTTAAATTGTCCCTCTAATTTAAATGAATACACTTTAAATCCATTTACAAGGATCTATTGGAGGGCAAGTCTCATGCCAGCAGCCGCGTAATTCCAGCTCCAGTAGCGTCCACTAAAGCTGCTGCAGTTAAAAAGCTTTTATAAGGATCGAGCTCGGCTGTCCACCGCAAGGCATCCTAGTGCCAGTCCCAGCCCCTATGCCTTGGGGTGCCTCCTGATGCTCTTCACTAAGTATCCCGTGGTCCCGAAGCATTTCCTTTGAAAAAATTAAGTGTCCAAACTACAGGTGGTGTAGCTTGCTTAACAGCCGGGATAATCCGCTCACTAGCAGACACTGCTACTAGGCACAAAGTATTTCCTGGGCTAGATGCAGTTAAAAATTTGTAAGTAGATACTCTCGTTGGATGCTGAGAAAGCATTCCATAGAGTCTCCTGGCACGCCATATATGATTCTCTTAAAAAGCTTGGGGTAGGGGTCTAGGGGACCCTTTTATAGCCAAAATCACGGCCCTGTATCACAATACGTCACCTAGGCTGAAGATAAATGGAACTGTAGCACCGAGGGCTCGGTTGCTACAGACGTATTGCACCTCACCCAGAGGTGTGATATCTCACTCTCAGATAAGGATGGAGTGTGGATCAGGACCCGACACCTGCATGCATTACACCACATTGCCGTGGGGCAGGGCGACCAATATGCCCCTGAGATGGGCACGACAGTCCCTGTCCCTGGCTGGAGTGGGGGGAGGGAACACTGAGGAAGGGGAACCCTGCAGTGCAGGAGCAGGGAGGAAGCAGTTCCTGGGTGCATTGAGAAGGGAGTATAAAAGGTGGGCACCATCTTAGTTCAGTGCAGAGAAGTCTGAGCAGAAGTGGCAGGGAGCAGGGGCTCTGCATGAGCTCTGCTCCGGAGGCGGGCCTAGTAACAGAGGCCCAGGCCTGCAAGAGGGAGAAGGAAGGAAGAGGAGCGGAGAAGGCTCCAGGAACGAGGAATGAAGGGATCCCAGGGGTGCGGACGGGCGAGTCGCCACCGCACGCCCGAATCCACCTGCGTGGAGGGGTCAGGCCAAAGGGGGAGACCGGTCCCCGAACTAGTGGAGGCAGGAAACGACCCTCAGCTAGAAACCGGAGGCTCTGACATTTTATGTGGCGCAGCCCCTTGCTCCACCCGCTAGGAAGGCACCACATAGGGTCAGGGAAACTGGCGCCAAGTTTACCAAGAGGAGGCCCGAGGCAGCCGGACAGAAGTGTTGGTAAGAAAGGCCAGACAAAGGACACACAAAGGGGGTCCTGTGAAGCGCTCCAAAGTTATCTGGGAGTTGTCTGAGCCCCTCACCTGGTGAGCACAGTACGACGTGGGCAGCCGTTACCTGCAGACGTGGTCTGGATAATAAGAACTGTGAGTAAAGGCCCTGAACTGCATCACTGACTACGTGTCGTTACTGCTGCTGCCCTGCACCATCACCCCCATCCTCCGCATACACTGCCCTGAGGCTATACTCCTCCCGTGGGGAGTTATGCTACGCTCTGCTGCACCCACAACACCAGCCTTAGCGGTCTGCCCTGTAGCGGCGGTTCACTCTGACCGCAATCCACGGGTGGCGTAGTCAGACATTTAAACATCAAAACCACATAAATAGTTCCGCCACTGGTTTGACCGCCCTGAGCCACGGAACCGGATCGCCGCCACGAAGACTACAACCACCAGCATTCACCAAAAAGGGTCCGGCTCCGGGTGTCCCAAGGCCCAGGGGGTGCGTCAGAACATTTTCATCACCTTTCACAATCACCAATGGGACAAGGCAGGGATGTCCTCTGTCCCCTCTCTTATACATCCTAGTGACGGAGCACCTGCTCTCATCAATTCGCCATAACCCCAATATTAGGTGGATTGAGGTGGGAGGCACCGAGTACAAGTGCTCTCTATTTGCTGATGATGTCCTAGTATATATCACTCAATCACATATATCCATCCCTGCTGTTATGGCTGAAATAGATCACTTTGTTACATGGTAAAATTTTAAAATCAATGCAGCGAAGTCTGAGGCCCTCAATGTCTCCCTCCCTAAATCCATATAGGATTCCATCCAGTCCAACTTTCCCTTTGCCTGGCCCTCACAGGGTATCAAATACTTAGGAATTCCTATTCATAGAGACCTCTCCCATCTATGTTATCTTAATTTTGGGCCCTTTATTGAACAATTCCATACAGACCACGGTTGGCAAGTTAGAACTGTAAGATTCACTACGTGAACCACTGGTGTTTTGTGGAAAAGCACATGTACACCGCGTTCCAAATTATTATGCAAAAAGTGTTTAGGAGTGATAAGGGAAGAATTTGTTTGTTTGTCAGTTAAACTCATTGATGGTGATGTGTGTCAGGGCTCTTTATATCACTGTAAGCAATTGCAGACACCTGTGCTAATTAGTTTGGCAGGTGTGTCCAATGAAAGGCAAGACTACTTAAGAAGGCTCTCTCACATTATTAAGCAGCCTACATTTTCTGCCAAAATGGGAAAGAAAAAGGATGTGTCGGCTGCTGAGAAGCAACAAATTGTGGAGTGTTTAGGTCAAGGCATGACTACAATCAACATTGTGCGATGATCAGGATGAAGTGTCTTGGCAATCAAGAAGTATGTAGCTGATTCACAGTACACACGTGTGCGTGCTGATAAGGGCAAATTGAGGACTCTTTCCTACAGGCAATTACGTCAGGTTGAAACAGCAGCGGCAAAAAAGCCTTGTCATAGCAGCAGACAAGTTTTTGAAGCTGCTTGTGCCTCCAACGTCCCCCGAACAACAAGATGCAGGGTCCTTCAGAGGTTTGCAGCTGTGCATATGCCATCCTGTCGACCTCCTCTATCCACTTCACACAAGCAGAAACGGCTCCAGTGGGCCAAACATTACATGAAGACTGATTTCAAAACTGTTTTGTTCACGGATGAGTGCCGTGCAGCGCTCGATGGTCCAGATGAATGGAGTGGAGGATTGCTGGTTGATGGACACCCCACGCAAACACGGCTACAGCGCCAACAAGGAGGAGGTGGAGTAATGTTTTGGGCTGGAATCATGGGGAGAGAGATTGTCGGCCCCTTTAGGATCCCTGAAGGCGCTAAAGATGAACTCCATAATGTATGTGGATTTTCTCAAACAGCACTTCCTGCCATGGTTCAAGAAGAAGAACCGTGTATTTCACAGCAAGATCATTTTTCTGCATGATAATGCACCATCTCATGCTGCACATAAAACATCTGCATCTCTGGCTGATATGGGCATAAAAGGGGACAAACTTATGGTGTGACCCCCATGCTCCCCTGACCTCTACCCCATTCAGAACCTTTGGAGCATCATTAAAAGGAGTGTCTATGATGGCGGGAGGCAGTTCACATCTAAGCAACAGCTCTGGGAGGGTATTCTGTCCTCATGCAAAACAATTGAAGCAGAAACCATCCAAAACCTGACAAATTCAATGGACGAGAGAGTTCAGAAGCTCCTTTCGAACAAGGGGTCCTATGTGAAAATGTAACATCACCTAGAATAAAGTTTTGAGTTGAAAACTGTTTGATTTCAGTTTCTAACAACCTGCTAATGCTTATAATTTCAAAAATGACCATTTTTTTGGTCTTTATTAAAATGAAAAGGTTGATCGAAAAGTTTGGGGGATCTAAGAGTGTGGCAACCCAGTAGTCATGATTACTTCGAATTCTGACAATATGAGGGTCATGCTGCAGGTAGTGCAGCAAGAAGGCACTTATGTGTCTTGCGCATCTCGGAGCCCCAAAATTATTTTCCGGGCTAGATGCAGCTAAAAATTATTTTTAATTTTAAATCTGGTGAAGCTTATTATAGATGGCCTAATAGGATCAGTGCTGCACACTGCTACAAAGCCCAAATTATTTTCCAGTCAAGATACAGATAAACATGATTAGTAATTTGAAAGCTTAAAACGGTTGGTAGGGTGATTTTAACCAATCATCAAGCTTTTACTCTCCCCAGGATGACACAGGGGTAGAAAAGTCGTTTCGGATCCATGATTTGTTCATCTTTATGAACGTGAGTCTGTCTACATTATCAGTGGAGAGCCGCGTGCGCTTATCTGTCAGCACACCACCAGCAGCGCTGAACACACGTTCAGACAGAACGCTGGCTGCGGGGCATGACAAGATCTCCAAGGCGTAAGTGGCTAGCTCCGGCCATTTATCCAGATTGGAAGCCCAAAAAGAGCAAGGGTCCAGTGACACAGTCGTGGCTTCAATGTTTACTTGGAGATACTCCTGTACCATCGTCTCTAGGCGTTGACTATGTGTCAGACTTCTTGTCTCCTGTGGCCTTGCAAAGGATGGGCTAAAAAAGTGGTGAAATGATTCCGCAAAATTGATGTTACCAGCAGATACTGTGGTTCTGTTACGGTTTGAGTGCTGAACACTTGACGGTCCCACGGTTGGCAAGTTGGAACTGTGAGATTCACTACGTGCACCACTGGTATTTTGTGGAAAAGCACATGTAAGATTCTGCAACAGTCTCTGCTGATACTCCTGCATGCGTGCATCCCTTTCTATGGCAGGAATAATTTCTGCAAATTTACTTTTGTACCGGGGATCTAACAGTGTGGCAACCCAGTAGTCAGGATTATTTCTAATTCTCACAATTCGAGGGTCATGTTGCAGGTAGTGCAGCAAGAAGGCACTCATGTGTGTTGCGCATCCAGGAGCACCAAGTCCCTGTTGTGTTGGTGGCGAGGTAGCAATCATGCTTCCTTCCTCTGTCCTCTCCCCCCAACCTCGCACAACAGAAATGTGATCAAGGTCTCCCTCATCTGATGAGTCTTCCATCAGTTCGTCCTCCACTTCTTCCTGGGCTCCTGCACCTTCCTCACTAGTTTGGCTGCTACCATGCGCCCTGGTAAAATCATCTCCCCCACCCTCACATGCCTGCCGCCTTGGTGCTGCCGACCGTCTGGACCTTGCAGATGTTAGCCCTTCCGCATACAACTCCTCCTCCTCTACTTCCTCCACCTCCTCTTGTGCCACCACCTGACTCCGAATTCTGTTTAACATGTGCTCCAGCATGTAAATCACCGGAATAGTCATGCTGATAATGGCATCGTCAGCACTAAACATCTTCGTCGCCATTTCAAAACTGTACAGAAGGGTGCATAGGTCCCTGATCTGAGACCACTCCTCCAGCGTGATTTGCCCCACCTCTGAATCTCGTTGGCCCAGGCTATACGTCAGAACGTATTGCACCAGGGCTTGTCGGTGCTGCCACAGTCGCTGCAACATGTGCAGAGTTGAATTCCACCGGGTAGGCACATCGCATTTTAGCCGGTGAAGTGGCAGGCCCAACGACTTCTGTAGAGATGTAAGTCGCTGAGCTGCGGGATGCGAACGGCGGAAGTGAGCACACAGCGACCGTGCCCTCTGCAGAAGGCCATCTAGTCTGGGATAGTGGGCTAAAAATTGCTGGACAACCAGGTTCAACACGTGAGCCATACAAGGCACGTGTGTGACATTGCCCCGGCGAAGGGCCGCACCCAGGTTTGCAGCATTGTCGCACACGGGCTTCCCTGGTTTCAGGTCCAGTGGAGACAACCATTCATGAAATTGGTTCTCCAGAGCTGACCACAACTCCTCAGCTATGTGACTCACATTTCCCAGACATTTCAATGTAAAAACCGCCTGATGACGTTGAGCCCTACTGCCAGCATAGTAAGGAGGTGTGCAGGATCCCTTCTGCGCAGTTAGAAAGCTTGTGGCATGACCAGACAGGCTTTGGGTGCAGGTGGAAGACCGAGAGGAGGTTGAGGAGGCAGAAGCAGTGGAGGAAAAATGACATAAAGAGGATTGACGCACAACTCGTGGGGACGGCAAGACTTGGACAGCAGCCCCTTGTCCTGCTGTCACCATAGTTACCCAGTGCCCAGTCAGCGACATGTAACGCCCCTGTCCATGCCTACTCGTCCAAGTGTCTGTGGTGAAATGCACCCTGTCACACACAGAGTTTCTCAAAGAAGCGGTGATGTTGTGTGCGACATGCTGGTGGAGCGCAGGCACACCTTTCTTTGAGAAGTAGTGCCGACTGGGCATCTGGTACTGGGGCACTGCGACGGACATAAGGTCTCGAAAATCCTCTGTGTCCACCAGGCGGAAAGGCAGCATTTCTGTAGCCAAGAGCTTGCAGATGGTGAAATTCAACCTCTTAGCTTTCTCATGGCTAGGAGGAAATGGTCTTTTACTTGTCCACATCTGAGGGACCGAGGGCTGGCTATTGTGCTTAGACGGGGTTGATAAGGGTGTCCCCGGCAAACTGCCGGTCTGTGAGGAAGATGCAGGCGGACATGTTAGGTTGCCTTGATCCAAAGGTGGTGCTATCGATGTCGGACAGCGCTCAAGACCAGCTGGTGTTACCACCTCCAAAGAAAATGATGACCTGCCAATCACGCTGGCTGTTGCGGGTAAAGAGGTGGCAGGTCTGCGCCCCAAAACAGGTGTGACTGCTGTCCCCCCAGTCACAGAGGATGAAGAGGCCGCGGATGCACAAGATATGGCAGACGGTGGTTGGCCCGGCCGGCTAGACCGCATTGTAGCACACTGAGCTTCCCACTGCAACTTATGCTTCATGTCCATGTGCCGGTTCATGCATGAAGTACTCAAACTATGTATTTTTTGGCCTCTACTTAGCTTTTGCTGACAAATGTTACAGATAACACGAGTTGGGTCATCTTTATCGATCTGAAAAAATGCCCAGGCTATGCAAGGCTTAGCACCCATGCGACCTGAAGAGCCACCACGACTTGTGGTGAGAGGCAGAGTTGTGTTTGAGGATGCAGTTGTTGACGTGCTTCCAGTACTACGTCTCTGTCCAGGAAGGCGCAACCTGACCTCGTCGTCACTAGCATCTTCCTCCACCTCCTCTGCTGACCTCATCTCTTGGCTGACTGTGGGTTGACAGTAAGTGGGATCTCCGACCTCATCATCATCACCCTGTGCGTTATCACACCCGTCGTCCTCAGAGCCAACCTGTTCCTGCCCTGACAAAAAACTAAAGTTGTCGCTCCAATCAGGTATTTGAGTCTTATCATCGTCTTCCTCATTGTCTCCACCAACAGGAGTTACAGTTTGGGAATGAGGGTCTACATTATGGTCAGAACCTTCTGCGTCTGGTCCTGGATCCGACTCATAAAGATTCTGGGCATCAGTGCAGATCATTTCCTCGTCTGGATTCACAGAAGCGCTGGAGTCGACCTCTGATTCCCAGGCTATAGTATGAGTAAACAGCTCTGCAGACTCAACCATCTGTTCTACCTCATACTCAGACGGGCAGCTGGAGATTTGGGAGCTGTGAGGAAGCAAGTGCGATTTGGGTGACACCTTTGAGGACTGGAGTATTTGTGATGTTGAAGTTGATGTGGAGGAGAGCCCACTTAAAGGAGCACTTGATATCCGTTGAAGCACCTGCTGTTTTTGTGCCTCATCTGGAAATTGTAGTGATTGGCGTGGCCGTAAGAAAGGGATCTTATCACATTGTCCGCTAAAAGAAGTAGACATTTTAGTTTGGCTGGAAGATGGTCTTTCTTCTGCACCTACCCCACGGACACAACCTTTTTTCCCCTTCCCAACACGCCTATTCCCCTTTCCACCAGCAGCAGGCCTTTTTCCACTCATTTTGGTGGTTAACTAATTCACAACTCTGGAGTTGTTTGCACAAAAAAACAATGGATGGTAACCGAGCAGAGCTGAGTGGCCAAACTGTGGTATTAGGCCAAAACTATTGGCTGGGTTAGATGCAGAAAAAAATTATTTTTAATTTGCAACCTGATGGAGGTCAGTATAGATGGACTAATAGACCAAGTCCCACACACCGCTAGAAGCCCAAATATTTTTTCAGAGCTAGATGCAGAAAATTTTTTTATTCAATTTGCAACCTGATGGAGGTCAGTATAGATGGACTAATAGACCAAGTCCCACACACTGCTAGAAGCCCAAATATTTTTTCAGAGCTAGATGCAGAAAAAAATTATTTTTAATTTGCAACCTGATGGAGGTCAGTATAGATGGACTAATAGAACAAGTCCCACACGCTGCTAGAAGCCCAAATATTTTTTCAGAGATAAATGAAGAAAAAAATTATTTTTAATTTGCAACCTGATGGAGGTCAGTATAGATGGACTAATAGACCAAGTCCCACACACTGCTAGAAGCCCAAATATTTTTTCAGAGCTAGATGCAGAAAAAAATTATTTTTAATTTGCAACCTGATGGAGGTCAGTATAGATGGACTAATAGACCAAGTCCCACACACCGCTAGAAGCCCAAATATTTTTTCAGAGCTAGATGCAGAAAAAAATTATATTCAATTTGCAACCTGCTGGAGGTCAGTATAGAAGGACTAATAGAACAAGTCCCACACACTGCTAGAAGCCCAAATATTTTTTCAGAGCTAAATGAAGAAAAAAATTATTTTTAATTTGCAACCTGATGGAGGTCAGTATAGATGGACTAATAGACCAAGTCCCACACACTGCTAGAAGCCCAAATATTTTTTCAGAGCTAGATGCAGAAAAAAATTATATTCAGTTTGCAACCTGATGGAGGTCAGTATAGATGGACTAATAGAATGATGCTATGCCCAAAAGATTTTACTTCACTAGGTGCAGTAAAAAAATTGGTATTCTATACACAGGTGGTATATCTTGCAACACAGATAGGCTACTCCACTGACTAACACACTCTGCAATAGGCCAAAAAGGATTAGCTTTGCTAGATTCAGCCAAATGCTGTGAAAAAAACTTGCACAGCACTGGCACAGACCTGCCTGGCAAAAACTGATAGGAACTGATGTAACCTAGTCCTGAAAAGGACTCCAATTACAATTAGTCTTTACTCCCACAATCTATCTATTTAAGAGCACAGACCTGCCTGATAAAAGTCGTAGGAAATGCTGTAACCTAGTCCTTAAAAGGACTGCAATCACAACTATTCCCTACTCCCAAGCTATCTGTATATTTGTGCGAAAATTGGCTTGAAATTAACAAGGTATAGCGCACACAGCAACAGCGGTGCCGTCTAACA
Organism: Phyllobates terribilis; assembly: GCF_046119375.1. Lineage (NCBI taxonomy): Eukaryota > Metazoa > Chordata > Amphibia > Anura > Dendrobatidae > Phyllobates > Phyllobates terribilis. Next base: position 85,736,055 of record NW_027362768.1, on the reverse strand, counting down.
CGCAGCTGCAGCAGTGAGAAAATGGTGGCGACGGGGAAAATGGCTTGGTCTTATAGGGCAAGGACATGTGACATACACTGCCAATCACACATGCCCTTGCTTGTGTGAAAAAAAGCACTTCGCTCCGTGTGTGCGCTGCTGATAGGCTGACAGATTGCACCTCCCCACTGCAAATGCGGGAAAGAGAAAAAAAAATGGAGATCTTCATTGTTCCTGCAGAGATCCATCCCCTGCCCCTCCCCCCGCCCCGCTGTACACTCAAACTGCGTATTAACATTAATTTTCATCATTACTGAGAAAAAATCCAGTTATGATTTTGGTGCACGAACAGTTATCGAACATAACCTCGAACAGCCGAATTTTTCTCAAATTGTTCGTGTTCGCCGATCGGCTCGAACACCGCCCAAAACAGCTCGAATTTGAGATTGGCGAACAGTTCGAGTAGAACAACGCTCATCTCTAGTTGTAAGTATGCAGGTAAGTATAAACAATGTCATCATTCTTTGTCCGCTGGTTCTCCTAGTATCTTTTTGCAATGGGACGCGTGGATCCAGGTCTCTTTTCCCTCTAGCTTAACGGCTGTACTTGTGGTCAGCAGAACTTGAAAGGGTCCGTCAAACCGTGGATCTAGGCTTTTCCTCACGTGTCTTTTTATAACCACCCAGTCTCCAGGTTGCAGTGTATGGCTGCTAGAGTCTTGATCTGGATCTGGAAGAGAACTGAAGACATTATCATGTATTTGCTTAATCTTTTTGTGTAAAGCCCTCACGTAGGAACTTAGCACTTGGTTGTTCATTTCTAATGCTTGCGGATAGAAACACCCTAGGCTGGGTACGTTGCCAAACAATATCTCATATGGAGAGAGTCCAGTCTTTTTATTAGGTGTGTATCTTACTGAAAACAGAGCAAGCGGTAAACAGTCCGGCCATGGTTTTCCTGTCTCAGCCATGGCTTTCTGAATTTTTAATTTCAATGTCCCATTCAGTCTTTCCACTTTACCACTACTTTGCGGGTGATATGGGGTGTGGAATGCTTGTTGAATTCCTAGAGCTGACATGACTTCATTCATTATTTCACCTGTGAAGTGTGTACCTCTGTCACTCTCAATTACCTCTGGTACCCCATACCTGCAGACCACCTCCGCAAGCAGTTTCTTTGCGGTTGCCACAGCCGTGGCTTTGGCAATCGGGAAAGCCTCTGGCCATCCTGAGAACAAATCAATACAGACCAACACATATTCCTATGATCCTGACTTTGGCAGCTGAATATAATCAATTTGCAGTCTCTGGAATGGATAGAGGGGCCGGGGGGTGAGTTTGGGTGGTGTTTTAACTACTCTACCCTGATTATGTGTAGCACATATCATGCACCCTTGTATCAGGCTTTCTATACAGGTGGAGAATCCTGGTGCCACCCAATGTTTCTGCATCACACTCATCACAGCCGCCGGGTACAGTGCCCTTGGAAGGCATCGTCGTGTCCCTTTCCCCCATACCCCATTTGCTTCATTCAGGCATGCACCTTCCTTTAACCACTTATCAACCTCCTCCTTTTTAGCCTGAGCCTGCATTTGGGATAAGATGTCCTCCGACACAAAGGGGTTTTTAGGGGCACTTAACTGACGTACTGTTGGCCCTTGTTGCGGCTTACAGGCTGCTGTTTTTGCTGCTGCATGTGCCATCGCGTTTCCTTTACTCACCTGGTCGGTGCGTCTGGTATGTGCTCTTACTTTTATGACAGCTACTTTTTTGGGTAGTTGTAGTGCATCAATTAACTGCTGGAGCGCATCAGCATTCTTTATGGGGTGTCCTGCTGCCGTCAGGAAACCTCTTGACTTCCATATGGGACCAAAATCATGCGATATACCGAATGCGTACCTAGAATCCGTGTAAATGTTGACAATACTACCTTCTGCTAGTTTACAGGCCTCGGTTAGGGCCCTAAGTTCGGCCTCTTGAGCCGACTGGTGTGGGAGCATTGGTTCTGCCTTGATTACTGCATTGAGGGAGACAACTGCATATCCAGTATGGAAAGTACCTGAATCGTCCTGATGACGGGATCCATCTACAAAAAATTCAAAATCTGCATTTTCTAATTCATGTTCAAATACAGTAGGTAAACCTGCTGTTTCTTGTGCCATCATTTGTACACAGTCATGAGGAACTTCCTCTCTTGGATCTTCCTTAAAAAGCACAGTACCTGACCCCTCCTTTAGATCCGAGAGAGGTAACAAAGTTGCTGGATTCAGGGTAGTACACCTCTGTAAAGAAACATTGGGAGGCATTAACAGTGCACATTGTAACCTAAGATGACGTGCTGCTGAGAGGTGAGCGGGTTGCACTTGATTCAATATAGTGTAGACATCATGAGGTGTTAGAACGGTGAGCGGGTGGTCAAGAACAATGTCTGTGGATTTATGGAGTAATAGTCCAACAGCATGCAGAGCACGTACGCAGGATGGCGCACCTCTGGCTACCGCGTCTAATCTGCCACTAAAGTAGGCAACAGGTCTCTGATTACCACCGTGTGTTTGAGTTAAAACTCCTGCTGCATGTCCAGCTTGTTCATGAAGGTACAGAGTAAATGGGAGCTCATAGTTAGGGGTACCCAAAGCTGGAGCGGCCAAAATACGGTTTTTGAGAGAATAAAAACAGTCTATTGCCTCTGGTGTTAGTACAAAAGGTGTTGGGGTAAGACAGTCATAGAGGGGCTGCATCAAAATAGAGACATCATGAATCCACTGTCTGCAATAGGAGACCAGTCCAAGAAAAGTTCTGAGGGCTGCAACTTTGTTAGGGACGGTGAATGCCTGTACTGCTTGTTTGCGTGCATTTGTTAAATGACGGGCTCCTGGTGTAATGCAATGTCCCAAAAAGGTGACTGAAGATTTACAAAACTGAAGCTTATCTTTCGATGCCTTGCAGCCAGCGTGATAGAGAAACAACATAAGCGATATAGTTGCACTATGACATTGTTTCCTAGAAGGGGCACAAATGAGCAGGTCATCGACATATTGCAAAACAACGATATGTGGTTCAGACCATCCTTCCAGTATTTCCTGCAGACTTGCAGTGTACATTGTGGGTGAATTCTGGGCACCCTGTGGCAACACTGTCCATGTATATTGACTACCCTGGAATGTGAAAGCAAACAAGTACTGGCAGTCAGGATGTAATGGTACACTGAAAAACACATTTGCCAAATCGACCACTGAAAAACAAAGAGAGTTAGAAGGTATCTGTGACAGAAGAGTATGCGGGTTGGGCACAACTGGTGTTAGAAGTTCTGTGGCTTTGTTAACCAACCGAAGGTCATGGACCATTCTATATGCGGCTGGTTGTCCTGGCACGCTCTTTTTCTTTACTGGGAACAGGGGAGTATTGAAAGGGGACTGGGTTTTTACTAGGACTCCCCTGTGTAGTAATTTTTGGACTTGTTGGGCTATGGCATTCTCCTGAGCCGAGCTAAGGGGATACTGCCTCTGTCGAGGTAAGATTGCTCCTGGTTTTAATTTTACCATTACTGGTTGAAATCTTAAACTACCAACATCTGTTTTGTCTGAGGCCCAAAAATCATGTGGTACAGCATGCTCCAATATAGGGGGAAACTCATTTGTCTCTTCTATGCTAGCAATATCTAGTGACATAATTTTGCAAAGGGTACTTGGTTTTAAACCTGGGGTCATGGTGACAGTGCCATCGGGATGATATTCAATATGTGCTTGTAATTGGGACAACACATCATTTCCCAAAAGATTACATTGGCCTCGGGGCGATACCATGAGCTGGCTATATACAGTAGCTCCTTGAATTTGCAGGGGAATTCTCTTGGTGACAGGGAGCAGAACAGACGGGGAATTGAAGGGGGTGGCAATGACATGATGTGAAAAATCAATGTCAGTGTATGGCCATTCACCTTGTGTAATTACTGAATTGTCGGCCCCCGTATTTACTTGGAAATCGATTTCATGTCCCCCTGGTAGGTTCACCTGCACTATACAACTGGGAGTTGGGGGTAAGGAGATGAGGGGGTTCATGTGCAAGCTACCCTCATCCTATGGGGGTGTTGTTTGGTCGGCTGGAGGACCCGTACTCTGAGCATTTGGATACGGGTTGGTCCTACAGTCCTTTCCAAAATGTCCTGGCTTTTTACATCCATAACATAGTCTCTGTCCCCCTCCTGCAGTCCGTCCTTTGTCTCTGTTGTTTCTAGGGGTAGTCTCTACTATGTGTACTCTGGCAACTCTCTTTGCCTGCGCTATGTCATGCTGTGCCCCATGGGCTATTCTATCCAAATCCTCTGCTTTCACTGATCTCCAGTCTGGTCTACTTGCTTTTACCTTCTCTGCAATCTCCTTCTTTAGTCCATTCATGAAAGCACTTGCTAATACCCTCTCACTAGTCTTATTTTCGGGAATAAATCCCATTTCTGACCAAGTTCTCCTTAATGCCCAAAAGTAGTCTTTGGGATCTTCTTCCTTACCTTAAACCCAGTCTTCTAGTGTAACCTGCCTCTCTGCCTGTCTGTCTTTACATGCCTTTCCCAACGCTGCTGCGAATAGGACTCCGGCTGCTGCATCATTAGATTCTGCATCTACGGGTCCGGTCCAATTGGTATACTGTTTTTTTGCATCATCTATTAACCTATCATAGCGGGCTTCATCTGCCAATTTTCCCTTAATTACCCCTTGTAAATCCAACCTAGTTGCATTGTACGTATCCTGTATGGTTCTTATCATTCTGGCAAAACCCATCGGGGACTGGGACGGATCTGGCAACTGGGAAATCAATGCCAACTGCTCTGTAGGACTCCATGGTCTATACATTAACATTGTGTGAGCTTCCTGACCAGGAACCCCTGCAACCCCCCCTGCTGCTGCTGCTACTCCTGCTGCTCCTGGTGCTTCTGGCACAACTACCGTTCTCAGTGGGAATAGACTAGCTGGGTGGGGTCTCGGTCCTCCACATGCCACACAGATGTCTACTGTCAAGGGGTTCTGCTGTCCACATCTGGGGCAAACCCAGCAATTGGGTTCCTGAGAATTCTGGTACTGGGGTGACGTCGGGGGCAGATAGGGAGGAAAATCTGCCATTCCGTTTTTTTTCAGTCTGTAACATCCGTCTCCTAATTTTTCAATCTTTCCTTCAAAGTGAGCGCATGCATTCATCCATACATCCACTGTCTTCAACAGACCCTTATCTTTCAGCCATCCATGGTAGGAGTTAAAGAAGGATTTCCATTTCTATCCGTTCATCTCTCCATTTTCATTCATTCCCACTTTACACAATATTTTGTCAATTCCAACCAGTGCCTGTTTCCCTTCTCTGCGTACTACTAAGTCTTTGGCAGTAATGCCTTCCTTGGCATTTTGGTTCCCCATTCTTTCGGTTCTCCTCACTTAGAGTAGACTCCTCAGTCACTTAGACAATGGTCACTTAGACAATGGGCCACAAAGGTTTCTGAACCATTCCACTACTTGCCCTCCAGGACTTATACGCCAACCAGAAAAACAGACCAAAAACACCGATCCCGAGACACACCCACAACACAATCATTGGATCCATACTTTCATTCTTAAATTTTTCCAAAGGATAGAAGGCAGGACTGACAATTTATCTGAGGGGATTCTACTGGTTCAAAGGGACCTGAGCCAGACAACAATCTGTGAATTTCCTGGGAGCCGACCGCTCGGGGGTGAGGGAGTCTCTTCTATGTTGTGATATAATTAGGTAGAATATAACAGTTACTCTTACCTCAGCGCTGTATATATCACCAACAGAGAGCTTCACTCGTCCCACGTCTCGGACCGGTTGAGCACCCCTGGGTAGATTAACTCAAGGTCCCTGTTCGGGCGCCAGCTGACGTCACTGCTTTCTGGGTCTTCTATCCTTGGATTACGATATCGGAGAGAATGACACAGGACAGGATGTATGTGTCAAACAAGCTCTAACTTTATTACAAAGCATAGGGTTTATATATACCCTGAAGGCAGGAAACGGATTTACCATATATGGTCCGATTATACAATTTAGCAAACAAAGACTGATTTCTATTCTTGTGCTTGTGTTGAAACATTTAATCGGACACATTTGATTAGACACATTTAATCAGATACATTCTGATGGCTAGCAAGGACACGTTAGTCTCTATTGAAACAAGGAAGGAACATTTTAGCTGGTGTTGTTTTGACCTAAAGTAACTGTCAGACTTATATAGCATAGATGGGGCCTTTAAACTTGAGGGACCTCATCTTCTGCTATAACAGAGCACAATAGAAGCAGTGCACAACAGACTTCTATGACATGTGCCCTACTGTCTTTGTGTGGACCTCAGTAATGGCACAGGGAAAAAAAAATCTGCTGTAAGGTCGATTTCACAGCCACTCAACACTACACAGAACACTAGCTAACTAAACTATCTGACTTAGAAGCAACCGCCTATCTAACTAGCTAAAATCTCTCAGTAACAGAAAAAAACGGCCGGCACTTCCAAAACAAAAAATAGGTATGAACAGGTGTTTACTTAGGAGCAGTTACCTCCATAAACAACTAACAAACAAAGCAGCACACTGTAAGGCTGTGTGCCCACTATGCGTTTTTTAAGCGTTTCCGCAGCGGCCATTCCACTGCAGAAATGCTTAAAAAACGCTTAGTAAAACGTCTGCCATGTTCGCCAATGATAATCCGCATGTGCTGTGCACATACTGCGGAAATTTCCGCTGCGGATTGTCATTGCGGAAAAATATGCAGCAGTATCAATTATTTTGCGGAAGTGCTGCGTTTTCGCCGCCATTGACTTGCATTGGAACGCATGGAATCCGCATCACTGCATCTGTTCATGCGGATTCCATGCGTTTCAATGTGCGGCTGGTACCCAGGTTTGGAGAAGAGGAGACTCTCCTCCGGACCAGGGTACCATAGTACCTGTAATAAAAAGAATAACATAAAAAATATATATTATACTTACCTTCTGATGGCCCCCAGTGTCCTTGTCTCGGCTTGCCGGCAGCTCGCGGTGAACTCAAGGACCTGCAGTGACGTCATTTAGTCATGTGACGGGTCACGCGACTATGGCGCCCCTGAGGGTTCGACCGCCACAGGGGTACTGCATCTCTTTGATGAGGTGTGGTATCTCCCCTTCGAGGTAAGGATGGTGCGGCTGACAGGACCCCACCTCTGCATCCAACACTACACCTCTCCCACCTGAAGGGGGCTTATATGCACCAGGGTGCTGCCTCAGTCGGGATAAGTGGAGATGGGGAAACCAAAAGATAGGGGGAACCATGTAGTGGGTGAGGGTGGAGGACGCACATTTAGGTTGCACTTAATAATTAATATTTAATAAACAGCCATCTTGGGCTTATGGTCTTTTGATTGTGATCTTCATCACTGAACGTGGCTTTCTGTGTGAACCTGCAGTTGATGGGGACTCTGGCCTTGAGTCGAGGAGTGGGCAAGAGTTAACGGTTGTCTCTAACCGGTCAAGGTCCCTGCCCAAGAAGGCGTGGAGCGGAGGAATACAGCTCCATAAGCACAAGGATCCCAGGGGGATACAGACGGAGCGGCATACGCCACCTGTCCTCACTTTTCTGGCCTAGTCAGAGGGACTCTTGCTGCAAAAGGGGTACCGGCCCCCGATATCTGACTCTGTCACTTCAAGTCTTAGTGAAGCCCGGAGGCTCAGCAGATCCCACCGGGTAACGGATGGAGCGGAGTCGCCACCCATACCCTTGTTCTGTGCATAGTCCAGAGGGAGACCCGGCCTTAGTACACGTACCACACACGGACAGGAGAGGACCTAGTGGGAAAGTCTAGGAACACTCTGGTGCGGGGTCCTGGTCAAAGCATCTGAATTACTCGGAGGTTGTAGTCCACCGGTTCCGGTGGCTGCAGCGCGCCGTGAGGAGAAGGGAGAAGCCTTGCAGCTATGCATACTACCGTGAGTAAAGCTTGGAAGACTACCCCTATGGCCTCCGATTTCCTATTGCAGTGCGGCACCGCACCACATCGCACCACATCTCCCACTATGACTCCCATCCTCCCGTTCTCTCTGCCCTGAGGCCCTGCTCCGCCTGTGGGGAGTAGTATCATCTCCGGCTGCCACTACATCCCGCCTCAGAGGACTGAACGCAGCGCTGGTGGGGAGTCACCAGATACCACAGGTGGCGTAGTCAACACAACCACTCGATTAACACCAACTCTGAAAGCCCATTACACCCTTTTGAATGTGACGGCCCTGGGCACGGAACGGGTCCAGGCCACGGCTACAACCCACCAAACTTCTGACCCGGCTTCGAATACCCCTATCTCTCAGGGCAGTGCTGCGAGCGTCACACGACTGCTGACGTCGGCTGGTCCTTTAGTCCACCGCGAGCTGCCGGCAAGCCAGGACACATCGGACAAAGACACCGGGGGCCATCAGAAGGTAAGAATAATATTTATTTTTTATTTTTTACCCTTCTTTCGGTCACACTATATAAATCCATGCCAGTTGCATGGATTTATATAGTGTGACCAAGTTGTCAAGCACTTTCCAAGTGATGCTAAAATCGCTTGGAAAGTGCTTGTCAACCCGCATGCGGAAATGCATGTGAAGAACGCTTCACTTCCGCTTGTCCCTGGCAGGAAAAACGCATGTACAATCCGCATGTACAATCCGCATGTACAATCCGCATGCGTTTTTTCTGCGAGGGAGATGCAGAAACGCTCAGGAAAAATCCGGAGCATTTCTGCACCGTGGGCACATAGCCTAACGCTATGTATGCGAATATATGACATTTGAATAGCATTACTGCTGTAGAAAAAAAAGAAATAAATGAGAAATCTTAGCGCGTAAATTGGCCAGTTCATTTATACCTGGTAGCCACGTTAAGGTGTCTCTCAAAATACCAGGATCCTATCAATGTGAACTCCTCTCTAAGAGACATCTGTTTGCTTGTGTGTGGGATAATAAGATCTCGCTGTAATTAAAATCGCCTGTGGCCTAGAGGCGGAGTGCTCAGTCAAAGCTTATACATAGAAACAGAAAAAACTGTCCGGCACTTCCAAAACAAGAAATAGGTGTAAACATTTGCTTACTAGGAGCAGCTACCTCCATATACAGCTAACAAACAAAGCAGCACACTGTAACGCTAAGTATGCGAACATGAAATATATGAAATTTGAATAGCATTACTGCTGTAGAAAATATAAATAAATGAGAAATCTTAGCGCATAAATTGGCCAATTCATGTGTACCTGGTAGCCACGTTAAGGCATTTCTCAAAATACCCGGACCCTATCAATGTGAATACCTCTCTAAGAGACTATGTCTGCTTGTGTGTGGGATAATCTCTCAGTATGCAGGAGCAGCGTCAGCAGCAGCGTCTGTGACATCTTATAATCAGAAAATGGCGCTGACACAACATGTCCGCTATTTATATAGAGAAGACATATGATTTCAGCAGCCAATGACACAAGCCCTTGTGTCCGGACAGTGTGGATGCTTCCTGCGCCCTGATTGGCTAGCCGCGATTTGCACACATAAAGTTAGGGGGGAAAAAAAAAGATTACAAGCGTGCCGCTCCTGTGAGCTATTGTAAGCTCTCCCCACCCCCTCCCCTCATCAAATACGCGCCCCCCCGCTCATCATACACAACCACTATGCTAGCCAAAGTGCTAGAAATACTTTAGTTGCAACGCAATAATTTCTCGCACTTTTTTACCGAATATTACCGATTTTTGCCGATTTTAATAAAAAATGCTCGTGTTTCTGATCACGAATCCGAATGTGCCATATTAGTGCCGAATTTTGAAATTGGCAATCGGTTTCCAAACATATTTGCTCAACACTAGTTACTAGTGCAGCCACATTTTTGGGCTCCAGTGTAAGAAGGATAAACTGTAGCTGAACTAGAGAGGTTCCAGAGAAGTGTGACCAGGTTTATTAAAAGAATGCGTGAACGGCAAGGCCAAGACAGGTTATCAAACTTGGGGTTTTTCAGTTTGGAAGGTCGATCTTATTACAATGTACAAATATATGAAGGGCAGTACAGAGATCTTTCTAATGATCTTTTTACACTTAGACCAGTGATTGTGACAAGGAGGCATCCTCTACGTATAGAGGAAAGAAGGTTTATTCATAATCATAGATGTAAATTCTTTACGGTAAGAGCAGTGAGACTATGGAACTCTCTGCCAAATTATATTGTAATGGTTCATTCATTAAGAAAGTACAATGAGGCCTGGATGCCTTTCTTGATAAATATAATATTACAGGTTATTGGCACTAGATTCTGTGATGGGGCGTTGATCCAGGGAACTAATCTGTTTGCCGTATGTGAATGAATTTTTACCCTATTATAGAGCAATTAGTATCTGCCCCATGAGGTTTTTGCCTTCCTCTGGATCAGCAGGATAGCCTATAGGTTGAAGTTCAACTTTAAAAACTATGAATCTATGAATATAGTAGTTGTTATATGGTTATTTGGTTTTGACCCTATACTGACGTCTTTTTATTGTCCCACAACTTTGGAGACGGAAACTGCAGACAAGTATATGTGGTATACTACATGTACCAGCCTGACTGTCCCAATATCATTCACTGATTGATTAGTTGCTTGGAGTTTATGATGACCATTTGATTCCAACTAGGAAGTAAATCATCTCGGTATACACCAACATCCTGCAAGATTCAAAGGAGACTGTGATTTATACTATATACCGCAATGCTGTGGTACTGCAGTATATAATATAAGTGACTAAGCACAGGTTAATATCTACTGCAGTGGCTAAAAAAATATGTAGAAAAATAAAAAACATGTTTTAAAAAATGTGAAAAAAAATATATATATATTTTAAAATATATTTTAATATATTTAATATTACTATTGTTATCATCATTTTTATTTAATTTCTAAACTGGGAAAAGGGGAGTGATTTCAACTTTTATACATATGTATATATATATATATATATATATAAATATATATATATAGATATATACAGTATATATATATATATGTATATATAGGGTGGTCCAAAAGTAGGTGGCCAGAAAATAATAACATTTATTTTGATTTATATATAAAATTATATTTACTAACACAAGCATAACATTGACAATTAAATTTTATTCTGAACAATAATCCAAAAGCCCTTAAATTTTATCAACGCAGGTGCTCAAACTGTTTTCCATTACAATTTGCACAGCTTTGAAGTCTGCCTCTTACGCTTTGACAAAATTTTTTGCACAAGTTTCTTTGGGTATTAATTTCTTGAAATGCATCTCTTATGTATTTTTTCAAATCATTGACACTTTTTGGTTTTCGACTATAAACTTTGTCCTTGAGTACTCCCCAAAAGAAAAAATCCATTGGGGTCAAGTCTGGTGAACGTGACGGCCAATCAAGTGGGCCTCTTCGGCCAATCCATTTATTAGGAACTTTTTCATCAAGATACTCGCGGACCACTCTTGAATAATGTGGAGGTCATTTGAATTAGGCTGTTGCTGTAACTGGGGAACAACTTGATTCATTAGAATTTCGAGATACTTATCTCCTGTGACTGTTCCATCAAAAAATATTGGTCCTAAAACACCAAAACTTGAAATACCACCCCAAACATTGATGCCAGGCTCATTTAGTTGTTGCTCTAATTTTAAATGCATGTTCTCATTATAGCAGTAAATACAATTATATCTGTTAATATGGCCGGATAATTTAAAAGAAGCTTCATCACTCCACATAATGTTATCTAAAATTACTGGATTTTCTTCAATTTCGATAAGCATAATCTCACTAAATTGCAGCCGCCTGTCTGGATCATCCTCCAATAAACCATGAATTAGACATGGACGATAAGCTTTCCACCCAATAGATTTCAGGATTCACATGATAGAAGCTCGTGAAATTCCCAATTCCAAAGAGGCTCTTCTGGTGGACTTTTTTGGACTCTGAACAAATGTTTCAGCAACAAGTTGTTTATTATCTTCTGTACAGATTATTTTGGGTCGACCAGTTTTTGGAGCATTAAGGATTGAGCCAGTGGCATTGAATTTGTCACGAATGCGGTAAATGGTTTGTCTCTTTGGGGCTTGAGTACCAAATGTTTCAACCCAATTTTCTCTAACGGTTTCAGCATTTTGAGATTTCCAATACTCTGTTGAATTCCATTTTCTTTGATCTGTATTTAAATTATTTGCTATTATGTGTTATTTGAATTATCTGAAAAGAAAACAGATTTGGGGGAGATCTATCTGTGAAAACTAGATCTGTGAAACTGGCTCAGTTGCCCTTAGCAACCAATAAGATTCCACCTTTCACTTTCCAAAGAGTCTGTGAGGAATGAAAAGTGGAATCTGATTGGTTGCTAAGGGAACTGAGCCAGTTTCACTTTACACCATGTTTGATAAATCTCCCCCTTCATAACCTTGTTACACTTTCTGTCCACCAGCTTTTGGACCACCCTGTATATATATATATATATATATATATATATATATATATATATATACAGTAAATATATGTATATATATATATATATATATATATAGAAATATATATATATATACATATACACTGCTCAAAAAAATAAAGAGAAAACTTAAACAACAGAATATAACTCCAAGTAAATCAAACTTCTGTGAAATCAAACTGTCCACTTAGGAAGCAACATGTAACGGGTCTGGGAGGTGGAACCTCTGTGCAACTATACAAGGGGGCAGTCCTTGTGAGGAAGCGGGTGGCTCCCAGGGAAGACAGGCAGGCAGTCACGGCAAGTGACAGGGACAGTCTCTGGGTAGAGGGGCAGGTAGTCACAGCAAGTGACAGGGACAGTCTCTGGGTATAAGGGCAGCGGGCTGGTGGCTGGTGAGCGCTCCTAGGTGAGCGGGCGAGAGTCTCTGGACAGGCAGGTGGTCACGGCAAGTGACGGCAGAACCTCCAAGTAGACTAGCAGACAGGTAGCGGGTGGACGCTCCCAGGTGAGCGGGCAAGAGTCTCTGGACAGGCAGGTGGTCACGGCAAGTGACGGCAGAGCCTCCAGGTAGGCTAGCAGGCAGGTAGCAGGTGAGCGCTCCCAGGTGAGCGGGCAAGAGTCTCTGGACAGGTAGGTGGTCACGGCAAGTGACGGCAGAGCCTCCAGGTAGGCTAGCAGGCAAGTAACAGGTGAGCGCTCCCAGGTGAGCGGGCAGGCTGGTCCATAGACAGACTGACAGGCGTCGGAGAGCAGACCGTCGGACCGCAGGCTTGCAAGCTGGTAAGCGGATATCAGGAAGGTATCAAGCAGGAATCTGGCAGATGACTGGCAGGTAACAGGCAGGAATCAGGCAGGTGACTGTCAGGTAACAAGCAGGAATCTGGCCGGTGACTGGCAGGTAACTGGTAACGGGACCTGAGGGCTGAAGCAGAGTGAAGGCTTTGCAACAACATTGCTCGGGCACCTCCATTTTGGAGGAGGTGCCTTATATATGGAGAGGTCCTCCGGCCATTGGCCGGGGACTCCTTAGGACGGCGCGCGCGGCCCCTTTAAGAGAGGGGGAGCGCGCGCGCGCGCCCTAAGCACAGAGGCCGGGAAGCAGCGCGCGCTGCCAGCAGAGCGGGAGGAAGCCGCCGGGCACGGAGCGGAGAGGTGAGGGGAACGGCGTCCCTGCCTACCAGGGGGCAGGGACGCCGACGCTACACAACACTGATTGACAATCAATTTCACATGCTGTTGTGCAAATGGAATAGACAATAGATGGAAAATATTGACAATTATCAAGACACACTCAATAAAGGAGTGGTTCTGCAGGTGGGGACCACAGACCACATCTCAGTACCAATGCTTTCTGGCTCATGTTTTGGTCACTTTTGAATGTTGATTGTGCTTTCACACTCGTGGTAGCATGAGACAGACTCTACAACCCACAGAAGTTGCTCAGGTAGTGCAGCTCATCCAGGATGGCACATCAATGCGAGCAGTGGCAAGAAGGTTAGCTGTGTCTGTCAGCGTAGTGTCCAGAGGCTGGAGGCGCTACCAGGAGACAGGCCAGTACACCGGGAGACGTGGAGGATGCCGTAGGAGGGCAGCAACCCTGCAGCAGGACCTTTACCTCTGCCTTTGTGCAAGGAAGAACAGGAGGAGCACTGCCAGAGCCCTGCAAAATGACCTCCAGCAGGCCACAAATGTGCATGTGTCTGCACAAACGGTTAGAAACCGACTACATCAGGGTGGTATGAGGGCCCGACGTCCACAGATTGGGGGTTGTGCTCACAGGCCAACACCGTGCAGGACGCTTGGCATTTACTACAGAACACCAGGATTGGCAAAGTCGCCACAGGTGCCCTGTGCTCTTCACAGATGAAAGCAGGTTCACACTGAGCACATGTGGCAGACGTGACAGAGTCTGGAGAAGCCATGGAGAGCGATCTGCTGCCTGCAACATCCTTCAGCATGACCGGTTTGGCAGTGGGTCAGTAATGGTGTGGGTGGCATTTCTTTGGAGAGCCGCACAGCCCTCCATGTGCTCGCCAGAGGTAGCCTGGCTGCCATTAGGTACCGATATGAGATCCTCAGAGCCCTTGTGAGACCATATGCTGGTGCGGTTGGCCCTGGGTTCCTCCTAATGCAGAACAGTGCCAGACCTCATGTGGCTGGAGTGTGTCAGCAGTTCCTGCAAGATGAAGGCATTGAAGCTATGGACTGGCTCGCCCATTCCCCAGACCTGAATCCGATTGAGCACATCTGGGACATCATGTCTCGCTCCATCCACCAACATCACATTGCACCACAGACTGTCCAGGAGTTGGCAGATGCTTTAGTCCAGGTCTGGGAGGAGATCCCACAGGAGACCATCGGCAACCTCATCAGGAACATGCCCAGGCTTTGTAGGGAGGTCATACAGGCACATGGAGGCCATACACAATACTGAGCCTCATTTTGACTTGTTTTAAGGACATTACATCAAAGTTGGATCAGCCTGTAGTGTGTTTTTCCCCTTTAATTTTGGGGGTGACTCCAAATCCAGGCCTCCATTGATTAATAAATTTGATTTCCATTGATGATTTTTGTGTGATTTTGTTGTCAGCACATTCAACTTTGTACAGAACAAAGTATTCAATGAGAATATTTCATTCACTCAGATCTAGGATGTGTTATTTGAGTGTTCCCTTTATTTTTTTGAGCAGTGTATATATATATATATAAGTTGAAATCACTCCCCTTTTCCTAGTTTTAAAATAAAGAAATTAAATAAAAATGATGATAACAATAATAGTAATCTAATATATATAATCGTCTTATCCCGTCTGTCTGTCTGTCTGTCCTTCTGTCCAGGAAATCCCGCGTCGCTGATTGATCCGGCCGCGGCCAATCAGCGACGCGGGATTTCAGAAAAAGATGGCGGCCGTTAGCGGCTCATCTGCCGCACGGAGGTCAGCGGCGATGCAGCCGGGAGATGAGCGGCGCTACCCAGTCATCTCCCGGCTGCTAGCAGCAGAAGGACCCCGACCGGCGGCGCCGCTGCCCTCCATGCGGCTAAAGTCGGGAGATCAGCGCCTAGGGCCGCTGATCTCCCGACGGCAAGTGTGAAGGGAGGACCGGGAAGCGGCGCCGCCGGTCGGGATACTTCTGCTGCGAGCAGCCGGTCATCTCCCGGCTGCTCGCAACAGAAGTACCCACACAGGCAGCGCCGCTCCCCGGTCCTCACTAATAGGATTCGCTGATTGGTCGCGGTATTGGTCGCGATATTGGCTCCAAATTTAAACACCGCTCTGCTGATTGGTCGTGGTCGGCGGCCGCGACCAATCAGCATTATTGGCACCAAATTTAAACACCGCTCTGCTGATTGGTCACGGTCGCCGGCCGCGACCAATCAGCATTATTGGCGCCAAATTTAAACACCGCTTAGCTGATTGGTCGCGGTCGCCGGCCGCGACCAATCAGCATTATTGGTGCCAAATTTAAACACCGCTCTGCTGATTAGTCGCGGTCGCCGGCCGCGACCAATCAGCATTATTGGCGCCAAATTTAAACACCGCTTTGCTGATTGGACGCGGTCGCCGGCCGCGACCAATCAGCGATTTTGGAGCCAAATTTAAACAACGTTCTGTTGATTGGTCGCGGTCGCGGTCCGCGACCAATCAGCGATATTGGCGCCAAATTGAAACACCGCTCTGCTGATTGGTCGCGGTCGCCGGCCACGACCAATCAGCGATATTGGCGCCAAATTTAAACACCCCTCCGCTGATTGGTCACGGTCGCCGGCCGCGACCAATCAGCGATTTTGGCGCCAAATTTAAACACTGCTCTGCTGATTGGTCGCGGGTCGCGACCAATTAGCGATATTGGGGCCAAATTTAAACACCGCTCTGTTGCCGGCTGCGACCAATCAGCGATTTTGGCGCCAAATTTAAACACCGCTCTGCTGATTGGTCACGGTCGCCGGCCGCGACCAATCAGCAATATTGGCGCCAAATTTAAACACCGGTTTGCTGATTGGTCGCGGTCGCGACTAATCAGCGATTTTGGCGCCAAATTTAAACAAGCTCTCCGGTCCTCACTAACACAGTTCGCTGATTGGTCGCGGCCGCCGGGCGCGACCAATCAGCGATATTGCCGCCAAATTTAAACACTGTTTTGCTGAGTGGTCGCCTGCCGCGACCAATCAGTGATTTTGGTGCCAAATTTAAACAACGCTCTCCGGTCCTCACTAACATGGTACGCTGATTGGTCGCGGCCGCCGCCCGCGACCAATCACCTATATTGCCGCCAAATTTAAACACCGCTTTGCTAATTGGTCACGGTTGCCGGTCGCGACCAATCAGCGATTTTGGCGCCAAATTTAAACAACGCTCTGCTGATTGCCCCCGGTCGGCCACACACATATTCTAGAATACCCGATGCGTTAGAATCGGGCCACCATCTAGTAATAAACATAATTGGTATCAACTTGTCCATGAAAGTCTGACATACCATAATATAGAAATATTTAAAACATAAGATGAACGTAAAAAAAAAATATACCTATATATATTTATCAAAAGGCTAGATTTGCATTTTTCAGTCACAGCAGTTCCCTAAAAAATGCAATAAAAAGTGATCAATGTGTTGTATGTATTCCAAAATGGTATCAATGAAAACTACAGCTTGGCATGTAAAAAGCTTCATCGACAGAAAAATAAAAAAGTTAGCGGACTCAGAAAATGGCGACACAAACTAATTTCTTTATTTTTAAGCTAATTTCAGAATTAACTGTAAAAAAACTGAACCAGTTTAACCATCACTATAATCGTACTGACCTGAAAAATCGTGATGCCAGGTTATTTTTGCTGCACAATTAGCTCTATAAAAACAAACCTGAAAAACAATAGCGAAATTGCAGGGTTTTTCTTTCACAATTTAACCCTATTTGGAAACTTTTTTCCTGCTTTTTTTTAATACATGCTATGGTAAAACACACCCTCATGTGACTTGACAATTATAAAACGTATGCCTTTTGCAAGCAGTTGAGGAATAAATGAAAAAATTAAAGTGAAAAAATGAAAAAATAGACCGGTCCTGAAGGGGTTAATCCGATGATCCTGTGAGAAAGTGCAGTAGCTGTATTACTGTACTTGTATGACCCTGATACACAATTACCAGATGTCACAATGGAGAGTACCATATAGACAAGGGGGCAATCAAGATAACCTAGGAAGTAAATGAAGATCTCCACCTTTTAGTCTCTGCATTTGGAAATCTCCATGTAGCTTATTATTACATAGATATATAGAATTATCTCTTTAGAAATGGAATAATTTAGAGATCTAAAAGATTTCAAGGGTCATATCTTCTCGTACTCTTAAGAGCAAATAATTGTACTAATAGTCTGCGTATTATATTTAGACTATTATAGTTTCAGGCACAAATGCAAGAAACCATTTTAATTCAATATTAAGTGAAGGAGGAAAAAATAAGTATTTTTCTAAACTGTACATTAAATTTGCTGGTTTTGGTGGGGGGGGGGGGTTGGCACAGTTTTGTGTTAAAGGTTTTTGCTGCTGCATCTGAGAGCAGAATAGTGTAAGGACAGAGACCTTGATTGCAGTGATGTGTCACTTACTGGGCTGCTTGCTACAATTTTGATAAAATCACTGATTTCTCTGATGCAGATCTTGCAGTTCTCTAAGTGCTGAGCTCTGTATAACCCCGTCCACACCACTGATTGACAGCTTTCTGTGTACACTGTGCATAGGTAAAAATCTGCCAATCAATGGTGGGGGTGGGGTCGCGCAGAGTTCATGAATATGGAGGACTACATGGCAACAGGCTTAGTAGTCCTCTAGTGATAATCTCCTGCTCATAAAACAGTGATTTTCAAAGCAGCAGCCATCAACCCACCAAGTGACACATTGCTGGAATCAGGGTCTCTGTGTCTACATTATACTTTAATTAGAAAAAGAAGCAAATAAAAAAATAATTAAATTGTATGGTATTTCAACAAAGGTTGAATAAATCAACAGTATTAGTGAATATCAGATATTTTGCAATATATCTTACCAGAGAATGCTCTTTTTCTTTACTTGTGAGCCACTTCACCCCCTGCCCCCCTGAATCCTGAACTCTCCATCCACAAAAACACTGAATCCTCAATGAAATGTCAGGTAACAACTGCAATTATACTATATGGAGAAGCAGAGTAACCCACAGACAAGGACGCAAACATATGGAATAGAAGCTTTCTAGCAAATGATTTAGCTTCTCCCAGAAATGTATTCACAGGTACACTGCTTAGTACTGTGAATAATCTCTTCCATGCTGCTGCTTCTGTCTCTGTGCTACATATGTGAATATAAGCAGGAAGGCCTCTTTTTCTGTGTGCAGTGTAAGGGAGAACTACAGCACCAAGTTGTTATAGAGAAGTGAACATTGGAAATAGAGCCTTCAGATGAAAGACTAGTAAAAATAGAGGTCATATAATAGCCAGAAATAGTATTACTCCTCGTGTACATACACATGAAGGCCTAGTCTGAAAATTAACCTAACATGATACCATGGCAAGCCGGTACAGATTTCTTATGTCACTTTCCTGGGTATTTTGACACCAGCTCAGGCAGATGCATAAGTACGCTTTAAAAGACACTCTTACTTTCTACCACATGCTAGCACCCTAATGAGCCACTAATGTAATTCAGCTCTGCTATATATTTACCAAAGGTTACCTCCTGATTAATTTCAGCTATATCACACACTTGACTCTTTTGTACCCAGTCAGCATACACATCTGCTGCACCAAGGTGCATTGCTGCATATGTAGCACCCTGAGGATTCGGCTGCTACAGGGGTATTACACCTCAAGCCAAAGGTGTGGTATTCCACTCCCGGGTAAGGATGGAGTGTGAAACTGAGCTCAGTTAGCTGCATACACTACATACATCCCATTTCCGGGGGACAGATCGACGGTACTCCCACCAGTTTATGTGCAGGTACGACAGTGTCTGTCCCTGGCTGGAGTGGGAGGGGGGTGGAACATCCCAGTAGTGTAGGGGCAGATAGGGGGAGCAGTCTGGGTAAGGCTAGGAGCTCATTGGGTGCTGGTCACCTGAGCTCACACATAGAGGGAGTATATAAGGTGGGCACCATCTGAGATCAGGGTCAGTCTGTCAGAGTTTAGTCAGAGGAGCAGAGCAGAGAAGCTCAGCCAGAAGGGCTGACAGGGAGTTGTGGTTCCGGCTGGGCCCAGCTCCAAGGCCAAGTCTGAGAGAGGAGTCAGAAGGACCCAGAGAGAAGAAGAAGGAACCCCAAGACCCCAGAATACAAACAGCAGGGTGAAGGGTTGGCACCCAGGGTACCGGATCCCAAGCTGGCAGAGGACAAAGCACACCTTAGCCAGAGACCGGAGGTCGTGGGCAGGATCTGCCACGAACCTCACTAAATCCACTAGGAAGGCATACCAGGTATAGGGTCAGGGAACCCAGAAGGGGTGTACCCACCAAGAGACCCGAGGGAGCCGGACATAGGTGGATCCCTGGTGAGAACGGCCAGAAGAGAGGGAAAGTCAGACAGGAGCTCAGGACCACGCTCCAGAATTACTCGGGGGTTGGCCGAGTCCAGGACCTGGTGGACGCAGCACGGCTCGGGTGGTCGCTTCAGGCCAGAGTGACCATAAGAACACCCGTAAGTAAAAACCCCTGAACTGCACAGCCCGACTCTGAGTCTTCTTGCTGATTCATCCTGCACCTTCACAACCACCATCCTCTACATCTGACCCCCTGAGGCTATACCCCTCCCGTTGGGGGTTATACTATCACAGCTGCACACACACCACCAGCCTCAGCGGACCCTTCTGCAGCGGCGGCCTTTTGACCGCAAATCAACGGGTGGCGTAGTCGACACTAAGGACCTTTAACAACATCTGTAAAGACTGCCACACACTGAGTTTGACACCCTGGGCACGGACCGGGTCGCCGCCACTCGGAGACTACAACCCCCATCTGATCCGGCTCCGGGTAATCCCCAAACAGCACTGGCCCAGGGGGCGCGTCAACTTTGGCGTAGTCGGCAGGATTTCGTGCCCGCAACCACCGGGTACTGCGTGCCTGAAGATAAGTTCAAATTTACCTTAAGAAGAAGTCTCCCGCCGGTTCCAGAGGGTCCCCGCCATGGGACGCCATCACGGATCGTTTCCCACCGGTTGCCCGCCATCTGCAGCTTTTTCCCGCCATCCACGGAGTTTCCCGCCACTGGGAGACGATTCCCGCCATTTCCAGAAGATTTCCCGCCTTGGAAGAGCAGACGCCATTATGGGCGTGCCAGAGGGTGGCAAGAGGTCACCTCCCATCGTGGGCCAGGTCAAGGAATGGCGCCAAAAGTGGAAACCGCCCCCACCAGCAGAGACTGTGATGATTGATATGTCCATCAGCGTGAGAGAACTGCCCCTGGAACTGACAATCACAAAGTTGCCCCGGGACCACCTTCAATGTGGGCGGAGACAGAACATGAGAACGAAGATGGGTGCAGCCTGGAGGAGTCTGGAGAGAGCGCACCCGGAGACAAGAAGTCTGGAGAGGACTCCGGAGAAGTCGTACCCGGAGATGGAAGGAGAGTCAGGCAGCACCGACCCAGTGGTCAGGAGCCTGCTGCAAGCAACAACCCCACTAGGCTTAGTGGAGATCCTGGCACAGCTCCCCCGAGACCGGGAGTGTGCACAGACCGCGCTGGAGCGCCTCGCATGGAGGATGGCCCAGGTGCAGCGAGAGACGCTGACGGAGTGGAGCCGAGAGATGGCCCTGCAGGCAAGAACCCGCCAGTGAAGCACGCCACCCGAGACGAGGAAACAGACCGCCTCTGAGGATGGTGCAGGAGGAGTGAAGGCCGGAGACGGCGCCGAAGAGGGAGCTGAACAGATGGAGGCAGGTAAAGGGGACGTCACTACCCCGAGCCGAGAAACCGCGTGCCTGCCCCAGCTCCCCGTCGCAGAGCCCGAAATTCCCCCTGCCGTGCCCGTCGCTGCATCGTCACCGCTCCAGACAAGGCCTCAAGCAGAAGCCGCGGCCGCGACCCCTGTGACGTCACGCGCCTCAACCCTGAGCGCGGCAAAGCAGGAAACACCACCGGCCTGGTCGCAAGGTCTAGTACCCCCGGGCGCCGCAGTACCAACAGCGCCCTCTACCTCCACTGAGCCACCGGCCTGGTCGCTGGGCCAAGTAACCCCGGGCGCCGCCGTCTTCACGGTGCCCTTTACGTTCAGGGTACCCCAGGCCTGGTCGCAAGGCCTGGCGAACCCGGGCGCCGCTTTCACCACCGCGCCCTCAACATCTAGAGTGCCGCACCTGGGTGAAGACTTGTTTGCCCAGCACACGTGCCCGGATGGGCAGCCCTTTGTGTGGCCACCGGAGTTCCACCATCCCCGACTCCGGAAAGAAAGACCCCTAGATGAGCCCCTGATTCCGGTTCCAAAGCCCGTTAAGATCACCCCACTCTCGTTGGAGGAAGCGCAGTTTGCGTGGGACCCCACCGGAGGAGACCTCATGGGATTCACCCAAGAGACTCGGGCAGCCGCAGCTGAGCGTGCGGAGTGCTGCCGGCAGCAGTTAGAGGTCTTTGACCGGGAGCGAAGAGAGAGGCGGGTCCGAGAGCAGCGGCTGCAGGAACAGAGTGCAGAGCAGAAGAGCCGGACCAGGAGGAACCCCCGTGCAGCCCACGGTCCCCGTGCCACCGGGACTGTAATTAAATTCCAGCTGCAGCACGGTTGGGGTTTCATCAGGGATCATCACACCCCCGGCGACGTCTTTGTCACCCGCAGAGACGTGGAGTCCCATCTGCCGGAGGGACACAGAGGTCGTGACCTATATGTAGGGGACGAGGTCACGTTCAACCGGCACAAGTGTGCCAAAGGACCCTATGCCCTCCATGTACACCGGCTGACGGAGGAGGAGCTACGGTGTGAAGAGGAGCAAGAGGATCCGGACGGGTCTGAAGGAGGAGCAGGAGTACGCCGTCATTAAAGTACGGTAAAGAGACTGTACATAGTTACCCGTCAGGGTATAAGAACTGTTACTGCTGCTAGTTAAAATATAGTCCCCGTTGGGACCAGCAAATTGAACTGAAACCCGTGTGTCCCTATTCCCACTGACCGAGGACTGAGAGCGGTCATTCCTTTCCTGATACCTGGCCGAGGACTGAGAGCGGCCACCTTCCCTTGTATATAGTTGCGCTTTCTAAGGCGCCCCCTACCGGTTTTATAGGAAACTGTTGTTTTTCTTGAAGAGACTGTCGCACTTTACCCGGTCACAAGTTGCACCGTGGCCGGAAGAACAAGAGTGTTATTTATGAAAAGTTTATGCTGATAATATATGATGTTTTATATGTTTATGTCTTGCTGATTCATCCTGCACCTTCACAACCACCATCCTCTACATCTGACCCCCTGAGGCTATACCCCTCCCGTTGGGGGTTATACTATCACAGCTGCACACACACCACCAGCCTCAGCGGACCCTTCTGCAGCGGCGGCCTTTTGACCGCAAATCAACGGGTGGCGTAGTCGACACTAAGGACCTTTAACAACATCTGTAAAGACTGCCACACACTGAGTTTGACACCCTGGGCACGGACCGGGTCGCCGCCACTCGGAGACTACAACCCCCATCTGATCCGGCTCCGGGTAATCCCCAAACAGCACTGGCCCAGGGGGCGCGTCACATACTCAGCTCAACTATATCAAAGTAACTGACTGCATCTCCGGCTCCATTGTTCCATGCAGTCCCATGTGTCATCTTATATTTCCAACTCTAATGTTCCACACTGTCCAGCATATTCAACTCTGCAGCTCCATGCTGCTCCACACCACCCCAGGTGTTGACCTGCTAATCCAGCTCTGCAGTTTTACATACCATTTGACTTTTCCACCTCTGTTGTATCTGACTGCACCAATGCTCTGTAAAGGAGTGCCCTCACCCCACTTAAAGATCGTATAGTAATCTAATGCATTGCCAGGTTTTAAATGTTGTTTTCTCAGGTTGTGTTCTGCAACAGTGGCTTAGCTACAGACAGGGTTAACTAATAGGGCCAGCCCATGGTGGGAGGGGTTATATGGGCACAAGGAAATGCTGTTTCCTGTTGTTAGGCAGATAGGAAAAAGTACTGAGAAGTGAACAGACCTATGGTCTCGTTGCTCACAGATCAACAGACAAATAGACCCCCAAAAAAATAACTTTTATTGATATATTAAAAGCATGGCTCACCCAAAAAATCATAAAAAAATCTAAAATGAACTTATAGTGGTGTGATTAAGATATAACATGCAGGGTTAGTCAGACACTACAATGATAAGGGACAACAACAATGATAAGGATCGGCCTTTTTGACTGATGATATGTGACATTCATATTGTTGGGCATATTCATGCAGATTCTTCATTGTGTGACACGCAGAACAATAAGAAATATAACATAGCATAAGAACTGTGTATAGTTGGCAAGCCTACTTTCTTCTGGGAGATTGATCCAGTAGAGAGAATTTCTGGAGCTGTATATGCCTTTTCATGCATTGAGTTCTGGATACTGCTACATTGTGCTGGATCTCAGCCTGAGGAACTGTATAGATCCATTGTCATACCTTTTACAGTTTGAGGTGTATTTAGCCGACATATATATATATTTATATATATATTTTATACATACTCATGCTTTTTATCTCATTTTTATTATCTTTTTCACTGTCTGTGCTGTATTTGAGCTATAGTTAGGGTGTTCATTAGGGCATTCAGGGATACCGACATTGAGCAGGGCGCCATATTGCTAACATTAGGGTGCCAACCTCCGCAGCAAGGTAGGGCAAGTGATAGGGAATACTAGGGAATTGATAACCACTTATATACCCTACCCTAATCTCTATAGACTAGCATCTGACTAACCCTGGATGCTATATCTTAATCACACCACTATAAGTTCATTTTATTTTGAGGACATTAGTTTTTTAGAATTGCCACTTATGAAAGCACTAGTGATCTTGGGACAGCCGTGTTTAAGGCCTCATGTTCCAGTTATTCATTGTTTAACCAACATCGCCCATGGGGATCTTCTTGCATTCAGTATTGTATTAAATCATTATCTCAGTCACCTTCTCTAGTACTTTGGTCTGCCTTATTTTCCTCCAATTTTCCTTCTCCCTATCAGAACTTCACAGACATTGTCCTCAAGCAAAAGGCTGAAATCCATGTCTAATTTCACTTCTGTAGGCCAGCTCAGGCAGCTGCATGTCTCTTGAGTATTCAGGTCATTTTGCTTTTCCTGACTACCACGTGCTAGCACTTTCATTAGCCACTAATCAAACCCAGGTCTGTTATTTTGATGGCACATTCTGGCACAATTCTGAGTTTCACTTAGGTCAGAACTGTGGGCATCAACTTTTTCATCGCTGTGATGCTGCCTTTTTATGATTGTACAGCGTCAAAGTGGGATAAAAGTACACACCCACAGAGTTGAAGAAACGAAACACTTGAATGATAAGAAATTTCTCATATTAGGCGCCATTTTCGCACCTTGTATCTCCACAATGGAGGGCAGAAAATAAAAATGGGAAATTGTTTTTTTTATCTACATTTCTGCTGCTATGTGCTGAAGCCCTGCTATGTATAGAACAGGTGATTGGATGATCGCAGCTTCAAGTTTCCTAAGGAGACTATTAAATAAAGTAAAATAAAGTAAAAAGCAAATAAAATTTGTTAAAAATATGAGAAACATAAAAAAACACAAAAGTTTAAATTGCCCCCATTTTTGCACCATTGAAAATAAAACAAAAGAATTAAAGAAAAATACATACTGTATATTTGGTATTGCTGCCTTCATAAATATCCGATCTATCAAAATATAAAAACAATTAATCCGATCGGTAAACAGCGCAACAACAAAAAATAGAAACTCCAGAATTAGGGTTTTTTTGCCCGCTGCAACATTGCAATAAAAATGCAATAACAGGCAATCAAAACATCGTATCTACTCCTAAATGGTATCAATAAAAACGTCAGCTCAGAGATTCTTCACCCAGCCCCAGATCCAGAAAAATGAAAACGTTACTTGTCTCGGAAAATGGCGACAAAACCTAAAATTGTTTTTACAAATTTCCGAATTTTTTTTCACCATCTAAGTAAAAAAATATATATACATGTTTGGTATCTGCGTATTCATACTGACCTGAGGAATCATATTACCAGGTCAGTTTTAACATATAGTGAACATGGTAAATAAAAAAATAAAAAAAACAATTGTGGAATTGCACTTTTTTGCAATTTCAAAGCCCTGCAATTTAATGATAAAATGAATGGTGTAGTTCAAAGGTACAACTTGTTCCGCCAAAAAACAAGTCCTCATATGGGTATATGGCCAGAAAAATGGCCGGGTAGTGAGGGGGTTAACTAGATTAACACTTGGTTTAATGATTATTTTTTGCTGGTCCCCTAATGTCAGACCTGCCCTCAATGTATCTGTATACCTATTGCATATATCTGTCTTTGACTACTATTAGTAAAAATAAGCCACCAGGAATACTTGTTTTTTATACAGTTTCATTTGTCAAATTCCAACATTAAACAAGTCAAGCTTGTGCCAAAATTACACCCCTGTGTATATTGCAGTCTCTGAGCCTCGTTAGAAATTACATATTTCTCTGGGGCTGTAATAGCTGTCACTTTTGGAAAACAATGACAACGTACTGTAGTTACAGCTTTAACAGCATTGATACAAACTCAAGGAATGAAACAAGTCAAAAACTTAGGTTTATTTTTTGTGTGCACATTTTCAACAATATATGTCATCAGCACCTGACAGTAATAACAGTAATGAATATTCTATTAGGGCTGATTGCACATATGCTGTAGATTTTGTTAGCTATGGACTTTCCAGTTAATGTACTTGCCTAGATTTATGTCTATTCCATCCTTAGCCAAGATTTACAGACATAGTCAGGTGATTTATACAAGGACATAAACACCACAGGATTAACTTTTCCATTGTGCTAAGTAATAAATGGCAAGGACTTTAACTATTGTGGCTTTCATAAATATTATGTGGCAGCAGAAATGACACAATAGACGACCTCATCTTTTCTACCAGACTGACGCCTACTGAGAAAAGCTTGATTGACTTCTAAACCTTTTACATTTGCAAAGTAATAAAGCATAAAGCTACTCCACAGCCATCCTATAGAGACCTAGGATTTACTGGGAACACATTGCTATTTGTGTTATCACCATCCTAATTCTTCCTTGCTGACTTTCCTCAAATTGATTTCACTAAATTAGGTTTAAAAATATCACAAAGACAGTGAAGAAGAACTCTCATATTATAGCACGTCTCTACTGAACCATATACAACGGTTTCATGAGCACGTGTTCGAAAGTAGGATTGGTCATAGCCCACTGGTGAGACATTCCTTATCATCATTTCTTGCAATTCAAATGACGATAGAAGTAATATATTTATACACTGCTCAAAAAAATAAAGGGAACACTTAAACAACAGAATATACAGTAAGTCCAAGTAAATCAAACTTCTGTAAAATCAAACTGTCCACTTAGGAAGCAACACTGATTGACAATCAATTTCACATGCTGTTGTGCAAATGGGATAGACAATAGATTGAAATTATTGGCAATTATCAAGACACCCTCAATAAATGAGTGGTTCTGCAGGTGGGGACCACAGACCACATCTCAGTACCAATGCTTTCTGGCTCATGTTTTGGTCATTTTGAATGTTGGTTGTGCTTTCACACTCGGGTAGCATGAGACAGACTCTACAACCCACAGAAGTTGCTCAGGTAGTGCAGCTCATCCAGGATGGCACATCAATGCGAGATGTGGCAAGAAGGTTTGCTGTGTCTGTCAGCGTAGTGTCCTGAGGCTTGAGGCGCTACCAGGAGACAGGCCAGTACACCGGGAGATGTGGAGGGGGCCGTAGGAGGGCAACAACCCAGCAGCAGGACCGCTCCCTCCATCTTTGTGCAAGGAGGAACAGGAGGAGCACTGCTAGAGCCCTGCAAAATGACCTCCAGCAGGCCACAAATGTGCATGTGTCTGCACAAACGGTTAGAAACAGACTTCATGAGGGTGGTATGAGGGCCCAAAGTCCACAGATGGGGGTTGTGCTCACAGCCCAACACCGTGAAGGATGCTTGGCATTTGCTACAGAACACCAGGATTGGCAAAGTCGCCACTGGCGCCCTGTGCTCTTCACAGATGAAAGCAGGTTCACACTGAGCACATGTGACAGACGTGACAGAGTCTATAGACGCCGTGGAGAGCGATCTGCTGCCTTCAACATCCTTCAGCATGATCGGTTTGGCAGTGGGTCAGTAATGGTGTGGGGTGGCATTTCTTTGGAGGGCCGCACAGCCCTCCATGTGCTCGCCAGAGGTAGCCTGATTGCCATTAGGTACCGAGATTAGATCCTCAGACCCCTTGTGAGACCATATGCTGGTGCGGTTGGCCCTGGGTTCCTCCTAATGCAGGACAATGCCAGACCTCATGTGGCTGAAGTGTGTCAGCAGTTCCTGCAAGATGAAGGCATTGAAGCTATGGACTGGCCCGCCTGTTCCCCAGACCTGAATCCCATTGAGCACATCTGGGACATCATGTCTCGCTCCATCCACCAACGTCACGTTGCACCACAGACTGTCCAGGAGTTGGCGGATGCTTTAGTCCAGGTCTTGGAGGAGATCCCACAGGAGGCCATCCGCAACCTCATCAGGTGCATGCCCAGGCATTGTAGGGAGGTCATATAGGCACGTGGAGGCCACACACAATACCAAGAGAATACCAAGAGTGTGCAAAGCAGTCATAAAAGCAAAAGGTGGCTACTTTGAAGAACTTAGAATATAAGACATATTTTCAGTTGTTTCACACTTTTTTGTTAAGTATATAATTCCACATGTGTTAATTCATAGTTTTGATGCCTTCAGTGTCAATGTACAATTTTCAAAGTCATGAAAATATAGAAAAATCTTTAAATGAGAAGGTGTATCCAAACTTTTGGTCTGTACTGTATATACATACAGATGTATTTCACCCACCTCAGAAGGCTGAATGCGGAGAACAGAAGCTGAAAGCAGTATACAGTATCACTGTGCTACTGCTTGCGCAACACTACTGGTAGATGGCTGACCATCTTGTTTGCCTTTTTTATGTTGGGGAAAGCCAAAATCCCAAAGAGAAGTCTGAGATTCAATAGTCTACAATGGATACCTGACCTGTACTTAGCTGGTACCAATGGTACCAATATAAATCATAAAAATGAAGGCTTGTGGGTAGATGCTGTACTAACTACATAGAGTTGTCTACATCTAAACTGAAGCTCAACTGCATGAAACAGATGATTTGCCTACCACATTTATGGCAACAGCACAGTTGCAATTCTCAAAATCACTGCCCTGGGAAAGCTTGATACAATAGTTATCCCTTAATGACTAGGGACTCTCATTTTTGACTTGAGTTTGCATAAATTCATCCCCTTTGAGCTCCGGTTTGCGGGACTGTACCAACAAAATGAAGACTATTGTTATATTTGCTCTTAAGCCCTCCCATATACATTAGACCAGTATTTCCTAAACTCTAGTCCTCATGGCCCCCAACAGATCATGTTTTCAGGATTTCCTTAGTTTTGCACAAAGGATGGAATTATTATCAAGGCATCAGAAATTGTATAAGGTTCTCTCACCTGTGCAATGCTAAGGAGATCCTGAAAACATGATCTGTTGGGGGCAGTGAGGACTGGAGTTTGGGAAACACTAAATTAGACTTATGTTAGACAAAAACTACGGTTTGGCTGACTATCTAATCTGTATGAGAGCCCTGGATAGTTAATTTTGAGATAAGTTAAGGATCCAGTGTGTCTGATTTCGGACTGCTAATCCTTTGGTTCTCTAAGAGATAAGTCACCATCAGAGAAATATGGCAAATGCTTTCTCATAGACCATCCTCTAAACTAGCCACCAAATTAGTTGACCATCCTCCAATCAAATATTTTCTCTTTTTCAGTCTGAAGACCTCCTACCCAGCAGTATCCACCAACACCCCCCATATTAGTTTTCTCAGCAAGTCTACACAGCTTCTCTTTATCTGCATTTTCTTGCTTCTTCTTCAGGCTGGGAGCTCTGTTGAATGTGGTACATACCTGCAACACAAGTCAGCCTTCACCTTGGCTCATCCTTGGGGTTTAGTTACGTGACTTTTATTTCAACAATTTATATTAAATTAATAAAAATGATGATATTGCCACAAAAACAACACAAAAGCCCTAAGGTTACTTGCACACTAGGTTTCTTTTGAGGTGAGTCTGCTTCTAAACGCGCCTGATAAAGTGCTAACTAAACAGTCAAAAGAATGAATGTATGCATTTGTATGTAAAAAACACTTACTGATGATATGTTCAGTCTTTTGAGCATCCTTTATCTGATTCAGGTATCTAAAGATGGCAAGAAATTATATAAGAAAAGTAGAGTAAGTGGACCATTCTTATGGAATTTTCCACTATGAAGATGCTCTGTACTTTACAATTCAAGTCAAGAGGAATGCTCAAATGAAGGAGTGTTTTGCCAGCATTTTTGCTTCAAAGACCACTATTGGTTTCGTTATTGTTGAATGATTCCACTCTTATTTTTCCACATATGGTGCAGTACAACAATGAGGATCTTCCCATTTTTCAAACACAGAATTGGCCACGGCTATACATCAATTGTCATACCAGTAATATGGTGTACATTATCATTTGCAGATGCTCCAAAATCTATGTAGACCCGACAACTCAGTAACTGAGGTGCAGAATTCAACAGCATCTGTCAAATATTGCCAAGGCCAGTAATGACATTAAACAAGGTAAGACCATTCCCTCACTTTTTTGCATGAACTGTCCTTGAATGCTTATGGGGTCATGCACAAAATATACAGGTGTAAGAGGGTGGAGAGTAGAAGATACGGTTCATCAATATTTTATAACACTTGTGACCAAAGCTCGCCATTTGCTGAGCGAACCCCGAGTAAGGTGAAACCAGAAATTGGAGGAAGTGTTTCCAGAGGGACGAGTTTGAAGGGAGCACCAAGTCCAAGTCTGGTGGTAGCTGTGGCGCAGTTATCCAATATAAAAGGCCAGAGTGACAAAGCGGGAAGTCAGTTGGCACCAACAAGAGAAAAAAGGAGGACGTGTGAGTGACCAAATTGTGGTTGGAGACAAAGACAGGCAGGACATCATGGGTAGAGCATCGAAGCCCCGATTACGCCGGTCGAGATTTGGGACCCAGGCTCCATTGGTCAAGATCCGAAGTCCAATCTTCATCAGCCAAGACCTGATAGCTGGACTCCACAGGTTAAGCACGGAAGGCAGAATGGGGAATATTGTACAAAGCCAGACGCCTGCCGTGGAGTCCAGGAGACGTTGGGGTGAACCAGACTGTTAATTCCAGTGTAGATAAATGGTACAGAGTGTGAGCCGGGGACATGCTGCAGAAGGGGCCGGGGCCAGCCCGTGTGAGGAGCGCACATAGAGTACTGTACTAAGTGACTCACTACTAAGGACTTATGGCCTATCAGGAAATACCGGTGACCCCCGTTACTGCCAGTTTAATAATCAATAACGTTTGAAGTACTTATTGCAGCCACGGGCCTATCATTGCAGATGATGTCTGTGGAAGTTAAATCAGAAGGACATAAAAGCGCCGTTCACATTGAGAGATACTGAAATATAACACAATAGAATATTTAAACTATTATATTGCTGTCGTCACTATTACTGCTAATATTGTGTGATTTGTTACTCTGTATCCGAGCAACTGACATTTTCCTTATTAACACTTTCATTTCTGTGTTAGGAAAATATATAGCTTTAGTTGGTTACTTCCGCCTCATTCTTATCTACGTGTTGCATCCCAGTAACTTGTTCACACAGCTACCAGGGATAGACCTTGTACAAATAAATATCAGAGGTGGCAACACTGTCCCAGAACTCCTCCGCAGGGTGCCCAGATGGATCTACATTCTTGGAAGTCTCTCTCCAAGAGGTTTACATAAGTAACTTCTTTCATTGGTTTTTATAGAAATTAATTTAGCTATTTTTATATTTCAGTATTTTCACCGACCTTGGATTCACTTTGCCACGTCACCTTTCATCCTTGGGATCCATTTGGTGCAATTAAACATCTACTGCATCTTCTACCCATCTTCATTTACTCTTCATTTACACCTCAACATGAATGCTATAATTGTGTTTTTTTTTAGTTTATTATGACTTTACTTTGTGTTATTAATATATTTCTGTACAAGCATTATGCACGTGGCACATGTTTATCGCACCTTAAGGCTATGTGCCCACGTTGCGGACCTAAAGCATATTTTTTACGCTTCTCCCTGGCGGGAAAATCGCATGCGGATATTACATGCGGTTTTCCCGCCAGGTAGAAGCGTTTGTGAGGCGTCTTTGCATGCATTTCTGCATGCGGGTTATCAAGCACTTCTCCAAGCATCACTTGGAAAAGTGCTTGACAACTTGTTCAGAATGGTAAAAAATAAAAAAATAAACTTTATACTCACCTTCCGATGCATTCTCTGCCCCGTCCGGAGTCTTGAGCGGCTCACGCTGTTGTGTGCAGGACCTGCGGTGACGTCATTGAGTCATGTGGTGGGTCACATGACTCAATGACGTGGCAGGTCCTTCAGACAACAGCGCGACGGAGGGAAAACATCATAAGATAAGTATAAACTTTATTTTTTCTTTTTTTTACAGGTTCTTTGGTACCCAGGTCTGGAGGAGAGTCTCCTCTCCTCCAGACTTGGGTACCATCCGCACATTGATTCCGCTGCGCTTCCGCAAAATTAATGAACATGCTGCGGATTTTTGACTGCAGCATATATGCTGCGGAAAAATCCGCAGCATGGGCATTGACATTGCGGAATGCCATTGGGGACCATGGGGTGCGGATCTACATGCGTTTTTCAAGCGTTTACGCTGCGGAAATTCCGCAGCATATATGCTTGAAAAACGCTACGTGGGCACACAGCCTAACACATACAAAATTCTACACCTGCATGTATATGCAGTATAAAATGTATTCTTTTTTTCTATAATTACTTTTTTTCTCTACTGTGTCATTCTAAACATGAATCTCTCTTTTTGACCTATTCCAGAATGGGTCTTTGATAGTAATCGCAGTATTAATCCTCATTTATTCATTTACTTATTTTTGATCTTTGCCTTTAGGTGCATTAATAAATTCCACAATATATCTCAATGCTCTGCGTACTGTGCACTACTCTACACTGTGTTCCAAATTATTATGCAAATAATATTTTCTCAGATTTTCCCAAATTACCTATATGAATTGCAGTCATTGTAATTTTCCAGTCAAATAACTATTAGAGTACAATTGAAAGGTTTTTGTACAAACTGCCTATGATAACAATATATTTAAAAAAAAATAAAAAACTCAAACTGCACTCAAAATGCATGTTCCAAATTATTATGCACAGCAGAGTTTTCAACCTTTTTAATTTAATAAAGAGCAAAAAAATGGTCATTTTTGAAATTATAAGCATTAGCAGGTTATTACAAACTGAAATCAAACAGTTTTCAACTCAAAATTTTATTCTAGGTGATGTTACATTTGCACATAGGACCCCTTGTTCGAAAGGAGCTTCTGAACTCTCTCGTCCATTGAATTTGTCAGGTTTTGGATGGTTTCTGCTTCTAATTGTTTTGCATGAGGACAGAATACCCTCCCAGAGCTGTTGCTTAGATGTGAACTACCTCCCGTCATCATAGACACTCCTTTTGATGATGCTCCAGAGGTTCTGAATGGGGTTGAGGTCAGGGGAGCATGGGGGTCACACCATAAGTTTGTCCCCTTTTATGCCCATAGCAGCCAGAGATGCAGATGTGTTATGTGCAGCATGAGATGGGGCATTATCATGCATGAAATTATCTCGATGGTCCAGATGGATGAAGTGGAGGATGGCTGGTTGATGGACATCCCATGCAAACACGGCTACAGCGCTAACAAGAAGGAGGTGGAGTAATGTTTTGGGCTGGAATCATGGGGAGAGAGATTGTCAGCCCTTTTAGGATCCCTGAAGGGGTAAAGATGAACTCCATAATGTATGTTGAGTTTCTCAAACAGCACTTCCTTCCATGGTTCAAGAAGAAGAACCGTGCATTCCGCAGCAAGATCATTTTCATGCATGATAATGCCCCGTCTCATGCTGCACATAACACATCTGCATCTCTGGCTGCTATGGGCATAAAAGGGGACAAACTTATGGTGTGGCACCCATGCTCCCCTGACCTCAACCCCATTGAGAACCTCTGGAGCATCATCAAAAGGAGTGTCTATGATGGCGGGAGGCAGTTCACATCTAAGCAACAGCTCTGGGAGGGTATTCTGTCCTCATGAAAACAATTGAAGCAGAAACCATCCAAAACCTGACAAATTCAATGGACGAGAGTGTTCAGAAGCTCCTTTTGAACAAGGGGTCCTATGTGCAAATGTAACATCACCTAGAATAAAGTTTTGAGTTGAAAACTGTTTGATTTCAGTTTGTAATAACCTGCTAATGCTTATAATTTCAAAAATGACAATTTTTTTGTTCTTTATTAAAATGAAAAGGTTGAAAACTCTGCTGTGCATAATAATTTGGAACATACATTTTGAGTGCAGCTTGAGTTTTTTATTTTTTTTTAAATATACTGTTATCATAGGCAGTTTGTACAAAAACCTTTCAATTGTACTCTAATAGTTATTTGACTGGAAAATTACAATGACTGCAATTCATATAGGTAATTTGGGAAAATCTGAGAAAATATTATTTGCATAATAATTTGGAACACAGTGTAAGGGTGCAGTCAGACGGCCGTATAACAAAGATGCCAACAGCATCGCAATGCTCGGACTGGCCGTTGGCTCTCCTGACTAGAGTATGACAGCTGCAGAGAAATATATGCCGTCATGCTCGAGTCAGGAGAGCCGACGGCCAGTCTGAGCATTGTGATGTGATCATCGTCTGTGTTATACGGCTGTCTGACTGTGTGGCGCCCCTGTGGGTTCAGTCGCCACAGAGGTACTGCATCTCACCCAGAGATGTGGTACCCCACTCTCAGGTAAGGAGGGAGTACTACCCGGGACCCACACACCTGCATCCAATACACTCCACTTCAGTAGGGAAGGGCGAGATTGCTCCTAAGGGAGAGCACAGTCCCTGGTCCCTAGCTGGAGGGTGGAACCATGTAGTGGGTGTGGGTGGAGGAAGTAGGTCAGGGGAGCACAGGCAGAAGGAGTATAAGAAGGAAGGGGAACCATCTAGAAGGGTCCAGTCCTGCTCAGGAGAGCAGTGTAGGAGGTCCAGGCTCCTGGCTCCAGTGCTTGGAGCAGGAGTTCAGTGGTGAGAGAGGAGTCGGGCCTAGTGAGAGAGGCCCAGGAGGAGAGAGTGAGAGAGGATGGAGCAGAGGGAAAGGCTCCAGAGACAGAGGGGATCCCAGGGGAACGGTGAGTGTGGAAGCCACCCGTGCACCCGAATCTACACGGACGTGGAGGGATCAGGCTGCAGAGGGGACCGGCCCCTAAACTAGTCGTGAATAATCAGGCTCAGCTAGATAACCGGAGGCTACTATACTTGCAAGTTGCAGCTGCCAACAACCACAATTACATCACCGAAAAGGTGGTCGCGTAGGGTCCAGGGGACTGCACGTCGCCCGACAAGATTCGAGGCTACCGGCTTGGGACACTGATTGTGAGGTGCAGGGCAGGAGGGTGAGAGCCAGCGCAGGGAAGACGACCGAGAAATGAACATAGAACGGGGTCCCGTTTAAGTACTTCTGAAATACTTGAGAGCTGCTGAACCCCTTCCTTGGTGAACACAGGATGACGTGGGCGGTTATAATCCGGAAAGTGTAACTTGAGGAACTTAACAACTGTGAGTAAACCTTGAAGACTGCACCCCACTGTGTCCTGGAATTATTGCTGCGCCATCACCAGCCCTGCACTACACAGCACCAACGACATCTACCTCATAAAGTCACCATCTACTGCCCTGGAGCTAAGTTCTGCCTGTGCAGAGCTGAACCAACTCTGCTGCGTCACCATCAGCTCCAGAGGATCTGCACCGCAGCGGCAGCCCCATATAGCCGCATACCACAGGTGCCGTCACGAACATTATTTCTATAAAAACTTCATTTCTCTTTACTTTTCCCCTTTTATTGACCGCCCTGGGTCACAGACTGGGTCACTGCCACCGTGACATCCCCCAGCACCAACCGGCTACTGAGTACCCCGCGGCCCAGGGGGCACGTCATCTACGCCCTAACTAATTCAGCATATTCACCATTTATTATAATACATTTGTTGGATTTCATACTAATAGTCTTTTTTCAATGTTTTGTCTATTACAATACATTTTATTTATCCTCTGCCAGTACATGATGTAATTTGTCTATTCGCCGCTAGCGCATGCATATGGCTCCACCCAGTCTCTTTGCATATGCATGATGGGTGCTGGCACTGCAATCCTATTTTGTTCATATATCGTCGGCTCTTGGTATTTGTTGAGTCTTGACTCTATCACACATGCGCAGTCATGCTCACACGCCGTTATGTTTTTGAGCCGGTTGGCATAGATCCAATGCACATACACTGTGTTCCAAATTATTATGCAAATAATATTTTCTCAGATTTTCCCAAATTACCTATATGAATTGCAGTCATTGTAATTTTCCAGTCAAATAACTATTAGAGTACAATTGAAAGGTTTTTGTACAAACTGCCTATGATAACAGTATATTTAAAAAAAAATAAAAACCTCAAACTGCACTCAAAATGCATGTTCCAAATTATTATGCACAGCAGAGTTTTCAACCTTTTCATTTTAATAAAGAACAAAAAAATGGTCATTTTTGAAATTATAAGCATTAGCAGGTTATTACAAACTGAAATCAAACAGTTTTCAACTCAAAACTTTATTCTAGGTGATGTTACATTTGCACATAGGACCCCTTGTTCAAAAGGAGCTTCTGAACTCTCTCGTCCATTGAATTTATCAGGTGTTGGATGGTTTCTGCTTTAATTGTTTTGCATGAGGACAGAATACCCTCCCAGAGCTGTTGCTTAGATGTGAACTGCCTCCCGCCATCATAGACACTCCTTTTGATGATGCTCCAGAGGTTCTCAATGGGGTTGAGGTCAGGGGAACATGGGTGCCACACCATAAGTTTGTCCCCTTTTATGACCATAGCAGCCAGAGATGCAGATGTGTTATGTGCAGCATGAGACGGGGCATTATCATGCATGAAATGATCTCAATGGTCCAGATGGATGGAGTGGAGGATGGCTGGTTGATGGACACCCCATGCAAACACGGCTTCGGCGCTAACAAGGAGGAGGTGGAGTAATGTTTTGGGCTGGAATCATGGGGAGAGAGATTGTCGGCCCTTTTAGGATCCCTGAAGGGGTAAAGATGAACTCCATAATGTATGTTGAGTTTCTCAAACAGCACTTCCTGCCATGGTTCAAGAAGAAGAACCGTGCATTCCGCAGCAAGATCATTTTCATGCATGATAATGCCCCGTCTCATGCTGCACATAGCACATCTGCATCTCTGGCTGCTATGGGCATAAAAGGGGACAAACTTATGGCGTGGCACCCATGCTCCCCTGACCTCAACCCCATTCAGAACCTCTGGAGCATCATCAAAAGGAGTGTCTATGATGACGGGAGGTAGTTCACATCTAAGCAACAGCTCTGGGAGGGTATTCTGTCCTCATGCAAAACAATTAGAAGCAGAAACCATCCAAAACCTGACAAATTCAATGGACGAGAGAGTTCAGAAGCTCCTTTCGAACAAGCTGTCCTATGTGCAAATGTAACATCACCTAGAATAAAGTTTTGAGTGAAAACTGTTTTATTTCAGTTTGCAATAACCTGCTAATGCTTATAATTTCAAAAATGACAATTTTTTTGCTCTTTATTAAATTGAAAAGGTTGAAAACTCTGCTGTGCATAATAATTTGGAACATGCATTTTGAGTGCAGTTTGAGTTTTTTATTTTTTTAAAAATATACTGCTATCATAGGCAGTTTGTACAAAAACCTTTCAATTGTACTCTAATAGTTATTTGACTGGAAAATTACAATGACTGCAATTCATATAGGTAATTTGGGAAAATCTGAGAAAATATTATTTGCATAATAATTTGGAACACAGTGTATTTGGCTATCTTATAGAAAGGCTTGAATATATCTGTGGCGCCCCTGAGGGTTCGGTCGCCACAGAGGTATTGCATCTCACCCAGAGGTGTAGTATCTCACTCTCAGGTAAGGAAGGAGTATGGCTCAGGACCCTAACACTACATCCACTACACCACATTTCCGGGGGACAGGGCGACAATGCTCCTACGGGAGAGCACAACTGTCCCTGATCCCTGGCTGGAGTGGGGGGAACCACCTAGAGAGGGGGAACTAGGTAGTGGATGGGTGGAGGACGTAGATCCTGGGAGCACTGGAGTAGGAGGTATAAAGGTAAGGAACCATTTTGGTTCAGGGAGGAGTTGGTGTTTGGGAGGAGAAGTGACAGGTGTAACGGGTCTGGGAGGCGGAACCTCTGAGCTACTATACAAGGGGGCGGTCCTTGTAAGGGAGCGGGTGGCGACCACGGAAGACGGGCAGGCAGTCACAGCAGGTGACTGGGACAGTCTCTGAGTGAACGGGCTGGAGGTCACGGCAAGTGACCGGGGCAGTCTCTGGATGAACGGGCAGGAGGTCACGGCAAGTGACCGGGGCAGTCTCTGGATGAACGGGCAGGATGTCACTGCAAGTGACCGGGGCAGTCTCTGGGTAAAGGGTAGGTACGACCTGTGATGGCAGAGCCTCCAGGTAGGCTAGCAGGCAGATGGTTGATGTGTGCTCCCAAGTGAGCAAGCGAGAGTCTCTGGAATGGCAGGTGGTCACAGCACGTGACGGCGGAGCCTCCAGGTAGGCTAGCAGGCAGGTAACAGGTGTGCGCTCCCAGGTGAGCGGGCAGGAGTCTCTGGAATGGCAGGTGGTCACAGCACGTGACGGCGGAGCCTCCAGGTAGGCTAGCAGGCAGGTAGCAGATGTGCGCTCCCAGGTGAGCGGGCAAGCTGGTCCATAGACAGACTGACAGGAGTTGGAGGGCAGACCGTCGGACCTCAGGCTAGCAGGCAGGTAAGCAGAATATCAGGCAGGAATCAGACAGCAAACTGGCAGGAATCTGGCAGGTAACTGGCAACGGGACTTGAGGGCTGAAGCAGAGTAGTGAACAGTGCAACAACATTGCTCGGGCACCTCCATTTTGGAGG
This sequence comes from Phyllobates terribilis, assembly GCF_046119375.1. Lineage (NCBI taxonomy): Eukaryota > Metazoa > Chordata > Amphibia > Anura > Dendrobatidae > Phyllobates > Phyllobates terribilis. Next base: position 85,697,271 of record NW_027362768.1, on the reverse strand, counting down.
AGGTGCCTTATATATGGTGAAGTCCTCCGGCCATTGGCCGGGGACTCCTTAGGACGGCGCGCGCGGCCCCTTTAAGAGGGAGGGAGCGCGCGCGCGCGCGCCCTAAGCACAGTGGCCGGGAACGAGCATGCGCTGCCAGCAGAGCGGGAGGAGGACGCCGGCCTTGGAGCAGAGGGGTGAGGGGAACAGCGTCCCTGCCTAGCAGAGGGCAGGGACGCCGGCGCTACAGTACCCCCCCTTTAGGCCCCCCCTTTTTTAGGCCAGAGAGAAATTTAGCTAGGATGAGAGGGGCATGGATGTTCTCCCGGGGCTCCCACGTTCTCTCTTCAGGACCAAACCCCTTCCAATCTACTAGAAAAAAGGTCTTCCCTCTTACCCTTTTGGTGGCCAGAATGTTCTCTACCTCAAATTCGTTTTCAGCGGAAACTGGAGCAGGAGGCGTACCTGTAGACTTGGAAAAAGAGTTAAGTACCACAGGTTTGAGGAGAGATACATGGAAGGAGTTAGGGATCCGCAAGTTGGCCGGGAGTTTCAACTTATAGGCCACCGGGTTGATCTGACTGATGACCTCCAGAGGACCGATGAACCGAGGCCCTAACTTATAGGAAGGAATCTTGAGCCGGACATACTTGGACGAGAGCCAGACCTTATCTCCTGGACGGAATTGAGGAGGATCCAGACGTTTTTTGTCAGCATGTCTTTTCATATGCTCGGATGACAGAAGGAGTGCGGATCGGGTACTCTCCCATATGGAGGAAAATTTGTTAACAAGAGATTTCGCAGCCGGATTGTCCACCGAGATGGAGACGGGAAATGGGATCCGAGGATGCTGACCGAAGACAACAAAAAACGGGGATTTGGAGGAAGATTCGCTCTCGTGATTGTTGTAAGAAAATTCGGCCCATGGCAGGAGATCCACCCAGTCTGAATGGTGGGCATTAACGAAGTGCCGGAGGTAACTGGTCAGGTTCTGATTGATCCGCTCCACTTGACCATTAGACTGTGGGTGGTAAGCGGAGGAGAAGTCCAGGGTGACGTCTAGCAGTTTACAAGTGGCTCTCCAGAAGCGTGAGGTGAACTGTACCCCACGATCCGACACGATGTGGAGGGGCAGGCCATGAAGACGGAAGATGTGGCGGATAAAGTCTTTAGCCAGCTCGGGTGCAGACGGGAGGCCTGGCAGGGGCACGAAATGAGCCATCTTGGAAAAGCAGTCAGCGACCACCCAAATGACCGTACAACCGGCAGAGACGGGGAGATCAGTTATAAAGTCCATTGCTATATGCTGCCAGGGGGCAGCAGGTACTGGGAGCGGAAGGAGGCGACCGGCTGGCAGATGTCTCGGAACCTTGTTGCGGGCGCAGGACACACAGGCAGAAACAAAGTCTATTACGTCCTTGTGCAGGGTAGGCCACCAGTAGTGCCGGGTAATAAGCTGGAGGGTCTTTTTCTGACCGGCGTGGCCAGCTAGTTTAGACGAGTGACCCCAGTGTAGGATCTTCTCCCGATCAGGTACTGATACGAACGTCTTACCGGGAGGGAGACGATTTAGACTCACGGGAGCCACCTGCATTACTCTGGCGGGATCGATGATGTGTTTCGGTTCCTCCTCGAGATCAGACACCAGAAAGGATCGGGACAAGGCGTCCGCCTTGATGTTTTTGTCAGCCGGGCGAAAATGAAGAATAAAATCAAAGCGAGCAAAAAACAATGACCACCGAGCTTGGCGCGGGTTAAGTCTCTGGGCATGCTGGAGGTAAGCCAAGTTCTTGTGGTCAGTGTAAATTATTACCGGGTGAAGAGCCCCTTCGAGCAGGTAACGCCACTCCTCCAAAGCCAGCTTGATGGCCAATAACTCTCGATCTCCTATGGAATAGTTGCGCTCGGAAGAGGAGAAGAGTTTGGAGAAGAAGCCACAAGTTACCATTCTCCCGGAAGATGATTTTTGGGTAAGTACCGCTCCGGCTCCAGAGGAGGAGGCGTCAACCTCCAGGAAGAACTGCTTGTTGCCATCTGGGCGATGCAGCACCGGGGCGGAAGAGAAAGCCTGTTTTAAGGAAAGAAAGGCCTCCTCTGCTTCGGGCGGCCCCTCTCTGGGATTAGTGCCCTTACGGGTGAGCGCGGAAATTGGGGCAGTCCGGGAAGAGAAGTGCGGAATGAAGAGGCGGTAGTAGTTGGCGAAGCCCAGGAACCGCTGAATGGCCTTCAACCCCTCCGGTTGGGGCCATTTCTCGATGGCAGACAGTTTCTCTGGATCCATTCGAAGGCCGGTCTGAGAAATAATGTAGCCCAAAAACGGAAGCGAGGTCTGCTCAAAGAGGCACTTCTCATATTTAGCGAAGAGGTGATTCTGCCTGAGCCTGAGCAGGACCTGACGAACGTCTCTCCGGTGAGTCTGGAGATCCGGAGAGAAGACCAAGATGTCGTCCAGGTACACCACTACGCAGGAGTAGAGAAGGTCCCGGAAGATGTCATTGACCAACTCTTGAAAGACGGCAGGAGCGTTACAGAGACCAAAGGGCATTACCAGATATTCATAGTGGCCGTCCCGGATGTTGAATGCAGTCTTCCATTCATCCCCTTGACGGATACGGACCAGGTTGTACGCCCCACGGAGGTCCAGTTTGGTGAAGATTCTAGCCCCCCTCAGACGATCAAATAATTCTGGAATGAGCGGAAGGGGGTACTTATTCTTCACCGTGATCTGGTTAAGGCCTCTATAGTCTATACAGGGATGGAGAGAGCCGTCCTTCTTTTTTACGAAAAAGAAGCCTGCTCCCGCCGGGGAGGTAGATTTCCGGATGAATCCCCTGGCCAAATTCTCCTCAATATATTCGGACATCGACCGGGTCTCAGCAGTGGACAATGGGTAAATACGCCCACGGGGAGGCGTAGTACCGGGTAACAGGTCGATAGGACAGTCGTATGGTCTATGAGGGGGTAAAGTCTCTGCCTCCTTTTTATTAAAGACATCAGCAAATGACCAATAGGGAATCGGAAGTCCAGGTAGATTAGTTGGGGTAGGAGAAGGACGGGCGGGATGAACAGGAACCAAACAAGTCTTATGACAGTCCTGTCCCCAGCGAAGGACTTCTCCGGTCTGCCAGTCAAGCACGGGTGCATGTCTCTGGAGCCAAGGTAGACCTAGTAAGAGGGCGTGAGAGAGTCCAGGCAGAACATGAAAAGAGATGCTCTCAGAATGCAGCATTCCCACCTGCAGAGTTACGGATTCGGTGATGAGTTGGATGGGATGTGGTAAGAGGCCCCCATCCACAGCAGCGACAGATAATGGTATAGCCAGAGGTTTGGTGGGAATGCGGTATTTTTCTACCAGGGCCTGTGAAATAAGATTCCCGGCCGCTCCAGAGTCAAGTTGGGCTAGTTCGAAATAACGATTCTCCCCGCAGATAATTGAGACTGACAGCAGCAGAGATGGAGAGGATTTATTCTTGTCTAGGTTGACCTCTCTGAGTGAACCTAGACACAGGCGTTTCCCGACCTCTCCAGGCAGGTACGGATCCGGTGCTCCTTACTGCCACAGTAGAAGCAGCTCCCCTCGGCACGGCGTAAGTCCTGACGGGTTTTGACCATCTTGGTCTGGTCGACCTGCATAGGCTCAGGAGAGTGTACCTGGGGAGAAACGGAGGGAGTGACGGATTTCTGAAAAGTAGGAGCTAGACGTGGAAACCTCCTCTCACGGGTGACTTCTTTGGCACGCTCCTGGAACCGTAGGTCAATCCGGGTGGCAAGAGTTATTAGGTCATCGAGAGTGGTAGGAATGTCTCGACCGGCAAGTTCATCTTTAATACGGCCAGATAGACCCTCCCAGAAGACAGATACCAGAGCGTCGTTATCCCAGGCCAGCTCCGAGGCAAGGGTACGGAACCGTATGGCATATTGGCCCACGGTGAGACTTCCCTGACGGAGGCGTAGCAGAGATGACGCGGATGAGGTCTTCCGTCCAGGTTCGTCGAAGACTTTCCGGAAAGCCGTGAGAAAGGCAGGCAAGTCGGACACCAGGGGGTCTCCTCTCTCCCATAGAGGATTTAGCCAGGCCAGGGCCTCCCCGGTGAGATGGGACATGATGAAGGCAATTTTGGCCCGGTCGGAGTTAAACTGGTGGGACAGGAGTTCAAAGTGCAGGGTGCACTGATTTATAAAGCCCCGAGCCTGAGTGGAGTCGCCTCCGGATTGAGGAGGTGCGGAAAACCGGGGTCCGGGGTAGGATACCATAGTATTGGAGCTGCCGGATTGCGAGTCATGGCTCTGGCGGTGGTTGCTGGTGGAGCAGTCAGAGTGTCCAGGCGAGTATTGACATTCCGTAGGTGACCCAGGATGGACTCCTGTTGGGACCTCTGACGGGACAGTTCATGACACAGGTCCGAGAGTGAGGGAGCTTGGGTGCCACCGGGTTCCATGGCCCGAGCAAACTGTAACGGGTCTGGGAGGCGGAACCTCTGAGCTACTATACAAGGGGGCGGTCCTTGTAAGGGAGCGGGTGGCGACCAGGGAAGACGGGCAGGCAGTCACAGCAGGTGACCGGGACAGTCTCTGAGTGAACGGGCTGGAGGTCACGGCAAGTGACCGGGGCAGTCTCTGGATGAACGGGCAGGAGGTCACGGCAAGTGACCGGGGCAGTCTCTGGATGAACGGGCAGGAGGTCACGGCAAGTGACCGGGGCAGTCTCTGGGTAAAGGGTAGGTACGACCTGTGATGGCAGAGCCTCCAGGTAGGCTAGCAGGCAGATGGTTGATGTGTGCTCCCAGGTGAGCAAGCGAGAGTCTCTGGAATGGCAGGTGGTCACAGCACGTGACGGCGGAGCCTCCAGGTAGGCTAGCAGGCAGGTAACAGGTGTGCGCTCCCAGATGAGCGGGCAGGAGTCTCTGGAATGGCAGGTGGTCACAGCACGTGACGGCGGAGCCTCCAGGTAGGCTAGCAGACAGGTAACAGGTGTGCGCTCCCAGGTGAGCGGGCAGGAGTCTCTGGAATGGCAGGTGGTCACAGCACGTGACGGCGGAGCCTCCAGGTAGGCTAGCAGGCAGGTAGCAGATGTGCGCTCCCAGGTGAGCGGGCAAGCTGGTCCATAGACAGACTGACAGGAGTTGGAGGGCAGACCGTCGGACCTCAGGCTAGCAGGCAGGTAAGCAGAATATCAGGCAGGAATCAGACAGCAAACTGGCAGGAATCTGGCAGGTAACTGGCAACGGGACCTGAGGGCTGAAGCAGAGTAGTGAACAGTGCAACAACATTGCTCGGGCACCTCCATTTTGGAGGAGGTGCCTTATATATGGTGAAGTCCTCCGGCCATTGGCCGGGGACTCCTTAGGACGGCACGCGCGGCCCCTTTAAGAGGGAGGGAGCGCGCGCGCGCCCTAAGCACAGTGGCCGGGAAGGAGCGTGCGCTGCCAGCAGAGCGGGAGGAGGACGCCGGGCTCGGAGCAGAGGGGTGAGGGGAACAGCGTCCCTGCCTAGCAGAGGGCAGGGACGCCGGCGCTACAACAGGAGCAGGGGCTCTGTACGAGCTCTGCTCCACAGGCAGGCCTAGTGAAGAGGCCTGAGCCTGAAAGGAATGAAGAGAGGAAAGGGGAGCAGGAAGCCTCCAGGACAGGAACAGAAGGGACCCTAGGGGTACGGGCCGTGCAGCTGCCACCCGTACGCCCGCCGCTGCCAGGAGGTAGGGGGTTCAGGCCAGAAGAAGGGAACCAGATCCCTCAACCAGCAGAGACTACAGGGCTCAACTGGGGACCGGAGGCAGCAGCACTTCAAGTACAGCAAGCCGTCCACACCAGCCATCAGGAAGGTAGCCACATAGGGCCAGGGGACGGAACACACGTCGCCCGCCAAGGCCCGAGGACACTGGACAGAGGTGCCGCTAGGTGTGAGGTACAAGGAGAGAGGCCAGAGAGGACACAGTGAAGGGGGTCCTGCTAAATGCTCCAGAGATACCTGAGGGTCGACCGAGCCCCTTAGTGCGTGAGCACAGGACGCCGTTCGCTCTTACACTGGCCCTGTCTTCTTACACTGCGACACCCCGCACTATCACCACCATCATCCATACATGCTGCCCTGAAGCTACTCTCTTCCTGTGGGGAGTTATACTACCTTGCTGCACATACCACCAGCTTCAGTGGCCTGCTCCACAGCGGCGGTTCCCAATAACCGCAATCCACAGGTGGCGTAGTCGGACTATATAAGCAGATACACATAGACTACCACTGATTTGACCGCCCTGGGTCATGAACCGGGTCACCGCCACGGTGACTACAACCCCCAGCATTTACAAGGCCCGGCTCCGGGTATCCCCACGGCCCAGGGGGCGCGTCATATCCAATTTGTATTCCAAGTTCTACCTACCCGTGATGAAGCTGCCGTAGGGTTGGTGTTTCACTTGTGGGATGGCTTCCAGCTATGATGCACATCTTCTCACTTTACTTATGGCTGTTTATTTGGTCTATTACCTAAGACCATTTATTTTGTCTGTGGACACCGGCCCATATACGTAATTTTTCATTCTCTAATCTTCACCGTCATGGTTCATTTTATATCTAATTATCCCCCTTTGTTCTGGTTTCTTCTCTTTTTTCCTTTACCCCATTTAAGACACAGTCTAGGGCTGGTATGTCAAACTCAAATACAGAGAGGGCCAAAATAAAAAACTTGGATAAAGTCGCGGGCCAATCTTGATATCTATTAACAGCCCTCGACACAGTATAGTGTGCGCCACATCGTCTTCCATGCAGTATAATGAGCCCAAAAAGTCCTCCATACAGTATAATGGGCACCACATAGTCCTCCATATAGTATAATGGGCCACATATGGTCCTCCATACAGTATAATGGGCCCAAATAGTCCTCCATACTGTATAATGGCCCCATATAGTCCTCTATACAGTTTAATGGAGGGGCGGTGCCAGCGTCACGTGCCAAATATAATCACACTGTGTGCCAGATTTGGCCCGTGGGCCAGAGTTTGACATGTGTGTCTCTAGGGCATTGTTTAATGAATTTATTTATTTTCAGCACAACATAATTATATACATATTTTGCCTTAGACTTTCAGTGCATTAACAGGGGATTTATGGTTTTTGTTGTCATCCATTGGATAAGCTCAGTTCAGTAGGGTTACTACTCTATATCTTATTGGTCTAAGAATAGGCGGATTATAATGAGGGCAATCTGGGCTACCGCCTGGGGCCCGATGCTCCGGTGGGGCCCATGGCCAGATTGCCCTCATTATAATGTGGGCACCGCATCGGCAGCGGCGCACATATACTGGCAGGCAGAGGCGGGCTGGGCCGGGGGCCCCCAGGCCGCTCCCCCAGCAGCTGAGCAGGGTCCCTGCTTCTTCTTCGGCCAGGCCAAACTTGCTTGTGTGCTGGCCCAGCCACGTCACAGCTAGGAGATACGGCCCTGTGTGCGGCCGTGTCTGCTAACATGACATCATGCAGTGCGCCCTGCACTGTTGCTTACCACTGGAGAGCAGATGGACAACTGAACCGAGCAGGGGGATGGTGAGTGACGTGTGTGTGTGTGAGAGACACAGTATGTCTGTGTGTACATGTATGATTGTGTTATCTATGTATGTGTGATATGTCTGTTTATATGTATTGTTTTTGTTTCAAATTTGTTTATGCTAAATGTTTTGCTAAACTATTAATGACGCTATATAGGTTATCTGGATTTAAATAAGAATATTTCCATCCACTGGTCGCAATCATGCAAAATAAATTGTTTAAAAGTCTCATTATAAAATTAATCGGTTCTATTTACCTTAGACTAACCAACCATTTTATGCCCTGATCACGCAGGTAAGATAGCTTCAGTATATTTATATGTGTATTAGCCTTAATAGGCATTTAAAACATAAACACATAAAAATTAAAGAATTTGTAAGTCTCCACTCTTTTTATTGTCATGTTTTGTCTAGAAAGTAGCAAACCTCCCGTGCAGTTCAGTGTTTAAATAAGGTGTTTAAATGGACAATACTGCAGAAACTATATATATTTTTTTTAACTTTGCTCTATTTAATTTCTCCTTTACTTTTCCTGGAAATTTATGAATTACAGTACCCGAGACATGGATGTGTGCCCCTACATAGATTTTTTCTCAGTCAGGAATGATTGGACCATGTTAGGACACTTCATTGACACATTAAATGGAAACAGTCAGTTTTTAATTTATTCATCCATTTCCAGGAGGAATGACACAGTATTAGCACAGCACATAGTCCATAGAAAAAATACTTTCTCGTATCATAAAAATAACAATAAATCTGTCTTAGACTAACGCGTGGACAATCTGTGAGATTATTGCCATGCACATGGAAAGGAAGCGGTTGTTGCTAGAGTATTAGGGTATGTGCATACAACATCTTTTTTTAGGTGAGTACGCGCCTAAAAAAGTGCTAAATAAACATTTAATAAAAGAGCATATGCATAAGCAGTGTAAAAATGCCTCGCAGTGTATATGTTTAGTCTTTTGAGCTTCTTTTAACCACTTCACATTTGTAGACGCAAAGTGGTTAAAAGCAGCGACTTTACCATTCTTCAGGCGGCTTCTGCTTGCAAGCATCTCATTTATTCCTATGAAAAAAAGAAATAGATAACAAAGGGCACAAAAACTTCTGAAAAGTCGTCTAAAAAAGACAATTTAAGAGAAAAGACACCGACGTGTCCTGAAGTGCCTTCCTCCTGGGAAACCCAGCGGGGACGCAGTACGCAGGAGTCTAAAAGACGTCGTGTGCACACACCCTTATACATTACCGATTGCAACTTTCTAATGATTGCACAATAAAGATTTATTTCAGGAAGTTCATGGGCGAGTGTATTATAAACCTGATTTATCATTATGAGTCACAGAGGGAAGAAAGAATTAAAGTGAATGATAAGTAGCTAAAACATTCACAAGGCTAATGCTGCATGCCAACCTGCGGTCACATTGGATTGTAATATCCTGCTGCTTCTACAATCGCAGCTAGGGCTCATTCAGACGTCTGTGTTTTTCATGGATAGAACACAATCCCATCATAATCTATGGTGGTGTTCGCCTGACCGTTCTTTTTTTTTTCTTGAACAAAATAAAAACACAGAGACATGACCGTTTTTTTTATCTGAATCACTGATCAAAATTACCCAGATACTTGTAAGTCTATGGGTCCACGAAAAGTCATTGACAGCACACATTGTCAATTTGTCATCCTTTCTTTTGTGTGCTTCATAAAATAAAAGCACTGATGTAACGCTAATGGTAAAAACTGACACAGTGCGCAAACACTGATGAAAATCTTGTTTTTACAAGCACTTTGCAATTTTTCCCATTTAACAAAATGAGACAACTCCTTTAGGACTGCATGTTTAATCTATATAAGGCCAGGTCCCCTTGTGCTAAAACGCTGCATCTTTTCCTCTGACCTTTTTCTACAAGTATTCGCAGCAAGCTGTGCAATGTCAATCTGCTCTGATTATTGCATTTTGCTCCATTTTTTATGTGTTTTCCCCTTTTTTATGCATGGTTGTTGCAGATTTGATGCTTCCTTGTTTAATGCAAAAATACCTAAAAACACATATGCATTTTTTCAGGCTCACCCACAGTTCAATAGGGTCTTTAAACTCACAGTGGGCATGGGCTTTCATGAAATCACATCCATGATGCTTGAACTGTTGATCAAAGGAGATTGCCTAAACAAAAAGTGCAGCAGAAAAAATACAGCTTTTGTGCTAAGGCTAAGTGCCCACGATGCAGAAATGCTGCATATTTTTTCCGCTTCTTGCTGGCAGGAAAAACACATGCAGATTTTACATGCGTTTTTCCTGCCAGGTAGAATCGTTTGTCAAGTGTTTTTGCATGCATTTCTGCATGCAGGTTATCAAGCGCTTTTCCAAGCGATTTTAGCATCACTTGGAAAAGTGCTTGACAACTTGGTCACCCTATATAAAGCCATGCAACCGGCATGAAAGAACCAGTATTTTCTCCTCTCGGTCTGTTCTGTTGTATGGGTCGCGGTGGTGGGAAAGGACCTGCGGTGACGTCATTGAGTCATGTGACAGGTCACGCGACCGCCGACATCAGCGGTCGTGTGACCTGTCACATGACTAAATGACGTCATGGCAGGTCCCTCACACCACCCTGACCGATACAACAGACCAGACGGAGCGGAGAAAATACCGGGAGCCATCGGAAGGTAAGTTTGAACTTTATTTTTTATTTTCAATTCTTTTTTTAACAGGTACTATGGTAACTGGGTCTGGAGGAGAGTCTCCTCTTCTCCAAACCCGGGTACCATCCGCACATAGAATCAAATAATATCCGTGTGTGCAAATGTACTGACACGGATATTATGCGTTTCAATGCAAGGCAATGGCGGCAATAACGCTGCGTGTCCGCAAAATTAATGGATATGCTGCGTATTTTTCCGCAATGATAATCAGCAGCGGAAATTTCCGCAGCATGTGCACAGCACATGCGGATAATCATTGGGGACCATGGGGCACGTATTACCAAGCTTTTTTTAAGCGTTTTCGCTGCGGAAATTCCACTGCAAAAACGCTTGAAAAATGCATAGTGGGCACGCAGCCTTAGTGGGGACATAACCTAATGTATCTTTTATGCCATAAAACAACAAATTTCCCTAAAAAATAATAGCTTTATTAAAGAGTAATTTAAAAGTGCAATATAAAGAGTTAATGCCATATAGAAGGTATCGCAAAGATAAATGGGACAAGTTAATGTGCCATATACATATACAAACATTTACAAATACATGAAGTTTATGCAAAGACCCAATGTTTACAGTGTTGACTCTTATTTTACAAGACTTCTGAAATTTGCCCTGGCATGCTCGATTTGAGCTTCTGAAAAAAATCATGACTGTTGGCAACCCATTCTTGTCTAATCAGTGAATTACAATTTCTGTGTTATTGTTTGTTCACCCACTTTTTGATCACTGAACACAGTTTCTCACTGGGATTAAAATTTGATGAATTCCCTTCCCATGGGCCCAAAAGTTCAATGTATTGTTAATGTAACACCCCTTTAAGCCGCCTCCATGGGCAGGGTGTTTGGTAGCTCTCACCTCAATATAGCGCAGTGCCTCCACCCGAATCTTGCTGGGAGTTGTAGTGGGATGCAGGAGGGTCTTCCTCTTCTGCCAGGGGTCGACTCAGGAAACCCATGTACACACTCCATATACACTCACAAAGAGATGAGGTTGAAAACTTAAAAAGTTTTGGGGAATGGCAGGTAATAATGAACAAACAATATTTACAATTGACACATATAAAGAATTAGTTAAGGCTTAGCAGTTAACCTGAATGATAGGGATGACACTTTCCCTTTAAGTAGCAACAAACACACTCCTAGCTAACACTACTAAAGTATAAATGGCTGCAGCCTAGGACAGCAACACAGTTCATTGTTGGGGCCCGGTTGCCGCGGGTTGTTGGAGCTCTTGTTTGGTGCAGATAGCAAAGAAGCAGAATATCCTTCACAGATAGTCCTTTTATAGCTAAAAGTGTGTGGAACCACAAGTCTCATAATAGCTCAGCAACAGTTCTCTTATTAACTCAACAGCAGAACCACAAGTCCCATAATAGCTACTCACTTTTCCACGTAGCTGTTCTGTAGTCACACCGTTTCCAGTCACACTGTGGGCTGGACGTTTAGCACTTACTCTGTGCCTCTTTCCCCTTCTCCACAGGATCAGACTCTCACATGTCTGACATGGTGGATTCCAGAATTCTCTCCCACTCCTCTTAGCTTCATCCTTCTTCTCCAACCTGTTCAGCCAATCAGTCTCTTCCTCTGCTGCACTTCCTCCCCCTTGATGCAGAGAGGAGTTATGTCCTCTGGGAGTTGTAGTCCAAGACAGTGAAGCATAAGATTCACCAATGTCTGCTGCTGTGAATGTCTGTGTAATCCCAGCAATTCCATTCTCTGTACACACAGATCTTACTACAGGTGTTACATTAATGAGCCACTTAGTTATCATTTTTGCCTTGTGACATGATAGTCAATTATGCTAGAAAAAGCATTATTCTTCATCAATTTGCTCCTGGATCGTTGAGAGAAGTTACTCTTGGAGGATGTTTAGATGCCATTTGGCTCCTTGTGCATGGAGTTGCCGGCCTGCTGCCTGCTGCCTTTCCTGAGCAAGCTTTGCACTGGTTTTGAACTGATTACGTAGCTGAATCTATTTTAAGAGATGGTTATGGCACTTGCTGGACTTTCTTGAGTGCCCTTCTCAGCAATTGAACCTTTATCTTTGAAGTTGTTGATGATTTGCTAAATAGTTGATTTTAGGGCAATCTTACAAGCAGCAATGTCTTTAAAGCCCTTTTAATACAATGCAGCGATGACTTGCTTCCTTGGACGTATCCATGATTAACACACAAAAAACATGATTTAAAGCACCTGCCCCTTTTAGAGCAATCAATCAGCATGCCAAAGTGATAGCTGCCCTGTCCTTGTTAACACTTGAGCTAATGAGAAGATCACTGAAATTATGTATGTGGGTCATTTTCTGGCAGGGCTGAAAAAAGTGGAAATATTTTTTTGTGAATAAGTTACATTTCATGTCAAGGAATGAGTTAGTATTTTTTTTTTATTTAATCTGATCACTCTTCATAACAATCTCGAATTAATGCAAATTGCCACTATAAAGGCTAAAGCAGCGAACGTTGTGAAAGTCAAAATTTGTATCAGTCTCAAAAATTTTGGCCATGATTGTAAGTAGCATAAAAATCATATTAGAAACAGTAGGCTGTGTGCCCAAGATGAGTGTCTAGTGAGTTTTTGATGTGCTGCATATTTTCACTGTGTCAAATACGCAACATCTTACAGTTCCAGCAAAATGGATGGGATTTATAGAAATCTCATACCCGCTGTCCTTTTTTTACTTAGCATAAACTGACCTACGGTGCAAGTTTCAAGTCCGCAACATTTCAATTTCTCTTGTGAGGACGATGAGTTTTATGTGCATAGTTTTCCCATCGCCCCTTCGATAAAGTAGGGACGTGAAACGCGCGTCAGGAGCTGTAGGGAGAGAATCATCCATGGCCTTGGACCATTATGGGTGAGCAATAGTCTTCTATATACTGCACATTGCACTTTTCTATGGATTTGACCATGGTTGGGGTTTTTGATCTGCTGCTTAATTCAATCGGATGCTTTATTCTATGCATTTCTTTGATATTCCCTCGTGGTACTCTATGAGCATTGCTCCCGTGTCCTATACATTACCGTGTATCCTCCTACAAATTTTCCATGTTTCCTCATTCTATATAGACCTCAATTATTTCTACTGTGTTTATATGTGTTTTTATGGTATCTTTTCTCAATAAATTTCTATTACGATTTTATACGGTTTGGTGGTTTATGGTTACTCCATTTCCTGTCGTTGTAGTTTCTCAGTCATTTTAGGAGTACTCCGCCTCTCTTATTGGCTTGACTTAAAAGAAATAGGGATAGCATTATAAAATAATTTTTTAGTTATGTTCTCCACCTGGTCATATATAGTGTGCTTTATGAATATTGTTTCACTGTGTTTTTCCCACAAATGCAAATCTGGAGAATGTTGCTCTAAAGTGTCTCATTTCAATAGAGTGATGGCATGCACACCACCACTGCCATCAGACTGCTGGAGAAAGGGGATTGACTGAGAAAGAATAAAGTCTCCTACCATTCAGAAGTATAAAGAAAATCCATTTATGTGAAGTCTAAAAGTATCAAAACGTGAGAAGATAACAGAGCATCAACTATTTTAATTCCTAGAGACGTGATCTGCAAACTGTCGTCTTTCAGCTGTGATGGAATACAACTCCTAATATGCTGCTGACTCGCCCCCTGGGCCGTGGGGTACTCAAGACCGGGTCTCTAGGTTGCGCGGTGCTGATGGGGGTAGTAGTGGCAACCCGGTCCCGTGCTCAGGGGGTCAAGCTAAAATGGTGGCAGTCTCTTTACAGTACAGACCAAAAGTTTGGACACACCTACTCATTTAAAGATTTTTCTGTATTTTCTTGACTATGGAAATTGTACATTCACACTGAAGGCATCAAAACTATGAATTAACACATGTGGAATTATACACTTAACAAAAAAAGTGTGAAACAACTGAAAATATGTCTTATATTCTAGGTTCTTCAAAGTAGCCACCTTTTGCTTTGATGACTGCTTTGCACACTCTTGGCATTCTCTTGATGAGCTTCAAGAGGTAGTCACCGGAAATGGTCTTCCTACAATCTTGAAGGAGTTCCCAGAGATGCTTAGCACTTGTTGGCCCTTTTGCCTTCACTCTGCGGTCCAGTTCACCCCAAACCATCTTGATTGGGTTCAGGTCTCGTGACTGTGGAGGCCAGGTCACCTGGCATAGCACCCCATCACTCTCCTTCTTGGTCAAATAGCCCTTATAGAGCCTGGAGGTGTGTTTAGGGTCATTGTCCTGTTGAAAAATAAATGATGGTCCAACTAAACGCAAACCAGATGGAATAGCATGCCGCTGCAAGATGCTGTGGTAGCCATGCTGGTTCAGTATGCCTTCAATTTTGAATAAATCCCCAACAGTGTCACCAGCAAAGCACCCCCACACCATCACACCTCCTCCTCCATGCTTCACGGTGGGAACCAGGCATGTAGAGTCCATCCGTTCACCTTTTCTGCTTCGCACAAAGACACAGTGGTTGGAACCAAAGATCTCAAATTTGGACTTATCAGACCAAAGCACAGATTTCCACTCTAATGTCTAATGTCCATTCCTTGTGTTCTTTAGCCCAAACAAGTCTCTTCTGCTTGTTGCCTGTCCTTAGCAGTGGTTTCCTAGCAGCTTTTACCATGAAGGCCTGCTGCACAAAGTCTCCTCTTAACAGTTGTTGAAGAGATGTGTCTGCTGCTAGAACTCTGTGTGGCATTGACCTGGTCTCTAATCTGAGCTGCTGTTAACCTGCGATTTCTGAGGCTGGTGACTCAGATAAACTTATCCTCAGAAGCAGAGGTGACTCTTGGTCTTACTTTCCTTGCGCGGTCCCCATGTGAGCCAGTTTCTTTGTATCGCGTGATGGTTTTTGCAACTGCACTTGGGGACACTTTCAAAGTTTTCCCAATTTTTCGGACTGACTGACCTTCATTTCTTAAAGTAATGATGGCCACTCGGTTTTCTTTACTTAGCTGCTTTTTTCCTGCCATAATACAAATTCTAACAGTCTGTTCAGTAGGACTATCAGCTGTGTATCCACCTGACTTCTGCACAACACAACTGACAGTCCCAACCCCATTTATATGCCAAGAAATCCCACTTATTAAACCTGACATGGCACACCTGTGAAGTGAAAACCATTTCTGGTGATTACCTCTTAAAGCTCATCAAGAGAATGCCAAGAGTGTGCAAAGCAGAAATTAAAGCAAAAGGTGGCTACTTTGAATAACCTAGAATATAAGACATATTTTCAGTTGTTTCACACTTTTTTGTTAAGTATATAATTCCACATGTGTTAATCCATAGTTTTGATGCCTTCAGTGTGAATGTACAATTTTCATAGTCATGAAAATACAGAAAAATCTTTAAATGAGAAGGTGTGTCCAAACTTTTGGTCTGTACTGTATATATATATACATGTGAAAGTCCGACTACGCCACCCGTGGATTGCGGTCAGGGATAACCGCCGCTGCAGGACAGGCCGCTGGGGCTGGTGTTGGTGAGCAGCACAGGAATGGTATATCTCCCCACTGGAGGAGTGTAGCCCCAGGGCAGTGTAGGTGGATGTTGGGGGTGATAGTTCCGGCTGCGATGGTCAGAATGCAGAGTCCGCTTAAACAGTTCAGGGTCTTTATTATAGCAGATGGTAATGACCCAACAACAGTACCGGCTAGAAGGGGGCCTGGATGTCTGAGAACACTCGGGAAGCCCCTCTGGTCAGAGTGAGGGTGTAGGCCTACCGTGCTCTCTATGCTCTTTCTGACTATTCCCCTCTTAGTGGTAAAATAGCCCACGTCCCTGAGCGTGCCATGTATTCTCACCCGTATGGCTTGCAACTTGGGCTCCTTTTTCCTCTGGCCTCTCTTGGCTTTGCTGGTCCCTTCTGTTGTGGCGGAGCCTCCGGGCTTTTTAGGCCAAAGGACATGAAATCCCTCGCGGATTGGTTCTCTGCTGCTGGACTTAGAGTCTTTACAGCCTCGGACCCCAATGTCCAGTAGGTAATTCTCCCTTTCTGCCAGGACAGGCTCTCAGCGCCGTACGTCCCTGGCTAGCAGTTCCTCCACTGCCTCACGACCTCCTCAGCCTGCTGCTGACCCTTACTCTCTGGGCCTAGACTCCGTCACGGTCTCAGGTCTCCCAGGTCTCTCTAACCCTGCCCCCAGTTCCAGCTTTTATAGGGCAGCCTGCTCCCCCTACTGGCCTGGGACAGGAGGCGCTGCATGCTAATTGTCCCTAACCAGGGAACCTCCCTCCTGCTCTCAGACACAGCCTTTATTATTTGTGGCATCCAGGCCTGGGGTGACACACTCAGACACCCTGCAGTTGGCAGATTATGATGGTAGTTGTAGTTTCTTCACAGTAGGAGAGCCACAGGTTGCAAGTTTAATAGTAACTAAACTGTCTCATTGATGTTTCATATTTAGCAGCCACTTTAATTGCTGGCAGATCGGTCGTGGTTTGAGATGCCTACAGATCGTGCAATAGACCCCCAAGAAGTCCACAGCTCACTCCTGTTTGAGTGCGCACACCCCCCGACTACAAATCCAATAGAAAGCATGGGCTATGCTTTCTATTGAATTTGTACTATGGAACTGCGCGCTCCTGTCGGCTGAGTTGTGGACTTCTTAGGGGTCTATTGCATAATTGATGGGGGTCTCAGAACCCGGACCCCACCTATCTGCAGGCAATTAAAGTTCCGACTTAATATGAAACATCAGTAAAAAAAGTTTAGTTATATTATGTAAGGAACCACCTTTTACATTGATAAAAAATCCACAGTCATTGACATGCCCAAACCAAAGGACACGCAAAAATGTATGTTGTAAAATTAGGTAATTTAATATTTTGTGCATATTATATAAACATTTCGATGTGATCTCCTAAGACCTTATTATGACCTTACAATCCTTTGCGTACAGTAATAGTCATGATCATAAAGTCCTTCTTAGCCGTATCAGCTGCTGGGATGGCTGAACATGAATGATTCCTCTGTGTTGGATGGAAAAAAACAAGCTTGCATAAATATTTGTAAAATGGATTTCCAGTGGATCAAGAACTGATGAATTGCTCTAGAAGCTTTCCATGTAAGCCACAGGCAAAAGTTTATATTGCCAAAAATAAGTTTAACCCTCTAATTATATAATTACAGTTCAGCGATGTATATATATATGTATGTATATATAGATTCTCTCTTTGCTCGAGTTTTCCTTTGACCTTTACTGCAATATTAAAGTTCTGCATTCTAGGAATGCAAATTATGGCATAAGACATTACAGTGAAGCTCATGTATTGTTATTCCAAAGCAACCATACACATCAGATAAAAGTTGTCCAGACTGTTTAGGCAATATCAGTGAACCATCCGAGGTATATGGGGCCTCTTGATAGAGAGATCTATGGAGCTTGGAGATCTTGGAGATAAGCCGCTGCCACACTCTTCTCTGTTGTAGAACATTAGGATAGGTCATCAATGTCTAATCGGTGGGGGTGTGACACCTGGCACTCCCGCCGATCAAGTTGTTCTCTGTGTTTGCAGTGGCCGGAACTGACTAGTTATGGAGCTGTATAGTGGCCGCGGTCGGGCACTGCACATCCGCCCCCTATTGCTTTGAATAGTCATTACTGTGGTTTCCCTGATTAAGTAGTTGGTCCAACTTCGAAACACGTAGAGAATAAACCATATGGTTAAATTTCATTAATGTCATTGGTTTCTTGAATCCAACATTGGCATTGGAGACTACCACCCCAACTCTCCGACTACTTGTTCTGCACAACGGGATTTCCTGGCTTGAGGGTGCAGCAGCAGTTGATATACCTTGATTCCTTAGTTGTTTGGCCCACTCATCTTTGCAGAATTGTTGTAATTCATCCACATAGGAGGGCTTCCAAGCATGAACTGCCTTTTTAAGGTCATGCCACAGCATCTAAATCGGATTAAAGTCACGACTTTTACCAGGCCACTTCAAAGTCTTAATTATGTTTTTTCTTAAGCCATTTAGAGGTGGACTTGCTGGTGTGTTTTTGATCATTGTCCTGCTGCATAACCGAAGTGCGCATCAGCTTGAGTTTTTGGTAGAGAGCAGAATTCATGGTTCCATTTACCCCAGCAAGTCTTCCAGGTTCTGAAGCAGCAAAACAGCCCCAGACCATCCCACTACCACTATGATATTTTACTGTTGGTATGGTGTTCCTTTTCTGAAATGCTGTGTTACTTCTACAGTAGATGCAATGGGACATACACCTTCCAAAAAGCTCCACTTTTGTCTCGTCAGTCCACAGAGTATTTTCCCAAAAGTCTTGGCAATCATCAAAATGTCTTTTGGCAAAACTGAGACGAGCCTTTATGCTCTTTTTGCTTAGTAGTGGTTTTCGTCTTGGAACTCTGCCATGCATGCCATTTTTGCCCAGTCTCTTTCTTATGTTGCAGTCATGAACACTGACCTTAACTGAGGCAAGTGATGCCTGAAGTTCTTTGTATGTTGTTATGGGGTCTTTTGTTAGCTCTTGGATGAGTCGTCGCTGAGCTCTTGGGGTAACTTTGGTCGGCCGGCCACTCCTGGGAAGGTTCACAATTGTTCCATGTTTTCGCCATTTATGAATAATGGCTCAAACTGTGGTTAACTGGAATCCCAAAGCTTTAGAAATGGCTTTATAACCTTTTCCAGACTGATAGATCTCAATTACTTTGTTTATCATTTGTTCCTGAATTTCTTTGGATCACAGCATGATGTCTAGCTTTTGAAGATCTTTTGGTCTACTTCACTTTGTCAGGCAGGTCCTATTTAAGTGATTTCTTGATTGAGAACAGGTGTAGCAGTAATCAAGCCAGGGTGTGGCTAGGAAAATTGAACTCATGTTCCCAAAGACGTGATAAACCACAGTTAATTTATGTTTTGGGGGGGGGGGGGCAAACACCTTTTCACACAGGGCACTGTAGGTTTGGATTTCTTTTTCACTTAATAATAAAGACCATCATTTAAAAACTGCATTTCGTGTTTGCTTGTGTTATCTTTATCTAATATTTAAATTTGTTTTGTGATCTGAAACATTTAAGTGTGACAAACATGCAGAAGAATAAGAAATCAGGAAAGGGGCAAAAACGTTTTCATACCACTGTATACAGTTATATGAAAAAGTTTGGGCACCCCTATTAATCTTAAGCTTAATGTTTTATAAAAATTGGTGTTTTTGCAACAGCTATTTCAGTTTGATATATGTAATAACTGTTGGACACAGTAATGTTTCTGCCTTGAAATGAGGTTTATTGTACTAACAGAAAATGTGCAATCTGCATTCAAACAAAATTTAACAGGTGCATAAGTATGGGCACCTCACCAGAAAAGATCCTCCTTTTGCAAAAATAATAGCCTCTAGTCGCTTCCTGTAGCTTTTAATGATTTCCTGGATCCTGGATGAAGGTATTTTTGACCATTCCTCTTTACAAAACAATTCCAGTTCAGTTAAGTTTGATGGTTGCCAAGCATGGACAGCCCTCTTCAAATGATCCCACAGATGTTCAATGATATTCAGGCCTGGAGACTGGGATGGCCATTCCAGAACATTGTAATTGTTCCTCTGCATGAATGCCTGAGTAGATTTGGAGCGGTGTTTTGGATCATTGTCTTGCTGAAAGATCCATCCCCTGCGTAACTTCAACTTTGTCACTGATTCTTGAACATTATTGTCAAGAATCTGCTGATACTGAGTGGAATCCATGCGTCCCTCAACTTTAACAAGATTCCCGATGCCGGCATTGGCCACACAGCCCCAAAGCATGATGGAACCTCCACCAAATTTTACTGTGGGTAGCAAGTGTTTTTCTTGGAATGCTGTGTTTTTTTGCCGCCATGCATAACGCCTTTTTGTATGACCAAACAACTCAATCTTGGTTTCATCAGTCCACAGGACCTTCTTCCAAAAAGAAATTAGCTTCTCCAAATGTGCTTTTGCATACCTCAGCCGACTCCGTGGCGTGCTTGCAGAAACGGCTTCTTTCGCATCACTCTCCCATACAGCTTCTTGTGCAAAGTGAGTTGTATAGTTGACCGATGCACAGTGACACCATCTGCAGCAAGTTGATGCTGCAGCTCTCTGGAGGTGGTCTGAGGATTGTCCTTGACTGATCTCACCATTCTTCTTCTCTACCTTTCTGATGTTTTTCTTGGCCTGCCACTTCTGGCCTTAACAAGAACTGTCCCTGTGTTCTTCCATTTCCTTACTATGTTCCTCACAGTGGAAACTGACAGGTTAAATCTCTGAGACAGCTTTTTGTATCCTTCCCCTGAACAACTATGTTGAATAATCTTTGTTTTCAGATCATTTGACAGTTGTTTTGAGGAGCCCATGATGCCACTCTTCAGAGGAGATTCAAACAGGAGAACAACTTGCAAGTGGCCACTTTAAGTAGCTTTTCTCATGATTGCATACACCTGGCTATGAAGTTCAAAGCTCAATGAGGTTACAAAACCAAAAAAAGTGCTTTAGTAAGTCAGTAAAAAGTAGGTAGGAGTATTTAAAACAAGAAAATGATAAGGGTGCCCATACTTATGCACCTGTCAAATTTTGTTTGAATGCAGATTGCACATTTTCTGTTAGTACAATAAACCTCATTTCAAGGCAGAAACATTACTGTGTCCAACAGTTATTACATATATCAAACTGAAATAGCAGTTGCAAAAACACCAATTTTTATAAAACATTAAGCTTAAGATTAATAGGGGTGCCCAAACTTTTTCATATAACTGTATATGTGAAACCAGTCTTACTGATCTGTTTTCCTAAGTCTTATATATAAAATCTGATGGATTGAGCCTTCAATGGTGCTGCGCAAAGTCACATGGCTTATACCTGTGAAAAGGAGCTGCAGTGACTATAAAGAACATTGAGGATAACTTTCCATAATCAAGACGGAACCTAAGACTTTGTGTTGAAGCATTGCCCTTATATACATCTTCTGCTGTGTTACAGGCTCTAATCCAGTACTTTGAAGTTTTCTGATTAATGTTTTAAACTGAGCCAAAAGTTAAAAGTAAAGTTTTAGTTTGACCAGTGTTTAGTTTTACAGCTCTTATAAAATAAATTTTGTTTATATAGTTGTTAATTTATATTTTTTTTTTTACTTTACATTAGCTATGAAATCAAAACTAATGTCCTGATTTTAGATCCCATCAAACTATCTTGGCAGCTTCACTTCTGCTTGTGTTTCGATATAATCAAAACGTTTCCTCCCATTTCTGTGTCCTTGATATAATGAAGGAACTTACAGTCAGACTGGACCGACAAAGCAGCTGAATTTCCTATTGAACTGGGCCTGACAGGCAGACATTTTCATTACGTGGTGACACATAGAATGGGAGGATCTTCAACAAATGTGTGAATGAAGCTACCAAGACTGAAAGAGGTGGTCTAAAATTGAGACATTGATGTCAATTTCATAGTTCACGGCAGTCAAACAAGTGCTTTTAACATTAATTTAAATTGCGCAAGTTATTTAGTAAAGATATGTATATTAGGTTGTGAAAAATAAAATAATTACAAGGCAAGCATGAGAGCGTAGGCGGTCAAGTTGAAGTAAGGGGAGGAATAGATTTAAAAAATACTTTTTAGACGGGAGGGATGGAGTCAGGACAGGCACTGCAGGAAGAGATAATTGCAGATAAATGATAAGGTGACCAGCTGCCCCTTTATTGGGAACCACTCATGAGATGGATGGAAATGTACAACATGTATTAGAAGTAAGAATGTTAGGGATTAGTGGGTAAATTTGGAGGCAGAAGCAATTAAAGAGGACCTCTCATCAGGTCAGATTTTGCTCTTATGTTACACTCTTCAACATTGAAATTGCAACACCAGAAGGAAAAGTTGTGGAATGATGGAAATCACGGGATCGATAGACATGGTAATGATATAAAAATGATGAAAAAATGGAAACAACAGTTTCAAACATCTTGATTAATTCAGTATTGAGTATAAGCGCCAATTGTAGCAATACACACCCTTACATGTGTTAGTGGTGACAGATCATGTATAAGATCATCTATAATTTAAAGGTGTGACCTGCTTTAAAACTTTAAAATCCCAAAGCTTGAGCTCCTTAAACTTGTTAAAGTATAAAAGTAAACGACTCTTTTAATGACTTTTTATCTGGCTATGTATTTTGTCACTTAACTCATGATGAAGCCGCTTATGTTATGTTCTGCTACCAGAGCTAAGGAAAGAGAGGAGATCTGTCCCTACGATAGAACTCAGCTGAATCCCTACGATGTAACAGGGAACCTGATCCTGCGATCAGACCTGCTAAAGTCCTAAGCTAGTCTGTACGGAGACCTATAGATGTGGGGAAGGAATCCCTACAAGTACTAAGGACTGGGAGGAAAATGGGACACCTCCTAACAGAAATAGTAGCAGACAGACGAACAAACAAAATATATAGAACATAGAGGTCCGTAGACCAAGCAAACTAACAGAGTTAGATACAGAGCACAGGCTAGCTAGAAAGTAGTTATACAATGAAGTCCAGCAAAGCCAGAAGGGCGGAGCAGGATTAAATAGGCCAACAAGGTCATGTGACCAGCAAAGGAAAAAACCTAAGAGCAAGGTTCTAACAGTACCCCCCCTACTAAGAAGATCCTCCGGATCCCCTAGGACCAGGCTTATCAGGAAATCTCCTGTGAAACGCTCTGATAAGTCTGGACGCGGAAACATCATCTGACCTCACCCAAGAGTTATCCTCGGGTCCGAAACCTTTCCAGGCCACAAGATACTGCAAACTACCTCTATACCGTCTAGAGTTAAGGATGCGAGAAATTTCATATTCCCCGTCCTCCACCACCGGAGGAACAGAGGCAGAGGCGTCACCATCCGACACAACAGCTTTTTTTAACAGAGAGACATGAAATACCGGATTAATTCTCCAGGAGGTAGGAACCTCCAACCTAACAGCAGATTAAGGTGCTTCAGGTTGTCAACCAAAGGGCCCTACAAACTTGGGACCCAATTTCTTAGAAGGAATCCTCAACCGCAGATTCCTAGAGGACAACCAAACCATGTCACCAACAGCGAACAAAACCTCCTGTCGTTTCCTATCAAAGTAGTCTTTAGATTTTCTGTTGGCCTCCTGAAGATTACCACGCACATCCGTCCAAACTCTCTCCAAATCACCGGAAAAATTCTCCTCCTCAGGCACGGCAGATCCCAACTTGGAGAACGACCCAAACGACGGATGTCTCCCAGAACAACAAAAAAAAGGCGAACAACCAGCAGAAGAAGATGTATGATTGTTCAGAGCAAATTCAGCAAGTGGCAGAAACTCAGACCACCCCTCTTGATTGTCTGCCACAAAACAACGCAAGAACTGCTCAACATCCTGGTTTTTCCTTTCTGTCTGGCCATTAGATTCAGGATGATATCCGGACGAGAACGACAAATGAACTCCCAACCTGTCACAAAAGGCACGCCAAAAACGAGCCACGAACTGAGGACCCCTATCAGAAACAATGTCAGTAGGAACGCCATGAAGTCTGACAATTTCCTTGACAAAGGCCTTAGCGAGAGTTTTAGCGCAGGGCAGTTTGACAAAGGGAACCAAGTGACACATCTTGCTAAAACGGTCCACGACCACCCAGATAACAGTAAAACCCTCAGAGGGGGGAAGGTCAGTTATAAAGTCCATAGCCAAATGTGTCCAAGGAGCACTGGGAACCTCCAAAGGACAAAGCAACCCCGCAGCAGGAGTATGTGAGGACTTAGATCTAGCACATATAGTACATTGACGCACCCACTTAATGACCTCCTTCTGCCATCCAGGCCACCAAAAACTGCGACCCACCAGTCTCTTGGTCTCAGAGATTCCGGGATGACCTGCCAACCGAGACTCGTGACACTCAACAAACAAATCTCTCCTAAAGGTCCCAGGCACAAACAACCTCCCATGAGGAGTGTTAGATGGGGCATTCTCCTGTGATTTAAGAATCTCATCTTCCAAAACGGAGTCCAAAGCAGCTATCACAACACCTTCTTGTAAAATGTTCTCCTCTTTCTCAGCACCGACTATGGGAGAAAAACTGCGAGACAAGGCATCCGCCTTAACATTCTTAGTACCAGGGATGTAAGTAACGGAGAAATTAAACCGCGAGAAAAACAGTGCCCACCTAGCCTGACGGGCATTCAGGCGCTTGGCAGCATCAAGATATATCAGATTTTTATGATCCGTAAGAACCTGAACGGGAAATTCCGCACCTTCCAAGAAGTGGCGCCAGTGTTCAAATGCGAGTTTAATAGCCAGCAATTCCCGATTACCAATATCGTAATTCTGTTCAGTCTCCGAAAAATTTTTTGAAAAAAAGGCACAGGGATGTAATCCATCCCCGTTATCCTGAGACAATACTGCGCCAACCCCCACAGAGGAAGCATCAACCTCAACCAAAAACGGCTTAGTCACATCAGGCTGCATAAGGATGGGAGCAGAGGTGAACCTCTCCTTGAGATACACAAAAGCTTCAATGGCCTCAGAAGACCACTGAACCGCATCAGCACCTTTCCTGGTGAGATCGGTCAGAGGTTTGACAATACTAGAAATTTTTTTTATGAATTTTCTGTAATAATTGGCGAAACCTAAAAACCTCTGTATCGATTTCAAACCAATAGGCCTAGGCCATTCCTGTACAGCTTGAACTTTCACCGGGTCCATCTCAAAACCATCGCTGGAGATAATGTAACCCAAAAAACTAATTCTCTGTACAGCGAACTCACATTTCTCCAGCTTAGCAAAAAGCGAATTGTCCATTAATAACTGTAATACCTCACGTATGCTCCGCCAATGAGACTCCAGATCCGGCGAATAAATCAAAATGTCATCCAAATACACAACCACATTTTTGCCGATCAAAGGTCTAAGGATGTCATTAATAAGATTCTGAAAAAATGCAGGAGCATTAGTAAGACCAAAAGGCATAACCAGATTCTCAAAATGACCCACAGGAGTGTTAAAAGCAGTCTTCCATTCGTCACCCTCCTTCATGCGCAACAGATTGTATGCCCCCTTAAGGTCAATTTTAGAGAACCACTTGGCCCCCATTAACTGGTTAAACAGATCAGGAATCAATGGCAGTGGGTAAGGATTGCGTACAGTAATTTTGTTAATCTCACGAAAATCCAGACAAGGAAGTAAACCGCCGTCCTTTTTTTTTACAAAAAAAAATCCAACCGCCACAGGAGACTTAGAAGGCCTAATGTGACCGGCGGCCAAACTTGTCTGTATGTATTCCTCCAAAGCCTTCCTCTCAGGAACAGTAAGGTTAAATAAACGACTTTTAGGAAGAGTCGCTCCAGGTACAAATTCAATAGAACAATCATAGTCTCTATGGGGAGGCAAAACCTGCGATTCCTTCTCAGAAAAAACTCTCCAAAAATCCTGAATAGGAACAGGCAATTCTCCCCTATCCAAAGCTGCAATACGCCCGTTACAACACTTGTCATAACATTTATGGCTCCAGGATTTAATTTCACTGGTAGACCAATCCAGTACAGGATTGTGAAATTTTAACCAGGGCAATCCCAATATTACTGGAGAAGGCAAGTTATTCAAAACTACCAAATCCAATTTCTCATGGTGAACACCATTAATAGTGAGAGGAAATTCACAGACCTTGAGAGTAATATTCTTCAAAGGGGAACCATCCACAGAAACCACAGCAATGGGGGATGATAAAGGTTCGGGTTTTAAATTGAGTCTTTCCAAGAATCCCCCATCAATTACATTCAGAGTAGACCCGCAATCAACAAACACCCGAAATTCCATTAATTTTTCCTGAGCAATCGTGGAAGCAGCTAAAAATACACCCTTGGAATTTAAACAGGCAATACGGGCATGACTGACCATTTTTTTTTCTTTCTTCATACGAAGCTCACAGCCTTTAATCAAATGACCAGATTTTCCGCAATAGAAACACAAGCCTTCAAAAAATCTACGGTCTTTTTCTTGAGAGCGAGGTGCCACCGATCCAATCTCCATCGGTTCACCACTGTTAGTACACACATTCTCATAACCAGAAACTGACATAGCAGAGGATTTGCTCTCATTAACCCTTGCACACAGTCTCCTATCCACCCGTATAGCTAATTGCATAGCCTGTTGCAAATCTTCAGGTGTAGGATAAGCAATTAGCAGGTCTTTAACCCTTTCATTGAGCCCAGCAAGAAATAGACTTTTCAGAGCAGAATCGTTCCACCCTGTTTGAGTAGACCAACGACGGAAATGAGTACAATATTTTTCCACATTACCTGATCCCTGTTTCAAACGTCTCAACTCAGTCTCAGCTGATGCGACACGGTCAGGATCATCATATAATAGTCCCAAAGCAGAAAAAAAACTATCCACTGATCTGAAGCATGCATCACTAGGTTGCAAAGAAAAGGCCCACTCCTGAGGCTCTTTGCGCAAAAGTGACATTATGAACCCTATGCGCTGGGATTCATCCCCAGAGGACTTGGGTCTCAAACGAAAATACAATAAGCAAGCATTTTTAAATGAAAAAAATTCTCGGTGTTCACCAAAAAATAAATCCGGCAAACATACCTTAGGCTCCAAGAAATGTGCTCCAGGACAGTTACTCACGTGCTGACGGAGCTCGGCCACCTCCAGAGAGAGTCCCTGCAGGCGATGAGCCAAATCCTGAACCGACACCATGATGGAACAGAAAAATCTTTCCTTAGAGAATTTGCAGGCTGGACTTACTGTTATGTTCTGCTACCAGAGCTAAGGAAAGAGAGGAGATCTGTCCCTACGATAGAACTCAGCTGAATCCCTACGATGTAACAGGGAACCTGATCCTGCGATCAGACCTGCTAAAGTACTAAGCTAGTCTGTACGGAGACCTATAGATGTGGGGAAGGAATCCCTACAAGTACTAAGGACTGGGAGGAAAATGGGACACCTCCTAACAGAAATAGTAGCAGACAGACGAACAAACAAAATATATAGAACATAGAGGTCCGTAGACCAAGTAAACTAACAGAGTTAGATACAGAGCACAGGCTAGCTAGAAAGTAGTTATACAATGAAGTCCAGCAAAGCCAGAAGGGCGGAGCAGGATTAAATAGGCCAACAAGGTCATGTGACCAGCAAAGGAAAAAACCTAAGAGCAAGGTTCTAACAGCTTACAGGAACTGTGATACACTTGTGGCCTTAGTGTCCCCCTGTCTCATAAGAATCTATACGTACTTCTACTATTGGTGATATTTCTCTATTTAAGCACTAACTTCTCATCATCGGCACTGATTTTGCACAGTCTTGTTCTGCTGTTATTGCTTACTCTTTACTGAGTCTTATTGATGATCATTTCTAAAGTGTCTTATTGACCTTTTAATTAAGAATTTTGAAAGCGTTTATCCTGCTAGACAATATGAATTATTTATACTACTATGCATTGATGCACCACTAATAGCAGCTGACCATGCAACCACTGTGTGGCACGGGAGCTGGGCGAGACCGGTGCTGAATGGCACAGCCTCACTCCCGCTCAGAATTTGGATTTAAATGGAGTTGTCTGTTTCCTGCAACACCATACAGCTTGTGCATCTGAGTCTCAGTTTATCAGGCTCAATGACACCTTTAGATTACGCCTGCTATACAGAGCCTCAGCTCACAGGCTGCAAATACTGGAACAACGTATTGGTGTATGAGGGCTAAGGGAGTATCTTTTCATTTTTCCAACATACTGTGTGGTGGGCTGTAGCGGCCATCAAACTGTGTGGGGTGACTGTGGACGCCATCATTCTGTGTGATGTGCAGTGGGGGCAATTATACTGTGTATGGAGCTGTAGTGGCTATAATACTGTATGGGGGATTTGGGGACTATCAGACTGTTTGAGGGGTTGTGGTGGCCATCATATTTTATGATAGGGCTGTGGAGGCAATTATACTGTGAGTGAGGACAATGGAGGCCATAATATTTTGTGCGGGGGTCAGTAGGGTCCATCATACTGTTTGAGGGGCTGTGGGATCATCATACTGTGTTTGGGGTGCTATGAGTGCCATCATACTGTATGGGGGGCTGTGGAGTCATCATGAGGTATGTTGGAAGCTGTGGGTGCCATCATAGTGTGTTTGGAGGGCTGTGTGACCATCATAAAGTGTGGATTGGCTGTGGGGGTCATCACACTGAATGGAAAAGCAGTGGGGCCATCATACTATATGGGGGAGCTGGGATTATAATAATGTGTATTGGGGGCTGTGGATGCCATCATACTGTATATACTGTAGATTTTTTTGCAGCATGTTATAATCAATATTGTGCATCATGTGTATGGTCCTATACTTCTTTTTCTGCAGTTATTGATATTTTGGGGCTCCTGATGAACTTTTAACTTTATGCTCTTCATTGGTGATGCCATCTATATTTTTCTTTGGTTTATTATTTAACTGACATGGCAAACTATAGGAAGTAATGATATGGCTGTGCTTTTGAAATCTCCAACTTTGGTTACCAAAATAAATTGTTTAGTGAATTACCAGATTAAATGAATTTAACTATTTTTTTAATCTAATATCAACTGAATTCTGTCTTCTTGATCAATTGAGTGAAATTGAGGAGGAGAAAACGTTTACAATGTATTTTCTAGCATTTACACTTTGGGTAAAGTATGGTCATGGATATTACTCTGCTCAGGAATTCCTCAATGACTTTTATGTTCTGAATATGGCCAAAGTGAACTGCTCTGAACTGGTCTGGATGCTCCACAGATCAGAGGAGTTGGATTACACATGGATGTTAAGATTAATTGTTGTTTACGTCACTGTGTAGAGATTAATTATCTGAATGGTTATATGGCTCGATAGAGCAGTACATAATATTTTTTCAGTGCAGGAATACAGAGAAATAACCGTTTTATATATGTATGTTTAAAAACAGACCAACATTAAGTTCAACCCTTCTTAGACATAGGTATTTGGTTGGGAGGAATGCAGATCAGAAGTCATCAAACATTGCAAAAAATAGCACAGAACCGGCATGTGAAAACTCGTCACAAGTAGAGATCAGTTAATCGATTCAACGTGAATCTAATTTGTGTCAAATTTTTAGGAATCTGCTGAACCCTGGCAAATTTGAAAAATGTATGATTTGCTTTGAGAAAATTGTCTAAAATGGGCACTTTTATTTTACACATTGCAGAATATTACATTAGTCAGAGAAGACTCACATGGCACACGACATTCAACATGGCAAGGAGGGCTTTTCCATATGGCCTTATAGCTATATATCACAGGGCACAGCACAGGCAGGATAGACTATCATAACCTGTATAAAAGTCAAGGCAAGAAATGCAGCAGCCAGTGAATCTAGAAAGTGAGAGGACATCACAGCTCACAACTTAGTCATAGAGATAGGGAGAGAAAGCCATAAAACACAAAAAAAACTGTGCAGATAGTGCATAACAGCATTGCAGGAAAGAAGGATAGTATGTGAGGAAAAGAGAATAGTGTCATACATGTTTTTCAGGGCAATTTTGTAAAGATAGGTAAATGGCTTAGAAATATGGAGTTAAAGCTATAACACACTGAATAAACTATACACATAGTGTGTGTTACAGTGCAACAATGAGGAATATTAGTGCATGAAAGAAGGAAGATAAAAGAGATTTAATTAGGGAGAGAGAGGAGAGCCACTGTGTTACTGGTCTTCTGTCCGGTTACCCATATGTTGAGGTCACTTTCACATTAATAAGGCTCTGTATGCATTTAAGAGCATGAAAATTGTTGAAAACAGTCCTATGAGGCCTCAGAGTGTTACACATGTCTTTTCAGGGTAATTTGGGGCTTAGCAGACCTTTCAATTCACTTAAATCAATTTTTATGGAAAAAATTGGCAAAACTGACAAATTTGATTTTTAAAAGATTTGCTCATATCTAATCTCAAGTTGAATAAAACTAATTCTCATAGTTTTATTCAACTTGGAGTTTTATGCTACCACGGGCAGCATGAATCAGACACATATGTAGTGAATGCATACCATTCATAAACAGATGTAAAGCGGACTGTGCTAGCTGTGTGACTGTTAGCTGTTAGTGCTGCAGTTTGGTGACATGGTCACTATCAGAAAATGTGCATTCATGTGCATGGTATGCATTCACTACATATCTCAGCATTACAGCAAATTTCTGATGAAGGTCTATGATTAGCCGAAACGTAAATTAAGCTGTTTATCATGGACTGTCCTTGATTGTTAATAAATCCACAATTCTTGCATAGCATCCTATTGCGTGCAGAGTTTCACAACTACTTATACAGTATTATGGATTGGAACCCTACTCGAGCACCTCACCACATGCCACCGGAGTGCCGTATTTACTGTGCATAGATTGGAAAAGTTAGGCTCGTTTACTTTAGTTTAGAAAAAAGATAGCTCTGAGGAGATAAATATATGGGTGCTTAATAGAAAGGACTGGCACATGACTTATTCCTTCCAGAGACCTTACAAAGGAGAAGGGGGCAGTCAATATGGGTGAAGAAAAGGTGATTCCAGCAGCTAACTAGGAGAGGGTTCTCTACAGTCAGAGCAGTCAGACTATGGAATGCCCTAACACAAGTGGTAGTGATGGCAGACACTATATCAACTTATACAAAAGGGCTGGATGATTTTCTCACGACAAATGGCATTGTGGGTTATAAATAATATAGTGATCGATAATATATAACTAGTGCAGAAATCCTGAACTTGATGGACCCGAGTTTTTTTTCAACCTATATAATTACCGTATTTTTCTGACTATAAGTATAGTATGCATCCCAAATTTTGGGGTGGAAAATAGGAAAAAAAATATTTTTTACAAGATGGGGATCCGTTTTATAGTCTGAATAGGTATCTTACCTGGGTGGGGGGGCGGTGGAGCGGGGGTCACATGAGGCAGGATCCTTCAGGAAGCTGGCAGAAGTGGAGGAATGCTCCGGACCCTAGATGCGAGAAGCCGGTGTTCCAGCAGCGGGGAGTTGCGATGGTGGTGACGCAGGGTCGCAGGACCCTCCTTTCCCTCCCTCTGGAACCTGGCAGCTGCAGCAGAAGAGGTGAGATGCTGCGGGGATGGTGCCTGGCTGGAGGTCGGTGTCTGGCTGTTGGCTGGGGCCTGGTGGGGGGCGGTGCCTGGCTGTGGGCCTGTTTCATGGGGTTGGGGGCCTGGTACCTGGGGCTAGGGGCCTAGTGCCTTGGACTGGGGGCCTGGTGCCTGGAGGCCTGGTGGTGGGAGCCTGGTGCTGGGGGCCTGGTGCCTGGGTCACGGGGCCTGGTGCCTGGGGCTGGGAGCCTGGTGCTGGGGGCCTGGTGCTTGGTGCTGGGGGCCTGGGGCTTAGGGCCTGGCGCTGGGGGCTTGATGCTTGGTACTGGGGGCCGGGTGCTGGGGGCCAGGGCCTGGTGCTGGGGGCCGGGGCCTTGTACCGGGGCCTGGTACCGGGGCCGGTGTCTTGCTGTGAGTTGCGTGGCAGAGCAGCGTGAGGGTCTCCAGTGGCTGCGGCCATCTTTCTGAAGCTGTGATCTATAGGAAAATGGCCGTCGGCGTTGCAGAGCGCATGTGCTGGCTCCGGCAGCCATTTTCTTGTAAATCACAGCTTCAGGAAGATGGCCACGGCCACCGGAAACCGCTCACGCAGCTCTGCCTCACAACCAGACACCGGCCCCGGTACCCGGCCAGGCCCTGGCCCCCAGCCAGATATCGGCCCGCCTCACCTCTTCTTCTACTGCCGCCGCAGCCTTCCTGTTGGAGGTAGAGAACGGAGGGCCCTGCGATCCCGCTCCACCACCACCGCACCACCAGTAAGTTACGTCCGGACCATAAAACACCCCCCCCATTTTCCTCCCAAATTTAGGGGAAAAGAAGTGCGTCTTATGGTCCGAAAAATACAGTATATAACAATGTAACAGTCACAAATTAGTTTCTGTGGCCTCTGCTCATCTCTCACCATGACCCGCAGAGATAGACGATTTGTCTTTTTTATTTAATCATATGAAAATAGATTATTTTTCTATAGCGGAACTTCCAAAGTGAAACTTACCCAGAAAAAAATGTAGATAATGACGACTGCACGAGCAGGGACAAGTGTCATCAGCGTGTGCTTCCAAAATTTACAGCATGAAGAGAGATGGGATTTTTTTCCATACTCTGATCTTCAGGGTCATGGGATGAAACTTGTTTATTTCCCATCACGTTACTGGAATAGACCCAAGAACGTGTTCAACCAAGAGCTTGTATAAAACTTCTCTAGGAGAAATCTACTCTGCATGACATCCAAAAAGGGGAATATGAAGAAGAGAAAGATAATCGATCATGGTGACACCTCACAGCACTGAGCAGTATATGAAAACAGATTTTTATGTTTTACTAGTGTAAAAAGCAGAACTGACTCCATTATCGCTGCATTAATCACTTTCGGCCTAACATATCAATGTTGTTTGAAAGAAACCACTGTTATTGTCCATAGCAACCAATCAGAGCCCAGCTTTTATTTTTTAAGCTGCTCTGATAAAATGAAAACTGAGGAGTGATTGGTGGCTATAGGCAACAAAGACTTTTCTTTTGGACAGTTTTGATATATTTTCTCTTAGTTAGATTTGAAGTCATGGGAACCGTTCCTAGGACTCTATGCTGGCCCATGATATATATTATATTACCCAGGTCTAGGAGCCAGCTCCAAAAGTTAGATGTAACCTAGAATAATAACAATGGGAAGAAACACTGCAATAAGTAAATAAATAGTAACACATGTAACATAGGGTACTTAGTTGACATTTTTTTTATGTTTGTTTTTTTCCAGTACAATGAGTAGAGTAGGGGCCGATCATGTGCACCTCCACCTTATTCAGGAAGAACCTCAACCGAAGTTCCAGTGCCCCAGTGGTCAGACTCTCAGCGATCAGCATGTAATCACCTATCCTGTGCTTAGGAGATAACTTGCTATTTTTGTAATAATTCTCTTTGTCTTTTGTGACCTGGTGGGGTGCATGTCCTTTCTGTCTCTCAAGTACTAAAATTTTGACTTGGATTTCGGAATCCCATCTTTTACCATAGACAAGAGGGCCTATCAAGAGCACCTCTCTGAACCCTACACATCCTTGTATTACATGAACAGATCATTGATTTCATTGGACACTGTCTAATATTTGAATATTTATTGATTGGGGCCCTGACATTTTACAGCTAATTGTTCAGAGACCTTACATTGTGATCAGCATACCTTGGGTATCTTTAAAAAGAGAATTATTTTAGCAGATTTAACCGCAACAATCTACCAGTAAAGAATCTTTATGATATTAGCATGGTAGTAAATTTTTTTTTTTTCTTTAGTTCATTGAAAAGAATCACAAATAAAAGAAAGTTATTCTCCCACCTCTCCTCCTGATCCCTCTTTGACTGGTTACAATTTGGCTTCCAACCGCATCATTCAACCGAAACTGCCCTAACTAAAGTCACCAATGACCTGCTAATAGTGTTGAGCGAGCATGCTCGACACTGCTCGTTTCTCGTCCGAGCATCTCACTACTCGGAATGTTCGGCGAGCACCGAGCATTTCCGGGTACCTCGGGCGGGAGCTCGGGTCTCCGCCCTGCAAGTTTGACGCTCTTTACAGAGCCAATGAACATGCAGGGATTGCCAGCCAGTCACTGTAATGCCGCAGCCATGTTGTTTGTCGGCATTACATTGATTGGCTGGCCGCACAGCGTCACCTCGAGTATTTAAAACCGGGCGCCACCATCTTGGACACAGTCGCTCCGGATCAGACAGTGTAGAGAGGGTGCTGCTGAGTTAGGGAGAGATATATAGTGCGAAATAGGTAGTGTAGGGTCTCTAAAGCCTGCCAAATCAAACAAACAGTCCTTCTCAGAATTAATATCCATAACAGATATCAGGCAGGCAGGCAGGCTGTATAGGAGACGCAGTGGTTATACCAGCAAACGCTGCATTACAGTCCTGTGTGCTCCGATTGGTCAAATTGGTAGACGTATCACCCCGATCTCAGGGGCCAGGAAAGATTATTATTTTTTTCATCTAAATCCTGTATTTTTTTTTTCCTCAGTCAGACTGGACAAATACGCATCTTATTAACCTTTTGGTATCCCCCACCCCCAAAAAAAAAAAAATTGAGTGTGTCTGTGACTGTTCAGATACCAATATATCTGTTTAAAAGAGTCTGGGGTAGGCCAGAGAAATAGAACTGTGGTTTTTCAGTTCCACGGGTCAAATCTCTGTATGATCTTGTTTTTGCCATTTTTTGCCGTAAAAAAAAAACTGTAATAGTGTCTCCCTGACTGGTCAGACACCAATATATCTGTTTAAAAGATTCTGGTGTACGCCACATAACTATAACTGTGGTTTCGCAGGTCCACGGGTCAAATCTCTGTATTATCCAGCTTTTGGCATTGTTTGCCGTAAAAAAAACTGTAATAGTGTCTCCCTGACTGGTCAGACACCAATATATCTGTTTAAAAGAGTCTGGTGTAGGCAAGAAAAATAGAACTGTGGTTTTCCTCTTCCACGGTTCTAATCTCCTTTTTATTACCCTTTTTCCATTGATAGTGTGAGTGTAAGCTATTTTACTTCCTTTACAATGGGCAAGGCACGTGGCAAGGAACGTGGAACTGGACGTTCTGGTGATGGTGCGTGTAGAAGACAGGGCCGTGGCCAAGGTGAAAATGTGCCACAACCAACAGCCACATCTTCTCGCTCCCACTTCTTGACCGAATTACTAGGGAAGCACACTACAACACCAGTATTGCGAACTGATCAGTGTGAACAGGTTATTAATTGGATAGCAGATAATACTTCCAGTTACCTGGGCACCACCACCTCCGGTCTGTCTTCCACACGGTCAAGTTTTAGTAGCCATGAGTCTCAACCGCATACTCCTCCTCACCCTGATGCTCCTTCCTCCCACCATGCCGAGTGTCGTCAGACAGCAACTGATCCCACAGTTGGACAGTCTGAAGAGCTGTTCACTGGTCCATTTCCATATTTTTGCCCCTCGCCTGCTCCGCTTGAAGTGGTGGAAGAGGAGATCCCATGTAGCGATGCCCAAATATTTGAACAGCCACGGCCACAGGAAGTCGACGCTGGTAATTTGTCACAAGAGGTGAACGATGACGAGACACAATTGCCACGAAGTGAGGAGGAGGATCGTGGTGTGCAAGTGGAAGAGGAGGAGGTGGTGGATGATCTAGTAACTGACCCAACGTGGCAGGAGGACACGCAGAGTGAGGTCAGCAGCACACAGGGGGAGTGAGGCAGAGTACCCCAACAGGCAGGAAGAAGCAGTGTGGTGGCCGCACACAGAAGGCAGGCAACCGTTCTCAGTAACACCAACACGAGGGATGTTGCCAGTACAACCGGTAGGTCTTCCATTGTCTGGAATTTTTTAAAGACTCTGCTGATAACCCCAAAAAGGCCATTTGTACTATCTGCCATGCCAGCAACAGCAGGGGTGACAAAACTACCAGCCTGACCACCACCAGCATGATCAGGCACATGGCAGCAAAGCACCCGACTTAATGGGGCGAACCCCAGGGTCCACGACCAGTGTCAGTGGGTGTCACCACTGCTTCTTTGGCTGTTGTGCGTGTGACAGAACCCCCTGTTGTGCATGCAAGGCAATCCCCTGTCCATACTGCATGCAAAGATGCCCCATCCTCTCAGTCTTCACTTGTTATGGCAGTTTCTCAAGAAACAGCATCAACGTCCGCGTCCCACTGCAGCGTTCAATTGTCTATATCCCAGAGGTTTGAACGAAAGCGCAAATTCGCAGCCAACGCCCCACAGGCCACAGTCCTAATTTCGCACATTTCACGACTGCTTGCGTTGGAAATGCTGCCTTTTAGGATGGTGGAGACTGAATCCTTCCGCAACCTTATGGCGGTGGCCATCCCTCGGTACTCGGTCCCCAGCCGACACTATTTTGCCCGGTGTGCCATCACCGCACTACACAAGCACGTGTTCCAAAACATCTGCCGTGCCCTCAACAATGCAGTTACTGGGAGAGTCCACCTGACAGAGGACACTTGGACAAGTGCTTGTGGCCAGGGACGGTACATCTCCCTGACGGCACACTGGGTAAACATAGTGGAAGCCGGGACCCAGTTGGACCTTGGGACGGAACACATCCTCTCCACACCGAGGATTGCGGGCCCGATGTCAGTCAGAGTTGCCCCCACAGTGTACAGCTCCTGCTCATCATCCTCCTCCTCATGTTCAACCTCCATCTCAGATATCATCACATCAGTTACAAGCTGGAAGCACTGCAGTACTGCCTCAGCCAAGCGGCAACAGGCTGTGCTGAAACTCATAAGCTTAGGTGACAAACCTCACACTGCTTGTGAGTTGTGGACAGCTGTGAAAGAGCAGGCAGATCTGTGGCTGAGACTGCTGAACCTACATCCAGGCATGGTCGTGTGTGACAATGGCCTAAACCTGGTGGCGGCTCTGAGGTGAGGAGAGATCACACACGTACCATGCCTGGCTCATGTGCTTAACCTCATGGTTCAGCGGTTTCTTAAATTGTACCCTGAGTTGCCAGATCTGCTCGTCAAAGTACGCCGCCTGTCAGCTCATTTTCGGTTGTCGGCAACAGCTTCCGCCGCCCTTGCTGTGTTGCAGCAGCGTTTGCAGCTTCCGGTACACCGACTGGTGTGTGATGTCCCCACACATTGGAACTCTACCCTCCACATGTTGCAAAGGATTTGTGAGCAGAAGAGAGCAGTTGTGGAGTACCAGCTGCAACAAGGCCGTCGATATTCAGGTCAGACTCCACACATAAGACCTCAGGAGTGGACCTGGATGTCTGACATATGTACCATCCTGACAAACTTTGAGGAGTCCACCATCATTAGCATCAGCATCCCACTTGTCTGTGTTTTGCAACGCTCTCTGCAGAGAATTAAAGAGGAGGCATTGCAGCCAGAGTATGATGAGATGGATCAAGAAGCCGTAATGGGCGATTACACACAGCCCAGCCTCATCTCATCCCAACGTGCATTGGGGGACAATGAGGGAGAGGAGGAGGAGGAGGAGGAAGAACAGGAGCTGGTATCATGCGCTGTAGACGGTAGTACCTGTACAACTGTCATACAGTCGGTTCAGCGTGGGTGGCCTGAGGACAGGGGGGAGGAGGAGGAGGAGGAGGAGAGCATGGTCAGTCGTCATCTTGGTGAGGACACGGAAGTCTTGCCCGTTACCAGTCTGGCACGCATGGCTGACTTTATGTTACGCTGCCTTAACCGTGACCCTCGCGTTGTCAAAATGTTGGGTGACAGTCATTACTGGTTGGTGACACTTTTAGACCTCCGCTACAAGGAGAACTTTCACTCTCTTATTCCTGAGGTGGAGAGGTCTACAAAAATGTGGCTGTACCAGAAGGCCCTTGCTGCAGAACTGTTAAAAAAATTTCCATCTGAACACGCTAGCGGCAGAGGTCACAGTTCGTTGACCAACCAAGGCGTACAGGCGAGAGAGACGCAACTCCAATCCAGCAGAGGCAGGGGAACACTGTCAACATTCTGGGACAGTTTTCTGAGACCCGCCCAGCTTATAGGCCCTGAGGCGCGGGGTACTCTCACAAGGAGTGGAAAGTTTCAAAAGATGGTGAGGGAGTACCTTGCCGACCGTACCAGCGTCCTCCGTGATTCCTCTGTGCCTTTTAATTATTGGGTATCCAAGCTGGACACTTGGAATGAACTCGCTCAGTACGCCTTGGAGGTCCTGGCCTGCCCTGCCGCTAGCGTGTTATCGGAGCGTGTTTTTAGTGCCGCTGGGGGAATTATAACTGATAAGCGCACTCGCCGGTCAACTGAAAATGCTGACAAACTAACCCTTATCAAAATGAACAAGGGCTGGATTGGGTCAGACTTCTCATCACCACCAAATGACAGCAGAGTAACATAAAGTCAAATCCACTGTGTTATTTCGGGAGGTGTATTCCCATATATCGCTTCACACCCACACATGGGTATACGCTTCCTCATTTCGGCTGTATTTTGCTCTTCTCCTTATCCTCAGCCTCCACCACCACTATACCATCAGGGTGACCATGGTCCGTGTTGCCAGCATTGCAAGTTCCTCCGTCCTAGTTTTTGGCAGCTTTTGCTTCGAAGGCACAGACAAAGACTATGGGAAACCAACTCGCCAATAATGGGAATAATGTTTTTAATATGCTGTACTGCATGGCTCTTGTTGGGGGCATGAAAACAGTCTTGTTAAGCTACTGCGACCTCAACCACTGTTCCCAGGGGCATTGATATTGTCTTTTTATTCCACTGCGACCTCCACTACTTTTCCCAGGGGCATTAAAACCATCTTGTTAAGCTACTGCAACCTCCACGTCTCTTCCAAGAGGCATTAAAACCATCTTGTTAAGCTACTGCGACCTCCACGTCTCTTCCAAGGGGCATTATAACCACCTTGTTAAGCTACTGCGACCTCCACGTCTCTTCCAAGGGGCATTAAAACCATCTTGTTAAGCTACTGCGACCTCCACGTCTCTTCCAAGGGGCATTAAAACCATCTTGTTAAGCTACTGCAACCTCCACTTCTCTTCCAAGGGGCATTAAAACCGTATAGTTAAGCTACTGCGACCTCCACGTCTCTTCCAAGGGGCATTGATATTGTCTTTTTATTCCACTGCGACCTCCACATCGCTTCCAAGGGGCATTAAAACAGTCTTGTTAAGCTACTGCGACCTCAACCACTTTTTCCAGGGGCATTGATATTGTCTTTTTATTCCACTGCAACCTCCACGTCTCTTCCAAGGGGCATTAAAACCGTCTTGTCAAGCTACTGCGACCTCCACGTCTCTTTCAAGGGGCATTAAAACAGTCTTGTTAAGCTACTGCGACCTCCACGTCTCTTCCAAGGGGCATTGATATTGTCTTTTTATTCCACTGCGACCTCCACGTCTCTTCCAAGGGGCATTAAAACCGTCTTGTCAAGCTACTGCGACCTCCACCTCTTTTCCCAGGGGCATTGATATTGTCTTTTTATTCCACTATGACCTCCACGTCTCTTCCAAGGGGCATTAAAACCGTCTTGTTAAGCTACAGCAACCTCCAAGTCTCTTCCAAGGGGCATTAAAACTGTATTGTTAAGCTACTGCGACCTCCACCACTTTTCCCAGGGGCATTAAAACCATCTTGTTAAGCTACTGCGACTTCCACGTCTCTTCCAAGGGGCATTAAAACCGTCTTGTTAAGCCACTGCGAACTCCACCACTTTTCCCAGGGGCATTAAAACCATCTTTTTAAGCTACTGCAACCTCCACGTCTCTTCCAAGGGGCATTAAAACCGTCTTGTTAAGCTACAGCGACCTCCACGTCTCTTCCAAGGGGCATTAAAACCGTCTTTTTAAGCTACTGCGACCTCCACATCTCTTCCAAGGGGCATTAAAACCGTCTTGTTAAGCTACTGCGACCTCCACGTCTCTTCCAAGGGGCATTAAAACCATCTTGTTAGGCTACTGCGACCTCCACCACTTTTCTCAGGGGCATTAAAACCATCTTGTTAAGCTACTGCGACCTCCACCTCTTTTTCAAGGGGCATTGATATTGTATTTTTATTCCAATGCGAACTCCACCATTCTTCCATCGGGCATTGCATTTCTTCCTAATTTTAGTCAGCTTTTCCTTTTCAATGCAAAGGCGAACACTAAGGGAGACCCACTCCCCAATAATGGGTAGAAGGTTTTTAGTATGCTGTAATCGACGTCTGTTTCTAGGGGCATTGCAGTTCCTCATAATTTTTGGAAAGCCTTCCATTCACTGCTTAGGCCAACAGTGCACAGGAGACCCAGTTGCTATAAATGGAAAAAACGGTTTAGTTAAGGCTCTCTGACCTCCATGTCACTTCCAAGGGGCATTGGAGTGCCTCGAAATTTTTGGTAGGCATTGCACTCACTGCATGTCCTATAACTGTGTAGCCGAACCGCTCCTTTTGGTACAGAAACATATCCTACAAGACATGTGTGGTTGACTGGCCTGATATTGATGTGAATGGACCCTGTTCCTCCTGCTCTTTCTCCTTTGCCACCACCTCATCCATCATTCATCACCTGAAGCTTTGTTTTAACGGGAGTCATAGAACTGGGATAGTAGCAGCAAAACATCCAGCAATCCTCGGAGGAGGTAGGATATGCGCCAAAACGCTGACCACCTCAGGCCTAGCCACTACTACATACATGCGCTTGCATTCCAAGAAAACAAAGCAGATGCTAACTTGTATCATCATCATCATGCTCCTCACCTTGGCACTCTCAACTCCCCTGATGGAGAAGCCAGGGCCCACCGGAGGAGTCTGGTTCTCTGGTGGGCTCGTCCAATGCTGCCCTAAAGCAGGCCGGGCTAAGAAAAGTGTGGGGGGAAGTTCCAAGGAGAAATAGGGGTGGCTGGGGACTGTTTATGGACACCCGGCCGCCCACAGGCGGCTGGGAACCGAGCAAGGACACCCGGCCGCCGGGCGGCTGGGGACCAAGTATGGACATCCGGCCGCCCCCCTGGCGGCTGCGGACCGAGCCTGGACACCCGGCCGCCGGGCGGCTGGGGACTGAGTATGGATACTAAGCCGCCGACGCAGCCATGACATGGTGGCCGGCGTCTACCTCCACATACCTAAAAGGCCCAATTTCAAGTGCAAGCAAGATAGCAGTATGGTATTGCAGCCTGGGGGTGGGTGGGTGGCAGGTTGCACACTTACGCTTGCATTCCAAGAAAACAAAGTCGATGCTAACTTCTATCATCATCATCATGCTCCTCACCTTGGCACTCTCAACTCCCCTGATGGAGAAGCCAGGGCCCACCGGAGGAGTCTGGTTCTCTGGTGGGCTCGTCCAATGCTGCCCTAAAGCAGGCCGAGCTAAGAAAAGTGTGGGGGGAAGTTCCCAGGAGAAATAGGGGCGGCTGGGGATCGTTTATGGACACCCGACCACCCCCAGGCGGCTGGGGACCGTGTGTGGACACCCGGCCGTGGGGCGGCTGGGGACCGAGCGTGGACACCCGGCCGCCCCCTGGCGGCAGGGGACTGAGTATGGATACCTCGCTGCCAAAGCAGCCATGAGCTAGTGGCCAGCTTCGGCCTCCTCCAAACTAAAAGGCCCCATTTCAAGTGCAAGCTAGCAGTATGGTATTGCAGCCTGGGGGTGGGTGGGTGTCAGGCTGCATACTTGCGCTTGCATTGAAAGGAATGGGGGAGGTACAATTGAACACTGCCCTGGGACAAGGACATGCACGGGGATAGTTGCAGGTCTGCATCTTCTGATGCGGCAAGGAACACTTCTGATGGGCACACTTTTAGGCAGTGACCTGGGTGTCAGAGATGCTGTTCCCATGTCTTTTCAGCACTGTATGCATATGTCACACAGCACATGGCCAGATAAGATTGTAAAATGTTAAAATGACATTTCTGGGTGGATGCATTTGTCACGGTTGAAAGCAATACAAAAGTGCAAAAACGCATAAAAAATGCTACTTGTGAACATAGCCCAAGGTGTGGAGGAGTATTTTTATTTTTGGTTATTTATTTTACCTTATACACAAGTCTTTACCCTGGAAAGGAAGTTCCTTAACATATTTCACAGGAAAACAGTTTGAGTTTCATTTTTGAATGTTTTATTGTGAGCCCGTAAAAGTGGCTTAATACCTCTGACCACGTTGTTGACAGCAGTGACCTGGCGGTCAGAAATGCTTCCTGGGGCGATGCCCATGCTGTCCCCATGTCTTTTGAGCACTGTCACTATCGTTTTGGGCACTTTTAGGCTTTCTACAGACTGCCGGGGGTGGTGCCGCAAAAATGCTCGGGTCTCCCATAGACTAACATTGGGCTTGTTGCTCGGGTTGAGCACCCGAGTATCACGGTAAGCTCGGCCTGAGCTTCGAGCACCCAAGCATTTTAGTGCTCGCTCAACACTACCTGCTAACTGCCAAAGCCAAGTGACACTCCTCCTCCTGGACCTGTCATCTGCCTTCGACACAGTGGACCATTCCCTACTACTATAGATTCTCTCATCTCTTGGCATCACAGACTTGGCCTTATCTTGGATCTCTTCATACCTAACAGACCGGACATTCAGTGTCTCCCACTCACACACCACCTCCTCATCTCACCCCCTATCTGTCGGTGTCCCCCAAGGCTCAGTTCTAGGACTCCCTACTAGTGTTGAGCGAGCACTAAAATGCTCGGGTGCTCGAAGCTCGGGCCGAGCTCACCGTGATACTCGGGTGCGCATTTTTGCGGCGACACCACCGGCAGTCTGTAGAAAGCCTAAAAAGTGCCCAAAACGATAGTGACAGTGCTCAAAAGACATGGGGACAGCATGGGCATCGCTCCAGGAAGCATTTCTGACCCCCAGGTCACTGCTGTCAACAACGTCGTCAGAGGTATTAAGCCACTTTTACGGGCTCACAATAAAACGTTCAAAAGCGAAACTGAAACGGTTTTCCTGTGAAATATGTTAAGGAACTTCCTTTCCAGGGTAAAGACTTGTGTATAAGGTAAAATAAATAACCAAAAACAAAAATACTCCTCCACACCTTGTGCTATGTTCACAAGTAGCATTTTTTATGCATTTTTGCACTTTTGTATTGCTTTCAACCGTGACAAATGCATTCACCAGGAAATGTCATTTTAACATTTTACAACCTTATCTGGCCATGTGCTGTGTGACACATGCAAACAGTGCTGAAAAGACATGGGAACAGCATGGGGAAGACCCCTGGAAGCATCTCTGACATCCAGGTCACTGCTTAAAAGTGTGCCCATCAGAAGTGATCCTTGCCGCATCAGAAGATGGAGACTTGCAACTATCCCCGTGCAGGTCCTTGTCCCAGGGCAGTGTTCAATTGTACTTCCCACATTCCTTGCAATGCAAGTGTAAGTGTGCAACCTGCCACCCACCCACCCCCAGGCTGCAATACCATACTGCTAGCTTGCTTGCACTTGAAATTGGGCCTTTTAGGCAAGTGGAGGCAGACGCCGGCCACCATGTCATGGCTGCGTCGGCGGCCTGGTATCCATACTCAGTTCCCAGCCGCCCCGGCGGCCGGGTGTCCACGCTCGGTCCCCAGCCGCCAGGGGGCGGCCGGGTGTCCGTACTCGGTCCCAAGACGTCCCGCGGCCGGGTGTCCACACACGGTCCCCAGCCGCCTGGGGGCGGCCGGATGTCCATAAACGGTCCCCAGCCGCCCCTATTTCTCCTGGTAACTTCCCCCACACTTTTCTTAGCCTGGCCTGCTTTAGGGCAGCATTGGACGAGCCCACCAGAGAACCAGACTCCTCCGGTGGGCCCTGGCTTCTCCATCAGGGGAGTTGAGAATGCCAAGGTGAGGAGCATGATGATGATGATAGAAGTTAGCATCTGTTTTGTTTTCTTGGAATGCAAGCGTAAGTGTGCAACCTGACACCCACCCACCCCCAGGCTGCAATACCATACTGCTAGCTTGCACTTGAAATGGGGCCTTTTAGTTTGGATGAGGCCAAAGCTGGCCACTACCTCATGGCTGCTTCGGCAGCGAGGTATCCATACTCAGTCCCCAGCCGCCTGGCGGCCGGGTGTCAACGCTTGGTCCCCAGCCGCCTAGGGGCGGCTGGGTGTCCATACTCGGTCCGCAGCCGCCCTGCGGCCGGGTGTCCATAAACGGTTCCCAGTCGCCCCTATTTCTCCTGGGAACTTCGCCCACACTTTTCTTAGCCTGGCCAGCTTTAGGGCAGCATTGGACGAGCCCACCAGAGAACCAGACTCCTCCGGCGGGCCCTGGCTTCTCGATCAGGGGAGTTGAGAGTGCCAAGGTGACGAGCATGATGATGATGATAGAAGTTAGCGTCTGCTTTGTTTTCTTGCAATGCATGCACATGTATGTAGTAGCGGCTAGGTCTGAGGTGGTCAGCGTTTTGGCGAATATCCTACCTCCTCCGAGGATTGCTGGATGCTTTCCTGCTACTATCCCAGTTCTATGACTCCCGTTAAAACAAAGCTTCAGGTGATGAATGATGAATGAGGTGGTGGCAAAGGAGAAGAGCAGGAGGAACAGGGACCATTCTCATCAATATCAGGCCAGTCAACCACACATGTCTTGTAGGATATGTTTCTGTACCAAAAGGAGCGGTTCGGCTACACAGTTATAGGGCATGCAGTGAGTGCAATGCCTACCAAAAATTACCCGTTGGAA
The DNA here is from genome assembly GCF_046119375.1 of Phyllobates terribilis. NCBI lineage: Eukaryota > Metazoa > Chordata > Amphibia > Anura > Dendrobatidae > Phyllobates > Phyllobates terribilis. The sequence continues at coordinate 85,652,907 of NW_027362768.1, read as the reverse complement.
GAATGGTGGAGGTTGCAGTGGAATAAAAAGACAATATCAATGCCCCTTGGAAAAGTGGTGGAGGTCGCAGTAGCTTAGCAAGATGGTTTTAATGTCCCTTGGAAGAGAGGTGGAGGTTGCAGTAGCCTAACAAGACAGTTTTAATGCCCCTTGGAAGAGACGTGGAGGTCGCAGTAGCTTAACAAGATGGTTTTAATGCCCCTTGGAAGAGACGTGGAGGTCGCAGTAGCTTAACAAGACAGTTTTAATGCCCCGTGGAAGAGATGTGGAGGTCGCAGTGGAATAAAAAGACAATATCAATGCCCCTTGGAAAAGTGGTGGAGGTCGCAGTAGCTTAACAAGATGGTTTTAATGCCCCTTGGAAGAGACGTGGAGGTCGCAGTAGCTTAGCAAGACGGTTTTAATGCCTCTTGGAAGAGACGTGGAGGTTGCAGTAGCTTGACAAGACGGTTTTAATGCCCCTTGGAAGAGACGTGGAGGTCACAGTAGCTTAACAAGATGGTTTTAATGCCCCTTGGAAGAATGGTGGAGGTCGCAGTGGAATAAAAAGACAATATCAATGCCCCTTGGAAAAGTGGTGGAGGTCGCAGTAGCTTATCAAGACAGTTTTAATGCCCCTTGGAAGAGACGTGGAGGTCGCAGTAGCTTAACAAGACGGTTTCAATGCCCCTTGGAAAAGTGGTGGAGGTCGCAGTAGCTTAACAAGACGGTTTTAATGCCCCTTGGAAAAGAGGTGGAGGTCGCAGTTGCTTAACAAGATGGTTTTAATGCCCCTTGGAAGAATGGTGGAGGTCGCAGTGGAATAAAAAGACAATATCAATGCCCCTTGGAAAAGTGGTGGAGGTCGCAGTAGCTTATCAAGACAGTTTTAATGCCCCTTGGAAGAGACGTGGAGGTCGCAGTAGCTTAACAAGACGGTTTCAATGCCCCTTGGAAAAGTGGTGGAGGTCGCAGTAGCTTAACAAGACGGTTTTAATGCCCCTTGGAAAAGAGGTGGAGGTCGCAGTTGCTTAACAAGATGGTTTTAATGCCCCTTGGAAGAGACGTGGAGGTCGCAGTATCTTAACAAGACGGTTTTAATGCCCCTTGGTAGAATGGTGGAGGTCGCAGTGGAATAAAAATACAACATCAATGACCCTTGGAAAAGTGGTGGAGGTCGCAGTAGCTTAAAAAGACGGTTTTAATGCCACTTGGAAGAGACATGGAGGTCGCAGTAGCTTAACATGACGGTTTTAATGCCCCTTGGAAAAGTAGTGGAGGTCACAGTAGTTTAACAAGACGGTTTTAATGCCCCTTGGAAGAGACGTGGAGGTCGCAGTAGCTTAACACAACGGTTTTAATGCCCCTTGGACGAGACGTGGAGGTCGCAGTAGCTTAACAAAATGGTTTTAATGCCCCTTGGAAGAGACGTGGATGTCGCAGTAGCTTAACAAGATGGTTTTAATGCCCCTTGGAAAAGTGGTGGAGGTCGCAGTAGCTTAACAAGACTGTTTTAATGCCCCTTGGAAAAGAGGTGGAGGTAGCAGTTGCTTAACAAGATGGTTTTAATGCCCCTTTGAAGAGACGTGGAGGTCGCAGTAGCTTAACAAGACGGTTTTAATGCCCCTTGGAAGAATGGTGGAGGTCGCAGTGGAATAAAAATACAACATCAACGCCCCTTGGAAAAGTGGTGGAGGTCGCAGTAGCTTAACAAGACGGTTTTAATGCCCCTTGGAAGAGACGTGGAGGTCGCAGTAGCTTAACAAGACGGTTTTAATGCCCCTTGGAAGAGACGTGGAGGTAGCAGTAGCTTAACAAGACGGTTTTAATGCCCCTTGGAAAAGTGGTGGAGTTCGCAGTAGCTTAAAAAGACGGTTTTAATGCCCCTTGGAAGACATGTGGAGTTAAGAGTAGCTTATCAAGACAGTTTTTATGCCCCTTACAAGAGCCATGCAGTACTGCATATTAAAAAAATGATTCCCATTATTGGGGAGTGGGTCTCCCATAGTCTTTGCCTATGCCTTCCAAGCAAAAGCTGCCAAAAATTAGGACGGAGGAACTTGCAATGCTGGCAAACAAGAGCCATGCAGTATAGCATATTAAAAACATTATTCCCATTATTGGGGAGTGGGTCTCCCATAGTCTTTGCCTATGCCTTTCAAGCAAAGCTGCCAAAAATTAGAATGGAGGAACTTGAAATGCTGGCAACACGGACCACGGTCACCCTGGTGGTATAGTGGTGGTGAAGGCTGAGGATAAGGAGAAGAGCAAAATACAGCCGAAATGAAGAAGCGTATACCCATGTGTGGGTGTGAAGTGGTGCATGGGAATACACCTCCCGAAATAACACAGTGGATTTGACTTTATTTTACTCTGCTGTCATTTGGTGGTGATGAGAAGTCTGGCCCAATCCAGCCCTTGTTCATTTTGATAAGGGTCATTTGTTAGCATTGCCAGTTGACAGGCGAGTGCGCTTATCAGTTATAATTCCCCCAGTGGCACTAAAAACACGCTCCGATAACACGCTAGCGGCAGGGCAGGCCAGGACCTCCAAGGCGTACAGAGCGAGTTCATTCCAAGTGTCCAGCTTGGATACCCAATAATTAAAAGGCACAGAGGAATCACGGAGGACGCTGGTACGGTCGGCAAGGTACTCCCTCACCATCTTTTGAAACTTTCCACTCCCCGCGCCTCAGAGCCTGTAAGCTGGGCGGGTCTCAGAAAACTGTCCCAGAATGTTGACAGTGTTCCCCTGCCTCTGTTGGATTGGAGTTGCATCTCTCTCGCCTGTACGCCTTGGTTGGTCAACGAACTGTGACCTCTGCCGCTAGCGTGTTCAGATGGGAATTTTTTTAACAGTTCTGCAGCAAGGGCCTTCTGGTACTGCCACATTTTTTGTAGACCTCTCCACCTCAGGAATAAGAGAATGAAAGTTCTCCTTGAAGCGGAGGTCTAAAAGTGTCACCAACCAGTAATGACTGTCACCCAACGGTTAAGGCAGCGTAACATAAAGTCAGCCATGCGTGCCAGACTGGTAACGGGCAAATCTTCCGTGTCCTCACCAAGATGACGACTGACCATGCTCTCCTCCTCCTCCTCCTCCCTGTCCTCAGGTCACCCACGCTGAACTGACTGTATGACAGTTGTACAGGTACTACCGTCTACAGCGCATGATACCTGCTCCTGTTCTTCCTCCTCCTCCTCTCCCTCATTGTCCCCCAATGCACGTTGGGCTGAAATGAGGCTGGGCTGTGTGTAATCGCCCGTTACGGCTTCTTGATCCATCTCATCATACTCTGGCTGCAATGCCTCCTCTTTAATTATCTGCAGAGAGCATTGGAAAAGACAGACAAGTGGGATGATGATGCTAATGATGGCATCATCGCCACTCACCATCTTGGTGGATTCCTCAAAGTTTGTCAGGATGGTACATATGTCAGACATCCAGGTCCACTCCTGAGGTCTTATGTGTGGAGTCTGACCTGAATATCGACGGCCTTGTTGCAGCTGGTACTCCACAACTGCTCTCTTCTGCTCACAAATCCTTTGCAACATGTGGAGGGTAGAGTTCCAATGTCTGGGGCAATCACACACCAGTCGGTGTGCCCGAATCTGCTGCAGCACAGCCAGGGCAGCGGAAACTGTAGCCGACTTCCGAAAATGAGCTGACAGGCGGCGTACTTTGACGAACAGATCTGGAAACTCGGGGTATGATTTAAGAAACCGCTGAACCACGAGGTTACGCACATGAGCCAGGCATGGTACGTGTGTGATCTCGCCTCACCTCAGAGCCGCCACCAGGTTACGGCCATTGTCACACACGACCATGCCTGGATGTAGGTTCAGTGGTCTCAGCCACAGATCTGCCTGCTCTTTCACAGCTGTCCACAACTCACAAGCAGTGTGAGGTTTATCACCTAAGCTTATGAGTTTCAGCACAGCCTGTTGTCGCTTGGCTGAGGCAGTACTGCAGTGCTTCCATCTTGTAACTGATGTGGTGATATCTGAGGTGGAGGTTGAACATGAGGAGGAGGATAATGCGCAGGAGCTGTACACTGTGGGGGCAACTCTGCCTGACATAGGGCCCGCAATCCTCGGTGTGGAGAGGATGTGTTCCGTCCCAAGGTCCGACTGGGTCCCGGCTTCCACTATGTTTACCCAGTGTGCCATCAGGGGGATGTACCGTCCCTGGCCACAAGCACTTGTCCACGTGTCCGTTGTCAGGTGGACTCTCCCAGTAACTGCGTTGTTGAGGGCACGGCAGATGTTTTGGGACACGTGCTTGTGTAGTGCGGGGATGGCACACTGGGCAAAATCGTGTCGGCTGGGGACTGAGTACCGAGGGACGGCCACCGCCATAAGGTTGAGGAAGGATTCCATCTCCACCAGCCTAATAGGCAGCATTTCCAACGCAAGCAGTCGTGAAATGTGCGAATTTAGGACTGTGGCCTGTGGGGTGTTGGCTGCGAATTTGCACTTTCGGTCAAAGCTCTGGGATATGGACAATTGAACGCTGCGGTGGGACGTGGACGTGGACATTGATGCTGTTTCTTGAAAAACTGCCATAACAAGTGAAGACTGAGAGGAGGGGGCATCTTTGCATGCAGTAGGGACAGGGGATTGCCTTGCACGCACAACAGGGGGTTCTATTACATGCACAACATTGGAAGAAGCAGTGGTGACACCCACTGACACTGGTCGTGGACCCTGGGGTTCGCCCCACAAAGTCGGGTGCTTTGCTGCCATGTGCCTGATCATGCTGGTGGTGGTCAGGCTGGTAGTTTTGTCACCCCTGCTGATGCTTGCATGGCAGGTGGTACAAATTGCCTTTTTGGGGTTATCAGCAGAGTCTTTAAAAAAATTCCAGACTCTGGAAGACCTTCCGCTTGTACTGGCAACGTCTCTCGTGTTGGTGTTACTGGGAACTGTTGCCCCCCTTCTGTGTGCGGCCACCACACTGCTTCTTCCTGCCTGTTGGGGTACTCTGCCTCCCTCCCCCTGTGTGCTGCTGGCCTTGCTCTGCGTGTCCTCCTGCCACGTTGGGTCAGTTACTAGATCATCCACCACCTCCTCCTCTTCCTCTTGCGCACCACGATCCTCCTCCTCACTTCGTAGCAATTGTGTCTCGTCATCGTCCACCTCTTGTGACAAATTGGCAGCGTCGACTTCCTGTGGCCGTTGCTGTTCAAATATTTGGGCATTGCTACATGGGATCTCCTCTTCCACCACTTCAAGCGGAGCAGGCGAGGAGCACAAATATGGAAATGGACCAGTGAACAGCTCTTCAGAGTGTCCAAGTGTGAGATCAGTTGCTGTCTGACGACAATCGGCATGGTGGGAGGAAGGAGCATCAGGGTGAGGAGGAGTATGCGATCGAGACTCATGGCTACTAAAACTTGACCGTGTGGAAGACAGACCAGAGGTGGTGGTGCCCAGGTAACTGGAAGTATTATCTGCTATCCAATTAATAACCTGTTTACACTGATCAGTTCGCAATACAGGTGTTGCAGTGTGCTTCCCTAGTAATTCGGTCAAGAAGTGGGAGTGAGAAGATGTGGCTGTTGGTTGTGGCACATTTTCACCTTGGCCACGTCCCCATCCTGTACACACACCATCACCAGAATGTCCAGTTCCACGTCCCTTGCCACGCGCCTTGCCCATTGTAAATGAAGTAAAATAGCTTACACTCACACTATCAATGGAAAAAGGGTAATAAAAAGGAGATTAGAACCATGGAAGAGGAAAACCACAGTTCTATTTCTTTGGCCTACACCAGACTCTTTTAAACAGATACATTGGTGTCTGACCAGTCAGGGAGACACTATTACAGTTTTTTTTTATGGCAAAAATTGCCAAAAGCAGGATAATACAGAGATTTGACTCGTGGAACTGCAAAATCACAGTTCTATTTCTCTGGCCTACACCAGACTCTTTTAAACAGATATATTGGTGTCTGACCAGTCAGGGAGACACTATTACTGTTTTTTTTTAATGGCAAAAAATGCCAAAAGCAGGATAATACAGAGATTTGACCCGTGGAACTGCAAAACCACAGTTCTATTTCTCTGGCCTACACCAGACTCTATTAAACAGATATATTGGTGTCTGACCAGTCAGGGTCACACTGTTACAGTTTTTTTTATGGCAAAAAATGCCAAAAGCAGGATAATACAGAGATTTGACCTGTGGAACTGCAAAACCACTGTTCTATTTCTCTGGCCTACACCAGACTCTTTTAAACAGATATATTGGTGTCTGACAAGTCAGGGAGACACTATTACAGTTTTTTACGGCAAAAAATGCCAAAAGCAGGATAATACAGAAATTTGACCCGTGGAACTGCAAAACCACAGTTCTATTTCTCTGGCCTTCACCAGACTCTATTAAACATATATATTGGTGTCTCACTAATCAGGGAGACACTATTACAGCACTCTCCCTACACTGTCTGATCCCGGGCGACTGTGTCCAAGATGGCGGCGCCCGGTTTTAAATACTCGAGGTGATGCTGTGCCACCAGCCAATCACTGTAATGCCACAAACAACATGGCTGCGGCATTACAGTGACTGGCTAGCAATCCCTGCATGTTCATTGGCTCTGTAAAGAGCGCCAAACGTGCAGGGCGGAGACCCGAGCTCCCGCCTGAGTAACCCGGAAATGCTCGGTGCTCGCCGAACATCCCGAGTAGCGAGATGCTCGGGCGAGTACCAAGCAGTGTTGAGCATACTCGCTCAACACTACTCCCTACTCTTCTCCATTTACACCTTCGGCCTCGGACAGCTCATAGTCTCACAGCTTTCAGTATCACCTCTATTCTGATGACACACAGATCTACCTCTCTGGACCTGATATCACCTCCTTACTAACCAGAATCCCACAATGCGTGTCCGCTATTTCATCCTTCTTCTCTGCTCAATTTCTAAAACTTAATATGGACAATACAGAATTCATCATCTTTCCAGTATCTCACTCAACCTCCCATATCTGCACATTCGTTAACCAAGAATCTGCAAAAACACAAGTGAATGCCCTCATCATCTCCCGCCTCGATTACTGCAACCTCCTGCTCTGTGGTCTCCCTTCCAACACTCTCGCATGCTGTGTTCCACTTGATCCCTTGCTGTACACCTAGGTTTTTTCTGCCATCTTCCCCTGATGAACCCCTATAACGATGAGGGGTTCAACGCGTGGGGTCCTTCAGCAGATTAAGATAAGTGATTATTTCTATCCACATGAATACCTCATTGAAGGGTTACTGCATGTATTTGTGGCTGAAGGGATATTGATTACCCATATAAACTTACTAAAATTTATGCTGTTCCTATTGGTATTAATGAAGGATTCAGATGAGTCCCTAATACTTGATTATCTTAATTGAACATGGTGGTTGATTTCTATTTCTTATAATTTTTGTTAAGATCAGCATATCATCAATCATTTTGTTTGCGGTGTCTTGAGTGTGGGGAATTGGTATTGTGGCATCACTGGTAGCATTTACCCCCTTCTTTCTACTGCTCTATGTGGCTGGCTTCCCTCTCCCTATACACCAGGGTCTTATATAGGGATAAACAAGGCCAGCCGATGAGGAGCGAGGGCGCCAATACAAAGTAGGGTGTCAACCTCCACTGGCAGGTAGGATCAAGTTTACGGATGTGATTAGACCCCAGAATAACCTTTCTCTAATGGCCCCTTTTTTTTGCCTCGGCCTTGTCTGAAGACGTCTCTGTCATAACTCTATTGCATGTGTGGAGGTATTTTATTTGAATTACACCATATAGTGTACATAAATGCTATTCATATTCAATTGAAAACGCAGGGACTAATATGGACCAATAGGTTCAGCCTACGTTGAGCTGGGGCGCCACATCGATTGTTGAAAAGGGTGCCAACCTCCGCAGACAAGCAGGGATAAGAACAGGGTTCCTTTCAGGAACACTTGTGGATATTGAACTTCCCTGCTGACTTGGTGTTTCTGTGTATTGTGATTATCTGTTGAATTTTAAAAAGTGAAATAATAAAGAATAATTTTAGAGGGGTTTTATTCTGTTTCTGTTTGCTAATTTAGGACCTCTTGAATTTAACTGTTTTGTTTTTTGCTATATAACATTTCTCCTGTGCATCCTCCCTACTCTGAAACTCTCTACCCCAACATAGGCTGTCACCTACATAGGCGGATTATAATGAGGGCAATCTGGGCTGCCGCCCGGGACCCAGGGCTCCGGGGGGTGGCCCATTGTCCAAGAATTTATTACCCCCATTATAATCCGTATGTATTGTAACCGCCACGGCCGCAGGCCCTTTATACTAGGCCCACCCTGCCGCATGACGTCTGGCAGGACGTACCAAGCATACAGAGTGCGGGCACTGCGGTTGAAGCCACACCTACCAAAGAGCTTCTGCTTGAGTTGATGGTGGCTCTGCTGGCTCCCGCGCCTGAAAACTGGAGACAAGCTGCCGCTCCTGCTCATCCTGATCTCTCTCATCCTTCGCTCCTCCTGTACTTGCTGCTCGTCTGCCACTATTTAAAGTATGTATAATGTGGGCCATGTGGCAGACAGGCAGTGGTAGCAAGCAGCAGCGTGCTGTGTAAAAGTGCAGGGGGGGCATTAGTTTCATTTTTAAAATGTGGGGGATGGGAATATACTGAGACTACGTGGGGTAATGTGCCCCTCCACTTTGGAAATTTTGCTTGCATTATGCATTTATATGTATGAAACAAGCAAAATTTCCAAGGCACATAGTGTGCAGTGGCATTTGCACCATGTAATTTCAGTAAACTCCCTTCCCCCACATTTTATACACAACAAAAAGAGTACATGCCCATAATCAGGCTATAGTAGCGCTTTGGACACAGCGTATTTTCGCTCTGTCCAGTCACGCAAGTAAATCCGCATGTGTTCATTGAACACATGTGGAATTACTGCACCCTATACATTCTATTTGGGAAACTTCTGTTGCGTCTCCGCTGCAGATAATAGACATGCTGTGGCTCGTAAAACCACGCCGTCATTGAGTTTAATCGGCGGTCAATAAAAATACAGAGGGCATGGGATTTCTATAAATCCCATCCTCTTTGCTTGTAATGTAGAACGCAGCATTTTGGACGCAGCTGCTATCACAGATTGTGAGCATGTACCATAAAAGGCCGCTTGCCCTTAGATACAGAGCGCCACTGCAAATTCTCCTTCTATACAAATATACTACTGTCACTGTTTCATGGTCTGCAATCACATAGAGCGACTGTGGAGTAATGTTAGGCAATGAGAAGTCCTTTAAAGGGAAACTGTCTAGTAAAATATACGCTATTAACCTGCAGATATAGGGTTAATCTGAAGGCTAATAGTGTTCTGAAAACGTGCGGCCACCACTTAGGCTACAGACACATTAGCGTATGGCATCCAATGCTAGATGCTAATGACACTCGGCTCCTGCTCTGCTGCGAGCCTGAGCCGAGTGTCAGTGCTCCGTGCTCCGATCCTCTCATATGAGAGAATCACAGCAGAGAAGACAGAGAAAGTAATTTCTCCATCTCCTCTGTTGCTGGCATCCGGGGGAATCTCACTGCATTCATGTGACATCCGAGTGCAGTGCGATGTTTCACACTTACCTATAGACTTTTATGGGTGCGTGCGATCCAAATTTCGCATTCAATTGCAGCATACTGCGGGGGGGGGGGGGTTCAGTCTGAACTTGATCTGGTCAGAGCTGAAAAAAAAACACATATTAGCACAGAATCATTGATTAACATTGGATCGAATGCAATTCAATTTTTTTATCGGATTGCATTCGTCCGATTTAATCACAAGTGGAAGCAGCTCTCAGAGTTCCGCTGCCTGTAAGAAATCAACTTTCATCCTCCCGCAGCTTCAGGCTTTCAGTCATAGAGGTGCTGCTGGGCGGCATCAGTAACTGCTCAGTGCATAGTGATCGGCAGCTGTAACTGCGCCCCTGCACTGACTGACAGCCAGTGAGGGCTCATACTGTATGCAGGGGCGGTGTGTGGACTCATGCTGTATGTAGGGGCTATGTGGGGGCTCATATTGTATGTAGGGGCTATGTGGGGGAATATTGCCTGGACCTGTGAGCTGTTATCCTCATTGCAGTATGGCTTATGGTCTCCTTTTCTGGTCCTGAGTGAAGGAATTCCCTGATGAACCCCTGAATGACCAATAAAGGGGGAAACGCGTCGGAAGAAGATGCCATTAAGCTAAGTACACAACTGTTCAGGCCATATAGGATAGATTATATATATACTATATATATATAATAGTCCATGTCCATACGAACGTGACTATGAGGTAAATGGATGTTTTGTGATTTAATTGCACTGACACTTGACCGGCCATTTATTCTTTGTGTGACAAGGACATCATCTATGTTTCTTCTTGGACTTTGTTAGGGTTTTTTTCTGGTCAGATTGTTGAATAATATTTCTGATATTTACCCCTCAGCCTACTAGTACCTACATTGTATATATTTATATATATTCATTACACATTATCTGATCCCCTATTGAGGAGGCCTGGTCAATTAGAGCAGTGGTTGGGCTACATGGGGCAGTTGACGAGGAGCGGGGCACCAGACTGTTTAAGGTTAGGGTGCCGACCTCCGCTCTCAGGAAGGGTATTGTGAAGGGTGAAACTAGTCCCCATCTCCCCTCATTTCTGCTCTTTTTTAAATCACTGTTTATCTGTGCAGTTGTGTGTGTATTTATGTCTTTATGTGTGGGGTTTTTCAACTAAAGAGAATTTTTGAAGGTTTTTTTTTTTGTTATGGTTTACAAGTATAAGGGCCCCATAGGTTGACAGCCCCCACAATCAACAACCAAAGCAATCTGATGGCTCATATTGTATGTAAGGGGGCTATGTGGGGGCTCATACTGTATATAGGGGGATGTCAGCATACTTAATTCTGCTTAATATTAAGTCATACAATTAATAAAAAAACAATTATAATTAATATGTTAATATTGAGCAGAATTAATTTCAGCCTATTGTTTAGGCTTCCACCACAGTTACGGTCTCTATGAGGCTTCTGGAAAAATTAATTGCCCATCCTGCTCATTTATGTACAGCGCTATGTTATGTATGGTGCTGTACACAAGGGAAACATTTGCATGCACCGCTATCCCTGTCGTTTTTCATCTACAGATGTGCCCCAGAGCACCTGGGTTTAACTCACATGACCTACCACATGATCTATCAAACGGAATCATGTGACATGTCACGTGATACATTGGGTATCTGGGCGGGGCCCATTCCTTGTAAACTGCCCGGGGCCCTGGCTACCTTTAATCCACCCCTGGTCGCCTACTGTGGAAACCTTCAAAAGAAACCTGAAGACCCACCTCTTCCAACAAGCCTACAACCTGCAGTAACCATCGCTCCACCATACCGCTGCACGACCAGCTCTATCCTCACCTACTGTATGCTCACCCATGCCTTGTAGACTGTGAGCCCTCGCGGGCAAGGTCCTCTCTCCTCCAGTCGCTGACTTGTATTGTTCATGTTTATTGTAAGTGTTTTTGCTATGTATACCCCTTTTCACATGTAAAGTGCCATGGAATAAATGGAGCTATAATAATAATAATAATAAAAAAGTAGTGCACTATTACATAATTACATACTGCAGCTGGTATGTATAGGATTTGTGACTTTGTAATGGAGGGCACACTGAAAATGGATATGTACTGACTTATATGATTGGATACATTGTATCAGTGATTCGTATTGTTAGGAAATTATTTCATCTGCTGCTTTTATCTCCAAAATTGCCGGTAATGTTGCCATAAAACGAAATACAAATGTTTATCTTAGAAGATTTATGCCCAGGGCATTTAGTTTCCCCTTTCCTGTATCATCCACTGCTCCACCTTGGTCTAAAGGTCCCTTTACTTCCTCACAATGACTTCATTCATATGCACTTACCTCATTGTTTGAACAACGTCATTCTCTGTAAATTATGCAGCACGGTCTTAATTTATATTACAGAATATTTTTTCTTTGAAAACCTATAAGTTTTGGTAAACAGCACAACACCAAAGGTGATCCAATAAGTTCGGTATATAAAGACTCCTTTATCAACAAACAAAATGCAAAAACCTACAAAGTGACTGCACTAAAACAATTATTATAAAATATATACCTTTATCATTACATAAGTATATTAAAAATCAAATTTGAAATACATAATAAATGGGGATATTCATCATGTGTGATAATACACAATATAATACAGCAGGTTAACTAAATATATCCATAGTAGCTTACCTTACCCCTACCCTTCAAAAAGAAATTCTCTGAAGCTGCTCGCTGTAACATACCTGGCGGCGTCCTTGCATAGTGGTCCATCTCCCACTGTGCAAGAGCACGCACTTGATTTCCAGTCCAGACTATCACTCTGGCTTTCCTCCATGCTGTCTGCTTGCCTCTGTTTCTTCTGCTTAAGGGCGGCGCCCGATCACTTCCTGCTTCTTGTAGCTGCTGCGGGCACACCCCTTGTGCGTCCTCAGCCTATTGCTGTCTGTCACCTGATATTTAACCCAGATCTTTCCTGGAATCCTGGCCTGAGCATCTTGTTCTGTCAGTTGGCCTTTAGTCGCTGACGTGCCAGGTCCTTCCCTGTTCCCTGCCTTACGGTATCAGTTCCCGTGTCTGAACTGTGTCCTGTCTGAGCACTCTAGCCAGCTACCTGTCTGAACACGCTCTTAGCCTGTTCATCCTGCCTTCTAGGGGCTGCATACCTAGCTCTGTTTCTGTGTTTGTTTGCCTGTCTGTCCGCCTTCCTGAGGCTGTATTTCTAGGCCAGTCTGAACACGCTCCTTGCCTGTTCGTCCCGCCTCTCTGGGGGCCGCATACCCAGTCTCGCTCCTGTCTCTCGCTGCAGTGTCGGTTTCTGTCCGAACACTCAGTTCCTGTCTGAACACTCTCCTACCTTTCACCTGTTTTGTTTATATGTCCGTCCCTTCCCTTTTTCTGCAGAGTCTGAACCTGCTCCTAACTCCTACTCGTAGTTGCTGTACTTTCGTTTGTGAGTTTAGTGTCCACTCGCTACTTCATTGCAAGTATCTAGTGTGTATCTGGTTCTGCTTTTCCCTTCCTGTCTGTTCCGTGTGAACAGAGCCCTGTCCCCTCTGCTCCGCCTTGCTCACCGCTCCTGCGGTTTCCGGTCTGCTCCGCCTTGCTCACCGCTCCTGCGGTTTCCGCTCTGCTTCACCTTGCTCACCAATCCTGCGGTTTCCGCTCTGCTCCGCCTTGCTCACCGCTCCTGGAGTTTCCGCTCTGCTCTGCCTTGCTCACCGCTCCTGCGGTTTCCGCTCTGCTCCGCCTTGCTCACCGCTCCTGCGGTTTCCGCTCTGCTCTGACCCTTTGCTCACTGCTCCGGCAGCCTCGCTCTGCTCTGACCCTTTGCTCGCTGCTCCGGCAGTCTCGCTCTGCTCTGACCCTTTGCTCGCTGCTCCAGCAGCCTCGCTCTGCTCTGACCCTTTGCTCGCTGCTCCGGCAGTCTCGCTCTGCTCTGACCCTTTGCTCGCTGCTCCTGCAGTCTCGCTCTGCTCTGACCCTTTGCTCGCTGCTCCGGCAGTCTCGCTCTGCTCTAACCCTTTGCTCGCTGCTCCGGCAGTCTCGCTCTGCTCTGACCCTTTGCTCGCTGCTCCAGGCGGCCTCGTCCTGCTCTACTCTCGCTCACCGCTCCAGGTGGTCTCGTCTTGCTCTGCTCTTGCTCCCCACTCCGGGCGGCCTCACTCTGCTGTGTTTGTCCACCACATCTGCGGTTCTGTTCCTGAGTCCCAGTCTGTACTGGGTCCTATCCACTCTGTGCTCCAACCTGTCGTACCTGCCAGTACCTCCCTGCCTGCATACCAGTCGTGCTTACCAACATCCACCTGCCTGCATACCGGCCGTACCTGCCAGTACCTCCCTGTTTGCATACCAGTCGTGCTTGCCAGCATCCACCCGTCTGCATACTTGCCGTGTCTGCCTGTACCCACCAGTCTGTGTGCCAGTCTATCCTGCCTGTTCCTGTATTCCCCAGTGTGGGTCAACAGCCGTGTCCGGGGTCTGACCTGGAGTAGCACCTGGTCCCTCTGCTCGGTCCCTCCTTGGTGCACTGGCATCGTATGCCATCATGCGACCTTGGTCGGATCGTGTGGATACTTAGTTACGCCCCTCCAGGCATTCACTCTCCGGTACGGTCCAGTGGAATCACTACATATACACGCACACGCCAGTCAGTCCGGGCGTGTGCATTACACTCGCTATAATTCTGGGTGTAGTAAAAACCTAAAGAGATGAACTGGAATATAAGCTGGTATGCATGCAGCGTGTAGGCCTATGTTCACACTGGCCACTAAACAGACAAAACCCAAGATAGAGCAAATACCCTTCAGTAAATAAATAAATAGCCATAGTGCATGAAAATAACGTAGGGCTAGTTAACATAATTGTGATCAAAAAAACGTGAAAGCCATCCTACCAAGTCAGGGTGACCCTATTCGGGACAGTCCTAACCTCTAGTATAAAAATCTTACCATAAGTCAAATAATGTTTAGGCATGTAGGTCATAGGAAGCTGAATAAAATGATACTTTGACATCTGTGATCCGATGTCTTATTCCAGAGAAATCCACATTTTTCTTAATATGTAAATGAGCTGTTAAGATCTATGGGTCCAGAGCTTATTTTAAATTAAAGAGCCGGTTACCAGTGTGAGACATGCAATGACTGATAGTCTGCTCTCCTGATCTAAATATCTCACACTGGTAACTCCGGTGGCCGGCTGAATTTCAGCGGCCAATCCTTTTGTCTTCCCAGGAGGTATCTGGCAGAGGCTCTCTCATAAAGAACACAAGAGCTCAGCCAAGCATTCCTAGTATGGTGGAGTTACAGGAAATGTTCATCTAACAGACATCTCATGTGTATATGCCAATTCCAGCCATGTGATATATGCACGTTGAAAATGCAGACCAAGCTGTAGATAGCATGTTCTAAAGCTGGAAGTGCTGAGCAGATTAATATTTTCTGGAAAAAAACGATATTTCTTGTTTGTTTATTTTTTTATTTAAAATTGTTGATAATTTTAGTCTTAAGAGTCCAGTGGGTGGTCCTACTCAGTAAATGAGCTTACAGTAAACATTATCACAGAGTGGGGCTGTTCACAGAATTTATCAGCCCAAAATAAGCAGAGATTACAATGAATACATTACAAGCTATAATTGTTTTTCTGCAAAATTATACATCAGTTTTTTCTTCTAAACAACAGATCTAACTGCATGCGCAATATGACAGGTTTCCGTATAAGTAATATAAACAGTATATACTGCATGCTCTAAAAATTCACTGTTTCAACATTGTCCATTTTGGATGACAGAAGGTGTAAGTGATGCATAGAACAGATATCTTATGCATCCAGTGGCTCTGTCACAGCTAGATGGAGGGCATCAATGCTAATACTGGTGTATGCGGCCTGGTGAGAAGAAGCAAAGAGGGGGCCCCGACTGGATGAGACACGCTGCGCAGCCTGCACTAAGGCAGCACAGCTGAGCCACTGTATAAACGGCCTGGAAAACTGTGTGGCACGCGTCTGACATCAGTGATGTGAGACGCTGGCAGCCCGCCCTCTGTACCTAAGCTGCTGGCCCGCCCTCAGTACCTAAGCTGCCAGCCCGCCCTCTGTTCCTAAGCTGCCGGCGCACCCTGGGGTCTTGCGGCACACTATATGCAAGAGTTGAGGGCCCGAAAGTGATGAGGTGCGTGTGCCTGCCTGTCCACTTGCCCGTCTACTCGCTCGTCTGACCTCCCACTCCCTCATCAGACCTCCCACTCACCCACCCGCTGGCCCACCCACCCGCTACTCTTCTTGTGCCTCCCTCCTTACTCGTGCAGTGTGAAGTTGGATGCCTTCTCTATCTGCTGCCTGACTGCAAACTACTAAGTAGAGATGAGCGTTGTTCTACTCGAACTGTTCGCCAATCTAAAATTCGAGCTGTTTTGGGCGGTGTTCGAGCCGTTCGGCGAACACGAACAATTTGAGAAAAATTCGGCTGTTCGAGGTTATGTTCGATAACTGTTCGTGCACCAAATCATAACTGGATTTTTTCTCAGTAATGATGAAAATTAATGTTAATACGCAGTTTGAGTGTACAGCGGGGTGGGGGGAGGGGCAGGGGATGGATCTCTGCAGGAACAATGAAGATCTCCATTTTTTTTTCTCTTTCCCGCATTTGCAGTGGGGAGGTGCAATCTGTCAGCCTATCAGCAGCGCACACACAGAGCGAAGTGCTTTTTTTCACACAAGCAAGGGCATGTGTCATTGGCAGTGTATGTCACATGTCCTTGCCCTATAAGACCAAGCCATTTTCCCCGTCGCCACCATTTTCTCACTGCTGCAGCTGCGTGTCAGACGGCACCGCTGTTGCTGTGTGCGCTATACCTTGTTAATTTCAAGCCAATAGATAGGTTGTGGGAGTAAAGACTAATTGTAATTGGAGTCCTTTTCAGGACTAGGTTACATCAGTTCCTATCAGTTTTTGCCAGGCAGGTCTGTGCCAGTGCTGTGCAAGTTTTTTTCACAGCATTTGGCTGAATCTAGCAAAGCTAATCCTTTTTGGCCTATTGCAGAGTGTGTTAGTCAGTGGAGTAGCCTATCTGTGTTGCAAGATATACCACCTGTGTATAGAATACCAATTTTTTTACTGCACATAGTGAAGTAAAATCTTTTGGGCATAGCATCATTCTATTAGTCCATCTATACTGACCTCCATCAGGTTGCAAATTAAAACTAATTTTTTTCTGCATCTACCTCTGAAAAAATATTTGGGCTTCTACCTGTGTGTGGGACTTGTTGTATTAGTCCATCTATACTGACCTCCATCAGGTTGCAAACTGAATATATTTTTTTCCTGCATCTACCTCTGAAAAAATATTGGGCTTCTAGCTGTGCGTGGGTCTTGTTCTATTAATCCATCTATACTGACCTCCATCAGGTTGCAAACTGAATATAATTTTTTTCTGCATATAGCTCTGAAAAAATATTTGGCCTTCTAGTAGTGTGTCGGACTTTCTCTATTAGTCCATCTATACTGACCTCCATCAGGTTGCAAACTGAATATAATTTTTTTCTGCATCTAGCTCTGAAAAAATATTTGGCCTTCTAGTAGTGTGTCGGACTTTCTCTATTAGTCCATCTATACTGACCTCCATCAGGTTGCAAATTAAAACTAATTTTTATCTGCATCTACAGTACCTCTGAAAAAATATTTGGGCTTCTAGCTGTGTGTGGGACTTGTTGTATTAGTCCATCTATACTGACCTCCATCAGGTTGCAAACTGAATATATTTTTTTCTGCATCTACCTCTGAAAAAATATTGGGCTTCTAGCTGTGTGTGGGACTTGTTGTATTAGTCCATCTATACTGACCTCCATCAGGTTGCAAACTGAATATATTTTTTTCCTGCATCTACCTCTGAAAAAATATTGGGCTTCTAGCTGTGTGTGGGACTTGTTGTATTAGTCCATCTATACTGACCTCCATCAGGTTGCAAATTCAAAATAATTTTTTTCTGCATCTAACCCAGCCAATAGTTTTGGCCTAATACCACAGTTTGGCCACTCAGCTCTGCTCGGTTACCATCCATTGTTGTTTTGTGCAAACAACTCCAGAGTTGTGAATTAGTTAACCACCAAAATGAGTGGAAAAAGGCCTGCTGCTGGTGGAAAGGGGAATAGGCGTGTTGGGAAGGGGAAAAAAGGTTGTGTCCGTGGGGTAGGTGTTAAAGCAACAGTAACATCTGCAGAAGAAAGACCATCTTCCAGCCAAACTAAAATGTCTACTTCTTTTAGCAGACAATGTGATAAGATCCCTTTCTTACGGCCACGCCAATCGCTACAAATTCCAGATGAGGCACAAAAACAGCAGGTGCTTCAACGGATATCAAGTGCTCCTTTAAGTGGGCTCTCCTCCACATCAACTTCAACATCACAAATACTCCAGTCCTCAAAGGTGTCACCCAAATCGCACTTGCTTCCTCACAGCTCCCAAATCTCCAGCTGCCCATCTGAGTATGAGGTAGAACAGATGGTTGAGTCTGCAGAGCTGTTTACTCATACTATAGCCTGGGAATCAGAGGTCGACTCCAGCGCTTCTGTGAATCCAGACGAGGAAATGATCTGCACTGATGCCCAGAATCTTTATGAGTCGGATCCAGGACCAGACGCAGAAGGTTCTGACCATAATGTAGACCCTCATTCCCAAACTGTAACTCCTGTTGGTGGAGACAATGAGGAAGACGATGATAAGACTCAAATACCTGATTGGAGCGACAACTTTAGTATTTTGTCAGGGCAGGAACAGGTTGGCTCTGAGGACGACGGGTGTGATAACGCACAGGGTGATGATGATGAGGTCGGAGATCCCACTTACTGTCAACCCACAGTCAGCCAAGAGATGAGGTCAGCAGAGGAGGTGGAGGAAGATGCTAGTGACGACGAGGTCAGGTTGCGCCTTCCTGGACAGAGACGTAGTACTGGAAGCACGTCAACAACTGCATCCTCAAACACAACTCTGCCTCTCACCACAAGTCGTGGTGGCTCTTCAGGTCGCATGGGTGCTAAGCCTTGCATAGCCTGGGCATTTTTTCAGATCGATAAAGATGACCCAACTCGTGTTATCTGTAACATTTGTCAGCAAAAGCTAAGTAGAGGCCAAAAAATACATCGTTTGAGTACTTCATGCATGAACCGGCACATGGACATGAAGCATAAGTTGCAGTGGGAAGCTCAGTGTGCTACAATGCGGCCTAGCCGGCCGGGCCAACCACCGTCTGCCATATCTTGTGCATCCGCGGCCTCTTCATCCTCTGTGACTGGGGGGACAGCAGTCACACCTGTTTTGGGGCGCAGACCTGCCACCTCTTTACCCGCAACAGCCAGCGTGTTTGGCAGGTCATCATTTTCTTTGGAGGTGGTAACACCAGCTGGTGTTGAGCGCTGTCCGACATCGATAGCACCACCTTTGGATCAAGGCAACCTAACATGTCCGCCTGCATCTTCCTCACAGACCGGCAGTTTGCCGGGGACACCCTTATCAACCCCGTCTAAGCACAATAGCCAGCCCTCGGTCCCTCAGATGTGGACAAGTAAAAGACCATTTCCTCCTAGCCATGAGAAAGCTAAGAGGTTGAATTTCACCATCTGCAAGCTCTTGGCTACAGAAATGCTGCCTTTCCGCCTGGTGGACACAGAGGATTTTCGAGACCTTATGTCCGTCGCAGTGCCCCAGTACCAGATGCCCAGTCGGCACTACTTCTCAAAGAAAGGTGTGCCTGCGCTCCACCAGCATGTCGCACATAACATCACCGCTTCTTTGAGAAACTCTGTGTGTGACAGGGTGCATTTCACCACAGACACTTGGACGAGTAGGCATGGACAGGGGCGTTACATGTCGCTGACTGGGCACTGGGTAACTATGGTGACAGCAGGACAAGGGGCTGCTGTCCAAGTCTTGCCGTCCCCACGAGTTGTGCGTCAATCCTCTTTATGTCAAAGTTCCTCCACTGCTTCTGCCTCCTCAACCTCCTCTCGGTCTTCCACCTGCACCCAAAGCCTGTCTGGTCATGCCACAAGCTTTCTAACTGCGCAGAAGGGAACCTGCACACCTCCTTACTATGCTGGCAGTAGGGCTCAACGTCATCAGGCGGTTTTTACATTGAAATGTCTGGGAAATGTGAGTCACACAGCTGAGGAGTTGTGGTCAGCTCTGGAGAACCAATTTCATGAATGGTTGTCTCCACTGGACCTGAAACCAGGGAAGGCCGTGTGCGACAATGCTGCAAACCTGGGTGCGGCCCTTCGCCGGGGCAATGTCACACACGTGCCTTGTATGGCTCACGTGTTGAACCTGGTTGTCCAGCAATTTTTAGCCCACTATCCCAGACTAGATGGCCTTCTGCAGAGGGCACGGTCGCTGTGTGCTCACTTCCGCCGTTCGCATCCCACAGCTCAGCGACTTACATCTCTACAGAAGTCGTTGGGCCTGCCACTTCACCGGCTAAAATGCGATGTGCCTACCCGGTGGAATTCAACTCTGCACATGTTGCAGCGACTGTGGCAGCACCGACAAGCCCTGGTGCAATACGTTCTGACGTATAGCCTGGGCCAACGAGATTCAGAGGTGGGGCAAATCACGCTGGAGGAGTGGTCTCAGATCAGGGACCTATGCACCCTTCTGCACAGTTTTGAAATGGCGACGAAGATGTTTAGTGCTGACGATGCCATTATCAGCATGACTATTCCGGTGATTTACATGCTGGAGCACATGTTAAACAGAATTCAGAGTCAGGTGGTGGCACAAGAGGAGGTGGAGGAAGTAGAGGAGGAGGAGTTGTATGCGGAAGGGCTAACATCTGCAAGGTCCAGACGGTCGGCAGCACCAAGGCGGCAGGCATGTGAGGGTGGGGGAGATGGTTTTACCAGGGCGCATGGTAGCAGCCAAACTAGTGAGGAAGGTGCAGGAGCCCAGGAAGAAGTGGAGGACGAACTGATGGAAGACTCATCAGATGAGGGAGACCTTGATCACATTTCTGTTGTGCGAGGTTGGGGGGAGAGGACAGAGGAAGGAAGCATGATTGTTACCTCGCCACCAACACAACAGGGACTTGGTGCTCCTGGATGCGCAACACACATGAGTGCCTTCTTGCTGCACTACCTGCAACATGACCCTCGAATTGTGAGAATTAGAAATAATCCTGACTACTGGGTTGCCACACTGTTAGATCCCCGGTACAAAAGTAAATTTGCAGAAATTATTCCTGCCATAGAAAGGGATGCACGCATGCAGGAGTATCAGCAGAGACTGTTGCAGAATCTTACATGTGCTTTTCCACAAAATACCAGTGGTGCACGTAGTGAATCTCACAGTTCCAACTTGCCAACCGTGGGACCGTCAAGTGTTCAGCACTCAAACCGTAACAGAACCACAGTATCTGCTGGTAACATCAATTTTGCGGAATCATTTCACCACTTTTTTAGCCCATCCTTTGCAAGGCCACAGGAGACAAGAAGTCTGACACATAGTCAACGCCTAGAGACGATGGTACAGGAGTATCTCCAAGTAAACATTGAAGCCACGACTGTGTCACTGGACCCTTGCTCTTTTTGGGCTTCCAATCTGGATAAATGGCCGGAGCTAGCCACTTACGCCTTGGAGATCTTGTCATGCCCCGCAGCCAGCGTTCTGTCTGAACGTGTGTTCAGCGCTGCTGGTGGTGTGCTGACAGATAAGCACACGCGGCTCTCCACTGATAATGTAGACAGACTCACGTTCATAAAGATGAACAAATCATGGATCCGAAACGACTTTTCTACCCCTGTGTCATCCTGGGGAGAGTAAAAGCTTGATGATTGGTTAAAATCACCCTACCAACCGTTTTAAGCTTTCAAATTACTAATCATGTTTATCTGTATCTTGACTGGAAAATAATTTGGGCTTTGTAGCAGTGTGCAGCACTGATCCTATTAGGCCATCTATACTAAAGCTTCACCAGATTTAAAATTAAAAATAATTTTTAGCTGCATCTAGCCCGGAAAATAATTTTGGGGCTCCGAGATGCGCAAGGCACATAAGTGCCTTCTTGCTGCACTACCTGCAGCATGACCCTCATACTGTCAGAATTCGAAGTAATCATGACTACTGGGTTGCCACACTCTTAGATCCCCCAAACTTTTCGATCAACCTTTTCATTTTAATAAAGACCAAAAAAATGGTCATTTTTGAAATTATAAGCATTAGCAGGTTGTTAGAAACTGAAATCAAACAGTTTTCAACTCAAAACTTTATTCTAGGTGATGTTACATTTTCACATAGGACCCCTTGTTCGAAAGGAGCTTCTGAACTCTCTCGTCCATTGAATTTGTCAGGTTTTGGATGGTTTCTGCTTCAATTGTTTTGCATGAGGACAGAATACCCTCCCAGAGCTGTTGCTTAGATGTGAACTGCCTCCCGCCATCATAGACACTCCTTTTAATGATGCTCCAAAGGTTCTGAATGGGGTAGAGGTCAGGG
The DNA here is from genome assembly GCF_046119375.1 of Phyllobates terribilis. Classification (NCBI taxonomy): domain Eukaryota; kingdom Metazoa; phylum Chordata; class Amphibia; order Anura; family Dendrobatidae; genus Phyllobates; species Phyllobates terribilis. The sequence goes on along the minus strand of NW_027362768.1, from coordinate 85,630,871 downwards.
GAGCATGGGGGTCACACCATAAGTTTGTCCCCTTTTATGCCCATATCAGCCAGAGATGCAGATGTTTTATGTGCAGCATGAGATGGTGCATTATCATGCAGAAAAATGATCTTGCTGTGAAATACACGGTTCTTCTTCTTGAACCATGGCAGGAAGTGCTGTTTGAGAAAATCCACATACATTATGGAGTTCATCTTTAGCGCCTTCAGGGATCCTAAAGGGGCCGACAATCTCTCTCCCCATGATTCCAGCCCAAAACATTACTCCACCTCCTCCTTGTTGGCGCTGTAGCCGTGTTTGCGTGGGGTGTCCATCAACCAGCCATCCTCCACTCCATCCATCTGGACCATCGAGCGCTGCACGGCACTCATCCGTGAACAAAACAGTTTTGAAATCAGTCTTCATGTAATGTTTGGCCCACTGGAGCCGTTTCTGCTTGTGTGAAGTGGATAGAGGAGGTCGACAGGATGGCGCATGCACAGCTGCAAACCTCTGAAGGACCCTGCATCTTGTTGTTCGGGGGACGTTGGAGGCACAAGCAGCTTCAAAAACTTGTCTGCTGCTATGACAAGGCTTTTTTGCCGCTGCTCTTTCAACCTGACGTAATTGCCTGTAGGAAAGAGTCCTCAATTTGCCCTTATCAGCACGCACACGTGTGTACTGTGAATCAGCTACATACTTCTTGATTGCCAAGACACTTCATCCTGATCATCGCACAATGTTGATTGTAGTCATGCCTTGACCTAAACACTCCACAATTTGTTGCTTCTCAGCAGCCGACACATCCTTTTTCTTTCCCATTTTGGCAGAAAATGTAGGCTGCTTAATAATGTGAGAGAGCCTTCTTAAGTAGTCTTGCCTTTCATTGGACACACCTGCCAAACTAATTAGCACAGGTGTCTGCAATTGCTTACAGTGATATAAAGAGCCCTGACACACATCACCATCAATGAGTTTAACTGACAAACAAACAAATTCTTCCCTTATCACTCCTAAACACTTTTTGTATAATAATTTGGAACGCAGTGTACATGTGCTTTTCCACAAAACACCAGTGGTTCACGTAGTGAATCTTACAGTTCTAACTTGCCAACCGTGGTCTGTATGGAGTTGTTCAATAAAGGGCCCAAAATTAAGATAACATAGATGGGAGAGGTCTCTATGAATAGGAATTCCTAAGTATTTGATACCCTGTGAGGGCCAGGCAAAGGGAAAGTTGGACTGGATGGAATCCTATATGGATTTGGGGAGGGAGACATCGAGGGCCTCAGACTTCGCTGCATTGATTTTAAAATTTTACCATGTAACAAAGTGATCTATTTCAGCCATAACAGCATGGATGGATATATGTGATTGAGTGATATATACTAGGACATCATCAGCAAATAGAGAGCACTTGTACTCGGTGCCTCCCACCTCAATCCACCTAATATTGGGGTTATGGCGAATTGATGAGAGCAGGTGCTCCGTCACTAGGATGTATAAGAGAGGGGACAGAGGACATCACTGCCTTGTCCCATTGGTGATTGTGAAAGGTGATGAAAATGTTCTGACGCACCCCCTGGGCCTTGGGACACCCGGAGCCGGACCCTTTTTGGTGGATGCTGGTGGTTGTAGTCTTCGTGGCGGCGACCCAGTTCCGTGGCTCAGGGCGGTCAAACCAGTGGCGGAACTATTTATGTGGTTTTCATGTTTAAATGTCCGACTACGCCACCCGTGGATTGCGGTCAGAGTGAACCGCCGCTACAGGGCAGACCACTGAGGCTGGTGTTGTGGGTGCAGCAGAGCGTAGCATAACTCCCCACGGGAGGAGTATAGCCTCAGGGCAGTGTATGCGGAGGATGGGGGTGATGGTGCAGGGCAGCAGCAGTAACGACACGGAGTCAGTGATGCAGTTCAGGGCCTTTACTCACAGTTCTTATTATCCAGACCACGTCTGCAGGTAACGGCTGCCCACGTCGTACTGTGCTCACCAGGTGAGGGGCTCAGACAACTCCCAGATAACTTTGGAGCACTTCACAGGACCCCCTTTGTGTGTCCTTTGTCTGGCCTTTCTTACCAACACTTCTGTCCGGCTGCCTCGGGCCTCCTCTTGGTAAACTTGGCGCCAGTTTCCCTGACCCTATGTGGTGCCTTCCTAGCGGGTGTAGCGAGGGGCTGCGCCACATAAAATGTCAGAGCCTCTGGTTTCTAGCTGAGGGTCGTTTCCTGCCTCCACTAGTTCGGGGACCGGTCTCCCCCTTTGGCCTGACCCCTCCACGCAGGTGGATTCGGGCGTGCGGTGGCGACTCGCCCGTCCGCACCCCTGGGATCCCTTCATTCCTCGTTCCTGGAGCCTTCTCCGCTCCTCTTCCTTCCTTCTCCCTCTTCCAGGCCTGGGCCTCTGTTACTAGGCCCGCCTCCGGAGCAGAGCTCATGCAGAGCCCCTGCTCCCTGCCTCTTCTGCTCAGACTTCTCTGCACTGAACTAAGATGGTGCCCACCTTTTATACTCCCTTCTCAATGCACCCAGGAACTGCTTCCTCCCTGCTCCTGCACTACAGGGTTCCCCTTCCTCAGTGTTCCCTCCCCCCACTCCAGCCAGGGACAGGGACTGTCGTGCCCATCTCAGGGGCATATTGGTCGCCCTGCCCCACGGCAATGTGGTGTAATGCATGCAGGTGTCGGGTCCTGATCCACACTCCATCCTTACCTGAGAGTGAGATATCACACCTCTGGGTGAGGTGCAATACGTCTGTAGCAACCGAGCCCTCAGGGTGCTACAGTTCCATTTATCTTCAGCCTAGGTGACGTATTGCGATACAGGGCCGTGATTTTGGCTATAAAAGGGTCCCCTAGACCCCTACCCCAAGCTTTTTAAGAGAATCATATATGGCGTGCCAGGAGACTCTATGGAATGCTTTCTCAGCATCCAACGAGAGTATCTAATTACAAATTTTTAACTGCATCTAGCCCAGGAAATACTTTGTGCCTAGTAGCAGTGTCTGCTAGTGAGCGGATTATCCCGGCTGTTAAGCAAGCTGCACCACCTGTAGTTTAGACACTTAATTTTTTCAAAGGAAATGCTTCGGGACCATGGGATACTTAGTGAAGAGCATCAGGAGGCACCCCAAGGCATAGGGGCTGGGACTGGCAGTAGGATGCCTTGCGGTGGACAGCCGAGCTCGATCCTTATAAAAGCTTTTTAACTGCAGCAGCTTTAGTGGACGCTACTGGAGCTGGAATTACCGCGGCTGCTGGCATGAGACTTGCCCTCCAATAGATCCTTGTAAATGGATTTAAAGTGTATTCATTCAAATTAGAGAGACAATTTAAATTAAAAAGCTTAGAGCTGCCTCCACCACAGGGGGGCTCGCTCGACCCACCAGCGGACAGGCACCAGTATTGGGAGAGGGGGGCTGGCCGTCAGGGTTCACCGCGGCTCTGGCACAAACCCGGCGACACGGAGGTGGCACGGGCAGGAGCGGACTGGCCGTGTCGGCTTCTCACTTTTTGGATTTTAGAAGGGCATGACATGCCTATATCTGTGTCTCCCCCTCCTTTTACTCCTCCACCTCTTTTATTTTCGCATGACTATATGTACTTGTCACTTTTCCATGTGTTAGTTATGTCTTCTGAGCAGTTTGTCAGCTTTTGGACACCTTTGAAGGTGTTTTCTATGTGTTTCTATGTGTTTTTGTTTGCCTGCCATTGGTTTTAACGGTGTTCGAAGGTGTTCGACGAACAGTTCGGCGAACACACGGGTGTTCGACGAACTGAACCGAACTCGAACACTACGGGGGTGGCTCAACACTACTACTAAGTACTACTAAGTTGAACCCTATTGACTGCTGCCTGCCTGTAATAAGGTAAGGTAATAAGGTTGCCTGTCTTAAAAGGGGATAGTCTAGTAACCTAATACTTATCCCCTATACACAACATATGTGATAATTATTAGGGCCAGTTGACATGGCGGATCTTCAAGCAGAAGTTTGGCGCTAACAGCCACGCCGACATTCTGCTAAATATCCACGACGGCCGCTTCCTTCATCCCTCCCATTCATCTCTATGGGAGACAGCGATGAGGATTGCGAAACTTCAACAGAGCCTATATTTCTATTTTCCTTATTTCATATTTTGTGCCGAAGTTCAAGAAAGGCCATATCATTACCGTAAACACAATGGTCAACAATAACCAGAAAATAGCCAATCCTTTTATTCATAGTTTAACGTTTTGGAAGAATTTACTTTAAAGTTTACATCACCCCTTACATCACAAAATAATAGATAAACACAAACTGCTTTTCTAGTAGACTGACATGTCCAGAAGAGATCCCTTTTCAGCAGTCACCTCATTATCATAACAAGCAGGATTAAAATGAGAGATAACAGAATCCACCATTCACAGTAGGTAGTGTCACAGCTCACCTCTTCCCCCTTTCTGCACAATGAAATCTGCATGTCACTAAACATGAGAACATATATAGAAAACTCCCCCAAGGAAATAGAGTCCCCTATAATGTCTTGTACATGCATATGCCCAATGTCCATATCTCCAAACAGTCAAGAGAGCAGCTTCCATAAATGTACAAAAAACAGATAACAATAATCTGCAATCAGAAATACAGATTATAAAATAATTATCACAATCTGGTTTCAATTAGTTTAAAAAATGTATGTGACTCATTCTTTAAAGAAAAATAAATAAAAATATGCCAAAAAATAGTATTGTATATTTTATTTTAAGACATTTTAAGAAATGTTTAATAGGTTAGAGTAGAGTAGGGCCCGGCCAAAAGAGTCTACCTTGTTGTGGCGGCGGCTTAAAAAATCTTTTGGCCAAAACGAAAGCTGCTGGCTATGTATGTGATATGGTTCAATGAGAACTGTTAATGTGTGATTGGTGGGGACGTGGTGCAGAAGTGGAGTTTTTCCAAGAGTGGGCGGTGGGACTGTGAAAGGTTTGAGGGGTGGAGGTGGAGCTGCAGTGGAGTCTGGGCAGAGTCTCAAGGGGGACCAAAAATTTTGCCAGTATGGGGCCCTGAAATTCCTGGTGGCAGCCCTGGCTAGATGTATATTAGCATTAGTGTGAACCTCGTTATCGAAATGATAAGCCAATTTAAAATTACCTTTTCATTATGCTTTATTAATTTCAATCACCTTAATAATTTCATAGTCTCTTTTAGTTCAGTATTCCCATGCCTACTTGTTGATCTAGATAATACATAGATTGGAGAGTAAGTGGAGTGAGACCTTTCCAGTAAAAAGAGCCCGGTAAAACCCACTCACTATCTAGTTAGAAAATTTCCCAAGCAACCTTGGAAGAGTATGTCACACCGCCTGAGACGTGTTTGGCTGCGAATTTCCAATGACATGTCCTTATATGAAAATCCCACAACTAAAAATATCCCTTGTCTTGTTTCTGAGGCCCATGTATTACACAATGGTCGAGCAGTAGCTGTTTGTTGTAAAGCAGCAGCATGTGACAAGATCCCTGCTCTGCTCATTTCCAGAAAGAGTAATCCTGTCCTGTATATACATACTGTCATCAGTCTTACATGTTTATTTTATGACTTGAGGTCTTACTGATATTAATATGTATCTTAGTTTCCAGCTTGAACTCTTTTGCAATTGTGTCTCTAGATGTTAAGAAAACTAACACTTCAACGTGTGAATTCCAGTTATAAGAGAGAAAGTGCATTTACAATGAAAGATTATCGGGAACGAGTGTTCCTACCAACGCTTGTTTCACCATAATCTTGCAGTGTGAACAGGCTGCTGATCACCAGAAGAACAAACTAGATGCTCCTTATTCGGATGAAATGATCTTTCTTCAGCACAAACAGATCGTCGTTCTCAGCAGCACAACAAATTATTGTTCTCGGCAGCACAACAAATTATTGATCTCGGCAGCACAACAGATCATCGTTCAAAGTAGCACAACAAATTATTGTTGTCGGCAGCACAACAAATTGTTGTTTTCGTCAGCACAACAGATTCTCGTAATAAGCAGCACAACAAATTATTGTTCTCGGCAGCACAACAAATTATCGTTCTTGGCAGCACAACAGATTATCGTTCTCGGCAGCACAACAAATTATCGTTCTCGGCAGCACAACAGATTATCGTTCTCGGCAGCACAACAGATCATCGTTCTCGACAGCACAACAGATCATCATTCTCGGCAGCACAACAGATTGTCGTTCTCGGCAGCACAACAGATTATCGCTCTCGACAGCACAACAGATCATCGTTCTCGGCAGCACAACAGATTGTCGTTCTCGGCAGCACAACAGATTATCGCTCTCGACAGCACAACAGATCATCGTTCTCGGCAGCACAACAAATTATCGTTCTCGGCAGCACAACAGATTATCGTTCTTGGCAGCACAACAGATCATCGTTCTCAACAGCGCACCAAATTATTGTTCTCGGCAGCACAACAGATCATCGTTCTCAGCAGCACAACAAATTATTGTTCTCGTTAGCACACCAAATTATCATTCTCGGCAGCACAATAAATTTTCATTCTCGGTAGCACAAGAGATCATCGTTCTCAGCAGCACAACAGATTATCGTTCTCGGCAGCACAACAGATTATCGTTCGGCAGCACAACAGATCATCGTTCTCGACAGCACAACAGATCATCGTTCTCGGCAGCACAACAGATTATCGTTCTCGGCAGCACAACAGATTATCGCTCTCGACAGCACAACAGATCATCGTTCTCGGCAGCAGAACAGATTATCGTTCTTGGCAGCACAACAGATCATCGTTCTCGGCAGCACAACAAATTATCGTTCTTGGAAGCACATCATCTTAGGTAAACAGGACTGGCATTGATGAGACCATGACTATACATACTGAACAATCTGCTAAAGATCCTTCAGTGCCCATTGGAAATGCAATCAGTCTGTGTAATAAGGCAATTAACGTTGGTTAGCATTTCAATATGTACTCAATAGTTGGAGCAACCGCAGACCGGAAAGCACAGAAGATGCTTTTAAAATGTTTTTTATTTTGCTTTTACCCATTATTCACACAGCTTTGAAACAATTATACAGAGAAAGTGTAGCATCATTTCGGGTAATGTACCCTTCATCAGGCTTATAAGAGGATCAACAACAAAAAAATCACTCATTAATGATAGAAACGTTAGTCCAACTGAGTAAACGATTATGGGAAGTTGCTGGGCAGCAGTGAGATTGAAGGTTAGGGATGGTGTTCCCCAAAATGAGACCTATTGATGCAAAGAGCTGTGTCTGAGGAGGGATGCAGTAATGTTTCAGACATCAGAGTAATAAAACAATATGGATATGTAAACTGTAATCTACTACAACTCTTATAATCCAAGAGAGGCAACAAACTGACTGCTGCTAACTAATTTAGCCAGGGAAGATTCTCCTATACAAATGTAGTATTACAGTGTGATGATTTAGGTACATGGCTGTGCATGTAATACAATGCATGGCTTGATTATGCTAAAGTGGCAGCAGATGCTTGCCAGCTGCTCTCTACACTGGCTTATTGGGTATATTAATACACAAAATGTTGAGATGTCTTCAAGTCTCATCTTCATGAATTGGTAAAATTGCAAAGTTCTTGTAAAAGCACGCAATTTTCAATTTACAATTTAACTCTTATTTAAAATTCTATCCATTCTCAAAAACAGTTTGCTGCTATTTTACCAGCCGCCCCTGCAGTCAGAGAGTGTCTGGTTACCTAGGCTTTAAACCCTGCAAGCATCACTCTGAATCCCTTGACCTGATCAGCTTCAGTTCCCTTTTGTTTCTCCCATGCTGCAGAGGTAAAGCTACCTCTGCTAGCAACACTGGGAGATTAAATTTACATTTCTTTTATGTTCATTTACATTGCATTTTGTTAACTAATAAGACTACACTATTAACACGTTTATTTTGGAAAACATTCTTACTTTGTAGTATATTTTTCCACACCTGCCTAAAACTTTTACATAGTGCTACATGTGTAGTGAAGTGGAAAAGTCATAGAGAACAATGGCACTTCAAGATGGGTAAGTAGGCGAGCAAACCCAGTGCCAAATAATAAATACAGTGCTGCTCACCATTATTGTCACCCATTTATTTTTTTCATAGACTATACAATATCCTGAGAAATAAATGGAAATGTACCAAAGTTATATCCTCAGGATTTTTTAATTAGTGGTCCAAAGTAATACAACAATAAAACATTGTTTTTCTGCTTCCATGTTGCAATTTAAAAGAAGAAACAGACAAAACAGCATGTGCAGCAATAAAGGCACCCCTAATTAATACTTGGTAGCACATCCTTTGGCATTGAGGTCAACCAAGGTCTTTGGAGATGGTCTTATATCCTTTGGAAGTCTTGTGTTTGCTAATAATAGCAGTTCTGATGTACTCAGACAGCTCCTTTGTCTTCACCATTGTGACAAAGGAACAGGGCCTACCATGTGGCTTTTTAAAACACTGAAGTCATCATTCATTAGCTAATTCATGTCACATGGGCACCAACAATTAATCACAGGTGAATCTCTTTTGTGATTTACCACAGGCGAGTCAAAATGTGTTTCCATACAAAATTCATGTAAAAGGTGCCAATACCAGTGACACAGCAAGCTTTAGGTTTTTCTATTTTTCCCTCCCATTGTTTTTTGTTTTAAATTATTGTTCATCATTTGCTCTTTTGTATTTAACAGGAGTGCTCTGCATAAAAAATCTGTTTCACTTGATTCATTTTTTTCAGAAGATATTCCACATAATGTACTTAAACTTCATGGGTGCCAATAACAATAAACAGGACTGCATGTCCCTACAGCTTTATACATATGGATTATTAGCCCATCCTTGGTTTAAAGTTTATGTTAAAAGTCGGTCAAACAGTCATGATGTGTGCAATGAGCCTCCTGCCATTAGTTATTACTTTTAAAACAGGGGGTCTGAATTTACATTATGTGGCACCTATGGGGCAATGAACTCGGCACCATTTTTGCAACCCAAATGTTTACGCAAACATATTTAAAAGCTTCTTACCAGTACATGTTGGTCAACTATGTCAGTAAATGAGGCAATTGCTTGATGTGATTTGTTTGTTTGGAGCATATAGCTGCTTGTGTTGCTCACAAGGTTTTTGATGCTTAATTCAATTACAAAGTATATTAATAAATATAGTCAAAAAGTGACTCCCATTACACCCAATATATGGACAGAGTGACTGCTTTTTTGGCTACATACCAGTGTAGTTAAAGGGGTTGTCCAGGCTTGACGCTCAAGTCTGCAGTCACTAGTGAATCCTCACAGCGCGCACCTTGTGCGCTATCAGGATTCTTCGGTGCTGGGAATTGGCGGGCAAATGACTGCAAGTATGCGATTTGTATACATGCAGTCATGTGCCAACTAGACGTGAGTGATAATACAAGTGGATTGAGAAAGGCTGCACATATCTAGTCGTAAAGTGGCCGGAAGTATTTAAATTGCATACTTGTAGTCACATGACTGCCCGCTCCCAGCATCTGCACCAGAGAATCCTTACAGCGTGCACTGTGCATGGTCTGCCCATAGAGTGACTGCAGACTTGAGCCCCAACCCTGGACAATCCCTTTAATATTTGTTTATAAAATATTACATATGATTTCCTGTAGGGAAAGATCTTGACTGTTCACATGTCTCTTTGATTACTTGTCCGCACATTTATCAAGAAATGACTGTATTGTACTAGGGGAATTGCCTAACCATTTAGATGGGAATAGCTCTTAAGAAAAAGTCTGCTGACCCAGTCACTGAAATCCTGTGTGATATTAGGATGTTATGAATCATTAAGGCAATGAAATGAATGGTAACTGGGTTACTACATGAAGTTCTGATATCTGCCCCCAATTATGTAGAAAGTTCCAGTATTAAAAATGAGCGACAAACGCTTGGTCTCATCATTATAAGTTCCCGCCTGCTTGAGATAGAGCTATCCGCTGACCAATTTATTGCAAGTCTCAGCCCGGCTGTATTTATGGCTACAGGGATTCCAGGTTCCTTCCAATTCCAGACCTGATTCAATAAAGAAAACTGATTTTTTTTTGTAATCTAAAACAAACTCTTTAAAAATCTTTTTGATAATGTAATAATATAACTTATGATTGACAAATGCTCTTCACTGCATTACAGATGTCTGAGTTACTATTACAGTCAATGTTGAGCTGAAGGACCCAATCTATTGTTAGGTCCTGGAAATTGTATATGCTCTTAGCAGCAGATGAGGTGCTCTTCAATAATTATCCATCACTGCAAACAATTCCTGCTCCTCTATAGAATTTACTAAAAAACTGTCCTCTTACTCCTCAGTGTATGAAGACGTGCAGGCAATGCAAATAATTATATGTAATGTATATACGGTGTATATTATTGTTTCTGAGTAAGGTATAGTCTTGTCATGTTACTAAAATTATTACTATGTACTGTATATGACGCGCCCCCTGGGCCATATTCTTTAGGGGGAATATCCGGAGCCGGATCAGATGGGAGTTGTAGTCTTCCGAGTGGCTGTGACCCGGTCCGTGCCCAGGGTGTCAAACTCAGTTGTATGTGGCAGTCCTACAGATGTTATTAAGTTCTTTATTGTCGACTACGCCACCCGTTGTATTGCGGTCACTATGGCCGCCGCTGCAGCAGGGTCCGCTGAGGCTGATGGTGTAGGTGCAGCTTTTGGTGGTATAACCCCCAACGGGTGGGGTATAGCCTCAGGGGGTCAGGTGCAGAGGATGGGGGTTGTGGTGGTGCAGCATAGATGTTAAAGGAAGACAGAGTCGGGTTGTGCAGTTTAGGGTATTTACTCACTGCTGATGTTCCGGTCACTCCAGCTTCAAGTGACCACCCGAGCCGTGCTGCGTCCACCAGGTCCTGGATCCAGCCAACCCCCAAGCGAGTCCGGAGCGTGACCCTGAGCTCTCCTTCTGTCCTTTCTCTGGCCGTCCCCACTATTGATCCACCCAGGTCCAGCTCCCTCGGGCCTTCTGTTGGGAGACCCTTGGCCTTGGGTTCCCTGACCCTCCACGTGGTATGCCTTCGGGGTGGATGTGGTGGGTGGCCGTGGCAGACGCTGCCCACGGCCTCCGGTCTCTGGCTAGGGTGTGTTTTTGCCCCCACCAGCTTGGGTTCCGGTACCCTGATGCCGACTCTTCACCCGGGGATGGACTTTGGGTTCTCAGAGTTCCTTTTCTGTTTCCCCCTCTGGGTCTTTCTGGCTTTCTCCTCTCTCTCTCTCTGGGTCTGCTCTGCTCCTCTTCCTCTGACTTCTCTGCAAAGGCTGACTGACTGACCCTGTTCTTTGATGGTGCCCACCTTATATACACCCTCTATGTGTGAGCTCAGGTGACCAGCACCCAATGAGCTCCTATCTTTACCCAGGCTGCTCCCCCTATCTGCCCCTACACTACTTGGGATGTACCACCCCCCTCCCACTCCAGCCAGGAACAGACTCGGTCGTACCTGCACATTTCTAAGTGGGAGTACCGTCGGCCTGCTCCTCGGAAATGGGATGTGTGTAGTGCATGCAGCCTACCGAGCTCAGTTCCACACTCCATCCTTACCCGGGAGTGGAATATCACACCTCTGGGTTGAGGTGCAATACCCCTGTAGCAGCCGAATCCTCAGGGTGCTACATTCCCCCCTGGTAAATCACAGCACGTCCTCGGGCTGTAAGACATAACACCAAAAACATACAAATTTTTGCATAAACATATAAAACATATAAAACAACATATATTAGCAGATAAAACATTCTCGTCGCCTCTGGCTCCTCCTCCGGTCACTGTGCAACGTGTGACCGGGTAAAGTGCGACAGTCTCTCTAGAAAACTGGTTTTCCTATAAAACCGGTAGGGGGCGCTTTAGGACGCGCAACTATATACAGGGGTAGTGGCCGCTCTCAGTCCTCGGCCAGGTATTGGGGAGGAATGACCGCTCTCAGTCCTCGGTCAGTGGGATTTAGGCACACTTGCTGGTCCCAACGGGGACTATATTTAGCAACAGTAACAGTTTCAGTTTCAGTTTCAGTTTATGGTGCCCCGACGGGCAACTATATACAGCTCCTGCTTCGCTGTACTTAGCGACGGCGTCCTCCTGCTCTTGCTTTATGGTTACCTTTGGCTTCAGACCCGTCCGGGTCCTCTTGTTCTTCCTCCTCACACCGCAGCTCTTCCTCCGTCAGACGATGCACATGGAGGGCGTAGGGTCCTTTGGCACACTTGTGCCGGGTGAAGGTGACCTCGTCCCCGATGTAAAGGTCACGACCTCTGTGTCCCTCCGGTAGGTGGGACTCAACGTCTCTCCTCGTCACGAAGACGTCGCCTAGGGTGCGGTGGTCTCGGATGAAGCCCCACCCATGCTGCATGTTAAACTTTATCACAGTCCCGGTGGTGCGGGGACTATGCGCTGCACGGGGGTCTCTCCTGGCCCGGCTCTTCTGCTCCGCGCTCCTTATTTGAGCTTGCTGTTCCCGGACCCGCCTCTCTCTCCGCTCCCTCTCAAAGTCCTCGAGCTGTTGGCGGCAGCACTCAGCACGCTCCGCTGCAGCTGCCCGAGTCTCTTGAGTGAACCCCATGAGATCTTCTCCGGTGGGGTCCCACTCAAACTGCGCTTCTGCTAGCGGGGGCGAGATCCTCTTTACGGGCTTTGGAGCCGGGATCAGGGGTTCATCCAGGGGTCTCTCTCTCCGGAGTCGGGGATGGTGGAACTCCGGTGGCCATATAAATGGCTGCCCATCCGGGCACGTATGCTGGGCGTACAGGTCCTCTCCCAGATGCGGCACTCTTGGTCTTATGGGCGCGGTGGTGTTAGCGCCCGGGTTGCCCGGGCCTTGCGGCCAGGCCTGGGATATCTGGAAGGTAAAGGGCACCGTAAAGACGGCGGCGCCCTGTGCTACTTGGCCCTGCGACCAGGCCGGGGGCTCCGCGGAGGTAGGGGGCGCTGTTGGTATTGCGGCGCCCGGGGGTACTAGGCCTTGCGACCAGGCTGGTGGTACTTCCTGCTTGGTCACGCTCGGGGTCGAGGCGTGTGACGTCACAGGGGTCGCGGCTCCCGTTTGAGGCCTAGTCTGCGGCGGTGACGTTGCAGCGACGGGCACGGCAGGATAGACTTCGGGCTCTGCGACGGGGAGCTGGGGCAGGTACGCGGTTTCCCGGTTTGGGGTATAGACGTCCCCTTTACCTGCCTCCACTCGTTCGGCTCCCTTCTCGGCGCCGTCTCCGGCCTTCAGTCCTCCCGCGCCATCCTCAGAGGCGGTCTGTCTCCTCGTCTTGGGTGGCGTGCTCCGCTGACAGGTCTCGGTCTGCTGGGCCATCTCACGGCTCCACTCCGCCAACGTCTCTCGCTGCACCCGGGCCATCCTCCTTGCGAGGCCCTCCAGAGCGGTCTGCGCACACTCCCGGTCTCGGGGAAGCTGTGCTAGGACCTCCACTAGGCCTAGTGGGGTCGTTGTCTCCAGCAGGCTCCTGGCCAGCGGGCCGGTGCTGCTCTGCTTTCTCGCCATCTCCGGGTAAGCTCCTCCGATACTCTTCTCCAGGCTTCTTGCCTCCGGGTGCGCTCGCTCTAGACTGCTCCAGGCGGCACCCATCTTTGTTCTCTCCTTTCGTCTCCTCCCCCCTCGAGGGCGGTCCCGGGGCCACTTGGTGACTGTCAGCTCCAGGGGCTGTTCTTTCACGCTGACAGACACCTCTAGCATCACAGTCTCTGTTGGTGGGGGCGGTTTCCACTTTTGGCGCCATTTTCGGTCCTGGCCCACGATGGGAGGTGGCCTCTCGCCACCCTCTGGCACGCCCATAATGGCGTCCGCTCTTCCAAGGCGGGAAACCTTTGGAAATGGCGGGAATCGCTTCCCAGTGGCGGGAAACTCTGCAGATGGCGGGAAAAAGCTGTTAATGGCGGACAACAGGCGGGAATCGACTGGTGATGGGGTCCGATGGCGGGGACCCTCCGGAACCGGCAGGAGACTTCTTTTTGAGGTAAACTCGTTCTTTTCTTCAGGCACGCAGTACCCGGGTGTTGCGGGCACGGGATCCTGCCGACTACGCCAAAGTTGACGCGCCCCCTGGGCCATATTCTTTAGGGGGAATATCCGGAGCCGGATCAGATGGGAGTTGTAGTCTTCCGAGTGGCTGTGACCCGGTCCGTGCCCAGGGTGTCAAACTCAGTTGTATGTGGCAGTCCTACAGATGTTATTAAGTTCTTTATTGTCGACTACGCCACCCGTTGTATTGCGGTCACTATGGCCGCCGCTGCAGCAGGGTCCGCTGAGGCTGATGGTGTAGGTGCAGCTTTTGGTGGTATAACCCCCAACGGGTGGGGTATAGCCTCAGGGGGTCAGGTGCAGAGGATGGGGGTTGTGGTGGTGCAGCATAGATGTTAAAGGAAGACAGAGTCGGGTTGTGCAGTTTAGGGTATTTACTCACTGCTGATGTTCCGGTCACTCCAGCTTCAAGTGACCACCCGAGCCGTGCTGCGTCCACCAGGTCCTGGATCCAGCCAACCCCCAAGCGAGTCCGGAGCGTGACCCTGAGCTCTCCTTCTGTCCTTTCTCTGGCCGTCCCCACTATTGATCCACCCAGGTCCAGCTCCCTCGGGCCTTCTGTTGGGAGACCCTTGGCCTTGGGTTCCCTGACCCTCCACGTGGTATGCCTTCGGGGTGGATGTGGTGGGTGGCCGTGGCAGACGCTGCCCACGGCCTCCGGTCTCTGGCTAGGGTGTGTTTTTGCCCCCACCAGCTTGGGTTCCGGTACCCTGATGCCGACTCTTCACCCGGGGATGGACTTTGGGTTCTCAGAGTTCCTTTTCTGTTTCCCCCTCTGGGTCTTTCTGGCTTTCTCCTCTCTCTCTCTCTGGGTCTGCTCTGCTCCTCTTCCTCTGACTTCTCTGCAAAGGCTGACTGACTGACCCTGTTCTTTGATGGTGCCCACCTTATATACACCCTCTATGTGTGAGCTCAGGTGACCAGCACCCAATGAGCTCCTATCTTTACCCAGGCTGCTCCCCCTATCTGCCCCTACACTACTTGGGATGTACCACCCCCCTCCCACTCCAGCCAGGAACAGACTCGGTCGTACCTGCACATTTCTAAGTGGGAGTACCGTCGGCCTGCTCCTCGGAAATGGGATGTGTGTAGTGCATGCAGCCTACCGAGCTCAGTTCCACACTCCATCCTTACCCGGGAGTGGAATATCACACCTCTGGGTTGAGGTGCAATACCCCTGTAGCAGCCGAATCCTCAGGGTGCTACATATATGTCTTATTTCTATTAATAAAGCCTAAAGCAGATCCGTCAACAGATTTAACAATACAAACTGAATTTACCTGTAGAATGTACATAAATCTAGTCTTCTTAGCAAACTTGGCGTGGTCCTCAGAAAGACTCCATAGAAAAGATTTGACCACACCCATTTGGCTAAAATACTAGATTTATATATATAGGGAAGAGGGGAGCATTTTAAGTAATGGAGAGGTATAGAATCAAAACAGAAACACTGTCAGATTCAGATGAACTTTATGGCAGGTAAAAAAAAATATATGTACTGTGTATTTCAAGTGACAGGTCTTCTTTAAATTACTAATTTTAAAAACCTATTTTAGGACGGGAAAACTGTATAAGAATCTCTTTGTCTTGTACAGGTGAAAGTCAATTGTAACCTTAGTTCTTATCGTTAATTTGTTTTAAATATAATTCTTTTGGCGTTTTAGTCCAATCTGGCTTGAAAGGATAGAAAGAAGTTCGCTAAACGTTTTCCTTTTATTCCATTAGGTCACCTCCAGTTTTGATTTTTTAAGGTTGGTCAAAATCACAGCAACAGGTATATTTAGGCGCTTTAGTCAGTTATAGTTATAATAATAAAACAATAAAGAAAATGATTTGCCCTTTTTTTTTTACATCCCGAGATTCTTGTGCGCAGCCGGCCTTATGAATGTGTGATATTAGCAATGGATGGCAGCCCTCAAACTATTCTGCATGGATCATCTCTCCATAATGGTGACATTCCTAAGGTGCAAGGTCCTTGTGAACAGGATTGTGCCAGCTAATACAAGCGTGGCCGGCTTTATGGGGGCAGAACCGTAACAAAATGTCCTATGCAAACTGCATTCTTGTCTTATAAACTTATTAATCCTATCCTGAGGATCTCTGGGTAGCAGTAAAATATGGGAAAAGATTAAATAGGTCCTGCGAGCTTTCCTGATGAGTCCTCCTTCCAAAACACTTATATTCCCCATAAAATGACAATTATGGAGCGTGGTTTTTCTGATATTTTTCCTTACGAATGTATAAATATTTTGACAATGAGGTGTTACCATTCCTTTTGTCAGAGGACCGTGATCCTATACATTGACCAGTGTGAACTGTATCCAGTAAATGTTGATAGCATCAGGTTGTGTTGGGTGACACCATATTGGCAGGATGAATGGTTATGTCTCATTGTCGTGCAAACATTTCCAGCAGGAATAACAAAGGAAAAGTACAACCCTGATCCTCTGGATCAAATTGTACATATTTTTATACCTTTAATTATCATTATGTTACAGATTTAGGAGAATCATAATTTCAAATGCTACAGATACAGCACAATACTGATCCGTGTGTAGCCAGGGCTGCTGTCGTTAGTTTCCAGTCCATGTGCGAGGATCCCGTCATGTAGACACATGCATTGCTAATACCACTTGCACAATATCACAATTACCTGTATATTTTTTTATCCAACAATTTTCTATAAACTAAGTTTGTCAGTGAGAAGCCATTTGGTGTTCTTTCTATTCCCAATAGTGACAGAACCAATAATCAAAACTGAGATCTCAATGAGGAATATTGTCAGGTGAGTTCTATGGAAATCAATGTACTATGTCATAAAATCAATGCATTATGTCACAACCTGATGGTGTCATTACACCTGGCAAGTAAAGGCTGACTTAATTTTGTCATTAGACCTGACAGGTAAAGGCTGCCCTGATGCTGTTGTTAGACCTAAAAGGTAAAGGCTGAAGTTATGGTACCATTAATCATTTTTTATTTTTATAGCGCCAACAAATTCCACAGAACCTTACAGACTGACAGGTACAGGCTGACCTGATGGTACCATTAGACTGACAGGTAAAGGATGACCTGTTGGTACCATTAGACTGACAGGTACAGGCTGACCTGATGGTAGCATCAGACTTACAGGTACAGGGTGACTTGATGGTTTCATTAGACTGACAGGTAAAGGCTGACCTGTTGGTACCATTAGACTGACAGGTAAAGGCTGACCTGATGGTACTATTAGACTGACAGGTAGAGGCTGACCTGTTGGTACCATTAGACTGACAGGTAAAGGCTGACCTGATTGTACCATTAGACTGACAGGTAGAGGCTGACCTGTTGGTACCATTAGACTGACAGGTAAAGGCTGACCTGTTGGTACCATTAGACTGACAGGTAGAGGCTGACCTGTTGGTACCATTAGACTGACAGGTAAAGGCTGACCTGTTGGTACCATTAGACTGACAGGTAAAGGCTGACCTGTTGGTACCATTAGACTGAAAGGTAAAGGCTGACCTGTTGGTACCATTAGACTGACAGGTAAAGGCTGACCTGTTGGTACCATTAGACTGAAAGGTAAAAGCTGACCTGTTGGTACCATTAGACTGACAGGTAAAGGCTGACCTGTTGGTACCATTAGACTGACAGGTAAAGGCTGACCTGTTGGTACCATTAGACTGACAGGTAAAGGCTGACCTGTTGGTACCATTAGACTGAAAGGTAAAAGCTGACCTGTTGGTACCATTAGACTGACAGGTAAAGGCAGACCTGTTGGTACCATTAGACTGACAGGTAAAGGCTGACCTGTTGGTACCATTAGACTGACAGGTAGAGGCTGACCTGTTGGTACCATTAGACTGACAGGTAAAGGCTGACCTGTTGGTACCATTAGACTGACAGGTAAAGGCTGACCTGTTGGTACCATTAGACTGAAAGGTAAAGGCTGACCTGTTGGTACCATTAGACTGACAGGTAAAGGCTGACCTGTTGGTACCATTAGACTGAAAGGTAAAAGCTGACCTGTTGGTACCATTAGACTGACAGGTAAAGGCTGACCTGTTGGTACCATTAGACTGACAGGTAAAGGCTGACCTGTTGGTACCATTAGACTGACAGGTAAAGGCTGACCTGTTGGTACCATTAGACTGAAAGGTAAAAGCTGACCTGTTGGTACCATTAGACTGACAGGTAAAGGCAGACCTGTTGGTACCATTAGACTGACAGGTAAAGGCTGACCTGTTGGTACCATTGGACTGACAGGTAAATGTAGCACCCTGAGGATTCGGCTGCTACAGGGGTATTGCACCTCAGCCAGAGGTGTGGTATTCCACTCCCGGGTAAGGATGGAGTGTGGAACTGAGCTCAGTAGGCTGCATGCACTACACACATCCCATTTCCGGGGGACAGATCAATGGTACTCCCACTAGAGAAATGTGCAGGTACGACAGTGTCTGTCCCTGGCTGGAGTGGGAGGGGGGTGGAACATCCCAGTAGTGTAGGGGCAGATAGGGGGAGCAGTCTGGGTAATGCTAGGAGCTCATTGGGTGCTGGTCACCTGAGCTCACACATAGAGGGAGTATATAAGGTGGGAACCATCTAAGATCAGGGTCAGTCTTTTGTAGAGGTTTGGTCAGACAGGCAGACAGTTTTCAGTCAGTCTGTTGTAGAGGGTCAAGCAGTCCTGAAGAGAGAGAGAGGAGAAGAGAAGGACCCAGAGGGGGAGAAGAAGGAACTCCAAGAGCCCAAAATTAGACCGGAGGGTGAAGAGTTGGCACAAGGGTACCGGATCCCAAGCTGGTGGAGGGCACTAATCCTCAGCCAGAGACCGGAGGTCGTGGGCAGGATTTGCCACGATCCCCCACTAAATCCACCCGGAAGGCAAACCAAGAATAGGGTCAGGGAACCCAGAGACAAGGGTTTTACCCAACAAGAGGCCCGAGGGAGCCGGACATAGGTGGATCCCTGGTGGGGTAGGCCAGAGAAAGGAAGAGACAGAAAGGGAGCTCAGGACCACGCTCCAGAATCACCTGGGGGTTGGCCGAGTCCAGGACCTGGTGGACGCAGCACGGCTCGGGCGGTCACTCAAGGCCGGAGTGACCACAAGAACAGCAGTAAGTAAAGACCCTGAACTGCACCGCCCGACTCTGAGTCTTCTTACCGTCCACACTGCACCACTACAACCACCATCCTCTACACCTGACCCCCTGAGGCTATACCCCTCCCGTTGGGGGTTATACTACCAGAAGCTGCGCACACACCACCAGCCTCAGCGGACCCTGCTGCAGTGGCGGCCGTATTGACCGCAAATCAACGGGTGGCGTAGTCGACACTAAAGAACATCCAGTAACATCTGTAGGACTGCCACACACTGAGCTTGACACCCTGGGCACGGACCGGGTCGCCGCCACTCGGAGACTACAACCCCCATCTGATCCGGCTCCGGGTATCCCCCAAACAACACTGGCCCAGGGGGCGCGTCATAAAGGCTGACCTGTTGGTACCATTATACTGAAAGGTAAAAGCTGACCTGTTGGTACCATTAGACTGACAGGTAAAGGCTGGCCTGTTGGTACCATTAGACTGACAGGTAAAGGCTGACCTGTTGGTACCATTAGACTGACAGGTAAAGGCTGACCTGTTGGTACCATTAGACTGACAGGTAAAGGCTGACCTGTTGGTACCATTAGACTGACAGGTAGAGGCTGACCTGTTGGTACCATTAGACTGACAGGTAAAGGCTGACCTGTTGGTACCATTAGACTGACAGGTAAAGGCTGACCTGTTGGTACCATTAGACTGACAGGTAAAGGCTGACCTGTTGGTACCATTAGACTGACAGGTAAAGGCTGACCTGTTGGTACCATTAGACTGACAGGTAAAGGCTGACCTGTTGGTACCATTAGACTGACAGGTAAAGGCTGACCTGTTGGTACCATTAGACTGACAGGTAAAGGCTGACCTGTTGGTACCATTAGACTGACAGGTAAAGGCTGACCTGTTGGTACCATTAGACTGACAGGTAAAGGTTGACCTGTTGGTACCATTAGACTGACAGGTAAAGGCTAATTTTAATAAAGGCTGATTTTAATAAAAAAAATTGAATAGTCCTGTATAAGCCTTTTAATATCCCATGTGGACGCATCCTTATGTGTTTGTCTTTTTGTCAGATTGCCTTATTTCTCAGGATCTGATAACTTTCATGTCCTGTTGGGCCAATTACTAAAGTCTGATTCAGTCCCAGTAGGTGCCAGCATGGAGAACTGTTGAGGGCCATGAGTCAGACATAAATGAGTGCCAACACTTAATGCGCCTTCTCTCTGTGTAAATATCGGTCTATTCCCATCACTCTCTGTAGGATAAATATTTCCAGACTTTGCTCCACAACCTTTCAGGTTTAACGTTAGCAGCTCTTCCCTGATCACTCACTGTCAGCACTGGCGTCTGCTCTTCCTCCTCTTCCTCCTCCTCTCACGTCACCACCACTGCCTTATTTTTCCCACTAAAGCAAGAGGAGGCGAGAGAGAAAAAAGGGAAATAAAAAAAGAAGAAGGGAGGGAAGATGCTGTGAGGAGGGTGGGAGGATGCTGAGCAGACAGGGGTGGATGTGATTGGCTGCAGCCTGCCTCTGAGTCCTGCTGTTTGAGGCTATAAAAAGATGAGAGGATGGGAGTCAGCAGCAGCAGACAAGCAGCGACAAACTGGACAGACAAATCCAGCGAGACAGACCCCAAACAGAGAAATAATAGTGTCCGTGTCTGGGAACCTGACCTCACAGCCAAGATGTGCAAAGGACTTGCTGGGGTGACCTCCTTCCCCGCCACCTGCCTGAAAAGGTGAGGCTGCAATCTGCTCTGGGAGCATTTCATCATAAATGGGATCATGCAAGACCTCCACTAGTATATCGCAGAGCAGATATTATATGGGGGGGCCTTGCACTGCTTTGGGGGCTTTGCTTTGCTCCCATTCAGCACTGCAGAGCATTTAATCCCTGTTCCCTGAGCCTCAAGCGGCTGCTTCAAAGCCGAGAACATCATTGGTTCCTTATCCCAAGGTGTTAACTCATTGCGGGGCGGTTGGTTATAGATTGCATTGCATGGAGTTTCTGTAGGGTCAGTTAGGCTATGTGCGCACCATCAGGATTTGCTTGCAGAAATTTCTGCAGTATTTCTGCAAGGTTCTGCACCTCTCGGCAGCAAAAGCGCTGCGGAAATTCCACTAGCTTTTGATGCGCTTTTTTGCCTGCAGATTTTCCATGCGTTTTTTCCAATGCATTGTATAGGAAAGACGCAGGCAAAAACGCAAAAAGAATGGACATGCTGCGTCTTTTTACGTACATGAAATTCTGTAAGGAAAATTCCTGATCTTGTGCACAGATCTTGCAAATTCTCATAGAAAATGCTGGGATGAGGTTTGCAATGCGTTTTTGGGGCCAATTCCGAGCAGATTTACCGTATCAAAAACGCATAAAAAATACACTGTGTGCACATAGACTTAAATTGGTTTTTGAATTCAGATTTCGTAATATCGACTATCTGCAATGCTTGGTTATGGTTGAAATGAAGATTTTACTATTAGGTGTAAAATAGGGTGTCCGTAGGCACTAAGATTGGGGAATATTAAAATATTAGTCAGCATATCCAATAATCGAATACAGGGCATCCATGTCCAAATCAGCTAAATGATCTTATGCTTGTATTGAATGTTGTAAACTGCGTTACTATTGATAAGGACGTGCGTATGAAAATAATCAATAGATTTCCATTGGTTAGAACTGATTATTTTATTACCATCGAGCCCAACACTATCATTTGGGTAAAGTGCATTGGTAACGCGGGCACTCAGATTAGTAGAGAGCAAAGTCCGCTTGGGCAGCCCTAATAAGCTGCTTTTATAGCCCAAGTGACTGGCATATGTCCTGCATTCATAGAAGGTTTTGGCAAACAGCCTGGAATCACTGGCCATAAAGTATAACAGCGATGCCAGTGTTTAGTGCCATAATCCTACACCATATTGTGCTGTTTAGTCACATACCCCACGTTACAGCCGGGCAGTTATTACATAACCAGATGGAAGGTCATATACAATGTATCCTGTTGAATGTAACATATTTAATATAATATTTACTGACTGTACAAAATAGGAATTATACAGAAACGCATCAACCACGGCAAGTTGTTAGTTCACTGTTACTGTCTTTGATGCTTTGCAATATTGCTCAGTGAGAGCAATGAACATAAGTCACTTTGCTGCAGTGCTTTGAGGGCTCTTGCAGACGGCCCATGAGTGCTATCCATGGTTTTGACGGACCCATTTTATTCTATGGGGCCGTAGACATGTCCGATTTTTTTCCTCGGACTGAGTGAACCTAGGAAAAAAATTGCAGCATGCACACTCGCCTACTCATATCTAATGGGTCCATGAAAAAATGACATGAAAATCGGACTGACAGAATGGACAGGGTGTAGAAACTTTTTTTTTCTTTTTCTCTCCACCTCCAAGAGAATCAGATCCCACCCTGATCACCCTCTGATCAGAGTCTGATTATCACAATCGGACCAATTTTCTAGCGATCTAGTGCTTGTTAATTCAAGGATTCAATGAAAGAATTACTGTGTAGATGGTGCCAACTATAAAGAAACCTAACCGGTGGTTACATTTGTGCCTGTTTGCTTGTAATTTTTCCAAAATTTGTTTGATTCATTTCTCTTCTCATAATGTTAATAATTATTAATCCTATCTAAGACTTTCTAAGCATTTTGCATTTCAGTTGCTTATACAGCACCAACATATTCTGTAGCGCGGTACATTTTCCATGCTATCCCCAGTGAGGCCCACAATCTGATTACCTACAGTTTGTCACGTACACAAAAAACCCATGAGGGTCAATTTCATACAAAGTCAATTAACTTATCAGTACGCCTAAGAGTGTAGGCGGAAACCAGAGTCTGCAGAGGAAATCTATGCAATAACCCAGAGAACTTTCAGCTTCCATGCAGATGCTGCTCCTGTTAATTGCAAATCCGGGACTACTGTGCTGCAAAGCAACAATGCTAATCACTATGTATGCAGATGTAGCAGAGCTGAGTTTGATATTAAACTGGTTCTTTTTTGCATCATCAGAGCTCTGAGACAAGATAATGAAATCACGTCACCTGCAGCTCAATATTACTAACACATCAAGATCCTGGGCCATGGAGCAATCTCAGCTCTGCTGGGCCATGGAGCAATCTCAGTTCTGCTGTGCCATGGCGCAACCTTAGCGCTGCTATGCTATGGCGCAATCTCAGCTCTGCTGTGCCATGGTCCAGTCTCAGCTCTGCTGTGTCATGGCGCAGTCTCAGCTCTGCTATGCCATGGCGCAATCTCAGCTCTGCTGTGCCTTGGCGTAATCTCAGCTCTGCTGTGCCAGGGTGCAATCTCTGGTCTGCTGTGCCATGGCGCAATCTCAGCTCTGCTGTGCCATGGCGTTGCTGTGCCATGGTGCAATCTCAGCTTCACTGTGCCATGGCGCAATCTCAGCTCTGCTGTGCCATGGCGCAATCTCAGCTCTGATGTGCCATGGCACAATCTCAGCTCTGATGATCCATGGCGCAATCTCAGCTCTGCTGTGCCATGGTGCAACCTCAGCTCTGCTATGCCATGGCACAATCTCAGCTCTGCTGCACCATGGCACAATCTCAGCTCTGCTGTGCCATTGCACAATCTCTGCTCTGCTGTGCCATGGCGCAATCTCAGCTATGCTGTGCCATGGTGCAATCTCAGCTCTGCTGTGCCATGGCACAATCTCAGCTCTGCTGTACCATGGCGCAGTCTCAGCTCTGCTGTGCCATGGCGCAATCTCAGCTCTGCTATGCCTAGATGTATATTTTTCACATGGTTTAATAAAAGGAAAGTACATAATATACATTCATGATGAATATAAAGGCTGCCATCATGGAATTGTTTCACATGGGTTTGGGAGTAATATTTGAGGATAATATAGATAGGACACTCAGACCCCTCAGAGCTGAAATAGTTCAGAGTTGCATTAAAAAATATCATTACAGATGAGTAAATTCTGCCCCAAAAAACTTGCAATCAATGTACAATCAGCATCCATATGCATATACCTAATACTCCATAATGACATGACGGATACCATATACATAGGGATAACTCATATAGATGTGCTGTCTGGAGCCTGACATCTGGTCCACATCACATTGAAGCTTTCAATTAGGACTGTTTTCTATATGGCCAGGAAGTGATGCGTTACCACTACTGGTCTATGTCTGTGTGACGGGGCATTAACCATATTTTATTACGGTGATATATGAGGCACAGGATGACTTATATATAGCCGTTTTATCACTCATTTATTTTCCATGCTGTCTACTCACATCATCGTCGCTGATAGAAGTGACTTCACATGATAAATTACCATACAATCCAATGAAATATTATACAGCTTTTTTATTAGGGATAGTCCAGACTTGCATCATTGTTTGTTGGTTAGGGACTTCATGCCAAGAGATATTGATAATTAATATCACCATAGATTACCAATATTCTATTTAATAAAATGTATTGATAATTTATATTGTCTACATAGATTAAAGCTCGAAATTCCCAGTTCTAGGGTCAGGATATCTTCTAACATTAAATAATACGGGGCCCAATAGTAAAGATTATGTGAAGTGGGATTTCAAGAAGCAGCCTCCGACTTGCACCCCTGAGTTTTATCTCCTAACATACTGACTGACCTTTAATTAAAGACCTGGAGGCTGTCAGTGTGTACATATGGCATAATACTGTCAGGTTATTATGACCTAGATTTGCTTGTATTTTCATACAGCCCAGTGTATATTTTAACCAGCCAGTTGGCTTTTTCGGTTGCTTACAGAGCAGATTATATAGTATAATCACTGCTGCCTCCCTCCTGGTTGCAAGCAACAATGAGCAGCTACTACATTCTTATGTGGAGACGAGTCTTTGGTTTAGTTACAGGGGTATTTCGGTTGGACTAAGTTAACATGTATCCACAGGATTTATTTTACTCACTTAACTAGCTCCATTAATTCCACAGCGCTTTACAGACGTGACCATCTCTGTCCCCATTGGGGCTCACAATATAAATTCCCTATCAGTATGTCTTTGGAGTGTTGGAGGAAACCGGAGGAAACCCACGCAAACATGGGGAGAACATACAAAGTCCTTGCAGATGTTGTCCTTGGTGGGATTTGAACCCAGGACCCCAGTGCTGCAAAACAGTAGTGCTAACCACTGAGCCACCGTGCTGCCCTAACGTCTATATCAGTGGGGGTCCAACTACTGAGACCCTCATCAATTGGTGGAACGATCGGGACACTTTTATCCCCGGTAGAATTAATATTTTATGGGACTGTCAGAGAGCTGTATTCAACTTTCTGTGGCAGCCCCATAGGGAATAAATAGAGTGCTAGTTGAGCATGTGCACTGCCGCTCCATTCTAATAGCGCTAAAAGTACCCTCTTCTAACTATTGTTAAGGGTCTCAGCAGTCGGACTCCCATCGATCTAGATGCTATAACCAATCCTGTGGATAGGATGATAACTTGTTCCAACTGGACTAATCCTTTAAATCAATAGCCAAGGCTCCTTAAATAGTAGGACATTATCAATGTGAAACATGTAGATCGGGAGAGTAGACTGTCAGTCATTACATGTCTCACATTGGTAACGCCCTATTTCATTTAAAATATGCTCTGGAGGCAGATCCTAGGGAAGATCTATGTCCGGCCCACAGTTCTTAACAGCTCATTTATATATTTAGAAAAACGTGGATTTCTCTGGAATTTTATATTCAGCTTTCTATGATCTACGTGCACCTATAAAGGTCTTAGAAGGGTTGATCCCACGGACAGATTCCCTTTAAACGTTTCAACTCACTAACACTTTACCACTGGCTGCTAAAATGGATAAACTTCAGTGGAAAATAAAAACAACTCAAAAAAATAAATTAAATAAATTCGACAGCAATCCTACAAGGTGTCTTTCATATGCGGTGCATTTTTATTTTTTTTTATACATTTTTGGTGCATTTTTTAAGTTTCTGGCATTTTTTCCAAACACAGCATACTCTAAGCATATCATTTTTTTATATGTTTACCCAGAGCCTCTTCTATAAAAAATTAAAGCACATAAAAAAACACATCTATGAAAAACCCTAAAAAAATCTAGTAAAATAAATACATGAAAGGTATTTTTTACAGGTCAGAAAAAATTAGACACAAATACTATGTGAAAAGGAAGCCTTAAATAAGTAGAAACTTTATGAATTCATTGCTAATATTGTATTTCATTCTCCTATTAAAAAGGCCCTGAGTGTCCGCTGTCGTATAAGCCTGAGAGTTTTGTAGAATTGGTCATAGTTACATGAAATATAATGGATGACTATTTACACCATTTTCTTCTTTCCTAACAGTGCCAAAGATATGAAGCATCGACTTGGATTTCTCCTACAGAAAGCTGATAGTTGTGATAGCGGCACGTACGTGAAGAAAGACAAACCTGGTTGTCAGAGGTAAGATCATCCTGTCTCTTGTGTGTATTTAGGCTCCACAGTAATTACATAATAATTGCCAATTACCCATAGATTAATTGCTAATGGATGGCTCTGTGCAATTCTAGAGAAGGGAAATCCATCTCGGCAAAGTTTAATAAGCAGAGCTGTTTACTAATCACATCTCAGGGCAGCTGGTGAGATAATCATCTGGTGCGGGCTGTTATATAATACCTTATCAGTGCACGCTCAGCCAGGACTGCCAATACCTGAGAAGATTAATTCATATTAAATCGTCAGGGTCCTGGAGTGAAATCACCATATACAACGAGTTAATTTATGGGGATTAGAAAAATGGATTTAGGATATGTACATGTTTATGCATCTCACTACATATGACATTCAATCTTTATCTCGTGTGGAAACATGACTTGTAGACCAGCGTCCACCACCATTATTCACCAAGTGACTATAGCATTTTGTGGCCGCTTGAAAACAGCACACACATGTAATTTCATGCACCTGATAGCTCAGAATCTGGGCTCATTCAGACGTCAGTTTTTCAAGTATGAGTTTTATCCGTGCTTTGCACAGATATAACTCGTACCTATCATAGTCTACATGGCAGTTCACATGTCTGGGCATTTTTGTGGGCTGAATTGTCCGCACAAAATCACAGAGATATGCCACATTTTGAGAAAACTCGCCAATGAAAGTCTACGGGTCCGTGAAAAAAATCGGATAGCACTCGAATGCATCTAAGTGTTGTCTGATTTTCATGGACTGCTTGATAGAAGAAGCTTGAGAAACCTCCATTTTTTTCATACGAGAAAAATGATGAAACACACACTCAGATCAAAAACACTGATTAAACTCGGACCGTTTTTTGCATGCAGAAGAAAAATCACTGACGTCTAAATGAGCCCTAAGTGAAATACCAGGAAATGTAGGCTCTGATTCATCAAAGTGTTTTCACCAAGAATTCTGCCATAAAACCCGAGTTTGCGCAAAAATCTTGTGACTTTTGACGGTTTCACTTCAGTTTTGCCCAGCTTGGCCAAAATGGGCAGAGCTGAGGTGGGACAGGGTGGAATTGGGGGCATGTTGCTACAGCTTGTCTAATTCATGATGACCTGCGTGCAGTATGCTGTATGCCAGAAAACATACTCCAGTCCGTCAGGCTTTGAAATCATCAGCAAGCAGAACCAGGATAATTGTTTCAGATCATACATGAACTAAACATAAAAGGAAACGTTAGCTTTTAAATACCATAGAAGGAGATGAAGAGATTAATACATAGTTTTGTGAGAAAAGATTCAGTATAACTTGTACTAGATCCATTAAAATTCTTGTTCATTGTAGACGTAGGAGTCCAGTGGGCTGTCTAAATAGTGACTGACAGCCTTCCGGGTATAAGTGTATATGCAGAGATTGCTGTCAGTCATAGATTAGGACTGCCCTAAGTCTACAATGAACAAAGATTTTATAAGATAAAGTGCAACTTATACTTAATCTTTTTGCACCAAACTATATATCAGTCTACGGTACTATTCCTGCTCTGTAATATTCTGATTTCTGATCAGACTACATGTTCAATATGACAGTTTCAATTACACATTGAATACACTTAGAACCACAAAAATGTGTACACTTTCCTATAGTTGTACATTACCAGGCAAAAATGTACATTAGATGAAAAATGGGAAGTATTGATTAGAAAACATAATGGCAATCATGGGTCAAAGGTAGAAGCTTTCTGTTTGCGTTGGCTTGTACATAGGGTATAATCTACACAGCGATCTCTGTTAATGTGGTATGCAGGTTAGATATATTGCAAATGTTATAGACTACATGTTTCTCTGTTTCTCCAGGCTAACTCAAGAAGAGGTTAAGAAATGGGCAGAGTGTTTGGAAAACCTGATTAACAATGAATGTAAGTAATCAGCTCTCAATTTATAACAATATTAACTGATTAGGAGAAATTATTATGTTAATTATCAGACCCCACTGATCATTAGAACAAAAGGTCAAAGGCACTTTTTTGATGTCAGTATTTCAGTATTTATATGGCTCTCAATTGTCTTTCACTTCGTCACCCAAGAGAGGTGCTATTGGGTCATTCTTTGTAATGGTCAATGAAAGCCAAGAGTTCCTCAATACATTTCTTCCAGTAATTATAGGGTGTATTGAATCATCCTTTGTAATGGCCAATGAAAGCCAAAAGAGTGCCTCAACATATTTCTTCCAGCAATCTTATGGTATTTTAGAGTCTAGAAGTTGAATTATAGACCTTAACAGAAGTGAGTACAGTAGTGTTTTATAAGGTATCAAATATATTCGAAGAACATGCTACATCCTTCATTAGATATGGACTACAATTAAAGATCCACTACATACATTAAATTGTGAACTTGATGCTTTCTAGGCAAAATGGCATGTAGACCCTTCCATATCCAGTAGTTTGGTATACGTGACTTGAGTCAGCTAAAGAAACCCAAATGGATGAAACGTGAGAAGCACGACTGTCCTAGAGATATTGTCCTCTGTATATCAGACCTCAATGACGTCAGCATAAAGTCACTTCTTGTCTCAAATTTCCTTGGTTTGGCTGTGGTACAAGACACTGAATGATGTTTCTAATCCCCAGAGATGGAAAGATTTTAATTGATTTGTTAGTTCAACTGCATGTTGGTTCCCAGATTTAAGGATTTTTGCCCCTTCCTGACCCACAGTACTTGAGTCATATGTTGAGATATTAGACATATGGTGAGCGCCACCGGATGGGCCCTCATTTCTCAGTCTGTTTATTTCATACTGTACACTGAAGGACAAGATACTTGTGAGGCAATCTAATACTGTCATCTCATAAAACATATTTTCATTAGGGTAATTTGTTTTAAGATTTTCTGTACTTCAGGATGTGTAAAGTAGCATTTGTACTTCCACTTCTAATAGCATCTGAAGGACACTGTTACAGAATAGAACTGTAGTGTTTAGAGATTATAGAAAATTGTGTCCATCATCCTCTAACCGAATCAATATTATTTTTAGGTGGTACAGTGGCTTTTCGCTCCTTCCTTCAATCCGAGTACAGTGAAGAAAACCTTGATTTTTGGCTGGCATGTGAAAATTACAAAAAATCAAAATCAACAGCGAAACTTTCAAGCAAAGCCCAAAAAATCTATGATGACTTTATTTCTGTCGAGGCTTCCAGAGAAGTAAGTGGCCTACATATATTTTATTTACCTATGTAACTTGATGATAAAGGAGTAATCATACCCTTAACTCCAAAGAAGCTTAGAAGTAATTTAATCCTTTTAGTGCAGTATAACTTTAACCAACAATTTAGTAATACATCTGGAGTGGGATGAAGGTTGTAGAACACGCGATTACATTAATTTTATCATATCAACAATTTTTTGATTGCTTTGTTTTTACATTTTTCCAACTTGATGTATCTGGAAATACACTTAATAGATAAAAGTGGATCTATCAAACCAATATTTTATTGTTATGTTTGTAACCAATTCTCTAGACTTTTCAGGTATTATAGCTTCTTACATAATATCCTTCTTTAACTTTTTTCAGGTCAACCTAGATTCAATTACTCGAGACGAGACAATCAAGAATATTCCTCACCCAACACATTCTACTTTTGACCAGGCCCAGCACAGAATATTTATCCTAATGGAGAAGGATTCCTACCGACGCTTTCTCAAGTCACATTTCTACCTGGACCTTTCCCACTTGACCAGTGGTGGAAGTAGTAAGAAGATGAAAGGTCTTAGCACTGACAGCAACCCCTTCATTCCTCAGTGCGCC
Organism: Phyllobates terribilis; assembly: GCF_046119375.1. Taxonomy (NCBI): domain Eukaryota; kingdom Metazoa; phylum Chordata; class Amphibia; order Anura; family Dendrobatidae; genus Phyllobates; species Phyllobates terribilis. The sequence continues at coordinate 85,600,512 of NW_027362768.1, read as the reverse complement.
TAAGACACAGACTGTGCATGGCCGCAGCTAAGAACTGATTGTCTATGTGCTCTTATCTATACTCTACCATGGCTCAGATCCGGTCCTGAGTTTGCTCCTCTTATTTATTAGATGTGTGTGTCTTGCATGCATTTCTGTTCTATTGGGGGTTGAGCTTGAAGAATTATTCAGACCCGTGCAATGTTGTACAGACTAGGCACTCACTGTCAAATTGTTTAAGCATGTCTAATACAATATTCTCAGGTGATACTTCTGAAAGATTTATGATGCCTTCTTTATGAAGGACTTACTGAAGCTATCTCATACAAGATATGATGCTATATAGATACATTTTACATCAGCCGGCAGAGCGTGACGTGAATTAATTTTTTAATTGTAAATGTTTAAGGTTGTACGAAAGTTTCCCCCCTCAATGGAGGAGACAAGGTCCGGATCAATAGCATCGATGTTCAACTTTCTCTAGTGCAAGGAAGCCAATAGATAGCGATATTTTTTTTGCTGTATTTACAGTGTCATATATTGATAGATGGGAGCTATAAACTACTGACTGAAGCAGGCACCACTGCATTTATTTTTATTACAGATATTTATTTTGACAATGTTTTTAATTTAATTACAGTCATTCGCCTTTTTCTATGGATATTTGGAGTTTTATTTCAGGTTGTTTTTTTTTGCATTGCATTTTATAATTTATTGCTGTTAAGATGAAGAGAATCGTTCTAATGGGTCAATGAACAATGCGAGGGATAAAGGCAGAACAAGGATCGTGGTGACTGCTGGCAACAATTGCTGGTTATGGCAGGGAACAATCCTTTAATTCAATAGTGTTACGAGCATGTATCTGCCTGGGAACATTAAAACCTGTGCATGTTTGTGATTTCCAAAAACTATGTGATGACAAATAAACTATGTTGTGTAAATAGTGTTATATTATAGAGCCGGCATACGGGAATATATTGTTCCTGTTCAGACGTGACTCAGGCTGACTTAGTAACTGTATAAGGAGAGGAATAAATACGTTTTTAAACTAAGAGAGGTGGAAATATTTATTTCAGCCAGACCAGACCAGGTTATATATATTTGACTATAATAAGTCAGAAAAAACTCAACTTCTGGAATATAACACAGATTTTAGTGTATCATATGCAACTGACTGGAGGCCATATGTGGCTGTATAGTGTATATAACATTACTTATTGAGAAAGGAATGTAATGGGCCCAATATAAATGTAACAATAGAGAAATACATTTTATTCTGATCTAAAATTCATTTTTACTACATTCCCCAAATCTAGAGAGTTCATGAGGTTTGGGGCACTCTGCACCTCACGTGCCAGATAGTGAATCTATTGTCATGGGTTTCCAGCAAGTATTGCATCCCATTTGTGCCCTCTGAAAACAAATAGTGCCCCCCTTAGAACAATTAATGTCCCCTGATTTCCCCCTTTCCCCTAAAGTACCCCCTTAAAATTTAATGATGCCCCCCGAGTGCCCTCTTAATTAATAAATGTGTTAATGCCCCTGCAGAAAATGTAAGTTTATACTCACCTATTCTCAACCATGAAGTTTTCTTTTCCCCTGCAAACATAAGGAGCCGGTACAGGCAGAGCAATGCAATAACGTTCTTGCACCACCTGCGCCAGGACACCGCTGTCTTGTAGGCCGGAGACCCACATCAGCCTGTGGCTTCCAGGACAGGATGAAGAGTGATGAGTCGGGGAGCTCTTCTGGCACATTGCTCTACCACAGGATCCAACTATATCAGCGTCTTGTTGAAGCCGATACCATCTAAAGTGGTACTCGCCCAGAGACCTGGGCACGGTCTAAAAGTATGAGGAATGTGCAATGCCCTAGCTCTTAAGTTCTAGTGACCCTACTTCTTAGGGGTAGTACTTTCTTTTTTGTCTTTTGAAATTTAGTACCCCCATGAATATTGCACCAAGTGTAGCTGCCCCTGGGCCCCCTCCCATGCTACGCCACTGAGTGACTCGAATATTAGTCATGGGCACAATGTGCAGATAAAGAGTCAACATGATGAAGTGCATCTACTTGCTCATAATGGACTAGGGGGCATATCATGTGGTTAATAGAATCCTATCCCATCCAATCCTATCTGCAGTGACAATACTACCATATAGGCATACTCTATTTTAATTTTCAGTGGAATTATGATTGTTAATGTCACATGATGGGGCAGTGCCAATATTTTTGTATCACCCAATTAAATGTAATTTTCAAAGAATGTGAAAGTCTTGGTTCTTTTCATCTAGTATAAATAAGGACATGTCGATTATACTGTACTTACGAGAACGCTGGCAATAACCCTGTAATTTATTGGCATTCACAATCAGCCAACATCATTGTGTTCCCGAAACAATAAACTCAAATATGCCTGAATATGTCCATATCAGGGGTAATTTGTGGGAATTTTGCCTATAAATAGTACATTATTATGACGCCTGGCATTAGTGGTATGCCATAAAAATAATGCCGCAGTTCAGATCATGCTGGGGTATTTCTCTGATGATTCCTGATGACTGTAGATATGTTCCTTATAACATTTGTGTTTAGCTCTTCTGTAATGTCAGTATGCAGTACATGATGTGAACAGCAAACTTCTATATTCTGTGCCTGGGTCTTGCCATATGTTGCTGGATTTGAGACTATTTATTGTATTACTAGAAATAAAGATGTTTCCTATTAACAAACCCAGAATACTATTGTGCTGACTTTGGTGGATTTGATGTGTGTTCTTATATCCTCTTATGACAACACTGACAAGATAGTAGGTTTTCGTGACAGTGATTATCACATTTTATACTTGATTAACATACATTGCATGCAACATTTTTTTGTGCCAAGTGTAGCATATTATTGGAGGCATAGATGACTATGATCTTTCTGTCATATCCATACACCCATGCTTTATTAAAGGTGCAAAACAAATCCCCCATATAAAAACGGGATCCATATTCAGCAATACTGAAGAAAAGTCTACACTCTGTCCTCCTTGAATAAACTTTTTATTGTAGATCCATGTGCAAAGACAACATTAAAAATAGGTATCAAAATACTGACTTATTTCAGAATAAGATTTTTTAATCATGGAATTTTATCCCAAAACGCGTCATTTTGTTCTGATACCTATTTTTAATGTTGTCTTTGCGCATGGATATACAATAAAGAATTTATTCAAGAAGGACAGAGTGTAGACTATTCTTCAGTTTGGATTTAACCTTCATATCGAGCGTTTCGGATGACATTAATACAGGTTCGGTTGTCTGTCCCACAAGTTGCTGGACATATTCAGCTATAGCTGTTGAAGGATTTCATTAAATATGATTGTAATCCTTAACAGTCAGCAGTGGTGATACCTTTGCCCTACATCACAATTATTAAGTTTCAGAACTCATATATTTCTGACATACTGTAGGGGTATGACACCCCCTAAACTATATGATGAAGCTTTCATAATGGAGTATAAATTAATTTTACTAAATAGCAAACAGATAGCAGACCCCTACATATCTTCTCATGATTTTATCTAATAAAATAGACCTGGTAGATTTAACAATATAGTTTAAGTTTAGGATCTAGCAAAGTTTATTTAAAGGGGTTGTCATATTTAGGAAATCCATTTTCAAAAATTGTTTTAGAGAACTCTGACCTCTCTTTATATCAGCCAAAAATGAGAACAGTTTTGAAAGAGCATCTCCCACTCTGGAGGACTAAACATGTCAATGCAGATAATTGATCCACTGGAGATTGTGCAATGCTTTATTCACCCTGCGGGGGCACTAACAGATTACAGCTAATCATAACTCTATGATCTCTTTATCAACAGACACACTTCTAGCACAGAGAGCAATGAGGGTTGCCAAGCCACCTGAAATTCCTGGACAGTCCATAAAAATGGAAAACTTTTTCCAGTGTCCATATAGGTCATTGTGATTGTCATGATCATCAATTTACAGTTTACAGTGAATGCTGGCAAGGTGTTCATATCAGTACTCTAAGCTGTGGATATGCATTACCAATAATACTAATGATTTATTATATTTTTCCAACATCATTAGAATATGTTTGCTGTTCATTATTTTTGGATTGGTTGTTCCAGAGAAAATACAAAATTTAGTTGGCAACCCTGATACAATGGATTTAACTTTTCACAGGGCACGAGTAACTAAAGAAAATATCACATTATCTATTTATCTATGCATTGTGTTGAGCGATACCTTCCGATATCGGGAAATATCGGATCGGATTGGATCGGACCGATACCCAAAAAATATCGGATATCGCCGATTCCGATACCCTAAACCAATGCAAGTCAATGGGACACAAATATCGGAATGAAAATAAACCCTTTCTTTCCTTGTAGGTTAATTCTGCATGAAGGAAAACAACTAAGAATAATGTGGAATGTATTGGGGGAGGTGGGGGAGACAATAAAGGCATAGAGGTTTAGCCCAATCAAATGGAATAACAGGAATTAATATTTTTTTAAGACGTTCGGAGTTACAAAGATATTGACTATGTTAAGCTTTTATATTTTGTCAGATATTTTTGTTTCACTACTTCCATGCTCTTCACCTTCTTTTTTACTTCTCCCACACTTTCTCCTTCATCATCCTCAGCAGCAGCATCTTTTTCATCAACTTCTTCTTCACCTTATTCATCTTCTTCTTCTTCACCTTCTTCCTATTATTCTTTTTTTTACATTCTTCATATTCTTCTTATTCAACTATTATTCTTCTTCATATTCTACTTCTTCATCTTCTTCATATTCTTTTTCTTCATCATATTCTTAGTTGTGACAGGCATTCCTCTAGCTGTTATCTATAAAAGTTTGAAGATTACACCTTCCGTTCTGCCTGTCACAAAAGATTTACAACAGGATTTGTCCGCGTTCAGTTTGGCCTGCAGCAGCAGGTATTTTCCAGGGGCACCACGAGGAGGAACGGACTCACCCCCATACACTGCTTAGTCTTCTTCTGCTTATAATTTAGATAATATCTTTTGCTCTGATTTTTAGTCTTATGCTTAATGTTCTTCTGCTTTTTGTTCTGCAGCTTCTTGCTCTTCTGCTTTTTGGTCTTCTGTCTCTTGTTCTTCTGTATCTTGGTGGTTGTCTTCTTGTTCTTTGTCCTCTTGGTCATCTTCTTCAGGGTCATCTTCTTGGTCTTCTTTGGGGTGGTCTTCAGGGTCATCGTCTTCAGGGTCGTCGTCGTCTTCGGGGTGGTCTTCAGGGTCGTCGTCTTCAGGGTCGTCGTCTTCGGGGTCCTCGTCTTCTTCGGGGTGGTCTTCAGGGTCGTCGTCTTCAGGGTCGTCGTCTTCGGGGTCCTCGTCTTCTTCGGGGTGGTCTTCAGGGTTGTGATCTTCAGGGTCGTCGTCTTCGGGGTCGTCGTCTTCTTCGGGGTGGTCTTCAGGGTCGTCGTCATCAGGGTCGTCATCTTCGGGGTCCTCGTCTTCTTCGGGGTGGTCTTTAGGGTCGTCGTCTTCGGGGTCCTCGTCTTCTTCGGGGTGGTGTCTTCAGGATCATAGTCTTCAGGGTCGTCATCTTCGGGGTGGTCTTCAGGGTCTTCGTCTTCAGGGTCATCATCTTTGGGGTCCTCGTCTTCTTCGGGGTGGTCTTCAGGGTCGTCGTCTTCGGGGTCCTCGTCTTCTTCGGGGTGGTCTTCAGGGTCGTCGTCTTCAGGATCGTCGTCAGGGAGATCCAGAGTGATTACCAAAAACCATTTCAAAAAGCTTGAACTTGGAAATGTAGCAGAAGGTACAAGAAGGCTGAGGAACTGCCGAGAACCAGCTGACGGTACTGGAACCCGGATGGGTAGCAGAAGGTACAAGAGCCAATGGAACTACCAAGGACCAGCTGATGGTACAGGAACCCGGTTACTAAGCATGAGGTACCTGTGCCAGAAAGCACTACCAAGGACCAGCAGACGTTGGTGGAACTCGGACACCGAGAAGGAGGCACCTAAGCCAAAGGCACTGCCTGGAACGAGCTGATGTTACTGGAACCCAGGGGGACATATTCAAGATTGACTTCCAAAGAACCAGCTAATGGTACTGGAACTCAGATAGGCAGCAGAAGGTACACATGAAAAAAAAAGTTGCAAGGCCGCGAGCCGGCCGGAGTTACCGAAACCCACAGTCCTACAGGGGGTGCTTGTCCTATTGGCACTATGGAACCAGCCTTCATTGCCAGATACCGCAGCCCACATAGGAGTCACCTAAACTGCAGGCACCATAGAGTCGGCTAACCCGACCGCAACACGACAGGACAACGTATTGGAGGCAAAGTGACATTGATACTACCCGGAAACAACTGGCGTGCTGGAACCAGGCTTGGCAGGAGGGAGTACCCGTGCCAAAGACACTGCTGGGAAACAGCTGGCGGTGCTGGAACCCAGGGTAAATACTAAAAACAGAGTGGAGCCAGAGGCTTAATTGGAGCAAGTTTAAAATCAGTGGTAGTGTGAAGGTGGACAGAGCAGGAGAAATTGCCGGACACACAGCAGGGGATCAGCTGACGTTACTGAACCCCAATAACACTGGCGCAAGTGTTGACTGTGCAGGTGGCACTTCTGAGCAGCAACTGGCGGTGTTGGAGCCCAGGGTAAATACTGAAAACAGAGAGGAGCCAGAGGCCTAATTGGAGCAAGTTTAAAATCAGTAGTAGTGTGAATGTGGACAGAGCAGGAGAAATTGCCGGACACACAGCAGGGGATCAGCTGACGTTACTGAACCCCAATAACAGTGGAGCAAGTGTTGACTGTGTAGATGGCACTTCTGAGCAGCAACTGGGGGGGTTGGAGCACAGGGATTACAGTTCAGGTGGTAGAAACATGAACACAACAGGAGACCTGGATACTGTTGACAACCAAGTATTTAATCTGGAAGAGGACTGGAAAATTCATGCGAGATCCAGGCCTTGTTCATTTTCAGAAAAGTAAGCTGGTCAACGTTATCGGAGGATAGTCGGATGCGACGGTCTGTTAGTCCACCACCTGCGGCACTAAAGACGCGTTCCGATAATACACTAGCAGCAGGGCAAGCCAGCACCTCCAATGCATACTGGCTAAGCTCTGGCCATGTATCCAGCTTAGAGACCCAAAACTTGAAGGGGGAAGAGCCGTCTGGGAGTACACTGAGAGGGCAAGACATGTAGTCTGTCACCATCTGACGGAAACGTTGCCTCCTGCTGACTGGAGCCGTCTGTGATGGTGTAGACATTTGTGGCGGGGACACAAAACTTTGCCACATTTGGGCCATACTGGTCTTGCCTTGTGCTGAGGCGCTGCTTCTGCTCCCTCTTTGTGCAGAGCTTCCTCCACTGCCTCGACGCACTGAGCTGCTTTGTAAAGCACTAGCAGCACTGCTCTCGGGTGGAATGGAGAACATGATGGAATGCACCAGTGTGTCTTGGTACTCCCGCATTTTATGCTCCCGGTTCAACGGTGTTATGAGGCTTTGTGAGTTGTCCCGGTAGCGAGGATCTAGGAGGGTGGACACCAAATAATCAGCCATGTTGAGAATGTGGGTGATGCGGCGGTCGTTTCTCAGGCACTGCAGCATGAAATCAACCATGTGCTGCAGACTGCCAACTGGCCAAGAAACGCTGTCCCCTGCTTGAGGCGTGATCTCTGCCTGCTCTGCATCACCCCACCCTCTCTCTAGATACTGACTACTAGAGCATTGTGTACCTCCCTCCTCTGGACAGATGTCTTCCTCCTCCATTGACTCCTCCTCATCCTCCTCACAAAGTGTCCCCTGCCTAGGCCTTTGTGAGGAACCACGTTGCGCAGACTGTACAGAAGCAGATGGCATTTGTGACTCCTCATCCTCCACCTCTTCTAAAACCAACTCCCTTAGTGCTTGCAGTGTTATTTCAAGCAGGCAGATGAGGGGGATAGTGATGCTGACTAGTGCATCATCTGCACTCGCCATCCGCGTGGAATAATCGAAGGCACGCAAAACGTGGCAGATGTCCTTCATAGAGGCCCACTCAGTGGTGGTGAAGTGTGAATGGCGCGCAGTGCGACTTGTTTGCGCCTGCTGCAGTTGGTACTCCATTACTGCTGCCTGCTGCTCACACAACCTCTCCAACATATGTAACGTTGAATTCCACCTGGTGGGTAGGTCACATATGATGTGATGTTCCGGAAGACGTAATCGGCGCTGCAGAGCTGCAATGCGTGATCTTGCATTGCTGGTACGCCGCAAGTGAGCACACTCTATGCGGACCTTGTGCAGCAGTGCATCAAGATCCGGATAGTCCCTCAAAAAACTCTGCACGACCAAGTTGAACACATGTGCCAGACATGGGATGTGAGTGAGGTTGCCTAGGCCCAGAGCTGCCACCAGATTTCGGCCATTGTCACACACTACCATGCCTGGCTGGAGATTCGCTGGCACAAACCACACGTCGCTCTGCTGCTTGATGGCATTCCAGAGCTCCTGCGCTGTGTGGCTTCGATTCCCCAAAGAAATTAATTTCAATACGGCCTGTTGACGTTTGGCCATGGCTGCGCTCATATCGGTCGTAACAGGTAACCGTTCACGGGTCGATGTGGAGGTAGACCGTGACGGCTCTTGCAGCGCTGATTCAGAGGAACTGGAGTATGAGGAGGAGTCAATGTGTACCGACTGGATTCCTGCAATCCTTGGAGTTGGCAGAACACGTACAGCGCCACTCTCAAGATCTGTACCCGGCTCCACAACATTTACCCAATGGGCAGTGAGGGAAAGGTATCGTCCCTGTCCATGCTTACTGGTCCACGCATCGATGGTCAGGTGGACCTTGCTACTGACGGCGTTTTTTAGCGCATGTTTAATTTTTCCCTCCACATGCTGTTGCAGGGCAGGGACGGCTTGCCTGCTGAAATAAAAGTGGCTGGACAAGTTGTATTGTGGAACTGCCAATGCCATCAAGTTACGGAAGGTGTCAGTCTCCACCAGCCTGAATGATAGCATTTCAAGGGAAAGTAGTTTTGCAATGCCTGCATTCAGAGCCTGTGCTCGGGGGTGGTTTGCCGAGTATGGGCGCCTTTTCTCCCATGCCTGTGCTAACGATGGCTGTAGACTGGCCTGGGAGTGTGAGGATGACAGAGAACGTGGTGCTGTGGGTGGAATGACACTGTGTCTCTGTACAACAGTGCCAGAGGTGCTTCCATGGCGATCCTGTGAGGAAGCCGAACCAGCTGTGTGTGAGCTGGAGGAAGAGGCTACAACATGAGCTGAAGAGGTGGTAGGTGGCGCTGTAGGTTGGCCTAGGTCTTCAGTGTGTCTTTGTAACTCCACCACGTGCTTAGTCCGCACATGTTTCCACATATTTGTGGTATTGAGGTTGCTGACACTTTTCCCTCTTTTCACCTTCTGATTACACAGCTTGAATTTGACAAAGCAAATGTCATCTGCAACTGTGTCAAAAAAGGACCAGGCACTGCAAGTCTTGGGAGCGCCCATTTTGGGTTTTGGAAGATGCATGCTCCTAATGGGTGCCGAAGTGGAGGCTACAGGCAACCAAGTCTGCCCCCTCCCTCTCCCTCCTTTTTGGGCCGTTCAGGGAATCTCTTCCTCAGAGCTGCTCCCACCACCTTCCTGTACCTCACGCCATGATGGGTCAAGGACCTCATCATCTACACCACCCTCTTCAAACAACTGCTTCACCTGGGTAGTCTCGAGAGCACAGTACGCACCAGAAAGTGGCACCTGAGTCTCATTATCAGATGCGTACTGAGGTGTGCTGAAAATAGGCACTGGCCCACCCGCCTCTTCAGATTCAGAGAGACAAAGCGGTTGCGCATCACTGCATACTACCTCTTCTTCAAATTCTAGAATTCTGCTTGGCTGGCCCCCTCTTTCCAAGCCAAGATATTCAGAGAACAGAAGTAGAGATGGCTCCTGTACAGGGCTCTCTGACTGCCTGGGCAATTTGGCCGGTGGTGAAGAGACAGATGGGTGCTCTTCAGTGCTCAGGACCTGAGAGGATCTGGAACTAATTGAAGTCAATGCGTTAGCTGCCATCCATCCGACAACGGCTTCAATTTGGTCCTCCCGCAGCAGTGGGGTACGGCGAGCTCCTACAAAGCTTCACATAAAGGACTGCTCCCTGGTAAAACTGGGGGATGCTGAGTCACTGGTGCCCGCAGCAGGCACAGAATCCCCACGTCCTCTCCCTGCAGAAACTCGACGGCCACGCCCACGACCACATGCCTTACTCCGTGCCTTCTTCATCTTGGTAGACTGATAAAGATAGGCAGAAAAGTACTAAGGGCTTAGTGTGCTTATTCCTGAACAGCTGCTAACAGGTATAAGAAACACTAATTTTATAAAGTGTGGACTAGACTTTAATATGAGCTAATGTGGCCTACACAACTGTAAAGTGGAGTGTTTGGTGAACTTTATTTAAGTGTTTTTTTTCACAAAAAGACACTGGATATGCCCAAAGATGTAAAACCGATAGTATCACAAACTTTTTGTAGCTATTACAATGCAGGAAGGTAACCTACAATGCAATAGATGAGGCTACAAAAAATAGGCTAATACTAATCTGGCTGGGGCTGCAGGGCACAAGGCTGCAGAAAGGCTCCTCTATCTACTCCTATATAGTGTGTTTGGAAGCAATCTAGCTGGATACGGATGGAACCACACTAATAGGAGAAATCAGGAAAAATGAGCAGCACTAATGCAAAAAAGGACAATGTATGAGGCAGTGACGCACGCTGAGCGGACTACAACCGGACGTGGCTGCAGAACACACTACAGCATGAGCTGCACTCACACACAGAGACCTCGCAGACAGCCGTGAACAGTGCTGAGAACTGTGCACTAGCGCTGCAAGGCAAAAGAAAGCTTCTCGCACAGCGGTTTATAAAGTAGCTTGGGTAAAGCACAATAAAGCAAATCGCTATCTCAAACTGTCCCTCAGAACAGCAGCGTCCTGTCCCTAACTGAATTCACAGCAGAGTGAACCCAAAATGGCGGCGGCGGCTTTTATAGTGCATCATGACATCATTTTAGCAGCCAATCACAGCCATGCCATTAGTTAACATGCCTAACAGGATGTGCCCACACTTCTTAGGATCCTCATTGGCTGAATAAAATCAAACTTGCTCATTGCATTATGGGAACTTCCGATTCCGGTATTCGATATTCTAAAAGTATCGGAACTCCGATACAGCGAATATCGGTCAATACCCGATATTTCAGTATCGGAATGCTCACCACTATCTATCTATCTATCCATCTATTTATCTTTACATAGACATTAAGAATGTGTCCTCGGGATTTCTAGGTTATGTATGGATTAAATTAAAAAGCAAATAATTGGCGACTGCTATGACTACAATCCACTAATATTGGTGTACCTGGGCAAACAAATCCTTATTTCTTATTTCTAGACTCCTCACAGTGTGACATGTATCACTTTGTACTGGGATGTCTAGGATTCACTGTCCAGATGACACAAGACAAGTAAAACCTTGTGAGCTCTGGGACGCTGTACATTTAATTCATAAGACAAAATCTTGACTTATTCAGCAACCAAGCAAATGCTTCACCATTTATTTGAGTGACTTTTTTAGTCAAGTAAGAGGACACTTCCTTTACATGGGAAAACTTTAAAGGGGTTTTCTGAGATTACAGAAATAGACCAAAATTAATTAAATGGAAGGGAATGTGGTAAATGAAGAAAAGATCCTATACTTATATGGTAAATTCCCTGTTGCTTTAAACCTGCTCTCAGGCTCCAAGCTGGTGGTAATTTGTTGGCTGCAGTGATGACGACCTGTTTACCGACATGTAGTGTCAGACTAGGGTTCCAAGGGACCGCCAGTAACATTGATTCTGGGGGACCACTCAGCAACTACAAGCAAATATTATTGGCTGGGGATGGAGGATACTATGTAATCTGCTACTACTCATTTATGTCATCTAGCCAATGCTTCTATGTAATAATAGAATGGATAGTTGGTTAAATAAATTAGATCATACCTATATCTGCATATAGTGCATCAAGTATACTGTGCCAACTCAGGTGGTGGGCCCACTCATGCAGAGGGGCCCTCCAGTGAACTCACCTGTCCCACAGTGGGCCAGTCTGAGTGTACCCACATGACCAACGCAGCCAATCATTGGTCTTAATGGTGTACGTTGTACCGAATGTAGCCACAGAAGTGTAGACTCTTTTGTGCCAGCATACCTTTTTTATTGAAAAATGAATAGCACATCCTCAACTTTTCTGCTGCTTAATATTGAACTTTATTAGTTAAGGTTTTGGCAGGATCCAACGTGTCTGTCCATTACATGAATGACACGTTAACTTCCATAGGCACTGTGTAATTCTTCAATTTTCCAGTGGCACTGATGTAGTAAAAACGAGGACTCATTTTTGGCATCATCTGCTGGACAGAAACCATTCTATATCCAAAAGGCTATCAAATCGATGGCTTCTGTCTTGGCCTAAAAGACACTCTTAGTGATGTGTTTTTGGAATAAACCGTATCATGTAGAAAGTATTGACAATAGACCATATCAGGAAAATGTGACCAATAGCTCTTTGGTGGACATGTGTGTCAGCTTGTAAAATTCTGCTTGCCACTATGGTTGTGCCCAGTCTTATTCTAACCTAGCTGCCTACAATGTCTATGGAAATTTGGAGTTGTCATCCTAGCAGATGTGATCTTGGTGTCCTGGATGGCCTCTGCAGCCAACCAGCCACAGCTTAGCTAGCTACGCCTTGCTAGGTGCCACCTTTAAAGCAAATGGTTTCCTAAACATAATGCCTTCATCACCTCATCTGCCCCTTTTACCATCTGTCAGGTTTTAAGGCAGATGTTCACTACAGAAGGCAGTGCCAGTCTTTTGGGCTTCCGCGTGTCCTTGTGTCAACCTATATCGTCACCATCGTATCTGTAATATTACGTATGTGCTCAATCAGTGCTTTATTCTCTACTTGTTTAGATTATTAAACTGTAACATATTTAACAATCAGACAGCAGTAAAATATACAAGGAAATACCATTTTAATTAAAACCTACAGCTTGGTTTGGGAAGCTGTCTCTCAGGCCTATTCTGGACCCTGGCCAAACAAGGTTAAAAACCTTAGCTCAAATGAAATATAATAATCCCCCTAAAATAGCATGACCATGGGACATGATTATATTGTCATATTCTGTTAAATCTAAGTAAAATGTCCCTAAAAATAAACATTTTAAAATAAAAGCATCAGACACATTACAGTAGACTGGACTAATGTCTACCATATGGATGTCTCCAGCTCTAAACTTAGTCATTCGCAATGGAAACAAGACTAAATTATGATAGCTATGACAGAATTGGTAATGTATGTTGACACCCAATTATTGGATCAAGCAGCTAGATGGATTGGATTGTGGGAAGCATCAATTTATGATTTTTATGATGGTAATCAATTTAGTACTTAGAAATTGAGCAGATTGTATGGAAAAAAAATATTAAATGGGTAATTTCATGAAGACAACCCCTTTCCATGTGTCCCATTGAAGAATACTGATGTCATAGAGTAGGGTCTCTTTTTCGCTAAAGTATCCAAAACATAGACTTCAGTAGACCCAAGCAGTCCTGGTTGTATACGTACAGTCATTTGCCTTAATGCCCACCATATAATACTAAATTTGGCTGCGTGGGCCTTCCTACATCAAAATGAGCTGCTTGCCAGGAGTGCCGTATGTGCTCCTATCAGCAGCCGCTCCTATTTTTTTAGCCATATGTGTGCTCTAGCCTTTACTTTATCTGATGAACCATGGAAATCACAGTTTGTAATGATCTGCAGGACAATTAATATTTATTTACAACTAATTTCACCAGCTTTTAGTCTAAGAGTTTTAGGCTCACCTTGTGACGTGGATCCTCTAAGCCCCAGGTTTGGGAGGGCACAAGGATCCTGGGTGTTGATGCAGCAGAACGAAGGCACCTGTGGAGTGAAGACTTGGAGCACTGGACGACGCAGGCAGACAGGATACAGGAAAGTTATATAGTCACCTAGGCAGATGATGTCATGGGAATATGGCTGACTACTTGTAATTCTGGTGTGGAGCACAGCATAGGACAGCGGCCATAGGGGAAAGTGGTAAAGCCCTATGATCACAGGCATATGCATAACAAAAGGTTGATGAACACTAGTCAGTATTATTCAGTAGAGGTGCACACCAATGCAGGGAAAACTCTGTTGCTACCTGTAGATCTCCTAATCATACCTGACCACCTAGGGGTATCAGCGACCAGACCAGCGGATTAGCTGATCACAAGGATCATAATACTGAACATTTTTAACATAAAGAGATTGTCTAGGTAAAATGATGACTTGGCAAGATGACCACCATGTAGGTAAAATAAACAAGTAAAAGTGTGCTTTTTATTATGAACTTTAGATATGGTTTCCAAAATGTGCAACGGTGAAGAGAGCAAGGCCTATAGGAAAGAGATGTGAATGTTAAATCTGGCACGCTGTAAGACAGTCTAGTCAAAGTTTATTTTCTCGAATAGTTAAACAGTTTTAGGATATCAATTGTGACTAACTTGATGCACAGTTCACTGACTGAGCACTCCACCCATCAGCCTATGGTGGTTTTAATTACAGCAGGATCCTACCTACCGAGATAAATGTAGGCTATCAGCCCAGGAGAGGATTCACATTAGGTTAGGTTCCCAGCACAGACGATCGCCTTCTCATTGGCGGCTGGGCACACATGAATTGGCCAATTTAAGTGCTAAGTATCTTTGTTTTTTCCTATTTTCTAGAGCAATAATGCAATTCCAATTTAATATATTTCATATTTGCATGCTATAACTCTACAGAGTGCAACTTTATTTGTTAGTTATATATGGAGGTGGCTACTCTTAGTGTTTGCACTTGTACACTCCTGATCTCTGTTTGGAAGTGACGGTCAGTCTATGATATTTGACTTGATGCACAGATCAGTCACTTGGGTACTACATCTAGCACTGTGAAACAAGACTTTTTAGTAGCAAAGTATCAGTATTTGTGTTTAATGTGTTCATTATTTTAGTTTTTCATTTACCTTTTTTCTTTAATGCCTGGTGTGACTAATCAGCAACTGATACCTTTGTCATTTATTTCATTGTTGTTACATTTGTTGTATGGGTATTTGTTGCTTGTGCGTATTACTCAGATGTCTGCATTTTCTACTTTTGCTACATAATTGAATATTCCGTTTTTCACCCTTTTTCCCTGTGTATTAAATTGTTATAATACAGAATAGAAGGATTGAAAATCAGAGCTTTGGCATTTGTTTAACATAAGGTAGCTAGTGATACTTTGTGTTGTTCCTCCTGGGACAGCATAGGTTCTTGAAGTTTTTAAAGATTTTCTCTTTTTATTTGTAGGAGAACTGAACATCAGAGATAAGGCAATGCAAAACCGTGCAGTTTCCAGATCAGAACAAAACCCTGTGGAACTGATCTGGAGCAGAGAAGTTGCAGAAGGGATGGATTCAGTGAGTGCCCTTGGTCAGGTAACAACAAGGAGGCCAGCCCTAGATATGAAAAGCCGGCGCGACAGAGAGGAAATAGTTTTGGCGGCAAGAGAAGTGACAGGGAGTGACGCTGCAGCCCCAGCATCAGGGATAGCCATCCGCAGCCATGAGTACCTGCAGAGCAAAGACCCAGGTGATGCCGGTCAAAGTTCCCAGCCCAGACGATGACTGTCAAATACTGAAGAACTGAACGACGCCGGTCAAGGTTCCCTATCAAAATGAAGTCGTTCAACAGCCAAGGATCAGCCCCCGTCAATACAGGCCCAGGGGACGCACGTCAGCATCAGGAGATACAGGAGTCCCAAGAATATCCGGTCAGGGATCCGTACCTGGTCCGGCGAGCGGAGGAGACACGTGGGGCGGGCTCTAACTTCCAATTGAGACACACGATACTGGGCGTGGGCAGAGGGGGGGACGCAAGTCAGACGGGCCCAGCTGACGTCAGAAAGAGTTGATAAACTTTTCCAGGAAGACAGAGCAGCAGTTTCTGATGGGTCCGGAGAGCTGCCGGGGCTTTCTGAGACTGTCCCCTGTCAAGTATAGTAATTGACACTCTACCTCCCTGCTAGGATAAGATTGGACTATAGGTCCCTGAGTTCATTACATATCCACCATTGTATAGTGATCATTATCTCTGTGTGTAAATAATTGTTTGTTTCATTATCTGATTCTGTGAATATTGTTACTGCATAATCTTCCTCCAATAACAATCTTAGTTCACATTAATCTGTTAAATAAAAGCTTATTGTTGTTCTGCCCGGTGTTTCAGCTGTTGCATTCAGATCTCCAGCTTACATATTCTACTGAAATCATTTTATTGAAGAAAGTACAAGGTGGGCAGATATCTCTCCATATGCTGAATGCTCTCAGTGTCACTGGCTCATTGCTCTCTGTGTATATTCATCATTCACACAGCTGTACCTGGAGTTTATATTTAGAGCTAGCATTAAACATGCACCTGGTTTAATAAGAAATATCTTTATTTCTTTAATAAACTGTCAAAATAACCTTATTGCTTAGGCACATCATACTGTGGAAAGTATCTTAATTAGAGATGAGATGAGTAGTGATGAGTGAGCACTAAAATGCTCGGGTACTCGTTGCTCGGGTCAAGCGCATTGGAATACTCGGGTGCTCAACCCGAGCAACGAGCCCAATATAAGTCTATGGGAAACTCGAGCATTTTTCAGGCAGCTCCCCCCGGCGGTCTGCAGAGGGTCTAAAAATTTCCCAAATCGATGGGAACAGTGCTCAAATGACATGGGAACAGCATGGGGAAGACCCTGAAAGCTTTTCTGACTCCCAGGTCACTTCTGTCAACAACGCTGACAGAGGTATTACGCCACTTTTACGGACTCACAATAAAACATACCAAAACGAAACCAAAATGGATTTTCCTGGGAAATATGTTAAGGAACATCCTTTCCAGGGTAATGACTTGTATATAAAGCAAAATAAATAACGAAAAACAAAAATGCTCCTCCACACCTTGGGCTATGTTCACACGTAGCATTTTTGATGCGTTTTTTCACTTTTGCATTGCTTTCAACCGTGACAAATGCATTCACCAGGAAATGTCATTTTAACATTTTACAACCTTATCTGGCCATTTCGTGTGTGAGATATCATCAGACACATCATGTTTCATTTATGAAGGAGGGACTCTGAAAGTCACATCAGGCGGCCTTTACTATTCTTAAAGGGCCAGCAGTTGGCCCTCGCTACTCTTAGAGAGCCATCACCTGGCTGTGTTTTATTGTTCCCATTACTAAAGAGTGGGTCTCCTATACTGTTATTGTGTATGCTGTGAGTGGCAGGGCTGCCCAAAATTTGGACGCACCCCAATACCACTTTAAAAATTTAGATGCACTCCAATACCCCTTTGAAGAGACTTAGAGGAGGGCCTCCTGAAAACAATGTTCCCATTATTAGGAAGTGAGTCTCCCATTGTGTTTGCCTATGCAGTGAATGCAAGGGTTGCCAAAAATTTGGAGGCACTTCAATGCCCCTTGGAAGAGACATGGAGGTAAGAGGGCCTCCTGAAAACAATGTTCCCATTATTAGGAAGTGGATCTCCTATTGTGTTTGCCTATCCAGTGAATGCAAGGGTTGCCACAAATTTGGAGGCACTCCAATGCCCCTTGGAAGAGATGTGGAGGAGGGCCTCATAAAAAAATGTTCCCATTAGAAAGGAGAGTGCCTCCTATACTTGTAATGCCCATGCACTAAGTGTATGGGCTGACAAACATTTACCCCTGGGGGGTATACATGAACATACTGTCTAAAAAAATTTTTTTACGGGCATCATAAACACCCTTTAAAAAAATTATGTGGGTGTTGCATCACGGACCACGGTCAAACTGGTGATATGGTGGTGGAGGATGAGGAGAAGGAGGAGGACAAAGAGCAAATAGCCAAAATCAGGAATCGTATATCCATGTCTGGGTGAGAAAAGGTGCATGGGAATACACCTCCCAAGAAAAGACACTGGATTTGAGTTTATGTTATGCTGCTATCATTCGGTGGTGTTGAGAAGTCTGGCCTAATCCAGCCCTTGTTTATTTTTATAAGAGTCAGCCTGTCAGCATTTTCAGTTGACATGCGGATGCGCTTATCAGATATAATTCCACCAGCGGCACTAAAAACCCGCTCTGATAAAACGCTGGCGGCACGGCAGGCCAGGACCTCCAAGGCATAGAGAGCCAGTTCATTCCTCGTATCCAGCTTGGATACCCAATAATTATAAGGCACAAAGGAATCACGGAGGACGTTGGTACGGTCGGCAAGGTACTCTTGCAGTGTCTTCCCAAACTTTGCACTCCTTGTGAGAGTACCCCGCGCCTCAGGGCATGTGTGATGGGAGGGGCTGAGAAAATTCTCCCAGAACTTTGACAGTGTTCCCCTGCCTCTGCTGGATTGAAGTTGTGTCTCTCTCGCCTTTACTCCTTGGTTGTCCAATGAAGTGTGACCTCTGCCGCCAGCGTTTTCAGATGGGAATATTTTTAATAGTTCCGCAACAAGGGCCTTCTGGTACAGCCCCATTTTTGTAGACCTGTCTGCCTCAGGAATAAGAGATATAAAGTTGTCCTTGCAGCGTGGGTCTAGAAGTGTCACCAACCAGTAATGACTGTCACCCAAAATTTTGAGAATGCGAGGGTCATGGGAAAGGCAGCGTAACATAAACTCAGCCATGCGTGCCAGACTACTAACAGGCAAGACTTCCGTGTCCTCACCAAGAAGATGACTGACCATGCTCTCCTCCTCCTCCTCTCTGTCCTCTGGCCATCCATGCTGAACAGACGGTATGACAGCTGTGCAGGTAGTACCGTCTATAGTGCATGAAACTAGCTCCTGTTCTTCCTCTTCCTCCTCTTCCTCATTGTCCCACAATCCACGTTGGGATGAGATGAGGCTGAGCTGTATGTAATCACCCTGTATGGTTTCTTGCTCCATCTCATCGTGCTCCGCCTGCAATGCATCCTCTTTGATTGTGAGCAGAGAGCATTTCAGAAGACAGAGAAGTAGGATGGTGAAGCTAATTATGGCGTCATCGCCGCTCACCATCTTGGTGGAGTCCTCAAAGTTTTGGAGGACAGTACATATGTCTGACATCCATGTCCACTCCTGAGGTCTTATGTGTGGAGTCTGAACTGAATACTGACGGCCTTGTTGATGCTAGTACTCAACAACTGCCCTCTTCTGCTCACAAATCCTTCCCAACATCTGCAGTGTAGAGTTCCAATGCGTGGGGACATCACACACCAGTCTGTGAGCCGGAAGCTGCAAACGCTGCTGAAACATGGAAAGGGTGGCGGAAGCTGTAGGTGACTTTCTAAAATGGGCACACAGGCGGCGTACTTGAACAAGCAGATCCGGCAGTGATTTGAGAAACCACTGAACCACGAGGTTAAGCATATGGGCCAGGCATGGTACGTGTGTGAGCTTGTCTTACCTCAGAGCCGCCACCAGGTACCGGCCATTGTCACACACGCCCATGCCTGGCTGTAGGTTCAGCGGTGTGAGCCTCAGATCTGCCTGCTCTTTCACAGCTGTCTACAACTCTTCAGCATTGTGTGGTTTGTCACCTAAGCATATTAGCTTCAGCACAGCCTGTTGCCGCTTGGCCGGGGCAGTGCTGCAGTGCTTCCAGCTTAAGACTGATGTGGTCATTTCGGAGATGGAGGCTGAAGAGGAAGAGGAGGCTGAAGAGGATGAGGTGCAGGAGCTGTAAACCGTGGGGGCAACCCTGATTGACCTAGGGCCCGAAATCCTTGGCGTCGGGAGGACGTGTTCCGTCCCAAGGTCCGACTGGGTCCTGGCTTCCACTATGTTAACCCAGTGTGCTGTCAGCGAGATGTACTGTCGCTGCCCACAAGCACTTGTCCATGTGTCCATGGTTAGGTGGACTTTCCCTGTAACTGCGTTGTTCAGGGCACGGCTAATGTTTTGGGACACGTTCTTGTGTAATAAGGGGACGGCAAACCGGGAGAAATAGTGGCAGCTGGGGACTGAGTACCGAGGGATGGCCGCCGCCATCAGGTTGCGGAATGCTTCCGTCTCCACGAGCCCGTGAAATGTGAGAATTTAGTAGTGTGGCATGTGGGGCGTTGGCTGCGTATTTGTGCTTGCGTTCCAAGGACTGGGGTATGGACAACTGAACGCTGCACTGGGACAAGGACGTGGACATGCTTCCTGATGCTGCTACTTGAAAGTGTTCAATGACAGGTGCAGGGCAGGAGGCATCTTCGCATGCACCATAAACAGGGGATTGGCTTGCATGCACAACAGCGGAAGAAGCAATGGTGCCACCCGCAGACACTGTTCCTGGACCCTGGGGTTCAGCCCACAAGGTCAGGTGCTTTGCTGCCATGTGCCTGATCATGCTGGTGGTGGTCAGGTTGGTTGTTTTGCCACCCCTGCTGATGCTGGCCTGGCTGGTGGTGCAAATGGCCTTTTTGGGGTTATCGGCAGAGTCTTTAAAAAACAACCAGACTCAGGAAGACCTAACAGTTGTACTGGCAACTTCATTCGTGTTAGTGTTACTGGGAACAGTTGCCTGCCTTCTGTCTGCGGCCACGACACTGCTTCTTCCTGCCTGTTGGCGTGCTCTGCCTCCCTCCCCCTGTGTGCTGCTCTCCTCCATCTGCATGTCCTCCAGCCAGGTTGGGTCAGTTACTATATCATCCACCACCTCGTCTTCCACTTCCGCACCCTGGTCCTCCTCCTGACTTTCTGGCAATTGTGTCTCAACATCATCCACCTCTTGTGACACTTTCCCACCTTCTCCTTCGTGTGACCGTGGCTGCTCAAATATTTGGGCATCGCTACATGTGATCTCCTCTTGCCTCGCTTCAAGTGGACCGAGCGAGAGGACCAAATCTATAAATGGAAAAGTGAACAGCTCTTCAGAGTGTCCAAGTGTGGGATCATTTGTCTCCGGGCATTCGGCATGGTGGGAGGAAGGAGGATCAGGGTGAGGAATATGTGGTCCAGACTCACGGCTACTGAGACTTGACCGTGTGGAAGACAATGTGGTGGTGGCTAAATGACTGGAAGCATTATCCGCTATCCAACCAACAACCTTTTGACACTGCTCTGGGTTCAATAGTGGTGCTGCGGTCCCCTAGGATTTGGGACAGGAAGGTCAGGTGAGAAGATGTGGGTGTTTGTTGCGGCACAATTTCAGCTTGCCCACGGCCTTGGCCTCGGCCTCTGCATGCACCATCACCATCACGTCCAGTTCCCTATCCCTTGCCACGTGCCTTGCCCATTTTAAATGGAGGACAATATCTTCCACGCTCACTAAAAATGACTCAATTTGGAGCGAACTTATATGTGATCCGTGTGACGGACAAACCACAGTTTTAAATACCTGGCCTGTAGGTAACTATTTTGAACAGCAAGCTGGTGTCAATTGCTTCACTGACACACTGAAACAAATTTTTAATGGAGGTCAGAAATGGCAGTATTTTCTGAAAACGTATATGTGATCCGTGTGACGGAGAAAGCACAGTTTTAAATACCTGGCCTGTAGATAACTATTTTGAACAGCAAACCGGTGTCAAAAACTTCACTGACACAATGAAAAAAAATTTGAATGGAGGCCAAAAATGGCAGTATTTTCTGAAAACGTATATGTGATCCGTGTGACGGAGAAAAAACAGTTTTAAATACCTGGCCTGTAGGTAGCTATTTTGAACAGCAATCTGGTGTCAATTGCTTCACTGACACACTGAAACAAATTTTTAATAGAGGTCAGAAATGGCAGTATTTTCTGAAAACGTATATGTGATCCGTGTGACGGAGAAAACACAGTTTTAAATACCTGGCCTGTAGGTAACTCTTTTGAACAGCAAACCGGTGTCAAAAACTTCGCTGACACAGTGAAAAAAAATTTGAATGGAGGCCAAAAATGGCAGTATTTTCTGAAAACGTATATGTGATCCATGTGACGGAGAAAACACAATTTTAAATAGCTGGATTTTTAGCGCTGTAATATGGAAAGGACCGGGCTGTATTCTGCAGTGCCAACAAGCAAATGGTGCAGAAAAACAGTGTTCTCTGGATTGCTTTTTAAGCAAATAATGAGGAAAAGTATTCCTGGCCCCTGAGACCTGGGCCTTTGTCTAGAAATATCTAACAGCAGCAGAAGACAGAACTGGAATGGAGCCTCTTGTGCTATATGCACTGCAGTCTGCTATATACACTGCCTGCCTATATACACTGCCTGCCTGATATCTCTGCAGATGGATTAATCTTCAGAAGGACTGTTTGTTGAGATGGATATGTGTAATGTACTTGTTTTCTCCCTACACTACCTAATACACAACCAAATCTCTCCCTAGCTCAGCAGCACCTCTCCCTACACTGCCTGATTCCGGAGTGACTGTGACGAGCACGGCGGCGCCGGGTCTGATATAGATCTGATGACGCTGTGCGGCCAGCCAATCACTGTAATGCCACAACCACCATGTCTGCGGCATTACAATGAGTGGCAGGGCAGGCAATCCTTGAATGTTGATTGGCGCCCTAAAGAGCGCCAAACATGCAGGGAGGGAAGCAATGTGGAGGACAGTGGTGGCTGGGGGCAAATATCTGTCACTCACGGCAGCCACCAAATTGTTACATTATATCTTGAATTGAATTATGAAGAATAGATTGTATCTCTCACTTATCTGTCTCACGTCTATGCCAGGTCTTGCTTTCTTTCCCTATGTTCAGCTCCCTCTCTGCCAGTTCACCCCGATTTACTTTAGAAGCTCAGAAAACACCACTAATGTTTTCTTCCAAGGCCTTTTATGGCCATCTCAGGTGGCTGCCCACCACCTGAGTATTCAAGCAGTACCATGGCACTAGCGCTTTTCCTGAAGCTAGCCTTATCTTCCTCTTGACTCTGTGTCACGTGCTGTTTAGCGCTGTGTATCTGTGGTCTATTCTAGATGCAGCTGTAACTTAAACTGTGAAATTCCCTCTTGTACTGCATGGGTTAAGGCCAGTTCTATTGCCATGTCCTGGTGGATGTGAGTTTCTGTATGAGTCTCCTCCCCCTAGCCTTTAAGTAGCCTCGCCTTCCACCAGGTAGTGCTGCTGATAGAGTTTCACTCTATACCTGGAAGCAATGCTGTGCAGTCCTGTTCGTTTGTACTGCTGAAGTCCTTTCCTTTGAGATTGCTGTACCTTTGTTCTGTGGAGGGAGGTGAGGGGAATTAGTGCAGGGCTTGTGGAGGAGTTAGGGCTTAGAGTGGAAACCTGAACCTTCTCACCATCAGAGATACCTTCGGGGTCAGAGCTATTCAGGGTTCCCAGTCTAGGGACAGACTAGTTTTCCCTGCTCACTCTGCCTGTATCTGCCATTTCCTCACCAGCATTCCTCTACACCATGACATTATCAGCAGCTGTACCATTTTCCTTGAGTCACTATGTCTCAGACTGCCTCAGCAGATGCATTTTCTCGCCTGATGCAGACCATCTCTGAAGAGGTAGCTCGTCTGTGAACTCAGGTAGTGCAACAGCTGCAGCAAGTTGTGGGTTACCTGGCCTCGGCTCATGCTCAGGCCTTGCCAGAACCCAAGGTCTCTCTTCCAGATAGGTTTTTTGGGGGTTGAGACAAATTTTTGGTTTTCCATGAAGCCTGTAAGCTTTATTTCAGGCTCCGGCCCCGTTCATCTGGAAGTGAGGAACAGTGGGTGGGGATTATTGTTTCTCTTCTTAAGGGGGACACCCAGACCTGGGCCTTCTCCATCCCGGGCGACTCATCGCTGCGGTCGGTGGATGTTTTTTTTGCTGCTCTAGCTCAGGTGTATGGTGAACCTGATAGGGTGACCTTTGCAGAGTCTAATCTCCGTAAACTCAAGCAGGGAACACGGGCAGTGGAGGAGTACTGCTCGGAGTCTCGGAGATGGGCGACTGATACCCAGTGGAACGACCCAGCCCTCAGGAGTCAGTTCAGCTTGGGTTTGTCAGCTAGACTACAAGACACCCTGGTTCAGTACACTGCACCTGAGTCATTGGAGGCTGCGATGTCTCTAGCCATACGTGTTGACAGACGCCTGAGGGAGAGACCGAGACCTACTTTGTCTCCTGTTCCTATCCCTGCTGAGGAGACTATACCCGATGAACCCATGCAGTTGGGGGTAGTAGGTTCTTGTGTTAAACCTCCTGTGGCTACTGTTCCTCAAGTTGGTGGAGCTTGTTTTTTCTGTTGAAAATCTGACCATTTTATTAAGGTTTGTCCATTTCGCTCCAAGACAACCACGCAGTCCCAGAAGCAGCCTACCTCGGGTCGTTCGGAAGGAGACAACCGGAAGATTTATATTTCCTTTCTCGCTAGGTCTCCGTTCACCTGTCTGCCAAGGTTGTGGTTGATGGTAAAACCGAGACTGTACCTGTACTGGTTGATAGCGGAGCGGGTGTCAATTTGATGGATTCTCGCTTTGCTCGGGCTGATGGTTTCGCCAGCAGTGCTTTAGTGAGACCCATTCCCATCCACTTAGCCAGAAGGTCCTCTCCCAAGTGGTGCGTAATGTGAACCTGAGTATCTGCCATTTCCTCACCAGCATTCCCCTACACCGTGACATTCTGCTTCACCTAGGTGTCTAATTATCTTCCCTATTAGTCTAGGCTGCAATCCAACAACCAGGTACTACTTGCAAGCTCAGACTGGCAAGTCTTGTGTGTAAGGCTGCGTGCACACGATGCGTTTTTCATGCGTTTCCGCTGCGGAATTTCCGCAGAGGAAATGCATCAAAATTGCATGGTAATCCGCACCCCATGGTCCCAAATGGCATTCCGCAATGTCAATGCACATGCTGCGGATTTTTCCGCAGCGTTTCTGCAGCACTCATAAATCCGCAGCATGTTCATTAATTTTGCGGAAGCGCAGCGGAAGCGCCGCCATTGACTTGCATTGAGACGCATAATATCCACGTCTGTACATTTGTACAAGCGGATATCATGCGTCTCAATGTGCGGATGGTACCCAGTTCTGGAGGAGAGGAGACTCTCATCCAGACCTGGGTACCATTGTACCTGTAAAAAAAAAGAATAAAATAAAAAATAAAGTTATATTCACCTGTCCGGCGGCTTCTCTCTGCATGCCGGCAGCGCTTCTTCTTCCAGGACCTGAGATGACGTCGCGGTCATGTGACCGCAGGCTGTCTCGCGATAGCCCGGCAACCCGGAAGAAGCCAGGACGAGCGCTGCAGCACACGCCGGTGCATCGGGGGTGAGTATATTTATTTTTACGGTCACACTGTATAAATCCATGCCGTTTGCATGGATTTATACAGTGTGACCTAGTTGTCAAGCACTTTCCAAGTGATGCTATCGCCAGGAAAGTGCTTGTCAGTCCGCATGCGGAAACACATGTGACGCGCCCCTGGGCCTGTGTCGCGCTGCGTTGCGCACGCGGGAGCCTACCCGGAGCCGGATCAGTGGAGGGTTGTAGTCTCGTGGCGGTGACCCGGTCCGTGCCCAGGGAGTCAAACTAGACGGCAGTCTATTAGTAGTAAATAGTTGAGGACTACGCCACCCGTTGAGTGCAGCCAGGGAGCTGCTGCTGCAGGGCAGACCGCTGAGGCCGGTGGTAGGATTGTGCAGCGTGATAGTATAACCCCCAACGGGAGGGGTATGGCCTCAGGGCAGCCGACGTGGATGATGGGGGTAGCAGGAACCACTCAGAGACGGTACGGTGTAGTTCAGGGTCTTTACTGGTAACAACGACAGACCCTCCCGGAGTACTTGCTAGCAAACGGGGCCTGGTCAGTCTTTGAGCAGATGGGATCTCCCCTGGCCAGGCGTAGTTGTAGGCCTCCCAAACTGACTGTACTCTTCTGGCTACCTTGCTAGAAGCTGATGTAAGTAGCCCACGTCCCTGAGTGTACCGTGTGGTGCTCACCCGTATGGCCGGTGACTCGGGGCCTTCTAATGGCTTCCGCTCCACGATGGCGGTGCTGGTCCCACTCGTGTGACCGTGCCTTCGGGCTTCTGGGCCAGAGGACCTGAAATCCCCTGCCTGACGGATTCTGCTGCTGGGTAGGAGTTAGTCCCCACAGCCTCGGACTCCGGGTCCGGTAAAGAATCTTCTTAGTCAGGGCGAACTCTGCAGCTGCCAGCCCCTGACTCCTTGTAACTCTGCTGTTTCCTATGCTGCTTCTTGTCTCCACTCTCCTTGTCTCACTCTCCCTGCCTCAGCCCCGGGTTTATACAGGGGAAGTTCTTCCCCTCCCAAGACTGGGCAGGAGGTGTGGCATGCACAGGATCCCTGACCAAAGGACCTCCCACCTGCTCTCAGACATAACATTACATTACTGTGGAAAACCAGACCCCTGGGGTGCCACATTCCCCCCTAGTGAAATTTAGTACTCCGGGACTAAACACATTTAGAAAAACATAACAAGGCAAAAACATTAATAATACAATAAGAAAACATATAAAGATGGTTACGGCGTGTCCGCAACCGGGTGCAGTCTCTGAAGAAAGCAAGGTGTCCATTTCACCAACACAGGGAGACGTAACCAGGTAGGGGTCTGTCCTACCCCGAGTCCTTAACAGTCTCTAGTCCATCCTGGGTTACGCTCCAACTATGTACAAGGATTCCCGGTAAATCCACCAAGGATCCCTAAAAATAACTAGAAACACAAAATTATACACAAGCAACAAGACACAGAAAAACATAAATAAAACAATTTACACACTTCAAATTCTCCAGCGTGCGGGTAACTGGCCTCTAGTGGCCCTAGTGGACCTACGGAGCTGACTGTCTGGCCCTGAACTACAGGGTGTAGGAACTGTCAAGGGTAAACTGGGCAGCTGTCTACCGGCTCTTTGTCTCACTAGGGGTACGGCAGGCTCACTATAAGCAGAGGGTTGATTCTCCTGTTCTGCTTGTGTGGAGTCTTCTGCCTCCTGGACCGGCTGTTCTTCCAGCTCTACCCGTTGCTCCGTAGGTTCTTGGGATGATGGTTGGAGGAAGGTGAGTACGGGTACCACAACTGCACCATTGACTTGAGTCCAAGACTGAGGGAAGTCCCCGAGCATGGTACTAACCATATCTTCCCTTTCTTCCACGGGTCGATGGTCTTCTTGTTCCTCTTCAGGGTTCCTCAGTTGTTCGGGACACTTCTTCAGGTGGTCCCGGGATACAATGGCTGTGGTTTCCCCTCCGTCTTTACTGATGGTACAGACCTTCGGGTTCTCGTGGCTTGAGGGCAGTACGGTGTACGGGTCCTTCTCCCACTGGTCGTCCAACTTGTGGAGCCGTCTCTTCCTCTTCAAGACCTGCTCTCCGGGTACCAGGGGAACAGCGGGAGCATACTGGTTGTAAGTTTTCTCTTGTCTTTCCCTAGCCTGACAGAGACTTCGCTCCACGCTCTCCTGTACTCTCCGGTACTGCTGCTGCCTCTCTGTGTCCCAGTCTGTTTCTGGTGAAGTGTCCTCGGGGGTCAGGACTCCCATTTCCAGGTCAACAGGTAACTTACCAGGTCTTGCCCTCATTAGGTAAGCCGGGGTACAGTTGGTGGAACCTACCGGGATGTGGTTGTATAGGTCCACCAGGTCGGGCAACTTTTCAGGCCACAGACTGCGTTCTTCCAGGGGCAACGTTTTTAGAAGATCCATTACCACCTGGTTCATTTTTTTCACAAAGTCCATTAGTCTGCGGATGGTAGGGTGTCGTCCTTATCTTCCGGCAGCCATACAGATTGCAGAATTCCTGAAAGACCTCCGCTTCAAAGGCAGGTCCCTGGTCCGTCAGCACTTGGTCCGGGTACCCGTGTGGACGGCAGAAGTGCTGCTGGAAGGCTCTAGCTGCTGTTTGAGCCGTTAAGTCCTTGACGGGGACGACAACCAAGAACCGGGAGTAATGATCCACGATGGTTAACGCGTAGACGTAGCCACTTCTGCTTGGGGTCAGTTTTACATGATCCAAGGCTACCAGTTCCAACGGTTGCCGGGTGACGATGGACTGCAGGGGAGTCTTCTGGCTGGCTCGGTCCTTCCTTCTCAGGTTGCACGGGCCACAATCTCTGCACCACTTCTCGATGGTTGCCCTCATGCCTACCCAGTGGAACCGCTCGCGCAGCAGGAACTCCAGCTTTTTCCACCCGAAGTGTCCAGCTCCGTCGTGGTATGCCTCCATCACCATGGCTGCGTCTCTTCGTGGCACCACTACTTGCCAGAGTAGTTCATGCGTCCGGGAGTTGACCATTCTGCGGCACAACTTCCCCTTGTAAAGGAATAGTCGACTCTTCTCCGCCCATAGTTGTTTGGCTTCCTCCGGAGCGTCTGGTTCAAGGCGAGCCTCCGGCCGAGTCAGCATTTCCTTCACTAGTCGGACGGCAGGGTCGCTGTCTTGCGTTTCCGCCCAGTTGTAGTGGGGTAAGGGGTTCAACGTAGCAGCCTGCTTACCCCTTACCCGGTGGGAATACTGGATAGTCCCATGACGGTGGAACGCAGGGAGTTCAACTTCTTCCAGTCCCTCCGGATCTTCTCCTTCGTCCGGCAGGTTGGGCATCCTGGACAGGGCATCCGCGTTAGTATTGGAGCGTCCTGCCCGGTATTTGATTGTGAACTCGTAGTTGGACAGACGGGCCATCCACCTCTGCTCCAGGGCACCGAGTCTTGCCGTGTCCAGGTGTATCAACGGGTTGTTATCCGTGTATACGGTGAACCGGGAAGAAGCGAGGTAATGCCTAAAGCGCTCGGTGACTGCCCATACCACGGCCAGGAACTCTAGCTTAAATGAGCTGTAATTCTCGGGGTTCCTTTCGGTGGGTCGCAGTTTCGGCTGGCATAGGAGATTACTCGTTCTCTCCCCTGCTGAATCTGGGACAGTACGGCTCCTAGCCCGATGTTACTGGCGTCAGTGTAGAGGATGAAGGGCTGGCTATAGTCCGGGTACGCCAAGATTTCATCCCCCGTGAGGGCCATCTTCAGCTGGCGGAAGGACTCTTTTTCTAGCTCTTCCCATTTGAAGGGCGGCTTCTGGTTCTTGGCCTTCCGGGACTGGCCTATCAGGAGGTCCTGCATAGGCGCTGCCTTTTTGGTGAAACCGGGAATAAACCTTCGGTAGTAGCCTACCAACCCTAGGAACTGCCGCACTTCTTTTACGCTGGAGGGGCTTGGCCATCCCTTAATTGCGGTGATCTTATCGGGGTCGGGAGCCACTCCGTCAGCGCTCACCACGTGTCCCAGGTATTGCACCTTTGGTTTCAGGAGGTGACACTTGGAGGGTTTCACCTTTAGGCCGTAACTCGCCAGAGCTTCGAACACCTCCGCCAGGTGTTTCAGGTGGTCCTCATAAGTTTTGGAGTATACGATGACATCGTCCAGGTACAACAGGACCGTCTCGAAGTTTCTGTGGCCCAGACAGCACTCCATTAATCGTTGGAAGGTTCCTGGGGCGTTGCAGAGTCCGAACGGCATGCAGGTGAACTCGCTAAGTCCCATCGGGGTGGTGAATGCGGTCTTCTCCCGGTCCGCCTCTGCTACAGGAACCTGCCAGTACCCGCTAGTGAGATCCAAGGTAGAGAAGAAGTTAGCAGATCTTAAAGCAGCCAATGACTCCTCTATCCTTGGTAAGGGGTACGCATCCTTGTGTGTGATACGATTGATTTTCCGGTAATCTACACACATCCTCATGGTGTTGTCTTTCTTTTTGACTAAAACTAGTGGGGCTGCCCAGGGGCTACAGCTATCCCGGATTACCCCAGCCTCCTTCATGTCTCGAAGCATCCCCTTGGCGTGTTGGTAGTGTGCAGGGGGTACGGGTCGATACCTCTCTTTTATGGGAGGATGATCTCCCGTGGGGATGCGGTGTTCTACCCCCTTGACCCGCCCAAAGTCTAACGGGTGTTTACTAAACACTCTCTCGTACTCTTGAACCACCCGATAGACTCCTTGTTTCTGATGTGAGGGAGTGGAATCAGTACCCAAATGTAGTTGCTGACACCAGTCCTCCATGTCTTTCTTAGAGCCGTTACCTTCCTCCGGGTGAGATGGAGGCAAGGGTTCCACAGAATGTATAGAATTTTGATTAGTGGTATATAATTTGGCTAGCGTGGCATACCGGGGCAGGTACACTTCCCTCTCCCCGATATTTATTATGCGAATGGGCACCCTCCCATGGCGTACATTGACCACCCCCCGTGCTGTCAAAATGGTGGGCCTACTGTCTGAGTAAACTGGTTCTACCATTGCCTGGTAATCTCTTCCTCTCAGACCAATAGCTGCCCGGCACCAAATCATCATTTCACTTTTTGGGGGCATGGCAATAGGAAAAGGGTCACACATTCTTACGCTACCAATCTCACCGCCGGAGAGTTCCACTTGTTGCCGTTGCATCAGTGCCCGGATCTCTTTCTGGAGCACCCGCTGCTCGCCGGAGCTGGCGTTCTTGGCAACCTGCTGTAAAAGGAAAATCACCTCTGCAAGACAATTTTCAATTACGTTAGTTCCTAGAGTTATTTTTGGGTGACTCTCATGTTTATCAATATCTACAATGATCAGTCCCTGTGCGGCCAGTTCGACTCTACCGATTTTGAGGGCCACCTCTTTAAATCCGATCTGTGGCACGGGCTGGCCATTGCTGGCGATGATACTCAAGTCGTCGTCAGGGTAGTGGGTAATATCCGAGTCATTCCAGTACTGCTTGAAGAGCACGTACGGGATGGTGGTGACCTGTGACCCGGTATCCAGTAGGGCACTCATGGGAATGCCATCCAGTACCACAGGCAAGACTGGACGTCCTCCCACATATCTGTCGCGCCAGTTCGATGGGCCTGGTGATCTTTTTCCTGGGGGTTGGCCCTCTACCCCAGGTTGTGCCCGTTTAAAGAACAGTACCTTTCCATATGTCCGGATTGATTGCAGCGGCGGCAGATGGGTCGTCCGTCCTCGCTGTATCGGTCACTGGGTCTTCCTCTGGCCGGTGGGGTCCTCCTTGGTCGACGCCACGGGATGTCCTCCGGTCCGGATGCCAGCTGGATCTTCCCTGGGGTGGAAACCTGTAAAGACTGCACAGTTCGGGTTAGCGCAGCAACGCTCTTAGCTAGCTCTTGGACCTGATGGTGTAGGTCTGGAGCCGGGTCATTGTCCAAAGCCTGCGCATCAGCTCCCACAGGCCCTGCTGACAAGGGCGCCGCCTCCTGGTAGTAAGTGGTAGTGGGGCGTCTGTGGGTCACAACGCCACCTGGTGCCGGTTCTCGGAGCACCCGGATGGCTCTGTCCTTGAACTGTGCAAAGTCCAGATGGGGATCCTGTAAGGCCATTGCCCGCAACTGGGTTCGGTGGGCATTGCAATATAAACCCTCTATAAATTGTTCAGTCAACAGCCTGTCCTCGTTTCCCACCCCATCAGGGTCGGTCTGCTTTATGGCCCTCAGGGCCTCTTGTAGGTTTAGTGCATAGTCCCTTATACTCTCATGCGCTCGCTGCTTGCACCCGTAGAATCTAAGCTTAATCTCGGCTGAGGTGCGGGTATCAAAGGTGTCCTTCAGCCGGGTTAGTATCCCTGCGACAGTCTTCCTCCCAGGTGGCCAGGATTTTACTTCCCTTTTGGCTGCCCCGGTTAGTTGGGCCACCAGGATGCTCACTTTTTGCTCTTCTGTGAGGGGGTACACCTGGAAGAGGCTATCCAGCTTTTCTCTAAAGTCATGCAGGGTATGTGACTCCCCTGAGTACTGGGGTAGCCAAGCTGCTCCCAGGATATAGGGCATGGTGAAGGGCATAACTGCAGCAGCGGTAGCGCTGGCGGGGGTTGGGGCAGTGAAGCTCTCCTCCGTATCCGACATCTTCCTCCCCCCTAGTGGACCGTGGCCTACCTTGCGATGATCCTCTTCCGTAGGCCGCGGCTCCACAGTGGATCGTCAGGGTTGAGGACCTTCCGTCGCGCTCCTGTGACGTCGGCGTCTGCTGGGCTCCTTCCAGGACCTTACGCAACGTCCGGACGTGAGGCGGGGCTTCAGTTCTCGCGCGCTTTCAGAGTCCACGCCCCTCTTCTTCCCGCGCGGCGTCCCCAAGATGGCGTCCAACGGCGGGAAAACTCCACGGATGGCGGGAAGAAGGCCGAAGATGGCGCCGGATGGCGGGAAACTTCACCGATGGCGGGAAGAAGGTAGAAGATGGCGCCGGATGGCGGGAAACCTCCACGGATAGCGGGAATCTTCACCACTGGTAAGTTTGAACAGTCTTTGCTTTTCAGGCACGCAGTACCCGGTGGTTGCGGGCACGAGATCCTGCCGACTACGCCAAAGTTGACGCGCCCCTGGGCCTGTGTCGCGCTGCGTTGCGCACGCGGGAGCCTACCCGGAGCCGGATCAGTGGAGGGTTGTAGTCTCGTGGCGGTGACCCGGTCCGTGCCCAGGGAGTCAAACTAGACGGCAGTCTATTAGTAGTAAATAGTTGAGGACTACGCCACCCGTTGAGTGCAGCCAGGGAGCTGCTGCTGCAGGGCAGACCGCTGAGGCCGGTGGTAGGATTGTGCAGCGTGATAGTATAACCCCCAACGGGAGGGGTATGGCCTCAGGGCAGCCGACGTGGATGATGGGGGTAGCAGGAACCACTCAGAGACGGTACGGTGTAGTTCAGGGTCTTTACTGGTAACAACGACAGACCCTCCCGGAGTACTTGCTAGCAAACGGGGCCTGGTCAGTCTTTGAGCAGATGGGATCTCCCCTGGCCAGGCGTAGTTGTAGGCCTCCCAAACTGACTGTACTCTTCTGGCTACCTTGCTAGAAGCTGATGTAAGTAGCCCACGTCCCTGAGTGTACCGTGTGGTGCTCACCCGTATGGCCGGTGACTCGGGGCCTTCTAATGGCTTCCGCTCCACGATGGCGGTGCTGGTCCCACTCGTGTGACCGTGCCTTCGGGCTTCTGGGCCAGAGGACCTGAAATCCCCTGCCTGACGGATTCTGCTGCTGGGTAGGAGTTAGTCCCCACAGCCTCGGACTCCGGGTCCGGTAAAGAATCTTCTTAGTCAGGGCGAACTCTGCAGCTGCCAGCCCCTGACTCCTTGTAACTCTGCTGTTTCCTATGCTGCTTCTTGTCTCCACTCTCCTTGTCTCACTCTCCCTGCCTCAGCCCCGGGTTTATACAGGGGAAGTTCTTCCCCTCCCAAGACTGGGCAGGAGGTGTGGCATGCACAGGATCCCTGACCAAAGGACCTCCCACCTGCTCTCAGACATAACATTACATTACTGTGGAAAACCAGACCCCTGGGGTGCCACACATGCGTTAACGCATGTGGATACGCATGTATTCTGCAGGAAAAACGCATGTACAATCTGCATGCGTTTTTTCAGCCAGGGAGATGCAGAAATGCTGCAGAAATTTTCTGCTTCATTTCTGCATCGTGGGCACATAGCCTTATTGCACTCTCAGCTCTGCTGTGTTACGCTATGTGGCTATCCTGCTGCTGTCCACATTTTCTACTTTGCTATTCAAGTGAGTAATCGCATTTCTGCAACCAAGTTACCAGTTGGCCTATACATCTTTGCTATTCCTGTGTATAGCTGCACTCCTATAGCAAAATTCCAATTGTTTACACACCACTGCTGCTTCTATACTATCTGCATATCTGGCTTAGTTATATCTAGTGCTTCCAGGTCTGCTTGTATAGCTTCCATCCTGCATACATTGCTGTACTGGTCCTCATTCATCCATGTGCCGTCCAGCAAGTCCAGCTCCTCTGCATCATTACCTTTTGTCCATGCTGCTCACTATGACCTATGGCTTAGAGAATACACCTCATCAGATGAAGTCATAGGAGTAGCAGTTTGTAGCCATCATTTTCTTGGTTTTGTTTTGTTTTCTTGCTTTCTTTTTCCATTTGTTTGTATTTTCCATATACACAGTACTGATCCTTGAGTATCACTTTGGCAGATTTTATGATTTATTTGTTTTCTGCTTTGTTCTTTTGTCAAGAGAGTACTTTTTCTCTAAGAGCTGATGTTTCTATTTGCTATAGATTAAAGTTGAAGTGTAGCTATCAGATTATTTGTCTGGAGACGGCATGACATGATTTATTTGAAGATCAATAAGGCTTCTAAAGGAAAATCCTGCTTTTAGTTGGTTGCAACTCATTTCATTTACAAAAGGATTCATTTTCCAGCAGACATTCTCTTAAAGGTGTTTTCGAGGTTCAACATAAATTTCTGCACAAATTTCATTCTATGTGACGGCAGATTGCCAATTTGTACACTGTCAAGATTCCCCTCTATTTCCAGCTCGACTGGATGGTGACGTTCTGGCTATCTTCTCATCCACTTCCTTCAATGTACATACTGTACTTGCAGTACCATGACCACCCATGAAATATAGAAAATGGTAGCACTATCTATTTGTGTTTTAGGCAATGTTCACACATCTTGTTTTTTTCAGCGTCTATTGATGCAAATTTGCAGCTGTGTTTTACAGTATCAGCAACGTCTATGAGATTCCAGAAATCTCATGCACACATCATGTTTTTTATCAGGATTTTGTGCTTTGCATGTTTTTTTTGCAAAATAGAGCATGTCACTTCTTTTAGCGTTTTTTTTCAGTGTTTTTCACCCATTGAAAGTAACGGGTAGTGAAAAAATGCTGAAAAAATGCCTAGCGTGAACATAGCTATCAGGTTTTGCTGTGTTTTTAGTGAAAATTAGCAAATTTTACAACAGCATGTGAAACACATTTATTTTTGTGATTTTACCAACCTTTCTTGGTCACTGAGATGGTAGTTTGTATTAGGAGAGTTTAATTAAATTAGTGATGTGTATAGTGTAAACATTGGCTGAGCTACTTGAGAGATTGAACAATACCTGTGGCCCAGGGAGGTGTGAAATTGAACAATGCCTGTGCAACAGAATAGCAGACCATAGTGTGACAGACCATAGTGTGAAAGTAAATAGTGTCATACAAACTTAATGTAGATCTAAATGTGGGGAACAAAGCGCACAATAGGGTGATAACCTATGGAGGGAGATTAAGAGAGTGCTGGTTACACTCACCTGATGGAGTTGTGACAGGCACAACTCCTATGAAGGCATGAAGAAAAACAGCTTCTGCTGCTGCCCCGTGGCTGAAGGATAACTCCTCCAGGAGATATTGGATCCAGTTGGATAAACACATAAGTGGGCTGCGCTGCTGAAGTAAATCAATTCTTCAGAGATGATGATGATGAAAAGGCTTTTTATTAACAACGTGTTTCAATGCACTGACAGTGTCTTCTGTAAACTGTTCCTGAACAATTCACCTCCCCCATGTTACATTTGACATTCTGGTTAATATGGTTTCACATATGTCTTGCATTGGTGACCTGTGATCATGCATCTGTGGTGGAAGCAAAGCTGAACTTTGGGATCCTAGAAAACGCACCAAAAAATGCACCAAAACCTGCGTTTTTGATGCAGCTTCTTTCTTGCCAAGAGATCAGGTTTTGCTGCAGAAAAAAAACGCTGAAAAATCGCAATGTGTGAACATAGCCTTACTCTGGGTTTCTCCCTTTTTACATATCTTTAGAATGCACCATTGCACCATATGCCAGTCAACCTGGGTTCCAAAATTACAAAGATTTAATTTGCCTTGGCTTAGGCCTCATTCAGAAATGAATTTTTTTTTGCATATGAGAAAAATGTGAACATTTTTCACCAGTGAGCTTGATCTGATTTTCATCCATTTTGGTCCAGGGGTCTACTTTTACCATCAGTGGGGTGTCAGTTTTTCTCATATTCAAAAAAATCCATAAAATAGTAAAAATCGGACAGCACTTGTATGATACACCGGTGTGCTTTCTTTTTTTTTACTGACCCATTGATTTGAATGGGCGAGGCTGATCTGTGACTCGGCTTAAAAACAGACGTCTCCATTTAAATGAAAAACACAGATAGAACAGATACATTAAAACTGAGTCTGAATTAGGCTTTACCATTACAAACGTTTCATATAGTTACATAATTACACAATATAACCAGATTGTTAGAGATTATTCATAGATTTATTTAGATTTTTTTCCCACTAATATAATATAAGGTAATTGGCAGGTACGTTATAGGGATTTTTTTTCATATTTGAGTAGAGTCAAACGACCATTTTCTCCACATCGAAGTAAAACAGTCCAATTATTCTGATCAACTTTGATCAGATTTTGATCAGAGTCACATCAGTTTTTCTCAGACGTGGAGAAAAAAAAAATAGGTCCTCCACCTTCTCCATTTAGTCAGTCTCCGAAAATTGGACTGCACTCGGATGTCCTCTGATAGTGGTCCGATTTTTTTCACAAACCCATAGACTTGCAAATAATTAATAATCAATGGCAGAAAGAAGAGGATTAGATGGCAGGCAGCAAGCATTAGGGCGGCCAAAGAGGGTAAGTATTAGTTTTTTTTTGTTTTTTTTTACCATTTACCGACACAAAATTGCTTACCAAAATAGCAGCTGAAATTTTTTTTATTTGCTTTTTTCAAATCATGAATCGATTTGCAAAATGTTTGAATTCATGCGGAACTGAATCAAATTTGATTTTCCATGGATTGGTCTACTCATTTCTATAAAACATCCATCTTTATTAACAGTAAGAAGAACTTTAGAGTGATGGGACACAGAAGAAGACTCAAAAATGGTCCAGAATCAAGGGAGCAGCACTAAATGGAAGAGCGAAAAATTCCAGTGATAGGTCCTTTTAAAAAGTGAATCTTTGCGAATTGTCGCTTTACTTTTTGTAAAGGACACAGGGACACAAAAGTTGACTACTGGTGGAACTGATTCAAACTGATGTATTGTGTCATCTGACTCAGTCTGAGGAGAATACATTTCATCCATCACATTCAGTTTTTTCTAACAAATTACATGTAAGGAAAAACTCTGCAATGGTCTGTAAGTAGCTAATTGTCACCTACTAAGTAATATGCATGCGCTCTTCACACTGCCCGACCTTGGAGAGTACACATGTGAGGCCTGTGTCGCCCACTAATCCATGTTCTTTCGTAAATGACTTGTTTGCTGTCTTGCTCATGTATTTTCATGGCTGATCGGTTTCCAGAGATGTTTGCAAAGCAACAATTTCTTGCAGGATCTCCATATAGATCAGTGTGTGTATTCCTTGCAGTGATCGATACATCATTTGGACGGGCTCAGATGGCATTTGGAGACCCTTCGTACGCCAATCACACCAGAGACCATCTACTGCACACTCACCGACCTGATGCACAGCACTTTATCAATCACTCCTGTCCGCACCGGCAGGGTCACCTGTCAGCACTGATTACACAAACACAAGGCTAGTTCTTAGATTTATTTCACGTGCAGTGTTACATAGCGCATATATCATGTTAGCCAGATAGATCCAAAGAGAAATATTAATTAATATGCAGTACATCACCATTACATTCTGCCAGGAGACAGCAGAGACAGAGAAAACCCTCAGTAGTAAAACTGCTGCACCTCAATATTAGCTATATTTGTTTGATTATTTGGGTTGTATATTTGCCAATAAATGTTATTTGGGAAATTTGGTACTCAGTTACGTATCTCAATTGTGCTATGTCATACATTAGAAAACTATAGATGTTTTATTAAAAGGGTATTCCTATTTTGGATATTTAGGGCACATCCAAGCATGCATAGAGGTGAGTGGAGAGAGCCGCGCATGTGCAGGCACCTCTCAACTTTCAATGGCACAAGAAGGAGCCCCGATCTCAAGATGGATACAGTTCTCAGAGGTCTCAAAAACGTAGAGGGGAACCACAATACTCCAATGCAAATGGTGGATTCAACGGAACATCTTAATTATTACGTCAAAGAAACAAAAGCAACATTTCGACTCACATCTGAGTCTTCTCCCGCATTTATTGATATTCTGTGGATATGCCTCAAGTGTCCTAGATGAGAAGAGACGTGTTTGAGAAAGCTGTAGTGTTATGTCATTATAAGGGTGAATATCTCTTATCAGGCCATGTGCACATGTTCAGTATTTGGTCAGTATTTTACCTCAGTATTTGTAAGCCAATGCCAGGAGTGGGTGATAAATACAGAAGTGGTGACGAGTTTCTATTATACTTTTTTTCAGATTTTTCCTCTCCTGGTTTTGGTTTACAAATACTGAGGTAAAATATTGACCAAATAATGAACGTGTGAACGTGGCTTAACAGGCCATCTAAAATAATATGATTTCTCTTTCCTTTCTGATTCCTTATGTACAAAACTGAAGGAAATCAGTGGTGTGTGGAGGTACAGTATGGCTCCATACAACTCAAGCCATAATACTACCATATGCATTAGCCATAGCTTTAATGTGATAATAGATGACTTATGTCAGGCCTCACCAAGGAATAGGAAATAAGCAATGTTTGGAAAGAGAAGGATAAAACATAAAAAAAAATAAAAAAAACCCATAGACTCCGCACTGAGCAATGGACGGGTGGCGAGATAGTGCTTTTGTGATTCTTAATGATTACCTAGTAACAGGAAAACATAACACGGCAATGATTGTGGATCATCGATATCCTTCTCATTCCTCTCTGAGGCCTTTTTAGGTCTGCTTACAGAGACAGATATTTTGAGGGGAACATTTTGTTATCCAGGAAATAACCTGGCAATGTTTCTAAACCAAGAAGTGAGGCTTCAGAGAGGAACATGCTCGACTCTGGCTGCTACAATAGGAGACTGCAGTGTTTATAACGTCTCCGAGTTGTATCCAAGTACCTCAGAGGGACTCACGCATCAACTTGTATAATAGTGTGAGCTTGTATATCTGTACCCAAATGATAAAGGGAGTCTGCACATGATGGACTATAAATGATCCACGCTGGTTCCTTCTAGTCCCTGAAGAGCGGGCGCCTAACATTTTACTGCCGGCGCCTAATTTTAGATAATTATTATCATTGCTCTGTGAGCGCATCCTTTCCCTGGTTACTAAACAAACAGGCCCGACTCTTAAATCATCGCTTCAAAATGTCAAGTGTTGTATGTTGTCCCTATGACTCCTAATGTATGAAATATTAGAAATCCATTGAGTGATTTACAGAGAAAGAGGCAAACGTGTGACTGGTCACATTCTGCTGCCTGAAAATGAACTGAATATATCAAATAGACTGTGATGTATCGTCATGCTGATCTGATCCAAATGTGTGTAATCCATGGTAAGAGGTGAAGGCCGTCCATATTCATCAGCTCTGACTTGTCAGGCTTATAGAGATCCATTAATATTGGCATGTCACAATTAAAAGACATTTAAAATTGTCCTCTCCAGTTTTTTAGATATTTGCACCGAAATGCCCTTGTAGTAGGTGACATAATGCCCAGCTGTATGACATTTTTTGTATGTTTTCAGCATTGACAGCATTTATTCTCCATATTGATGTGCAGCTAGTGTTCTGGTCTAGATATATTATTAGAGGCCATCGTCTCTGTCAGTCCTGGTGGTCTAATCAATAAAATCCTTACATGATGCTTAAAAGCTCATCATTATCTTCATACAAGTGCACTATATATATACACACTTGTGTGTATAAAAGAGTTAAGCAAAGCGATAGAGCGGCTTCGATATATTACGTAGGAGACACCGTGTCTGCTCCATTGCTCTCTCTCTGTAAGTCCTTGTACCAGTAGTCCCTGCTACTGAATATTCCCACAGGTAAGGTATTAAAAATTGTGTAGGAGTAATGTTAAAGGGGTAATTCCATCTTAGGCCTCATTCAGACACCTGTGTAGTGCATACGTGTTGTATAAGTTTTTTTTCACGGATACAGCATGTACCCATTATAATCTATGGTGCTGTTCACATGTTAGTGTTTTTCACGGACCGTGTGTCCTGCAAAAACACTTGGAGACATGTCCATTTTTTTCCGGCAGCACAGATGACAAGGGCAATAGAAGTCCATAGGTCCATGCAAAACACATACAGCACATGGATGGCATCCTTGTGACAACTGTGTGCCATCCGTGTTTAACATTGCAAGGTATAGGAGAAGCTTTGCCATTTATTTATTTCTTTCTTTATCCATACCGGAAAAACACTGATGGTAAAAACGGACAACATTGATGACACTTGTACCATTTTTTCGTGTGAATTAAGCCTTAGAAAGTGATGGCAAATTGCTAGGGTGTAAATTTTCTGAGGTCTGACTTCTAGGAGAATAAAGGGGCAACAGTGCTGCTTCCCATTCACAGTTTTTCGCTGCACAATGCTATGCAGGGTCCTGAATGGAGCCGCACTACAATGGGTTGCTATGCATGCTGAAGTAGTGCTGAAGACACTTCATTTTCAGGACCAGAGGAGAGCTCAGAGGTCGCACTCCAAAAATCTTTAAGATGGAAGCAATATAGAAATATCCCTTTAATAATCTATGAGCCTCCATATTTACAAAGCAACATATAGAATCCAAAGAAATGAAAGGGTACATATAAAATATCCCACCATTTTGTGTATCCAGCACCAAGGCAACCCTACTTGTTTCTATAGTTACAGACCACAAACAAACCCCATGCGTAGCCTTATTCTGCCGTCATGTGCTACTCCACTCCCTCAGCTCGCCAACCTACAGACTCAACATTTTAGGTGGGGATTACATAAATCCCAATTACTTTCACCCCAGGTGTTCCAGGAAATCCAGAACTGTTGGCAAATATGAGGACAGTAGGAAAAGGAGCAGGTGATGGGGGTAACATATTACAATGTTGCTTCATTTGTGTTTTAGGTGTATTAAAGAAATGAAACTCTTATAAATGTAAGTATAAGTATACAGCCTTTATAAGAGGATGTTATAATTGTAATCTATCCCGTGGTTGACCCTTTTTTTAATGGTTGAAAAATCAGAGAAAAGCATTTTAGTGTCCACTTCAATGTCAAATGTATTACATAGAGTTTAGCCATACTTCATACTTCTTCATGGGTTTAATAAACCATACAATGGAAATGTTAAAAGGAACCCAACTGGTTACCATTAAGTTCTTGTAGGGCAAGTATCGACCCATCTTCCATAGCTCTACACCCTACTTAGTTTGTAGCCTACCAATACACCGGTGACCAGTAAATCACCAGCTCTTGTCTTCCACTCAATGCAATGGGATAATTTTCCACAATGGCTGAAGGGACAGGTGTCTCATGTTGGCTGACATGAGAGTAATCCTATCTATTTAGAGTTCAGCCATTTCCACATATCATCCATCATAAATCTCTTATTACTAGGCTTCTCATGTATTGTGATAGTCTACTGGACAAATAATACAAGGTCATCCAATAAAAAGTGCTTTACTCATTTTTTTGTAATTTTTTTTTGGTATGGTACAGGAACCTGGGTCGTCAGATATTGATATTTGATATCTATGACAACTTGCACAAAACATTAAATTGCCAGTTCTCCCACAAAGCAAGAATACAGCATATAACATATTGCAAAACATAAACCAGATAGAAGCGCACTGTCTCAATTTGCAGGTTATTGAGCTGTGCAGAAGTCCCATAAAATGATTCCAAGCAAAAGCATTAACATATTGGTTATATGTTCTGTTATTGCCAAGGTGTCCCACTTTATATTAGAAATCAGCTCCAATGGTCATTTCATTTATTGGACTATGAACCTTTACTAAGGAAGACGCAGACTACATATAATCGCTCTAGGCTTTGTTAGTTTGTATACACGCATTAAACCTTGATGATTTTATGTTCTACTTGTTAGTTTGTATCTAATTATTCTGTGTTGTCAGATTTGAAATTGTTACAGATTCCCTAAATCACTTCACATCTTGGCTTTATGTATATCTTCTCTCTAGTTTTGCTAGCCCTTCAATATGTTTTATGCAAACTTCATTCTTCCTGCTCTCTGATTGGACAATAAAAAAGTCTGTATATTGTAGATGTAGAGTTTTTTTGTACATGAAATACAATTTGGCACCTGGACTTAGACTGCAAAAGTCCCGTAAGTAAAAGTGAACTAAATTCAGCAAAGGTACAATGTTAATTTGATTAATGCAGATGATGACTACAATGTCTTCCACAGGCATCTTGAGTGGTAGAGCTGAAACCGGTGCACATGCAATGTGTTTGCCCTTGTGAGGGGAGTAGTGATGAGTGAGTGTACTCGTTTAACCCTTTTGCTGAGCATGCTCAGGTGCTTTTCGAGTATCTTCAGCGTGCTCGTATACTAAGTTTGAGTCCCTGCTTCTGGATGATTTATGACTGTTATTCAGCCTCAACACATGTGAGGATTTCCTAACAAACAGGCAATCTCTGCATGTGTTGAGGCTGACTAACAGCTATATATCATGCAGACGCAGGAACTTAATATACGAGCACGCCGAAGATACTCGGAAAGCACCCGAGCATGCTCGGCAAAAGGGTTAAGCAAGCACGCTCGCTCATCACTAGAGGGGAGATTAAACAATTTGGGTTTCTGCATGCACCAGTCTTGATCTGGATTGGCACATGCAAACACTCTGTGCATGCAAACACTCTGCGCATGCTCTATGTCAATGAACAGACTAGAGATGGGCTTAACAAAGATTTACCAGGGCAATTAGTCTGGAAATGCCCACAAGACACTTGATCCTTCATTTCCACGTAATTTAAGAGATTAAAAAAATTGATAGAGTATGTGCCACTACAAAATGATTGTTCAAACAAAGCACAGGCACTAGGTGCACCCTTGGCACTGCCAAACAGTTCAGTGTACTTCCTACCTGCTTGTTTT
This sequence comes from Phyllobates terribilis, assembly GCF_046119375.1. Taxonomy (NCBI): domain Eukaryota; kingdom Metazoa; phylum Chordata; class Amphibia; order Anura; family Dendrobatidae; genus Phyllobates; species Phyllobates terribilis. The sequence continues at coordinate 85,557,812 of NW_027362768.1, read as the reverse complement.
GCATCTCTCTCATCTCCCTCTAGCTTGGTTAACATCTCTGGCTTTACAGGAGCAAGAGGAGGCCAAAAATAGTTGGAAAATAGGTAGATGGGAAGGTGTACTGAATTGTTCGGTAACGTCAGATTATTTTTAAGGTCATAAATGTTGGCATAAATGGGTTAAGGGCATAAATCCTGTTACCAGTCCTTCATCAACAGTGGAGACTGCCATTTTTAGTCTGGACCAATATTTACTTTAATACAGCCTATCTATTCACTAAGAACTAGTGGCGCCACTGAATGACACAAAAAATGACTACCTACCTAGTACTCAAGTGTTTGATACTCTAACGTTAAAAAAAAAAATCATGATTGCCATTATGTGACATAAGTTTTATCAATTTTATTTAAGAAAAACTCAGAAATCAAAGACAAACAATGCACCTCCACATACTGATCCAGTCCTAGCAGAGAACTCTTACAACATCTAAAGGGAATGTATGCAGTTGCTTTTTTCCACCTCTACAAGATGACAATCTGAGCGGTATTTCCATAGTTTCCATATAAAGTAGTGTGTAAAACAATTATTCAGCCCATGTGCCTGCCTTACAGAGAGGATCCATCATGCACAGACTGTTCTCTGTGTAAACCTACCCAGGTTTAACACTTGACAGGACATCGTACATTTGTGTTCCATGATTCAGGAGATGACACTATGTATGGAGTGGGCGACTGACCAATCAGAGATACGGCCGCCTATCGAAAAATGTCCTGATTGTCTCAGGTTATTGGAATGAACTCTGGTCTTACGCCTCTATAGGGAAAGAAGTGTTTGATTTTGTGTTAGGGTTTTCATATCTTTATCTTATCCTTATAGGGCCTATTTCTTTATATTCACAACTTAGGGATATGTTCTGCTAACACTCAGGGCTTTGAGGTCATTGTACTTTTTACTTATGAGAGAAAAAATAGTTGCCAAATACAATAGTAAATTGCATCCTCTAGAAATTATTTCCATCTAAAAGAGTGAAAAGGTATTCTCTAAGCAAATTAGTATTTTTTTTGTGTTACAATCCCAAATTTTGAAATGTATACTGACCCGCCTGGAGTAGTCGTCATCCATCTAGCCCCATTTACATTCCCCGAAACTTTCAGACCCATCTTATCCCATAAGGCCCCTCTATCCTAAAAAGTCCATAAACCATTATACCTCATCTCCATATGAAATAATTTAGGTCATCCTGTACTTTTGAAACTACCCATTTCCTATTATACCTCTCTGTAAGCTTTTCACCCCATTCCCGGAACCTTACAACATGTCTCCTTCACAAATACTTATCCTGGGGCTGGGAATCCCATCCTACAGGCCCTATTTGGGTAAGTATTGCCTTCGGAAAATAACTTACTGTGACAGTCTCTGCAGGCCACTAGAATGTGCACATGCATTGTAAATACGCTTTTTGCAAAGTGTTGAATTAACAGATCTATTTTAATTAATGGAATATTATAAGGATTCATTACTGTGCATTTTAGTGTTTGGAAAATTGAAGTGTTCCTCATGGTCACAAATTAGTAAGGAATGTGCCTATGTACTCTATATTAAATAGGGTACTTTTAATGGCATCCAGCTGCCGTCAGAACTTCTGTTCCTCCTGCTTTACTAGAGGTCTACACAGGAGCTCTTTGAGATGTCTTTAAGGTGTAGACACCAAGAATCATGATCAGCATGAAGAGGGCATTCATCGGGAACACTCTGTCTCCTATGCTGGTCATGTTCTTGATGAGTTAGCATTAGCCTTGGCTCTAATCCAATGGTTATTTTGTGATCATTCTTAGTCGGATGGTACATATAAGGTGCTGCTCTGACTAAAAATAACCTCCGTTTTACTAACTCAGGACCTGTTGTGTAAACTTTGCTCTCAAATTAACTTGGGACATGTGGGCAATAGACGTAATAGACCAAAAGTCTTATATGTTGTTAAACGGCCTTCGTCTAGAGATGCTTTTTCTACAACTACTCACATTGTCCAAAACTTGTTAAATGAATTACATGGGAAAACTTTTTAATCAAATTTTTGTACTATTTCTAACTTGCAGAAGATGTGCAGAATCTCCACAGACTGTAAAACAATGGACAGATTGGCAACAACAGTCAAATTGAAAGGGCCCATTACAGAAAGCAACAGCAGAAACAACGGACCAGCAAACCGGAGGGTGAAACCCAAGGTATGCCGGGAATGCACTGCACAGCTCTAATACACTGCTACTTCACTAACTCCTGGTAGATCTCTGAGCGGATGAATCTTGGCAGTGAGTCCTTCTCCATTAGGGCAAAAATCTTCTTCTGGGCCAGGTCAAAGCTTGTGGATGATGGTTCCACCAGGTTCTTCACGGTCACAGCTTTGGTGAAGTGGTCAATATTAACCTGTCAAAATAATTAATAACATGTTTAGAAATGGGCCCTTAAAGTATATTTGCATACATTTTTATGTGTAACTTTCATATATTTGCATTTCTAATTCAGATCAAGTACTGTATACCTTGTCCTCAAAACCAGGAACTAAGAAATAGCAATATAGGTTTAAAGGGGATTTGTCAACAAATCTCACAATACAAGACCTGAATGTGCTGGTGTAATTATGTGTTTTATCTTGGTATTAAAATGAGCATTTCAGCCAACAGTCCAAGCCCCAATTCATTAAGACTGGCGTTTTGTACATTAGTCTTAATAGGGAGTGTGGAGACATAAGATGCACTGAATTCAGTAAGAGGTGCACACCACTTAAGGGGTTATCCGGTACTTTTTTTTATGGGGCCAAGAACTTATAGGCAGGTAGTTGCCTGTTTTGCCTGGTGCCAATCTATGCCGGGTCACAGTGTTCTCAATGGACCACTCCTGCCGAAGATTCTGCTGTTTCTGTTGACCACATGCCAACACAGCAGCCTTCCTCTTCTGGTCTGCTCAGTCAATGGGGCATCTCTGCCAATGTCATGTTGATTAACAACTGGCTTCCAGTTGACTAACTAGTGTGTGCTGGTTGTCAACCACCATGACATTGGAAAAGACGCCCCATCAACAGAGCAGAACAGAAAAGAAGAAGCTGCCCAGTCAACGTGACATCACCGGAAGCCGCAGAACTGTGACCACTCTGAACCGGCAGAGATTGGTGCTGGGCAGAACAGGCAGGTAGTTAACAACTACCTGCCTGTATGTCCATAGCCCCATAACAAAAAATTACAGAAGTCCCAGAAATCCCCTATAATGACTTTGGAGAATCTTATCAGTGGTGCATGCCTACATGCGCTTTTCCAGAATTGTTACTCTATTAATTCGAATATGGGCTAAAGGGGCCGTACCAGGTCGTGGTACATTTGACATGATTGAGGGTTTCACTATCTGAAATGTGTTGTTTTATCCACTACCATGGCATTTTAAACTCACTGACTGATGTGTTTCCTATTTGCACAAATGAAGAAGAATTTTGTGATTTCCGTGGAGCTGGATTATCTTTTTACTATACATTTGATTGAGCTGTGGAGTGCACTTCCGCAACTGATCACATACGGTTGCCGCTAGCCCCGGGAGCAGCTGATTGGTGGGGGTGCCACATGTCGCACGGTCAACAATATGATATTGATGTACTGTCTTAAGGATAGACATATAAATGTACTGGACAACTCCTTTAACTATAGATGAAATTATGCACTGTGATAAATAAGTTTAATAATACACTGTGTTCCAAATTATTATGCAAATAATATTTTCTCAGATTTTCCCAAATTACCTATATGAATTGCAGTCATTGTAATTTTCCAGTCAAATAACTATTAGAGTACAATTGAAAGGTTTTTATACAAACTGCCTATGATAACAGTATATTTTAAAAAAAATAAAAAACTCAAACTGCACTCAAAATGCATGTTCCAAATTATTATACACAGAAGAGTTTCAACCTTTTCATTTTAATAAAGAACAAAAAAATTGTCATTTTTGAAATTATAAGCATTAGCAGGTTATTACAAACTGAAATCAAACAGTTTTCAACTCAAAACTTTATTCTAGGTGATGTTACATTTGCACATAGGACTCCTTGTTCGAAAGGAGCTTCTGAACTCTCTCGACCATTGAATTTGTCAGATTTTGGATGGTTTCTGCTTCAATTGTTTTGCATGAGGACAGAATACCCTCCCAGAGCTGTTGCTTAGATGTGAACTGCCTCCCGCCATCATAGACACTCCTTTTGATGATGCTCCAGAGGTTCTCAATGGGGTTGAGGTCAGGGGAGCATGGGTGCCACACCATAAGTTTGTCTCCTTTTATGCCCATAGCAGCCAGAGATGCAGATGTGTTATGTGCAGCATGAGACGTGGCATTATCATGCATGAAAATTATCTTGCAGCGGAATGCACGGTTCTTCTTCTTGAACCATGGAAGGAAGTGCTGTTTGAGAAACTCCACATACATTATGGAGTTCATCTTTACCCCTTCAGGGATCCTAAAAGGGCCGACAATCTCTCTCCCCATGATTCCAGCCCAAAACATTACTCCACCTCCTCCTTGTTAGCGCCGTAGCCGTGTTTGCATGGGGTGTCCATCAACCAGCCATCCTCCACTCCATCCATCTGGACCATCGAGATCATTTCATGCATGATAATGCCCCGTCTCATGCTGCACATAACACATCTGCATCTCTGACTGCTATGGGCATAAAAGGGGACAAACTTATGGTGTGGCACCCATGCTCCCCTGACCTCAACCCCATTGAGAACCTCTGGAGCATCATCAAAAGGAGTGTCTATGATGGCGGGAGGCAGTTCACATCTAAGCAACAGCTCTGGGAGGGTATTCTGTCCTCATGCAAAACAATTAAAGCAGAAACCATCCAAAACCTGACAAATTCAATGGACGAGAGAGTTCAGAAGCTCCTTTCGAACAAGGGGTCCTATGTGCAAATGTAACATCACCTAGAATAAAGTTTTGAGTTGAAAACTGTTTGATTTCAGTTTGTAATAACCTGCTAATGCTTATAATTTCAAAAATGAATTTTTTTGTTTTTTATTAAAATGAAAAGGTTGAAAACTCTGCTGTGCATAATAATTTGGAACATGCATTTTGAGTGCAGTTTGAGTTTTTTATTTTTTTAAAAATATACTGTTATCATAGGCAGTTTGTACAAAAACCTTTCAATTGTACTCTAATAGTTATTTGACTGGAAAATTACAATGACTGCAATTCATATAGGTAATTTGAGAAAATCTGAGAAAATATTATTTGCATAATAATTTGGAACACAGTGTATAGTGAATTTACCTTTAGTTTTATTAAAATCCCAAAATATACTAATGATAGCGCATTAATTATAAAATCAGCTCTACGACAAGAGACAGAACGACTGTACAAACATTGCTGTTTATTACTTTTGTGCTCATAGGCTACAGGGACACATTGTGAAGGACATATCCTAAAGCAAATCTGTGTTACATTTTAAGCCTGCTTATTAAAGATTGATACCATACCGCTGAAGCTTCCATGCAAGAAAGGACAAACTTTAAGAACAGGAATAGGATTGGTGTAAACAAGTCATAATTTTATGGCCAATCTTTATGGTTTTCATGGTTACTGGGGTAAGAGTCATATTTTTTGTATGCATTTTATTATCCCTGGGGAGGGAATAGACTGGAAATAATGTGTAACTGTAATATTTTCCCACAAGAAGATTCCTATTTTTCATCAGGAGTGCAGCTCTGGAGATTTTCTACATAATATTCAGGAAATGTATAAACACTAATTGAAAAGGTTATGGTTATTAGCAGAATGATTGTACTTATTCCCAGAAGCGATCTGTACAATGGAGAGGGAAACTAGGGGAATTTATTTACACCCAAGTTCACCTCATTTTGTCTCCTCCCAGACTACTTTGTTTCAGTTTATAGTCTCTGTCCAATTTATAGGCTAGAATGTAAATGACAGGCTTAAGCCTGCAAACTAGTGATGAGCGAGCACTAAAATGCTCGAGTACTCGTTGCTCGGGTCGAGCAAATTGGAATACTCGGAGCAATGAGCCCAATGTAAGTCTATGGGAAACTCAAGCATTTTTCAGACGGCTCCCCCGGCGGTCTGCAGAGGGCCTAAAAATTGCCCAAATCGATGGGAACAGTGCTCAAATGACATGGGAACAGCATGGGGAAGACCCCTGGAAGCATCTCTGACTCCCAGATCACTGCTGTCAGCAACGTGATCAGAGTATTACACCACTTTTACGGACTCACAATAAAACATACAAAAACAAAACCAAAATGGATTTTCCTGGGAAATATGTTAAGAAACATCCTTTCCAGGGTAATGACTTGTATATAAGGCAAAATAAATAACCAAAAACAAAAATACTCCTCCACAACTTGGGCTATGTTCACACGTAGCGTTTTTGCACTTTTGAATTGCTTTCAACCAAGACAAATGCATTCACCGGGAAATGTCATTTTAACATTTTACAACCTCATCTGGCCATGTGGTGTGTGACACATCATCAGACACATGCATACAGTGCTGAAAAGACATGGGAACAACATGGGGAAGACCTCTGGAAGCATCTCTGACTCCCAGGTCACTGCCTAAAAGTGTGCCCATCATAAGTGATCCTTGGTGCATGTGAAGATGCCTCCCGCCATGCACCTGTCATTGCAGACTTGCAACAATCACCGTCCACGTCCTTGTCTCACTGCAGTGTTCAGTTGTCCCTACCCCATTCCTTGGAATGCAAGTGCAAGTATACAGGCAGCCACCCACCCACCCACAGGCTGCAATACTATACTGCCAAATTTTTGACAGCTGCTTGCACTTGAAATGTGGCCTTTTAGGCTCGTGGAGGCGGAAGCTTTTCACAACCTCATCCCAGCGGTGGCTGAGTGTCCATACTCGGTCCCCAGCCGCCACTATATTTCCCGGTATAGCCTCCGCCTTCCACAAGCACGGGTCCCACAACATTACCCGTACCCTCCCCAGTGCCCTTACTGGGAAGGACCGCCTAACCACAAACACGTGGACAGGTGAATGTGGCCAGGGACGGTACAGAGCCAGTCCACAACTTTTTTGGCTGAGAGTTGTATTTAGCTGGGTGAAAGGACTGGCATAGAGAGAAACCATATCTACCCTGTGTGTCATTTCTCCCAGGAAGTCCTCTAAAGCTGCTTGCACTTGAAATGTGTCTTGAACATTACTGCTGCTACTTTTCTGTGGGAATTTGCTTGCCTCCTACCAGCCTGGAATATTTCCAGCAAACTATGGTACGACGCCATGGTATTAGCACTTCCCCCAGTACCAGTAGCGAAGCCATACCCAATTTCCTTCTCAGGAATTTTATTTGGTACACTCAGTGGCTGCCCAAATACATTTTCTCACAAAGGAGCTGAAGATAGAGTGGCAGTAGGTGCAAGTTTCTCCAGCCTGTTAGATATTAGAGGGTGAATGGCAGCACATTGGATCAGTTGTTAGCACTGAAGCCTTGCAGCGCTGAGATCCTGGGTTCAACATCTGCAAGGACTTTGTATGTTCTCCCCATGTTTGCATGTGTTTCCTCCTCAGTAAAAAAGCAGCCATAGCGTGTCCGAGAACTTTCCCACACACTTTTCTTAGCCTGGACTGCTTCTCAGCAGGGTTGGATGGTCTCACCAGAGAATCCTCTGGTGTGCCTTGGCTTCTACCTCAGGAGAGTTCATGATAGCGCTAACTTTGCAGCTGCTATGGGGCTCTTGAGCGGGTAAGAAAGTTTAGCCCTCAGAATCAAATCCTCTGGTGGGCACAATATTTTTCAATCTGAAACAGCTTCTCAGTGGGAGTTGTATTTCACCACAGCAATATTCTTTAGCTCGGTGAAATGACTGGCATAGAGGGAAACGTATCTACCCCGGCTGTCATTTCTCCGTTACCAGGTTCCGCCCATTGTCACACATGACCATGCCTAGCTGCATGTTCAGCAGTGAGAGGCGCAGATCAGGCTGTTTTGTTACAGCTTTCAACAACTCTGCAGCGCTGGGCGGTTTGTCAATTAATTATTAAGCATGTTATCTTCAGCACAGCTTGTTGCTGCTTGGCCAAGGCAGTGATGCAGTGCTGTCAGCTTGTGACTGATGTAGTCATTTCGGAGATGGATGAGGAGGTGCATGAGCTGAACAATGTGATTACATTGAGGTTAAATTGGTGACGCTGTTTTTTATACTAAAGAAAGATCCTATTGTTTTGTTTTTTTCACATTATTTTTTAAGACAAATGCATTCACCGGGAAATGTCATTTTAACATTTTACAACCTTATCTGGCAATGTGGTGTGCGACACATCATCAGACACATCCTTTTTTATTTATGATGGAGGGACTCTGAAAGTCATAAAGCCTATTTTTACAGGGACATCAGACAGCCCTTACTATTCTTAAAAGGCCAGCAGTCGGCCGTAGCTATTGTTAGAGAACCATCAGCCGGCTATGCTTTGTTGTTCCCATTATTAACAAGTGGGTCTCCTATACTGTTATTGCGTATCCAGTGACTGCAAGGGCTGCCAAAAATTTGGACGCAACCCAATACCCATTTATAGTGGTAATGCCCATGCTGTGACTCCAACGGCTGACCAATTTTAGGAAAAACCCCACTAAGAATTTAAAGACACATAGAGCAGGGCCACAGTAACAAGGTACGACATGTTCCCATTAGAAAGGAGAGGGTCTGCTATACAGTTATAGGGTATGCAGTGAGTCCAACGGCTGACCAATTTTAGGAAAAACCTCACTAAGAATTTAAAGACACACAGAGCAGAGCCACAGTAATGACAAATTCCCATTAGAAAGGAGAGAGCTTCCCATAGTGTTGGCCTATGCAGTGAATGCAAGGGCTGCCAAAAATTTGGAGGCACTTCAATACCCCTCGGAAGAGACGTGGAGGAAGGCCTCATAAAAAAATGTTCCCATTAGAAAGGAGCGGGCCTCCTATACTTGTAATGCCCATGCACTAAGTGTATGGGCTGACAAACATTTACCCCTGGGGGGTATACATGAACATACTGTATAAAGAAAAATTTTCACGGGCATCATAAACACCCTTTAAAAAAATTATGTGGGTGTTGCATCACGGACCACGGTCACCCTGGTGATATGGTGTTGGAGGATGAGGAGAAGGAGGAGGACAAGAGCAAATAGACAAAATCAGGAAGCGTATACTCATGTGTGGGTTGTGAAAAGGTGCATGGGAATACACCTCCCAAGAAAAGACACTGGGTTTGAGTTTATGTTATGCAGCTATCATTTGGTGGTGTTGAGAAGTCTGGCCCAATCCAGCCCTTGTTCATTTTTATAAGAGTCAGCCTGTCAGCATTTTCAGTTGACAGGTGGATGCGCTTATCAGTTATAATTCCACCAGCGGCACTAAAAACCCGCTTTGATAAAACGCTGGCGCCAGTTCATTCCACGTATCCAGCTTGGATACCCAATAATTATAAGGCACAGAGGAATCACGGAGGACGTTGGTAAGGTCGGCAAGGTACTCCCTCAGCATCTTCCCAAACTTTGCACTCCTTGTGAGAGCACCCAGCGCCTCAGGGCCTGTGCGATGGAAGGGTCTGAGAAAACTTTCCCAGAACTTTGACAGTGTTCCCCTGCCTCTGCTGGATTGAAGTTGTGTCTCTCTCACCTGTACTCCTTGGTTGTCCAACAAAGTGTGCCCTCTGCCGCCAGCGTTTTCAGATGGGAATTTTTTTAATAGTTCCGCAACAAGGGCCTTCTGGTACTGCCCCATTTTTGTAGACCTGTCCGCCTCAGGAATAAGAGATAGAAAGTTCTCCTTGTAGCATGGGTCTAGAAGTGTCACCAACCAGTAATGACTGTCACCCAAAATTTTGAGAACGCGAGGGTCATGGGAAAGGCAGCGTAACATAAACTCAGCCATGCGTGCCAGACTACTAACAGGCAAGACTTCCATGTCCTCACCAAGAGGATGATTGACCATGCTCTCCTCCTCCTCCTCTCTGTCCTCTGGCCATCCACACTGAACAGACGGTATGACAGCTGTGCAGGTAGTACCGTCTATAGTGCATGAAACTAGCTCCTGTCCTTCCTCCTCCTCCTCCTCTTCCTCATTGTCACCCAATCCACCTTGGGATGAGATGAGACTTGGCTGTGTGTAATCACCATGTATGGTTCCTTGCTCCATCTCATCGTGCTCCACCTGCAATGCATCCTCTTTGATTGTGAGCAGACAGCGTTTCAGAAGACAGAGAAGCGGGATGGTGACGCTAATTATGGCGTCATCGCCGCTCACCGTCTTGGTGGAGTCCTCAAAGTTTTGGAGGATGGTACATATGTCTGACATCCATGTCCACTCCTGAGGTCTTATGTGTGGAGTCTGAACTGAATACCGATGGCCTTGTTGATGCTGGTACTCAACAACTGCCCTCTTCTGCACACAAAACCTTCCCAACATCTGCAGTGTAGAGTTCCAACGCGTGGGGACATCACACACCAGTCTGTGAGCCGGAAGCTGCAAACGCTGCTGAAACACTGCAAGGGCGGCGGAAGCTGTAACTGACTTTCTAAAATGGGCACACAGGCGGCGTACTTTAACAAGCAGGTCCGGCAGCTCCGGGTAGGATTTGAGAAACCGCTGAACCATGAGGTTAAGCATATGGGCCAGGCATGGTACGTGTGTGAGCTCGCCTCGCCTCAGAGCCGCCACCAGGTTCCGGCCATTGTCACACACGACCATGCCTGGCTGTAGGTTCAGTGGTGTGAGCCACAGATCTGCCTGCTCTTTCAGAGCTGTCCACAACTCTTCAGCATTGTGCGGTTTTTCACCTAAGCATATTAGCTTCAGCACAGCCTGTTGCCGCTTGGCCGAGGCAGTGCAGCAGTGCTTCCAGCTTGTGACTGATGTGGTAATTTTGGAGATCGAGGCTGAAGAGGAGGAGGAGGCTGAGGAGGATGATGTGCAGGAGCTGTAGACCGTGGGGGCAACCCTGATTGACCTAGGGCCCTCAATCCTTGGCGTCGGGAGGACGTGTTCCGTCCCAAGGTCCGACTGGTCCCGGGTTCCACTATGTTAACCCAGTGTGCCTTCAGCGAGATGTACCATCCCTGCCCACAAGCACTTGTCCACGTGTCCATGGTTAGGTGGACTTTCCCGGTAACTGCGTTGTTGAGAGCACGGCTAATGTTTTGGGACACATGCTTGTGTAATGCGGTGACGGCACACCGGGAGAAATAGTGGTGGCTGGGGACCGAGTACCAAGGGATGGCCGCCGTCATCAGATTGCGGAATGCTTCCATCTCCATGAGCCTAAAAGGCAACATTTAGAGCGCAAGCAGTTGTGAAATGTGAGAATTTAGTAGTGTGGCCTGTGGGACGTTGGCTGCATATTTGCGCTTGTGTTCCAAGGACTAGGGTATGGACAACTGAACGCTGCACTGGGACAAGGACATGGACGTGCTTCCTGATGCTGCTACTCGAGAGTGTGCAATGACAGGTGCAGGGCAGGAGGCGTCTTCGCATGCACCATGGACAGGGGATTGGCTTGCATGCACAACAGTGGAAGAAGCAATGGTGCCACCTGGAGACACTGCTCCTGGACCCTGGAGTTCGGCCCACAAAGTCAGGTGCTTTGCTGCCATGTGCCTGATCATGCTGGTGGTGGTCAGGCTGGTCTTTTTGCCACCCCTGCTGATGCTGGCCTGGCAGGTGGTGCAAATGGCCTTTTTGGGGTTATCGGCAGAGTCTTTAAAAAACAACCAGACTCGGGAAGACCTAACAGTTGTACTGGCAACTTCCTTCGTGTTGGTGTTACGGGGAACGGTTGCCTGCCTTCTGTCTGTGGCCACCACACTGCTTCATCCTGCCTGTTGGGGTGCTCTGTCTCCCTCCCCCTGTATGCTGCTCTCCTCGCTCTGCATGTCCTCCTGCCAGGTTGGGTCAGTTACTGTATCATCCACCACCTCGTCTTCCACTTCCGCACCCTGGTCCTTCTCCTGACATTCTGGCAATTGTTTCTCATGATGCCGCCTTCATGTGACCGTGGCTGCTCAAATATTTGGGCATCGCTACATGCGATCTCCTCTTGCTCCACTTCAAGTGGACCGGGCGAGAGGCCCGAATCTATAAATGGAAAAGTGAACAGCTCTTCAGAGTGTCTAAGTGTGGGATCAGTTGTCTCTGGGTACTCGGAATGGTGGGAGGAAGGAGGATCGGGGTGAGGAATTTGCAGTCCAGACTCACGGCTACTGAGACTTGACCGTGTGGAAGACAGGGTGGTGGTGGTGGTGGTGGCTAAGTGACTGGAAGCATTATCCGCTATCCAACCAACAACCTTTTGATACTGCTCTGGGTTCAATAGTGGTGTGCTGCAGTCCCCTAGAAATTGGGACAGGAAGGTCAGGCGAAAAGATGTGGGTGTTTGTTGTGGCACAATTTCGGCTTGCCAACGGCCTTGTCCTCGGCCTCTGCATGCACCATTACCATCACGTCCAGTTCCCCGTCCCTTGCCACGTGCCTTGCCCATTTTAAATGGAGGACAGTATCTTCCACGCTCACTACAAATGACTGAGTTTGGAGCGAACTTATATGTGATCCGTGTGACGGAGAAAACAGAGTTTTAAACACCTGGCCTGCAGGTGAGTAGTTTGAACAGCAAACTGCGGTGAATTGCTTCAATGACACGCTAAAGGAAATTTTTAATGGAGGCCAGAATTGGCAGTATTTTCTGACAACGTATATGTGATCCGTTTGACGGGGAAAACACAGTTTTAAATACCTGGCCTGCAGGTGAGTAGTTTGAACAGCAAACTGCGGTGAATGGCTTCAATGACACAGTAAAGGAAATTTTTAATGGAGGCCAGAAATGGCAGTATTTTCTGACAACGTATATGTGATCCGTTTGACGGAGAAAACACAGTTTTAAATAGCTGGATTTCTAGCGCTCTAATATGGAAAGGACCTGGCTGTATTCTGCAGTGCCAACAAGCAAATGGCGCAGAAAAAATGGTGTTCTCTGGATTGCTTTTTAAGCAAATAATGAGGATTAAGATCCAAAGAAAAGTATTCCTAGCCTCTGAGACCTGGGCCTCTGTATAGAAATATCTGCAGTCTGCTATATACACTGCCTGCCTATACACCCTGCCTGCCTAATATCTCTGCAGATATATTAGTCCTCAGAAGGACTGTTTGCTAAGATGGATATGTGTAATGTACGTTTTTTCTCCCTACACTACCTAATACACAAGCAAATCTGTCCCTGACGCAGCAGCACCTCTCCCAAAACAAGCAAATGGCGCAGAAAAAATGGTGTTCTCTGGATTGCTTTTTAAGCAAATAATGAGGATTAAGATACAAAGAAAAGTATTCCTGGCCCCTGAGACCTGGGCCTTTGTATAGAAATATCTAACAGCAGCAGAAGGCAGAATTGGAATGGCGCCTCTTGTGCTATATGCACTGCAGTCTGCTATACACACTGCCTGCCTATACACCCTGCCTGCCTGATATCTCTGCAGATGGATTAGTCCTCAGAAGGACTGTTTGTTAAGATGGATATGTGTAATGTACGGTTTTTCTCCCTACACTACCTAATACATGATCAAATCTCTCCCTGACACAGCAGCAGCTCTTCCTACACTGTCTGATCCGGAGTGACTGTTACGAGCATGGCGGCGCCAGGTCTGATATAGACCTGATGACGCTGTGCGGCCAGCCAATCACTGTAATGCCCACAACCAACATGGCTACGGCATTATAGTGCATGGCAGGCAATCCCTGCATGTTCATTGGCTCTCTAAAGAGCGCCAAACATGCAGGGAGGGGACCCGAGTTCCCGTCCGAGCAACCCGGAAATACTCGTCGAGCGCCGAGCATCTCGAGCAGTGAGATGCTTGGGCGAGCACCGAGCAGTAGCGGGCATGCTCGCTCATCACTACTGCTAACAGGAGCACAGGCAATTGTAAGAAAATTGCCTGTTAATGCTAGTAGGAACAGTGCTATAGCTTTAGGGGTTGCAGTGATCGCAATTTTGTCTGGATCCCTCTGGTCACAAGTTCTGACATCAAGCACACTGTCATGGTGGCTCTGTTGGCCAACACACTTCTGACCCACCCATGTTCAGTTTGACTGACACCAAGTAGCGCAGTCCTGTGCATCAGCCAGCACTGGTCAAGGCAGTTGCAGATATGTTAGGGTCACACGAATGATTTTCTGTCATCCTAGAAAATCAGTCCAATTATGCTAATCACACTCTGATCAAAGTTTGATGAGTGTGATCCGATTTTCTCGAATGTGGAGAAAAAAAAGTTCTTCATTTTCTACATGCAGTGTGTCCGTGAAAACTGAACCGCACTCAGATGACATTCAATGTTTTCCATGGACCCATAGATATGAATGGCCGAGTGCCAATTATTGGAGGCAACTCGGGCATGTTGCAATTTTTTCCATGGACTGGATCAGTCTGAGAAAAAAAATTGGGCATGTGCGCTGCCTCATTGAATAGTATGGGGATGAGTGATATTCATTAAAGCGACGGATAGCACTTGTCCCATTATTACGGTCATCTGTACGAGCCCTTATACAGTGGGGGTGGGGATGCCAAAGAGGCCAACAATAATGCTTTCTGCATTGCCCATGGTTTATGGATACAGATTTAAAAAAAAAACAACACAGGATAAAAACAAAATGAGCAAATACCCTCTAGTAAGTACATAAATAATTAGTAATAGTGCATGTAAATAACATGGATATAGACTTAGCTGCAATTAATTGAATTTTTGATCTGGTCTAAGAGAAACCTAGCTGCAACTCTGCAAATGCCCATAAACCTTTAAGCACACCTTTGAAAAAGGATGATTTAAAGTGAACCTGACAGCAAGATCGACACCTAGAAACTGATAACAGTTTTAATCGTGATTACAGGCAACCTCAAAAATGTTCAAAAATTGTTCTCTACATATTCTGGTGAATAGGACTAGGTACCTGCTATGCGCGAACCAGTCCTGCACCATCTCCCCACATACTAAGGTGTAACTGAGATCCTTGACCCACCCTTAGACTGTCCTCACGGAGCTTTGAATCCCATGGCTGCATGTGAACACTGCAATTTAGGGCATGTGCAGTGGATCTTTGCCTATGTGCCAAAGGCTTGCTGTCACAATGCGCAAGGTTCGAAAGTCTATCAGATACTCTCCAGAAGAAGTGTGCATATCATATGATCCGTATTGTGCCCACGCTAATGGGGGAGAAGCGCACATCTAACAGACATCCAGGGCATGTGCAGTGAGACTGCAAGTCTCTTGCATACTGGGCTCATGAAGACAAGCGTATAAATCAGACGTGCGTAATTCGATTTGTAATCAGACAGCACACTATCTCATGTTATTCAAAAGGACTGTTCAGAGGAACGATTTTTTTCTTAGTCCAAGTGTCCATGAGAAAAAAAAATCGCAGCATGCACTACTTTCTGCCGAGTCTCAGATGAGACTCCCACATTGAAATCTATGGGTGCGAGAAGCGAGAAAAAAAATCAGATCCCACATGGAACATCAGAGTGGCATCCGATTTTTATGGATAGATTTCTATTGTAAACCTAGGAAACTGTATGTGATCATGTACATATATTAATGTAGTTGTATGAAAACGGATCACATACAGAATCTTGCACACGGATGTCACACGGGCAAAAAAACTGACACACAGATGGCACATAGATGAAAATTGGAAAAAAATTGTCTGAGTTTTCCTAACTGTCTACAGGCGCCCATAAGCAGAGATCGACAGCAAATGCCCCAAGTCACATCGTTCACATGTAGCAGTCAGACTCAAAGCTTGAGAAGGACAGTGTAAGGGTGGATCAGGGGCATGCTATGAGCAGATAGGGCAGGACTAGTCTGCATGTAGCAGTCATCTCTTGGACAAGTCGTATTCACAAGAATATGCGGAGAAGGATGTCTGAAAAACTGTGAACCTGATGCATACAATGGGGTTGCCTGTAATCACCATTAAAAGACAGATGTAACCATGTAATTAGTTTCTAGGTATCTATCCTGATGTTAAGTTCCCTTTAACTAGTTACAAAATATTTTCCAGTTATGGTGTATGTGATCCCGATTTGTTTCTTTTGTGCAGTAACCAAATATGACAATGTCCAGTCCCAGATATTAAATCTGCAGAAATCAGATCGATCCTCGGGTGTGATTGACACAAATGAGAACAATTTTCAATTTTAACCTAAAATGTAGCTTATTGTTTCAAAGATTTAAATGATAACTTTAATCATACAACCTATTCATGTAATACTCATACTGTACTAGTGTCACGCCAGGGCAGGGAATTGCAACATGAGTAAGTTGGTAAAGGAAAGCCATGACAATAGGGAGAGGTGACCCCTCAACACTCACCTTATGCTGAACCCTACACTCCCTATCACTCTAGACGGGTCCTTCCCCCCATGTGCCATCATGTGCGTAAGCCCTGACTGACCCCACACCTTGCCCTGGCTAGTGGGCACGACAGGAATACACTGGTCTTACTACTATGGTAAAGACAACACAGGGAGACAGGGGAAACACACAAACAAATGGAAATCCACAAGCTTCAAAGAAGCACAACAGTTTCTCCAAGAACACCTTCTCCAGAGTAGTCAGGAACAGAATAGTAATTCTATACCTGGCATGGGAGAAAGCCAGGAGCAGGTTTAAAGGGGCAGTTCCAACAAGAAGCTGCTGACACAAGAGCCAATAGAAAAACTCAGCAGAGTTACAACAAAGAACTCTTAACCCCTTCCATACCACAAGGAACCATAAACCTGTTTAACTCATGAATGTAGATTTCAAAGAAGACTTGTGCTCAGTTAATCGCTGAGATCTTCTAATCCCAGACACACTACAGGTCCCAGCAGAGTGCAGCATATTTGTGACAACTATTTCCCATTACTTTCTTTGCGGGTCAGTTAGGCCAAGTTTTGCCCAATATTCAGAGTAGGGAAATGGTAACTCATGGTATAAGTGATGGATAAGAAAGGGAATGTGAAGCACATCTTTAAAAAGAAGGAAATATTTCTGAATTAGCAAGTACCGTATTTTTCGGACTATAAGACACACTTTTTTCCTCCAAAATTTTGGAGGAAAATGGGGGGTGCATCTTATAGTCCGAATGTTGGGGGGGAGGGGGTATATATACACTGCTCAAAAAAATAAAGGGAACACTTAAACAACAGAATATAATTCCAAGTAAATCAAACTTCTGTGAAATCAAACTGTCCACTTAGGAAGCAACACTGATTGACAATCAATTTCACATGCTGTTGTGCAAATGGAATAGACAATAGATGGAAATTATTGGCAATTATCAAGATACCCTCAATAAAGGAGTATTTCTGCAAGTGGGGACCACAGACCACATCTCAGTACCAATTCTTTCTGGCTGATGTTTTGGTCACTTTTGAATGTTGGTTGTGCTTTCACACTTGTGGTAGCATGAGACGGACTCTACAACCCACAGAAGTTGCTCAGGTAATGCAGCTCATCCAGGATGGCACATCAATGCGAGCTTTGGCAAGAAGGTTTGCTGTGTCAGTCAACGTAGTGTCCAGAGGCTGGAGGTACTACCAGGAGACAGGCCAGTACACCAGGAGACGTGGAGGGGGCTGTAGGAGGGCAACAATCCAGCAGCAGGACCGCTACCTCCGCCTTTGTGCAAGGAGAAACAGGAGGAGCATTGCCAGAGCCCTGCAAAATGACCTCCAGCAGGCCACAAATGTGCATGTGTCTGCACAAATGGTTAGAAACCGACTCCATGAGGGTGGTATGAGGGCCCAACGTCCACAGATGGGGGTTGTGCTCACAGCCCAACACTGTGCAGGATGCTTGCCATTTGCCATAGGACACCAGGATTGGCAAAGTCACCACTGGCGCCCTGTGCTCTTCACAGATGAAAGCAGGTTCACACTGAGCACATGTGACAGGCGTGATAGAGTCTGGAGACGCCATGGAGAGCGATCTGCTGCCTGCAACATCCTTCAGCATGACCGGTTTGGCAGTGGGTCAGTAATGGTCTGGGGTGGCATTTCTTTGGAGGGCCGCACAGCCCTCAATGTGCTCTCCAGAGGTAGCCTGACTGCCATTAGGTACCGAGATGCGATCCTCAGACCCCTTGTGAGACCATATGCTGGTGCGGTTGGCCCTGGGTTCCTCCTAATGCAGGACAATGCCAGACCTCATGTGGCTGGAGTGTGTCAGCAGTTCCTGCAAGATGAAGGCATTAAAGCTATGGACTGGCCCGCCCGTTCCCCAGACCTGAATCCGATTGAGCACATCTGGGACATCATGTCTTGCTCCATCCAACAACGTCACGTTGCACCACAGACTGTCCAGAAGTTGGCGGATGCTTTAGTCCAGGTCTGGGTGGAGATCCCACAGGAGACCATCCGCAACCCCATCAGGAGCATGCCCAGGCATTGTAGGGAGGTCATACAGGCATGTGGAGGCCACACACAATACTGAGCCTCATTTTGACTTGTTTTAAGAACATTTCATCAAAGTTGGATCAGCCTGTAGTGTGTTTTTCTACTTTAATTTTGGGGGTGACTCCAAATCCAGGCCTCCATTGGTTAATAAATTTGATTTCCATTGATGATTTTTGTGTGATTTTGTTGTCAGCACATTCAACTTTGTACAGAACCAAGTATTCAATGAGAATATTTCATTCATTCAGATCTAGGATGTGTTATTTGAGTGTTCCCTTTATTTTTTTGAGCAGTGTATATGCTGTGTGGGGTGTGGGGGGAGCGGCAGTGGTGGAGGAGCGGGGTACAGGAGGCAGCAGCCGCCTACTGCAGCCTACACTGTCCCCGCTGCTAAAGAAAATGAATATTCACTGCTCCCCACGACTATGGGGCATGGGGAGCACTGAATATTCATGCTCCTTAATAGCGGCACACAGTGTAGCCGCAGCACGGCTCCTGCTGCTGCTGGAATCACCTGTGCCCGCTGTTAAAGGGCATGAATATTCAACCTCTCTCCATGCCCATGGGCGTGGGGAGGGGTGAATATTTATGCCCTTTAATAGCGGGCACACGCGATCGCCCTGCAGCAGCAGGAGCCGCGCTGCGGCTACGCTGTGTGCTGGCTATGAAGGAGCATGAATTCACTGCTCCCCGCGCACACAGTCCCGGCGTGGGGAGCAGTGACTTCCGGCAGCTGATCTCTCCTTGTGAGCTGCGCATGGCAGTGACGTGATGCGCGGCTCATATGTAAAGATCAGTGCGGGCAGACAGGATGCAGCGCTGGAGGATAGAAAGAAGAAAAGTGAGTAGGAGTGTTTATTTTTTTTATGTGCAGCATTATGGGAATTAGGGGAAGCATGCATACCAGAATAAGGATGAGGGGGCATACATAACAGGATAAAGGTGAGGGGGCCATACATACCAGGATAAGGATGAGGGGCCATACATACCAGGATAAGGATGAGGGGTGCCATGCATACCAGGATAAGGATTAGGGGTGCCATGCATACCAGGATAGGGATTAGGGTTGCAATGCATACCAGGATAGGGATGAGGGGTGTCATGCAAACCAAGACAGGGATGAGGGGTGCCATGCATATCAGAATAGGGATGAGGGGTGCCATGCATACCAGGATAGGGATTAGGGGTGCCATGCATTCCAGGATAGGGATTAGGGGTGCCATGCATACCAGGATAGGGATGAGGGGTGCCATGCATACCAGGACAGGGATGAGGGGTGCCATGCATACCAGGACAGGGATGAGGGGTGCCATGAGTACCAGGATAGGGATTAGGGGTGCCATGCATACCAGGATGGAGGGGTTCCATGCATACGAGGATGGAGGGATGTCAGGCATACCAGAATGGGGATGGGGGCCATGTATAAAAGGAAGGGGCGGCATATATAACAGGATGGGGGATATTGTCAGAATTGGGGGACATTACCCCTATACCAGTGTCAGCTGAAGACCCCCTCCCCCTTAAAAGTGCATTGTGAACACATTTTTTACTTAATTTTTTTTCTATTTTCCTCCTCTAAAACCTCGGTGCGTCTTATGGTCCTGTGCATCTTATAGTCCAAAAAATACGATAATGGCAAATGATTTGTATATGTTTTATTGGTGGTGGGCGTAAGAAATTTGGGAACTCAACAAATCATGAGATGAAGGGACAAAGGCCCTTTTGCCATTTTTGTTGCACAGCTAGTAACTAACCAGGTCTTGTGCAATGTACTTTCCCAGGGACTGATGGATTGTGATGCTATGCGGGAAAAAAATCAGAAGGGACCACTGTGCTCTACAGATGTAGCGACTCATTCATTAAGGAAATTAGTGGGTGCAAAACACATTCATAAGTTCAAGTTTCACATATGTGTACTATCCATACATTGACATGACACATTATATAGTCTCTGTGCATTTTCATATCCCTGACTTTTTATTGGACCACAGGGGACAAAATAGATTGCGTCTGACTTTCATCCAATCAGCAGATAAAACTCACCAATTCTAGTCATTGTAGTAATATGGTGTGAGTTTCAATGGACAAAACATGGATACAATTCATATTAGATCCTTGTGCTCTCTTTTTAAAACATGAATGTGTGTATTGGACCTTAAGTGGAAACTTACTAAGGCTATGTTCACACATTGCACTTTTTCAGCATTTTTATTATTCATTTTTTATGCAAATTTTCAGTTGTGTTTTACAGTACCAGCTAAATCTATGAGAGTCCAGAAATCTCATGCACACATCTTGGTTTTTATTAGATCAGTATTTTGTGCTTTGTATGGTCTTTTGAAGAATAGAGCATGTCACTTCTTTCAGAGTTTTTGTCAGTGTTTTTTCACACATTGGAAGTAATGGGCAGTGAAAAAGACGCTGAAAAAATGCACCAAAAACCCAGGTGTCAGGTTTTTCAGCGTTTTTTGTGCCAAAACCAGAATGAGATTTTTTTTTTTCACTGAACTTTATGTACATGCATAAAGAGACAAAAGGATAGTGGAAAAAAACGCACCAAAAACGCACCAAAAAACAAGCAAAAAAGCAAGAAAAATCTTGAGCAGACCTCCTGCCAAGAGATCAGGTTTTGCTGCAGAAAAAAAAACGCTGAAAAAATGTAATGTGTGAACATAAGCTAAGGCTGGTGTTTTACACTTCAGTCCTAAACCAAAGTAAAATGTGGCAAATTTATTCAAGAAGTCCATGACTTGTAATAAATTTGGCAAATCTTAGGTTGTTCACACTCCAGAAAATTAAACCTATGTATGCTAACAGCGAGAACAGTACAAAAAAGTGGCAAATTTTATTTCAAATATGACGTGCAGCGAAATTTGTGACTTTTCTTAAGCATCATGAAAACTACATCTGTAAAAGTGCAGCAGACATTTAGTAACCGGTTCTTCTTTCTCTTTTAGAACGTGAGTTTTTTCTTTCGGAATTATCATCCTTTTCTCTGCCATAAAACTATAGTGACTCTGATGTCAGTGTTCATTTACAGAGCAGGATATGTATTCATTCACAATGATTTTTCATAGAATGGAAAAATCTGCCTCTTGTTTCTTTCACGTGCGCTGACATACAAGATGATGCTTTAATGCCGACATAAAAAGACTGAGAATCCTTATATTACAGATGCTGACTGATTCCTGCCATCAGCAAGACACGAGAGCAGACGAGTACACGAGTCATTATTGTGATGGACTAAGATGACCTGATGATAAAAGACAAATTGCTTTCACTACCTAAAAGTGAAAATTCTGCAGCTGTTCTAAAAAAAAGTCATAGCAAAGGGCCTCTTTTTATGTTGCTTTTTTAATGCCATATATTAGTTAATTATTAGGTAGAGCAGTAGTTAAAATTTGCAACTATGTTTATTTTGCAACCCTGAATAAACTTTGGCTTAGTTTTATCATGCCGAGAAAATGAGCCTGTTGTCAATTTCTGAGAAGTCAATTAAAAATAGGACTCCAATATATCGACACTTCCTTCTGTTACTTTGGTATTTTTGCTGCTGGTTTTGATGGTTATTTTCAACAATTTCTATAGTTTGATCTTTTGAAGCATTTTGGAACAATAAAATAAAACTATGAAACTGAGCTAAAATTCAGAAAATGTGACCTTTCAGCTTGGATCATCTCTTGCTAAAATTGTCAAAATCAACCTATGAAACGTTTTTCAAATAATTCAGTCCTAGTTTAGCTATAATTTGACCTAAATTAAACCTACAGGTCATCTTATTTATGTAATCTAGTCTTCCACCCATCCAAATCCAAATCCAAGGTGGTGATACTACTGTAGTGCTAAATGGGGTCATGAACGTTTGTCACGTAAAGAGAACTGTATAACTAAACTTTCAGAATACTTTTGACATGTCATAGGGACTTCTCAGAAGTCCTGATTGGTGAAGACCCCTACCGATTGCTCAAACAGATGGACATTATCATTTTTTTCTCAATTAACTGAGACCTTTATCATTTAATTTTAAAAATAACATTTCCTTTCTGATGTCCAGAATTCCTAATTTCTGGGAAACTATCCTGAGGTCACACATCAGGACCTGGAGCTTAGTCCCATTAATCCTATACTTCCTCTAGTTAAATTTGAGGCACTGCATCAAATTTGCTTAATACATAGACTTTCCCTCAAACATGCAGAGAAAATATTTAGATACATGGCAGTAGAGTGGGCTTAGTATATTGATTGGTATATTTATACAACCTCCTCAGTCTACCTTGCGCCTTGAAAGAGTTGTCAAATATACACATGATGGCTGAGGTCAATCACTGGCCTCAGCAGTCTCATGCTGTATACCTCTGAAGCCAGTGATTAGCTGCAGTGGTCAAACGGGTTATGAGTACCAGAGCAGCAGTGATACTGGAACAGCAAGGTATATACTATAATGCGTACTTTTATTATTTTATGGCATTAACTGCTCATAATCTTGGCAAATCTCTTTAATATAAATAAAATAGATTGTTTCCGGAGCAGGTAACAGCTGATTAGTAGAGGCGCTGGCCTCCCAAAGATATGATACTGATGACATACCCTTTAAAGCGGTTCTATGGGAATAGAAAAAACTAAATAACTAAAGGATATATTATTATATATACATTTCTAAATACATTTAATTAGCAGATCACAATCGTTTTGTCTAGGAATGTAATGACTATAGAATTTAAATTGCTGCCGCCTTGTTTCACTGAGATAAACCTGTCCTAGAATTTTAGGTCAGGAGCCTGTGAGCACGTGCAGTAGGAAGCTCCACCCTCCTTCATATATAAAGAAGATGTGCAACACTAATACTATTGGAGATAACAGAGATGCTGAGGTAAGAAGAGGCCGCTAACACTGCCCTGTTTTTCTGAATAACAATATAAGTATCTCTAGGTCACAGCAGCAGAGCTTCCTAATTCACATGCTCACAGGCTTCTGTCCTGCTGCACATGCTCACAGGCTCCTGTCCTACTGCACATGCTCACAGGCTTCTGTCCTACTGCACATGCTCACAGGCTCCAGTCCTACTACACATGCTCCCAGGCTCCTGTCCTACTACACATGCTCCCAGGCTCCTGTTCTAGTGCACATGCTCCCAGGCTCCTGTCCTAGTGCTCATGCTCACAGGCTCGTGTCGTGCTGCACATGCTCACAGGCTCCTGTCCTAGTGCACATACTCACAGGCTCCTGTCCTGCTGCACATGCTCACAGGCTCCTGTCCTGCTGCACATGCTCACAGGCTCCTGTCCTACTGCACATGCTCACAGGCTCCTGTCCTACTGCACATGCTCACAGGCTCCTGTCCTACTGCACATGCTCACAGGCTCCTGTCCTACTGCACATGCTTACAGACTCCTGTCCTACTGCACATGCTCACAGGCTCTTGTCCTACTGCACATGCTTACAGACTCCTGTCCTACTGCACATGGTCACAGGCTCGTGTCGTGCTGCACATGCTCATAGGCTCGTGTAGTGCTGCACATGCTCACAGGCTTCTGTCCTACTGCACATGCTCACAGGCTTCTGTCCTACTGCACATGCTCACAGGCTTTTGTCCTCCTGCACATGCTCACAGGCTCCTGTCCTCCTGCACATGCTCACAGGCTCCTGTCTTCCTGCACAATACTCACAGGCTCCTGTCTTCCTGCACATGCTCACAGGCTTCTGTTCTCCTGCACATGCTCACAGGCTCCTGTCCTAACATTCTAGGACAGGTTTCTGTTAGTGTAACAGGGTTAATTCTATAGTGACTACCTCTGTAAAACAAAACTATTGTGATTTGCTCATTAATTGTATTTAGGAAATTATTTATAATGATATTTCTTTTAGTTTTTTTTTAACCCCTTTAAGTCCATTGACACTGTATAATTTCGGCCCATTAACAAGAGCAGATTGACTATATACAATATATAAAACCCCATGGGCCAACACAAATAAGAACAAAATTGTTAATGCGACTGTTCTGTTTCCATACATCACCAGTAGCCATCACTCCCCCTTCCCCGTGTTGTGATTGCAGGGTACTAATGGATTACCATGGCAGCCAGAGGCCCACTGAAGGCTGGGCTTCATAGGAGAACATCAATTTACCTATGCACTGCAATACAGAAATATTGCAGCATATACTATAAGACATCAAACCACCACAGGTTCAAGTCCTCTAAGGGGGCTAAAAAATAAAGTAAAAAAAAAAAGTCTTAAAAAATAAGTGAAAAATATAACAGTTTATAACTAGTGTTGAGCCACCCCCGTAGTGTTCGAGTTCGGTTCGGTTCGTCGAACACCCGTGTGTTCGCCGAACTGTTCGTCGAACTGTTCGTTGAACACCTTCGAACACCGTTAAAACCAATGGCAGGCAAACAAAAACACATAGAAACACATAGAAAACACCTTCAAAGGTGTCCAAAAGCTGACAAACTGCTCAGAAGACACGACTAACACATGGAAAAGTGACAAGTACATATAGTCATGCGAAAAGAAAAGAGGTGGAGGAGTAAAAGGAGGGGGAGACACAGATATAGGCATGTCATGCCCTTCTAAAATCCAAAAAGTGAGAAGCTGACACGTTCAGTCCGCTCCTGCTCGTACCACCTCCGTGTCGCCGGGTTTGTGCCAGAGCCGCGGTGAACCCTGACGGCCAGCCCCCCTCTCCCAATACTGGTGCCTGTCCGCTGGTGGGTCGAGCGAGCCCTCCTGTGGTGGAGGCAGCTTTAAGCTTTTTAATTTAAATTGTCTCTCTAATTTGAATGAATACACTTTAAATCCATTTACAAGGATCTATTGGAGGGCAAGTCTCATGCCAGCAGCCGCGTAATTCCAGCTCCAGTAGCGTCCACTAAAGCTGCTGCAGTTAAAAAGCTTTTATAAGGATCGAGCTCGGCTGTCCACCGCAAGGCATCCTACTGCCAGTCCCAGCCCCTATGCCTTGGGGTGCCTCCTGATGCTCTTCACTGAGTATCCCGTGGTCCCGAAGCATTTCCTTTGAAAAAATTAAGTGTCCAAACTACAGGTGGTGTAGCTTGCTTAACAGACGGGATAATCCGCTGACTAGCAGACACTGCTACTAGGCACAAAGTATTTCCTGGGCTAGATGCAGTTAAAAATTTGTAATTAGATACTCTCGTTGGATGCTGAGAAAGCATTCCATAGAGTCTCCCGGCACGCCATATATGATTCTCTTAAAAAGCTTGGGGTAGGGGTCTAGGGGACCCTTTTATAGCCAAAATCACGGCCCTGTATCACAATACGTCACCTAGGCTGAAGATAAATGGAACTGTAGCACCCTGGGGGCTCGGTTGCTACAGAGGTATTGCACCTCACCCAGAGGTGTGATATCTCACTCTCAGGTAAGGATGGAGTGTGGATCAGGACCCGACACCTGCATGCATTACACCACATTGCCGTGGGGCAGGGCGACCAATATGCCTCTGAGATGGGCACGACAGTCCCTGTCCCTGGCTGGAGTGGGGGGAGGGAACACTGAGGAAGGGGAACCCTGTAGTGCAGGAGCAGGGAGGAAGCAGTTCCTGGGTGCATTGAGAAGGGAGTATAAAAGGTGGGCACCATCTTAGTTCAGTGCAGAGAAGTCTGAGCAGAAGTGGCAGGGAGCAGGGGCTCTGCATGAGCTCTGCTCCGGAGGCGGGCCTAGTAACAGAGGCCCAGGCCTGGAAGAGGGAGAAGGAAGGAAGAGGAGCGGAGAAGGCTCCAGGAACGAGGAATGAAGGGATCCCAGGGGTGCGGACGGGCGAGTAGCCACCGCACGCCCGAATCCACCTGCGTGGAGGGGTCAGGCCAAAGGGGGAGACCGGTCCCCGAAACTAGTGGAGGCAGGAAATGACCCTCAGCTAGAAACCGGAGGCTGTCACATTTTATGTGGCGCAGCCCCTCGCTACACCCGCTAGGAAGGCACCACATAGGGTCAGGGAAACTGGCGCCAAGTTTACCAAGAGGAGGCCCGAGGCAGCCGGACAGAAGGGTTGGTAAGAAAGGCCAGACAAAGGACACACAAAGGGGGTCCTGTGAAGCGCTCCAAAGTTATCTGGGAGTTGTCTGAGCCCCTCACCTGGTGAGCACAGTACGACGTGGGCAGCCGTTACCTGCAGACGTGGTCTGGATAATAAGAACTGTGAGTAAAGGCCCTGGACTGCATCACTGACTCCGTGTCGTTACTGCTGCTGCCCTGCACCATCACCCCCATCCTCCGCATACACTGCCCTGAGGCTATACTCCTCCCGTGGGGAGTTATGCTACGCTCTGCTGCACCCACAACACCAGCCTCAGCGGTCTGCCCTGCAGCGGCGGTTCACTCTGACCGCAATCCACGGGTGGCGTAGTCGGACACTTAAACATCAAAACCACATAAATAGTTCCGCCACTGGTTTGACCACCCTGAGCCACGGAACCGGGTCGCCGCCACGAAGACTACAACCACCAGCATCCACCAAAAAGGGTCCGGCTCCGGGTGTCCCAAGGCCCAGGGGGTGCATCAGAACATTTTCATCACCTTTCACAATCACCAATGGGACAAGGCAGGGATGTCCTCTGTCCCCTCTCTTATACATCCTAGTGACGGAGCACCTGCTCTCATCAATTCGCCATAACCCCAATATTAGGTGGATTGAGGTGGGAGGCACCGAGTACAAGTGCTCTCTATTTGCTGATGATGTCCTAGTATATATCACTCAATCACATATATCCATCCATGCTGTTATGGCTGAAATAGATCATTTTGTTACATGGTCAAATTTTAAAATCAATGCAGCGAAGTCTGAGGCCCTCGATGTCTCCCTCCCCAAATCCATATAGGATTCCATCCAGTCCAACTTTCCCTTTGCCTGGCCCTCACAGGGTATCAAATACTTAGGAATTCCTATTCATAGAGACCTCTCCCATCTATGTTATCTTAATTTTGGGCCCTTTATTGAACAACTCCATACAGACCACGGTTGGCAAGTTAGAACTGTAAGATTCACTACGTGAACCACTGGTGTTTTGTGGAAAAGCACATGTACACTGTGTTCCAAATTATTATGCAAAAAGTGTTTAGGAGTGATAAGGGAAGAATTTGTTTGTTTGTCAGTTATACTCATTGATGGTGATGTGTGTCAGGGCTCTTTATATCACTGTAAGCAATTGCAGACACCTGTGCTAATTAGTTTGGCAGGTGTGTCCAATGAAAGGCAAGACTACTTAAGAAGGCTGTCTCACATTATTAAGCAGCCTACATTTTCTGCCAAAATGGGAAAGAAAAAGGATGTGTCGGCTGCTGAGAAGCAACAAATTGTGGAGTGTTTAGGTCAAGGCATGACTAAAATCAACATTGTGCGATGATCAGGATGAAGTGTCTTGGCAATCAAGAAGTATGTAGCTGATTCACAGTACACACGTGTGCGTGCTGATAAGGGCAAATTGAGGACTCTTTCCTACAGGCAATTACATCAGGTTAAAAGAGCAGCGGCAAAAAAGCCTTGTCATAGCAGCAGACAAGTTTTTGAAGCTGCTGGTGCCTCCAACGTCCCCCGAACAACAAGATGCAGGGTCCTTCAGAGGTTTGCAGCTGTGCATACGCCATCCTGTCGACCTCCTCTATCCACTTCACACAAGCAGAAACGGCTCCAGTGGGCCAAACATTACATGAAGACTGATTTCAAAACTGTTTTGTTCACGGATGAGTGCCGTGCAGCGCTCGATGGTCCAGATGGATGGAGTGGAGGATGGCTGGTTGATGGACACCCCACGCAAACACGACTACAGCGCTAACAAGGAGGAGGTGGAGTAATGTTTTGGGCTGGAATCATGGGGAGAGAGATTGTCGGCCCCTTTAGGATCCCTGAAGGCGCTAAAGATGAACTCCATAATGTATATGGATTTTTTCAAACAGTACTTCCTGCCATGGTTCAAGAAGAAGAACCGTGTATTTCACAGCAAGATCATTTTTTTGCATGATAATGCACCATCTCATGCTGCACATAAAACATCTGCATCTCTGGCTGATATGGGCATAAAAGGGGACAAATTTATGGTGTGACCCCCATGCTCCCCTGACCTCTACCCCATTCAGAACCTCTGGAGCATCATCAAAGGGAGTGTCTATGATGGCGGGAGGCAGTTCACATCTAAGCAACAGCTCTGGGAGGGTATTCTGTCCTCATGCAAAACAATTGAAGCAGAAACCATCCAAAACCTGACAAATTCAATGGACGAGAGAGTTCAGAAGCTCCTTTCGAACAAGGAGTCCTATGTGCAAATGTAACATCACCTAGAATAAAGTTTTGAGTTGAAAACTGTTTGATTTCAGTTTGTAATAACCTGCTAATGCTTATAATTTCAAAAATGACCATTTTTTTGGTCTTTATTAAAATGAAAAGGTTGATCGAAAAGTTTGGGGGATCTGAGAGTGTGGCAACCCAGTAGTCATGATTACTTCGAATTCTGACAATATGAGGGTCATGTTGCAGGTAGTGCAGCAAGAAGGCACTTATGTGTCTTGCGCATCTCGGAGCCCCAAAATTATTTTCCGGGCTAGATGCAGCTAAACATTATTATTAATTTTAAATCTGGTGGAGCTTAGTATAGATGGCCTAATAGGATCAGTGCTGCACACTGCTACAAAGCCCAAATTATTTTCCAGTCAAGATACAGATAAACATGATTAATAATTTTAAATCTGGTGGAGCTTATTATAGATGGCCTAATAGAATCAGTGCTGCACACTGCTACAAAGCCCAAATTATTTTCCAGCCAAGATACAGATAAACATGATTAGTAATTTGAAAGCTTAAAACGGTTGGTAGGGTGATTTTAACCAATCATCAAGCTTTTACTCTCCCCAGGATGACACAGGGGTAGAAAAGTCATTTCGGATCCATGATTTGTTCATCTTTATGAACGTGAGTCTGTCTACATTATCAGTGGAGAGCCGCGTGCACTTATCTGTCAGCACACCACCAGCAGCGCTGAACACACATTCAGACAGAACGCTGGCTGCGGGGCATGACAAGATCTCCAAGGCGTAAGTGGCTAGCTCCGGCCATTTATCCAGATTGGAAGCCCAAAAAGAGCAAGGGTCCAGTGACACAGTCATGGCTTCAATGTTTACTTGGAGACACTCCTGTACCATCGTCTCTAGGCGTTGACTATGTGTCAGACTTCTTGTCTCCTGTGGCCTTGCAAAGGATGGGCTAAAAAAGTGGTGAAATGATTCCGCAAAATTGATGTTACTAGCAGATACTGTGGTTCTGTTACGGTTTGAGTGCTGAACACTTGACGGTCCCACGGTTGGCAAGTTGGAACTGTGAGATTCACTACGTGCACCACTGGTGTTTTGTGGAAAAGCACATGTAAGATTCTGCAACAGTCTCTGCTGATACTCCTGCATGCATGCATCCCTTTCTATGGCAGGAATAATTTCTGCAAATTTACTTTTGTACCGGGGATCTAACAGTGTGGCAACCCAGTAGTCAGGATTATTTCTAATTCTCACAATTCGAGGGTCATGTTGCAGGTAGTGCAGCAAGAAGGCACTCATGTGTGTTGCGCATCCAGGAGCACCAAGTCCCTGTTGTGTTGGTGGCGAGGTAACAATCATGCTTCCTTCCTCTGTCCTCTCCCCCCAACCTCGCACAACAGAAATGTGATCAAGGTCTCCCTCATCTGATGAGTCTTCCATCAGTTCGTCCTCCACTTCTTCCTGGGCTGCTGCACCTTCCTCACTAGTTTGGCTGCTACCATGCGTCCTGGTAAAACCATCTCCCCCACCCTCACATGCCTGCCGCCTTGGTGCTGACGACTGTCTGGACCTTGCAGATATTAGCCCTTCCGCATACAACTCCTCGTCCTCTACTTCCTCCACCTCCTCTTGTGCCACCACCTGACTCCGAATTCTGTTTAACATGTGCTCCAGCATGTAAATCACCGGAATAGTCATGCTGATAATGGCATCGTCAGCACTAAACATCTTCGTCGCCATTTCAAAACTGTGCAGAAGGGTGCATAGGTCCCTGATCTGAGACCACTCCTCCAGCGTGATTTGCCCCACCTCTGGATCTCGTTGGCCCAGGCTATACGTCAGAACGTATTGCACCAGGCCTTGTCGGTGCTGCCACAGTCGCTGCAACATGTGCAGAGTTGAATTCCACCGGGTAGGCACATCGCATTTTAGCCGGTGAAGTGGCAGGCCCAACGACTTCTGTAGAGATGTAAGTCGCTGAGCTGCGGGATGCGAACGGCGGAAGTGAGCACACAGCGACAGTGCCCTCTGCAGAAGGCCATCTAGTCTGGGATAGTGGGCTAAAAATTGCTGGACAACCAGGTTCAACACGTGAGCCATACAAGGCACGTGTGTGACATTGCCCCGGCGAAGGGCTGCACCCAGGTTTGCAGCATTGTCGCACACGGCCTTCCCTGGTTTCAGGTCCAGTGGAGACAACCATTCATGAAATTGGTTCTCCAGAGCTGACCACAACTCCTCAGCTGTGTGACTCACATTTCCCAGACATTTCAAAGTAAAAACCGCCTGATGACGTTGAGCCCTACTGCCAGCATAGTAAGGAGGTGTGCAGGATCCCTTCTGCGCAGTTAGAAAGCTTGTGGCATGACCAGACAGGCTTTGGGTGCAGGTGGAAGACCGAGAGGAGGTTGAGGAGGCAGAAGCAGTGGAGGAACTTTGACATAAAGAGGATTGACGCACAACTCGTGGGGACGGCAAGACTTGGACAGCAGCCCCTTGTCCTGCTGTCACCATAGTTACCCAGTGCCCAGTCAGCGACATGTAACGCCCCTGTCCATGCCTACTCGTCCAAGTGTCTGTGGTGAAATGCACCCTGTCACACACAGAGTTTCTCAAAGAAGCGGTGATGTTGTGTGCGACATGCTGGTGGAGCGCAGGCACACCTTTCTTTGAGAAGTAGTGCCGACTGGGCATCTGGTACTGGGGCACTGCGACGGACATAAGGTCTCGAAAATCCTCTGTGTCCACCAGGCGGAAAGGCAGCATTTCTGTAGCCAAGAGCTTGCAGATGGTGAAATTCAACCTCTTAGCTTTCTCATGGCTAGGAGGAAATGGTCTTTTACTTGTCCACATCTGAGGGACCGAGGGCTGGCTATTGTGCTTAGACGGGGTTGATAAGGGTGTCCCCGGCAAACTGCCGGTCTGTGAGGAAGATGCAGGCGGACATGTTAGGTTGCCTTGATCCAAAGGTGGTGCTATCGATGTCGGACAGCGCTCAACACCAGCTGGTGTTACCACCTCCAAAGAAAATGATGACCTGCCAATCACGCTGGCTGTTGCGGGTAAAGAGGTGGCAGGTCTGCGCCCCAAAACAGGTGTGACTGCTGCCCCCCAGTCACAGAGGATGAAGAGGCCGCGGATGCACAAGATATGGCAGACGGTGGTTGGCCCGGCCGGCTAGGCCGCATTGTAGCACACTGAGCTTCCCACTGCAACTTATGCTTCATGTCCATGTGCCGGTTCATGCATGAAGTACTCAAACTATGTATTTTTTGGCCTCTACTTAGCTTTTGCTAACAAATGTTACAGATAACACGAGTTGGGTCATCTTTATCGATCTGAAAAAATGCCCAGGCTATGCAAGGCGTAGCACCCATGCGACCTGAAGAGCCACCACGACTTGTGGTGAGAGGCAGAGTTGTGTTTGAGGATGCAGTTGTTGACGTGCTTCCAGTACTACGTCTCTGTCCAGGAAGGCGCAACCTGACCTCGTCGTCACTAGCATCTTCCTCCACCTCCTCT
Organism: Phyllobates terribilis; assembly: GCF_046119375.1. Lineage (NCBI taxonomy): Eukaryota > Metazoa > Chordata > Amphibia > Anura > Dendrobatidae > Phyllobates > Phyllobates terribilis. The sequence goes on along the minus strand of NW_027362768.1, from coordinate 85,525,576 downwards.
GCTGACCTCATCTCTTGGCTGACTGTGGGTTGACAGTAAGTGGGATCTCCAACCTCATCATCATCACCCTGTGCGTTATCACACCCGTCTTCCTCAGAGCCAACCTGTTCCTGCCCTGACAAAAAACTAAAGTTGTCGCTCCAATCAGGTATTTGAGTCTCATCATCGTCTTCCTCATTGTCTCCACCAACAGGAGTTACAGTTTGGGAATGAGGGTCTACATTATGGTCAGAACCTTGTGCGTCTGGTCCTGGATCCGACTCATAAAGATTCTGGGCATCAGTGCAGATCATTTCCTCGTCTGGATTCACAGAAGCGCTGGAGTCGACCTCTGATTCCCAGGCTATAGTATGAGTAAACAGCTCTGCAGACTCAACCATCTGTTCTACCTCATACCTCATACCTCAAGATGGGCAGCTGCAGATTTGGGAGCTGTGAGGAAGCAAGTGCGATTGGGGTGACACCTTTGAGGACTGGAGTATTTGTGATGTTGAAGTTGATGTGGAGGAGAGCCCACTTAAAGGAGCAATTGATATCAGTTGAAGCACCTGCTGTTTTTGTGCCTCATCTGGAATTTGTAGCGATTGGCGTGGCCGTAAGAAAGGGATCTTATCACATTGTCCGCTAAAAGAAGTAGACATTTTAGTTTGGCTGGAAGATGGTCTTTCTTCTGCAGATGTTACTGTTGCTTTAACACCTACCCCACGGACACAACCTTTTTTCCCCTTCCCAACACGCCTATTCCCCTTTCCACCAGCAGCAGGCCTTTTTCCACTCATTTTGGTGGTTAACTAATTCACAACTCTGGAGTTGTTTGCACAAAAAAACAATGGATGGGAACCGAGCAGAGCTGAGTGGCCAAACTGTGGTATTAGGCCAAAACTATTGGCTGGGTTAGATGCAGAAAAAAATTATATTCAATTTGCAACCTGATGGAGGTCAGTATAGATGGACTAATAGAACAAGTCCCACACACAGCTAGAAGCCCAAATATTTTTTCAGAGGTAGATGCAGAAAAAAATTATATTCAGTTTGCAACCTGATGGAGGTCAGTATAGATGGACTAATAGAACAAGTCCTACACACAGCTAGAAGCCCAAATATTTTTTCAGAGGTAGATGCAGAAAAAAAATATATTCAGTTTGCAACCTGATGGAGGTCAGTATAGATGGATTAATAGAACAAGTCCCACACACAGCTAGAAGGCCAAATATTTTTTCAGAGCTAGATGCAGACAAAAAATTATTTTTAATTTGCAACCTGATGGAGGTCAGTATAGATGGACTAATAGAGAAAGTCCCACACACTGCTAGAAGGCCAAATATTTTTTCAGAGCTAGATGCAGATATAATTATTTTTAATTTGCAACCTGATGGAGGTCAGTATAGATGGACTAATAGAGAAAGTCCCACACACTGCTAGAAGGCCAAATATTTTTTCAGAGGTAGATGCAGATAAAAATTATTTTTAATTTGCAGCCTGATGGAGGTCAGTATAGATGGACTAATAGAGAAAGTCCCACACACTGCTAGAAGGCCAAATATTTTTTCAGAGCTAGATGCAGACAAAAAATTATTTTTAATTTGCAACCTGATGGAGGTCAGTATAGATGGACTAATAGAGAAAGTCCCACACACTGCTAGAAGGTCAAATATTTTTTCAGAGCTAGATGCAGATAAAAATTATTTTGAATTTGCAACCTGATGGAGGTCAGTATAGATGGACTAATAGAGAAAGTCCCACACACTGCTAGAAGGCCAAATATTTTTTCAGAGCTAGATGCAGAAAAAAATTATATTCAGCTTGCAACCTGATGGAGGTCAGTATAGATGGACTAATAGAACAAGTCCCACACACAGCTAGAAGCCCAAATATTTTTTCAGAGGTAGATGCAGAAAAAAATTATATTCAGTTTGCAACCTGATGGAGGTCTGTATAGATGGATTAATAGAACAAGTCCCACACACAGCTAGAAGCCCAAATATTTTTTCAGAGGTAGATGCAGAAAAAAATTATATTCAGTTTGCAACCTGATGGAGGTCTGTATAGATGGATTAATAGAACAAGTCCCACACACAGCTAGAAGCCCAATATTTTTTCAGAGGTAGATGCAGAAAAAAAATATATTCAGTTTGCAACCTGATGGAGGTTAGTATAGATGGACTAATAGAGAAAGTCCCACACACTGCTAGAAGGCCAAATATTTTTTCAGAGCTAGATGCAGACAAAAAATTATTTTTAATTTGCAACCTGATGGAGGTCAGTATAGATGGACTAATAGAGAAAGTCCCACACACTGCTAGAAGGCCAAATATTTTTTCAGAGCTAGATGCAGATATAAATTATATTTAATTTGCAACCTGATGGAGGTCAGTATAGATGGACTAATAGAGAAAGTCCCACACACTGCTAGAAGGCCAAATATTTTTTCAGAGCTAGATGCAGAAAAAAATTATATTCAGTTTGCAACCTGATGGAGGTCAGTATAGATGGACTAATAGAACAAGTCCCACACACAGCTAGAAGCCCAAATATTTTTTCAGATGTAGATGCAGAAAAAAATTATATTCAGTTTGCAACCTGATGGAGGTCTGTATAGATGGATTAATAGAACAAGTCCCACACACAGCTAGAAGCCCAATATTTTTTCAGAGGTAGATGCAGAAAAAAAAAATATTCAGTTTGCAACCTGATGGAGGTCAGTATAGATGGACTAATAGAGGAAGTCCCACACACTGCTAGAAGGCCAAATATTTTTTCAGAGCTAGATGCAGACAAAAAATTATTTTTAATTTGCAACCTGATGGAGGTCAGTATAGATGGACTAATAGAGAAAGTCCCACACACTGCTAGAAGGCCAAATATTTTTTCAGAGCTAGATGCAGATAAAAATTATTTTTAATTTGCAACCTGATGGAGGTCAGTATAGATGGACTAATAGAGAAAGTCCCACACACTGCTAGAAGGCCAAATATTTTTTCAGAGCTAGATGCAGAAAAAAATTATATTCAGTTTGCAACCTGATGGAGGTCAGTATAGATGGATTAATAGAACAAGTCCCACACACAGCTAGAAGGCCAAATATTTTTTCAGAGGTAGATGCAGAAAAAAATTATATTCAGTTTGCAACCTGATGGAGGTCTGTATAGATGGATTAATAGAACAAGTCCCACACACAGCTAGAAGCCCAATATTTTTTCAGAGGTAGATGCAGAAAAAAAATATATTCAGTTTGCAACCTGATGGAGGTCAGTATAGATGGACTAATAGAGAAAGTCCCACACACTGCTAGAAGGCCAAATATTTTTTCAGAGCTAGATGCAGACAAAAAATTATTTTTAATTTGCAACCTGATGGAGGTCAGTATAGATGGACTAATAGAGAAAGTCCCACACACTGCTAGAAGGCCAAATATTTTTTCAGAGCTAGATGCAGATATAAATTATTTTTAATTTGCAACCTGATGGAGGTCAGTATAGATGGACTAATAGAGAAAGTCCCACACACTGCTAGAAGGCCAAATATTTTTTCAGAGCTAGATGCAGACAAAAAATTATTTTGAATTTGCAGCGTGATGGAGGTCAGTACAGATGGACTAATAGAACAAGTACCACACACTGCTAGAAGCCCAAATATTTTTTCAGAGCTAGATGCAGAAAAAAATTATATTCAATTTGCAACCTGATGGAGGTCAGTATAGATGGACTAATAGAATGATGCTATGCCCAAAAGATTTTACTTCACTAGGTGCAGTAAAAAAATTGGTATTCTATACACAGGTGGTATATCTTGCAACACAGATAGGCTACTCCACTGACTAACACACTCTGCAATAGGCCAAAAAGGATTTGCTTTGCTAGATTCAGCCAAATGCTGTGAAAAAAACTTGCACAGCACTGGCACAGACCTGTCTGGCAAAAACTGATAGGAACTGATGTAACCTAGTCCTGAAAAGGACTGCAATTACAATTAGTCTTTACTCCCACAATCTATCTATTTAAGAGCACAGACCTGCCTGATAAAAGTCGTAGGAAATGCTGTAACCTAGTCCTTAAAAGGACTGCAATCACAACTATTCCCTACTCCCAAGCTATCTGTAGATTTGTGCGAAAATTGGCTTGAAATTAACAAGGTATAGCGCACACAGCAACAGCGGTGCCGTCTAACACGCAGCTGCAGCAGTGAGAAAATGGTGGCGACGGGGAAAATGGCTTGGTCTTATAGGGCAAGGACATGTGACATACACTGTCAATGACACATGCCCTTGCTTGTGTGAAAAAAAGCAGTTCGCTCCGTGTGTGCGCTGCTGATAGGCTGACAGATTGCACCTCCCCACTGTAAATGCGGGAAAGAGAAAAAAAAATGGAGATCTTCATTATTCCTGCAGAGATCCATCCCCTGCCCCTCCCCCCACCCCGCTGTACACTCAAACTGCGTATTAACATTAATTTTCATCATTACTGAGAAAAAATCCAGTTATGATTTTGGTGCACGAACAGTTATCGAACATAACCTCGAACAGCCGAATTTTTCTCAAATTGTTCGTGTTCGCCGAACGGCTCGAACACCGCCCAAAACAGCTCGAATTTGAGATTGGCGAACAGTTCGAGTAGAACAACGCTCATCTCTATTTATAACGTCCCCCTTTTCCCAGTTAAAAATAAAGATATAAAAAAATAAAAAGAAAACATATTTGGTATCTTCGTGACTGTCAAAGTATAAAATTATGTAAACTGTACACTAAACACCAAAATTGCTGCATTTTTAGTCACGACACTAACCCGAAAAAATGTAATAAAAAGCAATCAAAACGCTGAAGTGGACCAAAATGGTATCTATAAAAATGTCAGCTCAGCATGCAAAAAACAAGACCGCACAAAGAGCTATTAAAAGAAAAATAAAACAAACTTACGAGTCTCAGAAAATGGAGACAGAAATATGTTTTTCTTCACAAAGCTCTGAATTCTGTATTTATTTTAACCACTAAATTATAAAAAGAAAACCTTTAAATTTGGTATCACAGTAATAATACTGATTTATAAAATTATGCTGTCAGGTCAATTTTCCCGCACAATGAACACAGTAAAAACAATGCCATGAAAAGTTAAATTGCATTTTCCACCACCTGGAATTTTTCAGTATATTATACGTATGGTAAAGTGAAAAGTCTCATTCAATACTACAACTCGTCCTATAAAAAATAAGTTTTCCTGCTGCTATGTCATCAGAAAAATAAAAAAAAGTTATGGCTATTGAAAAAAGGATAGAAAAAAAACCCGTGTAGTGCCGGCGTCCCTGCCCTCTGCTAGGCAGGGACGCTGTTCCCCTCACCGCTCTGCTCCGTGCCCGGCATCCCTCTCCCGCTCTGCTGGCAGCGCGCGCTCCTTCCCGGCCACTGTGCTTAGGGTGCGCGCGCTCTCCCTCCCTCTTAAAGGGGCCGCGCGCGCCGTCCTAAGGAGTCCCCGGCCAATGGCCGGAGGACTTTACCATATATAAGGCACCTCCTCCAAAATGGAGGTGCCCGAGCAATGTTGTTTGCACCTGTGTCTCACCTGTGCTTCAGCCCTCAGGTCCCGTTGCCAGTTACCTGCCAGTTACCTGCCAGATTCCTGCCTGATTACTTGCTACCTGCCTGCTAGTCTGAGGTCCGACGGTCTGCCTTACTAATCCTGTCAGTCTGTCTAAGGACCAGCCTGCCCGCTCACCTGGGAGCGCACATCAGCTACCTGCCTGCTTGCCTGTGGTCCGACGGTCTGCCTTCCAACTCCTGTCAGTCTGTCTATGGACCAGCTTGCCCGCTCACCTGGGAGCGCACATCTGCTACCTGCCTGCTAGCCTACCTGGAGGCTCCGCCGTCACGTGCTGTGACCACCTGCCTGTCCAGTGACTCCTGCCCGCTCACCTGGGAGCGCTCATCTGCTACCAGTCTGCTTGCCTACCCGGAGGCTCTGCTGTCACGTGCTGTGACCACCCGCCTGTCCAGAGACTTCTGCCCGCTCACCTGGGAGCGCTCATCTGTCGCCTGTCCGCTGGTCTTCCTGGAGGCTCCGCCGTCACATGCTGTGACCACCCGTTCATCCAGAGACTCTCGCCTGCTCACCTGGGAGCTCACGTCTATCTTCAGCCGCCACAGGTCGTACCAACCCTATACCTAGAGACTGCCCCGGTCACTTGCCGTGACCTCCAGCCCGTTCACTCAGAGACTGTCCCGTTCACTCAGAGACTGTCCCGTTCACCTGCTGAGACTTCCAGCCCGTCCTCCCTGGTCACCACCCGCTCCCTTACAAGGACCGCCCCCTTGTATAGTAGCTCAGAGGTTCCGCCTCCCAGACCCGTTACAGTTTGCTCGGGCCATGGAACCCGGTGGCACCCAAGCTCCCTCGCTCTCGGACCTGTGTCATGAACTGTCCCGTCAAAGGTCCCAACAGGAGTCCATTCTGGGTCACCTGCGGAATGTCAATACTCGCCTGGACACTCTGACTGCTCCACCAGCAACCTCCGCCAGTGCCATGTCTCGCAATCCGGCAGCTCCACTGCCCACTAATACCATGGTATCTTACCCCGGACCCCGGCTTTCTGCACCTCCTCGCTTCGGAGGCGACTCCGCCCAGGCTCGGGGCTTCATAAATCAGTGCACCCTGCACTTTGAACTATTGTCCCACCAGTTTAACTCCGACCGGGCCAAAATTGCATTCATCATGTCCCATCTCACCGGGGAGGCCCTGGCCTGGCTAAATCCTCTATGGGAGAGAGGAGACCCCCTGGTATCCAACTTGCCTGCTTTTCTCACGGCTTTCCGGAAAGTCTTCGACGAACCCGGACGGAAGACCTCACCCGCATCATCTCTGCTACGCCTCCGTCAGGAAAGTCTCACCGTGGGCCAATATGCCATACGGTTCCGTACCCTTGCCTCGGAGCTGGCCTGGGATAACGACGCTCTGGTTTCCGTCTTCTGGGAGGGTCTGTCCGGCCGTATTAAAGATGAACTTGCCGGTCGGGACATTCCTACCACTCTCGATGATTTAATAACTCTTGCCACCCGGATTGACCTACGGTTCCAGGAGCGTGCCAGAGAGGTCACCCGTGAGAGGAGATTACCACGTCTAGCTCCTACTTTTCAGAAACCCGTCACTCCTTCTGTCTCTTACCAGGTACACTCTCCTGAGCCTATGCAGGTCGACCAGACCAAGATGGTCAAGACCCGTCAGGACTTACGCCGTGCCGAGGGGACCTGCTTCTACTGTGGCAGTAAGGAGCACCGGATCCGTGCCTGCCCGGAGAGGTCGGGAAACGCCTGTGTCTAGGTTCGCTCAGAGAGGTCCACCTAGACAAGAATAAATCCTCTCCATCCCTGCTGTTGTCAGTTTCAATCGTCTACGGGGAGAACCGTTATTTCGAACTAGCCCAACTTGACTCTGGAGCAGCCGGGAATCTTATCTCACAGTCCCTGGTAGAGAAATACCGCATCCCCACCAAACCTCTGGCTGTACCCTTGTCTGTTGCTGCCGTGGATGGGGAGCTCTTACCACGCCCCATCCAACTCATCACCGAATCCATTACTCTGCAGGTGGGAATGCTGCATTCTGAAAGTATCTCCTTCCATGTTCTGCCTGGACTCTCTCACGCCCTCCTGCTAGGTCTACCTTGGCTCCAGAGACATGCACCCGTTCTTGACTGGCAGACCGGAGAAGTCCTTCGCTGGGGACAGGGCTGCCATAAGACCTGTCTGGTTCCCGTCCATCCCGTCCGTCCTTCTCCTACCCCAGCTAATCTACCTGGACTTTCGATCCCTTATTGGTCTTATGCTGATGTCTTTAATAAAAAGGAAGCAGAGACACTACCCCCTCATAGACCATATGACTGCCCTATCGACTTGTTACCTGGTACTTCTCCTCCCCGTGGGCGTATTTATCCATTATCCGCTGCTGAGACCCGCTCGATGTCCGAATATATTGAGGAGAATCTGGCCAGGGGATTCATCCGGAAATCTACCTCCCCGGCGGGAGCAGGCTTCTTTTTCGTCAAAAAGAAGGACGGCTCTCTCCGTCCCTGTATAGACTATAGAGGCCTTAACCAGATCACGGTGAAGAATAAGTACCCCCTTCCGCTCATTCCGGAGTTATTTGATCGTCTGAGGGGGGCTAGAATCTTCACCAAACTAGACCTCCGTGGGGAGTACAACCTGGTTCGTATCCGTCAGGGGGATGAATGGAAGACGGCATTCAACACTCGGGACGGCCACTATGAATATCTGGTAATGCCCTTTGGCCTCTGTAACGCTCCTGCCGTCTTTCAAGAGTTGGTCAATGACATCTTCCGGGACCTTCTCTACTCCTGCGTAGTGGTGTACCTGGACGACATCTTGGTCTTCTCTCCGGATCTCCAGACTCACCGGAGGGACGTTCGTCAGGTCCTGCTCAGGCTCAGGCAGAACCATCTCTACGCTAAATATGAGAAGTGCCTCTTTGAGCAGACCTCGCTTCCGTTTCTGGGCTACATTATCTCTCAGACCGGCCTACAAATGGATCCTGAGAAACTGTCTGCCATCGAGAAATGGCCCCGACCGGAGGGGTTGAAGGCCATTCAGCGATTCCTGGGCTTCGCCAACTACTACCGCCTCTTCATACCACACTTCTCTTCCCGGACTGCCCCAATTTCCGCGCTCACCCATAAGGGTACTAATCCCAAAGAGTGGCCGCCCGAAGCAGAGGAGGCCTTTCTTTCCCTAAAACAGGCCTTCTCTTCCGCCCCGGTGCTGCATCGCCCGGACGGCAACAAGCAGTTCTTCCTGGAAGTTGACGCCTCCTTCTCTGGAGCCGGAGCGGTACTTACTCAAAAATCATCTTCCGGGAGAATGGTAACTTGTGGCTTCTTCTCCAAACTCTTCTCCTCTTCTGAGCGCAACTATTCCATAGGAGACCGAGAGTTATTGGCCATCAAGCTGGCGTTGGAGGAGTGGCGTTACCTACTCGAGGGGGCTCTTCATCCGGTAATAATTTACACTGACCACAAGAATTTGGCTTACCTCCAGCATGCCCAGAGACTTAACCCGCGCCAAGCCCGGTGGTCCTTGTTTTTTGCTCGCTTTGATTTTGTTCTTCATTTTCGCCCGGCTGACAAAAACGTCAAAGCAGACGCCTTGTCCCGATCCTTTCTTGTGTCCGATCTCGAGAAAGAACCTAAACATATCATCGATCCCGCCAGAGTAATGCAGGTGGCTCCCGTGAGTCTAAATCGTCTCCCTCCCGGTAAGACGTTTGTTTCAGTACCTGATCGGGAGAAGATCCTACACTGGGGCCATTCGTCTAAGCTAGCTGGCCACGCCGGTCAGAAAAAGACCCTCCAGCTTATTGCCCGGCACTATTGGTGGCCTACCCTGCACAAGGACGTAATAGACTTTGTTTCTGCCTGTGTGTCCTGCGCCCGCAACAAAGTCCCGAGACATCTGCCAGCCGGACGCCTCCTTCCACTTCCTGTGCCTGCTGCCCCCTGGCAGCATATTGCTATGGACTTCATAACTGATCTCCCCGTCTCTGTCGGTTGTACGGTCATTTGGGTGGTCGCTGACCGCTTTTCCAAGATGGCTCACTTTATTCCCCTGCCAGGCCTCCCGTCTGCACCCGAGCTGGCTAAAGACTTTATCCGCCATATCTTCCGTCTTCATGGCCTGCCCCTCCACATCGTGTCGGATCGTGGGGTACAGTTCACCTCACGTTTCTGGAGAGCCACTTGTAAACTACTAGACGTCACCCTGGACTTCTCCTCCGCTTACCACCCACAGTCCAATGGTCAAGTGGAGCGGATCAATCAGAACCTGACCAGTTACCTCCGGCACTTCGTTAATGCCCACCATTCTGACTGGGTGGATCTCCTACCATGGGCCGAGTTCTCTTATAATAATCACGAGAGCGAATCCTCCTCCAAATCCCCGTTTTTTGTAGTTTTCGGTCAGCATCCTCGGATTCCTTTTCCTGTCTCCACCTCTGTGGACAACCCGGCTGCGGAATCTCTCGTTAGCAAATTTTCCTCCATATGGGAGAGTACCCGGTCCGCACTCCTTCTGTCATCCGAGCGTATGAAAAGACACGCTGACAAAAAACGCCTGGATCCTCCACAATTTCGTCCAGGAGATAAGGTCTGGCTCTCATCTAAATATGTTCGACTCAAGATACCTTCTTACAAGTTAGGGCCTCGGTTCATCGGTCCTCTGGAGGTCATCAGTCAGATCAACCCGGTGGCCTATAAATTGAAACTCCCGGCCAACTTACGGATCCCTAACTCCTTCCATGTATCTCTCCTCAAACCCGTGGTGCTTAACTCTTTTTCCAAGTCTACAGGTACGCCTCCTGCTCCGGTTTCCGCTGAGGACGAGTTTGAGGTAGAGAACATTCTTGCTACCAAAAGGGTAAGAGGGAAGACCTTTTTTCTGGTAGATTGGAAGGGGTTTGGTCCTGAGGAGAGAACGTGGGAGCCCCGGGAGAACATCCATGCCCCTCTCATCCTTGCTAAATTTCTGTCTGGCCTAAAAAAGGGGGGGCCTAAAGGGGGGGGGTACTGTAGTGCCGGCGTCCCTGCCCTCTGCTAGGCAGGGACGCTGTTCCCCTCACCGCTCTGCTCCGTGCCCGGCGTCCCTCTCCCGCTCTGCTGGCAGCGCGCGCTCCTTCCCGGCCACTGTGCTTAGGGCGCGCGCGCGCGCTCTCCCTCCCTCTTAAAGGGGCCGCGCGCGCCGTCCTAAGGAGTCCCCGGCCAATGGCCGGAGGACTTTACCATATATAAGGCACCTCCTCCAAAATGGAGGTGCCCGAGCAATGTTGTTTGCACCTGTGTCTCACCTGTGCTTCAGCCCTCAGGTCCCGTTGCCAGTTACCTGCCAGTTACCTGCCAGATTCCTGCCTGATTACTTGCTACCTGCCTGCTAGTCTGAGGTCCGACGGTCTGCCTTACTAATCCTGTCAGTCTGTCTAAGGACCAGCCTGCCCGCTCACCTGGGAGCGCACATCAGCTACCTGCCTGCTTGCCTGTGGTCTGACGGTCTGCCTTCCAACTCCTGTCAGTCTGTCTATGGACCAGCTTGCCCGCTCACCTGGGAGCGCACATCTGCTACCTGCCTGCTAGCCTACCTGGAGGCTCCGCCGTCACGTGCTGTGACCACCTGCCTGTCCAGTGACTCCTGCCCGCTCACCTGGGAGCGCTCATCTGCTACCAGTCTGCTTGCCTACCCGGAGGCTCTGCCGTCACGTGCTGTGACCACCCGCCTGTCCAGAGACTTCTGCCCGCTCACCTGGGAGCGCTCATCTGTCGCCTGTCCGCTGGTCTTCCTGGAGGCTCCGCCGTCACATGCTGTGACCACCCGTTCATCCAGAGACTCTCGCCTGCTCACCTGGGAGCTCACGTCTATCTTCAGCCGCCACAGGTCGTACCAACCCTATACCTAGAGACTGCCCCGGTCACTTGCCGTGACCTCCAGCCCGTTCACTCAGAGACTGTCCCGTTCACTCAGAGACTGTCCCGTTCACCTGCTGAGACTTCCAGCCCGTCTTCCCTGGTCGCCACCCGCTCCCTTACAAGGACCGCCCCCTTGTATAGTAGCTCAGAGGTTCCGCCTCCCAGACCCGTTACAACCCGCAATAACAGAAAATTGACCATTATGAGAGAGTTATTAATTCATTTTTTAAATGCTTGAGTTGGAGAGCTACTCAGACCACCTGAATTTATGTTGGCACCGGTTGTTAAATTTGTTGTTGCTTTGTACTTTTTCTAACATTTTTCCTGTGTTTTTTAATTGTTTACTAAAAAGCACATCTTTGAAGTTTTGTGAACAATTAAGAGGCTTCTGCACCCACCATGACACCTCGCTGACTTCAAATAGCTGATCAGTGAAGGTACTGGCAATTGAACCCTCATCAATCTGATATTAGTGATCTGAAAGATAATTGGGCTATGTGCACACGTTGACTATTTGCATTTTTTAGGTGCTTTTGACACACTTTTACTTGCTGAAATTCTGCAAAAAATGCTGAAAAATTAACATGCTACAGATTTGAAGTGGCAATTTTAATAGTCAATATCGACCCTTTAAGGGACGATATTGACTTTTAGGATTGCTACTTAAAATATGATGCAGTAGAGTTCTAGTCCTCTTCCTCTCTAAAGAGGAAATTTGCATATTTCATTTCCCAGAGGAGCATGCATGGCCTATAAGTCTCCTCACTCTGACATGCCAGGCCTGGCTTGTCCCACTCCACAAGGGGAAATGTTACCCCCTACATCCCAGTCTTAAGCCTCCCACCTAGCCAAATCAGAGCTCATACTTTGCACTGATGAGGGGCAATACACTGAAGCACTGCGTCTGCAAATTGAGACTCTGGTTTGGCTTTTATCCTAAGTCATATGACAAGAGTTGATAGTGACTTTTAGGATTGTTACTTCCAATAGGTGGAGCTAGAGTTCAAATCCTCTTCCTCACCTCACATATTTAATTTACCAGAGGAGCATGCATGGCGTATAAGTCTCCTCATTCTGACATGCCATGCTTGGCTTATTGACTCTTCACCATGAGAAACGTTACCCTTAGATTGAAGATTTGACCTTTTTGATGGTTCAAGTCCGCAAGGAAAAAATAAGCAGCGAGTGCATGGTATTTCAGAAATCTCATTCACTTTATTGGTACTATAAAATGCAGTGTTTTTTATATGTGAAAAAAAGTCAAGCCTTTTTTACCCTTGAAAAATACGCAGAACAAAACATGGCAAATAAGCAGCGTGTGAACAAACCCTTAGTATATAGATGAATGTCTTTTACAGTATACTTTTTTTCTACGGGCATATAATGTGGTGTGAACCTTGCCCTGCATAAAGGAAACAGCCACTTTAACAACCAACGATGCTTCTTAGAAAGTTTTGTATAAGACAGGCTTTGAATGATAACCAGAGCACACATACATATTAAGGGATTTTCTTTTTTTTGCACATCATTCCATTCAATCTAGAAGTCATTTCGAGGAAAAGATTGTATACTCTCTTGAAGATAGACTGCTGCCAGCTGCACATTTGGCTATATTCCAATCAGACCCATTACGCAGTTTTTCATAGTAGCGCATGTCACGAGCTGCAGCGCTAAATATTTACACAAGTGTCTGAGCACAGGCAGGGTCACCATGATCCCCCCTGGGAGACTTGACATCCGCAGAATGTGGCAGGACCAGCTCTGCTGAGATAAAACATCTGTGTCTTGCTTGGGTAGATCACCATGGGAAGTAAAGTCTCTACGTGCAGCATTCAGACTGTGGAAGGGCTCAACTGCCTTAGGGCTGGATCTTCTGACAGGGAATACATCTAATATACAGTGAATACCAAATAATCCTCTAAAATTATCCCTCAATATGTCTTCATTGCTCACATATGATTAGGATTATATTTACTTTTTTTTAATATGCTTTTGGAAATCCATTTTTCAAATGAAATATAATCTATCTTTGCAAAATGACTAATTATTTAGTATGGCTTTCTCTTTGAAAAGAAAAAAGAGAAGAAAAAGATCTCATAAAAAAGAAGAAAAAGATCTTATAATATTCTACTTCTATACACTGAAAAACACACAGACTGACATTTTCTATTTTCAGCAGCTAATTTTTTTTTAGCTTTCATGTGTAGCCCAGGACACATTTAGCAGTGCCATCTCAACATTAGAAGTTGAGGGATTTAAAGAAGTTGTCCACTACTTTTACATTGATGCCCTATCCGTAAGGCTAGGGCATCAATGTATGATCCGCCGGGGTCCCGCACGCGGCACCCCCACCGATCAGCTGTTATCGGTGCTGGCGGCGGCGGCTGCCGGCCGGAAGTGCTCACCTGCGGGGCTCAGCCATCAAGTGGTAGTGGCCGCCGCGGTGTACTGCACATCTGCCTCCTATTCAGTTGAGTAGTGGACAACCCCTTTAATGACAGATTACTGCTCTATTGTACTGCTGCAAGTACAGTGCCTTGAAAAAGTATTCGTACCCCATGAACTTTTCACATTTTTCAAGTTACACCCACAAACTTAAATGTATTTTATTGGAATTTTATGTGATATACCAACACAAAATAGTAAATATCTGTGAAGTGTTAAGGAAATTATACATTATTTCCTATTTATTCTGATTTCCTATTTAATCTGAAAATTGTGACTTGCATCTATATTCAGCCACCTGTAGTCTAATAACCCTAAAAAAAATCCTGAGTGACCAATTGTCTCCAGAAGTCACATAAGTAATTAAGCCCACTTGTGTATTATGTATTCTCAGTATAAATACAGCTGTTCTGTGAAAGACCTCAGAGGTTTGTTTGAGAACATTAGGGATCAAACAGCATCATAAAAACCAAGGAACACACCAGAAGGTCAAGGATAAAGTTGTGGAGAAGAGAAGAGCAGGGTTAAGTTCTAAAAAAAATGCCCAAGTTCAGAACATATCACTGAGCATTGTTCAATTCATCATCTAAAAATGGAAGGAGTATGGCACATCTGCAAATATACCAAAACATGGCTGTTCATCTAAAATGATATACTAAACAAGGAGAGAACTAATTAGAAAAGCAGCCAAGAGACTCATGGACACTCTTGAAGAGCTGCAGAGATCCACAGCTCAGGTCAGAGAATCTGTCCACAGGACATCTATTAGTAGAACACTCCTCACATCTGGCCTTTATAGAAGAGTGGCAAGAAAAAAGCCATTTTTGAGAGCAAGGCATAAGAAGTCCCGTTTGCACTTTGCAAAAAGTCCTGTAGGGGACACAGCATGTGGAAGAAATGCTCTGGTCAGATGAGTCCAAAATAGAACTGTTTTGGCCTAAATGCAAAATACTATGTGTGGCCGAAAACTAACACTACACATCACCGTGAAAACACCATCGCCACCATCAAACATTGTGGTGTCAGCATCATACGTGTCAGTATTCCGGGTTTTCTAGGTCACCTTGTGAATGATTTTGCCCTTTGTTAAAATGGAATTTGCTGTTTTTGTATGCCCTACTTCCAGTTCGTTTGTTTAAAACCCGGCCCAGGTGCTGGCTTTCTTGCTGGAGTATTCTGCTTCCGCTTCCCTTCAACTCAGCTGCCTTGTACTTCTATTACCTCCCAGATCTTTTGTGTATTTACCGGAGGGTTCTTTACCAGGTTTATCTACAGGTGCTTCTTGGCAGAAGTGAGCTTCTACCCCTGGCTTTGGACATTCTCTGCATATGTAAGCTACACTCACTGTGTTATCATTAGCCTGCTGACTTTGGAATTTAACCCTTGGTTCTCTCCATCTGGTAAGAACTGTGCTTCTGAACTGTGTTTAATCCTTCATTCACTCTCTCCGGTGAGAGCTGCTGGAACTATTACTGGAATAATACTTAAATGTGAACTTGTTTCTGGACTTCCCTGTATTCACACTGCATCTGGGATTAACTTGTGAACTTGTTTCTGGACTTCCCTGCGTTACTGCATACCTGGATTTGACTCTTACTACACCAGCAGTGTTTGAACTGAGCCACGTCACCTGTGTGTCAGACTTTCCTTTTGGGTCACATTTGTGTGGAGTCTCCGTCGTAAGAACCTTGCCGATTTTGCTATATAGGTTTCAAGGACTTAATATCGCTTGACTTGTTTATTTGCATGTCACTACGGGTTATCTGTATATTGTTTTTGGGTGTTATTGCTGTTGTATAAATACACTATTTACATTAAAGAAACCCGTCTCTGATTGTTCATTGCTCCATGCTATCAGAATCCTCGAGTTCCTACAATAGTATTACAATACTGTAGAGATGCTTTTCTTCAGCACGGACAGGGAAGCTGGTCAGAGTTGTTGTGAAGATGGAGGGAACTAAATACAGGGCAATACCTTAAACATACCGCCAGAGCTACAACGGAATGGTTTAGAGCAAAGCATTTTCATGTGTTTGAATGGCCCAGTCACAGCCCAGATCTAAATTCCATTGAGAATCTGTGGCAAAATTTGAAAATTTCTGTTCACAGGTGCCTCCACCCAATCTCACTGAGCTAGAGCTATTTTGCAAAGAAGAATGGGTAAAAATGTCACCCTCTAGATGTCCCTCTTCAGAGAGGAAGATGTCTTGAACTCTAGTGCCACGTATTGGATGTAACAATCTTAAAAGTCAATACTGACCATTTAAAGAGCCTTGCCATATTATTTAGGATAAAAGCCAAACCATAATCTCAATTTGCAGACACAGTGTTTCGGCGTATTGCCCCTTGTCCATGCAAAGTATGAGATCTTATTTGGCTAGGTGAGAGGCTTAAAGGGCACCTGTCGGCAGGATTGTGATCAGCAAACTACATGCACTGTCAGGTAGGCGACATTACACTGATTAAAATAATACCTGGGTTGATGAAATCCGTCATGTGGTTCTTGCGTAATCTTTACTTTCAGTTTGGAGATAATGATATGCTCATGCTCCGGGGTGGCCTGTGGGGGGGCGCTCTAGCTGGTGCTTTGCTTACATATTCATCTGTATGCTCCTATGACAGCTCACTGTGCCTTCACTGACCTGCCTCCTATTTTACATAATGCATCTAGTAGTGCGGGACTAGATAACATAGGAGGCAGGTCAGTGAAGGCACAGTGAGCGGTCATAGGAGCATACAGATGAATATGTATGCAGAGCACCAGATAGAGCGCCGCCCCGGAGCACGAGCATATCATCATCTCCAAACTGAAAGTAAAGATTACACAAGAACCACTGGATGGATTTAATCAACCAAGGTATCATTTTAATCAGTGTAATGTCACCCACCTGACAGTGTATGTAGTTTACTGAGCACAATCCTGCTAAAAGGTGTGCTTTAAGATCGGCATCTAAGGTGTAACATTTCTCCTATAGGGGAGTGACAAGCCAGACTTGGCATGTCAGAATGAGGAGACCTTTATGTCATGCATGGTGCTCTGGAAAATTAAATATGCAAATTACCTTTTCAGAGAGGAAGAGGACTTGACCTCTAGTGCCACCTAAAGGAAGTAGGATTGCTGCTTCTAATAGGTGGCATTAGAGTTCAAGCCCTCTTACTCTCTGGAGGCAAATTGCATATTTAATTAACTTCCCAGAGCAGCATGCATGACATATAGGTCTCCTCATTCAGACATGCCAGGCTTGGCTTGTTACTCTCCACAAGGAGAAACATTACCCCTTAGATCCCAGCCTCTAGATGTGCAAAGTTGGTAGAGACAGACCCCAAAAGACTTGCAGCAGTAATTGCAGCGAAAGGTGGTCCTACAAAGTATTGGTTCAGGGGGGACTAAATACAAATGCAACTCATAATTTTCAGATTTATATTTTTAAAATAATTAGAACACCATGTATCATTTCCTTTCCAATTCACAAATATTTGCTACTTTGTGTTGGTATTCTGCATAAAATACGAATAAAAAACATTTAAGGTTGAAGGTGAACATGAAAAAATGTGGAGAAGTTCAAGGGGTATAAATGCTTTTTGAAGGCACTATATATACAGTGCCTACAAGTAGTATTCAACCCCCTGCAGATTTAGCTGGTTTGATATGATGCAAATAAGTTAGAGCCTTCAAACTGCAAACGAGAGTAGGTTTTATGAACAGAAGCATAAATCTTACAAACCAAAAAGTTATGTTGCTCAGTTGAATTTTATTAAATTTTAAACATAAAAGTGTGGGTCAATTATTATACAACCCCTATGTTTAATATTTTGTGGAATAACCCTTGTTTGCAATTACAGCTAATAATCGTCTTTTATAAGACCTGATCAGGCCGGCACAGGTCTGTGGAGTTATCTTGGCCCACTCCTCCATGCAGATCTTCTCCAAGTTATCTAGGTTCTTTGGGTGTCTCATGTGGACTTTATTCTTGAGCTCCTTCCACAAGTTTTCAATTGGGTTAAGGTCAGGAGACTGACTAGGCCACTCCAACACCTTGACTTTTTCCCTCTTGAACCAGGCCTTGGTTTTCTTGGCTGTGTGCTTTGGGTCGTTGTCTTGTTGGAAGATGAAATTATGACCCATCTTAAGATCCTTGATGGAGGAGCGGAGGTTCTTGGCCAAAATCTCCAGGTAGGCCGTGCTGTCCATCTTCCCATGGATGCGGACCAGATGGCCAGGCCCCTTGGCTGAGAAACAGCCCCACAGCATCATGCTGCCACCACCATGCTTGACTGTAGGGATGGTATTCTTGAAGTCGTATGCAGTGCCATCCAGTCTCCAAACGTCACGTGTGTGGTTGGCACCAAAGATCTCGATCTTGGTCTCATCAGACCATAGAACCTTGAACCAGTCTGTCTCAGAGTCCTCCAAGTGATCATGAGCAAACTGTAGACGAGCCTTGACATGACGCTTTGATAGTAAAGGTACCTTACGGGCTCGTCTGGAACGGAGACCATTGCGGTAGAGTACATTACTTATGGTATTGACTGAAACCAATGTCCCCACTGCCATGAGATCTTCCCGGAGCTCCTTCCTTGTTGTCCTTGGGTTAGCCTTGACTCTTCGGACAAGCCTGGCCTCGGCACGGGAGGACACTTTCAAAGGCTGTCCAGGCCGTGGAAGGCTAACAGTAGTTCCATAAGCCTTCCACTTACGGATGATGCTCCCAACAGTGGAGACAGGTAGGCCCAACTCCTTGGAAATGGTTTTGTACCCCTTGCCAGCCTTGTGACCCTCCACGATCTTGTCTCTGATGGCCTTGGAATGCTCCTTTGTCTTTCCCATGTTGACCATGTCTGAGTGCTGTTCACAAGTTTGGGGAGGGTCTTAAATAGTCAGAAAAGGCTGGCAAAAGAGATCTTTAATCCACACATGTGAAGCTCATTATTCTTGGTGCCTGAACTACTTCTTAATACTTTAGGGGGACCAAACAGAATTCTTGTGGTTTGAGGGGTTGATTAATAAATGACACTCTGAATTAACTTTTAACGTTTTTAAAAAAAAAAAAAAAAAAATTTGCTGCAGTGCATTTCCCATTTCCAGGCTGATCTACAGTACAAATGTCACAATGCCAAGTTAATTCCGCATGTGTCAACCAGCTAAATCTGCAGGGGGTTGAATACTACTTGTAGGCACTGTATATATATATATATATATATTAGTATAAGAAGTCTATATGCACAGAGCTCTGTATCATTTTATCCTGTCACTTCACTTATTGGTCTCTAGGAGAAAAACTATCTTCCATTACTTCTTACAGAATATAATAGTCAATTGACCCTTTTCTGACCATTAACTCTCGTTCTTTGTAAGTGACATAAAGCGCACACACAGATCTTTTCAGACAATAGCAGGGTATTTATTTTGTCATACATATCCCTTCAATTATGGTCGATAACTTGACTGAGCTTGAACAGCTTTGCAAATAAAAAGTGGAAAAATAGCAGTGCCCATAAGGTGAAAAGCTGCTAGAAACCTAACCACAAAGACTAAAGGCTGCATATGGTAGACTTACTAATGCTGAACTTAAAGGGATTTTAGGCTGGGAAATATATTATCTTGTTTGTTTTTGTTCCGATCATTTTGTAGAGAATATTTCATTGTGATATTTATTTCATTGTGATATTAAAGAGTATTTTTTCTGTAGTTCAACGTAACAAAGCCAGAAAGTGTATGTCATAATGATAGAATTCACTGACTGATCAATCAATAAAGGCTATTGTGATAACACACACCAGATGCCATTGTTATATGTGTCTTGTGGACTTATCAGCAGGGGGATTTTTCCAGAAAATAACTCAAGCGATCATGTATAGGTAAAATGTCCTCAGATTCTGAGGAGATCATTTTATTATATATATATATATATATCTCAGAAATGCCAATTTCATCTGTAGAATTTGTTCTCAGATCTTTTTGTCTTACATAAGTAAATGTGGTATTTCTGTTGCTCTAATGACATTTTTTGTTTATAATGCATAACACATGGTACGGGACCCCTCTTATAAACTTTGCGTTGACAACCAAGACATTTAAGCTACATCTCTAGGAGGGTTTGTACCTGTCAACTCTCCTGAAATGTCTGGGAGGCGACAGAAACCCTTAAGAAATCAGGTCCTGTGAGACGATAACACCCTCCTGCTCATTTGGGGGGCTTCACCTCGGTGTGACAGGTACGTGACCTAAGCATGGTGAAGGAGTTGATAATGGTGTCGTTGTGAAAGAGGTATGTTACATGGATAACAATTACCAGCGTGCTCTTCACACATCACAGTTTATCTACTCTAGGAAAACCAACTGCAAAATGTTGCCAAGTATTATTTAGAATAGTGCCACTTTCACAAATGCTGTTTTGGTAGAGATAGCTAACAATGGAGAAATGACATATGCGAGGCTTCCTCAATCTGTCATCAGGTTACTATGTAATCTGACAGCAACATGATGTAGGGGCAGAGACCCTGTTTCCAGCGATGTGTCACTTAGTTTACTGTGTGCAGCTGTTGTGAAAGAATCACAGTTTTCTCTGCTGCAGATCTAGCAGTGCTCAGAATGCTGAGCCCTGTATAACCCCACCCACACCACTGATTGCCAGCTTTCTGTGGACACTGTGCATAGGCAGAAAGCTGCCAATCAGTGGAGTGGGCGTGGTTGGACCAGGAGGCACGAGACATCTAGTCCTCTAGTGATAAACTCCTGTTGACAAAACACTGATTTTAATAAAACTGGAAAAAACAGTCTAGTAAGTCACACATCATTGGAACTAGTCTGCCTGACCCTACATCATGCTGCTCTTACATTACACAGCAAAAATCTGCTGACAGATCCCCTTTAATTATTGCCCTAATGTGTAAAAGGATAGGACATTGTCTTGAGTACAATATCTGCCATAATTAAATACCTCTTTAACAGCAGCCATATTTGGTGAATATTTGGGTATATGCAATGGGGTATAGGTTTTTAAACATACTGTAACATGGTGGTAAAATGAAGGAAATAGGACCTAATATGTTACCTAGTTATTGGCCCACTTTACTACTCTTTGCCTACTTGGTAAAACCAGAGAAACATCATCACAATGCCATGTGTACCATATATGCTATATCTCCAAGAATAGCTGATCGTACAGATAGATTCATTTTGGCATGACACAAAGACTGCAAATTATTCAGAAATGGGTTTTATTACAACATTAAAATCGGTTAGTTTCTGGCCAATGTCTTCTACAGAACAAAGAAACACTTCCACAATATAAAAATGATCCAAGAAGACCATTTATAAGTAGACGTTCACTTTACCCGTACATGGAGAGACTTGATATATCCATGTCTGCCGAACAGAACAAACATCTGTGATATTTACACAGAAGAGAAATGATAATAATGGAGTAAATCTGCAGATCTGAAATCAGTAATAGTATTGGTTCAGGTGCGCTCTTCTATTATCCCTAATGCGAAAATTTTCAATTTTTCTAGCTTGACAAAAGGCTACATATTTTTTTTCCGCTGTTTTGACTTTCAGGAGAACGGACCTGCCCTTATATAGATATAATAAAGCAGATCTGCCTTATTGAGGGCAGCATAGTATAAGTGACTGGCTTATTAATCCATACACTGTGTGCACAATTATTAGGGAAGTAGGTATTTTGAACATATCATTACTTTTATGCAGGTTTTCCATCTCTCAGCCATATAAACTTGAATACTTATTGGTTATCAGCATATCAGTTTTGACATTAACCTTATGTGTCTTGATCAGTGCTGCTGCAAATCCACACAGAAAATCCACACCAAAAATTTACATCGCTTAATAAAGTTCAAAAACATCTGGAAAACTCTAGAAAAAAAGTCGACAAAACATGCATAAAAATGCCGGTGCAAAATAATGCCGGAAAAAATCTTAGGAAATAACCAAAAAGATGCTTGAGGAGAAAATATAGAGCATGGGAAAATTCCTGAAGCATCTTGAAAAAGTGACATTTTTGAACACCGGCAAAAGACGCAGTGTGAGCATACCCTAAGGCTAAATTCCTATGATGAGTATTTGTAGCGTTTTTGACGCTGCATATTTTTGCTGCACAATAAATCCCCATAGACTTGAATGAGATTAGGTAAATCCGCACCTTAAACAACTCACAAGCATTTTCAGTGTGTTTCGGCACCAGAAAAACTAAAAATGCATGTAATCTGCACATGACTTTTCCATCAACTTTTATCAAAGCCATGTAACAAGAAGTATCCAAAACAAAGCAGCCTATTTTAAAACATGACATAATAAAAGGAGACAAAAACTACAGCAGACAAAATGCAATAAAAAAAATGGCATTTAGTCCAAATTTAGACCATTGGTGCAGAAATGCTGCAAAAAAATTGTGTAGCGCCCCGAGGGTTCGGTTGCTACAGGGGTATTGCACCTCAACCAGAGGTGTGATATTCCACTCCCAGGTAAGGATGGAGTGTGGACCAGAACTCAGTTAGCTGCATACACACACTTCCCATTTCCGGGGGACAGCTCGACGGTGCTCCCATTTATGCAGGCACAACTGACCATGCCCCTGGCTGGAGTGGGGAGGGGGGAGAGAACCCAGTGATGTAGGAGCAGAAGGGGACGGTTTCTGGAGCATAGGAAGGAGCTCATTGGGTGCAGGTCACCTGAGCTCAGACACACAGAAGCACATAAAGGTGGGAGCCATCTTTAGTCAGTGTTCAGTTCAGTCAGTTCAGTACAGTTGAGAGGTGACAGGGAGCAGAGGCTCTGTAGGAGCTCTGCTCAGAAGGCAGGCCTGGAGAGAAGGCCGGGGCCAGAGAGGAGAAGAGGAGAAGGAGAAGGAAGGAAAGAGGAGAGACAGAGGAGTAGAAAGGCTTCAGAAACAAGAAGGCAGAAGGGACCCTAAGAGAGAGCAGAACGGACAGCAACCGTTGCAACCTGCGTTATATCGGGTGAAGGGTCAGGCCGTGGAAGGGTACCGGATTCCCAAGTTGGTGGAGGTAAATTATCCCTCAGCCAAGAACCGGAAGTCGTGATCATCTATTGGTGCGACCCCCCGCCAAACCTGCTAGGAAGGCACCATATAGGATAGCGGGAAAAGGGGGCCAACGTTTGCCCGCAAAGATCCGCGGTAGCTGGACAGAAGTTTGGTCACTGGTGGGGCACGAGAGGCCAGAAAAAGGACAGAAGGGAGTCCTGTGCCATACTCCTGAATTGCCTGGGGGTTGACCGAGCCCCTCACCTGGTGTATGCAGCACGGCTTGGGCAGTCATTGCTGACAGAAGTGACATGGATAACAACTGTGAGTAAAAACTCTGGACTGCATCATTGGACTCTGTGTGATTTCTGCTGCGCCTGCATCATCACCCCCAGCATCCACCTACATTGCCCTGAGGCTATACTCTCCCCGTGGGGAGTTATCCTATCCCTGTGCTGTACACTAACACCAGCCTCAGCGGTCTGCCTTGCAGCGGCGGTCATCCTTGACCGCAATCCACGGGTGGCATAGTCGGACATTCATAGCTCTACAAATAGACTGCCACAGCATTTGGTCTGACCACCCTGAGCCACGGGATCGGGTTGCCACTACTACTCCCAGCATCGCACTGAAGCCCGGTTCCGGGTGCCCCACGGCCCAGGGGGCGAGTCAGCTTTGGCGTAGTCGGCAGGATTGTGACCAACCCGCCACAAACGGGTATTGCGTGCCTGAAAAGAGACTGTTTCACTGTATTGAAAATGGCGCCCGGCCCTGGCACAACGGACGCCATAATGTGCGTGCCAAAAGATAACAGGAAGCCACCTCCCATTGTGGGCCGGGTCCCAGAATGGCGCCAAAGAAGGAGCCCACCCCCAACAGCCATGAGTGCGGCTGTAGAGATGTCCATCAAGGTGGGGGGGGTGCCTCTGAGAGTGATTGTCAGCAGATTGCCCCGGGACCACCCCCAACAGGGGCGGAAAGAGAAGAAAACTGAGGGGCAGGGTGTGGTTTGGATCAGTCTCGCCAGACCACACCCGGAGATGGAGAGGAGCGTCAACTCCAGCACCCTGGCAAGCTGCCTGCTGCGGGCCGAGTCTCCGTACAGCCTCATTGAGCTGATGGCTCAGCTCCCTGAAGAAGACCCTGAGTTCCTGCGGACTGCGCTGGTGGAGCTGGATCGGAAGATGGTCCGAGCGCAGAGGGACGTCGTCGCCGGGTGGAGAGAGGAAATGGCCCGGCGGGTCGCGGCCCGGCAGCCAGAGACACTGCCAGCACCTTACAGCGCGCCTGCCCCCGAGGACGGAGAGAGGAGACCGGAGGCCGAGGACGACGCTGCAGAGGAGGCAAGTAAAGCGGACACCCCTGCCCCGGGTCCTGACACCGTAGCCTTACCCCAGGATCCTGCCGCGGAGCCAGAAGTCCCGGGAGCTGCTGCAGCTTCCACGCTCCCGCCGCAAACACCTGGGCTGCAAGCTGCGAAGACCACCGCTGAACCACGCCCCCCGTCGTGCCCCCTGACCCCAGGCGCGGAAGGAAGCGGCCCGCTCCAGGCCCGGTCGCAAGGCCTGACCACCCCAGGCGCCTCCCAACCGCGTGCGCCCCCGGTCTCTAAACCACCACCCCTGGGCACAGACCTGTATGCCCAACTGTCTGGTCCGGATGGAGAGCCAGTCCCTGTGCCAGAGGGATGGGTGCACACCAATCTGCGGAAGAGCTTGCCCGCGGAGGCCGGGGCTCCTCTGCTTTCACTACCGCCTGACCCATGGCCTGTTGAAGTTCCCCAGCTCCCGGTGGAGGATGTCCAATATGAATGGGACCCGACAGGAGAGGACCTCATGGGGTTCTCGCAGGAGATGCGGGCGGCCGCAGCCCGTAGACGGGAGTTCTGTCACCGACAGGTGGCGCAGTTCGAGCGGGAGAGGCGGACACGACGACAGAGGTAGGAACAGCTGCTGGCCCGGAGCGCGGAGCAGAAGATGTGCGTCCGGCGAGACCCCCAGGCTGCGCGAGGTCCCAAAATCATCGGGACCGTAGTCAAGTTCCAGCAGGAGCAGGGATGGGGTTTCATCCGAGACCCGACCACGGACACGGATGTGTTCGTTACCCGGAGAGATGTGGAGAGCCACCTGCCAGAAGGCCACCCGGAACGGGATCTGTTTCCAGGAGACTTGGTGTCCTACACCCGACACCGAGGCCTAAAGGGATGGTATGCCCTTCATGTCCAGAGGATAAGAGAGGAGCTGCACCCCGAACCAGAACCAGAATATCAAGAGGACCCAGACGGGTCTGAAGATCAGTATGAGGAGGAAGAAGGAACATCAGGAGGATACAGCTACTGATGAGCAAATGTGTACAAGGAACTGTTTTTGTTGCCCCGTTGGGACTGTTGCCCATTCAAAATTGACCCCCAAGTCACCTGGCTGAGGACTGAGAGCAGCCATTCCCCTTTCCCATCCGGCTGAGGACTGGGAGCGGCCAATCCCTGTAAATAGTTGCGCTTCTTAAAGCGCCCCCTATTGGTTTTATAAAAGTACAGCAACGTCTACCTCTGGGCAAAGCGTCCCTCATGTTTGAAAGTTTGCTGAAGTTTTGCACCTTATTGAAAAAAATAAATAAATAAATAAAAATGGACACCTGGTCGCAAGTTGTACAGTGGCCAGTGAAGAAGAGAATTTACTAAAATGTTTTATATGAAAATTTTTATATGCTGCTAAAAGAGTTACATAGTATTGAAAATGTTTTATATGATATATGACAAAAGAGTTCGGGTAATATTAAAATTGCAGTAAAATGTCTAGTAAAGAGAAAGTGTTTCCCATAAAGGGAAGTTGAATAATGCCGGCCGTTTTCTAATGTGAAAGGTTTTGAAAAAGTTTTGCATGTCTTGTAAATCAAATGTTTTTGCTCTTTTCCAGCCCGAGGACGTGCTGTGGTTTACCAGGGGGGAATGTAGCGCCCCGAGGGTTTGGTTGCTACAGGGGTATTGCACCTCAACCAGAGGTGTGATATTCCACTCCCAGGTAAGGATGGAGTGTGGACCAGGGCTCAGTTAGCTGCATACACACACTTCCCATTTCCGGGGGACAGCTCGACGGTGCTCCCAGTTATGCAGGCACAACTGACCATGTCCCTGGCTGGAGTGGGGAGGGGGGAGAGAACCCAGTGATGTAGGAGCAGAAGGGGACGGTTTCTGGAGCATAGGAAGGAGCTCATTGGGTGCAGGTCACCTGAGCTCAGACACACAGAAGCACATAAAATGTGGGAGCCATCTTTAGTCAGTGTTCAGTTCAGTCGGTTCAGTACAGTAGAGAGGTGACAGGGAGCAGAGGCTCTGTAGGAGCTCTGCTCAGAAGGCAGGCCTGGAGAGAAGGCCGGGGCCAGAGAGGAGAAGAGGAGAAGGAGAAGGAAGGAAAGAGGAGAGACAGAGGAGTAGAAAGACTCCAGAAACAAGAAGGCAGAAGAGACCCTAAGAGAGAGCAGAACGGACAGCAACCGTTGCAACCCGCGTTATATCGGGTGAAGGGTCAGGCCGTGGAAGGGTACCAGATTCCCAAGTTGGTGGAGGTAAATTATCCCTCAGCCAAGAACCGGAGGTCGTGATCATCTATTGGTGCGACCCTCCGCCAAACCTGCTAGGAAGGCACCATATAGGATAGCGGGAAACGGGGGTCAACGTTTGCCCGCAAAGATCCACGGTAGCTGGACAGAAGTTTGGTCACTGGTGGGGCACGAGAGGCCAGAGAAAGGACAGAAGGGAGTCCTGTGCCATACTCCTGAATTGCCTGGGGGTTGACCGAGCCCCTCACCTGGTGGACGCAGCACGGCTTGGGCAGTCATTGCTGACAGAAGTGACATGGATAACAACTGTGAGTAAAAACCCTTGACTGCATCACTGGACTCTGTGTGATTTCTGCTGCGCCAGCACCATCACTCCCAGCATCCACCTACATTGCCCTGAGGCTATACTCTCCCCGTGGGGAGTTATCCTATCCCTGTGCTGCACACTAACACCAGCCTCAGCGGTCTGCCTTGCAGCGGCGGTCATCCTTGACCGCAATCCACGGGTGGCGTAGTCGGACATTCATAGCTCTACAAATAGACTGCCACAGCATTTGGTCTGACCACCCTGAACCACGGGATCGGGTTGCCACTACTACTCCCAGCATCGCACTGAAGCCCGGTTCCGGGTGCCCCACGGCCCAGGGGGCGAGTCAATTGCAACATCAATAACGCACCAAACATTTATCATGGGAAGTTAGCCTAAGGGTACAGTGACAATCTGCAGTGAAAATTCGGCAGATTTTAAAATCCCCATAACAGGTTAATGTAGAAAAAATTCCATGTGAATGAGAATAAGAAACGCTCATTGAGCAAGATGAACGTAGCTGTACATCAAATAAATAAACCTTTTATTTTAAATTATATATTTTTAGAAGGTGATTTCACTTTGCTTCTGACCTTTGAAGCTTCTCCATAGAAACCAGCGTCGCACACATTAATGATCATGCCTAATTCACGTTTCCTTTCCTGCTGTGAGGTGCAAATGGCTTGAGTAGGAGTGTAAGTGCTTTTAATCTGTCCATTGCCAAATGACATTTTACACAAGTTTTTTTCAATGTGAACATAGAAAAAGTGTTAGGCTAGGTGTCTGGGGTATGTTGGATCCTGTCCTGCATCAAAAACGTGAACACATAAACCCCTTAAAAATATAAGATTATGCAATAATGTTAAAAAACACCAAAAGATCCCGTGCATAAGTTGGTAGATGAAATAATGGATATTGTATCTGGTATGCCTAATGATTACTGATATAAGTCAAGGGGTATTATACATATGAGTATATAACCAGAAATTATGTAGATATATCCCAGGCAACACCCAAAAACCTGCTAGCCCCTAGTATCATACCTAGAGCTGGTACTGCCTAGCAGCGGAGGTTGGCACCCTGGATAAACTAATGGCGCCCCACTAAATGGTGGTTCTCCCTCACTACCCCTAACCTTCCCAGCTCTATTCCAATCCATGATCTGGAGGGATATTTAAAGCCCACAATCTTCATGTCCAGGCACACTCAAATGGACCGGTGAATCTTATCTGTCTAGTGTGTCACATCAAGCCTCCTGATGAACCTTTCTTTATGATGACACTCAACAGCCTTCCATCCATAGATTCTGTCAGTGGCTTGATCTGTTTTCAATCAACATTGCGTGCAGCAGCCACCACAGCCTCCCAGACACTGTTCCGAGAGGTGTACTGTTTTCCCTCCCTGTAGATCTCACATTTTATGATGGACCACAGGTTCTCTATGGGGTTCAGATTAGGTGAACAAGGGCATCATGTCATTATTTTTTCTTCTTTTAGACCTTTACTGGCCAGCCACACTGTGGAGTAGTTGGATGCACGTGATGGAGTATTCTCCTGCAGGAAAATCATGTTTTTCTTGAACGATACCGACTTCTTTCTGTACCACTGCTTGAAGAAGTTGTCTTCCAGAATCTGGCAGTAGGTCTGGGAGTTGAGCTTCACTCCATCCTCAACCCGAAAAGGTCCCACAAGTTCATCTTTGATGATACCAGCCCATACCAGTATTCCACCTCCACCTTGCTGGTGTCTGAGTCGGGGTGGAGTTCTCTGCCCTTTACTGATCCAGCCTCTGGCCCATCCATCTGGCGCATCAAGAGTCACTCTCATTTCATCAGTCCATAAAACCTTTGAAAAATCAGTCTTAAGATATTTCTTGGCCCATTCTTGACGTTTTATCTTATGTTTCTTGTTCAAAGGTGGTCGTTTTTCAGGCTTCCTTACCCTGGTCATGTCCCTGAGTATCGCACACCTTGTGCTTTTTGATACTCCAGTAATGTTGCAGCTCTGAAATATGGCAAAACTGGTGGCGAATGGCATCTTGGCAGCTTCACGCTTGATTTTCCTCAATTCATGGGCAGTTATTTTGCGCCTTTTTTGGCCAACACGCTTCTTGCGACCCTGTTGGCTATTTGCCATGAAATGCTTGATTGTTCGGTGATCACGCTTCAAAAGTTTGGAAATTTCAAGACTGCTGCACCCCTCTGGAAGACATCTCACAATTTTGGACTTTTCAGAGCCCGTCAAATCTATCTTCTGACCAATTTTGCCAAAGGAAAGGAAGTCGCCTAATAATTAAGCACACCTTATATAGGGTGTTGATGTCATTAGTCAACACCCCTCCTCATTACAGAGATGCACATCACCAGATTTACTTAATTGGTAGTTGGCTCTCAAGCCTATGCAGCTTGGAGTAGGACAACATGTATAAAAAGTATCATGTGATTAAAATACTCATTTGCCTAATAATTCTGCACACAGTGTATATAACTAGAACAGGGGTAGTGAGGGAGAGCTACCACTGAGTGGGGGCGCCATTTTAGTTTATCCAGGGTGCCATCTCTGGCTAGGCAGTAGCAGACCTAGGTACCATATTAGGGGCTTGCAGGTTTTTGGGTGTGGCCTGGGATATATCTACATAATTTCTGGTTATATACTCATATATATAACACCCATTGACTTATATCAGTAATCTTTAGGCATACCAGACGTAATATCCATTATTTTATCTACCAATTTTTGCACGGGAACTTCTGGAGTTTTTTTAGCATTATTGAATAAACCTTATATTTTTAAGGAATTTATATGTTCACTCCTTAGTAAAATAATTCTCTTATATACCAAACACATTACAAAAATCCTGTCCTGCAGCTTCAACTTTATCGAGAAGTGTAGTCAATGGAAGCATATTTATAAGGCCACATTCACACATTCAGTATTAGGTCAGTATTTTACATCAGTATTTGTAAGCCAAAGTCACTAGTGGGACAATCAGAGGAAAAGTATAATAGAAACACGTCACCACTTCTGTATTTATCACCCACTCCTGGTTTTGGCTTACACATACTGATGTAAAATACTGACCAAATACTGAACGTGTGAAAGTAGCCTAACTCTTGAGTTACAGAAACAGCGTCTCTCACCACACTACTCATTTTCTGCAACTTCCATTCACTTCTATGCACAATACAGCACACAACCCGCTTAGCAGTTTTGGGAGCGTCACCTCCTATGGCCGGTGCTTGGACATTGATGGGAAAAAATAAAATGATTACCAATATAAAAAAATGCAATCCAATCTCCTTTATATCAAAAAAAGAAAAATACAGATTGCTTTTAGTGTGTTAATGACTGACTGAACTATAAAATTATTAGACTATTCAGACCAGTACATCATTAAAATATTGCCAGAATTGCTGTTTTTGATCATTCTGCCTTAAAAAAAATTGTCAAAATGTACCAATGTTACCCCAAAAATTATCAATATATGACTCAAAGAATGAAAAAAGAAATAAATTTAAAGCTCTGAAAATTTGGCGACACAAAACAAATAGTTCTTTTGAAAAAGTGACTTAATGCTAAAGTAGTAAAACATACATATTTGGAATTTCCATAATCATACTCACACCCACAGAATAAGGCTATGTTCACACATTTTGTTTTTTCAGCTTTTTTTTCTGCGGCAAAACCTGATCACTTGGCATTAAAGAAGCTGCATCAAAAACGCAGGTTTTGGTACATTTTTGGTGCGTTTTTCAGGATCCCAAAGTTCAGCATTGCTTACACCATAGAAGCATGAACACAGGAAACCATATTAACCAGAATTGTATGTAACAGTGGGGGAGGTGAATTGTTCAGGAATAGTTTTTCTAAGACATTGGCAGTGCATTGAGTTTGTAGGACCCTATTTACTTTCACACTATGGTTTGCCATTCAGTTGCTCAGAGCATTGTTCAATTTCACACCTCCGTGGTATTGTTCAGTCTCACACTTAGCTCAGCCAATGTTTATACTCCTACACATCACTAAATTAAACTGTTCTAATCCAAACTGCCATCTCAGGTGACCAAGACAAGATGGTTTAAATCACAAAAATAGATGAGTCTCACATACTGTTGTACTTGCTTTTTTTCACTAAAAACACCGCAAAACCTGATAGCTATGTTCACATTAGGCGTTTTTTCAGCGTTTTTTCACTACCCATTACTTTCAATGGGTGAAAAATGCTGAAATATGCAGAAAAAATGTTGAAAGAAGTGACATGCTCTATTCTGCAAAAAACCATGCAAAGCACAAAATACTGATCAAACAAAACCCACGATATGTGTATGAGATTTCTGGAATCTCATATCTATGCGGTTAATAGCATAAAATTAATGAAAAAAAAAACTGCGGAATTTCTCATTTCCCGCCATAAAGATTTAATAGAAGTTATATGTAGCACAAAATGGTAAAATTGAAAAATACAAGTCAACCTGCAGAAAACAAACTTTATTCTTCTATATTGGGAGAAAAATAACAAATTGTAATTCCTGGTATGAAGAAAAGGGAAAAAAATGGTTCTTAGGGGCTAAAGGAGGGTTAATAGGAGTAGAGCAGATTTATAAATTTAGAGTGAAGTGAATGATTTTAATAGCATAAAACATTTTTCTGAAGGTCTATATTCATTAAGGTGACACACAGATCATTGGTAAGGTTGACCTTTTCTTAAAAGTATTCTATGAGCACTTAATGACTGTTAAAACCAAGCACATGCACTTAGTACACCCTTTGTGGCCAAGCAGGTCAGTGCACATTCCCACCTACTTGTCTTCCATCTATCTCTGCCCTTCTCTCTACCGCATGCTGTCCTTGCATAGCATAAAACTGCTGACAGATTCCCTTTATAAAATATGTATGTATTACTAGCTTATTCAAACAGACATATTTCTACTCCCTTTTAGGACTAATCATTTTATTGCCCAAAAGGGGAATGAATTCTATAAGAGGAAAACATTAAAACATGGCTGAACTCTTAATTGCAGCGTTGACCTCTTAACTGTAAGATCAATTAGAAAGGTTATAATAATAAATACACAAAGTCCTTAGAAAACTCCCTTTGACCCCTTAAGGACATGGCTAATTTTGTTCTTCTTGACACAGCTTATTTTTGCTTTTGCATCAACACATTCCAAAAGCCACAACTTTTTTTGTTTACCCTTTCATTAATGTTGCTATTTAAAGTTTTATTTTTTGTGTTTTTTTTCCCCTTAGAAAAAATATTTAGAGTTTTTTTCCTTACATTCAGCATTTGATAACATTTCATGCGTCATAATATTTTGGCAGAATAGCATTTTGTTTTATTGTTTATACCATATATTTAGTCTGTCTGTCAGAGAGGGGGAAAAGAATAACAAATTGGGACCTGTACACTTACACTTATGTGAAATAAAGAGCATCTTGTTGGCAAGAAGGTTTGTACATCATCACTTATAAAATTCATTTTATAAGTGAAACCATGCAGCAAATTGTGAGTTGGGACTCCTTCTTGTGCCAAGGCCCTGGGCCATCCTAGATCGCTTTATATCCATTTATGACACAACCACATATACAACCCCTGGCAAAAATTATGGAATCACTGGGCTCGGATGATGTTCATTCAGTTGTTTAATGTTGTTGAGAAAAAGCAGATCACAGACATGGTACAAAACCTAAAGTAATTTCAAATGGCAACTTTAGGGCTTTAAGAAACACTAAAAGAAATCAAGATTAAAAATGTGGTACTCAGTAAGGGTAATTTTTTTCAGACCAAGCAGAGGGAAAAAATTATGGAATCACTCAATTCTGAGGAAAAAATTATGGAATCACCCTGTAAATTTTCATTTCCAAAACTAACACCTGCATTAAATTAGATATGCTCGTTAGTCTGCATCTAAAAAGGAGTGATCACACCTTGGAGAGCTGTTGCACCAAGTGGACTGACATGAATCATGGCTCCAACACAAGAGATGTCAATTGAAACAAAGGAGAGGATTATCAAACTCTTAAAAGAAGGTAAATCATCACGCAATGTTGCAAAAGATGTTGGTTGTTCACAGTCAGCTGTGTCTAAAATCTGGACCAAATACAAACAACATGGGAAGGTTGTTAAAGGCAAACATACTGGTAGACCAAGGAAGACATCAAAGCGTCAAGACTGGAAACTTAAAGCAATATGTCTCCAAAACAGGAAATGCACAATAAAACAAATGAGGAACGAATGGGAGGAAACTGGCGTTCATGTCTGTGACCGAACTGTAAGAAACTGCCTAAAGGAAATGGGATTTACATACAGAAAAGCTAAACATAAGCCATCATTAACACCTAAACAGAAAAAAGCAAGGTTACAATGGGCTAAGAAAAAGCAATCGTGGACTGTGGAGGACTGGATGAAAGTCATATTCAGTGATGAATCGCGAATCTGCATTGGGCAAGGTGATGATGCTGGAACTTTTGTTTGGTGCCGTTCCAATGAGATTTATAAAGATGACTGCATGAAGAGAACATGTAAATTCCATAGTCATTGATGATATGGGGCTGCATGTCAGGTAAAGGCACTGGGGAGATGGCTGTCATTACATCTTCAATAAATGCCTAAGTTTACATTGATATTTTGAACAGTTTTTTATCCCATCAATTGAAAGGATGTTTGGGGATGCTGACATTATTTTTCAAGATGATAATGCACCCTGCCATAGAGCAAAAACTGTGAAAACATTCATTGAAAGAAGACACATAAGGTCAATGTCATGGCCTGCAAATAGTCTGGATCTCAATCCAATTAAAAATCTTTGGTGGAAGTTGAAGAAAATGGTCCATGACAAGGCTCCAACCTGCAAAGCTGATCTGGCAACAGCAATCAGAGAAAGTTGGAGCCAGATTGATGAAGAGTACTGTTTGTCACTCATTAAATCCATGCCTCAGAGACTGCAAGCTGTTATTAAAGCCAGAGGTGGTGCAACAAAATACTAGTGATGTATTGGAGTGTTCTTTGTGTGTTTGTTTTTCATAATTCCATAATTTTTTCCTCAGAATTGTGTGATTCCATAATTTTTTCCCTCTGCTTGGTCTGAAAAAAATTACCTTTACTGAGTACCACATTTTTAATCTTGATTTCTTTTAGTGTTTCTTAAAGCCCTAAAGTTGCCATTTGAAATGACTTTAGTTTGGTGCCATGTCTGTGATCTGCTTTTTTTCAACAACATTAAACAACTGAATGAACATCCTCCGAGCCCGGTGATTCCATAATTTTTGCCAAGGGTTGTAGTAAATTACTCCCACTCAAAATATTAATTGCTGTAAGAGGGTATGTAAGGGCTAAAAAACAGTTTACATGTGGTATAAAAATACCATATACATTGTATACGTCCCAGAAAAAAAATTGCTAAAAATTTCCTGTCTCATAGTCTGTAATCGTGGGTTATCGCCCGTGCCAGAATCCAACTGACTACTTTTTAATGATCAGTGTTCATAAAGTTTTTACACAGTCACTGAGAAAGCTGTGCAATTGTTCATAGCAGGACAGATATGATTCTCTCCTGATATTGATCTGTATAAGTGCAGGGCAGCAGGAAAAGCGAAATGTGATGTGCACATTGCATTCAGTTTCTGTGATGGGGAGAACTGTGCAGCGATTATTAGTCGCTCCTTTCTCTCTCTCCCTGCCTGGTACTGATGTATATGATCTGTGCATTGAACAAGAGCGGGTGGGGGGCGAAAGGAAGAGACTTCTCATGATTATCAAGACAAGTTCCACAGGATCAAGGAAGCCACATATTCTGAGTGTCCTGATTGTCTAGGCGCTGCTGCCAATCGCCACTTCACTCATTCTCAGGCAGGAGCAGTAAAGTGCTGCAAACACTGCAAGTCAGAATCAAACGCCTGGTCTAATCACAGGGAATAAGGGTTTAAGACAAGTGGCAGGTAGTGACTGGAGCAGCTACTAGAACTGAGTACTAAACAAAACAGTAGAGTTGGCCGACAAGCTGAGCCCAGTCAGTCCTATAGTCTAAAAACGTGGTATTTGTTCTGAATAACTATAGGCAAAATCAATGGTGTTGTATAAAGTTAGAATCTTTTGAAATAAGCTCTGTTTCTAAACAGAACCGTTTACTGATACCCAACGTTTTAATATGTTTGGATGATCCACATAACTTCAAGGACAATATCGAATGTCTTTTCAGAGTCAGCAGTTGCAAGACAGGGAGAAGACAGAGGTGATTTAAATTTTCATCTTTGCTTTTTTATTCACAGTATACACACAGCGCGAAATGAGTGCTATGCATAAATTTAGGAAGCAAAAATATTGTTTCCTCTTTCTATCCTAGCCCTCATGTGAATGCCAAATGCCAGGAAGGTGCAGGAGCTGCTGGGTGTTTGCAGACCCGAATCAGCTCTGCAGTGGAGACAGAAGGCTCAATTTCACATGGAACTGTGGCTAATATGCCAGCCACAGTTACAGGGAAATCAGCAATAAAGATAATGATTTACATTCTGAAATGCCTTCCAAAGTTTTTTTCTCGAAGGAAGGAAGGATAAAAAAAATGAAAAAAGAAAGATAATAGGAAAAAGGAAAGAAGGGACTGATAAAAGATGAAAAAAGAAAGATAGCAGGAAAAAGGAAAGAAAGGATTGATAAATTATGAAAAAAGAAAGATAATAGAAAAAAGAAAAAAAATGAAGTAGAAAAGAGAGAGAGAAAGAAAGTCACTGTCTGTCCAAATAATTGTTTCTAGTTCCCAATGAAAAAAAAGTATATATCCAATATATAAAAATAATTGTAACGGAAAGGGAAACATGATTTTAAATGTATTTCAATGGTCCTTTGTGGTGATAAAGTAAATAAGAAAAAAACAAACATGCATTTCTTTTTTTCTCCCTATTTTTTCCCCCCCAATAGCAGCAAAAAATAAAAAATACAAATAAAAATTAGATAAAAGTTAAGCCCCACATACCAAGAAAATGTGACATGCAGAAGTAGTGCTGTTGCTTTAAAAGCATTCAGCAACTATTAGAAGTAACACAAGCACAGGAGACAGGAAGTGTTGTGCTCCAGAAGCAGATTGGCCAGGAAGATAAGGACTGGAAGGAAGCCTGTCATAGAGATCATCTCCCTCATCACACCCTTTCCCCCTCCATCTCCATGCAGGATAAAGAATGATGTGTACTATTGAGTCCTTGTGAAGGAAAAGTCTGTGGTTGTGTATGCATCAAAACTGTGCTACCGGATAATAGACTGTGTACTGCTGTGCTGCAAAGGAGACTGCACTGTTATTACTGGATCCTGTTGCTCAAAGAGACATTTGCATTACACTGGCCGTGCCTCATTAAATGTTACTGTTCTACCGTTTAGGAAGACCCTTGTCAGATGTATCTGGTCAGCAACTGAATCTATTGTGTGCCTGAGAGAAGCTGCAGCCTATGGTCGCCCTGAGTAATGGTTCTCCCAGGATTCCAACAAATTCATGTAACCGGTCTCGCCCCTATCTAAACTTAGGTGGCGTATGTGCAACATTGGTGGCCCATACGGAGAATCCTGAGCGGGAATTAGTATGTAGAGGGAGAAGAGGAAAAGTGTCTGGAAAATCACAGCAGCACAGCACCTCAACTCAACTACACCAGTTAAAGGGGACCAGCCTTAAAGAAAAACTCACTAGCAGCAATGGATGCAGAAATACAAATGGACAGAATTAGTGAGCAGCTTCTTCAGTTAACCTGAAAAGAATTGAAAACAGTAGCAGAACATATAATGATGTCAGTAGAAAAGATTTCCAAAGCACACAACCGCAGGCAACTGTTAGCTGCCATTAATGCAAAAATGGATGAGCTGGGGGAGAAAGAAGCTGAAGACATCATGGGGACATTCCTCCAAGAACTAGCACAGTTTCTAACCAGGTTGAAGTTGGAGGATGGAGGGGCGGCACCAATTACCAAAAGCGGGAATCCCCGTCCACAGACTGAACTACAAGAATTGAAAGAACAATTCAAAGTGTGAACAGAAAGAGAGACTGTCTTATAGGAACTTGTTGCACCAGATTGATGCAGGCTTACAGAAAGGCTACCAGCCAGATGAGATCGTTGACGGGGTGGTGAAAGCGATCATCCCGGTACTGAACCTCCGTAGTATGCTAGAAATGAAAAGTCAATTGACCTTGCAACAGCTGAAGATGAATTTAAAAGAGAAGTATAAAGAAGAGAGTACTTCAGAATTGTTCCTCCAACTCATTAACCTCTCACAGAAAAAAATGAATCATTCCAAAGCTTCTTGTTCAAAGCAATTGAACTGAAGGATAGACTGTTGTTTGCATCCAGAGATGTAGAAGCGGAAGTGAAGTTTGATGCTGGACTAGTCCAGAAGAAGTTCTTGAGATCATTGGGAATGGGATTAATCAGCAAAGATATCAAGTTGCAGCTGAAACAGTACCTTGAAGATCCTGGCATTTTGGACGAAGTCCTAATTGAAAAAATGAATGAAGCCGCTAATTTAGAGTCAGAGAGTGAACAAATGTTAAAGAAAGGCTCTGCTCCTAAAATCACCAAAATGAGTCAACTGAAGTTGGAGAACCCTGGTGGCCAGTCCGAAGATCATCATAGAGACCCTCCAGTGCCACCTCCGAGAGGGAACCTTAAATTACCAATAAAAGAGAGGACCAGCATCACTGACTGGGAGAAAGTAATAGGAGAACTGCGAGCCAAGTTAATCGAGGTGAAAAAGTTGATTCGTTCCAGGCCAGAACCGGTATCCCTCAGACCCAGGAGAAGACACCCGGCTTGTGAAATGTGCCAATCATCAAATCAGAGTACGGTGTGTGTCCACTGTCTACGATGTGGTGAGGAAGAACATTATGCCAAGGAATGCCAATGGTCATGGTCGTTTGGATAAAAAGACAGGAGGTTGCCAGTGTGGGGCGACTGGTAACCGCGACACGGAGGAGGCCCCAGAAGCAAATCTAAATCTCACCAAACCCCAGAATGGTGCATGAGGTAAAACGGCCGCATCAGTACTATCCCCAAGTGTGTTCCCATATACAACAGCTGCAAGGGAGACAGGGACATCAGTTACTTAATGCCCAGTGTGGAGGTCAAACGATGTACTCCTGGGAGGAGGATTCCTCGGTCAGTAAAGATAGCCTCATCAGCGTAATCAGTGAAAGATGCTTTATACAGTGCCAGCTAGATGGACTCCTAGTAAAAGCACTGTGGGAAACAGGAGCCCAAGCGAGCCTTTTAAATGAAGAATGGAGAAGGCGCTACCTGCCACACATTTGCCTTCGGTCACGAAAACAACTCTTGGTACCAATAGAACTCCATGGCAAAGCCGTCAACCAGACCGAAATCCCTTTCATAGGCTGGATGGAAGTGACTTTCCAATTCAGGGCCACGAAGAACAGCAACACCATCAAGCTTTTGGTACCTTTTCTCATGACCAGCGAACAAATGTGGCAGAGGATCCTATCCTGGGATATAATGTAATCAGTGAGGTCATCACGAAACACAAGGCAGGGGAGCTGGTGGTGGATGCAATCACCACATTGCTCGTCATAACCAATGCAGTGGCAGAAAATGTGATTCATAGAGTAAAGAAAGCGCAGAATACAATGGACCTAAAAGAAGTCAAGGTAGGCTTGCGCCCAACCATCATCCCTGCAAACCAAATGGTGGGGGCGAGGTGTGAAGTTTGGGTAGAACTGGGAAGAAAAGTCCAGAAAAGACTGTTCGTGCCAAAAGACTCTTCAGAACTTCTGGAAGGCCTAGTTCAAGGTGAGACCTTGCTAATGATTCTTACTGGTGAGTTTGCTCGAGTGACAGTACCGGTGATGAATACTACGAAACACAAAATTAGACTGGATCCAAAGACTGTGTTAGGTCACATTGAAGCTATTAAAAGGTATATCCAGCCAGTGTGAGACCCGCCCAGGAGTCTTCCGTGAATTTAGTCTCCCCACCAAGGAACAGGAGTTGCCCAGGGGAGGAAATTCGGGAAACCACCTCGGGGTCCTGGGATTCTGGGATTCCCCAGTACCCCTGGAACAGTTGTGTGCTGAAGATCTAGTGGTAGCATAACAGATGCTGAGATAAGAGTGTCATGCGTTCTCCAAAGATAACTGATATAGGCTGTATCCTGTCGTTGCATTTGAAAACCAATTTGAAAGACACGACCCCAGTAACTAGAAGTTACATGTCTGTGCCAAAACCATTACATCGTGAAGAGAAAGAATATTTACAAGATCTCATCAACAGAGGTTGGGTCCAAAAGTCGAAGTCGTCTTATTCCTCTCCTATTGTTTGTGTTAGGAAGAAGGACAGTACGTTGAGACTCTGTTGTGATTACCCGGAACTAAACTGAAAGTCAGTACCTGATCGACACCCAATACCAAAGATCCAAGATATACTGGATAGCCTATCAGGAAGCACCTGGTTCTCTGTCCTCGATCAGGGCAAGGCATACCACCAAGGGTTTATTGAAGAGTCCAGTAGACCCTTGACAGCATTCATCACACCGTAGGGATTACATATCGTTTGGGCTCAGTTCAGCTCCAGTAGAATTCCAGCGGAGAATGGAGACATGTTTAGAAGGATTGAGGGACGATATCTGCCAGCCGTACTTGGATGACAATGTTGTACACAGCAAAACCTTCCGGGAGCATGTTGAACACGTGAGGACCATATTACAACGGTATCAACAACGTAGAGTTAAGTTGACCCCCAAAGTAGTGTGAACTGTTCAAAAGACAAGTTCGATTTCTAGGGAAAATTGTGTCCGGAGAAGGATATACCATGGACCCAGCAGAAATCGCTCTGGTACTGGCCTTAAAAGACAAGCGGCCCTCTACCGTCGGGGAGTTGAGGTAGATATTAGGATTCCTCTCCTATTATTGTACTTACATTCAGAACTTCTACAGGATTGCCGCCCCACTATACCTCCTCTTGGGGGGGACAACAGGGACAACAACACCTACGGAGAAAAAGAAGAACGTGGGTAGGACTGGGCTTAAAAGAAACAACGCTGTTTCGTCCCAACAGCCCATTCTCTGGACAGCAGACCACGAGGAGGTACTGGAAGAACAAGTAGACTACCTGGTAAAACCAACCATCTTGGGATATCTTGATTTCAATTTACCATTTGCTCTTCATTGTGACGCTTCTCAAGTTGGACTGGGAGTTGCCCTGTATCAGAATCAAGATGGAAAAATGAGAGTCATCGGTTACGGTTCTAGAACGTTGACAGACATCGAGAAGAATTACCATCTACATTCCGGAAAATTGGAGTTCCTGGCATTGAAATGGGCTATCTGTTAACGATTTAGAGATTTTCTCTACTTAGCAAAGAGTTTGAGGTATACACTGAGAACAACCCTTTGACCTATTTCTTTACTACAGCCAAACTGAATGCAAAGGGTCAGAGATGGGTCGCTGAACTAGCTGATTTCAATTTCAGCATCAAGTACAGGCCAGGAAAATGCAATGTGGATGCTGACGGATTGTCAAGAATTCCGCTAGAGCCTGAAGAGTTCATGCAAGAATGCTCGGGGGAAGTCAGCCTGGAAGCAATTGAGAGCACTGCCGAAGCAGTAAAAGCTTATCAGGCGTAAGACACACCATTGTGGTGTCCGTTGATGGTGGAAACCATCTTAAAAGCGAGAGAACAAGATCACCCCCAGTCTGTTCAACAACTACCAAAAGGGAGAATCCATAGAGCACAACAGGAAGATCAGATAATTGGTAGAATACTACTTTATGTGGACCAAAATCGGTTTCCAAGTAAACGGGAGAGACAATGAGTCATTAGCAGTATCTGTTTTAATTAAAGAATGGACGAAGGTCTAACTCCGTGAAGACGGTATCCTATATTGTAAAGGAGGACAAAACCGGCAGTTGGTACTACCCAGAGTTGGTCTTCAAAGAACTCCATGAAAACATGGGACACCTGGGAGTGGAAAGGACAAAAAATTTGATCCGTGAACGTTTCTTCTGGCCGTACATGCAGAAAGATATTGAGAGGTACGTGACCAGGGAGTGTGAGTGTCTGAAAGATAAACGTCCCAACACATCAACCCAGGCACCTATGGGCAACATCCTAACTACATATCTGTTTGAGATGGTCTCAATAGACTTTCTACATCTCGAGACGTGCAAGGGTGGTTACGAATACATCTTGGTGGTGATGGACAATTTCACTCTATTTGCTCAAGCATATGCCACCACCAATAAATTGGGTCGAACAGCGGTACAGAAGATCTTCAATGATTTTGCTTTGAGGTTTGGGTTCCATACCAGGTTACACCACGACCAAGGAAGAGAATTTGAGAGCTCTTTGCCAAGCTAGGAAAGTACTGTAGAAT
The DNA here is from genome assembly GCF_046119375.1 of Phyllobates terribilis. Classification (NCBI taxonomy): domain Eukaryota; kingdom Metazoa; phylum Chordata; class Amphibia; order Anura; family Dendrobatidae; genus Phyllobates; species Phyllobates terribilis. Next base: position 85,484,460 of record NW_027362768.1, on the reverse strand, counting down.
TCAGAGATCTCACACAACACCCTATCACCCAGAGGGTAATGAACAAGTGGAATGTTTTAACCGGACATTATTGTCAATGTTGCACACTTTAACATCTGATGAGAAAAAAGACTGGAAGATTTCTCTGTCAAAAGTGGTACATGGCTATACTGTACAAAGGGTGATGCAACGGGTTACTCATCCTTTTTCCTATTGTATGGACGATCGCCAAGACTGCCAATCGACATCATGTTCGATACTCTGGTGTCAGAGACATACAGAACGTATCCGGAGTACGTTCGGAAATGGAAGGAACGGATGGTAGAGGCATACAACATAGCGTCTAAAGTGGTTATTCAAGGACAGAGCAAGAGTAAGGAGTACTATGATCAAAAATGTTATGGAGCAGAATTGGCACCGGGAAGCCGGTTGCTAATCAAGAACGCATGTGAGAAAGGCGATCCAGGAAAACTTTATTCGTACTGGGAAGACAAGGTGTTTGTGGTCGTAAGGAGGAAAGCTGATGACAGCCCAGTGTATGAAATTCGATTGGAAATGGGAGACAAGAAAATTAGAATAGTCCATCAGAATTTACTACTACCCTGTGATAATCTCCCACCACAACAAGACTTCCCAGAAGTAGACCGACATTGTCCGAGATCGACTAAGGGACCACCACAGACTGAAGCTCCGGAGGTGGATAGTGACCTTGAAAGTTTCGATGGAGAAGAACACACCGTTGTATTTCTCGGACCAGCAAAGAGAGGGATGCACAGTGCATTGTGAAATTATTTGGCCCTCTTGAACTTTTCTACCTTTTGACACATTTCTGGCTTCAAACATAAAAATATAAAATTCTAATTTTTTTGGGAAGAATCAACAACAAGTGGGACACAATCGTGAAGTGGAACGAAATTTATTGGATATTTTAAACTTTTTTAACAAATTAAAAACTGAAAAGTGGGGCGTGCAATATTATTCGGCCCCTTTACTTTCAGTGCAGCAAACTCACTCCAGAAGTTCAGTGAGGATCTCTGAATGATCCAATGGTTGTCCTAAATGACTGGTAATGATAAATAGAATCCACCTGTGTGTAATCAAGTCTCCATATAAATGCATCTGCTCTGTGATAGTCTCAGGGTTCTGTTGCAAGTGCAGAGAGCATCATGAAGACCAAGGAACACACCAGGCAGGTCCGAGATACTGTTGTGGCGAAGTTTAAAGCTGGATTTGGATACAAAAAGATTTCCCAAGTTTTAAACATCTCAAGGAGCACTGTGCAAGCGATCATATTGAAATGGAAGGAGTATCAGACCACTGCAAATCTACTAAGACCCAGCCATCCCTCTAAACTTTCATCTCGAACAAGGAGAAGACTGATCAAAGATGCAGCCAAAAGGCCCATGATCACTCTGGATGAACTGCAGAGATCTACAGCTGAGGTGGGAGAGTCTGTTCATAGGACAACAATCAGTCGTACACTGCACAAATCTGGCCTTTTTGGAAGAATGGCAAGAAGAAAGCCATTTCTCAAAGATATCTATAAAAAGTCTCGTTTGAAGTTTGCCCCAAGCCACTTGGGAGACACGCCAAACATGTGGAATAAGGTGCTCTGGTCAGATGAAACCAAAATCAAACTTTTTGGCCACAATGCAAAACGATATGTTTGGCGTAAAAACAACACAGCTCATCACCCTCAAAACACCATCCTCACTGACGAACATGGTGGTGGCAGCATCATGGTTTGGGCCTGCTTTTCTTCAGCAGGGACAGGGAAGATGGTTAAAATTGATGGGAAGATGGATGGAGCCAAATACAGGACCATTCTGGATGAAAACCTGTTGGAGTCTGCAAAAGACCTGAGACTGGGACGGAGATTTATCTTCCAACAAGGCAATGATCCCAAACAAAGCAAAATCTACAATGGAATGGTTCAAAAATAAACGTATCCAGGTGTTAGAATGGCCAAGTCAAAGTCCAGACCTGAATCCAATCGAGAATCTGTGGAAAGAGCTGAAAACTGCTGTTCACAAACAACCTCCATCCAACCTCAATGAGCTTGAGCTGTTTTGCAAGGAAGAATGGGCAAGAATTTCAGCCTCTCAATGTGCAAAACTGATAGAGACATACCCCAAGCGACTTGCAGCTGTAATCGCAGCAAAAGGTGGCGCTACAAAGTATTAACTCAAGGGGGCCGAATAATATTGCACGCCCCACTTTTCAGTTTTTATTTTGTTAAAAAAGTTTAAAATATCCAATAAATTTCGTTCCACTTCACGATTGTGTCCCACTTGTTGTTGATTCTTCCCAAAAAAATTAGAAATTTATATCTTTATATTTGAAGCCAGAAATGTGGAGTACAGATGAAGTCCAATTCCGATCTGATGATCAAACAGCAGAATTACCAGACCGTGCGGAAACAAGCGACTCAAGAGAAGTACAGGAACTTACAGAGGCAGTTCCAAGAACATCCGAGGAAGCATGGGAAATGAGTGCAGAAGAAACTTCTGTGACTGAAGAACCTGTGGTCTCTGAGGAACAATCCACCTGGAGGATGTCGACTCGAGAAGTGAGGAGGCCCGTGATACTGACGTATGAGACACTTGGTGAACCGATTCAAGTGCCAAGGACTGTCGACTGGAAACAGGTATCTCTGCCTGTGGGCCAGGTAAGCCCACATGAGTGGTATTCACCACCAAAAGGCAGTATGGAAGATGTTGCCTGGTGGAAAGACTTGTTTTCATGCTTTCATTTTCCTTAAAAGACTTTGTAGAAACAAAGAACTGTTAAAGCATAGAGAGAAAGACCTGGTTAAAGATGTACGAAAAGCTCCAGCTGAAAAGATGCTGATTGTTTTAATTGTGTTAGTTGTTTATTTCTTACAGGCACCCTACAAGAAAAAGGTCATACGATTAGGTTGTTATCAATGTTTATGATCGTTATACCAATTTCACAATGCCAATTTGTATATAAAGTTATCCAACTTTCACCACTGTCTCAGAATTGGTCAGATTGACCAATTAAGACGAATGTTAAGGACGACATTCAAAAATGAGGGACGAGTGTGACATGCAGAAGTAGTGCTGTTACTTCAAAAGCATTCAGCAACTATTAGAAGTAACACAAGCACAGTAGACAGGAAGTGTTGTGCTCCAGAAGCATCCAGCAACTAGAGGGGTTAACACAGTCACAGGAGAAGGGGAGTGTTTTTAGCAGAGCCCCAGGGGAATTGTGGGGAAGTTGTTTACTGCCTGGCCGGAGCCGAAGAGAGAGGTGGCTTATAATCTGTATCTCACAGTAGGCAAGGTAACAGAATTCAGGTCAGGAGCGAAGCTAAACAAAGGTCAGTTAGACTCCCTGAGCTAATAGTGTGGAGTATTAGCGACCAGGAAGATAAGGACTGGAAGAAAGCCTGTCATAGAGATCATCTACCTCATCAAACCCTTCCCCCCCTCCATCTCTATGCAGGATAAAGAATGCTGTGTACAATTGAGTCCTTGTGAAGGAAAAGTCTGTGGTTGTGTATGCATCAAAACTGTGCTGTACTGTGCTACTGGATAATAGACTGTGTAATGCTGTGCTGCAAAGGAGACTATAATGTTATTAGTGGAGCCTGTTGCTCAAAGAGACATCTGCATTGCACTGGCCGTGCCTCGTGAAATGTTACTGTTCTACCGTTTAGGAAGACTCTTGTCAGATGTGTCTGGTCAGCAACTGAATCTATTGTGTGCCTGAGAGAAGCTGCAGCCTGTGGTCAACCTGAGTAACAGTTCCCCCACGATTCCAACGAATTTATGTAACCGGTCTCGCCCCTATCTAAACTTAGGCGGCGTGCGTGTAACAAAAATAACTAAATTATTTTTGAATAACTGGATGAGAAATAATTTTCAAGTTTTAAATAAAAGAATGTATGACAAAAACACAAATATTCCTGGTCATATAATGAAGAAGGAATTATATGTAAAAACATTGCGTAGATTATGTCATCCTGGCTCTGTGAAGCCCCCGTTTGCGATGCACTAAGTAGCGTCCTGATGATGATGAAGAATGACGTAGTCTGACAATGTTAGCTGTTGGTTTGTCTCCATCTCCTAATTCAAAACTTGTTTATAAAACTTTAGGCCAAATTAACTGCTTGTCAAGAAGCAATGAAGGTATCGACGCTTGTGGCCATATTTGTTCTGGTTTTAATATTTTTGGCTGGTGTGATTTGCTCTGACTTCAAAGGAATTAACGCAGCTATTTGGCAGGCTTTGTTTGGTTGTAAATTAATATGTCTGCGTGCGACAGAGCAGCAGAAAGCCAAAAACAAGTCTGCTTATCTATTATGATAAATGTCTTATAGTTGATGTGTAAACAGGTATGTGGATGCAATAGTAACTTAACTAACAGATATTTATTTGATTAACATGGATATACAGTACAGACCAAAAGTTTGGACACACCTCATTTAAAGATTTTTCTGTATTTTCATGACTTTGAAAACTGTACATTCACACTGAAGGCATCAAAACTATGAATTAACACATGTGGAATTATATACTTAACAAAAAAGTGTGAAACAACTGAAAATATGTCTTACATTCTTGGTTCTTCAAAGTAGCCACCTTTTGCTTTGATGACTGCTTTGCACACTCTTGGCATTCTCTTGATGAACTTCAAGAGGTAGTCACCGGAAATGGTTTTCACTTCACAGGTGTGCCCTGTCAGGTTTAATAAGTGGGATTTCTTGCCTTATAAATGGGGTTGGGACCATCAGTTGTGTTGTGCAGAAGTCAGGTGGATACAAAGCTGATAGTCCTACTGAATAGACTGTTAGAATTTGTATTATGGCAAGAAAAAAGCAGCTAAGTAAAGAAAAATGATTGGACATCATTACTTTAAGAAATGAAGGTCAGTCAGTCCGAAAAATTGGGCAAACTTTGAAATTGTCCCCAAGTGCTGTTGCAAAAACCATCAAGCACTACAAAGAAACTGGCTCACATGAGGACCGCCCCAGGAAAGGAAGACCAAGAGTCACCTCTGCTTCTGAGGATAAGTTTATCCGAGTCACCAGCTTCAGAAATCGCAGGTTAACAGCAGCTCAGATTAGAGACCAGGTCAATGCTCCACAGAGTTCTAGCAGCAGACACATCTCTACAACAACTGTTAAGAGGAGACTTTGTGCAGCAGGCCTTCATGGTAAAATAGCTGCTAGGAAACCACTGCTAAGGACAGGCAACTAGCAGAAGAGACTTGTTTGGGCTAAAGAACACAAGGAATGGACATTAGACCAGTGGAAATCTGTGCTTTGGTCTGATGAGTCCAAATTTGAGATCTTTGGTTCCAACCTCTGTGTCTTTGTGCGACGCAGAAAAGGTGAAGGGATGGACTCTACATGCCTGGTTCCCACCGTGAAGCATGGAGGAGGAGGTGTGATGGTGTGGGGGTGCTTTGCTGGTGACACTGTTGGGGATTTATTCAAAATTGAAGGCATACTGAACCAGCATGGCTACCACAGCATCTTGCAGCAGCATGCTATTCCATCCGGTTTGCGTTTAGTTGGACCATCATTTATTTTTCAGCTGGACAATGACCCCAAACACACCTCCATGCTCTGTAAGGGCTATTTGACCAAGAGGGAGAGTGATGGGGTGCTACGCCAGATGACCTGGCCTCCACAGTCACCAGACCTGAACCCAATCAAGATAATTTGGGGTGAGCTGGACCGCAGAGTGAGGGCAAAAGGGCCAACAAGTGCTAAGCATCTCTGGGAACTCCTTCAAGATTGTTGGAAGACCATTTCCGGTGACTACCTCTTGAAGCTCATCAAGAAAATGCCAAGAGTGTGCAAAGCAGTCATCAAAGCAAAAGGTGGCTACTTTGAAGAACCTAGAATATAAGACATATTTTCAGTTGTTTCACACTTTTTTGTTAAGTATATAATTCCACGTGTTAATTCATAGTTTTGATGCCTTCAGTGTGAATGTACAATTTTCATAGTCATGAAAATACAGAAAAATCTTTAAATGAGAAGGTGTGTCCAAACTTTTGGTCTGTACTGTATGTGGTGCTTATGGCACAATATCAAAGGGTAAAACAAACAATAGAAAGTATTATACAATGAGAATACACCAATTTGGATATACAATTCCGTTTGCGGACTATTGTTCTGTTGTTGCAAGTGAATGACTAGTATAGTCAGGGGTGTCTTAGACCTAATACTTTCACCAAAAAGGTTCCACAGTACTATTGGGCCCGTCACTGTCGTCACTCTATTAGGCAATACGAACCATCGTACATCCCCTAACAGGAGTCTGCAATGCTACACCGTTAGGCTGCAGGTCGGTTGCCAGTCAGTTTGCATACTCGTTGTACTGGCCGCTGTAGTCCCCTGCAGCATGGTTCTAGTCCCCTTTAAACCGTACGTCTACACCAGAAGTTATAGCTCACATGAACACCCCTCTTCTATGGCCTAGTCATCTCGCTCTGCGTAGTCTGCTCTAGTCACTCGGATCTGTATCTGGTCACTCGGTTCCTCACTCTGATCTGGTTACTCGGTTGTTTATTCAGTTCTGGTCACTCGGATCTGGTTACTCGGTTCCTCACTCGGATTTGGTTACTATTAATGGCCACTATAACCCATCTCCGCTGCACCTCATGTCTGTCCTGCCACATGTCCAGATGCCGACCCCCCTCTCTTCTCCGGCCTCCTGGGCCTTTTATAATTAATCACTGTGCTGTCACCTGACCCATTGTCCCTTCCAATATCCTCCCCTCAAGAACCATGTGTGCCATCCTGCTGATGCAGTTTTTGCTACCTTCTCTTGTCCTGCAACATTTGACCCGGCAGATGGCGGTGCCTGCTTGCCGACACTCTAATGGGCCTCAAACTGTGGAAATCCCTCATTTATTCATCTCATTACATATGTACAATATATGGAGCCAACTTTTTACACGTGACCGAGATCTGGACTGTTTTGACATAAGCATTTGCAAGAAAAGATTTTAATAGGAAATCAGCAATTAGGGACCCTGGTACAAGCAAATGGAGAGAGTTATACAAGCAATGCAATTTTTTTTTCTTTAATGAAAAAACAATAACATATTATCTACTTTAATTCTACTTACTTCAAGATATATAAATTGAGGGGACTACAATACTTTACAGGTTACCTTATCTGGACATTTTGTACTGAGTGCCTACTTTTGGGCTGATCCCATTACAAAGAGACTCTTTTGATGGATTCTTGATTTTGCAGAGGTGCCTTTGTCTTCGATCAGACATGTCATTAAGAGGAAATTAATACGCAAATCAAACAGCCTTCTAAGGAATATATATAATTTTTATAAAAAAAATCTCGAACCATTGAGACTTGATGGTTGAAGAATTTGTAGGAAGATCGATCTTGTGCAAGTCTAGATACAGTGGGGAAAATAAGTATTTGATACACTGCCAATTTTGCAAGCTTTCCCATCTACAAAGAATGGAGAGGTCTGTAATTTTTATCGTAGGTACACTTCATCTGTAAGAGACAGGCCTGTTTGAAGTTCGCCAATGACCATCTGGATTTCCAGAGGAGGCATGTGAGAAGGTCATGTGGTCAGATGAGACCAAAATAGAACTTTTTGATATCAACTCCATTCGCCATGTTTGGTGGAAGAAGAAGGATGAGTACAACCTCAAGAACACCGTCCCAACCGTGAAGCATGGTGGGGGAAACATCATACTTTGGGGGTGCTTTTCTGCAAAGGGGACAGGCCGACTGCACAGAATTGAAGGGAGGATGGATAGGGTCATGTATCGTGAGATTTTGGCCAACAACCTCCTTCCTTCAGTAAGAGTATTGAAAATGGGTCGTGGATGGGTCTTCCAGCATGACAATGGCCTGAAACACACAGCCAGGGTAAGTAAGTAGTGGTTCCGTAAGAAGCATTTCAGAGTCCTGGAGTGGTTTAGCCAGTCTCCAGACCTGAGCCCAATAGAAAATCCATGGAGGGAGCTGAAACTCAATATTTGCCAGCTATAGCCCCGAAACCTGAAAGGTCTGGAGAAGATCTTTATGAAGGAGTGGGCCAAAATCCCTGCTGCAGTGTGTGCAAACGTGGTCAAGAACTACAGGAAACGCCTGACCTCGGTAATTGCAAACAAGGGTTTCTGTACCAAATATTAAGTTCTGTTTTTCTATTGTATCAAATACTTATTTCATGCAATAAAATGAAAATTAATTATGTAAAACTCATACAATGTGATTTTCTGTATTTTTTAGATTCTGTCTCTCACAGATGAAGTGTGCCTACAATAAAAATTACAGACCTCTCCATTCTTTGTAGGTGGGAAAACTATATAGACGGCTTAGGAGGGTTGGCCCTACTGACAGGTTCCCTTTAAGTTGGTTTAAGTGGAGAAGGGATGCAGCAAAAGAGGTGCCGACATCTCCATTGACATTATAAATATAACTTCCCAGTCTTCCTAGTGTTTAAAATCTAAGCATTCCATTCACAAACCATATTGTGAAAAGGGAACAGAGACCTATTTATTTCTGAAGGCTGATGGGAAGCTACAGTCTAATTTTTAGCCAATTACTCATTACAAACCCTCTACTTCTTAGTAACATCACTAAATATTAACACATTTTTCATCTTCTATAACATAATACTATCTACAAAAATTATTTAATTATAAAACAACAATGTTCTAATAGAAATTTGCTAAGTGAGATATCCACAGATTTTTTAATAGTGTCTTGGGTAATGGGTTTTATCACAAATAAATAATTTGTCTTTCAGTAACTGGCATGACATTACTTAAAGGGAATCTGTCACCCCTGAGAGATATCAGACCCCTACTATGGGCATACAGGTTACAGAAAAGTAAATCTATACTTACCTGTATAGCCCATAGTAGAGGTTTGATTGCAGAGAAATGTGTTTTTATAAACTCGGTTTTGCACAGGCTTCGCGTTCCCCGGATGCCAGAAATCCCAGCCTATATGCTTATTATTCCCCCAAATCCCTATATGCTTAGTTACCATATTCCCCCCTCCCCTGCATGTCACAGGGCCCTGACTTTCCGGGCATTCGCAAAGCACACATAGAGCGCGCTTTGCTTCCTCCCGGCCCGTCTCTCCGTGCACTGCGCTGCAGGGTTCTATTGCACAGGTGCCATGACGTGACAGTGACTCCCCTGCGCCTGCGCAATAGAACCCTGCAGCACAGTGCACGGAGAGACAGGGCCGGGATGAAGCAAAGTGCGTGTTAGGAGGGCGGTTGCAGACAACTTTATTATAATGGAACGCAACCGACCCCGGGGTCCGCGATGCAACCTGGTGGACTGCTGCCGAACATTTTCTCGGTGGAAAGTAAAGCAACCAACTTAAATGATAAACCCCTCTGTGTTACAGCACACTGGAACGGGTATAGGAATTCGCACTATCTCCGTTAGCAGCATGAGAGATATGCGGTAAAAAAACTATCTGTAGTCCTGTTACAGCACAGGGACTACACTGGCGGCACTAGGATGCGTGTGTGACTACGCCGACGGGTACACGTGCCTCCAGCCGGCGTGCTACCAGACTGAAGGGTAATACTCCACGTGGCTGACAGGCGATATCCATGGACAGGACGTCTGCAGGCTGCTCAGGGTGTTAGGCGACTCCTTTGGCAGAGCCAGACTGCAAGACGGAGCTACCTGCCTATTTCCACTAGCCTGCCTATTTCCACTACACCTGCCTATGGAAGCTACGTGGAACACAGTCGCCCACACAACAGCATCACTTGCTCAAAGATCAGAGCGTGCTGCGATGTTTGTGGGCGGGTCTTTTAAAGACTAAGCCCTGCCCACCTTCGCACTATTGGTGTCGTCACCCGCGACCAATCAGGCGGTGCCAAGTCACCGGATCAGGTGGTTGCCAAACCACCAATCACGATCTGCCAGGTCACGGACATGCTCAGTGCGGAGAATCCAGGACTTAGGCTCCAACAGCCCTGTCTCCCTCCGCAACCTATGCTTAACATTGCTAGGCACAAATACCCAAGAGACAATCTGTACATCTCGTGGACCAGCTAGGCGTTGGGGCTGACGACGATGCTGCGCAGCATCAGCCCCAGCTGGACCGGAATGGGAAACAGAAGGTTCTGGACCCATTTCGAATCCAGCAACAGCCCGACGGCTAACATTATCCCACCTTCTAACATCCCCCTCCACTTGACGCTCATTTTCCTCAACGAGCAGGGGAGCATGAATGTGGTCCACTGGGTCACAGAGAGGATCCTCAGAACTGTGACCCCTCTGGTACCCTTTTTTAAAGCGGGTGGCAAACTTATCAGACTCCCCGCGTACTTTAGTATTGCGAGCCGTGAGCCACACTCTGTCGCCCGGATAGAATACAGGAGCAGGACGACGAGAAGTGACAACTGACTCTCTATGTGTGGAGTCTGTCACGGGTGACAGATGGAGAAGACCAGCCGGACTTTGACGGGAAGATTTATCTCTCGCACAGACGGGACACGCAAGAACAAAGTCCTTGACGTCCTGGCGCCACCGGGGCCACCAATAGGACCGTTGAAGGGACTTAGTGGTACGTTTGACCCCCAGATGAGCTCCGATCTTAGGGGCATGAGCCCAGGACAGCACCATATCTTGTAGATTAGGGGAAACAAACGTCCTCCCCGATGGAACCTGGTTAGAGGACACTGCAGCCACCCTCTGTACCTGAGAGTTCTTTTTGACATAGTCTGACAAGACCCGGGTCCTGGGGACAGACAAAGAATCTGTACCGGAAGCCACAACGGTAGAGGGATCAGAGACTACCCTCCGGGTCACTGTGACCATACACTGAGATGCACAATTCTCACTCCAGGAAGAAATTCTCCCCGTATTCCAGTCAATGTGTGGAGTATGACAACATAGCCAGGGGAGACCCAATAACACCTCGTCTAATCCACCGGGAATAATAAGAAAGGAGATGACCTCCCGGTGGCCCTGAAGAAATGACATGGTGAGGGGAATCGACTGGTGGGTGATTTGCGTGTCCAGGAGTGAACCATTGACTACACTGATGTTCATTGGTCTTGACAGTAACTCTATAGGGATGGCGTGCCTCTGGGCAAACGTAGATGACAAAAAATTGCCATCAGCACCAGAGTCCACCCACGCCTTGGCAGTAACTGCAGATGTACCAAAGGACAATGTCAAATTATATAACAATTTGGAGGAAGAAGTCCCAGAATCTAATACACCTCCTCCAACGGTGGTAAGACCTACTCGTTCTCCCGACTGCTTGGAATCCTTATTTATGGGGTACTCCAAGAGATGTACAGGTCGGGAACGAGAGGGACTAGACTCAGTCCGGGATATATCCATAGCCTCAGTCTCCGGGTCGGGAGTCGCGAGTTCAGAAATGGGTCTAGAGAAGGATGGTGCCAATCGATACTGAGGTTTGGCGACCTCCAGCTCTAACCTGTGTTCTGCATGATGCAAATCAATTCGGTTTGCGAGAGATATTAACTCCTCCAGGGAGGTTGGAATCTCTCTGGTAGGTAGAGCATTTTTAACATGACCAGCCAGAACACCGGGATAAGCGACCGTTCAGACCAATCCAGTTCAGCCGCTAGGGTTCTAAACTGGATGGCATAGTGGCTGGCGGTGGCCGAACCCTGGATCAACGCAAGAAGCTTAAGGGCCGTATCATGCGTGACCTGAGGACCAAGGAATATACTTTTTAGGGTCTTAAGGAAAAGACCCGCATTTGCTACAACCGGATCATTCCGCTCCCATAGAGGAGTAGCCCACTCCAGAGCCCTGTGGGAGAGTAATGAGATGACATAACCCACTTTGGCTCTTTCGGAGGGGAACCGTGCCTCCATCATCTCCAAGTGAATGGAGCATAAATTAATAAAACCCCTGCAAAATTTACTGTCCCCAGAAAATTTCTCCGGGAGAGCAAAACGGGGAAATGGCGCACTTGCAGTGGTTGCAGTATTCACCGCAGCCGAGTTAATAATATTGGCTGCTAAATAAGCCGCCTGGGTAGCTACTGCAGTGATATCAGCGACCGGGACAGCTTATTCCAGAGACTTAAGTCTGGCCTCAATTCGCTGTATATAGTGCAGCAGTTGCTGGTTGTCGGCCATGTTCGGCAAGACCCTGGCGCTCTGATACTGTTAGGAGGGTGGTTGCAGACAACTTTATTATAATGGAACGCAACCGACCCCGGGGTGCGCGATGCAGCCTGGTGGACTGCTGCCGAACACTTTCCGGGTGGAAAGGAAAGCAACCAACTTAAATGATAAACCCCTCCGTGTTACAGCACACTGGAACGGGTATAGGAATGCGCACTATCTCCGTTAGCAGCACGATACATACGCGGTAAAAAACTATCTGTAGTCCTGTTACAGCACAGGGACTACACTGGCGGCGCTAGGATGCGTGTGTGACTACGCGGACGGGTACACGTGCCTCCAGCCGGCGTGCTACCGGACTGAAGGGTAATACTCCACGTGGCTGACAGGCGATAGCCGTGGACAGGACGTCTGCAGGCTGCTCGGGGTGTTAGGCGACTCCTTTGGCAGAGCCAGACTGCAAGACGGAGCTACCTGCCTATTTCCACTAGCCTGCTTATTTCCACTACACCTGCCTATGGAAGCTACGTGGAACACAGTCGTCCACACAACAGCATCACTTGCTCAAAGATCAGAGCGCGCCGCCATGTTTGTGGGCGGGTCTTTTAAAGACTAAGCCCTGCCCACCTTCGCACTATTGGTGGCGTCACCGGCGACCAATCAGGCGGTGCCAGGTCACCGGATCAGGTGGTTGCCAAACCACCAATCACGATCCGCCAGGTCATGGACATGCTCAGTGCGGAGAATCCTGGACTTAGGCTCCAACAGCATTGTCTCCCTCCGCAACCTATGCTTAACATTGCTAGGCACAAATACCCAAGAGACAATCTGTACATCTCGTGGACCAGCTAGGTGTTGGGGCTGACAATGATACTGAGCAGCATCATCCCTGTCTGGACTGGAATGAGAGAACACAGAAGGTTCTGGACCCATTTCAAATCCAGCAACAGCCCAACACCTAATAGCACGCTCTATGTGAGTGGTGCTTTGCGCATATCCAGGAAGTCCAGGGGCACAGTGCACGTCACAGGGCCCTGTGACATGCGGGGGGGCAATATGGTAACTCAGCATATAGTTGGAGGTTTCAGGGAATAATAAACAGTTAGGTGGGGATTTTTTGGCTTTTTATAAAATAAAAGCTTAAAATTTAAATATAATACTTTCTGTTATTGTCCACTGTGAAAATATTAGAAATAGGGGTTATTATTACGGGATTTCACAAACATTAACTGAATGCCGGAAACTTAAATCATTTTTAATCTAGTGAACTAGTAAACTCCACACAATGACCACTGGTTGGTAACTCCACCTGTGTCCACAAAGTAAATAGAGAAATTGGAAACAAATGAACATGGATATCTGGCACAGCCAATGGTAACCCAAAGCACTAATTATAGTAGCATATATTTGGATATCTGCCCTACTGTACAAAAATTGGGAAGAAAATACAAGCCTTACTTCAATGGGGACTCCCTGAGTTTGTGTCAATACACAGATTACAGTTACATCATTAATACCATTTTTTTTTTAGAATTACTATTTTTTTTCCATTACCCATCAGAAAAAGTCATAAAAAAATAAAGGGTTTGTCTGACATAAAAATTAAATAATGAAAAAATGTAGTCATATTCACCTACCTGAAGCCTCATGTTTCCAGAGCAGGTCAGCTCCAGAAGCAATGCCTTCTCTATTTGATAGTCATTGGATTATTGAAGCATGTGATTGGCTGCAGCATTCAGGTTACTAGAAGACTGCTGCAGCCAATCACAAGCTTCGGTGGTCTTCTGACTACAAAACAGAGCAGGCATTGGTTCAGTAGCTGACCTGCTCTGGATACATGGGGTGGCAGGTAGATACATAGGAGTCAGGTTTTTTTATTTTAAAGACAACCATGTTGGAAAAAAAACTTTTTTGTGTCAGACAACCCCTTTTAATTAATAAGTGATCTATAACCCAAATTGATGCCATTAATACCTCCCGGCTTCCACCATATACAGTACAGACCAAAAGTTTGGACACACCTTCTCATTTAAAGATTTTTCTGTATTTTCATGACTATGAAAATTGTACATTCACACTGAAGGCATCAAAACTATGAGTTAACGCATGTGGAATTATATACTTAACAAAAAAGTGTGAAACAACTGAAAATATGTCTTATATTCTAGGTTCTTCAAAGTAGCCACCTTTTGCTTTGATGACTGCTTTGCACACTCTTGGCATACTCTTGATGAGCTTAAAGAGGTAGTCACCGGAAATGGTCTTCCAACAATCTTGAAGGAGTTCCCAGAGATGCTTAGCACTTGTTGGCCCTTTTGCCTTCACTCTGCGGTCCAGCTCACACCAAACCATCTCGATTGGGTTCAGGTCTGGTGACTGTAGAGGCCAGGTCATCTGGCGTAGTACCCCATCACTCTCCTTCTTGGTCAAATAGCCCTTACACAGCCTAGAGGTGTGTTTGGGGTCATTGTCCTGTTGAAAAATAAATGATGGTCCAACTAAATGCAAACCGGATGGAATAGCATGCCACTGCAAGATGCTGTGGCAGCCATGTTGGTTCAGTATGCCTTCAATTTTGAATAAATCCCCAACAGTGTCACCAGCAAAGTACCCCCACACCATCACACCTCCTCCTCCATGCTTCACAGTGGGAACCAGGCATGTAGAGTCCATCTGTTCACCTTTTCTGCGTCACACAAAGACACAGAGGTTGGAACCAAAGATCTCAAATTTGGACTCATCAGACCAAAGCACAGATTTCCATTCGTCTAATGTCCATTCCTTGTGTTCTTTAGCCCAAACAAGTCTCTTCTGCTTGTTGCCTGTCCTTAGCAGTGGTTTCCTAGCAGCTATTTTACCATGAAGGCCAGCTGCACAAAGTCTCCTCTTAACAGTTGTTGAAGAGATGTGTCTGCTGCTAGAACTCTGTGTGGCATTGACCTGGTCTCTAATCTGAGCTGCTGTTAACCTGCGATTTCTGAGGCTGGTGACTCAGATAAACGTATCCTCAGAAGCAGAGGTGACTCTTGGTCTTCCTTTCCTGGGGCGGTCCTCATGTGAGCCAGTTTCTTTGTAGCGCTTGATGGTTTTTGCAACTGCACTTGGGGACACTTTCAAAGTTTTCCCAATTTTTCGGACTGACTGACCTTCATTTCTTAAAGTAATGATGGCCACTCGTTTTTCTTTACTTAGCTGCATTTTTCTTGCCATAATACAAATTCTAACAGTCTATTCAGTAGGACTATCAGCTGTGTATCCACCTGACTTCTGCACAACACAACTGATGGTCCCAACCCCATTTATAAGGCAAGAAATCCCACTTATTAAACCTGACAGGGCACACCTGTGAAGTGAAAACCATTTCCGGTGACTACCTCTTGAAGCTCATCAAGAGAATGCAAAGAGTGTGCAAAGCAGTCATCAAAGCAAAAGGTGGCTACTTTGAAGAACCTAGAATATAAGACATATTTTCAGTTGTTTCACACTTTTTTGTTAAGTATATAATTCCACATGTGTTAATTCATAGTTTTGATGCCTTCAGTGTGAATGTACAATTTTCATAGTCATGAAAATACAGAAAAATCTTTAAATGAGAAGGTGTGTCCAAACTTTTGGTCTGTACTGTATAATACAGCTCTGTTAGTTAAAGCTTCATGAAAAATAAAATATATGTATGATGCTTGAAAATATCAAGCTCGGGAACTGAGTCCATGGCATCAGCAGTTGGAGACGCCTGTAATAGACAGCTGTGCTCCATCTTCAAAGAGTGCAAGATCAAAGATAATTCAAGTCCCGGACAATTAATTAATAAATCTGTAAAGCTAGTGAGGCTCGGACTGGCCCACAGGGAAGAGGGGAATCTCCCCGTGGGGCCCTTGTGCACGAATAAGCCACTTATCCCCCAACATGAGCAGTAGTTGGCTTAATACATTTGATTTATTATGTACAGAGAAAAGCAGCATCTCATTGTTCATTTACCCATCTACCCAGTTTATTATTATATAGAAGCAGAAGTAAACTTGTGAAAGACGATAATGTAATATTTGCGTGTAGCTGAATAGTGGGCTCCCAGAGTCACTGTTAGTGGTGGGTCCTTGCCACCCCAGCCTGATACTAATGACAGTCATGGCTCCAAAATAGCCTTAGTCCTGTAAATTTGCCCTCCATCAAAATTCAGCCTTGAGTTACCTTGATCTAAGAAACATGAGACTCAGACCAGGGACAAGCTGCTGTGTTAGCACTGTCCTGATACATTCTGAACATAACATATAAGTCATAAAAGAGGTTTGGCAGTTGTCTATGACTATAAAATATAAAGATACTGTACATACAGAACCTGCTTATACCCTTTGTCACTCCTATCTCATGAATTTACCTCTCTTGGAGCCTCTGCTTGGATGAATTCTTCATAGATTTTCTTAGCCTTTCCTGCCTGCTTGGTTGGGGTCTTGATCTTTTTGTAATCCTCACAAGCCATCCAGAACTCAATGTTCTCCTCGCTGAATTCCATCTTTAGGAAGTTCTGGAAGGCAGAAAGTCCATCTGGACAGTGGGGAGAAAAAGGATTAAAGCTAAAAACTGGAAAACAATTTATTAGTACTGAAATGACATCATAGACTAGTCATGTGCAGGCTATATTGACCTTGACGTGATGATGCCGATTGGTGTACATTTCTAAATTGATAGGCTCTGATATGTAGATGACGCATTTTTGGCAGAAGTAAATGATTTATAAATTTAGAAAAAAAACTAAACCGGTCACAATAATTATTCAAAAGCAAAGAAAACAACATTTAAAACAATACTTGTCAAATGTGGACAACTGAAATCATGGACCTCTGAAGACAAAATATTTGAGGGGCCATTGATGAATGCCTAGAAACTTCCAGGATTTCATCCCATCTCATCCAGTGGTTTCTCTAAATTAGTAGTTTAAAAAAGACCACTTATTCCACTGAGGGGAGAAAGCTCGTGTCTGGAAGCTTTGTCATGTGCCCTAACCAGCTTTCCTTGATCTTAGAACAGATTTCACAGTAATATGGTAATTCTGCATTAGGACAGATATTTTTGAGCAAGTATCTGCAGTTTTTGTTATTGGCAATAGGTCTGTAATATTCCTATCAGAAGTCTGCTACCGTCAATGTTTGATTTCCTCTTGCAGCATTTATATGCCCATTGCAGCCAATCACCGGTTTTATCAGTCACATGCCATCATCACTAAAGCCATTGATTGGCTGCAGATGTCATATGAATAATGTATGGTGCTTGATTGCAGAAAAAAATTATCAAAACCCAACTGGGACCATTGGCGTGGTGGCTCTAGAGCAGTGAGGAATTGAACAGGTAAGTATAAGTTTATATTATGTCCTTGGTCTTGGCTACATTTTTAGAAGTCCCAGAACACCCTTTTAATTTACACTTCACATCTACATTCACATTTTCATTTTTCATTTCTGTGATAACATTGACTTTCTATAATTTTACCAGAAGAAATAGCAATGCATGCTGTGCTACTTATTTCCGGCTTTTATGAGGAGTCTGAAATAGTGTCTCCCAACAGTCTCTTACACAGATGTAAACCTAAAAGCCTAAAAGGGTTTTCACGTGTTTGATTAAACTGTCTCAGATCTTTAATGGGAACCTGACAGCTGATACATCCTGCCCAATATACTGACAACATGTATTGGGCATTGGCTGTGTGATCTGAGCTACTGTAGGTATGTTTGACTCTGAAACGCTGGGGCTTTTCATAGAAAAACATCCCTTAACCCCTTAATGACCTTTGATGTACGTTTAAGTCAAAAGTTGTGTATTTGCCTTTGATGCAGGCTCACAGGCTGAGCCCGCATCTTTCCCTGCACATGAAGGCTGATTTAATCAGCCAGGGTGCTCCGCCCATAATTGTTAACCTGTTAAATCCCGCTATCAATCTCTGACAGCGGCATTTAACATGGGCCAGCAGGAGGAGCGTCAGTCCACGCTCCCATCAGCATGTCCGTTACAAGATTGTGGGGTGCCAATGGGTTGCCATGATAGCCGGGGGTCTGTTGAAGACCCTCGTTCCTGTCACTGCGATCTTTCTGTGACAGCCAGCCTGTAGCAGGCGTTCATAGGAGACAGTGATTTTCTCTATACATAGCACTGCTGATGCACTGTTATGTATAGCACAGGTGTTCAAATGATCGAAGCTTCAAGTCCCCTAAGGGCACTAACAAATACAGTAAAAAATGAGAAAAAAAAGTTTAAAAAAATATGACAAATAAAAAAAATACAAAAGTTCAAATCACCCCCTTTTGCCTCATTAAAAATAAAACAATTAAAAAAATAAAAAATACACATATTTTGCTTCGCTGTGTTCAGAAAAGTGCGATCTATCAAAACATAAAATTAATCAGATCGTTAAACAGTGCAACAATAAAAAAATCGTAATGCCAACTTTATATTTTTTCTGCCGCCGCAACATTGCAATATAATACAATAAGAGGAGATCAAAACATTGCGTTTACCCCAAAATCGTCAGTTTCCAGCGTCGCTCCGGTTTGTCTCCTGTGAAAGTGACTTTCCGGCTGCTCCAGTGTTTCATGGAGCTGCACAGAGGTCACTTTTCAATACAAGTCTATGAGAGCCTCATTCTGGCTCTCATAGACTTGTATTGACAGCTTGTGAGCGGAGCTTCTGACTTCCAACTGTCAGAAGCTGTAATCACAAGATGGCGCCGTGAGTGCTGAAAACTGGGGAAGACACCGGAGGGTGAGTATATGACCGTGGACAGGGGGCTTACTCTTAAAACACCACTCCAGATGCTTGGCTACACGTAGATCTATTTTTTTTTCTTTTATTGTGTGGCGATGATGATTCATCCGTGTCCTAAGTTTTTGCCCTGTCTCCCCTACATATAGTACCAAATGTCCAGCTGGGGGTCTTTATGTAGGGGAGACAGGGCAAAAACTTAGAACAAGGATGAATCATCATCGCCACACAATAAAAGAAAAAAGAATAGATCTACCTGTAGCCAAGCATTTTTGTTCCCCTGATCACAGCACCAAAGACATGAAATTACTGGTATTAAAAAGTGTAGCGTCGGCGTCCCTGCCTCCTGCTAGGCAGGGACGCCGTTCCCCTCACCTCTCCGCTCCGTACCCGGCGTCTTCCTCCCGCGCTGCTTCCTGGCCACTGTGCTTAGGGCACGCGCGCTCCCCCTCTCTTAAAGGGGCCGCGCACGCCGTCCTAAGGAGTCCCCGGCCAATGGCCGGAGGATCTCACCATATATAAGGCACCTCCTCCAAAATGGAGGTGCCCGAGCAATGCTGTTGCAAAGCCTATCTACTCTGCTTCAGCCCTCAGGTCCCGTTACCAGATACCTGCCAGTTACCTGCCAGATTCCTGCTTGATACCTGCCTGATACCTGTCTATCTGCTTGCATTCCTGCGGTCCGACAGTCTGCCTTCCAGCACCTGCCAGTCTGTCTATGGATCTGTCTGCCCGCTCACCTGGGAGCGCCCACCTGCTACCTGCCTGCTAGCCTACCTGGAGGCTCTGCCGTCACTTGCCGTGACCACCTGCCAGCCAGCCGTGAGACTCTTACCCGCTCACCTGGGAGCGCTCACCTGCTTCCCGCCTGCTAGCCTGCCTGGAGGCTTAGCCGTCACTTGCTGTGACCACCTGCCTGTCCAGAGACTCTTGCCTGCTCACCTGGGAGCGCTCACCTGCTACATGCCTGTTAGCCTACCTGGAGGATCTGCCGTCACTTGCTGTGACCACCTGCCTGTCCAGAGACTCTTGCCCACTCACCTGGGAGCGCTCACCTGTTACCTGCCTGCTAGCCTACCTGGAGGCTCTGCTGTCACTTGCCGTGACCACCCGCCTGTCAAGAGACTGTTCCCGTCACTTGCCGTGTCCGTTCTGTCTTTCTACCCTGAGACTGTTCTTGTCACCTGCCGTGTCTACCTTCCCGCCTTCCCTGGGAGCCACCTGCCTCCTTACAAAGACTGCCCCTTTGTATAATAGCTCAGAGGTTCCACCTCCCAGACCCATTACAGTTTGCTCGGGCCATGGAACCCGGTGGCACCCAAGCTCCCTCGCTCTCGGACCTATGTCATGAACTCTCCCGTCAGAGGCCCCAACAGGAGTCCATCCTGAGTCACCTGCGTAGTGTTAACTCCCGCCTGGACACATTGACTGCCTCATCGGTAGCTGCCTCCACTCGCACACTTACTACCCCGGCACCGCCGCTGCCCATCAATACCATGGCATCTCTTCCCGGTCCCCGCCTCGCCTCGTTTTGGCGGAGATCCCGGCCAGGCACGGGGCTTTATTAACCAGTGCACTCTGCACTTCGAACTGTTGGCACACCAGTTTTCCACCGACCGAGCCAAAGTAGCCTTCATCATGTCCCATCTCACGGGGGAGGCGCTGGCTTGGCTAAATCCTCTATGGGAGAGAGGAGACCCCCTGGTGTCCAACCTGCCAGCCTTTCTCACGGCTTTCTGGAAAGTCTTCGACGAACCAGGACGGAAGACCTCATCCGCCTCATCTCTGCTACGCCTCCGCCAAGGAAGTCTCACCGTGGGCCAATATGCCATACGGTTCCGTACCCTTGCTTCGGAGCTTGCCTGGGATAACGACGCTCTGGTGTCCGTCTTCTGGGAGGGTCTGTCCAGCCGTATTAAAGATGAACTCGCCGGTCGGGACATTCCTACCACTCTCGACGACTTAATAACACTTGCGACCCGGATTGACATCCGGTTCCAGGAACGCACCAAAGAGGTCACCCGTGAGAGGAGGTTTCCACGCCTTGCCACTACCTTCCAGAGACCCGTCACTTCCTCCGTTACTCCCCAGGCGCACTCACCCGAGCCTATGCAGGTCGACCAGACCAAGATGGTCAAAACCCGTCAAGATTTACGCCGTGCCGAGGGGAGCTGCTTCTACTGTGGCAGTAAGGAGCACTGGATCCATTCCTGCCCGGAGAGGTCGGGAAACGCCTGTGCCTAGGATCGCTCAGAGAGGTCGCCCTAGACAAAAGTAAACCCTCTCCATCTCTGATGCTGTCGGTCTCAATCATCTGCGGGGAGAACCGTTATTTTGAACTAGCTCAACTTGACTCTGGAGCTGCCGGAAATCTAATTTCTCAGTCCCTGGTAGAGAAATACCGCATTCCCACCAAACCTCTGGCTGTACCCTTATCTGTCGCCGCTGTGGATGGGGGTCTCTTACCACATCCCATCCAACTCATCACCGAATCCATAACTCTGCAGGTGGGAATGCTGCACTCTGAGAGCATCTTCTTCCATGTTCTGCCTGGACTCTCTCACGCCCTCTTGCTAGGCCTACCTTGGCTCCAGAGACATGCACCCGTGCTTGATTGGCAGACCGGAGAAGTCCTTCCCTGGGGACAGGACTGCCATAAGACTTGTTTAGCTCCCGTTCATCCTGCTCATCCTTCTGCTATCCCAGCCAATCTACCCGGCCTGCCGGTCCCCTATTGGTCTTATGCAGACGTCTTTAATAAAAGAGAAGCAGAGACATTACCCCCTCATAGACCATACGACTGCCCAATCGACCTGATGCCCGGCGCTACTCCTCCCCGTGGGCGTATTTACCCTTTGTCCGCTGCTGAGACCCGGTCCATGTCTGAATATATTGAGGAGAATCTGGCCCGGGGATTTATCCGGAAATCTACCTCCCCGGCGGGAGCAGGCTTCTTCTTCGTCAAAAAGAAGGACGGCTCACTCCGTCCCTGTATAGACTATAGAGGCCTTAACCAGAACACAGTGAAAAATAAATACCCCCTTCCGCTCATTCCTGAATTATTTGACCGTCTGAGGGGGGCTAGAATCTTCACCAAGCTGGACCTCCGTGGGGCGTATAACCTGGTCCGTATCCGTCAGGGGGATGAATGGAAGACGGCATTCAACACCCGGGATGGCCACTATGAATACCTTGTAATGCCCTTCGGTCTCTGTAACGCTCCCGCCGTCTTTCAAGAGTTGGTCAATGACATCTTCCGTGACCTTCTCTACTCCTGCGTGGTGGTGTACATGGACGACATCTTGGTCTTCTCTCCGGATCTTCTCACTCACCGGAGGGACATTCGTCAGGTCCTGCTCAGGCTCAGGCAGAACCACCTCTACGCTAAATATGAGAAGTGCCTCTTTGAGCAGACCTCGCTTCCGTTTCTGGGCTACATAATCTCTCAGACCGGCCTACGAATGGATCCTGAGAAACTGTCTGCCATCCAGAAGTGGCCCCGACCAGAGGGGTTGAAGGCTATTCAGCGGTTCCTGGGCTTCGCCAACTACTACCACCTCTTCATTCCGCACTTCTCTTCCCGGACTGCCCCTATCTCTGCGCTCACCCGTAAGGGCGCTAATCCCAGAGAATGGCCGCCCGAAGCAGAGGAGGCCTTCCTTTCCTTAAAACAAGCTTTCTCCTCCGCTTCTGTGCTGCATCGTCCGGACGGCAACAAACAATTCTTCCTAGAGGTTGACGCTTCCTCCTCTGGAGCCGGAGCGGTTCTTACCCAAAAGTCGTCTTCCGGAAGAATGGTAACCTGCGGCTTCTTCTCCAAACTCTTCTCCTCTTCTGAGCGCAATTATTCTATAGGAGACCGAGAATTATTGGCCATTAAGCTGGCACTGGAGGAGTGGCGTTACCTGCTCGAGGGGGCTCTTCACCCGGTAATAATTTACACAGACCACAAGAACTTGGCTTACCTCCAGAGCGCCCAGAGACTTAACCCGCGCCAAGCACGTTGGTCCTTGTTCTTCGCCCGCTTTGATTTCATTCTTCATTTTCGCCCGGCAGACAAAAACATCAAAGCTGATGCCTTGTCCCGATCCTTTTTGGTCTCTGATCTTGAGGAGGAGCCTAAGCACATCATCGACCCCGCCAGAGTAATGCAGGTGGCCCCCGTGAATCTAAATCATCTTCCACCCGGAAAGACGTTTGTAACAGTACCTGATCGTGAGAAGGTCCTACACTGGGGACACTCGTCTAAGCTAGCTGGCCACGCTGGTCAGAAGAAAACCCTCCAGCTTATTACCCGGCATTACTGGTTGCCTACCTTGCACAAGGACGTAATAGACTTTGTTTCAGCCTGTGTGTCCTGCGCCCGCAACAAGGTTCCGAGACACCTGCCAGCCGGCCGCCTTCTTCCTCTTCCTGTACCTGCAGCCCCGTGGCAGCATATAGCTATGGACTTTATAACGGACCTCCCTGTCTCTGCCGGTTGTACGGTCATTTGGGTGGTCGCTGACCGCTTTTCCAAGATGGCTCACTTCATTCCCCTGCCGGGTCTTCCGTCTGCATCTGAGTTAGCTAAAGACTTTATCCATCATGTTTTCAGTCTTCATGGTCTTCCTCTCCACATTGTATCCGACCGAGGGGTTCAGTTCACCTCTCGCTTTTGGCGAGCCATGTGTAAATTGCTGGGGGGTCACCTTGGACTTTTCTTCTGCTTATCACCCACAGTCCAATGGCCAAGTAGAGCGGATCAACCAAATTTTAACCAGTTTCCTCCGGCACTTTGTTAATGCTCACCATTCCGATTGGGTGGATCTTTTACCGTGGGCCGAATTTTCCTACAATAATCACGAGAGCGAATCTTCCACCAAATCCCCGTTTTTTGTAGTCTTCGGTCAGCATCCTCGGATCCAGTTTCCCGTCTCCACCTCGGTGGACAATCCGGCTGCGGAATCTCTCGTTAGCGAATTTTCCTCCATTTGGGAGAGTACCCGATCCGCACTTCTTCGGTCATCCGAGCGGATGAAAGAACAGGCTGACAAAAGACGTCTGGATCCACCACAATTCCGTCCTGGAGATAAAGTCTGGCTCTCGTCCAAATATGTCCGGCTCAAGATTCCTTCCTACAAGTTAGGGCCTCGGTTCATCGGCCCACTGGAAGTTATCAAACAAATCAACCCGGTGGCCTATAAATTGAAACTCCCGGCCAACTTGCGGATCCCTAACTCCTTCCATGTATCTCTCCTCAAACCCGTGGTACTTAACTCTTTTTCCAAGTCTACAGGTACGCCTCCTGCTCCGGTTTCCGCTGAAAACGAGTTTGAGGTAGAGAACATTCTGGCCACCAAAAGGGTAAGAGGAAAGTCCTTTTTTCTAGTGGATTGGAAGGGGTTTGGTCCTGAGGAGAGAACGTGGGAGCCCCGGGAGAACATCCATGTCCCTCTCATCCTTGATAAATTTCTCTCTGGCCTAAAAAAGGGGGGGCCTAAAGGGGGGGGTACTGTAGCGTCGGCGTCCCTGCCTCCTGCTAGGCAGGGACGCCGTTCCCCTCACCTCTCCGCTCCGTGCCCAGCGTCTTCCTCCCGCTCTGCTGGCAGCACACGCTGCGCTTCCCAGCCACTGTGCTTAGGGCGTGCGCGCGCTCCCCCTCTCTTAAAGGGGCCGCGCGCGCCGTCCTAAGGAGTCCCCGGCCAATGGCCGGAGGATCTCACCATATATAAGGCACCTCCTCCAAAATGGAGGTGCCCGAGCAATGCTGTTGCAAAGCCTATCTACTCTGCTTCAGCCCTCAGGTCCCGTTACCAGATACCTGCCAGTTACCTGCCAGATTCCTGCTTGACACCTGCCTGATACCTGTCTATCTGCTTGCATTCCTGCGGTCCGACAGTCTGCCTTCCAGCACCTGCCAGTCTGTCTATGGATCTGTCTGCCCGCTCACCTGGGAGCGCCCACCTGCTACCTGCCTGCTAGCCTACCTGGAGGCTCTGCCGTCACTTGCTGTGACCACCTGCCAGCCAGCCGTGAGACTCCTACCCGCTCACCAGGGAGCGCTCACCTGCTTCCCGCCTGCTAGCCTACCTGGAGGCTTAGCCGTCACTTGCTGTGACCACCTGCCTGTCCAGAGACTCTTGCCCGCTCACCTGGGAGCATCCACCTGCTACCTGCCTGCTAGCCTACCTGGAGGCTCTGCCGTCACTTGCTGTGACCACCTGCCTGTCCAGAGACTCTTGCCCGCTCACCTGGGAGCGCTCACCTGCTACATGCCTGTTAGCCTACCTGGAGGCTCTGCCGTCACTTGCTGTGACCACCTGCCTGTCCAGAGACTCTTGCCCGCTCACCTGGGAGCGCTCACTTGTTACCTGCCTGCTAGCCTACCTGGAGGCTCTGCTGTCACTTGCCGTGACCACCCGCCTGTCAAGAGACTGTTCCCGTCACTTGCCGTGTCCGTTCTGTCCTTCTACCCTGAGACTGTTCTTGTCACCTGCCGTGTCTACCTTCCCGCCTTCCCTGGGAGCCACCTGCCTCCTTACAAAGACTGCCCCTTTGTATAATAGCTCAGAGGTTCCACCTCCCAGACCCGTTACAAAAGGTAACTTAAAATCTGAGAGAGAAAGAAGAGTCTCAGAATATAAACTCATGGTGACCTTTGACACCTTCAGAGCAGGAATGAATGTGTTGCATGGATTTATGTCATTCTACATCAACTAAGGAATGTGCTCATCAGATCTGTGGGGTCATCACAACCCTGGACCAAGTCACAGGACAATAAAACTTTCACACTCCTTATCTATTAGCTGCTAAAATATTTATAGCCAGAACGGTTTATCTCTCCCATAGTAATAGCTCTGCTTTCCGTCACCTGTCTCATCTATTGCAGCATTTCTGTGTCCTATTGTGTATAAATATGTGACTCTTCAGATTTTGCGCTATACTAGCCTGATGAAGAGGCCTGAGTAGTCTCGAAAGCTTGCAACTTGTTACCATCTTTTCAGTTAGCCATTAAAAGGTATCATCCACTGAGGGCTCTCAAATCTAAATATTTTTCAATTTACAATGATCATTTTTATGTTTTATTGTTCTCAATGCATTCCACAATATATTGAATAAAGATTTGCAACTGGAATATTTCATTCAGTGATATCTAGGATGTGTTATTTTAGTGTTCCCTTTATTTTTTAAAGCAGTATATATATGAATATGTATATTATAGTGAACATGGTAAATAAAAAAAACAGTTGTGGAGTTGAACTTTTTTTGCAATTTCAACGCAGTTGGAATTTTTTCCTGCTTTCCAGTGCATTGCATCACATGATTAAATGAAAGATGTCATTCAAAAGTACAACTCGTCATGTAAAAAATAAGCTCTCATATGGTTATATGGATGGAAAATTAAAAAAGTTTTGGCTCTTGGAAGGCGGAGAGGAAAAAACAAAAACACGGAAAATCGCAAGGTTGTAAAGGGGTTAAAATCCGCTGAGAGCAAAGCTACATAGGAGACTAGATGAACAGGTGGGTCCCTGGCGGCTTCCACCTGCCAGCTTATGGAGTGACAGGTCTCTCCGTATACTGTACATGCATGCAGGGAGAGACCTGTCAATCCAGGATTGTTGGCAGGGAGAAGCCGACGGAATCCCATCTGTGAGACTAGTCTCCTGTGTGTCTCGGTTCCTGTTGACTTTTACAATATGTTTTTCTCTGAAATGTCGAAGCGTTTAGGAGTCAAGAATACCTGTCTGAAATTATACAGCCAGCGTCTCATACATAATGCCTGTGGGTCACGCATCAGCTGTCAGGTTTACTTTATGGCTGGAATCACACCAGCGTATGGCATCTGATGCGAGAGCTTTGGATGCGATATTCTAATGACGCTCGGCTCCAGCTCTACTCCGAGCGGAAGCTGAGTGTCATGCTACTGTGATGCGATTCTCTTGCATGAGAAGATAGGAGCACATCTGTGGAGCAAACAGAGAAAGTAATTTCTCCATCTCCTCCATGGCCTGACTCGGGGTAGATTGGACTGCAGTGGGATGACAACTGAGTGCAGTCTGATGTTTCACTCGCACCCATAGACTTGTATGGGTACGAGTGAATCGAGTCTTGCGGCAAATCGCAGTATGCTGCGATTGTTCTCTCATGCCGAATCTGTATGAGAAAATAATCGCTGATCTGAGCTGCCCCATATAATAACACTGGGCAGAGTGCTATGCGATGTTTTATCGCATAGCACTTGGCTGTGTTGTACGGTAGTGTAACGTTGGCCTAACAGACATGATCATCTTGTAGGTCACGAAGACCATGAATGTCATAATAGTGTTTCCAACACATTAACAAAGGGGAGAGCATTTACTATATACACTCGCCTACTGTATGTGGTGAGAAACAAGTGGTAGAAATGACAAAAGCAATACAATTATGTACGATCAACCCAGATCTGATGACTGATATGTCTATTGTTAGCTCCATTTCTTTCCTTGAAGGTTAACTCTATCATTGTGTTTATAGCAGTAATAATAAGAAGAATGCCAATCATATTGTTTAGCGGTTCTTCAAAGGGAAAATTATAAGAAACATGCATATTCATTGCCTTGTTTGAGGACTAATGTCTTTTGATTTCCGGCGTTAGGCTCATTACATGAACTGTTTTCCTGGAATCTTTTCTTGCTGTTTACTCTTAGAGGACATCTGTATATGTTGCAGCAATGATTGCCATGTACAAGTTATTTTTTCCTTGAAGGCAATTTTACGAAATGCATGATAAATGGGTACAAAGAGACAAGAATTATCTCCACTGCTCTATTTCCTGTTGAGGAAGGGAAGTTACATCATTTCTTTGAGCTTTCTCCCACTTGCCAACGCTTTCATGTAATTAATATCATAAATGTTTACTCTAATTATAAACGGCCCATTTCTAAAAAAAAACATCTCGGAATATGATATAGTTACCAGACCACATTTATGGAGTAAGAACGTCAGTCTAAAGGCAGACAGTAGTTTGGATGTATGTACTGTTCACAATAAAATTAAAAATAGGGAATTTAATTCCAGAATGTAATCAAGAATAGTGTCTTAAGAAAGAGAAGTTATAGGAAGACGACCACCACATTGAAGTTCACTTTATGATTGGTTGTAAATTAGCAAAAATATTTGTAAACCTTTTAATGAAAATTCATTATGGTAATTATGATTGCTCACTTGAATGGGGATAATAGTGACCTACTTCTATAAATGACAGCCCGGTTTGCATTATAGGAAGGGAAAAAGAGGCTACAAAGGCCTTAATCCCTTTACAACCCAAGGTGGTTTGCACGTTAATGACCAGGCCAATTTTTACAATTCTGACCACTGTCACTTTATGAGGTAATTACTCTGGAGTGCTTTAACGGATCCCCCTGATTCTGAGACTGTTTTTTCGTGACATATTGTACTTCATGATTGTGGTAAAATTTCTTCGATATCACTTGCGTTTATTTGTGAAAAAAATGGAAATTTGTCGAAAATGTAGAAAATTTTGCAATTTTCAAAATTTGAATTTTTATCCCCTTAAATCAGAGAGATATGTCGCACAAAATAGTTAATAAATAACATTTCTCACATGTCTACTTTACATCAGCACAATTTTGGAACCAAATTTTTTTTTTATTAGGGAGCTATAAGGGTTAAAAGTTGACCAGCAATTTCTCATTTTTCCAACAAAATTTACAAAACCATTTTTTTAGGGACCACATCATATTTTAAGTCACTTTGAGGGGTCTTTATGACAGAAAATACCAAAAAGTGACACCATTCTAAAAACTGCACCCCTCAAGGTGCTCAAAACCACATTCAAGAACTTTACTAACCCTTCAGGTACTTCACAGGAATTTTTGGAATGTGGAAGAAAAAAATTAACATTTAACTTTTTTCACAAAAATTTTACTTTAGACCCAAGTTTTTTATTTTAGCAGGGGTAGCAGGAAAAAATGGACCCCAAAATTTGTTCTGCGATTTCCCCTGGGCATGCAGATACCCCATATGTGGGGAAAAACCACTGTTTGGGCGCACGGCAGGGTTCAGAAGGGAAGGAGCGCCATTTGACATTTTGAATGTAAAATTTGCTTGAATAATTAGCGGACGCCATGTTGCGTTTGGAGAGCCCCTGATGTGCCTAAACAGTGGAAACACCCCACAAGTGACACCATTTTGGAAACTAGACCCCTCAGGGAACTTATCTAGATGTGTGGTGAGCACCTTTAACCCCCAGGTGCTTCACAGAAGTTTATAACATTGAGCCGTAAAAATAAAATGTTCACATTTTTCCCACAAAAATGTTTTTCAGCCCCCACTTTTGCATTTTCATAAGGGTAAGAGAAGAAATTGCACTATGCAGTTTGTTGTGCAATTTCTCCTGAGTTTGCAGATACCCCATATGTGGGGGAAAACCACTGTTTGGGCGCACGGCAGGGTTCGGAAGGGAAGGAGCGCCATTTGACTTTTTGATTGTAAAATTTGCTTGAATAATTAGCGGATGTGCCCCTGATGTGCCTAAACAGTGGAAACCCCCCACAAGTGACACCATTTTTTCAAACTAGACCCCTCAGGGAACTTATCTAGATGTGTGGTGAGCACCTTGAACCCCCAAGTCCTTTACAGAAGTTTATAACATGGAGCAGTGAAAATAAAAAAATCAAACTTTTTCCACAAAAATGATGTTTTAGCCCCAATTTTTTCATTTTCACAAGGGTAAGAGGAGAAAATGGACCCCAAAAACTTTTGTGCAATTTCTCCTGAGTACGCCAATACCCAATATATGGGGAAAATACAGTGTTTGGGCGCACGGCAGAGTTCAGAAGGGAAGGAGCACTGTGCGACTTTTTGAACGCAAAATCGGCTGGAATCGAGAGTGGACGCCATGTCGCGTTTGGAGAGCCCCTGATGTTCCTAAATAGTGGAAACTCCCCACAAGTGACCCCATTTTGGAAACTACACCCCTCAAGGATTTTATCAAGGGGTATAGTTAACATTTTGAACCCAGAGGTACGACACAGAATTTGATAACATTAGGTCATCATATTGAATAAGTTGTCATTAGTCTTGAGCGCAAGTGCTCACTACTTGAGTTTGCATCGGGTACTCAGGTATGCACCATGTATTGCGTGTGCTCAAGTGAAATGCTAGAGTCCCCTCCCGCATGTTTCACGGCTATTAGACACTCAAAAAAACCATGCGGGGATCGCTCGTGCATGGCAGGCAATCCCCGCAAGGTTTTTATGGCCGCGAAGCTTATGGGGCGGAGACTCGAGCACCCGCGATACTCAATGCATACCCGAGCACCCGAAGCAAACTCAAGTAGCGAGCACTTTCGTTCAACACTACTTGCCATATCGTCATCTTTTTTTTTTTTTTTTTTAACTTTTGAAAAAAAAAACAACCCTAACCCCAATCCTAACATTAGCACAACCCTAACCCCAACCCCAGCCCTAGCGTTTATTTTTTACGCCATTCCTCGTGCGGTATAAGTGATTAGACGACTTTATTCTTCGGGTCGGTGCGACTACAGAGATACCAGAATCATATCGGGTTTTTTATGATTGACAGCTGTCACACACTAAAAGACACATATTTTGTAAAATCTAGCTTTTGCATCGCCATATTTTGAGAGCTATAATTTTTCCATATTTTGGCCGACAGAGTCATGTAATGGCTTGTTTTTTGCGGGATGAGTTGACGTTTTTATTAGTGCCATTTTCAGGCATGTAACATTTTTTGATCGCTTTCTATTCCGGCTTTTGGGAGGCAGAATAAACAAAAAACAACAATTCAGGAATTGTTTTTTTTTTATTTTTTTATTCTACTCCGCGTGTGGTAAAATTGATAAGGTAGCTTTATTCTTCGGGTCAGTACGTTTACAGCGGTACCATATTTATATCGTTTTTCTATGTTTTGGCGCTTTTACACAATAAAAGCTATTTTATAGAAAAAATTATTTTTTTGCATCGCTTTATTATGAGAGCTATAACTTTTTTATTTTTTGGCTGATGGAGCTGTATGGTGGCTTGTTTTTTGCGGGACAAGATGACGTTTTCAGCGGTACCATTTTTATTTATATTCATCTTTTTTATCGCGTGTTATTCCATTTTTTGTTTGGCGGTATGATGATAAAGCATTGTTTTTTGCTTCGTTTTTTTATTTCTTTTTTTTACCGTGTTCACTGAAGGGGTTAACTAGTGGGACAGTTTTATAGGTCAGGTCGTTCCGGACGCGGCGATACCAAATATGTGTACTTTTATTGTTTTTTTTTTGTTTTTTTCATAATAATATTTATTGATGGGTACATTATATTTTTATTTTTTGTGGATTATTTTTTTTATTTTTTTTTTTATATTTTTACATTTTTTTTTTCACTTTCTGACAGTTTTTATATTTGTTTACTTTGTCCCACTATGGGACTTTCACTTTTTTTATTCTGATCGCCCGCATAGCATAGGAATGGAGCACCATACCTGTGCTATGCAGGCTGTCAGCGCTGCACAGTGAGAAGATAGTTTAGTCATGTACTGCGCATGACCAAAAAATCTTCCTGCTGTCTGGTGACCCGGATGTTGCCATGACGACATCGGGTCGTCATGGCAACATCCAGGAAGCCGCGGCAGACAGCGCTGGAGGCCGGAAGAGGAGGTGAGTATACCGATCACCTCCCCTTAGCCACCGCAATGCTGCGATCGACTTCGATCGCAGCATTGCGGGGGTTAATGTGCCGGGAGAGGTGCGGGACCGCTCCCTGCACATTGTCACAGCTGACACCCAGCGACGATCGCACTCGCACAGCCTGTGTGCGCGCGCGATCGCCATGACGTACTAATACGGGTCAGGCTCTTAAGGCCCAGGGCACAGACGTGTATTAATACGTCATGGGCTTTAAAGGGGTTAAGGTAACCACTTAAAGGGGTATTTTGAACTTGTCTCTGAGCAGCTAAGTGCTATGCAGTCTCCTTACTTCTTGGTTTCTAGCAGGGCGGGCTCTCCTCCTTGAGTGACAGCTCTGGTGAGTAGTAGAGCTGTAGTATTAGTAGAACTATAAAGCTCAGCACAAGTTCTGCTATAACACATGTTGTACAATGAAATGGTAGCGACATATTGTAACATTGGCCATAATGATTTGCTATGGTGTCGCATTGTGACCTGTGGCATTCTGCGACACAGAATCGCAAATGTTTCCAAATGTGTTGGATTTTCTATTGCTAGTCAATAGTCGCGTTCAGAGAATTGCTGTTGCGCGACACATTCGCGGCTTGTAGCCCTGGTCTTAAGCGTCAGTCACACGTTCAGTGTTTGGTCAGTATTTTACCTCAGTAAAAAACAGGAGTGGGTGATAAATACTGAAGTGGTGAGGTGTTTCTATTATACTTTTCCTATGATTGTTCCACTCCTGGTTTTGGCTTACAAATACTGATGTAAAATACTGACCAAATACTGAACATGTGAATGTGGCCTTATAAGAAATCTATAAATTTGACTTTATGATACATAGTCTGTTATAATATTTATCGACCATTACACACACATTTAATTTGCAGTTACACAAACAGCAACTATAGACTATTTATGGTCAAGAAAAATTAGTACACCCAGATTTGGGCTTTTACTTTCTACCATTTATAGCACAGTGATAGAATTGAATTTTTGAGTTTGATGAATCAAAAACCTATCCATTTACTGAGTGCATTTGGTTGGTATGGTGTGAGAAGCTGAGATTAATAAATATTAATGTGGAAAATATGTTTATGCTAAATAGTTATTAAGTGTGTAAATAATCTTGTATTCAGGTCCATATTTTTTTGTAAGTAAAGCACACCATTATAGACAAGAGCATGGAAAAAAATCCATGTCAACAGATCGCTAATATATGAATATACTGTTGAAAGGCAGAACTACGAGTTTCCTTCTGAGTTATATTTACACATGAGCTATACATGCGCCTGGGAAATAAATGGCACTTAAAAACTTATCTACAGAAAAAAATTGTGACTTGTAAGTTAATAATGAGAGATATAGTATTTCTGTACCAAAGTATTTTTAACCTTGTAATTGGAAATCTAGAGACTTAATATTTCAAAAACCAGGAGGTGATGAAAGAATCAAACTCCCATTATACATGTAAGCACAGAGTACATGCTTTTCATTTTAGGGCTATTTCTATGAATACATGAGAAAAACACTTTGATGGATTTATTGAACTCTTACTTCACTCTGAAATAGTAGTGTGGTGGGAAAAAAAATAAGAAATTTAGGATTTGACGGAACCACAACTTCATATGAAATCTTTTTGGAGCACATCAAATCTTTACAAAATACTTGCATAACCATAGATGGATACAATGGCAAACATATCGTCTACCAGCTATACGGCCCATGGAAAAAAGGAGTTCATTTCAGGATGACCAATTTGTAGAGCCACTACATAGAGAAGACATAAGCAAGACTCCCTTTCCCCAAGAGCGCCGCAACAGTAACATTAAGAGGGACAAAACACCCATAGGATCATTAAATCCGCCTGTGCTATAAGTCATGGGAAGGAAAATGGTGAGGGGCAAATCAAGCACTGGGCCTTCATGTCCTGAATGAGGATGGAAATGCATAGCCCCCAACCATCCCAGATCAAGGACTGTCCTGATTTGAGGGAGCTGTCCCACTATCCCGGAAGGTCAGGGCTATGTCCCGACTTCCACTCACTCTGTATGTCTCCTGTCCTTCCGTCTTCACTGCTCCATACTTTTCCCTCCTCTTCCCTGGGTCTGTGTAGAAGGGCTGGCATCTCTCTACTCTCTACAGACTTACATTCAATTAAATAAACAATTATTTTCTTTTCTTAAGATGTGACCTCACAAGGATTCAAACGCCCCAACATGCAACATTGGAAGCAGTAGAAAAAGTTACAAGCCACAGTCCTAAATGTTCATTGTATTCCTAAATTACAGGCAGAGTGTATTGGTACATAGAAATACAACTCTATATACTGGTGCATTTCTATCTACCTATATATTAGAGGTACAATAAAAGTCTGATGTTTTTATCTTCCTATAAAATTACTAAAAAAATATGAAAAGCAATTACAATAATGACATTGTAAAACACATTAAAAACACTGCTTCAAATCAGCAACAAAAGTGCATCAATTAAAGGGGAAAATGCATAAAAAATGCACTAACTAGAGAAAATTGTTATTGCATAGTTTGGTGGGGACACCTTCAGAAAGAAAACAGTAAATACATAAAGTATGAACACTGCCTTACACAAAAAAGCAAGATCTCATAGTAAAGCTTACATAAAAATATTGCTGCTAGAACAAAAAAAATAAGGAGACACTCCCTCTGTCTGGAGAAAAGAAGACTCAGTCTCCAGAAGAGACAGGCCTTCTTTACCATGAGAACTATTAATCTGTAGAATAGTCTACTGTAGGAGCTAGTCACGGCAGGAACTGTTGATGGTTTTAAAAAAGGTTTAGGTGTTTTATTTGTACAAGAAAAAAATAAGTCTTATGTAAATGTGTAAAATTCTTATTCTCAATGTTAATCCAGTTGATCAACATTCGGGATTAAGAAGTTAAAACTTACTCTTTTCGGGCATACTGGAACATGCACTATGGTTGAACCTAAACACTTTCCCTTTATCCAGTAGTGTAACTCCAATGGCGGGAGGCCAAGCCACTGCTATGAGGCCCATGAGCCGGGGGGGACCCGATGTCAGCACACACATCGGGCCCCCCCTCCACCCGTCATCGCTCACACAGAATGATGGGGGTGGAATAATTTGCTGATGCTCCCCCCTCCTTCATCACTGCTGGGACTCCCCTCCAGCTGTCAGCGCGAGCAATGATGATGGAGGAAGGAGCGTCAGCAAACGCTTCCAACCCCATCATTCTTCCTCGGCATCAGAGCAGCGGGCGCGATGACATCATTACCGTGCACCCGCTGTTCTGACATGTGCAGCGCTTCCCACCACAGGCTCAGCAGACTGGAGCAGCGGGTATAACCAGGAGAGGTGAGTATTGTGTTTATTTTTTTAAATCAGTGACTATGAATACATAATAGTGTATTGATGTGTATTATATTGTATGGAGGACCATGGGAGGCGCATTATATTGTATACAGGACTATGGAGGGCGCATTATATTGTATACAGGACCATGGGGAGTGCATTATATTGTATGGAGGACAATAGGGAGAGCATTATATTGTATGGAGGACCATGGGGGGCACATTGTATTGTATACAGGACCATGGGGGTACATTATATTGTATACAGGATCATAGGGATGCATTATATTGGATACAGGACCATGGGGGGTGCATTATATTGTACGGCGGACAATAGGGGGTGCATTATATTGTATAGAGGAACATGGGGAGAGCATTATACTATATGAAGGATTATGGGGGCGCATTATATTCTATGGAGGACCATGGGGAGTGCATTACATTACATGGAGGACCATGAGGAGTGAATTATACTATATGGAAGATTATGGGGGAAGCATTATACTATGTGGAAGGTTATGTGGGGCCATTATAATACTTGAAGGGCTATGTGGAGGGTCATTATACTGTATGCAAGCAATTATACAGTGTAAAGGTTTGTGTGGAAGGCTGTGTGGGGGCCATAATACTGTTTGGAGGGCTAGTGCGGGCCATTATACATGATTTCTATGTACGCCCCTGCCTTTATCCTTTCCAATCCCTTGGTCGAACTTCAACATGTCTTTTTTCACCCATACTAACTATGTAACATAGCTAGCTAAACATCCGACTAACCACAATTTGCATCCCAACCACTGTGTGGCCACATACAGGTACATACAAAGTAAACATCTCCCGACAGAATATCGTAAAATAGTCTTTATTCTTTTTCATGCTGGGGTGACATTCATTTTGGAAATATTAGACCAAGAGTAAAAGTAAAGATCACAGCTATAGATGTTCTGTGCCATTAAGTAACACATTATGTGCATTATTAATGCTATTATAGAGTATGTGGACAGGGAAGTGTATTTCCTGCAAACTACATTTGGACCTGTTAATGTGATAGTAAGGAAAAGTATACTTTTGTAAAAAAAAAATTCTCCCTATGGGGTGAATGATGTGATATTTGAAATAATGCAATGCTTTCCTGGTCCTTGAGGCTAATTGAATGGTAATTGTAGAGCTGCCGAGCTGTTTTATAATTAATCAGTACAAAATAAAACAATTTACTTAAAAGGCCCTGTAATCTATTCTGTGCTGCTCGTGGGCATTTGCTCAGATCATGCCTGTTTTTGTTTGAGCAATTAAACTCAGTAAATATGACTCCTTGGTATGACAGCTAAGGGCAAATTATCAAATGATTGAGAAACACAATTCAATGTAGGAACTGTATGGTGGGTTATATTGGCATAGAACTACTGACAGATGTGGACCTCTTATTAAGTGACAGTCCACACTTATATCCATGTCAGATTAGGAGATTGTCATACATTTATATATTATGCAGTGCTACCGACCAATTTAACCAGCATAAACTGTGAAAAATAGCTTTAAAGGGAATCTGTCACCAGGTTTTTGCTACCTCATCTGAAAGCAGCATAATGTAGGGGCAGAGATCCTGATTCCAATGATATATCACTTTGTTTACTGGGTTCAGCAGTTGTGACACAATCAGAGTTTTTAGAGTCAGCATGTAGAAGAGCTCATAGAGCTCACCCCACCCACATCAGGTTCTTTATGTACATAGTCTATTGACAGTCAGCTGCTTATCAGAGGGGGGGGTGGTCAGACCACTTGGCACAAGGGAGATAGTCTGGGCAATGATAATCTCCAGGTGATAAATCATTCATTGTATGGAAATAACAGCACACAGCCAAATAAGTGAC
Organism: Phyllobates terribilis; assembly: GCF_046119375.1. NCBI lineage: Eukaryota > Metazoa > Chordata > Amphibia > Anura > Dendrobatidae > Phyllobates > Phyllobates terribilis. The sequence continues at coordinate 85,447,754 of NW_027362768.1, read as the reverse complement.
ACATCTCTGAAATCTGAGCCTCAGCCCCCAACCTCATACTGTCCTCAGATTACATAGCAAAAACCTGCTGACAGATCCCCTTTAAGTACTAGTACACAATTTTTGTTAATGGTTTTGTACAGTTCTAGCAAACTTTTCACATAAGAAAACCTATATAAAGAATGTGCAGGGCTCAACATGTTAAAAAAAATAGATGTATTTTATTTTTTTCAACAGTATTTAAAAATATATATTGAATACACAAAGTTTAGACATTAAAAATACTATAGCTCAGTGAGCAATGACACCATCCACCCCTGACGAAGCATGATGCGAAACTTGCGTCGGGAGTGTTCTCTTTGATTGGTGAGGTTCCTCCATGCCACTGTGCAATTTTACTATTACGTGACACCATTATTTCATTCTTATTTATTGTCTCTTTGAATATTTGTAACTAAATGCTTGACATTTATATTTTGGATTCATACATTGCGTGTATCCGTCTTAAGACTCTATACTTTATATTCCACTAACCTTTTATACTTGATCTGTCTTTAATTTGTATTGGATGGATAGTGTCATTGCCCACCGATCTATACTATTTTAATGTATAATCTTTGTATGTTCAATATATAATAGATTTGAGAAACACAGAGTTTTTTTATAGGCATAAGACATTCAAATTTTACTACAACATATAAAATTACACATAAAATACAATATAAGGTGACAATATATAGATGGTGGCCAAGAAAGATATTCACTGGAGAAGAGAGCCGGTAAAAGAAGTCCCCATAGTCCCAAAAGATTCATACAGCAAGATAATATATGTACTGAAACCAATAGTAGTAGTGTATTGGTATATATCGGAGCACAATCGTAAGTGTGTTTCCTAAAAAAGTAATTATTGCTGAAGAAAGGGACTATCAAAGGGGCAAGTCCTACATGTTAGGCAGCCTTACCCAGTGAAAATCAATCACAAGCCAGTGATAATAGCCACAAAATGGCAGACCCCCCTCCACATTCCCCTTGAGGAAGCGGCCAGTTTTGGGCCGTAAAACGCGCATCGGGGCTTGCTACTGCGCGGCTATTATCACTAGCCAGTGTTTGGCTTCTCACTGGGTAAGATGACCTAATGCTAACATTTGTCCCTATGGTTATCCCTCTTCTCAACAGTAATTATTCTATTCTTATTATTGGACTATCTTACTGTATGGATTTTGGGATCATGAGGACCTCTACTACTAGTTATTTCCTGCAGTGTACATCTTCCTTGGCCACCACCTGTATACTGGGGGTCTGCCATTTTGTGGCTATTATCACTGGCTTGTGATTGATTTTCACTGGGTAAGGCTGCCTAACATGTAGGACTTGCCCCTTTGATAGTCCCTTTCTTCAGCAATAATTACTTTTTTCGGAAACACACTTACGATTGTGCTCCGATATATACCAATACACTACTACTATTGGTTTCAGTACATATATTATCTTGCTGTATGAATCTTTTGGGACTATGGGGACTTCTTTTACCGGCTCTCTTCTCCAGTGAATATCTTTCTTGGCCACCATCTATATATTGTCACCTTATATTGTATTTTATGTGTAATTTTATATGTTGTAATAAAATTTGAATGTCTTATGCCTATAAAAAAACTCTGTGTTTCTCAAATCTATTATATATAACATGAGTTGGCATGATTTGGTGCTCAGGGTTAGTCTTTCTTTCCCTCAGATACGCCAATCTAGCTATAAAAGGGTTAAATTGTTGATGCTATGTTCAATATATATATATTTTTTAAATACTGTTTAATAAAATAAAATACATATATTTTCTTAACATGTTGAGCCCTGCACATTCTTTACTGTATATAGGTTTTCTTGAAATGATTATGCTTACTGTCCCTTTACCTTTTGCTCATAATACCAATGTAGGTTTGTTTTTACATTAAAGTTCTGGATATGTTGTTCAAACAAAATGTTAAAAACAGTAAAAGCGGTGCCACAAGTCTCCTAACAAGACCTCAACATGCTCAAGGCACATATGAGGCTGCAGAGCTTGGGTCTGGACACTGGTCTGCAGGTGTCTACACCAAACTACAGCAGAAAAAACACAGTATTTACCATGAACTCAGCTTAAATGTCCAAGCAAATGTGATTTGATTTCATAAAAACTCTGACCACTGTGCGTTTAAAGACGCTGTTAGGCTCGGCAGTTTTGATGCATTTTTCCACTATAGGCTTCTATGTGGAGCCAGGAAAAATGCATTTAATTATTACAATTGCGTTTTTAAGTGAAGAATCTAAACTTTTTCTGTACTATTAAAAAAAGCATTTAAAACGCTGCTTTAAGACAGCACCAAAAATGCCTCAAATAAAAGCGAAAAAACACATTAAAAACCCACAATAATCAGAAAAGATTATTATTGCGTAGCGTGGTGCAGATGTGTCACCCCAGGCCTGGATGCCACAAATATTAAAGGCTGTGTCTGAGAGCAGGAGGGAGGTTCCCTGGTTAGGGACAATTAGCATACAGCACCTCCTGTCCCAGGCCAGTAGGGGGAGCTGGCTGCCCCTATAAAAGCTGGAACTGGGGGCAGGGTTAGGGAGAACTGGACGACCTAGCTCAGGACTGAGACTAGTCCCAGAGAAGGAGGGACAGTTCAGCTGTAGCCGAGGAGTCCGTGAGGCAGAGGAGAGACTGCAAGCCAGGGACAGAGGCGACGAGAGCCAGTCCTGGCAGAGAACCAATCCAACCGGACATTGGGGTCCGAGGCTGTAAAGACTCTAAGTCCCACAGTAGAGAACCAATCCGTGAGGGATTTCATGTCCTTTGGACTAAGAAGCCCGGAGGCTCCGCCACAACAGAAGGGACCAGCAAGGCCAAGAGAGGCCAAAGGTAAAAGGAACCCAAGTTGCAAGCCATACGGGCGAGAAGTACACGGTCAGCTCAGGGACGTGGGCTATTACACCACGAAAAGGGGGATAGTCAGAAAGAGCATAGAGAGAATGATAGGCCTACACACTCACCCTGACCAGTGGGGCTCGCCTGAATGCTCTCAGACACCCAGGCTCATTCCTAACCGGTACCACTGTTGGGTCATTAATAATACCTACAATAAAGACCCTGGACTGTTTGAAGTGGACTCTGAACTCTTACTATTGCGGCCTGCACTATCACCCCCAGCATCCACCTACACTGCCCTGAGGCTACACTCTTCCCGTGGGGAGTTATCCTACCCCTGTGCTGCACACCAACACCAGCCTCAGCGTTCTGCCCTGCAGCGGCGGTTATCCCTGACCGCAATCCACGGGTGGCGTAGTCGGACATTCAAAACACTGATAAATAGACTGCCACAGTTTGGTCTGACCACCCTGAGCCACGGGATCGGGTTGCCACTACTACCCCCAGCATCGTACAGAAGCCCGGTTCCGGGTACCCCACGGCCCAGGGGGCGAGTCAGCTTTGGCGTAGTCGGCAGGATTGTGACCAACCCGCCACAAACGGTTATTGCGTGCCTGAAAAAGACTTTATACTTACCTGAGTGAAGTTTCCCGCCATTCGGGGCCATTTCCCGCCATCCGGAGCCGTTTCCCGCCATCGGGCGCCATCTTTGGGACGCCGCGCGGGAAGAAGAGGGGCGTGGACGTCAAAAACGCGCGAGACCTGAAGCCCCGCCCTACGCTGAGACGCTGCGCAAGGTCCTGGAAGGAGATCCTGCGGACGCCGACGTCATCACCGAGCGACGCAAGGTCCTCGCCCAGAGCATCGCGAGCGGAGCCGCGGCCTACAGAAGAGGATCGCCGGAAGGTAGGCCACGGTTAACTAGGGGGGAGGAAGATGTCGGACGCGGAGGGACCCTCTACCACCAGCGTAGCCGCTGCAGCTGTGATGCCGTTTTCCATGCCCTATATCCCCGGAGCGGCCTGGCTGCCACAGTATTCCGGCGAGTCGCATACCTTGGGTGACTTTAAAGAAAGGCTGTATAGCCTGTTCAAAGTTTATCCCCTGACAGAAGAACAGAAAGTAAGCATACTGATAGGGCAGTTAACCGGTGCGGCTCAGCGGGAGGTAAAGTCTTGGACAGAAAAGGACTGTAAGGGGGGTTTTGATCCGCCCACAGGACACCTTTGATACCCGTACCTCAGCAGAAATCAAAATGCGGTTCTATGGATGTAAGCAGCGAGCTCAAGATAGCATCAGAGATTATGCCCTAAATTTACAGGAAGCCTTGGGGGCAATTAAGCAAGCTGACCCTGGCAGCGTGCAGGATCCCGATAAACTATTGACTGACCAGTTCATAGAAGGTCTGCTGTCCAGCGCCCACAGAACTCAGCTGCGCCTCATGGCCCTACAGAACCCCGATTTGACTTTTGCACAGTTCAAAGATAGGGCCATCCGGGTGCTCCGAGAACCTGCACCGGGTGGCGCTGTAGCTTCCCGGCGCCCTGCCATCACTTACCACCAGGGGGCGGCGCCCTACCCGTAGACCTTGTGGGGGCTGATGCGCAGGCCCTAAATCCATCCCCGCCTGCAAACCTGCACCATCAGGTCCAAGAACTAACAAAGAGTGTTGCTGCATTGACCAGGACCGTACAGTCGTTACAGATGGACCAGTCCGGAGGATGTCCCGTGACGTCAACAGAGGAGGATCCCGTCGTTCAGAGGGAGGCCCACCGACCGTTACACTGAGGAAGGACAGACGATTTGCCGCCGTTGCAGCCAGCCGGGACATGTAGCCAGGTACTGTACTTTAAATGGGTCCGACCTGGGGCAAAGGGCCAACCCCCAGGCATAAGGTCATCAGGCCCTTCTTAATTGGCATGATAAGTACGTGGGGGGACGCCCAGTTTTACCCGTAGTGCTGGACGGTATCCCCATGAGTGCACTGCTGGATACCGGGTCACAACTAACTACCATCCCCTATGTACTTTTTAAGCAGTATTGGAGTGACACTGACATAACCCGCTATCCAGACAATGACTTGAGCATCATCGCCAGCAATGACCAGCCCGTGCCGCAGGTGGGGTTCAGAGAGATGACCATTAAGATTGGTAAAGTTGAACTGCCGGCTGTAGCGTCGGCGTCCCTGCCTCCTGCTAGGCAGCGACGCTGTTCCCCTCACCTCTCCGCTCCGTGCCCGGCGTCCTCCTCCTGCTCTGCTGGCAGCGCGCGCCGCTTCCCGGCCACTGTGCTTAGGGCGCGCGCGCGCGCTCCCCCTCAAAGGGGCCGCGCGCGCCGTCCTAAGGAGTCCCCGGCCAATGGCCGGAGGACCTCACCATATATAAGGCACCTCCTACAAAATGGAGGTGCCCGAGCAATGTTGTTGCATAGCCTATCACTCTGCTTCAGCCCTCAGGTCCCGTTACCAGATACCTGCCAGTTACCTGCCAGATTCCTGCTTGATACCTGCCTGATACTTGTCTATCTACTTGCATTCCTGCGGTCCGACAGTCTGCCTACCAGCCCTGCCAGTCTGTCTATGGATCTGATTGCCCGCTCACCTGGGAGTGCTCATCTGCTACCTGCCTGCTAGCCTACCTGGAGGCTCTGCCGTCACGTGCTGTGACCACCTGCCTGTCCAGAGACTCTTACCCGCTCACCTGGGAGCGTCCGCCTGCTACCTGCCTGCTAGCCTACCTGGAGGCTCTGCCGTCACGTGCTGTGACCACCTGCCTGTCCAGAGACTCTTACCCGCTCACCTGGGAGCGTCCGCCTGCTACCTGCCTGCTAGCCTACCTGGAGGCTTAGCCATCACTTGCTGTGACCACCTGCCTGTCCAGAGACTCTTGCCCGCTCACCTGGGAGCGTCCACCTGCTACCTGCCTGCTAGTCTACCTGGAGGCTTAGCCATCACTTGCTGTGACCACCTGACTGTCCAGAGACTCTTGCCCGCTCACCTGGGAGCGTCCACCTGCTACCTGCCTGCTAGCCTACCTGGAGGCTTAGCCATCACTTGCTGTGACCACCTGCCTGTCCAGAGACTCTTGCCCGCTCACCTGGGAGCGTCCACCTGCTACCTGCCTGCTAGCCTACCTGGAGGCTTAGCCATCACTTGCTGTGACCACCTGCCTGTCCAGAGACTCTTGCCCGCTCACCTGGGAGCGTCCACCTGCTACCCGCCTGCTAGCCTATCTGGAGGCTTAGCCGTCACTTGCCGTGACCACCCGCCTGTCAAGAGACTGTTCCCGTCACTTGCCGTGACCTCCTGCCCTTCTACCCAGAGACTGTCCCTGTCACTTGCCGTGACCTCCTGCCCTTCTACCCAGAGACTGTCCCCGTCACTTGCCGTGACCTCCTGCCCTTCTACCCAGAGACTGTCCCCATCACTTGCCGTGACTACCTGCCCACCTACCCTGGGAGCCACCCGCTTCCTTACAAGGACTGCCCCTTTGTATCATTGCTCAGAGGTTCCACCTCCCAGACCCATTACAGTTTGCTCGGGCCATGGAACCCGGTGGCACCCAAGCTCCCTCGCTCTCGGACCTATGTCATGAACTGTCCCGTCAGAGGTCCCAACAGGAGTCCATCCTGAGTCATCTGCGGAATGTCAACTCTCGCCTGGACACTCTGACTGCTCCACCAGCAACCACCGCTAGTGCCATGACTCACAGCCCGGTAGCGCCGCTGCCCACCAATACCATGGCATCCTGCCCCGGACCCCGGCTTTCTGCACCTTCTCGCTTCGGAGGCGACCCCGCTCAAGCTCGGGGCTTCATAAACCAGTGCACCCTGCACTTTGAACTCCTGTCCCACCAGTTTATCTAAGACTGGGCCAAAGTAGCCTTCATCATGTCCCATCTCATGGGGGAGGCACTGGCTTGGCTAAATCCTCTATGGGAGAGAGGAGACCCCCTGGTGTCCAACCTGCCAGCCTTTCTCACGGCTTTCCGGAAAGTCTTCGATGAACCCGGACGGAAGACCTCATCCGCATCATCTCTGCTACGCCTCCATCAAGGAAATCTGACCGTGAGCCAATATGCCACACGGTTCCGTACCCTTGCTTCGGAGCTGGCCTGGGATAACGACGCCCTGGTGTCTGTCTTTTGGGAGGGTCTGTCCGGCCGTATTAAAGATGAACTCGCCGGTCGGGACATTCCTACCACTCTCGACGACTTAATAACTCTTGCCACCCGGATTGACATCCGGCTCCAGGAACGCGCCAAAGAGGTCACCCGTGAGAGGAGGTTTCCACGTCTAGCCCCTACCTTTCAGAAATCTGTCACTTCTCCCGCTACTCCCCAGGCGCACTCACCCGAGCCTATGCAGGTCGACCAGACCAAGATGGTCAAGACTCGTCAAGAGTTACGCCGAGCCGAGGGGAGCTGCTTCTACTGTGGCAGTAAGGAGCACCGGATCCGTTCCTGCCCAGAGAGGTCGGGAAACGCCTGTGTCTAGGATCGCTCAGAGAGGTCGTCCTAGACAAGAGTAAACCCTCTCCATCTCTGTTGCTGTCGGTCTCTATCATCTGCGGGGAGAACCGTTATTTTTAACTAGCCCAACTTGACTCTGGAGCTGCCGGAAATCTCATTTCTCAGTCCCTGGTAGAGAAATACCGCATTCCCACCAAACCTCTGGCTGTACCCTTATCTGTCGCTGCCGTGGATGGGGGCCTCTTACCACATCCCATCCAACTCATCACCGAATCCATAACCCTGCAGGTGGGAATGCTGCACTCTGAGAGCATCTTCTTTCATGTTCTGCCTGGACTCTCTCACGCCCTCTTGCTAGGCCTACCTTGGCTTCAGAAACATGCACCCGTGCTTGATTGGCAGACCGGAGAAGTCTTTCGCTGGGGACAGGACTGCCATAAGACTTGTTTAGTTCCCGTCCATCCTGTCCGTCCTTCTCCTACCCCAGCCAATCTACCTGGTCTTCCGGTTCCCTATTGGTCTTATGCGGACGTCTTTTGATAAAAAGGAGGCAGAGACATTACCCCCTCATAGACCATACGACTGCCCAATCGACCTGATGCCCGGCGCTACTCCTCCCCGTGGGCGTATTTACCCTTTGTCCGCTGCTGAGACCCGGTCCATGTCTGAATATATTGAGGAGAATCTGGCCCGGGGATTTATCCGGAAATCGACCTCCCCGGCGGGAGCAGGCTTCTTCTTCGTCAAAAAGAAGGACGTCTCACTCCGTCCCTGTATAGACTATAGAGGCCTTAACCAGATCACGGTGAAGAATAAATACCCCCTTCCGCTCATTCCGGAATTATTTGATCGTCTGAGGGGGGCTAGAATCTTCACCAAGCTGGACCTCCGTGGGGCGTATAACCTGGTCCGTATCCGTCAGGGGGATGAATGGAAGACGGCATTCAACACCCGGGACGGCCACTATGAATATCTGGTAATGCCCTTCGGTCTCTGTAACGCTCCCGCCGTCTTTCAAGAGTTGGTCAATGACATCTTCCGGGACATTCTCTACTCCTGCGTAGTGGTGTACCTGGACGACATCTTGGTCTTCTCTCCGGATCTTCTCACTCACCGGAGGGATGTTCATCAGGTCCTGCTCAGGCTCAGGCAGAACCACCTCTACGCTAAATATGAGAAGTGCCTCTTTGAGCAGACCTCGCTTCCGTTCTTGGGTTACATAATCTCTCAGACCGGCCTACGAATGGATCCTGAGAAACTGTCTGCCATCCAGAAGTGGCCCCGTCCAGAGGGGTTGAAGGCTATTCAGCGGTTCCTGGGCTTCGCCAACTACTACCGCCTCTTCATACTGCACTTCTCTTCCCGGACTGCTCCAATCTCTGCGCTCACCCGTAAGGGCACTAATCCCAGAGAATGGCCGCCCGAAGCAGAGGAAGCCTTTCTTTCCTTAAAACAGGCTTTCTCTTCCGCCCCGGTGCTGCATCGTCCGGATGGCAACAAACAATTCTTCCTGGAAGTGAACGCCTCCTCCTCTGGAGCCGGAGCGGTACTTACCCAAAAGTCGTCTTCCGGAAGAATGGTAACTTGCGGCTTCTTCTCCAAACTCTTCTCCCCTTCTGAGCGCAATTATTCTATAGGAGACCGAGAGTTATTGGCCATTAAGCTGGCACTGGAGGAGTGGCGTTACCTGCTCGAGGGGGCTCTTCACCCGGTAATTATTTACACGGACCACAAGAACTTGGCTTACCTCCAGAGCGCCCAGAGACTTAACCCGCGCCAAGCCCGGTGGTCCTTGTTTTTTGCCCGCTTTGATTTCGTTCTTCATTTTCGCCCGGCAGACAAAAACATCAAAGCTGATGCCTTGTCCCGATCCTTCCTGGTGTCTAGAGGAGGAGCCTAAGCACATCATTGATCCCGCCAGAGTAATGCAGGTGGCTCCCGTGAATCTAAATCGTCTCCCTCCCGGTAAGACGTTCGTAACAGTACCTGATCGGAAGAAGATCCTACACTGGGGTCACTCGTCTAAGCTAGCTGGCCACGCCGGTCAGAAAAAGACCCTCCAGCTTATTACCCGGCATTACTGGTGGCCTACCCTGCACAAGGACGTAATAGACTTTGTTTCAGCCTGTGTGTCCTGCGCCCGCAACAAGGTTCCGAGACATCTGCCAGCCGGTCGCCTCCTTCCTCTTCCAGTACCTGCTGCCCCGTGGCAGCATATAGCTATGGACTTTATAAAGGATCTCCCTGTCTCTGCCGGTTGTACGGTCATTTGGGTGGTCGCTGACCGCTTTTCCAAGATGGCTCACTTCATTCCCCTGCCGGGCCTCCCGTCTGCACCCGAGCTGGCTAAAGACTTTATCCGCCACATCTTCCGTCTCCATAGCCTGCCCCTCCACATCGTGTCGGATCGTGGGGTTCAGTTCACCTCACGCTTCTGGAGAGCCACATGTAAGCTGCTGGACGTCACCCTGGACTTCTCATCCGCTTACCACCCACAGTCCAATGGTCAAGTGGAGCGGATCAATCAGATCCTGACCAGTTACCTCCAGCACTTCGTTAATGCCCACCATTCGGACTGGGTGGATCTCCTACCATGGGCCGAGTTCTCTTACAATAATCACGAGAGCGAATCTTCCTCCAAATCCCCGTTTTTTGTAGTCTTCGGTCAGCATCCTCGGATCCCATTTCCCGTCTCCACCTCGGTGGACAATCCGGCTGCGGAATCTCTCGTTAGCGAATTCTCCTCCATTTGGGAGAGTACCCGATCCGCACTCCTTCAGTCGTCCGAGCGGATGAAAAGACACGCTGACAAAAAACGCCTGGATCCTCCACAATTCCATCCTGGAGATAAAGTCTGGCTCTCGTCCAAGTATGTCCGGCTCAAGATTCCTTCCTACAAGTTAGGGCCTCGGTTCATCGGCCCACTGGAAGTTATCAAACAAATCAACCCAGTGGCCTATAAATTGAAACTCCCGGCCAACTTGCGGATCCCTAACTCCTTCCATGTATCTCTCCTCAAACCCGTGGTACTTAACTCTTTTTCCAAGTCTACGGGTACGCCTCCTGCTCCGGTTTCTGCTGAAAACGAGTTTGAGGTAGAGAACATTCTGGCCACCAAAAGGGTAAGAGGAAAGACCTTTTTTCTAGTGGATTGGAAGGGGTTTGGTCCTGAGGAGAGAACGTGGGAGCCCCGGGAGAACATCCATGCCCCTCTCATCCTTGATAAATTTCAGTCTGGCCTAAAAAAGGGGGGGCCTAAAGGGGGGGTACTGTAGCGTCGGCGTCCCTGCCTCCTGCTAGGCAGGGACGCTGTTCCCCTCACCTCTCCGCTCCGTGCCCGGCGTCCTCCTCCCGCTCTGCTGGCAGCGCGCGCTGCTTCCCGGCCACTGTGCTTAGGGCGCGCGCGCGCTCCACCTCTCTTAAAGGGGCCGCGCGCGCCGTCCTAAGGAGTCCCCGGCCAATGGCCGGAGGACCTCACCATATATAAGGCACCTCCTACAAAATGGAGGTGCCCGAGCAATGTTGTTGCATAGCCTATCACTCTGCTTCAGCCCTCAGGTCCCGTTACCAGATACCTGCCAGTTACCTGCCAGATTCCTGCTTGATACCTGCCTGATACTTGTCTATCTACTTGCATTCCTGCGGTCCGACAGTCTGCCTACCAGCCCTGCCAGTCTGTCTATGGATCTGATTGCCCGCTCACCTGGGAGCGCTCATCTGCTACCTGCCTGCTAGCCTACCTGGAGGCTCTGCCGTCACGTGCTGTGACCACCTGCCTGTCCAGAGACTCTTACCCGCTCACCTGGGAGCGTCCGCCTGCTACCTGCCTGCTAGCCTACCTGGAGGCTCTGCCGTCACCTGCTGTGACCACCTGCCTGTCCAGAGACTCTTGCCCGCTCACCTGGGAGCGTCCACCTGCTACCTGCCTGCTAGCCTACCTGGAGGCTTAGCCATCACTTGCTGTGACCACCTGCCTGTCCAGAGACTCTTGCCCGCTCACCTGGGAGCGTCCACCTGCTACCCGCCTGCTAGCCTATCTGGAGGCTTAGCCGTCACTTGCCGTGACCACCCGCCTGTCAAGAGACTGTTCCTGTCACTTGCCGTGACCTCCTGCCCTTCTACCCAGAGACTGTCCCAGTCACTTGCTGTGACCTCCTGCCCTTCTACCCAGAGACTGTCCCCGTCACTCGCCGTGACCTCCTGCCCTTCTATCCAGAGACTGTCCCCGTCACTTGCCGTGACTACCTGCCCGCCTACCCTGGGAGCCACCCGCTTCCTTACAAGGACTGCCCCTTTGTATCGTTGCTCAGAGGTTCCACCTCCCAGACCCGTTACACCGGCACAGGGAGTGATCATTGTGGACATTGACCATCGAGAAAGTCACCCTAAAATAACCTTGGGTACTAACGTGATTGAAAATTGTCTTTCAGAAGTAATTGAAATTTTGCAGCAGGTGGCGATGAATGCGAGCTCCAGCCAACAGAGGGTCCTCCAGAAAGAGATAAGAGCCCTGATGAGACGGCAACAGGTAGAACTGTCTGGTGGTGAGATCGGTAGCGTGAAGATGAGCAACCCGTTCCCCATTGCCATGCCTCCCAAAAGTGAAATGATGATCTGGTGTCGAACTGCAATCGGGTTAAGAGGGAGAGACTACCAAGCCATGGTAGAACCCGTGTACTCAGACAGCAGGCCCACCATTTTGACAGCCCAGGGGGTGGTTGATGTCCGCCATGGAAGGGTGCCAGTCCGTATCTTAAACATTGGGGAAAGGGAAGTACACTTGCCCCGGTACGCTACACTAGCCAAATTGTATACTGTTGAACACAATGCTGTCAGGGCCGTGGAACCCTTGCCTCCATCTCCCCAGGAGGAGGGTAATGGGTCCCAGAAACCCAAAGAGGACTGGTGCCAGAAACTCCATGTGGGTGCTGACTCCACTCCCTTGCACCAAAAACAAGGAGTCTACCGGGTAGTTCAGGAGTACGAGAGAATCTTTAGTAAGCACCCACTAGACTTCGGCCGGGTGAAAGGGGTAGAACACCACATCCCCACGGGGAGCCACCCACCAATAAAAGAGAGATACAGACCCGTACCCCCCGCTCACTATCAGAACGCAAAGGGTATGCTGAGAGAAATGAAAGAAGCCGGGGTCATTAGAGACAGCTTTAGCCCCTGGGCAGCCCCCTTGGTTCTGGTAAAAAAGAAAGACGGTACCATGAGAATGTGCGTGGACTATAGACAAGTCAATCGTATCACCCATAAAGACGCATACCCGTTGCTTAGAATAGAGGAGTCTTTGGCCACACTAAAATTAGCTAATTTCTTCTCTACTTTGGACCTTACTAGCGGGTACTGGCAGGTTCCTGTGGCAGAGGCTGACAAGGAGAAGACCGCCTTCACCACCCCGATGGGATTAAGTGAATTCAACTGTATGCCATTCGGGCTCTGCAACGCACCCGGGACCTTCCAGAGGCTGATGGAATGCTGTCTAGGGCACCGAAACTTCGAGACGGTCTTACTTTACCTGGACGACGTGATCGTCTATTCGAAGACCTACGAGGACCATCTAAAACACCTGGCAGAGGTGTTCGAAGCCCTGGCAGGCTATGGCCTGAAAGTGAAGCCTTCAAAGTGTCACCTGTTGAAACCAAATGTACAGTACCTGGGGCACGTGGTGAGTGCTGAGGGAGTAGCCCCCGACCATGACAAGGTTACAGCCATCAAGAGCTGGCCAAGCCCCTCTAACATCAAAGAAGTGAGGCAATTCCTCGGGTTGGTAGGCTACTACCGAAGGTTTATCCCCGGGTTTACAAAGATGGCAGCTCGAATGCAGGACCTCCTGATAGGTCAGTCTAAATCCAGAAGTCACAAGCCACCCTTCAAGTGGGACAAGTTGGAAGAGGATTCCTTCTGCCAGCTGAAAATGGCCCTCACGGGGGATGAAGTTCTGGCCTACCCTGATTATGGCCAGCCTTTTATCCTCCACACCGATGCCAGTAATGTGGGGCTAGGAGCCGTACTGTCCCAAAACCAACAGGGCAGGGAACGAGTGATAGCGTATGCCAGCCGGAAGCTGAGGCCCACTGAAAGAAACCCGGAGAATTACAGCTCCTTCAAGCTAGAATTCTTGGCAGTGGTGTGGGCCGTCACAGAACGGTTTAAGCATTACCTGGCCTCCGCAAAGTTCACCGTGTACACGGACAACAACCCGTTGACACATCTGGACAATGCAAGATTAGGTGCCCTAGAACAACGGTGGATGGCCTGGCTATCCAATTATGACTTCACAATCAAATACCGGGCAGGCAGAACCAACGCTAACGCAGACGCCCTATCAAGAATGCCTCACCTACCTGAAGGAGAAGACGACTCGGAAAAGCTGGAGGAAGTAGAGCTCGCTGCGTTCCACCGGTATGGGGCCACTCCGTATTCTCACCGGGTAAGAGACAGAGACCTAACCACCGTCATGTTCAACCCCTTACCCCACCACGGCTGGGCTGAAACGCAAGATAGTGACCCTGCAATTTGCCTGGTGAAAGACCTGTTGACCCAGGCAGACGCTAGCCCTGGCCCGGACGCTCCAAAGGAATCCAAGCAGTTATGGAAGGAGAAAAGCAGGCTATTCCTCTACGAAGGTAAGCTGTGCCGAAGGCTTGTCAACCACCGGACGCACGAGCTGACCTGGCAGGTAGTGGTCCCGAGACGAGATGCAGCAATGGTCCTGGAGGCCTACCATGACAGAGCGGGACACTTCGGGTGGAAGAAACTGGAGTTCCTACTGAGAGTGCGGTTCTACTGGGTCGGTATGAGAGGGGCCATAGAGAAGTGGTGCAGGGACTGCGGCCCATGTAACCTCAGAAGGAGGGACTGTACCAGCCAGAAGACACCCTTGAGGCCCATTGTCACCAGGCAGCCTCTTGAGCTGGTAGCTTAGGACCATGTGAAATTGGCTCCAAGCCGGTCGGGCTACGTCTATGCCCTGACAATAGTGGACCACTATTCCCGGTTCCCGGTGGTGGTTCCGTTAAAGACTTGACAGCCCAAACAGCGGCCAGAGCCTTCCAACAACACTTCTGCCGTCCACACGGGTATCCGGAACAGGTCTTGACAGATCAAGGTCCAGCGTTCGAGGCGGAAATCTTCCAGGAGTTCTGCAACCTCTACGGCTGTAAGAAGATTCGGACAACGCCTTACCACCCGCAAACTAACGGGCTGTGTGAGAAAATGAATAATATCGTCATTGATCTCCTCAAGACGTTGCCCCTGGAGGAACGCAGCCTGTGGCCGGAGAAGCAGCCAGACCTGATAGACTTATACAACCATATCCCGGTGAATGCTACCAACTGCACCCCGGCTTACCTGATGCGAGCAAGACCAGGTAAGCTGCCTATGGACCTGGAGATGGGAGTCCTGACACCCGAGGACACCTCCCCAGATGCGGACTGGGATACGGAACGGCGGCTACAGTACAAGAAGGTACAGGAGAGTGTGGAGAGGAGTCTGGCTCAAGCAAGAGAAAAGCAAGAGAGGCTCTTCAACCAACACGCCCCTGCTGGTCACCTGGAACCTGGTGAGCAGGTCCTGAAGCGGAACAGGAAGCTTCACAAGCTAGATGACCAGTGGGAGAGAGACCCCTACTCAGTACTGCCGTCCAACCACGACAACTCGAAGGTATGTGTAATAAGCAAGGATGGAGGAGAGACCACGAACACTGTCTCCAGAGACCACCTAAAAAGGTGCCCCGAGCAACTACAGAGTGCAGGAGAAGATCAAGATGACCTTGAACCCGCAGAGGACAAGGAAGAAATGATCAGCACAGTTCTTGGAGAGTTCCCCCGGTCCTGGACTCGGATAAACGACGCAATAGTGGTACCCGTCCTACACTTCCTTCAACCTACCCAGCAGGAGCCTACAGGAGAGCAGGAAGAACAAGAGGAAGAAGCAGCCCCGGAGGCAGAAGAACCAATGCCAGCAAACCAGGAGAGTCAACCCTCTGCTGACAGTGAGCCTGCCATGCCTGCGGTAAACCAAAGGACCCGCAGACAGCTGCCTGCCCTGCCTGTAAACCCAGCTAGTAGCTGTACCCTAAATGCTAGTGGGGAAAGCCAGGTTAGACCACTACCAGACAGTGGGTTACGCAGGTCAACCCGGAGCACTAGGGGTCACTGGAAGATCTAAATGCTTTATATTGCGCATGTTTTATACTTGTTACCTGGTTATTAATACTGTTTTCCCAGTTTTTCTAGATACAATGGACTGACAGGTTATGGACAGTGAATAACCGGAAATACCATGTAGATAGTTGCACTTGGTGCCCTCTTGCGAAGATGGCCACAGAAGAAAAACCTGTCCGGCGTGGCCTCCTTGTGGTCCAAAGTAGTTAGCTTTTACCTTGCCGCCACGCCCAAGGCCAGGAACTTGGGGTTTATAGGGACAGGTCCCCACACTGTGGAAAACTTCACCTTATTGGGTGATATGGACACCCGGTCACGGAAGCGCCGTGACCTTAAGGACAAAATGTACTTGTAAATATGTTATGTTGTCATTTATACCCTGTTTGTTGTTGGCCAAAAAGGCTTAGTCTAGGAGTACTAAATTTTACTAGGGGGGAATGTGTCACCCCAGGCCTGGATGCCACAAATATTAAAGCTGTGTCTGAGAGCAGGAGGGAGGTTCCCTGGTTAGGGACAATTAGCATACAGCACCTCCTGTCCCAGGCCAGTAGGGGAGCTGGCTGCCCCTATAAAAGCTGGAACTGGGGGCAGGGTTAGGGAGAACTGGACGACCTAGCTCAGGACTGAGACTAGTCCCAGAGAAGGAGGGACAGTTCAGCTGTAGCCGAAGAGTCCGTGAGGCAGAGGAGAGACTGCAAGCCAGGGACAGAGGCGACGAGAGCCGGTCCTGGCAGAGAACCAATCCAACCGGACATTGGGGTCCGAGGCTGTAAAGACTCTAAGTCCCACAGTAGAGAACCAATCCGTGAGGGATTTCATGTCCTTTGGACTAAGAAGCCCGGAGGCTCCGCCACAACAGAAGGGACCAGCAAGGCCAAGAGAGGCCAAAGGTAAAAGGAACCCAAGTTGCAAGCCATACGGGCGAGAAGTACACAGCCAGCTCAGGGACGTGGGCTATTACACCACGAAAAGGGGGATAGTCAGAAAGAGCATAGAGAGAATGATAGGCCTACACACTCACCCTGACCAGTGGGGCTCGCCCGAATGCTCTCAGACACCCAGGCTCATTCCTAACCGGTACCACTGTTGGGTCATTAATAATACCTACAATAAAGACCCTGGACTGTTTGAAGTGGACTCTGAACTCTTACTATTGCGGCCTGCACTATCACCCCCAGCATCCACCTACACTGCCCTGAGGCTACACTCTTCCCGTGGGGAGTTATCCTACCCCTGTGCTGCACACCAACACCAGCCTCAGCGGTCTGCCCTGCAGCGGCGGTTATCCCTGACCGCAATCCACGGGTGGCATAGTCGGACATTCAAAACACTGATAAATAGACTTCCACAGTTTGGTCTGACCACCCTGAGCCACGGGATCGGGTTGTCACTACTACCCCCAGCATCGTACAGAAGCACGGTTCCGGGTACCCCACGGCCCAGGGGGCGAGTCACAGACCTATAGAAAAAGAGCAGATAAAAAGCAGCATAAAAAAAATGCAGAATTTACACTACATTTGAGCACTATCTCCGTGTTACATTTTTATTACATGTTTTTATGAGTTTAATTAAGAAAAAAAAATAATCACACCATTTTTACACCATTTATCGATGTTCTTAAATAATCCATTTACTGTATTGTATCAGTTGTTACGATTACATGGAAAACAAATATGTCTGTTATTTGCTGAGTTGTGATGTTTATTTTTTTATTAAATTTCCATCAAAAATTTCATTATTGTAATTGTTTTTCATTATTTTTTAGTAATTTGATAGGAAGAAAAAAGTCTAACTTTTATTTTACACCTAGAATACAGGTACACAGAAATGCACTGATATATAGAGATGTATCTCTATGTACCAGTACAACCTGACTGTAATTTAGGAGTATACAATGCACATTAAAGCAGAGAAAAATTCTCCTCAGTTTGCCAGTACATACTATGGCTCTTAGTCTTTGCTCCTGCCTCCAATGATATGGGTTTGAGGTCAGAATCCTAGGAAGACCAGATGTCAAGACAAGGGAATAATGAGTTATTTAATTGAATGTAAGTATGTGCAGAACAAAGAGATGCTGGCCTCATCCCTCCAGAGGAGAAAGAACTATGGAGCAGTGAAGAAGCAGGAGAGACATCTTACAGAGTGAGTGGGAATCGGGGCACTACTCTGACCTCCTAGATACGCGGGACAGCTCCTCCAAATCAGGACTGTCCCACTGGATCCGGGATGGTTAGGAGCTATGATCAGAGGTAACCACTAGCTAACAGAAGATTTCCTGTTTCATAGGTTCTAGCTCAAAATGAGGTTCCATCATTGGATTATTTTTTTACATTTTTTTTTATTTGTGCTGAAATGTCAATATACCTAATTTGAGCTTTTATTGTGATACAGAGTGCAAAACAAAAATAAAACCTCAACGTGCAAGCTACCTGCATTGGACACTAGAGGGAGCATGGAAGCTTTTTGAGATCAAAATTACTATAGTATCCAATAGGCCAGAAGCTTTTATATATAAAGTCTAGGTCTAAGCAGGAGATTGGGATCTATGTTTTAGGAAAACAAGTTTCCCACCACTTAGACTACCTTAACACATACTTTTTGTCAGTGTTTATTCTTGCATTTTTTCCAGATGGTTTTGTGCATTTTTTTTAAAGTTAATGGGGGGAATTCATCAAGACTAGCATTTTTTTACACCAGTCTTAAAGAGTCAAGACCATCGTGAACATCGAGGCCTATGTCTTTTAGACGCCGGGATAACCACATAGCTTTTGAAGCAGAAAACGATTCAAGAAAACACAGGTGGTGTTTTTCCTGAAGCATCTTCTTTGACGTTTATTATGTGGTATTTCTTTTCTGTTGTCTTATAAGATATTGGCATCTTCCAAGCAAAAGCCATCTGAAGAATAGTTAGGTCATTGCTTTTAGCCATATCACAGCTTTCCAAGCCTGAAGTGAAGAAAAGGGAATGACATTTTTGGCCATTATGTTCATTCTTTTTGGTGCTCTTTTACAGCTTTTTAGAGGGGTTCCAGGTTGAATATGCCTGAAAAAGACTACATGTGCACAAACAATTAAAATATCAATATAAATTAATAGAGAGCCTGTGAACTCCAAAATGGAAATTAAACTGTTAACCATTTACATAGGAGACATAGCCCCTATTTAAATCATACAAGGCATGTATAGTTTAGCTTAATATTTAATTTAAAATAAACTTTTATTTCATATGAAAAGCAGAGCACTTCAGTGGCCTTTGTCTTGGTGCACTGTTGCACCTATTTGCTTAAAATAGCCATGACTCGAATACTGTAGAGGCCATACTGTAGCCACATACCTGACTTTACACTCCCCATTTTAACCCCCCCCCTTGAAATGAAGACCAAAACCAAATTGGTCAAATCGGACTTTATTATAACAAACATACAAATAATAATAACATTTTGGCAAGAAGGAGGTTCTTGGAGCTCCAAAGGCGTGGTATTAACCAACTGAAAACGTCCGGCATTACCCCCAGCTATGACCACCAGCTCGAGGGCACCTCCGTCACCGGAAACCTTTACCATGCCACCGACTCCCCAGGGACCCCACCCTTTAGAGTCCCAAAACTCTGCCAGGCCACACTCCAAATTCCAAACACAACTGGAGGGTGCCATCTACTTGATGTACAACCCCCTACTTCCACCAACTCCAAGAACCCCCTCAAACCGCCAAGCTGAATTGACATTATTACACATAAGACTGTGCCTAGCTGACACACCTATAAAAATAAGGGCAGGCGGGTGGGACCTCCTTAAGTTGTGCCACTGTGACCAGAGTGTCTCCACAGCCCCACCCATACCTTTTATATGCCCCTAGCAAGTGACCCAAACCACCCCCCCTCTAAAGTTCTTCTTGCTTTGGACTATTGTTATCCTGGGACTTCTTGTTCCACCAGTTTTGTTTGCTTTAATTTTCGTTTCGGCAACTAACTTTTCTGTTAGGAGGTCTCCTGCTTTTGCTCCCAGTCCGTAGATCTTTTAGAGACCCCTTTCCTTTTCCTACAGGTCTTCGTTTGAGTTCAGTGCAGGAGTTTCGGTGGGGCTATTCATAAGGAATAGGGCACCCACCCCAGCGTAGGGTAAAGCTGAGTCTCAGTGCAGGGACAGCTTTTCCCTCCTATTCCTTAGTTCTAAGTTGCAGAACATAACACCTATCATTTCTAGTGTGACAAACACGGCAGTGGAAGTGGCTCGTATGCTTCATAGTAGTGAGATCACAGACATCCATGCAAGTACCGTGCAATGCACATTGCAAAAGTCTGAAATAGTGGCCCATAAAAAGGTGAAGAAGCATCGACTTCAATATCATCATAAAAAGTGTCGGCTCGAGTTTGCAAATAAGTACGAAAAGTGTATAGTAGAAGATAGATTGGAAACAGGTGTTTTGGAGCGATGAGACAAAAGTCAATAGACTAGGCTCTGATGGGTGCAAATGAGTCTGGATGAAACAAGGGAAAAAGGTGCTAATGGATCGAGAAATTGAAGGAACTGTCAAATTCGGTGGAGAAAGCCTCATGATATGGGGCTGTTTTACAGCCAAAGATGTTGGATACTTGACTAGGATTGATGGTGGTCTCAATGCTGAGCTATATGTTAGTATACGACAAGACAAGTTACTTCGTATACTCAAGTACTATGGATATAAAAAGGACGACATAGTGTTCCAGCAGGACAACAAACCGAAGCATATGTCGCGATTGACAAAGGAATGGTTCAATGACAATGAAGTAGAGGTGCTGGATTGGCCCCACAATCCCCAAACCTCAACCCAATCGAACACTTGTGGGTAGAGTTCAAGAAACTATATACACACCCAAGTGAGTTGACCAGTATGCACCAATTTTGGGAATGTGTGAAAGAGTCCTGGGATCAGATTTCAGTCAAGACATGCTTGAATCTGATTAACAGCATGTCCATTAGGCAGTGTTGAAAGCCAAAGTTAGATTTGCAAGATACTAATAAAATAATAAAAATTAAAATTTAGATTTTTAGGAGCTAAACAGTAGCAATGCAGTGACATTACAAGAATCTGTATAACTAATCATATGCAAAATAGTTGCAAGTCAAATTTATATTTGAGATGGCCAAGATGATTGTCTACAAAATTATGGTAATCTCATATTCAAAGTAGTAGTGAATGGTGAGATATGGAGCCTGAAAGTCAAAAGTTCAAAATCTTGTTACCCTTTTACTCGTTAGTGTGTAATGTGAATTGTGAAGTGCGTTATTAGTAATGGTGTTGTAGTTTTCCCAACAGTAGGAAGAGTTAGGGTTAATGTTTGGGACTAGCCCAGAGTGAGAGGGGATAAGGTCAGATTGGGCCCAGTGTGCGTAAGAAGCAGACCTAAGGTCTGGAAATATGCAGGACTGCATTACATTGGTGCCCCGAAGTGATAGTCGATCAATATAGTGGTTAGCGTGATCCTGAGTAAAGAGAAAGAGGAAAAGAGAGAAGTTACCGAAGAACAGAGTGATTTACTGGAGACGGGTCCTGGGACAGGACACCAAGCAGTATGGTTCCTGAGTTTATAACTAACAAAGGTAACGGGCCAGGATGAGACAGAGACTGTGAGGTGAAGAGAGTGCCCAGGGCGGGAGTTAAAAGGCATCAGTAGAAGAGAAGCTAAGCACCAGCCATATTGGCAAACTAATTCACTTGAGAGGTAGGAAGACGTGGAACAGTAAGTTGAGAATAGCACTCTCACTAACTGGACTATAGTACTGTGCTAGGTTGTGGTGAAGGAGGTTAAAATTGGTGAGATAGAGACCAAGTGAGTTAAGAGAAAGGAACTGAGACGGTGTGTGAAAATGCTCCGTATTGTGAAGGAAACATTTATCAAGCTGTGTACCCACTATCCACTGTACATAATCCCCACCAAGTTATCGTTCAGTAAAAAGTTTATTTTTGATTGGTGGTTTCCCTCATTAAACTGTTCATCATCTGGTCCTGGCCAACCCAAGTCATCAGTACCATGTGGCCTGCACGGGCGTTGCACCCCCTTCATGTAACGTGCCAGGGTGTAAGAGACGAGTACCTCACCCACAAATACTGCCCCGCACCACGTTACACAAACTGTATGGGTAACAAACGATCATATTAATGATCGCTCGTCCCAATACAGTTTGCAACTGCCAGCTTAAAAGGGTCTCTAAATTAGCATTATCAAGTGCTCATTCTGGCACATAATTTGCAGCGGTAAATCATTATTTAATAATATAGAAATATTATGACTAATAATATGTTACACACAAGAATTTTCTGAGCTATTGCAGACCTGTTATCGTTAGACTTGCTAATTGATGTGGAGCACTGAAGAGTTGGAAGTGCAGCACATTTTTCGTTATTTAGTCATCTTATTAATACCTAATGAATCATATGTGTAGTTTTACTACTAGCTAAACCGACATGAAACAAATCATATCGGGATTTAGGATGGCCCCTTTTAAACCTTTCCAGGAATCCAAAACAAGACAGGGTCATCTGAGAATAGGGGACAGGAAGGTCTGGATTTTCCAGCTAAAGAAATAGTCTGCCTGTGGGAAACCACATTGAGCTATATGGGGTCAATGGCATTGATCATAGTGATGCTAAGCTTTTACTGATGTGACACAGACAGGAAGCAAAGGAAAGAGGAGAAGAGGGAGATGGATACTCACAGCTGTTCTGAAGGAGCTTCTCCAGAGAATCTTTCCACTGCGCGGCTTCATCAACTGGTGGCCTGGTAAAAGAAACACCACACATCAACCATATGAGCTAATCAGGCTCCAGGTAATCATTGAAGCAGTTTAAGGTCATGAGCTGCTGCCTTTCCATTCCCTGTAAAACGTTGTAGTATACCATACCTCAATTTCATGGGTCCATCAATTATCGCAAACCTCCCAGAATATAAAGCAGCCCTAAACCATGACGCTTCATCCACCATGTTGGGATAAGGTTTTTGTGTTTGCATGCAGTTTTTTTTCCTCCTACCATAGCTTGGTGCATCTGTGCTAAAAAGTTTTATCTCACTTGCCCATAGAACATATATATATATACACATCTACATATGTATATTTATATATATATATATTCATATATATATTTTGATATTGGATAGCAGTAGCTTCCTTTGTTCTCTCGTGTTGTGTCCTTTCATCAACATCACTCTTGTTCGGTGTTACTCTAGCAGAGGATTTAGCAGCTTGTAGAATCTTCAGTAGGTCTTTTGCTGTTAAACTTGGCTTCCTTCTCCCCTATTTCATGATTGTCCATTAAACACTCAAAATTATTTCAACAGCATACTCTCACACCGTGCTCACCGCACTACTTGAAGCGGGGTACAGGGCCGGTGTGCTGTGGGCCAGAACTCTGCTCTCTTTGCCCTGAATCCCCTCTTCTAAACAGGAGTCCGAGTTGTGTGTGAGATGATGTGGGTTTTTTTCTTTACTCACTTGTAGTTTGGGAGTACTTTTTACCTCCCCGCCCATGGGACCGATTCCAGCTATAGACAAGACAGGAGACCTTTGGGTGGGTTTAACAGTTTCAGCTTTACTGTGCAATTCGGTTACACATGGCTGCAGCATACAGTTTAAAACAGAGTCTCTTTTTGGTGATGATCCTATTATCCTGTGTACTATCAGTCTTCGCCTCCATTCTGCCCGACCCATTCCTAGCCCAACTTCTTCTGCTGACCCTAGTGACTTCCTATCGGATATAACAGCTTCCCTGAGGCCCACCATCCTTTCCTTCCGCTGCAACCTGGTCGACATCTTCCTCACAGGGTATACAGAGGTATGCCACTCAATACCTCTTCTGGGCCTTATGCTCAAGACTGTCCTGGCGTCCAGATGAAGCTTCAGATGTGCCCTCATACTGTTAGGAGACTTGTACTGACAGGACACTTCCACCTCTACTGCCTCCACTTTCTTAGAACCTGTTAACACTGTAGTGTCTAGCCTTCCTCTGAACTCCACTGTCCTTCACTCCTTCACTGACTAGACTCCACTCCTTGACGCCCTAGAACTAGGAAGTGCTTTTTCTATTAACTGCTCTACCCCTCCCAACTAGTGGGCTAATCCCAAACTATCAACTATATCTAACCCATCTAACCTGTGTAGTGCAAAATATATCCCTATGCTTTGTATGGTTCCCCTAGTGGACAGACATCCCGCATTCCCAGGGTCGGCCTTGAGGCAGGGCCTCCAGGAGAACCGAGACACCACACCGGCCATAAGGATAAAATGCAACAACCTTTATCACACATAAATAAACAATCATACACCAGCTAACACACCCTCCTGTTGCCACAACATCTTCTTCACCCCCTAACACAGTTGTGCTAAGTAACATATGTGGCATTGGCATCTTTTTCTACTGTCTAGCTTCTAGTGTTTTTGATTTGTACCAAATTCTTCTTTTAATTTTCATCTCTCTTTAAGTTCATTTTAAATGAGTTTGCTTGTTGTTGTTTTTTTATGTTCGCCAATATGGGCTTCATTTTTGTTTTCAAGATGCTTGCAACCTATTCCTCAATTACAACTTTTTAAAAAGTGGCAACATTTTTGAGCATAAACACTCCAGTTTCACCCAGGAGTAATTTTATAAGAAATTTTTATTGTAAATTTGCAACATTTTAGTGGATCATTCAACATTTTGCTTTAAAAAGGCTCAAACCAGATTAAAGACAAAAAGTAAAGAGGTTAAAGAAAAAAAAAGTGGCTTAAAAAAAAAGCAAATGAAGAATAGGCCTATGGTATATTCCAGTGTTTCTGGTTTGTACAATTTCAATTGGGGAAAGAGTTTGTATGTTTTGCATAAATAGTACATACCGTTGAAACCAGAAGTTTACATACGCTATATAAAAAGACACATGTGCATGTTTTTCTCAATATCTGACATGAAATCATCAAAAACCTTTCCCGTTTTAGGTCAGTTAGGATTACCATGATTTTTAATATTTGTCAAATGCCAGAATAATGAGAGAGAGAGAGAATATTTTAAGGTATTTTTATTACTTACTGCAAAGTCAAAAGTTTACATACACTAAGATTACTATGCCTTTAAACAATTCTGGACTGCCCATATGATGATGTCATGTGTTTGGAAGCTTCTGATGCACACCTGAAACACACTGCTTCTTTGTGTAGCATCTTGGGAAAGTCTAAAGAAATCAGTCAAGATATCAGGAAGAGAATTGTGGACTTGCACAAGTCTGGCTCATCCTTGGGTACAATTTCAAGATACCTTAAGGTGCCTTGTTCATCTGTACAAACAATTATACACAAGTACAAACAAGATGGGAATGTCCAGCCATCATACCGCTCAGGAAGGAGACGGATTCTGGGTCCCAGAGATAAACGTGCTTTGGTCCGACATGTGCATATCAACCCAAGGACAAAAGCAAAAGACCTTGTGAAGATGATGGCGGAAGCTGGTAAGATTCTGTCAATAAGCACAGTGAAACGAGTACTGTATCAACATGGGCTGAAAGGCCACTTTGCCAGGAAGAAGCCATTACTCCAAAGGAAACATAAAAAAGCCAGATTAATGTTTGCAAATGCACACAGGTACAAAGACCTTAATGTTTGGAGACGTCCTGTGGTCTGATGAAACTAAAATTGAACTTTTTGGACATAATGACCATCGCTACGTTCGTAGGAAAAAGGGAGAAGCTTGGAAGCCTAAGAACACCATACCAACTGTGAAACATGTGGGTGGCAGCATCATGTTGTGGGGTTGTTTTGCTGCAGGAGGGACTGGTGCACTTCACAAAATAGATGGCATCGTGAGAAAAGAAGATTATGTGGCAATACTGAAGCAACATCTCAAGATATCAGCCAGGAAGTTAAAGCTTGTGCGGAAATGGGTCTTCCAAATGGAAAATGACCAGAAGCATACTGCCAAAATGGTAATGTGGCTTAAGGATAACAAAGTCAATGTTGTGGAGGGGCCATCACAAAGCCCTGATCTCAATCCTATTGAAAATTTATGGGCAAAGCTGAAAAGGCAGGTGCGAGCAAGGCAACCTACAAACCTGGACCAGTTACACCAGTTTTGTCAGGAGGAATGGGCCCAAATTCCAATCAACTATTGTGAGAAGCTTGTAGAAGGAGATCCCAAACGTTTGACCCAAGTCATTCAGTTTAAGGCAGTGGCATACCGCCACGCGACTGCAATGGGGCCCGTGAGCCGGGGGGGGCCCCATAGCAGTCCAGGGGTGGATATATCACCGCCGGTGCAGCAGCGCCGGGTCCCCACCATACAGCTGCATGGTGGGGACCCGCAAGGTGCAGCTGCTCCCTGCACGCGGCGGTCAGGGAGCGATCCCTGCAGCTCCGCTGCTGTCAGGAGAATAGCAGCGGAGCTGTAGGGTTCATCCTCTGCTTCCTCCCTGACCAAGGTGCGCGCAGCTTGATGACGTCATCTTGCAGCGCGCGCCTGGGTCAGGAAGAAAGCTGCCGGCAACCAGGAGGATGCTGCTGCAGGGGAGCGAGCTGAGGTAAGTTGCTGTTTTTTTTTTGTTTGTTTGATTTTTACTGAAATGCTGGGGAGGGGAGGTGGGGGGAGAGCAATGGTGGGATGGTGGAGCTGGGGAGAGGAATGATGGGGCAGGGAAGAGCAATAATGGGGCTGATGGGACTGGGGAGAGCTATGATGGGGCAGGGGAGAGAAATATTGGGGCTGGAGAGAGGGCTGATGGGGCTGGGGAGAGGAATAATGGGGTTGATGGGGCTGGGAAGAGCAATAATGGGGCTGATGGGGCTGAGGAAAGGAATAATGGGGTTTATGGGGCTGGGGAGAGCAATAATGGGGCTGGGGAGAGGAATAATGGGGTTGATGGGGCTGGGGAGAGCAATAATGGGGCTGATAGGGCTGGGGAGAGGAATGATGGGGCTTGGGATAGGAATAATGGGACTAATGGGGCTGGGAAGAGCAATAATGGGGCTGGGGAGAGGAATGATGGGACTGGGGAGAGGAATAATGGGGGTGATGGGGCTGGGGAGAGGAATAATGGGATGGTGGGGCTAGGGAGAGCAATAATGGGGCTGGGAAGAGCAATAATGGGGCTGATGGGGCTGGGGAGAGGAATGATGGGGCTGAGAAGAGCAATAATGGGGCTGATAGGGCTGGGGAGAGCAATGATGGGGATGGTTGGGAAGGGGAGAGCAATGACGTGTTGCTGGGAGAGAGCAATGATGGGGGTGCTGGGACAGAGCAATGGTGGGGGGCTGGGAGAGAGCAATGATGTGGGGCTGGGAGAGAGCAATGATGGAGGTGCTGGGACAGAGTAATGATGGGGTGCTGAGAGGAAATGATGGGGGTGCTGGGAGAGCGCAATGATGGAGGTGCTGGGACAGAGCAATGATGGGGGTGCTGGGACAGAGCAATGATGGGGGTGCTGGGAGAGAGCAATGATGGGGGTGGTGGGACAGAGCAATGATGCGGGTGCTGAGAGAGAGAGCAATGGTGGGAGTGCTGGGAGAGAGCAATGATGGGGGTGCTGGGAGAGAGCAACGATGAGGGTGCTGGGACAGAGCAATGACGGGGGTGCTGGGACAGAGCAATGACGGGGGTGCTGGGAGAGAGTAATGATGGAGGTGGTGGGAGAGAGCAATGACGGGGGTGCTGGGAGAGAGCAATGATAAGGGTGCTGGGAGAGAGCAATGATAAGGGTGCTGGGAGAGAGCAATGATGGGGGTGCTGGGAGAGAGCAATTATGGGGGTTTCACTTTGCTTGTACTGTGAAGCCTTGTATGTTTTCCGTGTGCACATAGCCTTACAGTTAATTGGGGAGAGTCACAGAGACTGAATAAATTATATTATTGGCTGGTGGAGATTATAGTTAATGGGGGGCACAGTGCTGCTTATCACTTTATATTTTGATTACTAAGTGGCTAATAGTATATTAATGGGGGGGTTACTTATCTGTATTCGAGGACGCAGAGCGTGGGAGACACATGTATGCATACAATATGTGACCTTGTTATTTTCTAGGCTGGAGATCATCGTGACAAGACGAGTCGTGGCTGGGAGATGTCGACATGAAGGTCTGACCAGATGGAGAAGAAGCAGCAGAAACCGTCTCTGATCAGATGAGACATCAGCGGTAAGTGCCTGGATGTAAATATTATTCTGTATCTGCGCTGTGTGACTTGAAGTGATAATGTTGTCTGTAAAATCCCTTAGGCCACATTCTCACATTTGTGTGAAATGTCCGTGTGCTGCCAGATCTTTTTATCGGATGGTCCACGGACTCGTACAGTTTTATAGATCCATTCACACATCCATGAAAATCACGGATCTGAGAATGAGATCTAAGAGGGTCAGAGAATGTCCTGTTCTGATCCGATTTTGAGGATTAGAATAGGACATGCTCAATGCGTCGGTAAAACAGGGCAGCACACTGACACTGCACACAGATGCAGGAATGTAGCCTTATTATGTATAGCACAGTCCCTTAGTATATAGTGTACTCACTAATTATGTATAGCGTCATCCTTAGTTATATAGTTTCCTCTTTTATTATGTATAACACCCTCCCTTATTATGTACCATCCTCTCTAGCGGCTCACAGTTGGGAGATCATACTGTGTTGGGGTCAGCATACTTTGCCCTGGGAGTTGAGGTGGGGCACAGTAGGGTCATCATACCGTGCATGAGGAGGAATTCACCATGGGGGTATCATACTGTGTTTGGGAGGCCCTTTTATTGGCATCACACTTTATGGGGCAATGAAAGAGATCTAGGACGTCAGCAGGAGGAAAATTACTATGTCAAGGATGGAAAGTTGTGAGATCTGATCTTTGGTGACCCCAACAATTATTTTAATTTTTTTTTTGGGGGGGGGGCCCAATTAGAGCTTCTGCTATGGGGTCCCATGATTCCTATGTACGCCCCTGGTTTAAGGGCAATGGTACCAAATACTAATGAAATGTATGTAAACTCTTGACTTTGTAGTAAGTAATAAAAATGCCTTAAAACATTCTCTCTCTCTCATTATTCTGGCATTTGGCAAATATTAAAAATTATGGTAATCCTAATTGACCTAAAACGGGAAAGAAATATTCTGATTTGATGTCAGATATTGAGAAAAACATGCATATGTGTCATTTTATATCGTGTATGTAAACTTCTGGTTTCAACTGTATCTTACCTTTTACTTATTTTTTTCTCCTTTAAAACACAGTAACATTATGATCTGCTAATACAATATTCTTATTAAAAGTACATTTTAGAAGTGACATTTTGTTCATTGTCTTTGCACAGGATCCATTACTTGTAATAGTAATTGACATATTACCCTCAGGTTTCAGCCTGCAGCGGCAGAGAAGCACAAAATTAGATGTTCTGTGGGATATCTCACAGTCGTCCAATAATTGCTCCACAATTAGATTAAAGAGGTACCATAGCCACAATATTCAATAAAGCAGTGTCATTTAGGGAGGTGTTCAGAGTAATGAGAAGAGTACAGACATAATTTATATAGGGCTCTTGCAGTGTGCCAGCAGGAAGAAGCTAATATCACACAAGAAGAAGTCATCGGCACGTGTACTAGTTCATGTAATAGATTTTAAATAGAAGTAATGGCTGAATATTCATGATATTGTTATCAGTCCAGAGCGAAAAAAGCACAATGTGCATAATAATAATAATAATAATAATAGTGATAAAGGTAAAACATTATAAAGACTTCTTAAAGGGGTTGTCCACTACTAGGACAACCCCTTCTCACTCTGAATGTTTGCCCCCGTTAAAATAAAAACACCCATCCTCACCTCCCGTGCCGGTGCCGTTCCAGTGATGTCTGCATTCGCTTTCCCAACGCTGGCGTCACTCTCCCCGCCTTCGGACATATACATAATCAAGAAGAAGTGAGCGGCCAGCCGCAGCTCTCACTCTCTCTTATTACTTATATGTCTGAAAGCGGAAGTACCAGTGACTCGCCTGCGCCGTAGGAACGTGAAGCCAATGCCAAGAGAAGGGCAGAACACTGAAGAGGAACGACGGCACTGAGACTGGTGCAAGATTGCAGGACAAAAACCCGAAGTCACAGGCACAAAGTGATACTGTGGGAGGCGATTCACATGAGAATGAAGTGAGGAGACGGAGTTATCTTCCGGGCAGCGTCCTCCCCAGAGCCTGGAAGAAGTAGTTTACATAAAGTGATAAAAGTGGATTTTCCAACAACAAGGCATCTGATATGAGGCATACAGGTAGGACTTTTTTCAGCAGTTTATAACCTGTATGCCGATATTAATACATTACATAGCTCAAAAGCGGTGACAGATTCCTTTTAACTCCTTAATGACTGGAACATTGTCCGTTTTTGCGTTTTCGTTTTTTGTTCCCCTTGTTCCCAGAGCCACAACTTTATTATTTTTCTGTCAAAATGGCCATGTGAGGGCTTATTTTTTGCGGGACGAGTTGTAATTTTGAACGACGTCACTGGTTTTACCATATTGTGTACTGAAAAACCACAGTTGTTTTTGTTTTGTTTTGTTTTTACCACGTTTCACTGAATGCAAAAACTGACCTGCCATTATAATTCTCCAGATCATTACGAGTTTGTAGACACCAAACATGTATAGGTTCTTTTTTATTTAAGTGGTGAAAAAAAATCCAAAGTTTGCTAAAGAAAAAAAAAAGAAACAGTCGCCACTTTCCAAGACCCGTAGCGTCTCCATTTTTCATGATCTGAGGCTGGGTGAGGGATTATTTTTTGTGCGCCGAGCTGACGTTTTTATTGATACAATTTTGATCCGATGTTTTGATCACCCGTTATTGCATTTTATTGCAATGTTGCGGCGACAAAAAAAACTTAATTCTGGAGTTTAAAATTTTTTTAACGTTAGGCCGTTTACCGATCGGATTAATTATTTTCTTATATTGATAGATGGGGCGATTCTGAACACGGTGATACCAAATATGTGTGTGTGATTTTTTTTTTATAGTTTTATTTTGAATGGGGCGAAAGGGAAGTGATTTAAACTTTAATTTTTTTTATTTTTTTAATATTTTTAAAAACATTTTTTTACACTTTCTGCTTGCTTCAATAGTCTCTATAGGAGACTAGAAGCAGCAGTTATCTGATCCCCTCTGCTACATACAGGCGATGAGCAGATCGCCTGTATGTAGCAGAAATGCTCACTTGCTATGTGTGCCAACCACTGGGCGGTGCTCATAGCAATCTAGACATGACAACCACAGGGGTCTGCTGCAGACCCCGGGTTGTCATGCCAACCCATCGGTGACCCACGATCACGTGACGGGGTCACCGATGGGCGGAGTCAGTGACATTCTTCCCGGAAGCGCAAGTTAAATGCCACTGTCAGATTGACAGCGGCATTTAACTGGTTAACAGTTAACAGCCGCGGGTGGATCGAGATTCCACCCGCGGCTGTTGCGGGCACATGTCAGCTGTATAAATCAGCTGACATGTGCCTGGTTCAGTGCAGGATCAGCACCAGAGCCCGTGCTCAACAAGGGGTACCGACTAGTGATGAGCGAGTATGTTTTTTTTAACCCTTTCGCCGAGTATGCTCGGCCGAGCACCAAGTATTTATAGCGTGCTCGGGCTTTAAGTTTTCGTCTCACCGTGAACATGATTTGCGACTGTTTGACAGATTTAATACATGTGAGGAATGCTGGAAAAAAAGGCATTCCTCACATGTATTAAATCTGTGAAACAGTCGTAAATCATGTTCACGAAGCGACGAAAACATAAAGCCAGAGCACGCTATAAATACTTGGTGCTCGGCCGAGTATACTCGGCGAAAGGGTTAACAAAACATACTCGCTCATCACTAGTACCGACGTGATGCGTACTAATACTCACCACGTCGGAAAGGGGTTAAACAATACAACATATTGTGATGACACATTCCCTTTAAAGAGAAGGTTCATGTAAAAAAAATATCTGCGTCATTTAGAATACCAAATACTATTGTATTGTATTGTACCATGCATCATAGTACAGACCTTTTTTAATGATCCAATTTATCTTGGCCTGCAACTATGAAGAGGAACATCAAGTATATATAAACTAAGGGCCCTATTCATCAAGACTGGCGTTGTTCACACCAATCTTGTATAGGGGGCGAGCTGGAGTCAGACACTCCTGATTCATGAAGAGGTGCACGCCTCTTCAGGAGTCTGAAGCATCTGACGAGTGGAATGCGCCTCTGTGTGCCACACCAGAAATCTTACCCCAGTCAGGTACTGGAGTGTGATTTCTGGCTTAGATAACACTACTGTCATGATTCCTCCTATCCGAGTGTCTGGACACAGTGAATGACAGTTTTCCCGTCCAATCTAGGAATGGGGTGTGCTGAGCTGCCATTATTGTGATGGACAGCTCAGCCATCCAATCGGATGCTGGGGCTTGCTGAGCTGTCAGTGTCTGGAGTGACAGTTTAGCCATCCAATCAGGGCCAGGGTGTGCCGGGGCTTCATCCATGTGTCTCTTGTCCAGTGTAATTACCAGGCTATTTAACCAGCTCTCTACCCTTGATTTCTGCCAATTGTAGCTTTACTCATGAGATCTGTGCTTGCTCTGTGCTCTTTGTCTGATATTATGATCTTTTCTCCTTGACCTAGGATTTGTCTTGACCATCCGTTTGTCTAGCCCTTTGTCATGATCCAGTAACTTCTTGGAATATTGACCTTGGACTGTTTCCTGACTACGCCTTTGTCTCACCCCTCTGTCTATGACATACTTTCTTGGCTTTTGACCTCAGATCTCTTGACTACCCAGCCTCACGGCTTATCCATGAGTAGTGAATAGCGTCACAGTCACTGCTCGTCATGAATTATACAAGCTGTAGCATTCTGCTCTCGCCGCGCCCCTGTCCTATCCTAGCTCCTACCAGAGCTAGAAGCCGGCGTTCTCTTGAAAAATTTTGGAGCAACTGAGTCTAAAATTTTATGCCTTTTCAAAACTTTTATGCCAGAATTCTGGATGAAAACTGTAATGAATAGGGTCCTAGGTTTCTACACTCTATAGACAGTGAAACAGAGGAAGCTGTTATGTTTAATGCATTGAATGTCGAAAAGATTCTTCACCCAATATGAGGAAATTTGGATTCAGCGTCATGGATTTTCTTATGGTTTTCATGGGATAAACATTGCAGAATTGGATGAACTAGACGGACTTAACATTTTTTTCACCTTACAGTGTAACAAGTAGGCGGTATATCACTGATTAGGTCCGCCCACTGGACTCCTAAGCCCAGAATGAGCAACAATGAAAGTAAATGTTTTCCCACAAACCTATGCATGAATCTGCGCAGCCCTGTCTGCACAATAACCTGCTGTCTACAGATCAAACTTCATGACAGCTTTCCTTAAACTTTTATAGGGGTGTTCCCATTTTAGGCATCTGTGAGTAAAAGTTCTGAACTTTTTTTTTTACACAAAAATCTATAAAAGTAATCAATAGTAGTGAAACTAGTCAACGCTCTTTTTAATTGAATGCACTGAAAATGTAATTATTTGATATGCTAACAATACTAATTTATATCCTTGGACTGAAGAGATCGTCATTGGTGACGCATGAAGAGGAGAATTAATTTTCTACTATGAAATACATGACTAGGTAATTTCATTTCATATGTAGATACCTACTTAGGGGCCTTGATTGTCTTCTCAGGCTTCTCAGGGTATGGGATAATTAAGTCGATAACAGCATCTGGCTTTTGAAGAAGGGTTCCAAGTTTAGTCTTTATTTCCTTGGCCCTAAAGATGAAAAAATTCAACAACTGTAGTTACTTCCATACATTATATATATTGAGCTAATATTCTTTTTTGCATCTTATTTTCAGTATTACCCATAGAACTTTACAAGGCCCAAAACGTGGTACAAAAGAATTACGGTACTAGAGTGATAGTTACCGCCATATTTCCCAAAGTATAACATTGTATTTCTTAAGGCTATGTGCCCACGATGCAGAATTGAAGCAGAAAATTTCAGCAGCGTTTCTGCATGTTCCTGGGCAGTAAAAACGCTTGCGGATTATACACGCGTTTTTTAAGCGTTTTTGCAGCGTTTTTACATGCGGATTTGACTTGCGTTTTTCAAATGCATTGGGACCTCAAATCCGCATGCAGAAACGCACAAATAATGGACATGCTGCGTTTTTTTCCGCAAGGAAAATCCACGGCGGAAAATTCCGCAGCATGGGCACAGAACATGCGGATTTTCATTGGGGATCATGGGGCACGGATTACCAAGCTTTTTGCAAGCATTTACGCTGCGGAAATTCCACAGCAAAAACCCTTGAAAAACGCATAGTGGGCACACAGCCTAAAGAACACACGAAATGCATAGAAGCCGTAATCACAATTCATTTCTGGAGCATTATAGACTGGAAGATTCAGCACTTTATGTACAGTAACTCCAGAGCCATAGTAAAAAATTGCTTGCGATTCAAAAATTCAATAAATAACAATTGTTTTACATGATTTTTTTTTAAGCAACTAAATAATCTTCTTTAAAAATGCAGTTATAGGTGTGAGAATCTCCTTAAAATAGATCTCTTGCTACTTGTGACATATGTAACACCCCTTTAGGCCGCCTCCATGGGCAGAGTGTTTGGTAGTTCTCTGTACACCATGCTCACCTACAGGTGTTACACATAGATCTGACATCAAACAGCTTTCTCTGCTTACGCATTATCTTCACACATTGTTAAAGTTAGGGGCAGGGATATGGAAAAAGATTGTACATGTGTGTGGAGAGGGAGTAATATATGTAAGGTTTCAGGGAGGGCAGAACACATCTGCTGCTTTTGTATGCAGGGAGATGAGGAGGCGACCAACACAAGGGAGACGACATCCCTTATGTGCTGCATGATGAGGAAACAGTACAGAAATTAAGATGTTCTGACACATGAGAGCTAGTGAAGACGGCAGCAACCAGGACACACAGACCTCACTTTCATCATGTATTAATAATAATTTTAATTCTTATTTATTATTCTAAAGTTCTCTTAATTCTAAGGCAGTGTACATGTATAAAACCTGTACTGTGAACCAGAGTTGTCATTTCACTGATAGCCATGGACTTTTAGTTTGTCATCAATATATCTTCATAGCAGATTCTAGAATTCTCGTCTTTTTTCCCTTTAAATGGGAAACATGTGGTAGGTTTTTAAGTACTTAATATTTGAATGATTCCCAACAGGATCTGACAACTATTTTGTCTGCAGCAACACTTAATGGCTGATTTACTCCTGGTTATAATGGCCATCTTTACTAATCCTATTTACAACTGCTGTCCGGCTTAAACCCGACTGTCTCTCCGAAGTCAACAACTGAATTCCGCAGTATTGTCTGCTTAATGTTTTTCTAAATTGTCTCAGTCATTTACTTGAAACAATTCCTTTTACATGTTATTTTACTGTTGTACACCAAATTTCTGAAAGGCTAGACATGAAATAGTTTCCATAAGTGTTTTGGATTACACCCTACGAATTTCTCAAATTGCTGCAAAGTTGTCCAGTTCCTCTCAGTCTTAGATAATATTTCACTAACATCAACCACACCTGGAATCTGGTTACATATTTTACACATATGATTTGTGGGAACCAACTAGAACACTAAACTATATTTCACCGTAAGCTCCTCAGCATATTCAACTGATCAGTTTTGGGAAGGATACAATATAATAAATCAGGGACCTAACTAGATAATAGTGGCTCCATTGGACACTTTTGGAGATCTTTCTGTCCATTGGGAAATGGAGTTGATTAGTCTTCAACATCTTTTTCTTATCCTGATGAACTCTCTATTTACTTAGATCGTTCTACATTTAGACATTTATTCATCAAAGTATTTACATCAGAATTCTGGTGTAAAACATTTTGAAAAGTTGCCAATTTGTTTGCGAGACACGAAGTTGCACAAAAAATTGCAACTTTTGGCATTGTCGCACCACTTTCCGCCAGCTCCACTAAAGTGGGGAGAGCTTGTGACGTGCCAGGGCGGGACAAGGCATGGCAACGCCAGCCAGACAAATTCATCAAAAGTGGCAGTATTTCTTACTCCAGAAATATTACTCCAGTCTCTAATCAGAGTAGCATTTCTGGCAAAGCACACAGAGACATACACCACTGAGTGGCAAGCATCTCTTAATGAATTTGGCGCATCTTATTCTAGCATGCCTTTATTAAGACTGGGGCACAAAAAGGCAGTTTTAATTAATTGGGGCCATAGCGCCTATACAAAATTACCTGTATACAAATGTGCAAGTAGATAAACAGTATTAAACACCCCTACATTAAGATGAAGCCTACAAAATCAATAGCAGGCGGGTAGTTTTTATGCTACAAGAATGTTAGAAAGAGATCATTGAACATTGTTTATGTGTTATATTTATTTTTTAGTCTGATAGTTTAACATTACGGTTGCCCATATATATTTATATAGTGCCATCATATTCCAGAGCTACAAAAATTATCATCGCTGTACCAATAGGAGCTCACAATATAAATTCCCTATCAGTATGTCTTTGGAATGTGGGAGGAAACCGGAGAACCCGGAGGAAACCCACGCAAACACGGTGGAGAACATACAAACTCCTTGCAGATGTCATCCATTGTAGGATTTGAACCCAGGACTGGAAAGCAAGAGTGCTAACCACTGGACCACCGTGCTGCCCATAGGAAAGGTGGATTAATGGAAAGGGGAGCACAATATTACCTTGGAAATATGACATACAGGCATCTGCCATTGGTAGCATAAAAACTGGGTTAGTGGTATTGTATTTTTCAATTATGTCTTTATTTACAACATTGGCATAATAGAGAAGTGGCCAAGGCATTAACATTAAAGGGAATCTGTCAGTAAGATCAATCTTCCTAAGTCGTCTATATGGGCACACAAGTTATAGGAAGTTGAACAAAATGATTCCTTGATATCTGCGAGAAATCCATGTTTTCTTAATATGTAAATGAGCTGTTAAGATCTATGGGCAGGATACAGATCTCCGCCTCTAGAGCTTATATTAAATGAAAGGGGGCGTTATCAGCGTGAGACATGTAATGACTGACTGTCTGCTTTCCTGATCTATATATCTCACACTGGTAACGCCTCCTTTCATTTAAAATAAACTTTGGAGGCAGATTCATAGGGAGATCCATGTCCGGCCCATAGACATTATCAGCTCATTTACATATTAAGAAAAACGTGAATTACTCTGGAAGAAAACTTCTGATCGCTGATATCATGTTTTCAATTTATTAAACTTTTTTATTACATTCAACTTTTTATGACTTACATGCCCATACAGATGGCTTAGGAGGGTTGATCCTACTGACAGATTCCCTTTAAAGTACATATACGGTGCTAGGTACAATTACAATTTGGATTGATAATATCATGAAGCAAAGAGTAGGAGGGGGCTATGCTATAAGACTAAACAGGAAAAAATCTACCCAGTGGTTTTACTATAAACAATAAATAAAAAGTTGAGGACATTTCGAGCCGCGGGTCATATTATGTCTTGTCCTGATGCAATAGCCATACCAATTAGATAAATGTTTACCACATGGCTTCCTACTTCAGGATCTCTTGTATATAAAATGGGTCCTTTTACAACCAAGGGAAACCCAGAAGGGCAAACATCCAACTTCATGTAGAAAAACAGGAAGTATTACCCAACCTTCATCTTGACTTGTGTATCTAAAGGTGTTGAATTTGCATTCATCCAGTACCTGACCCCATCATTACCTTCACTAAAAAAACAGAACCGACGGTGCTTCTGAGCTGCAGTTAGATAAAATCAATATGTCAACTACTCAATTACGTCAAGAACTAGTGAAATCTGGCATAAACACCTCTGCACCAGATGGGAATATAGCTTACTCTTCATGATATTTAATAGTTCTTTTTGTACAATCTTTTTGTTCAAAGGCTCCCACTAAAATAAGCTGAGTACAGGAAATAATGTTTGAACCATCTGCAATCTGTAGTAAGTTCTGAGCAAACTTAAACGCCAGCAATAAAATAGCGCCATAATGGCAGAAACTAGGCATTACACAGTTCTTACTGGAATTTAATGGACTGGCTGTTCAGTCCAAGGTCATGCCAGGTCCTTTAGAGCAAGAGATACCCTTTGTAGCTATCTCTTTAATCTGGCTCTGTTAGGGCCCATTCACACTGAGCTTTGTCCCACGCTCAGTGGTCCCATCAGAGCTTACAGCCAAACGACCCCGCAAAACAGTATTCGGGCATGAGCGCCAACGGTGATGTGTCACCCTGACCTGGATGCCACAAGTGTAATTAAAGCTGTGTCTGAGAGCAAGGGGGAGGTTCTCTAGTCAGGGGAACATTAGCATGCAATACCTCCTGTCTCAGGCCAGTAGGGGAAGCAGGCTGCCCCTATAAAAGCTGGTGCTGGGGGCAGGGTTAGAGAGAAACCAGATGACCTGTCTCAGGACTGAGACGTGTCTCAGCAGAGCAGGGACAGACAGTTGCACTGCACCTAAGAGGAAGTGTGGCAGGAGGAGAGCCACAAGCCAGAGACAAGAGGCGAAGAGAGCCTGTCTTGGCAGAGAAAAGACTTAATTTTACCAG
Source organism: Phyllobates terribilis (assembly GCF_046119375.1). Lineage (NCBI taxonomy): Eukaryota > Metazoa > Chordata > Amphibia > Anura > Dendrobatidae > Phyllobates > Phyllobates terribilis. The sequence goes on along the minus strand of NW_027362768.1, from coordinate 85,409,640 downwards.
ACTTTGGTGTCTGAGGCTGGAAGGATTCCACATCCCCCAGCAGAGAACCAGTCCGCAAGGGACTGTACATTCCTTGGCCTAAGAAGCCTGGAGGCCCTGCCACAACCGAAGGGACCAGTAAAGCCGTACAAGGCTGGGAGCAGAAAGGAACCCACGTCGCAGGCCATACAGGCGAGAAAACACGGATAGCTCGTAAACGTGGGCTGTTACCCTATCAGGAGGAGATAGCCAGAAGGAGCGCAGAAAGCACGGCAGGCCTACACCCTCACCCTGACCAGGGCCAATTTCCCCGTTGCTCTCAGACATCCAGGTCCCCTCCTAGCCGGGACTGTTTGTGGGTCAGTTTACCTGTTTAGTAAAGACCCTGGACTGCAACCTGTTGTCTGTGTGCTCCTTGCTCCTCCAGCACTACCGGCACTGGAACTCTCACTACCATCACTCCCACCATCCACTATACTGCCCTGGGGCCGCACTCTTCCCGTGGGGAGTCACACTACCCTAGCTGCACACCTCATCAGCCCCAGCGGTCTGCATGCAGCGGCGGTTCCTAATAACCGCAAATCCACGGGTGGCGTAGTCGGACATAATTAATAACACATAACGGACTACCACTGGCCTGACCACCCTGAGCCACGGAACCGGGTTGCCACTACTACTCCCATCGTTCCCCCTATTGCCCGGATCCGAGTGCCCCACGGCCCAGGGGGCGAGTCAGTGACATTGACTATGGTGGTGCTGACAGAGTCAACGTGTGCTCTGTTGTGCATCGTTTTTAGCTGTATACGCCTACTGGAGGCGGACACTCAGTCGTAGTCTACTGCGTCTGGGTGTCCGCCTCCAATAGGCATATATGCCCGAAAATGATGCATGATAGTACATATTGACTCTGTCAGCACCATTATAGTTAATGGACCCATTGGCACATACGCCCGAATCCCATTTTGAGGGGGGCTCAGACATAAGCCCCAACGTGCCAACGAATGTGGGACAATGCGCAGTGTAAAAGCACCCTTACATGAGTGTTCAATAACAAGGGGAGTTTTCCATAGCAGACAACAATTTAAAGGGAATCTGCCAGCAAGATTTAACCCCACAAACTATTTATATGTGCATTTACCTATTTAAAAAAATAAAATAAGTCTAGCAATGCCATTACATGCCCAGTTCCTCTGTTACTGAGAAATCAGCATTTGAATGGATATGTAAATGGAGCTGTAGATCTGAGGATTCTGTCAATCAAGCTCTATTGCCTCCTACTTAACTGATGGCTCCTTTGCCTGAAGAGACACAGCATAGAGACTATCAGTCAAGCAGTAGGAGGCAGTACTGGGCGGGGAATAGAGCTGGAGTGACAGAGGCTTCAGATCTACACCCTCATTTGTATATCAACTCAAACATTGATTTCTCAGTAAAGGAGGAACGGACTGGTCATGTAAATTTATTGCTGGTCATGTAAATTTATAGTTTGGTAGGTTAAATTCTGCTGACAGATTCCCTATGAAGTTTAGAAAGGATAGATGAGAAAGAAGAACTTTCTTGACCCGAGGAAACGTCACGTGTGTCACATAAACAGGCCAAAGAAAGGCATTTACAAGTCCAAAAATTATAAATAATAGAAAGAAAGTTTCCATAACTGGACCTATAGCTATTCATCTAGATAAACAGCTGCTATTTTCAGAAATGTTGTTTATTTATCCACAAACGACCGCATTAAAGGAAGAATTTTGCTAGGTCGAGAACACACAGCTTAAGGTTTCTCCTTTTCAACAATTTATCTTTCAAAAACTAAACATTTTATGAGTTTTTCTGATGAAATGAAGCAACAGGTTTAAAAGAGAAGGAAACAATCTTGTTACAGACATGTACACAGTACGTGACTTTTACAAGGTAGACAACATGTTAGATTTTCTATGAAGGTTATAAAGTGGCACCTTTGACAAATTACATTCGATCACTATTTGATCTACTTTGTATTTTTTCTGCTTTCTTCCAACCAATGCTATTTTTTTTTAAAAAACTGCTGTGATCTGATGATATTTATTTTTGATGTAATGTGATGTCATGTATAGAATCAATCAAGAACTCAAAACAACTTTTTGTGGCCAAACTCACCACTAAAGGCATAATTATAGAAGTTTCAGAGGTGTAGTCACATCTGGACTCTGGTATCCGAAGGGCAGTGTTAAAGCTCACCAGGTGAGGTGGATCCTCTAAGTCCTAGGTCCTAGTAGGCACATAGACACGTGGCATTGATACAAAAAGCTGGAAGGCACATCGTCAGAGAGGACTTGGCACACTCTGGAATCTCAGGAACTGCAGGATGGATGAAGTAGAACCCAGCGGGGATGGAAGCAAGGAAAGCACAGTATGCACAAAAGGTGGAGCACACCAAACACAAGTCTAGAAACTTAAACCCAAAATACAGGTGTGTGTGTGTCAATGGGCCTTTAATAGGTATATGGAGGTGATGTCATACTGTAGATCCACGCCGGGCAAACTGCAAACTGGACGTGGAGCACAACAGAGGGCACCGGACCTAGGAGAAGGGAGCGAAGCCCGGGATACCCAGGCCAGGTGTGTAATAGGCAGGTGAAAGTCCTAAAAATCTTAAAAAGGAATTTCTTTTGAGACTTCTCCACCCCACCAAAGGCCCTCATACACATTGATTGAATGTACCACCAAAATCTCCACCATCTGATGTGTCTGGAGGCCTCTGTGACATTCCCCTAACAGAAGATGTGAGGGGAGAGAAGGATCAAGCTGTTGGAATTTCAAAGCCTTATCCTAGTTGGCTTTCTCCTTTCTCCCTAATGTAAAGACATGAACACTTTGCTCAGCCGAGTTCTCCTGTTGATTGTGGCAGTCAGGAGAGATAGCTTTCTGCCAAATGAGGACATAGCTTTTCAACTAACAACTATCTCATGTGTATGACCAGTTTAAATGGCATCTAGTAGGTCAAGACTGCCCGATCTACTGCCCAACTAAGCTGAAAATAGAGACTAATAGTAGTAGGGCCTCCTGATATCAACTTATCGTCAAAGGATCCATCACAAAATATTTTGAGAAATGAAATATCTATAAAATAAATGATCACATGACAAAATAGTAAACATAATTCACTTGGCTCAGTGCAATCTGTGTGCGTAAATTAGCTATTAGTAAAAAGTCTTTGAATTGAAGCCAGATACGTGCAATTTGTAAGGCCAGGGGACCAGAAAGGAAACAATAGACGGGCACAGATTGTTATGAGCAAGGTTTCCTTTATGCCTGTGCCACCCAGTCTGTACATTACAAAATAGGAAATGCTCTGATCAAAAGCTTAATCTTAAAAATGGCCTTCCTTTCACCAACTTCTCTCAAGGGAAACAAGATCAGGAAGGTCAACCTATTACTGCTGATGTGGACTGCCAATGGACATACTGTTTGCAGCCTGTGATGTAACAGGCATTACATAATGGTGCTTTCTTTTGGCATCTGGAAAACTTAGAAGGTCTTGACGATTTGATAATTCTGGCCAAAAATTGTCCAGAATTTGGTTGATGCAAGTGAATGTGGAATTGACTATTCAGGAAAATGTTTTGCGTTTGCTGAAAAGTTAACTTTAGAATGCTTCTAATTTTGCAAAGTGATAGACAAAGAAAAACTCAATGTAGTAGGATCATAAATTAGGAATGTTGTAAAAGCAATAAAGGATTACAATACAGGCTGCTTACTCATGACTTATTAGGAAGACTGAGCATGAGGTTGAAAGTAAATCTTTTGCCATTGTAAAGGCAATCGAAAATAAATTGACTCTCCCTTCCAAATTGCTTTCTGAAAACGTACTAAAATATGAGTACACACAATTAATCTGATATTGCAACACATTCATCCATCCATGGCGTTGTTTTATGATGTACAGACTTTACTCTGTGTTCTCTCTCATCAGCCCCTGATGACAGCATTTATTCACTTGCAATGTGCGGGAAGTGTGAGCTGAGGCTTCAGCCTGCTGATAATCACAACAAATTGATACCATATGGGATAAATATGTAGGATGTTAATATTACTCAAATTCAGCTAGACAGGAAAAAATGCTCACAATATGCAAACTTTTTAGTGAAAGAATTGCCAAATTACTACAGAAGAAATATCAGCAACAAATATACAGGAAAAGTAAAGAATAGAGGAGTTTCACCGCAAACTCAACTTCACATGTGGAACATAATGTGCTTGTTATGCGCTTCGCAGAGGGACCCAGCAAGACTGGCACCAAACCAGCAAAGGCGCAGCCACTGACGCACTTGGCACAAGCTGCCCAGATAGACAAGCCCTTGAGGGCCGGAAATACTCTTCACCCAGTTCCTAGTAAATGGAAGGGGGACTTTGGCAGAGCCCTTCCCAGGCCCACTGTCACCAGACAGCTGGCATGTGGTGGACACAGCTGATGCCTAGCTGAGGACCAGGTGAGTACCTCTGCAAGAATCCCAGGAAGTGAAACCAGAAGAGAAAATGAGAATACCCCTAAAAATAAAGATAGCAGCACTAATGCTAGCAGCACTCACCACCACAACACATAGGGAACTGCAATAAACAGCAAAGGACTGAGCAGGGAGCAGGATTCTATAGCCTGCCTAATGATCAGGTGTTGATTACCTTCCAATCATCCCCAGACAGCCACTCCCTGCTAGCTTCACCAGCAGGCTAGACAAAAAACTACCATTGCATAGTACCAGACAAAGCAGCGCCCTGCGTTGCCTGGCAAATGGGTAAGACAGCATCCCATCTTCCCTGGCAGAGAAATCAGTGAGAGACATGGCGTCCCGCATCCTCACACATCCCAGAACACAAGAACGCGAGGCTCAGCAAGATCGGGACAGTTTCCCTAAACGTGTGGTAACTCCGCCTCCAGGGTCAGGACAATGGCGGCGCTTGTGACCAGAGTAGAGTAGAACCGGACCTGCTCCATTCCCAGTGGGAGCTCAGAACCACGATTCGTAACAGTGCTGCATTCACATAAAGAAGGTTACGCTGTGGCTAAAAACCGCAGCAGTCCTGTGCCCCGTGGTCTTTTCCCTGTTTTGTTGCACAATCACTTAAAGAGGTTGTCCACTACTCTTTAAGCATCCACCGCACGCTTTCACTCTCCAGCATTCATTGGGAAAGTACGCGGTGGATGCTGGGTGTGACGTGCGGTGAAACCCCTGCCCCCAGCCCATCAATCAGTGGGGAGCAGCCGGAACTTGACGTGACATCAGCGGATGTCGGAGCCGGCTGCAGCTGGGTCACCTGATGCCCGGTGAGCTGTCAGCAATAGCGCCGCTCACAGGCAAGATGCACAGCAGAAGGTATTTACAAAAACATTTAACTCCACCGTTTAAATACATTGGGGCATTTTATATAGTAATGGACAACCTCTTTAATCTTGCAGGGAAACTGCTATTTCACCTGCACGATTAAGTGATTGTGAAAGGAAAGGGCAAAGACCACATCGCCACAGGACTTCTGTGGTTTTTAGCTGCAGCATGACAGCTGCATGTGAATGCAGCCTAAATGGATCTCAGACAACGTAAAGTAAAATAAATATTTAGTCTTCCAATTATTGTCATTTTCTGGGTCAACAGACACTTTTCCACATAGATCCTACCGGAACGGACCCTTTTCAGTCACCACACTCCTGTGATACGTACTGAAAGAAAAGTTGTATAAACATGAACAACGGTAACAATGAAAAGAAGCAGGCTGTGGCTTCATTTGGGGACCGTGCACATTAAACACATACCTGTGTTTTGGTATTAAAACTTTAGTGTTCCTGAATCCTGTCTGCTTGCAGCTTCCAGGACCTCTGCTATCTGTCTGCGGTCTCCAGGATCTATGTACCTGCCTGTAGCTTCCAGTACCTCTGCTACCTGTCTGCAGTACCTCTCATACCTGTCTGCGGTCTGCAGGGCATCTCCTGTACGCCTGTGGCATCCAGTACCTCAGCTACCTGTTCCAGTCTCCTGTCCACCTGCAGTCTCCAGTAATTCAGCTACCTGTCTCCTGTGTGCCTCACCTTGCTGCTGCGCTGTCACCCGTGACCCGTGTGCCCACCCGGACCTTGGGCTTGGAGGATCCACCTCACCAGGTGAGCCTAAGGGTGCCTTCACATTGAGTTCTGTGTCCCCGTCGAGGCATACATCCGAAATCCCCCACAAAATGGGGTCCAGATGCATGCGCTGATGGGGACATACTGTGGGTATGGAAAGTATTCAGACCCCTTTACATTTTTGACTCTTTGTTCCATTGCAGACCATTCTAAAAAGTTTATTTTTTTTCTCATTAAAGTACACTCTGCATCCCATCTTGACTGAAAAAAAACTGAAATTTACAAATTTTGGCAAATTTATTAAAAAAGAAAAAATTAGATATCACATGGCCATAAGAATTCAGACCCTTGGCTCAGACACTCATATTTAAGTCACATGCTGTCCATTTCCTTGTGATCCTCCTTGAGATGGTTCTACTCCTTCATTGGAGTCCAGCTGTGTTTAATTAAACTGATAGGACTTGATTTGGAAAGGCACACACCTGTCTATAAAAGACCTCACTGTTCATAGTGCATATCAGACCAAATTAGAATCATGAGCTCAAAATAACTGCCCAAGGAGCTCAGACACAGAATTGTGGCAAGGCACAGATCTGGCCAAGGTCACAAAAGAATTTCTGCATTACTCAAGGTTCCTAAGAGCACAGTGGCCCCCATAATCCTTAAATGAAAGAAGTCTGGGACCACCAGTAGTCTTCCTAGACCTGGCCATCCAGCCAAACTGAGCAATCGTGGGAGAAGAGTCTTGCTGAGAGAGGTAAAGAAGAACCCCAAGATCACTGTGGCTGAGCTCTAGAGATGCAGTAGGGAGATGGGAGAAAGTTCCACAAAGTCAACTATCACTGCAGCCCTCCACCAATCGGGCCTTTATGGCAGGGTGGCCCGACGGAAGCCTCTCCTCAGTGTAAGACATATGAAAGCCTGCATAGAGTTTGCTCAAAAACACATGAAGGACTCCCAGACTATGAGAAATAAGATTCTCCAGTCTGACGAGATGAAAATAGAACTTTTTGGTGATAATTCTAAGTGGTATGTGTGGAGAAAACCAGGCACTGCTCATCACCTGCCCAATACAATCCCAACAGTGAAACATGGTGGTGGCAGCATCATGCTATGGAGGTGTTTTTCAGCTGCAGGGACAGGACAACTGGTTGCAATTGAAGGAAACAAATGCAGCCAAGTACAGAGGCATCCAGGATGAAAACCTCTTCCAGAGTGCTCTAGACCTAAGACTTGGCCGAAGGTTCACCTTCCAACAAGACAATGACCCTAAGCACGCAGCTAAAATAACAAAGGAGTGGCTTCAGAACAACTCTGTGACCATTCTTGACTGGCCCAGCCAAAGCCCTGACCTAAACCCAAATTGAGCATCTCTGGAGAGATCTGAAAATGGCTGTCCACCAGCGTTCACCACCCAACCTGACGGAACTGTAGAGGATCTGCAAGGAAGAATGGCAGAGGATCCCCAAATCCAGGTGTGAAAAACTTGTTGCATCATTCCCAAGAAGACTCATGGCTGTACTAGCTCAAAAGGGTGCTTCTACTCAATACTGAGCAAAGGGTCTGAATACTTATGACCATGTGATATTTCAGTTTTTCTTTAACAAATTTGCAAAAATTTCTACATTTCTGTTTTTTTTTCAGACACGATGGGGTGCAGAGTGTACCTTATTGAAAGAAAAAAATGAACTTTTTAGAATTTACCAAATGGCTGCAGTGAAACAAAGAGTGAAAAATTTAAAGGGGGTCTGAATACTTTCTGTACCCACTGTATACTGTAATGATGCAGACAGAGCGAGTGTGCAGATGTGCATAATTTTCGGGACTGTTCGCCTACTGGAGGCGGACACCCAGACGCAGTCTACTACGTCTGAGTGCCAGCCTCCACGAGACGGACACTCCCGGAAATTATGCGCATCAGAGCTCAAGTTTGCTCTGTCTGCATCATTACAGTCTATGACCCCGTCGGAGCATATATCCGGACCCAGTTTTGTGGGGGATTTTGGAAGTATGCCTCGACGGGGACAGAGAACGCAATGTGAAAGCACCCTAACAGGGAGTATGTTCCAGCAACTATTGTCCCCTACCCCTGATGTAATCTAGCTGTAGAAAAAGAAACGATATGTAAAGAAACTAAAGCTCAGAGTTCATAGAAGGAGTCCATGGATCCTTCAGGATCTGTAGAATGTTTATGTAGAAGAATGGGCCAAAATCACACCTGAGCAATGCATGCGACCAGTTTCTCCATACAGGAGGTGTCTTGAAGCTGTCATCACCAACAAAGGCTTTTGTATTAAATACATTTCAGTAAGCATGTTGAATACTTTATCCCTGTGTCATTTCTCATTATTAGACATAACTTAATTTATGGACATCTATGGTGATTTCTTTGCCTGTGTGGATTGGATGGGTTGTTACCGACATCTGGTGAGAATTTCATGTCAATAGCACCTTTAAAATATATTTACTTTTTTCACTGATTTCCATTGGAGTGCTGCATCCAATCTATTATATATATATTTGAATATAACTTGAATTTAATCTCCTATGGCAGATTCTCTATTCATTTTTGCACAGCCATCGCCTTGTTAATATGACACCAAAATGAAAAGTAAGTGTCTAATGTAGATTATCAACAGCTTAGGTGTGCGATGTTTAAATGATACGCTTCATGAAGCAGCATTAAGACTATATCCACTTGGGACCAGGACAGACCATTAACTGTGATAAAGGAGGCTAAGAGGACACTTTACAATACGGTGGTGCGCTGCGCTTCTGCCAATTGGCTCAGCAGGATTCATGGCCAAAACCAGCATCACATCACCTAATGCTTTCCTGCTGAAAGATTCATAACTAAACATTGACACAGGCGACACGGCAGTTCCCATTCATGAGCAAACAGACTCACGTACGGCTGAAAAACCCACTGAAGTGAAATCTAATGGGGCCAGATGATTTCTGTGTTGAGCTGTCTCAGCAGAAATGTGGACTACACCATAGGTCATTCAATAACTAAAAAATAGATTAAATATCTGCTCGGAGCAATAAGTCTGCTGACCTGAAATAACCTTTATTCTCACCGAACAATCCTACTTAGCATCAGCAAATTTCACATAGATTCTTTGGATGACTCACAAACTGTATGGAAGATGTTGCGGGTTATACGTTCCTTCAAATTCCTGCTTCATACAACTGCAATCGTTTTGCTCTGGGCTTTTTCTTGAAATAGATTTTTCTGTGTTATAAGAATTGGTCTCCAAAGGCTTAAAATGTAAAAATAAAAAGCCTTCGCAACATACTTACCTTATCAGTAATGCTGCATTCATATGCGCCAGGTTCCCCATCTTCCCTGCTTACAAAAAGAATATATATGATGTGCAACATCCATGACCCGTGATCGAGTCCCATCTGGGTGCAGCATTGAAGTTGTACCATCACTGACAATTTGCAAACATCTACAGTGCATGAATGGATGGTATATCTATCTTTCTAATACTTCTAGGTTGTACAAATTTCAGAGGATGATACCACGGAGGAAATGGATTGATAAAGGGTGTATGTACAATGCACGATTATCGTTCAGTGTAAATACTCGTTCCCCAATAATCAGGCAGCATAAACACTCTGCTAATTACCTAGCAAACAAGCAAAACATTAACTTGTCGGTAATTAGCAGATGAAAAAAACGCTTGCTTAAAAATCCTCATTCTCGGCAGCACATCAACCTGTGCAAACAAGACGTGCTGGCAAGAACAATGGCAGACTATGCACACAGAAGGATCTATTACTGATCGTTCTGTGTTAAATGAAGGCGCGATTGGCCAGTTTAAACAGGCAATTAAATTATTCTTATTATTTATTATTATAGTGTCATTTATTCCATGGCGCTTTACATATGAAAATGGGTATACATAGCAAACAACAAGAACAATAATCATAAAAAATACAAGTCACCGACTGCCCGCGAGGGCTCACAATCTACAAGGCATGGGTGAGGATACAGTGAGTGAGGATAGAGCTGGACAGGCAGCGGTATGGTAGAGCGATGGTTACTGCAGGTTGTAGGCTTGTCGGAAGAGGTGGGTCTTCAGGTTCCTTTTGAAGGTTTCCATGGTCGGCGAGAGTCTGATATGTTGGGGTAGAGAGTTCCAGAGTATGGGGGTATGAACAAGAGAAATCTTGTATGTGATTGTGGGAAGAGGCGATAAGAGGGGAGTAGAGAAGGAGATCTTGTGAGGATCGGAGATTGCGTGCAGGTAAGTACCGGGAGACTAGGTCACAGATGTATGGAGGAGACAGGTTGTGGATGGCTTTGTATGGCATGGTTAGGGTTTTGAACTTGCGTCTCTGGGTAATGGGGAGCCAGTGAAGGGATTGACATAGGGGAGAAGCCTGGGAATAGCAGGGGGACAGGTGGATGAGTCGGGCAGCAGAGTTTAGGATAGATTGGAGGGGTGTGAGAGTGTTAGAAGGCAGGCCACAAAAAAAAAGTATAAGTGTAAAATATATCCATTATTATATTATAAATTAAGTATAATAATGGCCTACATAGTATCTGGCAACCTCGGCGTTGCTTTAGACATCATTTGTCACATATCCCAACAGGAAAGCTTTTACTCAACCTTTTGGGGGAGATAATTTCTCATTATTGGTTAATTCAAACACTTATTAATTATAACACATTATATGCTATGACATTCTGCAAGTTGGACTATTTTACTCCCATTACAATAATCCATGACTAGTTTCCCCACTAGACATTCTTTATTAAATCTGTGAAAATTGAAAAGAGGCACAAATATCCAACTGCCCTTCCTGAGAGAGATTAATGCTGCAGTAAATTGAATGCAGAGCAGTTTTATCACTTATTTTAGTCCTAGTATCCACCCCCAATGTTTTCTGTACTTTCAGACAACTTTATCTCATTTGCTAGACCATTTGAAAATATTTTGTCTCACTTCCCCCCCAAAAAAATCACTCCAAAGTGTTGACCAGTAGGTGTCTCCTAACTTGTTGTCCATTGCTCGTTGTCAATTGTAATTTATCTTTAGCAGCAGAAACACCAAGATAGATTACAGGATGTCAAGGTCTTAGTCCCTGCTCCTGCTCTCCTGTCTGTCAAAGTGCACACAGGCTTAATAGAGAGGTGAGTCCAGTTCAAGACAAGCAAGTCAATTTACAATAGCAGTCATTTGTATACTGAGAAGTGAGGGAAGAGAAGTTTCTACACTTATGGTTCCCTTACAAAAGGGAACTGACCACTCAAAAACTGCTTTAACTGGTGTTAAGGCATCATGACCTTGCTTTTCTGCAGATTTCGTGTATGAAAGTACTGCTCTACTATAACATTGTGGAAAAAGAGTCACATGTATCCATCAGTGTTAAAGCTTATTTGGCAACTTCTGGCATCTAGGAGATGGGTGTAGACATGTCCCTTTTTTATTATCACATCCTTACCACCTATTCCTATACATTCCCTGGTCTTCTGCACTTTGTTCCCTGACTCCTCAAAACACTGTTGTACCAATAAACTTTTGGGAAATGCTGGATTCCATGAGGTTTAGGTCACTTTTGGCTAGGGACTTGGAGATCTGCCAACTCAGATGGAAATCCAGGAGATATACCCTTTCTCTGGAAGCCTCCCAGATGTTCTTGGAGTGTTGTCAAGTTTGGAATAAGGTATCAGAGTTGGACAATCACCTAATTTTCCCAGGACTTGCTGATAATTTAATATGTGTATGCGATTCCTGATTCTCTCCAAACAGATGATGCTGGAGGAATGAAGGAACAGGCATATTGAATTTTAAAGCCTGATCTTTTTGTTTTCCAAGGTGAATAAGTGACTTACATCACTACTGATTAAAAACACATTGATTCTGGACCAAACAAATATGCATGTGTATAGAGAAGTTGAGAGAGAGGTAGTTTACTTATCTGAATTGTTTTGTGCACTTTGGATGCCCCTATACAGGGGGCTTGACCTCAGGGGCCCCCTCAGAGAGCCTGCTACGGATGAGTGCCATCAACACTATGTGAAATGGTGAGTGGAGATAGGATCATCATCATCATCATCATCATCATCTCTTTATTTATATAGTGCCAACATATTCCACAGTGCTTTACAATTCAGACACATTATCGGCACTTCATTAGGACTCACAATCTAGATTCCCTATCAGGATGTCTTTAAAGTGTGGGAGGAAACTGGAGAACCCAGAGGAAACCCAGGCAAACACAGGGAGAACATGCAAACTCCTTGCAGATGTTGTCCTTGGTGGGATTTAAACCCAGGACCCCAGCACTGCAAGGCTGCAGTGCTAACCACTGAGCCACCATGCTGCCCATGATTAAGGATCCATTCAATATCATTTTATGATTCTATTTGCAATAGACAAAACATTAAAAGTTTGACTTCTGTAAACAGCATCACCTCAAGGTCATCATCAAACTGTTTTTCACATTCAGCCATTAAAATGTGCTTTACTTTTGAGTATAGAGTAATACAGTTCATGAAAGTATGACTAGTTTTCTGCTTTAGAATGCAAAAAAAAATCTGCAGAATTTGATGAATAATCTTCAAAAGAAGGATGTGGGCGAGTAGGAAGTAGATTACAGAAATTTCAGGGAGGATTAGGTTTTATGAATTAAAGCCACGGGAATTGTGCAGATCTATAGCGTCTTTCAGGTAATAAGCAGTCATTCTTTCCATACCAAGATTTGCCCGTATTTTGGGTTTGTATTGAGTTGCCATGCATTTCAGCAAGGCATATCTTGCTATGTAATATACCATGACTGATTTGGAGACATTATGTAACATATAATTGCAGTCGAGTAACAGTATTCTCTGGGTTTTTTTTTTACAATGCACAGTGCAGAAAAATATTCCTATGCTCTACCTAATTTATTACATTTATTGTAGTTTTGTTTTGCGAAATGGTTCGGTAAGGACCCGAAACGCGTAAATGAAGACTACTAGAAGAACAACTGCCAGGGTGGAACTACTCATTCTACATAGCAGCGTGGTCAGCTGAATGTCTACCTCCAATCTACATGCAGAAGAAGAGTCTCTTCTATCCACAGATGTGACTGCAGCAGCTTACCGCACTACAGGAATTTATTGGTGTTGTGACATTCACACCCCAATCAAGTGAGCACCTCTCTCACCCCACATTTTACCTGCATCCTACAATACTACCCAATTGGCACTTGTCTCCTTTTTTATAATTATTACAAGCAAAAAAATGCACATCTCAAGAAAGCCAAAAACTTCATGTTGGGTAAATAGTATTAATCCTGCAATTTCAAAAGAAGCAGGATGTTAAGACAATGTTGCATTCAATGACAGTGAAGGAAAAGTTATAACTTCAATAGTTGGATGACAGCGGCAGTGGCCTCTACATCAACATAAATAGAATTCAGAAGAAATTAGAATCATATGTCAGTTATAAATCATGTGAAATATGGCAGCCAAAACACTCAGGAGCAAAAAGACAGTGCCAGACAGCCAAGAATGAAGGAGATTTGGAATTCAGCTTAAAGGGAATCAGTTTTTGTTCTGAAATCTGAAGGCAGCAGGAGATAGAGACTGAGACACAGAATTCAGGGATGTGTCATTTGTCAAAGTGCGTGTTGTTTACTAATTGTGAAGGATTTATCACTAAGAGATTAACATTTCAGGACTAATCTGGCGACGCCCCTTCCTGTGATAAGCACCTCACTGTCTATGAACTTTGCACAAGGAGAGCCTGGTGTGGGCGGGGGCAGCTTCCTCAGCTCTGCTTCATTCTAAATCTAAAAGCTCTGATTGTGTCAGAATGGCTGCACCCAGTAAACTAAGTGATACATTGTTGGATTCAGCTTCTCTTTACCTCTCAGATGAGAAAGCAAAAACTTTCTGACAGATTCCATTTAAGGGTACGTCCACAGGAAAAGGCACAAGGAATCTGCAGTGAAATCATGTAACGTGTTGGTTTTGCCTGATATTTCATCCCTCTAAATCAAAAGGTGCCATGGTAAAAATCAGCAACAAAAATAAATACGAGGATTTTAAAATCCGCACTGCAGATCAATTTCTGTGCTGAAAAATTCCACAGCATGTGGATGAGACTTTACAATCCCAGTAACATGGCAGATCCTGTAATTCATTGTTGATTTCTCGCGATCAAATTACCATGGTGAATCCACAGTATTTCTGCTGTGCTCCATGAAGTCTGCAAAAACTGTGTTACATGAGTTAGACATGCGGATTTTGCTCAGGATTTTCCACAAAATGCTCTAGCAGATTTGCGGTGGGTTTGCTATCCCATTTGGACATTCCCTTTTAGTGTCCTTTATAAAAGTTTCAACTTTTCTCCATATTCTCCATAACATAAGCAGTCCACCTTTTTGGAGGAAACACTAGAAATTGATATACATTTTCTGAGAGTAGCTACAACCTCTCTAGTATACCCAAAATCAAGACTTTGCAGAAGCCTCTATAAATGAATTGATATCTACTGTTGCTGTATTCATGTCAGCTCAGATAACAGAAGTTGTGTCTTGCACCCCAATGCCTAAAATCTCTTGCTTTCAGATACTATGCAGTGCTAGAACGGAGCAGAGGTTAGCGCTGCCTTTTATTTACACCGGAAATGATTTGGAAGAGGTTCCTACGTGATGTTTTGACATAGTGACAGCATATTTTAAGCAACCTAAACTCTCTTATTATTTCCATTCCATGGTTTCATATTATTTCGTCCAGCTTTTCTAAACATTCTTTTCATTTGACATTCTCACATTCCCCTATCTCTGGATTGTCCAAACTGTATTCTCAGGAGACATAAAAAGTCAAACTGAGTGTGTGCCCAACCCTTTCATTAGTGATCTGTAAATGTGTATTGACTATCTGTTATGTTTTTTAGCAGAACAGCAATCTTAAAGGATTAGTCCAGACGTCTGACCTATCCTGCAAAAATTACATGTTGGCAGTTATTTACTTTCCCACAAAAGCATGCAGTATATCCAATAAATAGCTGAATAGAAGTTTTATGACTATCCTCCCGAAGAGGACATCCCAGGACATGCTGTAATTGTTTGATTTGTGAGAAACGCACCACTAGGATCTTCACCAATCCCAAAGACGCGGATGTGAGCTGCACGTGTGAAGATATTAAGAGATGTATTCATGGCTTATCAAATTCTTTAAAATTGATGGCCTTTTAATACGCTATTGAATGGGATGTTCGGGACTTCTATACTGATGAACTATCTGACCTGCCCCCAGCCAATCAGCTAAAACCTGCTCGGTGCTGGACATGTAAGCAATATGAAGTGGAGCACTGCAACAAAGTATCAGATGAGGTCTTCAGAGGTATTCGAGTTACACCCTTTCAAATCTCAATATGTGAGGCCTGAAAAATCTCTTTAAAGGGACTCTGTCAGCACAGAATGACTGTCCAGACCAAGTACAGACACTCGGTGCATCATGGCGGGGCCAAACAATACAGTGCACCTTCCCAACCTTCTTGTTTTCCCTCTATCTTCACGCTCCACGAGAAAGACGGAGATAGAGTGAAACCAAGGAGGTGGGAATGTGCACTTAAAGGGAATTTGTCAGTAGATTATTACGATGTAATCTGAGAGCAGCATGATGTAGTGAAGAGATTCTGATTCCAGCGATGTGTCACCTACTAGGTTGTGTTTTACTATTTCATTAAAATCAGTGTTTTATCAGCAGGAGATTCTCACTACAGGATTAGGTGTTTCAAGATATCTAGTCCAACAACACCCCCATCACTGATTAGCAACGTTCTCTCCATAAACTATGTACACAAAAAGCTGCCAATCAGTGGTGTGATTACACAGGGCTCAACATTGCGAGCTCTACTAGATCTACAGCGGAGAAAACTGTGATTCTATCACAACTACTGCACCCAGTAAACTAAGAGACATATCGCTGAAATCAGGGTCTCTTTCCCTACAGTACAGACCAAAAGTTTGGACACACTTTCTCATTTAAAGATTTTTCTGTATTTTCATGACTATGAAAATTCTACATTCACACTGAAGGCATCAAAACTATGAATTAACACATGTGGAATTATATACTTAACAAAAAAGTGTGAAACAACTGAAAATATGTCTTATATTCTAGGTTCTTCAAAGTAGCCAACTTTTGCTTTGATGACTGCTTTGCACACTCTTGGCATTCTCTTGATGAGCTTCAAGAGGTAGTCACTGGAAATGGTCTTCCAACAATCTTGAAGGAGTTCCCAGAGATGCTTAGCACTTGTTGGCCCTTTTGCCTTCACTCTGCGGTCCAGCTCACCCCAAACCATCTTGATTGGGTTCAGATCTGCTGACTTTGAAGGCCATGTCATCTGGCGTAGCACCCCATCACTCTCCTTCTTGGTCAAATAGCCCTTACACAGCCTGGAGGTGTGTTTGGGGTCATTGTCCTGTTGAAAAATAAATGATGGTCGAACTAAACGCAAACCGGATGGAATAGCATGCCGCTGCAAGATGCTGTGGTAGCCATGCTGGTTCAGTATGCCTTCAATTTCGAATAATTCCCCAACAGTGTCACCAGCAAAGCACCCCCACACCATCACACCTCCTCCTCCATGCTTCACGGTGGGAACCAGGCATGTAGAGTCCATCCGTTCACCCTTTCTGCGTCGCACAAAGACACGGTGGTTGGAACCAAAGATCTCAAATTTGGACTCATCAGACTAAAGCACAGATTTCCACTGGTCTAATGTCCATTCCTTGTGTTCTTTAGCCCAAACAAGCCTCTGCTTGCTGCCTGTCCTTAGCAGTGGTTTCCTAGCAGCTATTTTACCATGAAGGTCTGCTGCACAAAGTCTCCTCTTAACAGTTGTTGTAGAGATGTGTCTGCTGCTAGAACTCTGTGTGGCATTGACCTGGTCTCTAATCTGAGCTGCTATTAACCTGCGATTTCTGAGGCTGGTGACTCGGATAAACTTATCCTCAGAAGCAGAGGTGACTCTAGGTCTTCCTTTCCTGGGGCGGTCCTCATGTGAGCCAGTTTCTTTGTAGCGCTTGTTGGCTTTTGCAACTGCATTTGGGGACACTTTCAAAGTTTGCCCAATTTTTCGCTCTCACTGACCTTCATTTCTTAAAGTAATGATGGCCACTCGTTGTTCTTTACTTAGCTGCTTTTTTCTTGCCATAATACAAATTCTAACAGTCTATTCAGTAGGACTATCAGCTGTGTATCCACCTGACTTCTGCACAACACAACTGATGGTCCCAACCCCATTTATAAGGCAAGAAATCCCACTTATTAAACCTGACAGGGCACACCTGTGAAGTGAAAACCATTTCCGGTGACTACCTCTTGAAGCTCATCAAGAGAATGCCAAGAGTGTGCAAAGCAGTCATCAAAGCAAAAGGTGGCTACTTTGAAGAACCTAGAATATAAGACATATTTTCAGTTGTTTCACACTTTTTTGTTAAGTATATAATTCCACATGTGTTAATTCATAGTTTTGATGCCTTCAGTGTGAATGTACAATTTTCAAAGTCATGAAAATACAGAAAAATCTTTAAATGAGGTGTGTCCAAACTTTTGGTCTGTACTGTACATCAGGGGTTGACATATCATTGGTGCAACCTGTGCAGTCGCACAAGGGCCCAAGAGGTAAAGGGGTCCATTCCACTTACAAAGAAGGTGGAATTGTGCATTATGAGGAGCTATTGGGCTGCAAAGGGCCCATATACTGCTCTTGCACATTTGCCCTCCCTTGCCTGTGTATGCCAGTGCCCTATATCATGTTGCTGTCAAATTACATAGCAAAAACCTGCTGACAGATCCTCCTAAATGTTTGTCCACACCGTGATACACCGAGTATCTATGTTAAGGCCCTGTCACACTAAGCGATGCAGCAGCGATCCCGACAACGATACGACCTGTCGTTGCTGCGTCGCTAATACATCGCTGGTGAGCTGTCAAACAGGCAGGCTCACCAACGATCAGGGGAGCAGCGACATCGTGGAAAGAATCGTTCCACGATGTCCTGCTCCCGTTACCAGCCTGCTGCTGAAGCAGGAGCAGGCTCGTAACCATGATAAACAGCGGGTTACTAAGTGCGCGTGTGCCCCTAGTAACCCGCTGTTTACCATGGATACCACTCTGCTACGGTGCGCGGGAGGTTACCGTTCACCTTAGCAGAGTCGTATCCATGATAAACATCGGGTTACTAGGGGCACACGCGCACTTAGTAACCCGATGTTTATCATGGATACGACTCTACTAAGGTGAACGGTAACCTCCCGCGCACCGTAGCAGAGTGGTATCCATGGTAAACAGCGGGTTACTAAGTGCGCGCGTGCCCCTAGTAACCCGATGTTTACCATGGATACCAGCCTGATCGTTGGTCCCGCTGGTCACACACAGTGATGTGTGCTGGCCAGCGGGAAGCCAACGACCAAAAAATGTTCCAGGACACTTTGCAGCGATCAGCGACCTCACAGCAGGGGCCTGATCGCTGCAAAGTGTCACACATAGCGACATCGCTGGTGAGGTCGCTGTTGCGTCACCAAAACCGTGACACAGCAGCGATCTCGCTAGCGATCTCGCTATGTGAGACGGGGGCTTTAGGTTTGATCAGTGTGCTGACAGAGTCCCTTTAATGATAGATTAGTATGGCCAAATACCAGGAACCCCATCCATCAGCTGTTTGAAGGGGTCATGACGCTCCTGCCAGCGCCATGTTGCCTTTATTGTTTCTTCTCTATTGCACAATGCTACATATAGTGCTTAGCATTGCAGCTTTGTTCCATTCTCATGAATATCTGATTGCAGGGGTGCAAACCAAGAGTCAGACCCCAACTGAACTAATGTTGACAACCTAACCTAAGACGTGAACAACCCTTTTATTTATGTAAAGGTACCACTACTCTCTGTAGCAGCATTTACTATTCTAACACCCATTGTTTGTTTGGACAGTTTTAAACTTTGGGTATCTGATAGATTCATTTGGTGGCATACAAAGAAGAGAGGGGGGCCGCAAAGGAAAAAACAAAATGAACCCAATGCTGGAGCCAAGTTTCGACACCCAGGCCTGAAGGGACTATTAAAAGAAAAAGAGCCAGCTCACCCACACTCCTCGGCGTCCTGAAGCACGGAACACAAGCGACCACTTGCATGAAAGGGAAAAAGTACAAAATTGTTCCAGCTTCTATTTTGTGCAAAAAAGATTTATTGGTAAAATGGAACACAGGCTTGCGTTTGAAACGCGTCGCTATGCCTTTTTTCTCCATGAAATTTCCATTTTACCAATAAATCTTTTTTGCACACGATAGAAGCTGGAAACAATTTTGTACTTTTTCTGAAGGGACTATTAGTTGCCCCTCGCACACTCTTTTCTATGGCACTTCAGCCAACTCTTGGCTTGCTAATTTAAATGTAATTTTTCTGGAGAGGAGAGTCCTACACGGGCTCCAGGCACCCAGTGCAAAGGAGAAAGTTACAATTAGGGCTGGGCCTTCTTTCTCCAAGTGCCCCATAGCTATAGTATATAATCTTTGGCTCCGCTGAAGAATTTAAAAAAAAGATCAATCTTTAAGTCTCTAGTGATCAGTTTGAGTCTCGACACAAAGATCTCATGCACACAGAAGACACATGCATAACTATAGAGGTGACTGAGGAATCCATCAGGGCTTCATATATCTACACTGCAATATATGATTACATTGCTAAATCAATGTCTAACCTTTTTCTGTGTTTATTGATTGTCAGTGATATCTCCCTGTACGACTAGAACAAGAAGCAAGACACCGAAATGTCACACAATGCTATTCTGACATTTGGATTTTAATATCCTTCATATTTACTTTTTGAGAAGATCATTGATTACATTTGCTGTCCATTGTGGAGAGCATCCATAATGTCCATAGTTACATAGAGCATCTCCCGCTCTGGAGTACCTGAATGGTGTGATTGGATTGAATGTCTAATGCTTTAATTTCCAGTATGGGGGCACTATAGAGAAGTTGAATCCTTACTGCCAAGTTGTGTTATTTCCTTAAAGGTGTTGTCCAGGACTTTTTCCTATTCTGTGTGTATACCTAGGCCACAGAATGCTGACAGTTTGTAATATACTTCATGTCAGCACTGTTGCCTAGATACCACACTTGGGAATGTAACCATCTCTCTCCTGATTCTGGACGAGCTGGTCACACGCCATCTAGATCAGTGTTCCCCAACTCCAGTCCTCAAGGCCCATCAACAGATCATGTTTTCAGGATTTCCTTATTATTGCACAGGTGATGGAATTATTACCTGGGCAATACTAAGGAAATCCTGAAAACATGACCTGTTGGTGGAACTTGAGGACTGGAGTTGGGGAGCACTGATCTAGAGGGTTCCAGTCTGGTAGAGACTGGACGTAACGTCAAAACAGACACCATGCCCCCCAGTGTTGACTCTGCGCTTGTGCGAGCACCACTACCACAGGGAAAAAAGGGGGTAAAAAGACCACACAGCATCACATCGCCTCAGAAAGTGTGGAAGAGAGGCTGTATGTCTGCACCACTTTGTGCAAGCAGGTAAGGACTATAAATAGGTTTAACCCCTTCATGACAAAACTCGTGTCCCTGCCTTTGATGCAGGCTCTGGCATTGAGCCCGCATATTTCCCCTCACTTGATAGCTGACTTAATCCGCCATCAATTGCCTTTAACAATCGTGGGTGGAGTGGTCCCCCACTCATGGCTGTTAACCTGTTAAATCCCACTGTCAATCACTGAAAATGTGATTTAACACGCGCCTGTCCATCGGCACCTCAGTCACGTGATCGCGGGCGCTGATGGTTTGTCATAACAGCCTGTCATTGTGAATCTCCTGTGAACGCCGGCACGTGGCCGACATTCATAGGGGATCGTGATTTTTGCCATACATAGGAGTGCTTAAGCACTGCTATGTATAGCGTAGGTGATCGGACAATCACACCCTCAAGTCTCCTAAGGCAGAGGTCCCCAACCGCCGGTCCGCGGACCAGGACCGGGCCGTTGGGGTTTTTCAGCCGGTCCGCGGGGAGAGGGGGCCCCTCCAGCCTCCAGCAGCGCCGCCATCAGGGCATGACTGCCCTGACTCCAGTATGGGGCCCGGCCGGTAGGAGCCCCCTCGGAGCCCCCCTCTTGTGCGTCTCTCTCCTCATGGGGCCCCCGGCCGCATGCTAAGCGCCGGGTCCGGGACATCTTAGCGCTGCGCTGCTGCGGCAGCACCTTCATGATTCCCCTGACTTCCGGTCATGTGACGGCGCCGTCACATGGCCGGAAGTCAGGAGAACCTGGTGTCAGCGATTTGGACGAGCGCCAGGATTCTGCAGGGATCGCATGGGGGTAAGTATAACAAGTTTTATTTTTTTTTAAATACAATTAACTAGGAGTGGGGGGAATGGGAGATGCACATGGGGGGAGGGGAGAGATGAGAGATGCACATGGGGGAGGGGAGAGGTGAGAGATCCACATGGGGGGGAGGGGAGAGATGAGAGATGCACATGGGGGGAGGGGAGAGATGAGAGATGCACATGGGAGGGAGGGGAGAGATGAGAGATGCACGGGGGGGTGAGAGATGCACGGGGGGGTGAGAGATGCACGGGGGGGTGAGAGATGCACGGGGGGGTGAGAGATGCACGGGGGGGTGAGAGATGCACGGGGGGGGTGAGAGATGCACGGGGGGGGTGAGAGATGCACGGGGGGGGTGAGAGATGCACGGGGGGTGGATGAGAGATGCACGGGGGGTGGATGAGAGATGCACGGGGGGTGGATGAGAGATGCACGGGGGGTGGATGAGAGATGCATGGGGGGTGGATGAGAGATGCACGGGGGGGTGAGAGATGCACGGGGGGGGTGAGAGATGCACGGGGGGGGTGAGAGATGCACGGGGGGGGTGAGAGATGCACGGGGGGTGGATGAGAGATGCACGGGGGGATGAGAGATGCACGGGGGGGATGAGAGATGCACGGGGGGATGAGAGATGCACGGGGGTGGATGAGAGATGCACGGGGGTGGATGAGAGATGCACGGAGGGGATGAGAGATGCACGGGGGTGGATGAGAGATGCACGGAGGGGATGAGAGATGCACCGGGGTGGATGAGAGATGCACGGAGGGGGATGAGAGATGCACGGAGGGGGATGAGAGATGCACGGAGGGGGATGAGAGATGCACGGAGGGGGATGAGAGATGCACGGGGGTGAGCTGCACATGGGGGGTGAGAGATGCACATGGGGGGGTTATGTTTACATAACTTTGTTGCCTTATGAAGGGCGGGGGGGGCCCCCAAAAATTTCTTGCACAGGGGCCCACTACAGTCTGTGTCCGCCCCTGGGATGAAGTAAATGCAGCTGAACAGCAGCTGTCAGGACAGCTGCCCTGTCCTGCTGCAGGGCGTGATTGGGCCTCAGTGATGCGGCTCCTGGCACAGCACATTATGTGGGGCTCCTGGCATAGCTCCTGGCGGGGACCTGGTCTACACTATATGATAAGTATGCACTAAACTCCAAATCCCTCCATTACCCCGCCCCCATATGACCAAAGCCCCGCCCACCCCACCCCCTCCTTGCTGGGCCATGGAAAAATGATCTTGCTTCAAGCCGGTCCCTGGTGCAAAAAAGGTTGGGGACCACTGTCCTAAGGGGACTATTGCAGTTTTTAAAAATATTTAAAAAAACACAAAAAGTTCAAATCACCCCCCTTTTGCCCCATTGAAAATAAAACAATTTAAAAAAATACACATATTTGGTATCGCTGCGTTCATAAATATCCGATCAAAATATAAAAACAATTAATCTAATTGGTAAATGGCGTAACGAGAAAAAAATCAAAACACCAGAATTATGTTTTTTTGGCCACTGCAACTGTTAGAACTCTCCTGTTTGTTTTTCCATCTTGTGTTTTGCGGTCACGTGACCATCTGCCTTTATATTCCAGCTCCGCCCTTATGGCTGTGCTGGACTTCAGTGTTTGACTGTTTCTCTAGCCTGGTGCTTCGGTGCCTTTCTCTGTCAAGTTCGCTTGGTCCTTCTGGGACCTCTAGTACATTTTTGTCAGTTTGTCTTTTTGTGTTCTACAACAACTTCTTGGTTTAGGAGGTGTCCCATTTTTGTCCCAGTCCTTAGTTCTTTTAGGA
Organism: Phyllobates terribilis; assembly: GCF_046119375.1. Taxonomy (NCBI): domain Eukaryota; kingdom Metazoa; phylum Chordata; class Amphibia; order Anura; family Dendrobatidae; genus Phyllobates; species Phyllobates terribilis. The sequence continues at coordinate 85,386,438 of NW_027362768.1, read as the reverse complement.
ACCCCTCCCTTAATTCTATAGGAACAGGCAGCCCGCTACATCGTAGGGATTCAGCTTAGTCTTACTGTAGGGACAGCTTTCCCCTATCTTTCCTTAGTACATGTTGCAGATCATAACAGCAACATTGCAATAAAATGGAATAAGAGGTGATCAAAACATTGTATCTTCCCCATAATGGAATCAATAATAACGACAGCTCAAGCCACAAAGAATAAGCCCTCACCCAGCCCCAGATCCTGAAAAATGAAAATGCTATGGTTCTCGGAAAATGACGACATAAGCACATTTTTTTTTTGTTTACAAATTTTGGAAATTTTTTTCACCACTTAAATAAAAAAAAACCTATACATGTTTGGTATCTGAGTATACGTACTGATCTGGGGAATCATATTATGAGGTCAATTTTATCATATAGTGAGCATGGTAAATAAAAAAAATAAAAAACAATTGTGGAATTGGACTTTTTTTGCAATTTCACCCCACTTTTCCGTTTTCCAGTACACTATATGGTAAAATCAATGGTGTCATTCAAAAATTTCAACTCGTCCCACAAAAAACAAGCTCTCAGAAAAACAAGCTATGTTGACGGAAAAATAAAAAAGTTATGACTCTTGAAAGAAAAGGAGGAAAAAACGAAAGCGCAAAAAACGGAAAATCGCAAGGTCATGAAGGGGTTAATGTGTCATTATTTCTAGTGTGTAATGTGGTCCAGACCACTTTGCTACCATGATACAGTACATAATAGGAAAGTCTGTTTATTCCCTTCAAGCACTATTATAACTATCCGAACCCAAAGCAAACGTAGACACATCATTATGAGATGTGCAATTAATAATTTCGTTAGTCTTCTTCAAAATCTCTATAATGCTACATTATATATTATCTATTCATATATATCACTGATATACTGTATATATACACTACCGTTCAAAAGTTTGGGGTCATTTAGAAATTTCATTATTTTTGAAAGAAAGGCACATTTTTTTTCAATGAAGCTAACATTAAATGAATCAGAAATATACTCTGTACATTGTTAATGTGGTAAATGACTATTCTAGCTTGTTTTTATTGCAATATCTACATAGGTGTATATAGGCAGATTTCCAACAACCACCACTTCAGTGTTTTAATGGTACATTGTGTTTGCTAACTGCTTAAGAAGGCTAATGGATGTTTAGAAAACCCTAGAAAACCCTTGCACAAGTATGTTAGCCCAGCTGAAAACGGTTTGGCTGATTTGAGAAGCTATAAAATTGACCTTCCTTTGAGCTAGTTGAGAATCTGGAGCATTACATTTGTTTGTTCTAGGAAACTCTCAAAATGGCCAGAAAAAGAGAACTTTCATGTGAAAATCGACAGTCTATTCTTGTTCTTAGAAATAAAGGCTATTCCATGCGAGACATTGCCAAGAAACTGAAGATTTCCTACAACAGTGTGTCCTACTCCCTTCAGAGGAGAGCACAAACAGGCTCTAACCAGAGTAGAAAGAGAAGTGGGAGGCCCCGCTGAACAACTGAGCAACAAGACAAGTACATTAGAGTCTCTAGTTTGAGAAATCGACGCCTCACAGCTCCTCAACTGGCAGCTTCAATAAATAGTACACGCAAAACGCCAGTGTCAACGTCTACAGTGAAGAGGAAACTCCGGGATGCTGGCCTTCATGGCAAACTGGCAAAGAAAAAGCCATATCTGAGACTGGCTAATAAAAGGAAAAGATTAATATGGGCAAAAGAAGACAGACATTGGACAGAGGAAGATTGGAAGAAAAGTTTTATGGACAGATGAATTAAAGTTTGAGGTGTTTGGATCACACAGAAGAACATTTGTGAGACGCAGAACAACTGAAAAGATGCTGGAAGAATGCCTGACACCATCTGTCAAGCATGGTGGAGGTAATGTGATGGTCTGGGGTTGCTTTGGTGCTGGTAAAGTGGGAGATTTGGGCAAGGTAAATGGGATTTTGAATAAGGAAGGCTATCACTCCATTTTGCAATGCCATGCCATACCCTGTGAACAGCGCTTGATTGGAGACAATTTCATCCTACAACAGGACAATGACCCAAAGCACACCTCCAAATTATGCATGAACTATTTAGGGAAGAAGCAGGCAGCTGGTATTCTATCTGTAATGGAGGGGCCAGCGCAGTCACCAGATCTCAACCCCATTGAGCTGTTGTGGGAGCAGCTTGACCGTATGGTACGCAAAAAGTGCCCATCAAGCCAATCCAACTTGTGGGAGGGGCTTCAGGAAGCATGGGGGGAAATGTCTCACTATTACCTCAGTAAATTAACAGCCAGAATGCCAAAGGTCTGCAATGCTTTAATTGCTGCAAAGGAGCATTCTGTGACGAAAGCAAAGTTTGAAGGAGAAAATTATTCTTTCTAATAAAAATAATTATTTCTAACCTTGTCAATGCCTGGACTATATTTTCTATTTACTTTGCAACTCATTTGATAAATAAAAGTATGAGTTCTCATGGAAAACACAAAATTGTCTGGGTGACCCCAAACTTTTGAACGGTAGTGTTATATATATATATATATTATATATATACAGTACAGACCAAAAGTTTGGACACACCTTCTCATTTAAAGATTTTTCTGCATTTTCATGACTATGAAAATTGTACATTCACACTGAAGGCATCAAAACTATGAATTAACACATGTGGAATTATATACTTAACAAAATAGTGTGAAACAACTGAAAATATGTCTTATATTCTAGGTTCTTCAAAGTAGCCACCTTTTGCTTTGATGACTGCTTTGCACACTCTTGGCATTCTCTTGATGAGCTTCAAGAGGTAGTCACCGGAAATGGTTTTCACTTCACAGGTGTGCCCTGTCAGGTTTAATAAGTGGGATTTCTTGCCTTATAAATGGGGCTGGGACCATCAGTTGTGTTGTGCAGAAGTCAGGTGGATACACAGCTGATAGTCCTACTGAATAGACTGTTAGAATTTGTATTATGGCAAGAAAAAAGCAGCTAAGTAAATAAAAACGAGTGGCCATCATTACTTTAAGAAATGAACGTCAGTCAGTCCGCGAAAAATTGGGAAAACTTTGAAAATGTCCCCAAGTGCAGTTGCAAAAACCATCAAGCGCTAAAAGAAACTGGCACACATGAGGACCGCCCCAGGAAAGGAAGACCAAGAGTCACCTCTGCTTCTGAGGATAAGTTTATCCAAGTCACCAGCCTCAGAAATCGCAGGTTAACAGCAGCTCAGATTAGAGACCAGGTCAATACCACACAGAGTTCTAGCAGCAGACACATCTCTACAACAACTGTTAAGAGGAGACTTTGTGCAGCAGGCCTTCATGGTAAAATAGCTGCTAGGAAACCACTGTTAAGGACAGGCAACAAGCAGAAGAGACTTGTTTGGGCTAAAGAACACAAGCAATGGACATTAGACCAGTGGAAATCTGAGCTTTGGTCTGATGAGTCCAAATTTGAGATCTTTGGTTCCAACCACCGTGTCTTTGTGGGACGCAGAAAAGGTGAACGGATGGACTCTACATGCCTGGTTCCCACCGTGAAGCATGGAGGAGGAGGTGTGATGGTGTGGGGGTGCTTTGCTGGTGACACTGTTGGGGATTTATTCAAAATTGAAGGCATACTGAACCAGCATGGCTACCACAGCATCTTGCAGCGGCATGCTATTCCATCCGGTTTGCGTTTAGTTGGACCATCATTTATTTTTCAACAGGACAATGACCACAAACACACCTCCAGGATGTGTAAGGGCTATTTGACCAAGAAGGAGAGTGATGGGGTGCTACGCCAGATGACCTGGCCTCCACAGTCACCAGACCTGAACCCAATCGAGATGGTTTGAGGTGAGCTGGACCGCAGAGTGAAAGCAAAAGGGCCAACAAGTGCTAAGCATCTCTGGGAACTCCTTCAAGATTGTTGGAAGACCATTTCTGGTGACTACCTCTTGAAGCTCATCAAGAGAATGCCAAGAGTGTACAAAGCAGTCATCAAAGCAAAAGGTGGCTACTTTGAAGAACCTAGAATATAAGACATATTTTCAGTTGTTTCACACTTTTTTTGTTAAGTATATAATTCCACATGTGGTAATTCATAGTTTTGATGCTTTCAGTGTGAATGTACAATTTTCAAAGTCATGAAAATACAGAAAAATCTTTAAATGAGAAGGTGTGTCCAAACTTTTGGTCTGTACTGTATATATATATATATATATATATATATATATATATATATATATATATATATATATATATATATATATATATATATATATATATATATATATATATATATATATATATATATACTGTGGTAAGACGACTCGCTCTGCTCTCCCGGAGGCAGACTCAGGACACACGTTCTCAGGTTACGTTCCTGCTGGTTTATTATCTGGCATAAAAACCAGCAGGGTTTTGCAGGAGAAAGAAAAAAACAATAAACAAAGTCTAGCTCAGTCCATAGATGAGCGGGTTCCGCCCGCTCTCAGTAGCATAAACTGCACAGTCCAAGTTACAAGCTCTGCAGCTTCCACAATACTGTCTGGAGACTTCCCTCTCCAGACCACACTCCAGAGAAAAAAAAACAGGACTGAGCTTTTACACATTGCTCAGCCACACCCTGAGGGGAGGTAGGGGGAATGGCGTCCCGCCCTCTTTGCCATTGCCATAAAACCGCACACCCTTTAACAGAGTAAATCTACCAGCATATAACACGCTGGCAGAAAAATAAAGTAGGTCTTAGTTCACACAGGAGAGCATCCTGAGTGACACATACCTCCCCTCACATATAAAACCAGTGACACTGTCACATATTCCCCCCCTCTGCCCAAAGCCGGGGGTTTGAGCACCTTCTGACACCAGGCAGGGAATCCTAGAGAGGGCATCTGCATTCCCATGTAACTTCCCGGGCCTATGCTCCACGTGAAAGTTAAACTCTTGAAGCCCTAGGAACCATCTAGTTACCCTGGCATTTTTACCCCTCTTCTCCCTCAACCATCTCAACGGGGCATGGTCTGATACTAATCTAAACTTCCGGCCTAGTAGGTAATATTTCAGTGTATCCACGGCCCATTTTATGGCTAAACACTCTGTCTCTACTATGGTGTAGTTCTTCTCGCAGGAGGACAGCTTTCGGCTTAGATCGAGAATGGGATGTTCTTCCCCATTTATCTCTTGGGAGAGTACAGCCCCTAGACCAACCTCTGAAGCGTCCGTCTGGACCACAAATTCTTTCTTGAAGTCTGGCGCGACCAGGACCGGCTGCTTGCACAGTGTTAGCTTCAACTGTTGAAACGCGGTCTCCGTTTCTTCCGTCCATTTCACCATGGTTGATTTGGTGCCTTTTAGAAGATCCGTTAGTGGCGCGGCAATCATGGCAAAATTCGGGATAAACCGCCGGTAGTATCCCACCATTCCTAGGAATGCTCTCACCTGCTTCTTCGAGAGTGGTTGCGGCCAGGTTTGAATTGCCTCCACTTTCTTGATTTGCGGCTTTATTTCACCTCTCCCAACAACATAGCGCAGGTACTTGGCCTCCTCTTTTCCGATGGCACACTTTCTCGGATTTATGGTAAATCCTGCCTTCCTTAGCGCGTCCAGAACGGCCTGTAGTTTAGGTAGGTGACTAGCCCAGTCTGGGCTAAAGACCACAATGTCGTCGAGGTAGGCTGCGGCATACTTCTTATGTGGGGCTAGGATCCGATCCATAGCCCTCTGGAAAGTGGCTGGGGCCCCCTGTAGTCCAAACGGCATTCGCGTGTATTGAAAACACCCATCAGGTGTTGAGAAAGCCGTCTTCTCCTTAGCCATCTGGGACATGGGGATCTGCCAGTAGCCTTTCGTCAGGTCGAGAGTGGTGATGTACCTCGCCGGTCCAAGCCTCTCGATGAGTTCGTCGACGCGGGGCATCGGGTACGCATCACACTTGGATACCTCATTCAGCCGTAGTCATTACAAAACCTCCATTCTCCATTGGGTTTCGGCACGAGGACGATTGGGCTCGACCACCCACTCTTTGACTCCTCTATTACTCCGAGGTCTAACATCCTCTTCACCTCGGCCGAGATCACCTCCCGGCGTGCTTCCGGAATCCGATACGGCTTCAGATTCACTCGTACGTGCGGCTCTGTCAGCACATCATGCTCTACCACCTGGGTATGCCCCGGCAACTGTGAGAACAGCTCCCGATTCCGCTGTAGTAATTCTCGACACTGTTGCTTCTGGGCCGGTGATAGAGTCTCTGCAATAGTGACCTCCTCCACCTTGCCTTCTGGTGCGGCTCCCAGGCAAGGAGTTTCCACAGGTTCACGGTCCCGCCACAGCTTGAGCAAATTTATATGATATATTTGATGCGGCTTTCTTCGGCCAGGCTGGTGGACTTTATAATTAACCTCGCTGACTTTCTCCACCACCTCGTATGGACCTTGCCATTTGGCGAGGAACTTGCTCTCGACGGTAGGGATCAGCACCAAAACACGGTCCCCGGGCTGGAACTGTCTTAGTCTCGCCGACCGGTTATAGACCCTCGCCTGGGCTTCCTGCGCCTGGAGGAGATGTTCCTTCACGATGGGCATCACCTTTGACATTCTCTCCTGTAACTGGGTGACATGTTCGGTGATACTCCGGTGTGGCATGACTTCAGCCTCCCAAGTTTCCTTGGCGATGTCTAGGAGACCTCTTGGATGCCGCCCATATAGGAGCTCAAATGGAGAGAAGCCAGTGGAGGCTTGAGGAACTTCTCTGACCGAGAAAAGCAGAAATGGGAGCAGGTAGTCCCAGTCTCGCCCATCCTTTTCAACGACCTTCTTGAGCATCGCCTTTAAGGTCTTGTTGAAGCATTCTACTAGGCCGTCCGTCTGTGGATGATAAACCGAGGTCCGAAGCTGAGTTATCTGAAGGACTCTGCAAAGCTCCTTCATCACCTTGCTCATGAAGGGGGTTCCTTAGTCTGTCAGAATCTCTTTAGGTAGACCTGTCCGAGCGAAAATATGGACTAGCTCTCGGGCTATACTTTTACTAGACATGTTCCTTAGGGGAACCGCTTCCGGATACCGAGTCGTGTAGTCCATGATGACCAGGATATATTGGTGGCCCCGAGCTGATTTAACTAAGGGGCCCACGAGGTCCATGGCAATCCTCTCAAAGGGAACCTCTATCACAGGTAGTGGGACTAAGGGGCTACGGAAGTGGGAGGAGGGAGCGGTTATTTGGCAGGTGGGGCAGGACCTACAATAGTTTTGAACTTCTCGATAACACCCTGGCCAATAAAACCTTCTCAATATCGTCTCCTGAGTTTTCTCGACCCCTAGGTGTCCCCCCACAACATGTGAATGGGCCATATCTAGCACCCGCCGTCTGTATGGCCCCGGCACTAACAGCTGTTCCACTATCTCACCGCCCCTCAGTTTGGCCACCCAATATAGCAACTCCCCCTGCACTGCAAAGTGGGGGAATCTGGTGTTGGCCCCGGGCTCTTGGGCAACCCCATTACAAACAGTAACCTGATTGAACGCCCCTTTTAAGGTCAGGTCTCGAACTTGAGCAGTCCCAAAGTTCTCTCTGGACATATCTAACGCAGGGAGGTCGGCCTCCTCGGTCACCGTCTCACCCTCGTCACCGACAAGGACGCACAGTGGGAACTCCTCCATCTCCATCTTCTTCAAGGACCTGGCTTTTCCCCATGCTACTTAGTCCAGTTCCCTTCCCCCACAAGTCCCAGAATAAGGAAAAATCACGGCCCAATATGACCGGATGTATCAGGTCCTTTACTACCCCGACTTCATGGGACTGAGCACCACAGTCTGTCCCCACTGTTACTGTGGCCACGGGATAGTCCTTGGCGTCACCATGGATGCACCGAACGCCCAGGGTTTTGGAAGGGATCAACTGGTGGGGAAGGGATGCTCTGATCAAGGTCACCAGATTCCCGGAGTCCAACAGCCCAAGCACTTTTACTCCATTAATGGACACTGCACACACCTGCGGCCCCTCACCGGGTCGACAGTCCACGCTACAGGCTGGATAGGCATAATAGGAGACCCGTCTGCCAAGGCTGCAGTCCATGGGCTCAGGGGATATTTGACACCTGGCGGCTACATGTCCAGGGTTGTGACACCGCCAGCAAACTATATCTTTACCAACTGTTCTACTGGCACCTTCAGTGGGAGTGGGACGCCCCCCAGTGGTGGCTCTAGACCCCTTCCATGGTGAACCCGCCCCCCTTTGGGTATCCCAGTAGGGAGAAGTGACTGCATCCGGTTTCCCAAGAGATCTCTCGACTACCTGGTACCTCTCTACCAGGCCGATGAAGTCATCTGCGTTCTGGGGATCACCCTGGGCAACCCAGGTCTGTACTGGCTTGGGAAGGGAATGCATGAATCTGTCAATCACCACCCGCTCAACCATCTGGGCCGGAGTGGAGGACTCCGGTTGTAGCCACTTCTGAACCAGATGCAGTAGGTCAAACATCTGCGAGCGAGGGGGTTTGTCGCTAGCATACGCCCAGTGATGAACTCGTTGGGCTCTCACCGCCATATTTACTCCCAGACGTGCTAAGATCTCTGTCTTTAGTTTGGGATACTCCTTAGCATCTTGCAGCGCCAAGTCAAAATACGCCTTCTGGGGTTCTCCCGATAAATATGGCGCCAGAACCTCTGCCCACTGTGCTGGTGGAAGTCTCTCCCGATCAGCCACCCTCTCAAAAACAGTCAGAAATGCTTCTACATCATCCCCAGGGGTCATCTTCTGCATGGCCCACCTTACCGCCTTCCTGACGTGAGAATCATCAGTCGGTCCTGGGGGTGGGGCGGCCACCCTGCTCTGGATGGCGTCCGCCAAAAGCTGTATCTGCTGTTGCGCCTCCTGCTGGTGCTGCTGCTGCGACTTTTGCTGCAACTGGATTTGCTGAAGCAACAATTTGGTCGTCTCCTGGTGCTGCTGCTGTATGCTCTGCTGGGCCTGTAGGTGTTGCTACTGCATGCTCTGCTGGGCCTGGACCAGGTGATTAACGAGCTCCTCCATGCTGCTGGACTTCTCTGGCAGGCTGGAAGCCTTCACCCAGGACATCCACCGGTCTTTGTGGCAGGTACACGTGTTCCTGGAATCCTGCCCGCACTCTCACACCAACTGTAGTAAGACGACTCGCTCGGCTCTCCCGGAGACAGACTCAGGACACACGTTCTCAGGTTACGTTCCTGCTGGTTTATTATCTGGCATAAAAACCAGCAGGGTTTCGCAGGAGAAAGAAAAAAACAATAAACAAAGTCTAGCTCAGTCCATAGATGAGCGGGTTCCGCCCGCTCTCGGTAGCATAAACTGCACAGTCCAAGTAACAAGCTCTGCAGCTTCCACAATACTGTCTGGAGACTTCCCTCTCCAGACCACACTCCAGAGAAAAAAAAACAGGACTGAGCTTTTACACATTGCTCAGCCACACCCTGAGGGGAGGTAGGGGGAATGGCGTCCCGCCCTCTTTGCCATTCCCATAAAACCGCACACCCTTTAACAGAGTAAATCTACCAGCATATAACACGCTGGCAGAAAAATAAAGTAGGTCTTAGTTCACACAGGAGAGCATCCTGAATGACACATACCTCCCCTCACATATAAAACCAGTGACACTGTCACAATATATATATATATATATATATATATATACACACATACTGATATCCATGTGCTATATATTGGGATATTTTTGGATTAGGGACTTATATGATGCCCTTTGAAAGCTAGTGATATAAATGCATCCCATTATTCATTATTGACCAAGTATATTTGGCAGTCCCAAGACTGGTTTTCCAGGAGGCTATTTAGATGTCCTAGTATCAAGGGCCTTGAGTGAATACACAGGAGGGTCCCTATTTATGTCACCATTCATAAATCATTACTTTGTCAGAGAATTGGCAGTGATGTCAGTGCACAGAATGACTCAAATTTCAACATTTTCTACATTTATTCCTCCAGCACTGAGTTCTGCCTTTTATTTGCTGCTTTCCTTTAATAAATCAAATAGTTGAATATTATGGGGGCATACAAAGCAAAAATATGAAAAAAAAGCTTTCAGATTTGGAAATCTCACCACTAGGTGTTCCTTTCTGACTAACTTGCTGTCCACTGCCTGTTGTCAAGTGCAATCCACCTGTATCAGCAGGTTACATGAAGTCAGGAAGGGTTTTGGCTCTTTGCTCCTGCTCTCCTGTCTGTCAAACTTCATACAGACATAACAGACAGCTTTTAGTTGATGATATAGAATATCAGTGGCAGGCATAGCGTATTTTGTGAAGTGAGGAAAATGAAGTGCCAGTACCTATAGTGCTGGCAAACTGTTTAACACAGAGGAATCACCAATCAAATAAAGCGCATTGGAAGTTACAGAGCATGAGAATGAGGACAGTTTCTTGACATATGAAAGTGTTATGTGCATCAAAAGTAGCATTAACTGTGGGAGACAAGCAGCAGCACGGCTTTTCTACAAGTTTTATGTGAAAGGACAGGTATGCAAACATTTTGCTTCTGTTCTTTTTTTTTCAAGGAGTAATACAGATGAACATCAACAACAGCCTCTCTAGATACAGAGCCGTAACGCTGTCTAACGTGATATCCACAAAGCACCAGCCCGGCAATCATCCAGGATAAAGAGTGGGAGTATTATTTGGCAACTTGATCCTAACAGATGTATCACCTTACAAACTGAGAACGCTTTGTGATTCTAAAAATACCTGGTGAATTGGTTAATATCCTTCAAGCCTTGGCCAGGTGATAAGAATTCTAAAGATCTCAGTTCAATATTATGTCATGAATGCAGAATTAATAGGAATTCAACACCATAAGTTTATATTAGCACAAAGACTAAATCAAAACACAGGGGCCGATCTGCAATGTTTCCAAAAAGCAAAAGAGTAAAAACCAGGAAAACAATTTTTTTTTTAGAATTATATACCAAGAATTTTTCCATTGTGAATATATAAAGCTTCTCCTGCTGCTTAGTGCTGGTTTCCTCACACATTTAAGCAACACCACATGGGATGGGGGGGGGGTGATGTTCGGCATTATCATGTTAAAAAACTGCAAAAATTGCTATTTTTGTTATTTATGCTGTGATTGTGGGGTGTATTTTATTTAAAAAAATCTGTCACCAGGTTTTTGTCGCCTAATCTCATGGCAGCATAATGTAAAAAGAGGGACCCCGATTCCAGCAATGTGTCACTTACTGCAGCGCTTCACTCTCCCCGACTCCTCTGCTGATCGGTCACATGGATTACAGCGGGTGAAACTTAGGACAGGTGAGTATAAGGATTTTTTATTTTATTCTTATTTTTACAGGTGTTCACTGCAGGAGCAGATACTACTACCCTCATCACTGTCCCTGCTGGTGCTGATCGCAGCGCCGGCATGAATCATGATGAGGGCAGCGTTCAGCACCCGGTGCTTGGGAACAGCGCTAACTGTACAATGATTCCCAGGAAGCTGGTCCGTGTGATCCTGATGTGGCACACGGGCGGCACACAGTTGCCACACGTGTGACACACTCGGATACACGGGCACACAGGACACAGATATCTCCAGTATCGTTTTTTTCCGGTACTGGAGATATACGGACGTGTGAAACTGGCCTTAACCAGAGAGTATTACCAGAACAAGCCAGAGAATAACCCATTATTAGTGCAAGAAAAAAGATAAGTACCCCCATTAACAGTGCCATAAAATAATTGGTACCATTTACATCAACTAGAGATTACCCCCATTAACAGTAATATTTGGCCCCGTGTACCCTAACTGTAGATTATCCCTATTACCAGTGCAGTGTCCATTTCAGAAAGCGCACTAGGAAGCACAAATAGTAAGAAACATGACAATATGGACGTTCTGAATTTTTTGATTTTCATCTATTAAAAAAGTTTATATTTCAAACACACAAAGGAGATTGAAACATATATCAAGGGTCAATCATCCAGATCTCTGGGCATTTGGACCACCAAAATGTTCTATGGTGATATCTTATTTTGGCACAGAAGAACGTTGGTGGTCTGTGTCTTGTGGGCATTATACAGAATTAAAACATTTTGTGTTTTGCCAAAAAAAGCTGTTTAACTGTCACCACTTTGAAGTTATCAGACCTCTACTATGGCCATACAGGGTATAGAAAAGTAAATCTATACATACCTGTATGGCCCATAGTAGAGGTCTGATTGTAGAGAAAAGCGCTTTAATCAATTCTATTTTGTACAGGCTTGGCGTCCGGGGGATGCCAAGCAATCCCCGCCTATGTGCTTATTATTCCCCCAAATCCCTGCCTATATGCTTAATTATCATATCCCCCTCCCCTGCACGTCACAGGGTCCTGCGATGTGCACTGTGCTCCCTGACTTCCCGGGCATGCGCAAAGCGCCGTTCACATAGAGCTCACATAGAGCGCGCTTTGCTTCATCCCGGCTCCGTCTGCCTGTGCTCTGCGCCGCAGGTTTCTATTGCGCAGGCGCCGGGAAGTGACAATGACTTTTGGCGCCTGTGCAATAGAAACCTGCGGTGCAGTGCATGGAGAGACGGGCCGGTACGAAGCAAAGCGCACTCTATGTGAGCTCCATCTGAGCAGCGCTTTGCGCATGCCCGGGAAATCAGGGAGCACAGTGCACGTCACAGGACCCTGTGACATGCAGGGGAGGGGGGATATGATAATTAAGCAGAGAGACGGGGATTTGGGGGAATAATAAGCAGATAGGCGGGGATTTGGGGGAATAAAGCGGGGGATTGCTTGGCGTCCCCCGGACACTAAGCCTGTGGAAAAAAGAATTGATTAAAGCGCTTTTCTCTGCAATCAGACCTCTACTATGGGCCATTCAGGTAAATATAGATTTACTTTTTCTCTACCCTGTATGGCCATAGTAGAGGTCTGACAACTCAAAAGTGGTGACAGATTCCCTTTAAGAATAGTTATCAATGTCATTTTCTGTGGTTTAATATTAAAAGTCATTAGCAAATTTGCTTATCTAAAAATCTCAATATTACTAATATTTTTTAAAGGGATCCTGAGTTTACACTAGTAAATTTCTTACAATGTGAGATTGGATTTGCTTTATGATATGATTATAAAGAACTGCAGGGGGTTATGTTGTGCATCCACCATTGGGATTATAAAATACAGGCAAACTAAGGCTGATTTACACTGGCAGATTCCTGACAATAATGAGCTGGTCGGTGCTCATTTAAAGGCTCTTTACCATCATTAATACAGTGTTCATATTGTCGACAGCACGTTCATTGCTTACATTGGCAACAATGATTTTTGCAATGAGCCAAACTACGAACATTTGCTTGTTCATTGACTGCTTGCTGCATGTGAACCATCGTTCGGATGATTATTATTATTATTATAGTGCCATTTATTCCATGGCGCTATACATTATCAATTCATTTATAAGGAACTAAACGTTTTGTGAAAGTGGCCTAAAGGTTTGATATAAAATGTCATGAAGAAAAGAAAGACATTCACATCAGGTCACCAGTTCAGGTAATAAATCCTGGATAAAGGCTGTGCACGGAAAAGACCTTGGGCCGATTCCCAGGTTAACAATTAGTGAAGAAAAATGGGGTGGTCCAGCTACCGCAAAAAAATATCTATAAAAACATCTTTTATTGATATGATCTAAAAGTTGGAAGGCTAAAAACAGACAGTTTCCTATGCGTTTCAAGTGTTAAAAGCTCTTAGTCATAGCCAAGAGCATTTAACTCTCGAAACGCATAGGAAAAGTGTTTCTGTTCTTAACCTACCAATTTTTAGAGCATATTAATAAAAGATGCTTTTATATATATTTTTTGACATAATAAGTACCTCACATAAGAAGAAAGTTTCAACAGTTAGGCATTCAGGTCCCGATTCATCAAGACCAGAGTTGTTCACGCTAGTCTTGATGAGGGTCGTGCTGGAGTCAGAGGCGCCTGATTCATTAAGAGGTGCATGCTTTAATGAATTAGACAAGTCTGGAAAGTGGTGTGCGCCACAAATCCTATTACAATCAGGGACATATTCAATTAGAGTAGCAAGTATCCCCGCACCCCGTCGCTCTCCTATCCCAACCTATCTCTGCCCATTTTGCCGGAGATGGCCGACACTGGCATGAAAATGCCAAAAGTTGCAACATTTTTGTACAATTTTCAAAGCATTTTAAGCCAGAATTCTGGTATAATCGCTGTTATAATTCTGGCGTAATCACTTTGATGAATCAGGTCTAATTTTAATAAGGCTGATAGTTCTCTGATATTATCATCAGTGGCCTCAATTAAGGCTCGTATTGCAGCACCCAGACAAACCTATGAAATATTACCTTCATTACAAAACTACTACAATAGTCTACCTGTTATTGTGCGGTATAACGCCCTAGTGTTCTACCTGAATAGACCTATAGAATAATTTATACCAGCTGCCAAAGGAAATCTTGGGAAATCCATCAGTATTTTGTCTGTAACTCATCATTATAATGTTGTAGATATTGTTTGCCGTAGCTCTGTTTTTCCATTACACAGAGGACGCACCTTGGGGTGGTTTTTAGTTTCTATTATCTCCTTTCTCCTGTTCTTTTTGTCCTACAGTTATAAGACTCAATTCTTGCTACATCGGTGGTGCACTCAGTGATGATGATGATGGGAAAATCTCATGAAGTATACACGGGACTTTAATACAAAAGAGCATGTCATCACTGTGCCCATTCGCCATCCATTTGGCCGGTATGTGTCGCCAAACTGCAGCCACGATTGTATGGAAAAGTCAAGTCCACTATACTCTCAATACACTAGAGTACAATATGAAATATGGCGGATGTGCTGCACAGAATCCTTCTTTTTTAGTGGGAATGTCTGGTAGACGTGTGCAACTATATAGTCATACAGTTGTCTGTCTGGTGTTCTGGTCTATATGGGGGACAGCTGGTCCACAAATGGTCTTGGAGAAGGTCATTGCCACTCGTGGTGGTTAAAGTATGTATTTCCACCATTTCTTGCCCTTTGTTGCAAATTACAATATAATTTAGATATAAGGATCTAAGGGTATCATCAGCAGAATGTCCATCTTATGGGAAGCCATTCAACCAGCAATATATTCTGTGTCCAGTCAAGTGTTACCTTTGTTGGAAACATGGGTCTGTGTGTCGTAAGGCACAACGATTAGGCTGCTCACCGACATATAGTTTACGGCCCCAATACCAGAATGTCCAAAGGTTACATTATTAATAGGGATGATGAAATGGACCTTTTTTTATAGCCATGAAAATCGAACTAAAGTACGATTTAATATGGGTCCATTTCTACATCCATATTACCGACTCAAATCCTGACCCAAACACAGGTCTGATCACATATCCGTCCATTTGGCACTAGACGTTCTCTGACTGTATGAGCCGATACTGAACTTGGGAGCGGTAGGTAGATCATTATATGGTGACACCTTGAAGGCTATTGAGATATTCCTTCGAGGGCAGAAGCGCTATAATCAGGCAATGGCTACAGAATATATTGGTGCTTTCATATTAATGTCCCCATGATTGTAAATTCACCCAAGTACAATAATAATGG
Source organism: Phyllobates terribilis (assembly GCF_046119375.1). Classification (NCBI taxonomy): domain Eukaryota; kingdom Metazoa; phylum Chordata; class Amphibia; order Anura; family Dendrobatidae; genus Phyllobates; species Phyllobates terribilis. The sequence continues at coordinate 85,370,883 of NW_027362768.1, read as the reverse complement.
AAATATAGAATATTTCCAACCAGTTCAGTTGTTCGATTTGAGAAATATTAGAGCTGTGGTGGCCTGATACCAATCCATGTACGTAACACACCCACCAATTAGTTCTGAACATCTGATTGATTTCCACTATACGAAAATGGAACAAAGCCCCCAGAGAGTTAGATGTGTGTGTATATAAGTCAGCCTTACACTGAGCCTGGAAAAAAGCCTAATTTGTAGGATGTAGCAGGATGGATTAATACATCCAAATCCACTGAACCGTGTAACTATCAAGAGCAAAGTCACAGGTTTACATGGAATTAAAGCCGCAATTTCCATGGGGAATAAATGTACATTTTTATGAACTAAGCGCTTGATTCCCTTTTTATAGATTCAGAGGTAGCAGAATTTATTACTGAACTAATTTATTTATAGGACCAATAAAACACTGAGGTCGACAGTTCTATCACAAGAAAGAAGCACGCAACGCTATTCTTACAGTGAAAGCGAGGGAACGAATGAGAAAACCTCAATGAACGCTGGTCCAAGTGTGTGTGTATATATATACACATTTATAAATTGATACTACTCTAACTTTATGTATGTGCAATAAAAGAAAGGACCGCTCTCGGGTATTGATCTTCGATATGGAAAAAAGGTAAATAAATATGAATAAATCATATGTATATACATATATACTGTTTTCCATATGGAAACTGAATACCCGAGAGCTGTCCATTCTTTTATTACCCATACATAAAGTTGGAAGAGATGCAGATGCTCATGTTTAATATTACACGTCCCACTAGTCCTCCGCTGTTAGTGGAAACTTGAATACATAATTTTCTTGGGCTTTTATTAAGATTTACTAATGGGTCATGAGATTTGGATAAAGCAAACCAGATAATAACGCAGCATCAAAGCATCTGTCCCGTGCCATCCACAATGGTCCATCACTGGACATCGTCTCTCCTGGGCACCAATACATTTACTCCTAAAGGCTAATTCATATTTTTTTCTTCCGTATTACGGACGCAACGTCTCGTATATGCCCCAGCTAAGCTAGGACGTGCGGCCATAATACAGACGAGAAAATACGGCTGCTATCCAAGAACTGGCCCCTAAAAGTGAAACTTTTTGAAACATTTCACACTTAAGGTAACATTATTGCTAAAATAATATAAAATAGATGAATTGGCATTGTTTCTACATTGGGTATTAGAAGTTCCTTGAGTTTAAAAAAAATACATGCAGTCCTATGTAAATCTACACATTCCAATAAGGTGTTCCAGTTCGTAATTTCAAGATGTAGGTAAAATGTACCCATCACCCTGGCTCTGCTGCACCCAGTAACCCCATATTCTAGCACATCCCAGTTCTCTCACCTCTCCAGGCAGGTATGGGGCAGAGCTGCTAATCCTTTACACATTTTGGATTCTGGAAAGTGAGTCTGGTCCTTGAAAAGTAACAGGGGAAATCTTCCGTCTTAAAAGCAGCAGCTGATTTTTGGAAGGCAGCTGTTTCTGGCTTTCTGCTTCTCTGTTGCAGTCTGTCTCTGGCAGTCTGGTGTAGCTTTGACAGAAGCACTCTCTACTTCTCTGACTCTGAAGCAGTCTCTTACTAGCAGAAGTATATAGAGGTTTAACCCTGGAAGAGAGCCAGCCCCTCATCCAATGACCTCCTCCCTTACAGCACAGGCTGCACCACACTCACATCTTCACTTTCCTCAGGGTTTGAGGGGCTGCAGACCCTGGAAGGAAGAGAATGTGGATGGATTCTTCCAATACACAATTATACATCGCACTAAAAACTTTTATTTTAATATTAGGTATTTTAGTTTTAGTCTTTTTCTAAAAAGTGCTTTATTATATTTTTTTTTGCATGGTAATAATAATATTTTTACTTATTTGACATAATCTTTTTCAGTATTTTACAACTCTGGAGTTCGTTATAAAAACTACTTGGTAGATTTGGTTGGACCATGGCAGGTCTCAGACGTGCAACTAAAAACTTTTGTGTGACTTGTCGGGAACTTGCTGTTGCTGTCTGGAAGTTGCTGTTGAGGGATTAGCTGTTAATAAAAAGCCAAATCACCGAAATGTTGTACAACGCATGAGAATCACACACATCAAGGGGGAAAAGTCATGTGTGACTTATGACCAACAATCCAACACAACCACAAATGATTAAAAATAATGTTGCAATTCAACACTATAATCTTCATGAGGTGTGACATATGGCATGGCTTAGCCACAGGCTTTAAAGGCAACTTTTTGTGTCATATTTGATGCTTAGACCCTACACTAATCTAAAAAACTGGGTTGCCCAGTTATGTTCACACTGAGCTTTTGAGTTTTTGGAGCCGATCTACTCAAAAATCCTTTTCAAAAAGCGCTACAAAAACACTTGCTAAAGCCGCCCTACTTATTTATATGTGAAATCCACTTTGCTGTTCGTATGAGTTTTCTAAGGCTATGTGCCCACGATGCAGAAATGAAGCAGAAAATTTCTGCATCATTTCTGCATCTCCCTGGCAGAAAAAACGCATGCAGATTGTACATGCGTTTTTCCTGCCAAATACATGCGGATTTGAAGCGTTCTTCACATGCATTTCCGCATGCGGGTTGACAAGCGCTTTCCAGGCGATTTTAGCATCACTTGGAAAGTGCTTGTCAACTAGGTCACACTATATAAATCCATGCAAACAGCATATATATAGTGTGACCATAAGAATGTTTAAAAATAAAAAAATAAACCTATACTTACCCTCCGATGGCCCGGCGTGTGTAGCTGTGCTCGCTCCTGTCTGCCAGCTGATCGCGGGACACTGCACTGAAGGGCCTGCGGTCACATGACTGTGACGTCACCGCAGGTCCTTCAGTCCTGCCCGCAAGCAAAGGGAAGGAGACCGGGGACCGTCGGAAGGTGAATAGAAACTTTATTTTTTTTTTTATTCTTTTTTTTACAGGTACAATGGTACCCAGGTCTGGATGAGAGTCTCCTCTCCTCCAGAACTGGGTACCATCCGCACATTGAAACGCATATAATCCGTGAGTACAAATGTACTGACACGGATTATATGCGTCTCAATGCAAGTCAATGGCGGCGATTACGCCGCGCTTCCGCAAAATTAATGGACATGCTGCGGATTTTTGAGCGCAGCATAAACGCTGCGGAAAAATCCGCAGCATGGGCATAGGACTTGCGGAATCCCCTTGGGGACCATGGGGGGCGGATTACCTAGTGTGTGACAAGCGTTTATGCTGCGGAAATTCTGCAGCATATACGCTTGAAAAACACTACGTGGGCACTTAGCCTAAGCCTTATATTGCCAGAGGTTTCTAAAAATGCCTGGTGGAATAAAAAAAAGTGCATGTCACATCTTTGAGGTGGATCCTGATGGAATCTGCTCCAAACTAGGCATTGTCAAATCAAGAAAGTGGAAGAAAATGCTTAAGGGGGAAAAATCTTTTCCAAAACTTTCAAAACTTTTTCAGGAAAAGCTCTAGAAAAAGAAACACCCCCACCCCCCTCCACCCCCCAAAAAAGAGCTTCTCCTAAAAAAAGCTCCACTTGAAAAACTCACAGTTCAAAATCATCCATGTGAACAGCTTTAAAATAGCCTTAACATTTGGCCTCCCTTTACAAACTTTCTATTGGAACGTGACACTATATTTTGTTTCACATGTTATATCAAGAACCTGTTGTCACGGGTGTGTCAGGTGTAATAGACAGTCGCTCTGGATCTGGCTGTAGAAGGTCACTACGCTTGGCACTACAGATGCTGCTCCCGTCTGAGCGTACAGATAACCCACTCCACTACACCTACTTTGACTCCTTCTCCCATATACAGCGCAGACGCGCTTCGTGCATGCACTATTCATCCTCTGTGGCATAGCTGGCCGGGCGGGTTTCCAGGGCGACGGGAGGGGGTGACGTACGTCCTCCTTCCCGTTGTTTCCTGCGGGCGACGGCTGGCCGCGCCACGGGGAGGAGCAACATGACGATTTGCGCTACGATTCGCTGGCTATCAAGGCTCATCCATTTAAATAGCACCTGCTTTTTATTACTTACCACACCTCCTGACGAAGTCGGAAGGTGAAACGCGTGTCGAGGCTATCGTACGGGTCCCAAGCGCACCTTGCTTCACCTGACAACATGTCACAAGGTAACTTTAACCTCTCATTGTGGTTCTAAGTCCTAGACTAGGACACACTAGAGATAGGACTAGTTTGCACTTACTTTACGATGGATTTGAAATACATATCTGTTATATCTTAGGTCAGTAATATATTTATCAGTGCACTCCATGGTCCAGTATAATTACTAGGATACTTCATTATTTGATAACCTGCCTGGGACCATGTGTCTCCCCCTTTTTTTCACTATGGTGAACTTTCTACAATCCTTTCCATAGTGTTGTTGCAGTATTTCTCACCCCATTTTTATATGATCTTTTCTTGTCTTGTATATTTATATAATATTGAATAAAATTTATTACGGTTTCATAAAACTGTTCCCCCAGTTTTTTTGATTCCCTGTCTGTCTCTAATAAAATGCTATGATAATTTATCACTATTAGTATTGAGCATTCCGATACTGAAATATCGGGTATCGGCCGATATTCGCAGTATCGGAATTCCGATACTTAATTCCGATACTTTTGCAATATCGTATACCGGAATCGGAAGTTCCCATAATGCAATGAGCCATTTTCATTTTATTCAGCCAATGAGGATCCTAAGAAGTGTGGGCACATCCTGTTAGGCATGTAGGCATCTTAACTAATGGCATGGCTGTGATTGGCTGCTGAAATTATGTCATGATGCACTATAAAAGCCGCCGCCGCCATTTTGAGCTCACTCTGCTGTGAATTCAGTTAGGGATAGGACGCTGTTGTTCTGAGGGACAGTTTTAGCTGCCTATTTGGTCTATTCTGCTTTACCCAAGCTACTTTATAAATCGCTGTGCCTTGCAGCGCTAGTGCACAGTTCTCTGTGCTGTTCACCGCTTTCTGCAAGGTCTCTGTGTGTGAGTGCAGCTCACCCTGTAGTGTGTGCTTCAACCACGTCTGGTTGTAGTGCACTCAGTGTGTGTCACTGCCTCATACATTGTCCTTTTTTGCCAATTCATAATTTTTCCTGATATCTCCTATTAGTGTGGTGGTTCCATCCGTATTCAGCTAAATTGGTTCCAAACACACTATATAGGAGTAGATAGAGAAATTTTTTGGGTCTTGCAGCGCTAGTGCACAGTGCTCTGCATCTGTACTGTTCACCGCTGTCTGCAAGGTCTGGTGTGTGAGTGCAGCTCACCCTGTAGTGTGTGCTTCAACCACGTCTGGTTGTAGTGCACACAGTGTGTGTCACTGCCTCATACATTGTCCTTTTTTGCCAATTCATAATTTTTCCTGATTTCTCCTATTAGTGTGGTGGTTCCATCTGTATTCAGCTAAATTGGTTCCAAACACACTATATAGGAGTAGTTAGAGCAGCCTTTCTGCAGCATTGGGCCCTGCAGCCCCAGCCAGATTAGTATTAGCCTATTTTTTGCAGCCTCATCTATTGCATTGTAGGTTACCTTCCTACATTGTAATAGCTACAAAAAGTTTGTGATACTATCGTTATTACATCTTTAGGCACATCCAGTGTCTTTTTGTGACAAAAAAAACCTAAATAAAGTTCACCAAACACTCCACTTTACAGTTGTGTAGGCCACATTAGCTCATATTAAAGTCTAGTCCACACTTTATAAAATTAGTGTTTCTTATACCTGTTAGCAGCTGTTCAGGAATAAGCACACTAAGCCCTTAGTACTTTTCTGCCTATCTTTATCAGTCTACCAAGATGAAGAAGGCAGGGAGTAAGGCATGTGGTCGTGGGCGTGGAGTTTCTGCAGGGAGAGGACGTGAGGATTCTGTGCCTGCAGGGAGAGGACGTGGGGATTCTGTGCCTGCTGTGGGCACCAGTGACTCAGCATCCCCCAGTTTTACCAGGGAACAGTCCTTTATGCGCAGCTTTGTAGGAGCTAGCCGTACCCCACTGCTGCGCGAGGACCAAATTGAAGCCGTTGTCGGATGGATGGCAGCTAACGCATCGACTTCAATTAGTTCCAGATCCTCTCAGGTCCTGAGCACTGAAGAGCACCCATCTGTCTCTTCACCACCTGCCAAATTGCCCAGGCAGTCAGAGAGCCCTGGACAGGAGCCATCTCTACTTCTGTTCTCTGAATCTCTTGGCTTGGAAAGAGGGGGCCAGCCAAGCAGAATTCTAGAATTTGAAGAAGAGGTAGTATGCAGTGATGCGCAACCATTTTGTCTCTCTGAATCTGAAGAGGCGGGTGGGCCAGTGCCTATGGTCAGCAGCACACCTCAGAACGCATCTGATGATGAGACTCAGGTGCCACTTTCTGGTGCGTACTGTGCTGTCGAGACTACCCAGGAGAAGCAGTTGTTTGAAGAGGGTGGTGTAGATGATGAGGTCCTTGACCAATCATGGCGTGAGGGACAGGAAGGTGGTGGGAGCAGCTCTGAGGAAGAGATTCCCTGAACGGCCCAAAAAGGAGGGAGAGGGAGGGGGCAGACTTGGTTGCCTGTAGCCTCCACTTCGGCACCCATTAGGAGCATGGCTCTTCCAAAATCCAAAGCGGGCGCTCCCAAGACTTGCAGTGCCTGGTCCTTTTTTGACACAGTTGCAGATGACATTTGCTTTGTCAAATGCAAGCTGTGTAATCAGAAGGTGAAAAGAGGGAAAAGTGTCAGCAACCTCAATACCACAAATATGTGGAAACATGTGCGGACCGAGCACGTGGTGGAGTTACAAAAACACACTGAAGACCTAGGCCAACCTACAGCGCCACCTACCACCTCTTCAGCTCGTGTTGTAGCCTCTTCCTCCAGCTCACACACAGCTGGTTCGGCTTCCTCACAGGATCGCCATGGAAGAATCTCTGGCACTGTTGTACAGAGACACAGTGTAATTCCACCCACAGCACCACTTTCCCAGTCATCCTCACACTCCCAGGCCAGTCTACAGCCATCGTTAGCACAGGCATGGGAGAAAAGGCGCCCATACTCGGCAAACCACCCCCGAGCACAGGCTCTGAATGCTGGCATTGCTAAACTACTGGCCCTTGAAATGCTATCATTCAGGCTGGTGGAGACTGACACATTCCGTAACTTTATGGCATTGGCAGTCCCACAATACAACGTGCCCAGCCGCTTTTATTTCAGCAGGCAAGCCGTCCCTGCCCTGCAACATCATGTGGAGGGAAAAATTAAACATGCGCTACAAAACGCCGTCAGTAGCAAGGTCCACCTGACCACCAATGCGTGGACCAGTAAGCATGGACAGGGACTATACCTTTCCCTCACTGCCCATTGGGTAAATGTTGTGGAGCCGGGTACAAATCTTGAGAGTGGCGCTGTACGTGTTCTGCCAACTCCAAGGATTGCAGGAATCCAGTCTGTACACATTGACTCCTCCTCATACTCCAGTTCCTCTGAATCAGGAGCCATCACGGTCTACCTCCACATCGACCCGTGAACGGTTACCTGTTATGATGACCGATATGAGCACAGCCGTGGCCAAACGTCAACAGGCCGTATTAAAATTAATTTCTTTGGGGAATCGAAGCCACACAGCGCAGGAGCTCTGGAATGCCATCAAGCAGCAGAGCGACGTGTGGTTTGTGCCAGCGAATCTCCAGCCAGGCATGGTAGTGTGTGACAATGGCCGAAATCTGGTGGCAGCTCTGGGCCTAGGCAACCTCACTCACATCCCATGTCTGGCACATGTGCTCAACTTGGTCGTGCAGAGTTTTTTGAGGGACTATCCGGATCTTGATGCACTGCTTCACAAGGTCCGCATAGAGTGCGCTCACTTGCGGCGTTCCAGCAATGCAAGATCACGCATTGCAGCGCCGATTACGTCTTCCGGAACATCGCATCATATGTGACCTACCCACCAGGTGGAATTCAACGTTACATATGTTGGAGAGGTTGTGTGAGCAGCAGGCAGCAGTAATGGAGTACCAGCTGCAGCAGGCGCAAACAAGTCGCAGTGCGCGCCGTTCACACTTCACCACCACTGAGTGGGCCTCTATGAAGGACATTTGCCATGTTTTGCGTGCCTTCGATTATTCCACGCGGATGGCGAGTGCAGATGATGCACTAGTCAGCATGACTATCCCCTTTATCTGCCTGCTTGAAAAAACACTGCAAGCACTAAGGGACAAGGTTTTGGAAGAGGTGGAGGATGAGGAGTCACAAATGCCATCTGCTTCTCTACAGTCTGCGCAACGTGGTTCCTCACAAAGGCCTAGGCAGGGGACACTTTGTGAGGAGGATGAGGAGGAGTCAATGGATGAGGAAGACATCTGTCCAGAGGAGGGAGGTACACAATGCTCTAGTAGTCAGTATCTAGAGCGAGGGTTGGGTGATGCAGAGCAGGCAGAGATCACGCCTCAAGCAGGGGACAGCATTTCTTGGCCAGTTGGCAGTCTGCAGCACATGGTTGATTTCATGCTGCAGTGCCTGAGAAACGACCGCCGCATCGCTCACATTCTCAACACGGCTGATTATTGGGTGTCCACCCTCCTAGATCCTCGCTACCGGGACAACTTACAAAGCCTCATAACACCGTTGAACCGGGAGCGTAAAATGCGGGAGTACCAAGACGCACTGGTGCATTCCATCATGTTCTCCATTCCAACCGAGAGCAGTGCTGCTAGTGCTTTACAAAGCAGCTCAGTACGTTGAGGCAGTGGAGGAAGCTCTGCACAAAGAGGGAGCAGAAGCAGCGCCTCAGCACAAGGCAAGACCAGTATGGCCGAAATGTGGCAAAGTTTTGTGTCCCCGCCGCCACAAATGTCTACACCATCACAGATGGCTCCAGTCAGCAGGAGGCAACGTTTCCATCAGATGGTGACAGACTACATGTCTTGCCCTCTTAGTGTACTCCCAGACGGCTCTTCTCCCTTCAAGTTTTGGGTCTGTAAGCTGGATACATGGCCAGAGCTTAGTCAGTATGCATTGGAGGTGCTAGCTTGCCCTGGTGCTAGTGTATTATCGGAACGCGTCTTTAGTGCCGCAGGTGGTGTACTAACAGACCGTCGCATGCGACTATCCTCCGATAACGTTGACCGGCTTACTTTTCTCAAAATGAACAAGGCCTGGATCTCTCATGAATTTGCCAGTCCTCTTCCAGAATAAATAATTGGTTGGCAACAGTATCCAGGTCTCCTGTTCTGTTCATGTTTCTACCACCTGAACTGTAATCCCTGAGCTCCAACACCGCCAGTTGGCGCTCGGAAGTGCCGTCTGCACAGTCAACACTTGCTGCCGTGTTATTGGGGTTCAGTAACGTCAGCTGTTCCCCTGCTGTGCGGACGGCAATTTCTCCTGCTCTGTCCACATTCTCACTACTACAGATTTTAAAGTTGCTCCAATTACACCTCTGGCTCCTCTGTTTTCAGTATTATCCCTGAGCTCCAACACCGCCAGTTGGCGCTTGGAAGTGCCGTCTGCACAGTCAACACTTGCTCCAGTGTTATTGGGGTTCAGTAACGTCAGCTGTTCCCCTGCTGTGCGGACGGCAATTTCTCCTGCTCTGTCCACATTCTCACTACTACAGATTTTAAAGTTTCTCCAATTACACCTCTGGCTCCTCTGTTTTCAGTATTATCCCTGAGCTCCAACACCGCCAGTTGGCGCTCGAAAGTGCCGTCTGCACAGTCAACACTTGCTGCCGTGTTATTGGGGTTCAGTAACGTCAGCTGTTCCCCTGCTGTGCGGACGGCAATTTCTCCTGCTCTGTCCACATTCTCACTACTACAGATTTTAAAGTTGCTCCAATTACACCTCTGGCTCCTCTGTTTTCAGTATTATCCCTGAGCTCCAACACCGCCAGTTGGCGCTCGGAAGTGCCGTCTGCACAGTCAACACTTGCTGCCGTGTTATTGGGGTTCAGTAACGTCAGCTGATCCCCAGCTGTGTGTCCGGCAAATTCTCCTGCTTTGTCCACATCCACTGTACTACGGATTTAAAACCTCCTCCAAATACACCTCTGGCTCCTCCGTTTTTAGTATTTACCCTGGGCTCCAATACCGCTAGTTGCTGCTCAGAAGTGCCGTCTGCACAGTCAACGCTTGCTCCAGTGTTATTGGGGTTCAGTAACGTCAGCTGATCCCCAGCTGTGTGTCCGGCAAATTCTCCTGCTTTGTCCACATCCACTGTACTACGGATTTAAAACCTCCTCCAAATACACCTCTGGCTCCTCCGTTTTTAGTATTTACCCTGGGCTCCAATACCGCTAGTTGCTGCTCAGAAGTGCCGTCTGCACAGTCAACGCTTGCTCCAGTGTTATTGGGGTTCAGTAACGTCAGCTGATCCCCAGCTGTGTGTCCGGCAAATTCTCCTGCTTTGTCCACATCCACTGTACTACGGATTTAAAACCTCCTCCAAATACACCTCTGGCTCCTCCGTTTTTAGTATTTACCCTGGGCTCCAATACCGCTAGTTGCTGCTCAGAAGTGCCATCTGCACAGTCAACGCTTGCTCCAGTGTTATTGGGGTTCAGTAACGTCAGCTGATCCCCAGCTGTGTGTCCGGCAAATTCTCCTGCTTTGTCCACATCCACTGTACTACGGATTTAAAACCTCCTCCAAATACACCTCTGGCTCCTCCGTTTTTAGTATTTACCCTGGGCTCCAATACCGCTAGTTGGTGCTCAGAAGTGCCGTCTGCACAGTCAACGCTTGCTCCAGTGTTATTGGGGTTCAGTAACGTCAGCTGATCCCCAGCTGTGTGTCCGGCAAATTCTCCTGATTTGTCCACATCCACTGTACTACGGATTTAAAACTTGCTCCAATTACACCTCTGGCTCCACTCTGTTTTTAGTATTTACCCTGGGTTCCAGCACCGCCAGCTGGTTCTCGGTAGTTCCATTTGCTCTTGTACCTTCTACTACCCATCCGGGTTCCAGTACCGTCAGCTGGTTCTCGGCAGTGACTTTGGCACGGGTACTCCCTCCTGCCCAGCCTGGTTCCAGCACGCCAGCTGTTTCCGGGTAGTGTCAACGTCACTTTGCCTCCAATGCGTTGTCCTGTCATGTTACGGTCGGGTTAGCCGACTCTATGGTGCCTGCAGTTTAGGTGACTCCTATGTGGGCTGCGGGATCTGGCAATGAAGGCTGGTTCCATAGTGCCAATAGGACAAGCACCCCCTGTAGGACTGTGGGTTTTGGTAACTGCGGCCGGCTCGCGGCCTTGAACTTTTTTTTACATGGGTACCTTCTGCTACCCATCCAGGTTCCAGTACCGTCAGCTGGTTCTCGGCAGTGCCTTTGGATTAGGTGCCTCCTTCTCGGTATCCAAGTTCCACCAACGTCTGGTGGTCCTTGGTAGTGCTTTCTGGCACAGGTACCTCCTGCTTAGTAATCGAGTTCCAGTACCGTCAGCTGGTCTTCGGCAGTTCCATTGGCTCTTGTACCTTCTGCTACCCATCCGGGTTCCAGTACCGTCAGCTGGTCCTCGGTAGTTCCATTTGCTCTTGTACCTTCTACTACCCATCCGGGTTCCAGTACCGTCAGCTGGTTCTCGGCAGTGACTTTGGCATGGGTACTCCCTCCTGCCCAGCCTGGTTCCAGCACGCCAGCTGTTTCCGGGTAGTGTCAACGTCACTTTGCCTCCAATGCGTTGTCCTGTCGTGTTGCGGTCGGGTTAGCCGACTCTATGGTGCCTGCAGTTTAGGTGACTCCTATGTGGGCTGCGGGATCTGGCAATGAAGGCTGGTTCCATAGTGCCAATAGGACAAGCACCCCCTGTAGGACTGTGGGTTTTGGTAACTGCGGCCGGCTCGCGGCCTTGAACTTTTTTTTACATGGGTACCTTCTGCTACCCATCCGGGTTCCAGTACCGTCAGCTGGTTCTCGGCAGTGCCTTTGGATTAGGTGCCTCCTTCTCGGTATCCAAGTTCCACCAACGTCTGGTGGTCCTTGGTAGTGCTTTCTGGCACAGGTACCTCCTGCTTAGTAACCGAGTTCCAGTACCGTCAACTGGTCTTCGGCAGTTCCATTGGCTCTTGTACCTTCTGCTACCCATCCGGGTTCCAGTACCGTCAGCTGGTCCTCGGTAGTTCCTCAGCTTTCTTGTACCTTCTGCTACATTTCCAAGTTCAAGCTTTTTGAAATGGTTCTTGGTAATCACTCTAGATCTCCCTGACGAGGACCCTGAAGACGAGGACCCTGAAGACCAACCCTAAGAAGACGAGGACCCCGAAGACGACGACCCTGAATACGAGGACCCTGAAGACCACCCCGAAGAAGACGAGGACCCTGAAGACCACCCCGAAGACGAGGACCCTGAAGACCACCCCGAAGAAGACGAGGACCCTGAAGACCACCCCGAAGAAGACGAGGACCCCGAAGACGAGGACCCAGAAGACCAACCCGAAGAAGACGAGGACCCCGAAGACGAGGACCCCCGAAGACGACGACCCTGAAGACCACCCCGAAGAAGACCAAGAAGATGACCCTGAAGAAGTTGACCAAGAGGACAAAGAAGAGAAGACAAGCACCAAGATACAGAAGAACAAGAGACAGAAAGCCAAGAAGCAGAAATACAAGAAGCTGCAGAACAAAAAGCGGAAGAACATTAAGCATAAGACTAAAAATCAGAGCAAAAGATAATATCTAAATTATAAGCAGAAGGTGACTAAGCAGTGTATGGGGGTGAGTCCGTTCCTCTTCGTGGTGCCCCTGGAAAAGACCTGCTGCTGCAGGCCAAACTGAACGCGGACAAATCCTGTTGTAAATCTTTCGTGACGGGCAGAACGAAAGGTGTAATGTCCAACCTTTTATAGATAACAACTACAGGAATGCCTGCCACAAATAAGAATATGATGAAGAAGAAGAAGATGAAGAAGATGAAGAAGTAGAATATGAAGAATGTAAAAAAAAAGAATAATACGAAGAAGGTGAAGAAGAAGAAGATGAAGAAGGTGAAGAAGAAGTGGATGAAAAAGATGCTGAAGATGATGGAGAAAGTGTGGGAGAAGTAAAAAAGAAGGTGAAGAGCATGGAAGTAGTGAAACATAAATATCTGACAAAATATAAAAATACTTAACATAGTCAATATTTTCCGTAACTCAGAACGTCTTAAAAAAAAATATTAATTCCTGCTATTCCATTTGATTGGGCTAAACCTCTATGCCTTTATTGTCTCCCCCACCTCCCCCAATACATTCTACATTATTCTTAGTTGTTTTCCTTCATGTAGAATTAACCTACAAGGAAAGAAAGGGTTTATTTTCATTCCGATATTTCTGTCCCATTGACTTGCATTGGTTTCCGGTATCAGAATCGGCGATATCCGATACTTTTGGGGTATCGGTCCGATCCAATCCGATCCGATATTTCCCGATATCGGAAGGTATCGCTCAACACTAATCACTATATATCAGCTGAGGTATATATAACAGGGAATTTCTTTTCCTTTGGTACTTTGAAGGTACCATGTGGCCCCATAAACTTCTATGAAGGGAAGGAGAAAATGTGGTATTGTCGGGTGTGATTGAGTCTGAAAAACAATGTATCCAGGAGGGTATAGAAAAGTAGGTTTTTTTGACCACGCGTTTTGGGGTTGCGACAGTTCATCAGATAAACTTCTAGGGGGGTTATATTATAGACCTGTACAACATGGATCTATAACACAGCCTGAGCACTTAAAGGGGTTTTCTACTTTCAGGAATGTGCACTCCAAATGGTCTAGAATAAAAGAGTAGGTACCCACCCTCCCCTCGGCTCCCCGTTACTGCTCGGGTCCCAGTGTTTTGGCTGCAGCGGTGATGTCACATGAACGGCTGCATCACCGCTGTAGCTACTCACCGAGTTCAGTGGTTGTGTCGAGGTAGGGTATTTTAAATCTGTTAGGCTCCACTTTCTTGAAAGTGAAAACCCTCTTTAAAGGTAATGGAAGAAACATAAAATTCAAGTAAAAATATCCATTTCTTCTAGAGGCTTGAATTGAGAGTGAATATTCAGCCATTTCTCTGCTAAGAACAGAGAAACAATGTTTCTTCCTGTTCAGACGGAATGATAAGCCTGCAGCCATCAGTAAGATGCTATTTAAAGCAAGAATAACAGATAAAGTTGTCACAATTGCGTGTGCCAAATGACAAAATCAACTTTACTACTTCTGGCAAACTCAACTCTGCTGCAGCTGTAGAAAGAAAACTCCATTAACGCTTACAATGATAAAATAATATATTCTGCCTTTATCCCCATTGTGTATGGACAGTCTCTGCTTCTGGTGTAAATCTTTTTGTCCCTCTTTAGTCTGGAAAGACACATTACTGTATAATTGCTCAGCACATGGGCATCATTATATTTACTTTAGTGATATATGAGATTAATCAAATAAGATCGGATTATTTCCAGAAACAGCGTCACTCTGGTCCATAGCTGCACCGGTATTACAGCTCAGCATCATTCCCTATAGGGCTCGTGCACATGGCAGTATTTTTGGTCCCAGTGAGATCCAACAAAAAATTGGATCGCACTCATATCAATGTTATTATATGGGTTTGTGCACTTGTCAGATTTTATCCTAGGACTGAGCCGGTCAAAGAAAAAAAAATCACTGCATGTCCAAGTTTGATCCAATATTGAGATCGCACTCGGCCCTGCAAGTCAATGAGTCTGTGGAAACCATCGGACTGCACTCAGATGACATCTGAGTGCAGTCTGATTTCCACAGATTGACAGAATGGAGTAGATGGAGAAGCTTTCCATCTACTCCTCACCTGAGAAAATCAGAGCACACTATCACACGGATCACGAGTTTAATCAAATTGGGATTTGCATAATTGACCCAATTCTCTGGATGAGAGAATAGACAGTCGTCTGCACCCAGCCTTAATGGGGTTAAGCTGCAATATTAGACACAGTTTATGAATAAAGTGGAACTGTGTCTAAAAATGACTTTTCCTACAACTTTCCCCTATACATATCCTTGCCACTTGTCACAAAGTGCAGAAAAATACTAAAAAAGGAACTCACTGAAAGAGGACCCTTGATGCGGGTTGCGAGCTTGCATATTTTGGACAAAATATCAACCAATATCTCATATTTATATTTTTATGCAATTTATATTTATTTTTATGCAGGGTGCAGTGAAGGTCATCTACGTCGGCCTTGTAGACTATGATGTTTGCCCTGTTGGGGTGCACTTATATAGTGCCGGCAGCCCACCTAATCTAACAGCATGGGCATCACTAATAGGCTGTAAGCCAGACACTGTGCACTACATGTGTATGACCGGCGCCCTTTAGAAGCCTTATCTGTGTGCATTTTTAGTACTAAGCAATCACCCTCTCCATGAATTGGTAAGTTGAGAGTTGTTGTTCATCAGTATTTTGCACCTGTGTTGCCTCCACCTTTATCAAGGGGGTCTGCTGTATCCTGTTAGTGCATTCGTTTCTGTGATCTGGGCAGGTAAGTGCAGCTCTGTACCTAGTAGGGTATACACATATAAACCGTGGAACACTATTTTTTCTTGTATTCAAAGACCCATAGGATCAGTACTCTATTTAATTATTAAAAAGGTTGTCCACTACTTTATTATTCATGACCTGTACTTAAAATTCCCGACACCCGTCAACCCCCATCGGTGTCGGCGGCCGCCGCTGGCTTGAGGGTACTACACATCTGCCTCCTATTGATTTGAAGATCAGAAGATGGAGCAGCGAGGCTAGAAAGTATCTCTGGCCGGCAGCGCCCCCCAACAACGCTGATAACAACTGATCGGCAGGGGGTGCTGGGTGTCAGACCCCCGACTGATCAGACATTGATGACCAATCCTAAGGATACGTCATCAGTGCTAAAGTAGGGGACAACCTCTTTAAGTGATGAATCAAACGTTGTATCAATCGTCACTGTTCTCTAATATTTGTAGACATTACATGACCTCACTGTATGAGATATGTTGTGGCAACATATCCAGAGTATTCATTATGAAGGTGTGCTGATAATACAATGTGCAACAAACAGCAATATGCAAGTAGTAACACAATAATAGCTGAGAAAAACAGAAACAAAGTTTCCAACCCCAAATACCGGAAACTGGACACGTGTAGCTCTTCAGATGTGAAATACATTCCCTATTACTCCTCATTTCAAACGCAGATGGTTGTGGGATTATTTTGATGATCTACTCAATTTTCCAATACGCCCACCCTTCCCATGAAGTTTGGGCTTAAAGGGAACTTGTCAGATCCAGAGACTGACCCCAACAGATATTATAATGGTATGGGTGCCGATTCCTTCAATCCGATCATGTCTTTTATGCAATTTGCTCAGACTGTATTGTTTGAAGAATCAAATTTTAATCTGTAGCATGACATATGGTAATGAAGCAGGACTAGTCTTGTTCGCCGGACCTGTCCTGATCAGTTCGGTTAGCGTGCCTTCCAGCGTGTGATTACCAACCTGCATAGAATACTGGCAACTGTATGCCAGCAGCAATCATGCCTAGGGAGGCAAGATTAGAAGACCTAAGGCAGGACAAGTCCGGGGGAAGACACACCTCGCCGGACTAGTCCTGCCTCATTAGCATATCTGAAATATAAACATATGTCATATGGTCACAGTGTAAATATGGAGTGGGCTTAGAATCTGACCCAGCACTAGATTTCAACTGTGTTACACTAGTGACATGTACCTGTAACAAAAGCATCTGGAGCTAGCTCTGATCGCTGCTGATAACTATTAGAATGCCTCTGTCAATCACTGACAGTGAAATTTAAATGGCTATCTGGCCAGTGTTAATGTGCACCAGCACCCATTTGCCACCCCTTACACCCCATGATGCAATTGTGGGGTGCCGATGGGTTACCACAGCACTTGGAGTTCTGCAGAAAGCCCTCATGGAAACATAGCAGCCATGTTGGTACTACTATTATTATTATTTTTTATTATTTTATTTTAATTCCATGGTGCTTTACATGTGAAAAAGGTCTGATGTGTTGGGGTACAGAGTTCCAGAGTAGGGGGGATGCACGGGAGAAATCTTGTATGTGATTTTGGGAAGAGGAGATCAGAGGGGAGTAGAGAAGAAGATCCTGTGTGGATTGGAGGCTGCATGTAGGTATGTACCGGGAGACTAGATCACAGATGTATGGAGGAGACAGGTTGTGGATGGCTTTATATGCCAAGGTTAGGGTCTTGAAATTGAGTCTCTGGGCAATGGGGAGCCAGTGAATTGATTGGCAGAGGGGAGAAGGGGAGAGGCAGGGGAATAGCGGGGGACAGGTGGATTAGTCGGGCAGCAGAGTTTAGGATAGATTGCGGGGGTGCAAGAGTGGTAGAAGGGAGGCCACAGAGCAGGAGGTTGCAGTAGTCGAGGCGAAAGATGATGAGGGCATGTGACTCGCCCCCTGGGCCGTGGGGCACTCGGATCCGGGCAATAAGGGGAACGATGGGAGTAGTAGTGGCAACCCGGTTCCGTGGCTCAGGGTGGTCAGGCCAGTGGTAGTCCGTTATGTACTGATGTTTATGTCCGACTACGCCACCCGTGGATTGCG
Source organism: Phyllobates terribilis (assembly GCF_046119375.1). NCBI lineage: Eukaryota > Metazoa > Chordata > Amphibia > Anura > Dendrobatidae > Phyllobates > Phyllobates terribilis. The sequence goes on along the minus strand of NW_027362768.1, from coordinate 85,353,326 downwards.
GTTATTAGGAACCGCCGCTGCATGCAGACCGCTGGGGCTGATGAAGTGTGCAGCTAGGGTAGTGTGACTCCCCACGGGAAGAGTGCGGCCCCAGGGCAGTATAGTGGATGGTGGGAGTGATGGTAGTGAGAGTCCCAGTGCTGATAGTGCTGGAGGAGCAAGGAGCACACAGACAACAGGTTGCAGTCCAGGGTCTTTACTGAACAGGTAAACTGACCCACAAACAGTCCCGGCTAGGAGGGGACCTGGATGTCTGAGAGCAACGGGGAAATTGGCCCTGGTCAGGGTGAGGGTGTAAGCCTACCGTGCTTTCTGCGCTCCTTCTGGCTATCTCCTCCTGATAGGGTAACAGCCCACGTTTCCGAGCTTTCCGTGTATTCTCGCCTGTATGGCCTGCGACGTGGGTTCCTTTCTGCTCCCAGCCTTGTACGGCTTTACTGGTCCCTTCGGTTGTGGCAGGGCCTCCAGGCTTCTTAGGCCAAGGAATGTACAGTCCCTTGCGGACTGGTTCTCTGCTGGGGGATGTGGAATCCTCTCAGCCTCAGACACCAAAGTCTGGTAAAATTAAGTCTTTTCTCTGCCAAGACAGGCTCTCTTCGCCTCTTGTCTCTGGCTTGTGGCTCTCCTCCTGCCACACTTCCTCTTAGGTTACAATGCAACTTTCTGTCCCTGCTCCACTCTGGGACACGTCTCAGTGTTGAGACAGGCAATCCAGTTCTCCCTAACCCTGCCCTCAGTACCAGCTTTTATAGGGGCAGCCTGCTCCCCCTACTGGCCTGAGACAGGAGGCATTGCATGCTAATGTTCCCCTGACCAGAGAACCTCCCCCTTGCTCTCAGACACAGCTTTATTACACTTGTGGCATCCAGGTAGGGTGACACACATGCACTAGTGTTTCTGCAGATTCATGGTTGAGAAATGTATGGATCCGGGAAATATTTTTGAGTTGGATTCGGCAGGAGGTGGAAAGGGCTTGGATATGTGCTTTGATGGAGAGATAAGAGTCAAGGGTTACCCCAAGGCAGCGAGCTTGCGGGACTGGGGAGAGTGGACAGCCACTGACTTTGATAGATAGGTCAGGTGGAGGGGGGGTGAGTGAGATGGTGGAAAGATGATGAATTCGGTTTTATCCATATTAAGTTTTAGGAATCTAGCAGAGAAGAAAGATGAAATAGAGGACAGACATTGTGGGATTCTGGTTAATAAGGAGTTGATATCAGGTCCAGAGAGGTAAATTTGTGTGTCATCAGCATAGAGGTGATACTGGAAGCCGTGAGACTCTATGAGCTGTCCCAGGCAGCAGGTGTAGATGGAGAAGAGCAGGGGTCCTAGAACTGAACATTGGGGGACACCGACACATAGGGGGCAAGATGAGGATGTGGTGTGTGGGCGAGATGAGGAGGTGGTGTGTGAGCTGAATGTCGTGTCTGTTAGGTATGAGGAGATCCAAGATAGGGCCAAGTCTGTGATGCCGAGAGATGAGAGAGTCTGTAGTAAGAGGGAATGATCCACTGTGTCAAAGGCAGAAGACAGGTCCAGGAGGAGGAGGACAGAGTAGTGTCATTTGGATTTGGCGGTCAGTAGGTCGTTGATGACTTTAGTCAGGGCAGTTTCAGTGGAGTGATGCGGTCGGAAGCCAGATTGTAAGCGGTCAAAGAGGGAGCAGGAGGAGAGGTGGGAGGACAGTTCAAAATGGACATGTTGTTCCAGTAGTTTTGAGGCATAGGGGAGAAGTGATATCGAGCGATAGCTAGAATGAGAGGATTGGTCAAGGGAGGGTTTTTTGAGGATGGGTGTGATCGAGGCATGTTTGAAGCATAGAGGAAGATGCCAGTTGTTAGTGACAGGTTGAAGAGGTGGGTCAGGGTTGAGATGAAGACTGCGGTGAGGTTTGTGATGAGGTGGGACAGGATTGGTTCAAGTTCACAGGTGGTGAGATGTGACTTGGAGAGTAAACAGGAGAGTTGATCTTCCGTGATGGCGGAGAAGCTGGTTTTTGAGGAGAGTTAAGTAGTTATGAGAAGGGGCTGTGGGGACTTATGGCCAAAGCTTTGTCTTATGTTGCCAATCTTCTGTTTGAAGAATGAGGCAAAGTCTTCAGCTGAAATGAGTGGGGGGGGGGGGGAGATGGGGGACGGAGGAGAGAATTGAAACTACTGAATAGCTGTTTAGGGTTGTGAGACAGGGAGGATATGAGCGATGAGAAGTAGGTTTGTTTTGCCTGTTAGTGTAGACTTGAAAGTAGTGAGGGACTGTTTGAATTCGATGAAGTGCTCATTGGAGTGGGACCTTTTCCATCTCTGTTCATCAACCCTGGAAGCCCGTCTCAGTTCTTTAGTCAGGCTGGTGTGCCAGCGTTGCCTGTTGATTGTACGAGCTTTTGTATGTGTGAGGGGGGCGACCAAATTGAGAGCTGCAGCTGTTGTGGTGTTATATATAGCAGCAGCATCTGCATCCATGTAAGGAATTTATGCCTGTAAGAGGGAGAAGGGATTCAGAGAGTGAGTGTAGATCAAGGTGTTTGAGATTTCTGCGAGGGTGTGCAAGTTTCTGGATAGGGGATTTTGGACCTGGAGAGTAGAGGGAAGAGAATGTAAGTTGTAGTCAGAAAGAGGGAGAGGTGAGTTAGAGAGGTTGGATAGGGAACAGACAGGTGAAGATGAGGTCCATTGTGTGTCCATCTTTGTGAGTGGCTGCGGAAGACCACTGAGCGAGACCGAAGGAGGAAGTGAGGGATAGAAGCTTAGAGACAGATGAGTGGGAAGTGTCAATGGGGATGTTGAACTCACCCATGATGATAGTGGGGATGTCAGCAGAAAGGAAATGGAGTAGCCAGGTGGTGAAGTGGTCTAAGAAGGTGGTAGCTGGCCCTGGGGTGCGGTAAATGACAGCCAGTTGGAGGTTGGAGGGGTAGTAGATGCGCACACAGTGCACCTCAAAAGAGGGGAGGGTAACGGAGGGTGGCAATGGGATATGTGAGAAGGAGCAGCTATCTCACAGGAGAAAGTCAACTCCTCCGCCATGCTTGCTGCAGGGGCGGGGGCTGTGGGAGAGGTCGAATCTGCCGTACGAGAGTGCAGCTGGAGAGGCTGTGTCAGAGGGTGAGAGCAAGGTTTCGGTGATGGCGAGGAAGGAAAGTTTGTTAGTAATGAAAAGATCATGGATGTAGGAAAGTTTCTTGCAGACGTAGCAAGCATTGCATAGAGCTCCTGTTAGTGGGACTGGGGAAGTGGGGGTTGGGAGGATGGGTATAAGGTTAGAAAGGATTTGCGGAAATGTGTGATATATCTAGGATGAGAGGTAGACGTGACTGTGGGGATGTGGTGGCGGGGGCCGGAATTTGGAAAGATATTGCCGGCAGTGAGGAGGAGCAGAGAAAGTGTTAGCAGGTAGGAGCAGGAAAGAGCATGTGGTGGCTGTCTGTGTTTGGAGACAAAGGATTGCATGTTGAGAAGCAGTTCTGAGGAGGAGGTGAGATGGATGGGGGAATGGAGGGAGAGATAACCAGTTCCTTACTAGGAGTAGGGATTAGAGGGGTTAGGATAAAGTGAAGGACTATAGAGGAGAGAGTGAAAACAAACAGGAACATTGTTTACTGTGACTAAGTATCCAGTTACCTTCAGTTCCCATCTGGTTCAATTCTAGTATAATTCTTAGCTGAGTATATCTTCAGTACACTTGTATGTTATGCTGGCAGACTGACGTCCTGCAGAAGTATAGCTCACTATATATTTGCTACAAAATGCAGGCAGCTGTGAAACGAAGGGGATTGGCCTCTGCTCATCTATATCAGATAATTAAGGGTATGTGCACACGATGCAGAAATGCTCAGGATTTTTTCCTGAGCGTTTCTGCATCTCTCTGGCAGAAAAAAACGCATGCGGATTGTACATGCGGTTTTCCTGCCAGGGACATGCGGATGTGAAGCGTTCTTCACATACATTTCCGCATGCGGGTTGTCAAGCGTTTTCCAAGCGATTTTAGCATCACTTGGAAAGTGCTTGTCAACTTCACACTATATAAATCCATGCAACCGGCATGGATTTATATAGTGTGTGATGTCAAAAAATAAAAAATAAATCTATACGTTACCATCTGATGGCCCCCGGTGTCCTGCTTCATCGGTCCCGGCTGCCGGCAGTGAAGATTGTAGGACCTTCCGACGTCAGCGTCACGTGACCCGTCACATGACTCTGACGTCAGCGAAGGTCCTTCATTCAACCGCGAAGTGCGCGGGAGCCGGCAGGACGCAGCGCGGGCCGTCAGAAGGTGAGAATATATATATTTTTTATTTTATTCTTTTTTTTTTAATGGTACCTGGGTCTGGATGAGAGTCCTCTCATCCACACCCGGGTACCATCCGCACATTAGACCGCATGAAAAGCGCATCAACATATACAGTGATGCGGATTCCATGCGGTCTAATGCAAGTCAATGGCGGCAAAAGAGCAGCGTTTCCGCAAAATTAATTGACATGCTGCGGATTTTTGACCGCAGCGTTTACGCTGCGGAAAAATCCGCATCATGGGCACAGCACATGCGGATTTCCATTGGGGAACATTGCTGCCCTTCTACCATGCGTTTTTCATGCGTTTCCGCGGCGTTTACGCAACTGCAAAAACGCCGCGGAAACGCATGAAAAACGCATCGTGTGAACTCAGCCTAATAAGACTAAGCCAGATGCAGGATATTTAAGGCAGAGTAAACAAGGAGGTCATAAATAAGGGTGGGGGTAGAGCAGTGATTAGGTGAAAGACATACCAGAACACACATGCGGCCAGCAAAGTTATGGGGGAATCACAGTAGAAGGAAAGCTTGGTTGCATACTAGAACATACTATGAAGCCCAGCTGGCTGGATTCATAGGAAAACAGCAGCTTAGCTATGCATTTCAGTACAGTGGTATTGCAGTATTTATTAGAAGCGATCAAATGATCGTAGTCCCTTAAAGGGACTAAAAAAGATACAGTAGAAATAATTTTAAAAAAAGTTGTACAAAATAACCTAATTTTCCCTTTAAAAAAATGAATAAAATAAATAAAACTATATCCATAGATAGAAGGGAGTGTAGCTGGCAATTCAGGCTACACAAGGTTTGTTTGAAAAATGTTGCCATGGAGGCACATAGGTCTGCATTGGATCTGTAGACTCAACATAGGAGTTATAATGAGTGCTATTAATAAAGTTTCCCTTTTTTGTAGCTGCATTGCAACAACAAAAATGGCTACAGTGCTGGAGTCTTTAAAACAGATCTGTTAGCAGATTGAAGAATACTACCTGCATACATTATTACATTATGTTTTCGAACCAATGTAACTAGTATAGATGACTTGTTTTTTTTGGCAAGTTTAAAGGAAAGCTATCATTAGAAAAGATTGAATATGGTGGAGCCTGGTGCCAGGAGCAAACATCTAAAACTTGTCTAAAAATGCCTTCCATCAATGTCCTTCCTTCAAATCTCCCATTTTTTTTTTTCATTTAAGGAAGGAAACTAAATTAATTATTAGTGAAGAAACTGGTTCAATCTTTGCTTGTGCCGCTGATTATAGTTTAAAAAACGCTATTAACCTTAAGATATGCGGTCAATCTGCAGGTTAATAGTGTTCTGCCCGGCGCCCGCACTTAGAGCCGCACTTCCCCACTGTCGGGAGGAAATTAACTTCATTCCTCCTGGCAGCGTTAGGGTCTTAGTGATGGGGCAGCGGCCTGCACAACTTTAGACACCTCTCTGTGTATAGAGAGCTGTAACTGCGCCCCCGACCCTGACTGACAGCCAACCCAAATTCTGAGCCAACTGTCAGTCAGTGGCGGGGACACAGATACAGCCGCCGCTCTCTATACGCAAAGTGGCCACTGAAACCGTGCCGCCACCATCTCTATGACTGAAACCAAAATGTTGCCAGAATTAAAGTTAATTTTCTCCAGGCACAGGGGCTCCAAGTGCTGGCGTCAGGCGAGTTTAGAACACCCTAGAAAAGAACCCAGAATTACTTGAGTACCCACTGACGAAGCTGAACGCGAAATGCACGTTGGGGTACTAATGCAGTGTGGTTCAACATTATGGCACATGGTCTGTAATTTCTGGATTCTATTTACTAACTGTTATTGATGATTGCCCTTGTGAAATAGGGGTACTGGTGGCTATTGGGCAATCCCCTAGTAACTGTATTGTTTGTCTATATCCTATTTGTGGCATTACTTGTAAGTAAATTATGTGCATGTAAATATATGAATCCCCAGGTCTATTGTTTTGCCTATTTTTGATATTTACTGTATCTATGTAATTCTGGAATACTTTTTCTGTCTATAATCATCTAATATATAAAAATCATGTTTGTTATGCCACTTATCTATATATATAATCGTCTTATCCCGTCTGTCTGTCTGTCTGTCCAGGAAATCCCGCGTCGCTCATTGGTCCGGCAGCGGCCAATCAGCGCCGCGGGATTTCTGAAAAAAGATGGCGGCCGTTAGTGGCTCATCTGCCGGACGGAGGTCAGCGGCGATGCAGCGGGGAGATGAGCGGCGCTAGCAGCACAACTACCCCGACCGGCGCCGCTGACCTCCATGCGGCTAACGTCGGAAGATCAGCGGCTTGGCCCGATCTCCCGACAGCAAGTGTGAACGGAGGACCGGGGAGCGGCGCCGCCGATCGGGATGCTTCTGCTGCGAGTAGCCGCTCATCTCCCGACTTCTCGCAGCAGAAGGAGCCGCACAAGCAGCGCCGCTCCCGGCCCACACTAATATGACGCTGATTGGTCGCGGCCGGCCACCGCGACCAATTAGCAAAGCGGTGTTAAAATTTGGCGCCTATATCGCAGATTGGTCACGGCCGGCAGTCGCAACTAATCAGCAGAGCGGAGTTTAAATTTGGCGCCAATAATGCTGATTGTTTGCGGCCGGCGGTCGCGACCAATCAGCAGAGCGTTATTTAAATTTGGCGCCAATAATGGTGATTGGTCACGGCCGCGACTAATCAGCAGAGCGGTGTTTAAATTTGTCGCCAATAATGCTGGTTATTCGTGACCGGTAACTGCGACCATTGAGCAGAGCGGTGTTTAAATATGGCGCCAATATCGCTGATTGGTCACGGCCAGTGGTTGCGACTAATCAGCAGAGCGGGGTTTAAATTTGGCGCCAATACTGCTCATTGGTTGCGGCCGGCGACTGCGACCAATCAGCACAGCGGTGTTTAAATTTGGCGCCAATCTCGATGATTGGCCGCGTCTGGCGTCCGCGACCAATCAGCAGAGCAGTGTTTAAATTTGGCGCCAATCTCGCAGATTGGTAGCGGTCGCGACCAATCAGCACAGCGGTGTTTAAATTTGCCGGCCATCTCGCTGATTGGTCGCGGCCGGCCACCGCGACCAATCAGCGAGATGGCCGGCAAATTTAAACACCGCTGTGCTGATTGGTCGCGACCGCTACCAATCTGCGAGATTGGCGCCAAATTTAAACACTGCTCTGCTGATTGGCCGCGTCTGGCGTCCGCGACCAATCATCGAGATTGGCGCCAAATTTAAACACCGCTGTGCTGATTGGTCGCAGTCGCCGGCCGCAACCAATGAGCAGTATTGGCGCCAAATTTAAACCCCGCTCTGCTGATTAGTCGCAACCACTGGCCGTGACCAATCAGCGATATTGGCGCCATATTTAAACACCGCTCTGCTCAATGGTCGCAGTTACCGGTCACGAATAACCAGCATTATTGGCGACAAATTTAAACACCGCTCTGCTGATTAGTCGCGGCCGTGACCAATCACCATTATTGGCGCCAAATTTAAATAACGCTCTGCTGATTGGTCGCGACCGCCGGCCGCAAACAATCAGCATTATTGGCGCCAAATTTAAACTCCGCTCTGCTGATTAGTTGCGACTGCCGGCCGTGACCAATCTGCGATATAGGCGCCAAATTTTAACACCGCTTTGCTAATTGGTCGCGGTTGCCGGCCTCGACCAATCAGCGATTTTGGCGCCAAATTTAATTACCTCTCTGCTGATTGCGCCCGGTTGGCCGCATACCTATTCTAGAATACCCGATGCGTTAGAATCGGGCCACCATCTAGTATTACTATGAATACCGATGCCATTTAACTACTGTCATCTGGATCCACACTGCCCAATCATTTTAAATTGGCTTTTTAAGGGGCTCTTTTATAGGGTTTCTGTTTGTGAGTGTGTCTTTGAAAATAATAAACTTTATGATACCTTTAAACAAATTAGATATGATAGTTTTGTATTTCTTTGAATGGTGGTAATGGTCAGGATATGTACATACAGTGGGTACGGAAAGTATTCAGACCCCCTTAAATATTTCACTCTTTGTTTCATTGCAGCCATTTGGTAAATTCTAAAAAGTTCATTTTTTTTTTCTCATTAAAGTACACTCTGCCCACCCATCTTGACTGAAAAAAAACAGAAATGTAGAAATTTTTGCAAATGTATTAAAAAAGAAAAGCTGAAATATCACATGGTCATAAGTATTCAGACCCTTTGCTCAGTATTGAGTAGAAGCACCCTTTTGAGCTAATACAGCCATGAGTCTTCTTGGGAATGATGTAACATGTTTTTCACATCTGAATTCGGGGAACCTCAGCCATTCTTCCTTGCAAATCCTCTCCAGTTCCGTCAGGTTGGATGGTGAACATTGGTGGACAGCCATTTTCAGGTCTCTCCAGAGATGCTCAATTGGGTTTAGGTCAGGGCTCTGGCTGGGCCAGTCAAGAATGGTCACAGAGTTGTTCTGAAGCCACTCCTTTGTTATTTTAGCTGTGTGCTTAGGGTCATTGTCTTGTTGGAAGGTGAACCTTCGGCCAAGTCTGAGGTCCAGAGCACTCTGGAAGAGGTTTTCATCCAGGATATCTCTGTACATGGCCGCATTCATGTTTCCTTCAATTGCAACCAGTTGTCCTGTCCCTGCAGCTGAAAAACACCCCCATAGCATGATGCTGCCACCACCATGTTTCACTGTTGGGATTGTATTGGGCAGGTGATGAGCAGTGCCTGGTTTTCTCCACACATACTGCTTAGAATTATCACAAAAAAGTTCTATCTTCGTCTCATCAGACCAGAGAATCTTATTTCTCATAGTCTGGGAGTCCTTCACGTGTTTTTGAGCAAACTCTATGCGGGCTTTCATATGTCTTGCACTGAGGAGAGGCTTCCGTCTGGCCACTGTGCCATAAAGGCCCGACTGGTGGGAGGGCTGCCGTGATAGTTGACTTTGTGGAACTTTCTCCCATCTCCCTACTGCATCTCTGGAGCTCAGCCACAGTGATCTTGGGGTTCTTCTTTACCTCTCTCACGAAGGCTCTTCTCCCATGATTGCTCAGTTTGGTTGGACGGCCAGGTCTAGGAAGACTTCTGGTGGTCCCAAACTTCTTCCATTTAAGGATTATGGAGGCCACTGTGCTCTTAGGAACCTTGAGTAATTCAGAAATTCTTTTGTAACCTTGGCCAGATCTGTGCCTTACCACAATTCTGTCTCTGAGCTCCTTGGGCAGTGCCTTTGAGCTCATGATTCTCATTTGGTCAGACATGCACTGTGAGCTATGAGGTCTTATATAGACAGGTGTGTGCCTTTCCAAATCAAGTCCTATCAGTTTAATTAAACACAGCTGGACTCCAATGAAGGAGTAGAACCATCTCAAGGAGGATCACAAGGAAATAGACAGCATGTGACTTAAATATGAGTGTCTGAGCAAAGGGTCTGAATACTCATGACTATGTCATATTTCAGTTTTTCTTTTTTAATAAATTTGCATTTCTGTTTTCTTTCAGTCAAGATGGGGTGCTGAGTGTACTTTAATGAGAAAAAAAATTAACTTTTTAGAATTTACCAAATGGCTGCAATGAAACAAAGAGTGAAAAATTCAAAGGGGTCTGAATACTTTCCGTACCCACTGTATGTGTCACCCCAGGCCTGGATGCCACAAACATGTAAGGCTGTGTCTGAGAGCAGGAGGGAGGTTCTCTGGTCATGGACCATTTGCATGCAGCACCTCCTGTCCCAGGCCAGTAGGGGGAGCAGGCTGCCCCTATAAAAGTTGGTACTGAGGGCAGGGTTAGAGAGACCAGGACCCACTTCTGAAGCATCCAGAAGGGTTCCCAGAGGAGAGGGACAGGTCAGCTGCAGCTGAGGAGGCAAAGGAGGAACAGAAAGACTGGAAGCCCCGCCCTACGCACCGACGCTGCGCAAGGTCCTGGAAGGGAGAGAGAGCGACGCTGACGTCACCAGGACGCGACGCAAGGTCCTCGTCCGGAGCAGCTTTGGCGTAGTCGGCAGGATTGTGACCAACCCGCCACAAACGGGAATTGCGTGCCTGAAAAAGACTGTAGACGTACCTTAAAAAGAGGTTTCACGCCATCCGGAGCCGATTCCCGCCATCTTCCGTCGGTTCCCGCCATCTTCAGCCGTTTTCCCGCCATCGGACGCCATCTTCAGGACGCAGCGCGGGAAGAAGAGGGGCGTGGACGTCAAAAACGCGTGAGACTGGAAGCCCCGCCCTACGCACCGACGCTGCGCAAGGTCCTGGAAGGGAGAGAGAGCGACGCTGACGTCACCAGGACGCGACGCAAGGTCCTCGTCCGGAGCAGCACCAGCGGAGCCGCGGCCTACAGAAGAGGATCGTCGGAAGGTAGGCCACGCTTAACTAGGGGGGAGGAAGATTACGGACACGGAGGGGCCTTCTACAACCAGATCAGCGGGGCTGCAGCAGCGGTGATGCTGTTCTCTATGCCCTACATCCCCGGAGCAGCCTGGCTGCCCAAATACTCAGGGGACTCCCATACCTTAACTGACTTTAGGGAAAGACTGCACAGTTTGTTCAAAGTTTATCCCCTGACAGAAGAACAGAAAGTGAGCATTCTAACGGGGCAGCACACCAGTGCAGCCCTGCGGGAAGTGAAATCATGGTCAGATGAGGAGAAAAGGACAGTAAAGGACATTCTGACCCGGCTGCGGAGTACCTTTGATACCTGTACCTCAGCAGAAATAAAAATGCGGTTCTATGGCTGTAAGCAGCGGGCCCAGGACAGTATCAGAGACTATGCCTTGAACCTGCAAGAGGCCCTGAGAGCTATCAAACAAGTTGACCCTGGTAGCGTGCAGGACACTGATAAACTGTTGACTGACCAGTTCATAGAAGGTCTGCTGTCCAGCGCCCACAGGACTCAGCTGCGCCTCATGGCCCTACAGAACCCCGACTTGACTTTTGCGCAGTTCAAGGATCGGGCCATCCGGGTGCTCAGAGAACCCGCAACAGGTGGCGCTGTAGCTTCCCGGCGCCCTGCCATCACTTACCACCAGGGGGCAGCGCCCTACCCTGCAGACCTTGTGGGGGCTGATGCACAGGCCCTAAATCCGTCCCAGCCTGCAGACCTGCACCATCAGGTCCAGGAGCTAACAAAGAGTGTGGCTGCATTAACCAGGACCGTACAGTCGTTGCAGGTGGAACCGTCAAGACCAATCGAGCTGGCTTCCAGTCCTGAGGATGTCCCGTGGCGTCGATTTTGCAGCAGGTGGCGATGAATGCTAGTTCTAGCCAACAGAGGGTCCTCCAGAAAGAGATAAGAGCCCTGATGAGACGGCAGCAGGTAGAACTGTCTGGTGGTGAGATCGGTAGCGTAAGACTGAGTGACCCATTCCCCATTTCCATGCCTCCCAAAAGTGAAATGATGATCTGGTGTCGGACTGCAATCGGGTTGAGAGGCAGAGACTACCAAGCCATGGTAGAACCCGTGTACTCAGACAGCAGGCACACCATTTTGACAGCCCAGGGGGTGGTTGATGTCCGTCATGGGAGGGTGCCCGTTCGCATTCTCAACATTGGGGAGAGGGAGGTACACTTACCCAGGTACGCTACACTTGCCAAACTGTTTGCTGTTGAGCACAAAGCTATCAGGGCCGTGGAACCGTTGCCTCGATCTCCTCCGGCGGAGGGTAATGGCTCCCAGAAACAAAAGGAGGACTGATGCCAGAAACTCCATGTGGGTGCTGACTCCACTCCCCTGCACCAAAAACAAGGAGTCTACCGGGTGGTACAGGAGTACGAGAGAGTCTTTAGTAAGCACCCGCTAGACTTCGGCAGAGTAAAAGGGATAGAACACCATATCCCCACGGGGAGCCACCCACCAATAAAAGAGAGACACAGGCCTGTACCCCCTGCACATTATCAGAGCGCCAAGGGAATGCTGAGAGAAATGAAAGAAGCTGGGGTCATTAGAGATAGCTGTAGCCCCTGGGCAGCTCCCTTAGTTTTGGTAAAAAAAGAAAGACGGTACCATGAGAATGTGCGTGGACTATAGGCAAATCCATCGTATCACCCATAAAGATGCGTATCCGCTACCTAGGATAGAGGAGTCTTTAGCAGCTCTAAAATCAGCTAATTTCTTCTCTACTTTGGACCTTACTAGCGGGTACTGGCAGGTTCCTGTGGCAAAGGCTGACAAGGAGAAGACCGCCTTCACCACCCCGATGGGACTGAGTGAGTTCAACTGTATGCCCTTTGGGCTCTGCAACGCACCAGGGACCTTCCAGAGGCTGATGGAATGCTGTCTAGGGCACCGAAACTTTGAGACGGTCCTCCTTTACCTGGACGACATGATAGTCTACTCGAAGACTTACGAGGACCATCTAAGGCACCTGGCCGAGGTGTTCGAAGCCCTGGCAAGCTACGGCCTGAAAGTGAAGCCTTCAAAGTGCCACCTGTTAAAACCAAAGGTCCAGTACCTAGGACACGTGGTGAGTGCAGAGGGAGTAGCCCCCGACCCCGACAAAGTTACAGCCATCAAGAGCTGGCCAAGCCCCTCTAACATCAAAGAAGTGAGGCAATTCCTCGGGTTGGTAGGCTACTACCGAAGGTTCATCCCCGGGTTCACTAAGATGGCAGCCCCTATGCAGGACCTCCTGATAGGGCAATCTAAATCCAGAAGTCACAAGCCACCTTTCAAGTGGAACAAGCCGGAAGAGGAGTCCTTCCGCCAGTTGAAGATGGCCCTCGCAGGGGATGAGATCCTGGCCTACCCCGATTATGAACAGCCTTTTATCCTCCACACAGATGCCAGTAATGTGGGGCTGGGAGCCATACTGTCACAGAACCAACAGGGCAGAGAAAGGGTGATCGCGTTTGCCAGCCGGAAGCTGAGGCGCACTGAAAGAAACCAGGAGAACTACAGCTCCTTCAAGCTAGAATTCTTGGCAGTGGTGTGGGTCGTCACAGAGCAGTTTAAGCATTACCTGGCCTCTGCAAAGTTCACCGTGTACACGGACAACAACCCGTTAACACATCTGGACAATGCAAGACTAGGTGCCCTAGAACAGCGGTGGATGGCCCGACTATCCAATTATGACTTCACAATCAAATACTGGGCAGGCAGAACCAACGCTAACGCAGACGCCCTATCAAGAATGCCTCACCTACCTGAAGGAGAAGACGACTCGGAAAAGCTGGAGGAAATAGAGCTCCCTGTGTTCCACCGGTATGGGGCCACTCAGTATTCTCACCGGGTAAGAGACAGAGACCTAACCACCGTCATGTTCAACCCCTTACCCCACCACGGCTGGGCTGAAACGCAAGATAGTGACCCTGCAATACGCCTGGTGAAACACATGTTAACCCAGGAAGACGCTAGCCCTGGCCCGGACGCTCCAGAGGAAGCCAAGCAGATATGGAAGGAGAAAAGCAGGCTATTCCTCTACGAGGGTAAGCTGTGCAGAAGGCTTGTCAATCACCGGACGCACGAGCTGACCTGGCAGATAGTGGTCCCAAAGCGAGATGAGCAATGGTCCTGGAGGCCTACCATGACAGAGCGGGACACTTCGGGTGGAAGAAACTGGAGTTCCTACTGAGAGAGCGGTTCTACTGGGTCGGCATGAGTAGGGCCATCGAGAAGTGGAGCAGGGACTGCGGCCCATGTCACCTCAGAAGGAAGGACCATGCCAGCCAGCAGACACCCTTGAGGCCCATCGTCACCAGGCAGCCTTTTGAGCTGGTAGCTCTGGACCATGTGAAATTGGCTCCAAGCCGGTCGGGCTACGTCTATGCCCTGACAATTGTGGACCATTACTCCCGGTTCCTGGTAGTGGTTCCTGTTAAAGACCTGACAGCCCAAACAGCGGCCAGAGCCTTCCAGCAACACTTCTGCCGTCCACATGGGTATCCGGAACAGGTCTTGACAGATCAAGGTCCAGCGTTTGAGGCTGAAGTATTCCAGGAGTTCTGCAACCTCTATGGCTGTAGGAAAATTCAGACAACGCCTTACCACCCGCAAACCAACGGGCTGTGTGAGAAAATGAACAATATCGTCATTGATCTCCTCAAGATGTTACCCCTGGAAGAACGCAGCCTGTTGCCGGAGAAGCTGCCAGACCTGATTTGACTTGTACAACCATATCCCGGTGAATGCTAAAAATTGCACCCCGGCTTACCTAATGCGAGCAAGACCAGGTAAGCTGCCGATCGACCTGGAGATGGGAGTCCTGACGCCTGAGGACACCTCCCCAGACGCGGACTGGGATACGGAACGGCGGCTACAGTACAAGAAGGTACAGGAGACTGTGGAGAGGAGTCTGGCTCAAGCGAGAGAAAAGCAAGAGAGGCTCTTCAACCAACACGCCCCTGCTGGTCCCCTGGAACCTGGTGAGCAGGTCCTGAAGCGGAAGAGAAGGCTTCACAAGCTGGATGACCAGTGGGAGAGAGACCCGTACACAGTACTGCAGTCCGACCATGACAACCCGAAGGTATGTGTGATTACCAAGGACGGAGGAGAAACCACTAGCACCGTCTCCAGAGACCACCTAAAACGGTGCCCCGAGCAACTACAGAATCCAAGTTAAGAGCAAGATGACCTTGAACCCGCAGAGGACAAGGAAGAGATGATCAACACAGTTCTTGGAGAGTTCCCCCGGACCTGGACTCAGATAAATGGCGCGATAGTGGTACCCGTCCTACACTTCCTTCAGCCTACCCAGCAGGAGCCTACAGGAGGACAGGAAGAACAAAAAGAGCGAGCGGCCCCAGAGGCGGATGAACCCACGCCAGCAGCCCAGGAGAGTCAACCCTCTGCTGACAGTGAGCCTGCCATGCCTGCGGTAAGCCAAAGGACCCGCAGACAGCTGCCTGCCCTGCTTGTACACCCAGCTAGTAGCTGTACCCTCAATGATAGTGGGGAAAGCCTGGTTGGTCCACCACCAGACAGTGGGTTAAGGAGGTCAACCAGGAGCACTAGGGGTCAAACACCAGCTCGCTGGAGGATATAGGTGCAAGATCTGAATGTACCATGTAAATATTTAATATGTTTGTTACCTGTAACTAATACTGTTTTTCCAGTTTTCTAGATACAATGGACTGACAGGTTATGAACTTTGGATAACCGGAACTACGTTGTAAATAGTTGCACTTTGTGCCTCTTGCGAAGACGGCCACGGAAGAAAAACCTGTCTGGTGTGGTCTAAAGTGGATAGCTTCGCCTTGCAGCCACGCCTAGGGCCAACGTTTGGGGTTTGCTTTGGACAGGTCCCCGCACCGGTTGAGACTTCGCCTTATTGGGTGAAATGGACACCCGGTCACAGACCATACTGTGACCTAAAGAACTCAATATGTGGTGTTGTTTGTTGTTTTCTTCCCTGTTGTGTTTATGTTATAATTTATACCCTGTATTTGTGTTTCTTGTTTAGTCCCGGAGTACTAAGCTTTACTAGGGGGGAATGTGTCACCCCAGGCCTGGATGCCACAAACATGTAAGGCTGTGTCTGAGAGCAGGAGGGAGGTTCTCTGGTCATGGACCATTTGCATGCAGCACCTCCTGTCCCAGACCAGTAGGAGGAGCAGGCTGCCCCTATAAAAGCTGGTACTGAGGGCAGGGTTAGAGAGACCAGGACCCACTTCTGAAGCATCCAGAAGGGTTCCCAGAGGAGAGGGACAGGTCAGCTGCAGCTGAGGAGTCCAGGAGGCAAAGGAGGAACAGAAAGCCAGGGACAGAGGCGACGAGAGCCGGTCCTGGTTGAAAGAGAACTACATACCGGACACTGGCGTCCGAGGCTGTCAGGATTGCAAGTCCTGCAGCAGATCACCTACCTGCGAGGGATTTTAGGTCCCTTGGCCTGAGAAGCCTGGAGGCTCCGCCACACTGAGGGACCGGTACAGCACGGAGAAGCTACAGGTACCTAAGGCCCGAGTCGCAAGCCATACAGGCGTAGTACACGGCAAGCTCAGGGACGTGGGCTATCATACCACTAAAGGGGGAGATAGTCAGCAAGGGCAGAAAGAGAACGGTAGGCCTACCCACTCACCCTGACCAGTGGAGCTCGCCCGAATGCCCTCAGACACCCAGGTCCATTCCTACCCTGCACTCCTGGTGGGTCTGTGATAAGATCTGCAGTAAAAGACCCTGGACTGCATTATTGGACTCTGTGTGGTTACTGCTGCGCCTGCACCATCACCCCCAGCATCCTATTACACTGCCCTGAGGCTACACTCCTCCCGTGGGGAGTTGTACTATTCCCTGCTGCATCCCCAACACCAGCCTCAGCGGTCTGCCTTGCAGCGGCGGTCCTCCCTGACCGCAATCCACGGTTGTCATAGTCGGACTTTCAAAACCTACAAATACACCGCCACAGCATTTGGTCTGACCGCCCAGAGCCACGGGACCGGGTCGCCACTACTACTCCCAGCATTGCCCTGTTGCCCGGTCCCGAGTGCCCCACGGCCCAGGGGGCGAGTCACATATAAAATTAATCTGCATAAAAATTTGTGTAACTATAAAAATATTCTGCATTACTTAACTTGTTTGGTGTACAAATTGGCTCACGTACAAAAAAAGACATTTGGTTTTCTAGTACTGCATATTGAAGGTAGCTACCCTATAAGCGGTCAACAACCAACCCTTTATTGAGCCTTCTCTAAAAAGGAGATGATCTCATTCCATAGACAGATTTTCTGGGTTTTTGCCCCTTAGCAGTGCAGTATAAAATACTCGATGGCTGGATAAGAAGCCTTTGACAGCGGTCTTGCGAGTATTGATTCTTCTTGTGGGTAATGTCAATCTGGCGTAAGGATACCTATCGACTGGAGAAATCTCCCTGGGTAAAAAAATTATCTTAAATTATCTTTCATCCAAGATTGAGACAGATGGCTTTGACTTATTGGGTTGTTACCTCCAATAGATTGCACTTAGGAGCTAGGAAGGGTGCTAAATTCATTTTTTTTTCTAGGGAGTTTTGTCTGGTTTCTAAGTCTCCCTTCGCCAATTTAGCTTTCTCCACAAAGAGAGAAACAATATCTCCTGCTCAGGAGCGGACATGTCATTGATGATGCGGCTGCACAGGGGCCCAAGAGGTAAGAGGGCCCATTTCCACTTCCAAAGCAGGTGGAATTGTATATTATGATAAGGTATTGGGCTGCAAAGGGCCCTTATATTGTGCTTGCACAGGGGCCCTCTTCTGTATGTGTCCGCCAGTGCTTCTGTTGTAGTAAGATTTGTAGTGTAGCGAACGCTGCCGCTCGTCATGAATTTGATAAGCAGCGGTCACCACGCCCTCGTCCAGTCCTCTCACTTTGTCAGAGCTGGCCAAAAATGGCGGATAGGTCCAAAAGTCACATAATTTTAGTGCAGCTGCAAGTTGTGTCAAAATTATGCAATTTTTCAAAGATATTTACACTGCCATAAAAGCTTTGATGCATCGAGCCCTATCTATATAGAAACTGTACATGGTGTTAAAACTTGGTAATATCCTTTAATTCTGTACTTAGTAGATTGGATACAATGGCAGAAACAAGGAAATTGATATTTGGAGTCAATTACGCAAATGTCTGCTTAGCCAAAGCTAGACACCAACAGACTAACCTAAATTAATGTTTGATTGTAAGCATAAGGCTTCTCGGGAGATGCATATCTTCTATGTGTTCATATTAATCATTAGACCCAATTGACTTGTTTTAGCTGTTGTCAGACCAGTTCATCAGCTAGGAACAGTAGTCAAATTCAAGCCAATTTGGGTTGTGTCCAGATATAAAGAAAACAAGAAACAATTAGGCTTCCCTTGTGGTTTTTTGAGAGTGACATTATATTATCAACGTGTACCTATTGCATCTTTTTGTTCCGTAGGCCACGGCTCCACTATCAGTATTCTGTCAGTGTTTTTTCTCAGGAATGGGAACCAAAACCAGGTGAGGAACAATCAGAGAAAAGGTAAAAGGCTATGTTTACACATGTTGGGTTTTTCAGCCTTTTTTGTTGCAGATTTTTATGCAAATTTTCAGCTGCGTTTTGCAGTACCAGCAAAGTCTATGAGAAACCAGAATTACCTGTTCACACATCTTGTTTTTTTTTTTGTTCAGTATTTTGTGCCTTGGTTGGGTTTTTGGAAAATAGAGCATGTAACTTCTGTCAGCGTTTTTTCAGTGTTTTTCACCCATTGGAAGTAATGGGTAGTGAAAAAACGCTGAAAAACCATGATGTGTGAACATAGCTATCAGGTTTTGCTGCCTTTTTAGTGAAAATAAGCAAATACAGCAGTATGTGAAACCGGTCCAGACTGTGTATGTATGCCCCCTTAAGTACCCCTGGACTGTGAGTAGCCTCTGTACACTGCAGCTCACTCTTTAGCTACATCCCCACCAGTATTACTGAGTGTTAGATATGCAGTTCAAGTAAAAATCCATTTATGCCCAGTGTACTTTTCAGGCATTGCTCCAGATATGTTTCATTTGTTATATAAATGCACTTTTCATTTGCTGTGCTCCAGCATATCTGTTGGTAAAAGTGTATGATTTATATCCCCTTTGCAATGTGAATATCTGACATGAGAATTGAAGATTCAGTAGGGAGAGGTACCTCCAGTCTCTTATCTAGACAGACAGAGCTGGGAAAGTCCCAGTCGGGTACAAGATGCCACAGGGAGCAGAGGACACATGGAGACTCCCTTACCACAGGATTTCCTGCCAGGCCTTAAGGCTCAGCACCCTTCCCTATCTTCCACAGACAGTATGCTAAGGATTTTCTATCCTGGATCCTCATTGTACGGACCTACATGTGCTTTCCTCAGAGGTAATTCAGCATGTGCCGGGACAAGCTGGGAAATTACCCTAGGACTCTCAGGTCTGTAAACCTCTCTTGCTATATATAATCTCCTGCATAAAACTACAAAAAGACTGAACTGCTTCATCACAATTTACAAGTCCTATGGCTAAAGAATCTGGTTCTTAAAGCTCCGGAATCTCGATTCCATGTCAGAAACTAACTCTGGACTGTATCCGCTGTGGACTACCCTCGTGAACTGTGAAGTATTCCCTCCATGTTATATTGTCCCATTCTGCTGAATTAAAGCGCCTGTTATCCCCAAGACCGGAGTCTGTGGTCCTTCCTTTGTCCACGGGACACTGCGCGGGGGTGGATAGCAGTGAACGGAAAGCCCCCCTCTTTCCCAAGGCTAGGGCTTTGCAATTAACCATCTTGTCTTGGTCACTGAGATGTGTAGAACGAGCTAAAAAGCTTGTAACAGAACTTCAACATGACGTTTCAAGGATGGAGCGAGACTGCCATCTACTGGCCAGAGACAGTCAAGCGGAACCAAAATACACAAAGGGAGTTGCAGGCAGGGGAGATTCAGAGGCTGGACCCGATCAGGTGACTTCCAGGAAGGAGTTCAGAGAGATAAGAGGCCAGCGCGCCAAACCTGAGGGGTCTTTGGCGCCAAGCAGCAGAGAGGAGCAGACGTGCTCCCTGCGTCCTGAGAAACCCCGTGTGACAGGCCAAATCCAGAGGCCTGAGAGGTGCTCCAGCCGGGCACCGGTAAAAGAGCTCCGGATCCCTCACAGTTGTGACTCGAGTGCTGTGCCTGCTGAGGATACTAGGAACCTGATCGCTGTGCTGAGTGAGTTCGCGGAACCCGACGTCGGCCGCCGACAGACGAGGCCTGGACCCCCCTATCCAAGGCTCAAGAGACTGCCCCCAACAGCCAAGCAGAGAGGAGCTGCATACGTGAGCAGGGCCGTCACTTCCACTGCTCACCCACAGTACCGGGGACAATTGGGTTTAAGTACTCAGGTTGGGAGGGGGTCGGTTGGGGCTAAAGTAGCACAACGTGATTTAATTGAATTCATCCGGAAAGAGACTCACGGCCTAGCGGGAATAACCGGTGACCCCCGCTAGGGCCAAATTCACGGTTAAAGAACTTGTGTGGTGCTTCTCATGCTTGAGGGCATCACCTTACTTTAATAGACTGCGCCTTACTTTAATAGACTGCGCCTTACTTTAAGAGACTGCACCTTATTTTAAGAGACTGCGCCTTATTTTGAGAAATTTCGTATTTTTCTGATATTTCAAACCACTGTTCATTACCCTTGTTGCTAATCCCTTGTTTCAGTATACCTGTTGTATAAAACTGTTTACAAACATTTCTGACTGTTCTCGCCTTGTGTCTCTGTGCGTTGCATTCCGGCACCTGCATTACATTTGGCGTAGTCGGCAGGATGCAACATTCAGACGCAGAGATGGCGGATCAGTCTATGGCTGGGTCCGGCCGGAGCCATATACCCCTGGGGGCTATGCTCAGCCATCTTCCCAAGTTTACAGGGGATGGCATGTCACTTTGGGACTGGGCAGAAAGACAGAGAAGTATGCTACGTATGTATCCCCTTGACCCTCTAGCCCAGGCGGAGTTGGCCCTCCTAACCCTTGATGGAGAGGCCCGACAGACTGTGATGTATCGCCCACCTGGGGACCGTGACACCGTGGATAAAGTGATAAAAATTCTAGAGGACATGCACGGTGACACTACAGATTTGGGACACTTGCGCTTACGGTTGTTTCAGCGGGTCCAAGGGGAAAATAAGACAGTAAATCAGTATGTTAATGCATTACAGGAAGTGACGGCCCATATCACTAAGAAAACTCGAGATGGGAACCGAGGACTGGGACCATTGGATGAGGTGTTGCGTGATCAACTGATTGCTGGCTTGAAAGACCCTTCCCTGAGGCAGATCCTGAAGGAGCGGCTGCGACTGAGCCCTGATATGGGCTTCCTGGAGGTAGGGGCTGAAGCTAGAGTCCTGGAGAGAGAAGTTCCTGTTCTCAAAGCCACAGTTAGAAGTCATGAGGCAATTGCTCCTGGATTCACCAACCAAGAGCCTGATTGGGTACGGGAAATACGTCAGGAAATTCGAGACATTCGGGGTGAGCTGAATTCTATTAGGAAGACTCCTACTGCCCCCTTGCCGACGGACCGTACTGCTCAACGCGGACGGAGACCAGAACGAGAAAGACGTTCCTATCCGGCCCCAGCACGACATGTACCCGACCTATCGGCAGAACGAGGACCGGAGTGCTGGACCTGCGGAGGTAGGGGGCATATCTCCAAAGACTGTCCCAACCGAGAAAGGAGGAGGAGGGGACAGCCGTTAAACTAAAATGCCCCACGGTTGTGGAGCATACCGTGGGGTCTCGAGCTTCAGAGAGTAGAAGAGGGAGCTCTGAAGACATTGTCTCCGAGAGGCCCATTATCTGGGCTGAATTCAATGGGCAGCGGATCCGTTGTTTGATGGACACCGGGTCTCAAGTGACCACTATGCCTGAGACGTACTTCCAAAGTCACTTTCCTGAAGTCGCTCGTTCCTGCCGGGAACCCACTGTCAAACTGGTGGCGGCTAATCAACTACCTATCCCAGTAGCGGGAGTAGTATGGATGTCTGTGCGGGCATGTGGAAAGGACCTCGGTCGAAAAGGGATTGTACTGACCACCGGGCCCGGAGGCGATGGGCCCATTGTAACCCTGGGCATGAATGTGCTGAAAGAAGTCGGACAGTTCCTGGCTGAGGGCTGTAGCAAAAACAACTGGACCCGTGCCACTCGAGACCCAGCTAACAAGAGAGTGTTCCAGCACCTCGTGCGGGTCAGTCAGATTCAAAAGTTGCCCACTACCTCCCAGTACCTTGGTAAGGTATCGATACCGCCCGAAGCCACAGTAACACTGCCGGTGGGACAGACTGTACTCACTTTGCCGGTGCTGGCACATGTGTCCTTAGAGGGCGTGGACATTCAAGTTGAACCAATGGAGGGAGAAGAAGCGCCCTCTGGACTCCTGATTGCTCGAACTCTGGCCACCGTGCGGCACGGTCGAGTACCCGTGCGCTGCATCAATTTAAGTGGCACCAGTTTACAGTTGTTGCCCCGACAAGAGGTGGCGCGAGTGTGCGTAATGCCAGAGGCCCTTACTAGAGCTGACGCTATAGGGCTGGCACCTGTGGAAGGAAAACCATGGACCCTAGAGGTGTCCCTCAATAGCCAGGAACATGGAAGAGAACCGTTGGCTGGACGCCACCTCCTGGAAGAAATGGAAGCTAACCTGACTGAGTTTTCTGCTGGACAAGTGAGGCAGATCGAACAACTTCTACAGCGATATCAGGGAGTGTTTGCACAGCATGAAGATGATTTCGGGTGCACTCGGGACATTCAGCACGAAATACCCACCGGAAATACTGCTCCCATCCGAGAGAGATATCGGCAGATCCCGCCTCAAATGTACCAGGAGGTGAAAGAGCTATTGGCCCACATGTTGCGGAACGGTGTGATCAGTGAAAGCCAGAGCCCCTGGGCGGCTCCGATCGTGCTGGTCCGAAAGAAGGACGGTACCCTGAGATTCTGCGTAGACTATCGGAAGCTGAATGCCTGTACAGTACGGGACTCCTATCCACTCCCCCGAATCGAAGAGTCTCTATCTGCACTAGGGAGCGCCAAATTCTTCTCCTCCCTCGACCTGGCCAGTGGCTATTGGCAGGTCCCAGTAGCTGAGAAGGATCGTCCGAAGACAGCTTTTGTTCTCCCTATGGGCCTGTTTGAGTTCAATCGAATGCCGTTCGGACTAACAAATGCGCCAGGAACCTTCCAACGGCTGATGGAGAGATGCTTGGGGGACCTCAACTTTGAAGCCACTTTAATATATCTGGACGATATAATTATCTATTCCGCAACGTTTGAGGATCATCTCCGCCGATTGGAACAAGTGTTAGAACGGCTACAAAGGCACGGCCTGAAAATTAAGCCTCGTAAGTGTCGTCTCTTCAAACGAGAAATTGAATATCTGGGGCACACTGTGTCCAGTGCAGGGGTGCACCCCACTGCGGAGAAAGTAGCTGCCGTGCAGAAGTGGCCCACGCCCGCCAATCTAAGGGAACTAAGGGCATTCCTGGGGCTCGCTGGATACTACCGCAGATTCATTAAAGACTTCGCTAAGATTGCGAACCCGCTCAATGAATTGCTGAGAGGAACAGCCGGGGGAGCCAAGCGGCAGCCCATTCAGTGGGGCCCACGACAAGAAGAGGCATTCCGAGCATTGAAAATGGCGCTAACAGATGCCCCGATTCTGGCCTACGCTGACTTTTCGCAGCCGTTCATGTTGTACACTGATGGAAGCTTGCATGGGCTGGGAGCAGTGCTGGCTCAAGTACAAGGAGGGAAAGAGCGAGTGATCGCGTATGCCAGCAGGTCACTCCGAGATACGGAGAAGAATCCGGACAACTACAGTTCGTTTAAGCTGGAGCTACTAGCACTGGTGTGGGCCATGACCGAGAAGTTTGCTGAGTACCTGTCAGGGTCAGAAGTGCAAGTGCGGACAGATAACAACCCTTTGGCCCACTTGGAGAACGCCAAACTGGGCGCGTTAGAACAGCGGTGGGTCGCAAGGATGTCCAAATTCCAGTATAAAATCGCCTATCGGTCCAAGGCCCTGAACACACATGCAGATGCCCTGTCCCGGGTCACTCAGGCGGGGCCGAAGAAGGACAGAGATGAGGAGCTCGAAGGCGACGAGATCCCGGATTTCAGCCAGTTCGCCGCTGCTGTGGTCGACGCCCAAGAGACCAGACGGGAGCCGAGGCCCACTCAGATTCTGGGACGTTCAAGAGACGAATGGATACATCTGCAGCAATCCGACCCGGAGCTAGCAAAGTTGAGAGAATGGGTCGCCCTTAATCAGAGACCCGACCAGGAAACCAGAGCCGCTTCACTTCCAACTACCCTACAAATCCTAGGCCAGTGGGAGAGGCTCCTCTTGAAGGATGGCTTGCTATGCCGAAGAATCCAGCTGCCTCGAGAGTTTGATGTTACCTGGCAAGTGGTAGTTCCAGAAGCACTAGTAACACAGCTAGCCCAAGAAGCTCATAGAAGAGGTGCTCACTTCGGAGTAGAAAAGACCTTCCGGTGGTTGCAACGGCTGGTGTATTGGCCTCAACTGCGACAAGAAGTCGAGGGGGTCTGCCGAACATGTCGCCAGTGTGAGTTGAACAAGCCCCCGGAGCAAAGAGCTCCCATTCAGACCATCCGAACTTCTGCCCCCTTGGAAGTCTTGATGATTGACTACTTGATGGTAGGAACTTCATACAACGGTTATGGACACTGTTTAGTCATGACTGATCACTTCACCAAGTTTGCAGTAGTGACGCCCACTAAAGATCAGACGGCAGAAGCCGCAGCCAAGGCCATCTGTCAAGATTTCATCCAGATTTATGGGTGCCCGAAGCGAATACATTCTGACCAGGGGGCCTGCTTCCAAGGACGAGTGATGGATGAGCTATACCGCATCTATGGGATCGACCGTTCCCGGACAACGCCCTACCACCCGCAAGGGAACGGGGCTTGCGAGCGCTTTAACCGAACCCTGTTGCAAATGTTGCGAACACTGGAAGCGGACAAAAAGATGAAGTGGCCCAAATTCGTGTCCGAGCTGGTGTGGGTGTATAATAATCGAGTTCATGCAACCACCGGCTACACCCCCTACATGTTGCTGTTTGGAAGAAGTGGCCGAGAAATCACCGAACTGGAGCTAGACTCAGAAGACCCCGGTCCGGGCAGTAGCCCAAGTACCTGGATTCGAGAACACCAGCGTCGACTCCATACCGTGAGAAGACTGGTTGCTCAGAAGTTTCAGGAAGTAGAGCATGCAGTTCGGCCCCCGACCACAGGTGGATCGCTTCAGCCAGGAGACCGAGTGCTGGTGAGGGCTAAACGATTTGGGAGTAAGCTGGACCATCGTTGGGAGGCAATACCATATCGGGTGGTGAAGAAGGTTCACCCAGACAACCCCGTCTACGAGGTTAGGCCCGAAGGGGATGACACCGCGACATCCAGGGTGTTGCACCGTAATATGTTGCGACCTTGCTCCTCTGAAGCAGAAGTCTGTAACAGGGCTTGGCCCTCAGACGTGTTGGCTGAAGTGCCACATACAGGAACCTTGGGGGATGAAGAAGGGTGGGCCACAATGCAGTTGGGCCCGTCAGAACCGTTGGTGCCACTCCCGAGTGGAAGTCAGAATGAGTCAGGAAATGATTTGCAATCCCCAGTAGTTGATTACTCGGATCTCCCGGAGTCTCCTCCGCAAGAAGAGCCCCGCAGAACTGAGCGGGCTAATGCCGGAATTCCTCCTAACCGGTATGCTCAGGAAGAGTTTATCTGGTCTCGAATCCAACAGAAAACGCAGGAGTGTGCCCAACTCCTGTCTGAGCTTGCACTGCCTGGAAGGAGACATCAATTCTGCGAGGAGTCCACTCGCCCGAGGACTGGCGAGCAAAAAGGAGGGAGGAATGTAGAACGAGCTAAAAAGCTTGTAACAGAACTTCAACATGACGTTTCAAGGATGGAGCGAGACTGCCATCTACTGGCCAGAGACAGTCAAGCGGAACCAAAATACACAAAGGGAGTTGCAGGCAGGGGAGATTCAGAGGCTGGACCCGATCAGGTGACTTCCAGGAAGGAGTTCAGAGAGATAAGAGGCCAGCGCGCCAAACCTGAGGGGTCTTTGGCGCCAAGCAGCAGAGAGGAGCAGACGTGCTCCCTGCGTCCTGAGAAACCCCGTGTGACAGGCCAAATCCAGAGGCCTGAGAGGTGCTCCAGCCGGGCACCGGTAAAAGAGCTCCGGATCCCTAACAGTTGTGACTCGAGTGCTGTGCCTGCTGAGGATACTAGGAACCTGATCGCTGTGCTGAGTGAGTTCGCGGAACCCGACGTCGGCCGCCGACAGACGAGGCCTGGACCCCCCTATCCAAGGCTCAAGAGACTGCCCCCAACAGCCAAGCAGAGAGGAGCTGCATACATGAGCAGGGCCGTCACTTCCACTGCTCACCCACGGTACATGGGACAATTGGGTTTAAGTACTCAGGTTGGGAGGGGGACGGTTGGGGCTAAAGTAGCACAACGTGATTTAATTGAATTCATCCGGAAAGAGACTCGCGGCCTAGCGGGAATAACCGGTGACCCCCACTAGGGCCAAATTCACGGTTAAAGAATTTGTGTGGTGCTTCTCATGCTTGAGGGTATCACCTTACTATAAGAGACTGCGCCTTACGTTAATAGACTGCGCCTTACTTTAAGAGACTGCACCTTATTTTAAGAGACTGCGCCTTATTTTGAGAAATGTCGTATTTTTCTGATATTTCAAACCACTGTTCATTACCCTTGTTGCTAATCCCTTGTTTCAGTATACTTGTTGTATAAAACTGTTTACAAACATTTCTGACTGTTCTCGCCTTGTGTCTCTGTGCGTTGCATTCCGGCACCTGCATTATAGATGGTTGTTTGTGTAAGGAGTGTTTAATTAAATTAGTGATCTGTAGAGTGTGAACACTGGCTGAGCTATGTATGAGATTGAACAATACCTGTGGCCCAGTGAGGTGTGAAATTGAACACTCTCTAAGCAACTGAATTGCAGACCCCATAGAGTGAAAGTAAATAGTGTCCTACAAACTCAATGCATTGCCAGTGTCTATAAACTATTCCTGATCAATTCACCTCCCCCACTATGCCAAAACCAGAATGAGATTTTTTTTTGACAGAACTTTATGTACATGCATAAATAGAGACAGAAGGACAGTGAAAAAAAGCTGAAAAAACGCACAAAAAAACATAAAATAAAACATCAAAACCTGCGTTTTTGACGCAGCTGATTTCCTGTCAGAGTTGGGTTTTGCTGTAGATTTGTGACGCTGAAAAAAACCAACATGTGTGAACATAGCCTTATAGAAACAAGTGCACCAATTCTGCATCTATCACCCACTCCTGGTTTTGGCTCCCACTCCTGAGAAACAATACTGACCGAATACTGACCAAATACTGAGAGTGGGGCCGTGGCCTTAAGGTAGAGCAGATTCAATGTATTGTAAGACTATGATCACACACAGTGTTTTTGCGACTTTTTTTTTTTTTGCAGCCATAACCTGCTCAGCAGCAAAAATGCATTTAAGGCTATGTGCCCACGTTGCATTTATGAAGCAGAAAATTTCTGCTGCATAAATGCAAGTCCTCTCCCGGAAAAACGCATGCGGAATTCCGCACGCGTTTATCGCGCATTTTTCGCGCGTTTATCACGCGTTTTCCACACGCAGAATTGCCTTGCGTTTTTTATGCATTGGGCAAAGGCAATTCCGCTTGCGGAAACGCAAAATTAAATGACATGCTGCGGATTTTTGAACGCGGCATAAACGCTGCGGAAAAATCCGCAGCATGTGCATAGAACTTGCGGAATCCCATTGGGGAACATGGGGTGCGGATATACATGCATTAAAAATTCCGCAGCATATACGCTTGAAAAATGCTACGTGGGCACACAGCCTAAAACTCAGGTTTTGCTGCTTTTTTTATTGCCATTTTGCTTTGTTTTTTTGCTGCTTTTTTTACATTTTGTATTACATTTGTGATTTATCTACAGTACATGTTTAATAAAGTTAGATTTATTCACTAAGACATTGCAAAAGCCCAGCTAAATCGGTTTGCTGCATTTTGCAGCATTTTTACACTTTCTTATTGCTTTCTATGGGTGAAGAAATGCTGCATAATGCTGAAAGAATTGACATGTTGCAGATTTCCAAAATGCTGCAGTTCTCAAAGTCAGTGAGGAAAAAAAACAAGCGTGTGCATGAGATTTCTGCAATCTCATAGCTTTCACTGGTTCTGTAAAACCAGCTCTTTCTGCAGAAGCAAAAAATGATGCAAAAACTTTGAATGTGAACATAACCGAACACTTTTTAGATCCATGAAATGTAATAAAAGTGTAAGAGTGATGGACTGTTCTGCTTCATTCCTGCCCCTGAAGACATCAATTGTGCTATGTGTACAATGTCATGTGGTGTTACATGTAATGTGAAATAGTGATGTGCGTCTTTTATATTGTGTGATGGTAATGTACAGCATATAAGTAATGTGAAGTGTTATAGTGGAGGGTAAGCACAGGATTAGACTTGGGAGAGTTTAACCACTGTTCATATAGTTGAGTGGCTTAGGGTAATAGTTTTAGTCTATAGGAAAGGATATAGTTAATGGATTGAACTAGTCCAGTGGGTAAGGACTAGCATTAGTAAAAAGGTGGGCACTTCCTGGTAGTGACAGAGATAGGGAAGGGCAGTGCAGTGACAAGGTCAAGTTCAAGTACAGTGGGCTGCTAGGGCCAACATGTACCAATCATTCAAGGCAGTGGGAGGCCATACTGATATCCCTTGTGGACATTCCTGCAACACCTGGAGCCTAGGGCTCAGTCCAGTTACTAGAGAGAGTGACTGGCCACCCTGTGAAAGGCAGGTGGCTGGTCCCAGGTGCACTGCTGAAGAGTACAGGAAATTCCTGAGGCTGACGGAGTCAGTGGGCTTAGGCAAAATCTTGGACGAACAAGTGGTAAGACTGAAGATGCGTTGTGCTAAAAGAAGTAAGGATCATCAAATGTTGTACCCTGTTCCACATGTTACAACCTGATGAACTTGAACTGACCATAAAAGTTTGCTCGCTGCAATGAACTTGATGTCCCCTGAATTGTGAGCGGTGGTTCCTGAGGATGGAGGCCTGGAGACAGCGGAGGCCTGCAGCCTATAAGTGACCACCCCATACCTGATGGCATGCTGGGACACTGTTTTTCTGTAAAGTGCCAGAGCGTAACCGGACAGAAGCTCAGTCATGACTACCGCTCTTGGCAACTTTGCACAAGCAGAAAAGGATTCTAAGTAAACTGAAGGCCCAGTCATATGGCTATTACCTATGAGTCAGAAGATTTTTATGAGTATGCTTAAATGGGCACTGTTGTTTCAACAAACTTCATAAACCGATAGTTCAAGCAAAAATATGAAACTTTGTAATATTTCTTATCAGAGATTTCTGCTTCTTTCTTTACTCATGAGATACTCCTTTCCTTTCCCTTTACCTCTTGAACTTACCATCAACTCTGAAAAAAAACAGCTTAAGGCTATGTGCCCACGATGCAGAAATGAAGCAGAAAATTTCTGCAGCATTTCTGCATCTCCCTGGCAGAAAAAACGCATGCAGATTGTGCATGCGTTTTTCCTGCAGAATACATGCGGATCCACATGCGGATTCACATGCGTTTCCGCATGCAGATTGACAAGCGCTTTCCAGGCGATAGCATCACTTGGAAAGTGCTTGACAACTAGGTCACACTATATAAATCCATGCAACCAGCATGGATTTATACAGTGTGAACCGTAAAAATTAAAACAAATAAAGCTATACTCACCCCCGAGGCCCCGGTGTGTGCAGCAGCGCTCGTTCCCGTCTGGTTCCCAGCTGCCGGCATATCGCGAGACAGAGCAGTGAAGGGCCTGCGGTCACATGACTGTGACGTCACCGCAGGTCCTCAAGCGATGCCGGCATTCAGAGAGAAGCCGCCGGACAGGTGAATATAACTTTATTTGTTATTTTATTGTTTTTTTACAGGTACAATGGTACCCAGGTATGGAGGAGAGTCTCCTCTCCTCCAGAACTGGGTACCATCCGCACATAGAAACGCATAGAAGCCGCTTGTAGAAATGTACAGTCGCGGTTTCTATGCGTTTCAATGCAAGTCAATGGCGGGAGTTCCGCTGCGCTACCGCAAAATTAAATGACATGCTGCGGAAAAATCCGCAGCATGTGCATAGAACATGCGGAATCCCCTTGGGGACCATGGGGTGCGGATTACCTAGCGTTTAACAAGCGTTTACGCTGCGGAAATTCCGCAGCATAAACGCTTGAAAAACGCTACGTGGGCACCCAGCCTCAATCTGTTTTGGTCAAAGCAAGATGGACCTTCAGCTCACTGAAGTGTCAGGGCACACAACCTATGAAAGGGGTTTCATTCCAGAAGCTCATCATAATGCACAATTGTACCTGACTTGGAGGTGGATGTGGGCCCCCTTACCACTTGGGCCGCAGTGCAGCTGAACAGATTGCACCAGTGGTATGTCTGCCCCAATTTTGTGTTCATGTACTCTACTATAGGTATGAGAGGTTTGTCTCCTGCACTTGTTAGTGCAGCTTTCCTCAAAGGCTGTCCATAAAATGGTGCATGTAACTAGACCCATCCATCAGACACCTTCAATTAAAAAACACATCACATGGGAAAGCTGCTTTTATATTGTGGGAGGCTGATGGATGGGTCTGGTCACATGCTCCTCTACCAGCAGCTGATTATTGGACAGGAGAGCTATGTTGTCTGTGAAGAAATCTGCACTAACAAGTGCAGCAGTAGAACCTGACATTCATTTATTTATTTTACTCACACACCTCCATTAATTTCCACAGTGCTTTACAGACGTCACCATCACTGTCCCCATTTGGGGCTCACAATACAAATTCCCTATCAGTATGTCTTTGGCTTGTGCAAGGAAAATGGAGCACCCAAGAAAACACAGGGAGAACATACAAACTCCTTAAAGATGTTGTCCTTGATGGGATTTGAACCCAGGACCCCAATGCTAACCAATGAGCTACTGTGCAAGTAAATGTACACAAAATCTTATTCCCAACAAATCTGTTAAAATAAAGATAAATTGGCCAACCCCTTTAAATTCTATGGAGTATGGAAAGATAAGTGAGGAGGAGAACGAGACAATAAGCAAAGGGAGACATGACAGGCAAATGTTATTGAAATTAGCAAGTGATTTATCTTATTCCAGAGCTGGATAAACAGCTACACTGCTCAGTGCTGCAGTATAATCTCATCCACTTCTGAACATGTGCTAAACAGGCAAAGAAGTGGGAATATATCTGTTTATGTGTTCTGTGTATAGGAGACATCAAAGCACCTAGTATTCCCCACTTGTTTGGAGAGAACTGAAAATTAGAGATAAAGCCTATGGTACATAAGGGAAAACTGTGGAAAAAATCAGGAATCATATTATTTATCATGTACACATATGACATTTTAAAAGTTACTTGAAATGACAGGCAGGCTTTAAAGTACAAGTGCAGTGACTTTTTTTAAAAATTCATACTGTAACTAGCTCATCAATATACAGGTGCATCTCACTAAATTAGAATATCATCAAAAAGTTAATTTATTTCAGTTCTTCAATACAAAATTGAAACTCATATATTATATACAGCAATTTCAAACAGAGTGATCTATTTCAAGTGTTTATTTCTGGTAATGGTGATGATTATGGCTTACAGTCAATGAAAACACAAAAGTCATTATCTCAATAAATTAAAATAATTAACAAAAAACACTTGCAAAGGCTTCCTAAGCATTTAAAAAGGTCCCTTAGTCTGTTTCAGTAGGCTCCACAATCATGGGGAAGACTGCTGACTTGACAAATGTCCAGAAGGCAGTCATTGACACACTCCACAAGGTTCCAGAGTTCCAATTTTCATTTGGAAATCAAGGTCCCAGAGTCTGGAGGAAGAGTGGAGAGGCCACAATCCAAGCTGCTTGAGGTCTAGTGTGAAGTTTCCACAATCAGTGATGGTTTCTGGAGCCATGTCATCTGCTGGTGTAGGTCCACTGTGTTTTATCAAGACCAAAGTCAGTGCAGCCGTCTACCAGGAAATTTTAGAGCACTTCATGCTTCCCTCTGCCGACAAGACTTTTGGAGATGGAAATTTCATTCTCCAGCAGGACCTGGCACCAGTCCACACTGCCAAAAGTACCAATACCTGGTTTACAAACAACAGTATCACTGTGCTTGAATGGCCAGCAAACTCGCCAGACCTTAACCCCATAGAGAATATATGGAGTATTGTCAAGAGGAAGATGAGAGACACCAGACCCAACAATGCAGACGAGCTGAAGGCTGCTATCAAAGCAACCTGGGCTTCCATAACACCTCAGCAGTGCCACAGGCTGATCGCCTCCATGCCACGCCGCATTTACTGAACATACATTTCAGTAGGCCAACATTTCAGATTTTAAAAACATTTTTCAAGCTGTCGTTGTAAAGTATTCTAATTTACTGAGATAATGACTTTTGTGTTTTCATTGGCGGTAAGCCACAATCATCAACATTAACAGAAATAAACACTTGAAATAGATCACTCTGTTTGTAATGAGTCTATATAATATATGAGTTTCACTTTTTGTATTGAAGAACTGAAATAAATTAACTTCGTGATGATATTCTAATTTTGTGAGATGCACTTGTATATAATTCAGGAAGTATTATCTTTATTTAGTTGTCCTTTTTATCTGAAAATTCATGGATTGTTTTTCTTCACTTAGGTCATGTGATCACATGCTGACGTGTCCTTATGTCTTTATGTCATCGTCAGAGGTTCACCATTTCAGTCACCAGAACAGCCTGTATAATAATAATTGAATGAATTATAATCCATAAGTTCTCCACAGGAGGAACAGAAACTCCTATCACAATTACTCATGATGACGACACATCTCTTATTGAAATTACACTCAAGTAGATCATAGTTTAGTGTCCATGACTGTATATTAATATAGTATCTTATTTTTTATAATGTAGAGGAGAGGATAACCATAGCAAGTAAAGATTGCTTAAGGTTTAGCTGTGCATATGTTACTGTGCTGGTGCATAGTGGGGTTTACAGTATAGCTGTGATGCTTAGTCACTTCTCAAGGACAAGCTGAGAGTTGGGATAGTCAAGGAGTCCGAGGTCAAAAACCAGGTGGGTACGTCATAAACAAAGTGAAGAGACAAAGGCATAGTCAGGTAACAGTCTGAGGTTAAAGTACCAAGAAGATAGCAAATCAGAACAAAGGGGTTAAACAGACAGATGGTCAGAACAAGGTCCAAGGTCAGGCAACAAAAGATCAACAAACAGAACACAAGGCTCAGAGAGACAAAGCTGAATGTATGTCTGGCAGAGGTCTGGGACTAACAGCCCAGTTAAGTAGCCAGGCAATCACCTGGGACAGTGAACACCTTGAGACAGCCAGCACCTCCCAGTCTCAGATTTAACGGTCAAGCTGTCAATCAAAACACTGACAGCTCAGCAGGTCCCTGCACCAGACTGGAAACAGAGCTGTCAATCAAAGTACTGACAGCTTCAGCACGCCCCTGTACCAGATTGGACTGCTGAGTCGTCAGTAACTGCATCCCAGACACACTGAGGGGTGGAATTGTGACAATAGCATGGATGAATGAAATGTACTATGAAATTTGAGATACAAATAGGAGGCTGAAGAGAAACAAAGAGAAGGCTGAATTATCCATCAGTGCAATACCATCAGGGAGGCGTCTGACTCCAAACTTATTCTGTAGTAGGACAATGATCCTAAAAATACAGCCAATGTAATTAAGAACGTTCTTCAGTGTAAAGAAGAATAAGGAGTCCTCAAAATTATGATTTGGAACAAGTTTAGCCCTGATCTCAACATCATGTTGTCTGGGATTACATGAAAAGAGAGAGAGAGATTTCCACAAGCCTACATCTACAGAAGATCTTTTGTTAGTTCCCCAAGATATTTGGATCATCCTTCCTACAGAGTTCCTTCAAAAAGTGTGTGCAAGTGTATCTAGAAGAATTGATGCTTTTATGTTGTTTTGAGGCAAATGATAACACAAAATATTGATTTGATTTAGGTTTCTCTCTTGTTCATTCACTTTGCATATTGTTAGCTGGTAAAAATCAATTCACCGAAAAGGACATGAAATTCAAAATCATCACAGAAAAAGGCAGCCATACTTACCAACACCAGGTCATAATATCAATGTGACGCGCCCCCTGGGCCAGTGTTGTTGGGGATACCCGGAGCCGGATCAGATGGGGGTTGTAGTCTCCGAGTGGCTGTGACCCGGTCCGTGCCCAGGGTGTCAAGCTCAGTGTGTGGCAGTCCTTATGATGTTACTAGATGTTCTTTTGTGTCGACTACGCCACCCGTTGATTTGCGGTCAATACGGCCGCCGCTGCAGCAGGGTCCGCTGAGGCTGGTGATGTATGTGCAGCTCAGATAGTATAACCCCCAACGGGAGGGGTATAGCCTCAGGGGGTCAGTTGCAGAGGATGGGGGTTGTGGTGGTGCAGCAAAGATGGAAATGAGACTCAGAGTCGGGCTGTGCAGTTCAGGGTTTGTTTACTTACTGCAGTTGTTCTGGTCACTCCGGCCTTGAGTGACCACCCGAGCCGTGCTGCGTCCACCAGGTCCTGGACTCAGCCAACCCCCAGGCAGTTCTGGAGCGTGGTCCTGAGCTCCCTTTCTGTCCTGTCCTCTTCTCTGGCCTTCCCCACCAGGGATCCACCTATGTCCGGCTCCCTCGGGCCTCTTGGTGGTAAACCCTTATCTTTGGGTTCCTGACCCTATTCGTGGTATGCCTTCCGGGTGGATTTAGTGGGTGATCGTGGCAGATCCTGCCCACGACCTCCGGTTCCTGGCTAAGGTGTGCTGTAGCCTCTGCCAGCTTGGGATCCGGTACCCTGTTGCCAACTCTTCACCCTCTGGTCTAATTTGGGCTCTTGGAGTTCCTTCTTTCTCCCCCTCTGGGTCTTTCTTTCTCCTCTCTCTCTCTGGGCCTTGGAGCTGCTCTTCTCCTCTGCTCTGACAGACTGACCTCACTCTGCAAAAGACTTCTCTACAAAAGACCCTGTCCTAAGATGGTGCCCACCTTATATACTCCCTCTATGTGTGAGCTCAGGTGACCAGCACCCAATGAGCTCCTAGCATTACCCAGGCTGCTCCCCCTATCTGCCCCTACACTACTGGGATGTTCCACCCCCCTCCCACTCCAGCCAGGAACAGACACTGTCGTACCTGCACATTTCTCTAGTGGGAGTACCATCGGTCTGTTCCTCGGAAATGGGATGTGTGTAGTGCATGCAGCTAACTGAGCTCAGTTCCACACTCCATCCTTACCCGGGAGTGGAATATCACACCTCTGGGTTGAGGTGCAATACCCCTGTAGCAGCCGAATCCTCAGGGTGCTACAAATGCATCACACGATGCATCAAACCACCGTGATAAAAGCGGGGGCAGCACAGGTACAAAATACTGATAAACCAACAACTCACAAGCCTAGCACTTATGGAGGAGGTGGCACACAGATGAGGCTTGTACAGGGCCTCAATCACACAGATAGGTGTAGTGTGCAGTGTCTGGCTTACAGTTATTAGTGATGTCCATACTATTAGATCAGGCAGGCTGCCCAGCACTATGTGTTTGCAGCCCGCAAGACAAATGTTCCAATTCCCCCACCACATCTAAAGGGCCAGGCAGCATACTGTATAAAATGGAAAAATGTGCAATAAAAATATATATAAAATGCATGAGGTGTGGTCGCTATTTTTTCCAAAATACCTAAGCTTGGAATCCACATTAAGTGTCCTCATGGTCTTGTGTGTCCCTACACTAAAACCAAAAGCAATTCACTGAAAAAGATCTAAAATTCAAAAAAGTCACAGATAAAGGCAGCCTTACTTACTAACACCAGGTCACAATATCAATTCACTACACGATACAGCAGACCCCCAGCATTTATAATTCTAGGCAACCACTCCCTCCATGAATGGTAGGTGTGTGAGTGGTTATTTCATCAGTATTTTGTGTCTGTGCTGCCTCCGCCTTTATCATTGGGTTTCTGCCGCATACTGTATGCATTGGTCTCATCACCTGGTATTAGCAAGTAAGGCTGCCTATTTTCTTTGATTTTTTTTTCTCATAAAAATAAACTAATGAAACTTCTATTTTTAAAAGAATTCTTACCTCGGAACATTTTTTTCCTTCATAATAGAACGTTGTAACACAAAAAAACACATAAATGTCCATACCATATATCTATCGCAATATACCATAATGTAATAATCATGTAATAAAACTATCACAAAAGAGTGGGACAGTATAATTAAGTAAACTGCTTGCAAAACTTGAGGTATGTCCGATGTACTGCAGGCTGCAGCATAGCTCACTGCATAGATCGGAAATGGAGCATTGAGTTATAATGATACAAAATAGAAAAGTAACTGGTGTCAAATATTTAATCAGACTGCAGCACAGTTTGCTAGCACCCAACGCCTTCTTGAAAGTGTGTGCACACTGGTGAGTTTTCGGACA
This sequence comes from Phyllobates terribilis, assembly GCF_046119375.1. Classification (NCBI taxonomy): domain Eukaryota; kingdom Metazoa; phylum Chordata; class Amphibia; order Anura; family Dendrobatidae; genus Phyllobates; species Phyllobates terribilis. Next base: position 85,317,065 of record NW_027362768.1, on the reverse strand, counting down.
TTTTTGAAGTGTGCAGGCAACCTAACTGAAAGTGATTGTATTGTATTGTGTAGAGATGAGTGGATCAATACGCGGAGGATCGCCTACAATTAAAATGTCTTTAAATTCACAGGTCACCGTGAATTCAAACAGTTTGCAATTTGATTTACTAGGATTGCAAAAAAATAAAAGCAATACTGAAGATTGGTGTTAGGCACGGCCCTGCAGGGTTCCTCATAATGCCTTGCAGCTATCCCATCACATCATCTAGCACAGCCAATCAGAAGAGACTATCAGAAACACTCTAAAAGATGGGTGCTGACAAAGCAGTGCCATTTTAGGATTTTACAGACTAGGAATAGGAGATCAGAGTGCACAGCTCATTACAGATAGGGATAGAGAAGGTCTGATCTGATTGTGGTGTACTACTGAAGCACATAGGAGTGGTAGTCTCAGTCTCTGTATAATTATCCAAAGATTCAAGTGAAAGGGAAGTGCTGAACCTGCAAATTCAGTGTGACTGTGAATTGATTGATCTGTGATGTAATGCAATCAAGCATCTATTTTTTATTATTCAAGGAGGACAGCTTAGTATTCCAGTGTCCTAATTTTGCTACTAAAGAAAAATCTTGAAACCAAGTGTGACATGCAGAAGTAGTGCTGTTGCTTCAAAAGCATCTAGTAACTATTAGAAGTAACACAAGCACAGGAGACAGGAAGTATTGTGCTTCAGAAGCATCCAGCAACTAGAGGGGTTAACATAGTCACAGGAGACAGGAAGTGTTTTAGCAGAGCCCCAGGGGGATTGTGGGGAACTTGCTATTGTAGTCTGGCTGAAGCCTCAGAGAAAGGTGGTGTGTTATCTGTATGTGAGAGAAGTCAACTGAACAGTATTCAGATCAGGCGAGAAACTAAACACAGGTCAGATAAACTCCCTGAACTAACAGTGCAGAGTATTATCGGGCAGGAAGGTAAGGACTGGAAGGAATTGTGTCACAGGGATCATCTCCCTCATCAACCCCCCCCCATCTCCATGCAGGATAAAGAATGCTGTGTACTATTGTGTCCTTGTGAAGGAAAAGCCTGTGGTTGTGTATGCATAGATATGTGCTGCTAAGAGATCTAATCTGTGCTGAACTGTGCTACTGAAGAACCTGCTTTAATAGACTGTACTGTGTTGAAGCCTGTTTCTTCAAAGAGTTAAATGGTACTGCTCATACTTGAATAAACTCCACTGTTCAACTGTTTATAAAGATTCTTGTCAGATGTGTCTGGTCAGCAATTGAATCTATCGTGTGCCTGAGAGAAGCTGCAGCACATGGTCTATGGTCGCCCTGAGTAACGGTTCCCCCAGGATTCCAAAGAATTCATGAAACCCGTCTCGCCCCTATCTGAACTTAGGCGGCATGTGTGTAACAAAAGGCTTGTGTGTCACAGAAAGTGTGCTTCCTGGCTTGTCAGACAGACAATACATCTTTTTTTACTTTAAAAGACAAAAGAAAGATCTCCTTATACCATAAATTTAAGCAAAAGTGTCTACCTCACAAAGTTTGCGTGTTATATTAACATAGTAACATAGGTTGAAAAAATACCTAGGTCCATCAAGTTCAACCTTCCTCCCCCAATTGTACTCCCTCCACTAACACTATACTAACTTACTAACTAACTCGGACTAGGCCTCACAATTATCTTATTATTATTACTACCATTTTTATTATTGCTGAACTATTACTGTTAAAAATGTACCCGTTTCTAATTTAATTTCTTTAACTAATTTTATATGTTGTATTACTCTTGTGATTCTAATAATGGTATTACTAAAAAAAAACATTTTTTGTTGCAAAATTCTCTATTGTAATAATCCAACTTTAGACCCATACATACCACCCAAAGGAAGCTGTTGGTTACCACCAGTTACTATCCATTTTCCCCTAGCCAGGTAGGTTAGGATTAGTGTTGAGCGAACATGCTCGACACTGCTCGGTACTCGCCCGAGCATCACGCTACTCGGGATGTTCAGCGAGCATCGAGCATTTCCGGGTTACTCGGGCGGGAGCTCAGGTCTCCGCCCTGCATGTTTGGCGCTCTTTACAGAGCCAATGAACATGCAGGGATTGCCAGCCAGTCACTGTAATGCTGCAGCCATGTTGGTTGTGGGCATTACAGTGATTGGCTGGCCGCACAGCGTCACCTCGAGTATTTAAAAGCGGGCGCCGCCATCTTGGACACAGTCGCTCCGGATTAGACAGTGTAGGGACAGCGCTGCTGATTTAGGGAGAGATATAAACTGCGAAATAGTTAGTGTAGGGTCTGTAAAGGCTGCCAGAACAAACAGTCCTTTTCAGAACTAATATCCATCCCAGACACCAGGCAGGCAGGCTGTATAGGAGACACAGTGGTTATACCAGCAAACGCTGCATTACAGTCCTGTGTGCTCCTGTTGCTGAAATTGCTGGACTTAGCACCAGGTGTCGGGGGCCAGGAAAAATCCTTTTTTTTTCATCTAAATCCTCCTTTTTTTTTCCTCCTTCACACTGTACAAATACCCGTCTTATTAACCTTTTGGTGTGTCCCCCCCCAAAAAAAAAAGCGTGTCTCTGATTTTTCAGACACAAATATAACTGTTGAAAATAGTCTGGTGTAGGCTAGAGAAACAGAAGTGTTGTTTTGTACTTCCACGGTTCAAACCTCTGTATTATCCATTTTGGGCCTTTGGTATCTAAAAAAAAAGCAGTTTGAGTGTGTCGCTCACTGTTCAGCCGCAAATATCTCTATTTTAAAAAGTGTGGTATACCCCAGTAAACAATAACTGTGGTTTTGCCATCCCACGGTAAAAATCTCTATTATTCAGCTTTTGGTAGTTTTTTCCGTAAAGAAAAACAGTAGTGTCTCCTGACTGTTGTGACACAAAAATATATCTGTTGAAAATAGTCTTGTGTAGGCCCGACATCCCAGTGTGGTTTCACAGTTCCACGGGTCAAATCGCTGTACTATCCAGTTTTGGGCCTTTGGTGTCTAAAAAAAAAGCAGTTTGAGTGTGTCGCTCACTGTTCAGCCGCAAATATCTCTATTTAAAAAAGTGTGGTATACCCCAGTAAACAATAACTGTGGTTTTGCCATCCCACGGTAAAAAATCTCTATTATTCAGCTTTTGGTAGTTTTTTCCGTAAAGAAAAACAGTAGTGTCTCCTGACTGTTGTGACACAAAAATATATTTGTTGAAAATAGTCTTGTGTAGGCCCGACATCCCAGTGTGGTTTTGCAGTTCCACGGGTCAAATCGCTGTACTATCCAGTTTTGGGCCTTTGGTATCTAAAAAAAAAGCAGTTTGAGTGTGTCGCTCACTGTTCAGCCGCAAATATCTCTATTTAAAAAAGTGTGGTATACCCCAGTAAACAATAACTGTGGTTTTCCTCTTCCACGGTTCTAATCTACTCTTTATTACCCTTTTTCCATTGATAGTGCAAGTGTAAGCTATTTTACTTCATTTACAATGGGCAAGGCGCGTGGCAAGGGATGTGGAAGTGGACGTTCTGGTTATGGTTCGTGCAGAGGACGGGGCCGTGGCCAAGGTGAAAATGTGCCACAACCAACAGCCACATCTTCTCGCTCCCACTTCTTGACCGAATTACTAGGGAAGCACAGAACAACACCAGTATTGAGAACTGATCAGTGTGAACAGGTTATTAATTGGATAGCAGATAATACTTCCAGTTACCTGGGCACCACCACCTCCGGTCTGTCTTCCACACGGTCAACTCTTAGTAGCCGTGAGTCTCGACCGCATACTCCTCCTCACCCTGATGCTCCTTCCTCCCACCATGCCGAGTGTCATCAGACAGCAAGTGATCCCACACTTGGACACTCTGAAGAGCTGTTCACTGGTCCATTTCCATATTTGGGCCCCTCGCCTGATACGCTTGAAGTGGTGGAAGAGGAGATCCCATGTTGCGATGCCCAAATATTTGAACAGCCACGGCCACAGGAAGTCGACGTTGGCAATCTGTCACAAGAGGTGGACGATGACGAGACACAATTGCCAGGAAGTGAGGAGGAGGATCGTGGTGCGCAAGTGGAAGAGGAGGAGGTGGTGGATGATCTAGTAACTGACCCAACGTGGAAGGAGGACATGCAGAGTGAGGCCAGCAGCACACAGGGGGAGGGAGGCAGAGTACCCCAACAGGCAGGAAGAAGCAGTGTGGTGGCCGCAGACAGAAGGCAGGCAACCGTTCCCCGTAACACCAACACGAGGGACGTTGCCAGTACAAGCGGTAGGTCTTCCAGAGTCTGGAATTTTTTTAAAGACTCTGCTGATAACCCCAAAAAGGCCATATGTTCCACCTGCCATGCCAGCATCAGCAGGGGTGACAAAACTACCAGCCTGACCACCACCAGCATGATCAGGCACATGGCAGCAAAGCACCTGACTTTGTGGGGCGAAACCCAGGGTCCACGACCAATGTCAGCGGGTATTACCACTGCTTCTTCCACTGTTGTGCATGCAATAGAACCCCCTGCTGTGTGTGCAAGGCAATCCCCTGTCCATACTGCATGTAAAGATGCCCCCTCCTCTCAGTCTTCACTTGTTATGGCAGGATTGCGGGCCCTATGTCAGTCAGAGTTTCCCCCACAGTGTACAGCTCCTGCGCATCCTCCTCCTCCTCATGTTCAGCCTCCATCTCAGATATCACCACATCAGTTACAAGCTGGAAGCATTGCAGTACTGCCTCCGCCAAGCGGCAACAGGCTGTGCTGAAACTCATAAGCTTAGGTGATAAACCTCACACTGCTTGTGAGTTGTGGACAGCTGTGAAAGAGCAGGCAGATCTGTGGCTGAGACCGCTGAACCTACATCTCGGCATGGTCGTGTGTGACAATGGCCTAAACCTGGTGGCGGCTCTGAGGCGAGCTGAGATCACACACGTACCATGCCTGGCTCATGTGCTTAACCTCGTGGTTCAGCGGTTTCTTAAATCGTACCCTGAGTTGCCAGATCTGCTCGTGAAAGTACGCTGCCTGTCAGCTCATTTTCGCAAGTCGGCTACAGCTTCCGCCGCCCTTGCTGTGTTGCAGCAGCGTTTGCAGCTTCCGGCACACCGACTGGTGTGTGATGTCCCCACACATTGGAACTCTACCCTCCACATGTTGCAAATGATTTGTGAGCAGAAGAGAGCAGTTGTGGAGTACCAGCTGCAACAAGGCCGTCAATATTCAGGTCATACTCCACACATAAGACCTCAGGAGTGGACCTGGATGTCTGATATATGTACCATCCTGACAAACTTTGAGGAGGCCACCAAGATGGTGAGTGGCGATGACGCCATCATTAGTGTCAGCATCCCACTTGTCTGTCTTTTGCAACGCTCTCTGCAGAGAATTAAAGAGGAGGCATTGCAGCCAGAGTATGATGAGATGGATCAAGAAGCCGTAGCGGGCGATTACACACAGCCTAGCCTCATCTCATCCCAACGTGCATTGGGGGACAATGAGGGAGAGGAGGAGGAAGAACAGGAGCTGCTATCATGCGTTGTAGACGGTAGTACCAGTACAAGTGTCATACCGTCGGTTCAGCGTGGGTGGCCTGAGGACAGGGGGGTGGAGGAAGAGGAGGAGGAGAGCATGGTCAGTCGTCATCTTGGTGAGGACACGAAAATCTTGCCCGTTACCAGTCTGGCACACATGGCTGACTTTATGTTACGCTGCCTTAACCGTGACCCTCGCGTTGTCAAAATGTTGGGTGACAGTCATTACTGGTTGGTGACACTTGTAGACCCTCGCTACAAGGAGAACTTTCACTCTCTTATTCCTGAGGTGGAGAGGTCTACAAAAATGGGGCAGTACCAGAAGGCCCTTGCTGCAGAACTCTTAAAAAAATTCCCATCTGAACACGCTAGCGGCAGAGGTCACAGTTCGTTGCCCAACCAAGGCGTACAGGCAAGAGAGATGCAACTCCAATCCAGCAGAGGCAGGGGAACACTGTCAACATTCTGGGACAGTTTTCTGACACCCGCCCAGCTTACAGGCCCTGAGGCGCGGGGTACTCTCACAAGGAGTGGAAAGTTTCAAAAGATGGTGAGGGAGTACGTTGCCGACCGTACCAGCGTCCTCCGTGATTCCTCTGTGCCTTTTAATTATTGGGTATCCAAGCTGGACACTTGGAATGAACTCGCTCTGTACGCCTTGGAGGTCCTGGCCTGCCCTGCCGCTAGCGTGTTATCGGAGCGTGTTTTTAGTGCCGCTGGGGGAATTATAACTGATATGCGCACTCGCCTGTCAACTGACAATGCTGACAAGCTGACCCTTATCAAAATGAACAAGGGCTGGATTGGGCCAGACTTCTCATCACCACCAAATGACAGCAGAGTAACATAAAGTCAAATCCACTGTGTTATTTCGGGAGGTGTATTCACATGCACCGCTTCACACCCACACATGGGTATACGCTTCCTCGTTTCGGCTGTTTTATCTTCTTCTCCTTATCCTCAGCCTCCACCACCACTATACCACCAGGGTGCCAGCATTGCAAGTTCCTCCGTCCTTATTTTTGGCAGCTTTTGCTTGCAAGGCATAAGCAAATACTATGGACACCCACTCCCCAATAATGGGACTTATGTTTGTAATATGCTGTACTGCATGGCTCTTGTAAGGGGCATTGCAAGTTGCTCCGTCCTAATTTTTGGCAGCTTTTGCTTGGAAAGCATAAGCAAATACTATGGGAGACCCACTCCCCAATAATGGGACTTATGTTTGTAATATGCTGTACTGCATGGCTCTTGTAAGGGGCATTGCAAGTTGCTCCGTCCTAATTTTTGGCAGCTTTTGCACTCCACAATAATGGGACTTATGTTTGTAATATGCTGTACTGCATGGCTCTTGTAAGGGGCATTGCAAGTTGCTCCATCCTAATTTTTGGCAGCTTTTGCTTACAAGGCATAAGCAAATACTATGGGAGACCCACTCCCCAATAATGGGACTTATGTTTGTAATATGCTGTACTGCATGGCTCTTGTAAGGGGCATTGCAAGTTGCTCCGTCCTAATTTTTGGCAGCTTTTGCTTGCAAGGCATAAGCAAATACTATGGGAGACCCACTCCCCAATAATGGGACTTACGTTTGTAATATGCTGTACTGCATGTGACGCGCCCCCTGGGCCGTGTGTACACGTGTGTGGGATACCCGGTGCCGGGTCTCTGGGGTCTGTAGTCTCCGTGGCGGTGACCCGGTCCCGTGGCTCAGGCTGGTCAAACCAGTGGCAGTCTTTCTTAGGTTTTGAGGTTAATTGTCCAACTGCGCCACCCGTGGATTGCGGTCAGGGAGTACCACTGCTGTGAGGCAGACCGCTGAGGCTGGTGTTGTGTGCCCTGCAGAGAATGGGATAACTCCCCACGGGAGGAGTATAGCCTCAGGGCAGTGAGTGTGGATGATGGGGGTGATGGTGCACGAGCGCAGCAGGAATGACTCAGAGTTTTTGCAGTGCAGTTCAGGGTCTTTACTGATGATTATAAGGTAGACCCTCCCGGGAGTACTGGCTAGCATAAGAGGCCTGGTCAGTCTGTGAGCAAGCAGGAGTTCCCCTGGCCAGGTGGAGTTGTAGGCCTCCCCGTCTGTCTGCACTCTTCCTGGCTACCTTGCTGTAAGCGGGTAGAAGTAGCCCACGTCCCTGAGTGTACCGTGTAGTGCTCACCCGTATGGCTAGTGACTTGGGGCCTTCTGTTAGCCTCCGCTCCACGACGGCGGTGCTGGTCCCTTGCTTGTGACTGAACCTCCGGGCTTCTATGGCCAGATGACCTGAAATCCCCTGCCGGCTGGTTTCTGCTGCTGGATATATAAGTCCTCACAGCCTCGGACTCCTGTGTCCGGTTCCTATTGTCTTCTGCCAGGGCGAGCTCTGCTCAGCTTCCAGCCCCTGGTCTTTAGCTCCTAGCTCCTACAGAGCTCATTGCTGTTACTTTCCCTTGCTCTCACTCTGACTCTGACTGTTCTCTGACTCACTCAACCCTGCTCCAGATCCAGTTTATAAGGGCAGAATTCTCCCCTCCCACGACTAGGGCAGGAGGATGTTGCATGTTTAAGGGATCCTGACCAAGAAACCTCCCACTTGCTCTCCGATGTAATATCTCTATTACTGTGGTGACCAGACCCCTGGGGTGCCACACATGGCTCTTGTAAGGGGCATTGCAGTTCCTCATAATTTTTGGAAAGCCTTCCATTCACTGCTTAGGCCAACAGTGCACAGGAGACCCAGTTGCTATAAATGGAAAAAAAGGTTTAGTTAACGCCCTCTGACCTCCATGTCATTTCCAAGGGGCATTGGAGTGCCTCGAAATTTTTGGTAGGCATTGCACTCACTGTATGCCCTATAACTGTGTAGCCGAACCGCTCCTTTTGTTTCAGAAACATATCCTACAAGACATATCTGGTTGACTGGCCTGATATTGATGTGAATGGTCCCTGTTCCTCCTGCGCTTTCTCCTTTGCCACTACCTCATCCATCATTTATCACCTGAAGCTTTGTTATAACGGGAGTCATAGAACTTGGATAGTTGCAGGAAAACATCCAGCAATCCTCGGAGGAGGTAGGATATGCGCCAAAACGCTGACCACCTCAGGCCTAGCCACTACTACATACATGCGTTTGCATTACAACAAAACAAAGCAGATGCTAACTTCTATCATCCTCATCATGCTCCTCACCTTGGCACTCTCAACTCCCCTGATGGAGAAGCCAGGGCCCACCGGAGGAGTCTGATAGTCCGGTGGGCTCGTCCAATGCTGCCCTAAAGCAGGCCAGGCTAAGAAAAGTGTGGGAAAGGTTACCGGGACAAATAGGGGTGGCTGGGGACCGAGTATGGACACCCCGCCATCCCCTGGAGGCTGGGGAGCAAGCGGGGACACACGGCCACCAGGCGGCTGGGGACTGAGTATGGATACCAGGCCGCCAACACAGCCATGGCGTGGTGGCCAGATTCCACCTCCACATGCCTAAAAGGCCCAATTTAAAGTGCAAGCAAGCAAGCAGTATGGTATTGCAGCCTGGGGGTGGGTGAGTGGCAGGCTGCATACTTGCGCTTGCATTGCAAGGAATGGGAGAGGTACAATTGAACACTGCCCTGGGACAAGGACTTGAATGGGGATAGTTGCAAGTCTGCAACGACAGGTGCAAGGTGGGAGGCATCTTCGCATGTACCATGAACAGGGGTTTGGCATGCACACACTACAGCGGAATAGGCTCTCCTTCCCACTAAATGCACTGGGGACGGCACAGGTAATGTTTTGGTATACGCGCTTAATCTTATGTATAAGGCACACCAGGACAAATAGGGGCGGCTGGGGACTGAGTATGGATATCTCGCTGCCGAAGCAGCCATGAGGTAGTGGCCAGCTTCGGCCTCCTCCAAACTAAAAGGCCCCATTTCAAGTGCAAGCTAGCAGTATGGAATTGCAGTCTGGGGGTGGGTGGGTGGCAGGCTGCACACTTACACTTGCATTAAAAGAAAACATAGCAGATGCTAACTTCTGTCATCATCATCATGCTCCTCACCTTGGCACTCTCAACTCCACCGATGGAGAAGTCAGGGCCCATCGGAGGAGTCTGGTTCTCTGGTGGGCTCGTCCAATGCTGCCTAAAGCAGGCCGGGCTAAGAAAAGTGTGTGGGGGGATGTACCAAGGAGAAATAGGGGCGGCTGGGGACCGTTTATGGACACCCGGCAGCCCCCACCGAGTATGGATTCCAGGCCGCCAACACAGCTATGACGTGGTGGCCAGATTCCGCCTCCACATGCCTAAAAGGCCCAATTTCAAGTTCAAGCAAGCAAGCAGTATGGTATTGCAGCCTGGGGGTGGGTGGGTGGCAGGCTGCATACTTGCGCTTGTGTTGCAAGGAATGGGGGAGGTACAATTGAACACTGCCCTGGGACTAGAACTTGCATGGGGATAGTTGCAAGTCTGCATCTTCTGATGCGGCAAGGATCACTTATGATGGGCACACTTTTAGACAGTGACCTGGGAGTCAGAGATGCTTCCAGGAGTCTTCCCCATGCTGTTCCCGTGTCTTTTCAGCACTGTATGCATGTGTCACACAGCACATGGCCAGATAAGGTTGTAAAATGTTAAAATGACATTTCCCGGTGAATGCATTTGTCATAGTTGAAAGCAATACAAAAGTGCAGAAACGCATAAAAAATGCTACTTGTGAACATAGCCGAAGGTGTGGAGGAGTATTTTTGTTTTTGGTGATTTATTTTAACTTATACACAAGTCTTTTCCCTGGAAAGGAACTTCCTTAACATATTTCACAGGAAAAAAGTTTCACTTTCATTTTTGAACGTTTTATTGTGAGCCCGTAAAAGTGGCTTAATACCTCTGACCATGTTGTTGACAGCAGTGACCTGGGGGTCAGAAATGCTTCCTGGGGCGATCCCCATGCTGTCCCCATGTCATTTGAGCACTGTCACTATCGTTTTGGGCACTTGTTAGGCTTTTAAAAGACTGCCGGGGGTGCCACCGCAAAAATGCTCGAGGCTCCCATAGACTAACATTGGGCTCGTTGCTCGGGTCGAGCACCCGAGTATCACGGCGAGCTCGGCCCGAGCTTCGAGCACCCGAGCATTTTAGTGCTCGCTCAACACTAGTTAGGATCACTTTTATGTTAAAAAGTTTTGTTTGAGTTAAAAGAGCTAAAAAGGGTTCAGTACAATACTAGCAGACCTCAGAGAATTATACACATTTTTTTCTAAGTAATTAGAGGCTTTACAGTATTGAGATTTTCACCAAATTTATTTGTCGCTGGCAAATTTGAATTTCAAAATATCCACTTATTTGTAGCATTGTATACAGTCTATTCTGTACTATTTGAAAAAAGGGGTTTCAGTCCTGTGAAATGCGTAGTATTGTGAGACTTAAAAAACCCCAAACACTTGTACGTCACCATTTATTATGGTTGGAAGTTTGCCCATGAAGGTGTATTTGTTTCTGGTTTCCATTAGGGGTATTCGTGTCCTACTGGATACATGTTCCCTGGCAATGTTGGCATCAGACATGGAGGAAAAAATGACTGTCTGCATTCCCTACTACATGCTATGTAATAGTATTGTGCCTATTATAGCACAGCGCTTAAAGGTGAGCCTCTTAATCTGTTCCAGACAAAGAAAATCCAACTGTCTGGATGTACTAACCAAAAGTAACGCCTTTAACTCTTTTTCTTTTTTTCTCATGCTCTTTTAAGTGTAAATTTAACTTTCTGCAGTTTTACGAGACTTTAGATTGTTCTTTACTAGTTCTGTCCATGTAAGGGAATGGTTTATGCTGTCAAATTGCATTTACAGTGGATCAGATTGTTTCTCTGATTGTTTGATGATCAGATGGACATTAATGAACAACAGAATTTCATATAGATCGGGATGTGTTCTCTAGGTGTGCTTGCTTAACAAAACTTTCTAGAACACATAACTACAAATACAAGCCCCCAGTATATAATTCAGCTAGTATGACACAGCTATCATTTTAGTTTTTTTTCTTTATTTTTATGAGCTTTGAAGCTTTGACTTGTGCTGGTGACATGAACAGTTTATCCAGGGTATCTTGTCTTCTGTTTGGGACTATAGATTTATTAACAATGTCTGTGGTGGCAAGATAGTAGATTGTGATCTATGTTAAGCCCCCCATACTCTTTAACTGTCAGCCGGCAGCTATCACGCTTGACTCTCTTATATAAAGGAGTGCTCACTCGGCCAAGTGCTTCTGTGTTCTCTATAACAGAGCCGCTGACAGAGATGTCTTATCTTTAGAGAATAAAATGAATCAAAATAGGACATCCGTCTGGTGCCCACAAACACATTAGACTGTCAGCCGAACCCATCGATGTTGCAGGTTCGGTCTACGTTAGTATAATGTGTATCAGGGCCATTAGGTTGAACCGGTAGATCTTTATGTTAGGCCATCATTAGATCACCATTATTGGCTGTAATATGGAAATACTGTAGGAAAGCTGCCAACCTGTAGGTATCAGTTTGCCTGTCTCAACATTTTCAAAGGTGAAATAAACATTAGTGAATTATAAAGCACTTGTAAATCTCAACTAGTTATATTAGCAGGGTGGCTCAGTGGTTAGCACTGCAGCCTTGTTGCGCTGGGGTCCTGGGTTCAAATCCCACCAAGGACAGCATCTACCAGGCATGTTCATGTTCTCCCCTTGTTTGTGTGGGTTTCTTCCAAAGACATACTGATAGAGAATATAGATTGTGAGTGATAATAATGTCTGTAGAGCGCTGTGGAATTAATGGCGCTATATAAGTTAGTAAAATAAATAAATTAGCTGGTATTTTAAGACATTAAATGCCAGATTGTGCAAGATGTACAATAGCTTACTAAAGTCACGACCCCCATTGTAAGGGCCCAAGCCCCTAGTGTACTGATAGGTTAACCACTTCGCGCCAGAGCCTGTTTTTGCCTTCGTGACCGGGCCAATTTTTTCAATTCTGACCACTGTCACTTTATGAAGTAATTACTCTGGAACGCTTCAACGGATTCCCCTGATTCTGAGAATGATTTTTCGTGACATATTGTACTTCATGATAGTGGTAAAATTTCTTCGATATCGCTTGCGTTTATTTGTGAAAAAATCGGAAATTTGGCGAAAATTTTGAAAAGTTTGCAATTTTCAAACTTTGAATTTTCATGCCCTTAAATCAGAGAGACATGTCACACAAAATAGTTAATAAATAACATTTCCCACATGTCTACTTTACATCAGCACAATTTTGGAACCAAAATTTTTTTTTGTTAGGAGGCTATAAGGGTTAAAAGTTGACCAGCGATTTCTCATTTTTCCAACAAAATTTACAAAAACATTTTTTTAGGGACCACATCTTATTTGAAGTGACTTTGAGGGGCCTTTATGACAGAAAATACCCAAAAGTGACACAATTCTAAAAACTGCACCCCTCAAGGTGCTCAAAACCACATTCAAGAAGTTTATTAACCCTTCAGGTGTTTCACGGGAATTTTTGGAATGTGGAAGAAAACAATGAACATTTAACTTTTTTTCACAAAAATGTTATTTTAGACCCAATTATTTTATTTTCACAAGGGTAACAGGAAAAAAGGAATACACAATTTGTAGTGCAATTTCTCATGAGCGCGCTGATACCCCATATGTGAGGGAAAACCACTGTTTGGGCGCACTGCAGGGTTTGGAAGGGAAGGAGCGCCATTAGACTTTTTGAATGTAAAATTTGTTTGAATAATTAGCAGACGCCATGTTGCGTTTGGAGAGCCCCTGATGTGCCTAAACAGTGGAAACCCCCCACAAGTGCCACCATTTTGGAAACTAGACCCCTTAGGGAACTTATCTAGATGTGTGGTGAGCACCTTGAACCCCAAGGTGCTTCACAGAAGTTTATAATATTGAGCTGTAAAAATAAAATTTTCACATTTTTCCCACAAAAACGTTTTTCATCCCTTAATTTTGCATTATCATAAGGGTAATAGGATAAATTGCACCATGAAATTTGTTGTGCAATTTCTCCTGAACACGCCGATACCCCAAATGTGGAGGCAAACCACTGTTTGGGCGCACGGCAGGGTTTGAAAGGGAAGGAGCTCCATTTGACTTTTTGAATGTAAAATTTGCTTGAATAATTAGCGGACGCCATGTTGCATTTGGGGAGCCCCTGATGTGCCTAATCAGTGGAAACCCCCCACAAGTGACACCATTTTAGAAACTAGACCCCTTAGGGAACTTATCTAGATGTGTGGTGAGCACCTTGAACCCCAAGGTGCTTCACAGAAGTTTATAATATTGAGCCGTAAAAATAAAATTTTCACATTTTTCCCACAAAAAATGTTTTTCATTCCCTAATTTTGCATTATCATAAGGATAACAGGAGAAATTGCACCATGGAATTTGTTGTGCTATTTCTCCTGAGTACGCCGATACCCCATATGTGGGGGAAAACCACTGCTTTGGTGTACGGCAGGGTTCTGAAGAGAAAGGAGCGCTATGTTGGCTGGGATAGGTTGCAGACACAATGTCACATTTGAAGAGTCGTTGACATGCCGAAACAGCAGAAACCCCCACAAGTGACCCCATTTTGTAAACTACACCTCTCAAGGAATTCATCTACGGAAGTAGTGAGTATTTTTTAATTTTTAAATTTATACCATTGGGCAGTGAAAAAAGCATAATTATATTTTTACCACAAAAAAATTTTTACCCTCAGATTTTACATTTTCACACAGGGCAACGGGTAAAAATGGTGCCGAAATGTGTCACACAATTTCTTCTAAAAGTGGCAATACCCCATATGTGGCTGTATCATACCGCTTAGCCATACGGCGAGATCTGGGAGAGACGGAGCGCTATTTGACAACTGGAGAACAAATTATTGTAGAATAGGCATTTGGATTTGGGAGCACAACATTTTCTGAATTTCTTTTGGGGGGCAAGGGCCATTTCGCTTTTCCAGAGCCTTTCTGCTACCAGTAACTTGGAATATTTTTAACAGATGACGGACCGGGGTTTCCATCTAAATTTCCAAGTGATGTAATTCAGATGAAACCCCTGTGGGATCCATTCACTGTAATGAGGCAGCAGAGTCACTCTGGACTCCGTCTGGCCTCTGTTTAGCGGTGTCCTTTTTTTCAGAAGTGCACAAAACTGTGGCCAACCGCACTTTTATGCACGCCTAAAAAAACTGACACTGTGGGATCACAGGCCAGATGGCATCCACAGTGGCCTATATCTGCCTCATTACAGGGAATCTTCCGTCATGGGTTCCGTCTGAATCACGTATTTCAGAGATTTACACGGAAACTCTGGTGTAAGTGCTCAGCGCAGAGCGCAGGATAAATGTGAGCAGAGCCTTACTGCGATCTTTGGGAGACATAATAAACAAATCAGTAGCAGGTGAAGAATTGGTTTTATTTATTTATTTTTTACGCCGTTCCTCTTGCGGTATAAGTGATGAGATTACTTTATTCTTCGGATCGGTGCAATTACAGAGATACCAGATTTATATCGGGTTTTTATGATTGACAGCTGTCACACACTAAGAGACGCTTTTTTTTGCAAAATCTAGTTTTTGCATCGCCATATTTTGAGAGCTATAATTTTTCCATATTTCGGCCGACAGAGTCATGTGATGGCTTGTTTTTTGTGGGACGAGTTGACATTTTTATTGGTACCATTTTTGGGTACGTGACATTTTTTGATCGCTTTCTATTCCGTTTTTTGGGAGGTAAAATTAACAAAAACCAATAATTCAGGAATTGTTTTTTGAGTTTTTTTTTATGCCGTTCTGCGTGTGGTAAAAGTGATAAGGCAGCATTATTCTTCGGGTCAGTACGTTTACAGCGATACTACACTTACTGTACATTTTTTTTATGTTTTGGCGCTTTTACAGAATACAACTATTTTATAGAAAAAATATTTTTTTGCATCGCTTTTTTTTTGTGGAACAAGATGACATTTTCAGTGGTCCCATTTTTATTTCCATTTTGCTTTTTGATCGCATTTTTTTCCACTTTTTGTTTGGCGATATGATGAAAAAGCATAGTTTTTTGCTCCGTTTTTTATTTATTTTTATTACAGTGTGCACAGAAGGAGTTAATTAGTGTGACAGTTTTATAGGTTGGGTTGTTTTGGACGCGGTGATACCAAATATGTGTACTTTTTTTGTTTTTGCATAAATATACGGATTTATTGGTTTAATATTTTATTTATTTATTTTTATTTATTTTGTGATTTTTTTTTTAACAGTTTGAAAACATTTTTTTGACTTTTTTTTACATTTTTACTTAGTCCCTGTATGGGACATTAATATTTATTTTTCTAATCACTGATGTCATGCAATGTAATAGACATGTATTACATTACATGACATCTTTGCTGACTGTTTCACAGTCAGTGTGTCCTGCCAGGCTTCATGAGCCTAGCAGGACACCATATATGTCAGATCTGGAGGCGGTCATGTGACCTCCAGCTGCCATAACAACGGAAGGTCCTGGAAGCTATCAGGGGGCCGTCGGAGAGGTAAGTTGACGACTCCCTCTCCTCTCACTATCTTCTATATGCCGCGATCACTATAGATCGCTTCATATAGAAGATAGCAAAGGGTTAACATCATTGGGACCTGAATCAGGTCCCGATGATGTCCCCTATCAGAGCTATCGCTCTGCACTGGAACCGCAGCGCTTGCAGGACCCTGGGGGTCCTGAGCGCTGTGGGACCACCCACCGTTTTTAAACGTCGGCGCTGCACAGAGCCCAGGCAGCGCCGACGTTTATGTACAGTGGGCAGTCCTGAACCGGTTAAATAAATCAAACTCCTCAAAAGTTGATGTGGTGGAGTTATACTTTTTGCTTTTCTAAAGATAAGCTTCAGAAAAAATACTATATGGTTGCAGTGAAGAACATCGTTGAGCTCAGGGGCGGACAAATGACATATCATTGTGGCCCAAGAGCTAAGGGGGCCCATTTCTACCTCCAAAGCAGGTGCATTTTTGCATTTTTAGGAGCTCTTGGACTGAAAGGGGCCCATATATTGTTCTTGCACAGGGTCCTTTTCTGTCTGTGTCCGCCAGAGGGTGAGCTGTATACAAAATAGGTACTTACAAATAGATGAAAATTTGAAGCATTATTACCAACATTAAACATTGTCAGTGATTATCACCTATCAATGTCTCTATGAAGAACCTAGTCAGAATTAAATGGTAGCTGAGCATGCTGGGGCACTGAATTTTGCTTCCTCTGACACCTCCATAAAGAATGAACAGATAATTTCAGAGCTCCATTTTCACAATCAGTGTGTGTTCCAGTGGTCGGACACCCAATCTACAAGTGGGTAGCTAGGTGGACCTTCATTTATTTAGAAAAGGCCTGCACAACATACGGCCTGTGTCCCGCCAAGGAGTTTTTTGCAGCCCACAAGAACCAGGAGACTCCGCTCCCTTATTCCTATATTCAAATGTATTCACGTATTTCAGAATGTAAATTGTTTTGGAACAATTTGGTACATTATGGGGTAATTTGGGACATTATGGGGCAATTTGATACATTTTGGGGCAATGGGGAACATCATGGGGTAATTAGGGGGCATTGTGAAAGAGGGCATTCTTTCACAATGCCCTCTTTCACAATGCCCCCTAATTACCCCATGATGTGCGAGGTAAAATGGGGTGGAGGGATTTTATGCAGAGAGGCTAAGTGGGGGAGAAATTATGGAAAGGGGCAGTTCGGGGGCTTTTTTTGGAGATGGGCAGTATGGGGGGCATTATGGAGAAGGGAAATGTGGGGAGATATTATGAAGATGGGCAGTGTGGGGGGAAATTACAGAGGGGACAGTGTGGGGGATAATATGGAACGGGGCAGTGTGAGGGAATATTAAACACAGGGGCAATATGGGGGGATATTATGGAGAGGGGCAATATGGGGGGATATTATGGAGAGGGGGACATTATGGATAAGGACAGTGTGGTGGGCTATTTTGGAGAGGGGCAGTGTGGGGGGTATTATGGAGAAGGGCAGTGTGGGGGGTATTATGGAGAGGGGCAGTGTGGGTAAGAAGCAGAGTGAGAGGCAATTATTTATTCAGGGGCACAGCATGGGATGTATTTATATTATAATGGGTCAGTGTAATGATACTTTTATTTTTAAGGGCACCACTGTGGTATGTGCTGCTGAAGACCGGAGAAGAGGGAAGTCTGCAGAGACGAGCTATGGAAGTAAAATCCCATAATGATATCTGTGCTACATGGAGACAAAAGAGATGGGAACAACTCCAATCAGAGAAGATGCCACCTATAAGGTACCTGGATGCAAATGTTTATTTAGGATACTGACAGCATCTCATCAGTACTGTAGTTCCTGTATGGTCTGCAGTCTGATGATGGCTGGTAAGAACAACTTCTAGTATCTTCTTACCATTGTTTAAGACAAACTGGTTCAAGCAATACAATTGTATATGGGGCTGACCTGACATTACAATTGACCTCTGTTAAGCTTGGTGCTGTATACATGTATTGATGCTGGTTCTGGCGCTGCATTCATGTACTGACGGAGGTTCTAGTGCTGCATTTATGTACTGATGGTGGTTTTGGTGTTGCATTCATGTACTGATGGTTGTTCTGGCACTGCACTCATGTGTTGACGGTGGTTCTGATCTTGTACACATGTTGCAATCCATGACATGCTTCATGGCTATGTTAAAACTTAAAAATCCTCAAAATTGAAATATTTGAGATTATGAAGAGGATTTAGCAAGTTTCTCCTCCAAAAACTCAGTTTAAGTTAGCGTGTGTTCACACTGACTTGTTGGAAGCAGAAACTGAGCAGAAACTTTCCAAATCCTCCTCAAATACTCAAAACTTGGTTCTGGTGAAGTATTAATGTACTGATGGTGGTTCTTGTGATGTATTCACGTAAGTAGCTCTTTAAAAATTTTTTGTGTCTCTTGGGATTGTATGTAGTATGAAAATATGGCCCTTGAACCAGAAAATGTTGACCTTTAATAACCAGTTTACACAGGCTGACTTAGCTTCCCATACATAGAGAACAATCAGTAATAGATTTTTCTGTGTGCATAGATTGGCATAGAAAATCGGCCAGTGAAAATATTTGCAGCATGACAAAAAAGTGATATTTGGTGCTTCACATGGGTGTGTGGGTGTCTTATGCTTTTGGATCAGATATTAGACCCATGGTATGTTAAGGGCAAAGTTAAATTTGCCAGACAGTGAGTAATGAGAAATGTTGTTCGTTCCTTTTTTCTATGATGTAACCTTGTTATATTGTATAATCTTCAATAAAACAAGTTAAAAAAAGATTAATATTATATCATAAAAAGCAACTTAAATAATTAGAGAAAGTTGAATAAAAAAGGCAATTGTGACATTATAAACATAGATAAAATGATGGACAAATGTCACACAAGAGTGAGTGAACAGAGACAACCTGCAGGAGTTCAGATGATCAGAAGGAATACAATGTGTTGCTTCCCAAAATGCAACATGAAATACAGCAAAACTTACAAATAGAAAATGCATCAATGTTCAGCCAGCTGCTTCTATATGTTTTATATCAGGTACTGAAATTGAGCGTATGAATCTGTTTACCTGCCTGCCATGCACGAGCGATCTCCGTTTTTTTTGGGTGTCTAACAACCGTGAAACATGCAGGGCGGGGGCTCGAGCATGTCACTTGAGCACCCGCGATACTTGGTGCATACCCCAGCACGCGATGCAAACTCAAGTAGCGAGCACTTGCACTCAAGACTAATGACAACTTATTCAATATGATGACCTAATGTTATCAAATTCTGTGTCGTACCTCTGGGTTCAAAATGTTCCCTATACCCCTACCCTTTGATAAAATCCTTGAGGGGTCTAGTTTCCAAAATGTCATCACATGTGGGGGATTTCCACTGTTTAGGCGCATCAGGGGCTCCCCAAACGCATCGTGGCATCTGCTAATTATTCAAGCAAATTTTACATTCAAAAAGTCAAATGGCGCTCCTGCCCTTCTGAACCCTGCCGTGTGGCCAAACAGTGTTTTTCCCCCACACATGGGGTATTGGCGTGCTCAGGAGAAATTGCACAACAAATTGCATCGTGCAATTTCTCATGTTACCCTTATGAACTTGCAAAATTGGAGGCTGAAAAACATTTTTTGTGGGAAAAAATGTGAGCATTTTATTTTTATGGCTCAATGTTCTAAACTTCTGTGAAGCACCTTGGGGTTCAAGGTGCTCACCACACACCTAGATAAGTTCCTTGAGAGGTTTAATTTGCAAAATGTGGTCACTCGTGCGGGGTTTCTACTGTTTAGGCACATCAGGGGCTCTCCAAAACGCAACATGGCGTTCGCTAATTATTCAAGCAAATTTTACATTCAAAAAGTCAAATGGCGCTCCTTCCCTTCCGAGCCCTGCCGTGCGCCCAAACAGTGGTTTTCCCCCATATATCGGGTATCAGCTTACTCAGGAGAAATTGCCCAACAAGATGCATGGTACAATTTATCCTGTTACCCTTATAAAAATGCAAAATTGAAGGCTGAAAAACATTTTTGTGGGAAAAATGTGAAAATTTTATTTTTATGGCTCAATGTTATAAACTTCTGTGTAGCACCTGGGGGTTCAGGGTGCTCACCACACACCTAGATAAGTTCCTTGAGGGGTTTAGTTTGCAAAATGTGGTCACTTATGGGGGGTTTCTACTGTTTAGGCACATCAGAGGCTCCCCAAACGCGACATGGCGTCCTCTGATTATTCAAGCAAATTTTACATTCAAAAAGTCAAATAGCGCTCCTTCCCTTCTGAGCCCTGCCGTGCGCCCAAGCAGTGGTTTCCCCCCACATATGGGGTATTGACGTGCTCAGGAGAAATTGCACAACAAATTTTGGGGTCCATTTTTTCCTGATACCCTTGTGAAAATAAAAAAATTGGGGTCTAAAGTAACAATTTTGTGATAAAAGTTAAATGTTCATTTTTTTCTTCCACATTCCAAAAATTCCTGTGAAGCACCTGAATGGTTAATAGACTTCTTGAATGTGGTTTTGAGCACCTTAAGGGGTTCAGTTTTTAGAATGGTGTCACTTTGGGGTATTTTCTTTTATAAAGGCCCCTCAAAGTCACTTCAAGTGTGATGTGGTCCCTAAAAAAATGGTTTAGTAAATTTTGTTGGAAAAATGAGAAATTGCTGATCAACTTTTAACCCTTATAACGTTCTAACAAAAAAAACATTGGTTCCAAAACTGTGCTGATGTAAAGTAGACATGTGGGAAATGTTATTTATTAACTATTTTGTGTGACATATCTCTCTGATTTAAGGGCATGAAAATTAAAATTTTGAAAATTGCAAAATTTTCAAAATTTTCCCCAAATTTCCATTTTTTTCACAAATAAATGCAAGTCATATCGAAGAAATTTTACCACTATCATGAAGTACAATATGTCATGAAAAAACAATCTCAGAATCAGAAGGATAAGTTGAAGCGTTCCAGAGGTATTACCTCATAAAGTGACAGTGGTCAGAATTGTAAAAATTGGCCCGGTCATTAATGTGCAAACCACCCTCGGGGGTAAAGGGGTTAATCACAGGGAGAACAGAAAATGATGAGGACATGATAAAGGTGTCTTACCATCATAGACAGCAATGACTTACTCGTAGGCTATGTTATACATGTTTCATTGATAGGGATACAACTACGTGGATTCCACAAATCTCAAAAATGGTACTGGCTGATCCAAATAGAGAAATGGCTGTAGATGTCTATGGCTGGAGAGGAAACAGCTGAAGGCACACAACTTTATTTTTTTTAGTTCCGCCATGGGACTTGCACCTGTGCTATAGTACCAGAGTATTTCGATATATAATGTAATTGATGTTTTTCTATGAAGCCCAGCTAAATACAATTAATTAATATTTTATAGTGCAAAAATTCAAAAATAAATGAATATTTTGGTGTACTTGCTGTATTTTTCCCATTTTGCTAGCCTCTTAGATGGGTTTGTCTGACAGTCTAATGTCTTCTGGGGGCCTCCAAACTCTCTCCTAACAGATGATATCTAAGAAAATAAGGATCTGGTGTGTTCGATTTTGAACTACAGACTCTTTTGTTCTCAATGAGAGATCGAAGCTGCGAAGGACGAAGGAGACCATCACTCAGCCAACAGCAATCTATCGTGTATAGGGCTCCTTGGTCTCGACACTGTCCAAACACTCAGTTTCCTGTCTCTAAAGCCACCTATACACAGTAGACTAAATAGATGAAAATAGATGATTTCAACTATAGCAACCGTATGTTGGTTGAAATTTAACGACAACCGTTATTTTTAGTTGAATTAGGACCTGCCAGTATTGTCTTGAAGCAAAGTCTGCTGTGTTTACATTTTTCAGCTAATAATCAGACTAAAGAGCTGGGAATTAAAGATCTGTCATCCATGAACTTGGTTTTTTTGAAAGAATGTTCCTAGAAACATAGTTCCTTCTTCGTTAGGTGTCATTGAAACTGTGTGGCCAGTTGGTACTATTGTAACTGCCAGTATGTTCTAAAGTATGTATGACTGAGTCTGCATAACAATTAATCACCAAATGATTGTTCCTTAAAAAAGCATTCCCCATCAAATTTGTATCCTCTTTATATATTGCATTCTTTATATTATATAGCACTGTGTACTTACAATTGCTCGTTTTGCCTTTCTACCCAACTAATTCTTAATTCTTTTGTTTTCCATTAGGTCTGTGACATCCCGAGATTAAAAACTGACTATTTGAATCATTCTAAGTTCTATGTAGTAACAGGAAGTCTCTTTTCCCTGTATGACTCATGAGTCACTGCCAAAGTCCCTGGCAAGGAGAGGAGGGAGCAGCTGGGTCAGGAATTGAAGAGAGGAATGATTTCTGCAAGAAAAATATACTTCCTGTTTCTACATACAGCAGACAAAAGAGGAGAATTTACTGGGTAGAAAGGCAAAATGAACAATTGTTAGTACAGTGTTCTAAATAATATGATGATTGCAATATATTAAGAGAATAAAAACTTTGATGGAAGTGCTTCTTTAAGGTTCCCCATAGACTAAGACCAATCTCTGTGGAACTCACTGATATTGTCAAGATTGGCCAACACTCTAATCTGTAGGGAGGTGCAAGTCAACTGAACGTCGGGGGAGATGTCGATCAGGCATGTCTGATTTTGGATTGTCAACGGCTTTATTCTTCC
Source organism: Phyllobates terribilis (assembly GCF_046119375.1). Classification (NCBI taxonomy): domain Eukaryota; kingdom Metazoa; phylum Chordata; class Amphibia; order Anura; family Dendrobatidae; genus Phyllobates; species Phyllobates terribilis. The sequence continues at coordinate 85,294,372 of NW_027362768.1, read as the reverse complement.
AGAAATAATCCACCAATACTGTTGCCATCTTTCTCATAGAGTACATAAGAACGCTCAGCTGAATGAGCACTCCTGTGTATGGGAGAGACTGCCGAGATAGCTGTTGGCCAAACAATCGTTTGGCTGACAGCCATGTAATGTGTATGGCGAGCTTTAGATGATTGTTCAACCATCAAACTATTTTTATCTAATGTGTATGACTACCTTTACTCCATCCCTCTTCATGGTCACTACCATCACTTCTAAATAAATGCAGGCCTACTGAGTTGCTTAACACTTCAACTTTTTGTAAGTGGCTCCAATGCACACAGTTCACCCATGGGCTTCCCTGTAAATATGCACATTCACCTTAGATAACCATTAGCTGACTGCTCATTTTGCCAACAGTTGTCTCTCCCAATTCCTCCATATACGTGAACACACTGCTTGGCTGAGCGCTCATGTGTTCTCTGTTGGGAGAGTGCAGAAAGTGGAGTAAGCCGCTCTACTGGCCGCAACATCTCTGCTTGTAGAATAATATGATCGAATGATTAAATTCAAACTGCCTGATCCTTATCTCCCATAACATCATCTGTCTGTGGAGAGTTGGGAGCCCCAATGCACATTAAATGGTCAGCGAACCTGCTGAAATCAGCAGACATTATAATCTGCTGTCTATGGGGACCTTAATTCTATAGTATTTTCTCTGTAGTTTATCTTGAAAAAAGCATTTGTGGCGCCCCTGGGGGTTCGACCACCACAGGGATGCTGCACTTCTTTAATGGAGTGTAGTGTTCCTCCTCTGAGGTAAGAACAGTGTGATGGTCAGGACTCCACCTCCACATCCAACACCACATTTCTCCACCAGAGGGGGCTAGAATGCACTAGGTGCTGCCCTCCTGGTTACAGGGAGACTGGGGAACCAAGAGTTAGGGGAACCATTTAGTGGGCGAGGGTGGAGGACTCACATTTTAGTGACACTTTAAATTTTATATTTAATAAAAAGCCATTTTGGTTCTGGGTTCTTTTGACTGTCAATTATCGTGGTCTCCCTCCCTGAGCGTGGATCCTGTGTGGGCCTACAGAGGATGGAGACACGTCCCTCGTACCTCAGCCTTGGGTCGAGGGGCAGGTTGCAGATAATGGATGTCTCAACCCGGTCAAGGACCATGATCAAGAAGGCCCGGAGCTCAAGAGTGTAGCTCCACAGCAAATGGATCCCAGGGAGGATGCAGACAGAGCGGAATACGCCACCTGTCTTCACCACCTGATATATTCAGAGGGATTCCGGCTGCAAGAGGGGTACCGGCCCCCGACACCTGACCTTGCTACTCTACGTCCTGGTCAGGAAAGTCCAGTAGGCCCTGAAGATCCCACCGGGTATCGGAAGGAGCGGAGCTGCCACCCGTGCCCTTTTTCTGAGAGGAGTTCAGAGGGAGACCCGGCCTATCTACACACACAGACAGGAAAGCACTCGGTCTGTAGTTTTAGGAACACTCCGGTGCAGGGTCCTGATTGAACACTGGACTTACTCGGAGGTTGTCAGACCCCCTTCGTTTCTGGTGACCGCAGAACTCTGCGGGGAGCAGGGAGTCGCCTTCCTTCTGCCATCTCTTATGTGAGTAAAGCCTTGGAAGTTCACCCCTATGGCCTCCGGACTCTTTATTCTGCGCTACACCACACTACGCAGACTTTCTAGACTACAACCCTCTCTCTCCTGGCTCTCTGCCCTGAGGCACTGCTCCGCCTGTGGGGAGTAGTAACAACGACAGCCGCCATAACACCATGCCTCAGCGGACTGCAGCAGCGCTGGTGGCCTTCACCAGGTGCCACAGGTGGCGTAGTCGAGATCAGCCACTCAACCCGGATAAGTCCGTACCATCCTTCTTTTAATGTGACTGCCCTGGGCACGGAGCGGGTCCGGGCCACGGCTGCACCCCATCTCTCCATCACAGGACCCGACTCCGAGTCCCCCATCTCCCAGGGTAAAAAGGGGCTTTCGAATAGAGGCGTCACACATTCCCATCCAGAGACAGAATATAGCCATGTGTTGCAATGATCAGCTTTTTTTAGGCATTTTAACTAGAAATGTGAGTTTTATTTGCTGGCTTTAGTTAGTTTTATTTAAGGGCATGACACCATTAGCAAAGAATGGTCAATCATTTCTGACTTAATATATTTTAACCACTTCGCGCCAGAGCCTGTTTTTGCCTTCGTGACCGGGGCAATTTTTTCAATTCTGACCTCTGTCAATTTATGAAGTAATTACTCTGGAAGGGTTAAACGCATTCCCCTGATTCTGAGATTGTTTTAATGCCCTCCATCTTCTTCTCCAACAAATTTAAAAAAAATAAAAGATTCCTCTCACTTGTCCTCACTCTCATGGCGAGAAGTGTCCTTTTCATCCTGAATAGCCAGCACATGGGGTTGGACTGTGCATGGTAGTGATATCACACGCCACCCATGATGGGCACGCTGATGTCAGCTGCGATGGCTGATTGGATGGCGGCCAGTATAGCGGTGCATGGGACCAGTGGTTCTCTGAACTGCAATACATTTCAGTTGAATGTGCTTCCGAGGCTGCTGGTAACAATGCTATTGTCTGCACAGTTCTACCCTCGGAGACCGCGATCATTATGCCCCTGCCACCCACCAAAACAACCTGGACCCATTGGCCATCGCAGTTGGGGGGAGTTTTGGCCGGATTACTTGATCCTATGGTCTCACACTTAAAGCACTACCACCAGAGGAGTTATATGAGATGGTGGATGTGGGCTTCTAGATTCTACCCATTCATAAAAAACTAGTAGAGTGTTATGACAAATATTACTATGATATAAGTTATATTAAAAAATCTTGCAAATTCGCGTCTCCTATCCTGCTGTTAAACCACTGTTAGGATATGCTGGGAGATGTTTTATAAAGGCTGGTGAATTACAGGTTGCAGACCAGTACTGGACAACAAAGAGAAGTCAGTGTTCCTGTACTAACACAATGCAGACGTGTCCATATGCTGCTCATTATCTTATTACAGGAACATGTTGTGCAGGATGGAAGTGGTTTCATCTGTATTACAGATAAAACTGATTCCATTCTCCAGCTTCACAAGTTGACTTCTCCTCTGACAAATCGTATTTGAGCTGTGAGGTACCCTAGATCCATGTGTCGTATTCACATGGAGTTCCTGGCCGTCCACATTCAGACTAGTAGGAGGATCATGGATGACTTCATTATTCAGAGCCAGCTGGACCACAAAGCCGGCTGTTTATTTGTGGAGTCCTGATTCCCCTCCTCTTGTTATGTGAAGATGAGCTGGAAAAGTTAGGGAATTATGGAGGATGCAACTTTCCACTTTCTCATGGCAGGTCAGAGACCCAAGGAAATAAGTAGAGACCCAAATAAATAAGTGTTCATCAAAACTCACATAGCAGTTATGCAAAAAAAAAGTTTATAGAGGGCATACGAGTGGAAATTACCGGCTATTTTATAATAGCATGGCGACATTTGTAATGGCACTATGAGGCATATGTGGTATCTAAAAATCTGGTAAAGCTGGGTCACAAATAATTCTTGTGGGAGTTGTTATGTTGGCTACATTAGTTACAACATTACTCCTAAAAAAGCAGGCATAATGAAAATATAGTAAAATGAAATATTAGCAACTACCAACAAAAGAGAAGACGATAACTCATAACATAACACATAATGGTCATTTTTTTATTATAGAACAAAGTGAACTTTTGTAGCTACATTCATAGTTGAAAGAATTTTAGTTTCTCATTTACAAATATACAAAGAGCGAGGATTGTCAATCCTTTGTGTCTTTTGGCAGGATTTTAACTTAAAGAGTAACCAAACTATATTATTTTTTTTCTTTTATTATCATTTTGTCCAGCATGGAAAGTTATGAAACTTTGCAAATCACTTTATTTGGAGATTTATCTTAATCCCTATAAAAAATGCAAATAAATGGCCTCCAGACCCCTGCTTTTTCCCAGTCTATTTGTCTGCATTCAGCTGCATTGATATCAGTACATACTCATTTGGAGTACAGATGATGTCAGTGAAAGGCTCAGCATCTGTCTCCTCCTCTGAGGGCTGTGCTTATCAAAACACAGAGACATAGGAGCTGAGCTGACTTTTTCACTGCCATCATCTGTACTCTAAATGAGTACATTCTGTTATCAATGCAACTAAAAGCATAAACTGGGGAAAAACAGGGGCTTGGAAACCATATACTGTACATTTTTAAAACAAATTCCCTAATAAAGAGATTGGCAGAATCTCATAACTTTCCATGCTGGAGAAAATGATGATAAAAGAAAAAAAATAAAGAAAATTGAGTTACTATTTAAGTTAAAATCTTGCCAAGAGACACAGAAGATTGACAGTCCTCATTCAGGCAAATAGATTGGAGATAGCCAAGAGTTTGTAAGCTGCCTACATGCATTTTATTACAGGAATAAGACCTAACAAATTACTTTGCAAATGTTCATAACTTTCGATGCTAGACAAAAATATTGAAAAATAAAACTTCACTTATTCTTTGACTATGTGCACAGAGCGTCATATTCAAAAAATACCCCATAAATTAAACATAGTGCACAGCAATGTCAAAACGACATTGCTGTGTACATTACATCTTATGTCTCGTCATAGAACTGCTTCAAGGTTCGGAACCCCTGAAGCAGTTAAAAGAAACATCATGTTCATTCTTCAGGCGGCTTCTGCTCTTATACTCAACAGTATAGAGCAAAAGCAGCTGCCACAAGAATGATGGTAAACCCCCCAACGAGGCCACACCAAGGAAACGACATCCTGCATTTTTCTGAAGCGACTTCTTCTGGGAGGACTCAGTGGCTGCGCCGACGTCTAAATGACACCATTTGCACATACCCTTTAAGGGAATTTACATGACCACACAGGTTCAAGGCTTCTAGAAGGTCTATGGGCATTCAATACTAGCCCATGCTGCCTTTGGTGCCTCAGGTCACCACGTCCTACAAAATCTTAGCATCATTCAGACATCATTAAGAAAGAGTGATTTCAATAGAATCTGTGCTATGGCCCATGTTCTATGAGGGTTAGTAACATTGTGTAATAGCACTGGCAGACACAGACACAGGGCCCTTGTGCAAGGACAATACATGGACCCTTTGCAGCCCAAGAGCTCCTAAAAATGTAATAGTGCCAAGACCACTGAAACTAATGTACAACTAGAGCAGGTGGAAATAAGGTTGGGGAGGATGAGATGTTGGCCGGGAAATATTTAATCATATATTTAATGAAATGACTGTTTATGAATATATTCTGTAATGGAAATTCATACATACAAATTGGATTCTGGAACAAGATTAAAAACTTGGTGTTCCCATTTGTCATTCATGAAAATTTCTGCCTTCTTTGATTTTTTTTGCTAATCTGAATAAATATAAAATCCTAAATGTCATGATATAGTATAGTATATGGTTTGAGTTCTGTTTTTTTTTACATCACAAATCTCCTAATATTTATTTTCTCTATCATTGTGGCATTGTGGCAAGCTTTCTACACACCAGTGTATACATCTATACATACAACTGTATGGAGCGAGGCTGCACCCACTGGATGGGCTCTGGCCGGGAGTATGTATAACACATACTGTACGTACCCTCTGGTCCCAGCTCAGAAACCAGCGAATCCCCGCAGCGCACAGTGCGAGCGCTGGGGGGAATCACAAGTCTGCAGTCACACAAAGTGGCTGCAGACTTATCGATTTGGACCGGACAACCCATGTAAGAGAAAAACTGATGACACTTGTAACATACCTGGCGGCGTCCTTGCATAGTGGTCCATCTCCCACTGTGCAAGAGCGCGCACTTGATCTCCTGTCCAGAATGTCTCTCTGGCTTCCCTCCATGCTGTCTGTTTGTGTCTGTTTCTGCTGCTTAAGGGCGGCGCCCGATCACTTCCTGCTTTTTGTACCTGCTGTGGGTCACACCCCTTGTGCGTCCTCGGCCTATTGCTGTCTGTCACCTGGTATATAGCTCAGCTGCTCCCATCTATCCCTGCCTGAGCATAGTGTTTCATTCAGTGTGTGCTTGCACTCTGAAGGTGCCAGGTCCCGTTCTGTGTTCTCTTGTCTGCCTATCCTGGAGGCTGTATTTCCAGGCCTGTCTGAACACGCTCCTAGCCTGTTCCTCCTGCCTTCTAGGGGCCGATTACCTAGACCTGTTCCTGTATCTTGTCTGACCTGTCTGAACACGCTCCTAGCCTGTTCCTCCTGCCTTCTAGGGGCCGATTACCTAGACCTGTTCCTGTATCTTGTCTGACCTGTCTGAACACGCTCCTAGCCTGTTCCTCTCGCCTTCTAGGGGCTGATTACCTAGACCCGCTCCTGTATCTTGTCTGTCCTGTCTGAACACGCTCCTTGCCTGTTCGTCCTGCCTCTCTGGGGGCCGTATTCCCAGACCCGCTCCTGTATCCCGCTGCAGTGTCGGTCTCCTCCGTACACTCAGTTCCAGTCTGAACTCTCTCCTATCCTTTACCTGTTTTGCCTCTATGTCCGTTCCCTTCCTTTTTCTGCAGAGTCTGAACTCGTACCTAACTCCTGCTTGTTGTCTCTGTACTCCCGTTTGTGAGTTTGTGGTCCACTCGCTACTTCACTGCAAGTACCCTGTGGGTGTCTGGCTCTGCCTTTCCCTTCCTGTCTGTTCCGTGTGAACAGAGCCCTGTCCCCCCTACTCAGCCTAGCCTGCTCTGACTCCTTTGCTCACCGCTCCGGCGGTTCTAGCCTGCTCTGACTCCTTTGCTCACCGCTCCGGCGGTTCTAGCCTGCTCTGACTCCTTTGCTCACCGCTCCGGCGGTTCTAGCCTGCTCTGACTCCTTTGCTCACCGCTCCGGCGGTTCTAGTCTGCTCTGACTCCTTTGCTTACCGCTCCGGCGGTTCTAGCCTGCTCTGACTCCTTGCTCACTGCTCCGGCAGTCCTGTCCTGCCCTGCTTCTGCCCGCTGCTCCGGCAGTCCTGTCCTGCCCTGCTTCTGCCCGCTGCTCCGGCAGTCCTGTCCTGCCCTGCTTCTGCCCGCTGCTCCGGCAGTCCTGTCCTGCCCTGCTTCTGCCCGCTGCTCCGGCAGTCCTGTCCTGCCCTGCTTCTGCCCGCTGCTCCGGCAGTCCTGTCCTGCCCTGCTTGTGCTCGCTGCTCCTGCAGCCCTGTCCTGCTCTGTTCTTGCCCACCGCTTCGGGCGTTCCCTCTCTGCTGTGGTTGTCTACCGCATCTGCGGTTCTGTGACCCAGTCTGTACTGGGTCTTAACCTTTCTGTGCTCCAGCCCGTCCTTTCGGCCAGTACCTCCCTGCCTGCATACTCGCCTGTATCCACCCATCTGCATACCTGCCGTGTTTGCTTATATCCACCAGTCTGTGCCAGCCTAACCTGCCTGTTCCTGAGTCCCAGTGTTTACTGGGTCCTATCCCGCCTGTGTTCCTACCTGCTAGTGCCTCCCTGTCTGCACTCTAGCTGTGCTTGCCTGTACCCCTCTACCTGTATTGTTCCTGAGTCCCAGTGTGTACTGGGTCCTATCCCGCCTGTGTTCCTACCTGCTAGTGCCTCCCTGTCTGCACTCTAGCTGCGCTTGCCTTTACCCGCCTGCCTGCATACCAGTCGTGCCTGCCTATACCCTCCAGTCTGTGCGCCAGCCTAACCAGCCTGATCCAGTAATCCCTGTGTGGGTCAACCCCCGTGTCCGGAGTTTGACCTGGAGTAGCACCTGGTCCCTCTGCCCGGTTTCTCCCTGGTGCACTGGCGTCGTATGCCGTCGTGCCATCTTGGTCGGATCGGCCAGATACTTAGTCACGCCCCTCCAGGAACTCTCCGGTTCATGGTCCAGTGGAATCACTACAATCACACGCACACGCCGCTCAGCCCGGGCGTGTGCATAACAACACTCAGATGGTAAAAACCAACACTGGTCAAATACTGATGAAAATGTCATCAAAACACTGGTGAAAATGTTCATTTGTCAGGGTTATGAGAATGTCCTGCACTGTCTAGAGCTGGGTTTCATCGCTGCCTCCTGACTGATGCTATATAATGGAAGCTTTCTAGGAATTGCCTTTTTTTTTGTTCAATTGTACAGTACACAAAAGACGCTAGAGTAGCCCTCTGGAAATGTCTGTCATCAAAAGCAAGTAAATTTACTGACAGCCACAGACAGAACAAACTGATTGACATATTTATCAATGAGGCACAGAGGAGATCAGTCTTGGAGGTTACCTTCCTGAGATCTGCCCTCCCCACTCCTCCAGCTCAAAACAAGAACCTCGGTAATAATAAATACTTCTTACAAAATGTCATGAGCAAGAGAACAGAAAAGCATAAAAGTGTTTTTCTTCATAAAAAATGCAGAGCTATGGAAAGTGGGGGTTATACGGGAACTAACAGTTAAAGGGAAACCTTAAAACTCTTAAAGGGAATCTGTCAGCAGGTTTTGCTTTGTAATCTGAAGACAGCAGGAGATAGAGGCTGAAACCTGCCATGTCCCCAAACGTTATAAGCATGCAGATATGGGGTTAATCTGCAGGTTAATAGCGTTAAAGTGCTGTCCAGTGGCCTTTCTGAAAGTGCGACTACCATAAGTGTGATGAGATGGACATATTGCGCCTGTTTCCTCCTTGAAGAACAAGTGTGTTTTTGTGTGTTATAAGACGAAGAGAGAGTGCCCCGGGCTGGAGGTCCAGAGAGTCAGGGACAGAGACGATAAGTACCGGCCATAATGGCAATATAGTTCCCTAGAGGGGAATGAAGAAGCAGAACTGCAGGTAGAGAATAGAACTTTTGCTAACTGGACTGTAGTACTGAGCTGGGCTGTGGAAAGTAGAGAGGAACATGAAGATAGAGGACAAGCGAGTAAAGAATTGAAACTGTTTAAAAAATACGATCCGTATAGTGAAGGAAACGTTCATCAAGCTGTGTGCCCTCTATTTACTGTATTTAATCCCCCCACCCAAACTATCGTTGAGTAAAGAGATTATTTTTGACTGGTGGTCAAGCACCTGGTCCAGGCCAACCCAAGTCATCGGTTACATGCGGCCTGCAAGGATGTAGTGCCCCCATAGCACAAGTCCATGAACCCAGTCAGAACCCCCACCTTCATGTAACGTGCTGGAACGTAAGAGATGAGGACCTCGCCCATGGCTACCGCCCCGCACCACGTTACACTAGAAAATTAACTTGCTTCCTGCGTGTATAGAGAACCTATCACCATGTTTTTCTCATCTAAAAAAATAAGGACAATGGTGAGCTAATCAACCATCTGTCATGCTTAGGTGGGCTGCGCTGCCAGAATGAAGAGCCTTGGGATTCCAAATCTGTATTTATTAATACCAACTCGTTTCTGCTTGGGGCCAGCACCTGTGTGGCACACGTGTGCCGACTGTGTGCCGCATTAGGAGCACACGTATTGGTGTTTGGGAATCAGTGTACAGTTAGCGCTGTTCCCAAGCACCAGGTGCTGAATGCTGCCCTTAACATTGTCTCTTGATTGCGCTGTGACCAGCACGAACAAGGAACAATGTTCGGAGTAGTAGTCTGCACCTGCAGTGTCCATGTATAAAAAAAAGAATAAAATAATAAAATCCTTATACTCACCTGTCCGGAGATGTCCCCCACTGTAATCCTCAGACTGCTGGCACCATATTTTTACACATGGACACTGTGGGAGCAGATTACTACTCCCAATATTGTCCCTTGCTCATACTGATCACAGTGCAAGCAAGGAACAATGATGAGGGCAGCGTTCAGCACCTGGTGCTTGGGAACAGCGCAAACTGTGCACTGATTCCCAGGTGCCGGTACATGTCACACTGATGACAAACAGATGTCATACGTGTGTGTTTAGCATGAGACACTTTTGCAGACCGTGCAGCAAGTAAAAAACAGACATGCCAGCGTGATTTGCCTACGGACACACGGTCCATGGAAACACACTGACATGTGCGCAGATCCATAGATTTGAATGGGTCTGCGTGTGTCAGTGTCTCCAGTACATGTAGAAACTGTCACCACACGTACTGGAAACACGGACGTGTGAAAGAGGCCTTAGTGTAGGTAATGGTATATACTTGGTCAGGGGTGTAGCTAGGCACTTACAATGCCTAGACGCCTGATCAGAAGTGCACTGCCCCATAACCTCAGATTAATTGTTTTTACAAAAAACTTTATTTGTAAACACAGGTACGCACACCTCTCCATGGTGCGTGCATGTGATTAGCTCCTCTTCGCTCCCTCACCTTCCTCTTCGGTGCCAGTCACAAGAGATTACCCTGTCTATGTGCAGAGTCACTCCACCAAAAGGTGTTAGCTTCAGCAAGAGAAAAAGGGAAGAGGAGGGACTACTGAGTAGATGGGAGAGGGGAAATGGGAGAAACTACTAAGAAGAGGGTAGAAACAGTACTGGGGAGAGGGGACAACTATGTCAGCCATGAAGAGAGAGGAGAAACCTTGCAGCACTTCCCCCTCTGTGCTGCTATTCACACACAGAAGCCCTCTCACTCCTGTAATGTTCCCAGTAGCTCAGCAGTCGGGACAGGGTGGGGAGGAGATGTGCAAAGGTGACAAGAGGGCTCCTCAGGCTGCTGATTCCTAACTACATGACCCCCTTTCCTCTATAATGAAGAAAAGAGTGAGTGTATGTGTATGTATGTGCAGTGTGTGTGCTCATGTGTTGTGAGTATTGTATGTGTGCTCATGCAGATGTCATGTATGTATAAGTTTCTCCTCTTCTGAGTGACGTGACGATGATGCAGACTCTCTGCATTCCACTGCGCTCTATGCGTGAGCCGGAGGTCTCTTTTAGAGCTTGTGCGGACAACCATAGTTTTGGTCCATGTGCTATGAGTCAAAACAACAGATCACACTTAGATCAATGTTATTTAATGAGGCCATGCAAATGTCGGATTTTTAAGAAAAAAAAACACAGCATGCATGATTTCCCTCCAAGAATCGCATCTATGGTTCCGTGGAAAACATCAGACTGCACTTGGATGACACCCAAGTGCAGTCCAATTTTCACGAACTAACAGAATAGAGAAACTTTTTTTTTTTTTTTAACTCTCCACAGCCTAGAAAACGAATCCCACTCTGCTCAGAGTGTGATTATCATATTCAGACTGTTTTCCCTGAAGGAGAATATACGGTCATCTTGCACTTTCCCTTAAAATGCACTGTCTGTAAGTCTATAGATCCTCATTTTGATGCTCCATAGACTTACATTGTAAAAGAGCACAGTGTGACCAAGAGAGTCTGCAGAGCGATGATGTCACTGAGAAGAGGAGCGAAATGGTGCTGAATCCTGAAGAAGGCGGCGGTAGGTGAGTTTATTAATACACTCACTACATGCACATATGCACAGATTGAGGGGAAGAGAGTTAATGGAAGGCCTCTTCAACTATTAAAATGCAGATGTCAATCACAGAATATCGATCACGGGGAGCTGATGAGTTAATATTGCAGCCGTTCGGGCTGTGAAAGGCCCCTTAAGTGCCATTTTAGTTCTTCATAGAGCAGAATATCACTATACAGTACATCACTGGTTTTGGCTTACAAATACTGAGGTAAAATACTGAGCAAATATTGAAAGTGTGAAAGTGGCCTTAAAGCTGGTATCACCACTGAGTCCTATGAGACGATCCAAAGCAAATTCATGGAGTAAGCTGCATCAGCTGTAGATACAACCAGCTTTTCATAGAGTAAAAGTATTAATTGTTTATAATACTGTGCAATATTATTATAATACTGTGAAATATCCTTCTGGCATTAATTATCATTAGTGATGAGTGAGCATGCTCGTTACTCGAGATTTCCGAGCATGCTCGGGCGAACACCGAGTATCTTCAGCGTGCTCGGTGTTATGTTTTAATCACTCCCGTGTGCATGAGTTGCGAGTGTTTGACAGTGTTTTGACAACACAACTGATGGTCCCAAGCCCATTTATAAGGCAAGAAATCCCACTTATTAAACCTGACAGGGCACACCTGTGAAGTGAAAACCATTTCCGGTGACTACCTCTTGAAGCTCATCAAGAGAATGCCAAGAGTGTGCAAAGCAGTCATCAAAGCAAAAGGTGGCAACTTTGAAGAACCTAGAATATAAGACATATTTTCAGTTGTTTCACACTTTTTTTGTTAAGTATATAATTCCACATGTGTTAATTCATAGTTTTGATGCCTTCAGTGTGAATGTACAATTTTCAAAGTCATGAAAATACAGAAAAATCTTTAAATGAGAAGGTGTGTCCAAACTTTTGGTCTGTACTGTACACTGTGTTCCAAATTATTATGCAAATAATATTTTCTCAGATTTTCACAAATTACCTATATGAATTGCAGTCATTGTAATTTTCCAGTCAAATAACTATTAGAGTATAATTGAAAGGTTTTTGTACAAACTGCCTATGATAACAGTATATTTTTTAAAAAATAAAACACTCAAACTGCACTCAAAATGCATGTTCCAAATTATTATGCACAGCAGAGTTTTCAACCTTTTAATTTTAATAAAGAACAAAAAAATGGTCATTTTTGAAATTATAAGCATTAGCAGGTTATTACAAACTGAAATCAAACAGTTTTCAACTCAAAACTTTATTCTAGGTGATGTTACATTTGCACATAGGACACCTTGTTCGAAAGGAGCTTCTGAACTCTCTCGTCCATTGAATTTGTCAGGTTTTGGATGGTTTCTGCTTCAGTTGTTTTGCATGAGGACAGAATACCCTCCCAGAGCTGTTGCTTAGATGTGAACTGCCTCCCGCCATCATAGACACTCCTTTTGATGATGCTCCAGAGGTTCTCAATGGGGTTGAGGTCAGGGGAGTATGGGGGCCACGCCATAAATTTGTCCCCTTTTATGCCCATAGCAGCCAGAGATGCAGATGTGTTATGTGCAGCATGAGACGGTGCATTATCATGCATGAAAATGATCTTGCTGCGGAATGCACGGTTCTTCTTCTTGAACCATGGCAGGAAGTGCTGTTTGAGAAACTCAACATACATTATGGAGTTCATCTTTACCCCTTCAGGGATCCTAAAGGGGCCGACAATATCTCTCCCCATGATTCCAGCCCAAAACATTACTCCACCTTCTCCTTGTTGGCGCCGTAGCCGTGTTTGCATGGGGTGTCCATCAACCAGCCATCCTCCACTCCATCCATCTGGACCATCGAGCGTTGCACGGCACTCATCGGGGAACAGAACAGTTTTGAAGTCAGTCTTCATGTATTGTTTGGCCCACTGGAGCCTTTTCTGCTTGTGTGCAGTGGATAGAGGAGGTCGACAGGATGGCTTACGCACAGCTGCAAAGCTCTGAAGGACCCTGCATCTTGTTGTTCGGGGGACGTTGGAGGCACCAGCAGCTTCAAAAACTTGTCTGCTGCTATGACAAGGCTTTTTTGCCGCTGCTCTTTTAACCTGACGTAATTGCCTGTAGGAAAGAGTCCTCAATTTTCCCTTATCAGCACGCACACGTGTGTACTGTGAATCAGCTACATGCTTCTTGATTGTGCGATGATCACGATGAAGTGTCTTGGCAATGTTGATTGTAGTCATGCCTTGACCTAAACACTCCACAATTTGTTGCTTCTCAGCAGCCGACACATCCTTTTTCTTTCCCATTTTGCCAGAAAATGTAGGCTGCTTAATAATGTGGGACAGCCTTCTTAAGTAGTCTTGCCTTTCATTGGACACACCTGCCAAACTAATTAGCACAGGTGTCTGCAATTGCTTACAGTGATATAAAGAGCCCTGACACACATCACCATCCATGAGTTTAACTGCCAAACAAAAAAATTCTTACCTTATCACTCCTAAACACTTTTTGCATAATAATTTGGAACACAGTGTATATGTTAAATAAAGGCTGCTGTGGCCAAAGTATCCACACTTAAGTGTCATGGTTTTTATTTTTATTGGTTATTTGGGTGGTGAGGATGAAGAAAATAGATGGTAAGGGGCAGATGATGCTGGTATTGTCACCGTATCGACAGTACCAAAGTCATGTTCTATGTGGATTTGGGAGCCATTTTTGCCTGTATTTTGCTGCACAACTGCTGCGTCACCATTCTATTGTTCCTTGGCCTTCAAATCCACCAAGGTCAACATCTTCAAGGAGTTTCTATGTTCTCTGGGTTTCCTTTCACACTCCTAAGACATACTAATAGGGAATTTAGATTGTGAGCCCCAATGGGGATGAGTATGAAAATGTCTGTAAAGCGCTGCAGAATATGATGGTGCTATATAAGCAACACATAATGGCTATAAGAGAAAAAGTTTAGAATTATAAATGGGTGAAAAGCGGAAAATGCAGTGACAAAATAGAATTAATAGGATGGCTTTAAGACTTTAAGAAAATTATGTTTCTTTTTCTAGAATGAGACTTTAGATTACAGATATCAAGTTATCACTTTTTTCAGCTTTCTATGACCTGCAAGTCCACATAGATGACTTAGGAGGGTTGATCCTACAGATTGCCTTTAATGTATACTGTAAAAAAACAACAACCTATTTTTCTAAAGTGGACTGTTCAAGTAAATATATGTTTTAGGAGGGATTTAGGACTGCCTTATGCTTTCACATATTTGTGCAGGTTTCTGTAATGGCAGTAGCTCAGGAGAAGTATGTAAGAACTTGGTTATGGTTACTGTAGTGAGTCGCCACTGGTTAAATTTTAGTTATTTTTTACCTTCTAGCTATTGGTCCTAATGTAAGAAACTAGCTCTGCTTCATGTGTTTCACATAATTCTAATTACTCCTGACTGGATTCAAAGGGCCCCGTAAATTGCACGTTCTGTTTTGTCTTCAAAGGGAATATTACAGAACAAAGTGAACGACAAAAACAAGAAGGATCTGTTGGGTCTGGGAGATCGGTATCAGACAGGCAGACAAAGTCACTAGTGGTGTTGGTGATGATGATGATGATGAAACTGCAGATGAAGGGGATTAATAACTGTTTGATTTGTAACTATATGGTAGTATTGGGTTAAATCGGCTAAATGGCATAGGCTGTGTACAACCCACTAAACCAAGGAGGTATTATAGCTGTCTATAAGGCAAGTGCTTTTGACAAAAATATTTAGAAAATGTCTAAAAAAAACCCCAAAATCTGATGGTAACATAACATTTACGAATGAAACCATAACCAATATGCTGAGTATGACTGCAAGGAGTGTAAGACACCAGCCCTTTTTAACAAGTCCTAGGCTGCATTGAAAGCCCCAACCTTTAAACGCGAGAGAAAAAACACCGACAACACCAATGTGGGTTACATCAACTTGTAAAAAGACATCACCAATCTCAGTCCATGCCCATTTTTTCTTTACTTTATCCCATTCTCCTACTCCGAAACCAAAGGCCAACCACTGCTGTACCGCGGGCCTTGCAAATATCATATTCGGGCATGGACGAAAACCGCCATGCTGTGACAACTTTTTAAAATGCAAATAACAAAATAACTTGTTATTATTGTTTTACAAAAACTAGGGAAGGGTTGTGAGATTGCACCACGCTCCCAGTAAGATTGTCAAATGGCTGTTGGCGCTTTTTCCTCCCTTTTAGACCCTAATATGCCCTACCCTTAACACTTGAGGCATCTGCATTTTTATTAAAGCCCTACTGAATCTCTTACAGTCCTAGGTCCTATTCTTATACAGTTCAGGGCCTGCTAGACATTTTTAGCTTTGAAAACACATAAATATGGGTAAAGAAGATACTAAAAGGGAATCTAACTGTAGAAGATTAAAGGAGTTGCCCACCACCCAACACCCGACACCCCCACTGATCAGCTGATAAGAGCTGCGGCAGCGACTAGACATAAAGAGTGCATGAAGTGGAACACAGCAGCTCTGTGCACAGTGTAGTTGCCTCTCCCAGGCACTGCACATCAGCTTCTGTTTGAATAGCATTTCGAAGAACATGTGTTAGAGTAACCCCAATGATAACATCTACAAGGGTCAGGACGAGGGGTAGGCAGGGTAGACACCTAGGGTTCTAATTCTTTCCTACCCAAGGGGTGCGCACGTTGAAAAAGTTGCTGAATTCTTACAGCTGCCCAGCACCTTCCTCCGGCCGCAGGCATTCACCTTCTGATGGCCAGGTTGCAGTCATACAGGTGAACAGTGTCAATTAGTCACTGATACCACTCACCGTCTGCACCCAGGGTGGCGTAACATCCTCACTGTAATCAACTCCCTGCTTCACCGAGAACTCCATCAGAATGCAGGCTACTTCTGACCTGAGCCCTGTTGGAGATGGCAGATGCATGGGATGTCAGGAGACCTGATGATATCACTGCCGTCACTGCCCACTGCTCCTCAAGATAGAAGAGGAGACGGCGGCAGCAGTGTACAGGGAGCTCTGATTAGGTGAATATAAGATTTTTTATATTTATTATTATATTATTTGACAAATAAATGAGGGCTGTGTGGGGCCATCAAATGAGGGGCTGAGGGGGACATCAAATGAGGGGCCGAAGGGGACATCAAATGAGGGGCTGTGAAGGACATCACGCATGGGGCTATGGGACATATCATAGTATATGAGTGGATGTGGTGACCATACTGTACAGGGCACTGTGGAGGACATTATACTGGGGACTGTGGTGACCATATTGGACAGGGGGCCATTGTGGGTATACTGTGTGGGGTGCTGTGGGGGACATTATACTGTATATAAGGAGTTTTGACATCCTAAAATATAGTACGTCGGGAATGAATATCTCTATTTGTTCCTCGGATTGTGTAAATGGTCCACAAACAATGAATGATTTTATATCTAACTTTGAAATTGCACTCCTTGTTAGCTCTCAACGCTAAAGTACATCACTGTCTTCTTCATTCTGGGTGGTGATGTAGTATACAGTGCCGTCATTAGGGCATTACTCCCCTTACTGTCATATGAGGCCCAGTGAGCAGAGGGGCCCCTGTGCTCACCACGCCACAGCAAACCAGGCCCCAGCGGAACTTCAGACACAAGTTCACTTGAAATATATAGCTGTGCGGAAGTCTTCCAGCATGGCAATAGTTAACAGCCGCCAGCCAATCATAGGTCGGCAGCTGACGTCAGCACCGATGTCGCCGGTGTATGATGTCCCTGCTGGCCTGTGAGTGGACCAGCGGCAAGGTAAGGGGAAACTTTTTTTCTTTTTACTTTTTTGTAAAGCCGCACTATGGGGGCAGAATTGGAGATCACATGGGGGCAGAATGGAGAGACATGGGAACAGAATGGAGAGACATGGGGGCGCAATGGAGACATGGGGCAGAATAGAGACAAATAGGGGCAGAATGGAGAGACATGGTGCAGAATGGAGAGATGACATGGGGCAGAATGGAGATGAGATGGGGTGGAATGGAGACATGGGGGCAGAATGGGAGATGACATGGGGCAGAATGCGTGATGAAATGCGGGCAGAATGGAGATGACATGGGGGCAGAATGGAGATGACATGGGGCAAAATGGAGACAAATAGGGGCAGAATGAAGACATGGGAAAAATGGAGAGATGACATGGGGGCAGAATGGAGAGACAACATGAGGGCAGAATGGGAGATGACATGTGGCATAATGGAGAGAAATGGGGGCAGGCTGGAGACAAATGGGGCAGGATGGAGACATATGGGGGCAGGATGGAGACAAATGGGGGCAGGATGGAAACAAATGGGGGCAGGATGGAGACATATGGGGGCAGGATGAAGACATATGGGGGCAGGATGGAGACATGGGGGCAGGATGAAGTCACATGGGGCCAGGATGGGAGAACACAAGGGACCAGGATAAAGACATGTGGGGTTCAGAATGGAGTATATATGTGAGCAAGATGTGGGACATTATTACTGTAGGGGCTATTTAATGGATATTATTACTGCTGTGATGTATTTCATTTCTGAGGATACTGTTTTCATTGAGGGGGTGGGGGGGTCCTGTTACTGTGCAGGGCGACACTGGTGTAGTGTAGAAGTTGGGGAAAAATTGGGGAATATGCTCTGGAAGCAGGCTCTAGATAACCATGTGTTATTTTCTGCAGTGATGAGTCCTGGCTGGAAGAAGTGATGGTGGTCTGTGCTGGATGAATAAGAAAAGCGAAGATGAAGGCCTTCAACTAAAGACGTCACCTGTGAATTAGTGTGTTACTTGAACACTGACACTATTCACTACATACTATACTCAAGGCTCCAGTATATAATGTTATTGGTGATTCCTATATTACCTGTATACTGACAATATATACAGAGCTCCTGTGTATAATGCCACTGATGAACACTGAATTACCTGTACACTGACACTTATACAGAGCTCCTGTGTATAACGTCACTGGTGATCATTGTATTACCTGTACACTATACACTGTATACAGAGTTCCTGTGTGTATAATGTCATTGGTGATCACTGTATTACCGGTACACTGACACTATATGCAGAGCTCCTGTGTATAATGTCACTGGTGATCCCTGTATTACTTATACACTGACACTATATACAGAGCTCCTGTGTATAATGTCACTGATGATCCCTGTATTACCTGTACACTTACACTATACACTGTATACCATGTACAGAGCTCCTGTGTATAATGGCACTTATGGTAATATTAGAATTGTGTCTTTTTTATTAATGATCAGTATTGTTGTATTCAGTTATTATGTGATGGTAATGTTATGATCTGCAACATGTACTAAGGAAAGAAAGAGGAAAGCTATCCCTACAGTAAGACTAAGCTGAATCCCTACGATGTAGCGGGCTGCCTGTTCCTAGCAAACAGACCCGCCTTAGTCCTCGGCTAGTCTGAACGAAGATCTATAACATGAGGGGAGGGGTCCCTAAAAGAACTAAGGACTGGAACAAAAAGGGACACCTCCTAAACAGAGAAGTTGTTGCAGAACACAAAAAGACAAACTGACAAAAAGGTACTAGAGGTCCCAGAAGGACCAAGCGAACTGACAGAGATAGGCACCAAAGCACCTGGCTAGCAAAACAGTCAAACAACACTGAAGTCCAGCAAAGCCAGAAGGGCGGAGCTGGAATATAAAGGCAGATGGTCACGTGACCGCAAAACACAAGATGAAAAAGAACAAACAGGATGGTTCTAACAGTACCCCCTCTTTTATGAGGATCCTCCGGATCCTCCAGGACCAGGCCTATCCAGAAACCTCTTGTGGAAAGCTGTAACAAGCCTAGGAGCAGAGACATCATCCGTCCTTACCCAGGAGACCAAAACCCTTCCAGGAGACAAGATACTGCAATCTCCCTCTATGCCATCTAGAATTCAAGATACGAGAAATTTCATATTCGCTGTCTTCCACCACAGGAGGAACTGTGACAGTGGCATCATTATCTTATACATCAGCCTTTTTCAACAAGGAAACATGAAACACAGGATTAATCTTCTAGGAAGTAGGGACATCCAACCTAACCGCAGATGGGTTAACAACCTGAAGCACTTTAAATAGACCCACAAACTTAGGACCCAGTTTTTTAGAGGGAATCCTCAACCGCAGGTTCTTTGAGAACAACCAAACCATGTCACCCACAGTAAACAAAACCTACTTACGTTTCCTGTCAAAATACTTCTTGGACTTCTTGTTAGCCTCTTGAAGGTTGCAATGTACATTAGTCCAAACTCTCTCCAAATCACCGGAAAAAATCTCCTTCTCCGGCACCGTGGACCCCAATTTGGAGAACGAACCAAAAGACGGATGTCTCCCAGTACAACAAAAAAAAGGAGAACACCCTGCAGAGGAGGATGTATGATTGTTAAGAGCAAATTCTGCGAGAGGCAGAAACTCAGACCACACCTCTTGATTGTCTTCCACAAAACAACGCAAAAACTGTTCTACATCCTGGTTCTTTCTTTCAGTCTGTCCATTTGACTCGGGAAGATACCCAGACGAAAATGACAAATGGACTCCCAAGCTGTCACAAAAAGCATGTCAAAAGCGAGCCACAAACTGAGGTCCTCTATCAGAAACAATATCCGTGGGAACGCCATGGAGCTTGACAATCTCCTTAACAAACAACTTAGCGAGTGTCTTGGCGCAGGGAAACTTAATGAGTGGAATCAAATGACACATCTTGCTAAAACGGTCCATGACCACCCAGATGACAGTAAAACCCTCGGACACAGGAAGATTAGTAATAAAATCCATTGTGAGATGCGTTCAAGGCACACTAGGAACCTCCAGAGGGCAAAGCAACCCCGCAGTAGGAGTATGTGAAGCCTTTGACCTAGCACACACCGTACATTGACGCACCCACTTGATGACTTCTTTCTGCCATCTAGGCCAACAAAAACTGTGACTGATAAGTTTCTTAGTCTCCAAAATTCCTGGATGACCTACCAACCCAGACTCATGACACTCCACAAACAAATCTCTCCTAAAGGTTCTAGGCACGAACAACCTCCCATGGGGAGTGTTAGATGGAGCATCATCTTGAGCTTTCAGAATCCCATTCTCCAAAACGGAGTCCAATGCCGCCACCACAACTCCTTTCTGTAAAATGCTCTGTTCCTCCTCGGCATCGACCATAGGAGAGAAGCTGCGAGATAAAGCATCGGCTTTAACATTCTTAGTACCAGGGATATAGGTAACAGAAAAATGAAACCGAGAAAAAAAAAGTGCCCACCTAGCTTGATGGGCATTCAAGCGCTTGGCAGCATCCAGATAGATCAAATAATTATGATCTGTGAAAACCTGAATAGGAAATCTAGCGCCTTCCAAAAAATTACGCCAATATTCAAACACGAGTTTAATAGCCAACAACTCTTGATTTCCAACATCATAATTCTGTTCGGTTTCCGAAATTTTTTTCGAAAAGAAGGCACAAGGATGTACTCCATTCCTGTTCTCCTGAGACAAAACTGCTCCGACCCCCACCGATGAAGCATAGACCTCGACCAAAAAAGGCTTGGTCTCATCAGGCTGCATAAGGATAGGGGCAGAACTGAACCTCTCTTTGAGATACTCAAACGCTTCTGGTGAATAAATCAAAATGTCATCCAAATACACAACCACATTCTTACCAATCAAAGGTCTCAGGATGTCATTAATAAGGTTCTGAAAAAATGCAGGTGCATTGGTAAGACCAAAAGGCATCACCAGATTCTCAAAATGACCTACAGGAGTGTTAAAAGCAGTTTTCCATTCATCACCCTCCTTAAATCGTAACAAATTGTATGCCCCCCGGAGATCAATTTTAGAGAACCACTTGGCCCCCACTAACTGGTTAAACAAGTCAGGAATTAACGACATGGACGCAAACCCCCGTCCTTTTTTTTAGCAAAGAAAAATCCAACTTCCACAGGCGACTTAAAAGGTCTAATGTGACCAGCAGCCAGGCTAGTCTGTATGTACTCCTTCCAAGGCCTTTCTTTCAGGGATAGTTAGATTAAACAAGTGACTCTTGGGAAGAGTAGCTTTCGGAACAAACTCAATGGCGCAATCATAATCCCTGTGAGGAGGTAAAACTTGCGACTCCTCCTCCGAAAAAACCCTCCAAAAATCTTGAATAGGTACCGGTAATTCCCCTTTTTCCACAGCCGCAATGCAACCATTACAATATTTATCATAGCACTTCGGACTCCAAGACTTAATCACATTAGTAGACCAGTCCAGTAAAGGATTGTGCAGTTTTAACCAAGGCAAACCTAGAACGACCGAAGAGGGTTAATTATCTAATACAACCAAGTCCAAAATTTCTTGGTGAACTCCATTGATAGTGAGGGGAAATGCAGCAACCTTGTGAGTAATACATTTCAAGGAAGTGTTATCAATTGCAATCACAGAAATAGGTGATGACAAAGGTTTGGATTTCAATTTAAGTTTTTCCAAAAACCCTTTATCAATCACATTAAGTGTTGAATCACAATCCACAAATACCTGAAATTCAATCAAATTTTCCTGCAAAGTAGTACTCCCAGAAAGAAATACTCCTGCAGAGCATAAACAAGCTATACGGGCGTACCTGACCTTTTTTTTTCTTTACTAAAACGAAGCTCACAATACTTAATCAAATGGTCAGCTTTACCACAATAAAGACACAATCCCTCGGCGACCCTCCAGTCTCTTTCCAGAGAGCAGAGTGAACCTCCATCGGTTCTCCGCCGTCTGAGCAGATTTTCTGGGGACTAGGACCTGGCATTACAGGAGTCTTTACCTCATTCACCCCGGACCTCAGCCTCCTACCCACACGAACAGCTAACTGCATGGCATCCTGCAGAGTCTCAGGTGCGGGAAATGCAATTAGCAAATCCTTAACCCTTTCACTCAGACCAGCAAGAAATAAACATTTCAGAGCAGGATCATTCCATTTAACTTCTGAAGCCCATCTTCTAAAGTGTGTGCAATAATTTTCAACATCACCTGACCCCTGATTCAAACGCCTGAGTTCTGCCTCAGCGGATGAGATTCTATCAGGATCATCATATAATAGCCCCATAGCAGAAAAAAATTCTTCTACCAACCTTAAACATGAATAATTAGGTTGGAGAGAAAAGGCCCACCCCTGTGGTTCATTGTGCAAAAGTGACATAATAAAACCAATGCACTGTGATTCATTCCCAGAGGACCTTGGTCTCAAATGAAAATATAATAAACAAGCATTTTTAAAGGAAAAAAAATCTTGCTGTTTACCATAAAAACCATCAGGCAGTCCTACCTTGGGTTCCACAAAATGCGCTCCAGAACAGCTACTCACGTGTTGCTGGAGCTCGACCACCTCCAGAGAATATCCCTGCAAGCGTTGAGCCAAATCCTGGATGGAAACCATACTGATCCCCGAATTTCTTTCCTTTTAGTTTTTTGGGCTGGTCTTACTGTTATGATCTGCAACATGTACTAAGGAAAGATAGAGGAAAGCTATCCCTACAGTAAGACTAAGCTGAATCCCTACGATGTAGCGGGCTGCCTGTTCCTAGCGAACAGACCCGCCTTAGTCCTCGGCTAGTCTGAATGAAGACCTATAGCATAAGGGGAGGGGTCCCTAAAAGAACTAAGGACTGGAACAAAAAGGAACACCTCCTAAACAGAGAAGTTTTGCAGAACACAAAAAGACAAACTGACAAAAAGGTACTAGAGGTCCCAGAAGGACCAAGTGAACTAACAGAGATAGGCACCGAAGCACCTGGCTAGCAAAACAGTGACACAACACTGAAGTCCAGCAAAGCCAGAAGGGCGGAGCTGGAATATAAAGGCAGATGGTCATGTGACCGCAAAACACAAGATGAAAAGGAACAAGCAGGAGGATTCTAACAGGTAATATGTGGTCTGGCCATGGTGTGTCAGTATTTGTTCCTTGTACAGTGGGTACGGAAAGTATTCAGACCCCTTTAAATTTTTCACTCTTTGTTTCATTGCAGCCATTTGGTAAATTCTAAAAAGTTCATTTTTTTCTCATTAAAGTAAACTCTGCACCCCATCTTGACGAAAAAAACAAACAGAAATGTAGAAATTTTTGCAAATTTACTAAAAAAGTAAAACTGAAATATCACATGGTCATAAGTATTCAGACCCTTTGCTGAGTATTGAGTAGAAGTAACCTTTTGAGCTAGTACAGCTATGAGTCTTCTTTGGAATGATTCAACAAGTTTTTCACACCTGGATTTGGGGATCTTCTGCCATTCTTCCTTGCAGATCCTCTCCAGTTCCATCAGGTTGGATGGTGAACGCTGGTGTATAGCCATTTTCAGGTCTCTCCTGAGATGCCCAATTGGGTTTAGGTTAAGGCACTGGCTGAGCCAGTCAAGAATGGCCACAGAGTTGTTCTGAAGCCACTCCTTTATTATTTTAGCTGTGTGTTTAGGATCATTGCCTTGTTGGAAGGTGAACCTTCGGCCAAGTTTGAGGTCCAGAGCACTCTGGAAGATTTTTTCAACCAGTCGTCCTGTCCCTGCAGCTGAAAACACCCCCATAGCATGATGCTGCCACCACCATGTTTCACTGTTGGGATTGTATTGGGCAGGTGATGAGCAGTGCCTGGTTTTCTCCACACATACCACTTAGAATTATCACCAAAAAGTTCTATCTTCGTCTTATCAGACAGAGAATCTTATTTCTCATAGTCTGGGAGTCCATCATGTGTTTTTGAGCAAACTCTATGCGGGCTTTCATAGGTCTTACACTAAGGAGAGGCTTCTGTCAGGCCACTCTGCCATAAAGGCCTGACTGGTGGAGGGCTGCAGTGATAGTTGACTTTGTGGAACTTTCTCCCATCTCCCTACTGCATCTCTGGAGCTCAGCCACAGTGATCTTGGAATTCTTCTTTACCTCTCTCAACAAGGATCTTCTCCCACGATTGCTCAGTTTGGCTGGACGGCCAGGTCTGGGAAGACTTCTGGTGGTCCCAAACTTCTTCTATTTAAGGATTATGAAGGCCACTGTGCTCTTAGGAACCTTGAGTAATGCAGAAATTCTTTTATAACCATGGCCAGATATGTGCCTTGCCACAATTCTGTCTCTGAGCTCCTTGGGCAGTTCCTTTGAGCCCATGATTCTCATTTGGTGTGACATGCACTGTGATCTGTGAGGTCTTATATAGACAGGTGTGTGCCTTTCCAAATCAAGTCATATCAGTTTAATTAAACACAGCTGGACTCCAATGAAGGAGTAGAGCCATCTCAAGGAGGATCACAAGGAAATGGACAGCATGTGACTTAAATATGAGTGTCTGAGCAAAGGGTCTGAATACTTATGACCATGTGATATTTCAGTTTTTCTTTTTCAATAAATTTGCAAAAATGTCTACATTTCTGTTTTTTTTTCAGTCAAGATGGGGTGCAGAGTGTACTTTAACCCTTCTCTGACGTGTGACCTAATAGTACGTCATGGTGACCTGGGTCAATTGGACTAATGACGTACTATTAGGTGATATGGCGATCGCGCCCGCACACAAGCGGTGCGGGGCGATCGCCGCCGGGTGTCAGCTGATAGTCACAGCTGACACCCGGTGCTATGTGCTGGGAGCGGTCCTGCAAGGCGCCCAGCACGTTAACCCCCTCAATGCTGCGATCTAAGTCGATCGCAGCATTGCGGTGGCAAGGGGAGGTGATCAGGATACTCACCTTCTCTCTCGGCCTCCAGCGCTGTCTGCCGCGGCTTCCCGGATGTTACCATGATGACCCGATGTCGTCATGACAACATCCGGATCACCAGACAGCAGGAAGATATTTTGGT
The DNA here is from genome assembly GCF_046119375.1 of Phyllobates terribilis. Lineage (NCBI taxonomy): Eukaryota > Metazoa > Chordata > Amphibia > Anura > Dendrobatidae > Phyllobates > Phyllobates terribilis. The sequence goes on along the minus strand of NW_027362768.1, from coordinate 85,269,205 downwards.
CATGTGGAGTGCATGACCAAAATATCTTCTGCATCTGCAGCACTGACAGCCTGTATAGCACAGGGATAGCACCATCCTGTGCTATAGCATTCCTGTGCTATACAGGCGATCAGAATAAAAAAAATTAAAGTCCCATAGTGGGACACAGAATAAAAGTCCAAAAAGTGTTAAAAAAATGAAAAAAAAATTGTAAAAATATTAAAATATTAAAACATAAATTAAAAAAATACTCCACCAAAAATCAAAATATAATCTACCCATCAATAAATATTATTATGAAAAAAACTAACAAGCAATAAAAGTACACATATTTGGTATCGCAGTGTCCGGAACGACCTGACCTATAAAACTGTCCCACTAGTTAACCCCTTTAGTGAACACGGTAAAACAAATAAATAAAAAATGAAGCAAAAAACAATGCTTTATCATCATACTGCCAAACAAAAAATGGAATAACACGCGATCAAGAAGACGAATATAAATAAAAATGGTACCGCTGAAAACGTCATCTTCTCCAGCAAAAAACAAGCTGCCATACAGCTCCATCAGCCGAAAAATAAAAAAGTTATAGCTCTCAGAATAAAGCAATGCAAAAAAATATTTTTTTCTATAAAATAGCTTTTATTGTGTAAAAGCGCCAAAACATAGAAAAACAATATAAATGTGGTACCGGTGTAAACGTTCTGACCAGAAGAATAACGCTGTCTTATCAATTTTACCACACATGGAACAGCATAAAAAAAACATAAAAACAATTCTGGTATTGCTGTTTTTTGTGTATTCTGCCTCCCAAAAATCGGAATAGAAAGCGATCAAAAAATGTCAAGTGCCTGAAAATGGTACCAATAAAAACGTCAAGTCATCCCGCAAAAAAATAGCCTTCACATGACTCTGTCGACCAAAATATGGAAAAATTATAGCTCTCCAAATATGCCAATGCAAAAACTAGATTTTACAAAAAAATGAGTCTTTTAGTGTGCGACAGCTGTCAATCATAAAAACCCGATATGATTCTGGTATCTCTGTAATTGCACCGACCCGAAGAATAAAGTCGTCTAATCACTTATACCGCATGAGGAACGGCGTAAAAAATAAACTCTAGAGTTAGGGTTAGGCTTGTGCCAGGGTTAGGGTTGGGTTAGGGTTGGGCTAGGGTTAGGGTTGGGCTAGGGTTACAGTTAGGGTTGGGCTAGGGTTAGAGTTAGGGTTGGGCTAGGGTTGGGGTTGGGGCTAGGGATTTTTTTCATAAGTAAAAAAAAAAAAGACGACGATATGGCGACTAGTGTTGAGCTCAAGTGCTCGCTACTTGAGTTTGCATCGGGTGCTCGGGTATGCACTGAGTATCGCTGGTGCTCAAGTGGCATGCTCGAGTCTTCACCCCATATGCATCATGGCCAAAAAACCCTCGCAGGGATTGCCTGCCATGCACGATCGATCCCCGCATGTTTTTTTTGGGTGTCTAATAACCATGAAACATGCGAGCGGGGACTCGTGCATGTCACTTGAGCATGCGCGATACATGGTGCATACCCGTGTACCTGATGCAAACTCAAGTAGCGAGCACTTGCACTCAAGACTAATGACAACTTATTCAATATGATGACCTAATGTTATCAAATTCTGTGTCGTACCTCTATAAAATCCTTGAGGTGTGTAGTTTCCAAAATGGGGTCACTTGTGGGGGGTTTCCACTATTTAGGCACATCAGGGGCTCTCCAAACGCGACATGGCGTCCGCTCTCAATTCCAGCCAATTTTAGTGCTCCTTCCCTTCTGAACTCTGCCGTGTGCCCAAACACTGTATTTTCCCAACATATGGGGTATTGGCGTACTCAGGAGAAATTGCACAATAGTATTGGGGGTCCATTTTCTCCTCTTACCCTTGTGAAAATAAAAAAATTGGGGCTAAAACATTATTTTTGTGGAAAAAGTTAGATTTTTAATTTTCAAGGCTCCAAAATTCTGTAAAGAACTTGAGGGTTCAGGGTGCTCACCACACATCTAGATAAGTTTCCTGAGGGGTCTAGTTTCCAAAATGGTGTCACTTGTGGGGTTTTTCCTCTGTTTAGGCACATCAGGGGCACATCTGCTAAGTATTCAAGCAAATTTTACATTCAAAAGGTCAAATGGTGCTCCTTACCTTCCGAACCCTGCCGTGCACCCAAACAGTGGTTTTCCCCCACATATGGGGTCTCTGCTTACTCAGGAGAAATTGCACAGCAAACTGCATGGTGCAATTTCTTTTGTTACCCTTATGAAAGTGCAAAATTGGGGGCTGAAAAACATTTTTGTGGGAAAATGTGAAAATGTTATTTTTACGGCTCAATGTTCTAAACTTCTGTGAAGCACCTGGGGGTTCATGGTGCTCACCACACATCTAGATAAGTTCCCTGAGGGGTCTAGTTTCAAAAATGGTGTCACTGGTGGGGGGTTTCCACTGTTTAGACACATCAGGAGCTCTCCAAACGCAACATGGCATCCGCTAATCATTCAAGCAAATTTTACATTCAAAAAGTCAAATGGCGCTCCTTCTCTTCCAAGCTCTGCCATGCGCCCAAACAGTGGTTTTCCCCAACATATGGGGTATCGGCATGCTCAGGAGTAATTGCACAACAAATTGCATGGTGCAATTTCTCCTGTTACCCTCATGAAAATGCAAAATTGGAGGCTGAAAAACATTTTTGCTGCAAAAATGTGAAAATTTTATATTTACGGCTCAATGTTCTAAACTTTTGTGAAGCACCTGGGGGTTCAAGGTGCTCACCACACATCTACGTAAGTTCCCTGAGGGGTCTAGTTTCCAAAATGGTGTCACTTGTGGGGGATTTCCACTTTTTAAGCACATCAGGGGCTCTCCAAACGCAACATGGCATCCGCTAATTATTCAAGCAAATTTTACAATCAAAAAGTCAAATGGCGCTCCTTCCATTCCGAACCCTGCCGTGCGCCCAAATAGTATGGGGTATCTGCGTTCTCAGGGGAAATTGCACAACAAATTTTGGGGTCCATTTTTTCTTGTTACCCCTGCCAAAATAAAAAAAATTGGGTCTAAAGTAACTTTTTTGTGAAAAAAGTTAAATGTTAATTTTTTTCTTCCACATTCCAAAAATTCCTGTGAAGCACCTGAAGGGTTAATAAAGTTCATGAATGTGGTTTTGAGCACCTTGAGGGGTGCAATTTTTAGAATGGTGTCACTTTTGGGTATTTTCTGTCATAAAGACACCTCAAAGTGACTTCAAATGTGATGTGGTCCCTAAAAAAATGGTTTTGTAAATTTTGTTGGAAAAAGGAGAAATCGCTGGTCATCTTTTAACCCTTATAGCTCCCTAATAAAAAAAATGTTGGTTCCAAAATTGTGCTTATGTAATGTAGACATGTGGTAAATGTTATTTATTAACTATTTTGTGTGACATGTCTCTCTGATTTATGGGCATAAAAATTCAAATTTTGAAAATTGCAAAATTTTTTACATTTTCGCCAAATTTCAATTTTTTTCACAGATAAACGCAAGTGATATCGAAGAAATTTTACCACAATCATGAAGTACAATATGTCACGAAAAAACTATCTCAGAATCATGGGGATCCATTGAAGCGTTCCAGAGTAATTACCTCATAAAGTGACAGTGGTCAGAATTGTAAAAATTGGCCCAGTCATTAACGTGCAAACCACCCTCGGGGGTAAAGGGGTTAATGAGAAAAAAAATGAACTTTTTAGAATTTACCAAATGGCTGCAATAAATCAAAGAGTGAAAAATGTAAAGGGGTCTGAATACTTTCCGTACCCACTGTATGTGGCATTATTTGATCACTATGTGATGGTAATATGTAGTCTGGTTATGGTGTGATGATGTTTGTCCCTTGTATGTGGTATTATTCGGTCACTATGTGGTGATAAGTGGTCTGGTCATGGTGTGGTGATATTTGACCCTTGTATGTGGTATTATTGGTAATTTTTAAAAAATGTATTTGACACATTCCCTTAAAGAAAAATAAAGAAAAATATATCTAAAGAGAGTATTGGGTATTATCCGAAATGTTTAATAGGTTAGAGTAGAGAATGGCCCGGCCAGAAGAGTCTACCTAGTCGTGGTGGCGGCTTAAAAAACTTTTGGCCAAAACAAAAGCTGCTGGCTGCGTATGTGATATGGTTCAATGAGAACTGTTAATGTGTGATTGGTGAGGATATGGTGCAGGAGTGGAGTTTTTCCAAGAGTGGGCGGTGGAACTGTGAAAGGTACGAGGGTTGGTGTCGGAGCTGGGGTGGAGGCGGAGCCTGGGCAGAGTGTCAAGGGAACCCAAAAATTTTGCCAGTATGGGGCCCTGAAATTCCTGCTGGCAGCCCTGGTAGTATACACACAATGCTGAAGGATATGGAAAATCTGGTTCATCAAAAATCCCAAGCCTCCAATTCCCCCTGCAAGGCAAAAATAAGACCTTTTAATATACTCACCTATGGGGTGGTCCGGTCCGATAGGCATCTCTGATCTTGATCCAGCGCCTCCTCTCTTGCGATGCCATCCTCTTTCTCTGCATTTTGTGGATGTTCCATAGAAAACAGAGAAGGAGGATGACATCGCAAGAAGAGAGGAGATGCCGGATGAAGACCAGCGATGCCCATCGGAGCAGACCGTACTGACAGTAGGGGAGTATTAAAAGTTTTGTTTTTTTTGCCTTTCAGGGCAAATTGGAGTCATATATACAGCATATTAGAATGTGTCACATGGGGCTGAAAGGTGGTGGCCGTAGGTTATATGGGAAAATTCTGGTGACAGGTTTCCCATTAAAGCACATAATGCACCAAGTGTCATCTTTATGTGCTTTCTGTTCGAGCAATGAAATATTGCAAAATGAAATAAGCATAAATATACAAACCAGGTACCAGTTTTAGGAAAGAAAACATAAACTTTTTGCCAAAATGTATCGTCTAAAAATGTACTGACTCGACTAAAATAGTGTATGCCACTGATATCTTATAAGATAGAAAATACTGCAGTTTTAAAATCTGGTGCACGCTTCCCAACCTGAAAACTAATGGACTTGTCAATATCTACATCCGTATGCCATCTGATTTTTATGGATACACTACCATTCTGTAGCATAGAACACTGTAAATGGTCTTGTAAATGATTTCAGAATAATAGTTGCAGAGAAAAAAACGCATTGCATACGGATGTCATACGGATGCTAGGTGAGAGAAATCCCATTGTCCTCTCATGAAAATCGCATGACAATTGCATGACACTTGCATGGCACTTGTCCTTTTTTTCCGTCCAGAATACGGAACGTTTTTTTTCTCACATATGGCTTTGAGCCCTCAGGGCTCAAACTCATATGCGAGGAAAACGGATGAGTGCAATCCGCTAAAAAATCGGATTCCACTCTGACCAATGTGATTCTATGAGGAACAGCACATCTGGGATTTATTTCTCAGCTCAAATTGGACTGTGAAAAAAATAGCAGCATGCTGCGTATTGCTGCGTATCTCGGACGAGACTCGCCAATGCAAGTCAGTGGGTGCGATAAAAAAAACGGATGGCATACGGACCATCCGTATGCAGTCCGTTTTTTTACAGAAAATAGAGAAATGGAAAAAAATCACACAAATCATCCCATGACAGGAAGTGACAGGAAGTTTGGAAGCCACCCATAAAGCACCTGTCAGCAATCGGTGCATGAGACACACCTCTCTTTTGTAAAGTTACCATGTCTCATGTGATAAATGTGGAGATGCTGTTGCTTTTGGTTCAGGAGCGACCTGAACTCTGGGATCCTAGTGACTCCAGTTACCAGAATTGACTAGTGAAAGGCGTATCCTAGACCAATATTTGCTGGCAATTATTACCAAATTATGCAGACTGCTCCCCCGATGTGCAAATGGGAATGAGTAAGTAAAGTTTCCTCCTATATGAATTTTACTATGTTATTTTTTTTTAAATATCCTTTTGTCGTGTTTGTGTTTAGCTTTTTCCTTTGCTACTGGTGGCTCTTCTATTGTGGTCTGCACAGTAGTGTAATTAGATTTGTAATTGTATAAATGTTCTTTTATAATGCAGTGAATGATGTTACCCGGAGATGGTGGAGCTGTCGGGATCCATACAGTAGGTGGCGGCAGCATTGGCAGCAGAGTGGTTCCGGAGCAAGTAAAAAAAGGCCCTACCTGTATACAAGCTGCTTACATTTTTTAGCCCCCATCATGGACTTAAGACCGTAAGTAATGTTTTGTGTGCCACATTCTTGTTTATATAAATATTATATTTTTTTGCGTCTAAAGAAAAAGCTACTACATATTTTTCAAATTATATATAGAACTGAATCCAACATCCAGGAAAGGGACACAGGCTCTAAGGCAGAGGCAGGACCATCCTAACCTGCGGAACAATGACCATCTGAGTAAGATGTTCCTGGGCCATCAGAGGAGGAAGGTCATGGGCCAACAAACCTATCACAGGATGCAGCTCAGCAGGAAGAGCAGGCCAGGAGTAGCGGTCCAACATTGCCCCTAGAAACCTCGCCCCAAGCATCAACAATCCCATGGTAACTGCGCAGAAGGGGAGATGCCCACAACATCGCTATAAGGAGGCAAATTGATAGCTGTGTTATGGACTATATTGGGCGAACAATTTCTGATGATGGCGAGGAAGCATTCTGTCGCAGTTTGGCCCAACATCTTCACCAAATTCCAACAGAATTAAGCCTTGACACAAAAATCTCACTCCTTCACGTCATCCATACCGCCATCCCACCAAATAATCCCAGGCAGCTTTTTGCTGACATAGAGAGACATTGTCAACAGCAGTCTCAGAGCCACCATGCAGCCATCTCTGGGTCTGCTCATGTGACTGCAAGGACACAGTCACAACCAGCTCCCTCAAATCTCCCACCTCCTGAGTCACCTCACACATCTTCCACTGTGCCTCCTACTTACTCAGTGCAACATCATCCGAGTGTGGAAGGTCCAAATGTCAGCCAGCATGCCACCATAGACCACCCACCATCCACAGTGTCTCTTTTATTAGGGGCTTATAACCCCACTGCCTTCAATCATCCCTTCACACATACTCAGCCACCATATGCTCCATCCCAAACACAATATGGCCAACAATCCCACTATGGGGCAAAATACAGCCAAGGCAATGTAGTTTTCCAGGGTGAAAGCTGGCATCACGGCCCATCCCACAAACTCCCATATTGCTCACCACACTCAAACATCATACCGCCAACAGCCACAGGAACCTGGTTGGTATTATTATGGTCTGCTGGTCCCCTCTCACCAACAACCAATACCAACTCAGCACAACCCCCAGCAACCAGAGATGCAGGCCAAAGCACCCTTCCAGAAAACGTATCCAATCACCCTTCCTCATCCACATCACATCATTCTTTGTTGGATTTGAAATGTTTTTTATTGTTTTATTAACACAAACATCGCCAGCGTTGGCTAGTTCTTAGTTATGCCAAAATCAAGGCTGCATTTTCTTTATATTTTGTCAAAAATTAAAGTAAGGTTTGTTTGTATCATAAAAATCAGACGTTATTTTGCAAACACTTTCTGTCAGCATGTTTTTTCAAAATAACACAAAAACATAGTATGATTATTAAAATCCTCAAAATCAATACAAATATAACAATATACATCATAGGCAAACATTTTCTTGCAAGGGTATGGATCTCTCAGGTGTCATAAAATAATCCACAAGTAGTTCATGGACTCTGAGACCTGAAAGAACACTGCGACTGGGCAAAGCCTGTGCAATTTGACCAGGATTGTTAGCCAATCCTCCCTCAGCATCCACAGACACAGGCAAATCGTGGATAGGGGTAAAATTATGTAGGATTACACAGATCTTAATGACACCGTTAACATTTTGCTCTCTTAACTGGAGGGCACTAAGCAATACCTTCCATTTAGCGGTCAAAATGCCAAAGGCACTTTCAACTGGACGCCGTGCCCAAGTAAGTCTGAAATTAAAGATCCTACGATGTCGGTCAAGACTCCGCCGAGGATAAGGTCTCATGATATAACGCGTCACTTGAAATGCCTCATCAGCAACTATCACGAAAGGAATTGGCTGACCAGCTGCAGCAAGAAGATTCCGTAGGGGTGGCACACCAATTTGATTGTCCCGAAGCTGCCGACCAATTAAGGAATCTCCAGTTCTTCCATAGGCCCCAATATCTACAATTATAAAATTGTAGTTGCTGTCAACTAATGCCAACAGCACTACAGAAAAAAATGCTCATAAATGTAGTATTGGGACTCTAAGTTTGGCAGCTTCTTGACACGGATGTGCTTCCCATCTAAGGCACACAGAACATTTGGGAAATTACATGTCTGGCACATCCCATTTGCGATGTGTTCCAAGTGTTCAGGGGCAAAACTTTCTCCTTTAGGCGCTCCCAGATTTGTGAACAGGTGTGCTTCACTATATTGGAGACGGTAGTTCGTCCAAGGAGAAAATCCAAATGGAGGGCAGCATATGACTCTCCCGTGGCTAGAAACCTAAAATGAAAATTTTGGAAAAAAATAAGGTAAATTATACATTGGAATGCCAAATATACTTGAAGTGTTAGTACGAATTTACAGGTTATAGAGTTTAATCCATGACAACACATGCTAAGTCAAAAATTCAAACATAAACATTTAAATAAGTTTCAAATATGTGAAATAAGTATAATTAAATACCGCAGGGTAACCAGAAGCCTTTCTTCTGAAATACATGTGCAAAAACAGGACGTTTGGCAAGTTATTACTGGACGAAGTAAAATGTCATAGGTCTGCAGTGACATTCTGGTGTAGGCCTTACATTTGTCAGGATTCCTGCCTAGATGTCCATACAGCCTGGAAAAATGCCCTCTTGCAGGACGCTGGGTGAGGAGTGGATGCACCCAAAATCTTCTCCGCCTCCTCGGAGCAACAACAGGGAAATATCCAACCCCATAATGGCGGGATAACACCCAATTGAACAGGAGCTCCTCGGTAGGATCCAAACTGAGATTCCTAGCAGCCATTCTTCCTTGGAAAAATCTGACAATTCAATCCTGAAGAATATATGGATGTGCTCAGCATCACACATGTTGATAAAGGGGTTTATATAGGGATAGCACACTGCAATTCCCTACAAATCAAGGTTGATTGTTGTGATGAAAGCCGGCCGGTGGGTGCAGCTCTCTGGCGCCCCCTTACCTCTCAGGTCAGTCAAGGTACTGCACCTAGAGAAAGTAGTGCCAGGAAGCTGCAACCAGCGCAGGGAACACGGTAGTGTGTTATCCCTTCAACGTCACTAAACCGTAACGTCACTACACAGCACAACTCGCTAGCGCCCTCTTAGCCTCAGGTCAGTCAAGGAACTGCACCTAGGATAAGCGGTCGCCAGGGAGACTGTCCTGTAACCTACTGGGTATCGGGGCCCTCTGTAGTGAGGGCGGTATACATATCTTCCTTGGCCGCGCCAGGAATATATATATCTGAACCTCCGACCGTCACTACCAGCCTTCCCCAATCCCCAGTTGGTATGCTGCCACCAGTCCCTATTTTAGATATACGCCCAGTCCGTGAATGGGCCTATATCGGGTCAGGAACCAACCCTGGGTAGCGTTTTTGGCTTGAGCCGAGCTCACACGGACGTGCGTTCGTTATGCAGAATAAAAGGCAGGCCCACAATTACTTGAGGTAATTGATTATAATAATACACTAGATACACGATATACAACTAAATATACACAGGTATAAGGTCAGGCTAAACTATACAACAATGGAATACAACACACAGAATCACCACAGCATATCAGTTACCGGTTTCTTGATTTTCTTGTGACGCAGGGAGAGGATTCTGCGATCGCAGGCACGGTTCTTTGTTACAGGCTGAGGCCTACCACCGCATGGTCAAACTGCTCCTCCCCTTGGTGGCCTCAGCTGGTGCTCAGATGTTCAGCACACCACTCTTGGGTCAAGACTGACTTGTCTCTTGTCTGTCCTGCTATCTTACCTGCCCCGTCCCGCCCACTGCTGGTGAGGTCAGCTGGCTCAGTCTCCACCCTCAGGTCTAACTTCGATCAGAAGCCCAAATTCTATGGAACCCAATAACTTCTTCTGGGATGGTCTCATGATACCCCCAGGGGTTCCCATGGATTCGGGCCGCCGTAACCGACCTTTTGATATCAATTATGATACCATACGGTCCTCAGGAATGGCTCCGCGCTATATCTTGGCTTCCAGAGCACGTACAAACGTCTACCGCGGAGGCTTGTGTGCGCAATGGCTCCGGGACGCCGTGATATTTTTTTATTGGCCCATCCCACGCAACATGCGTGTACTATTCATGTTTCTATATCTTATGCCTCCATGCTTGTGACAGACAAAGAAACTAGTCCTATGGGACAAATGGTCAGGTACAGATAGACGAAGCACCCCCCCCTGCTGGCTGTGTTTCCTCTCGAAGTCTTTGAAGCTCCTAGCATTCAAGTGTTAAGTAGGCTTCTTATCTTACAGGAGCCTGGATGGGGGGAAACTATCTAGTTGACGTTTTAACAGAAGGTCCCAAGGGTGGGGGCTGCTGAAGTGTGGCCATCCCTGGATATGATTTATCATTACCAAGATGGCGGCTACAGGTTCATCACACCTCCCCCTATACGAGGGCGCGAGGGGGTAGCACATTCCTGTGTTCCCCCGTGCGTCCTTCTGCACCCTCCCCTTGCCGGGATAACCCGTCAGCGTTACCGTGGTCACGGCCTCTTCTGTGGCGAATGGAGAAGTGGTACTGCTGGAGAGCGAGGCTCCAGCGTAGCAACCTGCCATTCGACCCAGAGACCGTGTGTAACCAGCTGAGGGGGTTGTGGTCCGTCTCCACGGTGAAATGGCTCCCGTACAAGTAGGGCTGCAGACGCTGCAGGGCCCATACAATTGCCAGGCATTCTTTTTCCACCGTGGAGTAAGCCACCTCCCGGGGCAGTAGCTTCCTGCTCAGGTACAAGACAGGATGTTCCTGGCCTGTCGTGTTGACCTGACTTAGCACAGCACCGAGGCCAAAGTCACTGGCGTCGGTCTGTACCACAAACGGCCGGTCGAAGTCGGCAGCTTGCAGTACAGGGGAGCTACTTAGGGCGGCCTTGAGTGCCCCGAAAGCTGTCTCGCAGGCGACTGTCCAGTCGACTGCGACGGGCAGCTTCTTCTTGGTGAGGTCCGTCAGGGGCTTGGCCAGGGTGCTATAGTGTGGGACGAACCTCCTATAGTACCCGGCGGTCCCCAAGAAGGACATCACCTGCTTTTTGGTCCTAGGAGTGGGCCAGGATGCGATGGCATCCACTTTCCCCGGTTCTGGCTTCAGAACCCCCCCGCCTACCCGGTGACCCAGGTAGAGGACCTCACTCATGCCCAGCTGGCACTTTTCCGGCTTGATGGTCAAGCCTGCCCGGTGGATCCGACCGAGCACCTGCCGCAGGTGCTCTAGGTGATCCTCCCAAGTGGGACTGAAGACTGCAATATCGTCCAAGTACGCAGCCGCGTACCCTTCAAGTCCCTCAAGCAGCGTATTGACCATCCGCTGAAAAGTGGCAGGGGCATTCTTCATGCCGAATGGCATCACTGTGGACTCGTACAGTCCAAAAGGGGTGATAAAGGCAGAGCGTTCCCTTGCCGCGGGGGTCAGAGGAATCTGCCAGTACCCCCGGCTCAGATCCATGATGGTCAGGTACTTAGCCCCGGCCATCCGATCGAGCAGGTCATCGATGCGTGGTATGGGGAACGCATCGGTGGCCGTTACAGCGTTGAGCCCCCGGTAGTCCACGCAGAACCGTGTAGTTCGGTCCTTCTTTGGTACGAGGACTACAGGCGAGGCCCACGCGCTGCTGGATGCCTGGATCACCCCCAGCTTCAGCATCTCGTCTATCTCTTGGCGCATGTTTCCCTGCACCTCGAAAGAGACCCGATATGCTGAACGCCGGATCGGCGGGTGATCGCCAGTGTCCACGTCGTGGACAGCCATCTCAGTCCTTCCGGGCAGGCTGCTGAACAGCCCCCGGAAGGGGTGCAGGGTGGTCCCCAGCTGGGACCGTTGGTCCTCCGTGAGCTGGTGGCCAACCCCCACATCCTCGATGGACCCACCCGCCTTGGCTTGGGTGAGCAGATCCAGGAGGGTTTCTACCTCTCCTTCCTCGGGAAGGTTGCACACTGGGTGGGCAGTCGCTTCCCGCTCATGATGAGCCTTCATCATGTTCACGTGGAAGGCCTTCCTCCTTCCACGGGCGTGATCCAGGGTGACCAGATAGGTGACGGCATTGAGTTTCTGGTGCACGAAGTAGGGACCTTCCCAGGCTGCCTGAAGCTTGTTCTGTGGTACGGGGACCAGTACCCACACCTTTTGACCCACCTGGTAGGTCCTCTCACAAGCATTCTGGTCGTACCACCGCTTCTGGTCGGCCTGGGCCTGGGCCATATTGTCCTGCACCAGCTTTGCCAAGGCCATCATCCTGTCCCGGTGGCGCACGACATACTCGATGACCGACACCTCGGGGGTGGCCAAATCCCCTTCCCATGCTTCCTTCACCAGAGCCAGGGGGCCCCGTACCCGTCGCCCGTACAGGAGCTCAAAGGGGGAGAACCCCGTTGAGGCCTGCGGAACCTCCCGGTAAGCAAATAGGAGGTGTGGGAGGTAACGCTCCCAGTCTCTCCCGTGGGAGTTGACCAACATCTTAAGCATCTGCTTTAAGGTGCCATTGAACCGCTCACACAGGCCATTAGTCTGTGGGTGATACGGGCTGGCCACCAGATGTTGCACCTGCATTTGCTTACAGAGGGACTCCATCAGCCGCGACATGAACTGGGTCCCTCGGTCGGTGAGCATTTCTTGGGGGAAACCCACTCTGGAGAAGATCTCCAGTAAGGCGGTAGCCACCTTGTCGGCCCGAATGGACGACAAAGCTACCGCTTCCGGGTACCGGGTGGCATAGTCCACTACCGTGAGTATGAAGCATTTCCCGGAGTGGCTGGGAGTGGACAGAGGTCCAATAAGATCCACAGCAACCCTCGAGAAAGGCTCTTCGATGATTGGCAGAGTTACCAGTGGGGCTTTGGGGCGCGGCCCCGCCTTCCCCACCCTCTGACAGGTGTCACACGAACGGCAGTAGGCACCCACCGCGGCTCCCATCCCAGGCCAGTAGAAATGCTGAGCTATCCTGGCCTTGGTTTTAGCGATCCCTAGGTGTCCGGCCATCGGAATCTCGTGTGCGATCCGCAACAATTCCGCCCTGAACGGATAGGGTACCACTAACTGTCGGTCCCTGGGCCACGCCTCCGGTGAACCCTGCTGGACCGTTACCCGGTACAGCCGTCCCTGGTCCCAGACCACCCGCTCACAGTCTGACTCCATGGGAGGCTGTGCCGCCTGTTCCTTGAGAGCTTTCAGGCTGTCGTCTGCTTCCAACGCAGCCTGAAATTCCTGACTTGATGTGGCCAGAATCGACGAAACTGCCACATCCTCTGTCAGCCCCTCCGGGCATGTCACCTGGCCGCTGTCTGACCCGGCAGACACTTGGTCAGAAGTGGGGAAGCCGTCGGACCTCTGCAAGGCTCCTTGGGCTCCGGCGCTCCCACTCCTGGTGACAGCGGCTATGACCGCTGTGACCGTGGGTAGTGCCTGCTTCCCCTCTGTTTCTGACCAAGCCGCCCGATCAGGCAGGCTTCCTAGGCCTTTGGACATCTCGGATGTGGGGAACTCCTGCCCTGGGGTCTTACCTGGCGGCTCCTCTCTTGGGACACCCCCACCTCCCATGGCCTGTTCCTCCCCCTGCAGTGGGCCTATACTCAGCAGCCTGGATACCCCTGGGAGCCCTACACTGCCGGTAGCTGCCCCCCTCTCCATCCCTGAGCTTCCCTCTACAGAATCCTGCCCGCCCCCTCCCTCACCGGAGGACAAGAGGTCACGGCACGCCGGCTGAGCACCTCTGCGGGCATCCCCACACTCCCCACCTGCTTTCACTAACCCTGTTTGTGTTGTGTCTGTGCAGGTGTTACCCTCAGGTTTCACTCCCTCCTCCTCAGCAGGACACACACTACATACAACATGGTTGGCATTAGCAGCAGACAAATCAATACACTCTTGGGGGGCCGAACTTGGGGGTTCAGAGGGTACATACTGCGATACTAGACGCCCCAAGTCGGTCCCTAATAAAACATTTGCGGGAATATTTGGCGTTACTCCCACCTCCCGCATCCCCCTTCCGGCACCCCAGTCCAAATACACCATGGCAACGGGAAGTGCCGGCTCCACGCCTCCAACCCCGGAGACGGAAAGAGTCTTTCCTGGTACCAAGTCCTGGGGGGACACCACCTCAGGCCGTACCAGTGTTCGTTCAGCGCCCGTGTCCCGCAGTCCCATGACCGCAGAACGGCCTATGGTGACGGGTTGGATGTTGTCCAGGGACCTACCACCACCCCCTCCCACACACAAAACATTGGGCGCTCTCTGGGACTGGGATGGGGTCTTTTGGCGCTGGGGACACTCAGCCCTAAAGTGTCCTGGTTTGTTGCATAGATGACAACGTCTTACGTCTGGTCCTTGCCTGGAGAGGGCAACAGGGGGATACACCCCTTGTGTTCTAGGGGCCGGGGAAACAGGGGCATGACTGGGCTTACCCCCTCTCCAGGTGCTGCTGGCAGACTTCTTCAGCTCAGGCGCCCTGTTATTGGCATACTCGTCTGCCAGGGCGGCTGTAGCAGAAGCCCCTGTTGGTTTTTGGTCACGGAGGAACTGTCGGAGGTCCTCTGGGCAGTTCCACAAGAACTGCTCCGTGACGAACAGTTCCTGGACCTCCTGGCGGGTAGTAAGCGCTAGACCCGAGGTCCAGTGCTCTGCGGCTCTCAACAGCGCCCGCATATGATCGGTCCAGGTGTCCTTGGGGCCACGCAGCAGGCTCCGGAACTTCTGGCGGTACGACTCGGGAGTGAGGTTGTACTGCCGGATCAGGGCCCGCTTGATGCAGTCGTAGTTCTGTACCTCCCCGGCAGGTAAGTCCCCCAAGGCATCCAGGGACTTACCCCTCAAACGGGGGGTCAGGTATCTGGCCCACTGATCCCGGGCCAGATGGTGCTGAAGACAGGTCCGTTCAAATGCCACCAGAAAGGAGTCCAGGTCCCCATCCTTCTCCAGTAGAGGGAAGTCCTCAGCTCGGACTTTGGACGACTTGGTCTCCTGATGGGTTGGTTGCTCTAGCGGAAGCCCCCGCTGGGCCAGGTCCAGTTGGTGCTGGCGCTCCGCAGCTCGCTCTGCACGCTCCGCAACCTCCCGGCGCTCTGCAGCTTCACGCTCCGCAGCCCGCTCCGCAGCCCGCTCCGCAGCCCGCTCTGCACGCTCCTCCTCCGCTGCCTTCTCTGATGCTGCCAGGAGGGTTTTGTAGACGGCATCGCCATGAGACTGGAGACTTGCCATAGCCGCTTGTAAAAGGGCTTGTGATCTGGACAGGCTGGGCTGGGTAGGTGGTGGGCAGCCCACTGCGGGACCGTATACTGGGGACTGGCTCCCTGAGGTGCCCGGGCTGGACTCCTCCTCGCCATGAGTAACAATGTCCTCCCCTCCTGCCACACGGACCGTAGCATTAGCCTCCTGCAGGGTCTTGCTCCTGGTGCCGTCTGCCATCTTGGTAACCGACACCGCTGCAACCCTGAGTTTGCACACACCTTGTTATACTTTTAGCCTGACCGTCTAATGTTGGGCTGACCTTAAGACTCCAGCAGTGGAAGTTACCACTGGCAGTCTTTAGTGCCTGGGAGTAGGGGTCCCACAACACTATTATTCTGCAATCCCACCGCTCTGCCACCAATGTGATGAAAGCCGGCCGGTGGGTGCAGCTCTCTGGCGCCCCCTTACCTCTCAGGTCAGTCAAGGTACTGCACCTAGAGAAAGTAGTGCCAGGAAGCTGCAACCAGCGCAGGGAACACGGTAGTGTGTTATCCCTTCAACGTCACTAAACCGTAACGTCACTACACAGCACAACTCGCTAGCGCCCTCTTAGCCTCAGGTCAGTCAAGGAACTGCACCTAGGATAAGCGGTCGCCAGGGAGACTGTCCTGTAACCTACTGGGTATCGGGGCCCTCTGTAGTGAGGGCGGTATACATATCTTCCTTGGCCGCGCCAGGAATATATATATCTGAACCTCCGACCGTCACTACCAGCCTTCCCCAATCCCCAGTTGGTATGCTGCCACCAGTCCCTATTTTAGATATACGCCCAGTCCGTGAATGGGCCTATATCGGGTCAGGAACCAACCCTGGGTAGCGTTTTTGGCTTGAGCCGAGCTCACACGGACGTGCGTTCGTTATGCAGAATAAAAGGCAGGCCCACAATTACTTGAGGTAATTGATTATAATAATACACTAGATACACGATATACAACTAAATATACACAGGTATAAGGTCAGGCTAAACTATACAACAATGGAATACAACACACAGAATCACCACAGCATATCAGTTACCGGTTTCTTGATTTTCTTGTGACGCAGGGAGAGGATTCTGCGATCGCAGGCACGGTTCTTTGTTACAGGCTGAGGCCTACCACCGCATGGTCAAACTGCTCCTCCCCTTGGTGGCCTCAGCTGGTGCTCAGATGTTCAGCACACCACTCTTGGGTCAAGACTGACTTGTCTCTTGTCTGTCCTGCTATCTTACCTGCCCCGTCCCGCCCACTGCTGGTGAGGTCAGCTGGCTCAGTCTCCACCCTCAGGTCTAACTTCGATCAGAAGCCCAAATTCTATGGAACCCAATAACTTCTTCTGGGATGGTCTCATGATACCCCCAGGGGTTCCCATGGATTCGGGCCGCCGTAACCGACCTTTTGATATCAATTATGATACCATACGGTCCTCAGGAATGGCTCCGCGCTATATCTTGGCTTCCAGAGCACGTACAAACGTCTACCGCGGAGGCTTGTGTGCGCAATGGCTCCGGGACGCCGTGATATTTTTTTATTGGCCCATCCCACGCAACATGCGTGTACTATTCATGTTTCTATATCTTATGCCTCCATGCTTGTGACAGACAAAGAAACTAGTCCTATGGGACAAATGGTCAGGTACAGATAGACGAAGCACCCCCCCCTGCTGGCTGTGTTTCCTCTCGAAGTCTTTGAAGCTCCTAGCATTCAAGTGTTAAGTAGGCTTCTTATCTTACAGGAGCCTGGATGGGGGGAAACTATCTAGTTGACGTTTTAACAGAAGGTCCCAAGGGTGGGGGCTGCTGAAGTGTGGCCATCCCTGGATATGATTTATCATTACCAAGATGGCGGCTACAGGTTCATCACAATTGTGCATTTTCTAACTCCTGAGAAAAACACATCGCATACGGATTGCATACAAATGACATATGGATGTTCCTTTTAAAAATTGCATGGCACTCGTCCGTTTTTTCGGTCCAAATAACGGAACGTTTTTTTTTCTCAAATATGAGTATGAGCCCTTAATTATAATTTATACTAATTTCCAGGTAAATTATAGTAAATGTAATGGATCACTAGTGGATCACCTTCTTTTACCTCCCTTTCTAAAAGTACTATAGGATTTAAAAAGTTGCAAATTTTGTCACAAATAACATATGCACCAAAATGTGCCAAAACACTTATAAATTGTTAGATCTACTTCCATTAGTGTGTGAACTTAAACAATTTTCAAATTAACAAGAAGATTTAACCCCTTCCTGACCCGGCTATTTTCCGTTATTTTGTTTTGATTTTTTTCTTCCAAGAGCCATAACTTTTTTTATTTTTCTGTCCACATAACAGTTTTAGGGCTTATATTTTGTGGGACGAGTTGTACTTTTGAATGACTTCCAATTATTTTATCAAGTGATGCACTTGAAAGAGGGAGAAAAATTCCAAGTGAGTTGAAATTGCAAAAACAATTGTTTTTGGAGTTTTCATTTACTGTTCACTATACGGTAAAGCTGACCTGGCAATATGATCCAGGTCAGTACAATTATGCACATACCAAACATTTTTTGATAGATTGAACTTTTACAAAACGCAACAATATCAAATATTTGTATTTTTTTTATTGCTTTGTGGGGGGTGATTTGAACTTGTGTTTTTTGTATTTTTTTCATATTTTTAAATACATGTTTTTCTCTTTTTAGTGTATTTATTAGTCCCTTTAGGGGACTTGAAGCTGTGATTATCTGACCGCTTGTACTATACATAGCAATGCTATGAATGGTTGAATAACACAATCTCCTATGAAAGCCAGCTAAACGCTCACAGGAGTATCGCAGTGAGAGGCATGGGGGCCTCCAGCAGACCCCCGGCTGTCATAGAAATCCATCGGCACCCCGCAATCACGACACAGGCACGTTGATGGGTGCATGGAATGACGCGTTCCTCCGGTGCGTGTTAAATGCCGCTGTCAGACATTGGCTGTTAGAGACAGATGATGGCTGTCATTATCTGCGGGGAAAGGTGCGGGCTTGGTATGCAAGTCCACATCAAAGTCAGGGAAGTGACATATGTTGTTAAGGTGTTAAAATTGGCTTTTCTCTAGTATCCTGGAGTAAAAATTTGCAAACTTTGTTGCATTCCATATTATTTAAGATTTTAAAAATTTCAAGGTGGGGATAGAGGCAGTGACTGATGATGGTTCATTTGTCTAGCCCACCATGCACTGGGGATTCTCAAGCAGAGCATCATCAAAACGGAAATACTTAATAAAAAATATGTAAAACTGTTAGATTAGATAAGGAAGGGTAGGGACTTTTTAATTAAACCATTAAAATAGAGAGACATTTACAATGAAAATCAATATTAGTTTCAGGCCATCCCTTTAAGTGCAGCTAAGCGGGAAGTAGTTATAGGTCCAGCAACAATCCATTCCACTTTTATTAAAAGTGCTAATGAAACTGAAAACAAGCCTAAGTAAATTCCCCATCAATATCTACATCTATGTTAATACATAATACAATTTGCAGCTCTGGTTAAATTGCTTTTGAGCAGAGAGAACCGATTTAAACAGGTTTAGGCTTACCATCTGTTCTATTGTGACATCACAAAGCTCTGATGACATCAGCACTCGGGTTCTAAACAGGCACCAACATTCCGACAGTCTCATTTTCTGTGAATACAGAAGGCGTTTGCAAGCAATTTAGTTTGTTGTTGGAAAAATTTAATTTGATTTGATTTTTCTAGTCTCATTTTGTTTTTTATTTTCACCTCCAATCATGGAGGTCAAAGGCCTACAACTATTCCCAATTCTATTAGTATTGTGGACAACATCTGGCCTGATAACATCTTATATACTTCGGTACCTAAGAATCTATACTGCTGCCAGGTAAGAGGAATACAATGTTCTGAGATATTCATGAATTTGGGTACGATATGGTTATAATAGAGAATAATGTAAAATTCACAACATTTTGTATTTTTTGCAGTCTCGTGGGACTGTACTTCCCCAGATCGCCTTTCAGTATTATCACTCTGGTTGTCTGTGCGATACTATGTAAGTAGAACTGAATTTCATAGACATATGTACAATTTATTTTATTTTGGGCGGGGGGGGTTGTGCCCCTATTCTTTTCTCCCTGTTAGATGTGATGATACGTGTTCTTACATGCTCTCCTTTATGGTTCATGTTTTGGGTCTGTACTGATCATTTTTGTTCTTTGTTTTAGCTTCTATCATGGCAATAATGCTATACATATTCCAGACTCTCCATCCAGACATGAAGGGTTCCAACAGCAACACCTGGTACCAGCGCGCCCTCCTAGCCATAGGACTTACCGCCTGCCTTGGGCTGACCATCACTGCCCTATCTCTGGTTAGAAAATGATAAAAACAACTAAAAAACAATTCTTTAAATTTACGGATCAGATTTGATATGTAAAATATTTGCTCTGGATTGGATTGCATCTTAGCGACCATTCAATTCAAATTTCCTGGCAAAAGCTACGTGATTTGGTGAATTTGAATCTCGAAAGATCTGCTCACCTCTAATAAGAATAAAAAGAATAATAATTTGTTGCCATGGTAACCAATCAGATAGCAGCATTCCAGTGACATTGAAAACCTGACTGGTTATCATGGTAGTTATAGGGGTGCAGAGTTTTATCCCCTTCCGAAAGTGATTCGTACATGTATTCTCTGCAGTATGAATGTGTTTGAATAAGTGTGTAATAGAGCTGAGTAAGTGTATAGCAGAGCTGACTGTATAGCAGAGCTGAGTAAGTGTATAGCAGAGCTGAATAAATGTGTAGCAGAACTGACCGTATTGCAGAACTGAGTGAGTGTATAGCAGAGCTGAGTACATGTCAATCAAAGCTGATTGAGTGTATGGCAGAGCTGAGTGTGTAGCAGAGATGAGTGTGAATATAGCACAGCTGTGTGTGTTTGATAGTGTATACTGTTAGGGTATTATACTTTGTAGGGGACATCATACTGTGTGATGGGGGTTCAATGGGGGCATCATACATTGTGATGGATTTATAGAGCATCATATTGAGTGCAGGGGTTTGTGAGGGCATCCTACTGTGAGAAGGGGGAGTTATGTGGGGGCATCATACAGTGTGATCGGCACTATGGTGGCATTATATTATGTGTGGGTGACTAAGGTGGTATCTTGCTGTATAGGGAGCCCTGTGGGGACCATACAAGTGGTACAATACTGTATTGGAATCCTAATGGGCCTCACTAGGTGTAATTTTCTCTGTGGTTACATATAAAGGAGTGAGCACGGTTATGATACTGGCTTAGTGTAAAATAACAAAAATGTTGTTTTTAAGGCTATGTTCACACATGTTGTGTTTTTCAGCGTTTTTTGCTGCAGATTTTTATGCAAATTTTCAGCTGCATTTTGCAGTACCAGCAAAGTCTATGAGAAACTAGAATTCTCTGTTCACACATGATGGTTTTTTGCTGTTGTGTATTTTGTGCCTTGGTTGGGTTTTTGGAAAATAGAGCATGTAACTTCTTGCAGCGTTTTTTCAGTGTTTTAAACCCATAAGAAGTAATGGGTGGTGAAATAACACTGAAAAAACGTACCAAAAATGTAGGTAACTGTTTTTCAGCGTTTTGGGCCTTAACCAGAATGAGATTTTTTTTTCCCACTAAACATTATGTGCAGGCATAACAGACACAAAAGGACAGTGAAAAAAACGCTCAAATAACACACCAAAAGCAAAAAATAAAAAATGCCCCAAAAAACGCAGCAAAACCTGTTTCTTTGACGCAGCTTTTTTCCTGCCAGAGATCAGTTTTGCTGCAGATTTGTGATGTAAAAAAAACACAACATGTGTGAAGATAGCCTAAAAGTTGGTGTATGTGGTTTATCCCTCTAAATGCTTCCAGTTGTGGGTTGCTGATGGGTCGGTCGCAATGGAAGAAACAGATTGCTGCCATTTTAGTCGTCCTGTGAAGCCCTCAAGCTTATATTTGATTTTCTTTTAATCCAACTTACTGTATGTGTTTGTTTTGCAGCCAACATCACTACAGCAGATAAACATACTGGCGGTGGCCGTAACATTTTGGTTTGGAGCTATTTACATCTCATTCCAAGCCATATGCTTCTTCGATACATCTTGCTGCCCCAGATATGTCAACGGCATCCGACTAGCAATGGCGGTAACTTTTATCATTGCGTTACTGATATGTATCCTTTTCATATGATGCACCTGCACAATGGTATTCATAATCATTAGCCACATACCTGTCGTGTCCTCCATCAGGGTAAATGCTCACATAATAGAAATGCTGCAGGATACTGTGGGTCCAAAGCATAACCTATTGCAGGGGTGGACAATTCATTTTCCCAAGGAGCCACATGAGAATCCATGACTGTTGTGGAGGTCTCACGCGCTGATTGGTGGTAGAGGGGGCCGGTGGCCCCTTCCGCCAACAATGTATTCACCACTAACAATGTATTCACCGATACAGTTTCAATATCTAACCGCTTATGGTTCGTTTCATGAAAGTGGGTGGGGCACATAGTGCGGGAGCGAGGGTGGCTGGCGGGATCTGGACAATCCCAGAGTGTCTACAGTTAGTGGTCATCATCTGTCGGCTGCATTTCTACAGACCTTCATCTTTGTGTATTAGACATATGCACAGTTGCCAATAGTCCTGAATTTGCCAGAACTGTCACAATTTTTAGGATACGAAATTAGGCTATCTTATGCTAATATGGGTGGGGTTTACATGGAAGGACCCACTGATTTGTGCCCATTCCTGAGCAGGGTTTGGGGGACGCTCCTGAAACATCTATTTTAGACCAACAGTAGTGTTGGTAAGTATGGCTATGCCAAGATCATGTATGATCCGACACTAGTGATCCTCTGAGAAGCATTAGTATTGGGTAGGTTTAGTTTAGTTATTAGATAAAGCTCTATATGTATAGAATGATGTTACTTTTCCTTAATACACCCACATTCAGTTTATACCAACTTTCTGCTGCGTCTGTTCTCCGTATGCAATAGCCTCAGATGCTTGATGGTAAGTTTATTTTACTATTCACATGTAATCCATATGTGTCTTGTACAGCATGTTTTGTATCTAATTTATGTGACACTGTTTAGTTTCTGCCCACCGCCACTAGGAGGAGCGCTCTACAGACAGATTTTTACAGCTCCCAATATATAGTTAGCGCTCCCTGGTGGTGGCTGCAACTTGCCACTATTATTTCACTCATGAAGTTAACAAAACATATCTTACCAATAAAGCTATAATAAAAAAATAATAAGTAATTCCCCTAAAACCATTGTAAAGAGTCTACATTTGTTCCATCCTCCAACTAATAACAAGAATAGCTATAAAATCCTATATGTAACTATATCTACTTTGTTTATAATTTTAGATCTTTGATCAAGTTGAAAAATATGCATGGTGCATAGCTTTTGCATGTTTCGAGCTGTATGTATTAACATTCTACAAGGTGTTTCAGGTTAGTACTCATAAGTTATGTTAATATAGATAACGTATAGTCCCCATTAAAAAAAGGCCTTATGGAATTATATCCATTAGAGTAAAAAAGTTATTCTTATGTCCCATTCGCAACATTTATCAACATTCATATGATTAAAATCAACTCATGTCATTATATATAATCTCTCTGGGGATTGTCAATGCTCCTTCCACATAAAATGGAACTTGAGATTTTCTTCATCTTGAGTTTTTTGCCTGGGTTTACGATTTTTAATTGAATGCATCTTTTTTATTACATTATTAAGAGTATTATGAAA
Source organism: Phyllobates terribilis (assembly GCF_046119375.1). Classification (NCBI taxonomy): domain Eukaryota; kingdom Metazoa; phylum Chordata; class Amphibia; order Anura; family Dendrobatidae; genus Phyllobates; species Phyllobates terribilis. The sequence goes on along the minus strand of NW_027362768.1, from coordinate 85,246,002 downwards.
TAAGATCACATATCAGTTATCGAAAATTCCCTTGTTCTATAATAAGAGGTTTGTAAAGTTGTGTATGGAGGAAATATATCCTGTAAAGCAGAGGTCCCCAAACTTTTTGACTTTGAGATCCACATTCAGATTTGAGAGAGGGTTGCGAGCCACATCCAGCTCCTGCCCCTCTCATAGTAGTGACACTAAGAATCCCCTTTACTGGTATAATGGCAGGCAAAGTTTTTCAACAGAAATCACATCAAGGCACTAAGATCCAGGGTTTCCTACCCTACCCCTATTCAGATCTGCTATTCTATGTGGAGCTACTCAGAAAAGTCACCATCTAGAGACCTTCTCTTCATAGCTGTTTGCTAGACCTGGTGCTAATGTACCAAGCTGGCAGACAGCGCGAGCCACACTTCATGGGCCCACGAGCCACTGTTTGGGGACCCTGCTGTAGAGGGTTGTTCGCATGCAGTTTTGTCTTCAGAAGTGCACCATTTCCCTGCCTCATGGCTTACTGCTTGCTGGGGAGCAGTGCGCTCCTAAACATTAAGGTCACATTCACATGTTGAGTATTTATTGAGTTTTTTACCTCAGTACGTGAAAGCCAAAACCAGGAGTGGAACAGTCAGAGGTAAAGTATAATAGAAACACCACAACACTAGTGATGAGCGAGCATGCTCGAAACTGCTTGTTACTCGCCCGAGTATCTCACTTCTCGAGATGCTCAGCGAGTACTTTCGGGATGTTTGGACGGGAGCTCGAGTCCCCATCCTGCATGTTTGGCGCTGTTTTAACAATGAATAAACATGCGGAGATTGCCTGCAACTCACTGTAATACCGCAGCCATGCTGGTTGTGGCATTACAGTGATTGGCTGGCCGCATAGTGTCATCGAGTCTATATAAGACCTGGTGACCCTATGCTCATCACAGTCTACCCTTCAGAGGGGCAGAATGTTCCTGGGTAGAAAGATGTGGAGGAAAAAGGGAAAGACTTACTACCTAAGCGTAGTAAGTAGAGACTAAGAACTTTGAGAGAATAGAAAATCTTTTATGCTTACCTGAGCAAGTTGTGCTGATAGGCTCAACTCTATTTGAGGAATTTGTCCGTTATTAGGGTTCTCAGACCACGGTTTGCAGCTCTTCCATAGATGGTGGTGGTATATTTGTCCTGCCCGACAGACAGCCACCCCGTGAACAAATTGAGACAAAGGGATTCTGGAGACGCTCCGGTGGAAGAAAGAGTAACCAAAAAATTGTTCAATCTTCCAAATATGGTGCAATCACAGGGAGGATATTCAACAAGGGATTACTCGTAGGTGTATTAAAAAATCATAAAACTGTGAATACACATAAGGGACATGTATATACAAAAGAGGGCGGGAGGGGTCTTAAAAAATATCACACAACGCGTTTGTGCTCATAGTGCCTTCATCAGGTGTGTATGAGACCTTAGGTTTGACTGAACTCTTATACCCAGCATCTTTACTTGTGGGTGGGGTCACCCAACTCAGATCTACTCCTTTGGAGTCTAATTGATGATTATAGGTGGACTTCTATATACATATATTCCTTACCAATAATGTGAGATGCCATTGTTCAAATTTCAATAATCATCACCTAGATGTGAGCTAAAATCCTATGTTCAGAAGATGACTATTTTGTCAAAATCTGTGATTATCTACTGTGTGGAGTTTCTATGAGAAATCTAAAAATTGATTTGGGGTGGCATTTAATTGATGTGAAGGGGAGCAAAAAAAGAAAAGAAAAAAACTGAAAAAAAAATCTGAAATTTAAAAAAAAAATTGTAAAAAAAAAATTAGTGAAAAAAATGTGAAAATTTTTTTTTTTAAAAATAAATTCTGAAAAAAAAAAGAAAAAGCATCCTAGACCAGACACACGGAAGCATGCACGCTCCTGAAGTCTCACCCCTCCTCCGCAGTCTGTGGAACAACCCCAAACCGGAACGATGACTGTTATTGTGATACAAAATGTAGTGTGATGTATCAAATTGCTTTTATTTTTTCTTTGGGTTTTTCCCCATATGTATATATATGAATTGGGTCTTGTATATAATATGATACATGAGCATCTGCTGGATAATAATTGAGACATATGTTAATAAAAATGTTGAATCTACAGTACATTGATTCAAATATGTATATGTACTGGTGATGAATACTTAAATAGATGAATTGTAGGAGGGGGGATGAAAAACAATAATCCGTGTATTAATGTTACTTGCCACAACAACGATAATGTTAATTCTCAGATGAAATGATTTGCACATACGAATAGAATATATGAGAGAGGGGTCAATTGAGACAAACTAGTCAAAGACATATGCTGTATTGGAGAGATATCGGAGATTGCTAGATAGATACCCCAGGTCCCTAGTTCTCATATAGGACTTTACTAAAAGTATCATGATGTTAAATGTCATGGAAAAAGTGGTGTTTTTCTGCTCGCTACATCACTCTTATACTGTCTCAACTGTCTCGTTTAATCCATCTGGATACAGACTGCCCAGTCTTTAGATCTAGTAGGATTCTTTTGCATTAAGGACCGATTTTCTGTTTTTGGTGAGGGGTGGAATTTGCTCTACAAATGTCACTGTTATTGAGTCAAAGTTCTTGTTGACACAAGAGGCATAAGAGTGATGTGTTTGGAAAGGCTCTGTTTGAGAAACCCCTTTTTAGCGTTGTGTCTGTGGCCATTCATATGGCTTCGTAGTGTCTAGGTGGTGCGACCTACATAATGTAACCCACAACTGCATGTTACCACATAGATGACAAATTCCGAGCTACATGTGAGCTCTTGGGTGGGTTTGAAGGTGATCTTGGGATTCTTAGTGTTAATACTCTTCCTCATATCCCAATTGATCATCTTACAACAATGACATCTTTTATTTCCACATTTAGATATTCCCATTTTCTCTTTTTTCTGATGTATAACATTCCTGTCATTTACCTCCTTATCTCTTAAAAGACTGTGTGCTATGTTGTTTTTTAGTGTCTTACCTCTTCTGAAAACTATGTTGAGTCATGAGGGTACCATCCCTTTCAGAATTGGATCTTTTTTGATGAGATACCAAAACTTGTTTAGTATTCTATGGATGATCAAATTACCCCTGATGAAGCCGGTGATAAAACTGTACCTCCAATTTGATATAGCCTTTACAGAATCTTTTTGGGATTTTTCTAAGCAAACGTTTTGTGTTAATGTCAGGTTTTTTTGGTAGGAGGACTGGATTCATTCTTTTGGATAACCTTTCTCTTCACATCTGGATATTAAGATTTTAGATTGTTCCATATAGTCTATTGTGGAAGTACAGTTAAGCCTGATCCAGCGAAATTGACTGGATGGAATGTTACATTTCCATTTGGGGTAATGAGCGCTAGAGAAATCTAAATAACGTTGGTGTCAACTGGTTTAAAATGGATGTTGCTCTAAATGGTTTGATCTTTAGCAAATAATTCCAGAAAAATAATTATTTCTCTGGATATTTTGCTTGTTAAGGAGATTCCCCAGTTGTTTTATTTATTTGACTCACTTATATAGTGCCATTAATTCCACAGCGCTTAACAGACATTACAGGCACTGTCCCCATTGGGGCTCACAATCTAAATTCCCTATCAGTATGTCTTTGGAATGTGGGAGGAAACCGGAGTACCGGGGGAAACCAAAGCAAACACGGGTGGAACAAACTCCTTGCAGATGTTGTCCTTGATGGGATTTGAACCCAGGACCTTAGCACTGCCAGTCTGTGGTGCTAACCACTGAGACATCAGTTGTTCTGACTTAGTTCCTGGACAAGGAAGACTCTTCCCCTTCTATACCTTTCCATATGAGGACTAAGTCGTCAATATATTGACAATAATAACATATATGTTCGGTATATTTTGGAGATGTAATAGGCTATAGGGACTCGAATAGCCCCATAAAAAGATTTGCGAAACTTGGTGCGACCCAAGTCCCCATCGCAGTCGCGAACTGCTGGAGGTACATCTTATCTTGAAAGGAGAATAGGTTATGCTCCAAAATGAATCTTAGACCTTTCAGTAGGAATGTTCCAATGCTATATTTTTGTCCCCTGATAGAAAGTGATCTACTGCGTCAAGACCTAAATTGTATTCTATGTTGGAATATAGAGAGGGAGAGAATTGGCGGTTGATTTAGTCAGGTTTTCCACAGCAATATACATTTAAACTAACAGTCCTTCTAAGGACTAATTCAGATACATATATTTATTACTGGTGATAGCAGGAGTTAGGAAGGCAGAGTTTGTGGACACTGTATACAGCAGAATAGGGTCCATTGCACATTCTGTCTGCTGTTGTTACAGATATTCATAGCCCTAGATATCAGGGCTAATTTTTTTTTTGCTCTTAATCCTGATTATTTGCTTAAAATGCAATACAGTACACAATTTTACTGCTGCATTTTCTTGTTAGCAGAATACAGGCAGATTTATTTGATTTTATTCGCATTGCTGTATTGTGGAAGCAGAGAAACTTGTCCATCATCAGATGCGATCCGATATTACCGTGGTAATAATCGTGACATTTTTTGGAGGGTGCTAATTATTACACTCCAGTTAAAGTCTGCCAGTTGTGTGTTGTTCGACCTATTCACACTTGGTTGCTGACCAATATCATACTAATAAGCCACTGCCTAAAACCGTGGTCATCAGACGTGATCCCATATTACTGCAGTAATAATCATCACATTTTTTGGAGAGTGACAAATATTACACTCCAGTTAAAGTCTGCCAGTTATGTGTTGTTCAACCTATTCACACTTAATTGCTGACCAATACCATATCTCTAATGACACTGCCTAAAACCGTGGTCATCAGACACGATCCCACATTACTGCGGTAATAATACAGACATTTTGTGGAGCGTGCCACATATACTCCATTTCAAGTCTGCAAGCTGTGTGTTGTTGAACCTATTTACACTTGGTCACTGACCAATACCCCACTACAAGGTCACTGCCTAAAACTGTAGTCATCAGACGTGATCCCATATAGCTGCAGTAATAATACAGACATTTTGTGGAGCATGCCAAGTATATTCCCTTTCAAGTCTGCCAGCTGTGTGTTTTTGAACCTATTCACACTTGGTCACTGACTAGTACCACACTAAAAGGCCACTGCCGAAAACCGGGGTCATCACACGTGATCCCATATTACTGCGGTAATAATACAGACATTTTGTGGAGCGTGCGAAATATACTACATTTCAAGGCTGCCAGCTGTGTGCTGTTGAACCTATTCACACTTGGTCGCTGACCAATACCACTCTACAAGTCCACTGCCTAAAATCGTGGTCATCAGATGTGATCCCATTTTACGGCAGTAATAATACAGACATTTTGTGGAGCGTGCCAAATATACTCCATTTCAAGTCTGCCAGCTGTGTGTTGTTGAACTTATTCACACTTGTTCGCTAACCAATACCACACTACAAGGCTACTGCCTAAAACCGTGGTCATCACACGTGATCCCATATTGCTGCAGTAATAATACAGATATTTTGTGGAGCATACCAAATATTATACTCCATTTGAAATGGGCAAGGTGCGTGGCAAGGAATGGGGAAGTGGGCATGATGGTGATGGTGTATGCAGTGGCCATGGACAAGATGAAACTGTGCCTGCTGAGGGAGCACAACAAACACCCACATGATGTCGAACTACCTTCCTGTCCTAATTTATAGGAGGCTGCAGAACACCATGCTTGAAGCCAGAGCAGTATGAAAAGGTTGTTAGTTAGATAGCAGATAATGATTCCAGTCAGTTTGCCACCACCACCACCCTGTCTTCTACATTGTCCAGTCTCAGTAGCCGTGAGTCTGGAACACATATTCCTCACCCTCAACCTCCTTCCTCCCACCATGCCGAGTGCCCGGAGACAAGTGATCCCACATTTGCATACTCCAAACAGCTGTTCACTTTTCCACTTATAGATTCAGGTCTCTTGCCCAGCCCATTTCAGGCGGGGCAAGAAGAGATCGCATGTAGCGATGCCTTAATATTTGAGCCGCCCGGTCACACGAAGTTAACGATAGGAAAGTACAATTACTGTCTCAAGAGGTGGATGATGATGATGAGTCACAATTGTCATCAAGTCAGGAGGAGGACCAGGGTGTGTAAGTGGAAGATGAGGTGTTGTATGATGAAGTCACTGACCCAACCTGGCAAGGTGACATGCATAGCGAGGACAGCAGCACAGAGGGGGAGGAAGGAGTAGCACAACAACAGGCAGGAACAAGCAGTGGGGTGGCCACAGACAAAAGTCAGGCAACTGTTCCCCTGAACACCAACATGAGTGAAGTTGCCAGTCCAACTGCTAGGTCTTCCAGAGTCTGGCTCTTTTTCAAAGACTATCCAGAAAACCTCAAAAATGCCATTTGCAACATCTGTCATGTCAGCATAAGCAGGGGCAGAAAAACTATCAGCCTGACCACCTCCAGCATGCTCAGACACATGACAGCAAAGCACCTGACTAGTTGGTAGTTGGGCAGAATCCCAGGGTCCAGAAACAGTGTCTGTGGGTAAAAATTCTGCCTGCTTCGCTTTTGTACATGCACAGCAATCCTCTTTCCATGGCGCAAGCAAAGATGCTTCCCGCCCTGCACCTGTCTTTGCACACTTGTAACCATCACCGTCAGCAACCACGTCCTTGTCCCAGTGCAGCCTTCAGTTGTCCCTACCCCACTGCTTTGAACGCAAGCGCAAATACGTAGTCAACATCCCACAGACCACAATACTAAACTACCAAATTTCTTGAATGCTTGCAATTGAAATGTTATGTTTTAGGCTCCTGGAGACAAAATATTTCCAAAACCTTATAGCGGCAGCCATCCCTCGGTACTCGGTCCCCAGCCGCCAGTATTTCTCCCAGTGTTGCGTTCCCGCCTTACACAAGCACGTGTCCCAGAACATTACCCGTGCCCTCAACAACACAGTTACTGGGAAAGTCCACCTAACAACAGACACATGGACAAGTGCTTGTGGCCAGGGATGGTACATCTTTCTGACAGCACACTGGGTTAATATAGTGGAAGCCAGGACCCAGTCGGACCCTAAGACGGAACACATCCTCCTGACACCGAGGACTGCAGGCCCTGGGTCAATCAGGGTTGCCCCCACATTCTACAGCTCCTGCACCTCCTCCTCTTCAGCCTCCATCTCAGAAAAGGAAAGGAGGAAAAGGGAAATAGGAGAGTCAGCTCACCAGTAGATGCAGATACTCAGCCCATGTGGATATTGCAAGGAAACGCCCTGGTTAGGGTCGGATAAATGCAGTCAAACAAAACGGTAGAATATCCAGCGATAAAAATAAAAATATCTTCCTTTATTGAAATTCATGTAAAAAGTCCTGTATTGCGGACAAACACCAACCACCAGACAGATCAGCTCGATCGACGCATTTCATGATTAAGACTAAATAAAGTCGAAACGCGTCGATCGGGCTGGTCTGTCTGGTGGTTGGTGTTTGTCCGCAATACAGGACTTTTTACATGAATTTCAATAAAGGAAGATATTTTTATTTTTATCGCTAGATATTCTACCTTTTTGACGCCATCTCCGAAATGACCACATCAGTCAGAAGCTAGAAGCACTGCAGCACTGCCTCGGCCAAGTGGCATCAGGCTGTGCTGAAGCTAATATGCTTAGGGGACAAACCGCACACCGCTACAGAGTTATTGACAGCTGTAACAGTAACAGAGCAGGCAGATCTGTGGCTGTCACCGCTGAACCTACAGCCAGGCATGGTCGTGTGTGAGAATGGCCGGAACCTGGTGCGGGCTCTGAAGCTAGGCAAGCTCGCACACGTACCATGCCTGGCCCATGTGCTCAACCTAGTGCTTCAACAGTTTCTCAAAACCTACCCGGATCTGCCAGAGCTTATTGTCAATGTACGCCGCGTGTGTGACCATTTTCGAAAGTCACCTACAGCTTCCACTGCCCTCGCTGTGCTTCAGCAGTGTTTGCAGCTACCAGCTCACCGACTGGTGTGCGATGTCACCACGCATTGCAGATGTTGGAAAGGATTTGTGAGCAGCAGAGGGAATTTGTTGAGTACCAGCTTCTAAATGCCCAGCGTAATTCAGGTCAGCCTCCTCCGCACATAAGAGCTGACGAGTGGGAATGGATGTGAGACATCTGTGCAATCCTCCAAAACTTTGAGGACTCCACCAAGATGGTGAGCTGCGATGATGCCATAATTAACGTCACCATCCCATTTCTCTGTCTACTGAAACGCATGCTGCTCAAAATTAAAGAGGAGGCATTGCAGGCAAAGCACGATAAGATCTAGCAAGGAACCATACAGGGTGATGCCACACAGCCCAGCCTCATCTCATCTCATCCCAATGCGGATTAGGTGATAATGAGGAGGAGGAGGAACAGAAGCTGGTTTCCTGCGCTACAGACAGTACTACCCTCACAACTGTCATACCGTCTGTTCAGCATGGATGGCCTGAGAGGGAGAAAGAGGATGAGGAGGGGAGCATGGACAGTTGTCCTCTTTGTCATGACAGGGAAGTCTTGCCTGTTGGCAAACTGGCATACATGGCTAAGATTTTGTTCCGCTACCTTTCCCTGGACCCTCATGTTGTACACATTTTGGGTGACAGTAATTACTGGTTGGTCACACTTCTAGACCCACTCTACAAGGAGAACTTTCTATCTCTCCTTCCCATGGTGGCGAGGTCTAATAAAATGTTGCAGTATCAGAAGGCCCTTGTGGAATTATTAAAAAAATTCCCAATTGAAAACACTGGCGGCAGAGGTCACAGTTCATTGGATAACCAAGGAGTACAAGCGAGGGAGACACAAATACAATACAGCAGAGGCAGGGGAACACTGTCAAAGGTCTGGGACAATTTTCTCAGCCCCTCCCAGAACCAAGGCCCTGATGTGTGGGGTATTCTCACAAGGAGGGAAAAGTTTTGTCTATTTTCTGTTTTCGTCCTCCTTCTCTTTATCCTCCACCACCATATCACAAAGCTGACCGAGGTGCAACACTCACATAATTTCTTTTAAGAGTGCTTATGATGCCCGTAGGAAATTTATTAGAGTCCTACCTCTAACATTCTGTATTTTATACAATATGTTCATGTATACTCCCCAGGGGTAAATGTTTTTTAGTGCATGGGCATTACCAGTATAGGAGACCCACTCCTTAACAATGGTAACATTTTTTTTAATGAGGACCTCCTCTACGTCTCTCTTCAAAGGGGTATTGGAGTGCGTCCAAATTTTTTAGCAGCCCTTGCTGTCACTGCATGCGCAATAACAGTATAGTAGACCCACTCCTTAAAAATGGGAACATTTTTTTTACTGGCACACTCATGTCTCTTCAAAGGGGTATTGGGGTGCGTCCAAATTTTTGGCAGCCCTTGCAGTCACTGCATGCACAATAACAGTATAGGAGACCCACTCTTTATTAATGGGAACAACAAAGCATAGCCAGCTAATTGCCCTCTAACAGTAGTGAGGGCCAACTGCTTGCCCTTTAACAACAGTAAGGTCTCCATGATGGCCCTGTAAAAATGAGCTTTGTCACTTTCACAGTCCCTTGTTCATAAATAAAACAGGATGCGTCTGATCATGTCTCACACCACATGGGCAGATAAGGTAGTAAAATGTTAAAATGACATTTACTGGAGAATGTATTTTTCACCGTTGAAAGCAATGCAAAAGTGCAAAAACGCATCAAAAACGGTACGTGTGAACATAGCCCAAGGTGTGAAGAAGTGTTTTTTTTTGCCTTATATACAAGTCATTGCCCTGGAAAGAATGTTCCTTAACGTTTTTTCCAGGAAAATCCATTTTGGCTTTGTTTTTGTATGATTTATTGTGAGTTCGTAAAAGTGGCGTAATACCTCTGACAACATTGTTCACAGCAGTGACGTGAGAGTCAGAGATGCTTCCAGGAGTCTTCCCCATGGTCTTCCCATGTCATTTCAGCACTGTTCCCATCGATTTGGGCAATTTTTAGGCACCCTGCAGACCTCCGGGGGGCCGCCGGAAAAATGCTAGCATTTCCCACTGACTTATTTTGGACTCATTGCTCGGGTCGAGCACCCGAGCATTATGATTTGCTTGACCCGAGCAACAAGCACCCAAGCATTCTGCTGCTTGCTCATCACAAGTCAACACTTCTGCATATTTTAACCACTCCAGGTTTGGGCTTACAAATACTGAGGTAAAAAAACTCACCAAATACTCAACATGTACATGTGGACTAACAGTTTAGATTGCTCTCCCATGCTGCTAGCACAGGCAGATTTGTCTCTACAGCATAAGAGAAGGACCCTGAGGCTGGCCGCATCCAGCAATCCAACCCGCTTCAGAGAAGCACTTGCAGTCACATAGATTTCCTTTGTATTGCACAGGTGGTGGAATTATCACATTGACAAAACTAAGGAAATCCTATATACATGAGCATAGAGTCTGCTACCACTGCACACTCCTTACCTTCGTAACCGTAGGTCACTCTATGACTCCAGGGTATCCGATAAAATAAGCAACAAACTGTATACTGTGCAAGTAAAATCCCTTCATTCTTGAGAAAGGAGAGGATTTTTAATAGTAGGTAAATTGCAAAGTCACCTGTTTTTACAAGTACTTTCTAATTTTAGCCATTTAAAAACTTGACACAACCCCTTTAAGTAGTCCCTCTTTGACAAATTCCTTGGCATATACTCAAACTAATGTATATTTATTTCCTTCTCAGAAATTACAATTAACCATCTCAAAAACAGAAGTCACGATAAAATTCAGGGAGAACATCCCAGAAGACATCGTATAACTTACAAACCGAAAAAGAGATATGTACATAGTTTGGCTTAGCCACTCCCTTTCCAAACCCAACCCCAATTTTGCACCCCAATCCCCACCTTATCCACTCCCTTTTTAACCCATACTTTATCCCTCCCCCCTCTTTATTCACCACTTTTCCAACCCATACGTTATCCTACCCAACCCCAACCTTATATAGTTAGGATTATCTACCTCCCTTTCCCAAAATAACCTCATGAAAAAAAAACAAAAAAACAAACATTAAACATTTAAAAATAATTCATTTAAAAATCATGGCCATCCATGATAATAAACACATTCAGACACAAATGTCAAAAGGCTTCTCCAGCACAAGGACATCTGATGAAGACTGATTACCATCGCAGAATATGTAAAATACTGGCTAATGAAGATCTGGCCAAAAAGAACGAAAAAACAAAACAAAACATTGATTTATGTTAAAAATCATGGTCTACTTGTCATACCCCTCTGGACATAGCTTTACACAGGCTTCTCTGTTAACATCTCATGAGTACAGATTTACCATCTCTGCCTTTGCATGGAGGACCAAAAATAGCTTGTATATAGTTAAGAAAATCCACATCCCTCTTTCCCACTGTTAACTACAAAAAAATGAAAAAAAATAATAATAAAAAAAAAATAAATGAAATATTTAAAAATTATTAATTAAAAATCATGGCCATGCATGATAATAAACACCTTGAGACACAAGTGTCAAAAGGCTCCTCCAGTGTGTGGACATCTGATGAAGACTGATTACCATCGCAAAATATGAAGAATACAGGCTAATGAAGAACTGGCTAAAAATACAAGAAAACATTGATTTATCTTAAAAATCATAGTCTACTGGTCATAACTCATCTGGACATAGCTTTACACAGGCTTCTCTGTTAACATCTCATGAGTGCTGATTTACCATCTCTTCCCTATAGCCTGCAGGACTATAAATTACTTGTATGTAGTTATGAAAATCCACATCCATTTCTCCCCCTGTTCACTACAAAAAAAAAATCATAAAAAAATTAAACATTTAAAAATGATTAATTAAAATATCATGGCCAACCATGATCCTAAACACCCTCAGACACAAGTGTCAAAAGGCTCCTCCAGTGTGTGGACATCTGATGAAGACTGATTACCATCGCAAAATATGAAGAATACAGGCTAATGAAAAACTGGCTAAAAAGAGAAAGAAAACATTGATTTATTTTAAAAATCTTACTCCAATGGTCATAACCACTGTGGACATAGCTTTACACAGGCTTCTCTGTTAACATCTCATGAGTACTGATTTACCATCTCTGCCTTTGCATGGAGGACCAAACATAAGTTGTATACAGTTAAGAAAATCCACATCCCTCTTTCCCCCCTGTTAACTACAAAAAAAAAAAAAAAAACCATATAAAAAAATAAAAAAATTAAAAATCCTTAAAAAAAATAAAATAAAACTTAAAACAATAAACACTTTAAACTACAAAAAAATTATATATATTATAAATTATAAAAAAATATAAAAAAATTAAAAAAAATTAAAATATTAAACATTTAAAAATAATTAATTTAAAAATTATGGTCAACCATGATCTTACTGGTCCTAACCTCTCTGAACATACTTTTAAACATGCTTCTCTGTTAACATCTACTTAACCGTCTCAGCCCTATAGCCTGCAAAACCAAAAATGACATATATAGTTATGAAAATCCACATCCCTTTTTCCTACTATTAACTACAAGAAAAAATAAAAAAATATATATCTAAAAAAGAAAAATCATAAAAAAAATTTGAAAAACCTTAGAACAATAAACATTTAAAAATAATTAATTTACTAATCATGGCCAACCATGATCTTACTGGTCCTAACCTCTCTGGACATACTTTTAAACATGCTTCTCTGTTAACATCTACTTAACCATCTCAGCCCTATAGCCTGCAAGACCAAAAATGACATATACGGTTATGAAAATCCACATCCCTTTTTCCCACTATTAACTACAAGAAAAAATAAAAAAATAAAAAATAAATAAAAATCATAAAAAATAAATAAAAAAACCTTACAACAATAAACATTTAAAAATTATTAATTTACAAATCATGGCCAACCATGATCTTACTGGTCCTAACCTATCTGGACATACTTTTAAACATGCTTCTCTGTTAACATCTACTTAACCATCTCAGCCCTATAGCCTGCAAGACCAAAAATGACATATACAGTTATGAAAATCCACATTCCTTTTACCCACTATTAACTACAAGAAAAAAAAATAAATAAATAAAAAAAAATAAAATAAAAAAAATCATAAAAAATAAATAAAAAAACCTTACAACAATAAACATTTAAAAATAATTAATTTACAAATCATGGCCAACCATGATATTACTAGTCCTAACCTCTCTGGACATACTTTTAAACATGCTTCTCTGTTAACATCTACTTAACCATCTCAGCCCTATAGCCTGCAAGACCAAAAATGACATATACAGTTATGAAAATCCACATCCCTTTTTCCCACTATTAACTACAAGAAAAAATAGAAAAAAATGTAAAAATATATAAAAAAATAAAAATCATAAAAAATAAATAAAAAAACCTTACAACAATAAACATTTAAACATAATTAATTTCCAAATCTTGGCCAACCATGATCCTACTGGTCCTAACCTCTCTGGATATAGCTTTAAACAGGCTTCACTGTTAACATCTACTGATTAAACATCTCTGCCCTATAGCCTGCAGGACCAAAAATGACTTGTATATACTTATGAAAATCCACTTCCCTTTTCCCACTGATAACTACAAGAAAAAATATAAAAACAAAATTAAATAACAAGAAAAAATAAAAAATATAAAAAATTAAATTAAAAATCATAAAAAATATAAAAACAAAATAAAAAAACTCAAAGCATTAAACATTTAAAAATAATTAATTTAAAAATCATGGCCAACCATGATCCTATTTGTCATAACCCGTTTGGACATAGCTTTAAAGAGGACCAAATATAACTTTTATATAGTTATGTAAATTCACATCACTTTTGCCACTGTTAACTTTAAAATATAAAAAAATGAAAAATCTAAAAAAAAAGGAAAAAAAAACTTGAAACATTAAACATTTAAAAATAATTAATTTAAAAATCATGGCCAACCATGATCCTACTGGTCATAACCCATTTGGACATAGCTTTAAAGAGGCTTCTCTGTTAACATCGTATGAGTACTGATTACGCATCTCTAGCCTATACTTTGTAGGACCAAAAATAACTTTTATATAGTTATGAAAATTGACATCACTTTTGCCACTGTTAACTTTAAAATATAAAAAATGGAAAATTAAAAAAAAAACTGAAAAAAAAAACTTGAAACATTAAACATTTAAAAATAATTTATTGAAAAATCATGGCCAACCATAATTTTACTGGTCATAACCCCTCTGGACACGGCTTTAAACAGGCTTTTCTGTTAACATCTCATGAGCACTGATTAACCATCTCTGCCATCTTGTCACAAAAAAAAAAAAGAAAAAGAAAAAAACTTATTTTCACTGTTACTTAAAGAAAAAAAACTACAAAAAGACTATAAAAAAGAACCTCCGCAGTCTCACCACAGCCTCACTACAGCCTCTGCAGCCTTTCTGCCATTCCTAAACCTCTGCCTTGCCTTGGCCACACGACAGCCACTGCAACGTTTATCCTTTCCAAGGCCCTTCTACAATCTCCACAGCTAACAGCTTTTACTAGGCCACACTACAGCCTTTGGGCCACACTACAGACTACGCAACCTCTGGACTGTCCTGGGCCACACTACAGCTTCCATAGAATCTGTTTTTTCGGTCATAACAGTCTCCGCAGCTGACAATCTGCCCTGGGCCACACTATAGCCTCTGACATGTCCAGAAATAAACTAAAGTCCTTTAAAAGCCTAAGGCCTTTTCCTGAACGCCATTACAGCCTCCACAGTCTCACCACAGCCTCACTACAGCCTCTGCAGCCTTCAGCCATTATTAGGCTACACTACAGCCTTCACAGCCTTTGACCTCTCCAGAGGTTTGTTACAACTCCTGCATTGCCTGGGCCACAATACAGCCTCTGCAGCCTTTATCCTTTCCTAGCCAATGCTACGGCCTCTATAGCCAACAGATTTCTCTAGGCCACAATACAGCGCTTACAGTTTATGGCCTATCCTGGGCCACAATACAGACTATGCAACCTTCGGACTATCCTGGACCACACTACAGTTTCAATAGCCTCTGTTTTTTCTAGTACAACAGTCTCCTCAGCTGACAATTTATCTTGGGCCACACTACAGCCTCTGGCTGTCCTGAGACAAACTACAGCCTCTACAGCCTAAGGCCTTTTCCCGGACCACTTTCCAGCCTACACAACCGCCTTGTATTCTCTGGGTAACACTGCAGTCTCCACAGCAAACGTCCTTTCCTAGGCCACATTACAAATTCTGCAGCCTCCAACCTTCCTGGGCCACACTACAGCCTCTAGAACCTTCGACCTCTTGTGAAAGGTCACAAGAAATGCCAGAAATGCAAGCTTGTGTCCCTGTTGGAGGAAAAGTTGCGAAATCTAGAAGAGAGGTTAACTACCTTGAAAATCATTAAGGAAGGTGAAGAGTTCTTAGACAGAGCAGAATTATCTCTTCATGATTCAGAAAGAGAAGAAATTCGAACTGCACCTGACGAAACAGAGGAATGGAAGCATGTGACCCACAGAAGCAGGAGGATCGAGAGGCAGTCAGCACCCATACTGCTCAGGAACCAGTACCAGGCTCTCACGCAGGAGAACCATGAAGAAATACAGCAAAATAAGACTTTGCCAGCAATGAATAACCTTGTAAGCCCTCAGAATCCTCCTGGATGGAGAAAGAAGAATGTTGTGAAGAAAAAACGGAGAGTGGTGGTCATGGGGGATTCCCTGTTAAGAGGAACAGAGGCCGCTATCTGCAGACCAGACATAACCTCAAGAGAAATGTGCTGTCTTCCAGGAGCAAAAATTAAAGATGTGTCTGACAGGATATCAAGACTCTTCAGACCTACAGATCACTACCCATTCCTGCTAATACATGTGGGGACAAATGACACCGCAAGAAAGGACCTGGAAACCATCTGCAGTGACTTTGAAGACTTAGGCAAGAAAGTGAAAGAATTGGGAGCGCAGGTGGTCTTCTCATCCATCCTCCCAGTGGATGGCCATGGAACAATGAGGTGGAATAAGATTCTACAGGTGAACAACTGGCTACGTCGATGGTGCCGTCAACAAGGATTTGGATTTCTGGATCACGGAATGAATTACCTATACGATGGACTACTTGCTAGAGATGGGGTGCACCTTACGAAGACTGGAAAACATGTATTTGGAAGTCGCCTTGCTACACTCATCAGAAGAGCTTTAAACTAGAACAATGTGGGAAGGGAAGCAAAAGGCCAGAAAAAGCCATACAGCTGACAAATACTATTGAGATCTCTGCTACTGGAAGTGGAAAGGAAGAACAAAGACAAAACAATTTAAATAATAAAAATATGGGAGGAAGAGAAACCAATCACAAACTAAAATGTTTTTATACAAATGCACAAAGCATGGGCAACAAACAAGGAGAATTGGAACTACTAATGCAGGAAAAGGAATATGATGTCATTGGAATCACTGAAACTTGGTGGGACGATACACATGATTGGAATAAAAGGCTAAAAGGATACAACTTATTTGCAAGAAACAGACTTGATAAACGAGGAGGAGGTGTTGCATTGTATGTTAGAAAAGTGTATATCTGCACAGAGATTGAAGCTTCAGAGACTGGGAGTTCTGTGGAAACTGTTTGGGTAAGAATACAAGGAGAGAACAACGGAAAGGACACCATTGTAGGCATTTACTACAGGCCACCTGGGCAAGCTGAAGATATGGATGAACTCTTTATGTATCAAATGACCAAGTTCTCCAAAAAATATGACGTAGTGGTCATGGGAGATTTCAACTATCCAGACATTTGTTGGGAATCTCTCTCAAGTAAAACTAACAGGTCAAGCAAATTCTTATCCTCTCTTGCTGACAACTTTATCTTCCAAAAGGTAGGGGAGAAAACAAGGGGATCTGCTACTTTGGATCTAATCCTTATAAACAGGGAGGAAATGGTTGAGGAGATAAAGGTGGCTGGGACCCTAGGAGGCAGCGATCATGCTATTATAGAATTTTGGATAACTAGAGGAGGAAGACATGTGAAGACTCAAACTTCAAGGTTAGATTTTAGAAAGGCAGATTTTAAGAGACTCAGAAAGAGAATAGGAGGGATCCAATGGCTGGATGTCCTTAAGGACAAAAATGTCCAGGAAGGATGGGAAATTTTTAAAAATGAAATTCTCAAAGCACAATCGTTAACAATCCCGAAAAGTAGGAAGAATGGGAAGCATTTAAGGAAACCAGGATGGATGAACACAGAACTTAAACACATGCTAAAAAGAAAGAAAGAAATGTTTATTAAATGGAAAGAGGGAGGCATATCTAAAGAAGATTATAATGCAGTCTGCAGATCCTGCAGGGCACGTATCAGGTTAGCTAAAGCTGACAATGAATTAAGGCTTGCAAGAGATGTCAAAAGCAATAAAAAAGGATTTTGGGGGTATGTCAAAAGTAAAAGAAAAGTCAAAGATGCTATAGGATTTTTACAGGATGAAAATGGAGAAATGGTAAGAGAGGATGTTGAGAAGGCCGAACTTTTTAATTCCTATTTTGCATCTGTTTTCTCTCAGAAAGAAAATGTAACATCAACTGATCTTCACTGTCCTTTTAAAGGAATAGAGGAATCCAAGTTATCTGTAAACAGAAAGATTGTGAGGGAATATTTAGCTAACATAAATGAGTTCAAGTCTCCAGGTCCAGATGAATTACACCCCAGAGTACTGAAGGAGATCGTAGAAGAAATTTTAGAACCACTCTCCATAATCTTTGAAAATTCTTGGAGAACAGGAGAAGTCCCAGAAGACTGGAGAAGAGCAAATGTTGTTCCTATCTTCAAAAAGGGGAAGAAGGTGGACCCAGGGAACTATAGGCCGGTGAGTCTGACTTCTATACCAGGAAAGATCTTTGAACAAATTATTAAACAACATGTATGTAAGTACATGGATAAGAATGAAGTGATTAACCAGAGTCAGCATGGGTTTGTAACTAACAAGTCATGTCAGACTAACTTAATTTCCTTCTATGACAGAATCACTGACTGGGTGGATCAGGGAAATGCTGTAGATATAGTATATCTTGACTTCAGCAAAGCATTTGACAAAGTATCTCACACCATCCTTATTGAAAAAATGACCAAGTATGCAATGGACCAGGCAACTGTTAGGTGGATTCATAACTGGCTTAGTGATCGGACTCAAAGGGTGGTTGTAAATGGCTTCACATCCAGCTGGATGAATGTCTCAAGTGGGGTACCACAGGGCTCTGTCCTGGGACCTGTATTGTTCAACATCTTTATCAATGATTTAGATGAAGGAATTGAGGGTAAACTGATTAAATTTGCTGATGACACAAAGCTAGGAGGGATAGCTAATACTAGAGAAGAGAGAGGATTCAAAAAGACCTAAATAAACTGGAGCAGTGGGCAGCAACCAACAGAATGGTTTTTAACAGGGAAAAATGCAAAGTACTACATCTGGGCAATAAAAATGAAAAAAGCATATACAGAATGGGAGGAATAGAGCTAAGCAACAGTACATGTGAAAAAGACTTAGGTATACTAATAGATCATAGACTGAACATGAGTCAACAGTGTGATGCAGCAGCAAAAAAGGCAAATACAATTCTGGGATGTATTAACAGAAGCATACAGTCTAGATCACGTGAAGTCATTATCGGTCTTTACTCCTCTTTGGTCAGACCTCATCTGGAATACTGTGTACAGTTTTGGGCACCACATTTTAAAAAAGACATAGACAAACTGGAGCAAGTTCAGAGAAGAGCGACCAGAATGGTGACTGGTCTGCAAACCATGTCCTATGAGGAACGGTTGCAGGATTTGGGAATGTTTAGCTTGCAAAAAAGAAGACTGAGAGGAGACTTAATAGCTGTCTACAAATATGTCAAGGGCTGTCACATTGTAGAAGGATCATCATTATTCTCATTTGCACAAGGAAAGACTAGAAGCAATGGGATGAAACTAAATGGGAGGAGACACAGATTAGATATTAGAAAAAACTTTTTGACAGTTAGGGTGATTAATGAGTGGAACAGGCTGCCACGAGAGGTGGTGAGTTCCCCTTCAATGGACGTCTTCAAACAGAGGCTGGACAGACATCTGTCTGAGATGATCTAGTGAATCCTGCTTTGAGCAGGGGGTTGGACCAGATGACCCAGGAGGTCCCTTCCAACTCTACCATTCTATGATTCTATGATTCTATGATTCTATGATCCACACCACAGCCTCTACAGCTTACAGCCTGTCCTGGGCCACATGCTACAGCCTCTGAAGCTTTTAAACTGTCCTAGGCCACATTACAGCCAGTGAAGCCTCTGCACTTTTCTGGGCCAAAATGCAGCGTACAGCCTCCACAACTTATGATCTGTTCGGAGCAATACTACAGCCTCCATTCAACAACGACTGCACCCTATGATCTCCTCCCGAGTGATACTGAAGCCTCTGCAGCCTATGCTCTTTCTTGGACACATTACAACTCCTGCAGCCTACAGCCTGTCGGGTGCCGCACTTAAAGGGCCTTCCCTTATACCTGCTCTACTACCCTTCTTTTCATCTCTACTATTAAACTTGCAAATTAAATAAAAATGAAGAAAAAATGTGTTTTCTTTTTTTTTTGATCAAAAAGGAAAATATAGCTTCATTACTATGAACTGCTGTAGAGGTATTGACATATCCTATTGTAAGATAGTAGCTTACCATTGGCCAGGCAAGATAGAATTAGAGCTCTTTCTAAATGTATGTTCTCACTAAGTTAATACATTTTTGAGAAATCTAAGACAGAAGTGGCAGTTATAGTTCATAAGGGCAGACTGTATAGATGTTACAGTTCATAAGGAGAGATAGTGTGAAGGTAATTAAGCAGATCATTTGAAATTTGAATTTGCCGTGTTCGCTGAATTTTCTCCAATGAAATGATTTGCATCGAATGCATTTTCTGCAAATCACAATACTGGAAAATAACGAGAGATAGAGATGTTCTGTGTTTAAAGTGCACTTGTCAGCAGGATTGTGCTCAGTAAACTACATACACTGTCAGGTGGGCGACATTACAATGATTAAAATGATACCTTGGTTGATGAAATCTGTCCTGTGATTGTTGTGTAATCATTACTTTCAGTATGGAGATAATGATATGCTCGTGCTTCGGGGTGGCTTGTGGGGTGGGCCCTATCTGGTGCTCTGCTTACATATTCATCTGTATGCTCTTATGACAGCTCACTGTGCCTTCACTGACCTGTCTCCTATTTTACCAAACCCCACACTACTAGATGCATTATGTAAAATAGGAGACAGGTCAGTGAAGACACAGTAAGCTGTCATAAGAGCATACAGATGAATATGTAAGCAGAGCACCAGATAGAGCCCAAACCACAGTCCCGCCCCGAAGCACAAGCATATCATCCTCTCCAAACTGAAAGTAAAGATTACACAAGAACCACAGGACGGATTTCATTAACCAAGGTATCATTTTAATCAAGTCGCCCACATGACACTTTATCTAGTTTACTGAGCACAATCCTGCTGACAGATGCGCTTTAATATTACTCATCTTGTTTACAATTGAAGAATATAGGAAAAAGGCTGTTAATTCAAAGTCACATTAAGTGACTATATAGGTGATGCACTTCCTTATATACAGTGCCTTGAAAAAGTATTCATAGCCAGTGAACTTTTCACATTTTTTTAACCTTACACTCACAAGCCTAATTTTTTTTTAAACCTTGTTTTTATTGAATAGAAAAATGTACATACATCAATGTAAATATTACCCAAAGCATACAGTACAGACCAAAAATTTGGATACACCTTCTCATTTAAAGATTTTTCTGTATTTTCATGACTTTGAAAATTGTACATTCACACTGAAGGCATCAAAACTATGAATTAACACATGTGGAATTATATACTTAACAAAAAAGTGTGAAACAACTGAAAATATGTCTTATATTCTAGGTTCTTCAAAGTAGCCACCTTTTGCTTTGATGACTGCTTTGCACACTCTTGGCATTCTCTTGATGAGCTTCAAGAGGTAGTCACCAGAAATGGTCTTCCAACAATCTTGAAGGAGTTCCCAGAGATGCTTAGCACTTGTTGGCCCTTTTGCCTTCACTCTGCGGTCCAGCTCACCCCAAACCATCTCGATTAGGTTCAGGTCTAGTGACTGTGGAGGCCAGATCATCTGGCATAGCACCCCATCACTCTCCTTCTTGGTCAAATAGCCCTTACACAGCCTGGAGGTGTGTTTGGGGTCATTGTCCTGTTGAAAAATAAATGATGGTCCAACTAAACGCAAACCGGATGGAATAGCATGCCGCTGCAATATGCTGTGGTAGCCATGCTGGTTCAGTATGCCTTCAATTTTGAATAAATCCCCAACAGTGTCACCAACAAAGCACCCCCACACCATCACACCTCCTCCTCCATGCTTCACGGTGGGAACCAGGCATGTAGAGTCCATCCGTTCACCTTTTCTGCGTCACACAAAGACACGGTAGTTGGAACCAAAGATCTCAAATTTGGACTCATCAGACCAAAGCACAGATTTCCACTGGTCTAATGTCCATTCCTTGTATTCTTTAGCCCAAACAAGTCTCTTCTGCTTGTTGCCTGTCCTTAGCAGTGATTTCCTAGCAGCTATTTTACCATGAAGGCCTGCTGCCCAAAGTCTCATCTTAACAGTTGTTGTAGAGATGTGTCTGCTGCAAGAACTCTGTGTGGCATCTCTAATCTGAGCTGCTGTTAACCTGCAATTTCTGAGGTTGGTGACTCAGATAAACTTATCCTCTGAAGCAGATGTGATTCTTGGTCTTCCTTTCCTGTGGCGGTCCTCATGTGAGCCAGTTTCTTTGTAGCACTTGATGGTTTTTGCAACTGCACTTGGAGACACATTCAAAGTTTGCCCAATTTTTCGGACTGACTGACCTTCATTTCTTAAAGTAATGATGGCCACTCGTTTTTCTTTACTTAGCTACTTTTTTCTTGCCATAATACAAATTCTAACAGTCTATTCAGTAGGACTATCAGCTGTGTATCCACCTGACTTCTGCACAACACAACTGATGGTCCCAACCCCATTTATAAGGCAAGGATTCCCACTTATTAAACCTGACAGGGCACACCTGTGAAGTGAAAACCATTTCCGGTGACTACCTCTTGAAGCTCATCAAGAGAATTCCAAGAGTGTGCAAAGCAGTCATCAAAGTAAAAGGTGGCTACTTTGAAGAATCTAGAATATAAGACATATTTTCAGTTGTTTCACACTTTTTTTGTTAAGTATATAATTCCACATGTGTTAGTTCATAGTTTTGATGCCTTCAGTGTGAATGTACAATTTTCAAAGTCATGAAAATACAGAAAAATCTTTAAATGAGAAGGTGTGTTCAAACTCTTGGTCTGTACTGTATATAGTAGTGACAAGGATTAACCAAAGCTTATTATCGTATGCATGCCTTACTATTATGAGATGACGAGTAACAAAGTAACTATTCCAGGCACAATTGTATTGATTTAAAAGCAAAATAAAGTAAAAACTGCGAGGGGGGAGGGAAGGAGAGGAAATGAGAATATGTCTACAACAGGTACATCTCTTGGATATTGGTCATCCAACATGGGTGTGTAACCTTAAACTATCATTGAGAGTTGTGCAGAACCCACCGACTCCAGAGCAGATATCCACCACCCAGTAGCGTCTCCACGCAGCGACTCTCCCAAAAATATTTCTATATAGGCTATTCTCCTAATAGTAATTGCTCTTCATACCACACTGTTGGTTGAAAACAAGTTTTAATATCATCCTGAATGTGTTGTGGAAGCAGGGAGATGAAACTTTCCCAAGTTTCAAAAAAGTACTGTACTCTTCTCTCTTTATGTAAGGAGGCCTCAGCCCAATCAATCAGAAGCAGCTGAAGCTTGGTCGTGGATCCATACCTGCAGAATGGCTTTAATACCGGCTGCTGCCACCAAATGTAGTAGTTTACGGGCCCCCCGGAGAGTATGTGTATTTATCTGGCTTTTAATATCCAAAGATGGCCCATAGAGGCTCATCAGGAGCAAAGTTTGTCAGATGAGTGATGGTAAATTGTCGCACTCTGACCCGAAAGGGCTGAATGACCAGGCATGTCCACAGGCAATGGAACAAATTGGTTTGGGGGGAGTGTCACTTAAAACACATAGGAGGTCATATGCAGCCCCATTTTATGACCATTTTGCAGAGTTAAATAGGATCTATGACAGATTTTCAGTCTCATTTCTAGAAAGCGAGTTGAAAGATGGAATTTGTGGGCTTAATTTGGAGCTTTCAAAATAGTGCTGCAGGACAAGGTGGAGGCCTCGATCTGCCATTTTGTTAGCGGAAATTGGGATTGTTCATAATCAGAAATGAGTGAACATTTCAATGTTCGGTTCGTTCCACTTCGGCGAACTCCTGATGTTCGCTGAATAATTCGAAAATAGCAAAAAGGCAACGATAGTTACCAGCCAAGATGTCAAGGAAAATGCACAGACAGGACGCAGGAAGCCCCCTTTTATTAGAAGGAGGAAACACAGGTGCAGAATGCTGATGAACAACCACTCTCATCCTCTCACTCCATGGAGGGGGTGATAGCCTAGCACTAAAACTGCACACAGGTGAAACTTGCAATAGGGAGCAAGTCACACACTGTGCCTTGCCAGCATCCTATTACATGCCCCTACTATTCTATTAGGCGGGATGCCCGGGACCCTATGCGAGCTTACGTATTTTGACCAAAATATTAACTAATACCTCATATTATATTTTTGCGCTTTTTTATCTGACAGGTCTCAGCCAGGCCCACCAATGTTGACCTTGTGAATTAGGGGCTTGCACCTCTGTGATGCACGAATAGGGTGGCGGGCATCCCGCCTAATCGAATGGTAGGGGCGTGTAATAGGTGGGAATTGGATGTTTCGCCCACAGCAGTTCGCCCCCAGCAATTCGCCCCCGGGTACATTTCGCCCCCGCACATTTCGTCCCCAGCATGTTTTGCCCCCACACATCTCGCCCACGCATATCTCACTCCCGCACATATCGCCCCCAGTTCGAAACATCCGGGGGCGAAACGTGCGGGGGAAAAATGTCCGGGGGCGAATCTTCCTGGAGGTGAAATGATAGGGGCGAAATGTGTGGGGCGAAATGTACCTGGGGGTGAACAGATGGGGCGAACTGCGGGGGGCGAACTTCTGGGGGCGAAACTTCCTATTGCAAGTTTCATCTGTGTGCAGTTATAGTGCTACCCAATCACCCCCTCCATGGAGTGAGAGGATGAGAGTGATTGTTCATCAGCATTCTGCACCTGTGTTACCTCCTTCTAACAAAAAGGGGCCTGCTGCATCCTGTTGAGCATTTTAGCTTGACATCCTGGCTGGTAACTATCGTTGCCTTTTTGCTATTTTCTAATTTGATTTTGGAATCTTTTTAAAAGATTCTGTTTGTTGTTCTGGCTGTGCTGTTCGCCGAATTATTCGCCAAACATACTGAACCCAATTTGATTTAATGGGAGGCAAAACCAAACGCATACAAAAAATCTTCAAATGGGGCCAAAAGCTGTCAAAACAGATCAAATTAGAGGCAGAGACCAGGAAAATGGCATCAATTGACCCACAGTACAAATTTTATAATGCCACAGCAGCAACCAGCCATGGGCCATGCATGAGGTATCAGGGTCTGGGCAAGAATTTACAGCTTTGAATTGAACTTCAAATTAAGATAAGTTGGGCTCGGGATCGGTGTAGGCCTGCTGTGCTTGGAGCCCTCATACCACAACAACACAGCAACAGTTCAACCTGGTTTTATGCTCAGCTACACTCAGATGGAAGAAAAATCAGTTTCATAGATTAGTATTGGTACAAAAATTTAAGGATCGTAACACGGGTAGTTGACTGAAAGTGAGCGGTGACCTATCGGTCTAGGATGCCTACTGCTACAGGCAGGGTCGGACTGGGGTTCCTAGGGCCCACCAGGGGGACTGACTCTAGGGGCCCACACTATAGCCCACCATAAACGGTTTTATTACTTATGTGTTTTTCTATAATGTAAGGTCATGAATGCTAAACATATTTGTAATATACTTTATTAGAAAAATAAGTTTTTGTCAGCAGCAAATGACAAGTCCTAATGTCCATGAGTGGGATCCAGGCTTTCTCTTGCCCCTGATTTACAAGTTTTTTTTAAACTGAATTAGCAGCGGAGGACGAAGAAAGAAGGGGACTCATGAATATTAAAGACCCATCATTATGTGCTGGAGCCGTCCAATAGAAGATTTTGGTACAACTGATTGACCCAGCATATTGCTAGGAGGATCTGTCACTAGTTTGTTACTCTTAGTTAGGACAACATAAAATCAGTGACAGATTCCCTTTAACAAAATCCCCGGATAACACCTTTAGGGTAGTTGCACCTACGCAAGTCCACTGCGTGAAACACGCTGCTTGAATCCCACAGTGGACCCGCCCTGGAGGAGGATGGTGCCGGCATTATACTGATATACAGTGGGTACGGAAAGAATTCAGACCCCTTTAAATTTTTCACTCTTTGTTTCATTGCAGCCATTTGGTAAATTCTAAAAAGTTCATTTTTTTTCCTCATTAAAGTAAACTCTGCACCCCATCTTGACTGAAAAAAAACAGAAATGTAGAAATTTTGGGAAATTTATTAATAAAGAAAAACTGGAATATCACATGGTCATAAGTATTCAGACCCTTTGCTCAGTATTGAGTAGAGCACCCTTTTGAGCTAGTACAGCTATGAATCTTCTTGGGAATGATGCAACAAGTTTATTTCACAC
The DNA here is from genome assembly GCF_046119375.1 of Phyllobates terribilis. Classification (NCBI taxonomy): domain Eukaryota; kingdom Metazoa; phylum Chordata; class Amphibia; order Anura; family Dendrobatidae; genus Phyllobates; species Phyllobates terribilis. The sequence continues at coordinate 85,220,176 of NW_027362768.1, read as the reverse complement.
CTGGATTTGGGGATTCTCTGCCATTCTTCCTTGCAGATCCTCTCCAGTTCAGTCAGGTTGGATGGTGAACGTTGGTGGACAGCCATTTTCAGGTCTCTCCAGAGATGCTCAATTGGGTTTAGGTCAGGGCTCTGGCTGGGCCAGTCAAGAATGGTCACAGAGTTGTTCTGAAGCCACTCCTTTGTTATCTTAGCTGTGTGCTTAGGGTCATTGTCTTGTTGGAAGGTGAACCTTCAGCTAAGTCTGAGGTCCAGAGCACTCTGGAAGAGGTTTTCATCCAGGATATCTCTGTACTTGGCCGCATTCATGTTTCCTTCAATTGCAACCAGTCATGCTGTCCCTGCAGCTGAAAACATCCCCATAGCATGATGCTGCCACCACCATGTTTCACTGTTGGGATTGTATTGGGCAGGTGATGAGCAGTGCCTGGTTTTCTCCACACATACCGCTTAGAATTATCACCAAAAAGTTCTATCTTTGTCTCATCAGACCAGAGAATCTTATTTCTCATTGTCTGGGAGTCCTTCATGTGTCTTTGAGCAAACTCTATGAGGGCTTTCATATGTCTTGCACTTAGGAGAGGCTTCGTCGGGCTACTCTGTCATAAAGGCCTGACTGGTGGAGGGCTGCAGTGATAGTTGACTTTGTGGAACTTTCTCCCATCTCCCTACTGCATCTCTGGAGCTCAGCCACAATGATCTTGAGGTTCTTCTTTACCTCTCTCACCAAGGCTCTTCTCCCACGATTGCTCTGTTTGGCTGGACGGCCAGGTCTAGGAAGACTTCTGGTGGTCCAAAACTTCTTCCATTTAAAGATTATGGAGGCCACTGTGCTCTTAGGAACCTTGAGTAATGCAGAAATTCTTCTGTAACCTTGGCCAGATCTGTGCCTTGCCACAATTCTGTCTCTGAGCTCCTTGGGCAGTGACTTTGAGCTCATGATTCTCATTTGGTCTGACATGCACCATGAGCTGTGAGGTCTTATATAGACAGGTGTGTGCCTTTCCAAATCAAGTCCTATCAGTTTAATTAAACACAGCTGGACTCCAATGAAGGAGTAGAACCATCTCAAGGAGGATCACAAGGAAATGGACAGAATGTGACTTAAATATGAGTGTCTGAGCAAAGGGTCTGAATACTTATGACCATTTGATATTTTAGTTTTTCTTTTTTAACAAATTTGCAAAAATTTCTACATTTTTGGTTTTTTTCAGTCAAGATGGGGTGCTGATTGTACTTTAATGAGAAAAAAATGAACTTTTTAGAATTTGCCAAATGTCTGCAATGAAAAAAAGAGTGAAAAATTTAAAGGGGTCTGAATGCTTTCCGTACCCACTGTATACTCATATGCTAGGTGCATTATGTACAATCAATATACAAAGATAAAACTGACTACCATCTCAGTTTTAATAAATGGAGTAAAACGTTTACCATTAAAATACAAATTTATTAGAGTTATTAAAGCATAAATATAAGCAAATCTCAAAGAGAGCAAGGTATCTCAATTTAGGAACTGACGGTAAGAGCAGAAAAAATATATGTACATGAATATATCATAAATTACAGAATAAAGGTCTTATCACATAAGTATAAGTAGAAAGAAATGTGAACTGAAAAAATCTCCATGTAAATAAGTATAACTGGCTGCACTCCTAAAATCTGAATTAGTCATCCACAATAACTCTCATCAGGACACATATTAAAGAGATGCAAGTGCAAATCCCAGTTATAAACTCCTGGACACTACTTATACAATAAGGAAAAGTGACCAAACATACTCAGCACATACAGTATATAGTCCATCAGCCAAAACGTCTCAACGTACGTTTCACCTTCTTCTTCAGGAGGTGATGTGATGTTGGCTGAGGGGACTAACCCCTATATATATATATATATATATATATATATATATATACACTGTATATACACTAGTTACCAATTAAAGACAGGGGGTAGAATAAGCGATACCTACTTCCTATTTCGTGCCCTCCGGATGTCCGGTAGATGGACCGCAAGTGGACCGCACGCAGAAGGTATTGCGTTCCACGTGGGAACGGCACATACAGCACTGTCTCCTTCTCCTACCGGCTGAATAAAAATATCTGCCCTACACTGAGCGTCTGAATAAACTTAACTCTTACAATGCTCCCTGCACAAAATATGACATACACTCTACCCCTCTTATGGCACATGCTCTCCACACTGCCCTCTCCTTACCATACTGGGCCACGTCTTCACACTGTCCTCTCACACAATGACCCCCCCTATACTGTCCAGTCTCTATACTGTGCCCCTTCATCACACTCCCCCTGCTCAGCATACCGTTCCCTCACACTGTCCCCCCCATACTGCCGCATCTCTACTTCCCCCACACTACCTAGTCTCTGTTCTGTCACCTCACACTTTTCTCAATCCATACTGTCTCCTCAAACCATTCCTCTCCTCATACATCCCCCTTCCCCATTCTGTTCCTGCACCAATTCCCACCCCTCTCCTTGTTCACCATACTGTTTCTTCACACATCTCCCATACTATCTCCTAAAATATCTCTCCCATCTCTCCCCAAATATAATACATTTTCGGAAGAGCACACAGACATGCACAAAGACATGCAGAAGCATGCTTACACACACGAAAACACGCGCACACACAGACGCATCAAGGCCTCTTTCACACGTCAGTGTTTCCAGTACATGTGGAGACAGTTTCCACAAGTACCGGAGACACTGACCAATGCAGACCCATTCAAATTTATGGGTCTGTGCACATGTCAGTGAGTTTCCACAGACCGTGAGTCCATGGGCAAAACACGCTGACATGTCCGTTTTTTACATACTGCACGGGCCGCAAAATGTCCCACACTGATGACATACAGATGATATCAGTGTGACACGTACCAGCGCCTGGGAATCAGAGGTACAGTTAGTGCTGTTCCTAAGTGCCGGGTGCTGAACGCTTCCTTCATCATTGTTCCCTGCTGGCGCTGCGATCAGCTCGAGCAAAGGACAATGATGAGAGCAGTAGTGTCAGCTCCCGCAGTGTCCAACTGTAAAAATAAGAATAAAATAAAAAATTCTTATACTCACCTGTCCTAAGTGTCCCCAACTGTAATCCATGCGACTGATCATGCCGAGGAGCCGGGGAGAATGACTCCTGCAGCAAGCAAGCCCCAGAGCTGTGCTGAGCTCAGTGAGTGACAGGACACCGCCCGCTGAGTGCAGCTTCGGGGCTCGCTCGCTGAAGTGACTCGCCCCCTGGGCCGTGGGGCACTCGAGACCGGACTTCAGGGCAATGCTGGGAGTAGTAGTGGCGACCCGGTCCCGTGGCTCAGGGTGGTCAGACCAGTGGTAGTCTATGAAGTGTTTTAGGTAATGTCCGACTTCGCCACCCGTGGATTGCCGTCAGGGAGGACCGCCGCTGCAAGGCAGACCTTTGAGGCTGGTTTTGGGGATGCAGCAGGGAATAGTACAACTCCCCATGGGAGGAGTGTAGCCTCAGGGCAGTGTGATAGGATGCTGGGGGTGATGGTGCAGGCGCAGCAGTAACCACACAGAGTTCAATAATGCAGTCCAGGATCTTTTACTGATCTTATCATACACCCAACAGGAGTACAGGGTAGGAATGAGCCTGGGTGTCTGAGGGCATTCGGGCGAGCTCCGCTGGTCAGGGTGAGTGGGTAGGCCTACCGTTCTCTCTCTGCCCTTGCTGACTATCTCCCCCTTTAGTGGTATGATAGCCCACGTCCCTGAGCTTGCCGTGTACTACGCCTGTATGGCTTGCGACTCGGGCCTTAGGTACCTGTAGCTTCTCCGTGCTGTACCGGTCCCTCTGTGTGGCGAAACCTCCAGGCTTCTTGGGAAAGGGACCTGAAATCCCTTGCGGGTTGATGATCTGCTGCAGGACTTGCAATCCTGACAGCCTCGGACCCCAGTGTTCGGTATGCAGTTTCCTCTCTGCCTGGACCGGCTCTCGTCGCCTCTGTCCCTGGCTTGGTGTTCCTCCTATGCCTCCTGGACTCCTCAGCTGCGGCTGACATGTCCCTCTGTTTCTGGGAACCCTTCTGGATACTTCAGAAGTGGGTCCTGGTCTCTCTAACCCTGCCCTCAGTTGTTATAGGGGCAGCCTGCTCCCCCTACTGGCCCGGGACAGGAGGTGCGGCATGCAAATGGTCCATGACCAGAGAACCTCCCTCCCGCTCTCAGACACAGCCTTACAAGTTTGTGGCATCCAGGCCTGGGGTGACACATTCCCCCCTAGGAAAGCTTAGTACTCCGGGACTAAAGGAGAAACACGATACAGGGTAGAAATTATAACATAAAAATAACAGAGAAGAAAACAGCAAACAACACCACATATTGAGTTCTTTAGGTCACAGTATGGCCTGTGACCGGGTGTCCATTTCACCAACACAACGGGAGCCTTTACCAGGTGGGGGTCTGTCCTTGCCCCGAATCCTTGAAAGTCTTTATTATTTCCTTTGGTTAGGCTCCGAACATATTTACAAGGAAGTCCCGGTTACTCAAAGTTCATAACCTTTTAGTCCATTTGTCACTATGAAAAACTGGAAAACAGTATTAATAACGAGGGTACAAACATAACACATTAAATATATACATTTTACATTTAGATCTTCCAGCGAGCTGGCATTTGACCCCTAGTGCTCCGGGTTGACCTCCGTAGCCCACTGTCTGGTGGTGGTCTAACCTGGCTTTCCTCACTATCATTGAGGGTAAAGCTACTAGCTAGGTGTACAGGCAGGGCAGGCAGCTGTCTGCGGGTCCTTTGGCTTACCGCAGGCATGGCAGGCTCACTGTCAGCAGAGGGCTGACTCTCCTGGGCTACTGGCGTGGGTTCTTCCGCCTCTGGGGCCGCTTGCTCTTCTTGTTCTTCCTGTCCTCCTGTAGGCTCCTGCTGGGTAGGCTGAAGGAAGTGTAGGACGGGTACCACTATTGCGCCATTTATCTGAGTCCAGGTCCGGGGGAACTCTCCGAGAACTGTGCTGATCATCTCTTCCTTGTCCTCTGCGGGTTCAAGGTCATCTTGATCTTCACTTGGACTCTGTAGTTGCTCGGGGCACCGTTTTAGGTGGTCTCTGGAGACGGTGCTAGTGGTTTCTCCTCCATCCTTGGTAATCACACATACCTTCGTGTTGTCATGGTCGGACTGCAGCACTGTGTACGGGTCTCTCTCCCACTGGTCATCCAGCTTGTGAAGCCTTCTCTTCTGCTTCAGGACCTGCTCACCAGGTTCCAGGGGACCAGCAGGGGCGTGTTGGTTGAAGAGCCTCTCTTGCTTTTCTCTCGCTTGAGCCAGACTCCTCTCCACACTCTCCTGTACCTTCTTGTACTGTAGCCGCCGTTCCGTATCCCAGTCCACGTCTGGGGAGGTGTCCTCAGGTGTCAGGACTCCCATTTCCAGGTCGATCGGCAGCTTACCTGGTCTTGCTCGCATCAGGTAAGCCGGGGTGCAATTTGTAGCATTCACCGGGATGTGGTTGTACAAGTCAATCAGATCTGGCAGCTTCTCCGGCCACAGGCTGCGTTCTTCCAGGGGTAACGTCTTGAGGAGATCGATGACGATATTGTTCATTTTCTCACACAGCTCGTTGGTTTGCGGGTGGTAAGGCATTGTCCGAATCTTCCTACAGCCGTAGAGGTTGCAGAACTCCTGGAATACTTCAGCCTCAAACGCTGGACCTTGATCTGTCAAGACCTGTTCCGGATACCCATGTGGACGGCAGAAGTGTTGCTGGAAGGCTCTGGCCGCTGTTTTGGCTGTCAGGTCTTTAACAGGAACCACTACCAGGAACCGGGAGTAATGGTCCACAATTGTCAGGGCATAGACGTAGCCCAACCGGCTTGGAGCCAATTTCACATGGTCCAGAGCTACCAGCTCAAGAGGCTTGAGGAAGCTAGTGCGAAATGCGCATTGGGGCCAGGGGTCACATGGTAAGTGGGTCCTAACAGCTTTCCTAACTGGTAATAGCATGTAACACATGATTTGACACTGCTAACACCGCAAAATGAGATATTCTTGCTTGATTCAGTGAGGTGACACCAACTGGGGTTTGAGATTTCAGCACAGGGTAACTGTGCACTGGGTACATGAGCACTGATAGTTTGCAGCCTGCATTTATGATTGCTCTTGAGGCATAGACTGAGATATATATATATATATAATGGTGTGCTGTTAAACTGTGACTTGTGGGTGTTTTTTTTTTTTTTTTTTTTTTCTGCCTGCTGTTTGCTACCTCCCATGGAGAGGGGAAGATAAAGCCCTTCTGACTACTAAAAAGACTGGTGTTAAACTGTTTACAGCAATGTGATTTGATTGATGTTAATGCCACTCAGGATATATACTTGTAAACCTGCAAACCACCCCAATTGATCGGTTCAACATTTACTATGGCTCACTGTCTGCTAAATAACTGTTTTTAATTGTTTGTCAGCATATATGTAAAATAAATGGATTTATACTTTTTCACAAAAATTGCTGCATGTGTAATTACTCTGTTTTTCTAAGTAAAACAGCTCAAGAGGCTGCCTGGTGACGATGGGCCTCAAGGGTGTCTGCTGGCTGGTACGGTCCTTCCTTCTGAGCTGACATGGGCCGCAGTCCCTGCTCCACTTCTCGATGGCCCTTCTCATGCCGACCCAGTAGAACCGCTCTCTCAGTAGGAACTCCAGTTTCTTCCACCCGAAGTGTCCTGCTCTGTCATGGTTGGCCTCCAGGACCATTGCTGCATCTCGCCTTGGGACCACTATCTGCCAGGTCAGCTCGTGCGTCCGGTGGTTGACAAGCCTTCTGCACAGCTTACCCTCGTAGAGGAACAGCCTGCTTTTCTCCTTCCATATCTGCTTGGCTTCCTCTGGAGCGTCCGGGCCAGGGCTAGCGTCTTCCTGGGTTAACATGTCTTTCACCAGGCGTATTGCAGGGTCTCTATCTTGCGTTTCAGCCCAGCCGTGGTGGGGTAAGGGATTGAACATGACAGTGGTTAAGTCTTTGTCTCTTACCCGGTGAGAATGCTGAGTGGCCCCATACCGGTGGAACGCAGGGAGCTCTATTTCCTCCAGCTCTTCCGAGTAGTCTTCTCCTTCAGGTAGGTGGGGCATTCTTGATAGGGCGTCTGCGTTGGCGTTGGTTCTGCCTGCCCGGTATTTGATTGTGAAGTCATAATTGGATAGCCGGGCCATCCACCGTTGTTCTAGGGCACCTAATCTTGCATTGTCCAGATGTGTCAACGGGTTGTTGTCCGTGTACACGGTGAACTTTGCGGAGGCCAGGTAATGCTTAAACCGTTCTGTGACGGCCCACACCACTGCCAAGAATTCTAGCTTGAAGGAGCTGTAGTTCTCCGGGTTTCTTTCAGTGGGCCTCAGTTTCCGGCTGACATACGCGATCACCCTTTCTCTGCCCTGTTGGTTTTGTGACAGTACAGCTCCCAGCCCCACATTACTGGCATCTGTGTGGAGGATAAAAGGCTGGCCATAATCGGGATAGGCCAGGATCTCATCCCCCGTGAGGGCCATCTTCAACTGGCAGAAGGACTCCTCTTCTGGCTTGTCCCACTTGAAGGGTGGCTTGTGACTTCTGGATTTAGATTGCCCTATCAGGAGGTCCTGCATAGGGGCTGCCATCTTAGTGAACCCGGGGATGAACCTTCGGTAGTAGCCTACCAACCCGAGGAATTGCCTCACTTCCTTGATGTTAGAGGGGCTTGGCCAGCTCTTGATGGCTGTGACCTTGTCAGGGTCGGGGGCTACTCCTTCCACACTTACCACGTGTCCTAGGTATTGGACCTTTAGTTTTAACAGGTGGCACTTTGAAGGCTTCACTTTCAGGCCGTAGCCTGCCAGGGCTTCGAACACCTCGGCCAGGTGCTTTAGATGGTCCTCGTAAGTCTTCGAATAGACGATCACGTCGTCCAGGTAAAGGAGGACCGTCTCGAAGTTTCGGTGCCCTAGACAGCATTCCATCAGCCTCTGGAAGGTCCCTGGTGCGTTGCAGAGCCCGAAGGGCATACAGTTGAACTCACTCAGTCCCATCGGGGTGGTGAAGGCGGTCTTCTCCTTGTCAGCCTCTGCCACAGGAACCTGCCAGTACCCGCTAGTAAGGTCCAAAGTAGAAAAGAAGTTAGCTGATTTTAGTGCGGCTAAAGACTCCTCTATTCTAGGCAGCGGATATGCGTCTTTATGGGTGATACGGTTGATTTGTCTATAGTCTACGCACATTCTCATGGTGCCGTCCTTCTTTTTCACCAGAACCAAGGGGGCTGCCCAGGGGCTACAGCTATCTCTAATGACCCCAGCTTCTTTCATTTCTTTTAGCATGCCCTTTGCGTTCTAATAATGTGCAGGGGGTACAGGTCTGTGTTTTTCTTTTATCGGTAGGTGGCTCCCTGTGGTGATGTGGTGTTCTATCCCCTTTACTCTGCCGAAGTCTAGCGGGTGCTTACTAAAAATTCTCTCATACTCCTGGACCACCCGGTAGACTCCTTGTTTTTGGTGCAGGGGAGTGGAGTCAGCACCCACATGGAGTTTCTGGCACCAGTCCTCCTTTTGTTTCTGGGAGTCATTACCCTCCGCCTGTGGAGATGGAGGCAAGGGTTCCACGGCCCTGATAGCTTTGTGTTCGACCACAAACAGCTTGGCGAGTGGGTAAGTGTACTTCCCTCTCCCCAATGTTGAGGATGCGGACGGGCACCCTCCTATGACGGATATCGACCACCCCCCGGGCTGTCAAAATGGTGGGCCTGCTGTCTGAGTACACGGGTTCTACCATGGCTTGGTAGTCTCTGCCTCTCAACCCGATTGCAGTCCGACACCATATCATCATTTCACTTTTGGGAGGCATGGAAATGGGGAATGGGTCACTCATTCTTACGCTACCGATCTCACCACCAGACAGTTCTACTTGCTGCCGTCTCATCAGGGCTCTTATCTCTTTCTGGAGGACCCTCTTTTGGCTGGAGCTCGCATTCATCGCCACCTGCTGTAAAATCACAATTACTTCTGAAAGACAGTTTTCAATTACATTAGTACCCACAGTTATTTTAGGGTGACTTTCACAACGGTCAATGTCCACAATGATCACTCCCTGTGCCGGCAGTTCCACCTTACCAATCTTGATGGTCATCTCTCTGAACCCCACCTGCGGCACGGGTTGGCCATTGCTGGCAATGATGCTTAAGTCATTGTCAGGGTAGAGGGTTATGTCAGCGTCACTCCAGTACCGCTTGAAAAGTACGTAGGGGATGGTAGTCACTTGAGACCCGGTGTCCAGCAGTGCACTCATGGGGATACCGTCCAGCACTACGGGTAAGACCGGGCGTCCCCCCTCGTACTTATCATGCCAATTAGACAGGCCTGATGACCTTATGCCTGGGGGTTGGCCCTCTGCCCCAGGTCGGACCCATTTAAAGTACAGTACCTTGCTATATGTCCAGGCTGACTGCAACGGCGTTAAATCGGCTGTCCATCCTCAGCGTAGCAGTCGGCGGGCCTCCCTCTGAATGGCGGGATCCTCCTCTGTCGACGCCATGGGACATTCTCTGGACTGGAAGCCAGCTCGATTGGTCTTGACGGTTCCATCTGCAACGACTGTACGGTCCTGGTTAATGCAGCCACACTCTTTGTTAGCTCCTGGACCTGATGGTGCAGGTCTGCAGGCTGGGATGGATTTAGGGCCTGTGCATCAGCCCCCACAAGGTCTGCGGGGTAGGGCGCTGCCCCCTGGTGGTAAGTGATGGCAGGGCGCCGGGAAGCTACAGCGCCACCTGCTGCGGGTTCTCTGAGCACCCGGATGGCCCGATTCTTGAACTGCGCAAAAGTCAAATCGGGGTTCTGTAGGGCCATGAGGCGCAGCTGGGTTCTGTGGGAGCTGGACAGCAGACCTTCTATGAACTGGTCAGTCAACAGTCTATCAAAGTCCTGCACGCTACCAGGGTCAGCTTGTTTGATAGCTCTCAGGGCTTCTTGCAGGTTCAAGGCATAGTCTCTGATACTACCCTGGGCCCGCTGCTTACAGCCATAGAACCGCATTTTGATTTCTGCTGAGGTACGGGTATCAAAGGTACTCCGCAGCCGGGTCAGAATGTCCTTTACTGTCCTTTTCTCCTCATCTGACCATGATTTCACTTCCCGCTGGGCTGCACCGGTGAGCTGCCCAGTCAGAATGCTCACTTTCTGTTCTTCTGTCAGGGGATAAACTTTGAATAAACTGTGCAGTCTTTCCCTAAAGTCAGTTAAGGTATGGGGGTCCCCTGAGTATTGGGGTAGCCAGGCTGCTCCGGGGATGTAGGGCACAGAGAACGGCATCACCGCCGCTGCAGCCCCGCTGGTTGTAGAAGGCCCCTCCGTGTCCGTCATCTTCCTCCCCCCTAGTTAAGCGTGGCCTACCTTCCGACGATCCTCTTCTGTAGGCCGCGGCTCTGCTGGTGCTGCTTCGGACGAGGACCTTGCGTCGCGTCCTGGTGATGTCAGCGTTGCTCTCTCTCCCTTCCTGGACCTTGCGCAGCGTCGGTGCGTGGGGCGGAGCTTCGGATCTCGCGCGGTATGGATGTCCACGCCCCTCTTCTTCCCGCGCGGCGTCCTGAAGATGGCGTCCGATGGCGGGAAAACGGCTGAAGATGGCGGGAACCGACGGAAGATGGCGGGAGACGGCTCCGGATGGCGGGAACCTCTTCTTCAGGTACGTGTACAGTCTTTTTCAGGCACGCAATACCCGTTTGTGGCGGGTTGGTCACAATCCTGCCGACTACGCCAAAGCTGACTCGCCCCCTTGGGCCGTGGGGTACTCGAGACCGGACTTCAGGGCAATGCTGGGAGTAGTAGTGGCGACCCGGTCCCGTGGCTCAGGGTGGTCAGACCAGTGGTAGTCTATGAAGTGTTTTAGGTAATGTCCAACTACACCACCCGTGGATTGCGGTCAGGGAGGACCGCCGCTGCAAGGCAGACCGCTGAGGCTGGTGTTGGGGATGCAGCAGGGAATAGTACAACTCCCCATGGGAGGAGTGTAGCCTCAGGGCAGTGTGATAGGATGCTGGGGGTGATGGTGCTGGTGCAGCAGTAACCACACAGAGTCCAATAATGCAGTCCAGGGTCTTTTACTGATCTTATCATAGACCCAACAGGAGTACAGGGTAGGAATGGGCCTGGGGGTCTGAGGGCATTCGGGCGAGCTCCGCTGGCCAGGGTGAGTGGGTAGGCCTACCGTTCTCTCTCTGCCCTTGCTGACTATCTCCCCCTTTAGTGGTATGATAGCCCACGTCCCTGAGCTTGCTGTGTACTACGCCTGTATGGCTTGCGACTCGAGCCTTAGGTACCTGTAGCTTCTCCGTGCTGTACCGGTCCCTCTGTGTGGCGAAACCTCCAGGCTTCTTGGCCAAGGGACCTGAAATCCCTTGCGGGTTGATGATCTGCTGCAGGACTTGCAATCCTGACAGCCTTGGACCCCAGTGTCCGGTATGCAGTTTCCTCTCTGCCAGGACCGGCTCTCGTCGCCTCTGTCCCTGGCTTGGTGTTCCTCCTATGCTTCCTGGACTCCTCAGCTGCGGCTGACCTGTCCCTCTGCTTCTGGGAACCCTTCTGGATACTTCAGAAGTGGGTCCTGGTCTCTCTAATCCTGCCCTTAGTACCAGTTTTTATAGGGGCAGCCTGCTCCCTCTACTGGCCTGGGACAGGAGGTACGGCATGCAAATGGTCCATGACCAGAGAACCTCCCTCCTGCTCTCAGACACAGCCTTACAAGTTTGTGGCATCCAGGCCTGGGGTGACACAGAAGCGCCATTCTCCCCGGCTCCTTGGCGTGATCGGTCAGATGGATTACAGTGGGCGACACTTGGAACAGGTGACTATATGGATTTTTTTTATTTTATTCTTATTTTTACTCCAGGACACTGCAGGAGCAGACTACTTCTCTCATCATTGTCCCTGCTTGTGCTAATCGCAGCGCCGGCAGGGGACAATGATGAGGGCAGCATTCAGCACTTGGGAATAGCACGAACTGTATCGTTGATTCCCAGGCCACACGTATGTCACACAGGTGCACACGGACACCGATATCTCCGGTACGGGTTTCTCCAGTACCGGAAATATCAGGACGTGTGAAAGAGCCCTAACATACATACAGATATACTGTACATACTTGCAGAAATGGGGACACGTACACATACACACGCTGGCAAGCACACACAGAAATGCACGCGCAGTCATGCACAGACACATGCAGATATGCACACAGAAATGCACACTCAGACAATCATACACACAAAAATGCGGACATGCACATATGCAGGAAAGCACGCACACACACATGTGAAGACACATATACACATGTACACATACAGACATGCAGACACTCAGATGCACACACAGAAATGCATGCGCAGACACGCAAAGACACACACAAATCAACACATACTGTAATCACAGACACGTGCATGCAGACACACGCACAGAAATGTATACACAGTCACACACATATTGACATGCACACACACATATTGACATGCACACACACACACATATTGACATGCATACACTCACATATTGACATACACACATATATTGACATGCACACACACATGCAGGAATATACATAAAAATTAATTCAAACACACACAAATATTATCCTACCTTGGCTCGTCTCCAGTCCGGCCCATATACTTTATTAAAGCGCTCCTACGGTGAGAGACTGCAGTGCAGGGCGCGCTGTGACGTCACTTTTAGCAGACGCGACTGTGGCGGTGTCTGCTTAGTTTGCCACTGCCGTGCACCCCTTGCTCTCCTCTTTCCTGACCCCGTCCGTCACTGTCCTGGGCATCGCGGCAATGAAAGCGCGTGCCCTTAAAGGGCCTGCAGCCACTAGTTTTTTTCATTCTTTTTTTTTTTAATTGTCTTCTGACTCCTATTCTCCTCTGCAAGGGCCCACCGGGGATTTCCCTGGCACCTCGCCAGGCCAGTCCAACCCTGGCTACAGGCAACACACATGAAGAAGACCCAACCAGGATTCTCCCCATTTCAAAAAATGAGGGGCTAACACCACCGAAGTGGCATCAATTTCAGTAGAGTAGAAATAGTATAATTAGGACTGACACCTAGGGTCTTTATTATGGGGGATTTTAACTACCCAGATATTCAATGGGACATAGAATCTTCCAGTTATGCTAAAAGCTACAAGTTCTTATCCACAGTTCAGGACAATTACCTTTCTCAGCTGGTAGATGAACCAACCAGGGTAGGTACTCTGCTGCATCTGGTTCTGTCAAATAGACCAGATACAATCTCAGATCTACAGGTCCAGGAGCATTTGGGAAACAGCGACGATAATATGGTAAGTTTCAATGTAATATTCAATAAAACATTTCAAAAAGGAAATGCAAAAACCTGGAACTTTAGGAAACCTGATTTCAACAAATTAAGGGAAGAGCTTAATCATGTGGACTGGGACCATGTCATGGTAACTGGGGATACCTAACGTAAATGGGGCATGTTTAAGGAAATACTACTAGAATCCTGTAGAAAATTTATACTCTCTGGTAATAAAATGTCCTGGAATAAAAATAAACTATTATGGATAAATAAGACAGTATAAAGTTTAATATAATATATTTAAAATAACATTTCAGGAGTATAAAGATCTAAATAAGAAATGTAAAAAAGAAATCAAGCCAGCAAAATTATCTACAGAGCGACATTAACCACTTCGCGCCAGAGCCTGTTTTTGCCTTCGTGACCGGGCCAATTTTTTCAATTCTGACCACTGCCAGTTTATGAAGTAATTACCCTGGAACGCTTCAACGTATTCCCCTGATTCAGACATTGTTTTTTCGTGACATATTGTACTTCATGATAGTGGTAAAATTTCTTCGATATCACTTGCGTTTATTTGTGAAAAAATCGGAAATTTGGCGAAAATTTTGAAAATTTTGCAATTTTCAAACTTTGAATTTTCATGCCCTTAAATCAGAGAGATATGTCACACAAAATAGTTAATAAATAACATTTCCCACATGTCTACTTTACATCAGCACAATTTTGGAACCCAAATTTTTTTTTGTTAGGGAGCTATAAGGGTTAAAAGTTGACCAGCGATTTCTCATTTTTCCAACAAAATTTACAAAACCATTTTTTTAGGGACCACATCACATTTGAAGTCACTTTGAGGGGTCTTTATGACAGAAAATACCCAAAAGTGACACCATTCTAAAAACTGCACCCCTCAAGGTGCTCAAAACCACATTCAAGAACTTTATTAACCCTTCAGGTGATTCACAGGAATTTTTGGAATGTGGAAGAAAAAAATTAACATTTAACTTTTTTCACAAAAATGTTACTTTCGACCCAATTTTTTTATTTTCACAGGGGTAACATGAAAAAATGGACCCCAAATTTTTTTGTGCAATTTCTCTTGAGCGTGCTGATACCCCATATGTGAGGGAAAACCACTGTTTGGGCGCACGGCAGGGTTCGGAAGGGAAGGAGCGCCATTAGACTTTTTGAATGTAAAATTTGTCTGAATAATTAGCGGACGCCATGTTGCGTTTGGAGAGCTCCTGATGTGCCTAAACAGTGGAAACCCCCCACAAGTGCCACCATTTTGGAAACTAGACCCCTTAGGGAACTTATCTAGATGTGTGGTGAGCACCTTGCACCCCCAGCTACTTCACAGAAGTTTATAATATTGAGCCGTAAAAATAAAATTTTCACATTTTTCCCTCAAAAAATGTTTTTCATTCCCTAATTTTGTATTATCATAAGGGTAACAGGAAAAATTGCACCATGAAATTTGTTGTGCAATTTCTCCTGAACACGCCGATACCCCATATGTGGGTGAAAATCACTGCTTTGGTGTACGGCAGGGTTCGGAAGAGAAAGAAGCGCTATGTTGGCTGGGATAGGCACAGACGCCATGTCACATTTGAAGAGTCGCTGACATGCCAAAACAGCAGAAACCCCCACAAGTGACCCCATTTTGTAAACTACACCTCTCAAGGAATTCATCTAGGGAAGTAGTGAGCATTTTTTAATTTTTAAATTTATACCATTGGGCAGTGAAAAAAGCATAATTATATTTTTACCACAAAAAAATGTTTTACCCTCAGATTTTACATTTTCACACAGGGCAATGGGTAAAAATGGTGCCGAAATGTGTCACACAATTTCTTCTAAAAGTGTCAATACCCCATATGTGGCTGTATCGTACCACTTAGCCATACGGTGAGATTTGAGGGGGAAGGAGCGCTATTTGACAATTGGAGAACAAATTATTGTAGAATAGGCATTTGGATTTGGGAGCACAAAATTTTCTGAATTTCTTTTGGGGGGCAAGGACCATTTTGCTTTTCCAGAGCCTTTCTGCTACCAGTAACTTGGAAGTCCCTTATATTTTTAACAGATGATGGACCTGAGTGGGGACTAGCTTTTTTTGAGGACTGAGTTGAAGCTTTTATTGGGAACATTTTACGTAACATTTATCCGGCGCTCTAGGCTGAGCACTTACATCGGGGTTTCCATCTAATTTTCCAAGTGATGTAATTCAGATGAAACCCCTCCAGGATCCATTCACTGTAATGAGGCAGCAGAGTTACTCTGGACTCCGTCTGGCCTCTGTTTAGTGGTGTCCTTTTTTTCAGAAGTGCACAAAACTGTGGCCAACCGCACTTTTATGCACGCCTAAAACAAATGACACTGTGGGATCACAGGCCAGATGGCGTCCACAGTGGCCTATATCTGCCTCATTACAGGGAATCTACCGTCATGGGTTCTGGCTGAATCACGTATTTCAGAGATTTACACGGAAACTCTGGTGTAAGTGCTCAGCGCAGAACACAGGATAAATGTGAGCAGAGCCTTACTGGGATCTTTGGGAGACATAATAAACAAATCAGTAGCAGGTGAAGAATATTTGTTTTATTTATTTTTTATGCCGTTCCTAGTGTGATATAACTGATTAGATTACTTTATTCTTCGGGTCGGTGCGATTACAGAGATACCAGATTTATATCGGGTTTTTATGACTGACAGCTGTCACACACTAAAATACGCTTTTTTTTGCAAAATCTAGTTTTTGCATCACCATATTTTGAGAGCTATAATTTTTCCATATTTCGGCCGATAGAGTCATGTGATGGCTTGTTTTTTGCGGGACGAGTTGAAATTTTTATTGGAACCATTTTTGGGCACGTGACATTTTTTGATCGCTTTCTATTCCGTTTTTTGGGAGGTAAAGTTAACAAAAACAAACACTTCAGGAATTGTTTTTTGAGTTTTTTTTTATGCCGTTCTGCGTGTGGTAAAAGTGATCAGGCAGCGTTATTCTTCGGGTCAGTATGTTTACAGCGATACTACACTTACTGTATTTTTTTCATGTTTTGGCGCTTTTACACAATAAAACAATTTTATAGAAAAAAAAATATTTTTTTTGCATTGCTTTATTCTGAGCGCTATAACTTTTTTATTTTTTGGCTGATGGAGCTGTATGGCGGCTTTTTTTTGCAGAACAAGATGACGTTTTCAGTGGTACCATTTTTATTTCTATTCTGCTTTTTGATTGCATTTTTTTCCACTTTTTGTTTGGCGATATGATGAAAAAGCATATTTTTTTTCTTCGTTTTTTATTTATTTTTATTACGGTGTGCACAGAAGGAGTTAATTAGTGTGACAGTTTTATAGCTCGGGTTGTTTCGGACGCGGCGATATCAAATATGTGTACTTTTTTTGGTTTTGTAATAATTTACGGATTTATTGGTTTAATATTTTATTTATTTATTTTTATTTATTTTGTGATTTTTTTTTTTAATAGTTTAAAAACTTTTTTTTTACTTTTTTTTACATTTTTACTTAGTCCCTGTATGGGACATTAATTTTTATTTTTCTGATCACTGATCTCATGTAATGTAATACACATATATTACATTATATGAGATCTTCACTGACTGTTTCAGTCAGTTTCCTGTCTGGCATCAGCTACATACAGGCTGAAGTCAGACAGGAAGGACACCATATATGGCAGAGCTGGAGGCGGTCATGTGACCTCCAGCTGCCATAGCAACCCCAGGTCCTGGAAGGAAACGGAGGTCTTCGGAGGTAAGTATGACGACCCCCCTCTGTTCCTGCTGTCTCCTATATGCCGTGATCACTATAGATCACAGCATATAGAAGACAGCAAAGGGTTAACATCACTGGGACCTGATCTAATCAGGTCCCGATGATGTACCCTGTCAGAGCTAACGCTCTGCACCGGAATCGCAGTGCTTGCAGGACCCTGGGGGTCCTGAGCACTGCGAGACCACCCACCGTTTTTAAACGTCGGCACTGCACAGAGCCCGGCAAGCGCCGACGTTTATCTACAGTGGGCGGTCGGGAACCGGTTAAAATAAATCCCCAAAAATTTGATACATACTGTACATCAATGCCAAAAAGAAAAAATCAGATAATATCGGCCTCTTAAAAGACGATAACAACAAGGCTGAGGACAAAGAAAAGGCTGAGATACTAAACAGGCACTTTCATCCATGTACACCAACAAACCGTCTGTTCCAGGGATCATTTAACAGGGCAAAAATCAAGGTTCACCACCTGATATAACTAGTAGAAGAAGTACGCCTGCGTCTGAGCAAATTAAACATTCACAAATTCCCCGGCCCAGATGGCATTCATCCATGGATACTGAGGGAATTGAGCTCAGTAATTGACAAACCACTGATTTTCTTAGACTCCCTTGTAAAAGAGGTAGTGCCACAGGATTGGAGGATAGCCGATGTGGTACCGATATTTAAGAAAGATAAGAAGGTGGATCCAGGTAACTACCATCTGGTAAGTCTGACATCAGTAGTGTGCAAAGTTTTTGAAGGCATCATAAGTAGTGTTGAGCATTCCGATACTGAAATATCGGGTATCGACCGATATTCGCGGTATCGGAGTTCCGATACCGAGTTCCGATACTTTTAGAATATCGAATACCGGAATCGGAAGTTCCCATAATGCCTGCGCTCTGCAGTGTCTCTGAAGGATGACAAGTTGGATGGCAGCGCTCACCTTACTGTACTTGTCATTTAGTGTTAAAGGATTTATTTAAAAAAATAATAGTGTTTTCATGCACCGTCTGTTTAAAAAAGCCGGCCGGCAATTTAGCATCGGTACCCGACAATTTAGAATAGAAAGAATAAAGCATCACACATAGATTAGATACATAGAAACATGTCAGTCACATATATAATAAGTACAGTGATAGTGTTGATTACTGTACTTGTCATTTAGTGTTAAAATAAAGGATTTATTAAAAAAAAAATTGGCGTGGGGTTCCCCATAATTTCAGTCTCTAGCGGACGTTAAGCAGACGGCTGGGGCAGATGTTTGAAGCCTGGGAAGGGGGTAATACCCACGGAGCTTCCCAGGCTACTAATATCAGCCCCCAGCTGAATACCTAGCCTTTACTAGCTATTAAAAAATTGACGTGGGGTCCCCCCTATTTTAATAGCTAGCAAAGGCTAGGCAGACAGGGGGGGCTGATATTAATAGCCCAGGAAGGGTGCCATGAATATTGGCCCCCTCCCAGGCTAGAAATACCAGACGTCAGCCGCCCCAGAAATGGCGCATCCATAGGATGCGCCAATTCTGGCACTTAGCCTCGCTCTTCCCACTGCCCTGTAGCGGTGGCAGTGGGGTAATAGGGCTAGGGTTGATGTCAGCTTATAATGCCAGCTGACATCAAGCCCATGGCATGGCAAGCTGGATGGCAGCTTTCGGCTGCGATCCAGCCTGTCATGTGAATGTAGCAGAGCTGGAGCAGTCTTGGGAACCATGGAAAGGTAAGGATGATGTTGGTTTATTATTTTACTTTTATTGCAGAAGACATTGGCTTCAGCTGGAATGGGCGTGATGGTAAGTATGGTTTAATTTAGAACAATAAAGAAATGTGTGTTTATTTCAATTAAAGGACTTTATTCTGGGTTTGTGTTTTTTTTTTTATTTGAATATGAGGTTAGTAATGGGGGTGTCTTATAGACGCCTCTCCATTACTAACGTGGGCTTGATGTCAGCTGGCATTATAAGTGCCAGAATTTACACATCCTATGGATGCGCCATTTCTGGGGCGGCTGACGGCTGGTGTTTCTAGCCTGGGAGGGGGCCAATATTCATGGCACCCTTCCTGGGTTATTAATATCAGCCCCCAGCTGTCTGCCTAGCCTTTGCTAGCTATTAAAATAGGGGGGACCCCACGTCATTTTTTGGGGAGTCCCCCATTTTAATAGCTAGTAAAGGCTAGGTATTCAGCTGGGGGCTGATATTAGTAGCCTGGGAAGCTCCGTGGGTATTACCCCCTTCCCCGGCTTCAAACATCTGCCCCAGCCATCTGCTTAACCTCCGCTAGAGACTAAAATTACGGGGAACCCCACGCCAATTTTTTTTTTAATAAATCCTTTATTTTAACACTACATGACAAGTACAGTAATCAAACACTATCACTGTACTTATTATATATGTGACTGACATGTTTCTATGTATCTAATCTATGTGTGATGCTCTATTCTTTCTATTCTAAATTGTCTGGTACCGCTGCTGAATAGAGATGAGTGTTGTTCTACTCGAACTGTTCGCCAATCTCAAATTCGAGCTGTTTTGGGCGGTGTTCGAGCCGTTCGGCGAACACGAACAATTTGAGAAAAATTCGGCTGTTCGAGGTTATGTTCGATAACTGTTCGTGCACCAAAATCATAACTGGATTTTTTCTCAGTAATGATGAAAATTAATGTTAATACGCAGTTTGAGTGTACAGCGGGGTGGGGGGAGGGGCAGGGGATGGATCTCTGCAGGAACAATGAAGATCTCCATTTTTTTTTTCTCTTTCCCGCATTTACAGTGGGGAGGTGCAATCTGTCAGCCTATCAGCAGCGCACACACGGAGCGAAGTGCTTTTTTTCACACAAGCAAGGGCATGTGTCATTGGCAGTGTATGTCACATGTCCTTGCCCTATAAGACCAAGCCATTTTCCCCGTCGCCACCATTTTCTCACTGCTGCAGCTGCGTGTTAGACGGCACCGCTGTTGCTGTGTGCGCTATACCTTGTTAATTTCAAGCCAATTTTCGCACAAATCTACAGATAGCTTGGGAGTAGGGAATAGTTGTGATTGCAGTCCTTTTAAGGACTAGGTTACAGCATTTCCTACGACTTTTATCAGGCAGGTCTGTGCTCTTAAATAGATAGGTTGTGGGAGTAAAGACTAATTGTAATTGGAGTCCTTTTCAGGACTAGGTTACATCAGTTCCTATCAGTTTTTGCCAGGCAGGTCTGTGCCAGTGCTGTGCAAGTTTTTTTCACAGCATTTGGCTGAATCTAGCAAAGCTAATCCTTTTTGGCCTATTGCAGAGTGTGTTAGTCAGTGGAGTAGCCTATCTGTGTTGCAAGATATACCACCTGTGTATAGAATACCAATTTTTTTACTGCACCTAGTGAAGTAAAATTTTTTGGGCATAGCATCATTCTATTAGTCCATCTATACTGACCTCCATCAGGTTGCAAATTCAAAATAATTTTTTGTCTGCATCTAGCTCTGAAAAAATATTGGGCTTCTAGCTGTGTGTGGGACTTGTTGTATTAGTCCATCTATACTGACCTCCATCAGGTTGCAAATTAAAAATAATTTTTATCTGCATCTACAGTACCTCTGAAAAAATATTTGGGCTTCTAGCTGTTTGTGGAACTTGTTCTATTAGTCCATCTATACTGACCTCCATCAGGTTGCAAACTGAATATATTTTTTTCTGCATCTACCTCTGAAAAAATATTGGGCTTCTAGCTGTGTGTGGAACTTGTTCTATTAATCCATCTATACAGACCTCCATCAGGTTGCAAATTAAAAATAATTTTTATCTGCATCTACAGTACCTCTGAAAAAATATTTGGGCTTCTAGCTGTGTGTGGGACTTGTTCTATTAGTCCATCTATACTGACCTCCATCAGGTTGCAAATTGAATATAATTTTTATCTGCATCTAGCTCTGAAAAAATATTTGGCCTTCTAGCAGTGTGTGGGACTTTCTCTATTAGTCCATCTATACTGACCTCCATCAGGTTGCAAATTAAAAATAATTTTTATCTGCATCTACCTCTGAAAAAATATTTGGGCTTCTAGCTGTGTGTGGGACTTGTTCTATTAATCCATCTATACAGACCTCCATCAGGTTGCAAACTGAATATATTTTTTTCTGCATCTACCTCTGAAAAAATATTGGGCTTCTAGCTGTGTGTGGGACTTGTTGTATTAGTCCATCTATACTGACCTCCATCAGGTTGCAAACTGAATATATTTTTTTCTGCATCTACCTCTGAAAAAATATTGGGCTTCTAGCTGTGTGTGGGACTTGTTCTATTAATCCATCTATACAGACCTCCATCAGGTTGCAAACTGAATATATTTTTTTCTGCATCTACCTCTGAAAAAATATGTGGCCTTCTAGCAGTGTGTGGGACTTTCTCTATTAGTCCATCTATACTGACCTCCATCAGGTTGCAAACTGAATATAATTTTTTTCTGCATCTAGCTCTGAAAAAATATTTGGCCTTCTAGCAGTGTGTGGGACTTTCTCTATTAGTCCATCTATACTGACCTCCATCAGGTTGCAAATTCAAAATAATTTTTTGTCTGCATCTAGCTCTGAAAAAATATTGGGCTTCTAGCTGTGTGTGGGACTTGTTGTATTAGTCCATCTATACTGACCTCCATCAGGTTGCAAATTAAAAATAATTTTTATCTGCATCTACAGTACCTCTGAAAAAATATTTGGGCTTCTAGCTGTGTGTGGGACTTGTTCTATTAGTCCATCTATACTGACCTCCATCAGGTTGCAAATTGAATATAATTTTTATCTGCATCTAGCTCTGAAAAAATATTTGGCCTTCTAGCAGTGTGTGGGACTTTCTCTATTAGTCCATCTATACTGACCTCCATCAGGTTGCAAACTGAATATAATTTTTTTCTGCATCTAGCTCTGAAAAAATATTTGGCCTTCTAGCAGTGTGTGGGACTTTCTCTATTAGTCCATCTATACTAACCTCCATCAGGTTGCAAATGAAAAATAATTTTTATCTGCATCTACCTCTGAAAAAATATTTGGGCTTCTAGCAGTGTGTGGGACTCATTGTATTAGGCCATCTATACCAAGCTCCACCAGCTTTGAAATTAATAATAATTTTTAGCTGCATCTAGCCCTGAAAATAATTTTTCCCAATAGTGGTAGCAATAGAAATATGGGGCGCGCGCCTGGCTAACAAAAATATACGCTTCATAACACAAAACACCAGCCTAGCGCACTGCATTAATAAGATGGCATCATCGTCTCTCCCAGTGCTAGGCCTACTATGCAGGCTAGTATTCCTGTGCCTAAAACACAATGTATGGGTCCGCGCTAGCCACTATGCTGAGGGGTATAAAGCTGCTGCTAACGCTTTATAACAATTCAATTGGCACAGAGCTCTTCCACAACGCCCACCCATCGGGCAACAGTTGCCCACCCTCCCTATGGGATCTAGTGGCGAATAGTTGATGCCATTAATCAGAGCGTCAGTTGCCCCGTCAACGTGGCAAGCATACGGTAAGGCATGGGAAGAGTGGACACGACTAGTAGCAGGCAGACGGGTTGACCAATGTGAACAAGCCAGATCACAAGTCACCATAGAATTTCTCCACCAGCTAATGATGAGGGGCATATCAGGGGCGTCAGCGCAGCGGTGTCTGACCGGAGTAGCATTTCACTTCCAACTACTGAATTGGGGAGATGTGACAAAGATTCATCATCAGACAATCCATAAAAGGGTGGAAAAGGGGTCAGCCAAGTCAGGAATGTAGATGTCCCGTCCCGTGTCACTAAAACTGATTTCTCACATCTTATCCCTAACACCATTAACATGACACTCACAATTTGAAGCAACACTAATGTCTACTGCATTTGTGATCGCCTTCTTCGGGGCGCTATGTATAAGCGAATTAGTCCCTCAATCCAAAATTACCACCAGTGGACGCTTATTACACCAGGAAGTAGTCATAGCCAATAATGCAATACGTGTACGCATACACCAATCGAAAACGGTTCCAGCGGGCAGGGGTACTTGGGTACTTCTACAACCCACAAACGGTACACTGAGTCGGGTAACAATAGTAAAAACATATCTAACCATCAGATCACAAAGTAATTTCTTCGTATCACACATTGATGGAACGCCATTATCAAGATACCTGTTCCAAGCTATATTTAATAAATGCATAACATCGGCAGGGAACCACCCCAAAGATTACGGGACACACTCATTCCGCATAGGTGCGGCCACGGAAGCAGCAAGAGCAGGACTGTCAGAGACGGAAGTTCAGAGGATAGGGAGATGGTGATCCACGTGTTTGGCGAGATACATAAGACCGGACTTGTTATCCTAACGTGGTTTGTTTCTTTTACAGGTGACGCTAAGCCAACAGTGTGAGTGATAGGCCACTCGTATATATATTGGGCACAAAAAAGGGCGAAAGTCCGCCCAGGCGGGAGGAAATTAGAGTTTCATAACACATATTTCAACTGGAGAGGTATTAGAGGCCTGCTATGGCCACAGGTACTAATGGAGGTAATCAAGGTAGGGAGAGAGGCAAGAGGTCCGGTCATCTTAGTTATACAGGCCGGGGGAAACAACCTAGGTCATCACAAGAGCGCATAACTAATGGCAATAATGAAACTAGACACTGAGCGCTTCAGAGAATTTTTCACAAAATTAGCTATAGTATGGTCAGAGATTGTGCCGATAGCGGTATGGCAAGGTGCGCGAGACATCACGGCCATCGAATGGACAAGGCGGGTAATAAATATTCGGATGGCAAAATTTAGAAGAGACAGAGGCGGTGTAGTGATACGACACCGACAACTGGAAGGAGATAAAGCAGGCCTCATACGGCCCGACGGTGTTCACTTAATAGATATTGGACTGGACATATTCCTGTCAGGACTCCAGGACGGAGTGGAACAAGCGTTAAGAGTGATGGGTGGGGGTCAGAGTCCTGCATACGAGTACGCTGGATCCTTCGTGGCCTGGAAATAGAAAGGACATGTTGGAGAGTTACACTTGTTGGCCAACTTGCCGGAGTGGGGACCCAGGGCATGCTGCAACAAGCTGAATTATTTTAGAAATAAAATGCCTTTCTAATGGAATGAGTATAAAGAGTTAATAAAGCTGTGACCGATCCTCACCCATCCAGTTGTAAGAGTTACATTATTGGGTTGTCCATGAAAGGGGGGCGGTAGGGGGGCTGAGCATCTGGGTTTGGTTGGGGGTCCCCACAGTCTGCCTAGGCTAGATTAATTTAAAAATTCTTATTAGATACACAGGCGGTGCAGCTTGCTTCGCAGCTGGGCTACTACGCCCAAAGTATTGCCTAGGCTAGATGCAGTTAAAAATTCTACGCTGACTAGCAGACACTGAAGATTTGGAGCAGACCTCTGAGTAAACAGCTCTTCAGACTCAACCATCTGTGTTACCCCAAGCCATAGTGTATGTAGTTTCTTACAGTTAAAAGGGGGGGGTGCGACCCAACCCACCTGGAATTGACGATGCCAACGTCACGTAAGACACAGCAAGGGGACTCCCAAAATTGTGGCACAGACACCACTTAACCCTAGAACGCATACCTGTGGCCTTGCAGGCCCGCCCAGTTAATTGTTTTCTATTTTCTGCAAGATTGCTTTAGTTAGAATTTTGAAACTCTAGGTATTCTTCATGTATATAGTTGTTTGTCATTTGAGTTTGAGTTATTCCATGTTATTTGCACACGGGCCTAAAGGGTCCCAGGTATGTGAAAGTGTAGATTTTTATGGTCATGCGTTCTAGGGTTAAGTGGCATCAATTGCCCCACTGTTGCTTAAAACGGTTGGTGAGGTGATTTTACCAAATCCCCAAGCTTTTAGTCTCCCAAGGATGACACAGGGGTAGAAATGTCCTTGCGAATCCATGATTTGATCATCTTTATGAACGTGAGTCTGTCTACATTCTCAGTGGACAGCCGCGTGCGCTTATCTGTCAGCACACCACCAGCAGCGCTGAACACACGTTCAGAGAGAACGCTGGCTGCATGGCATGACAAGATCTCCAAGGCGTGAGTGGCGAGCTCCGGCGATTTTTCAAGATTGGAATACCAAAATGAGCAAGGGTCCAGTGACACAGTCATGGCTTCGATGTTCACTTGGAGATTCTCCTGTACCATCGTCTCTAGGCATTGACTATGTGTCAGACTTCTTGTCTCCTGTGGCCTTGCAAAGGATGGTCTAAAAAAGTGGTGAAACGATTCCACAAAATTGCTGTTACCAGCAGATACTGTGTTACTGTTACTGTTTGAGTGATGAAGACTCGACAGTCCCACCGTTGGCAAGTTAGAACTGTGAGATTCACTACGTGCACCACTGGTGTTTTGTGGAAAAGCACATGTAAGATTCTGCAACAGATACTCCTGCATTCGTCAATACCTTTTTATGGCAGGAATTATTTCGGCAAATATACTTTTGTACCGGGGATCTAAGAGTGTGGCAACCCAGTAGTCGGGATTACTTCGAATTCTGACAATCCGGGGGTCATGTTGCAGGTAGTGCAGCAAGAAGGCACTCATGTGTCTTGCGCATCCAGAAGGACCAAGTCCTTGTTGTGTTGGTAGCGAGGTAAGAATCATGCTTCCTTCCTCTGCCCTCTCCCTCCAACCTCGCACAACAGAAATGTGATCAAGGTCTCCCTCATCTGATGAGTCTTCCATGCCCATTGCCAGTTCGTCCTCCACTTCTTCCTCGGCTCCTGCACCTTCCTCAACAGTTTGGCTGCTACCATGTGCCCTGGTTAATCCCTCTCCCCCACCCTCCCATGCCTGCCGCCTTGGTGCTGCCAACCGTCTGGACCTTGGAGATGTTATCCCTTCCGCATACGACTCCTCCTCTACTTCCTCCACCTCCTCTTGTCCCACCACCTGACTCCAAATTCTGTTTAACATGTGCTCCAGCATGTAAATCACCGTAATAGTCATGCTGATAATGGCATCGTCAGCACTAAACATCTTCGTCGCCATTTCAAGACTGTGCAGAAGGGTGCATAGGTCCCTGATCTGAGACCACTCCTCCAGCGTGATTTGCCCCACCTCTGGATCTCGTTGGCCCAGGCTATACGTCAGAACGTATTGCACCAGGGCTTGTCGGTGCTGCCACAGTCGCTGCAACATGTGCAGAGTTGAATTCCACCGTGTCGGCACATCGCATTTCAGCCGGTGAACTGGCAGGCCCAACGACTTCTGTAGAGATGTAAGTCGTTGAACTGCGGGATGCGAACGGCGGAAGTGAGCACACAGCGACCGTGCACTCTGCAGAAGGCCATCTAGTCCGGGATAGTGGGCTAAAAATTGCTGGACAACCAGGTTCAACACGTGAGCCATACAAGGCACGTGTGTGACATTGCCTCGGCGAAGTGCCGCACCCAGGTTTGCAGCATTGTCGCACATGGCCTTCCCTGGTTGCAGGTCCAGTGGAGACAACCTTTCATGAAACTGGGTCTCCAGAGCTGACCAAAACTCCTCAGCTGTGTGACTCACATTTCCCAGACATTTCAAAGTAAACACTGATGCGTTGAGCCCTGCTGCCAGCATAGTAAGGAGGTGTGCAGGATTCCTTCTGCGCAGTTAGAAAGCAGGTGGCATTACCAGACAGGCTTTGAGTGCAGGTGGAGGACCGAGAGGAGGTTGAGGAGGCAGAAGCAGTGGAGGAAGTTCGAGATAAAGAGGATTAACACACAAGTCGTGGGGACGGTAAGACTTGGACAGCAGCCCCTTGTCCTGCTGTCACCATAGTTACCCAGTGCCCAGTCAGCGACATGTAACGCCCCTGTCCATGCCTTCTCGTCCAAGTGTCTGTGGTGAAGTGCACCCTGTCACACACAGAGTTTCTCAAAGAAGCGGTGATGTTGTGTGCGACATGCTAGTGGAGCGCAGGCACACCTTTCTTTGAGAAGTAGTGCCGACTGGGCATCTGGTACTGGGGCACTGTGACGGACATAAGGTCTTGAAAATCCTCTGTGTCCTCCAGGTGGAAAGGCAGCATTTCTGTAGCCAACAGCTTGCAGATGGTGAAATTCAACCTCTTAGCTTTCTCATGGCTAGGAGGAAATGGTCTTTTACTTTTCCACATCTGAGGGACCGAGGGCTGGCTGTTGTGCTTAGACGGTGTTGAGTAGGGTGTCCCCGGCAACTGCCGGTCTGTGAGGAAGATGCAGGCGGACATGTTAGGTTGCCTTGATCCAAAGGTGGTGCTCTCGATGTCGGAGAGCGCTCAACACTAGCAGGTGTTTCCACTTCCCAATGAACTGACGACCTGCCAATCACACTGGCTGTTGCGGGTAAAGAGGTGGCAGGTCTGCGTCCAAAAACATGTGTGACTGCTGTCCCCCCAGTCACAGAGGATGAAGAGGCTGCGGATGCACAAGATGGGGCAGACGGTGGTTGGCCCAGCCGGCTAGGCCGCATTGTAGCACAGTGAGCTTCCCACTGCAACTTATGCTTCATATCCATGTGACGGTACATGCATGAAGTACTCAAACTATGTATTTTTTGGCCTCTACTTAGCTTTTGCTGAAAAATATTACAGATAACACGAGTTGGGTCATCCTTATCGATCTGAATAAATGCCCAGGCTATGCAAGGCTTAGAGCCCATGTGACCTGAAGAGCCACTACGACTTGTGGTCAGAGGCAGAGTTGTGGTTGAGGATGCAGTTGTTGACGTTTTTCCAGTACTCCATCTCTGTTCAGGAAGGCGCAACCTAACCTCGTCGTCAATAGCATCTGTGATGCCCCGCTGCGCTTGGTATCACAGATCCTACAAGAGTGCATTGATGGAATCCTCCACAAGAGGCCCCCATAAACATTCACACATCTCCACCTTCCACCTCAGACCAGCAGAGGGAGCCCGTTAGGGATATAAATAGGGAAGGTGGAGCTAGGCAGTTCAGTTCCTCTGAAGAGTTCCTGCAGTAGAGAAGCCTAAGAGAGGTCAGTCTGCAGTGGAGCTCAGTCTAGTCTAGAGAACGCAGTTAATAGTTCAGCAGTGGCGCACGAGGCTCCTGCTTGCTAGATTCAGGGAGCCCAGATAGAGCTTAAGGTGTGCCAGTGCCGTAAGATCAGTGAAGCGCGGCAAGCTGCCGTTAGTGTGTATAGCCTAGTGAGGGCCCGAGTAGGCCGAAGGCGAGTGGCGAGTTAGTACATAAGGGGCAGAGGAGCTTAACCAGCTCACCCCGAAGCATTTACCGGACACAGGATCCGAGCTTACTGGTATCTCTATGACCCAGTAAGGCATAACCGGAATCCCTGGAGAACTACAAGTCCCAGGATCGCTAAGGTGCTGATATGTAACAGAGCCAGGAGACGCTTAGGCCCCGCATACTGGGAGCGTGAACTCCAAGAGAAGGCCCTACCACAAGGTCAGCCAGCGCAGGACAGAGACAAAGCTAGGCCTAGCTCCAGGCAGGTCAGAAACTTACTACGCAGAGGCAAGAAACAGGAGGCCCTACACCCGCTCATTGGGGAGGATCCTGATATGCACCCTTCACCCTACAGTGCTCCGGGATGTGCCTGAATTTCCACCAGTAAAAGGTACTGAAGTGACTACCGTGTCCGTTCCCGTTCTTGCTCTGACCCAGCTGGGTCTCGCCTGTCCTGCATTCCCCCTGCATACGCTGCCCTGAGACCTAGCTCCACCTGTGGGGAGCTATACCATTGAGCTGCCTTATCACCGGCCTCAGTGGACTGCTGCAGCGCTGGTGCTTGTCACCAGATACCACAGGTGGCGTCATGAACTTTTAAAGAGAGACCCCAGGGTACGGGCCAGGGAGCCGACCACCGCGACATCCCCAAGGCCAGGCAAATGCCCGGGTACCGAGTCATCCCCATCCCCAGGGCTAGTCACATCCTCCTCCACCTCCTCTGCTGACCTCATCGACTGTCTGACTGTGGGTTGACAGTAAGTGGGATCTCCAACCTCGTCATCATCACCCTGTGTGTTATCACACCCGTCGCCCTCAGAGCCAACCTCTTCCTGCCCTGACCGAAAAGTCAAGTTGTCGCTCCAATCAGGTATTTGAGTCTCATCATCGTCTTCATCATTGTCTCCACCAACAGGAGTTACAGTTTGGGAACAAGGGTCTACATTATGCTCAGAACCTTCTTCATCTGGTCCTGGATCCAACTTATAAAGATTCTGGGCATCGGATCAGATCATTTCCTCATCTGGATTAACAGAAGCTCTGGAGCAGACCTCCGTTTCCCAGGCTATAGTATAAGTAAACAGCTGGGCAGACTCAGCCATCTGTGTTACCCCATACTCAGACGGGCAGCTGGAGACTTGGGAGCTGTGAGGAAGCAAGTGCGATTGGGGTGACACCTCTGAGGACTGGAGTATTTGTGATGTTGAAATTGAGGTGATGGAGAGCCCACTTGAAGGAGCACTTGATATCCGTTGAAGCACCTGCTGTTTTTGTGCCTCATCTAGAATTTGTAGCGATGGGCGTGTCCGTAAGAATGGGATCGTATCACATTGTCCACGAAAAGAAGTCGACATCTTAGTTTGGCTGGAAGATGGTCTTTCTTCTGCAGATGTTACTCCCCCCCCCCCCACCGTGGGGGGCCTCGACCCACCGGCAGACAGGCACCAGTATTGGGATAGGGGGGCTGGCCGTCAGGGTCCACCGCGGCTCTGGCACAAACCCGGCGACACAGAGGTGGCACAGGCAGGAACGGACTGGCCGTGTCGGCTTCTCACTTTTTGGATTTTAGAAGGGCATGACATGCCTATATCTGTGTCTCCCCCTCCTTTTACTCCTCCACCTCTTTTCTTTTCGCATGACTATATGTACTTGTCACTTTTCCATTTGTTAGTTGTGTCTTCTGAGCAGTTTGTCAGCTTTTGGACACCTTTGAAGGTGTTTTCTATGTGTTTCTATGTGTTTTTGTTTGCCTGCCATTGGTTTTAACGGTGTTCGAAGGTGTTCGACGAACAGTTCGACGAACAGTTCGGCGAACACACGGGTGTTCGACGAACCGAACCGAACTCGAACACTACGGGGGTGGCTCAACACTACTGCTGAATTGCCGGCCGGCTTTTTTAAAGAGACGGTGCATGAAAACACTATTATATTTTTAATAAATCCTTTAACACTAAATGACAAGTACAGTAAACAACACTGTCACTGTACTTCTTATATATGTGACTGACATGCTTCTATCTAATCTATGTGTGATGCTCGATTCTTTCTGTTCTAAATTGTTGGGTGCCGGTGTTTGCCGTTGCTGAATTGCTGGCTTTTCATGTAATACATTCTACATTATTTTTAGTTGTTTTCATTTATGTAGAATTAACCTACAAGGAAAGAAAGGGTTTATTTTCATTCTGATATTTGTGTCCCATTGACCTGCATTGGTTCCCGGTATTGGAATCGGCGATATCCGATATTTTTTGGGTATCGGTCCGATCCAATCCGTTCCGATATTTCCCGATATCGGAAGGTATCGCTCAACACTAATCATAAGAGATGACCTGCAGAGTTATATCGCAGAGAATAATATAATAAATGACAATCTGCATGGATACATGAAAAATAGGTTGTGTCTAAACAACATGTCGAGGTTCTATGAGGAGGTAAGTGCAAATGTGGATGTTCGTAATGCGGCTGATGTGATTTATCTGAAATATGCAAACGGCCTTATACTGAACATACAGAAGCAAGGACTTGGGGAAACCATATGTAGAGGAATTGGCTAAATGCTAAAAAGCAAAGAGTCGTCATAAATGGTATATTCTCTAAATGGAATATAGTCTGTAACATACCTGGTGGTGGGCTTGCATAGTGCACCATCTCCCACTATGCAAGATCACAAACTTGATCTTCAGTCCAGTCTGCTAGCCTGGCTTCTATTCATGCTGTCTGCTTGTCTCTGTTCTGACTGCTTAGCGCGGTGGCCCAGTTACTTCCTGTTTCTTGTAGCTGCTGTGGGCACACCCCTAATGCGTCACCAGCCTATTGCTGTCGGTCACTTGATATTTAAACCAGCTCCACCTTGGAGCTGATGCCTGAGCAACTCTATCATTCAGTGTGCTCCTTGACTCTGAAAGTTCCCGGTCCTGTTCTGTTCCTCCTGCCTGTCCGCCTTCCTGGAGGCTGTATTCCCAGGTCTGTCTGAACACACTCCTTGCCTGTTCATCCCGCCTTCTAGGGGCCGCAAACCTAGATCTGTTATCTGTGTTTTCTTGCCTGTCTGTCCGCCTTCCTGGAGGCTGTATTTCCAGGCCAGTCTGAACACGCTCCTAGCCTGTTCGTCCCACCTTCTGGGGGCCGCATACCCAGACCCGCTCCTGTATCTCGCTGCAGTGTTAGTTCCTGTCTGAACACTCAGTTCCTGTCTGAACACTCTCCTAGTCTGTTACCTGTTTTTCTCTATGTCCGTACCTTCCCTTTTTCTGCAGAGTCTGAACCTGCACCTAACTCCTACTCGTTGTCGCTGTACTTCCGTTTGTGAGTTTAGAGTCCACTAGCTACTTCATTGCAGGTATCTTGTGTGTATCTGGTTCTGCCTTTCCCTTCCAGTCTGTTCCAGGTGAACAGAGCCCTGTCCCCTCTGCTCTGCCTTTGCTCACTGCTCCGGCGGTTTCTCTCTGCTCTGCCTTACTCACCGCTCCGGCGGTTCCTGCCCGCTCTGCCTTGCTCACAGCTCCGCGGTTTCTGCCCGCTCTGACTTGCTCACCGCTCCGGCGGTTTCTCCCTGCTCTGCCTTGCTCACCGCTCCGGCGATTCCTGCCTGCTCTGCCTTGCTCACCGCTCCAGCGGTTCCTGCCTGCTCTGCCTTGCTCACCGCTCCGGCGGTTCCTGCCTGCTCTGCCTTGCTCACCACTCCGGCGTTTCCTGCCTGCTCTGCCTTGCTCACCGCTCCGGCGGTTCCTGCCTGCTCTGCCTTGCTCACCACTCTGGCGGTTCCTGCCTGCTCTGCCTTGCTCACCGCTCTGGCGGTTCCTGCCTGCTCTGCCTTGCTCACCGCTCCGGCAATTTCTCCCTGCTCTGCTTGTCTACCGCATCTGTGGTTCTGTTCCTGAATCCCAGTCTGTACTGGACCCTATCCAGCCTGTGCTCCAACCTGCTAGTACCTCTCCGTCTGCACGCCAGCTGTACTTGTCAGTACCCTCCTGTCTGCATACCAGCCGTGCCTGCCAGTATCCACCTGTCCGCACTCCAGCCGTGCCTGCCAGTTCCTGCCTGCTCTGCCTTGCTCACCGCTCCGGCGGTTCCTGCCTGCTCTGCCTTGCTCACAGCTCCGGCGGTTTCTCCCTGCTCTGCTTGTCTACCGCATCTGTGGTTCTGTTCCTGAATCCCAGTCTGTACTGGACCCTATCCAGCCTGTGCTCCAACCTGCTAGTACCTCTCCGTCTGCACGCCAGCCGTACTTGTCAGTACCCTCCTGTCTGCATACCAGCTGTGCCTGCCAGTATCCTCCTGTCTGCACTCCAGCCGTGCCTGCCAGTGCCCACCTGTCTGCATGCCAGCCGTGCCTGCCAATACCCACCCGTCTGTGTGCCAGCCTAACCTGCCTGTTCCTGTATTCCCCGGTGTGGGTCAACAGCCGTGTCCGGGGTCTGGTCTGGAGTAGCACCTGGTCCCTCTGCTCGGTTCCTCCCTGGTGCACGGCATCGTTAGCCGTCGTGCGACCTTGGTCGGATCGGGTTGATACTTAGTTACGCCCCTCCAGGCACTCTCCGGTTCAGGGCACAGTGAAATCACTAAATCACGCACATGCCAGTCAGCCCGGGCGTGTGCATAACATAGTCAGCAGTGGAGTCCTGCAGAGATCTCTCCTAGGACCGATTCTTTTTAACCTCTTTATCTCAGTCCCATCCCCAAGGTCATTAATAAAGTGTCAGTTTTTGCTGATAACACCAAACTATTTAGGATATTAAAATCTGATCTTGACATTACAATATTGCAGAATGGTCTGGATAAGATGACCGAATGGGTAAACACTTGGCAGATGAAGTTTAATGTAGAGAAAGTTAGAGTAATGCACCTAGGACGGAGTAATCCTATTGCTGCATATACATTAAATGGGAGTATACTCTGGACTACAGAACAGGAGAAGTACTTGGATATTCTGGTTACAAGTAAGCTGAGCAGCAGTACTCAATGTCAAGCAGCAGCCGCAAAAGCAAGCAAGATTTTAGGATATATAAAAAGAGAAATAAAATCCTGCGATCCCAACGTATTGTTATCCCTTTATAAATCACCGGTGAGACCACATCTGGAATATGGGATCCAATTTTGGGCTCCACATTTTAAAAAGGATATTCAGAATTTATAGTCAGTTCAAGTGCGGGCAACTATATTATTACAAGGGATGTAATGCCTCTCATATGATGAGACGTTGAAAAAGTTGAGTTTGTTTAGCTTAGATCTCATTTACATGTATAAACATATATGTCGTCAGTATAAAGGACTGAACATGACTTATTCCTTCCAAAGACCATACTAAGAACCAGTGGGCACTCATTATGGGTGGAAGAAAGGCGATTCCGGCACCTAAACAGGAAAGGGTTCTTTACAGTCAGAGCAGTCGGACTTTGGAATGCCCTACAACAAGAGATAGTGATGGCCAACACTATAACAGCTTTCAAAAAGGGGCTGGACGATTTTCTCGATATACATAACATTGTGGGTTACAGTTAAATTAGACAAAATGTTACACCTATAGTAGTGCATTTAATATGGTAATAGTAATTACATAACTAGTATCATTATTAGGCTTGATCCAGGGTTCTTGGACTGATCGCCTTTTCTATAGGTCAAGGAGGAATTTCTCCCCGTGATGCAAATTGCCCTGGGGTTTTTGCCTTCTTCTGGATCAACAGATTTAGGAATATGGATTTTAGTGATACCATTACTAGAATCATAAGAGTAATACAAAATATAAAATGAATAAAAAAAAATATAAAAGGGTTCATTTTTAATTGTAATAGTGCAGCAATAATAAAAATGGTAATAATAATACATTTGTAAGGCCTAGTCTAAGTTAGTGTGTTAGTGTAGGGAGTAAAATTGGGGGAGAAAGTTTGAACTGGATGGACCTAGGTCTTTATTCAACCTACGTTACTATGTTACCGCTTCCACTACAGCCAACACAGCAGATGGAGACCCAACCAGGAGTGTTGACATTTCCAAATAATAGGGCCAGACACCACCAAAGTGGCATCAATTTCACCAGAGTAGAACTAGTATAATGGGGACCGACATCTCTTCCACTACAGCTAATCCAGCAGATGGAGACCTAACAAGGAGTGCTCACATTTCCAAAAATTAGGGGCTGACACCACCAAAGTAGAAACAATTTCACCAGAGTAGAACTAGTATAACTGGGACCGACACCATAGTAGAGTAGAAATAGTATAATTACGATCAACAACTCTTCCACTACAGCCAACCTAGAAGATGGAGACACAATCAGAAATCTCCCCATTTCCAAAAATTAGGGTCTGAGAACACCGAAGTGGCATCAACTTCAGTAGAGTAGAGATAGTGTAACTAGGACCGACACCTCTTCCACTACAGCTAACCCAGCAGATGGAGACCCAAATAGGAGTCTTCACATTTCCCAAAATTAGAGGCAGAGACCACCGAAGTGGCATCAATTTCACCAGAGTAGAACTAGTATAATGGGGGCTGACATCTCTTTCACTACAGCCAACCCAGCAGATGGAGACCCAACCAGGAGTGCTCACATTTCAAAATACTAGGGCCAGACACCATCAAGGTGGCATCAATTTCAGTAAAGTAGAAGTACTATAATTAGGACCGACACATCTGAAACTACAGCCAACCCAGAAGATGGAGACCCAACAAGGAGCCTCCCCATTTCCAAAAATTAGGTGCTGACAACACTGAAGTGTTATCAATTTTAGTAGAGTAGAAATAGTATAATTAGGACCGACACGTCTTCCACTACATCCAACCCAGCAGATGGAGATTCAACCAGAAGTCTTCACATTTCCCAAAATTAGAGGCAGACACCACCAAAGTGGGAAAAACTTCAGTAGAGTAGAAATAGTATAATTATGACTGACACCACTTCCACTACAGCCAACCCAGCAGATAGAGACCATACCAGGAGTGTTCACATTCCCAAAAATTAGGGGCTGACACCACCAAAGTGGCATCAATTTCATCAAAGTAGAAATAGTATAATGGGGACCGACATCTCTTCCACTACAGCCAACCCAGCAGATGGAGACCCACCCAGGAGTCTTAACATTTCCAAAAATTATTGTTAACATCTGCAGCAGCAGCAACAACAGGCACAGAAGCCACGCTAAAGATATCACAGATGGCAATTACACACTAAAAACTACAACATCGCCTAGTGAGTACAGTCTGTGATTAAAATGCAAAAGTCCTCAGAGAGCCATCATTTTTTTATCTTGATGAAAGTTAGGTGGTCTACACTTTCAGAGAACAGCCAGCTGCGCTTAGCCGTCAGGACACCACTAGCAGAGCTGAAGACACGTTCGGAGAGCAGTCTGCTGGGCATGATAAAACCTCCAAGGTATGACAGGCGAGTTCAGGCCACTCTTCCATTTTTGAAGACCAAAATGTAAAAGGGTCAAAACCCTTCCTGATGGTATTAATATTGAGCTCTAGATGCTCCTGCACTATCCTCTCCAGTCGTTCACCACGTGTCAGACTTGTACTCTGTTGTGCTGGTGCACGAGCTGGTCTAAAAAATGTGTAAAAGAACTCACAGAAATTGCACTGCTGCTGCTGCTGATAATGTTTTGGCTTTAACAAATTGACATTCCCAAAATTGGAAGTCTAGAGCTGTGATGCACACTGTGTGCCTCACTGGTGTCTTATCGAAAACCTCTCTCAAGGTTGTGTAAAAGGGTGTTTCGATACTCCAGCATTCATGAGTCCCTTTCCAGGGTGGAAAACATCTTGCAAAATTTACTCCTATCACGTGGATCTAACAGAGTGGCAACCCAGTAGTCAGCACTATTTCGAATCATAACTATACAGGGATCATGTTGCAGATAGTGCAGCAAGAAGCCTCACATATGTCGGGCTCTTCCATGAGGTCCAAGCCCATGCTGTGTTGGTAGCTGGGTAACACTGATTCTTGTTTCCTCCGTCCCCTCCCACCAACCACGAACAACAGAGAGGGGATGATTATTCTCTTAATCTCCTGACTGTTGTTCGCCCATCACCTCTTCCTCCTCCATTTGTTCCTCGGCTCCCGCACCTTCACTAACATTTCGTATAGTATCACCAGCCCCCCTTGATCGCTGTAATCCACCCTGCATCGGCACCCGCCTGTGTGATGACAGTCTGGAACTTTAAGACATTGTTATCTCTTACGCATCCTCCTCTGCTTCCTACTCTTCCTCTGGGACCACCGCCTCCTCTCGCATGCTATTCAAACTCTGCTCCAACATGTAAATACCCGGAATAGTGATGCTGATGACGGCATCGTCAGCGCTAACCATCTTATTAGCCATTTTGAAACTGTGCAGAAGGGTGCAAAGGTCCTTAATCTGTGCTCACACCATAAACGTGGAATTCCACTGTGTTGGCACATTGCATATCAACCGGTTAACTGGCATGGACAAAGAACTCTGTATTGATGCAAGTCGATGACCTAAGGAGGGCAAACAGCGGAAGTGAGCACACAGCTTCCATGCTTTCTGCAGCAGTGCATCCATGCTGGGATAGTGGCGGAGAAATCGCTGTACCATCAGGTTGAAGACGTGAGCCATGCAAGGCACGTGTGTGAGCTTGCCCCAACATAGGGCCGCCACCAGATTCGCACCATTATTGCACATGGCCTTCCTTGGCTCCAAGTTCAGCAGAGACATTCATTGTTCAAACTCGGCCTGGATAGCTGTCCACAACTCTTTAGCTGTATGACTGTAAACTCAAAGGCATATTAATTTTAAGACTGCCTCATTGCGGTGAGCCCTGACTGTGCAGTACAGAGGTGGACATTCGCTTTGCACTGTTGGAACGCATTTCTCATTAAGGCAAACGTTGAGAGCGCATGTGGAGGCACTAGAGGAGGTGGAGGAGACAGAAGCAGTGGAGAAAATGTGAAGTACAGAGGTTTGTCCTGCAAGCCTTGGGGATAACAAGACTTGTGGAGCAATCCCTTCCCTGTCTACCCCCACAACCACCAGAGTCACCCAGTGCCCAGTCAGCAAGATGTAACGCCCCTGGCCATGCTTACTCGTCCAGGCGTCTGTGGTGAAATGCACCCTGGCAGACATAGATTTATTCAAGGAACGGGTGATGTTGTCTGTGACATACTAGTGTAACGCAGGCGCAGCTTTCTTAGAGAAGTAATGGTGACTGGGCAACTGGTACTGGGGGACTGCGATAGCCATCAGCTTTCTGAAACCGTCTGTATCTACCAGGCAGAAAGGCAGCATTTCCGTGGCCAACATATTGGAGATGGTGGAGTTCAAGTTCTTAGCTTTGGCATGTGTAGGAGGAAACAATCTTTTATGTGACCACAACTGCGGGACCGAGGGCTGGCTGCCGTGCTGAAGGAGGGCTGAGTACGGTGAATAGGAAAAACTGCTGGATCGTGAGTGAGATGCAGGTGGATATGTTATGGTGGATTCAGAAAGATGTGGTGTTCTCAGTGTCTGAGATTGGTATAAAACAGCAGGCATGTCCACTTCGGTTACAGCTGACAGGCTCTCATTCCGCCTGACTGGAGTGGGTAAACCAGTGGAGGTTCTGCGGTTGGAGACCTGTGTGATAACACTTGGCACAGTAACAGAGGAGGAGGAAGAAGCAGCAGATGCGGTTGATTGGGAGGCTGATGGTTGGTGAGGTCCACTGGTCCGCATTTTATTGCAGTGAGATTGCCAGAGTAACACATGTTGATTGCGAATGTGAAGGATCATGCATGTAGTAGTCAAATTATTGCACTTTTCCCCCCTACTGAGTATTTTTTTGCAAAGTTGGCAGATAATGTGAGTTGGCTCATCCTTAGCAGTGTAAAAAAAGGCCCAGGCTAGGCAACCCTTGCTGCCCCTGCGAGCTGCAGACCCGCGACCGCTGCTGGCCACAGCCACACTTGTAGCTCGTCATGGTTGCATCACTCTGTGCCTGTGCCGTAGGGTGCAACGTAAACTCCTTGTCTTCCTCCTCCTCCACCTCCTCAGATGACATACTCAGCTGCGTGCTTCTGGGTTCACATTAAATGAGATCTACAACCTCATCATCATCCTTTCTGTTCTCCTATTCCTCGCCCTGAGAGTCACTATGCTCCTCTTCCTGCCCTGACAGCACAGTACAGTCCGCTTGAGCCTCAGGTATCTGAGTCTCATCAGGATCACCTCCCCCCCGAGGGTTAGCGTCTGGTGATGAGGGTCAGGATGCTGATGCTGCTCAGACCATACTTTTTCCTACCCCGGATCCAACATAAAAAACTTTTGGGCATCAGTGCAAATGCTTTCCTTTTCTTGAGCCTGTGAACCTTTGGAGCAGACTTCTGATGCCCATGACATAGAATGTGCAAACAGCTCTGCAGACTCAACCATCTGTGGTCCTCTACAGTCAGTTGGGCGGTTAGAGAGTTGTAAAGCGGGGGAAACAAGGGTAATTGGGGTGCCAACTCTAAGGACTGTACTGTGTGTGATGTTTTTGTGGAGCAAGAGGAGGAGAGGCCACTTGATGCAGTGCTTGCTATCCACTGGAGCACATGATCTTTCTGGCCCTCATCTACAAGGCGTACCGCTGTACGGCTGCCAAAGAAGGGGAGTGGAGTAGCCCTTCCAGTAAGAGAAGTTGTTAGTGACAGTGTTGGTTCACTACTAGAGCTTTCACTAACATTACCACCTACCCCACGTATATCTTGAACACCAAGCTTGTTCCCCCTTTGACCACAACCTCGCTTTTTCACACTCATGTTCTTCAGATCGTGTGGTTGGAATACACTATTAGCAACAAAAAATTAGATTTTTTACTGTTGATGAGGCTTGTATTAAATAAAATATATGCTCCAAACTATTTCAAACTGAGATCTGGCCTACTGTATCACGTTTTATTTCTTTACTGTGAATAAGGCCTGTATTAAATAGAATACATACTCCAAACAATTTCAAACTGAGCTCTCCCCTGCTGTGTCACGTTAGTAACAGAAGAAATTATTTTTTTACTGTTGATGAGGCTTGTATTAAATAGAATATATGCTCCAAACAATTTCAAACTAAAATCTGGCTTACTGCATCACGTTAGTAAAAGAAAAAACATTTTTTTTTACTGTGAATGAGGCTGGTATTAAATAGAAAAAAATGCTCCAAACAATTTCAAACTGAGATCTCCCCTGCTGTATCACATTAGTAACATAAGAAATCATTATTTTTACTGTTGATGAGGCCTGTATTAAATAGAATATATGCTCCAAACATACTCAAACTGAGATCTGACCTGTTGTATCACCTTAGTAACAGAAGAAATTATTTTTTTTTACTGTTGATGAGGCCTGTATTAAATAGAATATATGCTCCAAACAATTTCAAACTGAGATCTGGCCTACTGCATCACATCAGTAACAGAAAAGCACCCGTCTTACCTTCTATCTGGCGTCCCGCGCTGTGTATGCCGGGTCCGGATAGTTGCCAATCTACCTAACTTGTGTCTGCAGGGCTGACAATCTGCACAGCATAGGGGATGATGGCTCATCCTTATGCGGTGCAAGCAATCAGCCAGCAAAAAATGAAAGTCTCATAGTGGAACAAAATGTAAAAGTTAAGAAAAAGTCTCAGAAAGTGAAAAAAATAAAAAAAAGTTGTAAAAATATATAAAAAAAAAAAAAATAATAATGCCCCCAAAAATATATACTGTGCCCATAAATAAATATTATAATGAAAAAAAAATAAAATAAAAGTACACATATTTGGAATCGCCGCGTCTGGAACAACCCAACCTGTAAAACTGTCCCACTAGTTAACCCCTTTAGTGAACATGGTAAAAAAAAAATAAAAAACAATGCAAAAAGCAATGCTTTATCATCATACCGCCAAAACAAAAAATGGAATAAAATACGATCAAAAAGACGAATGTAAATAAAAATTGAACAGCTGAAAACGTCATCTTGTCCTGCAAAACAACAAGCTGCCATACAGCTCCATCAGCCGAAAAATAAAGAAGCTATAGCTCTCAGAATAAAGCAATGCAATTTTTTTTTTCTATAAAATTGTTTTTATTGTGTAAAAGCGCCAAAACATAAAAAAAACAATATAAATGTGATACAGCTGTAATCGTACTGATCTGAAGAATAACGCTGCCTTATCAATGTTACCACACGCGGAACGACATAAAAATAAAAAAATTCCTGAATTGTTGGTTTTTGTTTATTCTGCCTCCCAAAAATTGGAATAGAAGCGATCAAAACATGTCCCGTGCCCGAAAATGGTACCAATAAAAACATCAAGTGGTCCGGCAAAAAACAAGCCCATACATGATTCTGTCGGCAGAAATATGGAAAAATTATAGCTCAAAATATGGCGATGCAAAAACTAGTCTTTGCAAAAAAAAGGGGTTTTTAGTGTGTGACAGCTGTCAATCATAAAAACCCGATATAAGTCTGGTATCGCTGTAATCGCACCCGAAGAATAAAGTCATCTAGTCACTTTTATGCACGATGAACGGCGTAAAAGATAAACGCTAGGGTTAAGGTTGTGCTAGGTTTAGGGTTGTGCTAGGGTTAGGGTTGTGCTAGGATTAGGGTTATGCTAGGGTTAGAGTTTGTGCTAGGGTTAGAGTTGTGCTAGGGTTTGGGTTGTGCTAGGGTTTTGGTTGTGCTAGAGTTAGGTTTGTGCTAGGGTTAGGTTTGTGCTAGGGTTAGGGTTGTGTTAGGGTTGGTATTTTTTCAAAAGTAAAGAAAAAAATGATGACAGTATAGTGACTAGTGTTGAGCGCAAGTGCTCGCTACTTGAGTTTGCATCGGATGCTCGAGTATACACCAAGTATCGCGGCTGCTTGAGTGACATGCTCTAGTTTCTGCCCCATATGTTTTGTGGCTGTTATACAGCCAAACAAAACACGAGGGATTGACTGCCATACACGGGCAATCCCCGCATGTTTTTTTTGGGTGTCTAACAACTGTGAAACATGCGAGGCAGGGACTCGAGCATGTCACTTGAGCACCCGCGATACTTGATGCATACCCGAGTAGCCGATGCAAACTGAAGTAGCAAGCACTTGCGCTCAAGACTAATGACAACTTATTCAATATGATGACCTAACGTTATCAAATTCTGTGTCGTATCTCTGGGTTCAAAATGTTCACTATACCACTTGATAAAATCCGTGAGGGGTCTAGTTTTCAAAATTGGGTCACTTGTGGAGTGGTTTCCACTTTTCAGGTGCATCAGGGGCTCTTCAAACGCGACATGGCGTCCGCTCTAGATTCCAGTGCAATTTCTCATGTTACCGTTATGAAAATGCAAAATTGGGGGCTGAAAAACATTTTTGTGGGAAAAATGTGAAGATTTTATTTTAATGAATGTTCTAAACTTCTGTGAAGCACCTTGGGGTTCAAGGTGCTCACTACGCATCTAGATAAGTTCCCTGAGGGGTCTAGTTTCCAAAATGGTGTCACTTGTGGTGGGTTTCCACTGTTTAGGCACGTCAGGGGCTCCCCAAATGTAACATGGCATCCGCTAATTATTCAAGCAAATTTTACATTCAAAAAGTCAAATGGTGCTCCTTCCCTTCCGAACCCTGCCGTGCACCCAAACATTGGTTTCTCCCACATTTGTGATATATCATCTTACTCAGGAGAAATTTCACAACAAATTGCATGGTGCAATTTCTCCTTTTATCCTTATGAAAATGAAAAATTGGGGCCTGAAAAACATTTCTGTGGGAGAAATGTGAAAATGATATTTTTTTGGTTGAATGTTATAAACTTTCGTGAAGCACCTGGGGGTTCAAGGTACTCACTACACATCTAGAAAAGTTCCCTGAGGGGTCTAGTTTCCAAAATGGTGTCCCTTGTGGGGGGTTTCCACTGTTTAGGCACATCAGGGGTTCCCCAAAAGCGACATGACATCTGCTAATTATTCAAGCAAATTTTACATTCAAAAAGTCAAATGGCGCTCCTTCCCTTCCAAACCCTGCCATGTGCCCAAACAGTAGTTTTCCCCCACATATGGGGTATTGGCATGCTCAGGAGAAATCGCACAATAAATTTTGGGGTCCAATTTTTCCTGTTACTGTTGCATAAATAAAAAAAATTGGGTCTAAAGTAACATTTTTGTGACACTTTTGGGTATTTTCTGTCATAAAGGCACCTCAAAGTCACTTCAAATGTGGTCCCTAAAAAATGTTTTTGTGAATTTTATTTGGAAAAATGAGAAATCACTGGTAAACTTTAACCCTTATAACTTCCTAACAAAAAAAAAAATTTGATTCCAAAATTGTGCTGATGTAAAGTAGACATGTGGAAAATGTTATTTATTAACTATTTTGTGTGACATATCACTCAGATTTAAGGACATGAAAATTCAAATTTTGAAAATTGCAAAATTTAAAAATTTCCCCCAAATTTCCGTTTTTTTCCCAAATAAACCAAAGTCATATAGAAGAGATTTTACAACTATCATGAAGTACAATATGTCTCCTTCCCTTCCAAACCCTGCTGTGTGCCCAAACAGTAGTTTTCCCCCACATATGGGGTATTGGCATGCTCAGGAGAAATCGCACAATAAATTTTGGGGTCCATTTTTTCATGTTACTGTTGCGGAAATAAAAAAAATTGAGTCTAAATTAACATTTTTGTGAAAAAAGTTATATGCACATTTTTTCTTTCACATTCCAAAAATTCATGTGAAGCACCTGAAGGGTTAATAAACTTCTTGAATGTGGTTTTGAGCACCTTGAGGGGTCCAATTTTTTACAAAGGTGACACTTTGGGGTATTTTCTGTCATAAAGGCACCTCAAAGTCACTTCAAATGTGGTCTCTAAAAAATGGTTTTGTGAATTTTGTTGGAAAAATGAGAAATCACTGGTAAACTTTTAACCCTTATAACTTCCTAACAAAAATTTTTTTTAGATTTGAGAGTCCTCAGTGGTTGATACCTTTTAATGGCTAACTGAAAAGATGGTAACAAATTGCAAGCTTTCGAGACTACTCAGGTCTCTTCATCAGGCTAGTATAACACAAAATCTGAAGAGTCACATATTTATACACAATAAGACACACAAGAGAGAGAAAAAAAAAAGTGCAATAGGTAAGACAGGTCATGAAAAGCAGAGTTATTATGGAAGAAATAAACAGTTCTGGCTATAAATATTTTAGCAGTTAATAGATAAGGAGTGTGAAGGTTTTATTGTCCTGTGTTCAGTGTTGTGATGACCTCACAGGTCTGAGAGTCTGAGGAACACATTCCTTAATTGATGTAGAATGACATAAATCCATGCGACACATTCATTCCTGCTCTGAAAGTGTTAAAGGTCACCAT
Organism: Phyllobates terribilis; assembly: GCF_046119375.1. NCBI lineage: Eukaryota > Metazoa > Chordata > Amphibia > Anura > Dendrobatidae > Phyllobates > Phyllobates terribilis. The sequence continues at coordinate 85,176,615 of NW_027362768.1, read as the reverse complement.
GAGTTTATATTCTGAGATTCTCCTTTCTCTCTGAGTTTTTGAAGTTACCTTTTAATACTAGTAATTTCATATCTTCTATGCTGTGATCAGGGGAACAAAAATGCTTGGCTACATGCAGATCTATTCTTTTTTCTTTTAATGTGTGGCGATGATGATTCATCCTTGTCCTAAGTTTTTGCCCTGTCTCCCCTACATAAAGACCCCCAGCTGGACATTTGGTGCATATAATTAAGTACACTACATTAGATGTGATACAGCTGAATGTACCTGGGATCTTATAGTGGAGGATACCAGAATGTACCGCATCTTCATGGAACTTAAGCCACTTCTGAAGAAACGTGCACAATTGGACAGCGACATTTATTTCTTATCTAAATGCAAAAAGGAGAATCTAATTCCCAAAGGACTCTGGATTACAAACCCAATTCTTCATACCTACAATACTCATTATGCACAAAACCTTTGTCACAGGACTTCTGAGAGACTAAGGAACCACCTTTTGCATGTCTTCTACAGCATCAAGAGTAAAGTCCAAGGGCAATTGGAAACTCGGAGGAAAACACTTACAGAAAACACAGAGCAAAAATTACAGCAATACTATAACAAACTACGGACCCTTCTGATTCATAACAAGGAAAATAAGCTGCACAGATTGCGCCTAAACTCAGGATGCTATACAACAGTTACAAAACAAAGCCAAAACCTGACAATTTGGACAACCACTCCATTCCAGACACAGAAGCATCTAACTGTGTCATCAATCTCTCAGATTAGACACCAAACAAAGTGGAGCTGACCGTGCTTTCTAGAGGACTCTCATTCTGTCCTACTAAGGCCCTAGATAAAACTGAACTCTGTAGCGATATGGAAAATTATTTCAGGAGACTGCGCCTGAGGGAATACTTCAATGCTACAGAAGATTCAGAACCCACCCTAACTGAAGGAAAGGAGATTTTGAAAACCAAGAAGAGGTCAGATTGGACACCTGCACCTGGACGAAACCCTCATTTGGATACATATATAGACTCCTTCAGACATGTGATAAAATCCACCATCTTAGACACAAACAGGAGACAAGCATCCAACATCAGTGCCCAGGAGAGAAAGGCCATACAATCTTTGAAAACCAACAAAGAAATCATCATTAAACCTGCTGACAAGGGTGGTTCAATAGTGATGATGAACACATCAGACTACATGAAGGAAGCAAACAGACATCTGGTGGACACACGCTACTACAAAAAACTGGAGTCTGATCCTACACAGGAATATTACAAGGAACTAAACAAGTTGGTATCGTGTCTGCCTGACGAATCCATAAGAGCCGATGACCTGATACCAGAGAGTCCAAGAATAGGGACATTCTATATGTTCCCCAAAATCCACAAATCTGGAAATCCAGGAAGACCAATTATTTCATGTGTGGGCACCCTTACTGAGCAAGTTTCTGGATGGGTAGAGTGTGTTCTTAAACCCCTGGTAAAGAGTACACCCAGCTACATTCAGGACACGACAGACCTACTGAATAAACTAGCAGCAATAGGTCCTCTACCAGAAGGAACCATCCTGGCCACCATGGATGTGGAATCTTTGTATTCTAATATCCCACACAAGGATGGATTAAATGCCTGCAAAATCTTCATAGAAAATACAGAAATTGTTGCTGATTCTGTGGTCAAACTTACAGAATTCATCCTCACCCACAATTACTTTGAATTTGATAGCAACATATATCTACAGGAAACTGGTACAGCGATGGGAAGTAAAATGGCTCCACAGTACGCAAATCTTTTCATGGCCAAGCTTGAAAGTGACTTTTTGTCCTCATGTCCCATCAGGCCTCTGGCCTACTATCGTTTCATTGACGATATTTTAATCATCTGGACGGGGTCTGAGCAACCGCTGAAGACGTTCCTTGAACACTTTAATCAATTTCATCCCACCATCAACCTAACACTCAACTACTCCTGGACTGAAATTAACTTTTTGGACACCATCATCAAGCTACAGAACAATGAAATAGAGACATTCTTGTACCGGAAACCAATCGACCGTCCTACATACCTTAAATGGGACAGCTTCCATCCAAAACACATAAAAAACTCTATTGTTTACAGCCAAGCCATCAGATACAATCGGATATGTTCCAACCAGATGGATAGAGACAAACACCTTGATGGCCTCAGAAAGACCTTTTTGAAACAGGGCTACCATCCGAGAACAATTGAGAACCAGATTACAAGAGCCACCAGAATATCGAGGAATAATCTCCTACATTACAAAACTAAACAAGAAAGCAACCGGGTGCCTCTAGTAGTCACCTACAATCCAAATCTGGAGGCGCTAAGAAGAGCTGCACGGAAACTACAACCCTTACTACAAAAAGATGCCTGATTACAAACCATATTTCCAGACCCCCCACTTTTGTATTTCAGGCAGCCCCCAAATCTAAGAAGCATCATTGTCAGAAGCTCCCTGTCATCTCCAAAAGCTACAGGAACCTTTCCTTGCAACCAGAAAAAATGTAAAACCTGTCCATGTATAACGACCACAGACAAGATAAAGATCCCCAACTCACATCAGGACTATAAGATCCCAGGTACGTTCAGCTGTATCACATCTAATGTAGTGTACTTAATTATATGCACCAAATGTCCAGCTGGGGGTCTTTATGTAGGGGAGACAGGGCAAAAACTTAGAACAAGGATAAATCATCATCGCCACACAATAAAAGAAAAAAGAATAGATCTGCCTGTAGCCTAGCATTTTTGTTCCCCTGATCACAGCATAAAAGATATGAAATTACTAGTATTAAAAGGTAACTTCAAAACTCAGAGAGAAAGGAGAATCTCAGAATATAAACTCATGGTGACCTTTAGCACTTTCAGAGCAGGAATGAATGTGTCGCATGGATTTATGTCATTCTACATCAACTAAGGAATGTGTTCCTCAGACTCTCAGACCTTTGAGGTCATCACAACACTGGACACAGGACAATAAAACCTTCACACTCCTTATCTATTAACTGCTAAAATATTTATAGCCAGAACTGTTTATTTCTTCCATAATAACTCTGCTTTTCATGACCTGTCTTACCTATTGCACTTTTTTTTTTTTCTCTCTTGTGTGTCTTATTGTGTATAAATATGTGACTCTTCAGATTTTGTGTTATACTAGCCTGATGAAGAGACCTGAGTAGTCTCGAAAGCTTGCAATTTGTTACCATCTTTTCAGTTAGCCATTAAAAGGTATCAACCACTGAGGACTCTCAAATCTAAATATTATTCTATCTACTGGCTAACACGGTACAAGAATATATATTTTCCCTATAACAAAAAAAAAATTGATTCCAAAATTGTGCTGATGTAAAGTAGACATGTGGAAAATGTTATTTATTAACTATTTTGTGTGACATATCACTCAGATTTAAGGGCATGAAAATTCAAATTTTGAAAATTGCAAAATTTAAAAATTTCCCCCAAATTTCGTTTTTTTCACAAATAAACGAAAGTCATATAGAAGAGATTTTACCACTATCATGAAGTACAATATGTCTCAAAAAATGATCTCAGAATCAGTGGGATCCGTTGAAGCGTTCCAGAGTTATTACCTCATAAAAGGATAGTGGTCAGAATTGTACAAATTGGCTTGGTCATTAACGTGCAAACCACCTTCGGGAGTAAAGGGGTTAAATGTGTACTCATGCATGGAGTACAACACAAGCAGTGCACAACAGAGTTCTATGCTGAAATGTGTCCTGCTGTCTTTGTCTGGACCTCACTAATGGCACAAAACAAACATCTGGAAGGTCGAATTCACAGCCACACAGGATCCTATGTATCTAAACAATCTCACTTAGTAGCAACCGCCTAGCTAGCTATCTAAAATCGCTCAGTATCCCGGAGCAAACCAGGAGCAGCCTCGCTAACCTGTTATACTTGCAAAATGGCACTAAAAGATCATGTCTGCTGTTTATGTAAAGAGGGGCATGTGATTTCAGCAGCCAATGCCACAAGCCCTTGTGTCTGGACATTGTGAATGGTTCCTGCTCCCTGATTGGCTAGCCGCAATTTGCACACATAAAGATAGGGAAAAAAATTAGATTAAAAGCACGCAGATCCTCTGCCCTCTCCCCACTCCTCCCCTCCCCTCATCAAACATGTCCCCCTGCTCATCATACAGCAATACAGCACCACTATCCTAGCCAAAGTGATAAAAATACTGTAGTGGAAACGCAATCATTTCCCACACTTTTACAGAATTTTGCCAATTTTAAGTAAAAACGGTCGGGTGACCGATCACGAATCCGAATGTGCAATGTTCGTGACAAATTTGAAATTGGCAAACGTTTTTCGAACATCTTCACTCATCTCTATTCATAATGCAGGGCAATGTGTATGAATTTGAGTTGGCTATGTGTCCAGACAAGGAATTAGATTTAGGGAACCATCTAAGCAGGCATGGTCTCCAACGCTGCTCTGGAAGATGTGCTAGTATCTTTGTTACGTAACTCTTACTTTGTAGATATTGGAAAGAACGGAACATGAAGGTAGGGTATTTAGACTGCATCTCCTCTACTGAGTACATACGACGCTCCGCTAAGTGATCAAAGTGTTTAATACATGTTATTCCCTAACAGTACCACCAATAAACGACAGGGTGAAGAAGCCCATTTTGAAAATGAGGGTTACCAATGAGTAGGAGAAGGAGAGATGCCTGGAGAGAGAGTTGAAACTGTTGGCGTATTTTCTGCAATGCCTTCCATGTAGACACCAGGAGTAGATTTGTTCTTACCTCAGCCGACAGTTCAGTATAAGGGAGATGTAAGAGAGAAGGAAGAGCCAGCACTCTAGGCCGTATTGGGCGTAGCAGGATGTCCCTCCCAGCCAGTCCAACACCACTCAGAATAGGGATGCTAGGTTATAGTGTCTAATATCAGGGAAGTTTATCCCCCTATTTCCCTTCAGCTCTTGGAGTAATTAAAAGGCTATACGCAGCTTTTTTCCCTCCCAGATAAATGAGCTGTATAAATAGTTAATCTGTTTCTCCTCTTTAGGGTCTAGCAAGATTGGGAGAGTATGAAAAAGATAGAGAAGACGCGGAAATTCTGTAATTTTAATTAAATTGGCTCTACCTAGATATTACAGACTAAAATCCTTCCATTTAGCCAAAGTGGATTCTAAGTTACTGAGATATGAACTGATATCAGTTTTGTATTATTTAACAGGATGTCTTGTCACTTGTACTCCAAGGTATTTCAATGAACGAGTAGTCCATTTAGAGGGGAATCCCGATGCCCGTACGGTCTGGGGGGGTCACGTAGCATCATCACCTCTGTTATCTTAATAGATATTATATCCCAATAAACCTTCTACGCCTTCTAATTTTCAAAAGGAGAAAGAAGAGCTTGAATGACATAAAGGGAATCATTTTATTAAGTAAAAAAAATTAATATAGTACATCATAATAAATAGCATAACCTATTTCTAACAACGAAAGTGCTCGGTGACAGGGAATACAGCGCAGTACAGCCTGCCCACCTGCTGAATGTCTAGATGAAAAAAGGAAGGACAGGGTAGGCTGAAGGGACAAAAACTGTGGGCTGCATATACATAAAAGCACAAGTGTGCCAATGTGGCGCCCCTGAGGGTTCAGTCGCCACAGAGGTACTTCATCTCACCCAGAGGTGTGGTATCTCACTCTCAGGTAAGGAAGGAGTATGGCTCGGGACCCTAACACCTGCATCCAACACATACCCGCAGTGGGGGTAGGGTGAGATTGCTCCTAAGGGAGAGCACAGTCCCAGGTCCCTAGCTGGCGGGAGGGTCCTATGTAGTGGGTGTGGTTGGAGAAAGCAGCTTAGGGGAGCACATGACAGGGAGAGTATAAATAGGAAGCCGTCTTAGAAAGACAGTGCAGTCAGTCAGAGGAGGAGAAGTGACAGGAGCAGAGGCTCTGCATGAGCTCTGCTCCAGAGGCGGGCCTAGCCTGTGAGGCCCAGGACTGAAGGAGAAGCAAGGAGGAGAGGGAGCAGGAACAGGAGCAGAAGGGACCCTAGGGGTACGGGCCGTGCAGAAGGCCACCCGTACGCCTGCTGCTACCAGGAGGTAGAGGGGTCAGGCCAGATAAGGGGAACAGGTCCCTCAACTAGCGGAGAAAGAGCAAGGCTCAACTAGAAACCGGAGGCTGCAGCATTTCATGTACTTCAGGCCAAAGTCCACACCAGTCTCACTAAGAAGTTAGCCACATAGGACCCAGGGGACGGAACACACGTCGCCCGCCAAGGCCCGAGGGTACCGGATAGAAGTGTCACTGGGTGTGAGGTGCAGGGAAAAGGCCAGAGAAAGGACACACAGAATGGGGTCCTGCTAAGTACTCCGGAGCTATCTGGGGGTGGACTGAGCCCCTCACTGAGTACGCACAGCACTACGGGGGAGATTGCTCTGGTACCTGTAATTAATCTGGACTGCAACAACTGTGAGTAAAGATCTTGGGTGTAATGCACACGCCCGGGCTGAGCGGCGTGTGCGTGTGATTGTAGTGATTCCACTGGACCGTGCCGGAGAGTGAATGCCTGGAGGGGCGTAACTAGGTATTCACCCGATCCGACCACTGTCGCACGACGGCATACGACGCCAGTGCACCAAGGAGGAACCGAGCAGAGGGACCAGGTGCTACTCCAGGACAGACCCCGGACACGGCTGTTGACCCACACAGGGGAATACAGGAACAGACTGGTAGGCTGGCACACAGACTGGTGGGTATAGGCAGGCACGACTGGTATGCAGGCAGGCGGGTATGCAGGCAGGGGGGTACAGGCAAGCACAGCTAGAGTGCAGACAGGGAGGCACTAGCAGGTAGGAACACAGGCGGGATAGGACCCAGTACACACTGGGACTCAGGAACAATACAGGCAGAGGGGTACAGGCAAGCACAGCTAGAGTGCAGACAGGGAGGCACTAGCAGGTAGGGACACTGGCGGGATAGGACCCAGTACACACTGGGACTCAGGAACAGAACCACAGATGTGGCGGACAAACACAGCAGAGTGAGGCCGCCCAGAGAAGTGAGCGAGAACAGGGCAGGACAAGGCCGCCTGGAGCGATGAGCAAGAGTAGAGCAGGACAAGGCCGCCAGGAGCGGTGAGCAAAGGGTCAGAGCTGAGCGAGACTGCCAGAGCAGTGAGCAAGAGTAAAGCAGGACGAGACCGCCTGGAGCGGTGAGCAAGAGTGGAGCAAGACTGCCGGAGCAGTGAGCAAAAGGATAAGAGCGGAGCGAGACTGCCGGAGCAGTGAGCAAAAGGGTCAGAGCGGAGCAAGGCTGCCGGAGCAGCGAGCAAAGGAATCAGAGCAGGCTAGAACCGCCGGAGCGGTAAGCAAAGGAGTCAGAGCAGGCTAGAACCGCCGGAGCGGTGAGCAAAGGAGTCAGAGCAGGCTAGACTGAGCAGGGGGAACAGGGCTCTGTTCACACGGAACAGACAGGAAGGGAAAGGCAGAGCCAGATACCCACAGGGTACTAGCAGTGAAGTAGAGAGTGGACCAGAAACTCACAAACGGGAGTACTGAGACATCAAGCAGGAGTTAGGTACGAGTTCAGACTCTGCAGAAAAAGGAAGGGAACGGACATAGAGGCAAAACAGGTAAAGGATAGGAGAGAGTTCAGACTGGAACTGAGTGTACGGAGGAGACCGACACTGCAGCGGAATACAGGAGCGGGTCTGGGAATACGGCCCCCAGAGAGGCAGGATGAACAGGCAAGGAGCGTGTTCAGACAGGACAGACAAGATACAGGAGCGGGTCTAGGTAATCGGCCCCTAGAAGGCAGGAGGAACAGGCTAGGAGCGTGTTCAGACAGGACAGACAAGATACCGGAGCGGGTCTAGATAATCAGCCCCTAGAAGGCGGGAGGAACAGGCTAGGAGCGTGTTCAGACAGGCCTGGAAATACAGCCTCCAGGATAGGCAGACAAGAGAACACAGACAGGACTCAGTTCAGACACGGGAACTGATACCGCAAGGCAGGAGACATAGACAGGACTCAGTTCAGACACGGGAACTGATACCGCAAGGCAGGAGACATAGACCGGACTCAGCTCAGACACGGGAACTGATACCGCAAGGCAGGAGACATAGACAGGACTCAGTTCAGACACGGGAACTGATACCGCAAAGCAGGAGACAAAGAACGGGACCTGGCACCTTCAGAGTGCAAGCACACACTGAATGAAACACTATGCTCAGGCAGGGATAGATGGGAGCAGCTGAGCTATATACCAGGTGACAGACAGCAATAGGCTGAGGACGCACAAGGGGTGTGACCCACAGCAGGTACAAAAAGCAGGAAGTGATCGGGCGCCGCCCTTAAGCAGCAGAAACAGACACAAACAGACAGCATGGAGGGAAGCCAGAGAGACATTCTGGACTGGAGATCAAGTGCGCGCTCTTGCACAGTGGGAGATGGACCACCATGCAAGGACGCCGCCAGGTATGTTACAGTACCCCCCCCCCTTACGCCCCCTCTTCTTCAGGCCTGCCAGAATCTTCCACAGGGAATTCGAGGACCAGTCGTTCACTTCAAGGAGATCACTTCCACTGTCCACAGGAAAAACTGATCTCATCTGGTTAGCTAGGATCCTACCTCCTATCCAGCCATCCTCAGCAACAGACGAAACGGGTGGAGTACCAGGAACAGCACACAAGGAAGTCTCTCTCCACATATTTTCAGGTGGCACCCCAGAGGGTACAGGAGACAACTGGAAGTCCTTCACCGGGTTGGAGGGGGACAGAGACTTGGGGGTAATCTCTGCTTCGAGGTACATCTTGTCAAGCTCACAGGAAGAAATAGATGGGTTATCAGGTACATAATGAGGAAAAGTCACTGTCTCTTTGTTATCTGGTGGTACCCCGGAGGATTCAGGAAACAACTGGAGGTCCTCCGCCGGGTCAGAAGAGTGCAGAGGCTCAGAGAAAACATCTGCTTCAGAGTACACTAGGTCGGACTCACTGGACGAAGCAGGCGAGGTATCGGGTACCGAGTATAGGAAAGTCTCTGTCCATTCACCACCAGGTGGCACCCCGAAGGGTTCTGGAGACAACTGGCGGTCCTCCACCTGGTCAGAGGGGTGTAGAGACTCACGGGTAACCTCTGCTTCAGAGTACACTAGGTCGGACTCACTGGACGAAGCAAGCGAGGTATCAGATCCAGGATATAGGAAAGTCTCTGTCCATTCACCACCAGGTGGCACCCAGAAGGGTTCTGGAGACAACTGGAGGTCCTCCGCCTGGTCGGAGGGGTGTAGAGACTCGGAAGTAACCACTGCTTCGGAATACACTAGGTTGGACTCAGTGGACGAAGCGAGCGAGGTATCAGGTACAGAGTATAGGAGAGTCTCTGTCCTTTCGCTACCAGGTAGCACCCCGAAGGGTTCAGGAGACAACTGGAGGTCCTCCGCCTGGTCGGAGGGGTGTAGAGACTCGGGGGTAACTACCACTTTGGGGTACCCATTGTCAGGCTCACAGGACGAAGCGGACATAGTATCGAGTACCGGGTGTAGAGAAGTCTCTCTCCATTTGTCATCGAGTGGTATCCCGGAGGATTCAGGAGGCAACAGGGGGTCCTCCACCAGGTAGTAGAGGTGCACAGACTCTGAGGTAACCACAGCTTTGGAGCATCCTTGGACATGCACACCGGTAAAAGTGGGAGAAGCATCTGATGCCGGGTGCAGGAAGTTCTCCTGTGTGGAGTCTGGATGGGCAGAAGTCTCTTCGGGCAGGAGAACTGGTGCACTACCCACGCACATTACCCGTTGGGGCTTCTCCAGGATACAGGGAGATGAAGCTTCAGTAGGGACTTCAAGGTTGGGGTCAGGAGGTCTCAGGGAGGACAGACCCTGGCGTGACGGCTTGCCTCTACGTCTAGCACGTCTGGACTGCCTCTTGAGGTTGGGAGAAGTATTCCGGAAAGCGTAGTCACCCTGTGAGGATTCTGGGTGGGCAGTAGTCTCATTGGGCTGGAGGACTATTGCGCTACCCACACACATTACCCGTCGGGGCTGCTCCAGGATATTGGGAAGTGAAGCTTCAGCAGGGGCTTCAGGGTTAGGGTCCTCGAAGACCATACGAAAGGCCACCAGGAAGGCCTGCAGGTCAAGGACGACAGGATCCCATGCTTCCCATAGGGGGGTGACCCATTTCAAGGCATCACCCGCTAGGTAGTCAATCATAAAGGCCACTTTAGCCCAATCGGAAGGAAAATAGAGAGGGTAGGCCTTAAAGTGAAGCATGCATTGCTCCACAAATGCACGACACTGTCTTGGATCCCCATAGTAACGTGGCGGATCCGCAGGAACGAGAGCTGACAGACGCGGTGGACAGAGCTGAGCAAAGCGAAAGCCGCAAACACGGTGGACAGAGCTGAGCAAAGCGAAAACCGCAAACGCGGTGGACAGAGCTGAGCAAAGCGAAAACCGCAGACGCGGCGGACAGAGCTGAGCAAAGCGAAAACCGCAAACGCGGTGGACAGAGCTGAGCAAAGCGAAAACCGCAGACGCGGCGGACAGAGCTGAGCAAAGCGAAAACCGCAGACGCGGCGGACAGAGCTCAGCAAAGCGAAAACCGCAGACGCGGCGGACAGAGCTGAGCAAAGCGAAAACCGCAGACGCGGTGGACAGAGCAGAGCAAAGCGAAAACCGCAGACGCGGAAGGAACAGGCTAGGAGCGTGTTCAGACAGGCCTGGAAATACAGCCTCCAGGATAGGCAGACAAGAGAACACAGACAGGACTCAGTTCAGACACGGGAACTGATACCGCAAGGCAGGAGACATAGACAGGACTCAGTTCAGACACGGGAACTGATACCGCAAGGCAGGAGACATAGACAGGACTCAGCTCAGACACGGGAACTGATACCGCAAGGCAGGAAACATAGACAGGACTCAGTTCAGACACGGGAACTGATACCGCAAAGCAGGAGACAAAGAACGGGACCTGGCACCTTCAGAGTGCAAGCACACACTGAATGAAACACTATGCTCAGGCAGGAATAGATGGGAGCAGCTGAGCTATATACCAGGTGACAGACAGCAATAGGCTGAGGACGCACAAGGGGTGTGACCCACAGCAGGTACAAAAAGCAGGAAGTGATCGGGCGCCGCCCTTAAGCAGCAGAAACAGACACAAACAGACAGCATGGAGGGAAGCCAGAGAGACATTCTGGACTGGAGATCAAGTGCGCGCTCTTGCACAGTGGGAGATGGACCACCATGCAAGGACGCCGCCAGGTATGTTACATTGGGACTGCATCGCACGGACTCCGTGTTCTTTACTGACTCCCTGCACTACAACCACCATCATCCACCAACACTGCCCTGAAGCTACACTCTTCCTGTGGGAAGTTATACCACCCTCGCTGCCAAACCACCAGCTTCAGAGGACTGTTCCGCAGCGGCGGCCTCATTAGCCGCACTCCACAGGTGGCGTAGTCGGACATTATATAACACCTTTACACATATACTTTCCCTTGGTTTGACCGCCCTGGGTCACAGACTGGGTCACCGCCACTGTGACTACAACCGCCAGCATCTACCGGCCCGGCACCGGGTACCCCACGGCCCAGGGGGCGCGTCACCAGCAAAAAAGTCATGAACTAGCAGTCAGTCAACAAAAATAGCCTTACCACAGTCAAAGCAGGGGAGCTATAAAGCGCTGTGAAAAGGTATGATGGCAAACAATGCCTTGACGCGCGTTTCGCCAGGAAATAACAAGCTTTATCAAGAGGCTAGTTAGATGGTGCATACAAGGACCTTTAAATACACCCCCAATGTGGTCACGTGTCATATCATTTGACCACAGTACGTTAAGTATTGCAGCTGCATCCTCGGCCTCGATGCTTGACGGCGCATACGCCTGGGGTACTACCGTCACCCCTGAGCGCGCCCAGGCCGTCATGACGACCGCACATGCGCAGAAACGCAATGCACAGAAGGCACAAGATAGGCACAGAAGGCACAAGACAACCAGGACGCATGCGCACAGCACCAGTAAACAAAAATGTATGAAAGGGGATGAAACCAGGGGGATCATGTTTATTGAGCAGGTATGTTTATGCTGACTCTGGCATTGACCAGATATCTAGCAGCTCTCTATTAGATTATGGACTGGGCCTGTTCCTATTAACTGCCTTCTAATTTTCGTATAATGGAATGCAGGACCTGTTTGGGGTTAGCTACTGCCCACCTAAATATATTTTATTGGGATTTTATGTGTTATACCAACATAAAGTAGCATGTATTTGTGAAGTGTAAAGGAAATGATACATAGTTTTCCTCTCACACATGACAGCACCACGGAGAGAGGGGATCTTTCCTTCAAGATCAGGAAACGTAAAGAATAAAAGAGCAGAGCCTCTCCCATGCATCAGTTGCTTTCATGTCCTTGAGGGGGGTGTGAGGGGCTCAGTGTGGTAGTTGTGGCGAAGAGCTGCTGTGTACCCACACCCTGGCTCCCTGACAAAGACAAATGTCCCAATTCTCCTGTGCTGTGCGTGTGGTGTGTAACACTCACGTTTCGGTCGTAGATCTCTGCTGTCTTCGGTTCTTCCACCTCAGGAACCGCCGTACACACATTTAGGGACTTCCACTCCATTTTATAAAAAAGAACTTGAACGTTTGAAATCAACTTCATACAGCATGCAGCATTGATCACATACTTTTCCAGGGTTACCATCTATTGCACCGCACATATTGATGTCCACTGTCCATTTGTCCTGAGCTGTCCCTTCCATAGTCGACCTTCTTGGCCTATGAGATGCTCGCAGCTCTGAGAGTCCGGTATGGTCTTCTCTGTAGTATTTCCCGTCCGACTTCCCCTTCTGGGAAGATTTCTGAACACACACTTCTCTGTGGCTCCTGTGGACTGTAGGCCCCGAACGTTAAGGAAATATCTGCTTCAGAGTTTCTGACTGACGTTTCTCTGCTGCTGAACAGACCGTGCCCCTGGTGCCCCCTGGGCCATCAAGTGCTGCTCTGTCACATATCTCCTTCTGATTCTCACAAACTCCCACTAAAACTGCCTGTAATCAGGAAGTGTTTCAGTTCTTCACTGAACCTGCTCCTCCCACACTGGAGCAGCTCCTAAACACATCAGACAGTTGGTCATAACACAATCTCATATATAAAACAGAGTATAACAATGTGCATAAAGAGGGGAGAGGCGCATGACCGACCTGATCCCCCTATTACATTCCTCCCTCCTAAAACATGGTCGTCCCGACCATGAGAGCACCTGTAAAGACACCAATGCACATTTAAAACCTTCAACACACAGTTTTATATAAAATGCACAATAGATTAACACATTTTTATCAATTCTTCTGTTGGTCAACCTTGACATCGGTCACACTCAGTTGGCACCTTGGAACACAGAGTTTAAGTCTTTTTATTAAGACCGGCAATTTTGGCCCACTTTAGTAGTTGCCCATATGCAAGGGCAGAGTCATTCAACCCGGCACGCACATCGGGTCATCCAAAGAACCAGGCAGATCCGACTGACACTAGTCCCTCCACTGTAAGGGACTAACCACAAATGTTCAAGTTCCTTTAAACATGGGTCCATCTGACCCCTCTTGCTCCTGGGACCCACAAAAAATGTCTATCACAAGAATTCCTTGTTAAGAACACAATGGCACACTGGCCTACTTACATCAGCTCCAACAGTCCTGGAGAAGTGACCCGGCATCATCCTCAGGTCGTCCTGACAGCTTTCCCTCTCCCTCCGTTTTGCTGATTACGGTCCCTTTAAGAACCATGTGTTGTGCAATAGCACCTATAGCAAAGAAAAACAAGATCACAGTCCATAGAGCAATTGCTATTAACATTAACACTGGCCCAAACTATTTTTTTTATCCTCCTTGGATCCAGTGACTGTTCTGGCAGGACAACTGCAGCAACTCAGTCTGGAGGTGGCAGAGCTACACACTGCAGTTTTGCAGCACTCAACACGACCGCAAGCCCCGGACAACCACTGGTAGAGCCCAAGATTGCTTAGCCTGACAGGTTCTCAGGGGGGTGAGACAGGTTTGTTGTTTCCAGGGAGACCTGTAAGCTTTACTTTAAATTACGTACTCACTCCTGCATAACTGAGGAGCAATGGGTGGAGATTGTAATATCTCTCCTTCAGTAAGCCTGTTCACAAGAAAATATAGCCAAAAATAAGTAAATCAATAAAAATCTTTATTGAAAATATAAAAAAATCATTAATAAAAAGGCACAGTGAGCTATCACTAAAGGTGACACATAAACAGCAGGAGGAGATGAAAAAACAATATTTAATAAAAATAAATATAGCAAAAATGGCAAAGAGGATAAGCATCTAAATAATATCCAAAAGGCCAAATATATTATGCATTATTGCCATAGTGAGTAAACAAGAATGTAAATGAAAAAGAAAGTAACATATGAATACCTATATTCATCTCCTCCTGCTGGAATGGCGCCAGGTCCCAACACATGTTTTGGCATATAGCCTTTGTCAGGGGGCATGGCATCAGACCAGCAGGAGGCACATTAAATACTAGCACAGACGAAAAATAACCCACCACGTATTAAAGTATGTCTGGGTAATGTGCGATGCATGGAGCGAATCTAAGCTCTACAAGACTCATCCCCCACTGCATCATCCGAAGGGGTCGGGCCGGATGACACGAGTGAGAACCCCATCATGTGAAAAGTCACATGATCGGGAGCCGATCACGTGATCCGGTCCGGGCTCGGATAGAGACACTGTGAGGAATAGGACCCGCAGGCAGGAAAGGCGTATGCACCCAGACCAGCATTATGTGGATACAGGGTGCTTATAAGATGGCCCTTGGCCAGAATAAACAAAACAATACAATATTACAACAACATGAATGAGGACATGAGCAATAGACATGGGCATAATACATTGATATATAAATACAAAAATATATTACATTATTATTGTCACGGGTGTGTCAGGTGTGACAGAAAGTCGTCCTGGATCCAGCTGTAGAAGGTCATTGCTAGTGTTGAGTGAGTATGTTCTGTTAACCCTTTCGCCGAGTATGCTCGGGCCGAGCTCCGAGTATTTGCAGCTGCTCGGTGATAAGGTTAAATCGCTCCCGTGTGCATGATTTGCAACTGTTTGACAGCTTTATTACATGTGAGGAATGTCTATTTCTTACACATTCCTCACATATAATAAAGCTGTCAAACAGTTGCAAATCATGCACACGGGAGCGATTTAACCTTATCACCGAGCAGCTATAAATACTCGGAGCTCAGCCCAAGCATACTCGGACAGAACATACTCGCTCAACCCTTGTCATTGCACTTGGCTCTGCAGGCACCTTCTTGATCTTTTCATCTCTGAAGTGTAGTGATGTCCTTCTCCTTCTAGGACCTAGCAGTGACCTCCACCTTCTGCTGCTAATTGACACAACCTTGCTGGATATTTAAATACCTTCAGCCTCTCCAGAGAGTCGCCGGTGACAGCTCTATTTTCCTTTGTCTAGGCCTGAAGTACTAGTAGTCAGCTAGTGTCTTCTTGGAGTTCCCTTGGAGGATGGTTGGCGTGATCTCTCTGGTGTCTTCTCAAGCTAAGTGAATTCCCTTGTCTGTTTACCTGTTTGTGTTTAGTTGCAGTGGGGGCTGACTAGTGCTCACATTGTCACCTCCCTATCTAAGGCTCATCGCTAGGGGCAGTCAGGGATTGCGTTTCCTGCTTGGTGATAAGTGCGGAACCTATTTAGGGATGTTAGGGGAGTCAGGGTATTGTCAGATTTGCCTATAGGTCTCCACTTCCCCTTTCCCTAGTGTTTGGGCTTCTTTCCCCTCTTCCCGTCATGCTGCACTTAGTCTCTCCCTCAACTTGCGTGACATTATCACCGGCCGTACATATAAATAAAAAATAAAAAACAGACATATGGTTTTTTTGGGGGGTGGGGGTTTTGGTGTGTTTTCTTTTCTCTCCCCTGGTTCATGGATCCCGTTGCGGTACGGGTAAAGCAGCTGCAGAGGTTGTCACTGAGAGTGACTGACCTTCAATCTGAGGATCAGCAGCAACAGCAGACTCCTTATTTTGGGGACTCTGCAGGTAGGCCGGTCCAGCTTGAACCCAAAATTGCCCTCCCGGACAGGTTTTCAGGAGGTAGAAATAATTTTTTTGTGTTCAAAGAAACTTGTAAGTTGTATTTCAAACTTTGACCTCACTCCTCTCGAGATGAGGAGCAGCGAGTGGGGATTGTGATATCACTGCTGCAAGGAGATCCATAATCCTGAGCTTTCTCTTTGCCACAGGGTTCTGTTTGTCTCCAGTATATAGAAGGATTTTTTGGGGCTCTAGCCCGCATCTATGATGATCCTGACCGAATCTCCTTGGCTAAATCCAAGTTGCGTCGCCTTCAGCAGGGAAGTCGGTCAATGGAGACGTATATCTCTGAATTCTGAAGATGGGCAACCAATACCAAATGGAATGACCCGGCTCATAGAAGCCAATTTTGTAAGGGTCTTACAGGGTTTTGCCTTGGCAGTGTATGAAACCCCTGAGTCTTTGGAGGCTGCGATGTCATTGGCTATACGTGTTGATAGACGCCTTCGGGATAGGAGAGTGTGACCACTGTAAAGACACGGGGTCAGTGGGTGCTCTTGTCCGCTGGCCCAGCCGCCTTTAGAAAGACAATATGGACCAGGGCTCATCCCCAACTGAACGCCTGGACTCCTCAACCGTGGGCGGAACACTACTCAGACAACACAGGGTGAGGGAATCACAATATTAATGTTATGATCTGCAACAAGAACTAAGGAAAGATAGGGGAAAGCTGTCCCTAAAATAAGACTAAGCTGAATCCCTACGATGTAGCGGGCTGCCTGTTCCTTGTGAACAGACCCGCCTTTGTCCTCGGCTAGTCTGAACGGAGACCTATTGAAATAAGGGAGGGATCCCTAAAAGTACTAAGGACTGGGACAAAAAAGGGACACCTCCTAACAGAAGTTGCTGCAGAACACAAAAGACAAACTGACAAAAAGGACTAGAGGTTCCAGAGGACCAAGCGAACTAGAAAGAGATAGGCACTGAAGCACCTGGCTAGAGAGACAGTCAAACAACACTGAAGTCCAGCAAGGCCAGAAGGGCGGAGCTGGAATATATAGGCAGATGGTCACGTGACCGCAAAACACAAGATAGAAAAACTAACAGGAGGGTTCTAACAGTACCCCCTCTTTTAAGAGGATCCTCCGGATCCTCCAGGCCCAGGGCTATCCGGAAACCTCCTGTGGAAAGCATTAACAAGCCTAAGAGCAGAGACATCATCCGTCCTTACCCAGGAGTTGTCTTCGGGAACGAAACCCTTCCAGGAGACAAGATACTGTAATCTCCCTCTATGCCATCTAGAATTCAAGATTCAATTTCAAATTCGCCGTCTTCCACCACAGGGGGAGCTGTGACAGTGGCGTCCCTATCAGATACGTCAGCATTTTTCAACAAGGAAACATGAAACACAGGATTAATCTTCCAAGAAGTAGGGACATCCAACCTAACAGCAGACGGGTTAACAACCTGAAGTACTTTAAATGGACCCACAAACTTAGGACCCAGTTTTTTAGAGGGAATCCTCAACCGCAGGTTCTTCGAGGACAACCAAACCATGTCACCCACAATAAACAAAACCTCTTTACGTTTCCTGTCAAAATACTTCTTGGACTTCTTGTTAGCCTCTTGAAGGTTGCAACGTACATTAGTCCAAACTCTCTCCAAATCACCGGAAAAATTCTCCTCCTCTGGCACCGCCGACCCTAATTTGGAGAACGAACCAAAAGACGGATGTCTCCCAGTACAACAAAAAAAAGGAGAACACCCAGCAAGGGAGGATGTATGATTGTTAAGAGCAAGTTCTGCGAGAGGCAGAAACTCAGGCCACACCTCTTGATTGTCCGCCACAAAACAACGCAAAAACTGTTCTACATCCTGGTTCTTTCTTTCAGTCTGTCCATTAGACTCAGGATGATAACCAGACGAAAATGACAAATGGACTCCCAACCTGTCACAAAAAGCACGCCAAAAGCGAGCCACAAACTGAGGTCCTCTATCAAAAACAATATCCGTGGGAACGCCATGGAGCTTGACAATCTCCTTAACAAACGCCTTAGAGAGTGTCTTGGTGCAGGGCAACTTAATGAATGTAACCAAATGACACATCTTACTAAAACGGTCCACGACCACCCAGATGACAGTAAAACCCTCGGACACAGGAAGATCAGTAATAAAATCCATAGTGAGATGCATCCAAGGCGCACAAGGAACCTCCAGAAGGCAAAGCAACCCCACAGCAGGGGTATGTGAAGCCTTTGACCTAGCGCACACAGTACACTGACGCACCCACTTGATGACTTCCTTATGCCATCCAGGCCACCAAAAACTGCGACTGATCAGTCTCTTAGTCTCCGAAATTCCTGGATGACCTGCCAACAGAGACTCATGACAGTCCACAAACAAATCTCTCCTAAAGGCTCTAGGCACGAACAACCTCCCATGGGGAGTGTTAGATGGAGCATCATCTTGAGCTTTCAGAATCCCATTCTCCAAAACGGAGTCCAAAGCCGCCACTACAACTCCTTTCTGTAAAATGCTCTCCTCCTCGTCAGCACCGACCGTAGGAGAGAAGCTGCGAGATAAAGCATCGGCTTTAACATTCTTAGTACTAGGGATATAGGTAACAGAAAGATGAAACCGAGAAAAAAAAAGTGCCCACCTAGCTTGACGGGCATTCAAGCGCTTGGCAGCATCCAGAAAGATCAAATTCTTATGATCTGTGAAAACCTGAATAGGAAATCTAGTGCCTTCCAAAAAATTACGCCAATGTTCAAACGCGAGTTTAGTAGCCAGCAACTCCCGATTTCCAACATCATGATTCAGTTCGGCTTCCGAAATTTTTTTCGAAAAGAAGGCACAAGGATATACTCCACCCTTGTTCTCCTGAGACAAAACTGCTCCGACCCCCACCGATGAAGCATCGACCTCGACCAAAAAAGGCTTGGTCTCATCAGGCTGCATAAGGATAGGGGCAGAACTGAACCTCTCTTTGAGATACTCAAACGCTTCAATGGCCTCAGTAGTCCACTGGGCCGTATTCGCACCTTTCCTGGTGAGATCGGTTAGAGGTTTAACAACTACAGAAAAATTCTTAATGAATTTCCTGTAATAATTGGCAAAACCCAATCTCTGTATAGATTTCAAACCAATAGGCCTAGGCCATTCCTGCACACCCTGAACCTTCACAGGGTCCATTTCAAAGCCCTCGCTGGAGACAAAGTAGCCCAAAAAAAACAATTTTCTGCACAGCGAACTCACATTTCTCCAGCTTAGCAAAGAGTGAATTATCACTCAATAACTGCAAAACTTCACGTACACTCTGCCAATGGGACTCCAGATCAGGTGAATAAAGCAAAATGTCATCCAAATACACAACCACACTCTTACCAATCAGAGGTCTCAGGACATCATTAATAAGGTTCTGAAAAAATGCAGGTGCATTGGCAAGACCAAAAGGCATCACCAGATTCTCAAAATGACCTACCGGAGTGTTAAAAGCAGTTTTCCATTCATCACCCTACTTCACACGTAACAAATTGTATGCCCCCCGGAGATCAATTTTGGAGAACCACTTGGCTCCCACTAACTGGTTAAACAAGTCAGGAATTAACGGTAATGGGTAGAAATTGCGTTCGGTAATCTTATTAATTTCACGAAAATCCAGACATGGACGTAAACCGCCGTCCTTTTTTTTAACAAAGAAGAATCCAACTGCCACAGGCGACTTAGAAGGTCTAATGTGACCAGTAGCCAGGCTAGTCTGTATGTACTCCTCCAAGGCCTTTCTTTCAGGGATAGTCAGATTAAACAAGCGACTTTGGGGAAGAGTAGCACCCGGAACAAACTCAATGGCGCAATCATAATCCCTGCGAGGAGGTAAAACTTGCGACTCCTTCTCGGAAAAAACCCTCCAAAAATCTTGAATAGGTACAGGTAATTCCACTTTTTCCACAGCCGCAATGCGACCATTACAACATTTATCATAGCACTTCAGACTCCAAGACTTAATCACATTAGTAGACCAGTCCAATAAAGGATTGTGCAGTTTTAACCAAGGAAATCCTAGAACAACTGGAGAGGGTAAATTATCCAAAACAACCAAGTCCAAAATTTCTTGGTGAACTCCATTGATAGTGAGAGGAAATGCAGCAGTCTTGTGAGTAATACATTTCAAAGGAGTGTTATCAATTGCAACCACAGTAATAGGTGATGACAAAGGTTTGGATTTCAAATTAAGGTTTTCCAAAAAACCTTTATCAATCACATTAAGTGTTGAACCACAATCCACAAATACCTGAAATTCAATCAAATCTCCCTGCAGAGTAGTACTCCCAGAAAGGAATACTCCTGCAGAGCGTAAACAAGCTATACGGGCGTAACTGACCTTTTTTTTTCTTTACTTAAACGACGCTCACAATACTTAATCAAATGGTCACCTTTACCACAATAAAGACACAATCCCTCAGCGAACCTCCGGTCTTTTTCCTGAGAGCGGAGTGACATCCCCCCAACCTCCATCAGTTCCCCAAAGTCAGAGCAGATTTTCTGGGGACTAGGACCTGACATTACAGGAGTCTTTACCTCATTGAGCCTGCACCTCAGTCTCCTGTCTATGCGAACAGCTAAATGCATAGCTTCCTGCAGAGTCTCAGGTGCAGGGAATGCAATTAGCAAATCCTTAACCCTTTCAGCCAGACCAGCAAGAAATAAACATCTCAGCGCGGAATCATTCCACTTAACTTCTGAAGCCCACCTTCTAAAAGTGTGTGCAATAATTTTCAACATCATCAGACCCCTGATTCAAACATCTAAGTTCTGATTCAGCAGATGAGATTCGATCAGGATCGTCATATAATAGCCCCATAGCAGAAAAAAATTCTTCAACAGAACTTAAACACGGATCATTAGGCTGGAGAGACAAGGCTCAACCCTATGGTTCTTTGCGCAAAAGTGACATAATAAAACCAATGCGCTGTGATTCATTCCCAGAGGATCTTGGTCTCAAACGAAAATATAACAAACAAGCATTTTTAAAGGAAAAAAAATCTTGCTGTTTACCATAAAAAACATCAGGCAGTCCTAACTTCCGTTCCACAAAATGCTCTCCAGGACAGCTACTCACGTGTTGCTGAAGCTCGGCCACCTCCCGAGACAATCCCTGCAGGCGTTGAGCCAACTCCGGGACGGAAACCATACTGATCCCCAAATTTCTTTCCTTTTAGTTTTTTTTTGGGCTGGACTTACTGTTATGATCTGCAACAAGAACTAAGGAAAGATAGGGGAAAGCTGTCCCTAAAATAAGACTAAGCTGAATCCCTACGATGTAGCGGGCTGCCTGTTCCTTGTGAACAGACCAGCCTTTGTCCTCGGCTAGTCTGAATGGAGACCTATAGAAATAAGGGAGGGGTCCCTAAAAGTACTAAGGACTGGGACAAAAAAGGGACACCTCCTAACAGAAGTTGCTGCAGAACACAAAAGACAAACTGACAAAAAGTACTAGAGGTCCCAGAGGACCAAGCGAACTAGAGAGAGATAGGCACCGAAGCCCCTTGCTAGAGAGACAGTCAAACAGCACTGAAGTCCAGCAAGGCCAGAAGGGCGGAGCTGGAATATATAGGCAGATTGTCACGTGACCGCAAAACACAAGATAGAAAAACTAACAGGAGGGTTCTAACAATTAAGGCATTATTGGACCCCCAACAACTAACAGCATATAACACATAACCAGCACAGCACAAATTGTAACAGGCAACAGAATATCACCCTTCCGCTGGCTCACCAGGGTTTTAGATTCTTCGTATCTCAGATCTTCCAGGACTATTTACTCCAAACCAGTGGTCCCCTTCTTTTGGCAGGCACCCGCCCAGAAAGAAATAATGCCGGAGTTTGGAACTGAGACAGCACGGCAAAGTCTGTAACCAGGTGACCGAAATGTCCCAACCTGGGTTGTGTCCTATGCGGTCGTTGTTCTCCCATTCGAATCCGAAGATCCTAAATTAGTTGCTTGTCTTCAAGCTAGTGCACCTACAGTCGGGACCGACATCCCTAGGCTGAGGGCAGTAGACAAAAATCTCCTGGTCAACTGAACAGTCCTCCTGATATACCCTCAGCCCTCATTGCAGTATACAGGGGACTTCACGATTGGTGGAATAAGATGATCTTTTCATTGGCTGGATCTCAAGTCCCATATAACCATTTTTGGTCGTATTGCAGTCCAGGCAAGAAAGAGCCACATACTGATTGATATAGTCCTACAATGGAATGCTAGTAGGAGACATTCGGTTTGCAAGTTATGACATTAGAACAATGGTGGCTGAGGCAATTTACATAGAGTCAACAATCCACATGGTAATACAATGGCATTCTAACAGGATTAAATTCCTCTGACCTTACAGAGGAGAGATAATTGCATTACCTAGGTTAACATCACCAACATCTAGAAGACTCTAGAAACAATGGGTATACAAAATAGTGTCCAGCTAGATTGTAAGAACTTAACCCATGAGTCGCATATTACGAGTTCGCCACAAAATACCAAATTGTCCGGATAAATAAGAAATCATCCTATGTTGTATATAAAAGGGGTCCATATCGTCACAACCATCTCCTAAGCCCGCTTTTCGAGGCAATGCCCCTTTGCCTGGGGGCGGTCTGGGGTTGAACCAGTACTTATGGAGTTAGAGGAACCCAGGCAGTTAGGGGGTTCTTCTGTGTCAAAAGTTTCCCCTGAGATCCGCAAGAAAAAGGGCATGTGTTTTTTTGTGGAAAAAGGAACATTTTATTGGGGTCTGTCCCCTGATTCCTAAGCAAAGAGAAACTCGATTTACACTTGGGAGTCTGGAGTTGGATAATCAAGGGGTGTGTTTGTCTTCAACCTGCAGTTCTCGGTTTGTCTTGACAGCAGAGGTGGTGCTAGAGAGCATGACTGAGAAAATGTCTGTGTTTGTAGATAGTGGAGTTGGAGTCAGCATGGTTGATGCTGAGTTTGTGAGAAGAGAACCACAAAGCGGACAATAAACACACAGAACAGTCCCAGCAAATGCCCAAGATGGTACAACATTACACAGTCTCACCCTTCCTTCTCCCCCCACCTGGGATAGAACAGCTGCGACTTTGGAGACTTCCAGGGCTGACTACCTCAACCAGTGGCCCCCCACTTCTGGTGGGCCCCCACAGAGAGGTTGTAGCGGCAAGTTTAGGAAGCCGACAGTCTATCGAGGTACAAAACCAGGAGACCCAAGGGACCCACGCTGGCCTCTCCAAGAGTTTCCATGGGGCCAGGCGACCGGTGGGTCCCTCCTGGCAACTCCAAATGTCTCCATGGGCTCTAGGTTGTAATGCACACGCCCGGGCTGAGCGGCGTGTGCGAGTGATTCCACTGGACCGTGCCGGAGAGTGATTGCCTGGAGGGGCGTGACTAGGTATTCACCCGATCCGACCAGGGTCGCACGACGGCATACGACGCCAGTGCACCAAGGAGGAACCGAGCAGAGGGACCAGGTGCTACTCCAGGACAGACCCCCGGACACGGCTGTTGACCCACACAGGGGAACACAGGAACAGACTGGTTAGGCTGGCGCACTGACTGGTGGGTATAGGCAGGCACGACTGGTATGCAGGCAGGCGGGTATGCAGGCAGGGGGGTACAGGCAAGCACAGCTAGAGTGCAGACAGGGAGGCACTAGCAGGTAGGAACACTGGCGGGATAGGACCCAGTACACACTGGGACTCTGGAACAATACAGGCAGAGGGGTACAGGCAAGCACAGCTAGAGTGCAGACAGGGAGGCACTAGCAGGTAGGGACACTGGCGGGATAGGACCCAGTACACACTGGGACTCTGGAACAGAACCACAGATGTGGCGGACAAACACAGCAGAGTGAGGCCGCCCAGAGAGGTGAGCGAGAACAGGGCAGGACAAGACCGCCTGGAGCGGTGAGCAAGAGTAGAGCAGGACAAGGCCGCCAGGAGCGGTGAGCAAAGGGTCAGAGCTGAGCGAGACTGCCGGAGCAGTGAGCAAGAGTAAAGCAGGACGAGACCGCCTGGAGCGGTGAGCAAGAGTGGAGCAAGACTGCCGGAGCAGTGAGCAAAAGGGTCAGAGCGGAGCAAGGCTGCCGGAGCAGCGAGCAAAGGAGTCAGAGCAGGCTAGAACCGCCGGAGCGGTAAGCAAGGAGTCAGAGCAGGCTAGAACCGCCGGAGCGGTGAGCAAAGGAGTCAGAGCAGGCTAGAACCGCCGGAGCGGTGAGCAAAGGAGTCAGAGCAGGCTAGAACCGCCGGAGCGGTGAGCAAAGGAGTCAGAGCAGGCTAGAACCGCCGGAGCGGTGAGCAAAGGAGTCAGAGCAGGCTAGAACCGCCGGAGCGGTGAGCAAAGGAGTCAGAGCAGGCTAGAACCGCCAGAGCGGTGAGCAAAGGAGTCAGAGCAGGCTAGAACCGCCGGAGCGGTGAGCAAAGGAGTCAGAGCAGGCTAGAACCGCCGGAGCGGTGAGCAGGGGGGACAGGGCTCTGTTCACACGGAACAGACAGGAAGGGAAAGGCAGAGCCAGATACCCACAGGGTACTTGCAGTGAAGTAGCGAGTGGACCACAAACTCACAAATGGGAGTACAGAGACAACAAGCAGGAGTTAGGTACGAGTTCAGACTCTGCAGAAAAAGGAAGGGAACGGACATAGAGGCAAAACAGGTAAAGGATAGGAGAGAGTTCCGACTGGAACTGAGTGTACGGAGGAGACCGACACTGCAGCGGAATACAGGAGTGGGTCTGGGAATACGGCCCCCAGAGAGGCAGGACGAACAGGCAAGGAGCGTGTTCAGACAGGACAGACAAGATACAGGAGCGGGTCTAGGTAATCGGCCCCTAGAAGGCGGGAGGAACAGGCTAGGAGCGTGTTCAGACAGGACAGACAAGATACAGGAGCGGGTCTAGGTAATCGGCCCCTAGAAGGCAGGAGGAACAGGCTAGGAGCGTGTTCAGACAGGCCTGGAAATACAGCCTCCAGGATAGGCAGACAAGAGAACACAGAACGGGACCTGGCACCTTCAGAGTGCAAGCACACAATGAATGAAACACTATGCTCAGGCAGGGATTGATTGCTGCAGCTGGGTTATATACCAGGTGACAGACAGCAATAGGCTGAGGACGCACAAGGGGTGTGACCCACAGCAGGTACAAAAAGCAGGAAGTGATCGGGCGCCGCCCTTAAGCAGCAGAAACAGACACAAACAGACAGCATGGAGGGAAGCCAGAGAGACATTCTGGACAGGAGATCAAGTGCGCGCTCTTGCACAGTGGGAGATGGACCACTATGCAAGGACGCCGCCAGGTATGTTACAGTACCCCCCCCCTTACGCCCCCTCTTCTTCAGGCCTGCCAGAATCTTCCGCAGGGAATTCGAGGGGCAATTCTTCACTTCGAAGAGATGACTTCCACTGTCCACCGGAAAAACTGGTCTCCTCTGGGTAGCTAGGATGCTACCTCCCATCCAGCCACCCTTAGCAACAGACGAAACGGGTGGAGTACCAGGAACAGCACACAAGGAAGTCTCTCTCCACATATTTTCAGGTGGCACCCCAGAGGGTACAGGAGACAACTGGAAGTCCTCCACCGGGTTGGAGGGGGACAGAGACTTGGGGGTAATCTCTGCTTCGAGGTACATCTTGTCAAGCTCACAGGAAGAAATAGACGGGTTATCAGATACATAATGAGGAAAAGTCACTGTCTCTTTGTTATCTGGTGGTACCCCGGAGGATTCAGGAAACAACTGGAGGTCCTCCGCCGGGTCAGAAGAGTGCAGAGGCTCAGAGAAAACATCTGCTTCAGAGTACACTAGGTCGGACTCACTGGACGAAGCAAGCGAGGTATCAGATCCAGGATATAGGAAAGTCTCTGTCCATTCACCACCAGGTGGCACCCCGAAGGGTTCTGGAGACAACTGGAGGTCCTCTGCCTGGTCAGAGGGGTGTAGAGACTCGGGAGTAACCTCTGCTTCGGAGTACACTAGGTTGGACTCACTGGACGAAGCGAGCGAGGTATCAGGTACAGAGTATAGGAGAGTCTCTGTCCTTTCGCTACCAGGTAGCACCCCGAAGGGTTCAGGAGACAACTGTAGGTCCTTCGCCTGGTCGGAGGGGTGTAGAGACTCGGGGGTAACTACCACTTTGGGGTACCCATTGTCAGGCTCACAGGACGAAGCGGACAAAGTATCGAGTACCGGGTGTAGAGAAGTCTCTCTCCATTTGTCATCGAGTGGTATCCCGGAGGATTCAGGAGGCAACTGGGGGTCCTCCGCCAGGTAGTAGAGGTGCACAGACTCTGAGGTAACCACAGCTTTGGAGCATCCTTGGACATGCACACCGGTTAAAGTGGGTGAAGCATCTGATGCCGGGTGCAGGAAGTTCTCCTGTGTGGAGTCTGGATGGGCAGAAGTCTCTTCGGGCAGGAGAACTGGTTCACTACCCACGCACATTACCCGTTGGGGCTTCTCCGGGATACAGGGAGATGAAGCTTCAGTAGGGACTTCAAGGTTGGGGTCAGGAGGTCTCAGGGAGGACAGACCCTGGCGTGACGGCTTGCCTCTACGTCTAGCACGTCTGGACTGCCTCTTGAGGTTGGGAGAAGTATTCCGGAAAGCGTAGTCACCCTGTGAGGATTCTGGGTGGGCAGTAGTCTCATTGGGCTGGAGGACTATTGCGCTACCCACACACATTACCCATTGGGGCTGCTCCGGGATATTGGGAAGTGAAGCTTCAGCAGGAGCCTCCGGGTTAGGATCATCGAAGACCATTAGAAAGGCCACCAGGAAGGCCATTAGGTCCAGGAGGATCAGATCCTGTGTTTCATATAGGGGGTTGATCCATTCCAAGGCATCACCCGCCAGGTAAGACATAATGAATGCCACCTTAACCCGATCGATGGGAAAACATAGAGGGTAGAACTTGAAGTGTAGCATGCATTGCTCCACAAATGCACGACTTTGTCTTGGATCCCCATAATAACGTAGCGGATCCGCAGGAAAGAGAGCAGATAGATCCATCTGGACGGGTGCGTAATTCGCCTGGAACTCAGCTAAAGGGAAAAAAAAATTTATTTATTTATTTTAATGCATGTATTCGCTGGAAAACTTCTCAGAGAGCGAAGGCCGTGGGGCTCAACGGGAACCATGGCCTGAGCATGCTGTAATGCACACGCCCGGGCTGAGCGGCGTGTGCGAGTGATTCCACTGGACCGTGCCGGAGAGTGATTGCCTGGAGGGGCGTAACTAGGTATTCACCCGATCCGACCAGGGTCGCACGACGGCATACGACGCCAGTGCACCAAGGAGGAACTGAGCAGAGGGACCAGGTGCTACTCCAGGACAAACCCCCGGACACGGCTGTTGACCCACACAGGGGAACACAGGAACAGACTGGTTAGGCTGGCGCACTGACTGGTGGGTATAGGCAGGCACGACTGGTATGCAGGCAGGCGGGTATGCAGGCAGGGGGGTACAGGCAAGCACAGCTAGAGTGCAGACAGGGAGGCACTAGCAGGTAGGAACACTGGTGGGATAGGACCCAGTACACACTGGGACTCTGGAACAATACAGGCAGAGGGGTACAGGCAAGCACAGCTAGAGTGCAGACAGGGAGGCACTAGCAGGTAGGGACACTGGCGGGATAGGACCCAGTACACACTGGGACTCTGGAACAGAACCACAGATGTGGCGGACAAACACAGCAGAGTGAGGCCGCCCAGAGAGGTGAGCGAGAACAGGGCAGGACAAGACCGCCTGGAGCGGTGAGCAAGAGTAGAGCAGGACAAGGCCGCCAGGAGCGGTGAGCAAAGGGTCAGAGCTGAGCGAGACTGCCGGAGCAGTGAGCAAGAGTAAAGCAGGACGAGACCGCCTGGAGCGGTGAGCAAGAGTGGAGCAAGACTGCCGGAGCAGTGAGCAAAAGGGTCAGAGCGGAGCAAGGCTGCCGGAGCAGCGAGCAAAGGAGTCAGAGCAGGCTAGAACCGCCGGAGCGGTAAGCAAGGAGTCAGAGCAGGCTAGAACCGCCGGAGCGGTGAGCAAAGGAGTCAGAGCAGGCTAGAACCGCCGGAGCGGTGAGCAAAGGAGTCAGAGCAGGCTAGAACCGCCGGAGCGGTGAGCAAAGGAGTCAGAGCAGGCTAGAACCGCCGGAGCGGTGAGCAAAGGAGTCAGAGCAGGCTAGAACCGCCAGAGCGGTGAGCAAAGGAGTCAGAGCAGGCTAGAACCGCCGGAGCGGTGAGCAAAGGAGTCAGAGCAGGCTAGAACCGCCGGAGCGGTGAGCAAAGGAGTCAGAGCAGGCTAGAACCGCCGGAGCGGTGAGCAAAGGAGTCAGAGCAGGCTAGAACCGCCGGAGCGGTGAGCAGGGGGGACAGGGCTCTGTTCACACGGAACAGACAGGAAGGGAAAGGCAGAGCCAGATACCCACAGGGTACTTGCAGTGAAGTAGCAAGTGGACCACAAACTCACAAATGGGAGTACAGAGACAACAAGCAGGAGTTAGGTACGAGTTCAGACTCTGCAGAAAAAGGAAGGGAACGGACATAGAGGCAAAACAGGTAAAGGATAGGAGAGAGTTCCGACTGGAACTGAGTGTATGGAGGAGACCGACACTGCAGCGGAATACAGGAGCGGGTCTGGGAATACGGCCCCCAGAGAGGCAGGACGAACAGGCAAGGAGCGTGTTCAGACAGGACAGACAAGATACAGGAGCGGGTCTAGGTAATCGGCCCCTAGAAGGCGGGAGGAACAGGCTAGGAGCGTGTTCAGACAGGACAGACAAGATACAGGAGCGGGTCTAGGTAATCGGCCCCTAGAAGGCAGGAGGAACAGGCTAGGAGCGTGTTCAGACAGGCCTGGAAATACAGCCTCCAGGATAGGCAGACAAGAGAACACAGAACGGGACCTGGCACCTTCAGAGTGCAAGCACACACTGAATGAAACACTATGCTCAGGCAGGGATTGATTGCTGCAGCTGGGTTATATACCAGGTGACAGACAGCAATAGGCTGAGGACGCACAAGGGGTGTGACCCACAGCAGGTACAAAAAGCAGGAAGTGATCGGGCGCCGCCCTTAAGCAGCAGAAACAGACACAAACAGACAGCATGGAGGGAAGCCAGAGAGACATTCTGGACAGGAGATCAAGTGCGCGCTCTTGCACAGTGGGAGATGGACCACTATGCAAGGACGCCGCCAGGTATGTTACATAGGTGACTGGTAGTTCCCTCCTAGCAACCCCAAAACAACATATCCATGGGGCCAGGTGACTTCTTTGTCCTCTCCTGGAGTCCCCAAAATGTATCCATGTCTCTCTGATGGTTAAGGGAGAAGATCCAAATCTTTACAGTCAGGGCCATTACCTTTAGGCTAGAATCATAGAGAATTCAAATGTGTCTCTTTGGATGCCATGCAATCCATCTACTTTCCTGAAGGATGTCTCTCATTCTCCTTGTAAAGTCTTTCTGAATCTCTGTCCCAAGACTCACCCCTACAGAAGCATATCTCATTTTTAAATACACATCCACAGGTCAAGGGGTTTTTAGAGGGCAGCTTCACATGGCTCAGCTATCATTGTTTTAGCTAATCAATTTACATAGTTTTTATCACAGGGTCTATTGCAAATAAACCTCTAACTGACATGTAATACATTTTGTCATTAGCATAGTAAACATGATTGTTTCCAAATGAATAGAATTCAGAATTCAGGGTTATACAAATATACAAATACTGGTCTGTCGACAGCCACAGAAATACACATATATTTACAAGCCAATTTAAACACAATAGTGTTCTTCTCTTGGCTTAACAAATCTAAACGTCTGGCTATTTAAGATTTTACTCTGTATCATCACACCTTATCTGCCTTTTTGTCTGGTTTTGAGGACATATTTTCTGAGAAGGGCTGTGTTGTCTCAGGGACAGTCCCCTGAGAAATGGCGTCCAGGCCTACAACCTGGTTAGAATCAGAGAAGGGGACCAATGGAAAATGGCGTTCAATACTCCTGAGGGACATTTCAAGAGTCTGGTTACGCCTTTCAGTTTGAACAAAGCACCTGTGGTGTTCCAGCATTTCATAAATTATATTTTCCATCATTTGTTGGGCAGGTTTGTGGTGGTCTATCTAGATGATATTTTGGTTAACTCACCTGATTTTGAGACACATCAGAGGCATGTTCACCAGGTGCTTCAGATATTAAGGGATAACAAACTATATGCCAAATTAGAGAAATGTGTTTTTGCCATCCAAGAGGTACAGTTTTTGGGGTATGTGTTGTCACCTTCGGGTTTTCGGATGGATCTGGAGAAGGTCCGTGCTATACTTGATTGGGACAGTCACGAGAACCCAGCGCTTTCTTGGTTTTACTAATTTTTACCATAAATTTACTCAAAATAATTCAGTAATTGTGAAACCCCTTACTGACATGACAAGGAAGGGGTCTGATTTTTCCAAATTGTTGAATGCCACCCAGCAGGCTTTTTCTTCCCTAAAGAGTTGTTTTGCCACAGCACCTATACTCAGTTTACCCAATGTTTCTGAATCTTTTATCGCAGAAGTTGATGCATCAGAGGTGGGGGTTGGGGCTGTGTTGTCTCAGGGTCCGTCCCCAGGGAAATGGCGTCCATGCGCTTTCTTTTCCAAAAAATTATCTTCGGCTGAGAAAAATTATGACGTGGGTAATAGGGAGCTTTTGGCGATTAAATTGTAGATCGAAGAATTGCAACATTGGTTAGAGGGGACAGTCCATCTTATTACTCTAACCACGGACCATAAAAACCTGTCATATCTTCAGTCTGCTAAACGTCTGAGCCCTAGGCAAGCTATGTGGTCCCTTTTTTTTACTAGGCTCAATTTTGTAGTCACTTTCCGTCCAGGGGTTAAAAAACATCAATGCTAATGCTTTGTCCCAGAGCTTCCTTGGTGGCGATGACCATGAGAACCCTTCACCTATTTTGCAGAAGTGGGTAGTCATTTTGACATTGTACCCTGACTTAGAGGGTGAGGTGTTGGAGGTTCGGGGGATG
The DNA here is from genome assembly GCF_046119375.1 of Phyllobates terribilis. Lineage (NCBI taxonomy): Eukaryota > Metazoa > Chordata > Amphibia > Anura > Dendrobatidae > Phyllobates > Phyllobates terribilis. Next base: position 85,145,487 of record NW_027362768.1, on the reverse strand, counting down.
CCACGGCTTTCTGCTCTTCTGGGAGGTTATTTGTACCATCTAATTTGCGCCGTAAAGTAGTTAGGGACCATCATAGTTCAGTGCTTGCTGGTCATCCAGGTGGTAAGGCAACCGCGGACCTCCTGTCTCGTCGTTTTTGGTGGCCGGGGTTGCATCAGGATATGGTTGAACAGGTGTCTGCTTTCAGTATTTGCGCACGTTCTAAAGTATCCCATACCGGTTCATCTGGCCCTCTTCTTCCGCTGCCTATTCCTAGCAGGCCATGGACACACTTGTCCATGGATTTTATTACTGACGTACCAGTATCAGCAGGCAAGACTGTGGTTCTGGTGGTTGTAGATAGGTTCAGTAAAATGGTTCATTTCATCGCATTACCAGCACTTCCAAATGCCAAGACTCTTGCTCAGGTTTTTATTAATGAGATCGTAAAGCTTCACGGAATTCCCTCCGATGTGGTGTCAGATCGGGGAACCCAGTTTATTTCTAAGTTCTGGAAAGCTTTCTGTGCTCGACTGGAGGTGCAGCTGTCCTTTTCCTCGGCCTTACACCATCAGTCGAATAGACAGACCAAGCGCCTTAATCAGAATTTAGAGACTTACCTGAGGTGTTTTGTCTCTGAAAACTAGGATGATTGGGCATCTTACTTACCGTTGGACGAATTTGCTATTAATAATCATCGCCAAAAATCTACCGGCGGGTCACTGTTCTTTGGTGCATACGGTTTCTATCCACAGTTTGGTACTTTTAGTGGGGGAGGGGCTTCGGGAGTTCCTGGGGAGGAACCTTTTGCTTCGTTCCTGTCTTGTGTGTGGTGGGGGGGGGTCAGAGTAATTTGAAGATCATGGGAGACAGGTTCAAGCGTATGGCTGACAAGAAACGCTTGCCAGGTCTGGACCTAAGTGTGAATGACTTTGTGTGGTTGTCTACTAGGAATATTAAGTTGAAGATTCCTTCTCAAGCTGGGACTGGTTCACAGTGCCACTTCTGGTAATGAAGGTTTTTTAATCATAATTTGAGATTCTGATTTTGTTTTGTGACCTGCTGTGTTTTCAGTGTTTTTTGCTCTTTTGGTTTAAGATATTTTCCGAATGGTCGGCCATTTCATTAGTCCAGGGTAATATATGTCATTCATGTTTGGTCCACTTGAGATATTACTGAACTCCTTAATATGTTTTGTTTAGTGATGAGCAAGCGTGCTCTTCACTGATCAGAACTCGCCTGAGCATCTCACTGCTCGAGATGCTTGGCGCTCCTTAAGTATTTCTGGAATGCTCGGGCGGGAGCTTGGGTCCCCTCCCCGCATGTTTGGTGCTCTTTAGAGAGCCAATTAACATGCAGGGATTGCCTGCCACTCACTGTAATGCCGTAACCATGTTGGTCTTGGCATTATAATGATTGGCTGGCTGCGTAACATCATCAGGTCTATAACAGACCTGGTGACCCGGTGACCCTATATTCGTCACAGTGTACCCCGGAAACAGGCAGAGTAGGGATAGCTACTGCTGAGTGAGGGAAAGATTTGCTTGTTTATTACTTAGTATAGGTATTCCACAACATATACTGTATATATCCATCTGAGCTAACAGTCCTTCTGAGGACTAATCCAGCTGCATATATTACTAGTGACAGCAGGAGATAGGCAGGGTTTGTGGCAGTGTATAAAGGACAATAGGGTCCATTGCATGTTCTTTGCACGTTCTGTCTGCTGCTGTTACATATCTACATAGCCCTACATATCAGTCATATTTTTTTTTGCTCTTAATCCTGATTATTTGATTTAAAAGCAATACAGTACTCCATTTTACTGCTCCATTTGCTTGTAAGCAGAATACAGACAGTTTTTTTAATTTTATTCACATTGCTCTACCATGTAAGCAGAGAAACTTTTAAATCACATCACATGTGATCTCATATTACTGCGGTAATAATCGTGACATTTTGTGGAGTGTGCCAAATATTCCACTCCATTTAAAGTCAGCCAGCTGTGTTTTATTGAACCTATTCACACTTGGTTGGTGACCAATACTATACTACACGGCCACAACCTAAAACCACGGTCGTCACACGTGATCGCATATTACTGGGGTAATAATTCAGACATTTTGTGGAGCGTGCCAAATATTCTACTCCATTTAAAGTTTGCCATCTGTGTTTTATTGAACCTATTCACACTTGGTTGCTGACCAATGCTACACTACAAGGCCATAACCTAACATCATGGTGGTCACAAGTCATCGCATATTACTGGGGTAATAATTCAGACATATTGTGGAGCGTACCAAATATTACACTCCATTTAAAATGGTAAAGGTGCGTGGCAAGGGACGGGGAAGTGGACGTGATGGTGATGGAGCATGCAGAGGCCAAAGCCGTGGGAAAGCTGAAATTGAGACACAACAAGCACCCAGATCAAGTCACCCTACCTTCCTATTCCAATTACTAGGGGACCACAGCACACCAATATTGAACCCAGAGCAGTGTCAAAAGGTGGTTGGATGGATAGCAGATAATGCTTCCAGTCAGTTTGCCGCCACCATCACCACCATGTCTTCAACACGGTCAATTCTCAGTAGCCATGAGTCTGAACCACATACAGTACAGACCAAAAGTTTGGACACACCTTCTCAATTAAAGATTTTTCTGTATTTTCATGACTATGAAAATTGTACATTCACACTGAAGGCATCAAAACTATGAATTAACACATGTGGAATTATATACTTAATGAAAAAAGTGTGAAACTACAGAAAATATGTCTTATATTCTAGGTTCTTCAAAGTAGCCACCTTTTGTTCTGATGACTGCTTTGCACACTCTTGGCATTCTCTTGATGAGCTTCGAGAGGTAGTCACCGGAAATGGTCTTCCAACAATCTTGAAGGAGTTCCCAGAAATGCTTAGCACTTGTTGGCCCTTTTGCCTTCACTCTGCGGCCCAGCTCACCCCAAACCATCTCGATTGGGTTCAGGTCTGGTGACTGTGGAGGCCAGGTCATCTGGCGTAGCACCTCATCACTCTCCTTCTTGGTTAAATAGCCCTTACACAGCCTGGAGGTGTGTTTGGGGTCATTGTCTTGTTGAAAAATAAATGATAGTTCAACTAAACGCAAACCGGATGGAATAACATGCAGCTGCAAGATGCTGTGGTAGCCATGCTGGTTCAGTATGACTTCAATTTTGAATAAATCCCCAACAGTGTCACCAGCAAAGCAGCCCCACACCATCACACCTCCTCCTCCATGCTTCACGGTGGGAACCAGGCATGTAGAGTCCATCCGTTCACCTTTTCTGCGTCGCACAAAGACACGGTGGTTGGAACCAAAGATCTCAAATTTGGACTCATCAGACCAAAGCACAGATTTCCACTGGTCTAATGTCCATTCCTTGTGTTCTTTAGCCCAAACAAGTCTCTTCTGCTTGTTGCCTGTCCTTAGCATTGGTTTCCTAGCAGCTATTTTACCATGAAGGCCTGCTGCACAAACTCTCCTCTTAACAGTTGTTGTAGAGATGTGTCTGCTGCTTGAACTCTGTGTGGCATTGACCTGTCTCTAATCTGAGCTGCTGTTAACCTGCGATTTCTGAGGCTGGTGACTCAGATAAACTTATCCTCAGAAGCAGAAGTTACTCTTGGTCTTCCTTTCCTGGGATGGTCCTCATGTGAGCCAGTTTCTTTCTAGCGCTTCATGGTTTTTGCAACTGCACTTGGGGACACATTCAAAGTTTGCTCAATTTTTCGGACTGACTGACCTTCATTTCTCAAAGTAATGATGGCCACTCGTTTTTCTTTACTTAGCTGCTTTTTTCTTGCCATAATACAAATTCCAACAGTCTATTCAGTAGGACTATCAGCTGTGTATCCACCTAACTTCTGCACAACACAACTGATGGTCCCAACCCCATTTATAAGGCAAGAAATCACACTTATTAAACCTGACAGGGCACACCTGTGAAGTGAAAACCATTTCCAGTGACTACCTCTGGAAGCTCATCAAGAGAATGCCAAGAGTGTGCAAAGCAGTCATCAAAGCAAAAGGTGGCTACTTTGAAGAACCTAGAATATAAGACATATTTTCAGTTGTTTCACACTTTTTTGTTAAGTATATAATTCCACATGTGTTAATTCATAGTTTTGATGCCTTCAGTGTGAATGTACAATTTTCAAAGTCATGTAAATACAGAAAAATCTTTAAATGAGAAGGTGTGTCCAAACTTTTGGTCTGTACTGTATTCCTCACCTTGATCCTCCTTCCTTCCACCATGCTGAGTGCCCGAAGACAACTGATCCCACACTTGGACACTCCGAAGAGATGTTCACTTTTCCATTTATAGATTCGGGCCTTTCGACCGGCTAGCTTCAAGCGGGGCATGAGGACATTGCATGTAGTGATGGCCAAATATTTGAGCAGCCACGGTCATATGGAGGCAACAGTGGAAAAGTGCAATTACTGTCACAAGAGGTGGATGATGATGAGACACAATTCCCAGAAAGTCAGGAGGAGGACCAGGGTGCGGAAGTGGAAGACGAGGTGGAGGACGATGAAGTCACTGACCCAACCTGGCAAGGAGACATGCAGAGCGAGGATAGCAGCACACAGGGGGAGGGAGGCGTAGCACCACAATGGGCAGGAAGAAGCAGTGTGGTGGCCACAGACAGAAGGCGGGCAACTGTTCCCCGGAACACCAACAAGACGGAAGTTGCCAGTACAGCTGTTAGGTCTTCCTGAGACTAGTTGTTTTTTAAAGACTGTCCAGATAACCCAAAAAAGACCATTTGCAACATCTGCCAGGACAGCATCAGCAAGGGCAGCAAAACTAGCAGCCTGACCACCACCAACATGCTCAGGCACATGACAGCAAAGCAATCGACTAAGTGGGCCAAAAGCCAGGGTCCAGAAAGTGTCTGCGAGTGACACCATTGCTTTTTCCGCCGTTGTGCATGCACGCTAATCCCCTGTCTATGGCGCATGCAAAGATGCCTCCCGCCCTGCACCTGTCGATGTGCACTCGCAACTACCACCATCAGCAACCATGTCCACATCCCAGCGGAGCGTTCAGCTGTCCTTACTCCAGTCCTTGGAATGCAAGCACAAATACGCAGCCAATGCCCCACAGGCCACAATACTAAACTCACACATTTCTCAAATGCATGTGCTCAAAAAGTTGCCTTTTAGGCTCGTGGAGACGGATGTTTTCCACAACCTGATGGCGGCAGCCGTCCCTCGATGCTCGGTCCCCAGCCGCCACTATTTCTCCCGGTGTGCCATTCCCGCATTACACAAGTCGGTGTCCCAGAACATTAGCCGTGCCCTCAACAATGCAGTTACAGGGAAAGTCCCCCTAACCATGGACACGTGGGCATGTGCTTGTGGGCAGGGACGGTACATCTCGCTGACGGCACACTGGGTTAACATAGTGAAAGCCGGAACCCAGTCGGACCTTGGGACGGAATACATCCTCCCGACGCCGAGGAATGCGGGCCCTAGGTCAATCAAGGTTGCCCCCACAGTCTACAGCTCCTGCACCTCATCCTCCTCCTCCTCTTCAGCCTCCATCTCCGAAATGACATTAGTCACAAGCTGGAAGCACTGCAGCACTGCCTCACCCAAAAGGGAACAGGCTGTGCTGAAGCTAATATGCTTAGGTGACAAACCGAACAATGCTAAAGAGTTGTGGCAGCTCTCAAAGAGCAGGCAGATCTGTGGCTGACACCGCTGAACCTACAGCCAGGCATGGTCATGTGCGACAATGGCCAGAACCTGGTGGCGGCTCTGAGGCAAGGCGAGCTCACACACGTACCATGCCTGGCCCATGTGCTTAACCTCGCGGTTCAGCGGTTTCTCAAAACCTACCTGGAGCTGCCGGATCTGCTTGTCAAAGTACGCCACCTGTGTGCCCAATTTAGAAAGTCAGCTACAGCTTCCGCCGTCCTTGCCATGCTTCAGCAGCATTTGCAGCTTCCAGCTCACCGACTGGTGTGTGATGTCTCCACACGTTGGAACTCTACACTGCAGATGTTGGGAAGGATTTGTGAGCAGAAGAGGGCAGTTGTTGACTACCAGCATCAACAAGGCCGTCAGTATTCAGTTCAGACTCCACACATAAGACCTCAGGAGTGGACATGGATGTCAGACATCTGTACCATCCTCCAAAACTTTGAGGACTCCACCAAGATGGTGAACGGCGACGACGCCATAATTAGCGTCACCATCCCGCTTCTCTGTCTTCTGAAACGCTCTCTGCTCACAATCAAAGAGGATGCATTGCAGGTGGAGCACAATAAGATGGAGCAAGAAAGCATACAGGGTGATTACACACAGCCCATCTCATTCCAACGTGGATTGGGTGACAATGAGGAAGAGGAGGAGGAAGAACAGGAGCTAGTTTCATACTCTGTATACCTGCACAACTGTCATACCATCTGTTCAGTGTGGATAGCCTGAGGACAGGGAGGAGGAGGAGGAGGAGAGCATGGTCAGTCGTCTTCTTGGTGAGGACACGGAAGTTTTGCCTGTTAGCAGTCTGGCACGCATGGTTAAGTTTATGTTACACTGCCTTTCCCATGACCCTCACGTTATCAAAATTTTGAGTGACAGTCATTACTGATTGGTGACACTTCTAGACCCACGCTACAAGGAGAACTTCATATCTCTTATTCCTGAGGCGGACAGGTCTACAAAAATGGGGCAGTACCAGAAGGCCCTTGATGTGGAACTATTAAAAAAATTCCCATCTGAAAACGCTAGCGGCAGAGGTCACAGTTCGTTGGACAACCAAGGAGTACAGCTGAGAGAGACACAGCTCCAATCCAGCAGAGGCAGGGGAACACTGTCAAAGTTCTGGGAGAGTTTTCTCAGCCCCTCCCATCGCACAGGCCCTGAGGCGCGGGGTATTCTCACAAGGAGTGCAAAGTTTGGGAAGATGCTGAGGGAGTACCTTGCCGACCGTACCAACGTCCTCCGTGATTCCTCTGTGCCTTATGATTATTGGGTATCCAAACTGAACACGTGGAATGAACTGGCTCTCTCCGCCTTGGAGGCCCTGCCGCTAGCATTTTATCAGAGCGGGTTTTTTGTGCCGCTGGTGGAATTATAACTGATAAGCGCATCTGCCTATCAACAGAAAATGCTGACTGGCTGACTCTTATAAAAATGAACAAGGGCTGGATTGAGCCAGACTTCTCAACACCATCGAATGATAGCAGTGTAACACAAATTCAAATCCAGTGTCTTTTTTTGTCAGGTGTATTCCGATGCACCTTTTCACACCCACACATGGGTATACGCTTCCTGATTTTGGCCATTTGCTCTTGTCCTCCTCCTTCTCCTCATCCTCATCCTCCACCACCATATCACCAGGGTGACCGTGGTCCATGATGCAACACCCACATAATTTTTTTAAAAGGTGTGTATGATGCTCGTAAAAAAAAATTTTCATACAGTTTGTTCATGTATACCCCCCAGGGGTTAATGTTTGTCAGTCCATACACTTAGTGCATGGGCATTACAAGTATAGGGGACCAGCTCCTTTCTAACGGGAACATTTTTTTATGAGGCACTCCTCCACGTATTTTCCATGGTGCATTGGAGCGCCTCCCAATTTTTGCCAGCCCTTGCATTCACTGCATAGGCCAACACTATGGGAGACCCACTTCTTAATAATGGGAACATTTTTTCATGAGGCCCTCTATGTCTCTTCCAAGGGGCATTGGAGTGCCTCCCAATTTTTTTTTTCAGCTCTTGCATTCACTGCATAGTCCAACACTATGGGAGACCCACTTCCTAATAACGGAAACATTGTTTTCAGGAGGCCCTCTGACATCTACGTCTCTTTCAAGGGGCATTGGAGTGCCTCCAAACTTTTGGCAACCCTTGCATTCACTGCATAGGCAAACAAAATGCGAGACCCACTTCCTAATATGGGAACATTTCTTTCAGGAGGCCCTCTGACCTCCACGTCTCTTCCAAGGGGCATTGGAGTGCCTCCAAATTTTTGCCAACCCTTGCATTCACTGCATAGGCAAACACAATGGGAGACCCACTTCCTAATAATGGGAACATTGTTTTCAGGAGGCCCTCTGACCTCCACGTCTCTTTCAATGGGCATAGGAGTGCCTCCAAATTTTTGGTAAGCCTTGCATTCACTACATAGGCAAACAGTATGGAAGACCCACTTCCTAATAATGGGAACATTGTATTCAGGAGGCCCTCTGACCTCCAAGTCTCTTCCAAGGGACATTGGAGTGCCTCCAAATTTTTGGCAGCCCTTGCATTCACTGCATAGGCAAACACAATGGGAGACCCACTTCCTAATAATGGTAACATTGTTTTCAGGAGGCCCTCTGACCTCTACGTCTCTTGCAAGGGGCATTGGAGTAGGTCCAAATTTTTGGCAGCCCTTGCATTCACTGCATAGGCAAATAGTATGAGAAACTCACTTCCTAATAATGGGAACATTGTTTTCATGAGGTCCTCCTCTAAGTCTCTTCAAAGGGGTGTTGGGGTGCGTCCAAATTTTCAACGGGGTATTGGGATACGCCCAAATTTTGGGCAGCCCTGCCACTCACTGCATACGCAATAACAGTATAGGAGACCCACTTTTTAGTAATGGGAACAACAAAGCATAGCCGGCTGATGGCTCTCTAACAAAACTGAGGGCCGACTGCTGGCCCTTTAAGAATAGTAAAGGCCACCCGATGGCCCTATAAAAATAGGCTTTGTGACTTTCAGAGTCCCTCCTTTATAAATGAAACAGGATGTGTCTGATCATGTCTCACACACCACACGGCCAGGTAAGGTTGTAAAATGTTAAAATTACATTTCCCGGTGAATGCATTTGTCACGGTTGAAAACAATGCAAAAGTGCAAAAATGCATCAAAAATGTTACTTGTGAACATAGCCCAAGGTGTGGAGGAGTATTTTTGTTTTTGGTTATTTATTTTGCCTTATATACAAGTCATTACCCAGGAAAGGATGTTCCTTAACATATTTCCCAGGAAAATCCATTTTGGTTTCGTTTTTGTATGTTTTATTGTGAGTCTGTAAAAGCGGCGTAATACCTCTGACAACGTTGTTCACAGCAGTGACCTGGGAGTCAGAAATGCTTCCAGGGGTCTTTCCCATGCTGTTCCCATGTCATTTGAGCACTGTTCCCATCGATTTGGGCAATTTTTAGGCCCTCTGCAGACCGCCGGGGGAAGCCATCTGCAAAATGCTCGAGTTTCCCATAGACTTACATTGGGCTCGTTGCTTGGGTCGGGCATCTGAACATTCCAATTTGCTCGACCCAAGCATCAAGCACCCGAGCATTTTAGTGCTCGCCCATCACTATTGTTGACAGCTCTAAAAGAGTAAGCAGATCTGTGACTGTCACCGCTGAACCTACAGCCAGGCATGACCATGTGTCACAATCGCCGGAACCTGGTGGCGGCTCTGAAGCTAGGCAACCTCACACACGTACCACACCTAGCCCATGTGCTCAACCTAGTGGTCAGCGGTTTCTCAAAACCTACCTGATCTACTGGTCAAAGTACACTGCATGTGTCCATTTCAAAAAGTCACCCACAGCTTCCGCCGCCCTCGTCGTGCTTCAGCAGCGTTTGCAGCTTCCAGTTCACCGACTGGTGTGCAATCTCACCACGTGTTGGACCTCACCCTTGCAGATGTTGGGAAAAATTTGTGAGCAGCAGAGTGTTATGTTCTGCTACCAGAGCTAAGGAAAGAGAGGAGATCTGTCCCTACGATAGAACTCAGCTGAATCCCTACGATGTAACAGGGAACCTGATCCTGCGATCAGACCTGCTAAAGTCCTAAGCTAGTCTGTACGAAGACCTATAGATGTGGGGGAGGAATCCCTACAAGTACTAAGGACTGGGAGGAATATGGGACACCTCCTAACAGAAATAGTAGCAGACAGACGAACAAACAAAATATAAAGAACATAGAGGTCAGTAAACCAAGCAAACTAACAGAGCAAGACACAGAGCACAGGCTAGCTAGAAAGTAGATATACAATGAAGTCCAGCAAAGCCAGAAGGGCGGAGCAGGATAAAATAGGCCAACAAGGTCATGTGACCAGCAAAGGAAAAAAAACCTAACAGCAAGGTTCTAACAGTACCCCCCCTTCTAAGAGGATCCTCCGGATCCCCTAGGACCAGGCTTATCAGGAAATCTCCTGTGAAACGCTCTGATAAGTCTGGACGCGGAAACATCATCTGACCTCACCCAAGAGTTATCCTCGGGTCCGAAACCTTTCCAGGCCACAAGATACTGCAAACTACCTCTATACCGTCTAGAGTCAAGGATGCGAGAAATTTCATATTCCCCGTCCTCCACCACCGGAGGAACAGAGGCAGAGGCGTCACCATCCGACACAACAGCTTTTTTTAACAGAGAGACATGAAAGACCGGATTAATTCTCCAGGAGGTAGGAACCTCCAACCTAACAGCAGATTGGTTGACAACCTGAAGCACCTTAAAGGGCCCTACAAACTTGGGACCCAATTTCTTAGAAGGAATCCTCAACCGCAGATTCCTAGAGGACAACCAAACCATGTCACCAACAGCGAACAAAACCTCCTGTCGTTTCCTATCAAAGTAGTCTTTAGATTTTCTGTTGGCCTCCTGAAGATTACCACGCACATCCGTCCAAACTCTTTCCAAATCACCGGAAAAATTCTCCTCCTCAGGCACGGCAGATCCCAACTTGGAGAACGACCCAAACGACGGATGTCTCCCAGAACAACAAAAAAAAGGCGAACAACCAGCAGAAGAAGATGTATGATTGTTCAGAGCAAATTCGGCAAGTGGCAGAAACTCAGACCACCCCTCTTGATTGTCTGCCACAAAACAACGCAAGAACTGCTCAACATCCTGGTTTTTCCTTTCTGTCTGGCCATTAGATTCAGGATGATATCCGGACGAAAACGACAAATGAATTCCCAACCTGTCACAAAAGGCACGCCAAAAACGAGCCACGAACTGAGGACCCCTATCAGAAACAATGTCAGTAGGAACGCCATGAAGTCTGACAATTTCCTTGACAAAGGCCTTAGCGAGAGTTTTAGCGCAGGGCAGTTTGACGAAGGGAACCAAGTGACACATCTTGCTAAAACGGTCCACGACCACCCAGATGACAGTAAAACCCTCAGAGGGGGGAAGGTCAGTTATAAAGTCCATAGCCAAATGTGTCCAAGGAGCACTGGGGACCTCCAAAGGACAAAGCAACCCCGCAGCAGGAGTATGTGAGGACTTAGATCTAGCACATATAGTACATTGGCGCACCCACTTAATGACTTCCTTCTGCCATCCAGGCCACCAAAAACTGCGACCCACCAGTCTCTTGGTCTCAGAGATTCCGGGATGACCTGCCAACCGAGATTCGTGACACTCAACAAACAAATCTCTCCTAAAGGTCCCAGGCACAAACAACCTCCCATGAGGAGTGTTAGATGGGGCATTCTCCTGAGCTTTAAGAATCTCATCTTCCAAAACGGAGTCTAAAGCAGCTATCACAACACCTTCTTGTAAAATGTTTTCCTCTTTCTCAGCACCGACTATGGGAGAAAAACTGCGAGACAAGGCATCCGCCTTAACATTCTTAGTACCAGGGATGTAAGTAACGGAGAAATTAAACCGCGAGAAAAACAGTGCCCACCTAGCCTGACGGGCATTCAGGCGCTTGGCAGCGTCAAGATATATCAGATTTTTATGATCCGTAAGAACCTGAACGGGAAATTCCGCACCTTCCAAGAAGTGGCGCCAGTGTTCAAATGCGAGTTTAATAGCCAATAATTCCCGATTACCAATATCGTAATTCAATTCAGTCTCCGAAAATTTTTTTGAAAAAAATGCACAGGGATGTAATCCATCCCCGTTATCCTGAGACAATACTGCGCCAACCCCCACAGAGGAAGCATCAACCTCAACCAAAAACGGCCTAGTAACATCAGGCTGCATAAGGATGGGAGCAGAGGTGAACCTCTCCTTGAGATACACAAAAGCTTCAATGGCCTCAGAAGACCACTGAACCGCATCAGCACCTTTCCTGGTGAGATCAGTCAGAGGTTTGACAATACTAGAAAAATTTTTTATGAATTTTCTATAGTAATTGGCGAAACCCAAAAACCTCTGTATTGATTTCAAACCAATAGGCCTAGGCCATTCCTGCACAGCCTGAACCTTAACCGGATCCATCTCAAAACCTTTGCTGGAAATAATGTAGCCCAAAAAACTAATTCTCTGTACAGCGAACTCACATTTCTCCAGCTTAGCAAAAAGCGAATTGTCCATTAATAACTGTAATACCTCACGCACGCTCCGCCAATGAGACTCCAGATCTGGCGAATAAATCAAAATGTCATCCAAATACACAACCACATTTTTACCGATCAAAGGTCTAAGGATGTCATTAATCAGATTCTGAAAAAATGCAGGAGCATTAGTAAGACCAAAAGGCATAACCAGATTCTCAAAATGACCCACAGGAGTGTTAAAAGCAGTCTTCCATTCATCACCCTCCTTCATGCGCAACAGATTGTATGCCCCCTTAAGGTCAATTTTAGAGAACCACTTGGCCCCCAATAACTGGTTAAACAGATCAGGAATCAATGGCAGTGGGTAAGGATTGCGTACCGTAATTTTGTTAATCTCACGAAAATCCAGACAAGGACGTAAACCGCCGTCCTTTTTTTTTACAAAAAAAAATCCAACCGCCACAGGAGACTTAGAGGGCCTAATGTGACCGGCGGCCAAACTTGTCTGTATGTATTCCTCCAAAGCCTTCCTCTCAGGAATAGTAAGGTTAAATAAACGACTTTTAGGAAGAGTCGCTCCAGGGACAAATTCAATAGAACAATCATAGTCTCTATGGGGAGGCAAAACCTGCGATTCTTTCTCAGAAAAAACTCTCCAAAAATCCTGAATAGGAACAGGCAATTCTCCCCTATCCAAAGCTGCAATACGCCCGTTACAACACTTGTCATAACATTTATGGCTCCAGGATTTAATTTCACTGGTAGACCAATCCAGTACAGGATTGTGAAATTTTAACCAGGGCAAACCCAATATTACTGGAGAAGGCAAGTTATTCAACACTACCAAATCCAATTTCTCATGGTGAACACCATTAATAGTGAGAGGAAATTCACTGACCTTGAGAGTAATATTCTTCAAAGGGGAGCCATCCACAGAAACCACAGCAATGGGGGATGATAAAGGTTCAGGTTTTAAATTGAGTTTTTCCACGAATCCCCCATCAATAACATTCAGTGTAGACCCGCAATCAACAAACACCCGAAATTCCATTAATTTTTCCTGAGCAATCGTGGAAGCAGCTAAAAATATACCCTTGGAATTTAAACAGGCAATACGGGCGTGACTGACCATTTTTTTTTCTTTTTTCATACGAAGCTCACAGCCTTTAATCAAATGACCAGATTTCCCGCAATAGAAACACAAGCCTTCTGAAAAACGACGGTGTTTTTCTTGAGAGCGAGGTGCCACCGATCCAATCTCCATCGGTTCACCACTGTTAGTACACACATTATCATAACCAGAAACTGACATAGCAGAGGATTTGCTCTCATTAACCCTAGCACGCAGTCTTCTGTCCACCCGTATAGCTAATTGCATAGCCTGTTGCAAATCTTCAGGTGTAGGATAAGCAATTAGCAGGTCTTTAACCTTTTCACTGAGCCCAGCAAGAAATAGACTTTTCAGAGCAGAATCGTTCCACCCTGTTTGAGTGGACCAACGACGAAAATGTGTACAATATTTTTCCATATTACCTGATCCTTGTTTTAAACGTCTCAACTCAGTCTCAGCTAATGCCACACGGTCAGGATCATCATATAATAGTCCTAAAGCAGAAAAAAAACTATCCACTGATCTGAAGCATGTATCACTAGGTTGCAAAGAAAAGGCCCACTCCTGAGGCTCTTTGCGCAAAAGTGACATTATGAACCCTACGCGCTGGGATTCATCCCCAGAGGACTTGGGTCTCAAACGAAAATACAATAAGCAAGCATTTTTAAATGAAAAAAATTCTCGATGTTCACCAAAAAATAAATCCGGCAAACATACCTTAGGCTCCAAGAAATATGCTCCAGGACAGTTACTCACGTGCTGACGGAGCTCGGCCACTTCCAGAGAGAGTCCCTGCAGGTGTTTAGCCAAATCCTGAACCGACACCATGATGGAACAAAAAAAAATCTTTCCTTAGAGAATTTACAGGCTGGACTTACTGTTATGTTCTGCTACCAGAGCTAAGGAAAGAGAGGAGATCTGTCCCTACGATAGAACTCAGCTGAATCCCTACGATGTAACAGGGAACCTGATCCTGCGATCAGACCTGCTAAAGTCCTAAGCTAGTCTGTACGAAGACCTATAGATGTGGGGGAGGAATCCCTACAAGTACTAAGGACTGGGAGGAATATGGGACACCTCCTAACAGAAATAGTAGCAGACAGACGAACAAACAAAATATAAAGAACATAGAGGTCAGTAAACCAAGCAAACTAACAGAGCAAGACACAGAGCACAGGCTAGCTAGAAAGTAGATATACAATGAAGTCCAGCAAAGCCAGAAGGGCGGAGCAGGATAAAATAGGCCAACAAGGTCATGTGACCAGCAAAGGAAAAAAAACCTAACAGCAAGGTTCTAACACAGAGAGCAGTTGTTGAGTACCAGGTTCAACCCGCCCGTCGGCATTCAGGTCAGCCTCCACACATAAGAACTGAGCAGTGGGCATGAATGTCAGACATCTGCGTCGTCCTCCAAAACTTTGAGGAATCCACCAAGATGGTGAGTGGTGATGACGCCATGATTAGCGTTACCATCTCGCTTCTCTATCTTCTGAAACGCTTGCTGCTCACAATTAAAGAGGAAGCATTGCAGGTAGTAGGGAAGGAGATCTTGGAAGGATGGGAGGTTGCATGCAGGTAACTAGTACAGGGAGACTATGTCACACATGTATGGAGGAGACAGGTTTTCAATGGCTTAGTATGCCAAAGTTAGGCTTTTCAACTGGAGTCTCTGGACAACAGGCCTGGGAATAGCAGGGTGTCAGGTGGATTAATCAGCCAGCACAGTTTAGTATAGATTGGAGGGGTGCGAGCAGGGCCGGCTCCAGGTTTTTCTGGGCCCCGGGCGAAAGAGTCTCAGTGGGCCCCTTTAACACATACCACGCAGAGATACGGCGGAGAAATATATATATATATATATATATATATATATATATATATATATATTACAATGCAAAGATTTCACTTCTTACATTACATGAGTGATATCTATTGTAAATTCCACAATAGCTCAGAAACCGGTGAATCGCTCCACACAGAATACTGGCCCCCATATAAGGCCCCATACGGAATACTGACCCCCATATAAGGCCCCATACGGAATACTGGCCCCCATATAAGGCCCCATACGGAATACTGGCCCCCATATAAGGCTCCATACGGAATACTGGCCCCCATATAAGGCTCCATACGGAATACTGGCCCCCATATAAGGCTCCATACTGAATACTGGCCCCCATATAAGGCTCCATACGGAATACTGGCCCCCATATAAGGCTCCATACGGAATACTGGCCCCCATATAAGGCCCCATACGGAATACAGGCCCCCATATAAGGCTCCATACGGAATACTGGCCTCCATATAAGGCTCCATACGGAATACTGGCCCCCATATAAGGCTCCATACAGAATACTGGCCCCCATATAACGCTCCATACAGGATACTGGTCCCTTTATAAAGGTCCATACAGGATACTGGCCCCCATATAACGCTCCATACAGGATACTGGTCCCCTTATAAAACTCCATACAGGATACTGGCCCCCATATAACGCTCCATACAGGATACCGGTCCCCTTATAACGCTCCATACAGGATACCGGTCCCCTTATAACGCTCCATACAGGATACTGGCCCCCATATAATGCTGCATGCAGGCTGTTACCCCCCCATATAATGCCCCATACAGGCTGTCCCCCCCTTATAATGCTCCATGCAGGCTGTTACCCGTCACATAATGCCCCATACAGGCCCCCCCTTTTAATGCTCCATGCAGGCTGTTACCCCCCACATAATGCCCCATACAGGCTGCCCCCCCCTTTATAATGCCCCATGCAGGCTGTTCCCCGCCTTATAATGCCCCATGCAGGATGTCACCCCCCCCTCTTTATAATGCCCCATGCAGGATGTCCCCCCCTCTCTTTATAATGCCCCATGCAGGATATCACCCCCCTCTCTTTATAATGCCCCATGCAGGATGTCACCCCCCCCTCTTTATAATGCCCCATGCAGGATGTCCCCCCCTCTCTTTATAATGCCCCATGCAGGATGTCACCCCCCTCTTTATAATGCCCCATGCAGGATGTCCCCCCCTCTCTTTATAATGCCCCATGCAGGATGCCCCCCCCTTCTCTTTATACTGCCCCATGCCTCCATACATTAAAAAAAAAAAATCAAATACTCACCTCCCTTCTCCTCACCTGCTACCTGCTGCCTGCTGCCCGCTGCCCGCTGCTCGGGTCCGAACTCCAGCGTTGTCGGTGTCTTCCCGCTCAGCGCTCCCTGTGACAGCTCAGGGGAGGGCGCGGTGTAAAGGCGTCACCGCGCCCTCTGACCTGAGACGTCACAGGGAGCGCAGAGCAGGAAGACAGCTGATCAGCGGAGGCACGGGGAGAGGTAAGTATCCAGCTGCCGGGGCCCTGAGCAAGCGGCGGAGAAGGGCGGGCGCTGACACCGCTCTCCTCCGCCCATAGCCCAGCGGGGTGCGGGACCGCCAGTGGGCCCCTCTGCCTGCTCAGGGCCCCGGCATTTGCCCGGGTGCGTCGGGTGCTGACGCCGGCCCTGGGTGCGAGAGTGGTAGAAGGAAGGTTACAGAGCAGGAGCTTGTAATAGTAGAGGCGGGAGATGATGAGGGCATGCACTGGTGTTTTTACATTCATGGTTGAGGAATGTGCGGATCCCCGAGATACTTTGGAGTTGAAGTCAGCAGCAAGTGGAAAGGGCTTGGATCTGACGTTTGAAGGACAGATCAGAGTCAAGCTTGCGGTAGAGTGGGAAGCCATTTACTTTGATGGATAGGTCAGTTATGGGGGTGGTGAATGAGATGGTGGAAAGATGATGCATTCTATTTATCCATGTTCATTTTTACAAATCTAGCAGAGAAGAAAGATGAAATACATGACACACATTGTGGGATTCTGGTTAGTAAGGAGGTGATAACAGATCCAGAGAGGTAGATCTGTTTGTCATCAGCATAGAGGTGATACTGAAAGCCGTGAGACCATGAGCTGTCCCAGGCAGAAGGTATAGATGTAGAAGAGCCTGGGTCCTACAACTGAACTTTACAGGACATCGACACATAGGGGGTGAGATGAGGAGGTGGTGTGTGAGTGCGAGACACTGAATGTCTTGTTGGTTAGGTATGAAAAGATCCAAGAGAGGGCCAAGTCTGTGATGCCAAGAGATGAGAGTCTGAAGTAAGAGGGTATGGTCTACTGTGTCAAAGGCAGATGACAGGTCTAGGAGGAGGAAGACGGAGTAGTCTGGCTTGGATTTGGCAGTTAGTAGGTCGTTGATGACATTAGTTAGGGCAGTTTAAGTGGAATGGTGAGGTCGGAAGCCTGATTGTAAGCAGTCAAAGAGGGAGCAGGAGGAGAGGTGGGAGGACAGTTCAAAATACACGTTTTGATCCAGTAGTTTGGAGGCAAAGTGGAGAAGTGAGATGGGGCGATAGTTAAACATAGGATGGGTCAAGGGAGGGCTTTTGGAGGATGGGTGTGATCGAGATATGTTTGAATCATGAGGGGAAGACGTCAGTTGTTAGTGACAGGTAGAAAAGGATGGTTAGACTTTGAATCAAGACTGTGGTACGGTTTGGAATGAAGTGGGATGGTATTAGGTCACGTTCACAGGTGGTGAGATGTGATTTGGAGAGTAAAAATGATCTTCTGCGATGGCGGAAAAGCTGGTTTTGGAGGAGAAGAGTTGAGTCGTCATGAGAAGGGGCTGTTGGGACTTTAAGCAAAAGCTTTCACTATGTTGTCAATCTTCTTCTTGCAGAATGAGGCTAAGTCTTCAGCTGAGATGAGAGGAGAGGTAGGGAGAACTGGTGGATAGTGATGGGCGAACCCGTCACTGTTCGGGTTCGGCTAATATAGCTGAACACCGAACAGTTTTTTTAACATTCGGGTTCGGGTACCAGAACAGTACCCGAACCCCGAACCCAAACACGGACCCCATTCATGTGAATGGGGGACCCGAATTTACCTGGTTTCCCACGCTGTCATTTACGTGATAGCGCAGGAAACACAGAGCATTACCACGATCAGAACGCTGTGGCATCATGCTGACAGGTGTCAGCATGATGCTACGGCAGTGACAGGTGACCCGGCGGTAAATAGCTTACCGCGCGTCATAGCCGCTGGCTGATGGTACTACTACCTCCTGCCATAGGAAACAGCGGGCACAGGCGCCGCTGGATGGAAGCAGTAGTCTCCTATCCGCCGGCGTCTGTGCTCTGCTGAGTGTAAAAAAAGAAATGTTAAAATTAATAAAAAAAATATTAAAATAAAAATAAAACACATTATATTCACCTACACCTTGTCCCCGATATTCTCTGCACTTGCAAAAAATCAAACACAAAAAAGCACTATTGTAAAGAAACAGCACCAGAAGGACCCCGCAGAATCTTGCTGTTGTCGCTTCTTGTGATGGATCCACACCCCGCCACCCACCTGACGTCACTCTATGCCAGACAGAGCACGTGATACGGATCTACCCTTTGCACCAACATGATGTTCTGCACACGCCCAAGGACGCCTAAGGTCAGATTGGTACAGTTCTACACAGTCACCTCCTGTTCACACAGGTACAGAGAGGCACCAGGGAGCGAGAAAAGGTGGTCCACTCAGTCACTGACGTGGCCCCACACTCACTCACACCCGAAAAGGTGGTCCACTCAGTCACTGATGTGGCCCCAGACTCACTCACACCCCTGACAGGCTGAGAGGCTCTTTCACTACTCCAGTGAAGCAGAGCTTTGTCGGCCTGGTAGAGCTGCCACAAGTCTCTATTTGATATAACAGACTTATAACGGGCTAGAAACCAGCCCGGTAGCGTGTTCGTTAGACCGAACAACAGACGTAAGGTTCGTGGATCGAGATAAAAGAATAGTCCAAGGTTAAATTATATATTTAATTGTCTTAGGGGCACAATAAACAATCTACTATATACATAACGGTTATATATATACAGTGGTCAGAGCTACAAATACAAAAGCATGGTACAACAAGTATAAGCAGATCTTAAAGTCAATTACCAGATAGTTGGAAGGCCTGGCTCGGGGGATGGGCGGCCACATGGGGAGGTTGTGGGCCCTCACTTGGTCGGTGGACCTCTCCCACACGTCTTGATGTCACGAGCTCCCCAGGAAAAGACAGTGGAAGGAGACCTGCAGGAGTTTTTAAACTCTCTGGGTAACTCTCAGGGCTTGACCTAACTCTCCACCCTCTGGTCTAAGCTTGCTTTCATCTCCTGAAACCAAAAAGGGCTACAATTCCTTACTGGATGCTCCTAGGGAGCCGGTTCTGGAGTCATTGGATCCAGCTGGGCCCCTGCTATGCATGGAGACCAAACACAGGGGTCCTAGGGGTTTCCAAAAGGCTGGGGCGTGTATCTCCTCGTCCCTACATGCTAGATTGAGCTGCGATGCAGTCTGGCATTCGCTATCTCCCCCTGAGCTAGAAAATCCATTTTGTGAAGAGCTGGGACATATAATTCTTCCACAACTCGGTATTGAAATATAGTACCATAACAAAAGAGCACATGTTAGGGATCACTACAGGGGGTCCTTCCTGTCAGCTCAGCTCACAGATGCAGAGAGACACTGTACTGAAGCCCCCCTCCCTCCTCTCTTACAGCTGCGGGTCGGATTACACTGTGCCTGGAGATCTCTATAAGACCTGACAACCAGGGCACATGTGATTATTCTAGAATATTCTTCACAACCATATGCTCACCTTACACCTAATCCCCGAAGCCCACGATCACCTGTAATAAAAGTAAAATAATAAACCAACCTCATCCTTACCTTTCCGACGCAGTCCAAATAATGAATGTCCCACGAAGATTCCATGAACAGAGCGGCCACACTGTGTGTGACAGCTCTGTTCATTTGCAGGCAATACACTGACTCAGTGCATTCCCGGAAAATGAGGCTGCGCACGCAGTAAAGTAGAGGCAATATATACAGATGGGGGCTGATATTATTAGCCTGGGAAGCTCCATGGGTATTACCACCTTCCCAGGCTAAAAACATCCGCCCCAGTTGTCCGGTTTCCCTCTGCTGGTTTATAAAATTACGGTAGACCCCACATCTTTTTTTTTCCAGAAATGTACTAATTTTTTTAATAAATTACATGAACAGTAAGGTACACACGCAAAGCACTAATTATATATATCACATATTTATATCTATCTGTATACCTACAGTGTGTGTTATCTATCTATCTATTATCTATATAACTAGCTATCCATATATCTACCTATCTATTATCTATTTATCTATCTATCCATATATCTATTTATTATCTGCTGACCTAATTATCTATCTAAGATAGCTATATAGATTATAGATATATTGATATATAGATAATAGATAGATAGATAAATAGATAAATAGATAGTTAGATATATGGATATATTGATAGATAATAGATATATTGATAGATAAACAGATTAATAGATATATGGATAGATAGATAACAGATTTATGGATATATATACTGTATATATATATATATATATATATATATATAAATATATGGATAGATAGATAATAAATATATGGACAGATAGATAGATAATAGATATATGGATAGATAGATAATAGATATATGGATAGATATATAGATAGATAATAGATATATGAATAGATAGACAGATAGATAATAGATATATGGATAGATAGATAATAGATAGATATATGGATAAATAGATTTATAGATATATAGATAATAGTTAGATACATGGATATATAGATAAATAATAGATATATGGATAGATAAATAGGTTAATAGATATATACACTGTGTTCCAAATTATTATGCAAATAATATTTTCTCAGATTTTCCCAAATTACCTATATGAATTGCAGTCATTGTAATTTTCCAGTCAAATAACTATTAGAGTACAATTGAAAGGTTTTTGTACAAACTGCCTATGATAACAGTATATTTAAAAAAAAATAAAAAACACAAACTGCACTCAAAATGCATGTTCCAAATTATTATGCACAGCAGAGTTTTCAACCTTTTCATTTTAATAAAGAACAAAAAAATGGTCATTTTTGAAGTTATAAGCATTAGCAGGTTATTACAAACTGAAATCAAACAGTTTTCAACTCAAAACTTTATTCTAGGTGATGTTACTTTTGCACATAGGACCGCTTGTTCGAAAGGAGCTTCTGAACTCTCTCGTCCATTGAATTTGTCAGGTTTTGGATGGTTTCTGCTTCAATTGTTTTGCATGAGGACAGAATACCCTCCCAGAGCTGTTGCTTAGATGTGAACTGCCTCCCGCCATCATAGACACTCCTTTTGATGATGCTCCAGAGGTTCTCAATGGGGTTGAGGTCAGGGGAGCATGGGTGCCACACCATAAGTTTGTCCCCTTTTATGCCCATAGCAGCCAGAGATGCAGATGTGTTATGTGCAGCATGAGACGGGGCATTATCATGCATGAAAATGATCTTGCTGAGGAATGCACGGTTCTTCTTCTTGAACCATGGAAGGAAGTGCTGTTTGAGAAACTCAACATACATTATGGAGTTCATCTTTACCCCTTCAGGGATCCTAAAAGGGCCGACAATCTCTCTCCCCATGATTCCAGCCCAAAACATTACTCCACCTCCTCCTTGTTAGCGCCGAAGCCGTGTTTGCATGGGGTGTCCATCAACCAGCCATCCTCCACTCCATCCTTCTGGACCATCGAGATCATTTCATGCATGATAATGCCCCGTCTCATGCTGCACATAACACATCTGCATCTCTGGCTGCTATGGGCATAAAAAGGGACAAACTTATGGTGTGGCACCCATGCTCCCATGACCTCAACCCCATTGAAAACCTTGGGAGCATCATCAAAAGGAGTGTCTATGATGGCGGTAGGCAGTTCACATCTTAGCAACAGCTCTGGGAGGGTATTCTGTCCTCATGCAAAACAATTGAAGCAGAAACCATCCAAAACCTGACAAATTCAATGGACGAGAGAGTTCAGAAGCTCCTTTCAAACAAGGGGTCCTATGTGCAAATGTAACATCACCTAGAATAAAGTTTTGAGTTGAAAACTGTATGATTTCAGTTTGTAATAACCTGCTAATGCTTATAGTTTCAAAAATGACCATTTTTTTGTTCTTTATTAAAATGAAAAGGTTGAAAATTCTGCTGTGCATAATAATTTGGAACATGCATTTTGAGTGCAGTTTGAATTTTTTATTTTTTAAAAAATATACTGTTATCATAGGCAGTTTGTACAAAAACCTTTCAATTGTACGCTAATAGTTATTTGACTGGAAAATTACAATGACTGCAATTCATATAGGTAATTTGGGAAAATCTGAGAAAATATTATTTGCATAATAATTTGGAACACAGTGTAGATAGATAATAGATATATGGATAAATATATATATAGATAATAGATATATGAATAGATAGCTAGATAGATAGCTAGATAGATAGATATATAGATATGGATAGATATATGAATAGATAAATAGATTTATAGATAGATAGATAATAGTTAGATATATGGATATATAGATACAGTTGTGCTCAAAAGTTGACATACCCTGGCAGAATTTTTGCTTTCTTGGCCTTGTTCAGAGAATATGAATGATAACAAAAAAACTTTCTCCAATAATAATAATAATTTATATTTATATAGCGCCAACATATTCCGCAGCACTTTACAATTAAGCGGAGACATGTACAGACAATAAATCCAATACAAGGTAAGACAGTTTAAACAGTTACATTAGGAGTGAGGTCCCTGCTCGCAAGCTTACAATCTACAAGGAAATGGGGGGACATAATAGATGAAAAGTGCTTGTTCTTTCAGGTCTGGCAATTATAATAAATAGGGATTTTCATATAAAGCTGCATGATCCGGTCATGAGCACGTATGTTTAAGTGCAATAATCAAGTATCGAGTGCGATTATCTTGTGCATGGAGGGTGTGGAGACAGAGGAATAGTAGGGAACAGATTCTGAATAATATTTAGGAGGGAACAGGGGAAAGTTAGTTTACTGAGTAGCTGAGGTGGTAGGCTTGTTTAAAGAGACGGGTTTTTAAACCGCGCTTGAAGACGTGCGGGCTAGGCATCAGTCGGATTGTCTTGGGTAGTGCATTCCAGAGAACTGGCGCAGCATGAGAGAAGTCTTGGAGACGGAGGTGCGAAGTTTGGATTATGGGGGATGTTTGTCTTAGGTCATTTGTGGAAGGAAGGGAGGAGATATAAGGTGGTGCAGAACTGTGGAGAGCTTTGTGGGTGAGAGCGATGAGTTTATATTGGACCCTGTAGCGAATGGGTAACCAGTGTAATGACTGGAACAAGATGAAGGCATCGGTGAAGCGGCTGGACAGAAATACGACCCTGGCTGCCGCATTCAGGATGGATTGGAGAGGAGAAAGTTTGGTAAGAGGGAGACCGATCAGAAGAGAGTTGCAGTAGTCCAGACGAGAGTGAATAAGAGCGACAGTAAGAGTTTTAGCAGTTTCAAAGGTGAGAAAAGGTCAGATTCTGGAGATGTTTTTAAGATGCAGGTGACAAGAGCGAGTGAGTGATCGGACATAGGGAGTAAAGGAAAGTTTAGTGTCGAATATGAACCCAGGGCAGCGGGCGTGCTGCTTGGGAGTTATGGTTAAACCCTCCAAGGTAATTTTGATGATAGGTAGAGTTAGATTAGTAGAGGGGAGAAACACAAGAAGTTCAGTTTTGGAGAGATTCAGTTTAAGATAGAGGGAGGACATAAAGTTAGAGACAGTGGACAAACAATCCTTGGTATTTTGTATTAGGGTAGGGGTGATGTCAGGGGAAGAAGTGTATAATTGGGTGTCGTCAGCATAGAGATGATACTTGAACCCAAATCTGCTGATTGCTTGTCCAATAGGGGCAGTGTATAGAGAGAAGAGAAGGGGACCTAAGACTGAGCCGAGCATAACCCCGATAGTAAGCGGTCGAGGAGGTTCAAAGATGGCTAGTGAGCTTGAAGTGCGGCAGGAAAGGGGATCGAGGCACTGAGGAGATTGGGCTGAGATGTCCTGATGGATGTGGTTGCTTTTTTTCTAGGAAATAAGTGGCCAGATCATCACCGCTGAGGTTAGTGATGGGGGCTTGTGCGTTAGGTTTCAGGAGGGAGTTTAAGGTTTCAAAAAGTCGTTTTGGATTGTTGGCCAGTGAAGTGATGAGGGTGGTGAAGTAGGATTGTTTGGCTAGATGAAGGGCAGAGTTATAGGTTTTGAGCATGAACTTATAATGGATGAAGTCTTCTGCTAAAAGAGATTTTCTCCACTGACGCTCAGCACACCTTGAGCAACGCTGAAGAGAGCGTGTTTGCATCGTGTGCCAAGGCTGCCGTTGTCTGTATCGGGTCTTTCTGCCTGTAGAAGGTGCTGCTTCATCTATATCACTCTTCAGTGTAGTTTGACAATGCTAAGTCTGGACAGGAGAGGGAGGAGATGGGGGCTAAAGATGTGTGGAGATTGTCCATAAGCTGTTGGGTTTTAATGATAAGTGTATATAAGTGTGGTAAGTGGGGGTGTCCTGGGTGAGGAGACAATTCTTGACAGAGACGGAAAGAAGGCTGTGGTCCGAGAGCAGGAGATTGGAGTTAGTAAAGTCATGCAGCGAGCAGAGACGGGAGAAAACCAGGTCCAGAGTATTCCCGTCTTCATGGGTAGGAGAATTCGTCAACTGTGAGAGTCCGAATGAAGAGGTTAGAGAAAGTAGATGAGAAGCAGATTCGGAGAGTAGATCATTGATGGGGATGTTAAAGTCTCCCATGATGAGGGTGGGGATGTCACAGGATAGAAAGTGAGGAAGCCAGGTGGAAAAGTGATCCAAGAACTGGCGGCAGGAGCCTGGAGGGAGATACACGACCGCCACTCGCAGGGAGAAGAGTTTAAAGAGTCTGATGGTGTGGACTTCAAAGAAAGGAAACATAAGTGAGGAGACCAGGAGGATGACCTGAAAAGCAAATTGTAAGGAAAGGAGCAAACCAACACCTCCACCCTGTCTGTTCTCAGGTCTGGCGGTATGTGAAAATTTCAGCCCATCAAACGAGAGAGCAGCAGCGGCGGTGGTGTCTGACTGCTGGATCCAGGTTTCTGTAATAGCCAGAAGGTTAAGGGAATTAGAGATAAAACTTGTGAATGTAAGTTAGTTTGTTACACACAGACCATGCGCTCTAGAGAGCACAATGGAAAGCGATATGAGAGGGCATGCACTGAATGTTAACAAGATTAGCAGGGTTTCTATATGCAGCTGGAGGAGAGTAATGTATGCTAGTGGAGGGAGGCCCAGGGTTGGGGGAGATGTCGCCTGAGACTAGTAAAAGGAGAAAAAAGAGACGAGAGCAGGTGGTGCAACGATATGTATGAACGTGCTGTATGGAAGTAGTGGATGGTTTGGAGTGGGTGAGAAATGTCAGTAGAGCCTCAGAGATCTACATGGGAGAGGGGTTGATATGGAGAAAGTGCCCAGAATGTGATAAAGGGCGAGTTGTGAGAAAGCAAAAGTTAAAACAAATAAAAAGCAGATTGATATGACAAATGCATAATGCAATACAACAGACCAAGTAGCATGTTTGTATGAATATCTTATGCACCTTACCTGTCTACTGCCCTGTGCAACTGCCATTGTATAACTGCACTTTTAACTATTGCACTTAAAATCTAATGCACGCATGACCCCGCACGCATGCTATCCCAAGCCAGAGCTGAGTATATATGAAATGAAATGTTTACTAGAATCCAACATCAGTTGGTCACACTGAGTAATTAGCCGATTAACACAAGGCCAGAGCAGGGAATCCTATGCAGGATAAACAATCAATGTTAAACAAAGAGGCCATAAACAGTGAAATAGATAGCTTTGAACACTTTAAACAGAAACAAAAAAAAAATTGGTTGGGTGAAGCCATTTATTGTCATACTACTGTGTTTTCTCTTTTCAAATCTTAATGACAACCAAAAACATCCAAATGACCCTGATCAAAAGTTCACATACCCTGGTGATTTTGACCAGATAACATGCTCAGAATTTGACATAAATGGGTTTGAATGGCTACTAAAGGTAATATCCTCATCTGTGACCTGTTTGCTTGTAATCAGTGTGTGTGCATAAAAGCTGAGTGAGTTTCTGGGATCCAGACAGACTCTTGCATCTTTCATCCAGCCACTGACGTTTCTGGAATGTGAGTCATGGGGAAAGCAAAAGAATTGTCAACGGATCTAAGGGAAAAGGAAGTTGAACTGTACAACACAGGAAAGGGATGCAAAAAGATATCCAAGGAACTGATAATTCTAGTCAGCAGCGTTCAAACTGTGATTAACAAATGGAAAATCAGGGGCTCTGTAAAAACCAAACCACGGTCAGGTAGACCAACAGAAATTTCGGCCACAACTGCTAGTAAAATTGTTTGGGATGTAAAGAAAAACCCACAAATAACATCAGCTGAAATTCAGGATTCTCTGAAAACTAGCGGTGTGGCTGTTTCAAGATGCACAATAAGGAGGCACTTGAAGAAAAATGGGCTGCATGGTCGAGTCACCAGAAGAAAGCCATTACTGCGCAAATGCCACAAAATATCTCACCTACAATACGCCAAACAGCACAGAGACAAGCCTCAAAACTTCTGGAACAAGGTAATTTGAAGTGATGAGACCATAATTGAACTTTTCGGCCGCAACCATAAACGTTACATTTGGAGAGAGGTCAACAAGGCCTTTGATGAAAGGAACACCATTCCTACTGTAAAGCACGGAGGTGGATTGCTGATGTTTTGGGGATGTGTGAGCTACAAAGGCACAGGAAACTTAGTAAAAGTTGAAAGAAAGATTAATGCAGCACGTTATCAGCAAATACTGGAGGCAACTTTGCACTCATCAGCCCGGAAGGTGAGCATGGAACATACGTCCAACATGACAACGATCCAAAACACAAGGCCAAGTCGACCTGTCATTGGCTACAGCAGAACAAAGTGAAGGTTCTGTAGTGGCCATCTCAGTCTCCTGAACTCAATATCATTGAGCCACTCTGGGGAGATCTCAAGCGCGCAGTTCATGCTAGACAGCCCAGGAATTTACAGGAACTGGAGGCTTTTTGCCAAGAAGAATGATCAGCTTTACCATCTGAGAAAATAAACAACCTCATCCACAACTACCACAAAAGACTTCAAACTGTCATTGATGAACCCCTTTACAGCCTGTGGCGTATTAGTACGCACCAGGCTGTAACCACCTGTTCAATGCGGGCTCCGGCGCTGAGCCCACACTGAACCGGGCACATGCAGCTGATTATTACAGCTGACATGTGCCCGCAACAGCCGCGGGTGGAATCGCGATCCACCCGTGGCTGTTAACATGTTAAATGCTGCTATCAATTTCTGACAGCGGCATATAACATCGCCGCGCCGGAAGAGCGTCACTTACCCCACCCATCAGTGACCCCGTCACATGATCGCGGGTCACCAATGCATGGGCATGAAAACCCTGTGTCTGCAGCAGACTCCAGTGGTTGTCATGAGCTGATTGCTATGAGCGCCACGTAGTGGTTGGCTCTCATAGCACAGAAGCATTTCTGCTACATAGAGGTGATCAGCTGATCACCTATATGTAGCAGAGGCGATCAGACAAGTGCTGCTTCTAGTCTCCTATGGAGACTATAGAAGCAAGCAAAAAGTGAAAAAAAAATGTTTTTAAAAATATTAAACAAATTAAAAAAATATAAAAGTTTAAATCCCCCCCTTGCCCCATTCAAAATAAAATAATAATAAAAAAAAACACATACACATATTTGGTATCGCCGCGTTCAGAATCGCCTGATCTATCAATATAAAAAAATAATTAATCCGATCGGTAAATGGCGTAACGAGAAAAAAATTCTAAACGCCAGAATTACGTTTTTTGGTCGCCGCAACATTGCAATAAAATGCAATAACGGGCGATCAAAACATTGGATCTACCCCAAAATAGTATCAATAAAATTATCAGCTTGGTGCGCAAAAAATAAGCCCTCAGACGGCCCCAGATCTCGAAAAATGGAGACACTAAGGGTTTTGGAAAATGGCGCCATTTTTTTTTTTTAGCAAACTTTGGAATTTTTTTTCACCACTTAACCGGTTCAGGACCGCCCACTGTGCATAAACGTGGCGCTCCTTCCCTTCCAAACCCTGCCGTGCGCCCAAACAGTGGTTTGCCTCCACATATGGGGTATCAGCGTGTTCAGGAGAAATTGCACAACAAATTTCATGGTGCAATTTATCCTATTACCCTTATGATAATGCAAAATTAAGGGATGAAAAATGTTTTTGTGGGAAAAATGTGAAAATTTTATTTTTACAGCTCAATATTATAAACTTATGTGAAGCACCTTGGGGTTCAACGTGCTCACCACACATCTAGATAAGTTCCCTAAGCGGTCTAGTTTCCAAAATGGTGTCACTTGTTGGGGGTTTCCACTGCTTAGGCACATCAGGGGCTCTCCAAACGCAATATGGCGTCTGCTAATTATTCAAACAAATTTTACACTCAAAAAGTCTAATGGCGCTCCTTCCCTTCCGAACCCTGCAGTGCGCCCAAACAGTGGTTTTCCCTCACATATGGGGTATCAGCGCGCTAATGAGAAATTGCACTACAAATTGTGTATTCCATTTTTTCCTGTTACCCTTGTGAAAATAAAAAAATTGGGTCTAAAGTAACATTTTTGTGAAAAAAAGTTAAATGTTCATTGTTTTCTTCCACATTCCAAAAATTCCCGTGAAACACCTGAAGGGTTAATAAACTTCTTGAATGTGGTTTTGAGCACCTTGAGGGGTGCAATTTTTAGAATGGTGTCACTTTTGGGTATTTTCTGTCATAAAGGCCCCTCAAAGTCACTTCAAATAAGAAATGGTCCCTAAAAAATGTTTTTGTAAATTTTGTTGGAAAAATGAGAAATCGCTGGTCAACTTTTAACCCTTATAGCTTCCTAAAAAAAAAAATTTTTGGTTCCAAAATTGCGCTGATGTAAAGCAGACATGTGGGAAATGTTATTTATTAACTATTTTGTGTGACATATCTCTTTGATTTAAGGGCATAAAAATTCAAAGTTTGAAAATTGCAAAATTTTCAAAATTTTTGCCAAATTTCTGATTTTTTCACAAATAAACGCAAGTGATATCAAAGAAATTTTACCACTATCATGAAGTACAATATGTCACAAAAAAACAGTCTCAGAATCAGGGGAATAAGTTGAAGCGTTCCAGAGTAATTACTTCATAAAGTGACAGTGGTCAGAATTGAAAAAATTGGGCCGGTCACGAAGGCAAAAACAGGCTCTGGCGCGAAGTGGTTAAATAAAAAAGAACCTATACATGTTTGGTGTCTACAAACTCATAATGACCTGGAGAATAAGAATGTCAGGTCAGTTTTAGCATTCAGTAAACGTGGTAAAAAAAGTAAAAAAAACCCATCTGTGATATTGCACTTTTTTGCAATTTCACCGCACTTGGAATTTTTTTCCCATTTTCCCGTACACGATATGGTAAAACCAGTAATGCCGTTCAAAAGTACAACTCATCCCGCAAAAAATAAGCCCTCACACAGCCATATTGACCAAAAAATAAAAACGCTATGGCTCTGGGAACAAGGGAAGCAAAAAACGAAAATGCAAAAACGGAAAATCCCAGGGTTGCTGTCACTGCTGTGGCATCATGCTGACACGTGTCAGCATGATGTCACAGCGCTCTGACCGCGGTAATGCAATTACCGCATCAGAGCCTGCGTTTCCTGAGCAGTCACGCAAGTGACAGCGCGGGAAACACCCGAACTCAAACCCGAACAGTAACACAGACTTCCAGAGGAAGTCTGTGTTTGGGGTCCGGGACCGAACAGTAGATGTTCGGTATGAACGCCGAACTTTACTGTTCGGGTTCGCTCAACACTACTGGTGGACAGAGGAGGGACTTGAAAGTACCGAATAGCTGTTTAGGGTTGTGAGACATGTATGATATGAGATATGAAAAGTAGGTTTGTTTTGCGGCAGTGAGTAATGGTGCAGCATTTTGAAAACTTCTGTTACTGGAATCAACTCCCTTTCTTTGGCAGCCGCACAGCGGTATGCCTTGTAGATGAGGGGCAGTAAGATCATGTGCTCCAGTAGATGACAAGCGCTGCATCAAGTGGCCTCTGCTCCTCTTCCTCCACCTTAACATCACACGCAGTACAGTCCTCAGAGGTGGCATCCCAATTACCCTAGTTTTCACCCATGTCACAACTCTCCAACCGGCCAACTGACTATGGGGAAGCACAGATGGGTGAGTCTGCAGAGCTGTTCACACATTCTATTTCGGGGCATCAGAGGTCTGATCCAAAGCTTCACAGACTCAAGAGGGGGAAAGCATGTGTAGCGATGGCCAAATTTTTTTTCAGTTAATCTGGGCCCAGACTAAGTATGGTCCAAGAAGAATCCAAACCCTCGTCACCAGACGTTAACCCCTGGGGGTGGGCATGGATGGGTTGGAGAAAGAAATAAATACACACTAGAACATGGAGAACTAAACTAATAGAAAACAGAGGTTGGAGAAATAAACTATTAACCAGCTAAGATTGGAGAATGAAACAAATACACACCAGAACCTGGAGAAATAAAATAATAGAAAACAGGGGTTGGAGAACTAAACTAATAAGACAACAGGGGTTGGTGAACAAACCTACTAAACAGCTAAGGTTGGAGAATGAAACAAATACACACCAGAACATGGAGAACTAAACTAATAGAAAACAGGGGTTGGAGAACTAAACTAAGAAGACAACAGGGGTTGGAGAACTAACCTACTAAGCAGCTATGGTTGGAGAATGAAACAAATACACACCAGAACATGGAGAACTAAACTAATAGAAAACAGCTGTTGGAGAACTAAACTAAGAAGACAACAGGGGTTGGAAAACTAAACTACCAAACAGCTACGGTTGTAGAACTAAACTACTACACACCAGGGGATAGAGAACTAAACCACTAGAAACCAAGGTGTCACTAGACAGCAAGTGTTGGAATCTCCAAGACTTGTGAGACAAACCTCTGTATCTAACACTTCCTCCAGTGCTTCCGCACCCTCCACCTCCTCTAAGGCCTCCACCTGTGCCCTCAACCTCTGCCTTACTGAGACACATGTTCCAACAGTGCAGAGAGAATCCCC
Source organism: Phyllobates terribilis (assembly GCF_046119375.1). Taxonomy (NCBI): domain Eukaryota; kingdom Metazoa; phylum Chordata; class Amphibia; order Anura; family Dendrobatidae; genus Phyllobates; species Phyllobates terribilis. Next base: position 85,114,012 of record NW_027362768.1, on the reverse strand, counting down.
ACCTCCTTACTGCGCAGCCAGGTCTCACGGCAATCAGGCAGTGTTAAAATTAATATGCCTTGGAGATCGCAGTCATACAGCTGAAGAGTTGTGGACAGCTCTCCAGGCCGAGTTTGAGCAATGGCTGTCTCCACTGAACCTGGAGCAAGGGAAGGCCATGTGCGATAATGGTGCAAACCCGGTGGCGGTCCTATACCAGAGCAACCTCAGACATGTGCCTTGCATGGCTCGCATCCTAAACCTGATGGTACAGCAATTTCTCCACCACTATCCCGGCCTGAATGTGCTGTTGCAGAAACCACGGTCTCTGCGTGATCACTTAAAACTATAAAAATGAGCAGGATCTTTAGTATAAAAGCCAGACTACTAGACAACGAGCAAACTCCTTCATGATGATAGAGCCCACCATCTCCTTAGCTTGCTGGTACTTTTCTGTGGGAATGAACTTGTCTCCAACCAGCCAGGAATATCCAGTGAATGGCATGCCAGCGGTTTGGTATTAGCACCCAGTACCAGAAGCAAAGCCATCCACAATTTCCGCAACTCAGGAATTTTATTTGGTAGACTGGCTGAGCAAACATTCGTTTCTCACAAAGGAGCTGAAGACACTGAGTGGCAGTAGGTGCAAGTTTTTCCAGCATGACCTGTTTGTTATTGTTAGATATCAGAGGGAGAACATAACTGGGTTTTGCCAAGGTGCCATATTGCATCTTAAGTCTTATAGACCCTGAACTTGCAGCCTTACATTCTACAGGATGTTGAAAAAAGAGACAGTAGGTTGTGGAGTTGCATTAGCTCTGGTGGCGTTTAGGTGAGGTGGCAGCGAGGCAATAGCAGGCTTTAGGCTGTCTTGAAGAGATGGGTTTTCAGGTTGTATCTGAAGGATCTGAATGTGGTGGCTAATTGGTAGTGTTGAGGCTCAGAATTCCAGAGGATGGGGGATATTTGGTAGAAGTATTGGAGGTGATTGGGTGAGGAACAAATAAGTGTATTAAGAAGGAGGTCTTGGGAGGACAGGAGAATACCTAAGGGAATATATCGGGAGATTAGTTCAGAGATGTACGGAGAAGAAAGGTTAAGGATGGCTTTGTACGTCAGTGTTAGTAGTTTGAACTGGATAAGCTGGGCAATTGGGAGCCAGTTAAGGGATCTTATAGATTGCAAACTTATGGATTGCTGGAGCCAGTCCACAGTAAAAAAAAAAGCAGCCATAGAGTCTCCGGGAACCTTCCCACACACTTTTCTTCGCCAGGGCTGCTTTTTGGCAGGGTTGGACGGGTCCACCAGAGAACCGGAGAATCCTCAGGTGGGCCCTGGTTTCTCCATCAGGAGGGTTCATAGCATGAACCTTTCAGGTTGTGATGATGATGAGGCCATCCATCTCCTTAGTTTTCTGTTACTTGGAATGCAGGCGCAAGTATCCAGCCAGCCACCCACCCAGCCACAGGCCGCAATACTAAACTGCCACATTTCTGAACAGCTGCTTGCACTTGAAATGTTGCCTTTTAGGCTCATGGAGGTGGAAGCTTTTCACAACCTAATGCCGGCGGCCGAGTCTCCATACTTGATCCCCAGCCGCCACTATTTCTACCGGTGTCGTCCCCACCTTCCACAAGCACGGGTCCCAGAACATTACCCGTGCCCTCCCCAGTGCACTTACTGGGAACGACCACCTAACCACAAACACGTGGACAAGTGAATGTGGCCAGAGATGGTACAGAGCCAGTCCACAGTAAAAAAAAAACAACTATAGAGTGTCCAGGAAGCTTCCCACACACTTTCCTTAGCCAGAGATGCTTCTCGGCAGGGTAGTATGGGCCCACCAGAGAACCGGAGAATCCTCCAGTGGGCGCTGGCTTCTCCTTCAGGAGAGTTCATAGTGCAAACCTTGCAGCTGCTATGGGGCTCTTTAGCGGGGGGAAAGGTGGTCCCTCAGAATCAAATCCTCTGATGGGCCCAATGTTCTTCAGTCTGACACTGCTTCTCAGTGAGAGTTGTATTTCACCACAGCCATATTCTTTAGCTTGGTGAAAGGAATGGCATAGAGGGAAACCGTATCTACTCCGATCAGTTTTTATGAGGAGGCAAGTTCTGGACTGGACCAAGGAAATGCAGTGGATGTTGTGTATATGGACTTTTCAAAAGCTTTTGATACGGTTCCACACAAAAGGTTGATACATAAAATGAGAACAATGGGGATAGGGGAAAATATATGTATGTGGGTTAAGAATTGGCTCAGTGATAGGAAACAAAGGGTGGTTATTAATGGAAAACACTCAGACTGGGTCTCAGTTAACAGTGGGGTACCACAGGGGTCAGTATTGGGCCCCCTTCTTTTTAACATATTTATTAATGATCTTGTAGGGGGCATACAGAGTAATATTTCAATATTTGCAGATGACACTAAACTCTGCAGGGTAATCAATACAGAGGAGGACAATTTTATATTACAGGAGGATCTATGTAAACTAGAAGCTTGGGCTGATAAATGGCAAATGAGCTTTAATGGGGATAAATGTAAGGTAATGCACTTGGGCAGAGGAAATAAAATGTATAATTATATGCTTAATTGTAAAACACTGGGCAAAACTGTCACTGAAAAAGACCTGGGTGTATTGGTGGACGACAAGCTCACGTTTAGTGGCCAGTGTCAGGCAGCTACTGCAAAGGTAAATAAAATAATGGGATGCATTAAAAGAGGCATAGATGCTCATGAGGAGAACATCATTTTACCTCTATACAAGTCATTAGTGCGGCCACACTTAGAATACTGTGTACAGTTCTGGTCTCCGGTGTATAAGAAAGACATAGCTGAACTAGAGCGGGTGCAGAGAAGAGCGACCAAGGTTATTAGAGGACTGGGGGGTCTGCAATACCAAGACAGGTTATTACACTTGGGGTTATTTACTGTGGAAAAAAGAAGGCTTAGGAGTGATCTTATTACTATGTACAAGTATATGAGGGGACAGTACAAAGACCTTTCTACTGATCTTTTTACTCTGAGGCCTGAGACGGGGACAAGGGGGCATCTTCTACGTCTGGAGGAAAGAAGGTTTAATCATAATCACAGATGGGGATTCTTTACTGTAAGAGCAGTGAGACTATGGAACTCTCTGCCGCATGATGTTGTAATGAGTGATTCACTATTAAAATTTAAGAAGGGCATAGATGCCTTTCTTGAAAAGTATAATATTACAGGTTATAAATACTAGATTCCTTGATAGGGCGTTGATCCAGGGAACTAGTCTGATTGTCGTATGGAGTCGGGAAGGAATTTTTTCCCCCAATGTGGAGCTTAGTGTTTGCCACATGTTTTTTTTTTGCCTTCCTCTGGATCAACAAGTTAGGCTATGGGTTGAACTAGATGGACTTAGTCTTCCTTCAACCTTAAAAACTATGTTACTATGTTACTCCGGCAGTTATTTCTCCCAGGAAGTCCTCTAATGCAGCTTGTTGCATAAGCAATGGCAGCCCGTCCAACATCAGCTCACACTTCTCAGTGGTGCTTAGTCACAGACAAAGATCTATCTTTACGCCTTGAATTTAATCACTACAGAGTTGGACAATGGCCTGATCTGCAATGGGTTTTGAGAAATAACGTGCATAAGCAAAGCCATGGTTTAGGCCTCTGAAGGTCATTAAGCGAAACTTATCAGCTTTCCCAGACTGAAAGAGGGGTATCAAGACTTCCAAGACAGCCAAGACTTCCCTGTCCTCCCCAAGAGAATGACTGTTCATGTTCTCCTCCTCATCCTCCTCATTATCACCCAATCCGCATTGAGACGAGATGAGGCTGGACTGCATAGGTCCATGCTCCGCCTGCAATGCCTCCTCTTTAACTGTGAGCACCAAGCGTTTCAGTAGACAGAGAAGAAGGATGGTAACGCTAATTATGGCGTCATCGCCGCTCACCATCTTGGAGTCCTCGAAGTTTTGGAGGACGGCATAGATGTCAGACATCCATGCGTACTCATCAGTTCTTATGTGCGGAGGCTGACCTGAATGCCGATGGGCGTGTTGAAGCTGGTACTCAACAAATGCCCTCTGCTGCTCATAAATCCTTCCCAAAATCTGCAATGTTGATTTCCAAAATGTGGTGACATCGCACAACAGTCGGTGAGCTGGAAGCTGGAAACGCTACTGAAGCACTGCCAGGGTGGCGGAAGCTGTAGCTGACTTTCTGAAATGAGCATTCACGTGTTGTACTTTCACAAGCAGCTCTGGCACATCGGGGTAGGTTTTGAGAAACCGCTGAACCACTAAGTTGAGCACATTTAGTGCTCTCTCATTACTAATGTGTATCCTTGTATGGAGAACAATATCAGTACCGAAAAATTAATAGATGAAATATAGCCTGATTTATATACCGCGGTACTAAGAAAACCAATTTCAATTATATCTTGTGTTCCAAAAATTAGTGGCAGACACCAGCAAAGTGGCATCAATTTCACTACAGTAGAAACTGTAGAATTTGAACGACACCTCTTCCACTACAGCCATCCCAATAGATGGAGAGACCCAATCAGGATTCTCCACATTTCAAAAACTTAGGGCCTAAAACCACCAAAGTGGCATCAATTTGAGTACAGTACAAATTGCAGAATTAGGAACGACACCTCTTCCCCTACAGCCAACCCAGTAGATGGAGACACAATCGAAAATCTCCACATTTCCAAAAATTAGTGGCAGACACCAGCAAAGTGGCATCAATTTCACCAGTAGAAGTAGTTTAATGGAGACAGAAACCTCTTCCACTACAGTTAACCCAATAGATGGAGACACAATCAGGAGTGTTCACATTTAAAAAAATGATGGCCTAAAACCACCAAAGTGGCATCAATTTCATTAGAGTATAAGTAGTATAATGGGGACCGACACCTCTTCCACTATAGCCAAACCAATAGATGGAGACCCAATCGGGACTCCCCACATTTCCAAAAAATTACTGGCAGATACCAACATAGTACAGTAGAAATTGTACAATTAGCAATGACGCCTCTTCCACTACAGCCAACCCAATGGCTCCTTGTTGCTGCCACAGTCACTGCAACATGTGCAGAGTGGAATTTGACAGCATCGGCACATTGAATATCAACCTGTTAACTGGCATGGACAAAGACCTCAGTATCGATGACATGAGGGATGCGAACAGTGGAAGTGAGCACACAGCTTCCGTACTTTCTGAAGCAGCTCATCCAGGCCAGTATAGCGGTGTAGAAATCGCTGTACCACCAGGTTGAGGACGTGAGCCATGCAAGGCACGTGTGTGAGTTTGCCTGGGTGTAGGCCGCCAATAGGTTCGCATCGTTATTGTACACGGCCAGGTTCAGCGGAGACAGCCATTGCTGAAACTGAGCCTGAAGAGCTGTCCACAACTCTTCAGCGATATGACTGCAATCTACAAGGCATATTAATTTTAAGACTGCCTGAGTGCGGTGAGCCCTGGCTGCGCAGTACACAGGTGGTGTGGATTCGCTCTGCACTGTTGGAACACGAGTCTCGTTGAGGAAGAGGTTAAGTGCGCAGGTGGAGGCCCTAGAGGAGATGGAAGAGGCACAAGCAGTGGAAGAGGTGTGAAATACAGAGGTTTGTTCTGCAAGCCTTGGGGATTCCAAGATTTGTGGAGCAGCCCCTTCCCCGCCTGCCCTCACAGCCACCAGAGTCACCCAGTCAGCGAGATGTAATGCCCTTGGCCATGCTTTCTCGTCCAGGTATCTGTGGTGAAATGCACCCTGGCAGACATAGATTTAGTCAAGGAACGGGTGATGTTGTCTGCGACATGCTAGTGTAGTCCAGGCACAGCTTTCTTGTAATGGCGACTGGGCAACTGGTACTGGGAGACTGCAATAGCCATCAGCTTTCTGAAACCGTCTGTATCTACCAGGCGGAAAGGCAGAGTTTCCGTGGCCAACAGATTTAAGATGGTGGAGTTCAACCTCTTAGCTTTGTCATGTGTAGGATGAAACTCACTCAGGTTGACTGGAGCGGGCAGGGAACCAGAAGTTTTGCAGTGGGAGACCTGCGTGACAATGCTTGGCACGGTAACAGAGGAGGAGGAAGAAGCACCAGATGCGTTTGATGGGGTGGCTGATGGGTGTTGAGGTCTGCTGGTATGCATTTTAGTGCACTGAGTTTCCCAGCGTAACACATGTTGTGTGCGCATGTAAAGGTTAATGCATGTAGTAGCCAAAGTATTGCACTTTTTTCCCTCTACTGAGTTTTTTCTTGCAAAGTGTGCACATAACGTGAGTTGGCTCATCCTTTGCGGTCTCAAAAAAAGGCCCAGGCTAGGCAGCCCTTGCCACCCCTGCGAGCTGCAGACCCGTGACCGCTGCTGGCCACAGCCACAGTTGTGGCTAAGGATGCAGTGCTCCTCGTGCTTGCATCACTTCGTGTCTGCGCCGTAGGGCAGAAGGTGACCTCCTCGTCTTCCTCCTCCACCTCCTCAGATGAGTGAATCTGGGTTCACACCAATTAGGATCTTCAACCTCGTCATCATCTAATATGTTATCCCATTCCTCACCCTCAGAGTGACCCTTCTCCTCTTGTTGCCCTGACCGCACCGTACAGTCCGCATGAGCCTCAGGTATTTGAGTCTCATCAGGATCACCTCCCTCCCCAGTGGTTAACGTCTAATGACGAGGGTCAGGAACCTGCTTGGATCCTACTCCGTCCTGCCCTGAATCCAACCTAAAAAAATTTGGGGCATCAGTGTAGATGCTGTCCTCCTCTTCTTGACTCTGTAAATGTTTGGAGTACACTTCTGATGCCCATGGTATAGAATGGGTGAACATTTCTAAAGACTCGCCTATCTGTGGTTCGCTACAGTCAGTTGGGCACTTGGACAGTTGTGACACGGGGGGAAGCAAGGCGAATTGGGGTGCCACCTCTGTGGACTGTACTGTGTGTGATGTTGAAGTGGAGGAAGAAGAGGAGGGGCCACTTGAAGCAGCACTTTCCAGCAACTGTAGCACCTGCTCTTTCTGGCCCTTATCAACAAGGCTTATCGCTGTGTGGCTGCCAAAGAAAGGGAGTGGAGTAGCCCATCCAGTAACAGAAGTTGTCAGTTGTCTTTGGATAGGACATGACGATGGTGGTTCACTAGTGTTTTCAGTAACATTACCAACTACCCCACGTTTACCTTGAACACCAAGCCTATTCCCCCTTCCACCACGACCTCTTTTTCCCACTCATGTTGCTCAGATACTGTGGTAGGAGCACGTTATTAGCAAAACAAAATTTGATTTTTTCCTCTGCAACAGCTCTGCACACACCTGAATTTCAGCGGCACTGAATGACAAGGTAAGATATGGCTTCCTGTATACCGTTACTAACCGAACAAAGTAATTTTTTTACTGTGGATGACGCCTGTATAATATACAAGATATTCTCCAAACTATTTCAAACTGAGAGGTCCCTGTTGTATAACATTAGGAACCAAACAAAGTATTTTTTACTGTGTATGATGCCTGTATAACATACGAGATATTCTCCAAACTATGTCAAACTCAGATGTAGCCTGCTGTATAACATTTGGAACAGCAAAAAATTGATTTTTGTGACTCTGAACAAGCTCCGAATACAGCTGAATTTCACTGCCACTAAAATGACTAGGTTGCTTACAGCAGAGACTTACACGTTTGCGACAGAAAAAAATATTTTTTGGACTCTGCCGAGCAACAGAAAAAAATCTTTTTTTTTTACTCTGAAAACAGCTGAAGTTTACCCCCACTAACGTAGTAGCTGATGTATAGCAGAGTGTATGACGTTTGCCACACCAAAAAATCTTTGGTGTACTCTGCCTAGCAAGACAAAAAAATCTATTTTTTCACTCTGAAAACAGCTGAAGTTCACCACTGCTAAGATAATAGGTGGCTATTAGCAGCATGTATCATGTTTGCCACACAAAAAAAATCTTTGGTGGACTGTGGCTAGCAACAGACAAAATCTTTTTTTATACTCTGAAAACAGCTGAAGTTCACCGCCACTAATGTAGTATCTGACATATAGCAGAGTGTATGATGTTTGCCACACAAAAAATCTTTGGTGGACTGTGCCTGCCCAAAAAAAAATTGTTTTACTGTGTATACAGCTGATGTTCACCTACCAAAAAATGACAAAGTGGGCTAACACAGCTTGCACTATCACATTAGCAAATGAAAAAAAAAGTTTTTTGTGCTCTGCACTCAGAAGCTCTGCACTGACAAGCTCTGCAGATAGCTGAATTTCAACCCCACAAAATCAAAAAGTTGCTTGCTTGATCACAATAGCAAGTGCATAAATTGATTGAAGGTATACCCCTGCATGATGTACAGACATTACAATAGGTGCACAACACTGTTCTATGCCATATGCCCTGCTCTTTCTGTCAGAATCTCAGTAATTGCACAAAATAAAAAAAAAGGCCTGCAAGGTCTATTGAACACGTACACAGAGCAGGACTTATCTACACTATCTGACTTCCACAGAAGTGCCAATCTATCTAGCTAATATTCTCATTACACAGGAGCAGCATCTAACACAAGTGACATGCATGAAATGGCGCTGAGGGAACATGACCGGTTTTTATATGCAGTGGACATGGGATTTCAACACCCAATTGCAGAAGCCCTTGTGTCTGGGACACTGCATGCTTCCTGCGCTCTTATTGGCTAGACACGCTTTCCTGACTTAAAAGTTACCGCCTACAGGAAAAAAAAACAGCGCGCCGCTGATCTCACCTGTTCTGAGCTATCACCCACTCAACTAGCATGTTTCCCTGCACATCATACACAAGCACTATGCTAGCAAAACTGTTAAAAACGATGTAGTTGCCCCGCACTCACGAAACCACGGAAATTTGCAGAACTTACCGATTTTCCCGAATTTAACAAATTTTGCTTGCCTTTCCGATCACGAATCCGAATGTGCCACATTCGTGTCGAACTTAAGTTTGGCGATCGGATTTCGAACATATTCGCTCATCACTACTCTTCTCCTCATCCTCCACCACCATATCACCAGGGTGACCGTAATGCAACACCGACGTAATTTTTTTTAAGGGTATTTATGAATTTTTTTTCAGAGGCCCGCCTCTAACATTCTGTATGATATACAGTATGTTCATGTATACCCCCCAGGGGTAAATGTTTTTTAGCCCATGCACTTAGTGCATGGGTATTACCAGTATAGGAGACCCATTCTTTAACAATGGTAACAATTTTTTTAATGAGGACCTCCTCTACGTCTCTTCAAAGGGGTATTGGAGTGCGTCCAATTTTTCACCAGCCCTTGCAGTCACTGCATGGGTATCAACAGTATAGGAGACCCATTTCTTTATAATGAGAACATTTTTTTACTGAAGCCCTCCTCTATGTATCTTTAAAGTGGTATTCGGGTTTTTCCAAAAAGTAGGCAGCCATTGTAGTCACTTCATACAGAGTAACTGTATAGCAGAACCGCTCTTTTATAATGGTAACTTTTTTACTGAACCCCTCCTCTATGCGTCTTTAAATTGATATTGGGTTTTTTCCAAAATTTAGGCAGCCGTTGTAGTCACTGCATACGCTATAACACTATAGGAGAACCGCTTCTTAATACTGGGAATCTTTTTTTTTAAATCAGGCCATCTATGTGTCTTCAAAGGTGTATTGGAGTTTTTCCAAATTTTGGGCAGGCCTTAGAGTTACTGCATAAGTAATAACATTATATAGTACCCGCTCCTTAATAATGGGAACAACAAAGCATAGCCAGCTGATTGCCCTCTAACAATAGTGAGGGCTGACCTTTTGATCATGTCTCACACACCACATGGCCAGATAAGGTAGTAAAATGTTAAAATGACATTTACAGGTAAATATATTTTTCCCCGTTGAAAGCAATGCAAAAGTGCAAAACCGCATCAAAAACACTACGTGTGAATATAGCTCTAGGTGTGGAGGATCATTTTTATTTATTTCGCCTTATATACAAGTCATTACCTTGGAAAGGATGTTCCTTAACATTTTTCCCAGAAAAATACATTTTGTTTTTGTTTTTGTATGTTTTAATGTGAGCCCGTAAAAGTGGCGTAATACTCTGACAACATTCTTCACAGCAGTGACCTGGGAGTCAGAAATGCTTCCAGGTGTCTTCTCCATGCTGTTCCCATGTCATTTCAGCACTGATCCCATCGATTTCGGCAATTTGTAGGCCCCCTGCAGACCTCCGGGGGGGTCCGCCGGAAAAATGCTCGCATTTCCCATAGACTTACATTGGGCTTATTGCTCGGGTCGAGCACTCAAGCATTCCAATATGCTTGACCCGAGCAACTAGCACCCGAGCATATCTAGTATATGTTCTAATAATGAAAGAGATTAAATAAAGGTATGATAATTTCACAAAACATATGCATATAGATAACATCAATATGTATACATTACAATCACACACATTATGCATATAAAATAAAATCTAAAAAGTGTAATATGTAATATAACGATAATGAAAATATAATAAATTTAATAATTATAAAAACAATGCCAAGTTGAGACATGTGAAGTGTCAAAAATATATATTTAAAATACAGTATATTTGCACAAAAAGCCTCATGCAAAACAATGACATAGTGAAACAAAGTGTATAGCATAAAACATGCATAACCATACTAAGTGAGGAAATTATGTGAATAACATCACTATACAAATACATGTGAGAGTATACCAATACATGTTGAAGTACATACAATTAATAAATAACATATATGAATATTACAAATGCACACAATATATGTGAATAAAATACACGTGCAAATCTGCAAATTTCATTAGCTGACATGTGCCCCTAACAGCCGCGGATGGAATTACAACTCACCAGCGGCTGTTAACATTTTAAATTCCACTGTTACAACAGCGGCATTTAAGACAGCCGTGTAGGAAGCGTATCACTGGCTCCATCCATCGGCAACCCTGTGACATCATGATCGCGGGGCGCCGATTAGTTGACATGACAACCTGATGTCTGCAGGAGACCCCTGTGGTTGTCATTGCAGAACTGAAATGAGCGCCACCCTGTGACCGGCGCTTATGGCAGATGAAGCCCTGCTATGTGTAACACAAGGCCACACATCTTCCATTCCAAGGCCACACAACAGCCTACACAGCCTCTGACCTCTCCTGAACTTCATTACAGTCTCCACAGTCTCACCACAGCCTCTGCAGTCTTTGGCCATTCTTAGGCCACACGAGAGTCTCAACAGCTTCATTACAGCCTCAGTAGTCACACCACAGTCTATGCAGCCTTGAGCCATTCCTAGGTCACGCTACAGCCTCTGACCTCCCCTGAGTTTCATTACAGCCTCCACAGTCTGTACAGCCTTCTGCCATTCCAAGGCTACACTACAGCCTCTGACCTCTCACTAGATTCATTACATCCTATGCAGTCTCATCTCAGCCTCATCAAAGCCGCTGCAGCCTTCCGCCATTCCTAGGCCACGCTGTAGCCTCTGACCTCTCCTGAGCTTCATTACAGCCCAATAGTCTCCCCACAGCCTTCGGCCATTCCTAGGCCACACTACAGCCTCTGACCTCTCCTGAGCATATTACAGCTTCCACAATCTCACTACAGCCTTCGGCCATTTCTAGGCTAAATTACAACCTCCACAGCCTTGGGCCATTCCTAGGCCACTCTACAGCCTCTGACCTCTTCTGACCTTCATTACAGCCTCCGCAATCTCACTACAGCCTCTGCAGCTTTCTGCCGTTCCTAGGCCATTCCACAGCCTCTGACCTCTCCTGAGCTTGATTACGGCCTCCACAGCCTCACCACAGCCTCTGCAGCCTTCGGCCATTACTAGGACTCACTACAGCCTCCACAGCCTCTGACCTCTCCTGAGATTCATTACAGCCTCTGCAGTCTTACCACAGCCTCACTACAGCCTCTGCAACCTTCGGCAATTACTAGGCCTCACTACAGCCTCCACAGCCTCTGACCTCTCCTGACGTTCATTACAGCCTCTGCAGCCTTTATCCTTTCCTATGCAATGCTACAGCCTCCACAGCCAACAGCTTTTTCTAGGGCACACTACAGCATAGTCTGTGGACCACACTCAGGCCCAGATGGGTAATCTTCCCTAACGGGCACTTTCTGGCTAGACTGTATAGCTCCTGTTTGATGTGCTGCACTCAGATGCAATTAGTGATGGGTAGCTCCTGAACGAGCCGGCTCTAAGAGCCGGCTCTTTATAGTGAATCATATGAGTCGGCTCCTGGCAGGGAGCCAATTGAAATTTAAACGGCTCTTTTCCAGTTCAGGTTCCACAGTCAGTCCCATCTGGCCCCGCCCCTCCCCTCTGACCCGCCCCTCCCCTCCCCTCTGACTCCGCCCCTCCCTCCCCTCTGGCTCCGCCCCTCCCCTCCCGACCCCTCCATCCCGGCAGTAGTCACTCTGATCTTATCCAGGAGACTGAGAATGCCTGCTCCTCCTGCTGACGCACATAGCACTGACTCACAGCCCCGCCCCCCTCCAATCTGTGACAAGCAAGCAGCAGTCAGGCAGTCAGGCACTTTATTAAAGGAACACTGACATCTGGATTTAGCCTGATTATAGTTATTTACCGCCAGCTTGTAAATCCTCGCTAAGCGAGGGAGAAACAGCGGATGTAAATGACGCGCCCCTGGGCCTGTGTCGCGCTGCGTTGCGCACGCGGGAGCTTACCCGGAGCCGGATCTCTTGAGGGTTGTAGTCTCGTGGCGGTGACCCGGTCCGTGCCCAGGGAGTCAAACTGAGCGGCGATGTAACAGCGGTAGATGTAGGACGACTACGCCACCTGTTGAATGCAGCTATGGAGCTGCCGCTGCAGGACAGTCCGCTGAGGCCGGTGGATGGATGGTGCAGCGTAGATGGTATAACCCCCAACGGGAGGGGTATGGCCTCAGGGCAGCAGATGTGGATGATGGGGGTAGCAGGAACCACTCAGAGACGGTGCGGTGTAATTCAGGGTCTTTACTGGTAACAACGATAGACCCTCCCGGAGTACTTGCTAGTGAACGGGGCCTGGTCAGTCCTTGAGCAGATGGGATCTCCCCTGGCCAGGCGGAGTTGTAGGCCTCCCAAACTGACTGTACTCTTCTGGCTACCTTGCTAGAAGCGGATATAAGTAGCCCACGTCCCTGAGTGTACCGTGTGGTGCTCACCCGTATGGCCGGTGACTCGGGGCCTTCTAATGGCTTCCGCTCCACGATGGCGGTGCTGGTCCCACGCGTGTGACCGTGCCTTCGGGTTTCTGGGCCTGAGGACCTGAAATCCCCTGCCGGTCGGCTTCTGCTGCTGGGTAAGAGTTAGTCCCCACAGCCTCGGACTCCGGGTCCGGTAAGAAATCTTCTCAGTCAGGGCGAGCTCTGCAGCTGCCAGCCCCTGACTCCTTGTAACACTGCTCCCACAGAGCTCCTGTTGTTTCTTCCCATAGCTGCTTCTCTTCTCTGTCTCTACTTCTGGCATGGCCCAGGAGCTGGGCCCAGCCGGAGCCACAGCTCCCTGTCAGCCCTCCTGGCTGAACTCTCCCTCTGAACTCTCTAACCCTGCCTCAGCCCCAGGTTTATACAGGGGAAGTTCTTCCCCTCCCAGGACTGGGCAGGAGGTGTGGCATGCATAGGATTCCTGACCAAGAGACCTCCCACCTGCTCTCAGACATAACATTGTTGTTACTGTGGAAACCAGACCCCTGGGGTGCCACATTCCCCCCTAGTGAAATTTAGTACTCCGGGACTAAACATATTTTTAGAAAAACATAACAAGGTATAAACAATAATAATACAATAAGAAAAACACATAAAGATGGTTACGGCATGTCCGCAACCGGGTGCAGTCTTTGAAGGAAACAAAGGTGTCCATTTCACCAAAACAGGGAGACGTAACCAGGTAGGGGTCTGTCTTGCCCCGAGTCCTTAACAGTCTTTAGTCCATTCCTGGGTTACGCTCCAACCATGTACAAAGGATTCCCGGTAAATCCACCAAAGACTCCCATAAATCACTAGAAACACATAATTATTTACAGGATATGGCCGCTCTCAGTCCTCGGCCAGTGGGGATAAGGAATGGCTGCTCACAGTCCTCAGCCTGGTTTAAGATAGGGGCACATGGGGAACAATTCACTAATCCCAACGGGGACCATATTTTAATTAGCAGCAGTCCTTGTACCCTTACGGGTAACTATTTACAGCTCTTTATTCACGCTACTTCCCTTCAGTAGCTATGTCCTCTTTGTGCTCCCTCCTGAGGGTAGTCCTCAGACCCGTCCGGGTCCTCTTGGCTTTCCTCGTATTGGTAGTACTGCAGCTCCTCCTCGGTTAGCTGGGTTAGTATCTCTGCGACAGTCCTCCTCCCAGGTGGCCAGGACTTTACCTCCCTTTGGGCTGCCCCGGTTAATTGGGCCACCAGGATGCTCACTTTTTCCTCCTCTGTGAGGGGGTACACCTGGAAGAGGCTATCCAGCTTTTCTCTAAAGTCATGCAGGGTATGTGACTCCCCTGAGTACTGGGGTAGCCAGGCTGCCCCCGGGATATAGGGCATGGTGAAAGGCATGACCGCAACAGCGGTGGCGCTGGCGGGGGTTGAAGCGGTGAAGCTCTCCTCCGTATCCGACATCCTTCTCCCCCCTAGTGGACCGTGGCCTACCTTGCGATGATCCTCTTCCGTAGGCCGCGGCTCCGCAGTGGATCGTCAGGGTTGAGGACCTTCCGTCGCGCTCCTGTGACGTCGGCGTCTGCTGGGCTCCTTCCAGGACCTTACGCAACGTCCGGACGTGAGGCGGGGCTTCAGTTCTCGCGCGCTTTCGGAGTCCACGCCCCTCTTCTTTCCGCGCGGCGTCTTCAAGATGGCGTCCAACGGCGGGAAAACTCCACGGATGGCGGGAAGAAGGCAGAAGATGGCGCCGGATGGCGGGAAAACTTCGCGGATGGCGGGAAGAAGACAGAAGATGGCGCCGGATGGCGGGAATCTTCACCACTGGTAAGTTTGAACAGTCTTTTTCAGGCACGCAGTACCCGGTGGTTGCGGGCACGAGATCCTGCCGACTACGCCAAATGTTGACGCGCCCCTGGGCCTGTGTCGCGCTGCGTTGCGCACGCGGGAGCTTACCCGGAGCCGGATCTCTTGAGGGTTGTAGTCTCGTGGCGGTGACCCGGTCCGTGCCCAGGGAGTCCAACTGAGCGGCGATGTAACAGCGGTAGATGTAGGACGACTACGCCACCCGTTGAATGCAGCTATGGAGCTGCCGCTGCAGGACAGTCCGCTGAGGCCGGTGGATGGATGGTGCAGCGTAGATGGTATAACCCCCAACGGGAGGGGTATGGCCTCAGGGCAGCAGATGTGGATGATGGGGGTAGCAGGAACCACTCAGAGACGGTGCGGTGTAATTCAGGGTCTTTACTGGTAACAACGATAGACCCTCCCGGAGTACTTGCTAGTGAACGGGGCCTGGTCAGTCCTTGAGCAGATGGGATCTCCCCTGGCCAGGCGGAGTTGTAGGCCTCCCAAACTGACTGTACTCTTCTGGCTACCTTGCTAGAAGCGGATATAAGTAGCCCACGTCCCTGAGTGTACCGTGTGGTGCTCACCCGTATGGCCGGTGACTCGGGGCCTTCTAATGGCTTCCGCTCCACGATGGCGGTGCTGGTCCCACGCGTGTGACCGTGCCTTCGGGTTTCTGGGCCTGAGGACCTGAAATCCCCTGCCGGTCGGCTTCTGCTGCTGGGTAAGAGTTAGTCCCCACAGCCTCGGACTCCGGGTCCGGTAAGAAATCTTCTCAGTCAGGGCGAGCTCTGCAGCTGCCAGCCCCTGACTCCTTGTAACACTGCTCCCACAGAGCTCCTGTTTTTCTTCCCATAACTGCTTCTCTTCTCTGTCTCTACTTCTGGCATGGCCCAGGAGCTGGGCCCAGCCGGAGCCACAGCTCCCTGTCAGCCCTCCTGGCTGAACTCTCCCTCTGAACTCTCTAACCCTGCCTCAGCCCCAGGTTTATACAGGGGAAGTTCTTCCCCTCCCAGGACTGGGCAGGAGGTGTGGCATGCATAGGATTCCTGACCAAGAGACCTCCCACCTGCTCTCAGACATAACATTGTTGTTACTGTGGAAACCAGACCCCTGGGGTGCCACATAAATGTGTGTCCCTTGTTCTCTCTCATTCACTTGAATGGAAGAGAACAAATGATCCAGCGATGCGTATGGGCAGGGCAGATAAGGATCTCCTCTGCAAACATACCATCGCTGGATTGAGCATCACTGGATCACAGGCTCGGGTGCTGCATGGTCCATGCGGTCAGTCAGCGAGCGCTGGCCGACAACATGGTCGCATCCTGTGTGTCTTTTGCTGAATAGGGCTCCGGCACAGGACAACTTCCATGGAAACCCATGTAAACAGTTACATAGGTTTTTATGGAATACCAGCAGGATTGAAGCAGAATTTTTAAAATAAGTATATGAAGAATATACCTATTTTAAAAAGTTCTCTTCAATTAATGGCACTAATGCCCATGTGATCCAACCCCTTTAATGACATTATATTAGTGATGGCAAAAGACATTGGTCCTTGATGGGACACCAAAAAAACAGTCTTTTCCAAAACAGATAATAACAGAAGAAATAAACTGAATCAGTCCATCCAAGCTATGGCACTTAGTTTATCTATCCAATGGGCCCTAAAGACAATTTTAGGCTGCCTTCACACTTTGTGGATTTGCAGCGGAGTTTCCATGCAGATCATCAGCGTGGAAATTCCATGGCATTTACAGAAGCCAACAGTGGCAATGGTTTTTATCCAAAACACATTCTCACTTCGTGGAAAAATTCAGAATCTGACATGAGGTGTGAAATTGGCTTCAGCAGCAGCATGTCAGTATGTGCAGAATATCCGATATGCGAAATTCATTGCAGTCAATGGACGGGTGAATTCCGCAGCAAATTCCTTATCTAAATCCGCCTGGATGCAGATGCGACATTTGACACTGCAGTTTTGCTGCAGACTGTTTGCAGCAGACAGCCCACAGCGAACTCGCCAAGTGTGAAGGTAGCTTTAAAATGTGGCACTGATAATTAGTATCTTGTTGGTATTTTGCATGTTCATTTTGTGTTTGTTAAAGTTTTTACAGCAAATAATATAAAATCTGGTTATTCTGGAAACTATTCTGTTTTATGTCATAAATTGGCACATGTGTAGATTTTTACTAAAAGGTATACAATCATGGGTTAAAACATACCAGAATTTGGCTTCAAATTTAAAGCCAAAGGTAATAGGAAATGAAGAGCCATTTTCGGAGCCAAAAGAGCCGGCTCTTTTTGGTGAGCCGATCCAAAAGAGCCGGCTCACCTAAAAATCGCATTTTACCCATCACTAGATGCAATGCACAAGGTCCTCAGCATTAGTTCTGTGCAGAGCTCGGTGCCGCCTCCATCTTCTCTCACAGAAAGTGACCGGAGCTCAGCAGGAAGAGACTGATGTCAGCCATTCTTTGCTCTCACTAATTCATGCTGCCTCCCCACAGCCTCATTACAGGCTTCGACCATTCCTAGGCCACACTACGGCCTCCACAGCCTCTGATCTCTCCTGAGCTTCATTACAGCCTCCACAATCTCACTACAGATCGGCAGCCATTCCTAGGCCACTCTAAAGCCTCTGACCTCTCCTGAACTTCATTACAGCCTCTGCAGTCTCACCACAGCCTCTGCAGCCTTCAGCCATTCCTAGGCCACAAAGGCCCGGATTGGAAATCTGCCCTAGCAGGCACTTTCCGGCTGAGCCGGTGGCATTATGGGCTGACTGTATCGCTCTTGTGTGATGCGTCATCACTTAGTGCAGCAGACATGATGCACAAGTTCCTCAGCATTAGGCTAAGTGCCCACGATGCAGAAATGTTGCAGATTTTTTCTGCATCTCCTTGGCAGGAAAAACGCATGCGGATTTTACACGCGTTTTTCCCGCCAGGTAGAAGCGTTTGTCAAGCGTTTTTGCATGCATTTCTGCATGCGGATTATCAAGCACTTTTCCAAGCGATTTTAGCATCACTTAGAAAAATGCCTGACAACTTGTTCACACTATATAAATCCATGCAACCGGCATAGATTTATATAGTGTGACCAGGATAATAGTTACAAAAAAAGAATAAAAATGGTCAAAAAAAAACCCATTATACTCACCTTCTGATGGCCCCCGGTCTCCTCAGCGATGCGTCCGGTCTCTTGTATGGTTCTCGGTGGTGTTAAAGGACCTTCCATGACATCATTTAGTCATGTGACAGGTCACGCGACCGCCGACGTCAGCGGTTGCGTGACCTGTCACATGACTAAATGAAGTCATGGAAGGTCCTTTTATACCATCTCTTGCCGTCGGGGAGCCAGGACGCATCGTACAGGAAACCGGGGGACATCGAAAGGTGAGTATAATGTATGTTTTTTATTTTAAATTATTTTTTTTACAGTTTCTATGGTACCCAGGTCTGGATGAGAGTCTCCTCTTCTCCAGACCCGGGTACGATCCGCATACTGAATCACTTAATATCCGTATGTGCACATGTAGTCATGCGGATATCAAGCGTTTCAATGCAAGTCAATGGCGGCAATTACGCTGCGTGTCCGTAAAATTAATGGACATGCTGCATATTTTTCCGCAATGATAATCCGCAGAGGAAATTTCCGCAGCATGTGCACAGCACATGCGGATTATCATTGGGGACCATGGGGCACGTATTACCAAGCGTTTTTAAAGCGTTTTCGCTGAGGAAATTCCGCTGCAAAAACGCTTGAAAAATGCATAGTGGGCACAAAGCCTAAGTTATGTGCAGAGCTCGGTGCCGCCTCCAGCACTGGCTCCGCCTCCATCTTCTCTCACAGCAAGTGACCGCAGCTCAGCAGGAAGAGACTGATGTCAGCCATTCTGTGCTCTCACTAATTCATGCTGCCACCTACTGACACTAGAACTAGGGTTGCTCACTGGGCTGCAGGAGGGACCCCCAGCCCCCACTATTCCTGTGGGAACAAGCTGCCACACTGTCCCCTCAATAACACTAGTACTGGTTAGGAACCTGATGTGTATGATGTCTCCCTATACTCCCATCACCAGAGGCAGTCGGGACCAGGTGAGGGGGAGGGGGTGACAAAGTGTCTGTGCTGGCAGAGGAGACAGCACCACATACATGTGCATCTCACAAAATTAGAATATCATCAAAAAGTTAATTTATTTCAGTTCTTCAATAAAAAAAAACAAAAAGTGAAACTCATATATTATATAGAGTCATTACAAACAGAGTGATCTATTTCAAGTGTTTATTTCTGTTAATGTTGATGATTATGGGTAACAGCTAATGAAAACACAAAAGTCATTATCTCAGTAAACTAGAATAATTAACAAAAAAATACCTGCTAAGGCTCCCTCAGCATTTAAAAAGGTCCCTTAGTCTGTTTCAGTAGGCTCCACAATCATGAAGACTGCTGACTTGACAATGTGGCACCCCAGGGGTCTGGTTTCCACAGTAACGGCAATGTTATGTCTGAGAGCAGGTGGGAGGTCTCTTGGTCAGGGATCCTGTGCATGCCACACCTCCTGCCCAGTCCTGGGAGGGGAAGAACTTCCCCTATATAAACCTAGGGCTGAGGCAGGGTTAGTGAGTAGAGAAGAAGTAGAGACAGAGAAGCAGATATAGGAAAAGAACATCAGGAGCTCTGTGGGAGCAGTGCTACAAGGAGTCAGGGGCTGGCAGCTGCAGAGCTCGCCCTGACTGAGAAGTTATCACCGGACCCAGAGTCCGAGGCTGTGGGGACTAACTCCTATCCAGCAGCAGAAACCGACCGGCAGGGGATTGCAGGTCCTCTGGCCCAGAAACCCGAAGGCACGGTCACACGCGTGGGACCAGCACCACCGTCGTGGAGCGGAAGCTACTAGAAGGCCCCGAGTCACCGGCCATACGGGTGAGCACCACACGGTACACTCAGGGACGTGGGCTACTTATACCCGCCTCTAGCAAGGTAGCCAGAAGAGTACAGTTAGTTTGGGAGGCCTACAACTCCGCCTGGCCAGGGGAGATCCCATCTGCTCAAGGACTGACCAGGCCCCAATCGCTAGCCAGTACTTCGGGAGGGTCTATCTTTGTCACCAGTAAAGACCCTGAACTACACCGTACCGTCTCCGAGTGGTCCCTGCTACCCCCATCATCCACGTCGGCTGCCCTGAGGCCATACCCCTCCCGTTGGGGGTTATACTATCACGCTGCACAATCCTACCACCGGCCTCAGCGGTCTGCCCTGCAGCAGCAGCTCCTTAGCTGTACTCAACGGGTGGCGTAGTCGTCCAACATCTACCGCTAATACAGCGCCACTTAGTCTGACTCCCTGGGCACGGACCGGATCACCGCCACGAGACTACAACCCTCAAGAGATCCGGCTCCGGGTAAGCTCCCGCGTGCGCAACGCAGCGCGACACAGGCCCAGGGGCGCGTCAACAGATGTCCAGAAGGCAGTCACTGACACACTCCACAGGTCCCAGAGTTCCAATTTTCATTTGGAAATCAAGGACCCAGAGTCTGGAGGGAGAGTGGAGAGGCCACAATCCAAGCTGCTTGAGGTCTAGTGTGAAGTTTCCACAATCAGTGATGGTTTGGGGATCCATGTCATCTACTGGTGTAGGTCCACTGTGTTTTATTAAAACCAAAGTCAGCTCAGCCGTCTACCAGGATATTTTAGAGCACTTCATGCTTCCCTCTGCCGACAAGCTTTTTGGAGATGGAAATTTCGTTCTCCAGCAGGACTTGGCCCCTGTCCACATTGCCAAAAGTACCAATACCTGGTTTACAAACAACAGTATCACTGTGCTTGATTGGCCAGCAAACTCGCCTGACCTTAACCCCATAGAGAATCTATGGGGTATTGTCAAGAGGAAGATTAGAGACACCAGACCCAACAATGCAGACAAGCTGAAGGCTGACATCAAAGCAACCTGGGCTTCCATAACACCTCAGCAGTGCCACAGGCTGATCGCCTCCATGCCACGCCACATTGATGCAGTAACTGATGCAAAAGGAGCCTCGACCAAGTATTGAGTGCATTTACTGAACATACATTTCAGTAGGCCAACATTTTGGATTTTAAAAACATTTTTAAATCTGGTGTTATAAAGTATTCTAATTTACTGAGATAATGACTTTTGTGTTTTCATTGGCTGTAAGCCATAATCATCAACATTAATAGAAATAAACACTTGAAATAGATCACTCTGTAATGACTCTATATAATATATGAGTTTCACTTTTTGTATTGAAGAACTTAAATAAATTAACTTTTTGATGATATTCTAATTTAGTGAGATGCACCTGAAGTCTGCTGTGCAGGGCAATCGTCCTACTGACTTCTGTCCCGGCTGTCTGCTGTCCTGGGAAGGGGCAGTTGGTGAAGGCCCTGCATAGGTGTATATAATAGTGTGAGTGTAATAGTGTACAGTGTGTAATATATAGTGTAATAGTGTAAAGTATGTGTTTTCTTGTTTGTAAATGAGTGTGTATGGATATACTGCATATGATCCTTGTATCTGCAGTATAGTGTATATAATGTATAGCGTACAGTATGTGTTTTCCTGTTCATGCATAAGTGTGTGAGCCTATACTGCCTATGATTCTAGGGAATGTGTGATCAGTAGTGTTGAGCATTCCGATACTGAAATATCGGGTATCGGCCGATATTCGCGGTATCGGAATTCCGATACTTAATTCCGATACTATTGCAATATCGTATACCGGAATCGGAAGTTCCCATAATGCAATGAGACATTTTCATTTTATTTAGCCAATGAGGATCCTAAGAAGTGTGGGCACATCCTGTTAGGCATGTAGGCATCTTAACTAATGGCATGGCTGTGATTGGCTGCTGAAATGATGTCATGATGCACTATAAAAGCCACCGCCGCCATTTTGAGCTCACTCTGCTGTGAATTCAGTTAGGGATAGGACGCTGTTGTTCTGAGGGACAGGTTTAGCTACCTATTTGGTCTATTCTGCTTTACCCAAGCTACTTTATAAATCGCTGTGCCTTGCAGTGCTAGTGCACAGTTCCCTGTGCTGTTCACCGCTATCTGCAAGGTCTGTGTGTGTGAGTGCAGCTCACCCTGTAGTGTGTGCTTCAGCCAAGTCTGGTTGTAGTGCACTCAGTGTGTGTCACTGCCTCATACATTGTCCTTTTTTGCCAATTCATAATTTTTCCTGATATCTCCTATTAGTGTGGTGGTTCCATCTGTATTCAGCTAAATTGGTTCCAAACACACTATATAGGAGTAGATAGAGAAATTTTTTTCCGTCTTGCAGCACTAGTGCACAGTGCTCTGCATCTGTACTGTTCACCGCTGTCTGCAAGGTCTGGTGTGTGAGTGCAGCTCACCCTGTAGTGTGTGCTTCAACCCCGTCTGGTTGTAGTGCACTCAGTGTGTGTCACTGCCTCATACATTGTCCTTTATTGCCAATTCATAATTTTTCCTGATATCTCCTATTAGTGTGGTGGTTCCATCTGTATTCAGCTAAATTGGTTCCAAACACACTATATAGGAGTAGATAGAGAAATTTTTTTCCGTCTTGCAGCACTAGTGCACAGTGCTCTGCATCTGTACTGTTCACCGCTGTCTGCAAGGTCTGGTGTGTGAGTGCAGCTCACCCTGTAGTGTGTGCTTCAACCCCGTCTGGTTGTAGTGCACTCAGTGTGTGTCACTGCCTCATACATTGTCCTTTATTGCCAATTCATAATTTTTCCTGATATCTCCTATTAGTGTGGTGGTTCCATCTGTATTCAGCTAAATTGGTTCCAAACACACTATATAGGAGTAGATAGAGAATTTTTTTTCCGTCTTGCAGCACTAGTGCACAGTGCTCTGCATCTGTACTGTTCACCGCTGTCTGCAAGGTCTGGTGTGTGAGTGCAGCTCACCCTGTAGTGTGTGCTTCAACCCCGTCTGGTTGTAGTGCACTCAGTGTGTGTCACTGCCTCATACATTGTCCTTTATTGCCAATTCATAATTTTTCCTGATATCTCCTATTAGTGTGGTGGTTCCATCCATATTCAGCTAAATTGATTCCAAACACACTATATAGGAGTAGATAGAGGAGCCTTTCTGCAGCATTGGGCCCTGCAGCCCCAGCCAGATTAGTATTAGCCTATTTTTTGCAGCCTCATCTATTGCATTGTAGGTTACCTTCCTACATTGTAATAGCTACAAAAAGTTTGTGATACTATCGTTATTACATCTTTAGGCACATCCAGTGTCTTTTTGTGACAAAAAAAACCTAAATAAAGTTCACCAAACACTCCACTTTACAGTTGTGTAGGCCACATTAGCTCATATTAAAGTCTAGTCCACACTTTATAAAATTAGTGTTTCTTATACCTGTTAGCAGCTGTTCAGGAATAAGCACACTAAGCCCTTAGTACTTTTCTGCCTATCTTTATCAGTCTACCAAGATGAAGAAGGCAGGGAGTAAGGCATGTGGTCGTGGTCGTGGGCGTGGGCGTGGAGTTTCTGCAGGGAGAGGACGTGAGGATTCTGTGCCTGCAGGGAGAGGACGTGGGGATTCTGTGCCTGCTGCGGGCACCAGTGACTCAGCATCCCCCAGTTTTACCAGGGAACAGTCCTTTATGCGCAGCTTTGTAGGAGCTAGCCGTACCCCACTGCTGCGCGAGGACCAAATTGAAGCCGTTGTCGGATGGATGGCAGCTAACGCATCGACTTCAATTAGTTCCAGATCCTCTCAGGTCCTGAGCACTGAAGAGCACCCATCTGTCTCTTCACCACCTGCCAAATTGCCCAGGCAGTCAGAGAGCCCTGGACAGGAGCCATCTCTACTTCTGTTCTCTGAATCTCTTGGCTTGGAAAGAGGGGGCCAGCCAAGCAGAATTCGAGAATTTGAAGAAGAGGTAGTATGCAGTGATGCGCAACCGTTTTGTCTCTCTGAATCTGAAGAGGCGGGTGGGCCAGTGCCTATGGTCAGCAGCACACCTCAGTACGCATCTGATGATGAGACTCAGGTGCCACTTTCTGGTGCGTACTGTGCTGTCGAGACTACCCAGGAGAAGCAGTTGTTTGAAGAGGGTGGTGTAGATGATGAGGTCCTTGACCCATCATGGCGTGAGGGACAGGAAGGTGGTGGGAGCAGCTCTGAGGAAGAGATTCCCCGAACGGCCCAAAAAGGAGGGAGAGGGAGGGGGCAGACTTGGTTGCCTGTAGCCTCCACTTCGGCACCCATTAGGAGCATGGCTCTTCCAAAATCCAAAGCGGGCGCTCCCAAGACTTGCAGTGCCTGGTCCTTTTTTGACACAGTTGCAGATGACATTTGCTTTGTCAAATGCAAGCTGTGTAATCAGAAGGTGAAAAGAGGGAAAAGTGTCAGCAACCTCAATACCACAAATATGTGGAAACATGTGCGGACCAAGCACGTGGTGGAGTTACACAAACACACTGAAGACCTAGGCCAACCTACAGCGCCACCTACCACCTCTTCAGCTCGTGTTGTAGCCTCTTCCTCCAGCTCACACACAGCTGGTTCGGCTTCCTCACAGGATCGCCATGGAAGAATCTCTGGCACTGTTGTACAGAGACACAGTGTAATTCCACCCACAGCACCACTTTCCCAGTCATCCTCACACTCCCAGGCCAGTCTACAGCCATCGTTAGCACAGGCATGGGAGAAAAGGCGCCCATACTCGGCAAACCACCCCCGAGCACAGGCTCTGAATGCTGGCATTGCTAAACTACTGGCCCTTGAAATGCTATCATTCAGGCTGGTGGAGACTGACACATTCCGTAACTTTATGGCATTGGCAGTCCCACAATACAACGTGCCCAGCCGCTTTTATTTCAGCAGGCAAGCCGTCCCTGCCCTGCAACATCATGTGGAGGGAAAAATTAAACATGCGCTACAAAACGCCGTCAGTAGCAAGGTCCACCTGACCACTGATGCGTGGACCAGTAAGCATGGACAGGGACGATACCTTTCCCTCACTGCCCATTGGGTAAATGTTGTGGAGCCGGGTACAGATCTTGAGAGTGGCGCTGTACGTGTTCTGCCAACTCCAAGGATTGCAGGAATCCAGTCTGTACACATTGACTCCTCCTCATACTCCAGTTCCTCTGAATCAGCGCTGCAGGAGCCGTCACGGTCTACCTCCACATCGACCCGTGAACGGTTACCTGTTATGATGACCGATATGAGCACAGCCGTGGCCAAACGTCAACAGGCCGTATTAAAATTAATTTCTTTGGGGAATCGAAGCCACACAGCGCAGGAGCTCTGGAATGCCATCAAGCAGCAGAGTGACGTGTGGTTTGTGCCAGCGAATCTCCAGCCAGGCATGGTAGTGTGTGACAATGGCCGAAATCTGGTGGCAGCTCTGGGCCTAGGCAACCTCACTCACATCCCATGTCTGGCACATGTGCTCAACTTGGTCGTGCAGAGTTTTTTGAGGGACTATCCGGATCTTGATGCACTGCTTCACAAGGTCCGCATAGAGTGCGCTCACTTGCGGCGTTCCAGCAATGCAAGATCACGCATTGCAGCTCTGCAGCGCCGATTATGTCTTCCGGAACATCGCATCATATGTGACCTACCCACCAGGTGGAATTCAACGTTACATATGTTGGAGAGGTTGTGTGAGCAGCAGGCAGCAGTAATGGAGTACCAGCTGCAGCAGGCGCAAACAAGTCGCAGTGCGCGCCGTTCACACTTCACCACCACTGAGTGGGCCTCTATGAAGGACATTTGCCACGTTTTGCGTGCCTTCGATTATTCCACGCGGATGGCGAGTGCAGATGATGCACTAGTCAGCATGACTATCCCCCTTATCTGCCTGCTTGAAAAAACACTGCAAGCACTAAGGGACGAGGTTTTGGAAGAGGTGGAGGATGAGGAGTCACAAATGCCATCTGCTTCTCTACAGTCTGCGCAACGTGGTTCCTCACAAAGGCCTAGGCAGGGGACACTTTGTGAGGAGGATGAGGAGGAGTCAATGGATGAGGAAGACATCTGTCCAGAGGAGGGAGGTACACAATGCTCTAGTAGTCAGTATCTAGAGCGAGGGTGGGGTGATGCAGAGCAGGCAGAGATCACGCCTCAAGCAGGGGACAGCGTTTCTTGGCCAGTTGGCAGTCTGCAGCACATGGTTGATTTCATGCTGCAGTGCCTCAGAAACGACCGCCGCATCGCCCACATTCTCAACACGGCTGATTATTGGGTGTCCACCCTCCTAGATCCTCGCTACCGGGACAACTTACAAAGCCTCATAACACCATTGAACCGGGAGCGTAAAATGCGGGAGTACCAAGACGCACTGGTGCATTCCATCATGTTCTCCATTCCAACCGAGAGCAGTGCTGCTAGTGCTTTACAAAGCAGCTCAGTGCGTCGAGGCAGTGGAGGAAGCTCTGCACAAAGAGGGAGCAGAAGCAGCGCCTCAGCACAAGGCAAGACCAGTATGGCCGAAATGTGGCAAAGTTTTGTGTCCCCGCCGCCACAAATGTCTACACCATCACAGACAGCTCCAGTCAGCAGGAGGCAACGTTTCCGTCAGATGGTGACAGACTACATGTCTTGCCCTCTTAGTGTACTCCCAGACGGCTCTTCTCCCTTCAAGTTTTGGGTCTGTAAGCTGGATACATGGCCAGAGCTTAGTCAGTATGCACTGGAGGTGCTAGCTTGCCCTGCTGCTAGTGTATTATCGGAACGCGTCTTTAGTGCCGCAGGTGGTGTACTAACAGACCGTCGCATGCGACTATCCTCCGATAACGTTGACCGGCTTACTTTTCTCAAAATGAACAAGGCCTGGATCTCTCATGAATTTGCCAGTCCTCTTCCAGAATAAATAATTGGTTGGCAACAGTATCCAGGTCTCCTGTTCTGTTCATGTTTCTACCACCTGAACTGTAATCCCTGAGCTCCAACACCGCCAGTTGGCGCTCGGAAGTGCCGTCTGCACAGTCAACACTTGCTGCCGTGTTATTGGGGTTCAGTAACGTCAGCTGTTCTCCTGCTGTGCGGACGGCAATTTCTCCTGATTTGTCCACATCCACTGTACTACACATTTTAAAGTTGCTCCAATTACTCCTCTGGCTCCTCTGTTTTCATTCTTATCCCTGGGCTCCAGCACCGCCAGTTGGCGCTCGGAAGTGCTGTCTGCACAGTCAACACTTGCTACCATGTTATTGGGGTTCAGTAACGTCAGCTGTTCCCCTGCTGTGCGGACGGCAATTTCTCCTGCTCTGTCCACATTCTCACTACTACAGATTTTAAAGTTGCTCCAATTACACCTCTGGCTCCTCTGTTTTCAGTATTATCCCTGAGCTCCAACACCGCCAGTTGGCGCATGGAAGTGCCGTCTGCACAGTCAACACTTGCTGCCGTGTTATTGGGGTTCAGTAACGTCAGCTGTTCTCCTGCTGTGCGGACGGCAATTTCTCCTGCTTTGTCCACATCCACTGTACTACACATTTTAAAGTTGCTCGAATTACACCTCTGGCTCCTCTGTTTTCATTCTTATCCCTGGGCTCCAGCACCGCCAGTTGGCGCTCGGAAGTGCCGTCTGCACAGTCAACACTTGCTGCCGTGTTATTGGGGTTCAGTAACGTCAGCTGTTCCCCTGCTGTGCGGACGGCAATTTCTCCTGCTCTGTCCACATTCTCACTACTACAGATTTTAAAGTTGCTCCAATTACACCTCTGGCTCCTCTGTTTTCATTCTTATCCCTGGGCTCCAGCACCGCCAGTTGGCGCTCGGAAGTGCTGTCTGCACAGTCAACACTTGCTACCATGTTATTGGGGTTCAGTAACGTCAGCTGTTCCCCTGCTGTGCGGACGGCAATTTCTCCTGCTCTGTCCACATTCTCACTACTACAGATTTTAAAGTTGCTCCAATTACACCTCTGGCTCCTCTGTTTTCATTCTTATCCCTGGGCTCCAGCACCGCCAGTTGGCGCTCGGAAGTGCCGTCTGCACAGTCAACACTTGCTGCCGTGTTATTGGGGTTCAGTAACGTCAGCTGTTCTCCTGCTGTGCGGACGGCAATTTCTCCTGATTTGTCCACATCCACTGTACTACACATTTTAAAGTTGCTCCAATTACTCCTCTGGCTCCTCTGTTTTCATTCTTATCCCTGGGCTCCAGCACCGCCAGTTGGCGCTCGGAAGTGCTGTCTGCACAGTCAACACTTGCTACCATGTTATTGGGGTTCAGTAACGTCAGCTGTTCCCCTGCTGTGCGGACGGCAATTTCTCCTGCTCTGTCCACATTCTCACTACTACAGATTTTAAAGTTGCTCCAATTACACCTCTGGCTCCTCTGTTTTCAGTATTATCCCTGAGCTCCAACACCGCCAGTTGGCGCACGGAAGTGCCGTCTGCACAGTCAACACTTGCTGCCGTGTTATTGGGGTTCAGTAACGTCAGCTGTTCTCCTGCTGTGCGGACGGCAATTTCTCCTGCTTTGTCCAAATCCACTGTACTACACATTTTAAAGTTGCTCGAATTACACCTCTGGCTCCTCTGTTTTCATTCTTATCCCTGGGCTCCAGCACCGCCAGTTGGCGCTCGGAAGTGCCGTCTGCACAGTCAACACTTGCTGCCGTGTTATTGGGGTTCAGTAACGTCAGCTGTTCTCCTGCTGTGCGGACGGCAATTTCTCCTGCTTTGTCCACATCCACTGTACTACACATTTTAAAGTTGCTCGAATTACACCTCTGGCTCCTCTGTTTTCATTCTTATCCCTGGGCTCCAGCACCGCCAGTTGGCGCTCGGAAGTGCCGTCTGCACAGTCAACACTTGCTACCATGTTATTGGGGTTCAGTAACGTCAGCTGTTCCCCTGCTGTGTTCACGGCAATTTCTCCTGCTTTGTCCATATTCACTGTGCTACTTATTTAAAACTTGCTCCAATTACACCTCTGGCTCCTCCGTTTTTAGTATTTACCCTGGGCTCCAACACCGCCAGTTGGCGCTCGGAAGTGCTGTCTGCACAGTCAACACTTGCTGCCGTGTTATTGGGGTTCAGTAACGTCAGCTGTTCTCCTGCTGTGCGGACGGCAATTTCTCCTGCTTTGTCCACATCCACTGTACTACACATTTTAAAGTTGCTCGAATTACACCTCTGGCTCCTCTGTTTTCATTCTTATCCCTGGGCTCCAGCACCGCCAGTTGGCGCTCGGAAGTGCCGTCTGCACAGTCAACACTTGCTGCGGTGTTATTGGGGTTCGGTAACGTCAGCTGTTCCCCTGCTGTGTTCACGGCAATTTCTCCTGCTCTGTCCATATTCACTGTGCTACTTATTTAAAACTTGCTCCAATTACACCTCTGGCTCCTCCGTTTTTAGTATTTACCCTGGGCTCCAATACCGCTAGTTGCTGCTCAGAAGTGCCGTCTGCACAGTCAACGCTTGCTCCAGTGTTATTGGGATTCAGTAACGTCAGCTGATCCCCAGCTGTGTGTCCGGCAAATTCTCCTGCTTTGTCCACATCCACTGTAGTACGGATTTAAAACCTCCTCCAAATACACCTCTGGCTCTTCTGTTTTTAGTATTTACCCTGGGCTCCAGCACCGCCAGCTGGTTCTCGGCAGTTCCATTGGCTCTTGTACCTTCTGCTACCCATCCGGGTTCCAGTACCGTCAGCTGGTTCTCGGCAGTGTCTTTGGCACGGGTACTCCCTCCTGCCCAGCCTGGTTCCAGCACGCCAGCTGTTTCCGGGTAGTGTCAACGTCACTTTGCCTCCAATGCGTTGTCCTGTCGTGTTGCGGTCGGGTTAGCCGACTCTATGGTGCCTGCAGTTTAGGTGACTCCTATGTGGGCTGCGGGATCTGGCAATGAAGGCTGGTTCCATAGTGCCAATAGGACAAGCACCCTCTGTAGGACTGTGGGTTTTGGTAACTGCGGCCGGCTCGCGGCCTTGAACTTTTTTTTTACATGGGTACCTTCTGCTACCCATCCGGGTTCCAGTACCGTCAGCTGGTTCTCGGCAGTGCCTTTGGATTAGGTGCCTCCTTCTCGGTATCCAAGTTCCACCAACGTCTGCTGGTCCTTGGTAGTGCTTTCTGGCACAGGTACCTCCTGCTTAGTAACCGAGTTCCAGTAACATCAGCTGGTCCTCGGTAGTTCCATTGGCTCTTGTACCTTCTGCTACCCATCCGGGTTCCAGTACCGTCAGCTGGTCCTCGGTAGTTCCATTTGCTCTTGTATCTTCTGCTACCCATCCGGGTTCCAGTACCGTCAGCTGGTCCTCGGTAGTTCCATTTGCTCTTGTATCTTCTGCTACCCATCCGGGTTCCAGTACCGTCAGCTGGTTCTCGGCAGTGCCTTTGGATTAGGTGCCTCCTTCTCGGTATCCAAGTTCCACCAACGTCTGCTGGTCCTTGGTAGTGCTTTCTGGCACAGGTACCTCCTGCTTAGTAACCGAGTTCCAGTAACATCAGCTGGTCCTCGGTAGTTCCATTGGCTCTTGTACCTTCTGCTACCCATCCGGGTTCCAGTACCGTCAGCTGGTCCTCGGTAGTTCCATTTGCTCTTGTATCTTCTGCTACCCATCCGGGTTCCAGTACCGTCAGCTGGTTCTCGGCAGTGTCTTTGGCACGGGTACTCCCTCCTGCCCAGCCTGGTTCCAGCACGCCAGCTGTTTCCGGGTAGTGTCAACGTCACTTTGCCTCCAATGCGTTGTCCTGTCGTGTTGCGGTCGGGTTAGCCGACTCTATGGTGCCTGCAGTTTAGGTGACTCCTATGTGGGCTGCGGGATCTGGCAATGAAGGCTGGTTCCATAGTGCCAATAGGACAAGCACCCTCTGTAGGACTGTGGGTTTTGGTAACTGCGGCCGGCTCGCGGCCTTGAACTTTTTTTTTACATGGGTACCTTCTGCTACCCATCCGGGTTCCAGTACCGTCAGCTGGTTCTCGGCAGTGCCTTTGGATTAGGTGCCTCCTTCTCGGTATCCAAGTTCCACCAACGTCTGCTGGTCCTTGGTAGTGCTTTCTGGCACAGGTACCTCCTGCTTAGTAACCGAGTTCCAGTAACATCAGCTGGTCCTCGGTAGTTCCATTGGCTCTTGTACCTTCTGCTACCCATCCGGGTTCCAGTACCATCAGCTGGTCCTCGGTAGTTCCATTTGCTCTTGTATCTTCTGCTACCCATCCGGGTTCCAGTACCGTCAGCTGGTTCTCGGCAGTGTCTTTGGCACGGGTACTCCCTCCTGCCCAGCCTGGTTCCAGCACGCCAGCTGTTTCCGGGTAGTGTCAACGTCACTTTGCCTCCAATGCGTTGTCCTGTCGTGTTGCGGTCGGGTTAGCCGACTCTATGGTGCCTGCAGTTTAGGTGACTCCTATGTGGGCTGCGGGATCTGGCAATGAAGGCTGGTTCCATAGTGCCAATAGGACAAGCACCCTCTGTAGGACTGTGGGTTTTGGTAACTGCGGCCGGCTCGCGGCCTTGAACTTTTTTTTTACATGGGTACCTTCTGCTACCCATCCGGGTTCCAGTACCGTCAGCTGGTTCTCGGCAGTGCCTTTGGATTAGGTGCCTCCTTCTCGGTATCCAAGTTCCACCAACGTCTGCTGGTCCTTGGTAGTGCTTTCTGGCACAGGTACCTCCTGCTTAGTAACCGAGTTCCAGTAACATCAGCTGGTCCTCGGTAGTTCCATTGGCTCTTGTACCTTCTGCTACCCATCCGGGTTCCAGTACCGTCAGCTGGTCCTCGGTAGTTCCATTTGCTCTTGTATCTTCTGCTACCCATCCGGGTTCCAGTACCGTCAGCTGGTTCTCGGCAGTGTCTTTGGCACGGGTACTCCCTCCTGCCCAGCCTGGTTCCAGCACGCCAGCTGTTTCCGGGTAGTGTCAACGTCACTTTGCCTCCAATGCGTTGTCCTGTCGTGTTGCGGTCGGGTTAGCCGACTCTATGGTGCCTGCAGTTTAGGTGACTCCTATGTGGGCTGCGGGATCTGGCAATGAAGGCTGGTTCCATAGTGCCAATAGGACAAGCACCCTCTGTAGGACTGTGGGTTTTGGTAACTGCGGCCGGCTCGCGGCCTTGAACTTTTTTTTTACATGGGTACCTTCTGCTACCCATCCGGGTTCCAGTACCGTCAGCTGGTTCTCGGCAGTGCCTTTGGATTAGGTGCCTCCTTCTCGGTATCCAAGTTCCACCAACGTCTGCTGGTCCTTGGTAGTGCTTTCTGGCACAGGTACCTCCTGCTTAGTAACCGAGTTCCAGTAACATCAGCTGGTCCTCGGTAGTTCCATTGGCTCTTGTACCTTCTGCTACCCATCCGGGTTCCAGTACCGTCAGCTGGTCCTCGGTAGTTCCATTTGCTCTTGTATCTTCTGCTACCCATCCGGGTTCCAGTACCGTCAGCTGGTTCTCGGCAGTGTCTTTGGCACGGGTACTCCCTCCTG
The DNA here is from genome assembly GCF_046119375.1 of Phyllobates terribilis. Lineage (NCBI taxonomy): Eukaryota > Metazoa > Chordata > Amphibia > Anura > Dendrobatidae > Phyllobates > Phyllobates terribilis. The sequence continues at coordinate 85,081,623 of NW_027362768.1, read as the reverse complement.
CCCAGCCTGGTTCCAGCACGCCAGCTGTTTCCGGGTAGTGTCAACGTCACTTTGCCTCCAATGCGTTGTCCTGTCGTGTTGCGGTCGGGTTAGCCGACTCTATGGTGCCTGCAGTTTAGGTGACTCCTATGTGGGCTGCGGGATCTGGCAATGAAGGCTGGTTCCATAGTGCCAATAGGACAAGCACCCTCTGTAGGACTGTGGGTTTTGGTAACTGCGGCCGGCTCGCGGCCTTGAACTTTTTTTTTACATGGGTACCTTCTGCTACCCATCCGGGTTCCAGTACCGTCAGCTGGTTCTCGGCAGTGCCTTTGGATTAGGTGCCTCCTTCTCGGTATCCAAGTTCCACCAACGTCTGCTGGTCCTTGGTAGTGCTTTCTGGCACAGGTACCTCCTGCTTAGTAACCGAGTTCCAGTAACATCAGCTGGTCCTCGGTAGTTCCATTGGCTCTTGTACCTTCTGCTACCCATCCGGGTTCCAGTAACATCAGCTGGTCCTCGGTAGTTCCATTGGCTCTTGTACCTTCTGCTACCCATCCGGGTTCCAGTACCGTCAGCTGGTTCTCGGCAGTGCCTTTGGATTAGGTGCCTCCTTCTCGGTATCCAAGTTCCACCAACGTCTGCTGGTCCTTGGTAGTGCTTTCTGGCACAGGTACCTCCTGCTTAGTAACCGAGTTCCAGTAACATCAGCTGGTCCTCGGTAGTTCCATTGGCTCTTGTACCTTCTGCTATCCATCCGGGTTCCAGTACCGTCAGCTGGTCCTCGGTAGTTCCTCAGCTTTCTTGTACCTTCTGCTACATTTCCAAGTTCAAGCTTTTTGAAATGGTTCTTGGTAATCACTCTGGATCTCCCTGACGAGGACCCTGAAGACGAGGACCCTGAAGACCAACCCTAAGAAGACGAGGACCCCGAAGACAATGACCCTGAAGACGAGGACCCTGAAGACCACCCCGAAGAAGACGAGGACCCTGAAGACCACCCCGAAGAAGACGAGGACCCTGAAGACCACCCCGAAGAAGACGAGGACCCCGAAGACGAGGACCCAGAAGACCAACCCGAAGAAGACGAGGACCCCGAAGACGAGGACCCCCGAAGACGACGACCCTGAAGACCACCCCGAAGAAGACCAAGAAGATGACCCTGAAGAAGTTGACCAAGAAGACAAAGAAGAGAAGACAAGCACCAAGATACAGAAAAACAAGAGACAGAAAACCAAGAAGCAGAAATACAAGAAGCTGCAGAACAAAAAGCGGAAGAACATTAAGCATAAGACTAAAAATCAGAGCAAAAGATAATATCTAAATTATAAGCAGAAGATGACTAAGCAGTGTATGGGGGTGAGTCCGTTCCTCCTCGTGGTGCCCCTGGAAAAGACCTGCTGCTGCAGGCCAAACTGAACGCGGACAAATCCTGTTGTAAATCTTTTGTGACGGGCAGAACGAAAGGTGTAATGTCCAACCTTTTATAGATAACAACTACAGGAATGCCTGTCACAAATAAGAATATGATGAAGAAGAAGAATATGAAGAAGATGAAGAAGTAGAATATGAAGAATGTAAAAAAAAGAATAATACGAAGAAGGTGAAGAAGAAGAAGGTGAAGAAGAAGTGGATGAAAAAGATGCTGAGGATGATGAAGGAGAAAGTGTGGGAGAAGTAAAAAAGAAGGTGAAGAGCATGGAAGTAGTGAAACATAAATATCTGACAAAATATAAAAATACTTAACATAGTTAATATTTCCGTAACTCAGAACATAATAAAAAAATATTAATTCCTGCTATTCCATTTGACTGGGCTAAACCTCTATGCCTTTATTGTCTCCCCCACCTCCCCCAATACATTCTACATTATTCTTAGTTGTTTTCCTTCATGTAGAAATAACCTACAAGGAAAGAAAGGGTTTATTTTAATTCCGATATTTATGTCCCATTGACTTGCATTGGTTTCCGGTATCGGAATCGGCGATATCCGATACTTTTTCGGTATCGGTCCGATCCAATCCGATCCGATATTTCCCGATATCGGAAGGTATTGCTCAACACTAGTGATCAGACCTTACCTAGCAGACTCCCATTAGACCACTGCTGGAATAGACCCCCCTGATAAATCATCCCCTGCAGGGTGCTGGTATATGTGATGCTGTCAGTGTACAGTGAATGTAGCCCGGCCATGTCTGTAGATGAGCGCTGCGCTCTGTACCCTAGTGCCCAGCACACAATGCATGTCTGTATGTTGCTCAATTATCGCCCTCTCTGAGCCTTATCTTTAATAACAATGTGTGAGCAGACGTCAGATTCCTGTATACGTACTGTATACAGTATATAAATGAGCATTTTACAGTAGCTGCAAAATAAATGAGGCTTCTAAAATCTCATTCACACCCAATTTTTTTCCTTGTGTTCTTGAGCCATTGTGCTTTCTGCAGCATGTCAATTCTTTCAGTGTTTTTGCTGCATTTTTTTTACCTTTCAGATGAATGCATCAGAAATGCACATAATGAGCGCAGCATTTTTCCTGCCAACACTGCATTGTTTTAGCAGAAAAATTACATCCAAAAAAGCACTGTGTAAACAACTTAAGGGCACTGCCATGATTCAGTAGTTCTGCATTCATATATTTATCATTACGGTCATCATATGATGGACATAATAGTCCACGCAGTGGTGACAGCGGTTATTTCACTACATGTAGGTTTAGTGATGAGTCTGTGTTCAGGGTCCGCGCTGATAGTCACGTCGGTTCTGTGTGTTTTTTTTTTATTTTCTCAAACTATTACAGACATGTTGATCGATACCATTGTGAGTTTTTTTTGTTGAGAAAGAACTTTGTTAACAATAAATATCAAAGTATTTCTTCTGTGATTGTCTTTTGTGCACATATTGGATATCAGGAAGTTCTGATACCTTACATATAATGTCTGTGGACCCTTTGTTGTGCAGTTCCTCTGTTGCTACTCCTGGAAATGTGTGTGTAGCGCCTGGTCTAAGCAGAGACATAACTAACTAATGTTACCTACAGGGCTACAGCTGCTGTAAAAAGCAATTTAGTGCGTGCCATCCAATTCTTAGAACTGCAGCTGTTGCTTGATTATTAAAATCAGTCGCATTGCAAAAATCTGTATCCAAGGCCTAATTGATAACTAGGGATTACCATTCCCCTTCTAAGTAAGATGTGTCCGTACACAGTCTGATGCTATCAGCAATGATTAGGCAAGGTTAGAGTGGGTAGGGACACACAGATGAATGCTAAGGGCTCGCTCTCACTTCCGATTAAATCAGACAAATGCAATCCGATAAAAAATCGGATTGCATTCGGACCAATTTAATCCTATGATGGTGTGCTTAGTGGCGTTTTATTTTTCCAGCTCCGATTGGATCGCGATCGGACTGAAAGAAAAGCGCAGCATGCTCGATCCGGATCGCATGCATCCATATAAGCCTATGAGAACGTGTGAAACATCACACTGCACTCGGATATCACCCGAGTGCAGTACGTTTCCTGTCGACGCCAGCAACAGAGGAGATGGAGAAATTACTTTCTCCGTCCCCTCTGCAGCTGAGCTGTGATCCTCTCTGTGCAAAAGGATCGGAGGATCAGAGCTCAGCACTCTGACACTCTGCTCCCACTCGCAGCAGAGCAGGAGCCGAATGTCATTAGTATATCGCATCAGATACCATACGCTAGTGGGACCCCCTAACAGTTATTTGTCAGTTTATTCATATATTTCCAGGAGGAATAACAGAGGAATGACACAATGCAAAAAAAATAAGCTCCATAACTGTTTACAAGTGAAGCCAGCAGAAAGGTCCTTGTTATTTCTCCCAGGAACTGTCTGGTCAGTGCTGTAGACTCTTATAAAGTCCGGAGCTTAGTAATCCTCTGCTGAATGCCTGCACAGACCTGGTATGTGAGCACTATATGGTCGATATACGTGGTTATATTAGTGTATACTTATCTCTGACTAAAGTACAAGTTTATATCTGTCCTTCACTGTGTAATTAGAGAGTTTGTCCCATCAGGGACATTTATGGCATATTGTTAGGATATATCATCTATGTTCTATACCAGAGTTTTCGGAGTTCCTACAGAAATGAATGGAGAGAGCTGCACATGCGCTATCACCGTTCCTTTTCTGGAAGCCACTGCTGCGTCCCCATTCTTTCTGTTCAGCAGTGGAGATGAGCAAACTTATTCGGAAAACATTCGCCAATCTCAAAGTCGGCACAAACATTGCAAATTCAGATCTGTGTTCGAACCCTCGAGCACTTTCCTCAAAATCGGCAAAATTCAGCCAAAGTTCAGTAAATGATCGCGTTTCCAATACTGCTTTTGTTAGGACTTTGGCTAGAATAATGGTGCTATATGACAAGCGGGGGGACGTGTTTGATGAGGGGAGGTGTTGGGAGAGGTCAGAGGAGAGGCAGATTGTTATTCTTAATTTTTTTTTTTTCTTAACTTAATGTGCGGAGATTCTGGCAGCCAATCAGGGAGTACAAACCATCCACAACGTTCAGACACAAGAGCTTGTGTCATTGGCTGCCGAAGTCACATGTCCCTCTCCATATAAAGAGCGGACATGTTGTTTTGGCACCATTTTGTCAGTGTAACAGTGCAGAGAGGCGACTCCTGATGCTGTTACTGGATAGTGAGATAGTTAGCTAGGCGGTTGATTGTCAGTCAGCTAGTTCAGATAGATGGGATCCTGTGTGGCTCTGAAATCGACCTTCCAGCAGATCAATCGTTTTTCTCCACGGCAGAGGTGAGATGCAGCTGGAGCCGGGGCCTGTACCTGTGCTGGAGTGGCTGGTGTCGGGTGGTGAACCAGAGGAGCCGGGGCCTGTGCCGGGCTGTGAGTGGCGTCCGGCGGTGAGGAATAGGAGCCAAGGCCTCTGACAGGCTGTGAGCAGTATCCGGCGGTGCGGCAAAGCAGCGTGCGGCCATCTTCCTGAGGTCATGATCCATGGGAAAATGGCCGCCTGAGCCGGCGCATGCGCCGACCGGGAGCTCCGGCGGCCATTTTCCTGTAGATTACGGCCTCAGGAGGATGGCCGCGGCCACCGGAAGCCGCACACGCTGCTCTGCCGCATCGCCGAACACCGCTCACAGCCCGGCACAGGCCCCAGCTCCTCTGCTTCACTGCCGGACACCGCTCACAGGTCCAGGCCCCAGCAAGTCCATAGGCCCCAGGCAGGTGCACAGGCCCCAGCAAGTCCACAGGCCCCAGGCAGGTGCACAGGCCCCAGCAAGTCCACAGGCCCCAGACAGGCCCCAGCAAATCCACAGGCCCCAGCAAGTCCACAGGCCCCAGCCGGTCCACAGGCCCCAGCCGGTCCACAGGCCCCAGTCGGTCCACAGGCCCCAGCCAGTCACCGGCATCTCACCTCTTCTGCTGCCGCCGGGTTCCTGAGGCAGGGAACGGAGGGACCTGCGATCCTGCACCACCATCACCGCAACTCACAGCTGCTGGAGCACCGGCTTCATGTATCCAGGGTCCGCAGCATTCCTCCACTTCCACCGGGCTGGTTTCCTGAAGGACCCTGCCTCCTGCTCCACCACCCCCCCCAGGTAAGATACCTAATCAGACTATAAGATGGACCCCATCTTATAAAAAATATTTTTTTTTCCAATTTTCCACCCCAAAATTTGGGGTGCGTCTTATGGTCCGGTGCGTCTTACAGTCCGAAAAATACGGTAACTATTTTGTGTTCATATTATTGCTCCATCCAGGAGTCCACATTTGTGAATCTAAATTGTTTGTACTAATAGGGTGCTCCAGAAACCAGGCTACATTTCAGCATATAAATATTTTGTGCTCATATATTACTCCATCCAGGAGTCCACATTTGAGAATCTAAATTGTTTGTGCTAATAGCGTGGTCCAGAAAGCAGGCCACATTTCAGTATATAAATATTTTGTGCTCATATTTTTGTTTGTGCTAACAGTGTGCTCTAGCCACCACCATCTCAGCAAATAAATACTCATTGTTCATTTAGTGACAGGTGACTGACAGGTCTGGGCCTAGGGTTGTGAAACATCTGGCTAAAAGAGGGAAAAGGTAAATCCAACATGAGTAGGAAAAAGCAAGGTTGTGGTGGAAGGGGGAATAGGCTTGGTTTTCAAGGTGTACATGAGGTAGGTGGCAATGTTCGTGAAAGTTCTACTGAAAAACACCATCTCGTCCTATACAAAGACAGCTGACAACTTCTGTTACTGCTACTCCACTCCCTTCCTTTGGCAGTCGTACAGCGGTACGCCTTGTAGATGAGGGCCAGAGAAAGAGCATGTGTTCCAGTGGATGTCAAGCGCTGCATCAAATGCCCTGTCCTACTCTTCCTCCACCTTAACATCACACACAGTACAGTCATCCCAATTACCCCTGTTTCCCTGCGCATCACACCTCTCCAACCCCCCAAACTGACTGTGGGGAACCACAGATGGGTGCAGAGGTCCTTCATCTCTGCCCACTCCGCAAGAGTGATTTGCACCACGTCCGTACTACGGTGGCCCAGGATATGCTTCCTGCAGCAGCGCATCCAGGCCGGGATAGTGGCGGAGAAATTGCTGAACCACCAGGTTGAGGACGTGAGCCATGCAAGGCACGTGTGTGAAGTTGCTCCAGCGAGGGGCCACCACCAGGTTTGCATCTTTATCACACATGGCCTTCCCTGGCTCCAGGTTCAGTGGAGACAGCCATTGCTCAAACTCGGTCTGGATAGCTGTCCATAACTCTTGAGCTGTGTGATTGTGATCTCCAAGACATATTAATTTAAACACTGCCTGATTGCCGTGAGCTCTGGGTGCTCAGTACCGAGGTGGGGGGAATTCTCTATGCACTGGTGGAATGCATGTTTCATTAAAGCAGAGGTTGAGGGCCCAGGTGGAGGCCCTAGAGGAGGTGAAGGAGGCAGAAACAGTGGAGGAAGTGTTAGATACAAAGGTTTGTCCTGCAAGCCTTAGGGATTCCAAAACTTGTGGAGCAGCCCCTTCCCCGCCTGCCCCCACAGTCATCAGAGTCACCCAGTGTCCAGTCAGCGAGATGTAATGCCCCTGGCCATGCTTGTGCATGTGGCGCCCCTACGGGTTCAGTCGCCACAGAGGTACTGCATCTCACCCAGAGGTGTGGTATCTCACTCTCAGGTAAGGAAGGAGTACTGCCCGGGACCCTAACACCTGCATCCAACACTATACTACTCCTGACCAGCAGGAGGGGCAAGATGCGTCGCTTCCAGCTGAGCCCTGTCCCTGGCTGGAGTGGGGGGAACCAAAGTAGGGGGAACCGTGTAGTGGGTGTGGGTGGAGGAAGTAAATTAGGGGAACACTTGTTAAGAGTAGTATAAAGAGGGAAGCCATCTTGGGAGTTCAGATCAGTCAAACAGGAGAAGTAGAGGGAGCAGGAGCTCTGTAAAAGCTCTGCTCAGGAGGAGGGCCTAGCCAGAGAGGCCCAGGACTGAAGAGAGAGAGAGGAGCAGGGGAAAGGCTCCAGGAACGTGGAAGGGACCTCAGGGGTACGGGTAGTGCTGGAGGCCACCCGTACGCCCGAATTTACCAGGAGGTGGAGGGGTCAGGTTGCACAGAGGGGGCCAGTCCCTAAAACTAGCAGAGTTCTTTAAGCCTCAACTAGGAAACCAGAGGCTGCAGTATTTCAGGTACTGCAGCCACAATCCACATCAGTCTCACCAAGAATGTAGCCATAGAGGACCCAGGCGACAGAGAAGACGTCGCCCGACAAGGTCCACGGTCACTGGGTTGGGACACTAGGTATGAGGTGCAGGGAGACGGCCAGAAGGAACACACAGAAGGGAGTCCCGCTATGTACTCCGGAGGTACCTGAGGGTTGGCTGAACCCCTCCCTGAGTAAGCACAGGACAACGAGGGACGTTACCCTGACCCTGGTAACTTGGAGTCTGAAAATCGTGAGTAAAATCCTGAAGACTGCACCCCACCGTTTGTCAGTTATTGCTGCTGCGCTATCAATCCCTGCACTACACTACACCCAGAGTGCTACTTCATAACAGCAACATCTACACTGCCCTGGAGCTAAGCTCTACCAGTGGAGAGCTAAACCAACTCTGCTGCATTCACACCAGCTCCAGAGGACCTGCTCTGCAGCGGCGGCTCCCTTTAGCCGCATACCACAGGTGGCGTCACGAACTGTATATAAAGACTATAAATCCCCTGTAAATATTCCCCTTTTGATTGACCGCCCTGGGTCACAGACCAGGTCACCGCCACTGTGACATCTCCTCTAGCAATGACCTGCCCGGCACCGAGTACCCCACGACCCAGGGGGCGCGTCACTTGCTCGTCCAGGTGTCAGTGGTGAAATGTCTGTCAAAGATAGATTTTTTTCAGGGAACGGGTTCTTCAGGGAATGTTGTCTGTGACAGGCTGGTGTAGCACAGGCATAGCTTTATTAGAGAAGGAATGGTGACTGAACATCTGGTACTGGAGGACTGCAACGGCCATTAGCTTTAGGAAACTGTCTGTATCTACCAGGCGGAAAGGTAGCATTTCCGTGGCCAACAGATTGGAGATGGTGGAATTCAAGCTCTTAGCTTTGGCATGTGTAGGAAAAAACAACTTTTTACGTGACCACAGCTGTGGGACCAAGGGCTGGCTGCTGTGCTGAGAGAGGGTGGAGTAGGGTGAACACGACAATCTGCTGGACTGTCAGTGTTACTTCCATAATAGTTGAGGAGCTCTCACTCACCCCGACTGTAGAGGATAAACAAGTGGAAGTTCTGTGGCTGGAGACCTATGTGAGAACACTTGCCACAGTGACGAAGGAGGAAGAAGCAGCAGATGCGGTTGATGGGGCAGCTGTGGTTGGCGAGGCCTGCTAGTCCACATTTTAGCGTGAGATTCCCAGACTAACGCATGTTTATGTTCTGTGCTGGTTCATGCATGTAGTAGTCTAATTATTGCAATTTTTTTACAAAGTTGGCAGATAACGTGAGTTGGGTCATCCTTTGCAGTCTCAAAAAAAGCCCAGACTAGGCAACCCTTGCCGTCCCTGCGAATTGCAGACCTGCGACCGCTGCTGGCCACAGCAACAGTTGTGGCTGACGATGTAGTGCTTGCATCACTCCGTGTCTGTGCGGGAGGCCGCAATGTAACCTCCTCATCTTCCTCCTCCTCTACCTCCCCTGGTGAGCTACTCAGCTGCATGCCTCTGGGTTCACACCAAATGGGATCACCAACTTCATTGCCATCCTCTCTGTTCTCCCACTCCTTCGCCCTAAAAGTCACCCTCCTCCTCTTACTGCCCGGACAGCACAGTACAGTCCACATGCACCTCAGGTATCTGAGTCTCATCAGGATCACCTCCACCCCTGGCAGTTAACATCTGGTGACGAGGGTCTGAATACTGCTTGGACCCTACTTCGTTTGGCCCTGGATCCAACTGAAAAAAATTTTGGGCATCGGTGCAGATGCTTTCCCCCTCTTGAGTCTGTGAATCCTTGTAGCAGACCTCTGATGCCCATGGAATATGTTAGCGCCACGCCGGATCTCCTCTGACAGTCAGGAACTCCGGCGAGTCACCTCATTCACCTGCACTGCGGCCGGCGCTTCCTTCCTCCATGCTCTGCCTGCTTCCAGCAGGGCTTCTGGTCGTGTCCTTAGGGCACGCGCGCGCGCTCCCACCCTCTTAAGATGGTTAGTGCTGACGATGCTTTCATCAGCATTACCATTCTGGTAATCTACATGCTGGAGCACACTTTGAATAGTCTGCGGGAGGAGGTGGTGGTCCCAGAGGAAGAGGAGGAAGCAGAGGAGGTTGCGGAAGGGATAACATATCTCTAAGTTCCAGACTGTCTTTGCATTGCACAGGCGGGTGTAAAGGGAGGGTGGATTACAGCAATCAAGTGGGGACATGGTACCAGACAAGCTGTTAGTGAAGGTGCAGGAGCCGAGAAACAAATGGAGGGGAGTGAAGAGGAAGAGATGATGGGAACTCAACAGTCAGGAGATGAAGAAGATAATGATGTCCTCTCTGTTGTCTGTGCTTGGAGGGAGGGAATAGAGGAAGCAAGCTTGAGTGTTACCTTGCCACTGTTATGCACACGCCCGGGCTAAGCGGCGTGTGCGTGTGATTGTAGTGATTCCACTGGACCGTGCCGGAGAGTGAATGCCTGGAGGGGCGTGACTAAGTATTCACCCGATCCGACCAGGGTCGCACGACGGCATACGACGCCAGTGCACCAAGGAGGAACCGAGCAGAGGGACCAGGTGCTACTCCAGGACAGACCCCGGACACGGCTGTTGACCCACACAGGGGAATACAGGAACAGGCTGGTAGGCTGGCACACAGACTGGTGGGTATAGGCAGGCACGAATGGTATGCAGGCAGGCGGGTATGCAGGCAGGGGGGTAAAGGCAAGCACAGCTAGAGTGCAGACAGGGAGGCACTAGCAGGTAGGAACACAGGCGGGATAGGACCCAGTACACACCGGGACTCAGGAACAATACAGGCAGAGGGTTACAGGCAAGCACAGCTAGAGTGCAGACAAGGCTGAGCAGGGCAGGACAGGACTGCCGGAGCAGCGGGCAGAAGCAGGGCAGGACAGGACTGCCGGAGCAGCGGGCAGAAGCAGGGCAGGACAGGACTGCCAGAGCAGCGGGCAGAAGCAGGGCAGGACAGGACTCTGTTCACACGGAACAGACAGGAAGGGAAAGACAGAGCCAGACACCCACAGGGTACTTGCAGTGAAGTAGCGAGTGGACCACAAACTCACAAACGGGAGTACAGAGACAACAGGCAGGAGTTAGGTACGAGTTCAGACTCTGCAGAAAAAGGAAGGGAACGGACATAGAGGCAAAACAGGTAAAGGATAGGAGAGAGTTCAGACTGGAACTGAGTGTACGGAGGAGACCGACACTGCAGCGGGATACAGGAGCGGGTCTGGGAATACTGCCCCCAGAGAGGCGGGACGAACAGGCAAGGAGCGTGTTCAGACAGGACAGACAAGATACAGGAGCGGGTCTAGGTAATCGGCCCCTAGAAGGCGGGAGGAACAGGCTAGGAGCGTGTTCAGACAGGACAGACAAGATACACAGAAAGGACTCAGTTCAGACACGGGAACTAATACCGCAAAGCAGGAGACATACAGGACTCAGTTCAGACACGGGAGCTGATACCGCAAAGCAGGAGACATACAGGACACAGTTCAGACACGGGAGCTGATACCGCAAAGCAGGAGACATACAGGACTAAGTTCAGACAGGCCTGGAAATACAGCCTCCAGGAAAGGCAGACAAGGAAACAAAGACGGGACCTGGCACCTTCAGAATGCAAGCACACACTGAAGGAAACACTATGCTCAGGCCGGGATAGAAGGGAGCTGCTGAGCTATATACCAAGTGTCAGACAGCAATAGGCTGAGGACGCACAAGGGGCGTGACCCACAGCAGGTACAAAAAGCAGGAAGTGATCGGGCGCCGCCCTTAAGCAGCAGAAACAGACACAAACAGACAGCATGGAGGGAAGCCAGAGAGACATTCTGGACAGGAGATCAAGTGCGCTCTCTTGCACAGTGGGAGATGGACCACCATGCAAGGACGCCGCCAGGTATGTTACAGTACCTCCCCCCTTACGCCCCCTCTTCTTCAGGCCTGCCAGAATCTTCCGCAGGGAATTCGAGGACCAGTCGTTCACTGGGTTGGAGGGGGACAGAGACTTGAGGGTAATCTCTGCTTCGAGGTACATCTTGTCAAGCTCACAGGAAAAAATAGACGGGTTATCAGGTACATAATGAGGAAAAGTCACTGTCTCTTTGTTATCTGGTGGTACCCCGGAGGATTCAGGAAACAACTGGAGGTCCTCCGCCGGGTCAGAAGAGTGCAGAGGCTCAGAGAAAACAACTGCTTCAGAGTACACTAGGTCGGACTCACTGGAGGAAGCAGGCGAGGTATCGGGTACCGAGTATAGGAAAGTCTCTGTCCATTCACCACCAGGTGGCACCCCGAAGGGTTCTGAACACAACTGGAGGTCCTCCGCCTGGTCCGAGGGGTGTAGAGACTCGGGAGTAACCTCTGCTTCGGAGTACACTAGGTTGGACTCACTGGACGAAGCGAGCGAGGTATCAGGTACAGAGTATAGGAGAGTCTCTGTCCTTTCGCTACCAGGTAGCACCCCGAAGGGTTCAGGAGACAACTGGAGATCCTCCGCCTGGTCGGAGGGGTGTAGAGACTCGGGGGTAACTACCACTTTGGGGTACCCATTGTCAGGCTCACAGGACGAAGCGGACAAAGTATTGAGTACCGGGTGTAGAGAAGTCTCTCTCCATTTGTCATCGAGTGGTATCCCGGAGGATTCTGGAGGCAACAGGGGATCCTCCGCCAGGTAGTAGAGGTGCACAGACTCTGAGGTAACCACAGCTTTGGAGCATCCTTGGACATGCACACCGGTTAAAGAGAGAGAAGCAACTGATGCCGGGTGCAGGAAGTTCTCCTGTGTGGAGTCTGGATGGGCAGAAGTCTCTTCGGGCAGGAGAACTGGTGCACTACCCACGCACATTACCCATTGGGGTTTCTCCGGGATACAGGGAGATGAAGCTTCAGTAGGGACTTCAAGGTTGGGGTCAGGAGGTCTCAGGGAGGACAGACCCTGGCGTGACGGCTTGCCTCTAAGTCTAGCACGTCTGGACTGCCTCTTGAGGTTGAGAGAAGTATTCCGGAAAGCGTAGTCACCCTGTGAGGATTCTGGGTGGGCAGTAGTCTCATTGGGCTGGAGGACTATTGCGCTACCCACACACATTACCCATCGGGGCTGCTCCGGGATATTGGGAGGTGAAGCTTCAGCAGGAGCCTCCGGGTTAGGATCATCGAAGACCATTAGAAAGGCCACCAGGAAGGCCATTAGGTCCAGGAGGATCGGATCCTGTGTTTCATATAGGGGGTTGATCCATTCCAAGGCATCACCCGCCAGGTAAGACATCATAAAGGCCACTTTAGCCCAATCGGAAGGAAAATAGAGAGGGTAGGCCTTAAAGTGTAGCATGCATTGCTCCACAAATGCACGACACTGTCTTGGATCCCCATAGTAACGTGGCGGATCCGCAGGAACGAGAGCTGATAGATCCATCTGGACGGTGCGTAATTTCGCCTGGAACTCGGCTAAGAGAAAAAAAAATTCATTTATTTATTTTAATGCATATATTCGCTGGAAAACTTCTCAGAGAGCGAAGGCCGTGGGGCTCAACGGGAACCATGGCCTGAGCATGCTGTTATGCACACGCCCGGGCTAAGCGGCGTGTGCGTGTGATTGTAGTGATTCCACTGGACCGTGCCGGAGAGTGAATGCCTGGAGGGGCGTGACTAAGTATTCACCCGATCCGACCAGGGTCGCACGACGGCATACGACGCCAGTGCACCAAGGAGGAACCGAGCAGAGGGACCAGGTGCTACTCCAGGACAGACCCCGGACACGGCTGTTGACCCACACAGGGGAATACAGGAACAGGCTGGTAGGCTGGCACACAGACTGGTGGGTATAGGCAGGCACGACTGGTATGCAGGCAGGCGGGTATGCAGGCAGGGGGGTAAAGGCAAGCACAGCTAGAGTGCAGACAGGGAGGCACTAGCAGGTAGGAACACAGGCGGGATAGGACCCAGTACACACCGGGACTCAGGAACAATACAGGCAGAGGGTTACAGGCAAGCACAGCTAGAGTGCAGACAAGGCTGAGCAGGGCAGGACAGGACTGCCGGAGCAGCGGGCAGAAGCAGGGCAGGACAGGACTGCCGGAGCAGCGGGCAGAAGCAGGGCAGGACAGGACTGCCAGAGCAGCGGGCAGAAGCAGGGCAGGACAGGACTCTGTTCACACGGAACAGACAGGAAGGGAAAGACAGAGCCAGACACCCACAGGGTACTTGCAGTGAAGTAGCGAGTGGACCACAAACTCACAAACGGGAGTACAGAGACAACAGGCAGGAGTTAGGTACGAGTTCAGACTCTGCAGAAAAAGGAAGGGAACGGACATAGAGGCAAAACAGGTAAAGGATAGGAGAGAGTTCAGACTGGAACTGAGTGTACGGAGGAGACCGACACTGCAGCGGGATACAGGAGCGGGTCTGGGAATACTGCCCCCAGAGAGGCGGGACGAACAGGCAAGGAGCGTGTTCAGACAGGACAGACAAGATACAGGAGCGGGTCTAGGTAATCGGCCCCTAGAAGGCGGGAGGAACAGGCTAGGAGCGTGTTCAGACAGGACAGACAAGATACACAGAAAGGACTCAGTTCAGACACGGGAACTAATACCGCAAAGCAGGAGACATACAGGACTCAGTTCAGACACGGGAGCTGATACCGCAAAGCAGGAGACATACAGGACACAGTTCAGACACGGGAGCTGATACCGCAAAGCAGGAGACATACAGGACTAAGTTCAGACAGGCCTGGAAATACAGCCTCCAGGAAAGGCAGACAAGGAAACAAAGACGGGACCTGGCACCTTCAGAATGCAAGCACACACTGAAGGAAACACTATGCTCAGGCCGGGATAGAAGGGAGCTGCTGAGCTATATACCAAGTGTCAGACAGCAATAGGCTGAGGACGCACAAGGGGCGTGACCCACAGCAGGTACAAAAAGCAGGAAGTGATCGGGCGCCGCCCTTAAGCAGCAGAAACAGACACAAACAGACAGCATGGAGGGAAGCCAGAGAGACATTCTGGACAGGAGATCAAGTGCGCTCTCTTGCACAGTGGGAGATGGACCACCATGCAAGGACGCCGCCAGGTATGTTACAGCCACCAACACACCATGGACTTGGATCTCATGGAAGAACCCGACACATGAGCTCCTTCTTGCTGCACTATCTGCCTGAAATTTTGCCAGATGCGTCTCCCCCTGTTAAGGGATGCGAGCATGCTGGAGTACTGAAACACGCTTGTAGACAATCTTTAGAGTGGTTTTCCCCAAGACAGGTTTGAGGCACATAGTGTGCCTTGCAGTTGTAGACTTCCAACACCTGGAACATTGAGTCGTCAACGGAAAAAACATTAGCAGCAGCAATGTAAGTGGCAAAAGCAATTACTGTGAGTCATTTCACACATTTTTTAGACTAGCCTGTGCAACAGCAGAACAGAGTACAAGACTGACACGTAGTGAACGACTGGAGGGGATGGTGCAGGAGTATCTCAAGCTGAATATCAATACCATCAGGGAGGGTTTGGACCCTTTTGCATTTTGGTCTTCAAAAATGGAAGAGTGGCCTGAGCTCGCCTGTCACACCTTGGAGGTTTTGGATGATGGCAATGGGTGATCAATAGCGCTGCACAGGAGCTGATACCACAAAGAAGTGATCTTGAAAATTTATATTTGTTTGCTACGTGTTTCGAGGCTATTCTGGCCTCTTCATCAGGCTATATATATAAAAAGACATCTTACTTACAGGTTATTATATACACCCACCAGGGTGTTCCCTGACAAATCAGGTGCTCCCATTTATTAATTGACAGCTGTGCTGTGTGTCTCTATACAAACCAGAGACTCTTAAGATGCCAAATGTATAAAATACACATATAAAATACAAATATATATATTTATATATACAAATAAACTAATTATTGGGCAATAACATCTATCACATGCACAATATAGCAGCTAGACGAAGTCACAAGAATTGCAAGTTCCATTTCAAATATATATACAGGGTGGTCCAAAAGTAGGTGGACAGAAAATGTAATAAGGTTATGAAGGGGGAGATTTATCAAACACTAAATTGCAGCCGCCTGTCTGGATCATCCTCCAATAAACCATGAATTAGACGTGGACGATAAGCTTTCCACCCAATAGATTTCAGGATTCACATGATAGAAGCTCGTGAAATTCCCAATTCCAAAGAGGCTCTTCTGGTGGACTTTTTTGGACTGTGAACAAATGTTTCAGCAACAAGTTGTTTATTATCTTCTGTACAGACTGTTATGGGTCGACCAGTTTTTGGAGCATTAAGGATTGAGCCAGTGGCATTGAATTTGTCACGAATGCGGTAAATGGTTTGTCTCTCTGGGGCTTGAGTACCAAATGTTTCAACCCAATTTGCTATAATGGTTTCAGCATTTTGAGATTTCCAATACTCTGTTAAAATCCATTTTCTTTGATATGTATTCAAATTATTTGCCATTATGTGTTATCTGAAAAAAAAAAAACGATTTAGGGGAGATCTATCTGTGAAAACTAGATCTGTGAAACTGGCTCAGTTGCCATTAGTAACCAATCAGATTCCACCTTTCATTTTCCAAAGAGTCTGTAAGGAATGAAAAGTGGAATATGATTGGTTGCAAAGGGCAACTGAGCCAGTTTTACTTTACACCATGTTTGATAAATCTCCCCCTTCATAACCTTATTACACTTTCTGTCCACCTACTTTTGGACCACCCTGTATATAGTATGTCTCATTCACACAGACATTCCAAAACTTGGGATTCATATAGAGGATTTAGCCCCTATAAAATCATACTTGCACACTACATTTTAGTAGTACATTTTAGTACAGTGCCTGAAAAAATGACTTTTAATTAAAATGCAAATGAGGGGTATTTGGTGCACCCTTGCATGGCCAAAATCTCAGTTCACCGTTATTCCCCTCCAGAGAGAAGGAGATGGCGGAGAAAATGCTTTATATGTGCGGCTCCTGGCCTCATTCAATCACTGTTTAGGTGATTATCAAGACTGCCCCAAATTATCATAGTGTATTACCAACTATATGAAAACCTAATATATCTATGAAACCCCTACATATGTACAAGGATGCACCGAAATCCCCTCATTTGCATTTGAGTAAAAATAATTTTTCTAGGGCCCATGTGAATAAAATGTACAGTGCTGATATGATGTTCACAGGACCTAAGTCTCTAATATTTCTGTATAGCTAGCTTAATATGCATTTTGGTGGTGACAAACTCCCTTTAAGGAAGTGGTGTTACCATTTTTTGGGATCTAAGTGTGGGGGGCGATATCGTATGTGGGCTGGTGGGGTCTGAGTGACGGGGCTGATTTTTAGTTCCATTCCGGCCCTATAATGTACCAAGTGTCATCTTTATGTGCTTCCTGCCTGAGCGATAAAATATTACAAAATTAAATAAGCATAAATATACAAACCTGGCACCAGTTTTATAAAAGAAAATGTAAACTTTTTTACCAAAATGTATCGTCTATAATGTACTGACTCGACCAAAATAGTGTATGCCACTGATATCTTATAACATAGAAAATACTGCAGTTTTAAAATCTGGTGCACGCTTCCCAACCTGAAAACGAATGGACTTGTGAATATCTACAAAAAATGTCATCCGGATGTTTCAGAAATAATAAAGAAAATTTCTAAGACTGGCGTTTCAAAACAAAATGCATTGGAATAAAATGCAGCAAAGTTAGTAAAAGGTTCACGCTTCAAAATAAATTTTCTACTTCTTTGTGTTGCTGTGTAGCAAGATTTCAAGTATTTAAATTAGAATTTACACAAATTTTCGAGTAAATTATTGTAAATGTGATGGATCACTAGTGGCTCTCCTTCTTTTACCTCACTTCTCAAGGTACTAGAGGATTTAAAAAGTTCCAAATTTTGTCAAAAATAAGACATGCACGAACTTACACAATTTTCAAATTAATGGGAAGATTTAACCCGTTCCTGTCAAAGCTATTTTCCTTTTTTTTCAGTTTTTCTTCACATTTTTCCAAGAGCCATATCTTTTTTAATGTTTCATCCACATAACCATTTGAGGGCTTGGTTTTTGTGTGACGAATTGTACTTTTGAATGACACCAAATATTTTATCAAGTCATGCACTGGAAAGTGGGAATAAAAATTCCAAGTGTGTTGAAATTGCAAAAACAGTGCAATTCCACAATTGTTTTTTTTTTTTCTTATTTACCATGCTCACTATACGGTCAGTACAATTATGCAGATACCAAACATGTTTTTTTTATTTAAGTCCTGAAAAAGAAATTCGGAAAATTGTAAAAAACATCAGCACTCGGGTTCTAAACAGGCACCAACATTCCGACAGTCTCATTTTCTGTGAATACAGAAGGCGATTACAAGCAACTTAGTTTGTTGTTGACAAAACTTTTTCTATTTTCACTTTATCTGATTTTTATTTTTACCTCTAATCATGGAGTTGAAAGGCCTTCAACTTTTCCCAAAACTATTAGTATTGTGGACAACATCTGGCCTCATAACATCCTAAGTTTTTCGGTACCTAAGAATCTATACTGCTGCCAGGTAAGAGGAATACAATGTTCTGAGATATTCATGAATTTAGGTACGATATGGTTATAATAGAGAATAATGTAAAATTCACAACATTTTGTATTTTTTGCAGTCTCGTGGGATTGTACTTCCCCAGATCACCATTCATTATAATAACTCTGGTTGTCTGTGCGATACTATGTAAGCAGAACTGAATTTCATAGACATAGGTATTTTTTTTGGGGAGAGGGGAGTCGTGCCCCTATTCTTTCTCCCTGTTAGATGTGATGATATGTGTTCTTACATGTTCTCTTTTATGGCTCATGTTTTGGGTCTGAACTGATCATTTTTGTTCTTTGTTTTAGCTTCTATCATGGCAGTAATTACATACAAGTTCCAGACTCTCCATCCAGATGTGAAAGATTCCAACACCAACACCTGGTACCAGCGCGCCCTCCTAGCCATCGGACTTACCGCCTGCCTCGGGCTGACCATCACTGCCCGATCTCTGGTTAGAAAATAATAAAAACAACTTAAAACAGTTATTTAATGTAAAGAATCAGATGTTAGGTAAAAGGTTTGCTTTGGATTGGATTGCATCTTAGGGACCATTCAATTCAAATTTCCTGGCAAAAGCTACGTGATTTGGTGAATTTGAATCTACCAAGATCTGCTAACCACTAATAATAAGAATTATAATAACCAATCAGATAGCAGCATTCCAGTGACATTTAAAACCTGACCATGGTAGCTAAAGGGTGCAGAGTTTTAACCCCTTCCCAAAGTGAGTAGTACATGTATTCTCTGCAGTGTGAATGTGTTTGTGTCAGAGCTGAATAAGTGTGTAACAGAGCTGGGCGAGTGTAAAGCAGAGCTGACTGTATAGCAGGGCTGAGTGAGTGTATAGCAGAGCTGAGTGAGTGTATAGCAGAGCTGAAAAAGTGTATAGCAGAGCTGGGCGAGTGTAAAGCAGAGCTGACTGTATAGCAGAGCTGAGTAAGTGTGTAGCAGAGCTGAGTGAGTGTATAGCAGAGCTGAGTGAGTGTATAGCAGAACTGACTGAATGTATAGCAGAGCTGAGTGAGTGTATAGCAGAGCTGAGTGTGTGTCAATCAAAGGTGATTGAGTGTATGGGAGAGCTGAGTGTATAGCAGAGATAAATGTGAATATAGCAGAGCTGTGTGTGTTTCATAGTGTATACTGTTGGGCATTATACTTTGTGAGGGACATCATACTTTGTAATGGGGGTTCAGTGGGGGCATCATATAGTGTTATGGGTTTGTAGAGAGCATCATATTGAATGCAGGGGTTTGTGAGGGCATCCTACTGTGAGAAGGGGGGAGTTATGTGGGGGCATCATACAGTGTGATCGGCACTATTTTATATTATGTGTGGGTGACTAAGGTGGTATCTTGCTGTATAGGGAGCCCTGTGGGGACCATACAAGTGGTACAATACTGTATTGGAATCCTAATGGGCCTCACTAGGTGTAATTTTCTCTGTGGTTACATATAAAGGAGTGAGCACGGTTATGGAACTGGCTTAGTGTAAAGTAACAAAAATTTTGTTTTTAAAAGTTGGTGAATGTGGTTTATCCCTCTAAATGCTTCCAGAATTGTGGGTTGCTGATGGGTCGCAATGGAAGAAACAGATTGCTGCCATTTTTGTCGTCTTGTGAAGCCCTCAGGCTTATGTTTGATTTACTTTTAATCCAACATACTGTGTTTGTTTTGCAGCCGACATCGCTACAGCAGATTAACATATTGGCGGTGGCCCTAACATTTTAGTTTGGAGCCATTTATATCTTATTCCAAGTCACATGCTTGTTGAATTCATCTTGCTGCCCCAGACAAGTTAACGGCATCAGACTGGCAATGGCGATAACTTTCAGCATCGCGTTACTGATATGTATCTGTGGCACCCCAGGGGTCTGCTTTCCACAGTAACGGCAGTGTTATGTCTGAGAGCAGGTGGGAGGTCTCTTGGTCAGGAATCCTATGCATGCCACACCTCCTGCCCAGTCCTGGGAGGGGAAGGACTTCCCCTATATAAACCTGGGGCTGAGGCAGGGTTAGGGAGTTCAGAGGGAGAGTTCAGCCAGGAGGGCTGACAGGGAGCTGTGGCCCCGGCTGGGCCCAGCTCCTGGGCCATGCCAGGAGTAGGGAAGAAGTAGAGACAGAGAAGAGAAGCAGATATAGGAAAGAACATCAGGAGCTCTGTGGGAGCAGTGCTACAAGGAGTCAAGGGCTGGCAGCTGCAGAGCTCGCCCTGACTGAGAAGTTATCACCGGACCCGGAGTCCGAGGCTGTGGGGACTAACTCCTATCCAGCAGCAGAAACCGACCGGCAGGGGATTGCAGGTCCTCTGGCCCAGAAACCCGAAGGCATGGTCACACGCGTGGGACCAGCACCGCCGTCGTGGAGCGGAAGCTACTAGAAGGCCCCGAGTCACCGGCCATACGGGTGAGCACCACACGGTACACTCAGGGACGTGGGCTATTTATACCCGCTTCTAGCAAGGTAGCCAGAAGAGTATCGTTAGTTTGGGAGGCCTACAACTCCGCCTGGCCAGGGGAGATCCCATCTGCTCAAGGACTGACCAGGCCCCAATCGCTAGCCAGTACTCCGGGAGGGTCTATCGTTGTCACCAGTAAAGACCCTGAACTACACCGTACCGTCTCTGAGTGGTTCCTGCTACCCCCATCATCCACGTCGGCTGCCCTGAGGCCATACCCCTCCCGTTGGGGGTTATACTATCACGCTGCACAATCCTACCACCGGCCTCAGCGGTCTGCCCTGCAGCAGCAGCTCCTTAGCTGTACTCAACGGGTGGCGTAGTCGTCCAACATCTACCGCTAATACAGCGCCACTTAGTCTGACTCCCTGGGCACGGACCGGATCACCGCCACGAGACTACAACCCTCAAGAGATCCGGCTCCGGGTAAGCTCCCGCATGCGCAACGCAGCGCGACACAGGCCCAGGGGCGCGTCAACTTTTGGCGTAGTCGGCAGGATTTCGTGCCCGCAACCACCGGGTACTGCGTGCCTGAAAAAGACTGTTCAAACTTACCAGTGGTGAAGATTCCCGCCATCCGGCGCCATCTTCTGTCTTCTTCCCGCCATCCGCGAAGTTTTCCCGCCATCCGGCGCCATCTTCTGCCTTCTTCCCGCCATCCGTGGAGTTTTCCCGCCGTTGGACGCCATCTTGAAGACGCCGCGCGGGAAGAAGAGGGGCGTGGACTCCGAAAGCGCGCGAGAAACTGAAGCCCCGCCTCACGTCCGGACGTTGCGTAAGGTCCTGGAAGGAGCCCAGCAGACGCCGACGTCACAGGAGCGCGACGGAAGGTCCTCAACCCTGACGATCCACTGCGGAGCCGCGGCCTACGGAAGAGGATCATCGCAAGGTAGGCCACGGTCCACTAGGGGGGAGAAGGATGCCGGATACGGAGGAGAGCTTCACCGCTTCAACCCCCGCCAGCGCCACCGCTGTTGCGGTCATGCCTTTCACCATGCCCTATATCCCCGGGGCAGCCTGGCTACCCCAGTACTCAGGGGAGTCACATACCCTGCATGACTTTAGAGAAAAGCTGGATAGCCTCTTCCAGGTGTACCCCCTCACAGAGGAGCAAAAAGTGAGCATCCTGGTGGCCCAATTAACCGGGGCAGCCCAAAGGGAGGTAAAGTCCTGGCCACCTGGGAGGAGGACTGTCGCAGAGATACTAACCCAGCTAACCGAGGAGGAGCTGCAGTACTACCAATACGAGGGAAGCCAAGAGGACCCGGACGGGTCTGAGGACTACCCTCAGGAGGGAGCACAAAGAGGACATAGCTACTGAAGGGAAGTAGCGTGAATAAAGAGCTGTAAATAGTTACCCGTAAGGGTACAAGGACTGCTGCTAATTAAAATATGGTCCCCGTTGGGATTAGTGAATTGTTCCCCGTGTGTCCCTATCCCTTACCAGGCTGAGGACTGTGAGCAGCCATCCCCTATCCCTTACCAGGCTGAGGACTGTGAGCAGCCAATCCTTATCCCCACTGGCCGAGGACTGAGAGCGGCCATATCCTGTAAATAATTATGTGTTTCTAGTAATTTATAGGAGTCCTTGGTGGATTTACCGGGAATCCTTTGTACAGTTAGTGGAGCGTAACCCAGGATGGACTAAAAGACTGTTAAGGACTCGGGGCAGGACAGACCCCTACCTGGTTACGTCTCCCTGTTTTGGTGAAATGGACACCTTTGTTTTCTTCAAAGACTGCACCCGGTTGCGGACACGCCGTAACCATCTTTATGTGTTTTTCTTATTGTATTATTATTGTTTATACCTTGTTATGTTTTTCTAAAAATATGTTTAGTCCCGGAGTACTAAATTTCACTAGGGGGGAATGTGTCACCCCAGGGGTCTGGTTTCCACAGTAACGGCAGTGTTATGTCTGAGAGCAGGTGGGAGGTCTCTTGGTCAGGAATCCTATGCATGCCACACCTCCTGCCCAGTCCTGGGAGGGGAAGGACTTCCCCTATATAAACCTGGGGCTGAGGCAGGGTTAGGGAGTTCAGAGGGAGAGTTCAGCCAGGAGGGCTGACAGGGAGCTGTGGCCCCGGCTGGGCCCAGCTCCTGGGCCATGCCAGGAGTAGAGAAGAAGTAGAGACAGAGAAGAGAAGCAGATATAGGAAAGAACATCAGGAGCTCTGTGGGAGCAGTGCTACAAGGAGTCAAGGGCTGGCAGCTGCAGAGCTCGCCCTGACTGAGAAGTTATCACCGGACCCGGAGTCCGAGGCTGTGGGGACTAACTCCTATCCAGCAGCAGAAACCGACCGGCAGGGGATTGCAGGTCCTCTGGCCCAGAAACCCGAAGGCATGGTCACACGCGTGGGACCAGCACCGCCGTCGTGGAGCGGAAGCTACTAGAAGGCCCCGAGTCACCGGCCATACGGGTGAGCACCACACGGTACACTCAGGGACGTGGGCTACTTATACCCGCTTCTAGCAAGGTAGCCAGAAGAGTATCGTTAGTTTGGGAGGCCTACAACTCCGCCTGGCCAGGGGAGATCCCATCTGCTCAAGGACTGACCAGGCCCCAATCGCTAGCCAGTACTCCGGGAGGGTCTATCGTTGTCACCAGTAAAGACCCTGAACTACACCGTACCGTCTCTGAGTGGTTCCTGCTACCCCCATCATCCACGTCGGCTGCCCTGAGGCCATACCCCTCCCGTTGGGGGTTATACTATCACGCTGCACAATCCTACCACCGGCCTCAGCGGTCTGCCCTGCAGCAGCAGCTCCTTAGCTGTACTCAACGGGTGGCGTAGTCGTCCAACATCTACCGCTAAAACAGCGCCACTTAGTCTGACTCCCTGGGCACAGACCGGATCACCGCCACGAGACTACAACCCTCAAGAGATCCGGCTCCGGGTAAGCTCCCGCATGCGCAACGCAGCGCGACACAGGCCCAGGGGCGCCTCATATCCTTTTCATATGATGCACCTGCACAATGGTTTTCATAATCATTAGCCACATACTTGTAGTGTCCTCCATCAGGGTAAATGCACACTTAATAGAAATACCGCAGGATACTGCGGGTCCAAAGCATAACCTATTGCAGGAGTGGACAATTCATTTTCCCAAGCAGCCATATGAGAATCCATGACTGTTGTAGAGGTCTGACTCTTAGGGCGAAGAGTGGGAGAACAGAGAGGATGGCGATGAGGTTGGTGGTCCCATTTGGTGTGAACCCAGAGGCATGCAGCTGAGTAGCTCAACAGAGGAGGTAGAGGAGGAGGAAGATGAGGTTACATTGCGGCCTCCCGCACAGACACGGAGTGATGCAACCACGACAAGCACTGCATCGTCAGCCACAACTGTTGCTGTGGCCAGCAGCGGTCGCAGGTCTGCAGTTCGCAGGGACGGCAAGGGTGGCCAACTCTGGGCCTTTTTTGAGACCGCAAAGGATGACCCAACTCACATTATCTGCCAACTTTGTAAAACAATTGCAATAATTTGACTACTACATGCATGAACCAGCACAGAACCTAAACATGCGTTAGTCGGGGAATCTCATGCTAAAATGTGGACTAGCAGGTCTCGCCAACCACAGCTACCCCATCAACCGCATCTGCTGCTTCTTCCTCCTTCGTCACCGTGGCAAGTGTTCTCACATAGGTCTCCAGCTGCAGAACCTCCACTTGTTTACCCGCTACAGTCAGGGTGAGTGAGAGCCCCTCAACTGTTACGGAACTAACACTCACAGTCCAGCAGTTTGTCGTGTTCACCCTACTCCACCCTCTGTCAGCACAGCAGCCAGCCCTTGGTCCCACAGTTGTGGTCACATAAAAGGTTGTTTTTTCCTACACATGCCAAAGCTAAGAGCTTGAACTCCACCATCTCCAATCTATTGGAAATGGAAATGCTGCCTTTCCGCCTGGTAGATACAGACAGTTTCCAAAAGCTGATGACAGTTCCAGTCCTCCAATACCAAATATTCAGTCACCATTCCTTCTCTAATAAAGCTGTGCCTGTGCTAAACCAGCCTATCACAGACAACATTCCCTGAAAAACCCATTCCTTGAAAAAAATCTATCTTTGATATGGTGCATTTTACCACTGACACTTGGATGAGCAAGCATGGCCAGGGGCATTACATCTTACTGACTGGACACTAGGTGACTCTGGTGACTGTGGGGGCAGGCGGGGAAGGGGCTGCTCCACAAGTCTTGGAATCCCTAAGGTTTGCAGGACAAACCTTTGTATCTAACACTTTCTCCACTGTTTCTGCCTCCTTCACCTCCTCTAGGGCCTCCACCTGGGCCCTCAACCTCTGCCTTAATGAGACATGCATTCAACCGGTGCATAGAGAATTCCCCCCACCTCTGTACTGCGCACCCAGGTCTCATGGCAATCAGGCAGTGTTTAAATTAATATGCATTGGAGATCACAACCACACAGCTCAAGAGTTATGGACAGCTATCCAGGCCGAGTTTGAGCAATGGCTGTCTCCACTGAACCTGGAGCCAGGGAAGTCCATGTGCGATAAAGATGCAAACCTGGTGGCGGCCCCTCGCAGGACCAATCTCACACACGTGCCTTGCATGGCTCACGTCCTCAACCTGGTGGTTCAGCAATTTCTCCGCCTCTATCCCGGCCTGGATGCACTGCTGCAGAAAGCATAGTTACTGTGTGCTCACTTCCGCCGTTCACACCCCAAGGTGCATTGCTATAGAGGTCTTTTGGCCTACCGGTTAAATGGTTGATATGCGATGTGCCAACATGGTGGAATTCCACTCTGCACATGTTGCAGCGACTGTGGCAGCAGCATTGAGCCCTGGTGCAGTATCTCATTTTGCATATCCTGGGCCAACGAAGTACGGACGTGGTGCAAATCACTCTTGCGGAGTGGACAGAGATGAAGGACCTCTGCACCCTTCTGCACAATTTCGAAATGGCTACTAAGATGGTTAGCGCTGACGATGCTTTCATCAGCATTACCATTCTGGTAATCTACATGCTGGAGCACACTTTAAATAGTCTGCGGGAGGAGGTGGTGGTCGCAGAGGAAGAGGAGGAATCAGAGGAGGTTGCGGAAGGGATAACATATCTCTAAGTTCCAGACTGTCGTTGCATTGCACAGGCGGGTGTAAAGGGAGGGTGGATTACAGCGATCAAGGGGGGACATGTTACCAGATAAGCTGTTAGTGAAGGTGCAGGAACCGAGAAACAAATGGAGGGGAGTGAAGAGGAAGAGATGATGGGAACGCAACAGTCAGGAGATGAAGAAGATAATGATATCCTCTCTGTTGTCTGTGCTTGGAGGGAGGGAATAGAGGAAGCAAGCTTGAGTGTTACCCTGCCACCAACACACAATGGACTTGGACCTCATGGAAGAGCCCGACATATGAGCTCCTTCTTGCTGCACTATCTGCCAGAAATTTTGCCAGATGCTTCTCCCCCTGTTAAAGGATGCGCGCATGCTGGAGTACTGAAACACGCTTGTAGACAATCTTTAGAGTGGTTTTCCCCAAGACAGGTTTGAGGCACATAGTGTGCATCGCAGTTGTAGACTTCCAACACCGGGAACATTGAGTCGTCAACGGAAAAAACATTAGCAGCAGCAATATATGTGGCAGAAGCAATTACTGTGAGTCGTTTCACACATTTTTTAGACTAGCCTGTGCACCAGCAGAACAGAGTACAATACTGACACGTAGTGAATGACTGGAGGGGATGGTGCAGGAGTATCTCAAGCTGAATATCAATACCATCAGGGAGGGTTTGGACCCTTTTGCATTTTGGTCTTCAAAAATGGAAGAGTGGCATGAGCTCGCCTGTCACGCCTTGGAGGTTTTGGATAATGGGAATGGGTGATCAATAGCGCTGCACAGGAGCTGATACCACAAATAAGTGATCTTGAAAATTTATATTTGTTTGCTACATGTTTCGAGGCTGTTCTGGCCTCTTCATCAGGCTATATATATAAAAAGACATCTTACTTACAGGCTATTATATACACCCACCAGGGTGTTCCCTGACAAATCAGGTGCTCACATTTATTAATTGGCAGCTGTGCTGTGTGTCTCTATGCAAACCAGATACTCTTAAAATGCCAAATATATAAAATAGGGAATGGAAGAAAAGGAGAAGCGCGCTATGTGAAGAACCGAATGGGCAAATGGAGGAATAAAATCGGCCAAGAGGCCACTTACCTATTGGAGTTGTGCACCCCTGCACAACCCTGGTGATTTTCAACGGTGGAGGGAAGGAGCGGGTCTCACCACGTGGTGCTAGTCGGTGGGCACTCCACGTGCCGTGTGGTGTGGACCACTGGTTGTGCTCACCGCTTCCGGGTTCCTGGTCGCGGACCACATGATCGGCCGCAGACCACGTGCCTCAGGAAGAGAGGCGCGTCTCCGCAGGTCCGCTTCCGGGTTCCTGGTCGCAGACCACGTGATCGGCCGCAGCCCACGTGTCTCGAGAAGAGAGGCGTGTCTCCGCAGGTCCTGTAGTTTAGAATGGAAGCGGCCGCAGGTCCTCAAAAAAGTTAAAGGAAGGAGAGGAAAGAAGTGCACAGGAAGGATATTGGTATTAGGTGCAAAGCTGCTCCTGCCGCTGACCCTCAAGAGAGGGACTGGAAAATGTAAATAAAAGGCAAGGCGGTCTGTGGAGCGCTGAAAGGGAATACTAAGAGGGACAGATTTAGGGCAAAAAACTATTTAATAAGCCCTTTCCACAATGCATTTCGATAGTGACCTATCTTCATCAGGTGGTACAAGGGTATAGACACAAGATAAAACATATATAGACAAGGCTTCACAGTGATTGGTTAGTATACTGATTAATTATACAAAGATTGACTCAAACACTAATCAATTAAGCCACGGTTAAAAACAACCCTTCATGTGTCGGTGTAGACGCGCTTCCCTAAGATGCACATGTACAACCTTCGCATGATAATCAAAAAACAGGAAAGACATATGATAAGGTATAGAATATAGTAATACATGTTGATGGACAAAAATAAAAAATATGTTAGTTAAAAAATTGCCCACAAGGATAAATGGACAATGTTGGAAAGTGTGTTACCAATATGAGATATACAACCCCAATATAAAAACACACACAAGAGTCGCTGTGTTATAACACATTGCGGATGCAAAATCAATCTGAGGGGAGGAAAAATACAAACCCTAAGAGCTGGTTACATTTTCAAGAGCCAGATTCAGACCTTCAGGGGCTAATGTGCCCAATTTGAAAATCCAAAAACTCTCCTTATTAATCAAACTCGCTAATCCGTCTGAAACAGTATCGGGTACATGATCAATGATAGTGAGCCTCATATCTCCTGGATCTTTTTGATGGACAATGCTGAAGTGTTTCGATACGCTATGTAATTGATAACCTATCCGGATGTTGTGTCTATGTTTATTTAAACGTGCATGCATAGTTTGTATCATTCGACCCACGTACTGGAGGTCACATGTGCATTCCAGTAAGTAGATCACATGTGTTGATTGACAATTCACATTATGTTTGATAAAAAAAAATTTTCCTGTGGTATGTGATGAAAAACTTTTTTGAGTGCCCTTTTGTATGGCTCTACAACATAAACACTTTGACGTATTACACGGAAAACACCCCGGACAGAGGCCATCCTGAGGTGACTGTATTTTAGACTTCAAAGATGTATTACTTGGTGCTATTAAACTTCGTAGTTTTTTATTCTTCCTATAAATGATACTTGGCCTATTGGGTATGACGGGTCCTAGAATTGGGTCGCCCTTCAAAATAAACCAAAATTTGTTCAAGATATTATGGATGGTGACCCTAGATTGGCTGAATGTTGTAACCATACTCCATCTGGTCAACTCTGAGGCTATTTTATTTTTCTTTACGTTAGCACTAGTGGATGACTCAATCCTATCAAAGCACATGTCCTGAGTGAGAGCTTTGGTTTTTAAAAAAGCATCCTTCAACAATTTTTTAGGGTAGACTTTTTGTATAAACCGTTTTTTCAGTATTTTGGATTCCACCAAAAATTCAGAATCTCTGGTGCAGTTTTTTCGGACCCTCCAATATTGCCCATAGGGGACATTGGTGATCCATTTTGGGAGATGTTCACCATCAAACCTCAAATAACTGTTGACATCTACTGGTTTGAAAAAGGTTGATGTGAACAATCTTCCCATCGTATCAAAATGCACCATCAGATCCAGAAATTGTAGAGCAGTTTCAGAGATAGTTGCTGTGAAGGATAAACCCCATGGATTAGAATTGAGTTCATCAACGAACTTCAAAGCACTCACGCTTGTGCCCCTCCACAAAAAGAATAAATAGTCTATATAGCGACGATCAAATACCACATGGTTGGCTGCCATGGGGGACTGTGCGATGAAGACGGTGAAGGTGCAGTAACCGAGAAACAAATGGAGGGGAGTGAAGAGGAAGAGATGATGGGAACGCAACAGTCAGGAGATGAAGATGATAATGATATCCTCTCTGTTGTCTGTGCTTGGAGGGAGGGAGTAGAGGAAGCAAGCTTGAGTGTTACCCTGTCTCCAACACACAATGGACTTGGACCTCATGGAAGAGCCCGACACATGAGCTCCTTCTTGCTGCGCTATCTGCCAGAAATTTTGCCAGATGCTTTTTCCCCTGTTAAAGGATGCGCGCATGCTGGAGTACTGAAACACGCTTGTAGACAATCGTTAGAGTGCTTTTCCCCAAGACAGGTTTGAGGCACATAGTGTGCATCGCAGTTGTAGACTTCCAACACCTGGAACATTGAGTCGTCAACGGAAAAAACATTAGCAGCAGCAATGTATGTTGCAGAAGCAATTACTGTGAGTCGTTTCACACATTTTTTAGACTAGCCTGTGCACCAGCAGAACAGAGTACAAGACTGACACGTAGTGAATGACTGGAGGGGATGGTGCAGGAGTATCTCAAGCTGAATATCAATACCATCAGGGAGGGTTTGGACCCTTTTGCATTTTGGTCTTCAAAAATGGAAGAGTGGCATGAGCTCGCCTGTCACGCCTTGGAGGTTTTGGATAATGGGAATGGGTGATCAATAGCGCTGCACAGGAGCTGATCCCACAAAGAAGTTATCTTGAAAATTTATATTTGTTTGCTACATGTTTCGAGGCTGTTCTGGCCTCTTCATCAGGCTATATATATAAAAAGACATCTTACTTACAGGTTATTATATACACAGACCAGGGTGTTCCCTGACAAATCAGGTGCCCACATTCATTAATTGGCAGCTGTGCTGTGTGTCTCTATGCAAACCAGATACTCTTAAAATGCCAAATATATAAAATAGGGAATGTAAGAAAAGGAGAAGCGCGCTATGTGAAGAACCGAATGGGCAAATGGAGGAATAAAATCGGCCAAGAGGCCACTCACCTATTGGAGTTGTGCACCCCTGCACAACCCTGGTGATTGTCAACGGTGGAGGGAAGGAGCGGGTCTCACCACGTGGTGCTAGTCGGTGGGCACTCCACGTGCCGTGTGGTGTGGACCGCTGGTTGTGCTCACCGCTTCCGGGTTCCTGGTCGTGGACCACATGATCGGCCGCAGACCACGTGCCTCGGGAAGAGAGGCGCGTCTCCGCAGGTCCGCTTCCGGGTTCCTGGTCGCAGACCACGTGATCGGCCGCAGCCCACGTGTCTTGAGAAGAGACGTGTGTCTCCGCAGGTCCTGTAGTTTAGGATGGAAGCGGCCGCAGGTCCTCAAAAAAGTTAAAGGAAGGAGAGGAAAGAAGTGCACAGGAAGGATATTGGTATTAGGTGCAAAGCTGCTCCTGCCGCTGACTCTCAAGAGAGGGACTGGAAAATGTAAATAAAAGGCAAGGCGGTCTGTGGAGCGCTGAAAGGGAATACTAAGAGGGACAGATTTAGGGCAAAAAACTATTTAATAAGCCCTTTCCACAACGCATTTCGATAGTGACCTATCTTCATCAGGTGGTACAAGGGTATAGACACAAGATAAAACATATATAGACAAGGCTTCACAGTGATTGGTTAGTATACTGATTAATTATACAAAGATTGACTCAAACACTAATCAATTAAGCCACGGTTAAAAACAACCCTTCATGTGTCGGTGTAGATGCGCTTCCCTAAGATGCACATGTACAACCTTCGCATGATAATCAAAAAACAGGAAAGACATATGATAAGGTATAGAATATAGTAATACATGTTGATGGACAAAAATAAAAAATATGTTAGTTAAAAAATTGCCCACAAGGATAAATGGACAATGTTGGAAAAAAACATATAAAAACATACACAAGAGTCGCTGTGTTATAACACATTGCGGATGCAAAATCAATCTGAGGGGAGGAAAAATACAAACCCTAAGAGCTGGTTACATTTTCAAGAGCCAGATTCAGACCTTCAGGGGCTAATGTGCCCAATTTTAAAATCCAAAAACTCTCCTTATTAATCAAACTCGCTAATCCGTCTGAAACAGTATGCATAGTTTGTATCGTTCGACTCACGTACTGGAGGTCACATGTGCATTCCAGTAAGTAGATCACATGTGTTGATTGACAATTCACATTATGTTTGATAAAAAAAAAATTTCCTGTGGTATGTGATGAAAAACTTTTTTGAGTGCCCTTTTGTATGGCTCTACAACATAAACACTTTGACGTATTACACGGAAAACACCCCGGACAGAGGCCATCCTGAGGTGACTGTATTTTAGACTTCAAAGATATATTACTTGGTGCTATTAAACTTCGTAGTTTTTTATTCTTCCTATAAATGATGCTTGGCCTATTGGGTATGGCGGGTCGTAGAATTGGGTCGTAGAATTGGGTTGCCCTTCAAAATAAACCAAAATTTGTTCAGGATATTATGGATGGTGACCCTAGATTGGCTGAATGTTGTAACCATACTCCATCTGGTCAAATCTGAGGCTATTTTATTTTTCTTTACGTTAGCACTAGTGGATGACTCAATCCTATCAAGGCACATGTCCTGAGTGAGAGCTTTGGTTTTGGAAAAAGCATCCTTCAACAATTTTTTAGGGTAGCCTTTTTGTATTAACCGTTTTTTCAGTATTTTGGATTCCACCAAAAATTCAGAATCTCTGGTGCAGTTTTTTCGGACCCTCCAATATTGCCCATAGGGCACATTGGTGATCCATTTTGGGAGATGTTCACTATCAAACCTCAAATAACTGTTGACATCTACTGGTTTGAAAAATGTTGATGTGAACAATCTTCCCATTCGTATCAAAATGCACCATCAGATCCAGAAATTGTAGAGCAGTTTCAGAGATAGTTGCTGTGAAGGATAAACCCCATGGATTAGAATTGAGTTCATCAACGAACTTCAAAGCACTCACGCTCGTGCCCCTCCACAAAAAGAATAAATAGTCTATATAGCGACGATAAAATACCACATGGTTGGCTGCCATGGGGGACTGTGCGATGAAGACGGTCTCAAAAACCCCCATAAACAAATTAGCGTAACTGGGGGCGAATCTCGTCCCCATCGCACAGCCAATTGTCTGATGGTAGACCACCTCTTCGAACGTGAATACATTATTATTCAATATGAAGATAATGGATGTTTTAAGAAAATTTTTTTGCTCGGCTGGAATACTCGTACCCGTCGACAAGAATTGCTCAACTGCTCACAGCCCCAATTCATGGGATATATTGCTGTAAAGAGCACTAACATCAAGAGTCAAGATGAGACAATTCTTCATAGGGGGAAGGTCTCTTAGGAGTTTGACCAATTGAGAAGAGTCTCTCAGGTATAAATCAAGCTTAAGGACATATTTTTGAAGAAAAAGATCAACGTAATGGGAAAGGTTACTGGTGGTGGAACCAATACCAGAAATGATTGGGCGGCCGGGGGGGGGGGGGTTTGCAGAGCTTTTGTGTATCTTGGGGAGGAAATAGAAGAAAGGGACCCTGAATGTTGCTATATCTAGGAATTTTTTCTCTTTTTTGTTTAAAAGACCATTGATATGCGCGGCTTTAGGCTGTGTGCCCACAAAGCATTTTCCAAGCGTTTATGCTGCGGAATTTCCGCAGTGTAAACGTTTGGGAAACGCTTGGTAATCCGTCCCCCATGATCCCCAATGACAAGCCGCAATGTCAATGCCCATGCTGCGAATTTTTCTGCAGCATTTATGCTGCGCTCAAAAATCCGCAGCATGTCCATTAATTTTGCGGACACGCAGCGTAATCGCCGCCATTGACTTGCATTGGACCGTGTGACATCCGCATCACTACATGTGGATAAGAGGATATCACATGGTTCAATGTGCGGATGGTACCCAGGTCTGGAGGAGAGGAGACTCTCGTCCAGACCTGGGTACCATAGAAACTGTTAAAAATAGAATGTGTTTTGTCCGCTCCGTCCGGTGTCTTGCATTGCTCGCACTGTTGTGAAGGACCTGCCATGACGTCATTGAGTCATGTGACCTGATACATGACTGAATGACGTCACCGCAGGTCCTTCACACCACTGCGAGCAATGCAAGACACCGGACGCGGCGGAGATAACACTGGGAGCCATCGGAAGGTGAGTATAATCTTTATTTTTTATTTTTTACCATTCTTATTCTTTTTTTTTTAACTAACTTGGTCACACTACTATAAATCCATGCGGGTTGCATGGATTTATATAGTGTGAACAAGTTGTCAAGCACTTTTCCAAGTGATGCTAAAATCGCTTGGAAAAGCGCTTCATAACCCGCATGCAGAAATGCATGCAAAAACGCTTGACAAATGCTTCTACCTGGCGGGAAAAATGCATGTAAAAACCGCATGCGTTTTTCCTGCCAGGGAGAAGCGTAAAAAATATGCAGCATTTCTGCATCGTGGGCACTTAGCCTTAATATGTTCCTTGTGTTTCAGGAATATCGAAACCGACGGGTCATGAGGTAACATTTCATAGTAGTCATGGTCTCCAAAATTCTTCTTCCCTCCCCAAGATACCAGCCTCTATTTATGAGCACTACACCACCCCCTTTATCTGCACTCTTAATGATAAGATTTTGATTGTCCCTAAGTGAAATGACAGCTTGTCTCTCACCGGGACTTACATTATCCCTAAATTTTAGTTGCTCAAAATAACGAATATCCTTTAGAATAAGTTGTTGAAATGTTTCGATATGAGAACCTTTATGATGCAACGGATAAAATTTACTGGGATGTCTGACGCGCCCCCTGGGCCTGTGCTGTGCAGGGGTATACCCGGAGCCGGATCGCTGGGGGTTGTAGTCCTCCGTGGCGGTGACCCGGTCCGTGCCCAGGGCGGTCAAACCAGTGGCAGCCTGTAGTAATAACAATGTCCGACTACGCCACCCGTGGATTGCGGTCAGTGGGGACCGCCGCTGCGCTGCAGACCGCTGAGGCTGATGTTGTTTGCGCAGCCGAGTATGGGATAACTCCCCACGGGAGAAGTATTGCCTCAGGGCAGCTAGTGTGGATGATGGGAGTGATGGTGTGAGCGTCCCAGTACTAATGGTGCTGGTGCGGCGATGAAACACAGAGACGTGTGGTGCAGTTCAGGGTCTTTACTGATGGTATAAAGCAGACCCTCCCGGGAGTACTGGTTAGCAGTAGGGACCTGGTCAGTCTGTGAGCAAGCAGGATCTCCCCTGACCAGGTGGAGTTGTAGGCCTCCCCGACTATCTGCACTCTTTCCTGGCTACCTTGCTGTATGCGGGTAGAAGTAGCCCACGTCCCTGAGTATACCGTGTGGTGCTCACCCGTATGGCCGGTGACTTGGGGCCTTCCGTTAGCCTCCGCTTCACAATGGCGGTGCTGGTCCCTTGCTTGTGACCGTGCCTTCGGGTTTCTAAGGCCAGAGGACATGGAATCCCCTGCCGGTTGGATTCTGCTGCTGGACCTGGATGTCCCCACAGCCTCGGACTCCGTGTCCGGGTTTAGTGTCTTTAGCCAAGGCGAGCTTTCTAGCTTCCAGCCTCTGGCACTCGCTCCTGCTCCTACAGAGCTCCTGTTGTCACTTTCCCTTTTCAGGCTCTGACTGCTCTGCTTGTTCTGCAGGCTCTGTCTAACTTAATCCCGCCCCAGACCCAGTTTATAAGGGCAGATTCCTCCCCTCCCAGGTCTGGGTGGGCCGTGTTGCATGCTTAGGGCTCCTGACCAGAGAAACCTCCCACTTGCTCTCAGACATAATATTTCTATTACTGTGGTAACCAGACCCCTGGGGTGCCACATTCCCCCCTATTAAATTTTAGTACTCCGGGACTAAACACATTTTTAAAGAAACATAAATGCAGGGTATAACAATAATACAATAACATATTTACAAGAAGCTTTAGTTCTTTAAAGGTCACGGCGTGTCCGCAACCGGGTGTCCATATCACCCAAGGTGAAGTTTTAAGCGAAGTAGGGGACCTGTCCAAAGCAAACCCCCTGCGTTGGCCCTGGGCGTGGCTGCAAGGCTGGAGCTAGCTACTTTGGGCCGCAAGTAGGCCACGCCAGACAGGTTTTCTCTTCCGCGGCCGTCTTCGCAAGAGGCACCAAGGTGCAACTATCTACAAAATTGTTCCGGTTATCCAGTGTCCATAACCTGTTAGTCCATAGAAATCTGCAGGGTAACTGAGAAACATAATTAATAACAGGCAACAAACATAAACCATATACATTTCTCAATAAACAGGTAAATTCACAGTGCATTAGTTTAGATTTTCCAGCGAGCGGGCATTTGACCTCTAGTGACTCTAGTGGACCTACGGAGCTCACTAACTGGTCCTGCACTACAGGGTGTAGGAGGTGTTATGGGCAAGCTGGGCAGCTGTCTGCGCACTCTTTGGCTCACTAGGGGCACGGCAGGCTCACTACTAGCAGAGGGTTGATCCTCCTGCACTGCTGGTGTGGACTCTTCTGCCTCCTGGGCCGGCTGCTCTTCCAGCTCTACCTGGTCTTCTGTAGGCACTTGAGGGGCTGGCTGGAGAAAGGTGAGGACGGGCACCACGATAGCGTTGTTTACTTGTGTCCAGGACCGGGGAAAGTCTCCGAGTACAGTACTGATCATTTCCTCCTTTTCCTCTACGGGTTGAGGGTCTTCCTGATCTTCATCTGTGCTTTGCAACTTCTCGGGGCACTTTTTCAGGTGGTCTCTGGAGACAGTGGCTGTGGTCCCTCCTCCATCCTTGCTGATGACGTACACCTTTGGATTATTGTGGCTTGAGGGCAGTACGGTGTACGGGTCCTTTTCCCACTGGTCGTCCAACTTATGGAGAAGCCTTTTTCTTTTCAAGACCTGCTCTCCAGGTACCAGGGGAACAGCGGGAGCATGTTGGTTATAAGTCCTCTCCTGCCTTTCTCTTGATTGACAGAGACTTCGCTCGACGCTCTCCTGTACTTTACGGTACTGTTGCTGCCG
Source organism: Phyllobates terribilis (assembly GCF_046119375.1). NCBI lineage: Eukaryota > Metazoa > Chordata > Amphibia > Anura > Dendrobatidae > Phyllobates > Phyllobates terribilis. Next base: position 85,045,559 of record NW_027362768.1, on the reverse strand, counting down.
TTCTGTATCCCAGTCTGCTTCTGGTGAGGTGTCCTCGGGTATCAGGACTCCCATATCCAGGTCAACAGGCAGCTTACCAGGTCTTGCTCGCATTAGGTAAGCCGGGGTACAGTTGGTGGAACCTACCGGGATGTGGTTATACAGGTCCACCAGATCGGGCAGTTTCTCAGGCCACAGACTGCGTTCTTCCAGGGGCAATGTTTTTAGCAGATCTATCACCACCTGGTTCATCTTCTCGCAGAGTCCATTGGTTTGGGGGTGATAGGGCGTTGTTCTTATCTTCTTGCAGCCATACAGGTTGCAGAACTCCTGGAAGACCTCCACTTCGAAGGTTGGTCCTTGGTCCGTCAGCACTTGGTCCGGGTACCCGTGTGGGCGGCAGAAGTGCAGCTGGAAGGCTCTGGCTGCTGTCTGAGCCGTCAGGTCTTTGACAGGGACCACCACCAGAAAACGGGAGTAGTGATCCACGATGGTTAGGGCGTAGACATACCCGCTTCTGCTTGGAGCCAGTTTAACATGGTCCAGAGCGACCAGTTCCAGCGGCTGCCTGGTGATGATGGGCTGCAGGGGAGTCCTCTGGCTGGCACGGTCCCTTCTTCTTAGATTGCACGGGCCACAGTGTCTACACCACCTCTCAATGGCTCCTCTCATGCCTATCCAGTAGAACCGTTCACGCAGCAGGAACTCCAGCTTCTTACATCCGAAGTGCCCTGCCCCATTGTGGTAGGCCTCCAGCACCATAGCTGCGTCCCGTCTCGGTACCACCACCTGCCAGATCAGTTCATGTGTCCGGGAATTGACCATTCTGTGGCACAACTTCTCCTTGTAGAGAAACAGTCTGCTCTTCTCCGTCCACAGTTGCTTGGTCTCTTCCGGAGCGTCTGGGTCCAGGCGGGCGTCAGCCTGGGTCAGCATCTCCTTCACCAGACGGACTGCAGGGTCACTGTCTTGCGTCTCCGCCCAGTTGTAGTGGGGTAAGGGGTTGAACATAGCGGTTCGCTGGCCCCTCAAACGGTGGGAATACTGGGTAATCCCATGATGGTGAAACGCAGGGAGTTCGATCTCTTCCAATTCTTCTGGATCCTCCCCTTCGTCCGGTAGATTTGGCATCCTGGACAGGGCGTCCGCGTTGGTATTGGAGCGTCCTGCCCGGTATTTGATCGTGAACTCAAAATTAGACAGGCGGGCCATCCATCTCTGCCCCAGGGCACCCAGTCTTGCAGTGTCCAGGTGTGTCAACGGGTTGTTGTCCGTGTACACGGTGAACCTGGAAGAGGCAAGGTAATGCTTGAAACATTCGGTTACAGCCCACACCACAGCCAGGAACTCTAGCTTGAACGAGCTGTAATTCTCAGGGTTTCTTTCCGTGGGTCGCAGTTTTCGGCTGGCGTAAGCAATTACCCATTTTCTCCGCTGCTGGATCTGGGACAGTATGGCTCCTAGCCCGATGTTGCTTGCGTCCGTGTGGAGGATAAAGGGCTGGAAGTAATCAGGGTACGCCAGGATTTCATCCCCCTTGAGGGCCATCTTCAGCTGGCGGAAGGACTCCTCTTCCAGCTTTTCCCATTTGAAGGGTGGCTTCTGGTTTTTGGCCTTCCTGGACTGGCCTATGAGGAGGTCCTGCATAGGAGCTGCCTTCTTGGTAAAACCGGGAATGAATCTTCGGTAGTAGCCTACCAACCCGAGGAACTGCCGCACTTCCTTTATGCTGGATGGTCTTGGCCAGTCCTTAATCACGGTGATCTTGTCAGGGTCGGGGGCTACTCCGTCAGCACTCACCACATGTCCCAGGTACTGTACCTTTGGCTTCAGTAGATGACACTTCGAGGGTTTTACCTTTAGGCCATAGTTTGCCAGGGCTTCAAACACTTCTGCTAGGTGTTCCAGATGGTCCTCATAGATCTTGGAATAAACGGTGACATCGTCCAGGTATAATAGGACCGTCTCGAAGTTCCGGTGTCCCAGAGAGCATTCCATCAACCGTTGGAAGGTTCCTGGTGCGTTGCAGAGCCCGAACGGCATACAGTTAAATTCGCTGAGTCCCATCGGGGTAGTGAATGCGGTCTTCTCCCGGTCCGCCTCTGCTACAGGAACCTGCCAGTACCCGCTAGTGAGATCCAAAGTAGAGAAGAAGTTAGCAGATTTTAATGCAGCTAAGGACTCTTCTATCCTTGGTAACGGGTACGCATCTTTGTGTGTGATACGGTTGACCTTCCTGTAGTCTACACACATTCTCATGGTGTTGTCTTTCTTTTTCACTAAGACTAGTGGAGCTGCCCAGGGGCGACAGCTGTCCCTAATTACCCCAGTCTCCTTCATGTCTTTTAGCATCCCCTTGGCGTGTTGATAGTGTGCAGGGTGTACGGGTCGGTATCTCTCCTTTATGGGAGGATGGTCTCCCGTGGGGATGTGATGTTCTACCCCCTTTACTCGCCCAAAGTCTAGCGGGTGTTTACTAAATACTCTCTCGTACTTTTGAACCACCCGGTAGACTCCCTATTTTTGGTGTGAGGGAGTGGAGTCAGTACCCAAATGCAGTTGCTGACACCAGTCCTCCATTGGTTTCTTAGAGCCGTTACCTTCCTCTGGTTGAGATGGAGGCAAGGGTTCCACGGCCTGTACAGAGTTCTGGTTGATGGTGAACAATTTGGCTAGCGTGGCATACCGTGGCAGGTATACTTCTCTCTCCCCGATATTGATGATGCGGACGGGCACCCTCCCATGGCGTACATCGACCACCCCCCGTGCTGTCAAAATGGTGGGCCTACTGTCTGAGTAGACGGGTTCTACCATTGCTTGGTAGTCTCTACCTCTTAGACCAATAGCTGCCCGGCACCAAATAATCATCTCACTTTTTGGGGGCATGGCAATAGGGAACGGGTCACACATTCTCACGCTACCTATCTCACCACCAGATAGTTCCACTTGTTGCCGCTTCATCAGTGCCCGAACCTCTTTTTGGAGCACACGCTGCTGGCTGGAACTGGCGTTCTTGGCAACCTGTTGCAAAATAAGAATCACCTCTGCAAGACAGTTTTCGATTACATTAGTACCTAGGGTTATTTTTGGGTGACTCTCGCGACGGTCAATGTCCACAATGATAAGTCCTTGTGCCGGCAGTTCAACTTTATTGACCTTGATGGTCACCTCTTTAAATCCTATCTGTGGCACGGGCTGACCATTGCTGGCTATAATGCTCAGGTCGTCATCTGGGTAGCGGGTTATGTCCGAGTCATTCCAGTACCGCTTGAAGAGCACGTACGGGATGGTGGTGACCTGTGACCCGGTGTCTAGTAGGGCACTCATAGGAATGCCATCCAGTACCACAGGCAAGACCGGACGTCCCCCTACGTATTTGTCACGCCAGTTTGATGGGCCTGATGATCTTATGCCTGGGGGTTGGCCCTCTACCCCAGGTTGTGCCCGTTTAAATGACAGTACCTTGCCATATGTCCGGGTTGATTGCAGCGGCGGCAGATGGGTCGTCCGTCCTCGTTGTATCTGTCGCTGGGTCTTCCTCTGGCCGGTGGGGTCCTCCTCAGTCGGCGCCACGGGACGTCCTCCGGTCCGGATGCCAGCTGGCTCCCACAGGCCCTGCAGACAAGGGCGCCGTCTCCTGGTGATAAGTGATAGTAGGGCGCCTATGGGTCACAGCGCCACCTGGTGCCGGTTCTCGGAGCACCCGGATGGCTCTGTCCTTGAACTGTGCAAAGTCCAGGTCAGGGTCCTGTAAGGCCATTGCCCGCAACTGGGTTCGGTGGGCATTGCACAGTAGACCCTCAATAAATTGTTCGGTCAACAGCTTGTCTTCATTTCCCACGCTGTCAGGGTCTGCCTGCTTAATGGCTCTCAGGGCCTCTTGTAGGTTTAGAGCATAGTCTCTTATACTTTCATGTGCCCGTTGTTTGCACCCGTAAAATCTGAGCTTTATTTCGGCTGAGGTGCGGGTGTCAAATGTGTCTTTCAGCCGGGCTAATATCTCTCTGACAGTCCTCTTCTTCCCAGGTGACCAGGACTTTACCTCCCTTTGGGCTGCCCCGATTAACTGGGCCACCAGAATGCTCACTTTTCGCTCTTCTGTGAGGGGGTATACCTGGAAGAGGCTATCAAGTCTTTCCCTAAAGTCACTCAGGGTATGTGACTCCCCTGAGTACTGGGGTAGCCAGGTTGCCCCCGGGATATAGGGCATGGTGAAGGGCATGACCGCAGCAGCGGTTGCGCTGGCGGCCGGTGTGGCGGTGGAGCTCCCCTCGGTGTCCTACATCCTTCTTCCCCCCTAGTGGACCGTGGCCTACCTTGCGATGCTCTTCTTCCGTAGGCCGCGGCTCCGCAGTCGATCGTCGGGGTTGAGGACCTGGCGTCGCGCTCCGATGACGTCAGTGTCGCTCTTCCTCCCTTCCAGGACCTTGCGCAGAGTCAGTGCGTGGGGCGGAGCTTCGGATCTCGCGCTCTTTCGGCGTCCACGCCCCTCTTCTTCCCGTGCGGCGTCCCGAAGATGGCGTCCGATGGGGGGAAACAGCTGCGGATGGCGGGAAGACGGCAGAAGACGGCGGGAAACGACCAAAGATGGCGTCCGATGGCGGGAAACGACTCCGGACGGCGGGAAACTTCGCCACAGGTAAGTATAAAAGTCTTTTTCAGGCACGCAGTACCCGGTGGTTGCGGGCACGAAATCCTGCCGACTACGCCAAAGTTGACGCGCCCCCTGGGCCTGTGCTGTGCAGGGGGATACCCGGAGCCGGATCGCTGGGGGTTGTAGTCCTCCGTGGCGGTGATCCGGTCCGTGCCCAGGGCGGTCAAACCAGTGGCAGCCTGTAGTAATAACAATGTCCGACTACGCCACCCATGGATTGCGGTCAGTGGGGACCGCCGCTGCGCTGCAGACCGCTGAGGCTGATGTTGTTTGCGCAGCCGAGTATGGGATAACTCCCCACGGGAGAAGTATTGCCTAAGGGCAGCTAGTGTGGATGATGGGAGTGATGGTGTGAGCGTCCCAGTAGTAATGGTGCTGGTGCGGCGATGAAACACAGAGACGTGTGGTGCAGTTCAGGGTCTTTACTGATGGTATAAAGCAGACCCTCCCGGGAGTACTGGTTAGCAGTAGGGGCCTGGTCAGTCTGTGGGCAAGCAGGATCTCCCCTGGCCAGGTGGAGTTGTAGGCCTCCCCGACTATCTGCACTCTTTCCTGGCTACCTTGCTGTATGCGGGTAGAAGTATCCCACGTCCCTGAGTATACCGTGTGGTGCTCACCCGTATGGCCGGTGACTTGGGGCCTTCCGTTAGCCTCCTCTTTACAATGGCGGTGCTGGTCCCTTGCTTGTGACCGTGCCTTCGGGTTTCTAAGGCCAGAGGACATGGAATCCCCTGCCGGTTGGATTCTGCTGCTGGACCTGGATGTCCCCACAGCCTCGGACTCTGTGTCCGGGTTTAGTGTCTTCAGCCAAGGCGAGCTTTCTGGCTTCCAGCCTCTGGCACTCGCTCCTGCTCCTACAGAGCTCCTGTTGTCACTTTCCCTTTTCAGGCTCTGCCTGCTCTGCTTGTTCTGCAGGCTCTGTCTAAGTTAATCCCGCCCCAGACCCAGTTTATAAGGGCAGATTCCTCCCCTCCAGGTCTGGGTGGGCCGTGTTGCATGCTTAGGGCTCCTGACCAGAGAAACCTCCCACTTGCTCTCAGACATAATATTTCTATTACTGTGGTAACCAGACCCCTGGGGTGCCACATGTCCATGTACATCTACGAGCACAGGTTCAACCTCGGAATTAGTTATAAGGGGAGAGTTTTGTAGGGGTACGGTTATAGCTTTGTTTTTCTTCTCTTCTAATAGAAAATGTCGTTGTGTGGTTAATTTTTTTAAAAAAATCATTAAGATCAAGGTATAAACAAAACACATTAGTTGGAGAGTTGGGGCAAAAGGACAAACCCCGTTCAACTAATCTGACCTCATCCTTAGTTAGGTTGTGGTCCGATAAATTGAAAATTCCTGAATTCTCACTCATATTCTTATAATCTAATCGGCTTTTGTCCTTTTCTGGGATGCATCTATTAGGGATATCGGGTCTGCAGAGGGTTTGTCTGCTCCCTCTACAACCCCTTTTTCTCTTTTTCTCTTTGGGTGACGTCCAGGGGCAACCCGAAAAAACTGTGTGATCTTCGAGTCCCTGAGATTGGAGTTTTGATTAATCATAACATTTCTCATTCACACAGACATTCCAAAACTTGGGATTCATATAGAGGATTTAGCCCTTATAAAATCATACTTGCACACCACATTTTTGTAGTACATTTTAGTACAGTGCCTGAAAAAATAACTTTTAAACTTTTAATTAAAATGCAAATGAGGGGTATTTGGTGCACCCTTGCATGGCCAAAATCTCAGTGCAACATTATTCCCCTCCAGAGAGAAGGAGATGGCAGAGGAAATGTTTTATATGTGCAGCTCCTGGCCTCATTCAATCACTGAATAGGTGACTATCACGACTGCCACAAATTATCATAGTGTATTACCAACTATATGAGAACCTAATACAGCTATGAAACCCCTACATATGTACAAGGATGCACCGAAATCCCCTCATTTGCATTTGAATAAAAATAATTTTTCTGGGGCCCATGTGAATAAAATGTACAGTGCTGATATGATGTTCACAGGACCTAAGTCTCTTATATTTCTGTATAGCTAGCTTAATATGCATTTTGGTGGTGACAAACTCCCTTTAAGGGATCTAAGTGTGGGGGGCGATATCGTATGTGGGCTGGTGGGGTCTGAGTGACGGGGCTGATTTTTAGTTCCATTCCGGCCCTATAATGTACCAAGTGTTATCTTTATGTGCTTCCTGCCTGAGCAATAAAATGTTGCAAAATTAAATAAGCATAAATATACAAACCTGGCACCAGTTTTATAAAAGAAAATGTAAACTTTTTTACCAAAATGTATCGTCTATAATGTACTGACTCGAGCAAAATAGGATTTAAAAAGTTGCAAATTTTGTCAAAAATAAGACATGCACGAACTTACACAATTTTCAAATTAATGGGAAGATTTAACCCCTTCCTGTCAAAGCTATTTTCCTTTTTTTTTTCAGTTTTTCTTCACGTTTTTCCAAGAGCCATATCTTTTTTAATGTTTCATCCACATAACCATTTGGGGGCTTGGTTTTTGTGCGACGAATTGTACTTTTGAATGACACCAAATATTTTATCAAGTCATGCACTGGAAAGTGGGAATAAAAATTCCAAGTGTGTTGAAATTGCAAAAACAGTGCAATTCCACAATTGTTTTTTTTTTTTTTTTAATTTACCATGCTCACTATACAGTCAGTACAATTATGCAGATACCAAACATGTAAAGTTTTTTTTTATTTAAGTGATGAAAAAGAAATTCGGAAAATTGTAAAAAAAATTGTAAAAAACATCTGCACTCGGGTTCTAAACAGGCACCAACATTCCGACAGTCTCATTTTCTGTGAATACAGAAGGCGATTACAAGCAACTTAGTTTGTTGTTGACAAAACTTTTTCTATTTTCACTTTATTTGATTTTCATTTTTACCTCTAATCATGGAGTTGAAAGGCCTTCAACTTTTCCCAAAACTATTAGTATTGTGGATAACATCTGGCCTCATAACATCCTAAGTTTTTCGGTACCTAAGAATCTATACTGCTGCCAGGTAAGAGGAATACAATGTTCTGAGATATTCATGAATTTGGGTACGATATGGTTATAATAGAGAATAATGTAAAATTCACAACATTTTGTATTTTTTGCAGTCTCGTGGGAATGTACTTCCCCAGATCACCATTCATTATAATAACTCTGGTTGTCTGTGCGATACTATGTAAGTAGAACTGAATTTCATAGACATAGATACTTTTTTGGGGGGGAGGGGAGTCGTGCCCCTATTCTTTCTCCCTCTTAGATGTGATGATATGTGTTCTTACATGTTGTCCTTTATGGCTCATGTTTTGGGTCTGTACTGATCACTTTTGTTCTTTGTTTTAGCTTCTATCATAGCAGTAATTACATACAAGTTCCAGACTCTCCATCCAGATGTGAAAGATTCCAACACCAACACCTGGTACCAGCGCGCCCTCCTAGCCATAGGACTTACCGCCTGCCTCGGGCTGACCATCACTGCCCTATCTCTGGTTAGAAAATAATAAAAACAACTTAAAACAGTTATTTAATGTAAAGAATCAGATGTTAGGTAAAATGTTTGCTCTGGATTGGATTGCATCTTAGGGACCATTCAATTCAAATTTCCTGGCAAAAGCTACGTGATTTGGTGAATTTGAATCTACCAAGATCTGCTAACCACTAATAATAAGAATTGTAATAACCAATCAGATAGCAGCATTCCAGTGACATTTAAAACCTGACCATGGTAGCTAAAGGGTGCAGAGTTTTAACCCCTTCCCAAAGTGAGTAGTACATGTATTCTCTGCAGTGTGAACGTGTTTGTGTCAGAGCTGAATAAGTGTGTAACAGAGCTGGGCGAGTGTAAAGCAGAGCTGACTGTGTAGCAGAGCTGAGTGAGTGTATAGCAGAGTTGAGTGAGTGTATAGCAGAGCTGAAAAAGTGTACAGCAGAGCTGAGTGAGTGTATAGCAGAGCTGAGTGTGTGTCAGTCAAAGGTGATTGAGTGTATGGGAGAGCTGAGTGTATAACAGAGATGGGTGAGAATATAGCAGAGAAGAGTGTGAATATAGCACAGCTATGTGTGTTTCATAGTGTATACTGTTGGGCATTATACTTTGTGAGGGACCAGGGCCGGCTCCAGGTTTTTCTGGGCCCCGGGCGAAAGAGTCTCAGTGGGCCCCTTTAACACATACCATGATTCATGATGCAGAGATACGGCGGAGAAATATATATATATATATATATATATATATATATATATATATATATATATAATATATAGTACAATGCAAAGATTTCACTTCTTACATTACATGAGTGATATCTATTGTAAATTCCACAATAGCTCAGAAACCGGTGAATCGCTCCACACAGAATACTGGCCCCTATATAAGGCTCCATACGGAATACTGGCCCCCATATAACACTTCATACGGAATACTGGCCCCCATATAAGGCCCCATACGGAATACTGGCCCCCATATAAGGCCCCATAAGGAATACTGGCCCCCATATAAGGCCCCATACGGAATACTGGCCCCCATATAAGGCTCCATACAGAATACTGGCCCCCATTTAATGCTCCATACGGAATACTGGCCCCCATATAAGGCTCCATACGGAATACTGGCCCCCATATAAGGCCCCATACGGAATACTGGCCCCCAAATAAGGCTCCATACGGAATACTGGCCCCCAAATAAGGCTCCATACGGAATACTGGCCCCCATATAAGGCTCCATACGGAATACTGGCCCCCATATAAGGCTCCATAGGGAATACTGGCCCCCATATAAGGCTCCATACGGAATACTGGCCCCCATATAAGGCCCCATACGGAATACTGGCCCCCATATAAGGCTCCATATGGAATACTGGCCTCCATATAAGGCTCCATACGGAATACTGGCCCCCATATAAGACTCCATACAGAATACTGGCCCCCATATAACGCTCCATACAGGATACTGGTCCCCTTATAAAGCTCCATACAGGATACTGGCCCCCATATAACGCTCCATACAGGATACTGGTCCCCTTATAAAACTCTATACAGGATACTGGCCCCCATATAACGCTCCATACAGGATACCGGTCCCCTTATAACGCTCCATACAGGATACCGGTTCCCTTATAACGCTCCATACAGGATACTGGCCCCCATATAATGCTGCATGCAGGCTGTTACCCCCCACATAATGCCCCATACAGGCTGTCCCCCCCTTATAATGCTCCATGCAGGCTGTTACCCCCCACGTAATGCCCCATACAGGCCCCCCCCCTTTTAATGCTCCATTCAGGCTGTTACCCCCCACATAATGCCCCATACAGGCTGCCCCCCCTTATAATGCCCCATGCAGGCTGTTCCCCTCTTTATAATGACCCATGCAGGATGCCCCCCCTCTTTATAATGCCCCATGCAGGATGTCCCCCCCTCTCTTTATAATGCCCCATGCAGGATGCCCCCCCCTTCTCTTTATACTGCCCCATGCAGGATGTCCCCCCCTCTCTTTATAATGCCCCATGCAGGATGCCCCCCCCTTCTCTTTATACTGCCCCATGCCTCCATACATTAAAAAAAAAAATCAAATACTCACCTCCCTTCTGCTACCTGCTGCCCGCTGCCCGCTGCTCGGGTCCGAACTCCAGCGTTGCCGGCGTCGTCCCGCTCTGCGCTCCCTGTGACGGCTCAGGGGAGGGCGCGGTGTAAAGACGTCACCGCGCCCTCTGACCTGAGACGTCACAGGGAGCGCAGAGCAGGAAGACAGCTGATCTGCGGAGGCACGGGGAGAGGTAAGTATCCAGCTGCCGGGGCCCTGAGAAAGCGGGAGAGAAGGGCGGGCGCTGACACCGCTCTCCTCCGCCCATAGCCCAGCGGGGTGCGCGACCGCCGGTGGGCCCCTCTGCCTGCTCAGGGCCCCGGCATTTGCCCGGGTGCGCCGGGTGCTGACGCCGGCCCTGTGAGGGACATCATACTTTGTAATGGGGGTTCAGTGGGGGCATCATACAGTGTGATGGGTTTGTAGAGAGCATCATATTGAGTGCAGGTCTCATCCTACTGTGAGACGGGGGAGTTATGTGGGGGCATCATACAGCCGGAAGCCGATGATGATTTTCAGAAGGTCTGGGAAACAGGGCTCCTCAAGTGTTCAACCATCATAATGGATATGCTGATTGAACATGATCAGGTGTTGTTAAACAAGCTCAAGGAGGACATAAGGGGGAAGGAAGCTAAACTCAGGGACTTCGACAATGACACTCTGGTTGCACCATTCAAGGAGCGCCTAAAAGTGTCCATTGATCAATTTGAAAAGGAGATTATTAATGGAAAGAAAAACAAGTTTCAGAGGGATAAATCAGATTTTGACAACGGGCGCACCTTTAAATGGAGTCATAGGGGTAATAGGCGTCGAGGAACGGTTGATACTAGACCCCAGCCAGTCCAAAACACACGATATGAATCATCTTCTAGTGATTTTTTATCATTGGGCCCAAGCGACATAGAAGGGGCAGCCGCAGGACAAGAAGTTCCCTTAGAGACAAAAAGAAAGAGGAACCGGGGCTACAGGGTTTGGTCCCCGACATACAAGCGGGAACCCGCCATGGGAAACGTCAGACGTAGACACAGGTAGTAACACCGTCCATGATGGAGGTAATTTGCAAATCATCAATTTTCATTATATGCCCTTACTGACATTGAGAGATCGGTTTTGACAAGGGGTTTGTCCTTTTCACCGACAAATAGGCTAAACAAGTTTGAATTGGTTAAGGATGTATATTTATTCAGCCGACAACTTACCTTTAAACTTTTATATCACCAGCCCTCACTCATCGACAATCTACCTCTTGATGACAGACGAACATTTCAAGACCTCTTGGATTTACTACGTGAGAATGAAGAACCACGATCACGCAATAGATTTACAGGTAGACTCCCCTCACAGGCCACACCATCATTCTCTATGTTTCCAGCAGTACAAATATTCTTCGATAATGTATGCAGGGACATTCAAGGCCTAAGAGAGGACCCACATAGGGGAAATAATCTAAGTAAGGAAGAGAGAAGGGCATTGACTAAATTAACAACGAATCAGGAGTTTATTATACGGGAGGCAGATAAAGGCGGGAACATTGTTCTGTGGCCAAATGATCTGTATATTAAGGAAGCTGATAGACAACTATCCAATACTACTTATTACCATCTATTACCGTCGGACCCGACAATGTTCTTTAAGGACAAATTGGATACCCTCATCATGAAAGTGGGGTGCTATGAATATTCTAAATAAAAAAGAGACCGACTTCCTGACCACCCCACATCCAGTAGTGCCGACCTTCTACCTGTTGCCCAAAGTGCACAAATCCTTGGTTGAACCACCCGGCAGACCTATTGTGTTGGGCATAGGAGGTCTTTTTGAACGCCCCTGTATATACCTTGATCACTTTTTGCAGCCGTTAGCTGTATCCTTAAAGTCATATGTAAGAGACTCCTCTCATTTCATTCAACATCTCAATGGATTGACCATCCCGGATAACACTATTTTGGTCTCATTGGATGTTGAGTCTCTCTACAAGAGTATCTCACATGATCTGGGGATACAAGCGGTAACACACTTTTTGGATCTTCGTTCTACTGGCGATCGGAGACATGATTCATTTGTCTTGGATTTGTTGCACTTTGTCTTAGACAAAAATTACTTTGTCTTTGATAGAAAATTCTATCGACAGGTGGCCGGCACGGCAATGGGCGCAAGATGTGCGCCCTCGTATGCAAATCTGTATCTGGGGTGGTGGGAGGAATTGGTTGTTTACAGACATGAGGCTTTCCGCCATAAGGTTTTTACATGGTTAAGGTACATAGATGATGTACTCTTGCTATGGGCAGGTACCAGGGTGGAATGTGAGACCTTTATCGACGAGCTTAATGCCAACAGTCTAAACATCAGACTTACATCGAACCTCTCCAACTCAGAAATAGACTATCTGGATTTAAAATTGCTAAAAGTGGATAACCATATCTGTACAACTCTTTTTAGGAAGACCATGGCTACGAATAACTTGCTACATTATACGAGTTTCCATCCCACGTATCTACGGAACGGTATCCCGAAGGGACAATTTCTTAGACTCCGGAGAAATTGCACCACGGTTGAGGAGTTCCAGCGGCAGTCCAAGGACCTTTCTCAATGATTCAAGACGAGGGGTTACCCACGTCGCGTTATTTCTGAGGCGTTTAGGGACGCAAAAGGGAGGAATCGAGCTGAACTTCCTCGAACACAAGTAGGTAACTCACCTAGACCTCTTAATTTAATCACAACTTATAACAACCATTGGCAGGATGTTCGGAAGATTCTCACTAAAAACTGGGGAATCCTTCTTAGTGAACCTAAACTAACCAAACATATTGCGGCATCTCCTAATATGGTGGCCCACAGAGCAAGGAATCTGAAGGACAATCTCTGCCGAAGCCATTATACGCAACCATTGGTGAGACTGAAAGGAGGAGGCAAAATCTTTGGCACATACCCCTGTGGGGGTTGTAATATCTGCCAATATACCGCAGCACGAGAATGTATAACATTGCCAATCCCCCCCTACCAGATCCGATCTAAAACCTACTTTAATTGCAGATCACAGAATTTGATCTACGCCCTGATTTGTGGTTGCCCAAAGATTTATGTCGGACAGACATCTCAAGAACTCAGGAAAAGAGTTCAACAACACATCTCGAACATATCAACAGCCAGGAGGGACCGGGAGTTGGATAAAACAATCACATCAGTGGCGGCACACTACTTGGAAGTCCATGATAGCCGATTGACCAGCTTACAGGTAATTGGACTTGAACAGATTAACACAAATATAAGAGGGGGTAACTGTACCAATGCTCTCCTACGATGTGAATCCAAATGGATTTATAACTTACAAAGTTTGGCTCCTCGGGGTCTTAATGGAGAACTGTTATTTACGGGCTTTCATAAACAGCTCTGATCTGTGTCTTGGTTTTCTTAGCTGTCGTCTTCTCTACGCCTCCTTTACAGGGCGGACTTGCTGAGAGATTTCGGTTGGGATCAAGCACCCAAAACCTGTTTCACAACGTTCTTTGGATCCTGTGAACAAACCATAATCAAATTATTTGTGAGAAGTGTTGACAGAAGTCCATTGGGTGACCCAAGAATAAAGGAAAATAGGGGGTAACATCTGGTGATCAATATCGTGGACCAGGCCCGAAGGGTGGATGATGGATGAGCATCATGTTTTGGACTAAATTAGAACTCTATCCTGATTTCCTCCAGCAAGAAGGATACACCATTGTACTATAGTACTACAGAAGAAGCCGACCCTTAGAACTTTCAGCTTTGACATCTCTCATCTCGTTAAGGGAAATCTGTGACATGGACTCCATTTTTTTGATTTGTTTGACTTTTTTGATGTTTTGCATCTCTGTGGTGGCCAATATTTACCAGCTGGCCCCCTACATTTTTTGGGCCTTCTCCATTCTAGATCTCGGTTGACAGTAGTATTACATCCCTTCCCAGTATCGTGTATCTGATCCATGCACTATGATGGTACTTAATAAAATCAAGGCATATGTGGATAATCACTATTGATACCAGAATGTATATTTGAACATAGACCAAGGTTGTTTGAAAATTTTCGGAGCATTCAGCTCCGTATGGTCCAGAAAATGGGAGTATGGTGCCCCTCTTATTTACATCTTATTGCATTTCCTGGTCGTGGAGGGATCCAAGATCCGCACCCCTCTAAGACGGTAGGGAGCTACAGTCCTTTTGGATTGGTTATCATAACCACCTTCCCCTGACCTGGCTACTCAATTGTGGAACCACACAGTAATACCGGTTTGGAGGATCCACAGCTGCTTGGCCTAGCAGCTGTTACGTGCCCCTTTATTTTGATCATGGCTGTAGATCGGGGTTACAATTTGTTGGTTAACAGCCCGAGACAGATAGCTGCCGGGTGTCACAGGTAATGGAACCGGGGTTGATCGGATGTGTGTTATGGTGTCACATCCAGACAACACTTGACCTGGGCGCCATTGCAAATTGGCCCTGGCTCCTCGTTCAGGAGTATCCGGACACTGGTGTGTGACACTAGGAATAGGCACTAACACACAGTCCTTTCCATTTATGTTTGACAGATATACTGCATTCGGACTACATCCGAGTGCAGCCTGATTCCTTTCTGCGCGCCCATAGACTAACGCATGGCGCGAGTTTAAATCATTACCAACATACTAATTGGCAAAGTTGGGAGTGCCTCGTGCAACTGTGCTTAGTATATGAGAGAATATAAGCTATATCACGTTTACTCCTTACATTTTGTCAATTATAAAGTGTGGGATGGTTCGACTGCATGTGACTGTAATTGTGTCACCTAGGTCACCATATGATGCCTCCTTTTAAGTATAACTTTCTGCGTACATAGATATACCCCCAAGTTAAACAATTGAAGAGGGGAGCTTGGCAGTAGAACTTTATATATGCTGCTATGCACCATAAATTGTGATATGGAGGTCATGTGCCCTCTGGATTGACCTTAGCATAATGGTGCAGTGCCGCACAGTTGGTACCAAGTCCAAAATGATATCTGCCACGACTCCCCACTCTTTGATTGTACTTCTTTATGAGGTTATGTCACAGACAGTAGCTCACTTACAGGATGGGGATAGCTTGTGGTCACAGACTGGGACGGAAAATTGTTCAGGTTCCCCCTGTGCATGGAGACCAGGACGTAACTCCAACTTCAATATTTCTCCTAGGCCTCTATCTGGCTTCTGTTTGGTTGTTTGGAAACGGGGGCACTATGCCATCTATCACGCATGCGTCTGGAGGTGAGGGACGGACCGCCGGCAACATCAGTTCCCTTGGATACGGGAACACCTCACGTGGTCCGGGGGGGGGACACACAGTGCGCCTGCGCTGTTGTCTCAGATTTCCGGCTTCCGCAACGCTACTTTGTTATGCGCGCGATCTCAGCGTCTTCCAAGCAACAGCTGACTACCTGGTAATTAGTCATTAAGGAATGTATTTATAGACTAGCACATGGACGTGCACCGTACAGACCCCTGACGAAGCCATCGTGTGTGGCGATGCGCGTTGGGTTGCTAGGACCCATCTACACCTTTCAGTGCAACAGGCTTTCCAGCATGTGACATTGCTCACTGTTACAACTCTCCTGTTAGGTTTTTTTTAGTTTTCTGGTCACATGACCAGTTTTGCCTATTTAATCCGGCTCCGCCCTCCTGGCATTGCTGGACTTCATTTGTATTTACTACTGTTGAGCTAGCTTGGTGCTCTGTTGCCGTTCTCTGTTAGTTTTGCTAGGTCTTCTGACCTCTTTACTTTTTGTTGTGTGTTTGTCTTTGACTGCTACGATTTCTGCTAGGAGGTGTCCAACTTTTCCCAGTCCCTAGTTCTTGTAGGGATTCCTCCCTCACATCTATAGGTCTTCGTACAGACTAGCCGAGGACTTTAGCGGGTCTGATCGCAGGATCAGGTTCTCCGTTACATCGTAGGGATCTAGTTTAGTTCTATTGTAGGGACAGATCTCCTGTCTTTCCTTAGTCTCTGTAGCAGATCATAATAGTAAGTCCAGCCTTAAAAAAAAAAAAAAAATTTCTCTAAGGAAAGACCTCCAGTTTTCCATCATGGTCTCGGTGCAAGATTTGGCTCAACGCTTGCAGGGACTCTCTCTGGAGGTGGCCAAGCTCCAACAACACGTGAGTAGCTGTTCTGGAGCGCATTTTGTGGAACCAAAGGTATGTCTGCCTGATCTATTTTTTGGCGAACAACAATATTTTTTTTCTTTTAAAAATGCTTGTCTATTATATTTTCGTTTGAGACCCGGATCCTCTGGTGATGAATCACAGCGCATAGGGTTCATAATGTCACTTTTGCGCAAAGATCCTCAGGGATGGGCCTTCTCTCTCCAACCTAGTGATCCGTGCTTTAGATCAGTGGATAGTTTTTTTTTCTGCTTTGGGTTTATTGTACGATGATCCTGATCGTGAGTCATCTGCTGAGTCTGAATTAAGACGTTTGAGGCAGGGATCAGGTAATGTGGAAAAATATTGTTCTCACTTCCGTCGGTGGTCTGCCCAGGTGGGGTGGAACGATTCAGCTTTGAAAAGCCTGTTTCTTGCAGGACTAGGTGAAAGGGTTAAGGATTTACTGATTGCTTATCCCACACCTGGAAACTTGCAGGAGGCAATGCAATTAGCTATACGGGTGGACAGGAGACTGCGTGCAAGGGTTAATGAGAGCAAATCCTCTGCTATGTCAGCTTCGAGTCCTGAGAGTTTCAGTGCTGACAATGGTGAGCCGATGGAAATTGGGGCGATGACACCCCGCTCTCAGGAAAAAGACCGCCGACTTTCTGAAGGCTTGTGTTTCTATTGCGGAAATTCTGGTCATTTTATTAAGAGCTGTGTGCTTCGTATGAAGAAAGAAAAAAAAATGGTCAGTTATGCCCGTATTGCCTGTTTAAATTCTAAGGGAGTATTCCTATCTGCCACTACTGCTGCTCAGGATGAATTAATTGAATTTCGGGTATTTGTGGATTGTGGATCTACTCTGAATGTGATTGATGGGGGATTCTTGGAAAAACTTAGATTAGAACCTAAAACTTTGTCATCCCCTATTGCTGTGGTTTCTGTCAATGGCTCTCCCTTGAAGAGTGTTACTCACAAGGTCTGTGAATTTCCCCTCACTATTAATGGTATTCATCAAGAGAATTTGGATTTGGTGGTATTGGATAATTTGCCTTCTCCAGTAATATTGGGGTTACCCTGGTTAAAATTGCACAATCCTGTACTGGATTGGTCTACCAATGAAATTAAGTCCTGGAGCCCTAAGTGTTATGACAAGTGTTGTAACGGGCGCATTGCTGCTGTGGATAGAGGGGAATTGTCTGTACCTATTCAGGATTTTTGGAGAGTTTTTTCTGAGGAGGAGTCGCAGGTTTTGCCTCCCCATAGAGACTATGATTGTACCATTGAATTTGTCCCTGGAGCGACTCTTCCTAAGAGTTGTTTATTTAATCTTACTATTCCTGAGAGAAAGGCTTTGGAGGAATACATACAGACAAGCTTGGCCGCTGGTCACATTAGGCCTTCCAAGTCTCCTGTGGCTGTTGGATTTTTTTTTGTAAAAAAAAAAGATGGCGGTTTACGTCCTTGTCTGGACTTTCGTGAGATTAATAAAATTACTGTACGCATTCCTTACCCACTGCCATTGATTCCTGATTTATTTAACCAGTTAGTGGGGGCCAAGTGGTTCTCTAAAATTGATCTCCGGGGGGCATACAATTTGTTGCGCATGAAGGAGGGTGATGAATGGAAGACTGCTTTTAACACTCCTGTGGGTCATTTTGAGAATCTGGTTATGCCTTTTGGTCTCACCAATGCCCCAGCATTTTTTCAGAATCTTATTAACGATATCCTTAGACCTTTAATCGGCAAAAATGTGGTTGTGTATTTGGATGACATTTTGATTTATTCGCCTGATCTGGAGTCTCATTGGCGGAGCGTACGTGAGGTATTACAGTTATTAATGGACAATTCGCTTTTTGCTAAGCTGGAGAAATGTGAGTTCGCTGTACAGAGAATTAGTTTTTTGGGCTACATTATCTCCAGTGAAGGTTTTGAGATGGACCCGGTTAAAGTTCAAGCTGTGCAGGAATGGCCTAGGCCTATTGGTTTGAAATCGATACAGAGGTTTTTGGGTTTCGCCAATTATTACAGAAAATTCATAAAAAATTTTTCTATTATTGTCAAACCGCTGACCAATCTCACCAGGAAAGGTGCTAATGCGGTTCAGTGGACTTCTGAGGCCATTGAAGCTTTTGTGTTTTTAAAGGAGAGGTTCACCTCTGCTCCCATCCTTATGCAGCCTGATGTGACTAAGCCGTTTTTGGTTGAGGTTGATGCTTCTTCGGTGGGGGTTGGTGCGGTGTTGTCTCAGGAAAACAAGGATGGAGTACATCCCTGTGCCTTTTTTTCAAAAAAATTTTCCGAGACTGAACTTAATTACGATATTGGTAATCGGGAATTGCTGGCGATTAAACTCGCATTTGAACACTGGCGTCACCTCTTGGAAGGTGCTGATTTTCCCATTCAGGTTTTCACTGATCATAAAAATCTGATCTATCTTGATGCTGCCAAGCGCTTGAATGCCCGTCAGGCTAGGTGGGCACTTTTTTTCTAACGGTTTAATTTTTCCGTTACTTACATCCCGGGTACCAAGAATGTTAAAGCGGATGCTTTGTCTCGCAGCTTTTCTCCCATGGTCGGTGTTGAGGAGGAAGAGGAGACCATTTTACAAGAAGGTGTTGTGATTGCTGCTTTGGACTCCGTTTTGGAGGATGAGATTCTTAAAGCACAGGAGAATGCCCCATCTAACACTCCCCATGGGAGGTTGTTTGTGCCTAGGAGCTTTAGGAGAGATTTGTTTGTTGAGTGTCATGAGTCTCGGTTGGCAGGTCATCCAGGAATTTCTGAGACCAAGAGACTTGTGGGTCGCAGTTTTTGGTGGCCTGGATGGCAGAAGGAAGTCATTAAGTGGGTGCGCCAATGTACTGTATGTGCTAGATCCAAGTCTTCGCATGCTCCTGCTGCGGGGTTGCTTTGCCCTCTGGAGGTTCCTAGTGCACCTTGGACACATCTGGCTATGGACTTTATTACTGACCTTCCTCCCTCTGAAGGTTTCACGGTCATCTGGGTGGTCGTGGACCGTTTTAGCAAGATGTGTCACTTGGTTCCCTTTATCAAACTGCCTTGCGCTAAGACACTCGCTAAGGCCTTTGTCAAGGAGATTGTCAGACTACATGGTGTTCCTACTGACATTGTTTCTGATAGGGGACCTCAGTTTGTGGCTCGTTTTTGGCGTGCCTTTTGTGACAGGTTGGGAGTCCATTTGTCGTTTTCATCCGGATATCATCCTGAGTCTAATGGCCAGACAGAAAGGAAGAACCAGGATGTTGAGCAGTTCTTGCGTTGTTTTGTGGCAGACAATCAAGAGGGGTGGTCTGAGTTTCTGCCACTTGCTGAATTTGCTCTTAACAACCATACATCCTCTTCTGCTGGGTGTTCGCCTTTTTTTTGTTGTTCTGGGAGACATCCGTCTTTTGGGTCATTCTCCAAATTGGTTTCGGCTGTGCCTGAGGAGGAGAGTTTTTCCGGTGATTTGGAGAGAGTTTGGACGGATGTGCGTGGTAATCTTCAGGAGGCTAACAAAAAATCTAAGAGGTACTTTGATAGGAAACGGCAAGAGGTTTTGTTTGCTGTTGGTGACATGGTTTGGTTGTCCTCTAAGAATCTGCGATTGAGGATTCCTTCTAAAAAATTGGGTCCCAAGTTCGTAGGGCCCTTTAAGGTGCTTCAGATAGTTAACCAATCTGCTGTTAGGCTGGAGGTTCCTACGTCCTGGAGGATTAATCCGGTGTTTCATGTTTCTCTGTTGAAAAAAGCTGATGTGTCGGATGGTGACGCCTCTGCCACTGTTCCTCCGGTGGTGGAGGACGGGGAATATGAAATTTCCCGCATCCTAAATTCTAGACGGTATAGAGGGAGTTTGCAGTATCTCATCGCTTGGAAGGGTTTCGGACCTGAGGATAACTCATGGGTGAGGGCGGATGATGTTTCTGCTTCCAGACTTGTCCGAGCGTTTCACAGGAGGTTTCCTGGTAAGCCTGGGACTAGGGGATCCGGAGGATCCTCTTAGAAGAGGGGGTACTGTTACAACTCTCCTGTTAGGTTTTTTTTAGTTTGCTGGTCACATGACCAGTTTTGCCTATTTAATCCGGCTCCGCCCTCCTGGCATTGCTGGACTTCATTTGTATTTACTACTGTTGAGCTAGCTTGGTGCTCTGTTGCCGTTCTCTGTTAGTTTTGCTAGGTCTTCTGACCTCTTTACTTTTTGTTGTGTGTTTGTCTTTGACTGCTACGATTTCTGCTAGGAGGTGTCCAACTTTTCCCAGTCCCTAGTTCTTGTAGGGATTCCTCCCTCACATCTATAGGTCTTCGTACAGACTAGCCGAGGACTTTAGCGGGTCTGATCGCAGGATCAGGTTCCCCGTTACATCGTAGGGATCTAGTTTAGTTCTATTGTAGGGACAGATCTCCTGTCTTTCCTTAGTCTCTGTAGCAGATCATAACACTCACAGGGCTTATTACTGGTTGGGTTTGTATGGGGCTGATGCAGCACTCTGCATTTACAACAACTCATACATGATAGATTGAGCTACTTGGCAGCAGGGCCGGCGTCAGCACCCGGCGCACCCGGGCAAATGCCGGGGCCCTGAGCAGGCAGAGGGGCCCACTGGCGGTCGCGCACCCCGCTGGGCTATGGGCGGAGGAGAGCGGTGTCAGCGCCCGCCCTTCTCCGCCGCTTGCTCAGGGCCCCGGCAGCTGGATAATTACCTCTCCCCGTGCCTCCGCAGATCAGCTGTCTTCCTGCTCTGCGCTCCCTGTGACGTCTCAGGTCAGAGGGCGCGGTGACGTCTTTACACCGCGCCCTCCCCTGAGCCGTCACAGGGAGCGCTGAGCGGGAAGACGCTGACAACGCTGGAGTTCGGACCCGAGCAGCGGGCAGCAGGTAGCAGGTGAGGAGAAGGGAGGTGAGTATTTGATTTTTTTTTTTTAATGTATGGAGGCATGGGGCAGTATAAAGAGAAGGGGGGGGGAGGGGGTGGCATCCTCCATGGAGCATTATAAAGAGAGGGGGGGAGCATCCTGCATGGGGCATTATAAAGAGGGGGGGGTGACATCCTGCATGGGGCATTATAAAGAGGGGGGGGGACAGCCTGTATGGGGCATTATAAGGTGGGGAACAGCCTGCATAGTGCATTATAAGGGAGGGAGGCAGCCTGTATGGGGCACTATGTGGGGGGTAACAGCCTGCATGGAGCATTATAAGGGGGGGACAGCCTGTATGGGGCATTATGTGGGGGGTAACAGCCTGCATGCAGCATTATATGGGGGCCAGTATCCTGTATGGAGTGTTAAAATGGGACCGGTATCCTGTATGGAGCGTTATAAGGGGACCGGTATCCTGTATGGAGCGTTATATGGGGGCCAGTATCCTGTATGGAGTTTTATAAGGGGACCAGTATCCTGTATGGAGCGTTATATGGGGGCCAGTATCCTGTATGGAGCTTTATAAGGGGACCAGTATCCTGTATGGAGCGTTATATGGGGGCCAGTATTCTGTACGGAGCCTTATATGGGGGCCAGTATTCCGTATGGAGCCTTATATGGGGGCCAGTATTCCGTATGGAGCCTTATATGGGGGCCAGTATTCCGTATGGAGCCTTATATGGGGGCCAGTATTCCGCATGGAGCCTTATATGGGGGCCAGTATTCTGCATGGAGCCTTATATGGGGGCCAGTATTCCGCATGGAGCCTTATATGGGGGTCAGTATTCCGCATGGAGCCTTATATGGGGGCCAGTATTCCGTATGGGGCCTTATATGGGGGCCAGTATTCCGTATGGGGCCTTATATGGGGGCCAGTATTCTGTATGGAGCGTTATATGGGGGCCAGTATTCTGTATGGAGCGTTATATGGGGGACAGTATTCTGTGTGGAGCGATTCACCGGTTTCTGAGCTATTGTGGAATTTACAATAGATATTACTCATGTAATGTAAGAAGTGAAATCTTTGCATTGTACTATATATATATATATATATATATATATATATATATATATATATATATATATATATATTTCTCCGCCGTATCTCTGCATCATGAATCATGGTATGTGTTAAAGGGGCCCACTGAGACTCTTTCGCCCGGGGCCCAGAAAAACCTGGAGCCGGCCCTGCTTGGCAGCATTAGGGTTACTGGGGGCTATCCTCAACCACTATGGTTTTGGTGTTTATGTGGCACCCCAGGGGTCTGGTTTTCCACAGTAATGTAATGTTATGTCTGAGAGCAGGTGGGAGGTCCTTTGGTCAGGGATCCTGTGCATGCCACACCTCCTGCCCAGTCTTGGGAGGGGAAGAACTTCCCCTGTAAAAACCCTGGGCTGAGGCAGGGTTAGTCAGTCAAGGAGAGTAGAGACAAGAAACAGTCACAGGAAGAAACAGCAGAAGATCAGTGGGAGCAATACTACTACAAGTCAGGGGCTGGCAGCTGCAGAGCTCGCCCTGAGAAGCTTTCTTACCGGACCCGGCGTCCGAGGCTGTGGGGACTAACTCTTACCCAGCAGCAGAAGCCGACCGGCAGGGGATTTCAGGTCCTCAGGCCCAGAAACCCGAAGGCCCCGAGTCACCGGCCATACGGGTGAGCACCACACGGTACACTCAGGGACGTGGGCTACTTATATCCGCTTCTAGCAAGGTAGCCAGAAGAGTACAGTCAGTTTGGGAGGCCTACAACTCCGCCTGGCCAGGGGAGATCCCATCTGCTCAAGGACTGACCAGGCCCCGTTCACTAGCAAGTACTCCGGGAGGGTCTATCGTTGTTACCAGTAAAGACCCTGAATTACACCGCACCGTCTCTGAGTGGTTCCTGCTACCCCCATCATCCACATCTGCTGCCCTGAGGCCATACCCCTCCCGTTGGGGGTTATACCATCTACGCTGCACCATCCATCCACCGGCCTCAGCGGACTGTCCTGCAGCGGCAGCGCCATAGCTGCATTCAACGGGTGGCGTAGTCGTCCTGCATCTACCGCTGTTACATCGCCGCTCAGTTTGACTCCCTGGGCACGGACCGGGTCACCGCCACGAGACTACAACCCTCAAGAGATCCGGCTCCGGGTAAGCTCCCGCGTGCGCAACGCAGCGCGACACAGGCCCAGGGGCGCGTCAACTTTTGGCGTAGTCGGCAGGATTTCGTGCCCGCAACCACCGGGTACTGCGTGCCTGAAAAAGACTGTTCAAACTTACCAGTGGTGAAGATTCCCGCCATCCGGCGCCATCTTCTACCTTCTTCCCGCCATCCGTGAAGTTTTCCCGCCATCCGGCGCCATCTTCTGCCTTCTTCCCGCCATCCGTGGAGTTTTCCCGCCGTTGGACGCCATCTTGAAGACGCCGCGCGGGAAGAAGAGGGGCGTGGACTCTGAAAGCGCGCGAGAACTGAAGCCCCGCCTCACGTCAGGACGTTGCGTAAGGTCCTGGAAGGAGCCCAGCAGACGCCGACGTCACAGGAGCGCGACGGAAGGTCCTCAACCCTGACGATCCACTGCGGAGCCGCGGCCTACAGAAGAGGATCATCGCAAGGTAGGCCACGGTCCACTAGGGGGGGAGAAAGATGTCGGATACGGAGGAGAGCTTCACTGCCTCAACCTCCGCCAGCGCCACCGCTGCTGCAGTCATGCCTTTCACCATGCCCTATATCCCGGGAGCAGCCTGGCTGCCCCAGTACTCAGGGGAGTCACATACCCTGAATGACTTTAAAGAAAAGCTGGATAGCCTCTTCCAGGTGTACCCCCTCACAGAAGAGCAAAAAGTGAGCATCCTGGTGGCCCAACTAACCGGGGCAGCCCAAAGGGAGGTAAAGTCCTGGCCACCTGGGAGGAGGACTGTCGCAGGGATACTAACCCGGCTGAGGGACACCTTTGATACCCGCACCTCAGCCGAGATTAAGCTTAGATTCTATGGGTGCAAACAGCGAGCACATGAGAATATAAGGGACTATGCACTAAACCTACAAGAGGCCCTGAGAGCCATTAAGCAGACCGACCCTGACGGCGTGGGAAACGAGGACAGGCTGTTGACCGAACAATTTATAGAGGAACTATATTGCAATGCCCACCGAACCCAGTTGCGGGCAATGGCCTTACAGGATCCTCATCTGGACTTTGCACAGTTCAAGGACAGAGCCATCCGGGTGCTCCGAGAACCGGCACCGGGTGGCGTTGTGACCCACAGGCGCCCTACTACCGCTTACCACCAGGAGGCGGCGCCCTTGTCGGCGGGGCCTGTGGGAGCTGATGCGCAGGCTTTGAACAATGACCCGGCTCCAGACCTGCACCATCAGGTCCAAGAGCTAGCTAAAAGCGTTGCCGCGCTAACCCGAACTGTGCAGTCTTTACAGGTTTCCACTCCAGGGAAGATCCAGCTGGCATCCGGACCGGAGGACATCCCGTGGCGTCGACCAAGGAGGACCCCACCGGCCAGAGGAAGACCCAGCAACCGATACAACGAGGACGGACAACCCATCTGCCGCCGCTGCAATCAACCCGGACATATGGCAAGGTACTGTCCTTTAAACTGGCACAACCTGGGGTAGAGGGCCAAACCCCAGGAAAAAGATCATCAGGCCCATCGAACTGGCGCGACAAATATGTGGGAGGACGTCCAGTCTTGCCTGTGGTACTGGATGGCATCCCTATGAGTGCCCTACTGGACACCGGGTCACAGGTTACCACTATCCCGTACGTGCTCTTCAAGCAGTACTGGAATGACTCGGATATCACCCGCTACCCTGACGACGATTTGAGTATCATCGCCAGCAATGGTCAGCCCGTGCCACAGATTGGATTTAAAGAGGTGACCATTAAAATCGGTAGAGTTGAACTGGCGGCACAGGGACTGATCATTGTAGACATTGACAAACATGAGAGTCACCCAAAAATAACTCTAGGAACTAATGTAATTGAAAATTGTCTTGCAGAGGTGATTTTCCTTTTACAGCAGGTTGCCAAGAACGCCAGCTCCGGCGAGCAGCGGGTGCTCCAGAAAGAGATCCGGGCACTGATGCGACGGCAACAGGTGGAACTCTCCGGCGGTGAGATTGGTAGCGTAAGAATGTGTGACCCTTTTCCTATTGCCATGCCCCCAAAAAGTGAAATGATGATTTGGTGCCGGGCAGCTATTGGTCTGAGAGGTAGAGATTACCAGGCAATGGTAGAACCAGTTTACTCAGACAGTAGGCCCACCATTTTGACAGCACGGGGGGTGGTCAATGTACTCCATGGGAGGGTGCCCGTTCGCATAATCAATATCGGGGAGAGGGAAGTGTACCTGCCCCGGTATGCCACGCTAGCCAAATTATATACCATTAACCAAAATGCTATACAATCTGTGGAACCCTTGCCTCCATCTCACCCGGAGGAAGGTAACGGCTCTAAGAAAACAAAGGAGGACTGGTGTCAGCAACTACATTTGGGTACTGACTCCACTCCCTCACATCAGAAACAGGGAGTCTATCGGGTGGTTCAAGAGTACGAGAGAGTGTTTAGTAAACACCCGTTAGACTTCGGGCGAGTCAAGGGGGTAGAACACCACATCCCCACGGGAGACCATCCTCCCATAAAAGAGAGGTATCGACCCGTACCCCCTGCACACTACCAACACGCCAAGGGGATGCTTAGAGACATGAAGGAGGCTGGGGTGATCAGGGATAGCTGTAGCCCCTGGGCAGCTCCACTAGTCTTAGTCCGAAAGAAAGACAACACCATGAGGATGTGTGTAGATTACCGGAAAATCAATCGTATCACACACAAGGATGCGTACCCCTTACCAAGGATAGAGGAGTCATTGGCTGCTTTAAGATCTGCTAACTTCTTCTCTACCTTGGACCTCACTAGCGGGTACTGGCAGGTTCCTGTAGCAGAGGCGGACCGGGAGAAGACAGCATTCACCACCCCGATGGGACTTAGCGAGTTCACCTGCATGCCGTTCGGACTCTGCAACGCACCGGGAACCTTCCAACGACTAATGGAGTGTTGTCTGGGCCACAGAAACTTCGAGACGGTCCTGTTGTACCTGGACGATGTCATCGTATATTCCAAGACGTATGAGGACCACCTGAAACACCTGGCGGAAGTGTTCGAAGCTCTGGCAAGTTACGGCCTAAAGGTGAAACCCTCCAAGTGTCACCTCCTGAAACCAAAGGTGCAGTACCTGGGACACGTGGTGAGCGCTGACGGAGTGGCTCCCGACCCTGATAAGATCACCGCAATTAAGGAATGGCCAAGCCCCTCCAGCGTAAAAGAAGTGCGGCAGTTCCTCGGGTTGGTAGGCTACTACCGAAGGTTTATTCCCGGTTTCACCAAAAAGGCAGCACCTATGCAGGACCTCCTGATAGGCCAGTCCCGGAAGGCCAAGAACCAGAAGCCGCCCTTTAAATGGGAGGAGCTGGAAGAAGAGTCCTTCCGCCAGCTGAAGATGGCCCTCACGGGGGACGAAATCCTGGCGTACCCGGATTATAGCCAGCCCTTTATCCTCTACACCGACGCCAGTAACATCGGGCTAGGAGCCGTACTGTCCCAGATCCAGCAGGGGAAGGAACGAGTAATCGCCTACGCCAGCCGAAAACTGCGACCCACCGAAAGGAACCCCGAGAATTACAGCTCATTTAAGTTAGATTTCCTGGCCGTAGTATGGGCAGTCACCGAGCGCTTTAAGCATTACCTCGCTTCTTCCCGGTTCACCGTGTACACGGATAACAACCCGTTGACACACCTGGACACGGCAAGACTCGGTGCCCTGGAGCAGAGGTGGATGGCCCGTCTGTCCAACTACGAGTTCACAATCAAATACCGGGCAGGACGCTCCAATACCAACGCGGACGCCCTGTCCAGGATGCCCAACCTGCCGGACGGAGGAGAAGATCCGGAGGGACTGGAAGAAGTTGAACTCCCTGCGTTCCACCGTCATGGGACTATCCAGTATTCCCACCGGGTAAGGAGTAAGCAGGCTGCTACGTTGAACCCCTTACCCCACTACAACTGGGCGGAAACGCAAGACAGCGACCCTGCCGTCCGACTGGTGAAGGAGATGCTGACTCGGCCGGAGGCTCGCCTTGAACCAGACGCTCCGGAGGAAGCCAAACAACTATGGGCAGAGAAGAGTCGACTGTTCCTTTACAAAGGGAAGTTGTGCCGCAGAATGGTTAACTCCCGGACGCATGAATTACTCTGGCAAGTAGTGGTGCCACGAAGAGATGCAGCCATGGTGATGGAGGCATACCACGACGGAGCTGGACACTTCGGGTGGAAGAAGCTGGAGTTCCTGCTGCGCGAGCGGTTCCACTGGGTAGGCATGAGGGGAACCATCGAGAAGTGGTGCAGAGACTGTGGCCCGTGCAACCTGAGAAGGAAGGACCGTGCCAGCCAGAAGACTCCCCTGCAGTCCATCGTCACCCGGCAACCGTTGGAACTGGTAGCCTTGGATCATGTAAAACTGACCCCAAGCAGAAGTGGCTACGTCTACGTGTTAACCATCGTGGATCATTACTCCCGGTTTCTGGTTGTCGTCCCCGTCAAGGACTTAACGGCTCAAACAGCAGCTAGAGCCTTCCAGCAGCACTTTTGCCGTCCACACGGGTACCCGGACCAAGTGCTGACAGACCAGGGACCTGCCTTTGAAGCGGAGGTCTTCCAGGAATTCTGCAATCTGTATGGCTGCCGGAAGATAAGGACGACACCCTACCATCCGCAAACTAATGGACTTTGTGAGAAAATGAACCAGGTGGTAATGGATCTTCTAAAAACGTTGCCCCTGGAAGAACGCAGTCTGTGGCCTGAGAAGTTGCCCGATCTGGTGGACCTATACAACCACATCCCGGTAGGTTCCACCAACTGTACCCCGGCTTACCTAATGAGGGCAAGACCTGGTAAGTTACCTGTTGACCTGGAAATGGGAGTCCTGACACCCGAGGACACTTCACCAGAAACAGACTGGGACACAGAGAGGCAGCAGCAGTACCGGAGAGTACAGGAGAGCGTGGAGCGAAGTCTCTGTCAGGCTAGGGAAAGACAAGAGAAAACTTACAACCAGTATGCTCCCGCTGTTCCCCTGGTACCCGGAGAGCAGGTCTTAAAGAGGAAGAGACGGCTCCACAAGTTGGATGACCAGTGGGAGAAGGACCCGTACACCGTACTGCCCTCAAGCCACGAGAACCCGAAGGTTTGTACCATCAGTAAAGACGGAGGGGAAACCACAGCCATTGTATCCCGGGACCACCTGAAGAAGTGTCCCGAACAACTGAGGAACCCTGAAGAGGAACAAGAAGACCATCGACCCGTAGAGGAAAGGGAAGATATGGTTAGTACTGTGCTCGGGGACTTCCCTCGGTCTTGGACTCAAGTCAATGGTGCAGTTGTGGTACCCGTACTCACCTTCCTCCAACCAGCATCCCAAGCACCTACGGAGCAACAGGTAGAGCTGGAAGAACAGCCGGTCCAGGAGGCAGAAGACTCCACACAAGCAGAACAGGAGGATCAACCCTCTGCTTATAGTGAGCCTGCCGTACCCCTAGTGAGACAAAGAGCCGGTAGACAGCTGCCCAGTTTACCCTTGACAGCTCCTACACCCTGTAGTTCAGGGCTAGACAGTCAGCTCCGTAGGTCCACTAGGGCCACTAGAGGCCAGTTACCCGCACGCTGGAGGATTTGAAGTGTATAAATTGTTTTATTTATGTTTATCTGTGTATTGTTGCTTGTGTATAATTTTGTGTTTCCAGTTATTTTTAGGAATCGTTGGTGGATTTACCGGGAATCCTTGTACATAGTTGGAGCGTAACCCAGGATGGACTAGAGACTGTTAAGGACTCGGGGTAGGACAGACCCCTACCTGGTTACGTCTCCCTGTTTTGGTGAAATGGACACCTTGCTTTCTTCAAAGACTGCACCCGGTTACGGACACGCCGTGACCAGCTTTATGTGTTTCCTTATTGTAATGTTATTGTTTATACTTTGTTATGTTACAAAAATATGTTTAGTCCCGGAGTACTAAATTTCACTAGGGGGGAATGTGGCACCCCAGGGGTCTGGTTTTCCACAGTAATGTAATGTTATGTCTGAGAGCAGGTGGGAGGTCCTTTGGTCAGGGATCCTGTGCATGCCACACCTCCTGCCCAGTCTTGGGAGGGGAAGAACTTCCCCTGCAAAAACCCTGGGCTGAGGCAGGGTTAGTCAGTCAAGGAGAGTAGAGACAAGAAACAGTCACAGGAAGAAACAGCAGAAGATCAGTGGGAGCAATACTACTACAAGTCAGGGGCTGGCAGCTGCAGAGCTCGCCCTGAGAAGCTTTCTTACCGGACCCGGCGTCCGAGGCTGTGGGGACTAACTCTTACCCAGCAGCAGAAGCCGACCGGCAGGGGATTTCAGGTCCTCAGGCCCAGAAACCCGAAGGCCCCGAGTCACCGGCCATACGGGTGAGCACCACACGGTACACTCAGGGACGTGGGCTACTTATATCCGCTTCTAGCAAGGTAGCCAGAAGAGTACAGTCAGTTTGGGAGGCCTACAACTCCGCCTGGCCAGGGGAGATCCCATCTGCTCAAGGACTGACCAGGCCCCGTTCACTAGCAAGTACTCCGGGAGGGTCTATCGTTGTTACCAGTAAAGACCCTGAATTACACCGCACCGTCTCTGAGTGGTTCCTGCTACCCCCATCATCCACATCTGCTGCCCTGAGGCCATACCCCTCCCGTTGGGGGTTATACCATCTACGCTGCACCATCCATCCACCGGCCTCAGCGGACTGTCCTGCAGCGGCAGCGCCATAGCTGCATTCAACGGGTGGCGTAGTCGTCCTGCATCTACCGCTGTTACATCGCCGCTCAGTTTGACTCCCTGGGCACGGACCGGGTCACCGCCACGAGACTACAACCCTCAAGAGATCCGGCTCCGGGTAAGCTCCCGCGTGCGCAACGCAGCGCGACACAGGCCCAGGGGCGCGTCATTTACTTTTTACAATGGGCTGTTTTCATGCAAGTCTTATTTTGAAGAATGTATGAACCCCGATATAACATGTAAACCTTATTTAGCTACTTTGTTGTGGAACTACATCTTGCACTGTTTACCTTCTACCACATACTCCGGGCTAGTGCAATATTGATCGTCACAGAGCTTCTACAAAGCCTGTGCTCCACTATTGAATGTACAATATCATGTTTCTAATGAGTGTTCTAACCACGAAGGGCTATTGCAGTGGCGAATCAGAGGGACACTAGGATCCCTCCACAGTTCTTGGTCAAACAGGCCTTCCCAGTTTTGGACACTATTGCCTGGCTATATCTTTAGATCAGGTCTTATTGGGCTGTTACAGCAATCTTGTGCAGTTCAGCCTGTACATAACAGTAATATTATTCTTGATTGTATGATTGAAGACCGGCAGGGTCTCCAAGGCTGGATATTCATCACTGCACACTTAAGTTCTCAGTCGCGGGGATATTGTAAAACATATGGTTGTGTGTATTTCTTAAACAGTGTTTAACTGCTGCATCACCTATACATTAACTTTTGGGCAATTATTGCCCGGGCAAGTGCAATATTGACCACCACAGAGTCATCATAAAGCCTGTTTTTCACTCTATGCATGTGGATTGCTTTGCATGCAAGATTTGTCTTAATTATGAAAGGTTATTGAAGTAGTGGGATTGATTAGGAATGGGAGGTGTTCTGTCCCTCATTCCTTTTTAAATGGTGTTTTAAGATTTTTTGTTGGTATGTCCATGTGTTGAATAAAAAATTTTGATATTTTGTAAACATCATTTGAATTGATTATTGGTGGTGATCACTGCTGTCATGCATGTCCCCTTTTCTTCTTCACTTCATGGTTCCTTAGAGACATGCGGCATGTAGATCCCTAACTTTGGATGGTGCCCTCCTAATTTGTAAATCGGCACTATTATATATTATGTGTGGATGACTAAGGTGGTATCTTGTTGTAAAGGGAGCCCTGTGGGGACCATACAAGTGGTACAATACTGTATAGGAATCCTAATGGGCCTCACTAGGTGTAATTTTCTCTGTGGTTACATATAAAGGACTGAGCACGGTTATGGAACTGGCTTAGTGTAAAGTAACAAAAATCTTGTTTTTAAAAGTTGGTGTATGTGGTTTATCCCTCTAAATGCTTCCAGAATTGTGGGTTGCTGATGGGTCGCAATGGAAGAAACAGATTGCTGCCATTTTTGTCGTCCTGTGAAGCCCTCAGGCTTATGTTTGATTTTCTTTTAATCCAACATACTGTGTTTGTTTTGCAGCCAACATTGCTACAGGAGAGTAACATATTGGCGGTAGCCCTAACATTTTAGTTTGGAGCCATTTATATCTTATTCCAAGCCACATGCTTGTTGAATTCATCTTGCTGCCCAAGATCAGTTAACGGCATCAGACTGGCAATGGCGATAACTTTCAGCATCGCATTACTGATATGTATCCTTTTCATATGATGCACCTGTACAATGGTATTCATAATCATTAGCCACATACCTGTCGTGTCCTCCATCAGGGTAAATGCACACATAATAGAAATGCTGCAGGATACTGAGGGTCCAAAGCATAACCTATTGCAGGGGTGGACAATTCATTTTCCTAAGGAGCCATATGAGAATCTATGACTGTTGTAGAGGTCTGACTCTTAGGGCAAGGAGTAGGAGAACAGAGAGGATGGTGATGAGGTTGGTGGTCCCATTTGGTGTGAACCCAGAGGCATGCAGCTGTGTAGCTCAACAGAGGAGGTAGAGGAGGAGGAAGATGAGGAGGCTACATTGCGGCCTCCAGCACAGACACGGAGTGATGCAACCACAACAAACCCTGCATCGTCAGCCACAACTGTTGCTGTGGCCAGCAGCGGTCGCAGGTCTGCAGTTCGCAGAGACGGCAAGGGTTGCCTAGTCTGGGCCTTTTTTGAGACCGCAAAGGATGACCCAACTCACGTTACCTGCCAACTTTGTAAAACAATTGCAATAATTGGACTACTACATGCATGAACCAGCAAAGAACATAAACATGCGTTAGTCGGGGAATCTCACGCTAAAATGTGGACTAGAAGGTCTCGCCAACCACAGCTGCCCCATCAACCGCATCTGCTGCTTCTTCTTCCTCCGTCACCGTGGCAAGTGTTCTCACATAGGTCTCCAGCTGCAGAACCTCCACTTTTATACCCGCTACAGTCGGGGTGAGTGAGAGCCCCTCAACTGTTACGGAAGTAACACTCACACTCCAGCAGTTTGTCGTGTTCACCCTACTCCACCCTTTCTCAGCACAGCAGCCAGCCCTTGGTCCAACAGTTGTGGTCACATAAAAGGTTGTTTTTTCCTACACATGCCAAAGCTAAGAGCTTGAACTCCACCATCTCCAATCTGTTGGCCATGAAAATGCTTCCTTTCCGCCTGGTAGATACAGACAGTTTCCAATAGCTGATGGCTGTTCCAGTCCTCCAGTACCAGATGTTCAGTCACCATTCCTTCTCTAATAAAGCTGTGCCTGTGCTGAACCAGCCTATCACAGGCAACATTCCCTGAAAAACCCGTTCCCTGAAAAAAATCTATCTTTGACATGGTGCATTTTACCACTGACACATGGATGAGCAAGCATGGCCAGGGGCATTACATCTCACTGACTGGACACTGGGTGACTCTGGTGACTATGGCGGCAGGCGGGGAAGGGGCTGCTCCACAAGTCTTGGAATCCCTAAGGCTTGCAAGACAAACCTTTGTATCTAACACTTCCTCCACTGTTT
Source organism: Phyllobates terribilis (assembly GCF_046119375.1). Lineage (NCBI taxonomy): Eukaryota > Metazoa > Chordata > Amphibia > Anura > Dendrobatidae > Phyllobates > Phyllobates terribilis. The sequence goes on along the minus strand of NW_027362768.1, from coordinate 85,012,477 downwards.
CTGCCTCCTTCACCTCCTCTAGGGCCTCCACCTGGGCCCTCAACCTCTGCCTTAATGAGACATGCATTTAACAGGTGCATAGAGAATTCCCCCCACCTCTGTACTGCGCACCCAGGTCTCACGGCAATCAGGCAGTGTTTAAATTAATATGCCTTGGAGATCACAATCACTCAGCTCAAGAGTTATGGACAGCTATGCAGGCCGAGTTTGAGCAATGGCTGTCTCCACTGAACCTGGAGCCAGAGAAGTCCATGTGCGATTAAGATGCAAATCTGGTGGCGGCCCCTCGCTGGACCAATCTCACACACGTGCCTTGCATGGCTCACGTCCTCAACCTGGTGGTTCAGCAATTTTTCTGCCACTATCCCGGCCTGGATGCGCTGCTGCAGAAATCATAGTCACTGTTTGCTCACTTCCGCCGTTCACACCCCACGAGTCATCGACTTGCATTGCTATAGAGGTCTTTTGGCCTACCGGTTAACTGGTTGATATGCGATGTGCCAACATGGTGGAATTCCACTCTGCACATGTTGCAGCGACTGTGGCAGCAGCGTTGAGCCCTGGTGCAGTATCTCATTTTGCATATCCTGGGCCAACGTAGTACGAACGTGGTGCAAATCACTCTTGCGGAGTGGACAGAGATGAAAGACCTCTGCACCCTTCTGCACAATTTTGAAATGGCTACTAAGATGGTTAGCGCTGACGATGCTTTCATCAACATTACAATTCTGGTAATCTACATGCTGGAGCACACATTGAATAGTCTGCAGGAGGAGGTGGTGGTCGCAGAGGAAGAGGAGGAATCAGAGGAGGTTGCGGAAGGGAAAACATATCTCTAAGTTCCAGACTGTCATTGCATTGCACAGGCGGGTGTAAAGGGAGGGTGGATTACAGCGATCAAGGGGGGACATGGTACCAGATAAGCTGTTAGTGAAGGTGCAGGAGCCGAGAAACAAATGGAGGGGAGTGAAGAGGAAGAGATGATGGGAACGCAACAGTCAGGAGATGAAGAAGATAATGATATCCTCTCTGTTGTTTGTGCTTGGAGGGAGGGAATAGAGGAAGCAAGCTTGAGTGTTACCCTGCCACCAACACACAATGGACTTGGACCTCATGGAAGAGCCCGACACATGAGCTCCTTCTTGCTGCATTATCTGCCAGAAATTTTTCCAGATGATTCGTCCCCTGTTAAGGGATGTGCGCACGCTGGAGTACTGAAAAACGCTTGTAGACAATCTTTAGAGTGGTTTTCCCAAGACAGGTTTGAGGCACATAGTGTGCATCGCAGTTGTAGACTTCCAACACCGGGAACATTGAGTCGTCAACGGAAAAAACATTAGCAGCAGCAATGTAAGTGGCAGAAGCAATTACTGTGAGTCGTTTAACACATTTTTTAGACTAGCCTGTGCACCAGCAGAACAGAGTACAAGACTGACACATAGTGAACGACTGGAGGGGATGGTGCAGGAGTATCTCAAGCTGAATATCAATACCATCAGGGAGGGTTTGGACCCTTTTGCATTTTGGTCTTCAAAAATGGAAGAGTGGCCTGAGCTCACCTGTCACGCCTTGGAGGTTTAGTATGATGGGAATGGGTGATCAATAGCGCTGCACAGGAGCTGATACCACAAAGAAGTGATCTTGAAAATTTATATTTGTTTGCTACGTGTTTCGAGGCTGTTCTGGCCTCTTCATCAGGCTTTATATATAAAAAGACATCTTACTTACAGGCTATTATATACACCCACCAGAGTGTTCCCTCAAAAATCAGGTGCTCACATTCATTAATTGGCAGCAGTGCTGTGTGTCTCTATTCAAACCAGATACTCTTAAAATGCCAAATGCATAAAATAGGGAATGGAAGAGAAGGAGAAGCGTGCTATGTGAAGAAACGAATCGGCAAATGGAGGGATAAAATCGGCCAAGAGGCCACTCACCTATTGGAGTTGTGCACCCCTGCACAACCCCGGTGATTGTCAACGGTGGAGGGAAGGAGCGGGTCTCACCGCGTGGTGCTAGTTGGTGGGCACTCCACGTGCCGTGTGGTGTGGACTGCTGGTTGTGCTCACTGCTTCCGGGTTCCTGGTCCCGGACCACGAAATCGGCCGCAGACCACGTGTCTAGGGAAGAGAGGCGCGTCTCCGCAGGTATGCTTCCGGGTTCCTGGTCGCGGACCACGGGATGGGCCGCAGCCCACGTGTCTCGAGAAGAGAGGCGCGTCTCCGCAGGTCTTGTAGTTTAGGATGGAAGCGGCCGCAGGTCCTCAAAAAGGTTAAAGGAAGGAGAGGAAAGGAGTGCACAGGAAGTATATTAGTATTAGGTGCAAAGCTGCTCCTGCCGGTGACCCTCAAGAGAGGAACTGGAAAATCTAAATAATAGGCAAGGCGGTCTGTGGAGCGCTGAAAAGGAATACTAAGAGGGACAGATTTAGGGCAAAAAACTATTTAATAAGCCCTTTCCACAACGCATTTCGATAGTGACCATCTTCATCAGGTGGTACAAGGGTATAGACACAAGATAAAACATATATAGCCAAGGCTTCACAGTGATTGGTTAGTATTCTGATTAATTACACAAAGATTGACTCAAACACTAATCAATTAAGCCACGGTTAAAAACAACCCTTCATGTGTCGGTGTAGACGCGCTTCCCTAAGATGCACATGTACAACCTTCGCATGATAATCAAAAAACAGGAAAGACATATGATAAGGTATAGAATATAGTAATACATGTTGATGGACAAAAATAAAAAATATGTTAGTTAAAAAATTGCCCACAAGGATAAATGGACAATGTTGGAAAGTGTATTACCAATATGAGATATACAACCCCAATATAAAAACACACACAAGAGTCGCTGTGTTATAACACATTGCGGATGCAAAATCAATCTGAGGGGAGGAAAAATACAAACCCTAAGAGCTGGTTACATTTTCAAGAGCCAGATTCAGACCTTCAGGGGCTAATGTGCCCAATTTGAAAATCCAAAAACTCTGCTTATTAATAAAACTCGCTAATCGGTCTGAAACAGTATCGGGTACATGATGAATGATAGTGAGCCTCATATCTCCTGGATCTTTTTGATGGACAATGCTGAAGTGTTTCGATACGCTATGTAATTGATAACCTATCCGGATGTTGTGTCTATGTTTATTTAAACGTGCATGCATAGTTTGTATCATTCGACCCCCGTACTGGAGGTCACATGTGCATTCCAGTAAGTAGATCACATGTGTTGATTGACAATTCACATTATGTTTGATAAAAAAAAATTTCCTGTGGTATGTGATGAAAAACTTTTTTGAGTGCCCTTTTGTATGGCTCTACAACATAAACACTTTGACGTATTACACGGAAAACACGCCGGACAGAGGCCATCCTGAGGTGACTGTATTTTAGACTTCAAAGATTTATTACTTGGTGCTATTAAACTTCGTAGATTTTTATTCTTCCTATAAATGATACTTGGCCTATTGGGTATGACGGGTCCTAGAATTGGGTCGCCCTTCAAAATAAACCAAAATTTGTTCAGGATATTATGGATGGTGACCCTAGATTGGCTGAATGTTGTAACCATACTCCATCTGGTCAAATCTGAGGCTATTTTATTTTTCTTTACGTTAGCACTAGTGGATGACTCAATCCTATCAAAGCACATGTCCTGAGTGAGAGCTTTGGTTTTGAAAAAAGCATCCTTCAACAATTTTTTAGGGTAGCCTTTTTGTATAAACCGTTTTTTCAGTATTTTGGATTCCACCAAAAATTCAGAATCTCTGATGTAGTTTTTTCGGACCCTCCAATATTGCCCATAGGGGACATTGGTGATCCATTTTGGGAGATGTTCACTATCAAACCTCAAATAACTGTTGACATCTACTGGTTTGAAAAAGGTTGATTTGAACAATCTTCCCATCGTATCAAAATGCACCATCAGATCCAGAAATTGTAAAGCAGTTTCAGAGATAGTTGCTGTGAAGGATAAACCCCATGGATTAGAATTGAGTTCATCAACGAACTTCAAAGCAATCACGCTCGTGCCCCTCCACAAAAAGAATAAATAGTCTATAGAGCGATGATAAAATACCACATGGTTGGCTGCCATGGGGGACTGTGCGATGAAGACAGACTCAAAAACCCCCATAAACAAATTAGCGTAACTGGGGGCGAATCTCGTCCCCATCGCACAGCCACTTGTCTGATGGTAGACCACCCCTTCGAACGTGAATACATTATTATTCAATATGAACATAATGGATGTTTTAAGAAAATTCTTTTGCTCAGCTGGAATACTCGTACCAGTCGACAAGAATTGCTCAACTGCTCACAGCCCCAATTCATGGGATATATTGCTGTAAAGAGCACACACATCAAGAGTCAAGATGAGACAATTCTTCATAGGGGGAAGGTCTCTTAGGAGTTTGACCAATTGAGAAGAGTCTCTCAGGTATAAATCAAGCTTAAGAACATATTTTTGAAGAAAAAGATCAACGTAATGGGAAAGGTTACTGGTGGTGGAACCAATACCCGAAATGATTGGGTGGCCGGGGGGGGGGGTTTGTAGAGCTTTTGCATATCTTGGGGAGGAAATAGACGAAAGGGACCCTGAATGTTGCTATATCTAGGAATTTTTTCTCTTTTTTGGTTTAAAAGACCATTGATATGCGTGGCTTTAATATGTTCCTTGTATTTCAGGAATATCGAAACCGATGGGTTATGAGGTAACATTTCATAGTAGTCATGGTCATCCAAAATTCTTCTTCCCTCCCCAAGATACCAGTCTCTATTCATGAGCACTACGCCACCCCCTTTATCTGCACTCTTAATGATAAGATTTTGATTGTCCCTAAGTGAAATGACAGCTCGTCTCTCACCGGGACTTAGATTATCCCTAACTTTTAGATGCTCAAAGGAACGAATATCCTTTAGAATAAGTTGTTGAAATATTTCGATACGAGAACCTTTATGATGCAACGGATAAAATTTACTCAGATGTCCATGTACATCTACGTGCACAGGTTCAACCTCAGAATTAGTTATAAGGTGAGAGTTTTGTAAGGGTACGGTTATAGCTTTGTTTTTCTTCTCTTCTAATAGAAAATGTCGTTGTGTGGTTAATTTTTTTAAAAAATCATTAAGATCAAGGTATAAAGAAAACACATTAGTTGGAGAGTTGGGGCAAAAGGACAAACCCCGTTCAACTAATCTGACCTCATCCTTAGTTAGGTTGTGGTCCGATAAATTGAAAATTCCTGAATTCTCACTCATATTCTTATAATCTAATCGGCTTTTGTCCTTTTCTGGGATGCATCTATTAGGGATATCGGGTCTGCAGAGGGTTTGTCTGCTCCCTCTACAACCCCTTTTTCTCTTTTTCTCTTTGGGTGATGTCCAGGGGCAACCCGAAAAAACTGTGTGATCTTTGAGTCCCTGAGATTGGAGTTCTGATTAATCATAACATTTCTCATTCACACAGACATTCCAAAACTTGGGATTCATATAGAGGATTTAGCCCTTACAAAATCATACTTGCACACCACATTTTTGTAGTACATTTTAGTACAGTGCCTGAAAAAATGACTTTTAAACTTTTAATTAAAATGCAAATGAGGGATATTTGGTGCACCCTTGCATGGCCAAAATCTCAATGCAACATTATTCCCCTCCAGAGAGAAGGAGATGGCAGAGAAAATGTTTTATATGTGCGGCTCCTGGCCTCATTAAATTACTGAATAGGTTATTATCACGACTGCCACAAATTATCATAGTGTATTACCAACTATATGAAAACCTAATACAGCTATGAAACCCCTACATATGTACAAGTATGCACCGAAATCCCCTCATTTGAATAAAAATAATTTTTCTGGGGCCCATGTGAATAAAATGTACAGTGCTGATGTGATGTTCACAGGACCTAAGTCTCTTATATTTCTGTATAGCTAGCTTAATATGCATTTTAGTGGTGACAAACTCCCTTTAAGGTAGTGGTGTTACCATTTTTTGGGATCTAAGTGTGGGGGGCGATATCGTATGTGGGCAGGTGGGGTCTGAGTGACGGGGCTGATTTTTAGTTCCATTCCGGCCCTATAATGTACCAAGTGTCATCTTTATGTGCTTCCTGCTTGAGTGATAAAATATTGCAAAATTAAATAAGCATAAATATACAAACCTGGCACCAGTTTTATAAAAGAAAATGTAAACTTTTTTACCAAAATGTATCGTCTATAATGTACTGACTCGACCAAAATAGTGTATGCCACTGATATCTTATAACATAGAAAATACTGCAGTTTTAAAATCTGGTGCACGCTTCCCAACCTGAAAACGAATGGACTTGTGAATATGTACAAAAAATGTCATCCGGATGTTTCAGAAATAATAAAGAAAATTTCTAAGACTGGCGTTTCAAAACTAAATGCATTGGAATAAAATGCAGCAAAGTTAGTAAAAGGTTCACGCTTCAAAATAAATTTTCTACTTCTTTTACTTCTTTGTGTTGCTGTGTAGCAAGATTTCAAGTATTTAAATTAGAATTTACACAAATTTTCAGGTAAATTATTGTAAATGTGATGGATCACTAGTGGTTCTCCTTCTTTTACCTCACTTCTCAAGGTACTAGAGGATTTAAAAAGTTCCAAATTTTGTCAAAAATAAGACATGCACGAACTTACACAATTTTCAAATTAATGGGAAGATTTAACCCCTTCCTGTCAAAGCTATTTTCCTTTTTTTTTTTTTCAATTTTTCTTCATTTTTTTCCAAGAGCCATATCTTTTTTAATGTTTCATCCACATAACCATTTGGGGGCTTGGTTTTTGTGTGACGAATTGTACTTTTGAATGACACCAAATATTTTATCAAGTCATGCACTGGAAAGTGGGAATAAAAATTCCAAGTGTGTTGAAATTGCAAAAACAGTGCAATTCCACAATTGTTTTTTTTTTTTTATTTACCATGTTCACTATACGGTCAGTACAATTATGCAGATACCAAACATGTAAAGTTTTTTTTATTTAAGTGGTGAAAAAGAAATTCGGAAAATTGTAAAAAAACATCAGCACTCGGGTTCTAAACAGGCACCAACATTCCGACAGTCTCATTTTCTGTGAATACAGAAGGCGATTACAAGCGATTTTGTTTGCTGTTGGAAAAACTTTATTTGATTTGATTTTTCTAGTTTCATTTTGTTTTTTATTTTCACCTCCAATCATGGAGGTCAAAGGCCTACAACTATTCCCAATTCTATTAGTATTGTGGACAACATCTGGCCTGATAACATCTTATATATTTCGGTACCTAAGAATCTATACTGCTGCCAGGTAAGAGGAATACAATGTTCTGAGATATTCATGAATTTGGGTACGATATGGTTATAATAGAGAATAATGTAAAATTCACAACATTTTGTATTTTTTGCAGTCTCGTGGGAATGTACTTCCCCAGATCACCGTTCATTATAATAACTCTGGTTGTCTGTGCGATACTATGTAAGTAGAACTGAATTTCATAGACGTACTTTTTTGGGCGGGGAGGGGAGTCGTGCCCCTATTCTTTCTCCCTCTTAGATGTGATGATATGTGTTCTTACATGTTCTCATTTACGGATCATGTTTTGGGTCTGAACTGATCATTTTTGTTCTTTGTTTTAGCTTCTATCATAGCAGTAATTACATACAAGTTCCAGACTCTCCATGCAGATGTGAAAGGTTCCAACACCAACACCTGGTACCAGCGCGCCCTCCTAGCCATAGGACTTACCGCCTGCCTCGGGCTGACCATCACTGCCCTATCTCTGGTTAGAAAATAATAAAAACAACTTAAAACAGTTATTTAATGTATAGAATCAGATGTTAGGTAAAATGTTTGCTCTGGATTGGATTGCATCTTAGGGACCATTCAATTCAAATTTCCTGGCAAAAACTACGTGATTTGGTGAATTTGAATCTACCAAGATCTGCTAACCACTAATAATAAGAATTGTAATAACCAATCAGATAGCAGCATTCCAGTGACATTTAAAACCTGACCATGGTACCGAAAGGGTGCAGAGTTTTAACCCCTTCCCAAAGTGAGAAGTACATGTATTCGCTGCAGTGTGAACGTGTTTGTGTCAGAGCTGAATAAGTGTGTAACAGAGCTGGGCGAGTGTAAAGCAGAGCTGACTGTATAGCAGGGCTGAGTGAGTGTATAGCAGAGCTGAGTGAGTGTATAGCAGAGCTGAAAAAGTGTACAGCAGAGCTGAGTATGTGTCAATCAAGGCTGATTAAGTGTATAGCAGAGCTGAGTGAGTGTATAGCAGAGCTGAAAAAGTGTACAGCAGAGCTGAGTATGTGTCAATCAAGGCTGATTGAGTGTATAGCAGAGCTGAGTGAGTGTATAGCAGAGCTGAAAAAGTGTACAGCAGAGCTGAGTATGTGTCAATCAAGGCTGATTGAGTGTATAGCAGAGCTGAAAAAGTGTACAGCAGAGCTGAGTATGTGTCAATCAAGGCTGAGTGAGTGTATAGCAGAGCTGAGTGAGTGTATAGCAGAGCTGAATAAGTGTATAGCAGAGCTGAGTATGTGTCAATCAAGGCTGATTGAGTGTATAGCAGAGCTGAATAAGTGTATAGTAGAGCTGATTGAGTGTATAGCAGAGCTGAGTGAGTGTATAGCAGAGATGAGTGAGAATATAGCAGAGCTGTGTTAAAATATAGCACAGCTGTGTGTGTTTGATAGTGTATACTGTTGGGGCATTATACTTTGTGGGGGACATCATACAGTGTGATGGGGGTTCAGTGGGGGCATCATACAGTGTGATGAGTTAGTAGAGAGCATCATATTGAGTGGAGGGGTTTGTGAGGGCATCCTACTGTGAGAAGGGGGAGTTATGTGGGGGCATCATACAGCGTGATCAGCACTATGGTGGCATTATATTATGTGTGGGTGACTAAGGTGGTATCTTGCTGTATAGGGAGCCCTGTGGGGACCATACAAGTGGTACAATACTGTATTGGAATCCTAATGGGCCTCACTAGGTGTAATTTTCTCTGTGGTTACATATAAAGGAGTGAGCACGGTTATGGAACTGGCTTAGTGTAAAGTAACAAAAATCTTGTTTTTAAAAGTTGGTGTATGTGGTTTATCCCTCTAAATGCTTCCAGAATTGTGGGCTGCTGATGGGTCGCAATGGAAGAAACAGATTGCTGTCATTTTAGTCATCCTGTGAAGCCCTCAGGCTTCTGTTTGATTTTCTTTTAATCCAACTTACTGTATGTGTTTGTTTTGCAGCCGATATCACTACAGCAGATAAACATAGTGGCGGTGGCCGTAACATTTTAGTTCGGAGCCATTTACATCTTATTCCAAGCCATATGCTTGTTGAATACATCTTGCTGCCCCAGATATTTTAACGGCATCCGACTGGCAATGGCGATAACTTTCAGCATCGCGTTACTGATATGTATCCTTTTCATATGATGCACCTGCACAATGGTTTTCATAATCATTAGCCACATGCCTGTCGTGTCCTCCATCAGGGTAAATGCACACATAATAGAAATGCTGCAGGATATTCTGGGTCCAAAGCATAACCTATTGCAGGGGTGGACAATTCATTTTCCCAAGGAGCCACATGAGAATCCATGACTGTTGTGGAAGTCTCACAGGCTGATTGGTGGAAGAGGGGGCCGGTGGCCCCTTCCTCCAACAATGTATTCACCGCTGTCTGCATACTGAGGATGCAGATAGCAGAGACAGCGACCGGGCAGGGGCCACTGTTTCAGCCCTTTGCTTCACCAAGCTTTTAATATTTACCAAAAAATACACATTATACAATATTGTAGGTTTGAATATCTAACCACTTGTTGCACATTTCATGAAAGTGGATGGGGCACATAATGCGGGAGCGAGGGTGGCTGGCGGGATCTGGACAATCCCGGAGTGTCTACAGTTAGTGGTCATCATCTGCAAGTTGCATTTCTACAGACCTTCATCTTTGAGTTTTAGACATTTGCACAGTTGCCAATAGTCCTGAATTTGACAGAATTGTTAACATTTTTAGGATAGAAAATTAGGCTATCTTACGCTAATATGAGTGGGGTTTACAAGGGAGGACCCGCCGATTTGTGCCCATTCCTGAGCAGGGTTTGGTGGGTGCTCCTGAAACATCTATTTTACACCAACAGTAGTGTTGGTAAGTTTGGCTATACCAAGATCATGTATGATCCGACACTAGTGATCCTCTGAGTAGCATTAGGTTTAGTTTAGTTATTAGATAAAGCTCTATATGTATAGAATGATGTTACTTTTCCTTTATACACCCAAATTCAGTTTATACCAACTTTCTGCTGCGTCTATTCTCAGTATGCAATAGCCTCAGATGCTTGATGGTAAGTTTATTTTACTATTCACATGTAATCCATATGTGTCTTGTACAGAATGTTTTGTATCTAATTTGTGTGAAACTGTTTAGTAACTGCCCGCCGCCACTAGGAGGAGCGCTCTACAGACAAATGTTTTCAGCTCCCCATATATGCAGTTAGTTCCCCCTGGTGGTGGCTGCAAGTTGTCACTATTATTTCACTCATGAAGTTAACAAAACAAAATAAAAAAAATAATAAGTAATTCCCCTAAAACCATTGTAAAGTGTCTACATTTGTTCCATCCTCCAACCAATAACAAGAATAGCTATAAAGTTCTGTATATAACCATATCTACTTTGTTTTTAATTTTAGATCTTTGATCAAGTTGCAAAATATGCATGGTGCATAGCCTTTGGATGTTTTGAACTGTACGTTTTAACATTCTACAAGGTTTTTTCAGGTTAGTACTCATAAGTTATGTTAATCTAGATAACGTATAGAAACCATTAAAAAAAGGCCTAATGGAATTATTTCCATTATAGCAAAAAAGTTATTCTTATGTCCCACTCACAACATTTACCAATGTCCATATGATTAAAATCAACTCATGTCATTATATATAATCTCTCTGGGGATTGTCAATGCTCCTTCCACATAAAATGGAACTTGAGATTTTCTTCATCTTGAGTTTTTTGCCTGGGTTTCCGATATTTAATTGAATGCATCTTTATTTTCCACATTATTAAGAGTATTATGAAATAAGATCACATATCAGTTATCGAAAATTCCCTTGTTCTGTAATAAGAGGTTTGTAAAGTTGTGTATGGAGGAAATATATCCTGTAAAGCAGAGGTCCCCAACCTTTCTGATTTTGAGAGCCACATTCAGATTTGAGAGAGGGTTACGAGCCACATCCAGGTCCTGCCCCTCTCATAGTAGTGATATTAAGAACCCCCTTTACCGGTATAATGGCAGGCAAAGCTTTTCAACAGAAATCACACCAAGGCACTAAGATCCAGGGTTTCCTACCCTATCCCCATTCAGATCTGCTCTTCTATGTGGAACTACTCAGAAAAGTCACCATCTAGAGACCTTCTATTCACAGCTGTTTGCTAGACCTGGTGCTAATGTACCAAGTTGGCAGACAGCCATGAGCCACACATCATGGGCTCGTGAGCCACAGGTTGGGGACCCTGCTGTAGAGGGTTGTTTGCATGTTGTTTTGTCTTCAGAAGTGCACCATTTCCCTGCCTCATGGCTTACTGCTTGCCGGGGAGCAGTGCACTCCTAAACATTAAGGTCACGTTCACACGTTGAGTATTTGTTGAGGTTTTTTATCTCAGTATGTGAAAGCCAAAACCAGGAGTGGAACAGTCAGAGGAAAAGTATAATAGAAACACGACACCACTAGTGATGAGTGAGTGTGCTCGCAACTGCTCGTTACTCGTCCGAGTATTTCACTGCTCGAGATGCTTGGCTAGTACTTCCGGGATGTTTGGACGGGAGCTTGAGTCACCGCCTTGCATGTTTGGAGCTGTTTTAACAGCAAATAAACATGTGGGGATTGCCTGCCACTCACTGTAACGCCATAGCCATGTTGGTTGTCGCATTACAGTGATTTGATCGCCGCATAGTGTCATCGGGTCTATATCAGACCCGGTGACCCTGTGCTCGTCACAGTCTACCCTTCAGACAGGCAGAATGGCAGAGCTGCAGCTGAGTGAGGGAGAGAATTGGCGTTTGATTAAGTCAGGTATACCACAGCTATATACATCTAAACTAACAGTCCATCTAAGGACTAATTCAGATACATATATTTATTACTGGTGATATCAGGAGTTAGGCAGGCAGAGTTTGTGGACACTGCATACAGCAGAATAGGGTCCATTGAACTGTTACAGATATCCATAGCCCTAGATATCATGGCTAATTTTTTTTTTGCTGTTAATACTGATTATTTACTTAAAAAGCAATACAGTACACAATTTTACTGCTGTATTTGCTTGTTAGCAGAACACAGGCAAATTTCATTGATATAATTCGCATTGTTGTATTGTGGAAGCAGAGAAACTTGTCCGTCATCAGTTGTGATCCGATAACTCTGGCAATAATCGTGATATTTTTTGGAGCGTGCCAATTATTACACTCCAGTTAAAGTCTGCCAGTTGTGTGTTTTTCAACCTATTCACACTTAGTCGCTGACCAATACTATATCTCTAATGTAACTGCCTAAAACTGTGATCATCAGATGTGATCCCATATTACTGCGGTAATAATCGTTACATTTTTTGGAGCGTGCCAAATATTACACTCTAGTTAAAGTCTGCCAGTTGTATGTTGTTCAACCTATTCACACTTGGTCGCTGACCAATATCATACTAATGGGCCACTGCCTAAAACCGTGGTCATCAGATCTGATCCCATATTACTGCGGTAATAATACAGACATTTTGTGGAGCGTGCCAAATATACTCCATTTCAAGTCTGCCAGCTGTGTGTTGTTGAACCTGTTCACACTTGGGCCGAATGCCATGGTCCAAAAAGTGGTTGAGAACTCTGCCTGTTCGACTATTGTGCGTTCACGCTAATCCTCTGTCCATGGCGCAGACGAAGATGCCTCCCGCCCTGCACCTGTCATTGCACACTTGCAACCATCACCGTCAGCAACCACGTCCTTGTCCCAGCGCAGTGTTCAGTTGTCCCTACCTCAGTTCTTTGAACGCAAGCGCAAATACGCAGCCCCACAGGCCACAATACTAAACTCCGACATTTCTGGAATGCTTGCACTTGAACTGTTGTCTTTAGGCTCATGGAGATGGAATCTTTCCGCAGCCTGATGGCGGCGGCAGTCCCTTGGTACTCGGTCCCCAACCGCCACTATTTTTCTCGGTGTGCGGTTCCCGCCTTACACAAGCATGTGTCCTAGAATATTACCTGTGCCCTCAACAACGCAGTTGCTAGGAAGGTCCACCTAACCATGGACACATGGACAAGTGCTTGTGGCCAGAAACTGTACATCTTGCTGACAGCACACTGGGTTAATTTAGTGGAAGCCGGGACCCAGTCGGACCCTGGGACGGAACATGTCCTCCCTGAAATTCCAAGAAAAGACAGAGGTATACTATGAAGGCAGTGATCACCAAAATATAATTAAATGCTAATATCACAAAAGATATATAAATACAAATAAAGAATGTGTTAAAAAATAGGTACACATACAGATATTAGCCTATTGGCTCAGGAGAGGGTATCTCTGATGGTTAATACCAAACGCTAGCCAGGATATAATCAAATGAAACAGAATAATTGCAAAAAATAGCCAATTTTAACAAAATCATGAGCGCACCAAAAAGATATATACGGTCATATTAAACCCTCAAGGAGGGACATAGGTATACAGTTAATATCCCATTAGGGTGGGGGCACAATCAGTTAGGGACACCAGATGAGCAATGGTATCATCATAAATGAACAAGTCAATTGATATAACCCCACATAAATCCTATGTGCCCGGAGGCAACCAGTCGTCTATTTAAACATACAATAGGTACAGATAACACATATATCCTGTCATATACAGACTACCTATTAGCCATGAGATCTATGAGAATGTAAAAGATTCCCTCTTAAAGGGGCCGCGCGCGCTGTCCTAAGGAGTACCCGGCCAATAGCCGAGGGCCCTCCCATATATAAGGCACCTCCTCCAAAATGGAGGTGCCCAAGCAAAAGTTGTTGCACAGTGTTTCTTACCTCTGCTTCAGCCCTCAGGTCCCGCTGCTAGCCTGACTACCTGCCTGTTACCTGCTGTGCCTGCCAGCCCGCTCACCTGGGAGCACTTGCCTGTTGCCTGCCTGTTACCTTCCGTGCCTGCCAGCCCGCTCACCTGGGAGCACTTGCCTGTTACCTGCTGGCCCGCTTACCTGGGAGCACCTGCCTGTTACCTGCCTGTTACCCGCTTGTTACCTGCCGTGCCTACCCGGAGGCTCCTGCCGTCACTTGCTGTGACCACCTGCCAGCCTACCTAGAGACTCCTGCCGTCACTTGCCGTGTCTACCTGATAGCCTACCTGGAGGCTTCTGCTCGCCAGCCTGCCTGCTGTGCCAATCTGCAATTACGGTCAGTCCCTGCCATCTGTACCGTGGGAATCACCTGCTCCCTTACAAGGTCGTCCCCAGAGTAGCATCTGGTCCCTCTGCTCGTTCCCTCCCTGGTCGCGGAGTCGTTAGCCACCGTACGACCAGGGTCAGTCCGAGTTGATACTTAGTTACGCCCCTCTGGGTCCCTCCTTGCACCGCAGCACAGAGGTTCCACCACCCGGATCCGTAACAAAATGTTAAAATGAAATTTACTGGTGAATGTATTTTTCACTGTTGAGAGCAATGCAAAAGTGCAAAAACGCATCAGAAATGCTACGTATGAACATAGCCCAAGATGTGAAGGAGCGGGTTCTTTTTGTGGTGTTTTGTTTGCTTTATATACAAGTCATTACCCTGGAAAGAATGTTCCTTAGCGTTCTTTTTCCAGGAAAATCCATTTTGGATTTGTTTTGTATAATTTATTGCGAGTCCGTAGAAGTGGCGTAATAATCTGACAACATTGTTCACAGCAGTGACCTTGGAGTCTGAGATCCTTCCAGGTGTCTTCCCCATGCTGTTTCCATGTCATTTCAGCACTGTTCCCATCGATTTGGACAATTTTTATGCCCCCTGCAGACCTCCGGGAGTGGGCCGCCGGAAAAATGCTTGAGTTTCCCATAAACTTAGATTGGGCTCATTGCTCGGGTTGAGCACCGCAGCATTACGATTTGCTCGACCCGAGCAACGAGCAGCTGAGCATTTTAGAGCTCGCTCATCACTAGTCACCACTTCTGCATCTTTTACCCACTCCAGGTTTTGGCTTACAAATAAATACCGAGGAAAAAAAACTCACCAAATACTCAACATGTGCACATGGCCTAACAGTTTAGATTGCTCTCCCATGCTGCTAGCACAGGCAGATTTGTCTCTACAGCATATGAGAAGGACCCTGAGGCTGGCCGCATCCAGCAATCCAACCCGCTTCAGAGAAGCACTTGCAGTCACATAGATTTCCTTTGTATTGCACAGGTGGTGGAATTATCACCCTGACAAAACTAAGGAAATCCTAAATACATGAGCATAGAGTCTGCTACTATTGTACACTCCTTTCCTACGTAACCGGCCACTCAGACTGCAGGGTAACCGATAAAATAAGCAACAAAATGTACACTGTGCAAGTAAAATCCCTCCATTCTTGAGAAAGGAGAGGATTTTTAATAGTAGGTAAATTGCAAAGTCACCTGTTTTTACAAGTACTTTCTAATTTTAGCCATTTAAAAACTTGAGACAACCCCTTTAAGTACTCCCTCTTTGACAAATTCCTTGGCATATACTCAAACTAATGTATATTTATTTCCCTCTCAGAAATTACAATTAACCATATCAAAAACAGAAGTCACGATAAAATTCAAGGAGAACATCCCAGAAGACATCGTATAATTTACAAACCGAAAAAGAGATATGTACATAGTTTGGCTTAGCCACTCCCTTTCCAAACCTAATCCCCACTTTTTCCACCCTAGTCCCCACCTTATCCACCCCTTTTTTAACCCATACTTTATACTTCATCGCCCCCTCTTTATTCACCACCATTCCAACCCATATGTAATCCCACACAACCCCAACCTTATATAGTTAGTATTATCTACCTCCCTTTCCCACTATAACCTCAGAAAAAGAAAAAGAAAAAACTTAAAACAGTAAACATTTACAAATAATTAATTTAAAAATCATGGCCATTCGTGATCCTAAACACCTTCAGACACAAGTGTCAAAAGGCTTCTCCAGCACGTGGACATCTGATGAAGATTGATTACCATCTCAAAATATGTAAAATACTGGCTAATGAAGATCTGGCTAAAAAAAAAAAAAAAAACCCCAAAACATTGATTTATTTTAAAAATTATAGTCCACTGGTCATAACCCCTTTGGACATAGCTTTACACAGGCTTCTCTGTTAACATCTCATGAGTACAGATTTACCATCTCTGCCTTTGCATGGAGGACCAAAAATAACTTGTATATAGTTATAAAAAAATCTACATCCCTTTTTCCCACTGTTAACTACAGGAAAAATTCTAAAAAAAAGATTTAAAAAACAAGAAAAAAGAAAAAATATATACAAAATAAATTAAAAATCATAAAAAATATAAAAATAACATTTAAAAATTGTAGCAAATTTAAAAATAATTAATTAAAAACATCATGGCCAACCATGATCCTACTGGTCATAACCCGTACACAGCTTTAAACAGGCTTCTCTGTTAACATCTCATGAGTACTGATTAACCATCTCTGCCCTATAGCCTGCAGGACCAAAACTGATTTGTGTATAGTTATGAAAATCCACATCCCTTTTTCCCACTGAGAACTGCAAAAAAAATAAAAAATATTAAAAAAATAAATTCAAAATCATAAAAACCAAATAAAAAAACATTAAAACATTAAACATTTAAAAATAACTAATTTAAAAATCATGGCCAACCATGATCCTACTGTTCATAACCCCTTTGGACATAGCTTTGAAGAGGCTTCTCTGTTATCATCGTATGAGTACTGATTACCCATCTCTAGCCTATAGCCTGCAGGACCAAAAATAACTTGTATATGGTCATGAAAATGCACATCCCTTTTGCCACAGTTAACTTTAAAGTATAAAAAAATGAAAAATCTAAAAAAAAAAATGAAAAACAAACTTAAAACATTAAACATTTAAAAATAATTAATTTAAAAATCATGGCAACCATGATTCTACTGGTCATAACCCGTACACAGCTTTAAACAGGCTTTTCTGTTAACATCTCATCAGCACTGATTAACCATCTCTGCCATCTTGTCACAAAAAATTAAAGAAAAATAAAAACTTATTTTCACTGTTACCTCAAGAAAAAAATTACAAAAAAACTATAAAAAAAAGAAAACCTAAAACATTAAAAAAATAATTTAATAATCACACCCAAGTGATCCCAACACCTTAGGACACAGATTCACCTGGATTTCAGCAGCCCGAGCTTCATTACAACCTCTGCAGTCTCACTACAACCTCACTACAGCCTCTGCAGCCTTTCTGCCATTCTTAGACCAGACCACACTGCAAACCCTGCCTTGCCTGGGCCACACGAGAGCCTCTGCAGCCTTTATCCTTTCCAAGGCCCTTCTACAACATCAACAGCCAACGGCTTTTTCTAGGTCACACTAGCCTTTGGGCCACACTACAGGCTATGCAACCTCTGGACTGTCCTGGGCCACACTACAGCTTCCATAGCATCTGTTTTTTTCTGGCATAACAGTCTCCGCAGCGGACAATGCGCCTTTGGCCACATTACAGTCTCTGACATGTCCAGAAGCAAACTACAGTCCTTTAAAGGCCTAAGGCCTTTTCCTGAGGTCCATTACAGCCTCCACAGACTCATCACAGCCTAACTACAGCCTCTGCAGCCTTCAGCCATTATTAGGCCACACTACAGCCTTCACAGCCTCTGACCTCTCCTGAGATTCATTACAACCTCTGCATTGCCTGGGCCACAGTACAGCCTCTGCAGCCTTTTGCCTTTCCTAGGCCATGCTACAGCCTCTATAGCTGTGATGCTAGGTGTGAGTGAAATACAGAGGGGAAAGGGAAAGGAAGCCCAGACACTAGGGAAAGGGGGAAGAAGTGACCTCCTAATCTTGACTAGCGTCACCCTGTCTCCCCCTAACGTCCCTATACAGCCTCCGCAGCTGTCGCCGATCTTGTGCCTCGCCCTACTATCCCTGGCGTAAGGCTAAAGCTGACGGTGGAAGGAGATGAGCACTAGTCAACCTCCACTAGCACTCTAAAGACAAAAGGGGAAGACAACACAGGGAAATAATAACTTAGATTTAGAAGAACTCCAACAGGGCACACGACCTCAAGACTCCAAAGAGGACGCGATGCTGCTTCAGCCAAGTTCAAAGTAGGAATGAATATAAACGGCGACGCCCACCTAGACACACCAGGAATATATACACCCAGACTAAAGGGAGGTGTTCGCTGGATCCTAAACACAGCCTCCTATCTAGGCAGCTGTCTGCATTGCCAAACGTGGAGATCTCCTGCAAACCATTGCAGGGCGATTGTCTGTCAACTCTGACACACCAGGGAAAGTACCCCCCCCCTCTACGAGTAGCCTTCAGACACTCAGGACCCGGTTTCTCAGGAAAAGAGGTGTGAAAATAGTGAACCAATCTGGGAGCGTTCACCTCTGATGCTGAAACCCACGTCCTCTCCTTTTAACCATAGCCTTTCCAGTGCACCAAGTATTGCAGAGAACGACGTTGGAGACGAGAATCTACTATCCTCGAAATCTCGAACTCCAAATTACCATCAACCATTACTGGGGGTGGTGTTAGAGGTGAGGGCTCAAGAGGTTCTATGTACCTTTTGAGTAAGGACCTGTGGAACACATTGTGAAGCTTAAGGGCCTGAGGAAGTTCAAGACGAAACGCTGCTGGGTTAATGACGGTGGTAATTTTGTAGGGACCAATAAACCTAGGTCCCAGCTTCCAAGAAGGAACTTTCAATCTTATATTCTTGGTAGATAACCACACAAATTCATTCACATTCAGGTCCGGACCTGGCAAGCGTTTTCTGTCAGTCATACGTTTATACATGTCACGCATGTTCTTCAAATTACACAGAACTCCCTGCCACACAAAGCAAACCATTACTCTTCAGGAACTCCTGAAGCTCCTTCCCCACTGAAAGTACCAAATTGTGGATGATAACCATATGCACCGAAAAAAACGGTGACCTGCCAATGGATTCTTGACGATGAATATTGATGGCAAATTCTGCCAGCGGTAAGTAGGATGTCGAATCCTCCTGATTTTCGGAGACAAAACACCTGAGGTATGTCTCCAAGTTCTGATTGACCCGCTCGGTCTGACCATTCGACTGAGGGTGGAAGGCAGAGGAAAAGGACAGCGGCATCCCCAGTCGAGAACAGAATGCCTTCCAGAACTTGGAAATAAACTGTGTCCCCCGATCAGACACCACATCGGAGGGAACCCCGTGAAGCTTCACAATCTAATTTATAAACACCTGAGCAAATGTCTTAGCATTGGGAAGTGCAGGTAAAGCGACATATTACTGAACCTATCTACGACTACCAAAACCACCGTTTTGCCTGCAGAAACCGGTAGGTCAGTAATAAAATCCATGGACAAGTGTGTCCATGGCCTGCTAGGGATAGGTAGCGGAAGAAGAGTACCAGACGGACGGGTGTGCGAAACCTTAGAACGCGTGCAAATACTACAAGCAGCTACGTGTTCAATTACATCCCGATGCAACCCCGGCCACCAAAAATGACGAGAGAGGAGATCCGCGATTGCCTTACCACCTGGATGCCCAGCAAGCACAGAGTTATGATGTTCCTTGATTACTTTATGGCGCAGATCAGGTGGTACAAATAATTTTCCTGAAGGACAGGAGGCAGGGGCATCCCCCTGAGCCTTCAACACGTCACCCTCCAGTTCAGGAGAAAGAGCCGAAATAACTACCCCTTTCTGTAATATTTGTGCAGGGTTCTCATGGTCACCCCCACCAGGGAAGCTCCGTGACAAAGCATCAGCCTTGACGTTTTTGACCCCTGGACGAAAATTGAACCTAGTAAAAAACAGGGACCATCTGGCTTGCCTAGGGTTGAGATGTTTAGCTGACTGGAGATATGACAGGTTCTTATGGTCAATAATAACAGTAATAGGATGGACAGCCCCCTCCAACCAGTGTCGCCATTCCTCGAACGCCAAAAGTTCCCTATTACTCACGTCATAATTTCTCTCAGCTGAAGACAATTTTTTAGAAAAGACGGCGCATGGACGCCATTTACCAGGGGATGAACCCTGAGACAACACAGCCCCAACCCCGACATCCGAAGCATCAACCTCCACAATAAAGGGTTGAGAAACATCAGGTTGACTGAGTATAGGTGCAGTGGCAAAATGCTTCTTTAAGGAAGAAAAAGCCTGGAGGGAAGCATCCAACCATTTGCAAAAATCATACCCCTTTTTAGTCATGTCAGTAAAGGGTTTCACTACAACAGAGTAATTTTGGATGAATTTCCGGTAAAAATTAGTAAAACCCAGAAAACGTTGTAGGGCCTTCAGGTTCTCTCGACATTCCCAGTCAAGGACTGCACAGATCTTCTCCGGATCCATTCGAAAACCTGAAGATGACAACAAGTACCCCAAAAATTGCACCTCCTGAACAGCGAAAACACATTTCTCTAGTTTGGCATAGAATTTGCTATCCCTTAATATCTGAAGCACCTGCTTAACATTCCCCTGATGGGTCTCAAAATCAGGTGAATAAACCAAAATATTGTCCAGATAGACCACTACAAACTTCCCCACCAAATGATGAAAAATATAATTTATTAAATGCTGGAATACCGCAGGTGCATTGGTCAAGCCAAAAGGCATAACCAGACTCTCGAAATGACCTTCCGGGGTATTGAACGCTGTCTTCCATTCGTCACCTTCTCTGATTCTAACCAGATTATAGGCTCCCCTTAAATCCGACTTGGAGAATACCTTAGCTCCCACAACCGGGCTGAACAAATCAGGAATCAGAAAAAGAGGGTATGGATCACGGATGGTAATTTGATTTAATTCCCGGAAATCTAAACAGGGACGTAGACCACTATCTTTTTTCTTCACAAAGAAGAACCCTGCCGCCACGGGCGAAGATGAGGGTCTGATATGTCCCTTCTCCAGACTTTCCGCAATGAAATCCTTCATGGCTTGTCTCTCAGGGCCAGAAAGATTATACAGTCTGGACTTGGGTAGTTTAGCTCCGGGGGTCAGGATAATAGGACAGTCATAAGCACGATGAGGAGGCAAATCCTGACACCCCTTCTCAGAAAAAAAAGTCCTCAAAACCAGACAGAAAATCAGGCAGAAACTCCGTAGAGACAGCAGCAATGGAAACATTCAGACAGTTCTCATGGCAGTAATCTCCCCATTCAATAATCTCCCCGGTTTGCCAATCCACCAATGGATTATGTTTAACAAGCCAGGGGATACCTAAAACAATCGGAGTAGGGAGATTCTCCAAAAGATACCAATGAATGATTTCACAAAGAACTGACCCCACCCTCAGTTTCACATTATGTACAATCTGAGTAAATGCTTTCTGTGCAAGTGGCACTGAGTCAATGGCAAAGATGGAAATATGGTCTCGCTTGCTGTGCTTTAGCTGAACCTGAGTTTTCACAAACTCAGCATCAACCATGCTGACCCCGGCTCCACTGTCAACAAACACAGAATTTTTTTAGATTTTGCTCTCTAACACCACCTCTGCAGTCAGGACAAAGCGGGAACTGCAGTTCGGCCACAAATGCACCCCTTGTTTATCCAACTCCAGACTACCGAATCGAGTCTCTTTTTGATTGGGAATTGAAGGACATGTCCCAACAAAGTGTCCCTTTTTCCCACAAAAAAAAAAATACGCCTTTTTTCTTGCGAATCTCCGGGGAGAAGTATGATGTAGAGACACCCCCTAATTGCATAGGTCCCTCCACTTCCCCCAGTACTGGTTCACCCCCAGACCACTCCCTTGGCAAAGGTACACAACCCTGACAAGAAGGCCCCGGAGAAGGAGGTCGCACCCGTCTATCCCAAAGGCGCCTATCCAGAAGTATGGCCAAACACATGGCAGCCTCCAAGGACTGAGGGGTATCATATACAGCCAAGGCATCTTTCAACCTTTCCGTTAGCCCCTCACAAAATTGACTTTTAAGGGCTGAGTCATTCCATTTGGAATCCATTGCCCATCTACGGAATTACGAACTGTATGTTTCCACTGACCGAATCCCCTGCTGAAGGCGACATAGCTTAGACTCAGCCAAGGCGACTTGGTCAGGGTCATCATAGATGAGGGCAAGAGCTCCAAAAAACCCCTCCACAGATTGGAGACAAACCGAATCCTGCGGAAACGAAAACACCCATGACTGAGGATCGCCCTACAGCAGAGAGATCACAATACCAACCAATTGCTCCTCATTACCGGAGGAGTAGGGACGAAGTTTGAAGTACAATTTGCATGAAGGAACCCCTGACAGACAAGAGTAGGCTAATTTAGTGTGTGTGTGTGTGTGTGTGTGTGTGTGTGTGTGTGTGTGTGTGTGTGTGTGTGTGTGTGTGTGTGTATACTGTAAGGCGGCGGTGTTCACACCGTGCAGTAACTGAGGCAGTGACCCAAGCAAGTCCAACATAAACAGCTTTTATTCAGCAACTCACGGGTGAACAGAAAGTCCTCCGGTTCGCAGCTGGGTTAACATGAGTCCATAAACAACGGCTGCCAGGGACAACGGCTGTGCCGGGCCGCTTAGAGCCTGACGGGTGCAGAGCCTTCCAAGGCAGGGGTTCAGCCACACTCAGTCCTGCTGAGCTATCCTGCTATGCTCCTAGCAGGTTCCAACACTGAACACCACTAATCCTAAGTGCAGGGGTTTTAAAGGACCTGTGGCAAGAGCCACTGGAAAACCCGGGTAGGAGGGAGGAGGCCGCCCCACTGCCTCCTGTGACCTCCTCCAAGAAATGAAGGCCCTGCCGGGTTTTACTTAATCTGCCTTAGCCAGGTGGTCTGACCAGGTCATTGCTCACCTTCATTGCATTGCAGTCGCATTTGAGTTTGTGACTGCAATGCACTCCAATGGTTTTAATAGGTCTCTGTACGTATTCTGGGGGATATATAAAGTCCCTCGTATACGATCCATGGCACTGCTTCACAATACACAAACACACATATATACTGTACATATCCACACACATACATTTGTGTATGTATATATATATGTATATGTGTATGTATATATATATGCATATGTGTCTATATATGTATGTATATATAATGTATATGTGTGTGTAATATATATACAGTATATATGACTGACACTAGCTCTACATTGGGGCTCAGCTGTCAGTCAGGGCCGGGGGCGCGGTTACAGCCACTTTCTTTACTCAATGCGATGACTGAACCGCCCCCACGACTGAAACCGAATGCTGGCGGGGAGAATAAAGTTAATTTTCTCCTCGCTGGATTCAGCTGCGTGCAGGCGCAGGGCAGCATAGTAACACTATTAACCTGCAGATTAACCACATATCTGCAGATTAATAGTCTTATTTCTGTTGACAGGTTCCCTTAAATTTTGTAGTACAATACTTCAATAAAATGGCGCCATTTTTTTTAAGACACTGTGTCTGCGAATTCGCATATACAGTGTCTTAAAACAAAAAGGCGCTGAAGATCACTGTATGTGCACTCGCTGACTTCGGTGCCATTTTATTGAAGTATTGTACTACAATGTCAACATAGCAGTGCACACGTTCCGGCCATAGGGATAATGGCGACGGCTGGTGTGGTTGCACTGCTATGTTGACGTTGTAGTAGAATTCTTCAATAAAATAGCGCCAGAGTCAATGTGTGCGCATCATGTGATATACAGCGCCATTTTATTGAATACACTGTGTATAGTGTCTTCAATAAAATGGCGCCGAAGATCACGGTATGCTCACTCACTGACTCTGGCGTCATTTTATTATTGGGTGTGATACAGGCTTTAGGACGCCGCTCCTTTCCCGGGATGAAGAGGTGGCGGGGAGTCAGGATCACCGAGGTGGAGGCCTGGGCCAGGAGCGGGGCATGTGAGTAGTGAGTGACTGATTGGCCGCCTGTGTCGGCAGTGCTGGCATCCGCACTACGGCGCCATAGCGCGATATACACATGCGCTGACTTCAGCACCACACTGCGTGACATCTTTGGTTATATTATAGGTGTGTGCAGCACAGTACTATTGTTGTAGGTTCAATACTTCCCCAAACAACCAGACAAAAGCCTCCAAGTATAAGAAAAATAGGATGAAGGCAGCACTCCAATGGAAATTATTTCCACTGGAGTGCTGCGTCGATATATATAATTATATTGTATATACATACATATACACAGTCACACTTGCTGTGTGTGCTCTGTAGCCTTTTCTCTGGCTCCACACACAGTATATACAGTATAGATAGAACGCCCCTTTATATACACTTTCCGTGTTCCTATAACAGTGCTGTTTGGGAAATGAGCTGTTAGGGTTGCTAAAGAACTGCTGACCAGAGGTGCTGCCTAGCAACCAGCCTGTAATCTGGGGGCGTGTCTCATTAGAACACAGCACGCTGCGCTGCCAATCCCAATATGGTGGCTCACATAAACTGATTTTCTCATAACATAATTCATGTAATGATAGTCATTATTCTTCAAAAAGTAGTTTATTTATTTCTACAGTCTCCTTACTGTAATATACCATAGAATGTGTGAAGGCGATAGGTCCTCTTTA
This sequence comes from Phyllobates terribilis, assembly GCF_046119375.1. Lineage (NCBI taxonomy): Eukaryota > Metazoa > Chordata > Amphibia > Anura > Dendrobatidae > Phyllobates > Phyllobates terribilis. The sequence continues at coordinate 84,987,715 of NW_027362768.1, read as the reverse complement.
AGTTTCAGATTTCAAGGATTGTAGATTCTCGTTTTCAACGTCGTTCCCTACAATACTTGGTGCTCCGGAAGGGTTATGGTCCAGAAGAGAGGATGTTGGTTTCAGCATCAGAGGTGAACGCTCTCAGGTTGGTTCATTCATTTCACACCTCTTATCCTGAGAAACCTGGTCCTGAGTATCCAGAGGCCACTTGTAGAGGAGCGGGTACTGTCACGGATGTGTCAGATGTGACAGACAGTTGCCCTGCAGTTGGTTGCAGGAGATCCCATCATTTGACATTACAGACACCTTCTTAGCTGTCTCTCTCTAGGACCCAGCGGCTACCTCCCCCCTGCTCTAATTGATTATCAGGCCTTGGAGTTTAAATACTTCCTGGTTGCTACACAGACGTGCCGATGATATTCACATGACCCGTTGTGAAGGCTTGGAGCTGTTGCAGTCTGCTTACTTCCTCCTAGGGAAATACAGGGGTAGGCTCCTGTGCGGCGATTGGTGAGGGACTAATATATGGATGATAGGGGAGACAGGGTGATATCAGAACAGCCTAGGAGGTCTCCACTTCCCCTTTCCCTAGAATTTGGGCTCCCTTCTCTTCTTCCCTTTCTGTTACACTGAGTCTTTCCCACACCCACCAGATGGAGACCCAACAAGGAGTGTTCACATCTCCAAATATTAGGGCCAGACACCACCAAAGTGGCATCAATTTCAGCAGAGTAGAACTAGTATAATGGGGATCAACACCTCTTCCACTACAGCTAATCTAGCAGATGGAGACCCAAACAGGAGTGCTCACATTTCTAAAAATTACAGGCTGACACCACCAAAGTGGCATTAATTTCAGTAGAGTAGAAACAGTATAATTAGGACCGACACCTCTTCCACTACAGCCAACCCAGCAGATGGAGACCTAACCAGGATTTTCCCCATTTCAAAAATTAAGAGCTGACACCACTGAAGTGGAATCAATTTCAGTAGAGTAGAAATAGTATAATTAGGACTGACACATCTTCCACTACAGCCAACCCATTAGATGGAGACTCAACCAGGAGTCTCCCCATTTCCAAAAATTACGGGCTGACACCACCGAAGTGGCATTAACTTCAGTAGAGTAGAAATAGTATAATTAAGACCAACACCGCTTTCATTACAGCCAACCCAACAGATGGAGACCCAACCAGGAGTGTTCACATTTCCAAATATTAGGGCCAGACACCAGCAAAGTGGCATCAATTTCACTAGAGTAGATGAGTAAAACTAGTATAATAGGGACCAACATCTCTTCCACTACAGCTAATCCAGCAGATGGAGACCCAACCAGGAGTCTTCACATTTCCCAAAATTATGGGCAGACACCACCAAAGTGGCATCAGTTTCACCAGAGTAGAACTAGTATAATGGAAACCGACACCTCTTCCACTACAGCCAAACCAGCAGATGGAGACCCAACCAGGAGTGTTCACATTTCCAAAAATTAGAGGCTGACACCACCAAAGTGGCATCAATTTCACCAGAGTAGAACTAGTATAATGGGAACTGATACCTTTTCCACTACAGCAAATCCAGCAGATGGAGACCCAGCCAGGAGTGCTCACATTTCCAAAAATTAGAGGCTGACACCACCAAAGTGGCATCAATTTCAGTAGAGTAGAAGTACTATAATTAGGACCGACACCTCTTAAACTACAGCCAACCCAGCAGATGGAGACCCGACCAGGAGTGTTTACAATTCCAAAAATTAGAGTCTGACACCACCAAAGAGGCATCAATTTCAGTAGTGTAGAAATAGTATAATTAGGACCGACATCTCTTCCACTACAGCCAACCCAGCAGATGGAGACCCGACCAGGAGTGTTCACATTTCTAAAAATTAGGGGCAGACACCACCAAAGTGGCATCAATTTCACCAGAGTAGAACTAGTATAATGGGGACCAACACCTCTTCCACTACAGCCAACTCAGCAGATGGAGATTCAGCCAGGAGTCTCCCCACTTCCAAAAATAAGGGGCTGGCACCACCGAAGTGGCATGGATTTCAGTAGAGTAGAAATAGTATAATTAGGACTGATACCTCTTCTGCAACAGCCAACCAAGCAGATGGAGACCATAACAGGAGGCTTCACATTTCCAAAAATTAGGGGCAGACACCACCAACGTGGCATCAATTTTACCAGAGTAGAACTAGTATAATGTGGACCGACACCTCTTCCGCTACAGCCAACCCAGCAGATGGAGACCCAATCAAGAGTCTCCCTGTTGCCCTATTTCCAAAAATTAGGGGCTGAAACCACTGAAGTGGCATCAATTTCAGTAGAGTAGAAATAGTATAATTAGGACCGACACCTCTTCCACTACAGCCAACCCAGAGGATGGAGACCCAACCAGGAGTCTTTACATTTCCCAAAATTATGGGCAGAAATCACCAAAGTTTAGAGTACAAATTGTATAATGAGGACTGACACCTCTTCCACTACAGCCAACCCAGCAGATGGAGACCCAACCAGGAGTCTTCACATTTTTAAAAATTATTGTTAACATCTGCAGCAGCAGCAGGCACAGAAGCCACGCTAAAGATATCACAGACTGCAATTACACAAGATCAATGCAGCACACTAAAAACTACAACATCGCCTAGTCTGTACAGTCTGTGATTGGAGTGCAAAAGTCCTTAGAGATCTATGATTTGTTTATCTTGATGAAAGTTAGGTGGTCTACACATGTCAGGACGCCACCAGCAGCGCTGAAGACACGTTCTGAGAGAACGCTGGCTGAAGGCATGATAGAACCTCCAAGGCGTGACAGGCGAGCTCAGGTCACTCTTCCATTTTTGAAGACCAAAATGTAAAAGGGTCCAAACCCTCCCTGATGGTATTGATATTGAGCTCTAGATACTCCTGCACCATCCTCTCCAGTCGTTCGCCACGTGTCAGACTTGTACTCTTTTGTGCTGATGCACGAGTTGGTCTAAAAAATGTGTGACAGGACACACAGAAATTGCTTCTGCCACTTACACTGCTGCTCCTGCTAATGTTTTGGCTTTGACGAATTTACGTTTCCGAAGTTGGAAGTCTATAGCTGTGATGCACACTGTGTGCCTCACTGCTGTCTTGGGGAAAGCCTCTCTTAAGGTTGTGTAAAAGCGTGTTTCGATACTCCAGCATTCACAGGTCCCTTTCCAGGGCGGATAGCATCTGGCAAAATTTACTCCTATACAATGGATCTAACAGAGTGGCAACACAGTAGTCAGCACTATTTAGAGTCCTAACTATACGGGGATCATGTTGCAGATAGTGCAGCAAGAAGCCACTCATATGTCGAGCTCTTCTATGAGATCCAAGCCCATGCTTTGTTGGTAACTGGGTAACACTGATGCTTGTTTCCTTTGTCCCCTCCCGCCAACCACGAACAACAGAGAGGGGATGATAATCCTCTTCATCTCCAGACTGTTGTTCACCCATCACCTCTTCCTCCTCCATTTGTTCCTCGGCTCCTGCACCTTCACTAACAGTTTGTCTGGTATCACGAGCCCCCCTCGATCGCTGTAATCCACCCTCCATTGGCATCCGCCTGTGTGGCGACAATCTGGAACTTTGAGACATTGTTATCTCTTCCACAACCTCCTCTGCTTCCTACTCTTCCTCTGGGACCACTACCTCCTGACTATTCAAAGTCTGCTCCAGCATGTAAATGCCCAGAATAGTGATGCTGATGACGGCATCGTCAGCGCTAACCATCTTATTAGCCATTTTGAAACTGTGCAGAAGGGTGTAAAGGTCCTATATCTGTGCCCACTCCGTAAACATGATATGCCTCACGTCCATACAGCAGTGGCCCAGGCTAAACAACATGACATACAGTGTCAGGCTTGTTGCTGCTGCCACAGTCACTGCAACATGTGCAGAGTGGAATTCCACCGTGTCGGCACATCGCATATCAACCGGTTAACTGGCATGGACAAAGACCTCTGTATTGATGCAAGTCGGTGAGCTGAGGGGGGCGAACGGTAAAAGTGAGCACACAGCTTCCGTGCTTTCTGCAGCAGTGCATCAGAGCCGGGATAGTGGCAGAGAAATCGCTGTACCATCAGGTTGAAGACGTGAGCCATACAAGGCACATGTGTGAGGTTGCCTCGGCGAAGGACCGCTACCAGGTTCGCACCATTATTGCACATGGCATGCCCTGGCTCCAGGTTCATTGGAGACAGCCATTGCTCAAAATTGGCCTGGAAAGCTGTCAACAACTCTTGAGCTGTGTGACTGCGATCTCCAAGGCATATTAATTTAAACATTGCCTGATTGTGGTGAGCCCTGGCTGTGCAGTACAGAGGTGGGGGTATTCTCTATGCGCTGTTGGAAACATGTCTCATTAAGGCAGAGGTTGAGGGCACAGGTGGAGGCCCTAGAGGAGGTGGAAGAGGCAGAAGCAGTGGAGAAAGTGTGAAGTACAGAGGTTTATCTTGCAAGCCTTGGGGATTCCAATAGTTATGGAGCAGCCCCTTCCTCGCCTGCCCCCACAACCACTACAGTCACCCAGTGCCCAGTCAGCGAGATGTAACGCCCCTAGCCATGCTTACTCGTCCATGTATCTGTGGTGAAATGCACCCTTGTATACATAGATTTATTCAAGGAATGGGTGATGTTGTATGCGACATACTGGTGTAACGCAGGCACCGCTTTCTTAGAGATGCAATAGCGACTGGGCAACTGGTAATGGGGGACAGCAATGACCATCAGCTTTCTGAAACCGTCTGTATCTAAAAGGCAGGATTTCCGTGGTCAACAGATTGTAGATGGTGGAGTTCAAGCTCTTAGCTTTGGCATGTGTAAGAAGAAACAATCTTTTACGTGACCATAACTGCGGAACCGAGGGCTGGCTGCAGTGCTGAGAGAGGGCGGAGTACGGTGAACAGTAGAAACTGCTGTATCATGAGTGAGGTGCAGGCGGAGATGTTACTGTGGATTGAGAGAGATGTGGTGTTCTAGGTGTTTGAGATCGATCAAAAACAGCAGGCATGTCCACTTCCATTACAGCTGACGCGCTCTCACTCAGCCTGACTGGAGCGGGTAAACAAGTGGAGGTTCTGCGATTGGAGACCTGTGTGACAACACTTGGCACGATAGCAGAGGAGGAAGAAGCAGTAGATGCAATTGATTGGGAGGCCGATGGTTAGTGAGGGCCGATGGTTAGTGAGGGCTGATGGTTGGTGAGGTCCGCTGGTCCACATTTTATCGCAGTGAGATTGCCAGAGTAACGCATGTTGATTGCACATGTGAAGGTTCATGCATGTAGTAGTCAAATTATTGCATTTTTTCCTTTACTGATTTTTTTTATTGCAAAGTTGGCAGATAATGTGAGTGGGCTCATCCATTGCAGTGTCAAAAAAGGTCCAGGCTAGGCAAACCTTGCAGCTCCACAAGCTGCAGACCCGTGACTGATGCTGGCCACAGCCACAGTTGTGGCTAAGGATGCAGTGGTCGTCGTGGTTGCATATCACTCCATGCCTGTGCCGTAGGGCACAACGTAAACTCCTCGTCTTCCTCCTCCTCCACCTCTTCAGATAACTTACTCAGCTGCATGCCTCTGGGTTCACACTAAGTGGGATCAACAACCTCATCATCATCCTCTCTGTTCTCCCATTCCTTGCCCTGAGAATCACCCTCCTCCTCTTCCTGCCCTGACAGCACAGTACAGTCCACGTGAGCCTCAGGTATCTGAGTCCCATCAGGATCACCTTTCCCCCTGAGGGTTAGCGTCTGGGCAATTTTGGGCATCAGTGCAGATGCTTTCCTCCTCTTGAGTCTGTGAATCTTTGGAGTAGACTTCTGATGCCCATGGCATAGAATGTGTGAACAGCTCTGCAGACTCACCCATCTGTGGTTCCCTACAGTCAGTTGGACGGTTGGAGAGTTGTGACATTGTGACATGGGGGAAACAAGGGTAATTGGGGTGCCAACTCTAAGGACTGTACTATGTGTGATGTTGAGGTGGAGGAAGAGGAGGAGAGGCCACTTGATGCAGTGCTTGACATCCACTGGAGCACATGCTCTTTCTGGCCTTCATCTACAAGGCATACCTGTAACGGGTCTGGGAGGCGGAACCTCTGGGCTACAATACAAGGGGGCGGTCCTTGTAAGGGAGCGGGTGGCGACCAGGCAGGTAGTCACAGGAGGTCACCAGGACAGTCTCTGGGTGTACGGGCAGGAGGACACGGCAAGTGATCAGGGCAGTCTCTGGATAAAGGGGTAGGTACGACCTGTGATGGCTGAACCTCCAGGTAGGCTAGCAAGGCAGATGAAGAATGTGTGCTCCCAGGTGAGCAAGCGAGAGTCTCTGGAATAGCAGGTGGTCACAGCACGTGACGGCGGAGCCTTCAGGTAGGCAAGCAGGCAGGTAACGGAGAAGCGCTCCCAGGTGAGCGGGCAAGAGTCTCAGGAATAGCTGGTGGTCACAGCACGTGACAGCGGAGCCTCCGGGCAGGCAAGCAGGCAGGTAGCGGAGAAGCGCTCCCAGGTGAGTGGGCAAGAGTCTGGAGTAGCTGGTGGTCACAGCACGTGACAGCGGAGCCTCTGGGCAGGCAAGCAGGCAGGTAGCGGAGAAGCGCTCCCAGGTGAGCGGGCAAGAGTGTGGAGTAGCTGGTGGTCACAGCACGTGACAGCGGAGCCTCCGGGCTGGCAAGCAGGCAGGTAACGGAGAAGCGCTCCCAGGTGAGCGGGCAAGCTGGTCCATAGACAGACTGACCGGAGTTGTAAGGCAGACCGTCGGACCTCAGGCAAGCAGGCAGGTAGCTGAGGTGCGCTCCCAGGTGAGCGGGCAGGCTGGTCCTTAGACAGACTGACAGGAGTAGTAAGGCAGACCGTCGGACCTCAGACTAGCAGACAGGTAGCAAGTAATCAGGCAGGAATCTGACAGGTAACTGGCAGGTAACTGGCAACGGGACCTGAGGGCTGAAGCACAGGTGAGACACAGGTGCAAACAACATTGCTCGGGCACCTCCATTTTGGAGGAGGTGCCTTATATATGATGAAGTCCTCCGGCCATTGGCCGGGGACTCCTTAGGACGGCGCGCGTGGCCCCTTTAAGAGGAGGGGAGCGCACGCGCGCGCGCCCTAAGCACAGGGGCCGGGAAGGAGCGCGCGCTGAGAGCAGAGCGGGAGGAGGACGCCGGGAAGGAGCGCGCGCTGACAGCAGAGCGGGAGAGGGACGCCGGGCACGGGGCAGAGCGGTGAGGGGAGCAGCGTCCCTGCTTAGCAGAGGGCAGGGACGCCGGCACTACAGTACCCCCCCCTTTAGGCCCCCCCTTTTTTAGGCCAGACAGAAATTTAGCTAGGATGAGAGGGGCATGGATGTTCTCCCGGGGCTCCCACGTTCTCTCCTCAGGACCAAACCCCTTCCAATCTACCAGAAAAAAGGTCTTTCCTCTTACCCTTTTGGTGGCAAGAATGTTCTCTACCTCAAACTCGTCCTCAGCAGAAACCGGAGCAGGAGGCGTACCTGTAGACTTGGAAAAAGAGTTAAGCACCACGGGTTTGAGGAGAGATACATGGAAGGAGTTAGGGATCCGTAAGTTGGCCGGGAGTTTCAATTTATAGGCCACCGGGTTGATCTGACTGGTGACCTCCAGAGGTCCGATGAACCGAGGCCCTAACTTGTAAGAGGGTATCTTGAGTCGAACATATTTAGATGAGAGCCAGACCTTATCTCCTGGACGAAATTGAGGAGGATCCAGGCGTTTTTTGTCAGCGTGTCTTTTCATCCGCTCGGACGACTGAAGGAGTGCGGATCGGGTACTCTCCCAAATGGAGGAAAATTTGCTAACGAGAGATTCCGCAGCCGGGTTGTCCACCGAGGTGGAGACAGGAAAAGGAATCCGAGGATGCTGACCAAAGACTACAAAAAACGGGGATTTGGAGGAGGATTCGCTCTCGTGATTATTGTAAGAGAACTCGGCCCATGGTAGGAGATCCACCCAGTCAGAATGGTGGGCATTAACGAAGTGCCGGAGGTAACTGGTCAGGTTCTGATTGATCCGCTCCACTTGACCATTGGACTGTGGGTGGTAAGCGGAAGAGAAGTCCAGGGTGACGTCTAGTAGTTTACAAGTGGCTCTCCAGAAGCGTGAGGTGAACTGTACCCCACGATCCGACACGATGTGGAGGGGCAGGCCATGAAGACGGAAGATGTGACGAATAAAGTCTCTAGCTAGCTCGGGTGCAGACGGGAGGCCTGGCAGGGGAACGAAATGAGCCATCTTGGAGAAGCGGTCAGCGACCACCCAAATGACCGTACAACCGGCAGAGAGTGGGAGGTCAGTTATGAAGTCCATTGCAATATGCTGCCAGGGGGCAGCAGGTACTGGGAGCGGAAGGAGGCGACCGGCTGGCAGATGTCTCGGAACCTTGTTGCGGGCGCAGGACACACAGGCAGAAACAAAGTCTATTACATCCTTGTGCAGGGTAGGCCACCAGTAGTGCCGGGAAATAAGCTGGAGGGTCTTCTTCTGACCAGCGTGGCCAGCCACTTTAGACGAGTGACCCCAGTGAAGGATCTTCTCCCGATCAGGTACTGATACGAACGTCTTTCCGGGAGGGAGACGATTTAGACTCACGGGAGCCACCTGCATTACTCTGGCGGGATCGATGATGTGTTTCGGATCTTCCTCGAGATCAGATACCAGAAAGGATCGAGACAAGGCGTCTGCCTTGACGTTTTTGTCAGCCGGGCGAAAATGAAGGACAAAATCAAAACGAGCAAAAAACAAGGACCACCGGGCTTGGCGCGGGTTAAGTCTCTGGGCATGCTGGAGGTAAGCCAAGTTCTTGTGGTCAGTGTAAATTATTACCGGGTGAAGAGCCCCCTCAAGCAGGTAACGCCACTCCTCCAATGCCAGTTTGATGGCCAATAACTCTCGATCTCCTATGGAATAATTGCGCTCTGAGGAGGAGAAGAGTTTAGAGAAGAAGCCGCAAGTTACCATCCTCCCGGAAGAAGATTTTTGAGTAAGTACCGCTCCAGCTCCAGAGGAGGAGGCGTCCACTTCCAGGAAGAACTGCTTGTTGCCGTCCGGGCGATGCAGCACCGGGGCGGAAGAGAAGGCCTGTTTTAAGGAAAGAAAGGCTTCTTCTGCTTCGGGCGGCCACTCTTTGGGATTAGTACCCTTACGGGTGAGCGCGGAAATTGGGGCAGTTCGGGAAGAGAAGTGTGGTATGAAGAGGCGGTAGTAGTTGGCGAAGCCCAGGAACCGCTGAATGGCCTTCAACCCCTCCGGTCGGGGCCATTTCTCGATGGCAGACAGTTTCTCTGGATCCATTCGTAGGCCGGTCTGAGAAATAATGTAGCCCAAAAACGGAAGCGAGGTCTGCTCAAAGAGGCACTTCTCGTATTTAGCGAAGAGGTGATTCTGTCTGAGCCTGAGCAGGACCTGACGAACGTCCCTCCGGTGAGTCTGGAGATCCGGAGAGAAGACCAAGATGTCGTCCAGGTACACCACTACGCAGGAGTAGAGAAGGTCCCGGAAGATGTCATTGACCAACTCTTGAAAGACGGCAGGATCGTTACAGAGACCAAAGGGCATTACCAGGTATTCATAGTGGCCGTCCCGGGTGTTGAATGCCGTCTTCCATTCATCCCCTTGACGGATACGAACCAGGTTGTACGCCCCACGGAGGTCTAGTTTGGTGAAGATTCTAGCCCCCCTCAGACGATCAAATAATTCTGGAATGAGCGGAAGGGGGTACTTATTCTTCACCGTGATCTGGTTTAGGCCTCTATAGTCTATACAGGGACGGAGAGAGCCGTCCTTCTTTTTGACGAAAAAGAAGCCTGCTCCCGCCGGGGAGGTAGATTTCCGGATGAATCCCCTGGCCAGATTCTCCTCAATATATTCGGACATCGACCGGGTCTCAGCAGCGGATAAAGGATAAATACGCCCACGGGGAAGAGTAGTACCGGGTAACAGGTCGATGGGACAGTCGTATGGTCTATGAGGGGGTAATGTCTCTGCCTCCTTTTTATTAAAGACATCAGCATAAGACCAATAAGGAATTGGAAGTCCAGGTAGATTAGCTGGGGTAGGAGAGGGACGGACGGGATGGACGGGAACCAGGCAGGTCTTATGACAGTCTTGTCCCCAGCGAAGGACTTCTCCGGTTTGCCAGTCAAGCACGGGTGCATGTTTCTGGAGCCAAGGCAGACCTAGCAAGAGGGCGTGAGAGAGTCCAGGCAGAACATGAAAGGAGATACTTTCAGAATGCAGCATTCCCACCTGCAGAGTAATGGATTCGGTGATGAGTTGGATGGGGCGTGGTAAGAGCCCCCCATCCACGGCAGCCACAGACAAGGGTACAGCCAGAGGTTTGGTGGGGATGCGGTATTTCTCTACCAGGGACTGTGAAATAAGATTCCCGGCTGCTCCAGAGTCCAGTTGGGCTAGTTCGAAATAACGGTTCTCCCCGTAGACGATTGAAACTGACAACAGCAGGGATGGAGAGGATTTATTCTTGTCTAGGTGGACCTCTCTGAGCGAACCTAGACACAGGCGTTTCCCGACCTCTCCGGGCAGGCACGGATCCGGTGCTCCTTACTGCCACAGTAGAAGCAGGTCCCCTCGGCACGGCGTAAGTCCTGACGGGTCTTGACCATCTTGGTCTGGTCGACCTGCATAGGCTCAGGAGGGTGTACCTGGTTAGAGACAGAAGGAGTGACGGGTTTCTGAAAAGTAGGAGCTAGACGTGGTAACCTCCTCTCACGGGTGACCTCTCTGGCACGCTCCTGGAACCGTAGGTCAATCCGGGTGGCAAGAGTTATTAAGTCATCGAGAGTGGTAGGAATGTCCCGACCGGCAAGTTCATCTTTAATACGGCCGGACAGACCCTCCCAGAAGACGGAAACCAGAGCGTCGTTATCCCAGGCCAGCTCCGAGGCAAGGGTACGGAACCGTATGGCATATTGGCCCACGGTGAGACTCTCCTGACGGAGGCGTAGCAACGATGATGCAGATGAGGTCTTCCGTCCGGGTTCGTCGAAGACTTTCCGGAAAGCCGTGAGAAAAGCAGGCAAGTTGGACACCAGGGGGTCTCCTCTCTCCCATAGAGGATTTAGCCAGGCCAGGGCCTCCCCGGTGAGATGGGACATGATGAAGGCAATTTTGGCCCGGTCGGAGTTAAACTGGTGGGACAAAAGTTCAAAGTGCAGGGTGCACTGATTTAAGAAGCCCCGAGCCTGGACGGAGTCGCCTCCGAAGCGAGGAGGTGCAGAAAGCCGGGGTCCGGGGTAGGATACCATGGTATTAGTGGGCAGCGGAGCTGCCGGATTGCAAGATATGGCACTGGCGGAGGTTGTTGGTGGATCAGACAGAGTGTTCAGGCGAGTATTGACATTCCGCAGGTGACCCAGAATGGACTCCTGTTGGGACCTCTGACGGGACAGTTCAAGACAGAGGTCCGAGAGCGAGGGAGCTTGGGTGCCACCGGGTTCCATGGCCCGAGCAAACTGTAACGGGTCTGGGAGGCGGAACCTCTGGGCTACAATACAAGGGGGCGGTCCTTGTAAGGGAGCGGGTGGCGACCAGGCAGGTAGTCACAGGAGGTCACCAGGACAGTCTCTGGGTGTACGGGCAGGAGGACACGGCAAGTGATCAGGGCAGTCTCTGGATAAAGGGGTAGGTACGACCTGTGATGGCTGAACCTCCAGGTAGGCTAGCAAGGCAGATGAAGAATGTGTGCTCCCAGGTGAGCAAGCGAGAGTCTCTGGAATAGCAGGTGGTCACAGCACGTGACGGCGGAGCCTTCAGGTAGGCAAGCAGGCAGGTAACGGAGAAGCGCTCCCAGGTGAGCGGGCAAGAGTCTGGAGTAGCTGGTGGTCACAGCACGTGACAGCGGAGCCTCTGGGCAGGCAAGCAGGCAGGTAGCGGAGAAGCGCTCCCAGGTGAGCGGGCAAGAGTGTGGAGTAGCTGGTGGTCACAGCACGTGACAGCGGAGCCTCCGGGCTGGCAAGCAGGCAGGTAACGGAGAAGCGCTCCCAGGTGAGCGGGCAAGCTGGTCCATAGACAGACTGACCGGAGTTGTAAGGCAGACCGTCGGACCTCAGGCAAGCAGGCAGGTAGCTGAGGTGCGCTCCCAGGTGAGCGGGCAGGCTGGTCCTTAGACAGACTGACAGGAGTAGTAAGGCAGACCGTCGGACCTCAGACTAGCAGACAGGTAGCAAGTAATCAGGCAGGAATCTGACAGGTAACTGGCAGGTAACTGGCAACGGGACCTGAGGGCTGAAGCACAGGTGAGACACAGGTGCAAACAACATTGCTCGGGCACCTCCATTTTGGAGGAGGTGCCTTATATATGATGAAGTCCTCCGGCCATTGGCCGGGGACTCCTTAGGACGGCGCGCGCGGCCCCTTTAAGAGGAGGGGAGCGCGCGCTCTAAGCACAGGGGCCGGGAAGGAGCGCGCGCTGAGAGCAGAGCGGGAGGAGGACGCCGGGAAGGAGCGCGCGCTGACAGCAGAGCGGGAGAGGGACGCCGGGCACGGGGCAGAGCGGTGAGGGGAGCAGCGTCCCTGCTTAGCAGAGGGCAGGGACGCCGGCACTACAATACCACTGTGAGGCTGCCAAAGAAGGGGAGTGATGTAGCCCTTCCAGTAAGAGAAGTTGTTAGTGATGGTGTTGGTTCACTAGTGCTTTCACTAACATTACCACCTACCCCACATCTACCTTGAACACCAAGCTTATTCACCCTTCTACCACAACCTCGCTTTTTCACACTTATGTTGCTCAGTTATTAGCAATAAAGAATTAATTTTTTTACTGTTGATAAAGGCCTGTATTAAATAGAATATATGCTCCAAACAATTTCAAACTGAGATCTGGCCTACTGTATCACGTCAGTAACAGAAAAAAATATTTTTTTTACTATGGGTGAGGCCTGTATTTTCAAACTGAGATCTCCCCTGCTGTATCACGTTAGTAATAGAAGAAATAATTTTTTACTGTTGGTGAAGCCTGTATTAAATAGAATATATGTTCCAAACAACTTCAAACTGAGATCTTACCTGTTGTATCACCTTAGTAACTGAAGAATTTTTTTTTACTGTGGATGAGGCCTGTATAACATAGAATATATGCTTCAAACAAATTCACACTGAGATCTGGCCTGCTGTATCACGTTAGTAACAAGAAAAAAAATATTCTTTTTACTCTGAATGAGCTCTGCATACAGCTGAATTTCACCGCCTCAAAATGACAAACTGAGATGTGATGTGCTGTATCACATTAGTAACGGGAAATATTCGATTTTTAAAGGTGTACTCATGCATGGAGTACAATAGAAGCAGTACACAACAGAGTTCTATGCTGAAATGTGCCTTGCTGTCTTTGTCTGGACCTCACAAATGGCACAAAAAAACTGCTGAAAGGTCAATTTCACAGCCACACAGGACCCTATCTATCTAAACTATCTGACTTTGAAGCAATCGCCTAGCTAACTATTTAAAATCGCTCAGTATCCAGGAGCAGACCAGGAGCAGCCTCTCTGACCTGTTATACTTACAAAATGGCGCGAAAAGATCATGTCTGCTCTTTAAATAGAGAGGAACATGTGATTTCAGTAGCCAATGGCACAACCCCTTGTGTCTGGACATTGTGGCTGGATCCTGCGCCCTGATTGGCTAGCCGCAATTTGCACCCATAAAGTTAGGGAAAAAAATTAGATTACAAGCACGCCGCTCCTCTTACCTCTCCACACCCCCTCCCCTCATCAAACACACCCCCCCCCCCACTCATCATACAGCATCACTATATTAGCCAAAGTGATAAAAACACTGTAGTGGAAACACACTCATTTCCCACATTTTAACAGTATTTTGCCGATTTTATATTCAATCTGTTTTATTTAACATCAATTAAGCATTAATTAATCATTTTACATTTTGCAAATCAAGAAAAATATATTGTATTAAATTTTGAAGAAAATATAAGAAAATAGAAATATAGAAAAATGTCCAAAGTTCAAATGGGGTCACTTTTTTTCAAAATAACAATTCAAATGGTAGTATATTGAACAATATAATGTTTGTAAGGTAACCGCCTATAAGAGAATCATATATGTTAAGGAAAATTCTATATTGTATCTGAAAAGCCCATATAAGAAGAAAAAGAAAAGGATGGAGAAAAGAGAAGAAAAGAAAAGTCAAAGGGTCAAGGATGAGGGGTACGGGGGAGGGGGGGTCCTTATGCCTGTGTGTGACTAATTATGAACACAATCACATGTATCAGTTGAAACTATTTGAATAAGTTATGAAAATCAGGTGAGTCCTTGAACAGAATCCATCCGCTCCACACCCTTCTAAATTTATCATTGGTTCCATTACATTCTGCAGACAACTCTTCCATTCTACATAGATTCAACATTTCCTTGTACCAATCTGATATGTTAGGGGGGTTTTTAAGTTTCCAAAACCGTGGAATTACCGCCCGTGCCGCTGTTAAGCAAAATTGAAGTAAATCCTTCTTTTGTATACCTATTGAGGAACGGAGGATTGACAGAAGGGCTATTTGAGGAGACCCCAACACTCTGTTTCCTGTGATACGTTGGTATTTGTCAAATACCTTCTCCCGAAATGGTTTAATTTTAGAACACTCCCACCATATATGAATCATAAAACCCACTTCACTTTCACATCTCCAACATGTTTTCGAAACTGTAGGGAACATTGCATGTAATTTAGATGGGTAGTGATATCATTGTGTAAGTATTTTATAGTTCTTTTCTTTTGCAGTCCCTGCATTAGAAAGCTTACGTGTGAAGAAGAACCTTTTGCCCACTCAAGAGGGGATAAACTAACCCCCAAATATCTCTCCCATGCTCGCTGAAATGCCAGTTTCTCCATTCCCTCCTCTCTGCTCAATCCCTCATATATCACAGAGATAGCATGAGTCGGACCACTTTCCTGAAGGAACATGTTTTCAAAGAAGGTGTAGTTTGAGAATGAATTTACGTTAGGGTTGTGTGCTTCTAGAAAGGATCGCATTTGCAAATATTCAAACCACTTGATTTTAACATTTTGGGGATTTTGTTTGTAAAGATACAAAAGTAGGTATCATGCCATTTTCCAAAATCTGAAACAATCGGGTGTCCTCCACTGCCCTCCGATCGAGAAAGATCCGCGCAAATATTCGAGTAGAAAGGAAGGGTTATAAAATATTGATGTGCTTAGGGCGCGCGCGCTCCCTCCCTCTTAAAGGGGCCGCGCGCGCCGTCCTAAAAAGTCCCTGGAGGACTCTCCCTATTTAAAGCACCTCCTCCAATATGGAGGTGCCAGTGCAAGGTTGTTGCTTTGTGATACTTACTTTGCTTCAGCCCTCAGGTCCTTGCAAGTCAGTCTTGTCCGCCAGTCGGATCTTCAGTCCAGTCCGCCAGTCTGACTACTTTCCAGCCCACCAGTCTGCCTTCACTCCAGTCCGCCAGTCTGTCTCTGGGCTCTGCCCGCCTGCTTACCTGTAAGCACCTGCCTGTTACCTGCCGTGCATGCTTGCCTGCCATTACCTGCCGTACCCACCTGCCTGCTTACCTGGAAGCACCTGCCTGTTATCTGTTGTGCCCGCCAGCTTGCCTACCCAGAGCACCTGTCTGTCTATCAGCCGAATCAGCCTGCCTGACTACCTGGACCACCCGTCAGCCTGCCTGCCGTGTTCTTCCACTGTACCGGTCAGTTCCTGCCTTCTGACCCATGGGAGTCACCTGATCTCATACAAGGTTGGTCCCAGAGTGGCACCTGGTCCCTCTGCTCGGTCCCTTCCTGGTTCACGGAGTCGACTGAGCCGCCGTGTGACCCTGGTCAGGCCGAGTAGATACTTAGTCACATCCCTCTGGTCCCTCCTTGCACCGCAACAAGAGGTGCCACCACCTGGATCCGTAACAAGTGGGCTAATAGTTCTAACTGGAAACATCTTTTTCCTCAGAGATTGCCATGTTTTAAGTGTTTCCCTAGTTAGATTGCATTTGGTCAAGGTCACTGAGTCTTCTTGGCACCATTTTAAATGTCATAAAGGGACTGCTGAGCCCTCCTGTTCCACCCCTACCCATTGTTTAGAGTCTGCATAGAAGTGGCAATCTAAAATCCTCATCAAGGCAGAAGCCAGAAAGCACCTATAGAAATTTGTTTGTTTATTCGTGGTTTAATCTTACCCCAAATGAATTTGATTAAAGCTGACCTTAGTTTAAGAAAGAAGCTATGAGGTGGAGAGATTGGAACTGTTTGAAAAATGTATAAAAAACGAGGTAATATATGCATTTGATAGCATTCATTCTTCCAAACCAAGCTTCAGTTTGCCATATTTCAATAAATCTCTATATGTTCTGTGCAATAAAGCTTGATGATTAAGCTCAAATAATTTATTAGGGTCCGAGGGAATAGGAACCCCTAAATATTTCAATGATTTTCTCTGCCATTTAAAAGGAAATTTAGTCATAATTTGTGAGGTTTCAGTCTGTGGAAGAGATATATTCAAGGCCTCTGTTTTAGAGTAATTGACTTTAAAATTACTAACTGTTCCAAATCTATCAAATTCTTTTAGGATCATTGGAAATTATATTTGTGGTTGGGATATGTACAGAAGCAAATCATCTGCATACAGAGCTGCTTTATAAGACTATGGGACCAAAATGGGGTTCTCAATCCTGTGGAGATTGCAGTATTTGTAGGTACATAACCAAGACTGGTAACTTTTTGAACTCTGCTGGTTCCCTTACTTTCAAAATTGTCCATACTATTACTTGTAAGACTACAGCCGTAGTATATCATCTTACCTGCCCTTGTGCCGCTGCCGCTAAGAACCATGAAACCACGTGGCCTCAATGATCAGTGGGGCTTCTCCAGTTATTTATAATGGAGGGATTGGAGCTTGTCTCTGAGTTGCTGCTGGTCTGCATGTATGTTTTCATCTTTATTTATATATGTGCATGTACTTATATGTATATATGATTTTTAATTACACGTGGTAGTTTTGTTTTTATTTATGGGTTATTTGTTTATGATCAATTGATATTTGGGGGATAAGGTGTGGATTAATATGGCTGTGTATATATCTTTTTTGGTACTGACATATATCTCTTTATACATACCTTTGCAGTTCCGTGGTGGCCGTTTTCTTATTATGTACGTTTCCATGGATTTCTAGCCATATCCTTATCCTTCTTCTTGTGCAAGCTTTCTGTGATGACATCACCTCTTGAAGACCATCTACCTTATTTGATGATTCTTTGGAATCTTATGGTCTTGTGCTGCTGCATTATATTAATTATGCATCTGTTATATCTTTTTGGATAACAGTATTATATGGATTCGGTATTAATGTGATTGCTTTTTGCGTGTGTTCTCAATACTTGATTGTTATATTGTACTGGATTGATCATTCTATGAACTGGTGTAACATACCTGGCGGCGTCTTTGCATAGTGGTCCATCTCCCACTGTGCAAGAGCGCGCACTTGAGAATGTCTCTCTGGCTTCCCTCCATGCTGTCTGTTTGTGTCTGTTTCTGCTGCTTAAGGGCGGCGCCCGATCACTTCCTGCTTTTTGTACCTGCTGTGGGTCACACCCCTTGTGCGTCCTCAGCCTATTGCTGTCTGTTACCTGGTATTTAACCCAGCTGCTCCAATCAATCCCTGCCTGAGCATCTTGCCCTGTCAGTTGGCTTTTGTCTCTGACATGCCAGGTCCTGTCTATGTTACCTGTCTTGCAGTATCTGTTCCCATGTCTGTACTGTGTCCTATCTGTGTACCCTAACCTGCAGTCTGTACACGTTCCTTGCCTCTTGTCTGCCTATCCTGGAGGCTGTATTTCCAGGCCTGTCTGAACACGCTCCTAGCCTGTTCCTCCCGCCTTCTAGGGGCCGATTACCTAGACCTGCTCCTGTATCTTGTCTGTCCTGTCTGAACACGCTCCTTGCCTGTTCGTCCCGCCTCTCTGGGGGCCTTATTCCCAGACCCGCTCCTGTATTCCGCTGCAGTGTCGGTCTCCTCCGTACACTCAGTTCCAGTCTGAACTCTCTCCTATCTTTTACCTGTTTTTTCTCTATGTCCGTTCCTTTCCTTTTTCTGCAGAGTCTGAACTCGTACCTAACTCCTGCTTGTTGTCTCTGTACTCCCGTTTGTGAGTTTGTGGTCCACTCGCTACTTCTCTGTAAGTACCCTGTGGGTATCTGGCTCTGCCTTTCCCTTCCTGTCTGTTCCGTGTGAACAGAGCCCTGTCCCCCCTGCTCTGCCTTGCTCTCCGCTCCAGGCAGCCTCGTCCTGCTCTGCTCTTGCTCACCGCTCCAGGCGGCCTCGTCCTGCTCTGCTCTTGCTCACCGCTCCAGGCGGCCTCGTCCTGCTCTGCTCTTGCTCACCGCTCCAGGCGGTCTCGTCCTGCTCTGCTCTTGCTCACCGCTCCAGGCGGTCTCGTCCTGCTCTGCTCTTGCTCACCGCTCCAGGCGGTCTCGTCCTGCTCTGCTCTTGCTCACCGCTCCAGGCGGTCTCGTCCTGCTCTGCTCTTGCTCACCGCTCCAGGCGGTCTCGTCCTGCTCTGCTCTTTCTCACTGCTCCGGCAGTCTCGTTCTGCTCTCTCCCTTTACCTCACTGCTCCGGCAGTCTCGCTCAGCTCCCTCTTTCTCACTGCTCCGGCAGTCTCGTTCTGCTCTCTCCTTCTTTCTCACTGCTCCAGCAGTCTCGCTCTGCTCCTTCTTTCTCACTGCTCCGGCAGTCTCGTTCTGCTCTCTCCCCTTTGCTCGCTGCCCTGGCAGTCTCGCTCTGCTCCCTCTTGCTCGCTGCTCCGGCAGTCTGCTCTTACCCTTTGCTCGCTGCTCCGGCAGTCTCGCTCTGCTCTGACCCTTTGCTCGCTGCTCCGGCAGTCTCGCTCTGCTCTGACCCTTTGCTCGCTGCTCAGGCAGTCCTACTCTGCTCTGACCCTTTGCTCGCTGCTCCGGCAGCCTCGCCCTGCTCCCTCTTGCTCGCTGCTCCGGCAGTCTCGCCCTGCTCCCTCTAGATTGCTGCTCCGGTAGTTTGCTCTGACCCTTTGCTCGCTGCTCCGGCAGTCTCGCTCTGTTTCCTCTTGCTCACTGCTCCGGCAGTCCTACCCTGCTCTTACCCTTTGCTCGCTGCTCTGGCAGTCTCGCTCTGCTCAGACCCTTTGCTCGCTGCTCCGGCAGCCTCGCTCTGCTCTGACTCTTTGCTCCGCTCCTGGCGGCCTCGTCTTGCTCTTAACCTGCTGTGTTTGTATACCGCTTCTGCGGTTCTGTTCCAGAAGTCCCAGTCTGTACTGGGTTCTATCCTCTCTGTGCTCCAACCTGTTGTACCTGCCAGTACCTCCCCGTCTGCATACCAGTGTGCCAGCCTAAACCTTCCAGTTCCTGTATTCCCCGGTGTGGGCCAACAGCCGTGTCCGGAGTCTGACCTGGAGTAGACCCTGGTACCTCTGCTCGGTTCCTCCCTGGTGCACTGGCGTCGTATGCCGTCGTGCGATCTTGGTCGGATCGGGCAGACACTTAGTTACGCCCCTCCAGGCACTCTCCGGTACGGTACAGTGGATTCACTACAATCACATGCACACGCCGCTCAGCCCGGGCGTGTGCATTACAGCATGCTCAGGCCATGGTTCCCGTTGAGCCCCACGGCCTTCGCTCTCTGAGACGTTTTCCAGCGAATACGTGCATTAAAAATAAATAAATAATTTTTTTTTTTCCTTAGCTGAGTTCCAGGCGAATTACGCACCCGTCCAGATGGATCTATCAGCTCTCGTTCCTGCGGATCCGCCACGTTACTATGGGGATCCAAGACAGAGTCGTGCATTTGTGGAGCAATGCATGCTACACTTCAAGTTCTACCCGCTATGTTTTCCCACAGATCGGGTTAAGGTGGGATTCATGATGTCTTACCTAGCGGGTGATGCCTTGAATTGGATCATCCCCCTATGGGACGCACAGGATCCTATCGTCCTGGACATAATGGCCTTCCTGGTGGCCTTTCTAATGGTCTTCGATGATCCTAACCCGGAGGCTCCTGCTGAAGCTTCACTTCCCAGTATCCCGGAGCAGCCCCGATGGGTAATGTGTGTGGGTAGCGCAATAGTCCTCCAGCCCAATGAGACTACTGCCCATCCAGAATCCTCACAGGGTGACTACACTCTCCGGAATACTTCTCCCAACCTCAAGAGGCAGTCCAGACGTGCTAGACGTAGAGGCAAGCCGTCACGCCAGGGTCTGTCCTCCCTGAGACCTCCTGACCCCAACCTTGAAGTCCCTACTGAAGCTTCATCTCCCTGTATCCCGGAGAAGCCCCAACGGGTAATGTGCGTGGGTAGTGCACCAGTTCTCCTGCTCGAAGAGACTGCTGCCCACCCAGAATCCACACCGGAGGACCCCCTGTTGCCTCCTGAATCCCCCGGGATACCACTTGATGACAATTGGAGAGAGACTTCCCTATACTCTGCACCTGATACCTCGCCCGCTTCGTCCAGTGAGTCCGACCTGGTGTTCTCCGAAGCAGAGCTTACCCCCGAGTCTCTACACCCCTCCGATCAGGCGGAGGATCTCCAGTTGTCTCCTGAACCCTTCGGGGTGCTACCTGGTAGCGAATGGACAGAGACTTTCCTATACTCGGTACCTGATACCTTGGCTGCTTCATCCAGTGAGTCCGACCTAGTGTACTCCGAAGCAGAGGTTACCCATGAGTCTCTTCACCCCTCCGACCTGGCGGAGGACCTCCAGTTGTCTCTTGAGCCCTTCGGGGTGCTACCTGGTAGCGAAAGGACAGAGACTCTCCTATACTCTGTACCTGATACCTTGCTCGCTTCGTCCAGTGAGTCCATCCTAGTGTACTCCGAAGCAGAGGTTACTCCCGAGTCTCTACACCCCTCCGATCAGGCGGAGGACCTCCAGTTGTCTCCAGAACCCTTCGGGGTGCCACCTGGTGGTGAATGGACAGAGACTTTCCTATATCCTGGATCTGATACCTCGCTCGCTTCGCCTAGTGAGTCTAACCTAGTGTACTCCGAAGCAGAGGTTATTCTTGAGTCTCTACATCCCTCCGACCAGGCGGAGGACCTCCAGTTGTCTCCAGAACCATTCGGGGTGCCACCTGGTGGTGAATGGACAGAGACTTCCCTATACTCGGCACCCGATACCTCGCCTGCTTCGTCCAGTGTGTCCGACCTAGTGTACTCTGAAGCAGATATTTTCCCCGAGCCTCTGCCCTCTTCTGACCCGGCGGAGGTCCTTCAGTTGTTTCCTGAATCCTCCGGGGTACCACCAGATAACAAAGAGACAGTGACTTTTTCTCACCCTGTACCTGATAACCCGTCTATTTCTTCCTGTGAGTTTGACAAGATGTACCTCGAAGCAGAGATTACCCCCAAGTCTCTGCTCCCCTCCAACAAGGTGGAGGACTTCCAGTTGTCTCCTGTACCCTCTGGGGTGCCACCTGAAAATATGTGGAGAGAGACTTCCTTGTGTGCTGTTCCTGGTACTCCACCCGTTTCGTCTGTTGCTGAGGAAGGCTGGATAGGAGGTAGCATCCTAGCTAACCAGATGAGACCAGTTTTTCCTGTGGACAGTGGAAGTGATCTCCTTGAAGTGAAGGATTGGCCCTCGAATTCCCTGCGGAAGATTCTGGCAGGCCTGAAGAAGAGGGGGCGCAAGGGGGGGGGGGGTACTGTAACATACCTGGCGGCGTCTTTGCATAGTGATCCATCTCCCACTGTGTAAGAGCGCGCACTTGAGAATTTCTCTCTGGCTTCCCTCCATGCTGTCTGTTTGTGTCTGTTTCCGCTGCTTAAGGGCGGCGCCCGATCACTTCCTGCTTTTTGTACCTGCTGTGGGTCACACCCCTTGTGCGTCCTCAGCCTATTGCTGTCTGTCACCTGGTATTTAACCCAGCTGCTCCAATCAATCCCTGCCTGAGCATCTTGCCCTGTCAGTTGGCTTTTGTCTCTGACATGCCAGGTCCTGTCTATGTTACCTGTCTTGCAGTATCTGTTCCCATGTCTGTACTGTGTCCTATCTGTGTACCCTAACCTGCAGTCTGTACACGTTCCTTGCCTCTTGTCTGCCTATCCTGGAGGCTGTATTTCCAGGCCTGTCTGAACACGCTCCTAGCCTGTTCCTCCCGCCTTCTAGGGGCCGATTACCTAGACCTGCTCCTGTATCTTGTCTGTCCTGTCTGAACACGCTCCTTGCCTGTTCGTCCCGCCTCTCTGGGGGCCGTATTCCCAGACTCGCTCCTGTATTCCGCTGCAGTGTCGGTCTCCTCCGTACACTCAGTTCCAGTCTGAACTCTCTCCTATCTTTTACCTGTTTTTTCTCTATGTCCGTTCCTTTCCTTTTTCTGCAGAGTCTGAACTCGTACCTAACTCCTGCTTGTTGTCTCTGTACTCCCGTTTGTGAGTTTGTGGTCCACTCGCTACTTCTCTGCAAGTACCCTGTGGGTATCTGGCTCTGCCTTTCCCTTCCTGTCTGTTCCGTGTGAACAGAGCCCTGTCCCCCCTGCTCTGCCTTGCTCTCCGCTCCAGGCGGCCTCGTCCTGCTCTGCTCTTGCTCACCGCTCCAGGCGGCCTCGTCCTGCTCTGCTCTTGCTCACCGCTCCAGACGGCCTCGTCCTGCTCTGCTCTTGCTCACCGCTCCAGGCAGTCTCGTCCTGCTCTGCTCTTGCTCACCGCTCCAGGCGGTCTCGTCCTGCTCTTGCTCACCGCTCCAGGCGGTCTCGTCCTGCTCTGCTCTTGCTCACCACTCCAGGCGGTCTCGTCCTGCTCTGCTCTTGCTCACCGCTCCAGGCGGTCTCGTCCTGCTCTGCTCTTGCTCACCGCTCCAGGCGGTCTCGTCCTGCTCTGTTCTTTCTCACTGCTCCGGCAGTCTCGTTCTGCTCTCTCCCTTTACCTCACTGCTCCGGCAGTCTCGCTCAGCTCCCTCTTTCTCACTGCTCCGGCAGTCTCGTTCTGCTCTCTCCTTTTTTCTCACTGCTCCAGCAGTCTCGCTCTGCTCCTTCTTTCTCACTGCTCCGGCAGTCTCGTTCTGCTCTCTCCCCTTTGCTCGCTGCCCTGGCAGTCTCGCTCTGCTCCCTCTTGCTCGCTGCTCCGGCAGTCTGCTCTTACCCTTTGCTCGCTGCTCCGGCAGTCTCGCTCTGCTCTGACCCTTTGCTCGCTGCTCCGGCAGTCCTACTCTGCTCTGACCCTTTGCTCGCTGCTCCGGCAGCCTCGCCCTCTCCCTCTTGCTCGCTGCTCCGGCAGTCTCGCCCTGCTCCCTCTAGATTGCTGCGCCGGTAGTTTGCTCTGACCCTTTGCTCGCTGCTCCGGCAGTCTCGCTCTGTTTCCTCTTGCTCACTGCTCCGGCAGTCCTACCCTGCTCTTACCCTTTGCTCGCTGCTCCGGCAGTCTCGCTCTGCTCAGACCCTTTGCTCGCTGCTCCGGCAGCCTCGCTCTGCTCTGACTCTTTGCTCCGCTCCTGGCGGCCTCGTCTTGCTCTTAACCTGCTGTGTTTGTATACCGCTTCTGCGGTTCTGTTCCAGAAGTCCCAGCCGTGTCCGGAGTCTGACCTGGAGTAGACCCTGGTACCTCTGCTCGGTTCCTCCCTGGTGCACTGGCGTCGTATGCCGTCGTGCGATCTTGGTCGGATCGGGCAGACACTTAGTTACGCCCCTCCAGGCACTCTCCGGTACGGTACAGTGGAATTACTACAATCACACGCACACGCCGCTCAGCCCGGGCGTGTGCATTACAACTGGTATATGACCTGATCATGTTCTTCCATGAATTCAAACAAGGTATGAGATTGTGCATGTATTATGTAGCTTTACCTTGTATTACTTGCCCCTACTTTTGCCCTATAGCAACATGGCCCCTTGGATGAGCGATGAGCATGGCCTCCCTTCCTCTGTGCCCGCGCTTTTTGCAGCGTTCCTGGCTTGTGACGTCACGGGCGGTGCGACCGCGCCTCCTTGTGACGTCGCCGCTGGGTTCTTGGTGGATGCGCGGTCATGGCGGCGGAAGGTAATCATGCGCCCGATAATGAGCATCTGCTAGTCATTACCTTGTTATCTATAGGATATATATACATCACACTTTCCCCATTTATTATCACTCCCTGAGGAAGCGAGGTTGTGAAACGCGCATTGGAGTGTGGTTATCCTGGCGCACCGTACCCACAGCATGAATTTGGGTATGTTACGGATCGTCTGTTGTATTATTTTATGAACTGATATTTAATCAGTTTTCGCACTATGTCACTTTAAGTTTTTGTCTTTCTATGTGCACTGCACTTTACTTATATACTTATGTGTGACAGGGTCTATCTTTGTGGATAATCTTATGTGCATTATATCAGTTGATAATGTTGGCACCATATCATTGTAGATCTGTCTTTATCTGGACATTATACGTCATATATGCACCATAGATAGTACTCCAGTTTTATAGCTTTTGTCACTTTATAAATCATAGGAGGTACTTTTTCCTTATGATTTGGATGGATACTAATTTTCTATTTATCGTGCTGTGTGCACTGTGCTGTTTTATTTTAATTGTTTGTGTTGTATGTTTTTAAATTGTGTTTTTGGTGTTCTGATTCAATAATAAAATTCATATCTTTTCACCTAAGATTCGACTATGGTTCTTGAGCAGTTTTTTGGTTCTATATTTTATTAAACAAGTAGTCCATTGAGAGGGGAATCCTGATGCCCGTAATGGTCTGGAGGAGGCCACATAGCATCATCACCCCTGTTTTATCCCAATTGATATTATAGCCCAATAAACCTTCTACACCTTCTAATTTTCGCATAAGGGAATGCAGGACCTGTTTGGGGTTAGTTACTGCCCACCTAAATGTATTTTATTGGGATTAAATATGATATACCAACACAAAGTAGCATGTATTTGTGAACTGTAAAGGAAATGATACATGATTTTGCACGCAGCGGTGGCATGTTTTAGATGCATCTGCCAGCTGGCGCGTTGTCCCGAGTCAGCGCCCTGATGACGAGTACAGCGACGACATTTGACCCAAAAGTGATGATATGCTTCCAGGTTAGGCTAGGGAGGTACCCATTGCGGAAGAAACTGGTGGAGGAGTGTGATATTGAGTCTGCACTCCCTCCAGCGGGTAGCGGCAGCACCAACAAGCAGCGCTGAACAGCTCCAAGCAGCCAATGGAAACAGCAGCACCAGTAAGGTGGAACGTGACAGAATGGATGAATTCACAACCACGAGAGAGGATCACTTGGGTGATTCTGATTCCTCCTCTTAATCTGGTACCCTGACTAACTCTTGAGTGGTGAGTGACCTCCATGAAAGTTCATTTTGTAATGTTTTTTCTTGTCATTCTACCTGTTGGGAAAAACCTATTAAGTGCGTGGCAAAAACTAATGATTGGGGTCGCTCACTGGTCTATTCGGGTGCTCTGAAGAAAAGAGTAATCTCAATAGCAAAAAGAACTTCGGCACTCCATACATGAATATATAAGAAATATTGTATCTAGACTAATGTCACTTTGAAAAATGAAGGTTTTTTGCGCATAATTTGGCCAATTTATGTGTGCCCATCAACCACGACAAGGTCACCTTCGTATGATGGGAAACTACGCTACGCTACCACTGGATATGCCACTCTTGGGCTGTAAGCCTGTATGGACAATATGTCTCTGCTTGGGCTTTTAACCTACAATGTATGGGCTGGTAGAGCTAGTTAAAACCACCTGTGACTGAATGGGAGGGACACATGGTCAGAAAAAAGGCTGTCAAACTTCTAATAGTGTGAACACGTACCTGCTGCAATGCTCCAGGAGCGGGATCCCAAAAATGATTAATAGAAAAAAGAGAGGGGTCGCTCACTGGTCTATTCGGGTGCTCTGAAGAAAAGAGTAATCTCAATAGCAAAAAGAACTTCGGCACTCCATACATGAATATATAAGAAATATTGTATCTAGACTAATGTCACTTTGAAAAATGAAGGTTTTTTGCGCATAATTTGGCCAATTTATGTGTGCCCATCAACCACGACAAGGTCACCTTCGTATGATGGGAAACTACGCTACGCTACCACTGGATATGCCACTCTTGGGCTGTAAGCCTGTATGGACAATATGTCTCTGCTTGGGCTTTTAACCTACAATGTATGGGCTGGTAGAGCTAGTTAAAACCACCTGTGACTGAATGGGAGGGACACATGGTCAGAAAAAAGGCTGTCAAACTTCTAATAGTGTGAACACATACCTGCTGCAATGCTCCAGGAGCGGGATCCCAAAAATGATTAATAGAAAAAAGAGAGGGGTCGCTCACTGGTCTATTCGGGTGCTCTGAAGAAAAGAGTAATCTCAATAGCAAAAAGAACTTCGGCACTCCATACATGAATATATAAGAAATATTGTATCTAGACTAATGTCACTTTGAAAAATGAAGGTTTTTTGCGCATAATTTGGCCAATTTATGTGTGCCCATCAAACACGACAAGGTCACCTTCGTATGATGGGAAACTACGCTACGCTACCACTGGATATGCCACTCTTGGGCTGTAAGCCTGTATGGACAATATGTCTCTGCTTGGGCTTTTAACCTACAATGTATGGGCTGGTAGAGCTAGTTAAAACCACCTGTGACTGAATGGGAGGGACACATGGTCAGAAAAAAGGCTGTCAAACTTCTAATAGTGTGAACACGTACCTGCTGCAATGCTCCAGGAGCGGGATCCCAAAAATGATTAATAGAAAAAAGAGAGGGGTCGCTCACTGGTCTATTCGGGTGCTCTGAAGAAAAGAGTAATCTCAATAGCAAAAAGAACTTCGGCACTCTATACATGAATATATAAGAAATATTGTATCTGGACTAATGTCACTTTGAAAAATGAAGGTTTTTTGCGCATAATTTGGCCAATTTATGTGTGCCCATCAACCACGACAAGGTCACCTTCGTATGATGGGAAACTACGCTACGCTACCACTGGATATGCCACTCTTGGGCTGTAAGCCTGTATGGACAATATGTCTCTGCTTGGGCTTTTAACCTACAATGCATGGGCTGGTAGAGCTAGTTAAAACCACCTGTGACTGAATGGGAGGGACACATGGTCAGAAAAAAGGCTGTCAAACTTCTAATAGTGTGAACACGTACCTGCTGCAATGCTCCAGGAGCGGGATCCCAAAAATGATTAATAGAAAAAAGAGAGGGGTCGCTCACTGGTCTATTCGGGTGCTCTGAAGAAAAGAGTAATCTCAATAGCAAAAAGAACTTCGGCACTCCATACATGAATATATAAGAAATATTGTATCTAGACTAATGTCACTTTGAAAAATGAAGGTTTTTTGCGCATAATTTGGCCAATTTATGTGTGCCCATCAACCACGACAAGGTCACCTTCGTATGATGGGAAACTACGCTACGCTACCACTGGATATGCCACTCTTGGGCTGTAAGCCTGTATGGACAATATGTCTCTGCTTGGGCTTTTAACCTACAATGTATGGGCTGGTAGAGCTAGTTAAAACCACCTGTGACTGAATGGGAGGGACACATGGTCAGAAAAAAGGCTGTCAAACTTCTAATAGTGTGAACACGTACCTGCTGCAATGCTCCAGGAGCGGGATCCCAAAAATGATTAATAGAAAAAAGAGAGGGGTCGCTCACTGGTCTATTCGGGTGCTCTGAAGAAAAGAGTAATCTCAATAGCAAAAAGAACTTCGGCACTCCATACATGAATATATAAGAAATATTGTATCTAGACTAATGTCACTTTGAAAAATGAAGGTTTTTTGCGCATAATTTGGCCAATTTATGTGTGCCCATCAACCACGACAAGGTCACCATCGTATGATGGGAAACTACGCTACGCTACCACTGGATATGCCACTCTTGGGCTGTAAGCCTGTATGGACAATATGTCTCTGCTTGGGCTTTTAACCTACAATGTATGGGCTGGTAGAGCTAGTTAAAACCACCTGTGACTGAATGGGAGGGACACATGGTCAGAAAAAAGGCTGTCAAACTTCTAATAGTGTGAACACGTACCTGCTGCAATGCTCCAGGAGCGGGATCCCAAAAATGATTAATAGAAAAAAGAGAGGGGTCGCTCACTGGTCTATTCGGGTGCTCTGAAGAAAAGAGTAATCTCAATAGCAAAAAGAACTTCGGCACTCCATACATGAATATATAAGAACCTACATTGTAGGTTAAAAGCCCAAGCAGAGACATATTGTCCATACAGGCTTACAGCCCAAGAGTGGCATATCCAGTGGTAGCGTAGCGTAGTTTCCCATCATACGAAGGTGACCTTGTCGTGGTTGATGGGCACACATAAATTGGCCAAATTATGCGCAAAAAACCTTCATTTTTCAAAGTGACATTAGTCTAGATACAATATTTCTTATATATTCATGTATGGAGTGCCGAAGTTCTTTTTGCTATTGAGATTACTCTTTTCTTCAGAGCACCCGAATAGACCAGTGAGCGACCCCTCTCTTTTTTCTATTAATCATTTTTGGGATCCCGCTCCTGGAGCATTGCAGCAGGTACGTGTTCACACTATTAGAAGTTTGACAGCCTTTTTTCTGACCATGTGTCCCTCCCATTCAGTCACAGGTGGTTTTAACTAGCTCTACCAGCCCATACATTGTAGGTTAAAAGCCCAAGCAGAGACATATTGTCCATACAGGCTTACAGCCCAAGAGTGGCATATCCAGTGGTAGCGTAGCGTAGTTTCCCATCATACGAAGGTGACCTTGTCGTGGTTGATGGGCACACATAAATTGGCCAAGTTATGCGCAAAAAACCTTCATTTTTCAAAGTGACATTAGTCTAGATACAATATTTCTTATATATTCATGTATGGAGTGCCGAAGTTCTTTTTGCTATAAAAACTAATAATTACCTGGCTCATGGGTGAAGAAACTTTGTTAGTCTTGTAAAGAGAACAATATTTGTGAAGAATCCTCCAACTTCGCCATGTAATTAAGATCATTAATTAAGGCGGAAGTTAGGAGTTCCCTTAAATCACTTGTTTACCCTTTTTTGGGCAGAACGGAAAATGCTAAACAATCTAGGGTGCTATCCTCTGATTCTGAGGAACCAATTATGTCAGAAGCTGTTCTACAGTAGTCAGAAAGTTATACTCCCTTCCTTCTCTGCTAACCCTAAAAATCCTAAGGAAGACACATTCCATACTCTGGATGTAAAGAGAAGCCTAATTAAATATGTGTTGACAACAGAATCCCAGAGAAGATACCAGTCACTGTTTATTTCCTTCACGAGTTCCTAAGAAAGTTCTTAGGTGGATTAAAGAGGCAATCGGGTTAGCATATTCCATAAGTAACAAGGCAGTTACAGAGGACTAGAAGGCTCATTCTACAACAGAAATTTCAACCTCATGGGAGGAAAAAGCAGACATTTCCATTGAGCAGATATGTAAGGCAGCAGCATGGTCCTCTCCTTCCACCTTCTATAAGCACTATAGGCTTGATTTGAGATTGTCTGCTGATCTATCCTTTGGGAGAAGGGTTCTACAGGTTGTGGTCCCACCCTAAAGTTGAATTTCTCTGTAAATATTGACAGGAGAATTTCACCTTTTACCAAGTAAGATAGGAAAACATCTGAATTCAGAAGTAAAACTCTGTTTTACGGTGACTACCATCAGGAACTGTATTATTAGGGATAAAGGAGCAACAAAAATCCTCCTACCATTTTACATATTCAACCTTTTTCTGCTAACATGTCTAGTGCCATTCTATTCCTCAAATTCATGAGGGAAGTGGGTCCTAACTGCTCAGCTATCCCTTTAACTGCCTCTTAACAAATCTCTGTTGGATATACCGTATTTTTCGGACTATAAGACGCACCTAGGTTTTAGAGGAGGAAAAAAAAAAATTTAAGCAAAAAATGTGTTCATGATGCACTTTTAAGGGGGAAGGGGTCTTCTGCTGACACTGGTATAGGGGTAATATCCCCCAATTCTGACAATATCCCCTATCCTGGTATATATGCCCCCCCTTCCTTTTATACGTGGTCCCCATCCCCATCCTGGTATGCCTGACATCCCTCCATCCTGGTATGCATGGAACCCATCCATCCTGGTATGCATGGCACCCCTCATCCCTATCCTGGTATGCATGGCACCCCTCATCCCTGTCCTGGTATGCATGGCACCCCTCATCCCTATCCTGGTATGCATGGCACCCCTCATCCCTATCCTGGTATGCATGGCACCCCTAATCCCTGTCCTGGTATGCATGGCACCCCTAATCCCTATCCTGGTGCATGGCACCCCTAATCCCTATCCTGGTATGCATGGCACAGCAATCCCCATCCTGATATGCATGGCACAGCAATCCTCATCCTGGTATGCATGGCACAGCAATCCTCATCCTGGTATGCATGGCACCCCTCATCCCTGTCCTGGTATGCATGGCCCCCTCATCCCTGTCCTGGTATGCATGGCACCCCTCATCCTTATCCTGGTATGCATGGCACCCCTCATCCTTATCCTGATATGCATGGCACCCCTCATCCCTATCCTGATATGCATGGCACCCCTCATCCCTGTCCTGGTATGCATGGCACCCCTCATCCCTGTCCTGGTATGCATGGCACCCCTCATCATTATCCTGATATGCATGGCACCCCTCATCCTTATCCTAGTATGCATGGTCCCCCTAATCCCCATCAGGCTTCAGATAAAAAAAATAAACACTCATACTCACCTTTTTTCTCTCTCCTCCAGCGCTGCATCCGGTCTGCCCACACTGATCTCTCCATGTGAGTCGTGCATGACGTCACTGACATGCGCGGCTCACATGGAGAGATCAGCTGTCGGAAGTCACTGCTCCCCACGCCGGGACTGTGTGCGCGGGGAGCAGTGACTTCATGCTGCTTAATAGCCAGCACACAGCGTAGCCGCAGCCCGGCTCCTGCTGCTGCAGGGCGATCGCGTGTGCCCGCTTATTAAAGGGCATGAATATTTACCCCTCTCCACTCCCATGGGCGTGGAGAGAGGTTGAATAGTCATGCCCTTTAACAGCGGGCACAGGTGATTCCGGCAGCAGCAGGAGCCGTGCTGCTGATACACTGTGTGCTGCTATTAAGGAGCATGAATATTCAGTGCTCCCCATGTCCCATGGGCATGGGGAGCAGTGAATATTCATTTTCTTTAGCAGCGGGGACAGTGTAGGCTGCAGTGGGCGGCTGCTGCCTCCTGTGCCCCGCTCCTCCACCGCTACTGCTCCCCCCCACCCCACATATATATACACCCCCTCAACATTTGGACTATAAGACGCACCCCCCATTTTCCTCCAAGGTGCGTCTAATAGTCTGAAAAATACAGTAGTATGTGTAGTTTATCCAGTCTACATTTTTATATATAGTCACCCACCATATAATGGACTGCCACCCGGCTGCTACCTGGTTCTTTGCTTTGTATTTATTGGGCACTCCTCTGGGAACTGCAATGTCACCTATGTAGATACTAGAATTGAAGGATCCTTGGGGGTTTCACGCTTCAGTCTACTCCCACTACATACCTTTGGCCATGTCCATGTTGACAATAGGTGGAAGAGCATGACTAGCTGGATAACCACACAATCTCCTTTAGAACCATGCAGCAATCTGGCTCATATTCTTTTGTCACCATATAAACACCATATTGTCATGCTAGGTGTTAGTGCAACACAGAGGAAAAAGGGAGAGGGAGCCCAGACACTAGGGAAAGGGGGAAATGGAGATCTCCTAGTCTCGTCTAGCATCACCCTGTCTCAACTAACGTCCCTATGTTGCCTTTTCAGCAATCGCCGCATGCGTGCCTCTCCCTACTTTCCCTGGCTTAAGGCTACGGCTAGGGATGGAAGGAGATGAGCCCTAGTCAACCTCCACTAAACACAACAAGGGAAGACAAAACAGGGGGAAATTGCTTAGCTTTTAGAAGACTCCAAATATGCGCACGGCCTCAAGCGCCAGAGAGGACATAGTACTGCTCCTGCTAAGCCACACAAGTAGAAATGAATATAGCCAGCGACTCCCTCTCAGACACACCAGGTATATATACACCCAGGCCAGAGAGCTAATTAGCAACAGGGAGGAGCCACTCGGTCCTACAGACAGCCTCTTATCTAAGAAGCTGTCTGCAATGCCAAACATAGAGATCTCCTGCAACAAACTGCAGGGCGACTATCTGTCACCTCTGACACACATGTGACACATATGTTTGCTCTCAGGGTGGACTGTTTTGACCATATGACTGCAACCCTTCTGGGTCCTTGTGAACATTTAGGGGAAAATGGACAGTACCTAGCTGTGGCCTGGCTTTTGCGCAAGCTATACAGTTTAGCTTATTAAGGCTTTTTGCAGTGTATCTAAGCCATTCTAGTCATTCATAACCTGTCTCTAAAGCTAGTTTATCTTCATAAGTTAGTGAACCTAACTGTGGGTCCCATGGACTTTATTATGGTTCTTTATGACATACTTTCCTTGGGTCATGGTTCACTATAATTTTGAACTTCTATGTAGAAGTGTCCAATTGGGTCTGTTCCTGATACATCAGCTCCAATGGAATATAATTTTTGGTCTCTCATCTTAGGGTTTTTAAGATTATGCCAAGTGTTTACCGCGAAAGCCAGAAGACCACAGTGTCTGATTTCTCATACACCTGC
Source organism: Phyllobates terribilis (assembly GCF_046119375.1). NCBI lineage: Eukaryota > Metazoa > Chordata > Amphibia > Anura > Dendrobatidae > Phyllobates > Phyllobates terribilis. The sequence goes on along the minus strand of NW_027362768.1, from coordinate 84,955,089 downwards.
ACTTATTAGAAGCACTTTGCGATGTTCAGTGTTGGCTACTCCCCTTTGCTATACATACTCGTCTCTGGCAAACAGGGATTGCCAGTATTAGTTTGTTTCTGCCTGGTTCTGGAGTTGGAGGGGTTGGTTGTTTTGAGGAGGCGTTTGGAGTGTTGTTGTAAAGATTGTTGCTTGGTGTTTTGTCTGTGTGCATATCCTCTTCCTCTCCTCTTTGGTTTTTCCTCCCTTTACTTCCCGGTGATCCACTTTCTTCTTTATGAGTGCATCTTTGTATGACTGATATTTTCATTTATCCCTGTACGTCTTCCCTTGTCAGTCTGGTTTGTGTATTCTTATACACTGCTATTCCCCACTTCCCTGGGTGGGGGAGGGGACTTTTAAGGACTGATTTAGGAGCTCAGTAAGGCACATGGCCTCGGCGTCTTCACCATCAGAAATAATCAGGGAGCAGGAATAGCTAGGGAACCCCTAGCTTTAGGGATAAGGAAGGAGCCCTTGGATCTCTGGCTACTGTGCCGTAACATTAACACTGGCCAAAACTATGTTTTTTATCCTCCTTGGATCCAGTGACTGTTCTGGCAGGACAACTGCAGCATCTCAGCCTGGAGGTGGCAGACCTACGCACTGCAGTTTTGCAGCACTCAAACACGACAGCAACCCCCGGGCAACCACTGGTGGAGCCCAAGATTGCTTCGCCTGACAGGTTCTCAGGGGGGCGAGACCGGTTTATTTTTTCCAGGGAGGCCTGTAAGCTTTACTTTAAATTACATCCTCACTCCTTCACGACCAAGTAGCAATGGGTGGAGATTGTAATGTCTCTCCTTCAGTAAGCCTATTCACAAGAAAATATAGCCAAAAGTAAATCAATAAAAATCTTTATTGAAAATATAAAAAAAATCATTAATAAAAAGGCACAGTGAGCTATCACTAAAGTCGACACAAAAACATCAGGAGGGGATGTAAAAAACTATTTAATAGTAATAAATATAGCAAAAATGGCAAAGAGAATAAGCATCTAAATAATAGCCAATAGGCCAAATATATTATGCATTATTGCCATAGTGAGTAAACAAGAATGTAAATGAAAAAGAAAGTAACATATGAATACCTATATTCATCTCCTCCTGCTGGAATGGTGCTAGGACCCCAACACGTGTTTTAGCATATAGACTTTGCCAAGGGGCATGGCATAAGACCAGCAGGAGACACATTAAATACTAGTACAGATGAAAAATAACCCACCACGTATTAAAGTATGTGCAATGCATGGAGCACATCAAAGCTTTAAAAAACTCATCCCCACCACGTCATCCGAAGGGGTCGGGCTGGATGGCACAAGTGAGAATCCCATCACATGGCAAGTCACATGATCGAGAGCCGGTCACGTGATCCGGTCCTGGCTTGGATAGAGACTCTGTGAGGAACAGGACCCGCAGGCAGGAAAGGCGCATGTGCCCAGACCGGTATTATGTGGATACAGGGTGCTTATAAGATGGTCCTTGACCAGCATAAACAGTACAATACAATACTACAACAACAGGAATGAGGACATGAGCGATAGACATGGGAATAATAAATTGATATATATAGATACAAAAATACATTACATTATTATTGTCACGGGTATGTCAGGTGTGACAGAAAGTCGTCCTGGATCCAGCTGTACAAGGTCATTGCGCTTGGCTCTGCAGACACCTTCTTGATCTTTTCATCTCTGTAGTGTAGTGATATCCTTCTCTTTCTAGGACCTAGCAGTGACCTCCACCTTCTGCTGCTAATTGACACAACCTTGCTGGATGTTTAAATACCTTCAGTCTCTCCAGAGAGTCGCCAGTGATAGCTCTATTTTCCTCTGTCCAGGCCTGAAGTACTAGTAGTTGGCTAGTGTCTTCTTGGAGATCCTTGGAGGATACTTGGTGTGTTCTCTCTGGTGTCTTCTCAAGCTAAGTGTATTCCCTTGTCTGTTTACCTGTTTGTCTTTAGTTGCAGTGGGGGCCTGACTAGTGCTCACCCCGTCCCCTCCCTATCTACGGCCTATCGCTAGGGGCAGTCAGGGATTAGGTTTCCTACTCAGCAATAGGTGCGGCACCTACTTAGGGACGTTAGAGGAGTCAGGGTGTTGTCAGATCTACATAGGGGTCTCCACTTCCCCTTTTCCTAGTGTTTGAGCTTTCTTCCCCTTTTCCCATCGTGTTTCACTTAGTCTTTCCCTCACCTTGCGTGACAATTATACACATGAAAGAGATTAATATAAACCAAATGAGCAAAAAACACTGAAAGCACAGGTCACAAAACAAAATCAGAATCTCAAATTATGATTAAAAAACATTTATTACCAGACAATGATTCATGGTGGCACTGTGCAACATACAGCACCACAGACCACCAGGTAATGTAACTCAGAGCATTTCCCTTTATAGGATGATGGTGGACAGACATAGAGGATAACCATTTTGGTCGCTACACTATTGTTCACTGAGGATTATGATTATTTGGCATTCATATCTGACCAGGTGTGTAGAACGCATGACCATAAAAATCGACTTTTTCACATACCTGGGGCCTTTTAGGCCCGTGTGCAAATAACATGGATTAACTCAAACAAAAATGACAAACAACTATATACCTGAGGAATACCTAGAGTTTCAAAATTCTAGCTAAAGTAATCTTGCAGAAAATAGAAAACAATTAACAGGGCGGGCCTGCGAGGCCCCAGGTATGCGTTCTAGGGTTAATCACAATATATGATTTAACTTCTTTTATGATCGAGACCATTTGCATCTATAGTAGGTGACCTCACTAGTACTTTACCTTATATCAAACATACATGCAGGCATACTGGATCAGGCACATGTTCATAGCAAACAGAATAAATATTTGTTCAATTGGAATAAGCAACAGGAAAACCAACACCTACGCCTCCAATCACTCCTTCATATAGCAGGACTAAGCACCTATCCCTTCAAGTCCTGGGTGCAAAAAAAGCTTCCATTCATAGACAAAAAATACTGTGAATAGTTCAAGAAAAGTGGAAGGCACTCACCGGACTGTGTTAAAATGCTTCTTTATTGTTTCTTCTTTAAAAACATCACAAGCTGGGGGGTATATGTCATGCTGTTCTTGACAACGGCCATTTCGCGCCAACACGCGCTTCAATGGGTCAAACAGGTATGGGGAATGTAACAAAGGTGATTACTTTAAATTTAATCAACACACAATCAAATTTGTGATTGACCCTTGAAGAGCGCATCGGTGCGAAATGGCCGTCATCATGCTGTTCTTGACCACCGCCATTTCGCGCCGATGCGCGCTTCAACGGGTCAATCACAAATTTGATTGTGTTGATTAAATTTAAAGTAATCACCTTTGTTACATTCCCCATACCTGTTTGACCCATTGAAGCGCGTGTTCGCGCGAAATGGCCGTTGTCAAGAACAGCATGACATATACCCCCCAGCTTGTGATGTTTTTAAAGAAGAAACAATAAAGAAGCATTTTAACACAGTCCGGTGAGTGCCTTCCACTTTTCTTGAAGTATTCACAGAATAAATATTTGAATGATCTATACGGTATTTGCCACTTCTTAATAGTGAGATACAAGGATCAGAGTATTGTAGGATCCATATATTCAGTTGAGGAATACTCTTTTGAGTTTCTGATTTTGTTCTACGACATGTTTTATGCTATATGCTGTATGTTACAGACGATCTATACCAATTGTTATTTATATTGTCATAGGTCCATATCAATATAATCATTGCTGGTGGTTCTAGTTTGGTGTACTGTTACCGAGTTCTTATTCTCATGTATGAGTTGTTCTTTTAAAAAAAGTTTTTAAATACTTGTTTTATTATTCTGTGTGTGCACTTTTGGTTCACAGGGCCACCATCAATCATTGTCTGGTAATAAAGGTTTTTTTAATCATAATTTGAGATTCTGATTTTGTTTGGTGACCTGTGTTTTCAGTGTTTTTCGCTGTTTTGGTTTATATTTCCCGAACGGTCAGCCATTTCATTAGTCCAGGCTAATATATGTCATTCATGATTGGTCTACTTGAGATATTACTGAACTCCTTAATATGTTTTGACTAGTGATGAGCGAGCGTGCTCATCACTGCTCGGTACTCGCCCGAGCATCTCACTGCTCGAGATGCTCGGACGGGAGCTTGGGTCCCCTCCCCGCATGTTTGGCGCTCTTTAGAGAACCAATTAAAATGCAGGGATTGCCTGCCACTCACTGTAATGTCGTAGCCATGTTGGTTGTGGCATTACAGTGATTGGCTGGCCGCATAGCGTCATTAGGTGTATATAAGACCTGGTGACCCTATACTTGTCACAGTGTACCCCGGAAACAGGCAGAGTAGGGAGAGCTGCTGCAAAGTGATGGAGATATTTGCTTGTTTATTAGTTAGTATAGGTATTCTAAGACATATATATCCATCTGAACTAACAGTCCTTCTAAGGACTAATCCAGCTGCATATATTACTGGTGATAGCAGGGGTTAGGCAGGGTTTTGGGCAGTGTATATAGCACAATAGGGTCCATTGCACATTCTGTCTGCAGCTGTTACATATCTATATAGCCCTACATATCAGTGCTATTTTTTTTGCTCTTAAACCTGATTATTTGCTTTAAAGGCAATACAGTACACCATTTTACTGCTCCATTTGCTTTTTAGCAGAATACAGGCAGTTTTTTTATCTTATTCACATTGCTGTACTGTGTAAGCAGAGAAACTTTTACATCACATCACACGTGATCACATATAACTGCGGTAATAATCGTGACATGTTGTGGAGCGTGCCAAATATTCCACTCCATTTAAAGTCAGCCAGCTGTGTTTTATTGAACCTATTCACACTTGGTTGCTGACCAATACTACACTACAAGGCCACAGCCTAAACCTGTGGTCGTCACAAAGTCATTGCATATTACTGCGGTAATTATTCAGACATTTTGTGAAGTGTGCCAAAAATTACACTCCATTTAAAATGGTAGAGGCACATGGCAAGGGATGGGGAAGAGGACATTACGGTGATGGTGCATGCAGAGGTCGAAGCTGTGGGCAAGCTGAAATTGTGCCACAACAAGCACCCACATCATGTTGCCCTACCTTCCTGTCCCAATTACTAGGGGACCGCAGCATACCACTATTGAACCCGGAGCAGTGTCAAAAGGTTGTTGGTTGGATAGCATATAATGCTTCCAGTCACTTTGCCACCACCCTGTCTTCCACACGGTCAAGTCTCAGTAGCCGTGAGTCCGAACCATATATTCCTCATCCTGATCCTTCTTCCTCCCACCATGCCGAGTGCCCGGAGACAACTGATCCCACAGTTGGACACTCCGAAGAGCTGTTCACTTTTCCATTTATAGATTCGGGCCTTTCACCCGGCCAGCTTCAAGCGGGGCATGAGATCGCATTTAGTGATGCCCAAATATTTGAGCAGCCACGGTCACACAGAGGCAACGGTGGAAAAGTGCAATTACTGTCACAAGAGGTGGATGATGATGAGACACAATTGCCAGAAAGTCAGAAGGAGGACGAGGGTGCGGAAGTGGAAGATGAGGTGGTGGACGATGAAGTCACTGACCCAACCTGGCAAGATGACATGCAGAGCGAGGACAGCAGCACACAGGGGAAGGGAGGCATAGCACCACAACAGGCAGGAACAAGCAGTGTGGTGGCCACAGACACAAGGCAGGCAACTGTTCCCCGGAACACCAACAAGACAGAAGTTGCCAGTACAACTGTTAGGTTTTCCCGAGATTGGTTGTTGTTTAAAGACTATCCAGATAACCCAAAAAAGGCCATTTGCAACATCTGCCAATCCAGCTTCAGCAGGGGCAGCAAAACTAGCAGCCTGACCACCACCAGCATGCTCAGGCACATGACAGCAAAGCACTTGACCGGGTGGGCCGAAAGCCAGGGTCCAGAAACAGTGTCTGTGGGTGACACCACTGCTTGTTCCACTGTTGTGCTTGCACGCCAATCCCCTGACCATGGCGCATGCCTCCCACCCTTCACCTGTTGTTGAGCACACGCAACTACCACCATCAGTAACCACTTCCAAATCCTTGTCCCAGCAAAGCGTTCAGTTATCCCTACCCCAGTCCTTGGAACGCAAGCGCAAATACGCAGCCAACGCCCCACAGGCAACACTACAAAACTTAAACATTTCTCGAATGCTTGCGCTCGTAATGTTGAATTTTAGGCTCGTTGAGACGGAAGCTTTCTGCAACCTGATGGCGGTGGCCGTCCCTCGGTACTCAGTCCCCAGCCGCCACTATTTCTCCCAGTGTGCCGTCCCCGCATTACACAGGCACGTGTCCCAGAACATGTGACCTAACATCTAACCATGGACACGTGGAAAAGTGCTTGTGGGCGGGGACGGTACATCTTGCTGATGGCACACAGGGTTAATATAATGGAAGCCAGGAACCAGTCGGACCTTGGGACGGTACACGTCCTCCCGTTGCCGAGGATCGTGGAGCCTGCGTCAATCAGGGTTGCCCCCAAATTCTACAGCTTTTGCACCTCCTCCTCTTCAGCCTCCATCTCTGAAATGACCACATCAATCGGAATCTGGAAGCATTGCCTTGGCCAAGCGGCAACAGGCAGTGCTTAAGCTAATATGGTTAGGTGACAAATAGCACACTGCTGAAGAGTTGTTGACAGCTCTAAAACAGCAGGCAGATCTGTGGTTGTCACCACTGAACATACAGCCAGGCATGGTCGTGTGCCACAATGGCTGGAACCTAGTGGCGGCTCTGAAGCTAGGCAACCTCACACACATACCATGTCTAGCCCATGTGCTCAGCCCAGTGGTTCAGCAGTTTCTCAAAACCTACCCAGATCTCCCTGATCTGTTTGTCAAAGTACGCCGTGTGTGCCCATTTCAGAAAATCAGTTACAGCTTCTGCCGCCCTCACCTTGCTTCAGCAGCATTTGTAGCTTCCAGCTGACCAACTGGTGTGCGATCTCACCACGTGTTGGACCTCAACCTTGTAGATGTTGGGAAGGATTTGTGAGCAGCAGAGAGCAGTTGTTGAGTACCAGGTTCAACACGCTCATCGGCATTCAGGTCAGCCTCCGGACATAAAAACTGAGGAGTGGGCATGGATGTCAGACATCTGTGTCATCCTCAAAAACTTTGAGGACTCCACCAAGATGGTGAGCGGCAATGATGCCATAATTAGCATCACCATCATGCTTCTCTGTCTCGATTATATGGAGCAAGGAACCATACAAGGTGATGCCCCACATCCCAGCCTCATCTCATCCCAATGCAAATTGGGTGCTAATGGGAAGGAAGAGGATGAGGACGGAGGAACAGGAGTTGGTTTCCTGCGCTATAGACGGTACTACCCACACCACATTCATACCGTCTGTTCAGCGCGGATGGCCTGAGGAAAAGGAGAATGAGGAGGCGGATGAGATCATGGACAGTCGTCCTCTTGTTCAGAACAGTGAAGACTTGGGTGTTGGCAGTCTGCCACACATGGCTGACTTTATATTCTGCTGCCTTTCCCGTGACCCTCGCGTTGTATGTATTTTGGCCGACAGTAATTACTGGTTGGTCACACTTCTAGACCCACGCTACAAGGAGAAATTTCTATCTCTTATTCCAGTAGTGAAGAGGTCTTGTAAAGTGTTGCAGTACCAGAAGGCTGTTGTTGAGGAATTATTTAAAAAATTCCCATCTGAGAACGCTGGTGGCAGAGGTCAGTTTCTTGGACAAGGAGTACAGGCGAGGCAGACACAAATACGATGCAGCAGAGGCAGGGGAACACTGTCAAAGGTCTGGGACAGTTTTCTCAGCCCCTCCCAACGCCCAGGCCCTGATGCGCAGGGTATTCTGACAAGGAGGAAAAAGTTTGGGAAGATGCTGAAGGAGTACTTTGCCGATCGTACAAACGTCCTCTGTGCCTTATAATTATTTGGTATCCAAGCTGAACACGTGGCAAGAACTGGCTCTCTACGCCTTGGAGGTCCCAGCCTGCCCTGCTTCCAGCCTTTTGTCAGAGCGGGTTTTTAGTGCCAGCGGGGCATTATAACTGATAGGCGCACCCGCCTGTCAAATGAAAATGCTGACAGGCTGACTCTCATAAAAATGAACAAGGGCTGGATTGGGCCAGACTTCTCCACACCACCGGATGATAACAGCGGAACATCAAGTCAAATCCAGTGGCTTTTTTTGGGAGGTTTATTCACATGTCACACCCAGACATGGGTATATGCTTCCTGATTTTGGCTATTTTCTGTTGTCCTCCTCTTCTCCTTCTCCTCATCCTCCACTACCATATTACCAGGGTGACCGTAATGCAACACCCACATAATTTTTCTGAAGGGTGTTTATGATGCAGGGTGTTTATGAATTTTTTTTAGAGGCCTACCTCTAACATTCTGTATGATATACAGTATGTTCATGTATATCCCCCAGGGGTAAATGTTTTTCAGCCCATGCACTTAGTGCTTGGGCATTACCAGTATAGGAGACCCATTCGTTAACAGTGGTAACAATTTTTTTTAATAAGGACCTCCTCTACTTCTCTTCAAAGGAGTATTGGAATGTGTCCAATTTTTCGCCAGCCCTTGATGTCACTGCATGGGCATTACCAGTGTAGGAGACCCGCTCCTTTATAATGGGAACATTTTTTCTTTTACTGAGGCCCTCCTCTATGTGTCTTTAAATTGGTATTGGGTTTTTTCCAAAATTTAGGCAGCCATTGTAGTCACTGTATACACAATAACTGTATAGCAGAGCCGATCCTTTATAATGGGAACATTTTTTTTACTGAGGCCCTCCTCTGTGTCTTTAAATTGGGGTTTTTCCAAAATGTAGGCAGCCGTTGTAGCCACTGCATACCAGAACCGCTTCTTAACCCCTTCATGACCGGAGCATGTTCCGTTTTTGAATTTTCGCTTTTTGCTCCCCTTGTTCCCAGAGCCATAGCGTTTTTATTTTTTGGGCAATATGGCCATGTAAGGGCTTATTTTTTGCGGGACGAGTTGTACTTTTAAACGCCATTACTAATTTTACCATATCGTGTACTGGAAAACGGGAAAAAAATTCCAAGTGTGGTGAAATTGCAAAAAAAATGCAATTCCACAGTTGTTTTTTTTTTCTTTCCATTTTCACTGGATGCTAAAACTGACCTGCCATCATTATTCACCAGGTCATTACGAGTTCGTAGACACCAAACATGTATAGGTTATTTTTTATTTAAATGGTGAAAAAAAAACTTCAAAGTTTGCTAAAAAAAAAAAAAAAAAAAATGGTGCCATTTTCCGATATCCATAGCGTCTCCATTTTTTGGGATCTGGGGATGGGTGAGGGCTTATTTTTTTGCGCGCCGGGCTGACGTTTTTATTGATACTACTTTGGGGTAGATACGATGTTTTGATCGCCTGTCATTGCATTTTATTGCAATGTTGTGTTGACCAAAAAAACTTAATTCTGGTGTTTGGATTTTTTTTCTCGTTACGCCGTTTACAGATCAGATTAATTATTTTTTTATATTGATAGATCAGGCGATTCTGAAGGCGGCGATACCAAATATGTGTATGTGGGGTATATTTTTTATTATTTTCTTTAGAATGGGGCAAAAGGGGGGCGATTTAAACTTTTATATTTAATTTTTTTAATATTTTTAACCCCTTAACCCCCGAGGGTGGTTTGCACGTTAATGACCAGGCCAATTTTTACAATTCTGACCACTGTCACTTTATGAGGTAATTACTCTGGAACGCTTCAACGGATCCCCCTGATTCGGAGATTGTTTTTTCGTGACATATTGTACTTCATGATTGTGGTAAAATTTCTTCGATATCACTTGTGTTTATTTGTGAAAAAAACGGAAATTTGTCGAAAATTTTGAAAATTTTGCAAGTTTCAAAATTTTAATTTTTATGCCCTTAAATCAGAGAGATATGTCACACAAAAGAGTTAATAAATAACATTTCCCACATATCTACTTTACATCAGCACAATTTTGGAACTAAAATTTTTTTTGTTAGGGAGCTATAAGGGTTAAAAGTTGACCAGCGATTTCTCATTTTTCCAACAAAATTTACAAAACCATTTTTTTAGGGACCACATCACATTTGAAGTCACTTTGAGAGGTCTTTATGACAGAAAATACCCAAAAGTGACACCATTCTAAAAACTGCACCCCTCAAGGTGCTCAAAACCACATTCAATAACTTTATTAACCCTTCAGGTGCTTCACAGGAATTTTTGGAATGTGGAAGAAAAAAATTAACATTTAACTTTTTTCACAAAAATGTTACTTTAGACCCAATTTTTTTTATTTTCACAGGGGTAACAAGAAAAAATGGACCCCAAAATTTGTTGTGCAATTTCCCCTGGGCACGCAGATACCCCATACGTGGGGAAAAACCACTGTTTGGGCGCACGGCAGGGCTCGGAAGGGAAGGAGCGCCATTTGACTTTTTGATTGTAAAATTTGCTTGAATAATTAGCGGACGCCATGTTGCGTTTGGAGTGCCCCTGATGTGCCTAAACATTGGAGCTCCCTCACAAGTGACCCCATTTTGGAAACTAGACCCCCCAAGGCACCTATCTAGATGCATAGTGAGCACTTGGAACCCCCAGGTGCTTCACAAATTGATTCGTAAAAATGAAAAAGTGTTTTTTTTTTCACTTTTTCATTTTTACGAATCAATTTGTGAAGCACCTAGGGGTTCCAAGTGCTCACTATGCATCTAGATAGGTGCCTTGGGGGGTCTAGTTTCCAAAATGGGGTCACTTGTGGGGGAGCCCCAATGTTTGGGCACACAGGGACTCTCCAAATGCAACATGGTGTCCGCCAACAAATTGAATGGAAAATCGGCTCAAATTGTTAGCGGACACCATGTTGCGTTTGGAGAGCCCCTGTGTGCCCAAACATTGGAGCTCCCCCACAAGTGACCCCATTTTGGAAACTAGACCCCCCAAGGCACCTATCTAGATGCATAGTGAGCACTTGAAACCCCCAGGTGCTTCACAAATTGATTCGTAAAAATGAAAAAGTGAAAAAAAAAACACTTTTCCATTTTTACGAATCAATTTGTGAAGCACCTAAGGGTTCCAAGTGCTCACTATGCATCTAGATAGGTGCCTTGGGTGGTCTAGTTTCCAAAATGGGGTCACTTGTGGGGGAGCTCCAAAGTTTAGGCAAGCAGGGGATCTCCAAACGCAACATGGCGTCCGCTAACAATTTGAGCCGATTTTCCATTCAATTTGTTAGCAGACACCATGTCGCGTTTGGAGAGCCCCTGATGTGCCTAAACAGTGGAGCTCCCCCACAAGTGACCCCATTTTGGAAACTATACCCCTCAAGGATTTTATTAAGGTGCATAGTGAACATTTTGAACCCAGAGGTGCGACACAGAATTTGATAACATTAGGTCATCATATTGCATAAGTTGTCATTAGTCTTGAGCGCAAGTGCTCGCTACTTGAGTTTGCATCAGGTACTCAGGTATGCACCATGTACTGCGTGTGCTCGAGTGACATGATCGAGTCCCTGCCCGGATGTTTCACGGTTTAGACACCCAAAAAAAAACATGCGGGGATCGCTCGTGCATGGCAGGCAATCCCCGCAAAGTTTTTTGGGCCGTGAAGCATATGGGGTGGAGACTCGAGCATGTCACTCAAATACCCACGATACTCAATGCATACCAGAACACCCGATGCAAACTCACGTAGCGAGCATTTGCGCTCAACACTAGTCGCCATATCGTCATCTTTTTTTCTTACTTTTGAAAAAAATCCCAACCCCAACCCTAACCCCAACCATAGCACAACCCTAAAAGTAGCACAACCCTAACCCTAGCACAACCCTAACCCTAGCACAACCCTAACCCTAGCACAACCCTAACCTGAGAGTTTATTTTTTACGCCGTTCCTCATGCGGTATAAGTGATTAGACGACCTTATTCTTCGGGTTGGTGAGACTACAGCGATACTAGAATCATATGGGGTTTTCATGACTGACAGCTGTCACACACTAAAAGACGCATTTTTTGTAAAATCTAGTTTTTGCATCGCCATATTTTGAGAGCTATAATTTTTCCAGATTTTGGCAGACAGTCATTTGACGGCTTTTTTTTTGCGGGATGAGTTGACGTTGTTATTGGTTCCATTTTTATGCACGTGACATTTTTTGATCGCTTTCTATTCCGATTTTTGGGAGGCAGAATAAACAAAAAACAACAATTCAGGAATTGTTTTTTTTGTTTTTTTTTAAATTCTGTTCCGCGTGTGGCAAAATTGATAAGGCAGCTTTATTCTTCGGGTCAGTACGTTTACAGCGGTACCACATTTATATCGTATTTCTATGTTTTGCACTTTTACATAATAAAAGCAATTTTATAGAAAAAATTATTTTTTAGCATAGCTTTATTCTGAGAGCTATAACTTTTTTATTTTTCGGCTGATGGAGCTGTATGGCGGCTTGTTTTTTGCGGGACGAGATGACGTTTTCAGCGGTACCATTTTTATTTATATTTTTCTTTTTGATCGCGTGTTATTCCATTTTTTGTTTGGCGTATGGTGATAAAGCATTGTTTTTTGCTTTGTTTTTTTTTTTTTTACCGTGTTCACTGAAGGGGTTAACTAGTGGGACAGTTTTATAGGTCAGGTTGTTCCGGACACGGCGATACCAAATATGTGTACTTTTATTGTTTTTTTTTTATAATAATATTTATTGATGGGTACATTATATTTTTATTCTTGGTGGATTCTTTTTTTTTATTTTTTTTTTATATTTTTACACATTTTTTTTTTCACTTTCTGATAGTTTTTATACTTTATTACTTTGTCCCACTATGGGACTTTCACTTTTTTTTCTCTGATCGCCTGCATGGCACAGGAATGCAGCACCATCCCTGTGTCATGCAGGCTGTCAGCGCTGGACAGGGAGAAGATTGTTTGGAGATGCACTGCGCATGTCCAAAAAATCTTCCTGCTGTCTGGTGACCCGGATGTTGTCATGACGACATCGGGTCGTCATTGCAACATCCTGGAAGCCACGGCAGACAGCGCTGGAAGCCGGAAGAGGAGGTGAGTAACTGCGATCACCTCCCCTTGCCTCCGCAATGCTGCGATTGACTTCGATCGCAGCATCGCGGGGTTAATGTGCTGGGAGCGGTGCGTGACCGCTCCCTGCACATAGTACCGGGTGTCAGCTGTGACAATCAGCTGACACCCGGCGTCGATCGTGCCCGCACAGCCTGTGTGCGCGCGCGATCGCCATGACGTACTAATACGGGTCTGGCTGTTAAGTCCCAGGGCACAGACGCGTATTAGTACGTCAAATGTTGTTAAGGGGTTAAAAACATTTTTTTTACACTTTTTGCTTGCTTCTGTAGTCTCTCTGGAGACTAGAAGCAGCAACTGTCTGCTCGCCTCTGCTACATACAGGTGATGAACAGATCACCTCTATGTAGAAGAAATACTCCTGTGCTATGAGCGCCGACCACTAGGTGGCGCTCATAGCGATCTTTACATGACAACCACTGGGGTCTGCTGCAGACCCAGGGTTGTCATGCCCACCCATCAGTGACCAGTGATCACGTGACGGGGTCATCGATGGGTGGGGTAAGTGACGCATTTCCGGCGCGGCGCTGTTAAATGCCGCTGTCAGAGATTGACAGCCGCATTTAACTGGTTAACAGCCGCGGGTGGATCGTGATTCCACCCACGGCTCTTGCGGGCACATGTCAGCTGTAAGAATCAGCTGACATGTGCCCGGTTCAGTGCGGGCTCAGCGCCGCAGCTATCACTGAACCGGGGGTGATGGCTTGGGGTGTACTAACACGCCCCAGGCCAGAAAGGGGTTAATAATGGGAATTAAAAAAAAAATAAAAATCAGGCCCTCTATGTGTCTTCAAAAGTGTATTGGGGTTTTTCCAAATTTTGGACAGGCCTTAGAGTTACTGCAATAACAGTATATGGAACCCGCTCTTTAAAAATGGGAACAACAAAGCATAGCCAGCTGATTGCCCTCTAACAATAGTGAGGGCCGATAGCTGGCCATATAAAAATAGGCTTTGTGACTTTCAGAGTCCCTCTTTCACATATGAAACATTATGTGTCTGATCATGTCTCACACACCCCATGGCCAGATAAGGTAGTAAAAAGTTAAAATTACATTTACAGGTAAATGTATTTTTCACCGTTGAAAGCAATGCAAAAGTCCAAAACCACATCAAAAATGCTACATGTGAATATAGCCCTAGGTGTGGAGCATCATTTTTATTTGTTTTGCCTTATATATAAATCATTACACTGCAAAGGATGTTCCTTAACATTTTTTCCAGTAAAATACATTTTGGTTTCGTTTTTGTATGTTTTATTATGAGCCTGTAAAAGTGGCGTAATACTCTGACAACATTGTTCACAACAGTGAAATGGGAGTCAGAAATGCTTCCAGGTGTCTTCCCCATGTTGTTCCCATATCATTTCAGCACTGTTCCCATCAATTTCGGCAATTTTTAGGCCCCCCGCAGACCTCTGGAGGGGCCGCCTGAAAAATGCTCGAGTTTCCCGTAAACTTACATTGGGCTCGTTACTCAGACCGAGCACTCAAGCATTCCAATTTGCTCGACTCGAGCAACGAGTACCCGAGCATTTTAGTGCTCGTTCATCACTACTTTTGACATGCAATATATGCTACATCTAGTATATGTTCTAATAATGAAAGAGATTAAATAAAGATATGATAATTTTACAAAACATATGTATATAGATAATAAGATCAATTAATAGGTATACATTACAATCACACACATTATGCACATAGAATAAAATCTAAAAAGTGTAACATGTAATATAACGATAATGAAAATATAATAAATGTAATAATTATAGAAACAATGGCAAGTTGAGACGTGTGAAGTGTCAAAAATTGTGTTTCAAATGTATTTGCACGAAAAGCCTCATGGAAAATGATGTATAAAGTGACATAGTGACAAAATGTATAGCATAAAACATGCATAACCATACTAAGTGAGGAAATTATACAAATACATGTGAGAGTATACCAATACATGTTGAAGTACATACAATTAATAGATAACATATGAATATTACAAATGCACACAATATATGGGAATAAAATGCCCATGAAAATCTGCAAATATTTAGAATTTTTAATGGGAAAGAATGACCTTCCCATGCAAGAACGAAGTAATAATACTTCATATACATGCTGTGGTCCAATCAAAAGAACCAGGAATATTCAAAAGGACTGAAAAACAAAAGAAAACATATTAGGATAAAACACCAGCAAAGAAGCATGAATCTCCATGTCCAAAATGACTAAGTGCCTATAATAAAAATGGTCCTAAAAACATTGATTAACCCTTTTGCACCAGAGCCAGTTTTCGCCTTTGTGACCGGGCCAATTTTCTCAATTCTGACCACTGTCACTTTATGAGGTAATAACTCTGGAACGCTTCAATATATCCCAGTGATTCTGAGACTGTTTTTTCGTGACATATTGTACTTCATGATGGTGGTAAAATCTGTTCGGTATAACTTTTGCTTATTTCTGAAAATATTGGAAATTTGGAAAATTTCACAATTTTCCAAATTTTAATTTTTATGCTCTTAAACCAGAGAGTTATGCCAGACAAAATAGTTAATAAATAATATTTCCCACATGTCTATTTTACATCAGCACAATTTTTGATAAATATTATTTTTTTTCGTTAGGACGTTATAAGGGTTAAAAGTTGATCAGCAATTTCTAATTTTTCCAGCAAAATTTACAAAACCATTTTTTTATGGAATCACATTTGAAGTGACTTTAAGGGGCCTATATGACAGGAAATACCCAAAAGTGACACAATTCTAAAAACTGCACCCCTCAAGGTGCTCAAAACCACACTCAAGAAGCTCATTAACCTTTCAGGTACGTCCAACATCACCTCCCCCTATTTGATGCGGGCTCCGGTGCTGAGCATGCATCTTTTCCGGAACAACAGCTGATTTCGTCAGCTGACATGTGCCCCTAACAGCCGCGGGTGGAATTGCAATCCACCAGCGTCTGTTAACATGTTAAGGAGACCCCTGTGGTTGTCATTGCAGAACTGACCGATGCTCATGGCAAATGAAGCCCTGCTATGTGTAACACAAGCGATCAGATGATTGCAGCTTCTAGTCTCTTAAGGAGACTATTGAAGAATGTAAAAAGTAAAAAAAAAAGTTTTTAAAAATATTAAAAAAATATAAAAAGTTCAAATCACCCCCATTTTGCCCCATTCAAAATAACCTCTCTTTAGCTTCATTACAGCCTCCGCAGTCTCACCACAGCCTTCAGCCATTCCTAGGCCACACTACAGCTTCCACAGCCTCTGACCTCTCCTGAGCTTCATTACAGCCTCCGCAGTCTCACCTCAGCCTCACTACAGCCTTCGGCCATTTCTAGGCCTCACTACAGCCTCTGACCTATCCTGAGCTTCATTACAGCGTCTGCAGTCTCACCACAGCCATCGGCCATTCCTAGGCCACACAACAGCCTCCACAGTCTCTGACCTCTCCTGAACTTCATTACAGCCTCCACAGTCTCACCACAGCCTCTGCAACATTCAGCCACTCTTAAGCCACACTACAGCCTCTGACCTCACCTGAGTTTCATTACAGCCTCACTACAGCCTTCGGCAAGTCCAAGGACACACTTCAGCCTCTGATCTCACCTGAGTTTCATTACAGCCTCTAAAGTCTTTGGCCATTCTTCGGCCACACAAGAGTCTCAACAGCCTCTGACCTCTCAACAGCTTCATTACAGCCTCAGCAGTCTCACCATTCTCTGCAGCCTTCAGCCATTCCTAGACCACGCTACAGCCTCTGACCTCTCCTGAGTTTCATTACAGCCTCTGACCTCGCCTGAGTTTCATTACAGCCTCCATAGTCTCACCACAGCTTCTGCAGCCTTCGGCCATTCCTAGGCCACACTACAGCCTCTGACCTCTCCTGAGGTTCATTACAACCTCTGCCTTGCCTGGGCCACACTACAGCCTCTGCAGCCTTTATCCTCTCCTAGGCCATACTACAGCCTACACAGCCAACAGCTTTCTCTAGTCCTTGTAGGCCACTCAGGGCCGGATTGGTAATCTGCCCTAGCGGACGCTTTCTGGCTGGGTCGGTGACATTATGGGCTGCCTGTATCGCTCCTGTTTCATGTGGCCTCACTCAGTGCAGCAGATGATGCACAAACTCCTCAGCATTAGTTCTGTGCAGAGCTCGGTGCCGCCTCCAGCCTCTCTCACAGCGAGTGACCGCAGCTCAGGAGGAAGAGACTGATGTCAGCCATTCTGTGCTCTCACTAATTCATGCTGCCACCTACTGACACTAGAACTAGGGTTGCTCACTGGGCTGCAGGAGGGACCCCCAGCCCCCACTATTCCTGTGGGAACAAGCTGCCAGCACTGCACCACACTGTCCCCTCAATAACACTAGTACTGGTTAGGAACCTGCTGTGAATGATGTCTCCCTGTACTCCCATCACCAGAGACAGTCTGGACCAGGGGAGGGGGAGGGGGTAGCAAAGTGTGTAAATTGGCAGAGGAGACTGCAGCACTCGTCCTACTGACTTCTGTCCTGGCTGTCTGCTGTCCTGGGAAGGGGCAGTTGGTGAAGGCCCTGCATAGGTGTATATAATAGTGTGAGTGTAATAGTGTACAGTGTGTAATATATAGTGTAATAGTGTAAAGTATGTGTTTTCTTGTTTGTAAATGAGTGTGTATGGATATACTGCATATGATCCTTGTATCTGCAGTATAGTGTATATAATGTATAGCGTACAGTATGTGTTTTCCTGTTCATGCATAAGTGTGTGAGCCTATACTGCCTATGATTCTAGGGAATGTGTGATCAGACCTTACCTA
Source organism: Phyllobates terribilis (assembly GCF_046119375.1). Lineage (NCBI taxonomy): Eukaryota > Metazoa > Chordata > Amphibia > Anura > Dendrobatidae > Phyllobates > Phyllobates terribilis. The sequence goes on along the minus strand of NW_027362768.1, from coordinate 84,937,190 downwards.
GCAGACTCCCATTAGACCACTGCTGGAATAGACCCCCCTGATAAATCATCCCCTGCAGGGTGCTGGTATATGTGATGCTGTCAGTGTACAGTGAATGTAGCCCGGCCATGTCTGTAGATGAGCGCTGCGCTCTGTACCCTAGTGCCCAGCACACAATGCATGTCTGTATGTTGCTCAATTATCGCCCTCTCTGAGCCTTATCTTTAATAACATAGTAACAATGTGTGAGCAGACGTCAGATTCCTGTATACGTACTGTATACAGTATATAAATGAGCATTTTACAGTAGCCGCAAAATAAATGAGGCTTCAAAAATCTCATTCACACCCAATTTTTTTCCTTGCATTCTTGAGCCATTGTGCTTTCTGCAGCATGTCAATTCTTTGTGTTTTTGCTGCATTTTTTTTACCTTTCAAATGAATATCAGAAATGCACATAATGAGCGCAGCATTTTTCCTGCCAACACTGCATTGTTTTAGCAGAAAAATTACATCCAAAAAAGCACTGTGTAAACAACTTAAGGGCACTGCCATGATTCAGTAGTTCTGCATTCATATATTTATCATTACGGTCATCATATGATCGCGATGATAGTCATGTCGGTTCTGTGTGGTCTTTGAGGTTTTTTTTTATTTTCACAAACTATTACAGATATGACATGTTGGTCAATACCATTGTGGGTTTTTTTTTTGTTGAGAAAGAACTTTATTAGCAATAAATATCAAAGTATTTCTTCTGTGATAGTCTTTATTCGGTCGTCCATGACAGCACCACGTGAGAGAGAGGATCCGCCCATCAAGGACAGGAAACCTACAGGTTAAAAAGGGCGGCCCTCTCTTCCCGCCTCAGTTTAGGTTTCCTGTCCATGATGGGGGACCTTGCAGGCTTACCTGCAGAAGATGGACTCCTGTCCCAGAGAGGGCCACAGCAGGTGGTTGGAGCCGGTCCGTCCCGGTCCTCTGGAGACGCCACGGCAGGGCTCATGGGGGCGCCTCCGTGAGCGTTGCGGCAGGCGCGACATCGCCTCACGGGAGGTAGATGTCCGCCAGGTGTGGGGCCGCTAGCGGGCTTCCTCCCCCCCCGCTACCGCTTGCAGGAGATCCAGGTCGCGCCGGCGGCGCACGTGACGGGCGCGACCTTCTGACGCGACTTCCGGTGCGCCGGGCAGGAAGCCCTGTGACGTCACTGGAAGGGGCGGGGCTCGTTTGAATTTTTTGGCACGAGCAGCTGAACGCCGGGGGATTGAGGACCTGGCGGCGAGTAGCCCACCTGGATCCCACCTGGACCTGGGGAGGCAGACCAAGGAGCAGGTAACGCCCTCCTGGGTAAAAAAAAAAAAGGAAACACACACCCACACATGGTACCGGTATGGCCAGTATATAAAGGGTCTGGTAACATACAGAGGTGCTTCCCAGCCCATTCTTACATTGTAAGCTATGGAAGATTCACAGGAGCTGTCACCTAGGCAACAACATCTGCTGCAGGAGCAGCCCTCTGGGGAGCCCTCACAACTAGTGGCGCAGCGTCATTCCCGGCTAGGGTGTGGTCGTACAACTAGAAGAGCTACCACTAAGAGCAGGAAGGACGGTCCGGTGCGGCGTGATTCCTCGCCATGCATGCTGGATTCTTCTGCTTCTACGAGCAAGAAATGTTCCTCGAAGTCCAAGCACAGAGAGCGTGCCTTATGCAGCTGTCCACTCCCTGATTCATATAGCAAAAGGTTATGTCAGCTTTGTATCAGCAAAATGATATCGGAGGAGACCCCAGATTTTTCCCTAGGCCTAAGAACTTTAATAAGGGAAGAAATAGGCAAAGCATTGCAAGGTTCAGAGTCTGGGCATATTCCTCAAGAAACCCTGCCGGGTTCAGACTCTGAGCTATCGGTCGCTTCCTCCTCCGCCTTCTCTTCCTCTGATAGTGAGCCAGACAGACAGTGCTTCCCCCTGAAGGAGGTCGATGCCCTAGTAAAAGCCGTCCGATCTACAATGGGGATAGTGGACTCGAGGGTAGAGAAGTCAGCTGAGGATGTTATGTTTGGTGGTCTGGGGCTAAAGAAGAGAAGGGTCTTTCCAGTAAATTCAAGGGTGAAAGACCTCATTGATAAGGAGTGGAGAAAGCCTGACAAGAAGGGTAGTGTTCCTCCATCCTTTAAAAGGAAATATCCGTTTGAGGATGCTATGTGTTCCTCCTGGTTAAAAGCACCCAAGCTGGATGTTGCTGTTACTAAAGCAGCGAAAAGAACTTCCCTCCCGTTCGATGATATGGGTGCATTGAGAGATGCCCTAGACAGACGGACTGATACTTTCCTGAAAGGGGCATGGGAGACAGCTGCGGGAGCACTGAGACCAACAGTAGCAGCTACCTGTACGTCCAGAGCCCTGATGGTGTGGCTTGAACAGCTAGACAGTCAGTTGAAGGATGGGACTTCTAGGAAAGACATTATTTCTTCCCTTCCACTGGTTCGGGGGCGGCAGCTTTTCTTGCTGATGCATCTGTGGACTCGGTGAGGTTGGCAGCAAAGTCAGCAGCACTGTCAAATGCGGCTCGGCGAGCTTTGTGGATTAAAAGCTGGCCAGGGGATTTACAGACTAAGTCCAGACTGTGTACAATCCCGTGTGAAGGGGAATACCTCTTTGGTCAGACCATGGACGACTTATTGGAGAAAGCGGGGGACCCTAAGAAGGGGTTTCCATCAGTACCTCTACCCTCCTTTAAGAGATCGTTCCGGAAGAGGAAATTTTTCCGGAAGAGATATTTCAGGGAGCAAGACAAGTCTGATGAAAGAGGTCGAAAAGGTAGAGGTCTACTCTTTGGTCCGTCTCCAAAAATTGAGCAGAAGCCAGGGGATACACAATCAGCCCAGGTGGGAGGGAGATTGTCATTTTTTGTCCCAGCTTGGGAACAGATTTCTCATAGTAATTGGATTTTGAGCCTGATTAAGTATGGTCCTAAGTTTCAATTTAAAGCATTGCCTCACAAAAGGTTCATGGTTGTTCCCTCCAGTTCTTCCCCAGAACGCCAGGCTGCCCTCGTTTCGGAAGTACAAACCCTAATAAGAAAGCACGTCCTGATTGAGGTTCCGGAAGCTGAAAAAGGTCTTGGTTTCTACTCCCCGCTCTTCTTGATTCCGAAACCGGATGGAAGTTTCAGGACAATTATAAATCTGAAATCCCTGAATAATTTCCTTAAAATACACACCTTTAAAATGGAGTCTTTAAAATCCGTAATAAAGTTACTTTTTCCCCACTGCTATATGGTAGTGCTCGATCTCAAAGATGCGTATTACCATATCCCAATTCATAGTGATTACCAGAAATACTTGAGGCTGGCCATTGAAATAGACGGGGTGGTTAAACACTTCCAATACACTGCACTCCCCTTCGGTTTAGCTATAGCCCCACGGGTTTTTACTAAAGTAATGGCGGAAGTTATGGCTGTTATGCACACGCCCGGGCTGAGCGGCGTGTGCGTGTGATTGTAGTGATTCCACTGGACCATGAACCGGAGAGTGCCTGGAGGGGCGTGACTAAGTATCTGGCCGATCCGACCAAGATGGCACGACGGCATACGACGCCAGTGCACCAGGGAGAAACCGGGCAGAGGGACCAGGTGCTACTCCAGGTCAAACTCCGGACACGGGGGTTGACCCACACAGGGATTACTGGATCAGGCTGGTTAGGCTGGCGCACAGACTGGAGGGTATAGGCAGGCACGACTGGTATGCAGGCAGGCGGGTAAAGGCAAGCGCAGCTAGAGTGCAGACAGGGAGGCACTAGCAGGTAGGAACACAGGCGGGATAGGACCCAGTACACACTGGGACTCAGGAACAATACAGGTAGAGGGGTACAGGCAAGCACAGCTAGAGTGCAGACAGGGAGGCACTAGCAGGTAGGAACACAGGCGGGATAGGACCCAGTACACACTGGGACTCAGGAACAGGCAGGTTAGGCTGGCACAGACTGGTGGATATAAGCAAACACGGCAGGTATGCAGATGGGTGGATACAGGCGAGTATGCAGGCAGGGAGGTACTGGCCGAAAGGACGGGCTGGAGCACAGAAAGGTTAAGACCCAGTACAGACTGGGTCACAGAACCGCAGATGCGGTAGACAACCACAGCAGAGAGGGAACGCCCGAAGCGGTGGGCAAGAACAGAGCAGGACAGGGCTGCAGGAGCAGCGAGCACAAGCAGGGCAGGACAGGACTGCCGGAGCAGCGGACAGAAGCAGGGCAGGACAGGACTGCCGGAGCAGCGGACAGAAGCAGGGCAGGACAGGACTGCCGGAGCAGCGGGCAGAAGCAGGGCAGGACAGGACTGCCGGAGCAGCGGGCAGAAGCAGGGCAGGACAGGACTGCCGGAGCAGCGAGCAAAGGAGTCAGAGCAGGCTAGGCTGAGTAGGGGGGACAGGGCTCTGTTCACACGGAACAGACAGGAAGGGAAAGGCAGAGCCAGACACCCACAGGGTACTTGCAGTGAAGTAGCGAGTGGACCACAAACTCACAAACGGGAGTACAGAGACAACAAGCAGGAGTTAGGTACGAGTTCAGACTCTGCAGAAAAAGGAAGGGAACGGACATAGAGGCAAAACAGGTAAAGGATAGGAGAGAGTTCAGACTGGAACTGAGTGTACGGAGGAGACCGACACTGCAGCGGGATACAGGAGCGGGTCTGGGAATACGGCCCCCAGAGAGGCAGGACGAACAGGCAAGGAGCGTGTTCAGACAGGACAGACAAGATACAGAAGCGGGTCTAGGAAATCAGCCCCTAGAAGGCGAGAGGAACAGGCTAGGAGCGTGTTCAGACAGGTCAGACAAGATACAGGAACAGGTCTAGGTAATCGGCCCCTAGAAGGCAGGAGGAACAGGCTAGGAGCGTGTTCAGACAGGTCAGACAAGATACAGGAACAGGTCTAGGTAATCGGCCCCTAGAAGGCAGGAGGAACAGGCTAGGAGCGTGTTCAGACAGGTCAGACAAGATACAGGAACAGGTCTAGGTAATCAGCCCCTAGAAGGCAGGAGGAACAGGCTAGGAGCGTGTTCAGACAGGCCTGGAAATACAGCCTCCAGGATAGGCAGAAAAGAGAACACAGAACGGGACCTGGCACCTTCAGAGTGCAAGCACACACTGAAAGAAACACTATGCTCAGGCAGGGATAGATGGGCGCAGCTGAGCTATATACCAGGTGACAGACAGCAATAGGCTGAGGACGCACAAGAGGTGTGACCCACAGCAGGCACAAAAAGCAGGAAGTGATCGGGCGCCGCCCTTAAGCAGCAGAAACAGACACAAACAGACAGCATGGAGGGAAGCCAGAGAGACATTCTGGACAGGAGATCAAGTGCGCGCTCTTGCACAGTGGGAGATGGACCACTATGCAAGGACGCCGCCAGGTATGTTACAGTACCCCCCCCCTTACGCCCCCTCTTCTTCAGGCCTGCCAGAATCTTCCGCAGGGAATTCGAGGGCCAATTCTTCACTTCGAAGAGATCACTTCCACTGTCCACCGGAAAAACTGGTCTCCTCTGGGTAGCTAGGATGCTACCTCCCATCCAGCCACCCTTAGCAACAGACGAAACGGGTGGAGTACCAGGAACAGCACACAAGGAAGTCTCTCTCCACATATTTTCAGGTGGCACCCCAGAGGGTACAGGAGACAACTGGAAGTCCTCCACCGGGTTGGAGGGGGACAGAGACTTGGGGGTAATCTCTGCTTCGAGGTACATCTTGTCAAGCTCACAGGAAGAAATAGACGGGTTATCAGGTACATAATGAGGAAAAGTCACTGTCTCTTTGTTTTCTGGTGGTACCCCGGAGGATTCAGGAAACAACTGGAGGTCCTCCGCCGGGTCAGAAGAGTGCAGAGGCTCAGAGAAAACATCTGCTTCAGAGTACACTAGGTCGGACTCACTGGACGAAGCAGGCGAGGTATCGGGTACCGAGTATAGGAAAGTCTCTGTCCATTCTCCACCAGGTGGCACCCCGAAGGGTTCTGGAGACAACTGGCGGTCCTCCGCCTGGTCAGAGGGGTGTAGAGACTCACGGGTAACCTCTGCTTCAGAGTACACTAGGTCGGACTCACTGGACGAAGCAAGCGAGGTATCAGATCCAGGATATAGGAAAGTCTCTGTCCATTTACCACCAGGTGGCACCCCGAAGGGTTCAGGAGACAACTGGAGGTCCTCCGCCTGGTCGGAGGGGTGTAGAGACTCGGGGGTAACTACCACTTTGGGGTACCCATTGTCAGGCTCACAGGACGAAGCGGACAAAGTATCGAGTACCGGGTGTAGAGAATTCTCTCTCCATTTGTCATCGAGTGGTATCCCGGAGGATTCAGGAGGCAACAGGGGGTCCTCCGCCAGGTAGTAGAGGTGCACAGACTCTGAGGTAACCACAGCTTTGGAGCATCCTTGGACATGCACACCGGTTAAAGTGGGTGAAGCATCTGATGCCGGGTGCAGGAAGTTCTCCTGTGTGGAGTCTGGATGGGCAGAAGTCTCTTCGGGCAGGAGAACTGGTGCACTACCCACGCACATTACCCGTTGGGGCTTCTCCGGGATACAGGGAGATGAAGCTTCAGTAGGGACTTCAAGGTTGGGGTCAGGAGGTCTCAGGGAGGACAGACCCTGGCGTGACGGCTTGCCTCTACGTCTAGCACGTCTGGACTGCCTCTTGAGGTTGGGAGAAGTATTCCGGAAAGCGTAGTCACCCTGTGAGGATTCTGGGTGGGCAGTAGTCTCATTGGGCTGGAGGACTATTGCGCTACCCACACACATTACCCATTGGGGCTGCTCCGGGATATTGGGAAGTGAAGCTTCAGCAGGAGCCTCCGGGTTAGGATCATCGAAGACCATTAGAAAGGCCACCAGGAAGGCCATTAGGTCCAGGAGGATCGGATCCTGTGTTTCATATAGGGGGTTGATCCATTCCAAGGCATCACCCGCCAGGTAAGACATAATGAATGCCACCTTAACCCGATCGGTGGGAAAACATAGAGGGTAGAACTTGAAGTGTAGCATGCATTGCTCCACAAATGCACGACTTTGTCTAGGATCCCCATAATAACGTAGCGGATCCGCGGGAACGAGAGCAGATAGATCCATCTGGACGGGTGCGTAATTCGCCTGGAACTCAGCTAAAGGAAAAAAAAAATATTTATTTATTTATTTTAATGCATGTATTCGCTGGAAAACTTCTCAGAGAGCGAAGGCCGTGGGGCTCAACGGGAACCATGGCCTGAGCATGCTGTTATGCACACGCCCGGGCTGAGCGGCGTGTGCGTGTGATTGTAGTGATTCCACTGGACCATGAACCGGAGAGTGCCTGGAGGGGCGTGACTAAGTATCTGGCCGATCCGACCAAGATGGCACGACGGCATACGACGCCAGTGCACCAGGGAGAAACCGGGCAGAGGGACCAGGTGCTACTCCAGGTCAAACTCCGGACACGGGGGTTGACCCACACAGGGATTACTGGATCAGGCTGGTTAGGCTGGCGCACAGACTGGAGGGTATAGGCAGGCACGACTGGTATGCAGGCAGGCGGGTAAAGGCAAGCGCAGCTAGAGTGCAGACAGGGAGGCACTAGCGGGTAGGAACACAGGCGGGATAGGACCCAGTACACACTGGGACTCAGGAACAATACAGGTAGAGGGGTACAGGCAAACACAGCTAGAGTGCAGACAGGGAGGCACTAGCAGGTAGGAACACAGGCGGGATAGGACCCAGTACACACTGGGACTCAGGAACAGGCAGGTTAGGCTGGCACAGACTGGTGGATATAAGCAAACACGGCAGGTATGCAGATGGGTGGATACAGGCGAGTATGCAGGCAGGGAGGTACTGGCCGAAAGGACGGGCTGGAGCACAGAAAGGTTAAGACCCAGTACAGACTGGGTCACAGAACCGCAGATGCGGTAGACAACCACAGCAGAGAGGGAACGCCCGAAGCGGTGGGCAAGAACAGAGCAGGACAGGGCTGCAGGAGCAGCGAGCACAAGCAGGGCAGGACAGGACTGCCGGAGCAGCGGACAGAAGCAGGGCAGGACAGGACTGCCGGAGCAGCGGACAGAAGCAGGGCAGGACAGGACTGCCGGAGCAGCGGGCAGAAGCAGGGCAGGACAGGACTGCCGGAGCAGCGGGCAGAAGCAGGGCAGGACAGGACTGCCGGAGCAGCGAGCAAAGGAGTCAGAGCAGGCTAGGCTGAGTAGGGGGGACAGGGCTCTGTTCACACGGAACAGACAGGAAGGGAAAGGCAGAGCCAGACACCCACAGGGTACTTGCAGTGAAGTAGCGAGTGGACCACAAACTCACAAACGGGAGTACAGAGACAACAAGCAGGAGTTAGGTACGAGTTCAGACTCTGCAGAAAAAGGAAGGGAACGGACATAGAGGCAAAACAGGTAAAGGATAGGAGAGAGTTCAGACTGGAACTGAGTGTACGGAGGAGACCGACACTGCAGCGGGATACAGGAGCGGGTCTGGGAATACGGCCCCCAGAGAGGCAGGACGAACAGGCAAGGAGCGTGTTCAGACAGGACAGACAAGATACAGAAGCGGGTCTAGGAAATCAGCCCCTAGAAGGCGAGAGGAACAGGCTAGGAGCGTGTTCAGACAGGTCAGACAAGATACAGGAACAGGTCTAGGTAATCGGCCCCTAGAAGGCAGGAGGAACAGGCTAGGAGCGTGTTCAGACAGGTCAGACAAGATACAGGAACAGGTCTAGGTAATCGGCCCCTAGAAGGCAGGAGGAACAGGCTAGGAGCGTGTTCAGACAGGTCAGACAAGATACAGGAACAGGTCTAGGTAATCAGCCCCTAGAAGGCAGGAGGAACAGGCTAGGAGCGTGTTCAGACAGGCCTGGAAATACAGCCTCCAGGATAGGCAGAAAAGAGAACACAGAACGGGACCTGGCACCTTCAGAGTGCAAGCACACACTGAAAGAAACACTATGCTCAGGCAGGGATAGATGGGCGCAGCTGAGCTATATACCAGGTGACAGACAGCAATAGGCTGAGGACGCACAAGAGGTGTGACCCACAGCAGGTACAAAAAGCAGGAAGTGATCGGGCGCCGCCCTTAAGCAGCAGAAACAGACACAAACAGACAGCATGGAGGGAAGCCAGAGAGACATTCTGGACAGGAGATCAAGTGCGCGCTCTTGCACAGTGGGAGATGGACCACTATGCAAGGACGCCGCCAGGTATGTTACAATGGCCCATATAAGAGAAAGGGACATTCTAATTATCCCTTACCTGGATGATCTCCTGATAGTGGGGAATTCGTTGGTTCAATGCGAGACCCACCTGCAGGAGACCATGTCGGTCTTAAAGAGTTTGGGGTGGTTTCTAAATTTAGAAAAATGTAGACTATCTCCACTCAAGGTACAACAATATCTGGGGGTCATATTAGATTCCAGGAAACAGCTATGTTGTCTTCCAGAAGAGAAAATTGATAGAATCCGGGAGTTGGTAGAACAATGTATACGTAAACCTTCTATGTCACTCCGTAAGGCCATGTCAGTATTGGGAACCTTCACCTCCACTTTTCCTGCGGTTCGTTGGTCACAATTGCATTCAAGAGCCTTTCAGTGGGATGTGTTGTACAATAACGCAGCTTTAGAGGATCTAGACCGTAAGTTTACGCTAGGTCCTCGTGCCATATGGTCCCTTCGTTGGTGGTTACGACAAGACAATCTTGCTAAAGGGGTTCCCTGGGAATGTAGTCCAACTGCAGTCTTGTCCACTGATGCAAGTGCTACAGGTTGGGGAGCTCACTTTGAAGGGAAATTAGTGCAGGGAACCTGGTCAAGCAGTGAGCAACAGTTGTCATCAAATGTTAAGGAGCTTCTGGCGGTGCAGCATGCGTTCAACGAGTTCCTTATATATTTTCAGGACCAGCATGTCCGTGTACTCTCGGACAATCAAGTCACGGTAGCTTACATAAACCACCAAGGGGGAACCCGCTCAAGAAACTAGATGAGGGTAGCGAACGCACTTCTGCTGAAAGCCGAAGATCACTGTCTCTCTCTTTCGGCTACTCATCTAAAAGGCAAGGAAAACATCACAGCGGATTTCCTCAGCCGTACTTCTGTAAAAGAAGGAGAGTGGTCCCTAAATACACAAATATTCTCCAGAATCGTAGAAATGTGGGGCCTTCCGACTGTGGACTTATTCGCAATAAGAGCCAATCGGAAAGTGGAAAATTTTTGTTCCTTAGACCCCAGAGAAGGACCCCTGGCAGTGGATGCCTTTATGGTTCCCTGGAGGTTTCCTCTGGCATATGCCTTCCCTCCCATGATCCTGCTCCCAGCGGAGATAAAAAAGATCTGGGCAGACCGGGCCAGAGTGATACTCGTATGTCCCTTTTGGCCCAAAAGACCGTGGTTCCCTTGTCTCCCGAAGATGTCCATATCAGATCCCTGGGTTCTTCCGGAGATTCCGGACCTCCTCACTCAAGGGCCACTTTCTCATCCTCCAACCCCGAGTCTTCATTTGACGGCGTGGAATTTGAGAGGGTGTTATTGACCAACAGAGGATTCCCCGCAAATGTAGTGAATACTCTCCTGGCTAGCAGAAAACCTGTTACCACCCGTATTTATGCCAGGACCTGGAGGAAGTTTCTGTCCTTTGCAGAAGTTAAGGTGGAGGAGGGGCCCCCTATTGGGAAAATTCTGGAATTTCTGCAGCGAGGCTTAGAATTAGGTCTCACTACCAGTACCTTGAAAGTACAGGTGTCGGCGTTGGGAGCTTTATTTTCTTCCAATATTGCAGATAACTATTGGATAGGCCGTTTTATAAAAGCTTCCTTTAGGTGTAGACCCATTACCAAAGCAAAGATGTCTCCCTGGGATTTGAATTTTGTCTTAGATGCCTTGACCAGTCCTCCTTTTGAGCCACTAGATTTAGCCCTAACTTCAGCCAGGAGAGTCAGTGACCTACAGGCCCTTTCAATATGCCCTCCATTCACGCAAATTCTGGACGATAGGATTATATTAAAACCTGATCCAGCCTTTCTTCCTAAAGTGGCCACTCGATTCCATAGAACCCAGGAAATAGTTCTCCCAACTTTTTGCTTTCCGCCCAAAAATCAAAAAGAGGAGAGACTTCACACTTTAGACGTTAGGAGGTGCATACTAAGGTACTTTGAAGTATCACATGGCTTTAGAAAGGATAAGTCCCTATTTATTTGCTATCAGGGGGCTAGTAAGGGTTGTAAGGCCTCAAAGGCTACAATCGCTAGATGGATCAAGGAGGCCATTTCCCTCGCATACTCCTCAGGGGATAAAGAGATACCGGAGGGATTGAGGGCACATTCTACCAGAGCGGTGTCAACCTCCTGGGCGGAGAAGACAGGGCTTTCCATTGAGGAGATTTGTAAGGCTGCCACTTTGTCTTCTCCCTCTACTTTCTATAGGCACTATAGATTGGATCTGGGTGGCTCTGCAGATCTCACTTTCGGGAGAAGGGTGCTTCAAGCTGTGATCCCTCCCTAATTTCCTTCGTCTCTGTAATTCTCTCACGTGGTGCTGTCATGGACGACCGAATAAAGCCTTAGTTACTTACCGGTAACGGGATTTTTCGGAGCCCATGACAGCACCCGTATATTCCCTTCCTTCACTGGTGTTGTGCACTCCTGTAGATTTGATTTCTTTTTGTGCACCCTTGTGGGAAATTGATGAAAAGTAATGTACTTAATGTGATTATGTTTTGTTATAACTAACCTTGGCGGTACTCTCATGCTCTGTTAACTAAACTGAGGCGGGAAGAGAGGGCCGCCCTTTTTAACCTGTAGGTTTCCTGTCCTTGATGGGCGGATCCTCTCTCTCACGTGGTGCTGTCATGGGCTCCGAAAAATCCCGTTACCGGTAAGTAACTAAGGCTTTCGTGCATATATTGGATATCATGTACAAGATTAGGAAGTTCTGATACCTTACATATAATGTCTGTGGACCCTTTGTTGTGCAGTTCCTCTGTTGTTACTCCTGGAAATGTGTGTGTAGCGCCTGGTCTAAGCAGAGACATAACTAACTAATGTTACCTACAGAGCTACAGCTGCTGTACAAAGCCATTTAGTGCGTGCCATCCAATTCTTAGAACTGCAGCTGTCGCTCGATTATTAAAATCAATCAGTCACATTGCAAAAATCTGTATATCTGTATCCAAGGCCTAACTGATTGCTAGGGATTACCATTCCCCTTCTAAGTAAAATGTGTCCGTACACAGTCTGATACTATCGGCAATGATTAGACAAGGTTAGAGTGGGTAGGGACACACATATGAATGGTAAGGGCTTGCTCTCACTTTCAATTAAATCGGACAAATGTAATCCGATAAAAAAATCAGATTGCATTCGTACCAGTTTAATCCTATGATGGTGTGCTTAGTGGCATTTATTTTCCAGCTCAGATCTGATCGCAATCAGATTGAAATAAAATCTTAGAATGCTGCAATTGAATGCTGGATTCGGATCGCATGCACCCTTATAAGCCTATGGGTGTGTGTGAAACATCGCACTGTGCTCGGATATCACCCGAGTGCAGTGCAATTCCCGTCGACGCCAGCAACAGAGGAGATGGAGAAATTACCTCGTCCTCAGCTAAGCCGCGATCCTCTCTGTGCGAGACGATTGGAGCAACGCACTGACACTCGACTCCCGATCGCAGCTATTGCATTGGATGCCATACACTAGTGGGACCACGGCCTAACAGTCATTTGTCAGTTTATTCATATATATATTCAAAAAAAACAACAGCAGCAGCATAAGTAGCAGAAGCAATTTCTGTGAGTCGTTTTACACATTTTTTAGACCTGCCCATGCACCAGCAGAACAAAGTACAAGTCTGACACGTGGTGAACGGCTGGAGAGGATGGTGCAGGAGTAACTCAATATCAATGCCATCAGGGGTAGATTGGACCCTTTTGCATTTTGGAAGAGTGGCCTGAGCTCGCCTGTCACGCCTTAGAGGTTTTATCATGCCTGGCAGCCAGCGTTCTCGCCGAACGTGTCTTCAGTGCTGCTGGTGGTGTCCTGACGGATAAGCGCACACGGCTGTCCCCTGAAAGTGTAGACCACCTAATTTTCATTAAGATGAACAAGCCATGGATCTCCAATGACTTTTGCACCCCAGTCACAGACTGTGCAGATTAGGCAATAATGTAGTTTTTGGTGTCCTGCATTGATCTTGCGTTATTGTAGCCTGTGACACCTTGGCTTCTGTGCCTGGTGTTGCTACTGTTGCTGATGTTCATAACAATTTTTTGAAATGTGGAGACTCCAAGTTGGATCTCCATCTGGCGTGTTGCCTTGGTGGGAGCAAGAGCAAGTCATGAATGGCATCGCGCCCTTCAGTGGCACGCATCGCAACCCCCGCACCGGAAGTGTTCATCGACGCGCATGTGCGGATGGCGGCGCCCGTTAATAGGGTGCTCGCAATTGCTACTAACACACTGCAGCTGGCCACGTACTATTTATATCCTTCCCACTCCCCCTCAAACCACACTCCTTGACGAAGGAGGAGCGAAATGGCGTTGGAGAGGTGGGAGGGGGCTGGGGTATGTCTTAACTACATCTTTTTGAGGTCCCTCTGATTGTTGCCATTTTATTATGTCACATATGCTTCCCTATTTTTGATTTGAACACTAGCTCTGGTATTGTTTCCAGCTATGGCATCTCATAGTCTCTAATACAGTAGGGTTTTTTCTATAGATGTAATGGATATTGGATATTAATTGAGTATATATTTAATTTATTTGCACAAGCACTTTATATAAATTGATACAGTGGGGGAAATAAGTATTTGATCCCTTGCTGTTTTTGTAAGTTTGCCCGCTGACAATGACATGAACAGTCTATAATTTTAAGGGTAGATTAATTTTAACATTGAGAAATAGAATATCCCCCAAAAAATCAAGAAAATCACATTGTATAAATTAGATACTTTTTTTACATTTTGCAGTGAGAAATAAGTATTTGATCCCTCTGGCAAACAACACTTAATACTTGGTGGCAAAACCTTTTTGGCAAGCACAGCAGTCAGACGTTTTTTGTAGTTGATGATGAGGTTTGCGCACGTCAGGAGGACATTAAGTTTTCTATGGGATTAAGGTCTGGAGGCCACTCCATGACCTTACTGTGCTTTTTTTTTAGCCACTCCTTTGTTGCCTTGGCTGTATGTTTTGGGTCATTGTCTTCCTGGAAGACCCAGCCACGACCCATTTTCAATGCTCTTACTGAGGGAAGGAGGTTGCTGGCCAAAATCTCACGATACATGATCCCATCCATCTTCCCTTCAGTACAGTGCAGTCCTCATGTCCCCTTTGCAGAAAAGCATCGCCAAATTATAATGTTTCCCCCACCATGCTTCACGGTTGGGACGATGTTCTTAGGGTTGTTCTCATCCTTCTTCCTCCAAACACGGCGAATTGAGTTAATGCCGAAGAGCTCAATTTTTGTCTCATCTGACCGCAGCACCTTCTTCCAATAACTCACAGAATCATCCAGGTGTTCATTTGCAAACTTCAGACGGGCCTGCACATGTGCCTTCTTGAGCAGAGGGACCTTGCAGGCACTGCAGGATTTTAAACCTTTAAGGCGTAATGTGTTACCAATGGTTTTCTTGGTGACTGTAGTCACAGCTGCCTTGAGATCATTAACAAGTTCCCTCCCGTGCAGTTTTAGGCTGATCTCTCAACTTCCTCATGATCAAGGATACCCCACGAGGTGAGATTTTGCGTGGTGCCCCAGATCAATGTCGATTGACAGTTATTTTGTATTTCTTCCATTTTCTTACTATTGCACCAACAGTTGTCTCCTTCTCACCCAGCTACTTACTTATGTTTTGTAGCCAATTCCAGCTTTGTGCAGGTCTATGATCTTGTCAGTGACACCCTTAGAAAGCTCTTTGGTCTTGCCCATGTTGTAGAGGTTAGAGTCTGACTGATTAATTGAGTCTGTGGACAGGAGTCTCTTATACAGGTGACTATGTAAGACAGCTGTCTTTAATCCAGATAACGAGTTGATTAGGCGCGTCTGACTGGTCTGTAGGAGCCAGAACTCATAATGGTTTGTAGGGGATCAAATATTTTTTTTTGCATTTTGCAGTGAGAAATAAGTATCTAATTTATACAATGTGATTTTCTTGATTTTTTTGGGGGATATTCTATCTCTTAATGTTAAAATTAACCTACCCTAAAAATTATAGACTGTTCATGTCTTTGTCAGTGGGCAAACTTACAAAAACCGCAAGGGATCAAATACTTATTTTCCCCACTGTATATTTTTATTCTTAATTTATTCCAGTATGTATTATTAATACCATCAGTAATTTTTTATTATTTATTTCCTGGTCTTCACTGGGGGCATATTTAATTATATACATATTAGTTATATTTTTCTAGCAACAATATTTGTGAGAGGTTTATTATACTAGACATTTGTATAAACTTTTACGGGCATCCCCCTTCCCCCTCTTGAGCTTCATTGTTTTTGTTTTTAATGTTGTCTATTTGTCTTGAGTCCTGCGTTGTTTTTAATTTTAATTGATTAATAAAATATTTTGAATTTATTAATATCATTGCTGTTTTCATTATACCTTTCCAGTGGTTTCAGTTCTATCTGGTGTGTTTCCTGTAGTCGAAGGGTTGTCTGTCACCATTATACTATTTCTACTCTTGTGAAATTGATGCCACTTTAGTAGTGTCTGCCCCTATTTTTTTTAAAAGTGTACTCTCCAAGTTGGGTCTCCTTCATGTGTGTTGTCTGTAGCAGTATGGCTCCCAGACTGGCAGGCCTGCTGTGACACTAGTCACTAACTCACGGAGTGACCGTGAGGCAGATAGTCAGACGTTCCGGGTCAATACCAAGAGAGCACGTACAGTAGTTACTAAGGGAAAAGACAGAGGCGTAAGTCAGGTCACCATCCAGAGTCAATACCAAGAGAAAGCGGAACAAGACAAGGGGGTAGTCAGAACACGGTGCAAAGGGTCAGGCAGCAGAAAATCAGAACTATAGGCACAGAAAACAAACTTCACACCAGCTGAAAGTACGTCTGGCAGAGATCTGGGACAAACAGCTCAGTTAAGTAGCCAGGCATTCACCTGGGATAATGAACACCTGAAGACTGCCAGCGCCTCCAGTCTCAGATTGGACAGCCAAGCTGTCAATCACCACACTGACAGCTATTGCACGCCCCTGTACCAGATTGGATGATTGAGCTGTCAATCACAGTACTGACAGCTCCACCCCTGTACAAGATTGGACGGCTGAGCTGTCAGTAACTTCATCCCAGACACAGTGAGGGGTGGAACCGTGACACCTGCACTTACTTTCAGTCAACTACCCGTGTTACTATTCTTAAATTTTTCTACCAATAATAGTCTACAAAACTGATGTTTTTGCCACCTGAGTGTGGCTGAGCAGAAAAGCAGCTTGAGCTGTTGCATGTGGTACCGGGGCTCCCAGCACAACAGGCCTACACCGATCCCTCACCCACCTAGTCTTCAATTGAAAGTGTAAATTCTTGCCAAGACCCTGATACCTTATGCATGACCCATGCCTAACTGCTGCTGTGCCATTATAAAATTTCTACTGTGGGTCAATTTATGCCACTTTTCCTATTGTCTGTCCCTAATTTGAGCTGTTTTGACAGCTTTTCGGTTCCTCTTAAAGTGTTGTCTATGCGTTTTATTTTGCCTCCCATTGAAATCAATGGGGTTCGGATATGTTTGGCGAACAACGGGACGTTTGACGATCCAAACCGAACCTTGAAACCATCACTATATCACAGACCCTTTCAATTTGCCATAAGTGTCCCAAATGGCATAAACTTTTAGGTATTTCAGCAAAACCAAAAGAAATAAACTGAAGTATTCCAGATTTACTTTTCTTCTTGGAGATGGTGTGGGTAATATATTTAAAGGAAGTCAAATTAAAGTAGTTATATAGTCATATAGAGGACTTAGCCCCTATAAAATCATACTTGCACACTACATTTTAGTGGTATAGTGCCTGAAAAAATTACTTTTAATTAAAATGCAAATGAGGAGTATTTGGTGCACCCTTGTATGGCCAAAATCTCAGTGCACCATTATTCACCTCCAGAGAGAAGGAGATGGTGGAGAAAATGTTTTATATGTGCGGCTTCTGGCCTCATTCAATCACTGAATAGGTGATTATCACCACTGCCACAAATTATCATAGTGTATTACCAACTATATGAAAACCTAATACAGCTATGAAACCCCTACATATGTACAAGGATGCACCGAAATCCCCTCATTTGCATTTGAATAAAAATAATTTTTCTGGGGCCCATGTGAATAAAATGTACAGTGCTGATATGATGTTCACAGGACCTAAGTCTCTTATATTTCTGTATAGCTAGCTTAATATGCATTTTGGTGGTGACTAGTGTTGAGCGAGCATGCTCGACACTGCTCAGTACTCGCCCGAGCATCACGCTACTCGGGATGTTCGGCGAGCACCGAGCATTTCCGGGTTACTCGGGCGGGAGCTCGGGTCTCCGCCCTTCATGTTTGGAGCTCTTTACAGAGCCAATGAACATGCAGGGATTGCCAGCCAGTCACTGTAATGCCGCAGCCATGTTGTTTGTGGGTATTACAGTGATTGGCTGGCCGCACAGCGTCACCTCGAGTATTTAAAACCGGGCGCCGCCATCTTGGACACAGTCGCTCCGGATTAGACAGTATAGGGACAGCGCTGCTGAGCTAGGGAGAGATTTATCCTGCGAAATAGTTAGTGTAGGGTCTGTAAAGGCTGCCAGATCAAACAAACAGTCCTTCTCAGGACTAATATCCATCCCAGATGTCAGGCAGGCTGTATAGGAGATGCAGTGGTATACCAGCAAACGCTGCATTACAGTCCTGTGTGCTCCTGTTTCTTAAATTGCTGGACTTAGCTCCAGGTCTCGGGGGCCAGTAAAAATCCTTTTTTTTTCATCTAAATCCTCTTTTTTTTCCTCCTTCACACTGTACAAATACCCGTCTTATTAACCTATTGGTGTCTCCCCCCCAAAAAAAAGTGTGTCTCTGATTTTTCAGAAATATATCTGTTGAAAAGAGTCTGGTATAGGCCACAGAAACAGAAGTGTGGTTTTGCAGTTCCACGGGTCAAATCTCTGTAGCATCCAGTTTTGGGCCTTTTGAATAAAAAAAAAAAACTGTTTGAGTGTGTCGCTCACTGTTCAGCCGCAAATCTATATTTTTAAAAAAGTCTGGTATACACCAGTAAATTAAAACTGTGGTTTTGCTGTTCCACGGTAAAAAATCTCTATTATCCTGTTTTTCGCATTTTTTGCCTTAAAAAAAACAGTAGTGTCTCCTGACTGTTCTGACACAAAAATATATCTGTTGAAAATAGTCTGTTGTAGGCCCGACAAATCCAAGTGTGGTTTTGCAGTTCCACGGGTCAAATCTTTGTAGTATCCAGTTTTGGGCGTTTTGTATCTAAAAAAAACAGTTTGAGTGTGTCGCTCACTGTTCAGCCGCAAATCTATATTTTTAAAAAAGTCTGGTATACACCAGTAAACTAAAACTGTGGTTTTGCTGTTCCATGGTAAAAAAATCTCTATTATCCTGTTTTTCGCATTTTTTGCCTTAAAAAAAAAACAGTAGTGTCTCCTGACTGTTCAGACACAAAAATATATCTGTTGAAAATAGTCTGTTGTAGGCCCGACAAATCCAAGTGTGGTTTTGCAGCTCCATGGGTCAAATCTCTGTTGTATCCAGTTTTGGGCCTTTGGTATCTAAAAAAAAAACAGTTTGAGTGTGTCGCTCACTGTTCAGCCGCAAATCTATATTTTTAAAAAAGTCTGGTATACAACAGTAAATTAAAACTGTGGTTTTGCTGTTCCATGGTAAAAAATCTCTATTATCCTGTTTTTCGCATTTTTTGCCTTAAAAAAAAACAGTAGTGTCTCCTGACTGTTCTGACACAAAAATATATCTGTTGAAAATAGTCTGTTGTAGACCCGACAAATCCAAGTGTGGTTTTGCAGTTCCACGGGTCAAATCTCTGTAGTATCCAGTTTTGGGCCTTTTGTATCTAAAAAAAAAATAGTTTGAGTGTGTCGCTCACTGTTCAGCCACAAATCTATATTTTTAAAAAAGTCTGGTATACACCAGTAAATTAAAACTGTGGTTTTGCTGTTCCACGGTAAAAAATCTCTATTATTCTGTTTTTTTGCATTTTTTGCCTTAAAATAAAACAGTAGTGTCTCCTGACTGTTCTGACACAAAAATATATCTGTTGAATATAGTCTGGTGTAGGCCCGACAAATCCCAGTGTGGTTTTGCAGTTCCATGGGTCAAATCTCTGTATTATCCAGTTTTGGGCCTTTTGTATCTAAAAAAAAACCTGTTTGAGTGTGTCGCTCACTGTTCAGCCACAAATATACAGTATATATTTTAAATTT
Organism: Phyllobates terribilis; assembly: GCF_046119375.1. Lineage (NCBI taxonomy): Eukaryota > Metazoa > Chordata > Amphibia > Anura > Dendrobatidae > Phyllobates > Phyllobates terribilis. The sequence goes on along the minus strand of NW_027362768.1, from coordinate 84,917,762 downwards.
TATGGTATACACCAGTAAACAATAACTGTGGTTTTGCCATTCCACGGTAAAAAATCTCTATTATTCAGGTTTTGGTATTTTTTCCGTAAAGAAAAACAGTAATAGTTTCTCCCTGATTGTTCTGATTGTTTAAAAGAGTCGGGTGTAGGCCAGAGAAATAGAACTGTGGTTTTCCTCTTCCACGGTTCTAATCTACTTTTTATTACCCTTTTTCCATTGATAGTGCGAGTGTAAGCTATTTTACTTCCTTTACAATGGGCAAGGCGCGAGGCAAGGGACGTGGAAGTGGACGTTCTGGCGATGGTGCGTGCAGAGGATGGGGCCATGGCCAAGGTGAAAATGTGCCACAACCAACAGCCACATCTTCTCGCTCCCACTTCTTGACCGAATTACTAGGGAAGCACAGAACAACACCAGTATTGCGAACTGATCAGTGTGAACAGGTTATTAATTGGATAGCAGATAATACTTCCAGTTACCTGGGCACCACCACCTCCTGTCTGTCTTCCACACGGTCAACTCTTAGTAGCCGTGAGTCTCGACCACATTCTCCTCCTCACCCTGATGCTCCTTCCTCCCACCATGCCGAGTGTCGTCAGACAGCAACTGATCCCACACTTGGACACTCTGAAGAGCTGTTCACTGGTCCATTTCCATATTTGTGCCCTTCGCCTGCTTCGCTTGAAGTGGTGGAAGAGGAGATCCCATGTAGCGATGCCCAAATATTTGAACAGCCACGGCCACAGGAAGTCGACGCTGGCAATTTGTCACAAGAGGTGGACGATGACGAGACACAATTGCCAGGAAGTGAGGAGGAGCATCGTGGTGCGCAAGTGGAAGAGGAGTAGGTGGTGGATAATCTAGTAACTGACCCAACGTGGCAGGAGGACATGCAGAGTGAGGTCAGCAGCACACAGGGGGAGGGAGGCAGAGTACCCCAATAGGCAGGAAGAAGCAGTGTGGTGGCCGCAGACAGAAGGCGGGCAACCGTTCCCTGTAACACCAACACGAAGGGACGTTGCCAGTACAAGCGGTAGGTCTTCCAGAGTCTGAAATTTTTTTAAAGACTCTGCTGATAACCACAAAAAGGCCATTTGTACCACCTGCCATGCCAGCATCAGCAGGGGTGACAAAACTACCAGCTTGACCACCACCAGCATGATCAGGCACATGGCAGCAAAGCACCCGACTTTGTGGGGTGAACCCCAGGGTCCACGACCAGTGTCAGCGGGTGTCACCACTGCTTCTTCTGCTGTTGTGCGTGCAATAGAACCCCCTGTTGTGTGAGCAAGGCAATCCCCTGTCCATACTGCATGCAAAGATGCCCCCTCCTCTCAGTCTTCACTTGTTTTGGCAGTTTCTCAAGAAACAGCATCAACGTCCACGTCCCACTGCAGCGTTCTATTGTCCATATCCCAGACCTTTGAATGAAAGCGGAAATTCGTAGCTAACGCCCCACAGGCCACAGTCCTAAATTCGCACATTTCATGACTGCTTGCGTTGGAAATGCTGCCTTTTAGGCTGGTGGAGACGGAATCCTTCCGCAACCTTATGGCTGTGGCCGTCCCTCGGTACTCGGTCCCCAGCCGACACTATTTTGCCCGGTGTGCCATCCCCGCACTACACAAGCACGTGTCCCAAAACATCTGCCGTGCCCTCAACAACGCAGTTACTGGGAGAGTCCACCTGACAACAGACAGGTGGACAAGTGCTTGTGGCCAGGGACGGTACATCTCCCTGACTGCACACTGGGTAAACATAGTGGAAGCCGGGACCTAGTCAGATCTTGGGACGGAACACATCCTCCCCACACCGAGGATTGCGGGCCCTATGTCAGTCAGAGTTGCCCCCACAGTGTACAGCTCCTGCACATCATCCTCCTCCTCCTCCTCATGTTCAGCCTCCATCTCAGATATCACCACATCAGTTACAAGCTGGAAACACTGCAGTACTGCCTCCGCCAAGCTGCAACAGGCTTTGCTGAAACTCATAAGCTTAGGTGATAAACCTCACACTGCTTGTGAGTTGTGGACAGCTGTGAAAGAGCAGGCAGATATGTGGCTGAGACCGCTGAACCTACATCCAGGCATGGTCGTGCGTGACAATGGCCGTAACCTGGTGGCGGCTCTTTGGCGAGGCGAGATCACACACGTACCATGCCTGGCTCATGTGTTTAACCTCGTTGTTCAGCGGTTTCTTAAATACTACCCCAAGTTGCCAAATCTGCTTGTGAAAGTATGCCGCCTGTCAGCTCATTTTCGCAAGTCGGCTACAGCTTCCGCCGCCCTTGCTGTGTTGCAGCAGCGTTTGCAGCTTCCGGTACACCGACTGGTGTGTGATGTCCCCACACTTTGGAACTCTACCCTCCACATGTTGCTAAGGATTTGTGAGCAGAAGAGAGCAGTTGTGGAGTACCAGCTGCAACAAGACCGTCGATATTCAGGTCAGACTCCACACATAAGACCTCTGGAGTGGACCTGGATGTCTGACATATGTACCATCCTGACAAACTTTGAGGAGGCCACCAAGATGGTGAGTGGCGATGACGCCATCATTAGTGTGAGCATCCCACTTGTCTGTTTTTTGCAACGCTCTCTGCAGAGAATTAAAGAGGAGGCATTGCAGCCAGAGTATGATGAGATGGATCAAGAAGCCGTAGCGAGCGATTACACACAGCCCAGCCTCATCTCATCCCAACGTGCATTGGGGGACAATGAGGGAGAGGAGGAGGAGGAGGAGGAAGAACAGGAGCTGGTGTCATGCGCTGTAGACGGTAGTACCTGTACAACTGTCATACCGTCGGTTCAGCGTGGGTGGCCTGAGGACAGGGGGGAGGAGGAGGAGGAGGAGAGCATGGTCCGTCGTCATCTTGGTGAGGACACTTAAATCTTGCCCGTTACCAGTCTGGCACGCATGGCTGACTTTATGTTACGCTGCCTTAACCGTGACCCTCGCGTTGTCAAATTGTTGGGTGACAGTAATTACTGGTTGGTGACTCTTGTAGACCCCCGCTACAAGGAGAACTTTCACTCTCTTATTCCTGAGGTGGAGAGGTCTACAAAAATGGGGCAGCACCAGAAGGCCCATGCTGCAGAACTCTTAAAAAAAATCCCATCTGAACACGCTAGCGGTAGAGATCACAGTTCGTTGCCCAAGCAAGACGTACATGCGAGAGAGACGCAACTCCAATCCTTCGGACAGACCCTGAGGCGCGAGGTACTCTCACAAGGAGTGGAAAGTTTCAAAAGATGGTGAGGGAGTACTTTGCCGACTGTACCAGCGTCCTCTGTGATTCCTCTGTGCCTTTTAATTATTGGGTATCCAAGCTTGACACTTGGAATGAACTCGCTCTGTACGCCTTGGAGGTCCTGGCCTGCCCTGCCGCTAGCGTGTTATCGGAGCGTGTTTTTAGTGCCACTGGGGGAATTATAACTGATAAGCGCACTCGCCTGTCAACTGACAATGCTGACAAGCTGACCCTTATCAAAATGAACAAGGGCTGGATTGGGCCAGACTTCTCATCACCACCAAACGACAGCAGAGTAACATAAAGTCAAATCCACTGTGTTATTTCGGGAGGTGTATTCACATGCACAACTTCACACCCACACATGGGTATACGCTTCCTCATTTCGGCTGTTTTATGTTCTTCTCCTTATCCTCAGCCTCCACCACCACTATACCACCAGGGTGACCGTGGTCCGTGTTGCCATTATTGAAAGTTCCTCCATCCTGATTTTTGTCAGCTTTTGCTTGGAAGGCATTTCCAATAATGGGAATAATATTTTTAAGATGCTGTACTGTATGGCTCTTCCAAGGGACATTAAAAGCGTCTTGTTATACCACTCTGACCTCCACGTCTCTTCTGAGGGGCATTAAAAGCGTCTTGTTATACCACTCTGACCTCCACGTCTCTTCTGAGGGGCATTAAAAGCGTCTTGTTATACCACTCTGACCTCCATGTCTCTTGTAAGGGGCATTAAAACCATCTTGTTATACCACTCTGACCTCCACTTCTCTTCTGAGGGGCATTAAAACCGTCTTGTTACACCACTCTGACCTCCTCGTCTCTTGTAAGGGGCATTAAAACCGTCTTGTTATACCACTCTGACCTCCATGTCTCTTCTGAGGGGCATTAAAACCATCTTGTTATACCACTCTGACCTCCATGTGTCTTCTGAGGGGCATTAAAAGCGTCTTGTTAAGCTACTGGGCACTCCACGACTCTTCGAACGGGCATTGCATTTCCTCATAATTTTTCGAAGCTTTTGCTTGGAAGGCATAAGCAAATACTATGGGAGACCCACTCCCCAATAATGGGACTAATGTTTGTAATATGCTGTACTGCATTGCTCTTGTAAGAGGCATTGCAAGTTGCTCCATCCTAATTTTTGGAAGCTTGTGCTTGGAAGGCATAAGCAAATACTATGGGAGACCCACTCCCCAATAATGGGACTAATGTTTGTAATATGCTGCACTGCATGGCTCTTGTAAGGGCATTGCAAGTTGCTCCGTCATAATTTTTGGAAGCTTTTGCTTGGAAGGCATAAGCAAATACTATGGGAGACCCACTCCCCAATAATGGGACTAATGTTTGTAATATGCTGTACTGCATGGCTCTTGTAAGAGGCATTGCAAGTTGCTCTGTCCTAATTTTTGGAAGCTTTTGCTTGGAAGGCATAAGCAAATACTATGGGAGACCCACTCCCCAATAATGGGACTAATGTTTGTAATATGCTGTACTGCATGGCTCTTGTAAGGGGCATTGCAAGTTGCTCCGTCCTAATTTTTGGAAGCTTTTGCTTGGAAGGCATAAGCAAATACTATGGGACACCCACTCCCCAATAATGGGACTTATGTTTGTAATATGCATGGCTCTTGTAAAGGGGCATTGCAAGTTGCTCCGTCCTAATTTTTGGAAGCTTTTGCCTGGAAGGCATAAGCAAATACTATGGGAGACCCACTCCCCAATAATGGGAATAATGTTTTTAAGATGCTGTACTGTATGGCTCTTGTAAGGGGCATTAAAACCGTCTTGTTAAGCTACTGTGACCTCCACGTCTCTTCCAAGGGGCATTAAAACAGTCTTGTTAAACCACTCTGAACTCCACAGCTCTTCCAAGGGGCATTAAAACTGTCTTGTTAAGCTACTGTGACCTCCACGTCTCTTCCACGGGGCATTGATATTGTCTTGTTATTGCACTGCGACCTCCACCACTCTTCCAAGGGGCATTAACACCGTCTTGTTAAGCTACTGTGACCTCCACGTCTCTTCCAAGGGGCATTGATATTGTCTTTTTATTCCACTGCGACCTCCATCACTCTACCAAGGGGCATTAAAACCGTCTTGTTAAGCTACCGTGACCTCCACGTCTCTTCCAAGGGGCTTTAACACAGTCTTGTTAAACCACTCTGAAATCCACAGCTCTTCCAAGGGGCATTAAAAATGCCTTGTTTCGCTACTGTGACCTCCATGTCTCTTCAAAGGGGCATTAAAAACATCTTCTTAAGCCACTCCGAACTCCACAGCTCTTCCAAGGGGCATTGAAATGTTGTTTTTAATTACCTCTAACCTCCACGACTCTTCCAACGGGCATTGCATTTCCTCCTAATTTTAGTCAGCTTTTGCTTTTCAATGCAAAGGCGAAAACTAAGAGAGACACACTCCCCAATAATGGGTAGAAGGTTTTTAGTACGCTGTAATCCACGTCTGTTTCAAGGGGCTTTGCAGTTCCTCATAATTTTTGGAAAGCCTTCCATTCACTGCTTAGGCCAACAGTGCACAGGAGACCCAGTTGCTATAAATGGAAAAAAAGGTTTAGTTAAGGCCCTCTGACCTCCATGTCATTTCCAAGGGGCATTGGAGTGCCTCAAAATTTTTGGTAGGCATTGCACTCACTGTATGCCCTATAACTGTGTAGCCGAACCGCTCCTTTTGTTACAGAAACATATCCTACAAGACATATGTGGTTGACTGGCCTGATATTGATGTGAATGGTCCCTGTTCCTCCTGCTCTTTCTCCTTTGCCACTACCTCATCCATCATTTATCACCTGAAGCTTTGTTTTAACGGGAGTCATAGAACTTGGATAGTAGCAGGAAAACATCCAGCAATCCCCGGAGGAGGTAGGATATACGTCAAAACGCTGACCACCTCAGGCCTAGCCGCTACTGCATGCATGCGCTTGCATTCCTTGAAAACAAAGCAGATGCGAACTTCTATCATCCTCATCATGCTCTTCACCTTGGCACTCTCAACTCCCCTGATGGAGAAGCCAAGGACCACCGGAGGAGTCTGGTTCTCTGGTGGGCTCGTCCAATGCTGCCCTAAAGCAGGCCAGTCTAAGAAAAGTGTGTGGGTCGGTAACAGGACACCCGGCCGCCCCCATGCGGCTGGGGACCGTGTGTGGACACCCGGCCGCGGGGCGGCTGGGGACCGAGTGTGGACACCCGGCCGCTCCCTGGCGGCTAGGGACCGAGCGTGGACACCCGGCCGCCGGGCGGCTGGGGACTGAGTATGGATAAAAGGGCCGCCGACGCAGCCATGACATGGTGGCCGGCGTCTGCCTCCACATGCCTAAAAGGCCCAATTTCAAGTGCAGGCACGCTAGCAGTATGGTATTGCAGCCTGAGGTTGGGTGGGTGGCAGGTTGCACACTTATGCTTGCATTCCAACAAAGCAAAGCAGATGCTAACTTCTATCATCATCATGCTCCTCACCTTGGCACTCTCAACTCCCCTGATGGAGAAGCCAGGGCCCACCGGAGGAGTCTGGTTCTCTGGTGGGCTCGTCCAATGCTGCCCTAAAGTAGGCCGGGCTAAGAAAAGTCTGTGGGGATGTTCCGCAGAGAAATCGGGGCGGCTGGGGACCGTTTATGGACACCCGGCCGCCCCCCGGCGGCTGGGGACCGAGCGTGGACACCCGGCCGCCGGGCGGCTGGGGACTGAATATGGATACCTCGCTGCCGAAGCAGCCATGAGGTAGTGGCCAGCTTCGGCCTCCTCAAAACTAAAAGGCCCCATTTCAAGTGCAAGCTAGCAGTATGGTATTGCAGCCTGGGGGTGGGTGGGTGGTTGGCTGCATATTTGCGCTTGCATTGCAAGGAATGGGGGAGGTACAATTGATCACTGCCCTGGGACAAGGACTTGCACGGGGATAGTTGAAAGGATCACTTCTGATGGGCACACTTTTAGGCAGTGACCTGGGAGTCAGAGATGCTTCCAGGGGTCTTCCCCATGCTGTCCCCATGTCTTTTCAGCACTGTATGAATGTGTCACACAACACATGGCCAGATAAGGTTGTAAAATGTTAAAATGACATTTCCCGGTGAATGCATTTGTCACAGTTGAAAGCAATACAAAAGTGCAAAAACGCATAAAGCATGCTTCTTGTGAACATAGCCCAAGGTGTGGAGGAGTATTTTTGTTTTTGGTTATTTATTTTACCTTATACGCAAGTCTTTACCCTGGAAAAGAAATTTCTTAACATTTTTCAAAGGAAAAAAGTTTCACTTTCGTTTTTGAACCTTTTATTATGAGCCTGTAAAAGTGGCTTAATACCTCTGAACATGTTGTTGACAACAGTGACCTGGGGGTCAGAAATGCTTCCTGGGGCGATCCCCATGCTGTCCCCATGTCATTTGAGCACTGTCACTATCGTTTTGGGCACTTTTTAGGCTTTCTTCAGACTGCCGGGGGTGCCGCTGCAAAAATGCTCGGGTCTCCCATAGACTAACATTGGGCTCGTTGCTCGGGTCGAGCACCCGAGTATCACGGAGAGCTCGGGCCGAGCTTCGAGCACCCGAGCATTTTAGTGCTCGCTCAACACTAGTGGTGACAAACTCCCTTTAAGGGAGTGGTTTTACCATTTTTTTTAATCTAAATGTGGAGGGCGATATCGTATGTGGGCTGGTGGGGTCTGAGTGACGGGGCTGATTTTTAGTTCCATTGCGTCCCTATAATGTACCAAGTGTCATCTTTATGTGCTTCCTGCCTGAGCGATAAAATGTTGCAAAATTATATAAGCATAAATATACAAACCTGGCACTAGTAAACTTTTTTACCAAAATGTATCATCTATAATGTACTGACTCGACCAAAATAGTGTATGCCACTGATATCTTATAACATAGAAAATACTGCACTTTAAAATCTGGTGCACGCTTCCCAACCTGAAAACGAATGGACTTGTGAATATGTACAAAAAATGTCATCCGGATGTTTCAGAAATAATAAAGGAAATTTCTAAGACTGGCGTTTCAAAACAAAATGCATTGGAATAAAATGCAGCAAAGTTAGTAAAAGGTTCACGCTTCAAAATAAATTTTCTACTTCTTTGTGTTGCTGTGTAGCAAGATTTCAAGTATTTAAATTAGAATTGACACAAATTTTCAGGTAAATTATTGTAAATGTGATGGATCACTAGTGGCTCCCCTTCTTTTACCTCACTTCTCAAGGTACTAGAGGATTTAAAAAGTTCCAAATTTTGTCACAAATAAGACATGCACGAACTTACACAATTTTCAAATTAATGAGAAGATTTAACCCCTTCCTTGCGAGGCTTTCCTTTTTCTTTTTCATTTTTCTTCCCGACTTTCCAAGAGCCATATCTTTTTTATTTTTTCATCCACATAACCGTTTGAAGGCTTGTTTTTTGTGCAACAAGTTGTAGTTTTGAATGGCACTAAATATTTTATCAAGTGATGCACTGGAAAGTGGGAATAAAAATTCCAAGTGTGTTGAAATTGCAAAAACAGTGCAATTCCACAATTGTTTTGGGTTTGTTTATTTACCATTTCACTATACGGTCAGTACAATTATGCAGATACCAGTGGTATTAAGTGGTGAAAAAAAAATTGGGGAATTTGTAAAAAAAAAAATTACTTTTGTCAGTTGTCACCATTTTCTGAGATCCGTAACGTTTTCAATTTTCAAGATGAGGGGCTGTGTCAGGGCTTACTTTTTTACGCCCTCAGCTCATGTTTTCACTGATACCATTTTGGGGTACATACAATGTTTTGATTGCCTTTTATTTCATTTTATTGCAATGTTGCTGCAGCCAAAAATATGTAATTCTGGCGTTTTGATTTTTTTTCTTGTTATCCCTTGGATTAATTTATTTTATATTTTGATAGATCAAACTTTTACAAACACAACGATACCAAATATTTGTATTTTTTAATGTTTTCTTTTTAATGGGGCAAAAGGAGTGGATTTGAACTTTTGTGTTTTTCATATTTTTAAAAACATTTTTTCACTTTTTAGTGTATTTATTAGCCCCCTTAGGGAACTTGAAGCTTTGATCATCTGACTTTTGTACTATACATAGTAATGCTATGTATAGCTGAATAGCACAATCTCCTATGGAAGACAGCTAAATGCTGGCTTTCACAGGAGTATCGCAATGACAGGCAACCCACAATCACAACACAGGTGTGCTGATGGGTGCATGGAATGACGCACTCCTCCGGCGCATGTTAAATGCCACTGTCAGACATTGACTGTAGAGGCAGATGATGGCTGAATAACACAGCCATTTTCGGCAGGGAAAGATTTGTTTTTTTAATTTCACCTCCAATCATGGAGTTGAAAGGCCTTCAACTTTTCCCAATACTATTAGTATTGTGGACAACATCTGGCCTCATAAAATCTTATATTTTTCGATACCTCAGATCTATACTGCCATCAGGTAAGAGGAATACAATGTTCTCAGATATTTATGAATTTGGGTACGATATGGTTATAATAGAAAATAATGTAAAATTCACAACATTTTGTATTTTTTGCAGTCTCGTGGGAATGTACTTCCCCAGATCACCATTCATTATAATAACTCTGGTTGTCTGTGCGATACTATGTAAGTAGAACTGAATGTCATATACATAGGTACTTTTTTGGGGGGTGGGGAAGGGGGGTCGTGCCCCTATTCTTTCTCCCTGTTAGATGTGATGATATGTGTTCTTACATGTTCTCCTTTATGGCTCATGTTTGGGGTCTGAACTGATCATTTTTGTTCTTTGTTTTAGCTTCTATCATGGCAATAATGCTATACATGTTCCAGACTCTCCATCCAGACATGAAGGGTTCCAACAGCAACACCTGGTACCAGCGCACCCTCCTAGCCATCAGACTTACCGCCTGCCTCGGGCTGACCATCACTGCCCTATCTCTGGTTAGAAAATAATAAAAACATCTTAAAAACAGTTATTTAATGTAAAGAATCAGATGTTAGGTAAAATGTTTGCTCTGGATTGGATTGCATCTTAGGGACCATTCAATTCAAATTTCCTGGCAAAAACTACGTGATTTGGTGAATTTGAATCTACCAAGATCTGCTAACCACTAATAATAAAAATGATAAGAATAATAATTTGTTGCCATGGTAACCAATCAGATAGCAGCATTCCAGTGACATTTAAAACCTGAATGATTACCACGGTAGTTATAGGGGTGCAGAGTTTTAACCCCTTCCCAAAGTGAGACATATATATAGTCTCTGCAGTGTGAATGTGTTTGTGTCAGCTGAATAAGTGTGTAACAGAGCTGGGCGAGTGTAAAGCAGAGCTGACTGTATAGCAGGGCTGAGTGAGTGTATAGCAGAGCTGAGTGAGTGTATAGCAGAGCTGACTGAGTGTATGGCAGAGCTGAGTATGTGTGAATCAAAGCTAATTGAGGGTATGGCAGAGCTGAATAAGTGTGTAGCAGGGCTGAGTGAGTGTATAGCAGAGCAGAATGAGTGTATAGCAGAGTTGAGTGTGTGTCAATCAAAGGTGATTGAGTGTATGGGAGAGCTGAGTGTATAGCAGAGATGAGTGAGAATATAGCAGAGATGAGTGTGAATATAGCACAGCTGTGTGTGTTTGATAGTGTATACTGTTGGGGCATTATACTTTGTAGGGGACATCATACTGTGTGATGGGGGTTCAATGGGGGCATCATACATTGTGATGGATTTATAGAGCATCATATTGAGTGCAGGGGTTTGTGAGGGCATCCTACTGTGAGAAGGGGGAGTTATGTGGGGGCATCATACAGTGTGATCGGCACTATGGTGGCATTATATTATGTGTGGGTGACTAAGGTGGTATCTTGCTGTATAGGGAGCCCTGTGGGGACCATACAAGTGGTACAATACTGTATTGGAATCCTAATGGGCCTCACTAGGTGTAATTTTCTCTGTGGTTACATATAAAGGAGTGAGCACGGTTATGATACTGGCTTAGTGTAAAGTAACAAAAATCTTGTTTTTAAAAGTTGGTGTATGTGGTTTATCCCTCTAAATGCTTCCAGAATTGTGGGTTGCTGATGGGTCGCAATGGAAGAAACAGATTGCTGCCATTTTTGTCGTCCTGTGAAGCCCTCAGGCTTATGTTTGATTTTCTTTTAATCCAACATACTGTGTTTATTTTGCAGCCGACATCACTACAGCAGATTAACATACCGGCTTTGGCCCTAACATTTTAGTTCGGAGCCATTTACATCTTATTCCAAGCCATATGCTTGTTAAATACGGCATCAGACTGGCAATGGCGATAACTTTCAGCATCCCGTTACTGATATGTATCCTTTTCATATGATGCACCTGCACAATGGTTTTCATAATCATTAGCCACATACCTGTCGTGTCCTCCATCAGGGTAAATGCTCACATAATAGAAATGCTGCAGGATACTGTGGGTCCAAAGCATAACCTATTGCAGGGGTGGACAATTCATTTTCCCAAGGAGCCACATGAGAATCCATGACTGTTGTGGAGGTCTCACACGCTGATTGGTGGAGGAGGGGTCGGCGGCCCCTTCCTCCACCAAATTATTCACCGCTGTCTGTGACGCGCCCCCTGGGCCAGTGTTGTTTGGGGGATACCCGGAGCCGGATCAGATGGGGGTTGTAGTCTCCGAGTGGCGGTGACCCGGTCCGTGCCCAGGGTGTCAAGCTCAGTGTGTGGCAGTCCTACAGATGTTACTGGATGTTCTTTAGTGTCGACTACGCCACCCGTTGATTTGCGGTCACTACGGCCGCCGCTGCAGCAGGGTCCACTGAGGCTGGTGGTGTGTGTGCAGCTCAGGTAGTATAACCCCCAACGGGAGGGGTATAGCCTCAGGGGGTCAGTTGCAGAGGATGGTGGTTGTGGAGGTGCAGTGAGGATGGTAATGAGACTCAGAGTCGGGCTGTGCAGTTCAGGGTTTTTACTTACTGCTTTTGTTTGGTCACTCCGGCCTTGAGTGACCGCCCGAGCCGTGCTGCGTCCACCAGGTCCTGGACTCGGCCAACCCCCAGGTGATTCTGGAGCGTGTTCCTGAGCTCCCTTTCTGACTTGTCCTTCTCTCTGGCCTTCCCCACCAGGGATCCACCTAAGTTCGGCTCCCTCGGGCCTCTTGTTGGTAAAACCCTTGTCTCTGGGTTCCCTGACCCTATTCTTGGTTTGCCTTCCGGGTGGATTTAGTGGGTGGTCGTGGCAGATCCTGCCCACGACCTCCGGTCTCTGGCTAAGGATTAGGGCCCTCCACCAGCTTGGGATCCGGTACCCTTGTGCCAACTCTTCACCCTCTGGTCTAATTTTGGGTTCTTGGAGTTCCCTCTTCTCCCCCTCTGGGTCCTTCTTTCTCCTCTCTCTCTCTCTTGGCCTTGGAGCTGCTCTTCTCCTCTGCTCTCTTCCTCTGACTCTGCAAAAAGACCCTGATCTAAGATGGTTCCCACCTTATATACTCCCTCTATGTGTGAGCTCAGGTGACCAGCACCCAATGAGCTCCTAGCATTACCCAGACTGCTCCCCCTATCTGCCCCTACACTACTGGGATGTTCCACCCCCCCTCCCACTCCAGCCAGGGACAGACACTGTCGTACCTGCACATTTCTCTAGTGGGAGTACCATTGGTCTGTCCCCCGGAAATGGGATGTGTGTAGTGCATGCAGCCTACTGAGCTCAGTTCCACACTCCATCCTTACCCGGGAGTGGAATACCACACCTCTGGCTTGAGGTGTAATACCCCTGTAGCAGCCGAATCCTCAGGGTGCTACATTCCCCCCTGGTAAATCACAGCACGTCCTCGGGCTGTAAGATAATAAAAACATCAAAACATACAATTTTTTTTTTTTCATAAAACATCAACATATAAAACATTATATATATATATTAGCAGCAATAAAACTTTTCATATAAATAACATTCTTGTAAACATTCCTGTCTCTGGTTCCTCCGGTCACGGTGCAACTTGTGACCGGGTAAAGTGCGACAGTCTCTTGAAGAAAAATGGTTTTCCCATAAAACCAGTAGGGGGCGCTTTAGGAAGCGCAACTATATACAAAGGGGATATGGCCGCTCTCAGTCCTCGGCCAGGTATTAGGAACTAGGGACACACGGGCATCAGTTCACACTTTGTCCCAACGGGGAACATATTTTAAATAAGTAACAGTTCTTGGTACCCCGACGGGCAACTTTATACAGTCTCTCTCTACCGTACTTCAACGACGGCGTCCTCCTGCTCTTTCTTGTTGGTTGGTTTCAGTTTCAGACCCGTCCGGGTCCTCTTGCTCCTCCTCACACCGCAGCTCCTCCTCCGTCAGGCGATGTACATGGAGGGCGTAGGGTCCTTTGGCACACTTGTGCCGGGTGAAGGTGACCTCGTCCCCTACATACAGGTCACGACCTCTGTGTCCCTCCGGCAGATGGCTTTCTACGTCTCTGCGGGTCACAAAGACGTCGCCGGGGGTATGATGGTCTCTAATGAAGCCCCACCCATGCTGCATGTTGAATTTTATCACAGTCCCGGTGGAAGGGGGACCATGAGCTGCACGGGGATTCCTCCTGGTCCGGCTCTTCTGCTCCGCGCTCCTTATTTGCATTTGCTGTTCCCGGACCCGCCTCTCTCTCCGCTCCCTCTCGAAGACCTCGAGCTGTTGTCGGCAGCACTCTGCACGCTCCGCTGCAGCCGCCCGAGTCTCCTGAGTGAACCCCATGAGGTCTTCTCCGGTGGGGTCCCACTCGAACTGGGTCTCCTCCATCGGGGGCGGGGTCCTCTTTACGGGCTTCGGAGCCGGAATCAGGGGCTCGCACATGGGCCTTGCTCTTTGGAGTTCCAGCTGAATGTACTCCTCGGGCCATACAAAGGGCTGCCCATCCGGGCACGTATGCTGGGCGAACAGGTTTTCACCCAGGTGCGGCACTCTTGATGTTATGGGCGCAGTGGTGGTAGTGGCGCCCGGGTTGACCAGGCCCTGCGACCAGGCTTGGGGCACCCTAAAGGCAAAGGGCACCGTAAGAACGGCGGCGCCCTGGGTTACTCGGCCCTGCGACCAGGCCGGTGGCTCCGCGGAGGTAGGGGGCGCTGTTGGAATTGCGGCGCCCGGGGGCACTAGACCTTGCGACCAGGCCGATGGTATTTCCTGCTTCGCCGCGCTCAGGGTTGAGGCGCGTGACGTCACAGGGGTCGCGGCCGCGGCTTCTACTTGAGGCCTAGTCTGGAGCGGTGACGGTGCAGCGACGGGCACGGCAGGGGGAATTTCGGGCTCTGCGACGGGGAGCTGGGGCAGGCATGCGGTTTCCCGGCTCGGGGTAGAGACGTCCCCTTTACCTGCCTCCGTCCGTTCAGCTCCCTTCTCGGCGCCGTCTCCGGCCTTGATTCCTCCTGCACCATCCTCAGAGGCGGTCTGTCTCCTCGTCTCGGGTGGCGTGCTCCGCTGACGGGTTTCGGTCTGCTGGGCCATCTCTCGGCTCCACTCCGCCAACGTCTCCCGCTGCACCTGGGCCATCCTCCGTGCGAGGCCCTCCAGCGCGGTCTGTGCACACTCCCGATCTCGGGGGAGCTGTGCCAGGATCTCCACTAAGCCTAGTGGGGTTGTGGCTTGTAGCAGGCTCCTGACCACTGGGTCGGTGCTGCCTGTCTCTCCCTCCATCTCCGGGTGTGTTCTCTCCATACTCCTCGCTAGACTTCTTGTCTCCGGGTGCGCTCTCTCCAGACTGCTCCAGGCGGCACCCATCTTCGCTCTTTTGTTCTGAGTCCTCCCACTTCGAGGGCGGTCCCGGGGCAACTTGGTGATTGTCAGCTCCAGGGGCAGTTCCTTCACGCTGATGGACACTTCCAGCATCACAGTCTCTGTTGGTGGGGGCGGTTTCCGCTTTTGGCGCCACTCTTCGACCTGGCCCACGATGGGAGGCGGCCTCTTGCCATCCTCTGGCACGCCCATAATGGCGTCCGCTCTTCCAAGGCGGGAAATCTTTGGAAATGGCGGGAATCGTCTCCCAGTGGCGGGAAACTCTGCAGATGGCGGGAAAAAGCTGCAAATGGCGGACAACCGGCGGGAAACGACCTGTGATGGGGTCCGTTGGCGGGGACCCTCCGGAACCGGCGGGAGACTTCTTTTTGAGGTAACGGTGAACTTTTCTTCAGGCACGCAGTACCCGGTTGTTGCGGGCACGTAATCCTGCCGACTACGCCAAAGTTGACGCGCCCCCTGGGCCATTGTTGTTTGGGGGATACCCGGAGCCGGATCAGATGGGGGTTGTAGTCTCCGAGTGGCGGTGACCCGGTCCGTGCCCAGGGTGTCAAGCTCAGTGTGTGGCAGTCCTACAGATGTTACTGGATGTTCTTTAGTGTCGACTACGCCACCCGTTGATTTGCGGTCACTACGGCCGCCGCTGCAGCAGGGTCCGCTGAGGCTGGTGGTGTGTGTGCAGCTCAGGTAGTATAACCCCCAACGGGAGGGGTATAGCCTCAGGGGGTCAGTTGCAGAGGATGGTGGTTGTGGAGGTGCAGTGAGGATGGTAATGAGACTCAGAGTCGGGCTGTGCAGTTCAGGGTTTTTACTTACTGCTTTTGTTTGGTCACTCCGGCCTTGAGTGACCGCCCGAGCCGTGCTGCGTCCACCAGGTCCTGGACTCCGCCAACCCCCAGGTGATTCTGGAGCGTGTTCCTGAGCTCCCTTTCTGACTTGTCCTTCTCTCTGGCCTTCCCCACCAGGGATCCACCTAAGTCCGGCTCCCTCGGGCCTCTTGTTGGTAAAACCCTTGTCTCTGGGTTCCCTGACCCTATTCTTGGTTTGCCTTCCGGGTGGATTTAGTGGGTGGTCGTGGCAGATCCTGCCCACGACCTCCGGTCTCTGGCTAAGGATTAGGGCCCTCCACCAGCTTGGGATCCGGTACCCTTGTGCCAACTCTTCACCCTCTGGTCTAATTTTGGGTTCTTGGAGTTCCCTCTTCTCCCCCTCTGGGTCCTTCTTTCTCCTCTCTCTCTCTCTTGGCCTTGGAGCTGCTCTTCTCCTCTGCTCTCTTCCTCTGACTCTGCAAAAAGACCCTGATCTAAGATGGTTCCCACCTT
Source organism: Phyllobates terribilis (assembly GCF_046119375.1). Classification (NCBI taxonomy): domain Eukaryota; kingdom Metazoa; phylum Chordata; class Amphibia; order Anura; family Dendrobatidae; genus Phyllobates; species Phyllobates terribilis. The sequence goes on along the minus strand of NW_027362768.1, from coordinate 84,901,449 downwards.
ATATACTCCCTCTATGTGTGAGCTCAGGTGACCAGCACCCAATGAGCTCCTAGCATTACCCAGACTGCTCCCCTTATCTGCCCCTACACTACTGGGATGTTCCACCCCCCCTCCCACTCCAGCCAGGGACAGACACTGTCGTACCTGCACATTTCTCTAGTGGGAGTACCATTGGTCTGTCCCCCGGAAATGGGATGTGTGTAGTGCATGCAGCCTACTGAGCTCAGTTCCACACTCCATCCTTACCCGGGAGTGGAATACCACACCTCTGGCTTGAGGTGTAATACCCCTGTAGCAGCCGAATCCTCAGGGTGCTACATTTGTATACTGAGGATGCAGATAGCGGTGACAGAGACAGCGGCCGTCGGGGGCCATTGTTTCGGCCCTGAGACTGTCTTGGTCCGTGGGCTGCACTAGAACCGCCAGAGGACCGGATGTGGCTCGCAGGCCGTACTTTGCCCAGGTTTGCCCTCTTTGGGAAATGTATCGCTCTTGATACTCCAGGTTTTTTATATTTACCAAAAAATACACATTATACAATATTTTGAGTTTCAATATCTAACCACTTGTGGCACGTTTCATGATAGTGGGTGGGGCACATAGTGCGGGAGCGAGGGTGGCTGGCGGGATCTGGACAATCCCGGAGTGTCTACAGTTAGTGGTCATCATCTACCAGCTGCATTTCTACAGATATTCATCTTTGTGTATTAGACATTTGCACAGTTGCCAATAGCCCCGAATTTGCCAAAATTGTCACAATTTTTAGGATACAAAATTAGGCTATCTTATGCTAATATGGGTGGGGTTTACATGGGAGGACCCACCGATTTGTGCCCATACTTACCATAGTGTTGGTAAGTATGGCTATGCCAAGATCATTTGTGATCCGACACTAGTGATCTTCTGAGTAGCATTAGGTTTAGTTTAGTTATTAGAAAAAGCTCTATATTTATAGAATGATGTTACTTTTCCTTTATACACCCACATTCAGTTTATACCAACTTTCTGCTGCTACTATTCTCAGTATGCAATAGCCTCAGATGCTTGGTGGTAAGTTTATTTTACTATTCACACGTAATCTATATGTGTCTTGTACAGAATGTTTTGTATCTAATTTGTGTGACACTGTTTAGTAACTGCCCGCCGCCACTAGGAGGAGCTCTCTGCAGTCCAATTTTTACAGCTCCCCATATATGCAGTTAGCGCCCCCTGGTGGTGGCTGCAGGTTGCCACTATTTTTTCGCTCATGAAGTTAATAAAACAGATCTTACCAATATAGATATAATAAAAAAAAATTAAGTCATTCCCCTAAAACCATTGTAAAGTGTCTACATTTGTTCCATCCTGCAACCAATAACAGGAATAGCTATAAAGTCCTAAATGTAACTATATCTACTTTATTTATAATTTTAGATCTTTGATCAAGTTGCAAAATATGCATGGTGCATCACCTTTGGATGTTTCAAACTGTATGTATTAACTAACATTCTGCAAGGTGTTTCAGGTTAGTACTCATGTTAATATAGATAACGTATAGTCACCATTAAAAAGGCCTTATGGAATTATTTCCACTATAGCAAAAAAGTCATTCTTATGTCCCATTCGCAATATTTACCAACGTTCATACGATTAAAATCAATTCATGTCCCCCTTTATTTGCGGTATGCATTGAACCACTAGCAGCAGCTGTTCACATTAATCCAAATATAGAGGGGGTGACAGTGAGAGACAAGATCTTTAAGATCTCATTGTTTGCAGATGATGTTTTATTAACACTCACCAAACCACTCACTACACTACCCAATCTGCTTTTGACCCTGAAGGAGTATGGCCATCTTTCAGGGTACAAGATCAATGCCTCTAAGACAGAGGCCCTCCTGCTGAACATCCCTTTGGGCATAGTGGATCATCTTAACTTAAACTATAAATTTCGTTGGAAGGATGAAGCAATCAAATACTTAGGGGTTAATTTCTCTGCTTCTTATAATACATTGTACTCATCTAAATTGCCCCATTTATTTAGGGAACTGAAAGGTTCATTAACCAAATGGAAGACATTAACAATTTCTCTAATGGGAAGAATACCAGCAATTAATATGCCCCTACTTCCTAAATTAATGTACTTTTTCGAAACCCTCCCAGTCAAGTCCCCTTGAGTGAACTTAAATCCCTACAGGTGAGTTTAACCGCTTCCAGACCGCCCACTGTACATAAACGTCGGCGCTGCCTGGGCTCTGTGCAGCACCGACGTTTATGAACGGTTTGTGGTCCTGCAGCCCTCAGGACCCCCCAGGGTCCTGCAAGCCCTGCTGGTGCGGTGCAGAGTGACAGCTCTGACAGGGGACATCATTGGATCAGGTCCCAATGATGTTAACCCTTTGCTATCTTCTATATGCCGCGATCTATAGTGATCGCGGCATTTAGAAGATAGTGAGAGGGGCATCCACTTACCTCTCCGACGGCCCCCTGATGTCTTCCAGGACCTGCCATTGTCATGGCAGCCGGAGGTCACATGACCGCCTCCGGATCTGCCATATATGGTGTCCTGCTAGGCTCAGCCTGCAGCTGAAGTCTAGCAGGAGACAGACAGTGTGAAACTGTCAGCAAAGTTCTCATGCAATGCAATACATGTCTATTGCATTGCATGAGAACAGTGATTAGAAAAATAAAAATTAATGTCCCATACAGGGACTAAGTAAAAATGTAAAAAAAAGTCTAAAAAATGTTTTCAAACTGTTAAAAAAATCACAAAATAAATAAAAATAAATAAATAAAGTATGAAACCAATAAATCCGTATATTTATGCAAAAACAAAAAAAGTACACATATTTGGTATCGCCGCGTCCGAAACAACCCGATCTATAAAACTGTCACACTAATTAACTCCTTCTGTGCATACCGTAATAAAAATAAATAAAAAACAGAGCAAAAAACTATGCTTTTTCATCATATCGCCAAACAAAAAGTGGAAAAAAATGCGATCAAGAAGCAAAATGGAAATAAAAATGGTACCGCTGAAAACGTCATCTTGTTCCGCAAAAAAAAAGCCGCCATACAGCTCCATCAGCTGAAAAATCAAAAAGTTATAGCTCTCAGAATAAAGCGCCAAAACATAAAAAAAATATACAGTAAGTATAGTATCGCTGTAAACGTACTGACCCGAAGAATAATGCTGCCTTATGACTTTTACCACACGCAGAACGGCATAAAAAAAAACCTCAAAAAACAATTCCTGAATTGTTGGTTTTTGTTAATTATACCTCCCAAAAAACCGAATAGAAAGCGATCAAAAAATGTCACGTACCCAAAAATAGTACCAATAAAAATGTCAACTCGTCCCGCAAAAAACAATGCCGTCACATGACTCTGTCGGCCGAAATATGGAAAAATTATAGCTCTCAAAATATGGCGATGCAAAAACTAGATTTTGCAAAAAAAAAGCATCTTTTAGTGTGTGACAGCTGTCAGTCATAAAAACCCGATATAAATCTGGTAACGCTGTAATCGCACCGACCCGAAGAATAAAGTAATCTCATCACTTATACCGCACGAGGAACGGCGTAAAAAATAAATAAAACAAATTCTTAACCTGCTACTGATTTCTTTATTATGTCTCCCAAAGATCGCAGTAAGGCTCTGCTCACATTTATCCTGCGCTCTGCGCTGAGCACTTACATCAGAGTTTCCGTGTAAATCTCTGAAATACGTGATTCAGACGGAACCCATGACGGAAGATTCCCTGTAATGAGGCAGATATAGGCCACTGTGGATGCCATCTGGCCTGTGATCCCACAGTGTCATTTGTTTTAGGCGTGCATAAAAGTGCGGTTGGTCACAGTTTTGTGCACTTCTGAAAAAAAGGACACTGCTAAACAGAGGCCAGACGAAGTCCAGAGTAACTCTGCTGCCTCATTACAGTGAATGGATCCCACAGGGGTTTTATCTGAATTACATCACTTGGAAATTTAGATGGAAACCCCGATGTAAGTGCTCAGCCTAGAACGCCGGATAAATGTTACGTAAAATGTTCCCAATAAAAGCTTCAACTCAGTCCTCAAAAAAGCTAGTCCCTACTCAGGTCCGTCATCTGTTAAAAATATGAGGGACTTCCAAGTTACTGGTAGCAGAAAGGCTCTGGAAAAGCGAAATGGCCCTTGCCTCCCAAAAGAAATTCAGAAAATTTTGTGCTCCCAAATCCAAATGCCTTTTCTACAATAATTTGTTCTCCAATTGTCAAATAGCGCTCCTTCCCTCCCAGATCTCGCCGTATGGCTAAGCGGTACGATACAGCCACATATGGGGTATTGCCACTTTAGAAGAAATTGTGTGATACATTTCGGCACCATTTTTACCCATTGCCCTGTGTGAAAATGTAAAATCTGAGAGTAAAACATTTTTTATGGTAAAAATATAATTATGTTTTCTTCACTGCCCAATGGTATAAATTTAAAAATTAAAAAATACTCACTACTTCCCTAGATGAATTCCTTGAGAGGTGTAGTTTACAAAATGGGGTCACTTGTGGGGGTTTCTGCTGTTTCGGCATGTCAGCGACTCTTCAAATGTGACATGGTGTCTCCAACCTATCCCAGCCAACATAGCGCTCCTTTCTCTTCCAAACCCTGCCGTACACCAAAGCAGTGGTTTTCCCACACATATGGGGTATCGGCGTACTCAGGAGAAATTGCACAACAAATTTCATGGTGCAATTTCACCTGTTATCCTTATGATAATGCAAAATTAGGGGATGAAAAAAAATTTTTGTGGGAAGAATGTGAAAATTGTATTTTTACGGCTCAATATTAGAAGCTTCTGTGAAGCACCTGGGGGTGCAAGGTGCTCACCACACATCTAGATAAGTTCCCTAAGTGGTCCAGTTTCCAAAATGGTGTCACTTGTGGGGGGTTTCCACTGTTTAGCCACATCAGGGGCTCCCCAAATGCAACATGGCGTCCGCTAATTATTCAAACAAATTTTACATTCAAAAAGTCTAATGGCGCTCCTTCCCTTCCGAACCCTGCCATGCGCCCAAACAGTGGTTTTCCTCCACATATGAGGTATCAGCGTGTTCAAGAGAAATTGCACAACAAATTTCATGGTGCAATTTATCCTATTACCCTTATGATAATGCAAAATTAAGGGATGAAAAACGTTTTTGTGGGAAAAATGTGAAAATTTTATTTTTACAGCTCAACATTATAAACTTCTGTGAAGCACCTTGGGGTTCAAGGTGCTCACCACACATCTAGATAAGTTCCCTAAGGGGTCTAGTTTCCAAAATGGTGTCACTTGTGGGGGGTTTCCACTGTTTAGGCACATCAGGAGCTCTCCAAACGCAACATGGCGTCTGCTAATTATTCAAACAAATTTTACATTCAAAAAGTCTAATGGCGCTCCTTCCCTTCCGAACCCTGCAGTGCACCCAAACAGTGTTTTTACCTCACATATGGGGTATCAGCGCGCTCATGAGAAATTGTGTATTCCATTTTTTCCTGTTACCCCTGTGAAAATAAAAAAATTGGGTCTAAAGTAACATTTTTGTGAATAAAAGTTAAATGTTCATTGTTTTCTTCCACATTCCAAAAATTCCCATGAAACACCTGAAGGGTTAATAAACTTCTTGAATGTGGTTTTGAGCACCTTGAGGGGTGCAGTTTTTAGAATGGTGTCACTTTTCGGTATTTTCTGTCATAAAGGCCCCTCAAAGTCACTTCAAATAAGATGTGGTCCCTAAAAAAATGTTTTTGTAAATTTTGTTGGAAAAATGAGAAATCGCTGGTCAACTTTTAACTCTTATAGCTTCCTAACAAAAAAAAATTTTGGTTCCAAAATTGTGCTGATGTAAATTAGACATGTGGGAAATTTTATTTATTAACTATTTTGTGTGACATATCTCTCTGATTTAAGGGCATGAAAATTTAAAGTTTGAAAATTGCTAAATTTTCAAAATTTTCACCAAATTTTTGATTTTTTCCCAAATAAACGCAAGTGATATCGAAGAAATTTTACCACTATCATGAAGTACAATATGTCATGAAAAAACAATCTCAGAATCAGGGGAATCTGTTGAAGCGTTCCAGAGTAATTACTTCATAAAGTGACAGTGGTCAGAATTGTAAAAATTGGCCTGGTCACGAAGGCAAAAACAGGCTCCGGCGCGAAGTGGTTAATGACATTTATTTGGAGTGAGAAATGTCATAGAATACTGAAACAAATTCTGATTACCCATAAGCAACATGGTGGCCTGTCTCTTCACAATTTTACAAAATATTATTGGGCTGCCCACTTAAGAATAATCCTTTCTTGGGCCTCACTCTGGCCATATAACAAATGGATGGAGATAGAGAAACTGTGGATAGCACCTGTTCACCCGAACTCATTACAATCGACGTCTCACCCCATCACACTACCAGCCCCACTCTTAGGTCCAATCCAGTTCACAAGAGATATTTGGATAATTTGCAGGAAATGTTTTGGTCTATCCTCCCCAAACTCACCAATGGTCTCCTTCATTTTCCAACCCTTACTACCCAATAGTTCAGATCCGGTGATGATCCACCCCTGGATTTCTGCAGGTTTCTTCTGATATGCGGATATCGTGGATAGGAATACATTGGAAATTTTAACATTTGACCATATCAAATCCAAATGCTCAATAACCAATCGGGATTTTTTTCAATACCTACAAATCAAACACCTTGCCTCAACCCTTTACGGTTCTTCAAAAGTCTCCAGTCCAACTGAATTTGAAATATTATGTAGGAGAAGTCCTTCAACAAGGGTCTGATTTCTAACATTTATAGTATCCTTAATGCCCCTAAAAAAATTATTTTTCAAGGCATTCCTATATGGTTAGATGGGAGAAACTGCTGAATTGAGATATCTCACCTTAATGTTGGCAGACCATTTGGAATAAGGTGGCTAAAACCTCCATATGTGCATTGTATAGGGAGACCAAGTATGTTCTGTTCTGTTATCACACTCCGGAACTTTTGCATCAATTTGATCCTCGACTTCCTACTGTCTGCTAGCATTGTGGCTCTTTAGGGGGCTCTCAGTTTCATATTTTCTTGTCTTGCGCAATGATTACGAGGTTCTGGGAATCAATCAAATCTCTTCTTCAAAAAGTACTATTTGCTGATATTCCACTGAAACCATTAACATATCTACTGAACATTACCAGTAAAGGAGTGGGTAAGAATTCTGCTAAATTGCTGCTCCATTTGTTGACAATGACCAAGATGCTTAATAGCACTTCACTGGAAGAGGAGTGCTCCCCCCACTTTTCGGGAACTGTTGAGTAGAGTCTCTGACATTAAGAGGATGGAGTACATGTCAGTCATATTGAATGATAAAGTGGATGTATTTGACTCAATTTGGGCCCCTTCGGACTATTACTGGGCACAACACAATTGCTGAGAGGTTCATATTGCCCTTCCCTTTCCTTTCCCTCCCTCGTGTTTCTGTCTTTTGTCCTTTGTCAAATAGTTTGCATGTTTATAAGATTTATTATAATGACCGGACGATTTTCCGTTATTGCGTTTTTGTTTTTTGCTCTCCTTCTTCCCAGAGCCATAACTTTTTTATTTTTCTGTCAATATTGCCTTGTGAGGGCTTACTTTTTGCAGGACAAGTTGTACTTTTGAACGACATCACTGGTTTTACCATATCGTGTACTGGAAAATGGAAAGAAATTCCAAATGTGTTAAAATTGCAAAAAAAGTGCAATTCCACAGTTATTTTTTGTTTTCTACTACGTTCACTGAATGCTAAAACTGACCTGCCATTATTATTCTCCAGGTCATTACGAGTTCGTAGATACTAAACATGTATAGGTTCTTTTTTATTTAAGTGGTGAAAAAAAATCCAAAGTTTGCTAAAAAAAAATGGTGCGATTTTCCGAGACCCGTAGCACCTCCATTTTTCGGGATCTGGGGCCGGGTGAAGGATTAATTTTTGTGCACCGAGCAGACGTTTTTATTAATACAATTTTGGGATAGATCCGATGTTTTGATCGCCTGTTATTGCATTTTATTGCAATGTTGTGGCGACCAAAAAAACGTAATTCTGGCGTTTAGAATTTTTTTCTTGTTACGTCGTTTACAGATCGGATTAATTTTTTTTAATATTGATAGATCGGGCTATTCTGAACACAGCGATACCAAACATGTTTATGTGTGTGTTTTTTTTTACTGTTTTATTTTGAATGGGACGAAAGGGGGGAGATTTAAACTTTTATAAATTTTTTTTTATATATTTTTAAAAACAATTTTTTTTTACTTTTTGCATGCTTCAGTAGTCTCCATGAGAGACTTGAAGCTGCAATTATCTAATTGCCTGCGTGTAGCAGATTTGCTCATTTGCTATGAGCGCCAACTGCTGGCAATGACAACCTCAGCAATCTGGCAGTGACAACCACAGGGGTCTCCTGCAGACGCCAGGTTGTCATGCCAACCCATCAGCGACCTGTGATCATGTGATGGGGTCGCAGATGGGTGGGGCCAATTATGCTCTTCCCGGAAGTGCTAGTTAAATGGCGCTGTCAGAGCAGCGTTTAACTAGTTAACAGCCGCAGGTGGATCGCTATTCCACTCGCGGCTGTTGCGGGCACATGTCGACTGTATAGATCAGCTGACATATGCCTGTAAAGGTTCGGGCTCAGCGCCGAAGCCTGCACCTAACGGGGGATTATGCTATGTGATATTTGTTATATTTTATACCTTAATAAAAATTATAGTTTAAAATAAAAAAAATCAACTCATGTCATTATAGATAATCTCTCTGGGGATTATCAATGCTCCTTTCACATAAAATAGAATTTGAGATTTTCTTTATCTTGAGTTTTTGCCTGGGTTTCCGATATTTAATTGAATGCATCTTTTTTTTACATTATTAAGAGTATTATGAAATAAGATCACATATCAGTTATCGAAAATTCCCTTGTTCTATAATAAGAGGTTTGTAAAGTTGTTTATGGAGGAAATATATCCTGTAAAGCAGAGGTCCCCAACCTTTTTGACTTTGAGAGCCACATTCAGATTTGAGAGAGGGTTGCGAGCCACATCCAGCTCCTGCCCCTCTCATAGTAGTGATATTAAGAACCCCCTTTACTGGTATAATGGCAGGCAAAGCTTTTCAACAGAAATCACAGCAAGGCAGTATACTAAGATCCAGGGTTTCCTACCCCCATTCAGATCTGCTCTTCTATGTGGAGCTACTCAGAAAAGTCACCATCTAGAGACCTTCTATTCACAGCTGTTTGCTAGACCTGGTGCTAATGCACCAAACTGGCAGACAGCGCGAGCCACACATCATGGGCCCACGAGCCACAGGTTGGGGACCCTGCTGTAGAGGGTTGTTTGCATGTTGTTTTGTCTTCAGAAGTGCACCATTTCCCTGTCTCATGGCTTACTGCTTGCCGGGGAGCAGTGCGCTCCTAAACATTAAGGTCACGTTCACACGTTGAGTATTTGTTGAGTTTTTTTACCCCAGTATGTGAAAGCCAAAACCAGGAGTGGAACAGTCAGAGGAAAAGTATAATAGAAACACGTCACCACTTCTGCATCTTTTACTCACTCCAGGTTTTGGCTTACAAATACGGAGGTAAAAAAAACCTCACCAAATACTCAACATGTGCACATGGCCTAACAGTTTAGATTGCTCTCCAATGCTGCTAGCACAGACAGATTTGTCTCTACAGCATATGAGAAGGACCCTGAGGCTGGCCGCATCCAGCAATCCAACCCGCTTCAGAGAAGCACTTGCAGTCACATAGATTTCCTTTGTATTGCACAGGTGGTGGAATTATCACCCTGACAAAACTAAGGAAATCCTAAATACATGAGCATAGAGTCTGCTACCACTGCACACTCCTTACCTACGTAACCGGCCACTCTGAGACTGCAGGGTAACCGATAAAATAAGCACCAAAATGTACACTGTGCAAGAAAAATCCCTCCATTCTTGAGAAAGGAGAGGATTTTTTAATAGTAGGTAAATTGCAAAGTTACCTGTTTTTACAAGTACTTTCTGATTTTAGCCATTTAAAAACTTGAGACAACCCTTTTAACCCCTTTAAAGCCCATGACCTACTAATACGCGTCTGTGCCCTGGGACTTAAGAGCCTGACCCGTATTAGTACGTCATGGCGATCGCACGCGCACACGGGCTGTGAGGGCGCGATCGCCGCCGGGTGTCAGCTGATTGTCACAGCTGACACCCGGTACTATGTGCAGGGAGCGGTTCACGCACCGCTCCCGGCATGTTAACCCCTGCAATGCTGCGATCGAAGTCAATCGCAGCATTGCGGTGGCTAAGGGGAGGTGATCGGTATACTCACCTCCTCTTCCGGCCTCCAGCGCTGTCTGCCACGGCTTCCCGGGTGTTTCCATGATGACCCGATGTCGTCATGACAACATCCGGGTCACCAGGCAGCAGGAAGATTGTTTGGTCATGCGCAGTGCATGACCAAACAATCTTCTCACTGTGCAGCGCTGACTGCCTGCATGGCACAGGGATTGTGCTCCATCCCTGTGCTATGCAGGCGATCAGAATAAAAAAAAGTGAAAGTCCCAGAGAGGGACAAAGTAAAAAAGTAAAAAAAACTTTCAGAAAGTGAAAAAAAAAATTAAAAAAAAATTGTAAAAATATTAAAAAAAATAAAAAAAATAATCCACCAAAAATAAAAATATAATGTACCCATCAATAAATATTATTATGAAAAAACAACAACCAAACAATAAAAGTACAGATATTTGGTATCGCCGCGTCCGTAACGACCTGACCTATAAAACTGTCCCACTAGTTAACCCCTTCAGTGAACACAGTAAAAAAAAAAAACGAAGCAAAAAACAATTCTTTATCATCATACCGCCAAACAAAAAATGGAATAACACGCGATCAAAAAGACGAATATAAATAAAAATGGTACCGCTGAAAACATCATCTTGTCCCACAAAAAAACAAGCTGCCATACAGCTCCATCATCCGAAAAATCAAAAAGTTATAGCTCTCAGAATAAAGCGATGCAAAAAAATAATTTTTTCTATAAAATAGCTTTTATTGTGTAAAAGCGCCAAAACATAGAAAAACTATATAAATGTGGTACCGCTGTAAATGTACTGACCCGAAGAATAAAGCTACCTTATCAATTTTACCACACGCGGAGTAGAATAAAAAAATTAAAAAAAAAACAATTCCTGAATTGTTGGCTTTTGTTTATTCTGCCTCCCAAAAGCTGGAATAGAAAGCGATCAAAAAATGTCACGTGCCTGAAAATGGCACCAATAAAAACGTCAACTCATCCCGCAAAAAACAAGCCATTACATGACTCTGTCGGCCAAAATATGGAAAAATTATAGCTCTCAAAATATGGCGATGCAAAAACTAGATTTTACAAAATATATGTCTTTTAGTGTGTGACAGCTGACAATCATAAAAACCCAATATCATTCTGGTATCTCTGTAGTCGCACCGACCCGAAGAATAAGGTCCTCTAATCACTTATGCCGCACTAGAAACGGCGTAAAAAATAAACGCTAGGGCTGGGGTTGGGGTTAGGGTTGTGCTAATGTTAGGGTTGGGGTTAGAGTTGTTTTTTTTTTTCAAGAGTAAAAAGAAAAAAAGATGACGATATGGCAACTAGTGTTGAACGCAAGTGCTCGCTACTTGAGTTTGCATCTGGTGCTCGGGTATGCATTGAGTATCGCGGGTGCTCGAGTCTCCGCCACATATACTTCGCGGGCAAAAAAAACTCGCGGTGATTGCCTGCCATGCACGAGCGATCCCCGCATGTTTTTTTTGGGGTGTCTAATAACCGGGAAACATGCGGACGGGGACTCGAGCATTTCACTTGAGCACCCGTGATACATGGTGCATACCTGAGTACCCGATGCAAACTCAAGTAGCGAGCAGTTGCACTCAAGACTAATGACAACTTATTCAACATGATGACCTAATGTCATCAAATTCTGTGTCATACCTCTGGGTTAAAAATGTTCACTATACCACTTGATAAAATCCTTGAGAGGTGTAGTTTTCAAAATGGGGTCACTTGTGGGGGGTTTCAACTATTTAGGCACATCAGGGGCTCTCCAAACGCGACATGGCGTCCGCTCTCGATTCCAGCCGATTTTGCGTTCAAAAAGTCACACAGCTCTCCTTCCCTTCTGAACTCTGCCATGCGCCCAAACACTGTATTTTCCCCACATATGGGGTATTGGCGTACTCAGGAGAAATTGCACAAAAGTTTTTGGGGTCCATTTTCTCCTCTTACCCTTGTGAAAATAAAAAAATTGGGGCTCATTTTTGCGGAAAAAGTTTGATTTTTTTATTTTCACGGCTCCATTTTATAAACTTCTGTAAAGGACTTGGGGGTTGAAGGTGCTCATCACACATCTAGATAAGTTCCCTGAGGGGTCTAGTTTCCAAAATGGTGTCACTTGTGGGGGATTTCCACTGTTTAGGCACATCAGGGGCACATCCGCTAATTACTCAAGCAAATTTTACATTCAAAAAGTCAAATGGCGCTCCTTCCCTTCCAAACCCTGCCGTGCTCCCAAACAGTGGTTTTCCCCCACATATGGGGTATCTGATAACTCAGGAGAAATTGCACAACAAACTGGATGGTGCAATTTCTCCTGTTACCCTTATGAAAATGCAAAAGTGGGGGCTGAAAAAACATTTTTGTGGGAAAAATGTGAAAATTTTATTTTTACGGCTCAATATTATAAACTTCTGTGAAGCACCTGGGGGTTCAAAGTCCTCACCCTACATCTAGATAAGTTCCCTGAGGGGTCTAGTTTGCAAAATGGTGTCACTTGTGGGGGATTTCCACTGTTTAGGCACATCAGGGGCTCCCCAAATGCAACTTGGCATCCACTAATTTTTCAAGCAAATTTTACATTCAAAAAGTCAAATGGCGCTCCTTCCCTTCCGAACCCTGCCGTGCGCCCAAACAATGGTTTTCCCCCACATATGGGGTATCTGCTTACTCAGGAGAAATTGCACAACAAACTGCATGGTGCAATTTCTCCTGTTACCCGTATGAAAATGCAAAAGTGGGGGCTGAAAAACATTTTTGTGGGAAAAATGTGAAAATTTTATTTTTACGGCTCAATGTTATAAACTTCTGTGAAGCACCTGGGGGTTCAAGGTGCTCACCACACATCTATATAAGTTCCCTGAGGGGTCTAGTTTCCAAAATGGTGTCACTTGTGGGGGGTTTCCACTGTTTAGGCACATCAGGGGCTCCCCAAATGCAACATGGCGTCCGCTAATTATTCAAGCAAATTTTACATTCAAAAAGTCAAATGGCGCTCCTTCCGCTCCGAACCCTGCCGTGCGCCAAAACAGTGGTTTTCCCCCACATATGGGGTATCTGCTTACTTAGGAGAAACTGCACAACAAGTTTTGGGGTCCATTTTTTCCTGTTACCCCTGCGAAAAAAAAAAAAATTGGGTCTAAAGTAACATTTTTGTGAAAAAAGTTGAATGTTAATTTTTTTCTTCCACATTCCAAAAATTCCTGTGAAGCACCTGAAGGGTTAATAAAGTTATTGAGTGTGGTTTTGAGCACCTTGAGGGGTGCAGTTTTAGAATGGTGTCACTTTGGGTATTTTCTGTCATAAAGACCGCTCAAAGTGACTTTAAATATGATGTGGTCCCTAAAAAAATGGTTTTGTAAATTTTGTTGGAAAAATGAGAAATCGCTGGTCAACTTTTAACCCTTATAGCTCCCCAATAAAAAAAAATTTTGGTTCCAAAATTGCGCTGATGTAAAGTAGACATGTGGGAAATGTTATTTATTAACTATTTTGTGTGACATATCTCTCTGATTTAAGGGCATAAAAATTCAAAATTTGAAAATTGCAAAATTTTCTACATTTTCACCAAATTTCCATTTTTTTCACAAATAAACGCAAGTGATATCGAAGAAATTTTACCACTATCATGAAGTACAATATGTCACGAAAAAACGACCTCAGAATCAGGGGGATCCGGTGAAGCATTCCAGAGTAATTACCTCATAAAGTGACAGTGGTCAGAATTGTAAAAATTGGCCTGGTCATTAACGTGCAAACCACCTTGGGTTGTAAAGGGGTTAAGTGGTCCCTCTTTGACAAATTCCATGGCATAGACTGAAACTAATGTTGTGTATTTATTTCCCTCTCAGAAATTAAAATTAACCATCTCAAAAACAGAAGTCACAATAAAATTCAGGGAGAACATCCCAGAAGACATCGTATAACTTAGAAACCAAAAAAGAGATATGTACATAGTTTGGCTCTGCCACTCCCTTTCCAAACCCAACCCTCACTTTTTCCACCCCAATCCCCACCTTATCTACCCCTTTTTAACCCATACTTTATACTTCATTGCCCCCTCTTTATTCACCACCTTTCCAACCCATACGTTATCCTACCCAACCCCAACGTTTTATAGTTAGGATTATCTACCTCCCTTTCCCACTATAACCTCATAAAAAAAAAGAAAAAGAAAACTTAAAATATTAAACATTTAAAAATAATTAATTAAAATATCATGGCCATCCATGATAATAAACACCTTCAGACACAAGTGTCAAAAGGCTCCTCCAGTGTGTGGACATCTGATGAAGGCTGATTACCATCGCAGAATATGAAGAATACAGGCTAATGAAGAACTGGCTAAAAAAACAAGAAAACATTGATTTATTTTAAAAATCATACTCCACTGGACATAACCCACCTGGACATACAGTGCTGGCCAAAAGTATTGGCACACCTGCAATTCTATCAGATAATACTCAGTTTCTTCCTGAAAATGATTGCAATCACAAATTCTTTTGTTATTATTCTCTTCATTTAATTTGTCTTCAATGAAAAAAACACAAAAAGAATTGACCTAAAGCGAAATTGGATATAATTCCACACCAAACCTAAAAAACGGGGTGGTCAAAAGTATTGGCACCCTTTGAAAAATCATGTGATGCTTCTCTAATTCGTGTAATTAACAGCACCTGTAACTTACCTGTGGCACCTAACAGGTGTTGGCAATAACATAATCACTCTTAACATGGATTAAAGTTGACTCAACCTCTGTCCTGTGTCCTTGTGTGTACCACATTGAGCATGGAGAAAAGAAAGAAGACCAAAGAACTGTCTGAGGACTTGAGAAACCAAATTGTGAGGAAGCATGAGCAATCTCAAGGCTACAAGTCCATCTCCAAAGACCTGAATGTTCCTGTGTCTTCCGTGCGCAGTGTCATCAAGAAGTTTAAAGCCCATGGCACTGTGGCTAACCTCCCTAGATGTGGACGGAAAAGAAAAATTGACGAGAGATTTCAATGCAAGATTGTGCGGATGGTGGATAAAGAACCTCGACTAACATCCAAACAAGTTCAAGCTGCCCTGCAGTCCGAGGATACAACAGTGTCAACCCGTACTATCCGTCGGCGTCTGAATGTAAAGGGACTGTATGGTAGGATACCCAGGAAGACCCCACTTCTTACCCCGAGACAAAAAAAAGCCAGGCTGGAGTTTGCCAAAACTTACCTGAGAAAGCCTAAAACGTTTTGGAAGAATGTTCTCTGGTCAGATGAGACAAAAGTAGAGCTTTTGGGGAAAAAGCATCAACATAGAGTGTACAGGAAAAAAAAAGAGGCATTCAAAGAAAAGAACACGGTCCCTACAGTCAAACATGGTGGAGGTTCCCTGATGTTTTGGGGTTGCTTTGCTGCCTCTGGCACTGGACTGCTTGACCGTGTGCATGGCATTATGAAGTCTGAAGACTGCCAACAAATTTTGCAGCATAATGTAGGGCCCAGTGTGAGAAAGCTGGGTCTCCCTCAGAGGTCATGGGTCTTCCAGCAGGACAATGACCCAAAACACACTTCCAAAAGCACTATAAAATGGTTTGAGAGAAAGCACTGGAGACTTCTAAGGTGGCCAGCAATGAGTCCAGACCTGAATCCCATAGAACACCTGTGGAGAGATCTCAAAATGGCAGTTTGGAGAAGGCACCCTTCAAATATCAGGGACCTGGAGCAGTTTGCCATGAAGAATGGTCTACAATTCCAGCAGAGCATTGTAAGAAACTCATTGATGGTTACCGGAAGCGGTTGTTCGCAGTTATTTTGGCTAAAGGTTGTGCAACCAAGTATTAGGCTGAGGGTGACAATACTTTTGTCCCGCCCTTTTTTGGAGTTTTGTGTGAAATGATCAATGATTTGATTTTTGCTTCATTCTCTTTTGTGTTTTTTCCTTGCAAGCAAATTAAATGAAGATAATAATACCAAAGAATTTGTGATTGCAATCATTTTCAGGAAGAAACTGAGTATTATCTGACAGAATTGCAGGGGTGCCAATACTTTTGGCCAGTACTGTAGCTTTACACAGGCTTCTCTGTTAACATCTCATGAGTGCTGATTTACCATCTCTGCCTTTGCCTGCAGAACCAAAAATAACTTGTATATAGTTATGAAAATCCACATCCCTCTTTCCCACTGTTAACTAAAAAACTTTAAAAAAACACAAAAAAAAATTAAACATTTAAAAATTATTAATTTAAATATCATGGCCAACCATGATCCTAAACATCTTCAGACACAAGTGTGAAAAGGCTCCTCCAGTGTGTGGACATCTGATGAAGACTGATTACCATCACAAAATATGAAGAATACAGGCTAATGAAGATCTGGCTAAAAAAACAAGAAAACATTGATTTCTTTTAAAAATCATAGTCCACTGGTCATAACCCATCTGGACATAGCTTTACACAGGCTTCTCTGTTAACATCTCATGAGTACAGATTTACCATCTCTTCCCTTTAGCCTGCATGGCCAAAAATTTCTTGTACGTAGTTATGAAAATCCACACCCCTTTTCCCCCTGTTAACTACAATATATATATATATATATATATATATATATATATATATATATATAGTACAGACCAAAAGTTTGGACACACCTACTCATTTAAAGATTTTTCTGTATTTTCATGACTTTGAAAATTGTCATTCACACTGAAGGCATCTAAACTATGAATTAACACATGTGGAATTATATACTTAACAAAAAAGTGTGAAACAACTGAAAATATGTCTTATATTCTAGGTTCTTCAAAGTAGCCACCTTTTGCTTTGATGACTGCTTTGCACACTCTTGGCATTCTCTTGATGAGCTTCAAGAGATAGTCACCGGAAATGGTTTTCACTTCACAGGTGTGCCCTGTCAGGTTTAATAAGTGGGATTTCTTGCCTTATAAATGGGGTTGGGACCATCAGTTGTGCTGTGCAGAAGTCTTGTGGATACACAGCTGATATCCTACTGAATAGACTGTTAGAATTTGAATTATGGCAAGAAAAAAGCAGCTAAGTAAAGAAAAACGAGTGGCCATCATTACTTTAAGAAATGAAGGTCAGTCAGTGTGAAAAATTGGGAAAACTTTGAAAGTGTCCCCAAGTGCAGTTGCAAAAACCATCAAGCGCTACAAAGAAACTGCCTCACATGAGGACCGCCCCAGGAAAGGAAGACCAAGAGTCACCTCTGCTTCTGAGGATAAGTTTATCCGAGTCACCAGCCTCAGAAATTGCAGGTTAACAGCAGCTCAGATTAGAGACCAGGTCAATGCCACACAGAGTTCTAGCAGCAGACAAATCTCTTCAACAACTCTTAAGAGGAGACTTTGTGCAGCAGGCCTTCATGGTAAAATAGCTGCTAGGAAACCACTGCTAAGGACAGACAACAAGCAGAAGAGACTTGTTTGGGCTAAAGAACACAAGGAATGGACATTAGACCAGTGGAAATCTGTGCTTTGGTCTGATGAGTCCAAATTTGAGATCATTGGTTCCAGCCACCATGTCTTTGTGCGTCGCAGAAAAGGTGAACGGATGAACTCTACATGCCTGGTTCCCACTGTGAAGCATGGAGGAGGAGGTGTGATGGTGTGGGGGTGCTTTGCTGGTGACACTGTTGGGGATTTATTCAAAATTGAAGGCATACTGAACCAGCATGACTACCACAGCATCTTGCAGCGGCATGCTATTCCATCCAGTTTGCGTTTAGTTGGACCATCATTTATTTTTCAACAGATCAATGACCCCAAACACACCTCCAGGCTGTGTAAGGGCTATTTGACCAAGGAGGAGAGTGATGGGGTGCTACGCCAGATGATCTGACCTCCACAGTCACCAGACCTGAACCCAATCGAGATGGTTTGAGGTGAGCTGGACCGTAGAGTGAAGGCAAAAGGGCCAACAAGTGCTAAGCATCTCTGGGAACTCCTTCAAGATTGTTGGAAGACCATTTCCAGTGACTACCTCTTGAAGCTCATCAAGAGAATGCCAAGAGTGTGCAAAGCAGTCATCAAAGCAAAAGGTGGCTACTTTGAAGAACATAGAGTATAAGACATATTTTCAGTTGTTTCACACTTTTTGGTTAAGTATATAATTCCACATGTGTTAATTCATCGTTTTGATGCCTTCAGTGTGAATGTACAATTTTCATAGTCATAAAAATACAGAAAAATCTTTAAATGAGAAGGTGTGTCCAAATTTTTGGTCTGTACTGTATATATATAAATTAAAAATCATATACAACTAAAAAAAATACTTAAATAAAAAATAAAAATAAATTATATATTAAAATAAATAATTAATTTAAAAGTTGTAGCCAACCATAATCCTACTGGTCATAGCTCCTCTGGGCATAGTTTTAAACAGGCTTCTCTGTTAACATCTACCGATTAGCCATCTCTGACCTATAGCCTGTAGGACCAAAACCACATCTCTTTTTCCCACTGATAACTACAAAAAAAAAAAAATATTAAAAATATTTAAAAAATAAATTAAAAATCATAAAAAATTATAAAAACCAAATGAAAAAACTTAAAACATTAAACATTTAAAATAACTAATTTAAAAATCATGGCCAACCAAGATCCTACTGGCCATACCACTCTGGACATTGCTTTAAACAGGTTTCTCTGTTAACGTCTTCTGATCAACCATCTCTGCCCTATAGCCTGCACTACCAAAAATAACTTATATATAGTTATGACTATCCACATCCCTTTTTCCCACTGTTAACTACAATAAAAAAAGTAATTAAAAAAATTAATTCAAAATTATAAAAAAATATATATCTAAAAAATCTTTCAAACCTTAAAAATTTCAAAATAATTAATTTTAAAATCATGGCGAACCATGATCCTACTGGTCATAATCCCTCTGGACATAGCTGTAAACAAGCTTCTCTGTTAACATCTACTGATTAACCATCTCTGCCCTATAGCCTTCAGGACTAAAAATTACTTGTTTGTAGTTATGAAAATCCACATCCCTTTTTCCCACTGATAACTACAAAAAAATAAAAATATATACTAAAAAAATAAATAAAAAATCATAAAAAATATAAAAAAATAAATAAATCTCAAAACATTAAAAATGTAAAAATAATTAATTTAAAAATCATGGCCAGCCATGATCCTACTGGTCATAACCCCTTTGGACACAGCTTTAAACAGGATTCTCTGTTATAAGTACTGATTACCTATCACTAGTCTTTAGCCTGCAGAACTAAAAATAACTTGCATATAGTTATGAAAATTCACATCCCTTTTGTCACTGTTAACTTCAAAATATAAAAAAATGAAAAATATATATATATAAAAAATAAAACTTAAAACATTAAACATTTAAAAATAATAACCAAGTGGTCCCAACACCTTTCAGAAGCCTGAGCTTCGTGACAACTTCCACAGTCTCACCACAGCCTCACTACAGCCTCTGTAGCCTTTCTGCCATTCCTAGACCACACTGCAGCCTCTGCCTTGCCTTGGCCACACGACAGCCTCTGTGGCCTTTAGCCTTTACAAGGCCCTTCTACAACCTCCACAGCCAATGGCTTTTTCTAGGCCACACTACAGACTATGAAACCTCCGGACTGTCCTGGGCCACACTACAGCTTCCATAGCCTCTGTTTTTCTGGCATAACAGTCTCCGCAGCTGACAATGTGCCCTGGGCCACACTATAGCCTCTGAGATATCCAGAAGCAAACTACAGCCCTTTAACAGCTTAAGGTCTTTTCCTGAGCTCCATTACAGCCTCCACCATCTAACCACAGCCTCACTCTGCAGCCTTCAGCCATTATTAGGCCACACTACAGCCTTCACAGCCTCTGACCTTTCCTGAGATTCATTACAACCTCTGCATTGCCTGGGCCACACTACAGCCTCTGCAGCCTTTATCTTTTCCTAGCCAATGCTACAGCCACTATAGTCAACAGATTTCTCTAAGCCACAATACAGCGTTTGCAGTTTATGGCCAATCCTGAGCCATACTACAGACTGTGCAACCTTCGGACTGTCCTGGACCACACTACAGTTTCCATAGCCTCTGATGTTTTGTAACACAACTGTCTCCTCAGCTGACAATCTGTCTTGGGTTACACTACAGGCTCTGGCCTGTCCTGAGACAAACTACAGCCTAAGGCCTTTTCCTGGACCACTTTACCGCCCATGCAGCCACCTTGTGTTTTCTGGGTAACACTGCAGAGACCTGCAGTGAACGCCCTTTCCTAGGCAATATTAAAAATTCTGCAGCCTCCAACCTTCCTGGGCCGCACTACAGCCTATGCAGCCTTCGACGTCTTGTGTTCCACACCACAGCCTTCACAGCTTACAGCCTTTCCTGGGCTAAAGCCTCTGAAGCTTTTAAACTGTCCTAGGCCACACTGCAGCCTGTGATGTGTCAAAATGAAGCCTACAGCCTCCACAGCTTATAATCTGTTCGGAGCTACACTATAGCCTCCATCCAACAACATCTGAAGCCTATGATCTCCTCCCGAGTGACACTAAAGCCTCTTCAGCCTATGGTCTTTCTTGGACACATACCAGCTCCTGCAGCCTACAGCATGCCCTGTGCCGCACTACAGTCCCTGCTCTACAACCTTTCCTTTTACTTCTACTATTAAACTAGAAAGTTAAATAAAAATAAAGAAAAAAATGTGGTTTCTTTTTTTTGATCAAAAAGGAAAACATAGCTTCATCACTATGAACTGCTGTAGAGGTACTGACATATCCTATTGTAAGATAGTAACTTACCATTGGAACATAAACGTATGTTCACACTAAGTTAATACATTTTTGAGAAATCTAAGACAGAAGTGGCAGTTATACAGGGTGGGCCATTTATATGGATACACCTAAATTAAATGGGAATGTTTGGTGATATCAACTTCCTGTTTGTGGCACATTAGTATATGGGAGGGTGAAAACTTTTCCAGATAGGTGGAGACCATGGCGGCCATTTTGAAGTTGGCCATTTTGGATCCAACTTTATTTTTTTCAATGGGAAGAGGGTCATGTGACACATCAAACTTATTGAGAATTTCATAAGAAAAACAATGGTGTGCTTGGTTTTAACGTAACTTTATTCTTTCATAAGTTTTTTACAAGTTTATGACCACTTATAAAATGTGTTCAAAGTGCTGTGTTGGATTGTCAATGCAACCCTCTTCTTCCACTCTTGACACACTAATAGCAACACCACAGAAGAAATGCTAGCACAGGCTTCCAGTATCCATTGTTTTAGATGCTGCACATCTCGTATCTTGATGGTATGGTGTGGTATATGGGGTACAAAGATAGTGGGGCCATTCTTCATCAATGGAAACCTCAATGCCACTATATATCTGAAATTGCTACATGATGATGTGTTGCCCTCTTTATGCACTGAAGATGGCACGTTTCCTGAGTTTTTCCAACAAGATGGTGCACCACCACATTATGGGTGTCAGGTCCGAGCATTCCTACATGAACAGTTTCCTGGAAAGTGGATTGGTTGTCGTGGGCCAGTTGAATGGCCACCAAGGTCTCCCGATCTGACCCCCTTAGATTTCCATCTTTGGAGTCATCTGAAGGCAATTGTCTATGCTGTGAAGATACGAGATGTGCAGCATCTGAAACAACGGATACTGGAAGCCTGTGCTAGCATTTCTTCTGCGGTGTTGCTATCAGTGTGTCAGGAGTGGGAGAAGAGGGTTGCATTGACAATCCAACATAATGGACAGCACTTTGAACACATTTTATAAGTGGTCATAAACTTGTAAAAAACTCATGAAAGAATAAAGTTATGTTAAAACCAAGCACACCATTGTTTTTCTTATGAAATTCTCAATAAGTTTGATGTGTCACATGACCCTCTTCCCATTGAAAAAAATAAAGTTGGATCCGAAATGGCCAACTTCAAAATGGCCACCATGGTCACCACCCATCTGGAAAAGTTTTCCCCCTCCCATATAATAATGTGCCACAAACACGAAGTTGATGTCACCAACCATTCCCATTTAATTTAGGTGTATCCATATAAATGGCCCACACTGTAGTTCATAAAGGCAGACTGGATGGATGTTATAGTTCTTAAGGAGAGACAATGTGGAGGTAAAAAAGCAGATCATTTCAAATTTGAATTTGCCGTGTGCGCTGAATTTTCTCAAAAGAAACAATATGCATCGAATGCATTTTCTGAGTATCACAATACTGGAAAGTAATGAGAGAGAGAGAGAGAAAGAGATGCCCTACTATTATGAGATGATGGGTAACAAAGTAATTGTAGCGCCCCGAGGGTTCGGCCGCTACAGGGGTATTGCACCTCAGACCAGAGGTGTGATATTCCACTCCCAGGTAAGGATGGAGTATGGACCAGGGCTCAGTTAGCTGCATACAGCACACACACCCCATTTCCAAGGGACAGCTCAACGGTGCTCCCACTAGACAGAAGTGCAGGCACGACCGACTATGTCCCTGCCTGGAGTGGGGAGGGGGGTGGAACACCCAGTGCTGTAGGGGCAGATAGGGGTTGGTTCCTGAGCGTAGGAAGGAGCCCATTGGTTGCTGGTCACCTGGGCTCATGGTCAGAGGGAGGTATAAAAGGTGGGCACCATCTTAGATCTAGGTTCGTTCGTCAGTTC
The DNA here is from genome assembly GCF_046119375.1 of Phyllobates terribilis. Taxonomy (NCBI): domain Eukaryota; kingdom Metazoa; phylum Chordata; class Amphibia; order Anura; family Dendrobatidae; genus Phyllobates; species Phyllobates terribilis. Next base: position 84,878,498 of record NW_027362768.1, on the reverse strand, counting down.
AGCCAGAGGAGAAGACAGGGAGTAGAGGCTCTGTAAGAGCTCTACTCCAGGAGGGCCTAGTGAGAGGCCGAGGAGGAGGTGAAGGGGAGCTGGGATTTTGGCTCATCTCAGCTCCAAGAGAACGGAACAGAAAGGAACAGAAAGGAACCGTGAAAGAGAAGGAGAGACAGAGAAACAGAAGGGCTCAGGAACAAGAAGGTGGAAGGGACCCTAAGAACCCATGAGAATCCAGGGTGAAGGGTCAGGCAGATTAAGGGTACCGGATCCCAAGTTGGTGGAGGAGAAACTACCCTCAACCAAAGACCGGTCGTCGTGATCATCTATTGGTGCGACACCTCATCAAACCTGCTAGGAAGGCACCATATAGGACAGCGGAGGACGGGGCCCACGTTTAACCGCACAAGTCCGCGGCAGCTGGACAAAAGTGGGTCACTGGTGAAGCAGGCCAGAGAAAGGATTAAAGGGGGTCCTGTGCCATGCTCCTGAACTGCTTGGGAGTTGACCGAGCCCCACACCTGGTGGACGCAGCACGGCTCGGGCGGTCACTACCTGTACAGAAGTGACCCGGAACAAATGAACTGTGAGTAAAGACCCTGGACTGTAACTTGTTGTCTGTGTGCTCCTTCGCGCCTCCAGCACTACCGGTACTGGGACTCTCACCACCATCACTCCCACCATCCACTACACTGCCCTGGGGCCGCACTCTTCCCGTGGGGAGTCACACCATCCCAGCTGCATTCATCATCGGCCCCAGCGGACTGCCTTGCAGCGGCGGTTCCTAGTAACCGCAATCCACGGGTGGCGTAGTCGGACATTATCTAAAGCACGTAGCAGACTACCATTGGCCTGACCACCCTGAGCCGCGGGACCGGGCCGCCACTACTTCTCCCTATTGCCTGGTTCCGCGTGCCCCACGACCCAGGGGGCGAGTCATAATTATTACAAACACAATTACATTGATTTAAAAGGAAAATAAACTAAAAAGTGTGACGGGTTGAGGGAAGGAGAAGAAATGAGAATATGTCTGAAACAGGTACATCTCTTGGATATTGATCACTCAACATGGGTGTGTAACCTTAAACTATCATTGAGAGTTGTGCAGAACCCACCGACACCAGAGCAGATATCCACCACCCAGTAGCATCTCCACGCAGCGGCTCTCCCAAAAATATTTCTATATAAGCGATTCTCCTAATAGTAGTTGCTCTTGATACCACACTGTTGGTTGAAAACAAGTTTTAATGTCATCCTGAATGCGTTGTGGAAGCAGGGAGATGAAACTTTCCCAAGTTTCAAAAAAGGACTGCATCCTTCTCTCCTTATGCAAGGAGGCTTCAGCCCAATAAATCTGAAGCAGAAACAACAGTTTATCTAGAAAGATCTTGAAAGGAGGAGAATGGACTGACTAGTGTAATCAGTGTAGAAAATATTTTAGACACTCTTCTTTATTAGACAGGTTGTCATTTCTCGTTTTATGCTAAATTATTTCCACAATCCACAGTGTATTTGTGCTAATTGTTAATATTACCTTTAGAAAACTTAAGTTGATCTATTATTTGCTTTTCCTTCCATACGACGGAAACTGTAAAAGACCTGTATAACATTTACTATGTCTCACCTATTTGCACTGTGAGAGCTTGTAACTCGTCAGGCAACTAAGTCTCCGAGAAAGGTCTACAAAACCGCACTCTTCAAGGTCCTATTCAATAGGTTATTTGAGTGCCTGGCATGTTTACCACAGTGAATTTAACCACCTTAACTTCATGCAAGTGATTGAAAAATTCACTTACTAAAGATTTCCAGGTTTGTCATATTAATGCCTATTTTGTATTTCGTAATTGCTGGATTTCACTGAGGGACTTTATTTTCACTTGTTTTCCATTTTTAGGCCACGGCCCCACTATCAGTATTTGGTCAGTATTCAGTCAGTATTTTTTCTCAGGAGTGGGAGCCATAACCAGGAGTGGGTGATAAATGCAGAATTGGTGACTTGTTTCTATTATACCTTTTCTCTGATTGTTCCTCACCTGGTTTTGGCTCCCACTCCTGAGAAAAAATACTGACCGAATACTGATAGTGGGGCCGTGGACTAACTCTTAAAGAGTTTTTCAGGTTTTTGAGATTGGCAGAATATGAAATAATTCAAAATAAACAACAAAGCATTACTTTACCCTTTAACCCATTATCGCCCATATGGTTCCTGCTGGTACCAGAAGTGATGATCTCCCATCCACCATGGATCTGACCACTATGGGCAGTGACTAATATCAATGGTCAGACGACTGATGGACTGGATGTCATCACTTCAGGCATCGGTGAGGGCCAGCAGATTCAAGGTGTAAGGGGTAAGATTCAAAGGGCAATACTTATTTCTTTATTTTATATATAATATATATTTAAAAATCCTTTAAAAAAACATTAAATCCCTAGTAACACATTTTATTAAATTGTACCCCCATTTTAATACTATTTGTAAAAATATCTTTTTGTATCACTATTCACTGTACTGACTAATTCTATCCTATATTGTTCTTTGCACCTAATAACTCCAGTAACACCTTGATACTGGACACGTTCCCTTTGTTCTTCCTACATCCTATGAATCTATTATTTGGACAGCAGTACAGGTCATAGTTGTGCTCTTTTAAGCTGATGACATGTAGTTACATAGCGACTCTTATCATCCTGAACACTTGCCCACTTCCAATCTCACTTGCCTTTTATAACCATCTGAATTCCTCACATAGCTTAATGCTGCCGGTTCTCTTATGGATTGTGCCAAATCATATTTTGCACATGCTTTCCCAGGTCGTTATATCTTCATTAGTGCCGTTCCAGTGGTTTGTTATTGGAAATATGTTCTTTACTCACAGTCCAAAGAAATTAAACTTCCAAAATAATTCTAGGACAGAAAACAAGGCTATTTCCATCTCAGATCAATGGGAGCTAAGACAAGCCAACATGTGAACAGGAAAGACGAAGGTCATCACATTAATAATCTTTACTCCTGCACTATTAGCCTAGGCAGATTACAGATGACTTGTATGGGACTTACTGCATATATTGGGTAGATGGCATTGGATATAGTATATTATTCATATATTACATAAATATAGGCTTATCTTCGTGGACTTTCTAAATGCATAAAGCGGTTAAGACCAATATAATCCTGAATGTATGCATAAAGCCAGCCATACCTATGAAATACTAGCCATCCAAGTATCTATGATATCAGTGGGGAGAGGTGGACATGCTGAATAGTAAGAAGTCTATCCATCTCTGCTCTGTCATCTGCCTCAGGGGAGAACTAGGGGCCCCTATAAACATTATCAAAAATAAAAAGTGTGACAAAATAGGTGGCTTGGTATTTATTAATCAATTAGTGTTGACTGGAGTACATTTTCTGGTGCTGGAGCACTGGCAGCCTAATGATGTATCAAATTGATTATTTGGTGGATCTTACCCCAGTGGACTCTGGATCAAGACTAGCCTACAGAATGGCAGTCTTGATAAATTTCCCCCAAAGTATGAGCACATAAGCAGACACTGGTCTACAGTGCAGGAGGTGAGTCTAGGTACACGAACGGAACTGACCGGAGCATTGGTTGGAATATAGTACAGTGATTTGCTGGGAACTATCCCAACCAAGTAATAAGAAGGTGGAATGGAGAGAGGTTATTCTTGATATCTCAATAGGATTTATTGTGTTTCTTCACTATTGCCCATATAACCTCTGAAGATGTCAGACATGCAACAAACCACGAAATGGGCAATGTCTAGTCTAATTTTAATGATGATGTAGCTTTTCTATTAAATGTAATATTCTGTGTACTGCAGTCACAGTGACCACTTTCCAATTATTTAACTGCAGCATATAAACATAATTAATTTATTTTCCTTACGTATATAGCACCATTAATTCCACAACGCTTCACAGACATCAGCATCGCTGTCCCTATTGAGGCACACAATCTACATTCCCTATCAGTATGTCTTTGGAATGTGGGAGGAAACCGGAGAACCTGGAGGAAACCCACGCAAACACAGGCAGAACACATTAACCTCTTGCAGATGTTGATCAACCATTGAGCCTCCTACTGTAACATATTGAGGTCTTAAGTTATCATTTCATAGGAAATTAACATAGAGGAACCTATTTGTAGCCCTTTATTTTTTGTTCATTTTCTGATATTTTTCCCTTTTATGCCCATAGCAGCCAGAGATGCAGATGTGTTATGTGCAGCATGAGACGGGGCATTATCATGCATGAAAATGATCTTGCTGCGGAATGCACGGTTCTTCTTCTTGAACCATGGAAGGAAGTGCTGTTTGAGAAACTCAGCATACATTATGGAGTTCATCTTTACCCCTTCAGGGATCCTAAAAGGGCCGACAATCTCTCTCCCCATGATTCCAGCCCAAAACATTACTCCACCTCCTCCTTGTTAGCGCCGTAGCCGTGTTTGCATGGGGTGTCAATCAACCAGCCATCCTCCACTCCATCCATCTGGACCATCGAGATCATTTCATGCATGATAATGCCCCGTCTCATGCTGCACATAACACATCTGCATCTCTGGCTGCTATGGGCATAAAAGGGGACAAACTTATGGTGTGGCACCCATGCTCCCCTGACCTCAACCCCATTAAGAACCTCTGGAGCATCATCAAAAGGAGTGTCTATGATGGCGGGAGGCAGTTCACATCTAAGCAACAGCTCTGGGAGGGTATTCTGTCTTCATGCAAAACAATTGAAGCAGAATCCATCCAAAACCTGACAAATTCAATGGACGAGAGAGTTCAGAAGCTCCTTTCGAACAAGGGGTCCTATGTGCAAATGTAACCTCACCTAGAATAAAGTTTTGAGTTGAAAACTGTTTGATTTCAGTTTGTAATAACCTGCTAATGCTTATAATTTCAAAAATGACCATTTTTTTGTTCTTTATTAAAATGAAAAGGTTGAAAACTCTGCTGTGCATAATAATTTGGAACATGCATTTTGAGTGCAGTTTGAGTTTTTTATTTTTTTAAAAATATACTGTTATCATAGGCAGTTTGTACAAAAACTTTTCAACTGTACTCTAATAGTTATTTGACTGGAAAATTACAATGACTGCAATTCATATAGGTAATTTGGGAATTCTGAGAACATATTATTTGCATAATAATTTGGAACACAGTGTATAGATCATCATGAAAAAAATTACCTGAACCTTTGCAGTGGATTCCTACTCTATTAGATGTAGCACTGCATGGTGATCTCTGCCGCTGCTACACTGTACCAACAGGGGGAGCGACCCAGGTGCCCAACATCACCCATACTGCCAGATAGAGTCCCCATGACTCCTGACCACATCTCACATGCACAGCAACTCAGCAAGTTTGGCCATCATGCAACACTAACCCTAACTGAACTGATGCCCAAAACTCACCTTTCCATGTGGTTTAGGTAACAAGCGAAGAACAAATAGGTGGGAACTTTTTGCAGTCTCATGACAATTTAAAAATACCTGAGCTAAATGGGGGGAGTTCAGATAATCTGGGATTATAAAAAAAAGGCTGGCCCGCCAGCCAGTTATTATACATGGATGTATACATTGGTATATAGAGATGAGCGTTGTTCTACTCGAACTGTTCGCCAATCTCAAATTCGAGCTGTTTTGGGCGGTGTTCGAGCCGTTCGGCGAACACGAACAATTTGAGAAAAATTCGGCTGTTCGAGGTTATGTTCGATAACTGTTCGTGCACCAAAATCATAACTGGATTTTTTCTCAGTAATGATGAAAATTAATGTTAATACGCAGTTTGAGTGTACAGCGGGGTGGGGGGAGGGGCAGGGGATGGATCTCTGCAGGAACAATGAAGATCTCCATTTTTTTTCCTCTTTCCCGCATTTACAGTGGGGAGGTGCAATCTGTCAGCCTATCAGCAGCGCACACACGGAGCGAAGTGCTTTTTTTCACACAAGCAAGGGCATGTGTCATTGGCAGTGTATGTCACATGTCCTTGCCCTATAAGACCAAGCCATTTTCCCCGTCGCCACCATTTTCTCACTGCTGCAGCTGCGTGTTAGACGGCACCGCTGTTGCTGTGTGCGCTATACCTTGTTAATTTCAAGCCAATTTTCGCACAAATCTACAGATAGCTTGGGAGTAGGGAATAGTTGTGATTGCAGTCCTTTTAAGGACTAGGTTACAGCATTTCCTACGACTTTTATCAGGCAGGTCTGTGCTCTTAAATAGATAGATTGTGGGAGTAAAGACTAATTGTAATTGGAGTCCTTTTCAGGACTAGATTACATCAGTTCCTATCAGTTTTTGCCAGGCAGGTCTGTGCCAGTGCTGTGCAAGTTTTTTTCACAGCATTTGGCTGAATCTAGCAAAGCTAATCCTTTTTGGCCTATTGCAGAGTGTGTTAGTCAGTGGAGTAGCCTATCTGTGTTGCAAGATATAACACCTGTGTATAGAATACCAATTTTTTTACTGCACCTTGTGAAGTAAAATCTTTTGGGCATAGCATCATTCTATTAGTCCATCTATACTGACCTCCATCAGGTTGCAAATTGAATATAATTTTTTTCTGCATCTAGCTCTGAAAAAATATTGGGCTTCTAGCTGTGTGTGGGACTTGTTGTATTAGTCCATCTATACTGACCTCCATCAGGTTGCAAACTGCATATATTTTTTTCTTCATCTACCTCTGAAAAAATATTGGGCTTCTAGCTGTGTGTGCGACTTGTTCTATTAATCCATCTATACAGACCTCCATCAGGTTGCAAACTGAATATATTTTTTTCTGCATCTACCTCTGAAAAAATATTGGGCTTCTAGCTGTGTGTGGGACTTGTTCTATTAATCCATCTATACAGACCTCCATCAGGTTGCAAACTGAATATATTTTTTTCTGCATCTACCTCTGAAAAAATATTGGGCTTCTAGCTGTGTGTGGGACTTGTTCTATTAATCCATCTATACAGACCTCCATCAGGTTGCAAACTGAATATATTTTTTTCTGCATCTACCTCTGAAAAAATATTGGGCTTCTAGCTGTGTGTGGGACTTGTTGTATTAGTCCATCTATACTGACCTCCATCAGGTTGCAAACTTAATATATTTTTTTCTGCATCTACCTCTGAAAAAATATTGGGCTTCTAGCTGTGTGTGGGACTTGTTCTATTAATCCATCTATACAGACCTCCATCAGGTTGCAAACTGAATATATTTTTTTCTGCATCTACCTCTGAAAAAATATTGGGCTTCTAGCTGTGTGTGGGACTTGTTGTATTAGTCCATCTATACTGACCTCCATCAGGTTGCAAACTGAATATATATTTTTCTGCATCTACCTCTGAAAAAATATTGGGCTTCTAGCTGTGTGTGGGACTTGTTGTATTAGTCCATCTATACAGACCTCCATCAGGTTGCAAACTGAATATATTTTTTTCTGCATCTACCTCTGAAAAAATATTGGGCTTCTAGCTGTGTGTGGGACTTGTTGTATTAGTCCATCTATACTGACCTCCATCAGGTTGCAAACTGAATATATTTTTTTCTGCATCTACCTCTGAAAAAATATTGGGCTTCTAGCTGTGTGTGGGACTTGTTCTATTAATCCATCTATACAGACCTCCATCAGGTTGCAAACTGAATATATTTTTTTCTGCATCTACCTCTGAAAAAATATTGGGCTTCTAGCTGTGTGTGGGACTTGTTGTATTAGTCCATCTATACTGACCTCCATCAGGTTGCAAACTGAATATATTTTTTTCTGCATCTACCTCTGAAAAAATATTGGGCTTCTAGCTGTGTGTGGGACTTGTTCTATTAATCCATCTATACAGACCTCCATCAGGTTGCAAACTGAATATATTTTTTTCTGCATCTAGCTCTGAAAAAATATTTGGCCTTCTAGCAGTGTGTGGGACTTTCTCTATTAGTCCATCTATACTGACCTCCATCAGGTTGCAAATTGAATATAATTTTTTTCTGCATCTAACCCAGCCAATAGTTTTGGCCTAATACCACAGTTTGGCCACTCAGCTCTGCTCGGTTCCCATCCATTGTTTTTTTGTGCAAACAACTCCAGAGTTGTTAATTAGTTAACCACCAAAATGAGTGGAAAAAGGCCTGCTGCTGGTGGAAAGGGGAATAGGCGTGTTGGGAAGGGGAAAAAAGGTTGTGTCCGTGGGGTAGGTGTTAAAGCAACAGTAACATCTGCAGAAGAAAGACCATCTTCCAGCCAAACTAAAATGTCTACTTCTTTTAGCGGACAATGTGATAAGATCCCTTTCTTACGGCCACGCCAATCGCTACAAATTCCAGATGAGGCACAAAAACAGCAGGTGCTTCAACGGATATCAAGTGCTCCTTTAAGTGGGCTCTCCTCCACATCAACTTCAACATCACAAATACTCCAGTCCTCAAAGGTGTCACCCCAATCGCACTTGCTTCCTCACAGCTCCCAAATCTCCAGCTGACCGTCTGAGTATGAGGTAGAACAGATGGTTGAGTCTGCAGAGCTGTTTACTCATACTATAGCCTGGGAATCAGAGGTCGACTCCAGCGCTTCTGTGAATCCAGACGAGGAAATGATCTGCACTGATGCCCAGAATCTTTATGAGTCGGATCCAGGACCAGACGCAGAAGGTTCTGACCATAATGTAGACCCTCATTCCCAAACTGTAACTCCTGTTGGTGGAGACAATGAGGAAGACGATGATAAGACTCAAATACCTGATTGGAGCGACAACTTTAGTTTTTTGTCAGGGCAGGAACAGGTTGGCTCTGAGGACGACGGGTGTGAAAACGCACAGGGTGATGATGATGAGGTTGGAGATCCCACTTACTGTCAACCCACAGTCAGCCAAGAGATGAGGTCAGCAGAGGAGGTGGAGGAAGATGCTAGTGACGACGAGGTCAGGTTGCGCCTTCCTGGACAGAGACGTAGTACTGGAAGCACGTCAACAACTGCATCCTCAAACACAACTCTGCCTCTCACCACAAGTCGTGGTGGCTCTTCAGGTCGCATGGGTGCTAAGCCTTGCATAGCCTGGGCATTTTTTCAGATCGATAAAGATGACCCAACTCGTGTTATCTGTAACATTTGTCAGCAAAAGCTAAGTAGAGGCCAAAAAATACATAGTTTGAGTACTTCATGCATGAACCGGCACATGGACATGAAGCATAAGTTGCAGTGGGAAGCTCAGTGTGCTACAATGCGGCCTAGCCGGCCGGGCCAACCACCGTCTGCCATATCTTGTGCATCCGCGGCCTCTTCATCCTCTGTGACTGGGGGGACAGCAGTCACACCTGTTTTGGGGTGCAGACCTGCCACCTCTTTACCCGCAACAGCCAGCGTGATTGGCAGGTCATCATTTTCTTTGGAGGTGGTAACACCAGCTGGTGTTGAGCGCTGTCCGACATCGATAGCACCACCTTTGGATCAAGGCAACCTAACATGTCCGCCTGCATCTTCCTCACAGACCGGCAGTTTGCCGGGGACACCCTTATCAACCCCGTCTAAGCACAATAGCCAGCCCTCGGTCCCTCAGATGTGGACAAGTAAAAGACCATTTCCTCCTAGCCATGAGAAAGCTAAGAGGTTGAATTTCACCATCTGCAAGTTCTTGGCTACAGAAATGCTGCCTTTCCGCCTGGTGGACACAGAGGATTTTCGAGACCTTATGTCCGTCGCAGTGCCCCAGTACCAGATGCCCAGTCGGCACTACTTCTCAAAGAAAGGTGTGCCTGCGCTCCACCAGCATGTCGCACACAACATCACCGCTTCTTTGAGAAACTCTGTGTGTGACAGGGTGCATTTCACCACAGACACTTGGACGAGTAGGCATGGACAGGGGCGTTACATGTCGCTGACTGGGCACTGGGTAACTATGGTGACAGCAGGACAAGGGGCTGCTGTCCAAGTCTTGCCGTCCCCACGAGTTGTGCGTCAATCCTCTTTATGTCAAAGTTCCTCCACTGCTTCTGCCTCCTCAACCTCCTCTCGGTCTTCCACCTGCACCTAAAGCCTGTCTGGTCATGCCACAAGCTTTCTAACTGCGCAGAAGGGATCCTGCACACCTCCTTACTATGCTGGCAGTAGGGCTCAACGTCATCAGGCGGTTTTTACATTGAAATGTCTGGGAAATGTGAGTCACACAGCTGAGGAGTTGTGGTCAGCTCTGGAGAACCAATTTCATGAATGGTTGTCTCCACTGGACCTGAAACCAGGGAAGGCCGTGTGCGACAATGCTGCAAACCTGGGTGCGGCCCTTCGCCGGGGCAATGTCACACACGTGCCTTGTATGGCTCACGTGTTGAACCTGGTTGTCCAGCAATTTTTAGCCCACTATCCCAGACTAGATGGCCTTCTGCAGAGGGCACGGTCGCTGTGTGCTCACTTTCGCCGTTCGCATCCCGCAGCTCAGCGACTTACATCTCTACAGAAGTCGTTGGGCCTGCCACTTCACCGGCTAAAATGCGATGTGCCTACCCGGTGGAATTCAACTCTGCACATGTTGCAGCGACTGTGGCAGCACCGACAAGCCCTGGTGCAATACGTTCTGATGTATAGCCTGTGCCAACGAGATCCAGAGGTGGGGCAAATCACGCTGGAGGAGTGGTCTCAGATCAGGGACCTATGCACCCTTCTGCACAGTTTTGAAATGGCGACGAAGATGTTTAGTGCTGACGATGCCATTATCAGCATGACTATTCCGGTGATTTACATGCTGGAGCACATGTTAAACAGAATTCGGAGTCAGGTGGTGGCACAAGAGGAGGTGGAGGAAGTAGAGGAGGAGGAGTTGTATGCGGAAGGGCTAACATCTGCAAGGTCCAGACGGTCGGCAGCACCAAGGCGGCAGGCATGTGAGGGTGGGGGAGATGGTTTTACCAGGGCGCATGGTAGCAGCCAAACTAGTGAGGAAGGTGCAGGAGCCCAGGAAGAAGTGGAGGACGAACTGATGGAAGACTCATCAGATGAGGGAGACCTTGATCACATTTCTGTTGTGCGAGGTTGGGGGGAGAGGACAGAGGAAGGAAGCATGATTGTTACCTCGCCACCAACACAACAGGGACTTGGTGCTCCTGGATGCGCAACACACATGAGTGCCTTCTTGCTGCACTACCTGCAACATGACCCTCGAATTGTGAGAATTAGAAATAATCCTGACTACTGGGTTGCCACACTGTTAGATCCCCGGTACAAAAGTAAATTTGCAGAAATTATTCCTGCCATAGAAAGGGATGCACGCATGCAGGAGTATCAGCAGAGACTGTTGCAGAATCTTACATGTGCTTTTCCACAAAATACCAGTGGTGCACGTATTGAATATCACAGTTCCAACTTGCCAACCGTGGGACCGTCAAGTGTTCAGCACTCAAACCGTAACAGAACCACAGTATCTGCTGGTAACATCAATTTTGCGGAATCATTTCACCACTTTTTTAGCCCATCCTTTGCAAGGCCACAGGAGACAAGAAGTCTGACACATAGTCAACGCCTAGAGACGATGGTACAGGAGTATCTCCAAGTAAACATTGAAGCCATGACTGTGTCACTGGACCCTTGCTCTTTTTGGGCTTCCAATCTGGATAAATGGCCGGAGCTAGCCACTTACGCCTTGGAGATCTTGTCATGTAAATGCTTTTGTTATGTATATCCCTATCACATGTAAAGCGCCATGGAATAAATGGCGCTATAATAATAAATAATAATAATAATAATAATAAATGCCCCGCAGCCAGCGTTCTGTCTGAACGTGTGTTCAGCGCTGCTGGTGGTGTGCTGACAGATAAGCGCCCGCGGCTCTCCACTGATAATGTAGACAGACTCACGTTCATAAAGATGAACAAATCATGGATCCGAAACGACTTTTCTACCCCTGTGTCATCCTGGGGAGAGTAAAAGCTTGATGATTGGTTAAAATCACCCTACCAACCGTTTTAAGCTTTCAAATTACTAATCATGTTTATCTGTATCTTGGCTGGAAAATAATTTGGGCTTTGTAGCAGTGTGCAGCACTGATTCTATTAGGCCATCTATAATAAGCTCCACCAGATTTAAAATTACTAATCATGTTTATCTGTATCTTGACTGGAAAATAATTTGGACTTTGTAGCAGTGTGCAGCACTGATCCTATTAGGCCATCTATACTAAAGCTTCACCAGATTTAAAATTAATAATAATTTTTAGCTGCATCTAGCCCGGAAAATAATTTTGGGGCTCCGAGATGCGCAAGACACATAAGTGCCTTCTTGCTGCACTACCTGCAGCATGACCCTCATATTGTCAGAATTCGAAGTAATCATGACTACTGGGTTGTCACACTCTTAGATCCCCCAAACTTTTCAATCAACCTTTTCATTTTAATAAAGACCAAAAAAATGGTCATTTTTGAAATTATAAGCATTAGCAGGTTGTTAGAAACTGAAATCAAACAGTTTTCAACTCAAAACTATATTCTAGGTGATGTTACATTTTCACATAGGACCCCTTGTTCGAAAGGAGCTTCTGAACTCTCTCGTCCATTGAATTTGTCAGGTTTTGGATGGTTTCTGCTTCAATTGTTTTGCATGAGGACAGAATACCCTCCCAGAGCTGTTGCTTAGATGTGAACTGCCTCCCGCCATCATAGACACTCCTTTTAATGATGCTCCAAAGGTTCTGAATGGGGTAGAGGTCAGGGGAGCATGGGGGTCACACCATAAGTTTGTCCCCTTTTATGCCCATATCAGCCAGAGATGCATATGTTTTATGTGCAGCATGAGATGGTGCATTATCATGCAGAAAAATGATCTTGCTGTGAAATACACGGTTCTTCTTCTTGAACCATGGCAGGAAGTGCTGTTTGAGAAAATCCACATACATTATGGAGTTCATCTTTAGCGCCTTCAGGGATCCTAAAGGGGCCGACAATCTCTCTCCCCATGATTCCAGCCCAAAACATTACTCCACCTCCTCCTTGTTGGCGCTGTAGCCGTGTTTGCGTGGGGTGTCCATCAACCAGCCATCCTTCACTCCATCCATCTGGACCATCGAGCGCTGCACGGCACTCATCCGTGAACAAAACAGTTTTGAAATCAGTCTTCATGTAATGTTTGGCCCACTGGAGCCGTTTCTGCTTGTGTGAAGTGGATAGAGGAGGTCGACGGGATGGCGTATGCACAGCTGCAAACCTCTGAAGGACCCTGCATCTTGTTGTTCGGGGGACGTTGGAGGCACAAGCAGCTTCAAAAACTTGTCTGCTGCTATGACAAGGCTTTTTTGCCGCTGCTCTTTCAACCTGACGTAATTGCCTGTAGGAAAGAGTCCTCAATTTGCCCTTATCAGCACGCACACGTGTGTACTGTGAATCAGCTACATACTTCTTGATTGCCAAGACACTTCATCCTGATCATCGCACAATGTTGATTGTAGTCATGCCTTGACCTAAACACTCCACAATTTGTTGCTTCTCAGCAGCCGACACATCCTTTTTCTTTCCCATTTTGGCAGAAAATGTAGGCTGCTTAATAATGTGAGACAGCCTTCTTAAGTAGTCTTGCCTTTCATTGGACACACCTGCCAAACTAATTAGCACAGGTGTCTGCAATTGCTTACAGTGATATAAAGAGCCCTGACACACATCACCATCAATGAGTTTAACTGACAAACAAACAAATTCTTCCCTTATCACTCCTAAACACTTTTTGCATAATAATTTGGAACACAGTGTACATGTGCTTTTCCACAAAACACCAGTGATTCACGTAGTGAATCTTACAGTTCTAACTTGCCAACCGTGGTCTGTATGGAGTTGTTCAATAAAGGGCCCAAAATTAAGATAACATAGATGGGAGAGGTCTCTATGAATAGGAATTCCTAAGTATTTGATACCCTGTGAGGGCCAGGCAAAGGGAAAGTTGGACTGGATGGAATCCTATATGGATTTGGGGAGGGAGACATCGAGGGCCTCAGACTTCGCTGCATTGATTTTAAAATTTGACCATGTAACAAAGTGATCTATTTCAGCCATAACAGCATGGATGGATATATGTGATTGAGTGATATATACTAATACATCATCAGCAAATAGAGAGCACTTGTACTCGGTGCCTCCCACCTCAATCCACCTAATATTGGGGTTATGGCGAGTTGATGAGAGCAGGTGCTCCGTCACTAGGATGTATAAGAGAGGGGACAGAGAACATCCCTGCCTTGTCCCATTGGTGATTGTGAAAGGTGATGAAAATGTTCTGACGCGCCCCCTGGGCCTTGGGACACCCGGAGCCGGACCCTTTTTGGTGGATGCTGGTGGTTGTAGTCTCCGTGGCGGCGACCCGGTTCCGTGGCTCAGGGCGGTCAAACCAGTGGCGGAACTATTTATGTGGTTTTGATGTTTAAATGTCCGACTACGCCACCCGTGGATTGCGGTCGGAGTGAACCGCCGCTCCAGGGCAGACCGCTGAGGCTGGTGTTGTGGGTGCAGCAGAGCGTAGCATAACTCCCCACGGGAGGAGTATAGCCTCAGGGCAGTGTATGCGGAGCATGGGGGTGATGGTGCAGGGCAGCAGCAGTAATGACACGGAGTCAGTGATGCAGTCCAGGGCCTTTACTCACAGTTCTTATTATCCAGACCACGTCTGCAGGTAACGGCTGCCCACGTCGTACTGTGCTCACCAGGTGAGGGGCTCAGACAACTCCCAGATAACTTTGGAGCGCTTCACAGGACCCCCTTTGTGTGTCCTTTGTCTGGCCTTTCTTACCAACCCTTCTGTCCGGCTGTCTCGGGCCTCCTCTTGGTAAACTTGGCGCCAGTTTCCCTGACCCTATGTGGTGCCTTCCTAGCGGGTGTAGCGAGGGGCTGCGCCACATAAAATGTCACAGCCTCCTGTTTCTAGCTGAGGGTCGTTTCCTGCCTCCATTAGTTTCGGGGACCGGTCTCCCCCTTTGGCCTGACCCCTCCACGCAGGTGGATTCGGGCGTGCGGTGGCGACTCGCCCGTCCGCACCCCTGAGATCCCTTCGTTCCTCGTTCCTGGAGCCTTCTCCGCTCCTCTTCCTTCCTTCTCCCTCTTCCAGGCCTGGGCCTCTGTTACTAGGCCCGCCTCCGGAGCAGAGCTCATGCAGAGCCCCTGCTCCCTGCCACTTCTGCTCAGACTTCTCTGCACTGAACTAAGATGGTGCCCACCTTTTATACTCCCTTCTCAATGCACCCAGGAACTGCTTCCTCCCTGCTCCTGCACTACAGGGTTCCCCTTCCTCAGTGTTCCCTCCCCCCACTCCAGCCAGGGACAGGGACTGTCGTGCCCATCTCATGGGCATATTGGTCGCCCTGCCCCACGGCAATGTGGTGTAATGCATGCAGGTGTCGGGTCCTGATCCACACTACATCCTTACCTGAGAGTGAGATATCACACCTCTGGGTGAGGTGCAATACCTCTGTAGCAACCGAGCCCTCAGGGTGCTACAGTTCCATTTATCTTCAGCCTAGGTGACGTATTGCGATACAGGGCCGTGATTTTGGCTATAAAAGGGTCCCCTAGACCCCTACCCCAAGCTTTTTAAGAGAATCATATATGGCGTGCCAGGAGACTCTATGGAATGCTTTCTCAGCATCCAACGAGAGTATCTAATTACAAATTTTTAACTGCATCTAGCCCAGGAAATACTTTGCGCCTAGTAGCAGTGTCTGCTAGTCAGCGGATTATCCCGGCTGTTAAGCAAGCTACACCACCTGTAGTTTGGACACTTCATTTTTTCAAAGGAAATGCTTCGGGACCACGGGATACTCAGTGAAGAGCATCAGGAGGCACCCCAAGGCATAGGGGCTCGGACTGGCAGTAGGATGCCTTGCGGGGGACAGCCGAGCTCGATCCTTATAAAAGCTTTTTAACTGCAGCAGCTTTAGTGGACGCTACTGGAGCTGGAATTACGCGGCTGCTGGCATGAGACTTGCCCTCCAATAGATCCTTGTAAATGGATTTAAAGTGTATTTATTCAAATTAGAGAGACAATTTAAATTAAAAAGCTTAGAGCTGCCTCCACCACAGGGGGGCTCGCTCGACCCACCAGCGGACAGGCACCAGTATTGGGAGAGGGGGGCTGGCCGTCAGGGTTCACCGCGGCTCTGGCACAAACCCGGCGACACGGAGGTGGCACGGGCAGGAGCGGACTGAACGTGTCGGCCTCTCACTTTTTGGATTTTAGAAGGGCATGACATGCCTATATCTGTGTCTCCCCCTCCTTTTACTCCTCCACCTCTTTTCTTTTCGCATGACTATATGTACTTGTCACTTTTCCATGTGTTAGTTGTGTCTTCTGAGCAGTTTGTCAGCTTTTGGACACCTTTGAAGGTGTTTTCTATGTGTTTCTATGTGTTTTTGTTTGCCTGCCATTGGTTTTAACGGTGTTCGAAGGTGTTCGATGAACAGTTCGACGAACAGTTCGGCGAACACACGGGTGTTCGACGAACCGAACCGAACTCGAACACTACGGGGGTGGCTCAGCACTATTGGTATATACAGTGCCTACAAGTAGTATTCAACCCCCTGCAGATTTAGCTGGTTGACACATGCGGAATTAACTTGGCATTGTGACATTTGTACTGTAGATCAGCCTGGAAGTGGGAAATGCACTGCAGCTAATATTGTTTTTGTTTTTTTTTTGTTTTGTTTTTTAAAACGTTAAAAGTTAATTCAGAGTGTCATTTATTATTCAACCCCTCAAACCACAAGAATTCTGTTTGGTCCCCCTAAAGTATTAAGAAGTAGTTCAGGCACCAAGAATAATGAGCATCACATGTGTGGATTAAAGATCTCTTTTGCCAACCTTTTCTGACTATTTAAGACCCTCCCCAAACTTGTGAACAGCACTCAGACATGGTCAACATGGGAAAGACAAAGGAGCATTCCAAGGCCATCAGAGACAAGATCGTGGAGGGTCACAAGGCTGGCAAGGGGTACAAAACCCTTTCCAAGGAGTTGGGCCTACCTGTCTCCACTGTTGGTAGCATCATCCGTAAGTGGAAGGCTTATGGAACTACTGTTAGCCTTCCACGGCCTGGACAGCCTTTGAAAGTGTCCTCCCGTGCCGAGGCCAGGCTTGTCCGAAGAGTCAAGGCTAACCCAAGGACAACAAGGAAGGAGCTCCGGGAAGATCTCATGGCAGTGGGGACATTGGTTTCAGTCAATACCATAAGTAACGTACTCCACCGCAATGGTCTCCGTTCCAGACGAGCCCGTAAGGTACCTTTACTTTCAAAGCGTCATGTCAAGGCTCATCTATAGTTTGCTCATGATCACTTGGAGGACTCTGAGACAGACTGGTTCAAGGTTCTATGGTCTGATGAGACCAAGATCGAGATCTTTGGTGCCAACCACACACGTGACGTTTGGAGACTGGATGGCACTGCATACGACCCCAAGAATACCATCCCTACAGTCAAGCATGGTGGTGGCAGCATCATGCTGTGGGGCTGTTTCTCAGCCAAGGGGCCTGGCCATCTGGTCCACATCCATGGGAAGATGGATAGCACGGCCTACCTGGAGATTTTGGCCAAGAACCTCCGCTCCTCCATCAAGGATCTTAAGATGGGTCGTAATTTCATCTTCCAACAAGACAACGACCCAAAGCACACAGCCAAGAAAACCAAGGCCTGGTTCAAGAGGGAAAAAGTCAAGGTGTTGGAGTGGCCTAGTCAGTCTCCTGACCTTAACCCAATTGAAAACTTGTGGAAGGAGCTCAAGAATAAAGTCCACATGAGACACCCAAAGAACTTAGATAACTTGGAGAAGATCTGCATGGAGGAGTGGGCCAAGATAACTCCACAGACCTGTGCCGGCCTGATCAGGTCTTATAAAAGACGATTATTAGCTGTAATTGCAAACAAGGGTTATTCCACAAAATATTAAACATAGGGGTTGAATAATAATTGACCTACACTTTTATGTTTAAAATTTAATAAAATTCAACTGAGCAACATAACTTTTTGGTTTGTAAGATTTATGCTTCTGTTCATAAATCCTACTCTCGTTTGCAGTTTGAAGGCTCTAACTTATTTGCATCTTATCAAACCAGCTAAATCTGCAGGGGGTTGAATACTACTTGTAGGCACTGTAGCTAAGCAAAATCTTTAAAACTGAACATGATGTTCTCAGTTACCATTTTGCTCAAAATGTATAAGCCCACTGGCAGATCAAGTCGACCTCTGTAGTGGGTTTCTAGTCTATTAGATCTAGTACTGTACAATGACCACTGCCGACGTGACACCATATCAGCATGGGGAGATATCCAGGTGGTCAACAGTGCTGTGCAGGTTGCTGTGTTGCAGTGGCTGCCATGCAGTGCTACACTTAATAGAATTATGGACTTACTTAAAAAGAGGTCACTGTGACATGGCTTTGGGCTTAATCACTTTAATCAAAATATTAACACCTCATGTTCATTTTTGAAAAATTTTGCTTAGCTGTCTTAGATGTACGTGTAATACTTAGATCTGCTGTCTATCTCTTTTTTCCTAAAGTTATGGTATTCCTAATGTAGTATCTGACAAGGGAGTCCTGAAACCTCTGCCATACTATTTTCCTCTAAATCTTCTTCAACAATTTTAAATCTAGTATATTTTTGAGTGTATGTAAAATCTAATCTTTAAAGCAGATCTGTCTCCAGATTTCACAATACAAATCATATACTGTACATTATTGTAGATAGAAACACACCAGCTTACCCAACTTATTTAGGAAAGTCCTTTTGGAGAGCTGAGAACCTCGCCAATTGAGCTGTAGAAGTTTCAAGTAGAGATGAGCGGTGTTCGACTCGAACTGTTCGCCAATCTCAAATTCGAGCTGTTTTGGGTGGTGTTCGAGCCGTTCGGCGAACGCGAACAATTTGAAAAAAATTCAGCTGTTCGAGGTTATGTTCGATAACTGTTCGTGCACCAAAATCATAACTGGATTTTTTCTCAGTAATGCTGAAAATTAATGTTAATATGCAGTTTGAGTGTACAGCGGGGTGGGGGGAGGGGCAGGGGATGGATCTCTGCAGAAATAATGAAGATCTCCATTTTTTTTTCTCTTTCTCGCATTTACAGTGGGGAGGTACAATCTGTCAGCCTATCAGCAGCGCACACACGGAGCGAACTGCTTTTTTTCACACAAGCAAGGGCATGTGTCATTGGCAGTGTATGTCACATGTCCTTGCCCTATAAGACCCAGCCATTTTCCCCGTCGCCACCATTTTCTCACTGCTGCAGCTGCGTGTTAGACGGCACCGCTGTTGCTGTGTGCGCTATACTTTCAGTGTTAATTTCAAGCCAATTTTCGCTCAAATCTACACATAGCTTGGGAGTAGGGAATAGTTGTGATTGCAGTCCTTTTTAGAGGACTAGGTTACATCATTTCCTACGACTTTTATCAGGCAGGTCTGTGCTCTTAAATAGATAGGTTGGGAGTAAAGACTAATTGTAATTGCAGTCCTTTTGAGGGCTAGGTTACATCAGTTCCTATCACTTTTATCAGGCAGGTCTGTGCTCTTAAATAGATAGGTTGGGAGTAAAGACTAATTGTAATTGCTGTCCTTTTGAGGGCTAGGTTACATCAGTTCCTATCACTTTTTGCCAGGCATGTCTGTGCCAGTGCTGTGCAAGTTTTTTTCACAGCATTTGGCTAAATCTACCAAAGCAAATCCTTTTTGGCCTCTTGCAGTGTGTGTTAGTCAGTGGAGTAGCCTATCTGTGTTGCAAGCTATACCACCTGTGTATAGAACACAAATTTTTTTATTGCACCTAGTGAAGTAAAACCTTTTGGGCATAGCATCATTCTATTAGTTCATCTATACTAACCTCCACCAGGTTGCAAATTCAAAATAATTTTTATCTGCATCTAGCTCTGAAAAAATATTTCGGCTTCGGCTTGTAGCAGTGTGTGGGACTTGTTCTATTAGTCCATTAATACTAACCTCCACCAGGTTGCAAATTCAATATCATTTTTATCTGCATCTAGCTCTGAAAAAATATTTTGGCTTGTAGCAGTGTGTGGGACTTGTTCTATTAGTCCATCTATACTAACCTCCACCAGGATGCAAATTCAATATAATTTTTATCTACATCTAGCTCTGAAAAAATATTTTGGCTTGTAGCAGTGTGTGGGACTTGTTCTATTAGTCCATCTATACTAACCTCCACCAGGTTGCAAATTCAATATAATTTTTATCTGCATCTAGCTCTGAAAAAATATTTCGGCTTGTAGCAGTGTGTGGGACTTGTTCTATTAGTCCATCTATACTAACCTCTACCAGGTTGAAAATTCAATATAGTTTTTATCTGCATCTAGCTCTGAAAAAATATTTCGGCTTGTAGCAGTGTGTGGGACTTTGTTCTATTAGTCCATCTATACTAACCTTCACCAGGTTGCAAACTCAATATAATTTTTATCTGCATCTAGCTTCAAAAAAATATTTCGGCTTGTAGCAGTGTGTGGGACTTGTTCTATTAGTCCATCTATACTAACCTCCACCAGGTTGCAAATTCAATATAATTTTTATCTGCATCTAGCTCTGAAAAAATATTTCGGCTTGTAGCAGTGTGTGGGACTTGTTCTATTAGTCCATCTATACTAACCTCCACCAGGCTGCAAATTCAATATAATTTTTATCTGCATCTAGCTCTGAAAAAATATTTGGGCTTGTAGCAGTGTGTGGGACTTGTTCTATTAGTCCATCTATACTAACCTCCACCAGGTTGCAAATTCAATATAATTTTTTTCTGCATCTAGCTCTGAAAAAATATTTTGGCTTGTAGCAGTGTGTGGAACTTGTTCTATTAGTCTATCTATACTAACCTCCACCAGGTTGCAAATTCAATATAATTTATATCTGCATCTAGCTCTGAAAAAATATTTTGGCTTGTAGCAGTGTGTGGGACTTGTTCTATTAGTCCATCAATACCAACCTCTACCAGGTTGCAAATTCAATAGAATTTTTATCTGCATCTAGCTCTGAAAAAATATTTCAGCTTGTAGCAGTGTGTGGGACTTTGTTCTATTAGTCCATCTATACTAACCTTCACCAGGTTACAAACTCAATATAATTTTTATCTGCATCTAGCTCCAAAAAAATTTTTCGGCTTGTAGCAGTGTGTGGGACTTGTTCTATTAGTCCATCTATACTAACCTCCACCAGGTTGCAAATTCAATATAAGTTTTATCTGCATCTAGCTCTGAAAAAATATTTCGGCTTGTAGCAGTGTGTGGGACTTGTTCTATTAGTCCATCTATACTAACCTCCACCAGGTTGCAAATTCAATATAATTTTTATCTGCATCTAGCTCTGAAAAAATATTTCGGCTTGTAGCAGTGTGTGGGACTTGTTCTATTAGTCTATCTATACTAACCTCCACCAGGTTGCAAATTCAAAATAATTTTTATCTGCATCTAGCTCTGAAAAAATATTTTGGCTTTGGCTTGTAGCAGTATGTGGGACTTGTTCTATTAGTCCATCTATACTAACCTCTACCAGGTTGCAAATTCAATATAATTTTTATCTGCATCTAGCTCTGAAAAAATATTTCGGCTTGTAGCAGTGTGTGGGACTTTGTTCTATTAGTCCATCTATACTAACCTTCACCAGGTTGCAAACTCAATATAATTTTTATCTGCATCTAGCTCCAAAAAAATATTTCGGCTTGTAGCAGTGTGTGGGACTTGTTCTATTAGTCCATCTATACTAACCTCCACCAGGTTGCAAATTCAATATAATTTTTATCTGCATCTAGCTCTGAAAAAATATTTCGGCTTGTAGCAGTGTGTGGGACTTGTTCTATTAGTCCATCTATACTAACCTCCACCAGGCTGCAAATTCAATATAATTTTTATCTGCATCTAGCTCTGAAAAAATATTTCGGCTTGTAGCAGTGTGTGGGACTTGTTCTATTAGTCCATCTATACTAACCTCCACCAGGTTGCAAATTCAATATAATTTTTATCTGCATCTAGCTCTGAAAAAATATTTGGGCTTGTAGCAGTGTGTGGGACTTGTTCTATTAGTCCATCTATACTAACCTCCACCAGGTTGCAAATTCAAAATAATTTTTATCTGCATCTAGCTCTGAAAAAATATTTTGGCTTCGGCTTGTAGCAGTGTGTGGGACTTGTTCTATTAGTCCATCTATACTAACCTCCACCAGGTTGCAAATTCAAAATAGTTTTTATCTGCATCTAGCTCTGAAAAAATATTTTGGCTTCGGCTTGTAGCAGTGTGTGGGACTTGTTCTATTAGTCCATTTATACTAACCTCCACCAGGTTGCAAATTCAATATCATTTTTATCTGCATCTAGCTCTGAAAAAATATTTTGGCTTGTAGCAGTGTGTGGGACTTGTTCTATTAGTCCATCTATACTAACCTCCACCAGGTTGCAAATTCAATATCATTTTTATCTACATCTAGCGCTGAAAAAATATTTCGGCTTGTAGCAGTGTGTGGGACTTGTTCTATTAGTCCATCTATACTAACCTCCACCAGGTTGCAAATTCAATATAATTTTTATCTGCATCTAGCTCTGAAAAAATATTTCGGCTTGTAGCAGTGTGTGGGACTTGTTCTATTAGTCTATCTATACTAACCTCCACCAGGTTGCAAATTCAAAATAATTTTTATCTGCATCTAGCTCTGAAAAAATATTTTGGCTTCGGCTTGTAGCAGTGTGTGGGACTTGTTCTATTAGTCCATCTATACTAACCTCTACCAGGTTGCAAATTCAATATAATTTTTATCTGCATCTACCTCTGAAGAAATATTTCGGCTTGTAGCAGTGTGTGGGACTTTGTTCTATTAGTCCATCTATACTAACCTTCACCAGGTTGCAAACTCAATATAATTTTTATCTGCATCTAGCTCCAAAAAAATATTTCGGCTTCTAGCAGTGTGTGGGACTTGTTCTATTAGTCCATCTATACTAACTTCCACCAGGTTGCAAATTCAATATAATTTTTATCTGCATCTAGCTCTGAAAAAATATTTCAGCTTGTAGCAGTGTGTAGGACTTGTTCTATTAGGCCATCTATACTAACCTCAACCAGGCTGCAAATTCAATATAATTTTTATCTGCATCTAGCTCTGAAAAAATATTTCGGCTTGTAGCAGTGTGTGGGACTTGTTCTATTAGTCCATCTATACTAACCTCCACCAGGTTGCAAATTCAATATAATTTTTATCTGCATCTAGATATGAAAAAATATTTCGGCTTGTAGCAGTGTGTGGGACTTGTTCTATTAGTCCATCTATACTAACCTCCACCAGGTTGCAAATTCTAAATAATTTTTATCTGCATCTAGCTCTGAAAAAATATTTTGGCTTCGGCTTGTAGCAGTGTGTGGGACTTGTTCTATTAGTCCATCTATACTAACCTCCACCAGGTTGCAAATTCAAAATAATTTTTATCTGCATCTAGCTCTGAAAAAATATTTTGGCTTGTAGCAGTGTGTGGGACTTGTTCTATTAGTCCACCTATACTAACCTCCACCAGGTTGCAAATTCAATATAATTTTTATCTGCATCTAGCTCTGAAAAAATATTTGGGCTTGTAGCAGTGTGTGGGACTTGTTCTATTAGTCCATCTATGCTAACCTCCACCAGGTTGCAAATTCAATATAATTTTTATCTGCATCTAGCTCTGAAAAAATATTTAAAATATTTCGGCTTGTAGCAGTGTGTGGGACTTTGTTCTATTAGTCCATCTATACTAACCTTCACCAGGTTGCAAACTCAATATAATTTTTATCTGCATCTAGCTCCAAAAAAATATTTCGGCTTGTAGCAGTGTGTGGGACTTGTTCTATTAGTCCATCTATACTAACCTCCACCAGGTTGCAAATTCAATATAATTTTTATCTGCATCTAGCTCTGAAAAAATATTTCGGCTTGTAGCAGTGTGTGGGACTTGTTCTATTAGTCCATCTATACTAACCTCCACCAGGCTGCAAATTCAATATAATTTTTATCTGCATCTAGCTCTGAAAAAATATTTCGGCTTGTAGCAGTGTGTGGGACTTGTTCTATTAGTCCATCTATACTAACCTCCACCAGGTTGTAAATTCAATATAATTTTTATCTGCATCTAGCTCTGAAAAAATATTTGGGCTTGTAGCAGTGTGTGGGACTTGTTCTATTAGTCCATCTATACTAACCTCCACCAGGTTGCAAATTCTAAATAATTTTTATATGCATCTAGCTCTGAAAAAATAATTTGGCTTCGGCTTGTAGCAGTGTGTGGGACTTGTTCTATTAGTCCATCTATACTAACCTCCACCAGGTTGCAAATTCAAAATAATTTTTATCTGCATCTAGCTCTGAAAAAATATTTTGGCTTGTAGCAGTGTGTGGGACTTGTTCTATTAGTCCACCTATACTAACCTCCACCAGGTTGCAAATTCAATATAATTTTTATCTGCATCTAGCTCTGAAAAAATATTTGGGCTTGTAGCAGTGTGTGGGACTTGTTCTATTAGTCCATCTATGCTAACCTCCACCAGGTTGCAAATTCAAAATAATTTTTATCTGCATCTAGCTCTGAAAAAATATTTTTGCTTCGGCTTGTAGCAGTGTGTGGGACTTGTTCTATTAGTCCATCTATACTAACCTCTACCAGTTTGCAAATTCAATATAATTTTTATCTGCATCTAGCTCTGAAAAAATATTTAAAATATTTCGGCTTGTAGCAGTGTGTGGGACTTTGTTCTATTAGTCCATCTATACTAACCTTCACCAGGTTGCAAACTCAATATAATTTTTATCTGCATCTAGCTCCAAAAAAATATTTCGGCTTGTAGCAGTGTGTGGGACTTGTTCTATTAGTCCATCTATACTAACCTCCACCAGGTTGCAAATTCAATATAATTTTTATCTGCATCTAGCTCTGAAAAAATATTTCGGCTTGTAGCAGTGTGTGGGACTTGTTCTATTAGTCCATCTATACTAACCTCCACCAGGCTGCAAATTCAATATAATTTTTATCTGCATCTAGCTCTGAAAAAATATTTCGGCTTGTAGCAGTGTGTGGGACTTGTTCTATTAGTCCATCTATACTAACCTCCACCAGGTTGCAAATTCAATATAATTTTTATCTGCATCTAGCTCTGAAAAAATATTTTGGCTTGTAGCAGTGTGTGGGACTTGTTCTATTAGTCCATCTATGCTAACCTCCACCAGGTTGAAAATTCAAAATAATATTTATCTGCATCTAGCTCTGAAAAAATATTTTGGCTTCGGCTTGTAGCAGTATGTGGGACTTGTTCTATTAGTCCATTTATACTAACCTCCACCAGGTTGCAAATTCAAAATAATTTTTATCTGCATCTAGTTCTGAAAAAATATTTCGGCTTCGGCTTGTAGCAGTGTGTGGGACTTGTTCTATTAGTCCTTTATACTAACCTCCACCAGGTTGCAAATTCAATATAATTTTTATCTGCATCTAGCTCTGAAAAAATATTTTGGCTTGTAGCAGTGTGTGGGACTTGTTCTATTAGTCCATCTATACTAACCTCCACCAGGTTGCAAATTCAATATAATTTTTATCTGCATCTAGCTCTGAAAAAATATTTCGGCTTGTAGCAGTGTGTGGGACTTGTTCTATTAGTCCATCTATACCAACCTCTACCAGGTTGCAAATTCAATAGAATTTTTATCTGCATCTAGCTCTGAAAAAATATTTCGGCTTGTAGCAGTGTGTGGGACTTTGTTCTATTAGTCCATTTATACTAACCTTCACCAGGTTGCAAACTCAATATAATTTTTATCTGCATCTAGCTCCAAAAAAATATTTCGGCTTGTAGCAGTGTGTGGGACTTGTTCTATTAGTCCATCTATACTAACCTCCACCAGATTGCAAATTCAATATAATTTTTATCTGCATCTAGCTCTGAAAAAATATTTCGGCTTGTAGCAGTGTGTGGGACTTGTTCTATTAGTCCATCTATACTAACCTCCACCAGGTTGCAAATTCAATATAATTTTTATCTGCATCTAGCTCTGAAAAAATATTTGGGCTTGTAGCAGTGTGTGGGACTTGTTCTATTAGTCCATCTATACTAACCTCCACCAGGTTGCAAATTCAAAATAATTTTTATCTGCATCTAGCTCTGAAAAAATATTTTAACTTCGGCTTGTAGCAGTGTGTGGGACTTGTTCTATTAGTCCATCTATACTAACCTCCACCAGGCTGCAAATTCAATATAATTTTTATCTGCATCTAGCTCTGAAAAAATATTTTTGCTTAGGCTTGTATCAGTGTGTGGGACTTGTTCTATTTGTCCATCTATACTAACCTCCACCTGGTTGCAAATTCAAAATAATTTTTATCTGCATCTAGCTCTGGAAAAATATTTCGACTTAGGCTTGTAGCAGTGTGTGGGACTTGTTCTATTAGTACATTTATACTAACCTCCACCAGGTTGCAAATTCAATATAATTTTTATCTGCATCTAGCTCTGAAAAAATATTTTGGCTTGTAGCAGTGTGTGGGACTTGTTCTAGTAGTCCATCTATACTAACCTCCACCAGGTTGCAAATTCAATATAATTTTTATCTGCATCTAGCTCTGAAAAAATATTTCGGCTTGTAGCAGTGTGTGGGACTTGTTCTATTAGTCCATCTATACTAACCTCCACCAGGTTGCAAATTCAATATAATTTTTATCTGCATCTAGCTCTGAAAAAATATTTGGGCTTGTAGCAGTGTGTGGGACTTGTTCTATTAGTCCATCTATACTAACCTCCACCAGGTTGCAAATTCAAAATAATTTTTATCTGCATCTAGCTCTGAAAAAATATTTTGACTTCGGCTTGTAGCAGTGTGTGGGACTTGTTCTATTAGTCCATCTATACTAACCTCTACCAGGTTGCAAATTCAATATAATTTTTATCTGCATCTAGCTCTGAAAAAATATTTCGGCTTGTAGCAGTGTGTGGGACTTTGTTCTATTAGTCCATCTATACTAACCTTCACCAGGTTGCAAACTCAATATAATTTTTTTCTGCATCTAGCTCCAAAAAAATATTTCGGCTTCTAGCAGTGTGTGAGACTTGATCTATTAGTCCATCCATACTAACCTCCACCAGGTTGCAAATTCAATATAATTTTTATCTGCATCTAGCTCTGAAAAAATATTTTGGCTTGTAGTAGTGTGTGGGACTTGTTCTATTAGTCCATCTATACTAACCTCCACCAGGCTGCAATTTCAATATAATTTTTATCTGCATCTAGCTCTGAAAAAATATTTTGGCTTCGGCTTGTATCAGTGTGTGGGACTTGTTCTATTAGTCCATCTATACTAACCTCCACCAGGTTGCAAATTCAAAATAATTTTTATCTGCATCTAGCTCTGGAAAAATATTTCGGCTTAGGCTTGTAGCAGTGTGTGGGACTTGTTCTATTAGTCCATTTATACTAACCTCCACCAGGTTGCAAATTCAATATAATTTTTATCTGCATCTAGCTCTGAAAAAATATTTTGGCTTGTAGTAGTGTGTGGGACTTGTTCTATTAGTCCATCTATACTAACCTCCACCAGGCTGCAAATTCAATATAATTTTTATCTGCATCTAGCTCTGAAAAAATATTTTGGCTTCGGCTTGTATCAGTGTGTGGGACTTGTTCTATTAGTCCATCTATACTAACCTCCACCAGGTTGCAAATTCAAAATAATTTTTATCTGCATCTAGCTCTGGAAAAATATTTCGGCTTAGGCTTGTAGCAGTGTGTGGGACTTGTTCTATTAGTCCATTTATACTAACCTCCACCAGGTTGCAAATTCAATATAATTTTTATCTGCATCTAGCTCTGAAAAAATATTTTGGCTTGTAGTAGTGTGTGGGACTTGTTCTATTAGTCGATCTATACTAACCTCCACCAGGCTGCAAATTCAATATAATTTTTATCTGCACCTAGCTCTGAAAAAATATTTTGGCTTCGGCTTGTATCAGTATGTGGGACTTGTTCTATTAGTCCATCTATACTAACCTCCACCAGGTTGCAAATTCAAAATAATTTTTATCTGCATCTAGCTCTGGAAAAATATTTCGGCTTAGGCTTGTAGCAGTCTGTGGGACTTGTTCTATTAGTCCATTTATACTAACCTCCACCAGGTTGCAAATTTAATATAATTTTTATCTGCATCTAGCTCTGAAAAAATATTTTGGCTTGTAGCAGTGTGTGGGACTTGTTCTATTAGTCCATCTATACTAACCTCCACCAGGTTGCAAATTCAATATAATTTTTATCTGCATCTAGCGCTGAAAAAATATTTTGGCTTGTAGCAGTGTGTGGGACTTGTTCTATTAGTCCATCTATACTAACCTCCACCAGGTTGCAAATTCAATATAATTTTTATCTGCATCTAGCTATGAAAAAATATTTCGGCTTGTAGCAGTGTGTGGGACTTGCTCTATTAGTCCATCTATACCAACCTCTACCAGGTTACAAATTCAATAGAATTTTTATCTGCATCTAGCTCTGAAAAAATATTTCGGCTTGTAGCAGTGTGTGGGACTTGTTCTATTAGTCCATCTATACCAACCTCTACCAGGTTGCAAATTCAATATAATTTTTATCTGCATCTAGCTCTGAAAAAATATTTCGGCTTGTAGCAGTGTGTGGGACTTTGTTCTATTAGTCCATCTATACTAACCTTCACCAGGTTGCAAACTCAATATAATTTTTATCTGCATCTAGCTCCAAAAAAATATTTCGGCTTGTAGCAGTGTGTGGGACTTGTTCTATTAGTCCATCTATACTAACCTCTACCAGGTTGCAAATTCAATATAATTTTTATCTGCATCTAGCTCTGAAAAAATATTTCGGCTTGTAGCAGTGTGTGGGACTTGTTCTATTAGTCCATCTATACTAACCTCCACCAGATTGCAAATTCAATATAATTTTTATCTGCATCTAGCTCTGAAAAAATATTTTGGCTTGTAGCAGTGTGTGGGACTTGTTCTATTAGTCCATTTATACTAACCTCCACCAGGTTGCAAATTCAATATAATTTTTATCTGCATCTAGCTCTGAAAAAATATTTTGGCTTGTAGCAGTGTGTGGGACTTGTTCTATTAGTCCATCTATGCTAACCTCCACCAAGTTGCAAATTCAATATAATTTTTATCTGCATCTAGCGCTGAAAAAATATTTTGGATTGTAGCAGTGTGTGTGACTTGTTCTATTAGTCCATCTATACTAACCTCCACCAGGTTGCAAATTCAATATAATTTTTATCTGCATCTAGCTCTGAAAAAATATTTCGGCTTGTAGCAGTGTGTGGGACTTGGTCTATTAGTCCATCTATACCAACCTCTACCAGGTTACAAATTCAATAGAATTTTTATCTGCATCTAGCTCTGAAAAAATATTTCGGCTTGTAGCAGTGTGTGGGACTTGTTCTATTAGTCCATCTATACCAACCTCTACCAGGTTGCAAATTCAATAGAATTTTTATCTGCATCTAGCTCTGAATAAATATTTCGGCTTGTAGCAGTGTGTGGGACTTTGTTCTATTAGTCCATCTATACTAACCTTCACCAGGTTGCAAACTCAATATAATTTTTATCTGCATCTAGCTCCAAAAAAATATTTCGGCTTGTAGCAGTGTGTGGGACTTGTTCTATTAGTCCATCTATACTAACCTCCACCAGGTTGCAAATTCAATATAATTTTTATCTGCATCTAGCTCTGAAAAAATATTTCGGCTTGTAGCAGTGTGTGGGACTTGTTCTATTAGTCCATCTATACTAACCTCCACCAGGTTGCAAATTCAATATAATTTTTATCTGCATCTAGATCTGAAAAAATATTTTTGCTTGTCGCAGTGTGTGGGACTTGTTCTATTAGTCCATCTATACTAACCTCCACCAGGTTGCAAATTCAAAATAATTTTTATCTGCATCTAGCTCTGAAAAAATATTTTGGCTTCGGCTTGTAGCAGTGTGTGGGACTTGTTCTATTAGTCCATCTATACTAACCTCCACCAGGTTGCAAATTCAAAATAATTTTTATCTGCATCTAGCTCTGAAAAAATATTTTGGCTTGTAGCAGTGTGTGGGACTTGTTCTATTAGTCCATCTATACTAACCTCCACCAGGTTGCAAATTCAATATAATTTTTATCTGCATCTAGCGCTGAAAAAATATTTTGGCTTGTAGCAGTGTGTGGGACTTGTTCTATTAGTCCATCTATACTAACCTCCACCAGGTTGCAAATTCAATATAATTTTTATCTGCATCTAGCTCTGAAAAAATATTTCGGCTTGTAGCAGTGTGTGGGACTTGTTCTATTAGTTCATCTATACCAACCTCCACCAGTTTGCAAATTCAATATAATTTTTATCTGCATCTAGCGCTGAAAAAATATTTTGGCTTGTAGCAGTGTGTGGGACTTGTTCTATTAGTCCATCTATACTAACCTCCACCAGGTTGCAAATTCAATATAATTTTTATCTGCATCTAGCTCCGAAAAAATATTTCGGCTTGTAGCAGTGTGTGAGAATTGTTCTATTAGTCCATCTATACTAACCTCCACCAGGTTGCAAATTCAATATAATTTTTATCTGCATCTAGCTCTGATAAAATATTTCGGCTTGTAGCAGTGTGTGGGACTTGTTCTGTTAGTCCATCTATACTAACCTCCACCAGGTTGCAAATTCAATATAATTTTTATCTGCATCTAGCTCCGAAAAAATATTTCGGCTTGTAGCAGTGTGTGAGACTTGTTCTATTAGTCCATCTATACTAACCTCCACCAGGTTGCAAATTCAATATAATTTTTATCTGCATCTAGCTCTGATAAAATATTTCGGCTTGTAGCAGTGTGTGGGACTTGTTCTATTAGTCCATCTATACTAACCTCTACCATGTTGCAAATTCAATATAATTTTTATCTGCATCTAGCTCTGAAAAAATATTTGGGCTTGTAGCAGTGTGTGGGACTTGTTCTATTAGTCCATCTATACTAACCTCCACCATGTTGCAAATTCAATATAATTTTTATCTGCATCTAGCTTTGAAAAAATATTTGGGCTTGTAGCAGTGTGTGGGACTTGTTCTATTAGTCCATCTATGCTAACCTCCACCAGGTTGCAAATTCAAAATAATTTTTATCTGCATCTAGCTCTGAAAAAATATTTTGGCTTCGGTTTGTAGCAGTGTGTGGGACTTGTTCTATTAGTCCATCTATACTAACCTCTACCAGGTTGCAAATTCAATATTATTTTTATCTGCATCTAGCTCTGAAAAAATATTTAAAATATTTCGGCTTTTAGCAGTGTGTGGGACTTTGTTCTATTAGTCCATCTATACTAACCTTCACCAGGTTGCAAACTCAATATAATTTTTATCTGCATCTAGCTCCAAAAAAATATTTCGGCTTGTAGCAGTGTGTGGGACTTGTTCTATTAGTCCATCTATACTAACCTCCACCAGGTTGCAAATTCAATATAATTTTTATCTGCATCTAGATCTGAAAAAATATTTTTGCTTGTCGCAGTGTGTGGGACTTGTTCTATTAGTCCATCTATACTAACCTCCACCAGGTTGCAAATTCAAAATAATTTTTATCTGCATCTAGCTCTGAAAAAATATTTTGGCTTCGGCTTGTAGCAGTGTGTGGGACTTGTTCTATTAGTCCATCTATACTAACCTCCACCAGGTTGCAAATTCAAAATAATTTTTATCTGCATCTAGCTCTGAAAAAATATTTTGGCTTGTAGCAGTGTGTGGGACTTGTTCTATTAGTCCATCTATACTAACCTCCACCAGGTTGCAAATTCAATATAATTTTTATCTGCATCTAGCGCTGAAAAAATATTTTGGCTTGTAGCAGTGTGTGGGACTTGTTCTATTAGTCCATCTATACTAACCTCCACCAGGTTGCAAATTCAATATAATTTTTATCTGCATCTAGCTCTGAAAAAATATTTCGGCTTGTAGCAGTGTGTGGGACTTGTTCTATTAGTTCATCTATACCAACCTCCACCAGTTTGCAAATTCAATATAATTTTTATCTGCATCTAGCGCTGAAAAAATATTTTGGCTTGTAGCAGTGTGTGGGACTTGTTCTATTAGTCCATCTATACTAACCTCCACCAGGTTGCAAATTCAATATAATTTTTATCTGCATCTAGCTCCGAAAAAATATTTCGGCTTGTAGCAGTGTGTGAGAATTGTTCTATTAGTCCATCTATACTAACCTCCACCAGGTTGCAAATTCAATATAATTTTTATCTGCATCTAGCTCTGATAAAATATTTCGGCTTGTAGCAGTGTGTGGGACTTGTTCTATTAGTCCATCTATACTAACCTCCACCAGGTTGCAAATTCAATATAATTTTTATCTGCATCTAGCTCCGAAAAAATATTTCGGCTTGTAGCAGTGTGTGAGACTTGTTCTATTAGTCCATCTATACTAACCTCCACCAGGTTGCAAATTCAATATAATTTTTATCTGCATCTAGCTCTGATAAAATATTTCGGCTTGTAGCAGTGTGTGGGACTTGTTCTATTAGTCCATCTATACTAACCTCTACCATGTTGCAAATTCAATATAATTTTTATCTGCATCTAGCTCTGAAAAAATATTTGGGCTTGTAGCAGTGTGTGGGACTTGTTCTATTAGTCCATCTATACTAACCTCCACCATGTTGCAAATTCAATATAATTTTTATCTGCATCTAGCTTTGAAAAAATATTTGGGCTTGTAGCAGTGTGTGGGACTTGTTCTATTAGTCCATCTATGCTAACCTCCACCAGGTTGCAAATTCAAAATAATTTTTATCTGCATCTAGCTCTGAAAAAATATTTTGGCTTCGGTTTGTAGCAGTGTGTGGGACTTGTTCTATTAGTCCATCTATACTAACCTCTACCAGGTTGCAAATTCAATATTATTTTTATCTGCATCTAGCTCTGAAAAAATATTTAAAATATTTCGGCTTGTAGCAGTGTGTGGGACTTTGTTCTATTAGTCCATCTATACTAACCTTCACCAGGTTGCAAACTCAATATAATTTTTATCTGCATCTAGCTCCAAAAAAATATTTCGGCTTGTAGCAGTGTGTGAGAATTGTTCTATTAGTCCATCTATACTAACCTCCACCAGGTTGCAAATTCAATATAATTTTTATCTGCATCTAGCTCTGATAAAATATTTCGGCTTGTAGCAGTGTGTGGGACTTGTTCTATTAGTCCATCTATACTAACCTCCACCAGGTTGCAAATTCAATATAATTTTTATCTGCATCTAGCTCCGAAAAAATATTTCGGCTTGTAGCAGTGTGTGAGACTTGTTCTATTAGTCCATCTATACTAACCTCCACCAGGTTGCAAATTCAATATAATTTTTATCTGCATCTAGCTCTGATAAAATATTTCGGCTTGTAGCAGTGTGTGGGACTTGTTCTATTAGTCCATCTATACTAACCTCTACCATGTTGCAAATTCAATATAATTTTTATCTGCATCTAGCTCTGAAAAAATATTTGGGCTTGTAGCAGTGTGTGAGACTTGTTCTATTCGTCCATCTATACTAACCTCCACCATGTTGCAAATTCAATATAATTTTTATCTGCATCTAGCTTTGAAAAAATATTTGGGCTTGTAGCAGTGTGTGGGACTTGTTCTATTAGTCCATCTATGCTAACCTCCACCAGGTTGCAAATTCAAAATAATTTTTATCTGCATCTAGCTCTGAAAAAATATTTTGGCTTCGGTTTGTAGCAGTGTGTGGGACTTGTTCTATTAGTCCATCTATACTAACCTCTACCAGGTTGCAAATTCAATATAATTTTTATCTGCATCTAGCTCTGAAAAAATATTTAAAATATTTCGGCTTGTAGCAGTGTGTGGGACTTTGTTCTATTAGTCCATCTATACTAACCTTCACCAGGTTGCAAACTCAATATAATTTTTATCTGCATCTAGCTCCAAAAAAATATTTCGGCTTGTAGCAGTGTGTGAGAATTGTTCTATTAGTCCATCTATACTAACCTCCACCAGGTTGCAAATTCAAAATAATTTTTATCTGCATCTAGCTCTGAAAAAATATTTTGGCTTCGGCTTGTAGCAGTATGTGGGACTTGTTCTATTAGTCCATCTATACTAACCTCCACCAGGTTGCAAATTCAAAATAATTTTTATCTGCATCTAGTTCTGAAAAAATATTTTGGCTTCGGCTTGTATCAGTATGTGGGACTTGTTCTATTAGTCCATCTATACTAACCTCCACCAGGTTGCAAATTCAATATAATTTTTATCTGCATCTAGCTCTGAAAAAATATTTCGGCTTGTAGCAGTGTGTGGGACTTGTTCTATTAGTCCATCTATACCAACCTCTACCAGGTTTCAAATTCAATAGAATTTTTATCTGCATCTAGCTCTGAAAAAATATTTCGGCTTGTAGCAGTGTGTGGGACTTTGTTCTATTAGTCCATCTATACTAACCTTCACCAGGTTGCAAACTCAATATAATTTTTATCTGCATCTAGCTCCAAAAAAATATTTCGGCTTGTAGCAGTGTGTGGGACTTGTTCTATTAGTCCATCTATACTAACCTCCACCAGGTTGCAAATTCAATATAATTTTTATCTGCATCTAGCTCTGAAAAAATATTTCGGCTTGTAGCAGTGTGTGGGACTTGTTCTATTAGTCCATCTATACTAACCTCCACCAGGTTGCAAATTCAATATAATTTTTATCTGCATCTAGCTCTGAAAAAATATTTCGGCTTGTAGCAGTGTGTGGGACTTGTTCTATTAGTCCATCTATACTAACCTCCACCAGGTTGCAAATTCAATATAATTTTTATCTGCATCTAGCTCTGATAAAATATTTCGGCTTGTAGCAGTGTGTGGGACTTGTTCTATTAGTCCATCTATACTAACCTCTACCATGTTGCAAATTCAATATAATTTTTATCTGCATCTAGCTCTGAAAAAATATTTGGGCTTGTAGCAGTGTGTGGGACTTGTTCTATTAGTCCATCTATACTAACCTCCACCATGTTGCAAATTCAATATAATTTTTATCTGCATCTAGCTTTGAAAAAATATTTGGGCTTGTAGCAGTGTGTGGGACTTGTTCTATTAGTCCATCTATGCTAACCTCCACCAGGTTGCAAATTCAAAATAATTTTTATCTGCATCTAGCTCTGAAAAAATATTTTGGCTTCGGTTTGTAGCAGTGTGTGGGACTTGTTCTATTAGTCCATCTATACTAACCTCTACCAGGTTGCAAATTCAATATTATTTTTATCTGCATCTAGCTCTGAAAAAATATTTAAAATATTTCGGCTTGTAGCAGTGTGTGGGACTTTGTTCTATTAGTCCATCTATACTAACCTTCACCAGGTTGCAAACTCAATATAATTTTTATCTGCATCTAGCTCCAAAAAAATATTTCGGCTTGTAGCAGTGTGTGAGAATTGTTCTATTAGTCCATCTATACTAACCTCCACCAGGTTGCAAATTCAATATAATTTTTATCTGCATCTAGCTCTGATAAAATATTTCGGCTTGTAGCAGTGTGTGGGACTTGTTCTATTAGTCCATCTATACTAACCTCCACCAGGTTGCAAATTCAATATAATTTTTATCTGCATCTAGCTCCGAAAAAATATTTCGGCTTGTAGCAGTGTGTGAGACTTGTTCTATTAGTCCATCTATACTAACCTCCACCAGGTTGCAAATTCAATATAATTTTTATCTGCATCTAGCTCTGATAAAATATTTCGGCTTGTAGCAGTGTGTGGGACTTGTTCTATTAGTCCATCTATACTAACCTCTACCATGTTGCAAATTCAATATAATTTTTATCTGCATCTAGCTCTGAAAAAATATTTGGGCTTGTAGCAGTGTGTGAGACTTGTTCTATTCGTCCATCTATACTAACCTCCACCATGTTGCAAATTCAATATAATTTTTATCTGCATCTAGCTTTGAAAAAATATTTGGGCTTGTAGCAGTGTGTGGGACTTGTTCTATTAGTCCATCTATGCTAACCTCCACCAGGTTGCAAATTCAAAATAATTTTTATCTGCATCTAGCTCTGAAAAAATATTTTGGCTTCGGTTTGTAGCAGTGTGTGGGACTTGTTCTATTAGTCCATCTATACTAACCTCTACCAGGTTGCAAATTCAATATAATTTTTATCTGCATCTAGCTCTGAAAAAATATTTAAAATATTTCGGCTTGTAGCAGTGTGTGGGACTTTGTTCTATTAGTCCATCTATACTAACCTTCACCAGGTTGCAAACTCAATATAATTTTTATCTGCATCTAGCTCCAAAAAAATATTTCGGCTTGTAGCAGTGTGTGAGAATTGTTCTATTAGTCCATCTATACTAACCTCCACCAGGTTGCAAATTCAAAATAATTTTTATCTGCATCTAGCTCTGAAAAAATATTTTGGCTTCGGCTTGTAGCAGTATGTGGGACTTGTTCTATTAGTCCATCTATACTAACCTCCACCAGGTTGCAAATTCAAAATAATTTTTATCTGCATCTAGTTCTGAAAAAATATTTTGGCTTCGGCTTGTATCAGTATGTGGGACTTGTTCTATTAGTCCATCTATACTAACCTCCACCAGGTTGCAAATTCAATATAATTTTTATCTGCATCTAGCTCTGAAAAAATATTTCGGCTTGTAGCAGTGTGTGGGACTTGTTCTATTAGTCCATCTATACCAACCTCTACCAGGTTTCAAATTCAATAGAATTTTTATCTGCATCTAGCTCTGAAAAAATATTTCGGCTTGTAGCAGTGTGTGGGACTTTGTTCTATTAGTCCATCTATACTAACCTTCACCAGGTTGCAAACTCAATATAATTTTTATCTGCATCTAGCTCCAAAAAAATATTTCGGCTTGTAGCAGTGTGTGGGACTTGTTCTATTAGTCCATCTATACTAACCTCCACCAGGTTGCAAATTCAATATAATTTTTATCTGCATCTAGCTCTGAAAAAATATTTCGGCTTGTAGCAGTGTGTGGGACTTGTTCTATTAGTCCATCTATACTAACCTCCACCAGGTTGCAAATTCAATATAATTTTTATCTGCATCTAGCTCTGAAAAAATATTTCGGCTTGTAGCAGTGTGTGGGACTTGTTCTATTAGTCCATCTATACTAACCTCCACCAGGTTGCAAATTCAATATAATTTTTATCTGCATCTAGCTCTGAAAAAATATTTGGGCTTGTAGCAGTGTGTGGGACTTGTTCTATTAGTCCATCTATACTAACCTCCACCAGGTTGCAAATTCAATATAATTTTTATCTGCATCTAGCTCCGAAAAAATATTTCGGCTTGTAGCAGTGTGTGAGAATTGTTCTATTAGTCCATCTATACTAACCTCCACCAGGTTGCAAATTCAATATAATTTTTATCTGCATCTAGCTCTGATAAAATATTTCGGCTTGTAGCAGAGTGTGGGACTTGTTCTATTAGTCCATCTATACTAACCTCCACCAGGTTGCAAATTCAATATAATTTTTATCTGCATCTAGCTCCGAAAAAATATTTCGGCTTGTAGCAGTGTGTGAGACTTGTTCTATTAGTCCATCTATACTAACCTCCACCAGGTTGCAAATTCAATATAATTTTTATCTGCATCTAGCTCTGATAAAATATTTCGGCTTGTAGCAGTGTGTGGGACTTGTTCTATTAGTCCATCTATACTAACCTCTACCATGTTGCAAATTCAATATAATTTTTATCTGCATCTAGCTCTGAAAAAATATTTGGGCTTGTAGCAGTGTGTGGGACTTGTTCTATTAGTCCATCTATACTAACCTCCACCATGTTGCAAATTCAATATAATTTTTATCTGCATCTAGCTTTGAAAAAATATTTGGGCTTGTAGCAGTGTGTGGGACTTGTTCTATTAGTCCATCTATGCTAACCTCCACCAGGTTGCAAATTCAAAATAATTTTTATCTGCATCTAGCTCTGAAAAAATATTTTGGCTTCGGTTTGTAGCAGTGTGTGGGACTTGTTCTATTAGTCCATCTATACTAACCTCTACCAGGTTGCAAATTCAATATAATTTTTATCTGCATCTAGCTCTGAAAAAATATTTAAAATATTTCGGCTTGTAGCAGTGTGTGGGACTTTGTTCTATTAGTCCATCTATACTAACCTTCACCAGGTTGCAAACTCAATATAATTTTTATCTGCATCTAGCTCCAAAAAAATATTTCGGCTTGTAGCAGTGTGTGAGAATTGTTCTATTAGTCCATCTATACTAACCTCCACCAGGTTGCAAATTCAATATAATTTTTATCTGCATCTAGCTCTGATAAAATATTTCGGCTTGTAGCAGTGTGTGGGACTTGTTCTATTAGTCCATCTATACTAACCTCCACCAGGTTGCAAATTCAATATAATTTTTATCTGCATCTAGCTCCGAAAAAATATTTCGGCTTGTAGCAGTGTGTGAGACTTGTTCTATTAGTCCATCTATACTAACCTCCACCAGGTTGCAAATTCAATATAATTTTTATCTGCATCTAGCTCTGATAAAATATTTCGGCTTGTAGCAGTGTGTGGGACTTGTTCTATTAGTCCATCTATACTAACCTCTACCATGTTGCAAATTCAATATAATTTTTATCTGCATCTAGCTCTGAAAAAATATTTGGGCTTGTAGCAGTGTGTGGGACTTGTTCTATTAGTCCATCTATGCTAACCTCCACCATGTTGCAAATTCAATATAATTTTTATCTGCATCTAGCTTTGAAAAAATATTTGGGCTTGTAGCAGTGTGTGGGACTTGTTCTATTAGTCCATCTATGCTAACCTCCACCAGGTTGCAAATTCAAAATAATTTTTATCTGCATCTAGCTCTGAAAAAATATTTTGGCTTCGGTTTGTAGCAGTGTGTGGGACTTGTTCTATTAGTCCATCTATACTAACCTCTACCAGGTTGCAAATTCAATATAATTTTTATCTGCATCTAGCTCTGAAAAAATATTTAAAATATTTCGGCTTGTAGCAGTGTGTGGGACTTTGTTCTATTAGTCCATCTATACTAACCTTCACCAGGTTGCAAACTCAATATAATTTTTATCTGCATCTAGCTCCAAAAAAATATTTCGGCTTGTAGCAGTGTGTGAGAATTGTTCTATTAGTCCATCTATACTAACCTCCACCAGGTTGCAAATTCAATATAATTTTTATCTGCATCTAGCTCTGATAAAATATTTCGGCTTGTAGCAGTGTGTGGGACTTGTTCTATTAGTCCATCTATACTAACCTCCACCAGGTTGCAAATTCAATATAATTTTTATCTGCATCTAGCTCCGAAAAAATATTTCGGCTTGTAGCAGTGTGTGAGACTTGTTCTATTAGTCCATCTATACTAACCTCCACCAGGTTGCAAATTCAATATAATTTTTATCTGCATCTAGCTCTGAAAAAATATTTCGGCTTGTAGCAGTGTGTGGGACTTGTTCTATTAGTCCATCTATACTAACCTCTACCATGTTGCAAATTCAATATAATTTTTATCTGCATCTAGCTCTGAAAAAATATTTGGGCTTGTAGCAGTGTGTGGGACTTGTTCTATTAGTCCATCTATACTAACCTCCACCATGTTGCAAATTCAATATAATTTTTATCTGCATCTAGCTTTGAAAAAATATTTGGGCTTGTAGCAGTGTGTGGGACTTGTTCTATTAGTCCATCTATGCTAACCTCCACCAGGTTGCAAATTCAAAATAATTTTTATCTGCATCTAGCTCTGAAAAAATATTTTGGCTTCGGTTTGTAGCAGTGTGTGGGACTTGTTCTATTAGTCCATCTATACTAACCTCTACCAGGTTGCAAATTCAATATAATTTTTATCTGCATCTAGCTCTGAAAAAATATTTAAAATATTTCGGCTTGTAGCAGTGTGTGGGACTTTGTTCTATTAGTCCATCTATACTAACCTTCACCAGGTTGCAAACTCAATATAATTTTTATCTGCATCTAGCTCCAAAAAAATATTTCGGCTTGTAGCAGTGTGTGAGAATTGTTCTATTAGTCCATCTATACTAACCTCCACCAGGTTGCAAATTCAATATAATTTTTATCTGCATCTAGCTCTGATAAAATATTTCGGCTTGTAGCAGTGTGTGGGACTTGTTCTATTAGTCCATCTATACTAACCTCCACCAGGTTGCAAATTCAATATAATTTTTATCTGCATCTAGCTCCGAAAAAATATTTCGGCTTGTAGCAGTGTGTGAGACTTGTTCTATTAGTCCATCTATACTAACCTCCACCAGGTTGCAAATTCAATATAATTTTTATCTGCATCTAGCTCTGAAAAAATATTTCGGCTTGTAGCAGTGTGTGGGACTTGTTCTATTAGTCCATCTATACTAACCTCTACCATGTTGCAAATTCAATATAATTTTTATCTGCATCTAGCTCTGAAAAAATATTTGGGCTTGTAGCAGTGTGTGGGACTTGTTCTATTAGTCCATCTATACTAACCTCCACCATGTTGCAAATTCAATATAATTTTTATCTGCATCTAGCTTTGAAAAAATATTTGGGCTTGTAGCAGTGTGTGGGACTTGTTCTATTAGTCCATCTATGCTAACCTCCACCAGGTTGCAAATTCAAAATAATTTTTATCTGCATCTAGCTCTGAAAAAATATTTTGGCTTCGGTTTGTAGCAGTGTGTGGGACTTGTTCTATTAGTCCATCTATACTAACCTCTACCAGGTTGCAAATTCAATATAATTTTTATCTGCATCTAGCTCTGAAAAAATATTTAAAATATTTCGGCTTGTAGCAGTGTGTGGGACTTTGTTCTATTAGTCCATCTATACTAACCTTCACCAGGTTGCAAACTCAATATAATTTTTATCTGCATCTAGCTCCAAAAAAATATTTCGGCTTGTAGCAGTGTGTGAGAATTGTTCTATTAGTCCATCTATACTAACCTCCACCAGGTTGCAAATTCAATATAATTATTATCTGCATCTAGCTCTGAAAAAATATTTCGGCTTGTAGCAGTGTGTGGGACTTGTTCTATTAGTCCATCTATACTAACCTCCACCAGGCTGCAAATTCAATATAATTTTTATCTGCATCTAGCTCTGAAAAAATATTTCGGCTTGTAGCAGTGTGTGGGACTTGTTCTCTTAGTCCATCTATACTAACCTCCACCAGGTTGCAAATTCAATATAATTTTTATCTGCATCTAGCTCTGAAAAAATATTTGGGCTTGTAGCAGTGTGTGGGACTTGTTCTATTAGTCCATCTATACTAACCTCCACCAGGTTGCAAATTCAAAATAATTTTTATCTGCATCTAGCTCTGAAAAAATATTTTGGCTTCGGCTTGTAGCAGTATGTGGGACTTGTTCTATTAGTCCATCTATACTAACCTCCACCAGGTTGCAAATTCAAAATAATTTTTATCTGCATCTAGTTCTGAAAAAATATTTCGGCTTCGGCTTGTATCAGTATGTGGGACTTGTTCTATTAGTCCATTTATACTAACCTCCACCAGGTTGCAAATTCAATATAATTTTTATCTGCATCTAGCTCTGAAAAAATATTTTGGCTTGTAGCAGTGTGTGGGACTTGTTCTATTAGTCCATCTATACTAACCTCCACCAGGTTGCAAATTCAATATAATTTTTATCTGCATCTAGCTCTGAAAAAATATTTCGGCTTGTAGCAGTGTGTGGGACTTGTTCTATTAGTCCATCTATACCAACCTCTACCAGGTTGCAAATTCAATAGAATTTTTATCTGCATCTAGCTCTGAAAAAATATTTCGGCTTGTAGCAGTGTGTGGGACTTTGTTCTATTAGTCCATCTATACTAACCTTCACCAGGTTGCAAACTCAATATAATTTTTATCTGCATCTAGCTCCAAAAAAATATTTCGGCTTGTAGCAGTGTGTGGGACTTGTTCTATTAGTCCATCTATACTAACCTCCACCAGGTTGCAAATTCAATATAATTTTTATCTGCATCTAGCTCTGAAAAAATATTTCGGCTTGTAGCAGTGTGTGGGACTTGTTCTATTAGTCCATCTATACTAACCTCCACCAGGTTGCAAATTCAATATAATTTTTATCTGCATCTAGCTCTGAAAAAATATTTCGGCTTGTAGCAGTGTGTGGGACTTGTTCTATTAGTCCATCTATACTAACCTCCACCAGGTTGCAAATTCAATATAATTTTTATCTGCATCTAGCTCTGAAAAAATATTTGGGCTTGTAGCAGTGTGTGGGACTTGTTCTATTAGTCCATCTATACTAACCTCCACCAGGTTGCAAATTCAAAATAATTTTTATCTGCATCTAGCTCTGAAAAAATATTTTGGCTTCGGCTTGTATCAGTGTGTGGAACTTGTTCTATTAGTCCATCTATACTAACCTCCACCAGGTTGCAAATTCAAAATAATTTTTATCTGCATCTAGCTCTGAAAAAATATTTCGGCTTAGGCTTGTAGCAGTGTGTGGGACTTGTTCTATTAGTCCATTTATACTAACCTCCACCAGGTTGCAAATTCAATATAATTTTTATCTGCATCTAGCTCTGAAAAAATATTTTGGCTTGTAGCAGTGTGTGGGACTTGTTCTATTAGTCCATCTATACTAACCTCCACCAGGTTGCAAATTCAATATAATTTTTATCTGCATCTAGCGCTGAAAAAATATTTTGGCTTGTAGCAGTGTGTGGGACTTGTTCTATTATTCCATGTATACTCACCTCCACCAGGTTGCAAATTCAATATAATTTTTATCTGCATCTAGCTCTGAAAAAATATTTCGGCTTGTAGCAGTGTGTGGGACTTGCTCTATTAGTCCATCTATACCAACCTCTACCAGGTTACAAATTCAATAGAATTTTTATCTGCATCTAACTCTGAAAAAATATTTTGGCTTCTAGCAGTGTGTGGGACTTGTTCTATTAGTCCATCTATACCAACCTCTACCAGGTTGCAAATTCAATAGAATTTTTATCTGCATCTAGCTCTGAAAAAATATTTCGGCTTGTAGCAGTGTGTGGGACTTGTTCTATTAGTCCATCTATACTAACCTCTACCATGTTGCAAATTCAATATAATTTTTATCTGCATCTAGCTCTGAAAAAATATTTGGGCTTGTAGCAGTGTGTGGGACTTGTTCTATTAGTCCATCTATGCTAACCTCCACCAGTTTGCAAATTCAAAATAATTTTTATCTGCATCTAGCTCTGAAAAAATATTTTGGCTTCGGTTTGTAGCAGTGTGTGGGACTTGTTCTATTAGTCCATCTATACTAACCTCTACCAGGTTGCAAATTCAATATAATTTTTATCTGCATCTAGCTCTGAAAAAATATTTAAAATATTTCGGCTTGTAGCAGTGTGTGGGACTTTGTTCTATTAGTCCATCTATACTAACCTTCACCAGGTTGCAAACTCAATATAATTTTTATCTGCATCTAGCTCCAAAAAAATATTTCGGCTTGTAGCAGTGTGTGGGACTTGTTCTATTAGTCCATCTATACTAACCTCCACCAGGTTGCAAATTCAATATAATTTTTATCTGCATCTAGCTCTGAAAAAATATTTCGGCTTGTAGCAGTGTGTGGGACTTGTTCTATTAGTCCATATATACTAACCTCCACCAGGCTGCAAATTCAATATAATTTTTATCTGCATCTAGCTGTGAAAAAATATTTTGGCTTGTAGCAGTGTGTGGGACTTGTTCTATTAGTCCATCTATACTAACCTCCACCAGGTTGCAAATTCAATATAATTTTTATCTGCATCTAGCTCTGAAAAAATATTTGGGCTTGTAGCAGTGTGTGGGACTTGTTCTATTAGTCCATCTATACTAACCTCCACCAGGTTGCAAATTCAAAATAATTTTTATCTGCATCTAGCTCTGAAAAAATATTTTGGCTTCGGCTTGTAGCAGTATGTGGGACTTGTTCTATTAGTCCATCTATACTAACGTCCACCAGGTTGCAAATTCAAAATAATTTTTATCAGCATCTAGTTCTGAAAAAATATTTCGGCTTCGGCTTGTAGCAGTGTGTGGGACTTGTTCTATTAGTCTATTTATACTAACCTCCACCAGGTTGCAAATTCAATATAATTTTTATCTGCATCTAGCTCTGAAAAAATATTTTGGCTTGTAGCAGTGTGTGGGACTTGTTCTATTAGTCCATCTATACTAACCTCCACCAGGTTGCAAATTCAATATAATTTTTATCTGCATCTAGCTCTGAAAAAATATTTTGGCTTGTAGCAGTGTGTGGGACTTGTTCTATTAGTCCATCTATACTAACCTCCACCAGGTTGCAAATTCAATATAATTTTTATCTGCATCTAGCTCTGAAAAAATATTTCGGCTTGTAGCAGTGTGTGGGACTTGTTCTATTAGTCCATCTATACCAACCTCTACCAGGTTGCAAATTCAATACAATTTTTATCTGCATCTAGCTCTGAAAAAATATTTCGGCTTGTAGCAGTGTGTGGGACTTTGTTCTATTAGTCCATCTATACTAACTAGAGATGAGCGTTGTTCTACTCGAACTGTTCGCCAATCTCAAATTCGAGCTGTTTTGGGC
Source organism: Phyllobates terribilis (assembly GCF_046119375.1). Taxonomy (NCBI): domain Eukaryota; kingdom Metazoa; phylum Chordata; class Amphibia; order Anura; family Dendrobatidae; genus Phyllobates; species Phyllobates terribilis. Next base: position 84,833,922 of record NW_027362768.1, on the reverse strand, counting down.
GGTGTTCGAGCCGGTCGGCGAACACGAACAATTTGAGAAAAATTCGGCTGTTCGAGGTTATGTTCGATAACTGTTCGTGCACCAAAATCATAACTGGATTTTTTCTCAGTAATGATGAAAATTAATGTTAATACGCAGTTTGAGTGTACAGCGGGGCGGGGGGAGGGGCAGGGGATGGATCTCTGCAGGAACAATGAAGATCTCCATTTTTTTTTCTCTTTCCCGCATTTGCAGTGGGGAGGTGCAATCTGTCAGCCTATCAGCAGCGCACACACGGAGCGAAGTGCTTTTTTTCACACAAGCAAGGGCATGTGTGATTGGCAGTGTATGTCACATGTCCTTGCCCTATAAGACCAAGCCATTTTCCCCGTCGCCACCATTTTCTCACTGCTGCAGCTGCGTGTTAGACGGCACCGCTGTTGCTGTGTGCGATATACCTTGTTAATTTCAAGCCAATTTTCGCACAAATATACAGATAGCTTGGGAGTAGGGAATAGTTGTGATTGCAGTCCTTTTAAGGACTAGGTTACAGCATTTCCTACGACTTTTATCAGGCAGGTCTGTGCTCTTAAATAGATAGATTGTGGGAGTAAAGACTAATTGTAATTGGAGTCCTTTTCAGGACTAGGTTACATCAGTTCCTATCAGTTTTTGCCAGGCAGGTCTGTGCCAGTGCTGTGCAAGTTTTTTTCACAGCATTTGGCTGAATCTAGCAAAGCTAATCCTTTTTGGCCTATTGCAGAGTGTGTTAGTCAGTGGAGTAGCCTATCTGTGTTGCAAGATATACCACCTGTGTATAGAATACCAATTTTTTTACTGCACCTAGTGAAGTAAAATCTTTTGGGCATAGCATCATTCTATTAGTCCATCTATACTGACCTCCATCAGGTTGCAAACTGAATATAATTTTTTTCTGCATCTAGCTCTGAAAAAATATTTGGGCTTCTAGCGGTGTGTGGGACTTGGTCTATTAGTCCATCTATACTGACCTCCATCAGGTTGCAAATTAAAAATAATTTTTTTCTGCATCTAGCTCTGAAAAAATATTTGGGCTTCTAGCAGTGTGTGGGACTTGGTCTATTAGTCCATCTATACTGACCTCCATCAGGTTGCAAATTAAAAATAATTTTTTTCTTCATTTATCTCTGAAAAAATATTTGGGCTTCTAGCAGCGTGTGGGACTTGTTCTATTAGTCCATCTATACTGACCTCCATCAGGTTGCAAATTAAAAATAATTTTTTTCTGCATCTAGCTCTGAAAAAATATTTGGGCTTCTAGCAGTGTGTGGGACTTGGTCTATTAGTCCATCTATACTGACCTCCATCAGGTTGCAAATTAAAAATAATTTTTTTCTGCATCTAGCTCTGAAAAAATATTTGGGCTTCTAGCAGTGTGTGGGACTTGGTCTATTAGTCCATCTATACTGACCTCCATCAGGTTGCAAATTGAATAAAAAAATTTTCTGCATCTAGCTCTGAAAAAATATTTGGGCTTCTAGCGGTGTGTGGGACTTGGTCTATTAGTCCATCTATACTGACCTCCATCAGGTTGCAAATTAAAAATAATTTTTTTCTGCATCTAGCTCTGAAAAAATATTTGGGCTTCTAGCAGTGTGTGGGACTTGGTCTATTAGTCCATCTATACTGACCTCCATCAGGTTGCAAATTAAAAATAATTTTTTTCTTCATTTAGCTCTGAAAAAATATTTGGGCTTCTAGCAGTGTGTGGGACTTGTTCTATTAGTCCTTCTATACTGACGTCCAGCAGGTTGCAAATTGAATATAATTTTTTTCTGCATCTAGCTCTGAAAAAATATTTGGGCTTCTAGCAGTGTGTGGGACTTGGTCTATTAGTCCATCTATACTGACCTCCATCAGGTTGCAAATTGAATAAAAAAATTTTCTGCATCTAGCTCTGAAAAAATATTTGGGCTTCTAGCGGTGTTTGGGACTTGGTCTATTAGTCCATCTATACTGACCTCCATCAGGTTGCAAATTAAAAATAATTTTTTTCTGCATCTAGCTCTGAAAAAATATTTGGGCTTCTAGCAGTGTGTGGGACTTGGTCTATTAGTCCATCTATACTGACCTCCATCAGGTTGCAAATTAAAAATAATTTTTTTCTTCATTTAGCTCTGAAAAAATATTTGGGCTTCTAGCAGTGTGTGGGACTTGTTCTATTAGTCCTTCTATACTGACGTCCAGCAGGTTGCAAATTGAATATAATTTTTTTCTGCATCTAGCTCTGAAAAAATATTTGGGCTTCTAGCGGTGTGTGGGACTTGGTCTATTAGTCCATCTATACTGACCTCCATCAGGTTGCAAATTAAAAATAATTTTTTTCTGCATCTAGCTCTGAAAAAATATTTGGGCTTCTAGCAGTGTGTGGGACTTGGTCTATTAGTCCATCTATACTGACCTCCATCAGGTTGCAAATTAAAAATAATTTTTTTCTGCATCTAGCTCTGAAAAAATATTTGGGCTTCTAGCAGTGTGTGGGACTTGGTCTATTAGTCCATCTATACTGACCTCCATCAGGTTGCAAATTAAAAATAATTTTTTTCTGCATCTAGCTCTGAAAAAATATTTGGGCTTCTAGCAGTGTGTGGGACTTGGTCTATTAGTCCATCTATACTGACCTCCATCAGGTTGCAAATTGAATAAAAAAAATTTCTGCATCTAGCTCTGAAAAAATATTTGGGAATCTAGCGGTGTGTGGGACTTGGTCTATTAGTCCATCTATACTGACCTCCATCAGGTTGCAAATTAAAAATAATTTTTTTCTGCATCTAACCCAGCCAATAGTTTTGGCCTAATACCACAGTTTGGCCACTCAGCTCTGCTCGGTTACCATCCATTGTTTTTTTGTGCAAACAACTCCAGAGTTGTGAATTAGTTAACCACCAAAATGAGTGGAAAAAGGCCTGCTGCTGGTGGAAAGGGGAATAGGCGTGTTGGGAAGGGGAAAAAAGGTTGTGTCCGTGGGGTAGGTGCAGAAGAAAGACCATCTTCCAGCCAAACTAAAATGTCTACTTCTTTTAGCGGACAATGTGATAAGATCCCTTTCTTACGGCCACGCCAATCGCTACAAATTCCAGATGAGGCACAAAAACAGCAGGTGCTTCAACGGATATCAAGTGCTCCTTTAAGTGGGCTCTCCTCCACATCAACTTCAACATCACAAATACTCCAGTCCTCAAAGGTGTCACCCAAATCGCACTTGCTTCCTCACAGCTCCCAAATCTCCAGCTGCCCGTCTGAGTATGAGGTAGAACAGATGGTTGAGTCTGCAGAGCTGTTTACTCATACTATAGCCTGGGAATCAGAGGTCGACTCCAGCGCTTCTGTGAATCCAGACGAGGAAATGATCTGCACTGATGCCCAGAATCTTTATGAGTCGGATCCAGGACCAGACGCAGAAGGTTCTGACCATAATATAGACCCTCATTCCCAAACTGTAACTCCTGTTGGTGGAGACAATGAGGAAGACGATGATAAGACTCAAATACCTGATTGGAGCGACAACTTTAGTTTTTTGTCAGGGCAGGAACAGGTTGGCTCTGAGGACGACGGGTGTGATAACGCACAGGGTGATGATGATGAGGTCGGAGATCCCACTTACTGTCAACCCACAGTCAGCCAAGAGATGAGGTCAGCAGAGGAGGTGGAGGAAGATGCTAGTGATGACGAGGTCAGGTTGCGCCTTCCTGGACAGAGACGTAGTACTGGAAGCACGTCAACAACTGCATCCTCAAACACAACTCTGCCTCTCACCACAAGTCGTGGTGGCTCTTCAGGTCGCATGGGTGCTAAGCCTTGCATAGCCTGGGCATTTTTTCAGATCGATAAAGATGACCCAACTCGTGTTATCTGTAACATTTGTCAGCAAAAGCTAAGTAGAGGCCAAAAAATACATAGTTTGAGTACTTCATGCATGAACCGGCACATGGACATGAAGCATAAGTTGCAGTGGGAAGCTCAGTGTGCTACAATGCGGTCTAGCCGGCCGGGCCAACCACCTTCTGCCATATCTTGTGCATCCGCGGCCTCTTCATCCTCTGTGACTGGGGGGACAGCAGTCACACCTGTTTTGGGGCGCAGACCTGCCACCTCTTTACCCGCAACAGCCAGCGTGATTGGCAGGTCATCATTTTCTTTGGAGGTGGTAACACCAGCTGGTCTTGAGCGCTGTCCGACATCGATAGCACCACCTTTGGATCAAGGCAACCTAACATGTCCGCCTGCATCTTCCTCACAGACCGGCAGTTTGCCGGGGACACCCTTATCAACCCCGTCTAAGCACAATAGCCAGCCCTCGGTCCCTCAGATGTGGACAAGTAAAAGACCATTTCCTCCTAGCCATGAGAAAGCTAAGAGGTTGAATTTCACCATCTGCAAGCTCTTGGCTACAGAAATGCTGCCTTTCCGCCTGGTGGACACAGAGGATTTTCGAGACCTTATGTCCGTCGCAGTGCCCCAGTACCAGATGCCCAGTCGGCACTACTTCTCAAAGAAAGGTGTGCCTGCGCTCCACCAGCATGTCGCACACAACATCACCGCTTCTTTGAGAAACTCTGTGTGTGACAGGGTGCATTTCACCACAGACACTTGGACGAGTAGGCATGGACAGGGGCGTTACATGTCGCTGACTGGGCACTGGGTAACTATGGTGACAGCAGGACAAGGGGCTGCTGTCCAAGTCTTGCCGTCCCCACGAGTTGTGCGTCAATCCTCTTTATGTCATTTTTCCTCCACTGCTTCTGCCTCCTCAACCTCCTCTCGGTCTTCCACCTGCACCCAAAGCCTGTCTGGTCATGCCACAAGCTTTCTAACTGCGCAGAAGGGATCCTGCACACCTCCTTACTATGCTGGCAGTAGGGCTCAACGTCATCAGGCGGTTTTTACATTGAAATGTCTGGGAAATGTGAGTCACACAGCTGAGGAGTTGTGGTCAGCTCTGGAGAACCAATTTCATGAATGGTTGTCTCCACTGGACCTGAAACCAGGGAAGGCCGTGTGCGACAATGCTAGAAACCTGGGTGCGGCCCTTCGCCGGGGCAATGTCACACACGTGCCTTGTATGGCTCACGTGTTGAACCTGGTTGTCCAGCAATTTTTAGCCCACTATCCCAGACTAGATGGCCTTCTGCAGAGGGCACGGTCGCTGTGTGCTCACTTCCGCCGTTCGCATCCCGCAGCTCAGCGACTTACATCTCTACAGAAGTCGTTGGGCCTGCCACTTCACCGGCTAAAATGCGATGTGCCTACCCGGTGGAATTCAACTCTGCACCTGTTGCAGCGACTGTGGCAGCACCGACAAGCCCTGGTGCAATACGTTCTGACGTATAGCCTGGGCCAACGAGATTCAGAGGTGGGGCAAAGCACGCTGGAGGAGTGGTCTCAGATCAGGGACCTATGCACCCTTCTGCACAGTTTTGAAATGGCGACGAAGATGTTTAGTGCTGACGATGCCATTATCAGCATGACTATTCCGGTGATTTACATGCTGGAGCACATGTTAAACAGAATTCGGAGTCAGGTGGTGGCACAAGAGGAGGTGGAGGAAGTAGAGGAGGAGGAGTTGTATGCGGAAGGGCTAACATCTGCAAGGTCCAGACGGTCGGCAGCACCAAGGCGGCAGGCATGTGAGGGTGGGGGAGATGGTTTAACCAGGGCGCATGGTAGCAGCCAAACTAGTGAGGAAGGTGCAGGAGCCCAGGAAGAAGTGGAGGACGAACTGATGGAAGACTCATCAGATGAGGGAGACCTTGATCACATTTCTGTTGTGCGAGGTTGGGGGGAGAGGACAGAGGAAGGAAGCATGATTGTTACCTCGCCACCAACACAACAGGGACTTGGTGCTCCTGGATGCGCAACACACATGAGTGCCTTCTTGCTGCACTACCTGCAACATGACCCTCGAATTGTGAGAATTAGAAATAATCCTGACTACTGGGTTGCCACACTGTTAGATCCCCGGTACAAAAGTAAATTTGCAGAAATTATTCCTGCCATAGAAAGGGATGCACGCATGCAGGAGTATCAGCAGAGACTGTTGCAGAATCTTACATGTGCTTTTCCACAAAATACCAGTGGTGCACGTAGTGAATCTCACAGTTCCAACTTGCCAACCGTGGGACCGTCAAGTGTTCAGCACTCAAACCGTAACAGAACCACAGTATCTGCTGGTAACATCAATTTTGCGGAATCATTTCACCACTTTTTTAGCCCATCCTTTGCAAGGCCACAGGAGACAAGAAGTCTGACACATAGTCAACGCCTAGAGACGATGGTACAGGAGTATCTCCAAGTAAACATTGAAGCCACGACTGTGTCACTGGACCCTTGCTCTTTTTGGGCTTCCAATCTGGATAAATGGCCGGAGCTAGCCACTTACGCCTTGGAGATCTTGTCATGCCCCGCAGCCAGCGTTCTGTCTGAACGTGTGTTCAGCGCTGCTGGTGGTGTGCTGACAGATAAGCGCACGCGGCTCTCCACTGATAATGTAGACAGACTCACGTTCATAAAGATGAACAAATCATGGATCCGAAACGACTTTTCTACCCCTGTGTCATCCTGGGGAGAGTAAAAGCTTGATGATTGGTTAAAATCACCCTACCAACCGTTTTAAGCTTTCAAATTACTAATCATGTTTATCTGTATCTTGACTGGAAAATAATTTGGGCTTTGTAGCAGTGTGCAGCACTGATCCTATTAGGCCATCTATAATAAGCTCCACCAGATTTAAAATTAAAAATAATTTTTAGCTGCATCTAGCCCGGAAAATAATTTTGGGGCTCCGAGATGCGCAAGACACATAAGTGCCTTCTTGCTGCACTACCTGCAGCATGACCCTCATATTGTCAGAATTCGAAGTAATCATGACTACTGGGTTGCCACACTCTTAGATCCCCCAAACTTTTCGATCAACCTTTTCATTTTAATAAAGACCAAAAAAATGGTCATTTTTGAAATTATAAGCATTAGCAGGTTGTTAGAAACTGAAATCAAACAGTTTTCAACTCAAAACTTTATTCTAGGTGATGTTACATTTTCACATAGGACCCCTTGTTCGAAAGGAGCTTCTGAACTCTCTCGTCCATTGAATTTGTCAGGTTTTGGATGGTTTCTGCTTCAATTGTTTTGCATGAGGACAGAATACCCTCCCAGAGCTGTTGCTTAGATGTGAACTGCCTCCTGCCATCATAGACACTCCTTTTAATGATGCTCCAAAAGTTCTGAATGGGGTAGAGGTCAGGGGAGCATGGGGGTCACACCATAAGTTTGTCCCCTTTTATGCCCATATCAGCCAGAGATGCAGATGTTTTATGTGCAGCATGAGATGGTGCATTATCATGCAGAAAAATGATCTTGCTGTGAAATACACGGTTCTTCTTCTTGAACCATGGCAGGAAGTGCTGTTTGAGAAAATCCACATACATTATGGAGTTCATCTTTAGCGCCTTCAGGGATCCTAAAGGGGCCGACAATCTCTCTCCCCATGATTCCAGCCCAAAACATTACTCCACCTTCTCCTTGTTGGCGCTGTAGCCGTGTTTGCGTGGGGTGTCCATCAACCAGCCATCCTCCACTCCATCCATCTGGACCATCGAGCGCTGCACGGCACTCATCCGTGAACAAAACAGTTTTGAAATCAGTCTTCATGTAATGTTTGGCCCACTGGAGCCGTTTCTGCTTGTGTGAAGTGGATAGAGGAGGTCGACAGGATGGTGCATGCACAGCTGCAAACCTCTGAAGGACCCTGCATCTTGTTGTTCGGGGGACGTTGGAGGCACAAGCAGCTTCAAAAACTTGTCTGCTGCTATGACAAGGCTTTTTTGCCGCTGCTCTTTCAACCTGACGTAATTGCCTGTAGGAAAGAGTCCTCAATTTGCCCTTATCAGCACGCACACGTGTGTACTGTGAATCAGCTACATACTTCTTGATTGCCAGGACACTTCATCCTGATCATCGCACAATGTTGATTGTAGTCATGCCTTGACCTAAACACTCCACAATTTGTTGCTTCTCAGCAGCCGACACATCCTTTTTCTTTCCCATTTTGGCAGAAAATGTAGGCTGCTTAATAATGTGAGAGAGCCTTCTTAAGTAGTCTTGCCTTTCATTGGACACACCTGCCAAACTAATTAGCACAGGTGTCTGCAATTGCTTACAGTGATATAAAGAGCCCTGACACACATCACCATCAATGAGTTTAACTGACAAACAAACAAATTCTTGCCTTATCACTCCTAAACACTTTTTGCATAATAATTTGGAACACGGTGTACATGTGCTTTTCCACAAAACACCAGTGGTTCACGTAGTGAATCTTACAGTTCTAACTTGCCAACCGTGGTCTGTATGGAATTGTTCAATAAAGGGCCCAAAATTAAGATAACATAGATGGGAGAGGTCTCTATGAATAGGAATTCCTAAGTATTTGATACCCTGTGAGGGCCAGGCAAAGGGAAAGTTGGACTGGATGGAATCCTATATGGATTTAGGGAGGGAGACATCGAGGGCCTCAGACTTCGCTGCATTGATTTTAAAATTTTACCATGTAACAAAGTGATCTATTTCAGCCATAACAGCAGGGATGGATATATGTGATTGAGTGATATATACTAGGACATCATCAGCAAATAGAGAGCACTTGTACTCGGTGCCTCCCACCTCAATCCACCTAATATTGGGGTTATGGCGAATTGATGAGAGCAGGTGCTCCGTCACTAGGATGTATAAGAGAGGGGACAGAGGACATCCCTGCCTTGTCCCATTGGTGATTGTGAAAGGTGATGAAAATGTTCTGACGCACCCCCTGGGCCTTGGGACACCCGGAGCCGGACCCTTTTTGGTGGATGCTGGTGGTTGTAGTCTTCGTGGCGGCGATCCGGTTCCGTGGCTCAGGGCGGTCAAACCAGTGGCGGAACTATTTATGTGGTTTTGATGTTTAAATGTCCGACTACGCCACCCGTGGATTGCGGTCAGAGTGAACCGCCGCTACAGGGCAGACCGCTAAGGCTGGTGTTGTGGGTGCAGCACAGCGTAGCATAACTCCCCACGGGAGGAGTATAGCCTCAGGGCAGTGTATGCGGAGGATGGGGGTGATGGTGCAGGGCAGCAGCAGTAACGACACGGAGTCAGTGATGCAGTTCAGGGCCTTTACTCACAGTTCTTATTATCCAGACCACGTCTGCAGGTAAGGGCTGCCCACGTCGTACTGTGCTCACCAGGTGAGGGGCTCAGACAACTCCCAGATAACTTTGGAGCGCTTCACAGGACCCCCTTTGTGTGTCCTTTGTCTGGCCTTTCTTACCAACACTTCTGTCCGGCTGCCTCGGGCCTCCTCTTGGTAAACTTGGCGCCAGTTTCCCTGACCCTATGTGGTGCCTTCCTAGCGGGTGGAGCAAGGGGCTGCGCCATATAAAATGTCAGAGCCTCCGGTTTCTAGCTGAGGGTCGTTTCCTGCCTCCACTAGTTCGGGGACCGGTCTCCCCCTTTGGCCTGACCCCTCCACGCAGGTGGATTCGGGCGTGCGGTGGCGACTCGCCCGTCCGCACCCCTGGGATCCCTTCATTCCTCGTTCCTGGAGCCTTCTCCGCTCCTCTTCCTTCCTTCTCCCTCTTGCAGGCCTGGGCCTCTGTTACTAGGCCCGCCTCTGGAGCAGAGCTCATGCAGAGCCCCTGCTCCCTGCCACTTCTGCTCAGACTTCTCTGCACTGAACTAAGATGGTGCCCACCTTTTATACTCCCTTCTCAATGCACCCAGGAACTGCTTCCTCCCTGCTCCTGCACTGCAGGGTTCCCCTTCCTCAGTGTTCCCTCCCCCCACTCCAGCCAGGGACAGGGACTGTCGTGCCCATCTCAGGGGCATATTGGTCGCCCTGCCCCACGGCAATGTGGTGTAATGCATGCAGGTGTCGGGTCCTGATCCACACTCCATCCTTATCTGAGAGTGAGATATCACACCTCTGGGTGAGGTGCAATACGTCTGTAGCAACCGAGCCCTCGGTGCTACAGTTCCATTTATCTTCAGCCTAGGTGACGTATTGTGATACAGGGCCGTGATTTTGGCTATAAAAGGGTCCCCTAGACCCCTACCCCAAGCTTTTTAAGAGAATCATATATGGCGTGCCAGGAGACTCTATGGAATGCTTTCTCAGCATCCAACGAGAGTATCTACTTACAAATTTTTAACTGCATCTAGCCCAGGAAATACTTTGTGCCTAGTAGCAGTGTCTGCTAGTCAGCGGATTATCCCGGCTGTTAAGCAAGCTACACCACCTGTAGTTTGGACACTTAATTTTTTCAAAGGAAATGCTTCGGGACCACGGGATACTTAGTGAAGAGCATCAGGAGGCACCCCAAGGCATAGGGGCTGGGACTGGCACTAGGATGCCTTGCGGTGGACAGCCGAGCTCGATCCTTATAAAAGCTTTTTAACTGCAGCAGCTTTAGTGGACGCTACTGGAGCTGGAATTACCGCGGCTGCTGGCATGAGACTTGCCCTCCAATAGATCCTTGTAAATGGATTTAAAGTGTATTCATTCAAATTAGAGGGACAATTTAAATTAAAAAGCTTAGAGCTGCCTCCACCACAGGGGGGCACTCTCGACCCACCAGCGGACAGGCACCAGTATTGGGAGAGGGGGGCTGGCCGTCAGGGTTCACCGCGGCTCTGGCACAAACCCGGCGACACGGAGGTGGCACGGGCAGGAGCGGACTGGCCGTCTCGGCTTCTCACTTTTTGGATTTTAGAAGGGCATGACATGCCTATATCTGTGTCTCCCCCTCCTTTTACTCCTCCACCTCTTTTCTTTTCGCATGACTATATGTACTTGTCACTTTTCCATGTGTTAGTTGTGTCTTCTGAGCAGTTTGTCAGCTTTTGGACACCTTTGAAGGTGTTTTCTATGTGTTTCTATGTGTTTTTGTTTGCCTGCCATTGGTTTTAACGGTGTTCGAAGGTGTTCGACGAACAGTTCGACGAACAGTTCGGCGAACACACGGGTGTTCGACGAACCGAACCGAACTCGAACACTACGGGGGTGGCTCAACACTAATACTAACCTTCACCAGGTTGCAAACTCAATATAATTTTTTTCTGCATCTAGCTCCAAAAAAATATGTCGGCTTCTAGCAGTGTGTGAGACTTGTTCTATTAGTCCATCTATACTAACCTCCACCAGGTTGCAAATTCAATATAATTTTTATCTGCATCTAGCTCTGAAAAAATATTTTGGCTTGTAGCAGTGTGTGGGACTTGTTCTATTAGTCCATCTATACTAACCTCCACCAGGCTGCAAATTCAATATAATTTTTATCTGCATCTAGCTCTGAAAAAATATTTTGGCTTGTAGCAGTGTGTGGGACTTGTTCTATTAGTCCATCTATACTAACCTCCACCAGGTTGCAAATTCAATATAATTTTTATCTGCATCTAGCTCTGAAAAAATATTTGGGCTTGTAGCAGTGTGTGGGACTTGTTCTATTAGTCCATCTATACTAACCTCCACCAGGTTGCAAATTCAAAATAATTTTTATCTGCATCTAGCTCTGAAAAAATATTTTGGCTTCGGCTTGTATCAGTTTGTGGGACTTGTTCTATTAGTCCATCTATACTAACCTCCACCAGGTTGCAAATTCAAAATAATTTTTATCTGCATCTAGCTCTGAAAAAATATTTCGGCTTCGGCTTGTAGCAGTGTGTGGGACTGGTTCTATTAGTCCATTTATACTAACCTCCACCAGGTTGCAAATTCAATATAATTTTTATCTGCATCTAGCTCTGAAAAAATATTTTGGCTTGTAGCAGTGTGTGGGACTTGTTCTATTAGTCCATCTATACTAACCTCCACCAGGTTGCAAATTCAATATAATTTTTATCTGCATCTAGCGCTGAAAAAATATTTTGGCTTGTAGCAGTGTGTGGGACTTGTTCTATTAGTCCATCTATACTAACCTCCACCAGGTTGCAAATTCAATATAATTTTTATCTGCATCTAGCTCTGAAAAAATATTTCGGCTTCGGCTTGTAGCAGTGTGTGGGACTTGTTCTATTAGTCCATTTATACTAACTTCCACCAGGTTGCAAATTCAATATAATTTTTATCTGCATCTAGCTCTGAAAAAATATTTTGGCTTGTAGCAGTGTGTGGGACTTGTTCTATTAGTCAATCTATACTAACCTCCACCAGGTTGCAAATTCAATATAATTTTTATCTGCATCTAGCGCTGAAAAAATATTTTGGCTTGTAGCAGTGTGTGGGACTTGTTCTATTAGTCAATCTATACCAACCTCTACCAGATTACAAATTCAATAGAATTTTTATCTGCATCTAGCTCTGAAAAAATATTTCGGCTTGTAGCAGTGTGTGGGACTTGTTCTATTAGTCCATCTATACCAACCTCTACCAGGTTGCAAATTCAATAGAATTTTTATCTGAATCTAGCTCTGAAAAAATATTTCGGCTTGTAGCAGTGTGTGGGACTTTGTTCTATTAGTCCATCTATACTAACCTTCACCAGGTTGAAAACTCAATATAATTTTTATATGCATCTAGCTCCAAAAAAATATTTCGGCTTGTAGCAGTGTGTGGGACTTGTTCTATTAGTCCATCTATACTAACCTCCACCAGGTTGCAAATTCAATATAATTTTTATTTGCATCTAGCTCTGAAAAAATATTTCGGCTTGTAGCAGTGTGTGGGACTTGTTCTATTAGTCCATCTATACTAACCTCCACCAGGTTGCAAATTCAATATAATTTTTATCTGCATCTATATCTGAAAAAATATTTGGGCTTGTCGCAGTGTGTGGGACTTGTTCTATTAGTCCATCTATACTAACCTCCACCAGGTTGCAAATTCAAAAGAATTTTTATCTGCATCTAGCTCTGAAAAAATATTTCGGCTTCGGCTTGTAACAGTGTGTGGAACTTGTTCTATTAGTCCATTTATACTAACCTCCACCAGGTTGCAAATTCAATATAATTTTTATCTGCATCTAGCTCTGAAAAAATATTTTGGCTTGTAGCAGTGTGTGGGACTTTTTCTATTAGTCCATCTATACTAACCTCCACCAGGTTGCAAATTCAAAATAATTTTTATCTGCATCTAGCTCTGAAAAAATATTTTGGCTTCGGCTTGTAGCAGTGTGTGGGACTTGTTCTATTAGTCCATCTATACTAACCTCCACCAGGTTGCAAATTCAATATAATTTATATCTGCATCTAGCGCTGAAAAAATATTTTGGCTTGTAGCAGTGTGTGGGACTTGTTCTATTAGTCCATCTATACTAACCTCCACCAGGTTGCAAATTCAATATAATTTTTATCTGCATCTAGCTCTGAAAAAATATTTGGGCTTGTAGCAGTGTGTGGGACTTGTTCTATTAGTCCATCTATACTAACCTCCACCAGGTTGCAAATTCAAAATAATTTTTATCTGCATCTAGCTCTGAAAAAATATTTTGTCTTCGGCTTGTATCAGTGTGTGGGACTTTTTCTATTAGTCCATCTATACTAACCTCCACCAGGTTGCAAATTCAATATAATTTTTATCTGCATCTAGTTCTGAAAAAATATTTCGGCTTCGGCTTGTAGCAGTGTGTGGGACTTGTTCTATTCGTCCATTTATACTAACCTCCACCAGGTTGCAAATTCAATATAATTTTTATCTGCATCTAGCTCTGAAAAAATATTTTGGCTTGTAGCAGTGTGTGGGACTTGTTCTATTAGTCCATCTATACTAACCTCCACCAGGTTGCAAATTCAATATAATTTTTATCTGCATCTAGCTCTGAAAAAATATTTCGGCTTGTAGCAGTGTGTGGGACTTGTTCTATTAGTCCATCTATACCAACCTCTACCAGATTGCAAATTCAATACAATTTTTATCTGCATCTAGCTCTGAAAAAATATTTCTTCTTGTAGCAGTGTGTGGGACTTTGTTCTATTAGTCCATCTATACTAACCTTCACCAGGTTGCAAACTCAATATAATTTTTTTCTGCATCTAGCTCCAAAAAAATATTTCGGCTTCTAGCAGTGTGTGAGACTTGTTCTATTAGTCCATCTATACTAACCTCCACCAGGTTGCAAATTCAATATAATTTTTATCTGCATCTAGCTCTGAAAAAATATTTTGGCTTGTAGCAGTGTGTGGGACTTGTTCTATTAGTCCATCTATACTAACCTCCACCAGGCTGCAAATTCAATATAATTTTTATCTGCATCTAGCTCTGAAAAAATATTTTGGCTTGTAGCAGTGTGTGGGACTTGTTCTATTAGTCCATCTATACTAACCTCCACCAGGTTGCAAATTCAATATAATTTTTATCTGCATCTAGCTCTGAAAAAATATTTGGGCTTGTAGCAGTGTGTGGGACTTGTTCTATTAGTCCATCTATACTAACCTCCACCAGGTTGCAAATTCAAAATAATTTTTATCTGCATCTAGCTCTGAAAAAATATTTTGGCTTCGGCTTGTATCAGTGTGTGGGACTTGTTCTATTAGTCCATCTATACTAACCTCCACCAGGTTGCAAATTCAAAATAATTTTTATCTGCATCTAGCTCTGAAAAAATGTTTCGGCTTCGGCTTGTAGCAGTGTGTGGGACTTGTTCTATTAGTCCATTTATACTAACCTCCACCAGGTTGCAAATTCAATATAATTTTTATCTGCATCTAGCTCTGAAAAAATATTTCGGCTTCGGCTTGTAGCAGTGTGTGGGACTTGTTCTATTAGTCCATTTATACTAACTTCCACCAGGTTGCAAATTCAATATAATTTTTATCTGCATCTAGCTCTGAAAAAATATTTTGGCTTGTAGCAGTGTGTGGGACTTGTTCTATTAGTCCATCTATACTAACCTCCACCAGGTTGCAAATTCAATATAATTTTTATCTGCATCTAGCGCTGAAAAAATATTTTGGCTTGTAGCAGTGTGTGGGACTTGTTCTATTAGTCCATCTATACTAACCTCCACCAGGTTGCAAATTCAATATAATTTTTATCTGCATCTAGCTCTGAAAAAATATTTCGGCTTGTAGCAGTGTGTGGGACTTGCTCTATTAGTCCATCTACACCAACCTCTACCAGATTACAAATTCAATAGAATTTTTATCTGCATCTAGCTCTGAAAAAATATTTCGGCTTGTAGCAGTGTGTGGGACTTGTTCTATTAGTCCATCTATACCAACCTCTACCAGGTTGCAAATTCAATAGAATTTTTATCTGCATCTAGCTCTGAAAAAATATTTCGGCTTGTAGCAGTGTGTGGGACTTTGTTCTATTAGTCCATCTATACTAACCTTCACCAGGTTGAAAACTCAATATAATTTTTATCTGCATCTAGCTCCAAAAAAATATTTCGGCTTGTAGCAGTGTGTGGGACTTGTTCTATTAGTCCATCTATACTAACCTCCACCAGGTTGCAAATTCAATATAATTTTTATTTGCATCTAGCTCTGAAAAAATATTTCGGCTTGTAGCAGTGTGTGGGACTTGTTCTATTAGTCCATCTATACTAACCTCCACCAGGTTGCAAATTCAATATAATTTTTATCTGCATCTAGATCTGAAAAAATATTTGGGCTTGTCGCAGTGTGTGGGACTTGTTCTATTAGTCCATCTATACTAACCTCCACCAGGTTGCAAATTCAAAATAATTTTTATCTGCATCTAGCTCTGAAAAAATATTTCGGCTTCGGCTTGTAACAGTGTGTGGAACTTGTTCTATTAGTCCATTTATACTAACCTCCACCAGGTTGCAAATTCAATATAATTTTTATCTGCATCTAGCTCTGAAAAAATATTTTGGCTTGTAGCAGTGTGTGGGACTTTTTCTATTAGTCCATCTATACTAACCTCCACCAGGTTGCAAATTCAAAATAATTTTTATCTGCATCTAGCTCTGAAAAAATATTTTGGCTTCGGCTTGTAGCAGTGTGTGGGACTTGTTCTATTAGTCCATCTATACTAACCTCCACCAGGTTGCAAATTCAATATAATTTATATCTGCATCTAGCGCTGAAAAAATATTTTGGCTTGTAGCAGTGTGTGGGACTTGTTCTATTAGTCCATCTATACTAACCTCCACCAGGTTGCAAATTCAATATAATTTTTATCTGCATCTAGTTCTGAAAAAATGTTTGGGCTTGTAGCAGTGTGTGGGACTTGTTCTATTAGTCCATCTATACTAACCTCCACCAGGTTGCAAATTCAAAATAATTTTTATCTGCATCTAGCTCTGAAAAAATATTTTGTCTTCGGCTTGTATCAGTGTGTGGGACTTGTTCTATTAGTCCATCTATACTAACCTTCACCAGGTTGCAAATTCAAAATAATTTTTATCTGCATCTAGCTCTGAAAAAATATTTCGGCTTCGGCTTGTAGCAGTGTGTGGGACTTGTTCTATTAGTCCATTTATACTAACCTCCACCAGGTTGCAAATTCAATATAATTTTTATCTGCATCTAGCTCTGAAAAAATATTTTGGCTTGTAGCAGTGTGTGGGACTTGTTCTATTAGTCCATCTATATTAACCTCCACCAGGTTGCAAATTCAATATAATTTTTATCTCCATCTAGCGCTGAAAAAATATTTTGGTTTGTAGCAGTGTGTGGGACTTGTTCTATTAGTCCATCTATACTAACCTCCACCAGGTTGCAAATTCAATATAATTTTTATCTGCATCTAGCTCTGAAAAAATATTTCGGCTTGTAGCAGTGTGTGGGACATGCTCTATTAGTCCATCTATTCCAACCTCTACCAGGTTACAAATTCAATAGAATTTTTATCTGCATCTAGCTCTGAAAAAATATTTCGGCTTGTAGCAGTGTGTGGGATTTGTTCTATTAGTCCATCTATACCAACCTCTATGAGGTTACAAATTTAATAGAATTTTTATCTGCATCTAGCTCTGAAAAAATATTTCGGCTTGTAGCAGTGTGTGGGACTTTGTTCTATTAGTCCATCTATACTAACCTTCACCAGGTTGCAAACTCAATATAATTTTTATCTGCATCTAGCTCCAAAAAAATATTTCGGCTTGTAGCAGTGTGTGGGACTTGTTCTATTAGTCCATCTATACTAACCTCCACCAGGTTGCAAATTCAATATAATTTTTATCTGCATCTAGCTCTGAAAAAATATTTGGGCTTGTAGCAGTGTGTGGGACTTGTTCTATTAGTCCATCTATACTAACCTCCACCAGGTTGCAAATTCAATATAATTTTTATCTGCATCTAGATCTGAAAAAATATTTGGTCTTGTCGCAGTGTGTGGGACTTGTTCTATTATTCCATCTATACTAACCTCCACCAGGTTGCAAATTCAAAATAATTTTTATCTGCATCTAGCTCTGAAAAAATATTTTGGCTTCGGCTTGTAGCAGTGTGTGGGACTTGTTCTATTAGTCCATCTATACTAACCTCTACCAGGTTGCAAATTCAAAATAATTTTTATCTGCATCTAGCTCTGAAAAAATATTTCGGCTTCGGCTTGTAACAGTGTGTGGGGCTTGTTCTATTAGTCCATTTATACTAACCTCCACCAGGTTGCAAATTCAATATAATTTTTATCTGCATCTAGCTCTGAAAACTATTTTGGCTTGTAGCAGTGTGTGGGACTTTTTCTATTAGTCCATCTATACTAACCTCCACCAGGTTGCAAATTCAATATAATTTTTATCTGCATCTAGCGCTGAAAAAATATTTTGGCTTGTAGCAGTGTGTGGGACTTGTTCTATTAGTCCATCTATACTAACCTCCACCAGGTTGCAAATTCAATATAATTTTTATCTGCATCTAGCTCTGAAAAAATATTTCGGCTTGTAGCAGTGTGTGGGACTTTGTTCTATTAGTCCATCTATACTAACCTTCACCAGGTTGCAAACTCAATATAATTTTTATCTGCATCTAGCTCTGAAAAAATATTTCGGCTTGTAGCAGTGTGTGGGACGTGTTCTATTAGTCCATCTATACTAACCTCCACCAGGTTGCAAATTCAATATAATTTTTATCTGCATCTAGCTCTGAAAAAATATTTCGGCTTGTAGCAGTGTGTGGGACTTGTTCTATTAGTCCATCTATACTAACCTCTACCAGGTTGCAAATTCAATATAATTTTTATCTGCATCTAGCTCTGAAAAAATATTTCGGCTTCGGCTTGTAGCAGTGTGTGGGACTTGTTCTATTAGTCCATTTATACTAACCTCCACCATGTTGCAAATTCAATATAATTTTTATCTGCATCTAGCTCCAAAAAAATATTTCGGCTTGTAGCAGTGTGTGGGACTTGTTCTATTAGTCCATCTATACTAACCTCCACCAGGTTGCAAATTCAATATCATTTTTATCTGCATCTAGCTCTGAAAAAATATATTGGCTTGTAGCAGTGTGTGGGACTTGTTCTATTAGTCCATCTATACTAACCTCCACCAGGCTGCAAATTCAATATAATTTTTATCTGCATCTAGCTCTGAAAAAATATTTCGGCTTGTAGCATTGTGTGGGACTTTGGTCTATTAGTCCATCTATACTAACCTTCACCAGGTTGCAAACTCAATATAATTTTTTTCTGCATCTAGCTCTGAAAAAATATTTCGGCTTCTAGCAGTGTGTGAGACTTGTTCTATTAGTCCATCTATACTAACCTCCACCAGGTTGCAAATTCAATATAATTTTTATCTGCATCTAGCTCTGAAAAAATATTTTGGCTTGTAGCAGTGTGTGGGACTTGTTCTATTAGTCCATCTATACTAACCTCCACCAGGCTGCAAATTCAATATAATTTTTATCTGCATCTAGCTCTGAAAAAATATTTTGGCTTGTAGCAGTGTGTGGGACTTGTTCTATTAGTCCATCTATACTAACCTCCACCAGGTTGCAAATTCAATATAATTTTTATCTGCATCTAGCTCTGAAAAAATATTTGGGCTTGTAGCAGTGTGTGGGACTTGTTCTATTAGTCCATCTATACTAACCTCCACCAGGTTGCAAATTCAAAATAATTTTTATCTGCATCTAGCTCTGAAAAAATATTTTGGCTTCGGCTTGTATCAGTGTGTGGGACTTGTTCTATTAGTCCATCTATACTAACCTCCACCAGGTTGCAAATTCAAAATAATTTTTATCTGCATCTAGCTCTGAAAAAATATTTCGGCTTCGGCTTGTAACAGTGTGTGGAACTTGTTCTATTAGTCCATTTATACTAACCTCCACCAGGTTGCAAATTCAATATAATTTTTATCTGCATCTAGCTCTGAAAAAATATTTTGGCTTGTAGCAGTGTGTGGGACTTTTTCTATTAGTCCATCTATACTAACCTCCACCAGGTTGCAAATTCAAAATAATTTTTATCTGCATCTAGCTCTGAAAAAATATTTTGGCTTCGGCTTGTAGCAGTGTGTGGGACTTGTTCTATTAGTCCATCTATACTAACCTCCACCAGGTTGCAAATTCAATATAATTTATATCTGCATCTAGCGCTGAAAAAATATTTTGGCTTGTAGCAGTGTGTGGGACTTGTTCTATTAGTCCATCTATACTAACCTCTACCAGGTTGCAAATTCAATATAATTTTTATCTGCATCTAGCTCTGAAAAAATATTTCGGCTTCGGCTTGTAGCAGTGTGTGGGACTTGTTCTATTAGTCCATTTATACTAACCTCCACCATGTTGCAAATTCAATATAATTTTTATCTGCATCTAGCTCCAAAAAAATATTTCGGCTTGTAGCAGTGTGTGGGACTTGTTCTATTAGTCCATCTATACTAACCTCCACCAGGTTGCAAATTCAATATCATTTTTATCTGCATCTAGCTCTGAAAAAATATATTGGCTTGTAGCAGTGTGTGGGACTTGTTCTATTAGTCCATCTATACTAACCTCCACCAGGCTGCAAATTCAATATAATTTTTATCTGCATCTAGCTCTGAAAAAATATTTCGGCTTGTAGCATTGTGTGGGACTTTGGTCTATTAGTCCATCTATACTAACCTTCACCAGGTTGCAAACTCAATATAATTTTTTTCTGCATCTAGCTCTGAAAAAATATTTCGGCTTCTAGCAGTGTGTGAGACTTGTTCTATTAGTCCATCTATACTAACCTCCACCAGGTTGCAAATTCAATATAATTTTTATCTGCATCTAGCTCTGAAAAAATATTTTGGCTTGTAGCAGTGTGTGGGACTTGTTCTATTAGTCCATCTATACTAACCTCCACCAGGCTGCAAATTCAATATAATTTTTATCTGCATCTAGCTCTGAAAAAATATTTTGGCTTGTAGCAGTGTGTGGGACTTGTTCTATTAGTCCATCTATACTAACCTCCACCAGGTTGCAAATTCAATATAATTTTTATCTGCATCTAGCTCTGAAAAAATATTTGGGCTTGTAGCAGTGTGTGGGACTTGTTCTATTAGTCCATCTATACTAACCTCCACCAGGTTGCAAATTCAAAATAATTTTTATCTGCATCTAGCTCTGAAAAAATATTTTGGCTTCGGCTTGTATCAGTGTGTGGGACTTGTTCTATTAGTCCATCTATACTAACCTCCACCAGGTTGCAAATTCAAAATAATTTTTATCTGCATCTAGCTCTGAAAAAATATTTCGGCTTCGGCTTGTAACAGTGTGTGGAACTTGTTCTATTAGTCCATTTATACTAACCTCCACCAGGTTGCAAATTCAATATAATTTTTATCTGCATCTAGCTCTGAAAAAATATTTTGGCTTGTAGCAGTGTGTGGGACTTTTTCTATTAGTCCATCTATACTAACCTCCACCAGGTTGCAAATTCAAAATAATTTTTATCTGCATCTAGCTCTGAAAAAATATTTTGGCTTCGGCTTGTAGCAGTGTGTGGGACTTGTTCTATTAGTCCATCTATACTAACCTCCACCAGGTTGCAAATTCAATATAATTTATATCTGCATCTAGCGCTGAAAAAATATTTTGGCTTGTAGCAGTGTGTGGGACTTGTTCTATTAGTCCATCTATACTAACCTCCACCAGGTTGCAAATTCAATATAATTTTTATCTGCATCTAGCTCTGAAAAAATATTTGGGCTTGTAGCAGTGTGTGGGACTTGTTCTATTAGTCCATCTATACTAACCTCCACCAGGTTGCAAATTCAAAATAATTTTTATCTACATCTAGCTCTGAAAAAATATTTTGTCTTCGGCTTGTATCAGTGTGTGGGACTTTTTCTATTAGTCCATCTATACTAACCTCCACCAGGCTGCAAATTCAATATAATTTTTATCTGCATCTAGCTCTGAAAAAATATTTTGGCTTCGGCTTGTAGCAGTGTGTGGGACTTGTTCTATTAGTCCATCTATACTAAACTCCACCAGGTTGGAAATTCAAAATAATTTTTATCTGCATCTAGCTCTGAAAAAATATTTCGGCTTCGGCTTGTAGCAGTGTGTGGGACTTGTTCTATTAGTCCATTTATACTAACCTCCACCAGGTTGCAAATTCAATATAATTTTTATCTGCATCTAGCTCTGAAAAAATATTTTGGCTTGTAGCAGTGTGTGGGACTTGTTCTATTAGTCCATCTATACTAACCTCCACCAGGTTGCAAATTCAATATAATTTTTATCTGCATCTAGCTCTGAAAAAATATTTCGGCTTGTAGCAGTGTGTGGGACTTGTTCTATTAGTCCATCTATACTAACCTCTACCAGGTTGCAAATTCAATATAATTTTTATCTGCATCTAGCTCTGAAAAAATATTTCGGCTTCGGCTTGTAGCAGTGTGTGGGACTTGTTCTATTAGTCCATTTATACTAACCTCCACCATGTTGCAAATTCAATATAATTTTTATCTGCATCTAGCTCCAAAAAAATATTTCGGCTTGTAGCAGTGTGTGGGACTTGTTCTATTAGTCCATCTATACTAACCTCCACCAGGTTGCAAATTCAATATCATTTTTATCTGCATCTAGCTCTGAAAAAATATTTTGGCTTGTAGCAGTGTGTGGGACTTGTTCTATTAGTCCATCTATACTAACCTCCACCAGGCTGCAAATTCAATATAATTTTTATCTGCATCTAGCTCTGAAAAAATATTTCGGCTTGTAGCATTGTGTGGGACTTTGGTCTATTAGTCCATCTATACTAACCTTCACCAGGTTGCAAACTCAATATAATTTTTTTCTGCATCTAGCTCTGAAAAAATATTTCGGCTTCTAGCAGTGTGTGAGACTTGTTCTATTAGTCCATCTATACTAACCTCCACCAGGTTGCAAATTCAATATAATTTTTATCTGCATCTAGCTCTGAAAAAATATTTTGGCTTGTAGCAGTGTGTGGGACTTGTTCTATTAGTCCATCTATACTAACCTCCACCAGGCTGCAAATTCAATATAATTTTTATCTGCATCTAGCTCTGAAAAAATATTTTGGCTTGTAGCAGTGTGTGGGACTTGTTCTATTAGTCCATCTATACTAACCTCCACCAGGTTGCAAATTCAATATAATTTTTATCTGCATCTAGCTCTGAAAAAATATTTGGGCTTGTAGCAGTGTGTGGGACTTGTTCTATTAGTCCATCTATACTAACCTCCACCAGGTTGCAAATTCAAAATAATTTTTATCTGCATCTAGCTCTGAAAAAATATTTTGGCTTCGGCTTGTATCAGTGTGTGGGACTTGTTCTATTAGTCCATCTATACTAACCTCCACCAGGTTGCAAATTCAAAATAATTTTTATCTGCATCTAGCTCTGAAAAAATATTTTGGCTTCGGCTTGTAGCAGTGTGTGGGACTTGTTCTATTAGTCCATCTATACTAACCTCCACCAGGTTGCAAATTCAATATAATTTATATCTGCATCTAGCGCTGAAAAAATATTTTGGCTTGTAGCAGTGTGTGGGACTTGTTCTATTAGTCCATCTATACTAACCTCCACCAGGTTGCAAATTCAATATAATTTTTATCTGCATCTAGCTCTGAAAAAATATTTGGGCTTGTAGCAGTGTGTGGGACTTGTTCTATTAGTCCATCTATACTAACCTCCACCAGGTTGCAAATTCAAAATAATTTTTATCTACATCTAGCTCTGAAAAAATATTTTGTCTTCGACTTGTATCAGTGTGTGGGACTTTTTCTATTAGTCCATCTATACTAACC
This sequence comes from Phyllobates terribilis, assembly GCF_046119375.1. Taxonomy (NCBI): domain Eukaryota; kingdom Metazoa; phylum Chordata; class Amphibia; order Anura; family Dendrobatidae; genus Phyllobates; species Phyllobates terribilis. The sequence continues at coordinate 84,810,776 of NW_027362768.1, read as the reverse complement.
TCCACCAGGCTGCAAATTCAATATAATTTTTATCTGCATCTAGCTCTGAAAAAATATTTTGGCTTGTAGCAGTGTGTGGGACTTGTTCTATTAGTCCATCTATACTAACCTCCACCAGGTTGCAAATTCAATATAATTTTTATCTGCATCTAGCTCTGAAAAAATATTTGGGCTTGTAGCAGTGTGTGGGACTTGTTCTATTAGTCCATCTATACTAACCTCCACCAGGTTGCAAATTCAAAATAATTTTTATCTGCATCTAGCTCTGAAAAAATATTTTGGCTTCGGCTTGTATCAGTGTGTGGGACTTGTTCTATTAGTCCATCTATACTAACCTCCACCAGGTTGCAAATTCAAAATAATTTTTATCTGCATCTAGCTCTGAAAAAATATTTCGGCTTCGGCTTGTAACAGTGTGTGGAACATGTTCTATTAGTCCATTTATACTAACCTCCACCAGGTTGCAAATTCAATATAATTTTTATCTGCATCTAGCTCTGAAAAAATATTTTGGCTTGTAGCAGTGTGTGGGACTTTTTCTATTAGTCCATCTATACTAACCTCCACCAGGTTGCAAATTCAAAATAATTTTTATCTGCATCTAGCTCTGAAAAAATATTTTGGCTTCGGCTTCTAGCAGTGTGTGGGACTTGTTCTATTAGTCCATCTATACTAACCTCCACCAGGTTGCAAATTCAATATAATTTATATCTGCATCTAGCGCTGAAAAAATATTTTGGCTTGTAGCAGTGTGTGGGACTTGTTCTATTAGTCCATCTATACTAACCTCCACCAGGTTGCAAATTCAATATAATTTTTATCTGCATCTAGCTCTGAAAAAATATTTGGGCTTGTAGCAGTGTGTGGGACTTGTTCTAATAGTCCATCTATACTAACCTCCACCAGGTTGCAAATTCAAAATAATTTTTATCTACATCTAGCTCTGAAAAAATATTTTGTCTTCGGCTTGTATCAGTGTGTGGGACTTTTTCTATTAGTCCATCTATACTAACCTCCACCAGGTTGCAAATTCAATATAATTTTTATCTGCATCTAGTTCTGAAAAAATATTTCGGCTTCGGCTTGTAGCAGTGTGTGGGACTTGTTCTATTCGTCCATTTATACTAACCTCCACCAGGTTGCAAATTCAATATAATTTTTATCTGCATCTAGCTCTGAAAAAATATTTTGGCTTGTAGCAGTGTGTGTGACTTGTTCTATTAGTCCATCTATACTAACCTCCACCAGGTTGCAAATTCAATATAATTTTTATCTGCATCTAGCTCTGAAAAAATATTTTGGCTTGTAGCAGTGTGTGGGACTTGTTCTATTAGTCCATCTATACTAACCTCCACCAGGTTGCAAATTCAATATAATTTTTATCTGCATCTAGCTCTGAAAAAATATTTCGGCTTGTAGCAGTGTGTGGGACTTGTTCTATTAGTCCATCTATACCAACCTCTACCAGATTGCAAATTCAATACAATTTTTATCTGCATCTAGCTCTGAAAAAATATTTCTTCTTGTAGCAGTGTGTGGGACTTTGTTCTATTAGTCCATCTATACTAACCTTCACCAGGTTGCAAACTCAATATAATTTTTTTCTGCATCTAGCTCCAAAAAAATATTTCGGCTTCTAGCAGTGTGTGAGACTTGTTCTATTAGTCCATCTATACTAACCTCCACCAGGTTGCAAATTCAATATAATTTTTATCTGCATCTAGCTCTGAAAAAATATTTTGGCTTGTAGCAGTTTGTGGGACTTGTTCTTTTAGTCCATCTATACTAACCTCCACCAGGCTGCAAATTCAATATAATTTTTATCTGCATCTAGCTCTGAAAAAATATTTTGGCTTGTAGCAGTGTGTGGGACTTGTTCTATTAGTCCATCTATACTAACCTCCACCAGGTTGCAAATTCAATATAATTTTTATCTGCATCTAGCTCTGAAAAAATATTTGGGCTTGTAGCAGTGTGTGGGACTTGTTCTATTAGTCCATCTATACTAACCTCCACCAGGTTGCAAATTCAAAATAATTTTTATTTGCATCTAGCTCTGAAAAAATATTTTGGCTTCGGCTTGTATCAGTGTGTGGGACTTGTTCTATTAGTCCATCTATACTAACCTCCACCAGGTTGCAAATTCAAAATAATTTTTATCTGCATCTAGCTCTGAAAAAATATTTCGGCTTCGGCTTGTAGCAGTGTGTGGGACTTGTTCTATTAGTCCATTTATACTAACCTCCACCAGGTTGCAAATTCAATATAATTTTTATCTGCATCTAGCTCTGAAAAAATATATTGGCTTGTAGCAGTGTGTGGGACTTGTTCTATTAGTCCATCTATACTAACCTCCACCAGGTTGCAAATTCAATATAATTTTTATCTGCATCTAGCTCTGAAAAAATATTTCGGCTTCGGCTTGTAGCAGTGTGTGGGACTTGTTCTATTAGTCCATTTATACTAACTTCCACCAGGTTGCAAATTCAATATAATTTTTATCTCCATCTAGCTCTGAAAAAATATTTTGGCTTGTAGCAGTGTGTGGGACTTGTTCTATTAGTCCATCTATACTAACCTCCACCAGGTTGCAAATTCAATATAATTTTTATCTGCATCTAGCGCTGAAAAAATATTTTGGCTTGTAGCAGTGTGTGGGACTTGTTCTATTAGTCCATCTATACTAACCTCCACCAGGTTGCAAATTCAATATAATTTTTATCTGCATCTAGCTCTGAAAAAATATTTCGGCTTGTAGCAGTGTGTGGGACTTGCTCTATTAGTCCATCTATACCAACCTCTACCAGATTACAAATTCAATAGAATTTTTATCTGCATCTAGCTCTGAAAAAATATTTCGGCTTGTAGCAGTGTGTGGGACTTGTTCTATTAGTCCATCTATACCAACCTCTACCAGGTTGCAAATTCAATAGAATTTTTATCTGCATCTAGCTCTGAAAAAATATTTCGGCTTGTAGCAGTGTGTGGGACTTTGTTCTATTAGTCCATCTATACTAACCTTCACCAGGTTGAAAACTCAATATAATTTTTATATGCATCTAGCTCCAAAAAAATATTTCGGCTTGTAGCAGTGTGTGGGACTTGTTCTATTAGTCCATCTATACTAACCTCCACCAGGTTGCAAATTCAATATAATTTTTATTTGCATCTAGCTCTGAAAAAATATTTCGGCTTGTAGCAGTGTGTGGGACTTGTTCTATTAGTCCATCTATACTAACCTCCACCAGGTTACAAATTCAATATAATTTTTATCTGCATCTAGATCTGAAAAAATATTTGGGCTTGTCGCAGTGTGTGGGACTTGTTCTATTAGTCCATCTATACTAACCTCCACCAGGTTGCAAATTCAAAATAATTTTTATCTGCATCTAGCTCTGAAAAAATATTTCGGCTTCGGCTTGTAACAGTGTGTGGAACTTGTTCTATTAGTCCATTTATACTAACCTCCACCAGGTTGCAAATTCAATATAATTTTTATCTGCATCTAGCTCTGAAAAAATATTTTGGCTTGTAGCAGTGTGTGGGACTTTTTCTATTAGTCCATCTATACTAACCTCCACCAGGTTGCAAATTCAAAATAATTTTTATCTGCATCTAGCTCTGAAAAAATATTTTGGCTTCGGCTTGTAGCAGTGTGTGGGACTTGTTCTATTAGTCCATCTATACTAACCTCCACCAGGTTGCAAATTCAAAATAATTTTTATCTGCATCTAGCTCTGAAAAAATATTTTGTCTTCGGCTTGTATCAGTGTGTGGGACTTGTTCTATTAGTCCATCTATACTAACCTCCACCAGGTTGCAAATTCAAAATAATTTTTATCTGCATCTAGCTCTGAAAAAATATTTCGGCTTCGGCTTGTAGCAGTGTGTGGGACTTGTTCTATTAGTCCATTTATACTAACCTCCACCAGGTTGCAAATTCAATATAATTTTTATCTGCATCTAGCTCTGAAAAAATATTTTGGCTTGTAGCAGTGTGTGGGACTTGTTCTATTAGTCCATCTATACTAACCTCCACCAGGTTGCAAATTCAATATAATTTTTATCTGCATCTAGCTCTGAAAAAATATTTCGGCTTCGGCTTGTAGCAGTGTGTGGGACTTGTTCTATTAGTCCATTTATACTAACTTCCACCAGGTTGCAAATTCAATATAATTTTTATCTGCATCTAGCTCTGAAAAAATATTTTGGCTTGTAGCAGTGTGTGGGACTTGTTCTATTAGTCCATCTATACTAACCTCCACCAGGTTGCAAATTCAATATAATTTTTATCTGCATCTAGCGCTGAAAAAATATTTTGGCTTGTAGCAGTGTGTGGGACTTGTTCTATTAGTCCATCTATACTAACCTCCACCAGGTTGCAAATTCAATATAATTTTTATCTGCATCTAGCTCTGAAAAAATATTTCGGCTTGTAGCAGTGTGTGGGACTTGCTCTATTAGTCCATCTATACCAACCTCTACCAGATTACAAATTCAATAGAATTTTTATCTGCATCTAGCTCTGAAAAAATATTTCGGCTTGTAGCAGTGTGTGGGACTTGTTCTATTAGTCCATCTATACCAACCTCTACCAGGTTGCAAATTCAATAGAATTTTTATCTGCATCTAGCTCTGAAAAAATATTTTGGCTTGTAGCAGTGTGTGGGACTTTGTTCTATTAGTCCATCTATACTAACCTTCACCAGGTTGAAAACTCAATATAATTTTTATATGCATCTAGCTCCAAAAAAATATTTCGGCTTGTAGCAGTGTGTGGGACTTGTTCTATTAGTCCATCTATACTAACCTCCACCAGGTTGCAAATTCAATATAATTTTTATTTGCATCTAGCTCTGAAAAAATATTTCGGCTTGTAGCAGTGTGTGGGACTTGTTCTATTAGTCCATCTATACTAACCTCCACCAGGTTGCAAATTCAATATAATTTTTATCTGCATCTAGCTCTGAAAAAATATTTGGGCTTGTAGCAGTGTGTGGGACTTGTTCTATTAGTCCATCTATACTAACCTCCACCAGGTTGCAAATTCACAATAATTTTTATCTGCATCTAGCTCTGAAAAAATATTTTGTCTTCGGCTTGTATCAGTGTGTGGGACTTGTTCTATTAGTCCATCTTTACTAACCTTTACCAGGTTGCAAATTCAATATAATTTTTATCTGCATCTAGCTCTGAAAAAATATTTTGGCTTGTAGCAGTGTGTGGGACTTGTTCTATTAGTCCATCTATACTAACCTCCACCAGGTTGCAAATTCAATATAATTTTTATCTGCATCTAGCGCTAAAAAAATATTTTGGTTTGTAGCAGTGTGTGGGACTTGTTCTATTAGTCCATCTATACTAACCTCCACCAGGTTGCAAATTCAATATAATTTTTATCTGCATCTAGCTCTGAAAAAATATTTCGGCTTGTAGCAGTGTGTGGGACATGCTCTATTAGTCCATCTATTCCAACCTCTACCAGGTTACAAATTCAATAGAATTTTTATCTGCATCTAGCTCTGAAAAAATATTTCGGCTTGTAGCAGTGTGTGGGACTTGTTCTATTAGTCCATCTATACCAACCTCTACGAGGTTACAAATTTAATAGAATTTTTATCTGCATCTAGCTCTGAAAAAATATTTCGGCTTGTAGCAGTGTGTGGGACTTTGTTCTATTAGTCCATCTATACTAACCTTCACCAGGTTGCAAACTCAATATAATTTTTATCTGCATCTAGCTCCAAAAAAATATTTCGGCTTGTAGCAGTGTGTGGGACTTGTTCTATTAGTCCATCTATACTAACCTCCACCAGGTTGCAAATTCAAAATAATTTTTATCTGCATCTAGCTCTGAAAAAATATTTTGGCTTCGGCTTGTAGCAGTGTGTGGGACTTGTTCTATTAGTCCATCTATACTAACCTCCACCAGGTTGCAAATTCAATATAATTTATATCTGCATCTAGCGCTGAAAAAATATTTTGGCTTGTAGCAGTGTGTGGGACTTGTTCTATTAGTCCATCTATACTAACCTCCACCAGGTTGCAAATTCAATATAATTTTTATCTGCATCTAGCTCTGAAAAAATATTTGGGCTTGTAGCAGTGTGTGGGACTTGTTCTATTAGTCCATCTATACTAACCTCCACCAGGTTGCAAATTCAAAATAATTTTTATCTGCATCTAGCTCTGAAAAAATATTTTGGCTTGTAGCAGTGTGTGGGACTTGTTCTATTAGTCCATCTTTACTAACCTTCACCAGGTTGCAAATTCAATATAATTTTTATCTGCATCTAGCTCTGAAAAAATATTTTGGCTTGTAGCAGTGTGTGGGACTTGTTCTATTAGTCCATCTATACTAACCTCCACCAGGTTGCAAATTCAATATAATTTTTATCTGCATCTAGCGCTAAAAAAATATTTTGGTTTGTAGCAGTGTGTGGGACTTGTTCTATTAGTCCATCTATACTAACCTCCACCAGGTTGCAAATTCAATATAATTTTTATCTGCATCTAGCTCTGAAAAAATATTTCGGCTTGTAGCAGTGTGTGGGACATGCTCTATTAGTCCATCTATTCCAACCTCTACCAGGTTACAAATTCAATAGAATTTTTATCTGCATCTAGCTCTGAAAAAATATTTCGGCTTGTAGCAGTGTGTGGGACTTGTTCTATTAGTCCATCTATACCAACCTCTACGAGGTTACAAATTTAATAGAATTTTTATCTGCATCTAGCTCTGAAAAAATATTTCGGCTTGTAGCAGTGTGTGGGACTTTGTTCTATTAGTCCATCTATACTAACCTTCACCAGGTTGCAAACTCAATATAATTTTTATCTGCATCTAGCTCCAAAAAAATATTTCGGCTTGTAGCAGTGTGTGGGACTTGTTCTATTAGTCCATCTATACTAACCTCCACCAGGTTGCAAATTCAATATAATTTTTATCTGCATCTAGCTCTGAAAAAATATTTCGGCTTGTAGCAGTGTGTGGGACTTGTTCTATTAGTCCATCTATACTAACCTCCACCAGGTTGCAAATTCAATATAATTTTTATCTGCATCTAGATCTGAAAAAATATTTGGTCTTGTCGCAGTGTGTGGGACTTGTTCTATTATTCCATCTATACTAACCTCCACCAGGTTGCAAATTCAAAATAATTTTTATCTGCATCTAGCTCTGAAAAAATATTTTGGCTTCGGCTTGTAGCAGTGTGTGGGACTTGTTCTATTAGTCCATCTATACTAACCTCTACCAGGTTGCAAATTCAAAATAATTTTTATCTGCATCTAGCTCTGAAAAAATATTTCGGCTTCGGCTTGTAACAGTGTGTGGGGCTTGTTCTATTAGTCCATTTATACTAACCTCCACCAGGTTGCAAATTCAATATAATTTTTATCTGCATCTAGCTCTGAAAACTATTTTGGCTTGTAGCAGTGTGTGGGATTTTTCTATTAGTCCATCTATACTAACCTCCACCAGGTTGCAAATTCAATATAATTTTTATCTGCATCTAGCGCTGAAAAAATATTTTGGCTTGTAGCAGTGTGTGGGACTTGTTCTATTAGTCCATCTATACTAACCTCCACCAGGTTGCAAATTCAATATAATTTTTATCTGCATCTAGCTCTGAAAAAATATTTCGGCTTCGGCTTGTAGCAGTGTGTGGGACTTGTTCTATTAGTCCATTTATACTAACTTCCACCAGGTTGCAAATTCAATATAATTTTTATCTGCATCTAGCTCTGAAAAAATATTTTGGCTTGTAGCAGTGTGTGGGACTTGTTCTATTAGTCCATCTATACTAACCTCCACCAGGTTGCAAATTCAATATAATTTTTATCTGCATCTAGCGCTGAAAAAATATTTTGGCTTGTAGCAGTGTGTGGGACTTGTTCTATTAGTCCATCTATACTAACCTCCACCAGGTTGCAAATTCAATATAATTTTTATCTGCATCTAGCTCTGAAAAAATATTTCGGCTTGTAGCAGTGTGTGGGACTTGCTCTATTAGTCCATCTATACCAACCTCTACCAGATTACAAATTCAATAGAATTTTTATCTGCATCTAGCTCTGAAAAAATATTTCGGCTTGTAGCAGTGTGTGGGACTTGTTCTAGTAGTCCATCTATACCAACCTCTACCAGGTTGCAAATTCAATAGAATTTTTATCTGCATCTAGCTCTGAAAAAATATTTCGGCTTGTAGCAGTGTGTGGGACTTTGTTCTATTAGTCCATCTATACTAACCTTCACCAGGTTGAAAACTCAATATAATTTTTATATGCATCTAGCTCCAAAAAAATATTTCGGCTTGTAGCAGTGTGTGGGACTTGTTCTATTAGTCCATCTATACTAACCTCCACCAGGTTGCAAATTCAATATAATTTTTATTTGCATCTAGCTCTGAAAAAATATTTCGGCTTGTAGCAGTGTGTGGGACTTGTTCTATTAGTCCATCTATACTAACCTCCACCAGGTTGCAAATTCAATATAATTTTTATCTGCATCTAGATCTGAAAAAAGATTTGGGCTTGTCGCAGTGTGTGGGACTTGTTCTATTAGTCCATCTATACTAACCTCCACCAGGTTGCAAATTCAAAATCATTTTTATCTGCATCTAGCTCTGAAAAAATATTTCGGCTTCGGCTTGTAACAGTGTGTGGAACTTGTTCTATTAGTCAATTTATACTAACCTCCACCAGGTTGCAAATTCAATATAATTTTTATCTGCATCTAGCTCTGAAAAAATATTTTGGCTTGTAGCAGTGTGTGGGACTTTTTCTATTAGTCCATCTATACTAACCTCCACCAGGTTGCAAATTCAAAATAATTTTTATCTGCATCTAGCTCTGAAAAAATATTTTGGCTTCGGCTTGTAGCAGTGTGTGGGACTTGTTCTATTAGTCCATCTATACTAACCTCCACCAGGTTGCAAATTCAATATAATTTATATCTGCATCTAGCGCTGAAAAAATATTTTGGCTTGTAGCAGTGTGTGGGACTTGTTCTATTAGTCCATCTATACTAACCTCCACCAGGTTGCAAATTCAATATAATTTTTATCTGCATCTAGCTCTGAAAAAATATTTGGGCTTGTAGCAGTGTGTGGGACTTGTTCTATTAGTCCATCTATACTAACCTCCACCAGGTTGCAAATTCAAAATAATTTTTATCTGCATCTAGCTCTGAAAAAATATTTTGTCTTCGGCTTGTATCAGTGTGTGGGACTTGTTCTATTAGTCCATCTTTACTAACCTTTACCAGGTTGCAAATTCAATATAATTTTTATCTGCATCTAGCTCTGAAAAAATATTTTGGCTTGTAGCAGTGTGTGGGACTTGTTCTATTAGTCCATCTATACTAACCTCCACCAGGTTGCAAATTCAATATAATTTTTATCTGCATCTAGCGCTAAAAAAATATTTTGGTTTGTAGCAGTGTGTGGGACTTGTTCTATTAGTCCATCTATACTAACCTCCACCAGGTTGCAAATTCAATATAATTTTTATCTGCATCTAGCTCTGAAAAAATATTTCGGCTTGTAGCAGTGTGTGGGACATGCTCTATTAGTCCATCTATTCCAACCTCTACCAGGTTACAAATTCAATAGAATTTTTATCTGCATCTAGCTCTGAAAAAATATTTCGGCTTGTAGCAGTGTGTGGGACTTGTTCTATTAGTCCATCTATACCAACCTCTACGAGGTTACAAATTTAATAGAATTTTTATCTGCATCTAGCTCTGAAAAAATATTTCGGCTTGTAGCAGTGTGTGGGACTTTGTTCTATTAGTCCATCTATACTAACCTTCACCAGGTTGCAAACTCAATATAATTTTTATCTGCATCTAGCTCCAAAAAAATATTTCGGCTTGTAGCAGTGTGTGGGACTTGTTCTATTAGTCCATCTATACTAACCTCCACCAGGTTGCAAATTCAAAATAATTTTTATCTGCATCTAGCTCTGAAAAAATATTTTGGCTTCGGCTTGTAGCAGTGTGTGGGACTTGTTCTATTAGTCCATCTATACTAACCTCCACCAGGTTGCAAATTCAATATAATTTATATCTGCATCTAGCGCTGAAAAAATATTTTGGCTTGTAGCAGTGTGTGGGACTTGTTCTATTAGTCCATCTATACTAACCTCCACCAGGTTGCAAATTCAATATAATTTTTATCTGCATCTAGCTCTGAAAAAATATTTGGGCTTGTAGCAGTGTGTGGGACTTGTTCTATTAGTCCATCTATACTAACCTCCACCAGGTTGCAAATTCAAAATAATTTTTATCTGCATCTAGCTCTGAAAAAATATTTTGTCTTCGGCTTGTATCAGTGTGTGGGACTTGTTCTATTAGTCCATCTTTACTAACCTTCACCAGGTTGCAAATTCAATATAATTTTTATCTGCATCTAGCTCTGAAAAAATATTTTGGCTTGTAGCAGTGTGTGGGACTTGTTCTATTAGTCCATCTATACTAACCTCCACCAGGTTGCAAATTCAATATAATTTTTATCTGCATCTAGCGCTAAAAAAATATTTTGGTTTGTAGCAGTGTGTGGGACTTGTTCTATTAGTCCATCTATACTAACCTCCACCAGGTTGCAAATTCAATATAATTTTTATCTGCATCTAGCTCTGAAAAAATATTTCGGCTTGTAGCAGTGTGTGGGACATGCTCTATTAGTCCATCTATTCCAACCTCTACCAGGTTACAAATTCAATAGAATTTTTATCTGCATCTAGCTCTGAAAAAATATTTCGGCTTGTAGCAGTGTGTGGGACTTGTTCTATTAGTCCATCTATACCAACCTCTACGAGGTTACAAATTTAATAGAATTTTTATCTGCATCTAGCTCTGAAAAAATATTTCGGCTTGTAGCAGTGTGTGGGACTTTGTTCTATTAGTCCATCTATACTAACCTTCACCAGGTTGCAAACTCAATATAATTTTTATCTGCATCTAGCTCCAAAAAAATATTTCGGCTTGTAGCAGTGTGTGGGACTTGTTCTATTAGTCCATCTATACTAACCTCCACCAGGTTGCAAATTCAATATAATTTTTATCTGCATCTAGCTCTGAAAAAATATTTCGGCTTGTAGCAGTGTGTGGGACTTGTTCTATTAGTCCATCTATACTAACCTCCACCAGGTTGCAAATTCAATATAATTTTTATCTGCATCTAGATCTGAAAAAATATTTGGTCTTGTCGCAGTGTGTGGGACTTGTTCTATTATTCCATCTATACTAACCTCCACCAGGTTGCAAATTCAAAATAATTTTTATCTGCATCTAGCTCTGAAAAAATATTTTGGCTTCGGCTTGTAGCAGTGTGTGGGACTTGTTCTATTAGTCCATCTATACTAACCTCTACCAGGTTGCAAATTCAAAATAATTTTTATCTGCATCTAGCTCTGAAAAAATATTTCGGCTTCGGCTTGTAACAGTGTGTGGGGCTTGTTCTATTAGTCCATTTATACTAACCTCCACCAGGTTGCAAATTCAATATAATTTTTATCTGCATCTAGCTCTGAAAACTATTTTGGCTTGTAGCAGTGTGTGGGATTTTTCTATTAGTCCATCTATACTAACCTCCACCAGGTTGCAAATTCAATATAATTTTTATCTGCATCTAGCGCTGAAAAAATATTTTGGCTTGTAGCAGTGTGTGGGACTTGTTCTATTAGTCCATCTATACTAACCTCCACCAGGTTGCAAATTCAATATAATTTTTATCTGCATCTAGCTCTGAAAAAATATTTCGGCTTGTAGCAGTGTGTGGGACTTTGTTCTATTAGTCCATCTATACTAACCTTCACCAGGTTGCAAACTCAATATAATTTTTATCTGCATCTAGCTCTGAAAAAATATTTCGGCTTGTAGCAGTGTGTGGGACGTGTTCTATTAGTCCATCTATACTAACCTCCACCAGGTTGCAAATTCAATATAATTTTTATCTGCATCTAGCTCTGAAAAATATTTCGTCTTGTAGCAGTGTGTGGGACTTGTTCTATTAGTCCATCTATACTAACCTCCACCAGGTTGCAAATTCAAAATAATTTTTATCTGCATCTAGCTCTGAAAAAATATTTTGGCTTCGGCTTGTAGCAGTGTGTGGGACTTGTTCTATTAGTCCATCTATACTAAACTCCACCAGGTTGCAAATTCAAAATAATTTTTATCTGCATCTAGCTCTGAAAAAATATTTCGGCTTCGGCTTGTAGCAGTGTGTGGGACTTGTTCTATTAGTCCATTTATACTAACCTCCACCAGGTTGCAAATTCAATATAAGTTTTATCTGCATCTAGCTCTGAAAAAATATTTTGGCTTGTAGCAGTGTGTGGGACTTGTTCTATTAGTCCATCTATACTAACCTCCACCAGGTTGTAAATTCAATATAATTTTTATCTGCATCTAGCGCTGAAAAAATATTTTGGCTTGTAGCAGTGTGTGGGACTTGTTCTATTAGTCCATCTATACTAACCTCCACCAGGTTGCAAATTCAATATAATTTTTATCTGCATCTAGCTCTGAAAAAATATTTCGGCTTGTAGCAGTGTGTGGGACTTGTTCTATTAGTCCATCTATACTAACCTCTACCAGGTTGCAAATTCAATATAATTTTTATCTGCATCTAGCTCTGAAAAAATATTTCGGCTTCGGCTTGTAGCAGTGTGTGGGACTTGTTCTATTAGTCCATTTATACTAACCTCCACCATGTTGCAAATTCAATATAATTTTTATCTGCATCTAGCTCCAAAAAAATATTTCGGCTTGTAGCAGTGTGTGGGACTTGTTCTATTAGTCCATCTATACTAACCTCCACCAGGTTGCAAATTCAATATAATTTTTATCTGCATCTAGCTCTGAAAAAATATTTTGGCTTGTAGCAGTGTGTGGGACTTGTTCTATTAGTCCATCTATACTAACCTCCACCAGGCTGCAAATTCAATATAATTTTTATCTGCATCTAGCTCTGAAAAAATATTTCGGCTTGTAGCGTTGTGTGGGACTTTTTCTATTAGTCCATCTATACTAACCTTCACCAGGTTGCAAACTCAATATAATTTTTTTCTGCATCTAGCTCTGAAAAAATATTTCGTCTTCTAGCAGTGTGTGAGACTTGTTCTATTAGTCCATCTATACTAACCTCCACCAGGTTGCAAATTCAATATAATTTTTATCTGCATCTAGCTCTGAAAAAATATTTTGGCTTGTAGCAGTGTGTGGGACTTGTTCTATTAGTCCATCTATACTAACCTCCACCAGGCTGCAAATTCAATATAATTTTTATCTGCATCTAGCTCTGAAAAAATATTTTGGCTTGTAGCAGTGTGTGGGACTTGTTCTATTAGTCCATCTATACTAACCTCCACCAGGTTGCAAATTCAATATAATTTTTATCTGCATCTAGCTCTGAAAAAATATTTGGGCTTGTAGCAGTGTGTGGGACTTGTTCTATTAGTCCATCTATACTAACCTCCACCAGGTTGCAAATTCAAAATAATTTTTATCTGCATCTAGCTCTGAAAAAATATTTTGGCTTCGGCTTGTATCAGTGTGTGGGACTTGTTCTATTAGTCCATCTATACTAACCTCCACCAGGTTGCAAATTCAAAATTATTTTTATCTGCATCTAGCTCTGAAAAAATATTTCGGCTTCGGCTTGTAGCAGTGTGTGGGACTTGTTCTATTAGTCCATTTATACTAACCTCCACCAGGTTGCAAATTCAATATAATTTTTATCTGCATCTAGCTCTGAAAAAATATTTTGGCTTGTAGCAGTGTGTGGGACTTGTTCTATTAGTCCATCTATACTAACCTCCACCAGGTTGCAAATTCAATATAATTTTTATCTGCATCTAGCGCTGAAAAAATATTTTGGTTTGTAGCAGTGTGTGGGACTTGTTCTATTAGTCCATCTATACTAACCTCCACCAGGTTGCAAATTCAATATAATTTTTATCTGCATCTAGCTCTGAAAAAATATTTCGGCTTGTAGCAGTGTGTGGGACATGCTCTATTAGTCCATCTATTCCAACCTCTACCAGGTTACAAATTCAATAGAATTTTTATCTGCATCTAGCTCTGAAAAAATATTTCGGCTTGTAGCAGTGTGTGGGACTTGTTCTATTAGTCCATCGATACCAACCTCTACCAGGTTACAAATTTAATAGAATTTTTATCTGCATCTAGCTCTGAAAAAATATTTCGGCTTGTAGCAGTGTGTGGGACTTTGTTCTATTAGTCCATCTATACTAACCTTCACCAGGTTGCAAACTCAATATAATTTTTATCTGCATCTAGCTCCAAAAAAATATTTCGGCTTGTAGCAGTGTGTGGGACTTGTTCTATTAGTCCATCTATACTAACCTCCACCAGGTTGCAAATTCAATATAATTTTTATCTGCATCTAGATCTGAAAAAATATTTGGTATTGTCGCAGTGTGTGGGACTTGTTCTATTATTCCATCTATACTAACCTCCACCAGGTTGCAAATTCAAAATAATTTTTATCTGCATCTAGCTCTGAAAAAATATTTTGGCTTCGGCTTGTAGCAGTGTGTGGGACTTGTTCTATTAGTCCATCTATACTAACCCCTACCAGGTTGCAAATTCAAAATAATTTTTATCTGCATCTAGCTCTGAAAAAATATTTCGGCTTCGGCTTGAAACAGTGTGTGGGGCTTGTTCTATTAGTCCATTTATACTAACCTCCACCAGGTTGCAAATTCAATATAATTTTTATCTGCATCTAGCTCTGAAATACTATTTTGGCTTGTAGCAGTGTGTGGGACTTTTTCTATTAGTCCATCTATACTAACCTCCACCAGGTTGCAAATTCAATATAATTTTTATCTGCATCTAGCGCTGAAAAAATATTTTGGCTTGTAGCAGTGTGTGGGACTTGTTGTATTAGTCCATCTATACTAACCTCCACCAGGTTGCAAATTCAATATAATTTTTATCTGCATCTAGCTCTGAAAAAATATTTCGGCTTGTAGCAGTGTGTGGGACTTTGTTCTATTAGTCCATCTATACTAACCTTCACCAGGTTGCAAACTCAATATAATTTTTATCTGCATCTAGCTCTGAAAAAATATTTCGTCTTGTAGCAGTGTGTGGGACGTGTTCTATTAGTCCATCTATACTAACCTCCACCAGGTTGCAAATTCAATATAATTTTTATCTGCATCTAGCTCTGAAAAATATTTCGTCTTGTAGCAGTGTGTGGGACTTGTTCTATTAGTCCATCTATACTAACCTCCACCAGGTTGCAAATTCAAAATAATTTTTATCTGCATCTAGCTCTGAAAAAATATTTTGGCTTCGGCTTGTAGCAGTGTGTGGGACTTGTTCTATTAGTCCATCTATACTAAACTCCACCAGGTTGCAAATTCAAAATAATTTTTATCTGCATCTAGCTCTGAAAAAATATTTCGGCTTCGGCTTGTAGCAGTGTGTGGGACTTGTTCTATTAGTCCATTTATACTAACCTCCACCAGGTTGCAAATTCAATATAATTTTTATCTGCATCTAGCTCTGAAAAAATATTTTGGCTTGTAGCAGTGTGTGGGACTTGTTCTATTAGTCCATCTATACTAACCTCCACCAGGTTGTAAATTCAATATAATTTTTATCTGCATCTAGCGCTGAAAAAATATTTCGGCTTGTAGCAGTGTGTGGGACTTGTTCTATTAGTCCATCTATACTAACCTCCTCCAGGTTGCAAATTCAAAATAATTTTTATCTGCATCTAGCTCTGAAAAAATATTTTGACTTCGGCTTGTAGCAGTGTGTGGGACTTGTTCTATTAGTCCATCTATACTAACCTCTACCAGGTTGCAAATTCAATATAATTTTTATCTGCATCTAGCTCTGAAAAAATATTTCGGCTTGTAGCATTGTGTGGGACTTTGGTCTATTAGTCCATCTATGCTAACCTTCACCAGGTTGCAAACTCAATATAATTTTTTTCTGCATCTAGCTCTGAAAAAATATTTCGGCTTCTAGCAGTGTGTGAGATTGTTCTATTAGTCCATCTATACTAACCTCCACCAGGTTGCAAATTCAATATAATTTTTATCTGCATCTAGCTCTGAAAAAATATTTTGGCTTGTAGCAGTGTGTGGGACTTGTTCTATTAGTCCATCTATACTAACCTCCACCAGGTTGCAAATTCAATATAATTTTTATCTGCATCTAGCTCTGAAAAAATATTTGGGCTTGTAGCAGTGTGTGGGACTTGTTCTATTAGTCCATCTATACTAACCTCCACCAGGTTGCAAATTCAAAATAATTTTTATCTGCATCTAGCTCTGAAAAAATATTTTGGCTTCGGCTTGTATCAGTGTGTGGGACTTGTTCTATTAGTCCATGTATACTAACCTCCACCAGGTTGCAAACTCAAAATTATTTTTATCTGCATCTAGCTCTGAAAAAATATTTCGGCTTCGGCTTGTAGCAGTGTGTGGGACTTGTTCTATTAGTCCATTTATACTAACCTCCACCAGGTTGCAAATTCAATATAATTTTTATCTGCATCTAGCTCTGAAAAAATATTTTGGCTTGTAGCAGTGTGTGGGACTTGTTCTATTAGTCCATCTATACTAACCTCCACCAGGTTGCAAATTCAATATAATTTTTATCTGCATCTAGCGCTGAAAAAATATTTTGGCTTGTAGCAGTGTGTGGGACTTGTTCTATTAGTCCATCTATACTAACCTCCACCAGGTTGCAAATTCAATATAATTTTTATCTGTATCTAGCTCTGAAAAAATATTTCGGCTTGTAGCAGTGTGTGGGACTTGTTCTATTAGTCCATCTATACCAACCTCTACCAGGTTACAAATTTAATAGAATTTTTATCTGCATCTAGCTCTGAAAAAATATTTCGGCTTGTATCAGTGTGTGGGACTTTGTTCTATTAGTCCATCTATACTAACCTTCACCAGGTTGCAAACTCAATATAATTTTTATCTGCATCTAGCTCCAAAAAAATATTTCGGCTTGTAGCAGTGTGTGGGACTTGTTCTATTAGTCCATCTATACTAACCTCCACCAAGTTGCAAATTCAATATAATTTTTATCTGCATCTAGCTCTGAAAAAATATTTCGGCTTGTAGCAGTGTGTGGGACTTGTTCTATTAGTCCATCTATACTAACCTCCACCAGGTTGCAAATTCAATATAATTTTTATCTGCATCTAGATCTGAAAAAATATTTGGGCTTGTCGCAGTGTGTGGGACTTGTTCTATTAGTCCATCTATACTAACCTCCACCAGGTTGCAAATTCAAAATAATTTTTATCTGCATCTAGCTCTGAAAAAATATTTTGGCTTCGGCTTGTAGCAGTGTGTGCGACTTGTTCTATTAGTCCATCTATACTAACCTCTACCAGGTTGCAAATTCAAAATAATTTTTATCTGCATCTAGCTCTGAAAAAATATTTCGGCTTCGGCTTGTAACAGTGTGTGGGACTTGTTCTATTGGTCCATTTATACTAACCTCCACCAGGTTGCAAATTCAATATAATTTTTATCTGCTTCTAGCTCTGAAAAACTATTTTGGCTTGTAGCAGTGTGTGGGACTTGTTCTATTAGTCCATCTATACTAACCTCCACCAGGTTGCAAATTCAATATAATTTTTATCTGCATCTAGCTCTGAAAAAATATTTCGGCTTGTAGCAGTGTATGGGACTTTGTTCTATTAGTCCATCTATACTAACCTTCACCAGGTTGCAAACTCAATATAATTTTTATCTGCATCTAGCTCTGAAAAAATATTTTGGCTTGTAGCAGTGTGTGGGACGTGTTCTATTAGTCCATCTATACTAACCTCCACCAGGTTGCAAATTCAATATAATTTTTATCTGCATCTAGCTCTGAAAAATATTTCGTCTTGTAGCAGTGTGTGGGACTTGTTCTATTAGTCCATCTATACTAACCTCCACCAGGTTGCAAATTCAAAATAATTTTTATCTGCATCTAGCTCTGAAAAAATATTTTGGCTTCGGCTTGTAGCAGTGTGTGGGACTTGTTCTATTAGTCCATCTATACTAAACTCCACCAGGTTGCAAATTCAAAATAATTTTTATCTGCATCTAGCTCTGAAAAAATATTTCGGCTTCGGCTTGTAGCAGTGTGTGGGACTTGTTCTATTAGTCCATTTATACTAACCTCCACCAGGTTGCAAATTCAATATAATTTTTATCTGCATCTAGCTCTGAAAAAATATTTTGGCTTGTAGCAGTGTGTGGGACTTGTTCTATTAGTCCATCTATACTAACCTCCACCAGGTTGTAAATTCAATATAATTTTTATCTGCATCTAGCGCTGAAAAAATATTTTGGCTTGTAGCAGTGTGTGGGACTTGTTCTATTAGTCCATCTATACTAACCTCCACCAGGTTGCAAATTCAATATAATTTTTATCTGCATCTAGCTCTGAAAAAATATTTCGGCTTGTAGCAGTGTGTGGGACTTGTTCTATTAGTCAATCTATACTAACCTCTACCAGGTTGCAAATTCAATATAATTTTTATCTGCATCTAGCTCTGAAAAAATATTTCGGCTTCGGCTTGTAGCAGTGTGTGGGACTTGTTCTATTAGTCCATTTATACTAACCTCCACCAGGTTGCAAATTCAATATAATTTTTATCTGCATCTAGCTCCAAAAAAATATTTCGTCTTGTAGCAGTGTGTGGGACTTGTTCTATTAGTCCATCTATACTAACCTCCACCAGGTTGCAAATTCAATATAATTTTTATCTGCATCTAGCTCTGAAAAAATATTTCGGCTTGTAGCAGTGTGTGGGACTTGTTCTATTAGTCCATCTATACTAACCTCCACCAGGCTGCAAATTCAATATAATTTTTATCTGCATCTATCTGTGAAAAAATATTTCAGCTTGCAGCAGTGTGTGGGACTTGTTCTATTAGTCCTTCTATACTAACCTCCACCAGGTTGCAAATTCAATATAATTTTTATCTGCATCTAGCTCTGAAAAAATATTTCGGCTTGTAGCAGTGTGTGGGACTTGTTCTATTAGTCCATCTATGCTAACCTCCAACAGGTTGCAAATTCAAAATAATTTTTATCTGCATCTAACGCAGCAAATACTTTTGGGCTAATACCACAGTTTGGCCTCTCAGCTCTGCTCGGTTCCCATCCATTGTTTTTTGTGCAAACAACTCCAGAGTTGTCAATTAGTTAACCACCAAAATGAGTGGAAAAAGGCCTGCTGCTTGTGGAAAGGGGAATAGGCGTGTTGGGAAGGGAAAAAAAGGTTCTGTCCGTGGGGTAGGTGTTAAAGCAACAGTAACATCTGCAGAAGAAAGACCATCTTCCATCCAAACTAAGATGTCTACTTCTTTTAGCGGACAATGTGATAAGATCCCTTTCTTACGGCCACGCCAATCGCTACAAATTCCAGATGAGGCACAAAAACAGCAGGTGCTTCAACGGATATCAAGTGCTCCTTTAAGTGGGCTCTCCTCCACTTCAAGTTCAACATCACAAATACTCCAGTCAGAGGTGTCACCCCAATCGCACTTGCTTCCTCACAGCTCTCAAGTCTCCAGCTGCCCGTCAGAGTATGGGGTAGAACAGATGGTTGAGTCTGCAGAGCTGTTTACTCATACTATAGCCTGGGAATTAGAGGTCGGCTCCAGAGCTTCTGTGAATCCAGACGAGGAAATGATCTGCATTGATGCCCAGAATCTTTATGAGTCGCATCCAGGACCAGACGCAGAAGGTTCTGACCATAATGTAGACCCTCGTTCCCAAACTGTAACTCCTGTTGGTGGAGACAATGAGGAAGACGATGATGAGACTCAAATACCTGATTGGAGCGACAACTTTAGTTTTTTGTATGGGCAGGAAGAGGTTTGCTCTGAGGACGACGGGTGTGATAACACACAGGGTGATGATGACGAGGTTGGAGATCCCACTTACTGTCAACCCACAGTCAGCCAGTCGATGAGGTCAGCAGAGGAGGTGGAGGAGGATGCTAGTGATGACGAGGTCAGCTGGCGCCTTCCTGGACAGAGACGTAGTACTGGAAGCACGTCAACAACTGCATCCTCAAACACAACTCTGCCTCTGACCACAAGTCGTGGTGGCTCTTCAGGTCGCATGGGTGCTAAGCCTTGCATAGCCTGGGCATTTTTTCAGATCGATAAAGATGATCCAACTCGTGTTATCTGTAACATTTGTCAGCAAAAGCTAAGTAGAGGCCAAAAAATACATAGATTGAGTACTTCATGCATGAACCGGCACATGGATATGAAGCTTAAGTTGCAGTGGGAAGCTCACTGTGCTGCAATGCGGCCTAGCCGGCCGGGTCAACCACCGTCTGCCACATCTTGTGCATCTGCGGCCTCTTCATCCTCTGTGACTGGGGGGACAGCAGTCACACCTGTTTTGGGACGCAGACCTGCCACCTCTTTACCCGCAACAGCCAGCGTGATTGGCAGGTCATCATTTTCTTTGGAGGTGGAAACACCAGCTGATGTTCAGCGCTGTCCGACATCAATAGCACCACCTTTGGATCAAGGCAACCTAACATGTCCGCCTGCATCTTCCTCACAGACCGGCAGTTTGCCGGGGACACCCTTCTCAACCTTGTCTAAGCACAACAGCCAGCCCTCAGTCCCTCAGATGTGGACAAGTAAAAGACCATTTCCTCCTAGCCATGCGAAAACTAAGAGGTTGAATTTCACCATCTGCAAGCTCTTGGCTACAGAAATGCTGCCTTTCCGCCTGGTGGACACAGAGGATTTTCGAGACCTTATGTCCGTCGCAGTGCCCCAGTACCAGATGCCCAGTTGGCACTACTTCTCAAAGAAAGGTGTGCCTGTGCTCCACCAGCATGTCGCACACAACATCACCGCTTCTTTGAGAAACTCTGTGTGTGATAGGGTGCATTTCACCACAGACACTTGGACAAGTAGGCATGGACAGGGGCATTACATGTCGCTGACTGGGCACTGGGTAACTATGGTGACAGCAGGACAAGGGGCTGCTGTCCAAGTCTTGCCGTCCCCACGGGTTGTGCGTCAATCCACTTTATCTCGAAGTTCCTCCACTGCTTCTGCCTCCTCAACCTCCTCTCGGTCCTCCACCTGCACCCAAAGCCTGTCTGGTCATGCCACAAGCTTTCTAACTGCGCAGAAGGGATCCTGCACACCTCCTTACTATGCTGACAGCAGGGCTCAACGTCATCAGGCAGTTTTTACTTTGAAATGTCTGGGAAATGTGAGTCACACAGCTGAGGAGTTGTGGTCAGCTCTGGAGGACCAGTTTCATGAATGGTTGTCTCCACTGGACCTGAAACCAGTGAAGGCCGTGTGCGACAATGCTGCAAACCTTGGTGTGGCCCTTCGCCGGGGCAATGTCACACACGTGCCTTGTATGGCTCACGTGTTGAACCTGGTTGTCCAGCAATTTTTAGCCCACTATCCCGGACTAGATGGCCTTCTGCAGAGGGCACGGTCGCTGTGTGCTCACTTCCGCCGTTCGCATCCCGCAGCTCAGCGACTTACATCTCTACAGAAGTCGTTGGGCCTTCCACTTCACCGGCTAAAATGCGATGTGCCTGCCCGGTGGAATTCAACTCTGCACATGTTGCAGCGACTGTGGCAGCACCGACAAGCCCTGATGCAATACGTTGTGACGTATAGCCTGGGCCAACGAGATCCAGAGGTGGGGCAAATCACGCTGGAGGAGTGGTCTCAGATCAGGGACCTATGCACCCTTCTGCACAGTTTTGAAATGGCGACAAAGATGTTTAGTGCTGACGATGCCATTATCAGCATGACTATTCCGATGATTTACATGCTGGAGCACATGTTAAACAGAATTCGGAGTCAGGTGGTGGCACAAGAGGAGGTGGAGGAAGTAGAGGAGGAGGAGTTGTATGCAGAAGGGCTAACATCTGCAAGGTCCAGACGTTTGGCAGCACCAAGGCGGCAGGCAAGTGAGGGTGGGGGAGATGGTTTTACCAGGGCGCATGGTAGCAGCCAAACTAGTGAGAAAGGTGCAGGAGCCCAGGAATAAGTAGAGGACGAACTGATGGAAGACTCATCAGATGAGGGAGACCTTGATCACATTTCTGTTGTGCGAGGTTGGGGGGAGAGGGCAGAGGAAGGAAGCATGATTGTTACCTCGCCTCCAACACAACAGGGACTTGGTGCTCCTGGATGCGCAAGACACATGAGTGCCTTCTTGCTGCACTACCTTTGACATGACCCTCGAATTGTGAGAATTAGAAGTAATCCTGACTACTGGGTTGCCACACTGTTTGATCCCCGGTACAAAAGTAAATTTGCAGAAATTATTCCTGCCATAGAAAGAGATGCACGCATGCAGGAGTATCAGCAGAGACTGTTGCAGAATCTTACATGTGCTTTTCCACAAATCACTAGTGGTGCACGTAGTGAATCCCACAGTTCCAACTGTTAGGTGTCGGTCTGGTGCTGGATTCAAAATGGGTCTAGGACCTTCTGTGGTCTTCCATTTCAGCTCAGCTGGGGCTGATGCTGCTCAGCATCGTCGTCAGCCCTAACGCCTAGCTGGTCCGCGAGCACTGTTGAATCTCCCAGGTAGTTGTGCCTAACAATGTTAAGCCTGGGTTGCAGAGAGAGACAGTGCTTGCTGAGTCTAAGTCCAGAGTTTGCCGTTCTGAGCATGTCCGTGACCTGGCGGATCATGATTGGTGGTTTGGCACCCACCTGACCCGGTGACCTGGCACCGCCTGATTGGTCACGGTTGTCATCACCAATGGTGCGACAGTGGGGCAGGGCTTAATCTTTAAAAGGCCCGCCAACAAACATTGCGGCGCGCTCAGATCATTTGAGCTGGTTGTTTGTGGTGTGCACGCATAAACTCTTGGACTCCTCTAAGAGCCATAGCTTTATGCAGGCAGGTAGCTTGAGCCATATAGAGCGGGTCTGCTCACTCCAGTAGCACGCCGGCTGAGTGCACGAATACCCGGCGGGTATCACACTCACATACTAGTGCCGTCTCCTATAGCGTAGCGCCTGTACCGAAGACAGGGCTACTGCTTCTTCTCCGGTCATACTTCTCCCTGCGGTTCTTGGAGATTGTGTGAACCGCTTTAGCGCCATTCCCCATAGCGTAGCGCCTGTATCAAAGACAGGGCTACTGCTTCTCCCACGGTCGCACGTCTCCCTGCAGTTCTTGGAGATTGTGTGAACCGTCTTACCCTTCCGTGTGCATTAACACGAAGGGCTAAGATAGTTTATAGGTGCGTCGCCGGTCGCTCTTCCTCTGTGCAGTTAACGGCGATAGAGCGTATCGCCTTACCCGGTCCGGTGTGCTGTTAACACGGACAGGTTATCAGTTTAGTTGTCGCTTTCCTTTCCACCCGGAAAGTGTTCGGCAGCAGTTCATTAGGCTGCATTGCGGACCCCGGGGTCGGTTGCGTTCCTTTAAAATAAATTTGTCTGCAACCGCCCTCCTAACAGTTTCTGAGCGCCAGGGTCTTGCCGAACATGGCCGACAACCAGCAACTGCAGCGGTATATTCAGCAACTGGAGGCCAGACTTAGAACTCTGGAACAAACTGCTCCGGTCACTGATATCACTGCAGTAGCTTCCCAGGCGGCTACTCTAGCAGCCAACATTATAAACTCGGCAGCGGTGAATACTGCAACCACTGCAAGTGCTCCATTACCCCGGTTTGCTCTCCCGGAGAAATTTTCTGGGGATAGTAAACTTTGCAGGGGTTTTATTAATGTATGCTCCATTCATTTGGAGATGATGGAGGCACGGTTCCCCTCCGAAAGTGCCAAAGTGGGATATATCATCTCATTGCTTTCCCACAGGGCTCTGGAGTGGGCTACTCCTCTCTGGGAGCGGAACGATCCAGTGGTAGTAAACGCGGGTCTTTTCCTTAAGACCCTAAAAAGTGTTTTCCTGGGTCCTCAGGTCACGCATGATACGGCTCTTAAGCTTCTTGCGTTGGTCCAGGGTTCGGCCACTGCCAGTCACTATGCCCTCCAGTTCAGAACCCTAGCGGCTGAACTGGATTGGTCAAAGCGATCGCTTATTCCGGTGTTCTGGAGGGGTCTGGCTGGGCATATTAAGGATGCCTTATCTACCAGAGAGATTCCAACCTCTCTGGAGGAGTTAATATCTCACGCTGACCGTATTGACTTGCGTCATGCGGAACATA
This sequence comes from Phyllobates terribilis, assembly GCF_046119375.1. Taxonomy (NCBI): domain Eukaryota; kingdom Metazoa; phylum Chordata; class Amphibia; order Anura; family Dendrobatidae; genus Phyllobates; species Phyllobates terribilis. The sequence continues at coordinate 84,786,577 of NW_027362768.1, read as the reverse complement.
AGTTAGAGCTGGAGGTTGCCACACCTCAACATCTGTTGGCACCAGGTGTCTTTAAACCCAAGACTCTCGACCCAGAGCCTGAGGCTATGGATATATCCCAGACTGAGTCTAGTTCCTCTCGTTCCCGACCCGCACATCTCTTGGAGCACCCCATAAATAAGGGTTCCAGGCAGTCGGTAAAATGAGTAGGTCTTACCACCATTGGAGGAGGTGTATTAAAGTCCGGGACTTCTTCCTCTAATTATCTTTTAATGTGACATTGTCCCTTGGTAAATCTACGACTGCTGCCAAGGCGTGGGTGGACTCTGGTGCTGAGGGCAATTTTTTATCATTTGCATTTGCCCAGAGGCACGCCATCCCTGTTGAGTTACTCTCCAGACCAATGAACATTAGTGTTGTCATATTCCACACATTGACTGGAATACGGGGAGAATTTCTTCCTGGAGTGAGAATTGTGCGTCACAGTGTATGGTCAAAGTCACCCGGAGCGTAGTCTCTGATCCCCCTACCGTTGTGGCATCCGGTACAGATTCTTTGTCTGTCCCCAGGACCCGGGTCTTGTCAGATTATGTCGTAAAGAACTCTCAGGAAGAGAGGGTTACGGCAGTGTCCTCTAACCCGGTTCCGTCGGGGAGGACGTTTGTTTCACCTAATCTACAGAATATGGTGCTCTCCTGGGCTCATGCCCCTAAGATCGGAGCTCACCTGGGGATCAAACGTACCACTAAGTCCCTTCAACGGTCCTATTGGTGGCCCCGGTGGCGCCAGGACGTCAAGGACTTTGTAAACGCGTGTCCCGTCTGTGCGAGAGATAAATCTTTCTGCCAGGGACCGCCGGGTCCCGTCCCTCTGTCACCCGTGAGGGATTCCACACATGGAGAACCAGTTGTCATTTCTTGCCATCCTGCTTCCCGCCCCAAAAAAGGGTACCCTGTTCACCGGAGTGGTCACAGTTCTGTGACCCGGTGGACCACATTCTTGCCCCCAGGCTCATGGAGGAAAATGAGCGTCAAGTGGAGGAGGATAATGTTAGGCATCGGGCTGGTGCTGGATTCGACCTTCTGTGGTCTCCCATTTTGGTCCAGCCGGGGCTGATGCTGCTCAGCATTGTCATCAGCCCCAACGCCTAGCTGGTCCGCGAGCACTGTTTAATCTCCCAGGTAGTTGTGCCTAACAATGTTAAGCCTGGGTTGCAGAGAGAGACAGTGCTTGCGGAGTCTAAGTCCAGAGTTTGCCGTTCTGAGCATGTCCGTGACCTGGCGGATCATGATTGGTGGTTTGGCACCCACCTGACCCGGTGACCTGGCACCGCCTGATTGGTCACGGTTGTCGTCACCAATGATGCGACAGTGGGGCAGGGCTTAATCTTTAAAAGGCCCGCCCACAAACATTGCGGCGCGCTCAGATCATTTGAGCTGGTTGTTTGTGGTGTGCACGCTTAAACTCTTGGGCTCCTCTAAGAGCCATAGCTTTATGCAGGCAGGTAGCTTGAGCCATATAGAGCGGGTCTGCTCACTCCGGTAGCACGCCGGCTGAGTGCACGAATACCTGGCGGGTATCACACCCACATACTAGCGCCGTCTCCTATAGCGTAGCGCCTGTACCGAAGACAGGGCTACTGCTTCTTCTCCGGTCACACTTCTCCCTGCGGTTCTTGGAGATTGTGTGAACCGCTTTAGCGCTATTCCCCATAGCGTAGCGCCTGTATCAAAGACAGGGCTACTGCTTCTCCCACGGTCGCACGTCTCCCTGCTGTTCTTGGAGATTGTGTGAACCGTCTTACCCTTCCGTGTGCATTAACACGAAGGGCTAAGATAGTTTATAGGTGCGTCGCCGGTCGCTCTTCCTCCGTGCAGTTAACGGAGATAGAGCGTATCGCCTTACCCGGTCCGGTGTGCTGTTAACACGGACGGGTTATCAGTTTAGTTGTCACTTTCCTTTCCACCCGGAAAGTGTTCGGCAGCAGTCCATTAGGCTGCATTGCGGACCCCGGGGTCGGTTGCGTTCCACTAAAATAAAGTTGTCTGCAGCCGCCCTCCTAACACCAACCGTGGGACCGTCGAGTGTTCAGCACTCAAAATGTAACAGAAACACAGTATCTGCTGGTAACATCAATTTTGCGGAATCATTTCACCACTTTTTTAGCCCATCCTTTGCAGTGCCACAGGAGACAAGAAGTCTGACACATAGTCAACGCCTAGAGACGATGGTACAGGAGTATCTCCAAGTAAACATTGAAGCCATGACTGTGTCACTGGACCCTTGCTCTTTTTGGGCTTCCAATCTGGATAAATGGCCGGAGCGCGCCACTTACGCCTTGGAGATCTTGTCATGCCCTGCAGCCAGCTTTCTCTCTGAACGTGTGTTCAGCGCTGCTGGTGGTGTGCTGACAGATAAGCGCACGCGGCTCTCCACTGATAATGTAGACAGACTCACGTTCATAAAGATGAACAAATCATGGATCCGAAATGACTTTTCTACCCCTGTGTCATCCTGGGGAGAGTAAAAGCTTGATGATTTGTTAAAATCACCTCACCAACCATTTTAAGCTTTCAAATTACTAATCATGTTTATCTGTATCTTGGCTGGAAAATAATTTGGGCCTTGTAGCAGTGTGCAGTACTGATTCTATTAGGCCATCTATACTAAACTCCACCAGCTTTCAAATTAATAATAACTTTTAGCTGCATCTAGCCCGGAAAATAATTTTGGGGCTCATAGATGCGCAAGACACATGAGTGCCTTCTTGCTGCACTACCTGCAACATGACCTTCAGATTGTCAGAATTCGAAATAATCCTGACTACTGGGTTGCCACACTCTTCGATCCCCCACACTCTTCGATCAACCATTTCATTTTAATAAAGAACAAAAAAATGGTCATTTTTGAAATTATAAGCATTAGCAGGTTATTAGAAACTGAAATAAACAGTTTTCAACTCAAAACTTTATTCTAGGTGATGTTACATTTGCACATAGGACCCCTTGTTCGAAAGGAGCTTCTGAACTCTCTCATCCATTGAATTTGTCAGGTTTTGGATGGTTTCTGCTTCAATTGTTTTGCATGAGGACAGAATACCCTCCCAGAGCTGTTGCATATATGTGAACTGCCTCCCGCCATCATAGACACTCCTTTTGATGATGCTCCAGAGGTTCTCAATGGGGTTGAGGTCAGGGGAGCATGGGGGCCACACCATAAGTTTGTCCCCGTTTATGCCCAAATCAGCCAGAGATGCAGATGTGTTATGTGCAGCATGAGACTGTGCATTATCATGCATGAAAATGATCTTGCTGCGGAATACACGGTTCTTCTTCTTGAACCATGGCAGGAAGTGCTGTTTGAGAAGCTCCACATACATTATGGAGTTCATCTTTACTCCTTCAGGGATCCTAAAGGGGCCGACAATCTCTCTCCCCATGATTCCAGCCCAAACCATTACTCCACCTCCTCCTTGTTGGCGCCGTAGCCGTGTTTGCATGGGGTGTCCATCAACCAGCCATCCTCCACTCCATCCATCTGGACCATCGAGCGTTGCACGGCACTCATCGGTGAACAAAACAGTCAGTCTTCATGTATTGTTTGGCCCACTGGAGCCGTTTCTGCTTGTGTACAGTGGATAGAGGAGGTCTACAGGATGGCTTACGCACAGCTGCAAACCTCTGAAGGACCCTGCATCTTGTTGTTCGGTGGACGTTGGAGGCACCAGCAGCTGCAAAAACTTATCTGCTGCTATGACAAGGCTTTTTTGACGCTGCTCTTTTAACCTGACGTAATTGCCTGTAGGAAAGAGTCCTCAATTTTCCCTTATCAGCACGCACACGTGTGTACTGTGAATCAGCTACATACTTCTTGATTGTGCGATGATCAGGATGAAGTGTCTTGTCAATGTTGATTGTAGTCATGCCTTGACCTAAACACTCCACAATTTGTTGCTTCTCAGCAGCCGACACATCCTTTTTCTTTCCCATTTTGGCAGAAAATGTAGGCTGCTTAATAATGTGGGACAGCCTTCTTAAGTAGTCTTGCCTTTCATTGGACACACCTGCCAAACTAATTAGCACAGGTGTCTGCAATTGCTTACAGTGATATAAAGAGCCCTGACACACATCACCATCAATGAGTTTAACTGACAAACAAACAAATTCTTCCCTTATCACTCCTAAACACTTTTTGCATAATAATTTGGAACACAGTGTACATGTGCTTTTCCACAAAACACCAGTGGTTCACGTAGTGAATCTTACAGTTCTAACTTGCCAACCGTGGTCTGTATGGAGTTGTTCAATAAAGGGCCCAAAATTAAGATAACATAGACAGGAGAGGTCTCTATGAATACGAACTCCTAAGTATTTGATACCCTGTGAGGGCCAGGCAAAGGGAAAGTTGGATTGGATGGAATCCTGTATGGATTTGGGGAGGGAGACATCGAGGGCCTCAGACTTCGCTGCATTGATTTTAAAATTTGACCATGTAACAAAGTGATCTATTTCAGCCATAACAGCAGGGATGGATATATGTGATTGAGTGATATATACTAGGACATCATCAGCAAATAGAGAGCACTTGTACTCGGTGCCTCCCACCTCAATCCACCTAATATTGGGGTTATGGCGAATTGATGAGAGCAGGTGCTCCGTCACTAGGATGTATAAGAGAGGGGACAGAGGACATCCCTGCCTTGTCCCATTGGTGATTATGAAAGGTGATGAAAATGTTCCATTTATCTTCAGCCTAGGTGACGTATTGCGATACAGGGCCGTAATTTTGCCTAGAAAAGGGTCCCCTAGACCCCTACCCCAACCTTTTTAAGAGAATAATATATGGCGTGCCAGGAGACTCTATGGAGTGCTTTCTCAGCATCCAATGAGAGTATCTAATTACAAATTTTTAACTGCATCTAGCCCAGGAAATACTTTGTGCCTAGTAGCAGTGTCTGCCAGTCAGCGGATTATCCCAGCTGTTAAGCAAGCTACACCACCTGTAGTTTGGACACTTAATTTTTTCAAAGGAAATGGTTCGGGCCCCCGTGACACTCAGTGAAGAGCATCGGGGAGGCACCCCAAGGCACAGGGGCTGGGACTGGCGGTAGGACGCCTTGCGGTGGACCGCCAAGCTCGATCCTTATAAAAGCTTTTTAACTGCAGCAGCTTTAGTGGACGCTACTGGAGCTGGAATTACGTGGCTGCTGGCATGAGACTTGCCCTCCAATAGATCCTTGTAAAAGGATTTAAAGTATACTCATTCAAATTAGAGAGACAATTTAAATTAAAAAAATTAGACCAGCCTCCACCGCAGGGGGGCTCGCTCGACCCACCAGCGGACAGGCACCAGTATTGGGAGAGGGGGGCTGGCCGTCAGGGTCCACCGCGGCTCTGGCACAAACCCGGCGACTGAGGTCGCACGGGCAGGAACGGACTGGCCGTGTCGGCTTCGCACTTTTTTGGTTTTAGAAGGGCATGACATGCCTATATCTGTGTCTCCAGCTCCTTTTACTCCTCCACCTCTTTTCTTTTCGCATGACTATATGTACTTGTCACTTTTCCATGTGTTAGTTGTGTCTTCTGAGCAGTTTGTCAGCTTTTGGACACCTTTGAAGGTGTTTTCTATGTGTTTCTATGTGTTTTTGTTTGCCTGCCATTGGTTTTAACGGTGTTCGACGAACAGTTCGGCGAACATACGGGTGTTCGACGAACCGAACTCGAACACTACAGGGGTGGCTCAACACTAGTTTCAAGTAAGGCAAAAAGTGGTCCAACTCTACTGAAAGTTAAAATTCATGTTAGAATAGCTGCACAATCCTATTTAAAAGTTTTTATACGTGATCTTAAGCTGGACCCTTAAAATGCTCATTTTGATATCAGATGAGAAAACTTTCAATGAGAATTCTATATTCATTTGAACATTTTCAAAGTGAGCACACTAGCCTCATCAAGCCTGATAGATCTATTTCAAAATTAGATAATGTGAAATCTGATGACAGTTCTCCTTTAAAGGGATTTTCCGGTCTAAATCGATAAGTCTGCAGACACTCTGTGTGACTGCAGACTTATGAATCCCCCAGCACATGCACTGTTCTCTGAGGGGATTTGCCGGTTTCTGACCAAGGACTGGAGAGTATGTACAGTATGCGTTATACATGCCCTCAGCCAATGGGCGTGCCCTCGCTTTCATACACTTGTATCGAATGAGGCTGCGCCCTCTAGTAAGCCACGCCCACTGGCCGGTTGTGCCACTAGTTGGGGCGCGGCCTCGCTCCATACAAGTGTATGAAGCGCAGCCGCGTCCACTAGACTTCTTCTGCCCGGGAGTATGCATAACTCATACATACCCCCTGGTCCCGACGCACAAACAGGTAATTCCCCGTAGTTCACAGTGCGTACTCTGGGGGGAATTCATAAGTCTGCAGTCACACAGAGTGACTGCAGACTTATCGATTTGGACCGGACAACCCCTTTAAGATGTTCATGAAACTGCACTTCCAATTTCAATACTATTAGTCATGAATGAATTTTGAGAATGTAAAATGATGATGTTTTTTTTTCTATTATGTACTGTATTTTAGTATTTTCAAGAAGATGGTTTTACATTTTACAGTGCCTCAGAGTAGTTTCACGAATTATCAAAAATCTATCTTTTTATGAATAAAGTCTTGTTGGCAAAAACTGGGTGGTAAAAAGAGAGGATGTAAATGTCTTCTCATTTATGATATATGGTACTACCTTCCTATGACAATGGAAAACATCTTTGCCTTGAACAACTTGTAAAACGCATTTGGATTTAAGCTGAGAAAGCAGCAGAACATAATGATGGTAATGGGGGATCCATTAATGTGGAAAAGGTTATGCTGAGAAATGTGGTAGTTATCCTAATGGTTGGAGTTGTCAATTGGGCACTGGGCAGTGTAATAAATACCTAAAATGGCATTGAGTACAAAGGGAGGTCATTGATGATACCTATAAAACCAAGCAGTTACAAGAATACTGATGATAAATGCTGCTGTAGAAATAAGGTTGTATTAAGTAGTGAAAAATACTACTCTGTACTTATTACAGTCTTGATAGAATGATTCCTCTTCACATAAGTACACCATTTATTCAGAGGAATGGAGGTGGAATGAAAACTTCAATGAAGAGAGAGTGGGATAGACAGATATGAGAGAGATAATTTACCCTCATATTTACTATATGGCTTACTATAGTATTACAAAGTTGGCTATATTTGTAGGCACGTGTGTCCTCTCCTCGTTGAATTGATGGAACTTGCACAAAAAAAGGGAATTTAAGGAAAAGGACCTTCTGTGATGAGAGGCCATAGATTCCACCACCAATATAACCTGTTGACTGTTCAGAAAAAAACACTCGAAGAAATCCCATCAAAGTGTTATATCTGGGTATAACGCATTATCCAGACAAAGTACAGAAGGATCTTTTGAGCTCTACATCATTCAGGCATTATATTGCAATGTAAGATGGATTTTATACAGTACAGTACATGATTTAGAGCACTGCATGGCACTATTATGTGAACTTTGTATAGCTGTAAAATTCACCTTTTCACTGCTTGGTAGTATCGTTACAGCGATATATTGCACTTTTTGTGGTTTTGTATGGTGATATTAAGTATTGTATGGTATTAATTAGGCTTATGTATGACCTGGAATTTAGTCTATACCAGTAGGTAGAGATATAAAATATGAAATCTTTATAAGGCTTTAAACTGGTTACAAGTAAGCTGAGCAGCAGTACTCAATGTCAAGCAGCAGCTGCAAAAGCAAACAAAATTTTATGTGCATGAAAAGAGATAAAATGTATCATTACTCCTCTATAAATCACTTGTGAGGCCACATCTGGAATATGGTATCCAGTTTTGGGCTCCACATTGTAAACAGGATATTCAGAAGTTAGAGTCAGTTCAAAGGCGGCAACTAGATTATTACAAGGGATGGAAGGCTTCACATATGATGAGAGGTTGAAAAAGGTGGGCTTGTTTAGCTTGGAAAAAAGACGCCTCCAAGGAGTTCTCATTTACATATATAAATATATGTGTGGTCAGTACATGGGACTAGCACATGACTTTTCCTTCCAAAGACCATACTAAGGACCAGAGGCCATTCATTTCTGGTTAAGAAAAGAATATTCGGGCAGCTAAATAGGAAAGGGTTCTTTACAGTTAGAGCAGTCAGAATGCCCTACCACAAAATGTAGTAATGGCAGACACTATAACAGCTTTTAAAAAAGGGCTGAATGCTTTTCTCACAACTCATAGCATTGTGGGTTATAAATAATCGCGCTAGAGAATGTATAACTGGTGAGAAAGGTTGAACTTGATAGACCTGAGCCTTTTTTTGACCTATATAGCTGTGTAACTATGTAACTATAAAGAAAAATATAAAAAATGAGTTCAAAACTTAATCACTGACCAATTAGTGATGAAAATAGGATCCAAAATACCAATGTAAAGGTTTTTTAAGTATGAGAAAAATCACTGACGTCTCGAGAGGCTTAAGAAATCTTGCTTCATGTTTTGTGATTTTATATTTCTTAAATTGCCCTTTCATAATCACTTCCAAGTTTTGACACTGGGGCACATGTATCAAGCTAATGTGTCCATTTATCTCTTGATTCGGAGTCTTGAACACTCTGACAATCACACACGATAATTATAAACCTCTGGCTTTAATCAGTACTATACTTCGAAACCCTGTGTTTTGCGAGCATTACGCAGTACGTTATTAAAGGATTCAAAGTCATTTGTTTTTTTGGCTTGAAGATTGTTATTTTTGTTTTTAAATCTAATTACTTTTGGAAGACACACAAACCAAACATTCCCTCGCTTTATTACCAGTCCCAAAGTTTAACTTTTGCACTTTGATATAACATGCGGTTTAGAAAGCATGGTCTGAAGTCTCAAGCAAATCCCAGATGGATTTCATAAACAAATTGGTTGTCGCAGACTGAGACATGTTAAATGCAAATTGTGGTTTGTTAAAATTAAGAAGGAAGAAATAAGATACAGTTTAATTGTCCAGGCTCTTCACCATACTGCGTCATGATAACCCAAGTAACAAGTGGCATGGACCCACTATGGGTTATGTGGTTGGTTGGTTGCTTATTTGGGCTGGTAATTTGATAAAATATACAGTACAGACCAAAAGTTTGGACACACCTTCTCATTTAAAGATTTTTCTGTATTTTCTTGACTATGAAAATTGTACATTCACACTGAAGGCATCAAAACTATGAATTAACACATGTGGAATTATATACTTAACAAAAAAGTGTGAAACCACTGAAAATATGTCTTATATTCTAGGTTCTTCAAAGTAGCTACCTTTTGCTTTGATGACTGCTTTGCACACTCTTGGCATTCTCTTGATGAGCTTCAAGAGGTAGTCAACGGATATGGTCTTGAAGGAGTTCCCAGAGATGCTTAGCACTTGTTGGCCCTTTTGCCTTCACTCTGCGGTCCAGCTCACCCCAAACCATCTTGATTGGGTTCAGGTCTGGTGACTGTGGATGCCAGGTCATCTGGCGTAGCACCCCATCACTCTCCTTCTTGGTCAAATAGCCCTTACACAGCCTGGAGGTGTGTTTGGGGTCATTGTCCTGTTGAAAAATAAATGATGTTCCAACTAAACGCAAACCGGATGGAATAGCATGCCGCTGCAAGATGCTGTGGTAGCCATGCTGGTTCAGTGTGCCTTTAATTTTGAATAAATCCCCAACAGTGTTACCAGCAAAGCACCCCCACACCATCACACCTCCTCCTCCATTCTTCACGGTGGGAACCAGGCATGTAGAGTCCATCCGTTCACCTTTTCTGCGTCGCACAAAGACACGGTGGTTGGAACCAAAGATCTCAAATTTGGACTCATCAGACCAAAGCACAGATTTCCACTGGTCTAATGTCCATTCCTTGTGTTCTTTAGCCCAAACAAGTCTCTTCTGCTTGTTGCCTGTCCTTAGCAATGGTTTCCTAGCAGCTATTTTACCATGAAGGCCTGTTGCACAAAGTCTCCTCTTAACAGTTGTTGAAGAGATGTGTCTGCTGATAGAACTCTGTGTGGCATTGACCTTGTCTCTAATCTGAGCTGCTGTTAACCTGCGATTTCTGAGGCTGGTGACTCGGATAAACTTATCCTCAGAAGCAGAGGTGACTCTTGGTCTTCCTTTCCTGGGGTGGTCCTCATGTGAGCCAGTTTCTTTGTAGCGCTTGATGGTTTTTGCAACTGCACTTGGGGACACTTTCAAAGTTTTCACAATTTTTTTCGGACTGACTGACCTTCATTTCTTAAAGTAATGATGGCCACTCGTTTTTCTTTACTTAGCTGCTTTTTTCTTGCCATAATACAAATTCTAACTGTCTATTCAGTAGGACTATCAGCTGTGTATCCACCAGACTTCTGCACAACACAACTGATCGTCCCAACTCCATTTATAAGGCAAGAAATCCCACTTATTAAACCTGACAGGGCACACCTGTGAAGTGAAAACCATTTCCGGTGACTACCTCTTGAAGCTCATCAAGAGAATGCCAAGAGTGTGCAAAGCAGTCATCAAAGCAAAAGGTGGCTACTTTGAAGAACCTAGAATATAAGACATATTTTCAGTTGTTTCACACTTTTTTTGTTAAGTATATAATTCCACATGTGTTAATTCATAGTTTTGATGCCTTCAGTGTGAATGTACAATTTTCAAAGTCAGGAAAATACAGAAAAATCTTTAAATGAGAAGGTGTGTCCAAACTTTTGGTCTGTATTTTATATTTATAATGGTCATAGTCATGTGACCCTGAACATTGAAGCTACTGTCCTCTATCGGACATCGTACTACTGCTGCTCCAGGTAGTCGATGCACTCACTGTCTGCTGGCGAGTGTCTATGGAGCATGATGGGCTGCATATGTATAGGAAGGGGTATTGATGAAGCATTTGTGAAACACGCGTTGGGTGTTTGAGCTTAGCATAACTAACTGCTGTATTACCTCCTACCTCCTTGTGGGCAATAATTGCATTCTATGGTATTGAGACCTATTTATGGGTATAATATTATTATCTTTTGAATATCTATACATTACTATTTTATACCTACTGTTACTTGCTATTTAAAGGGAACCGGTCATGTCATTTGTATAATGTAAACTGTCCCCAGGTCACAATTAGTGATGCAATGTCCATCACTAACACGCTTTTTCCATGAAAATCGGTGCTATAATCATTTGCCAAAACCACTTTATATACTTATAGCTTACTTGCTCGTTCAGTTATAGGGGTGTTCATTACAGAACATATTTTGCATTCATGGGGTTCCCACAGGTGCTTACCCACCAAGTTTTTCCTTGTCTGTATTGCCGGGCTTACTTACATACTGCTGTTTTTATAAATTGAACTCAATAAAGTGTATAATTTTTTTAAACTCTTTGTTTAGTTTTGTCCTGGTACCTATGCCCCTTTTTTCGATTTAACTATGAATAGTCAGCAACCAAAGCTCGCTATATTATATTGAGAGTTTTGTTGATATAATTCCACAATGCTGCTCCAAGAAGAAATGTCCCAGTCCCATGGAGTCTTGGCTCATTTTGCTGAGGGAGATGAGGGAGTATGGCAAAATTTTGTAATCCCATAGAATTTGACACCCAGGGCTGCCATCTCTGTGCCCTCAAATGCTGCGCCAGTGTTTCTGTATATTGACCAAAAGTAAGCCAGATTTTAGTACGTGAAAACTTAGACTAGACCGTCAGTCTAAAGATGCACCAAATTTATCAAACAGATTGAGCCGCTTTGATAAATTTGATTTATTTTTAGAATTTCTAGGTGAAGTTAACACTGAATAAAAATTAGACAAGCTTGGTCCTTAATGTCTTGGCTGCCTGCATCCTCCTTTTGGCTCAAGTGGTGGTTCCAGCAGAAAAGAACATAATCCTTTACATCTTGCAGGGGATTCAAATATCTGTATCAGAAAACAACATATCTGACCATCATTAAGATGTATTAATAATTACATTTTGGACCTAAAAATGACATAATAAAATGTAAAGATTCCCTGTATGCAAATTTCCTCTTATTTATCCTATGTCATGTGGCAAGGCTCGTTAAAGGGTCAATATTGACTTTTAGGATTGCTACTTCCAATAGATGGCACTAGAGTTCAAGTCCTCTTCCTCTCTGAAGAGGCAATTTGCATATGTAATTTCCCAGAGGAGCATTGCAAGGCTTCTAAGCCTTCTTACACTGGCATGGCTCATTCTCCACAAGTAGATATGTTACCCCTTAGATTCCTTTCAGGCCTTCTCCATTGGCACCGCTCTGGCTATTCTTTCTAGTAACTGATTTTGTATTATAACAATAATGTTTTATTACTCATTATATATCCTACTGAGTTTTCCAACTAATTCCAAGGCAATATAAAATGATGTCTTTATTTATGACATGGCTATGAAGACTTGAATATTTCTGTATAATTATAGAATCTCTAAACATGAAATTAAGAAAATCTAGAAAGAAGGAATTGTGCGGTGTTAGTGAAGCGCTAGAACAACTAGACATGTGATTAGGTTATAACACACAAACCTTTTATTGTTTAGTACGCTCTCTAACGCCACAACGCGTTTCGATAGCAGAAGCTATCTTCCTCAAGTAGATTAGAGAGCAAATGAAAGAGCAACCATTATATAGGGTAGGTGCACCAATCAAAGGACACTAACAATTATGACAACACAGGAAATACAAAGCAAGAAGAAAAAAAGAAAAAAAAAAGGAAGTAAAAGAAATGAATATCATATAAATATAAAAACTACATTAGATCAAAAGGTTGAAAAAGAGGATAAAAGATGCCACAGTATACCCAATAGTGTCATGATGTACTAAAAGCAGGGATTATAAATCAAATATAAAATTAATAAAAAAATAAAAAATGAATAAAAACTAGTAATGCGTGAATAAGAACCAAGAGAGAAATAGGGTTAATGAATCGCATTCTCAATCGTTAAAGTAAGGCCCTCGGGGGACAGAGTGCCCAATCTAAAAATCCAATAACTCTCACGATTAATTAAACGACCCAAGCGGTCAGTCGTGGTTTCAGCAATCTGATCAATAATTTTAAGCCTTAAGTCAGTAGGATCCTTATCATGCTCCACAGAAAAATGTTAACAAACGCTATGTAGAAGGAAACCACTACGAATGTTAGACCTATGCTTATTCATCCGTGCATGCATGGCCTGTATCGTACTGCCCACGTATTATAGGCCGCACATAAATTCAAGAAGATATACCACGAACATGGAGTGACAGTTTAAAAATTGTCTAATGGTATATGTTTTGCCAGTGGTATTCGAGGAGAAAGTCTTTGAACCACTCAAGATTCTCTGGCAACACATGCATTTTGGGGACCCACAAGAGAAACAACCACTGATCAAATTGCCCATGCCGATAGGTTGGGTTGGAGAGGATTCACATATGAGTGGTTCAAAGACTTTCTCCTCGAATACCACTGGCAAAACATATACCATTAGACAATTTTTGATTGGTGCACCTACGCTATATAATGGTTGCTCTTTCATTTGCTCTCTAATCTACCTGAGGAAGATAGCTTCTGCTATCAAAACACGTTGTGGCGTTAGAGAGCGTACTAAACAATAAAAGGTTTGTGTGTTATAACCTAATCCCCTGTCTAGTTGTTCTAGTGCTTCACTAACACCGAAACGCGTTGTGGCGTTAGAGAGCGTACTAAACAATAAAAGGTTTGTGTGTTATAACCTAATCCCCTGTCTAGTTGTTCTAGTGCTTCACTAACACCGCACAATTCCTTCTTTCTTGATTGCTAATCTCCCCTGTGGAGAGCGGTGGAAGCTGCTCTGTTTACAACTAGCCTACTACAGGACCTGCCGTGATGTCATTGTGGAACGCCCACTTCGGTCACACGGTCCTGGTCATGTGACCACTGAAGCAGACAGAAACTCCCTACAGCAGTTCCTGCTTTGCTGCGGTCATCATACAGACTCCCACCTGGAAGCGTTTTCCCTTGTTGTGCGGGGATCCTTTGCACAACAGGACCAGGTGAGTGGTCACAACATCTCCCCCTTCACCCCCCCCCCCAAGCCTCAGGCTCATCACCATTGGCGCTCCAACTGCTTTTGTTTTCCATTAAGAAAATCTAGGCACACTAGACTTCCATGAGCTTTGATTAATAGAGTAAATATACACTGTGTGCAGAATTATTAGGCAAGTTGTATTTTAGAGGATTATTTTTATTATTGATCAACAACTATGTTCTCAATCAACCCAAAAGACTCATATATATCCAAGCTTACTATTTTGGGAAGTTGGAGTGGGGTTTTTTAGATTTGGCTATCTTAGGAGGATATCTGTTTGTGCAGGTAACTATTACTGTGCAGAATTATTAGGCAACTTAATAAAAACCAAATATAATCCCATCTCACTTGTTTATTTTCACCAGGTAAACCAATATCAGTGCACAACATTTAGAAATAAACATTTCTGACATGCAAAAACAAAAACCAAAAAAATGAGTGATCAATATAGCCACCTTTCTTTATGGTGACACTCAACAGCCTTCCATCCATAGATTCTGTCAGTTGCTTGATCTGTTTTCGATCAACATTTCAGGCAGCAGCCACCACAGCCTCCCAGATAGAGATGAGCGTTGTTCTACTCGAACTGTTCGCCAATCTCAAATTCGAGCTGTTTTGGGCGGTGTTCGAGCCGGTCGGCGAACACGAACAATTTGAGAAAAATTCGGCTGTTCGAGGTTATGTTCGATAACTGTTCGTGCACCAAAATCATAACTGGATTTTTTCTCAGTAATGATGAAAATTAATGTTAATACGCAGTTTGAGTGTACAGCGGGGCGGGGGGAGGGGCAGGGGATGGATCTCTGCAGGAACAATGAAGATCTCCATTTTTTTTTCTCTTTCCCGCATTTGCAGTGGGGAGGTGCAATCTGTCAGCCTATCAGCAGCGCACACACGGAGCGAAGTGCTTTTTTTCACACAAGCAAGGGCATGTGTGATTGGCAGTGTATGTCACATGTCCTTGCCCTATAAGACCAAGCCATTTTCCCCGTCGCCACCATTTTCTCACTGCTGCAGCTGCGTGTTAGATGGCACCGCTGTTGCTGTGTGTGCTATACCTTGTTAATTTCAAGCCAATTTTCGCACAAATATACAGATAGCTTGGGAGTAGGGAATAGTTGTGATTGCAGTCCTTTTAAGGACTAGGTTACAGCATTTCCTACGACTTTTATCAGGGAGGTCTGTGCTCTTAAATAGATAGGTTGTGGGAGTAAAGACTAATTGTAATTGGAGTCCTTTTCAGGACTAGGTTACATGAGTTCCTATCAGTTTTTGCCAGGCAGGTCTGTGCCAGTGCTGTGCAAGTTTTTTTCACAGCATTTGGCTGAATCTAGCAAAGCTAATCCTTTTTGGCCTATTGCAGAGTGTGTTAGTCAGTGGAGTAGCCTATCTGTGTTGCAAGATATAACACCTGTGTATAGAATACCAATTTTTTTACTGCACCTAGTGAAGTAAAATATTTTGGGCATAGCATCATTCTATTAGTCCATCTATACTGACCTCCATCAGGTTGCAAACTGAATATAATTTTTTTCTGCATCTAGCTCTGAAAAAATATTTGGGCTTCTAGCGGTGTGTGGGACTTGGTCTATTAGTCCATCTATACTGACCTCCATCAGGTTGCAAATTAAAAATAATTTTTTTCTGCATCTACCTCTGAAAAAATATTTGGGCTTCTAGCGGTGTGTGGGACTTGGTCTATTAGTCCATCTATACTGACCTCCATCAGGTTGCAAATTAAAACTAATTTTTTTCTGCATCTAGCTCTGAAAAAATATTTGGGCTTCTAGCAGTGTGTGGGACTTGGTCTATTAGTCCATCTATACTGACCTCCATCAGGTTGCAAATTAAAAATAATTTTTTTTTGCATCTAGCTCTGAAAAAATATTTGGGCTTCTAGCAGTGTGTGGGACTTGGTCTATTAGTCCATCTATACTGACCTCCATCAGGTTGCAAATTAAAAATAATTTTTTTCTTCATTTATCTCTGAAAAAATATTTGGGCTTCTAGCAGCGTGTGGGACTTGTTCTATTAGTCCATCTATACTGACCTCCATCAGGTTGCAAATTAAAAATAATTTTTTTCTGCATCTAGCTCTGAAAAAATATTTGGGCTTCTAGCAGTGTGTGGGACTTGGTCTATTAGTCCATCTATACTGACCTCCATCAGGTTGCAAATTAAAAATAATTTTTTTCTGCATCTAGCTCTGAAAAAATATTTGGGCTTCTAGCAGTGTGTGGGACTTGGTCTATTAGTCCATCTATACTGACCTCCATCAGGTTGCAAATTGAATAAAAAATTTTTCTGCATCTAGCTCTGAAAAAATATTTGGGCTTCTAGCGGTGTGTGGGACTTGGTCTATTAGTCCATCTATACTGACCTCCATCAGGTTGCAAATTAAAAATAATTTTTTTCTGCATCTAACCCAGCCAATAGTTTTGGCCTAATACCACAGTTTGGCCACTCAGCTCTGCTCGGTTACCATCCATTGTTTTTTTGTGCAAACAACTCCAGAGTTGTGAATTAGTTAACCACCAAAATGAGTGGAAAAAGGCCTGCTGCTGGTGGAAAGGGGAATAGGCGTGTTGGGAAGGGGAAAAAAGGTTGTGTCCGTGGGGTAGGTGCAGAAGAAAGACCATCTTCCAGCCAAACTAAAATGTCTACTTCTTTTAGCGGACAATGTGATAAGATCCCTTTCTTACGGCCACGCCAATCGCTACAAATTCCAGATGAGGCACAAAAACAGCAGGTGCTTCAACGGATATCAAGTGCTCCTTTAAGTGGGCTCTCCTCCACATCAACTTCAACATCACAAATACTCCAGTCCTCAAAGGTGTCACCCAAATCGCACTTGCTTCCTCACAGCTCCCAAATCTCCAGCTGCCCGTCTGAGTGTGAGGTAGAACAGATGGTTGAGTCTGCAGAGCTGTTTACTCATACTATAGCCTGGGAATCAGAGGTCGACTCCAGCGCTTCTGTGAATCCAGACGAGGAAATGATCTGCACTGATGCCCAGAATCTTTATGAGTCGGATCCAGGACCAGACGCAGAAGGTTCTGACCATAATGCAGACCCTCATTCCCAAACTGTAACTCCTGTTGGTGGAGACAATGAGGAAGACGATGATAAGACTCAAATACCTGATTGGAGCGACAACTTTAGTTTTTTGTCAGGGCAGGAACAGGTTGGCTCTGAGGACGACGGGTGTGATAACGCACAGGGTGATGATGATGAGGTCGGAGATCCCACTTACTGTCAACCCACAGTCAGCCAAGAGATGAGGTCAGCAGAGGAGGTGGAGGAAGATGCTAGTGACGACGAGGTCAGGTTGCGCCTTCCTGGACAGAGACGTAGTACTGGAAGCACGTCAACAACTGCATCCTCAAACACAACTCTGCCTCTCACCACAAGTCGTGGTGGCTCTTCAGGTCGCATGGGTGCTAAGCCTTGCATAGCCTGGGCATTTTTTCAGATCGATAAAGATGACCCAACTCGTGTTATCTGTAACATTTGTCAGCAAAAGCTAAGTAGAGGCCAAAAAATACATAGTTTGAGTACTTCATGCATGAACCGGCACATGGACATGAAGCATAAGTTGCAGTGGGAAGCTCAGTGTGCTACAATGCGGCCTAGCCGGCCGGGCCAATCACCGTCTGCCATATCTTGTGCATCCGCGGCCTCTTCATCCTCTGTGACTGGGGGGACAGCAGTCACACCTGTTTTGGGGCGCAGACCTGCCACCTCTTTACCCGCAACAGCCAGCGTGATTGGCAGGTCATCATTTTCTTTGGAGGTGGTAACACCAGCTGGTGTTGAGCGCTGTCCGACATCGATAGCACCACCTTTGGATCAAGGCAACCTAACATGTCCGCCTGCATCTTCCTCACAGACCGGCAGTTTGCCGGGGACACCCTTATCAACCCCGTCTAAGCACAATAGCCAGCCCTCGGTCCCTCAGATGTGGACAAGTAAAAGACCATTTCCTCCTAGCCATGAGAAAGCTAAGAGGTTGAATTTCACCATCTGCAAGCTCTTGGCTACAGAAATGCTGCCTTTCCGCCTGGTGGACACAGAGGATTTTCGAGACCTTATGTCCGTCGCAGTGCCCCAGTACCAGATGCCCAGTCGGCACTACTTCTCAAAGAAAGGTGTGCCTGCGCTCCACCAGCATGTCGCACACAACATCACCGCTTCTTTGAGAAACTCTGTGTGTGACAGGGTGCATTTCACCACAGACACTTGGACGAGTAGGCATGGACAGGGGCGTTACATGTCGCTGACTGGGCACTGGGTAACTATGGTGACAGCAGGACAAGGGGCTGCTGTCCAAGTCTTGCCGTCCCCACGAGTTGTGCGTCAATTCTCTTTATGTCAAAGTTCCTCCACTGCTTCTGCCTCCTCAACCTCCTCTCGGTCTTCCACCTGCACCCAAAGCCTGTCTGGTCATGCCACAAGCTTTCTAACTGCGCAGAAGGGATCCTGCACACCTCCTTACTATGCTGGCAGTAGGGCTCAACGTCATCAGGCGGTTTTTACATTGAAATGTCTGGGAAATGTGAGTCACACAGCTGAGGAGTTGTGGTCAGCTCTGGAGAACCAATTTCATGAATGGTTGTCTCCACTGGACCTGAAACCAGGGAAGGCCGTGTGCGACAATGCTGCAAACCTGGGTGCGGCCCTTCGCCGGGGCAATGTCACACACGTGCCTTGTATGGCTCACGTGTTGAACCTGGTTGTCCAGCAATTTTTAGCCCACTATCCCAGACTAGATGGCCTTCTGCAGAGGGCACGGTCGCTATGTGCTCACTTCCGCCGTTCGCATCCCGCAGCTCAGCGACTTACATCTCTACAGAAGTCGTTGGGCCTGCCACTTCACCGGCTAAAATGCGATGTGCCTACCCGGTGGAATTCAACTCTGCACATGTTGCAGCGACTGTGGCAGCACCGACAAGCCCTGGTGCAATACGTTCTGACGTATAGCCTGGGCCAACGAGATTCAGAGGTGGGGCAAATCACGCTGGAGGAGTGGTCTCAGATCAGGGACCTATGCACCCTTCTGCACAGTTTTGAAATGGCGACGAAGATGTTTAGTGCTGACGATGCCATTATCAGCATGACTATTCCGGTGATTTACATGCTGGAGCACATGATAAACAGAATTCGGAGTCAGGTGGTGGCACAAGAGGAGGTGGAGGAAGTAGAGGAGGAGGAGTTGTATGCGGAAGGGCTAACATCTGCAAGGTCCAGACGGTCGGCAGCACCAAGGCGGCAGGCATGTGAGGGTGGGGGAGATGGTTTTACCAGGGCGCATGGTAGCAGCCAAACTAGTGAGGAAGGTGCAGGAGCCCAGGAAGAAGTGGAGGACAAACTGATGGAAGACTCATCAGATGAGGGAGACCTTGATCACATTTCTGTTGTGCGAGGTTGGGGGGAGAGGACAGAGGAAGGAAGCATGATTGTTACCTCGCCACCAACACAACAGGGACTTGGTGCTCCTGGATGCGCAACACACATGAGTGCCTTCTTGCTGCACTACCTGCAACATGACCCTCGAATTGTGAGAATTAGAAATAATCCTGACTACTGGGTTGCCACACTGTTAGATCCCCGGTACAAAAGTAAATTTGCAGAAATTATTCCTGCCATAGAAAGGGATGCACGCATGCAGGAGTATCAGCAGAGACTGTTGCAGAATCTTACATGTGCTTTTCCACAAAATACCAGTGGTGCACGTAGTGAATCTCACAGTTCCAACTTGCCAACCGTGGGACCGTCAAGTGTTCAGCACTCAAACCGTAACAGAACCACAGTATCTGCTGGTAACATCAATTTTGCGGAATCATTTCACCACTTTTTTAGCCCATCCTTTGCAAGGCCACAGGAGACAAGAAGTCTGACACATAGTCAACGCCTAGAGACGATGGTACAGGAGTATCTCCAAGTAAACATTGAAGCCACGACTGTGTCACTGGACCCTTGCTCTTTTTGGGCTTCCAATCTGGATAAATGGCCGGAGCTAGCCACTTACGCCTTGGAGATCTTGTCATGCCCCGCAGCCAGCGTTCTGTCTGAATGTGTGTTCAGCGCTGCTGGTGGTGTGCTGACAGATAAGCGCACGCGGCTCTCCACTGATAATGTAGACAGACTCACGTTCATAAAGATGAACAAATCATGGATCCGAAACGACTTTTCTACCCCTGTGTCATCCTGGGGAGAGTAAAAGCTTGATGATTGGTTAAAATCACCCTACCAACCGTTTTAAGCTTTCAAATTACTAATCATGTTTATCTGTATCTTGACTGGAAAATAATTTGGGCTTTGTAGCAGTGTGCAGCACTGATCCTATTAGGCCATCTATACTAAAGCTTCACCAGATTTAAAATTAAAAATAATTTTTAGCTGCATCTAGCCCGGAAAATAATTTTGGGGCTCCGAGATGCGCAAGGCACATAAGTGCCTTCTTGCTGCACTACCTGCAGCATGACCCTCATATTGTCAGAATTCGAAGTAATCATGACTACTGGGTTGCCACACTCTTAGATCCCCCAAACTTTTCGATCAACCTTTTCATTTTAATAAAGACCAAAAAAATGGTCATTTTTGAAATTATAAGCATTAGCAGGTTGTTAGAAACTGAAATCAAACAGTTTTCAACTCAAAACTTTATTCTAGGTGATGTTACATTTTCACATAGGACCCCTTGTTCGAAAGGAGCTTCTGAACTCTCTCGTCCATTGAATTTGTCAGGTTTTGGATGGTTTCTGCTTCAATTGTTTTGCATGAGGACAGAATACCCTCCCAGAGCTGTTGCTTAGATGTGAACTGCCTCCTGCCATCATAGACACTCCTTTTAATGATGCTCCAAAGGTTCTGAATGGGGTAGAGGTCAGGGGAGCATGGGGGTCACACCATAAGTTTGTCCCCTTTTATGCCCATATCAGCCAGAGATGCAGATGTTTTATGTGCAGCATGAGATGGTGCATTATCATGCAGAAAAATGATCTTGCTGTGAAATACACGGTTCTTCTTCTTGAACCATGGCAGGAAGTGCTGTTTGAGAAAATCCACATACATTATGGAGTTCATCTTTAGCGCCTTCAGGGATCCTAAAGGGGCCGACAATCTCTCTCCCCATGATTCCAGCCCAAAACATTACTCCACCTCCTCCTTGTTGGCGCTGTAGCCGTGTTTGCGTGGGGTGTCCATCAACCAGCCATCCTCCACTCCATCCATCTGGACCATCGAGCGCTGCACGGCACTCATCCGTGAACAAAACAGTTTTGAAATCAGTCTTCATGTAATGTTTGGCCCACTGGAGCCGTTTCTGCTTGTGTGAAGTGGATAGAGGAGGTCGACAGGATGGCGCATGCACAGCTGCAAACCTCTGAAGGACCCTGCATCTTGTTGTTCGGGGGACGTTGGAGGCACAAGCAGCTTCAAAAACTTGTCTGCTGCTATGACAAGGCTTTTTTGCCGCTGCTCTTTCAACCTGACGTAATTGCCTGTAGGAAAGAGTCCTCAATTTGCCCTTATCAGCACGCACACGTGTGTACTGTGAATCAGCTACATACTTCTTGATTGCCAGGACACTTCATCCTGATCATCGCACAATGTTGATTGTAGTCATGCCTTGACCTAAACACTCCACAATTTGTTGCTTCTCAGCAGCCGACACATCCTTTTTCTTTCCCATTTTGGCAGAAAATGTAGGCTGCTTAATAATGTGAGAGAGCCTTCTTAAGTAGTCTTGCCTTTCATTGGACACACCTGCCAAACTAATTAGCACAGGTGTCTGCAATTGCTTACAGTGATATAAAGAGCCCTGACACACATCACCATCAATGAGTTTAACTGACAAACAAACAAATTCTTCCCTTATCACTCCTAAACACTTTTTGTATAATAATTTGGAACGCAGTGTACATGTGCTTTTCCACAAAACACCAGTGGTTCACGTAGTGAATCTTACAGTTCTAACTTGCCAACCGTGGTCTGTATGGAGTTGTTCAATAAAGGGCCCAAAATTAAGATAACATAGATGGGAGAGGTCTCTATGAATAGGAATTCCTAAGTATTTGATACCCTGTGAGGGCCAGGCAAAGGGAAAGTTGGACTGGATGGAATCCTATATGGATTTGGGGAGGGAGACATCGAGGGCCTCAGACTTCGCTGCATTGATTTTAAAATTTTACCATGTAACAAAGTGATCTATTTCAGCCATAACAGCATGGATGGATATATGTGATTGAGTGATATATACTAGGACATCATCAGCAAATAGAGAGCACTTGTACTCGGTGCCTCCCACCTCAATCCACCTAATATTGGGGTTATGGCGAATTGATGAGAGCAGGTGCTCCGTCACTAGGATGTATAAGAGAGGGGACAGAGGACATCACTGCCTTGTCCCATTGGTGATTGTGAAAGGTGATGAAAATGTTCTGACGCACCCCCTGGGCCTTGGGACACCCGGAGCCGGACCCTTTTTGGTGGATGCTGGTGGTTGTAGTCTTCGTGGCGGCGACCCAGTTCCGTGGCTCAGGGCGGTCAAACCAGTGGCGGAACTATTTATGTGGTTTTCATGTTTAAATGTCCGACTACGCCACCCGTGGATTGCGGTCAGAGTGAACCGCCGCTACAGGGCAGACCACTGAGGCTGGTGTTGTGGGTGCAGCAGAGCGTAGCATAACTCCCCACGGGAGGAGTATAGCCTCAGGGCAGTGTATGCGGAGGATGGGGGTGATGGTGCAGGGCAGCAGCAGTAACGACACGGAGTCAGTGATGCAGTTCAGGGCCTTTACTCACAGTTCTTATTATCCAGACCACGTCTGCAGGTAACGGCTGCCCACGTCGTACTGTGCTCACCAGGTGAGGGGCTCAGACAACTCCCAGATAACTTTGGAGCACTTCACAGGACCCCCTTTGTGTGTCCTTTGTCTGGCCTTTCTTACCAACACTTCTGTCCGGCTGCCTCGGGCCTCCTCTTGGTAAACTTGGCGCCAGTTTCCCTGACCCTATGTGGTGCCTTCCTAGCGGGTGTAGCGAGGGGCTGCGCCTCATAAAATGTCAGAGCCTCCGGTTTCTAGCTGAGGGTCATTTCCTGCCTCCACTAGTTCGGGGACCGGTCTCCCCCTTTGGCCTGACCCCTCCACGCAGGTGGATTCGGGCGTGCGGTGGCGACTCGCCCGTCCGCACCCATGGGATCCCTTCATTCCTCATTCCTGGAGCCTTCTCCGCTCCTCTTCCTTCCTTCTCCCTCTTCCAGGCCTGGGCCTCTGTTACTAGGCCCGCCTCCGGAGCAGAGCTCATGCAGAGCCCCTGCTCCCTGCCACTTCTGCTCAGACTTCTCTGCACTGAACTAAGATGGTGCCCACCTTTTATACTCCCTTCTCAATGCACCCAGGAACTGCTTCCTCCCTGCTCCTGCACTACAGGGTTCCCCTTCCTCAGTGTTCCCTCCCCCCACTCCAGCCAGGGACAGGGACTGTCGTGCCCATCTCAGGGGCATATTGGTCGCCCTGCCCCACGGCAATGTGGTGTAATGCATGCAGGTGTCGGGTCCTGATCCACACTCCATCCTTACCTGAGAGTGAGATATCACACCTCTGGGTGAGGTGCAATACGTCTTTAGCAACCGAGCCCTCAGGGTGCTACAGTTCCATTTATCTTCAGCCTAGGTGACGTATTGCGATACAGGGCCGTGATTTTGGCTATAAAAGGGTCCCCTAGACCCCTACCCCAAGCTTTTTAAGAGAATCATATATGGCGTGCCAGGAGACTCTATGGAATGCTTTCTCAGCATCCAACGAGAGTATCTAATTACAAATTTTTAACTGCATCTAGCCCAGGAAATACTTTGTGCCTAGTAGCAGTGTCTGCTAGTAAGCGGATTATCCCGGCTGTTAAGCAAGCTGCACCACCTGTAGTTTAGACACTTAATTTTTTCAAAGGAAATGCTTCGGGACCATGGGATACTTAGTGAAGAGCATCAGGAGGCACCCCAAGGCATAGGGGCTGGGACTGGCAGTAGGATGCCTTGCGGTGGACAGCCGAGCTCGATCCTTATAAAAGCTTTTTAACTGCAGCAGCTTTAGTGGACGCTACTGGAGCTGGAATTACCGCGGCTGCTGGCATGAGACTTGCCCTCCAATAGATCCTTGTAAATGGATTTAAAGTGTATTCATTCAAATTAGAGAGACAATTTAAATTAAAAAGCTTAGAGCTGCCTCCACCACAGGGGGGCTCGCTCGACCCACCAGCGGACAGGCACCAGTATTGGGAGAGGGGGGCTGGCCGTCAGGGTTCACCGCGGCTCTGGCACAAACCCGGCGACACGGAGGTGGCACGGGCAGGAGCGGACTGGCCGTGTCGGCTTCTCACTTTTTGGATTTTAGAAGGGCATGACATGCCTATATCTGTGTCTCCCCCTCCTTTTACTCCTCCACCTCTTTTATTTTCGCATGACTATATGTACTTGTCACTTTTCCATGTGTTAGTTATGTCTTCTGAGCAGTTTGTCAGCTTTTGGACACCTTTGAAGGTGTTTTCTATGTGTTTCTATGTGTTTTTGTTTGCCTGCCATTGGTTTTAACGGTGTTCGAAGGTGTTCAACGAACAGTTCGACGAACAGTTCGGCGAACACACGGGTGTTCGACGAACCGAACCGAACTCGAACACTACGGGGGTGGCTCAACACTACTCCCAGACACTGTTCCGAGAGGTGTACTGTTTTCCCTCCCTGTAGATCTCACATTTTATGATGGACCACAGGTTCTCTATGGGGTTCAGATCAGGTGAACAAGGGGGCCATGTCATTATTTTTTCTTCTTTTAGACCTTTACTGGCCAGCCACACTGTGGAGTAGTTGGATGCATGTGATGGAGCATTGTCCTGCATGAAAATCATGTTTTTCTTGAACGATACCAACTTCTTCCTGTACCACTGCTTGAAGAAGTTGTCTTCCAGAAACTGGCAGTAGGTCTGGGAGTTGAGCTTCGCTCCATCCTCAACCCGAAAAGGTCCCACAAGCCCATACCAGTACCCCATCTCCACCTTGCTGGCGTCTGAGTCGGAGTGGAGCTCTCTGCCCTTTACTGATCCAGCCTCTGGCCCATCCATCTGGCCCATCAAGAGTCACTCTCATTACATCAGTCCATAAAACCTTTGAAAAATCAGTCTTAAGATATTTCTTGGCCCATTCTTGACGCTTTATCTTATGTTTCCTGTTCAAAGGTGGTGGTTTTTAAGCCTTCCTTACCTTGGCCATGTCCCTGAGTATCGCACACCTTGTGCTTTTTGATATTCCAGTAATGTTGCAGCTCTGAAATATGGCAAAACTGGTGGAGAATGGCATCTTGGCAGCTTCACGCTTGATTTTCCTCAATTCATGGGCAGTTATTTTGCGCCTTTTTTGGCCAACACGCTTCTTGCGACCCTATTGGCTATTTGCCATGAAATGCTTGATTGTTCGGTGATCACGCTTCAAAAGTTTGGAAATTTCAAGACTGCTGCATCCCTCTGCAAGACATCTCACAATTTTGGACTTTTCAGAGCCCGTCAAATCTCTCTACTGACCCATTTTGCCAAAGGAAAGGAAGTTGCCTAATATTTAAGCACACCTTATATAGGGTGTTGATGTCATTAGACAACACTCCTCCTCATTACAGAGATGCACATTACCAGATTTACTTAATTGGTAGTTGGCTCTCAAGCCTATGCAGCTTGGAGTAGGACAATATGTATAAAAAGTATCAAAGTGATCAAAATACGCATTTGCCTAATAATTCTGCATGCGGTGTTGTTGGATTTACTGGAAGAAAAATGAATTATAAAATACTGGGAACATGCTGGATCCTAATAAATAAAGGATAAAGATGAAATATGATGTGTGAAACTACTGTACAACTGAGAGACGAGAAGTCACACTGCTTCCCACCCACAGTTCAGTGGATAACCTTAAGATTAACCATTCACGGCTGTCTGTTTTACATCTTGGTGTCATTTACTGAAGGATGCCAGATGTCTCATTTCTTTTGATCCAGAACTCTGGGTTTTATACATTGAATTTGCTGAGTATGTTCTGATTTCTGCTTCGTTCACTGCCAATTAGATGTTCCAGGCTATGATAGGGTAAAGTTGGTAAGACAATGCTCATAAAAGATAATAAGCATCAGCAACCTCTAACTACGAGGAAATGATTTCCAAATTGCAATGTGCTTCTCCCAATTATCTGACTTACAAGGTTGTGGACAGTGGATGTGAAGACCCTTGATATTAGTGGAATGGCTACCATGCCAAGCTGTAGAGAGGTCCTCTTGTGTAAAATTGAATTAACACCAAAACATCTAAAGTAATATAATCTGTGAATTTATAAGTGATTAAAAAAATGTAAGAAAAAATGCAATTTGTAATGTCTCCTTTCCAAAGTCAATAGAAGGCCGCTTCATAGGAAATGTCACTCAGCATGCCCAGGGGCACAACTTCACACTCTAGGGTAGCATCCACCATGAGAATAGTTGCAACAGTGCAGCAACCAAGCCCAACTGTGTGGCAGTGCCACAGGCAGATGTCCCTTGTCATCAGCGCATGACCTGCAAGGCTCTGAACACTGAAGCCTTGAACAGAAGCAAAATGCGGCAACAACCTACTCCTTTTCCCGGTTGAGAGACACTGGTCTTGGGTTTGAGGGGATGCCCTTGCTCTTGAGTCAACAGAAGACAAACTGTGGCTGCTTTTACAATTTTCTGTTAGTGGCAGCAGGTGAGTCAATGAGACCATAGCATAGGGTGTTTGCTGCAGGCGAAGCAGCAGGCTGCCATTGCCTTCTATTAAGGGTCTACAGTAGGGAAAATAAGTAATTGATACACTGCCGATTTTGCAAGTTTTCCCATCTACAAAGAATGGAGAGGTCTGTCATTTTTATTGTAGGTACTCTTCACCTGTGAGAAACCGAATTTAAAAATAAAAACCAGAAAATAACATTGTATGATTTTTACATAATTAATTTGCATTTTATTGCATCACATAAGTATTTGATACAATAGTAAAACAAGACTTAATATTTGGTACAGAAACCTTTGTTTGCAATTACAGAGATCAGAAGTAGAGATGAGCGTTGTTCTACTCGAACTGTTCGCCAATCTCAAATTCGAGCTGTTTTGGGCGGTGTTCGAGCCGTTCGGCGAACACGAACAATTTGAGAAAAATTCGGCTGTTCAAGGTTATGTTCGATAACTGTTCGTGCACCAAAATCATAACTGGATTTTTTCTCAGTAATGATGAAAATTAATGTTAATACGCAGTTTGAGTGTACAGCGGGGTGGGGGGAGGGGCAGGGGATGGATCTCTGCAGGAACAATGAAGATCTCCATTTTTTTTTCTCTTTCCCGCATTTGCAGTGGGGAGGTGCAATCTGTCAGCCTATCAGCAGTGCACACACGGAGCGAAGTGCTTTTTTTCACACAAGCAAGGGCATGTGTCATTGGCAGTGTATGTCACATGTCCTTGCCCTATAAGACCAAGCCATTTTCCCCGTCGCCACCATTTTCTCACTGCTGCAGCTGCGTGTTAGACGGCACCGCTGTTGCTGTGTGCGCTATACCTTGTTAATTTCAAGCCAATTTTCGCACAAATATACAGATAGCTTGGGAGTAGGGAATAGTTGTGATTGCAGTCCTTTTAAGGACTAGGTTACAGCATTTCCTACGACTTTTATCAGGGAGGTCTGTGCTCTTAAATAGATAGGTTGTGGGAGTAAAGACTAATTGTAATTGGAGTCCTTTTCAGGACTAGGTTACATCAGTTCCTATCAGTTTTTGCCAGGCAGGTCTGTGCCAGTGCTGTGCAAGTTTTTTTCACAGCATTTGGCTGAATCTAGCAAAGCTAATCCTTTTTGGCCTATTGCAGAGTGTGTTAGTCAGTGGAGTAGCCTATCTGTGTTGCAAGATATACCACCTGTGTATAGAATACCAATTTTTTACTGCACCTAGTGAAGTAAAATCTTTTGGGCATAGCATCATTCTATTAGTCCATCTATACTGACCTCCATCAGGTTGCAAATTAAAACTAATTTTTATCTGCATCTACAGTACCTCTGAAAAAATATGTGGGCTTCTACCTGTGTGTGGGACTTGTTGTATTAGTCCATCTATACTGACCTCCATCAGGTTGCAAACTGAATATATTTTTTTCCTGCATCTACCTCTGAAAAAATATTGGGCTTCTAGCTGTGTGTGGGTCTTGTTCTATTAATCCATCTATACTGACCTCCATCAGGTTGCAAACTGAATATAATTTTTTTCTGCATCTAGCTCTGAAAAAATATTTGGCCTTCTAGTAGTGTGTCGGACTTTCTCTATTAGTCCATCTATACTGACCTCCATCAGGTTGCAAACTGAATATAATTTTTTTCTGCATCTAGCTCTGAAAAAATATTTGGCCTTCTAGTAGTGTGTCGGACTTTCTCTATTAGTCCATCTATACTGACCTCCATCAGGTTGCAAATTAAAACTAATTTTTATCTGCATCTACAGTACCTCTGAAAAAATATTTGGGCTTCTAGCTGTGTGTGGGACTTGTTGTATTAGTCCATCTATACTGACCTCCATCAGGTTGCAAACTGAATATATTTTTTTCTGCATCTACCTCTGAAAAAATATTGGGCTTCTAGCTGTGTGTGTGACTTGTTGTATTAGTCCATCTATACTGACCTCCATCAGGTTGCAAACTGAATATATTTTTTTCTGCATCTACCTCTGAAAAAATATTGGGCTTCTAGCTGTGTGTGGGTCTTGTTCTATAAATCCATCTATACTGACCTCCATCAGGTTGCAAACTGAATATAATTTTTTTCTGCATCTAGCTCTGAAAAAATATTTGGCCTTCTAGTAGTGTGTCGGACTTTCTCTATTAGTCCATCTATACTGACCTCCATCAGGTTGCAAATTAAAACTAATTTTTATCTGCATCTACAGTACCTCTGAAAAAATATTTGGGCTTCTAGCTGTGTGTGGGACTTGTTGTATTAGTCCATCTATACTGACCTCCATCAGGTTGCAAACTGAATATATTTTTTTCTGCATCTACCTCTGAAAAAATATTGGGCTTCTAGCTGTGTGTGGGACTTGTTGTATTAGTCCATCTATACTGACCTCCATCAGGTTGCAAACTGAATATATTTTTTTCTGCATCTACCTCTGAAAAAATATTGGGCTTCTAGCTGTGTGTGGGTCTTGTTCTATTAATCCATCTATACTGACCTCCATCAGGTTGCAAACTGAATATAATTTTTTTCTGCATCTAGCTCTGAAAAAATATTTGGCCTTCTAGTAGTGTGTCGGACTTTCTCTATTAGTCCATCTATACTGACCTCCATCAGGTTGCAAATTAAAACTAATTTTTATCTGCATCTACAGTACCTCTGAAAAAATATTTGGGCTTCTAGCTGTGTGTGGGACTTGTTGTATTAGTCCATCTATACTGACCTCCATCAGGTTGCAAACTGAATATATTTTTTTCTGCATCTACCTCTGAAAAAATATTGGGCTTCTAGCTGTGTGTGGGACTTGTTGTATTAGTCCATCTATACTGACCTCCATCAGGTTGCAAACTGAATATATTTTTTTCTGCATCTACCTCTGAAAAAATATTGGGCTTCTAGCTGTGTGTGGGTCTTGTTCTATTAATCCATCTATACTGACCTCCATCAGGTTGCAAACTGAATATAATTTTTTTCTGCATCTAGCTCTGAAAAAATATTTGGCCTTCTAGTAGTGTGTCGGACTTTCTCTATTAGTCCATCTATACTGACCTCCATCAGGTTGCAAATTAAAACTAATTTTTATCTGCATCTACAGTACCTCTGAAAAAATATTTGGGCTTCTAGCTGTGTGTGGGACTTGTTGTATTAATCCATCTATACTGACCTCCATCAGGTTGCAAACTGAATATATTTTTTTCCTGCATCTACCTCTGAAAAAATATTGGGCTTCTAGCTGTGTGTGGGTCTTGTTCTATTAATCCATCTATACTGACCTCCATCAGGTTGCAAATTCAAAATAATTTTTTTCTGCATCTAACCCAGCCAATAGTTTTGGCCTAATACCACAGTTTGGCCACTCAGCTCTGCTCGGTTACCATCCATTGTTTTTTTGTGCAAACAACTCCAGAGTTGTGAATTAGTTAACCACCAAAATGAGTGGAAAAAGGCCTGCTGCTGGTGGAAAGGGGAATAGGCGTGTTGGGAAGGGGAAAAAAGGTTGTGTCCGTGGGGTAGGTGTTAAAGTAACAGTAACATCTGCAGAAGAAAGACCATCTTCCAGCCAAACTAAAATGTCTACTTCTTTTAGCGGACAATGTGATAAGATCCCTTTCTTACGGCCACGCCAATCGCTACAAATTCCAGATGAGGCACAAAAACAGCAGGTGCTTCAACGGATATCAAGTGCTCCTTTAAGTGGGCTCTCCTCCACATCAACTTCAACATCACAAATACTCCAGTCCTCAAAGGTGTCACCCAAATCGCACTTGCTACCTCACAGCTCCCAAATCTCCAGCTGCCCGTCTGAGTATGAGGTAGAACAGATGGTTGAGTCTGCAGAGCTGTTTACTCATACTATAGCCTGGGAATCAGAGGTCGACTCCAGCGCTTCTGTGAATCCAGACGAGGAAATGATCTGCACTGATGCCCAGAATCTTTATGAGTCGGATCCAGGACCAGACGCAGAAGGTTCTGACCATAATGTAGACCCTCATTCCCAAACTGTAACTCCTGTTGGTGGAGACAATGAGGAAGACGATGATAAGACTCAAATACCTGATTGGAGCGACAACTTTAGTTTTTTGTCAGGGCAGGAACAGGTTGGCTCTGAGGACGACGGGTGTGATAACGCACAGGGTGATGATGATGAGGTCGGAGATCCCACTTACTGTCAACCCACAGTCAGCCAAGAGATGAGGTCAGCAGAGGAGGTGGAGGAAGATGCTAGTGACGACGAGGTCAGGTTGCGCCTTCCTGGACAGAGACGTAGTACTGGAAGCACGTCAACAACTGCATCCTCAAACACAACTCTGCCTCTCACCACAAGTCGTGGTGGCTCTTCAGGTCGCATGGGTGCTAAGCCTTGCATAGCCTGGGCATTTTTTCAGATCGATAAAGATGACCCAACTCGTGTTATCTGTAACATTTGTCAGCAAAAGCTAAGTAGAGGCCAAAAAATACATAGTTTGAGTACTTCATGCATGAACCGGCACATGGACATGAAGCATAAGTTGCAGTGGGAAGCTCAGTGTGCTACAATGCGGCCTAGCCGGCCGGGCCAACCACCGTCTGCCATATCTTGTGCATCCGCGGCCTCTTCATCCTCTGTGACTGGGGGGACAGCAGTCACACCTGTTTTGGGGCGCAGACCTGCCACCTCTTTACCCGCAACAGCCAGCGTGATTGGCAGGTCATCATTTTCTTTGGAGGTGGTAACACCAGCTGGTGTTGAGCGCTGTCCGACATCGATAGCACCACCTTTGGATCAAGGCAACCTAACATGTCCGCCTGCATCTTCCTCACAGACCGGCAGTTTGCCGGGGACACCCTTATGAACCCCGTCTAAGCACAATAGCCAGCCCTCGGTCCCTCAGATGTGGACAAGTAAAAGACCATTTCCTCCTAGCCATGAGAAAGCTAAGAGGTTGAATTTCACCATCTGCAAGCTCTTGGCTACAGAAATGCTGCCTTTCCGCCTGGTGGACACAGAGGATTTTCGAGACCTTATGTCCGTCGCAGTGCCCCAGTACCAGATGCCCAGTCGGCACTACTTCTCAAAGAAAGGTGTGCCTGCGCTCCACCAGCATGTCGCACATAACATCACCGCTTCTTTGAGAAACTCTGTGTGTGACAGGGTGCATTTCACCACAGACACTTGGACAAGTAGGCATGGACAGGGGCGTTACATGTCGCTGACTGGGCACTGGGTAACTATGGTGACAGCAGGACAAGGGGCTGCTGTCCAAGTCTTGCCGTCCCCACGAGTTGTGCGTCAATCCTCTTTATGTCAAAGTTCCTCCACTGCTTCTGCCTCCTCAACCTCCTCTCGGTCTTCCACCTGCACCCAAAGCCTGTCTGGTCATGCCACAAGCTTTCTAACTGCGCAGAAGGGATCCTGCACACCTCCTTACTATGCTGGCAGTAGGGCTCAACGTCATCAGGCGGTTTTTACATTGAAATGTCTGGGAAATGTGAGTCACACAGCTGAGGAGTTGTGGTCAGCTCTGGAGAACCAATTTCATGAATGGTTGTCTCCACTGGACCTGAAACCAGGGAAGGCCGTGTGCGACAATGCTGCAAACCTGGGTGCGGCCCTTCGCCGGGGCAATGTCACACACGTGCCTTGTATGGCTCACGTGTTGAACCTGGTTGTCCAGCAATTTTTAGCCCACTATCCCAGACTAGATGGCCTTCTGCAGAGGGCACGGTCGCTGTGTGCTCACTTCCGCCGTTCGCATCCCGCAGCTCAGCGACTTACATCTCTACAGAAGTCGTTGGGCCTGCCACTTCACTGGCTAAAATGCAATGTGCCTACCCGGTGGAATTCAACTCTGCACATGTTGCAGCGACTGTGGCAGCACCGACAAGTCCTGGTGCAATACGTTCTGACGTATAGCCTGGGCCAACGAGATTCAGAGGTGGGGCAAATCACGCTGGAGGAGTGGTCTCAGATCAGGGACCTATGCACCCTTCTGCACAGTTTTGAAATGGCGACGAAGATGTTTAGTGCTGACGATGCCATTATCAGCATGACTATTCCGGTGATTTACATGCTGGAGCACATGTTAAACAGAATTCGGAGTCAGGTGGTGGCACAAGAGGAGGTGGAGGAAGTAGAGGAGGAGGAGTTGTATGCGGAAGGGCTAACATCTGCAAGGTCCAGACGGTCGGCAGCACCAAGGCGGCAGGCATGTGAGGGTGGGGGAGATGGTTTTACCAGGGCGCATGGTAGCAGCCAAACTAGTGAGGAAGGTGCAGTAGCCCAGGAAGAAGTGGAGGACAAACTGATGGAAGACTCATCAGATGAGGGAGACCTTGATCACATTTCTGTTGTGCGAGGTTGGGGGGAGAGGACAGAGGAAGGAAGCATGATTGTTACCTCGCCACCAACACAACAGGGACTTGGTGCTCCTGGATGCGCAACACACATGAGTGCCTTCTTGCTGCACTACCTGCAACATGACCCTCGAATTGTGAGAATTAGAAATAATCCTGACTACTGGGTTGCCACACTGTTAGATCCCCGGTACAAAAGTAAATTTGCAGAAATTATTCCTGCCATAGAAAGGGATGCACGCATGCAGGAGTATCAGCAGAGACTGTTGCAGAATCTTACATGTGCTTTTCCACAAAATACCAGTGGTGCACGTAGTGAATCTCACAGTTCCAACTTGCCAACCGTGGGACCGTCAAGTGTTCAGCACTCAAACCGTAACAGAACCACAGTATCTGCTGGTAACATCAATTTTGCGGAATCATTTCACCACTTTTTTAGCCCATCCTTTGCAAGGCCACAGGAGACAAGAAGTCTGACACATAGTCAACGCCTAGAGACGATGGTACAGGAGTATCTCCAAGTAAACATTGAAGCCACGACTGTGTCACTGGACCCTTGCTCTTTTTGGGCTTCCAATCTGGATAAATGGCCGGAGCTAGCCACTTACGCCTTGGAGATCTTGTCATGCCCCGCAGCCAGCGTTCTGTCTGAACGTGTGTTCAGCGCTGCTGGTGGTGTGCTGACAGATAAGCGCACGCGGCTCTCCACTGATAATGTAGACAGACTCACGTTCATAAAGATGAACAAATCATGGATCCGAAACGACTTTTCTACCCCTGTGTCATCCTGGGGAGAGTAAAAGCTTGATGATTGGTTAAAATCACCCTACCAACCGTTTTAAGCTTTCAAATTACTAATCATGTTTATCTGTATCTTGACTGGAAAATAATTTGGGCTTTGTAGCAGTGTGCAGCACTGATCCTATTAGGCCATCTATACTAAAGCTTCACCAGATTTAAAATTAAAAATAATTTTTAGCTGCATCTAGCCCGGAAAATAATTTTGGGGCTCCGAGATGCGGAGGCACATAAGTGCCTTCTTGCTGCACTACCTGCAGCATGACCCTCATATTGTCAGAATTCGAAAGTAATCATGACTACTGGGTTGCCACACTCTTAGATCCCCCAAACTTTTCGATCAACCTTTTCATTTTAATAAAGACCAAAAGAATGGTCATTTTTGAAATTATAAGCATTAGCAGGTTGTTAGAAACTGAAATCAAACAGTTTTCAACTCAAAACTTTATTCTAGGTGATGTTACATTTTCACATAGGACCCCTTGTTCGAAAGGAGCTTCTGAACTCTCTCGTCCATTGAATTTGTCAGGTTTTGGATGGTTTCTGCATCAATTGTTTTGCATGAGGACAGAATACCCTCCCAGAGCTGTTGCTTAGATGTGAACTGCCTCCCGCCATCATAGACACTCCTTTTAATGATGCTCCAAAGGTTCTGAATGGGGTAGAGGTCAGGGGAGCATGGGGGTCACACCATAAGTTTGTCCCCTTTTATGCCCATATCAGCCAGAGATGCAGATGTTTTATGTGCAGCATGAGATGGTGCATTATCATGCAGAAAAATGATCTTCCTGTGAAATACACGGTTCTTCTTCTTGAACCATGGCAGGAAGTGCTGTTTGAGAAAATCCACATACATTATGGAGTTCATCTTTAGCGCCTTCAGGGATCCTAAAGGGGCCGACAATCTCTCTCCCCATGATTCCAGCCCAAAACATTACTCCACCTCCTCCTTGTTGGCGCTGTAGCCGTGTTTGCGTGGGGTGTCCATCAACCAGCCATCCTCCACTCCATCCATCTGGACCATCGAGCGCTGCACGGCACTCATCCGTGAACAAAACAGTTTTGAAATCAGTCTTCATGTAATGTTTGGCCCACTGGAGCCGTTTCTGCTTGTGTGAAGTGGATAGAGGAGGTCGACAGGATGGCGCATGCACAGCTGCAAACCTCTGAAGGACCCTGCATCTTGTTGTTCGGGGGACGTTGGAGGCACAAGCAGCTTCAAAAACTTGTCTGCTGCTATGACAAGGCTTTTTTGCCGCTGCTCTTTCAACCTGACGTAATTGCCTGTAGGAAAGAGTCCTCAATTTGCCCTTATCAGCACGCACACGTGTGTACTGTGAATCAGCTACATACTTCTTGATTGCCAAGACACTTCATCCTGATCATCGCACAATGTTGATTGTAGTCATGCCTTGACCTAAACACTCCACAATTTGTTGCTTCTCAGCAGCCGACACATCCTTTTTCTTTCCCATTTTGGCAGAAAATGTAGGCTGCTTAATAATGTGAGAGAGCCTTCTTAAGTAGTCTTGCCTTTCATTGGACACACCTGCCAAACTAATTAGCACATGTGTCTGCAATTGCTTACAGTGATATAAAGAGCCCTGACACACATCACCATCAATGAGTTTAACTGACAAACAAACAAATTCTTCCCTTATCACTCCTAAACACTTTTTGCATAATAATTTGGAACGCAGTGTACATGTGCTTTTCCACAAAACACCAGTGGTTCACGTAGTGAATCTTACAGTTCTAACTTGCCAACCGTGGTCTGTATGGAGTTGTTCAATAAAGGGCCCAAAATTAAGATAACATAGATGGGAGAGGTCTCAATGAATAGGAATTCCTAAGTATTTGATACCCTGTGAGGGCCAGGCAAAGGGAAAGTTGGACTGGATGGAATCCTATATGGATTTGGGGAGGGAGACATCGAGGGCCTCAGACTTCGCTGCATTGATTTTAAAATTTTACCATGTAACAAAGTGATCTATTTCAGCCATAACAGCATGGATGGATATATGTGATTGAGTGATATATACTAGGACATCATCAGCAAATAGAGAGCACTTGTACTCGGTGCCTCCCACCTCAATCCACCTAATATTGGGGTTATGGCGAATTGATGAGAGCAGGTGCTCCGTCACTAGGATGTATAAGAGAGGGGACAGAGGACATCACTGCCTTGTCCCATTGGTGATTGTGAAAGGTGATGAAAATGTTCTGACGCACCCCCTGGGCCTTGGGACACCCGGAGCCGGACCCTTTTTGGTGGATGCTGGTGGTTGTAGTCTTCGTGGCGGCGACCCGGTTCCGTGGCTCAGGGCGGTCAAACCAGTGGCGGAACTATTTATGTGGTTTTGATATTTAAATGTCCGACTACGCCACCCGTGGATTGCGGTCAGAGTGAACCGCCGCTACAGGGCAGACCGCTGAGGCTGGTGTTGTGGGTGCAGCAGAGCGTAGCATAACTCCCCACGGGAGGAGTATAGCCTCAGGGCAGTGTATGCGGAGGATGGGGGTGATGGTGCAGGGCAGCAGCAGTAACGACACGGAGTCAGTGATGCAGTTCAGGGCCTTTACTCACAGTTCTTATTATCCAGACCACGTCTGCAGGTAACGGCTGCCCACGTCGTACTGTGCTCACCAGGTGAGGGGCTCAGACAACTCCCAGATAACTTTGGAGCACTTCACAGGACCCCCTTTGTGTGTCCTTTTTCTGGCCTTTCTTACCAACACTTCTGTCCGGCTGCCTCGGGCCTCCTCTTGGTAAACTTGGCGCAAGTTTCCCTGACCCTATGTGGTGCCTTCCTAGCGGGTGTAGCGAGGGGCTGCGCCACATAAAATGTCAGAGCCTCCGGTTTCTAGCTGAGGGTCGTTTCCTGCCTCCACTAGTTCGGGGACCGGTCTCCCCCTTTGGCCTGACCCCTCCACGCAGGTGGATTCGGGCGTGCGGTGGCGACTCGCCCGTCCGCACCCCTGGGATCCCTTCATTCCTCGTTCCTGGAGCCTTCTCCGCTCCTCTTCCTTCCTTCTCCCTCTTCCAGGCCTGGGCCTCTGTTACTAGGCCCGCCTCCGGAGCAGAGCTCATGCAGAACCCCTGCTCCCTGCCACTTCTGCTCAGACTTCTCTGCACTGAACTAAGATGGTGCCCACCTTTTATACTCCCTTCTCAATGCACCCAGGAACTGCTTCCTCCCTGCTCCTGCACTACAGGGTTCCCCTTCCTCAGTGTTCCCTCCCCCCACTCCAGCCAGGGACAGGGACTGTCGTGCCCATCTCAGGGGCATATTGGTCGCCCTGCCCCACGGCAATGTGGTGTAATGCATGCAGGTGTCGGGTCCTGATCCACACTCCATCCTTACCTGAGAGTGAGATATCACACCTCTGGGTGAGGTGCAATACGTCTGTAGCAACCGAGCCCTCAGGGTGCTACAGTTCCATTTATCTTCAGCCTAGGTGACGTATTGCGATACAGGGCCGTGATTTTGGCTATAAAAGGGTCCCCTAGACCCCTACCCCAAGCTTTTTAAGAGAATCATATATGGCGTGCCAGGAGATTCTATGGAATGCTTTCTCAGCATCCAACGAGAGTATCTAATTACAAATTTTTAACTGCATCTAGCCCAGGAAATACTTTGTGCCTAGTAGCAGTGTCTGCTAGTCAGCGGATTATCCCGGCTGTTAAGCAAGCTGCACCACCTGTAGTTTAGACACTTAATTTTTTCAAAGGAAATGCTTCGGGACCATGGGATACTTAGTGAAGAGCATCAGGAGGCACCCCAAGGCATAGGGGCTGGGACTGGCAGTAGGATGCCTTGCGGTGGACAGCCGAGCTCGATCCTTATAAAAGCTTTTTAACTGCAGCAGCTTTAGTGGACGCTACTGGAGCTGGAATTACCGTGGCTGCTGGCATGAGACTTGCCCTCCAATAGATCCTTGTAAATGGATTTAAAGTGTATTCATTCAAATTAGAGAGACAATTTAAATTAAAAAGCTTAGAGCTGCCTCCACCACAGGGGGGCTCGCTCGACCCACCAGCGGACAGGCACCAGTATTGGGAGAGGGGGGCTGGCCGTCAGGGTTCACCGCGGCTCTGGCACAAACCCGGCGACACGGAGGTGGCACGGGCAGGAGCGGACTGGCCGTGTCGGCTTCTCACTTTTTGGATTTTAGAAGGGCATGACATGCCTATATCTGTGTCTCCCCCTCCTTTTACTCCTCCACCTCTTTTATTTTCGCATGACTATATGTACTTGTCACTTTTCCATGTGTTAGTTATGTCTTCTGAGCAGTTTGTCAGCTTTTGGACACCTTTGAAGGTGTTTTCTATGTGTTTCTATGTGTTTTTGTTTGCCTGCCATTGGTTTTAACGGTGTTCGAAGGTGTTCGACGAAGAGTTCGACGAACAGTTCGGCGAACACACGGGTGTTCGACGAACCGAACCGAACTCGAACACTACGGGGTGGCTCAACACTAATCAGAAGTTTCCTGTAGTTCTTGACCAAGTTTGTACACACTGCAGCAGGGATTTTGGCCCACTCCCCCATACAGATCTTCTCCAGATCTTTCAGATTTTGGGGCTGTTGCTGGGCAACATTGAGTTTCAGCTCCCTCCAAAGATTTTCTATTGGGTTCAAGTCTGGAGACTGGCTAGGCCACTCCAGGACCTTGAAATGCTTTTTACAGAGCCTCTCCTTAGTTACCCTGGCTGTGTGTTTCGGGTCATCGTCATGTTGGAAGACCCAGTCACAACCCATCATCAATGCTCTTAATGAGCGAAGGAGGTTGTTGGCCAAAATCATGTGATACATGACTCAATTCATCCTCCCTTCAATATGGTGCAGTCATCCTGTCCTGTTTGCAGAAAAGCACCCCAAAGTATGATGCTTCCCCAACCCTTCTTCACAGTTTGGACGGTGTTCCTGGGGTTGTACTTATCTTTCTTCTTCCTCCAAACATGGTGAGTGGAGTTGATGCCAAAAGGTTCTGTTTTGGTTTCCTCTGGATCATCCAGATGGTCATTGGCGAACTTAAAACGGGCCTGGACATGTGCTGGCGTGAGCAGGGGGACCATGCTTGCCCTGCAGGATTTTAATCCATGACGCCGTAGTGTGTTACTAATGGTAATGTTTGAGATAGTGGTCACAGCTGTCTTCAGTTGATTGACCAGGTTCTCCTGGGCTGATTCCGGACCTCTCTCAGAATCATCTGTGGCACCTCAGGGGTCTGGTTGCCACAGTGGCTTTGCTTCTCTAAAAAGAGGTAATGCCATGCCTGGAAGCAAGCAGGGGTCCCCTAGTCAGGGATACTGAACATGCAACACTTTCCTGGCTCCAGACCAGCAAGGGGAGTCCCCTCCCCTTGGCAACTGGGATCTGGGGGCGGGGATAGTGAGTTTTAGTGTGAGGAGTTGAGTTTGGGACGTCGAGGAGACAAGAGCTAGGGACTGGAGCTGAGGTAGCTCGTCCTAGCTAGAGAAACACAGAGGACCAGACACCGGAGTCCGAGGCTGTGGGGCACTGAAGGCCCAGCAGCAGATACCATAGGGCAGGAGATTGAAAGTCACCTGGTCCCATCAGACGCTCGGAGACTCAGCAGCACAGAGGGACCAGCACCGCCACGAGGGAGCGACGCATCAGTAAGGCCCGAGCTGCAAGCCATACGGGTGAGCACAGAACGTTACACTCAGGGACGTGGGCTATGGCACAGCTACAAGCAGAAAAGCCAAAGAGTATAGTGAGAAGAGGAGGCCTACAACTTCACCTGGCAAGGAGGACTCTATGTTTGCTTCCAGGCTGACCGGACTCTTACCTCTAGCCAGTACCCCAATCCAGGCTTGCCTAATTGTCATCAGTAAAGACCCTGGGACTGCACTATACTGACTCTGTGGTTATTACTGCACTACAACACGCTGAACAATCACCAACATCCACACCATGCCCTGAAGCTAACTCTTCCTGTGGGGAGTCATAACATTCTTGCTGCAATACCACCAGCTTCAGAGGACTGTTCCGCAGCGGCGCCCCCCCCCTTTAGCCCCATTCCACAGGTGGTGTAGTCGGACTCTTTAATAAAACCTATACATATAATTTCCCTTGGATTGACCGCCCTGGGTCACGGACCGGGTCACCGCCACTGTGACTACATCCCCCATCATCTACCGGCCCGGCACCGGGTACCCCATGGCCCAGGGGGTGCGTCAACTTTGGCATAGTCGGCAGGATTTCGTGCCCGTTGCCACCGGGTACTGTGCGCCTTAGCGAACTGTGTCGCATACCGTGGTGAAGTTTCGTGCCAATTGCCGTTCTTTCCCGCCATTTCCGAGTTGCCGTGCGGGAAGAATAGGGGCTTAACCGCTGGAAGCGCGCGAAGCCCAAGCCCCGCCTCACACACTGACGCAGCGTCAGGTCCTGGAAGGAGGTCGCAGCGTCAGGTCCTGGAAGCAGTTCTCCTCTTCTCGTCCAAAGGACCGCAGCCGGCTCAACAAGCAGGAAGGTAGGCCGCGGTTCACTAGGGGGGAGGAAGATGCCCAACATGGAAGAGGGTTCAGCTGCTGGCGCGGCCGCTGCCACTGTAATGCCGTTATCAATGCCATACATACCGGGGGCAGCGTGGTTGCCCCAGTACTCAGGGGAGTCGCACACCCTGAATGACTTTGAGGAAAGACTGCGCAGTTTTTTTAAAGTGTACCCCCTGTCTGAAGAGCAGAAAGTCAGCATCCTCATAGGCCAGCTAATCGGTGCAGCCCAGAGAGAAGTGAAGTCCTGGCCAGGCAGAGACAAAGGCACTGTAAAAGAAATACTGGCTCGATTAAAGGATACCTTTGACACCCGCACTGCAGCAGAAATTAAAATGAAGTTTTACGGGTGCAAGCAAAGGGTGCAGGACAGTGTACGGGACTATGCTCTTAACCTGCAGGAGGCGCTGCGGGCCATCAAACAGGTAGACCCTGACAGTGTGCATGATGAGAACAAATTGCTAACTGAGCAGTTTATTGAGGAACTCCTGTCCAGCGCTCACAGGACGCAGCTGCGCATTATGGCTCTGCAAAACCCTGATCTAGACTTTGCACAATTTAAAGACAGAGCCATCAAGGTGCTGCGGGAATCAACACC
The DNA here is from genome assembly GCF_046119375.1 of Phyllobates terribilis. Classification (NCBI taxonomy): domain Eukaryota; kingdom Metazoa; phylum Chordata; class Amphibia; order Anura; family Dendrobatidae; genus Phyllobates; species Phyllobates terribilis. The sequence continues at coordinate 84,745,481 of NW_027362768.1, read as the reverse complement.
AGGGGGCGCTGCATCCCACCGGCGCCCAGCTATCACCTACCACCAGGAGGTGGCATCCTTTTCTCCAACACCTGTGGAGGCTGACGCGCAGACGCTGGACAATGACCCGTCTGCAGACTTGCGCCTTCAGGTCCAAGAGCTGACCAAAAACGTGGCCGCGTTAACCAAAACCGTGCAGGCCCTGCAAGTGTCTCCCCAGGAAAAGATCAAGCTGGCTTCCAGCCCAGATGACGTCCCGTGGCGACGACAGAAAAGGATTCCACCGATCAGAGGGAGGAACAGCGATTGCTACGACCAGGACGGACAACCCATCTGCCACCGCTGTCAAAAGGCGGGACACTACGCAAGATTCTGCAATTTAAACGGGCAACACCTGGGGCAGAGGGCCAACCCCCAGGAGTAAGACGACCAGGCCCACAAAGCTGGCGAGGCAAGTACGTGGGAGGACTTCCTACCTGTCGTGCTTGATGGCATCCCAATGAACACGTTGCTGGACACTGGGTCCCAGGTGACCACGATGCCATATGTCCTTTATAAGCAATACTGGACTGATTCAGACATTACTCGCTGTCCAGATGAACATCTTAACATCTATGCCAGCAATGGTCAGCCCTTGCCTCAGGTGGGGTATAGAGAGGTGACCATAAAAATCGGCAAAGTAGAGTTGCCATCGCAAGGAATGATAATTGTTGGTATTGATCGCCGAGAAAGTCATCCCATGATAACCTTAGGCACTAATGTTATAGAAAATTGTCTTTCAGAAATTATTGTCTTGTTACAGCAGGTTGCGGAGACTGCCAGTTCCAGTCAGCAGCGGGTTCTGCAGAGAGAAATCAGAGCCCTGATGAGAAGACAAGAGGTAGAACTGTCTGGTGGTGAAATTGGCAGTGTCAGGATGAGTGACCCATTCCCCATTGCCATGCCCCCTAGAAGTGAAATGTTGATATGGTGTTGGGCAGCAATCGGTCTCAGGGGTCGAGATTACCAGGCCCTGGTAGAGCCCGTATACTCTGACAGTAGGCCCACCATTTTGACAGCCAGGGGGGTTGTTTGATGTCCGCAATGGGAGAGTGCCAGTCTGCATCCTGAATTGTGGGGAGGAAGAGGTCCATTTACCCCGGTATGCTACCCTTGCTAAATTATTCACAGTTAGTAAAAACTCTATAAAGGCAGTGGAACCATTGCCTCGATCCAAACCGGCGGAGGATAATGGCTCTAAGGGACAGATGGAGGATTGGTGTCAAAAGCTACACGACTCCACCCTACTCCACCCCTCAGCACCAAAAACATGGAGTATACCGGGTGGTCCAGGAGTATGAGCGGATCTTCAGCAAACACCCACTAGATTTTGGGCAGGTAAAAGGGGTACAACACCATATCCCCACAGGAGATCATCCACCCATTAAAGAGCGGTACCGGCCTGTACCCCCAGCTCACTATCAATGTGCCAAAGGGATGTTATGGGAAATGAAGGAGGCTGGGGTGATAAGAGATAGTTGTAGCCCCTGGGCAGCTCCATTAGTTCTCGTCAGGAAAAAGGATGGTACAATGAGAATGTGTGTTGACTACAGGCAAATTTACCGCATTACACATAAGGATGCCTACTCGTTACCCAGAATTGAAGAGTCCCTAGCTGCATTAAGATCTGCTAATTATTTCTCTACTTTGGATCTCACTAGTGGGTATTGGCAGGTTCATGTAGCAGAGGCGGATAAAGAAAAGACCGCATTTACAACGCCGATGGGCCTCAGCGAGTTCAACTGCATGCCATTCGGGCTCTGCAACGCCCCAGGAACCTTCCAGCGGTTGATGGAGTGCTGTCTGGGACACAAGAACTTCGAGACTGTCCTGCTGTACCTGGATGACGTCATTGTCTACTCCAAGTCCTATGAAGACCACCTGAAGCACCTGGCAGAGGTGTTTGAAGCCCTAGCTGAGTTTGGCCTGAAGGTGAAGCCGTCCAAATGCCACCTGTTGAAGCCCAAGGTACAGTACCTAGGTCATGTGGTAAGCGCCGAAGGTGTAGCACCAGACCCTGAAAAGGTCACCGTAATCAAGGACTGGCCAAGACCCTCCACTATTAAGGAAGTGCGGCAGTTCCTCGGGTTGGTAGGCTACTACCGAAGGTTTATCAAAGGCTTCACCAAGATAGCGGCACCCATACAGGACCTCCTAGTAGGACAGTCCAGGAAGGCCAAAACCCCGAAGCCTCCGTTCAAATGGGATATGCCAGAAGACGAATCCTTCACCCGACTGAAGATGGCCCTTATGGGAGACGAAGTCCTGGCCTACCCCGACTATGGCCAACCCTTCATACTCCATATGGACGCGAGCAACGTGGGGTTAGGAGCGGTGGTGTCCCAGATACAGCAGGGCAGAGAGAGAGTAATTGCCTATGCCAGCAGGAAGCTCCGGCCCACGGAAAGGAACCCCGATAACTACAGTTCCTTCAAGTTGGAGTTCCTCGCCGTAGTCTGGGCTATGACAGAGCGCTTCAAGCACTATCTCGCCTCCTCCAAATTTACGGTCTTCACGGACAATAATCCGCTGACGCACCTGGAAACTGCAAAGCTTGGTGCCCTGGAACAACAATGGATGGCCCAACTATCTAACTACGAGTTTACCATCAAATATCGGGCTGGGCACAAAAATGCAAATGCTGATGCGCTGTCCAGGATGCCCAACTTACCAGATGGGGGAGAAGACCTGGAAGAGCAGGAAGAGATAGAGATCCCCGCTTTCCATCGTCATGGGGTGTCCCAGTGCTCCCATTGTGTGAAGAACAGGTGCAACGCCAATAGAGAGGTCACGTTCAACCCATTGCCCCACCTGTTATGATCTGCTACAGGGACTAAGGAAAGACAGGAGAACTGTCCCTACAATAGAACTAAACTAGATCCCTACGATGTAACGGGGAACCTGATCCTGCGATCAGACCCGCTAAAGTCCTCGGCTAGTCTGAACGAAGACCTATAGATGTGAGGGAGGGATCCCTACAAGAACTAGGGACTGGGATAAGTTGGACACCTCCTAGCAGAAATAGTAGCAGTCAAAGACAAACACACAACAAAAAGCATAGAGGTCAGAAGACCTAGCAAAACTAACAGAGAACGGCAACAGAGCACCAAGCTAGCTCAAGAGTAGTAAATACAATGAAGTCCAGCAAGACCAGGAGGGCGGAGCCGGATTAAATAGGCAAAAATGGTCATGTGACCAGCAAACTAAAAAAAAACTAACAGGAGAGTTCTAACAGTACCCCCTCTTCTAAGAGGATCCTCCGGATCCCCTAGGCCCAGGCTTACCAGGAAACCTCCTGTGAAACGCTCTGACAAGTCTGGAAGCAGAAACATCATCCGCCCTCACCCATGAGTTATCTTCAGGTCCGAAACCCTTCCAAGCGACGAGATACTGCAAACTCCCTCTATACCGTCTAGAATTTAGGATGCGGGAAATTTCATATTCCCCGTCCTCCACCACCGGAGGAACAGTGGCAGAGGCGTCACCATCAGACACATCAGCTTTTTTCAACAGAGAAACATGAAACACCGGGTTAATCTTCCAGGACGTAGGAACCTCCAACCTAACAGCAGATTGGTTAACTATCTGAAGCACCTTAAAGGGCCCTACGAACTTGGGACCCAATTTTTTAGAAGGAATCCTCAATCGCAGATTCTTAGAGGACAACCAAACCATGTCACCAACAGCAAACAAAACCTCTTGCCGTTTCCTATCAAAGTACCTCTTAGATTTTTTGTTAGCCTCCTGAAGATTACCACGCACATCCGTCCAAACTCTCTCCAAATCACCGGAAAAACTCTCCTCCTCAGGCACAGCCGAAACCAATTTGGAGAATGACCCAAAAGACGGATGTCTCCCAGAACAACAAAAAAAAGGCGAGCACCCAGCAGAAGAGGATGTATGGTTGTTAAGAGCAAATTCAGCAAGTGGCAGAAACTCAGACCACCCCTCTTGATTGTCTGCCACAAAACAACGCAAGAACTGCTCAACATCCTGGTTCTTCCTTTCTGTCTGGCCATTAGACTCAGGATGATATCCAGATGAAAACGACAAATGAACTCCCAACCTGTCACAAAAGGCACGCCAAAAACGAGCCACGAACTGAGGTCCCCTATCAGAAACAATGTCAGTAGGAACACCATGTAGTCTGACAATTTCCTTGACAAAGGCCTTAGCGAGTGTCTTAGCGCAAGGCAGTTTGATGAAGGGAACCAAGTGACACATCTTGCTAAAACGGTCCACGACCACCCAGATGACCGTGAAACCTTCAGAGGGGGGAAGGTCAGTAATAAAGTCCATAGCCAGATGTGTCCAAGGTGCACTAGGAACCTCCAGAGGGCAAAGCAACCCCGCAGCAGGAGCATGCGAAGACTTGGAACTAGCACACACAGTACATTGGCGCACCCACTTAATGACTTCCTTCTGCCATCCAGGCCACCAAAAACTGCGACCCACAAGTCTCTTGGTCTCAGAAATTCCTGGATGACCTGCCAACCGAGACTCATGACACTCAACAAACAAATCTCTCCTAAAGCTCCTAGGCACAAACAACCTTCCATGGGGAGTGTTAGGTGGGGCATTCTAATGAGCTTTAAGAATCTCATCCTCCAAAACGGAGTCCAAAGCAGCAATCACAACACCTTCTTGTAAAATGCTCTCCTCTTCCTCCTCAACACCGACCATGGGAGAAAAGCTGCGAGACAAAGCATCCGCTTTAACATTCTTGGTACCCGGGATGTAAGTAACGGAAAAATTAAACCGCGAGAAAAAAAGTGCCCACCTAGCCTGACGGGCATTCAAGCGCTTGGCAGCATCAAGATAGATCAGATTTTTATGATCAGTGAAAACCTGAATGGGAAATTCAGCACCTTCCAAGAGGTGACGCCAGTGTTCAAATGCGAGTTTAATCGCCAGCAATTCCCGATTACCAATATCGTAATTAAGTTCAGTCTCAGAAAATTTTTTTGAAAAAAAGGCACAGGGATGTACTCCATCCTTGTTTTCCTGAGACAACACCGCACCGACCCCCACCGAAGAAGCATCAACCTCAACCAAAAACGGCTTAGTCACATCAGGCTGCATAAGGATGGGAGCAGAGGTGAACCTCTCCTTTAGAAACACAAAAGCTTCAATGGCCTCAGAAGTCCACTAAACCGCATTAGCACCTTTCCTGGTGAGATCGGTCAGCGGTTTGACAATAATAGAAAATTTTTTTATGAATTTTCTGTAATAATTGGCGAAACCCAAAAACCTCTGTATCGATTTCAAACCAATAGGCCTAGGCCATTCCTGCACAGCTTGAACTTTAACCAGGTCCATCTCAAAACCTTCACTGGAGATAATGTAGCCCAAAAAACTAATTCTCTGTACAGTGAACTCACATTTCTCCAGCTTAGCAAAAAGCGAATTGTCCATTAATAACTGTAATACCTCACGTACGCTCCGCCAATGAGACTCCAGATCAGGCGAATAAATCAGAATGTCATCCAAATACACAACCACATTTTTGCCGATTAAAGGTCTAAGGATGTCATTAATAAGATTCTGAAAAAATGCTGGAGCATTGGTAAGACCAAAAGGCATAACCAGATTCTCAAAATGACCCACAGGAGTGTTAAAAGCAGTCTTCCATTCATCACCCTCCTTCATGCGCAACAAATTGTATGCCCCCCGGAGATCAATTTTAGAGAACCACTTGGCCCCCACTAACTGGTTAAATAAATCAGGAATCAATGGCAGTGGGTAAGGATTGCGTACAGTAATTTTATTAATCTCACGAAAGTCCAGACAAGGACGTAAACCGCCATCTTTTTTTTTTTACAAAAAAAAATCCAACAGCCACAGGAGACTTGGAAGGCCTAATGTGACCGGCGGCCAAGCTTGTCTGTATGTATTCCTCCAAAGCCTTTCTCTCAGGAATAGTAAGATTAAATAAACGACTTTTAGGAAGAGTCGCTCCAGGGACAAATTCAATGGTACAATCATAGTCTCTATGGGGAGGCAAAATTTGTGACTCCTCCTCAGAAAAAACTCTCCAAAAATCCTGAATAGGTACAGGCAATTCCCCTTTATCCACAGCAGCAATACGTCCGTTATAACACTTGTCATAACACTTAGGGCTCCAGGACTTAATTTCATTGGTAGACCAATCCAGTACAGGATTGTGCAATTTTAACCAGGGTAACCCCAATATTACTGGAGAAGGCAAATTATCCAATACCACCAAATCCAAATTTTCTTGGTGAATACCATTAATAGTGAGGGGAAATTCACAGACCTTATGAGTAACACTCTTCAAGGGAGAGCCATCAACAGAAACCACAGCAATAGGGGATGACAAAGTTTTAGGTTCTAATCTAAGTTTTTCCAAGAATCCCCCATCAATCACATTCAGAGTAGAACCACAATCCACAAATACCCGAAATTCAATTAATTCATCCTGAGCAGCAGTAGTGGCAGATAGGAATACTCCCTTAGAATTTAAACAGGCAATACGGGCATAACTGACCATTTTTTTTTCTTTCTTCAAACGAAGCACACAGTTCTTAATAAAATGACCAGAATTTCCGCAATAGAAGCACAAGCCTTCAGAAAGCCTGCGATCTTTTTCCTGAGAGCGGGGTGTCATCGCTCCAATCTCCATCGGCTCTCCATTGTCAGCACAGACCCTCTCAAGACTCGGAGCTGACATAGCAGAGGATTTGCTCTCATTAACCCTTGCACGCAGTCTCCTGTCCACCCGTATAGCTAATTGCATAGCCTCCTGCAAGTTTCCAGGTGTGGGATAAGCAATCAGTAAATCCTTAACCCTTTCACCTAGCCCTGCAAGAAACAAGCTTTTCAAAGCTGAATCGTTCCACCCCACCTGGGCAGACCACCGACGGAAGTAAGAACAATATTTTTCCACATTACCTGATCCCTGCCTCAAACGTCTCAATTCAGACTCAGCAGATGAGACACGATCAGGATCATCATACAACAAACCCAAAGCAGAAAAAAAACTATCCACTGATCTAAAGCACGGATCACTAGGTTGGAGAGAGAAGGCCCATCCCTGAGGATCTTTGCGCAAAAGTGACATTATGAACCCTATGCGCTGTGATTCATCACCAGAGGATCCGGGTCTCAAACGAAAATACAATAAACAAGCATTTTTAAAAGAAAAAAAATCTTGTTGTTCGCCAAAAAATAAATCAGGCAGACGTACCTTTGGTTCCACAAAATGTGCTCCAGAACAGCTACTCACGTGTTGTTGGAGCTTGGCCACCTCCAGAGAGAGTCCCTGCAAGCGTTGAGCCAAATCTTGAACCGAGACCATGATGGAAAACTAGAGGTCTTTCCTTAGAGAAATTTTTTTTTTTTCTTTTAGGGCTGGACTTACTGTTATGATCTGCTACAGGGACTAAGGAAAGACAGGAGAACTGTCCCTACAATAGAACTAAACTAGATCCCTACGATGTAACGGGGAACCTGATCCTGCGATCAGACCCGCTAAAGTCCTCGGCTAGTCTGAACGAAGACCTATAGATGTGAGGGAGGGATCCCTACAAGAACTAGGGACTGGGATAAGTTGGACACCTCCTAGCAGAAATAGTAGCAGTCAAAGACAAACACACAACAAAAAGCATAGAGGTCAGAAGACCTAGCAAAACTAACAGAGAACGGCAACAGAGCACCAAGCTAGCTCAAGAGTAGTATATACAATGAAGTCCAGCAAGACCAGGAGGGCGGAGCCGGATTAAATAGGCAAAAATGGTCATGTGACCAGCAAACTAAAAAAAAACTAACAGGAGAGTTCTAACACCACCATGGATGGGCAGAGACAGGATAGCGACCCGGCTGTCCGCCTGGTAAAGGAGTTGCTGACACAGGCTGACTCGCGCCCTGATCCAGATGCTCCACAGGAGACCAAACAGCTGTGGAAGGAGAAAGACAAGCTGTTCATCTATGAAGGGAAGCTGTGCCGTAGAAGTATCAACCCCCGGACACATGAACTGGTATGGCAGGTGGTAGTCCCGAGGCGGGATGCGTCAATGGTCTTAGAAGCGTACCACGATGGAGCGGGACACTTCGGATGGAAGAAGTTGGAAGTCTTGCTATGTGAGCGATTCTACTGGGCTGGCATGAGGAAAGCAATCGAGAGATGGTGTCGAGAATGCGGACCATGCAACCTGAGACGAAAATACAGTGACAGCCAGAGGGCTCCCCTGTAGCCCATCATCACCAAACAGCCACTCGAACTGGTAGCCTTGGACCACGTGAAGCTAGCCCCATGCAAGTCAGGCTATGTCTACGCTCTCACCATCGTAGACCACTACTCCCGGTTCCTGGTAGTAGTGCCAGTGAAAGACCAGACGGCAGCCAAGGCATTCCAACAGCACTTCTGTCGCCCGCACGGGTACCCTGACCGTATGCTTACTGACCAAGGTCCAGCCTTCGAAGCGGAGGTGTTCCATGAATTCTGCAACCTGTACGGCTGCAAGAAAATCAGGACAGCGCCGTATCACCCCCAAACCAATGGGTTGTGTGAGAAGATGAACCAGGTGGTGATAGACCTGTTGAAGACGTTGCCCCTGGAAGAACGCAGCCTGTGGCCAGAGAAGTTGCCAGATCTGGTGGATCTATATAATCACATCCCGATGAACTCCACCAATTGTACACCCGCTTACCTGATGAGGGCAAGACCTGGTAAGCTGCCCATCGACTTGGACATGGGAGTCCTAACACCAGAGACAACCTCACCAGATGCGGATTGGGATACCGAGCGGCAGCAACAATACCACAAAGTGCAAGAGAGTGTTGAAAGAAGCTTGTCCCAGGCAAGACAAAAGCAAGAGAAAACTTATAATCAACACGCACCTGCTGTCCCCTTGTTACCTGGAGAACAAGTTCTTAAGAGAAAGAGACGACTCCACAAACTAGATGATCAGTGGGAGGTAAAGCCGTACACCATCCTACCCTCGAATTACGATAACACCAAAGTGTGCCTCATCAGCAAAGATGGAGGAGAAACTTCAGCGGCAGTCTCAAGATACCACTTGAAGATATGTCCTGAGCAGTTAAAACACACTAAAGAAAATCAAGACAACCCTCAGCCCACAGAAGAAGTGGAGGAGGTGGTCCAAACAGTACTTGGAGAATTTCCCCGGTCGTGGACACACGTGAACAATGCAATTGTAGTACCGGTCCTTACCTTTCTCCAAGCAGCCTCACCGGAAGCTGCAGAAGTCCCAGAACAGCTGGAATACTTGTCGGCCTCAGAGACAGAAGTTTCATCCTCAGCAGACCAGGAGAATCAACCCTCTGCTAGCAGTGAACCTGTCGTACCCATGGCGAGCCAAAGAATTCATAGGAAATTACCCAGCCTACCAGTGCTACCTCAGACTACCCGTAGAGTAGGTCACACTGAGCCCACCACACCAGGGGTAGACACAAGGGACCAGGGTAGAGCAGTAACTACCAATGTACTACGTAGATCGACCAGGGGTACAAAAGGTCAGCTCCCTGCCCGTTGGAGAAACTAAAATGTAAAGTTTAAAGTATAAGAGTATTAAAATGTATGCTGTATATAGTTACCCGTAAGGGTATGCCAGAGACATTGCCAGTTTGAAAAATTTTTTATATGTGTTTATCCAGTTACCCGAAAGGGGTACAAAGACTTATAGGTTATGGACGGTGAATAACCAAAGAACTTTCCATTGTAAATAGTTGCACTTATTAGAGTGTCCCCTTATTGGTTTTATGATTATAACAAATGTCCTCAGAACAAAAACCCGTTTGGCGTGGCCGAAGACGTGGTCCAACACCTGGATCATCTATGCCCTGCAGCCACGCCCAGGGCCTACGTTGAGGGTTTGCTGACGGGTCCCTCATGTTCAAATTGCACCTTGCTCAGTGGAATGGACACCTGGTTGCAGATTATACTGTAACCTGTTAAAGACTGTAATGTTAATAATTTTCTATGTGCCTTGTTATTGTTATTTGTTACTTTTGAAAAATATTCTCAGTCCGGGAGTACTGAAATTAACTAGGGGGGAATGTGGCACCCCAGGGGTCCGGTTGCCACAGTGGCTTTGCCTCCCTAAAAAGATGTAATGCCATGCCTGGAAGTAAGAAGGGGTCCCCTAGTCAGGGATACTGAACATGCAACACTTTCCTGGCTCCAGACCAGCAAGGGGAGTCCCCTCCCCTTGGCAACTGGGATCTGGGGGCGGGGATAGTGAGTTTTAGTGTGAGGAGTTGAGTTTGGGACGTCGAGGAGACAAGAGCTAGGGACTGGAGCTGAGGTAGCTCATCCTAGCTAGAGAAACACAGAGGACCGGACACCGTAGTCCAAGGCTGTGGGGCATTGAAGGCCCAGCAGCAGATACCGTAGGGCAGTAGAATGAAAGTCCGGAGGCTCAGCAGCACAGAGGGACCAGCACCGCCACGAGGGAGCGACGCATCAGTAAGGCCCAAGCTGCAAGCCATACGGGTGAGCACAGAACGTTACACTCAGGGACGTGGGCTATAGCACAGCTACAAGCAGCAAAGCCAAAGAGTATAGTGAGAAGGGGAGGCCTACAACTTCACCTGGCAAGGAGGACTCTATGTTTGCTTCCAGGCTGACCGGACTCTTACCTCTAGCCAGTACCCCAATCCAGGCTTGCCTGATTGTTATCAGTAAAAACCCTGGGACTGCACTATACTGACTCTGTGGTTATTACTGCAATACGACACGCTGCACAACCACCAACATCCACACCCTGCCCTGAAGCTAACTCTTTCTGTGGGGAGTCATAACATCCTTGCTGCAATACCACCAGCTTCAGAGGACTGTTCCGCAGCGGCAGCCCCCCTGTTTAGATAAAATTCTGACACCACATTCTAGGACAGTGTATACTGCTATGTGAGAGTGCTACATATGGTCTGTTAATTTAGTGATGCATATTAAAAAGGACATAACCCCTTAAATCACTTCATTACCCTTGTGCTTTTGGCAATAACTTAAAACTCAAGATATTTCTAACATTCCAGAGTTTAAATTCCCATTAAATTATGCTATTTTTAATACTATACTTATCTCAATGACATTTTTGGACAGAGACAATAGAAGCAACCACCACGTGTGAGAAAAATATAAAAAAAAAATTAAAAAACCTTCCATGAACAACAAATACAGCATCTAATGCTTAAACGGGTTGTCGCATGTAAAAAGTTCATTTTAATCAATAGATCTTGGAATAACAATAAGTTCCACAATTGGATGTGTTTAAAAAAAATGTTCCTGTACTACAGGCCCAGTGTCAGCACCCGGCGCACCTGGGCAAATGCCGGGGCCCTGAGCAAGTGGGGGGGCCCATTTGCCGTTGGGAACACCGGCACGCTATGAGACCCGTGACTCTGTGGGTCAGTGCCAGCACCCTCAAGGGGGTCCCCTCGGCTTGCTCAGGGCCTGGCACTTGCAATACTTACCTCTCCCCTTTCCTCCGCCGGTCCTGTCTCTTCCACATCTTCTGACTGTGACATTTCAGGGCAGAGGGCGCGATGACATCACTACAGCATGCCCTCTGCTGTGAGCAGTCACAGTGCAGAGAGCGGGAAGATGGCGACACAGAGGAGTCCAGAGCAGAGCAGCGGCCAGAGAGGAGAGGTGAGTATTTGATTTTTTTTTCTGTATGGAGCATTATATGAGGCCCATTATGCATAAAGCAATATATAGGGTCTATTATATAGGGTCTGTATGGAGCATTATATGGGGTCCATTATTCTGTATGGAGCATTGTACGGGGCCAATTATTCTGTATGGAGCAATATATGGGGCCATTATTCTGTATGGAGCATTTTATGAGGCCCATTATTCTGTATGGAGCAATATATGGGGTCCATTATTCTGTATGGAGCAATATATGACGTCCATTATTCTGTATGGAGCATTATATGGGGTCCATTATTCTGTATGAATTACTATATGGTGCCCATTGTACTGTATGGAGCACTATGTGGTGCCCATATTACTGTATGGAAGACTATGTGATGCACATAATACTGTATGGAAGACTATGTGGTGCCCATAATACTCTAAGGAGAACTATACTGTCTGGTTTAAAATGAAATATTTTGAATCCCCCCAGGTCATGCACTGCGCTGCGAGGATTCGCTGGTTTCTGAGCTACTGTAGAATTTAGAATTGATATCACTCATGTAATGTAAGAATTAAGTGAAATCTTTGGCCTTGTACTATACCTATATTTCTCTGCTGTATCTGTTCACCATGAATCGTGGTATGTGTTAAAGGGGCCACTGAGCCTCTTTTGCCCTGGAGCCGGCCCTGCTGTACTGAAATAAGCTTATAAATGTGCCCCTGCTGTGTACTGTGTAATGGCTGTGTCTGACTGTACAGGAACATGGTCTGATCATACCACAGCTCCTGGACAAGGGAGGAAGCAAAAGAGTATACAGACAGGACAGTATGGGATTGCAGCTGATTCTTTCTTTGAGTTAAAACTTTTTAAAAAAACAGGCAGGGAAATGTTTTATCTCACAAAAACAATCATCTGTGATCTCATGTTGTCCTGTCTGTATACTCTTTTGCTTCCTCCCCTGCCCAGGAGATGTGGTTTGATCAGACCATGTTCCATACACAGCCAGACACAGCCATTACACAGTACACAGCAGGGGCACATTTTGAGATTATCTCAGCACAGGAACATTTTATTTAAAACACATCCAATTGTGGAAATTATTAATATTCCAAGATCTATTGATTACAATCAATTTTAAAATGAACTCTGTTGGAAAATCTCTTTAACCCCGTTCTGACGTGAGGCCTAATAATATGTCCCTGTGACCTGGGCCTTAATGACCATGTATGTTTTATTATTACGCCTCAGTGATTGCGCCCGCAAAGAGGCTGTGAGGGCGCGATCACCGCCGGGTGTCAGCTGATTCTGACAGCTGACACCTGGCACTCTGTTCCAGGAGTGGTCCCGCACCACTCCTGGCACATTAAGCTGCGAAATGCTGCGATCTAAGTCGATAGCAGCATTTTGGGAGCAGGCAGAGAGGTAAGACAGCACCTCTTACCTTGGATCGGAGACCCCGCTTTTTAACCCGAGGTCCCGATCGTTGTCATGGTGACCCGATGTCAACATGATGACATCCGGGTCATCAGGCATCAGCATGTTAGTTAGATTATGCACAGTGATGTGCATGATCTATCTAACTTGTGTCAGTGCAGAGCTGACAGCCTGCATAGAACAAAGATGCTGCTGCATCCCTATGCTATACAAGCGATCAGCCTGCAAAAAAATGAAAGTCCCATAGTGGGACAAAGTAAAAAAGTGTCATAAAGTGAAAAAAATTTGTAAAAATATAAAAAAAATGAAAAAATAATCCAAAAAAACATAAAAATATATTGTAAATAAATATTATTATTGAAAAAAAACAAAAAAAGTACACATATTTGGTATCGCGGTGTCCGGAACGATCTAATTTATGAAACTGTTCCACTAGTTCACCCTTTTAGTGAACATGGTAAAAAAAATAAAAAATGAAGCAAAAAACTGTGCTTTATCACCATACTGGGAGGCAACATAAACAAAAACCAACCATTCAGGAATTGTTTTTTGGGTTTCTTTTTATGCCGTTCCGCATGTAGTAAAATTGATAAGGTAGCTTTATTCTTCGGGTCAGTACATTTACAGCGGTACCGCATTTATACAATTTTTTTTTTTTTTGGCACTTTTACGCAATAAAAACTGTTTTATATGTTTTTTTGCATCGCTTTATTCTGAGAGCTATAACTTTTTTATTTTTCGGTTGATGAAGCTGTATGGTGGCTTGTTTTTTGCGGGACAAGATGACGTTTTCAGTGGTACCATTTTTATTTACAATCGTTATTTTTATCTTTATTCCACTTTTTTGTTGTTAATAAAATTATTTATATTTTTCACGGTGTTCCCTGAAGCATTGCAGGTCTCTTTTCTTGTTTGTGGTATATAGGTCAGGTTAGTACATCACAGCCCGACATCGGAATGAAGCTTTAGTCCAGGTATCTCGATTATAGTTATGCTCTTTGATCATTGTATCCTTCAAGTATTGCACTCAGCACATTAGGTCAGACTCTACTGTACATTTAATACTGGAGAAATTTTAAAGTAGTGAATTGAGCTTGAGCACTTTATAACCCCGCCCACACCAATGATTGGCAGCTTTCGCTGTACACTGTGCATAATCAGAAAGCTGCCAATCAGTGGAGAGGGAGGCGTTATAGAGATCTCACCATTCAGAGAACTGATAAGATCTCCTGTTGATAAAACCATGATTTTATCAAAACTACAGAAAGCAGCCAATTGAGTGACAAATTACTGGAATCAGGGTCTCTGTCTCTACATTATAGTGCTCTCACATTAGGTGGCAGAAACCCAGTGACAGATTCCATTTAACTTTAGTCAAGTAGAAAAATAAATAATTACCTGGAAATCTGAAGATCTTGGGGCCGCATCAGTATCAAATTTTGTACAAAAATTTTATTGGCCAAAAGTCTGCAGTTTTGACTTTTCTTGATTCCATACATTTATTTTGTCAGCCCTTTGTTTTGAATAAAATGTAGCTCTTAACCATCTTGTGTTAAAGAGAAACTGTCAGCATGTTTTCGCTTTGTAATCTGTGGACAGCATGAGGTAGCAGTTAAAACATTGAATTCAACAATGTGTCACTTATTAAGCTGTGTGCTGTTGTTTACTTACAATGAAGGTTTTATCGCTAGGAGATTATCATTGCCAGGTGTGATGTGCAGGCGACTGCTAGTAACACTCCGCCCCCTCCTGTGATAAGCAGCTCACTGTCTACTGATTTTGCATATACAGAGTGTAGCGTCGGCGTCCCTGCCCTCTGCTAGGCAGGGACGCTGTTCCCCTCACCTCTCTGCTCCGAGCCTGGCGTCCTCCTCCCGCTCTGCTGGCAGCGCGCGCTCCTTCCCGGCCACTGTGCTTAGGGCGCGCGCGCTCCCTCCCTCTTAAAGGGGCCGCGCGCGCCGTCCTAAGGAGTCCCCGGCCAATGGCCGGAGGACTTCACCATATATAAGGCACCTCCTCCAAAATGGAGGTGCCCGAGCAATGTTGTTGCACTGTTCACTACTCTGCTTCAGCCCTCAGGTCCCGTTGCCAGTTACCTGTCAGTTACCTGCCTGATTCCTGCCAGAGTCCTGCCAGTTTGCTGTCTGTTTCCTGCCTGATATTCCTGCTACCTGCTTGCTAGCCTGAGGTCCGACGGTCTGCCTTCCTACTCCTGTCAGTCTGTCTATGGACCAGCTTGGCCGCTCACCTGGGAGCGCACATCTGCTACCTGCCTGCTAGCCTACCTGGAGGCTCCGCCGTCACGTGCTGTGACCACCTGCTATTCCAGAGACTCCTGCCCGCTCACCTGGGAGCGCTTCTCCGCTACCTGCCTGCTTGCCTACCTGGAGGCTCCGCCGTCACGTGCTGTGACCACCTGCTATTCCAGAGACTCTTGCCCGCTCACCTGGGAGCGCTCCTCCGCTACCTGCCTGTTTGCCTACCTAGAAGATCCGCCGTCACATGCTGTGACCACCCATTCATCCAGAGACTCTCGCTTGCTCACCTGGGAGCATACATCTTCCATCTGCCTTCTAGCCTACCTGGAGGTTCAGCCATCACAGGTCGTACCTACCCTTTACCCAGAGACTGCCCCGGTCACTTGCCGTGACCTCCAGCCCGTTCATCCAGAGACTGCCCCGGTCACTTGCTGTGACCTCCAGCCCGTTCTTCCAGAGACTGCCCCGGTCACTTGCCGTGACCTCCAGCTCGTTCATCCAGAGACTGCCCCGGTCATTTACCGTGACCTCCTGCCCGTTCACCCAGAGACTGTCCCGGTCACCTGCTGTGACTGCCTGCCCGTCTTCCCTGGTCGCCACCCGCTCCCTTACAAGGACCGCCCCCTTGTATAGTAGCTCTGAGGTTCCGCCTCCCAGACCCGTTACAGTTTGCTCGGGCCATGGAACCCGGTGGCACCCAAGCTCCCTCGCTCTCGGACCTCTGTCATGAACTGTCCCGTCAGAGGTCCCAACAGGAGTCCATCCTGGGTCACCTGCGGAATGTCAATTCTCGCCTGGACACTCTGACTGCTCCACCAGCAACCTCCGCCAGTGCCATGACTCGCAACCCGGCAGACCCGCTGCCCACCAATACCATGGTATCCTACCCCGGACCCCGGCTTTCTGCACCTCCTCGCTTCAGAGGCGACTCCGCTCAGGCTCGGGGCTTCATAAATCAGTGCACCCTGCACTTTGAACTCCTGTCCTACCAGTTTAACTCCGACCGGGCCAAAATTGCCTTCATCATGTCCCATCTCACCGGGGAGGCCCTGGCCTGGCTAAATCCTCTATGGGAGAGAGGAGACCCCCTGGTGTCCGACTTGCCTGCCTTTCTCACGGCTTTCCGGAAAGTCTTCGACGAACCTGGACGGAAGACCTCATCCGCATCATCTCTACTACGCCTCCGTCAGGGAAGTCTCACCGTGGGCCAATATGCCATACGGTTCCGTACCCTTGCCTCGGAGCTGGCCTGGGATAACGACGCTCTGGTATCTGTCTTCTGGGAGGGTCTGTCCGGACGTATTAAAGATGAACTTGCCGGTCGAGACATTCCTACCACTCTCGATGACCTAATAACTCTTGCCACCTGGATTGACCTACGGTTCCAGGAGCGTGCCAAAGAAGTCACCCGTGAGAGGAGGTTTCCACGTCTAGCTCCTACTTTTCAGAAATCCGTCACTCCCTCCGTTTCTCCCCAGGTACACTCTCCTGAGCCTATGCAGGTCGACCAGACCAAGATGGTCAAAACCCGTCAGGACTTACGCCGTGCCGA
Source organism: Phyllobates terribilis (assembly GCF_046119375.1). Lineage (NCBI taxonomy): Eukaryota > Metazoa > Chordata > Amphibia > Anura > Dendrobatidae > Phyllobates > Phyllobates terribilis. The sequence goes on along the minus strand of NW_027362768.1, from coordinate 84,728,595 downwards.
GGGGAGCTGCTTCTACTGTGGCAGTAAGGAGCACCGGATCCGTACCTGCCCGGAGAGGTCGGGAAACGCCTGTGTCTAGGTTCGCTCAGAGAGGTCGACCTAGACAAGAATAAATCCTCTCCATCTCTGCTGCTGTCAGTCTCAATTATCTGCGGGGAGAATCGTTATTTCGAACTAGCCCAACTTGACTCTGGAGCGGCCGGGAATCTTATTTCACAGTCCCTGGTAGAAAAATACCGCATTCCCACCAAACCTCTGGCTGTACCATTATCTGTCGCTGCTGTGGATGGGGGCCTCTTACCACGTCCCATCCAACTCATCACCGAATCCATAACTCTGCAGGTGGGAATGCTGCATTCTGAGAGCATCTCTTTTCATGTTCTGCCTGGACTCTCTCACGCCCTCTTACTAGGTCTACCTTGGCTCCAGAGACATGCACCCGTGCTTGACTGGCAGACCGGAGAAGTCCTTCGCTGGGGACAGGACTGTCATAAGACTTGTTTGGTTCCTGTTCATCCCGTCCGTCCTTCTCTTACCCCAACTAATCTACCTGGACTTCCGATTCCCTATTGGTCATTTGCTGATGTCTTTAATAAAAAGGAGGCAGAGACATTACCCCCTCATAGACCATACGACTGTCCTATCGACCTGTTACCCGGTACTACTCCTCCCCGTGGGCGTATTTACCCATTGTCCGCTGCTGAGACCCGGTCGATGTCCGAATATATTGAGGAGAATTTGGCCAGGGGATTCATCCGGAAATCTACCTCCCCGGCGGGAGCAGGCTTCTTCTTCGTAAAAAAGAAGGACGGCTCTCTCCGTCCCTGTATAAACTATAGAGGCCTTAACCAGATCACGGTGAAGAATAAGTACCCCCTTCCGCTCATTCCAGAATTATTTCATCGCCTGAGGGGGGCTAGAGTCTTCACCAAACTGGACCTCCGTGGGGCGTACAACCTGGTCCGTATCCGTCAAGGGGATGAATGGAAGACTGCATTCAACACCTGGGACGGCCACTATGAATATCTGGTAATGCCCTTTGGTCTCTGTAACGCTCCTGCCGTCTTTCAAGAGTTGGTCAATGACATCTTCCGGGACCTTCTCTACTCCTGCGTTGTGGTGTACCTGGACGACATCTTGGTCTTCTCTCCGGATCTCCAGACTCACCGGAGGGACGTTCGTCAGGTCCTGCTCAGGCTCAGGCAGAACCACCTCTTCGCTAAATATGAGAAGTGCCTCTTTGAGCAGACCTCGCTTCCGTTTTTGGGCTACATTATTTCTCAGACCGGCCTACGAATGGATCCAGAGAAACTGTCTGCCATCGAGAAATGGCCCCGACCGGAGGGGTTGAAGGCCATTCAGCGGTTCCTGGGCTTCGCCAACTACTACCGCCTCTTCATACCACACTTCTCTTCCCGGACTGCCCCAATTTCCGCGCTCACCTGTAAGGGTACTAATCCCAAGGAGTGGCCGTCCGAAGCAGAGGAGGCCTTTCTTTCCTTAAAACAGGCCTTCTCTTCCGCCCCGGTGCTGCATCGTCCGGACGGCAACAAGCAGTTCTTTCTGGAGGTTGACGCCTCCTCCTCTGGAGCCGGAGCTGTACTTACTCAAAAATCTTCTTCCGGGAGGATGGTAACTTGCGGCTTCTTCTCCAAACTCTTCTCCTCTTCTGAGCGCAATTATTCCATAGGAGACCGAGAGTTATTGGCCATCAAGCTGGCATTGGAGGAGTGGCGTTACCTACTCGAGGGGGCTCTTCATCCGGTAATAATTTTCACTGACCACAAGAACTTGGATTATCTCCAGCATGCCCAGAGACTTAATCCGCGCCAAGCCCGGTGGTCCTTGTTTTTTGCTCGCTTTGATTTTGTTCTACATTTTCGCCCGGCTGACAAGAACATCAAAGCGGACGCCTTGTCTCGATCCTTTCTGGTATCTGACCTCGAGGAAGAACCTAAACATATCATCGATCCCGCCAGAGTAATGCAGGTGGCTCCCGTGAGTCTAAATCGTCTCCCTCCCGGTAAGACGTTCGTATCGGTACCTGATCGGGAGAAGATCCTACACTGGGGTCATTCGTCTAAATTAGCTGGCCACGCCGGTCAGAAAAAGACCCTCCAGCTTATTACCCGGCACTACTGGTGGCCTAACCTGCACAAGGATGTAATAGACTTTGTTTCTGCCTGTGTGTCCTGCGCCCGCAACAAAGTTCCGAGACACCTGCCAGCCGGTCGCCTCCTTCCTCTGCCAGTACCTGCTGCCCCCTGGCAGCATATAGCGATGGACTTCATAACTGATCTTCCCGTCTCTGCCGGTTGTACGGTCATTTGGGTGGTCGCTGACCGCTTTTCCAAGATGGCTCACTTCATTCCCCTGCCAGGCCTCCCGTCTGCACCCGAGCTGGCTAAAGACTTTATCCGCCACATCTTCCGTCTTCATGGCCTGCCCCGTCACATCATGTCGGATCGTGGGGTACAGTTCACTTCTCGTTTCTGGAGAGCCACTTGTAAATTGCTAGACGTCACCCTGGACTTCTCCTCCGCTTACCACCCACAGTCTAATGGTCAAGTGGAGCGGATCAATCAGATCCTGACCAGTTACCTCCGGCACTTCGTTAATGCCCACCATTCTGACTGGGTGGATCTCCTGCCATGGGCCGAATTCTCGTACAACAATCACGAGAGCGAATCTTCCTCCAAATCCCCGTTTTTTGTAGTCTTCGGTCAGCATCCTCGGATCCCGTTTCCCGTCTCCACCTCGGTGGACAATCCGGCTGCGGAATCTCTTGTTAACAAATTTTCCTCCATATGGGAGAGTACCCGGTCCGCACTCCTTCTGTCATCCGAGCGTATGAAAAGACATGCTGACAAAAACCGTCTGGATCCTCCTCAATTCCGTCCAGGGGATAAGGTCTGGCTCTCGTCCAAGTATGTCCGGCTCAAGATTCCTTCCTATAAGTTAGGGCCTCGGTTCATCGGTCCTCTGGAGGTCATCAGTCAGATCAACCCGGTGGCTTATAAATTGAAACTCCCGGCCAACTTGCGGATCCCTAACTCCTTCCATGTATCTCTCCTCAAACCTGTGGTACTTAACTCTTTTTCCAAGTCTACAGGTACGCCTCCTGCTCCGGTTTCCGCTGAAAACGAATTTGAGGTAGAGAACATTCTGGCCACCAAAAGGGTAAGAGGGAAGATTTTCTAGTAGATTGGAAGGGGTTTGGTCCTGAGGAGAGAACGTGGGAGCCCCGGGAGAACATCCATGCCCCTCTCATCCTTGCTAAATTTCTGTCTGGCCTAAAAAAGGGGGGCCTAAAGGGGGGGGTACTGTAGCGTCGGCGTCCCTGCCCTCTGCTAGGCAGGGACGCTGTTCCCCTCACCTCTCTGCTCCGAGCCCGGTGTCCTCCTCCCGCTCTGCTGGCAGCGCGCGCTCCTTCCCGGCCACTGTGCTTAGGGCGCGCGCGCTCCCTCCCTCTTAAAGGGGCCGCGCGCGCCGTCCTAAGGAGTCCCCGGCCAATGGCCGGAGGACTTCACCATATATAAGGCACCTCCTCCAAAATGGAGGTGCCCGAGCAATGTTGTTGCACTGTTCACTACTCTGCTTCAGCCCTCAGGTCCCGTTGCCAGTTACCTGTCAGTTACCTGCCTGATTCCTGCCAGAGTCCTGCCAGTTTGCTGTCTGTTTCCTGCCTGATATTCCTGCTACCTGCTTGCTAGCCTGAGGTCCGACGGTCTGCCTTCCTACTCCTGTCAGTCTGTCTATGGACCAGCTTGGCCGCTCACCTGGGAGCGCACATCTGCTACCTGCCTGCTAGCCTACCTGGAGGCTCCGCCGTCACGTGCTGTGACCACCTGCTATTCCAGAGACTCCTGCCCGCTCACCTGGGAGCGCTTCTCCGCTACCTGCCTGCTTGCCTACCTGGAGGCTCCGCCGTCACGTGCTGTGACCACCTGCTATTCCAGAGACTCTTGCCCGCTCACCTGGGAGCGCTCCTCCGCTACCTGCCTGTTTGCCTACCTAGAAGATCCGCCGTCACATGCTGTGACCACCCGTTCATCCAGAGACTCTCGCTTGCTCACCTGGGAGCATACATCTTCCATCTGCCTTCTAGCCTACCTGGAGGTTCAGCCATCACAGGTCGTACCTACCCTTTACCCAGAGACTGCCCCGGTCACTTGCCGTGACCTCCAGCCCGTTCATCCAGAGACTGCCCCGGTCACTTGCCGTGACCTCCAGCCCGTTCTTCCAGAGACTGCCCCGGTCACTTGCCGTGACCTCCAGCTCGTTCATCCAGAGACTGCCCCAGTCATTTACCGTGACCTCCTGCCCGCTCACCCAGAGACTGTCCCGGTCACCTGCTGTGACTGCCTGCCCGTCTTCCCTGGTCACCACCCGCTCCCTTACAAGGACCGCCCCCTTGTATAGTAGCTCTGAGGTTCCGCCTCCCAGACCCGTTACACAGAGCTTTGCTGTGGGGTTAGCTTTCTCAGCTCTGCTTCGTGCTAATTCAAAGAACTCTGATTGTGTCACAGCCGCTGCACTCAGTAAGCTAAGTGATACATCTTAGGAATCAGGGTCTCTTTTCCTACATTATCCTGCTCTCAGATGAGATAGCAAAAACCTGGTGACAGATTCTCTTCAAATGTGGCTTACAAAATTGAAAAGGTTGGGAACCTTTATCACATGACATCACAAAAGGTCCTCATATACATTAGATACATGTTGGCTGAACACACTGATTTTAACAGGATTAGCCAATCATCTAATATGTATGAAAACCACTGCACTGTCTTCCAACAGAATGTATCGAGGGACATAAGGGTCAGGCGGTTGGAATTCAATTACCTGATCCTTTTATTTGTCGGCGGAAAAAAAGTAAAGCCCAGTGTTCTGCTGTATGGGGGAGACAGAAGGGATACATGTCAGCCAAACTATCATCTGGCTGACCGTTATGTAACATGTAACTAGCATAAATCAGGAGAATGATAAAAAAAAAATAAAAAATCTTAAAGATGAGAAACAGATAAAGCAAGAAAATATGCTAAAAGAAAAACATAAGGAATGTTGCTGGGGCTCCAGAGGTCTTATCGCTACGTCTCATTAGCACATGAATTGTACATCATTTACATTTCACATTGTTGGAATATGTAATTTACAGTGGAGGGCACATCATAATATATCTGGTGACATTTCCATAGAGGACATTTCCATAGACAAATAGCTCTGCTGATTGAAGTACATCGCTTTAAGTTGTTATTTTCTGCCTTTAGGCTTTTTTTTAGCATTTAAGATTTTTCCAACATCTTTCATGTTAAGTGTTTTAAAAGAAGTTGAAAAGTAAAAATATCCCCAACTGTTATTTTTTACAAACACAGATGTTCAATATTTAAAAAAAAGGAAAATATATTGCTTATAACTTTTTTTTTTGCATGAGGAATGCAGTAAGTTTTTTTTTTAATTGAAGACGACAGGGATAAATCATAGGAAAACCACCTAGGGTAGAGTATGCCGTGACTTTAAATGCTGTAGCAGTGCCTCATAAACTACCGAATTGCGTAAATGGTAATCCATTGATTTTTATAAACTCACATTTAATCGATAGCTGGTGAATTATTTAAAATGTACATAATGCACCAGATAATTACTGCAAAACCAGTTGAACCTCTTAATGACCGAGCTTATTTTGACATTAATGACCAGGCCACATTTTACGATTCTGACCAGTGTCACTTTATGAAGTAACAACATATCCCAGTAATTCTGAGATTGCTTTTTCATGACATATCCGACTTCATGATAGTGGTAAAATTTGATCGATATGACTTGCGTTTATTTGTGAAAAAATCGCAATTTGGGCAAAAATAAAAAAAAAACGCAATTTTCAAACTTTCAATCTTAATATCTTTAAATTAGTTCATCATGCTGTACAAAATAATTAATAAATACAATTTCCCATATGTCTACTTTACATTGCATCATTCTTCAAACGTCATTTTATTTTGTTAGGATGTTACAGGGGTTAAAAGTTTGGCAGCAATTTCCCATTTTTCAACAAATTTACAAAACCTGTTTCCTTAAGGACCTATTCAGATTTAAATGGACTTTATATTGGAAACTCCCCAAAAGTGATGCCATTTTAAAAAACACACAACAACACTTTAAAGCTGTTGTCAGGAAAAATTTGGTGTTGGTGATACCCCACATGTAGTCAAAAAGTTCTGTTTGGACAAACGGCAGGGCTCGGAACGGAAAGAGCAATATTTTAATTTTGGAACACAAATTTGAGTAAAAGAAATGGAGGGCACCAAGTTGCATTTGAAGGCCCCCTAAGGTGCCTAAACAGCAGAAACCATCCACAAGAGACCCCATTTTGGAAACTACACGCCTCAAATATTTTATCCATGGGTACAGTGAGCATTTTGAACCTACAGGTACTACACAATTTGATAATATTAGGTTGTCATATTGAAAACTTTCATTTTTTCACAAACATGTTGTTTTAGCCCAAAATTTGTAATTTTCACAATAGATAATAGGAGAAAGCAGACCTCATAATTTGTAACGCAAAATTATTAGATGTGCCAATTCTGGTGCTTTGCCCGCCTCTTCCCTCTTGCCCTGATGCGGTGGCAAGTGGGATAATAGGGTTGGGGTTGATGTCAGCTGTTTTATGGCCGCTGACATCAAGCCTAGGGGTTAGTAATAGAGAGGCGTATAACACCCCCCCATTACTAACCCCATGGTCATATTGTAAAAAATAAACAGCCAGAATAAAGTCGTTTATTTGAAAGAAAGACTCAGACTCCTTTATTTGAAATAAACACTCCCCACCCACTTTAATTCATTTATTACTGTAAAATAAAAAATAAAAAAACACCATATTCTTCACCTGTCCGACGATAATGCATATCTGTTCCACAATGCGCTCCAACTCTGTTACATCTGGATGTCATGGCTGAACAGTAGCATGATGCGACGTGGCTGAGCGTGAGCGGTGGTAGCCTCAATGAGGTCACTGCTGGTCACACCCTAGTTCTCTCGCTCAGCTCAGTGTATCCTGTATTCATGGCTGAGTAGTCGCATCATCCCACTGCTCAGCCATGAAATCCAGAAGTAGCAGAGTTGGAACAGGGACATATGGATTATTGTAGGACAGGTGAGGAATATGGTGTTTTATTATTTTTAATTTTACAGTAATAAGTAGGTAAATGAGGCTGGGGGGGTGTTTCTTTCAAAAAATTTCAATTAAAGGACTTTTCAGTTCATTTCAATTAAAGGACTTTATTGTAGCTGTGTTTTATTACATTTTACTATGAGGTTAGTAATGGGGGTGTCTTATAGACGCCAGCTGACAATAACCCTACAGTTATTACCCCACTTGCCACCGCACCAGGTCAATTTAGAAGAGCAATCCTAAGCGCCAAAATTGGCGCTTCTTATGGATGCTCAATTTCTGGGGCGACTGGGAGCTGACGTTCTTAGTCTGGGATGGCCCTTTCCTAAGCTATTTATATCAGCCCACAGCTGTCTGTTTCGCTTTTTCTGGTTATTGAATATAGGGGCAATCCCACATCATTTTGGGGAGGTCTCCTCTATAATAACCAGTAAAGGCTAAGCAAACAGCTGTGAGCTGATTTTGATAGCCTGGGAACCTTTAGGGCTATTGGCCCGTTCCCAGAATATAAACATCAGAACCCAGCCATCAGCTTTCCCTCAGCTGGTTATGAAAATTACGGGGGACCCGACGCCGTTTTTTTTTTTCATTTCTTTTTATTTATTAACAAGTACAGTAAAATACACATCCAATGCAACCTTATTTCACAGCCTCCAGGTGTTGCAGCAGCTGGAAACTCCAGTAACATTAAAATGTCCCTCAAAGTTCCCCATGAGGTTTCTGGGCCTTGCAACTGTCAGGAGGCCAGGTGGCTGTGAACTCTGTTAAGGTTACCTGAGTTCAAAGCCACAAAATTTAGCAGTATCTTGAATGCCGGACTGATGATTGCCACAGTGGCGAGTGCCGGATTCGCTCTCGTTCATCAGTCTGGCACTGGCACTGCATATCAAGAGAAACAGCTGCTATGAACTCATGTAACCTTACTGTACTTGTTAATGAATAAAAATAAAAAAAATAAATGAAAAAACGGCATGGGGTGCCCCCGTAATTTTCATAACCAGCTGAAGGAAAGCCGACGGCTGGGAGTTGATGTTAATATTCTAGGAACGGACCAATAGCCCTAAAGATTCCCATGCTATTAATATCAGCTGACAGCTGTTTGCTTAGAATTCACTAGTTATTTAGTTATGAGTTTTTTGTGCAAATATATTTTAAAAATAAATTTTTGACAATGCACAAGTCCCAACTTGGCACTGTTGTTATAATTATTACATTTTCATTATCGTTATATTACATATTACACTTTTAAGATTTTATACAGTGTACATAATGTGTGTGATTGTAATACACTATATACATATTAATTGATGTTATTTCCTATATACCGTATTTTTCGGACTATAAGACGCACCGGACCATAAGACGCACCTAGGTTTTAGATGAGGAAAATAAAAAAATAAAAATTTAAGCAAAAAATGTGGTCATGATGCACTTTTAAGGGGGAGGGGGTCTTCTGCTGACACTGGTATAGGGGTAATGTCCCCCAATTCTGACAATATCCCCCATCCTGGTGTATATGCCACCCCCCTTCCTTTTATGTGTGGTCCCCATCCCCATCCTGGTATGCATGGCACCCCTCATCCTTATCCTGGTATGCATGGCACCCCTCATACCTATCCTGGTATGCATGGCACCCATCATCCCTATCCTGGTATGCATGGCACCCCTCATCCCTGTCCTGGCATGTATGGCACCCCTCATCCCTGTCCTGGTATGCTTGGCTCCCCTAATCCCTGTCCTGGTATGCAAGGCACTCCTAATCCCTGTCCTAGTATGCATGGTCCCCCTAATCCCCATCAGGCTGCAAATTAAAAAAAATAAACACTCCTACTCATCTCTTTTCTCGCTCCTCCAGCGCTGCGTCCGGTCTGCCTGCACTGATCTCTCCATGTGAGCCGTGCATGACGTCACTGCCATGCGCGGCTCACAAGGAGAGATCAGCTGCCGGAAGTCACTGCTCCCCACACCGGGTCTGGGTGCGCGGGGAGCAGTGACTTCACTCTCCTTCATAGCCGGCACACAGCGGAGCCGCGCTGCGGCTGCTGCTGCCGGCTATCTCCTGTGCCTGCTCATAAAAGGGCAAGAATATTCACCCCCTCCCCACTCCCATTGGTGTGGAGAGAGGTTGAATATTCATGCCCTTTAACAGCGGGCACAGGAGATAGCCAGCCGCAGCGCGGCTACACTGTGTGCCGTTATTAAGGAGCATGAATATTCAGTGCTCCCCACGCCCCATGATGCAGCATCTGAAAAAAACGGATACTGGAAGCCTGTGCTAGCATTTCTTCTGCGGTGTTGCTATCAGTGTGTCAAGAGTGGGAGAAGAGGGTTGCATTGACAATCCATCACAATGGGCAGCACTTTGAACACATTTTATAAGTGGTCATAAACTTGTAAAAAACTCATGAAAGAATAAAGTTACGTTAAAATCAGGCACACCATTGTTTTTCTTATGAAATTCTCAATAAGTTTGATGTGCCGCATGACCCTCTTCCCATTGAAAAAAATAAAGTTGGATCCAAAATGGCTGACTTCAAAATGGCTGCCATGGTCACCACCCATCTGGAAAAGTTTTCCCCCTCCCATATACTAATGTGCCACAAACAGGAAGTTGATATCACCAACCATTCCCATTTCATTTAGGTGTATCCATATAAATGCCCCACCCTGTATATATATACAGTACAGACCAAAAGTTTGGACACACCTTCTCATTTAAAGATTTTTCTGTATTTTCATGACTATGAAAATTGTACATTCACACTGAAGGCATCAAAACTATGAATTATATACTTAACAAAAAAGTGTGAAACAACTGAAAATATGTCTTATATTCTAGGTTCTTCAAAGTAGCCACCTTTTGCTTTGATGACTGCTTTGCACACTCTTGGCATTCTCTTGATGAGCTTCAAGAGGTAGTCACCGGAAATGGTCTTCCAACAATCTTGAAGGAGCTCCCAGAGATGCTTAGCACTTGTTGGCCCTTTTGCTCTGCCGTCCAGATCACCCCAAACCATCTCGATTGGGTTCAGGTCTGGTGACTGTGGAGGCCAGGTAATCTGGTGTAGCACCCCATCACTCTCCCCCTTGGTCAAATAGCCCTTACACAGCCTGGAGGTGTGTTTGGGGTCATTGTCCTGTTGAAAAATAAATGATGGTCCAACTAAACGCAAACCGGATGGAATAGCATGCCGCTGCAAGATGCTGCAGTAGCCATGCTGGTTCAGTATGCCTTCAATTTTGAATAAATCCCCAACAGTGTCACCAGCAAAGCACCCCCACACCATCACACCTCCTCCTCCATGCTTCACGGTGGGAACCAGGCATGTAGAGTCCATCCGTGCACCTTTTCTGTGTTGCACAAAGACACGGTGGTTGGAACCAAAGATCTCAAATTTGGACTCATCAGACCAAAGCACAGATTTCCACTGGTCTAATGTCCATTCCTTGTGTTCTTTAGCCCAAACAAGTCTCTTCTGCTTGTTGCCTGTCCTTAGCAGTGGTTTCCTAGCAGCTATTTTACCATGAAGGCCTGCTGCACAAAGTCTCCTCTTAACAGTTTTTGTAGAGATGTGTCTGCTGCTAGAACTCTGTGTGGCATTGACCTGGTCTCTAATCTGAGCAGCTGGTGACTCAGATAAACTTATCCTCAGAAGCAGAGGTGACTCTTGGTCTTCCTTTCCTGGGGCGGTCCTCATGTGAGCCAGTTTCTTTGTAGCTCTTGATAGTTTTTGCAACTGCACTTGGGGACACTTTCAAAGTTTGCCCAATTTTTCGGACTGACCGACCTTCATTTCTTAAAGTAATGATGGCGTCTTGTTTTTCTTTACTTAGCTGCTTTTTCTTGCCATAATACAAATTCTAACAGTCTATTCAGTAGGACTATCAGCTGTGTATCCACCTGACTTCTGCACAACACAACTGATGGTCCCAACCCCATTTATAAGGCAAGAAATCCCACTTATTAAACCTGACAGGGCACACCAGTCAAGTGAAAACAATTTCCGGTGACTACCTCTTGAAGCTCATCAAGAGAATGCCAAGAGTGTGCAAAGCAGTCATCAAAGCAAAAGGTGGCTACTTTGAAGAACCTAGAATATAAGACATATTTTCAGTTGTTTCACACTTTTTTGTTAACCCTCCGTCACATACAATATCGGTTCTAACGAGTTCACATACAATGTGACTGTCAGGCACAGGCTAGAAAAATACCTATAATATCTAATGTTTGCAATTTCAGTGCTCTAAAAGTGATCAGTGACCTTCATAGGGATGTAATAAAAGAGACTACACATAATCAGATGCAAAAAAACCCCATTTACTTAACATAAAACTAATAACTCTGAAATACAAACATTTCAAAACTCCCGCCAAATAGTCCCCAGTTCGACTCTGTCCAAAAACTCTACAAAGAAAATTTATGGAAACAAACTTAATTTTAAGGTACCTTAAGTACTATTAAACACATATTCAATCAGAATTAGATCCTGAAGTTTCCCCAGAAAAATTACACTTGCAGAGCAAAGAGCAAGAATTACACATCATTTTTGCATGTTTCAGGCAGATTGCATTACGACATTTGTGACATTCATAATTAGAAAGCCTTCTGATTCCGCTTTCCGTGGTGCAGGTGGTGCATCTCCTTCTTTTGGGAGGTGGTGCAGGTGGTGAATTTTCACTATCATCTTCTGGGCGGAATCTTTTGAGCTGAACTTGAAGGCGAGAGGGGATACCGATTGTTTTCATACTTCTCCTGCGTAGCTCTCCAAGCACTAGTTCATGGGCCAATTTTTTCAGGTAGAATCGTCTACGGAGTGGTTCAAGCTTGTTTTCAAGGTAAATGACTTGTGAATTTATACCACCCAAATTCAACATAGCAAAAAATATGACCATTGGCCAGCGTTTGGTGTTTCTGCTGACGTTGAAAGTTGAGCACATCTGATCAGCTGTATCAACACCCCCTTTGGTTGCATTATAAAATGTAATTATCTCCGTTTTTTTTGTGCCTCAGTCCCAGGATCGATGGCATCATCATCATGAAGTGTTGATAGAAGAAGTACAATTTTTTTTGCTTGTGGTACATAGGAAACCAAAACCTTTCCATTATGGAATGCAAACATACTGCTGTACTGTTGTCTCCCTTTCACACTTACAAACTGTGTAGGCAATTCTTTTTTATTTTTTCTTACAGTTCCGACATATGAAAGCTTCTGCATTTTCAGATAATCAATCAGATCACAATTTGAAAACCAATTGTCAGCTGTTATATTGCGACCCGATCCAAATAAGGGCTCAGCCAGTCTTTTTACAACATCACTGGGTTTGTTGCTGACACAGTAAGGACCTTCTGGTTGTTTTCCTGTATAAACTTCCAGGTTGTAAGTGTAGGTCTTACTGGCATCAACAAGGGCATACATTTTTATTCCATATTTGTTAGGCTTTGATGGAATATATTGACGAAAGGCACATCTACCACGAAAACCAGGGAGCATTTCGTCAATAGTGAGATTCTCCCAAGGGCAATAGCTTTTTTTACAGTTTTCAACAAATTTTTGGAATATATCACGAATTGGAGGAAGTCGGTCATGTGTTTTACGTTCGGTTCGGGTAGTTCTGTCGTCAAACCAAAGGCAACGAATTAGAAGCTTGAATCTGTTTATGGACATAACAAGGCCAAATTTTTCAACTCCATCCCCATCTTTACTCCAAAGTTCCTCCAAACTTTGTCTATTTGCCCTATAAGCTCCTGCAAGGTATAATAATCCAAAAAAAGCACGCAGTTCTATTTCATCTGTGGCCTTGATGGTTCTGTTGCAGATGAACTTGTCCTTTATAATGTCTATATATTGGTTGGTATATGTGACAATAGAGTCCAGAATGTCATCTGTGAATAAATTATTCCAGCATTCAACTGCAGTTTTTGCATTTCTTGCAGTTCCTATAACTGCAGGAAGGTGAGTAATAATGTTTTGAGGTTCCCTACGTTTTTTCTGGAGTGGCTTCTTGTTCCATTGGTTTTTTTTATCTTTTCCCATATAATAAGATTCTACATCTTCATCTTCATCACTGTCACCATATTTCTCTCTTTCAGAATCCACTTCACATACTTCCACCTCATCATGAGAATCAATCTCACTTTCCTCTCCTAAATCCTCATTCAGTGTGGGGTCTGCATCATCTAACAGCATGTTTGTTACTTCCTCAACATCAAGGTTTTTTTGATAAATTGTACATTTTCCTCTCCATTTCAGCAGATAATCTGAAGCAAGACAAGGAATATGTGTTAGGGAACTACTGTATATGCCTGAGCAGCACACTTTCTTTTTTAATCTGCCTTATTTCTATGAAATATCCTCACACTTTGTGCTATACATTCATAAAACAAGCTAAATAAACAATTGTGATGAATAAAAACATAAAATACCAACCTTATTGAGTGTGACGTGTTCACATACATTGAGCCTGAGAGATTAGCGCAGTTATATCTGTCCTCCTGAAGCTCTGCAATCCAACTGTGGTATGAGGTTTCACAGAGCTGCTAGAGACAGGAGACTACCTGGAGGGAGGGGATTTCCTCACAATCTGGTGAGGAAGGAGAAATGAAAGTAAAAGAGATGTGCCTGTCAGGCCTATTGTATGTGACGGAGGGTTAAGTATATAATTCCACATGTGTTAATTCATAGTTTTGATGCCTTCAGTGTGAATGTACAATTTTCAAAGTCATGAAAATACAGAAAAATCTTTAAATGAGAAGGTGTGTCCAAACTTTTGGTCTATACTGTATATCAATTTTAGTATTGCCATGTCCATCACTCATGTCCTCATTCCTGTTGTTTAGTATTGCATTGTTTTGTTTATTCTGGCCACGGACCGTCTTATAACAACCCTTTATCCACATAATACCAGTCTGAGTACATACGCCTTTCCACCTGCGGATTCTGTTCCTCACACCGTCTGTATCCAAGCCCAAACCGGATCACGATCATGTGACTTGTCATCTGGCCCGACCCCCTTGGATGACGCAGTGGGGGATGAGTCTTGAGTAGCTTTGATTCGCTGCATGCGCCGCACATAACCCAGACATACTTTAATACGTGGTGAAGGCTATATGCCAAAACACTTGTTGGGACCTGGCGCCATTCCACCAGGAGAAGATCAATACAGGTATTCATATGTTACTATATTTTTATTTACATTCTTGTTTACTCACTATGGCAATAATGCACAATTATTTTGGCCCATTGGCTTTTATTTAGATACTTATCCTCTTTGCAATTTTTGCTATATTTATTATTATTAAATAATTTTTTTCATCTCTTCCTGCTGTTTATGTATCACCTTTAATGATAGCTCACTGTGCCTTTTTATTAATGATTTTTTGTATATTTTCAATAAAGATTTTTATTCATTTACTTATTTTTGGCTGTATTTTCTTGTTAATAGGCTTACTGAAGGAGAGATATTACAATCCCCACCCATTTCTCCTCAGTTCTGGAGGAGTGAGGACGTAATTTAAAGTAAAGCTAACAGGCCTGCCTGAAAACAACAAAACTGTCTTGCTCCCCTGAGAACCTGTCAGGCAAAGTGATCTTGGGCTCCATCAGAGGTTGCCGGGGGGTGGGGTCCCCAAACCAGACATGTTTGGGTACTGCAAAACTGCAGTGCATAGGTCTGCCACCTCCAGGCTGAGTTGCTGCAGTTGTCCTGCCAGAACAGTCACTGGATCCATGATGGATCAAAAAAATGGTTTTGGCCAGTGTTAATGTCACAGAACAGTAGCCAGAGATCCCAGGGCTAGGGGCTCCTTCCTGATCTCTAAAGTTAGGGGCTCTCTAGCTATCTCTGCTCCCTGGATTACTTCTGATGGTGAAGAAGCCAAGGCCATGTGCCTTACTGAGCCCCTAAAACAGTCCGCTCCCTCACCCAGGGAAGTGGGGAGTAGCAGTGTATAAGAATACACAAATCTGACTAACAAGGAAAAACGTATAGGGATAAATGAAAATGTCAATCATACAAAGATGCGCTCACCATGAAGTAAAGGGAGGAAAAACCAAATAGGAGAGGAAGATGATATGCACACAGACACATCACCAAGCAACAGTCTTTAGAACAACACTCCAAACGCCTCGTCAAAACAACCAATCCCTCCAACTCCGGAACCAGGAATGAACAAACTAACACTGGCAATCCCTGCTTGCCAGAGGTGAGTATATATCGCAGAGGGGAGTGGCCAACAGTGAAAATCTGAGGCCATCAAAGCAGGAAAGCTTCCAAGAGTTCTCAACTGAACAGATTAACCCTTGTAATGCTAGCAGAAACCTGCACTGTTTAATATGAAGGTGAAGTGCATGTAATAAGTGCAGGAGAGTGAGAAATCTGACTTTGCAGTCTTCTTGCCCCTCTCTGTCGTGGTAAACCCTAGGCATAACCTTAACCCCTTAAGGACCAGAGCTTTTTCCGTTTTTGCTTTTTCGTTTTTTGCTCCCCTTGTTCCCATAGCCATAGCGTTTTTAATTTTTGGTCAATATGGCCGTGTGAGGGCTTATTTTTTGCGGGACGAGTTGTACTTTTCAACGCCATTACTAGTTTTACCATATCGTGTACGGGAAAACGGGAAAAAAATTCCAAGTGCGGTAAAATTGCAAAAAAAAGTGCAATACCACAGTTGTTTTTTATTTATTTTTTTTACCACGTTCACTGAATGCTAAAACTGACCTGCCATTCTTATTCTCCAGGTCATTACGAGTTTGTAGACACCAAACATGTATAGGTTCTTTTATATTTAAGTGGTGAAAAAAAATTCCAAAATTTGGTACAAAAAAAAAATAAAATAGCGCCATTTTCTGAGACCTGTAGCGTCTCCATTTTTCGGGATCTGGGGCTGGGTGAGGGCTTATTTTTTGTGCGCTGGGCTGATGTTTTTATTGATAACATTTTGGGGTAGATCTGATGTTTTCATCGCCCGATATTGCATTTTATTGCAATTTTGCGGCGACCAAAAAACTTAATTCTGGCGTTTAGAATTTTTTTCTCGTTACGCCGTTTACCGATCGGATTAATTCTTTTTTTATATTGATAGATCGGGCGATTCTGAACATGGCGATACCAAATATGTCTATGTAGTTTTTTTTATATATATATTTTATTTTGAATGGGGCGAAAGGGGGGTGATTTAAACTTTTATATTTTTTTAATTTTTTTAATATTTTTAAAAACGTTTTTTTCACTTGTTGCATGCTTCAATAGTCTCCATAGTCACCATAGGAGACTAGAAGCAGCAACTATCCGATCGCCTCTGCTACATACAGGGGACCAGCAGATCCCCTGCATGCAGCAGAAATGGTCCTGTGCTATGAGCGCCGACCACTAGGTGGCGCTCATAGCGACCAGATCATGACAACCACAGGCGTCTGCTGCAGACCCTGGGTTGTCATGCCCACCCATCGGTGACCCGCGATCACGTGACGGGGTCGCCGATGGGCGGGGCTTATGACGCGCTACCCGGAAGCGCGCTTTAAATGCGTTAAATGCCGCTGTCGGAGATTGACAGCGGCATTTAACATGTTAACAGCCGCGGGTGGATCGCTATTCCACCCGCGGCTGTTGCGGGCACATGTCAGCTGTAAGAATCAGCTGACATGTGCTCGGTTCAGTGAGGGCTCAGCGCAGCAGCCCTCACTGAACGGGGGTACGCAAATGTGCGTACTAATACGGCATGGGTTGCAAAGGGGTTAAAAAACCCTAAGATGAGAGACCAAAAATTTTATGCCATTGGAGCTGATGTATCAGGAACAGACATTGGACATTTCTACATAGAGGTTCAGAATAATACTGACGCACGACCTAAGGAAAGTATGTCATAAAGAACCATAATAGAGTCCATGGGACCCACAGTTAGGTTCACTAACTTTACTTATGAAGATAAACTAGGTTTAGAGCCAGGTTATGAATGGCTAGAATGGCTTAGATACGCTTCAAAAAGCCTTAATAAACTAAACTGTATAACTTGTGCAACAGCCAGGCCACAGCTAGGTACTGTCCCTTTTCCCCTAAATGATCAGGAGGACCCAGAAGGGTTGCAGTCATATGGTCAAAACAGACCACCCTGAGAGCAGACATATGGTATTTATATGGTGACAAAAGAAGACGAGCTAGATTGCCACATGGTTCTAAAGGGGATTGTGCGTTTATCCAGCTAATCGTGTCCTTCAACCTATTGTCAACATGGACATGGCCAAAGGTATGTAGTGGGAGTAGACATAAGCATGAAACCCCTAAGGATAATTCGATTCTAGTATCTACATAGATGACATTGGAGTTCCCAGAGGAGTGCCCAACGAATACAAGGCTAGGAACCAGGTTTCAGCTGGGTGGCAGTCCATTATATGATGGGTGACTATAAATAAAAATGTAGACTGGTTAAACTACACATACTATATCCAACAGAGATTTGTTAATTATACTCAAGAGGCTGATAGATGGATAGCTGAGCAGTTAGGACCAACTTCCCTCATGGATTGGCAGAATAGAATGGCACTAGACATGTTGTTAGCAGAAAAAGATTGAATATGTAAAATGTTTGGAGGATTTTTGTTGCTCCTTCATCCCTAATAATACAGCTCCTGATGGTAGTCACCTAGGTCCTTGATGGATTGACTGCTCTCTCTAATGAACTGGTTGAGAACTCTGGATATGATGACATGTTTACTTGCTGGATTGAAGGATGGTTTGGGAAATGGTCTGGTGTGGTCACTTCTGCACTGATACCTCTTGCCATTTTGCCATTACGGCCAGTGTACTCACCGTTTGTGGATGTAGCGTCATAACCTGTATTAGAGGACTTGTTCAAAGATTGATTGACTCTGCCATAACAAAGACTATGTATCAAAGATAGGAGTCTATGGAACCTGATGATAATGATTCTGAACATTATACTCTCCTCGAAAATAATCAAGACTTTGAAGTATGATGGGGCATGCGAAAACCATAATAGGAAAACAAGAGCTCTGATCTGTACAGAGAAATTATATTGAAATTTACAAAAGGGGGAATGTTATAATAATTTTTGTAATAAGTATATTATTCATCCTATAATGTATATAGTGTTCATTAATAGAGATTTAAACCTTAATTATAGAAATATACATTTACTAAAAGGTCATAGTATGACTGAAAAGTAGACAAATGCTATCTTTATGGTCAGAAACAACTGACATTCTGAGATATGTGTAGATACAGTAACCATTTCTTTTGAAATGGAATATTATTTATAGTTTGCAGCAAGAATTAGTTTCAACTACCTCTCATATTGGATTGTCTATATTTTCCATTGCCTGTATAAGCTTGATCAAGTGTCAACTTGTTGAGGGTGCACTTGTCTCCTTGTTATCAAGCAAATAAACAGAATTTTAGTTCGGAATTCAGATGTTTTCCTATCTTATTTGGTAAAAGGTAAAATTCTCCTGTCAATATTTACAGAGAAATTAAACTTTAGGGTGGGACCACAACCTGTAGAACCCTTCTCTCAAAGGATAGATCAGCAGACAATCCCAAATTAAGTTTATAGTGCTTATAGAAGGTGGAAGGAGAGGACCATATTGCTGCCTTAAATACCTGCTCAATGGAAACGTCTGCTTTTTGCTTTTTCCACCCATGAGGTTGAAATGGCTCTTGTAGAATGACCCTTCTGGTCCCTTGTAACTGCCCTATTACTTCTGGAAGATGCTAGCATGATTGCCTCTTTAATCCACCTAGCTAGAGTGTTTTCACAGGCTTTAAGAACTTTCTTGGGAGCATGGGAAGGAAATAAACAGTGACTGGTATCTTCTCCATTATTCTGTGGTCAAGATATATTTCCTTATGCCTCTCCTTACATCCAGAGTATGGAATGTGTCTTCCTTAGGATGTTTAGGGTTAGCACAGAAGGAAGGGAGTATAATTTCCTGACTACTATGGAACTTGGAGTCCACCTTGGGAAGGCAGGCCAGGTCTGGTTTTAAGAATACTCTGTCCTCTGGGACCTGCATAAAAGTAGAATTAACTGACAAGGCCTGAATATCGTCAACCCTATGTATTGAAATTAGAGCCACCAGGATGATGGTCTTTAACATTAGGATTTTGCCTGATGATGAATCTATAGGCTCAATTGGAGAATTGGTTGAAGCTGTAAGCACCAGGTTTAAATCCCTTTGGACTGGGAATTGGTCTTGACCCGAAGCTCGCTTTTATGAACCTTCCAGGTGGTCTAGCCTGGTCTAGCCATCATTGATCTGGCCATATAGATAGCCGAAATAGCCGGTTTCAAGGCAACTTCTGAGGAATCCCAGGTTTTCTAAGGAGACTATCTGCCCTACTATCTAGGGGGTCTTTAACCCTCCGTCACATACAATAGGCCTGACAGGCACATCTCTTTTACTTTCATTTCTCCTTCCTCACCAGATTGTGAGGAATTCCCCTCCCTCCAGGTAGTCTCCTGTCTCTAGCAGCTCTGTGAAACCTCATATCACAGTTGGATTGCAGAGCTTCAGGAGGACAGATATAACTGCGCTAATCTCTCAAGCTCATTGTATGTGAACACGTCACACTCAATAAGGTTGGTATTTTATGTTTTTATTCATCACAATTGTTTATTTAGCTTGTTTTATGAATGTATAGCACAAAGTGTGAGGATATTTCATAGAAATAAGGCAGATTAAAAAAGAAAGTGTGCTGCTCAGGCATATACAGTAGTTGCCTAACACATATTCCTTCTCTTGCTTCAGATTATCTGTTGAAATGGAGAGGAAAATGTACAATTTATCAAAAAACCTTGATGTTGAGGAAGTAACAAACATGCTGTTAGATGATGCAGACCCCACACTGAATGAGGATTTAGGAGAGGAAAGTGAGATTGATTCTCATGATGAGGTGGAAGTATATGAAGTGGATTCTGAAACAGAGCAAGATGGTGACAGTGATGAGGATGAAGATGTAGAATCTTATTATATGGGAAAAGATAAAAAAAAACAATGGAACAAGAAGCTATTCCAGAAAAAACGTAGGGAACCTCAAAACATTATTACTCACCTTCCTGCAGTTATAGGAACTGCAAGAAATGCAAAAACTGCAGTTGAATGCTGGAATAGTTTATTCACAGATGACATTCTGGACTCTATTGTCACATATACCAACCAATATATAGACATTATAAAGGACAAGTTCATCTGCAACAGAACCATCAAGGCCACAGATGAAATAGAACTGCGTGCTTTTTTTGGATTATTATACCTTGCAGGAGCTTATAGGGCAAATAGACAAAGTTTGGAGGAACTTTGGAGTAAAGATGGGGATGGAGTTGAAAAATTTGGCCTTGTTATGTCCATAAACAGATTCAAGCTTCTAATTCATTGCCTTTGGTTTGACGACAGAACTACCCGAACAGAACGTAAAACACATGACCGACTTGCTCCAATTCGTGATATAGTCCAAAAATTAGTTGAAAACTGAAAAAAAAGCTATTGCCCTGGGGAGAATCTCACTATTGACGAAATGCTCCCTGGTTTTCGTGGTAAATGTGCCTTTCGTCAATATATTTCATCAAAGCCTAACAAATATGGAATAAAAATGTATGCCCTTGTTGATGCCAGTAAGACCTACACTTACAACCTGGAAGTTTATGCAGGAAAACAACCAGAAGGTCCTTACTGTGTCAGCAACAAACCCAGTGATGTTGTAAAAAGACTGGCTGAGCCCTTATTTGGATCGGGTCGCAATATAAAAGCTGACAATTGGTTTTCAAATTGTGATCTGATTGATTATCTGAAAATGCAGAAGCTTTCATATGTCGGAACTGTAAGAAAAAATAAAAAAGAATTGCCTACACAGTTTGTAAGTGTGAAAGGGAGACAACAGTACAGCAGTATGTTTGCATTCCATAATGGAAAGGTTTTGGTTTCCTATGTACCACAAGCAAAAAAAATTGTACTTCTTCTATCAACACTTCATGATGATGATGCCATCGATCCTGGGACTGAGGCACAAAAAAAACGGAGATAATTACATTTTATAATGCAACCAAAGGGGGTGTTGATACAGCTGATCAGATGTGCTCAACTTTCAACGTCAGCAGAAACACCAAACGCTGGCCAATGGTCATATTTTTTGCTATGTTGAATTTGGGTGGTATAAATTCACAAGTCATTTACCTTGAAAACAAGCTTGAACCACTCCGTAGACGATTCTATCTGAAAAAATTGACCCATGAACTAGTGCTTGGAGAGCTATGCAGGAGAAGTATGAAAACAATCGGTATCCCCTCTCGCCTTCAAGTTCAGCTCAAAAGATTCCGCCCAGAAGATGATAGTGAAAATTCACCACCTGCACCACCTCCCAAAAGAAGGAGATGCACCACCTGCACCACGGAAAGCGGAATCAGAAGGCTTTCTAATTATGAATGTCACAAATGTCATAATGCAATCTGCCTGACACATGCAAAAATGATGTGTAATTCTTGCTCTTTGCTCTGCAAGTGTAATTTTTCTGGGGAAACTTCAGGATCTAATTCTGATTGAATATGTGTTTAATAGTACTTAAGGTACCTTAAAATTAAGTTTGTTTCCATAAATTTTCTTTGTAGAGTTTTTTGACAGAGTCGAACTGGGGACTATTTGGCGGGAGTTTTGAAATGTTTGTATTTCAGAGTTATTAGTTTTATGTTAAGTAAATGAGTTTTTTTTGCACCTGATTATGTGTAGTCTCTTTTATTACATCCCTATGAAGGTCACTGATCACTTTTAGAGCACTGAAATTGAAAACATTAGATATTATAGGTATTTTTCTAGCCTGCGCCTGACAGTCACATTGTATGTGAACTCGTTAGAACCGATATTGTATGTGACGGAGGGTTAAAATCCCCCATACATTCAAAAGCCAATGTGGATTTTTTTTATGCCTTTGACACAGCCTTATTTATTTTCGGGGCCTTGTGGGCTATGGAATCCTCCTCAAAGTCATATTTCTTTTTGGAAGATGATGGCAGGACCCCCTTTCTCTCAGGCTTCTTCCATTCTTTTTTAATGCGGGCCAGAACCTTATCATTCACTGGAAACGTACCCCACTTTCTCTATTACAGACCCCCGCACATAATGTCCTGAACTGTTATTGGGAACTTAGGGTCTTCAGTAGACCTCATTGCTTTAATCAGTCTGTCTCTTCCACTGGAAAACACGGGCAACCTACTTCTCCATCTGAGAAAAAGGACCAGGAAGACAAGTATACAGATTCTGACATAATCGGTTCCTCAGAATCAGAGGATAGCACCCTAGTTTTTTTTTTTACGATTTTCCTTTCTGTCCACAGAAGGGTAAACAAGTGATTTTAGGGAACTCCTAAGTTCTGCCTTAATGAATGATCTTAAGTACAGGGTCAGACTGACCTGGCAGGGTATCACAGAAATCCGCAGTGGGCCCTTGCCGCACCCGAGAGGCTGCGTACATGGGGGGGGGGGGTAAGGCTGCATACATGGGGGCCAGGCTGCGTACATGGGGGCCAGCAAGGATATATGGGGTTGGGGGCAGGCTGGACACATGGGGGGCCAGCAAGGATATATGGGGTAGGGGCAGGCTGGGCACATGGGGGTCCAGCAAGGATATATGGGGTGGGGCCAAGCTGGACACATGGGGGTCCAGCAAGGATATATGGGGTGGGGGCAGGCTGGAAACATGGGGGTCCAGCAAGGATATATGGGGTGGGGGCCAGGCTGCATACATGAGTGCCAGACTGTTTACATGGGGGACCAGGCTGTATACATGGGGTGTCAGGCTGTATACATGGGCAGCCAATCTGCGTACATGGGGAGCCAGGCTGCGTACATGGGGAGCCAGGCTGTATACATGGTGGGCCAGGCTGAATACATGAGGGCCAGGCTGCGTACATGGGGGGCCAGACTGCGTACATGGGGGGGCAAGGCTGCGTACGTGGGGGGGCCAGGCTGCGTACGTGGGGGCCAGCAAGGATATATGGGGTGGGGACAGGCTGGACACATGGGGGGCCAGCAAGGATATATAGGGTGGGGACAGGCTGGACACATGGGGGGCCAGCAAGGATATATGGGGTGGGGGCAGGATGGACACATGGGGGGCCAGCAAGGATATATGGGGTGGGGGCAGGATGGACACATGGGGGGCCAGCAAGGATATATGGAGTGGGGGCAGGCTGGACACATGGGGAGGCAGCAAGGATATATGAGGTGGGGGCGGGCTAGACACATGGGGGGGCCAGCAAGGATATATGCGATAGGGACAGCCTGGACACATGGGAGCCAGGCTGGACAAGGGACAGGGAGGGCCAGGCTGGTGGACTTAATTACTGTTTGGGGGCCAGAATGAGGAACATACATTATTCCTTTATGGTGGCAAGTGGGGGCATTATTACTTTTGTAATGTAATTAACTTTTTAGGAAACTGTTTTCCCAGGAGGGGAAGAAGAACAAAAGGTGGGTCCAGTTACTATTCAGGGCGGCACTATGTCACTTTTTTCTTCATCTGACATAGTGTAGAAGTCGGGGAAAAAGTGGGGAATGTGATCTAGAAGCGATCAGCTATTGATAACTGTGTGTTATTTTCTGTAGAGACGAGTCCTGGCTGGAAAAAATGATGGCTGTCTGTACCAGAAGGAAAGCGAAGATGAAGGACTCCACCTAGAGACGTCACTGGTGAGTCAGTGTATTACATATACACCATATAGTATATACAGAGCTCCTGTGTATAATGTCACTGATGATCACTGTATTACCTGTACACTATATACAGCACTCCTGTGTATGTCACTGGTGATGACTGTATTACCTGTATACTGACACTATATGCAGAGCTACTGTGTATAATGTCACTAGTGATCACAATATTCCCTGTACACTGGCACTATATACAGAGTTCCTGTGTATAATGTCACTGGTGATCACTGTATTACCTGTACACTTACACTATACACTGTATACTATATACAGAGCTCTTATGTATAATGTCACTGATGGTAATAACAGTGGTGTTAGTATTGTGGTTTGTATTCATGATCAGTATTGTAGTATTTGGTCACTATGTGGTGGTAATATGTAATCTGGTCATGGTGTGGCAGTATTTGTTCCTTGTATGTGGTACTATTCGGGCACTATGTGGTGACAATATGTGATCTGGTCACGGTGTAGAGGTATTTGTCCCTTGTATGTGGTATTATTTGGTCATTATGTGATGGTACTATGTGGTCTGGTCATGGTGTGGTAGTATTTCTACTTTTTGTGTGCGGTATTATTTGTGTTGGTATAGGTGATTGTGTTGTGTATGGTAGTCATTTGTTCTCTCTGATATTAATTAGTAGAAGATTCTTTATTTCCACTTACACAAGTTCTCCGGTGACAAAATGTAATTACCTCTCCACAGGATAAGTGATAACTTATTGATTGGTGGGGTCTGACTGCTGGGACCCAATCAGCTGAATAAGGAGTTTTTTTCCACATTAGGGTATGTGTACGCGGTCAGGAGCCGCTGCGGGTTTGACGCTGCGTGTTAATGGCGTCAAACCCGCAACGACCAGCTGTTACAGCATAGTGGATGGGATTTGCTGAAATCCCCTTCCCACTATGTGTCTCTGTGCATCTGCAGCTCACCCACGGACATGCGGCTCGTCTTTCCAGACCGCAGCATGTCAATTTCTCTTGAGGAGTCGCTAGTCTTCGCAAGAGAAATTAGATCACTGCAATATATTGAACGCAGTAAATCCGTATAGTTCAATGAACACATGCGGATTCACCTGGGTGCAGCATTTTAGACGCAGCATAAAGTATGCTGCATTTAAAACACTGCCTGTACAGATGGTGTGCACATACCCTTAGGCCACGGCCCCACTGTCAGTATTTGGGCAGTATGTTTTCTCAGGAGTGGGAGCCAAAACCAGGAGTGGGTGATAAATATTTATTATTTATAATGTTTTATATGTAACGTTTAAGCAAAGTGCCTCCCATAAAGGGAAGAGTTATTGTTATTGTTGTTAAAAAGTACTTCAGTCCGGGAGTACTGAGCTTTGCTAGGGGGGAATGTGGCGCCCTGTTGCGCATTGGTGCCACAGATCCTAGAGGGGTGCACGGATTCCTCCACAAGAGGCCCTCATAGCATTCACACACCTCCACCTTTCACCTCAGACCAGCAGAGGGAGCCCGTTAGGGATATAAATAGGGAAGGTGGAGCTAGGCAGTCAGTCTAAAGTCTGCTGCAGCCAGAGAGGTTGTCAGTCCAGCCCAGACTCATTGAGCTTAGGTTAGTGAGCCTAAGGCGTGCCGTCGACATAAGAGTGGTGAAGAGTAGCGAGGCCTACTGCCAGTGTGAAGCCTAGTGAGGGCCCCGAGCGTGGCCAAAGGCAAGTGGAGTAAGCGAGCTACATAGGGGGCAGAGGAGCTTAACCAGCTCACGCCAAGACCATATACCGGACACCGGGACCGCGTCTGCAGGGATCCCTAAGGCCCAGCAGAAAACAACCGGAACCCCTGGCGAACTCTATATCCCAGGAACACCAAAAGCTGACTGTTATAGCAGGGCCAGGAGTCACGGAGGCCCAAGAGACCAGGGAGTGTGATGTCCATCAGAAGGCCCTACCACCAGGTCAGCAGGTGCAAGACAGAGACCAAGTTAGGCCTAGCTCCAGGTGTTATGATCTGCAACATAAACTAGGGAAAGAAGGGGAGAGCTGTCCCTACAGTAAGGCTAAGCTGAGTCCCTACGTTGTAGCGGGCGACCTGTTCCTTGTGAACAGACCCGCCTTTGTCCTCGGCTAGTCTGAACGGAGACCTATAGAGAAAGGGAGGGGTCCCTAAAAAAACTAAGGACTGGGACAAAAAATGGGACACCTCCTAACAGAAGTTGTTGCAGAGCAAAAGTTAAACTGACAAAAGTACTAGAGGTCCAAAGGACCAAGCAAACTAGAGATAGATAGGCAAAAAAGCACCTAGCTAGAAAGACAGTCTAAACAACACTGAAGTAAATATATAGGAAGATGGTCACGTGACCGCAAAACACAAGATAGAAACAAAAACAAACAGGAGGGTTCTAACAGTACCCCCTCTTTTATGAGGATCCTCCGGATCCTCCAGGCCCAGGCCTATCCGGAAATCTCCTGTGGAAAGCTCTGACAAGTCTAGGGGCAGAGACATCATCCGCCTTAACCCAGGAGTTATCCTCGGGACCGAAACCTTTCCATGCGATGAGATACTGCAATCTCCCTCTATGCTCTCTGGAATTCAGGATACGAGAAATTTCATATTCGCCATCTTCCACCACCGGAGGAACTGTGACAGTGGCCTCCCTATCCGATACATCAGCCTTTTTTAACAGGGAAACATGAAACACAGGATTAATCTTCCAGGAGGAGGGAACCTCCAACCTAACAGCAGACTGGTTAACCACCTGAAGCAGCTTAAATGGCCCCACAAACTTCGGACCCAATTTTTTAGAGGGAATCCTCAACCGCAGATTCTTTGAGGACAACCAAACCATGTCACCGACAGTAAACAAAACTTTACGTTTCCTGTTAAAATACTTCTTGGACTTTTTGTTAGCCTCTTGAAGGTTACAACGTACATTAGTCCAAACTCTCTCCAAATCACCGGAAAAATTCTCCTCCGGCACCGCCGACCCCAATTTGGAGAATGAACCAAAAGACGGATGTCTCCTAGTACAACAAAAAAAAGGAGAACACCCAGCAGAGGAGGATGTATGGTTGTTAAGAGCAAATTCTGCGAGGGGCAGAAACTCAGACCACCCCTCTTGATTGTCTGCCACAAAACAACGCAAAAACGGTTCAACATCCTGGTTCTTTCTTTCAGTCTGTCCATTAGATTCAGGATGATAACCAGATGAAAATGACAAATGGACTCCCAACCTGTCACAAAAAGCACGCCAAAAGTGAGCCACAAACTGAGGTCCCCTATCAGAAACAATGACGGTGGGAACGCCATGGAGCCTGACAATTTCCTTAACAAACACCTTAGCGAGTGTCTTAGCGCAGGGTAGCTTAATGAATGGAACCAAATGACACATCTTGCTAAAACAGTCCACGGCCACCCAGATGACAGTGAAACCCTCGGACACAGGAAGGTCAGTAATAAAATCCATTGCCAGATGCGTCCAAGGCGCACTAGGAACCTCCAGAGGGCAAAGCAACCCCGCAGCAGGGGTATGGGAAGCCTTTGACCTAGCACACACCGTACATTGACGCACCCACTTGATGACTTCCTTCTGCCACCCAGGCCACCAAAAGCTGCGACTGATAAGTCTCTTAGTCTCAGAAATTCCTGGATGACCTGCCAACCGAGACTCATGATACTCCACAAACAAATCTCTCCTAGAGGTTCTAGGCACAAACAACCTCCCATGAGGAGTGTTAGATGGGGCATCCTCTTGGGCTTTCAGAATCCCTTCTTCCAAAACGGAGTCCAATGCTGCTACCACAACTCCTTCCTGTAAAATGCTCTCCTCCTCCTCGGTACCAACCATGGGAGAAAAGCTGCGAGATAAAGCATCGGCTTTAACATTCTTAGTACCAGGGATATAGGTAACAGAAAAATTAAACCGAGAAAAAAAAAGTGCCCACCTAGCTTGACGAGCATTCAAGTGTTTGGCAGCATCCAGATAGATCAAATTCTTATGATCTGTGAAAACCTGAACAGGAAATTTAGCACCTTCCAAGAAATGACGCCAATGTTCAAACGCAAGTTTAATAGCCAGCAATTCCCGATTACCAACATCGTAATTAAGTTCGGTTTCTGAAATATTTTTCCGAAAAAAAAGCACAGGTATGTACTCCATCCTTGTTCTCCTGAGACAAAACTGCACCGACCCCTACCGAAGAAGCATCAACCTCGACCAAAAAAGGCTTGGTCTCATCAGGCTGCACTGAACCTCTCCTTGAGATACACAAAAGTTTCAATGGCCTCAGTAGTCCACTGGACCGTATTCGCACCTTTCCTGGTGAGATCTGTCAGCGGCTTAACAATAATAGAAAAATTCTTAAGAATTTCCTGTAATAGTTGGCGAAATCCAAAAATCTCTGTATTGATTTCAAACCAATAGGCCTAGGCCATTCCTGCACAGCCTGAACCTTCACCGGGTCCATCTCAAAGCCCTCGCTGGAGATAATGTAGCCCAAAAAACTAATTCTCTGCACAGCGAACTCACATTTCTCCAGCTTAGCAAAAAGTGAATTATCACTCAATAATTGCAACACCTCACGTACGCTCTGCCAATGGGACTCCAGATCTGGTGAATAAATCAGAATGTCATCCAAATACACAACCACATTCTTACCAATCAAAGGTCTCAGGATGTCATTAATAAGGTTCTGAAAAAACGCGGGAGCATTGGTAAGACCGAAGGGCATCACCAGATTCTCAAAATGACCTACAGGAGTGTTAAAAGCCGTTTTCCATTCATCACCCTCCTTCATTCGTAACAAATTGTATGCCCCCCGGAGATCAGTTTTAGAGAACCACTTGGCCCCTACTAACTGGTTAAACAAGTCCGAAATTAACGGCAATGGGTAGGAATTGCGTACGGTAATCTTATTAATTTCACGAAAGCCAGACATGGACGTAAACCACCGTCTTTTTTTTTAACAAAGAAAAATCCAACAGCCACAGGCGACTTAGAAGGTCTAATGTGACCAGCAGCCAAGCTCGTCTGTATGTACTCCTCCAAGGCCTTTCTTTCAGGGATAGTCAGACTAAATAAGCGACTCTTGGGAAGAGTAGCTCCAGGAACAAACTCAATGGTGCAATCATAGTCCCTATGAGGAGGTAAAACTTGCGACTCCTCCTCTGAAAAAACCTTCCAAAAATCCTGAATAGGTACAGGTAATTCCCCTTTTTCCACAGCTGCAATGCGACCATTACAGCATTTATCATAGCACTTAGGACTCCAAGACTTAATCTCATTAGTAGACCAGTCCAGTAAAGGATTGTGCAGTTTTAACCAAGGCAAACCTAAAACGACTGGAGAGGGTAAATTATTTAATACCACCAAATCCAAATTTTCTTGGTGAAAGCCAGTGAGGGGAAATGCAGCAACCTTGTGAGTAATACATTTCAAAGGAGTGTTATCAACTGCAATCACAGAAATAGGTGATGACAAAGGTTTGGATTCCAATTTCCGTTTTTCCAAAAACCCCTTATCAATCACATTAAGTGTTGAACCACAATCCACAAATACCTGAAATTCAATCAAATCTTCCTGCAATGAGGTACTCCCTGAAAGAAATACTCCCTTAGAGTTTAAACAAGCAATACGGGCGTAACTGACCTTTTTTTTTTCTTTACTTAAACAAAGCTCACAGTTCTTAATCAAATGGTCAGATTTACCACAATAAAAACACAATCCCTTGGAAAACCTGCGGTCTCTTTCCTGAGAGCGGAGTGACATCGCCCCAACCTCCATCGGTTCTCCGCCGTCCGAGCAGACCCTCTGGGAACTAGGAGTTGCCATTGCCGGAATCTTTTCATCATAAACCATGGCACGCAGTCTCCTGTCCACACGTATAGCTAATTGCATGGCTTCTTGCAAGGTTTCAGGTGCAGGAAATGCAATCAGCAGATCCTTAACCCTTTCACTTAGACCAGCAAGAAAAAAACATTTTAACGCCGAATCATTCCATTTCACTTCTGAGGACCACCTTCTGAAGTGTGTACAATAATTTTCAACATCACCTGACCCCTGATTCAAACGTCTCAGTTCTGTCTCAGCAGATGAGACTCGATCAGGATCGTCATACAATAGCCCCATAGCAGAAAAAAAAATTCTCCACTGACCTAAAACACGGATCATTAGGTTGGAGAGAAAAGGCCCACCCCTGTGGTTCCTTGCGCAAAAGTTACATGATAAACCCAATGCTCTGTGATTCATTCCCAGAGGACTTTGGTCTCAAACGAAAATATAATAAACAAGCATTTTTAAAGGAAAAAAAATCTAGTTGTTTACCATCAAAAGTATCAGGGAGTCCTACCTTCGGTTCCACAAAATGCGCTCCAGGACAGCTACTCACGTGTTGCCGGAGCTCGGACACCTTCAGAGACAATCCCTGCAGGCGTTGAGCCAAATCTTGAACAGAAACCATACTGATCCCCGGATTTCTTTCCTTAAAGGTTTTTTTTTTTTTTTGGGCTGGACTTACTGTTATGATCTGCAACATAAACTAGGGAAAGAAGGGGAGAGCTGTCCCTACAGTAAGGCTAAGCTGAGTCCCTACGTTGTAGCGGGCGACCTGTTCCTTGTGAATAGACCTGCCTTCGTCCTCGGCTAGTCTGAACGGAGACCTATAGAGAAAGGGAGGGGTCCCTAAAAGAACTAAGGACTGGGACAAAAAATGGGACACCTCCTAACAGAAGTTGTTGTAGAGCAAAAGATAAACTGACAAAAGTACTAGAGGTCAAAAGGACCAAGCAAACTAGAGATAGGCACAAAAGCACCAGGCTAGAAAGACAGTCTAAACAACACTGAAGTCCAGCAAGGCCAGAAGGGCGGAGCTGGAATATATAGGAAGATGGTCACGTGACCGCAAAACACAAGATAGAAACAAAAACAAACAGGATGGTTCTAACACCAGGCAGGTCATAAACTTATCAGGAAAAGGCAAGAAACAGGAGGCCCCACACCTGCTCACTGGAGAGAGTCCTGAAATGCACCCTTCACCCTACAGTGCCCTGGATCGTGCCTGAAACACCACCAGTAAAGGTACTGAAGTGAACTGTTGTGAGTGTGCCTATTCTTCTTCTGACCCGGCTGGGTCCCCTCTGTCCTGCATCCCTTCTCCTACGCTGCCCTGAGGCCCCGCTCCACCTGTGGGGAGCCGCACCAACTAAGCTGCCTGATCACCGGCCTCAGAGGACTGTAGCAGCGCTGGTGATCCTCACCAGACACCATGGGTGGCGTCACGAACATTCCCCTTTCCCAAACACCTTTCCCCCATTATTCCTTTCTTTTTAAGAGTGACCCAATGGTACGGGCCCGGGAGCCGACCACCGCGACATCCCCCAAAACTAACAACAAGGCCCGGGCGCCGAGTCTTCCCCATCCCCTGGGCGCGTCAATACCTTTTCTCTGATTGTTCCTCACATGGTTTTGGCTCCCACTCCTAAGAAAAAATACTGACTGAATAGTGACAAAATACTGATAGTGGGGCCTTGGCTTTAGACTGGAGCTCATGTGCAACTCGACCACTGATCCATTCATTCCTTCAGTGGCTGTGAGCCCTGTTCTTGTTTTTCTCTGGAAGCCCCCAAGAGAGTGAATGAGGCTGCGGTCAAACATCCCACCTGCACCTCCATTTTAAAATGGGGATAAGTGTCCTGTCAGGGATAAAACTTCCCCATTCTTCCAATCATTGCGGTTTCCAAAGGTCGGACCTAACCGATCAATACATTATCACCTATATTGTGGAGCCAATGGATCGGTGATAACTTGTTTTAACCACACAAGCCCATTAATTCAAACTACCGTAATTCTACATCCCAGTTAGTGTGAGCATAGTAAATGTGCAGGAGCCGCCTGTGTCTTACAGTCGACGCTCCACTATAACAGGGATATCGGCTAACGGGTGATTGCATATAGCTGTAAGGTGGACCCTAGGATCAATTCCCCTTGTGGGCCCCAGACACACCAGTCTGACCCTGCTTAAGTACAAGGCAAAGTTAGAGGATTTTTCACAAATTGTCAGTCTTGTATTGAGAAGACTAAGTTTCTTCTCCCATGAGCTAGGTAATCGCTCCTTGCATAATGCACAAAGCCAGTTTAGTTTTTGCCACGCACTTCCTAGGTTTTTCCTAACAGGTAGAATGACAAGAAAAAAAAAATACATTACAAAATGAACTTTCATGGAGGTCACTCACCACTCAAGAGTTAGTCAGGGTACCAGATAAGGAGGAGGAATCAGACTCACCCGAGTGATCCCCTCTTGTGGTTATGAATTCATCCATTCTGTCATGATCCACCTTACTGGCACTGCTGCTTCCATTGGCTGCTTGGCGCTGATTGCTGGTGCTGCCACTACCCGCTGGAGAGAGTGCAGGCTCAATATCCCACTTCTCCACCAGCTTCTTCCACATTTTAAATGCGTGACTAGTTTAACACATAGCACAGTTGTCCGAATGGGCACCTCCCCAGCCTAACCCGGAAGCATATTATCAATTCCGGGTCAAATGTCACCGGTGTACTGGTCATCAGGGCGCTGACCCGGGACAACGTGCCAGCTGGCAGATGCATCTTAAACATGCCACCCCTGCCAGTGTCTGTACACCATCCAGATTCCCCCAGAGAACTGCTGCTGCACTTCCAGGATCCTCGCTTCAGCCGCAGCAGAGCCATGCTGCTACCCAGGTGACCGGGCCAGGTCTGAGTAAGGAAACATGTTCTTCTTTCTTCTAGCATCTGACACAGCGAGACGCTCCAGATATAGGTTCCCCCCTCAAGGACAGGAAAGCTACTGATGCATGGGAGAGGCTCTGCTCTTTTATTCTGTAGTTTTCCTGACCTTGAAAGGCAGATTCTCTCTCTCTGTGGTGGTGTCATGTGTGAGAGGAAAATCATGTATCATTTCATTTACACTTCCCAAATACATGCTACTTTGTGTTGGTATATCACATAAAATCCCAATAAAATACATTTAGGTGGGCAGTAACTAACCCCAAACAGGTCCTGCATTCCCTTATACGAAAATTAGAAGACGTAGAAGGTTTATTGGGCTATAATATCAATTGGGATTAAACGGAGGTGATGATGCTACATGGCCCCTCCAGACCGTTATGGGCATCGGGGTTCCCCTGTCAGTGGATTACTTGTTCATTAAAATACCTGGGAGTACAAGTGACGAAACATCCAGCTAAATTGTACAAAACCAATATCAATTTATATCTCAATAACTTAGAATCCACTTTGGCTAAATGGAAGGATTTTAGTCTGTCATACCTAGGTAGAGCCAATTTAATTAAAATGACAGAATTTCCGCGTCTTCTCTATCTTTTTCATACTCTCTCAATCTATCTAGCTCTTAAAGAGGAGAAACGGATTAACTATTTATACCGCTCATTTATCTGGGAGGGAAAAAAGCTGTGTATAGCCTTTAAATTACTCCAACAGCTGAAGGGAAATGGGGGGATAAACTTCCCTGATACTAAACACTATAACCTAGCATCCCTATTCCAGGTAGTGGTGGACTGGCTGGGAGGGACATCCTGCTATGCCCAATACAGCCTAGAGTGCTGTCTCACACCGGGGCTAACTCTTCCCGCTCTCTTACATCTCCCTTATACCAAACTGCCAGCTGAGGTAAGAGCGAACCCACTCCTGGTGTCTACATGGAAGGTATGGCAAAAAATATGCCAACAGTTTCGAATCCCTTCCCAGGCATCTATCCTTCTCCCACTCATTAGTAACCCTCATTTTCAACATGGACATTCCCACTGTCTTTTAACGGTGGCACTCTCAAGGTATAACATCTATTAAACACTCCATCCACTTAGAGGAACGCCGTATGAACTCAGTAGAGGAGAAGCTTTCTAAATACTCTACTGTCATATTCCCTTCTTTCCAATATCTACAGAATAAGAGTTATATAACAAAGATACTAGCACATTTTCCTGAGCAGGAGTGGAGATTCATACATGTTGCCCTGGATTATGAACAATCCCAATTTCCTTTAACAAAATGGCAGATCGAGGACTCCACCTTGTCCTGCAGCACCATTTTGAAAGCTCTAGATCTAGCCTACAAATTCCTCCCTTCAGCTCGCTTTCTAGAAATGAGACTGAAAATCTGTCACAGATCCAATTTAACTCCGCAGAAAGGTCATAAAATGGGGCTGTACACAACCTTCATGTGTTTTAAGTACCACTCCCCCGAAGCCAATTTGTTCAATTGCCTGTGGATATGCCTGGTCATTTAGCCCTTTAGGGTCAGAGTGCGACAATTCACCACCATGCGTCTGACAAACTTTGCTCCTGATGAGCCTCTATGGGCCATCTTTGGATAATTAAAGCCAGATAAATATACATGCTCTCCAGAGGCCCATAAACTACTACATTTGGTGGCAGCAGCCGATATTAAAGCCATTATTTGGCATGTTATGGTCAGTGCTTGTAGCTGAGATAGTGGTGTTCATTGGGGAGGATTACTCCATATGTTACGTTGTGGAGCTGGGATGAGCAACCTGCGGCCAAATGTAGTTTATGGGAGTTCTGAATCATTAGGCAGTGAGCAAAAAGCCCATGATCTATTATAGAGAGCCATGTGCATGCATGACCTAATTATCTTAAGGGCTTATTCACACAGTTTTTACGAGAATTTAGAAAAGGATTTTTATTGCAAATTCACCTAAAAAAAATATTCATATAGTCTTTGAATAAGATTCCTATTAGTTTTAAACTCCTATAATCACAATCCATATAGTAAGGTTCATATGCATTATAGACGCAAAACACCCATAATAGAAAAATGCAAGCCAATAATAAGAACACTTACATTTTATTAAATATAAAAACCACAAATACAATACCAATACCAGAAGTATAAGACATCACAGGCAAATTTAAAAAGAAAAAGCAGGGGACACCTAATGACTAATGATTAAACCCAAAGTGAAAGCCTTGCTAAGTGGGTAGTATATGACATGAATAGAAATGTATATGCAGAATACGCAGCATTAGTAGCAATTGTATAATTACATCAAACAGGTGAAAAAGGTGATAAAAACTAGGACGTAAGGCAAAACAAGCATTCTTGTCAAAGTAAGCCACCTAGAGGGAAACCATATGGCAATTAAACACAATAGATACCCACAAAACTCCAAAAGGTAGAAGCAAGGCAGAGAACTAGGTCCCACGGCAGACAACGTGCGTTTCGCAGGAAATGCTTCGTCCAGAGTCACGCCAGGAAAGTCTTTTTCCATTATAGATGCAATGAATAAGATCGTTTGATCGAAATGCATTTGCTCGGCCTTTTAATTAAAATTTTATGAAGATGCAACTTTTTCATATTTTATGAATTTGTAATAAAAATGGACTTTTAACAGAAGAATTTTGGACTCTGGACTTCTATCTATTTTATCAGACAATTAAGGTATAAGCTTTCAATATTCCACAAATGTCACAGAAGGTAATACCCCTTTAATTTTTAGTGGGGCCTCCGGATTGATTCAGTTTGACAATGTGGCCCTTGGACCAAAAAAGGTTGTGCACCCCTGTTCAGGGCCGGCTCCAGGTTTTTCTGGGCCCCGGGCGAAAGAGTCTCAGTGGGCCCCTTTAACACATACCACGATTCATGATGCAGAGATACAGCGGAGAAATATATATATATATATATATATATATATATATAGTACAATGCAAAGATTTCACTTTTTACATTACATGAGTGAGGTCTATTGTAAATTCCACAATAGCTCAGAAACCGGTGAATCGCTCCACACAGAATACTGGCCCCCATATAAGGCTCCATACGGAATACTGGCCCCCATATAACGCTTCATACGGAATACTGGCCCCCATATAAGGCTCCATACGGAATACTGGCCCCCATATAAGGCTCCATACGGAATACTGGCCCCCATATAAGGCTCCATACGGAATACTGGCCCCCATATAAGGCTCCATACGGAATACTGGCCCCCATATAAGGCTCCATACGGAATACTGGCACCCATATAAGGCTCCATACGGAATACTGGCCCCCATATAAGGCTCCA
This sequence comes from Phyllobates terribilis, assembly GCF_046119375.1. Classification (NCBI taxonomy): domain Eukaryota; kingdom Metazoa; phylum Chordata; class Amphibia; order Anura; family Dendrobatidae; genus Phyllobates; species Phyllobates terribilis. Next base: position 84,692,675 of record NW_027362768.1, on the reverse strand, counting down.
TACGGAATACTGGCCCCCATATAAGGCCCCATACGGAATACTGGCCCCCATATAAGGCTCCATACGGAATACTGGCCTCCATATAAGGCTCCATACGGAATACTGGCCCCCACATAAGGCTCCATACGGAATACTGGCCCCCATATAAGGCTCCATACGGAATACTGGCCCCCATATAAGGCTCCATACGGAATACTGGCCCCCATATAAGGCTCCATACGGAATACTGGCCCCCATATAAGGCCCCATACGGAATACTGGCCCCCATATAAGGCTCCATACGGAATACTGGCCTCCATATAAGGCTCCATACGGAATACTGGCCCCCATATAAGGCTCCATACAGAATACTGGCCCCCATATAACGCTCCATACAGGATACTGGTCCCCTTATAAAGCTCCATACAGGATACTGGCCCCCATATAACGCTCCATACAGGATACTGGTCCCCTTATAAAACTCCATACAGGATACTGGCCCCCATATAACGCTCCATACAGGATACCGGTCCCCTTATAACGCTCCATACAGGATACCGGTCCCCTTATAACTCTCCATACAGGATACTGGCCCCCATATAATGCTGCATGCAGGCTGTTACCCTCCACATAATGCCTCATACAGGCTGTCCCTCCCTTATAATGCTCCATGCAGGCTGTTACCCCCCACATAATGCCCCATACAGCCCCCCCCCTTTTAATGCTCCATGCAGGCTGTTACCCCCCACATAATGCCCCATACAGGCTGCCCCCCCTTCAAATGCTCCATGCAGGCTGTTCCCCCCCACATAATGCACTATGCAGGCTGCCCCCCCCCTTATAATGCCCCATGCAGGCTGTTCCCCACCTAATAATGCCCCATACAGGATGTCACCCCCCCCTCTATATAATGCCCCATGCAGGATTTCCCCCCCTCTCTTTATAATGCCCCATGCAGGATTTCCCCCCCTCTCTTTATAATGCCCCATGCAGGATGCCCCCCCCTCTTTATAATGCCCCATGCAGGATGCCCCCCCCTTCTCTTTATACTGCCCCATGCCTCCATACATTAAAAAAAAAAATCAAATACTCACCTCCCTTCTCCTCACCTGCTACCTGCTGCCCGCTGTTCGGGTCCGAACTCCAGCGCTCCCTGTGATGGCTCAGGGGAGGGCGCGGTGAAAAGACGTCACCGCACCCTCTGACCTGAGACGTCACAGGGAGCGCAGAGCAGGAAGACAGCGGATCTGCGGAGGCACGGGGAGAGGTAAGTATCCAGCTGCCGGGGCCCTGAGCAAGCGGCGGAGAAGGGCGGGCGCTGACACCGCTCTCCTCCGCCCATAGCCCAGCGCGACTGGCAGTGGGCCCCTCTGCCAGCTCAGGGCCCCGGCATTTGCCCGGGTGCTGACGCCGGCCCTGCCCCTGTTGTAGAGTAACTGCAGCACACAGATTAATTCAATTCAGCCTAATATATCTACGGCATTATGGTTTCAGGCTATGAATCAATTCAAAAGAACGGCCAACGTTTCAGTCTCATCAAAAGCTTTTGTCTTCACTCAGACCAGTAAGTCAAGAACATTAGTGAGATCAGAAACTGATATACTGTATGAGCAATAAGGTCTATGTTAAAATCAATATTTCAGCTCATCCAAAAGTTGGTTTATGGGGTTAAAGTCAGGTCGACTTTGTGGATCACAGGACTTCAGCTCTGGCCCTGCTTCTGGTTCTCCTGTATACCACCATACCTCGTCATGCTGACTTGGCTAGGCTTTTTCTGATGGCACTTTGCTCCTCTTATGGTCGCTCCTCCTGGATTCCAACATTGGAGGAGACCCATAGCTCACCAGACATTGAGCTAGACCTCCCACTTTGAGAAGATATATTATCTCTCACTTTAGCCTTCATCCACATTGGGACTTTCTAATTTCTCTAAGTCTAACATGCAAGTTAAAAAATAAAGTAATGTGAATGAAGTACAACTATGCTTGGGCTGGTATATAAAACTCGTCTTCTGAGCTGAGCCTTTGAAGTTGTACAAACATACAATAAAAAGTACTGGATCACTTAGTGTAACACGCTCATAGTATGACTAGAAATGATTTGCATTGACATTTTGTGTTTATATAGATACACATCTTTGGCTGGTATGTAATTCATGACCTCAGAACCATAAAACGTGGAACAGTTCTGGGTAAATATAGTAAGGGCTCACTGAAAGACTCAACAAAATTGTTCAAGAATTCAATGCAAGGAGAAAGCGCTAAATAAACTTTCCAACAGATATATTAGACACTCTGTGGGTGGTTGAAAAATGAAATGCTGAAATAATGTCATACAAATAGACCACTGTGGAACAGCTAGTCTATAAATATTACAAGAAAATCTTGGCTATTTTCAGAACTTCAATAGAAGTGAATGGAGAGAGATGCACGTAAGTGGCCAACTTTCTATTCACAGTGGTGTGAAATGGGGCCCCGTTCTTGAGACGTGCAAATTCCAGAAATGGGACTCACAGCTATTGGACATTTATGCTATACGCTACAGAGACAAAGAAAGCTATGCGGCAGCACACTATGGACACCAAGATAGATGAAAACATTGATTTTTTTGAATTTTAAACTGCATTACTGCTATAAAATTGATGTACTCAGTGCACAAATTAGTCAATTTGGGTGTGCCCACCAGTGACAATAAGGACAGGTGCAGACAACCATATATTCTCTCATACGAGAGAATTCAGTCAGTTATGCAAATCACACTCTGATCAAACTCTGATCATAGTTTGATCAGTGTTTGATCGTAGTGTGATCCAATTCTCTCCGATGAGAAGATGGAAAAAAAAATTCTCCATCTTCTCCATTCTGTCAGTTCGTGACAATCAGACCTTATGGTCTGAGCAAAAAATCTGACATGTGCACAGCCCTATAGTATAACATTGGTCCAGGTGCGATCCGATGTTTTGTTGGATCACGCTCAGATTGAAAATATGGCCATGTGCACAACCCCTTAGGCGTACTAGTTCTGGTGCTTTGTAGTATACATTTGGAGATAGTGGCTGTCTCTATATTTGGCTGAGCACCCTTACCATCAACAGTCTTTAGACATGCGTATGAAAAATCATTCAAGTTTCATCCAGAAAACGCAGACCATTTTCATCCATATATAGACAAAAATAGTATAATTGGTGAATAATGAATACCCTAAAAATGGTGGACGCTCCTAATATATAGATTATTTTCTACAATAATACAATGCCACAAATGACAGAGATACAGTAGACATATAGGGTAAACATGCGTAGTGCATAAATTAGTAACTCATAGAAAATTCATTGAATTAATAGTAAAAAGATATAACAATATAAACAGATATCCAATAAAGTGCAAGAGGTTTTAGAAAGTAAGTATATAAAAGTGACTGCAAAGTGCAAAAGGAGTACTACATATAATATGCTGTATACTGTGGCAGCAATCACATCTATCCTGAAGAAACTATCCCTTGACCCAATCTCTACGTCCAGCTATCAGTCCATATCGCTATTCCCATCTGCCTCCAAACTTCTTGAACATGATGTTCACATTGGACTTTCCTCCCACCTCTCATCCAACTTGCTCATCGAAAACCCACAATCTGGCTTCCGCCCCCACCCCTTCAGTGAAACTGCCCCAACCAAAATTACTAATTACTTACCACCAAAGCTAACAGACAATTCTCTATACTCCTTCTAGACCTGTTCTCTGCCTTCTACACAGTTGACCACTCCCTCCTATTACAGATACTCTCTTCCCTTGACATCAAAGACCTTGCCCTCTCTTGGATATCCTCATACCTCACTACACCCACATTTATTGTCTCCCATTTCCATACTACCTCCTCATCCCTCCCTCTCTGCTGATGTGCCTCAAGGCTCTGTCCTGGAACCCCTACTCTTCTCCATCTATACCTTTAGCTAGGGACAACTCGGAAAGTCCCATGGCTTCCAGTATCATCTATACGCTGATGACACTCAACACTCAAGTCTACCTCTCTGGCTCAGTCATCAACCTCTTTTCTGTACAGAATCTCAGTGTCTATCCATCATATCCTCCTTTACATCACACTTCTTAAATCTTAAAGGGGTTGTCCACTACTAGGACAACCCCTTCTTAAACTAAATTTTCGGCCACGATAAAATAAAAAAGCCTATACTCACCTCTGCTGCTGTCGCCATTCCAGCAGTGTCAGTACTCGCTGTCCCAGGGTTCTGGTGCGGTGGAATGACACGCGATTCCCTGGCATCACTCTCTCCGCCTTCAAACTGAACATTAAGAGGAAGTCCGGGATCAGCTGCAGCCCTGGCTTCCTCTTCATGTTCCTTTTGTCCGAAGGCGGAGACGGTGATGCCAGTGCTGATTGGCCGCCAGACATCACGTGTCATTCCACCGCACCAGAGCCCAGGACCGCAAGTGCTGACACCGCTGGAATGGTGCCGGCACGGGAGGTGAGTATAGGTTTTTTTATTTTTATTGAAGCCGAACATTTACAGTTTAAAAAGGGGTTGTCCTAGTAGTGGACAACCCCTTTAATGTGGACAAAACCAAACTAATCATCCTTAATTCCCCTACCAGATCTATCTATCACTATAAATGACATCATGCTTTCCCCTGTACTGGAAGTCTGCTGCCTTGGAGTAACCCTTGACTTTGCCCTGTCCTTCAAGCCACACATCCAAGCTCTTACCACCTCCTGCCGCCTCCAACTCAAAAATATTTCCAGAATTCATCCCCTCCTCAACTGTCAATTTACTAAAATGTTAATGCATGCCCTCTTCATCTCCAGCCTTGACTACTACAATATACTCCTCTATGGCCTCGCAACTAACACTCTCCCAGCTCTCCAGTCCATCCTTAACTCTGTTGTCTGATTAAGCCACCTCTGCCCTCACTACAGGGTGACAGCCAGACATAATTTAAATGCTATTTATTGCAAAAAAAACCCACTATATCTGCAGGTAAATATAATTTCTGGAGATGGCAAGTTCCCTTTAGTATCATATCCATATCATGTCATATTATATTGCAAGAATTATTTCTTTTTTTCAGAGGCTTTTGTCTCAACTCAGACAAGTCAGTCAAGATAGTGACACTAGAAACTGATTCATGGGCATGGAGTATAATCTCAAACTCAATATTTAAAATCTAAAATTTGGTTTATGAGGTTGAAGTCAGGTTCCTTTGTAAATGTGATTCAAGTTGTTGCATAGCAAAATCAACAAATCTTATGAACCTCACTTTTTGCACTGGAGATTTATAACAAAGAAGCAGAATAACATAATGAGCTTTATTAAGGAACACTACTGGAAAATTCAGCAACCTTATTAGGTTCATCTACCCCAAAAGTATAGAGATTCATGTGATTCTTTGTACCTCGTAAAACCAGATTTCTTTTATATAGGCTTGTGACTACAAGTTTGTAAATCAAATACTTGTGGTTACATGACATCAACTGGAACCGGCAAGTGGACCTGAATCCTAGCAGTGTGTGCTCTTGCCGAAGATCGTACCAGGGGTGGGCGACTCCTTTAAACCTTACAGCAATTATAATGATAATAAAAGGAAGGTCCTTCCTTAAACTGTTTGCAAAAAGTTTGAAACACAGAATAGACAATCGCACCTCTGAGATCACAACTGCACTCTAAGATAGTACTGTTATCAGGATGAGGTGGCGCTGGGCAGTTGCTGAATCTGAAATGGGTTCAGAATCTTCAGTGGATTCTGTGGTCTCCCATTCTGGTCCAGCCAGTGCTGATGCTGCACAGCATCACCATCAGTCCCAACACCTAGCTAGTGCACGAGATGCACAAGTTGTATCTCGGGTGTTTGTGCCTAGCACTATGAAGTATAGGTTGCGGAGAGAGTCAGGGCTCCGTCAGCCTAAGTCCAAGATGCATCGCACTGAGCATGCCCGTGACATGGCGGACTGTGATTGGTGGTTCGGGAGCCGGCTGATCCGGTGACCTGGCACCGCCTGATTGGTCACGGGTGACGTCACCAATGGTGCAACGGTGGGCAGGGTTTAATCTTTAAAACGCCCGCCCACAAACATGGCGGCACGCTCTGATCATTGAACAGTGATGCTGTTGTGTGGACGCTTGGTCGTTTGAGCTCCACGTGTGCTATAGTTGAAATAGGCAGGTTTAGTGGAAATAGGCAGGTTAGTGGAAATAGGCAGGTAGTTTGGTCTGGCAGTCTGGCTCTTACAAGGGGGTCGCCATACACCCCGAGCCGTCTGCAGACGCCGTATTCCCGGTACCGCCTGTGAGCCTCGTGGCGCGGTTCTCCTCAGTCCGGTAGCACGCCGGCTGAGAGCACGTATACCCGACGTGTATCACACACGCATCCTAGCGCCTACAGCGTAGTCCCTGTGTAGTTAACAGGGCTACAGCTACTTCCCCGGTCGCACATCTCCCGTGCAGTTAATGGAGATTGAGTGAACCGCTATACCCGTTCCCGTGTGCAGTAACATGGAAGGGTTTATCATTTAAGTTGGTTGTCTTCCTTCTCACCCGGAAGGTGTTTGGCAGAAGTCCACCTAGCTGCATTGCGGACCCCAGGGTTCGGTTGCGTTCCATTATAATACAGTTGTTTACAACCGTCCCCTTAACAGTATCAGAGCGCCAGGGTCTTGCCGAACATGGCCAACAACCAGCAACTGCTGCACTATATACAGCGACTTGAGGCCAGACTTAAGTCTCTGGAATAAGCTGTCCCGGTCGCTGATATCCCTCCGAAAGAGCCAAAGTGGGTTATATTATATCGCTACTCTCCCACAGGGCTCTGGAGTGGGCTACTCCTCTGTGGGAGCGGAATGACCCGGTCGTGGCTAATGCGGGTCTTTTCCTTAAGACCCTAAAGAGTGTATTCCTGGGGCCTCAGATCACGCATGATACGGCTCTTAAGCTGCTTGTGCTGATCCAGGGTTCGGCCACCGCCAGCCACTATGCCATCCAGTTCAGAACCTTTGCGGCTGAACTGGATTGGTCTGAGCGGTCGTTAATCCCGGTGTTTTGTAGGGGGCAGGCTGGGCATATTAAAGATGCTCTAGCTACCAGGGAGATTCCAACCTCTCTGGAAGAGTTAATCACTCTCGCTAACCGGATAGATCTGCGTCATGCAGAACGCAAGTTAGAGCTGGAGGTTTCCAGACCTCGGTTTCGGTTGGCACCCTCTTTCTCTAGACCTATCTCCAAACCCGCGGCCCCCTACCCGGAGCCTGAGGCTATGGATATATCCCGGACTAAGTCTAAACCCTCTCGTTCCCAACCTGCACATCTCTTTGAGTACCCGTTAATAAGGTTTCCAAGCGGTCGGCAAACGAGGGTGTCTAACCACTGTTGGAGGGGGTGTGTTAGATTCTGGGATTTCTTCCTCCAAATTACTGTATGAGGTGACATTGTCCTTCGGAACAACCATGATTACTGCCAAGGCGTGGGTGGATTCGGGAGCCGATGGCAATTTTTTGTCATCTACATTTGCCCAGAGGCATGCCATTCCTATGGAGTTATTGCCAAGGTCAATGAACATCAGGGTGGTCAACAGTTCTCTGCTGTACACACAAATCACTCACCAGTCAGCCCCCCTCACCATGTCGTTTCCTCAGGGTCACCGGGAGGTTATCTCCTTCCTTATTATCCCCGGGGGATTCGATGAGGTGCTATTGGGTCTTCCTTGGCTACGTCGCCACTCTCCACACATTGATTGGAATACAGGGAGAATTTCTTCCTGGGGTAAAGATTGTGTGCCTCAATGTATGGTTACAGCCGCCCGGGGGATAGTCTCAGAGCCGTCCCTTGACTTGTCCGCTCTGCCTGAGCATTATCGGAGTTTTGCGGACGTCTTTTCCAAAAAGGCTGCAGAGACTCTGCCTCCTCACCGACCGTATGACTGCCCTATTGATTTGGTCCCCGGCACGGAGCCTCCTCGCGGTAGGGTTTACCCCCTATCTGTACCCGAGACCCTGGCCATGTCTGACTATATCAAAGAGAACTTGGCCCGGGGGTTTATCAGAAAATCGGTCTCTCCTGAGGGAGCAGGGTTTCTCTTCGTCCAGAAGAAAGAGGGTGATTTACGTCCCTGCATTGATTATAGAGGACTAAATGCCATCACCATCAAGAATAAATACCCCCTACCCCTGATTTCTTAACTATTTGACAGGCTGCGAGGCGCTAACATCTTCACTAAATTGGACCTGCGGGGGGCATATAACCTTGTGCGAATCCGTGAAGGTGACAAGTGGAAAACAGCCTTTAACACTCGTGATGGTCATTACGAGTGTAATGCACACGCCCGGACTGACTGGCGTGTGCATGTTTAGTGATCCCACTGGACCATGAACTGGAGAGTGCCTGGAGGGGCGTAACTAAGTATCTGCCCGATCCGACCAAGGTCGCACGACGGCATACGACGCCAGTGCACCAGGGAGGAACCGAACAGAGGGACCAGGTGCTACTCCAGGTCAGACCCCGGACACGGCTGTTGACCCACACTGGGGAATACAGGAACAGGCAGGTTCGGCTGGCACCCTGACTGGAGTATAGGCAGGCACGACTGGTATGCAGGCAGGAGGTACAGGCAAGCACGGCTAGAGTGCAGACGGGGAGGTACTAGCAGGTTGGAGCACAGACGGGATAGGACCCAGTACAGACTGGGACTCAGGAACAGAACCGCAGATGCGGTGGACAAACACAGCAGAGTGAGGCCGCCCAGAGCGGTGAGCAAGAGCAGGGCAAGACGAGACCGCCTAGAGCGGTGAGCGAGAGTAGAGCAGGACAAGGCCGCCTGGAGCGGTGAGCAAGAGTGGAGCAGGACGAGACTGCCGGAGCAGCGAGCAAAGGGTCAGAGCAGAGCGAGACTGCCGGAGCAGCGAGCAAAGGGTCAGAGCAGAGCGAGACTGCCGGAGCAGCGAGCAAAGGGTCAGAGCAGAGCGAGACTGCCGGAGCAGCGAGCAAAGGGTCAGAGCAGAGCGAGACTGCCGGAGCTGCGAGCAAAGGGTCAGAGCAGAGCGAGACTGCTGGAGCAGTGAGCAAAGCAGAGCGAGACTGCCGGAGCAGTGAGCAAAGCAGAGCAGAGCGGAAACCGCAGGAGCGATGAGAAAAGCAGAGCAGAGCGGAAATCGCAGGAGCGATGAGCGAGGCAGAGCAGGGCGGAAACCGCAAGAGCTGTGAGCAAGGCAGAGCAGGGCGGAAACCGCCGGAGCGGTGAGCAAGGCAGAGCAGGGCTAGAACCGCCGGAGCGGTGAGCAAGGCAGAGCAGGGCTAGAACCGCTGGAGCAGTGAGCAAAGCAGAGCAGGCAAGAACCACCGGAGCGGTGAGCAAGGCAGAGCAGGCAAGAACCGCCAGAGCGGTGAGCAAGACAGAGCAGAAGGGACAGGGCTCTGTTCACACGGAACAGACAGGAAGGGAAAGGCAGAACCAGATACACACAAGATACTTGCAATGAAGTAGCGAGTGGACTCTAAACTCACAAACGGAAGTACAACGACAACGAGTAGGAGTTAGGTGCAGGTTCAGACTCTGCAGAAAAAGGGAAGGTACGGACATAAAGAAAAACAGGAAACAGGTTACGAGACAGTTCAGACAGGAATTGTAACAGCAACAAAATACAGGAACGAGCCAAGGTAAAGTCAAGTGCTGGTTCAGACAATGCAGGAGAAAGGGAAGGTACGGACAGAGAGAAACAGGAAGCAGGTTAGGAGACAGTTCAGACAAGAACAGACACAGCAGCAAGAAATAGAAGCGGGTCTAGGAATGCAGCCCCTAGAAGGCAGAACGAACAGGCTAGGAGCCTGTTCAGACAGGAACAGGCAAGATACAGGAGCGGGTCTAGGTATGCGGCCCCTAGAAGGTGGAAAGAACAGGCTAGGAGCGAGTTCACATTGGCCTGGAAATACAGCCTCCAGGAGAGGCAGAAAGACTACAGGCTAGAAGATAGTTCAGACAGGACCTGGCACATCAGCGGCGAGAAACCAACTGAAAGAACAAGATGCTCAGGCAAGGATTCCAAGGAGGAGCTGGTTTAAATATCAGGTGACAGACAGCAATAGGCTGAGGACGCATTAGGGGTGTGTCTGCAGCAGCTACAAGAAACAGGAAGTTCGGCGGGCGTCGCCCTAAACAGCCAGAGCAGAGCAAAGCAGAGATTATGGAAAGGAGCCAGAGTGGCAGTCTGGACTGGAAATCAAGTGCACGCTCTTGCACAGTGGGAGATGGACCACTATGCAAGGACGCCGCCAGGTATGTTACAACGAGTATCTCATCATGCCTTTCGGGTAATGCAATGCCCCGGCGGTTTTTCAAGATTTTGTCAATGATATCTTTCGGGATTTGCTGCTATCTTCCGTGGTAATCTATCTTGACGATATCCTTATTTTTTCCCGGACCTCTCCACACACAGAGAGGATGTTTGCAGGGTTTTTGAACGTTTGTGAGCAAATTCTTTATATTGTAAGCTGGAGAAGTGTTAGTTTGAACGAGAGTCTCTACCGTTCCTGGGCTACATCATATCCAGTAAGTGATTGGCTATGGACCCACAAAAGTTGGTGGCGGTACAGAACTGGCAGGAGCCCCATTCTCTTAAAGCAGTACAACGCTTCATGGGCTTTATTAATTACTACCGGCAGTTCATACCACATTTTTCCACACTGGTGGCTCCCTTAGCCGCTTTAACCTGGAAGGGTGCCAATCCCAAGAATTGGTCTAAGGAGACATCCGAGGCGTTCCGGGAGATTAAATCCTATTTCTCTAAAGCTCGCATTCTCCATTGCCCGGATGTGGACAAGCCATTGTTCCTGGAGGTCGATGCCTCCTCTGTCGGAGCCGGAGCGGTTCTCTCTCAAAAGAATGAACAGGGTCAGACGAGACCATGTTTTTTCTTCTCCAAGACCTTCTCTCCAGCAGAGAAGAATTATACGATTGGTGACAAAGAATTACTGGCTATTAAGATGGCTTTTTCGGAATGGAGGTACCTCTTGGAGGGAGATAAACATCCTTTCGTGGTATATTCCGATCATAAAAACCTTTCGTACCTACAGACGGCGCAGCGTCTTAACCCGAGGCAGGCCAGGTGGTCTCTTTTCTTTTCCCGATTCAATTTTTCTATTCATTTTTTAAAAGGGGAAAAGAACCCTTGGGCGGACGCTTTGTCCCGGTCTATGGATACGGCTGAGGACGAGGACGAGCCCAGGCTTATTGTTCCGCCAGAGTGTATGCGGACAGTGACTCCAGTGTCCCTAAACCAGGTTCCTCCCAGGAGGACTTTCGTTCCTCATAATTTACAGAATGAGGTACTGTCCTGGGCACGTGCCTCTAAGATCGGAGGTCATTTTGGGGTCAAACGTACCACGGGGCTTCTCCAATGGTCTTATTGGTGGCCTCGGTTGTCCCAAGATGTTAAGAAATATGTGCATGCGTGTGTCTCTTGTGCGAGAAATAAATCGTCCCGTCAGAGGCCAGCTGGTCTTCTTAATCCGTTACCCGTGGCGGATAGACCTTGGGAGCTTGTTGGGATGGATTTTATTGTGGAGTTACCTAAGTCCCGGGGAAGCACGACAATATCGGTAGTGACTGACCATTTCTCTAAGATGGTTCACCTGGTTCCTCTGCCTAGGGTTCCTTCTTCCCGGGTTCTGGCATCACTGTTCATTCGTCACGTTTTCCGTCTCCACAGAATGCCTGATAGGATTGTCTGTGACCGGGGTCCACAGTTTTCCTCCCGGTTTTTGAGAGAATTGTGTAATTTGCTCAGCATTGAACTAAATCTCTCTACTGCCTATCACCCGGAGACCAATGGTCTGGTGGAACGCACTAACCAGACGCTTGTGACATACTTGCGTCATTTCGTTTCGGCCAACCAGAATGACTGGTCGATATTGCTCCCCTGGGCTGAGTTTGCCCTAAATAATGCAGTGGCGGATTCCACAGGTCAGACTCCGTTTCTCCTAAATAATGGTCAACATCCGCGAGTCCCGGTTCCTATGCCGGTTTCCTCTGTGGAACCTGGGGTCAGAGATTGGGCTCTGGAGGCGCGGGAGGTTTGGGATCATACCAAGGAGGCTATATTGGCCCCCAAGAATCGGATGAGAGAGTTGTCTGACACTCATCGCCGTCCAGCCCCCGTATCCTCCCCGGGCGACAGAGTGTGGCTCGCGGCTCGTAATATCAGAGTACGCGGGGAATCCGCTAAGTTTGCCCCCCGTTTTATTGGTCCGTTAAGAATTTTGGCCCAGATAAACCCCGTAGTGTACCGGTTACAATTGCCACGACACATGAGGATTCACGACACGTTTCATGTGTCGCTCTTCAAGCTGGTTCGCCTGACAAAATTCTCGGAACCCCAACCTGCTCCAGACACTAGGGGTGATGATTTTGAGGTACAGGCGATTGTGGGGTCCAAGATGGTCCGTTGGAAAAAGCATTACCTTGTACACTGGAGGGGCCACAGATCTGAGTGTCAAGTGGAGGGGGATGTTAGAAGGGGGGATAATGTTAGGCGGTTGCTGGATCTGAAATGAGTTCAGAATCTTCAGTGGATTCTGTGGTCTCCCATTCTGGTACAGCCAGGGCTGATGCTGCACAGCATCGCAGTCGGTCCCAACGCCTAGCTAGTGCACGAGATGCACAAGTTGTATCTCAGGTGTTTGTTCCTAGCACTATGAAGTATAGGTTGCGGAGGGAGTCAGGGCTCCGTCAGCCTAAGTCCAAGATGCATCGCACTGAGCATGCCCGTGACATGGCGGACCGTGATTGGTGGTTCGGGAGCCGGCTGATCCGGTGACCTGGCACCGCCTGATTGGTCACTGGTGACGTCACCAATGGTGCGACGGTGGGCAGGGCTTAATCTTTAAAAGGCCCGCCCACAAACATGGCGGCGCGCTCTGATCATTGAACAGTGAAGTTGTTGTGTGGACGCTTGGTCGTTTGAGCGCCATGTGTGCTATAGTTGAAATAGGCAGCTTTAGTGGAAATAGGCAGGTAGTTTGGTCTGGCAGTCTGGCTCTTACAAGGGTGTCGCCATACACCCCGAGCAGTCTGCAGACACTGTATTCCCGGTACCGCCTGTGAGCCACGTGGAGTGGTTCTCCTCAGTCCGGTAGCACGCCGGCTGAGAGCACGTATACCCGGCGTGTTTCACACACGCATCCTAGCGCCTACAGTGTAGTCCCTGTGTAGTTAACAGGGCTACAGCTACTTCCCCGGTCGCACATCTCCCGTGCAGTTAACGGAGATTGAGCGAACCGCTATACCCGTTCCCGTGTGCAGTAACACGGAAGGGTTTATCATTTAAGTTGGTTGTCTTCCTTCTCACCCGGAAGGTGTTCAGCAGTAGTCCACCAGGCTGCATTGCGGACCCCAGAGTTCGGTTGCGTTCCATTATAATAAAGTTGTTTGCAGCCATCCCCTTAACACCTATAATCCCTGTTCTGAGATGGAGCGCAAAATGAGCATAAACTGTCAAAAATAGTAGAGATGAGTGGATCAATTTGCAGAGAACAGAGTTCGAGTCAAATTTCCTGAAGTTCTCAATTTCACGCAAATTCGAACATTTTGAGATTTGATTTGCAGTTCGCAAAATAAAAAACTTGCCAGCACCATTTTCCACACTGCTGAAGCATCAGAGCGCAGGTTAATGTCATTTTGCACTGCCACTTAGTCTTCCCCATAATACCCTGCAGCTATGACATCTAGCGAATTAACACCTTGTACAGTGGTGGTCAGTACCTGGGCCATCACAGATCACCGATTTCCAGTGGAGCAAAGTTTGTACTGAGCTCCACTGGAAAATAATTTTTCATCTCCAGAGTCACTGGGTGTCTGTCTTTTCTGTAGTGCATAAGCTCTTATGGTCATTGGTGTCCTCTCTTTCTGTCTTTCTCTCCTTTAAAGTGTAAGCTCTTATGGTCAGTGGGATTCTCTCTCTCTTGCCTGTAGTGTGTAAGCTCTTATGGTCAGTGGGATTCTCTCTCTCTTGCCTGTAGAGTGTAAGCTCTTATGGTCAGTGGGATTCTCTCCCTTGCCTATAGAGTGTAAGCTTTTATTGTCAGTGGGGTTCTCTCTCTCTCTCTCCCCTTACGTGTATTTTCCAAACAATTACAAGCTTTCCAGCATTGAGATTTGCCAGAATTTATTTGCCTCAAATCTACTTTTTTGGGAAAATTCGGTTAAGTTTGCATACTCGAATTTCAAAAGATCCACTTATCTTTTGAAAATAGCCAAACTCGCTTATTCAAATTCGGATAATTTCATGTACATATTATAATAATTATTACTGGAATTTAATTGTGGCTTCTAAACTTGGCTCTATACTGATTCATCATAGAGTAAGGTATGTATTAGAGATGAATAATCACTTTCTCTTGTAGCGTATGTTGTCCGTTTCTAGAATTCACCAATAGGTTCAAGATTTTACCAAGAGTTCAAAAGTCTAGAATCAGTAATGAACCAGCTCTAAAAAACTGCTACCTAATATGTGCGCCATAGTGGACATCATAAAACTCACATTTTGCTTCTTGTTTTCACAGCTGGTTAGTTCGCCCTCTTAACCAAATCCATATACATTTGAATTTCCTTTTAATTAAGCTCTGTCTGTCTACAGAATCCCTGCGGGAACAACTCGTCTATTTATTTTACTCTGTTAATCTCAGATCTTTATTTGTATTTTATGGCTTAGGAAATAAAAATTGATGTGATATTACTTGATGATAACCAACTCATTTAAAAGTTTCCATTACAGTTCAGCTCTTGCTTATGTTTTTGAATAAATGAAAAGGAAAGTTTTTCTAATTTTTAGGCCACTGATCCAGTCTCTTTAAAATTACATATCAGGTACCCAAGTATGCCCTTATTGATTTCTTTTAAGAACTACTGCTCATTAGACTTTGTGATAAAGTCACTGGCAAAGTAGTAGAGGGTAGATATGTAGCACTGAGACTGATAGCTGCAGTAATTGTACATAGGGAAAACGGTTCCAGCACTCGAGTGGGTTAAGCAGCCATCTTGGTGCTAATTGAACACCTGTAGAGAGGGAGGAGGTCAGAGGAGAAAAATACACAGCCTTTCAGAGCATTGAGTGTGTGGTGGGCTGGAGGTGAGAGCTCTGAGATGTTTGTGGCACACATGCTGGATGTATGGAGATTGCAGGTCTCCTGGTGTGGATTCCTTTGTTAAAGGACAATGGACTCTGAGCCAGGTGAGCTAAACAGCACTCTTGTATGGACTTGTTATTTTATTTTATTTCTGGTGACGTGATTTATGAGGACTGCAATAAACCAGCCGCACTTCAAATAGAAACAGTTCCTGTGTCTGCCTCTTTAAGAAGCTGAGTGAGTCGATCTACCACAACTTAAAAAGTTATTCTCAAGTTGTCCCTTGAGCAGCCCTCAACTATGCAGCCTCCTTAACTTCCTTACTTCATTTTTTCTAGCAGGGCGGGCTCTGGTGATTGTAGTTAGTTTGTGGTTTGTTCTGGAGTCTAAACAGCTATCGCTCTCATATCTGCATACAGAAATAACAGATGAGCAGGTAACTGCTGTATGAAAATCAATTTGCTAGAGCGAGGTGACTGGGATTTAAGAGGAATGTAACTCTTGCATACTCTTGATGAAGATCTGAAAGCCAAGTTTCATTGAAACCAGCTGTACACAATACAAGATAAAAGCTCTCATTGTAGGAGAATGACAGCAAATAGAAAGAGCAAGTCACTTGCAAATGTGCTTATTTTCATGAAAACATTTCACTAATTTACTCTTAAGGATGTGTTTCTTATGGCTGGAATCACTTAGTTTGATATTTTTTAATTCAATTGTAGAAACATCTTAAAGCGTATGTCACCTATTGTTGAATCTGTAAGTTTACTTACTGTATTAACAATTCTGAAAGCATACAGTGGGTACGGAAAGTATTCAGACCCTTTAAAAAATTTCACTCTTTGTTTCATTGCAGCCATTTGGTAAATTCTAAAAAGATCATTTTTTTTTCTCATTAAAGTACACTCTGCACCCCATTTTGACTGAAAAAAACAGAGCTGTAGAAATGTTTGCAAATTTATTAAAAAAGAAAAACTGAAATATCACATGGTCATAAGTATTTAGACCCTTTGCTCAGACACTCATATTTAAGTCACATGCTGTCCATTCTTGTGATCCTCCTTGAGATGGTTCTAGTCCTTTATTGGAGTCCAGCTGTGTTTAATTAAACTGATAGGACTTGATTTGGAAAGGCACACACCTGTCTATATAAGACCTCACAGCTCACAGTGCATGTCAGACCAAATGAGAATCATGAGCTCAAAGGAACTGCCCAAGGAGCTCAGTGACAGAATTGTGGCAAGGCACAGATCTGGCCAAGGTTACAAAAGAATTTCTACATTACTCAAGGTTCCTATGAGCACAGTGGCCTCCATAATTCTTAAATGAAAGAAGTTTGGGACCACCAGAAGTCTTCCTAGACTTGGCCATCCAGCTAAACTGAGCAATCATGGGAAAAGAGCCTTGGTGAGAGAGGTAAAGAAGAACCCCAAGATCACTGTGGCTGAGCTCCATAGATGCAGTAGGGAGATGGGAGAAAGTTCCACAAAGTCAACTATCACTGCTGCCCTCCACCAGTCGGGCCTTTATGGCAAAGTGGCCCGACGAAGCCTCTCCTCAGTGCAAGACATATGAAAGCCCACATAGAGTTTGCTCAAAAACACATGAAGGACTCCCAGACTATGAGAAATAAGATTCTCTGGTCTGATGAGACGAAGATAGAACTTTTTGGTGATAATTCTAAGCAGTATGTGTGTAGAAAACCAGGCACTGCTCATCACCTGCCCAATACAATCCCAACAGTGAAACATGGTGGTGGCAGCATCATGCTATGGGGGTGTTTTTCAGCTGCAGGGACAGGACGACTGGTTGCAATTGAAGGAAACATGAACGCGGCCAAGTACAGAGATATCCTGAATGAAAACCTCTTCCAGAGGTTTTCCTTACAACAAGACAATGACCCTAAGCACGCAGCTAAAATAACAACGGAGTGGCTTCAGAACAACTCTGTGACCATTTTTGACTGGCCCAGCCAGAGCCCTAACCTAAATCCAATTGAGCACCTTTGGAGAGACCTGAAAATGGCTATCCACCAATGTTCACCATCCAACCTGACGGAACTGGAGAGGATCTGCAAGGAAGAATGGCAGAGGATCCCCAAATCCAGGTGTGAAAAACTTGTTTCATCATTCCCAAGAAGACTCATGGCTGTACTAGCTCAAAAGGGTGCTTCTACTCAATACTGAGCAAAGGGTCTGAATACTTATGACCTTGTGATATTTCAGTTTTTCTTTTTTAATAAATTTGCAAAAATTTCTATCTTTGTTTTTTTTTTCAGTCATGATGGGGCACAGAGTGTACGTTAATGAGAAAAAAATGAACTTTTTAGAATTTACCAAATGGCTGCAATGAAACAAAGAGTGAAACATTTAAAGGGGTCTGAATACTTTCCGTACCCACTGTAACACACTATATTGTAATAACCTGTAAGGAGTCATGGGGTTGGAGTAGGACTTCTGAAGAGTCATGCTGGTCAGTGCTCTTCCTGGTTTGATTGACATACCACAGCTTAGGAACTTCACCACAAGCAACTTTCTGTGGCATCTGGCAGCACGGTGGCTCAGTGGTTAGCACTGCTGCTTTGCAGCGCTGGGTTAGAATCCCACCAAGGACAACATTTGCAAGGAGTTTGTATGTTCTCCCCATGTTTGCGTGGGTTTCCTCTGGGTTCTTCGGTTTCCTCCTACACACCAAAGAGATACTGATAGAGGATTTAGATTGTGAACCTCAGTGGGGACAATGATGATAATGTCTGTAAAGCTCTGTGAAATTAATGGCGCTATATAAGTGAGTAAAATAAAAATTTGGCAAAGAAGTGTACAGCTCCAAACTTCATCTGCGTGCTGCAAATACACATGATGATGCTGGTTATGGCCTGTGATAACTAACCTAATCTGTAGGACATTAAGTCAGGACGAGAACTGGTCAGTGTGATTCTTTAGAATAATGGCTGTAATCCAATGACTCCTCACTCCTTCCTAGGCAATAGAGTGTACTGCTTGTCAAAGTAGTTTTTACTATGTGCCATCTTCGAAAACTGGTTGGTGGTGGACCTGTGATGGTTCCCTTTAAAGACATTTGAGGGTCTATGGCAAGACAGTAAAATGTGCCGCATGATCTTAATATTTCCCTATATAAAAAAAAGCCACCTAAAAGTGCTTACAAAAGGCAAAACTGCCCCACATCTGTGCTACATATGCTATTTTAGAATGACTCATGTTAAATCTATTGTTTTTTTGTTGTTGTAGAGATATTGGCTTGGATTCATCAGGACTGGCATTTTATATGCCAGTCTTGATGAGGGTATGGTGTGTAGTGCGAGGCACCGGATTCATTAAGAGGCTCCTGCCTCACAATGAATCAGGCGAGTTGCAGTGCGCCTTTTTGTGCGCTTTGCCACAAATTTAACGCACATGCACAAATTTGATGAGCACAAGTCACCACGCCTCGTCACACACAAATTTGCTTTCCACAAGTCCACTCCTCGTCACGCCCCAGATCCTCACACTTTGAGCTAGCCGAAAAAGGCATGAAAAAATTTCCACTTTTCAAAACTTTTTACCCCACTTTTCTACGCCATTGATGAATCTGGGCCATTACTTTTTGGTGATTTGATCTTTAACATTTCCGCTGATGATATACATTAATAATTATGATATATTTTTATACACTGCTGTTGTTTTGTTACTCTGTTTCCATGCCACTAGCACTTCACAAAACAATAGCGTCAGAATGGGAACATTCATTTATTTAATAACCATATTTCTACCTAGGCTATAATTCTGTCAGGTTCTGTTTGATGACTATAGTGATCATAAAGACAATGCAATGACAGGTGGTGTATGACTGTTGTCCTGAAGCTCCCTGTATTTTCTGGGAAGGATATTTCACAACACATTATGCTCTATGGGCCCTAAATCAAAAGCATTAAAGGGTTTGTCTCATCTTATAAAAGTGTAAAATTTCAAAGTGGTTGTAAAAACAAACAAATATGTAATTTACTTCTTAATAAAAATCCTCTTTGCTCTGAAGAACGGAAGGATTCTTAACGATAGTGTGTACTACTCATTACTATATTTTAGGGTTTTGGCCACCTCTTCAGTCTATCAGTGATGACTCATCTTCAAATTGTATGTTATAGAACAGAAGAAACTGAGCAAAATGATAAATCATTTTGTGGACAATATTCAGTATACAGTACTTGTGAATTATTCCTTGACTGCTAATTCTGGCCAAAGGAGTCAGTGAGCTGTCATATTCAGTGACACGGACATAGCTGTCAATTACTAAGTAAGACCACCTACTGGACTCCTAAGTCCAGAAATAGCAGGCATTTAAATTAATAAAATATACATTTTTTGCAACTTTCTCAACAAAAATATATTGCAATTTCTGTGCCCAAGTGCATTCAGCGAGGCAGAACAATCCTCAGACAACCATTAATAACCTCATTGATAGCAGCCAAGTTGTGTGTATTTATAAACGTGGTGCTCATACTCGATACTGAATAAATTGAGATGTTTTGAAAATGTTGTTTTCATATCTTCATCATCTGCATATCATTAAAGGGAATCTGTTACCAGTTTTTTTTCTACCAATCTGAGAGAAGCATGATGTTGGGGCACAGAACCTGATTCCAGTGAGGTATCACTAGTGAATCCTACAGATGTGCAAACAGTTTGAGATCTGGGGAATTTGGAGGTCAAGTCAACAGCTTGATCTCTTTGTCATATTCCTGAATATTTTTTCCTCTGCGGTAGGGTGAATTACCTTCCTGAGAAAAGCCACTGCAATTAGGGAAATCGGTGTTGCCATGAAGGGATGTACTTGGTTTGCAGCAATGTTTAGTTGGGTGGTAAATAACATCCACATGAATGTGAAGACCACCATTTTCCCAGCAGAAAATTGCACTGAGCATCATGCAGCCTCTGCCATATTGCATCTATGCCCCAGGTAACCAAAATACATCCATAATTCCAAAAATATGCAACTCTGTCAGAAAGTCCACTTCAGTGTGTCGGAGCGGTGTCATCCCATAGGTGTGTACCGCTACCTTACATTGACATTGAGTCAATAGGAATCAATCCTACATGATGAGACACTGCGTCAGAGGAACAAGAAGCCAAAACACCTGTGTGATGTTTCAGGGACACTTCCCCTTTCTTCATTTCATTCTAAGGTAGCAGTATGCACCCATGTAAAATTATTTTTGTATATATATATATATATCTTCTGGATTGGATTGTATATTTTCAATCACAATCAATAATAATTACAATTGAAAGTATTGGTACGGTGTTTTATTTTATACAAAACCAAAACACATACACCTGGTTCTCCACATGGTGTAAAAAAGCATGAGTCCTCAGTTTAGGACACCTTTCTCCAGCTCTGATGCTCACTTGTGACAGTTTCAACAATGTACAGGGGTTATCATTGTCAGTCTGACTTGTTGGGGGCTACACAGCCCTATACAAACAAAACCTAGAATACAAAACAATGAGTAAATACCCTGCAGCAAGTAAATAGTAATAGTACATATAATGTTAATACTATTTTGATAAAAATAGTGTAAAAACCATCCCACCGCGACAAGGTGAACCCAATCAGGATGGTCCCTAACTAGTATCTCACCTTGCTATGTGCCAGCATTCTCTTTTGATCAAAATAATGTCAACTAAGTACCCTATGCTATTTACATGTACTGTTACTATTTATTTACTTACTGCAGGGTATTTGCTCATTGTTTTTATCCTATTATTATTTATTTATATAGCACCATTGATTCCATGGTGCTGTACATTTGGGGTTACATACCAAATACAGATATCACTTACAGTAAACAAGCTAACAATAATAGACTGGAACAGAGGGAAGAGGACCCTCCCTTGAGGGCTTACATTCTACAGGATGATGGGGAAGGAGACAGTAGGTTGAGGGGTTGCAGCAGCTCCAGTGATGGTGAGGCAGCAGCTCTGGTGGTGGTGATGTGGCAGCGGGGTCATTGCACGCTGTAAGCTTTCTTGAAGAGATGGGTTTTCAAGTTCCGTGTGAAGGATCCAAATGTGGAGGCTAATCGGACGTGTTGAGGCACAGAATTCCAGAGGATGAGGGATATTCGGGAGAAGTCTTGGAGGTGATTGGATGAGGAATGAATAAGTGTGGAGGAGAGAAGGAGGTCTTGGGAGGACCGGAGATTACGTGAGGGAAGATATTGGGATATTAGTTCAGAGATGTACGGTGGAGAAAGGTTATGGATGGCTTTGTAGGTCAGTGTTACTAGTTTGAACTGGATACGCTGGGCAATTGGAAGCCAGTGAAGAGATTTGCAGAGGGGAGAAGTGGAGGAATAGTGTCGGATGAATTAGTCGGGCAGCAGAGTTAAGAACGGACTGGAGAGGTGCCTAGTAGTGTTGAGCCACCCCCGTAGTGTTCGGGTTCGGTTCGGTTCGTCGAACACCGGGATGTTCGAGGAACTGTTCGTCGAACTGTTCGTCGAACACCTTAGAACACCGTCGAACACCGTTAAAACCAATGGCAGGCAAACAAAAACACATAGAAACACATAGAAAACACCTTCAAAGGTGTCCAAAAGCTGACAAACTGCTCAGAAGACGCTTTCTTTAAAAAAGCCGGCCGGCAATTCAGCAGCGGCATACACCGGTACCCGACAATTTAGACAAGAAGGAATAGAGCCTCACACATAGATTAGATAGATAGAAACATGTCAGTCACATATATATGAAGTACAGTGACAGTGTTGCTTACTGTACTTGTCATTTAGTGTAAAGGACTTATTAAAAAATATAATAGTGTTTTCATGCACTGTCTCTTTAAAAAAGCCGGCCGGCAATTCAGCATCTGTACCTGACAATTTATAACAGACAGAATAGAGTTTCACACATAGATTAGATAGATAGAAACATGTCAGTCACATATATATGAAGTACAGTGACAGTGTTGCTTACTGTACTTGTCATTTAGTGTAAAGGATTTATTAAAAAAAATAATAGTGTTTTCATGCACTGTCTCTTTAAAAAAGCCGGCCGGCAATTCAGCATCTGTACCCAACAATTTATAACAGACAGAATAGAGCTTCACACATAGATTAGATAGATAGAAACATGTCAGTCACATATATATGAAGTACAGTGATAGTGTTGGTTACTGTACTTGTCATTTAGTATTAAAATAAAGGATTTATTATTAAAAAAAATTGGCGTGGGGTTCCCCTTAATTTTAGTCTCTAGCGGAGGTTAAGCAGACAGCTGGGGCAGATGTTTGAAGCCTGGGAAGGGGGTAATACCCACGGAGCTTCCCAGGCTACTAATATCAGCCCCCAGCTGATTACATAGCCTTTACTAGCTATTAAAATGGGGGACCCCCCCAAAAAAATGACGTGGGGTCCCCCCTAATTTAATAGCTAGCAAAGGCTAGGCAGACAGCTGGGGGCTGATATTAATAGCCCAGGAAGGGAGCCATGAATATTGGCCCCCTCCCAGGCTAGAAACACCAGCCGTCAGCCGCCCCAGAAATGGCGCATTCATAGGATACGCCAATTCTGGCACTTAGCCTCGCTCTTCCACGCTGCCCTGGTGCGGTGGAAGGGGGTATTAGGGTTGGGGTTGATGTCAGCTTATAATTCCAGCTGACATCAAGCCCAGGTTAGTAATGGAGAGGCGTCTATAAGACACCCCCATTACTAACCCCATAGTCAAAGATAAAAGAAAACACAAACACCCAGAATAAAGTCCTTTAATTGAAATAAAGACACAATCCTTTATTGTTCTAAATTAAACCATACTTACCATCACGCCCATTCCAGCTGAAGCCAACGATCTCCTGCAATAAAAGAAAAATAATAAAGCAACATCATCCTTACCTTTCCATGGTTCCCACGACAGCTTCAGCTCTGCTACATCGAGATGACAGGCTGGACCGCAGCAGAACGCTGCCATCCAGCCTGTCATCCCGCAGACACTGAGAAGCGCAGGCATGCTTGCGCTCCTCAGTGTCTGACTGTGACGGCATCCAGATGAGCCGACAATGAACTCGGCTCACCTCATGTACGTCACTGACAGCGTGGGAGAATTCTCGCGCTGAGTGCAAGAGAATTTTCCCACGCTGTCAGTGACGTGCATGAGGCTGATATTTAAATTTGGCGCACAAATCGGTGATTGGTCGCGGGCAGCGTCCGCGACCAATTAGCACAGTAGTGTTTAACTTTGGCGGCAAGATCAGTGATTGGTCGCGGTCAAGACGGCGACCAATCACCGATTTGTGCGGCACATTTAAATAGCGGCCGCGACCAATTGGATGTCAGCGCCGCTCCCCGGTCCTCCCTTCACACCCTAGCCGCATGGATGTCAGCGGCGCTGCCTGTGCGGATACTTCCGCTCCGAGAACCCGGGACATGAGCGGGTACTCGCAGCAGAAGTATCTCGACCCGCAGCGCCGCTCCCCGGTCCTCCCTTCACACCCTAGCCGCTGATCTCCCCACAGTATCCGCATGGTGTTACAAAGGTCCGGACATTTGTGTTAAAAATCGCTGATTGGTCGCTGGCGCTGCCCGCGACCAATCACCGATTTGGGCGCCAAATTTAAATATCGGCCGCGACCAATCACCCATCTTGGCTCCACATTTAAACACCGCTGTACTGATTGGTCGCGGACGCTATTTAAATGTGGCGCCAAAATCGGTGATTGGTCGCGCCCAGCGTCGGCGACCAATCAGCTCAGCGGTGTTTAAATGTGGAGCCAAGTTCGGTGATTGGTTGCGGCCGATATTTCAATTTGGCGCCCAAATCGGTGATTGGTTGCTGGCAGCGCCAGCGACCAATCAGCGATTTTTAACACAAATGTCCGGACCTTTGTAACACCATGCGGATACTGTGGGGACATCAGCGGCTAGGGTGTCAAGGGAGGACCGGGGAGCTGCGCTGCGGGTCGGGATACTTCTGCTGCGACCAGTCGCTCATGTCCCGGGTTCTCGCAGCGGAAGTATCCAACCAGGCAGCGGCGCTCCCCGGTCCTCACCAATACGATTAGCTGATTGGTCGCGTGCGGAGAGCGCGACCAATCAGTGATCTTGGCGCTAAAGTTAAACACCGCTCTGCTGATTGGTCGCGGACGCTGCCCGCGACCAATCACCGATTTGGGCGCCACATTTAAATA
Source organism: Phyllobates terribilis (assembly GCF_046119375.1). Taxonomy (NCBI): domain Eukaryota; kingdom Metazoa; phylum Chordata; class Amphibia; order Anura; family Dendrobatidae; genus Phyllobates; species Phyllobates terribilis. Next base: position 84,668,404 of record NW_027362768.1, on the reverse strand, counting down.
GCGGTCGCGACCAATCAGCGAGCTTGGCGCCAAATTTAAACAACGCTCTGCTGATTGGTCGCGGACCCCAGACGCGTCCAATCAGTGAGATTGGCGCCAAATTTAAACAACGCTCTGCTGATTGGTCGCGGACTCCAGCCGCGACCAATCAGCGAGATTGGCACCAAATTTAAACCCCGCTCTGCTAATTGGTCGCGGATGCCGGCCGCGACTAATCAGCATTATTGGCGCCAAATTTAAACACCGCTCTGCTGATTGATCGCGGTCGCCTTCCGCGACCAATCAGCAGTATTGGCGCCAAATTTAAACCCTGCTCGGCTGATTGGTCATGGTTGCCGGCCACGACAAATCAGCAGTATTGGCGCCAAATTTAAACCCCGCTCTGCTGATTGGTCACAGTTGCCGGCCGCGACCAATTAGCGATTTTGGCGCCAAATTTAAACCCCGCTCTGCTGATTGGTCGCGACCGCCGGCCGCGACTAATCAACATTGTTGCCGCCAAATTTAAACACCGCTCTGCTGAATGGTCGCGGTCGTGACCAATCACCATTATTGGCGCCAAATTTAAACACCGCTTTGCTGATTGGTTGCCGTCGCAACCAATCAGCATTATTGACGCAAAATGTAAACACGGCTTTGCTGACTGGTCGCGACCGCGACCAATCAGCATTATTGGCGCAAAATTTAAACCCCGCTCTGCTGATTAGTCGTGACCGCCGGCCGTGACCAATCAGCGATATAGTCGCCAAATTTCAACACCGCTTTGCTGATTGGTCGCGGTTGCTGGCCGCGACCAGTCAGCGATTTTGGCGCCAAATTTAAACACCGCTCTGCTGATTGCGTCGGGTCTGGCGCATACATATTCTAGAATACCCGATGCGTTAGAATCGGGCCACCATCTAGTTTCATGAAATAATTTAAAAAAAAATTGACGTGGGGCTTCGCCCTATATTTGTGTCCAGCCAGGTACAGCAGGCAGGAACGGGCTGCCCCCAACCACCAGCTGCCTATTTGTACCTGGCCGGACACAACAATATAGGGAAGCCCTTTTTTTCTTAATTATTTCATGAATTTCATGAAATAATTTCAAAAAAAAATACGTGGGGCTTCGCCCTATTTTTGTGTCCAGCCAGGTACAACTAGGCAGCTGGGGGCTGGAATCTGCAGCGCAGGGAGGCCCAAGCTTTCTGGGTCCCCCCCGCTGCAAAATGCAGTCCGCAGCCACCCCGGAAAATGGCGCATTCATAGAAGCGCCATCTTCTGGCGCTGTACCCAACTCATCAAGGGCCCTGGTGCGGTGGCTCACTGGGTAATAAAGGGGTTAGGGCCAGCTTGGCATTATCAGCTGGCCCTAAGCCCGAAATTCATGGGGTCACGCCAATATTAGACATGACCGCCATGAATTTCTAGTAAAGTATTTAAAAAAAACACAAACACCCAGAAAAAAGTCCTTTAATTGAAATAAACACACAATTCTTTATTGTTCTAAATTAAACCATACTTACCGTCACGCCCATTCCAGCTGAAGCCAATGTCTTCTGCAATAAAAGTAAAATAATTAAGCAACCTCATCCTTACCTTTCCATGGTTCCCACGACAACTTCAGCTCTGCTACATCGAGATGACAGGCTGGACCGCAGCAGAACGCTGCCATCCAGCCTGTCATCCCGCAGACACTGAGAAGCGCAGGCTTGCTTGCGCTCTGCAGTGTCTGGCTGTGACGGCATAAAGATGAGACGAGTTCATGTCCAATGAACTCGGCGCACCTCATGCACGTCACTGACAGCGTGGGAGAATTCTCCTGCACTCAGCACTTCAGCGTGAGAATTCTCCCACGCTGTCAGTGAAGTGCATGAGGTGAGCTCATTCATGTCCAATGAACTCAGCTGACCTCATGTACGTCACTGACAGCGTGGGAGAATTCTCACGCTGAAGTGCTGAGTGCAGGAGAATTCTCCCACGCTGTCAGTGACGTGCATGAGGTGCGCCGAGTTCATTGGACATGAACTCGGCTCATCTGGATGCCGTCACAGCCAGACACTGCAGAGCGCAAGCATGCCTGCGCTTCTCAGTGTCTGCGGGATGACAGGCTGGATGGCAGCGTTCTGCTGCGGTCCAGCCTGTCATCTCGATGTAGCAGAGCTGAAGCTGTCGTGGGAACCATGGAAAGGTAAGGATGAGGTTGCTTTATTATTTTTCTTTTATTGCAGGAGATCGTTGGCTTCAGCTGGAATGGGCGTGACGGTAAGTATGGTTTAATTTAGAACAATAAAGGATTGTGTCTTTATTTCAATTAAAGGACTTTATTCTGGGTGTTTGTGTTTTTTTTAACTTTGACTATGGGGTTAGTAATGGGGGTGTCTTATAGACGCCTCTCCATTACTAACCTGGGCTTGATGTCAGCTGGCATTATAAGCTGACATCAACCCCAACCCTATTACCCCCTGCCACCGCACCAGGGCAGCGTGGAAGAGCGAGACTAAGTGCCAGAATTGGCGCATCCTATGAATGCGCCATTTCTGGGGCGGCTGACGGCTGGTGTTTCTAGCCTGGGAGGGGGCCAATATTCATGGCTCCCTTCCTGGGCTATTAATATCAGCCCCCAGCTGTCTGCCTAGCCTTTGCTAGCTATTAAATTAGTGGGGACCCCACGTCATTTTTTTGGGGGGGTCCCCCATTTTAATAGCTAGTAAAGGCTATGTATTCAGCTGGGGGCTGATATTAGTAGCCTGGGAAGCTTCGTGGGTATTACCCCCTTCCCAGGCTTCAAATATCTGCCCCAGCCGTCTGCTTAACCTCCGCTAGAACCTAAAATTAAGGGGAACCCCACGCCAATTTTTTTAATAATAAATCCTTTATTTTAATACTAAATGACAAGTACAGTAACCAACACTATCACTGTACTTCATATATATGTGACTGACATGTTTCTATCTATCTAATCTATGTGTGATTCTCTATTCCTTCTATTCTAAATTGTTGGGTACAGATGCTGAATTGCCGGCCGGCTTTTTTAAAGAGACGGTGCATGAAAACACTATTATTTTTTTAAAAAAATCCTTTACACTAAATGACAAGTACAGTAATCAACACTGTCACTGTACTTCATATATATGTGACTGACATGTTTCTATCTATCTAATCTATGTGTGAAGCTCTATTCTGTCTGTTATAAATTGTCGGGTACCCTGCTGAATTGCCGGCCGGCTTTTTTAAAGAGACGGTGCATGAAAACACTATTATTTTTTTAAAAAAATCCTTTACACTAAATGACAAGTACAGTAATCAACACTGTCACTGTACTTCATATATATGTGACTGACATGTTTCTATCTATCTAATCTATGTGTGAAGCTCTATTCTGTCTGTTATAAATTGTCGGGTACCCTGCTGAATTGCCGGCCGGCTTTTTTAAAGAGACAGTGCATGAAAACACTATTATTTTTTTTGATAAATCCTTTACGCTAAAAGTACAGTAAGCAGCACTTTCACTGTACTTCGTATATATGTGGCTGACATGTTTATATCTATCTAATCTATGTGTGAAGCTCTATTCTTTCGGTTCTAAATTGTCGGGTACCGGTGTATGCCGCTGCTGAATTGCCGGCTTTTCATGTTTCACTGTTGGCACTGTTCCCATCGATTTGGGCAATCACTGTAATGCCACAACCACCATGGCTGTGGCATTACAGTGAGTGGCAGACAATCCCTGCATGATTGGTGCTCTAAATAGCGCCAGACATGCAGGACACGCTTTTGGTGCACGAACAGTTATCGAACATAACCTCGAACAGCCGAATTTTTTGCAAATCGTTCGGGTTCGTCGAACAACTCGAACACCGCCCAAAACAGCTCGAATTTGAGATTGGCGAACAGTTCTAGTCGAACACCGCTCATCTCTAGTGCCTAGGTTTTGTTTGTTAATGGCTACAGTGTGAATATGAACCAGCACATTGCACTTATACCAAAGGGTGCGTTGGCCCATTTTTTTGCTTTGCTTTAGTTCCTTGTACTCTGTAATTATGGAGCGTGTCACTCCTTTGGGTTGTGCACCTTGTCTATTTAGCTTTCCATAGGCAGGTGTGAAACAGTCAGATCAATGTCCTACTTTGCCCCCATCTATTTTAGTGCCTGCTGACACAGAGTGATGTCACATAAAGTTAGGGACCATCCTGATTGGGTACACTGTGTCGCGGTGGGATGGCTTTTGTGCTCTTTTGATCAACACAGCGCCAGCTAAGTACCCTATGTTATTTACATGTACTATTACTGGTTGGTTAATTACTGTAGGGTATTTGCTCGTAGTTTTCATTCTAGGTTTTGTTTGTTAATGGCCACAGTGTGAATGTGCATTTATACATGGCTATTGTACCTACATACATTTAATAGCCTTACACAAGTATGAGCAAGACCCCGCAAGACATTCTGTTCTGGAGATGCTCTGTTGTGTAGCCAGCACAAATGTGCTTTGTCAATGTCTATCAGATCCTTATGCTTGCCTATTGTCTATGCTACAAACTTCAAGAACTAACTAAATATATTCTACTTCCTCGGCAAACATGATTTTCAGAATATAAATTATGTTCTTCACTTCATCTTTCAGTTTTTAACAATCTGGCTTTCATGATGTATAAATATGCATAATGTGCACATGTATGTGCAGTGTCGGACCGGGGTGCAAAGGTTCTCCGGTATCACTGACTCTGGGGGTCCACTGTTCAGCTACATGTACATTTTGCATTAGCCTCTTTCACAAATGTCCATATGCTTTTTGATAATAATAATAAACTAGGTAGTTTACAACCTGCAAAAAAAACACCAGGAGTAAAGCAGCCAAAAATATAAGTCAGTAACATTTATTAAGGACACATTACACAGTAAAGTATACATAAGACATGATTAAAAGGAGATGTTAAAACAGAGGTTGACATTACAAAGGGTACCAGTATTAAAGAATCATAATTGCCATGACCCACTTTACATAGGTAAGAACTATGTCTCACAATCAATGTGCAGATATCATATATAGACAGTGAAATAATATCACTCAATTGATAGACCAGCATTGGACATGAAAAATTAAGGTGGATTAGATAATATATAAAAAATAAAATATATGAGTGAATTCTCACATCACAATATATTGTTCAACCCAAGGTTAACCACAATAAAGATAACCCTATATTGATTCAAGGGAGGGCAGGATATTTTATCCTAATAGGATGTGGAACAAGTCCTACAACTAAGAGGGTTAGAAATTAGAAGACCAGGGATGTGAGTCCAAGTACACTGCTCAAAAAAATAAAGGGGACACTCACACAACACATCCTAGATCTGAATGAATGAAATATTCTCATTGAATACTTTGTTCTGTACAAAGTTGAATGTGCTGACAACAAAATCACACAAAAATCATCAATGGAAATCAAATTTATTAACCAATGGAGGCCTGGATTTGGAGTCACCCCCAAAATTAAAGTGGAAAAACACATTACAGGCTGATCCAACTTTGATGTAATGTCCTTAAAACAAGTCAAAATGAGGCTCAGTATTGTGTGTGGCCTCCACATGCCTGTATGAACTCTCTAGAATGCCTTGGCATGCTCCTGATGAGGTTGCGGATGGTCTCCTGTGGGATCTCCTCCCAGACCTGGACTAAAGCATCCGCCAACTCCTGGACAGTCTGTGGTGCAACGTGATGTTGGTGGATGGAGCGAGACATGATGTCCCAGATGTGCTCAATCAGATTCAGGTCTGGGGAACGGGGGGGCCAGTCCATAGCTTCAATGCCTTCATCTTGCAGGAACTGCTGACACACTCCAGCCACATGAGGTCTGGCATTGTCCTGCATTAGGAGGGACCCAGGGCCAACCACACCAGCATATGGTCTCACAAGGGGTATGAAGATCTCATCTCAGTACCTAATGGCAGTCAGGCTACCTCTAGCGAGCACATGGAGGGCTGTGCGGCAATCCAAAGAAATGCCACCCCACACCATTACTGACCCACTGCCAAACCGGTCATGCTGAAGGATGTTGCAGGCAGCAGATCGCTCTCCACAGCTTCTCCAGACTCTGTAACGTCTGTCACATGTGCTCAGTGTGAACCTGCTTTCATCTGTGAATCTCACAGGGCGCCAGTGGCGACTTTGCCAATCCTGGTGTTCTGTGGCAAATGCCAAGCGTCCTGCATGGTGTTGGGCTGTGAGCACAACCCCCATCTGTGGACGTCGGGCCCTCATACCACCCTCATGGAGTCGGTTTCTAACCATTTGTGCAGACACATGCACATTTGTGGCCTGCTGTAGGTCATTTTGCAGGGCTCTGGCAGTGCTCCTCCTGTTCCTCCTTGCACAAAGGTGGAGGTAGCGGTCCTGCTGCTGGGTTGTTGCCCTCCTATGGCCCCCTCCACGTCTCCTGGTGTACTGGCCTGTCTCCTTGTAGCGCCTCCAGCCTCTGGACACTACGCTGACAGACACAGCAAACCTTCTTGCCACAGCTCGCATTGATGTACCATCATGGATAAGCTGCACTGCCTGAGCAACTTCTGTGGGTTGTAGACATCATGTCTAGCTCCAACAAAGTATTCAATGAGAATATTTCATTCATTCAGATCTAGGATGTGTTATTTGAGTGTTCCCTTTATTTTTTTGAGCAGTGTATATATATATATATATACAGTACAGACCAAAAGTTTGGACACACCTTCTCATTTAAAGATTTTTCTGTATTTTCATGACTTTGAAAATTGTACATTCACACTGAAGGCATCAAAACTATGAATTAACACATGTGGAATTATATACTTAACAAAAAGTGTGAAACAACTGAAAATATGTCTTATATTCTAGGTTCTTCAAAGTAGCCACCTTTTGCTTTGATGACTGCTTTGCACACTCTTGGCATTCTCTTGATGAGCTTCAAGAGGTAGTCACCGGAAATGGTTTTCACTTCACAAGTGTGCCCTGTCAGGTTTAATAAGTGGGATTTCTTGCCAGAGTGAAGATTTTTGGTCTGTACTGTATATATGTATATACTGTATATATACATATATATATATACACAGTCACCGAAAATGGTCTTCCAACAATCTTGAAGGAGTTCCCAGAGATGCTTAGCACTTGTTAGCCCTTTTGCTTTCACTCTGCGGTCCAGCTCACCCCAAACCATCTCGATTGGGTTCAGGTCTGGTGACTGTGGAGGCCAGGTCATCTGGCTTAGCACCCCATCACTCTCCTTCTTGGTCAAATAGCCCTTACACAGCTTGGAGGTGTGTTTGGGGTCATTGTCCTGTTGAAAAATAAATGATGGCCCAACTAAACGCAAACCGGATGAAATAGCATGCTGCTGCAAGATGCTGTGGTAGCCATGCTGGTTCAGTATGCCTTCAATTTTGAATAAATTCCCAACAGTGTCACCAGCAAAGCACCATCACACCTCCTCCTCCATGCTTCACGGTGGGAACCAGGCATGTAGAGTCCATCCGTTCACCTTTTCTGTGTCGCACAAAGACACGGTGGTTGGAACCAAAGATCTCAAATTTGGACTCATCAGACCAAAGCACAGATTTCCACTGATCTAATGTCCATTCCTTGTGTTCTTTAGCCCAAACAAGTCTCTTCTGCTTGTTGCCTGTCCTTAGCAGTGGTTTCCTAGCAGCTATTTTACCATGAAGGCCTGCTGCACAAAGTCTCCTCTTAACAGTTGTTGTAGAGATGTGTCTGCTGCTAGAACTCTGTGTGGCATTGACCTGGTCTCTAATCTGAGCTGCTGTTAACCTGCGATTTCTGAGGCTGGTGACTCGGATAAACTTATCCTCAGAAGCAGAGGTGACTCTTGGTCTTCCTTTCCTGGGGCGGTCCTCATGTGAGCCAGTTTCTTTGTAGCGCTTGATGGTTTTTGCAACTGCACTTGGGGACACTTTCAAACTTTTCCCAATTTTTCGCACTGGCTGACCTTCATTTCTTAAAGTAATGATGGCCACTTGTTTTTCTTTACTTAGTTACTTTTTTCTTGCCATAATACAAATTCTAACAGTCTATTCAGTAGGACTATCAGCTGTGTATCTGACGCGCCCCCTGGTCCAGTGTTGTTGGGGATACCCGGAGCCGGATCAGATGGGGGTTGTAGTCTCCGAGTGGCTGTGACCCGGTCCGTGCCCAGGGTGTCAAGCTCAGTGTGTGGCAGTCCTTATGATGTTACTAGATGTTCTTTTGTGTCGACTACGCCACCCGTTGATTTGCGGTCAATACGGCCGCCGCTGCAGCAGGGTCCGCTGAGGCTGGTGATGTATGTGCAGCTCGGGTAGTATAACCCCCAACGGGAGGGGTATAGCCTCAGGGGGTCAGTTGCAGAGGATGGGGGTTGTGATGGTGCAGCGAGGATTGAAATGAGACTCAGAGTCGGGCTGTGCAGTTCAGGGTTTGTTTACTTACTGCAGTTGTTCTGGTCACTCCGGCCTTAAGTGACCACCCGAGCCGTGCTGCGTCCACCAGGTCCTGGACTCAGCCAACCCCCAGGTGATTCTGGAGCGTGGTCCTGAGCTCCCTTTCTGTCCTGTCCTCTTCTCTGGCCTTCCCCACCAGGGATCCACCTATGTCCGGCTCCCTCGGGCCTCTTGGTGGTAAACCCTTATCTCTGGGTTCCCTGACCCTATTCCTGGTCTGCCTTCCGGGTGGATTTAGTGGGTGATCGTGGCAGATCGGTCCTGCCCACGACCTCCGGTTCCTGGCTAAGGTGTGCTGTAGCCTCTGCCAGCTTGGGATCCGGTACCCTGTTGCCAACTCTTCACCCTCTGGTCTAATTTGGGCTCTTGGAGTTCCTTCTTTCTCCCCCTCTGGGTCCTTCTTTCTCCTCTCTCTCTCTGGGCCTTGGAGCTGCTCTTCTCCTCTGCTCTGCTTCTCTGACTCAACTCTGACAGACTGACCTCACTCTGCAAAAGACCCTGTCCTAAGATGGTGCCCACCTTATATACTCCCTCTATGTGTGAGCTCAGGTGACCAGCACCCAGTGAGCTCCTAGCACTACCCAGACTGCTCCCCCTATCTGCCCCTACACTACTGGGATGTTCCACCCCCTTCCCACTCCAGCCAGGAACAGACACTGTCGTACCTGCACATTTCTCTAGTGGGAGTACCATCGGTCTGTTCCTCGGAAATGGGATGTGTGTAGTGCATGCAGCCTACTGAGCTCAGTTCCACACTCCATCCTTACCCGGGAGTGGAATACCACACCTCTGGCTTGAGGTGTAATACCCCTGTAGCAGCCGAATCCTCAGGGTGCTACATTCCCCCCTGGTAAACCACAGCACGTCCTCGGGCTGTAAGATATAAACATCCACAAACATACATTTTTTTTTTTTTCAAAACATAAACATATAAAACATCATATATTATCAGCATAAACTTTTCATATAAAACTTATCATAAATAACACTCTTGTTCCTCCGGCCACGGTGCAACTTGTGACCGGGTAAATTGCGACAGTCTCTTGAAGAAACACGGTTTCCTATAAAACCGGTAGGGGGCGCCTTAGGAAGCGCAACTATATACAAGGGAATATGGCCGCTCTCAGTCCTCGGCCAGGTATTAGGAACTAGGGACACGCGGGCATCAGTTCAATTGGCTGGTCCCAACGGGGACTATATTTTAACTAGAACAGTTCTTATACCCTGACGGGAAACTATGTACAGTCTCTCTCTACCGTACTTCAACGACGGCGTCCTCCTGCTCCTTCTTTAGATTCTTCAGACCCGTCCGGATCCTCTTGCTCCTCCTCACACCGCAGCTCCTCCTCCGTCAGGCGATGCACATGGAGGGCGTAGGGTCCTTTGGCACACTTGTGCCGGGTGAAGGTGACCTCGTCCCCTACATACAGGTCACGACCTCTGTGTCCCTCCGGCAGATGGCTTTCTACGTCTCTGCGAGTTACAAAGACGTCGCCGGGGGTCTGATGGTCTTTGATAAAGCCCCATCCGTGCTGCATGTTGAATTTTATCACAGTCCCGGTGGAAGGGGGACCATGAGCTGCACGGGGATTCCTCCTGGTCCGGCTCTTCTGCTCCGCGCTCCTTATCTGCGCTTGTTGTTCCCGGACCCGCCTCTCTCTCCGCTCCCTCTCGAAGACCTCGAGCTGCTGCCGGCAGCACTCTGCACGTTCTGCTGCGGCCGCCCGAGTCTCCTGAGTGAACCCCATGAGGTCTTCTCCGGTGGGGTCCCACTTGAACTGTGCCTCCTCCAGCGGGGGCGAGGTCCTCTTTACGGGCTTCGGAGCCGGAATCAGGGGCTCGCACATGGGCCTTGCTCTCTGGAGTTCCAGCTGAATGTACTCCTGGGGCCATATGAAGGGCTGCCCATCCGGGCACGTATGCTGGGCAAATAGATTTTCACCCAGGTGCGGCACTCTAGAGGTTGAGGGCGCGTTGATGGTAGCTGCGCCCGGGTCGACCAGGCCTTGCGACCAGGCTTGGGGCACCTTAAAGGCAAAGGGCACCATAAGAACGGCGGCGCCCTGGGTTACTCGGCCCTGCGACCAGGCCGGTGGCTCCGCGGAGGTAGGGGGCGCTGTTGGAATTGCGATGCCCGGGTGTACTAGGCCTTGCGACCAGGCCGGTGGTATTTCCTGCTTGGCCACGCTCGAGGTCGAGGCGTGTGACGTCACAGGGGTCGCGGCCGCGGTTTCCGGTTGAGGCCTAGTCGGCGGCGGTGACGATGCAGCGACGGGCACGGCAGGGGGAATTTCGGGCTCTGCGACGGGGAGCTGGGGCAGGCACGCGGTTTCCCGGCTCGGGGTAGAGACGTCCCCTTTACCTGCCTCCGTCCGTTCAGCTCCCTTCTCAGCGCCGTCTCCTGCCTTCATTCCTCCTGCGCCATCCTCAGAGGCGGTCTGTCTCCTCGTCTCGGGTGGCGTGCTCCGCTGACGGGTTTCGGTCCGCTGGGCCATCTCTCGGCTCCACTCCGCCAACGTCTCCCGCTGCACCCGGGCCATCCTCCGTGCGAGGCCCTCCAGCGCGGTCTGTGCACACTCCCGGTCTCGGGGGAGCTGTGCTAGGATCTCCAGCAGGCCTTCTGGAGTGGCGACCTGCAACAGGCTCCTGACCACTGGGTCGGTGCTGCCTGACTCTCCCTCCATCTCCGGGTAGGCTCTCTCTGGACTCTCTTCCAGACGTCTTGTCTCCGGGTGCGCTCTCTCCAGACTCCTCCAAGCTGCTCCCATCTTCTCTGTTTTGTTCTGTATACGCCCATACTGAGGGCGGTCCTGGGGCAACTTGGTGATTGTCAGTTCCAGGGGCAGACCCCCCACGCTGATGGACATCTCATTCATTGCAGTCTCTGCTGGTGGGGGCGGTCTTCGTTTTTGGCGCCACTCTTGGTCCTTGCCCACGATGGGAGGTCGTCTCTTACCACCCTCTGGCACGCCCATAATGGCGTCCGCTCTGCCAGGGCGGGAAACTGTCCAAGATGGCGGGAATCGCCTCCCAGTGGCGGGAAACTCTGTGGATGGCGGGAAAAAGCTGCAGATAGCGGGCAAATGGCGGGAAACGATCCGAGATGGCGTCCGATGGCGGGGACCCTCCGGAATTGGCGGGAGACTTCTTTTTACGGTAAATATGAACTTTTCTTCAGGCACGCAGTACCCGGTGGTTGCGGGCACGTTATCCTGCCGACTACGCCAAAGTTGACGCGCCCCCTGGTCCAGTGTTGTTGGGGATACCCGGAGCCGGATCAGATGGGGGTTGTAGTCTCCGAGTGGCTGTGACCCGGTCCGTGCCCAGGGTGTCAAGCTCAGTGTGTGGCAGTCCTTATGATGTTACTAGATGTTCTTTTGTGTCGACTACGCCACCCGTTGATTTGCGGTCAATACGGCCGCCGCTGCAGCAGGGTCCGCTGAGGCTGGTGATGTATGTGCAGCTCGGGTAGTATAACCCCCAACGGGAGGGGTATAGCCTCAGGGGGTCAGTTGCAGAGGATGGGGGTTGTGATGGTGCAGCGAGGATTGAAATGAGACTCAGAGTCGGGCTGTGCAGTTCAGGGTTTGTTTACTTACTGCAGTTGTTCTGGTCACTCCGGCCTTAAGTGACCACCCGAGCCGTGCTGCGTCCACCAGGTCCTGGACTCAGCCAACCCCCAGGTGATTCTGGAGCGTGGTCCTGAGCTCCCTTTCTGTCCTGTCCTCTTCTCTGGCCTTCCCCACCAGGGATCCACCTATGTCCGGCTCCCTCGGGCCTCTTGGTGGTAAACCCTTATCTCTGGGTTCCCTGACCCTATTCCTGGTCTGCCTTCCGGGTGGATTTAGTGGGTGATCGTGGCAGATCGGTCCTGCCCACGACCTCCGGTTCCTGGCTAAGGTGTGCTGTAGCCTCTGCCAGCTTGGGATCCGGTACCCTGTTGCCAACTCTTCACCCTCTGGTCTAATTTGGGCTCTTGGAGTTCCTTCTTTCTCCCCCTCTGGGTCCTTCTTTCTCCTCTCTCTCTCTGGGCCTTGGAGCTGCTCTTCTCCTCTGCTCTGCTTCTCTGACTCAACTCTGACAGACTGACCTCACTCTGCAAAAGACCCTGTCCTAAGATGGTGCCCACCTTATATACTCCCTCTATGTGTGAGCTCAGGTGACCAGCACCCAGTGAGCTCCTAGCACTACCCAGACTGCTCCCCCTATCTGCCCCTACACTACTGGGATGTTCCACCCCCCTCCCACTCCAGCCAGGAACAGACACTGTCGTACCTGCACATTTCTCTAGTGGGAGTACCATCGGTCTGTTCCTCGGAAATGGGATGTGTGTAGTGCATGCAGCCTACTGAGCTCAGTTCCACACTCCATCCTTACCCGGGAGTGGAATACCACACCTCTGGCTTGAGGTGTAATACCCCTGTAGCAGCCAAATCCTCAGGGTGCTACATATCCACCAGACTTCTGCACAACACAACTGATGGTCCCAACCCATTTATAAGGCAAGAAATCCCACTTATTAAACCTGACAGGGCACACCTGTGAAGTGAAAACCATTTCCGGTGACTACCTCTTGAAGCTCATCAAGAGAATGCCAAGAGTGTGCAAAGCAGTCATCAAAGCAAAAGGTGGCTACTTAGAAGAACTCAGAATATAAGACATATTTTCAGTTGTTTCACACTTTTTTGTTATGTATATAATTCCACATGTGTTAATTCATAGTTTTGATGCCTTCAGTGTGAATGTACAATTTTCATAGTCATGAAAATACAGAAAAATCTTTAAATGAGAAGGTGTGTCCAAACTTTTGGTCTGTACTGTGTGTGTAGGAATCAACTTATATGTCAAAAAAACTATGTAAGCTTGTGGCTTACATTGAATTACATCGGTCTGAACCACAACTGTGCACTTTTTTTATTCTTTAAAGTTTTATTTGCTTTCTATTCTTTTCTCAACTATCCTTTAATGGCACAGAAAGGAAAAACAAATAATTTAGACATAGTCAAATGTACTGCTATATAAATAAATTTCCTATAGGTACAAAGGAGAAAAAAATATAAATGTCTTTCACGCAAAAAAAACAGTTAACTACGTCTTCTACGCTCGTCCGAAAAAAAATACTATGCGACGTAAATCTGACAAAATGTAGTCAAAGAAAAAATTTTTTTTACTACGTCTTGCCCATTTTAGTGTATAGACATGCTACCATATACATCTGAATACATTTTTTTGCAATACAGGCATATAGATCCAGCAGAATGTACTGTACCAATGTGAACCTAGACTGATACTTATGTGTATAAAGTGTACACAACATCTGCATAACACTGAGGTCTCAGCTTCTCATCCCATAGGATATGCCCTTTTGTTAAAGTAGCTTTAAATAACAAAGTAAGTAAACCTTAGAGGACAGTAATACCCTACGAACTCTCTCTGGTTGTGACCTGCAGCCGGAGACTCAGGATCTGGACATTTTGTTTTATATGTAAGAGACAATCCGGAACATCCCCAAAGGGTTTCCCCTCCTATTCTTCCCTGTAAAGTATGTTCAATTATCATATTTATCATTGCTGCATTTCCCCGCGGAGAATAAAGGTTCAAAATGTAAGAACAGAATTCAGTATGCAAAATGAGGTCAGATTTCACAAAATAAACAACTCTTTCAAGATAAAAAATTACACATATGGATGGAAAATAGAAGATAGCGCTGCTCATTTTTGTGTCTGATGATCAAAAAGGTTGAGTGTGTCACATTGGTTCATACTTTTTGATGCATATTGGTAATAAATTTGCCTAAAATGACATTATGACAGTGAGAAATCTACGCCAGTAGATTTTCCTTGTGAAGCTAAAAAGTATGAAACCAGAGAACTAGAGATAAATGAAGGAAAGGGTGACAAGACTAGCTAGTCTAGTGGCTGTTCGTGACAAACAGTCGTCTGCTTGATGATATCTAGCCAATAGTTTCATTGTTATTAATTAAAAAGATTCCTGTGCTGCTTCTGTATGATGAAATCCATTATAATGTTGGCAAAAAAACCTGCCTGAACACGCATGCCGGGCTAAACAGTGCACAGATGAAAACAAGCTGCACCACATCCAAAACATGTGAGCTGATTCTTACAGTTGACATGTGCCCGCAACAGCCGCGGGTGCCACCCAGCGGCATTTAACATCACCGCGCCAAAAGCGCTTCACTTACCCCGCCCATCGGTGACCCCATCACATGATTGCGGGTCACCGATGCGTGGGCATGACAACCCTGGGTCTGCAGCAGACTCCAGTGATTGTCATGAGCTGGTCGCTATGACCGCCACCTAATGGTCGGCGCTCATAGCACAGGACCATTTCTGCTACACAGAGGTGATCTGCTGATCATCTCTATGTAGCAGAGGCGATCAGACAAGTGCTGCTTGTAGTCTCCTATGGAGACTATAGAAGCAAGCAAAAAGTGAAAAAAAATGTTTTTAAAAAAATTAAAAAATATATAAAAGTTTAAATCACCCCCCTTTGCCCCATTCAAAATAAAATAATAATAATAAAAAAAAACACACATACACATATTTGGTATTGCCGCGTTCAGAATCACCTGATCTATCAATATAAAAAAAGAATTAATCCGATCGGTAAACGGCATAACGATAAAAAAAATCTAAACGCCAGAATTATGGTTTTTGGTCGCCACAACATTGCAATAAAATGCAATAACGGGCGATCAAAACATCGTATCTACCCCAAAATGGTATCAATAAAAATGTCAGCTCGGTGCGCAAAAAATAAGCCCTCACCCGGCCCCAGATACCGAAAAATGGAGATGGCACCATTTTTTTTTTTTTTTAAGCAAACTTTGTAATTTTTTTTCACCACTTAAATAAAAAAGAACCTATACATGTTTGGTGTCTACGAACTCATAATGACATGGAGAATAATAATGGCAGGTCAGTTTTAGCATTCAGTGAACGTGGTAAAAAAAAAAAAAAAAACATCTGTGGTATTGCACTTTTTTTTGCAATTTCACCGCATTTGGAATTTTTTTCCCGTTTTCCCGTACATTATATGGTAAAACTAGTAATGGCGTTGAAAATTACAACTCATCCCGCAAAAAATAAGCCCTCACATGGCCATATTGACCAAAAAATAAAAACGCTATGGCTCTGGGAACAAGGGGAGCAAAAAACGAAAATGCAAAAACGGAAAATCCCAGGGTTGCGAAGGAGTTAACATCCTCTCCTCCATCAAGATAGAATGGCAGCATGTAATTCAAGGTTCAGCAAATTTTACATTATTGTGTGATGCACCCCACCACTCCCTTGACGAGGTTGATCAGGATACATTTTTTTTCCCCGTAGGCTAGAAAATGTAGAAAATAAAAAAACATACAATACTCGCTATGTCCAATCTGTCAAAATACTACATTAAGGAAGCACTCTCATCCAAATTTTTATCCTCTGGTGTAATTCACTCCACCATAGTGGTGTAAATTATGATGAATTTGCAACTTTGATGGAGCTTTTTGGGACTGGCGCAAAAGAGACAAAAAGTCACAACATTTTTGCAGATGGCTTTTTAAGACAGAATTGTTGCAGATGATGAACAGAGGGAAAAGTATCAAACTACTCTACCTAAAAATAAAAGGTTTACATCTGCCAGATTGATGTAGTGCTACAGATTGATAAATTGGTTCTGTTCTGAAGCGCTAGATTAGCTGTGTGGATAAATTTAGTCCTCTAATGAGTTACAGACTTGGGTTATGCAATAGTGAAATGAAAGTCATTTTAGAAATTGTCTAAAAGAAAACAGGAAAAGTTCAAAGTAACTCAAAAGGAAGAGGTGCAAACAGATGGTATACAGTGCTTTGATCTAACTTCTTTCACTATTGCATTGTACAAAAAAGATACAATGATCTCACATAACATACCATCCTCAGAGATAAACTAAGATGGCATGTAAAAGTTTGGACAACCCTGGTCAAAATTACTGCTATTGTGAACAGTTAAGCAAGTTAAAGATGAAATGATCTCTAAAACGCCTAAAGTTAAAGATGACTCTTTTCTCTTGTATTTTAGACAAAAAAGTATTTATATATATATATATATATATATATATATATATATATATATATATATATACACACACGCACACAGGGGCATCTCACTAAATTAGAATATCATTAAAAAGTTAATTTATTTAAGTTCTTCAATACAAAAAGTGAAACTCGTATATTATATAGAGTCATTACAAACCGAGTGATCTATTCAAGTGTTTATTTCTGGTAATGCTGATGATTATGGCTTACAGCCAATGAAAACACAAAAGTCATTATCTCAGTAAATTAGAATACTTTATAACAACAGCTTGAAAAATTATTTTAAAATCTGAAATGTTGGCCTACTGAAATGTATGTTCAGTAAATGCACTCAATACTTGGTCGGGGCGCCTTTTGCATCAGTTACTACATCAATGTGGCGTGGCATGGAGGCGATCAGCCTGTGGCACTGCTGAGGTGTTATGGAAGCCCAGGTTGCTTTGATAGCAGCCTTCAGCTCGTCTGCATTGTTGGGTCTGGTGTCTCTCATCTTCCTCTTGACAATACCCCATATATTCTCTATGAGGTTAAGGTCAGGCGAGTTTGCTGGCCAATCAAGCACAGTGATACTGTTGTTTGTAAACCAGGTATTGGTACTTTTGGTCATGTGGACAGGGGCCAAGTCCTGCTGGAGAATGAAATTTCCATCTCCAAAAAGCTTGTCGGCAGAGGGAAGCATGAAGTTCTCTAAAAATTCCTGGTAGAGGGCTACGCTGACTTTGGTCTTGATAAAACACAGTGGACCTACACATGTTCTGCGAGATTCCTGGGGCGTCTTGCATGCACTGCTATTTTAAGGTCTAGCTACAGATTTTCAATGATGTTTAGATCAGGGGACTGTGAGGACCATTGTAAAACCTTCAGCTTGCACCTTTTGAGGTAGTCTATTGTAGATTCTGATGCATGTTTAGGATCATTATTAGTGTTGAGCGAGTATGTTCTATTAACCCTTTTGCTGAGTATACTCGGGCCGAGCTCCGAGTATTTACAGCTGCTCGGTGATAAGGTTAAATCGCTCCCTTGTGCATGATTTGCGACTGTTTGACAGTTTTATTACATGTGAGGAATGTCTATTTCTTACACATTCCTCCCATGTAATAAAGCTGTCAAACAGTTGCAAATCATGCACACGGGAGCGATTCAACCTTATCACCGAGCACCTGTAAATACTCGGAGCTCGTCCTGACCATACTCGGACAGAACATACTCGCTCAACCCTACTCATTATCCATTTGTAGAAGCCATCCTCTTTTCAACTTCAGCTTTTTTACAGATGGTGTTATGTTTGCATCAATAATTTTTTGAAATTTCATTGAATCCATTCTTCCCTCTACCTGTGAAATGTTCCCCGTGTCATTGGCTGCAACAGAACCCCAAAGTATGATTGGCCCACCCTAATGCTTAATGGTTGGTGAGATGTTCTTTTCCTGAAATCCTGTGCCCTTTTTTCTTCACACATACCTTTGATCATTGTGACCAAAGAGTTCTACTTTAACTCATCGGCCCACAGGAATTGTTTCCAAAATGCAATAGGCTTGTTTAGATGTTTTTTTGCATACTTCTGACACTAAATTTTACGGTGAGGATGCAGGAGAAGTTTTCTTCTGATGGGTTTTCTTCTGATGACTCTTCCATGAAGGCCATATCTGTGCAGGTGTCTCTGAACATTAGAACAATGTACCACAAATCCAGAGTCTGCTAAATCTTTCTGAAGGTCTTTTGCAGTTAAGCTGGGGTTCTGATTTGCCTCTCTAACAATCCTATGAGCAGCTCTTGCTGAAATTTTGCTTGGTCTTCCAGACCTTATCTTGATCTCCAATGCTCCTGTTAACTGCCATTTCTTAATTACATTTTGATCTGAGGAAAGGGATACTTGAAAACGCTTTGCTATCGTCTTCTAGCCTTCTCCTGCTTTGTGGGCCTCCACCATTTTCATTTTCAGAGTGCTAGGCAGCTGCTTAGAAGAACCCATGACTTATTTTTTTGGGCACAAAGTTAGAGGAGGCTGGGTTTTTATAAAGCTGGGAAATTTGCATCACCTGGCCTTTTCTAACTATGAAAGTGAACAAGTCATAACCTTAACAGGCTAATTAAGGTCTGAAATCTTGGTCAAAGTTATCTGAGCACACAAATCTCCAAGGGTGCACAAACTTTTGCATCAGCCCATTTTCCTTTTTGTAATTTTTAAAATGAAAAAAATGACATTTTTTTTCCCTTAACCCCCGGGGACGTATTAGTACGCATATTTGCGTACCCTCCATTCAGTGAGGGCTGCTGCGCTGAGCCCTCACTGAACAGAGCACATGTCAGCTGATTCTTACAGCTGACATGTGCCCGCAACAGCCGCGGGTGGAATCGCAATCCACCCGCGGCTGTTAACCAGTTAAATGCTGCTGTCAATCTCCGACAGCAGCATTTAACGCGCGCTTCCGGGTAGCGCGTCATAAGCCCCGCCCACCGGCGACCCCGTCACGTGATCGCGGGTCGCCGATTGGCGTGCATGACAACCCAGGGTCTGCAGCAGACGCCTGTGGTTGTCATGATCTTGTCGCTATGAGTGCCACCTAGTGGTCGGCGCTCATAGCACAGGACCATTTCTGCTGCATGCAGGGGACCTGCTCGTCCCCTGTATGTAGCAGAGGCGATCGGACAGTTGCTGCTTCTAGTCTCCTATGGAGACTATAGAAGCATGCAAAAAGTGAAAAAAAAAGTTTTTAAAAATATAAAAAAAATAAAAAAATATAAAAGTTTAAATCACCCCCCTTTCGCCCCATTCAAAATAAAATATATAAAAAAAAAACCCACATACACATATTTGGTATCGCCGCGTTCAGAATCGCCAGATCTATCAATATAAAAAAAGAATTATTCCGATCGGTAAACGGCGTAGCGAGAAAAAAATTCTAAACGGCAGAATTACGTTTTTTGGTCGCCGCAAAATTGCAATAAAATGCAATAACGGGCGATCAAAACATCGGATCTACCCCAAATGTTATCAATAAAAACATCAGCCTGGCACGCAAAAAATAAGCCATCAACCAGCCCCAGATCACGAAAAATGGAGACGCTACGGGTCTTAGAAAATGGCGCTATTTTTTTATTTTTTTTTTTACCAAATTTTGAAATTTTTTTTCACCACTTAAATATAAAAGAACCTATACATGTTTGGTGTCTATGAACTCGTAATGACCTGTAGAATAAGAAGGGCAGGTCAGTTTTAGCATTCAGTGAACATGGTAAAAAAAATAAATAAAAAACAACTGTGGTATTGCACTTTTTTTGCAATTTTACCGCACTTGGAATTTTTTTCCCATTTTCCCGTACAGGATATGATAAAACTAGTAATGGCGTTGAAAAGTACAACTCGTCCCGCAAAAAATAAGCTCTCACACGGCCATATTGACCAAAAAATAAAAACGCTATGGCTCTGGGAACAAGGGGAGCAAAAACGAAAAATGCTCCGGGGCTTAAGGGGTTAAACACAAAGGAAATGTGTCATCTTTAACCTTTGGCCTTTTAGAGATCATTTCATCTTCAACTTGCTTAACTGTTAACAATAACAGTAATTTTGACCAGGGATGCCCAAACTTTTACATGCCACTGTACTTCTCCGAATCTATTCAGGTTCAACTGTACTTTTAATAAGAGTTCTGCTCAGTATATACAGTATTTCCTTCCTTGTGTCTTTCATTTGTACTGTTTTTTTCTCATATTAATGAACATGTATTTTTATCAGAATTACTCAGGGTGAAAAGAAGAAATGGTTTAAAGTCATAAATTTTTGTTGCCTCTTATGGTACTGGCAAAAGTTTATTCCAAAAATATAAAAAGATAGGGATAATTTTGGTCAGTAACAAGAAAAAACAGGTATGAAGAATAGCCGCTCCAGACTAGAAAAGAGTACAGTACTATATAAGGGAACAACCAGCATCAGAGTTTTTTTAATTAAAAACAAAAATTAACTAAGTACCTTACGTTTTTTAATATGTATAGCAATATTAGAGTTCATGTATTCATTATTCGCAGTGTGCTGACGCTCCTTGTATATATACATGTTTGTATATTGGCCACACAGCATCTCTCATCCTCATTTTGCTGTCCCCCCTTCATTGTGCTGTTTTCCCCATCATGCTCTCCCCACCTGGTCTCATCCTCATTTTGCTCTCCCAACATTGTGCTGTCCTCCCTCTTGTACTCTTCCCCAATTATCTCTCATCCCTATTGTACTCTTCTGCTCTTTGTGCTTTCCTCCTCGTTGAGCTCTATTCCACTGCTCACTACCCCATTGTGCTCTCCCACTCTTTTTGCTGTCCTACCCATTGTGAACTCCCCTCACCCAGTGTTTTCCGTCCCCTGCCAAAAATCGGGGAAAAAATAGACCCCTGATAATCCACTACAGCACCACTTCGCTGATTGTCATTGGTCTCATCTGGCCGAGATGCTGCAGAATGACGCATGCGGCGGGATGACATTATTGTGCCACCTGCAATATAGAAAAGGCAAGGGTCAAGAAGCTATCTATTTTCAGCTCCTCGGCTCCCTGCCTTATAGTTTTGCTAAAGATTAATAATTAAATTTCAATGGGGGCATTCTGGTTTACCACATGGGGCCCAAGGCCCTCAACATAATTCACCTTTGAGTGTATGCACATATAATTCATGTGTAAAAAGTCACAATGTGCTTAATCAAACTCAATCTCCCAAGCTCTAAATATGTGCATACAGGTATTTGAAATGTAAATCCATCAACAAATTTATCTGTCTTATTTGTTGCTACATTTTAATTCATATGTAATTGATGTGTTAAGTGCTCTGGGCGTGACAGAGCATTTCTCCAGCCTCTGCCTCCAGAGATTTCCTCACCTAACACCATCCTCTTTAGCTTGATTGATAGCTGAATATCTGTGTGAACATCAGACAGTGAGCTTTGCTAGTCAATGGATTTAAAATTACAAAGATCTGCATGTCCATATCTGCAGTTTTGGGGGGTTGATCTTAGTGTTTATTACGGAAATTAAATATATAAATAAAGTGCATAATCATATAATAAGTAATCAAAAGTGCTAGCATAGTTATGTTGCAAATAGTGTATGTCCAGATGACAATAAATATCAAAGAGACTGGGCTCGTGCGGGAAGGGGGCCCACCTATGCCAGTGCATATTTCAGATGGATATGTGGCCGAGGACACACATTTAGCTGAAACGTCAGCAGCGTGATCAGATGACCTGGTCACACTGCTGATGTCGCTCTGACCCAGAACTGCCGGCTTTCAGGGATTCAATTGTACTCACCTCCGAGAGACGCAAGCAAAATTGATTGCTTCTCTGAGCTGACAGTCAGCTTGAATTAAATGGGAAGGGAAATGGTGCTGGGCAATTTTTTTTTGCAAATTGTGAATCTCAAAATATAGGAATTTGCATGAAACCATAAATTTTAGGGAATTCAACTCGAACCCGATCATACGCGGATCAATCTGCACATCTTTAATTGCACGGTCTGACTTTGGGGTCAATTTGTTGGTATGTCCAACAAATTTGTTGGGATTGTCAACTTTCTTGAACATTTTCCACTCGGGAATAATCTTTCTCACTGTATAATGATGAACTCCAATTTGTTTGTAAATGGCCTTGTCACTTTTCCCAGATTGATGGGCAGGAACAAGTACTACTGTATGATCATTGTTGATGTGTTTCATTCTTGCCATTGTGTTAACACATTTTATGCTCCAGATCAGTAGGTGACCATACTTGCTGATGGCCAATTAATCAAGGGAAATTGATTAGCAATTGATTGTTACTTACCCTCTACATTTTGACCCCTCGGAGGAAGCTGCACGTGAAACGCGCGTCAGGGGTGTTTCCCTTGGTAGCCACACAGGTTTATTTTTTGGTGCTATTCCCTATTTAGGCTTTTATTCTTGTCTTCCCTTATTGGGATTATACATGGGCCTTATTTTTGGCCTTTTAGCCATCAGCGGTATACCACTGTATCATTAATTGTGGGTACACACTTATCCTTGAGCCATATACAAGGCTCCTCTTACACCTTCTTAACTGGATTCCCTTATAAGTACACACTAATCCCTGAGCCATATACTAGGCTCTCTTTTCATATTCCTAATTGGATTTTTTCCATATGTATTGATCCACCATTTTTTTACTTGTTTCTATGAACCTTAAGTGTTTATAAGATTCTTGTGTATTTTATATGAGGTAGGACTGTATTCCAGCGTATTATATCACATTTTTTGCTACATATTCATTGACACATATTTTTGCATTATATGGTCCTAGAGAAGTGGTTTCTATATCATGGTTTATGATGTATGTTTTGTTGATCATCTAGGGAAGATCCTTTCCTGTGTGGCTTTGCCTTTGTCTGATGCTCTCTTTTTATATTTTTACTTGTCCTTGTCGATTATGTCAATAAAGATATTCTCGTTTATAATTTGGCTTATACTCCTGTGTTTCTATATGAATATTGTACATTTTGGTCTAGTTTTTGTTAAATAAAAATTACAGAATGTAATTTGTCCTATGTTCATCTGTGGACATATTTACAGTATCTAATTTTAAGACTTTCTAAGGACTGGATGATTTTTATGTCCTGATACCAATAACCATAGAATCAAGGAGGGTGTACTTAACTTTTCCATGACTGCATATACCAAAGAAGCAAGATCGCTGATGTAGTCTATCCCAATACAAATCGAATGTTCATTCTTATGTGATGTAGAGACCCCCTCTAGACTTGTGCATAGAAAAGTAAGGTGTAAAAAAAAATGATACTAACCTTGGCACTCATTTGTCATCTGTCACACTGGACATTGTAATGTTAGAGGCCTTCTTCATGCCAGATGCACCAGCGCCTAATGAAGATGCCCGCGGAGGATGCCACATAATAGACGAAACAGAGGATCAGACGGAGTTGAGGACTACAAAGTGGGCTTCGGTGGTGGGACAGGCGAGTGACGAGGCATGAACTGTTTTTTTTTTATCCCATCCCATTACTGGCCCACTACAATTCAGTAAAATGGTGCACAAAGTGAACAAAAAAAAAGAAATATCAGATTCAAGAGAACCAGAATTTTATGTAAAATTCAAGGTGAATTAAATTTGTCTTGAACAAATTATCTCATCTCTACCCTCTATTCCAATTTTCTGATGTCATAAAGCCTCAAAGATTAGTGCAAAAGGTATTATCACAAACCTTTTTGCCTTTTTATCCTATTCGCAGCAGTCTTCACTATGGAGTCTCTTTTATACCTTTTGATTTGTCACATAAAAGACATTGAGTCTGAAATGCTAAAACACAGATCCGTATTTCACTTATTTTCACTTATGTATTAGCATGCAAATGAGAAACAATGGTTCTTTATTATAAATACTAGAAAAATATTGCTCTCTACATTACTGTTATTTTTCACTTAAGGCGATTGTAATTTTTGCAACAGACTATTCCTAGAAACAGACGCCATGCTGAGCTACATGGTGAGCTACCTGGAAGACGCAGAACATCTCTGAAACAGCAAGGACTAAATAATATGGACTATGACCAAGCACGTTTCACAACTATCTTTAACCTTCAATATGTGATTATGATAAATCATTTTCATCATCAACCTAAACAGTCTTACGATTTACCCTGTTTGGGGACCACGTTCAGGCTTCCTTCACACGTAGCTTTTCTCCAACTTGGTTACGTTACTTTTACCACACAAAAAAAGCAAAATCAGAAAAAAATGCCATTAATAATACAGGAAAATTAACTACTAGAGGAGTGAAAACTACAAAAAGTACCTATTTCTGTTATTTCAATAGTCAACAAGTAATGTGTCATTTTCCTTGTCGTCCTTGATCACCTCTTGCCAGACGTCCCTGCAGATTATGTACATTACAGCTGATTGTTGGGAGTCTCTGCAACAGGACACACTGCAACTGTCTAATTTTTTGGGACCCATTCTATAAAAAATGAATTATTCTAAATAACGAGCCATTAATTGGGTTGTCCATTGCTAATTTAAAAAAAAAATGAGTCTATCAGTGTACTAAAATTGAAAAAAAAAAATACTCACCTACTTGCCCCCGGGTCCCTTCTCTGTACTACTGCAACTGCTATAGTCCCCCGCTTCTGGCTTCCACTTCTGTTGGAGGCATCAGGTCATCACTGCAAGCACTGATTGGCTGCAGCAGTAACAATCAGTCTAAGCCAGAAGATAGAGCCAAGAGACGGTTTCAAACGAAGGTGTCTAGACGTTTGGATATAAAACTTCATCAATTTATTAGTACAGCTTAGAGGGTTCTTGATACATTAAAAATATTGCATCAAGGGAAAAACCGAATCGTTTCAGACACCTTCACCCCCAGCCTGTTTTCACTTTCCTGACTAGGCTAATTTTTTCAATTCTCACCAGTGTCATTTTATGAAGTAATAACTCTGAAATGCATCAACATATCCCAGTGATTCTGAGACTGTTTTATCGTGACATATTATACTTCACGTTAGTGGTAAATTAGGTCGATATTACTTGTGTTTATTTATGAAAATATCGAAAATTTGACAGAAAATGTAGCAATTTTCAAACTTTACATTTTTTTGCCCTTAAACCAGATATTATAATACACAAAATAGTTAATAAATAACATTTACCACATCTCTACTTCACATCAGCATCATTTTTGAAACATCATTTTTTTGCTAGGAAGTTAGAAGGGTTAAACGTTTATCAGCAATTTCTCATTTTTCCAACAAAATTTACAAAACCAATTTTTTTAGGAACCACGTCCATTTTGAAGTGACTTTGAGTGCCCTATGTGACAGAAAATACCCCAAAATGACACCATTTTAAAAATGTCACCCCTCAAAGTGCTCAAAACCACATTCAAGAAGTTTATTAACCCTTTAGGGGCTTCACCAGAATTAAAGCAATGTGGAAGGAAAAAATGAAAATTGAACTTTTCTCACCAATGTATTGATTTAGCCCCAAATTTTGCATTTTCAAAAGGGTAAAAGGAGAAAATGGACCATACAACTTGTTGTGTAGTTTCTCCTGAATATGCTGATTCCCTATATATGGGGTGCATGGCAGGGCTCAGAAGAGAAGGAGCACCATTTGACTTTTGGCACACAAAATAAATAGTGGATGCCAAGTGCGTTTGCAGAGCCCCTGATGTGTCTAAACAGTGGAAACCCCTTATAAGTGACCCCATTTTGGAAACTACACCCCTCAATGAAGTTATCTAGATGTGTGATGAGCACCTTGAAACCAGATGTGCTTCACAGAATTTTATAACTTTGAGCCATGAAAATGAAAAAAAATAATTTTTTTCATAAAAATGTCAATTTAGCCCCAGATTTTTCCTTTTCACAAGGATAACAATTGAAAATAGATGCCAAAATATGTTGTGTGATTTTTCTTGAGCACACCGATACCCTATATGTGGAGAAAAACTACTGTTTGGGCACACGGCGTGGCTCAGAAGGGAAGGAGCAAAAATTGAATTCTAGAGCACAATTTTGGCTGGAATAGATTGCAGATGCCATGTCACATATGAAGAGCCCCTGACATGCCAAAGCAGCAGAAACCCTCAGAAGTGACCCCATTTTGGAAACTACACCTCTTGAGAAATTCATTTAGGGGTGTAGTGAGCATTTTTCAATTTTTAACCCCTAGGCGATTCACAGAATTGCATAACATTGGGCTGAGTCAATGGAAAATTACATTTTTTTCCACTAAAATGTTGCTTTAGCCCCAAGTTTTTAACTTTCAAAAGGGATAATAGGAGAAAATGAACTGTATAATTTGTTACGCAATTTATCTTGAGTATGCCAATACCCCATGTGTGGTCAAAACTACTTTTGAGGCAGAGAGCAAAGCTCAGAAGGGAAAGGGCGCCATATTGTAGTGCAAATTTGGCTGTTATCGTTTGCGGGTGCCATGACCCACTGGTAGAGCCCCTGAGGTGCCAGAACAGCAGAACCCTCTATAAGTGACCTCATTTTACAAACTACACCTATCAATGAATTCATCAAAGGGTACAGTGATCATACTGATACAACGGGTGTGTCACAGAATTTTATCCCATTAAGCAGTAAAAAAAAATAATTACATTTTTACCACAAAAATGTTGTTTTAGCCCCAGATTTTACATTTTCAAACGGAGAAATGAATAAAAATAGCACCAAAATTTGTCCCACAATTTCTTCTGAACGTGGCAAAAACCCATATGTGGCTGTAGAGGGACGGAGCACTATTTGACTCTTGGAGAACAAATATTCATAGAATAATTTGTGGACTCCATATATAGAGCCCCTAAGAGCCAGAAGATCAAATCTCCTCTCAGGTGACCCCATTTTGGAACTTATACCCCTCTGGGAATTTATCTACAGGTCAAGTGATATAACGTGGAAGCCCCCTATATTTCCGTTAACAGATGACAGACCTGAGTGTGGACTTGCTTTTTTTGTGGATTGAGTTGAAGCTTTTGATGGGATCATTTTACATAACATTTTGGATGATATTTATCTGGCACTCTATGCTGAGCACTTACATCAGTGTTTCCATCTAAATCTCCAATGTGATTCAGATGAAACCCCCAAGAGATCCATTCATTATAATGAGGCAGCAGAGTTACTCTGGACTTTGTCTGGCCTCTGTTTAGCGGTGTTCTTCTTTTCAAAGATGCACAAAACTGTGGCGAACCACTCTTTTATGCACGCTTAAAAAGATAGACACCGCTGAATCATAGGACGGACGGCGTCCACAGTGCCTCCATCTGCCTCATTATAGGGAATCATCCATCAGCTGGGGTTTCCGTCTGAATCACATATTTCAAAGATTTACACAAAAACCCCTGTTTAAGTGCTCAGTGCAGAGCGCAGGATGAATGTGTTCCGAGCCTTATTGCGATCTTTGGGAGGCAGAATGAACAAATCAACAGCAGGTGAAGAATTGGTTTTATTCACTTTTTTTATACCATTCCTCCTGCAGTATAAATGATTAGATAGCATTATTCTTTGGGTCGGTGCGATTACAGCGATACCAGATTCATATCCTGTTTTTATGTTTGGCATAAATACGTTTTTGCATTGCCATATTTTGAGAGCTATAATTTTCCTATATATCTGCCAACAGAGTCATATGAGGGTTTGTTTTTTGCGGGATAAGTTGATGTTTTTAATGGCATCATTTTCGGGCACATACCGTTTTTTGATTGCTTTCTATTCTGGTGTTTGGGAGGCAGAATAAAGAAAATCCAGTAATTCTGTTTTTTTTTATGCTGTTCACCTTGTGGTACAAGTGATAATGCAGCTTTATTCTTCGGGTCAGTACGTTTACAGCGGTACCACATTTATATAGTTATTTTTATGTTTTGTTGCTTTTACACACAAAAAAACTATTCTATAGAAAAAATAATTGTTTTTGAATTGCTTTATTCTGAGAGCTTTAACTTTTTTATTTTTCCTCTGACAGAGCTGTATGGTGGCTTGTTTTTTCCAGGACACTATATTTTCAGCGATACTTTTTTTTATTTCCATTCAACTTTTTAACATAATTTTATTTCACTTTTTTTCAACAGTATGATGAAAAAGCATAGCATAGTTTTTTGCCAGGTTTTTTAGTAAATTTTTTTTGCGTTATTCATTGAAGATGCTAACTAGTGTGATAGTTTTATTTTATAGGTTAGGTCGTTTCTGGATGCGGCGATACCAAATATGCATACTTTTTTGTTTATTTGTTTTACATAAATATATGTATTCATTGGTTTAATTTTTTTGTTTTTTATTTTCTGATTTTTTTTTTCGATTTTTACAATTTTTTTTACTCTTTTACGTAGTCCTTCTATGAGACTTTAACTTTTTAACTTTTTTTTACTCTAATTGCTGTTATAATGCATTGCACTGCTAAAGCCTGTCAGTACTGCTTTGACAGAAGCCTTTAAGACCATACTGCTAGCATGGTCTAACAGGCTTGCCGTAGCTGGGTGACCCGGATGTTGTTGAGATGACCTCGGGTTACCATGGCAACTATCTGGCTCTCGCGATCGGACCGGAGAGGGAGCCCCCTCCCTCTCCCAACTTTCTAAATGCTGCGATCGATATTGATCGCAGCATTTAGGGAGTTAAAATGCCGGGGGGGGCGGTGCGGGCATCACTCCTGGCAGTGACAGCTGCATCTCGACTTTCACTTAGGCTGAGTTCCCGGAGGCGATCATACTGGCACATCTTCTGTGCCCGCACTATAGCCATGATGTACCATACATCAAAGGTCGGGAACCCCTTACCTTGTATGATGTATGAATATGTCAAAAGTCATGAAGGGGTTAATCATGGTATTTAAAGACAGCCCTGTCTGAAAAAAGTTTTTTTATTCAATGTAATATTTTTAATGTACCTTTTAAGCTGTACTAATAAATTGGTGAAGTTTTACATCCGAACAGATGGACACTTCATTTGCTTTGTCTGCATCTCAGGTCAAGCAGAGGCTTTTACTTTCCGTGCAGACGATCTGTAGCTGAAATGACCCAGTAAGCCAGTCTCTAAAGGCCCCGTCACACTAAGCGATATCGCTAGCGAGATCGCTGCTGTGTCACGGTTTTGGTGACTCACCAGCGACCTCACCAGCGATGTCGCTATGTGTGACACTTTGCAGCGATCAGGCCCCTGCTGTGAGGTCGCTGATCGTTGCAAAGTGTCCTGGACCATTTTTTGGTCGTTGGCCTCCCGCTGGCCAGCACACATCGCTGTGTGTGACCAGCGGGACCAACGATCTGGCTGGTAACCATGGTAAACATCGGGTTACTAGGGGCACGCGCGCACTTAGTAACCCGCTGTTTACCATAGATACCACTCTGCTACTGTGAGCGGAGGCTCCAGCGCACGGTAGCAGAGTGGTATCCATGGTAAACAGCGGGTTACTAGGGGCACACGCGCACTTAGTAACCCGATGTTTACCATAGTTACCAGCCTGCTCCTGCTTCAGCAGGCTGGTAACGGGAGCAGGACATCGTGGAACGATTCTTTCCACGATATCGTTGCTCCCCTGATCGCTGGTGAGCCTGCCTGTTTGACAGCTCACCAGCGATGTATTAGCGATGCAGCAACGATCCCTGACAGGTCGTATCGTTGTCGGGATCGCTGCTGCATCGCTTAGTGTGACGGGGCCTTAACTACAAAGCGTAGATCTTAGAACCCATTAAGAACTAAAAGTTGCACAACTTTTTACAATACAATTCTTTTTACAATTCATTATATCTGGAAGTATTTCCTTGCACATTCCTCAAGACGGTTTACATAGTTCTCAGTGAGGACATGGGCACGTTAAGGAAAGGGAGTGGGAATTACGTAAAATCAGCAGAAACAATAGATGCAGATTTGAGGTTTGTTTTACACTTGAGTCAATAGAATAATTGCTGTGTACTGTCCTCCTAAACAATAGGATCAATCTGTCACCAGGGATCACAGCGTTTCCCTCACCATTTCCCTCAGTACCCCTTGTACTTGTAGGACTGTCGTTTCCTGCCTGATCTTATCACTCCAGCCTGTGATGTTTCAATTGTCCTAGCAGGCGGAAACAGACAATGCCATGGTGGGCAGAGACGGGGAGGCATAGCGGCTCCATGCATCCATGTACATCAATAAAGCCCTTCCAAGGACTCTGTTGTGAATAGTCGACAAAAGCAAGAAATGACCAAAAAAGATAGAGAAGACCTTTATTAAAATAATTCTATCATGAAAATAACCCTACAGCTGCCTAACAAAGAGCAGATCCTCCTCTGACCCTGTATTACATGGTCGCCTAATCCATGTGTAATATGTAGTCAACTGCAAGAAAAAAAATCCAGATCCATGCCAAAACACTGACTACTTGACCACAATAATTTATTATAAATCTAAAGACCAAAATGTCTGATAGTCTATACAATCCCATAATTAGTTTAGTCTAAAAGTTTGGGTACTGTTACATTATTATCTGAACACCCTTCTTCTGTCCCTCACGAATACTAGTTAATAAATGGGCAATAATTAATTCTGCTTAAAAAGGGTGAAGTTTAATTAACTTCCATTCTTGCCACTACTGATCAATAAAACTTCACTTTTATTATACTCTAATTATAACTGAGCAATAATATAATTCCTCATTCATTAAAGAGATCCTGTCAGCAGGATTTAGCCCTATAAAGTAAAGCCATGGCTATAATGGCGCTGTGATGCTGATTAATCTGATACCTGATGTGAAGGGATCCGCTGAGTGGTTGTTTAATACTCACCTTGTGAAGTTTTCATAAAATGACCTCTTGTGGGCTTCAGGGCGGGATGTGGGGGCAGGGTCTTCTGGTAATCTTTTAAGTCTATGCAGGAATTTGGGATTTATTATAAGGATACTTTGAAGATATATTAAGAAGTTAAATAAGGGTATGGACATCACAGAGGGGGGTGACCCACTTGGGCCCCCATCTATGAGCCATAACAAAGAGTCACTCTAATAGTGGTTCCCATTTTGGCAAACCAGGGTCATCAATGTATGACATGGATGACTACATATTTGACTAGGTGTCATGGAATGCTGCAAGGATATTGTCCAGCTGACTGTGGCTTCCCCCCCCCCCCGACAGCTCCATTTTGAAAGGGGTTTCTGAAAAGACTAGACTACACTTTTAATCAGCATATAATTTGAAGGGGTTTTCCAGTTTTGTAAAACCGCTCTTTCTTCACTGCAGTTTGTCATAAAAAAAAACAACTTTCTTTACTCACCCTCCCTGGGTCCATCACTGAATTTCAACTACTGCTCGAGGTGTGTGTTATTATCTACCATGCTGACGTCACACCAACAGCGCTGCAGCCATTATCTGACTTCATTGGCTCATGCTGTCAACTTGGGCAGAGCTGCTGAGCTAAGTGTTTGGCTGCAGCGCTGTTGATGTGACGTCAGTGTTGCAGACAATAACAGGCACCAGGAGCAGAGGCGGACACTCAGTGATGGACCGAGGGAGGGCGAGTAAAGCACAGATTCTTCGTTTTTTAAACTAACTGCAGCCTGGGAAGAGGGATTTTCCAAAATCAGGAATCAACTTTTTAAAAATCTACATTTTACATTCTACTCTTCCCCATTTGGTAATGCAAAAATGTTTCCTCGTGCTAAAATTCATGTTCATCACATTGGTCGGCAATGTGCACACTAGCAGATTTTAATTCACTGCCATATCTTATTCTGTCAAATTTATTTTCTTTTCCATTAAAGAGAAGTCTAACAGAAAGGCTCATGATGAATAATGAAACATTTAATAACTAATAAGTCAGATATCATTTCATTCATACATAAAATAATGCACATTTCATGTGAAGCTGAAATAAAAGATCTCAGCCAGTTTATACTGTCGAGTCACTTTCTAGTTGATGCCTCCCATAGGGGATAAAACTATGATTCATTATTATTTTATGTGCATCATAATGGATTTCAGCTGGTTTTCGACAATGAAAGAGGCAACATAATATACATTTAAGCCATTATCCTGCCTCGCTCCTGGGTGAGATTAAAGCAAGGGAGATGCAATAAAGAAGGTTGGTTATTGCAAGATAATAATAATCGAGCAGGGTACGTGAGGACAGTGTGAGACCTGGAGGGTGGAACTGGCATTTTAATGACGTATGTGGAAAGAAAATAAATGACAGTAGGTGAACAGGACTGAAAATGCCGCACAAATGAACAATAAGAAAATATCATATGTTAGAGAGCTATTTTTTGCAACCAGCAGTAAAATAAAACCCTCTATATATTCTGTATAAAATTCACATTGGATGACACATTATAGTGTTTAATGGACTGGAAATGTGTCAAGCAAAGTAGGACCCACAACCCACCATACATTTTTCTGTGTATATCCCAGACATTCAGAATGTTTCAACACCAAATAATTCTACCATATGGTGTGTACATTATACAGTGAAAACATATTTAAATAATGCCCCCAAACAGAAATATTGCTACTCATACTTGCCAACATTTAGGGATGCCCTGCCAGCAGGATACTCATCACAGTGCTCCCACTTCACTAAAAATGTTAACCATAATCATGCCCCTTTTCAGAACATATCCCTCGATGCCTCTTCCATGCCCCCTGAATGTGTATTTGGAACCCAGGGCTCCATCATCAGATGTAGTATCCCAGTGTTATGCACAGGAAACCTTCTGGAAGCATTGCTATCTTGGAAATTTCCGTAGGCTGTGATTTAGTAGAAAATTTTAAATTTGCAACGATTCTGGAGTATTGCTCGAGAAGTAAAGGGGGGCATTGCAGGAGTGTAAGCCATGCCCTTAATCATCAGGGAGATTTTGTAGTTCTGGCATGTCTTCCTAGTTTTTGACACCAGGCAGCAGCAAACAGGTTACTTGTTCGGATCATAGAAGTGACAAGAGACAGAGATTACAATTGAGTAGCAGACTGGACCATAGAGAAAGATGGTATAAGAGATAACGTACACGCACCCCTTTCTCTTCTGGTTCTGACACCTCAGTTTGGCACAAAAGAGTACACAGCGATGACAGCCATAGCAAACGAAGGCAACTAACTACAGCACCTACAGGGCCATCACAAAGGGCTTCACCAAGAAGGGGCTCGTCCTTGGAAGAACAGTCCTCAGTTTCAGCCACAGTGACCTCTTCTTCCAGGACATGATCAGGATTTGGTGTGGTTGGTGAGGACAGGCCAAACTCACCACCCAAACACTGGTCTCAGTTTTAATATCTCTACAGACACACTTGAAGGCAAAGGCTGATATTGAGCCAATAGAAAGATCAGGTGTGGGACCAAGCTCCTGCATTAGTGGGGTGAACCCAGGTTTTACTTTTAGAGACTGTGTTTATTATGTGGGCTTGATTTATTGGGTAAGCATTTTTCATGGGAAAGCAATGACGAGATTATTAAGGGTGACTACATGGATATTTTGGCTCTCTTTTCCATTGATCACATGACTGTGTACAAGGAGCATGCTTTTGACAAAGGTACAGATGGGAAGGCAAAAGGTGGCTAAGATCTTCAGAGGCTGGTTACAGGCCTTTTCAAAGTCGATGCATATCGTATATGAGCATTTTCCCAAAAAGTGGCCTGAATTGTTTAAATACTGTATTTACATTATTTCCAGGACCTGTAAACTGCATTGACAAGACCACTGCTGCTTCTATGCTACCTGTAAATTCTGGCATGAATCTTCCTTCTGTGGTGGAGCACAATCGGCTGTCAGATGTTTATGTCAGGCTAAATAACCTACCAAGGTTGTTGCTGATGGTACAGCAAAGAACACAGATGAAAAGGTTCATAATGCGGCAGTCTCTAACCAGTATCCCAAGAGGTGGAAGTCAAAGCTAATTGAAGAAGGTTTTGAGTGTAGTTTCTATATATCACATGAGGTGGCCCCACTTTCATGTCGTGTGGTAATTTAGAATTGATTAGGGAGAATGAATAGTTGGTTAGGGAATAGCTGATGAATGAAGTTGTGTTGGGTCACACCTCTGAATTTGAGTATAACACCATTGGGCCTATGTATGCAATGACTAAGGACGTAAACCATCTCAAACGCGTATGCGATTACTCTATGTTTGGAGTTTTTATGGATTTGCACTAAAGAAGAGTTATTTATGAGGGCCCAGTGCTGGATGTACCTTCCTTTTCTCACCATTGGGCCTTGTCCCGAAAAAGAAAACTGCCACATTTAGATTGATTCATTTTTGTCATATAATCAGCGAGCATCTGTCAAGATGACATCTCGAAGGGGAAAATTGTTGTCTTGTGTACATCTTTTGACAGGGCAGTAGTGTTAAACGCCAGGTGCCTTTTTGGCCAAGCCAGATATTGAAGCAGCCCTTAGGCTCTAGCCTGTACACCCTGGCTGTTACCATTTGTTGAGCTGTCATTTAGCGAATCAATATTTTGTCAACATATGTTTTTCCATGGAGTGTTCAATATCTTGTTGCTATTTTGAAGTGTTTAGTACCTTTTTAGAGCAGTTAGTTCATTTTGAGACAGGATTATCATCTGTGTTGCAGTGCTTAGATGACTTTTTGTTTGTTGGTCCTGGTGATTCTCCTGTCTGTGGTTATTTGTTACAAGTTTTTATAGGTCTTTGTTACTTGTCTGTCATGGCAGAAGCGCCTGACCTGGCTCCCTATTCCTATGGCTGCCTTCTTTTGTAGAGGTCTATGTTGGGTTCTTCAGGTAGCCCATGCTATCACCACCTTTGGGCTTTTAAAGCCTTCTTTTGCAGAGGCCAAGTGTTTGGGTGATTTTTTCTACTTCACAGCTGAGCTCCTGTCAGCTGTCTAATCATTCACCTCTTCTACTCCTGACTTTGATATAACAACCAGAGATATGTACAAGCTCAGTCCAGGTTACCTAGGTATTGTACACACTAACCTCTCCACAAGTCACTAACTTTTCGCATCTGTTCACACCTTGCCACTGCAATCAAGGTAACACATCTCTTCAAAGATATTTCCAGTTTGCCTATACTTTAAAGGGGTATTCCCAACTCCAAGATCATATTCCAATATGTAGTAGGTGTAGTACTAATAATAATATTAGCAAATACCTATAATTGGAAATGTAGTATAGTATTTTTGATTCGCTCTGTCTCTTTCCTCATGTGCAGGCATAGCAGGACCTTAGGTATCCATGGTTACGTCCACTGATATAGTGACAGTTAGTTAGCTAGCTGCTGGTGGTCGTTACTGTGGATACCTAAGGTCCTGCAATGCCTGCACATGAGGTAAGTGGCATGGCGAATCAAAAATACTATACTACATTTCTAATTGGAGGTATTTGGTAATATTATTATTACTACACCTACTACATATTGGGATAGGATCTTGGAGATGGGAATACCCCTTTAATGCATTTACTTCTCTGTTACATCATTGCTCTTAAATAGGCTGTGCACTACTTAGACAACCTTTCTCAATTACTATATTCACACAAGTAAAATACAAACAGTCAGTACTCAACTCCAGTGCCGGTGCTGTTCCAGTGATGTCAGCGCCGGTCTCCTGGGTCCCATGTAACATTGTTATGTTTTGTGAGCCCTACAGCTAATCAGCGGCCAATATTGATCTCCTTCATTCTCATTTCCTTTCGGATGACATTGACATTGGGATGTCAGTTATGTCTGAAGCAAGTGAGCGTGAAGACATAACAATGTCAAAAGAGCCTTGGAAGACCCAGATCCAAGATAGTTGGAACTGCTGATGATTTGATCTAGTGGCTAAAGGGAAAATATAACTTCATTTTCTCCCTGTAGCCTCTGCTCCAGTAAGCCAGCTCCAGGTACATAGGATTTAAATGCTATTTACTTGCAAACTACCATTATGTCTGTTGGCAAATAGCATTTCTTGACATGACAGGTTCCCTTTAAGTACGTTATGTTTTATGGTTTCAAATAAAACTGCTGCCACTATTGACAATGAATGATTCTTGAAGTTGACTAGATCTAACTTCTACATCTACATTTGTGTTCCTCAAATATGAATGATTTCACTTAATGCTAATCTTAGTTTAACCCCTTAAAAGGTTGTACTCAAATCTGATCTTCAGGAGCGCACAGCCCCTCTTCTTCCCAGCATCCTTCTTGCCATGGAACTGTGTACTTCTGATGATTGACAGCTGCATGTCTGATCGGATGAGTGCAATGGCACTAAGGTCAACTATCTGGCCAGTGCAGATCTGTGCTTGCAAGTGCTGTTCTCCATGCTTTGGAAACTGGACACCTTTGATAGACTACATAGGTCGCTGTTAATCTAGGCAATGAGCAGTGTACAATAGAATTAAAAATCCCTCCAAACTTGAGACAGATAGGATTTTTATTAGGAGGTAATTTGCAAAGTTGATTATACCAGCACTTGTAATTTCTAATAATGAGAAGATACCTTTATGGAGAATTTGATTTTTCGTTTTTACACTTTCTCCTTTCTTTGTTCCAAGAGCAACCACTTTTTTATTTTTCTATCAACATAGTCATTTGTAGTTTTAAACGACCTGTGAAAAAAGTTCCAAGTGTGGTGAAATAGTGAAGAAAATGCAATTCAACCATCAATTTTTTGTGTTTTGTTTTTATTGTGTTCATTGCACAGGAATGCTACGTTCCCATGATGAGTTTTTTACGCTGCGTATTTAAAAAAAAATGCAAGTAACCTATTTTACTTAATGGGTGCAGAAATAATGCAAAAAATCTGCTACATCAAAAACAAAACTCACCAAAAGCTCATTGTGGGAACATAGCCTTAGGCCACGGCCCCACTACCAGTATTTTTAACATGCCTGAAAAGTCACAATTTGCACAAAATTCTATTACACTGTATTTGACACATTGGCCTTCAGCTTTTTTCAACATTGGGAAGTGTACTATACATGCTTAGAAACTTGTGTTGGTGTAATTTGCACCAAATTTATCATAATGGTGACATTTAATAGAAAGTGGCAGAGTTGACGTGAGTATACTAAAGATTTGGTGTAAATTATGCAATTTTTAATAGATATAGCTCATTGTGTTTCA
Source organism: Phyllobates terribilis (assembly GCF_046119375.1). Taxonomy (NCBI): domain Eukaryota; kingdom Metazoa; phylum Chordata; class Amphibia; order Anura; family Dendrobatidae; genus Phyllobates; species Phyllobates terribilis. The sequence continues at coordinate 84,631,331 of NW_027362768.1, read as the reverse complement.
GATTGCGCCATGATATAACCATGTTTTACCATACAATTGGTGGTCTTGCATTATTTCTACCTGGCTACATAATGGGCCCCAAAAATTATTTTCTCTGATGGGCCAAAAGTACTGAAGTCTGACACTGAGGAAGTTTCTGCAAACTTCCACAAACTTAAAGGGTTATTCCCATCTTCTTAATTGGCCAACATCTGGTAAGCACTTTTAAATTCCCCTCTGTTTTCCAAATATCATGCCTTTATTGTTTTATTTTTTTATAGCTCATCACCAAGAGAACCAGCTACCTCTCCAAGATAGCAGGGGTGGCTGGTCACCTAGGCAAAGAGCAGTTTTACACTCCTGCTTACCTCCCCTGTAAACTCTAAAGCTGTTGAAATCAGAGCTGCCCAACCATTGCTGCTTTCACTTTCCCCATCTGCTATGAATCCTATATATCAGGGTTTTTATAGTTAAGACTATTGGCACAACTATGCTGCTAGCCTGAACTGTCAATCAAGGAAGAGAACCAGCATCCAAAGAAACCAGGAAGTCAGTACCCTGAGGAGCGGTGCACTTCTGAAGACTATTAAAAATGGATGGGGTACATTAAATCTTTTAGCAGTCCTGCAACCAGGGGTGTAACGATCATATTTGCACGATCGCAGAAGATACAACCACAACCGGGCCTGTGCAGGAATAGGGCCTGTCGATGCCAGCGCCTATTTCATCTGGATGTGTGTCCCTGGATGCACATTCAGCTGAAATGTATTGCGGCGCAGAGACCCGCCACTTCCTTGCACTGCAATACACTCCGCCAGCCAATCAGAGGCTTATACATCACAGACGGGCAGGGCATGGCAGTGATGTCATGAGATGCCTGTGCCGGCAGACCAAACTCAGCTGCCAGCTTTTGCACCAGCTATAGAAAAGGACACCAAGTGTCGTGAGAGTGAAAAAGGTAAGAATAATTTTTTGTTTAATTTTAAAATCTGCTACGAGGGACATTATTGCTGAAATAGGCCCAGGATGGGGGGCACTATGCTAGAAAGAGGCTCAGGATGAGGACATTGTTATAGGATGGGGCCCAGGATGGATAGGGGCATTATTATTTGTAAGGGGCCCAGAATGGGTGACATTGTTATAGGATGGGGGAGAATTATTTAAGAAAGGGGCCCAGGATGGATGACATTAATTCAGGAAGGGGCCAGGAGGGGAACATTATTACTGGAAAGGGCCAGGATGGGGGACATTATTACAGAAAGGGGCCAGGACGTGGGACATTATTACAGGAAGGAGACAAGATGAAGGAAATTTTTACATGGGGAGGAATATGCATGATTTTATAGGTTCTAGAAAGCTTCAAAGGCCTGTACATCTGACCCACATGCAGGTGGCGGCTCAGGTCCAAAGTTTGGCCCAGAACTCATCAGACTCCAATTAAACCACTGCCTGCAACAATAATTTTTAAAGATATCAATAATAAAACTACCTAAAAACTCAAAACAAAAAGGCATTTGTCGGCCTCTGCCATTTAGGGACCTACAGTACAATACTTTATCTTCAAAATGTATTTCTCAATGCATACCTTCTATGGTGATAATATTATAATGTATACTTGTGTCACAATGTTAGCTGGGTTGTTTTGTGAAAATTCACTCTTAAAATGTTAAAGCACTGGATTGCACTAGTAATATGATTTAAGATTATGGTACTTGTATTTTAGAAGTTTTGTGATAATATTGCTTTTTATTTTTTACTTTACAAAATAGATAGGATGAGTGACCCCCCTGTTACTGACTGCCTCAACAGACCTCCATCTTGCTCTTATCTATACATTATTTATGTGGTTCCTAGGCTTTGCCCAGCTCTATAGTGTAACATGCGCAGCCAGGGCTGATAATGTGACTGCCTTCATGTAGGGAACCCTTTTTAATTAGCTTTTTTAAAAATGTGAAGTGACATTTGGATTTATGTCATCCATTTTATTCTAATGGAAACAAAGGAAGACGAATATTGTGACGTTATAAAGTAAGCATCTGCTGAAGATTAATTTCATTTATTCAAGTTAAGCTGAATTAAATATTCAATTTGATGATGCTTTAGGCTGTTAATTATGATAAGTGTGATATCAAAAGATAGTTTTTATTTGACTTTAATTACTTTTTTAACTCTTGTGCTGCTGCTCTACTCACGTTAAAGAAGCTAGGTGCTTAGTTGAATCACCAAAAACAGCTACTCCAGAGTGTACAGAGCTGTGGTTTACATATCAGATCTTCAAACAGCTGATTGGTGAGGCTACTGGGTGTCAGGTCTGATGCTGATGACTATCCTAAGTACACATGATCAATATCTAAGCCCTAGACAACCCCCTTTATATGAACTTCATGCTGTACTTTTTTCTTTTATCTGGAAATCTGGAAAAGTTAGCACTGCTAAGACTATATTATATACCCCAATAACAGGTGAAGGCATTCATATCCCTGTTCTATCTACTTAGCAACTTAAGAGGACTTGTCACTTTCAAAAAAATATTGAGTTAAACAGCTTGTAAAAATTCTTGAGCCCCCTTGACTCTTTCACTTTTTTCTGTTTGTTGTTGCGTTGCTCCATTGCAGAGATATTCACATTTGTTGCTTTAGGAGCTCACTATATGAAATTTCTTCTTGTAGTGCAACTGTGAATTTCTTCAGAGTCATTTTTGGGGATGTGCACTTTCACCCCTACCACCCAGATGCTACCAGTCACAGCTTGGCAGCTGATCTAGTAGTCTCAGACACAGCCAAGCTGTGACTGGTAGTGTCTGGGAGGAAGGGGTGAAAATGCACACCCCAGAGAAGACTCTGAAGAAATGTCCAAGCTGCACTGCAAGCAGAGATTTCACATACTTCGCTCCAAAAGCAACAAAATAATATCTCTGCAGTGGAGCGGCGCAGCACAAAATTGAAAAAAAAGAAATAGACTCAGGGATTTTTACAAGGGATTTAGCATGATTTTTTTTTTTTTAGCAAAAAACAGGTCCTCTTGTTGTCTCGCTCACAAGTAAGGAGCTGCTCACAACTGCTTCCATATCTGAACAGTGAGACTCAATAAGAAGATTAAACAATATTAATTTTACTCACTTAAATAGCACTAAGCATTGAGCCACCTTACTGCCAATAATATGTGAGCAAAGTAAATGCTCCAAGAACGATGAAGCCAACAAGATTCCAAGTGTAAGAGCAAAAACACTCCAAAACAGGTATCAGATGGTGACCATACCTCCTCCACATGAAGAACTCATTGATTTCCTGATGCCCAATTGTTGTAACAACCTGCATGACCATCCGGAAAGAGGTTTTCAGATGCTTGAAAAATTTTATGAAATGAAGACTAACCTGTTAAAATGCAAGAGATGCTGGACAGCTCCAGGAATGGCTGACAAGTCACGTTGGAGCACGTCGTCAACAGCTAGAGGATGAGCACAGCGTATTACGTTGAGGCAGTGATCTGCCTTCCATGATTATTATGTGGTCAGATTGGGAAACAGAAAAACTTATAAGCTGCTTTGTGATTGGAGGAGAATAAAACCTCATTATATTTCTGTTTTTGTTTTTTTTTTCTACATCAATAATCAAAATAAAAAATGCAAGAGAAAAATAAGCTTAAAAATTATCAGACTATCGGGTGACAGAATAATAGAATTTTACAAGATAAATATATTGAATTAATACTATAGATTGTTCAGATAATATAAAGTTAAAAGCCAACATGAGAAAAAATAATTAGATTCCCTGTTAGTGCAATGTCCTTTGAATAAAATTGTAATAAAACTAAATAGGCTTATTATGGTAGATTCATCAGAGAAAGGCTGCAATGAAACAAGCTCTATTTGGCTAAATTAGAATATATATACAGCACTGTGCAAAAGTTTTAGACAAGTGTGAAAAATGGCTGCAATGTAAGAATACTATCAAAAATAAAAGTGTTAATAGTTTATTTTTAGCAGTTAACAAAATGCAAAGTGAAGGAACAAAAATAAAATCTAAACCATATCAATATTTGGTGTGACCGCCTTCTGCCTTTAAAACAGCATCCATTATTCTAGGTACTTGAACATATTTTGAAGGAACTTGGGAGGCAGTTTGTTCCAAACGTCTTGGAGAACTAACCACCAATCTTCTATGGATGTAGGCTAGCTTAACATTTTCTGTCTATTCACAATGGTAAGATTGAAAACAGAACAGATATACAGGGGCAATCAGCAACGATGTAATGGGCGTCAGACTGTGATGTTCATCCGGAGCAAGAAATCTTCACAAGCAAGGTAAGTATATACAATTTGATGTGTAATTATCATAAACCAGCAATTTGTTTTGATTCCAAATTCAGATATCTTCCTCAGGCATAAAAATACATCCTTTCAAATCTATATAAAGACGTAAGTAGGACATAAAGAAGCCAAAAATAGAAGAGAGGGGACATGAAAGAGGTAAGAAAATGATCCAACAAATCCAAGATCACATATCCACAAAAATGTAATACAATTCATCTGGGTTCAATTCAGGAAAATAAATTACCTAGTAGAATAAGCCAAGGAATTATGGATAACCCAATATAAGTAGGAAGATCAGGTAAAGCAATGATTGGGATTATAAAAAATAACTTTTAATGAGATAATTTAAAATAGTATACTTTAAAATGCAGAATAAGTGCAATAAAAATACAAGAACAAGCCAATGGTGAGCTACCAGATACCTACAAGTGCATCTCACTAAATTAGAAAATCATCAAAAAGTTAATTTATTTCAGTTCTTCAATACAAAAAGTGAAACTCATATTATATAGAGTCATTTCAAACAGAGTGATCTATTTCAAGTGTTTATTTCTGTTAATGTTGATGATTATGGCTTACAGCCAATGAAAACATAAAAGTCATTATCTCAGTAAATTAGAATACTTTATAACAACAGCTTGGAAAATGTTTTTAAAATCTGAAATGTTGGCCTACTGAAATGTATGTTCAGTAAATGCACTCAATACTTGGTCGGGGCTCCTTTTGCATCAATTACTGCATCAATGTGGCGTGGCATGGAGGTGATCAGCCTGTGGCACTGCTGAGGTGTTATGGAAGCCCAGGTTGCTTTGATAGCAGCCTTCAGCTCGTCTGCATTATTGGGTCTGGTGTCTCTCATCTTCCTCTTGACAATACCCCATATATTCTCTATGGGGTTAAGGTCAGGCGAGTTTGCTGGCCAATCAAGCACAGTGATACTGTTATTTATAAACCAGGTATTGGTACTTTTGGCAGCTTGGACAGGTGCCAAGTCCTGCTGGAGAATGACATTTCCATCTCCAAAAAGCTTGTCGGCTTGTGAGGGAAGCATGAAGTGCTCTAAAATTTCCTGGTAGACGGCTGAGCTGACTTTGGTCTTGATGAAACACAGTGGACCTACACCAGCAGATGACATGACTCCCCAAACCATCACTGATTGTGGAAACTTCACACTAGACCTCAAGCAGCTTGGACTGTGTGCCTCTCCACTCTTCCTCCAGACTCTGGGACCTTGATTTCCAAATGAAATGCAAAATTTACTTTCATCTGAAAACAACACCTTGGACCACTGAGCAACAGTTCAGGTCTTTTTCTCCTTGGCCCAGGTAAGCCGCTTCTGGCGTTGTCTATTGGTCATGAGTGGCTTGACACAAGGAATGCGACACTTGTAGCCCATGTCCTGGATACGTCTGTGTGTGGTGGCTCTTAAAGCAATGACTTCAGCAGCAGTCCACTCCTTTTGAATCTCCACCAAATTTTTGAATGGCCTTTTCTTAACAATCCTTTCAAGGCTGCAGTTATCCCGGTTGCTTGTGCACCTCTTTCTACCACACTTTTTCCTTCCACTCAACTTTCCATTACTATGCTTGGAAATAGCACTCTGTGAAGAGCCAGCTTCTTTAGCAATGTCCTTTTGTGGCTTACCCTCCTTGTGGAGTGTGTCAATGACTGCCTTCTGGACATCTGTCAAGTCAGCAGTCTTCCCCATGATTGTGGATCCTACTGAAACAGACTAAGGGACCTTTGTAAATGCTTAGGAAGCCTTTGCAGGTGTTTTTTGTTAATTATTCTAATTTACTGAGATAATGACTTTTGTGTTTTCATTGGCTATAAGTCATAATCATCAACATTAACAGAAATAAACACTTGAAATAGATCACTCTGTTTGTAATGACTCTATATAATATGAGTTTCACTTTTTGCATTGAAGAATTGAAAACAATTAACTTTTTGATGATATTCTAATTTAGTGAGAAGCACTTGTATATGCACAATAATACAGTATAGGCAACTCAGCACAAAATGGATAATGAGCACTAGATCTCTACATACTATAGTGGGCCCTTCAAATTAGGATACGCCAGTCATATGCAGTGTCCACATTAATAATATATCCACACTATGTACATAGATCTATAAGGCTTCAAGCTCCATGTCAGTAAACACCTCTTGGCTTTTGGCTGCTACGCTGTATATGTATGATCCTAGCAGTCTTTTAGACAAATATCGCCCCGATGAGTACATATGCGTAGATCATTTCAGTAATCCTTGATCCACAGTACTGAATACATACAGAATAAATAGTATCAGGATACCCCCCTATGCATAGCCCTTATATAGAGCTATGGTTGGTTGTAACCACTCTTCACCCAGTACCTCAGGTAGAATTTATGCAAAAAGGGAATGATGTCACCAAGAGGACTAATATCGCCCGTATGTTACAGCAAACAGTTGATCAGGACACAAGTATATCAGTGGCAGTCCTATTTGCATATAAAGTCCATCACATTATTACAAAACCATCTGGATGTCAAACCTAAAAAAATATATATATGACTATCCAGCAGATAGTGAAGAGGACTGATCTCACCCAATTATCCACAGTTTTTTCACGACACAAGTAACTCTGTCCACAGTACGGCAGTGTCTTACTCCTCACGCCCTACTAGCTCAGCTTCTGAAATGAGTGTCACTGATGACGCTTCATTTCAGGGAAGGCGTAGGGGCTGCGGCAGTGACCCCAGCCTCTGACCCCTGATGACGCTTCATATGAGTATCCCAGCTTGAGTATCGGAGATTCTCAAGTGAAGGATCATCACAAAGGAAGTGGGAAAAAAAAGAGAATAGAAATTTGATAGTGTAGTTGGGGAACGATAGGGAATTTTTAATGCAACTATATTAGAAAAGAGTTTGTAATGCCACTGCCGGCATCCCCACATGGCTCCCATTTCCCCTCCATGCAGAGACGTCGACATACATACTGCCCCGGCTGCGGGGCACGTTTCTCGGCATTCTCCCTGCTTCCTGGTTCTCGGCAGCGTGCCTAGTGAATGCGCTGCCCTGTCCTTAAGGGGCTAGTGCATGCACGTGCAAGAGGCTCCCACCCAATAGCTGGGAGACATCTTGTTTAAAAGTCACCCTCCCCAATAAGGAGGTGCCAAGCAACATAGAATCATTAAGTAGTGTGGTGGGCTACCAGTGAGTTTGAGGTCCCCTGGTTCTGGTGTGGCCAGTCCTGAACCCTGAAGCCACTCTGGTGGTACCTGAGCCAGTATCCGAGACCTGTGTGTCTGAACGTGTGCCTATCCGAGTATTCCATGTATCCAGACTGTCCTATCAGTCTCCGAATCAGACCTGTCTGAGACTCTGTGTCAGTAACTGTTTTGCAGAAGATCCAGAACCTAGTAGTCTGAACTGAGTCCAAGTGCGTATCAGTGTCTGCTTACCTGACCCCTGGGGTCAGCAGCTGTAGTATCGGGGACTGCCTAGGAGTGGTATCTGGTGGCTACCAGCAGCTCAAGCCTGACTCCAGCATCAGGAGCTCCACTGAACACTAAGTAGCCGCTTAGCTATGCCCCTCCTACCCAAGCCCGGCCCCGTGGCACAGTGGGTCCATGAACCACGTGAGCCACATGCGTGCATAACAGAGTTTAGAATATGGCACTAAATAGATAGGGATTTAGGATGAAAATGACTTTGGACTTCGAACCACCCCTTTTAATATAGTGAATAACTGTATCCGTGTCCTGAGAATGCAAATGCAGTTGATGGCAGTAGACCTCCAGTGTCCAGTGTTAAAAATGGCCCCACATGGGAAGTCCCAATGCTAAATTTGTAACAGGGCTTTGTCAACTATGAGCTGCCACGTATAATGTTTATGTCTTCTAATATAATAGATATTGGGCGTCACTCCGGTACCCCTGCTTTCCCTAGCATTATGCCGTTTATTAACTTTATTTATTCACATTCTAAAAAACATTTAATCACATTGTGTGACTATCATTTCCATATGTACAGTACAGTCACCTGTACAGTAACAGACAGGCATTCTGTCCTACACAATAGCATAAACCTCCATAATTATATAGCGCGGCGCACAGCCAATTGTTGTCTCATCAAATGACTGGAATGCGTGACAGATACGTCGGCTATTTATAAAATATCAGCGTGTGCTACATTATATGTGTGCGTTCTGGCAAGGATTGAAGATGGTTTATAAACTGCATTTAATAATATCCCCTGAGATGTAGAAAAGGTGCGCAATGCATCCCGGCTTGTCAAGATTAAACATAGTTTATATTTTAATGAGTCTTCAGTGAATATTTTCTTAGTTCTTCTAGCATACTCATCGTCATCTAAATAATTAACACATGGAATATAGAATATAGAAACGTGCAGTGGAGAGGAAAGAGAAGAACATCACTACATCTTAATAGATCCTCAAGTGCACAGGCCAGCTCCTATTTTTATACATCCACAATGCACTATATTTATTTGTTTTCCAGCCATATCATCATTCTTCACGTGTGTACAAATGTGCACAATGGCAGGAAATGGTTAAATAATGTCCCACAGAACAGCTCTGGCATTGCATTGATTAGCTTGTGACAATGGCACCAGTCTGAGGGTGGGATCTGTTAGGCAGCTAGAGAACATTCAGTTCTTTAAGTTGAGTTGCTTGAAGCAGTAAAAATGGGCAAGTGTAAGGAAAGGATCTGAGTGACCCGACGAGTCTATTGTGAAGGCTAGGTGAGTGGGTCAAAGAATCTCCAAAACAACACGTCTTGTGGGGGGTCCCATATATGCAGTGGTTAGTACCTAACAATATTGGTCCAAAGAAGGAAAAATTTGTGACAGGTTCATGAGCTCTCAAGGCTCAATGATGTGTTTGGAAAGCGAAAAGTAGCTCACCTGACCCAATCCCACAGAAGAGCTCATCTGACCCAATCCCACAGAAGAGCTCACCTGACCCAATCCCACAGAAGAGCACACCTGACCCAATCCCACAGAAGAACTACCATAGCACAATGCAGCAGTGTATGGGGCTGCACAGCCGCAGGCTCATCAGAGTTTCCATACTGACCCTGGTGACCCCCAAAATGACCATCAAAACTAGAATATGGAGCTTTCATGAAGATGTTAGGATGACACATGACAATTACCGTACCTCAACATGTTGCCGACCGAGTACACCCCTTTATGGCAGCAGTACTAACTTATGGCAGTGGCCTCTTTCAGCAGCATAATGGGCCCTGCCGCACTGAAAAAAATATTCAGAAATGGTTTTATGAACACGGAAAAGAGTTCAGATGTTCTGTAAATGTCTCAAATAAACTTTATTCTGTAACAGTAGGAAACAGAAAAAAAATAAGAGAACCATTAAAATTGTATTGACCTAAATCAAAGGAGCATTGAAACCTGCAGTGTTCAGGAGCACAGCGCTCCTCTGCCTCATGGCTTCCTGGTTGTCTGGGGGTAGTGTGCTCCTGAAGACTGACAGTTTAGACCAGTGGTATAGTTAGGTCGTTGGTCCGAACAGAGCGCTCTCCAATGCTGCTAGCAGAGACAGCTTTTCAGGGGGACTGAATCTGGCCATTTCAAGCAATCCGGCTAGCATCAGGGCAAATGGCCCAGGAAAGTGGCAAATTCTCCATGCCTCGAAAAATTGCCCACTCTGAAACAGTAGCCTAATTCTATACATTGTATGTACCATACATGTTTGTATCTTGGCCATTGTATGTATATGTTTGTATACAAGTGTATTTTTGCACCTGTACATTAATTTAATACTAAAAGGTGTGCGGGCCCTATTTTTCTTTTTTATAGTACATATCATGGGTATGGCCCCTTTCAGGGCTCCGTACCATTATCCACCCATCTTTCCCACAAAAGGTATTAATTGCGAGCTATGCCTGGTATCCTTTTCTCTGCCCATTCAGGTGAGGCCTGGTTTGGCCCATGGAGAGGTAGCACATATAGTGGTTAGAGACCATCCATATTAAAAGGTACATCTTAATGTGGTTGGATGGCTTTTACGCTCTTTGATCAAAAAAGTACTTTACCTTATGTTTTTAACGCTTACTGCAATAGTGAAGTTCAATTTTACCCAATTAAGAACTTAAGCTACAAATCTCCTGTCACTTTATGTGACTGCAGACTTGTGAATCCTCCTATTGTGCGCACTATGCGCTGTGAGGATTCTCCAGTGCCGGTGCCGGAAGTGGTGGCCGCATGATTGCAAATATGTGATTTGTATACATACAATTATGTGACGGATAGATGGACGCAGCCTCGTTCAATGCAAATGTATTGAGCGAGGCTGGACAAAGTCTAGTTGGAATGTGGCCGGGAGTATGCAAATCACATACTTGCAGGCATATGACCACCTGCTCCAGGCGCCGACACTGTATAATCCTCACAGCGTGCAGTGTGTGCAATATGAGGATTCACAAGTCTGCAGTCACATAGAGTGACTGCAGACTTGTACCCTAAGGCCAGACATCCCCTTTAATGACAAAACAAGACAAACAACTATAGGCCTCATTTAACAAAACTGTTTAATAATAAAACTGTCCTTATTGCCTGCTGCAACCAATCAATGCTTAGCTTTCTCAATGTAAAAAATTAAATCTGAATTATGATTGGTGCTATGGGTAACAAGGACAGATCTCTGTGGCCCCTGTGGGAAGACTAATACTATTAAAGACCTGCGATAGTTGGGAGCCCTATTGGCCCACGAGCTTCACATTATGCCACTGATAAAACATATTTTTTATAAAAATTGTTTACTAGTACTTATTATACCCAGTTTCAAATTAAAAAAAAAAGTGACCTACCACTGCTAAACACATTTTTTTTAAATGAGATGAACCCTTTTATACAAAGTCTTTACAGCATTGCAAGTAGTGTTGAGCCACCCCCGTAGTGTTCGAGTTCGGTTCGGTTCGTCGAACACCCGTGTGTTCGCCGAACTGTTCGTCGAACACCTTCGAACACCGTTAAAACCAATGGCAGGCAAACAAAAACACATAGAAACACATAGAAAACACCTTCAAAGGTGTCCAAAAGCTGACAAACTGCTCAGAAGACACAACTAACACATGGAAAAGTGACAAGTACATATAGTCATGCGAAAAGAAAAGAGGTGGAGGAGTAAAAGGAGGGGGAAACACAGATATAGGCATGTCATGCCCTTCTAAAATCCAAAAAGTGAGAAGCCGACACGTTCAGTCCGCTTCTGCCCGTGCCACCTCCGTGTCGCCGGGTTTGTGCCAGAGCCGCGGTGAACCCTGACGGCCAGCCCCCCTCTCCCAATACTGGTGCCTGTCCGCTGGCGGGTCGAGCGAGCCCCCCTGTGGTGGAGGCAGCTCTAAGCTTTTTAATTTAAATTGTCTCTCTAATTTGAATGAATACACTTTAAATCCATTTACAAGGATCTATTGGAGGGCAAGTCTCATGCCAGCAGCCGCGTAATTCCAGCTCCAGTAGCGTCCACTAAAGCTGCTGCAGTTAAAAAGCTTTTATAAGGATCGAGCTCGGCTGTCCTCCGCAAGGCATCCTACTGCCAGTCCCAGCCCCTATGCCTTGGGGTGCCTCCTGATGCTCTTCACTGAGTATCCCGTGGTCCCGAAGCATTTCCTTTGAAAAAATTAAGTGTCCAAACTACAGGTGGTGTAGCTTGCTTAACAGCCGGGATAATCAGCTGACTAGCAGACACTGCTACTAGGCACAAAGTATTTCCTGGGCTAGATGCAGTTAAAAATTTGTAATTAGATACTCTCGTTGGATGCTGAGAAAGCATTCCATAGAGTCTCCTGGCACGCCATATATGATTCTCTTAAAAAGCTTGGGGTAGGGGTCTAGGGGACCCTTTTATAGCCAAAATCACGGCCCTGTATCGCAATACGTCACCTAGGCTGAAGATAAATGGAACTGTAGCACCCTGAGGGCTCGGTTGCTACAGAAGTATTGCACCTCACCCAGAGGTGTGATATCTCACTCTCAGGTAAGGATGGAGTGTGGATCAGGACCCGACACCTGCATGCATTACACCACATTGCCGAGGGGCAGGGCGACCAATATGCCTCTGAGATGGGCATGACAGTCCCTGTCCCTGGCTTGAGTGGGGGGAGGGAACACTGAGGAAGGGGAACCCTGTAGTGCAGGAGCAGGGAGGAAGCAGTTCCTGGGTGCATTGAGAAGGGAGTATAAAAGGTGGGCACCATCTTAGTTCAGTGCAGAGAAGTCTGAGCAGAAGTGGCAGGGAGCAGGGGCTCTGCATGAGCTCTGCTCCGGAGGCGGGCCTAGTAACAGAGGCCCAGGCCTGGAAGAGGGAGAAGGAATGAAGAGGAGCGGAGAAGGCTCCAGGAACGAGGAATGAAGGGATCCCAGGGGTGCGGACGGGCGAGTCGCCACCGCACGCCCGAATCCACCTGCGTGGAGGGGTCAGGCCAAAGGGGGAGACCGGGTCCCCGAAACTAGTGGAGGCAGGAAACGACCCTCAGCTAGAAACCGGAGGCTGTGACATTTTATGTGGCGCAGCCCCTCGCTACACCCGCTAGGAAGGCACCACATAGGGTCAGGGAAACTGGCGCCAAGTTTACCAAGAGGAGGCCCGAGGCAGCCGGACAGAAGGGTTGGTAAGAAAGGCCAGACAAAGGACACACAAAGGGGGTCCTGTGAAGCGCTCCAAAGTTATCTGGGAGTTGTCTGAGCCCCTCACCTGGTGAGCACAGTACGACGTGGGCAGCCGTTACCTGCAGACGTGGTCTGGATAATAAGAACTGTGAGTAAAGGCCCTGGACTGCATCACTGACTCTGTGTCGTTATTGCTGCTGCCCTGCACCATCACCCCCATCCTCCGCATACACTGCCCTGAGGCTATACTCCTCCCGTGGGGAGTTATGCTATGCTCTGCTGCACCCACAACACCAGCCTCAGCGGTCTGCCCTGCAGCGGCGGATCACTCTGACCGCAATCCACGGGTGGCGTAGTCTGACATTTAAACATCAAAACCACATAAATAGTTCCGCCACTGGTTTGACCACCCTGAGCCACGGAACCGGGTCGCCGCCACGAAGACTACAACCACCAGCATCCACCAAAAAGGGTCCGGCTCCGGGTGTCCCAAGGCCCAGGGGGTGCATCAGAACATTTTCATCACCTTTCACAATCACCAATGGGACAAGGCAGGGATGTCCTCTGTCCCCTCTCTTATACATCCTAGTGACGGAGCACCTGCTCTCATCAATTCGCCATAACCCCAATATTAGGTGGACTGAGGTGGGAGGCACCGAGTACAAGTGCTCTCTATTTGCTGATGATGTCCTAGTATATATCACTCAATCACATATATCCATCCATGCTGTTATGGCTGAAATAGATCACTTTGTTACATGGTCAAATTTTAAAATCAATGCAGCGAAGTCTGAGGCCCTCGATGTCTCCCTCCCCAAATCCATATAGGATTCCATCCAGTCCAACTTTCCCTTTGCCTGGCCCTCACAGGGCATCAAATACTTAGGAATTCCTATTCATAGAGACCTCTCCCATCTATGTTATCTTAATTTTGGGCCCTTTATTGAACAACTCCATACAGACCACGGTTGGCAAGTTAGAACTGTAAGATTCACTACGTGAACCACTGGTGTTTTGTGGAAAAGCACATGTACACTGTGTTCCAAATTATTATGCAAAAAGTGTTTAGGAGTGATAAGGGAAGAATTTGTTTGTATGTCAGTTAAACTCATTGATGGTGATGTGTGTCAGGGCTCTTTATATCACTGTAAGCAATTGCAGACACCTGTGCTAATTAGTTTGGCAGGTGTGTCCAATGAAAGGCAAGACTACTTAAGAAGGCTGTCTCACATTATTAAGCAGCCTACATTTTCTGCCAAAATGGGAAAGAAAAAGGATGTGTCGGCTGCTGAGAAGCAACAAATTGTGGAGTGTTTAGGTCAAGGCATGACTACAATCAACATTGTGCGATGATCAGGATGAAGTGTCTTGGCAATAAAGAAGTATGTAGCTGATTCACAGTACACACGTGTGCGTGCTGATAAGGGCAAATTGAGGACTCTTTCCTACAGGCAATTACGTCAGGTTAAAAGAGCAGCGGCAAAAAAGCCTTGTCATAGCAGCAGACAAGTTTTGAAGCTGCTGGTGCCTCCAAAGTCCCCCGAACAACAAGATGCAGGGTCCTTCAGAGGTTTGCAGCTGTGCATACGCCATCCTGTCAACCTCCTCTATCCACTTCACACAAGCAGAAACAGCTCCAGTGGGCCAAACATTACATGAAGACTGATTTCAAAACTGTTTTGTTCACGGATGAGTGCCGTGCAGCGCTCGATGGTCCAGATGGATGGAGTGAAGGATGACTGGTTGATGGACACTCCACGCAAACACGGCTACAGCGCCAACAAGGAGGAGGTGGAGTAATGTTTTGGGCTGGAATCATGGGGAGAGAGATTGTCGGCCCCTTTAGGATCCCTGAAGGCGCTAAAGATGAACTCCATAATGTATGTGGATTTTCTCAAACAGCACTTCCTGCCATGGTTCAAGAAGAAGAACCGTGTATTTCACAGCAAGATCATTTTTTTGCATGATAATGCACCATCTCATGCTGCACATAAAACATCTGCATCTCTGGCTGATATGGGCATAAAAGGGGACAAACTTATGGTGTGACCCCCATGCTCCCCTGACCTCTACCCCATTCAGAACCTCTGGAGCATCATCAAAAGGAGTGTCTATGATGGCGGGAGGCAGTTCACATCTAAGCAACAGTTCTGGGAGGGTATTCTGTCCTCCTGCAAAACAATTGAAGCAGAAACCATCCAAAACCTGACAAATTCAATGGACGAGAGAGTTCAGAAGCTCCTTTCGAACAAGGGGTCCTATGTGAAAATGTAACATCACCTACAATAAAGTTTTGAGTTGAAAACTGTTTGATTTCAGTTTCTAATAACCTGCTAATGCTTATAATTTCAAAAATGACCATTTTTTTGGTCTTTATTAAAATGAAAAGGTTGATCGAAAAGTTTGGGGGATCTAAGAGTGTGGCAACCCAGTAGTCATGATTACTTCGAATTCTGACAATATGAGGGTCATGTTGCAGGTAGTGCAGCAAGAAGGCACTTATGTGTCTTGCGCATCTCGGAGCCCCAAAATTATTTTCCGGGCTAGATGCAGCTAAAAATTATTATTAATTTTAAATCTGGTGGAGCTTAGTATAGATGGCCTAATAGGATCAGTGCTGCACACTGCTACAAAGCCCAAATTATTTTCCAGTCAAGATACAGATAAACATGATTAGTAATTTTAAATCTGATGGAGCTTATTATAGATGGCCTAATAGAATCAGTGCTGCACACTGCTACAAAGCCCAAATTATTTTCCAGCCAAGATACAGATAAACATGATTAGTAATTTGAAAGCTTAAAACGGTTGGTAGGGTGATTTTAACCAATCATCAAGCTTTTACTCTCCCCAGGATGACACAGGGGTAGAAAAGTCGTTTCGGATCCATGATTTGTTCATCTTTATGAAAGTGAGTCTGTCTACATTATCAGTGGAGAGCCGCGTGCGCTTATCTGTCAGCACACCACCAGCAGCGCTGAACACACGTTCAGACAGAACGCTGGCTGCGGGGCATGACAAGATCTCCAAGGCGTAAGTGGCTAGCTCCGGCCATTTATCCAGATTGGAAGCCCAAAAAGAGCAAGGGTCCAGTGACACAGTCATGGCTTCAATGTTTACTTGGAGATACTCCTGTACCATCGTCTCTAGGCGTTGACTATGTGTCAGACTTCTTGTCTCCTGTGGCTTTGCAAAGGATGGGCTAAAAAAGTGGTGAAATGATTCCGCAAAATTGATGTTACCATCAGATACTGTGGTTCTGTTACGGTTTGAGTGCTGAACACTTGACGGTCCCACGGTTGGCAAGTTGGAACTGTGAGATTCACTACGTGCACCACTGGTGTTTTGTGGAAAAGCACATGTAAGATTCTGCAACAGTCTCTGCTGATACTCCTGCATGCGTGCATCCCTTTCTATGGCAGGAATAATTTCTGCAAATTTACTTTTGTACCCGGGATCTAACAGTGTGGCAACCCAGTAGTCAGGATTATTTCTAATTCTCACAATTCGAGGGTCATGTTGCAGGTAGTGCAGCAAGAAGGCACTCATGTGTGTTGCACATCCAGGAGCACCAAGTCCCTGTTGTGTTGGTGGCGAGGTAACAATCATGCTTCCTTCCTCTGTCCTCTCCCCCCAACCTCGCACAACAGAAATGTGATCAAGGTCTCCCTCATCTGATGAGTCTTCCATCAGTTCATCCTCCACTCCTTCCTGGGCTCCTGCACCTTCCTCACTAGTTTGGCTGCTACCATGCGCCCTGGTAAAACCATCTCCCCCACCCTCACATGCCTGCCGCCTTGGTGCTGCCGACCGTCTGGACCTTGCAGATGTTAGCCCTTCCGCATACAACTCCTCCTCCTCTACTTCCTCCACCTCCTCTTGTGCCACCACCTGACTCCGAATTCTGTTTAACATGTGCTCCAGCATGTAAATCACCGGAATAGTCATGCTGATAATGGCATCGTCAGCACTAAACATCTTCGTCGCCATTTCAAAACTGTGCAGAACGGTGCATAGGTCCCTGATCTGAGACCACTCCTCCAGCGTGATTTGCCCCACCTCTGGATCTCGTTGGCCCAGGCTATACGTCAGAACGTATTGCACCAGGGCTTGTCGGTGCTGCCACAGTCGCTGCAACATGTGCAGAGTTGAATTCCACCGGGTAGGCACATCGCATTTTAGCCGGTGAAGTGGCAGGCCCAACGACTTCTGTAGAGATGTAAGTCGCTGAACTGCGGGATGCGAACGGCGGAAGTGAGCACACAGCGACCGTGCCCTCTGCAGAAGGCCATCTAGTCTGGGATAGTGGGCTAAAAATTGCTGGACAACCAGGTTCAACACGTGAGCCATACAAGGCACGTGTGTGACATTGCCCCGGCGAAGGGCCGCACCCAGGTTTGCAGCATTGTCGCACACGGCCTTCCCTGGTTTCAGGTCCAGTGGAGACAACCATTCATGAAATTGGTTCTCCAGAGCTGACCACAACTCCTCAGCTGTGTGACTCACATTTCCCAGACATTTCAAAGTAAAAACCGCCTGATGACTTTGAGCCCTACTGCCAGCATAGTAAGGAGGTGTGCAGGATCCCTTCTGCACAGTTAGAAAGCTTGTGGCATGACCAGACAGGCTTTGGGTGCAGGTGGAAGACCGAGAGGAGGTTGAGGAGGCAGAAGCAGTGGAGGAACTTTGACATAAAGAGGATTGACGCACAACTCGTGGGGACGGCAAGACTTGGACAGCAGCCCCTTGTCCTGCTGTCACCATAGTTACCCAGTGCCCAGTCAGCGACATGTAACGCCCCTGTCCATGCCTACTCGTCCAAGTGTCTGTGGTGAAATGCACCCTGTCACACACAGAGTTTCTCAAAGAAGCGGTGATGTTGTGTGCGACATGCTGGTGGAGCGCAGGCACACCTTTCTTTGAGAAGTAGTGCCGAATGGGCATCTGGTACTGGGGCACTGTGACGGACATAAGGTCTCGAAAATCCTCTGTGTCCACCAGGCGGAAAGGCAGCATTTCTGTAGCCAAGAGCTTGCAGATGGTGAAATTCAACCTCTTAGCTTTCTCATGGCTAGGAGGAAATGGTCTTTTACTTGTCCACATCTGAGGGACCGAGGGCTGGCTATTGTGCTTAGACGGGGTTGATAAGGGTGTCCCCGGCAAACTGCCGGTCTGTGAGGAAGATGCAGGCGGACATGTTAGGTTGCCTTGATCCAAAGGTGGTGCTATCGATGTCGGACAGCGCTCAACACCAGCTGGTGTTACCACCTCCAAAGAAAATGATGACCTGCTAATCACGCTGGCTGTTGCGGGTAAAGAGGTGGCAGGTCTGCGCCCCAAAACAGGTGTGACTGCTGTCCCCCTAGTCACAGAGGATGAAGAGGCCGCGGATGCACAAGATATGGCAGACGGTGGTTGGCCCGGCCGGCTAGGCCGCATTGTAGCACACTGAGCTTCCCACTGCAACTTATGCTTCATGTCCATGTGCCGGTTCATGCATGAAGTACTCAAACTATGTATTTTTTGGCCTCTACTTAGCTTTTGCTGACAAATGTTACAGATAACACGAGTTGGGTCATCTTTATCGATCTGAAAAAATGCCCAGGCTATGCAAGGCTTAGCACCCATGCGACCTGAAGAGCCACCACGACTTGTGGTGAGAGGCAGAGTTGTGTTTGAGGATGCAGTTGTTGACGTGCTTCCAGTACTACGTCTCTGTCCAGGAAGGCGCAACCTGACCTCGTCGTCACTAGCATCTTCCTCCACCTCCTCTGCTGACCTCATCTCTTGGCTGACTGTGGGTTGACAGTAAGTGGGATCTCCAACCTCATCATCATCACCCTGTGCGTTATCACACCCGTCGTCCTCAGAGCCAACCTGTTCCTGCCCTGACAAAAAACTAAAGTTGTCGCTCCAATCAGGTATTTGAGTCTCATCATCGTCTTCCTCATTGTCTCCACCAACAGGAGTTACAGTTTGGGAATGAGGGTTTACATTATGGTCAGAACCTTCTGCGTCTGGTCCTGGATCCGACTCATAAAGATTCTGGGCATCAGTGCAGATCATTTCCTCGTCTGGATTCACAGAAGCGCTGGAGTCGACCTCTGATTCCCAGGCTATAGTATGAGTAAACAGCTCTGCAGACTCAACCATCTGTTCTACCTCATACTCAGACGGGCAGCTGGAGATTTGGGAGCTGTGAGGAAGCAAGTGCGATTGGGGTGACACCTTTGAGGACTGGAGTATTTGTGATGTTGAAGTTGATGTGGAGGAGAGCCCACTTAAAGGAGCACTTGATATCCGTTGAAGCACCTGCTGTTTTTGTGCCTCATCTGGAATTTGTAGCGATTGGCGTGGCCGTAAGAAAGGGATCTTATCACATTGTCCGCTAAAAGAAGTAGACATTTTAGTTTGGCTGGAAGATGGTCTTTCTTCTGCAGATGTTACTGTTGCTTTAACACCTACCCCACGGACACAACCTTTTTTCCCCTTCCTAACACGCCTATTCCCCATTCCACCAGCAGCAGGCCTTTTTCCACTCATTTTGGTGGTTAACTAATTCACAACTCTGGAGTTGTTTGCACAAAAAAACAATGGATGGGAACCAAGCAGAGCTGAGTGGCCAAACTGTGGTATTAGGCCAAAACTATTGGCTGGGTTAGATGCAGAAAAAAATTATATTCAATTTGCAACCTGATGGAGGTCAGTATAGATGGACTAATAAAACAAGTCCCACACACAGCTAGAAGCCCAAATATTTTTTCAGAGGTAGATGCAGAAAAAAATTGTATTCAATTTGCAACCTGATGGAGGTCAGTATAGATGGACTAATAGAACAAGTCCTACACACAGCTAGAAGCCCAAATATTTTTTCAGAGGTAGATGCAGAAAAAAAATATATTCAGTTTGCAACCTGATGGAGGTCAGTATAGATGGACTAATAGAGAAAGTCCCACACACTGCTAGAAGGCCAAATATTTTTTCAGAGCTAGATGCAGACAAAAAATTATTTTTAATTTGCAACCTGATGGAGGTCAGTATAGATGGACTAATAGAGAAAGTCCCACACACTGCTAGAAGGCCAAATATTTTTTCAGAGCTAGATGCAGACAAAAAATTATTTTGAATTTGCAACCTGATGGAGGTCAGTATAGATGGACTAATAGAGAAAGTCCCACACACTGCTAGAAGGCCAAATATTTTTTCAGAGCTAGATGCAGACAAAAAATTATTTTTAATTTGCAACCTGATGGAGGTCAGTATAGATGGACTAATAGAGAAAGTCCCACACACTGCTAGAAGGCCAAATATTTTTTCAGAGCTAGATGCAGATAAAAATAATTTTTAATTTGCAACCTGATGGAGGTCAGTATAGATGGACTAATAGAGAAAGTCCCACACACTGCTAGAAGGCCAAATATTTTTTCAGAGTTAGATGCCGAAAAAAATTATATTCAGTTTGCAACCTGATGGAGGTCAGTATAGATGGACTAATAGAACAAGTCCCACACACAGCTAGAAGCCCAAATATTTTTTCAGAGGTAGATGCAAAAATAAATTATATTCAGTTTGCAACCTGATGGAGGTCTGTATAGATGGATTAATAGAACAAGTCCCACACACAGCTAGAAGCCCAAATATTTTTTCAGAGGTAGATGCAGAAAAAAATTATATTCAGTTTGAAACCTGATGGAGGTCTGTATAGATGGATTAATAGAACAAGTCCCACACACAGCTAGAGGCCCAATATTTTTTCAGAGGTAGATGCAGAAAAAAAATATATTCAGTTTGCAACCTGATGGAGGTCAGTATAGATGGACTAATAGAGAAAGTCTCACACACAGCTAGAAGGCCAAATATTTTTTCAGAGCTAGATGCAGATATAAATTATTTTTAATTTGCAACCTGATGGAGGTCAGTATAGATGGACTAATAGAGAAAGTCCCACACACTGCTAGAAGGCCAAATATTTTTTCAGAGCTAGATGCAGAAAAAAATTATATTCAGTTTGCAACCTGATGGAGGTCAGTATAGATGGACTAATAGAACAAGTCCCACACACAGCTAGAAGCCCAAATATTTTTTCAGAGGTAGATGCAGAAAAAAATTATATTCAGTTTGCAACCTGATGGAGGTCTGTATAGATGGATTAATAGAACAAGTCCCACACACAGCTAGAAGCCTAATATTTTTTCAGAGGTAGATGCAGAAAAAAATTATATTCAGTTTGCAACCTGATGGAGGTCAGTATAGATGGACTAATAGAACAAGTCCCACACACAGCTAGAAGGCCAAATATTTTTTCAGAGGTAGATGCCGATAAAAATTATTTTTAATTTGCAGCCTGATGGAGGTCAGTATAGATGGACTAATAGAGAAAGTCCCACACACTGCTAGAAGGCCAAATATTTTTTCAGAGCTAGATGCAGACAAA
The DNA here is from genome assembly GCF_046119375.1 of Phyllobates terribilis. Taxonomy (NCBI): domain Eukaryota; kingdom Metazoa; phylum Chordata; class Amphibia; order Anura; family Dendrobatidae; genus Phyllobates; species Phyllobates terribilis. The sequence continues at coordinate 84,609,969 of NW_027362768.1, read as the reverse complement.
AAATTATTTTGAATTTGCAACCTGATGGAGGTCAGTATAGATGGACTAATAGAGAAAGTCCCACACACTGCTAGAAGGCCAAATATTTTTTCAGAGCTAGATGCAGACAAAAAATTATTTTTAATTTGCAACCTGATGGAGGTCAGTATAGATGGACTAATAGAGAAAGTCCCACACACTGCTAGAAGGCCAAATATTTTTTCAGAGCTAGATGCAGATAAAAATTATTTTTAATTTGCAACCTGATGGAGGTCAGTATAGATGGACTAATAGAGAAAGTCCCACACACTGCTAGAAGGCCAAATATTTTTTCAGAGCTAGATGCAGAAAAAAATTATATTCAGTTTGCAACCTGATGGAGGTCAGTATAGATGGACTAATAGAACAAGTTCCACACACAGCTAGAAGCCCAAATATTTTTTCAGAGGTAGATGCAGATAAAAATTATTTTTAATTTGCAACCTGATGGAGGTCAGTATAGATGGACTAATAGAGAAAGTCCCACACACTGCTAGAAGGCCAAATATTTTTTCAGAGCTAGATGCAGACAAAAAATTATTTTGAATTTGCAGCATGATGGAGGTCAGTATAGATGGACTAATAGAACAAGTCCCACACACTGCTAGAAGGCCAAATATTTTTTCAGAGCTAGATGCAGAAAAAAATTATATTCAGTTTTCAACCTGATGGAGGTCAGTATAGATGGACTAATAGAACAAGTCCCACACACTGCTAGAAGCCCAAATATTTTTTCAGAGCTAGATGCAGAAAAAAAATTATATTCAATTTGCAACCTGATGGAGGTCAGTATAGATGGACTAATAGAATGATGCTATGCCCAAAAGATTTTACTTCACTAGGTGCAGTAAAAAAATTGGTATTCTATACACAGGTGGTATATCTTGCAACACAGATAGGCTACTCCACTGACTAACACACTCTGCAATAGGCCAAAAAGGATTAGCTTTGCTAGATTCAGCCAAATGCTGTGAAAAAAACTTGCACAGCACTGGCACAGACCTGCCTGGCAAAAACTGATAGGAACTGATGTAACCTAGTCCTGAAAAGGACTGCAATTACAATTAGTCTTTACTCCCACAATCTATCTATTTAAGAGCACAGACCTGCCTGATAAAAGTCGTAGGAAATGCTGTAACCTAGTCCTTAAAAGGACTGCAATCACAACTATTCCCTACTCCCAAGCTATCTGTAGATTTGTGCGAAAATTGGCTTGAAATTAACAAGGTATAGCGCACACAGCAACAGCGGTGCCGTCTAACACGCAGCTGCAGCAGTGAGAAAATGGTGGCGACGGGGAAAATGGCTTGGTCTTATAGGGCAAGGACATGTGACATACACTGCCAATGACACATGCCCTTGCTTGTGTGAAAAAAAGCACTTCGCTCCGTGTGTGCGCTGCTGATAGGCTGACAGATTGCACCTCCCCACTGTAAATGCGGGAAAGAGAAAAAAAAATGGAGATCTTCATTATTCCTGCAGAGATCCATCCCCTGCCCCTCCCCCCGCCCCGCTGTACGCTCAAACTGCGTATTAACATTAATTTTCATCATTACTGAGAAAAAATCCAGTTATAATTTTGGTGCACGAACAGTTATCGAACATAACCTCGAACAGCCGAATTTTTCTCAAATCGTTCGTGTTCGCCGAACGGCTCGAACACCGCCCAAAACAGCTCGAATTTGAGATTGGCGAACAGTTCGAGTCGAACAACGCTCATCTCTAATTGCAAGGTGAATGTCAAATTTAGTAGCCGAACCCTGAAATAAAATAATATTAATAAAAAAGTATATAAATAAATATAAAAATAAAAGCAACACAAAAGTGTTGGCACCCTTAAAATTGTTCCAGAAAATGAAGCATTTCTCCCAGAAAATTATTGCAATTACACATTTTGTTATACACATGTTTATTTCCTTTGTATTGGAACAAGACAAAAAAACAGAGAAAAAAAGGCAAATTAAACATAATTTCACACAAAACCACAAAAATGAGCCGGACAAAATTGTTGGCATCCTCAACTTAATATTTGGTTGCACACCTTTAAGGAATAAATAACTGCAATCTATCGCTTCCTATAACCATCAACAAGCTTCTTACACCTCTCAACTTTAATTTTGGATCACTCTTCTTTTGCAAACTGCTCCAGCACTCTCATATTTGAAGGTTGCTTTCTCTCAACAGCAATTTTAAGATCTCTCCACAGGTGTTCAATGGGATTTAGATCCAGACCCATTACTTGCCACTTCAGAACTCTCCAGCGCTTTATTTTCATCCACTTCTGGGTGCTTCTTGAAGTATGTTTGGGATCATTGCCCTCCTGGAAGACCCATGACGTAGGATGCAAACCCAGCTTTCTGACACTTTGCACTACATTGTGACCGAAAATTCTTTGGTAATCTTCAGATTTCATGATGCCTTGCACACAGCCAAAGGCACCCAGTGCAAGAGGCAGCCCAAAACGTCTCTGAACCTCCACCATATTTGACTGTTGGTACTGTGTTCTTTTCTTTGTAGGCCTCATTCCATTTTCAGTAAACAGTAGAATGGCGTGCTTTACCAAAAAGCTCTATATTGGTCTCATCTGTCCAAAACACGCTTTCCAAGGAGAATTTTGACTTACGTACATTTTGGCAAACTGCAGTCTAGCTTTTTAATTCCTCTGTGTCAGCAGAGGGGTCCTCCTGGATCTCCTGACATAGTATTTTATTTTATTCAAATGTCAACAGATATTTTGTGCTGACACTGATGCACCCTGAGCCTGCAGGACGGCTTGGATTTGTTTGGAACTTGATTGGGGCTGCTTATCTACCATCTGGACTATCCTGCATTGCCAACTTTCATCACTTTTTCTCAGCTATCCACGTCCAGGGAGATTAGCTACAGTGCCATCGGTTGCAAACTTTTTGATTATGTTGCACACCATGGACAAAGGAACATCAAGATCTCTGGAGATGGACTTGTATTCTTGAGATTGTTGATATTTTACAACAATTTTGGTTCTCAAGTCCTCAGACAGTTGTCTTCTCTTTCTGTTCTCCTTACCTAGTGTGGCACACACAGACACACAATGTAAAGATTGAGTCAACTTCTCCCCTTTTTATCTGGTTTCAGGTGTGATTTTCTTATTGCCCACACCTGTTACTTGCCACAAGTGAGTTGGAACGTGCTTGAAACTAAGTTGTTTACCCACAATTTTAAAAAGGTGCCAACAATTTTGTCCAGCCCATTTTGGGGGTTTTGTGTGAAATTATGTCCAATTTCCTTTTTTTTCCCTCTGTTTTCTTTGTGTTGTTCCAATACACGCAAAAGAAAATAAAGATGTGTATAATAAAACATGTGAAATTGCAATAATTTTCTGGGAGAAATACTTCATTTTCTGGAACAATTTCAAGGGAGTCAACACTTTCGGTCATAACTTTATGTATATATACAGCTGTGCTCAAAAGTTTACATACCCCGGCAGAATTTTTCCTTTCTTGGCCTTGTTTCAGAGAATATAAATGATATCAAAAAAACTTTTTCTCCACTCATGGTTATTGGTTGGGTGAAGGCATTTATTGTCAAACATTGTCAAACTACTGTGTTTTCTCTTTCTAAATCTTAATGACAACCAAAAACATTCAAATGACCCTGATCAAAAGTTCACATACCCTGGTGATTTTGGCCTGATAACAGCACAGAATTTGACACAAATGGGTTTGAATGGCTACTAAAGGTAACATCCTCACCTGTGACCTGTTTGCTTGTAATCAGCGTGTGTGTATAAAAGCTGAGTGAGTTTCTGGGATCCAGATGGAATTTTGCATCTTTCATCCAGCCACTGACGTTTCTGGATTGTGAGTCATGGGGAAAGCAAAAGAATTGTCAACGGATCTACGGTAAAAGGTAGTTGAACTGTATAACACAGGAAAGGGATACAAAAAAATATCCAAGGAATTGATAATGCCAGTCAGCAGCGTTCAAACTGTGATTAACAAATGGAAAATCCGGGGCTCTGTAAAAACCAAACCATGATCAGGTAGACCAACAAAAATTTTGGCAAAAACTGCCAGGAAAATTGTTTGGGATGCAAAGAAAAACCCACAAATAACATCAGCTGAAATTCAGGACTCTCTGAAAACTAGTGGTGTGGCTGTTTCAAGATGCACAATAAGGAGGCACTTGAAAAAAAATGGGCTGCATGATTGAGTCGCCAGAAGAAAGCCATTACTGTGCAAATTCCACAAAGCATCTTGCCTACAATACGCCAAACAGCACAGAGACAAGCCTCATAACTTCTGGAACAAGGTAATTTGTAGTGATGATACCAAAATTGAACTTTTTGCCAACAAGGCCTATGATGAAAGGAATACCATTCCTACAGTTACAGTAAAGTACGGAGGTGGATTGTTGATGTTTTGGGGATGTGTGAGCTACAGAGGCACAGGAAACTTGGTAAAAGTTGAAGGAAAGATGAATGCAGCACATTATCAGCAAATACTGGAGGCAAATTTGCACTCATCAGCCCGGAAGCTGCGCATGGGACGTACTTGGACGTTCCAACATGACAACGATCCAAAACACAAGGCCAAGTCGACCTATCATTGGCTACAGCAGAACAAAGTGAAGGTTCTGGAGTGGCCATCTCAGTCTCCTGACCTCAATATCATTGAGCCACTCTGGGGAGATCTCAAGAGTGCAGTTCATGCTAGACAGCCCAGGAATTTACAGGAACTGGAGGCTTTTTGCCAAGAAGAATGGGCAGCTTTACCATCTGAGAAAATAAAGAACCTCATCCACAACTACCACAAAAGACTTCAATCTGTCATTGATGTTAGAAGGGGCAATACACAGTATTAAGAACTGGGGTATGTGAACTTTTGATCAGGGTCATTTGGATGTTTTTGGTTGTCATTAAGATTTAAAAAGAGAAAATACAGTAGCTTGACAATAAATGGCTTCACCCAACCAATAATCATGAGTGGAGAAAAATGTTTTTTGTTATCATTCATATTCTCTGAAACAAGGCCAAGAAAGGAAAAATTCTGCCAGGGTATGTAAACTTTTGAGCACAACTGTATCATTATATAATAGTATATGATTGCTCGGCTGTATATTGTGATTTGGTAGGCATAATATCTGTGATGACTTCCAATATTCTGTTGATGAATACTGTATTGGACTAGTGCTACATATACATGTCCATTACCTTACATGTTCATTAATAGTTCATTACTAGTGATGAGCGAACATGCTTGGCACTGCTCAGTACTCTTCCGAGCATCACTGTGCTCGACAAGCTCGGCGAGTATTTCCGGGTTGCTTGGGCGGGAACTTGGGTCCCCTCCCTGCATGTTTAGTGCTCTTTAGAGAGCCAATGAACATGCAGGGATTGCTTGCCATGCACGGTAATGCCGTAGCCATGTTGGTTGTGGGCATTAGAGTGATTGGCTGGCCGCACAGCATCATCAGGTGTATATAAGACCGAGCGCCGCCATGCTCGTCACAGTCTACTCCAGAACCAGTCAGAATAGGGAGAGGTGCTGCGGCGTCAGGGAGAGATTTGCTTCTTCATAGGTATTCCACAACATATATATACAGTACAGACCAAAAGTTTGGACACACCTCATTTAAAGAATTTTCTGTATTTTCATGACTATGAAAATTGTACATTCACACTGAAGGCATCAAAACTATGATTAACACATGTGGAATTATATACTTAACAAAAAAGTGTGAAACAACTGAAATATGTCTTATATTCTGGGTTCTTCAAAGTAGCCACCTTTTGCTTTGATGACTGCTTTTCACACTCTTGGCATTCTCTTGATGAGCTTCAAGAGGTAGTCACCAGAAATGTTTTTCACTTCACAGGTGTGCCCTGTCAGGTTTAATAAGTGGGATTTCTTGCCTTATAAATGGGGTTGGGACCATCAGTTGTGTTGTGCAGAAGTCTGGTGGATACACAGCTGATAGTCCTACTAAATAGACTGTAAGAATTTGTATTATGGCAAGAAAAAAGCAGCTAAGTAAAGAAAAATGAGTGGCCATCATTACTTTAAGAAATGAAGGTCAGTCAGTCCGAAAAATTGGGCAAACTTTGAAAGTGTCTCCAAATGCAGTTGCAAAAACCATCAAGCGCTACAAAGAAACTGGCTCACATGAGGACCGCCCCAGGAAAGGAAGACCAAGAGTCACCTGTGCATCTGAGGATAAGTTTATCCAAGTCACCAGCCTCAGAAATCGCAGGTTAACAGCAGCTCAGGTTAGAGACCAGGTCAATGCCACACAGAGTTCTAGCAGCAGACACATCTCTTCAACAACTGTTAAGAGGTGACTTTGTGCAGCAGACCTTCATGGTAAAATAGCTGCTAGGAAACCACTGCTAAGGACAGGCAACAAGCAAAAGAGACTTGTTTGGGCTAAAGAACACAAGGAATGGACATTAGACCAGTGGAAATCTGTGCTTTGGTCTGATGAGTCCAAATTTGAGATCTTTGGTTCCAACCACCGTGTCTTTGTGCGACGCAGAAAAGATGAACAGATGGACTCTACATGCCTGGTTCCCACCGTGAAGCATGGAGGAGGAGGTGTGATGGTGTGGGGGTGCTTTGCTGGTGACCCTGTTGGGGATTTTTTTCAAAATTGAAGGTATACTGGACCTGCATGGCTACCACAGCATCTTGCAGCGGCATGCTATTCCATCCGGTTTGCATTTAGTTGGACCATCATTTATTTTTCAACAGGACAATGACCCCAAACACACCTCCAGGCTGTGTAAGGGCTATTTGACCAAGAAGGAGAGTGATGGGGTGCTACACCAGATGACCTGGCCTCCACAGTCACCAGACCTGAACCCAATCGAGATGGTTTGGGGTGAGCTGGACCGCAGAGTGAAGGCAAAAGGGCCAACAAGTGCTAAGCATCTCTGGGAACTCCTTCAAGATTGTTGGAAGACCATTTCCGGTGACTACCTCTTGAAGCTCTTCAAGAGAATGCCAAGAGTGTGCAAAGCAGTCATCAAAGCAAAAGGTGGCTACTTTGAAGAACCTAGAATATAAGACATATTTTCAGTTGTTTCACACTTTTTTGTTAAGTATATAATTCCACATGTGTTAATTCATAGTTTTGATGCCTTCAGTGTGAATGTACAATTTTCATAGTCATGAAAATACAGAAAAATCTTTAAATGAGATGGTGTGTCTAACTTTTGGTCTGTACTGTATATATCCAACTGAACTAACAGTCTTTCTGAGGACTAGTGTTGAGCGAGTATGTTCTATTAACCCTTTCGCCGAGTATGCTCGGGCCGAGCTCCGAGTATTTACAGCTGCTCGGTGTTAAGGTTAAATCGCTCCCATGTGCATGATTTGCAACTGTTTGACAGCTTTATTACATGTAAGGAATGTCTATTTCTTACACATTCCTCACATGTAATAAAGCTGTCAAACAGTTGCAAATCATGCACACAGGAACGATTTAACCTCATCACTTAGCAGCTATAAATACTCGGAGCTCGGCCCGAGCATACTCGGACAGAACATACTCGCTCAACCCTACTGAGGACTAATCCAGCTGCATATATTCAGTGGTGATAGCAGGAGGCAGGCAGGCAGTGTATGTGGCAGACTGCAGTGCATGACACAGCACAAGAGGGTCCATTGAATGTCCTGTTAGTATAGGTATTCCACAACATATATATATATATATATCCATCTGAACTAACAGTCCTACTGAGGACTAATCCAGCTGCATATATTCAGTGGTGATAGCAGGAATTAGGCAGGCAGGCAGTGTATGTGGCAGATTGCAGTGCATATAGTGCAAGAGGGTCCATTGAATGTTCTTGCTGCTGCTGCTCTTACCGATATTTGTAGACGTAGCTCCAGATATCAGGGGGCAGGAAAAAAAATTTTTTTTATCTTAATCCTGGTTATTTGCTTAAAAAGCAATCCAGAGTATGCAATTTTTCTGCTCCATTTGCTTGTTCTCACTGCAAAATAAAGCCAGATCTGTTCCATATTTCCGCCATAAAAATCCAGAAATTTAAACTGAACGTTTAAAATATTGGCCTCCTTTTCCATTCTGCTGTGTCGGTCAAGCTACTCACACTAGGAGTCTGTGAAGGATAGTATTAGCAAATTTCAGGCCTGCTATTTAAAACATAACACCTATTCCAAAATCAGACATTTCTTCCATTTTCATTCCATTGCAGTGTGTCGGTCAAGCTATTCACACTAGATGTTTGTGAAGAATAGTATTAGCAAATTACAGGCCTGCTATTTCAAACGGAGGTTCTCTGTCAGACATAACACCTATAAGAGTGTTCCAAAATCAGACATTTCTTCCATTTTCATTCCGTTGTAGTGTGTCGGTCAAGCTATTCACACTAGGTGTCTGTGAAGGACAGTATTTGCAAATTACAGGCCTGCTATTTAAAACCGTGGTTCTCTTTCAGACATAACACCAATAAGAGTGTTCCAAAATCAGACATTTCTTCCATTTTCATTCTGTTGTGGTGTGTCGGTCAAGCTATTCACACTAGGTGTCTGTGAAGGATAGTATTAGCAAATTACAGGACTGCTATGTAAAATTGTGGTTCTCTGTCAGATGTATCACATATAACTGCGTTCCAAAATCAGCCATTTCTCGTGAATGTGGAAAATATTGTCCTCCATTAAAAATGGGCAAGGTGCGTGGCAAGGGACAGGGAAGTGGACTTGATGGTGATAGTGCATACAGAGGCCGAGGGCGTGACCGTGGGCAAGCTGAAATTGTCCCACAACAAACACCCACATCTTGTCGCTCGACCTTCCTGTCCCAATTAATAGAGGACCACAAAACACCACTATTGAACACAGAGCAGAGTCAAAAGGTTATTGGTTGGATAGCAGATAAAGCTTCCAGTCACTTAGCCACCACCACACTGTCTTCCACACGGTCAAGTCTCAGTAGCCATGAGTCTGGACCGCATATTCCTCACCCTGATCCTCCTTCCTCCCACCATGCCGAGTGCCCGGAGACAACTGATCCCACACTTGGACACTGAGAAGAGCTGTTCACTTTTCCATTTGTAGATTCGGGCCTCTCGCCCGGCCAGCTTCAAGTGAGTCAAGAGCAGAACGTGAGCAGCGATGCCCAAATATTGGAGCAGCCACGGTCCCACGAAGGCGACGGTGGGAAAGTGCAATTACTGTCACAAGAGGTGGATGATGATGAGACATAATTGCCAGAAAGTCAGTAGGAGGACCAGGGAGCGGAAGCGGAAGACGAGGTGGTGGATGATATAGTAACACGACGGAAGTTGCCAGTACAACTGTTAGGTCTTGCTGAGTCTGGTTATTTTTTAAAGACTCTGCAGATAACCCCAAAAAGGCCATTTGCACCACCTGCCAGGTCAGCATCAGCAGGGGTAGCAAAACTTGCAGCTTGACCACCACCAGCATGATCCGGCACATAGCAGCAAAGCACCCGACTAAGTGGGCCGAACACCAGAGTCCAGAAACAGTGTCTGTGGGTGACACCACTGCTTGTTCCGCTGTTGTGCGTGCACGCCAATCCCCTGTCCATGGCGGATGCCATGATACCTCCCGCCCTGCACCTGTCATTGAACATTCTCAACTAGCACCATCAGCAAGCACGTCCACGTCCTTGTCCCAGCGCAGCGTTCAGTTGTCCTTACCCCAGTCCTTGGAACGCATTGCAAATACACAGCCAATGCCCCACAGGCCACACTACTCCAAATTTTTGGCAGCCGTTGCTTCACTGCATAGGCAAAAAGTATGGGAGACACACTTACACTTCCTAATAATGTGAGCATTTTTTGCAGGAGGCCCTCCAACCTCTATGTCTCTTGCAAAGGGCATTGCTTCCAGTGAAGCATTGGAGGATTGCTTCACTGCATACCCTATAATTGAATAGCAGACCCTCTCCTTTCTAATGGGAACATGTCATACTTGTTACTGTGGCCCAGTTGTATGTGTCTTTAAATTGTTAGTGGGGTTTTTCCTAAATTTTGGCAACCGTTGGATTTACTGCATACCCTATAACTGAATAGCAGACCCTCTCTTTTCTAATGGGAACATGTTGTTACTGTGGTCCTGTTCTATGTGTCTTTAAATTGTTAGTGTGTTTTTTCCCAAATTTTGGCAGCCCTTGTAGTCACAGCATGGGCATTACCACTATAGGAGACCCGCTCCTTTATAATGGGAACATTTTTTTTTACTGAGACCCTCCTCTATGTCTCTTCAAAGGGGTATTGGGTTGCGTCCAAATTTTTGGCAGCCCTTGCAGTCACTGCATACGGAATAACCGTATAGGAGACCCACTCGTTAATAATGGAAACAACAAAGCATAGCCGACTGCTGGCCCTTTAAGAATAGTAAAGGCCGCCTGATGGCCCTATAAAAATAGTCTTTGTGACTTTCAGAGTCCCTCCATCATAAATGAAACAGGTTGTGTCTGATGATGTGTCACACGCCATATGGCCAGATAAGGTTGTAAAATGTTAAAATTACATTTCCTGGTGAATGCATTTGTCTTGGTTGACAGCAATGCAAAAGTGCAAAAACGCATCAAAAACGCTACATGTGAACATAGCCCAAGGTGTGGAAGAGTATTTTTGGTTTTGGCTATTTATTTTGCCTTATATACAAGTCATTACCCTGGAAAGGATGTTCCTTAACATATTTCCCTGGAAAATACATTTTGGTTTCGTTTTTGCATGTTTTATTGTGAGTCCGTAAAAGTGGCGTAATACTCTGACAACGTTGTTCACAGCAGTGACCAGGGAGTTAGAAATGCTTCCAGGGGTCTTCCCCATGCTGTTCCCATGTCATTTTAGCACTGTTCCCATCGATTTGGGCAATTTTTAGGCCCTCTGCAGACCGCCGGGGGGAGCCGCCGGAAGAATTCTTGAGTTTCCCATAGACTTACATTGGGCTCGTTGCTCGGGTCGAGCACCCGAGTATTCCAATGTGCTCGACTCGAACAACGAACACCCGAGCATTTTAGTGCTCGCTCATCACTATTCATTACTGTTAAAGTTTCTGGGGTGATTGGATGGCCTGTAGTGTTTTTAAGAAGAACGAAAATGGGAAGTGCAATAAATGAGAGGGTTATTATAATCATTAAGAATTGGAGATTTGATTATAGGGAGTGCAGTGTTTTCCTGCTCGCTGCTTCAAGTCAGTTGGATGAGAGAAGTTAGTGTCTACAATGAAGTACAAAGTTCAATACTTTCCACGCTGACGTTGGGGCTGGATTTGGATAGCAGCTGTGAAGGTCCAACGTGCTGAAGAAAACGCTTACAAGAGATAAGAACATTACATAGATGTCACATTCCCAGGAGTCTATGCCGAGGATGTCTTATACAGATTAATAACTCTCTGCAGACAAGTGATAATGCAGTATACAGAATAATGACATAAGACTATTGGCAGTGAGCAGCTGCAGCCTCAAATAAGCTACTTTTCCCATATGTACCATGCTTGTCATAGACTGTATAATTTTTCGAAAGATATTTAAATGACTTTTACAAAGTAACCTAATGCTCAGAAACATTCACCATGCAACAAAAGTTTGCACAGAATGGATTATCTACTGAACACCCATAACTAGTCTTTGAACTATTGAAAATATATAAACTTGCTACAACCCATTTAAGCTTCATCTGTGAGGATCCCATATGGATATAGGTGAGACGTTGGCATTCAATATTTGCAACCTTCCCATTCTGACTTCTCTTCAGCATATCCATTGTAAACTTTGTGGAGGCGATCCATCCTGAATCATAAAAGCTAAGTCCCTTATAAAGTACATCATTTAAGCTCAGCTTAGACTCACATTATGGTTTTTCCTTTTACCATGATGGATCTGTTATTGTTCCTTTTAATGTCATTAACTATTTTGTAACCATACTCTCTTGTGTACCTGATCCTTTATTGTTTGGCAAACAGCATTTCCATCCCTGCCTCACAGCTACTGGCGCAAGATATTCATGAGAACGATGAAGAAGTTGGTCTATCTATGACTTCAACCCTTCTATCATCAAATTTGCAGTAAGAAATCACTAATGTCAGTCAGGTGAGCTGCTGTGACATCACTAATGTCTGTCAGGTGAGTTACTGTGACATCACTAATGTAAGACAGGTAAGGTGCTGTGACATCACTAATGTCTGACAGGTGAGCTGCTGTGACATCACTACTGTCAGTCAGGTGAGCTACTGTGACATCAAAAACATCTGTCAGGTGAGCTGCTGTGACATCACTAATGTATGACAGGTGAACTGCTGTGACATCACTAATGTCAGTCAGGTGAGCTACTGTGACATAAAAAATGTCTGTCAGGTGAGCTGCTGTGACATCACTAATGTATGACAGGTGAGCTGCTGTGACATCACTAATGTCAGTCAGGTGAGCTGCTGTGACATCACTAATGTATGACAGATGAGCTGCTGTGACATCACTAATGTTAGTCAGGTGAGCTACTGTGACATCACTAATGTCTGTCAGGTGAGATCTTGTGACATCACTAATGTATGACAGGTGAGCTGCTGTGACATCACTAATGTCTGTCAGGTGAGCTCTTGTGACATCACTAATGTATGACAGGTGAGCTGCTGTGACATCACTAATGTTAGTCAGGTGAGCTGCTATGACATCACTAATGTTAGTCAGGTGAGCTGCTATGACATCACTAATGTCTGTCAGATGAGCTGCTGTGACATCACTAATGTCTGTCAGATGAGCTGCTGTGACATCACTAATGTATGACAGGTGAGCTGCTGTGACATCACTAATGTATGACAGGAGAGCTCTTGTGACATCACTAATGTTAGTCAGGTGAGCTGCTGTGACATCACTAATGTTAGTCAGGTGAGCTGCTGTGACATCACTAATGTATGACAGGTGAGATGCTGTGACATCACTATGGTATGACAGGAGAGCCCTTGTGACATCACTAATGTTAGTCATGTGAGCTGCTGTGACATCACTAATGTTAGTTGGGTGAGCTGCTGTGACATCACTAATGTCTGTAAGGTGAGCTCTTGTGATATCACTAATGTCTGTCAGGTGAGCTGCTGTGATATCACTAATGTACGACAGGTGAGCTCTTGTGACATCACTAATGGCTGTCAGGTGAGCTGCTGTGACATCATTAAAGTTTGACAGGTGAGCTGCTGTGACATCACTAATGTCTGTCAGGTGAGCTCTTGTGACATCACTAATGTTTGTAAGGTGAGCTGCTGTGATATCACTAATGTCTGTCAGGTGAACTCTTGTGACATCACTAATGACTGTCAGGTAAGCTGCTGTGATATCACTAATGTATGACAGGTGAGCTCTTGTGACATCACTAATATATGACAGATGAGCTGCTTTGACATCACTAATGTATGACAGGTGAGCTCTTGTGACATCACTAATGTTAGTCAGGTGAGCTGCTGTGACATCCCTAATGTATGACAGGTGAGCTGCTGTGACATCACTAATGTCTGTCAGGTGAGCTCTTTTGACATCACTAATGTCTGTCAGGTAAGCTCCTGTGACATCACTACTGTATGACAGGTGAGCTCTTGTGACATCACTAATGTCGGTCAGATGAGCTGCTGTGACATCACTAATGATAGTCAGGTGAGCTGCTGTGACATCCCTAATGTATGACAGGTGAGCTGCTGTGACATCACTAATGTTAGTCAGGTGAGCTGCTATGACATCACTAATGTCTGTCAGGTGAGCTCTTGTGACATCACTAATGTATGACAGGTGAGCTGCTGTGACATCACTAATGTATGACAGGAGAGCTCTTGTGACATCACTAATGATAGTCAGGTGAGCTGCTGTGACATCACTAATGTTAGTCAAGTGAGCTGCTGTGACATCACTAATGTATGACAGGTGAGATGCTGTGACATCACTATGGTATGACAGGAGAGCCCTTGTGACATCACTAATGTTAGTCATGTGAGCTGCTGTGACATCACTAATGTTAGTTGGGTGAGCTGCTCTGACATCACTAATATCTGTCAGGAGAGCTCTTGAGATATCACTAATGTCTGTCAGTTAAGCTGCTGTGACATCACTAATGTATGACAGGTGAGCACTTGTGACATCACTAATGTCTGTCAGGTGAGCTGCTGTGACATCACTAAAGTTTGACAGGTGAGCTGCTGTGACATCACTAATGTCTGTCAGGTGAGCTCTTGTGACATCACTAATGTCTGTCAGGTGAGCAGCTGTGACATCACTAATGTCTGTCAGGTAAGCTGCTGTGATATCACTAATGTATGACAGGTGAGCTCTTGTGACATCACTAATGTATGACAGGTGAGCTGATTTGACATCACTAATGTATGACAGGTGAGCTCTTGTGACATCACTAATGTTAGTCAGGTGAGCTGCTGTGACATCCCTAATGTATGACAGGTGATCTGCTGTGACATCACTAATGTCTGTCAGGTGAGCTCTTTCGACATCACTAATGTCTGTCAGGTAAGCTGCTGTGACATCGCTACTGTATGACAGGTGAGCTCTTGTGACATCACTAATGTCGGTCAGATGAGCTGCTGTGACATCACTAATGTTAGTCAGGTGAGCTGCTGTGAAATCCCTATTGTATGACAGGTGAGCCGCTGTGACATCACTAATGTCTGTCAGGTGAGCAGCTGTGACATCACTAATGTCTTTCAGGTAAGCTGCTGTGACATCACTAATGTTTGACAGGTGAGCTCTTGTGATATCACTAATGTTAGTCTGGTGAGCTGCTGTGACATCACTAATGTATGACAGGTGAGCTGCTGTGACATCACTAATGTATGACAGGTGAGCTCTTGTGACATCACTAATGTCCGACAGGTGAGCTGCTGTGACATCACTAATGTCTGACAGGTGAGCTGCTGTGACATCACTAATGTCTGTCAGGTGAGCTCTTGTGACATCACTAATGTCTGTCAGGTGAGCTCTTGTGACATCACTAATGTCTGTCAGGTAAGCTGCTGTGATATCACTAATGTGTGACAGGTGAGCTCTTGTGACATCACTAATGCATGACAGGTGAGCTGCTTTGACATCACTAATGTATGACAGGTGAGCTCTTGTGACATCACTAATGTTAGTCAGGTGAGCTGCTGTGACATCCCTAATGTATGACAGGTGAGCTGCTTTGACATCACTAATGTCTGTCAGGTGAGCTCTAGTGACATCACTAATGTCTGTCAGGTGAGCTGCTGTGACATCACTAATGTCTGTCAGGTGAGCTGCTGTGACATCACTAATGTCTGTCAGGTGAGCTGCTGTGACATCACTAATGTCTGTCAGGTGAGCTGCTGTGACATCACTAATGTCAGTCAGGTAAGCTGCTGTGACATCACTAATGTATGACAGGTGAGCTGCTGTGACATCACTAATGTCGGTCAGGTGAGCTGCTGTGACATCACTAATGTTTGACAGGTGAGCTGCTGTGACATCACTAATGTCGGTCAGGTAAGCTGCTGTGACATCACTAATGTATGACAGGTGAGCTGCTGTGACATCATTAATGTATGACAGGTGAGCTGCCGTGACATCACTAATGTCTGTCAGATGAGCTGCTATGATATCACTAATGTCTGACAGGTGAGCTGCTATGACATCACTAATGTCTGTCAGGTGAGATCTTGTGACATCACTAATGTCTGTCAGATGAGCTCTTGTGACATCACTAATGTCTGTCAGGTGAGCTCTTGTGACATCACTAATGTCTGTCAGGTGAGCTGCTGTGACATCACTAATGTCTGTCAGGTGAGCTCTTGTGACATCACTAATGTCTGTCAGGTGAGCTGCTGTGATATCACTAATGTATGACAGGTGAGCTCTTGTGACATCACTAATGTATGACAGGTGAGCTGCTGTGACATCACTAATGTCTGACAGGTGAGCTGCTGTGACATCACTAATGTCTGTCAGGTGAGATCTTGTGACATCACTAATGTCTCTCAGGTGAGCTCTTGTGACATCACTAATGTCTGTCAGTTGAGCTACTGTGACATCACTAATGTCTGTCAGGTGAGCTCCTGTGACATCACTGATGTCTGTCAGGTGAGCTCTTGCGACATCACTAATGTCTGTCAGGTGAGCTGCTGTGACATCACTAATGTCTTACAGGTGAGCTACTGTGACATCACTAATGTCTGACAGGTGAGCTCTTGTGACATCACTAATGTCTGTCAGGTGAAATCTTGTGACATCACTAATGTCTGACAAGTGAGCTCTTGTGACATCACTAATGTCTGTCAGGTGAGCTGCTGTGACATCACTAATGTCTGTCAGGTGAGCTCTTGTGACATCACTAATGTATGACAGGTGAGCTGCAGTGACATCACTAATGTTTGACAGATGAACTGCTGTGACATCACTAATGTCTGACAGGTGAGCTGCTGTGACATCACTAATGTCTGTCAGGTGAGCTCTCATGACATCACTAATGTCTGTCAGCTGAGCTGCTGTGACATCACTAATGTCTGTCAGGTGAGCTCTTGTGACATCACTAAGGTCTGTCAGGTGAGCTGCTGTGACATCACTAATGTCTGTCAGGTGAGCTCTTGTGACATCACTAAGGTCTGTCAGGTGAGCTCTTGTGATATCACTAATGTATGACAGGTGAGCTGCTGTGACATCACTAATCTCTGACAGGTGAGCTCTTGTGACGTTGATGCGCCCCTGGGCCTGTGTCGCGCAGCGTTGCGCACGCGGGAGCTTACCCGGAGCCGGATCTTTTGAGGGTTGTAGTCTCGTGGCGGTGACCCGGTCCGTGCCCAGGGAGTCAAACTAAGTGGCGAGTCTATTAGCAGTAGATGTTGGACGACTACGCCACCCGTTGAATGCAGCTATGGAGCTGCCGCTGCAGGGCAGACCGCTGAGGCCGGTGGAAGGATTGTGCAGCGTGGATGGTATAACCCCCAACGGGAGGGGTATGGCCTCAGGGCAGCCGACGTGGATGATGGGGGTAGTAGGAACCACTCAGAGACGATGCGGTGTAGTTCAGGGTCTTTACTGGTGATAAAGATAGACCCTCCCGGAGTACTGGCTAGCGATTGGGGCCTGGTCAGTCCTTGAGCAGATGGGATCTCCCCTGGCCAGGCGGAGTTGTAGGCCTCCCAAACTAACTGTACTCTTCTGGCTACCTTGCTAGAGGCGGGTATATGTAGCCCACGTCCCTGAGTGTACCGTGTGGTGCTCACCCGTATGGCCGGTGACTCGGGGCCTTCTAGTAGCTTCCGCTCCACGACGGCGGTGCTGGTCCCATGCGTGTGACCGTGCCTTCGGGTTTCTTGGCCAGAGGACCTGAAATCCCCTGCCTGACGGATTCTGCTGCTGGGTAGGAGTTAGTCCCCACAGCCTCGGACTCCGGGTCCGGTGATAACTTCTCAGTCAGGGCGAGCTCTGCAGCTGCCAGCCCCTGACTCCTTGTAACACTGCTCCCACAGAGCTCCTGTTGTTTCTTCCCATAGCTGCTTCTCTTCTCTGTCTCTACTTCTGGCATGGCCCAGGAGCTGGGCCCAGCCGGAGCCACAGCTCCCTGTCAGCCCTCCTGGCTGAACTCTCCCTCTGAACTCTCTAACCCTGCCTCAGCCCCAGGTTTATATAGGGGAAGTTCTTCCCCTCCCAGGACTGGGCAGGAGGTGTGGCATGCATAGGATTCCTGACCAAGAGACCTCCCACCTGCTCTCAGACATAACATTGCCGTTACTGTGGAAACCAGACCCCTGGGGTGCCACAACATCACTAATGTTAGTCAGGTGAGCTGCTGTGACATCCCTAATGTATGACAAGTGAGCTGCTGTGACATCACTAATGTCTGTCAGGTGAGCTCTGGTGACATCACTAATGGCTGTCAGGGAAGCTGCTGTGACATCACTAATGTATGACAGGTGAGCTGCTGTGACATCACTAATGTCGGTCAGTTGAGCTGCTGTGACATCACTAATGTTTGACAGGTGAGCTGCTGTGACATCACTAATGTCAGTCAGGTAAGCTGCTGTGACATCACTAATGTATGACAGGTGAGCTGCTGTGACATCACTAATGTATGACAGGTGAGCTGCTGTGACATCACTAATGTATGACAGGTGAGCTGCTGTGACATCACTAATGTCTGTCAGGTGAGCTGCTATGACATCACTAATGTCTGACAGGTGAGCTGCTATGACATCACTAATGTCTGTCAGGTGAGATCTTGTGACATCACTAATGTCTGTCAGGTGAGCTCTTGTGACTTCACTAATGTCTGTCAGGTGAGCTCTTGTGACATCACTAATGTCTGTCAGGTGAGCTCTTTTGACATCACTGATGTCTCTCAGGTGAGCTCTTGTGACATCACTAATGTCTGTCAGGTGAGCTGCTGTGACATCACTAATGTCTGTCAGGTGAGCTCTTGTGACATCACTAATGTCTGTCAGGTAAGCTGCTGTGATATCACTAATGTATGACAGGTGAGCTCTTGTGACATCACTAATGTATGACAGGTGAGCTGCTGTGACATCACTAATGTCTGACAGGTGAGCTGCTGTGACATCACTAATGTCTGTCAGGTGAGATCTTGTGACATCACTAGTGTCTCTCAGGTGAGCTCTTGTGACATCACTAATGTCTGTCAGGTGAGCTACTGTGACATCACTAATGTCTGTCAGGTGAGCTCTTGTGACATCACTGATGTCTGTCAGGTGAGCTCTTGTGACAGCACTAATGTCTGTCAGGTGAGCTGCTGTGACATCACTAATGTCTTACAGGTGAGCTGCTGTGACATCACTAATGTCTGACAGGTGAGCTCTTGTGACATCACTAATGTCTGTCAGGTGAGCTCTTGTGACATCACTAATGTCTGTCAGTTGAGCTCTTGTGGCATCACTAATGTATGACAGGTGAGCTGCAGTGACATCACTAATGTATGACAGGTGAGCTGCAGTGACATCACTAATGTCTGTCAGGTGAGCTGCTGTGACATCAATAATGTCTGTCAGGTGAGCTCTTGTGACATCACTAATGTATGACAGGTGAGCTGCTGTGACATCACTAATGTCTGACAGTTGAGCTGCTGTGACATCACTAATATCTGTCAGATGAGCTCTTGTGACATCACTAATGTTTGTCAGGTAAGCTGCTGTGACATCACTAATGTCTGACAGGTGAGCTGCTGTGACATCACTAATGTCTGTCAGGTGAGCTCTTGTGACATCACTAATGTCTGTCAGGTGAGCTGCTGTGACATCACTAATGTCTGTCTGGTGAGCTCTTGTGACTTCACTAATGTCTGTCAAGTAAGCTGCTGTGACATCACTAATGTCTGTCAAGTGAGTTGCTGTGACATCACTAATGTCTGTCAGGTGAGCTGCTGTGACATCACTAATGTCTGACAGGTGAGCTGATGTGACATCACTAAATCTGTCAGATGAGCTCTTGTGACATCACTAATGTCTGTCAGGTGAGCTGCTGTGATATCACTAATGTCTGCCAGGTGAGCTGCTGTGACATCACTAATATCTGTCAGATGAGCTCTTGTGACATCACTAATGTCTGTCAGGTGAGCTCTTGTGACATCACTAATGTCTGTCAGGTGAGCTCTTGTGACATCACTAATGTCTGTCAGGTGAGCTGCTGTGACATCACTAATGTCTGACAGGTGAGCTGATGTGACATCAATAATGTCTGTCAGGTGAGCTCTTGTGACATCACTAATGTCTGTCAGGTGAGCTGCTGTGACATCACTAATGTCTGTCAGGTCAGCTCTTGTGACATCACTAATGTCTGTCAAGTGAGCTGCTGTGACATCACTAATGTCTGTCAGGTGAGCTCTTGTGACATCACTAATGTCTGTCTGGTGAGCTCTTGTGACATCACTAATGGATGACAGGTGAGTTGCTTTGACATCACTAATGTATGACAGGTGAGCTCTTGTGACATCACTAATGTTAGTCAGGTGAGCTGCTGTGACATCCCTAATGTATGACAGGTGAGCTCTTGTGACATCACTAATATATGACAGGTGAGCTGCTGTGAAATCACTAATGTCTGACAGGTGAGCTGCTGTGACATCACTAATGTCTGTCAGGTGAGCTCTTGTGACATCACTAATGTCTGTCTGGTGAGCTCTTGTGACACCACTAATGTCTGACAGGTGAGCTGCTGTGACATTTCTAATATCTGTCAGGTGAGCTGCTGTGACATCACTAATGTCTGACAGGTGTGCTGCTGTGACATCAATAATTTCTGTCAGGTGAGCTCTTGTGACATCACTAATGACTGTCAGGTGAGCTGCTGTGACATCACTAATATCTGTCAGGTGAGCTGCTGTGACATCACTAATGTATGACAGGTGAGCTACTGTGACATCACTAATGTCTGACAGGTGAGCTATTGTGACATCACTAATGTCTGACAGGTGAGCTGCTGTGAAATCACTAATGTCTGACAGGTGAGCTGCTGTGACATCACTAATGTCTGACAGGTGAGCTGCTGTGACATCACTAATGTTAGTCAGGTGAGCTGCTGTGACATCACTAATGACTGTCAGGTGAGCTGCTGTGACATCACTATTGTCTGACAGGTGAGCTGCTGTGACGTCAAAAAAGTTGATGGCAAAATTTCCATCAGTAAGCTGCTGTGACATCATGAGTGGGTTTCAATAGGGTATGCTGTTAAAACATGACGAGTGGGATTTCAGGCGTTCACATTAGGTGTAAATGGGCTGACGTATCATCATTCAGTGGTCTGATGGAGGAACATTCTTCAACTGCCCAAAATACATCTTGGTTAAGATTGGATTTATTCAGTTAGAAAAAATAAAAATGTGCCAACTGGTGTTTTAAACGATAATGAACGTTCATTGGTTGGTCAACGGTCATGGAAGCTCCTGTCACCCTTGGAAGCTGTTGTGACATCACAGCTAGTTTTAGTAAGTAAAGTACTGTGAGATCAAGTCAAGTAAGTAGCTGTGACATCACAATGGTGTTTCCCTAAGGTCATCTGCTTTGACATCACAGATGTATTTTGTAATGTACTGTACTGTGACATCACAACCTGTTGAGAGGCTCATGGGGAAGACATGGGGCATCAATGAAGCAGAGAGAAGCCAAAAATAAACTTTACTGGAACAGCCATATTTTGAATGTCTATTGGAATGAGAAAAGAAGAGGAAATTGTGATCTTATCAATTAATTCTTTATAATTAAAATTGCAAAATTGTATGATGTATCGGATTATATTACACATAATTGCGGTTGTGGTTTGTACTGTACTTGGCAAGCGTGTCTTTACTGTTATATTATGAGTTGCGTTTTGAGACAGGTTGTTTCCAGAACAGCTATTCAAAGTCACATGGGAAAAACTCTGAACACTAAGCTTTGACGACCAGCAAAAGAAGCCAAAACCACAGCTCTGGGAATATCTGCAATACATGCACAGTGATTCTCCACGTGATTGGCTGAATGGGGCCGTTAGTTTTATTTATTTTTTATGTCCATCACTTTCCAGAAGAGCTGTAACATAATTTTTCCATCGATATAGCCAAATAAGGACTTGTTTTTTTGCGGGACAAGTTGTAGTTTTGATGTACACGATTCATTTCATCATATCATGTACTGAAAAATGGTAGCAAAAATTCAGCGATGCCATTATGGGGTTTCGTTTTTACAGTGTTCATTGTCTGATAAAAATGAACTTGCAACCTGATTCTTCAGGTCAGTATGATTGAAGCGATAATAAAAGTATAGAGTTTGTTTTTTTTTTACTATTTTTGTGGCTTAAAAAAATTCTCAATTTTGTAAAAAAAATTAGTTTGTGTCGCTGTTGTCTGAGACTTGTAACTTTTTAATTTGATATAAGGGCTTGTTTTTTGCAAGTAGGGCTGAGCTGTAGTTTTTAATGGTACCAATTTGGGGTACATACGATGCTTTGATCACTTTTCATTGCATTTGTGGTGAAAGATGTAGTGACCAAAAAACAGCAATTTTGTTGTTTTGATTTTTTTACTTTAAAACATTTATATTCTGGATTAGATAAAGTACAATTTTCATAGATCAAATTTTTACGGGTGTGGAAGTAACAGATATGCTTTTTTTTATTTTTTTTTACATTTTTTTTTCATCTAGGGAAAAGCAATAAGAATCAAATTCTAAAATATTTTCCTTTTTTCATAATACATTTTCAACCCCTCACCAACATCTGCTGTGAATGTACTGCGCAAGTTGGGAGCAGGTGTATTGGGTGGGCTCACAGGATGCATAACCCATACCCGCCATATAATGGCTGTTTGTCACAGCCAGGATCTGCCTCTAAGAGTTGTGGGTGGAGCAGAGTGGAGCGGGTAGAACAATCTCTGACAGCGGCATCGATATGCTATGGGGGCACGTCATTCTATGCACTTATCACCTGCGGTATTGCTGTATTTAGTACATGCAATCAGATGACTGCTGGTTGAAGTCCCCTAAGGGGACTAACAAATACAGTAAAATAAAGAAAAAAGTTTTAAAAACATGAAAAAAATATAGAAAAATGCAAAATTTCAAATCATCCCACTTTTCACCCACTAAAAATAAAGATGTAAAAAAAAGACACACGTGGTATCGCCACGTCCATAAAAGTCCAATGTATCAAAATATAAAATGAATTAACTCAATTGGTAAACACCATAAATGGAAAAAAAAATAAAAACATATAAACTGCGGGGTTTTTTTTACTTTTTGAGCTCAGTTTGGTCTTGAATAGATTGTAGATGTCATGTCGCAGTTGCAGAGCTCTCATGGTGCCAAAACATTTTGGAAACTACATCCCTCAAGGAATTCAACTAGGGGTGTGTTGAGCATATTGAACCCGCAGTTGCTTCCTGAACGTTTATAACATTAGGACTTGAAAATGAAAAATTACTTTCTTTTAACAGATGTGTTGTTTTAGCCCTAAATTTTCTCTTTTCATAAAGGTATCAGAAGACAATGGAGACCCCACAATTTGTAATGCAATTTCTCCTGAGTACGCCAATACCAAATTTGTGATGAGAAACTACGGTTTGGGCAGACACCAAGGCTCCATAGGGAAGGAGCGCTGTTTGACTTTTGGTGCACAATTTTGGCTGAACCCCATGTTACATTTGCAGAGCCCCAGAGGTGCTAAAACAGCAGAACCCCTCCACAAGTGACCCCATTTTGAAAACTACACCACTCAAATAATTAATTTAGGGATGTAGTGGCCTCTTTGGACCCACAGGTGCTTCACAACAGTTTATAACATTGGGATGTGAAAATGGGAGGAATTTCTATTTAGCTTATGGAACAAAAATTTGGCTCTAATTTGTGGGTGCCACTTGCAGAGCTCTTGAGGTGGGACACCAGTAGAAAACCCTCAAAGTGACCCTCTTTTGGAAACTACACCCCTCAAGGAATTCATCTAGGAGTGTAATAAGCATTTATATCCAACAGGTATTTCACCCATTTCTTTACCATTAGGCTGTGGAAAAATGAGAAATTACATTTGTTACAATAATAGGAAACTTTGCTTTAAAACATTTGAACTTTTTGAACTAAATTTTCCTATTAATGTCATAATGTCATTTCTCATTTTCACACAGTATAATGGTAAAGAAATGGGTGAAATACCTGTAGGGTATAAAATGTGAAATTTTTATTATGGCTAATAAAAGAAAAAGTATCCATAATTTATTATGACATTCGTCCCAAGTATGATATTACCCTATGTATGGTCATACACTACTGTTTGGACACATGGCAGAGCTCGGAAGAGATGGAGCGCCATTGGGCTTTTGGGGTTCAGAATTTCTAGTAGTTTGTAGGCAACATTTATAGAAACCCTAAAGTGTCAAAATAACAAAATTCCCCAGAAAGTTACCCCATTTTGCAAATTCCAGGCAGGGAAATCATCTATGGGTACAATGATTATTTTGACCCTAGTGGTATTTTGCAGAAATCAGTGGGCAGTGAATGCTGCAGAGTGAAAATTTCAAACATGCCGTTTTAATGCCCTAAACATTGTGTGCAGCTGGAGACGCATCCCATAGATTGTTAAGTGGATTGTCCAGGACTGAATTAATAACCTCTCTCAGTATGAGATCAGTGGGGGTCTAACACCCCCACCAGGTAGCTGAAAACTGCCCGAACTAAGCAATATACAAGCTGAACCCAGCTGCCCCGTACATTGCTTGGTGGCCGATGTTATGTAGTTTTTATGAGCCATGTAATTTTTCCAGAGTCTTTGAACCACAAAAAACATGGAAAATCTACATTTTTTTAAGTTTTTATTGGTGCCATTTGGGTGTATGTAGAATTTTTTTTTTCCGACGGTGTTCACCGTCCGCATTAAATAGTGGGACAGTTTGATAGATCAGGTTGTGTTTGTTTTTACATGTAAACATGGTGTTTAGTTGCAAAAAAATGTTTTGCCGTACTTTGTATATATTTTTACAACTTTATTGAACTTTATTTTTTTTTTACTTTTTTATTTAGTCTTTGTATGGGATTTCAACTGTCACTAGTCACTAATACCTTGTATTTATAGACCTGTCAGTGTTAGAGGCTCGTGCTGACGACAGTATTTTTGGTCCGAGTGCGATCTGATGTTTTGTTGGACCAATCTTATTCTATGGGGCCGTGCACGTCCGTTTTTTTCTTCGGACAGTGTCTATCCATGGGGAAAAAAATCACAGCATTCACGATTTGCATTCAATATTCGGATCGCTCTCAGCCATATAAGTCAAAGAGTCCGTGGGAAAAAACGCACCGCACTTGAATGACACCTGAGTGCAGTCCGATTTTCACGGATTGACAGAATGGAGAAGATGGAGAATTTTTTTTTTTACATTTATTCCTCATCCAAGAAAATCGGATCATACTGCGATCAAACTGTGATCAGTGTGTGATTAGCATAATTGGTCCGATTCTCTCAGATAAGAGAAAATACAGTCGTGTGACCCTAGCCTTAAACTGACAGCAGGCGTGGTAGACTCTGCTTATGGCAGGGCCTAACAGGCCAAAGTTGCTGTGTGACCCGAGGCCATTACTCCTCCTGGGGTCGCCAGTGCAACTATTGGCACTACGTACTCACAGGGTGCCGATAGGGTTAAAAAAAAAGGAACTTTCTCACTCAAATAAGTATCCATATGCTGCTGTCACTATTCACAGCAGTATCTAAGAGGTTAATCGGCCACAATCAGTGTCAGCATTGATTGCAGCTATAATATACAGCTGGCACCCGCTGATGAAGACGGGGGCTGTGCTTGTGAGCCGGCAAAATCATCGTGCTGTACATGTACGCCGGATTGTGGGAATGCATTACCCGCTACGATATACAAGTACGGTAGATGGCGGGAAGAAGTCAATACAACCTATTTAATATAACTGTATATAGTAAGTTTTCTACAGTTATATTCAATTGTTTTCAATTAATTTCAATAAAATTTCTTAATTGATCATGAGGTCAGGATCCCGCTGCTTGAAAATCTCTGGGACTGTAGGGAGCATATTGATCTCAGAGCAATGTAGTCCACCATCAGAGAGCGGAGTTGGATGCGGATTAGTCATTTTAATGACAGAATTTTCTAAAACAATACTGACATCTAGTGGTCAGTTTTTAGTATCTCATGTTTCTGTTTAGAGCACTTTGGCTTTGTTCACACATTGCGTTTTTTCAGTGTTTTTTTCTGCAGCAAAACCTGATCTCTTAGCAGGAAAGAAGCCGCATCAAAAATTCAGGTTTTGGTGCGTATTTTGGTATACTTTTGGTGCATATTTTGTACGTTTTTCAGGATCCCAAAGTTCAGCTTTGCTTCCACCACAGAAGCATGAACACATGTCACCAATGCAAGACATATGTGACGCCATATTAACCAGAATTACAAATGTAACAGTGGGGGGAGGTGAATTGTTCAGGAATAGTTTACCTAAGACACTGTCAGTGAACATGGCCTAATACTAGAGCTGTCCAGCTTTGACTTCCCACTTTCAGTATCCTCCACTACAGGGCTAATAAGCTGCTTGCAGACTAATGACTGTAAAATCACACAACTATTTCATATAAAACAAAAAATCCATACAATAACATTAGAGAACTCTTTAAACTGGGTGTTTGGACGACTTCTCATTTACACACCCTCCTCTTTAATGATTGCCGTCCTCAGCAATCCAGGATCTGTAAGACATAAAAGCAGCATGTCCGTATAAAACATTACAACAAATTTGTGGACTGGTGACATCTGGAACTTCCTTAAGCTGGCACAACATTTGGTCCTTCTCAGTTAAGGACCCCAAACAGGAATGTACAATGTGAATGTACAAAGTCCAGAGATGCAGGAGGATCCAATTCTTATTGGTTAAGGACCCTGGAAACAAGGTAGTAACAGTCCAACACATCACCAACAGCACTTTTCTGAATCTGCACAACCCTCCAGTCGCGCGGACACCCTTGATGCAGCAGAAAAGGGCGCAACAGGCGAAACAAAAAATAAAACAAAAATAAAAGTTCAACCTACTCGGCTATTACAGGCCTATTTGACCTCAAGGGTATCCAGGAACAGTGCCTCCATTTATTTTCTTAACACACAAACAACACACAGGCCTTCACACGGCCACAAGGGTAACTCAAACCCTCAACAAAGGCGCTTAGCCTTCAACTGAAGCCTTTAAGTAAAGGGGTATTCCGGAACTTGCCCCTAAAATATAATGACCTACCGGCCAAACAAGAAAACTTCAGGCTGAGCTCTTTCACGCCACTCCCATTAAGAAGACTGCTTCCTGGAGGCAAATGGACATAACCATGCTGTTGGCTCAGGTGCGTTCCTCCATCTCCAAGGCTGATTTGTATAATTTTCCTTGGCTGAATCCTCCATACCCTGTCATGTGGCCCCCAGATTAATGGTGGCACTGCCAATATTGGACATGTGAATAGTGTGACTGGCAGTGCTAGAGGATGAATAGGATAAAATACTTTCCGACGTCTAGCCCACTTGAGTAGTGATGTCTCTTACTTTCTGAGTCTACTCTGGTCCCACATCCCAGTCCTCCTGCTTCCTAGACGGACTTTTATTACTGGGGTGCATCCCCAGTAGCTTGCTGACAACGTCTTCTCTCCTCCTTGAGCTACATACTTCTCCTTTCCCAAGATTCCACTTCTGGAGCTGTGTCTGGCCTGGTCAAACCCACTATGAACCATCCCTTCTTGCCCCAGGTCTTCATAAACTGCACAATTTCTCCTGGGTACAGATTGTATAATCTAGAGGGTGAATATCTTTTCTTTACCACTTTGTGACTGACATATACCTGGTCCCTGGTGTGTAATTCCTCTTGGAACCTGAAACCCTCATGTATATTGAAGCTGGTCACTTGCCCCTCCGAGCACAGCTCAACCTCTTGTGCAATCATCTCAACTACCTCTCTTTCCTCCTCCACATTCTTACTCCAGATGTCCCTAGTATGGAACTTTACTGACCTTCCAGGCAGTAGTCTAGGGTGCCATGTCATAGACTCTAGATCTACAACAGCGTCCTGCGGGGCTGTGGCAGCATTGCCAGGCTTCCCTTCATTGCTCATGGCCTTGGAAGGTGGTGTTGCCACAGCAGTGCTGGCCGCAGAAGATGGCGAGGCCGTGGTAGCAACAGAACTCATGGTTGTTTCACGTGGGTCTCCCTTCTCTGGCATCTGACTATAGCACCACACTTGCATCTCATGCAGCACCATTCTTACTTCTGGCTGGGACACCTCTGACCACTGAACCATCACCTGATCAAGCGGTTCATTTTTCTTTCCAAACCGTCCTTGGGACCTCTCTTCTTCTGCCCTCACTCCATGCGTCACGATCTGTAGGAGGCTCTCCTCGTGAGCCTTGACCGCTTCCTAAGAGACTCCATGCTATGCCATTTCCTTAGCACAAGACAGACGCTGTTCACTTGTGACTTCCCTGCAACGTAATGGCACCGGTTCCAACTTCCTGGCGGTCTTCTTACTCTGACTCATCCCTCCCGAGGGCCGTACTTCTGACGCATCCGCAGCGTCACTTGTCACTCTACATATCTCCATCTTAGGCCACTCCTGAGCTCTCGACATATTCCAGTCGGCAATATTAGAAAATTCTTCAGAGAGGGTGTTTGGACGACTTCTCCACTTTTACACAGGCATAGAAAATCTCAGTTATCGGCAGTACATCACCCTGTGTAAACAGGAGATGTGCTGGCGATAACACAAAGAAATATGTGGACGGAGCTAACACTCGTTCTCTTACCAGTATTTTTACCAGTTGAAACCACATACGGCCATTGTCCTGTACAAGTCCACAAAGCTTTGGATTCGGGTTCAGCTGCTGCGTTTGGTCACACTACAACCAAGCGCAGATTGACTTGTTTATAATTGATTGCTGCTTGTTAATGGGACTATATCAGCCGTTCTAAACAGACCCTTACAGCACCAGTAAACCGGTCGGAATTGTGACTTTTTATTAAATTACACTGACATAACAGTAAAAGCAAAGTATAGAGATCATACTGAATACGTGGTTGTACGAGTGTGATTATGTATGCGGGAGCAGCGTAAATTCTCAGGAGCCGGGTATTCACAATGTCCTTGGTTGACAGCAGGAGTTCATTAGAGTCGGTCAGTTCGAAATGACTGAGCAATTCATTTTCTACTTAGCAATCTCACATGTCGCTGCTTTTCTGAGAAAGGCATTGTATCCTCCCGCTATATCTCCATGGCTACTCGGAAGGTTTACACAAGCCACAAAAAAAATTTGCAGGTAAAAGCAGTTTGGCAAGTCTGCTAAATTGACACAGAACAAAAAAAAAAACTTTTTCTTTGTGTTATATAATGAACTTTATTTGGATATAGACAGTTTCCACCAATGCAAATCAAGAACTGATCAAACAAGAGCATGTGGCTATCTGCGTAATTCAGTATGTGCCGGATAGTGTTCATCAATTAACCATAAATTAACCGTGAATTTAAAAGACAATTCCGGAAGAAAAAAAAAAGAAAATATGCAAAAAAAAAAAAAAAAAACTAAATCCCGATTTAAAAAAAAAAAAAAACGTTTAATTTTTATTGATGATCCTTAAAAAAGGTGTAAAATCACACCAAAGACATAAAAACAATTAAAACATGCACAGACTAAAATTCCACAAGGAACAGGCCCAACCCAAAAACAGAGGACAGGACAGGGCAATGAAATGATAATGTCTGTAAAGCGCTGTGGAATTAATGGTGCTATATAAGCCAGTAAAATAAAAAAAAAATTTTTTTTTGAAAGAATCCAAAATACCCGGTGAATACAAAACTACGTGACCACCCTAAACAAAGAAATGCTCAGTTATGCAGGATGTGTAAGGTGCTAGTTGCCAGAAGGAATATAAATTATAAGCACCGATAGATCATTGCCTTTGCACGTGTTTTTTGGTCTAGTTTTGCGCCTCCCCCCTCCCAGTGTATTTTTGAGTGCGCCAAATTTTTGGTGCAACTTTTGTCACCAAGACGGGAAAAAAAAACATTAGATTAACTGTAAATTGCTGGGGAATATGTTGGCGCTATATAAATAAAAAAAAAATTTACTTGGCGCCAATTTCTAGATCCACGTGCGCCATTTCAATGAATTTGGAGCTAAAACCGGCAACTAATACCTCAAGACGAAAAAGTGAAAAAAAAAAAAACGATGGAAAAAGTAATCAAAAAGCTATAAATGAGTAAAGGAATAATGCAGCATCAAATATACATATCAAGAGCCAATACATGTAAAGAGAGGCACCGAGAAGTGGATTTAGTAAATACAAAAACGAGGGTGTAAGAGAATATGTTCCCTGTGAGGGACGAGGTGGTCTAAAGACTGATAATAATACTAAGATTGTGACAGCCAAACATGTAAAGAAAAATAAAGCGAACACTTGTAAATACAATGATGGGCATCCAGGCATTGTATGCAGCACATCAATGTTATGCACTCAATTTAAAGGGATTATCCACTATTCGGACAAGCCCTTCTCAATCCCGGTTTCCCCCTAGGTTAAATAAGAACACCTTCAGTTGTGCTCAAAAGTTTACATACCCAGGCAGAATTTTTCCTTTCTTGGCCTTGTTTCAGAGAATATGAATGATAACAAAAAACTTTTCCTCCACTCATGGTTATTGGTTGGGTGAAGCTATTTATTGTCAAACTACTGTGTTTTCTCTTTTTAAATCTTAATAACAACCAAAACCATCCAAATGACCCTGATCAAAAGTTCACATACCCTGGTGATTTTGGCCTGATAAGCACAGAATTTGACACAAATGGGTTTGAATGGCTACTAAAGGTAACATCCTCACCTGTGACCTGTTTGCTTGTAATCAGTGTGCGTGCATAAAAGCTGAGAGTTTCTGGGATCCAGACAGACTCTTGCATTTTTCATCCAGCCACTGACGTTTCTGGATTGTGAGTCATGGGGAAGGCAAAAGAATGGTCAACGGATCTACGGAAAAAGGTAGCTGAACTGTATAACACAGGAAAGGGATACCAAAAAAATATCCAAGGAATTGATAATGCCAGTCAGCAGCGTTCAAACTGTGATTAACAAATGGAACATCCGGGGCTCTGTAAAAACCAAACCACGATCAGGTAGACCAACAAAAATTTCGGCCACAACTGCCAGGAAACTTGTTTGGGATGCAAAGAAAAACCCACAAATAACATCAGCTGAAATTCAGGACTCTCTGAAAACTAGTGGTGTGGCTGTTTTAAGATGCACAATAAGGAGGCACTTGAAGAAAAATGGGCTGCATGGTCGAATCACCAGAAGAAAGCCATTACTGCGCAAATGCCACAAGGTATCTAACCTACAATACGCTAAACAGCACAGAGACAAGCCTCAAAACTTAGGGAACAAGGGAATTTGGAATGATGAGACCAAAATTTAAACTTTTTGGCTACAACCATAAACGTTACATTTGGAAAGAGGTCAACAAGACCTATGATGAAAGGAACACCATTCCTACAGTAAAGCACGGAGGTGGATCGTTGATGTTTCGGGAATGTGTGAGCTACCAAGTTACAGGAAACGTGGCAAAAGTTGAAGGAAAGATGAATGCAGCACGTTATCAGCAAATACTGGAGGCAAATTTGCACTCATCAGCCTGGAAGCTGCGCATGGAACATACTTGGACGTTCCAACATGACAATGATTCAAAACACAAGGCCAAGTCGACCTGTCATTGGCTAGAGAAGTACAAACCTGACCTCAATATCATTGAGCCACTCTGGAGAGATCTCAAGCATGCAGTTAATGCTAGACAGCCCAGGAATTTACAGGAACTGGAGGCTTTTTGCCAAGAAGAATGGGCAGCTTTACCATCTGAGAAAATAAAGAACCTCATCCGCAACTACCACAAAAGACTTCAAGCTGTCATTGATGTTGGAGGGGGCAATACACGGTATTAAGAACTGGGGTATGTGAACTTTTGATCAGGGTTATTTGGATGTTTTAGGTTGTCATTAAGATTTAAAAAGAGAAAACACAGTAGTTTGACAAATTGCTTCACCCAACCAATAACCATGAGTGGAGAAAAAGTTTTTTCTTATCATTCATATTCTCTGAAACAAGGTCAAGAAAGGAAAAATTCTGCTGGGGTATGTAAACTTTTGAGCACAACTGTTTATTCAACTCCAGTTGACACCGATTCAGCGGTGTCAACATTGGCTCTCCCAAGAATCACGTGATATTGTTATGCGACTCCAGCGACCAATCAGTGCTGGCTTCACTCTCCTCTCCTTCTATGGATGTAATTAACATCCAGAGGGGTAAGATCAGCCACAGCTCTCACTTCCTCTGGATGCCTGATTTGTCTGAAGGAGGGAGGGGGGACGAAGTCAGCGCTGAATGGTCACAGGTATCACACGACATAATGTCACGGGAGCCCCAGGAGAGCTAATGCAGACACTGCGGGAATGGTTGTCGAAGTAGTGGACAACCCCTCTAAAGTGCAGATATTAGCACAGAAGGAATTGACAAAGACACTTATCCCGTAGGATACATAAAACCTATGGGCAGTTGGTCTTACATCAGGGGTTAGGGTCTCATAAGATATTGATGGTGGTAGGCTAGCGGATTAAGGGAATTGTAACCATTTATTCCATATTTTGTAGAATTTGTCCAGGTGAGTTCTGTGCTGTAAAAGACACTTTTTATATGGGAGCATAGAATTGATCAACACTGTCCATTCTGACAAATTTGGAGCGCCACTGTGCAACCAGTTCTTGGTGATAACATTCCCCCCCCCATAGTGTTCCCAATACATCATTAAGAAATTTGACTACTTGTTCCACAAATCGAAGAATTCTAGAGGAGATGGAAGATTGTACCAGAACATGAGTGACACTTGGAGCATTCATCAATGTATCGGGGAGAAAGTTAGAAAATTTGAAAGTAGTAAATAGTAGGTCCTATGCAGAACAGAGTTTTGTAAGGCACTCATTATGGTTTGAGGAAACTACCCCCTCTGACTGCTCACCCGTGACGTGTCTCATATCCCCCTTCCTCCTCCCCTACAGAAGGAGAAGTGAAGTCTTTCTAGATTTGTGAGTAATTACCCTGGAGGCAGGAGGGTTCAGGAAGAAAAAGGGGGCAAGCTCAGTGATGTTACCCATCTGAGTGTTTCAAATTTAGAAGAGCTGGGCAGATGGGAGGTCAAATTCAGCCTGAATTTTTTGGGCACTCTTTGACTCCAGTGTACACATCGACTTGTGACATATAGCACAACACTTTTTTTTTTGCTCCAGTTTGTCAGAAAAGGGCCAGTAATTCTGGAATATTCCCAATGGGCATGGATATCCTTTAGTTCAAATATGGACGCCACTCTAAAAGAGCCTACCTAAGAATTAGAAGTCTCCAGGGTCTAGACTAGAGGGCGTAATGGCTACAGATATAGATTGTTAAAGAAATAAAACTAATTCTCTGGAGACTGTACAGAAAATGAAGGGAAGAAATGTCAGTGAGGTTCTGCAGCAGTGGCATTTTCACCAATTTAGGCTAGATATAAGCTAATTGTGGCCACTGCCGGGTGATAGGTATGTGCCTAAAAGTGAAGATGGATATAGGGGCATCCGTCCGTCCACCATAGAGACCCATTGTAAAACAAAACGTATACTGCATGATATGAGTCTCACTGCAGTGTCCTCCTCTGTAAGAAGTGCAAACCAATACAGCCAACCAGGGTCAGAGAAAACACACTTTTGCCCTCCGTCTGGTGAATAGTGGTCTATGGGAACATTACAGTATGTGTTGGGAAAAATTCATGATGTGAACAGTAGGTTAAGTGCACAGATGTAATGTGAACATTGCTTTACATACAAGAGAGGAATAAATGATCCACAAATACATAATAACACTGGCATATCCTCATCACAAACTTTATGGGAAAGTACCAAACAGTCTAGACACATTGGGTCTGAATGATAAAGACCGACGTTGTTAACGCTGTCCTTGATGAGGGGGCGTGCCGAAGTCAGATGCTCCCGATTCATGAAGTGGTGCGTCTGACCAGTGCCGTGTGCCTCCATGTGCTACACCAGAAATCCCACTCCAGTCAAGCACTAGAGTGAGATTTCTGGCGTACATAGCTCCAAAGCTTGTCATGAATTAGCAGACGAGTGACATCCTGCCCCCGCCGCACCCACGTTTATGTTCGGAAATATTCCATTGTCCAAAATCTTGAACTGGACGGGTCTTAGAGATGGGGTCTTGGGCAGACATGGCCCATCAGATTTATTATAATTTCAACCTGAAATTGGTGCAAATAATAGCAGTTTTCAGTTTCCGGCACACGTGCATGCCTCTTAATATATGAGGCATCTTTGACTGCCTGTGTCAGCGCCTATCAATGCTTAAGATAGATCAGCTTCACATTTATATAGCATCAGAACAATCGAAAACTCACACACTCGTGTCCATTTCTGTCAAACACACTTAGAAATGGTAAAATGCACTAAATTTAATGACATTTTTGTTCAGAGCTGGAGTGTGAAAAATACCGGTATGTCTGGATACACTTCAGCGAGTGATGAGGAGGTGAACAACGGACGAGATTGAACAATGCAATGTCCGTCATCAGCAGACACCCAGAGGTGCTGCTGGCAGAATGAAGCCAACACTTGTGACCATTCAGCACATGGGATTCATTATTGTGGACTCATCTGTCAGCTACTCCATTTTCTGGGAGACGCTCAATGCATTGCTAAGAGATTTAAATATGTAAATTTTAACAACAATGTAAGATTTTCTTGAAAAAGATCCCAATCATTAATTGTCTTTGTTGGTTTGCAAAACATTTGTAACGAAATGTATGCGATGCTCGCTGGGCAAGTACATCAAGTGTGCCCCACTAGCAATAATCACATGTAAATTACGGATAGGGAATAAACAAAGCCATGTGAGGGAACTAAAATATAACTTAGTAGACCACAATACACAGACGGCATTGAGGCCATTCATAATATTAACCTCAACCACTATTTATCTCGGGAATGGCTGGTGTCCCCTTGATTTTTTCCAGCTGGAGATACAGAATTCCTCTTGGAACTCCAGGGTAAGCGAGCTATCATACGACCCTAAGAGGAAGCAGAGTTTCCTCGGCGAAACGTGCTGAGACAAACTGTGCTCTGGGATAGAGATGGGAGAATCGAGTCACAGGACTGCGGTTCATCGGCCACGCTTCTTTTCTTCTTCATCCTCCATCACACACACTCTTCGGGATTCTTCACTTCAAGCTCAGGCTTCCGTCTCAAAATTGCCTCCATGTGCAATGAGATGACCTGTGTAAAAACTTCACGACGTGAAGTGTCAGAAGTCCTGGCCTGGAGTCAAAAAGGAAAGATGATAGAAGTAGGAACAAAGGGGGGGGGGAGAGAACCAGACAGCGAACCAGAAGCTGTGGAGCAGGGTTATTTTCTGCTTATTTTATTTTTTAGAATTTGCATGGCCCTGTACGATTCAGCAAAAAAGTGGGCTACAGCTACCGGACCTTTACACCCAGGGAAATTTCTATATAGCCGGCTATACTGCCATCTTTGATTTAATATAAT
Organism: Phyllobates terribilis; assembly: GCF_046119375.1. NCBI lineage: Eukaryota > Metazoa > Chordata > Amphibia > Anura > Dendrobatidae > Phyllobates > Phyllobates terribilis. The sequence goes on along the minus strand of NW_027362768.1, from coordinate 84,574,899 downwards.
AGTAAAAGTGATTGGTCAATCGTGTTTTAATCTAAAATTCTACTTCACTTTCCATATTCCCTAACTAAGTGTTGTAAATATCTTCCCGTGTCCGATGTTAAAGATACACGATAAATCACAGGCCAGCCGCTTTGTACAGGGGTAATAAAGTTATTTAATGATTAATAAATCCCATTAGTTACTAAAACAACAAAACAAAGACATAATACAGACTGGAGACTTCTATCGTCGGCTCAGCCTCCGATTCAGCTCTGCTACTTTCTCTTTTCTCCGCGCAGCGCTGCGATCTGACACTTTCTGAAAACTGTCGTGGTATTTCTCCAGCGCGTTTCTAAAGCCTGTAGTGACTTCCTGAAAGGAGAAAATTGGTGGAGATGCAATGAAATTAGGAAGAAAAAAAATAAAAAAAAAATCACACAGAAGGGGCTAATTCTTCTCTTCCCACAGCAGACAATTTTCCTTTTGTGCTTTATTTATTTTCCACTTCTTCCAAGAACTATATTTTTGTTTCCCCGCTGACTGAAGGGCTTTTTTGTTTGAGGGACAAGATGTGGTTCTGAATGACACCATTAATTTAACCATGTACTGTACTGCGTTTTATTTTTACAATGTTCATTGTGCGGTAAAAATGATACGCAACAGTGATAAAAGTGCATTGTTTTTTTGTTTTATTTTATTAACCCCTTGCCTACATTCATCTTCCGGCTTGTGCCCAATTTTTCAGATCTGTCAGGTCATCACTTTAAGTGTAATACCTTAGGGATGCTTCCACAAGTCTCGCTGCTTCTGAGAATATTTTTTTCAGGATACATTAGTGGAAAATTTAGGTTGATAAATTTTGAGTTTATGAAAATATTGGAAACTTGACACATTTTGAAAAAAATATTCAAACTTTGGGATGACTATTTTAAGGGGCATAAAAACAATCGACAGGTCCCACCATGCCCCCCGAATCAATAGCATTTGTATATTCCTGTATCAATTCCCTGCCTAACCAGCCCTTTATAGTGCTTGACACATTAGAAATACTTTTTCTAAAGATCGGTTAAAGTCCATTTTTTAGTCTCCTCAGTCTAGTCGTCCCTCTCAGCATGTTGTGCCCCTGTGAGCGCGACACCAGGACTTGAAAGAGCAGACGTCATCACCAGCTCTGTGCAAAACTCACGTATTTGCATCAGCAGGGTGTTTTGTTTTGTTTTTTTATATATCCTGCTGATAAAACCTTGATCACATTAACTCTACAGCAAGAAATCCATCACTAAAATCAGGATCTCTGCCCCCTACATTATGCTGCACTTAAATTACATGGGAACAATCTTCTGACATATTCCCTTTAAGGCTCAGTTCATATTTATCTTGGGCACTTGTATCAGAGTTTACTTCCAAATCTCCGAAATAAGTGATTCAGATGGAACCATTCACTGTAGTGAGGCACATGGAGACACGTTGGGCTCCATCCGGCCTCTGCTCCATTGGTCTGCCATATTTGTAGGCAAGCACAAAATCACTGTCAACCACACTTGTGTGCGCCTCTAAAAAGATGGGACACAGCGGGAACATAGACCAGACAGGGTCCAAAGTGTCTCCATCTACCTCTTTATAGTGAATGGTTCGGTTGCAGGTTTTATCAGAACCCAGTTTTTCGGGGAGTGAGACAGAAACCTCGATTTGCGTAGAGCGCAAGACAAATGAGAACCAAACCTTTTCTGCAGTTTTTGGGTGGCAGAATGAACAAATAAACAGCATTTCAAGAATTGCTTTTAATATAAATATTTTTTTTTATGCCGTTCAACGTGCGGTACAAGTGATAAGACCGCTTTATTCTTTGGGTCAGTACAATTACAGTGTTACCAGATATATGTAGGATTTTTTAAAAATGTTTTAGGTTAGTGTTGCAATTTTCTGAGATCTGTAACTTTCTTATTTTTCAGTTGACGGAGCCATAAGAGGGCTTGTTTTCGCATGGCGAGCTGTAGTTTTTATAGGTGCCATATGATGCTTCGATTGCAACTTGTTAGGGAGTTGCGGAGAAGGAAAATCTGCATTTCTGGTACTTCGATTTGTTTTTGCTTTAGTGTTTACTGTATGGGTTAAATAATATACTATTTTGATAAATGATACTGCTTAGGTTTTAATTTTTTTTATTCTAGAAAAAGGTGTAACGGAGGTAGATACACCGGGATAAAAAATTTTTATTACTGTATAGGGCAAATATATCTCATATGAGCCCCTAATGGCACCCGGACAGGATCACACGCATTAATGAAGTGTCAGCAAAGTAGCCCATTGGTGGCCGCAGATTGTTAGGCCATGTAAGCGCTGGATCTAATGTCATGCGAGCACTGGGAGACCTGGCGCAGACATTGCTGGATTGATGCCAGTGCAGGGAATTGAGTTTTTTTATTTTATATGGGGCACTACAGCACTTAGGAAGGGGTTGACCAAGTAGTGGACAACCCTTTTAGGGGATTAATCAGCAGCTATTAGTGGGATGGCTCCATGCATCCACACCTGACATAGGACATACCAATACACCCTATGTCAGAAAGAGGTTAAAGTGAACTAGAAACTCAAGGGGGTCATTCGCTGTGTACAGGCAAGGTACTGCGAGGTGAATGTATTGAAAAGACCACGGCTCATGAGAACATCTCATATGGATCATTAATGGACACAGAAGCCCCTGAGCTCACCCAAGTATGAGGATTCAGGTTCTGAATATTTGGGGCATTTTAGACTACAGCAGAATAGAAGTCTTTTGGGGAGCTACACAATGACATGGGCGGCTTCTCTCCTCACCGGCTGTCTCTTTCCCGAATAGATTCTGTAGCAGTCCACCATAGTTATTAAAGGGCTTAGTGAAAGTGACCCCCAATCCTCTCACCTGATACTTTCTCTCGCCCCCTTCTGCTGCCTCCAGGAGCTGCTCTTTCTTATTGCTTATCTGTTGGATTTCTTGAAGAACATGTGACGCGCGTCCATGCACAGCCTGTCTCTTTTCTTGAATGTGACTACAGATTCTGTGGAAATAGGAGATTGGTCAAACGTTCAATTCCTCCACAATTTATAACCAGGATGGCAAATGCTCCAGCACGGGCCTCCTGCAGAAGAAGAGGTTCTCAATCTCTCCAAAGAGGAGCCTCAGCAGCCAAGAACATGGTGATGTCTGGACCTCACTATTGCTCTAAATATCACCTCAAATTACCTTAAAATATGTGTAATGGGCATAAAAAAAAAAAATCAATTATGCTGCAAAACCACAGATTGATGCACCTATAGAAAGGCCTGTCCTGCAGATGATCACTTCTGTCACAACTACCTGCCCGGCAGCCCCTCAACCACAGGACTCAGGGAAATGTAAGCCCTGATGTAGAAAAACCTTTAAGATCATCTTTTCCAACAGAATAATCAAGAAGTTTAATTTTTCAGTAGATTTTTTTTAAAATTCAGACTCCAAATGCAGCTTCTTCACTAATTCTGAATTGGTTTTTGTCTTTCTTATGTTCCAAAGTTTATGTTTCCTGGTAATAAAGATGTATTTTTTCCCTTCAGCCAACTTAGTGTATACCTTAGATTTTCCTGTGGGCGTTTGCGTTTTCTCCTGATGCTGGCCAATCAAAACACTGTCGCGCACACAAAGAAGTCCTGTAGTGTACGCCCAGTTGGCTGAAGGGAACACTTACATTTTTATTACTAGGCAACATAAACTTTGGAACAGAAGGGAAACGGTTTCAGAATCAGTAGAGCAGCACCAGATTGGAGGAGGTGCAGAGTTTAAAGTGAGCAGCCAGCACCAGCCATTAAAATGAGCAGCCAGCCAGTCCCCTTCACCAACATCACCAGTATAAGGCTGTGTGCGCACTATGCATTTAAGCGTTTCCGCAGCGGAAATTCCGCCATGGAAAAGCTTAAAAAACGCTTGGTAGAAGGCCTGCCATGTTCCCCAATGATAATCCACATGTGCTGTGCACATGCTGCGGAAATTTCCACTGCGGATTATCATTGCGGAAAAATCCGCAGCACTACCAATTATTTTGCAGAATCGCAGCGTTTTAGCCGCCATTGACTTGCATTGGACCGCATGACATCCGCATGACTACACGTGCACATGCGATATCATGCGGTCCAATGAGCAGATGGTACCTGGGTCCGGAGAAGAGTAGACTCTCCTCCAGACCCTGGTACCATAATACCTGTAGTTAAAAAAGAATTAAAATGTAAAAAAAAAAAAAAAAAAAAAAAAAAAAAAACAAACTTATATTCACCTTTCCGGCGCCCCCCGGTCTCCTCTAAGCAGTGCTGATGTCTCCTTTGCTTCCGGCGGTGGTCTGCAAGGACCTTCCGTGGCGTCATTTAGTCATGTGACGGTCACGCGACCGCTGACGTCTGCAGTCAGGTGATGGTCGCATGACCATCGCATGACTAAATGATGTCATGGAAGGTCCTTTTTAGAGCACCGGGAGCCACCGAAGATACCGGACGCATCACTAAGGATACCGGGGGCCATCTGAAGGTGAGTATAATGTTATATTTTTATTACTATTGATGTGGCATTTGCAGCATCGTAACTTGGTCACACAACATAAATCCATGCCGGTTGCATGGATTTATATAATGTGACCAAGTTGTCAAGCACTTTTCCAAGTGATTCTAAATCGCTTAGAAAGCGTTTGACATCCTGCATGTGAAATCGTATGTTAAAAACGCTTCACTTCCGCATGTAAAACGCTTCACTTCCGCATGTAAAACGCTTCACTTCCGCATGTAAAACGCTTCACTTCCGCATGTAAAACGCTTCACTTCCGCATGTAAAACGCTTCACTTCCGCATGTAAAACGCTTCACTTCCGCATGTAAAACGCTTCACTTACGCATGTAAAATCTGCATGCGTTTTTTTCTGCCAGGGAGATGCAGAAACGCTCAGGAAAAATCTGGAGCATTTCTGCATCGTGGGCACATAGCCTAAAAATTTCCTGAGCCAAGCACAGGAGCAGAGAGGAGCTGTATAATCCAGGACCGGAGAGAACCCCTAACAATCAGGGCAGCTGGGAAGGTTATACAACTTGCCTTTAAATGTACATTTATTGTTTTTTTTTTTCATTTTGGTTGGGCATCCCTTTTTATGGGAGTCCATCAGCACAAAATGACTGTTTATACCAAGCACAGGCACTCTGTGCACCCTTGGTATGGCTAAACCATTCAATGCACCTTCCCACCTACTTGTTTTCCATCTATCACTGATCTCCTCTAACACCTGTAAAGCTAAAGCTTTCAATCATGGAAGAGGCGGGCAGAGAGAGATAGAAAACAAGTAAGTGGAAGGGTGCATCGAACTGTTTGCCACACCAAGGGTGCTTGGTTTGAACATGCACAATGTGCTGTTGAGATTTTTTTAACAAAATCCTGTGAAGTGAAACATTGCCTTCATCAGAGAAATGCTGTTCTGCAGCCATACATCCCACACTGGGATCGCTGTATGGATGGCCATTAGGGTTGTCCAGATGAGAGCTCACACGTAATTCGGTAGCAAGACAAAATAGTGACGGGGAAGAAAACTCACTCCAAGATCTCGTTTTTCCGCTGCACAAAATCCTCTACTTTCTTCTGATTCTTGATATCCATTTTGGCCAGCTTCTCTTTCTTTATCTGGATAGTTCTTTTTAGCTGGGTCTCTTCAGTAGCGCTGGATTTCAGCTCCAGGTTCTTATTAACAATTTGTTCCTCTTTTTGTCGAATCTAAGAGAAAAACACCACGTAGTATAATGCCCGAAAGTGATAGACGCCTAGTCCGAATCTATGCAGAATAAGGAGTCCCGTATGGCAGAGGTCCCCAACCGCCGGTCCGCGGACCAGGACCGGGCCGTTGGGGTTTTTCAGCCGGTCCGCGGCGCCGCTGACAGCTAGCTCCGCGGCCCTGCGCCTGGTCAGAGCTCGCTCTGTGTGGATTTATAATGTTTTCTGCCATAGCCGTGACAGCTCGCAGCTCCCGGCAGAGAACATTATGCAGGACGGGGTGGGGCGTCGGGCGGGTCTTAGTGACGCAGCCCTCCACAGCACAGCATGGTACCTGTTGTACGTCACGGGGCGGGTCTTAGTGACGCGGCCCTCCTGCACAGCATGGTGTGTTCCTGACGGGGTGGGGCGGCAGGCTCTCCTCACTGACACGCCCCCGGCAGAACATGTTATGTGGGGCGTGCTGGGGCAGCAGACTGGCTTCAGTGACGCGGCTCCCGGTACCGGTGTTCAGTGTGTAGCGCTGCTAAGCAGCAGCGCTGTATACACTGACGCTCAATGTACAATGCTGCTACTTAGCAGCGCTGTACACCGAGGTCCCGCCAGCATCCTCCCCATACAGCTCCACCCCTCCATAACCCCACCCCCATATGACCAAAGCCCCGCCCCCACCCCCACCGGGCCATGGAAAACTGGTCTTGCTTAAAGCCGGTCCCTGGTGCAAAAAAGGTTGGGGACCTCTGCCGTATGGCACAGTACCTCCTCCAGGATCTTCCTGTAAAGCTCTAGGTAGGTCTCGATACTGTGCAGCTTCTTGTTATAGGCCTGCACGTCTGACTGCCACAGGCAGGCCACGGTCACCCTCTCCCGATAATGATCACACTTCTCACTGGTCTCTTGCTGTGAAGACAATGTCATATACAGAAGCTTTCAGAAGTTTTCCAGAGATTACAAGGGACAGATGACAGGAGAAATAACTGGGGGTGACGATTTATAGATTACACAGTGGCCGACAGACAACGGGGGCATTCGAGGCATTCCTTGATCTTACCCGTGCTTGCTTCAGCCTGTGGACATTTTCTTTCATCCGCTCAGTTTTATTCTTGCGCTGTTCCGGAGACTCCACTACCTGGGATTTCATGCGCTCTTGTTCTTCCTTCATGGTGGCAATGGATAGCTTGTGCTGATTCTGTGCCAAAGAGATATGTTCATCAGAGGGAAAACATCCACATGGCATTTACTGAAGATATACAGCCAGGACATTAGACTAGTGGCCTGGGGATTTAATATTGGCAGTCTATTCTAAACCTCGCCAATATCAGATCAGTGGCGGTCTAAAACCCCCCCATACACATTAGATGGCCGTTGATCGAATGATACTTGGCGAGCAGCCATCTCGGCTGACTTTCCCACACATAGGAGCGCTCCTGTGTTCTCTATGAGAGAGCCGCTGGTGGCGAATTATTTCCTGGAGACCATAAGATCAGCAATGTGAAATTGGTTATGCCAGATCGATATTAGACCAAGCAATACATTGTCTGGATCCCCCATGCACAATAGACTGTCAGCAGAACCGGTCAATATCGATGGGTTCAGCCATTAGTCTAAAATGTAGAGCGGGACTTAAAGGAGTAGTCCCTTCTCCAAGATCCTATCCCAATATGTAGCAGGTGTAATAATAATATTAGCAAATACCTCCAATTAGAAATCTAGTATAGTTCTTCTGATTCGCTTTATCGCTTACCCTATGTGCAGGGCATTCCAGTAGCTAAGGTATCTATGGTTACGATCAAGGCTGTGGAGTCGGTAAGCCAAACCACCGACTCCTCAATTTCCCTGACTTCCGACTCCACAGCACGGCCTCGCTACTGAGCATGTACATAAAGTGCAGCACAGATTCATCTGAACTAAAAGCCGAGACCCTTAGATCAGGAACACAACAGACATTTATAGGACATTTCATAACTTTCCCAAATTCTTATGAAAACATTCACAGCCCATCCTGCATTGTACTACTGTACATTTATATTGACTCAAACTCAGACTTCACAGAACTGATTACAACCACTCATAGTGATCGTTAGTCCATAGTGGTCGTAACCATGGATACCTAAGCTACTGCATTGCCCTACACATCGGGTAATTGACATAGCGAATCAGAAGAACTGGGAGATCTTGGAGATCGGAAAAACCCTTTAACGCCGCACATCCAGCTGAACGAAGTTCACCAGGTACACCTCTGTAGATTTAGTATTGGTTGTGTCTGGTGAATGGCAAAGAGGGAACTGTGTTTGCTGCAGCCCAGCAGTCGGGGTTAGATCTCCACATATTAGAATTGGATGATCTCTCCTATATCATCACTATTCAAATCTTGGAAATCTCCTTAGGGTCTGTGCACACATTAAAGCGTACCTGTCAGCAGGATTGTGCTCCGTAAACCACATACACTGTCAGGTAGGCGACATTACATTGATTAAAATAATACCTTGGTTGATGAAATCTGTCCTGTACCTGTGAACCAAGGTATCATTTTAATCAGGGTAATTTCACCCACCTGACAGTGTATGTAGTATACTGAGCACAATCCTGTTGACAGGTGAGCTTTAAGTATTTGCTGCACTTTTGTCACGTTTTTTTTTTTCTGTACAGGTTTGTCATAAAAACTGAAGGATTTCCTAGTACCAGAAGTGAACAAGATCCCTGAAGGTGTTTTTCATTGCAGATTTGAACCAGTGTCAAATCTGCAGCATGCCAATTTCTTCTACGTTTATCATCTATTCTAATGAATGGAAAAACGTGCATCAAAAACTAGCCTATTTTATGCTGCGTTTTTCCTGGAAACATCAGTATTTGCAGCAGATTTGATTGTGTACATACCCTTATAGAGGAATACTAAATGTGAAGTTGTAGGAGCTTATGTAGAAAATCTGTCAATTAGGTGGTCTCTATTGGTACTGGAAGCCGTGACATCCTGTCAGTGAACGCTGCTGACAAATCGCTGACCTCAGAGAAGTACCATACATTTAAATGGCATTGCTGAGGCCAGTGATTGCTTGCAGTGGTCACACGACCGATTGTAGTCATCACATCTAAACCCACTGGAGCAATGAGATTCAGGGGACAAGCAATGCTTACTGCATCATTTTAAAGGGGTTGCCCAATCAAAATCGATAAGTCTGCAGTCCCTCTGGGAGACACGCACTGTCTGCTGCGGGGATTCGCCGGTTTGGAGCCGGGACCAGAGGCGATGTATGAGTTATACATACCCCCAGCCAGTGAGCGCTGCCTGGCTCTATACACTTGTATGGAGCGAGGTCACGCTCTCTAGTCAGCCACGAATGGACGGTCGCGTCACTAGTCGGGGCGTAGCGTCGCTCAATACAAGTGTATGGAGAGAGCCAGGCCGCGCCCACTAGCTGAGGGTATGTATAACTCACACAGCCTCCAGTCCTGGATCAGAAACCGGCAAATCCCCGCAGCGGATAGTGCCTGCACTGGGGGAATTCATAAGTCTGCAGTCAAACAGAGTGACTGCAGACTTATCGATTTGGAATGGACAACCACTTTAAACACATTCTTTACTCTTTGCTCAGTGATTATTTATATATATATATATATATATATATATATATATATATATATATATATATATATATATATATATATATATATATATATATATATATATATATATATATATAATTTTGTTTTAGAATTGTACTTACCAGTTTCTTCATTTTTTCAGCAAGGTCGGCTTTTTGTTGTGCAATCTTTTCCTGAAGGACGAGCTATAAAACCCAAGATGTAAGTATATTAGTTATTACAAGAGCTCACTAAGCATATACGCAGCACTCTCGTGGGGCACTGCGTGTATTAGATGCTCGACTGAAACCGTAACGATCATTCAGATCTTTTTTGCTTTCTAGAGAAAGCACCGCAGAGAAGCATTTTGAGTGACCGATGGAGTCACAGAACCCACACACCCAAGTGATCTGCTGCGCATTTGACGTACTACACAATATTTAAAAAAGAAATTATTATTAATAATAATATTCTTTTCTTATATAGCGCCATCATATTCCACAGCGCTTTACAGACATAATCATCACTGTCCCCATTGGGGCTCACAGTCTAGCCTATCAGTATGTCTTTGGAGTGTGGGAGGAAATCAGAGTACCCGGAGGAAACCCACGCAAACATAGGAGAGCTGTTTGCACAGTGAGCTGACATTTTTAATTGCAAAATTTAAGGATATTTTGAACACGTTTTAGTAACAATTGTGGGGAACAAAGGAAAAAAAAAAACAACAATTTGAGGGGGATTTTGATTTTTTTTTTTCCTTACAGTATACAGCAAATGGGTTAAGCAATTTTATATTTATAGTACTTAAAAAATATTGTTTTACTTTAAAGAAGTTATCCACTACCCCAACTAATTTCATTTTTTATTCATTAATCTAGCTATTATGTGCCAGTAAATACATCCATACTCGGAAAAAGGAAAGTATCATACAAAACAGAGGAGGAAGAAGAATCTCCATCTTAATCCAGCCCCATGTGATCCCTGCTGAGATGCACTCATAGAAGCTATACATCTAATGCAAGTATATTACAAAAGGTATTGTTTTGAAGAGCTATGATACTACATAACAGGAGGGTGAAAAAGTAGTGGAAAACCCCTTTAATTTTTTTAAACCCTTTTTTTTTTTTTTTTTTTTTTGCTAACCCGTTCTCATCAAAGGCGAGCACTTAACTCAAACTAACAAGTCCAAGAAGGATGGCGACTTTAGTGGTCACCTACACAATTATGTGATCGCTCCTGGTGAAATGGCAGAAAGTAGCCGCAGAGGTTTCCGTATCACCCAAGCATGATAACGCTTTAGGAAGCAATAATTACTGAAATATAAGTGGTCACATTCACGGACCCTAAAAAGGAAAAAGGTTTCTTTTTTTCTTGAGACAAAGGTCCAGCCATGTAGGGTTTCTCCTTTTCCCCTAACAATGGAGTCTAACAGGAGGGTAACCCCCAATAACATGCACAGAGGGGAAGTTGGGAGTGATGCTGTAATGACATTGCCCCAGGGCTCTTTGTGATGACATGTATAGGACTCACGTCTTTTGCACGATACTCCTGGCTTATGGATTGCTGCAGATCATGAATTTCACCAGAAAGGGTTTTGAATTCTGCTTGTTGTTCAGGTGGGACAGTCCTAGGGAGAAAAGGAAAAGGGTGTAAGTTTTCCTTGGAATAAATGGTCACTTCACTTAGACATTTTGCTTCAGGTTATAGATTAGGAGTCAAATAACAAGAGTGCAAATCATTTCATTAAAAAAATAAAATAAAATTATGTCTTCGATTCATAAAATCTCTCTAGAATGCGGGGTATGAGGGTGCTCACTTTATCCCAATTTGCTATTCACTGGTCGTCGTTCAGGTAAATCTGTGTCCAGCAGCAGAGATGCCCAGACGGACTTCAGAAAGAGAGGCTGGGTCTAAGCTAACACAAACATATTCCCTTATACTGAGCCTCTGCCTCCAGCCACAGCAGCACATCCTATAACTCACTATACTGCCCGTCCTCTGCCTCCAGCCACAGCAGCCCGTCCTCTCCTCTGCCTCCAGCCACAGCAGCCCGTCCTCTCCTCCGCCTCCAGCCACAGCAGCCCGTCCTATAACTCACTATACTGCCCGTCTTCTCCTCTGCCTCCAGCCACAGCAGCCCGTCCTCTCCTCTGCCTCCAGCCACAGCAGCCCGTCCTCTCCTCTGCCTCCAGCCACAGCAGCCCGTCCTCTCCTCTGCCTCCAGCCACAGCAGCCCGTCCTCTCCTCTGCCTCCAGCCACAGCAGCCCGTCCTCTCCTCCGCCTCCAGCCACAGCAGCACGTCCTATAACTCACTATACTGCCCGTCCTCTCCTCTGCCTCCAGCCACAGCAGCACGTCCTCTGCCTCACTATACTGCCCGTCCTCTGCCTCCAGTCACAGCTGCCCGTCCTCTGCCTCACTATGCTGCCCGTCCTCTGCCTCACTATGCTGCCCGTCCTCTGCCTCACTATGCTGCCCGTCCTATAACTCACTATGCTGCCCGTCCTATAACTCACTATGCTGCCCGTCCTATAACTCACTATGCTGCCCGTCCTATAACTCACTATGCTGCCCGTCCTATAACTCACTATGCTGCCCGTCCTATAACTCACTATGCTGCCCGTCCTCTCCTCTGCCTCCAGCCACAGCAGCACGTCATGTAACTCACTTTACTGCCCGTCCTCTCCTCCCATCTACAGCAGCACATCCTATAACTCACTTTACTGCGCTCCTTGCGTAGGAGACTGGTCACATCTGATACACTGCAGTAAACTATAGAATTAAAAATCCCTCCGTTCTTGAGAATGGAGAGGATTTTTAATGAAAAGTAAATTGCAAAAAAGATGCCTGTTTTCACGAGGAACTTTACAATTTTACCCATCTAAGATGAGAAAACCCAGTTAAAGGTTAATCTCCCCTTTCTGGTTAACCACATACAAGGATGAGAGGTGGGCTTCCTCCTTGGGGCAGAAGGTAATTTGGACAGTGTGCACAAAGCACTAGGGGAAAGAAGGGAAATGTTGAAAAAGGGGCAGGCTGGCAGGATTCTGCTCATTCTACAAACTGCAGAGGAATCCATGAAGCCGACACTGATGAAAAGAGAGAAATCCTTCTGAAAAGACTTACGAGAGTTTCTCAATTTTAGCCTCCAACTCCTGAATTGTTTTCTGCTGTTGGTTTATATTGTCCAAAATCGATTTCTACAAAAAAAACAAACACACACAGCGACATGATCAGTGACAGAAATTGGGCGACAGCAGCAGAAGTGTTAGCCTGTCGTGGTCCTTACGTAGTTTAAGCAGAAGGTTGTGTAGACCACTTTACGGGTATCCCTGAAATGGAGGAAGTTTACAATTCCACTCAGCAAGTAGAGGGTCCTCTTCCCTTCTAAACCAAGGATGAGAGTCTACAAGTCAGTACAAAGTACTTCAGGCTGCGGGCTATGGAGTACTAGCACTGGTGGTACTTACTTGGATTTAGAACATCAGATGGGTGAAAGTCATATATGAGGCATAGTGGCAAGAAGCGGGCCCTATATTATATAGACAAGACAGAACAACAGTTACCAGCATAGAATAAAGAGGATTAGGGAAAGATCTGGAAGTAAAACTGATAACTGGATCTTTTAATGCAGTGTTCCCAATACAATTTTTCAGGGACAGCACAAGTTGTCCAAAGGAGCATCTCACCAAAGGACCTGAAGAGCACACGCCGCCGCCGCACCGGGGATAGAGAGCGGCACAGCGCACGCCGCCTCCGCACCGGGGATAGAGAGCGGCACAGCGCACGCCGCCGCCGCACCGGGGATAGAGAGCGGCACAGCGCACGCCGCCGCCGCACCGGGGATAGAGAGCGGCACAGCGCACGCCGCCGCCGCATCGGGGATAGAGAGCGGCACAGCGCACGCCGCCGCACCGGGGATAGAGAGCGGCACAGCGCACGCCGCCGCCGCACCGGGGATAGAGAGCGGCACAGCGCACGCCGCAGCAGCACCGGGGATAGAGAGCGGCACAGCGCACGCCGCAGCAGCACCGGGGATAGAGAGCGGCACAGCGCACGCCGCAGCAGCAGCACCGGGGATAGAGAGCGGCACAGCGCACGCCGCACCGGGGATAGAGAGCGGCACAGCGCACGCCGCAGCAGCACCGGGGATAGAGAGCAGCACAGCGCACGCCGCAGCAGCACCGGGGATAGAGAGCGGCACAGCGCACGCCGCCGCCGCACCGGGGATAGAGAGCGGCACAGCGCACGCCGCAGCAGCACCGGGGATAGAGAGCGGCACAACACATTGGGCAAAGAGGGGTACAGCGCAAGCCGCTTCACTAAGGGTAGACTGAGGCCTAGCACACTGAGCAAAAAGTAACACCGCACACGGAGCGGTGCCACAGGTGGCAAGCAGAATAGCAAACTGATACCAGACAGTTAATGAGCATACGAGCTTCAGAATGACGACTTCCACTAATTGACTGGAAAATCCAGTAAAGAGGCATTGCCATTTCCCTGGTAAAGTGTCTGTGAATTACACTGAGGGCAAATAAAGTCATTCATATGTACCACAAATCAGTGCCACCCGTGATATGGGCAAGTTATGATGGGCTTGGAAAAACATTTTATGTGCAAAATACAGTAGTGCCATACTACAAAAAGGATTACGGTAAGAGTAAGTCCCTATGTATAAGGTATAGATACATGAAATCCCTATGTATAAGGTATACGTACATGAGCTTCACAATATAAGCCACAGGAGCGAAACCTTCCACCAGATGAGGGTACTGAATGTCTAAACCCACCGGCACCTGTAATATATGAATTGAATTATGTAAAGAAAAGAAAATAAATGCACCTCTCTTATCACTGTAATGTAACCGAATAATGAACCCTCAGCAGATCAGACCCGGCTCTTCTAAATGTACCACTAAGGCTCTGAACACACCAGCAACGCTGTGATGTATCAGACTTCTAAACGATTTCCAATTACACTGCCGATTTTGCAAGTTTTCCCACCTACAAAGAATGGAGAAGTCGGTAATTTTTATCGTAGGTACACTTCAACTGTGAGAGACAGAATCTAAAAATAAAAACAGAAAATCACATTGTATGATTTTTAAATATTTCATGCAATAAAATGCAATTTAATTAAGTATTTGATCACCTACCAACCAGCAAGAATTCTGGCTCTCACAGACCTGTTAAGATTTTTTTAAGATGCCCTCCTACTCTGCACTCATTACCTGTATTCATTGCACCTGTTCGTTGCCTGTATAAAAGACACTTGTCCACACGCAATCAATCACGCTACAGCCTCTCCACCATGGCCAAGACCAAACAGCTGTCTAAGGACACCAGGGACAAAATTGTAGACCTGCACAAGGCTGGGATGAACTACAGGACAATAGGCAGGCAGCTTGGTGAGAAGGCAACAACTATTGGAACAATTATTAGAAAATGGACGAAACACAAGATGATTGTTAATCTTCCTCGGTCTGGGGCTCCAACCATGATCTTGTCTCGTGGGGTAAGGATGATTCTGAGAAAGGTCAGGAATCAGCCCAGAACTACACGGGAGGTCCTGGTCTATGACCTGAAGTGAGCTGGGACCACAGTCTCAAACATTACCGTTAGTAACACACTACTCCGTCATGGATTAAAATCCTGTAGGGCAAGCAAGGTCCTCCTGCTCGCACCAGCACATGTCCAGGCCCGTTTGAAGTTTGCCAATGAACATCTGCATGATCCAGAGGAGGCATGGGAGACGGTCATGTGGACAGATGACACCAAAATAGAACTTTTTGGAATTAACTCGCCGTGCTTGGAGGAAGAAGAAGGGCGAGTACAACCCCAAGAACACCGTCACAACCGTGAAGCATGGTGGGGGTAACATCATACTTTGTGGGTGTTTTTCTGCAAAGGGGATAGGACGACTGCATCATATTGAAGGGAGAAAGAATGGGGGTCATGCTTCGAGATTTTGGTCAACAACCTCTTTCCCTCACAGTCAGTAAGAGCATTGAAGATGGGTGGTGGCTGGGTCTTGCACCATGACAATGACAAGAAACACATAGCCAGGACAACTGAGGAGTGACTCTGTAAGAAGCATTTCAAGGTCCTGGTGTGGCCTAGCCAGTCTCCAGACCTGAACCCACTAGAGAATCTTTGGAGGGAGCTTAAACTCAATGTTGCCCAGCGACAGCCCCAAAACCTGAAAGATCTGGAGAAGATCTGTATTATTATCATAGCGCCATTTATTCCATGGTGCTTTACATGTGAAAAAGGGGTATACATACATGAACTATTACAAAGATCTTTAACAAAACGTGTCGACGACTGGTACAGGAGAGGAGAGGACCCTGCCCCCGAGGGCTCACAATCTACAAGGGATAGGTGAGGATACAGTAGGTGAGGGTAGAGCTGGTCGTGCAGCAGTATGGTTGAGCAATGGTTACTTCAGGTTGTAGGCTTGTCGGAAGAGGTGGGTCTTCAGGTTCCTTTTGAAGGTTTCCATGGTAGGCGAGAGTCTGATGTGTTGCGGTAGAGTTCCAGAGTAGGGGAAAATGCACAGGATAAATCTTGTATGCGATTATGGGAAGAGGAGATAAGAGGCGAGTAGAGAAGGAGATCTTGTGAGGATGGGAAGTTGCGTGCAGGTATGTACCGGGAGACTAGGTCAGAGATATAAGGAGGAGACAGGTTGTGGATGGCTTTGTGTGCCAGAGTTAGGGTTTTGAACTGGATTCTCTGTGCAATGGGGAGCCAGTGAAGGGATTGACAGAGGGGAGAGGCTGGGGATTAGCATGGGGACAGGTGGATGAGTCAGACAGCAGAGTTTAGGATAGATTGGAGGGGTGCGAGTGTGTTGGAGGGGAGGCCACAGAGCAGGAGGTTGCAATAGTCGAGGCAGGAGATGATGAGGGCGTGCACTAGTGTTTTTGCAGATTCGTGGTTGAGGATTGTGCGGATCAGGGAGATATTTTTGAGTTGGAGTCGGCAGGAAGTAGAAAGGGCTTGGATATGTGGTTTGAAGGAGAGATCAGAGTCCAGGGTTACCCCAAGGCAGTGAGCTTGAGGGACTGCAGAGAGTGGACAGCCATTGACGTTGATAGATAGGTCAGGTGGGGGGGGGGATGAATGAGATGGTGGAAAGACTATGAATTCTGTTTTATCTATGTTAAGTTTTAGAAATCTGTCAGAGAAGAAGAATGAGATAGCGGACAGACATTGTGGGATTTTGGTTAGTAAGGAAGAAATATCGGGTCCAGAGAGGTAGATCTGTGTGCCGTCAGCATCGAGGTGATAATGAAAGCCATGAGACTATGAGTTGTTCCAGGCCAAAGGTGTAGATGGAGAAGAGCAGGGGTGCTAGGACTGAACCTTGGGGGACACCGACAGATAGGGGGTGAAATGAGGAGTTGATGTGTGAGGGGGAGACACTGAATGTCCTGTCTGGTAATTATGAGGAGATCCAAGATAGGGCCAAGTCTTTGATGCCAAGGCAGATGACAGGTCTAGGAGGAGAAGGACAGAGTAGTGTCGCTTGGATTTGGCGGTTAGTAGATTGTTGGTGACTTTAGTCAGGGCAGTTTCCGTAGAATGGTGTGGTTGGAAGCCAGATTGGAGGCGGTCAAAGAGAGCAGGAGGAGAGGTGGGAAGACCGTTCAGAATGGACGTGTTGTTCCAGTAGGGAGAAGTGATATGGGGCGATAGCTAGTCAGAGAGGATGGGTCAAGGGAGGGCTTTTTCAGGATGGGTGTGATTGAGGAAAGTTTGAAGCATGGGGGGGGAAGACACCAGTTGTTAGTGACAGGTTGAAAAGGTGGGTAAGGGTTGGGTCAAGTTCACAGGTGGTGAGGTGTGATTTGAAGAGTAAGGAGGAAAATTGGTCTTCCGTAATAGTGGACAAGCTGGTTTTGGAGGAGGAAGATTGAGTAGGTGTGAGGAGGGGCTGGGGAGACTTTAGGCAAAAGCTTTGTCTGATGGTGTCAATCTTCTGCTTGAAGAATGAGGCAAAGTCTTTGGCTTTGTACCTGTATGGAGGAGTGGGCCAAAATCCCTGCTGGAGTGTGTGCAAACTTGGTCAAGAACTACAGGAAACGTCTGACCTCTGTAATTGTAAATAAAGGTTTCTGTACTAAATATTAAGTTCTGTTTTTCTATTGTATCAAATACTTATTTATTTCATGCAATAAAATGCAAATTAATTATGTAAAAATCATACAATGTGGTTTTCTGTTTTTTATTTTTAGATTCTGTCTCTCACAGTTGAAGTGTACCTACGATAAAAATTACAGACCTCTCCATTCTTTGTAGGTGGGAAAACTTACAAAACCAGCAGTGTATCAATTACTTATTTTCCCCACTGTACATACATGCCAACCCGACAGATTTTCTAAAAGGAAGACCCTTCAGGACAAGCCTGTGGGTTTTTTCTCCAGAAGCCTCATTTTTTGCTTTTGCTCTATTCTACAATGAAGAAATTGCTAGAGGCTTCTGAAGTGACAACACTAGGAAAATGCTCAAAAAGATCCCACGGCATCTTCTGAGCCTTCTCATGGACTTGTATTGTAAAGTACAGAGTGTTGCCTTAGCAGAAGCCACCTGAAGAATGGAGTGGAGTGGTCTTTTCTTTTAACCACTTGGCATCTTTTGAAGCGGCTAAAAGACATTCTAAAGCCTGAACATAGGAACAGCAAGTTGTTTTTCCATAGAATTGCCTATGTTCTCTTTTTTGAGCGTTTCCCCAGGCACTTTTTCAGGTGGTCTAGGAACAGAATCCACGTGTTGAAGACGTTGCATGCACATACATTATGGGAACCATTAGAGGATTTTGAGAAAACTTTACTACCTATATTTTTTCTGCAAGCTGAGTATTCCTTTAAAAGAGGTTGTCCACTACTTTTACATTGATGACATATCCTTAGGATAGAGCATCAATGTCTGATCGGCCGGGGTCCAACACCCGGCACACCCGCCAGTCAGCTGTTATCGGTGTCGGCGGCCACCACCAACCGGGAGTACTCACTTGTGGAGCTGGCCATCTTCTGATAGTGGCCGGGCTTGGTACTAGACATCCGCTTCCTATTCAAACCAATAAAAGGTAGATGTGCAGTACCCTGTGGCGGCAACTACCAGAAGATGGAGCAGATTGGCAAGTGAGTACTTCCAGCTGGCGGCCGCCGCCAACACCAATACCAGCTGATCGGTGGGGGTGTCAGGTGTCGGACCCCGGCTGATGAGACATTGATGATGTATCCTAAGGATGGGGTGACTAGCCCAGGGGAATGGGGATAACTCGGTACCCGGGCCTTTGGCCTGGCCTTTAGGGATGTCGCGGTGGTCGGCTCCCGGGCCCGTACCCTGGGGGTCTCTCCTTAAAAAGGGGGTTGATTTTTATAAAAGAAAGAGTTTGTGACGCCACCTGTGGCTTCTGGTGAAGATCACCAGCGCTGCGCAGTCCACTGAGGCCGGTGATAAGGCAGCTTGATGGTATAGCTCCCCACAGGTGGAGCTGGGCCTCAAGGCAGTATAAGAACGGGGATGCAGGACAAAGACTCCGCCGGGTCAGAGCAAGAACAGGGACAGACACGATAGTCACTTCAGTACCTTTTACTGGTGGAATTTCAGGCACTCCCCGGAGCACTGTAGGGTGAAGGGTGTATGTCCGGATCCTCCCCAATGAGCAGGTTTTGGCCCTCCTGGTTCTTGCTTCTGCGTACTAAGTTTCTGACCTGCCTGGAGCTAGGCCTAACTTTGTCTCTGTCCTGCGCTGGCTGACCTTGTGGTAGGGCCTTCTCTTGGAGTGCACGCTTCCAAACTACGGGGCCTATGTGTCTCCTGGCTCTGGTACGTATCAGCGCTTTAGCGATCCTGGAACCTGTAGTTCTCCAGGGATTCCGGTTTATCTTACTGGGTCGTGGAGATCCCGGTAAGCTTCGGACCCGGTGTCCGGTAATTGCTTCTTTGGGGTGAGCTAATTAAGCTCCTCTGCCCCCTATGAACTAACTCTCTACTCTTTTGCCTTCGGCCTACTAGGGCCCTCAATAGGCTACTCACACTAACGGCAGCGTGCCGCACTTCACCGATCTTATGACGCCGGCACACCTAAAGCTCACCTCTCTGAGCAACAACAGAGTCTGGACTGTGCTCCACTGCAGGCTAACCTCTCTCTTGCTTTTGCACTGCAGGAACTCTCTCAACAGGTGCTTTCTGTCAACTCCAGTCTAGACTAGACTAACTGCTGCCTGGCTCCACCTTCCCTTATATATCTCCCTAACAGGCTCCCTCTGGTGGTCTGAGGAGGAAGGTGAAGATGTGTGAATGGTTATGGGGGCCTCTTGTGGAGGAATCCTTCAATACACCCTTCTAGGACTTGTGATACCAAGCACAGCTGGGCTTCACAGGGGCATCAATGTAAAAGTAGTAGACAACCTCAGTCCACAATGAGCAAACAGCCAAAGAAAGATGAAGTCATTGCCTTCGATTCTATGGTCACCAAACGCACCCAATTTAACCATCTATCAGAACGATTCATAAATCCAGTGTGTGATACAAGATAAATTAGTGGGGACCATAGGAGACAGCAAATTAAAAGGATCACCCTAACTAGGTGAACTATCACCCATTAACAAGGTGGGTCAGACCCCTATCCTATGTATAGGTAATAACTTGTCCAGTTGTGACAATTACTTTAATCCCGCAGCATATTCCACGTATTCCATAGATACATACCATATAAAACTGCTCTATCCCAACATTGAAGACTTTCTGCAGCACCCTCATGAAGAGCTTCTGGATCCATTCTGGCTGTAAATGGAGACATAACATTAGTAGGGTCACGGATCAAAAACTGCAGGGGTGTACAGCCCAGAACCGGCAGACCCTTACTATAGCCTCTGCATGGCACCTACAGTAGAGACTTGTATGGATAGGCTGGTTATGGCCATGCTGGATAAGGTCCACAATCGGTGGTTTATCCGCCACTGATCGGCATGAGTTACATTTGGATTTTTTACCTGCTACATTAAAAATAAATTCCGCAACTAGTTTGTATATTGATTTTTTTTTTTAAAAGGGAACCTGTAAAGTAAAATAACGCTATTAATCTGCAGGTATGGGGTAAACCTGCACGTTAATAGAGCTCTGAAATTGCACTGCCGCCATACTGAGAGCCCCACTGCCGGGAGGAAATTAACTATATGCACTGCGCTCCTGGCACTGACTGACAGCCATCTCTAATGCTGACCCAGCTGTCAGTCAGTGCTGGGGTGTGGTTACAGCCACCACTCTCTATTTGCTGAGCAATGACTGAACTCACTCCGAAAGAGCGAGGCTGCCGGGAGGTGGGGGAATAAAGGGAATTTCCTCCTGGCAGCGGGGCTCTCAGTGCTGGCGCCGCACAGTGTCAGAACGCTATTGACCTGCTGATTAATCCCATATCTTCAGATTATTAGCGCTATTTTACATAACAGGTGCCCTTTAAAGATCAGCTGTTGGAATTTGCTGCAGAAATTCTGCACAAGAGGTTCAGATGTTCCTGTGGATTCACGGTCTGATTTACAGTGGAATTATCAACCGTGAATCCAGCAGTGTGGACACAACCCTACAGTGAATGAACTGCTGAGGAAAAAAAAAAAAAACATTTCTATAAAAAAACAATAATATAGAACACCAATTTAGGAAATTACAAGAGAAACTGCACAAAAGAGTTTTATTTCACTTTATTCCCACCCACAAACCAGAGAAGTAATAAATAGAGACGTAGTAACAGCTTTACCTTGGGGTTGGGGTAGATATCATTTTTGGTAAAATTTTTAGCCTCGGCGCCTGTCAGGATCGTCTGGCGGTAAAAATTTACCAAATCCACTGCAGGAAATTGAGGAAACGTGAGTTTATTCATAACTGCAGCCAAGTGTGGTCAGAAGAGGTCTTAGATGAAAAAAATAGATGCCTGAAGAGGAAAAGTAATATATATTAAAAACACATACATTATGCTTTATCAGAATATTGGACATCTAGAGATAGAGCGGACTTGCCCCTGCAGCTCTGGGGTCCTGGGGTTTGGATCCAATCAGACACAATATCTGCAGGGAGCGATGTTGATGGAAGTGTGGTAAGGAAAGCACATTAGAGGGATTGTCCAGGACAAGTCACCGATATCATATCAGCGGGGGTCCGACACCTGACTCCAACACTGATCAGCTTTTTGCAGCGCTTTCTGAGGCCAGATGTGCACATCACAATGTGACCTAACATTGATCATGTTAAAAATGACTCCTGGGACACTTTGGAGAAACGGCTGTGCTACTGGTTCCACGGACAACTCAATGTGATGGCAAGCTGTTAGTCTAGCTGGGGTTTGGCTATCGTACATTATGCCACCCCACAGCATAATCCCAGGAGTAGGATTCATCTGATTTTCCCTCATAAAGAAGTTCCAATGACTTCACGCCATCGCTCTCAAAGGCCAACATAGTGCAAAGTAAGACAGCAATGGAGGTAGGACTGGAGGTCTATCCTGCCTTTGTCTTGGATGCAATGATAGCCGGAGATTGGTCTAGAAACTACGAGAGCAATGCAATGAAGTGGCCTTCATGAGGGAGCGTCACACCGGTCCTACTCCTGGGATTGTGGTGTGAGGTCCCATAATGTACAGTAGCCGACCCCCTCTGGTCTTCATTCCAGATACACTAACAGCTCGGCCTTAGGACTCGTGCAGATGACCGTATGTTCGGTCCGAGTTCGATCCAACAAAACATTGGCTCTCACTCGGACCAATATTATTCTATGGGGCCGTGCATGTGTCTAATGTTTACCTCAGACGGAGTCTGAGGAGTAGAAAAAAAATAAATAATATCACAGCATGCACAATTTGCACCCCAAAAAACTGATCACACTCAGCCATGCAAGTCAATAGGTCCGTCAAAAAAAAAAAAAATCAGACAGCACTCGGATGACGTTCAAGTGCTGTCCAATTTACTCAGACTGACAGAATGGAGAATTTGTTTTTTTCACATCTTCTCCACATCCGAGAAAATTGGATCACACTATGATCAAACTCTGATTAGAGTGCGATTAACATAAATAGGACCGATTTACTCGGATGAAAATACAGTTGTGTCATCCCAGCCTTACATTGATTTTGTTATCGAACTGCCTTTTCTCCATTGTGTCTCAGCAGCCGTTCTTCAACACCAGGCCACGTGTTGCTTGTGCTACTGTGAGCAGCCTGCGTGGCCTAAATGTTCTACCATGGCCTGCAGCGTCTCCGGATATGTCTTCCATCGAGAACATCTAGGACAGGGGTCTCAAACACGCGGCCCGCGGGCCGCATGCGGCCCCTGAGGCTGCTTTATGCGGCCCGCAGGCACCACAGAGTCCGACCCCTTGACGATCCCGACCTGGTCCAGGAGGAGCCGCCGCCAGCAGCGCTGAATTGCCGCACAGAGACTGTTTCCCAGCACTGTATTTCCAATGCCAGCCGCTGGCCAATCAGAGGCCAGCAGCTGATATCTGCGTGTCGGCGCAGCGAGTATGACGTCATTGCCATATGCAGATGTCAGCTGCTGGCCTCTGATTGGCCGGCGGCTGACATTGAAAATGCTGTGCTGGGAAACAGTCTCTGTGCGGCAATGCAGCGCTGCTGTCGGCGGCTCCTCCTGGACCAGGTCGGGATCGTCAAGGGGTCGGACTCTGTGGTGCCTGCGGGCCACATCTGCAGGAAGGCCGCCGAGGGAACGGAGGACAGGTGAGAATCATCTTTTTTTTTTTTCTATTTTATGTGTGTGAAGAACAGCACAGGGGGCACAGAGCCACAACATGGGGACCAGGATGGGGCACATAGCCACAAGAGGGGACCTGGATGGGGCACATAGCCACAAGAGGGGACCTGGATGGGGCACATAGCCACAAGAGGGGACCTGGATGGGGCACATAGCCACAAGAGGGGACCTGGATGGGGCACATAGCCACAAGAGGGGACCTGGATGGGGCACATAGCCACAGGATGGGGACCTGGATGGGGCACAGAGCCTCAAGATGTGGACCTGGATGGGGCACATAGCCTCAAGATGTGGACCTGGATGGGGCACATAATGGGGACCTGGATGGGGCACAGAGCCACAAGATGGGGACCAGAGCCACAAGATGGGGACCTGGATGGGGCACATAGCCACAGGATGTGGACCTGGATGGGGCACAGAGCCTCAAGATGTGGACCTGGATGGGGCACAGAGCCTCAAGATGTGGACCTGGATGGGGCACATAATGGGGACCTGGATGGGGCACAGAGCCACAAGATGGGGACCAGAGCCACAAGATGGGGACCAGAGCCACAAGATGGGGACCTGGATGGGGAACATTGCCACAGGATGGGGACCTGGATGGGGCACATAGCCCCAAGATGGGGACCTGGATGAGGCACATTAGTACAAGATGGGCGCCAGGATGGGGAACGTTGCCACAGGATGGGGACCTGGATGGGGCACATAGCCACAGGATGGGGACCTGGATGGAGCACATTAGTACAAGATGGGGACTTGGATGGGGAACATTACTACAAGATGTTTTCCATTATTACTATATGATGCTAATTGTAAGACAATATTACTGTATGTGGCCAATTGGGGGAAATAAAATTGTAAAAAAAATAAAAAATAAAATAAAGCATGAAAAAATATTGGGCACTAAAAATGCTGTTTTATATGTAAACTAAAGTAAACACAAAAAAGTGCACGTTTATTATCGCCACATCCATAACGACCCAAGCCATAAAAAAATAAACACGGCAAAAATGTTCAAAAGGTGTACACAAAAAAAAATGGTATCACTAAAAATGTCACATTGAACAAAGAATGCGGCCCCCCAAATTAAAATTTTTTCCATGTGCGGCCCATATACCCAGCCGAGTTTGAGACCCCTGATCTAGGACATCATTATGGACAATTGCAAAAGGAGCTGCCAGTAGCGGATCTTGATGATTTGCCAAAGAGCATTCAGCGTGGCAGAATATTCCTCAGACAACCATTAACCCCTTAACAACATTAGACGTACTAATACGCGTCTGTGCCCTGGGATTTAAGAGCCAGACCCGTATTAGTACGTCATCGCGATCGCGCGCACACAGGCTGTGCGGGCGCGATCGCCGCCGGGTGTCAGCTGTGACAATGTGCAGGGAGCGGTCCCGCACCGCTCCCAGCACATTGACCCCCGCAATGCTGCGATCGAAGTCGATCGCAGCATTGCGGTGGCAAGGGAAGGTGATCGCAGATACTCACCTCCTCTTCCGGCCTCCAGCGCTGTCTGCCGTGGCTTCCAGGATGTTGCCATGACGACCCGATGTCGTCATGACAACATCCGGGTCACCAGACAACAGGAAGATTGTTTGGACATGCGCAGTGCATCTCCAAACTATCTTCTCCCTGTCCAGCGCTGACAGCCCGCATGGCACAGGGATGGTGCTGCATTCCTGTGCCATGCAGGCGATCAGAATGAACAAAAGTGAAAGTCCCAGAGTGGGACAGAGTAAAAAAAGTGTAAAAACTGTCAGAAAGTGGGGAAAAAAAATAAATAAATAATCCACCAAAAATAAAAATATAATGTACACATCAATAAATATTATTATAAAAAAAAACAATAAAAGTACACATATTTGGTATCGCCGCGTCCGGAACAACCTGATCTATAAAACTGTCCCACTAGTTAACCCCTTCAGTGAACACAGTAAAAAAAAAAAAAACAAGCAAAAAACAATGCTTTATCATCATACCGCCAAACAAAAAATGGAATAACACCCGATCAAAAAGACGAATATAAATAAAAATGGTACCGCTGAAAACGCCATCTCGTCCTGCATAAAAACAAGCCGCCATACAGCTCCATCAGCCGAAAAATAAAAAAGTTATAGCTCTCAGAATAAAGCTATGCTAAAAAATATTTTTTTCTATAAAATTGCTTTTATTATGTAAAAGTGGAAAACAGGAAAACGATATAAATGTGGTACCACTGTAAACGTACTGACCCGAAGAATAAAGCTGCCTTATCAATTTTACCACACGCGGAACAGAATAAAAAAAAACAAAAAAAAAACAATTCCTGAATTGTTGGTTTTTGTTTATTCTGCCTCCCAAAAATCGGAATAGAAAGCGATCAAAAAAAATGTCACGTGCCTGAAAATGGCACCAATAACAACGTCAAGTCATCCCGCAAAAAACGAGCCGTCACATGACTGTCTGCCAAAATCTGGAAAAATTATAGCTCTCAAAATATGGCGATGCAAAAACTAGATTTTACAAAAAATGCGTCTCTTAGTGTGCGACAGCTGTCAGTCATAAAAACGCCATATGATTCTGGTATCGCTGTAGTCTCACTGACCCGAAGAATAAGGTCGTCTAATCACTTATACCGCACGAGGAACGGCGTAAAAAATAAACTCTCGGGTTAGGGTTGGGCTAGGGTTAGGGCTGGGTTTGGGGTTAGGGTTGTGATGGGGTTGGGATTTTTTTCAAAAGTAAGAAAAAAAGATGACGATATGGCGACTAGTGTTGAGCACAAGTGCTCGCTACTTCAGTTTGCATTGGGTGCTCGTGTATGCAATGAGTATCGTGGGTATTTGAGTGACATGCTCGAGTCTCCGCCCCATATGCTTCGCGGCCAAAAAAAACTTTGCGGGGATTGCCTGCCATGCACGAGCGATCCCCGCATGTTTTTTTTTGGGTGTCTAATAACCATGAAACATGCGGGGCAGGGACTCGAGCATGTCACTCGAGCACACGCAGTACATGGTGCATACCTGAGTACCCGATGCAAACTCAAGTAGCGAGCACTTGTGCTCAAGACTAATGACAACTTATTCAATATGATGACCTAATGTTATCAAATTCTGTGTCGTACCTCTGGGTTCAAAATGTTCACTATACACCTTAATAAAATCCTTGAGGGTTATAGTTTCCAAAATGGGGTCATTTGTGGGGGAGCTCCAATGTTTAGGCACATCAGGGGCTCTCCAAACGCGACATGGTGTCCGCTAATTATTCTAGCAAATTTTACAATCAAAAAGTCAAATGGCGCTCCTTCCCTTCCGAGCCCTGCCGTGCGCCCAAACAGTGTTTATCTGCGTGCCCAGAGGAAATTGCACAACAAATTTTGGGGTCCATTTTTTCTTGTTACCCCTGTGAAAATAAAAAAAATTGGGTCTAAAGTAACATTTTTGTGAAAAAAGTTAAATGTTCATTTTTTTCTTCCACATTCCAAAAATTCCTGTGAAGCACCTGAAGGGTTAATAAAGTTCTTGAATGAGCACCTTGAGGGGTGCAGTTTTTAGAATGGTGTCACTTTTGGGTATTTTCTGTCATAAAGACCTCTCAAAGTGACTTCAAATGTGATGTGGTCCCTAAAAAAATGGTTTTGTAAATTTTGTTGGAAAAATGAGAAATCGCTGGTCAACTTTTAACCCTTTTAGCTCCCTAACAAAAAAAAAATTTTGGTTCCAAAATTGTGCTGATGTAAAGTAGACATGTGGAAAATGTTATTTATTAACTATTTTGTGTGACATAACTCTCTGATTTAAGGGCATAAAAATTCAAAGTTTGAAAATTGAGAAATTTTCAAAATTTTCGCCAAATTTCCATTTTTTTCACAAATAAACGCAAGTGATATCGAAGAAATTTTACCACTATCATGAAGTACAATATGTCACGAAAAAACAACCTCAGAATCAGGGGGATCCGTTGAAGCGTTCCAGAGTAATTACCTCATAAAGTGACAGTGGTCAGAATTGTAAAAATTGGCCTGGTCATTAACGTGCAAACCACCCTCGGGGGTCAAGAGGATAATAACCCCATTGCTACCAGCCAAGGCTGTAAGTGCACTCATACTTAATACACATGAAATGTTCTTTCCATCGTTTATCAGGTACCTGTCTCCATCCTGTGATTTCCAGCAATGTTCTTGGCAGTCTCAATGACAGGGAGGGTATAATGCGTGATAGAAAACTAATCATTGTAGCAGGAACCTCAGATCTACAGCAGACTCCCATTTTTGGCACATGTACCAGAAAAAAGAAAATACTAATTTGGTAGCCATTATTTCAGCACCCTGCTGGTCCATGAAAGCAGGCTTATAGATCCCACAATTCGGGATATCGTGGCCGCACACAATACTATTGCTTATAAAAGGGTTTGTACCAAGTTTAGGAGATATCACCTACAGTAACCCGAAACGTGGTACAAACCTGATAAATGAACAAAGTGGAATTTGCACCAAATGGATGTGACGTTATATGGAATATGAAGGACAGGGGCCGTTCCTCGGGGTCCGGCCGATTACAGTATGTAGGACCATCCCCCAAAAATGGGGTTAAAGAGGTAGTCCACTACTTTTACACTGATTGCCTATCCTTAGGATAAGTCATCTATGTCTGATCGGTGGGGGTGCTGGGTGTGGGACCCCGGCCGATCAGCCATCAATGTAAAAGCAGACAACCTCTTCAAGGGTACTGGTGCCGTGGCCCAGTAATGGGCCGATCATTAGAGGCTACAGGATCCGTCCCCCGGGAATCGGCCGATCATTAAGGGGGACTACATGGTCCAGGTCCATCCCCCAATAATGGGCCCGTCATTATCGGCCTATCATTAGGGGGTACAGTGTCCTTGTATTAGAGGACAGCCTGCATTGGCTGCGGTCAGATGTACACACAGGTGACTGACTGCAGCCATTACAGCGGGCACACTCACTACTCACCGCCAGGCCCCGGTGCTCGCTGTCCCGTCCTTGCTTTCTCCCTGGTCGCAGCACTCACATCACACTGCGGCCACCACCATCCGCCTCTTCTCTACTGTCGTTTATTTACCGGGTACTTTTTCAAATTAAGCCCAACCCGTCCGCCATGACGTCATCAGTCAGCGCCTGGAACGCACGGTTCAGTGGCCGCGCCTACATTTGATGACATAATCAGCTAAATGAGGTGTTCCCGTAACAAAGATGGGCGCTTCCGGTCCAATGTCGTCACTTCCTCAGAAAAACATTAATCTGGAAACGATCGAGAAATTGTATTATCCACACTGGCCACACGATGGCGGTGTAGAAATGAGGGCGGTGCCTCGTCTGCGTTGTGTCTCCTCAGCCAGTGAGCGGCATATATAACTTGTAGTGTGAGGGCGGCGGCAGCAGGAGCTCAGCTCTGCGGGCTGTGTAGTCTAGGAGACACCAGTACTTCTATATGCATGTACAGCTGAGGTGAAGGCGCGCCATACTGACGGCTGCTCTGAGCCTCTCACTGTACACGGCATAATGCTGCTATACTGAGAATTACACCCAGTGTACAGGAGAGGTGCTGCTCTGCAGTGTGGACAGGCTCTGCTCAAGTGTTCATACCCTTTGGACTTTTCCACATACAGTATTTTCATGTTATATCCACAAGTGACAAACTTAAAGGGGTTGTCCACTACTTTTACATTGATGCGCATCTATGTATAATTGGCCGGGGTCCCGCACGCGGCACCCCTGGCGATCTGCTGTTATTGGTGCCGCGGGCCGGACTCCGCTGTCAAGTGGTAGTGGCCGCCGCAGTGTACTGCAGCTCTGCCTTCCATTCAATTGAATAGGAGGCGGATGTGCAGTATAGACGGATAGGGCATCAATGTAAAAGTAGTGGACAACCCCTTTAAGTGTATTTTATTGGGATTTTATATGATATACCAACACTAAGTAGCGAGTGTTTATGAAGTGTAAAGGAAATGACACATGGTTTTCTAAATATTTTAAAAATATAAATCTGAAAATTGTCAAGTGCATTTGTGTTCAGCCCCCCGAGCCAATACCTTGTAGGATGTAGGACCACCTGTCACTGCAATAACTTCTACAAGTCCTTTGGGGTCTGTCTCTACCAGCTTTATACATATAGAGGTGACAGTTTTGTCCATTCTTCTGTGCACACTAGTTCAGTGACAGTGGCCTACCACCAATAGCAGCAGGCAACACCACTGCTATGGGGCCCGTGAGCCGGGGGGCCTGGTGTGAGCGCCCGCACCTCCCGTCCCCCACCCACACAGAATGATGGAGGTGGAAGCATCTGCTGACACCTCCTCCTCCATCATCCTTGCTCGCTGACGTCCAGGGCTCCGTACATCAGTATGAGCAATGATGATGGAGGAGGGAGCGTAAGCAGACACTTCCACCCCCACCGTCCTGCCTTGACGTCTGACGTTTCAGAGCAGCGGGCGCAATGACATCATTACTGGCGCCCACTGTTCTGAGATGTCTGGCGCTTCCCACCACAGGCTTAGCAGACCGGAGCATTGGGTGGAACCAGGAGAGGTGAGTATTGTGTTTATTTTTTTAAATCAGTGATTGGTGGCCATAATACCATATGTATGACAATGGGAGGTGTATTATATTGTATGGAGGACCATGGGGGCGCATTATATTGTATGGAGAACCATGGGGATGCATTATATTGTATGGAGGACCATGGGGGGCATTATATTGTATACATAATCACGGGGGGCGCATTATATTGTATGTAGGACCATGGGGGGTGTATTATATTGTATGGAGGACCATGGGGGGTGTATTATATTGTATGGAGGACCATGGGGGGTGTATTATATTGTATGGAGGACCATGGTGGGTGTATTATATTGTATGTAAGACCATGGGGGTGTATTATATTGTATGGAGGACCATGGGGGTGTATTATATTGTATGGAGGACCATGGGGGTGTATTATATTCTATGGAGGCGCATTATATTGCATGGAGGACCATAGGGATGCATTATATTGTATGGAGGACAATGGGGGATGTATTATATTATATGGAGGACCATGGGGTGTATTATATTGTATACAGGACCAAAGTGGGGCGCATTATATTGTATGTAGGACCATGAGGGGTGTATTATATTGTATGTAGGGCCATGGGGGTGTATTATATTCTATAGAGGACCATGAGGGTGTATTATATTGTATGGAGGACTATGGGGGTTCATTATATTGTATGGAGGACTATGGGGGGTGTATTATATTGTATGGAGGACCATGGAGGTGTATTATATTGTATGGAGGACCATGGGGGGTGTATTATATTGTATGGAAGACCATGGGATGTATTATATTGTATGGAAGACCATGGGATGTATTATATTGTATGGGGGACCATGGGGATGTATTATATTGTATGGCGGACCATGGGGGGTTCATTATACTATAGGGAGGACCATGGAGGGTGCATTATATTGTATGGAGGACCATGGGGATGCATTATATTGTATGGAGGACCATGGGGGGTGCATTATATTGTATACATGACCACGGGGGCGCATTATATTGTATGTAGGACCATGGGGGGGTGTATTATATTGTATGGAGGACCATGGGGGGTGTATTATATTGTATGGTGGACCATGGTGGGTGTATGATATTGTATGGAGGACCATGGGGGGTGTATTATATTGTATGGAGGACCATGGGGGTGTATTATATTGTATAGAGGACCATGGGGGTGTATTATATTGTATGGAGGACCATGGGGGGGTGTATTATATTGTATGAAGGACCATGGGGGTGTATTATATTGTGTGAAAACTCCTGGAACGCCTAGTCCATTCCCGTCTAATCCGCTATCTCTCAGACAACTCTCTTCTTGACTCTTTACAATCTGGTTTCCGCTTTTCACATTCTACTGAAACTGCCCTCACTAAAGTCTCTAATGATCTACTAACAGCTAAATCTAATGGTCACTACTCCCTGCTGATTCTCCTGGATCTCTCTGCAGCATTCGACACTGTGGATCACCAGCTCCTCCTCACTATGCTCCGCACTATTGGCCTCAAGGACACTGTTCTCTCCTGGTTCTCCTCCTATCTCTCTGACCGCTCCTTCTCTGTGTCTTTTGCCGGCTCCTCCTCCTCTCTCCTTCCCCTTACTGTCGGGGTTCCTCAAGGATCAGTCCTAGGCCCCTTCTTTTCTCCTTATACACCGCTCCCATTGGACAAACAATCAGCAGATTCGGTTTTCAGTACCATCTCTATGCTGATGACACCCAATTATACACCTCTGCTCCGGACATCACCCCTGCATTACTACAAAAGACCAGTGATTGTCTTTCTGCTGTGTCTAACATCATGTCCTCCCTCTGCCTAAAACTGAATCTGTCAAAAACTGAACTACTCGTATTTCCTCCCTCCACTAACCTACCTGTGCCCGATATTGCCATATCCGTTTGTGGCTCAACCATTACTCCCAGCAACAAGCTCGCTGTCTTGGGGTCATTTTTGATTCAGATCTTTCCTTCACTCCTCACATCAAATCACTCGCTCGTTCATGTCATCTACACCTCAAAAACATC
Source organism: Phyllobates terribilis (assembly GCF_046119375.1). Taxonomy (NCBI): domain Eukaryota; kingdom Metazoa; phylum Chordata; class Amphibia; order Anura; family Dendrobatidae; genus Phyllobates; species Phyllobates terribilis. The sequence continues at coordinate 84,543,252 of NW_027362768.1, read as the reverse complement.
TCAAGAATAAAGACTTTTCTCACCTTTGACTCGGCAAAAACTCTTACTGTAGCTCTTATTCATTCTCGTCTGGACTACTGCAACTCTCTACTTATCGGGCTCCCTCTCCCCTCTCCAATCCGTCCTTAACGCAGCAGCCAGGATCATATTCCTCGCCAACCGCTACACCGATGCCTCTTCCCTGTGCCAGTCATTGCATTGGTTGCCCATCCAATATAGAGTTCAATTTAAACTTATCACGCTTACCCACAAAGCGCTCCATGCTTCAGTACTCCCCTACATCTCCTCCCTTGTCTCAGTCTACCACCCTACACGTGACTTCCGTTCTGCCAATGACTTAAAACTAAAATCCTCCATAATCCGAACTTCCCACTCCCATCTCCAAGATTTCTCGCGTGCTGCAACAATTCCTTGGAATGCACTACCCAGGACAGTTCGATTAACTCTCAATACCCACAGTTTCAAGCGGACCCTAAAAACCCATTTCTTTTGACTTGCATATCGCCTCCACACACTATCTGTCCGTCCCAGTTTTCCCCCATATTAAAATCTTCAATTTCAGGTTCATACCAACCATGCACTTAATAGCCTCGGTCAGGACTGCACACATACTGGCTGGCGACCAGTCCATGTATTATTTATCCTATTTAGTATATCAAGGCTGCATTATACAATATATGTACATTCTACCTTTTGTGTATCCCCCATTTCCTCATAGACTGTAAGCTTGCGAGCAGGGCCCTCACTCCTTTCGATATGAGATATGCTTACTCTGTATTGTCTGTATAAGTCCCCCCTAAAATTTGTAAAGTGCTGCGGAATATGTTGGCGCTATGAAAATAAAAATTATTATTATTATTATATGAAGGACCAGGGGGGTGTATTATATAGTATGGAGGACCATGGGGCGCATTATATTTTATGGAGGACCATGGGTATGCCTTATATTGTATGGAGGACCATGGGGTGCATTATATTGTAAGGAGGACCATCGAGGGTGCGTTATATTGTATACAGGACCACAGGGGGATGCATTATATTGTATGAAGGACCATAGGGGGTGTATTATATTGTATGGAGGATCATGGGGGGTGTATTATATTGTATGGAGGGCCATAGTGGGTATATTATATTGTATGTAGGACCCTGGGGGTGTATTATATTGTATGGAGGACAATGGCGGTATATTATATTGTATGGAGGACCACGGGGGTGCATTATATTGTATGGAGGACCATGGGGATGCATTATATTGTATGGAGGACCATGGGGGGGCATTATATTGTATACATAATCACGGGGGGCGCATTATATTGTATGTAGGACCAAGGGGGGTGTATTATATTGTATGGTGGACCATGGGGGTGTATTATATTGTATGGTGGACCATGGGGGTGTATTATATTGTATGGAGGACCATGGTGGGTGTATTATATTGTATGTAAGACCATGGGGTGTATTATATTGTATGTAAGACCATGGGGGTGTATTATATTGTATGGAGGACCATGGGGGTGTATTATATTGTATAGAGGACCATGGGGGGTGTATTATATTGTATGGAGGACCATGGGGTGTATTATATTGTATGGAGGACCATGGGGGGTGTATTATATTGTATGGAGGACCATGGGGGCGCATTATATTACATGGAGGACCATGGGGATGCATTATATTGTATGGAGGACCATGGAGTGCATTATATTGTATGGAGGACCATTGGGGGTGTATTATATTGTATGGAGGACCATGGTGTGTGTATTATATTGTATGTAAGACCATGGGGGTGTATTATATTGTATGTAAGACCATGGGGGTGTATTATATTGTATGGAGGACCATGGGGGTGTATTATATTGTATAGAGGACCATGGGGGGTGTATTATATTGTATGGAGGACCATGGGGTGTATTATATTGTATGGAGGACCATGGGGGTGTATTATATTGTATGGAGGACCATGGGGGCGCATTATATTGCATGGAGGACCATGGGGTTGCATTATATTGTATGGAGGACCATGGAGTGCATTATATTGTATGGAGGACCATTGGGGGTGTATTATATTGTATGTAGGACCATGGAGGGTGTATTATATTGTATGTAGGACCATGGGGATGTATTATATTGTATGGAGGGTGCATTATATTGTATGGAGGACCATGGGGGTGAATTATACTGTGTGGAGGACCATGGGGGGTGCATTATATTGTATGGAGTACCATGGGGGTGAATTATATTCTATAGAGAACCATGGGGGTGCATTATACTGTATGGAGGACCATGGGGGGTGCATTATATTGTATGGAGTACCATGGGGGTGACTTATATTCTATAGAGAACCATGGGGGGTGCATTATACTGTATGGAGGACCATGGGGGGTGAATCATATTGTATGGAGGACCATGGGGGCTCATTATATTGTATGGAAGACCATGGGGGTTCATTATATTGTATGGACAACCATGAGGGTGTACATTATATTGTATTGAGGGCCATGAGGAGTGCATTATACTGTATAGAGGATTATGGGGGTTGCATTATACTATGTGGAAGGTTATGTGGGGCCATTATAATATTTGGAGGGCTATGTGGGGGGGGCATTATACTGTATGAAAGCAATTATACAGTGTGATTGTTTGTGTGGGGTCCATGATACTGTGTGGGGGGCATTATTCTGTGTGGAAGGCTAGTGCGGGCCATTGTACAGTGTGGAGAGGTGTGGGGCCATTATACTGCATGTTGGCCCATTATACTGCATGGAGGGCTGTGTGGGGGTCATACTGTGTTGGGATCACCATACTTTGTCTTAGGAGTTGATGTGGGGTACAGTAAAGTCATTATACTGTGCATGTAGAGGCTAATGTGGAGGGATTCACCATGGGGGATTCATACTGTGTTGTTTGGGGGGGACACTTTTGTTGGCATCGTACTTTATGCAAACAATGAAAGAGCAATCCAGGGCACCAGTAGGATGAAAATTACTATGTAAAGGCTGGAAAGTAGTGAGATATGCTCTTCTGCGACCCGGACAATTATATATTTTTTTGGGGGGGAGGGGGGCACTTGGAACTTCTGCTATAGGGCCCCATGATTTTCAGTGAGATTGGATGGAGACGTCTATGATCAGCAACTTTCATGTCTTGCCACAGATTCTCAGTAGGATTTAGGTCTGGACTGTGACTGGACCATTCACAGACATGAATTTGCTTTGATCTAATCCATTCCATTGTAGCTCTGGCAGTATGTTTAGGGTCGTTGTCCTGCTGGAAGGTGAACCTACGCCCCAGTCTCAAGTCTTTTGCAGTCTGTAACAGGTTTTCCTCCAGGATTGCCCTGCATTTAGCTCCTTCCAGCTTCCCAACAACTCTGACCAGCATCCCTTTTCCTGCTGATGAAAAGCATCCACAGAGCATGATGCTGCCACCGCCATGTTTGACTTTGGGGATCAGAATTATGTGCAGTGTTAGTTTTCCGCCACACAAAGCAATTTGCATTTAGCCCAAAAAGTTCTACTTTGGCCTCATATGACCAGAGCACCTTCTTCTACATGCTAGCCGTGTCCCCTACAGAGCTGTTTACAAACTACAAATGGGACTTGTTATGGCTAGCTCTCAAAAATGACTTTCTTCTTGCCACTCTTACATAAAGGCCAGATTTGTGGAGTAAAGGACTAATCGCTGTCCTGTAGACATATTCTCCCACCTGAGCTGTAGATCTCTGCAGCTCCTACAGAGTGACTATGAGCCTCTTTCCTTTCTTGAGATGTCTGTTTAGGTGGACGACCATGTCTAGGTAGGTTTACAGTTTTGCGACACTTCTTCCATTTATGGATGCTAGATTGAGCAATGCTCCATGAGATGTTTAGAGCTTGGGCTATTTGTTATAACCTAACCCTGCTTTACTCTGCAATTTTGTCCCTGACCTGTCTGGTGTGTTCTTTGGTTTTCATGATACTGTTTGATCCCTAATGTTAACAAACCTCTGAGGCCTCCACAGAATAGCTTTAGTTATACTGATAATAAATTGCACACAAGAAGACTCAATTTACTAATTATGTGACTTCTGGAGGCAATTGGTCACTCAGGGTTTTATTTAGGGGTATCGGACTATAGGTGGGCTGAATATACATGCACATCACAATTTTCAGATTTATAGTTTTTAAAGGGTAGCGTTTCTCCTTATGGAGAGTGACACACCAGCTCTGGCACGTCAAGGCAAGGAGGCTTATTCGCCATGCAATGCTCCTCTGGGAAATTTAATATGCAAATTGCCTCTTCAGAGAAAAAGAGGACTTGTACTCTATAGCGCCACCTATTGGAAGTAGCAATCCTACAAGTCACAATCAACCCATTAACCCATTTTAAATAATTAGAAAACCATGTATCATTTCATTTATACTTCACAAATACTTGCTATTTTGTGTTGGTATATCACATTAAATCTCAAATAAAATACATATAAGCTAGTGGTTGCAGCTTGAAAAAAATATGGAAAAGTTCACGGGGTATGAATACTTTCTCAAGGCACTGTACATGATACAGATAATGAGAATTACACCCAGTATACAGGACAGCAGAAGTGACACTGTGCAGTCTAAATATACAGCATAGGAACATATACTGAGAATTACACGCAATCACAGCTCCACAATTACATACACAGCTCCACACTCTATACTGTCATGTAGTAATGTAGTCCACACCCTATATGTTGTATACATTATACCATGATATATAATATAGTGTGGGACTGTGTAAAATGTATAGAGTTGTGTGTATAGTATACAGTGTGATGCTGTGCCTATGTACAGTGGGGAAAAAAAGCATTTAGTCAGCCACCAATTGTGCAAGTTCTCCCACATAAAAAGATGAGAGAGGCCTGTAATTGACATGATAGGTAGACCTCAACTATGAGAGACAAAATGAGAAAACAAATCCTGAAAATCACATTGCCTGATTTGGAAAGAATTTTTTTTTAAATTTTGGTGGAAAATAAGTATTTGGTCAATTACAAAAGTTCATCTCAATACTTTGTTATATATCCTTTGTTGGCATTGACAGAGGTCAAACTTTTCTGTAAGTCTTCACAAGGTTGGCACACACTGTTGCTGGTATGTTGGCCCATTCCTCCATGCAGATCTCCTCTAGAGCAGTGATGTTTTGGGTCTGTTGCTGGGCAACACGGACTTTCAACTCCCTCCAAAGGTTTTCTATAGGATTTAGATCTGGAGACTGGCTAGGCCACTTCAGGAACTTGAATTCTTCTTACAAAGCCACTCCTTCGTTGCCCTGGCGGTGTGCTTGGGATCATTGTAATGCTGAAAGACCCAGCCACATTTCATCTTCAATGCCCTTGCTGATGGAAGGAGGATTGCACTCAAAATCTCACGATACATGGCCCCATTCATTCTTTCATGTACACGGATCAGTCGTCCTGGTCCCTTGGCAGAGAAACAGACCCAAAGCATGCTGTTGCCACCCCCATGCTTCACAGTAGGTATTGTGTGCTTTGGATGCAACTCAGCATTCTTTCTCCTCCAAACACGACGAGTTGTGTTTCTACCAAACAGTACTACTTTGGTTTCATCTGACCATATGACATTCTCAGAATACTCTTCTGGATTATCCAAATGCTCTCTAGCAAACTTCAGACGGGCCCGGGCATGTAATGGCTAAAGCAGTGGGACACGTCTGGCACTGTAGGATCTGAGTCCCTGGCGGCGTAGTGTGTTACTGTTGGTAGCCTGTGTAACGTTGGTCCCAGCTCTCTGCAGGTCATTCAGTAGGTCCCCCAGTGTGGTTCTGGGATTTTTGCTCACCATTCTTGAGTTCATTTTGACCCCACGGGGTGAGATCTTGTGTGGAGCCCCAGATCGAGGGAGATTATCAGCGGTCTTGTAGTGGTCATTTTTTAATTATTGCTCCCACAGTTGATTTCTTCACACCACGCTGCTTGCATATTGCAGATTCAGTCTTCCCAGCCTGGTGCAGGGCTATAATTTTGTTTTTGGTGTCCTTCGACAGCTCTTTGGTCTTCACCATAGTGGAGTTTGAAGTGTGACTGTTTGAGGTTGCGGACCAGCGTCTTTTATACTGATAACAAGTTCAAACAGGTGCCAGTACTACAGGTAATGAGTGGAGGACTGAGGAGCCTCTTAAAGATGAAGTTACAGGTATGTGAGAGCCAGAAATCTTGCTTGTTTGTAATTGACCAAATACTTATTTTCCACCAAAATTTGAAAAAAATTTCTTTCCAAATCAGACAATGTGATTTTCAGGATTTGTTTTCTCATTTTGTCTCTCATAGTTGAGGTCTATCTATGATGTCACTTACAGGCCTCTCTCATCTTTTTAAGTGGGAGAACTTGCACAATTGGTGGCTGACTAAATATTTTTTATACCCCACTGTATATAGCATGGAGTCCACGTCATGCTCTATATGTACCGCACCTTACTATATACACATCCGTACAATTTACTACATTCCTCAATATTGAAATTGTAATACTAAGATGGAAAATTTGTGAAGTTTTGAAAGTCACAAGATAGATAGACATGTTACTGATATACAAATGATAAAAAAATGGAAACATTTTCAAAACTCTCGATTTATTCAGTATCAAGTATGAGCGTCTCGTGCAGAATAACACACACTTACTCGCCATGGCTGCTATCAGTGATATTATTAATGGTTGTCTGAGGAATATTCTTCCATGCTGAATGCACTTGGGCAAATCATTAGGATCCACTGCTGGCAGCTCACTGTGTAATTAAAAAACAATGACGGCCCAGATGTGCTGGGTTGGGGACAAGTCCAGAGACGATGCAGGCATTGTAGCACGTTTAGCACGTTCCTGAAAAATGGCTCCTGGGATCTTAGGGAAAAATGGCTGTACCGCTGGTTCCACGGCCAAATCAATGTAATACTGAGCTGTTATTGTACCTGGAATGAAGGCTGCAGGGATCCGTTCCACCCCACACCATAGTCCCAGGAGTAAGGTCAGTGTGACGTTCCCTCGTGAAGGCCTCTTCACTGCGTTGCTCACGTGGTCTACATTCCAATCTCCAGCTATTATTGCATCCAACACAGAAGTTGGACTCATCGCTAAAGAGGATAGACCTCCATTCCAGCCTTCATTGCTGTTTTGATCTGCACCATGACAGCCTGCGAGAGCAGTGAGGTGAGGTCAATGGACACCTGCAGCTGGACATCTGGCTCCTAATGTCCAGTTTTAAATGAGCAAATACCCACAGTAAGTATATTAATACATTGTAATAATACGTGTAAATAACATAGGGTATACAGCTGACACTATTTTGATCAAACAAGCTTAAAAGCCATCCCACCGAGCGAAGGTGTACCCAATCAGGATGGTCCCTAACTCTTGTAGTTCACCTCGTTACATGCCAGCAGGCCTCAAAATAGACTTGGGAGAGAGGCCTCTCTCCTGTGGGTTGTGCACCTTCTCGGTTTAGATTCCCACAGGCAGGCGCAAAACACAATCAGGTCCAGGTCCTGCTCTGACTTGTCTATTTTGTGGCCTGCTGGCGCGTAGTGAGATGAACTACAAGATTTAGGGACCATCCTGATTGGGTACACCTTGTCGCGGTAACATGGCTTTTACACTCTGTTGATAAAAATATTGATTAATATATAACACACACACATCAAAATACAACACAGACATCAGTATATAACACATACATCAATATACAACAGACACATGTATAACACATGAATACAACACACAAATCAGTATACAATACACACATCAATAATTAACACTCACATCAGTGTATAACTCACACATCAATATATATTGCACACATCAGTATACAACACACACATCAGTACATACACACATGGACAGAATTGATGGTTCCCTTCTGTTAAAGTAAGAAAAACCCACAATGGTCACTGAAATGACTTGTAAACAACAAAAGTAAATTTCAGTTTAAACTTACTGAATATCAACTAATGAAAATCAGACATTGCTTTTGAATTGTGGTTTAACAGAAAAATTAAAATGACCTGGTCAAAAATGATGGTACCGTTAAAGGGGTTTTTCAGGCTTGGGGCCCAAGTAGGCAGTCACTCTATGTGACTGCTGACTTGTGAATCCTCAAAGTGCGTGCTGTCAGGTTACTCCGGTGCCGATGCTGGGAGCCTGGCCTCAATACACTTGTATTGAGCTAGGCCGTGTACATCTAGTCGGCAAATTGCCTGCGAGATCCAGGCACCAGTACATAGAGTGATTGCAGGCTTGAGCATTAAGACTGATCAACCCCTTTAACTTAATATTTTGTTGCACAACCTTTTGAGGCAATCACTGCAAACAAACGATTTCTGTAACTGTCAATGAGACTTCTGCCCCTGTACACGGGTATTTTGGGCCACTCCTCATGAGCAAACTGCTGCAGATGTCTCAAGTGTGAAGGTGCCTTCTACAGACTGCAAGTTTCAGCCCCTTCCACAGATAGGATTTAGATCAGGGCTCATAGAAGCCACTTCAGAATAGTCCAATTGTAGCGTCTGTGCCCGTGGCCCCCGCATGGTTCCCCTCCTACCTCCATGCAGGGCCGCTGACGTACTCACCGCACCAGCAGCGGCAATGTCCCTGCACATCTCTTTCTCTGTGCACGCCACAATGTCTCCCGGCAGTGCGCCTAGTGCATCCGTGATCGCGCACCCCTCTCTTAAAGGGGCAGCATGCGCACATGGTAAAAGCCCCCAGCTAACAGCTGGGAGGCATTTAGTTAAAGTGTTCATTTCCAAGATGTCTTCCAGCCAATAGCTGTGAGGCATCTTGTATAAAAGGCACCCTACCCTATAGGGAGGTGCCTGAGCAACCTCTATAGTTTAGTGTTAGGTGGTTAGGTTTGTGCAACTGTATGTTGCCAGGTCCCCTGTCCTTAGTCTATTAAAGTTATTCCCGCATCCTGTGTTCCCATTATTCTATTATAGTGATTCCCTATTCTGTTCTGTCCCTGTAGGTTATATGTTACCATGAAGCCGCATCCTCAGTATCTGTACCCCGTGGACGCATCAGCGATACCTGGACAGTTTCCCAAGACATGTGTGTCTGTACCTGTCCAAAGTGGCCGCCCTGTCCTGTCTAGGAATCTAAATTAACATCTCTGACCCTTGGGGTCAGCTACCTGCCGCACACTCCTGACCTCACCACTAGAGGCTCCAGTTAACACCAAGGTAGCTGCTTAATTATTCCCCTCCTGGATAAGTCCTGTTTGTGGCACAGTGTGTCCACTAACCACGTGTGCCACCTTCGTGCGTGACACAGATGCTTTACTCTTAGCCATTCTTGGGTATTTTTAGCTGTGTGTCTTGGGTCATTATCTTGTAGTAGGATCCTTGACCTAGGACTCAGACCAAGATTTCTGACACTGGGCAGCACATTTTGCTCCAGAATGCCCTGATAGTCTTGAGATTTAATTGTACCCTGCACAGATTCAAGATCCCCTGTGCCAGATGCAGCAAAGCAGCCCCAAAACATGACTGAGTCTCCTCCATGTGTTACAGTAGTTACAATCCTTTTTTTTATATGCTTCATTTTTACATCTGTGAACGTGGAACTGACATGACTTGCCGAAAAGTTTCAACTTTGTTTCATCTGTCCAAAGGACATTTTCCCAAAAGCTTTGTGGCTTGTCAATATGTATTTTGGCAAATTCCAGTTTCACTTTTTTATGATTTGCTTTCAAAAGTGTTTCCTCCTCGGTCGTCTTCCATGAAGTCCAGTTTGGCCAAGATGGCAACGAATTGTGCGATCTGACACTGATGTACATTGACCTTGGAGGAGTTTATCTCTAATCTCTTTGGAAGTTATTCTGGGCTCTTTGGTTACCATTCGTATTATCTGTCTCTTTCATTCGTCATCAATTTTTCTCTTGCAACCACGTCCATGGAGGTTGGCTACAGCCCATAGACCTTAACCCCTTTACAACCCATGACGTCTTAGTACGCACATTTGCGTACCCCCCGTTCAGTGAGGGCTGCTGCGCTGAGCCCTCACTGAACCGAGCACATGTCAGCTGATTCTTACAGCTGACATGTGCCCGCAACAGCCGCGGGTGGAATTGCGATCCACCCGCGGCTGTTAACATGTTAAATGCCGCTGTCAATCTCCGACAGCGGCATTTAATGCGCGCTTCCGGGTTGCGCGTCATAAGCCCCGCCCATTGGCGACCCCGTCACGTGATCGCGGGTCACCGATGGGTGGGCATGACAACCCAGGGTCTGCAGCAGACGCCTGTGGTTGTCATGATCTGGTCACTATGAGCGCCACCTAGTGGTCGGCGCTCATAGCACAGGACCATTTCTGCTGCATGCAGGGGATCTGCTGGTCCCCTGTATGTAGCAGAGCCGATCAGACAACTGCTGCTTCTAGTCTCCTATGGAGACTATTGAAGCATGCAGTAAGTGAAAAAAAAAAGTTTTTAAAAATATAGAAAGAATTAAAAAAATATAAAAGTTTAAATCACCCCCCTTTCACCCCATTCGAAATAAAGTATAAAAAAAAAAACCTACATAGACATATTTGGTATCACCGCGTTCAGAATTGCCCCATCTATCAATATAAACAGTGTAACGAGAAAAAAATTCTAAACGCCAGAATTAAGGTTTTTGGTCGCCGCAAAATTGCAATAAGATGCAATAACGGGTGATCAAAACATCGGATCTGCCCCAAAATGTTATCAATAAAAACGTCAGCCCGGCACGCAAAAAATAAGCCTTCACCCAGCCCCAGATCACAAAAAATGGAGACGCTACAGGTCTCGGAAAATGGCGCTATATTTTTTTTTTTACCAAATTTTGGAATTTTTTTTCACCACTTAAATATAAAAGAACCTATATATGTTTGGTGTCTACGAACTCGTAATGACCTGGAGAATAAGAATGGCAGGTCAGGTTTAGCATTCAGTGACCGTGGTAAAAAAATAAATAAAAAGCAACTGTAGTATTGCACTTTTTTTGCAATTTTACCGCACTTGGAATTTTTTTCCCGTTTTCCCGTACACGATATGGTAAAACTAGTAATGGCGTTGAAAAGTACAACTCGTCCCGCAAAAAATAAGCTCTCACACGGCCATATTGACCAAAAAATAAAAACGCTATGGCTCTGGGAACAAGGGGAGCAAAAAACGAAAAAGCAAAAACGACAAAACCCAAGGTTGCGAAAGGGTTAAACTTCTTAATAATATGTGCAATTGTAGTAACAAAAAGATCTAGCTTTCCTATCGCTTCTTAGACTTTTGGCTAAGATCAAGTGTAGTATTGTTTTATGGATGGGGAATTTTTAAATTCCTGGTCGAAGGTCCGGTTAGTATTACACTAGAAAACCTTCACTACATACTTAATCGTTTTCACTTATATTTCACTGTATTACTATGTGTCTTGTCACTAGGACTTTTCATGGTGCGGTTCCCTCCTCATTGGTCTAGGGAGGGGAGTGCGTGGCTCCTAAAAATCCCTGGCTCTCCCCTCTAGGGAGGGGAGCCAACCTAGATGGCTCCTAGTTCTGCTTTAATGGCAGCATAGGCAGACACTAGGAGCAAGACTGGGTCTCCTTTGGCTTCGCTATGGAAGGCCACTAGTCCCTGACCCTCGCAGTGGCCCTCTGGCTTGGAGGGACCGGGATCGGTTATTGTGCGCCTTTTGTCCTGTTGGAGAGGGCTGTGACTGACCACATCTTAGTTAACTTTTTTTGTGGCAATTTATTCACTTTTTAGCGTTCTCGAGTGTAGAGTACAGTTCTCAGGATCTTTAAAAAAAACAGGACCATCAAGCTGTTTGGAGATGAACTTGTGGCCTCTACCATTAACATGTTTGGCTATCATTTTCTTTGTAATCTCTTGAGACAACTCTCTCCTTAGCTTTCTTTAGTCAATGTTCACTGTGGTACACCCCATGATACCAAACAGCACAGTGACTACTTTTCACCTAAAAATAGGTGACTGACTGATTACAAGTTTGTAGACACCTGTGATGCTAATTACAGGTCACCCATTAGTTTCACATGTTCCTATTGTCAAATTATTTTCAATCTTTTCTAGGGGGTACCATTATTTCTGTTCGGGACAGTTTTAGTATTTTTTTTTTACTATTTTCTGTTGAACCACAATGCAAAAGCAATGTCTGATTTTCATTAGTTGATATATAGTAAATTTAAATTGAAAATTACTTTTGTCAGATTCAAGTTCTTTCAGTGGCCATTTTGGGTTTATCTTACTTTTAGCAGAAGATAATGTGTCACGAACGTGGTTTGTGGAACCACTGTGCCACGGACTGAGGAGTGCCTGGAGGGGCGTAACTAGGGGCCTCGCCTAATCCAAGCCCGGACCCACGGCGGCTTTACGACTCCGTGATCCGTGGAGGGACGAGGGAGGTGGCCCAGATGCTACTCCAGAACAGACCAACGGACGCTCAGCAGCTGGACCCAGTAGGACAGGTAGACTGGGCTTGCACCAGAGTGCAACGGACTAGGTTAGCACTGGAGTGCAGCAGACTGTGCTTGCATCAGAGTGCAGCAGGCAGAGTTTGCATCAGAGTGCTGCAGGCAGAGTTTGTACCAGAGTGCAGCAGGCAGAGTTTGTACCAGAGTGCAGCAGGCAGAGTTTGCACCAGAGTGCAGCAAGGAGTGGTACGCAACCATAACAACATAGACTGCATAACAGGAAGGTTGCTCAGGCACCTCCCCAATGGGGAGGAAGCAATATACTGTATATGTAATGTCCCACAGCCATTGGCTGGGGACGTAATAGCAAGTGCATGCGCTGGCCCTTTAAGAGGACAGGAGCGCACACGGGCGTGCCCTAAGGACATGGCAGGAAGCCCTGCTGGAAGCAGGTAGAGCATGAGGAAGGGAAGCACAGACTGCAGCGCGGGTGAGTGAAGTGACATGTCGGAAACCCTGCCTGTCAGAGCAGGGATCCTGCGTGGTGGCAACATAATGCTGGAAAGGCATTATTTGTACTGTTTCTAGCTTTTAAAGGTCAGGGTCCTACAGATCTCTCCAAAAATAAAAGCCCATGTCTGGTTTTCCTAAATCTGACTTGGTCAAATAGCTTTACCCAGTCCACACTTACTTTAATTTTGTGTTGTAACTAGAGATGAGCGTTGTTCTACTCGAACTGTTCGCCAATCTCAAATTCGAGCTGTTTTGGGCGGTGTTCGAGCCGTTCGGCGAACACGAACGATTTGAGAAAAATTCGGCTGTTCGAGGTTATGTTCGATAACTGTTCGTGCACCAAAATCATAACTGGATTTTTTCTCAGTAATGATGAAAATTAATGTTAATACGCAGTTTGAGTGTACAGCGGGGCGGGGGGAGGGGCAGGGGATGGATCTCTGCAGGAACAATGAAGATCTCCATTTTTTTTTCTCTTTCCCGCATTTGCAGTGGGGAGGTGCAGTCTGTCAGCCTATCAGCAGCGCACACACAGAGCGAACTGCTGTTTTTCACACAAGCAAGGGCATGTGTCATTGGCAGTGTATGTCACATGTCCTTGCCCTATAAGACCAAGCCATTTTCCCCGTCGCCACCATTTTCTCACTGCTGCAGCTGCGTGTTAGATGGCACTGCTGTTGCTGTGTGCGCTATACCTTGTTAATTTCAAGCCAATTTTCGCACAAATCTACAGATAGCTTGGGAGTAGGGAATAGTTGTGATTGCAGTCCTTTTAAGGACTAGGTTACAGCATTTCCTGAGACTTTTATCAGGCAGGTCTGTGCTCTTAAATAGATATATTGTGGGAGTAAAGACTAATTGTAATTGCAGTCCTTTTCAGGTCTAGGTTACATCAGTTCCTATCAGTTTTTGCCAGGCAGGTCTGTGCCAGTGCTGTGCAAGTTTTTTCACAGCATTTGGCTGAATCTAGCAAAGCTAATCCTTTTTGGCCTATTGCAGAGTGTGTTAGTCAGTGGAGTAGCCTATCTGTGTTGCAAGATATACCACCTGTGTATAGAATACCAATTTTTTTACTGCACCTAGTGAAGTAAAATCTTTTGGGCATAGCATCATTCTATTAGTCCATCTATACTGACCTCCATCAGGTTGCAAATTGAATATAATTTTTTTCTGCATCTAGCTCTGAAAAAATATTTGGGCTTCTAGCAGTGTGTGGGACTTGTTCTATTAGTCCATCTATACTGACCTCCATCAGGTTGCAAACTGAATATAATTTTTTTCTGCATCTAGCTCTGAAAAAATATTTGGCCTTCTAGCAGTGTGTGGGACTTTCTCTATTAGTCCATCTATACTGACCTCCATCAGGTTGCAAATTAAAAATAATTTTTATCTGCATCTAGATCTGAAAAAATATTTGGGCTTCTAGCTGTGTGTGGGACTTGTTCTATTAGTCCATCTATACTGACCTCCATCAGGTTGCAAACTGAATATAATTTTTTTCTGCATCTAGCTCTGAAAAAATATTTGGCCTTCTAGCAGTGTGTGGGACTTTCTCTATTAGTCCATCTATACTGACCTCCATCAGGTTGCAAACTGAATATATTTTTTTTCTGCATCTACCTCTGAAAAAATATTGGGCTTCTAGCTGTGTGTGGGACTTGTTCTATTAATCCATCTATACAGACCTCCATCAGGTTGCAAACTGAATATAATTTTTTTCTGCATCTAGCTCTGAAAAAATAGTTGGCCTTCTAGCAGTGTGTGGGACTTTCTCTATTAGTCCATCTATACTGACCTCCATCAGGTTGCAAATTAAAAATAATTTTTATCTGCATCTACCTCTGAAAAAATATTTGGGCTTCTAGCTGTGTGTGGGACTTGTTCTATTAGTCCATCTATACTGACCTCCATCAGGTTGCAAACTGAATATAATTTTTTTCTGCATCTAGCTCTGAAAAAATATTTGGCCTTCTAGCAGTGTGTGGGACTTTCTCTATTAGTCCATCTATACTGACCTCCATCAGGTTGCAAATTAAAAATAATTTTTATCTGCATCTAGCTCTGAAAAAATATTTGGCCTTCTAGCAGTGTGTGGGACTTTCTCTATTAGTCCATCTATACTGACCTCCATCAGGTTGCAAATTAAAAATAATTTTTATCTGCATCTAGCTCTGAAAAAATATTTGGCCTTCTAGCAGTGTGTGGGACTTTCTCTATTAGTCCATCTATACTGACCTCCATCAGGTTGCAAATTAAAAATAATTTTTATCTGCATCTAGCTCTGAAAAAATATTTGGGCTTCTAGCAGTGTGTGGGACTTTCTCTATTAGTCCATCTATACTGACCTCCATCAGGTTGCAAACTGAATATATTTTTTTTCTGCATCTACCTCTGAAAAAATATTGGGCTTCTAGCTGTGTGTGGGACTTGTTCTATTAATCCATCTATACAGACCTCCATCAGGTTGCAAACTGAATATAATTTTTTTCTGCATCTAGCTCTGAAAAAATAGTTGGCCTTCTAGCAGTGTGTGGGACTTTCTCTATTAGTCCATCTATACAGACCTCCATCAGGTTGCAAATTAAAAATAATTTTTATCTGCATCTAGCTCTGAAAAAATATTTGGCCTTCTAGCAGTGTGTGGGACTTTCTCTATTAGTCCATCTATACTGACCTCCATCAGGTTGCAAATTAAAAATAATTTTTATCTGCATCTACCTCTGAAAAAATATTTGGGCTTCTAGCTGTGTGTGGGACTTGTTCTATTAGTCCATCTATACTGACCTCCATCAGGTTGCAAACTGAATATAATTTTTTTCTGCATCTAGCTCTGAAAAAATATTTGGCCTTCTAGCAGTGTGTGGGACTTTCTCTATTAGTCCATCTATACTGACCTCCATCAGGTTGCAAATTAAAAATAATTTTTATCTGCATCTAGCTCTGAAAAAATATTTGGCCTTCTAGCAGTGTGTGGGACTTTCTCTATTAGTCCATCTATACTGACCTCCATCAGGTTGCAAATTAAAAATAATTTTTATCTGCATCTAGCTCTGACAAAATATTTGGCCTTCTAGCAGTGTGTGGGACTTTCTCTATTAGTCCATCTATACTGACCTCCATCAGGTTGCAAATTAAAAATAATTTTTATCTGCATCTACCTCTGAAAAAATATTTGGGCTTCTAGCTGTGTGTGGGACTTGTTCTATTAGTCCATCTATACTGACCTCCATCAGGTTGCAAACTGAATATAATTTTTTTCTGCATCTAGCTCTGAAAAAATATTTGGCCTTCTAGCAGTGTGTGGGACTTTCTCTATTAGTCCATCTATACTGACCTCCATCAGGTTGCAAATTAAAAATAATTTTTATCTGCATCTAGCTCTGAAAAAATATTTGGCCTTCTAGCAGTGTGTGGGACTTTCTCTATTAGTCCATCTATACTGACCTCCATCAGGTTGCAAATTAAAAATAATTTTTATCTGCATCTAGCTCTGAAAAAATATTTGGCCTTCTAGCAGTGTGTGGGACTTTCTCTATTAGTCCATCTATACTGACCTCCATCAGGTTGCAAATTAAAAATAATTTTTATCTGCATCTAGCTCTGAAAAAATATTTGGGCTTCTAGCAGTGTGTGGGACTTTCTCTATTAGTCCATCTATACTGACCTCCATCAGGTTGCAAACTGAATATATTTTTTTTCTGCATCTACCTCTGAAAAAATATTGGGCTTCTAGCTGTGTGTGGGACTTGTTCTATTAATCCATCTATACAGACCTCCATCAGGTTGCAAACTGAATATATTTTTTTTCTGCATCTACCTCTGAAAAAATATTGGGCTTCTAGCTGTGTGTGGGACTTGTTCTATTAATCCATCTATACAGACCTCCATCAGGTTGCAAACTGAATATAATTTTTTTCTGCATCTAGCTCTGAAAAAATAGTTGGCCTTCTAGCAGTGTGTGGGACTTTCTCTATTAGTCCATCTATACAGACCTCCATCAGGTTGCAAATTAAAAATAATTTTTATCTGCATCTAGCTCTGAAAAAATATTTGGCCTTCTAGCAGTGTGTGGGACTTTCTCTATTAGTCCATCTATACTGACCTCCATCAGGTTGCAAATTAAAAATAATTTTTATCTGCATCTACCTCTGAAAAAATATTTGGGCTTCTAGCTGTGTGTGGGACTTGTTCTATTAGTCCATCTATACTGACCTCCATCAGGTTGCAAACTGAATATAATTTTTTTCTGCATCTAGCTCTGAAAAAATATTTGGCCTTCTAGCAGTGTGTGGGACTTTCTCTATTAGTCCATCTATACTGACCTCCATCAGGTTGCAAATTAAAAATAATTTTTATCTGCATCTAGCTCTGAAAAAATATTTGGCCTTCTAGCAGTGTGTGGGACTTTCTCTATTAGTCCATCTATACTGACCTCCATCAGGTTGCAAATTAAAAATAATTTTTATCTGCATCTAGCTCTGACAAAATATTTGGCCTTCTAGCAGTGTGTGGGACTTTCTCTATTAGTCCATCTATACTGACCTCCATCAGGTTGCAAATTAAAAATAATTTTTATCTGCATCTACCTCTGAAAAAATATTTGGGCTTCTAGCTGTGTGTGGGACTTGTTCTATTAGTCCATCTATACTGACCTCCATCAGGTTGCAAACTGAATATAATTTTTTTCTGCATGTAGCTCTGAAAAAATATTTGGCCTTCTAGCAGTGTGTGAGACTTTCTCTATTAGTCCATCTATACTGACCTCCATCAGGTTGCAAATTAAAAATAATTTTTTTTCTGCATCTACCTCTGAAAAAATATTGGGCTTCTAGCTGTGTGTGGGACTTGTTCTATTAATCCATCTATACAGACCTCCATCAGGTTGCAAACTGAATATAATTTTTTTCTGCATCTACCTCTGAAAAAATATTTGGGCTTCTAGCTGTGTGTGGGACTTGTTCTATTAGTCCATCTATACTGACCTCCATCAGGTTGCAAACTGAATATAATTTTTTTCTGCATCTAGCTCTGAAAAAATATTTGGCCTTCTAGCAGTGTGTGGGACTTGTTCTATTAGTCCACCTATACTGACCTCCATCAGGTTGCAAATTCAAAATAATTTTTTGTCTGCATCTAGCTCTGAAAAATATTTGGCCTTCTAGCAGTGTGTGGGACTTTCTCTATTAGTCCATCTATACTGACCTCCATCAGGTTGCAAACTGAATATATTTTTTTTCTGCATCTACCTCTGAAAAAATATTTGGGCTTCTAGCTGTGTGTGGGACTTGTTCTATTAGTCCATCTATACTGACCTCCATCAGGTTGCAAATCGAATATAATTTTTTTCTCCATCTAACCCAGCCTATAGTTTTGGCCTAATACCACAGTTTGGCCACTCAGCTCTGCTCGGTTCCCATCCATTGTTTTTTTGTGCAAACAACTCCAGAGTTGTGAATTAGTTAACCACCAAAATGAGTGGAAAAAGGCCTGCTGCTGGTGGAAAGGGGAATAGGCGTGTTGGGAAGGGGAAAAAAGGTTGTGTCCGTGGGGTAGGTGTTAAAGCAACAGTAACATCTGCAGAAGAAAGACCATCTTCCAGCCAAACTAAAATGTCTACTTCTTTTAGCGGACAATGTGATAAGATCCCTTTCTTTCGGCCACGCCAATCGCTACAAATTCCAGATGAGGCACAAAAACAGCAGGTGCTTCAAAGGATATCAAGTGCTCCTTTAAGTGGGCTCTCCTCCACATCAACTTCAACATCACAAATACTCCAGTCCTCAAAGGTGTCACCCCAATCGCACTTGCTTCCTCACAGCTCCCAAATCTCCAGCTGCCCGTCTGAGTATGAGGTAGAACAGATGGTTGAGTCTGCAGAGCTGTTTACTCATACTATAGCCTGGGAATCAGAGGTCGACTCCAGCGCTTCTGTGAATCCAGACGAGGAAATGATCTGCACTGATGCCCAGAATCTTTATGAGTCGGATCCAGGACCAGACGCAGAAGGTTCTGACCATAATGTAGACCCTCATTCCCAAACTGTAACTCCTGTTGGTGGAGACAATGAGGAAGACGATGATGAGACTCAAATACCTGATTGGAGCGACAACTTTAGTTTTTTGTCAGGGCAGGAACAGGTTGGCTCTGAGGACGACGGGTGTGATAACGCACAGGGTGATGATGATGAGGTTGGAGATCCCACTTACTGTCAACCCACAGTCAGCCAAGAGATGAGGTCAGCAGAGGAGGTGGAGGAAGATGCTAGTGACGACGAGGTCAGGTTGCGCCTTCCTGGACAGAGACGTAGTACTGGAAGCACGTCAACAACTGCATCCTCAAACACAACTCTGCCTCTCACCACAAGTCGTGGTGGCTCTTCAGGTCGCATGGGTGCTAAGCCTTGCATAGCCTGGGCATTTTTCAGATCGATAAAGATGACCCAACTCGTGTTATCTGTAACATTTGTCAGCAAAAGCTAAGTAGAGGCCAAAAAATACATAGTTTGAGTACTTCATGCATGAACCGGCACATGGACATGAAGCATAAGTTGCAGTGGGAAGCTCAGTGTGCTACAATGCGGCCTAGCCGGCCGGGCCAACCACCGTCTGCCATATCTTGTGCATCCGCGGCCTCTTCATCCTCTGTGACTGGGGGGACAGCAGTCACACCTGTTTTGGGGCGCAGACCTGCCACCTCTTTACCCGCAACAGCCAGCGTGATTGGCAGGTCATCATTTTCTTTGGAGGTGGTAACACCAGCTGGTGTTGAGCGCTGTCCGACATCGATAGCACCACCTTTGGATCAAGGCAACCTAACATGTCCGCCTGCATCTTCCTCACAGACCGGCAGTTTGCCGGGGACACCCTTATCAACCCTGTCTAAGCACAATAGCCAGCCCTCGGTCCCTCAGATGTGGACAAGTAAAAGACCATTTCCTCCTAGCCATGAGAAAGCTAAGAGGTTGAATTTCACCATCTGCAAGCTCTTGGCTACAGAAATGCTGCCTTTCCGCCTGGTGGACACAGAGGATTTTCGAGACCTTATGTCCGTCGCAGTGCCCCAGTACCAGATGCCCAGTCGGCACTACTTCTCAAAGAAAGGTGTGCCTGCGCTCCACCAGCATGTCGCACACAACATCACCGCTTCTTTGAGAAACTCTGTGTGTGACAGGGTGCATTTCACCACAGACACTTGGACGAGTAGGCATGGACAGGGGCGTTACATGTCGCTGACTGGGCACTGGGTAACTATGGTGACAGCAGGACAAGGGGCTGCTGTCCAAGTCTTGCCGTCCCCACGAGTTGTGCGTCAATCCTCTTTATGTCAAAGTTCCTCCACTGCTTCTGCCTCCTCAACCTCCTCTCGGTCTTCCACCTGCACCCAAAGCCTGTCTGGTAATGCCACAAGCTTTCTAACTGTGCAGAAGGGATCCTGCACACCTCCTTACTATGCTGGCAGTAGGGCTCAACGTCATCAGGCGGTTTTTACTTTGAAATGTCTGGGAAATGTGAGTCACCCAGCTGAGGAGTTGTGGTCAGCTCTGGAGAACCAATTTCATGAATGGTTGTCTCCACTGGACCTGAAACCAGGGAAGGCCATGTGCGACAATGCTGCAAACCTGGGTGCGGCCCTTCGCCGGGGCAATGTCACACACGTGCCTTGTATGGCTCACGTGTTGAACCTGGTTGTCCAGCAATTTTTAGCCCACTATCCCAGACTAGATGGCCTTCTGCAGAGGGCACGGTCGCTGTGTGCTCACTTCCGCCGTTCGCATCCCGCAGCTCAGCGACTTACATCTCTACAGAAGTCGTTGGGCCTGCCACTTCACCGGCTAAAATGCGATGTGCCTACCCGGTGGAATTCAACTCTGCACATGTTGCAGCGACTGTGGCAGCACCGACAAGCCCTGGTGCAATACGTTCTGACGTATAGCCTGGGCCAACGAGATCCAGAGGTGGGGCAAATCACGCTGGAGGAGTGGTCTCAGATCAGGGACCTATGCACCCTTCTGCACAGTTTTGAAATGGCGACGAAGATGTTTAGTGCTGACGATGCCATTATCAGCATGACTATTCCGGTGATTTACATGCTGGAGCACATGTTAAACAGAATTCGGAGTCAGGTGGTGGCACAAGAGGAGGTGGAGGAAGTAGAGGAGGAGGAGTTGTATGCGGAAGGGCTAACATCTGCAAGGTCCAGACGGTCGGCAGCACCAAGGCGGCAGGCATGTGAGGGTGGGGGAGATGGTTTTACCAGGGCGCATGGTAGCAGCCAAACTAGTGAGGAAGGTGCAGGAGCCCAGGAAGAAGTGGAGGACGAACTGATGGAAGACTCATCAGATGAGGGAGACCTTGGTCACATTTCTGTTGTGCGAGGTTGGGGGGAGAGGACAGAGGAAGGAAGCATGATTGTTACCTCGCCACCAACACAACAGGGACTTGGTGCTCCTGGATGCGCAACACACATGAGTGCCTTCTTGCTGCACTACCTGCAACATGACCCTCGAATTGTGAGAATTAGAAATAATCCTGACTACTGGGTTGCCACACTGTTAGATCCCCGGTACAAAAGTAAATTTGCCGAAATTATTCCTGCCATAGAAAGGGATGCACGCATGCAGGAGTATCAGCAGAGACTGTTGCAGAATCTTACATGTGCTTTTCCACAAAACACCAGTGGTGCACGTAGTGAATCTCACAGTTCCAACTTGCCAACCGTGGGACCGTCAAGTGTTCAGCACTCAAACCGTAACAGAACCACAGTATCTGCTGGTAACATCAATTTTGCGGAATCATTTCACCACTTTTTTAGCCCATCCTTTGCAAGGCCACAGGAGACAAGAAGTCTGACACATAGTCAACGCCTAGAGACGATGGTACAGGAGTATCTCCAAGTAAACATTGAAGCCATGACTGTGTCACTGGACCCTTGCTCTTTTTGGGCTTCCAATCTGGATAAATGGCCGGAGCTAGCCACTTACGCCTTGGAGATCTTGTCATGCCCCGCAGCCAGCGTTCTGTCTGAACGTGTGTTCAGCGCTGCTGGTGGTGTGCTGACAGATAAGCGCACGCGGCTCTCCACTGATAATGTAGACAGACTCACGTTCATAAAGATGAACAAATCATGGATCCGAAACGACTTTTCTACCCCTGTGTCATCCTGGGGAGAGTAAAAGCTTGATGATTGGTTAAAATCACGCTACCAACCGTTTTAAGCTTTCAAATTACTAATCATGTTTATCTGTATCTTGGCTGGAAAATAATTTGGGCTTTGTAGCAGTGTGCAGCACTGATTCTATTAGGCCATCTAAAATAAGCTCCACCAGATTTAAAATTACTAATCATGTTTATCTGTATCTTGGCTGGAAAATAATTTGGGCTTTGTAGCAGTGTGCAGCACTGATCCTATTAGGCCATCTATACTAAGCTCCACCAGATTTAAAATTAATAATAATTTTTAGCTGCATCTAGCCCGGAAAATAATTTTGGGGCTCCGAGATGCGCAAGACACATAAGTGCCTTCTTGCTGCACTACCTGCAACATGACCCTCATATTGTCAGAATTCGAAGTAATCATGACTACTGGGTTGCCACACTCTTAGATCCCCCAAACTTTTCGATCAACCTTTTCATTTTAATAAAGACCAAAAAAATGGTCATTTTTGAAATTATAAGCATTAGCAGGTTATTAGAAACTGAAATCAAACAGTTTTCAACTCAAAACTTTATTGTAGGTGATGTTACATTTTCACATAGGACCCCTTGTTCGAAAGGAGCTTCTGAACTCTATCGTCCATTGAATTTGTCAGGTTTTGGATGGTTTCTGCTTCAATTGTTTTGCATGAGGACAGAATACCCTCCCAGAGGTGTTGCTTAGATGTGAACTGCCTCCCGCCATCATAGACACTCCTTTTGATGATGCTCCAGAGGTTCTGAATGGGGTAGAGGTCAGAGGAGCATGGGGGTCACACCATAAGTTTGTCCCCTTTTATGCCCATATCAGCCAGAGATGCAGATGTTTTATGTGCAGCATGAGATGGTGCATTATCATGCAAAAAAATGATCTTGCTGTGAAATACACGGTTCTTCTTCTTGAACCATGGCAGGAAGTGCTGTTTGAGAAAATCCACATACATTATGGAGTTCATCTTTAGCGCCTTCAGGGATCCTAAAGGGGCCGACAATCTCTCTCCCCATGATTCCAGCCCAAAACATTACTCCACCTCCTCCTTGTTGGCGCTGTAGCCGTGTTTGCGTGGGGTGTCCATCAACCAGCCATCCTCCACTCCATCCATCTGGACCATCGAGCGCTGCACGGCACTCATCCGTGAACAAAACAGTTTTGAAATCAGTCTTCATGTAATGTTTAGCCCACTGGAGCCGTTTCTGCTTGTGTGAAGTGGATAGAGGAGGTCGACAGGATGGCGTATGCACAGCTGCAAACCTCTGAAGGACCCTGCATCTTGTTGTTCGGGGGACATTGGAGGCACCAGCAGCTTCAAAAACTTGTCTGCTGCTATGACAAGGCTTTTTTGCCGCTGCTCTTTTAACCTGACGTAATTGCCTGTAGGAAAGAGTCCTCAATTTGCCCTTATCAGCACGCACACGTGTGTACTGTGAATCAGCTACATACTTCTTGATTGCCAAGACACTTCATCCTGATCATCGCACAATGTTGATTGTAGTCATGCCTTGACCTAAACACTCCACAATTTGTTGCTTCTCAGCAGCCGACACATCCTTTTTCTTTCCCATTTGGCAGAAAATGTAGGCTGCTTAATAATGTGAGACAGCCTTCTTAAGTAGTCTTGCCTTTCATTGGACACACCTGCCAAACTAATTAGCACAGGTGTCTGCAATTGCTTACAGTGATATAAAGAGCCCTGACACACATCACCATCAATGAGTTTAACTGACAAACAAATAAATTCTTCCCTTATCACTCCTAAACACTTTTTGCATAATAATTTGGAACACAGTGTACATGTGCTTTTCCACAAAACACCAGTGGTTCACGTAGTGAATCTTACAGTTCTAACTTGCCAACCGTGGTCTGTATGGAGTTGTTCAATAAAGGGCCCAAAATTAAGATAACATAGATGGGAGAGGTCTCTATGAATAGGAATTCCTAAGTATTTGATACCCTGTGAGGGCCAGGCAAAGGGAAAGTTGGACTGGATGGAATCCTATATGGATTTGGGGAGGGAGACATCGAGGGCCTCAGACTTCGCTGCATTGATTTTAAAATTTGACCATGTAACAAAGTGATCTATTTCAGCCATAACAGCATGGATGGACCTCTTCCGACAAGCCTACAACCTGCAGTAAACACCACTGCACGACCAGCTCTACCCTCACCTAATGTATCCTCACCCATCCCTTGTAGACTGTGAGCCCTCGCGGGCAGGGTCCTCGCTCCTCCTGTACCAGTCTCTGACTCGTTTTGTTAAGATTATGTAAATGCTTTTTTATGTATATCTCTATCACATGTAAAGCGCCATGGAATAAATGGCGCTATAATAATAAATAATAATAATAATAATATGTGATTGAGTGATATATACTAGGACATCATCAGCAAATAGAGAGCACTTGTACTCGGTGCCTCCCACCTCAATCCACCTAATATTGGGGTTATGGCGAATTGATGAGAGCAGGTGCTCCGTCACTAGGATGTATAAGAGAGGGGACAGAGGACATCCCTGCCTTGTCCCATTGGTGATTGTGAAAGGTGATGAAAATGTTCTGATGCACCCCCTGGGCCTTGGGACACCCGGAGCCGGACCCTTTTTGGTGGATGCTGGTGGTTGTAATCTTCGTGGCGGCGACCCGGTTCCGTGGCTCAGGGTGGTCAAACCAGTGGCGGAACTATTTATGTGGTTTTGATGTTTAAATGTCCGACTACGCCACCCGTGGATTGCGGTCAGAGTGAACCGCCGCTGCAGGGCAGACCGCTGAGGCTGGTGTTGTGGGTGCAGCAGAGCGTAGCATAACTCCCCACGGGAGGAGTATAGCCTCAGGGCAGTGTATGCGGAGGATGGGGGTGATGGTGCAGGGCAGCAGCAGTAACGACACGGAGTCAGTGATGTAGTCCAGGGCCTTTACTCACAGTACTTATTATCCAGACCACGTCTGCAGGTAACGGCTGCCCACGTCGTACTGTGCTCACCAGGTGAGGGGCTCAGACAACTCCCAGATAACTTTGGAGCGCTTCACAGGACCCCCTTTGTGTGTCCTTTGTCTGGCCTTTCTTACCAACCCTTCTGTCCGGCTGCCTCGGGCCTCCTCTTGGTAAACTTGGCGCCAGTTTCCCTGACCCTATGTGGTGCCTTCCTAGCGGGTGTAGCGAGGGGCTGCGCCACATAAAATGTCAGAGCCTCCGGTTTCTAGCTGAGGGTCGTTTCCTGCCTCCACTAGTTTCGGGGACCGGTCTCCCCCTTTGGCCTGACCCCTCCACGCAGGTGGATTCGGGCGTGCGGTGGCGACTCGCCCGTCCGCACCCCTGGGATCCCTTCATTCCTCGTTCCTGGAGCCTTCTCCGCTCCTCTTCCTTCCTTCTCCCTCTTCCAGGCCTGGGCCTCTGTTACTAGGCCCGCCTCCGGAGCAGAGCTCATGCAGAGCCCCTGCTCCCTGCCACTTCTGCTCAGACTTCTCTGCACTGAACTAAGATGGTGCCCACCTTTTATACTCCCTTCTCAATGCACCCAGGAACTGCTTCCTCCCTGCTCCTGCACTACAGGGTTCCCCTTCCTCAGTGTTCCCTCCCCCCACTCCAGCCAGGGACAGGGACTGTCGTGCCCATCTCAGAGGCATATTGGTCGCCCTGCCCCACGGCAATGTGGTGTAATGCATGCAGGTGTCGGGTCCTGATCCACACTCCATCCTTACCTGAGAGTGAGATATCACACCTCTGGGTGAGGTGCAATACCTCTGTAGCAACCGAGCCCTCAGGGTGTTACAGTTCCATTTATTTTCAGCCTAGGTGACGTATTGTGATACAGGGCCGTGATTTTGGCTATAAAAGGGTCCCCTAGACCCCTACCCCAAGCTTTTTAAGAGAATCATATATGGCGTGCCAGGAGACTCTATGGAATGCTTTCTCAGCATCCAACGAGAGTATCTAATTACAAATTTTTAACTGCATCTAGCCCAGGAAATACTTTGTGCCTAGTAGCAGTGTCTGCTAGTCAGCGGATTATCCCGGCTGTTAAGCAAGCTACACCACCTGTAGTTTGGACACTTAATTTTTTCAAAGGAAATGCTTCGGGACCACGGGATACTCAGTGAAGAGCATCAGGAGGCACCCCAAGGCATAGGGGCTGGGACTGGCAGTAGGATGCCTTGCGGTGGACAGCCGAGCTCGATCCTTATAAAAGCTTTCTAACTGCAGCAGCTTTAGTGGACGCTACTGGAGCTGGAATTACGCGGCTGCTGGCATGAGACTTGCCCTCCAATAGATCCTTGTAAATGGATTTAAAGTGTATTCATTCAAATTAGAGAGACAATTTAAATTAAAAAGCTTAGAGCTGCCTCCACCACAGGGGGGCTCGCTCGACCCACCAGCGGACAGGCACCAGTATTGGGAGAGGGGGGCTGGCCGTCAGGGTTCACCGCGGCTCTGGCACAAACCCGGCGACACGGAGGTGGCACGGGCAGGAGCGGACTGAACGTGTCGGCTTCTCACTTTTTGGATTTTAGAAGGGCATGACATGCCTATATTTGTGTCTCCCCCCTCCTTTTACTCCTCCACCTCTTTTCTTTTCGCATGACTATATGTACTTGTCACTTTTCCATGTGTTAGTTGTGTCTTCTGAGCAGTTTGTCAGCTTTTGGACACCTTTGAAGGTGTTTTCTATGTGTTTCTATGTGTTTTTGTTTGCGTGCCATTGGTTTTAACGGTGTTCGAAGGTGTTCGACGAACAGTTCGACGAACAGTTCGGCGAACACATGGGTGTTCGACGAACCGAACCGAACTCGAACACTACGCGAGTGGCTCAACACTAGTTGTAACCACTGCTGTGGCTGTAATAACAACGCTCTCCAGCAGGTTCAGTATGTTTCCATACACATCCTGGGGGACACATAACAACCCTCATATATGACTCCCATCACTGCCACATACACCATACATAGACCAAGAGATATATAACCACCATATTGTGACCATATAGTGTCAGATACATATAAGAGATTACAGTACAGATATATATAGTGACTTATAGCTGAAGTTCTTTCTAATCAAGTCATTCACTTTTCCCATCTTTCCATCTGGCTCAGACCAACATGACAACCACAACTCATCTGCAATAAACATGTGAATAACAAAACGTGTAATTGCAACAATTTTCTGGGAGAAATGCTTCATTTTCTGGAACAATTTCAAGGGTATCAACTTTTTAGCACATGACTGTATATTACAATGTATGTGCCTGTTTGGTTTTTGTGTTCGTCATTGTAGGCATGGTTTGGGGTTCCCAGATGTTTCCTCTTGGTTCATCAATTGTCACTTATAAATTTTTAAAAAATGTGTAAATCCAGCCTAGCCACAGTGAAGTTTGTGATCATATGTTTTCAGCATTTTATGTAATACGGTACCTTTTTTTCTCACAAGAAAATGAAGATGTGAGTACTTAGACCACAGTGTGGAGTCTTACAGGCAAAGCTCTATGGGAAATAAGAATGAAGAGGAGAACCAGTATTTCCTGCACATTAACTCAAGGGGGGTTATTCAGACCCTGCTTTACACTGATGAGGGGCAAACACCCTGTAACAGGCTGTCTGTAGATGAGTTTCTGGCTTAGAATTTATTCTTGATAATGTTGCAAGACTCGTTAATGGGTTGGACATACTGTAGACTTATTATAGAGTAGCTACTTCTCCTAGGTTACTCATTCTACAAGACAGCTTATTTGCATAGGAAAATGCTCTCACCTGAAAATCTGATGAACATTTATGTTTTACCACTGGAGGGAGCTAAGAGAATAGAAATGATTATTATTCAGAGGTTTATGATGGGGGTTTTATACATCTAAAAATGCACGTTAGTAAATCTTTGCTGTATTAGAGCTGAGCTATTAAAGGGGTGATCTGAAACTAACATTTATTTTAATCCTAAATGTCTGTTTATTTAATGTCATAATCTCATCTCTTTTCTAATATACTTTACTTAAAAAGTCCCTATCGTTCCCTCACTACACTATCTGCTTTATTTTTTTTTTACCTACTTCCTGTTTGATGACGCTTCATTTGAGAATCCCTAGTGCATGCTGGGATACTCAAGTGAGATGTCACCAGGGGGCAGAGGCTGTGGTCACTGTCACACCCTGAAACGAACTATTATCAGTTACGTCCATTTCAGGGGCTGAGGCAGTCCCTGTTTTACTGAGCATGCGTCAGTTGTCGATTTCAAAGTATGCTCAGTACGCCCACTCATTGGCTCTGATCAGAAGTGACGAGCCGGCAAGAGAGTGCACTGTTTGTGCATATTGTAAGGAAACTGGCAACCAGAGCCTAGTCCTACCCCCCGTATGTGAAGTCACTTTCCGGGTGGTGCGGGTCTCTGCTTGCCGGGTTTGCTCCTTGTGATTTGCACTGACAGTGCGATCTCTTGCTGGATCTTCACTTCCCATCTGAGCTGGCGAGCAAGTGCACTGTCACTGTGCATTAAAGAACCTACAAAATCTGCTAGAAATCTGCATTGTTGATCTAAATGGGTTTTTCACCTTGGCAGTAATATACTTCATTACTGACAGGGCCGGCGTCACCTCCTAGTGCACCCAGACAAGTGCCGAGGCCCTGGATGAACGGAGGGGCCCATTCACCGTTGGGTACAATGGCACGTCATAGGGGCTCATGAGTCAGAGGAGCCTGGTACCAGCACAGGCACCGGGCCCCCCTCCCTCAAATACTCACCTCTCCTAGTTCCCCGGTGGCCGCTGCTCTGCTCTACTCTCTTCAGCTTCTTCGGCCTCTCTGTGACGTCTCAGGACAGAGGGCGTGATGACGTCACTACAGCCCTCTGTACCAGAAGACGCTGAGGAGACCGCAGCAGCGGCCTGCGGGGAAGGAGGATTGGTGAGTATTTGTTGCTTTTTTTATGTATGGAGCATTATATGAGGCCCATTATACTGTATGGGGCCATTATATACTGTATAGGGCCATTATATACTGCTAGGAGCAATATATGAGGCCATTATATACTGCTAGGAGCAATATATG
Source organism: Phyllobates terribilis (assembly GCF_046119375.1). Taxonomy (NCBI): domain Eukaryota; kingdom Metazoa; phylum Chordata; class Amphibia; order Anura; family Dendrobatidae; genus Phyllobates; species Phyllobates terribilis. The sequence goes on along the minus strand of NW_027362768.1, from coordinate 84,514,106 downwards.
GGGCCATTATATACTGTATGGAGCAATATATGGGGCCATTATATACTGTATGGAGCAATATATGGGGCCATTATATACTGTCTGGAGCATTATATGGGGCCCATTATACTGTATAGAGCATTATATAGGGCCCATTATATTGCATGGAGCATTATATGGGACCCATTATACTCTATGGGGCATTATATGGGGCCCATTATACTGTATGGAGCAATATATGGGGCCCATTATACTATATGGAGAACTATGTGGTGCCCAATATACTGTACGGAGCAATTTATGGGGCCCATAATACTGTATGGAGGACTATGTGGTGCCCATAATACTGTATGGAGGACTATGTGGTGCCCATAATACTTTATGGAGGACTATGTGGTGCCCATAATACTGGACTATGTGGTACCCATAATACTGTATGGAGGACTATACTGTCCGGTCTAAAATGAAAAGTCTGCAGTCACTTTGTGTGGCTGCAGACTTTTGAATCCCCCAGCACACGCACTGTGCGCTGGGAGGATTCGCCAGTTTTTGAGCCCTAAAGTACAGACCCTCGTCACCAACCTAAGCGCTGACTTATTTCCTACAAAAAATCAATCATATCCATCAAAACATTTTTGTTCACTCCCATTTCATCTGCTATTTCTCTGATAACTCTCTTCTCGACCCTTTACAATCTGGTTTCCGCTCTTCACATTCTACTGAAACTGCCCTCACTAAAGTCTCTAATGATCTACTAACAGCTAAATCTAATGGTCACTGCTCCCTGCTGATTCTCCTGGATCTCTCTGCAGCATTTGGCACTGTGGATCACCAGCTCCTCCTCACTGCGCTCCGATCTATAGGCCTCAAGGACACCGTTCTCTCCTGGTTCTTCTCCTATTTCTCTGACCACTTCTTCATGGTATTTTTTGCCGGCTCTTCTTCCTCTGATCTTCCCCTTAATATCGGGGTTCCTCAAGGACCAGTCCTAGGTCCCCTCCTCTTCTCCTTATATACTGCCCCTATTGGACAAACCATCAGTAGATTTGGTTTCCAGTATCATCTCTATGCTGATGACACCCAACTATATATCTCTTCACCTGACATCACCCCCACTCTAATACAAAATACCAGTGATTGTCTTTCCACTGTCTCTAACATCATGTCCTCCCTCTATCTGAAACTGAATCTCTCCAAAACTGAACTCCTTATGTTTCCTCCCTCTACTAACCTACCTATACCCTACTTTGCAATTTCCTTGGGTGGTGCAACCATAACTCCCAAGCAGCAAGCTCGCTTTCTTGGGGTCTTATTTGACACACAACTTTCCTTTATTCCCCATATTCAATCACTCACTCGCTCCTGTCACCTGCACCTTAAAAACATCTCCAGAATCCGACCTTTTTGTCACCTTTCAAACTGCAAAAACTCTTACTGTCGCTCTTATTCACTCTCATCTGGACTACTGCAACTCTCTTCTAATCGGTCTCCCTCTAAACAAACTCTCTCCTCTCCAATCTATCCTGAATGCAGCAGCCAGGGTCGTATTTCTATCAGGCCGCTTCACCGACGCCTCTACCCTGTGCCAGTCATTGCACGGGTTACACATTCACCACAGAATACAATACAAACTCATCTCTCTCACCCACAGAGCTCTCCACAGTTCTGCACCACCCTATATCTCATCCCTCATCTCTGTCTATCCCCCCTCCCGTGCCCTCCATTCTGCAACTGATGCTCATCTCTCTCACCCACAGAGCTCTCCACAGTTCTGCACCACCCTATATCTCATCCCTCATCTCTGTCTATCCCCCCTCCCGTGCCCTCCATTCTGCAACAGTCTGTGCTTGGGAACTCTGCGGCTCCTTCAGCGTTACCTTTGGTCTCGGTCCTGCCTCTCTAATTAATGCCCTCCTTGCCCGGGCTGAGAGATTTGGTGGTGGCCCTCTCTTGGCAGGTTTGTTGTGTTACCATGTTCTTTCCATTTGATGATAATGGACTTGATGGTGCTGTAGGGGATCATCAGAGATTGGGATATTTTTTTATAACCCAACGCTAGCTTCTACTTGCATCGGTTGTAATGTAATAAAATAGGTAAAAAGCCAATGGGGTAAATACTTTTGCAAGCCACTGTACATCTGATTTTACCATAACGCAATACCCAGAACACTCCCTCTGATCTGTGTGCAAACTGGCACTGCCACCATTAATTCAATAACTCTAAGGTGATTACTCTACATATGGTAGCATTCTAGAGCTACACAAAATATTACAGGGGTCGTCCAAAACTAATATTAGAAAAGAGATTAGATTATTACATTAAATAAACATATTTAAGATTAAAATAAATGTTAATTTCTGACCACCCCTTTAATGTGTTACAACTTACAAGAATGTAAGGTGGAATGCATAATGCAAATAGTCTGGTGCATTGGATTCCCCGTTCTTGACAGAGAAGAGGCCACTTGTTCTTTATTTAGGACTATAAGGGTAGATTCAATAGAAGCAAATTAGATTGAGAAATCCCTGCAACTGAAAAACGGATTGTGGTTGTTTTGGCGCCAAGTACATTGATTTCTCCAAGCCCCATTTAGGTGAAAAAAGCTAATCAAGGCTGCATAATAGTTTCTGTATCTGTTATAGACTTTTCTGGAGAGAATCAAGGGAATTGACAAACACAACACAAAAGGCTTTCTGAGCAGAAAGTGATTCTTCTAATTCTACAAGTAAAATATTGTATTATGCACTATGGAATACTAATATTATAGAAGAGTATATCAAATAAAGCAGTGGAGATTTCTAACCTTTCATCAATTTATGAACATGTTGGGAACATCTCATGTCTATGAAGACAACTAATTTGTGATGTTCATCGTGTCCAACCTTATAGTTTACCATGATAGGTGGCATCTGATGTCACTGGAAGATACTTTCCTTTATTGTTTCATAAGAATAACCTGCTCATTCAGCTACACTGAAGAAGGACAGGGTTTATGGAGTGCCCGCTTCTATTAGACAAAGCAGACAGAGCAGAACTTTCCTTCTGGTTGACTGGGTACAACCATGCATTGCATGGCCACTCAGCGATTTCAATGGGTACGTACAATTCCAAACTGTGTGTGATAAAGGCCTTAAAGGGTTATTCCTAATAAATCGAGTTATCCCCTATTTATAAAATAAGGGATAACTTGCTTATCGCTGCGGATCCAACCACTGGGTCCCTCAGTGATCCCAAGATCAGGGATCTGGAACTCTGAGAACATCCCCATCAGTAATGGAGCAGAGGTGTCTATGTGTGTCCTCCACTCACTTCATTGTCCATGGGACTGCCGAGTACAGCCCTTTGGCAGTCCCATAGACAATGAATGGAGCAGATATTGCACATATGCACTTCTGCGGTATTCCTGGCAAGCCTGCATAGCCCCATTTGTGGGATCACTGAGGATCCCAACGGTCAGACACCCTGCGATCTGAAAGTTATCTATCCACTATACTGGGGTTGGTGGATAGTTAGATTTTTGGGGAAAAACCCATTAAACACAGCATAATAATAGTTGGCAATGTGTTCTTACTGCTTTTAGGTAGGTGTCCTTGTAGGGGTTGGCCCAACTATTATAATCCCCAGGCTATTTATCCTCAGAATAGGTGATAAGTTTCTGATCGACATGAATGGGGATCCCTCATATGAATGAATGAATGAATGAATGAATCTATGGGACCAAGAAAAATAGTCAAGACTTGTACTCTACTATCTTTGTATAAAGAATGGAGTCCAGCATGCATTTGTGACTGTCCCGCCATTCAAACAATGGACACAGGACTCCCATTCTCATAATTGATGATGTTTGAGTGATCAGATACCTAGCACTTGTAGCATAGTGCTGAAAAAGTTTTTTCTATTATATGGACATAATGTAAATTTTGTTATCAGAAAATGAAAACAATTTAAATCAGTTTTGATGTTAAAAGTATTTTGTATTACTTCATTTATTTTTCATGTTGTAATCTGTATTAAAATGAATTAGAAATCTTGCATGTTTTACACTGGCCACAGCGGCTAATTTACAGTCATACCTCCTGTTATTTCAGAAAAGACACGTAAATTAGTAGCAAAAGACTGACTCAGTCCCTATCTTTAGCATTGAAACATCTAATGAGCATGTGCAAAGCTATTGTGATTGGTGGATCCTTTGTTACAGAGGTGTTATTTCTAATTGGAATCTTGCCTGTGACGGTAATGAAACTGCTGAAAAGTCTTCTATACAGAATAGAAAGTATGAATCTATAATAGCCACAGTGGTCAATATAAAAAATTATACAATTTTAATTGTATTTATGCTAATTGTGAATGAAATAAAATCATAGCAAAAAAAAGAAATAAAAACTTTTAACGCAAAGCTTGAATTTAAACAATCGGCAATTTCTGAAGTTACATTTTCTCCAGTAAAGTATGAGGAGAGTGAATGGTAAACCTGTTTGATTTTTAGTAACTATTTATTTACCCATGTAAAACTCCAGTGGAAATGTGACAAGTGTATTTATTCAGTGCTGAAAATCACAGCTTATGTGTTACTTCAATCTGCACTTTACAGGTTTATTCAGTCCTGATGTGTTGCTACCAGTTTACTTCTTGAGTGTTTAGTCACTTATATTGGCCCAAATGTTAATGAATGCTGGTCATATAGATTCAGTCTTTTGCTGTTTCCTTTTTTTCAAGAAAAGGCAAACATTTTTGAGATCTATAGCTAAAAATTAAATTGTTTAATACAAATCTGTTCTAAAATATAAAAAAAAAAATATAGGAAAAATTGGAAATCCTTCTTGATATAAAAGATTAAATGCAAAGTGTGACAAAGTCACTGGCAGTGTGTCGGAAGGGAGATATGTTTCACTGAGGCTGTTAGCCTCAGTGATGTGAAACATGGAAGTTTCTCCTGCACATTAGGTGCAGAGAGGGTTAACGGACCACGTTTACAAGGGCATGTTTTTAGTGGATGACGAAGTGCAGGGCCGGACGTCATCCACCATATCTCCAATCCAGGGAGTGGTCTGGGCTTTAAATAGCCAGCCTATATACAGACTGTGCTGCTACTTTGTATTTTGTTTTGCCTTTATGCTATATGGGGTGTGTCTTCTTTATGGACTCCAGATTAGTTTATGACGCTTAATAAACTAACCCAAAATTTAAAGAGACAGTGTTACTTGTCTACCTCCGCATTCAGCCGAGCAAGTCGCTTTACCACAAGAGACTAAGGGGGGGCGATTCATCAAAGCATTTTCGCCATAAAATTGTTGCAAAATACTTTGGAAAGTCACAAAACTTTTGCGCAATGTGGAGTTGCACAAAAGTTTTGCGACTTTTTGCAGTTTCACACCAGTTTCAAGCAGCTGTGCCAAAATGGACGTAGCTATGGAGCCAGGTCGGGGCGAGAAGTTTTTATGCCCACCCATCAAATTCATTGAAAGGGGCAAAATATATTATGTCAGAAATGTTACTCCAGGCTTTGACTGGAGTAACATTTCTGGTGAGGCACATGGAGCCGCATGCTACTGAGAAGATGCGCCAAATTCATTAAATAGTGTGTGCCTGTTAAATGAATATGGCGCATCTTATTCTTGCACGCCCCACATTTAGATGGATGTAAACAATGTCAGTCTTAATGAATCAGGGCCATTATGTGCAGTTTTTTATGAGATTAAAGAGGAGCTTTCACCAATTTTTCTCATGTTGAGCTGGATGCATGATTTAATTGTGGCTGTATAGTGAAATAATCAGTTTTTTGTTTTTGCCTCTCCATTGCAGAGATATTAGCAATCAAAATATTTGGCACCTAATGAATCAACTTTTTTTAAATCCAAGTTGGTGTTATTAGATAGCAACTGGGGTCTAAGAGGTAACATTTCTCCTTGCGGAGAGTGACATGCCAGGTTAAGGAGACTTATAGGCTGTACAATGCTCCTCTGGGAAATTAAATATGCAAATTGTTTCTTCAGAGAGGAAGATAATGGGAACTCTAGTGCCACCTATTGAAAGCAGTGATCCTAAAAGTTGATATTGACCCATTAATAAACTTTGCCCCATGAATTAGGGTAAAAGACAAATCAGAATCTCAATTTACAGGACCCTTAGACCTCAGTCCAGAGCCTCTCATACAGCCAAATCAGATCCCATGCTTTGCACTGAGGAGGGGCAACACCTCCGAAACATGTCTGCAAATTAAGATTCTGATTTGGCTTTTATTCTAAGTCATGTGGCAAGCCTCGTTAAAGGATCAATATTGACTTTTAGGATTGCTACTTGCAATAGGTGGCACTAGAGTTCAAGTTTTCTACTGCTCTGAAGAGACAATTTGCATAGATAGCAACTCATACAGGGAGAAGAAGAAGTGCCCCCAGTGAAACACCCATTTGAATCATAATTTTCATATGTAGGTTGAAACATAACCAGGAATATTCCCCTGTCCAAGATCCTAACCCAATATGTACAGTAGTCAGTGACGCGCCCCCTGGGCCGTGTGTGCAAGCGTGTGGGTTACCCGGAGCCGGGTCTCTGGGGGTTGTAGTCTCCGTGGCGGCGACCCAGTCCCGTGGCTCAGGGTGGTCAAACCAGTGGCAGTCTTTATAGGGTTTTTGTGGTTTAATGTCCGACTACGCCACCCGTGGATTGCGGTCAGGGTGTACCCCTGCTGCGAGGCAGTCCGCTGAGGCTGGTGTGGTGTGCGCAGCTAAAGATGGGATAACTCCCCACGGGAAGAGTATGGCCTCAGGGCAGGGAATGTGGATGATGGGAGTGATGGTGCGCGGGCGTCCCAGTACTAGTAGTGCTGTATGCGGTGAGAAAGCAGGAACGACTCAGAGTCTTTGCAGTGCAGTTCAGGGTCTTTACTGATGATATTAAGGCAGACCCTCCCGGGAGTACTGGCTAGCATAAGGGGCCTGGTCAGTCTGCGAGCAAGCAGGAGTTCCCCTGGCCAGGTGGAATTGTAGGCCTCCCCGTCTATCTGCACTCTTCCTGGCTACCTTGCTGTAAGTGAGTGGAAGTAGCCCACGTCCCTGAGTATACCGTATGGTGCTCACCCGTATGGCTGGTGACTTGGGGCCTTCTGATAGCCTCTGCTCCTTGATGGCGGTGCTGGTCCCTTCCTTGTGACTGAGCCTCCGGGCTTCTATGGCCAGAGGACCTGGAATCGCCTGCCGGCTGGTTTCTGCTGCTGGACTTAGAGGTTCCCACAGCCTCGGACTCCGTTGTCCGGTCGTATTCTCTTCAGCCAGGACGAGCAATATCTGCTTCCAGTCCCTGGCACTCAGCTCCTGCTCCTACAGAGCTCCTAGCTGTTTCTCGCCCTCTGTCTGGAACTTCACTCCAGGCTCTGTCTCACTAACCCCGCCCCAGATCCAGTTTATATAGGGCAGGTTCCTCCCCTATCTGGCCTGGGACAGGAGGTGTTGCATGTTTAAGGGCTCCTGATCAGGAAACCTCCCACCTGCTCTCAGACGTAATATTTCTATTACTGTGGTAACCAGACCCCTGGGGTGCCACATTCCCCCCTAGTAAATTTTAGTACTCCGGGACTAAACACATTTTTTTTAAGAAAACACAAATACAGGGTATAATAATAGCATAACATATGTACAAGAAGTTTTAGTCTTTAGAGGTCACGGCGTGTCCGTAACCAGGTGTCCATGTCACCCAACAAGGTGAAGTCTTGGAACAGAGTAGGGGACCTGTCCAAAGCAAACCCCAAACGTTGGCCCTGGGCGTGGCTGCAAGGCTGTGGCTAGCTACTTTGGGCCACAAGGAGGCCACGCCAGACAGGTTTTTCTCTTCCGCGGCCATCTTCGCAAGAGGCACCAAGGTGCAACTATCTACAATGTAGTTCCGGTTACTCAGCGTCCATAACCTGTCAGTCCAAATAAACCTGCAGGGTAACTAGAGAAACATAATCAATGAACAGGCAACAAAAACATAAACCTTTTTCAGCATTTACGTATGTACAGGTAAATATATACTTGGCATTAGACTCTCCAGCGAGCGGGCATCTGTCCTCTAGTGCTCCTGGTGGACCCACGTAACCCACTATCTGGTTCTGCACTACAGGGTGTAGGAGGTGTTGCGGGTAGGCCTGGCAGCTTTCTGCGTACTCTTTGGCTTACTAGGGGCACGGCAGGCTCACTACTAGCAGAGGGTTAATTCTCCTGGGCTGCTGGTATGGATTCTTCTGCCTCTTGGGCCGGCTGCTCTTCTGACACTACCTGTTCTTCTGTAGGCCCTTGAGGGGCTGGCTGGAGAAAGGTGAGGACGGGTACCACGACTGCGTTGTTGACTTGAGTCCAGGACCGGGGAAAGTTTCCGAGTACGGTACTGATCATTTCTTCCCTTTCCTCTGCGGGTTGAGGGTTCTCTTGATCTTCGTCAGGGCTTTGCAGCTGCTCGGGACACTTTTTCAGGTGGTCTCTGGAGACAATGGCTGTTGTTTCTCCTCCATCCTTACTGATTACACAGACTTTTGGGTTATCATGACTTGAAGGCAGTACTGTGTACGGGTCCTTCTCCCACTGGTCTTCCAACTTGTGGAGCCGCCTTTTTCTCTTCAAGACCTGCTCTCCAGGTACCAGGGGAACAGCGGAGCATGCTGGTTATAAGTCTTCTCTTGCCTTTCTCTTGCTTGAGACAGACTTCGCTCGACGCTCTCCTGTACTTTCCGATACTGCTGCTGCCGTTCTGTATCCCAGTCTGCCTCTGGCGAGGTGTCTTCAGGTGTCAGGACTCCCATATCCAGGTCAATAGCCAGCTTACCAGGTCTTGCTCTCATTAGGTAAGCCGGGGTACAGTTGGTGGAACCTACGGGGATGTGATTATACAAGTCCACCAGATCAGGCAGTTTTTCAGGCCACAGACTGCGTTCTTCCAGGGGCAACGTTTTTAGCAAGTCTATCACCACCTGGTTCATTTTCTCACATAGTCCGTTGGTCTGAGGGTGATAGGGCATTGTTCTTATCTTCCTGCAGCCATACAGATTGCAGAACTCTTGGAAGACCTCCGCTTCGAAGGCTGGCCCTTGGTCAGTCAACACTTGCTCCGTATACCCGTATGGACGGCAGAAGTGCTGCTGGAAGGCTCTAGCTGCTGTTTGAGCCGTTAAGTCCTTGACAGGGGCCACCACCAGGAACCGGGAGTAGTGATCTACGATGGTGAGGGCGTAGACTTACCCAGATTTGCTTGGAGCCAGTTTCACATGGTCCAGGGCTACCAGTTCCAGTGGCTGTCTGGTGATGATGAGCTGCAGGGGAGTTTTCTGGCTGGCGCGGTCCTTCCTTCTTAGGTTGCACGGGCCACAGTCTCTACACCACCTCTCGATGGCTCCTCTCATGCCTACCCAGTAGAACCGTCCACGCAACAGGAACTCCAGCTTCTTCCATCCGAAGTGTCCTGCTCCGTCATGGTATGCCTCCAGAACCATAGCCGCGTCTCGTCTTGGGACCACTACCTGCCAGGTCAGCTCATGTGTTCTTGAGTTGACCATTCTCCGGCACAGCTTTTCCTTGTAAAGAAACAGTTTACTTTTCTCCTTCCACAGTTGCTTGGTCTCCTCCTTAGCGTCTGGGTCAAGACGGGCATCAGCCTGTGTCAGCATTTCCTTCACCAGACGGACTGCGGGATCACTGTCTTGTGTCTCCGCCCAGCTGTAGTGGGGTAAGGGATTGAACGTGGCAGAGCGCCTGTCCCTTACACGGTGGGAATACAGGGTAATCCCATGACGGTGGAACGCAGGGAGTTCGACTTCTTCCAGTTCTTCTGGATCTTCCCCTACATCCGGTAAGTTTGGCATTCTGGACAGGGCATCCGCGTTGGCATTTGAGCGTCCCGCTCGGTATTTGATGGTGAATTCATAGTTGGACTGGCGGGCCATCCATCTCTGCTCCAGGGCACCAAGTCTTGCAGTGTCCAGGTGTGTCAACGGGTTGTTATCCGTGTACACTGTGAACTTGGAAGAGGCAAGGTAATGCTTGAAACGTTCGGTCACTGCCCACACCACTGCCAGGAACTCTAGCTTGAATGAGCTATAATTCTCAGGGTTTCTCTCTCTGGGCCTTAGTTTTCGGCTGGCGTAAGCGATTACCCGTACTTTCCCCTGATGTATCTGGGACAGTACGGCTCCTAGCCCGATGTTGCTCACGTCCGTGTGGAGGATAAAGGGCTGGCTGTAGTCAGGGTACGCCAGGATTTCATCCCCCGTGAGGGCCATCTTCAGCTGGCGGAAGGACTCCTCTTCCAGCTTTTCCCACCTGAAGGGCGGCTTCTGGTTTTTGGCCTTCCTGGATTGACCTATCAGGAGGTCCTGCATAGGAGCTGCCATTTTGGTGAAACCGGAATGAATCTTCGGTAGTAGCCTACCAACCCGAGAAAGTGCCGCACTTCCTTTATGCTGGAGGGTCTTGGCCAGTCTTTAATCACGATGATCTTATCGGGGTCGGGAGCCACTCCGTCAGCACTCACCACGTGTCCCAGGTACTGCACCTTTGGTTTCAGCAGGTGACACTTGGAGGGTTTCACCTTTAGGCCGTAGCTTGCCAGGGCGTCAAACACTTCTGCCAGGTGTTTCAAATGGTCCTCGTAGGTTTTGGAATAAACGATGACATCGTCCAGGTATAACAGGACCGTCTCGAAATTCCGGTGTCCCAGACAGCATTCCATCAACCGCTGGAAGGTTCCTGGTGCGTTGCAGAGCCCGAACGGCATACAGTTGAATTCACTGAGACCCATCGGGGTGGTGAATGCAGTCTTCTCCTTCTTCCTCTGCTACAGGAACCTGCCAGTACCCGCTAGTAAGATCCAAAGTGGAGAAGAAGTTAGCAGATTTTAATGCAGCTAAAGATTCTTCTATTCTAGGTAACGGGTACGCATCTTTGTGTGTGATACGGTTGACCTTTCTGTAGTCTACACACATTCTCATTGTGTTGTCCTTCTTTTTCACTAGAACTAGTGGAGCTGCCCAGGGGCTACAGCTGTCCCTGATTACCCCAGCCTCCTTCATGTCCCGCAACATCCCCTTTGCATGCTGATACTGTGCAGGGGGTACAGGTCGGTATCTTTCCTTTATGGGTGAATGGTCTCCCGTGGGGATGTGATGTTCTACCCCCTTTACTCGCCCGAAGTCTAGCGGGTGTTTACTAAAGACTCTTTCGTACTCCCGAACCACCCGGTAGACTCCCTGTTTTTGGTGTGAGGGAGTGGAGTCAGTACCCAAATGCAGTTGCTGACAACAGTCCTCCATTTGTTTCTTAGAGCCGTTACCTTCCTCTGGTTGAGATGGAGGCAAGGGTTCTACAGCCTTTACAGAATTTTGGTTTATGGTGAACAATTTGGCTAGCGTGGCATACCGGGGCAGGTGTACTTCTCTCTCCCCGATATTTACGATGTGGACAGGTACCCTCCCATGGCGTACATCGACCACTCCCCGTGCTGTCAAAATGGTGGGCCTACTGTCTGAGTAGACGGGCTCTACCATGGCTTGGTAGTCTCTACCTCTTAGACCAATAGCTGCCCGGCACCATATCATCATCTCACTTTTCGGGGGCATGGCAATAGGGAACGGGTCACACATTCTCACGCTACCTATCTCACCACCACATAATTCCACCTGTTGCTGTTTCATCAGTGCCCGGATCTCTTTTTGGAGGACACGCTGCTGGCTGGAACTAGCGTTCTTGGCAACCTGCTGTAAAATGAGAATCACCTCTGCAAGACAATTTTCAATCACGTTAGTTCCCAAGGTTATTCTAGGGTGACTCTCATGACGGTCAATGTCCACAATAATCAGTCCTTGTGCCGCTAGTTCGACTTTACCGATCTTAATGGTCACCTCTTTGAACCCCACCTGCGGCACGGGCTGACCATTGCTGGCGATGATACTCAGGTCGTCATCTGGGTAGCGGGTTATGTCTGAGTCATTCCAGTACCGCTTAAAGAGCACGTACGGGATGGTAGTCACCTGTGACCCAGTGTCTAGTAGGGCACTCATAGGAATGACATCCAGTACCACAGGCAAGACCGGACGTCCCCCTACATATTTATCACGCTAGTTCGATGGCCCTGATGATCTTATGCCTGGGGGTTGGCCCTCTGCCTCAGGTTGTGCCCGTTTAAATGACAGTACCTTGCCATATGTCCGGGTTGATTGCAGCGGCGGCAGATGGGTTGTCCGTCCTCGTTGTATCTGTCGCTTGGTCTTCCTCTGGACGATGGAATCCTCCTCTGTCGGTGCCATGGGACGTCCTCCAGACTAGTGGCCAGCATGATCCTTCCTGGAGGAGAGACCTGTAAAGACTGCACAGCTCGGGTTAGCGCGGCTACGCTTTTAGTTAACTCTTGGACCTGATGGTGCAGGTCTGTAGCCGGGTTGTTGTCCAAAGCCTGCGCACCAGCTCCTACAGGCTCTGCAGACAAGGGCGCCTCCTCTTGATGATAGGTAATAGCAGGGCGCCGGTGGGTTACAGCGCTACCCGGTGCCGGTTCTCGGAGCACCCGGATGGCCCTGTCTTTGAACTTTGCAAAGTCTAAACCAGGGTTCTGCAAGGCCATAGCACGTAACTGGGTTCGGTGGGCGTTGGACAGCAGACCCTCAATGAATTGCTCAGTTAACAGTTCATCTGCATTCCGCACACTGTCAGGGTCTGCCTGTTTAATGGCTCCCAGGGCCTCTTGCAAACTCAAAGCATAGTCTCTTATACTGTCTTGGGCCCGCTGCTTGCACCCATAAAATCTCATTTTGATCTCGGCTGAGGTGCGGGTATCAAAAGTGTCCTTCAGACGGGCTAAGATTTCCTTTACGGTCTCCTTCTCCCGGACTGACCAGGACTTTACTTCACGCTGGGCTGCGCCGGTTAGCTGGCCTATCAATATGCTCACTTTCTGGCCCTCCGTCAGGGGGTATACCTTAAATAGGCTGTACAGTCTCTCTTTAAAGTCGCTTAGGGTATGCGACTCCCCTGAGTATTGGGGCAGCCAGGCCACTCCGGGGGTGTAAGGCATTGTAAATGGCATTACTGCGGCAGTGGCCGCGCTGGTGGTAGAGGGTCCCTCCGTGTCCGTCATCTTCCTCCCCCCTAGTTAAGTGTGGCCTACCTTCCGACGATCCTCTTCTGTAGGCCGCGGCTCCGCTGGTGCTGCTCCGGACGAGGACCTTGCGTCGCGTCCTGGTGACGTCAGCGTCGCTCTCTCTCCCTTCCAGGACCTTGCGCAGCTTTCGGCATCCACGCCCCTCTTCTTCCCGCGCGGCGTCCCAAAGATGGTGTCCGATGACGGGAAAACGACTGCGGATGGCGGGAAAACAGCTGAGGATGGCGGGAAACTTCTGAAGATGGCGGGAAACGGCCCCGGATGGCGGGAACCTTCACCACGGCAGGTATGACAGTCTTTTGAAGGCACGCAGTACCCGGTGGTTGCGGGCACGAAATCCTGCCGACTACGCCAAAGTTGACGCGCCCCCTGGGCCGCGTGGGGAACCCGGAACCGGGCCTTTTGTGGGACGCTGGGGGATGTAGTCACCGTGGCGATGACCCGGTCCCGTGGCTCAGGGTGGTCAAACCAGTGGCAGTCAATTGATATGGGGTTTTTATGGTTTAATGTCCGACTACGCCACCCGTGGATTGCGGTCAGGAGGAACCGCCGCTGCGAGGCAGACCGCTGAGGCTGGTGTTGTGTGCGCAGCAGAGAATGGGATAACTCCCCACGGGAGGAGTATAGCCTCAGGGCAATGTAAAGTGATGATAGTGGTTGTGGTGCGGGGCGTCCCAGTACTAGTAGTGCTGACGCGGTGAGAAAGCACAGAGACAAGGTGTTGCAGTTCAGGTTCTTTACTCACAGTTCTCATCCAGGTCACTTGTGCACAGATAGGACCGCCCGAGCCGTGCTGCGTCCACCAGGCAGGGGGCTCGATCAACCCCCAGGCAACTCCGGAGTGTGGCACAGGACTCCCTTCTATCCTTTCGTCAGCCGTGCCCCACCAGTGACACTACTTCTGTCCAGCTGCCTTGGGTCTTCTCCTGGGAGGACTGGGTGTCCACTTCCCTGACCCTATGTGGTGTGCCTTTCTAGTAGGTGTAGTGAGGGGTCGCACCAGTAAATGGTCACGACCGCCGGTCCTTGGTTAAGGATTAGTCGCCTCCACCAACTTGGGATCCGGTACCCTGTTCTGCCAACCAATCGCCCGCAATCTCCTGGGTCCTTAGTGTTCCTTCTGCTTTCATGTCTCTGGGTCCTTCTACACTTTGGGTACTTCTCTTTCTTTGCTGTTCCTTTCTGTTTCTGTTCCTTTCTGTTTCTGTTCCTTTCTTCTGGCTCCGGCCTTCACCCTAGGCCTGCCTCGTGGAGCTGGGCCCAGACTGAAGCACAGCTCCCTGTCAGCCCTCTCTGGCTGAACTCCTTCTCTCTCTTCTCCTCCTGTCTGAACTCTCTGAACTGAACCCAGAACGAAGATGGTGCCCACCTTATATACCCTCCCCTAGTGTATGAGCCCAGGTGACTTGCAACCAATGGGCTCCTACCTATGCCCAGAAACCGTCCCTTTCTGCTCCTACATCACTGGGTTTTCCTCCCCCCTCCCCACTCCAGCCAGGGACATGTTCTGTCGTGCCTGCATTACTGTACTAATGGAAGCACCGTTGAGCTGTCCCCCGGAAATGGGGTGTGTGTGATGCATGCAGCTAACTGAGTCCCGGTCCACACACCATCCTTACCCGGGAGTGGGATATCACACCTCTGGTTGAGGTGCAATACCTCTGTAGCGACCGAACCCACGGGGCGCTACATTCCCCCCTGGTAAACCACAGCACGTCCTCGGGCTGGCAAAGAGCAAAGACAATTCAAAAACATACAAAATTTTTAGAACGCATTCACATATAAGACAATAACCATTTAACCCCTCCCTTTATGGGAGGCACTTTTCTCCTTCAACGTTACCAGTACACTTTTCTCTTTTAACAAGTATTACACATATAAAATACCATAAAACTCTTTTAGCAGCATATAAAACTTTTCAGTATAAAACATTCTTAAGTAAAACACATTCTTGGGTACTGGCCGCCGTGCATCTTGCGACCAGGTGTCCTTTCTTCTTTAAGGTGCAACAGTCCATTAAATTTGTCTTGAGGTAGACGTTGCAGTCTTTTTATAAAACCAGTAGGGGGCGCTTTAGGAAGCGCAACTATTTACAGGATGGCCACTCTCAGTCCTCGGCCAGGTAGGGAAAAGGGATGGCTGTTCTCAGTCCCCAGCCAGATTAGGGATATAGGGGGTAACTTCCAAACATCAGTTCTTATACCCTGACGGGTAACTATATACATTTGTGCGCTGCCACTTTTTAGTAGCGGTGTTCTCCTTGTGCACCTTCTTCCGGGTAGTCTTCTGGCCCGTCCTGGCTCTCTTGGTACTCGGGGTCCGAGTGGTACTGCTCCACCTCTCCTACCACTCTATGGACGTGGAGGGCGTACAGTCCCTTTGCCGGGTGTAGGTGACCACGTCACCAGGGTGCAGATCTCATCCGCGATGTCCCTCTGGCAGGTGGCTCTCGACGTCCCTGCGGGTCACAAAGACGTCGTCGGTGGTTTCAGGGTCCTTGATGAAGCCACAGCCGCGATCCATCTGAAACTTCACCACGGTCCCGGTGACTCTGGGACCGCTGGCAGCTCGGGGTTTCTGTCGGGCTCTTCTCTTCTGCTCCGCACTCCGTGCTTGGAGCCGCTCCTCCCTGACACGCCGCTCTCGCCGCTCCCTCTCAAATGTCGCCAATTGCTGGCGGCAGGACTCCAGTCGACGGGCTGCATCTGCCCGGGTTTCCAGGGTGAACCCCATCAGGTTTTCTCCAGTGGGGTCCCACTCGAACTGGGCGTCCTCCAGCGGGGGAATGCTTATCTCTCTGGGCTCCGGAGCTGGTATCAGGGGTTCGCGCGGGGGCTGGTCTCTCCATTGGCGGCTGCTGACCAGGTCGGCCGGCCATACCAGGGGCAGTCCGTCCTGGCCGGTGCGCTGGGCGAATAGATCCGCGCTCAGGGGCAGTATGGCAGGGTGCCCCGGTTGGGGATCAGCGCCCGGGGGCACTCGTCCTGGCAACCAGGCTGGTGGGCGTCTTCCGGTTGTGCCCGGGAGTGGCACCGTCAAGGAAGGGGGCGCTCGTGAGGCAGTGACGCCCGGGTCCTCTAGGCCTTGCGACCAGGACTGTGGTGCCTGTTTCTTTATTGTGCCCGGGGTTAAAGGGCACACCGCGGGGTGGGGTGTGATAACAGCGCTTGCAGCCTGAGGCCTAGCTGGTAGCGGCGGAGGCGTGGTGTCAGGTACGGTTCCCGGGGCTTCGGGTCCCGCAACGGGAGGCGGGGGCAGGCTTGCGGCCTCAGGGCTTGGGGTGATGATGTCCCCGTTACCTGCCTCGGTCTCTGTGGCCTCCTCCGCGGCGTCGTCCCCGGACTCCGGTCCACCTTCACAGCCCCCAGAGGCAGGCGTGCGGCTGGGCGGTGGTAGTGCCTCCTGCAGTCGGGTCACGGCTTGCCGGGCCAACTCCTCCCTCCACCCGGCGATCACATCCCGCTGTGCCCGGACCATCCTCCGGTCCAGGTCTTCTAGCGCGGCTTGCACATGCTCCGGGTCTCTGGGGAGCTGTGCCAGCAACAGGCTACGGGCCAAGGTGCTGGTGGTGTTTGGTGTTCCTTTCATTCCCGGGTGCGGTCTGTCCAGACTGATCCAGACCGCACCCTGCCCCACAGTTTTCTTCCCTGTCCGCCCCCATTGGGGGTGGTCTTTTGGCCACCTGCTGACAATCACCTTCAGGGGAAGCCCCCCCACGTTGATGGACATCTCTACAGCCTCACTCATGGCTGTTGGGGGTGGGCTCCTTCTTTGGCGCCATTCTGGGACCTGGCGCATGATGGGAGGTGGTTTCCTGTTGTCTTTTGGCGCGCACATCATGCCGCTCGTTATACTGCGGCGGGCGCCATCTTTAATACAATAAAACAGTCTCTTTTCAGGTGCGCAATACCCGCTTGTGGCGGGTTGGTAACGATCCTGCCGACTACGCCAAAGTTGACGCGCCCCCTGGGCCGTGTGTGCAAGCGTGTGGGTTACCCGGAGCCGGGTCTCTGGGGGTTGTAGTCTCCGTGGCGGCGACCCGGTCCCGTGGCTCAGGGTGGTCAAACCAGTGGCAGTCTTTATAGGGTTTTTGTGGTTTAATATCCGACTACGCCACCCGTGTATTGTGGTCAGGGTGTACCGCCGCTGCGAGGCAGTCCGCTGAGGCTGGTGTGGTGTGCGCAGCTAAAGATGGGATAACTCCCCACGGGAAGAGTATGGCCTCAGGGCAGGGAATGTGGATGATGGGAGTGATGGTGCGCGGGCATCCCAGTACTAGTAGTGCTGTATGCGGTGAGAAAGCAGGAACGACTCAGAGTCTTTGCAGTGCAGTTCAGGGTCTTTACTGATGATATTAAGGCAGACCCTCCCGGGAGTACTGGCTAGCATAAGGGGCCTGGTCAGTCTGTGAGCAAGCAGGAGTTCCCCTGGCCAGGTGGAGTTGTAGGCCTCCCCGTCTATCTGCACTCTTCCTGGCTACCTTGTTGTAAGCGAGTGAAAGTAGCCCACATCCCTGAGTATACCGTGTGGTGCTCACCCGTATGGCTGGTGACTTGGGGCCTTCTGATAGCCTCCTCTCCTCGATGGCGGTGCTGGTCCCTTCCTTGTGACTGAGCCTCCGGGCTTCTATGGCCAGAGGACCTGGAATCCCCTGCCGGCTGGTTTCTGCTGCTGGACTTAGAGGTTCCCACAGCCTCGGACTCCGTTGTCCGGTCGTATTCTCTTCAGCCAGGACGAGCAATATCTGCTTCCAGTCCCTGGCACTCAGCTCCTGCTCCTACAGAGCTCCTAGCTGTTTCTCGCCCTCTGTCTGGAACTTCACTCCAGGCTCTGTCTCACTAACCCCGCCCCAGATCCAGTTTATATAGGGCAGGTTCCTCCCCTATCTGGCCTGGGACAGGAGGTGTTGCATGTTTAAGGGCTCCTGACCAGGAAACCTCCCACCTGCTCTCAGACGTAATATTTCTATTACTGTGGTAACCAGACCCCTGGGGTGCCACAATAGTAATAATTTTAGCAAATACCTCCAATTACAAATGTAATATTTCTATTTATTTGCTATGTTGCTTATCCGATGTGCAGGGGATTGCAATAGCTTGAATATCCTTTGTTACAACCATTCATATAGTGACAGTAAGTTAGTTGCCAGTGGTCACAACTGTGGATACACTGTTACAGGTCATACACCATGGCAAGACTGAGCATAGTAATAAGACATAAGGTAGTTAAACTGCATCAACAAGGTCTCTCCCAGGCAAAGATTTCAAAGCTAACTGGAGTTTCAAGATGTACTGTTCAAGCACTTTTGAAGAAGCACTAAGAAATGGCCATCTTTGAGTACCATAGATGTTGTAGCCAGCCAAGGAAACTTGATGGAGCAGATGAAAGACATCATGCTTACTTCCCTTTGAAATCGGAAGATGTCCAACAGTGCCATCAGCTCAGAACTGGCAGTAACGAGTGGGGCCCAAAAACATAGAAACAGGGGTGCAGAAAATGGCATCAGGTACTCTAGACTGATGAGGTAAAGTTTGAAATATTTGGCTGTAATAAAAGGCAATGTGTTTGCGAAGGACTGGAGAGCGGCACAATAATGAGTGTCTACAGGTAGCAGTGAAAAATGTTGGAGGTTCCTTCTAAGTTTGGGGCTGCATTTCAGCAAATAGAGTTGAGGATGTGTGGCACCCCAGGGGTCTGGTTGCCACAGTAATAGAAATATTATGTCTGAGAGCAAGTGGGAGGTTTCTCTGGTCAGGAGCCCTAAGCATGCAACACGGCCCACCCAGACCTGGGATGGGAGGAATCTGCCCTTATAAACTGGGTCTGGGGCGGGATTAGTGAGTGAAGTCCCAGACAGAGACAGAGCCTGCAGAACAAGCAGAGCAGTCAGAGCCTGGAAAGGGAAAGTAAGAGCCAGGAGCTCTGTAGGAACAGTAGCTGAATACCAGGGGCTGGAGCTGAGCAGAGTTCGTCCTGGTTGAAGACACTAATACCGGACACGGAGTCCGAGGCTGTGGGGACATCCAGGTCCAGCAGCAGAATCCAACCGGCAGGGGATTCCATGTCCTCTGGCCATAGAAGCCCTGAGGCACGGTCACAAGCAAGGGACCAGCAACGCCGTTGTGAAGCGGAGGCTAACAGAAGGCCCCAAGTCACCGGCCATACAGGTGAGCACCACACGATATACTCAGGGACGTGGGCTACTTCTACCCGCATAGAGCAAGGTAGCCAGGAAAGAGTGCAGATAGACGGGGAGGCCTACAACTCCACCTGGCCAGGGGGAGATCCTGCTTGCTCACAGACTGACCAGACCCCTACTGCTAAGCAGTACTCCCGGGAGGGTCTGCTTATTACCATCAGTAAAGACCCTGAACTGCACCACACGTCTCTGTGTTCCATCGCCGCACCAGCACCATTAGTACTGGGACGCTCACACCATCACTCCCATCATCTCTCACATTAGCTGCCCTGAGGCAATACTTCTCCCGTGGGGAGTTATCCCATACTCGGCTGCGCAAACAACATCAGCCTCAGCTTTCTGCAGCGCAGCGGCGGTCCCCACTGACCGCAATCCACGGGTGGCGTAGTCGGACACTTATTATAACACTAAAACTGCCACTGGTTTGACCGCCCTGGGCACAGACCGGGTCACCGCCACACTGAGACTACAACCCCCAGCGATCCGGCTCCGGGTATCCCCTGCACAACACAGGCCCAGGGGGCGCGTCAACTTTGGCGTAGTCGGCAGGATTTCGTGCCCGCAACCACCGGGTACTGCGTGCCTGAAAAAGACTTTTATACTTACCTGTGGTGAAGTTTCCCGCCGTCCAGAGTCGTTTCCCGCCATCGGACGCCGTCTTGGGTCGTTTCCCGCCATCTTCTGCCGTCTTCCCGCCATCCGCAGCAGCTTCCCGCCTTCGGACGCCAGCTTCGGGACGCTGCACGGGAAGAAGAGGGGCGTGGACGCCGAAAGCGCGCGAGATCCGAAGCTCCGCCCCACGCACTGACGCTGTGCAAGGTCCTGGAAGGGAGGAAGAGCGATGTTGACGTCATCGGAGCGCGACGCCAGGTCCTCTACCCCGACGATTGGCTGCGGAGCTGCGGCCTACGGAAGAAGAGAATCGCAAGGTAGGCCACGGTCCACTAGGGGGGAAGGAGGATGTCAGACACCGAGGGGAGCTCCACCGCCACACCAGCCGCCAGCGCAACCGCTACAGCGGTCATGCCATTCACCATGCCCTATATCCCGGGGGCAACCTGGCTACCCCAGTACTCAGGGGAGTCACATACCCTAAGTGACTTTAGGGAAAGACTGGATAGCCTCTTCCAGGTATACCCCCTCACGGAAGAGCAAAAAGTAAGCATCCTGGTGGCCCAGTTAATCGGGGCAGCCCAAAGGGAGGTAAAGTCCTGGTCACCTGGGAAGAAGAGGACTGTCAGAGAAATACTAGCCCGGCTGAAAGACACATTTGACACCCGCACCTCAGCCGAAATAAAGCTCAGATTTTACGGGTGCAAACAGCGGGCACACGAAAGTATAAGAGACTATGCTCTAAACCTACAAGAGGCCCTGAGAGCCATTAAGCAGGCAGACCCTGACAGCGTGGGAAATGAAGACAAGCTGTTGACCGAACAATTTATTGAGGGTCTACTGTGCAATGCCCACCGAACCCAGTTGCGGGTGATGGCCTTACAGGACCCTGACCTGGACTTTGCACAGTTCAAGGACAGAGCCATACGGGTGCTCCGAGAACCGGCACCAGGTGGCGCTGTGACCCACAGGCGCCCTGCTATCACTTATCACCAGGACGCGGCGCCCTTGCCTGCAGAGCCTGTGGGAGCTGATGCGCAGGCTTTGAACCATAACCCGGCTACAGACCTGCACCATCAGGTCCAAGAGCTGACTAAGAGCGTTGCCGCGCTAACCAGAACTGTGCAGTCTTTACAGGTCTCTTCTCCAGGAAAGATCCAGCTGGCATCCGGACCGGAGGACGTCCCGTGGCGCCGACTGAGGAGGACCCCACCGGCCAGAGGAAGACCCAGCGACCGGTACAACGAGGACGGACGACCCATCTGCCGCCGCTGCAATCAACCCGGACATATGGCAAGGTACTGTCATTTAAACGGGCACAACCTGGGGTAGAGGGCCAACCCCCAGGCATAAGATCATCAGGCCCATCGAACTGGCGTGACAAATACGTAGGGGGACGTCCGGTCTTGCCTGTGGTACTGGACGGCATTCCTATGAGTGCCCTACTGGACACCGGGTCACAAGTGACTACCATCCCGTATGTGCTCTTCAAGCGGTACTGGAATGACTCGAACATAACCCGCTACCCAGATGACAACCTGAGCATTATCGCCAGCAATGGTCAGCCCGTGCCACAGATAGGATTTAAGGAAGTGACCATCAAGGTCGGTAAGGTTGAACTGCCGGCACAAGGACTGATCATTGTGGACATTGACCGTCGCGAGAGTCACCCAAAGATAACCCTAGGTACTAACGTAATTGAAAACTGTCTTGCAGAGGTGAGTCTTATTTTGCAACAGGTTGCCAAGAACGCCAGTTCCAGCCAGCAGCGTGTCCTCCAAAAAGAGATCCGGGCACTGATGAAACGGCAACAGGTGGAACTATCTGGTGGTGAGATAGGTAGCGTGAGAATGTGTGACCCGTTCCCTATTACCATGCCCCCAAAAAGTGAGATGATGATTTGGTGCCGGGCAGCTATTGGTCTAAGAGGTAGAGACTACCAAGCAATGGTAGAACCCGTCTACTCAGACAGTAGGCCCACCATTTTGACAGCACGGGGGGTGGTCGATGTACACCATGGGAGGGTGCCCGTCCACATCATAAATATCGGGGAGAGAGAAATATACCTGCCCCGGTATGCCACGCTAGCCAAATTGTTCACCATCAACCAGAACTCTGTACAGGCCGTGGAACCCTTGCCTCCATCTCAACCAGAGGAAGGTAACGGCTCTAAGAAACCAATGGAGGACTGGTGTCAGCAACTGCATTTGGGTACTGACTCCACTCCCTCACACCAAAAACAGGGAGTCTATCGGGTGGTTCAAGAGTACGAGAGAGTGTTTAGTAAACACCCGCTAGACTTCGGGCGAGTAAAGGGGGTAGAACATCACATCCCCACGGGAGACCATCCTCCCATAAAGGAGAGATACCGACCCGTACCCCCTGCACACTATCAACACGCCAAGGGGATGCTAAAAGACATGAAGGAGGCTGGGGTAATTAGGGACAGCTGTAGCCCCTGGGCAACTCCACTAGTCTTAGTGAAAAAGAAAGACAACACCATGAGAATGTGTGTAGTCTACAGGAAGGTCAACCGTATCACACACAAAGATGCGTACCCGTTGCCAAGGATAGAAGAGTCCTTAGCTGCATTAAAATCTGCTAACTTTTTCTCTACTTTGGATCTCACTAGCGGGTACTGGCAGGTTCCTGTAGCAGAGGCGGACCGGGAGAAGACCGCATTCACCACCCCGATGGGACTCAGCGAATTTAACTGTATGCCGTTCGGGCTCTGCAACGCACCAGGAACCTTCCAACGGTTGATGGAATGCTGTCTGGGACACCGGAACTTCGAGATGGTCCTATTATACCTGGAAGACGTCATCGTCTATTCCAAGACCTATGAGGACCATCTGGAACACTTGGCAGAAGTGTTTGAAGCCCTGGCAAACTATGGCCTAAAGGTAAAACCCTCAAAGTGTCATCTACTGAAGCCAAAGGTACAGTACCTGGGACACGTGGTGAGTGCTGACGGAGTAGCCCCCGACCCTGACAAGATCACCGTGATTAAGGACTGGCCAAGACCATCCAGCATAAAGGAAGTGCGGCAGTTCCTCGGGTTGGTAGGCTACTACCGAAGATTCATTCCCGGTTTTACCAAGAAGGCAGCTCCTATGCAGGACCTCCTGATAGGCCAGTCCAGGAAGGCCAAAAACCAGAAGCCACCCTTCAAATGGGAAAAGCTGGAAGAGGAGTCCTTCCGTCAGCTGAAGATGGCCCTCATGGGGGATGAAATCCTGGCGTACCCTGATTACAGCCAGCCCTTTATCCTCCACACGGACGCAAGCAACATCGGGCTAGGAGCCGTACTGTCCCAGATCCAGCAGGGGAGAGAGCGGGTAATTGCTTACGCCAGCCGAAAACTGCGACCCACGGAAAGAAACCCTGAGAATTACAGCTCGTTCAAGCTAGAGTTCCTGGCAGTGGTGTGGGCAGTGACCGAACGTTTCAAGCATTACCTTGCCTCTTCCAGGTTCACCGTGTACACGAACAACAACCCGATGACACACCTGGACACTGCAAGACTGGGTGCCCTGGAGCAGAGATGGATGGCCCGCCTGTCCAATTTTGAGTTCACGGTCAAATACCGGGCAGGACGCTCCAATACCAATGCGGACGCCCTGTCCAGGATGCCAAACCTACCGGACGGAGGGGAAGATCCAGAAGAACTGGAAGAGGTCGAACTCCCTGCGTTCCACCGTCATGGGATTACCCAGTATTCCCACAGTGTGAGGGGCCAGCGATCCGCTACGTTCAACCCCTTACCCCACTAC
Organism: Phyllobates terribilis; assembly: GCF_046119375.1. Classification (NCBI taxonomy): domain Eukaryota; kingdom Metazoa; phylum Chordata; class Amphibia; order Anura; family Dendrobatidae; genus Phyllobates; species Phyllobates terribilis. Next base: position 84,490,423 of record NW_027362768.1, on the reverse strand, counting down.
AACTGGGCGGAGACGCAAGACAGTGACCCCGCAGTCCGTCTAGTGAAGGAAATGCTGACCCAGGCTGACGCCCGCCTGGACCCAGACGCTCCGGAAGAGACCAAGCAACTGTGGACGGAAAAGAGCAGACTGTTTCTCTACAAGGAGAAGTTGTGCCGCAGAATGGTCAATTCCCGGACACATGAACTGATCTGGCAGGTGGTGGTACCGAGACGGGACGCAGCTATGGTGCTGGAGGCCTACCACAATGGGGCAGGGCACTTCGGATGGAAGAAGCTGGAGTTCCTGCTGCGTGAACGGTTCTACTGGATAGGCATGAGAGGAGCCATTGAGAGGTGGTGTAGAGACTGTGGCCCGTGCAATCTAAGAAGAAGGGACCGTGCCAGCCAGAGGACTCCCCTGCAGCCCATCATCACCAGGCAGCCGCTGGAACTGGTCGCTCTGGACCATGTTAAACTGGCTCCAAGCAGAAGCGGGTATGTCTACGCCCTAACCATCGTGGATCACTACTCCCGGTTCCTGGTGGTGGTCCCTGTCAGACTTGACGGCTCAGACAGCAGCCAGAGCCTTCCAGCTGCACTTCTGCCGCCCACACGGGTACCCGGACCAAGTGCTGATGGACCAAGGGCCAGCCTTCGAAGCGGAGGTCTTCCAGGAGTTCTGCAACCTGTATGGCTGCCAGAAGATAAGAACAACGCCCTACCACCCCCAAACCAATGGACTCTGCGAGAAGATGAACCAGGTGGTGATAGATCTGCTAAAAACATTGCCCCTGGAAGAACGCAGTCTGTGGCCTGAGAAACTGCCCGATCTGGTGGACCTGTATAACCACATCCCGGTAGTTTCCACCAACTGTACCCCGGCTTACCTAATGAGAGCAAGACCTGGTAAGCTGCCTGTTGACCTGGATATGGGAGTCCTGATACCCGAGGACACCTCGCCAGAAGCAGACTGGGATACAGAACGGCAGCAGCAGTACCGGAAGGTACAGGAGAGCGTCGAGCGAAGTCTCTGTCAATCAAGAGAAAGGCAGGAGAGGACTTATAACCAACATGCCCCCGCTGTTCCCCTGGTACCTGGAGAGCAGGTCTTGAAAAGAAAACGGCGGCTCCATAAGTTGGACGACCAGTGGGAAAAGGACCCGTACACCGTACTGCCCTCAAGCCACAATAATCCAAAGGTGTACGTCATCAGCAAGGATGGAGGAGAGACCACAGCCACTGTCTCCAGAGACCACCTGAAAAAGTGCCCCGAGAAGTTGCAAAGCACGGATGAAGATCAGGAAGACCCTCAACCCGTAGAGGAAAAGGAGGAAATGATCAGCACCGTACTCGGAGACTTTCCCCGGTCCTGGACACAAGTAAACAACGCTATCGTGGTGCCCGTCCTCACCTTTCTCCAGCCAGTCCCTCAAGTGCCTACAGAAGACCAGGTAGAGCTGGAAGAGCAGCCGGCCCAGGAGGCAGAAGAGTCCACACCAGCAGCGCAGGAGGATCAACCCTCTGCTAGTAGTGAGCCTGTCGTGCCCCTAGTGAGCCAAAGAGTGCGCAGACAGCTGCCCAGCTTGCCCATAACACCTCCTACACCCTGTAGTGCAGGACCAGTAAGTGAGCTCCGTAGGTCCACTAGAGTCACTAGAGGTCAGATGCCCGCTCGCTGGAAAATCTAAACTAATGCACTGTGAATTTATCTGTTTAACTGTTTATGGTTTATGTTTGTTGCCTGTTATTAATTATGTTTCTCAGTTACCCTGCAGATTTCTATGGACTAACAGGTTATGGACACTGGATAACCGGAACAATTCTTGTAGATAGTTGCACCTTGGTGCCTCTTGCGAAGACGGCCGCGGAAGAGAAAACCTGTCTGGCGTGGCCTCGTTGCGGCCCAAAATAGCTAGCTCCAGCCTTGCAGCCACGCCCAAGGCCAACGCAAGGGGTTTGCTTTGGATAGGTCCCCTACTTCGCTTAAAGCTTCACCTTCGGTGACATGGACGCCCTCTTGTGTCACAAACTTCACCTTGGGTGATATGTGTAGCGCTGGCGTCCCTGCCCTCTGCTAGGCAGGGACGCTGCTCCCCTCACCGCTCTGCTGTCAGCGCGCGCTCCGTCCCGGCGTCCTCTCCCCGCTCTGCTGTCAGCGCGCGCTCCGTCCCGGCGTCCTCCTCCTGCTCTGCTGTCAGCGCGCGCTCCGTCCCGGCGTCCTCTCCCCGCTCTGCTGTCAGCGCGCGCTCCGTCCCGGCGTCCTCCTCCTGCTCTGCTGTCAGCGCGCGCTCCGTCCCGGCGTCCTCCTCCTGCTCTGCTCTCAGCGCGCGCTCCTTCCCGGCCCCTGTGCTTAGGGCGCGCGCGCGCGCGCTTCCCTCCTCTTAAAGGGGCCGCGCGCGCCGCCCTAAAGAGTCCCCGGCCAATGGCCGGAGGACTTCATCATATATAAGGCACCTCCTCCAAAATGGAGGTGCCCGAGCAATGTTGTTTGCACCTGTGTCTCACCTGTGCTTCAGCCCTCAGGTCCCGTTGCCAGTTACCTGCCAGTTTCCTGCCAGTTTCCTGCTAGTTACCTGCCTGATTCCTGCCTGAATACTTGTTACCTGCCTGCCTGCCTGAGGTCCGACGGTCTGCCTTACAACTCCGGTCAGTCTGTCTAAGGACCAACTTGTCCGCTCACCTGGGAGCGCACATCAGCTACCTGCCTGCTTGCCTGAGGTCCGACGGTCTGCCTTACAACTCCGGTCAGTCTGTCTATGGACCAGCTTGCCCGCTCACCTGGGAGCGCTTCTACGCTACCTGCCTGCTTGCCAGCCCGGAGGCTCCGTTGTCACGTGCTGTGACCACCAGCTATCTCAGAGACTCTTGCCTGCTCACCTGGGAGCGCATCTCCGTTACCTGCCTGCTTGCCAGCCCGGAGGTCCCGTTGTCACGTGCGGTGACCACCAGCTATTCCAGAGACTCTTGCCCGCTCACCTGGGAGCGCTTCTCCGTTACCTACCTGCCTGCCAGCCCGGAGGTTCCGCCGTCACGTGCCGTGACCACCTGCTATTCCAGAGACTCTCGCTTGCTCACCTGGGAGCACACTTCTACCATCTGCCTGCTAGCCTACCCGGAGGCTCTGCCATCACAGGTCGTACCTACCCCTTACCCAGAGACTGCCCTGATCACTTGCCGTAACTCCCTGTCCGTTCACCCAGAGACTGCCACCCGCTCCCTTACAAGGGCCGCCCCCTTGTATAGTAGCTCAGAGGTTCCGCCTCCCGGACCCGTTACAATATGGACACCCGGTTACGGACACGCCGTGACCTTTAAAGAACTAAAGCTACTTGTAAATATGTTATTGTGTTATTGTTATACCCTGCATTTATGTTTCTTTAAAAAAATGTGTTTAGTCCCGGAGTACTAAAATTTACTAGGGGGGAATGTGGCACCCCAGGGGTCTGGTTGCCCCAGTAATAGAAATATTATGTCTGAGAGCAAGTGGGAGGTTTCTCTGGTCAGGAGCCCTAAGCATGCAACACGGCCCACCCAGACCTGGGAGGGGAGGAATCTGCCCTTATAAACTGGGTCTGGGGCGGGATTAGTGAGTGAAGTCCCAGACAGAGACAGAGCCTGCAGAACAAGCAGAGCAGTCAGAGCCTGGAAAGGGAAAGTAAGAACCAGGAGCTCTGCAGGAACAGTAGCTGAATACCAGGGGCTGGAGCTGAGCAGAGTTCGCCCTGGTTGAAGACACTAATACCGGACACGGAGTCCGAGGCTGTGGGGACATCCAGGTCCAGCAGCAGAATCCAACCGGCAGGGGATTCCATGTCCTCTGGCCATAGAAGCCTGGAGGCACGGTCACAAGCAACGGACCAGCAACGCCATTGTGAAGCGGAGGCTAACAGAAGGCCCCAAGTCACCGGCCATACGGGTGAGCACCACACGGTATACTTAGGGACGTGGGCTACTTCTACCCGCATAGAGCAAGGTAGCCAGGAAAGAGTGCAGATAGACGGGGAGGCCTACAACTCCACCTGGCCAGGGGGAGATCCTGCTTGCTCACAGACTGACCAGACCCCTACTGCTAAGCAGTACTCCCGGGAGGGTCCGCTTATTACCATCAGTAAAGACCCTGAACTGCACCACACGTCTCTGTGTTCCATCGCCGCACCAGCACCATTAGTACTGGGACGCTCACACCATCACTCCCATCATCTCTCACATTAGCTGCCCTGAGGCAATACTTCTCCCGTGGGGAGTTATCCCATACTCGGCTGCGCAAACAACATCAGCCTCAGCGGTCTGCAGCGCAGCGGCGGTCCCCACTGACCGCAATCCACGGATGGCGTAGTCGGACACTTATTATAGCACTAAAACTGCCACTGGTTTGACCGCCCTGGGCACGGACCGGGTCACCGCCACACTGAGACTGCAACCCCCAGCGATCCAGCTCCGGGTATCCCCTGCACAACACAGGCCCAGGGGGCGCGTCAGATGTGGTCAAGATTAATGTTGTCCTCAATGCTGAGAAATGCAAGCAGATACTTATCCATCGTGCAGTACCATTAGAGAGGTGGCTGAATGGCTTATTATGCAGCAGGATAACGACCCCAAACATACAGCCAATGTCAATAACAACTATCTTCAGTGTAACGAAGAACAAGGAGTCCTGTAAGTGATGATATGGCCCCACAGAGCCCTGATCTCAACATCATCCAGTCTGTCTGGGATTACATGAAGAAAGATGGATTTGCACAAGCGTACATCCATAGAAGAAGATCTGTGGTTAGTTCTCCAAGAAGTGGTTAGTTCTCCCACCTCCCTGCCGAGTTCCTTCAAAAACTTTGTGCAAGTCTGTCTAGAAGAATTGATGCTTTAATGCTATTTTGAAGGCAAAAGGCGGCCACACCTTGATTTGATTTACATTTCTGTTTTGTTCATGCACTGTCCATTTTATTAATTGATAAGGCTATGTGCCCACGATGCAGAAATGAAGCAGAAAATTTCTGCATCATTTCTGCATCTCCCTGGCAGAAAAAAACGCATGCAGATTGTACATGCGTTTTTCCTGTGTAATAGATGCGGATTCACATGCGTTTCCGCATGCGGATTGACAAGCGCTTTCCAGGCGATTTTAGCATCACCTGGAAAGTGCTTGACAACTAGGTCACACTATATAAATGCATGCAATCCGGCATGGATTTATATAGTGTGACGGTAAGAATGTTTAAAAATAAAAAAATAAAGCTTATACTTACCCTCCGATGGCCCGGCTGCCGCGTTCGTTCCTGGCTCGTTCCTGGCTGCAGGGATATCGCGGGACACTGTGCTGAAGGGCCTGCGGTCACATGACAGTGACGTCACCTTAGGTCCTTCAGTCTTGCACGCAAGCAGAGGGAAGGAGACCGGGGGCCGTCGGAAGGTGAATATAAATCCGCAGCATGGGCATTGAAAGTGCGGAATTGCATAGGGGATCATGGCAGAAGGCTTACCATGCGTTTATCATGCGTTTACGCTGCGGAAATTTCCGCACCAAAAACGCATGAAATACGCATCGTGGGCACACAGCCTAAAAATTAACTATTAACACTTCTATTTTTGATAGCATTCTTACTTTGCAACATTTTTTTTCACGTCTGTCTAAAACTGTTGCACAGTACAGTACATCTGAGCATTATACAGTATTTTTAATTGCAAATGTTTTTTATGTAAATTACTGTGCTATGGAGCTAGGAGGAGAGACCCAGGAGCGACAAGGGCAAGGCTGCGGGGAAGATATATCATGCTACTCTAATGTTGTAAAAAATGCTTCCTCTCTGCATCATGGGAGAGGCTGCCACAGAAATTTAGATTTTCTTCTGTGGTTTATGTGCTACTGTTTTCCTGTGCCATTATAGCAGCTGTGCCTTATTTCAACATGGATCTTGAGTAGCCTGTTCTGCTGAGTGGGCTTATATACCAATTAGCCATTGAACCCGTTCTACGCCCAGGTGGTTAGCATTTTTATTGGTATATGGTCTCCCATGCTGGTATGTGCTGCCCCCCTCCTTGTATTTGTACTGCCCCCATCCTGTCCCCACCATCCAATCCTGGTATGCATGGTACCCCTCACCCCCAATCCTGGTATGCGTGGCACCCCTCACCCCCAATCCTGGTATACGTGCCACCCCTCATCCCTATCCTGGTGTGTATGGTATCCCTCATCCTGGTATGCATGGCACCCTATCCCTCACTCCCAATCCCGGTATGCGTGGCACCCCTCACCCCCAATCCCGGTATGCGTGGCACCCCTCACCCCCAATCCCGGTATGCGTGGCACCCCTCATCCTTATCCTGGTGTGTATGGTATCCCTCATCCCGGTATGCATGGCACTCCATCCCTCATCCCCAATCCTTGTATGCGTGGCACCCCTCATCCCCAATCCTTGTATGCGTGGCACCCCTCATCCCCAATCCCGGTATGCGTGGCACCCCTCATCCCCAATCCCGGTATGCGTGGCACCCCTCATCCCCAATCCCGGTATGCGTGGCACCCCTCATCCCCCAATCCTGGTATGCGTGTTACCCCTCATCCCCAATCCTGGTATGCGTGTTACCCCTCATCCTCAATCCTGGTATGCGTGTTACCCCTCACCCCCAATCCCGGTATGCGTGGTCCCCTCACCCCCCAATCCTGGTATGCGGGTTACCCCTCACCCCTCAATCCTGGTATGCGTGTTACCCCTCACCCCCAATCCTGGTATGCGTGTTACCCCTCACCCCCCAATCCTGGTATGCGTGTTACCCCTCACCCCCCAATCCTGGTATGCATGTTACCCCTCACCCCCTAATCCTGGTATGCGTGTTACCCCTCACCCCCTAATCCTGGTATGCGTGTTACCCCTCACCCCCTAATCCTGGCATGTGTGGTACCCCTTACCCCCAATCCTGGTATGCGTGGCACCCCTTACCCCCCAATCCTGGTATGCGTGGTACCCCTTACCCCCAATCCTGGTATGTGTGGTACCCCTCACCCCCTAATCCTGATGTATGCATGGTCCCCTCACCCCACAATCCTGTTATGTGTGGCCCCCTCATCCCTTTCACACTGTACAGACATACAAAAAAAATAAACAGTTATACTCACCTTTCTTCTCTGTACTCCAGCGCTGCTGCGTCCTCTTCTGCCGGTGGCCGGGGGAGGAGTGCGGAGCTGGAGCACCGCGCTGTCTGGCGCCATTTTGCTGAAGACATACTGTAAATGTGTCTTCAGTAAAATGGCGCCGGATAGTGCAATGCGCACGCGCCGGTCCGACACCTTCACTCCGCCCCCGGTCTCCAGCGAAGAGAGGCGCCGCGGCAGCGCTCCTCCCGGTCAGGTAAGTATCTAAGTATGGCGCCGGAGATCGCGGTATGCGTTCAGTGTCTACGCATTCCGCGATCTCCGGCGCCATACACCTCCTCTTACCTGTAACGGCTGGATGCGTGCTTCTCTCTGGAGCCAGACTGCGCGTCACGCATGCGCAGTCTATCGAGGCTTCAGACAGAGACACGCATCCCGCCTTATATTATAGATGTGCGTTCTCCAATATGGAGAATACAGTCGACTGTGGAAGCACAAGTTGTAGTGTATGGTGGATGATGGCTTAGAAGGGTTGTCCGGTTTAGAAAAAAACATTTACATAGCCTCTATTAGAGAGGGGGATCCTCAGTTCAGGATTTTGATTGCTTCATCAGTTTATAAAGAGGTTACATAGAGGATTTATTAGTCTTGAGGGACTGTTCTGTCCTACAATACATTGATTGGAATGGTCAATGTGCAATGCTTCATCTCCCCTTTGATGGCGCTGTCAGGGAATTGAACGATTAGTGCTAGGTTTCCCAACAGGTCACACTAATTGGTGGACATCACAACATGGACAAACTTTGTGATCAGCTTATTGTCAATTGACCCATCTAACAAACAATTGCATTCCATACTTTGAAATCTTTGCTTTATTTTTTTTTTATTATTATTTTTTGGAGGTGTCTGTGCAAATTGTTTCCAATTCATCCAGAAGAGCATTTGTGAAGCCAAACACAGATGTTACACAAGAGGGCCTGGCTTGTAATCTCAGTTCTAGTTCTTCCCAAGTTTTTAATACCAAACTTACGCAGCTATGTCTTTATGGATCTTGCTTTGCAAACCGGATATAGTTATACAGGAAGAGAAAAGTGCCTTCCTCAAACTTTTGCCACAAATTTGAAGGTACATTATTGTCCAAAATGTCTTGTACGCGAAAACATTAAGATTTCCCTTCACTGGAACTAAGGAACCTAGGCCAATCCCTAAAAAAACCAAGCCCATAGCATTATCTCTCCGCCACCAAACTTTACAGTTGCCACTAGTATGAAGGGGTTCAAGACACATGCAAATAGTATTGTTTTATTTATTAACATTATATAAAAAAAAATGACAAATATTGAAAAGTATACTTGATAATATAGTTGAAGAGGATACTGGTTTGCAATAGAAATCCTTGCTGGGATGACCTACAGGGCGCTGACTGTTCGAATACAGGATTGAAATTGTTTAAATCCTACTTTTGAGCAGGAGGCTTGAGCTGTAAGATCAGAACGGCTTTTACTATATCTTGTGTGTTCTTTTGAAACATAAATCTCTTCCTGAATCCTAGTTTTATTATTGACTGTAGCAAAATATAGTCCAATATGTATTTATATCCAGCTCCATCCACTTTACTTTCTAGTTTACAAGTTTCCAGCTTCTGAAACAGAGAAACATAATTTCTAACAGTACGATGTTCCAGAGACAATATATAATATGTATATACAGTGGGTGAAATAAGTATTGAACACATCACCAATTTTCGAGGTAAATATATTTCTAAAGGTGCTATTGACATGAAATTCTCATCAGATGTCGGTAACAACCCATCCAATCCACACAGGCAAAGAAATCACCATAGATGTCCATAAATTAAGTTATGTGTAATAATAAAAAATGACCCAGGGAAAAGTATTGAACACGCTTACTGAAATTTAATTAATCCTTTGTACAAAAAGCCTTTGTTGGTGATGACAGCTTTAAGACTCCTCCTGTATGGAGAAACTAGTCGCATGCATTGCTCAGGTGAGATTTTGGCCCATTCTTGAACACAAACATTCTTTAAATCCTGAAGGTCCTGTGGGCTCCTCCTATGAACTCTGAGCTTTAGTTCCTTTCATAAATTTTCTGTTAGATTCAGATCAGGTGATTGGCTGGGCCATTCTAGCAGCTTTATTTTCTTTCTCTGATAACAATTGAGAGTTTCCTTGGCTGTGTGTTTGGGAACGTTGTCTTTCTGAAATGTCTACTCTGATTTCATCTTCATCATCCTGGTAGATGGCACCAGATTTTTATCAAGAATGTCTCGGTACATTTAACCATTCATCCTTCCTTCAATCATATGAAGTTTGCCAGTGCCGTATGCTGAAAAACAGCCCCACACAAAAGATGTTCCTACTTCCAATCTTCACTGTTGGTATGGTGTGTTGGGGGTGGTATGCAGTGCCTTTGGCCTCCAAACATGGTGTGTATTATGGCATCCAAAGAGTTCAATTTTGGTTTCATCTGATCAGACTATATTCTCCCAGTATTTCTCAGGCTTGTCTAAATGCTGTTAAACAAAATTTAAATGCGCTTGAACATGCTTTTTGTTCAGCAATGGAGTCTTGTGTGGTGAGCGTGCATACAGGCCATGGAGGTTGAGTGCATTACTTACGTTTTTCTTTGAGACAATTTTACCTGCTGATTCCAGGTCTTTCTGTAGCTCTCCACAGGTCGTCCTTGGACAACTCTTCTGATAATTCTTTTCACTCCTCTGTCTGAAATCTTGCGGGGAGCACCTGGTCATGGCCATTTATGGTGAAATTGTGTTTTTTCCACTTCCGGATTATGGCCCCAACATTGTTCACTACAACCTTTAGCAGTTTAGAAATTCTTTTGTAACCAATGCCATCAGTAAGTTTTGCACCAATAAGGTTCCAAAGGTCTTGAGACAGCTCACTGGTTTTACCCATCAGGGGATGTGTCTTGTGTTGTACCTTGATAATGAGACACCTTTTCATAGACCATCAGTTGAACCAGCTGATGTTATTTTTCAATAAGTGGCAGGATTGCTTTCTAATTACTTATAGATTTCAGCTGATGTCATAACTTTCCAAGGCTTTTTGCACCGTTTTTCATGTGTTCAATACTTTTCCCTGTGTCATTTCTGATTATTGCACATAACTTAATTTATGGACATCTATGGTTTGATTTTTTTGTCTGTGTGGATTGGATTAGTTGTTACCGACATCTGATGAGAATTTCATGTCAATAGCACCTTTAGAAATACATTTACTTAAAAAATTGGTGACGTGTTCAATACTTATTTCACCCCCTGTTTTTCGGCTGTATTACATAGTTCGCATCTACCACTGATCGCTGTTGTTAACCTCTTAAATGCTTGTGCCAATAACTGACACATTGGCATTTTAGTGCCGCAATCTGTCCTGTGTTGTTCATTTGGTAAACGCATGTAAAGAGAAAAAAATCAAATTGCAGTCTTTCGGGCACCCCAATACTGCAAAAAAATACAATAAGAAGCAATTGAAACATGGTATGTTCCTCAAAATCAGCAATTTGCCATACAAAAAACAATACTTTCCACAGCTCCATTGATGGAGATACGAATTTTGGAAAATGGCGGCACAAATAGATTATTTTTTTCTTTGCAAAGTTCAACATTTTTTAAGCTTGTAAAAAAACTATACATATTTGGTATCATCATAACAGTACTGATCTGGAGAATCATGTTGCAAGGTCATATTTACTGTACAATTACACCGTAAAAATATAACACAATTTACAATGGCGGAATTGCATTTTTTTCACCATTTCACTTCACTTGTAATTTTGTTGCATTTTCCCCTCCCTTGAATGGTGCCATTCAAAATTACAACTGGTCCCACAGAAAACAAGCCCTCATACATCTTTGTTGGTGGAAAAATACAAAAAAGTTACGGCTTTTTGAAAAAAGTGAGGCCAAAATTAAAACACAAAAACAAAAATTGGTTGTGTCTTTAAGGGGTTTAAAGCCTGTTCACACTGGCAGATCACGCTAAGTAATGTGCACTGAACGATCTGAAATAGATCATTCAGTACGTATAGGCTGCCATTGTTCTCGGCAACGCGAGGCCTGTATACACAGGACGATGCGTTGCCGTCTACGATGATTTTTAAGACTTCTTAAAAATAATTTCTCCAGATGAATGTGCGGTTTGTTCATTCATCGGGTGATCAGCAACCGGTTTACACTGCAAGATTATTGTGAAACAAGAGTTCTTAGGAATGCTGGTTCACAATAATCTTTCAGTGTAAATGCACCTTGAGCCTTAGGGGCTCAATATATAAGTATATATTTATATTACATAAGTGTTTACCCCAGTTTTCTTGGAATAGTTTCAAAATGCTGAATTCTGCAAAAACCTTTTCACAACAATTTCAAGCTGCTCTGCCCGTCAAATTCATAAATAGTCCTTGCGTTTCTTACATCAGAAAGGTTACTCCTGTCCGTGACAGGAGTAACCTATCTGTTGATGCACAATATTATCTTTCAGTTACTGAACCAGATAAACCCTGACATTGATTGCTGACTGATGCAAGCCCCAAACTATTGTTTGTATAGTGTATCGAGAAAACACCATAATCCTTCACCTTCTGCAGTATTACTGTATTTTGTTTGAAGTCTGACTGCACTGACCCTGATTTGTCTGACACTTCTTCAAGGTTCTTGTCTTGGCTTTGGCTCAAGGCAAGAAGGCATGTGGCACAATGAGTAGTATGTCACATACGATCACACTATGGGGGCTATTCATCATAGTGTTTTCACCAGAAAACTGGCGTAAAACACTTTGAAAAGACGCAACATTTTTTGTGTAATGCGAAGTTGCATAGAAAATTTGCAACTTTTGACTTTTTCATGCCAGTTTCAAGTTGCTCTGCCAAAATGGGAAGAATTGGTGGCTATGCTCGCCCCTCAATTTCATCAATAGTGCTGACGTTTCTTACACCAGAAATACTAGTAACATTTCTGTCGAGGTGCTCTACACTAATAAGATGCACCAAATTTATTAAGTTGCGTGGTCCTCTTAATGAATTTTGCGCCTTTTATTCCAGCACTCCCCTCATTAAGACTGGCTTACAAAATGCTAGTCTCAATGAATTGGAGCCTGAGTGCCTTCAGCTTGAAAAGTTGCCAAATGAATTATACAGTATAACAAGTTCATCATAGTCATCCTCAATGTAATAGGCTCATTTGTTTCTTAATGTTCCATCTTAGATTAGATTTGACAGTATCGGTTGACCGTGTGTTTTGACTTACTTAAATTAACACAAGAGTTGGTGGATAACAAAAACTGAATTCCAATTGACCAAATCAAAGTCTAGCTCTCCGATCCAATTGATAATCTCCAAAACTGTTGAAAAATGCAGTCTACAACTGCACTCCATCAACCTATGACAGAATCACTGACTGGGTGGATCAGGGAAATGCTGTAGATATAGTATATCTTGACTTTAGCAAAGCATTTGACAAAGTATCTCACACCATCCTTATTGAAAAAATGACCAAGTATGGAATGGACATGGCAACTGTTAGGTGGATTCATAACTGGCTTAGTGATCGGACTCAAAGAGTGGTCGTAAATGGCTTCACATCCAGTTGGATGAATGTCTCAAGTGGGGTACCACAGGGCTCTGTCCTGGGACCTGTATTGTTCAACATCTTTATCAATGATTTAGATGAAGGAATTGAGGGTAAACTGATTAAATTTGCTGATGACACAAAGCTAGGAGGGATAGCTAACACTAGAGAAGAGAGAGAGAAGATTCAAAAAGACCTAAATAAACTGGAGTAGTGGGCAGTAACTAACAGAATGGTTTTTAACAGAGAAAAATGCAAAGTGCTACATCTGGGCAATAAAAATGAAAAAAGCATATACAAAATGGTAGGAATAGAGCTAAGCAACAGTACATGTGAAAAAGACTTAGGTATACTAATAGATCATAGACTGAACATGAGTCAACAGTGTGATGCAGCAGCAAAAAAGGCAAATACAATTCTGGGATGTATTAACAGAAGCATACAGTCTAGATCACGTGAAGTCATTATCGGACTTTACTCCTCTTTGGTCAGACCTCATCTGGAATACTGCGTCCAGTTTTGGGTACCACATTTTAAAAAAAGACATCGACAAACTGGAGCAAGTGCAGAGAAGAGCAACCAGAATGGTGACCGGTCTGCAAACCATGTCCTATGAGGAACAGTTACAGGATTTGGGAATGTTTAGCTTGCAAAAAAGAAGACTGAGAGGAGACTTGATAGCTGTCTACAAATATCTCAAGGGCTGTCACATTGAAGAAGGATCATCTTTATTCTCATTTGCACAAGGAAAGACTAGAAGCAATGGGATGAAACTGAATGGGAGGAGACACAGATTAGATAGTAGAAAAAACTTTTTGACAGTTAGGGTGATCAATGAGTGGAACAGGCTGCCACGAGAGGTGGTGAGTTCCCCTTCAATGGACGTCTTCAAACAGAGGCTGGACAGACATCTGTCTGAGATGATTTAGTGAATCCTGCTTTGAGCAGGGGGTTGGACCAGATGACCCAGGAGGTCCCCTCCAACTCTACCATTCTATGATTCTATGAATCTGGAGCAAATCTACTGTAAAGAATGTTCTGCCATGTTGGTTGAAATTTTACCCATAAATTGAAAACGATGATGAAAAGCTAAAAACTTTAAGTTATATGACAAAATATCATGTCTACTTCTTATGCTACTGCTAATGATAACGTTTTTGACTTTTAAACACCTGGTGCTGGAGGTTTCAAACAACTTGTGACTGTTATCAAGCACTTGTGGCCAAATTCTGCTTTTTGGTGTTTTTCGCCTGTTTTTCATTTGTGCCTTATTCTTCTTTAATTTGTGCCTTTTTTAAAGTCTATCTTATATTTGTTCACCTGTATTTTTTTATGTTCGTCATTGTGAGCAGGGTTCGTGTTTTCCATATATTTTCGGCTGTTCATCAATTTTGACTTCTAAGTAGTTGCTAAATTTTTGTGAAAAATGCACATCAGTCCTCTCCCACGGAGTGATTTTATGTACACCTGAACTTTTGCGCAAATTTTCTGACATTTAAGTAGAACATGCAACTTTTTGAACTAGAAAGTCACAAAAAGAGTAAAAGACAAAAATAAGAGCATTTTTAATTTTGCATATAACTCGAGAACCATGTGAGCCATTTTGAAGAATTTGGCTCAAAAAGCATCAACGAATGCCACAGGTCAAAAAAAAAAAAGAAACATAAAAAGAATGCAAATGATGAATCAGGACCTTGGAGTTCAACAAGATGTCTGTGAGCCAACATTTCCAAAAATATTTATATTATTTATAATATTATATTTCCAAAAATGAGAATGCCACATCATGGAACCAGGAATGGTGAGCTGTACTGGACTTTTTTCTTTAGTTCTTTATTGAGAATTTTCCACCAAAAGTTGGTGGACAGCTTATCAAAAACTCACAGACAGACAATATTTTTTATCGACTGTGAAGACACAGGGGTCTCCCATTGGCATAATACTACTCAGACAACACAGGGTGAGGGTAAAACAGTGTGGCACCCACAGATAGGAGGTAATGACAAGCTTAGGAGCTGACAGTCCATGGAGGTATGTGGCCAGGGGACCCGAGGGTCCCAACCTGGCTTCTCCGAACATATCCATGGAACCAAGTGACCGGACGGTCCCAACCTGGCTTCTCTGAACGTATCCATGGGTTCCAAGTGACCGGAGGGTCCCAATCTGGTTTCCCCAAATGTATCCATGGGATCTGTAATAGTCAATAGAGCAGATCTGTATTTCTCCAGACAGGGCTGTGGTCCCTTAACCTGTAGAATCCAAATCTGTGTCCCTCTTGATGGAGCTATGGTGTCATATAGATCTGTCATGTAGAGTGTTCCTGTCTGTGGTTTTGTAAAAGTCTCTTTAATACAGAGGCAATTCCCCATTATGTAGATCACAACTGTCCTCTCTGTTTTGCAGGTCAACAAACTAGCTGGCCTGGTACAATATGTAATCAGTATATTAGCAAACATCATTGTTCCATGACCCTGCATCCCTGTCCTCCAGCGATAACAGAGAATAAATTTCAACAAACATCAACTCAAGTGTCAACATTCAGACAATGTGAGAAAGTCTCCTGACCTACTGAAAATAGACATCTAGATAATTAAGATTAAATTCTATGTCGTCAAATTGACACATTGGAAAATAAATAAATCATTATGATTATAAGTGATTCTACAGCCCATAATTCTGATATGAAGATATCAGCTGCATTCACTGTAAACTATAAAATAACGATTACACTAAAAATTATGTGTATATGTGTCCTCAGTATCCAAAAAAATTATGGACACCTCAAAACATTTTTATGGACATTGCAAAGAAGTCCTCTGTTTTTACAGACTGTTCAGGAATATCTGGATGGTTGGCAACCCTAGCCAGGAGGATCAAGAAAGTTTATCTTGGATGCCAGCTACTTTGGGCAAGGAGATCCGATAATTTCAGTAAATACCAAAAAAGGTTGTTTCCAAGCCCTTGGTTAGCAGGTAAGAATATGTAATACATTATTTTCCGTGCTTTATGAGACACGCCATTTCATTTTCTGCAAAATATGGATTCCCAGAGATCTTTTTTATGTTTACTCCTGTGATTGTCCTAATCATCTGGTGGGCTCTGATCCAAGATGCTGCATTTAGAACATTGGATTCTCGCAGTAAGAAAGTGGTTTAAGGGTATTTCACATTGCCCCAGACTTGCAAAGGAGTGGGCCAGTATTGGATAATTAATGGCTAGCCTATCTGAAGGTATCAGACAAGTTTCCCATGCATCCAGAGCAAGCCAAGGGTCAGTATTAGTAGGGATATAGGGACAACTAAGTGATTTGGGAGGCCTGATAGTATTTCTGAATATGTGAGAATGTTTAGGCTGAAATGTAGATTTATTAAGCTGAGGGAAAAGCAGTTTTTAATTAACCTATTTATTGTTTTGTATTAAAATATATTGACTCAAATAATTGGCCAGGTGCCATCTATATAAATACAGGCTTGATGATGTCTGTAAAGTGCTGTGGAATTAATGGCGCTATATAAGCGACAACAATAAAAATAAATAAATAAGACATTGTTCAGTTCCCGATATTGAGCTGGAAGTTTGAGCTTTAAGCATATTCAATATGGCTTTTGTTGCTTATTGCTTTGTTTTGTGCTTTTGAATTATAAATCTTCTCATGAATCTTAGATTTATTAGAGACAGTAGTGGAATATAGTTCAATATTTTTTTTTATGAGACCTGGAAATGTCCCCATCTCTAGAGGGATAGCATGATTGTTGCAAGCCACTCTCAGAGGACCGCCATCCTGTTTTTTTTTAATGGAGAAAATGTACATTTTACCTTGTGGTAGGCTATGCTTTAGACTTCCAGGACAGAATATATAGCTCAGTCTTACCCACTTTATTTAAGGGATCCAATTCAAAAGGGGAGACACAATCCACATGTGATACGTCTGTATCGTTGCTATAGTCGGCTATTACGAATCTCATGTTTAAAAAAAAAAAAATTCCCATGTTAATTGGCTTTTATCTATTGTTTTTAGTGGGTCATATTCTTTAACGATACCGGCATAAATGACGGGTTCTGCCCTCTAATTCACAACCAATATCACTCCATTATGGATGTTACTTTGTGTCGGATTTACTGTGGATTTTCAACTGTAGTTGAGTCTGACGTTGGCTTTTGTTAGAAAGTCTATATACAGTATATGACATCTCTGCTCGCTTGTCTCCCTCCCAGATAAGGATTTATTTCTAGGCATTTAGCTGCCTTCCTTTTACATAATTGAAATCATTAACCTTCCCATTTAATGAAAAACACATCCCGAAGCATTAGTAGTGAGAACAAGCCCAGGAGACACTGAGAGGATGTGTGGAGTATGTATATGTATCTGATTATATAGATAGTGATACACGGTCATAAGAGCGGCACTGATAAGGTGCTGTCTGGTCGTATCTTTGGGCAAATCACAAGTGTGTCTCTGCTCTATGTGTTTGGGATGTCTTACGCCTCTGGCTACATGGCCAGCTCAATGTGGCACTTCATTTATACTGTAGGGACATTGGGCGATGACCATGTGAAGGCTTCTGTACCCGGCAGACGTGTCCTGCTGCCTATATTTAGCCACCAACGAACATGGGACCAGGCTGAAGATAATTCACACAGACAGAGCTCCAGCAGATAACAGTAGCCAAAGGGCGAGAGGAGGAGAACGAGGTACAGTAGATGAGGGGGTGGAGGGTGATTGACTAAGGAGGGCAAAAAAGCAGAGAATATGGGGAGAGAAAGCAGGAGGGGCGGAAATTAAGGGGTCAATGGGAAGAAGTGAGTTTGATGAGAAAAGAAATAAAAATAACACAGAAGATTGGGGGGCGGAGAGCCAGTCATTTCTAGGAGGACCATGCAGTACATGGCGAAGAGCTAGAGGTAGAGAATTAAATGCATTCAATAGGGCGCTTTGAAAGAAGATCAAAACTGAATAGAGAAAAGACTGGGTTATGCACTTGTAACTAAACACTTTATATAAGAAAAGCAAATGTCAAACGCGAGGAAACGTGGGCTATTAAAACAAACCAACTGGAAGAAATCTGAAAACAAAAGCAAAGAAGGGAAAATCATAGATGATGTATGTAAAAGCGAGGGCAGAAGCCGGAAAGATTTATTACTCCAAAGGATTATTAAGGCAAGAGAAGAATATTTTAATAGTGGTGTTGGGCAATCTCTCACTAATTCATATTCTCACACCTAGAAGAAGTTAGTTTATTTATTCTGCATCTTGTATTCATGGCTTTGTCTGAGGCAGTCTAATGTAGAGTTGATTATATCGTATATATGTTTCTCCTCGCTTTAGATATACAAAGCCCGTATTTGTAGAGGAAAACAAGAGGATATGTCGAAATCAGAAACAGAACAATGGACTGTACAGAGCAATTTCATTATCTTCTAAGACAGTCTTACAGGAATTGTTGCTTATACCAACAAAATTATTTGGAAGCTCCCAAAATAGTATCTGTATTCTGGAGGTTTTTGTTATTAAAGAGAAATGTGCTGAATTATAGGTTTCTACCACTTCTTTCTTGGTCGGCAGCACATCCCCTTGTGTTAGCTGTACGGCGACAAACTATTGTAGTAACGATCATTCATCCTGATACAGTTTGGACATGTGGTTGATTGGAGGGTAACAATCAGTGTAACGGGTCTGGGAGGCGGAACCTCTGAGCTACTATACAAGGGGGCGGTCCTTGTAAGGGAGCGGGTGGCGACCAGGGTAGACGGGCAGGCAGTCACAGCACGTGACTGGGACAGTCTCTGAATGAACGGACAGGAGGTCACGGCAAGTGACCGGGACAGTCTCTGGATGAACGGGCAGGAGGTCACGGCAAGTGACCGGGGCAGTCTCTGGATGAACGGGCAGGAGGTCACGGCAAGTGACCGGGGCAGTCTCTGGATGAACGGGCAGGAGGTCACGGCAAGTGACCGGGGCAGTCTCTGGATGAACGGGCAGGAGGTCACGGCAAGTGACCGGGGCAGTCTCTGGGTAAAGGATTGGTACGACCTGTGGCGGCAGATGATAGACGTGAGCTCCCAGGTGAGCAGGCGAGAGTCTCTGGATAATCGGGTGGTCACAGCATGTGACGGCGGAGCCTCCAGGAAGACCAACAGACAGGTAGCGGATGAGCGCTCCCAGGTGAGCGGGCAAGAGTCTCTGGAATAGCAGGTGGTCACAACACGTGACGGCGGAGCCTCCAGGTAGGCAAGCAGGCAGGTAGCGGAGGAGCGCTCCCAGGTGAGCGGGCAGGAGTCTCTGGAGGAGCGCTCCCAGGTGAGCGGGCAGGAGTCTCTGGAATAGCAGGTGGTCACAGCATGTGACGGCGGAGCCTCCAGGAAGGCTAGCAGGCAGGTAGCAGATGTGCGCTTCCAGGTGAGCGGCCAAGCTGGTCCATAGACAGACTGACAGGAGTAGGAAGGCAGACCGTTGGACCTCAGGCTAGCAGGCAGGTAGCAGGAATATCAGGCAGGAAACAGACAGCAAACTGGCAGGACTCTGGCAGGAATCAGGCAGGTAACTGGCAACGGGACCTGAGGGCTGAAGCAGAGTAGAACAGTGCAACAACATTGCTCGGGCACCTCCATTTTGGAGGAGGTGCCTTATATATGGTGAAGTCCTCCGGCCATTGGCCGGGGACTCCTTAGGACGGCGCGCGCGGCCCCTTTAAGAGGGAGGGAGCGCGCGCGCCCTAAGCACAGTGGCCGGGAAGGAGCGCGCGTTGCCAGCAGAGCGGGAGGAGGACGCCGGGCTCGGAGCAGAGAGGTGAGGGGAACAGCGTCCCTGCCTAGCAGAAGGCAGGGACGCCGACGCTACAGTACCCCCCCCTTTAGGCCCCCCCTTTTTTAGGCCAGACAGAAATTTAGCAAGGATGAGAGGGGCATGGATGTTCTCCCGGGGCTCCCACGTTCTCTCTTCAGGACCAAACCCCTTCCAATCTACTAGAAAAAAGGTCTTCCCTCTTACCCTTTTGGTGGCCAGAATGTTCTCTACCTCAAATTTGTTTTCAGCGGAAACCGGAGCAGGAGGCGTGCCTGTAGACTTGGAAAAAGAGTTAAGTACCACAGGTTTGAGGAGAGATACATGGAAGGAGTTAGGGATCCGCAAGTTGGCCGGGAGTTTCAATTTATAGGCCACCGGGTTGATCTGACTGATGACTTCCAGAGGACCGATGAACCGAGGCCCTAACTTATAGGAAGGAATCTTGAGCCGGACATACTTGGACGAGAGCCAGACCTTATCCCCTGGACGGAATTGAGGAGGATCCAGACGTTTTTTGTCAGCATGTCTTTTCATACGCTCGGATGACAGAAGGAGTGCGGACCGGGTACTGTCCCATGTGGAGGAAAATTTGTTAACAAGAGATTCCGCAGCCGGATTGTCCACCAAGGTGGAGACGGGAAACGGGATCCGAGGATGCTGACCGAAGACTACAAAAAATGGGGATTTGGAGGAAGATTCGCTCTCGTGATTGTTGTACGAGAATTCGGCCCATGGCAGGAGATCCACCCAGTCAGAATGGTGGGCATTAACGAAGTGCCGGAGGTAACTGGTCAGGATCTGATTGATCCGCTCCACTTGAGCATTAGACTGTGGGTGGTAAGCGGAGGAGAAGTCCAGGGTGACGTCTAGCAATTTACAAGTGGCTTTCCAGAAACGAGAAGTGAACTGTACCCCACGATCCGACACGATGTGACAGGGCAGGCCATGAAGACGGAAGATGTGGCGGATAAAGTCTTTAGCCAGCTCGGGTGCAGACGGGAGGCCTGGCAGGGGAATGAAGTGAGCCATCTTGGAAAAGCGGTCAGCGACCACCCAAATGACCGTACAACCGGCAGAGACGGGAAGATCAGTAATGAAGTCCATCGCTATATGCTGCCAGGGGGCAGCAGGTACTGGCAGAGGAAGAAGGCGACCGGCTGGCAGGTGTTTCGGAACTTTGTTGCGGGCACAGGACACACAGGCAGAAACAAAGTCTATTACATCCTTGCGCAGGTTAGGCCACCAGTAGTGCCAGGAAATAAGCTGGAGGGTCTTTTTCTGACCGGCGTGGCCAGCTAGTTTAGACGAATGACCCCAGTGTAGGATCTTCTCCCGATCAGGTACCGATACGAGCGTCTTACCGGGAGGGAGACGATTTAGACTCACGGGAGCCACCTGCATTACTCTGGCGGGATCGATGATATGTTTAGGTTCTTCCTCGAGATCAGATACCAGAAAGGATCGGGACAAGGCGTCTGCTTTGATGTTTTTGTCAGCCGGGCGAAAATGTAGAACAAAATCAAAGCGAGCAAAAAACAAGGACCACCGGGCTTGGCGTGGATTAAGTCTCTGGGCATGCTGGAGATAAGCCAAGTTCTTGTGGTCAGTGTAAATTATTACCGGATGAAGAGCCCCCTCGAGTAGGTAACGCCACTCCTCCAATGCCAGCTTGATGGCCAATAACTCTCGGTCTCCTATGGAATAATTGCGCTCAGAAGAGGAGAAGAGTTTGGAGAAGAAGCCGCAAGTTACCATCCTCCCGGAAGAAGATTTTTGAGTAAGTACAGCTCCGGCTCAAGAGGAGGAGGCGTCAACCTCCAGAAAGAACTGCTTGTTGCCGTCCGGACGATGCAGCACCGGGGCGGAAGAGAAGGCCTGTTTTAAGGAAAGAAAGGCCTCCTCTGCTTCGGGCGGCCACTCTTTGGGATTAGTACCCTTACGGGTGAGCGCGGAAATTGGGGCAGTCCGGGAAGAGAAGTGCGGTATGAAGAGACGGTAGTAGTTGGCGAAGCCCAGGAACCGCTGAATGGCCTTCAACCCCTCCGGTCGGGGCCATTTCTCGATGGCAGACAGTTTCTCTGGATCCATTCGTAGGCCGGTCTGAGAAATAATGTAGCCCAAAAACGGAAGCGAGGTCTGCTCAAAGAGGCACTTCTCATATTTAGCGAAGAGGTGGTTCTGCCTGAGCCTGAGCAGGACCTGACGAACG
Source organism: Phyllobates terribilis (assembly GCF_046119375.1). Classification (NCBI taxonomy): domain Eukaryota; kingdom Metazoa; phylum Chordata; class Amphibia; order Anura; family Dendrobatidae; genus Phyllobates; species Phyllobates terribilis. Next base: position 84,468,760 of record NW_027362768.1, on the reverse strand, counting down.
TCCCTCCGGTGAGTCTGGAGATCCGGAGAGAAGACCAAGATGTCGTCCAGGTACACCACAACGCAGGAGTAGAGAAGGTCCCGGAAGATGTCATTGACCAACTCTTGAAAGACGGCAGGAGCGTTACAGAGACCAAAGGGCATTACCAGATATTCATAGTGGCCGTCCCGGGTGTTGAATGCAGTCTTCCATTCATCCCCTTGACGGATACGGACCAGGTTGTACGCCCCACGGAGGTCCAGTTTGGTGAAGACTCTAGCCCCCCTCAGGCGATCAAATAATTCTGGAATGAGCGGAAGGGGGTACTTATTCTTCACCGTGATCTGGTTAAGGCCTCTATAGTCTATACAGGGACGGAGAGAGCCGTCCTTCTTTTTTACGAAGAAGAAGCCTGCTCCCGCCGGGGAGGTAGATTTCCGGATGAATCCCCTGGCCAAATTCTCCTCAATATATTCGGACATCGACCGGGTCTCAGCTGCGGACAATGGGTAAATACGCCCACGGGGAGGAGTAGTACCGGGTAACAGGTCGATAGGACAGTCGTATGGTCTATGAGGGGGTAATGTCTCTGCCTCCTTTTTATTAAAGACATCAGCAAATGACCAATAGGGAATCGGAAGTCCAGGTAGATTAGTTGGGGTAGGAGAAGGACGGACGGGATGAACAGGAACCAAACAAGTCTTATGACAGTCCTGTCCCCAGCGAAGGACTTCTCCGGTCTGCCAGTCAAGAACGGGTGCATGTTTCTGGAGCCAAGGTAGGCCTAGTAAGAGGGCGTGAGAGAGTCCAGGCAGAACATGAAAGGAGATACTCTCAGAATGCAGCATTCCCACCTGCAGAGTTACGGATTCGGTGATGAGTTGGATGGGACGTGGTAAGAGGCCTCCATCCACAGCAGCGACAGATAATGGTACAGCCAGAGGTTTGGTGGGAATGCGGTATTTTTCTACCAGGGACTGTGAGATAAGATTCCCGGCCGCTCCAGAGTCAAGTTGGGCTAGTTCGAAATAACGATTCTCCCCGCAGATAATAGAGACTGACAGTAGCAGAGATGGAGAGGATTTATTCTTGTCTAGGTTGACCTCTCTGAGCGAACCTAGACACAGGCGTTTCCCGACCTCTCCGGGCAGGTACGGATCCGGTGCTCCTTACTGCCACAGTAGAAGCAGCTCCCTTCGGCACGGCGTAAGTCCTGACGGGTTTTGACCATCTTGGTCTGGTCGACCTGCATAGGCTCAGGAGAGTGTACCTGGGGAGAGACGGATTACTGAAAAGTAGGAGCTAGACGTGGAAACCTCCTCTCATGGGTGACCTCTTTGGCACGCTCCTGGAAACGTAGGTCAATCCGGGTGGCAAGAGTTATTAGGTCATCGAGAGTGGTAGGAATGTCCCGACCGGCAAGTTCATCTTTAATACGGCCGGACAGACCCTCCCAGAAGACGGATACCAGAGCGTCGTTATCCCAGGCCAGCTCCGAGGCAAGGGTACGGAACCGTATGGCATATTGGCCCACGGTGAGACTTCCCTGACGGAGGCGTAGCAGAGATAATGCGGATGAGGTCTTCCGTCCGGGTTCGTCGAAGACTTTCCGGAAAGCCATGAGAAAGGCAGGCAAGTCGGACACCAGGGGGTCTCCTCTCTCCCATAGAGGATTTAGCCAGGCCAGGGCCTCCCCAGTGAGATGGGACATGATGAAGGCAATTTTGGCCCGGTCAGAGTTAAACTGGTGGGACAGGAGTTCAGAGTGCAGGGTGCACTGATTTATGAAGCCCCGAGCCTGGGCGGAGTCGCCTCCGAAGCGAGGAGGTGCAGAAAGCCGGGGTCCGGGGTAGGATACCATGGTATTGGTGGGCAGCGGGGCTGCCGGGTTGCGAGTCATGGCACTGGCGGTGGTTGCTGGTGGAGCAGTCAGAGTGTCCAGGCGAGAATTGACATTCCGCAGGTGACCCAGGATGGACTCCTGTTGGGACCTCTGACGGGACAGTTCATGACAGAGGTCCGAGAGCGAGGGAGCTTGGGTGCCACCGGGTTCCATGGCCCGAGCAAACTGTAATGGGTCTGGGAGGCGGAACCTCTGAGCTACTATACAAGGGGGCGGTCCTTGTAAGGGAGCGGGTGGCGACCAGGGTAGACGGGCAGGCAGTCACAGCAGGTGACTGGGACAGTCTCTGAATGAACGGACAGGAGGTCACGGCAAGTGACCGGGACAGTCTCTGGATGAACGGGCAGGAGGTCACGGCAAGTGACCGGGGCAGTCTCTGGATGAACGCGCAGGAGGTCACGGCAAGTGACCGGGGCAGTCTCTGGATGAACGGGCAGGAGGTCACGGCAAGTGACCGGGGCAGTCTCTGGATGAACGGGCAGGAGGTCACGGCAAGTGACCGGGGCAGTCTCTGGGTAAAGGATTGGTACGACCTGTGGCGGCAGATGATAGACGTGAGCTCCCAGGTGAGCAGGCGAGAGTCTCTGGATAATCGGGTGGTCACAGCATGTGACGGCGGAGCCTCCAGGAAGACCAACAGACAGGTAGCGGATGAGCGCTCCCAGGTGAGCGGGCAAGAGTCTCTGGAATAGCAGGTGGTCACAGCACGTGACGGCGGAGCCTCCAGGTAGGCAAGCAGGCAGGTAGCGGAGGAGCGCTCCCAGGTGAGCGGGCAGGAGTTTCTGGAATAGCAGGTGGTCACAGCACGTGACGGCGGAGCCTCCAGGAAGGCTAGCAGGCAGGTAGCAGATGTGCGCTCCCAGGTGAGCGGGCAGGAGTCTCTGGAATAGCAGGTGGTCACAGCACGTGACGGCGGAGCCTCCAGGAAGGCTAGCAGGCAGGTAGCAGATGTGCGCTTCCAGGTGAGCGGCCAAGCTGGTCCATAGACAGACTGACAGGAGTAGGAAGGCAGACCGTCGGACCTCAGGCTAGCAGGCAGGTAGCAGGAATATCAGGCAGGAAACAGACAGCAAACTGGCAGGACTCTGGCAGGAATCAGGCAGGTAACTGGCAACGGGACCTGAGGGCTGAAGCAGAGTAGAACAGTGCAACAACATTGCTCGGGCACCTCCATTTTGGAGGAGGTGCCTTATATATGGTGAAGTCCTCCGGCCATTGGCCGGGGACTCCTTAGGACGGCGCGCGCGGCCCCTTTAAGAGGGAGGGAGCGCGCGCGCGCCCTAAGCACAGTGGCCGGGAAGGAGCGCGCGTTGCCAGCAGAGCGGGAGGAGGACGCCGGGCTCGGAGCAGAGAGGTGAGGGGAACAGCGACCCTGCCTAGCAGAGGGCAGGGACGCCGACGCTACAATCAGCATGCAATATCAACGATCTGTGCTCGATACAGCAGATCATCTGCCCATAAAGGCTGCACTCACGCTTTGTGGTCACGTTGTAGTTTTTGAGGCAGAACTGCAAAAACTGCAATGTGTATATGCAGCCTAAATCTTGGTTTACACACAGATTTCTGACCATTCAGTCCTATCTTACAGATGATGAATTTGGTCTGAGTTGGCCATTTACACTCATAAATACGTTTTAGGGTAGAACCAATTTTCATCTTCCACATCTGTTAGGATTATCCTGAAATTCCACCACTGTTTTTAGGTTTTGGATTTATAGTGTACATTGTGTGATTAAAATGACCTGATCATGGCAATAACAAATTTATTTATATTGAATTGTTTGTATTTTGCTGCTTTTAAAAATATAGAACATTGTAAGAAAATAATCTTTTTTTCTTGCCATTTTCTAAGACCATAATTCACGAAGCAAAAACATAGCTTGATTTATTGTGTGGTCAGCTGACTATAGTTTGAATGAGTAAAGTTTGGATTTTTTTTCTCATTTTCTGGGGAGTTGAGATGACTGAAAATCTGCAGTTCAGGGCTTTCAATTTTATTTTCCTTAATGTCATTTTCCTTCTCCAGATATCACCTACAATGGCTTTCAACAATCTTGAAAGGGTTCCCAGAGGTGCTGAACGCTTGTTGGCTGCTTTGCTTTTCATTCTGCTGTACAATTCATCCGAAATCTTCTCAATTCTGTTGAGGTCAGCTAATTATGAAGGCCATGGCATTTGATGCAGTGCTCCATCCCTCTCCTTCTTGGTCACAGTCTGGAGATGTGTTTTGGGTCATTGTCCAGGTGCAACACAAATAATGATCCCACTAAGTGCAAATAAGATGCGATGGCATTTGGTTGCAGAATACTGTGGTAGCCATGCTGGGTAAGTGCGTCTTGAATTTGGAATAAATCACCAACAGTGTCACCAACAAAGCACCCTCACACCTGTATACAATTCTTGGTCTTTCTTTCTTTGGACGGTATTGATGAAAGGCTCATCATAGCAAATTATGGTTTTCATGACTGCATTTAAGGACACCTTCAAGGTTCAAGCAATTCTACATTGAGTGACCTTCATGTCTTAAAGTAATAATGGATAGTTGTTTCTCTTAGTTAAAGTGGTTATTGTCAAATTCTGGCTTAGAACAGTTGTGGAATAAGGTTCATCACTGTATGGAGCTGTGTACCAACACTGCCTCTGCAAAACACACCTGATGGTAGCAAACACTTCTGAAGGACGGAGATTCCACAAATGAATTTCTGACGAGGCATACCTGGTTATCGGATGCCATTCTAGTTGACTACCTATATACATGAAGATATGTAACTGTAAAAACGCCATAAAGACCCATTTACACTGGCAAATAATCTGTCCTTAATGAGCCCCGATTAATAATATAGCAAGTGGATGGACACTCAGTTAGTTATGTTTACATACTGCGATTATCAGGGGTAATTTGTGCTATCGTTAGTACTGATCTCTTCTCATTATTGTCCATATCACATGAGGGGAAGTTCTGCCCACAAACTTTGATTTCTAAGGCCTCCATACACATTAGAGTAAAGTTGGTTCAACTTGCCAATTTCACCGGGACTGGCCAACCATCTAATGTCTGTGGAGACCTTTAGGTTGGTCATCTAGAAGTAATGATTTCATACACACAAGACTACTTGACATGATTTGGACCAATTAGATTGGTTATCATCACCAGTGGTCAGGAGATAGTTTCCACTCTTCTGCTCCCCCTGGAGATTGCTATTCCATATGATGTTGACATAATGAGTTCATCATTTCCCGTCATCATCCACATGCAGAATGACTATACACGTTCACAGATAATGTTGATGCTCTACAGTTGCCAAGTACCGAGCTCCATCACATTAGTCCTCTCTTCAACTTTCAACCTGTGTGCCTTTTTCCTCCTCCCCTTCCTTACATTTCCTGTTTTATCTCTTAATCTCTGCTCTCTTTTCAGATAGGTACTCAACTCATCAGTTGTTCTGACACCTCGGCGCTCACCGCCCCCCTTCCTCTCTACTCTTTCTTCTTCCCCTATCTTGGTATGTTTGGTGAATCTGTCTCAGTACAATTATGCATTCAGAAGGCTGTTGATTCTGTGGGTGCAGATTGTCGGGTATTTGCATATAATAGCAGCAATTTATCGCTTGGCAGCAGAGAGTGGCTTTTAGATGAGGGCAGCTGTTTTATCTGTTTAATACTGACAAACAAATGGCTCCATGTCTGCGAGATGCGAGAGACCTTAACTATCTGCTTGCCAGGCTGAGTACGCTGCTGTCTTCATGCCTTAGTAAAACATGGTACATTATGACATTGGACCTACTCCGCTCGGGAGACAGATCAGGAAGACACACATGAGCATTGTGAATATGTAAGTGGAGTGTAAATGTATCAATACATCAAAAAACTGCAAATTAATTACCATGAATGCAGTAGAAGGAGATCTACGGGATAATTACTGACCCAGGATTCCATTAATTGATTCATTATTAATTAGTGTGTCTCCTGTATTATGTAATAAAAATTGTATTACTAAAAAAAAAGGACACTCATTGATGCAAGTCATACATGGATTAAATAAAAAAAAATACCATGCAAGGAATATTTTTATGATGTGATCTAATAATAAATCCAATCGTGTGCTGCTTGTCCTAAATCCACTGCATGTGAAACCTGTATGGACTTTGCCTAACAGGGCTCGTTTTTGACAGGGTGTGCAATTTGCAAAAATCTTGACAGTGGTCTACATCTCTCATAGTGCAGATATTCACATGTTAAAGCATCACCTACCGGTATGTAGTCAGCTCTATTTTTTTTTTTGTAATGCAAATAGTCGTCGTAGGATAATATGGCTTCTTTCATGAGTTTCCTATTGGATCCCCTGCCAAACAAGTATTGATGATTTCCAAAAAAAATCAGCCCTGGATTACCAAAACTGAGACGCTCTCCACTCTGTCTAATAGATGGGAATTCAGAGCAGATGACTTCCCTCAGTTACATTTATATGTCCTAGAAGGATACGTTAGACAATCGCTTTAAAAAACAGCAATTAAAAGAATGTTCTATTTGGGCAGCCCAGTTGTTCATGTATAGGAGCTCTGTGACTGACACTATGTGGCACTTCTGTCTCTACAACTATATGGGGGTTTTTTAATCTGCACTTTATAAGTAAACTGTGAATGGCACTGAATGAATTCTCTTTGCACTCAGTGGGTATATGTATTTGCTTGCTATGACAGCATTATGGGCATGGCTCTTATTGGTGCAATGATTGGTATTGGTATGGGGACTTTTATAATTCCTCTTGAAATACATGTTTTGCATGTGACCTGGCTACTTAGTGAGTACCTGGAAAATTTGGGTTGAATTGCTCAATATTTGAATCAGACACTGAATTGAATTCAATCAGAGCATAATTACTATGAGTCAACATACTTGATGGTTTCAGCAGTCTTCTAAAAAGCAAAAGCTTGGTTTGAACTGAGGTAGACAAAAGGTATAAAAAATGCTGGGCTTACACTTGTGACAATGCATGGATACTTGTAACAGCCTGCTGGCAATCTCTTCAGCAGCTCCTCCTGCTATTTCATATATTCTCTGGGTGACTCCTTGTGTCACTCAACAGATAATTATGGTGCCTGACATAAGCCCCAATCTCGGTGGTTATGCCCTAATATAGATTGTTTGTCAATTTGTGCACTATTGTGCCCTACTCTCACAGTTTATACTTTATTATTCCTCACATTTAGGCACCAGTTTCCCAGCTATCTCTGGTGTGACAAACCTTCACACACCAGAATCAGCTTTCAGACCCCCAGAAGATTAGCTCTGTTGCTAGCTTGATGTAATCATTGGACAGAGCTGCATTGCACAACTCTGCTCAATATGTAGCGGGTGCTGCTGAGAGTTGTAGATCCTGTTTGCTTGAATAAGTGCTGATGTGCAGTTTTTAGCAGAAACCGCTACACATTGATCAGAGGACAGGTCATCAATGCCATATGATTGGAAACCCCTTTAATCAGTAAGATTACCGGATGAACAGTTGATCAGGTAACTCGTGAGTATAGGGAAACAGGACAAGATTGTAAAAAAACATGATGTGTGGCTGTACAGTTGAGGCATAGAATGAGTTGGCTGATAATAAGGTATAGCTCCCAACCGTCCTGAATTCATCGGGACTGTCCCAATTTGATGGCTTTGTCCAGACTTCTAATACTCATCTCTCTCTAATGTCATCATCCAATGTCATCTTCTTTTTTGTGAATCTGCTCTGTACTCGAACCCACAGCCTTCAACATTACAGGCAGCAGCTAAAGCAATTGAGCCACAGGCTCTGGTCATGTCACTTAAAGAATTTTGTGTACTTGATCTGTATTGCAAGTTCTAATCCCACAAGCAGATTATACTAATGCATTCTCCACAGCAGTGTATTTCTATGTCGCTGTATTCTAGAGGGAGAATAAAAGATATATATATTTTCCTATAAAGTTACTAAAAACTAATAAAAAACAATTACAATAATGTTATTTTTAATGTAATTTTTTAAAAAATGAATAAACGTCACAAATCAGCAAATAACAGGGTGTCCCTGTAATCGTAATGACCCGCACAAGACAGTGATCAGATCATTTACAGGGATTGGTAAATGCCGTACAAATGGCATAATTGATATTTTTTCTCTATTAAATTTATAAAAAATGTAATAAAAATGTACCGCTGAGGCCGTTGTTCACATGTAGTGCTTTTTTTCTACTGCTTTTTTTCTGCAGGTGGCACCACATGACACAATAACAATCTTCTCTGACTGCTGTTTTTTTATGCGTTTTCTACCTAATTTGATGTGTTTTTGGTGATGTGAAGCCGCATTTTAACATTTTTTTGATAATACAGAGAAGCTTTGACTGCACTTAAAAATGCAATAGCGTTTTTTTTCAAGCTCCACATAAAAGTCTACAGAGAAAAAAAGCACCAAAACCGCAGAGTACAGCAGCGCCTTTAGACGCACCAAGGGCAGAGATTTCATGAAATCACATCCACTTTGCTTGGACATTTAGACCGTGTTCACATGTAGCATAAATGCTGTGTATTTTCTGCGCTTTTTTTTGCACAGAAATTCTCCTGTGTTTAAATGTCCGAGCAAAGTGGATGTGATTTTCTGAAAACTGCGCCCCCTGTGTGTCTAAACTACACTGCTGAACTGTACGGTTTTGGTGCTTTTTTTGTCTCTAGAGGCTGTTATGTGAAGCCTGAGAAAACGCAAGAAAAAAACGGCAGTTACTTTTTTTAAGTTCAAATGTAAAGTAGGTGACCGGATGCAACACACAGACATGAGGTGGGAACAGCCAATGAACTATTTATTTTCCCTGATATGGCGGCAAATTGCGGTAATTATGACTAGTGTTGAGCTGTTATCTGCATGACAACGTGGCAAATCAGGGATGTTCATGGGCGAAGCCGATTTTTTGTCACGAACAAGCCGGAACCCTGAACACGAACCCGGATTTGAAATGCCGAACAAATTCGCTCAACACTAATTATGACAACAGTTAAACGCTGTGAAACAGATCAAACACAAGTGGATTAAACAATACAGATTTTGTAGTGATTCCTAAAATACACTTTAAACAGTATGGGAGTCTCTGACTGCTTATTCTCATAACTCTCTAACAGGGGTTGCACACCCGTTCACATGGGAGCTAATGTGCTGGCTCATCCTCTGGTAATGGCCCTAGTGAGGGTCAATGGTTCTTCCCCCTAGGCCACAAGTCCTCGTGGCAAAGTCTACCATTTGGCCTCCTTTGCTTCAACCGACCCCCACCCTGTCTGCTATCCTAGCCCAGGTCCACCCCTTTACCGCATGTCAGTGCTGGAAGCAACGGCCTTGCTCACTCGCGTGTTCCATTCACCACCACGCAGACATCCTCTCCCGGGTGGGGTCTCCTCACAGATCTTCGGTGCTTGACTGATGGTGGGTGTCTCCTCAGTCTGAAGGGATGAGGGCTGGGCTCTGACTCTTGAAAAAAGCCTTGGACAGGCTGAAACGTCTTTTTGTGAGTTGTGGAATGAACGAACTAATCATCAACACGTGAATGCCGGGATTTGCTTTTCCTACGGGCTCTGATTCTTGACTGGCGTCGTCTGGGTGCTGGATCTTGACAGGCGCAGGTCTGAAATTCGGGTCTTGACCGGCACAGGTCTGGGATTCGGGCCTTGACCAGCATAGTCTGTACTCAGATACAGGTCTGGTGTTATTTGGGTCCTGTTTCCAAGCATGCTGCAGCACGCTGGCACACACTTCTTACTGCAGCCTGTATCCTTGGCTCAAGCGTCTTCCTCAGTGCACAGCTGCACCGCTTCCTTTCTTGGCGCCAAACCTGCGTCTTGTTTGGCGCGCAGACCTTTTATTTCCAGGAACTGCGTCATCAATGTCGCCTGACTCGGTGCTTCATCAAAACTCGCCCTCCTTGAAACTCTTCCTCTTCCGGCTGGTTCCGCATGGTGACGTTTGGACGATAGGTGGCAGTCTTCTCTCACTAATGACGCACAGCGCAAGGGATTTCAATTATTATTGTCACATCCTCTTACACACAATCAAAGATTTTCTGTATAATAAAAAGCATTTCCCAGAGGAGCATTGAGGCTTGAAAAGTCTCCTCACCTTGACGTGGTTACCATGTCGCTCTCCACAAGGAGAAACGTTACTTCTTAGATACCGGTCTGACACCTCTCACCCAGCCGAACTCACACTTTGCACTGACGAGGAGCAGTACCACGAAACACAATGTCTGCCAATTGAGATTCTGGTCTTGGCTTTTATCCTAAGTCATGTGACAAGGCTCGATAAGGGGTCAATAATGACACTTCCCCCAGTTCTCTACCAAATGTTCTTTACTAGATTGTGACCTGTAACTGTCATACAGGTTGTAGACCCAGATCTACAGTTAGTGTATTTTTGGGACAGATCCACTAGTTGTGATAAATTTGACCTCTACTGAAACTTTTCTAGAGACTTTGCGATATTAGTAAGGTTTGTCCAAATGTTGGATACATTTCCCATAGAGCAGATGATTTGTCACAGCGTTCACAGCATCACTGCAACTGTGTCATAATGGGTGCAGCGGGGTTAACAGGTGTATATTAGGAATTTGTTCTCTAATATAAAATTGTAGGTTTGTACAGGGTGAAATTTCACTACAAACTTGTTTCCTTTATGTTGCTAATAAATCAATTTACATCTGAAACAAAATATTTACTTTTATAATTCTACAAGTTGCAACCATAAGATAGATATATCTGTCCCGTGAGCAGAGAAGGTTTTTATATGTGAATGGTAATGTCTGTGTAGCAGGAATGCAGTGTAATTACCTGAGTGTAAAGCCTGCGGGTGTGTTTTTACATGATAACACCCGACTAGCACATTATCATTAACACAGGATGCACATTATGCGTTATTAATAAGTGTGTGAATAGAGCAGCAGAAGGAGCTGTATGAATCCGGGGAGTAGGAGGTGCAGAACTCCGGGGTCAGCTCTAACCGCAATTAATATATTCATTCTGCAAATTTATTTCCTGCACACAGGGAACGAGCGGAGACAAAGAGAGAATCATCCGTGTCTATTATACATAATGATTGCTATATCTCTACCTGGAGTCTTTGTATAATAAGTAATCCCTGGAAGAGGAGACAGAATGTTTATATCTGGTGTAGCTTCTCTACTGATATTGGGGGGATTACATGGTCAAATATTTGATAAAGTGCCTACTAAGGTTTATGGGCACCGTAGACGGGATCTACACCTAAGTTGTCACCCTTTCCAGCCAAATAAGGGCTCATGTAATATTTGACCCCCATTTATGCAAATAGGTGCCATGAAGTAATAAACTGGCTGGCATATTGGCTGCTTGTTGGGGGTATCAGGTCCACACGATCAACTTTTGCCAGCGAGGCTAGTGTGGCAATCCTCTAATGGATGCGGAACAGGCAGATGCTATGGGACCGGTGTCATAGCTATCGTAGTCCTAAAGGCCTGCTCTGACCTCAGTGTCCACACTAAGTTAAATTGTTTCTATGTCCCTTCACCAGCAATAACCCCTTGATGAGAGGATGTAGTGACTTGTGAACAGACGTTTACAGTTACTTCTTCCTGAATGGGGGCAGCAGACACAAATATGGGGGCACGACACACAATGCATATGGGGAAGTAGGAACACAATAAGCAGGCAACAAGCACAGTCACGAGGACACAGACAGCACATTAGTTTGAGGGTCCAACAGGCACAATACAAGGGGCACAATTCAAGATACTATGGCATGTACAGTACAAGGGGGTAGCCATACCTCCCAACTTTCGAAGAACAGAAAGAGGGACAAATAATGCTACGCGTACCGCAGCAAATTTTGGCCATGCCCCTGGCCACACCCCAATCCACCGCCATTTCCCATTATCTTTTCCCCCCGCAGGAAGATTTGTCAGAGGAGCGCTGGTAGTGAGGAGAATTCAGCAGACGCCCGAGACTGCAGGGCGCAGACCCAAATCCAGGACTGTCCGCTGTATCCAGGACGGTTGGGACTAGAGATGAGCGGATGGATTCCTGGGTCTCTGGTCCAGCGTCCAGCTCAGTGCTACCTGGTGGCTGGATGGGAGGCCATGAATCTCTTATCTTCTGGGGCAGCGCAATGTCATCTGTGCGTCCTGCAGATGTCCGCACCAAACTACACAAGAACAATTTTCTTCCCCTTATTTGATGCGTTTTGGTGCTGATGTGAAGCCGCGTTTTTAAGATGCTTTCTATAGGACAAAAAAGCTTTGATTTTGCACTTAATGAAGTATCTGTGTTTTTTTAGGCTCCACATAGAAGCGTCTGAAGAACGAGATGAGCGAGCGTGTATTGTTAACCCTTTTGGCAAGCACGCTCGGCATTTATGTTAGTGCCGCCACACACATGCAGCCGCTGCGGCTCAAACGTAGATGCCGAGCACGCCGAAAATACTCTGCAAGCACCCGAGCGTGCTCGCTGAAAGGGTTGACAATACACGCTCGCTCATCACTACTCTGCGGTTTTGGAGCATTTTTCTCTATAGACTTCTTCTGAAAAAAACGAATGAAAAAAAAAACTGTTGCATTTTTAAGTGCAGAATCAAAGCTTTTCTGTATTAAAAAGTGTTAAAAACTCTGCTTCACATCTTCCCCAAAATCACATCAAATAAGTGCATAAAAGAAACGCAGCAAACACACAATAGTCAGAGAAGATTGTTATTGTGCCGTGTGGTGCGAACACCTGCAGAAAAAAAGCAGAAAAAAGAACGCGGCATTAACGCTACGTGTGAACATGGCCTCAGCATTACAGTTTTATTACATTTTTTATGGGTTTATTCTAGAAAAAATATCAATTGTGCCATTTTTTTTACGCCATTTACCGATCCCCATGAATAATCTGATCGCTGTGTTCTGCGGGTCGTTACAATTACAGGGATACCAAATATGTTCATGTTATGTGCTAATTTGTGATGATTATTTTTTACAAAACTCATTAAAAAATTACTACATTTATTTCATTATCAAGTGTTTTTCTTTATTATTTTTTAGCAATTTTATAGAATGAAAAAAATCTCTTATTCTGCTGTGTACAATGTATGCATAAAAATATATTCATTGTACACGGCAGTGTATTTCTATCAGTTTATTCAGATTCTGCAGTATAGGTCAAGTAGACAATTCTAGCAATGATATCACTAGAGCTGGTAGCTCTGCAGGTTAAGTGTCTGTGTCAGTAATGTTTTGATGTTGTGGGTTCAAGACCAGGGACTCAGAAAAAAAACACATTTTTGTAATTGCTTATAAATTTACTACTTTTATTTGTAGGACCAAAATAATTATTTTCTTCTGCTCAGTGTACAGGCACCATAATAATACATTGCTATACACAATGTATTTCTATGGACTTGTATGAGTTGTTGCTTGATGCATTGACTGCATTGTAGAGTCAAGTTAACTAAATCCTCCTATGTTTGCCATTGGGAGCTGTAGCTCAAAGGTTAGAGCTTCAGCCTCTGGATACTGAGTTCCTGAGTTTGAGTCCAGAGCAGGTGCAGTGAGCAGCCCCACCCCACCATCAAATCACTGAGGGGGTGAACAGCTGAGCTGTGACAGGGCAGTCCCTGCAGAATACAGGGAGGGTTGGGAGTAGTGTTGAGCAATACCTTCTGATATCGAGGAAATATCAGATCGGACCAATACCCAAAAAATATCGCTGATTCAGAAACCAATGCAAGTCAATGGGACACAAATATTGGAATGAAAATAAACCCTTTCTTTCCTTGTAGGTTAATTCTACATGAAGGAAAACAACTAAGAATAATGTAAAATGTATTGGGGGAGACAATAAAGGCAGAGGTTTAGCCCAATCAAATGGAATAGCAGGAATTAATATTTTTTTTAAGACGTTCTGAGTTACGAAAATATTGACTATGTTAAGATTTTTTATATTTTGTCAGATATTTATGTTTCACTACTTCCATGCTCTTCACCTTCTTTTTTACTTCTCCCACACTTTCTCCATCATCCTCAGCATCAGCATCTTTTTCATCAACTTCTTCTTCACTTTCTTCATCTTCTTCTTCTTCTTCACCTTCTTCATATTATTCTTTTTTTTTACATTCTTCATATTCTTCTTATTCAACTATTATTCTTCTTCATATTCTACTTCTTCATCTTCTTCTTCTTCATCATATTCTTATTTGTGACAGGCATTCCTGTAGTTGTTATCTATAAAAGTTTGAACATTACACCTTTCATTCTGCCCGTCACAAAAGATTTACAACAGGATTTGTCCGCGTTCAGTTTGGCCTGCAGCAGCAGGTCTTTTCCAGGGGCACCACGAGGAGGAACGGACTCACCCCCATACACTGCTTAGTCTTCTTCTGCTTATAATTTAGATAATATCTTTTGCTCTGATTTTTAGTCTTATGCTTAATGTTCTTCCGCTTTTTGTTCTGCAGCTTCTTGTTCTTCTGCTTCTTGGTTTTCTGTCTCTTGTTCTTCTGTATCTTGGTGGTTGTCTTCTCGTTCTTTGTCCTCTTGGTCATCTTCTTCAGGATCATCTTCTTGGTCTTCTTCGGGGTGGTCTTCAGGGTCTTCGTCTTCAGGGTCGTCGTCTTCGGGGTCCTCGTCTTCTTCGGAGTGGTCTTCAGGGCCCTCATCTTCAGGGTCGTCTTCGGGGTCCTCGTCTTCTTGGGGTGGTCTTCAGGGTCGTCGTCTTCGGGGTCCTCGTCTTCTTCGGGGTGGTCTTCAGGGTCCTCGTCTTCAGGGTCGTCTTCGGGGTCCTCGTCTTCTTGGGGTGGTCTTCAGGGTCGTCGTCTTCGGGGTCCTCATCTTCTTCAGGGTGGTCTTTAGGGTCCTCGTCTTCAGGGTCCTCGTCTTCGGGGTCGTCTTCGGGGTCCTCGTCTTCTTCGGGGTGGTCTTCAGGGTCCTTGTCTTCAGGGTCGTCGTCAGCGAGATCCAGAGTGTTTACCAAGAACCATTTTAAAAAGCTTGAACTTGGAAATGTAGCAGAAGGTACAACAAGGCTGAGGAACTGCCGAGAACCAGCTGACGGTACTGGAACCCGGATGGGTAGCAGAAGGTACAAGAGCCAATGGAACTACCGAGGACCAGCTGACGGTACTGGAACCCGGTTACTAAGCAGGAGGTACCTGTGCCAGAAAGCACTACCAAGGACCAGCAGACGTTGGTGGAACTTGGATACCGAGAAGGAGGCACCTAAGCCAAAGGCACTGCCGAGAACCAGCTGACGGTACTGGAACCCGGATGGGTAGCAGAAGGTACAAGAGCCAATGGAACTACCGAGGACCAGCTGACGGTACTGGAACCCGGTCACTAAGCTGGAGGTACCCGTGCCAGAAAGCACTACCAAGGACCAGCAGACGTTGGTGGAACTTGGATACCGAGAAGGAGGCACCTAAGCCAAAGGCACTGCCGAGAACCAGCTGATGGTACTGGAACCCGAATGGGTAGCAGAAGGTACAAGAGCCAATGGAACTACCGAGGACCAGCTGACGGTACTGGAACCCGGTTACTAAGCAGGAGGTACCTGTGCCAGAAAGCACTACCAAGGACCAGCAGACGTTGGTGGAACTTGGATACCGAGAAGGAGGCACCTAAGCCAAAGGCACTGCCGAGAACCAGCTGATGGTACTGGAACCCGAATGGGTAGCAGAAGGTACAAGAGCCAATGGAACTACCGAGGACCAGCTGACGGTACTGGAACCCGGTTACTAAGCAGGAGGTACCTGTGCCAGAAAGCACTACCAAGGACCAGCAGACGTTGGTGGAACTTGGATACCGAGAAGGAGGCACCTAAGCCAAAGGCACTGCCGAGAACCAGCTGACGGTACTGGAACCCGGATGGGTAGCAGAAGGTACAAGAGCCAATGGAACTACCGAGGACCAGCTGACGGTACTGGAACTCGGTTACTAAGCAGGAGGTACCTGTGCCAGAAAGCACTACCAAGGACCAGCAGACGTTGGTGAAACTTGGATACCGAGAAGGAGGCACCTAAGCCAAAGGCACTGCCGAGAGCCAGCTGATGGTACTGGAACCCGGATGGGTAGCAGAAGGTACAAGAGCCAATGGAACTACCGAGGACCAGCTGACGGTACTGGAACTCGGTTACTAAGCAGGAGGTACCTGTGAAAGAAAGCACTACCAAGGACCAGCAGACATTGGTGGAACTTGGATACCGAGAATGAGGCACCTAAGCCAAAGGCACTGCCGAGAACCAGCTGACGGTACTGGAACTCGGATGGGTAGCAGAAGGTACCTATGAAAAAAAAAGTTTCAAGGCCGCGAGCCGGCCACAGTTACCGAAACCCACAGTCCTACAGGGGGTGCTTGTCCTATTGGCACTATAGAACCAGCCTTCATTGCCAGATCCCACAGCCCACATAAGAGTCACCTAAACTGCAGGCACCATAGAGTTGGCTAACCCGACCACAACACGACAGGACAACGTATTGGAGGCAAAGTGACGTTGACACTACCTGGAAACAGCTGGCATGCTGAAACCAGGCTGGACAGGAGGGAGTACCCGTGCCAAAGACACTGCCGGGAAACAGCTGACGGTACTGGAACCCGGATGGGTAGCAGAAGGTACCCATGAAAAAAAAAGTTGCAAGGCCGCAAGCAGGCCGCAGTTACCGAAACCCACAGTCCTACAGGGGGTGCTTGTCCTATTGGCACTATGGAACCAGCCTTCATTGCCAGATCCCGCAGCCCACATAGGAGTCACCTAAACTGCAGGCACCATAGAGTCGGCTAACCCGACCACAACACGACAGGACAACGTATTGGAGGCAAAGTGACGTTGACACTACCCGGAAACAGCTGGCGTCCTGGAACCAGGCTGGGCAGGAGGGAGTACCTGTGCCAAAGA
Organism: Phyllobates terribilis; assembly: GCF_046119375.1. Classification (NCBI taxonomy): domain Eukaryota; kingdom Metazoa; phylum Chordata; class Amphibia; order Anura; family Dendrobatidae; genus Phyllobates; species Phyllobates terribilis. Next base: position 84,451,985 of record NW_027362768.1, on the reverse strand, counting down.
CACTGCCGAGAACCAGCTGACGGTACTGGAACCCGGATGGGTAGCAGAAGGTACAAGAGCCAATGGAACTACCGAGGACCAGCTGACGGTACTGGAACCCGGTTACTAAGCAGGAGGTACCTGTGCCAGAAAGCACTACCAAGGACCAGCAGACGTTGGTGGAACTCGGATACCGAGAAGGAGGCACCTAAGCCAAAGGCACTGCCGAGGATCAGCTGATGTTACTGAACCCCATTAACACTGGACTAAGTGTTAACTGTGCAGACAGCACTTCTGAGCAGCAACTGGCGGTGTTGGAGCTCAGGGTAAATACTGAAAAAAGAGTGGAGCCAGAGGTGTAATTGGAGCAAGTTTTAAATCTGTAGTACAGTGGATGTGGACAGAGCAGGAGAATTTGCCGGACACACAGCAGGGGATCAGCTGACGTTACTGAACCCCAATAACACGGCAGCAAGTGTTGACTGTGCAGATGGCACTTCTGAGCAGCAACTAGCGGTGTTGGAGCCCAGGGTAAATACTGAAAACAGAGGAGCAAGAGGTCTAATTGGAGCAACTTTAAAATCTGTAGTAGTGAGAATGTGGACAGAGCAGGAGAATTTGCCGGACACACAGCAGGGGAACAGCTGACGTTACTGAACCCCAATAACACTGGAGCAAGCGTTGACTGTGCAGACGGCACTTCTGAGCAGCAACTAGCGGTGTTGGAGCACAGGGTAAATACTGAAAACAGAGGAGCCAGAGGTCTAATTGGAGCAACTTTAAAATCTGTAATAGTGAGAATGTGGACAGAGCAAGAGAAATTGCCATACACACATCAGGGGAACAGCTGACGTTACTGAACCGCAATAACACTGGAGCAAGCGTTGACTGTGCAGACGGCACTTCTGAGCAGCAACTAGCGGTGTTGGAGCACAGGGTAAATACTGAAAACAGAGGAGCCAGAGGTCTAATTGGAGCAACTTTAAAAACTTTAGTAGTGAGAATGTGGACAGAGCAGGAGAAATTGCCGTACACACAGCAAGGGAACAGCTGACGTTACTGAACCCCAATAACACGGCAGCAAGCGTTGACTGTGCAGACGGCACTTCTGAGCAGCAACTAGCGGTGTTGGAGCCCAGGGTAAATACTGAAAACAGAGGAGCCAGAGGCCTAATTGGAGCAACTTTAAAATCTGTAGTAGTGTGAATGTGGACAGAGCAGGAGAAATTGCCGTACACACAGCAGGGGAACAGCTGACGTTACTGAACCCCAATAACACTGGAGCAAGCGTTGACTCTGCAGACGGCACTTCTGAGCAGCAACTAGCGGTGTTGGAGCCCAGGGTAAATACTGAAAACAGAGGAGCCAGAAGCCTAATTGGAGCAACTTTAAAATCTGTAGTAGTGTGAATGTGGACAGAGCAGGAGAAATTGCCGTACACACAGCAGGGGAACAGCTGACGTTACTGAACCCCAATAACACGGCAGCAAGCGTTGACTGTGCAGATGGCACTTCTGAGCAGCAACTAGCGGTGTTGGAGCCCAGGGTGCATACTGAAAACAGAGGAGCCAGAGGTGTAATTGGAGCAAGTTTTAAATTAGTAGTAGAGTGGATGTGGACAGAGCAGGAGAATTTGCCGGACACACAGCAGGGGATCAGCTGACGTTACTGAACCCCAATAACATGGCAGCAAGCGTTGACTGTGCAGATGGCACTTCTGAGCAGCAACTGGCGGTGTTGGAGCTCAGGGATTACAGTTCAGGTGGTAGAAACATGAACACAAAAGGAGACCTGGATACTGTTGCCAACCAATTATTTATTCTGTAAGAGGACTGGCAAATTCATGCGAGATCCAGGCCTTGTTCATTTTCAGAAAAGTAAGCCGGTCAACGTTATCGGAGGATAGGCGCATGCGACGGTCTGTTAGTACACCACCTGCGGCACTAAAGACGCGTTCCGATAATACACTAGCAGCAGGGCAAGCCAGCACCTCCAATGCATACTGGCTAAGCTCTGGCCATGTATCCAGCTTAGAGACCCAAAACTTGAAGGGGGAAGAGCCGTCTGTTGCCTCCTGCTGAAACGTTGCCTCCTGCTGACTGGAGCCGTCTGTGATGGTGTAGACATTTGTGGCGGCGGGGACACAAAACTTTGCCACATTTGGGCCATACTCTGGTCTTGCCTTGAGCTGAGACGCTGCTTCTGCTCCCACTTTGTGCAGAGCTTCCTCCACTGCCTCGATGCACTGAGCTGCTTTGTAAAGCACTAGCAGCACTGCTCTCGGTTGGAATGGAGAACATGATGGAATGCACCAGTGCGTCTTGGTACTCCCGCATTTTACGCTCCCGGTTCAGCGGTGTTATGAGGCTTTGTAAGTTGTCCCAGTAGCGAGGATCTAGGAGGGTGGACAACCAATAATCAGCCGTGTTGAGAATGTGGGCGATGCGGCGGTTGTTTCTCAGGCACTGCACCATGAAATCAACCATGTGCTGCAGACTGCCAACTGGCCAAGAAACGCTGTCCCCTGCTTGAGGCGTGATCTCTGCCTGCTCTGCATCACCCCACCCTCGCTCTAGATACTGACTACTAGAGCATTGTGTACCTCCCTCCTCTGGACAGATGTCTTCCTCCTACATTGACACCTCCTTATCCTCCTCACAAAGTGTCCCCGGCCTAGGCATTTGTGAGGAACCACGTTGCGCATACTGTACAGAAGCAGATGGCATTTGTGACTCCACATCCTCCACCTCTTCCAAAACCTCCTCCCTTAGTGCTTGCAGTGTTTTTTCAAGCAGGTAGATAAGGGGGATAGTCATGCTGACTAGTGCTTCATCTGCACTCGCCATCTGCGTGGAATAATCGAAGGCACGCCAAACGTGGCAAATGTCCTTCAAAGAGGCCCACTCAGTGGTGGTGAAGTGTGAGCGGCGCGCACTGCGACTTGTTTGCGCCTGCTGCAGCTGGTACTCCATTACTACTGCCTGCTGCTCACACAACCTCTCCAACATATGTAACGTTGAATTCCACCTGGTGGGTAGGTCACATATGATGCGATGTTCCGGAAGACGTAATCAGCGCTGCAGAGCTGCAATGCGCGATCTTGCGTTGCTGGAACGCCGCAAGTGAGCGCATTCTATGCGGACCTTGTGCAGCAGTGCATCAAGATCCGGATAGTCCCTCAAAAAACTCTGCACGACCAAGTTGAGCACATGTGCCAGACATGGGATGTGAGTGAGGTTGCCTAGGCCCAGAGCTGCCACCAGATTTCGGCCATTGTCACACACTACCATACCTGGCTGGAGATTCGCTGGCACAAACCACACGTCGCTCTGCTGCTTGATGGCATTCCAGAGCTCCTGCGCTGTGTGGCTTCGATTCCCCAAAGAAATTAATTTTAATACGGCCTGTTGACGTTTGGCCACGGCTGTGCTCATATCAGTCATCATAACAGGTAACCGTTCACGGGTCGATGTGGAGGTAGACCGTGACGGCTCCTGCAGCGCTGATTCATAGGAACTGGAGTATGAGGAGGAGTCAATGTGTACAGACTGGATTCCTGCAATCCTTGGAGTTGGCAGAACACGTACAGCGCCACTCTCAAGATCTGTACCCGGCTCCACAACATTTACCCAATGGGCAGTGAGGGAAAAGTATCGTCCCTGTCCATGCTTACTGGTCCACGCATCGGTGGTCAGGTAGACCTTGCTACTGACGGCGTTTTGTAGCGCATGTTTAATTTTTCCCTCCACATGCTGTTGCAGGGCAGGGACGGCTTGCCTGCTGAAATAAAAGCGGCTGGGCACGTTGTATTGTGGGACTGCCAATGCCATACAGATACGGAAGGTGTCAGTCTACACCAGCCTGAATGATAGCATTTCAAGGGCCAGTAGTTTTGCAATGCCAGCATTCAGAGCCTGTGCTCGGGGGTGGTTTGTCGAGTATGGGCGCCTTTTCTCCCATGCCTGTGCTAACGATGGCTGTAGACTGGCCTGGGAGTGTGAGGATGACAGGGAACGTAGTGCTGTGGGTGGAATTACACTGTGTCTCTGTTCAACAGTGCCAGAGGTTCTTCCATGGCGATCCTGTGAGGAAGCCGAACCAGCTGTGTGTGAGCTGAAGGAAGAGGCTACAACACGAGCTGAAGAGGTGGTAGGTGGCGCTGTAGGTTGGCCTAGGTATTCAGTGTGTTTTTGTAACTCCACCACGTGCTTGGTCCGGACATGTTTCCACATATTTGTGGTATTGAGGTTGCTGACACTTTTCCCTCTTTTCACCTTCTGATTACACAGCTTGCATTTGACAAAGCAAATGTCATCTGCAACTGTGTCAAAAAAGATTGCAAGTCTTGGGAGCGCCCGCTTTGGATTTTGGAAGAGCCATGCTCCTAATGGGTGCCGTAGTGGAGGCTACAGGCAACCAAGTCTGCCCCCTCCCTCTCCCTCCTTTTTGGGCCGTTCAGGGAATCTCTTCCTCAGAGCTGCTCCCACCACCTTCCTGTCCCTCACGCCATGATGGGTCAAGGACCTCATCATCTACACCACCCTCTTCAAACAACTGCTTCTCCTGGGTAGTCTCAACAGCACAGTACGCACCAGAAAGTGGCACCTGAGTCTCATCATCAGATGCGTACTGAGGTGTGCTGCTGACCATAGGCACTGGCCCTCCCGCCTCTTCAGATTCAGAGAGACAAAACGGTTGCGCATCACTGCATACTACCTCTTCTTCAAATTCTCGAATTCTGCTTGGCTGGCCCCCTCTTTCCAAGCCAAGAGATTCAGAGAACAGAAGTAGAGATGGCTCCTGTCCAGGGCTCTCTGACTGCCTGGGCAATTTGGCAGGTGGTGAAGAGACAGATGGGTGCTCTTCAGTGCTCAGGACCTGAGAGGAACTGGAACTAATTTAAGTCGATGCGTTAGCTGCCATCCATCCGACAACGGCTTCAATTTGGTCCTCCCGCAGCAGTGGGGTACGGCTAGCTCCTACAAAGCTGCGCATAAAGGACTTCCCTGGTAAAACTGGGGGATGCTGAGTCACTGGTTCCCGCAGCAGGCACAGAATCCCCACGTCCTCTCCCTGCAGGCACAGAATCCTCACGTCCTCTCCCTGCAGAAACTCCACGCCCACGACCACATGCCTTACTCCCTGCCTTCTTCATCTTGGTAGACTGATAAAGATAGGCAGAAAAGTACTAAGGGCTTAGTGTGCTTATTCCTGAACAGCTGCTAACAGGTATAAGAAACACTAATTTTATAAAGTGTGGACTAGACTTTAATATGAGCTAATGTGGCCTACACAACTGTAAAGTGGAGTGTTTGGTGAACTTTATTTAGGTTTTTTTTGTTACAAAAAGACACTGGATGTGCCCAAAGATGTAATACCGATAGTATCACAAACTTTTTGTAGCTATTACAATGCAGGAAGGTAACCTACAATGCAATAGATGAGGCTACAAAAAATAGGCTAATACTAATCTGGCTGGGGCTGCAGGGCACAAGGCTGCAGAAAGGCTCCTCTATCTACTCCTATATAGTGTATTTGGAACCAATGTAGCTGGATACGGATGGAACCACCACACTAATAGGAGAAATCAGGAAAAATGATCAATTAGCAAAAAAGGACAATGTATGAGGCAGTGACGCATGCTGAGCGCACTACAACCAGACGTGGCTGAAGCACACACTACAGGGTGAGCTGCACTCACACACAGAGACCTTGCAGACAGCCGTGAACAGTGCAGATACAGAGCACTGTGCACTAGCGCTGCAAGACAAAATAAAACTTCTCTATCTACTCCTATATAGTGTGTTTGGAACCAATGTAGCTGGATACGGATGGAACCACCACACTAATAGGAGAAATCAGGAAAAATGATCAATTAGCAAAAAAGGACAATGTATAAGGCAGTGATGCACGCTGAGCGCACTACAACCAGACTTGGCTGAAGCACACACTACAGGGTGAGCTGCACTCACACACAGAGACCTTGCAGACAGCGGTGAACAGCACAGAGAACTGTGCACTAGCGCTGCAAGGCACAGTGATTTATAAAGTAGCTTGGGTAAAGCAGTATAGAGCAAATAGGTAGCTAAAACTGTCCCTCAGAACAACAGCATCCTATCCCTAACTGAATTCACAGCAGAGTGAGCTCAAAATGGCGGCAGCGGCTTTTATAGTGCATCATGACATCATTTCAGCAGCCAATCACAGCCATGCCATTAGTTGACATGCCTACATGCCTAACAGGATGTGCCCACACTTCTTAGGATCCTCATTGGCTGAATAAAATGAAACTGGCTCATTGCATTATGGGAACTTCCGATTCCGGTATCCGATATTCTAAAAGTATCGGAATTAAGTATCGGAATTCCGATACCACGAATATCGGCCAATACCCGATATTTCAGTATCGGAATGCTCAACACTAGTTGGGAGCAATGGGGGTAGCCAAGGTGTGGCACTGGAGGTCAAGAAAGCAGTACAGCAAGAATTATATCAGGGCCGGTAGCAGGAACATTAAGCGAGCCTTTTTACACTAGTCAATAATTGACTCATAGGAATGCCCATTACCGATTACCAGCTGGTGCAAAACGCTTTTGGATTCCTTGGATATGCTTGCATAAAATCAGAAAAAATGGAGATTCCAGCTTCTGGTTGGATAGTAAAAAATAAGTATTTATTCAAACATTAGAAATCCATGACAGTCAAACAGGGAGTAGGAAAAAACATGGCAACATGTTTCGAACACAATCCAGCGTTCTTCCTTCAGGCCTTGATACTTAAGGAAATAAATACTTACTTTTTTATTATCCAACCAGAAGCTGGAATCTCCGTTTTTTCCCCATTGTCTCCACACTTGTCAGAGCGTTATTCCGTGCACGATTGACTTTATGATATGGTGAGCTGGCTATCTATTCTATTTTTGCATACAATCACCATTATCAGCAGCACATTGTCCTGGTGTAAACAGGGGACATGCTGCCGATAACGTGCTGTATATGGGACGGAACAATTGTATTAGCGCTCGTTATGTCTCCATCATTGTTTGTCGGCTAAAGTAAACAAGCTAGTAAATAAGTGCATACAGTCAATCAACGCTAATTATTGGCGGGAAATTGGCCAGTGTAAGTGGGCCATTAGGGCTAGCAGCAGATAAGTTATAGGTGGGAGAAGCAAGATCAAGAAGATAAAAGATAGAGCAAACATCAGAGAAGACGTTGGCTGCACAACTTGGAATTTTGCAATGTCTCCCTATGACTTTTATGTACACCCTTCACATTATACATTTGCAAAGGGGCTGCCTATACAATAAGGTGAGACATGATCCATGCTGTATTAGGGTTTTTTTTTTTCTGAAGGTGTAAAATAAATATCAATGTTTTCTAAATCACCAGAATTCTTTATTGTATGTAACCCTATTAATCGCATTACAATGAATGGTAGCGCAAGAATCCATATTGATTTGTATGTATTTAAATGCATTTTATTTTAATACCTGCACACTCAGTAAAGCCAAGCATCCATGTGGTCAATGTCTTCTACAGTTTGCACTAGGCCTTCCCTCTTCCACCACTATCGTAGTCTGGCTACAGAGAGGTTAAATGATGTCATGGTGAGGTCACACGCTGTCATTTCGCAGCGAGCGCTGACATTCTATTTATAAACACGAGCCTTTGTCTGAGCTTCACTATTGGGCTCAGATCCTAAATAACGCCAAGTAGCCCATTTAATCAGGCTAAAAATTCAACAGGGCCCATCAATTTCTCTGGTATGTTATTAAAATTTCTGCTTGTTAAGAATAATTAAAAGCCACAGTCTGTTTCCCCAGCGGATTTCATTCTCCGTTCAGATCGGATTTTTTTATTCAATAGCAATTCAGACAACTTAAAGGGGAAAGGAAGGTTATTCCCTAAATTAGTTGAAATTTACTGTTCCTGTTAATTGCTGTTATGCTGTATTGCTTTGTTATGTCTGTAGCTGTGAGAAAGGTCAGGCGGGAGGCTCCGGATAAACTGCGTGTGATTGAGTTTGCTTAGAGCTTTCTATCTATTATATTATTTCTTAATTGTATTCTGTAAGAGCACGTCCTGTACTGTGCTTACATTCCCAAGATAGGATATGATCATTGCTTAGGCTATTATTTTACTATACATTATGGTCATTTTTGTGATCTAATACTCCAGCGACTTACTGCCCATAGACTCAGGGGTGGACATACCATTGGTGCAAGCTGCGTAGCCCCACAGAGGCCCGGGATGTAAGGGGCCACGTCCAGTCACAGACACATAACAGGGTGCATTATGATAAACTATTGGAATGCAAAGGGCCCACATACTATTCTTGCATAGGGTCGCTCTTCTGTCTGTATCCGAACCAGCATAGACTCTAGGAGATGCTGCAAAAATATATATGTTCACCCATCTTGGTGCAAGTTAAAAACTTTTCATGTTTTTATATCAGGATTTGGTACTAGAGGGAAGGTGGCACCAGAGCTCCGGCTGTTGGTCACAAATAAGGCATAAACTCTTAAAAAATGCAGGTGTTACACACCTGTCCCAGGTATCTCGTGCTTTGCTCCTTTCTCTTGGGTACGCTGCCCATGGGTATGTGTTCCATGTCGGGTTTTGCAGCTTACCCAGCGTTAATCCATGTCATTATCTCTGTAGACCTATTTAAGGCCCATTGACACACACCTGTGTCTTGAGTTTCAAGACCTCTGTGCTTGGAGTGCGCCACCTTCTGTCCATACCGTGTTTACTTGCTTCCATCCCTATAGGGATATGCTTTATCTGCCCTGCAGCTTCTGAAATTCAAAAGTTGGCAAAGTCCTCTCTGCCCACATGTCATTGTGCTAGCCGCATCAACACCCAGGGTCCATGTGCCCACCTGGACCTGGGGCTTAGAAGATCTACCTCATCTGGTGAGGTGTCACAGCAGGCCGGTTCATGGGCGCCTGTATTTTTTTATACCTTATTTTAACCATGATGGAATAAATGTTAAATCTTTTAGGATTAACTCTGCATTGTTGGACTGTATCTAAGTTTAGTATTGTTAAATCAAGGGTTCAGTAGGATGATTTTTTTTTCTGTCCTATACTTTTCCTTCCTCCAGATATAGTCTTCCAAAATAAAAAAAACTAATAAATGCCTATCAAACACCTATCATATATTTTTAAGTAATTTTGCTCTGCTTTGTTACCTGCAAAAATACTAGTAGATTAAAGGGTATCATACATCTCCAACCCTCCTCAAAAAAAAATATTCCTTATTAATGGGGCTGCGAGAAAACTCGACTTTCTCCAGCTCTTCAATAGTCAATAAATGGAGTGTAGGTTGAATATACTCTCTCTGCCGCATTCAAGATGGGGCTCCAGAGCCCCAATCTCAGGACTGATGGGGGTCCCATCGGTTAGACCCACACAAATCAGCAAGTAATCGACTTTCGTAAAGATAACTTGTTTAGGGTTTGTGCACACGGTCAGGAGCCGCTGCGGGTTTAAAGCTGCGTGTTTATACAGCGTCAAACCCGCAGCGTCCAGATGTCACAGCATAGTGGATGGATTTCTAGAAATCCCATGTCCACTGTGTACCTATGCACCTGCGGATCACCTGTGGAAACTGACATGCACAGCCTCTTTCCAGGCTGCATTATGTCAATTTCTCTTGCGGGTCCACATGCGGGCTTTCCTCATAGACCTAACCTCTATGTGGAAAGTCCGCAGGTGAAAAAAAAAAATGGCATCGCTCATTTGCAGTGGCGGGGCCGCAGCGGGCTCAGTGATCACATATCCTTAAAAGGGTTGTCTGCTTCAAAAATATATATTTTTCCATAAGGTTGCAGACCTAAAGATTTGTAGAGCTCCTAGGCTTAGTGATTGGCTGCATGGATCATGTGCGCTATAAAGGTGACATTACCACTGCAGCCTGTCAACAAACACTGAAGCAGTGGAGGAGAAGCAACATTGGACATGGGGAGGGTGTGTAACAACCCTATGGAAAAATAAAAATGTAAAATTGACACATTTTTGCAGGCAAAGCCACTTCAGGAAACCACTGGTGGTCTTTTTCCTAAAGCTGCTTCGCTGGTGGCTTTGCCAACTATTTTTGCATTTGCTCTGCCACCGGCATCTTTTCTCTTCATTTTAAACTATGGTGCTAAAGAATGAACATGTTGTTTTAACCACTTCACAATTTCCGAACTCTAAAGGGGTTAAAAAACAAAAGACTGAATATGTGCACAGCAATATTGTTTTCACATTGCTGCGCACTGTGTTTATATCTTGTTTCAGCTTTGCGGTGCCTTTAAGTTGTATTCCAGATGTTTTGTGCACATAACCTAATGTTTTGTTCTCTCTCAACTTTTGCTGAGTTTCCGCTCCAAAATCCATAAACTACTTCAAAATCCACTTCAAAAACCCTTCCTATCAATTTCTATGGGAAATTCTCTTTGTTTTCATATGAGGAGTTTTTTGGGGTTATTTTTGCAAAAAAAAAGGTTTTGAAAAATGCCTGGTGCATGTCACTGATGGAATCTACTTCAATTTAGGCACTGTCAGATCAAATGGCTGCAGAAAATTCATCAAGGGAAAAATTCTTTGAAAACCCTTCAAAAAATTTTCAAGACCATTTTGGGAAATGACAAACACCAAGTACAGACAGCGTTGTCTGGACCGGCTACAAGTCTCCTGATCCAAACTCAACTATCTCAGGCATATTTGAGGCTGTTCAGGACAGATTAGGACATCCACAGCCGGTTCGGACATCACGGTCTGTACTTGGACTATGTATGTTAGAAGTGTGAAAAAAAGATGTCAGTGGTGCTCCACCAATATAGAGGCATAGCATCGCCCTGATACAACATTATTCCATATTTAGATGAGTCATCTCTAAAATGCGCTGTCAAGTCTCTTGTCTTCATTGCCCCTCCTTTATGGTTTGTTCACATGACCTTATATTCGGTCTGAGTCCTGTTCGTGGAAAAAACAGACAGCACTTGGACTAGTGTTATTCTGTTGCGGCAGTGTAGATGCCATCAATCATAAACTAAAAAAAGACCCACCTACTATATACAACATTTTATTTAAACTTTATTAAAAAGGAGGGGCTTCACAGAAAAATTAGGGTCACAGAGAAGGGGAAATACTGGGCCTTGCCCTACCGTGGTCTCCTATATTATCCCTGCCTTCCAGAGGAGTTTGGCACCCTATTATTGCAATGTGGCGCCCCCGCTCCTTGTCTGCTTTCCCTCCAGAGGAGCGGGGGCGCCACATCGCAATATTAGGGTGCCAGCAGAGACACATCGTAATATTAGGGTGCCAACCTCCGCTGGAAGGCAGGGATAATATAGGAGACCATGATAGGGCAAAGCCCAGTATTTCCCCTTCTCTGTGACCCTAATTTTTCTGTGAAGCCCCTCCTTTTTACTAAAGTTTAAATAAAATGTGGCATATAGTAGGTGGGTCTTTTTTTAGTTTATGATTGATGTCAGTTTTGGGACCCTTATTTATCCAGTCTAGTTTACGGCGGCAGTGCATTTTTTTTCAGTGACCGAATCTGCTTGTGACAAAAATTGCAGCTGCGCTAGTTTCCTCTATAAATCGGATGGGACTTCCCCATTCAAGTCTATGGGTGTGTAAAAAAATATCGAATGCCATACAGAGCCACAATATAGCATCCGATTTTTACGGATATATTGAAATTCTGTAACATAGAAAATGGTCTTGTAAATGATTAATTGCTGCTGCTGTAAAAAAACGGACCTGATGAAGGTGGCTGTGTCCACCGAAACACGTTGTGTGTATTAATAAATCAGTCCTTTTAATATTTTTGCCCTGTTATTGGCGCTCTGGTACCTCTATTCATATTCACTGATTGTCCCTTTCCCCCTGTTGGGGTGCGGTAGAGCTGCCTTTAATTTATTGTTCTTTCACCTGTGGGAGGAATTTAATTAGAATCACTACCCAGGTTTTTCAAGCTGCGCTGCCCTAACCCCTCCGGAATGCTGCCGGGGGTGTTGGTGAAGCTGGGCGTCCATCTCGGCGTTACATGCAACTAACCTGACCACGTGATCCACCACCGAGAGATCAGGATCTGTGAACGCCGCTGGAAATAGATGACAGCCACCAACAGAGCGGAGCTTTACACTGGGGTTGTGCAGAGGTGCACAACTTCATAAGGTTAGTAGCCATCCCCACACCCTTCTAACAATTGCAATACTGAGTCACCCATTGCGCCTTGTTCTCTCCTCTCTTTACATAAAAAAACGGATTGGACACGGAAGACAGGTGAGAAAATAATCATCCCACTTTTCTGGATGAAACGCTGAGCGATTTTTTTATACGCTTGTTTGATCCTCCCCATACGATGATAGTACAACCTTGTTGTATATGGAACTTTTTACCTTTAATCCAAGTGCATGTACACTGCAGGCCTGAAAGTCACTTGCTCATAAAAACGAGATGGCTTGACATTGTTATTTTGTGCCGTGTGTATTTAGCTGCCACATTTCCAAATTAAGCCACTTAGGTCTGTAAAACACGAACCTGCTCATCCATAGATCCACAGAACCCTGACAGATGCAGCGGATTTTAATGACACAACAAATCAGTGCTGATTATGAGCAGAGCAGATTCTGCAAAAGTACAAATTGCCCAGAAGTGCTGCAGACGGAACAAGTCACTAACTTCTGTGTCGTGTTGTGTTACTTTGTGGCTAAAAGTTTCACTACTCGGCATAAAAATTAAGTCGGAGTCTGAGTATATTCTGGACTGAAAGCCATTAAATGAAGATCTGCTGATATACAAGGGCAGCTGCACTGTTAGATAGCAGTTCTGTGAATGCAATGCCATAAATGCTCTTGGCAGAGGAGGACAGAAGCCGTTTTCACCAGAATAGTCTGTAATTTGGGACTGTGTAACCCCCATTAACCATATGGCATACAGTGTGCCAGAGCTGAAGCATACGTTGTGCAGGTAATGAGAGGAACAGGGCTCGGAGCATATGCTGAACATGCGGACTGAGTAACATAATTCTGACCAAGCTAATCAAACCAGGATTCATAACACAGACCCAATCACCTGCATATTGGATTATTTCACTATAAGGAGAGATGCAAGGATGTCAGTGCCAATATGACACCGTTCAGTTTTGACTTGTGGGTTACAGGGGATGTATCGTTCAATACTACCTGTTTTGCTTTTCTGCTTATTTTTTGTGTTTTAATAAGTAGTTGGCAACCTCTTCTCATTCCTCATGTTGGGCCCCATTAAAATAAAAAGACCTATACTCACCTCCGATGCAGGCGCCATTCCAGCAGTGTTGGCACTTGTTCCCAGGGCTCAGGTGCGGTTCTTAAGTCACGTGAGTCCTGTGCCCAATCAATCGGACAAATGAAACATCAAGAGGAAGTCAGAGCGCAGCCGCAGCCCTGACTTCCTGTTAATGTTCAATACGTCCAATGGCGGAGACAGTGACACCAGTGCTGATTGGGCGCAGGGCTCACATGATGTAACGACTGCGCATGAGTCTCGGGACTGAGATCTTAATGACGAGCCGAGATTTCATTCTGCACATGCGCCGCCTGGCGCCATTTTCCTGGAGATCGCCGGATGTCGACCTGCGCATGCGTCAGCACCATTTTCATGAAGACCGCCACCAGCTGAATGTGCGAGAGTGCCGCCCACAGCTAGGACAGCGCTAACCATAAAATTTAAATTACAAAGATAATGAATATAACAGAGGCAGCAGAGAGGCTGTGGATGACCCCTCTGAGCCGAAGACCCTACTCACAGTCCGGCCCACAAGTCCCACCCCGAAGCATAGAGGAACAGAAATTTATCATGATGAGTTAATGAAAACCAGGCTGCAGATTTTTACACTAAAGGTATGTATTAAATCAGTATGACAGTGCCATACTGCCCATACCTTTAGTTTAACATGGACATTCCTGCTGACAGTTTACCTTTAAGAGATTAGGTTCAGTCTTAGTCACAGATACAGCACAGGGGGTTACACTGGTAACAGTACCTGCAGCCTGCGTTAGCCCTCTTTTTGTTGGCATTTCTTGCCCCTGGGATGTCCTGCCCGGCTCCGCAGCTTCCCAGAACTCTGACCCGATTTCTGTTTGTGAATCCCCATCCGTTTTCCCCTTTGGGGACAAAAGCAAGGCTGGTTCCTCCATACCTTTTCCAGGGTGTAGGCCTCGGACGTTATGGGATGGACCACCGAAATTGGTCACAGCCGTTCTCATGCTGCTGACTCCTTCCTCTTTTGTTTTCCTCGTATCCTACATTACCTTCAGCCCACTGGTCCTGAACTTCTGTGTCAGTCTACTCCAATGAATCTTATCTCTATCAGCAGCTCTAACTAAAACAGGAAATACTTCCCCTTATATTACCCATGCCCCTCCCTATCTGGGGCTGTTCCTATCTATGTTAACCATTACCTTGCAATAATTAGATACTTCCTGAACTACAGTGTCCTCCATTGGACTTCCCATGCCTAACTATACTGCTCAAAAAAATAAATTGAACACTCAAATAACACATCCTAGATCTGAATGAATGAAATATTCTCATTGAATACTTTGTTCTGTACAAAGTTGAATGTGCTGACAACAAAATCACACAAAAATCATCAATGGAAATCAAATTTATTAACCAATGGAGGCCTGGATTTGGAGTCACCCCCAAAATTAAAGTGGAAAAACACACTACAGGCGGATCCAAGTTTGATGTAATGTTCTTAAAACAAGTCAAAATGAGGCTCAGTATTGTGTGTGACCTCCACGTGCCTGTATGACTTCCCTACAACGCCTGGGTATGCTCCTGATGAGGTTGTGGATGGTCTCCTGTGGGATCTCCTCCCAGACCTGGACTAAAGCATCCGCCAACTCCTGGACAGTCTGTGGTGCTACGTGACGTTGGTAGATGGAGCGAGACATGATGTCCCAGATGTGCTCAATCGGATTCAGGTCTGGGGAACGGGGGGGTCAGTCCATAGCTTCAATGCCTTCATCTTGCAGGAACAGCTGACACATTTCAGCCACATGAGGTCTGGCATTGTCCTGCATTAGGAGGAACCCAGGGCCAACCGCACCAGCATATGGTCTCACAAGGGGTCTGAGGATCTCATCTCGGTACCTAATGGCAGTCAGGCTACCTCTGGCGAGCACATGGAGGGCTGTGCGTCCCTCCAAAGAAATGCCACCCTACACCATTACTGACCCACTGCCAAACCGGTCATGCTGAAGGATGTTGCAGGCAGCAGATCGCTCTCCATGGCATCTCCAGACTCTGTCACGACTGTCACATGTGCTCAGTGTGAACCTGCTTTCATCTGTGAATCTCACAGGGCACCAGTGGCGACTTTGCCAATCCTGGTGTTCTGTGGCAAATGCCAAGCAACCTGCACGGTGTTGGGCTGTGAGCACAACCCCCATCTGTGGACGTCGGGCCCTCATACCACCCTTATGGAGTCGGTTTCTAACCATTTGTGCAGACACATGCACATTTGTGGCCTGCTGGAGGTCATTTTGCAGGGCTCTGGCAGTGCTCCTCCTGTTCCTCCATGCACAATGGCGGAGGTAGCGGTCCTGCTGCTGGGTTGTTGCCTTCCTACGGCCCCCTCCACGTCTCCTGGTGTACTGGCCTGTCTCCTGGTAGTGCCTCCAGCCTCTGGACCCTACAGACAGACAGACACAGCAAACCTTCTTGCCACAGCTCACATTGATGTGCCATCCTGGATGAGCTGCACTACCTGAGCAACTTCTGTGGGTTGTAGAGTCCGTCTCATGCTACCACGAGTGTGCACAACCAACATTCAAAAGTGACCAAAACGTCAGCCGGAAAGCATTGGTACTGAGATGTGGTCTGTGGTCCCCACCTGCAGAAACACTCCTTTATTGAGTGTGTCTTGATAATTGCCAATAATTTCCATCTATTGTTTATTCCATTTGCACAACAGCATGTGAAATTGATTGTCAATCAGTGTTGCTTCCTAAGTGGACAGTTTGACTTCACAGAAGTTTGATTTACTTGGAGTTATATTCTGTTGTTTAAGTGTTCCCTTTATTTTTTTGAGCAGTGTATATTAACTCTTTCTTAGTCCTATTCCTATGCTTTCCCTATCCTAATACACATTATAACAGTAATAGAATACATACAGGTCATCCACATATAATATAATTAAAAAACTGTACAATTTGTGTTATTTACATTATTATGTATAAACCGTTCAATACACTTAAAATGCACAAAACCGCGCCCATTTTAGTAAGGAGAAATTAAGTGCATGCTTGTCCCGGACATACCCTTACAAAGGGACCAACTCCATATTAATGCTTAAGGATTTACAATGGGATGTCACTAAAGGGAATCTGTCACATCATTTGGAGCATGTAAATTGTCCCCAGGTTGTTGTTAGTGATGCAATGTGCATCACTAACAAACCTTTTTCATGAAAATCAGCGCTAAAATCATTTTCAAAAACCACTTTATATACTTATATCTTACTTACAACCTGGGGACAGTTTACATGCTCTAAATGACGTGACAGGTTCCCTTTAAAGCTCCTGTGTGATGTGTAGGTGTCCCCATACCTTTGTCCATAGAGTCCAGATCATTGGGGGGGTTTATACATGGATGTGAATTGATAAAAGTTGGATTCGTCTATTTTTCGGAGTCAATAACTGGTTCTTTTTTGTATATAAAGGTAAAGAGTAGAACATGCAACTTGCTTCATATCAAAACAAATGTTAAAAACCCAGGTCTATTTCCCCTTAATTCTGTAGTTTCCACAGCCAATACCGTAATTCTAATTTACAGTCTAAAAATGTAAGAAATATGCATCTAACATTATAAAAATAAACCCTACAACAATACGCTGACAGTTTCCATCCTCGGCTGGCCTGTTTAATCCTCCTAACATATAAAGTGACATTTCCCAATGACTGTTCCAGACAAGAAAGTCTACATTAGAAAACCAGTGTTCCCGAAACAAAAGCTGTAGCTTTGGGGCCATTTGTTAAAGAGTTTCATTAATTCTATCCATATGGAGAGGAGATTACAATAACGTAACTTTATATCCCTTTGTCTTGTGAGAATTAAGTGTGGAATAAATGGTGATGAAGACATTGTTCTGAGATCCCACGGACAAGTTATGTGCTACTTATTTACACTCTGTAGAAATAATAAAAGAGGCTTTGGACAGAATAATGGAAGCAATCTCAGGAGATTATTTCAGATCAGTGCAGTATTATAGCAGTATCAAGTAGGCTAGTCATAAAGGGCTGACCATTGGGGGTCCGATCTTGAGATCTCAAGAACAAAATGAGTTTATTATGCCTGAGTACTTGTACTCATTTCATGTTATAGACGTCGCAAGTGAACTCCAAAGATGTCCCCTCGGTTTGACATTTGCCAAAACCCACCTGAATCAGAAGTCAAGATTCTCACTAGGGACACATATAAAAATTCAACAATATGAATTTCCCTTTACCCAAATATTCTATAGCTCCAATCCAAGTGAAATTAGATGTGACGATTTCATGCAGAGGTGACCCAATGGGTAGGCAGAATCAGTATGATTCTAACGGTAGTATCCAAATGTGATAATCATTTCATGTCAAGGTCCATTTAGATGGGATAATCAAGGCCATTAAAAGGGTTGTCCAGGCTTGGGACTCAAGTAGGCAGTCACTATGTTACTGTAAACGTGTGAATCAGGAATGTGCACTGTCAGGATTTGCCAGGAGCGAGCAGGCACGTGACTACAATTTGCATACAGTACAGACCAAAAGTTTGGACACACCTCATTTAAAGATTTTTCTGTATTTTCATGACTTTGAAAATTGTACATTCACACTGAAGGCATCAAAACTATGAATTAACACATGTGGAATTATATAGTTAACAAAAAAGTGTGAAACAACTGAAAATATGTCTTATATTCTAGGTTCTTCAAAGTAGCCACCTTTTGCTTTGATGACTGCTTTGCACACTCTTGGCATTCTCTTGATGAGCTTCAAGAGGTAGTCACCGGAAATGGTTTTCACTTCACAGGTGTGCCCTGTTAGGTTTAATAAGTGGGATTTCTTGCCTTATAAATGGGGTTGGGACCATCAGTTGTGTTGTGCAGAAGTCAGGTGGATACACAGCTGATAGTCCTACTGAATAGACTGTTAGAATTTGTATTATGGCAAGAAAAAAGCAGCTAAATAAAGAAAAACAAGTGGCCATCATTACTTTAAGAAATGAAGGTCAGTCAGTCCGAAAAATTGGGCAAACTTTGAAAGTGTCCCCAAGTGCAGTTGCAAAAACCATCAAGCGCTACAAAGAAACTGGCTCACATGAGGACCGCCCCAGGAAAGGAAGACCAAGAGTCACCTCTGCTTCTGAGGATTAGTTTATCCGAGTCACCAGCCTCAGAAATCGCAGGTTAACAGCAGCTCAGATTAGAGACCAGGTCAATGCCACACAGAGTTCTAGCAGCAGACACATCTCTTCAACAACTGTTAAGAGGAGACTTTGTGCAGCTGGCCTTCATGGTAAAATAACTGCTAGGAAACCACTGCTAAGGACAGGCAACAAGCAGAAGAGACTTGTTTGGGCTAAAGAACACAAGGAATGGACATTAGACCAGTGGAAATCTGTGCTTTGGTCTGATAAGTCCAAATTTGAGATCTTTGGTTCCAACCACCGTGTCTTTGTGCGACACAGAAAAGGTGAACGGATGGACTCTACATGCCTGGTTCCCACCGTGAAGCATGGAGGAGGAGGTGTGATGGTGTGGAGGTGCTTCGCTGGTGACACTGTTAGGGATTTATTCAAAATTGAAGGCATACTGAACCAGCATGGCTACCACAGCATCTTGCAGCGGCATGCTATTCCATCTGGTTTGCGTTTAGTTGGACCATCATTTATTTTTCAACAGGACAATGACCCCAAACACACCTCCAGGCTGTGTAAGGGCTATTTGACCAAGAAGGAGAGTGATGGGGTGCTACACCAGATGACCTGGCCTCCACAGTCACCAGACCTGAACCCAATTGAGATGGTTTGGGGTGAGCTGGACCGCAGAGTGAAGACAAAAGGGCCAACAAGTGCTAAGCATCTCTGGGAACTCCTTCAAGATTGTTGGAAGACCATTTCCGGTGACTACCTCTTGAAGCTCATCAAGAGAATGCCAAGAGTGTGCAAAGCAGTCATCAAAGCAAAAGGTGGCTACTTTGAAGAACCTAGAATATAACACATATTTTCAGCTGTTTCACACTTTTTTGTTAAGTATATAATTCCACATGTGTTAATTCATAGTTTTGATGCCTTCAGTGTGAATGTACAATTTTCATAGTCATGAAAATACAGAAAAATCTTTAAATTAGAAGGTGTGTCCAAACTTTTGGTCTGTACTGTACATGTATTTTTTCCTAAAACAGCAAGAGTTTGAAAAATTCCCCAGTAGCCAGTGTCAAAATTGCAAGATTTTTCATTTTTATTTTTAAGAAACATTATGATATGAAGAAAAAAAACATTGGCGACATTTTTTCAAAAATACATGTAACCCAAAAATCAGATTTAAAAAAATGGATCATTTTCTGATAGTCATTCCCTTTGACATGTAGAGCAATATCTTAATTTTGGATTGATCCATATACATAAAGATTAAACAAGTTATTGTATCTTGACAAACTCTGCCCATGTACCTTTTTTTGCCATTTCTACTGATTTTAGAAGTCAGACCCTTGTTGACCAAACGATTGTTGGGAAGACTTATTTTAAGTGCAGTTGTCTAGCTAAAACAGCTTCTTATACACATAAAGATGTACACAAGTCAATTATGGGGAGCATGCAGAATAAACATCAGCCATGTCAGATTATAGAATAACACTCCAGTTCACAAAAGTGATGCCTTATAGTGGTTTTCTGCGTTGAAATGAAAAGTCTGCAGTCATTCTGTGTGACTGCAAACTGCAAAATGTGCACACTGTCACGATTCCCTTGATTTTGCAGTGCGAGTGCGTGGTCACATGACTAGTCATGTATTCAATTTTCATACTTGCAGTCATGAGTCGACTAGCAGGCTGCAGTCACAGCGTGTAGACTTCTCATTTCAGATCAGAAAAGCCTCTCCAAGTGATATTTTATTAAAATTTATTCAAGCCCAGAACCAGAAAATGACACAATGGTTGTGTTAAAGGGGTTGTCCAGGCTTGGAGTACAAGTCTGCAATTACTCTGTGTGACTGCAAACTTGTGAATCCTCATAGCACGCACAGTGTGAGCTGTTCGGATTTTTCAGTGCTGGGAGAGGGCAGTCATGTGACCTCAAGTATGTGATTTGCATACTTCCGACCACATATCCAACTGGACGTGTCTAGCACTTCTAGTCGGCACATAACCGCAGCTATGCAAATTACACACTTGTGGTCTCACGCCCTTCTCCCAGCTGTGGAGGATCCTGACAGTGCACACTGTGCACGCTATGAGGATTCACAAGTCTGCAGTCACACAGAGTGACTGCAGACTTATACTCCAAACCTGGACAACCACTTAAAGAAGCAGCGTTTTGAGAGAAAAACTCTTTGTCATCCTGTATTCAAATACGATAAATATAAAGAGACGTGGCAAATGAATAAATGACATCATAAAATATACAGTGATTACAAGAACCAAACGGGATTGTAGGGTGCATTATAGTATTCTATGGAGAACCACAGATCCATGGAAGAGACCAAAATGAGAAGTAAATATAACGGAAAGGGTAGAATGGACTGGGACTGGGGGTAGGATATAAGGGATGCAATATCATAGGACCATATGTTATACTTCATATGCTGTCATCATAATGTTATAATTCCTTGATAATAAAGTACAACAGGTGGCGGTACTAAAAGGTGACCGTATAACTATAGATTCTGAGTATAATGAAGCTTCTGAAACATCCAGAACCAGAACAAAATATACCATGAAGTTGGCGAATAGAGCATGAGAGTATTTTTCGATGTAGCTGCCCCTATGGTGTACCAGAAAAAAAAGATATAGTAATTCTGTATCACCAACTGCCAGGAGTGTGTTCCCTGGAACAAGTTAAGAGGCTACAGCCTCATGGTGGAAGTTGTTTTAGGAGACAGCATTTTAAATGTCTCTGGACCAGTGTCAGTGTGCACATATTAACTATGGTGTCATTCCAAGAATACATCATGTGACACATATGAAACAATACATTATGGGTTTCTGAAGCCGGAGAACCTACAAAGAAACCAAGGACAAAACTGTATGAGTGTAAAAAATGTCCACACCAGTAATAAAAGTCATTGTGGTCGCATCGATGCGGTGAGATGCGCCAGTTGCAATATGTCCAAATATGATTAACTTTTTTTATAATTTGTGTGTCGTGTGCAAGACGACTGGCTGCTCGCAACATGGCCACATTGATTGTCATTTTGATGATATCTAGCATTTGCATAATGTAGTCTTTGGCAGTGCAACTTGTGTTATGGCCAAAGTAGCCTTGTAGCCTCAGCCCTAAAGTGGTTGTCTTGGGTTATAAGTCTGCAGTCACTCAATGTGACTGCAAACTTGTGAATTCTCACATTGTGTGTACTGCGCCGTGTGGTGATTCTTCAGTGTCGGCACCGGGAGCCACAGGCGAGTGACCTCATGCATGTGCTTTGCATGCATATGGTCACTAGATGGGCACGGCCTTACCTAATGCAAGTATTATGAGTGAGGCCAGAAACAGTCTAGTTGGAATGTGGCCTGAAGTATGCAAATCACATACTTGCGCGCTCCAGCCGCTGGCACCGGAGTATCCTCACAGTACGCACGATGTGAAGATTCAAAAGCCTGCAGTTATATAGAGTGACTGCAGACTTGTAGCCTAAGGCCAGGCAACCCCTTTAATGCTAATGTGACGCCCTGCGGCTGCAGGCTGTCACAGAACTCCTTGGTATTGCACAGATGGGATTCTCCCCAGTGGCCTCAATACATTCAGACACCTCCACCCAAGTCCACTAGATGGAGCCCTGTCAGGTATATATATACTGGGGGGTTGAGTTCAGGAAATCAGTCAGTGGGAAGCAGTCAGTGTGACACGATACTGCAGCACCAGACAAGCTGAAGTCTGTGTGGCTGAAAGCCAGGCTAGGCCCAAGCTGTGGGCTAGTCTGGCCAGTGAGAGCCTAGAGTGGGCTAGAAGACAAGGCAAGGAGAAGAAAAGAGCCATGAGGGACAGAGGAACCACAGAGGGTTCGTCCCCTGTTGCAAGCCGGGCACCGGGCTCGAGCCTATTGGGATATGCCCAGTAGGGAATCCGGCATACTGAGGAGGATTTCATATCCCTCAGTCCACCCGTGATAGCGCACACTCAGAGGACTAGGTACCACGAAGGCCCCAGCGTCCAGGGATCGTGGTAACCAGTGGGAAAGCCCTCGCCGCCAAGCATACGGGTGAGAGAAACATCAAGGGAGCTAGACCCTGTTCCAGGCAGGTCAGAAGCTCCAGGTAGAGAGACAGGAAGATACAGAAAGGAGGCCTTACACCCGCTCACTGGGGAACAAGACCAGAAGTGCACACCACCTACAAGTACCCCGGACCGTACCGGACTACCATCTGCAGTAAAGGTACTGAAACTAGCCCCGGTGTGTGTGTCTGTTCTTCCTCTGACCCGGCTGGGTCCCATCTCCCCTGCACCACCATCCATTACCTCCCTCACGCTGGCCTGAGGCCCGCTCCACCTGTGGGGAGCCGTTCCATCACAAGCTACCCTAACATCTGCCTCAGAGGACTGCTTCGCAGTGGTGGCTCCCTTTAGCCGCATACCACAGGTGGCGTCACGAACTTTCCAAATCCCCTATAAATATCCCCTTTTTACTGACCTCTCTGGGTCACTTACTGGGCCAGCCACCCATTCCCCACACCGGCATCCATAAGAGGCCCGGCTGCCGAGTTCCCCACGGCCCAGGGGGCGCGTCACTAACAGCTCCTGTACATGTATATAATATTGTGATCACTCTTTAAAGCATACTTCAGATTTCACAATGCAAACTGTATTCCCCAACACTACCACGCTTTTATGCCTGCCCAAATAAGATGGACACTGCCGGAACAGAGGTCGCAAAGTGACTGCCTGATTTTAGTGGCTCCATCGGGAGTTCCTTCCAGATCTCATTTTTCAGGACTTGATATAGAAGCCGCAACGGAGACACAAACGTGTGACACGGAAGTGATGTGAATCTGGCCTTATGATAAAACTATGATATTCCATGTGAATGTTACTACTTTTCTGCTGACTGCTGCATAAAGATCTGATCATTACACCGGGAGGGTTTGCTTCGTAGTGGCATCTGTGCGTGAGCCAGTTGTGTGAGTGTTTAATAGAATGTCTCAGAATGGGGCGACACTTTAATATGGGCGAGTGGCTAAATGTGTGTGTAATAGAATGAATCCGCTCAATATGAGCTCAGGCGCTGTGTCCCACCTTAAAATTACATGAGGGGGTGTGAGAATTCCTGCGTTTTAGTTGC
This sequence comes from Phyllobates terribilis, assembly GCF_046119375.1. Lineage (NCBI taxonomy): Eukaryota > Metazoa > Chordata > Amphibia > Anura > Dendrobatidae > Phyllobates > Phyllobates terribilis. The sequence goes on along the minus strand of NW_027362768.1, from coordinate 84,428,490 downwards.
ACATTTCCTGTTGATCCCATTTCACGGTTTTGTCTGTGTTACGAAGCCTGTGCTTCTTCTTCTCTCCCCAAAGTGCCCTTATCGGTAATGCAACAATAGCTAATTCAATTAGCTGGTCTGAACCACAGCCAGCTCCAGCTAAATTTGGTTTACTAGCTGCTTAATGTTACATTACAGAATTGCTAATCATACTTATCTGCAGACAATTGGAAAGCATGTCTTACCCAGGATAATTCAAGGGTACGCAGTGAAGGAATCTCCTCTCCGCAGACCTCTACTTTTATTCCTACAGCCTTGCCAAAACCTCCTTTATCCAGTAACTAATTGGCCGCACCACTGGCCAGCTTGTTCTTAACAACAGATAAATCACCGTCTGGAAAACAACAGTTTGTATTAAAATCCTTATATTTATTGCTTTCTGTCTTGCAAAGCGGACCCTCACAGACCAGGTCCTAGCACCGTTAGTTTCAGGTTACTAACGTCACTAATGGCATTGATCCTGGTTGGGGAGTATGTAGGACATCTTGTGCGTTGCTTACATCTCTGCTCCTTAAATATTGCGCTCCCCTTGTTCCTAGACCCTTCCATCTGTTTCTCTGAGTCCTCACTCTCTCTCTGCCCTTCTGTCTCCACCGGCCTCTAGAATTTGACCTCTCCCTTTCTGAGGTTTCTGCGTCGGAGGACGAAAAAACCCCCACGGTCAGGAACGATTCTCATAGGGAACAATAGGAAGAGATTGGTTCCCTACTTTTATATACTGTATTATATTACATATCATCCACTGATCGATTTTCTCGGTTATATCACTAGTTTTGCACATGCACTTTATATTATGGGATATTTTTGTATATGGGCAATTTTAACTTTCCTTAATAAAGGTTATATTTTAAGGGTTGTTCACATACTAATGTGTTGCTTATACCATTTAACAAATCGATATGCTGTTATTTGGTTCTAATTATACCTGGGTTATTCCTGATTAGGACATTGCACATAAGGGATCATGCACGCTGACACGGAGCTTGTATGGAGGGGCACAGAGGGTCTACGGAGCTGTACAGGCTCCACTAAACTCAGTGTGCTCAGACAAATTCTTCACTAATAGCCATGCTTCTGTAGCACCCTGAGGATTCGGCTGCTACAGGGGTATTGCACCTCAATCCAGAGGTGTGATATTCCACTCCCGGGTAAGGATGGAGTGTGGACCTGAGCTCGGTAGGCTGCATGCACTACACACATCCCATTTCCGAGGAGCAGACCGACGGTACTCCCACTTAGAAATGTGCAGGTACGACCGAGTCTGTTCCTGGCTGGAGTGGGAGGGGGGTGGTACATCCCAAGTAGTGTAGGGGCAGATAGGAGCTCATTGGGTGCTGGTCACCTGAGCTCACACATAGAGGGTGTATATAAGGTGGGCACCATCAGAGAACAGGGTCAGTCTGTCAGCCTTTTGCAGAGAGAAGTCAGAGGAGGAAGAGGAGCAGAGCAGTCCCAGAGAGAGAGAGAGGAGAAAGAAGGAAAGACCCAGAGGGGGAAGCAGAAGAGAGGACTCTAAGACCCCAAATCCAATCTACGGGTGAAGAGTCGGCATCAGGGTACCGGAACCCAAGCTGGTGGGGGCAAAAACACACCCCAGCCAGAGACCGGAGGCCGTGGGCAGCGTCTGCCACGGCCACCCACCACATCCACCACGAAGGCATACCACGTGGAGGGTCAGGGAACCCAAGGCCAAGGGTCACCCAACAGAAGGCCCGAGGGAGCTGGACCTGGGTGGATCACTAGTGGGGACGGCCAGAGAAAGGACAGAAGGAGAGCTCAGGGTCACGCTCCGGACTCGCTTGGGGGTTGGCTGGATCCGGGACCTGGTGGATGCAGCACGGCTCGGGAGGTCACTTGAAGCTGGAGTGACCGGAACATCAGCAGTGAGTAAATACCCTAAACTGCACAACCCGACTCTGTCTTCATTTTACATCTACGCTGCACCACCACAACCCCCATCCTCTGCACCTGACCCCCTGAGGCTATACCCCACCCGTTGGGGGTTATACCACCAAAAGCTGCACCTACACCATCAGCCTCAGCGGACCCTGCTGCAGCGGCGGCCATAGTGACCGCAACACAACGGGTGGCGTAGTCGACAATAAAGAACTTATAACATCTGTAGGACTGCCACATACAACTGAGTTTGACACCCTGGGCACGGACCGGGTCATAGCCACTCGGAAGACTACAACTCCCATCTGATCCGGCTCCGGATATTCCCCTAAAGAATATGGCCCAGGGGGCGCGTCAACTTTGGCGTAGTCGGCAGGATTACGTGCCCGCAACACCCGGGTACTGCGTGCCTGAAGAAAAGAACGAATTTACCTCAAAAAGAAGTCTCCTGCCGGTTCCGGAGGGTCCATGCCATCGGACTCCATCACAGGTCGATTCCCGCCGGTTGTCCGCCATTAACAGCGTTTTCCCGCCATCTGCAGAGTTTCCCGCCACTGGGAAGCGATTCCCGCCATTTCCAAAGGTTTCCCGCCTTGGAAGAGCGGACGCCATTATGGGCGTGCCAGAGGGTGGCGAGAGGCCACCTCCCATCGTGGGCCAGGACCGAAAATGGCGCCAAAAGTGGAAACCGCCCCCACCAACAGAGACTGTGATGCTAGAGGTGTCTGTCAGTGTGAAAGAACAGCCCCTGGAGCTGACAGTCACCAAGTGGCCCCGGGACCGCCCTCGAAGGGGGAGGAGACGAAAGAAGAGAACAAAGATGGGTGCCGCCTGGAGCAGTCTAGAGCGAGCGCACCCGGAGGCAAGAAGCCTGGAGAAGAGTTTCGGAGGAGCTTACCCGGAGATGGCGAGAAAGCAGAGCAGCACCGGCCCGTTGGCCAGGAGCCTGCTAGAAACAGAAGAGGGAGAGCAGAGCAGCACCGGCCCGCTGGCCAGGAGCCTGCTGGAGACAACTGAAGGAGAGCAGAGCAGCACCGACCCGTTGGTCAGGAGCCTGCTGGAAACAACGACCCCACTAGGACTAGTGGAGGTCCTAGCACAGCTCCCCCGAGACCGGGAGTGTGCGCAGACCGCTCTGGAGGGCCTCGCAAGGAGGATGGCCCGGGTGCAGCGAGAGACGTTGGCGGAGTGGAGCCGTGAGATGGCCCAGCAGACCGAGACCTGTCAGCGGAGCACGCCACCCAAGACGAGGAGACAGACCGCCTCTGAGGATGGCGCGGGAGGACTGAAGGCCGGAGACGGCGCCGAGAAGGGAGCCGAACGAGTGGAGGCAGGTAAAGGGGACGTCTATACCCCAAACCGGGAAACCGCGTACCTGCCCCAGCTCCCCGTCGCAGAGCCCGAAGTCTATCCTGCCGTGCCCGTCGCTGCAACGTCACCGCCGCAGACTAGGCCTCAAACGGGAGCCGCGACCCCTGTGACGTCACACGCCTCGACCCCGAGCGTGACCAAGCAGGAAGTACCACCAGCCTGGTCGCAAGGCCTAGTACCCCCGGGCGCCGCAATACCAACAGCGCCCCCTACCTCCGCGGAGCCCCCGGCCTGGTCGCAGGGCCAAGTAGCCCAGGGCGCCGCCGTCCTTACGGTGCCCTTCACCTTCCAGATACCCCAGGCCTGGCCGCAAGGCCCGGGCAACCCGGGCGCTAACACCACCGCGCCCATAAGACCTAAAGTGCCGCATCTGGGAGAGGACCTGTACGCCCAGCATACGTGCCCGGATGGGCAGCCATTTATATGGCCACCGGAGTTCCACCATCCCCGACTCTGGAGAGAGAGACCCCTGGATGAACCCCTGATCCCGGCTCCAAAGCCCGTAAAGAGGATCTCGCCCCCGCTAGCGGAAGCGCAGTTCGAGTGGGACCCCACCGGAGAAGATCTCATGGGGTTCACTCAAGAGACTCGGGCAGCTGCAGCGGAGCGTGCTGAGTGCTGCCGCCAACAGCTCGAGGACTTCGAGAGGGAGCGGAGAGAGAGGCGGGTCCGGGAACAGCAAGCTCAAGTAAGGAGCGCGGAGCAGAAGAGCCGGGCCAGGAGAGACCCCCGTGCAGCGCATAGTCCCCGCACCACCGGGACTGTGATAAAGTTTAACATGCAGCATGGGTGGGGCTTCATCCGAGACCACCGCACCCTAGGCGACGTCTTCGTGACCAGGAGAGACGTTGAGTCCCACCTACCGGAGGGACACAGAGGTCGTGACCTTTACATCGGGGACGAGGTCACCTTCACCCGGCACAAGTGTGCCAAAGGACCCTACGCCCTCCATGTGCATCGCCTGACGGAGGAAGAGCTGCGGTGTGAGGAGGAAGAACAAGAGGACCCGGACGGGTCTGAAACTAGAGCCAAAGGTAACCATAAAGCAAGAGCAGGAGGACGCCGTCGTTAAGTACAGCGAAGCAGGAGCTGTATATAGTTGCCCGTCGGGGCACCATAAACTGAAACTGAAACTGTTGCTGTTGCTAAAAATAGTCCCCGTTGGGACCAGCAAATGTGAACTGTTACCCGTTTAACCCCTAAATCCCACTGACCGAGGACTGAGAGCGGTCATTCCTCCCTAATACCTGGCCGAGGACTGAGAGCGGCCATAATCCCTGTATATAGTTGCGCATCCTAAAGCGCCCCCTACCGGTTTTATAGGGAAAACCAGTTTTCTAGAGAGACTGTCGCACTTTACCCGGTCACACGTTGCACAGTGACCGGAGGAGGAGCCTGAGGCGACGAGGATGTTTTATCTGCCAAGATATGTTGTTTAATATGTTTTATATGTTTATGAAAAAAAAGAAATGTATGTTTGGTGTTTATGTCTTACAGCCCGAGGACGTGCAGTGATTTACCAGGGGGGAATGTAGCACCCTGAGGATTCGGCTGCTACAGGGGTATTGCACCTCAATCCAGAGGTGTGATATTCCACTCCCGGGTAAGGATGGAGTGTGGACCTGAGCTCGGTAGGCTGCATGCACTACACACATCCCATTTCCGAGGAGCAGACCGACGGTACTCCCACTTAGAAATGTGCAGGTACGACCGAGTCTGTTCCTGGCTGGAGTGGGAGGGGGGTGGTACATCCCAAGTAGTGTAGGGGCAGATAGGGGGAGCAGCCTGGGTAAAGATAGGAGCTCATTGGGTGCTGGTCACCTGAGCTCACACATAGAGGGTGTATATAAGGTGGGCACCATCAGAGAACAGGGTCAGTCTGTCAGCCTTTTGCAGAGAGAAGTCAGAGGAGGAAGAGGAGCAGAGCAGTCCCAGAGAGAGAGAGAGGAGAAAGAAGGAAAGACCCAGAGGGGGAAGCAGAAGAGAGGACTCTAAGACCCCAAATCCAATCTACGGGTGAAGAGTCGGCATCAGGGTACCGGAACCCAAGCTGGTGGGGGCAAAAACACACCCCAGCCAGAGACCGGAGGCCGTGGGCAGCGTCTGCCACGGCCACCCACCACATCCACCACGAAGGCATACCACGTGGAGGGTCAGGGAACCCAAGGCCAAGGGTCACCCAACAGAAGGCCCGAGGGAGCTGGACCTGGGTGGATCACTAGTGGGGACGGCCAGAGAAAGGACAGAAGGAGAGCTCAGGGTCACGCTCCGGACTCGCTTGGGGGTTGGCTGGATCCGGGACCTGGTGGATGCAGCACGGCTCGGGAGGTCACTTGAAGCTGGAGTGACCGGAACATCAGCAGTGAGTAAATACCCTAAACTGCACAACCCGACTCTGTCTTCATTTTACATCTACGCTGCACCACCACAACCCCCATCCTCTGCACCTGACCCCCTGAGGCTATACCCCACCCGTTGGGGGTTATACCACCAAAAGCTGCACCTACACCATCAGCCTCAGCGGACCCTGCTGCAGCGGCGGCCATAGTGACCGCAACACAACGGGTGGCGTAGTCGACAATAAAGAACTTATAACATCTGTAGGACTGCCACATACAACTGAGTTTGACACCCTGGGCACGGACCGGGTCATAGCCACTCGGAAGACTACAACTCCCATCTGATCCGGCTCCGGATATTCCCCTAAAGAATATGGCCCAGGGGGCGCGTCACTTCCAGGGGAGAACAATTATATTTGGCAATAGATGAAACGTGCAATGGTACACTACTGAGCCACGTATCCCTGTGTCGGGACATTATCACTGCAGTGGGAAGTAGAGTGAAGCCATGTGCCTCATCAGAGTTAGGAACCACTGAGATCTCCATGATTCACATATTTAGTCTTTCCAAGTTTTTTTTATGAATAGAAAGCATACCCATTATATTCTGGGGTATATACCATTCCTTAAAAAAAACAGAGACATGTCCCCACTTTGGTCCAATTTGCAGACCAAGCACATATGTCTATGAATGGGTCTATGAAGAAACAGACTAGATACAAATGTCATTTGTATTGCATCCATATGCTTTCTGATAAAATTTGCCACCATGTGAATGGGGCCTTGGAGCCTGCTCTCTTTAAATTTGTTGGACTAACATTCGATTTTGAGCGTTATCTCCCAGGGATTGGCCTTAGTACTTATAGGAATTTGTATCACCATATTAACAAGACAACACAATGTAACACTCTGCTCTGCGTTCAGAATTATTGGGCAATTTGTATTTTTGATGAGCAATTTTATAATTGAATAACTTCAGTGATGTCGCTCAATCCAAAAGTAAAAGTGAGGTTTTGACTTTCTTAGGAGAATATCTATGTGTGCAGAATTATTATGCAACTAAATGAAAAACGTAAATTTCCTATCTCAATTGTTTAGTTTCATCTGTTAAAGTGAGAATAATAACCAAACTCAAAATGTGCAAAAACACATTTCTGACATTTAAAAAAAACACATCAGTGACCAATATAGCTTTCCTTCTTTTCAATAACAGTCATAAGCCTTCCATACATGGAAGCTGTAAATTCCTTAATCTATTAGCGATCAACTTTTTGGGCGGCACCAACCATAGCCGCCAAGTCACTGTTCAGAGAGGTGACTGTTTTTCCATCAACATAAATCTCCCATTTAAGAAGAGCCCTCAAGTTCTCAATAGGGATTAGGTCAGGAGAGGAAGGGTCCATGTCATTATACTGTCATCTGTAAGACTTTTACTGGCAGCCAAGCAGTGAAGTACTCCGATGCCTGCGATGGAGTATTGTACTGCCTAAAAATCATGCTTTTCATGAAAGATGCAGACTTTTCCTGTATCACTGCTTGAAGAAAGTGTGTTCTAAAAACTGTCACCAGGTTTGGAGGTTGATTTTGAGTCCATCTTCAACTCGAAAAAATCACATTAGCTCATCTTTAATTATTTAGTAATATTATTTTTATTATTAATAATTCCAGCCTGAGTGGAAGTGGATATCTGTGCACATTACTGATCCAGCCATGGGCCCATCCATCTGGTCCATCAAGAGTCACTCTCATCTCATCAGTCCATAAAACCTTTGAAAAGTCTGACTTCAGATATTTCTTGGCCCAGTCTTGACATTTCACCTTCTGTGTCTTGTTCAGTGGTGGTCGAGTTTCAGTCTTACTTGCCTTGGATATATCTCTGAGCACTGAGCGCATTGTACTTCTGGGCTCCAGGGAGATTGCTGTTCTGGAATATGACAACACTGAAGGAAAATGGGTTCATAGTCACTTCACGTTTGATTCTTCTCAAATCTTTGACAAGTTAACGTGCGTCTTTTTTTTCCTCAACTCTCTTTTTTGCTACCCTGTTGACTATTTGTAACAAAACTTTTGATGGTTCTTTGATAGCACCCCAATATCTTAGCAATTTAAAAGTGTTGCCTCCCTCTGTAACACTTGTAACAAATTTTGACTTTTCAGTTGTCACACACATAGATCGTGGACCCACTGTGCCACGATCCGGGCATACCTAGGAGGGGTGTAGCTAAGCGGCTACCTGGTGTTCGCTAGAGCTCCTGATGGTAGAGTTAGACATAAGTTGCAGATACCCGCCAGGTACCTATACTAGGCAGTCCCCAGAACTGTGGCTGCTGGCCCAAGTGCTGGATTCGGACCCTGTTCAGAAAACACAGGTTCTGTGTCATCGGGCAGAAGGGATATTGACACGGAGTCACAGACATAACTTTATTCGGATACTGGAACAGGCTCAGAAAGTGCGAACTCTGGAGACACTGGTGCTGGTTCAAGTACCACTGGAATGATTTCAGGTTCGGGTGTCGCAAGAGCAGTGCCAGGTTTCAGGTACCGCGGGAGCGGCTACAGGGTTCAGGTACCACAAGTGCAGCTTCAAGGTTCAGGTACCGCCGAAGTGGCTTTAGGGTTCAGATGCCGTGGGTGCAGCTACGGGGTTCAGGTACCATGGATGCGACTTCAGGGTTCAGATACCTCGGGTGTGGCTTCAGGGTTCAGGTACCACGGGTGCAAATTCATGCACCACAGGTGCGGTGTCAGGGTTCAAGGACCGCCAGAGCGGCTTCAGGTTCAGAGACTGCCAATGTGGTTTTAGGTTCACGGCCACCGATGCGGTTTCAGGTTCAGGGACCACCGATGTGGTTTCAGGTTCAGACTAAGAGGGATCAACAACAGGTTCAGTTACTAACATGTGCCTTAAATACTAGATGCCTCCCAGCTATTGGCTGGGGCAATACCAAAGTGTGTGCGCTGCCCCTTTAAGAGTCAAGGAGCACGTGCCGCCGGGAGACCTGCGCAGTGTGCGCAGGCCCCAGGGCACCAGGGGCCAGTGCAGGGCACAGAGACACCACTGAGCAGTTGGGACAGTGAGTATGTTGGCGTCCCTGATGGGAGGATGGCGAGGGTACATGCAGAGATGCCAGCAAAGCATTGCATCATTCAGTTACATCTCTTTTTTGGCTAATTTTGCCTAATAATTCTGCACAGCTTGATAAAGGGTGTTGTATCCTTAGGCCATACAATCCCTCATTACACAAATACACATCACCTGATCTGCTTCATCCAATAAGCATTCACGTTTATACAGCTTGGAGTTGGAATATCTGTATAAAAATTATGATATGGTCAAAATACTCACTTGTCTAATAATTCTGCACACAACACTAAGAAAAATTGTTCTACTGAAAGCTTATGGAAGCCAGTGATCTCCTGCCCATCACATTTCACAACACTGGTTAACAAAACAGACAATTAGCATAATCTAGTGGCCACTAATTATGCAGGGCTTTAATGAATAAACCCAGGAGATTACACTGACATTACATGTCAATCCACGAAACAAAAAAACAATCCTTAGGGATGGGGCTGAGGAAGCACAAACTATTTAATTGGCATATGAGTCATTTATTGAATGTTAATTAACTGGAAATGCATTTGTCATGAATGTTTCAACTACAGTAAATGGACCTACAATGTCATAATAGCAGATTTTGGACATTACAATTAAGTGGATTTCAATAACCACCTTACTTTTATTAAGTTAATTACAGCAGACTCCGTTAATTAGACGGATCACAGCAGTGATTCAGTTCTATTACAGATGATAGGGCTCTTCGCTTTTAAATATCATTTATTCTGTTATTCTATGGCAGAAGGTACTGTATGCCCACCTTTTCTTTACTGATATTAAGTAATACTCTTCCATTGTCCTTGATGTATATCTTTATATGTCGAGGAGGATTTTAATCATCATTTTTGGGATGGACTTTTTGCAAATTTAAGAAGCCATTTTACTGGCGCTGTGTAACGTATCCATTTTTCTTTTGCCTCAAGTGCAGGGGTGGATAATATTCTGTAAAGAATCAATGTCAACAAATAGGACGTTGACTTCCATATGAAGCAGACATAGGGACTAAAATTCAGCCCTGGGCCATGCTGCCCCCCCCCACCTTTCCCCAGATCGGGGTCTCTATTACAGATATTACCACCCCTGCATGGAGGAAATCAAGACTTACTAGAAGACCAATATTACTAATAATACCGTTATATAGGATTAAATAATACCACAATAATAATATTGCAATATAATAGACAAACACCACCAGTCCATAATTAAACATAATCAGCATATACAGTAGTGATAATAGTGCAATACTGATCATTAACCAAAACCACTGACCATATAGTGATAATATTTGCACTTCACCAATCCTCTGTAGACCATGTACAGTATGTGTATGTGACACCCCAGGGGTCTGGTTGCCACAGTAATAGAGATATTATGTCTGAGAGCAGGTGGGAGGTCTCTTGGTCAGGAATCCTATGCATGCCACACCTCCTGCCCAGTCCTGGGAGGGGAAGAACTTCCCCTATATAAAACTGGGGCTGAGGCAGGGTTAGAGAGTTAAGAAGAGGAGTCCCAGACAGAGACATAGTCTGGTCTGGAGAGGAGCAGCTATAGGAAAGAGAGATCAGGAGCTCTGGGGAAGTCGTGCTAAAAGGAATCAGGGGCTGGCAGCTGTAGAGCTCGCCCTGATTGAAGAGTTACCACCGGACCCGGAGTCCGAGGCTGTGGGGACTAATCGTTACCCAGCAGCAGAAACCGACCGGCAGGGGATTTCAGGTCCTCTGGCCAAGAAACCCGAAGGCATGGTCACACGCGTGGGACCAGCACCGCCGTCGTGGAGTGGAAGCCACTAGAAGGCCCCGAGTCACCGGCCATACGGGTGAGCACCACACGGTACACTCAGGGACGTGGGCTACTTTTACCCGCCTCTAGCAAGGTAGCCAGAAGAGTACAATTAGTTGGGGAGGCCTACAACTCCGCCTGGCTAGGGGAGATCCCATCTGCTCAAAGACTGACCAGGCCCCGATCGCTAGCCAGTACTCCGGGAGGGTCTATCTTTATCACCAGTAAAGACCCTGAACTACACCGCATCGTCTCTGAGTGGTTCCTGCTACCCCCATCATCCACGTCGGCTTCCCTGAGGCCATACCCCTCCCGTTGGGGGTTATACCATCTACGCTGCACAATCGTACCACCGGCCTCAGCGGTCTGCCCTGCAGCGGCAGCTCCATAGCTGCATTCAACGGGTGGCGTAGTCGTCCAACATCTACTGCTAATACTCAGCCACACAGTTTGACTCCCTGGGCACGGACCGGGTCACCGCCACGAGACTACTACCCCCAACAGGCCCGGCTCCGGGTAGTCCCCGCGTGCGCAACGCTACACCAAGTAGGCCCAGGGGCGCGTCATGTATACAGTACAAGTTCTTGATAGTAACATTCTTACTGATTGTAGTCATTCATTTTCCTGTTTCTTTTCCATTCGGCACAGAGCTCATCACACAGTATGATGAACCCCACAGCCCCCACACACAGAATGATGACCACCACAGCCTCTCACACAGTATTATGGACCCTGCTGCTCCACACACAGTATGATGGACCCCACAGCTCCCCACACACAGAATGATAACATCACAGCCTCCCACACAGTATTATGGACCCTACAGCTCCACACACAGTATGATGGATCCCACAGCTCCCCACAAACAGTATGATGGTCAACACAGCCCCTCACACACAGTATGATACCCCACAACCCCTCCATCCCCATTGACTCCCAGACCTCATAATATAAAGAAGAAAAATTTTAAAAAAAGCTTATATTTTTTTCCATTCGGCCCAGAGCTCAACACACAGTATGATGGACCCCACAGCTCCCCACACATAGAATGATGACCACCACAGCCTCCCACACAGTATTATGGACCCTGCAGCTCCACACACAGCATGATGGACCCCACAGCTCCCCACACACAGAATGATGACCACCACAACCTCTCACACAGCATGATGGACCCCACAGCACTCCACAAACAGTATGATGGTCAACACAGCCCCTCACACACAGTATGATACCCAACAGCCCATCCACCCCCATTGACTCCCGGGCCTCATAATATAAAGAAGAAAAATTTAAAAAAAGCTTATATTTTTTTCAAATTCTCCATCCACCACAATCTCTATTTCCATTTCTAGCTTGCAAAAGCAGAGAAAGCATGCAGCCTGCCAGAATAAGTGGCGGAGCAGGGAGCCAATAACAGCTGTGGCAGAGCTGAAAGCTAAAATTATCCTAAGGACACCGATACTGTTAAATATGGTACGATCAAGGCAGTCCAGTGTCAGGCTGGCCCATCTGGCATTTGCCAGAATTGCCAGATGGTCAGTCTGGCCTGGAAACAGATGTCTGGTGTTCAGTGAACACTGTAAATCCAAGGACCGTCTCTCTCAGCTCTACTGTCACCCCATGAAAAGATGCTGAATGGTGTTTTCTCTCTTTCCATTAGAATAGGTGGCCTCCAAGAAAGCAGTATTTTCTGCATGATGAGTGTAAATGCCTACCTAAAAATAGATCATCATTAGTGATGAGCGAGCATGCTCGCTACTGTTCGGTGCTCGCCCGAGCATCTCACTGCTCGAGATGTTCAGCGCTCGCCGAGTATTTCCGGGTTGCTCGGGCGGGAACTCGGGTCCCCTCCCTGCATGTTTGGCGCTCTTTAGAGAGCCAATGAACATGCAGGGATTGCCTGCCATGCACTGTAATGCCGTAGCCATGTTGGTTGTGGACATTACAGTGATTAGCTGGCCGCACAGCGTCATCAGGTCTATATCAGACCTGGCACCGCCATGCTCGTCACAGTCACTCTGGATCAGACAGTGTAGGGAGAGCTGCTGCTGTGTCAGGGAGAGATTTGATCATGTATTAGGTAGTGTAGGGAGAAAAACCGTACATTACACATATCCATCTTAACAAACAGTCCTTCTGAGGACTAATCCATCTGCAGAAATATCAGGCAGGCAGGGTGTATAGGCAGGCGGTGTATATAGCAGACTGCAGTGCATATAGCACAAGAGGCTCCATTCCAATTCTGCCTTCTGCTGCTGTTAGATATTTCTATACAAAGGCACAGGTCTCAGGAGCCAGGAATACTTTTCTTTGGATCTTAATCCTCATTATTTGCTTAAAAAGCAATCCAGAGAACATCATTTTTTCTGCGCCATTTTCTTGTTGGCACTGCAGAATACAGCCAGGTCCTTTCCATATTAGAGCGCTAGAAATCCAGCTATTTAAAACTGTGTTTTCTCCGTCAAACGGATCACATATACGTTGTCAGAAAATACTGCCATTTCTGGCCTCCATTAAAAATTTCCTTTAGTGTGTCATTGAAGCAATTCACCGCAATTTGCTGTTCAAACTACTTACCTACAGGCCAGGTATTTAAAACTCTGTTTTCTCCGTCACACGGATCACATATACGTTGTCAGAAAATACTGCCATTTCTGGCTTCTATTAAAAATTTCCTTTAGTGTGTCATTGAAGCAATTCACACCAGTTTTCTGTTCAAACTAATTACCTACAGGCCAGGTATTTAAAACTGTGTTTTCTCTATCACACGGATCACATATAAGTTCGCTCCAAACTCAGTCATTTGTAGTGAGCATGGAACATACTGTCCTCCATTTAAAATGGGCAAGGCACGTGGCAAGGGACAAGGAACTGGACGTGATGGTAATGGTGTACGCAGAGGCTGAGGACAAGGCCGTGGGCAAGCCGAAATTGTGCCACAACAAACACCCACATCTTCTCGTCTGACCTTCCTGTCCCAATTTCTAGGGGACTGCAGCACACCACTATTGAACCCAGGGCAGTGTGAAAAGGTTGTTGGTTGGATAGCGGATAATGCTTCCAGTCACTTAACCACCACCACCACCCTGTCTTCCACACGGTCAAATCTCAGTAGCCGTGAGTCTGGACCGCATATTTCTCACCCTGATCTTCCTTCCTCCCACCATGCCGAGTACCCAGAGACAACTGATCCCACACTTGGACACTCTGAAGAGCTGTTCACTTTTCCATTTATAGATTCGGGCCTCTCTCCCAGTCCACTTGAAGCAGGGCAAGAGGAGATCGCATGTAGTGATGCCCAAATATTTGAGCAGCTACGGTCACACTAAGATGACGGTGGGAAAGTGTCACAAGAGGTGGACGATGATGAGACACAATTGCCAGAAAGTCAGGAGGAGGACCAGGGTGCGGAAGTGGAAGACGAGGTGGTGGATGATATAGTAACTGACCCAACCTGGCAGGAGGACATGCAGAGCGAGGACAGCAGCACACAGGGGGAGGGAGGCAGAGCACCCCAACAGGCAGGAAGAAGCAGTGTGGTGGTCGCAGACTGAAGGCAGGCAACCGTTCCCTGTAACACCAACACGAAGGAAGTTACCAGTACAACTGTTAGGTCTTCGTGATGCTGGTTGTTTTTTAAAGACCCTGCCGATAACCCCAAAAAGGCCATTTGTACCACCTGCCAGGCCAGCATCAGCAGGGGTGGCAAAACGACCAGCCTGACCACCACCAGCATGATCAGGCACATGGCAGCAAAGCACCCGACTTTGTGGGCCGTACCCCAAGGTCCAGGAACAGTGTCTGCAGGTGGCACCATTGCTTCTTCCCTGTTGTGCATGCAAGCCAAACCCTGCTCAAGTTGCAGCATCAGGAAGCACGTCCATGATCTTGTCCCAGCGCAGCGTTCAATTGTCCATACCCCAGTCCTTGGAACGCAAGCGCAAATATGCAGCCAACGCCCCACAGGCCACACTAATAAATTCTCACATTTCACGACTGCTTGCGCTCGAAATGTTGCCTTTTAGGCTCGTGGAGACGGAAGCATTCCGCAACCTGATGGCGGTGGCCGTCCCTCTGTACTCGGTTCCCTATTTCTCCAGGTGTGCCATCCCCACATTACACAAGCACGTGTCCGAAAAAATTAGTAGTGCTCTCAGCAACGCAGTTACCGGTAAAGTCCACCTAACCACGGACACGTGGACAAGTGCTTGTGGGCAGGGACGGTACATCTCGCTGACGACACACTGGATTAACATAGTGGAAGCCGGGACCCAGTCGGACCTTGGGACGGAACACGTCCTCCCGACGCCAAGGATTGCGGACCCTGGGTCAATCAGGGTTGCCCCCACGGTCTACAGCTCCTGCACCTCATCCTCCTCAGCCTTCTAATCCTCTTCAGCCTCCATATCCGAAATGACCACATCAGTCACAAGCTGGAAGCACTGCAGCACTGCCTCGGCCAGGCGGCAACAGGCTGTGCTGAAGCTAATATGCTTAGGTGAAAAACCACACAATACTGAAGAGTTGTGGACCACTCTGAAAGAGCAGGCAGATCTGTGGCTCACACCGCTGAACCTACAGCCAGGCATGGTCGTGTGTGACAATGGCCGGAACCTGGTAGCGGCTCTGAGGCGAGGCGAGCTCACACACGCACCATGCCTGGCCCATGTTCTTAACCTCGTGGTTCAGCGGTTTCTCAAATCCTACCCGGAGCTGCCAGATCTGCTTGTTAAAGTATGCCGCCTGTGTGCCCATTTTAGAAAGTTAGCTTCAGCTTCCACCGCCCTTGCAGTGTTTCAGAAGCGTTTGCAGCTTCCGTCTCACAGACTGGTGTGTGATGTCCCCACGCATTGGAACTCTACACTGCAGATGTTGGGATGGATTTGTGAGCAGAAGAGGGCAGTTGTTGAGTACCAGCATCAACAAGGCTGTTGGTATTCAGTTCAGACTCCACACATAAGACCTCAGGAGTGGACATGGATGTCAGACATATGTACCATCTTCCAAAACTTTGAGGACTCCACCAAGATGGTGAGCGGCGATGACGCCGTATTTAGGGTCACCATCCCACTTCTCTGTCTTCTAAAACGCTCTCTGCTCACAATCAAAGAGGATGCATTGCAGGCGGAGCAAGATGAGATGGAGCAAGAAACCATACAGGATGGTTACACACAGCCAAGCCTCATCTCATCCCAACGTGGATTGGGTGACAATGAGGAAGAGGAGGAGGAGGAGGAAGGACAGGAGCTAGTTTCATGCACTATAGACGGTACTACCTGCACAGCTGTCATACTGTCTGTTCAGCGTGGATGGCCAGAGGACAGAGAGGAGGAGGAGGAGAGCATGGTCAGTCATCCTTTTGGTGAGGACACGGAAGTCTTGCCTGTTAGTAGTCTGGCACGCATGGCTGAGTTTATGTTACGCTGCCTTTCCCATGACCCTCGCGTTCTCAAAATTTTGGGTGACAGTCATTACTGGTTGGTGACACTTCTAGACCCACGCTACAAGGAGAACTTTATATCTCTTATTCCTGAGGCGGACAGGTCTACAAAAATGGGGCAGTACTAGAAGGCCCTTGTTGCGGAACTATTAAAAAAATTCCCATCTGAAAACGCTGGTGGCAGAGGGCACACTTCGTTGGACAATCAAGGAGTGCAGGCGAGAGAGACACAACTTCAATCCAGCAGAGGCAGGGAAACACTGTCAAAGTTCTGGGAGAGTTTTCTCAGACCCTCCCATCGCACAGGCCCTGAGGCGCGGGGTACTCTCACAAGAAGTGCAAAGTTTGGGAAGATGCTGAGGGAGTACCTTGCCGACCGTACCAACGTCCTCCGTAATTCCTCTGTGCCTTATAATTATTGGGTATCCAAGCTGGATACGTGGAATGAACTGGCTCTCTATGCCTTGTAGGTTCTGGCCTGCCCTGCCGCCAGCGTTTTATCAGAGCGGGTTTTTAGTGCCGCTGGTGGAATTATAACGGATAAGTGCATCCGCATGTCAACTGAAAATGCTGACAGGCTGACTCATAAAAATGAACAAGGGCTGGATTGGGCCAGACTTCTCAACACCACCGAGTGATAGCAGCATAACATAAGCTCAAATCCAGTGTCTTTTCTTGGGAGGTGTATTCCCAAGCACCTTTTCACACCCACACATGGGTATACGCTTCCTGATTTTGTCTATTTGCTCTTGTCCTCCTCCTTCTCCTCATCCTCCACCACCATATCACCAGGGTGACCGTGGTCCGTGATGCAACACCCACATAATTTTTTTAAAGGGTGTTTATGATGGCCGTGAAAATTTTGTTTTTATACAGTATGTTCATGTATACCCCTCAGGGGTAAAAATTTGTCAGCCCATACACTTAGTGCATGGGCATTACAAGTATAGGAGGCCCGCTCCTTTCTAATGGGAACATTTTTTTATGAGGCCCCCCTCCACGTCTCTTCCAAAGGGCATTGAAGTGCCTCCAAATTTTTGGCAGCCCTTGCATTCACTGCATAGGCCAACACTATGGGAGACTCTCTCCTTTCTAATGGGAATTTGTCGTTACTGTGGCCCTGTTCTGTGTGTCTTTAAATTTTTAGTGGGGTTTTTCCTAAAATTGGTCAGCCGTTGGACTCACTGCATACCCTATAACTGCATAGCAGACCCTCTCCTTTCTAATGGGAACATGTCGTACTTGTTACTGTGGCCCTGCTCTGTGTGTCTTTAAATTCTTAGTGGGGTTTTCCTAAAATTGGTCAGCCGTTGGACTCACTGCATACCCTATAACTGTATAGCAGACTCTTTCCTTTCTAATGGAAACATGTCGTACTTGTTACTGTGGCCCTGCTTTGTGTGTCTTTAAATTCTTAGTGGGGTTTTTCCTAAAATTGATCAGCCGTTGGACTCACTGCATACCCTATAACTGTATAGCAGACCCTCTCCTTTCTAATGGGAACATGTCGTACTTGTTACTGTGGCCCTGCTCCTTGTGTCTTTAAATTCTTAGTGGGGTTTTTCCTAAAATTGGTCAGCCGTTGGACTCACTGCATACCCTATAACTGTATAGCAGACCCTCTCCTTTCTAATGGGAACATGTCGTACCTTGTTACTGTGGCCCTGCTCTGTGTGTCTTTAAATTCTTAGTGGGGTTTTTCCCAAATTTTGGCAGCCCTTGCAGTCACAGCATGGGCATTACCACTATAGGAGACCCGCTCCTTTATAATGGGAACATTTTTTTTTCTGAGACCCTCCTTTATGTCTCTTCAAAGGGGTCCAAATTTTTGGCAGCCCTTGCAGTCACTGGATACGCAATAACAGTATAGGAGACCCACTTGTTAATAATGAGAACAACAAAGCATAGCCAGCTGATGGCTCCCTAACAATAGCTACGGCCGACTGCTGGCCTTTTAAGAATAGTAAGGGCCGTCTGATGTCCCTGTAAAAATAGGTTTTATGACTTTCAGAATCCCTCCATCATAAATAAAAAAGGATATGTCTGATGATGTGTCACACACCACATTGCCAAATAAGGTTGTAAAATGTTAAAATGACATTTTCCGTTGAATGCATTGGTCTTAAAAAATAACGTAAAAAAAACAAAACAATAGAATCTTTCTTTAGTATAAAAAACAGCGTCACCAATTTAACCTCAATGTAATCACATTGTTCAGCTCATTCACCTCCTCCTCCATCTCCGAAATTATCACATCAGTCACAAGCTGACAGCACTGCAGCACTGCCTTGGTCAAGCGGCAACAGGCTGTGCTGAAAGTAACATTCTTAATGCTTAATTGACAAACCGCCCAGTGCTGCAGAGTTGTTGAAAGCTGTAACACAGCATCCTGATCTGTGGCTCTCACCGCTGAACATACAGCCAGGCATGGTCGTGTGTGACAATGGGCGGAACCTGGTGACGGAGAAATGACAGCCGGGGTAGATACAGTTTCCCTCTATGCCAGTCCTTTCACCGAGCTAAAGAATATGGTTGTGGTGAAATACAACTCCCACTGAGAAGCTGTTTCAGATTGAAAAACATTGTGCCCACCAGAGGATTTGATTCTGAGGACTAACCTTTCTCACACGCTCAAGAGCCCCATAGCAGCTGCAACGTTAGCGCTATCATGAACTCTCCTGAGGTAGAAGCCAAGGCACACCAGAGGATTCTCTGGTGGGACCGTCCAACCCTGCTGAGAAGCAGTCCTGGCTAAGAAAATTGTGTGGGAAGGTTCCCGGACACTCTATGGCTGCTTTTTTACTGAGGAGGAAACACACGCAAACATGGGGAGAACATACAAAGTCCTTGTAGATGTGGTCCTTGCTGGGATTTGAACCCAGTATCCCAGCGCTGCAAGGCTTCAGTGCTAACCACTGATCCAATGTGCTGCCGTTCACCCTCTAATATCTAACAGGCTGGAGAAACTTGCACCTACTGCCACTCTATCTTCTGCTCCTTTGTGAGAAAATGTATTTGGGCAGCCACTCAGTCTACCAAATAAAATTCCTGAGAAGGAAATTGGGGATGGCTTCTCTACTGGTACTGGGGGCAGTGCAAATACCATGGCGTCGTACCATAGTTTGCTGGAAATATTCCAGGCTGGTAGGTAGCAAGCAAATTCCCACAGAAAAGTACCAGAAGTAATGTTCAGGGCACATTTCAAGTGCAAGCAGCTTTAGAGCACTTCCTGGGAGAAATGACCCGCAGGGTTGATACGGTTTCCCTCTATGCCAGTCCTGGGTGGGTGGCTGGCTGCATACTTGCACTTGCATTCCAAGTAACAGAAAACTAAGCAGATGGTGGCCTCTATCATCATCATGGCCTCACCTCGGCACTGTGAACTCTCCTGAAGGAGAAGCCAGGGCCTGCCGGAGGAGTCTCCGGTTCTCTGGTGAGCCCATCCAACCCTGCCGAAAAGCAGCCCTGGCTAAGAAAAGTGTGGGGGAAGGTTCCCGCACACTCTGTGGCTGCTTTTTTAATGTGGATCGGCCATGCTTATGCATGTCATTTCTCAAAGTGTATTACAGATCAGGCCATTGTCCAACTCTGTATTCAATAAATTAAATGCGCCAAGAAAGATGTGAGTGTGTCAAAGCACCACCGACAAGTGTGAGTTGATGTTGGACGGGCTGCCATTGCTTCTGCAACAAGCTCAATTACAGGACTTCCTGGGAGAAATGACACACAGGATACATACGGTTTCCCTCTATGCCAGTCCTTTCACCGAGCTAAATACAACTCTTAGCAAAAAAAGTTGTGGACTTGCTCCATACCGTCCCTGGCCACATTCACCTGTCCACGTGTTTGTGGTTAGGCGGTCCTTCCCAGTAAGTGCACTGGGGAGGGCACGGGTAATGTTGTGGGACCCATGCTTGTGGAAGGCGGAGGCGATACCGGGAAATATAGTGGCGGCTGGAGACCGAGTGTGGACACCCGGCCGCCGCCGGCATGAGGTTGTGAAAAGCTTCCGCCTCCACGAGCTTAAAAGGCCATATTTCAAGTGCAAAGAGCTGCCCAGAAATCTGGCAGTTTAGTGTTGCGGCCTGTGGGTGGGTGGGTGGCTGGCTGCATACTTGCGCTTGCATTCCAAGTAACAGAAAACTAAGCAGATGGTGGCCTCTATCATCATGGCCTCACCTCGGCACTATGAACTCTCCTGAAGGAGAAGCCAGGGCCCGCCGGAGGAGTCTCCAGTTCTCTGGTGGGCCCGTCCAACCATGCCGAAAAGCAGCCCTGGCTAAGAAAAGTGTGGGGGAAGGTTCCCGGACACTCTATGGCTGCTTTTTTAATGTGGATCGGCCATGCTTACGCATGTTATTTCTCAAAATGCATTACAGATCAGGCCATTGTCCAACTCTGTATTCAAGAAATTAAATGCGCAAAGAAAGATGTGTGTGTGTCAAAGCACCACTGACAAGTGCGAGTTGATGTTGGACGGGCTGCCATTGCTTCTGCAACAAGCTCAATTACAGGACTTCCTGGGAGAAATGACATGCAGGGTAGATACGGTTTCCCTCTATGCCAGTCCTTTCACCGAGCTAAATACAACTCTTAGCAAAAAAAGTTGTGGACTGGCTCCGTACCGTCCCTGGCCACATTCACCTGTCCACGTGTTTGTGGTTAGGGGGTCCTTCCCAGTAAGCGCACTGGGGAGGGCACGGGTAATGTTGTGGGACCCGTGTTTGTGGAAGGCAGAGACAATACTGGGAAATATAGTGGCGGCTGGGGACCGAGTATGGACACTCGGCCACCGCCGGCATGAGGTTGTGAAAAGCTTCCGCCTCCACGAGCCTAAAAGGCCACATTTCAAGTGCAAGCAGCTGTCAAAAATGTGGCAGTATAGTATTGCAGCCTGTGGGTGGGTGGGTGGCTGGCTGCCTGCATACTTGCGCTTGCATTCCAAGGAATGGGGTAGGGACAACTGAACGCTGCACTGGGACAAGGACGTGGACGGTGATTGTTGCAAGTCTGCAATGACAGGTGCATGGCGGGAGGCATCTTCACATGCGCCAAGGATCACTTATGATGGGCACACTTTTAGGCAGTGACCTGGGAGTCAGAGATGCTACCAGAGGTCTTCCTCATGCTGTTCCCATGTCTTTTCAGCATTGTATGCATGTGTCTGATGATGTGTCACACACCTCGTGGCCAGATAAGGTTGTAAAATGTTAAAATGACATTTCCTGGTGAATGCATTTGTCTTGGTTGAAAGCAATGCAAAAGTGCAAAAATGCATCAAAAACGCTACGTGTGAACATAGCCCAAGTTGTGGAGGAGTATTTTTGTTTTTGGTTATTTATTTTGCCTTATATACAAGTCATTACCCTGGAAAGGATGTTCCTTAACATATTTCCCAGGAAAATCCATTTTGGTTTTGTTTTTGTATGTTTTATTGTGAGTCCGTAAAAGTGGCGTAATACTCTGACCACGTTGCTGACAGCAGTGATCCGGGAGTCAGAGATGCTTCCAGGAGTCTTCCCCATGCTGTTCCCATGTCAATGGAGCACTGTTCCCATCGATTTGGGCAATTTTTAGGCCCTCTGCAGACCACCGGGGGGGAGCCACCAGAAAAATGCTTGAGTTTCCCATAGACTTACATTGGGCTCGTTGCTCGGGTCGAGCACCCGAGTATTCCAATGTGCTTGACCCGAGCAACGAGTACCCGAGCATTTTAGTGCTTACTCATCACTAATCATCATCCCAAGTTCTTCTTTAACATTAAGACTAACTTCTGAGTTTGCTTAAAGAGGACTTTTCACCAAACGTTTCAAGTTGAGCTGGACACACGATGTAATAGTGACTGCAGATGGGAATAAAACATTTTGTTTCTCTTCCTTTTTTTTGTTTTTCCCCACCTTTGTGGAGATATTAGCAATCAAAGTATTGGCACCTAATGAGTTTTGTTAAGTCCAAGTGGGTATTTTAGATTCACTTTTGGTTTTGACTTACAAATACTGATGTAAAATACAGAGTGTGAATGACCTCACTGTAGAATTGACAGAAATATTCCCATATTATTTGGCTGTTGTAGTAACATAATTAGGTCGCTCTCACGTTTGGGTATGAAGATTTTTCAGGCTACTAAAGGGCAGAAGAAAGAAGGGATAGTTGCATCACTTTATTAGGAGGTTTTGATTTTTGATTATTGAACTGTCTACATCTTGCCATCTGTCTTCATATATTGGCCACAATTCCAATGTCTGTGACTTGTGTATTCTCATTACCCCCAATGAAATCCAGACCCAAAGGGATCACAGTTTTTGCAGATACCCTAAAAATATACTCTAATGATAGATTACACAGAAGCAGATGCTAAGAGAAGCAGAATCTTTTAGCTGAAAACTCTTTCCTTGGATGCTTGTAGTTATCTATCTGTCACGGTTTCATCACTCACTGTGGAATAGGGACGCTGTGTGACAGCTCAGCCACACTATAGGATCTGGAGTGTGCTGCACTGTCAGTATTGTGAGTGACAGCCTAGTCGTCCAATCTGAGGCTAGGGCGTGCTGGGCTGTCAGCATTTTGATTGACAGCCCTGCTGCTTGATCTGGCTTAGCCTGAGGGCGTTCCTCCAGGTGTCTCCGGTTCTTGATACTTTGCTGGCTATTTATCTGGCTAGCTATGAGCAGGCCATTGTTAGCTGTAGTTTTCTCTGTGATGTGTGTACTTTGCTCTGTGTCTGATTTCCTGAACTTGTTGCTGGACCTTGGATTTGTCTTGACTATTCGTGTGTGTTATCCCTTTTGCTCTTGACTCTCTCTGACCTCAGGTACCTGACCCCGGACTTGGCCTCTGACTATCCATTTCTCTTATCCCCCTATCTTGATGTACACTCCTGGAATTGGACCCTGGGCTGTATCTTGATTCTTGACCACTTCTTTGTCTTGCCCCTCTGTACTACAAACCCTCCTGGTGTCTGACCTCGTACCTCCTGAGGACCCTGTCTCACGGCTTGTCCGTGAATAGTGACTCAGTTTCACAGTAACATGAATAAAATGGGTAAATGGACTCCATACACAAACCATGAAACTCAGACATGTAAATGCTGTTGTATAGTCAGAAACAAGCAATATTCACTTTTTCTGTTCCTAGCTTTAAACTATTTATTGTATCAACCAAAGACACTCATCATCCCACAAGTTTTCCCAGAAACACCTGCCTTTTTTGTGGAGTTACTGTAAATCTGTAGAAATAGCTTTCCTGATATATGATTTTTTTCTTCTGAAGAGCGACCTTACTAAACGTTCCTACTACCAATTTTTTTTAGTGAATTAACAATGGTTCTTGCAATCTTGCTTCCAGTGAAACCTGACGCCACCTGAGATGTAACATTTGTCTTGTATCAGAATAGATGAGCGTTTATGAGGCCAGACCAGCTGGGATCTTTGTGATATTTAGACTGGTATTAGATGGGGCGTGTTGGACACAGATAATACCCTACGCTTTTTTTTTTTACCCTCTGGTTTTCTGAGCGATGCAGTTCATTTCCTGCAGCAGGTGTGGCCGGTGTTTGTCATACAACTGTGTTATTTAGAATGGAAAGGTCAGTGATGATATTAAAGAAGAATTGACAAATTCTGTTGGGATTCTGAATTCCACAGATCCAAAATCTCATTACTTCATTTACACTGGTCTTCTAGGCATAGAATCAAGTGTCCCCTAATATTTTGCAATATTTAAAGCATTCATCCAGTTAATGGTGTTTTAGCAATTCCCATATATATTGTAATTTACATTAATGGTTGTAACCAATCCAAAGGTATATCAAAGAATATAAAAAATGAGACCAAAATGCAGACCCAATGTGTAACAAATTAAGTACACCCTATGAATTAATAGCTTGTAGATCCATCTTTTGAAGCAAAAACTTGAATTAAAGGGGTATTCCCATGTCCAAGATCCTATCCCAATATGTAGTAGGTGTAATAATAATAATATTATCAACTACCTCCAATTAGAAATGTAGTATAGTTCTCCTGATTCGCTATGTCTTTTCCTCATGTGCAGGCATTGCAGGACCTTAGGTATCCATGATATAGTGACAGTTAGTTAGCTAGTTGCTAGTGGTCGTAACCATAGATATCTAAGGTCCTGCTACATTTCTGATTGGAGATATTTGATATTACTATTATTACACCTACTACATATTGGGATAGGATCTTGGACATGGCAATACCCCTTTAATTGTTTTCTGAATCATGTGATTAGTGTCTCACATGGTTTTGGAGGGATTTTGTCCCACTCTTCTTTAAAACATTGCTCGAGTTCATTGAGGTTTGTAGGTATTCATTAATGCACAGCTCTCTAAAAGGGAATCTGTCAGCAGGTTTTTGCTGTGTAATCTGAAAGAGGTATGACATAGGGGCAGAGACTCCTATTCCAGTGATGTGTCACTTACTAGGCTGTGTTTTTCTGTTTTAATACAATCAGTGTTTTTTCAGCAGGAGAGTATCACTAGAGGACTAGCTGCCTCATGCCACTGAGTCAACCTGCTCTGTGGAACCTCGCACCACACCACTGATTAGCAGCCTTTTATCAATGTACAGTGTACACAGAAAACTATCAAACAGTGGTGTGGGCGGGTTATACCGAGCTCAGCATTCTGAGCATTGCTACATCTGCAGCAGTGTCAACAGTGATTGAGTCAAAAGTACACCAATCAGACCAGTAAGTGATACATCACTGGAATAATCTGCCCCTACATTATGCTGCTCTCAGATTACATATCAAAAACCTGGTGACAGAATACCTTTAAAGCACCACTCCAGCGTTTTTTTTTATTGCACTGCTGGAGTGGTGCTTTAAATGTAAGTCCTTTGCCCCCTGTCTGATATTCACCTGTCGTCCCCTTCATTCTTTTCCATCTTCGCTCCTGTCCATCTCTGGCGAAAAGTGACCTGCCGGCACGCTCCAGTGTCTGCTGGAGTGTGCCGGATATCAGGATATACAGGCCATGGAGGTTGAGTGCATTACTTATAGTTTTCTTTGAAACAATTGTACCTGCTAATTCCAGGTCTTTCTGTAGCTCTCCACAAGTGGTCCTTGGCTCTTGGATAACTCTTCTGATAATTCTTTTCACTCCTCTGTCTGAAATCGTGCGGGGAGCACCTGGTTGTGGCCGGTTTATGGTTATATTATTTTCTTTCCACTTCCAGATTATCACCCCAACAGTGCTCACTGGAAACTTCAGTAGTTTAGAAATTCTTCTGTAATGAATGTCATCAGTATGTTTTGCAACAATAAGGTTGTAAAGGTCTTGAGACAGTTCACTGGTTTTACCCATCATAACATGCTTCTGGTGTGGCACCTTTTTATAGGTCATCAGATGAACCCACTGATATTATTTTTCATTAAGTGGCACAATTGCTTTAGAATTACTGATATATTACACATAACTTAATTTATAGACATCTATAGTTTGATTTATTTGCCTGTGTGGATTGAATGGGTTGTTACTGACAGCTGGTGAGAATTTCATGTCAATAGCACCTTTAGAAAAATATTTACTTAGAAAATTGGTGACGTGTTCAATACTTATTTCACCCTCTGTAACTTCCATCCATGATGCCCACCATCCTTCTGTAGAAGCCACTATCTCTGTACATATTGATCTTAAAATCCCTTTCCAGTGACTCTTCCTTAAAGAAGCATCTTCTGCTATAAATTTGAGTGGCTCGAAAAGAAAGCCTGGAAAATTGGGTTCATTAGAGTTCAACGTCTGGCTTCTATCACCTTCTAGCAGATCTACAGTGTAGCGCTGGCGTCCCTGCCCTCTGCTAGGCAGGGACGCTGCTCCCCTCACCGCTCTGCTCCGTGCCCGGCGTCCTCTCCCCGCTCTGCTGTCAGCGCGCGCTCCTTCCCGGCGTCCTCCTCCCGCTCTGCTCTCAGCGCGCGCTCCTTCCCGGCCCCTGTGCTTAGGGCGCGCGCGCGCGCGCTCCCCTCCTCTTAAAGGGACCGCGCGCGCCGTCCTAAGGAGTCCCCGGCCAATGGCCGGAGGACTTCATCATATATAAGGCACCTCCTCCAAAATGGAGGTGCCCGAGCAATGTTGTTTGCACCTGTGTCTCACCTGTGCTTCAGCCCTCAGGTCCCGTTGCCAGTTACCTGCCAGTTACCTGCCAGTTTCCTGCCAGTTTCCTGCTAGTTACCTGCCTGATTCCTGCCTGAATACTTGTTACCTGTCTGCCAGTCTGAGGTCCGACGGTCTGCCTTACTACTCCTGTCAGTCTGTCTAAAGGACCAGCCTGCCCGCTCACCTGGGAGCGCATCTCCGTTACCTGCCTACTTGCCAGCCCGGAGGTCCCGCCGTCACGTGCCGTGACCACCTGCTATTCCAGAGACTCTCGCTTGCTCACCTGGGAGCACACATCTACCATCTGCCTGCTAGCCTACCCGGAGGCTCTGCCATCACAGGTCGTACCTACCCGTTACCCAGAGACTGCCCTGATCACTTGCCGTAACTCCCTGTCCGTTCACCCAGAGACTGCCACCCGCTCCCTTACAAGGGCCGCCCCCTTGTATAATAGCTCAGAGGTTCCGCCTCCCGGACCCGTTACAGTTTGCTCGGGCCATGGAACCCGGTGGCACCCAAGCTCCCTCGCTCTCGGACCTCTGTCTTGAACTGTCCCGTCTGAAGTCCCAACAGGAGGCCATCCTGGGTCATCTGCGGAATGTTAATACTCGCCTGAGCACCCTGTCTGATCCACCAACAACCTCCGCCAGTGCCATATCTTGCAATCCGGCAGCTCCGCTGCCCACTAATACTATGGTATCCTACCCCGGACCCCGGCTTTCTGCACCTCCTCGCTTCGGAGGCGACCCCGTCCAGGCTCGGGGCTTCATAAATCAGTGCACCCTGCACTTTGAACTTTTGTCCCATCAGTTTAATTCCGACCGGGCCAAAATTGCCTTTATCATGTCCCATCTCACCGGGGAGGCCCTGGCCTGGCTAAATCCTCTATGGGAGAGAGGAGACCCCCTGGTGTCCAACTTGCCTGCTTTTCTCTCGGCTTTCCGGAAAGTCTTCGACGAACCCGGACGGAAGACCTCATCCGCATCCTCTCTGCTACGCCTCCGTCAGGAGGGTCTCACCGTGGGCCAATATGCCATACGGTTCCGCACCCTTGCCTCGGAGCTGGCCTGGGATAACGACGCTCTGGTATCCGTCTTCTGGGAGGGTCTGTCCGGTCGTATTAAAGATGAACTTGCTGGTCGGGACATTCCTATCTCTCTCGATGATCTAATAACCCTTGCCACCCGGATTGACCTACGGTTCCAGGAGCGTGCCAAAGAGGTCACCCGTGAGAGAAGGATTCCACGTTTAGCTCCTACTTCCCAGAAACCCGTCATTCCCTCCATCTCTCCCCAGGTACACTCTCCTGAGCCTATGCAGGTCGACCAGACCAAGATGGTCAAAACCCGTCAGGACTCACGCCGTGCCGAGGGGAGCTGCTTCTACTGTGGCAGTAAGGAGCACCGGATCCGTGCCTGCCCGGAGAGGTCGGGAAACGCCTGTGTCTAGGTTCGCTCAGAGAGGTCCACCTAGACAAGAATAAATCCTCTCCATCCCTGCTGTTGTCAGTTTCGATCATCTACGGGGAGAACCGTTATTTCGAACTAGCCCAACTTGACTCTGGAGCAGCCGGGAACTTTATTTCACAGTCCCTGGTTGAGAAATACCGCATCCCTACCAAACCTCTGGCTGTACCCTTGTCTGTCGCTGCCGTGGATGGGGGCCTCTTACCTCGCCCCATTCAACTCATCACCGAATCCATTACCCTGCAGGTGGGAATGCTGCATTCTGAAAGTATCTCCTTTCATGTTCTGCCTGGACTCTCTCACGCCCTCTTGCTAGGTCTGCCGTGGCTCCAGAGACATGCACCCGTGCTAGACTGGCAAACCGGAGAGGTCCTTCGCTGGGGACAAGACTGTCATAAAACCTGCCTGGTTCCCGTCCATCCCGTCCGTCCCTCTCCTACCCCAGCTAATCTACCTGGACTTCCGATTCCTTATTGGTCTTATGCAGATGTCTTTAATAAAAAGGAGGCAGAGACATTACCACCACATAGACCATACGACTGTCCCATCGATCTGCTACCCGGTACTACTCCTCCCCGTGGGCGTATCTATCCTTTATCCGCTGCTGAGACCCGGTCAATGTCCGAATATATTGAGGAGAATCTGGCCAGAGGATTCATCCGGAAATCTACCTCCCCGGCGGGAGCAGGCTTCTTTTTCGTCAAAAAGAAGGACGGCTCTCTCCGTCCCTGTATAGACTATAGAGGCCTAAACCTGATCACGGTGAAGAATAAGTACCCCCTTCCGCTCATTCCAGAATTATTTGATCGCCTGAGGGGGGCTAGGATCTTCACCAAACTGGACCTTCGTGGGGCGTACAACCTGGTTCGTATTCGTCAGGGGGATGAATGGAAGACGGCATTCAACACCCGGGACGGCCACTATGAATACCTGGTAATGCCCTTTGGTCTCTGTAACGCTCCTGCCGTCTTTCAAGAGTTGGTCAATGACATCTTCCGGGACCTTCTCTACTCCTGCGTAGTGGTGTACCTGGACGACATCTTGGTCTTCTCTCCGGATCTCCAGACTCACCGGAGGGACGTTCGTCAGGTCCTGCTCAGGCTAAGGCAGAACCATCTCTACGCTAAATTTGAGAAGTGCCTCTTTGAGCAGACCTCGCTTCCGTTTCTGGGCTACATTATCTCTCAGACCGGCCTACAAATGGATCCTGAGAAACTGTCTGCCATCGAGAAATGGCCCCGACCGGAGGGGTTGAAGGCCATTCAGCGATTCCTGGGCTTCGCCAACTACTACCGCCTCTTCATACCACACTTCTCTTCCCGGACGGCCCCAATTTCTGCGCTCACCCGTAAAGGTACTAATCCCAAAGAGTGGCCACCCGAAGCAGAGGAGGCCTTTCTTTCCCTTAAACAGGCCTTCTCTTCCGCCCCGGTGCTGCATCGCCCAGATGGCAACAAACAGTTCTTCCTGGAAGTTGACGCCTCCTCCTCTGGAGCCGGAGCGGTACTTACTCAAAAATCATCTTCCGGGAGGATGGTAACTTGTGGCTTCTTCTCTAAACTCTTCTCCTCCTCTGAGCGCAACTATTCCATAGGAGACCGAGAGTTATTGGCCATCAAACTGGCATTGGAGGAGTGGCGTTACCTGCTCGAGGGGGCTCTTCACCCGGTAATAATTTACACTGACCACAAGAACTTGGCTTACCTCCAGCATGCCCAGAGACTTAACCCGCGCCAAGCCCGGTGGTCCTTGTTTTTTGCTCGTTTTGATTTTGTCCTTCATTTTCGCCCGGCTGACAAAAACGTCAAGGCGGACGCCTTGTCTCGGTCCTTTCTGGTGTCTGATCTCGAGGAGGATCCGAAACATATCATCGATCCCGCCAGAGTAATGCAGGTGGCTCCCGTGAGTCTAAATCGTCTTCCTCCTGGTAAGACGTTCGTACCAGTACCTGATCGGGAGAAGATCCTACACTGGGGTCATTCGTCTAAACTAGCTGGCCACGCCGGTCAGAAAAAGACCCTCCAGCTTATTACCCGGCACTACTGGTGGCCTAACCTGCACAAGGATGTAATAGACTTTGTTTCTGCCTGTGTGTCCTGCGCCCGCAACAAAGTTCCGAGACACCTGCCGGCCGGCCGCCTCCTACCTCTGCCAGTACCTGCTGCCCCCTGGCAGCATATAGCGATGGACTTCATTACTGATCTACCCGTCTCTGCCGGTTGTACGGTCATTTGGGTGGTCGCTGACCGCTTCTCCAAGATGGCTCACTTCATTCCACTGCCAGGTCTTCCGTCTGCACCTGAGCTGGCTAAAGACTTTATCCACCACATCTTCCGTCTTCATGGCCTGCCCCGTCACATCGTGTCGGATCGTGGGGTACAGTTCACTTCCCGTTTCTGGAGAGCCACTTGTAAATTGCTGGACGTCACCCTGGACTTCTCCTCCGCTTACCACCCACAGTCTAATGGTCAAGTGGAGCGGATCAATCAGAACCTGACCAGTTACCTTCGGCACTTCGTTAATGCCCACCATTCTGACTGGGTGGATCTCCTGCCATGGGCCGAATTCTCGTACAACAATCACGAGAGCGAGTCTTCCTCCAAATCCCCGTTTTTTGTAGTCTACGGTCAGCATCCTCGGATCCCGTTTCCCGTCTCCACCTCGGCGGACAATCCGGCTGCGGAATCTCTTGTTAACAAATTTTCCTCCATATGGGAGAGTACCCGGTCCGCACTCCTTCTGTCATCCGAGCGTATGAAAAGACACGCTGACAAAAAACGTCTGGACCCTCCTCAATTCCGCCCTGGGGATAAAGTCTGGCTCTCGTCCAAATATGTCCGGCTCAAGATCCCTTCCTATAAGTTAGGGCCTCGGTTCATCGGCCCACTGGAGGTCATCAGTCAGATCAACCCGGTGGCCTATAAATTGAAACTCCCGGCCAACTTACGGATCCCTAACTCCTTCCATGTGTCTCTCCTCAAACCTGTAGTGCTTAACTCTTTTTCCAAGTCTACAGGTACGCCTCCTGCTCCGGTTTCTGCTGAGGACGAGTTTGAGGTAGAGAACATTCTTGCCACCAAAAGGGTAAGAGGAAAGACCTTTTTTCTGGTAGATTGGAAGGGGTTTGGTCCTGAGGAGAGAACGTGGGAGCCCCGGGAGAACATCCATGCCCCTCTCATCCTAGCTAAATTTCTGTCTGGCCTAAAAAAGGGGGGGCCTAAAGGGGGGGGTACTGTAGCGCTGGCGTCCCTGCCCTCTGCTAGGCAGGGACGCTGCTCCCCTCACCGCTCTGCTCCGTGCCCGGCGTCCTCTCCCCGCTCTGCTGTCAGCGCGCGCTCCTTCCCGGCGTCCTCCTCCCGCTCTGCTCTCAGCGCGCGCTCCTTCCCGGCCCCTGTGCTTAGGGCGCGCGCGCGCGCGCTCCCCTCCTCTTAAAGGGACCGCGCGCGCCGTCCTAAGGAGTCCCCGGCCAATGGCCGGAGGACTTCATCATATATAAGGCACCTCCTCCAAAATGGAGGTGCCCGAGCAATGTTGTTTGCACCTGTGTCTCACCTGTGCTTCAGCCCTCAGGTCCCGTTGCCAGTTACCTGCCAGTTACCTGCCAGTTTCCTGCCAGTTTCCTGCTAGTTACCTGCCTGATTCCTGCCTGAATACTTGTTACCTGTCTGCCAGTCTGAGGTCCGACGGTCTGCCTTACTACTCCTGTCAGTCTGTCTAAAGGACCAGCCTGCCCGCTCACCTGGGAGCGCATCTCCGTTACCTGCCTACTTGCCAGCCCGGAGGTCCCGCCGTCACGTGCCGTGACCACCTGCTATTCCAGAGACTCTCGCTTGCTCACCTGGGAGCACACATCTACCATCTGCCTGCTAGCCTACCCGGAGGCTCTGCCATCACAGGTCGTACCTACCCGTTACCCAGAGACTGCCCTGATCACTTGCCGTAACTCCCTGTCCGTTCACCCAGAGACTGCCACCCGCTCCCTTACAAGGGCCGCCCCCTTGTATAATAGCTCAGAGGTTCCGCCTCCCGGACCCGTTACATACAGCAAGTATTTTGTACACACATGGACATAAACTTGGCTGATGCCTGTCATTCAGTTACTATCCAAGTGACTCTCTTCTTTTTGACTTTTATCCCCAGTCACTTTATTGTTGGTATATATATATTTTTTCTTTTTAAACTTACTTCTCAGCCATATGTTACTCTATGGACAACACAGATATACAAACTGTAGCTCCTTTAAATAAAGAAATACCAAATAGTAGTTTATTTGACATAATATGATGTTATGATAATTTAATGGCCAAATTTTACAGTACATATAATGTCTTGTAAACCTAAACTTTAATACTTCTCTGTTGAAAGGTTGGAAAAAGTGATAATTTACAATGTAAATCTGTTTCCCCTGAGCAGCACAACAGATGGAGGAGTGTTTCTTCCCTGCAAACTGGTAGTACAGGTGGAAATTATACTTGACACCAGGAAACTAACGTGCCCTGTACTCACCTCCTCCGTGTATTTTTTTTTAACAGACTGACTAAGAATAGTATAAGGAGTACGGGAGTACGGGAAACCAGATTTATATTCTAAACCATCACTCCTCTTATAGTAGCACAACCAATGTGGATGATGCAAGTAAATCCCTAGGGAGGGACCAATTGCACAGATCTCAAAATTTACTGCCAAAGGTGATCTTTTCTGTAGATGTTTACAGAGTCTCAGGACTCTTTCACACGTCCTGATATTTCCAGCACTGGAAAAAACAGTATCAGTGATATCCGTGTCCATGTGTAACATCCGTGTGACATCCGTGTGCACCATCAGTGTGACACATACCGTCGTCTGGGAAAAGCAGTGCGGTTAGTGCTGTTCCCAGGTGCTGAATCCAACTCTCATCATCATCACCTGTGATCAGCGGGATGCTGATGAGAGTTGAAGTCAGCACCCGCTGTCCGTGTATAGTGCGTATTAAATAAATGTAAAAAAAAATGGCGCGAGGTTCCGCTTATTTTTCCTAATCAGCTGAGGGAAAGCAGACAGCTGGGGTAGTTGTTATTATTCTGAGAAGGGGTCAATAGCCATAAAGGCTCCCAATCTATTAATAACAGCTCACAACTGTCTGCTTAGCCTTTACTGGTTAGTAAAAATGGAGGACCAAAAAAAATGATGTGGGGTCTCCCCTATTTTTACTAACCAGCAAAGGCTAAACAGACAGCAGTGGGCTGATATTAATAGGCTGGGAAGGGGCTATGGCTGCGAGTGGTTAGTAAGGTTAAAGCAGTTCACAGGCCGGCTCACACAGAGCTTACCATGAGAACTGCTACCTGTGACCTGCAGTAAACTTAATTACGTCACCGTAAGTCACTGCAGCCATGTTCTCATGCCAAGCTCAATGTGATCCAGCTGGCATGTTGAGAGGTCACATCCAGATGTAGCATAGTTGGGGATCATCGTGGGACCACATCATTATGGATTAACAGCGGACAGGTAAGGATTACTTAGATTTTTTATTTTTAGGTTGATAAATTGGTAAAAGAGGGTAATTGTCGTGGAGTGATTGGTTCAATTAAAGGACTTTTTTGTGTGTGTTTTTATTAATTTTGACTACGGGGTTAGTAATGGGGGTGTCTGATAGACGCCTCTCCATTACTAACCCCTGGGCTTGATGTGAGTGGACATAAAACAGCTGACATCAACCCAAAAACTATTACCCCATGTGCCCTGGTGCATTTAGAGCTGAGGCTAAGCGCCAGCATTGGCGCATCTAATGGATGCGCAATTTCTGTGGCGGGTGAGGGCTGGTATTCTTAGTCTGCAAGGGAGCCAATATCCATGGCCCCTTCCCAGCCTATTAATATCAGCCTGCAGCTGTCTGTTTAGCCTTTTCTGGTTAGTAAAAATATAGGGAGAACCCCCATGTAATTTTTTTGGGGGGTTCCCCCTAGTTACTAGCCAGTAAAGATTACGCAAACAGCTGTGAGCTGTTATAAATAGGTTGGGAACCTCTATGGCTATTGGCCCCTTTCCAGAATAATAACAGCCCCCAGCTAGTTAGGAAAAATAAGGGGGACCCCAAGCTGCTTTTTACATTTTTTATTTTTTGAATACACAGACGGAGGGTGCTGACTCCAACTCTCATCATCGTCACCTGGTCGCGCTGATCGCAGGGAGACCAGGTGACAATGGTGAGAGTTGGATTAAGCACCTAGCGCCTGGGAACAGTGCTAACTGTAAAGCTTTTTCCAGACGCCGGTACGTGACACATGAATGTCACCTGTGTGCCATCAGTGTGCACGTGTGTCGGACGTATTGCGGACCGTGCTGCCGGTAAAAAGCAGACATGTCTTCGTGTTTTGCACATGGATGCCCGTGGAAACACACTGACATAAATGCAGACCCATAGATTTGAATGGGTCTATGTGTATAAGTATCTCCAGTACGTGTGAAAACTGTCAGCACACGTACTGGAGACAATGTGAAGGGGGCCTTAAGGTTTGTTTATACGGACGGACCACTGGCACAATATGACTGCCGATCGGTAAAGCTTTACTGATCAGCAGTCATTTAATAACTGGTTGTGGAAAGACAACTCACTCAGCTGCTTCCAGAAGTAGACACAGGAAGCATTTTTATTTAAAATGGCATAAAGCACTGCAGGTTCCACAAACTAAACATGGCCTTGCTGCCATAATGGTAAAACAAAATATATACGATAGCACAGTCCATATGCATGCAGGATTTGCCCGCTTAAGTTGCAACACACTTCAGCTCCTCCTGAGCTGAAGTTCCACAGAGTCTGGAGACTTCCTTCTCCAAACTCACAACAGAGAGAAAAAAAAAACAGTGACTGAGCATTTAACTTCCCCAGTGACACCATCGAGGTGGAGATATGGTCTCCACCGCGTTGTGATGTCCATGCCCCCACGCGCTTCTCAGCAGGCAGCCCTATTGGGACCCACTTGTTGCTCACATCTCTCGCAGAATTACCCGTCAACTGAAGAAGGTCGCTAAGACCGAAACGTTTTGGTGTTATTTCTGTGTGCAGATTTATTTCACAAAGTCAATAAATTTTCTCTTGCAAAAGGACGATTGAGTGCCGAGGCTCTTTGATCTGATATACCAGGGTTCGGCCCCTACTCGTGCACACTCATAGGGAGTGCAGTGATTTATATCTTTACTTACCGAGATATGGTTAATGACCTCCCACTCTTCACAATGGTCATTTTTAATGTTATGATCTGCAACATGAACTAAGGAAAGATAGGGGAAAGCTCTCCCTACAGTAAGTCTAAGCTGAATCCCTACGATGTAGCGAGCTGCCTGTTCCTTGTGAACAGACCCGCCTTAGTCCTCGGCTAGTCTGAACGAAGACCTATAGAATTAAGGGAAGGGTCCCTAAATGAACTAAGGACTGGGATAAAAATGGGACACCTCCTAAACAGAAGTTGTTGCAGAGCACAAAAGACAAACTGACAAAGTACTAGAGGTCCCAGAGGACCAAGCGAACTGACAGAGATAGGCACTGAAGCACCTGGCTAGAAAGACAGTCAAACAACACTGAAGTCCAGCAAAGCCAGAAGGGCGGAGCTGGAATATATAGGCAGATGGTCACGTGACCGCAAAACACAAGATAGAAAAAACTAACAGGAAGGTTCTAACCGTACCCCCTCTTTTATGAGTATCCTCCGGATCCTCCAGGCCCAGGCCTATCCGGAGACCTCCTGTGGAAAGCTTTAACAAGCCTAGGAGCAGAGACATCATCCGTCCTTACCCAGGAGTTGTCTTCAGGACCGAAACCCTTCCAGGAGACAAGATACTGTAATTTCCCTCTATGCCATCTAGAATTCAAAATACGAGAAATTTCATATTCGCCATCTTCCACCACAGGAGGAACTGTGACAGTGGCGTCCTTATTAGATACGTCAGCCTTTTTCAACAAGGAAACATGAAACACAGGATTAATCTTCCAGGAAGTAGGGACATCCAACCTAACAGCAGACAGGTTAACAACCTGAAGCACTTTAAATGGACCCACAAACTTAGGACCCAGTTTTTTAGAGGGAATCCTCAACCGCAGGTTCTTCGAGGACAACCAAATCATGTCACCCACAGTAAACAAAACCTCTTTACGTTTCCTGTCAAAATACTTCTTGGACTTCTTGTTAGCCTCTTGCAGGTTACAACGTACATTAGTCCAAACTCTCTCCAAATCACCAGAAAAATTCTCCTCCTCCGGCACCGCCGACCCCAATTTGGAGAACGAACTAAAAGACGGATGTCTCCCAGTACAACAAAAAAAAGGAGAACACCCAGCAGAGGAGGATGTATGATTGTTAAAAGCAAATTCTGCGAGAGGCAGAAACTCAGACCACACCTCTTGATTGTCTGCCACAAAACAATGCAAAACTGTTCAACATCCTGGTTCTTTCTTTCAGTCTGTCCATTCGACTCCGGATGATAACCAGACGAAAATGACAAATGGACTCCCAACCTGTCACAAAAAGTACGCCAAAAGCGAGCCACAAACTGAGGTCCTCTGTCAGAAACAATATCCGTGGGAACGCCATGGAGCTTGACAATCTCCTTAACAAACGCCTTAGCGAGTGTCTTGGCGCAGGGCAACTTAGTGAATGGAACCAAAAGACACATCTTACTAAAACGGTCCACGACAACCCAGATGACAGTAAAACCCTCAGACACAGGAAGATCAGCAATAAAATCCATAGTGAGATGCGTCCAAGGCGCACTAGGAACCTCCAGAGGGCAAAGCAACCCCGCAGCAGGAGTATGTGAAGCCTTTGACCTAGCACTCACAGTACACTGACGCACCCACTTGATGACTTCCTTCTGCCATCCAGGCCACCAAAAACTGCGACTGATAAGTCTCTTAGTCTCCGAAACTCCTGGATGACCTGCCAACCGAGACTCATGACACTCCACAAACAAATCTCTCCTAAAGGCTCTAGGCACAAACAACCTCCCATGGGGAATGTTAGATGGAGCATCATCTTGAGCATTGAGAATCCCATTCTCCAAAACGGAGTCCAAAGCCGCCACCACAACTCCTTTCTGCAAAATGCTCTCCTCCTCCTTGGCACCGACCGTAGGAGAGAAGCTGCGAGATAAAGCATCGGCTTTAACATTCCTAGTACCAGGGATATAGGTAACAGAAAAATGAAACCGAGAAAAAAAAAGTGCCCACCTAGCTTGACGGGCATTCAAGCGCTTGGCAGCATCCAGATAGATCAAAGTCTTATGATCTGTGAAAACCTGAATAGGAAATCTAGCGCCTTCCAAAAAATGACGCCAGTGTTCAAACGCAAGTTTAATAGCCAGCAACTCCCGATTTCCAACATCATAAATCAGTTTGGTTTCCGAATTTTTTTTCGAAAAGAAGGCACAAGGATGTACTCCACCCTTGTTCTCCTGAGACAAAACTGCTCCGACCCCCACCGATGAAGCATCGACCTCGACCAAAAAAGGCTTGGTCTCATCAGGCTGCATAAGGATAGGGGCAGAACTGAACTTCTCTTTGAGATACTCAAATGCTTCAATGGCCTCAGTAGTCCACTGGGCCATATTCGCACCTTTCCTGGTGAGATCGGTTAGAGGTTTAACAATTACAGAAATATTCTTAATGAATTTCCTGTAATAATTGGCAAAACCCAAAAATCTCTGTATAGATTTCAAACCAATAGGCCTAGGCCATTCCTGCACAGCCTGAACCTTCACAGGGTCCATCTCAAAGCCCTCGCTGTAGACAATGTAGCCCAAAAAAATAATTTTCTGCACAGCGAACTCACATTTCTCCAGCTTAGCAAAGAGTGAATTATCACTCAATAACTGCAAAACTTCACCTGCACTCTGCCAATGGGACTCGAGATCTGGTGAATAAATCAAAATGTCATCCAAATACACAACCACATTCTTACCAATCAGAGGTCTCAGAATGTCATTAATAAGGTTCTAAAAAAATGCAGGTGTATTGGTAAGACCAAAAGGCATCACCAGATTCTCAAAATGACCTACCGGAGTGTTAAAAGCAGTTTTCCATTCATCACCCTCCTTCACACGTAACAAATTGTATGCCCCCCGGAGATCAATTTTGGAGAACCACTTGGCTCCCACTAACTGGTTAAACAAGTCAGGAATTAATGGCAATGGGTAGGAATTGCATACAGTAATCTTATTAATTTCACGAAAATCCAGACATGGACGTAAACCGCCGTCCTTTTTTTTTTAACAAAGAAGAATCCAACTGCCACAGGTGACTTAGAAGTTCTAATGTGACCAGCAGCCAGGCTAGTCTGTATGTACTCCTCCAAGGCCTTTCTTTCAGGGATAGTCAGATTAAACAAGCGACTTTTGGGAAGAGTAGCACCCGGAACAAACTCAATGGCGCAATCATAATCCCTATGAGGAGTTAAAACTTGCGACTCCTCCTCCAAAAAAACCCTCCAAAAATCTTGAATAGGTACAGGTAATTCCCCTTTTTCCACAGCCGCAATGCGACCATTACAACATTTATCATAGCACTTCGGACTCCAAGACTTAATCACATTAGTAGACCAGTCCAATAAAGGATTGTGCAGTCTTAACCAAGGCAATCCTAGAACAACTGGCGAGGGCAAATTATCCCAAACAACCAAGTCCAAAATTTCTTGGTGACCACCATTGATAGTGAAAGGAAATGCAGCAGTCTTGTGAGTAATACATTTCAAAGGAGTGTTATCAATTGCAACCACAGAAATAGGTGATGACAAAGGTTTGGATTTCAATTTAAGGTTTTCCAAAAACCCTTTATCAATCACATTAAGTGTTGAACCACAATCCACAAATACCTGAAATTCAATCAAATCTCCCTGCAGAGTAGTACTCCCAGAAAGAAACACTCCTGCAGAGCGTAAACAAGCTATACGGGCGTAACTGACCTTTTTTTTTTCTTTACTTAAACGACGCTCACAATACTTAATCAAATGATCAGCTTTACCACAATAAAGACACAAACCCTCGGCGAATCTCCGATCTCTTTCCTAAGAGCGAAGTGACATCGCCCCAACCTCCATTGGTTCTTTGCGCAAAAGTGACATAATAAAACAAATGCACTGTGATTCTTTCCCAGAGGATCTTGGTCTCAAACGAAAATATAACAAACAAGCATTTTTAAAGGAAAAAAAATCTTGCTGTTTACCATAAAAAACATCAGGCAGTCCTACATTGGGTTCGACAAAATGCGCTCCAGGACAGCTACTCACGTGTTGCTGAAGCTCGGCCACCTCCAGAGACAATCCCTGCAGGCGTTGAGCCAAATCCTTTACGGAAACCATACTGATCCCCGAATTTCTTTCCTTTTATTTTTTTTGGGCTGGACTTACTGTTATGATCTGCAACATGAACTAAGGAAAGATAGGGGAAAGCTGTCCCTACAGTAAGTCTAAGCTGAATCCCTACGATGTAGCGGGCTGCCTGTTCCTTGTGAACAGACCCGCCTTAGTCCTCGGCTAGTCTGAACGAAGACCTATAGAATTAAGGGAGGGGTCCCTAAATGAACTAAGGACTGGGATAAAAATGGGATACCTCCTAAACAGAAGTTGTTGCAGAGCACAAAAGACAAACTGACAAAAAGTACTAGAGGTACTAGAGGACCAAACGAACTGACAGAGATAGGCACTGAAGCACCTGGCTAGAAAGACAGTCAAACAACACTGAAGTCCAGCAAAGCCAGAAGGGCGGAGCTGGAATATATAGGCAGATGGTCACGTGACCGCAAAACACAAGATAGAAAAAACTAACTGGAAGGTTCTAACATTTAACACAAGATGTACACTGTAAAAATTCACCCAAAAAATGTCAGATTTGCTTTTTTTTTTTCAACTCTACCGCACTTAGATTTTTTTTCCCGTTTTTCAGTACATTATGTGGTAAAATGAATGGTGTCATTCAAAAGTACAACTTGTCCCGCAAAAAATAAGCCCTCCTACGGCTATGCACATGGAAAGTTAAAAAAGTTATAGTTTTTGTAAAAATTTGAGGAAAAAACTAAATGTTGGGAAGGGGTTAAACTTTTTACCAGAAACACACAATATAATATAACTGCTTATCTTTTAGCAGAACTATTTAGATGAATCTACAACCTATAGTAAAACAATATATCCACATGAAAGATGGCTGTAAATGACAAAATCTGAATCTGCTCTTAAGCTGCTAAATGAAATGCAATTCCGACGTTCAAAGAAGGATCATAATGACAGGCACAGGAGTCATCAGCAGACCCCCAGCCATCATGACAACTCATTGACGACCTGCCATCACGTGGCAGGGCTTACCGATGGGCGGGATTAATGACGTGATTCCAGCAGACACGTCTTAAATCCCACTGTTAGTGATTGACAGTGGGATTTAACAGATTAACAGCTGCGGGCGGTTAAAGGCACATGATGACTGATTAAATTAGCCATCATGTGCGGGGACATATGCTGTCTCAGCGTGTGAGTCTGCATGAAAGGCAGGGACACAACATATGACGGAAATATACGTTGTGAAGGGGTTAAAGTTAATCTGTCAGCAGGATTTCAGCCCCAAAATAATTTATATGTGCATGGAGCTATAGAAAAGACTAGTCCAGCAATACCTTTACATGGCCAGTTTGCCCCTCCGTTATTGAGAAATTAGCGTTTGAATGAATATTCAAATTATGCTGAGGAGCTATTGTAGATCTGAAGCCTCCCTCCAGATCTATTACCTGCCCAATGCTTCCTCCTCGTGCTTGACTGACAGCCTCTATGCTGTGTGACATCTGCTGTCAGTCAAGCAGGAGGAGGTGGTGCTGGGCAGGGATTAGAGCTGGAGTGACAGATGCTTCAGATCTACATCCTTATTTGCATATCAATTTAAAGTGAACCTGTCACCAGTTTGACCGATATGAGATATGACGACCACCTTTCAGCCCTCATGTACAGT
Source organism: Phyllobates terribilis (assembly GCF_046119375.1). NCBI lineage: Eukaryota > Metazoa > Chordata > Amphibia > Anura > Dendrobatidae > Phyllobates > Phyllobates terribilis. The sequence goes on along the minus strand of NW_027362768.1, from coordinate 84,387,965 downwards.
ATTCTAGAATACTGTATATATGCCCCCGAGCCGACCTGCAGGATAAGAAAAAGAGCTTTTATTATACTCACCTGGGGGGCGGTCCGAGCCGTGTCGATAGTCTTGGTCCCACGCCTCCCTTCTATTTGCAATGCTGTTGTCCTTCTTGTTTCATGTGGTTGACGTGTCCCATACATTATCCACACAGTCTCGCCGGCATCGCGCTCCTGCGCAGGTGTATTTTTCTGTCCTGATAAGGGCTGAACAAAGTACTGCAGTGTGCATGCGCTGGGCTCTTTGACCTTTCCTGGCGTCAGCGCACTGCAGTACTTTGCTCTGCCCTCGTCAGTGCAGAATAGTACGCCTGCACAGGAGCGCAAAGCCGGTGAGACTGTGTGGATGACAGGTTCCCTTTAAAGGCAGATTTCTTAGCAACAGAGGGACAGACTGGACATGTAAAGGTATTGCTGGGCTTCTCTTTGAATGAGCTACAAGCGCATATAAATATTTTCGGATGTAAAACCCTGCTGACAGATTCCCCCTGGGGACATTTTTTTTTCTTAAATGCATTTATTTTGGGGCTACAAAATATTTTTGAAATTCGGTTTCATTAAAAATATTGCACTGTTTGCTACCCTGCACATTCAACTTTGATGTGGTGTGTAGTCATAAATCAGCTGAGAGACAGTTTAGACAGGGGTCCCCCAAATCTTTTACCTTCCGGCATCCTTGGCATGGCTTTTGATTAGCCAGGGATGGCGCAACATCATTTATGCTTCATGTTGCACAGATGACGTTGCTCCAGCCCTGATAAATCAAATGCTGCCCTCGGGACCCTGGGAGGTTACAGTTTTGCTGGACTCCCATCTAGCCGTCAGGTATCACTGACCTGGACGCTGTCCAAAGTCCCACGAATCGATCCGCTCATCTCTATCTAAAGGGTTCTTCCGCTTTCAGGAAAGTGGACCCCAAGCGCTCTAAAATAAAGCAGGTACTCGCGCTCCTCAGGTCTCACTGCTGCTCGGGTCTCAGTGATTTGGCTACAGCTGTGACATCATATCGAGAATGCGCATCACCACTGAAGCCAATTACTGAACTCAGTGGCTTGTGCCGCCTACCTCTGCACAGCCGATGAGCCCAGTAATTAGCTACATGTAGTGCCGGCGTCCCTGCCCTCTGCTAGGCAGGGACGCTGTTCCCCTCACCGCCCCTGCCCTCTGCTAGGCAGGGACGCTGTTCCCCTCACCGCTCTGCTCCGTGCCCGGCGTCCCTCTCCCGCTCTGCTGGCAGCGCGCGCTCCTTCCCGGCCACTGTGCTTAGGGCGCGCGCGCGCGCCCTCCCTCCCTCTTAAAGGGGCCGCGCGCGCCGTCCTAAGGAGTCCCCGGCCAATGGCCGGAGGACTTTACCATATATAAGGCACCTCCTCCAAAATGGAGGTGCCCGAGCAATGTTGTTGCACCGTTCTACTCTGCTTCAGCCCTCAGGTCCCGTTGCCAGTTACCTGCCAGTTACCTGCCAGATTCCTGCCAGCTTGCTGTCCTAATCCTGCCTGATTTCCTGTTACCTGCCTGCCTGCCTGAGGTCCGACGGTCTGCCTTACAACTCCGGTCAGTCTGTCTAAGGACCAACTTGCCCGCTCACCTGGGAGCGCACATCAGCTACCTGCCTGCTTGCCTGAGGTCCGACGGTCTGCCTTACAACTCCGGTCAGTCTGTCTATGGACCAGCTTGCCCGCTCACCTGGGAGTGCTTCTCCGCTACCTGCCTGCTTGCCTGCCCGGAGGCTCCGCTGTCACGTGCTGTGGCCACCAGCTATTCCAGACTCTTGCCCGCTCACCTGGGAGCGCTTCTCCGCTACCTGCCTGCTTGCCTGCCCGGGGGTTCCGCTGTCACGTGCTGGGACCACCAGCTATTCCAGAGTGTCTTGCCCGCTCACCTGGGAGCGCTTCTCCGCTACCTGCCTGCTAGCCTACCTGGAGGCTCCGCCGTCACGTGCTGTGACCACCTGCTATTCCAGAGACTCTCGCTTGCTCACCTGGGAGCACACATCCTCCATCTGCCTTGCTAGCCTACCTGGAGGTTCAGCCATCACAGGTCGTACCTACCCTTTACCTAGAGACTGCCCCGGTCACTTGCCGTGACCTCCAGCCCGTTCTTCCAGAGACTGCCCCGGTCACTTGCCGTGACCTCCAGCCCGTTCTTCCAGAGACTGCCCTGATCACTTGCCGTGACCTCCTGCCCGTACACCCAGAGACGGTCCCGGTCACCTGCTGTGACTGCCTGCCTGGTCGCCACCCGCTCCCTTACAAGGACCGCTCCCTTGTATAGTAGCCCAGAGGTTCCGCCTCCCAGACCCGTTACAGTTTGCTCGGGCCATGGAACCCGGTGGCACACAAGCTCCATCGCTCTCGGACCTGTGTCATGAACTGTCCCGTCAAAGGTCCCAACAGGAGTCCATCCTGGGTCACCTGCGGAATGTCAATACTCGCCTGGACACTCTGACTGTTCCACCAACAACCTCCGCTAGTGCCATGTCTCGCAATCCGGCAGCTCCGCTGTCCACTAACACCATGATATCCTACCCCGGACCTCGGCTTTCTGCACCTCCTCGCTTCGGAGGCGACTCAGCCCAGGCTCGGGGCTTCATAAATCAGTGCACCCTGCACTTTGAACTATTGTCCCACCAGTTTAACTCTGACCGAGCCAAAATTGCATTCATCATGTCCCATCTCACCGGGGAGGCCCTGGCCTGGCTAAATCCTCTATGGGAGAGAGGAGACCCCCTGGTGTCCAACTTGCCTGCTTTTCTCACGGCTTTCTGGAAAGTCTTCGACGAACCCGGACGGAAGACCTCATCCGCATCATCGTTGCTACGCCTCCGTCAGGAAAGTCTCACCGTGGGCCAATATGCCATACGGTTCCGTAACCTTGCCTTGGAGCTGGCCTGGGATAACGACGCTCTGGTTTCCGTCTTCTGGGAGGGTCTGTCCGGCCGTATTAAAGATGAACTTGCCGGTCGGGACATTCCTACCACTCTCGATGACTTAATAACTCTTGCCACCCGGATTGACCTACGGTTCCAGGAGCGTGCCAGAGAGGTCACCCGTGAGAGGAGGTTACCACGTCTAGCTCCTACTTTTCAGAAACCCGTCACTCCTTCTGTCTCTAACCAGGTACACCCTCCTGAGCCTATGCAGGTCGACCAGACCAAGATGGTCAAGACCCGTCAGGACTTACGCCGTGCCGAGGGGACCTGCTTCTACTGTGGCAGTAAGGAGCACCGGATCCGTGCCTGCCCGGAGAGGTCGGGAAACGCCTGTGTCTAGGTTCGCTCAGAGAGGTCCACCTAGACAAGAATAAATCCTCTCCATCCCTGCTGTTGTCAGTTTCAATCGTCTACGGGGAGAACCGTTATTTCGAACTAGCCCAACTGGACTCTGGAGCAGCCGGGAATCTTATTTCACAGTCCCTGGTAGAGAAATACCGCATCCCCACCAAACCTCTGGCTGTACCCTTGTCTGTTGCTGCCGTGGATGGGGGGCTCTTACCACGCCCCATCCAACTCATCACCGAATCCATTACTCTGCAGGTGGGAATGCTGCATTCTGAAAGTATCTCCTTCCATGTTCTGCCTGGACTCTCTCACGCCCTCTTGCTAGGCCTACCTTGGCTCCAGAAACATGCACCCGTTCTTGACTGGCAGACCGGAGAAGTCCTTCGCTGGGGACAGGGCTGCCATAAGACCTGTCTGGTTCCCGTTCATCCCGTCCGTCCTTCTCCTACCCCAGCTAATCTACCTGGACTTCCGATTCCTTATTGGTCTTATGCTGATGTCTTTAATAAAAAGGAGGCAGAGACACTACCCCCTCATAGACCATACGACTGCCCTATCGACCTGTTACCTGGTACTTCTCCTCCCCGTGGGCGTATTTATCCATTATCCGCTGCTGAGACCCGGTCGATGTCCGAATATATTGAGGAGAATCTGGCCAGGGGATTCATCCGGAAATCTACCTCCCCGGCGGGAGCAGGCTTCTTTTTCGTCAAAAAGAAGGACGGCTCTCTCCGTCCCTGTATAGACTATAGAGGCCTTAACCAGATCACGGTGAAGAATAAGTACCCCCTTCCGCTCATTCCGGAGTTATTTGATCGTCTGAGGGGGGCTAGAATCTTCACCAAACTGGACCTCCGTGGGGCGTACAACCTGGTTCGTATCCGTCAGGGGGATGAATGGAAGACGGCATTCAACACCCGGGACGGCCACTATGAATATCTGGTAATGCCCTTTGGCCTCTGTAACGCTACTGCCGTCTTTCAAGAGTTGGTCAATGACATCTTCCGGGACCTTCTCTACTCCTGCGTAGTGGTGTACCTGGACGACATCTTGGTCTTCTCTCCGGATCTCCAGACTCACCGGAGGGATGTTCGTCAGGTCCTGCTCAGGCTCAGGCAGAACCATCTCTATGCTAAATATGAGAAGTGCCTCTTTGAGCAGACCTCGCTTCCGTTTCTGGGCTACATTATCTCTCAGACCGGCCTACAAATGGATCCTGAGAAACTGTGTGCCATCGAGAAATGGCCCCGACCAGAGGGGTTGAAGGCTATTCAACGGTTCCTGGGCTTCGCCAACTATTACCGCCTCTTCATCCCGCACTTCTCTTCCCGGACTGCCCCAATTTCCGCGCTCACCCGTAAGGGTACTAATCCCAAAGAGTGGCCGCCCGAAGCAGAGGAGGCCTTTCTTTCCCTAAAACAGGCCTTCTCTTCCGCCCCGGTGCTGCATCGCCCGGACGGCAACAAGCAGTTCTTCCTGGAAGTTGACGCCTCCTCCTCTGGAGCCGGAGCGGTACTTACTCAAAAATCATCTTCCGGGAGAATGGTAACTTGTGGCTTCTTCTCCAAACTCTTCTCCTCTTCTGAGCGCAACTATTCCATAGGAGACCGAGAGTTATTGGCCATCAAGCTGGCGTTGGAGGAGTGGCGTTACCTACTCGAGGGGGCTCTTCATCCGGTAATAATTTACACTGACCACAAGAACTTGGCTTACCTTCAGCATGCCCAGAGACTTAACCCGCGCCAAGCCCGGTGGTCCTTGTTTTTTGCTCGCTTTGATTTTGTTCTTCATTTTCGCCCGGCTGACAAAAACGTCAAAGCAGACGCCTTGTCCCGATCCTTTCTGGTGTCCGATCTCGAGGAAGAACCTAAACATATCACCGATCCCGCCAGAGTAATGCAGGTGGCTCCCGTGAGTCTAAATCGTCTCCCTCCCGGTAAGACGTTTGTTTCAGTACCTGATCGGGAGAAGATCCTACACTGGGGCCATTCGTCTAAACTAGCTGGCCACGCCGGTCAGAAAAAGACCCTCCAGCTTATTGCCCGGCACTATTGGTGGCCTACCCTGCACAAGGACATAATAGACTTTGTTTCTGCCTGTGTGTCTTGCGCCCGCAACAAAGTCCCGAGACATCTGCCAGCCGGACGCCTCCTTCCGCTTCCTGTACCTGCTGCCCCCTGGCAGCATATAGCAATGGACTTTATAACTGATCTCCCCGTCTCTGCCGGTTGTACGGTCATTTGGGTGGTCGCTGACCGCTTTTCCAAGATGGCTCACTTTATTCCCCTGCCAGGCCTTCCGTCTGCACCCGAGCTGGCTAAAGACTTTATCCGCCACATCTTCCGTCTTCATGGCCTGCCCCTCCACATCGTGTCGGATCGTGGGGTACAGTTCACCTCACGTTTCTGGTGAGCCACTTGTAAACTACTAGACGTCACCCTGGACTTCTCCTCCGCTTACCACCCACAGTCCAATGGTCAAGTGGAGCGGATCAATCAGAACCTGACCAGTTACCTCCGGCACTTCGTTAATGCCCACCATTCTGACTGGGTGGATCTCCTACCATGGGCCGAGTTCTCTTATAATAATCACGAGAGCGAATCCTCCTCCAAATCCCCGTTTTTTGTAGTCTTTCGTCAGCATCCTGGGATTCCTTTTCCTGTCTCCACCTCTGTGGACAACCCGGCTGCGGAATCTCTCATTAGCAAATTTTCCTCCATATGGGAGAGTACCCGGTCCGCACTCCTTCTGTCATCCGAGCGTATGAAAAGACACGCTGACAAAAAACGCCTGGATCCTCCATAATTTCGTCCAGGAGATAAAGTCTGGCTCTCATCTAAATATGTTCGACTCAAGATACCTTCTTACAAGTTAGGGCCTCGGTTCATCGGTCCTCTGGAGGTCATCAGTCAGATCAACCCGGTGGCCTATAAATTGAAACTCCCGGCCAACTTACGGATCCCTAGCTCCTTCCATGTATCTCTCCTCAAACCCGTGGTGCTTAACTCTTTTTCCAAGTCTACAGGTACGCCTCCTGCTCCGGTTTCTGCTGAGGACGAGTTTGAGGTAGAGAACATTCTTGCCACCAAAAGGGTAAGAGGAAAGACCTTTTTTCTGGTAGATTGGAAGGGGTTTGGTCCTGAGGAGAGAACGTGGGAGCCCCGGGAGAACATCCATGCCCCTCTCATCCTAGCTAAATTTCTATCTGGCCTAAAAAAGGGGGGGCCTAAAGGGGGGGGTACTGTAGTGCCTAGCAGAGGGCAGGGACGCTGTTCCCCTCACTGCTCTGCTCCGTGCCCGGCATCCCTCTCCCGCTCTGCTGGCAGCGCGCGCTCCTTCCCGGCCACTGTGCTTAGGGCGCGCGCGCGCGCCCTCCCTCCCTCTTAAAGGGGCCGCGCGCGCCGTCCTAAGGAGTCCCCGGCCAATGGCCGGAGGACTTTACCATATATAAGGCACCTCCTCCAAAATGGAGGTGCCCGAGCAATGTTGTTGCACCGTTCTACTCTGCTTCAGCCCTCAGGTCCCGTTGCCAGTTACCTGCCAGTTACCTGCCAGATTCCTGCCAGCTTGCTGTCCTAATCCTGCCTGATTTCCTGTTACCTGCCTGCCTGCCTGAGGTCCGACGGTCTGCCTTACAACTCCGGTCAGTCTGTCTAAGGACCAACTTGCCCGCTCACCTGGGAGCGCACATCAGCTACCTGCCTGCTTGCCTGAGGTCCGACGGTCTGCCTTACAACTCCGGTCAGTCTGTCTATGGACCAGCTTGCCCGCTCACCTGGGAGCGCTTCTCCGCTACCTGCCTGCTTGCCTGCCCGGAGGCTCCGCTGTCACGTGCTGGGACCACCAGCTATTCCAGAGACTCTTGCCCGCTCACCTGGGAGCGCTTCTCCGCTACCTGCCTGCTTGCCTACCTGGAGGCTCCGCCGTCACGTGCTGTGACCACCTGCTATTCCAGAGACTCTCGCTTGCTCACCTGGGAGCACACATCCTCCATCTGCCTTGCTAGCCTACCTGGAGGTTCAGCCATCACAGGTCGTACCTACCCTTTACCTAGAGACTGCCCCGGTCACTTGCCGTGACCTCCAGCCCGTTCTTCCAGAGACTGCCCCGGTCACTTGCCGTGACCTCCAGCCCGTTCTTCCAGAGACTGCCCTGATCACTTGCCGTGACCTCCTGCCCGTACACCCAGAGACTGTCCCGGTCACCTGCTGTGACTGCCTGCCTGGTCGCCACCCGCTCCCTTACAAGGACCGCTACCTTGTATAGTAGCCCAGAGGTTCCGCCTCCCAGACCCGTTACACTACAGCAGTGATGCTTGCTGTCTTTTTGACGGCATCCCTGCAGCCAAGACACAGCAGAGATTCGAGCAGCAGCAGGAAGCCGGTATCGGACCCTGGAAGGATGATTAACTGTTCTGTTTGTAATTTTAACTATTCTAATACAGGGGTGGGTTAATTTTCCTAAGGGACCACATAAGAGACTGACTGTCGTGAAAGGCTGAACCAATAAGCTGAAATTAATTCTGCTCAATATCATATTAATTATAATTATTTTATATTAATATTGTATGACTCAATATTGAGCAGAATTAAGTATGCTGAGGCCCCTATATAACGTATGAGCCCACACACAGCCCCCTATATACAGCATGAACCCTACATATAGTATGAGTACCCACATAGCCCTTCTATATACAGTATGAGTCCCCATATAGGCTCCTATATACAATATGAACCTCCACATAGCCCCTTAAATAAAGTATGAGCCTCCACATAGTCCCCCACATACGGTGTGAGCCTTCACCTAGCCCCCTACAGTGTGAGCCCCCACATAGCCTCATATATACAATAATACAATATGAGCCCCCACATAGGCACCTATATATAATATAAGCCCCCCACATAGCCCCCTAAATACAGTATGAGCCACCACATAGCCCCCTAAATACAGTATGAGCTACCACATAGTTCACTATATACAGTATGAGCCCCCACATAGCCCCTATATACAGTTTTAGCCCCCACATAGCCCCATAAATACTGTATGAGCCTCCACATAGTCCCCCACATATGGTGTGAGCCCTCACTTAGCCTGCTATATACAATATGAGCCCCCACATAGTCTCCTATATACAACATGAGCCACTACATAGTCCCATTTATAAACTATGAGCCCCCACTACAGTCCTCTATATACAATATGAGCCCCCACATAGCCACCTATATATAAGCCCCCCACATAGCCCCCTAAATACAGTATGAGCCACCACATAGCCCCCTAAATACAGTATGAGCCACCATATAGTCCACTATATACAGTATGAGCCCCCACATACAGTTTGAGCCCCCACATAACCCCCTATATACAGTATTAGCTACCACATAGCCCCTTATATACAGTGTGAGCCCCTACATACAGTATGAGCCACTACAGTCCCATATATACAATATGAGCCCCTACATAGCCCCCTGTATACAGTATGAGGCCCCACATAGCCTGCTATGTACATGCAAACATGCCATACACATGAAAAATACAAACATACTCCCCTCGCTTCCATTCCCCCGGTGCTCTGCTCCTGTCTCCGGTGCACTGACTCTCTGCACAGCAGACGCAATGAAATGCCTGTCTCAGTCGGACACACTGATTATAGGAAGAAGGAGGAACCTCAGCACCACAAAAGAAAATGAGACTGTAGGTCTAGCTGCAGTGTTAGGCTGCGTTCACACATTGCGTATTTTCCTGCGTTTTTTACTACTTTTTTTTTGTGTCCTGTGTGTGTGTGTGTGTGGATATTCACCTACCCGATGGATGAGAGACGCGTCTGCTCCGGTCCTGCGCTTGCAGCATCTGCCGTGAAGCGATCAGCTGACTGTCACGTGACCGGCTTGTAATCAGCTGACCGGAAGCCGGTTACAAGCCGGTTAGCCAGCAGCTGATCGGCTCACCGGCAGCGCAGGATTGGAGCGGGATTGGAGCGGACCGGACCAGACGCCTCTCCCCTGACATCGGGTAGGTGAGTATCCATCCTGCGCCTCCGTTAAAAGCGATGGAATTACGCAGTGTGTGAACACCGCTGCGTAATTCCATCGCTTATAATGGGCACAATAGAGAGAAAGCGCGGGACACAGTTGCGTAAAGAATTGACATGCCAATTCTTTACACAGCTGCGCTTTCCCACTGCGTAAAATTACACTGTGTCTGAACGGCAAAGTGAATTTCCCATTCACTTTGCTGGCAGACACAAAGCACATTGCGTATTTTCAAAAAGCGCGTGCAAAAAAGCGCGCGAAAATACGCAATGTGTGAACGCAGCCTAAATTTATTTTGATCCCGCAAGGAGTCAAAAACAGATATGGTTCAACGTTTCGACCGGGAGCAGTCTTTGTCAAGGACATCTGAAGTGCGTGAAATTATAAATAGATACAAATTATACAGTGTATCAGATGATACAGTAGTGTTCAAAATAATAGCAGTGTGTTCAACAACATGAGTTAAGCACAAAATCTTTATACTAGTTTGAATTTCCATGCATTGGGAATATTGCACACTGTTTTCTAATTCAAAAATGAAGAGAAATGTATATTCTTTAACTACTTCACAGAAAATAACAAAAAATTAACATTGGGCTGTTCTAAAAAATAGCAGTGTCTGCATTTGTCTTTGCAAACTCACAATATGTACTCTTTTTTACCCAGCTGCTTCACATCTATATTGCATAGAGTCAACTAACTTCTGGCACCTGTCCACTGTTATTCCAGATGCTTTGACTACATCCCACAATTTTTTGGCATTTGTTGGCTTTGCCCCAGAAACGGCATTTTTGATGTCACCCCACAAGTGTTCTATCGGATTAAGGTCCGGGGATTGGGTTGGCCACTCCATAATCTCAATTTTGTTGGACTGGAACCAAGATTTTGCTCATTTACTGGTGTGTTAAGGATCGTTGTCTTGTTGAAACACCCATTTCAAAGGCATATCCTCTTCAGTGTAAGGCAACATGACCTCTTCAAGTATTTTAATACATGCAAACTAGTCCATGATCCCTGGTATGTGGTAAATAGGTTTGGCGCCATAGTAAGAGAAACATGCGCATATCATGATGCTTGCACCACCATGCTTCACTGTCTTCAGAGTGTACTGTGGCTTGAATGCAGAATTTGGGAGTCGTCTGATGAACTGTCTGCGGCCCTTGGACCCAAAAAGAACAATTTTAATTTCATCAGTCCACAAAATGTTTTGCCATTTCTCTTTAGGCCAGTTGATGTGTTCTTTGGCAAATTGTATCCACTTCAGTACATTTCTTTCTTTTAACAGTGGGACTTTGCAGGGACTTCTTGCTAAGAAATTAGCTTCACACAGGCGTCTTCTAACTGTCACAGTTCTCAGAGGTAACTTGAGACTGTCTTTGATCATCCTGGAGCTGATCATTGGCTGAGCCTTTGCCATTCTGGCTATTCTTCGATCCATTCGAATGGTAGTCTTCCGTTTTCTTCCACGTCTCTCTGGTTTTGCTTTCCATTTTAGCTGAACAGCCTATGATTGTCTGCACTTCTTTACACCCTCTCCAATCAACTTTTTAATCAAAGTACGCTGTTCTTCTGAACAATGTCTCGAACGACCCATATTTCTCAGACATTCAAGGAGAAATACATGTACAACATGTGCTGGCTTCACCCTTACTTAAATAAGGGCCTCCTGATTCACACCTGCTTCTACACAGAATGATTGACCTCACTAATTGAACTCCACACTGCTATTATTTTGAACACACTCCCTTTCAAATAATTATTCAAATACAGACTCAAAAACATGCAGATCATGAATGTGGAGTCTGTTGGTTTTCTTAGAATCTACTGCACCAACTGGTAAATTGTTTGATATGTGGTAATTAGTGATGAGCAAGCATACTCGCAAGTACTCGATACTCGACCGAGCATCTCAGTACTCGAGATGCTCGGAACTCGCCGAGTACTTGCGAGATGCTCGGGCGGATGCTCGGACTCCCTCCCTGCATGTTTGGTGCTCTTTAGAGTGTCAATCAACATGCAGGGATTGCCTGCCACTCATTGTAATGCTGCAGCCATGGTGGTTGTGGCATTACAGTGATTGGCTGGCTGCACAGCGTCATCAGGTCTATATCAGACCTGGCGCCGCCATGCTCGTCACAGTCACTCCGGAATCAGACAGTGTAGGGAGAGGTGCTGCTGAGCTAGGGAGAGATTTGCTTGTGTATTAGTTAGTGTAGGGAAAAAACACGTACATTACACATATCCATCTCAACAAACAGTCCTTCTGAGGACTAATCCATCTGCAGAGATATCAGGCAGGCAGTACATATTGCAGACTGCAGTGCATATAGCACAAGAGGCTCCATTCCAGTTCTGCCTTCTGCTGGTGTTAGATGTTTCTAGACAAAGGCCCAGGACTCAGGGGCCAGGAATAATTTTTTTTGGATCTCAATTCTCATTATTTGTTTAAAAAGCAATCCAGAGAACACAGTTTTTCTGCGCCATTTGCTTGTTGGCACTGCAGAATACAGCCAGGTCCTTTCCATATTACAGCTCTAAAATCCAGCTATTTAAAACTGTGTTTTCTCCGTCACACGTATCACATATACGTTTTCAGAAAATACTGCCATTTCTGACCTCCATTAAAAATTTGTTTCAGTGTGTCAGTGAAGCAATTTACCCCAGATTGCTGTTCAAAATAGTTACCTACAGGCCAGGTATTTAAAACTGTGTTTTCTCCGTCACACGGATCACATATACGTTTTCAAAAAATACTGCCATTTTTGGCCTCCATTCAAATTTTTTTTCACTGTGTCAGCGAAGTTTTAGACACCGGTTTGCTGTTCAAAATAGTTACCTACAGGCCAGGTATTTAAAACTGTGTTTTCTCCGTCACACCTATCACATGTACGTTTTCAGAAAATATTGCCATTTCTGACCTCCATTAAAAATTTGTTTCAGTGTGTCAGTGAAGCAATTGACACCAGACTGCGGTTCAAAATAGTTACCTACAGGCCAGGTATTTAAAACTGTGGTTTCTCCGTCACACGGATCACATATACGTTTGCTCCAAATCCAGTTATTTGTAGTAAACGTGGAAGATATTGTCCTCCATTTAAAATAGGCAAGGCATGTGGCAATGGACGGGGGGAACTGTGTGTGATGGTGATGGTGCATGCAGAGGCCGAGGCCAAGGCTGTGGGCAAGCTGGAATTGTGCCATAACAAATACCCACATCTTCTCACCCGACCTTCCTGTCCTAATTCCTAGGGGACCGCAGCACACCACTATTGAACCCAGAGCAGTGTCAAAAGGTTGTTGGTTGGATAGCGGATAATGCTTCCAGTCACTTAGCCACCACCACCGCCCTGTCTTCCACATGGTCAAGTCTCAGTAGCTGTGAGTCTGGACCGCATATTCCTAATCCTGATCCTCCTTCCTCCCACCATGCCCAGTGCCCGGAGATAAATGATCCCACACTTGGACACTCTGAAGAGCTGTTCACTTTTCCATTTATAGATTCGGGCCTCTCACCCGGTCCACTTGAAGAGAGGCAAGAGGAGATCGCATGTAGCGATGCCCAAATATTTGAGCAGCCACGGTCACAAGAAGGCGACGGTGGGAAAGTGTCACAAGAGGTGGACGATGATGAGACACAATTGCTAGAAAGTCAGGAAGAGAACCACGGTGCGGAAGTGGAAGACGAGATGGTGGATCATATAGTAACTGACCCAACCTGGCAGGAGGACAGGCAGAGTGAGGAGAGCAGCACACAGGGGGAGGGAGGCAGAGCACCCCAACAGGCAGGAAGAAGCAGTGTGGTGGCTGCAGACAGAAGGCAGGCAACCGTTCCCCATAACACCAACACGAAGAAAGTTGCCAGTACAACTGTTAGGTCTTCCCGAGTCTGGTTGTTTTTTAAAGACTCTGCTGATGTAACATCCCTGGCGGCATGCTTGCATAGTGCACCACCTCCCACTATGAAAGACCGCAATCTTACCTGTCTGTCCAGCCTGCAAATCTTGCTCCAGTTCATGCTGTGTGCATGTCTCTTGACTGACTGTTTAGGGCGGTGGCCCGGTTACTTCCTGATTCTTATAGCTGCTGTGGGCACAGCCCTAATGCGTCTCCAGCCTATTGCTGTGAGTCACTGGATATTTAAACCCCCTCCACCCAGTAGGAGGTGCCTGAGCAACACTAACATTAAGTGTGCTCCTTTACTCTGAAGTTGCCAGGTCCAGTTCTGCTTCTTGTCTGTTTCCGCCATCTCTGGGGGCTGCATACCCAGACCTGTTATCTGTGTCTTCTTGTCTGTTTCCGCCTCTCTGGGGGCTGCATACCCAGACCTGTTATCTGTGACTTCTTGTCCGTTTCCGCCATCTCTGGGGGCTGTATACCCAGGCCTGTTCTTGTATCTCTTTGCAGTAGCAGTTCTTGTCTGAACTGTATCCTAGCGTGTTACCTGTTTGTCTCTATTTCCGTACCTTCCCTTTTCCTGCAGTATCTGAACTTGCACCTAACTCCAACTCGTTGTCTCTGTACTTCCGTTTGTGAGTTTTATGTCCACTCGCTACTTCATAGGAAGTACCTTGTGTGTATCTGGTTCTGCTTGTCCCTTTTCCCTTCCTCCGTATCTTCCTGTATTTTCCAGTCTGTTCCATGTGAACAGAGCCCTGTCCACCGCACCTGCGGTTTCGCTCCGCTCTGTCTTGCCCACTGCTCCAGCGGTTTCTCTCTGCTCTGCCTTACCCACCGCTCCGGCAGTTTCGCTCCGCTCTGTCTTGCCTACCGCTCCGGCGGTTTCTCTCTGCTCTGACTTACCCACCGCTCCGGCGGTTTCTCTCTGCTCTGCCTTGTCCACCGCTCCGGCGGTTCCGCTCTGCTCTGCCTTGCCCACCGCACCTGCGGTTTTCACTCCGCTCTGCTTGCTCACCGCACCAGCAGTTCCTCTCTGCTCTGCCTTGTCCTCCACTCCGGCGGTTTTGTTTTACTCTGCTAGTCTACCGCATCTGCGACTCTGTACCTGTCTCCCAGTCTGTACTGGACCCTATCCAGCCTGCGCTCCAACCTGCTAGTACCTTCCTGTCTGCACTCCAGCCGTGCTTGCCAGAATCTCGCTGTCTGCACTCCAGCCGTGCTTGCCAGTGCCCACCTGTCTGCATACCAGCTGTGCTTGCCAGTGCCCACCTGTCTGCATACCAGCCGTACTTGCTAATACCCACCTTCCTGTATGCCAGTCTAACCTGCCTGTTCCTGCATTCCCCGGTGTGGGTCAACAACTGTGACCGGGGTCTGACCTGGAGTTGCACCTGGTCCCTCTGCTCGGTTCCTCCTTGGTCCACGGAGTCGACTAAGCCGCCGTGCGACCTAGGTCGGATCGGGTTGATACTTAGTTACGCCCCTCCAGGCACTCCTCGGTTCATGGTACAGTGGGATCACTAATCACGCTCACGCCAGTCAGTCCGGGCACGAGCGTAACAGCCGATAACCCCAAAAAGGCCATTTGTACCACCTGCCAGGCCTGCATCAGCAGGGGTGGCAAAGCGACCAGCCTGACCACCACCAGCATGATCAGGCTCATGGCAGCAAAGCACCCGACTTTGTGGGCCGAACCCCAGGGTCCAGGAACAGTGTCTCCGGGTGGCACCATTGCTTCTTCCGCTGTTGTGCATTCAAGCCAATCCCCTGTCCATGGTGCATGCGAAGATGCCTCCTGCCCTGCACCTGTCATTGCACACTCTCAAGTAGCAGCATCAGGAAGCACGTCCTTGTCCCAGCGCAGCGTTCAGTTGTCCATACCCCAGTCCTTGGAGCGCAAGCGCAAATACGCAGCCAACGCCCAACAGGCCACACTACTAAATTCTCAGATTTCACGACTGCTTGCACTCGAAATGTTGCCTTTTAGGCTCGTGGAGACGGAAGCATTCCGCACCCTGATGGCGGCGGCCGTCCCTCGTCGGTACTCGGTCACCAGCCGCCACTATTTCTCCCGGTGTGTCGTCCCCGCATTACACAAGCACGTGTCCCATAACATTAGCCGTGCCCTCAACAATGCACTTACCAGGAAAGTCCACCTAACCACGGACACGTGGACAAGTGCTTGTGGGCAGGGACGGTACATCTCGCTGACGGCACACTGGGTTAACATAGTGGAAGCCGGGACCAGTCGAACCTTGGGACGGAACACCTCCTCCCGATGCCAAGGATTGCGGGCCCTAGGTCAATCAGGGTCTACAGCTCCTGCACCTCAGCCTCCTCCTCCTCTTCATCCTCCATCTCCGAAATGACCACATCAGTCACAAGCTGGAAGCACTGCAGCACTGCCTCGGTCAAGCGCAACAGGCTGTGCTGAAGCGAATATGCTTAGGTGACAAACCGCACAATGCTGAAGAGTTGTGGAGAGCTCTGAAAGAGCAGGCAGATCTGTGGCTCACACCGCTGACCCTACAGCCAGGCATGGTCATGTGTGACCATGGCCGGATCTGGTGGTGGCTCTGAGGCGAGCTCACACACGTACCATGCCTGGCCCATGTGCTTAATCTCGTGGTTCAGCGATTTCTCAAATCCTACCCAGAGCTGCCGGATCTGCTTGTTAAAGTACGCTGCCTGTGTGCCCATTTTAGAAAGTCACCTACAGCTTCCACCACCCTTGCCGTGGGAAACTAGCATTTTTCAGGCGGCCCCCCCCGGCGGTCTGCAGAGGGCCTAAAAATTGCCCAAATCAATGGAAACAGTGCTCAGTGCTCAAATGACATGGAGACAGCATGGGGAAGACCCCTGGAAGCACTCCTGACTCCCAGGTCACTTCTGTCAACAACATTGTCAGAGGTATTATGCCACTTTTACAGACTCACAATAAAACATACGAAAACGAAACCAAAATGGATTTTCCTAGGAAATATGTTAAGGAACATCCTTTCCAGGGTAATGACTTGTATATAAGGCAAAATAAATAACCAAAAACAAAAATTTCTCCTCCACACCTTGGGCTATGTTCACACGTAGCGTTTTTGATGCGTTTTTGCACTTTTGCATTGCTTTCAACAAAGACAAATGCATTCACCGGGAAATGTCATTTTATCATTTTACAACCTTATCTGGCCATGTGGTGTGTGACATGGGAACAGCATGGGGAAGACCTCTGGGGCTGGAAGCATCTGACTCCCAGGGCACTGCCTAAAACTGTGGTCATCTCATCAGACGTGATCCTGTATTACTGCAGGAAAGGAATAATACAGACATTTTTGGCAACGTGACAAATCTTAAACTCCATTTAAAATGGGCAAGGTGTGTGTCAAGGAACGGGGAAGTGGACGTTATGGTGATGGTGATAGTGCACGCAGAGGCCATGGGCAAGATGAAACGGTGCCTGCTGAGGGAGCACAACAAACACCCATGTCATGTCGAAATACCTTCCTGTCCCAATTTCTAGGGGCCAGCGGAACACCACTATTGAAGACAGAGCATTGTGAAAAGGTTGTTGGCTGGATAGCAGATAAAGCTTCCAGTTAGTTTGCTACCACCACCACCACCACCCTGTGTTCCACATAGTCCAGTCTCAGTAGATGTGAGTCTGGATCACATTATTATTATTACTTTATTGCCATTTATTCCATGGCACTTTACATGTGAAAAAGGGGTATACATCGCAAAAACAATTACAATAATCTTGAACAAAAATGTGACAGCGACTGGTACAGGAGAGGAGAGGAACCTGCCCACGAGGGCTCAGTCTACAAGGCATGGGTGAGGATACAGTAGGTGAGGATAGAGCTGGTCTTGCAGCAGTATGGTGGAGCGAGGGGTACTGCAGGTTGTACGCATGTCGCAAGAGGTGGGTCTTCAACTTCCTTTTAAAGATTTTAACAGTAGGCAAGAGTCAGAAATGGTGGGGTAGAGAGTTGCAGAGAAGGGGGTATACGATTGTGGGAAGAGGAGATAAGAGGGGAGTAGAGAAGGAGATCTTGTGAGGATCAGAGGTTGCGTGCAGGTAAGTACCGGGAGACTAGGTCACAGATTTATGGAGGAGACAGGTTGTGGATCGCTTTGCATTCCAAGGTTAGGGTTTTGAACTGGAGTCTCTGGGTAATGGGGAGCCAGTGAAGGGATCGACAGAGGAGAGGCCAGGGAATAGCGAGGGGACAGGTGGATTAGTCGGGCAACAGAGTTTAGGATAGATTGGAGGAATGCAAGAGTGTTAGAAGGGAGGCCACAGAGCCGGAGTTTGCAGTTGTCGAGAAGGGAGATGATGAGCTCGTGCACTAGTGTTTTTGTAGATTTATGGTTGAGGAATGTGCAGCTCTGGTAGATTTTTTTTACGTGGAGTCGGCATCTTCCTCGCCCTGATCCTCCTTCCTCCCCCCATTCTGAGTGCCCCGAGACAACTGATCCCACACGTGGATACTTCGAAGAGCTGTTTTGTTCATCTTTCCATTTATAGTTTCTGGCCTCTTGCTCGGTCCGCTTGGAAGTGGAAAGAGCTTGGATATGTGGTTTGAAGGAGAGATTAGAGTCCAGGTTTACCCCAAGAGCTGTTCACTTTTCCATCAATAAATTTGGGCCTCTCGACCGGCCAGCTTCGAGCAGGGCAACAGAAAATCACATGTAGCAATTTGAGGAGCCATGGTCACCCGAAGTTGACGGTGGGAAAGTGCAAATACTGTCGCAAGAGATGGATAATGATGAGACACAATCGACAGAAAAGTCAGGAGGAGGACCAGGGTGCGAAAGTGGAAAACGAAGCGGTGGATGATGAAGTCACTAACCCAACCTGGCAAGGGGACATGTAGAGCGAGGACAGCAACACACAGGGGGAGGGAGGCATAGCACCACAACAGGCAGGAACAAGCAGTGTGGTGGCCACAGACAAAAGGCGGGCAACTGCTCCCTGGAACACCAACACAACTGAAGTTGCCAGTACAACTGTCAGGTCTTCCCGAGTCTGGTTCTTTTTTAAAGACTGTTCAGATAACCCCAAAAAGGCCATTTGCAACATCTGCCAGGCCAGCATCAGCAAGAGCACTAAAACTACCAGCCTGACCACCACCAGCATGCTCAGGCACATGACAGCAAAGCACCTGACAAGCTGGGCCAAACACCAAGGTCCAGAAATAGTGTTTGCGGGTGACACCACTGCCTCTTCCGCTGTTGTGCATGCACGCCAATCTCCTGTCCAGGGCACATGCGAAGATGCCTCCCGCCCTGCACCTGTCATTGCAGACTTGCAACCATCAACGTCTACGTCCTTGTCCCTTTGCAGCGTTCAGTTGTTCCTACCACAGTTCTTGGAATGCAAGTATGCAGCCAGCCACCCACCCACAGGCCGCAATGCTAAACTGACACATTTCTGGACTGCTTGCACTTGAAATGTTGCCTTTTAGGCTCGTGGAGGCGGAAGCTTTCCACAACCTCATGGTGGCTGGGTGTCCAAACCGATCCCCAGCCGCCACTATTTCTCCCGGTATCGTCTCTGGCTTCCTCAAGCGCGGGTCCCAGAAAATTACCCGTGCCCTTTCCAGAGCACTTAAGTGGGAAGGACTGCCTAACCAAACAGGTGGACAAGTGAATGTGGCCAGGAACGGTACATCTCACTGACGCATGTCACTGGGTTAATATTGTGCTCGATCTCCTAGACAACGACCAAATTATTCCGGATGGTTGGATCATCCATCTTCTTAGCTTTGTGTTACTTGGAATGCAAGCACAAGTATGCAGCCAACTACCCACACATCCACAGGCCGCAATACTAATCTGCCTAAGTTCTGGACTGCTTGCTTGCACTTGAAATGTTCCCTTTTTGGTTCATGGAGGCGGAAGCTTTTCACAACCTCGTGGCGGCGGCGGCCGGGTGTCCATACTCGGTCCTCAGTCGCCACTATTTCTCTCGGTATCGTCTCTGCCTTCCACAAGCGCGAGTCCCAGAAAATTACCCGTGCCCTCCCCAGTGCACTTACAGGTGAATGTGGCCAGAGACGGTACAGAGCCAGTCCACAGTAAAGAAAAAAAAAACAGCCATAGAGAGTTCCCAGAACCTTCCCACACACTTTTATTAGCCAGGGTTGCTTCTCTGCAGGGTTGGACAGGCCCATCAGAGAACCGGATACTCCTCCGGTGGCCCTGGCTTCTCTATCAGGAGAGTTCATAGTGCCGAGGTGAGGTTGTGATGATTATAGAGGCCACCATCTCCTTAGCTTGCTGCTGGTACTTTTCTGTGGGAATCAGCTTAGCTCCAACCAACCTGGAATATTTCCAGTGGATTGGTATTGGCACCCAGTACAAGAAGCAAAGCCATCCACAATTTCCTTCTCAGGAATTTTATTTGGCAGACTGAGTGGCTGCCCAAATACATTAGTTTCTCACAAAGGAGCTGAAGATACTGAGTGGCAGTAGGTGCAAGTTTGTCCAGCATGTTAGATATCAGAGGGAGAACAGAGAGGGCAGCACAGTGGCTCAGTGATTAGCACTGAAGCCTTGTAGTGCTGGGGTCCAGGGTTCAAATCCCACCAAGGACAACATCTGCAAGGATTTTGTATGTTCTCTCAGTGTTTGCGTGGGTTTCCCCCTCAGTAAAAAAGCAGCCATAGAGTGTCCAGGAACCTTACCACACACTTTTCTTAGTCAGGGATAATTCTCGGCAGTGGGCCCTGGCTTCTCCATCAGGAGAGTTCATGATGGCGCAGACTTTGCAGCTGCTATGGGGCTCTTGAGCAGAGGAGAAAGGCGGGCCCTCAAAATCAAATCCTCTGCTGGCCCAATGTTTTTCACTGACACTGCTTCTCGGTGACAGTAGTATTTCACCACAGCCATATTCTTTAGCTCAGTGAAAGGACTGGCATAGAGGGAAACCGTATCTACTCCAGCTGTCATTTCTCCGCCACCAGATTCCGCCCATTGTCACACACGACCATGCCTGGCTGTATGTTCAGCGGTGAGAGCCACAGATCAGGCTGCTGTGTTACAGCTTTCAACAACTCTGCAGCAAAGGGTGGTTTGTTACCTAAGCATTAAGCATATTATCTTCAACACAGCCTGTTGCCACTTGGCCAAGGCAGTGCTGCAGTGCTTCCAGCTTGTGACTGATGTGGTCATTTTGGAGATGGAGACCGAACCGTAGGAGGAGGTGCAGGAGCTGAATAATGTGATTACATTGAGGTTACATTGGCGAGTCTGATTTTTAGATTAAAGAAGGATCCTACTGTGTATTTTTTTTTTTACGTCTCTTCAAATGTGTATTGGAGTGCGTCCTAATTTTTGTCAGCCCTTGAAATTGTTGCATATGCACTAACAGTATAGGAGACACGCTCCTTAATAATGGGAAGGACAATTCAAATAGTTAATATTCTAAAACATAGAATCTGTCTTATCTGAAATTCTTTTACGGGTGAAGTATCGCAGTATGGATAGCGTATTACCCCTATCCAGCCAGGTATTATTGCCTTATACTGCGTGCTGCTGGTGCTGCCCAAAAATATAAAAATCTTTCAAATCTATTCTATTCCCTATTGATAACACTGTCAGATGCATTTACAATAGGAACAACTGCTGCTACTAGGTGGTATCATCACCAGCTACAGATGAGTGTTCATTCTTGTTGCATAAATGTATTCCACAGTCCATAACTTTTATTTTTTTTGTCTTTGGTCTTATATACAAGTCATTACCCTGGAAAAAATGTTTCTTGACATTTTTTTCTATTTTAGCTTGTTTATTGTATGGTTTTTTTTGTCAGTCCGCAAAAGTAGCGTAATACTCTGACAACATTGTTCACCGATATGCTATTTGTCAGCGGCCAACTGAGAAGACGTTTGAACCCTCAACTGCAATACTTTAAATGGAGTGTAATATTTGACACGCTCACAATAATTGCTGGATTATTAGGGCAGTCATATGGGATAACGTCTGATGGTTTCAGGCAGTCGCCTAACAGTATGGTATTTGTCAGCGACCAAGTGTCAATTGGTTCAACAAAACACAGGTGGCTGACTTTAAAAGGAGTGGAATATTTGGCATGCTCCACAAAATTTCTGCATTATTATGGCAGTGATATGGATCACGTACGTCTGATTATTGAAAAAAGTTCCTCTGCTTCCACAATACAATATGAATAAAACTAAAAAAAATCTAGCTGTATTCTGCAAACAAGCAAATGGAGCTGTAAAATGGTGTACACTGACACACTGCTACAATCTATAAATGGAGGACAATATTGTCCACGTTCACTACAAATGGCTGGATTTGAACCGCAGTTATATGTGATACGGCTGACAGAGAACCACGGTTTTAAATAGCAGGCCTGTTATTTGCTAATAATATTCTTCACAGACACCTTGTGTGAATAGCTTGACCGACACACTGCAACAGAATGGAAAAGGAGGCCAATATTTTCCACGTTCAGTTTAAATTTCTGGATTTTTATTGCTGAAATATGGAACAGATCTGGCTTCGTTCTGCAGGGAGAACAAGCAAATGAAGCAGAAAAATGGTGTACTCTGGATTACTGTTTAAGCAAAAAAACAGGATTAAGATAAAAAAAAAAAAAACGCCCCTGATATCTGGGGCTGTGTCTACAAATATCTGTAAGAACAGCAGCAGCAACGTTCAATGGACCCTCTTGCACTATATGCACTTCAGTCTGCCACATACACTGCCTGCCTAACTCCTGCTGTCACCACTAAATATATGCAGCTGGATTAGTCCTCAGAAGGACTGTTAGTTCAGATGGATATATATATATATATATATATATATATATATATATATATATATATATATATATATGTTGCAGAATACCTATACTAACAGGACATTCAGTGGACCCTCTTGCATTATATGAACTGCAGTCTGCCACATACACTGCCTGCCTGCCTAATTCCTGCTATCACCACTGAATATATGTAGCTGGATTAGTCCTCAGAAGGACTGTTAGTTCAGATGGATATATATATGTTGTGGAACACCTATACTAACAGAACGTTCAGTGGACCCTGTTGTGCTGTATTATACACTGCAGTCTGCCATACACACTGCCTGTCTGCCTAACTCCTGCTATCACCACTGAATATATGCAGCTGGATTAACAAACAACATGGCTACGGCATTACAGTGCATGGCAGGCAATCCCTGCATGTTCATTGGCTATCTAAAGAGCACCAAACATGCTGGGAGGGGACCCGAGTTCCCGCCCGAGCAACCCGGAAATACTCACCAAGCACAGTGATGATCGGGCGAGTACCGAGCAGTGGCGGTCAAGTTCGCTCATCACTAGTGACTAACTCTCCGCTGGACCTCTTGCTCATTGTTCCCTTCTCCACCCCCCCCCCCCCCAATTTGATCCATGTCCATGTATTTACTTTTGCATATTCTTTTTGTACATATTCTTTAGTATATGACGCGCCCTGGGCCTATGTGATGTAGCGTTGCGCACGCAGGGACTACCCGGAGCCGGATCTGATAGGGGTAGTAGTCTCGTGGCGGTGACCCGGTCCGTGCCCAGGGAGTCAGACTAAGTGGCGGTATATTAGCAGTAGATGTAGGACGACTACGCCACCCGTTGAATGCAGCTATGGAGCTGCCGCTGCAGGGCAAACCGCTGAGGCCGGTGGGAGGATGGTGCAGCGTGGATGGTATAACCCCCAACGGGAGGGGTATGGCCTCAGGGCAGCCGACGTGGATGATGGGGGTAGCAGGAATCACTCAGAGACGATACGGTGTAGTTCAGGGTCTTTACTGGTGACAAAGATAGACCCTCCCGGAGTACTGGCTAGCGGTCGGGGCCTGGTCAGTCCTTGAGCAGATGGGATCCCCCTTGGCCAGGCGGAGTTGTAGGCCTCCCCAACTAATTGTACTCTTCTGGCTACCTTGCTAGAGGCGGGTAAAGGTAGCCCACGTCCCTGAGTGTACCGTGTGGTGCTCACCCGTATGGCCGGTGACTCGGGGCCTTCTAGTAGCTTCCGCTCCACGACGGCGGTGCTGGTCCCACACGTGTGACCGAGCCTTCGGGTTTCTGGGCCAGAGGACCTGAAATCCCCTGCCGGTCGGTTTCTGCTGCTGGGTAGGAGTTAGTCCCCACAGCCTCGGACTCCGGGTCCGGTAAGAAATCTTCAATCAGGGCGAGCTCTACAGCTTCCAGCCCTGATCTCCTCTTAGCACGACTCCCACAGAGCTCCTGATCTTTCTTTCCTATCACTGCTTCTCTTCTTCTCTCTATTCTTCTTCCTAACCCTGCCTCAGCCCCAGGTTTATATAGGGGAAGTCCTTCCCCTCCCAGGACTGGGCAGGAGGTGTGGCATGCATAGGATTCCTGACCAAGAGACCTCCCACCTGCTCTCAGACATAACACTGCTGTTACTGTGGAAACCAGACCCCTGGGGTGCCACATTCCCCCCTAGTGAAATTTAGTACTCCGGGACTAAACATATTTTAGAAAAACATAACCAATACAAACAGAAACGGTACAATAGAAAAAAAACATATTAGAATGGTCACGGCGTGTCCGCAACCGGGTGCAGTTTTTGAAGCAAAGCAAGGTGTCCATTTCACCAAAACAGGGAGACGTAACCAGGTAGGGGTCTGTCCTGCCCCGAGTCCTTAACAGTCTTTAGTCCATTCCTAAGTTACGCTCCAACCAATTGTACAAGGATTCCCGGTAAATCCACCAAGGACTCCTAAAAATAACTAGAAACACATAATTATTTACAAGTGACAGACAGGTGATCACAAATAAAACAATTTAAACACTTCAAATTCCCCAACGTGCAGGTAACTGGCCTTTAGTGGCCCTAGTGGACCTACGGAGCTGACTGTCTGGCCCTGAACTACAGGGTGTAGGAGCTGTCAAGGGTAAACTGGGCAGCTGTCTACAGGCTCTTTGGCTCACTAGGGGTATGGCAGGCTCACTATAAGCAGAGGGTTGATCCTCCTGATCTGCTTGTGTGGAGTCTTCTGCCTCCTGGACCGGCTGTTCTTCCTGCTCTACCGGTTGCTCCGTGAGTACTTGGGATGCTGGTTGGAGGAACGTGAGGACGGGTACCACAACTGCACCATTGACTTGAGTCCAGGACCGAGGGAAGTCTCCGAGCACAGTACTAACCACATCTTCCCTTTCCTCTACGGGTCGAGGGTCTTCTTGTTCCTCTTCAGGATTCCGTAGCTGTTCGGGACACCTCTTCAGGTGATCCCGGGATACAATGGTTGTGGTTTCCCCTCCGTCTTTACTGATGGTACAGACCTTCGGGTTGTCGTGGCTTGAGGGCAGTACGATGTACGGGTCCTTCTCCCACTGGTCGTCCAACTTGTGGAGCCGTCTTTTCCTCTTCAAGACCTGCTCTCCGGGTACCAAGGGAACAGCGGGAGCATACTGGTTGTAAGTTTTCTCTTGTCTTTCCCTAGCTAGACAGAGACTTCGCTCCACGCTCTCCTGTACTTTCCGGTACTGCTGCTGCCTCTCTGTGTCCCAGTCTGCTTCCGGTGAAGTGTCCTCGGGTGTCAGGACTCCCATCTCCAGGTCAACAGGTAGCTTACCGGGTCTTGCCCTCATTAGGTAAGCCGGGGTACAGTTGGTGGAACCTACAGGGATGTAGTTGTATAGGTCCACCAGGTCGGGCAGCTTCTCAGGCCACAGACTACGTTCTTCCAGGGGCAATGTTTTTAGAAGATCTATCACCACCTGGTTCATTTTCTCACAAAGTCCATTAGTTTGCGGATGATAGGGTGTCGTCCTGATCTTCCGGCAGCCATACAGAGTACAGAACTCTTGGAAGACCTCCGCTTCAAAGGCAGGTCCCTGATCCGTCAGCACCTGCTCTGGATAGCCGTGTGGACGGCAGAAGTGCTGCTGGAAGGCTCTAGCTGCTGTTTGAGCCGTTAAGTCCTTGACGGGGACGACAACCAAGAACCGGGAGTAGTGATCCACGATGGTTAATGCGTAGACGTAGCCACTTCTGCTTGGGGTCAGTTTTACATGATCCAAGGCTATCAGTTCCAATGGCTGCCGGGTGACGATGGACTGAAGGGGGGTCTTCTGGCTGGCACGGTCCTTCCTTCTTAGGTTGCATGGGCCACAGTCTCTGCACCACCTCTCGATGGTTCCTCTCATGCCTACCCAATGGAACCGCCCGCGCAGCAGGAACTCCAGCTTCTTCCATCCTAAGTGCCCAGCCCCGTCGTGGTATGCCTCCATCACCATAGCTGCGTCCCTTCTTGGCACCACTACTTGCCAGATCAGTTCATGCGTCCGGGAGTTAACCATTCTGCGGCACAACTTCCCCTTGTAAAGGAACAGTCGACTCTTCTCTGCCCACAGTTGCTTGGCCTCCTCCGGAGCGTCTGGGTCAAGGCGAGCTTCTGGCTGAGTCAGCAACTCCTTCACCAGCCGGACGGCAGGGTCACTGTCTTGCGTTTCCGCCCAGTTGTAGTGAGGTAAGGGGTTGAACGTAGCGGCTTGCTTACCCCTTACACGGTGGGAATACTGGATAGTCCCATGACGGTGGAACGCAGGGAGTTCGACCTCTTCCAAATCTTCTGAATCCTCACCCTCGTCCGGTAGGTTTGGCATCCTGGACAGGGCGTCCGCGTTGGTATTGGAGCGTCCTGCCCGGTATTTGATTGTAAACTCATAGTTGGACAAGCGGGCCATCCATCTCTGCTCTAGGGCACCGAGTCTTGCAGTGTCCAGGTGTGTCAACGGGTTGTTATCCGTGTACACGGTGAACCGGGAAGAAGCGAGGTAGTGCTTAAAGCGTTCGGTGACTGCCCACACCACTGCCAGGAACTCTAGCTTAAATGAGCTGTAATTCTCAGGATTTCTTTCGGTGGGTCGCAGTTTTCGGCTGGCGTAAGCAATTAACCGTTCTTTCCCCTGCTGGATCTGGGATAGTACGGCTCCTAGCCCGATGTTACTGGCGTCGGTGTAGAGGATAAAGGGTTGGCTATAATCAGGGTACGCCAGGATTTCATCCCCCGTGAGGGCCATCTTCAGCTGGCGGAAGGACTCTTCTTCCAACTTCTCCCATCTGAAGGGCGGCTTCTGGTTCTTGGCCTTCCTGGACTGGCCTATCAGGAGGTCCTGCATAGGAGCTGCCTTTTTGGTGAAACCGGGTATGAACCTTCGGTAGTAGCCTACCAACCCGAGGAACTGCCTCACTTCCTTTACACTGGAGGGGCTTGGCCATTCCTTAATTGCGGTGATCTTATCAGGGTCGGGAGCCACTCCGTCAGCACTCACCACGTGTCCCATGTACTGCACCTTTGGCTTCAGGAGGTGACACTTGGAGGGTTTCACCTTTAGGCCGTAACTTGCCAGAGCTTCAAACACTTCCGCCAGGTGCTTCAGGTGGTCCTCGTAGGTTTTGGAGTAGACGATGACATCGTCCAGGTATAACAGGACCGTCTCAAAGTTCCGGTGTCCCAGACAGCACTCCATCAATCGCTGGAAGGTTCCTGGTGCGTTGCAGAGTCCAAACGGCATGCAGGTAAACTCACTAAGTCCCATCGGGGTGGTGAATGCGGTCTTTTCCCGATCCGCCTCTGCTACAGGAACCTGCCAGTACCCGCTAGTGAGATCCAAGGTGGAGAAGAAGTTAGCAGATTTTAAAGCAGCCAAAGACTCCTCTATTCTTGGTAAGGGGTACGCATCTTTGTGTGTGATACGGTTTATTTTCCGGTAATCTACACACATTCTCATGGTGTTGTCTTTCTTTTTGACCAAGACTAGTGGAGCTGCCCAGGGGCTACAGCTTTCCCTGATTACCCCAGCCTCCTTCATGTCTCTAAGCATCCCCTTGGCGTGTTGGTAGTGTGCAGGGGGTACGGGTCGATACCTCTCTTTTATGGGAGGATGGTCTCCCGTGGGGATGCGGTGTTCTACCCCCTTGACTCGCCCGAAGTCTAACGGGTGTTTACTAAACACTCTCTCGTACTCTTGAACCACCCGGTAGACTCCCTGTTTCTGGTGAGAGGGAGTGGAGTCAGTACCCAAATGTAGTTGCTGACACCAATCCTCCATTTGTTGTTTAGAGCCGTTACCTTCCTCCGGAGAAGATGGAGGCAAGGGTTCTACGGACTGTATAGAATTCTGATTGATGGTATACAATTTGGCTAGCGCG
The DNA here is from genome assembly GCF_046119375.1 of Phyllobates terribilis. Classification (NCBI taxonomy): domain Eukaryota; kingdom Metazoa; phylum Chordata; class Amphibia; order Anura; family Dendrobatidae; genus Phyllobates; species Phyllobates terribilis. Next base: position 84,360,541 of record NW_027362768.1, on the reverse strand, counting down.
GCATACCGGGGCAGGTACACTTCCCTCTTCCCGATATTTATTATGCGAACGGGCACCCTCCCATGGCGTACATTGACCACCCCCCCGTGCTGTCAAAATGGTGGGCCTACTGTCTGAGTAAACTGGTTCTACCATTGCCTGGTAATCTCTACCTCTCAGACCAATAGCCGCCCGGCACCAAATCATCATTTCACTTTTTGGGGGCATGGCAATAGGGAAAGGGTCACACATTCTCACGCTACCAATCTCACCGCCGGAGAGTTCCACCTGTTGCCGTCGCATCAGTGCCCGGATCTCTTTTTGGAGCACTCGCTGCTGGCCGGAGCTGGCGTTCTTGGCAACCTGCTGTAAAATAAAAATCACCTCTGCAAGACAATTTTCAATTACATTAGTTCCTAGAGTTATCTTAGGGTGACTCTCGCGCTTATCAATGTCCACAATGATCAGTCCCTGGGCTGCCAGCTCGACTCTACCGATTTTAATGGTCACCTCTTTAAATCCGATCTGTGGCACGGGCTGACCATTGCTGGCGATGATACTCAAGTCGTCGTCAGGGTAGCGGGTTATATCCGAGTCATTCCAGTACTGCTTGAAGAGCACGTACGGGATGGTGGTGACCTGTGACCCGGTGTCCAGTAGGGCACTCATAGGAATGCCATCCAGTACCACAGGCAAGACTGGACGTCCTCCCACATATTTGTCACGCCAGTTTGATGGGCCTGATGATCTTTTTCCTAGGGGTTGGCCCTCTACCTTAGGTTGTGCCAGTTTAAAGGACAGTACCTTGCCATATGTCCGGGTTGATTGCAGCGGCGGCAGATAGGTTGTCCGTCCTCGTTGTATCGGTCGCTGGGTCTTCCTCTGGCCGGTGGGGTCCTCCTTGGTCGGCGCCACGGGATGTCCTCCGGTCCGGATGCCAGCTGGATCTTCCCTGGAGTAGAAACCTGTAAAGACTGCACAGTTCGGGTTAGCGCAGCAACGCTTTTAGCTAGCTCTTGGACCTGATGGTGCAGGTCGGGAGCCGGGTCATTGTTCAAAGCCTGCGCATCAGCTCCCACAGGCCCTGCCGACAAGGGCGCCGCCTCTTGGTGGTAAGTGGTAGTGGGGCGTCTGTGGGTCACAACGCCACCTGGTGCCGGTTCTCGGAGCACCCGGATGGCTCTGTCCTTGAACTGTGCAAATCCCAGATGAGGGTCCTGTAAGGCCATTGCCCGCAACTGGGTTCGGTGGGCATTGCAATATAAACCCTCTATAAATTGTTCAGTCAACAGCCGGTCCTCGTCTCCCACGCCGTCAGGGTCGGTCTGCTTAATGGCTCTCAGGGCCTCTTGTAGGTTTAGTGCATAGTCCCTTATACTCTCTTGTGCTCGCTGCTTGCACCCGTAGAATCTAAGCTTGATCTCGGCTGAGGTGCGGGTATCAAAGGTATCCTTCAGCCGGGTTAGTATCCCTGCGACAGTCCTTCCCCCAGGTGGCCAGGACTTTACCTCCCTTTGGGCTGCCCCAGTTAATTGGGCCACCAGGATGCTCACTTTTTGCTCTTCTGTGAGGGGGTACACCTGGAAGAGACTATCCAGCTTTTCTCTAAAGTCATGCAGAGTATGTGACTCCCCTGAGTACTGGGGTAGCCAGGCCGCTCCCGGGATATAGGGCATGGTGAAAGGCATGACTGCAGCAGCGGTGGCGCTGGCGGGGGTTGAGGCAGTGAAGCTCTCCTCCGTATCCGACATCTTCCTCCCCCCTAGTGGACCGTGGCCTACCTTGCGATGATCCTCTTCCGTAGGCCGCGGCTCCGCAGTGGATCGTCAGGGTTGAGGACCTTCCGTCGCGCTCCTGTGACGTCGGCGTCTGCTGGGCTCCTTCCAGGACCTTACGCAACGTCCTGACGTGAGGCGGGGCTTCAGTTCTCGCGCGCTTTCGGAGTCCACGCCCCTCTTCTTCCCGCGCGGCGTCTTCAAGATGGCGTCCAACGGCGGGAAAACTCCACGGATGGCGGGAAGAAGGCAGAAGATGGCGGGAATCTTCACCACTGGTAAGTTTGAACAGTCTTTTTCAGGCACGCAGTACCCGGTGGTTGCGGGCACGAGATCCTGCCGACTACGCCAAAAGTTGACGCGCCCTGGGCCTATGTGATGTAGCGTTGCGCACGCAGGGACTACCCGGAGCCGGATCTGATAGGGGTAGTAGTCTCGTGGCGGTGACCCGGTCCGTGCCCAGGGAGTCAGACTAAGTGGCGGTATATTAGCAGTAGATGTAGGACGACTACGCCACCCGTTGAATGCAGCTATGGAGCTGCCGCTGCAGGGCAAACCGCTGAGGCCGGTGGGAGGATGGTGCAGCGTGGATGGTATAACCCCCAACGGGAGGGGTATGGCCTCAGGGCAGCCGACGTGGATGATGGGGGTAGCAGGAATCACTCAGAGACGATACGGTGTAGTTCAGGGTCTTTACTGGTGACAAAGATAGACCCTCCCGGAGTACTGGCTAGCGGTCGGGGCCTGGTCAGTCCTTGAGCAGATGGGATACCCCTTGGCCAGGCGGAGTTGTAGGCCTCCCCAACTAATTGTACTCTTCTGGCTACCTTGCTAGAGGTGGGTAAAGGTAGCCCACGTCCCTGAGTGTACCGTGTGGTGCTCACCCGTATGGCCGGTGACTCGGGGCCTTCTAGTAGCTTCCGCTCCACGACGGCGGTGCTGGTCCCACACGTGTGACCGAGCCTTCGGGTTTCTGGGCCAGAGGACCTGAAATCCCCTGCCGGTCGGTTTCTGCTGCTGGGTAGGAGTTAGTCCCCACAGCCTCGGACTCCGGGTCCGGGTCCGGTAAGAAATCTTCAATCAGGGCGAGCTCTACAGCTTCCAGCCCTGATCTCCTCTTAGCACGACTCCCACAGAGCTCCTGATCTTTCTTTCCTATCACTGCTTCTCTTCTTCTCTCTACTCTTCTTCCTAACCCTGCCTCAGCCCCAGGTTTATATAGGGGAAGTCCTTCCCCTCCCAGGACTGGGCAGGAGGTGTGGCATGCATAGGATTCCTGACCAAGAGACCTCCCACCTGCTCTCAGACATAACACTGCTGTTACTGTGGAAACCAGACCCCTGGGGTGCCACATATATATAATCTGATATTCTACAGTGTATGTATCTATTTTGTAATTTCACACACTTCAAATGTCCTTGACAAAGACGCTCCCAGTTGAAACTTTGAACCATATCTGTTTTTCACTCCTTGCTGGATCAAAATAAATTTACACTGCAGCAAGACCTACAGTCTCATTTTGTTTTGTGGTGCTGAGGTTACTACCTCAATAAGTCTGAACCACGAGTCGATCCTCAAGCACACAATTTTATTAAAAGGACAGTCTGCCGGTCTTTCTCCTAATTTATAGGAAGGAACCAGCAGATCTGTCCTCCACCAATGCATACATCGTGATCTGCATGCTGAGGACGTGGACAGTGGTGGCATCTGGACATGACCAGCAGCGGATGGTGGGCGACATGGTGTGGTCCATGGGGCAGTTTTCAGCCCTTCGGCTGTCTCAATTCACAGGCCTGACTGGAACCATCGGAGGGGCGGATGTGGCCTGTGGGGTGCATTTTGCCCAGCTCTGTTCTAAAGCTTTTGGGGGTCCACTTTCTAGAAGGTGGCATATTTCTTTAAAGGGCTCACTTTGGTTCTCTTTTAGAACAGGACAAGTGCATGATTCGTGACAATCGAATATGCGTCCAAGCTGGTACAGGTAGACATGACATCACCAGTCCTGCTCTCCTCCCGATACGGCCTTTTAAGAGAAAACTACTGGGTATGTCTTGCCAGTGGCAAGGAATCGTTATTAACGATGAGAACGGCACCGGTATCAGAGACTATAATATATTTACGGATTATAAGTTATAGATCTTTGATACCAGGGTTTGTGTTCAAATAAATATTACAGATAACTTAATAGTTGGTTCTTTCTGAATTAGTACTACTGAATGTAGGGGCGACTCTGCTAAGATGTAATATTGAGTAAAAGGTGTACAGGTTGGCTGCATACAGGTCTCACAAGCATTAGTTTAACCAGTTACATGACATTAGTGGGAGCTTCTCTAATTTTAGAACTTTTAGCTGGCCAAGCACTAAAATTTTGAGTAACATTTATTAATAGTGTTGAGCGAGTATGTTCTATTAACCCTTTCGCCGAGTATGCTCGGGCGGAGCTCCGAGTATTTACAGCTGCTCCGTGAGGAATGTGTAAGAAATAGACATTCCTCACAAGTATTAAAACTGTCAAACAGTTGCAAATCATGCACACGGGAGCGATTCAACCATATCACCGAGCAGCTGTAAATACTCGGAGCTCTAAAAGCACCAGAATTCTGGCAGAAGTTGCAAAAAAAAAAAAAAACCCCCAAAAAACCAACTCCTCTCTGAAGCCGCTCTCTATACTAGTAGTATTAGCATAGCAAGTAGCATCAGCAGAAAGAAGACTGGAAGGTGACCGCACCCGGCCATTGTGGTCAGAGACAGGCAATGTGAGCACACATGTGCACACACAATGCCGGCAGCATTCAGACAGTGCTTTTGATGGGAAGTGAGCACTGTCAATCAGAAGTGTGGGCCACAAATAAGAAGGCGCAACGGTGCCACAAACTCTTGGCCACCCAAGGGTGCTCCACAGCTCCCTCATTTGCATATGAATTAAAATTATTTTCCCTGGCATTGTACTAGTAACAGGTTTTTATAGGGCATAACCTAATACACTGCATAGACCATTCAAACCCTTCCCTACATGCGCCGTACATATACAGCGCAGAGATCGTGTGGGCTCACGCTGAGCGCCGCTGCGATAGAGTGCAGGTGTCAGCTCTATGCGAGAGCTGACACCCCGCAGCAACGCCCACGATCGGTGCTAGCATCGCGGGCCTTTTTTGAAGCATGCGTTTTTCATGTCTTCATGTTAAAATTTACAGAGTTACAGAGAATAGTTTTTTTTTTTTAAACAAACTATTGATCATCATGTAGCGTTTTGGCTGCACAAACGCTATTTAAACACACATGCAGTTTTAACGCATGCAGATTTTCCTCATCTAATGCAAGTCTATGGGAAAATCTGCAAGAGAAATTGACATGCTGCGATCTTGAAAAACGCGCCTCATGTCAGTTTCCGCGGGTGCACAAAAAAGCATAGTGGGCATGGGATTTCTACAAATCCCATCCACTAAGCTGTAACATCTGGCCGCTGCAGTTTCTATGCTGAATAAAAACGCAGCGTCAAAACCGCAGCAAATCCGCACCCTGTCCCACTAGTAAACCCCATCAGTGAACACTGTAAAAAAATAAATAAAATAAAACACTGTAAAATAAAAAAGACACAAAACAATGCTTTATCATCATGCCGCCAAACAAAAAGTGGAATATAACACGATCAAAAAGACGAATGTAAATAAAAATGGTATCGCTGAAAACTTCATCTTGTCCCGCAAAAAACAAACTGTGATACAGCTCCATAAGCAGAAAAATAAAAAAGTTATAGCTTTCAGAATAAAGCAATAATTTTTTTTTTTCTATAAAATTGTTTTTGTGTAAAAGCGCCAAAACATAAAAAAAAACTATATAAATGTGGTATCGCTGTAATTGTACTGACCCGAAGAATAAAGCTGCCTTATCAATTTTACATGTGGGGCAGCATAAAAAAAGTCCGCAAAAAACTATTCCTGAATTGCTAGTTTTTCTTCATTCTGCCTCCCAAAAAACAGAATAGAAAGAGATTAAAAGAGGTTATTTGCCCGAAAATGGTACCAATAAAAACATCAACTCGTCCTGCAAAAAACAAGCCATCACATAACTCGGTCGACAGAAATATGGAAAAATTATAGCTATCAAAATATGGTGATGCAAAAACTTGTTTTTACAATAAAAATCATCTTTTAGTGTGTGGCAGCTGCCAATCATAAAAACCCGATATAAATCTGGTATCGCTGTAATCACACCGACCCGAAGAATAAAGTCGCCTAATCACTTATATCGCATGAGGAATGGCGTAAAAAATAAAACAAATTCTTCACCTTCTGTTGACTTGTTAATAATGCCTCACACTTATCCTGCGCTCTGACCGGGGTTTCCGTGTAAACCTCTGAAATACGTGATTCAGAAGTAGTTTTCACCAACATATGGGGTATCTGCGTACTCAGGAGAAATTGCACAACAAATTTTAGGGTCCACTTTCTCCTGTTACCCTTGTGAAAATGCAAAATTTGGGGCTAAAAAACAATCATGTGGGAAAGACGGATTTTGGTAAGAACTTACCTGTAAAATCCTTTTCAGCGAAGGAAGGAAGGGAGACACAGATTCTCTACTTCGTGGGTAGGCGGAGCCCCATAGGATAGTCACCTCAGATTGGAAAATGACGACCGGCCCCTCCAGTATATAGGCTCCTCCTACTCCCATGTTCATCAGTCCGTACACAAGCTAAGGAAGAGCAGACCAACCAGCAGAACAACATATCCCCTTCTGAAATTTCAGAAATGAGAGAAAACAGGTTATGTAATAGAAACACACAGTCTTAGGCATACCCCATTGGACCTGACAACTGTGTAGAGCTGGCGAAACTGGAAGGAGAGCCGTAGAGCACTAAACCCAGTCCAGAAGATCGACATCAGGAAGGAGACGCGCTGCATCTAGAAACACAACAACACACTTCTGCCCTGGGAGGGTGCTGTGTCTCCCTTCCTTCCTTCGCTGAAAAGGATTTTACAGGTAAGTTCTTACCAAAATCCATCTTTCAGCAGCAGAAGGGAAGGAAGGGAGACACAGATTCTCTACTTCCTGGGACGTCCTAAAGCAGTACCTACTTAAGGGTGGGAAATAGAGGCAGAAGCTTCCATACCCCAAAACTTAGGCAAGAGCGCAAACCGCGCTAAATAATGGAAAACTAAATAAAGGGATAACTTAAATTACCGCCGCCTGCAGGACCCTGCGTCCCAGGGCCGCATCGGCTGAAGCACTTACGTCCACCTTATAAAACTTAGTAAAGGTGTGAACGGAGCGCCAGGTGGACACCCGGCAGAGCTGCGCTGCCGAGGCCCCCTGACGAAAAGCCCACGATGAGCCAATGGCTCTCGTGGAATGAGCTTTAACCGGACAAAGCTCGCCCTTGAGCCGGTACGCTTCCAGGATAGCTGAACGGATCCACCGAGCTATCGTGTCTTTGGAAGCACGTTGACCACGCCGACGACCTGCCGGAATTACAAAAAGAGAGTCCGACCTCCGAAAACCTTGGGTGATCGTAAGATAGAACTTCAATGCCCGCACTAAGTCCAACGAGTGCAAGGCCTGCTCCCTTGGATTCTTAGGTCCTGGACAAAGCGAAGGCAACACAATGTCCTGATTAATGTGGAATTGTGACACTACCTTAGGCAAAAAATCTTCACGAGTACGAAGCACCACGCGATCCGGAAAAAATTCCAGAAAAGGAGGTAAGCAAGAAAGTGCTGCCAATTCCGATACCCTTCTCAAAGAGGTGACTGCCACCAAGAAGGCCACCTTCCAAGAAAGTAGTAAAAGTTTAGCAGAATCCATAGGCTCAAAAGGCCTATGCTGAAGGGCTTCCAGGACTAGATTAAGCCGCCATGGAGCCACAACTGCCCTCCGTGGCGGAAACTGACGTGCGACTCCGCGAAAAAAAGAACGAACATCCCTGCGAGAGGCAATAGCCTTCCTAAAAAGTGCGGAAAGAGCAGAAGCCTGTCCCCGCACCGTACTTACTGCCAAACCCCTGGCCAGACTAGATTGCAGAAAGGCCAAGAAGTTGGGGATGGAAAAAACCCTCGGGTTTCTTGAGGATCCAGAACACCATGAATAGAAAGACTCCCAAGTTCTGTGATAAATCCTGGACGTAGCTGGACTCCGGGCCGCCCGCAAGGTAGCAATGACCTCGGGCGAAAAACCGCGACGGGTCAAGATCTCGGTCTCAAGAGCCACGCCGTCAAACGAAGGGACCTCAGGTCCGGATGACGAATGGGCCCCTGAGTGAGCAAGTCCGGGCGAAGGGGCAGCGGAAACGGAGGTGCCGCCTGAAGAGACACCAGCGTCGAATACCATGTCCTCCGCGGCCAGTCTGGTGCTATCAGAATTATTGATACCCCTTCGAGTTTGATCCGTCGGATCACCAGAGGCAGTAAGGATATCGGCGGAAACGCATAGATCAGCTTGAACTGACCCCACGGGGCCACTAAAGCATCCACCGCCACCGGGTCCCTGTACCTGGACATGAACGTCGGAACCCTGGCGTTCAGCCTGGATGCCATCAAGTCCACCTGAGGAGTCCCCCAATGGGAACATAGCATAGAAAACACTTCTGGATGGAGACTCCATTCCCCAGGGTCCACTTGCTCGCGACTGAGGAAGTCCGCCGAGATATTCAACACCCCTGGAATGTGAATTGCAGAAATTGCTGGAACTTTGGACTCGGCCCAGACCAGGATCCGAGAGACCTCCGACATGAGACTGGAACTCCTCGTCCCGCCTTGGTGGTTGATGTACGCGACAACCGTAGCGTTGTCCGACTGGATCCGGACCGGTAGACCGCTTAATAAGACCGTCCAATGTTGGAGGCAGAGAAATATTGCTCTCAACTCCAAAATGTTGATCGGGAGAGACGACTCCTTTGGCGACCAGACCCCCTGAATCCAGAGGTCGTTCCAAACTCCCCCCAGCCTGTCCGGCTGGCATCGGTTGTCACCACCGACCATCTCGGGGGAAGGAAGGATTTCCCCACGGATAGAGACTCCGGACGTAACCACCATCCAAGAGACTCTCGCACCCTGCGGGAGATAATGACCGAGCGATCCAGAGAAGTTAGCGATCGATCCCAATGGGTCAGAATAAGGTTTTGGAGATCCCGGGAATGAAATTGTGCAAACGGTACTGCTTCCATAGTTGCCACCATTTGACCCAGAAGGCGCATGCATTCCCGAAGGGACATTGACAGCGCCGACCTCATAGCCTGGACCAGAAGACGAAGGTTCGTCTGTTTGACAGGAGGCAGGGACACAACTGCCCGAACTGTATCGAACTGCATCCCCAGGAAAAGAATGGACTGTGCTGGCTCCAATGACGATTTCTTCCAATTGATCAGCCACCCGAAGTCCATCAGGTACTGAAGGGAGACATCGCGAGCCGTTATTGCCTCCTCTGCTGTGGGTGACACTATGAACAGGTCGTCCAGGTAGGGGAGGATCGTAACCCCCTGTCTTCGAAGAAGCGCCATGAGAGGAGCCAGAATTTTTGTAAAAACCCTGGGAGCTGAGGCCAACCCGAAGGGTAGGGCCACAAACTGGTAATGGGCTTGACCTATAGCGAAACGCAAGAAACGCTGGTGAGCCCTGCCGATAGGGATATGCAAATAGGCGTCGCGGATGTCTATCGACACCAAGAAATCGTACTGCGACAGGGTCACTATCACCGATCGGAGAGACTCCATGCGCAACTCCCGTGTCTGGACGTAAATATTCAAATCCCTGAGATCCAGCACCGGACGAAACTTGTCCTCCTTTTTGGGGACCACAAAAAGGTTGGAATAAAAACCCTTTCCCTGGTCTTCCGGAGGAACCTGAACCACCACACCCTGCTGTAGGAGAGAGTCGACCTCCTGAAACAGTGCGGCAGCCAGTCTTGGCACGGACGGAATGCCCGTCAGACGAAACCTGTCTGGAGGTAGAGAATGAAACTCTATGAAAAAACCTGCCGACATAACCCGTGTCACCCAGGCATCTGCTATGTGGGATGCCCAGATCGACCCGAATTGTAGCAGACGACCTCCCACCCGAGAGCCCTCGGGGGGATCCCTGGCGTCAGTCAGCCTTAGCGGACTTTTTATCAACCTCCCGTCTGTCCTGACGGGACCGTTGCTTCCAGGGAGTACAAGATTTCTGGGCGGATCTGCCGGAGGATGAGGGACGACCCAATCTCCAAGAAGGCTGACTGAATCGTCCCCTGGCCCGAAAGGACCAAAGACCTCTGCCGGGCCCTGTCCTGCTGGCTGTGGATGCCACTGCCTTTTTCCCAGGCAGAGTAACATCCTTAGCTTTAGCTTTGGCAATTAGTTCCGAAAGATCTGAACCAAAGAGCTGACCGCCCTGCCAGACTAAGCAATCCCTGTTTAGATACCGCATCTCCGGTCCACTGTTTAAGCCACAGAGCTCTTCTAATCGTGACTGCCGAAGCCTGAGCCCTGGATAGAATTGAAGCAGTGTCCAGTACTGCATCTCTGCCATAACACATAGCTTCTTCCATTCGCTGAAAAAGCTTTTCCACTTCTGAACGCGAAGTCCCATCCTGCCACACCGCACGCAGCTGATCCAACCACCGCAGAGAAGCCTCACCGGCCCACATGGCCCCCAAGGCCGCTTGGAAACCATGACCTGCGGCTTCATAGATGGATTTCGCCGCTGACTCCGATCTTCTGTCCAAAGGATCCTGAAGATTGGCTCTCCCTTTAACAGGAAGCAGGGAAGACTTGGTCAGCTGAGACAGAGCTATATCCACCTCAGGAGAGGGAACCCAATTAATAACCATCTCCTTGGCACAGGGATATAGGGCATCAAAAAAAAAAAAAAAAAGCGTTCCTCGGAAGCGTTTATCCGGACACTGACGCTCCTTCTCCACTGCTTCGTTAAGTTCCTCATGCGCAGGTAATGTAGAACGAACACGGCGCGTCTTCTGATACAGATGGGCCGACCTAGACGGTCTTGTCGGCTCTTCAGACAGCTATAATACTTCCCGCATGTCCTTAATAAGCCCATCTACACGACCTGAAAGAGAAACAGAGCGATCCTGTTGATCCTCCTCTTCGGACTCAGAAATTTCATCAACCGAATCTGTTGGTGAATCCGAAGCCTCTGATGCGCTCTGCGAGGGAGACCACGCCACCATAGTCTTGTGGCGCTTTTTACCTCGTGGCATTGGGTGTGATCTAGCTGACACCCACTGTCCCAGGAGACTAGAGAGACTATCAATGGAGCGAGTGAGCGCCTCCACTTTAACATCACTGAGCGTTAAACTTGATGTAGTAGAAGGCCTGAGTGTATCAGAGGCGTGCGACTGAACCTGAAACGGATCAGGAGACCGATCCGCACTCCCAGGCCCCTGATCCGACATGCCACCCACACCAGATGCCAGGATGTACAACAAGGATGGCAAAAAAAAGTGTAAAAGCTGCACAGCCTGTTTTCAAAACTCACTCTTTTTTTTTTTTTTATATATATGCGTCAGGCTCTGAGGGGTTAAAGCTCACCCTTAGAAAAGAGCTACCCCAGAAAGCAGAGCAAAAATCAATAGGGGGAAACTCCCTTAAACACCATGTGTTTCCCCTAAAGTTCCACTTTTTCAGAAGGGGTTAACATCACAGCAACTATAATACTACGCTGCCTAAAAGGTCAGTGAAGTAAATAGCTTTAGGAGAGAAAGCGGCAGTGCTCACGAGGACTCCTAATAGGTAGCCGAAGTGACAGCACTGACAAAGAACCCCAGGCAGAGGCAGAGGGGGTACTGCGGCGACCGCTCCTCCTGAGTGTGTCGCTTCACTTTTTTTTTTTTTTTTTTTTTTATATATGCGTCAGGCTCTGAAGGGTTAAAGCTCACTTTTAGAAAAGAGCTACCCCAGAAATGCCGAGCAAAAAATCAAAGGGAGAAATTCCCTTAAACACCATGTGTTTCCCCTAAAGCTCCACTTGTTCAGAAGGGGTTAACATCACAGCAACTATAATACTACGCTGCCTAAAAAGGTCAGTGAAGTAAATAGCTTTAGGAGGGAAAGCAGCAGTGCTCACGAGGACTCCTAATAGGTAGCCGAAGTGACAGCACTGACAACGAACCTCTGCCAGAGGCAGAGGGGACTCACCGATACTGCGGCGACCGCTCCTCCTGAGTGTGTGGATGGACGGACAGAGAGGCAGCGTCCGGCTGAACGCCACAGGGATCCTCAGGGATGTGTGGCGCCATGGCCCTTTGCTCCCCCCTATGGCGGAGCACGCAGGGACCCTCTCAGATGTGTGGTGTGCGCCTCCGCCAGGGAGCGCCCTGTATCCCCCGGGGCCGGCAGGCATAAGTGGGAACCTCCTCAAGGGGTACACAGAGCTGCCAGGGGAGGGTCAGGGGTCTCAGCAGCGCCGAGACCCCCAGAGACCTCTAGACAACAGGGGGGTCCAGGACTCGCTGGATATAAAATAACAAACTCTTCAGAGGAGCTGCCGAAGCAGCGACTATCCTCTGAGACCTCAGATAAAAAGACTGATGAACATGGGAGTAGGAGGAGCCGGTCGTCATTTTCCAATCTGAAGTGACTATCCTATGGGGCTCCGCCTACCCACGAAGTAGAGAATCTGTGTCTCCCTTCCTTCCCTTCTGCTGCTGAAAAATGTGATTATTTTATTTTCACAGCTCAACATTACAAACTTCTGTGAAGCATCTGTGGGTTCAAGGTGCTCACCACACACCTAGATAAGTTTTCTGAGGGGTCTAGTTTCCAAAATGGTGTCAGTTGTGGGGGATTTCCACTGTTTAGGCACATCAGGGGCTTTCCAAACGCAACATGGCGTCTGCTAATTATTCCAGCAAGTTTTGCATTCAAAAAGTCACATGGCGCTCCTTCCCTTCTGAGCGCCCAAACAGTAGTATCAGTGTACTCAGGAGAAATTGCAAAACAATTTACATCGTACAATTTCTACTGTTACCCTTGTGAAAATGCAAAATATGGAGCTAAAAAACAATTTGTGCGGGAAAATGTGATTTACTTTTTTTTCCTTGCCCCAAAATTATAAACTTCTGTGAAGCACCTGGGGGTTCAGGGTGCTCAGTGCACATCTACACAAGTTCCCTGAGGGGTCTAGTTTCCAGGATGGTGTCAATTGTGGGGGGTTTCCACTGTTTAGACACAGCAGTGACTCTCCAAATGCGACATGGCGTCCGCTAATTATGCCAGCAAATTTTACATTCAAAAAGTCAAATGGCCCTCGTTCCCTTCCGAGCCCTGCCGTGCACCCAAACAGTGGTTTTCCCCCACATGGGGTATCGGCGTGCTCAGGAGAAATTGCACAACAAATTTTGGGGTCTTTTTTCTCCTGTTACCCTTGTGAAAGTAAAAAATATTGCGTTTAAATTAATTTTTGTGGAAAAAAAATTAAATGTTTATTTTTTCCTTCCACATTCCATTAATTCCTGTGAAGGGTTATTAAACTTCTTGAATGTGGTTTTGAGCACGTTGAGGGGTGCAGTTTTTAGAATAGTGTGACTTTTGGTTATTTTCTGTCAAAGGCCCCTCAAAATCACTTCAAATGTGATGTGGCCCCCTAAATAAAATCGCTGGTCAACTATTAACCCTTAAAACGTCCTAACAAAAAAAAATGTTTCCAAAATTGTGCTGATGTAAATTAGACATGTGAGAAATGTTATTTATTAACTATCTTGTGTGGCATCTCTCTGATTTAAGGGCATAAAAATTAAAAGTTTTTCCGATTTTTTCACATATAAACTTAAGTCACATCAAATAAATTTTACCACTATCATGAAGTAAAATATGTCCCGAAAAAAACAAACTCAGAATCAGGGGGATCCGTTGAAGCGTTCCAGAGTAATTACCTCAAAGTGACAGTGGTCAGAATTTAAAAAAATTGGCCTGGTCGGGAAGGTGAAAACAGGCTTCACGATGAAAGGGTTAAAATGCATTATGTGGGTAATGGACACCCTTTAATCTATCAGTTTCATCTTTGTACACCATATTAAGACCTAGTCATAATCATCAGATTTTGGCAAAAAGATAAAAATATATTTGGTGATTATTATGAAATGTCATGTCTCCACACATAAGAAATGCTCCTGGTACAGTTGATGATATAATGTCCCGGTTTGTGTGTTGACTACACAATATATACATACTACATATGGACACAATTTGGAACACCTACACATCACACATACAGGACCTTTTATGACCTTCTAGTCCAAATCCATAGGCATTAATAGGAAATTGGTCCCCACTTTGCAGTTAAATTAGTTTCTACTCTTTAGAGACTTTTGACAACATTTTGGGAGTGTGTCTGTGGGAATTGAAACTATTCATCCAAAAAAGCATTTATGGAGGTCAGACGCTGATGTTGGACAAGAGGGCCTGAAAATTATCACCATTCTCCTTCATACCAGTGGTGTTGGAGGAGGATGAGATCAGGGCTCTGTGCTGCCAGTCAAGTTCTTGCTGGACCTTACTGTGTGCACTGGGGCAAAGTCATGCTGGGACAGAAAAAAAGTCTTGCCCAAACTGTTCCCAAAAAGCTGGAAACAAACAATTACCTAAAATGTCTGCGTATGCTGAAGCATGAAGATTTCCTTTCACTGAAACCTTAAAGGGTCATTTAAAAAAACAAACAAAAAAAAACTATTAACCTGCAGATATGGGGCTTATATGCAGGTTAATAGTATTCTGAACTTGCCTGGTGTCGGCACTGAGAGCCCTGCTGCCAGGGGGTGACTAAACCCGCACCGGCCCACCCATATGACAAAGCCTGAGGCTGCCAGGAGGAATAAAGTTAATTTCCTCCCGGCAGCAGTGCTCTCAGTATGGATGCCGGGCAGCTTCAGAATGCTATTAACCTGCAGATATGGGGTTAATCTGCATGTTAAGTGTTTTTTTTTTTTTTTTACATGACAGGTTCCCTGAATTCAATGATTAAGAATTGTCCATATAATGTACTTTAATAGATTCACCAATCTGGTCTCTGAGTTGATCTTAGAGACCACCATTAAGCACTGAATATTATTTGTTTAGGGTTAGGGTACGTTCACATTATGCAATTGCATCATATTTTTAGAATTTTTTTTATTAAAGTGGTTCTCCACTACAAGAGACAACCCCCTTCTTGAATGAAATATTTGGCCCGATAATATAAAAAAACCTATACTCCCCTCCGGTGCTGGCGCCGATCCAGCAGTGTTGGCACTCATGGACCTGGGGCTCCCGTGCGGTTGTTATGACACGTGAGCCTGGCGCCCAATCAGGGCTGGCGTCACTGGCCCCGCCTTCATATTTTTTAACATGAAGAGGAAGTCCGGGCTGCAGCTGATCTGTGACTTCCTCTTCATGTTCAATTTCGTACGAAGGCGGGGACAGTGACGCCAGCCCTGATTGGGCGCCGGGGTCACAACAACCACACGGCAGCCCCAGGATCATGAGAACGGCACCAGCACAGGAGGGCAGTATAAGCTTTTTTTATTTTATTAGGGCCAAACATTTAGTTCAAGAAGGGGTTGTGCTAGTAGTGGAGAATCCCTTTAAAGTGACTGCATTCTGAAAAATTGCAGCAAAATAAAAAAACAAAGATTCAATTGCAGAGTTTGAACGTTCCGGAGGTTAGGAGATTCATGAACGTATAGGAAATATTTAAAGAGAATAAACAGCAACCCTGTAGTCACAAGTCGATGTGATGATTGTAATGAGGAGAGGGTGACATTGTTTAGGCCATGGTAAAATACTCAAATATTAGTTGGAGATTTTTTTTTTCCATTTAAACAGAGTGCTTTCTCCAAATGGTGCTGTAATAATAATAATAATAATAATAAAGATGCAAATATTCTCTTCAACCAACTAGGCATGTACCATAGAACTTCTCTGGGTGTTTGCTTTTTCTCCTGCATGACAGAAGTTCCAGTTGGTTGAAGGGAACATTAGTATCATTATTAATGGGTGACATCATTTTGGAATGGAGAGACACAGAAATAAAAGATAAAAGGAAAAAAAATTGTTCCAAAATTCAATGAAGCAGCGATAACTTGAGGAGGTACTCTTTTTAAATGAACAAAAAAAAAAAATCTAGTGAAAGATCCTCTTTATAGGGAATTTGTCAACAAGATTTTGCTATGAGCAGCATGAAGTGGGGACAGAGACCCTGATTCCAGCAACGTATCTCTTAATTTAATGTGGGCAGCAGTAAGAGTCACAGTTTTCTTATCTGTTGATCTAGCAGAGCCCTGAATGCTGAGCCCTGTATTACCCCGCCCACTCCACCGATTGGCAGCTTTTATTCAATGTACATAAAAAGCAGCCAAACCAGTGGTGGGGGCATGGTTGGACCAGGAGGCACAAGACACCTAGTCCTGTAGGGATAATCTCCTGCTGATAAAACACTGATTTTATTGAAACAGCAACACACAGCCCGGTAAGTAACATTTCTGGAATCAGGGTCTCTGCCCCTACATTATGCTTTCATATTACATGGGAAAAACCTGTTGACAGATTGCCTTTAAACAGACTATTACTGGATGTGTAAAGGTAAAATGCACTGTAGTATTGGGCAATTTCATCTACAGTATTGGAGAGGTTATGGGTCCCCAAAAATCTAAAACAAATGACTAGTATAACTCTCCACAAGGAGAAACTTTATCCCTTAAACCTTAGTATAATGTTAATACCATAAAGCCTTCAGATCTGTCATACTGAAGGCATGTTTTCCTTTTACTTGCAGTATTTTGGACACCTCAATATAACACAAGATCAGACAACCTGAATTTTTCTTTCACCGTCGATGGCCTCAGTAGTGAAAGGTTTTATGAAAGGATTTGCCACTTTATCAGGAATTATAACAATTAATCACATGAGTTTTGAAACAAATACGAACTGAAAACAGGAAAAAAAGAATTTATTTCTGGTTCTCAGAAAAGTTATTAAATGTACATTTTATGATGTACCTATTAAGGTTTAACTATTCCAACTTTTTTTCCAACATTTTTTTTTTCATAATTTTTTTGCTTTTTATTTATTTTTTTTAACTTTAGTTTACAAAATGGGTTTAGCCGGCAGAATCTTTGAGTCTGCTTATTTAACCCCGTTTCTGCCAGAGGGGCAAATAACAGCATATATGTCAGATTACTCTGGCCGTAAAGGGGGTCATATATGGAAAATGCCCCACCCTATCCCCTGAAACAATCCCGAATTTGCCCCAAACCCTGTGCCCGCCCGCTCACCCATCCCTTAGAAAAAAAATTAAAACAATAACTAAAAAGGTGCCCAACTACATTTATCTAGCATTGCGTTATAATTCACAAACGCGCGGTGTTAAAAAGAATTAAAATAAGAAAAAAATAAAATAAAATCACATGTAGGTAGTTTTGTTTTTTTTTTGTGTTAAAACTAAGCAAGAAATATGAAAGACATAAAATAGAAATCATCAACCTATTTCCATGCTAAACGGGTGTGATCTCTGTAACAGGACTTTTTTTTTTTTTAAAGTTTTTTTTTTATCTGTTTTTTTTTTAGTAATAAAGATTATTAAACCCAGGACAACTTTTTTGGCTGTTTGATGTCTTTTTTTTTTTTTTCTTCTGTCTTTTTATCTTGTGTCTTTTTTTGTTTTCTTCAGAATATACAAGAACATCCAGCATCAAATGTTTATCTCAAATATAACAATCGACGATACACAAGTTATGTGACACCGCAGTGAATGTTAATAAAGCTGAGCACTTCCCTCTGTGTCCGTCTTTCCTCTGTGCGAGTACATGCGGATTTTTGGTATCAAACGTGGATTGATAACACCCTGTTGTAGGTGCTTGTGGATAACTGCCAGACACGAAGGTTATTCAGTAATGAAAAGGATGTCCAGAAGCGTGACCGATATTAGGCAAAACAATTCCTTGGGTCAAATCATAATTTACAAGATGTAGGAAGGATTGAAGGTGGAAGCAGCCATAGTATCTTGGACGGATAAGTGTTGCAAAAAATATCTAGTCTGGTGGAAAAAGAAAAAATTCTATTTATCATTTGTAATGGGAAAAAAAAAAGTCAGTCAATGACTAACATCCGGGTGGAGAAACTGAACGTAATTGACCACAGAACAGTTTGTAGACTTCACGTCCATCAATCCTTATGACTTTGCAATGTTCGTATGGTGGACTTTCTTCTTCTCAAAAAGAGAGTAATGTCCAAATCCAAGATTACAGACAATGGACGGAGCTCTGGTTTGACAACAAAGCTTACAGATATATATTTTTTTGCATGGATAATATTTTTTTTCCCCCCAAGTGAACTAGCACAAGATCTGCTGTGTTTGGAGAAGAAATGCGGTCTGAAGAATAGAGCTAAGGTCATAGTAGAAGATCATTTTAATGATATATGTAGCTGGAACTACTTCTGGTAGCAACACATCATGGAAACTTTATTCCAGTTTATTGTCTTTTAAAATGTACAGCCTTTGGTTAGTTTACTTAATCCACGTATATTAAGGGTTTCCTCATGATCCTGTATCTCTAGTAATTTTCTGAAGATGGTCTTTCTCTAAGCTAGAAACAAATTAACCAGAAGTTTGAAGGAAAGAAGTCACCAGTCAAAGAATGGTTATACTGAAAAAACTGAAGGTCATGTGTATGGCAGTAACTATGGTTTAGTACCATGCTCCATAAGGACATTTTACTGCATCAAGAGACAATGAATGTCAGGATATTTGACCCTCATACATAATTTAAGCATTTTCAGAGGGGGTAGATGCCAAATGCAATTGCAAATTCTCCCACAATCAGATATAGGTCTGTAGGAGCATTATTTGGGATCATGTAGACATGGTCGTTTGTGTGCATAGGTGCAGCCACATATAAATCAAGAACCCAATTAATGCTTCATACACTGGTAACTGATTTTCTGCTCATCCCAAAATATAATAAAAAAAATGGTTTATTAAAATGAAAAGAAAATGGAAAGGCTACAACCTACAAAAACCGGAATCATTGATAGAAATGTAGGCATGGATTAAGGAGTCAATGTAGGCATGGATTAAGGAGTCAGTAATAATGAAGGGTTGGAGAGTTTCTAATGGATATGCCAAAAGAGGTTGCTTTGTTCGCTGCATTCCCACAGTGGCCATCTGGAGTGAGAGGGAAGAGATGGATTCTGGCTTTCAAGAGTAGAAATTCAGGAGCCGGCTGCTCAGTTGGAGGTATCAGAATGGACGCTGCCAGGTCCTTCCGTAGGGGAAGTCACAGACGAAGGGGTGGCCGCATCCTGCCACCCTCCGTTAGCCTAAAAACAAAAAAAAAGCAATGCTATGAGTATAAAACTAGAGCTTTAACACACCCCCACAGGACAAATATTTAAATAGGAAAGTGAAGAAAGAAAGTTTCTTTCCTACAGGCAGATGTGTCAGGTCACAGAGATTGTGAGGATGCATATTTTAGCCAAAATATCAATGAGTACCTCAGTTACTTTTTTGGCTGGATGCTAGCTGGTGTTGTGATGTTTGGGTAGAATAGGTGGTTAGTACGTGTGGGGTGTAGTTAGATGATGCTGGGCAGCCTGTGTAACTGTACTGAAGTGACCAAGAGGCTGTTAGCAAACATGGCGCACTATAAGGAGCCTTGTGACTGGAACCTTATAGAAGCCTTATTTATGTGTATTTAGAATACCAAGCATCCACCCCTTCATGGATCATAAGCGTGCAAGAGGATGTTCACCAGCATATTACACCTCCATCACATAACATTGTGCCTTGTCCTTTTATCAGCAGGTAAGTCTGTGTTATCTTTTGTGTGGTTTAAGGGGGTTAAATGTCTCCCTAAGGAGACGGGCAAGAAGGTATAAAGAAGCCTTACAGGCCATGTGATGCTCCCCATGAAATCCAATATGCAAAAAGCCTCTTCACAGAGAACAGGTCTTTAGTGCCACCTACTGGAGGGTAGCAATGCGATCAGGCAGGGGTGGGGAACCTCAGGCGATTACCTTTTCTCCAGCCCTTGGGCAGGTTCCTGGGGACTACAGTGCTTGGGCCGGCAGCTGTGTTTTGATGGCCACCTGCCTTTTAATTTCTTCTTGCTCTGTGAGCATGCGCACACAGTGTTCACTACTTAACGCTGAGGAGCATGCATTATAAGATTACATCCCAGCACCAGTGCTAGCGTCAAGACTTATGTTGTGGGCGGAGTTAGAGCACAATTTGTACGGCCCCAAAGGATCGTTTAAACATCTAAATCGCCCATGGCAGAAAAAAGGTTCCCCGCCCCTGCTATAAGGCAATATTGAACCTTTAAAAGGGCTTTGCCACATGACAAAGCTGTATCCAAATGGAGATTCTGGTTTGGCTTTATATCCTGTTTTAAGGTTCTTGCCCCTCATCAGTGCAAAGTAGGACATTGGCTAACTGGGTGAGAAACCTTCAACAGGGGCTCTAAGGGGTAAATTTTCTTCCCAAGTAAAACCAGACGTTCTACTTCAATGGAATAGTATCTGAACAGTCCTTTATCAATAGCAGAAAACGAATCTCGTCTGACTTAATTCTGATTCTGCAATGATCTTTCCCATTTTACATATGCACAATGCAGGCATGATGTCCTCACTGAACCTTGAATCCAGCAAGCCTCCACTGCTATCCCGGCTTTATGAAAGGTGTGACCTCTCCTTAATGCTGCGTGTTCCTTGATTCAAGGACACTGCTCGAATTTCTGGATCCACCTCTAAGCAGAACCTGGCAGCCTTTTATTTCCCAGCCTATGATTTTGTGGCGGCCTTTCTGTAATCACAGTGGCCTGGTCTTGTCCCCTCCTCTCTAGCGTCCAATCTATCTCAGAACTGTAATTGCCATGTCACAAGATCATCTCTTCCTGTCCCTTCTGCATCTCTTTAATGCACACAAATGACATTTTATGTTACGTGGGGTCATTGAGAACAAAGTAAGTGACGGCTAGGGACGGTAGAGAATGAGAAAGTATTCAAGAGCGTTACAAGTTGTTATAGGTCATTCATAATTATATCCAACTTTGTGTGTTTCAGGGTCTGCAATTTACATATCGAGGGGCATTAATAGACCAGGGAGCTAAAACCTTACACCCTGGCTACAAAACAACAGCGATCTGTGTTGGTTTATCAGGTAATACCTATCTATTGACAGAAGATGACAAATTGAAAGTGAAATCTAGTTGAAACTCTACATTGTACATGCATGTAATAAGACCTCATTTATCGGGTCTGTGATCTCTGAGCAGCACTCATTTTCAGAAAGGAAGGGCTTTGTGGATTTTCCCTTTAAGGACTAGGGAAGTTTAAAAGGGGTTGTCCCATCTCCAAGATCCTATCCCAATATATACTAGGTGTACTGATAATTTTAGCAAATAACTCCAATTAGAAATGTAGTATAGTTCTTCTGATTTGCTATGTCGCTCACCCCAAGTGCAGGGCATTGCTGTAGTTTAAGTATCCATGGTTACGACCACTAAGCCGTGTACGTGGAGAGAGTGACATAGCGAATCAGAAGAACTATACTACATTTCTAATTGGAGGTAATTGCTAATTTTATTATTATTACACCTAGTATATATTGGGATAGGATACCCCATTAATGGCATTTTATTTAAGGTCTGCGTAGAAATAGTTACTGAGAAATTCTACAATATATATGGCAGGAGCTAAGTACTTATTCTCCATATGGTCCCTAAACTTGTACTTCCTTTGCCTTGTTCAGTTCTCTAAGATTTGACACTGTTTTTTTTTTTCATAATTATTTGGGTGTGTTTTTATTGTTGCCATTTGTATATTGTTACTGTAGGTTTCCACGCACCTTAGCCATCAGAAAATATTTAGCTTGCGTCTTTGTATTCATTTCCATCTCTCCATACAAGTTTGGTTCAGCTAAAGCCCACCATACACAGACTAACATCAGCCGCGCCCACCAATATCTAGAGGTTCGTCCGACACTCTAATGTGTATAGGAGCCACGCTGACTGATTGCTGGGAGAGATGTCAAACGGGCATGTCTGATTTCGGACTGCCAATCACTTGGTTCTCCTTGAGATAAACCGCCGGGCAGAGATGTCCATCGGTGGCTTTCTATAAGAGAATACAGGAGTGCTCGGCCGAATGAGCGCTCCTCTGTTTAGAGAGACGGCTGAAATGGCTGTCGGCTGAACAATTAGCTGAAGCATCATTCAGCCCAACCCAATCTAATGTGTGAGAGGGTCTTCACAGTGCACCTCGAGGCTCAAGTTCCCTAAGAACAAAAGGGATTGGGGGCTGAAATTTAATATGCCTGATGCTTCTTTCTCCTAACATTATCTTTAGGGGAAAAAGTCAGGAGGCCCTTCGAAATCAGTACATAAGGCAGATATGTATATGAGAAACTTTATGCTCAGGTTTTGTTTTTTGAAGAATGCCATGAAATCTTGAAGGTCCCCATTGGCCAAAAATGAATTTTGTCATCAAGTTTAAAGGGATTCTGTCAGCAGGTTTTTGCTACCTCATCTGAAATCAGCATAATGTAGGTAAAGAGAAGCTGAATCCAATTATGTATCACTTAGTTAACTGGATGCAGCCGTTCTCACACAATCGGGGTTTTTATATTTAGAAAATAGCAGAGCTGAGAAAGCTGCCCCTGCCCGCACCAGGCTCTCCTTGTGCAAAGTCCATAGGCAATAAGCTGCTTATCACAGGAGGGGGCGTGTCGGACTAGTGTAGTCCAGTAATGTTAATCTCTTAGTGATAAATCCTTCACAGTTAGTAAACAATAGCAAGCACTGTGACAAGTGACAAATTCCTGAATTCTGTGTTTCAGCCTCTATTTCCTGCTGCCTTCAGATTACAGAGCAAAACCTTGTTGTCAGATTCCCTTTTAGGCTATGTGCCCACGATGCAGAAATGCTCAGGATTTTTACCTGAGCGTTTCTGCATCTCCCTGGCAGAAAAAAACGCATGCGGATTGTACATGCGGTTTTCCTGCCAGGGACATGCGGATGTGAAGCGTTCCTCACATGCATTTCCGCATGCGGGTTGTCAAGCGTTTTCCAAGCGATTTTAGCATCACTTGGAAAGTGCTTGTCAACTTGGTCACACTATATAAATCCATGCAAACGGCATGGATTTATATAGTGTGACCGTAAAAGAATGTTTAAAAATAAAAAAATAAATCTATACTTGCCTTCCGATGGCCCCCGGAGTCTTGCTTCGCTCCGTCCTGGCTTGCCGGCAGCTCGCGGTACACTACACTGAAGGACCTGCCGTCACATGACTAAATGAAGTCAGCGCAGGTCCTTCAGTCCACCGCGATCTGCCGGCAAGCAAAGATAAGCACACCGGGGGTCATCAGAAGGTAAATATAATATTTATTTTATTCTTTTTTTTACAGGTTCTATGGTACCCGGGTCCGGAGGAGAGTCTCTTGTCCTCCACACCCGGGTACCATCCGCACATTGAAACGTTTGGATTCCGCATGTACAGATGCAGTGATGCGGATTCCATGCGTTCCAATGAAAGTCAATAGCGGCGAAAACGCAGCGCTTCTGCAAAATAATTGGTAGTGCTGCGGATTTTTCCGCAATGATAATCCGCAGCGGAAATTTCCGCAGCATGTGCATAGCACATGCGGATTATCATTGGGGAACATGGCAGGCCTTCTACCAAGCTTTTTTTAAGCGTTTCTGCACCGTTTTTGCCGCTGCGGAAAAGCTTAAAAAACGCATCGTGGGCACACAGCCTAACAGCAAGAATAATGCACCCAAAAATACCCAGATGTCAGACAGCCCCATTTAAGCTAACAGTGTTAAAGGGAATCTGTCGCCCCCTGGGCAATATCAGTCCCCTACTATGGGTATACAGGTTATAGAAAAGTAAATCTACACTGTGTTCCAAATTATTATGCAAATAATATTTTCTCAGATTTTCCCAAATTACCTATATGAATTGCAGTCATTGTAATTTTCCAGTCAAATAACTATTCGAGTACAACTGAAAGGTTTTTGTACAAACTGCCTATGATAACAGTATATTTTAAAAAAAATAAAACACTCAAACTGCACTCAAAATGCATGTTCCAAATTATTATGCACAGCAGAGTTTTCAACCTTTTCATTTTAATAAACAACAAAAAAATGGTCATTTTTGAAATTATAAGCATTAGCAGGTTATTACAAACTGAAATCAAACAGTTTTCAACTCAAAACTTTATTCTAGGTGATGTTACATTTGCACATAGGACCCCTTGTTCGAAAGGAGCTTCTGAACTCTCTCATTCATTGAATTTGTCAGGTTTTGGATGGTTTCTGCTTCAATTGTTTTGCATGAGGACAGAATACCCTCCCAGAGCTGTTGCTTAGATGTGAACTGCCTCCCGCCATCATAGACACTCCTTTTGATGATGCTCCAGAGGTTCTCAATGGGGTTGAGGTCAGGGGAGCATGGGGGCCACACCATAAGTTTGTCCCCTTTTATGCCCACAGCAGCCAGAGATGCAGATGTGTTATGTGCAGCATGAGACGGGGCATTATCATGCATGAAATGATCTCGATGGTCCAGATGGATGGAGTGGAGGATGGCTAGTTGATGGACACCCCATGCAAACACGGCTACGGCGCCAACAAGGAGGAGGTGGAGTAATGTTTTGGGCTGGAATCATGGGGAGAGAGATTGTCGGCCCTTTTAGGATCCCTGAAGGGGTAAAGATGAACTCCATAATGTATGTTGAGTTTCTAAAACAGCACTTCCTGCCATGGTTCAAGAAGAAGAACCTTGCATTCCGCAGCAAGATCATTTTCATGCATGATAATGCCCCGTCTCATGCTGCACATAACAAATCTGCATCTCTGGCTGATCTGGGCGTAAAAGGGGACAAACTTATGGTGTGGCACCCATGCTCCCCTGACCTCAACCCCATTGAGAACCTCTGGAGCATCATCAAAAGGAGTGTCTATGATGGTGGGAGGCAGTTCACATCTAAGCAACAGCTCTGGGAGGGTATTCTGTCCTCATGCAAAACAATTGGAAGCAGAAACCATCCAAAACCTGACAAATTGAATGGACGAGAGAGTTCAGAAGCTCCTTTCGAACAAGGGGTCCTATGTGCAAATGTAACATCACCTAGAATAAAGTTTTGAGTTGAAAACTGTTTGATTTCAGTTTGTAATAACCTGCTAATGCTTATAATTTCAAAAATGACCATTTTTTGTTCTTTATTAAAATGAAAAGGTTGAAAACTCTGCTGTGCATAATAATTTGGAACATGCATTTTGAGTGCAGTTTGAGTGTTTAATTTTTTTAAAAAATGTACTGTTATCATAGGCAGTTTGTACAAAAACCTTTCAATTGTACTCTAATAGTTATTTGACTGGAAAATTACAATGACTGCAATTCATATAGGTAATTTGGGAAAATCTGAGAAAATATTATTTGCATAATAATTTGGAACACAGTGTATACATACCTGTATGGCTCATAGTAGAGGTTTAATTGCAGAGAAAATGGTTTTTATAAACTCCACTGTGCACAGGCTTGGCGTCCCCAGGACGCCAAAAAATGCCCGCCTATCTGTTGTTTATTATTCCCCAAAATCCCTGCCTATATACTTATTTACCATATTCCCCCTCCTCCCCTGTACGTCACAGGGTCCTGTGACATGCACTGTGCTCCCTGACTTCCCGGGCATGCGCAAAGCGCCGCTCACATAGAGCTCACATAGAGCGCGCTTTGCTTCCTCCCGGCCAGTCTCTCCGTGCTCTGCGCCGCAGAAATCTATTGTGCAGGCACCGGGAAGTGACAGTGACTCCCGGTCGCCTGCGCAATAGAACCCTGCGGCGCAGAGCACAGGCAGACGGGGCCAGGATGAAGCAAAGCATACTCTATGTGAGCTCTATGTGAGTTCTATGTGCCCGGGAAGTCAGGGAGCACAGTGCATGTCACAGGACCCTGTGAAATGCAGGGGAGGAGGGGGAATATGGTAACTAAGCATATAGGTGGGGTTTTCGGGGAATAATAAACAGGTAGGTGGGGATTTCTTGGCGTCCAGGGGACACCAAGCCTGCGCAAAACGTAGTTTATAAAAACACTTTTCTCTGCAATCAAACCTCTAATATGGGCCACACAGGTAAGTATAGATTTACTTTTCTATACCCTGTATGCCCATAATAGAGGTCTGATATCACCCAGGGGGGTGACATATTCCCTTTAAGAACCATTAGATTAAAACTGTCAGTATCTGCAGATGTTGGTGCGACCCTCTGACAATCTAATGGGTATGAGACCTCCTGAACATCGGGCAGTTTGAATTAAAACACAATATCCCTTTGATTTCCCCAGTGTCTGGCAGCGGTTTACTCCCATCCTTTGCCGAGATGAGTATGCATGTGTATGGGGGGCATGTGGGTGTTTTAAGAGATTGGTCAACAACTACTAGGGTGTATGGGCATCTTTATTCACTATATTGCAATATGGTGGTGGGGTAAATTAGATTAAATCACACTTTTAATTCAGACTGATTCATTTTATCCCCTTTAGTTCACTCTGTAAGCCAAATGTATAGCACGTCACAGACAACAAATATAAGAATTAGCAGACAGAAATTGGAGGAGGGAAGCAGGTCAATGAAGTATAGTGATTCACATTTATGCGCTTCGAGATTATTTGCTATAAACAAGAAAAAAAAAATAATTGTATCCATGATTTCTTTGTGCATTTACGGGCAAAATGATTGCAGTCAGCGGGGGTGGGGTGGGTTGCGGGAGTCGGGGAGAAATGATCTGACCTGTTATTTCTTTCTGGAACAATCACCATTATCCGTACGACTGCAGCGAGTAAATGGTGATCACAGTGAAGGACTCATTATGGAGAGTAGCAGGGATAGATTTTGCTACAATAGAAGGGTTTTTTTTTCCTGAAGTGAAGAATTGAATGCTTTATTTAAGTAATTGGTCATGTTTTTTTTTTCCTGTTATTAAGAAACATTTGCCGTTTCACGGGATCTCAGAATTAAAATGTGCTCCGATAACAAATGGAATGAATCAATACCTGCTTGTGGAGCGCTCGGCTTATTGCGGATGTCGCACGCCTCGCGCGCTCTGATGCAAATGTGCGGAGAGAGCCTCATGTTGTGAAATGTGTATAATTAAATACCAGGTCATTACGGCAGAGATACAGCGCGGTGCAAACATTCTCCGCCGAGCAAATGCAACGCCGAAAATAACAAAACAATTGTATACCTATGTGAGCCTGCGGCTCTCCCCTCCCACGGCACAGTGTGCATCTTGTGTTATTTCTGTGTTTATGTCGGATCTCACCCCCTCCTCCATTCCTCTGTCACGGCCTTTGGATGGTGGATGGCTGATCTGAGAAATGTATTTGGATTGCTGTCCCAAATCTGCAGCCGCTCTCCCTGTGTCTGTCTTATTGATTTCACTCCATACGACACAGCTTGTCGCTATGAATTTACATGTCATTCCCAGCCGCAAGCACTGCCAGGAATGTTTGCTCCTCTCTGCCGCTCTCCAACAAACACACAAATATGTCCGTGCATGTATGTCTGCGGCTCCGAACTGCTGCACCAAAGTGCACAAAATCTACAGCGCGCGTAGAGGGGAATTCGGCTCTGATGTCATAATCAGCGCAAGACGGGTCTGGAGATTAATTCTTCCATACTTGGGTCCCACCTTTGAATACTTAGCACAGAACAGGTTAACACAGCTGGATCCCACACGGTGGCCGTGCTACATGTCACCTGTTTGGCCGTGTCCCTCGGCTGACTGTAAGTGGCCGCAGGTGGCACAAGGAAGTTGATTGCGTGTGACAGGCTTGGGCTCCAGCTGCCGACATTGAGCATCATTTGTGGGTAGAGCGCTGGCCGCTGGCTTCACCGGCACAGAGCAGAATAGGTGACCATGAAAGGGAGAGAAGTGTGTGCAATGTGGCAGTCGGGGCCCTGTGGACTCGAAATAATTGGGAAACAGACAGGGACAACAAGAGGTTTCTTTGCTTACACTGATGCCCTGCGGACTGTACATCTGATTCGCTGACAGAGTCTCACTGTATCCGCCTGTCTGACTGATAACATGGCGAAGGGTATCCACCTGGAAGACAGACAATACTAATGGTGAGGAGAGGGCACCATGACACGATGAGGACAGAGACAGGACACAAAGCTGAACATACAGCAGACTCGGAAAAAAAGGAAGGACACCGAAAGGAGAAAGTGTGACACATGATAAGGAAAGGGAAAGAGAGAGGAAAGGTAAAGTCACAGGAAAAAAGTCAGAAATAAGGGAAAAAAAAAAAACTGGAAGATAAAACCAGCGCAAGAACCATTAAAACATATAAAAAGGCAAAAAAACAAAACAAAACAATGTATGTATATGCTGAAACCAATGCTTAAAATAACTAAGGGGGAACCAAAATATTTTCATTTGTCCTCTGTAAGCAGCCAACAGCAGCAACCAATCTGTCAGACCTTACCAAACGGGAATCAATTCCCAAATTGTAATTTTTGACATATTCTTGTAAAAAAAAATAATAATTTGGTTCACATTTAGAGGAGCAATTATTTTAGAAACATCAGATTAATAATTATTTTATACAGGAGTCGAACTCTCAAGAAACCAGGAGTTCACAAAGTTAGAAGAGTTCTGCTTCCTTCAAGAAATTTACGTAAAATTGCATAGATCTGAGCGCACATACAATCAGCGTGACATCGGATCGAATGACAACCAATCTCCAAACATCAAGATAAGTCAAACCCAAGAGCCCACCATTTTATTATTTACATCCCACTTTGGTTTACACCTGGATATTTTTGGTCTAAGTCTTAGATAACATGGTAAAACCAAGATTTTTGCCTACACAACCACTTCTGGATATAATGGCAAACCACCACATTTATCAGTCATATGGCACTTTAGTTCAATGTTGGACGTTGGTGATCTGCTATGGTGTGCAGCACTTTGCGGGAGGATTATTGCTACATGCAATGCTAGTCCTCCTGTCAAATATAATGCAATTTGCCCCAAAGTGTAAAGACCCCAATACATACATAAAAGTCGGTCCCACCAAAATTGGATGACCAACAATCTGACATGTACGAGAGGCCTCACGTGTCTCCACTGACCTAAAAATCAGACTGTTCAAATGCCTGATCCTTTTGTTTTCAGAGGATATAAGCCACTGACCGAGCTTGTCTGGACGCGGCTTTCTCCCCTCTGCCTACTGAAAACACATGGACATGACAGAAGATAGTCGCCAAAAGTTGGCCATAAACACGAGCGGTTGGCCAACAGGTTTATTGTTCTATTCCAGGGATGTCATACAAATACACAGAGGCCAAAATGAAAAACTTGGACAAAGTCGTGGGCCAACCAGTATACAGTAGGATGAGCCTCACATAGTCCTCCATACAGAATAATGGGCTCCACATAGTCCTCCATACAGTATAATGGGCCCCACATATTCCGCAATACAGAATAATGACCCCGCATAGTCCTCCATACACTATAATGGGCCTCACATAGTCCTCCGTACAGAATAAAGGCCCCACATAGTCCTCCATATAGAATAATGGTCCCATATAGGGGTGGCGGTTCTTGTGTCGGGGGCCAAATATAACCACCCTGAGGGCCAGATTTGGCCCATGGGCTGGCGTTTGACACGTATGTTCTATTCCAATCACATCTCAACCTGTTTCAGGGATTTAGGACTTTCCCAAATTTGCCTTTGGACTTCCCATGAAACAATCTCCAACGTGTGGTTGCCAGTGTACACCACCAACATTAGCATGGGCCAGGTCACAAGACCATCATTTTCATTAAGTCTTTGGGAATGTGGCAAACACCATTTTCAGTCATGATCTACCATCTTTATAAATAAGTATTTTTTAGCCGGTATGTTCTTGTATCTACAAGCTTATGACAGAAAATCCCAACAGTCGACAGCTTCCTCTATAAACGATGATGTCACCAATGGCTTTTTTTCCCCAAATCATCGGAAGGTCCCTACCTGTGACTGTACGTTGGCTCCAACCTGGGCACCTTGGTAAGAATCTCCATTGAGAGACTGCACGTTCATGAACAAATCTCCAGAGTTTGACATGTTAAAAGAACTGGAAGAACCTGGAAAGGAAAGAGTGAGGCACCTGAATCAAAGAAAGAAGGAAGTTCAAACCCCGGAGAGGAGGTCTGACATGCATAGTTATATGGTGAGACAGGCAGATGAAGGAGGCTGAACAGAGTTAGTACAAGGGATCAAGATTCAATAATTAAAAGGGAAAATTAGGAGGAGAGAAGATGTCTGCAGGTTTAGGAAAGAAAGGGACAAGTGGAGACAGCCCATGTTTAGTATGAGGAGGATAAGTTATTATTATTGTGATCGGAGCTAGGTTAGTAGGAAGAATTTGTTCACTGAATGTGCATCACATGGAGGTGAACAGGTCTGGTTTTCTGTGCCCAAGAATTAGACATGCCAACACTGTATACTGCCCAGTCTCATGCCAGGAGACTATACAATAAGTCAGTAGACATTTAACCTTGTATAAAAACCTTATTAAATCAGAATTTATTCAAATAATAAAATCTAGTAGCTGATAAAACAATGTAATAAAGGTCAGAAGGATCTAAAGGCTACGGCACTGCACATTTTTATTTTACTTTTTTAACTTAAATGAACGTATTTAGAGCTAAAAAATAATATTTTTATAATTGGGATTTGTTGAAAATTTTGCACTGTTTGCTTTATGGAGCCTCTGTGCTATTTTGTTTAAGCGAGTTGACTGAGAATCTATCAGTAAGCTCATTCTGATGGGTGAGTTTGAAACCATTTTTTTTTCATTAATTCCTTTCAGCCGATTTATGACCGTAGACCACATTTTGAATATGCAGGGGGGAAAAAAAAGAGCCTATAGAGTCCCAACAGTGCAAAATCTTTAACAAAACACAATTGCATAGACCGAAATATATGTGTTTAAGTAGTTAAAGGGGGTGTCTACCGTTGGGGACAATTTTTTCCTAAGAATTTGGTATAGGCCTGCAAGTATTAAATCCAAAAATACCAAAATTATGAACTCTATAAACCCACTTAAAATCCGCTCTACGTTAGACCCTCACCAATCAGATATTGATGACCCATTCTAAGAATATTACAGTCACAGAAGACCCCCTTTAATTTACACATTACGTACGCCAAATGTAGCAACATGTTCTAGAAAAAGGAGTTTAATTCTAGAAATCTTCAATTTGGGGGGTGGGTGGATTCTAGAAACAGAAATCCAAAGGTCAGTGCTTGTATTTTACCATGTGAGAATAAAAATACGTAGAAAGCACCTAGCACCATACGCCTGCGGCACAGCCTATATTTATGGGAGGCACAATATCATACACAATATACCATCCTGTTAGAGTCTTTACTAAACATCGAATCTCCTTATACAATATATATTGACTGATCGGTTTTACACACGGTTGATAGTAATAAATCAGTGTTATTTGGGGATTAATAAAACATTCAACTTTTATTTAGGGTTTTGTTTAAAAGAAGGAGGGGAAGGGGTAGTTTAAAAAACCACCGCAATGCCCCGGGCTTGATTTTTGGTATTGATCTAGCACGCACAGTAAATTATTGATGACATGATAACTATGCGAATGTGTCAGTACGATTACAGCAATTACCAAAATCGATATAGTTTTAGTTGTTTTTTTTTTTATAGGTGCACAATAAAAACACTTAAAAATATTTTTTTGTACTGCAGCGTGAAAAGTACAGAAACAATTCTGATTTTTCAGTTGACCGAAGTGTATGCGGGTGGGGTGTTTTCATTAACTCCATTTTGGGGTACATTATGACTGATTGCTATTATTACAGGCAGGATGAATGCAGCAATACCATGGAAACAAATTTGTTTTTGTTTTTTATTTTGGATTTTCCAAATAGAAAAAAAAAAAAAAAAAATTAAAAAGGATTTTTACAAGAACAAAAATAAAGATTTTACTTCCTGGTTTTCACTAACACATTATACCCCTGTTTTTTTCTCCTGTCTTTAAAAAAAAGTTGCCCAGCATAAAAATATGGCTGGTTTCTTGCAATACCACACATAACCAGTTGTGGCACTGTTTTCAATGTCAAACTCCCTAAATTCAATGAATCAGAGCTGCATGGCCAGATACAAGCAGTGGGCAAATGTAGTGGTGCTGCTCCTAGAATGAAGAGGCATTTTATATTAAATGACCGTTCTGGGCAAACAGTGGTCTCTTAGGCTGTGTGCCCACGATGCGTTTTTTGGTGCGTATTTGCAGCGCGTAAACGCTCCAGAAACGCATTGCATACCTTATCCCATGACTTCCTATGACATTCTGCAAGTTCTGTGCACATGGTCGGGATTTTTTCTGCGCAGATTTAACTTGCAGAAAAAAATACGGACATGACCAATTCTTGTGCGTTTCTGCATGCGTATTTGCCTATACAATGCATTGCAAAAACGCATGCAAAAACACGTCAAATACGAGTCAAAAACGCATGGGAAAACCGCATGCGTTTTTCTGCCAAGGAGATGCAGAAATGCTCAGGAAAATTTCTGCTTCATTTCTGCATCGTGGGCACTAAGCCTTACTATAAAAAAAAATAAAAATAAAAAAAAATTTGTTTTATTTTATTTATTTTTTTACCTTTTCCGTGCTGCAGTTCTAGCAAATCACACCTCTTTATAACCTGACTTAAAAGGACACTAAACAGAAATTCCCTAAAAAAAATAATCTCCACTAATCTTTTCACAATTTTCTGCTTTGCTTCAATCCTATTCTGCAAATAACACTATATAAAAGGAGTCTTCTATAGGTTTGTCCTTCACACCTGATCAGCCTGTCTGGCTATAAGACCCCAGGCTGCAGCAGGAGACCCCCCCCCTACTACAATAGGACACATTGTTAACGCCACCCCTCTGACTCTCACCCACTGAAAATGGATCAGATCAGCAGGGAATTCGCACGGTCTATGCGGGATTCCTAAGGAACCTGCAGAAAATTCTATTACTATTATCGTTCAATTCTAGGTGTAGAGTTTAAGGCTTAAAGTGTGATATAGACAGATATATATTTTGTTCTAAAAAGCAGTACAGTGGGTGTGGATGCAGTATTTATTCTACTTTTACTAGCCACAGTACATGTGCACTGTTCCTATGGACGTGGCTTGTACAGTGTTGCAATAGACATGGTTGTAGCACATTGCTATGGTAAAGGTACAGGTCGGTTGTGCAGTTATGGCACAAATACTACAGTATGGTTAGTAAAATCTGATACTTTTTAACGGATTTT
This sequence comes from Phyllobates terribilis, assembly GCF_046119375.1. Lineage (NCBI taxonomy): Eukaryota > Metazoa > Chordata > Amphibia > Anura > Dendrobatidae > Phyllobates > Phyllobates terribilis. The sequence continues at coordinate 84,327,500 of NW_027362768.1, read as the reverse complement.
ATTCTATATTACTACTGCCCACACAAAGGTAAATTAGGCAGTGACACAATTTTGGAGTCTGTGGGCGAGCATGACTTCACGTAGACTTGTTTTATTCCTAACCATATAGGCCCACCATAGATAGGTATCCTCCTAATACCAAGGCTGAAGCATGGACCAAGACACATGGATGGAAAGAGCAAACAAAAGCATCTAAAATAAAAAAAATAAGATATAACACCAACCAATAGTTGATACCACAAAACAACCACAAGACTATAGCCAAAGTCACGTGCACGCGTCCGGAGGACCATGCGTACTAACCGAGGTTCTGTGGCGACAGGAACTGCATTTTGTTTTGTGCTGCCACTGCCCCGCGTTCCGTCTGTTTGCTTCCTGAATGAAACACAATACAAAACCAGCAATTTCAAGGATATCAGCCCTCAGCTTGTCATTGGCATACAGAGAAGCATTTAACTGCAGGGTTAGCGAGCAATGTGTGCAGCTGGAGACTGGTTGACCACATGGCTTTACGTGAACCTTCTGTGATCTACAGTCAGTGTAAATTAGGAGAGACACGGGCGAGACATGTTCATCCTATCCTAGCGCTCTACTGTTACTTCATAGCAGAAGGTCAACAAGAACTGGAAGTACAAATGCTGGATTTTCAAAATGAAGAGGTAATGAGGAAGTACGTTATATGGAAAGAGAAAATATAAATGTTTCTGCATGAAGGACTTCAATAATTGGCATTTAGATGAACTTTAGATAAAAAAAAAATCAAAACTACTAAACGGGTTATAAAAATAATGCACGGAAATGTTGGTTATGCAGCGCCAAGGTGTTGAAACGCGCTGCTGCAAAATGGACCAAGGCAACAGTCGAATGCCTGGTAAGTATCGTACAAATGACCTATTGATCAGAAAAGGACACGTTCACGATACCTGCCGGGCATCCAATGGTTGCCTTGACAGAAGTCTTGTCCAGTGTATACAAGTGGCTCACAATCAATGCAGAAATGAACAGAATTGCACAACACCACCACTAAACAGGTTGTCCAAGCATTCAAATCTAGTATGCTCATTCAAAGTACTAATGAAATAATGATATTTTACTCAAAATTGCATGGATTTATCAATTTTTTTTAAATAAACTTCAACCATTTGGCTCACGCGTTTTGATTCCCCTCTGCACTTAGTTTGTAGACAAACTCAAGCACAGAACCCTGAACATATTGCGACTGCTCTCCATTCATTTCTAGCACCCGCCCAGTACACATGGTCTATGGTCATATGCTGCCTGGCCTCCCTCGCTTACAGTTTCAGCGCATGCACAGTGTCTTAATGCTGAGCATGCACGCTGATATGCTGCGCATGCACGCTGAGATCTACAGCTGCATCCTGCCCTTGTACTTGACATGAATTATGATGACATATACAAGGGGAAAGAGAACAAAGTAGCCAAGATCAAGTGCCGGATGTACAGAACATGACCTTGGATGAGAAGAGTAGAGGAAATTGAGTCACATGATCCACATCTCATTCAGAGACATGTGAGAAAAAATAAAAGTAGGGGGAAAAAAAATCTGAGTAATGTACTAAGTATAAAAGGATTGGTAAAAAAAAAAAAAAAAAAAAAAGCCCAAGAAAATGAAAAAGGATCTCCTCTGAAAACAAAAAAGTGTCATGATTCATCATGCCCAAGCCTTCTTTCCTTGGATATCATGAAGTCAGCAAGTCCCACCAAAATCAGTGGGTTGGGGTGACTTTTTAATAGCCAAAAAAGCCAACTAAAGAGTGTGAAAGATCGTGGTCTATAAAGTTGGATTTCCATTGTGGCAATTGTTCTTTATTATAGCAGACAAGTATGATGTCCAGACAAAGGAGGATGCCACCATCAGACTAGGGCCAATATCTACAACCACTTGGTTTACAATTAATGCATAGATCTAGATTGGCATTACCTGGTTAGGTAAAACATATACCCTCCTAAACTACTTTTGGGATGCGTGCTACAGACAAATATAAACCGGGGAAATAGGATATTAAAAGTGACTGGACCTCTCTCTTCAAACGTTACACACCTACGAGTTATTTCTCTTTTTTCTTCAGACGGGTCTCTCATCTTACATCTCCAGGTGGCAAACTTAACGTTGGAGAGTGCCGTATTAATAAAGGATTTTGAGTCATTGGCTGATGCTTGTGACAGTAAAAGGAATAATCCTTTCATATCTTATTGTTGGAAAACTCTAGCGGGTCTTTATTCTACTGACTTTCATCACTGGAGTTCTGTAAAGTTTTATTCAAAAACAAATCATGTGTCAAAGATCTTGTGATGTAGAAAAATCAAAGCTATGCAGGCAATGGTCGCAACTAATTTGTCCCCTCCTGGAAAGAAAACTTTTTCTAGTTCCTTCATTTTCAGGCTTGATTGGATTTCCTAGTTTTAGAATTTTTTACTTTGCCAATTAACATAGCAAAAACCACACTAAGAAGAATTAAAATTCCCCCAAAAATTCAAGAAAAACCAGCAAAAAAGGGCAGCAGTGTTTACCCTGCCCAGATCTTCAAAGCCAAATGCACTACCAGGATGCAGCAGACCCACATAAAGATGGCGGATACACAGGTGCAAAATACTGATGAAACAATCACTCACAACCTAACATTTCATGGAGGGGGTGACTGCCTAGTATTAGAATTGCACAAAGATAGGCTTGTATAGGGTGCTGTTCACACAGGGTAATGCACAGTATCCGGCTTACAGCCTATTAGTTACGCCCATACTATTGCAATTCTAATACTAGGCAGTCACCCCCTCCATGAAATGGTAGGTTGAGAGTGATTGTTTCATCAGTATTTTGCACCTGTGTATCCACCATCTTTATTTGGGTCTGCTGCATCCTGGTAGTGCATTTGGCTTTGAAGATCTGGGCACGTAAACACTGCTGCCCTTTTTTGCCAATTAACATAGCACCAACATAAATTATCTTCAACTGGATAGACCTCAGTATGGGATTTCCCCATAATCAAGCCAATGTATATCATTTAGTCTAATGTTAAGAAGACTCAACTCTAGCATGTATCGGAATGTCGAAGGGAATGTAGTACCATGCGGAAACCAACATAAGGGAGAAACATGGAAAACTCAAACATGTCCAAAGATCCCTAGTCAGATATGATGGAAGAACGCAATATTATTTAATAGAGCATGTGAAAATGGTGGGCATCTACCCTACTAATACACACAAGCTTAAAGAACGCTTTACTGCTCTACATTGTCCTCTATGACACTTACAATGCGTTCTAAAATGGATAAAAGCATAATAAATACCATAATGTTGATAAGACTAGTGAACAAAACCTAGATACTGTAGGAGAGAGCCCTGCACATATAAATACATTAAAAGACTGCTGTATAGTGAGCAGGTGAATATGCCAGAATGGAGATCGGCTAAACTGGAGGTTGGCTTTCTTTAACCTCTGGAATCAAGTGTCGTTGCCAGAGGAAGCAAACTCTTGCAAGCGGACTTTAACGAGTACCTGTCACCTGGTCAAGATTGGACAGTGGTTGCTTTTATTTTGTCCCTGTATATTTTTATCAGTCATATAGTTCCACAGATATGGGTCTTTTTGGGCCAGAATAGCACTATTATGGCACTCAATGTCTATATGCTCTAATACTAGCTGCTGCCAGTTCTGAGCTGATGGCACTGCTGGACATCTTATGAAGGGAAGCATGATGTATCTTTCATCTGCAGCACCAAGTTTCCTAGGATGACTACTGTACAGCCTTCAATGTTGCCCATTTCTTGGTGCTTCTTCAAAAGAGCTTGATCAACACATTTTGAAACCCCAGTCTGCTTTGAAATCTTTGCTTGGGAGAGACTTTTCTGATGCAGTATAACTACCTTGTGTCATGCTGCTGTGCTCAATCTTGCTATGATGCATGACCAGCGACATGAAACGGTCTTGCACAACCTCATCTTTGTAGCAGAGATTGGCTGTTCCTCACCCAGTCTTAAGCCTCCTACACAGCGGTTTCTGTTTCAATTAATGTGGGTGGGTGTTACCAGACAGCAACATACAGGGAGAAGTACATGCCCCCAGTGAAAACTATCTGATAACACCCACTTGATCTTAACTAATTAGGTGCCAAATATTAGAATTTTAAGTAAGTATCTCCACAACATAGACAAAATTGAAAAAAAAAAAAGTTTTATTCTGCTCTGCAGTCACTATTACATCATGTGTCTAATTCAACATAAAAAATTTGGTGAAAGGTCCCTGAAGTTGTGCAAGTGTGGCTTAAAAACAGAAACTGTTTTTCTAGGTAAAAGGGTGTTCACATCAAATATTGAGTGGATTTTGATTTCTATTTTGTTCACTTTGCATTAAAAATTAAAAAATAAACTAGCAACACTTTTCCATCAATGAATACCTTCTTCCTTTGTAGTACTGTAAATTTAAGACAAAGCCCAGATTTAAATAGGTAATTTTGTAATGATACATTCCCTTTACCAGATTCTCCTATTTCACCCGGCCATCTCCTCCTGTCCTCTTCCTGTAGACTATACTGTGGTCTCTGCTCTTCTCCTTATCTTATGTCAACGCTTTAGTCAGATGTACAACTTCTGGGTGATCTGTCCTCACAATATCTATGCCAATAGCGAGGAAATGCTTCTAGCGCAGGCTGGCTTATGGGAAACAGAAATGTGTATTTAAATACATGCCTCCTGTTTCTTTTATTTCCCTATACTCCTAATTGCAATGCAAGAGCTTTCAGAGAAGGGAATTCCACTTTATGTTTATTAAAGTACCATATACCTGTCATCCAGCTAACAAACAGAACTGCATATTGCCAACAGCATATGTTTATTCCTCGGAAAGAAATGAAGGCACGAAATGTGCCCATAAAGTTAAATACTGCCCGACGCAGAGAAAGACTGCTTACAGAGAGGAATGGAGACTACCTGCCATATGCGATGGGTCAGAGACCAGAAAGGGGGCTACGGCTAAAAAAAAATAAAAGGTCCCCATAGGATTGATTAGGCTTTTATAAAAGGATTTGATGTGGTTACCATAATTTTCACATCGGTAATGTTGACTGTTGATAACCCTAGGAACTAAGTTATGTTAGATATACGTGGGTCTAAAAACGGAGACTCAAACAGATCACAAGATTTGCTGCTCCATTTAAACCATTATCCATAATGAAGTGGGAAAGAATCGAATGGAGAAGACACCAAACAATCTATTGGTGTCTTTGGGAAATTCAAAAATGGTCAAATGATCTCCATATCTTCATCTGGTTTCCATATCCCCCTTAAACTTCCAGTGGTCCCCTGCTCAATTTTTCTCCACCCAGCCAAATTCTAGGCATCAGACAGGTTTGGGATGTTAGTTTCAGCAACACCTGTGGATCGTGGTCTGAAATGCGTCAGTGCCAATGGTTTATGACTACACAAAGATTGTATGGGTGACTGCGTGCTGCCCACCTTTACTGTTGATGGGACTTCAGAGAACAAAGCTGCATAAAATATAACAATAACCATATATATTTTTATAGCCTAACAAGCAATAAGACAAAATATTTTATACAATCTACAAAATTAAAATTAAATGACCACATAGGGAATAATGAAAAACATCTATACCATACCGGTTGATTACTTTATGTAAATTTACAAAACAAAATGATTAGATCAAACCTATAACCTATGCTAACATACAAAAGGCATAAAAAAAATTAAATAGAAGTGTAACTTTTCATAAATGGACAAGAGCAAAGCCCCTATCAAGGTCTAATTTTCTAATGTCTCCTCTGTGTTATGATCCATTTTATTCCATGCTGCCGCCCCAATCCCCATCGCTCTTCGTCTATCATTCCTAACCTCTATCCGTGTTAGGCTCAATTCCCCATAGTTCAATCCTTAATCTCTTTTCTGGAGCCTTGCCAACTATCCCAGAATCAATTCCTGGAGATTTCATTAGCCAAATGACTTAATGATGACATCAACAAGTGATCAACTACAGAGATCTAATTATTGCACAGCCTGTAGCCATAAATTATACAGATCATTCCAATGGAGTTTGTGCCAAAATAATGATCGTATTATTGAAGGATTTACCAAGATCACCCTTCACGCTTGGCTCTCTTAAATTCAGTAAGGCGCCATTGAGGAATTAACACTCCGTACAGGGTGAATAAGTTTAAGGTCAGACAACGGGTCTGGTAAGTGTAGAGCGGCCATTAAATTCAAAATAGGTAGCATTCACATAGTTGTAGCACATGGTTTGGTGCAGGTCAAGAATAGCAAATATATTTGCCACACTGAAGAGCAGGTAAGGGTTGACCCGTTTGTTTTTCCGAAAGCTCTGGTTCCCCGCCTTAGGGAGGGACTGAATAACGCTTAGGCTGCCCTACTGTAGACAGAGCAATGGTGCAGCTTAAGCACTTTTTTTTGTTTAATTAAAGAAGTGGTCCACTACTTGGACAACTCCTTCTCATACCCCACGCCAGGCCCCGATGAAATAAAAAAAAAAAAAAAAAAAAAAAAAGGCTTATCCCCCCCTCCTGTGCCGGCGCCGTTCCCGCAGAGTCGGCACTCTCCCCCCGGGGCTCCAGTGCGCTTGTTGTGACACGGGCACCCAATCAGCATTGACATCACTGTCGAATTGAACATGAAGAGGAAGTCAGATCAGCGACAGCCCTCACTTCCTCTTCATTTTCAATTTGTCTGAAGGCGGGGGCAGTGACGCAAGTTTTGATTGGGCGCCAGGGTCACATGTCGCAACAACCGCACGAAAACACCAGGAACGCGAATACTAACACCGCTGGAATAGCGCAAGCACAGGAGGAGAGTATAACCTCTATTTTAATCTAGGCCAAACATTTAGTTCAAGAAGGAGAAGTCCAAGTAGTGGACAACCCCTTGAAGCCCCCCGTTATATATACATTCATAGGGGAAGCAAATGGCTGATACACAGAAGGCAAGGTTTTTAACTTTTTAGCTGTGATTACGAAACTAGATTTCATTCCCTTTAATATTAAACTAAAATAAAAACACCCAGATAAAACACTACAGTACATATTGGTCTGGTCCTGTTGAAGGACAACACAAATCTTAAATATAATTACAATATATAAGCCAATAAAAAAAAAAAAAGTTCAAATCAGCAAGTACATTATAAAATCAAGAGTAAATAAGGCTGCAAAGTTTGAGTAAGGTCTTGATGGTCCTGCAATACCATAAATGAAGAACGTTCAACACAATTGCAAAAATATAATGCATCAGCATTGAGGTTCATGGGGTTATCCTTTTTAGAATTTCCACCCTTTTTAAATATAGGTAATATGGGCAGCCACCCTGTCAAGACGGTAGACCAGCCATTTCATAAAGGTCACAAATAAAGTAAAAGTACAAGTCATCAGGAGGTTTAAATAGTAGAAAAGAGCACAAAATGGCAGCTGCTGCGGGCTATTTCAAGAGGCTTTAATAACTCAAATCCCAATATTACTGAGGTAATTGTAGGTGTGAAAAAAGACATTAGAGAATATGGTAATATCTGAACACAGACAGCGGGAAGCTAATCTAGAAAATAAGCGAGGGAAAGCAAAACAAAAACAGGGAAAAGAGACGATATAGAAGAGCAAAGAGAAAGGGCACAGACAAGACAGAAGGTAAGACGAGGACGGCGATGACATCGAGACAAGGTGGGGAGAGAACAAAGTGGACATAAAGTCTATAGTAATGAAAGGCTGGAGGTAAAAGAGAAAACTAAAATAGCAACAAACAAAAAGAAAAAAAAAAGATTAAAAAAAAAAGAAAAAGAAAAAAAGAAAAGAAAACAAAAAAACATAAACTAACCAGCAGAACTGGGAGTTGAGGGCGAATTGGCTTGACTTCCGTGAACTGACACATTGGTAGCAGTCACAGCTGTTTTGGCAGCATATATATTGGCTTCCTCTTGAAATTTACCTATGTTCTTCTTGTAGCGGATTCGCTTATTTCCAAACCAGTTTGATACCTGCAGTTTGTGCGACAGAAACAGGGAGACCAGTTTACAGGGATAAGTTTGTAAAGGTTACCATACATACAGTATATACATTGGGTGCATGGATAATTCAATTTGCCGTTAATTAAAGGACAAACTTTTAAGAAATGCTTGATGGATTGTACCCCTTACAAGGATTGTTGATCCGTGTGGGCTTCTTAGACCGCCACTGATCAAGCAAACCAGGGGCAGAAGTACTCAGCTAATGTAGGAGTGCGAACAGCTATGTTCAGACCTACAGACTTGGTCTAGACCGATCATCGTGCTCTTTTGCATTGGCTCAGCCCTTTGGTGAAAGTTGGGGTTCCTGGGACCCCTCCAATCACTGAAACCAATCAACAGTACATTTTAAGGCTATGTTCACACATCATGTTTTTTTGAGTCAGAAATCTGCAGCAAAACTTTATCTTCAGGGGCATTTCGTTCAGTATTTTTCTTGCAGTTTTGGTGCTTTTTTTCAGCGTTTTTTTCACTGTCCTTCTGTCTCTATTTATGCATGTACATAAAGTTCCGTGAAATAAAAAAAGAACTGCATTCTATTTTGCCATCAAAAACGCTGACAAAACACTGATGCAAATTTTGGTGAGTTTTTTTCAGTGGTTTTTTTTTTTTTTTCACCACCCATTACTTCCTATGGGTGAAAAAACGCTGAAAGAAGTGACATGCTCTATTTTCAAAAAAAACATGCAAGGCACAAAATACACAGCAAAAGAAAAAAAAAAGGTACGTGAACAGAGAATTCTGGTTTCACATAGACTTTGCTGGTACTGCAAAACGCAGCTGAAAATTTGCATAAAAATCTGCAGCAAAAACAAAAAAAAAACACCATGGTGTGAACAGAGCCTAAGGGGTTGTCCATTTTTTACAATTCAATTGTCCAAAGCCTTGTCCTGTTAAAAAAAAACATCCAGAGCGGCTTTGCAATTGCTCCCCCAGTCTTTGTTGCCACAGATGCAGCGATGCAGTCTTGTCTACAACATGTGACTGCTGCAGCCAATCATTTGCTCAGCAGTGATGCTAAAGTAAAGAGGACAAGACCACTGAACGCAGTGATTGGCTGCAGTGGTCACATAGAGCAAATGTGAAGGCACAGCTACAGCGGAGTTAATAAAGAACAGGGGAGCAGTGAAGAGGCAGCGTTTGAGCAGAAGTTGGCGAGTAAAGCCAATTTAGTTATTCTTAAAGAAATATTTAAAATGAATAACTCCTTTAAGAGTTGAGGTAATATAGGAAAACATTTTAAAAGTCAATACAAGAAGTCTATGGTTTTCTAACGAGAGAAGAGGTTTCCATTTATTCTATTCTTCTAAGCAGGGACCCCCACAAACTAATGCTAGTAGCAGGGAGATTGAAGGGTAACTGGTCATTTTCACAGCAGCGCCACGACAGGGTAAATAAGCAGTCATATACTTGTCCACCCAAGGACAATGAAATGCCATATGGCATGATTAAGATCATTGGGCAGTCATTATTTTTAATGGACTACAACACTCAACCAATACTATGAACTGGTCTTAATGAGAATCGGGGTTTTGTGATTAGATGAGCCCCATCTATAAGCTCAAATGTGCCCTCCAAATGGGCTTATTAGGCTATGTATAGGACATCATCCATTACATGTCGTAGGACTTCAAGGACTAAAAGCCAAAAGCTACAGGGACTAAGAAATTCTGTAGAAGGCGTGCAGACGTGCTCTACCTGTGATACGGTGATGGCACACTTCTTGGCTAGCTCCTCTTTGGCCTCTTCACTGGGGTATGGGTTGCTGAGGTGTGAATAGAAATACTCGTTCAAAATTTCTGTAGCTTGCTTGTTGAAGTTTCTTCTCTTCCGTCTATCGAAAAGAAAAAATATAAAGTCCACTGTTAAACCACAGGCAGTAAAAATGCAGAGTGACAAACACTAAGTGTTTTGTATAGGTCTTCCTTATCCAGGAAGACTTCAGAAAAATTGGTGGACGAGTCCAACTATGGTAACTTTTTTTTTTTTTGTAAGACTTATCGAAGTCACACGTAAGGAGCATTTCCTAACATACACCTCAGATCTGTTCACAGACCGCCACACACCGAACATATCCCAAAACTGTGTCCTTCTAGGACAGGCTGGTTTGGTTGGCGTACCTTGTTTTCATAAGCTCGGAAAGCTTAGTCTACCACGCTGTCATCTGCAGATGAACACTATAGGCCTTTGCCGGAAGTGTACGTTGGGAAAGACCAGAGATTTATACCACAGTGATAGCAGAATATGTGTGAACAAAGTCTCACATCTCCATTGTTTTGTCCTTGAGCAGGACATTACATTTAAAAGCCTTCCCAAGGCTGAGGTGTCCACAGTTCCGGACCAAGTCCTTTGTCTGCCCTTGTTCACACAGGTCACTTCTGACACATGGTAAGATTTTTAATATTAGACAGTGTAGGATCATCCCGAATAGGGTCACCTTGCCATGGTGGGATGGTTTTTATGCCATTTCTGATCAAAAACAGTGTTACTAAGAACCTTGTGTTATTTAAATGAACTTTTGCTTTTTACTTATTTAGTTACAGCAGGGTTTACACTCATTTTTTTCTTGTAGGTTTTATCTCAATCGTTTTGTCTAAGGTTATGTTCACTTCACAATTTTGCCTTACAGGCAAAGAATACGCATGCTGATAAAACGGTGCGACTGGATGCCTGATGACAATTGGATTTGGCAAAAAAATAAAAATAAAATAATGTCCGAAAACCGTTATTTCACAGGGCAGAGAAGCGTCTTGTCAAAAGTCAGCATCCAAACCCCGCCCCCCTCCCCACACATTAGAAGTGAATGGCAATAGGATCCAAAGACCCAGTTATGGACCCATCATATTGTATCCTTTTGTCGCAGAAAATGTTTTCTAACAGGAAGCACCATATGCCTCAACTGTGTGGAAAAAAACATGGGGTGAATTAAGGGGCGTTTAGCCACAACGTTGCTGACACAATTGGGGTTCAGTCTGAATCGTATCCTACATTTTAGTGCTAGCCTGCAAAGCAAAATTAACACAAAAACACGTATGGTATAAAATGGAGATCTGGCGCGTTTGTAGAGAGTGGCGGGAGAACAGATGAGCACTATGTTGCACCAGGTCTGTAAATCAGTTTTTGCCTTTAATTTATTAGATTTCCCTACTTTTTCTTAAATTAATTTTACAAACTTATTAGGCTTGCACGGCATCTTCAACCCATCTTCTACTTCACCTTACATATACTGATCATCATTGCTAACTATTGTTTCGGTTGGGTCATCGTGGCGTTTCATAAAACTGAACTTTTTTTTTTTTTACATCTACAAATCATGGCACTTTATATTTTAGCTGGTCTTGTGCGATTTGTGTTTTTTAATTGTGGGCTCTGTTTTTTTTGAATAGCGTAATTGATTTGATGATAAATTTTATCTTTTTGGATACGTTTTGCGGGCTTTGTTCTTACCTGAACTTAACCACATTTCCACAAAATATAGTTAAACCAAAGGCTTCTATTTTACCTATATGATAAATGCTGTCTAAATATTGGAATTGGAAAGGATTTGACCACAAATTCTGCTCAGAGGGACAAGGAGGCAAACTGATGTGTATTTCATGTTAGCAACTGGGCCACCTATACTCTGTTAAAAACCTACAAGTAAAGCTTGGGAATATCAGCAGCTTTGGTAAGAGGAAACGTTCCAACCTTCCAGAAGATACAGTGGATGAATAATGTATAACTGGTGGAGAAAAGTTGAAGTTGATGGACCTAGGCCTTTTTTCAACCTATGTAACGATCTATAGATGACATTAGACCGGCTTCTTCCTTCTGGAGGAAGGCTAAATTTGCTTTTCGTTCACAACGAGCATTGCCTACAAGACTTCCTATACGAGCAAGACCTCCAGAAGGAGAATCGGTACTTTCCAAGAGTAAAAGTCTCTATAGTATGTGGTAATAGGCCTCAGTTTCCAGGTTCTCAGATTGGAGACCACAGGAACCGAAGTCATCACACTACATCCCATATCAGAAGTGTAGACCATGATAATGCAGTATAGTAAACATCAGGGGGACTATCTACTATGGTCTTACCGTGCATCTAAAAAGCGGGACCGCAAGATCATGACGGCTTCACATGTGCTTTGCTTGAGCTGCATCTGGATAGAGCTAAACTTTCTGTGGATAATTCCGACCATGCGTTCAATCTCTTTGGGGGAGATGGGTCTGGTCCGGCTCTGCTCCCGCAGCAGATTCATCACATGTGTTGTAAATTCATTACAGGCCTAAAAGTAAACCGGAGTGTTAATGTACAGTCTACTTTTCTGCATGCTCACATAGATATCTTTATACCATTTCGGCTGCGTTGGAATACGTAAGGTCAAGTGTAATCGCTTTCTTTAAACCTGAAGTTACCTTAGAGGGGTTTTCTATTGTATTATTCAATGCATACTGACTTGTTCGCAGTAAAAAAAAAAGAAAAAAAAACCCTCAGCAGTACTCATCTTCCCCAGCTCTTCCAACAAGAGAGTGTACATGTGTTCATCTCCACTATATAGGTGTGCACTATTATGATCAATAAGTCACAGTCCGACGTGTAGATTATAGATTTTAACCCCTGTATAATGCAATAAATCCTATTAAGCTATGGAAGCCCCTGATCCATGAGACCTCTACTGGGAAATAATGACAATTCCCTACTTAAAAGTAACAATCGTTTTAATCTTTTTCACAAATCAATAACACAAGTGAAGAAAAGAAACTTTGCAATACATCAGATTAGAGAAATCAGGGATGAGATGACTTTTTCCTTTTATAAAAAGGCAGGGACATGGACAGGTTCACCTGAACTAATGGTTACACTTTAAAGAGGTTTTCCACTTTTAGAAGAGTGGACCCCACACGATTCTTGTAATGTAAACGAAGACAGATAGTTCACCCCCCTCCTCTGCTCTCTGTGTTTTGGCTGCAGCCATGATGTCATCATGACAGCTCACATCACTGCTGCAGTCAGTCACTGAGCTCAGCAGCTCATGACATCTATTCACATCAGCAACGCTGCTGCGCTCACTGACTGGCTGCAGCGGTAATGTGAATTGTCAACATGAAAAAGAAACAATGGCAGAAAGCAGGCACTGTAGATGAGGAGGGCGCGTACTGGCTGTCTTAGTTATTGAACATTACAGAAATCGTTCGGGGTCTAGTATGAAAGTAGATTGTCTCTTTAAACTTTGGATGTGAATAATAGTCCTTGAAAACTGTGCAAAACTGAAATACAAAGACTGAAAGCCCCCATAGATCAAATACTTCAAACAGCTAAGGCATCGTCCACACCTGCGTTTAATATCCCATGTCTTCAAACTACGTGTCCAATGTTCAAAACAGATCAGGGACCCTATTAATTATTACGGGGTACACACCTGGTTCCTGTTGTGTCTATTTTTCGCTGGAAGAAAAAGCGCATCGTGCAGAACTTTTCTACCTACCAACCTATATGGTAACACGTAATGGAATCCAGACGGACCCCACAGTAGTCCCTGCTTCCGTTGACATCCGTAATGCAATGGATCTGTTTTGGACATTAATTCTGTTTGACTATTCAAAAAACTGGACAAATAGAATGTGAACGGTGCGTAAAAATTTTCTGCAATAGTTCCCAGTCTGGGTCATACTGTGAACTCCAGACTGATACATTTTAGGTTTGTTTTTTACACTCCTATGACAGAACAGAAACAGGAATGCAAACAGTCGGATTTATGACATGACGGACATTAATGGCACCCAATGGAATGCACTGACTTATAAAGGTGTCCGCCGGGTTCTATCATGCAGTCTGCCATTTTGCTAGAAAAGATTGGGTTGTCCGCCGCACTTTCTTTTAGGGCAAGTATGACAATTGTTGGGCATTGCCTGTATGTAACCCATTTCCTGCTAATGTGCCGATAGGGGAAAAAAAAGAAAAAAAGTTATTTTATTTACTGAGTAGTGCTGTGACTTTGTTTTTACTTATGCAATATAGGACTGAATCTGCAATGGAAGCTCCTCAATGTCATGCTTGCTATAAAACTATCAGAACAGGAGAGACATTAGTTCTGCGGATGAACTTCGCTATGAAATCTAAAGTGGATTTTAAACTGTCACAAGGAATAGAAAAAAAAAATATTATAAAATAGGTTTCCTAAATATCAAATCACGCTCGTTTTGTCTATGGAATTAAGCACTAAAGAATTAAAATGGCTGCCTACGTGTTACTCTACAGAAACTTTCCTTGAATGTTAATATGACAGGTGCCAGTGAGCATGTGCAGTAGGAAGCTCTGCCCTTTCTCTTTATGTGTAGGAAAATGTGACCCCAGTGGATATTCTGATCTAACACAGGAGATGTCAGGAATACGGAGGTAAGAAGAGACTGCTCACACTGCTGTCCTCCCTGACTATCTGATCTAATACTGGAGATACCAGGGGTGCTAAGGTAAGAAGAGGCTGCTCACACTGCTGTCCTCCCTGACTATCTGATCTGATAATTGAGACACCAGGGGTGCTGAAGTAAGAAGAGACTATTCACACTGCTGTTCATCCTGTCTGATCCAATACCGGATATACCAGGAGTGCTGAAGTAAGGAGAGGCTGCTCACACTGCTGTTCACCCTACCTGATCTAATACTAGAGATACCAGGAGTGCTGAAATAAGAGACTGCACACACTGCTGTGATCCCTGTATATCTGACCTAAAACTGGATATAGCAGGAGTGCTGAGGTAAGAGGAGACAGCTCACACTGCTGTCCACCCTGTAATTATAAATGTAGCTGCTGTGACCTGAAGATAGTATGTGCTATAGGTTATAAACCTATCTCCAGGTCACAGCAGAAGAGCTTCCTACTCTATTCAATGACTGCAGAAATCTTGAAAAATGAGAAAATGCTAAACTCTGAGGTTCGATGTAAATTATTTCCTGCACCCCAATGTGAAATCTTTGCTCGCTTATAGTTAACCGCTGCCATACGCACCACAGTAATGTAATGACCATCGGCGGTACCAGAGAGTCATGAAAGAATGCAATCCGAAAAATATATTTAAAGGGAACCTGTCACCATGAAAATGCAGCATAATCTGCAGGCAGCATGTTATAATGCAGGGGGAGCTCAGCAGATTGATGTATAGTGTTGTGAGAAAAGACTATGTGTAACCGGTATTTTCATCATTTAATCTTCTGCTCTTTCTGGGATTTCCAGTCCAGTGGGCGGGGCCATCAGTGACTGACAGCTATCTTTATACAAGTGTGCATACAGTCACTGATGGCCCCGCCCACTGGACCGGAAGTCCCAGAAAGAGCAGCGGTATAACTGAATAAATTACAGGTTATACTGAATCTTTTCTCACAAAATCACATACTCTGCTCACCTCCTCCTTCCCTATAACCAGTGCAGATCGCATTGCATTTTCTTGGTGACAGGTTTGCTTTAACTACAGTTGGAAAAATGGAATGTCAGAATTAAATCAATGTTCTAAAGAGATGATCCACCCCACATCAAAATGTAACCCCGTCACACAATAACTCGCAATCATGGGCAAACCATGGATGTAATTATAGGCGGACTCTGATAAGTTGCATCATTCCCAATTTTGGTTCTTCCTGCTCACCTGTTCATATTTCTCTAACTCTGTGTGATAGATTTGTCGGATTTGGGATAATTTGGCTCTGTAATCTGAATGTTCCACTGAGTTATCAGACCCAGCTCCACCTGAAGCGGCAGCAGCTGCTGCGGCTGCTGCAGAACCTCCTCCTTTTTCTGGACCTGCTACTCCTTCTGCCAGTAGCATGTTATCCAATCGCATCAACTGAGGATCTGCCGGTTCCTCCTCTTGTGCTCCCCGAATACTGAGTACTAAAAGACACAAATATATCAATATTAGGATTATTGGAGGGAGAGAGAGGATTTTTATTAATTAACTATATATTAATATTTTAATTATGTTGCATAGATGAATCACAGAAATCTTGCCTGTAAAGAAGCCACATTTTTAAAAATTCTTTATTCAGAATACAAAAATATAACACACAGCATCTATTGTTCAGAAACATAAAAAGGATGACAACAACAAGTTATATGTATTACATTCATGCCATAAAACCATACTTCACATATAAATCACACAATGTTCCCAGCATGTAATCTTAGATTTTGTATTTATTTCCCTTATAAAAAAAATAAATAAAAGTTTGCGTCCTAAAAATTACACAAATACATAATTCTGCTGAAAATTCATTCAACTGATATACAATCATTAAACCTTTTATTGCACACAGTAGTTTTCGATGCCGATCTGTAGAAAAGCTTTTCTCCACATATTAGATTTTGTGGGATGTAACACAAATATATACTTCTACTTGAAGCCTAACATTTTACCATGAAAAGAAAAAAAAAATAATAATGATAGTGGGATTTGTGGGGCTAGATACAAAACATATGGTCAGGTATTCCAGAAAGATCCACTAGGGGTCCCCTCTGCTACTGGATGACGGAACGCACAGAAAATCTAATACAACATAGCTGGAAACACGGCAGAATAAAGTTATTCATAAAGAAACGTCCATAATTCAAAGGCATCGGACATATTATAAAACACAATACAGAGACTTTTTTTGTGTGTTTATTATTTTCTATTGTTTCTCAACAGATTCTCATCAGTGAATTTCACATCTATGGTACAGCTACTAGGGCGAACAAATTACTGCATTCTTGTTAGAAAATATATTGCTTAAAATATTTTTTATTTAGAAGAGAATAACATTTTAATTTTTATTATATGGTGCAGATCAGTGTCGGACTGCATTGGCAAAGGCCCACCATTAACATGGATTTTTAGGGTCCACTCTTCAGCTACATGCAAAAATAACCTGACCCTAGTAAACAAATTTACTTTTGCTTCTATGTAATATTAATTTGGCTAGCTTGTTTAATTAATGATTAGATGATACACTTAATTCACAATATGCAGAAAAAGGTAATAGCACTGCTCATCAGCACTCCTTCACAGGGGCGGCCTACCGGAGGATTCTCCAGTTTTCCTATGGGCCAGTCCGAGCCTAGTGATAACCCAATCATGCTAGTCTATTATCTTCACATTGTGCTACATTAACATCTGTTTAGCTGTATTATTCAAATTACTGTCGTTCCTACATGCTTTACACTGCAGCATTGCTTTTTAAGATTCAATCATTAGTGATGAGTGCAAGTGCTCATTAGTCGGGTATGTTCACGTCCCCGCGCCCGCATGTTTCACGACCGTTAGACAGCCACAAAACATGTGGGGATTGCCAGTGTTTGTCAATCCCCGCATGTTTTGTAACTGTCTAACAGCCGCGAAACATGTGGGTGCGGGGCCTCGAACATGTCACTCGAGCACTCACGATACTCGGTGCATAACTGAGCACCTAAGGCAAACTCCAGTAACGAATACTTGCGCTCATTACTAATTATCATGTATAAACTTATACCATTTACAAATATTAAAAGAATGACTGTTCAAACCAAGCACAGATGCCATGGACAGGTAGTTCAGTGCAACTTCCCACCTACTCGTTTTTCATCTAGGACCCTATTAAGCCAAAGCTGTCAAGGGAGATCAACACAAAATAAGTAGGTGTAAAGATGTACTGAACTGTTTGGTCACGCCAAGAGTGCACTTAGTGCCTTGTGCTTTGTCTGAACAGTCATTTTGTGTTGACAGATTGGGCAGCACACGAGTCCAGTAATATGGCATAAAGACGTACCGGCAATCACTGGAGACAACATAGCAAAGCTAGACTTGAACTTTTTCTTAAATTGCTTGCTAAGCCTGAGTTTGCCCTTCTTAAATGGAAGCGACAGATCTGTCATATGGTATATAATGTATGACGGTATTCGCTTAACCCTTTGCAGTATGTATGACTGCGGTGAATATGAATCTGGATCCAGATTCAAGCATTGATGTTACTAGTCACATTACTAGCGGTAGTACCATGTACTCTTGGATATGCGTGAAATGTTCTAATATTCATTCACTGGGACCATAGGTCAGACTGCACACACAAGATGTCCATACATTACATCGGGTTGTTTATTTCATTTTTTTTCTTTTTTAAACCGGTCCTTTAATGGCTGGAAAGCTGTCCGCACGGCTATACAGTATCACCGCTCTGTTCCTGTCATTATCCATTCCTTCGCTCGTGTATCTGAAGACAATAACATACCAGAACAGAACGGCCGCCGCCTGCAGGAAACTCTTCGTGTTGGGTGTCAAAAAGGGAGGGAAAAAAATCATAATTGTACAATAAAAAGCCCAGCAATTTGGGCAAATTGCTATATCTGTATTTTTTGCGTGTTAGGAATAAAATTTCCTTGAGGTGACGCGGTTAAATCTTTTCTTTCTTTTGAAGCCAAATTGCATGGGTCGCTCTCTGTGCCAATCCACTTGAGAAACACTAACAAAGGCCATTTCTGTGTTAGGGACGGATCGGTGGCAGCTTTTCATGAATACATGAGAATAATTTGGTCTGCTGCATGCTGAGAGCTGGGGCACAGCTCTACATACTGTATTACTGGCGTCTGCTGGGAAAATATCCAGCCAGAGGAGAAGGAAGAGGGAGGGAGATGGGGGATTAGCAGGGAGATAAAAGAGGAGGGGAAAGACGGAAAAACAGAAAGAAAGATGGAGCGAGAAGAGCGGCGGAAGACAAAAAGAAGACAAACCTTCTTTGATGTGCTCAACGAAGTACCTCAGATCATAGTCGTATCCATGTATCTGATCAATGGAGAGAGACGGGGAAATATACTATTGAGGGACAGACCAAGACTCCAAGGTTACATCCTTGTACTTTCCATATCCACAAGCGGGCCCGAATTTTCAGATACCTGGAGCAGCACCTTCCTACTCTGCATTCACATGGTATCGACAGACAAGCCAACACTTTTTTTTTTCCAGAAATTTTGTCCAGAAGATATGAAACGAGGATTTCTCCTCTTATCTAAACATTTCAAACACGGCGCTGAATTAACATATTTCTATGTGCAAAACACGACGCTTATCTTGGATGAAAATGGTAAAAGCGGATCGGGTTGAAATCCATCCTCTCTGATGGTCTGCCAGTCACGAGACATAAGATTCTTCGGAGATGCCGGAAATGCTGTGAGACTGATGTGATCCCCTAACACATGAATATGTAATTACTACCAAACTAGAAAGAACATAAATTACTCCAACATTCAAATAAAATGTCTACAATGAACCAGATCCCACCCTTGGTTGTCCACTTGTTATCAAGAAAAGTGACCACGGACAGAAGGCTTGTCTACAAATTGCCTTATCCATTTTCTCGCCAACTATCGCGGCTTCTTTCTGTAGTGTTGCTGCATCAAGTTACCACTACATAGTTATGCTTTACAATGCTTATGACCTCTCACCATAGGTATAGGACACCGATAACCCATTACAAAAACACCTGTCTTAGGGCAGTCGTAAAAATTGAACCACCATCGGATTGCAATGCTTGGACTGGCCAGCATCTCTCCCAACTCAAGTGTGACAGCTGCATAGAAATATATGAAGCCGCCAAGCTCGGGTCAGGAGAGCCGCTGGAGAGTCCAAGGATTGCAATCCGATCTCCATCCAATTTATACAGCCATCTGACTGAAACCCAATACTGTGTAGGGCCCACTCATGCTGCCAAACAGTCCATAAGAAGTCGTCCTGTGATATTTGGCATAAAGAGGTCTTCTATGTTGCGATGTTAACAGTTCCTAAATGGGACTTGTGGGATGTGTCGGAAAAACAAGTGCTGGATTGTATGGAGATCCGGTAAATTTGGGAGACCAAGTCAACACCTTTGAACTCCGAATCATGTTCCTCAAACCATTTGAAATAATTCAGCGTGAAGAGCGCATTATCCTATTGAAAAGGTCACAGCTGTAAAGGTATGCTTGACTGAAGAATGTTTAGGTAGAGATATCCACATGAATGCCATGGCTGAAGGTTTCCACCAGACCATTGCCCTCTGTCACACACCGCCTATTTGTGCTACAGTATCATTTGCGAGATTAAAAGGGCTAACCTTTGTTTCTAATGCGCATCTATGGACCTTGGGAACCAATGACTGTTGCTGGTTGATCCATGTCCTTCTTTGGACCCTTTTAGGTAGGTAGTAACCAACGTTCCAAGAGCACCAGTGAAGACCAGCCATTTTGGATATGTTCTGATGAAGAAGGACCATATTGTGACCACTAGATGACTCAAAGTGGCTCAGATCCTTACACGTTCCTATTTTTACTGCTTCAAAACAAACTTAAGAAGAACTGGTCATTTACTTGCTGCCTAATATGTCCCATTACTTAGCAGATGCCTTTTTCACAGGTTTATCACTTAAGGTCACCCCTCAGTGGTTTTAATATTATGGTTGATCAGTATACATTATGTAGAATATTATACATAGAATATTTAGGCTACAGGCGCTTATATAAATCAACCAGGCCATTACAAAGGGTCTTGTCTTTTCGAGTGGGCTCTTTAATGCCAATCATCTTGTTAGCGAAGGTGTTTTCCTGCCATTTGAGTGGAGACACTGGGGGAGGCCTTCCTGTTACCAGTCATTGCACAAGACAAGTTGAGGTGACAATAAAGTGACACCATGTCCCAGCTGCCGAAACCCTTTATATTGCTATGGGTAATATGCAGCATCGTGTGTTTGTATGTATGTGTGTGTGGCAGCTTCACAAGGCTATGCACTTTTGACTGGCGTTGAGTTTATGTGAAAGTAATTAACAGTAATTAATCCTTAATTACAGTAATTAGTAGAGTCGCAGTAAATTAAGCCACATCTGGAGCAGATGAGGGCTTTTGAATGGCGTGGATGCTACAGGCTAGGTGAGGAGGGGATATCGGTGGTGACATGCCGGAATGCCGGCCTAGGAAGATATGAATCAGGAGAACTGAGGCGGCTCGTAGCCTGGAGCAGAGGAAGGAGCGGGGGGGAGCTGGCAGAGGGGACGGTAAAGCAGGTTTCTGTGCAAGGACGACTCTACATATATCATCTGACAGGTACGCAAAAATATTTATACAAGCAGAAGACAAATATATACTTGGTAATCTGGAAAATTAAAATTGCCAAAACACAAATGGCCTCAAAACTCTCTCAGGGACAAAAAAAAAGTCTCGTACCAACCACAGTCCCGGTCTCATTTTCTAGTGGAGCTTAAACAACTGAAACCGGAATTCTGATTGGTTGACTATGAAACCAAGGCGGCCATTTTCTTGAAGACCATTTTATTACACAATACCCTTCTGCCGACTACTAGAAATGTAATCTGAAGATCAAGTGAAAGTACAACCTTATTTCTGTAGCATTTATAAATAAGTATATTCTGGTTTCAACTGTACATACATGCATACATATACATAGACGCACTACATTAGAAATACTAAAATCACACAGGAAAATCAGTCATCACCGTCTACTTCAAGACAGCAAGATGTTACTAGCCGTAGTTGTCTCTATGATGTGATGAGTACATCTATACATATATGCAGCAACATCTGTCCTATAAAAATCAGCAGTAAATTCCACCTGGATGCAACTTCTATATCGACAAATGTACAGAACTTGTTATTACTGGACAGGCTGCGCACGTTCATAGGGATTACAAAAAGCAAGTGTCGCCCCAACAATCATTCAAGACATTCTAAGGGTACGTGCCCACGCTCGGGAGCCGCTGAGGGTTTGAAGCTGCGTGTTTATGCAGCGTCAAACCTGCAGCGTCCAGCTATTAAAGCATAGTGGATGGGATTTTTAGAAATCCCATGTCCACTATGCGGGCATCTGACGCTGCAGATCACCCGTGGACACGGACATGAGGCGCGTCTTTCGGGACCGCAGCATAGCAATTTCTCTTGCAGAGTCGCTAGTCTCCGCAAGAGAAATTTGACCAATAGAATGTACTGAATGCGGTAAATCCGCATGGTTCAATGAACACATGCGGATTTACCTGTGTTCAATAGAACGCATTTTGGACGCAGCAAAAATATGCTGCGTCCAAAGCACAGCTACGTCCAGATCGTGGGCACAAGGTTAAAAGTTTGATGACTATAGGTAAAACCGCTCCCCTTTTAAGGTTGTGTGAGACACAATTAAAGAGCCTAAAGACCAGATGCAGCAGCTTCCACAGAATATCAATAAAGATAACCAGATTAAAAGTATTTCTGCGCTCTCTGGAATTACGACACTAGTTATAGTAGATTAAATTGCAGGTTTGTTGTCGACGCTTTTCAAAGTCCACCGACTCCTTCCTCAGGACAACCATACAAAAACAGCCTTTGTCATTGTATTGTTTTGTTGCTGTTTCACTGCTACGCAGTCAGGTTTGCCAAGTTTTTTCCAGTCTCTCACCCTTGCTCTGATGTCAATGACCCCTCACATTCTTTCTCCTGCCATATTCCTGTGAGGATCAATTCTATACACCTTTGGTTGTGAATAGTCTTTTTTTACCTACAGTAATTGTGCATAACTACAAGAATTCAACTTGAACATAAACCATCTTCTGGAATCTTTATACGAGCCTCCTGAAGACAAGCTATCTGATGAGGTTCTAGGTGTGAGCACTGGTTGATAGAGACCAGCCTAGAAACGGTGTCTCAAGAGCCCCAAACGCGCAGCCTAGTTATGGAGTCAGAATAGAGTTTCATCAGATTGTTCTTTATGAGAAGATTTCTCAAGCTTCTCCTACAAAACAAGGACATGTTAACAGCTTCATGAACTATAAAAGAGCTACAAATTTGGTAAAAAAAAACACAGGGAAGACGCATACGTGAAAAATTGACTTCTGAATAAGCCCTCAGTAGTACCCTTGGTTTACAACATGAATAGGTGTCACAGGCTGTTACGGAGTTGTCCTGGATTAGAAAAACAGCAGAGAACGAGACTAATTTGTGTGATATTTCAGCGGCACTCGGTATCTAGATTTCTTTTTGTTTTATAAAAATTCCAATGCCTTCAATGTACTGGTTTCTTTCCATCCTATCAATGTCTGAATATCCCCCATTGAGGCACAGATTAGGGAAACAGCGTTGACAGCCACTTGAAGTGCACCGCTACATAGAGGACAAACCGGAGGACGCTGGTCAGTGCTCACAGAGGTGAGCCGAGGAGCCGCTCTGTAAACTGAAGGAATGTGCCATCTATAAAATATCACCTAGAACAAAAGGACCCAGGCTAGTGTTTCTACCACCAGACACCCCCACCCCTGCACAGACTGCGTGTCCGCCTGGCACATCTCTCCAAACCCTCGGGATACATTTCTAAAGCTGAAAAGGTTTTCCCTCATCTGGACTGTTCGAATTAATTACACACTTTAATGACATGAATTATTAATTTGATTCTGACTCTGCAGCTTCTGATTATCCTGCGCTGCCGACTATACAATTCCAGCTTCATTAAAACATCACCAGCTGCCTCCCAGACCGGCATTAAATAGTGAGAGCAATAATCAGATTATCTCCCTGGCAGAGAATACCCAGTACAGGCCTCAATAACACAATATGCTCTTATTACGCTTATTCCTTTACACAGCGATCTTAAGTGAGGAGCCTGGTGAACTTAAACAACTTGACATCTTGTGACTAGTCATCCCGACTCTAGACGGGCGTTCTTTGTACATACAATCACTCAGCTCCATCCAAATCATACATCTTAATTGTCCCGGGTCATCTCCAAGTATGAGCCCACAACTCATAAATATGTTAATATCTGCATTTGCCACGTCCCACTTCAGAGACCACCATAGCCCGGAATGACAGATGTCATGTGAGACCCTAGAATTGCTGTGACCTTGTGCGGTGACCCATTTTATTCAGCAAGACTATGTCACAGCATATTAAAGTCATCCAAGCCAAAAGGCAGAGAAGCTAGCAATCTATTTGAGTGCTGGAGTTGAAAGTGTCACTGCGGCGTTCATTGTGTGTATCCTTTGGAGGATACCGTGGACATGTATAGACTCCTGGGATATGAGGTGTGGAATGAATCGTCCCTTTAATCCCAGCCTCGGGGTAGGAGCACAATTAAAGTAGGAGACATCTCATGAGGAGGAGTTACTGACACAACCACGTCTGATTATAACGAGCTGAGAAAAGGTCAGAGCCTGTAGAGGAGCAGCCACAGATACTCATTACACAAATCTCATACATACTTCTCAAAAGATGACTAGTCCAAAACCAATGGTGGTTACCATTGAAGACACCAATGCAACTCACACGCAGAAGGGGACAGACACCAGAAAACAAGGCACAGTTATAGGCCATGCCGCCACACACAACCAGCCCGTTATGTAGAATTAACTTAAAGATTTACAAAGAAGGAAAAACAAAAAATAAAATTTGACAGGAAAGAAAAACATGCAACAATTCCTTAATGGAAATTTTTCCACTACTGTAGAAGGCTTGGCTCTTGGCACAGCTTCCGCATTTATCACGACCCAGTGATTTAGAAGAGTGCAGAAGAAAGTGATGCCAATATTAATGCTCTGGTTGGGGAGGCCATAATGGGGTGGGAGGCTATGGCTAAAATAATGGCGAACCAGTGCACTTTACACTCACCGGCGCTGACATACTGAGGACATTTACCAAAATAATGAATATGGGTTATCCGAGAAGAGATCTGAAGGAGGAGATGGTAAATCTTATTTTTTCCCAGTGACGGCTGCCCTGTATACTCTGTGAAATAAAACATTATTCAAATATATACTTTACATCAGAGGTTTTAAAGCCCAATAAATTGCATATACACATTTTATAATGTTATAAACCTTTATATGTGTAAATGGTCTGAGGTTTTAGTATATCCACCTTACAGAATCCTATCTTTTTATCTATATTCTTCTTCTGGATCAACAAAATCAGGAAATATGTTATGACTGATGTTAGTGATTTGGTTTTTTTTTCCCCCACTTTTGATAGATTTTAACAGTTTAGGGCATTTACTGGTTTATTAGTGACGATACTGGTCATATACTAGTCACACTGATAGGCAAAAAAAAGTGAGTTTGGGTAGGATAAGAAGCAAATCCCTAGTTGACGTTGTAAAAGTAAGGAATAGATCTTCATGGATTAACCTGGACATAATGAATCATCAATGATCTGGTACAGATATTAGTACTAAAGCACAAAAAAAAAAAAAAAAATAATCAGTAATTATCAATGGAAATCAAATTTCTACTGGCTGGAAAAACTTCAAGTTTTTAACAGCCATGAATTATAAAAAAAAAAAAAGTTAGAATACTAGTTTTTAGGTTGAGATCATCAAGAAAATTAAATGCAAAGCAGCACAAATGCACAAATTTACAGAAAATGACCCAACACAAAAAAAATACTTGTACCAGGAATTTTTTTTTTTTTTCCAATCCCTTCCTCATATAAAAAATATGTGTTGGTCATATAGCGGCCACATCTATGGTCAGTCTTGCTTGGAGCCTTTTATTAGAAAACAGAGATAAGTAGTCCAAGACTGACTTCAACAGGTTCCTTGCTGGGACCTCAAACAACTGTACTTGCCAAATTTTTGGTGATTGCAATTTTCAGGTCACAGTTTCGCCCAGTTACATGGGAATGTTTATATACTGCTACACATTTGAAGTGATGTCTGCTATAAGTTTAGACTTTGAGGATATAGCAAATACAAAAAAAAAAAAATTATTAAAAACACAAATCCCCCCCCCCCCAAAAAAAAAAAATTAAAGCTAAGGATTACTACGAGATCATTTTAGACTGGACCATACATGGAATGATTAAAATATAACATAAGAAATCCAAGCCACTCCGTTCCTTGCAGTTTTTTCTATTCGAGATTTAACAAGTTAGGGGACTAGTTTAGGTCCAAAATTGTCACTGTGCAGATTACAGCTGAGACTACATAACAGCGTTACGTCTGATAATGACACATTAACGGCAGTTGTCTTTAAGTGTCTCCAGAGTGGGATTTACATACATGCTAACTACACGCAAAATGTAATTACTTACTAATTTTAATTGCTCATTTCAAGTGAAAATAATTATGTGGCAACTAAGGCAATAATTAGAGCAATAAAAATCTGTATAAGAATACACAGACTTGAATAAATATACGTAGCCATGAACATGCCAAGCTATGGAGGTTTCATCGTAAAACATGCCCAACTTCCACAGCAGTGAAACACCAAGCAGTCAATAGTGATCATCAGCATTGAAGATTGTCTACTGAGGCTTTGAGTCAGCTACATATACACCAAAATGAAGGTAAACCACTTAGGCCGGTTTCATATAGCTAACATTTATGATCCAAGTATGGACCACAATGTCTGGACTGGTTGTGGTTCTCCTGACTCAAACGCAACAGCAGCATAGACATACATGAAAAGGTTTAGTTCGGGCCAGGACACCTGCAGCAAGTCCGGACACTGTGGGCCATGCTCAACCGTGAATGTCAGATGTGTGAAAACGTCCTTGAACATATACAACTAAACTTCTCAACAAAAAAAAAACAAACAATAAAAAATAACCTCTTAAAATTCAACCAACTAATCCAGGTGAGTCTCTTGTGACAGATCTATAGGTCCATAATTCAGTATGCATCCTGTCCATCTTCTTAAAGAGGACCTGCCACCAGTTCAAAAATGAATGGTTTTTGCTATTTTATTCCAGTTGCATTTGAGTATTTAATTTCTTTTTTACTCCGACAAAGTTCCAAAAATATAAGCCTTTTCTTACGAGCCAATATTTGTTCTGGCCTGCCAAAATGGGCATGGCTCACATGATGCTTTGGGACCAGGTCTTTGGGCTATTTATTTATTTTACGCACTTATATAGCGCCATTAATTCCACAGCGCTTCACAGACAATATTGGCACTGTCCCCATTGGGGCTCACAATCTACATTCCCTATCATTCCCTCACAATCTACATCCCCCAGTCTTTGGAGAGTGGGCGGAAACCGGAGAACCCGGAGGAAACCCACGCAAACACTGAGAGAACATACAAACTCCTTATAGATGTTGTCCTTGTTCTGCAAAATTCTCCCCATAAACATGAAGTAAATAAAAAGGCCCATATCTATCTTTGGAACTGTATGGCAGCTATAAAAAAAAAACAAAACAGACCTGAATAAACAGGGAAGCAGTTGGAATAAAATAGTAGCAAAAACTGGTCACTTTTGACCTGTGCCAGGTCCTCTTTAAGATGACCACTCTCCCAATGTAATTTTGGGTGGCTGTCTCAAAGATACAGTTCAGAAAGATCCCCACCGTCTGTAATGATAGAACAAGTCATCACTACGAGACATTTCACTTGCATACTGGACGATGAGCATAGTCTAACAGCCACTTTACAGCTCAAAAGACGTGACGTGTCCTCAAAAAAAGTCACCCTGATCCATGTTTCATATTTATCTTACGAAGAACAGATTAATTAGGCCCAATTGTTAGCCATCTATATTGTGGGTAATGGCTGAACCAAATCAGACTATTGTATTACGATTCTACTCTACCTTTGAGTTGTACAAAGCCATAATGGGGACTTTGTGCATCTCCAAGTGCTTCCAATGAGTATGAATAAAAATAAAAGACTAGCATGGCCAACTGGCTGTGGTATAATGGAGGCATTTCCCTATAGACTCCTTATATTATATGGTGGCACACCTGTGTGCATGAGGTGGCCTAAACCTAGACACAGCCATGTATACCAGTGATCTTTTGGTTTCTTCTATGGTTTTGATAAATTGTGATGTAACCCAATAGCGTGGAATAAAACCATCATGTAAGATGAGCCCAGGAACATCTTCTGAGAAAATGAAGCCAGATTTGTGCATTGCACATGACCAGGCATTTTACAGGTTTTAAAGACCTAAGGCCACTTTTTGTGGCACATTGGCAGCCGCATGCGACTAGAAAATAGAAATGTAGGACTCTCCATTCAGAAAATTCCTTCGAGACTACTGAATATTTTAAAACCTGCATTTCTTCTCAAAGATTTGGTTGTCCTGGCATCTTTAGAAATAATCATTTTAATATATGATTAGCCAGACTTTATATTCTTAAAAAGTGAATATAAAGTGCATTAGTACTGCAGCGTCATAAACCATGCTGTGCCATGTTTAGAGCAGATCATATAAATTAGCACGGGCGGAGAATCAGCAGCAGGTTAATGCAGCATTGTGCAATCTATTCTCATGTGACCCATTTTGGTCCAGGGTCAATGCTATGCACGTTTTATGCAGAAGATACATTTCTGTTGTGAATTTCTGGCTGTGAATGGGTCTATCCTCTTCACAGCCCATCTGTCCCAGCAGATTGATGATGTTTGGAAGATCTCCCTGGAGCTGGAGAAGAGGCGGGATGGAGGGACAGGGGCATCTCCACATAATAATGCTGTTCTGATGCTGCCTCTGTGCTAGCGATAAGGGTGACTTCTTATCAGCCGCTCACTGGAAATGTGCTGCTTTCTGATTAGGCCATGGTCTGAGCCAAGGTTATAAACAGCTCTTATCAGAGCCCCGGTGACACAATAATCCAGCCAGCATCAGCACAGGGACCACAATGTGGAGCTACAAGCCGCTGTCCGCAATGAGCACATGCACAATATATCCCTCTGTCCCTCATTATAAAAGGCACACCATAAAAAGGACATACATCTTCAAACATTTCACATGGCCGTACACATTTGACTAGAGACTACCAAAATTGACAATTTCAACCATAACCAACTTACTGGATGAATGAACTTTTCAGCCGACTATTTCCACAATGTCGTACAGAATTAAAATCGGCCAAATTTGGAACGTTCACCCAAATAGTTGAAAGAATATATCTGAAAAAATTTTTTTCTTCATTCGCCCTTCATCAGGTGTTATTGAACATGTAAGGGGACAACATGTACTAACATGTGTCTGGCTGCATGAGAGAAAGGATCGTTCACCAGTTGACCGTTCATTCAACAGTTATTAGATAGAAATAGGTTGATGGATGAACAAGTATGGCCATCCTTATTCTACAATGATGCTGAGCATTGCCAGAAAAATTTCAGAAACATGTATGGGGTCCAACGACAAATGGATCTGTAAGCCATCTCATATATGGCTGCCATTTCTTTAGGAAACAAAAAGAAACTTTATAAAAAAAAAAAACTACACCAACTTTATAAAATATCAAACAATGTAAAGATAAGTAAAAGTCTAGAATTCTTGTAAAAAGTTTAAAAAGCTGAAGTGTTGAACGTGTCAAGTATCTAGAGGAATTACCGCTCAGCTCTACTCACTTCAATTAAGCAGAGATGTAATAACACAACTTGTAGAGAGATGAGTCACGGTTTTGAGAAAAAAAAGAGGAATGTCTTATCTTGCACGACACCTTAAGGGTGGGTTTACAGTAGCTGATGGCGGCTGTTGAACGATTGGCGGTAGTTTAATATCCTGTTTAATCAGGCAGACTGACAATGTGCAGAGTCAGTAATAGATCTTTCTTTGCACTTAGGTTGCCATTGTCCTTGGTAACACTTGTCCCGTTTACACAGGATAACGTGCTGCCGAGAACAATTTTTAAGAAAACTGAAGTAGGTCACCGAAAGAAAGAACGTTGGGTGATTGGCAGTGCATTTACACTGCACGATTAACATGAACGAGCAATTCTAAGAACACCCGTGAACAATAACTGGCCAGTAGAAATTCACCCCGAGGCCTCATTCAGGTATTGGTTTGTTTTTCTGGATGGCATCAGAGTGTTGTGGAATATTTTTTACAGACTCATTGAGAATTAGTGAAGATTTTAATCCATCACTTGGATCAATATCGGACAAGTTTCAGCAATTTTGCACAGTCCACTTGGTCTGCAAAAAATCCCGAACATGTGAACCACCCCATAGACCATGATGTATGAATTGGCCTCGGGTCTTCTGACCAGAAGTCAACAGCCGCATACATGTCGGTGAGGCTTTTGAGTTTTCGTCGGGACAACTGTGGTTAGTCCGTACAATATGGTCCATACGCGTCTGAATTCGGTCTTAATCCATGTGAAATCATGTCATGTGGTTTTATCCTCCTATGGCAGTTTAAAAAAAAAAAAAAAAGCAAAAGCAAAATTAAGTCAGTTCAGCCCCGAAGGATGTGGACAATTGAAGCAATACCCCAAGGATGAAGTAGCACGGAGTATGAGAGAGGGCTGTGAGAGAGGACCCCAGAAACCAGAAGTGATTGAGGAAGATTTTTTTAAAATAAGCACATTCTAAATAAACATCTTATATAATTCTTAACAGGCTACAATGATTTCTAAAAGTTCATGTAACATTTAGGGCTTAATGGGCCAATGAGAAAACAGACATTCGCAGAGGCTATTATGCTCTTAAAGTAATAAAATGAAACAACACACATTAGACAGATGTGTCAACGGCAACTTGTTGGTGATTTCTATTACTATGCCGTACAGAGTAAAAAAAAAAAAAAAATTAAATAAAAAAATAAATAAGGTTAAGTAGTCTTCCACAGCGTTCTTTGCTACATTTTATATTTGGCGCCTACCCTTTATGCATTTTGTAACCATTTTTAATGCTGCCATTCTATTGGGAATCCCATTTTTTTTTTTAATTTTGTCTTTCTTTCTCCCCATTCCCTGTGATAGATGAGTACGTGGTCACGCTCTGGAATGGTTAGGAATCAGTGCCCTGCCACCGTAAGTGTTTGCAGTAATTGTGTCCGCTGGGTGAATGGGAATCCAAGCCTTGAGAAGCAGCGGAGAGGCCTCCACTCACACAGCTTCCCGGGAGTAATTCAGCAGGTTTATGGATGGGAAATTAGCTCAGGGGCTGGAGATATTGAGCGGAACTATGGACAGAGGAGAGAATAATGATGGAGGATGCCAGAGAGGAGCAGGGGACCACATGGAGCAGCCAATTCTCCTTCACTGAAAAACGATGTAGCCATTTTAAAACTCCCACTGGGCAACCTGCAGCCCACAAGTGTTTGCTGTGGACTAATGTTTCCATCATAAAGCATAGGGAAGAAGGATAATTTATGTGCCCTGGAAAGACACTAAAGCAGGAGGACAGGAGGGAGGGCCCGTCCTTTCCTTGGATTACACACGCACATAAACAAATGGGCGAATCTAGACAAAGAAAAGGAGTATATAGATGGGTGAGGACGTCATTTTATAATCTGTATTCTGATCTCACTGTCAGAGGAGCTGCAATGAGAATATCCACCTCATGAAACATTCAACACATACTGACTTTTCCTCTGCCCTAGACAATCTCTCTCCTGCTCTTCGCTTTACGCGGGGAGAGAAGGAAAAGTCCACGGTACGAGTCGCTCTACAGTGCCATCAGCCTCTTTGCTATTCCGTGCAGGTTCCCAGCTTCGCCTTCCTCTCTCTCTGTTTTGTTCCCTTGCTCTGGCTCCTGTGTGGGTCAGACAAATAAATCTCAGGAGGGAATTGGGCAAGGAAATGATTTTCACCCGACCGGGAGACAGAGCGTCAGTCCAGGACACACAGAGACGGGAATATTAATAAGTTGAAGGCAATAACCATCATTAACCGGTTCACTCCCAGCAAGAGCGGCCATGAAATGCGTGGTTTACTCTGAGCCAGCACCTACCGCTAACAAGTGGAACATTACCAGATCAGCCTTATGGAGCCGAAAAAGAAAAAAAGAAAGTACCATGTGCAGAGAAGTAGGGCAGCCGGATCGCTTCTAACAAGACAATATATTTTATTAGACAAACATCCGTCTCACAGTGTGCGCCACATGCCTTTATACGTCCAGGTGGCACATGATGCTCCGTCGGGGGACAGCAGGCAACGAAATGAGAAAAATAGATAAATAGACATGTGGAGGAAAAGCAATGCAAACGCTAACCATGGTAGATCGCTAGGAGTCATCCCTAGGAAATCACGGTATATCCATCTAGAGAATGCTAATGTTATAGAAAGCAGATCATAACGAATACAATGCCAGGAACGAGGAGGCACGGTTCTCACAAACTACTCCAATGCACAAGTAAATAGGCCAAAATGAAGAAGGATTGACACAATATACAGTATGGTACATGCAGTTATTATAGACTAAAACTATAAAAATACATACACGGTACATTGTGAGATGTCTAGTGGATGCGCTAGTGCAGGGCTGTGGAGTCAGGAAGCCAAACCTCTGACTCCGACGCCTCAATTTCCATGACACCAACTCCCTCATACATGGCTCATGTTTAAGTGCTAAATTTACTGTAGCACAGATTCATCTCAGCTAAAAGTCTAGACCCTTAGATCAGGAATAGGACATTTCATAATGTTCCCAAATTCTTATGAAAAAAATATTCCCCACAAACTGCATTTAACTACTGTACCCAATTGATTATATATTTTAGGAGTTGGAGTTGGTCCATTTTATATAGACTCCAACTCCACCAAAATGGACACCGACTCCACAGCCCTGCGCTAGTGGGCAGTGCATTGCTGGAAAGAAGTCCCCCTTTAAAAAAAAAATTGGAGGTTTTAAAATGTTTCTAGCTTAAAAAAACAAAAAACCTATAAAACTTATGATGTCAGAGTAGTCTTGGGTCTCAGCAGCTCCAGATTATACTCCGCACAAGAGGGTGTCAGGGCTGTGGAGTTGGAGCCAGTATAAAATGGACCGACTCAGTCTTCTAAAATATATAATAAATTGGGTACAGTAGTTCAATGCAGAATGTGCTGTAAAAGGTTTCATAAGAATTTGGGAAAGTTATGAAATTCCAGATCTAAGGATCTCGGCTTTTAGTTTATTTATTTTCCACACATATAGCGCCATTAATTCCATAGCGCTTTACAAACATTATATCCACTGTCCCCATTGGGTCTCACAATCTAGATTCCCTATCAGTATGTCTTTGGAGTGTGGGAGGAAACCGGAGAACCTGGAGGAAACCCACACAAACACGGGGAGAACATACAAACTCCTGGCAGATGTTGTCCTTGGTGGGATTTGAACCCAGGACCCCAGCATTGCAAAGTAACAGTGCTAACCACTGAGCCACCGTGCTACTATTGAACTATACCAGTCAGCCAGCCGGCCCCCTTCACACAGCAATGATTACTTGCGGACACAGAAAATGCTCTTTTGAGCAAAGCACAAGCCAGAAGTTGGGCTACCAGGACACAGGACCACACAGATATCTGATAAATGAGCACCTTTAAAAATATAGTATAAAATACATTAGATGTGCTTCTAGTAAAAATAAAAGAACTTAAACATCTTTGTTTTGAATAGGACAATGCCTTAAAGACCACCCCGAGGATCCGCACAGTGCATTACATGGTATACATAGATTTTTCCTTTTTTTTTTTTTTTCACTTAAACAAGGATAGATTGTTTGACACTTTGCAAAAGTGCATTTTTAGTTTAATCATATAATGTCCCAAATTATTCTGCATATTGATGGTGAGATCATTCGTACGACTGATCAGCGAGATTGTGGCCAATGTAATGCCGATCAAAAGCAGGTCTTTTTATATTACATATCTTGCATGTTGTGCCATCTTGGCTTTAGAAATATTAATAATTAGTAGCAGTATTAATTCATGCAGAACAGAGGTTAATTTCCAAAAGGCTAATCTGTACAATGAAACAGAAGACTGAGGGGGTTGGGAGACAGCACGCAGACATTAGGCAGCACCACTAGAGTTCCTGCCATTCTGCAAGTCAGCTTGGTTACTTTCTTAGGACAGCACACCTGTGGTGTTTTTAATTATTTTGTAATTTTATTGCAATTATCAGTCGGATTTCATTATTCAAATCTACATATTTCATATACAAGTCATTGGCGGGATATAAAAAAATAATAAATGGAAAAAAAATAAAAAATCAAAACCGATGTGCTGATCAGAGAAAGTACTTTAGCTTTTATTTGGATATTGCTTTACAGACAGATATTAAAGGGGTTCTCTGGGATTAGAAAAACAAAAACAGGAAGAAAAAAAAAGGTCATTATGAATAAACTCCTAAATACCTTAATTTGCAAATCTCATTCATTTGGTCTAGGGAGGTAATCACTATAGAATTACAATAGCCGCGAAATGCTAATAGGACGAGAGGCTGTGAGCATGTGCAGTGGGAAGCTCCTCTGCTGTGACCTGAAGATAGCCGACAACCTACACACCATGTACTGTCAGCTATCTACAGGTCACAGCAGCGGAGCTTCCTACTGCACATGCTCACAGCCTCTCGTCCTATTAACATTCTAGGACAAATTTCTGTGTAACAAGACGGCGGCCACTGTAATTGAGCAAATCCTATGGGCATTGAATCCCTATTCCCCACAGCGCTCTAACATGCAGTGTACCATCTGTCTGAAGAAGGTCCTTTTGACCGAAACGTCACTGTTTTTGGATTGATTTGCTAATAAATCTGATATTTTTATGCAACTTGATGAGTGTTGGATTCTTTCTTCACTGAGTATATGGATTGGTATCCTAGCCTGGCACAGTATTTTTATACAGAGTGTTGTACATCCTATCTATGTAATTCTATAGTGATTAACTCCCTAGACAAACTTAATGAGATTTGCTAATTAATGGTATTTAGGAGGAGTTTATTCATGACGACATTTTCTTCATATTCCAGAAGAACCACTTTAATCTATTCCGAAGAAGGACGTAAGTGCACATCCTAAATTGGGTCCCTACGCATATTACAGGCTCAGGAGCTGAGCCTGCAACATAGCCAGCATCTGTCTGTAACTGCAGTCACTGTAGCCAGCTCCAATTATTGCGGTTTAACCACTTTAATATCACAAAGTCTTCCATTGGCCGCCTACAATGCAATCACAGGGTACCTATTGGTTGTCATGGCAGGTGGAGGCTCAGTTGTTCTGTGAAGCCCAGCTTGCAGCTGGGCTTCATAGGATAACATCACGTTCTTTATTTATTGCAATACAACAGCATTGCAGTTCATAGAGCAAACAATCGCAGGTTCACATCCCCTAATGGAAAACTAAAAAATAAAACAATATTTAAAAATTCAATATATAGATAGATATATCTATCTATATTAGTGTTAGTTTTCTTTTTCCAAATTGTACCCTTTCCCCCCCTAATAAAAGAAAAGCTAATTTCAACACAGCTCTATTGATGGGAAAAAAAAAAACAACAGATCCTCGAAAATGACAACTATTTTTCTTATTAATAGTAATAATACTCATCTTTATTTACATAGTGCCAACATATTCTGAAGCGCTTTAAAAATTTAATTTTTTTTCCTTTAAAAGAAAAAAAAAAAAAAAAAGGAAGAACTATGCAAGTTTGATATTGCTCTACTTGTATTGACCTGAAGAATCATGCTTCAGGTCATTTTATCCATGCACACGGTAAAAACAAAAAACAGTCAAGAAAACTGTGGCAGCATTCCATTTTTGTTTTTTCCCCTCACTATTTTACTGTACTTGGATTTTTATTTCACATTTTTCAGGACATTATATGGTAAAATGAACTGTATCATTCAAAACTCCAACTTATTTTACAATAAGACAAGCCCTCCTTTTGCTCCGATGACAGAAAAATTAAAAACGTTATGGCTCTTTGAAGAAGAGGGAAGAAAAAATGAACGCAAAAAAACAAACTGGCTGCAACAGGAATAGGCTAAAAGGGGTCCGTATTTTACTTTATGGGACGTCATTAGATTGTATACCCGGGTCTTCATTACAGTTAAAGGGGTTTTCCCACAAACAGAAGTTGATTTTAATCAATAGATCTTGGAATAATAATAACTTCCATAATTGGATGTTTTTAAATAAAATGTTCCTGTGCTGAGATAATCTTATAAAATGTCCCCTTGTGTTATGGCTGGGTCTGACGGAGTATGGAACACTGTCTGATCATACCACATCTCCTGGCCAGGGGAGGAAGCAAGAGAGTATACAGACATTACAGCAGGGGATCACAACTGATTCTTTTTGTGAGGTAAAATATTTCACTGACTGTTTTTAAACAATGTTTAACTTCAAAGAAAGAATCAGCTGTGATCCCATCCTGTCCTGTCTGTATACTCTTTTGCTTCCCTCCTGCCCAGGAGATGTGGTATGATCAGACCATGTTCCTGTACACGGTCAGACAGCGTCATTGATTAAAATGAACTTTTGTTCGTGGGAAAACCCCTTTAATTCTCAGCAATAGTAATTTCAGAATGAAATGCTTGTCATAGTTGATGGGCGGAAGACTGGTAACATTGTCTGCCAAAATAATGCTCTGACGTGTCTAATTGATACTTAAGTATACGACAACGTCATGGTTTCGTTTCTTGGATATCCCACCAGCTACTGGTATTGCGATATGTGCAAGTTGTTACTGCTATGCTTAAAATCCATCATCCATATACAATGGGCATGGAAATAAAGAGTTAAATAATGGATCTTATTCACGCCTCGCTCAATCCGGATCTTCGGCGTAGTTTACTTGTAAATGCTACATGATCCCTTTAAACAGCTTTGACTCTAATGGAATGTCTGTCACCTTCTTTCACATTAACTCAAGAACCCAAAATGTCAGCACTTCAGTAACAGGCGGCTCTGGGATCTGAGCGCTGATAAACCAACCACTTTCCAGAGAAGAGCTTGAGAGAGTGAGCGAGAGAGAGAAGGGGGGAGAAAAACAGAATCTAATAAATTTACGGTTTTATATACTTCCTTCAATTCTAAAAGTCTTGTTCAATAAAGTTTAAAATGCCACTACAGAGCTATAAGAGCGAGCGTACCCAGCCAGCCCCGAGATTCTACGCTGCCTCCAAGTCTTCCCGTTATCCGCAGGAGCAATAAAGTTTTATATGTTTGAACTGACTGTAAAAAGGTTTGAATGGCTGTGGCGGGGGAGCGATATATCTCTTTTATTGTTATTATCATATTCCCCACAAGACCCCTTGGCCAGTGTCAATTCCTCTCGCATGACACCTCTGTGCTGTCAGCAGTTTGCACCCCCACTACAGGCCCTCCCCTCTCCACTTTACAGTGAGTTATCAGCGAGACAAGCAGGGAGGGAAATAAATACAGCAGAACTGCCCGTGTGCCTCCCTTTTTTTCACCGGCACCGGTAGAAACAGAACCCAACTCATGTGCATCTATGATCAGTCTGACCCGAGCAAGCACACACAACCCTTATGGAAAAATAGAATGTTCATCCAAGCCGGACATGCCTTGTGCTACTTGTTAAAATCCTTAAAGTGACAGATCCTAGCAAGACATAATATTAAAGAGGACCTATCACTTGCCAAAAAATAGTGTAAATGCCGGTGTTCTGATTCTGGCATTTGTTTTTTTGTTTCTGCGCCTCTGTTACCAAGATACAGCCTCATCTTCTCTACATGTAAATCTAGACCTAATAGCAAACTGGGTGATGCCCTTAGAGAAGAAATGAGGACCACACCCCACTTGGATAAAAAATAAATAAAGGATATTTACATACAAGAAAGAGGGGGACATGAACGAAGAGGCGCAAGAACAAAACTTTAACAGTGCCAGATTCAGAAGAACTGCAGCATTTACACCAGGTATTAAGAAAAAGTAAAGGCTACCCATTACCAATTTGTTCTTTTTTTCTTTTTTTTTTTTTACGAAAAAGTATACATTTTCACATGCAGTTTGGTTTATTACATTATGAGAACTTTTCCTTAAAAGGAGTTGTCCACTACTTTCACACTGATGCCCTATCCGAAAGATAGGGCATCAATGTATGATCGGCCGGGGTCCCGCACCCGACACCCCCGCCGATTAGCTGTTATCGGTGCCGGCTGCAGGCCGGTAGTCCTTACCTGAGGAGGTTGGTCATCGATCTATAGCAGCTGAAGCGGGGTACTGCACATCTGCCTCCCATTGAATTGAATGCAGATGTGCAGTACCCCACGGCGGCCACTACCACTTGACAGCCAAGCACCGCAGGTAAGGACTTCTAGCCGGCACCGATAACAGCTGATCACCGGGGGTGCCGGGTGCGGGACCCCGGCCGATCATACATTGATGCCCTATCCTATGGATAGGGCATCAATGTGAAAGTAGTGGACAACTCCTTTAAGAAAATGTGTAGGGGGAGAAATCATGAATCAAATCAAAAGCATTTTGTGATGCATATAAATATTTCAGAAAAACAAAAAGGAGACATGTTACAATATAAAAAGGCCAAGTATGCTAGAAGTCCATAATAAAAAGAAGTAGTTGTGTAGTTTATTAAAAAATAAATAAAAATCTAAACACCAATTACTCTCAATCAAAAAAAGTAGTGAGGATACACAAGTGGTAACCAGCAATATACCAAAAGTAGGCAACCACATGACAACGAGGGACTAAAGGTCCCCACACATTAGATGAAGATCAGCCAAACCCACAGATTTTGGCAGGACCGACTGGCCATTCAATGTTTATGCTCAATCTACATGTTTTTAGGAGGGGTAAGCCACTGTAAGGAGTCTGGCAGTAGATTTAGACTCTCTTTTCTATAGAGCGCCATTGGCCAAGTTGAAAGCTCATGTGCATGGGGCAGTCAGGAGACATCACTGAATGGTCGTCCAACAGCCATCTCATGTGTATGGCCAGCTTAAAGGGGATTTCCACTTTTAGAAGTTTCCTTTAATGCAATAGAGAAAAATCAGACAATTCACCTGTCCCAGTACAGGCTCTCTGCTTCAGCTCCTGTCGGTGGCCCAATTCATCAAGTCAAGAGGTTTACAAGCCTATCTTAATGTGAGGGTGAGGTGGAGTGTGAGGCGCCTGATTTGTTCTGAAGTTCAGGCCGCTCAATGAATCAGAAAAGGTGCGAAGTGGAGTGCACCTCCGTACATCTGGCCACAAATCTTACTAAAATCTGTGGCACAAGAAACGCCACTGCTCATCATGAATAGGACAAGCAGAGGTTACCATGCCCCCACTCTGTTCACTTTGCCGGAGCTGGCCAAAAATGGAGTTAAGACTTCAATTCACAAATTGTTTGCGTCTCCTTGTATTGTGATAAAAAAAATAAAAAAATAAGGCTTTTTACACCACAATTCTGGCGTAGAAGCTTTGATGAATTGGGGCCTTAGTGTTTTGGCCGCAGAGGCGACATCACCGTTGCAGCCAATGACTGAGCTCAGTGGCTTGGCCAACACAGAAACCACAAGCTCAGTGACTGGCTGCAGCGGTGATGTGAGCAGCAACAGAGAGCTGGCAACAGATCCGGGGAGTACTATTTGTTATTTTAAATTACAACAAAAAAGGTTTGCAGTCCACTTTTTGAAAAATGCAAAATAAGCTTGGATCACATACGTGCCCCCAAATCAAGACTCAGTCGTGGGTTTCAGTCTG
This sequence comes from Phyllobates terribilis, assembly GCF_046119375.1. Lineage (NCBI taxonomy): Eukaryota > Metazoa > Chordata > Amphibia > Anura > Dendrobatidae > Phyllobates > Phyllobates terribilis. Next base: position 84,288,156 of record NW_027362768.1, on the reverse strand, counting down.
TATCCGCTATGGTGTGCGGCTAAAAAAAGACTGACACTGTCAGAAAAAAAAAGGTCAAACATGGTCCAAAGTTTCATGTTTTGGATTCAGCTTGCCTCATTGAAGTCAATTGCTCCCTCAGGGTTGCTATTCATACTAGTTTAACCAAAACAGTCGTTTTTAAGTTCCACCCGATAAACTGAACAACAGCCGACCACCTGATAGCTGACCAATTACTGACTTCAAAAGTAACCCGGTGCACCACAATATAACAGCGCTCCAGTATAGGTCTGTAGTAAAAGGTATCACTGGATTACATTACACTAGTTTTTTTTAAAGTGCTGCTTCTTCATCTTATAATGTATGGAAAGTTATCAGTGTTTAACATGTTCCTAGACCATTCACAAAAAGATCCTTCATCTTTCATCCTGTATGACTGAACATGTATGGCCAGTTTGAATGAATGCAATGGTCTATATGGGCTAGAATGTTTACGGCTGTGTCAACACAACCATCGTTCAGAAGGCGATCGCCCATTTAGCGGCTGTTCAACCATCAGCCTTCTTTGGTCCAGAATTAATCATATATATGATAGCCGATGGCTGGGCGCTCATTCGGCTCTCTGTTATCTCTCCCGAGTTCTCCGTACATATGAGCGGTCGGGCTTGGCTGAGCGTTCATGAGTTTCTATAGAGAAGATCTGTCAGAGGAAGCTCATCTTCTGATCACCAAATGGGTCGGGTATTAAAATATAAACTGCCCCACATACACTAAACTGTAATTGGCGGGTTCGGCCAACTTTAGCATGGGCTCCAAATGTACATGGCCAATTTAAGACACTAAAGGCTCCCATGCACATTAGACAGACTCGTCCGATCGAGTGATCCGGTGTACGGCCATCTCTCCTATGCACAGGATCACTCGATCGGACGAGTCCGTGTGTTTTATGAGAAAGCTGCCAAAAGGAAACTCTGCCAGCGACTTATCTCTGAGAGAATGTGATGGGTGGTCCCAAATCGGACATGTCCGATCTAAATCTCCCCTGATCAGTTGATCTGCGCCCCTTGCATATTAGAGTGAAGGCTGAACCTGTCGATAGTCAGCCAACATTAGCCGAGGGGCTTTATACAATCACAATGTAACTAAACAAACGGGACGAGATAAGATGTGCAAATTATCTCAGAGAGAACACTAAAGACGTTAAGACTTTAAAGGGACACTCCAGTCATCACATGCTATGCCTTATACAGAGAGCAGAGGCCTTTATAAGGGTACAAAGTGCTTGACAAATGCGTACGCAACTAAAAAGGGTCCTGAGCCATCATTCTACGTCATCCGTGAATGTGAATAGCGGTATCAGAGCGCCAATAACAGGGCAAAAATTAATTAAAATGACTGATTTATTAATACACACAACGCGTTTTTGTGGACAAGGCCACCTTCATCAGGTGTGACAAGCAGCAAACAAATGATCCTTATATACATTTGACCAGGTATACAATTACTTCAGAGGGGCGGGGCTAAATATAGAGTGATTTCTCTATATTAACCCCACTGTCAAATTTACATCCACTTCCTTTAAGTGGGTAGATGTAGATATTTTGCCCGAATTGTCTATATTTATCTGAAGATCAAGATATTGGATATTACTCTCGGATATGGTAGAGGTAAAGGAAAGACCCCAGTCATTGGTATTTAATTCATCAATAAATTTGACAGCCTCCACAGTATTCCCCCTCCATATGATAAAAAATCATCTATAAAGCGGCGATACATGATGATGGGTTTATCGGCGCCGAGGGATTGCGCGATGTGGACAGACTCGAATGCCCCCATATATAGATTTGCATAACTGGGGGCAAACCTCGTCCCCATCGCGCAGCCCCTCAGCTGCCGATACATCACTCCCTCAAAAGAGAATACATTGTTCTCAAGAATGAAAGTTATACCCCTCAATAGATCTCTTCCTAATTGTAAGGATAGAAACAGCAGGGGAGCTTTTGGTTCCTCTCCCACCCCTTTTCCCCTACCTATATCTGGTGATTGTAATTTTTATATTCACATATTGTTCCATGTTGTATGTAATTTTTTATAATATAAAATATAGGGTGTTAGATAACAATATATCCTATTAAGTATTATGATTATAGGATTCGCAAGTTCTTATACTGCGAATCCTATTTATGAGAACCCTATATGTTTCATTAGGTACTAATTTATAAAAATCCTGTTTACTCTATTGGGTATAAATGAACTCAAGGGGTTAATAGAGAGATATCACTCTGTATTTAGCCCCGCCCCTCTGAAGTAATTGTATACGTGGTCAAATGTATATAAGGATCATTTGTTTGCTGCTTGTTACACCTGATGAAGGTGGCCTTGTCCACAAAAACGCGTTGTGTGTATTAATAAATCAGTCATTTTAATTAATTTTTGCCCTGTTATTGGCGCTCTGATAGCGCTATTCATATTCACTGATTGTCTTTTTCCCCCTGCTGGGGTGCGGTAGAGCTGCCTTTATTTACTTGTTGAACCACCTGTGGGATCAAGTTAACTAAGAGTTACTACCCTGGTTTCCAAGCTGCGCTGCCCTAACCCCTCCGGAACGCTGCCGGGAGTGTTGGTGAAGCTGGGCGTCCATCTCGGCGGTATGCGCAACTAACCTGATCACGTGACCCACCACCGTGAGATCGGGATCTGTGAACGCTGCTGAAAGCAGATGACAGCCACCAACAGAGCGGAGCTTGTGGAGCTTTACACTGGGGTTGTGCAGAGGTGCACAACTCCATAAGGTTAGTAGTAGTGTTGAGCGAGTATTGGCAACTGTTTGACAGTTTTATTACATGTGAGGAATGTGTAAGAAATAGACATTCCTCACATGTAATAAAACTGTCAAATAGTTGCAAATCATGCACACGGGAGCGATTCAACCATATCACTGAGCAGCTGTAAATACTCGGAGCTCGGCCCGAGCATACTCGGCGAAAGGGTTAATAGAACATACTCGCTCAACACTAGTTAGTAGCCATTCCCACACCCTTCATTACTGAGCCACCCATTGCGCCCTGTTCTCTCCCTTTTTTTTACATCATTCTACGTCATGACTTGTGTCCGTTAATAATTCTATTTTTTGCCTTAAAATGGTGCCAATATCTAACACTAAATACTAAAGCCTCTTCTTGTTGCAGACCTCATACAATGTGATACTGTTAATTGAACCGTATCTAAATCAACCACTTTCATATGATCAAGGCATCAGATATTTGTCAAAATCATTTGCAAACATGGTGAATGATTCTGACTCGCGGCTATTGGGCACAGATGATATCAATTCAAACAGTGTTTTGCCCATTGGGGACAGAGGACATCTTGGTTATCCAACAATACGACTGTTTCCCTTTTCTGCTCAGTTTTTAATTATTTTAAGTTTACTGTTTGGAGGAAGCACACAGCATACAACAGTCTGGGGCATTAATAAATTAAGAAAATTATGCCTTTTTTTGCATTGAGTGTTGAAATAGACAGATAAAGGCTTTTATAATCCAGGTATACAGCAATTCAAATTAGAAGAAAGGTTTCCCTAGATACAAAGTTAATTAAATTGTGGCCTTTGGCTAATTAGGCTGTTGTCAATTTTTACACTCCCCAAGGCATTAGTGTGACGCAGGCACCAGCAGACATGTTAGATGTTACAGACAGTTATCTGCATACCTATGCATTGTTCACCTTCAATGAACCTACATGGATATGAGATAATTGCTTAAATAGTAACGCTCTAATAGAATTCATAAAGATGCTCTATCAGGTGAACCTTCGTTTTATCCCCTTCATGATCGGGGCGATTTCCCGTATTTGCTCTTCAGTTTTTCCCTCCCAAGAGCCATAACTTTAATTTTTCCATAGAAAAAAAAATGTAGGAGGGCTTGTGTTTTGTGGGACAAGTTGATGTTTTGAATGACTATGTTAAAATAAATCATATGTACTGGAAAATAAAATAAAAAAATTCCAAGTACAGCAAAATCAAAGAGAAAAAAAAATGCAATTCCGTCATTGCTTTGTGGTTATGGCGTTCATTGTGCGATATAGATATATATTTATTAAAAAAAAAAAAAATCAAACATACAAATTTGTAAAGAAAAAACACAAATTTGATTTGTGTTACCATTTTATGAGTCCAGGAGCATTTTTAATTTTCTGCTGATTGACTTGTGTGAGGGCTTCTTTTTATGTGGCGAGCGGATGTTATTATTGATACAATTTTGGAATGGATACTACTAATTGCATTTTTTTTTCCCCCTTTACAGTACAGGTTATTTAAATATTTTGACAGATTGGTCATTTACGGACACAAAAGTACCAAGTTTATTTCTATTCTTTTCTAAACCATTTTTAAATGAGGGGGGAAATTAATAGAGCAATGTTTTTTTCTTTCTTAGATTTAGTTATTTAATGTATTTTATAGTTCTTTCAGGGGACTTGAACTTGTGATCTTCTGATTGTTTGGTTTATATATTACAATATCATAGTATTGCATTATATAGAGAACATCATGGTCCTCTATGAAGGCCAGCCACAGGCTGATATTCATAGGAGTACCAACATGGCAGGCACGAGGGCCTTCAGTAGACTGTCATGGCAATCCATCGCACCCTGTGATAAGTGAGTGGAAGGGCACACCCCCCGTATCGTGCCTATAAACTGCGGCTGTTAGAGTTTGACAGCATAATTTAAAGGGCCAACAGCAGCGAGTGGAGCTCAGAAACACTTGCTGTTGTTAGAGGCAGATTTTTGCTGTGTAACACAGCCCGCATCTGCCGGGTATGGTGTGGGCTCAGCACCTGAGCCTTCATCATACACAGGAACCCAACACTTGAAGTACTATAGCACATCTAATGCTGGAAAGAGGTTAAAAGAGAAGTATGAAAGTATTTTGTTAAATGGTGGTTTACTGCAAATTTGGCTATATTCATATGTGACAGATCTGTTAAAAAAAATGTCCTAAACTGTTATTTTCATCTGAATAAGGTCCGCAGAAATGTATGCATATACTGCAAAATCTATTTATGTGTACTCTTGCTTGTGAAAAGGACGACTCTGTATTCTAGTACTCCATTGTCAGGGGGCAGGAATAAAGATGATCTGTCAGAGCGGATATTTCCGGTCTGATTCTATAAATTCATCATGGGATGAGTGGTACCAAAATTGTTGAAAAATGAAGATTATTGCACAAAGTATTTTGCGCTATTTGTTACACTTTTTGTAACCGGTCTTCACAAAGTGGTCTAGTTACAGCAGGATAAAGCAATACCATAGACATGTTAGGATATGTACATATTGGCCAAAAAAAATCTCCACATGTGAATTTTTACGTGAAAACAGTCAGAGAGCAAAATAAATTGTGCTGTCCTAGTAAAGCGACCAGTCCGGTCCTCCATGTCAACAGGACCAGGGCAGCGTTCACTTCCATGGGCTGCATCTGGGCAGCCTATAGTATTTACTAGGCCTAGCAAAGTATAGACTAAAGCTCACACAACGTGATGATTTCATAGGGACAAGTAACCGCCAGACCGAGGAAGCCAGCTGTAAAAATGAAGACTGCCCTGGTCCGGCTGCTGCAAATGACTGGACACCAGACCAGGGCATCGCAAAATCCATAGCAAAATCCACATGTGTAACACAGGTATCCAACGCAGAATTCACCAGTTTCCACCTCCTCTACAAGAAAAAGGGGCATAAAAAAAAGGACATGCTGAATATTTTTTAATTGTTTAAAAGTATGCAGCATGTGGGCAGAATGTGTTAGCACCTAATTCACATAGAAATTACACAAGAGTTTCTATCCTGCATAGACCTACCCCCTAATGATCGCATGTTTCATGGCAGTGATGGAAATATGTTCACAGATAAAAAAAAAAAAAGCCACATGGAGTCCTAACAAACAGAAGACATACCAAGGATGTGGTAGGATCCACTGATAATCTAGTGTCTTTTGGACATACTAGATATCAGAAGATAATAAATGGATTGGCTTGCCAACAGTATGTCAACGACCAATTTGGTGGTGTTCAATCAACTTAGAAATACTTTAAATTATTGCCCGATAATGGAGTACAGCAGAAGAGGCTTTATAAATGTAGAGGAAACATTAGCCAATTTTTTTATACATACATACATACATACATACATACATATCTGCCAGGGACAAATCCACCAGAATGCCTGGTCCAAGAGGTCGATACTTGACAACTTCAAGCCCAGTTCCCGTTGACTGACAGGTCCCCCCCCCCCCCTTTTACCCTCAAGTAGAGACAGACCTATCACTCAAGGGCAGTGTTCCCCAACTCTGGTCCTCAAGAGCCACCAACAGGTCATGTATTCAGGATTTCCTTAGTATCAGATGGTGGAATTATTGCCTGTCTAGTTGATGCAATTATCACCTGGCCAGTCCTAAGGAAATCCTGAAAACCTGATCTGTTGGTGGGCCTTGAGGACCAGAGTTGGGGAACACTACTCAAGGGTAATAAGGTGGGGATAAGCTGCCAGGGACTGGACTGTCGGATTAGTCATCTAAGCAGCATCGTTCCAGACCGGCTTTTAAATATGTGTTTTCTCTGAAAGTGTTTTAGACTAAAGCATAATCAGCCTAAAATGCTAAAAGCAGGTATGATACGTGCGGCCTATGGTTCGAGCAGCATGAATCATCTGTCAGGCTCACTTGAAGTCCTGATAAATGGCACCATATTGACCTAGCACCCTCTTCCCTGCCCCAGCTGTTGTGCTCCTCCTTTTCCACTCTGCTTTCATTAAGCCTTTACATTACATCCACTTGGTGATAAATATTCCACGCGTCTTTATATCCATCCATTCCACCTTGGACGAGTGCCGTTTATAATGTCCTGTCAGCACATTGCACCTCACACCCCATTCATTTCAATTGTACCTGCTAAAACAGCCATCGACTCCTCATCGCTCAATGGAGAGGGTGGAAATAAATACTGGACACATGCTATTAAGTGCATGTACTATAATCGCTGGCAGAAAAAAAAATAAAAATGGTCAGAACGATGTGGTGCAACTCTATAGGCAGCAGAACGACCATGACATCTACCCGAGAACGTGACAAACGGCTTTCCATATTAGAACAACATCATTTGATACAACTTCTAGGTCTACACCTACAAACACATAATAAGCGTGGCGAATTTATGAATTATAATAATTGAATCAATTCCACGCACATAGTAAAGACGTAATCTAGAATGATATCGGCTGGACAGATTCCATCAACAGCCCGGAGGATTAGGAGCACCGGAGACTCGCACAAATCAGAGATATTTTTTCCATCTATATCCACACAAAAGACAACACGTATATGAGAACACACATTTATTTAGAGAGAAGGCAGCCTCAGACTGAGAACAGAGACACAGGCAGGGTCTGATCGCTGCCTCCTCCAGCTCTGTCAGTTTTGCTATTAAAGCAGCGTCCTAAATTATTGATCCCCCGTCCCCATCAGTAGCACAGTCACGTTCCCGATATCAGGATCTGAAGCTCTGCGGCTTCTCTGCAGCAGCCCAAGAAATAATTAGGAGGGATTCTCATTAAAGCCGAGCCAGAGGTTGAGTTAAGAGGGGGCCACGAGGTGCGAAATATAGACCAGAGAGGCCAGGGCAGGAAGGGTAACGGGGGTGGTAAAGCTAAGGAACGGGAAAGCAGAAGCGACAACGTACGAGGAGCAGGCAACAGGGAAATGGAGAAAGATGACAATACAGAGACTAAGTGGAGAAGATGGAAGGAGACAGAAAAATTATAAAAAAAAATATTTGGCGGATGAAAATAAGGGAGGGGGAGAAGCTTAGACAAAAACCTATGGAGCAGAGGCAGTGTCAGACAAGGTAAAGGGTAGAAAAACACGCCAAGCATAGGACGAAAGGCATTCAACACAAAAGGTACAATTACCAAAGAATACACAGTAATTGTGTATGATCGAGGTATTGTAGAAAAAGCACACAGATGCCGAGGAGCGTTCCTCTCCATGTCTGACCTGGTGGGGTGCCCCTTTTTTAGACAGGTGCCATACTGTAGGTGTTTTGAGTCAGGATATTAACAGTCTTTGGGGTTTATGGGAATAGAGACGTTGACAGTATGGGAGGAGGAGAGGAGGGGGATGCGGGTGCATAAGAAGAGTAGTCAGTGGTCCATGTGTAAAGAGTGACAATAACAACCATACAGTCTTTGTGCTTGATATGCTGCAGTGATTTTTGGAAAGATATTAAAAAGTAGCAATGTGAACGCATCTGTTTCCAGCTGACAAACAAGCGCTGGTAGTAGAGAAGCTGCCGGTTCGGAGGGGCTGGGAACACTTCACCTCTGCTGGCTGGGCTTTCTTATCAGCTTGTACAAGGTGTTAATGGCCGGTAAGGAACTGGACTTCCTACGGAGGCGGTTGTGGTAGGTCTCAGGAGAGTGACACAACACATAGGCAAAGAGCATTAGCCATGTCTACTACATAGGAATTAGATTTGGACTCCGATCTGTCCTTTTATTTCAACATGGAAAAGATCTCCAAAATTTTGGACAACCAGTGTAGTTGTGATAAAGATCAGTATCACAACAAAACCAATTGAGATTGCAAATAAATATTTTTTTGCATAAAAAAAAAAGAGAACTATCCATTCTTCATCTGTTAATGAACCAACATCTTCTAGAAGTGGAATGACCACCAAATTCTAACTATTGTATATTCTGTAAGACACGTGTCTATTCACCCACAGCATGGAGAAAATTATCTACAAGGTACAATATGCAACCAAAAGACAGAGAAAGAGGGTCTGGAGCAGCCGCTCTGATCTCCGTCATTAATCAAAAGCGCTGATTTATGTTGCATAAATCAGATAAATAAACGGAGAAGGAGAAAGCTGTGATATTTAATGTCAACATCCTGTATTTTATAAGATAGATTCCTCTACGCACAGCTAATCAAAACCATGCAAATCCAAAGCAGTGCTCGCCGCATCACCTCCCTGTGATTATCTTATTGCCACTTAATGTAATGAGCCAGCCAGGAGGACGCGGGCAAGTCACAAAAGAGCGGGAGCAGGGGCATGAAAAACCAGACGTGAGGGGGGAGAGAACGTCAGGGAGAGGAAGGAGAAAAAAAGGGAAGCAGTATAGGATGGAAGGTAGAATCAGTGAAGAAACTGGAAAGGTTAGATGGAGTTATATGGAGTGTAAAGGCAAAAAGCAGGCCAACATATGAAATAAAAGGTCAACAGGATGGAAGAGAGAAAGCTACACCACAGGGCAAAGAGCCAGCAATGTTCTCACACAATGGAAAATAGGCAAAAAGAGCATAATGACTGCAAGAAAAAACGAAACCAAAAAACGCTCCGAGTCAAACAGATCAGTAACTTTAACGGATGTGTGAATAGATCCATTCAGCACTATGGGTCCCAGGGCTAGCTGAAAAAAATAAAATAAAATGTGTGTATATTATATATACACACACACACATTACATATCTCAGCACTCAGACGTGTCAGACAGTTGTGTGAATGCAGCCATACATTTATTGTTGACCCCAGGAAGAACTTTAATATCTTTTAATTTTTTCCTGATGTCAACTACAAGTGTATGGCTTCATTCACACGTGTGTGACACGTTTGAGTGCTGTCCAATCTCTTAACAGACAGCCTTGGACCCATAGAGCAGAATGGATGTATTCACACATCCCTAAAATTACGGATCAGAGTGTGAGATCCGAGTGACTCAGTATGTTCTACTCCGATCCGACTTTGCAGACCAGAATCGGCCATTAAAGTTTATGGGGACCTGTGAAACACAGATATAAATTGGAAGGCTTCTGAAGCAGGGCTGTGGAGTCAGTAAGCCAAACCTCCGACTCAGACTCTTCAATTTCCAGAACACCGACTCCCTCATACACGGCTCATGTTTAAGTGATCAATTTACTGTAGCACAGATTCATCTCAGCTAAAAATCTAGACCCTTAGATCAGGAATAGGACATTTCATAACTTTCCCAAATTCTTATGTAAAAATATTCCCCACAAACTGCATTAAACTACTCTACCCAATTTATTATATATTTTAGGAGTTGGAGTCAGTTCATTTTATACCGACTCCACAGCCCTGTTCGGAAGTCCTTCCATTTTAATTAGTGTTTGATTGATTTGTTGCTTAATGATAAATTTGAATAAAAATGTTTGACCTTCAAGGGATCTTTTGATTGGCTTGGAAGCAAGAAACAAACAAAAAAAAACAAACAAACAAACAAACAAACAACACGGAAACAATTAGGATGACACCTGAGGAAAGAAAAAAATAAAAAGTCTCTCTTGTGCTACCACCACGCAGTAAGATATAGAGGCTGGATTCTTTGTGATATTTATATTAAATTATGATTTGTTGTTATTTTTTATTCCAGTTCTTGTTTATTTCCTCTGCTATTTGAAGTAAGCGTTTGCATTGTTATGACTAATTCATGGTAGGTATTGATGTACTGTTGAGCTATGTCTTGTGTTAGATGTATATTTATACATTTACTATAATGTATATATACAGACATATATGTAGCATTTCAGCATAGTACAAACCTTAGGAACAGCCCATCATTCCCTATGAGCATAGTTAGAAGCTACAGGTCACACAGATGACATGCGTTCAGAGTCATTGATACAAGGGTATACCGCTACAACTAACATTCTTTTGTCTCCATGGTTACAGACTACAAACAAACCCTATGTGTAGTCAGTCGCTATTGCAAATATGCAGCACTGCAGCATGAGACCGTACACAGAATTTTTGTTTGCAGCTGGATTCTATGGAGACCCTATAACCAGTGCAGGGCCTGTAAACACAAAAATAACAGTACAGGGCTATTTTCAAAGTTCCCTAACTTGTTATTTTAAATGGAGCAACAAGGACAAAGTTGCAAAAGTGCACAATTATAGGTGCTAAAGGGTTGTTAAGTGCAACTGCCCAGTTTGTAGATGATATCCCATTATGCATTCTGCTAAAAAAAATGCCAATCCTAGCAACCCCCACGGAGTTATACAGCAAATGCCCATCACAGAGATGCGTTAAACTATCTATTACAGATAAGAAGGTAAATCACACTAAAACCAACCCAAATCTCCAAACCCCTTCAAATTATGTACCCATGAGGATAACTTTACAGATCCCCAGATTAAGAGACCCTGCATGTACTTACAACCCCACCAGCTACAGAGAATTAGGGGTGCACACATATGCACACAGACCAAATGCTCCTGCCAGGCAGAATGAAATCCACATTATTTTTAATTAATCCTTAATTAAAATATATTACTCCGCAGATTCGGCAAATCTCTCTTAATATGCAAATGTGGCCCATTCAAGGATATTTACATATCATTAATTAAAACTGAGCATTCTTTCATTCTAACGAGCAGCAGTGCTGTGCCAGGGCGAGGGGAGGGTGCAGGGATTCCACAGAAAAGAGGGGAGGGGGTTCAACAGGTCTGGGAGGGAGGGGTACTGAGGATTGTTTATCACACACAGAAGGGTATGGATTAAAATGCCTGGTTAAGCAAGTGGAAGAGCACATTAAGCAATGTAGGAGTCTATTCTCCCGCATTAAGAAATGTATTGTTCCAGCGTCTCACAGCTACAATCGGAGCACCACCAGAAGAAATCTTACCGCATTGGTAGTCACATCGATCTGTGACAGTCCCTAGCCTAAGAAATGTCAACTTCCAGACAGTGTAGTACTCGCATTTCTCTCCCGTTAACTATTTCAGTAGCAACATATTCAGTTTATCAAAACTATTCAACCTCTGGGACTGGATCAGGTTTTATTAGGTCACAGTGGATTTGGGTTAACTTTCTGCAAGGGGATGAACTTTAGTTTAACACTTATTACATGTAAATTGAGAAAAAACATATGGTACTCATGTACCTTGTTTAATGTGAGCGTTTAGTAGCATCCAGGGCTGTGGAGTCGGTAAGCCAAACCTCCAACTCCTCAATTTCCATGACACAGACTCAGACTCCCTCATACATGGCTCATGTTTAAGTGATAAATTTACTGTAGCACAGATTCATCTCAGCTAAAAGTCTAGACCCTTAGATCAGGAATAGGACAGACATTTATAGGACATTTCATAACTTTCCCAAATTCTTATGAAAAAATATTCCCCACAAACTGCATTTAACTACTGTACCCAATTTATTATATATTTTAGGAGCTGGAGTCGGTCCATTTTATACTGACTCCAATTCCAACTCCACCAAAATGGACACCGACTCCGACTCCACAGCCCTGCTAGCATCGCTGCTGGTCATATTGTATGTGCTCTTCAGTTTTTCCTATAGCAGTCAATAAGGGGCCAGGCACATGTTTCCAGTCTCCTCTCCAATCATTCTGTGCCTGAATGCACTGGCCAAAATGATGGGGGACAGAAGTGGGACCTGCATATCTGACAAGATATGTCTTGGCAAATACCATTCATTCATAAACTTCAAGCACTGTCAGGCTGCATGGCACCCATAAGAGACAGCCATTTCCAAGAACATATTGGATTAAGGCCTGGACCTAATTGTCAACTCCAAGGCAATGACACCACAGGGCTAGAGTGACCCACCAAGCAAAGGTTGAAAATCTAACTCCCCACCACGACCCCATTTCTTTCTCAACCCTCAAAAGTTATATTTACTTGGTCCCTGCCTAACCGGGCATCTTCTTGTAAGCTGCTCCACACTCATGTTTCTGCCAGTAGTTTTATAAACCTTGTAACCCTGAGTGAGTCATGACGATCACTACCTGGGACCCAAGTGTATAAGCAGGTGGCAAAAGCAATCTGCAAAAATAAAAAAAAAGACCTGTTTTAAGCCCCCCATACAATTTATATTGATGGGCCCGGCTGCCTCCTAACATGTATTGGGGCAATGGCCAACTGATTGACAGGGGGAAACGTATGGAGACTATTCACAGTCTGTCAGTGTCACAAAATGTGATCTCCTAATGATCTTATCAACAGATTCAAGTTAAGGATATGCTACAGGCAGACCACCACGTGTAGGCCGGGCCCGCAGGCAGACCACCATGTGTAGGCCGGGCCCGCAGGCAGAACACCACGTGTAGGCCGGGCCCGCAGGATAGCAACCACTGGTAGGAGGGGCACAGGATGGCAACCACATGTGCACCACAAAGTTGCCCATATTCAGTTAGTCAAGGTCACAAAATGTGATCTCCAATTTCTTAATGATCTTATCAACAAATTCAAGTTAAGGATAGGCTACAGGCAGGCCACCACGTGTAGGCTGGGCCCGTTGGATGGCAACCACTTGTGCAACACAAAGTTGCGTATATTTAGCTGCATGATGTGGTTTTCCTGCCATTCTATACTGACCATTATAGTGAAAGTCTGTTTTCTAACAGTGTTGAATTGCAAAAAATAGGATAGAACATAACAGTTTCAGCTGCACTATCAATACCACATGTGGAAATTTGACTGGGAAAAAAAAAAAGTAAATGTACAAATTCATAAACAGTTATATATGGAATTATTACTAACACCTTGACAACAAAATCTTGCTCCAATATTTGCCATAGGTGAAGCACAACTTTCTCTTTCCTCAGTAGGTGACATGGACATCACCTCTCCTGACAGACTGCTAGGAACTATGGGAAAGAAATTGTCAGAAGTCTCTGCAGCCCTAGGCTGAAAAGTAGCTGAGCAGAGCCTAGACTGACAGGGGATCACATCATACGGCAGAACATTACTAGAATCCAGCAGTGTGCATATACTAAGTGCCCTGCATGCCATGATGTTGTGCGGGGCCCTGGCACACACAAGAGCTCGGCTCTGTGGGATGTATTAGCACATACATCTTTTAGAGAATATGTAGAGACAGGACATTTGGGAGTCTCCTGGGGACCAATAATAGATGGAAATTAAAACAGAAAATGTGTACTGTCTAATGAGGAGTCTTTTACCATCCCCCTAGAATATAAGGAGACAGGAATGGGGGCAGGGAAAGATGATGGAGGAAGCACCAAGAAAATTGTATTTTACACCACACATCTAGAGCATCTAACGTATCAGTCAAAGAGAATATATGTTTTTATTGTAGAAAGGTTTGGAAAAATACTGGTTGCATGACGTTTTCATAAGCATTTGCGGAACATAAGAAAAAAACTAAAGAAAATGTAACTAGACCCTTATAGAGTAGGAACCCACCGCTATAGAAGAGTGGAGTACCACAATAGATAGCGGCTCATGCCATGGAGATCTCGGCATGCCGTGCTCTAGAAGAATGGCTTATTGATTTCAATGGGCACTGTTCACACTTAACTGAACCTTTGAACACAACTGATTAGCCAGGGATCCAACCAAGAGGAACCCCAGGTTTTACTTATAAAGTGTTCGATATAAAGGACAACCTTAAAGACAAGTAGCTGAAGTAACAACAATTTGGGCAGTTTTGGGGTGTTTATATACATATTACAGAAAGGGTTCAGCCTTGTTCGTACAAAAACGAAGTAGTCGGTATAAAAGAAAAATGGAAAAAAATCTGTCATTCCCTAATGTACATCTACTAGACGATGAGCATGGGGTATGCATAGTGATCTTCCAGGCAATGGTGGGCATTCGTCCCGCACCACTCACTTGTTGCACGTTTCTGGTTTATATAGAGCTGATCATAGATGTCCTGGAACAACAAGTCCAACAATCCACTAAGGGTTTTTTTTTTAAGTGGATTTTGAGTCCACTGCAAAATCCACACCAAAGAGTATGCAAAGAATATTTGAAGCAGCTTTCTATGTGGAATTTTAAGCAGATTTGGTTCTAAATGATCAAAAATATGTAAAAATCACATTGGAGCTTTATCCGTGTCACTTAAAGGCATTTAAATAAGAGTTGCAGCGTGGCAGAAAAATGTTGGCATGTTAAGATAACTGAATATACACTGTTATGCAAGTAAATATAACATGGACATCCCAAATGAACCTCAACCAAGTGGTCACACAGTGTGTACCTCCAGAATCACCACCACACATGCAGATCTTCAGCCATCAATCACTTCTAGGCATCCTGGCAGAAAAGATTGAAATCTACACATGACCTGTTCTGACCCATGAGTTGGACGGGCCGTCATTAGCACTGACTGACATGTGCATGGCTTGACTCTGACCTTTCTCCCAACCCCCTACTCCACACTCAGCCAAACACTTTGACGGGGTCAAGGTGGGTTCATTATTTAATATTGCTGCAAAAAGTCTTAGAACTAAGGCTTCATTCAGACGTCTGGAATTTTTCTTGTACTTAAATACACGGACAGTTGTTCATCACTGGTTTTGGCTCAGAGTTTCATCAGCGTTTGGTCAGAGAGTCAGTTTTTACCATCTGCAAAAAAATCCAAAATATGGACGTCTGAATGAGGCCGAAGACTAAATGATCACAGGCTTGATAACCATATCATATCTGGACTATATTTATGCAATGGTTTATGCTATATAGATGAAGATTTTTTATTTCATGGAATTATAGTCTATTGCGTAGCCTGCGAGGATAAAAAGGAATATGGGGTCATTTTCACAAATTATTTCAGAGCTAGAGCAACAACAAAACTGTGTGGCAATATGATTAGTCAGCATATAATGTACATTTGCAAGTAAATATACTCAATATTGGAATTCCAACACCAAGAAGGAAAAGTCATGGAGTAGGATAGTCAGACATGTTAAGAATATGCAAATGATGAAAAAAGTGGAAATCACATTTTCAAAACATCTCAATGTATTCAGTATTGACTGAGTGCCACATGCAGAAATTCACGCATGCACAGCCGTGGCTACCATTAATGAGGTTACTAATGGTTGTCTGAGGAATCTTCTGCCATGTTGAGTGCACCTGGACAAATCAAGATCCGCTGATGGCAGCTCCTTTGCAATTGCCGATCAATGATGTCTCAGTTTGCTCAATGGGAGACAAGTCAGGAGAGGCTTCAGGCCTTGTGCAAAAATGAACGCACCTACACATCTTGGCTGCTATCAATGAGGTTATCAATGGTTGTCGGAGGAATGTTCTGCCACGCTGAATGCACTTGGGCACACAAATCATTAAGATCCTTTGCTGGCAGCTCCTTGTGTAATTGCTCACAGTAACATAAGCAACATGCGGCCTGGCGTTTTGGTGTTGAAAACTGCTCCTGAGACACATTGGAGAAATGGCCACACCACTGGTTCCATCACCAAATCAATGTATCACTGAGATGTTTGTGTATCTGGAAGACTAGAGGGTGGACCAGTCAGATTCGAAGAATGGCTCATTGTGAGCCATTCTATATTTCAAGTGAAATTAGACATCACATAACAAGCCTAAGCCATCAAACAGTGTCTGCACACCATTGGGCTACGAGCCAGAAGTCCAGCCAAATGTATTTCATGGTCCTCAAGTCACCTCTCTCAAAGGCTACCACGGTGAAGAGCAAGATGGCATGAGAGGTTGGAATGGAAGTCAATCCTCTTCAGTGAGAAGTCCTACCTTTTCCTTGTTCACAGTGATAGCTGGAGATTGGTCTGGAGACCTGAAGGGATTCTGAAAGTGTCTCAGGATCAGTTTTTCAACACGACAATGCCAGGCCGCATGTTACGCCTGCTATTACTGTGAACGGGCAAGTTTGGCCCACCATGATCAGCAGTCTCTCCGATCTGGTCTCTTATGGAGCACATCTGGGATATCATAGGTTGGAAATTGCCAACTGAGCTGTCAGCAGCAGATCTTGGAATTTTGGTGCCCAAGTACATGCAATGTGGCAAAGCCTTCCTCAGACAACCATTAATAACCTGATCGATTGCAGCCAAGGTGTGTGTGTGTCTGTGTACACACGGCGCTCATACTCAAAGCTGAATAAATTGAGATGTTTTGAAAAGGTTTCCATTTTTCATCATTTACTTCTCAGTAACATGTCTATCCATCCTGTGATTTTCACGATTACACAACCTTTCTGTTTTGGTGTTGCAATTTCAGTGTTGGAGTGTATATAACCAAAAGGAGATCACCCAAACATCTGTTAGGACAAAACGTCTAATTATATATATATATATATATATATATATATATATATATATATATATATATATATATATATACTGAAGGCATCAAAACTATGAATTAACACATGTGGAATTATATACTTAACAAAAAAGTGTGAAACAACTGAAAATATGTCTTATATTCTAGGTTCTTCAAAGTAGCCACCTTTTGCTTTGATGACTGTTTTGCACACTCTTGGCATTCTCTTGATGAGCTTCAAGTTGTAGTCACTAGTGATGAGCGAGTATGTTCTGTTAACCCTTTCACCGAGTAGTTACAGCTGCTCGGTGTTATGTTTGAATCACTCCCGTGTGCATGATTTGCGACTGTTTGACAGCTTTACTACATGTGAGGAATGTCTATTTCTTACACATTCCTCACATGTAGTAAAAGCTGTCAAACAGTTGCAAATCATGCACACTGGAGTGATTTAAACATAACACCGAGCAGCTGTAACTACTAGGTACTCGCCAGAGAATACTCGGCGAAAGGGTTAACAGAACATACTAGCTCATCACTAGTAGTCACCGGAAATGGTCTTCCAACAATCTTGAAGGAGTTCCCATAGATGCTTAGCACTTGTTGGCCCTTTTGCCTTCACTCTGCGGTCCAGCTCACCCCAAACCATCTCGATTGGGTTCAGATCTGGTGACTGTGGAGGCCAGGTCATCTGGCGTAGCACCCCATCACTCTCCATCTTGGTCAAATAGCTCTTACACAGCCTGGAGGTGTGTTTGGGGTCATTGTCCTGTTGAAAAATAAATGATGGTCCAACTAAACGCAAACAGGATGGAATAGCATGCTGCTGCAAGATGCTGTGGTAGCCATGCTGGTTCAGTATGCCTTCAATTTAGAATAAATCCCCAACAGTGTCACCAGCAAAGCACCCCCACACCATCACACCTCCTCCTCCATGCTTCACGGAGGGAACCAGGCATGTAGAGTCCATCCGTTCACCTTTTCTGCGTCGCACAAAGACACAGTGGTTGGAACCAAAGATCTCAAATTTGGACTCCTCAGACCAAAGCACAGATTTCCACTGGTCTAATGTCCATTCCTAGTGTTCTTTAGCCCAAACAAGTCTCTTCTGCTTGTTGCATGTCCTTAGCAGTGGTTTCCTAGCAGCTATTTTACCATGAAGGCCTGCTGCACAAAATCTCCTCTTAACAGTTGTTGAAGAGACGTGTCTGCTGCTAGAATTCTGTGTGGCATTGACCTGGTCTCTAATCTGAGCTGCTGTTAACCTGCGATTTCTGAGGCTGGTGACTCGGATAAACTTATCCTCAGAAGCAGAGGTGACTCTTGGTCTTCCTTTCCTGGGGTGGTCCTCATGTGAGCCAGTTTCTTTGTAGCGCTTGATGGTTTTTGCAACTGCACTTGGGGACACATTCAAAATTTGCCCAATTTTTCGGACTGATTGACCTTCATTTCTTACAGTAATGATGGCCACTTGTTTTTCTTTACTTAGAATTTGTATTATGGCAAGAAAAAAGCAGCTAACAGTCTATTCAGTAGGACTATCAGCTGTGTATCCACCAGACTTCTGCACAATACAACTGATGGTCCCAACCCCATTTATAAGGCAAGAAATCCCACTTATTAAACCTGACAGGGCACACCTGTGAAGTGAAAACCATTTCCGGTGACTACCTCTTGAAGCTCATCAAGAGAATGCCAAGAGTGTGCAAAGCAAAAGGTGGCTACTTTGAAGAACCTAGACATATTTTCAGTTGTTTCACACTTTTTTGTTAAGTATATAATTCCACATGTGTTAATTCATAGTTTTGATGCCTTCAGTGTGAATGTACAATTTTCATAGTCATGAAAATACAGAAAGATCTTTAAATGAGAAGGGGTGTCCAAACTTTTGGATATAGATATATCTATATCTATATCTATATATATATATACACATACATACATACATATACACACACACACACACACACACATAAATAATTTTAAATGCAAAAGATGAAATTATTGTATGTAAAATTAGTAGCCGCCTTATATGACATAGATAGGCTTCTCATACATAAATCCTATACTTTGTGTTGGGTGCTATCTGAACTATTGCATGTGAATAAGCGGTACTGAGCATTATATACATGTTCCTTTGGACGGTCTGTACATACACAAGCGGGGTATACAATTTGTGGTTATTTTTGTGATCCGCGTACAGATATTTCCTGTCAGATAGAAGGCGGTCAGTGTTGCCGCTCATGTGCCGGGATTCCCAGCCTTCTCAAACCCAGGGGCTCAAACACCCAGCGAGTGACAGTTAAGCTAAGATGCAGTGAAGGGATCCATTAATCTCGCTCTGGTTTAAATACTGTATATTAATTTGTGTCATTTTTACTAAGTCGTAGGGAGACGGTTATAGATTCGCTCTTGTGCTGCTCCCCCCACACACACCTCCCGCATCCAGACCACGGGGATATTCAAATGGAAGCAGCAGGAGGGCTCAGGACTCAACACAAAGCTCCCATGAATTAGCAAAATCCACTCCCGGGGTGTTGGCATGGCAACCATGAGCAAAGGGGGGACGCAGTGATTAAGAAATTAACATTTCCTTTACAAGGAACAAAAAGAAGCAGCAGATAAAAGGCCTAGAGGGAGAAGAGCCGCTGATACTGAACAACAGGAGGGGGTTGTGGGGGACAGAGAACGACAAAGGAGGGAACAAGCGAAGAAGAGGAGAGAACGCAAGACAACAGACGAAAGACCACTGAAAAGAAAGGCCGTGCCAGACAATATAGATAGAAACACCCAGCGCAGAAGATATAGGAGATTTATGATAACAGGGGCATTATCGCTTTGAAAAAAATGGCGTATGCAATCTCTGAATACCATTTAGCTTAGCTGCGTTACTTTTCATAACCAGCCCTATTTATTCATTATGAACACCAAGTCATAATTTGAACAATGTATTTATTAAAAAAAAAAAAAAACACATTGAGCACATCCATACAATGTGTAGCCTCTATCTGAAGTTCAGTCCCATCCTATGATGGTCCTGCATGCAGCGCTGGTCTTCCCATTGAAAATATACCATGATGTAAATCCAGGCTGGTTGCCATGTTTTGTTGGTATTCTGCAGTTCTAAATAAAGCTTATTTAAACACAGCGGGTATACATGGTCCCACATAAATTCAGTCCAGTGTGCCCGCAGGTCCATGTACACCAATGTGCTGCAGACATGGCCACCATACTCACCACAAACCTTATCCAAGGACCATTCAGGAACAGGAAAGATTCACCAAGTCGCTGATGAACTCCATCTCCCATACTGCCCATTACCATCAGCTAGATGGATGAAGCGTGGGCACAGGTGTTGGTTACTGTACTATGCAATCCAGCATTAAACCAGTTTGGCAAACAGTATAGATACAATGTCATTATAGCAGACCTCTTGAAACGAATGGATGCCATCAGTCTGTCCAATGTTGCCAGACTGCCCTAGTGATGATTATTCATGTGGGCCTATTATTATCTCCACAATCACCTAATATGGTTACATTGTATGTTTACACAGGGTTGTTTTTCCCCCAAGGTAATTGGTAAGTAACACTACCCCTACATAAGCTGAAGCAGTGTAGGATAAGGCAGTGTAAACCACCATAAAACATGCCTATCATGACGCCACCCGCTGACCCAAAATTCTCGCTTTTAATATGCAAATTAGGTCTGCAAGTGCACTTGTCACCTATAGCTCCTCCCCGTCGGCTCAGCTTCCAATCCCTCTTGATTGACAGCAGATCCATAGTCTGTGCTGCACGATGTCACTTCTACTCTGCACTGTTGATCCAGAAGCAAAAGGTGGCGCTGGTGGGGAAAAGCCATAGACACCAAGCTCACCGGTACACCCGCCAGTGCACTTGTAAAACTAAATTTGCAGATCAATAAAAGCCGAATTTTGCTACAACGGGACAGCGGATGGCGCCGTAACAGCTACTTTTCATAGTGTTTTAAACTGCCCTGTGCTGCATGACCTCGGTTTACGCAGGGGCTGTATTACTGATAAATTCCCCATTGGAGGGAACCTCGAACTGATTCTGTGCCAAAAAGCACAAGAAAACCCACTTCAAAATACTCAGATGTCAATGGGATAATACACCTATAAAAGCACACACTTTTTTTTTTTTTTTTTTTTTTACAACATGAAAAAAAAAATCAACAAAGTAAATTTTAGGGAATTTCTGCTAGAAAAAAAAAAAAGTTATAAATTTGACTACTGAATAAATTGGAAAAAAATAAATGAATTAAAATAAATAAAAATCAATAAATGCCCCATGCACAAAGTGAAAAAAGGGTGTTTTTAGTTTTTTTTACAAGTTTTTTTTCTTCGTTTATGGGGCATTTATTTATTGATTTTTTTTCCCAGTTTCTTTTCCATGACCTTTTCTGGCTGAAAATGCAAAGCCCAAAAAAAAAAAAAAGGTTTTATTTTGGTTTTTACAATTTGTGTTTTTTTCCCCCCTTGGGCTTTGCATTTTCAGCCAGAAAAGGTCATGGAAAAAAAAACCCTGAATATACCCTAAACCATCATCTCTCGAGTCGTTGAGCATTCCATTGTAATAAAGGGGGAAAAAAAAACACAACACTAGAAAATAGTAATTTCTCTGATCCCCCGATACTTTTGGGACATGGTAGCATCTATACAATCCCTGAAAGACTAACAACCAGTAATAACAGTGAAAAGTGATGATCAATACGGTGCTGGTGGGGAATGGGAGGGATCCATTACATTGCAGATGTCCGAATACTTATGGAGTGTGGCAGCACTAGCCATTCCTTGCATGGTTAATTATACAGGTATCTACCACTGCTCTATAAAAAGCATGTCTGCTGCTAACAAGCTCTCAAACTATCCCTGGCTAGATTACGTACACATGTAGGGTATGCACAAGCATTACGTATTGCAAAAGAGAAACAAAACCGCACAAAAAGCACAGCGTGCTACAGGCTTAGCAGGGCATTCATTCCTGAAGGCTTCTCGGTTCTGAGATGGTTACAGTTTAACCCTCAAGGTACTTTATTAGGAAGAGTTTGCATTCTCAGGCCTCTTCTGTGCAGGGTACACTCACGGTGCTGATACAGATTCTGCAGCAATCTGGAGCGGTGGAGTCAGGAGCTGGTTCTAGCATTATAGGAGAAGAACAGTTCTTTTATGCTCTGGAACATTTAATTTCACAGGTTTGCTCTTGTGGGAGATGATATAAGCCAAGGGAGAAAAATGTCAGTGTAAAACTGCTTCTAAACACTTTGCTCAGCTTTAATATAATTATTAATATATTTTTGTACTAAGCTCCTTTCATCGAACCGGGCAATAGTTCTTACCCCCTAAAGTGGTTCTACAACACATTAGGTCATGAGCGCTCAAAAAAGGCTTTATTTTTTTCCCCAGCAGTGTAACAGATCTAAAAATGAGTTTAATGCCTCCTTCACAAGACCGTGTTTAAAAGCGTACCTGAAAAAAATGGTACCAATGTCATAAGTGTTTTTCCGGTATGGATAAAGAAAGAATTAAATTCTAAAGCTGGAGTGGTGCTTTGAATGTAAGGTCCCTGCACCACTTAGTCTCATACTTACCTGCCGCTGTCGCTCCCATCGGTCTCCGGCAGTCTGTGACCTACTGGATAGCTCCAGTGTTTCATGGAGTGAGCCGGAGGTCACAACTCAATACAAGTCTATGAGAGCCTTGTTCAAGTTCTCAGACTTGCATTGACAGTTTGTGACGTAACTTCTGACTTCTAGCCAGTCAGAAGTTGTGGTCACAAGATGGCGCTGTGAGGCTGGAGCGGTGCAGAAAAAAAAAAGGTGAAGACGCCAGAGGGCGAGTAATAAGGCTGGGGGCAGGGATGCCATCCATGCGCTGTACATGTTTTTCACGGACCCATAGAGTTGTATTAGACCTGGTCATTTGTGCTGCCGAAAAAATGAAAAAAAATGGACACGTCTGTGTATTCTGCACAGACGCAAGGTCCATGAAAAATATGCACATCTGAACAGCACCATAGCTTGCAATGGGCATGTGTGGTATCCATGAAAAAAAAAAATGATACCACACGTGCTGGAAACAGACATGTGAATTAGGTCTTAGGGCTACAGGGTCTGGTGTTTCCATCTTCAACTCAAACCCATTTTTCCCCCCTTGAATGACAGATTATGGCTCTTGCATCAACCTCAAGTCTTCTCCAAATTGAAATAAAGACAGCTGACATCAAGTGAACACTGAAGCCACATCAACGAATACCAGAGGCAACGGCAGAGAGGAGGTGCTGGAGAGGCAGTGGGCAAGTACAACTTTCTTGGTTATTCTCTATGCAAAGGAAACCAATGGTTTATAGAAAAAAAAAAAAAAAAAAAAAAAAAAGGACTTAAAAAGGTGTGGTGATCGGCCACTGACCTGGGAGCTAATGTAAAGAACCGAGCTGTAGACATTGGTCGAAAGTCAGCCAAACCCAACTATATCTGCAGGATTGGCTGACAGTTTAATGTTTATAGGGACTTCCTGATGCTCCCCCGACAGATGTTGGGGAAGAGAAGGATCCGGTCTGTTGTGCATTTAGTGGCCGATCCTTTTCTTCTTCAAGAGACAAGCTGCTGTCACGAGTCTGGTAATGAATGAAGTAAAAACTGGAACGACAATAAGCGCAATAGGGTCTTATCCAGTATCCAACAGAAAAAGAAAAAACAGGATTTGCTCACCTGATGGAGTTGTGACAGTCACAACTCCTGTACTAGCTTGTAGGAATAGGCTACTGCAGATCCACTAATGTGATCAGATACAAACTTGGAGAAAAAGTGCATATAAATCTGCACTGCCAGAGGTCCAATATACGATGAGAGACCAAAATGGTATGGAGGCAGTTTTTATGTCAACGCATTTCGAGGTGTTCCACATCTCTCCTGATGAAGAGGTATGTTTGTTGTGATGAAGAGGTATGGACACCTCAAAACGCATTGACAAAAACTGCATCCATACCATTTTGGTCTCTTATTGAATATCCACTTTTCCTCCAAGTTTGCATCTCATACGAGTCTGGCAATGGTTCTCTCAGAGAACACAGGAGTGCTCTGCCAAGCCGAAGGTTCTTGTGTATAGGAAGTGAAGGGAGAAAAAAACAATAGTTTGGGTGACAGCTATCTATTGTGTATGGGGGCAATAAAGGGGTGGTCCGAGGTAATTTTCATTCTATATCTTTATCTATTTAATGCCATAATCTAAACTATTTTCTAATATACTTGAGTTAAAAATTCCCTATCCTTCCTTAACTACACTAACTGCTACCCGCCCTGCCTTCTTTTTTGAGGACTCTTCTTTTGAGAATCCCAGTACATGCTCAGCCTCTGCCCCCTCCCTGAAATCAGTGAATCTCATGTCAGGGGCTCGGCTAGTCCCTGCATGCTGTGCACAAAGACAGTACACTCGCTCGCAGGCTCAGATCAACAGTAACAAGCAGGCAACAGAGCGCACTGTTAGAATACCCAGTGTGAGGAGACCAGTGACGTCACTGGCGGGGGGCGGCGCTTGTCTCTGAAAACAGAGTATTGACAGTACGCTCTATTGCGGGCTCGTAACTGCTGATCTGAGCTGCCAACAGAGCGCGCACGGTCATTGTGCACATCACACAGTGACAGCAGAGACTTGCCCAGCCCTTGAAACGAAGGGTTCAAGCTTCGTTCGAATATGAACTGGGATTCTCAAACTAAATGTCAAAGAGGAAGTGAAATAATAAAAATAAAAAAAAGTAGTTAGATAGTGTAGTTAGGGAACGGTAGGGAATTTGTAATTCAAGAATATTAGAAAAAAGTTTTGATTATGTCATTAAATAGACAGGGATTCAGAATGAAAATTACTTAAGTCTTCGGACCACCTCTTTAGTGGGTAGCCATTCACACTAGATGAAGGTCAGCCAAACCGGGTTTACAATCTAGTCTGTGAGGGGTTGTCACGTCTCTCCCCATTAAGCCAACTAGGATATAAAGGCCAATACAGCACGTTTATAACATTAAAGAGTGACACAGTTTAAATGTAGTTACACAAGTGGAAAAATTAGTCTGACTGGTAAGATTATTTCAGCCATTGGGCGGTGACCATGGAAGTGGATGATGAAGCCACTCATGAAAAGAGATTTAGATGTGGTGTATCATGAGGTCTTTATAAATGACAATAAGTCGTTCATTATCAAGCCATCTAAGATCAGCAGTATATGAACAATTTTAGCCATTTATTTACAGTTTCTCAACAATCAGAATTTTATGGCAACATATTAAAAATAATAAAAAAATACAAAATAGTGTTACAACAAAAAAAATTATAACAAACAAAATCCATATTGGAGAACCAACCCAAAGATGGTAAAAACCTGTGCATAAAAGTCAGAAGAAGTTCACTAAAGTTCTAACTGGTGACAATATGGATCACAATAGGAGCAGACTCAATTCAGATGATGAGCCACATGCTATCCCTGGCAAATACAAAATGTGATGCTTTCCAAATCTAGAAAAAGCCTTTAAAACCATAGTTCTTCACCTTGTGAGCAATTCTTTGCTGTGCATCTTGGGCAGAGGTATTAAAACTGAACATGACCTGGAACACACCCAGAATACATTCTCACCTCCCATCCCCCCACACAACGCGCGCTCCTCACAGATTCCTGCCGCCCTCTCAACTGCTTCACAGCCCATTACCAAATTGCATATAGTTATATATTCCACTAATTAGGCTCCTAAAATATCATTAACATGTCTCTTGATCATTAGCATAATGTATGAGGCGTCCTTGGTTAGACAGGCCTTGAGTTTGTTAAGTGGGTAATGAAAATTCAGACAGAGGGATTGCAAAAATCCCAACATGCATCAGAACCCCGAGACCTATGACAGAGGAAATGAATGGTATGGAGACATATCACATTAAAGTGTAAATTATGACAACTGCGAGAAGCGAAAATGGTTTGGATAATGCCACCTTGTTTGCAGAAGCATGCAAATGCACAGGCAAAGCGAACAGCAAAAATATACATATGTAGATATACAGTGTGTGTGTACGCGATATATGGTTAGTGATAAATATCTGACTATCATAGACTCTTTCAGCCTCAAAACCCTGTTCAATAAAATCCAAAACAGGAACCTATTCCTACCTCCTATAGATTATCTTAACACTATTTCCCCTCTTCCAGCGCACAACACAAGGGCACGTGCCACAGCTTGCTCAGCGCAGCTTACATTCTAATGAGGTCAGAGGCGCAAACAAAGCCTGGACAATATGAACAGGGATCAGTCCTTACAGGCACATGTGCACAATGCCTAAGGGGGTTGTCCACTACTAGGACAACCCCTTCTTGAGCTAAATGTTTGGCCCCAATAAAAATAAAAGAAACCTATACTCCCCTCCTGTGCTGACGCCAATCCAGCGGTGCCGGCACTCGCGATCCCCGGGCTTTGATGCAGTGGAATGGCGCACGAGCCTGGCGCCCAATCAGCGCTGGCGTCATTGTCCCCGCCTCCTGTCTAAATGAACATGAAGAGGAAGTCAGGGATCAGCTGCAGCCCGGACTTCTTCCTCTTCATGTTCAGTATGTACGAAAGTGGAGAGAGTGACGCCAGCGCTGACGTGGTGCCCGGCGCCCAGTGTCATTCCACATCATCAAAGCCCCGGGACCGCGAGTGCTGACACTGATGGAATGGTGCCAGCAGCAGAGGCGAGTATAGGTTTTTTTTTATTTTATTGGGGCCACACATTTAGCTCAAAAAGGGGTTGTCCTAGTAGTGGACAACCCCTTTAAGTGATCATTGAAAAAACTGGTCACTGTGTAAATCAAAATCTGCTGTATGAAATAAGCTACAAAAAATAGTACTACTAAAAGGGGTTGTCTAGTCATCTATCTTCAGGAGCACACTCATCTCCTGCCGCTCGACTTCCTGCTTCCTGGCATGTGGTGCGCTCCTGAAGATTGACAGTTCAGACCAGCGGCATCGCTGAGGCACTGCCCCGAACTGTGCACTCCCCCATGCTGCAAGCAGAAGCAGCTTTGCCCCTGCAACATCAGAGGAGCGCAAGATCACTAAAGTCCAGCGATCTGGCAAGCTTCAGAACAGTCTTTCAAGCTCTATAGGTTGCAAGCGCACACTCCTTGCCCAAGAAACCTGACACATCTGATAAGCAAAAACAAAAATAGCTGGTAACCTAGGTAATGTGCAGTAAACAATAGGCTTAAAAGTCCCTCCGTTCTTGACAGACAGGTAAATTGAAAAGTTGTTTTTACAAGCACTTTGCAGATTTACCCATTGAAAGAAAATCTGTCAGCAGGTTTTTGCCATGTAATCTGAAGACAGCATGAGGTAGGGGTTAAAACACAGATTTCAGCATGCCTCTCTTATCAAGCTCGTTTTGTTTGCTTACAATGATTGTTTTAGCACCAGCAGCTTATCATTGCTAGGACACAGCAGTGCAGCATGCTAGTCTGACACGCCCCCTCCTGTGATAGCATACAAAATCCATAGACAGTGAGGTGCTTGAGAGCATGGTGTGGGCGGGGGCAGCTTCCTCAGCTCCGCTTCATGCTAAATATAAAAGCTCTGATTGTGTCAGAACGGTTGCACCCAATAATCTAAGTGATACATCGTTGGATTCAGCTGCTCTTTGCTTACATCAGCCTGCTCTCAGATGGGGTAGCAAAAACCTGCTGACAGATTCCCTTTAAGAGGAGGAGACAACCCCTTTTACTGAAGATCTACACAAAACACTTTTCTTCCCCTTTCCAAAATTTTTATTTATGCCCCTTCAGGTCCGGACAAAAATTTTCGAGACTTGAGAAATCTTGCAGAACGTCTTATAGAATGGTATACATTAGGTATTATGGTGACTTTATTATATTTTGATCTCATTATGCCAATTGAGATTATGCAAAACCACCCAAACCTCTGGTCCCCGACTCTTTACTATTAGACCAGACTGCACTGGTCTAGAAACCTATTGTAACTCGTAATCCTGGAAAACTTTAGTTCCTGGTGAGATTTTAATCCTGGTCCTTGTTTGCATGCTCATTGTAGGACTTTGCTAATCTGTCCCCTTTGTATGTGGCATCAGTAAATGCGTTCCTCACATTGCCAATGGAGCTGGAGATCATGGAAAAGATGGAGACAACAAGCGGAAAACATATTTCAGGTTAGTATCATGTGACCCAGGATGAGAATAGGCGATCCCCTTAAAAATACAAGTACAATGAGAAGTTGCTTAACCCCTTCATCTCCAGGCAATTTTCCATTTTGTGTTTTTCCCTTTTATTCTTCCAAAATACATAAACTTTAAAAGAAAAATATGTATTTCTTTTGACAACCATATAAAGGCTTTTCAATTTTAGTAGTTCTATACGGTAATATATATTTTTCAGAGAGCCGTAACTTTATTTTTTGCTGGCTGGAGCAGTCAGTACTCATTGTTTGATAACATTTTCAGCTACATTTAGTCTTGCGTTTCAAGAGATGGGAAAAAAAAAAAAAACTTATAGACTAGTAACTAGTGGAGTTTGCAATGAAGTAGAAACTCCTCCTTTTTCAGAAGAAGCATCCTAAGGTGTCGTCAGTGGATAATTGGCTAGATACATATATCCACAAGGCTCACAATGAATAGGCAATAAGAACTGGCACAGAGCCACAGTCAATAAAGTCACAGTGTACCTGGCCACGCCAGAGCAGGTACGGGCAGCTGAATATTCCACAAGGCAAAACATCTATAAACTGGCAACACTGGTTATAAGTCACAGCTCCACAGACCTCAAATGGATAAGGCTTCATCGACACATCCGTGTGACACGTCCTCGTCCTATAATCTACCCAGTGTGTGTTTAATTTGGCCATACGCATTGAATAACTGATGGCCAATTGCTCATTTCTCTCGACTTTGCCATAAACATCCCTTCTTTTAATGGGGCTACAGGAATAAGATACTGCGATGCAGCGAATAAGAATACAGAATTATGGATGTTGAAATTCAATATGGCCAATCTTTCTGTCCTCCCCTTACAACAACTGCAGTCAGGGGAAAGTTAGCTGGTCCCCAATATTAAATTATCGCACCAAAATAAATGGGACAAGATGGGTTTTGTCTAAAATGGAGAGGTAACACATTTTCATAAGGTTTGTTTTTTTTTTTTTTTAGAAAAAAAATTGACATTGAAAAAGCAGCCATCATATGCAATATGGATTTTTTTTGTAATCTGGCTTTAGGAAAATGTGTGTTAGCGGTGCAAGACATTTTATTGCATCAACGCAAAAAAACATACTACTCTGAGTGACTATAAACATCGACCCTACTAATATATAAAAAAGGACAAATGATAAATTTATGATTGGTGGGGGTCTAGACCACCACTGATGCGAAGAATAGGCTTTGAATTGCCCTGCTGGAGTAGAGTGGTTACCAAGCATGCATGTCAGTGCTCCATTCATTGTCTAGGGAGCTGCCATAGAAAGAAGGGTGTTTTCCCCTGCAGTACCCATTCCATCTAGGCTTTTCACAACCCCGTCCTCAGAATCAGTGGGTTTCCCACAGGTCAGACCCCACTGAGCAGAATGCTAACACTTATTTCAGCGATAGGTGATCACATTCAATGTTGGGAATAACCCTAGTGGATTACATGGAGCATGCAGTTACTCTAAAGAAATCTGATCACCCATTCGGATTTAGACCTTTTCTATGTGTTCACACAGGCACCTTCTGGAGCTCCCTGTCCAAAAATATAGTCGTTTGGAAAACAATAAAATGTAACTTCTAGCTTGTGTTTGTGATCTAGAACGCACTAGCATCATTGCAGTACTTCAGACTCGGCACAAGTCCGGAATTAATGCCCATGTGTATAAAGAAAGCCCCAGTCAACAGCATAAGACTCTGTAGTTAGCTAGGTATTTACACGCGCTCGTACACCAATACACACGCACCCATCTGTTTCTTCCAAAAATGCTTTCAGAAACTTGAAAGCAGATGGTTTATAATTCCAGGACAGACTCTTCTGCCTTCTGAATTCCTGGAATGTTTAACAATAAGAAGTGAGCGGGAATAAAGAAAACGTTAAACAATCGAAGGGAACAAAAGATTTATCCTTCTGCTAATGACCAGAAAAACATTTTCTAGGCGCTCAGTGTGATCGTTCCATCAGTTCTGCAGAATCCGGTCCGGTAAACCCATAATTTCCAACTACTGAGAGAGTCCGGAGAGGTCTAGCTGGCAGGTCATGCTGGTCCCCACCTACAAGACCCTTATGATTTACATTTTCTGCCTGACTTGCAAGTTATCAAAACTATAACAAAAGGTAATATTTTAAAAACACAAAAAAACAAAACAAAACACAAGCTAATAAGGAAAACATGCAAGTCAACACTCGGCACATTTTGGAGATATACGAGCTGCATCCAGATTGAGGCTATGTGCCCACGATGCAGAAATGAAGCAGAAAATTTCTGCATCTCCCTGGCAGAAAAAAATGCATGCAGATTGTGCATGCGTTTTTCCTGCAGAATACATGCGGATCCACATGCGGATTCACATGCGTTTCTGCATGCAGATTGACAAGCGCTTTCCAGGCGATAGCATCACTTGGAAAGTGCTTGACAACTAGGTCACACTGTATAAATCCATGCAAACAGCATGGATTTATACAGTGTGAACCGTAAAAATTAAAACAAATAAAGCTATACTCACCCCTGAGGCCCCGGTGTGTGCAGCAGCGCTCGTTCCTGTCTGGTTCCTGGCTGCCAGCATCTCGCGAGACAGAGCGGTGAAGGGCCTGCGGTCACATGACTGACGTCACCGCAGGTCCTCAAGCGATGCCGGCATTCAGAGACAAGCCGCCGGACAGGTGAATATAAACTTTATTTGTTATTTTATTCTTTTTTTACAGGTACAATGGTACCCAGGTCTGGAGGAGAGTCTCCTCTCCTCCAGAACTGGGTACCATCCGCACATAGAGACGCATAGAAGCCGCTTGTACAAATGTACAGTCGCGGTTTCTATGCGTCTCAATGCAAGTCAATGGCGGGAGTTCCGCTGCGCTACCGCAAAATTAAATGACATGCTGCGGAAAAATCCGCAGCATGTGCATAGAACATGCGGAATCCCCTTGGGGACCATGGGGTGCGGATTACCTAGCGTTTAACAAGCGTTTCCGCTGCGCAAATTCCGCAGCATAAACGCTTGAAAAACGCTACGTGGGCACACAGCCTTACGTGTACAGAGAATCCAAACAGATGACAATACAAGTGAGAAAAAAAAAGGACAGTATCATCTAGATAGATTGTAATGTTAGGCAGGCTACAATAAAATATTACGGGCCTATATAAAGAGCGGTTCCGTGCAGTCAGTCCATAAACAAGGAGAGATCAGATATATACAACCAGTTTAACACTTCTATTATGACCAACGGCTCTATAGAAAATATCAGCGATCACCAGGTGAAGCACCCAACAATTTTTCCATTTTATCTGATTATTACATGTGAGATTTTACATTTGATCCTGGTTTATAGAGTAGCGTGAATTAGGTCTACAAAATGAGACCGCTGCAGCCAATCATTGGCCTAAGGAAATTTGAGCGTTAACCTCAGCATTATGACTTGAAAGCTACCAATTAGCTGCATACGTCATGTGCTGTATACAAGAATCTCTGCTTTGGTCCTGCAAACAAAGAATGTCAGAGGGCCAGCACTGGAGTGACCGGGTCTACGACAGATAAGAATTGCTAATTTTTTTATTCTAAAGCAGATTCGTCATCAGATACCACATTCCAAACCGCAAACATTAAATAGGTTTCTGACTTACTTTATAAAACCAATGTCAGAATGGCTTTATAAACCCTTTTTGAAAGTTTACACTCAATCTCTGCCCACCTATCTGATTGACAACTTCTCAGTGTACTTCCTCTTTGCTGCTGCTATCAGTTATGCTAGGTGGGTGGATATTCAATATTCTTATCCTCAAACGATTTCATTCTACCGCTCATCTTAATCTCTGGATTACATAGCCATTTTTAGATGGATTTTCTATTTAAGTCCACCAGCCTCATCAGGTCTAAGAGTTCTATTTAATAATGTATGCAGATTACATAGTGAAATTTGGCAATAAATCTACCATCCTTGGTTCCATTTTTTTTTCTATGAAAAATGGACATAACTGCAAGAAAAAGAAGATGACCCATCCAGAGAAGACAGACATTCTTATACTTTAAGTTTTGAAAAAAGTATATTAAAATCCTAAATTAACTTTCCATTTTATGAATTTTTTAAACAGTTAGGCTGTGTCCACGATGCAGAAATGAAGCGGAAAATTTCCGCATATCCTTGCCAGTAAAAAAGCGTGTGGATTTTTACACGCGTTTTTGAAATGCGGATTTGTCATGCGTTTTTCTAATGCATTGAATAGGCAATTCCGCATGCGTAAACGCACAAATAATGGACATGCTGCAGATTTTTCCGCACATAAAATCAAAGAAAATTCCGCAGCATGGGCACAGAACATGCGGCTTGTCATTGGGGACCATGGGGCACGTATTGCCAAGCGTTTTTCAAGCGTTTCCGCAGCAAAAACGCTAGAAAAACGCATCGTGGGCACATAGCCTTAGACCTGAATCTTAAAGTGGTTGTCCAAGTAAATTAAAAAGTTGCAATACTTTTGAAACATGCAAATAGGATATACTTGCCCTTCTACTCCCCTCCATCCCCGATTCTCCCCGTTGCTGGGGTATACTCCATGTGACTACTGCAGCAATTAAAATGGCCTCAGCACTAAATGCAAATAAACTGTTGGTTTATAATAAAACAATGTAAGTGTTTTAATCAAATACATGAATGGGCAAAACCAGTCCCCCGATGAGACAGGCTACAGAACACTGAGTAAATCTGGCAAGAGGTCTCGGAGGTAAGTACTTAGTGCTACAAGCTTAGTGCATTGGACCACGCCATTTAGTGAGTTGAAGTTTTTGAATGTTAAAAATGGGAGATCTGTTCCCCTTTGTGCTCCTTTCTTTACTGGCTGGCACTGCTGGAATACTGATCTGATGCCTGAGGGATCCGAGCCTCTCCATGGCCACTCTCCACATGTATTAATAACAATATTATGGTGTTAATAAAACACTCAGCCCTCACAATGAGTGTTGCAGAGAGCCTATTAG
This sequence comes from Phyllobates terribilis, assembly GCF_046119375.1. Classification (NCBI taxonomy): domain Eukaryota; kingdom Metazoa; phylum Chordata; class Amphibia; order Anura; family Dendrobatidae; genus Phyllobates; species Phyllobates terribilis. The sequence continues at coordinate 84,254,908 of NW_027362768.1, read as the reverse complement.
CATAACAATGCAGCATCCGGAGCTGCCTCTCTCACAAGCCCCATTATCCTGGCACATTCTATACATCAGGCTATGCTCTTGATCTGCAAAATTACATCGTGTGTGAGCGCAGGCAATGACTCCCACTGAGTCCTAACCACAGACTTGGAACTAAATGAGGGGCTTGGGCCTCAGAATTGTGAAGCATGGATTCAGAACCAAAAAAAAGGGGCTTCGTTAATTTTTAACATTTGTTTTTTTAAGATCTCCTCTAGAATAAAGGTTTCTTTCCAAGATATTTATGACTAGTGCAAAAAGTAACCAAACCTGTTAACACTGTATGGGGGGGAAAAAAAAAAAGACGGGAGGCTCAATTCACAAGAGATGAAAAAGAGTGGAGACAAGTTTGCAGACCGACATGGGAAGAGAGGATGAATAACAGCTCAGTTCCAGCTGGGGTCAGATGGATGATGGAAGGCTTCAAATTCCTGACAAACAAATGATGGTTCAGTCAACCAAAAGACCAACAATTCAATTCTCCTAAAGGACAGAAGGGCAAGTCTTGATGTCAAGAAACCAAAAATAAAACCTTCACATAAAAAAGGGTATTTAAAAGTTCAGGCACAAAAAGGAAACAAGATTCTTGAATTGATAACATTTAATACAACATTGGGTATAATTGGATCAGACAATAAGGCTTTTCAGAACACATCTTAAAAAGGGAACCTGTCAGGTCCCCAAGTAGCCACCATTAAACCTGGCAGCCTCATGCTTGCTCTTAAGTGTCCTTGATGTCACAAACTAATCTTCAGATGTGCGGCAAAACTACTTCTACAATGTGGATCAACATATACTAATTAGCTGGGACCAGTTTGGCACTCTGAAGCCTGGGAAAGTATGCTCAAGAAGGCATAATGACATCACTTAAAAGATTATATTGTCAACGGGTAGGACATTAAATCACTGGGAGATACCCAAGAAATACAATTAAAGCTTCCGAAGCCGGTCTAGGTTGGGTGAAACGATGCCCTCCCGAAATAGTCCAAGCCATTTAGCACACGGGGATCAACATTATACAAGTAGTTTTTCCAAACGCCAATTTAAAACCAGGATATAGGGCTGTATGGCTTACTGGTGGCTGTTGGGAGGCTTGAGGGAGCTAACACATTCCCTTCAGATATTACTGGTGATCAGTGGGAGCTCTGGTCCCAAGACCACCACTGATCGCTCAAATCCTAGGGCTAAAGCACACCATTTAGATGCAAGCCGTACAGACCTGGACATGCTACTGAGCCTGCACACTGCTCCGCTCACCCTCCAGCATAACTGAAGGGTCTCTCTGGTCTCAGAGGCTGCACCGACCACCAGTACCGAACAGGGGCTATGACATCTAACCACAGCTGAGAGAATTTGAATCTAGCAGCCTGCCATGCATGAGCCCTGCCGCTTTATTAATTTTTTTATGGCAGTGACAATGGTAGCCAAGCATAGCGAGCATGGGGACAGTGAAGAACGGGGGACGTAGGTAATTTTAATTTAACACTGGAATATCCCTTTAATATCTTGGTTTACAAGACAACCACTTATAGCAGCCATGTACATAGGGTTCGTCAGCTTTTCACATACAAAAATCATATAAAAGGCCATGTTCACACATTCAAGTTAATGTCAAAAATCCTGAAAAACCCTTTAGTCATCCTGCAGCAAGGGTAGTATTTTACGTGCTGCAGAATGATGCACATTCACCGTGACTAAGGGTGATAAGTGCACCAGAAACGCGTAGGTGTTGCATGCTGATTTTTGGTACATTTTTTCCGATGCCATCATGATTTCTTAAAGGCATTTGTTTAAAGTTTGGAATTTCATAGAAATCATAGAATTTTAGAGTTGGAAGGGACCTCCAGGATCATCTTGTCCAACCCCCTGCTCAATGCAGGATCCACTAAACCATCTCAGACAGATGTCCGTCCAGACTCTGTTTGAAGACTTCCATTGAAGGAGACCTCACTACCTCTCATGGAAGCCTGTTCCACTTGTTAATCACCCTCAATGTTAAAGTTTTTTCTAATATCTAATCTGTATCTTCTCCCATTCAGTTACATCCCATTGCTTCTAGTCTTTATTTGTGCAAATGGGAATAAGGATGATCCCTCTACACTGACAGCCCTTGTGATATTTGAAGACAGCTATTAAGTCTTCTCTCAGTCTTCTCTTTTGCAAGCTAAACATTCCCAGATCCTTTAACTGTTCTTCGTAAGACATGGTTTGCAGACCGGTCACTATTCTGGTCGCTCTTCTCTGACCTTGCTCCAGTTTTTCAATATCTTTTTTAAAATGTGACCCCCGGAACTGGACACAGTATTCCAGATGAGGTCTGATCAAGGAGGAGTAGAGGGGGGATAACTACTTCACGTAATCTAGACTCTATGCTTCTGTTAATGCAACCCAGAACTGTTTTTGCCTTTTTTTGCTGCTGCGGCATCACACTGTTGACTCATGTGCAGTCTGTGATCCATTAGTATACCCAAGTCTTTTCACATGTGCTGTTGCTTAGCCCTATTCCTCCCATTCTAGATATGCATTTTTCTTGCCCAGATGTAGGACTTTGCATTTCTCCCTGTTAAAAAACATTCTGTTAGTTGCTGCCCACAGTTCCAGTTTGTTTAGATCTACTCAGTTTGAGCTGGATCCATCTTCATCCGTTTGATGTCCATTGTATTTTATGCCCCATTTACGCACAGTGCAAAATCTGCGCAGAAAAAAATAACATGCTGGGGATTTTAAAACTACGGAAACCCAGAGAGTGACAATGGGACTAACACACAATCACATCTGCTGGCACATCTGTGGCATGAATCCGTTTCAGCCTCAGATTTTTCCTTTAAAAAAAAAAAAAAAGGAACATTTATTAGCATAGCCTTAAATCTGCATGTGTATGCAAACCTAGAACTTTTTGTTGCTTCCCCTTACTGCTACACTACAGGGCATCGATGAGCAGAAAAAAAAAAAAAAAAAACACATGGAAAAGCTAAACTCAATCATGAAAGGCAATATATACAGGTCATATGTGGTCTTTTCTGAAATAAATAGAAATATATTAGATTTCATACCAACAACCTAGTAATTGGTGAGAGAAGCAAATTCAGGTAACTCTGCTCATTCCGACAAACGCTATTTGCAGAATGTGCTCACACGGTCTCTCCAAACATTGGAAGGCATCCACTGCATATATAATCGAGGGGCTACCGTCGCCAGCAATGCACAGACTGTTTGCTCATCCATTGTATAAACTACTGTTCAGATTAAAACTCTGCCGTTGTTTTGCACATTTTGCTCTGACCCACTTTTCTACTGCAGTCAGTGTGTGAATAGCGGATATAAGCCCATTGTCCGTAAGCGTGGTTTTATTGCCTGCCTACAAGAACTCAAAGTATTTTCGGAAGCGAGGGGCAGAAAGAGTTAAAGGGATGACTCCGTGGGGGAGTTTGAAGGAAAGTTAGAGAGGTTTGGGTTCTGCATCCCTTCTGTTGCTGCCTTGGAATTTGTCTGCTCTATAAATTGAAATTTGGTCATAAAATCTTGACAGAGAAGTTCAGCAAAGGGTTAGGCTGACTTAATGCAGCTATATCGCAGAGCCACGTTGCATGACTACCATTAGGATGCAGGAAAGTTCAGTTGCATGGTTTATGTCAAAAAGTAGAGAGAAGGGCTGGGCAAATCTTAGGAGCCAGACAGGCAAAAAATGTAACAGATTATGGAAGTCTTATTGTTGGGGCAGGGTATTCTTAGACGAGTAATTGTGTAAGTGATTGAAGATAGGATTGTAATAAACAATGGAGATCTGATGTCAGAAAAGCATGTTAAAGTTGATCATGAAAAACTGCCCAATCGCACAGTAACTTGGGGTGCTTTCACACAGCATTTTCACCCACGTTCATTGGTCCCGTTGGGGCTAATGTCTTAACCCCCTTGCAAAACAGGGTTCAGGGGTATGCACCAACGGGGCCATACACTATAATTGGTGCCGAAAGTCAACGTGTGTTCCATCGTGCATCATTTTTGGACAGACGTCTATCGGGCGCAGTCTACTACGTCTGGGCGTTCACCTCCAGTAGGCGTACAAGCCTGAAAATGATGCACGATAATTTCTTCCGCTCACAATCTATTTCAGGCATGACGAGTGAGCCATTTTTTGGACAAATCGTACGGTCACTTTACCCACTCACATTACATAGTTATCATTACGGTGAGAGTCAGTCAGTTACTAAACGGGCCATTATTTACTAGGAAAAGTAAATAGTCCCCATACACAATAGATGAATGTTGGCCAAACCCACAGATTTTTGGTTGTACCTGCAGAACATCTGATGTGTATTGTGGCCTCCCAACTGTTGGGGAGGAGAAAAATTAGGCAGTCAGAATTTCAACAACCAATCCTATTGTTTCAGGGAATGTAAGAGAGGAGTCCAGCAATCACTTTCTCTGGGGCTAAATCAAGTGATCAAGTGCACCGGGGAATCAAGACGGACAGCCGTCTGCTAAACGAACGTTCACTCCAAGCAAAACAGATACACATGGGAGAAACTTGTGCAAGACCTCCGGACTGGGTTGTCAACCATCCGGAGATTCCTGGACAGTCGGTAAAAATAGGGTACATTTTTACCCTGTCCGTAAAGTAAGAAATTTAAACGGTATCCATGATTTTTTTTTGAAGCTGAAGGAGCTTTTAAATGTTACTTTGACTGTAATCATCATCATTTGACAGTTTACAGTGAAAGCAGCTGTCTTCTCAGAATTATGGACTGTAGACATGAATCCAGGGCTGTGGAGTCGGTAACACTGATTCTTGGGGCCCACTATTCAGCTACGTGTAAAACTAACCTGACCCTAGTAAACAAATTTACTTTTGCTTCTATGTAATATTAATTTGGCTAGCTTGTTTAATTAATGATTAATTACCAGTATATATATTGTGAACCAAGTATAACAGCACTACTCATCAAACAAAATTAATGAAGAAGATGTACACATTATTATGAATGAGGCAACTACGCGGTGCCAGATCGATCATACAATGAATTTCAACATATCCGAATATCTCACAGTAAGGTCCACCGGGTCTCCATCACAGCTTCAGCCACTCTCCCTGACAAGAATATTCCTAATGGAGCCTCTAACCCCTAAGTGACCATAGCCAAAGCTCCACTTTAGAGTTAAAGGGGTTTTCCCACAAACAAAGTTAATTTTAGCAAATAGATCTTGGAATAAAAATCAGTTCCACAATTGAATGCATTTAAATAAAATGTTCCTGTGCTGAGATAATCTTATAAATGTGCCCCTGCTGTGTACTATGTAATGGCTGTATCTGACCATGCAGGAACATGGTCTGATCATACCACAGCTCCTGGGCAGGGGAGGAAGCAAAAGAGTATACAGACAGGACAGTATGGGATCGCAGCTGATTCTTTCTGTGAGGCAAAGCATTTCCTCGCCTGTTTTTAAACAATCAGCTGTGATCCCCTGCTGTAATGTCTGTATACTCTTCCTCCCCTGCTCAGGAGCTGTGGTATGATCAGACCATGTTCCTGTACGGTCAGACACAGCCATTACACAGTACACAGCAGGGGCACATTTATAAGATTATCTCAGCACAGGAACATTTTTTTAAACACATCCAATTATGGAAATTATTATTCCAAGATCTATTGATTATAACATGTACTTTGTTTGTTGGAGAAACCCTTTAATTTTCTAAATATATTATCTGAAAAATACTCAACTAGAAATAACATTTTATAATTCTCAATCAATAATTCACTTAATGGTGAGATCACAATCACAGATGAAAGGAATTTTATATTGGCCAAATGCTTGATCTATCAGCACAGAAGAAGTTGTTTTGTTTTTTTAAGTTGGTAGTCTAGTGCCCTGTTCACACATTCATAATTTGATGAGGATTGTGGTGCCAAAATATTTCCATAATACACATCCTAATTGTTTTTTGTAATCCCATTGCATGTCCTAAAAAGAAAAACAAAGAAAACATTTTTTCCATACATTCACAAAGAAAAAAGACACGAATTGGTACAATACTACTTATTCATGAATTCCAAGTGGATAAGCGGGTGGATTGGCACCATTTACTAAAGCACATCTGACACGTCTGAACATAAATCATATGGATTTGCGTCCTAAGCAATTCTCAAATTTATTCTGGAAAGTGGCTCAATGGTTGTGTTTTTGTGTGTATACTAGTCATTCATTTTGGGCCATCAGACACAGTACAGAAGCGGCACAGTCCGAGCTTTGCTGCATGGTCAGGGGTTTTACTAAGTGAAGGGTGAATGTTCTCAGCAATGGCTCCTTCTCCTCCTCCTTTGGATGAAGTTCTGTCTGCCCTTGAGTTATGATGACAGAAGGTGAAAAAGTCAGGGAAAAGCCTAAACCACCACAAGTGAACTTTGGATGAACTTCAGGAGAGGGGGGAGAGTCTGGGAGCTTGGAAATAACAGCTTTTAAATCTCTCCCAATCCAGATATGTAAAATTAGATGGTGGGGGGGGATGAATCGAAGTTTAGCCACTTGTCAAAGGCAGAAAAGTAGAGGTAAATGAGAATATTACTAAAAGATGGTCAGGATAACCGTGACACACATACAATTTTATTTTTTATTGCCTTTTACGTACTCATGCAATCTATTAATGTGCTATTATATAATGGTAGTCTGATTTTATGTGTTGTTCTAAAGCTGAAGTTCATGCTCTTGTCAGTCATGTAGATCGGAGAATATACACAAGTGATTGAGAGTCAGGAACGGCCAGGACTTGGTCCGTGGGGAGGAAGCGTTAGGAGCCAGTTGGACTGGACTCCGCTAGTAATCATCTTTGCTTGCGATGGCCATTGCACGTATCATCTGCAGTGCTAACCATGAGCACATCAATATTTTTTTTAATGTGTCATCTAATTTTCTGACTCAAAGAATTTAGCATCATACACACATCAGTGTTAGTATGTCACAAAAGGTAGGTGCATGGGGCCTTACGGTATTCTTCCAAAACAGCCGTTTGCAGAGAAGTCTGGCTTTGGCTGCTATTCCTGGTCTTGTTACAAGAACTCTTAAAATGGTGAGACATTGACAATTGGGCCAGGTTCACATGAAGTATTTTGGTCAGTATCTGTAAGGCTATGTGCCCACGATGCAGAAATGCTCTGGATTTTTCATGAGCGTTTCTGCATCTCCCTGGCAGAAAAAACGCATGCGGATTGTACATGTGGATTGTACATGCAAATTTCCTGCCAGGGACAAGCAGAAGTGAAGCGTTCTTCACATGCATTTCCGCATGCGGGTTGTCAAGCGCTTTCCAAGGGATTTTAGCATCACTTGGAAAGTGCTTGACAACTTGGTCACATTATATAAATCCATGCAACCAGCATGGATTTATATAATGTGACCGAAAGAATGTTAAAAAATAAATATATACTTACCTTCTGTGCTTGTCTCTGCTCGCCGGCAGCTCGTGGTAGACTAAAAGACCTGCCGACGTCAGCGGTCGCGTGACCCGTCACATGACTAAATGACGTCAGCGCAGGTCCTTTAGTCTACAGCGAGCTGCCGGCAAGCCAGGACAAAAGACACCGGGGGCCATCAGAAGGCAAGTATAATATTTATTTTTTACTTTATGCTTTTTTTTACAGGTATTATGGTACCAGAGTCTGGAGAGAGTCTCCTTTCCTCCAGACCCGGGTACCATCCGCACATTGAAACGCATGTTATCCGCATGTACAGATGCAGTGATGCGGATTCCATGCGTTCCAATGCAAGTCAATGGCGGTGAAAACGCCGTGATAGTGCTGTGGATTTTTCCGCAATGATAATCTGCAGCGGAAATTTCCGCAGCATGTGCACAGCACATGCAGATTATCATTGGGGAACATGGCAGACCTTCTACCATGCGTTTAAGCGTTTCTGCAATGGAATTGCCGCTGCGGAAACGCTTAAAAAATGCATCGTGGGCACACAGCCTAAGTCAAACTCAGGAGTGGGTGATAAATCCAGAAGTGGTGACGTGTTTCTATTATACTTTTCCTCTGATTGTTCCACTCCTGATTTTGGCTTACAAATACAGATGTAAAATACTGACCAAATACTGATGTGGGGCACTTCCAAAAAAGCTTTTCTCCCTCTGGGAGGAGCTCATTTGTATCTTTATTTCCCATGGGACACTGCCAATTAAACTCCCAAATGATCTCCCTAAGCACACTCCTAACACAGGGACAAACATCTTACTAAAATATATTCAATTGTTTCATGGTGCTTTCTATTATAAAAACTATTCTGCCATAAAATTACCAATGACATACTGCAGTGAGTGGCAGCATAGACATCTGCAGACAATGTCGAACTGGGTTCACAAAGTCCCACCAGTAACACCGATTCATGGGGCCCACTATTCAGCTACGTGCAAAACTAACCTGACCCTAGTAAACAAATTTACTTTTGCTTCTATGTAATATTAATTTGGCTAGCTTGTTTAATTAATGATTAGATTACCAGTATATATTTTCCTGCATATTGTGAACCAAGTATAACAGCACTACTCATCAGCACTCCTTCACAGGGGCGGCCTACCGAAGGATTCTCCTGTTCTCCTGTGGGCCAGTCCGAGCCTGTCCGCAGAGGAGGTGCAGCTATACGGCCTCCTACACCAATGTCTGTAGAGAATGATCACTTTGTCCAAGTACAACCCAACTGTAAGGGATCAACAGCAGTTACCTTGTTGCTTTAGAGATTATGGTATCGGTTATTCACTAATAACTAACACTGTTTTATTCTCAATCAAACCCATGACCAGAGACGTTCCCTGGACCAGTTGAAACCAAATAAAAAAAAAAAAAAAAAACTCAACAACGACATATTTCTACCTTGAAAGAGGATTCCCTATAATGGTGTAAAGTCCCCCGTGCACATTAGATAACTGAAGGATGAAATATCGTTCAGCCAACAAGTATCTCTCTCAACTGAAGTAATCTGCCGCCTCCTGCACCGGCTATTGAAGAGGACGCCGCGAGTTGTGGGAGCAGGGAAGTAAGCATGTTGCTTTTTGGGTTTAATTTGTGTTGGAATGAAACAGGGAACATTATCATAGCAAGGGGTCCAGGATGGGGGCCATTATCATAGCAAGGGGTCCAGGATGGGGGTCATTACTGTAAAGGGCTCAGGATGGGGGACATTATACCAGGACGGACTCTAGTTGTGCCACTGGTCAGTAGGCCCCCTACACGATATAATGTTGGCCAGTCCCGCTGATATCGGCTAGTTCGGACGACTTTAGTCTTATGTGTATTGGGTTCTTAAAAGGGTTGTCCAGTACTTTTAAAAATATGCCAATGTGTTTTAATGATAAATAGAAGCTTCTTTCTAATTACCTCCTGGTGCTGTTTCTGCCTGTGAGCGGCACTATCGGTGGCCGCTCACAGGTATCACGTGACCCCCCCCCCCCCGATGATGTCGTGTCAAGTGAGGCGTGACTAAGCGCTGGGGTCCCCGCGGTGGCTGCTGGGTTACCCCACCGCATCACACCCAGAATCCACCACGCGCTCTCTCAATGAATGGGGACCGGGAGATCGCGCGGTGGATGCCGGGTGTGATGCGGTGGGGTAACCCCTCCCACAACCCAGTAGCCACCGGTGGAACGTGGGAGAACTGCTCACAGGCAGAAACAGCACCAGGAGGTAATTAGAAAGAAGCTTCTATTTATCATTAAAACACATTGGCATATTTCTTAAATGACTGGACAACCCCTTTAAGTGTTAAATTAATGGATAACTGCTTATACAACTGCAATAAGAGTCCACTAATATCTAAACATGGACTAGAAAGGTACAATTAGCCTAAATAATACAGGCCAACAAGGAACCACATGTATATTTATCTATGCTACAATGTGATACAACTGTATCTCTACCTCACTGATTACCATGCAAGTGTATACTTTATAATACACCATGCAGAATGGGAAATCACAAGCCGGGTACATCTACACACCAGCGTCAGTGCGTTCGATATGGATACAAGGCCCTCACATATGCTGTGGATCAGATATTACACATTCTGCAGTCATGCAGTTTTTTTCTTCAATGTAATGCATGTGTGATTTAGTACTCTTCAGCAAATTTACCATATTACCATGTTGCGTAGCTCAGATTTACATTTATATTAAAGCACGCATTTCAGCATATTACACTCGCACTAGTCATTAGCGCTTAATGTTCTGACAAAAAAGGGTTAACCACGCTGGAGGCAAATCAAGAGCCTGGAATGCAGAGGAACAGGTAACATTTCCTGCAAGCCGCCTGTCACACACTAATTCATGCCTGACGTGAATGGTCTGATGGCCATACTATTAGTAATCACTGGGGGAGAGGATGGATGGGGAGAAGCAGAGGGATAGGCATTATAGGAGAAGTCTAATGTGGGAGGAAAACCGACATCAGGCGCTAGGAAAAGAAAAATAAGTATAGAGGAGTAGAGAAGAATGGATAAACAATGGGGTGAGACTGGTAAAGTAATAAAGGCTGTTAAAAGAAATAGCAGGGATCTGTATGTGACTGCAACTAGAAGCTTAGAGCGGATCATTCAGAATTCATATGCCCAATCCCGTAATCTTCTGCCCTCTTAGGTTCCTTGAGAGATTTTATATATTATATTATATACATACACACACACACATACATACATATGTATACACACACACACTCAGACTTTGTATGTATGGATAGATCTGCTCTTATAGGCAACGCTTCTAGAGAACGACAGAGCATAACACACTATTACTGGTGCCAAATATCCATAAACCTCCATATACATCTGTATGAAATAGGGCGCACAATACGGAGCTCATGCGCTGTATAGCAGCACTAGTAACTAAAAACACACAATTTTAATTTTGAATGCATGGAAATAAATGGGATGCAAATATTGCAGAGGCCAAGCAATCAGAGAGATTATTGAAGCATTTTTATTGTGGTAAGCAGTAGAGGTCTCTGCTCATGGACCACTACGGATGGATCTTCTGATGCTTCTCAGAGGAGGGAAATATACTCTCTTTAATCCACGTGTCAGGCTAGATTTACACTGTTTTTGGCCCCATTTAGCAAGTTCTGATAGCAGCCCCTGACGTATGCATTAGGCAGCATGTACGATGGCGCTCTCATGTGGGCATCCGACACCAGTAGACCAATATGGGATTTGTTGGTGATCAACTCCATGATGCGGTCATTAAATAAATGCCATTATAGGCCATAGCAGGGGTCTCCAACCTGTAGGTCGAGAGCTACGTGTGGCTAGCGGGCCCATGATTTGTTGCTCGCAGCTGTTTGCGAGCTTGGTACATTGGCATCAAAGATGGTGCTCTGCACAGAAGAGCAGATCTAAGATAGGAAACCCTGGAGCTTTGAGCACTGCCTTGGTATGATCTCAGTGGAAAAGCTTTGGCTGTCATTATATTGGTAATAGTGGGTTCTGGGTGTCACTACTGTGAGTGGGGCGGGAGCTGGATGTGGCTCGCGACCCTCTCTCATAACTGAATGTGGCTCTCAAGGTCCGATATCTTTGGACCAGAGGTCCCCAGCCTAATAGTGTAACACCTTTTCCACCCATAGGATATAATGGCATCCCTTTAATGGAAATATCATAAAGTCATTGGAAACCTCAATGTTATACGTTTAACAGACATCATACAGTGACATCTCTAATATATAGACTTCATTAGTATGCTGGCAAAAAAACACCATTTCATCCCAGTAAGTCCAATAATAATAAAACTCTTTATTTTTTAAATCCTGAATACCACCAGCCAGATAAAGGCCATAAAGATGATCTTTTGGCCATCGTCAAACAAGAGCACCAAGAATACACTTCTGTACGCCAGAAATTACAGAGCCTTACTCTATTTAGCTTAAAAAGGCCCATCTTGGCTACTCTCTTGTAACTTAGGCAAAAATAGATGAATGTACAGTCATTGACACAAAAAAAAAAAAAAAAAAGTTAAGGAAGTCCGATAAATGTTCAGACCAATAATGCAAAGTATCCATCGGTCAGACCAGAAGTAGACAACTTATTGGCATTAGATTACCATGACCTGCTGACTCTAACTGGGTTATCATAACAAGAACCAGGAAATGTGTACTTAAAGGATGTGACAAGGATTAACTAGAAGAGGGGGAAAGATTTGACACTTGGGACACAATGTGACCTCCCAGCTGGAGGTTAAACAGAGCAAGAACATACAACTAAGTCACCAGAACACATGCCCTACAGACAGATAGTTTGTCATAACTAACCGTTATAAATATGTTAAATGTTGGCATTCATTCTGCGCCCAAGTAGAATATCACATCTCTAAATGGGGAGATAAAAAGACAGGCAGCGGCCTACTATTAGAGCTGGGAGGGGGGGGGGGTCTACAAATTATTTAATGGAAGGCAAGAATATATATAAAAAAAATAAAATAAAAATCAGCTTAAATATTAGCACAAAGCGTAACAAAAGTATTCTACAAAACGGCATACAGGCAGTGGCACAGCAAGGATTTAGTACCAGATGATATGTATAGACAACTACATACTGCAACAATGATAATTAATAGAGATGTCAACTGAAGCCGCGAGAATACAAGGATAATCGGATAATCCAGGAGAAAAAGGGAGAGTACAACTATACGCAGGAATGCGCTAAATAAGGCAAGTTAGAACAGGAGTCAAAAAGAGGAATTCCAGAATCCCCCAACCCTAACCGAGACTCAGCTGCCTCAATATCACATCAGGAAAGCTTGCTATGGGAAGGGCTTTCTACATCGATCCCAAAACACAGGGATCCAATCCCTTAACTATATTGCTCATAATTCAGCAATATACACAAGCCCTAAAAGGATACATCATTCATGGACGAATGTGTTGGCACCCTTGAAATTGTTCCAGAAAATGAGGTATTTCTCTCAGAAAATTATTGCAATTACATATGTTCTGTTATACACGTTTGTTTCCTTTGTTTGTATTAGAGAAAAAAAAACAAAAAAAAAAACAAACAAGAATGGTCTGGACAAAACTGGCACCTTTCCAACATCAAGATCTCTGGAGATGGACTTGTAACCTTGAGATTGTTTTTTTTTTTTTTATATATATTTTTTTTTCAACATTTTTGGTTCTCAAGTCCTCAGACAGTTAGTTCTCTTCTCCTCCTTCTGTTTGCCATGCTTAGTGAGCCACACACAGACACACAATGCAAATACGGAGTCAACTTCTCCCCTTTTTATCTGGTTTCAGGTGTGATTTTCATATTTCCCACACCTGTTACTTGTCACAGGTGAGTTTGAACGAACATCATATGCTTGAAACAGTGGTTTACCCACAATTTTGGAAAGGTGCAAACAATTTTGTCCGGCCCATTTTTGGGGTTGTGTGTGAAATTATGCCTAATTTGCCTTCCCCCCTCTTTTTGTGTGTTGTTCCAATACACACAACGGAAATAAATGTGTATAATAAAACATGTGTAATTGCAATAATTTTCTGGGAGAAATACTTGATTTTCTGGAACAATTAAAAGGGTGCCAACATTTCCGGCCATGACTGTAGATCTGGGCTTATGAGAGCCCATATCTACAAAAATGGAGTTGTGGCCGTTCATGGAAATAGTAGAAAACCCTTCCCATTAAACTTGGACTTGATCCTACATACAGTTTTATACAGTGTTCTCATGGAGCCATCTCTGGCATGAATGCAGCTTCAGCGTGGCTGTTATCTGATAATATTTTTACCACAATTGGATATAATCCTGATGGAATTGAGCTTGGATACAAAAGACAAAGTGACAAGTAGCGGTGCTGTAAAGCGTTGTGAAGGGCGGTGCAGCAGATTGGTCTTTTCGACAAGGCAGGAGGTAGACTTTAGATGACTTTATTCAACAATGTAAAATCTAATATCTCATGCTGGGAAAATGCGGGTATTAATGTTGTCATTTTTGCGTTGTAGGCTTCTGGACAAAATAAAAAGGTTAATATTATTCCAGTTCCCCGTGGAAATCCATGCTCTCTCCCATATCCAGATGTCTTTGGTCAAATATCTCAAAAACATCCAAGAGACCTGATCCGTGCATTCTCCGCTATATGCAGAGAACAGCAGCCACCCCTTACCTGTCTTTTCTTTGATTTCACAAAGCACGTTGAAGAGGGCGGGTTTCATTCTGTGGCAGTTCAGAGCATGTTTCCTGCAAAGAGTACAAAGAAGAGGTGATCAGATTTGGGGGCCAAACATGAAGATCAAACAATCCAAAACTACAAATTCCACATTTTTACTGTTAAGTAAATGTTGCAGATTTTACATGTAGATTTGTGCATGGACAAGCCACGGCTGAACACAGTAGCAGGAGTAAAAATGATATTTGAACAAAAGGTACACATGGCAGATTGATAAAAAAAATGCATTATTTAGTCAATTTCTACAAGAAAAAACACAGAGGGCACCACCAAGTAATATACCGTATATAAGGAATCAACCCAAAGCATGTCAGACTAAGTGAAAATTCAAGGGAGAAAAGAGACATACCAAAAGGGGATTCACCTTAAATTAACAAATATTTATTGGTTATATAAGCAGAAAAGACAGATAACATTAAAAACAAAAAATGGGAATAACTGAAACATAATTCCCACTGAGGAAGCCACGTCGGTGGCGATACGCGTGCGGCTTTTTTCCCCACCTCCACTACTGGTTTGAATTTTATATGGATAACCTTGAATGTTGATCAGTATCTAGTACTGCATGTGACCATTACTCCCCTATATTGTGCTGGTAGTATATATTTAAGGTCACCTTTAGGCTGTGTCTTTACACATTACGGTTTTACTTTTAGTTGCAAATTTGTGCTAAATGGTTTATTACGAAGATCTAAGGGACATTTTATTTGGCATCTTTTTTAACATTTAAATATTTCTATATTAGGCACCATATATTTGTATAGGGGTTTAAATTGATATTTGTGGTATATTATCCATAGGAGGTATTGGAGGTTTTTGAGTTTAACTTTATCATGAGCAGGTCAGGAATTATGTTTCGGCGATTCCCATTTTTAGGTTTTTAATGTTAAAGGTGATTTGTCTTTTTTGCTTACATAACCAATAAATATTTGTTAACTTAAGGTGAATCCCCTTTTTCTCCCTTCAATTTTGATTTAGTCAATTTCTGTTGCAAATTGTTACTGTGCATTTCACCCTACAATGTAGCGAGATGAAACCAATGGCGAATCAGCGGTAAATTTTCCATCCCATGCGAATCATTCTCTGATGCAATATAGTAAAATTCGTGGACCACATTTATAGTGTCAAAACCGCTAGAAAACGTATGATTTAAGTCTATATTTGTGTTGCTTGATGTAAAAATAATCTTTACCATCCCAAAAAAGAAACCAAAAATGAACCCCATTATAGTGAACATGGCCAGAACGAGAAAGAGTGAGAACGAGAGTGTTGAAAGATGGAGGGTGTCAGGTTTTTTTTTTTTTTTTGCGCAGGAGTTCCGTTACTCCTTAAAGGAAAAGAAAACGGAACGCCAGAGGAAATTGAGAACCTAGCCTTAAATGGGCATTCCCATCTTCGTGAATGTCAGATGGTGCTTGCAAATACAATCGTCAGCAATACTGGAGATATTATTACTTCTTTACAGCTTGTTACCTAGATTACCAACCACCACTGCTAAAACAGTAGAGCATGCTCAGTGCTTACAAAATCTTTTCTCTTTAGCTTGTAAGCACTGTTTTGGATTGCTGGAGCGCAGTTACCTCCTAAACAGTGCCGTGCTTACATGCTAGACAGCAGCAGTGGTCGGTCTCCAAGACAATGAGCTATAAACAAAGTACAGTATCTCAAGACTGGCTGTCAATTTTAATAAGTAGTAAGTTGTAAAAATGCATCTTTTTTTTTTACAAGCACTATCTGACAACTTCCATCTATCAAGATGGGGAGAACCCTTTAACTTTGTTTGAAAGTTTTAATTAAAAGGATGAGAGTGGAGAAAATAAACAAAGAAATAAATGCGTAATTACGCAAAAATACAGAAGGCACAAAGTGGGAACATAAACAACTATGATCAATTCAGGTCTACCATTTCTCGCCAACTCAGCTCTGCTACATCTAAGTGGACACTTGTAATGTAGTTGTTGTTAGAGTTGCAGTAATAGCATAGTGTTAAGTTCTAAAAAAATAAAATATTTACCTGGTACATTAATACCTACATTAGTAATCTGTCATTGTATGTAGTCATAGTAAAATGGCTTGTACGTGAAAATATTTCATTTGAGGCCAGACTCACACTAAGAAACCAGTCTGATCACACCCAAAAGGATTAGTTTTATACTAACCAGTTACAGTTAGGCATTACATAATATGCTGTATATCATTCTCCACCGCCATCATGAGAAAAGCAGGTAACCACAAGAGATCTGACAATATAATATTCCACAGCCGCCATTTCTAGAATCCTAACTACCTGCAGAGAAAGACAGGCCATCTTCTAGGAGTTAACTTTGGTAAGATCCATTCAGTGGAGTACAAATCAACTTCCATTACTAAGATTTCAGTACAGAAAGTGCATTGTGAAGTGAACCTGAACAGAACAAATAAGAACCTCCATAGATATTCATGAACACAATGGAGGTCGTTTTCTTACAGTTTAAGGCAGCGCTATTCACTTACAGCTACACAGATCTTTTTTTTTTTTTTTTTTTAATTGTACTTTAGTTAAAGGGAATCAGTCAGCAGCACAGCTGAAGTTTTCCATTTTTTTTTCTATGAAAGTCGGAACTCCAATTCCAGCGATGTGTCACTTGCTGGTCTGCATGCTGTAATTTTTATATGCAAATAGTCTCTTCAGAAGGAATAGGCTTTTATTTCTGGTGCCACTTATTGGACGTAGCAATCCTAAAAGGAAATATCGACTCTTTAACGAGCCTTGGCCTCGTCATTTTTATACAAAAACTATTTTCTCTGCTGCAGATGTAGCAGAGCTCAGAATGCTGAGCCCTGTATAACCCCGCCCACACCCCCTGATTGGCAGGTTTCTATCAATATACAGTGTTCACAGAAAGCTGCCAATCAAAGGTGGGGGCAGGTTTGGACCAGGAGCTACGAGACACCTAGTCCTATAGTGAATCATCTGTTGATAAAACACTGATTGTATTAAAACAGAAACACACAGCCTAGTAAGCTATGAATCAGGGTTTCTGCCCCTACATCATGCTGCTCTCAGATTATAAAGAAAAATACTCCTGACAGATTCCCTTTAACACGTTAGTAAATTCTGCTCAGATTTGGGTTTATAAAAGAAATCGCACCATTGTGTCAGTTCAATCATACAGCGAATATCGCCCATGTCCGAAAGATCCTGTTTACTAATAATGGGGTTCACCATTTTGACTGGAAGAACAGCAAAGCAAGGGGGATATTAAACAGAAGTAGCCAAACTCATACAGCCTTGGGTCCCTTTCACACATCCATATAATTCCGGATAAAATGTTACCGGTGTCAAGTGTGCCATCCGTTTTTTCCGATATGGCTTAAGAAAAATCAATTCCACAGCTTCTCCTATACTTTGCAATGTTAAACACGTACAGCACAGACTGTACACTGATGCCACCCGCCTGCTGTATGTGTTTCACACTGTCCCATAGACTTGTATTGGTTCTAGTCATCCGTGCTGCTGGTAAAAAAACGGACATGTCTCGGTGGTTTATAGCATAGGCTATAATGGATATGTGTGGTATCCTGAAAGAAAAGGATGCCACACATACCCGAAACATGGACACGTGAAGGAGGCCTTCGGCTACATTCACACATCTATTTGTACATCCCTGTGTGTGCACGCAAACTGGCCAAGCCGAGAAAAAGCTCTGATTATTCCGATCTGACTGGTCAGAGTGGCAACAGTTCTTTTCAGAGGTGGAGAGAGGATACAAAAAAAAAAAAAAAAAAAAGTTTCTCCGTCCTCTCCGAAAAACGTACAGGCTTGCATTGCTGATTTTAATCAGACGCGGTCTCCTATATAATTGGTCGTGTGCACAAGCCCTAAAACAAACCACTTTTCTCTCATGCATTTTTTTTTAATCAGTTTTTAAAAACTTAAGATAAATATAGTCTGAACTTTCATTTATCCATTAACTCTTATAAAAGGGGTATTCCCATCTCCAAGATCCTATCCCAATATGTAGAAGGAATAATATAATCAATTTAATAATAAAACAGCAAATACCTCCAATTAGAAATATAGTATAGTTCTTCTGATTCGCTATGTACCTTACCTCGTGTGCAGGGCATTGCAGTATCTTAAGTATCCATGGTTACAACTACTAACAGCTAACTAACTGCCATATAGTGACTGTACTTTAGCTGTTAGTGGTTGTAACCATGGATACTTAAGCTACTGAAATGTCCTGCACAAAAAATAAACATAGCAAATCAGGAGAACTATACTACATTTCTAATTGGATGTATTTGATAATATTATAATTACACCTACTACATATTGGAATAGGATCTTGGAGATGGGAATACTCCCTTAACAATGGATCCGTGAAAAACAGATGAAATACGGAGCTTTCATCTGTGCTTAGTTGATCACCATAGAATTTACTGGCCGGGTACAATGCGCAAAACGGATGACAATAGAACATGTGAGTCTCACAGATCGGACACACTGATCCATTTTTAAAACGGATGTATGTATGGATCAAATAAACTATGTATAAAAGCGGTGTGAAATCTCTGCTATGAAGCCTGCAGAATTGTGAATGCAGCTCTAGACTTTAATACAGGCTGTAACTCGAGATCATTACTGTAAAGTTATTTCTAAAGTTGGGCTACGTTCACATGGTATTCTATCCCTACGTCCAGCACAGCTCCCATGACATTCTGAATTTAGCTATTGGGGCCTGCCGGGTGGGTGTATATATCCCATGATTGGCTGCAGCAGTCAAATGTCCATCCGGCCCAAACAGGAAGTACAGAGACCGGTGGGGAACCTAGGCAGCGCTGGAACAGGAGTGAGAGAAATTGGGAATACAAGAGATTATTTTTTTGCATTTTATTTCAGAGGCTGGACGCCTCCTTTACACTGTATATAAAAGCATTTTCTAGGGAGCAGTCTGGACATGTGATGCTGTAAGTCTATACAGTACATCAAAGTAAGGCAGGGGTGTCAGTAATGTAGTATACTTAAACACCTCTGCAGGGAGTGAGCACAGCTTTACTGAACTTTATGCACTAATGCATTAAAGGGATTTTCCAATACCACAAAAGTGATTGGCTGCAGTGGTTATGTAAGCAGTTGTGTCACAGACAAAACAAAGAACAGAGCAAGAGCCAAGAGCCAGCGCTGGACTCGTGGAGGGCAAGTACTCTTGGCTTGTTGTTTTACAACTGTTTTGTAAAAGTAGAAAATCCCTTTAAGGCATTCCATACACGTAAGAAGAAAAAAAAAAAAAGTCAGCCAACGCTGCTCATTGCAGAGAGCGGATGACCATATAATGTGAATAGGGGCCTCCACGGTCTCTACTGAGGGTGTCAAGGGAGAAAAGGAAAGCGAAGCTCGAATTTAAATGCCCAATCCTTCTTCCAAAAGAAAAGAAAAAACGGAGTCAGGAAAGAGAACGGTCAGTTGTACGCACATTCGGGAAACAGCCATCAATGGTGTATGTGTGGCCATCTTTATAGTTGGAAAAGCAATAGGAAAAAAATAAATGTCAAATTCTAAACAAATTGACTACCTGGATGCGGAGAAGTGTCCAGCTCTTATGCACACACATTGTTGTACCATAGTTACTAATTGCAACTCTTACATTAAATCAGGAGCACACAGCTCCTCTGCCTCCCTGCCTGCCAGGGGGTGGTATACTCCTGATGATTGATGGTTCTGACCAGCGGCATGATCGCACTGCTGGTAAAAGCTGAATGCTCTCCCAAGCTGCAAGCGGAGGCAGCTTGGCATCAGCAGAGGAGCCGAATCTGCTTGGATGGCTGGATCTGGCCAGCGTCAGACCACCCCCTGCAAGCTCTAAACCAAAGCATAGTGCATGAAAGAAGCGTGCACTCCTTGCCTAGAAAATCTGCCTCCTCTCAGACTGCAGAAGTGGCCGGTAACCTAGGCAATGAGCGGTACACATTCAAATTAAAAATCACTCTTTTCTTGAAAACAGAGAATTCTTAATATGAGGCAAATTGCAAACTTTTTTGTTTTTACATGCACTTTAACCCATCAACCCATTTAAGGAACATTGGAAGCGCACAACATGTCACCGCTAAAAATGGTATCCTACTAGTATGAGGCCCTTAAAGATGGTTAAAATAAAAATGCAAGGATCACTATGGACAGCAGAAGAAAGTATAAAAGTCAGTGACCATAGTCCTTGTGAACTTTCCTATAGCTGAGCTGACATTACAGAGATCGTGGAGTCTCCTATATAAGCAGTTAACGTTGTTGTAACCTCCCTGACAGAGCTAGGAAGCCTCTCTTGCTCGCTGGAATATACAGCATTCCCCCCTCCTACTTTCTATTACTGACTATCGATTGCTAATGTAAAAGGAATGCATTAGCGGGAAGGCACACAATAGGCCAATAACAACACTGTGCAGATGTGAGGTACAGAAGGGTTATACAGAATTATCCAAAAGGAAATAAACTCTTGGATTAATCCATTGGTATGTAGCTCAGAACGTACAATAGAGCCTCCATCACCAACGATACGCAGAAGCTTTAAGGCAAGGACTGCTGTCTATAGAGTGTTCCCTGTAACTGTGTAAATCATATCCATCATTTAGCCAATTTCCAGGACTTAGACAATGAAATGAGTGGAGGTCGAGCATAAGCACCTCTGCTTCATACAAGATCGGGTTCTATAGAACCCGCTTCCTTGGCTGCAAAGTCCCCATTCTTGGGATCGCTAGGGGTTCCAGCAATAGGTCCTCCATCGATCAGCAAGTTATCCACTATCCTATGGATTGGGGACAACCTTTTGTTTTTTTCTAATGCAATAGCATTTTTAAAAAGTGCCACCATTTTAGCTTTGTATTGTGAGGAAAGCCATCCTAATAATGATCACATGGTCTGAGAGCAAATCATCATGGCCAGGCACCCGGGACATCACGAGTGGGCCCCCCCCCCGGCCAGGCACCCGGGACATCACGAGTGCCCCCCCCCCCCCCCCCCCGGCCAGGCACCCGGGACATCACGGGTGCCCCCCCCCCCCCCGGCCAGGCACCCGGGACATCACGAGTGGGCCCCCCCCCCCGGCCAGGCACCCGGGACATCACGAGTGGGCCCCCCCCCCCCGGCCAGGCACCCGGGACATCACGAGTGGGCCCCCCCCCCCCCCGGCCAGGCACCCGGGACATCACGAGTGGGCCCCCCCCCGGCCAGGCACCCGGGACATCACGAGTGGGCCCCCCCCCGGCCAGGCACACGGGACATCACCGTTGTACTCTCCTTAAGCATGGCAAATGCACTAATATATCCAGCAGGCGCAGGCAGATTGCATATGTCCCTTTCCTGAATAGCTATAGTAGTGTTACTTTTGCTAAACTGGAGCAGAGTTACATCCTGTAGTATAATTTAAAGCTGTATTCAGCTTCACAGCTGAAATCTCTCAATATTCCTTAATAAGTGTAGTCTGCACACAAGACACCATGCAGAAAAAGGATATAGGAAAAAAATACAATTCTTATATGACAACTAGCAGAACTCAGAATGCAGCTCTGGGTTAAGTAGCCAATCTGCAACAAGGGATCAGTAAAAAAAATAAGTGGCGCAATGGGTCATACACAGTTTAATTTAGTATTTTTTTTTCTTTTTTCTTTACATCCTTCAACCAGAAGATCATATCAAATGATGTAATCAGGTGTAAAAAAAAAAAAAAAAAAAAAAAAAAGTTATTTTACAATTTAGTGCGTTTATTGCTGTCACATGCGATCAGTTGAGGAATCTTATGAATCTGAACTCCACAAGGCCGACTTTAGTCTGTTCTACCACAAGCAACAGAAAACAAAGCGTTACTCAGGAGGCAGCTGAGCCCAGGATGACATGAACGCTGCTCCGTGGAGTCATTTTCTCTGTCTATCAGTGTCAGATTGAAGAGGCAGATTCCTATATTAGGTGCAAGCAGAAAATTATTTCTTGTGTGATAAGGAGTCTAAAACACTTCTCTAAAACACCACGGTATTAAAAGGCTACCTGACCGCGAATAGGGGGAGGAAAAAAATCTGTGCTACAGAATATTAACCATTTATTTACTGCTATATTATGCCTACAACATGGCCTCTGTCCAAAACGTCATTCACGACATTATGAAGTAATAACATTGTGTAAGGAGTATACTTATATCATCATTGACGCAAACACGGGCGCAGATATATCAAAACTGGCACATAGCAACCATTCACAGCGCAGCTTTTATTTGCCGGAGCGGTTCAAAAAAAAATTAAAGCTGCACTCTGATTGGTTACTAAGGGCAACAAAGATATTTATTAAAATTGAGGCCTAGTATACAACGGCTCGTAGTATAACGTGTAGGAACTGCCCTCAATGATCAGATATTATAATCTTTCATATTGTAACCATCATTAGAGAAATGAAACCTGGAATCTGAGTGGTATTTGTCAGCGTTAGTTTTAGTTCCCAAATGCAACCAAAAATCAACGGTGCGACTTGCCGAGTTTTACAGCTATGATTTTGCTGTAAAAAAAAAAATCGAAATCACATGGAACTTGCGCAAGTGTGTCACGTGTGACAGAAAATCCAAGACATTTGGAAATATTTGCGTCTGTTGTGTAGGATGCAATGTCGATTTCAGCACAGTGAAACATGTTGCCA
Organism: Phyllobates terribilis; assembly: GCF_046119375.1. NCBI lineage: Eukaryota > Metazoa > Chordata > Amphibia > Anura > Dendrobatidae > Phyllobates > Phyllobates terribilis. The sequence goes on along the minus strand of NW_027362768.1, from coordinate 84,232,022 downwards.
TGTGGTCCCAGCCTTAGGCCACGTTCACATGCTCAGTTTTTTATCTCAGTATTTGCAAGTCAAAACCAGGAGTGGAAGAATCAGAGGAAAAGTATAATAGAAACACGTCACCACTTCTGTATTTATCACCCACTCCTGGTTTTGGCTTACAAATACTGAGGTAAAAGACTGACCAAATACTCAACGTGTGAACGTGACCTCATGGTTACTGACTATGACAATTATAATAAAATGGGGAATACACAACGCTGATCAAACTCACAATAAGATTGGAAACTCATGGAAGATACATTGCGTTGTTCGATTAAGGAGGTCTCTGTCACCCAGAGTGAGAGCATAGCAAGATTTCATAGCCACCCATTGCCTTTTTCGGTCTCTGGAATAAAATATCAGGGGGAATCAGATGGCAAAAGTGACACCATATTTTTGAAGAGGATTTTTCCAATTATCCAGTGCCGACCCAGATTAAAAATCATTGCATGCATGTATATTTCTTTTTTCTATTGTATGACTATAAGGAAGGGGGGGATTTAAATTTGTGACATACATGTGAATAATTACCAAGCTAAAAGTTGTCCACTATTGGATATCCCCTCATCAATGGCTTCTGTGTGCTGCGTAAAAGTAAGAAAAAAAGTTTACACTTATGTTGCCTCTCGGAGTATTTACTGCATTATTTGATCCACTCTGGGCACCTCTTAGTCGGACGCTGCACCATTGGTTATTGTATGGATCATCCAAGGTGTACATACGTACCAGGATTATTAGCATAGACAGTAGTTCATTATCTGATATATGGCTTGGTAAAATGTGATGCTACTGCGTCTCCTCTTGGCGTGAGGCACCTCATTTTATCCAGCTGTATATTATAATAACGATTTTTTACATTTGATATTTCTTGTACAATTCTAGATCCTCAGAGGACTAATATTTTTTTCTGGAGTCATTATGCTACATTAATAGGAAGCTTTATTTTTGTCCCCAATTTTTAATTTTGCCCATGGTCTAACACCAAGTGATTGCTCCCCGACTCCGGAGTAGAGAACAGCTGCATGGTTTATAGTAAAACCAATGATAAGATACAGCAGGTATTTGTTAACGTGGCTATTAACTGGTGCGTTTTACAAATTCCAGTTTTCTTTTCTATTTAGATCTTCATGTATTAAGTTTTTTTTTTTTTTTCATCCCCCCAGAGGTAAAAAGCCCAGCTGCAATTTGAGAGAAAATGATAGTTTTCCTTCTTAAATGTGTGTGTGGAAGAATAGAATAAAATCACTCGGCACTTTTCTGTGGTGGCTTTGAAATGAAACTAGATTTTACATGGAAGCAAGATTTTTTTTCTCTTCCTAACAGGACTCATTTCCACAGAGCTTTAAAAATACTTACGATCAGCAGATTTCAAAGCACTTTACACATTCACACATAAAAAAAAATGTTTACATACTACTTTCCATGAATGACATACATGTTACAGTCTGGTAGGTAGAAGTGATAGACGGAGCTGAAGATACAAAATGATATTCATGATTATGCTATGTTACTGTCGCGTTTTACAGCAGACGCTCAGGCTGCAAGAGTAGAGGCCCATTTCTTAGCCTTACATGGCTTGCACCCAGATGGGGATGCATCTTGCTACTTCTTCGTGCATTCGACACGTCACAAATTATGGCAAGTTGTCTTGTAGCTGAGGAATCTCTGGAGATCATTGAATTACTTGTTGTTATCGCTCTACTTCTGCATAATGTACCATGTTCTTCTAGCCCTTATTTCAGGGATGAATTAACATATGCAACAAAAGGGGAATGCATAAAAGTTTGGAGGCTCCTTAGCAAAGAGTAAAGTGGTTGCACAGGACTTGGTGATCCTGACAGATGATACATGCTGCCTGAGCCACAGCAGTATGTATCAGGCGCTGACTGTATGATCTCAGCCAGGCATGTTTGACTCAAACGCGTCAGCGTTTCAGAGAAGAACATGCTTTAAAAGCAGCCTGCTCCCCACCTGCTGGCCTGGATTGACAGGTGTCTGCCTATACGTGCATGTACACAGAGACCACCACTCCGTGTTGAGAGCCATGCTGTTCCCACTCTGTACACTGTGTGCATCCAGCGGCTACCGCAGCTGAACGTATCTGTTCCATGGTGGGTGTGCCCCACCGATCCGATATGGACAACCTAACGTAAGATCAGGACCACACAAGTGTATAAATTGGAAGATTGCAATCAGATTTTTTATTGGATAGCACTAAATGGGACAGTGCTGATGACCTATTTTCTCAACTGACAATCGATCTATGGAAAAAAAAAAATTGCACAATGCTGCGATTTCACTTTGAAGCTAGAAGACATCTGAGTGAAGTCCGATTTCCGCCAACTCACAGAATGGAGAAATGTTGTTCTTCATCTGCTCCTCGCAGTGTGATACGGTTCGCTCAGCCGAGAGAGTTGGGTCAAATTATGTTTAAACTAAGCAAACTCAGATCAGAGTTTGATTGGAGGGTCATTAGCAGAATCGAGACACTACTCTAGAACGAGAGAATCTTTTCGTGTGACCCTGGCCTAAGGAAAAGTCATCAATATACAAACCCTTTAAAAAGTGATTGGCTGAGCAGGCAATTATGTTCATTCTTGGTATGGAGAGAAGGACCAGGACTACACAGGTTCTCACTGTCCATGAATATAAGGAACTCAATAAGGAATGCCTCTATCCTAAAGCCCATTAAGCAGCCAGATAGGCTGCTTCTGCTCTATGTACACCAAGGATGTCAAACTCAAAGCACACAGAGGGCCAAAATGAAAAACTAGGACAAAGTCGCAGACCAACCAGTATACAGTATAATGGGCCCCACAAAGTCCTCCATACAGAATAATGAACGCACACATTCATCCAAACAGTATAATGGCCCCACATATTCCTCCATACAGAATAATGGACCCCACACAGTATAATGGCCCACATAGGGGTGGTGGTTCTGGTGTCGCTGGCCAAATATAACCACCCCGCGGGCCAGATTTGGCCCATGTGGAGGAGTTTGACATGTATGAAGTACACCCTTGGGCTCCCAATACTAGAGCTACATTGTGGCCACCTGTAACAAAGAAATACAGGACAATCTAAAGAAATGGTGGAATTACTGCAGCACTGTACAATGTCTGCTTATAATAATGCAACTCTAATATATTCACATCTTCATGCAGACCAAGCAATTTGTATTAGGCACATTCAATACCTGAAATATTTTAGACTATTGAATGAGGACTAGACATGTTCTATATCTTCTATAGAAGCCCAATTCACAATTGTCGACACCTGTCTGGTCTCATAACATGAAACACTTGATAATATATATAATAAAAAGTTCTAAAAAAAAAAAAACACAAAAAAAAACAAGTAAAATCATTTCGCATACCTATACAGGGACAATAAGATCATGACAATACATAGATGGTAGTTAGGAATACCTACTGCACTCCAACTATACATGTGAGGGTCAAGTTTTTTGTTTGACTACCAGAATAGAAAATAGTACTGCGTGTCATTAAATAATGGAGAAAATGCTGTATTTTGTACTTGATTCCTTGTTCACCAGCTAATAAATAAAGAAGGGAGGTAGAAAATCACTCCAAGACAGATGGATTCTGCAGAAAAGGGAAAGTTATACAGAATGGAGAGTGCTTCCGATTTTCAATGCGGTGTGCCCCAGGACATTGGCAGATGATACCAGGGGGAAATCTCACACAGAGAGGAATCATCATTAATCACACAGTGGTTATTAGCACCTCACACATTTCCATTAGACCTCCACAAGACAAACTGCACATAAATTATAGCGCTGTGCATCCAGGAGATACAGGGTTAACTAGCCTAACAAGACAGGGAAGAGTGTTACCCTGCAGTTCACAACTTCACATACAGGATCTATTTAAATGTTAGAAGAGGAAAGATTTTACAGTGTCTTATAAATCCACCTAAATACAACTAATGACTTTTACTTTGGCAATAAATAATCGGGAAATACCGCACTGCAAAATGCCAAACCTTAAGAACTGGAACATCAAGGGATAGTAGAATCCCAGACTGCTCCTAGAGAGGTAACAGAAATATCAGAGAGTGCAAATAAACACTAAGACCATGTTCACACGTAACGCAAAATGCTGCATTTTTTTTTTTTTTTTTTGCAGGTGTCTAACACAATAACAATCTTCTCTGGTTTTTGCGGTTTTCCCCGTTTATTTGAGGCATTTTGCTGCAGATATGAATCAGCCTTTTATACGTTTTTATAGAACAGAAGAGTTTCGAGTCTGCACTTAAAAACGCAACTGTTTTTCAGGCTCCCCAAAAAAGCCTAGAGAATAAAGAAAAAACAACAACACACCTAGCATAGACACACATGAGCATGAGTTTTCATGAAATCACATCCATTTTCCTTGGCTGCACACAGCATTTCACAACCTCATGCCACATTCACAGGTTCAATATTTTACCTCAGTATTCTTAAACCAAAATCAGGAGTGAAACAGAGGGAAAGCATAATAGAAACACGTCACCACTTCTGCATTTATCACCCACTCCTGGTTTTAGCTTACAAATACTGATGTAAAATACTGACCAAATACTGAACGTGGCCTAAGGCTTGGTTCTCAAGTCAAGTATTGCATTTGATGTTGCAAATCAGAATGTAATTAGCTAACTTATGTTACTTGCGTTTTTGTCTCCTTTGTTTTATTTTAACTAAAATTGCTTTGTTTTAGATACTTTCCGTTACTTAGATTTGTTAAAACTATAGATAAAGTCATGTGCGGATTACAAGCGGTTTTACTGCGGAGGCGCAATAAAAATGCATATGCAATTTTTATCAGCGGATTTTCCTCAACTCATTGTAGTCTATGGAAAAAAAAAAAAATAAAAAATAAATAAAACGCATATTTACTGCAAGGGAGATAACAAAAAACAAAAACAAACCTGGAACTTTAATATGCTGCATTTTCTTATTGAGCAGGAAAATATGCAGCTGTTAAAAAAAAAAAAGAAAAAGCAACAAATCCTCACTGTGAAGATTATGCCCAGCATTGTGATTTTTATCGTGTAGATTTTTTTTTGTTTTTCGCTACTATTGCAAAACCCCCTCCCCCCTCAAAATGTTTTGTGCACGAGCCAAAAACACTTGTTTTATTTTATGCAGTTTGAGAGTTTTCTTTATTTTTGCAAGTCAAATTGTAGATTACATTGTATCGTTTTTGGGCACATTTTTTATGACTTTTGTATCCTTGTTTTTGGGAGGTGGTAGATAAGGAACATATTTTAAGTTGTTTACCATGTGGCACAAAAACCTTACATTTATCATGAATTATTACATCATTAGAAATTATATTTGGGGGGGGGGGGGGGGGAGAGTTGTTTTTATTAACTTAGGATGTTTTATTTATGTTTGTATACTGTGACTTTATATAAACGTATTTTCTTCAGGCCCACTATGGGACTGTACCCCGCAATACTTTGATAATTTTAGATGAAACATCCTGCGTCTGGTCATTGTTATGCCCCAGGCTGCCATGGCAACCCACTGGCATCCTGCCAGCGCGCTGTGGGGGCATTAATGGGCTTACAGAGGCTGCCCCTTCTCTGTAAAACTACAGTTGTCATGTTAAGTATTGACCACAGCATCCAAGGGCTTGAAAAGCTAGGTTCAGACTTAAAGAGTTGTCGAAGGCTTATGAAATTGACGCCCTATCTTTATTACTCCTTTAAAAGGGTCGATTATAGACAGGTTGATGGACAAAACGATGGCTAATAAGATCATTTGGTGTGCACAGAATACCATGATCACCGCCAGCACATCACCTGTTCACATGGCGTTTTGCCAATGATGATTTTTAGGTTAGTATAAAATCATCACACCCGACGAACATTTTGCTCATTCGTCCAGTGATTGCCGGCATGCTTAGGAGTGACGATAGACGAAAGCGACCTATGAATGCTCATTATTGGCTGGTCTAAATAGACCATTAAAATGCATCATTGATATCAGATCGGTGGGGGTCCAAAAACCAGCAACGCCACTGACCAGCTGCTTTTAGCTACAATGAAGGCCAGATGTAAACTGAACCGAGCCACAACAGCAAAGCTCTGAGAACTGCAACTCAGCTACTCCGTTTAGTAAGATAGCACAGATGATGATATTGATGGCCTAAGTAAAAAAAGAAAAGTACAAGCTTGGTACAGTCACAAAATAAAGGACTTTTTAAATTGAAGGTCTCATATTTTGGCTAGTGGAACCAGTGGTGCTCTACTTGTAAATATAAGTGTGAATAGTCCATAAGATCGAGGAAAGGGGCACTCACCATCCATAGAAAAAATTATAAATCACCGACATTGCCTTGGAGCTAGTGAAAACGGCCGTTTCGCAATGTAAAAAGAGCTTCTACAGGTCATGTAGAAGTGCTTGTGCTGTAGTCCAAGCATCCTGCTAGCTCCACAGCTATGCATTTCTAATGGCGATTTATAATATAAGGCTTTTTATGGATGGTGAGTGCCACATTCTGGAATCATCAATATAAGCCTGGGAAACACCTTTGACTCCAATCTGGGTAGTTGTAGCAGGGTCTCAGATGTATGTATAGCTAACACCTTAGTAATAGTACAACATGGTGTTCCCCAACTTTCTGCTGTTAGGATATATTCACACACTGCTATGTCTGCCCCACTCATCCAAATGGTGTTTGTAGAAATACATGCACATGCGGCAGAAAAGCAATTTTATACTAGATCAAGGAGCAGTTGTACAGTTTAGAAAGAAGGATGTTTTTGTAACTTCTACAGACCATAATGGAGAGTGTCTGCAGCAGGACCTCAGCAATCATGCATCTATGATATAATTTCTGTATCAGAGGGGGAAGCCTTGCTAAATTGATGAACCACCAAATTATGCAAAAAGAGGTCAGCCAGCATACACTTATTTGCAGACTAAGAATAGGATAATTTATGGAGCATTCCCATAGCACAGTACAGCTGAGCACAAAAGTAATAATACTTTACCGCCCAGATACAGGTTAATGAAAAATTGTATAGTAGGCTCCACTCCTGGGAGCTGCCAATGTAAAACTGAACCCTTTCCTAATGTACTTACTATATTTGTATTATTATATCTGAACACTATAAACTTCCCATGTCAAATGAATATTTAATGTGTTCAATGAGAATTTCGCCGCACAGTCTCCTGAAAACCAGCCAATAGATTTTCTATAATAAGAGTCACCTCCAACTGGGGTCATGGATAAAAACCAATGTAAAAAGGTTAGAAAACAAACCCATCTGATTAGCAAACTCATCATTTACCCACATACTGCATTGTGTTATCAGGGATAAAAAAAACAAATTGGCACTGGAAATAATGTTACGTGGTCAAATATGTCACATAATGTGTGCTGGAGAAATGCTATACATATAGGACAGCAAATATTGTAAAAAAAAAAAACAGCCTTAAAACCTAACATCACTCAATGTGTGAAACTGAAAGGGTGACCAAAGTTAACACCAATATCTGACTTCCTACCCTTGGGGAGTCAACAAGGCGGAGATATAGGGGAGGTTTGGCAACTGATGATCGCTGGCGATTTTCTCTCTGTAACAAAACAAAATCAAGGTTTTATCCTTTAACCCCAATGGGAGAGTGACATATATCTTCCCCCTATGACCAGCTTAAATAACCAGGACAGACAGGTTGTGTCTCAAAATATAAAGGAAAAGAACACACACAAAATATGCAGGTATATATTAAGATTGATGTGAGAATGGAATAGCGGGATTAACCAACAGTATCACATATATGGTGGTTACGTCTCCCAATGACACTATTTCAACCCATTCGGTCTTATTTACCACCAGGGTTACCCCTCTCTTTCGTGTATGGCCACCTTTACCATGGAGGTAAGGGTTCTACAACCACAAGCAAGTAGGAGTTACCAGGTATGTAGGATTGGGTGTAAGGCTTTTCATGATCCCCAGACACATCCTATGTTACTACTTTACAACTTAGTCTTGGCTGACATTATGGGACCACTGTATAGAATTAAGTTACTGCACATAAAGTATAAGAGAGTCCCAGCTCAGCAGGATCACCACTGTGACCTTCTCAATAAGTACAGGGAAAAACCACAAGTCAATATTTATAAAAATAAAAGTAATAGGCCACATAAAACAAGAACAATAAGCCACTTCTAGCGTTGAAAGGTTACAACGTACTTACCTACAAGTGAAAGCATTCACATTGTACTTGTGCAAGATCAAATAAAGCAACTTTGTGAGCGGAAGATTTATCAGAGAAGCCTGCAGGATCTACTAGAGTACACGGATACGAGGCTGGAGCCTTCACCAAGCACAGCTCTCCATACCAACGCGTTTGCTCAGAGTGCTTGCACTACAAGCAACGGTGGGGGGGGGGTGAAAAGGAGGGTCACGTGACTGGTATTAGACAAAAAGTCGCACTATGTGACTTCAGATAGACAGCTAAGTGTAACCAAGCGCTTATCCGAATGTAAATAATATACTTCCTGTGTTTGTGTTTACTAGAAATGTAATAGTACAATGGATCTCTTACCTAAGCAGGCTGTAAATACATGACGCCCTAAAATGATCATTTAAGGGGGTCTTCATAACTGCAGTGTGTGACCATGAATCTGAGGTGAGTGATCGTATCGCTATACGATACACCCCATTCAGTCATGTTTAGGGGAGCAGTTTTGCCGGCCATGCCAGCAGAACGGCTGGAAGCAAAGAAGGTTTTACATAAGCCATCGCCATCACAGACTCTTTGAGACGGTTTTGATAAAATGTCTAGAAGTGCTTTAAAAGAAAATGCATTTTTTGTTTTAATACAAGCTGGTCGCTGAACTGCTGCACAATGTAAAATTGGATCACATGGATATAATGGAGTGGGGTTCTCAACCCCAGACTGCAAAGATAGGATTTTATGGAAGAGCACAGACATACGTGTCCATTGTATGTACAACCTAATGGCTTCCATAGGAGACTGGTAGCTGTAGCCACTGTCCAGCTGCCTTATCCATCAAGGCTGATCATTGGGGATCCCACAGAAGTGATCTCAGAACAGCAAAGGTTTACATCCAATGCAATCATAGAGGGACATATACACAGGATTCTGTGCCTACAAGCATGAAAGACAGCTATGGTTACAGCAAAATAGCAGAGCCATCTGAAGGCAGCTAAAATATGCACATCAATAAAGATATAAAAGCTGCACATTTCTCCAGGTATCCAGGATCTGTACCTCCATTCATCTGGGGTTCACAATTTTTCATGGCCATTCATTGCACTAGAAAGGTTCTCATTTGCACTGTGCAGAGGTAAATACAATGCATCACATGACAATGGCAGACTGCTTCAGCTGTAAAACCATTATGTCCCCTATTCACCATAGCCCATAAACCACTAAAGGTTAGCACAAATACAAAACCTGATGCTAATAAACTACTATGCAAATAGAACAGTTCTCCTCCAAAACATTAGAAGAAACACGTGTACGTGTCCGACGACCTGTCCTACAGAGGATCTGTTATCAAGAACATCATTTCTATACTGCCCCGTTTATAGTGTCAGCTATAACACACCGGTACTTTTATATCATAATAATGCACTTAGATTTGATAAAAATATGCAGCCTTCTGTTTACTGACAAGAAATCATCACCATCAGTGCTGTCATGTCAAGTGTGATAGATGAGGCGTTATGACGTATGTGGAGTCCTACAGCCTTGCTAAACAGTGTGTACATTATAGTAACAGGGGCCCCATACAGACTCATGGACGCTCAACTCACTAGAAAACAAAGAGCGATACTATTGGGAAGATTATGTAACCTTTTGTTACATTTTAAAGGGGCACAAATACTGAAAAATACCATTAAACACACTTTAGATCCAATATACTACAAACAGCGATAGTATTTTATACACATCATGGTCGGCCCTGAAGCTTGCATTCTCAGAAACGCTACTCTACAACAGACTATGCCTGCACACTGCGATTCGTACATTAACAACATTTACATATTTGTTTTGTCGACACGAAAGACATTTCCAAAAGTGTCTAATATAGAAGGAATATAAGTCACAGGAGGCCTAGATTTACCACCGAATCAAGGCTTCAGCCTGAATATTTTTCAATATGTATTAAGTTTATGTTCACCATTATCAACATCGTTTAAAAAGACTGAATTATTATATTTCCCACTATAAACGTTTTTTTACATGATGTAATATGTTCTATATGATAAAGTATACCCTGGAGCTGAACTAGATTTATACACTGGTGTATATTTTATAATCTCAGAACCTACATATTAATACTGTATCTGGTCTTAGCAAGGTATAATGTTCACATCACTATAAATATATTTTTTAACTGTTGCAAGTACAATATAATATATAATGTTATACAGTGAAATAACTACAGTTTCCAGTTCTTGTTCTAAATATAAACTCAGCCAATTATTTATTCTCAAATTATATTAAAAAGATTACAATAATTGTTATCTGCCATGCAATAAAAATGACAAATACGACTACTGAATATAAAGAGACCCTTACTGTGCAATATAGAATATACTACAGGTATAAACTTCAGGTGCCCTCTAAATACATAAAAATACTGATTAACCCATGTATTTATTTCCAATGTCAGCCCGCACATTGCCATAAGAAAATACATTTCCCCATAAAACCTGCATTTTATCTAGCCTAATGGCTCCTTCACAAAGCGATACCGAGCTCTCGTGTTAGTGTCATTTCAACCTCGGCTCAGACCTAACAAATAACACAGGAGCAAGTGAGGGAATTAACTTAGCTGCCAGTGACAACATAGTCCACAACCAGCAGTCACCAGGATGAAAAATGAAAGAGCAGTCCCTCTCCAGTCAGCATATGTTGTAGCATCATAGGCCGCAGCATAGGCTTTGCCTGTTGCAATCTGCCTGTAAAAAGCAGCTGGTAATAAAAAGTTACTATATTTCTGCTAAACCTCAGATAAAGCCTCCTACATTGATTAGTTAGGAGTAGATTTTATGCTTCTACTGATATGAGACAGATTGGTTACCATGTAGAAATGAGCTGCTGATACAATGTATCAGAGGAAGTAATAATATTTACAATATCCTTCAGGTAGTAACAACAACACTATCCTTCGGTTGTGGCCAACATTACACTGTACCATGCTATAGAACACCATGCTATAGAACCAGCACTCACACATTAATAACATATTGACTACCCTTTATAAAATTTAAATATATATTTTCTCTTCTATTCTGAGAATAATTGAATAGTATAAATAGGATATAGCAGGTCCAGTGAGGAGAAAGTCAGAACCTGAGCCAGGCCTAGCAGTGGAAGATGGTGGGAAATATATTGTCAAAATGTGTGTGCAAATAAGAGAATTAGAGAAGGGATACAGGATACACCTGCACCACCATAATAACAGATGTAATAACTGGGTATTTTGATAACCCCTTTTTCTAATAACTCTGATCAATGCCACCATAAAATAGGTGCCAATAACATGGCAGTCTGTATAGTAAACACAGGTTATTGGAGCTCATGGGCGAGATCCTCCAAAAAATGGCGTTCATGCCATAATGTATGGTGCCATTTTTTTAACATCAAGTTCTGGCAAAAACAGAATACTTGTTTGAAGATGAAGAAAATCTAATTAAAAAAAAAGCAACATACCCATTATTGCATGAAGCCAGGTGTATAGGCACCACTTTGTTATATGTCTAAAAATGTGACCTGGCAAAGTGAGAAGTATTGTAAATTGTAGCTGTACATGCCCTATAACACCCTGGCAGTGCTATCACCCTGTACACTTCACATTGTGTGCCATCTCCTAACTCTGATGGAACATAACACACAGGCCTGGCGGCAAACTTGACCTCAGTGGTCCTTCTACTGGCGCACTAAAACTTTATGACACCCTATATATTCTACATCTGAGCTGCACAAGGGTCAGGTTAGACTTTTATCTTTTTGCTAAATTCCTATTAAACTCATCACTTGTAAATAAAATACAGGGAATAAAAAAAAAAGACTCCCTCCAGTCCCTAGCAGGTAAGCACACACTGTCTGCATGCTGCCTGCAAGCCAATGACATATGGAAGTATTTACTATAGGTCAATAGGGAGCTATGTGCCTGTAGGTGGTACGCTCCAGGTCAGCAGTAGATTGTCAGCTCTGGGGCCAGGATTACAGAATGCAATTATCAATGTGCAGATTTTCAGGTCATGAAATTGAAATTAATAAAGCTGTATGATAAAAAGTCTCAGCCTGGGACACTTACAGAACATGTCTCAGGGCTGGTAACCATGGGCCTGGTTTGTCACTTTTGGGTGCTTGCTGTAAGTGTGGCACATGGATGTGTATGGCACACAACAACAACACACCAGAAAAGTTTAGGAAAATGACAAATGTCGCAGACTCCTGATGTGCAACTGGCGCCAATGTAAAAACCCGAATTGGACCATTTGGCCCCATGTCAGTCCCCAGTATGATGAGGAGTGTGGGAGGACTGGGGGGCCAGATGTTGGAGCCGTCCTAGCACACACAGACACGGATGCACACGGAGCTCACCTGGCCTGCGCTTCGTCCAGACTCTGGTCGGTGATGGTCATGATTTGCTGTAATATATCCCCGATGTCCTGCTTCCTGCCCCCCTCCCCCTCGGCAGCCCCGGTGCCATCCTGCATGTGCTGGGACAGGCTGGGGTGACCCGGCATCCCCACCCCAGGGTGGCTGTGCATTAGCCTGGGCTGATCATCCATCTCCAGGAGCAAGCCCCGCTCTGCAGCGCCCTCCGTGCACCCTGCAGCGCACAGGGAACTCTTATTGTTCTTCCCTCTCTCCTGCCTTTGTTGTGGCTCCCTCCTGTAAATCCCAGGGCGCAGGAATCCGTCCAGATCCGGACAAGTCCAGCAGACCAGGAAGAATAGGATCCAGGCAGAGGAGGCTCTGGGCGCCCGCAGCGGCCGCTCTCCCGGAGGGTGGGGTCTGGACCGGAGCAGGGAACTTCCTCGCAGCTCGGTGTCCTGCTTTTGTTTGGGGCTCAGTCTCCGCTCCTCCGCCCTCCTCCCGTGTCTCTCCTCTCTCCTCTAGAGCTGACACACAGCACAGAATGGAGACCGAAGGCCCGCCCCCCCTGCGCGCTCACTGGCTGCGGGTGGCACCAGGCCACGCCCACAACAGATTGTGATTGGCGGCTGCACGGGTCACTCCCCTCCCTTCCAGCTGTCAATCATTGAGGTTCAGAGGTGGAGAATGTGAAAGTAGTAAGGCAGCGATAGCCAGAGGAAAGCACCGAGCACCCAGAAGGAAGAACACTCAGGAGGAGCAGCACCAAGCACCCATAAAAAAGAGCACCCAGAAGGAAGAACACCCAGGAGGCAGAGCAACAAGCACCCAGGAGGAAGAATACCCAGGAGGCAGAGCACCAAGCACCCAGGAGGAAGAGCACCCAGGAGGAGCAGCACCAAAGAGGCAGAGCACCCAGGAGGAAGAGCATTCAGGAGGAACAACATCCAGGAGGAGCAGCACCAGGCACCCAGGAGGAAGAACACCCAGGAGGCAGAGCACCGAGCACCCAGGAGGAAGAACACCCAGGAGGCAGAGCACCAAGCACCCAGGAGGAAGAACACCCAGGAGGCAGAGCACCGAGCACCCAGGAGGAAGAACACCCAGGAGGCAGAGCACCGAGCACCCAGGAGGAAGAACACCCAGGAGGCAGAGCACCAAGCACCCAGGAGGCAGAGCACCGAGCACCCAGGAGGAAGAACACCCAGGAGGTTGAGCACCAAGCACCCAGGAGGCAGAGCACCAAGCACCCAGGAGGAAGAACACCGAGCACCCAGGAGGCAGAGCACCAAGCACCCAGGAGGAAGAACACCCAGCAGGCAGAGCACCCAGAAGGAAGAACACCCAAGGAGGAGCAGCACCGAGCACCCAGAAGGAAGAACACCCAGGAGGAGCACCACGGAATACCCAGAAGGAAGAACACCCAAGAGGAGAACCACCGAGCATCCAGAAGAAAGAACACCCAGGAGGCAGAGCACCGAGCACCCAGGAGGAAGGGCATCCAGGAGGAGCAGCACCAAGGACCCAGAAGGAAGAGCATCCAGGATGAGCATCACCAAGCACCCAGGAGGCAGAGCACCGAGCACCCAGGAGGAAGAACACCCAGGAGGAAGAGCACCAAGCACCCAGGAGGCAGAGCACCGAGCACCCAGGAGGCAGAGCACCCAGGAGGAAGTGCACCCAGAAGGAGCAGCACCAAGCACCCAGAAGGAAGAACACCCAGGAGGAGCAGCACCAAGCACCAGGAGGAAGAGCATTCAGGAGGAACAACATCCAGGAGGAGCAGCACCAAGCACCCAGGAGGCAGAGCACCGAGCACCCAGGAGGCAGAGCACCGAGCACCCCGGAGGAAGAACACCCAGGAGGCAGAGCAACGAGCACCCAGGAGGAAGAACACCCAGGAGGCAGAGCATCAAGCACCCAGGAGGAAGAACACCCAGGAGGCAGAGCACAGAGCACCCAGGAGGCAGAGCACCAAGCACCCAAGAGGAAGAGCACCCGGGAGGAAGAGCATCCAGAAGGAGCAGCACCAAGCACCCAGAAGGAAGAACACCCAGGAGGAGCACCACCGAACACCCAGAAGGAAGAACACCCAGGAGGCAGAGCACCGAGCACCCAGGAGAGGGGCACCCAGGAGGAAGAGCACCCAGGAGGAAGAGCATCCAGGAGGAGCAGCACCAAGCACCCAGGAGGCAGAGCACCGAGCACCCAGGAGGAAGAGCATCCAGGAGGAGCAGCACCAAGCACCCAGGAGGCCGAGCACCCAGGAGGAAGAGCATCCAGGATGAGCATCACCAAGCACCCAGTAGGCAGAGCACCGAGCACCCAGGAGGCAGAGCACCCAGGAGGAAGAGCACCCAGAAGGAGCAGCATCAAGCACCCAGAAGGAAGAACACCCAGGAGGAGCACCACCGAGCACCCAGAAGGAAGAACACCCAGGAGGCACAGCACCGAGCACCCAGGAGGAAGAGCACCCAGGAGGAAGAGCACCCAGGAGGAGCAGCACTGAGCACCCAGAAGGAAGAACACCCAGGAGGAGCACCACCGAACACCAAGAAGGAAGAGCACCCAGGAGGCAGAGCACCGGGCACCCAGGAGGAAGAGCATCCAGGAGGAAGAGCATCCCGGAGGAGCAGCACCAAGCACCCAGGAGGCAGAGCACCGAGCACCCGGGAGGCAGAGCACCGAGCACAGAGGAGGAAAGCACCGAGCACCTGGGAGGAGCAGCACCTAGGAGGAAGAGCACCGAGCATCCAAGAGGCAGAGCACCAAGCACCCAGGAGGCAGAGCACCCGGGAGACAGAGCATCAAGCACCCGGGAGGCAGAGCACCGAGCACCCAGGAGGAGCAGCATCGACCCCTAGGGAGGAGCGACACCTAACACTCATGAGGCAGAGCACCCAGGAGGAAGAGCACCTAAGAGTAGCAGCACATAGCACCCAGAAGCCGGAGCACCCAGAATCCAGAGCACCCAGGAGGAAGAGCACCATGCACCTGGAGGAAGAGCACCAAGCACCCAAGAGGAAAGCATCAAGCATCAGGGAGGAGCGACACCAAGCACCCAGGAGGCAGAGCACCGTGCACCCAGGAGAAACAGCACCGAGCACCTGGGAGGAGCAGCACCGAGCACCCGGGAGGCCGAGAACCCAGGAGGAAGAGGACCTAAGAGGAGCAGCACTGAGCACCCAGAAGCCAGAGCACCCAGGAGGAGAGCACCGAGCACCCGGGAGGCAGAGCATCTAGAAGGAAAGCATAGAGCACCCAGAAGGAAGAGCACCCGGGAAGAAGAGCACCAAGCACCCGGGAGGAAGAGCACCAGGGAGGAGTGACACTGATCACCCAGAAGGAGCAGCACCGAGCACCCGGGAGACAGAGCACGAGCACCCAGGAGGAGCGGCACCGAACACCTGGGAGGAGCGACACCAAGCACCCGGGAGGAACAGCACCGAGCACCCAGGAGGACAGTACCAAGCACCCTGGAGGCAGAGCGCCCAGAAGCCAGATCATCTAGGAGTAAAGCACCGATCACCCAGGAGGAAGAGCACCAAGCACCTGGGAGGAAGAGCACCAAGCACCTGGGAGGAAGCGCACCGAGCACCCGGGAGGAAGGGCACCAGGGAGGAGCGACACTGAAAACCTAGAAGGAGCAGCACCGAGCACCCAGGAGACAGAACATCGAGCACTCAGGAGGAGCAGCACCGAACACCTGGGAGGAGCGACACCGAGCAGCCGGGAGGAACAGCACCGAGCAGCCGGGAGGAACAGCACCGAGCAGCCGGGAGGAACAACACCAAGCACCCGGGAGGAACAGCACCGAGCACCTGGGAGGAGCAGCACCAAGCACCAGAGAGGAGCGACACCGAACACACAGGAGGAGCATCACCGAGCACCCGGGAGGAGCATCACCGAGCACCCGAGAGGCAGATCACCCAGGAGGAAGAGCACCTAGGAGGAGCAGCACCAAGCACCCAGACGAGCACTCAGGAGGCGCAGCACAGAGCACCCAAGAAAAGCAGCGCCAAGCAGCCAGAAGGCAGAGCACCCAAGAGTAACAGCACCAAGCCCCCAGGAGGCAGAGCACCGCGCCCCCGGCAGGAGCAGCACCGAGCACACAGGCAGAGCACCCAAGAGGAGCAGCACCGAGCACCTGGGAGGCAAAGCACCCAGAAGGCGCAGCACCCAGGAGGCAGAGCACCAAGCACCCAGGAGGAAGAACACCGAGCACCCAGGAGGCGCAAGCACCAAGAATGAACAGCACCGAGCACCCAGGAGGCAGACCAGTGAGCACCTAGGAGGAGAGGCCCTGAGCTGCTCATATGGAGAATATATTTATACATATATATATATATATATATATATATATATATATATATATATATATATATATATATATATATATATATATACAGTGCCTACAAGTAGTATTCAACCCCCTGCAGATTTAGCTGGTTTGATAAGATGCAAATAAGTTAGAGCCTTCAAACTGCAAACGAGAGTAGGTTTTATGAACAGAAGCATAAATCTTACAAACCAAAAAGTTATGTCGCTCAGTTGAATTTTATTAAATTTTAAACATAAAAGTGTGGGTCAATTATTATACAACCCCTATGTTTAATATTTTGTGGAATAACCCTTGTTTGCAATTACAGCTAATAATCGTCTTTTATAAGACCTGATCAGGCCGGCACAGGTCTGTGGAGTTATCTTGGCCCACTCCTCCATGCAGATCTTCTCCAAGTTATCTAGGTTCTTTGGGTGTCTCATGTGGACTTTATTCTTGAGCTCCTTCCACAAGTTTTCAATTGGGTTAAGGTCAGGAGACTGACTAGGCCACTCCAACACCTTGACTTTTTCCCTCTTGAACCAGGCCTTGGTTTTCTTGGCTGTGTGCTTTGGGTCGTTGTCTTGTTGGAAGATGAAATTACGACCCATCTTAAGATCCTTGATGGAGGAGCGGAGGTTCTTGGCCAAAATTTCCAGGTAGGCCGTGCTATCCATCTTCCCATGGATGCGGACCAGATGGCCAGGCCCCTTGGCTGAGAAACAGCCCCACAGCATGATGCTGCCACCACCATGCTTGACTGTAGGGATGGTATTCTTGGGGTCGTATGCAGTGCCATCCAGTCTCCAAACGTCACGTGTGTGGTTGGCACCAAAGATCTCGATCTTGGTCTCATCAGACCATAGAACCTTGAACCAGTCTGCCTCAGAGTCCTCCAAGTGATCATGAGCAAACTGTAGACGAGCCTTGACATGACGCTTTGAAAGTAAAGGTACCATACAGGCTCGTCTGGAACGGAGACCATTGCGGTGGAGTACGTTACTTATGGTATTGACTGAAACCAATGTCCCCACTGCCATGAGATCTTCCCGGAGCTCCTTCCTTTTTGTCCTTGGGTTAGCCTTGACTCTTTGGACAAGCCTGGCCTCGGCACGGGAGGACACTTTCAAAGGCTGTCCAGGCCGTGGAAGGCTAACAGTAGTTCCATAAGCCTTCCACTTACGGATGATGCTCCCAACAGTGGAGACAGGTAGGCCCAACTTCTTGGAAAGGGTTTTGTACCCCTTGCTAGCCTTGTGACCCTCCACGATCTTGTCTCTGATGGCCTTGGAATGCTCCTTTGTCTTTCCCATGTTGACCATGTCTGAGTGCTGTTCACAAGTTTGGGGAGGGTCTTAAATAGTCAGAAAAGGCTGGCAAAAGAGATCTTTAATCCACACATGTGAAGCTCATTATTCTTGGTGCCTGAACTACTTCTTAATACTTTAGGGGGACCAAACAGAATTCTTGTGGTTTGAGGGGTTGAATAATAAATGACACTCTGAATTAACTTTTAACGTTTTTAAAAAAAAAAAAAAAAAAAAAAAAAAAAAAAAAATTTGCTGCAGTGCATTTCCCACTTCCAGGCTGATCTACAGTATAAATGTCACAATGCCAAGTTAATTCCGCATGTGTCAACCAGCTAAATCTGCAGGGGGTTGAATACTACTTGTAGGCACTGTATATATATATATATATATAAGAACATCCTTCAATAAAATAGAATAATGAAGTATCTGAACCATTTCAGCTATATACAATATAAAAATATACCCAGTCATATAGCATTATTCTTTATGCGAGGAAGATGAAGTGTATTTCACATTCTAATGCACTTGCCTGTTTAAAGGGTAGTTGCTAACAACCTGCCTGTTATGCCTGCGACAAGCTATTTTACTTTTTTTACAGAGAGGTCTCGGACATTTCCTGCCTGCAATTCAGTCGCTTCATGTGACATCATGCCTCTTTCTCTTCTGCTCTGTTGACAGGATGTCACTGCTAATGTCATGCCGATTGACAGCTGGTTCCCAGCTAACTGTCCAATTGCGGGGGCATCTCCTGTGTACAGCCCTCTTCAGGTCACCCAATGATTTTCTATTGGATTTAGGTCTGGGCTATGGCTGGCCCATTCCATCCTCTTCCATCGAACTCATTCTTTTGTTGATGTGGTGATTTGTTTCGGATTGTTATCATGCTGAAAGATGAAATTCATCTTCAGCTTTTTAGCAGAGGCGATATTTGGAACTGTTCTTAATTCCTTCCACCTTGACTAAAACCCCAGTTCCAGCTCCAAAAATACTAATTCAAAGCATAATGCTGCCTTCACCATGCTTCACTGTGGGTATCGTGTGCTTTTGGTGATGTGAAAGTTGGCTTTGCACCAGACATACCTTATGGAATTATGGGCAAAGCGTTTAACCTTGGTCTCATCATTTGGTCTCATCAGATTTACACGTTTTATCGCATTCTTTTAGCAGACTTGATGTAGGTTTTGGCACAATATAGCTGGGCTTGAATGTTGTTTTTTTTTAAAGGAAAGGTTACTATCTTGTCATCCTACCCAATAGTCCAGACATATGAAGAATACAGGAGATTATTGTCACAACCAGTATTTACCAGAAATACAGGAAATTGTTGTACACAACCAGTATTTACCAGAAATTCCTGAGCTTTTTTTAAAGTTGTTATAGGCCTCTTGGCAGCATCTCAATCCAATGTTCTTGTCTTTTCATCAATTTTTGAGGGACATCCAGTTCTAGGCAATGTCACTGTTGTGTCAAATTTAAGCCACCTCTTGATGACCATCTTCACAGTGTTAGATGATTTATCTCATGCCTTGGAATTGTTTTTGTATCCTCCTGGCTGATAAGTTTCATTAATGAGATCCCATTGTTATGTTGTAAATTCTGTTGTTGCTCATGCTACTGTGAGCAGTCTACGTGGACTAAGCATACTATTATAGAATGCAGCGTCTCTGGACTGGTCTCCCATCTAGCACATCTGGGACGTCATTGGTCCGCAGTTACAAAAGGAACTACCAGCAGCGGATCTTGATGATTTGTACAAGTGCACTCAGTGTGGCAGAACATTCCTCAGACAACAATTGATGACAGCTAAAGTGAGTATCTAAGTATGTGCATTTCTTTGCATGTCATTCTTATTTGATACTAAGTAAATCGAGATGTTGTGAAAATTTTGTTTCCATGTTTTCATCATTTGCATATCATTAACATGTCTAGGGATTCTGTGAGTCTGATAATTCTATAACTTTTCCTTCTTGGTGCTACAATTTGCATGTTGAGGAGTATATATGATCCTTTTTGAGAACACAGTTGTAAGAATAATAATGTGCCATAGCAGCCTCCCCTTTTTAGTGTTTAAAATGTTACTACAAATTATTTTAGCAGTTCCATCTATAATCAATAGCACTATAAAATGTATCCATTAATTTATAATTTATTTATATATTATTGTTTGAAAATAACATTGCTTTAGATAGTATTGGGTATAGTTGCATATTTTGCACTTTTAACTGTCTTTTATATATAGGGGGACAAAGAGCCTACCTTTCATTGTCTATTCTAACTTTGTTTAAAAAAAAACAGTGTCTGTTATAAATCCAGGAAAGCTAGGATGCCCTGTGTTCCTTTTCTCAAATTTGTCACTTTAGATTTTTATCTTAAGTACTCACCTTTCCATTGCATGTTCTTTTTTATATTATGTACAGTCATAGCTGAAATGTTGGCACCCTTGAAATTGTTCCAGAAAATGAAATATTTCTCATAGAAAATTATTGGAATTACATATGATTTGTTAAACACATGTTTATTTCATTTGTGTGTTGGAACAACACAAAAAAAGAGAGGGGAAAAAAGGGAAATTGGACATAATTGTACACAAAACCCCAAAAATAGGACAAAATTGTTGGCACCGTTCCAAAAATGTGGGTAAACAACTTTGTTTAAAGCATCTGATGTGCGTTCAAGCTCACCTGTGGCAAGTAACAAGTGTGGGCAATATGAAAATCACACCGGAAACCAGATAAAAAGGGGAGAAGTTAGCACAATCTTTGCATTGTGTGTGCCACACTAAGCATGGAGAACAGAAAGAGGAGAAGAGAACAGTCTGAGGACTTGAGAACCAAAATTGTTGAAAAATATCAACCATCTCAAGGTTACAAGTCCATCTCCAGAGTTCGTGATGTTTCTTTGTCCATGGTGCGCAACATAATCAAGAAGCACTGTAGCTAATCTCTCTGGACGTGGACAGGAGAGAAAAAAAATTGATGAATGGTTGCAATGGAGGATAGCCAAGATGGTAGATAAGCAGCCCAAATCAAGTACCAAAGAAGTTCAAGCTATCCTGCAGGCTCGGGGTACATCAGTGTCAGCGCAAACTATCTGTTGACACTTGAATAAAATGAAACGCTATGGCAGAATAGCCAGGAGGACCCCAATGCTGACGCAGAAACATTAAAAACAGAGACTGCAGTTTGTGAAAATGTACGTGAGTAAGCCAAAGTCCTTCTGGGAAAATATCTTGTGGACAGATAAGACCAAGATAGATCTTTTTGGTAAAGCACATCATACTATTGTTTTCTGAAAATGGAATGAGGAGTACAAAGAAAAGAACACAGTACCTACAGTCAAATATGGTGGAGGTTCAAAGATGTTGTGGGGTTGTTTTGCTGCTTCTGGTACTGGGTGCCTTGACTGTGTGCAATGCATAATGAAATCTGAAGATAACCAACAAATTTTGGGTCGTAATGTAGTGCCCAATCTGTTACAGGGGCGTCTGTGTTTTGATTGACAGCTCAGCTGTCCAATCTGAGACTGGGAGGTGCTGGCTGTCTTCAGGTGTTCATTGTCCCAGTTGATTGCTCAGCTACTTAACTGGGCTGTTAGTCCCAGACCTCTGCCTGACTTACATTCAGCTCTTTGTGGTTTGTCTCGCTGTGCCTTGTGTTCTGCTTGTTGATCTTTAGTTGCCTGACCTTGGACCTCATTCTGACCATCCATCTATTTAACCCCTTTGCTCTGATCTGCTATCCTCCTGGTATTTTGACCTCAGACCATTACCTTTCTACACCTTTGTCTCTTCCTTTTGTTTATGACGTACCCTCTTGGCTTTTGACCTCGGACGTCTTGACTATCTCAACTCATGGCTTGTCTGTGAGAAGTGAGTCAGCGTCACAGCTTTCCTGTGCCTTCCGGATCCCTGGGAAAGCTGGGATTTTTGTATACTATCATGGTTCCATTCAGCGCTGGCTCCTCAATGCTACTGCAGTCCCAGTGTTTTGGAAGCAATGTTAATCCCTTTAAGCATTCTATTTGTATACATTACTATGATAAGAAAATGATGTGTATACACACTGTATATTAGATATACATGTATTTAATTGTACTTGTTATTTGTTATTGCTTTTATGTCACATTATTTAGACCTTCCCACTGGGATTTCTGGTGTGTTTTTTAGCACTTTTTCAGTTTTTTTAAACTTAATTTCTAGGCATCTATTCTGCATTGAAAACTTGAAAATGGACCCTAGAGCCAATAAACTCATTTTTATTGGGATTTTAAAAATTAACTTCTCATTGATTTCAACCAACTTGGCTGCAGTGTGCTGTGCCTCCTTTGAAGTATCCTACATCCTCAGTGGTTTCCTCTAGATATGGATACATATGCAAAACTACTTGATTAACCCTGGTGACACACACCAAACATACTTAATTACAATAGCGTTGTCTATCTAGCACAACCCTATGAGGTGATTATTCCACCTAACATCTTAATTGTTCATCCCTAACCTGAGCTTACTAACCTGATGTATCGCCTATTTATGGTTCCTGATTTTTTTCTATGTACACTGTCACGGCGGTAACTCGCATGCCTCCTTAGCGCCATCCTACTCACTGTGTTCACCGCTCTGCTCCTCCCAGTATCAGGGCATCGTGCCAAACTGCCTCTTGCAGCACTCCCTGCACTGCGGCATCCTCATTTGGCTGAAGAGTCTCCACTTAGCTATAGGAAGGCACGGCCAGACTCTGCAGGAATTTAACCCGCTGTGTCCTGCTGAGTTTGGCTTCCCTGGCCTATCCCCTGCCAGCAGGGGATATATTAGGCAGCTTCTCCCACCACACCTTGCCTGAACTTGGGTTTTTAGTTTCAGTCCATCTCTAGTAATCTGTCAAGGTGCATGTTTGGTTTTACTCTCCTGCTACCAACCAGTCTTGTTCACTCATTTTGTCTGACCTCTCCGCTCCTTACCCCGGCTTCATATTTTGATCCTATGCTGCCCGCTCCGACCTCGGACTATCTGACCACATCTCTATCTTTGCCCTCAGCGCTTCATGTTGTGCCTCTGACCCTTTAGTCAGCTGCTGTAGGTCCGGGGACTGCCCTGGAGTGACACCTGGTGACTACCCGAATGGCCCAAGCCTATCCTCACAATCAGAGGCTGTAGTGAAGACTAGTTAGTGACTTAGTTACACCCCTTCAGGGTAACCCCTGCCAGTCACATACACCTATTAGAGGATGTGAAAGAGGAAGAGAGAGAAGGAAAAGACAATGGAAAATTGGAAGTTGTGAAATGGGTCATATTTATGAATGACACACACAGATTTTCTGAGACTTTTCCCTACAAAAAAATGACAGGTTACCCTTTTTCCAGCATTACAAATATGCTTGCGCTATACACTATGTCAGCAATGACATTAAAACTACTAACAGGTGATGTGAAACACATTGATTTTTCCTTGATAATGGCATCTTCATTGGTTGGGATATTTTAGGCCGCAAGTGAACAGTCATTTCTTAGAGTTCATGTGTTGGAAGCAAGAAAATGGGCAAGCATATGGATCTGAATAACTTAGACAAGGGCCAAATTGTGATGGCTAGACTACTGGGTCAGGCTATCTCCAAAATGGCATTTCTTGTGGTTCGATCCCTGCATGTGGTGTCTAGTTTCTATCAGTAGTGATCTAAAGAAGGACAACCTGGTGAATCAGCAAAAGGATTCTAGGCACATGAGACTCACTGATGCTCATGAAAAGTAAGAGCAAGGTCATCTCATCAGATCACACAGAAGAGAAAATTGTTGAAAAAGTTTTTGCTGGCAAGTGACAGATGTGTATTCACAGACTGCTTAAATTGCCCATACTGCCCGCTGTCCACAGCGATAGTACCTACACTGATGTGAGCATTCACAAATTGGACCATGGAGCAATGGACGAAGGCTGCCCTGTCTGATAAATTATGTTTTACTTCAACATTATGAATGCACAGTATGTGGATCACTTACCTGGGAAAGAGAAGGCACCAGGATGCACTATTGGAAGAAGGCAATTCAGCAAAGGCAATGTGATGCACTGCTATAAACATAGCAGCCCACCACGTTCACCCTTTCATGGCAACTTTTTAAGTAGGATAATATGCCCTGCCACACTAAAAAAAAATGTTCAAGGTGATGATTTGCCGTCAAGCCTATAGATGCAATGGCACGTACGTTTTGAAGTTGAAGTTTCTTCTACTTTATTTACAGTAAAGGGTGTACATCACTGCATGATGCGTTTTGGGTCTAACTCACTATTTTTCAAATTCTGCAAATTTCAATCCTATTGAGCCCTCTGTGCTGCGGCATGTAGTGGGAAAATAAGTTTGTTCCATGAATACCGTACCTAACAACTTACAGGACATGAAGAGTCTGCTGTTAATATCTTGTTGCAAAATACCAAAGAACATATTCAGGGGTCTTGTGGAGTCCATACCCCAATGGATTACAGCTATTTTGGTGTAAATGTGGGTGTATAGTCTGCTGCTAAGAGGCCCCGGTAGTTAGGGTCCGTTTACGCTGACTGACCGGTAGTAATAAACAACCACCAATCATGCACCGATTGGCGATCATTTACTGCCATCTCCCTATGTAAACAGGCTATTAAACGATTTGCCCTGAACGCTCTGTTATAGATCGCTTAGGGCTGGCATTTTGCTGGACTGTGAGAGCATATCACTGCTCAGTAATAGAGATAGGAAGAGAGCCATAAAACATTGGACAAATACAGACAGTAAGTGCTGTACAGTTAAGATAAGTCTGCGAATAATGCATACACAACCTGAACAGACAAGTTTAGTCGTACCTGAACTGTGTCACTTCTTCTGCAGATACTCAGAGCCCCAATCCATGGACTTCTGGGTCAGCAAATTGGAACAATGGCAGGAACTGGTCCAGGTTGCTGTGGGTGTACTGTCTTGTCCAGCCTTCAGTGTACCACCAGAGAGAGTATTCAGATTGGCCAGTGTCACACCCAAGCGTACCGTATTGTCTTTTACAAGTCTGGAAAACCTTATACTTGTAAAAATGAATCAGTGTAGATTTTCAATCACCTATTTCAGGCGCCAATGATTAAATGGGCCTTATCATCTGCCTGCCTGTTCATTGTGATCTACACTGTTCTGCTGCCGCCTGTGCCAGAGCCCACACACAGCCGAGCAACTTCTGCCTGTCCATCGTGTTTAACTGTATTGTGCTGTTGCTGCCGACACTGCCAGTACTGGCCACTCACAACAGGACATCTCCTTGCCTGTCCCATTATATTCTATGCTCTGTGACTGCTGCCACTGCTGATAGGCAGCCACAGATGTCCTGCCTGTTTATTATGTTCTATATTGTACTGCTGCTGGAACTGCCAGTGCAGCTTTCATATGACCAGACATCTCCTTGCCTGTCCCATTTATATTATATACTGTGTGATTGATGCAACTGCTTATAGGCGGCCTCACATCTCCTGTCTGTATACTGTACTGCTGCTGTCGGGTCTGCTACATCTCCTGCCTGTTCGTTGTATGCTATACTGTACTGCTGCTGACGGGTCTGCTAGTGCTGGCCAATGGACCAGGATAAATGGGAAGAGCCCAGGCTAAGCACCAGAATTGCCGCATCTAATTGATGCGCCATTTCTGGGGTGGCTGAGAGCTGGTGTTATTAGTCTGGGAGGGGGCCAATATCCATGGCCCCTTCCCAGCCTATTAAGATTAGCCCGCAGCTCTCTGTTTGGAATTTGCTGGTTATTAAAAATAGGAGGGATCCCACTTCATTTTTTCAGGGTCTCCCCTTTTTAATAACCAGTAAAGGCTATACAGACAGCTGTGAGCTATTATTAATACGCTGGGAACGTTTATTGATATTGGCCCCTCACCAAAATAATAACACCAGCCCCCAGCTGTCTGCTTTCCCTCAGATGCTTAATAAAAATAAGGGGGACCCTGCGTCATTTTTTTTATATTTAATTATTAGATAAATACAAGTACAGAAAAGTACACACTCAAAGCACTGATTATATATCTCACTGACATATCTATCTATACAGTTATATGAAAAAGTTTGGGCACCCCTATTAATCTTAAGCTTAATGTTTTATAAAAATTGGTGTTTTTGCAACAGCTATTTCAGTTTGACATATGCAATAACTGTTGGACACAGTAATGTTTCTGTCTTGAAATGAGGTTTATTGTACTAACAGAAAATGTGCAATCTGCATTCAAACAAAATTTGACAGGTGCATAAGTATGGGCACCCTTATCATTTTCTTGTTTTAAATACTCCTACCTACTTTTTACTGACTTACTAAAGCACTTTTTTTGGTTTTGTAACCTCATTGAGCTTTGAACTTCATAGCCAGGTGTATGCAATCATGAGAAAAGCTACTTAAAGTGGCCACTTGCAAGTTGTTCTCCTGTTTGAATCTCCTCTGAAGAGTGGCATCATGGGCTCCTCAAAACAACTGTCAAATGATCTGAAAACAAAGATTATTCAACATAGTTGTTCAGGGGAAGGATACAAAAAGCTGTCTCAGAGATTTAACCTGTCAGTTTCCACTGTGAGGAACATAGTAAGGAAATGGAAAAACACAGGGACAGTTCTTGTTAAGGCCAGAAGTGGCAGGCCAAGAAAAACATCAGAAAGGCAGAGAAGAAGAATGGTGAGATCAGTCAAGGACAATCCTCAGACCACCTCCAGAGAGCTGCAGCATCAACTTTCTGCAGATGGTGTCACTGTGCATCGGTCAACTATACAACGCACTTTGCACAAGGAGAAGCTGTATGGGAAAGTGATGCGAAAGAAGCCGTTTCTGCAAGCACGCCACAAACAGAGTCGGCTGAGGTATGCAAAAGCACATTTGGAGAAGCCAATTTCTTTTTGGAAGAAGGTCCTATGGCTTGATGAAACCAAGATTGAGTTGTTTGGCCGTACAAAAAGGCGTTATGCATGGCGGCAAAAAAACACAGCATTCCAAGAAAAACACTTGCTACCCAGAGTGAAAATTTGGTGGAGGTTCCATCATGCTTTGGGGCTGTGTGGCCAATGCCGTCACCGGGAATCTTGTTAAAGTTGAGGGACGCATGGATTCCACTCAGTATCAGCAGATTCTTGACAATAATGTTCAAGAATCAGTGACAAAGTTGAAGCTACGCAGGGGATGGATCTTTAAGCAAGACAATGATCCAAAACACCGCTCCAAAGCTACTCAGGCATTCATGCAGAGGAACAATTACAATGTTCTGGAATGGCCATCCCAGTCCCCAGACCTGAATATCATTGAACATCTGTGGGATCATTTGAAGAGGGCTGTCCATGCTCGGCGACCATCAAACTTAACTGAATTGGAATTGTTTTATAAAGAGGAATGGTCAAAAATACCTTCATCCAGGATCCAGGAAATCATTAAAAGCTACAGGAAGCGACTAGAGGCTGTTATTTTTGCAAAAGGAGGATCTACTAAATATTAATGTCACTTTTCTGGTGAGGTGCCCATACTTATGCACCTGTCAAATTTTGTTTGAATGCAGATTGCACATTTTCTGTTAGTACAATAAACCTCATTTCAAGGCAGAAACATTACTGTGTCCAACAGTTATTACATATATCAAACTGAAATAACTGTTGCAAAAACACCAATTTTTATAAAACATTAAGCTTAAGATTAATAGGGGTGCCCAAACTTTTTCATATAACTGTATTTCTATCATATTTCTCTATCTTTGCATATCTAACACCTAAACATCAGTCATTTGTATTCTTCATTCTATTCCAGTACTTGTCACATTGATGGGGCACGTGGACGGCTCATGGATGGTACACACGGACATACGTATGCCACACAGATGGTGTCATACAGATGGCACAAGGACAGGGACCATGGACCTCACTGCTGCTGGTTTTTCCAGTACCGAAAATATCAGGACGTGTGAAGGAGGCCTTAGTGATCGGCATTGGGAGTCTTTCCCTACACTTTTATCTGTATGTTGACGTAAGTCTCTTTTTTTCCTATCATCTCCTATTTGGAGAACAATCATGCATGCTGTCATACATGTATTTTGTTCACTACTGGTTGTGCATTAATTAGTTTTTTACTGCATTGGTTTTCATAGTATAAATATTAGAGATACATCATTCTTATCTGAAATTGGTTGTAGCGTCGGCGTCCCTGCCTCCTGCTAGGCAGGGACGCCGTTCCCCTCACCTCTCCGCTCCGTGCCCGGCGTCTTCCTCCCGCTCTGCTGGCAGCGTGCGCTGCTTCCCGGCCCCTGTGCTTAGGGCGCGCGCGCTCCCCCTCTCTTAAAGGGGCCGCGCGCTCCGTCCTAAGGAGTCCCCGGCCAATGGCCGGAGGACCTCACCATATATAAGGCACCTCCTCCAAAATGGAGGTGCCTGAGCAATGTTGTTGCAAAGCCTTTCAACTCTGCTTCAGCCCTCAGGTCCCGTTACCAGTTACCTGCCAGTCACCTGCCAGATTCCTGCTTGCTACCTGCCTGCTAGCCTACCTGGAGGCTTAGCCGTCACTTGCTGTGACCACCTGCCTGTCTAGAGACTCTTACTCGCTCACCTGGGAGCGCTCACCTGCTACCTGCCTGCTAGCCTACCTGGAGGCTCTGCCGTCACTTGCCGTGACCACCTGCCTGTCCAGAGACTCTTGCCCGCTCACCTGGGAGCGCTCACCTGCTACCTGCCTGCTAGTCTATCTAGAGACTCTTCCCTGCTGTCACTTGCCGTGACCACCGGCCCGTCTAGAGACTCTTTCCCTGCTGTCACTTGCCGTGACCACCTGCCCGTCTAGAGACTCTTACCCTGCTGTCACTTGCCGTGACCATCCGCCTGTCAAGAGACTGTCCCCGTCACTTGCCGTGACTTCCTGCCCTTCTACCCAGAGACTATCCCTGTCACTTGCCGTGACTACCTGCCCGCCTTCCCTGGGAGCCACCCGCTTCCTTACAAGGACTGCCCCTTTGTATAGTTGCTCAGAGGTTCCACCTCCCAGACCCTTTACAGTTTGCTCGGGCCATGGAACCCGGTGGCACCCAAGCTTCCTCGCTCTCGGACCTATGCCATGAACTGTCCCGTCAGAGGTCCCAACAGGAGTCCATCCTGAGCCACCTGCGTAGTGTTAACTCCCGCCTGGACACACTAACTACATCTTCTGGACCGGCTTCCAGTCGCACGACTCCTACCCTGGCAGCGCCGCTGCCCATCAATTCCATGGCATCTCTTCCCGGTCCCCGCCTCACCGCCCCGCCTCATTTTGGCGGAGATCCCAGTCAGGCACGGGGCTTCATTAACCTGTGCACTCTGCACTTCGAACTGTTGGCACACCAGTTTTCCACCGACCGAGCCAAAGTAGCCTTCATCATGTCCCATCTCACGGGGGAGGCGCTGGCTTGGCTAAATCCTCTATGGGAGAGAGGAGACCCCCTGGTGTCCAATCTGCCAGCCTTTCTCTCGGCTTTCCGGAAGGTCTTCGACGAGCCAGGACGGAGGACCTCATCCGCCTCATCTCTGCTACGCCTCCGCCAAGGAAGTCTCACCGTGGGCCAATATGCCATACGGTTCCGTACCCTTGCTTCGGAGCTTGCCTGGGATAACGACTCCCTGGTGTCCGTCTTCTGGGAGGGTCTGTCCGGCCGTATTAAAGATGAACTCGCCGGTCGGGACATTCCTACCACTCTCGACGATTGACATCCGGTTCCAGGAGCGCACCAAAGAGGTCACCCGTGAGAGGAGGTTTCCACGCCTTGCCCCTACCTTCCAGAGATCCGTCACTTCTTCCGTTACTCCTCTGGTCCACTCACCCGAGCCTATGCAGGTCGACCAGACCAAGATGGTCAAGACCCGTCAAGAATTACGCCGTGCCGAGGGGAGCTGCTTCTACTGTGGCAGTAAGGAGCACCGGATCCGTTCCTGCCCGGAGAAGTCGGGAAACGCCTGTGTCTAGGATCGCTCAGAGAGGTCACCCTAGACAGAAATAAACCCTCTCCATCTCTAATGCTGTCGGTCTCTATCATCTGCGGGGAGAACCGTTATT
This sequence comes from Phyllobates terribilis, assembly GCF_046119375.1. NCBI lineage: Eukaryota > Metazoa > Chordata > Amphibia > Anura > Dendrobatidae > Phyllobates > Phyllobates terribilis. The sequence continues at coordinate 84,201,713 of NW_027362768.1, read as the reverse complement.
TTGAACTGGCACAACTTGACTCTGGAGCTGCCGGAAATCTCATTTCTCAGTCCCTGGTAGAGAAATACCGCATTCCCACCAAACCTCTGGCTGTACCCTTATCTGTCGCCGCCGTGGATGGGGGCCTCTTACCACATCCCATCCAACTCATCACCGAATCCATAACTCTGCAGGTGGGAATGCTGCACTCTGAGAGCATCTGCTTCCATGTTTTGCCTGGACTCTCTCACGCCCTCTTGCTAGGCCTACCTTGGCTCCAGAGACACGCACCCGTGCTTGATTGGCAGACCGGAGAAGTTCTTCGCTGGGGACAGGACTGCCATAAGACTTGTTGAGTTCCCGTTCATCCTGCTCGTCCTTATCCTACCCCAGCCAATCTACCCGGCCTACCGGCTCCCTATTGGTCTTTTGCGGACGTCTTTAATAAAAGAGAAGCAGAGACATTACCCCCTCATAGACCATACGACTGCCCAATTGACCTGATGCCCGGCTCTACTCCTCCCCGTGGGCGTATTTACCCTTTGTCCGCTGCTGAGACCCACTCCATGTCTGAATATATTGAGGAGAATCTGGCCCGGGGATTTTTCCGGAAATCTACCTCCCCGGCGGGAGCAGGCTTCTTCTTCGTCAAAAAGAAGGACGTCTCACTCCGTCCCTGTATAGACTATAGAGGCCTTAACCAGATCACAGTGAAGAATAAATACCCCCTTCCGCTCATTCCTGAATTATTTGACCGTCTGAGAGGGGCTAGAATCTTCACCAAGCTGGACCTCCGTGGGGCGTATAATCTGGTCCGTATCCGTCAGGGGGATGAATGGAAGACAGCATTCAACACCCGGGACGGCCACTATGAATATCTTGTAATGCCCTTCGGTCTCTGTAACGCTCCCGCCGTCTTTCAAGAGTTGGTCAATGACATCTTCCGTGACCTTCTCTACTCCTGCGTGGTGGTGTACCTGGACGACATCTTGGTCTTCTCTCCGGATCTTCTCACTCACCGGAGGGACGTTCGTCAGGTCCTGCTCAGGCTCAGGCAGAACCACCTCTACGCTAAATATGAGAAGTGCCTCTTTGAGCAGACCTCGCTTCCGTTTCTGGGTTACATAATCTCTCAGACCGGCCTACAAATGGACCCTGAGAAACTGTCTGCCATCCAGAAGTGGCCCCGACCAGAGGGGTTGAAGGCTATTCAGCGGTTCCTGGGCTTCGCCAACTACTACTGCCTCTTCATTCCGCACTTCTCTTCCCGGACTGCCCCTATCTCGGGGCTCACCCGTATGGGCGCTAATCCCAGAGAATGGCCGCCCGAAGCAGAGGAGGTCTTCCTTTCCTTAAAATGAGCTTTTTCCTCCGCCCCTGTGCTGCATCGTCCGGACGGCACCAAACAATTCTTTCTAGAAGTCGACGCTTCCTCCTCCGGAGCCGGAGCAGTACTTACCCAAAAGTCGTCTTCCGGAAGAATGGTAACTTGCGGCTTCTTCTCCAAACTCTTCTCCTCTTTTGAGCGCAATTATTCTATAGGAGACCGAGAATTGTTGGCCATTAAGCTGGCACTGGAGGAGTGGCGTTACCTGCTCGAGCGGGCTCTTCACCCGGTAATAATTTACACGGACCACAAGAACTTGGCTTACCTCCAGAGTGCCCAGAGACTTAACCCGCGCCAAGCCCGGTGGTCCTTGTTCTTCGCCCGCTTTAATTTCATTCTTCATTTTCGCCCGGCTGACAAAAACATCAAAGCTGATGCCTTATCCCGATCCTTTTTGGTCTCTGATCTTGAAGAGGAGCCTAAACACATCATCGACCCCGCCAAAGTAATGCAGGTGGCCCCCGTGAATCTAAATCGTCTTCCACCCGGTAAGACGTTCGTAACTGTTCCTGATCGTGAGAAGGTTCTACACTGGGGACACTCGTCCAAGCTAGCTGGCCACGCTGGTCAGAAAAAGACCCTCCAGCTTATTACCCGGCATTACTGGTGGCCTACCCTGCACAAGGACGTAATAGACTTTGTTTCAGCCTGTGTGTCCTGCGCCCGCAACAAGGTTCCGAGACATCTGCCAGCCGGCCGTCTCCTTCCTCTTCCTGTACTTGCTGCCCCATGGCAGCATATAGCTATGGACTTTATAACGGACTTCCCTGTCTCTGCCGGTTGTACGGTCATATGGGTGGTCGCTGACCGCTTTTCCAAAATGGCTCACTTTATTCCCCTGCCGGGCCTCCCGTCTGCATCAGAGTTAGCTAAAGACTTTATCCATCATGTCTTCCGTCTTCATGGTCTTCCTCTTCACATCGTATCCGACCGAGGGGTTCAGTTCACCTCTCGTTTTTGGCGAGCCATGTGTAAACTGCTGGGGGTCACCTTGGACTTTTCTTCTGCTTATCACCCACAGTCCAATGGCCAAGTAGAACGGATCAACCAAATTTTAACCAATTACCTCCGGCACTTTGTTAATGCTCACCATTCCGACTGGGTGGATCTTTTACCGTGGGCCGAATTTTCATACAATAATCACGAGAGCGAATCTTCCTCCAAATCCCCGTTTTTTGTAGTCTTCGGTCAGCATCCTCGGATCCCGTTTCCCGTCTCTGCCTCGGTGGACAATCCGGCTGCGGAATCTCTCGTTAACGAATTTTCCTCCATTTGGGAAAGTACCAGATGTGCACTTCTTCAGTCATCCGAGCGGATGAAAAAACAGGCTGACAAGAGACGTCTGGATCCACCACAATTCTGTCCTGGAGATAAGGTCTGGCTCTCGTCCAAATATGTCCGGCTCAAGATGCCTTCCTACAAGTTAGGGCCTCGGTTCATCGGCCCACTGGAAGTTATCAAACAAATCAACCCGGTGGCCTATAAATTTAAACTCCCGGCCAATTTGCGGATTCCTAACTCCTTCCATGTATCTCTACTCAAACCCGTGATACTTAACTCTTTTTCTAAGTCTACAGGTACGCCTCCTGCTCCTTTTTCCGCTGAAAACGAGTTTGAGGTAGAGAACATTCTGGCCACCAAAAGGGTAAGAGGAAGGACCTTTTTTCTAGTGGATTGAAAGGGGTTTGGTCCTGAGGAGAGAACATGGGAGCCCCGGGAGAACATCCATGCCCCGCTCATCCTTGATAAATTTCTGTCTGGCCTAAAAAAGGGGGGGCCTAAAGGGGGGGTACTGTAGCGTCGGCGTCCCTGCCTCCTGCTAGGCAGGGACGCCGTTCCCCTCACCTCTCCGCTCCGTGCCCGGCGTCTTCCTCCCGCTCTGCTGGCAGCGTGCGCTGCTTCCCGGCCTCTGTGCTTAGGGCGCGCGTTCCCCCTGTCTTAAAGGGGCCGAGCGCGCCGTCCTAAGCAGTCCCCGGCCAATGGCCGGAGGACCTCACCATATATAAGGCACCTCCTCCAAAATGGAGGTGCCCGAGCAATGTTGTTGCAAAGCCTTTCAACTCTGCTTCAGCCCTCAGGTCCCGTTACCAGTTACCTGCCAGTCACCTGCCAGATTCCTGCTTGCTACCTGCCTGCTAGCCTACCTGGAGGCTTAGCCGTCACTTGCTGTGACCACCTGCCTGTCCAGAGACTCTTACTCGCTCTCCTGGGAGCGTTCACCTGCTACCTGCCTGCTAGCCTACCTGGAGGCTTAGCCGTCACTTGCCGTGACCAGCTGCCTGTCCAGAGACTCTTACTCGCTCACCTGAGAGCGCTCACCTGCTACCTGCCTGCTAGCCTACCTGGAGGCTCTGCCGTCACTTGCCGTGACCACCTGCCTGTCCAGAGACTCTTGCCCGCTCACCTGGGAGCGCTCACCTGCTACCTGCCTGCTAGCATACCTGGAGGCTCTGCCGTCACTTGCCGTGACCACCTGCCTGTCCAGAGACTCTTGCCCACTCACCTGGGAGCGCTCACCTGCTACCTGCCTGCTAGTCTATCTAGAGACTCTTCCCTGCTGTCACTTGCCGTGACCACCGGCCCATCTAGAGACTCTTTCCCTGCTGTCACTTGCCGTGACCACCTGCCCGTCTAGAGACTCTTACCCTGCTGTCACTTGCCGTGACCATCCGCCTGTCAAGAGACTGTCCCTGTCACTTGCCGTGACTTCCTGCCCTTCTACCCAGAGACTGTCCCTGTCACTTGCCGTGACTACCTGCCCGCCTTCCCTGGGAGCCACCCGCTTCCTTACAAGGACTGCCCCTTTGTATAGTTGCTCAGAGGTTCCACCTCCCAGACCCGTTACATTGGTAATGGTTGTGCGGAGGTCCTTTGCAAAAAATTTTGAGGCTGGGACCATGATGTTTTTGGGAGAAACAAAATTGACAAGCTCACCCTTCAAGAAATCCAACCAGCGGAGAAGCCTATGAACACGCCACTGCACAGCGCCTGATGAATACAAAAGGGGAAAAATGATCCTGTTTCCAATCCAGTTAATGTTAAAAAGTGTCTTTTATTGTAGAAGATTAATGAAAAAATTAATGACTTAACACACCAGAAATCTTAATGTGTGGGGTGATATGGGAAAACTATCAAAAACTAACCAAATTATGTTTTTGACATTTTTGTTTTCACACATTTTTGCATCTGGTTCCTGTATTATAGATCTCAATAAAATGCTAATTATTCTTTCATTGGTTCTTGGTTGTGCGGCTGTTGATACACATACAGCCTTTCTTCTTTGGTTTATGTATTGCGTATCAAAACAATCTGAAAGTTTTTCTTTGTGATGGGCTCAACTAACTTTTAGCATCAGTAATTACTGTGTGTTATCTGTTGTGTTTGATAGGCAAGATCTACATTACTGCCGGAAAATGAAGGGTGTAAATGGGTATGGTCAACAAGAAGTTTATGGCCTAAAAAGGGCACTCAAAATGGGAACATGTTAAAGATTTGAAACCTTCCCCAGAGTAGTAACAATCATAATGTAACATACCTGGCGGCGTCCTTGCATAGTGGTCCATCTCCCACTGTGCAAGAGCGCGCACTTGATCTCCAGTCCAGTCTGCTAGCCTGGCTTCCCTCCATGCTGTCTGCTTGCCTCTGTTTCTGCTGCTTATGGGCGGCGCCCGATCACTTCCTGCTTCTTGTAGCTGCTGCAGGCACACCCCTTGTGCGTCCTCAGCCTATTGCTGTCTGTCACCTGGTATTTTACCCAGCTCCTCCCTGGAATCCATGCCTGAGCATTGTGTTCTGTCAGTTGGCTTCCAGTCACTGATGTGCCAGGTCCTGTCTATGTTTCCTGCCTTGCGGTATCAGTTCCCGTGTCTGACCTGTGTCTTATCTGAACTATCTTCTAGCCTGTTGTCTTCTGCCTATCCTAGAGGCTGTATTTCCAGGCCAGCGTGAACACGCTCCTAGCCTGTTCTTTCCGCCTTCTAGGGGCCGCATACCTAGACCCGTTCCTGTATCTTGCCTGTTCCTGTCTGAACACGCTCCTAGCCTTTTCATTCCGCCTTCTAGGGGCCGCATACCTAGACCCGCTCCTGTATCTTGCTGCTGTGTCTGTTCTTGTCTGAATACTCTCCTAGCCTGTTACCTGTTTTTCTCTATGTCCGTACCTTCCCTTTTCCTGCAGAATCTGATCCCGTACCTAACTCCTTCTCGTCCCTGTACTCCCGTTTGTGAGTTTAGAGTCCACTCGCTACTTCATTGCTAGTATCCTGTGTGTACCTGGTTCTGCCTTTCCCTTCCAGTCTGTTCCGTGTGAACAGAGCCCTGACCCTTTGCTCACTGCTCCGGCAGTCTCGCTCTGCTCTGACCCTTTGCTCGCTGCTCCGGCAGTCTCGCTCTGCTCTGACCCTTTGCTCGCTGCCCCGGCAATCTCTCTCTGCTCTGACCCTTTGCTCGCTGCTCCGGCAGTCTCGCTCTGCTCTGACCCTTTACTCGCTGCTCCGGTAGTCTCGCTCTGCTCTGACCCTTTGCTCGCTGCTCCGGCAGTCTCGCCCTGCTCTGACCCTTTACTCGCTGCTCCGGCAGTCTCGCTCTTCTCTGACCCTTTGCTCGCTGCTCCGGCAGTCTCGCTCTGCTCTGACCCTTTGCTCGCTGCTCCGGCAGTCTTGCTCTGCTCTGACCCTTTGCTCGCTGCTCCGGCAGTCTCGCTCTGCTCTGACCCTTTGCTCGCTGCTCCGGCAGTCTTGCTCTGCTCTGACCCTTTGCTCGCTGCTCCGGCAGTCTTGCTCTGCTCTGACCCTTTGCTCGCTGCTCCGGCAGTCTCGCTCTGCTCTGACCCTTTGCTCGCTGCTCCGGCAGTCTCGCTCTGCTCTGACCCTTTGCTCGCTGCTCCGGCAGTCTCGCTCTGCTCTGATCCTTTGCTCGCTGCTCCGGCAGTCTCGCTCTGCTCTGACCCTTTGCTCGCTGCTCTGGCAGTCTCGCTCTGCTATGACCCTTTGCTCGCTGCTCCGGCAGTCTCGCTCTGCTCTGACCCTTTGCTCGCTGCTCCGGAAGTCTCGCTCTGCTCTGACCCTTTGCTCGCTGCTTCGGCAGTCTCGTCCTGCTCCTCTCTCGCTCACCGCTCCAGGCGGCCTTGTCCTGCTCTTCTCTCGCTCACCGCTCCAGGCGGTCTTGTCTTGTTCTGCTCTTGCTCGCCGCTCTGGGCGGCCTCACTCTGCTGTTTGTCCACCGCATCTGCGGTTCTGTTCCTGAGTCCCAGTCTGTACTGGGTCCTATCCACTCGGTGCTCCAACCTGTCGTACCTGCCAGTACCCCCCTGCCTGCATACCAGTCGTGCTTACCAGCATCCGCCAGTCTGCATACCAGCCGTGTCTGCCTATACCCAGCAGTTTGTGTGCCAGCCTAACCTGCCTGTTCCTGTATTCCCCTGTGTGGGTCAACAGCCGTGTCCGGGGTCTGTCCTGGAGCAGCACCTGGTCCCTCTGCTCGGTTCCTCCTTGGTGCACTGGCGTCGTATGCCGTCGTGCGACCCTGGTCGGATCGGGTGGATACTTAGTTATGCCCCTCCAGGCATTCACTCTCCGGCACGGTCCAGTGGAATCACTACATATACACGCACACGCCACTCAGCCCGGGCGTGTGCATTACACATAATAACTCGTACAGAGACTTGCGCTGCACAGGAGCAAGGAACAAGGGAGCAGAAAATGTCTTTGTATCATGAAAATATGATGGAGGCACAAGGGTTTCCAGTTGGGGGTAAATAGGAGTGTGATGGTGTCAAGCAGCACCTGAAAGGGACACATTTTTATCTTTGCTATGAGGTTCTCTATACGCTCTGTACACTGTGACATGCAGAAGTAGTGCTGTTGTTTTAAAAGCATTCAGCAACTATTAGAAGTAACACAAGCACAGGAGACAGGGAGTGTTGTGCTCCAGAAGCATCCAGCAACTAGAGGGGTTAACACAGTCACAGGAGAAGGGGAGTGTTTTAGCAGAGCCCCAGGGGGATTGTGGGGAAGTTGTTTACTGTCTGGCGAGAGCCAAAGAGAAAGGTGGCTTATGACCTGTATCTCACAGAAGTCATGGGAACAGAATTCAGGTCAGGAGGGGAGCTAAACAAAGGTCAGTTAGACTCCCTGAGCTAACTGTGTGGAGTGTTATCGGCCAGGAAGATAAGGACTGGAAGGAAGCCTGTCATAGAGATCATCTCCCTCATCACACCCTTCCTCCCCTACATCTCCATGCAGGATAAAGAATGCTGTGTACCATAGAGTCCTTGTGAAGGAAAAGCCTGTGGTTGTGTATGCATTAAAACTGTGCTGTACTGTGCTACTGGATAATAAACTGTGTACTGCTGTGCTGCAAAGGAGACTGTATTGTTATTACTGGAGGCTGTTGCTCAAAGAGACATTTGCATTGCACTGGCCGTGCATCATTAAATGAAAATGTTCTACCTTTTATGAAGAATCTTGTCTGATGTGTCTGGTCAGCAACTGAATCTATCGTGTGCCTGAGAGAAACTGCAGCCTATTGTCGCCCTGAGTAACGGTTCCCCCAGGATTCCAACAAATTCATGTAACCGGTCTCGCCCCTATCTGAATTTAGGCGGCGTGTGTGTAACAACACTACTAATATCCATTGAGGTCTAGAGCACGAAACACTTTGGATAATACATAGCAAAGACCTTCAGCAAAGTAATTTGTGTTTTACAAGGCTCCAGTTTTAATGAGCGATGATATCAATAGATGACCTTGTTGCATTATTTTCTTCATTTTTCTATTCCTGTTCTATTTTGCAGTAAAAAAAAACTATCAAGGTTTGGACGGGTGTTTTTTTTTACAGTAAAAGGCTTGAAAAAATGATGGATGAAAAGAAGGACCCAACTAACTTTTAGTATCAGTTATTGCCGTGTGTTATCTGTTGTATTAACAAGTAGAATTTACATGATTTAGCCCTTGTAAAATTTGATCAGCAGACATCATTTTTACAGGGCTGGGACATCATTAACATGTGAGCAAATAGTACTTCAATAATTAATTTAAGTAAATGTTCTTTTCAGAAAGAGTAGTGAAAATTAGGAACACCTATAATGCAGTAATGTTAAAAATATTATTACAATTTTAAAAAGGAAATGATGAATCCACACAATGTACTATAGCTGTGATGCATGCATATTTTTTAGCCAAACAATGAGTGGATATTAATATAGAAAAGCATCAGAATTTTCTTTACACGTTTTCTCTCTTTAAGGGTGTTGATTGCACAACCGAATTTTCGATCCAATTGCTGGACGTGAAAAAAATGGACAGCACTCGGACCAATGTTATTCATTGGGGCAGGGCAGACAAGCGATTTTTTTTTTCACTGTCCGAATCTGCATCTGAAAAAAAATTGCAGCATCCACTAGTTTCTTCCGTAAATCAGATGAGACTCACTCATTCAAGTCTATGGGTGCATGAACAAAATACGGATGCCATACAGAGCCACAGTACAGCATCCAATTCTTATGGATACTGTACATTGCAATTCTGTAACATAGGAAACTGAAAATGGTCTTGTAAATGATTAATAGCTGCTGAGAAAAAACGGATTGCATGCGTATGACAAGCGAGAAAAAATCGTCCCACACTCCTGGATGAAACTCTGAACCATTTCTTATACGCTCATGTGAACCTCCCCTAAAATTGTCTATTGGAATTGTTCTGCTTTACTTAGAGACATCAGTGGTTATGATCCCTTACTGTGAGATCCTACAATTCATCTTATTGAGATCCCCTGCATATTATATTTTGCTCTTAAACTATGAAAGTGGATATAGTTACAGTAAATGACACTTATAAGGTACAGAAGTTGGCTTTGAGTCATCGGCAAAGAATACTGTATTCTCTTGAATATGTGCAGCTCTGCAGTATCTGGCAGCTGTCACTACACACCGCATGGAGCTCTACTTTGGATCTCTGTTCAAAGTGTTTTCATCCGGCAGCCACTGGAGGAAATGACAGCAGAGAGGTGGGAGTGTCGGGTATTGGACCCCCACTGACCTGATATTAATGGCCTATAGGATAAGTCATCAATATGTTATGACCAGACAAACCCTGTATTTGAAACATCACTATGTAAGTGAATTAGATTAATGAGTATTTTTTTTAGATTCTCATCAGAAAATTACCTATTTTTAAAAGTTTTTTTTATGCTAAATGTACTTTTTTTCTTTGCTATTTTTTTATTTTCCCTATCACTTTCTGTATTAAAAAATCTGAAATCTTACAATTCTTGCAATACTTCCTGGTCCGTTCAGATCATTTTTATACTACTTCACCTTGATAAAACCATGCGTTAAACATAGCGAAACGCGCGTTGGTGTCGCGGTTTACTTCTGAGGGACGATCCTACATCATGGGTAAGATCTGATGGCCTTTTTTCTGGCACTTCTTTTGGAGGATGTTTACATGTTTTTAGATGTGGAGGGATTATGCATAAGTTATGTTGAGGGGTCTTGTTACTCTACAAAGAGAGACCTTATTTTCCACACACTATCCTCCTATATACAAGAATTATACGTATCTGCCCATTTTCTGGATTCCTGCCCTGGTTTTTGTTATTTTCATTTTTTCTGGTTCTTGAATTGTTATTCTCTGTTGACCATTTAATGCCTATGTGACTGTTTTAGAGATATATTTGTATCAATGAAGGAATAATATTTTTAATCTCACAAAAGCTCCTATTGTTCGCCTTTTTTCCAGATCATTTTTATCATTTCATCACAGGCAGGATAAAAATGGCAAGTAATTATATATACAGCTGATAATACAGGATCCACCACTCACAATAGTAGGTGATGTCACTGCTCTGCTCACTATCCCTTCACAATGACCTTTGCCTACATAAGAGCACACTCATCATATACTTCTAAAATTCTAAAAGGTCTGAGTCAGTCCATTGCAGCTAATATCCATTGTTCCAACTCAAACAGACCGGTGTTTTTCTATATAACGATACGGCTGTCCACCTATACTGACATCCCAAGCAAAAATAGCACTAATTATAGAGAAGCAGCCAAAAGTCCCATAGTCACTCAGGAGAACTGCAGAGATCACAGCTCATTTTGGAGAATCTGGCCACAGGACAACTATTAGTCGTATACTCCACAAATCTGACCTTTATGGAAAAGTGGCAAGAGGAAAGTCATATTTAACAGCCAGCCAGAAGAAGTCCCATTTATAGTTTGCAAAAAGCCATGTAAGGGACACAGCTAGCATGTAGAAGAAGGTGCTCTGGTCAGATGAGGCCAAAGTAGAACTTTTTGGGCTAAATGCAAAACGCTGGGTGTGGAGGAAAACTAATGTGGCACCCCTGTGGGTTCAGTCGCCACAGAGGTACTACATCTCACCCAGAGGTGTGGTATCTCACTCTCAGGTAAGGATGGAGTTCTACCCGGGACCCACACACTTGCATCCTTTACACTCCATTTCAGAGGGAAGGGCGAGATTGCTCCTAAGGGAGAGCACAGTCCCTGGTCCCTAGCTGGAGAGTGGAACCATGTAGTGGGTGTGGGTGGAGGAAGAAGCACAGGGGAGCACTTCAGTAGGAGTATAAAAAAGGGAGCCATCTTGGGAGTGGTCAGATGAGTCAGAGAGGAGAAGTAGTGGGAGCAGGAGCTCTGTAGGAGCTCTGCTCAGGGAAGCGGGCCTAGACTGAGAGGCCCAGGAGGACAGACTGAGAGAGGATGGGAGCAGAGGGAAGGCTCCAGAGTAACAGAGGGGATCCCAGGGGCACGGCGAGTGCGGAAGCCACCCGTGCGCCCGAATCTGCAGGAACATGGAGGGATCAGGCCGCAGAGGGGACCGGCCCCTAAACTAGTGGAGAACTACAAGGCTCAGCTAGAAATCGGAGGCTTCTGCACTTTCAGGGTGTAGTTGCTTACAGCCGCAACTAAATCGCAGAAAAGGTAGCCACACAGGATTCAGGGGACTGCAGGTTGCCCGCCAAGATCCGAGGTTACTGGCTTGGGACACTGGTTGCGAAGCGCAGAGCAGGAGGGTGAGAGCCAGCGCAGGAAGACGACCGAGGAAGGCACACAGACTGGGGTCCCGTTATGTACTCCTGAAACACCTGGGAGTTGGCTGAACCCCTGCCTTGGTAACCACAGGACGGCGTGGGAGGTTACACTGGCGCTGGTAACCTGGATTGCAACAACTGTGAGTAAACCTTGGAGACTGCACCCCACTGTGTCCTAGAATTATTATCTGTGCCATCACCTGTACTACACTGCACAGCAACATCTACCTCATTAACCATCACTGCACCGGCCTGGAGCTTAGCTCTACCTGTGGAGAGCTGAACCAACTCTGCTGCTTCACCTACAGCTCCAGAGGACCTGCACCGCAGCGGCGGCTCCATATAGCCGCATACCACAGGTGGCGTCATGAACATTATATAAAAACTATATTCCCTTTTCTTTAAGTCCCTTTTATTGACCGCCCTTTGTCATGGAGCAGGTCATTGCCCCTGTGACATCCCCTAGCATCGACCGGCCCAGCTACCGAGTACCCCACGGCCCCGGGGGTGCGTCACTAACACTGCACATCACTCTGAAAACACCATCCCCACCATCAAACATGGGGGTGGCAGGATCATACTGTGGAGATGCTTTTCTTCAGCAGGGATGGCGAAGCTGGTCAGAATTGATGGGAAGATGGATGGAGCAAAATACAGGGCAGGAGGAAACCTGTTAGATGCTGCAAATGACTTGAAACTGGGACATAGGTTCATCTTCCAGCAGGACACCGACCCTAAACATACTACCAGAGCTACAATGGAATGGATTCAATCACAGCATATTCATGTGTGTGAATGGCCCAGTCACAGCTCAGATTTAAATCCCATTGAGTATCTGTGGCTGTTCACAGACGCCTCCATCCACTCTCACTGAGCTAGAGCTAGTTTGCAAAGAAGCATGGGCAAAAAATTCAGCCTCTACGTGTTCAAAGCTGGTAGAGACTTGGGGGGGTGTGAGGCTGAATATAAATACACTTCACAATTTTCAGATTTATTGTTTAAAATAATTAGAAACCATGTATCACTTCCTTTACACTTCACAAATATTTGCTACTTTGTATCACGGCGGTAATTCGCCCCTCTGCTCACCTTGTGGTTTCTCCTCGCATCAGGCAGTTCCGCTAATCTGCCTCATGCTACATTGCTGCATCTGCTTGTGGCATACACTTAGCCTTAGGGGGACGTGGTCGGTCTCTGACCCGGATTGTTTACCCATCTTGTCTGACCTCTCTGCTTCTGACCTCGGCTACTTTTACTGATCATGTCCTGCCTGCACCAACCTCGGACCATTTGATTACACCTCTGTCTCGCCCCTCTGTATCTCAAAACCGTGCCTCTGACCCTCTGGTCAGCTGCTGCAGACCCGGTGACTGCCCTGGAGTGACTGGTGATTACTGGCGGCAAAACTAGCACAAGCCTATTCTCACCATCAGAGGCTCTAGCGAATACCCGGTAGTTAGTTATTTATGCCTCTCCTAGGTAAGACCGGCCTGTGGCGCAGTGGACCCACCAGCATTACATTTTGTGTTAGTATACCACATATTATCCAAATGAAAACCATTTAAGTTTGTGGGTGTAGCGTGAAAAAATGTGGAAAAGTTCACGAGGTATGAATAAGGCACTGTACATCTAACTGGTATGGGGGTAGAATGAGCTGTTAGATTCCCTTTAAGTAGTTGGTGTTCGGGGGCGTGGCCTAGCTCTTGATGTGAGAGGTCGGGTGGCAGTGCCTCTCCACCACCATTAGCTTCAATTATCCTGCACAGAGCCCGAACCAGCCAAATCCCTTATCAGGAACTGCTGTCTGAGGGTCCCGGGAGTCAGAGGCGAGCTTCTGCCAGACTCAGAGAGTCCAACATGGGCCGCAAAAGGCAGAAGGATGCCGGGGCCTGCAGCAGTGCCTCAGCCCAAGATGGCACCGAGACAGAGGAAGAGGCGGGAAGGAGGAACACAGCCTATGCACGGAGGCTGGAGGCTTCAGCACGGCTGCACAGGTATGCGAGGGGCATGAAGGCAGATGAAGAAGGAAGTGAAGGCAGTGAGAAGCATGGAGATGAGGAGGAAGATGGTGAGGAGATGCCTGTGCCTGTGCTACATAATGAACAGCAGGAGGAGGGGGATGGTGACACTGTGCTGGCAGCTGAAAGTTCAGATGAGGCAGAGCCGACTCTGCGAGATGTATTCCAGGCTGTCTTATACTGCAAGACTGCTTTAACTGCTCTGACAAAGCAGGTGAATGGTCTGAAAGCCGACATGGGAGGCATTGAGGCTTCTATGCAGAAAGTTACAGCCAGATTGACTGAGGTGGAGGGCAGAGTTGGTGTAACAGAAGATCATTTAACCTCAGTGCAAAAGACGCAGCAACAGCACACTCAGAGGATCACGGTAGTGGCTAACAAAAACGATGACCTGGAAAACCGGTCACGCAGGAACAATTTGCGTATTGTGGGCATCCCTGAAAGAGCTGAGGGTGCTGACCCCACGACCTTTGTTGAAACCTGGCTGCTGGGAAAGTTTGGGTCTAATATCCTGTCCAGGGTGTTTGCTGTGGAGCGTGCCCATCGAGTGCCCATGAGACCCCCAGTGCCTGGAGAGGGCCCTCGTACGATGTTAGCCAGAATCCTGAACTGCAGAGACCGGGACACTATCTTACGTAAGGCCAGAAAATTGACAGATCTTACCCTGGAGGGCAAACGCATTGAAATATACCCCGATTACTCGGCTGAGGTGCAAAAGCTGCGGCTACGGTATGGTGAAGTGAAGAAACAGCTCCGCTCTTTGAATGTGAAATACTCTACAATTTATCCTGCCAAATTAAGAGTGGAAGCCTTTGGAAAGGTCAATTTTTTCCCGTCACCGGTAGAGGCCGCCTCGTGGTTGGAGCGGAACCGGAGCAAATTGAGAGAAGCTGAGGACTCTGCACGGTGAATGCACGACCCTGCTATCCTGACCACTGGACAGGGTTGTGGCTCTGCATTGCTCTGCGAAACCGCAGAGGAGGGGGAGAAACCCCCGCTGGGATCTACGTTTTATAGTTTTATAGTTAATTTGTTTGATTAATGGTTCGGGACTATGCATACTATTGATTATGTGGTGGAGAGACTGCCAATGCTGGAGGAGGACACGGCGCATGTTGATATGCGGTATACTACGATGTTGCTCAGGTTCTTTGAGCTCCCACTCTCACGTTGGGAAGAGAGTGACAAGAGAAGGGTGGGGGGAGGGGGTGGGGGGAGGGGGAGGGAGGGGGGGAGTTGGATGGGTTGGATTTGCGGGAAAATGGGGTTGCTTATGCTGTTTGACCTGGTATGCTTGGGAACAAAATGGAAAGATGTTACTTGATGATGGTGGATTGTTTTTTTCTAATGCACAATGAGTAACCGTACGGTTCGGATTTTAAGTTGGAATGTACGTGGTATATCTGACAGGATTAAGAGGGCAGCAGTTCTGAATCACATCAGATCTTGTGATCCTATGATTGCGTGCTTACAGGAGACCCATCTCACTAGAGATACTAGGCACTGGCTATCGAGAGGGTGGATGTTAAAGACATATCATTCCACTTATTCCTCGTACTCCAGGGGGGTGTCAGTCCTAATACACAAAAACGCACATTATGAAGAGCTGGCAGTGCAAGTAGACAGTGAAGGGCAGTATGTATGGATTGCGTGCAGATTGTATGGACACAAAATGATTTTAGTGGCTTTATATATCCCTCCACCTCATTCTAAAAAGGAACTTCAAGCAGTAATGGACTTGACGGCCAGATGGGGGGAGGCTCCGATGTTGATTATGGGAGATGTTAACAACACCATGAATGATTACTGGGATAAAGTACGTCCGGCAGGTATGGAAGCTGGACGGGACGGAATGACTGCATTTGGCACCTACGTGGGGGAGCTGGGGCTGGTGGATCTGTGGAGAGTACGAAATGAGGGTAAGAGGACCTTCTCGTGTCATTCGGCTACACACGGAACACTGTCAAGGATAGACCTGGCTTTTGGGTATACTGCTATGGATGGGATGGTTGGGGAGGTGGAATACCTACAGAGGACTCTATCGGATCATAGTCCTATGGTTGTCACGGTTCTAGTGGGATCTGCTCAGGGTCAGAGGGGAGGTTGGCGTCTTCACCCGACGTGGCTTAAAGTGGTGGATATGGGTGGCATAACCAAAGAACTAGAGCACTTCTTCCAAGTGAATGAAGGGAGTGCTGAGGCCACAGTGGTGTGGGAGGCTATGAAGGCATTTACGAGGGGACTCTTTATAAGTGAGATCTCACGGTGTAAGACCAAAACTAAATTGGCAGATCAACAAATAAAGGATGACTTGACAAGGGCAGAGGCAGACATGATTTTGGCGCCAACGAGTGTAGCTCACAATAGACTAAAATTGGCACAGGAGGCAGTTAATAAACTGCACATGATGCAAGCTGAGAGGAAAAGGGCATTTCAGCAAGCCCAATTCTTTGAGGAAGGAGAGAGAGTGGGTCGCTTGTTGGCGGTGATATCTGCGGCACAGAGGGAGTCTTCCAGGGTGTACAGGTTGAGAGACCAAACGGGGACGACTCTGACAGACACAAAGGACATATTGGAGGTCTTCAAGGAATATTACATGGCACTGTACAATTCAAGAGTACGGGACACGGAGGGGGCCATAGAGGAATTTTTGGAAGGCATCTCACTGTCTAAATTGTCTGAGGAAGATAGGATGAGGTTGGATGAACCTGTGAGTGTGGAGGAGGTGGAATGTGCAATTCTGTCTATGCCCAATAACAAATCACCGGGTGCTGATGGTCTACCTGGGGAGGTGTACAGGGAGCTGGTGGAACTGCTAGCTCCAAAATTGAAATCTGTGTTTGATGAGGCTTTGGTGAAGGGGGCATTACCGAGATCAATGGAGGAAGCGGTGATAGTGGTTCTGCCAAAGGAGGGG
The DNA here is from genome assembly GCF_046119375.1 of Phyllobates terribilis. Lineage (NCBI taxonomy): Eukaryota > Metazoa > Chordata > Amphibia > Anura > Dendrobatidae > Phyllobates > Phyllobates terribilis. Next base: position 84,185,359 of record NW_027362768.1, on the reverse strand, counting down.
AAAGACCCCATGGATGCGGAGTCGTATAGGCCCATATCGTTGTTGACAACGGATGTCAAAATACTCGCTAAGATCCTGGCCACCCGGCTCACCGGGGTTGCGCATACTGTTATTCACGAGGACCAGTCGGGCTTTATGCCCAACCGCTCCACGGCTGTTAACTTGAGAAGATTATTTCTTAATATGCAGCTGCCTGCTGATAATGGTGGCGGGAGAATAGTGATGTCATTGGACGCTAGGAAAGCATTTGATAGCGTGGAATGGAAATATTTATGGAAAATCATGGAAATAATGGGATTTGGCCCCGCATTCATGGCCTGGGTGAAGTTATTGTACTCATCCCCAAGGGCGGTAGTTAAGGTGAATGGTGAACGGTCCGGGATGTTTGACTTACATAGGGGCACAAGGCAGGGGTGCCCGCTGTCCCCGCTATTGTTTGCGGTGGCAGTGGAGCCCCTGGCGGCCAAAATAAGAGCTGAGAGAGGAGTGGTCGGATTTAAATTTGGGAGGCTGGAAGAAAAAATATCACTGTATGCCGATGACATCCTGTTATTTCTGGAAAATGCAGGAGAGACATTGGGGTGCACGATGGATGTAATTAAACACTTTGGGAGCATTTCGGGACTGGAGATAAACTGGCACAAGTCTTATGTCATGGCTGTAGATAGACCAATAAAAGCGGAGGAGATAGATGAGAGGGGGAAGCAGCTCCAGCTGGTTTCACAATTTAAATACCTTGGGATATGGGTGGCGCTTCCATTGACACGATTCACGGATCTGAATTTAGTTCCTCTGCTAGAGAAATTTAAAAAGAAAATAGGCGCATGGTGCCAATTGGCTTTGACGGTGACGGGTAGAACTAACCTGATTAAGATGGTCCTTATGCCACAACTAATGTACGTTTTGCACAACTCACCGATATGGCTACCAAAAAAACAGTTTCAGGGTATTGATTCTATCTTCAGATCCTTGATATGGGGCAAGAGGCAGGCAAGGATTAAATTGGGAACGCTGCAAAATGGGAAGGAGGAGGGAGGATTGGCCGCACCCAATCCCTGGGTCTATTTCTTGGCAGTACAGGGCCAGCATGTCAGGGGATGGAGAGAACCCGATTGTGGAGGGGCAGCTTGCCGGGTGCTGGTACATGTGTCGGGGAGACGCCCACTGGTCCAGGCGTTAGAGGATGGTACCTTTAAGAAATTGGGAGCAATATATCCTACCTTAGGCTTGACTCAGAAGGTATGGGACACTATTAAAAAGATCAGGGGGGTGGACGGGCTGACTAAGTACTCACCGGTGTTGGGCAATGAACATCTGCCGGAACTTAATAAGCTGTGTCAAATGGGCAATTGGAAGGCGCAAGGAGTGAGATATGTGTGCCAGCTGCAGAGTGGAACGGACCTGAAGACCTTTGAGAAATTGAGAGAAGAATTTGATTTGCCTTTGGTATGGGGATTTCAATACTATAGGCTTCGACATGCTTGGAGGGCACAGTGTGGTTTGGGAGCCATGACGGTTCAGGGTGACATTGTACTAGACTCTGTATGTATGAAGGGAGGGACGAGGGGAGTCATATCGAGCTTATATCATGACCTACTGCACTCCTATCTGGGGGGAAATCACTTAATTGCAAAGAGTAAATGGGAAAGGGAGGTGGGTACCCTCACAACAGAACAATGGGAGGCAATTCTAGAATATGTCCCGAAGATCTCTCTAAGCGAGCAGGCACGGATCTCCCAATTATACATAATACATAGGACATACAAAACACCGCTGCGCCTGTACAAGGCGGGCTTGAGGGGAGATTCCAGTTGCCCTAGATGTGGCACGGACCAGGCCGGACTGCTACACATGCTATGGTCATGCCCACGGCTAGTGGCTTATTGGTTGGTCGTTGTTAACAAAATTGAGAGGGCTTATACATGTACAATTGACAGAAACCCGGTGCTGTGTGTTTTGGGGGAGGTGGATGGAATACCTGTCTCAGAACATTACAAAGTGGCGATAGCGCGATTGCTATATGTGGCACGCAAACTAATAGCACGAAAATGGACAGATTCGGAACCCCCCACTAGGAGGGAATTTATTGCTCAGACACGTACGGTAATGCATTTAGAGGAAAGCATTTACAGGCGGAGGCATGGAGAGAGAACTTTTGGGAAAATATGGTCCGCATGGATGGCGGTAATATGATTGTCAATGTTCCCGGGTATGCCCGGCATAAGGAGTATTGGCGGGAGGGGGGAGAGGGTTTTGACTGTATTACTACACGTTATGTGAATTGTTATATGTATATTGATAACTGTTTGCTGTAAATTTTTGAAACCTAAATAAAAATAATTGGTTTAAAAAAAAAAAAAAAAGTAGTTGGTGTTCAATGATTTACTGACTTACCCAGGCACTAGCATTGTCTGGTGCCCAATCACTAATCCTCAACAAGTCCGGCGAGATCAGGGAGTGCAGGGATTCTGCGATACTGAAAGCCAGTTTCGAGTTGTGACATAAAATTCCAAAAATATCTATGGCAAACATAGCCCAATTTTTTTTTTAACACAAAACCATTTACTATATCACAGCTTCACTATGAAAATGTGAGGGGTATGAAATGTTGTTTTTTTATTTTGCAAGGTGGCATTTTCGCCTACCCTCGTCTACCCTCTACCCCGTCACTGCTCAGTTTAAAAGGCTTCGTGTAAGGTGTGGAACCCATGCATTCCTCTAAATAATTTATGTGACAGAAACAGCATGTGTGATATTGTAGAATAAAAGATTTGTTTTGATTTACATGTCATTTGCATCTTGTTACAGGTTACGGACAGATAGTCCAGATGTCTATACATAATATTTATTACACCTTATGGAATCTGGTTTACACGATGGGGATTTTTCTGTATCACAGGAGAAGCTATAAAGAGATGAATTAATTGTTGTTGCTATTATTAATGCTCTTCCTGGTATTTTTCCTATTATTGTATTGTAATCATTATTGTTATTTTTATATTTTCATCTTTATCATCATTGTTAACATAACTACTCTGTCACTGTTGGTACTATGAGTCACGTTTTGGTGAATGGTTCCAGTAATAGAGTAGCTGAATGAGTTGAATAAAAATGTAGTTTGGATAACATTTCCACATAATTGTATTCTCCTATAGGCTGCTTTTACACTGGTTTTATCACTGAATTATATGCATTAGCACAGCCTGAATTTATTAATTTTCTATTCACATTTTACATTTGTGACCATTTTGCTTTTAGGGATACTTTAGAAGAGTGGTCCACAACGTTTCTTAATTTGATAGCCATTTTTAGCTCTGAGAGAGGGTCGCAAGCCAAATCCAAAAAGCCCCCAAGTAGTGACATCCAAATCCCGCTCCCTCCCTCCACAATAGTGACACCCAGAACCCCCATTACCGATATAATAACAGCCAAAATGTCCCCACAGAAATCACATTGAGGCACTATACTTACATCCAGGGGTTCCCACTTTACCCCCATATGGTATTCTCACATTGCACTGCAACCACACTATCGCATCTAGCGACAAGTACCCCTTTAACTGGCAGCATCATCCTGTCTCCACCTTAGCTCTCACTTAAATTATCTCTCCAATCCATAAGCTTTAAAGAGGTTGTTCACTACTAGGACAACCCCTTCTTCATTAAAATGTTTGGCCCCGATGAAATAAAAAAACCTATACTCACCTCCAGTGCCGGTGCCATAACCGCGGTGTCGGCACTTGCTCTCCCTGGGGCTCCTGTGCTGTTGTTGTGACGCCGGCGCTGGCATCACTGTCCCTGCCTTCGGACAAATTGAACATGAAGAGGAAGTCCGTGTTGCAGCTGATCTTGGACTTCCTCTCTATGCTCAATTCAACAGGAGGCAGGGACAGGGACGCCAGCGCTGATTGGGCGCCCGTGTCACAACAACAGCACGGGAGCCCGAGGGAGAGCAAGTTCCAACACAGCCAGATCGGCGCCAGCACGGGAATTGAGTATAAGCTTTATTATTTTATCGGGGCCAAACGTGCGATATGAACAGAGGTTGTCCAAGTAGTGGATAACTTCTTTAAGTATATGTACATCTATAACTGCTTTTTTGTGTGAGGCTACTCACAAAAGTCACCATCTGGAGACCTGCTCTTCATAGCTGTTTGTTCGACCTGGTGCTAATGCAACAAGCTGACAAACAGCCACGAGCCACACATCATGTACCTGCGAGGCACATGTGGCTCCCGAGTCACAGGTTGTGCATCACTGCTTTAGAGCATACTGCATTTATAAAATTATTGATTAAAGGAATTGCCCACTATTGATTTATTGATGGTCTCTATCCCTGGGATAGGCCTTCAATATCTTATCGGTGGTGGTGCGACACCAGGCACCCCCGCTGATCAGCTGTTACTAACGCCGGACGGAAGTTCTTGAGTGCTACCGAAACACAGCAGCTCTGTCATTTCTATAGTGGTTATGGTCAACGACTGCACGTTCACCCCTTATTCAAAAGAATAGGTGGTGTAACTATGGTACCCGGCCGAAGCCACTATAGTTTTGACAGAGCTGCTGTGTTCTGGCAGTATATGAGAACTTCCTGCCAGAGCCATTAACAGCCGATTGGTGGAGGTTCCAGGTCTCGCACCCCCACCATACAGATATTGATAACCTATCTTGAAGATAGGTCATCAACAAAAAAGTAATTGCCGACCTCTTTAATTGTGAACTTGCAAATAAGCTCTCTGCTAATACCACTGGTGCCACCATTGGAGTCAGTTACTTCCAAACAGTGGCACCAACAAATTTTTCTATTCTCTAAGAAAAAATCTAATTTGCCTGTTTTCTCATGGAGCATTGCCAGTTTGTGAGTTTAAGGGCTCACTCACAGTGGTGTATAATACAGAGGAGTGCAATGAAAGAAAACATCGCATTGCACGTTGACCAATGTTATTAAATGAGTCGGTGCTCATTTGCGAGTTTTTCCTCAGCTGTAATTGGACTGAGGAAAAAAATCGCAGTATGCTGCAAGTGGATGCAGATATCAGACGGGACTCACCAATGCAAGTCTAGGGTGCGAGAAAAAAATCGGATGGCACACGCACCATGCGTATGCCGGCCGATTTTTACGCAAACATCTCAAAGAAAAACCTGAAATTTCATCACTCAAGTACAGTAAATTCACAGCCCGAACCATCAGAATAGAGTGATAGAATAGATGGATGTACTGTAGCTATTTAATGTCACAAGCCCCTTGCATATAATAAACTTTCACCCTTTAGTGCCTTATTTAACCTATTAAATAAGTAAATAATTAAAAAATGACATGGGGTCCCCCTTATTTTTGGTAACTAGCCAAGGCAAAGCAGACAGCTCCAGGCTTATATTATCAGGCTGGGAAGGTCCTTGGTTATTGGGCCCTTCCCAGCCTAAAAATACCAACCTGCAAGGCTCATCAGAGCCACCAGGTTTCGCTGAGTGCAGCGGGAGCGAGCAACAATGATGAATAGCAGTAAAGGTCCAGCTCTTTATAGGCGCTAGGTACACTTGACATTGCTCATCATCGTTGCTGGCTCCCACTGTGCTCAGTAAGACCCAGCGGTTCTGATGAGCGTTGTCATCACTACCCGGTGCCTGTGAATAGCAGGAACTGTTCTGCTATTCACAGTCGCCGGAGAAAGATTAGGGAAATGTGGACTACGGCAAAGCTTCGTGGGAACATTTTGGTTAAAAAATTGGTGAACGAGGGACTGTTTCTTGTTTCTGTCTTTTAATGTTTTTGAGGTATCCTTTTCTGGACTACTTCGGTGGATTACGGCGGACCTGCATGGGATTTTTTTTTTCAATAAATTGGTGAACCAGGGATAGTGTGGGGTAGTCTTTATACAAGTAAAGTGTTTTTTTCTGTGTGTGTGTTTTTATTTTTTATTACCAGGTTAGTAATGGGGGTTGTGAGGTAGCGCTATTCATCACGCTGGGGGTACTCGCTTCACCGGATCAATTAAAGCACACATGCAACGTCTTTCCAGTATTTCACAGTCCAGCAGTTTATTACACATCATAAACTGCTCATAACATAGTCCATCTCAGTGGCTCACCCACATATTACACATATAATGTCCAAGAGCCTTTCCAGTGACAGATATGTTCACTTGGCTCCCGATACAGCCTTCAGCAAGGTAACAATATCAATGTCCACATCATGCAGCGATTTTACCTTTGCCGGGTTTTAGCTGCTTCTCTCAGCTCGGTTCTGCCACTGCAGGGGCTTTAAGGCTTCCCAGATGTAGTCTTCAAGCCACCTGCCTTCAAAAGGCTACTGGTATCCTAGATCCAGCCTCTGCCTTCCAGGCTTCACCAGGCCTCACCAGGCCTCTCTTCCAGCCTCTCCAGGCTAATGGTGTCCCACACACAGGGATCAGGCCTCACGCCTTTCACCCTGTTTCCAAACCACCAGGATTTATATATCTTTTAGTGCACACAGGACCTGCGATGATGTCACAGTCATGTGATCAGTCACCTGAGGGAAAGGTAAATGGTCAGCTAGAGCACACCCCCTGGACCATTACAGTAATGCCGCAAGCCGCTGCATTACATACCCCCTCCTCTGTTCAAACTTGTGGGGTTGAACACATAATATACACAATCACATTATAACCCACAGATCACACAGAGACCATGTACTTGACAATTGCACTGCTCAGCCCCTGGAACATTAGTCATCGACATTAACCCATTCCTTAGGGACCTACCATCTGTCATTGTCACTGACTTCGTCAAGTCACATTTCCGGGTCGTAACCTTGTCAGACCTCCCCCGCTCCCAGCGGTCAATACAGCAGTGAGACTTACTTGCCCTTGTATCTTAAGTCCGGTTAGACTCCGTACTGTCCTGTACTCTATTGGGTCGTTTGTATGGGCCTCTCAGACCTGAGTTACTGGAGGTCTCACTACCTCTAAACCCACGCCCACTACTCTCAGGACATCTTGAAAGGTCTCTAACTTCAGCTGTAGCTGTTCTATTATTTGAAGGGCCCTTTCTCTGTCTGGTCTCACAATTTCTAGATGGCTGCCACCTTCTGGTGCTCAGGCGATGCTGCCTTTCCATTCGTAGTCTGGCGAGATTCAACTGTTCTACCTCTCGCAGGTAGGTCACTCGGTACTCCATCAGCATGCGTATATATGCAAGATTTTCTTCCGTTCCTACAGCGGAGAACGACGCCATGCCGTCTTCATCTGGTATCCAGTCCTGACGATTACGTGGACTGCTTACTTTCATCACACCAGACTTCTTTACCATCATTTGCATGGCTTGGCCATTTCTCCCAATGAGCTTTCTTACCAGAGCATGAGACACCCGGATGACCTCTTCACGCAGACTTTGAGCTTTTCTCATAAGCTTCAGTTGTCTAATGGCTTGTTCCGTCTTTAACCGGACAAACCGCTTTGTGCGAATACATCGTCAGTGCATGTCACTTAGGATAGCCACCCTCTTCACTGTGACTTCGGTTGTGGACAGGACCACCAGTTGTTTAGCTTCTGAAGTTGAGTACACCTTACAGGCTCCCACGGCCTTCTTAAACTCTTCATGCACGGACTCACTGGTGCATTCTTCTCTCAAATCCTCGGGTACATCTATGAGGCACTTGTACAGAGAGGTTTCTGTCTTACCAGTGATCTCCAAACGATCATCTGGCTCAGGTTTCAGGGGCAACTGACTTTCAGCTTCTTCACCCTGTATGCTTCCCCTGAGCTGACTCACAGCTACAAATTCAAGAATTTTCATCTTGACCACTTCCATTTCATACTTTTCTTCTGTTAACACTCTCTTAGCGCTCCTCATTTACACCTTCTCATGGTATAAAGGAGTAAGTGCAACTTGTTTGCCCTTTTCCTTATCCAAGGAGGCCTCGTTCACTGAGTGATACTTTGCCAGGCGACCTTTGAGCTCGAAAACTTCTTCCTCTAGCTCAGCTACTCGCCTCTCAGCAGCCCATCTCTGAAGCTCTTCCTGCTTCAACTGCTCCTTTAACAGTAGAGTTCTCTCAGACCTCTCTGTCTCCAATGCGCCCACTCGGCTCTCAACAGCCAGTCTCTCAAACTTCTCTTGCTTCAAATGGGCTTGTAGCGTCTCCTTGAGCTCCTTGATCTCGGCTCTTACATCCACCGAATCATCCGAGCTCGCCTTATTCGAGAAGGTATTTGCTTCATACCTCCCATCTCCAGTGGCCAACTCCTGGCCCTGGTCTGTGGCTTCTCCGATAGACTCCTTCATCTTTTTCCGCTCAGCTTCCATCTTGCTGATTCTTTCCTTAAGGCACGTCTCTGCCCTCTGGAGATTATCACAGAACGTTGGCAGCTCCTTCACCTGAGCTTCCAGACCTAGGGTCTTTCTGCGGAGATCATCATTTACATCACGGGTGTCCTGCAGAGTGGTCACAATCACTTGGCGCCTGTGCTCTGCATCCGCCTTATCATCCTCTAGTTTTTCCTTAACCTTGAGGAGATCTTCATAGTCTCTCTTAGTTTGTTGCAGTTCCCTATTGAACTTTTCATGCCTCTTTTCTGCCTCTTTCAGGGTGGATAGCTCCCGGTCTCGCTGGTACAGAGAGTCCACCAGCATTAGAGGCTTTACTTGGTCCTGGAATTGCTGCAGCTCCCTCATTAGTTCACCATGCTCCTTCTTGGATTCACACAGCTCCCAGTTGAACTGTTCGCGCAGTCGTTCTAGGTCCTGATCACGTCCAGAAACTTCTTCCTGCAGCGCCTCTTTTAAGGCAGATAGCTCCCAATTCCTCTGGTGTAGACCCTCATCCAGCCTTTTCTTCTCCTGCATCAGCTCTAACTGTACCAGGGAGAAATGATCTTTCATCTCACACAGCTCATCTTCAGACATCGCTTTGTCAAACCGCAACCGAACAACCTCCTCTTGGGTTCTGCGGAGGTCCTCTTTAATTTTCTGGAACAGCTTCCATTTGTTGATTTCCGCGCTGCTTTCCTCCAGTTTTTGCTGCCCATCACTCTGACACTGCTGCCTGATAGGCTCCAGCTCTTGGTCATGACTGGCCACCTCCTCTTTCAGGGCTGTCAGATCCTGATCCTTCTGTCTCAGTACTGTACCGGAGGTTGCTACTGGCAACGTCGCCTCCTCTTCTGCCTCTAAAGGAGGATCCACACTTGGAACAAAGGCACACAGCATTATATTTTCTTTAATTTCACTTTCAGCAAAGACTACAGGAGCAACCTTTTTGTGGCCCTTACGACGTCGACGACGAGAGGGGGACTTTCTCACCTTGTCTAGCTCCTCCTGACTGAACTCTCTTTCTACTTTCATAGCGTCACCGTCAGTTGTGGGGTCTGTGTCACTCCCCATGGTGTCGTGGACCAGCAAGTCACCTCCCAACTTGATGTCAACCCCTTCTAGTGGAGCTACCCTGTTATCAACGGTCAAATTGTCATTTTTAGGCCGTACCAACCCACAACCAGTAACAAATTTTGGTTTTCTATACTCCACGCTCTTTTGAAAATCCGCCCCCTTTTTAGACTCCGCCCCCTTTTGGACAACCACACCTAAAGGGGGTACTTTAACAAAAAACTCCGCAACAGTCTTAGGACTCAGTTCACAACATCTCTTACCACCTCCCCGGGCACTCTGGGACAATACTGGCGCCCCCGGAGAGTTCACAGAATGGTCCACTGCCGCCATTCTATACGGTGCCAACAGCTCCTGCCGTTCCTGCACCATGTCCTGTAGACGTTTCTCAAATACCTGCTGCGATTTTAACCGGCACTTTAATCACTCAATAGCTTCAGTCTCATTTGCTGCTCCGTTCACAGCCAACGCAGTACGCTGTTCACACTAGACACTTCACACCGCTCTTCCCGGAAAAATTTTCGTGGCCCCACCGAGCCACAGCAAACCTGGTTTGGGTGCGACGACAATTTTCGTAACCCCGCCGAGTTACAGCAAGATGCTTTAATCTTAGTGACACCGCCGAGCCACAGCAAACCAGGTTTGGGTGCAACGACAATTTTCGTAACCCCGCCGAGTTACAGCAAGATGCTTTAATCTTCGTGACCCCATCGAGCCACAGCAAACCAGGTTTGGGTGCGGCAACAATTGTCGTAACCCCGCCGAGTTACAGCAAGATGCTTTAATCTTCGTGACCCTGCCGAGGCACAGCAAGATGCTTACATCCACACTCGTCGTCCTGTGCTGTTACCCCTAGCAACCAGGCTGCAGTTGCCCACATTCTCTAACCACATGTGAGGTAGCGCTATTCATCACGCTGGGGGACACTCGCTTCACCGGATCAATTAAAGCACACATGCAACGTCTTTCCGGTATTTCACAGTCCAGCAGTATATTACACATCATAAACTGCACATAACATAGTCCATCTCAGTGGCTCACCAACATATTACACATATAATGTCCAAGAGCCTTCCAAGTGACAGATATGTCCACTTGGCTCCCGATACAGCCTTCAGCAAGGTAACAATATCAATGTCCACATCAAGCAGCGTTTTTACCTTTGCCGGGTTTTAGCTGCTTCTCTCAGCTCGGTTCTGCCACTGCAGGGGCTTTAAGGCTTCCCAGACGTAGTCTCCAAGCCACGTGCCTTCAAAAGGCTACTGGTATCCTAGATCCAGCCTCTGCCATCCAGGCTTCACCAGGCCTCACCAGGCCTCTCTCTTCCAGCCTCTCCAGGCTAATGGTGTCCCACACATAGGGATCAGGCATCACGCCTTTCACCCTGTTTCCAAACCACCAGGATTTATATATCCTTTAGTGCACACAGGACCTGCGAAGATGTCACAGTCATGTGATCAGTCACCTGAGGGAGAGGTAAATGGTCAGCTAGAGCACACCCCCTGGACCATTACAGTAATGCCGCAAGCCGCTGCATTACAGGGTATAAAGTCCAAAGTGTTTTTTTTAAGAGTAAAGCCACATGCACATGTTCAGCATTTGTAAGGCAAAATCGGGAGTGTGTATAAAATACAGAAGTGGTGACGTGTTTCCATCAATAGAATCAATGAAAGTTGTTTTTTTTCCAGTCTTTTGACTTTTGTGTCTAGTTTGTTGCGGAATCCGCACCAAAGAAGTGACATTTCACTTTTCTTTCCATGGTATGGTTTTCAAACCCTTGTAGGAAAAGAATCTGTTTTATAGACAATGTAGAGTTGTCATTCAAATCAACAAAAAGTGTATTCAAATAGTAATTTTTGAATTTGAATTGACTAGCAGATCTGCTTCAAAATCCATGAAAAACGAAACTGTACATGAGCATAAGCACCCCTTGAGGAAGCCAAGGCGAAACGTGTCTTGGACTATAGGGCCTCCTGATCAGTTTAACAATTTATATACTATGTTTACATTGACACTGCTTTTATGTCTATGGAGACCTAAAACTTTGGCACTTTATTCATTTAACATGAGATGCTATTGATTTTTTCCTTTCATCTTATTTTGCACTTGCACCTTGCCGTATAGAGTTTCTATGTAGAGGTGCCATATGCTATTTTAATTTTCAATGTACAGTTGTGCTCAAAATTTTACATACCCCGGCAGAATTTTTGCTTTCTTTGCCTTGTTTCAGAGAATATGCCATTTATTGTCAAACTACTGTGTTTTCTCTTTTTAAATCTTAATGACAACCAAAAGCATCCAAATGACCCTGATCAAAAGTTCACAGATTTTGGCCTGGTAACATGCACAGAATTTGACACAAATGGGTTTGAATGGCTACTAAAGGTAACATCCTCAAATGTGATCTGTTTGCTTGTAATCAATGTGTGTGCATAAAAGCTGAGTGAGTTTCTGGGATCCAGACAAACTCTTGCATCTTTCATCCAGCCACTGATGTTTCTGGATTGTGAGTCATGGGGAAAGCAAAAGAATTGTCAATGGATCTATGGGAAAGGTAGTTGAACTGTATAACAGGAAAGGAATACAAAAAGATATCCAAGGAATTGATAATGCCAGTCAGCAGGGTTCAGACTGTGATTATCAAATGAAAAATCAGGGGCTCTGTAAAAACCAAACCACGGTCAGGTAGACCAACAAAAATTTCAGCCACAACTGCCAGGAAAATTGTTCTGGATGCGAAGAAAAACCCACAAATAACATCAGCTGAAATTCAGGACTCTGAAAACTAGCGGTGTGGCTGTTTCAAGATGCACAATAAGGAGGCACTTGAAGAAAAATGGGCTGCATGGTCAAGTCACCAGAAGAAAGCCATTACTGTGCAAATGCCTCAAAGTATCTCGCCTACAATACGCCAAACAGCACAGAGACAAGCCTCAAAACTTCTGGAACAAGGTCATGTGGAGTGATGAGACCAAAATTGAACCTTTTGGCCACAACCATAAACGTTACATTTGGAGAGAAGTCAACAAGGACTATGATGAAAGGAACACCATTCCTAGAGTAAAGCACGGAGGTGATGTTGTGGGGATGTGTGAGCTACAAAGGCAAAGGAAACTTGGTAAAAGTTGAAGGAAAGATGAATGCAGCACATTATCAGCAAATGCTGGAGGCAAATTTGCACTCATCAGCACGGAAGCTGCGCATGGGATGTACTTGTATGTTCCAACATGACAACGATCCAAAACACAAGGCCAAGTAGACCTGTCATGGTCTACAGCAGAACAAAGTGAAGGCTCTGGAGTGGCCATCTCAGTCTCCTGACCTCAATATCATTGAGCCACTCTGGGGAGATCTCAAGTGTGCAGTTCATACTATACAGCCCAGGAATTTACAGGAACTGGAAGCTTTTTGCCAAGAAGAATGGGCAGCTTTACCATCTGAGAAAATAAAGAATCTCCTCCACAACTACCACTAAAGACTTAAAGCTATCATTGATGTTAGAGGGGGCAATACCCGGTATTAAGAACTGGGGTATGTGAACTTTTGATCAGGGTCATTTGGATGTTTTTGGTTGTCATTAAGATTTAAAAAGAGAAAACATAGTAGTTTGACAATAAATGGCTTCACCCAACCAATAACACTGAGTGGAGAAAATGCTTTTTTGTTATCATTCATATTCTCTGAAACAAGGCCAAGAAAGGAAAAATTCTGCCAGGGTATGTAAACTTTTGAGCACAACTGTATAACCTGTATTACATGTAGACCTTTTACTGGCCATGAATGTTGCCCCCTGAGCTGATGCTTTTTCATGAACTTTTGTTCTGTGTTACCTTTTACATATTTTATGATTTTTTAAATATTATATATTCAATAATATTGTAGATTTTTGCATTTATTTTTGAGTGGTTATTCCATTTTCTCTAGGTTATCTATAAAACGCTACCAAGCAAAAATGCAGCAAAATTTTAAGAAATCTTGTGCATGCTGCAAAAATATCTGTGCCATAAATTGGCAAGAGCTGCAAGTTTGAAATCCGCATTATTTTAATTAATGCTGTGGATGTCAGTGGAAATTTCACTCTTTGCAACTCCACTTTCACAATGATATTAGCACCGGTAAATAGTGAGGTCCACGGTAAATGTCTTTCGTGGGAGCAAAGGCTCAAGGTTTCCAAATTAAAGTATACTTTAATTCTTGCTTACGTATGTTGTACTTTCTAGCATCCTTTTTGTTTTGATACACATCCAAAGAAAACTTTAGTGGTCCATTCACATGTACTGCGGATCTGTAGCAAAACTAAATCAAAATTTCATCCACTTTGATGCTACTGTGGATTTATTTTCTGCTAACAAATCTGGATTGAAGATCATGTGTTACACTCAGATTGGCAACAAAATTCTTCCTGGTATTATATTAATGGCCATTATATACTGAAAATTAAATACAAGAAAGGATCTGTTAACATCTACCTTTAATTCACCTAAGTAAGGGTGTCGAAAAAATAGATCTGTCTGTGCCGATCACTAATGTTTATTCCAATGTTATCACAATAATGGCAACAATAAAACAAACGGCATTACAGATATTTTCTAGGATTATCATTGCTATCACTGTAGGGAACATTTCAAATGGAATAAAGCCCACATAAATCTTAAGGTAACTGTCTATCATCACTAGCACAGATGATGCTGCTGACCCGAGCACTTCATTTCTAGCCTTCTCAAATGATAATCTCTATTTTGCTAAGGACTATTTTCCCCTTGGCGAACCCATAACCGAGTCTGTAATCAGCCACAAAAGAGACATCAGTTCAGGCCGGTGGGTGTATTTACAGCAGCTCTCAAACAAGTATCTGTGAGCAGAAATATCACTGTCGTTACATTTTACAGGCCACCGTAACCCACTATATGGCGTCTTCTCAGAGAAGACTACGGGAAATATTTAAAGTGTTCTCTACTGGTGAGCTCTGCTTTTGGATAAGGAAAAGGGTTTGACTGTGAAGTTCTGTCTATTTCATGTTCATCAATTTATGAAACACTCTTTTAAAAACACCAGGCACGGACATTGTTTCCTGGTGATTAGGGGGAGTGAGGTGTCACATCACTGGTCCTCTAACCCATTGATGTCTCTCTCCAATAAGGGTTCCCTGATGAATCCCAGGACATATCAGGGGAAACGCGTTGGGACAAAGGCATTGGAAATACTAATGCTGACTGAACAACTTTTTGGAGCCAAGTAACCACCGGGAGTCTTTTTATCTGTGGTATTGACTTCTACTATTAGAAGGACATCTTAGGACATGAATGTGTAATTGAATTCAACTTTATGTTACAGGGTAGGATTGCTTGATGGATTGTTACTAGTGATGAGCGAGTATGTTTTGTTAACCCTTTCGCCGAGTATGCTCGGGCAAGCACCAAGTAGTTACAGCTGCCCGGTGATATGTTTGAATCACTCCCGAGTGAATGATTTGCGACTGTTTGACAGCTTTAATTCATGTGAGGAATATCTATTTCTTACACATTCCTCACATGTATTAAAGCTGTCAAACAGTCACAAATCATGCACACGGGAGTGATTCAAACATATTACCGAACAGCTGTAACTACTCAGTGCTCGCCCCAGCATTCTCGACGAAAGGGTTAACAAAACATAGTCGCTCATCACTAATTGTTACAATGCACTATGACTAGTGATGAGCGAGCATACTCGCAAGTGCTCGGTACTCGCCCGAGTACTTCCGAGATGCTCGGGCGGATGCTCGGGTCCCCTCCCTGCATGTTTGGCGCTCTTTAGAGCGCCAATAAACATGCAGGGAATGTCTGCCACTCACTGTAATGCCGTAGCCATGTTGGTTGTGGCATTACCGTGATTGGCTGGCCGCACAGCGTCATCAGGTCTATATCAGACCTGGCACCGCTGTACTTGTCACAGTCACTCCGCAATCAGGCAGTGTAGGGAGAGGTGCTGCTGAGCTAGGGAGAGATTTGGTTGTTTATTAGTTAGTGTAGGTATTCCACAAGATTCTCTACATATCCATCTCAACTATCAGTCCTTCTGAGGACTAATCCAACCGCAGAGATATTAGTGCTGGGCAGGCAGGCAGGGTATATAGCAGACTGCAGTACATATAGCAAGAGGGTCCATTCCAGTTCTGTCTGCTGGTGCTTTTACAAATATTTGTAGAAATAGCCCCAGGTATCAGGGGCCAGGAATATTTTTTTTAATCTTAATCCTGATTATTTGCTTAAAAAGCAATCCAGAGAACACCGTTTATCTAAGCCATTTGCTTGCTGGCACTGCAGAATACAGCCTGGTCCTTTCCATATTACAGCACTAAAAATCCAGCTATTTAAAACTGTGGTTTGTCAGTCACACGGATCACAGATAATTGCTCTGAAAATTCTGCCATTTCTGGCCTCCATTGAAATTTTGTTGCAGTGTGTCAGTGAAGGTATTGACATGAGGTCACTGTTAAAAATAGTTACCTACAGGCCAGCTATTTAAAACTGTGGTTTGTTTGTCACATGGATCACATATAATTGCGCTGAAAATTCTGCCATTTCTGGCCTCCATTGAAACTTTGTTGCAGTGTGTCTCCGAACTTATTAACACAAGGTCGCTGTTAAAAATAGTTACCTACAGGCCAGCTATTTAAAACTGTGGTTTGTCCGTCACACGGATCACGTATACAGTATAGACCAAAAGTTTGGACACACCTCATTTAAAGATTTTTCTGTATTTTCATGACTATGAAAATTGTACATTCACACTGAAGGCATCAAAACTATGAATTACCACATGTGGAATTATATACTTAACAAAAAAGTGTGAAACAACTGAAAATATGTCTTATATTGTAGGTTCTTCAAAGTAGCCACCTTTTGCTTTGATGACTGCTTTGCACACTCTTGGCATTCTCTTGATGAGCTTCGAGAGGTAGTCACTGGAAATGGTCTTCCAACAATCTTGAAGGAGTTCCCAGAGATGCTTAGCACTTATTGGCCGTTTTGCCTTCACTCTGCAGTTCAGCTCACCCAAAACCATCTCGATTGGGTTCAGGTCTGGTGACTGTGGAGGCCAGGTCATCTGGCATAGCACCCCATCACTCTACTTCTTGGTCAAATAGCCCTTACACAGCCTGGAGGTGTGCTTGGGGTCATTGTCCTGTTGAAAAATAAATGATGGTCGAACTAAACGCAAACCGGATGGAATAGCATGCCGCTGCAAGATGCTGTGGTAGCCATGCTGGTTTAGTATGTCTTCAATTTTGAACAAATCCCCAACAGTGTCACCAGCAAAGCACCCACACACCATCACCATCACACCTCCTCCTCCATGCTTCACGGTGGGAACCAGGCATGTAGAGTCCATCCGTTCACCTTTTCTGCGTCGCACAAAGACACGGTGGTTGGAACCAAAGATCTCAAATTTGGACTCCTCAGACCAAAGCACAGATTTCCACTGGTCTAATGTCCATTCCTTGTGTTCTTTAGCCCAAACAAGTCTCTTCTGCTTGTTGCCTGTCCTTAGCAGTGGATCCTAGCAGCTATGTTACCATGAAGGCCTGCTGCACAAAGTCTCCTCTTAACAGTTGTTGTAGAGATGTGTCTGCTTCTAGAACTCTGTGTGGCATTGACCTGGTCTCTAATCTGAGCTGCTGTTAACCTGTGATTTCTGAGGCTGGTGACTCGGATAGACTTATCCTCAGAAGCAGAGGTGACTCTTGGTCTTCCTTTCCTGGGGCGGTCCTCATGTGAGCCAGTTTCTTTGTAGCACTTGATGGTTTTTGCAACTGAACTTGGGGACACTTTCAAAGTTTGCCCAATTTTTCGGACTGACTGACCTTAATTTCTTAAAGTAATGATGGCCACTCGGTTTTCTTTACTTAGCTGCTTTTTTGGTTGCCATAATACAAATTCTGACAGTCTATTCAGTAGGACTATCAGCTGTGTATCCACCTGACTTCTGCACAACACAACTGATGGTCCCAACCCCATTTATAAGGCAAGAAATCCCACTTATTAAACCTGACAGGGCACACCCGTGAAGTGAAAACCATTTCCGGTGACTACCTCTTGAAGCTCATCAAGAGAATGCCATGAAGCTCATCAAGAGAATGCCAAGAGTGTGCAAAGCTGTCATCAAACCAAAAGGTGGCTACTTTGAAGAACCTAGAATATAAGACATATTTTCAGTTGTTTCACACTTTTTTGTTAAGTATATAATTCCACATGTATTCATAATTTTGATGCCTTCATTGTGAATGTACAATTTTCAAAGTCATGAAAATACAGAAAAATCTTTAAATGAGAAGGTGTGTCTAAACTTTTGGTCTGTACTGTAAGTTCGCTGAAAATTCTGCCATTTCTGGCCTCCATTAAAATTTTGTTTCAGTGTGTCAGCGAAGTTATTGACACCAGTTTGCTGTTAAAAATAGTTACCTATAGGCCAGATATTTAAAACTGGTTTGTCCGTCACACGGATCACATATAATTGCGCTTAAAATTCTGCCATTTCTGGCCGCCATTAATACTTTGTTTCAGTGTGTCAGTGAAGTTATTGACACCAGTTTGCTTTTAAAAATAGTTGCCTACATGCCAGCTATTTAAAACCATGGTTTGTCCATCACACGGATCACATATAAGTTTGCTGAAAATTCTACCATTTCTGGCCTCCATTAAAATTTTGTTTAAGTGTGTCAGCGAAGTTATTGACACCAGTTTGCTGTTCAAAATAGTTACCAACAGGCTAGCTATTTAAAACTGTGGTTTGTCCGTCACACGGATCACATTTAAGTTCACTCCAAATTCAGCCATTTGTAGTGGGTGTGTAAGATATTGTCCTCCATTTAAAATGGGCAAGGCGCGTGGCAAGGGACATGATGCTGATGTGATGGTGCATGCCGAGGCCGTGGGCAAGCTGAAATTGTGCCACAACAAACACCCACTTCTTCTCGTCCGACCTTCCTGTCCCAATTACTAGGGGACCGCAGCACACCACTATTGAACCCAGAGCAGTGTCAAAAGGTTGTTGGTTGGATAGCGGATAATTTTTCCAGTCACTTTGCCACCACCACCACCCTGTCTTCCACACGGTCAAGTCTCAGTAGCTCTGAGTCTGGACCGCATATTCCTCACCCTAATCCTCCTTCCTCCCACCATGCCGAGTGCCCAGAGACAACTGATCCCACACTTGGACATTCCAAAGAGCTGTTCACTTTTATAGATTCGGGCCTCTCGCCTGGTCCACTTGAAGCGGGGCAAGAGGAGATCGCATGTAGCGATGCACAAATATTTGAGCAGCCACGGTCATACGAAGGCAACAGTGGGAAAGTGTCACAAGAGGTGGACAATGATGAGACACAATTGCCAGAAAGTCAGGAGGAGGACCAGGGTGCGAAAGTGGAAGACGAGGTGGTGGATGATATAGTAACTGACCCAACCTGGCAGGAGGACATGTATAGCGAGGACAGCAGCACACAGGGGGAGTGAGGAAGAGCACCCCAATTGGCAGGAAGAAGCAGTGTGGTGGCCGCTGCAGAAGGCGGGCAACCGTTCCCCGTAACACCAACACGAAGGAAGTTGCCAGTACAACTGTTAGGTCTTCCTGAGTCTGGTTGATTTTTAAAGACTCTGCCAATAACCCCCAAAAGGCCATTTGCACCACCTGCAAGGCCAGCATCAGCAGGGGTAGCAAAATTATAAGCCTGTCCACCACTAGTATGATCAGGCACATGCCAGCAAAACACTCGACTTTGTGGCGCCGAACCCCAGGGTCCAGGAACAGTGTCTGCGGGTGACACCACTGCTTCTTCCACTGTTGTGCGTGCAAACCAATCCCCTGTCCATAGTCCATGCAAAGATGCCTCCTGCCCTGCAACTATCATTGCACAATCTCAACTAGCAACATCAGCAAGCATGTCCTTGTCCCAGTGCAGCGTTCAGTTGTCCATACCCCAGTCCTTGGAATGCAAGTGCAAATACGCAGCCAGCGCCCCACAGGCCACACTACTAAATTCCCACATTTCGCGAAAGCTTGCTCTCAAAATGTTGCCTTTTAGGCTCGTGGAGACGGAAGCTTTTCGCAACCTGATGGTGGCGGCCGCCCGTCGGTACTCGGTCCCCAGCCGCCACTATTTCTCCCAGTGTGCTGTCCCTGCATTACACAAGCACGTGTCCCACAACTTAGCCGTGCCCTCCACAATGCAGTAACTGGGAAAGTCCACCTAACCACAAACACATGGACAAGTGCTTGTGGGCAGGGATGGTACATCTCGCTGACGGCACACTGGGTTCCGACCTTGGGACGGAACACATCCTCCTGACGCTGAGGATTGCAGCCCTAGGTCAATCAGGGTTGCCCCACAGTCTACAGCTCCTGCACCTCATCCTCCTCAGCCTCCTCCTCCTCTTCAGCCTCCATCTCTGAAATGACCACATCAGTCACAAGCTGGAAGCACTGCAGCACTGCCTCAGCCAAGCGGCTACAGGCTGTGCTGAAGCTAAGCTAATATGCTTAGGTGACAAACCGCACAATGCTGAAGAGTTGTGGACAGCTCTGAAAGAGCAGGCAGATCTGTGACTGACACCGCTGAACCTACAGCTAGGCATGGTCGTGTGTGACAATGGCCGGAACCTGGTGGCGGCTCCGAGGCGAGGCAAGCTGACACATGTACCATGCCTGGCCCATGTGCTTAACCTCGTGGTTCAGCGGTTTCCCAAAGCTACCAGGAGCTGCCGGATCTGCTTGTCAAAATATGCCACCTGTGTGCCCATTTTTAGAAAGTCAGCTACAGCTTCCGCCGCCCTTGCTGCGCTTCAGCAGCGTTTGCAGCTTCCGGCTCACCGACTGGTGTGTGATGTCCCCACGCGTTGGAACTCTACGCTGCAGATGTTGGGAAGGATTTATGAGCAGAAGAGGACAGTTGTTGACTACCAGCATCAACAAGGCTGTCGGTATTCAGTTCAGACTCCACACATAAGACCTCAGGAGTTGACATTGATGTCAGACATACACTGTGTTCCAAATTATTATGCAAATAATATTTTCTCAGATTTTCTCAAATTACCTATATGAATTGCAGTCATTGTAATTTTCCAGTCAAATAACTATTAGAGTACAATTGAAAGGTTTTTGTACAAACTGCCTATGATAGCAGTATATTTTTTAAAAAATAAAAAACTCAAACCACTCAAAATGCATGTTCCAAATTATTATGCACAGCAGAGTTTTCAACCTTTTCATTTTAATAAAGAACAAAAAAATGGTCATTTTTGAAATTATAAGCATTAGCAGGTTATTACAAACTGAAATCAAACAGTTTTCAACTCAAAACTTTATTCTAGGTGATGTTACATTTGCACATAGGACCCCTTGTTCGAAAGAAGCTTCTGAACTCTCTCGTCCATTGAATTTGTCAGGTTTTGGATGGTTTCTGCTTTAATTGTTTTGCATGAGGACAGAATACCCTCCCAGAGCTGTTGCTTAGATGTGAACTGCCTCCCGCCATCATAGACACTTCTTTTGATGATGCTCCAGAGGTTCTCAATGGGGTTGAGGTCAGGGAAGCATGGGTGCCACACCATAAGTTTGTCCCCTTTTATGCCCATAGCAGCCAGAGATGCAGATGTGTTATGTGCAGCATTATGGAGTTCATCTTTACCCCTTCAGGGATCCTAAAAGGGCCGACAATCTCTCTCCCCATGATTCCAGCCCAAAACATTACTCCACCTCCTCCTTGTTAGCGCCATAGCCGTGTTTGCATGGGGTGTCCATCAACCAGCCATCCTCCACTCCATCCATCTCGACCATCGAGATCATTTCATGCATGATAATGCCCCGTCTTATGCTGCACATAACACATCTGCATCTCTGGCTGCTATGGGCATAAAAGGGGACAAACTTATGGTGTGGCACCCATGTTCCCCTGACCTCAACCCCATTGAGAACCTCTGGAGCATCATCAAAAGGAGTGTCTATGATGGCGGGAGGCAGTTCACATCTAAGCAACAGCTCTGGGAGGGTATTCTGTCCTCATGCAAAACAATTAAAGCAGAAACCATCCAAAACCTGACAAATTCAATGGACGAGAGAGTTCAGAAGCTCCTTTCGAACAAGGGGTCCTATGTGCAAATGTAACATCACCTAGAATAAAGTTTTGAGTTGAAAACTGTTTGATTTCAGTTTGTAATAACCTGCTAATGCTTATAATTTCAAAAATGACCATTTTTTTGTTCTTTATTAAAATGAAAAGGTTGAAAACTCTGCTGTGCACAATAATTTGGAACATGCATTTTGAGTGCAGTTTGAGTTTTTTATTTTTTTTAAAATATACTGTTATTATAGGCAGTTTGTACAAAAACCTTTCAGTTGTACTCTAATAGTTATTTGACTGGAAAATTTCAATGACTACAATTCATATAGGTAATTTGGGAAAATCTGAGAAAATATTATTTGCATAATAATTTGGAACACAGTGTATGTACCTTCCTCCAAAACTTTGAGGACTCCACAAAGATGGTGAGCAGCGATGACGCCATAATTAGCATCACCATCCCACTTCTCTGTCTTCTGAAACGCTCTCTGCTCACAATCAAAGAGGATACATTGTAGGCGGAGCACGATGAGACGGAGCAAGGAACCATACAGGGTGATTACACGTAGCCCAGCCTCATCTCATCCCAATGTGGATTGGGTGTCAATGAGGAAGAGGAGGAGGAGGAGGAAGAACAGGAGCTAGTTTCATGCGCTATAGACGGTACTAACTGCCCAACTGTCAGACCGTCTGTTCAGCGTGGATGGCCTGAGGACAGGGAGAAGGAGGAGGAGGAGAGCTTGGTCAGTCGTCCTCTTGGGGAGGTCACGGAAGTCTTGCCTGTTAGCAGTCGGGCACGCATGGCTAAGTTTATGTTACGCTGCCTTTCCAGTAACCCTCGCGTTCTCAAAATTTTGGATGACAGTTATTACTGGTTGGTGACACTTCTATACCCATGCTACAAGGAGAACTTTCTATCTCTTATTCCTGAAGTGGACAGGTCTACAAAAATGGGGCAGTACCAGAAGGCCCTTTTAAAAAAATTCCCTTCTGAAAACGCTGGAGGCAGAGGTCACAGTTCGTTGGACAACCAAGGAGTACAGGCGAGAGAGACACAACTCCAATCCAGCAGAGGCAGGGGAACACCGTCAAAGTTCTGGGAGAGTTTACTCAGCCCCTCCCATCGCACAGGCCCTGAGGCGCGGTGTACTCTCACAAGGAGTGCAAAGTTTGGGAAGATGCTGAGGGAGTACCTTGCCGACCATACCAACGTCCTCGGTGATTCCTCTGTGCCTTATAATTATTGGGTATCCAAGCGGGACACGTGGAATGAACTGGCTCTCTATGCCTTGGAGGTCCTGGCCTGCCCTGCCGCTAGCATTTTATCAGAGCAGGTTTTTAGTGCCGCTGGTGGAATTATAACTGATAAGCGCATCCGCCTGTCAACTGAAAATGCTGACAGGTTAACTTTTAGAAAAATGAACAAGGGCTGGATTGGGTCAGACTGCTCAACACCACTCAATGATAGCAGCGTAAGATAATCTCAAATCCAGTGTCTTTTTTTGGGAAGTGTATTCCCATGCACCTTTTCACACCCACACATGGGATTAAGCTTCCTGATTTTGGCTATTTGCTCTTGTCCTCCTCCTTCTCCTCATCCTCCACCACCATATCACCAGGGTGACCGTGGTCTGTGATGCAACACCCACATAATTTTTTTAAAGGGTGTTCATGATGCCCGTAAAAAAAATGTTTTATACAGTATTTTCATGTACAGTGGTGGCCAAAAGTATTGGCACCCCTGCAATTCTGTCAGATAATACTCAGTTTCTTCCTGAAAATGATTGCAATCACAAATTCTTTGGTATCATTATCTTCATTTAATTTGTCTTCAATGAAAAAACACAAAAAGAATTGTCCTAAAGCCAAATTCGATATAATTCCACACCAAACCTATAAAAGGGGGTGGACAAAAGTATTGGCACTGTTTGAAAAATCATGTGATGCTTCTCTAATTCGTGTAATTAACAGCACCTGTAACTTACCTGTGGCACCTAACAGGTGTTGGCAATAACTAAATCACACTTGCAGCCAGTTAACATGGATTAAAGTTGACTCAACCTCTGTCCTGTGTCCTTGTGTGTACCACATTGAGCATGGAGAAAAGAAAGAAGACCAAAGAACTGTCTGAGGACTTGAGAAACCAAATTGTGAGGAAGCATGAGCAATCTCAAGGCTACAAGTCCATCTCCAAAGACCTGAATGTTCCTGTGTCTTCCGTGCGCAGTGTCATCAAGAAGTTTAAAGCCCATGGCACTGTGGCTAACCTCCCTAGATGTGGACGGAAAAGAAAAATTAACGAGAGATTTCAACGCAAGATTGTGCGGATGGTGGATAAAAAACCTCGACTAACATCCAAACAAGTTCAAGCTGCCCTGCAGTCCGAGGGTAGAACAGTGTCAACCCGTACTATCCGTCGGCGTCTGAATGAAAAGGGACTGTATGGTAGGATACCCAGGAAGACCCCACTTCTTACCCCGAGACATAAAAAAGCCAGGCTGGAGTTTGCCAAAACTTACCTGAGAAAGCCTAAAACGTTTTGGAAGAATGTTCTCTGGTCAGATGAGACAAAAGTAGAGCTTTTTGGGAAAAAGCATCAACATAGGGTGTACAGGAAAAAAAAGAGGCATTCAAAGAAAAGAACACGGTCCCTACAGTCAAACATGGCGGAGGTTCCCTGATGTTTTGGGGTTGCTTTGCTGCCTCTGGCACTGGACTGCTTGACCGTGTGCATGGCATTATGAAGTCTGAAGACTACCAACAAATTTTTCAGCATAATGTAGGGCCCAGTGTGAGAAAGCTGGGTCTCCCTCAGAGGTCGTGGGTCTTCCAGCAGGACAATGACCCAAAACACACCTCCAAAAGCACTATAAAATGGTTTGAGTGAAAGCACTGGAGACTTCTAAGGTGGCCAGCAATGAGTCCAGACCTGAATCCCATAGAACACCTGTGGGGAGATCTCAAAATGGCAGTTTGGAGAAGGCACCCTACAAATATCAGGAACCTGGAGCAGTTTGCCAAAGAAGAATGGTCTACAATTCCAGCAGAGCATTGTAAGAAACTCATTGATGGTTACCGGAAGTGGTTGTTCGCAGTTATTTTGGCTAAAGGTTGTGCAACCAAGTATTAGGCTGAGGGTGCCAATACTTTTGTCTGGCCCATTTTTGGAGTTTTGTGTGAAATGATCAATGATTTGATTTTTGCTTCATTCTCTTTTGTGTTTTTTCCTTGCAAGCAAATTAAATGAAGATAATAATACCAAAGAATTTGTGATTGCAATCATTTTCAGGAAGAAACTGAGTATTATCTGACAGAATTTCAGGGGTGCCAATACTTTTGGCCACCACTGTATACCCCCCAGGGGTAAATGTTTGTCAGCCCATACACATTGTGCATGGGCATTACAAGTATAGGAGACCCGCTCCTTTCTAATGGGAACATTTTTTTATGAGGCCCCCCTCCACGTCTTTTCCAAGGTGCATTGGAGTGCCTCCCAATTTTTTGGCAGCCCTTGCATTCACTGCATAGGCAAACACTATGGGAGACCCACTTCCTGATAATGGGAACATATTTTCATGAGGCCCTTTACATCTCTTCCAAGGGGCATTGGAGTGCCTCCCAATTTTAGGCAGCTTTTGCATTCACTGCATAGGCCAACACTATGGGAGACCCACTTCCTAATAATGAGAAGATTGTTTTCAGGAGGCCCTCTGACCTCCATGTCTCTTCCAAGGAGCATTGGAGTGCCTCCAAATTTTTTGGCAACCCTTGCATTCACTGCATAGGCAAACACAATGGGAGACCCACTTCCTAATAATGGGAATATTGTTTTCAGGAGGCCCTCTGACCTCCACGTCTCTTCCAAGGGGCATTGGAGTACCTCCAAATTTTTGGCAACCCTTGCATTCACTGCATAGGCAAACACTATGGGAGACCCACTTCCTAATAATGGGAACATTTTTTTCAGGAGGCCTTTGACCTCCACGTCTCTTCCAAGGGGCATTGGAGTGCCTTCAAATTTTTGGCAACCCTTGCATTCACTGCACAGGCAAACACAATGGGAGACCCACTTCCTAATAATAGGAACATTGTTTTCAGGAGGCCCTCTGACCTCCATGTCCCTTCCAAGGGGCATTGGAGTGCCTCCAAATTTTTGGCAGCCCTTGCATTCACTACATAGACAAACACAATGGGAGACCCACTTCCTAATAATGGGAACATTGTTTTCAGGAGGCCCTCTGACCTCCACGTCTCTTCCAAGGGGCAATGGTTTGCCTCCAAATTTTTGGCAACCCTTGTATTCACTGCATAAGCAAACACAATGGGAGACCCACTTCCTAATAATGAGAAAAAAAAATTCAGGAGGCCCTTCTCTACGTCTCTTCCAAGGGGCATTGGAGTAGGTCCAAATTTTTGGCAACCCTTGCATTCACTGCATAGGCAAACACAATGGGAGACCCACTTCCTAATAATGGGAACATTGTTTTCAGGAGGCCCTCTGACCTCCACATCTCTGCCGAGGGGCATTGGAGTGCCTTCAAATTTTTGGCAATCCTTGCATTTACTGCATAGGCAAACACAATGGGAGACCCACTTCCTAATAATAGTAACATTGTTTTCAAGAGGCCCTCTGACCTCCATGTCCCTTCCAAGGGGCATTGGAGTGCCTCCAAATTTTTGGCAACCCTTGCATTCACTGCATAGGCAAACACAATGGGAGACCCACTTCCTAATAATGGGAACATTATTTTCAGGAGGCCCTCTGACCTCCACGTCTCTTCCAAGGGGCATTGGAGTGCCTCCAAACTTTTGGCAATCCTTGTATTCACTGCATAAGCAAACACAATAGGAGACCCACTTCCTAATAATGGGAAAAAAAAATTCAGGAGGCCCTCATCTACGTCTCTTCCAAGGAGCATTGGAGTAGGTCCAAATTTTTGGCAGCCCTTGCATTCACTGCATAGGCAAACAGAATGGGAAACCCACTTCCTAATAATGGGAAAATTGTTTTCAGGAGGCCCTCTTCAAAGTCTCTTCAAAGGAGTATTGGGGTGCGTCCAAATTTTCAAAGGGGTATTGGGATGCATCCAAATTTTGAGCAGCCCTGCCACTCACTGCATACGCAGTAAGGCTGTGTGCCCACGATGCGTATTTCAAGCGTTTTTGGTGCGGAAATTTCCGCAGCGTAAACGCATGATAAACGCATGGTAAGCCTTCTGCCATGGTCCCCTATGCAATTCCGCACTTTCAATGCCCATGCTGCGGATTTTTCCACAGCGTTTATGCTGCGCTCAAAAATCCGCAGCATGTCCATTAATTTTGCGGAAGCGCGGCGTAATTGCCGCCATTGACTTGCATTGAGACGCATATAATCCGTGTCAGTACATTTGTACAAGCGGATTATATGCGGTTCAATGTGCATATGGTACCCAAGTCTGGAGGAGAGGAGACTCTCATCCAGACCTGGGTACCATTGTACCTGTAAAAAAAAGAATAAAATAAAAAATAAAGATTATATTCACCTTCCGACTGCCCCCGGTCTCTTTCCCTCTGCTTGCGGGCAGGACTGAAGGACCTGAGGCGACGTCACAGTCATGTGACCGCAGGCCCTTCAACGCAGTGTCTCGCGATATCCCGGTAGCCAGGAACGAGCTAGGAACGAACGCGGCAGCATACGCCGGGCCATCGGAGGGTAAGTATAGCTTTATTTTTTTATTTTTAAACATTCTTTCGGTCACAGTATATAAATCCATGCCGGTTGCATGGATTTATATAGTGTGACCTAGTTGTCAAGCACTTTCCAGGTGATGCTAAAATCGCCTGGAAAGCGCTTGTCAACCCGCATGCGGAAACGCATGTGGAAACGCATGTGAATCCGCATGTATTCCACAGGAAAAACGCATGCACAATCTGCATGCGTTTTTTGTGTCAGGGAGATGCAGAAATGATGCAGAAATTTTCTGCTTCATTTCTGCATCGTGGGCACATAGCCTAACAGTATGGAAGACCCACTCTTTAGTAATGGGAACAACAAAGCATAGCCGGCTGATGGCTCTCTAAGAATAGTAAAGGCCGCCTGATGGTCCTATAAAAATAGGCTTTGTGACTTTCAGATGTGTCTGATCATGTCTCACACACCACATGGCCAGATAAGGTTGTAAAATGTTAAAATGACATTTCCCAGTGAATGCATTTGTCACAGTTGAAAGCAATGCAAAAGTGCAAAAACGCATCAAAAAACCCTAAGTGTGAACATAGCCCAAGGTGTGGAGGAGTATTTTTGTTTTTGGTTATTTATTTTGCCTTATATACAAGTCATTACCCTGGAAAGGATGTTCCTTAACATATTTCCCAGGAAAATCCATTTTGGTTTCGTTTTGGTATGTTTTATTGTGAGTCTGTAAAAGTGGCATAATACCTCTGACAACATTGTTCACAGCAGTGATCTGGGGGTCAGAAATGCTTCCTGGGGTCTTCCTCATGCTGTTCCCATGTCATTTGAGCACTGTTCCCATCGATTTGGGCAATTTTTAGGCCCTCTGCAGACCGCCGGGGGGAGCCACCTGAAAAATGCTTGAGTTTCCCATAGACTTACATTGGGCTCGTTGCTCTGGTCGAGCACCCGAGTATTCCAATGTGCTCGACCCGAGCAACGAGCACCCGAGCATTTTAGTGCTCGTCCATCACTAATTATGACCTTTTTGCAGACCCACCATTATAGTGTTATTTTGTTGTAAATCTATGTCTGAGAATCCCAGAAGAATCATCTATATCTATGCACTGTATATATTCACTTCCAGGCACAGGGGACATTAGAGTTATCAGGGACAGCCGCCATAGAGCGGGGGCACCATGTCGACTGATTAGGGTGCCAACCTCCGCGGCTAGGTAGGCTTGATATGGCCGACTAGGGTCTGTTAGCCTTCATTTAAGTTTCCCAGTTTATACGCCCCTAATGTCCAGTTTTCATGTTTTTAAAAGAGTATTTCATACATTGATATACTTTTAAGTGATTAAGATTAAAAGTTATTTTTTAAGGGTTTTTTTTTTCTCTGTTAATAAATAGTTGATGATTTTATTTACTGGCATTTACAAAAAGAAATAATACAATATAAAGAAATGCCTAAATCTTGACTCCAGCATATGTTTTGAAGAACAGAAAGAGTGACACCAACACCCTTCACAAGTTCTTAAAAATGTAGTAACTGATGACATTGACTTTTGCTTGGAGCAGGGGTACCTACTGCAAAAATGAGGTCCCTGTCACATCCTACTTGAGTGTATAACACTTTTAACATGTCCTACACAAAGCTTTGTTGCCCATATCCCATTTTTGTTATTTTCATACAGTTTCTGACTTTCTTGCTTGCTCAGAACACTTGAAATCACAACTTTGTGCAGTTCACAACACGCTTGAAAATAAGGATAAATTAACCTAAAAAATGAGTCTCAGAGCAAACTCATACCCCTATACATGTCATATATCAGTCAGAAGATGAACACAAAAAAAATGTCTACTTATGGTAACGGTATATAAAAATCAGAAAACTTATCTGCAGCTTTTTTTTTATTTTACGCATACATTTTTTATAAAAATGTATACAGTGGGTACAGAAAGTATTCAGACCCCTTTAAATTTTTCACTCTTTGTTTCATTGCAGCCATTTGGTAAATTCTAAAAAGTTCATTTTTTTCTCATTAAATAAAAAAAACTGAAATGTAGAAATTTTTGCAAATTTATTAAAAAAGAAAAACTGAAATATCACATGGTCATAAGTATTCAGACCCTTTGCTCAGTATTGAGTAGAAGCACCCTTTTGAGCTAGTACAGCCATGAGTCTTCTTGGGAATGATGAAACAAGTTTTTCACACCTGGATTTGGGGATCCTCTGCCATTCTTCCTTGCAGATCCTCTCCAGTTCCGTCAGGTTGGATGGTGAACGTTAGTGGACTGTCATTTTCAGGTCTCTCCAGAGATGCTCAATTGGGTTTAGGTCAGGACTCTGGCTGAGCCATTCAAGAATGGTCACAGAGTTGTTCTGAAGCCACTCCTTTGTTATTTTAGCTGTGTGCTTAGGGTCATTTTCTTGTTGGAAGGTGAACCTTTGGCCAAATCTGAGGTCCAGAGCACTCTGGAAGAGGTTTTCATCCAGGATATTTCTGTACTTGGCTGCATTCATGTTTCCTTCAATTGCAACCAGTCGTCCTGTCCCTGCAGCTGAAAAACACCCCCATAGCATGATGCTGCCACCACCATGTTTCACTGTTGGGATTGTATTGGGCAGGTAATGAGCAGTGCCTGGTTTTCTCCACACATACCGCTTTGAATTATCACCAAAAAGTTCTATCTTCGTCTCATCAGACCAGAGAATCTTATTTCTCATAGTCTGGGAGTCCTTCATGTGTTTTTGAGCAAACTCTATGCTGGCTTTCATATGTCTTGCACTGAGGAGAGGCTTCCGTCGGGCCACTCTGCCTTAAAGGCCCGACTGGTGGAGGGCTGCAGTGATAGTTGACTTTGTGGAACTTTCTCCCATCTCCCTACTGCATGTCTGGAGTTCAGCCACAGTGATTTTGGGGTTCTTCTTTACCTCTCTCACCAAGGCTCTTCTCCCACAATTGCTCAGTTTGCCTGGACAGCCAGGTCTAGGAAGACTTCTGGTGGTCCCAAACTTCTTCCATTTAAGGATTATGGAGGCCACTGTGCTCTTAGGGACCTTGGGTAATGCAGAAATTCTTTTGTAACCTTGGCCAGATCTGTGCCTTGCCACAATTCTGTCTCTGAGTTCCTTGGGCAGTTCCTTTGAGCTCATGATTCTCATTTGGCCTGACATGCACTGTGAGCTGTGAGGTCTTATATAGACAGGTGTGTGCCTTTCCAAATCAAGTCTTATCAGTTTAATTAAACACAGCTGGACTCCAATGAAGGAGTAGAACCATCTCAAGGAGGATCACAAGGAAATGGACAGCATGTGACTTAAATATGAGTGTCTGAGCAAAGGGTCTGAATACTTATGACCATGTGATATTTCAGTTTTTCTTTTTTAATAAAATTGCAAAAATTTCTACATTTCTGTTTTTTTTCAGTCAAGATGGGACGCAGAGTGTACTTTAATGAGAAAAAAAATCTACTTTTTAGAATTTACCAAATGGCTGCAATGAAACAAAGAGTGAAAAATGTAAAGGGCTCTGAATACTTTCTGTACCCACTGTACACAAATGCTAGAAAAAAAACAATCAACACTGATCACGGAAAATTGCTGCAAAAAAATCACATCAATAGAACAATAAATAAAAAATGTATTATTATAAATAAACTAAAGCATACTAAAACAGCTAAAACTATCTGGTCCCAAAGTCCAATAATACCCCGGACCATTGGGAGAGGAATATTTCAGAACCGTGATGTGTACAGTGGACCGTCAGCTTTGTGTGTACTGTCTGCTTGCGATTTCCACATAATATAAGTGGAATATCCAGCGCTGTCAGAATTTCCTGCATTAATCTACATAATCATATAAACAGTGTTTTAGACAAGTAATCAATTCAATTACATTGAAATCTTCTCGGTTTTGCTGCATGACAAAATCTATTTTATACTTTGTTTTTACTATGAAATTTATTTCTTTGGCTGCAGTTTTTAGAATGTGAACTTATAAGTTTAGATTTGATCTGGTACTGATCCCAAGTAATAGAATATACAGTATGTTTTTTTGCTGTTTTGATCCTAGTTTTACGTGTAAGCAACACCCTACATGCCCGTAAAACCATGGATAGGGTATTTTTCACCAGGGAACATTGTCCTATGAAGATAAGGTCTGCATGGTCATCTACCCATATACAATTTTTTTCATCAGGAGAACATAAATCAGCAGTTCGTCTCTCTTTCACACAGTTGTCATTATATTTGTCCTTATACACAGGGTCTTCTAGGCAGGGCTTCTCCAACTTATTGTACTGGACCCCACTACTTGTAGTGAAAGTTCTTGCTAAAATTAAAGATCTCTCTCAATTTTTTATTTTTTTTCACTGAAGCCAAGTCAAGTCAAGGTTGTGGGGGTGCCAGCAAGCCACTTGAGCTCTATTCACAGCCGTGCCTTACCGACAAATAGGGGGCATCTCACTATTTGAGAAGCACTTTGTTAAAGGGTGCTCTAATCAGGGAGAGCCCTTACATGCAATGCTTCATTTAGGAGATTCCATATTAAATGGGTTATATGGTCTAAAACAGGGGAAGGGAACCTTTTTTCTGCCAAGGGCCATTTGGATATTTATACCATCCTTATCGCCCCTAACTCTGCCCACAAAGTACGTCCTGTTGCTGGCAGTGGTGTCGGGATGTAATCTTTCGTTGCAAGTGCCTCAGCATTCAGTAGTGAACGCTGCATGCTAACAGAGCAAGAAGAAAGGAATGGGCTGGTGGCCAACAAAACACCGCTGCCAGTGCAAGCAGTGCGGACCCTGGGAATCTGCCCTGGGGTCAGATAAAAGGTTCCCCACTCCTGGTCTAAAATTACAAGTCTGCCGTCACACTATGTGACTGCAGACTTGTGAATCCTCACATCGCATACATACATACATATCAAATAGTTGTGGTTACATGACTGCCGTTCCCGCCGCTGACACCGGAGAATCCTCACAGCACGCAGTGGTCACGATATGAGGATTCACAAGTCTGTAGTCACATAATAGAGTGACAGCAAACTTGCAGTTTTAGACCGGATAACCCCATACTGTGCTCTCATATACCATGCTTCATCCAGAGAGTGTGGCCCAGCATAGTAAAAGACTTACAAATATTGTTATGTCAATTGCCAATAACTATAGACGAAGGATCCCAAGCTCATCCATCATTTAATCAACATTGATGTGTTTTCGTCCCTGAAATATTGTTCATTAAAATTACTTATTAAAACATGCAACCATCACACCCATCCACAAGAAGCAATCCCTCCAGAATACTTTATCCAGATATTGTCCAATCTCACAGTGTCACGGGTGTGTCAGATGTAACAGACAGTCGCTCTGGAGCCGACTGCAAAAGGTCACTTTGTTTGGCATTGCAGACACCTTCTTAATCTGTCTTCTTTTAGGACCCAGCGGCTACCTCCCTTCTGCTCTAACTGACACACCCTGGTCTGGGTGTTTAAAACCTCTCAGTATGCTTATGGGACTTGCCGGTGATATTTCTATGTTTCTTGGCTCTGGCTGGAGTTCTAGCAGCTTCTTCTCTGGTGCCCTTGGAAGACTGTTGGCGTTTCTTCTCTGGTGTCTGCTCAAGCTAAGTTATCCCCTTTTGTTTGTCTCTCTTGTTGTCTTTAGTTTATAGTGGGGGCTGACCAGTGCTCATCCCCCACTATTCAGGGCCTAGCTCTAGGGATATACAGCGCTTAGGTTTTCTGCTCAGCCATTGGTGTGGAACCAATATAGGGAAGGTAGGGGAGGCAGGGTGTTATTAGATCTGCATAGGGGTCTCCACTCTCCCTTTCCCTAGTGTCTGGGCTTCCTTCCCCTCATCCCTTCGTGTTGCACTTAGTCTTTCGCACATTGTGCATTACACACAGCCCCATTTATCTCAAAACTCCTTGAACTGCATTTCCTGATCTGTCCTCATAATTCTCATCAATCTGACTTTTTTCCTAGCTAGAATCTGGCTTGTCACCCCACCACCCTACGGAAAGGACCTTCACCATGGTCATGATTTCTTAACTGTGAGAGATTCACCATGTCTCTGTGTGCTCTTCATTCTCTGTTCCCCTCCTGTCTGCACCTCACTGTATTATCTCCAAGATTTCTCCTGTGCTTCCTCCCACTCTAGAATGCGCTACTCCAAAACATCAGACTACTACCCAATATCAAAACCTTCAAAACCAACCTAAAAGCCCAATTCCAACCTAGAAAAATCTACAACCTGCAACATCCCACTGCCAAATCAGCAGCTTTTATCCTCTACTATCATTCTATCCTTGTAGATTGTAAACTCTTTTTGTTCTGGACTAATCTGTCTGATATCAGGATTTAACCCTAGAAAGTATTAGCAGCAATTTATCACCCTCCTTATTCCATTTTAATAATGCCTGTAATATCCCGTTACGCTAAATGTAAGTGTTTAATGGTTACTGCTCTCCTTGCCGGTGGTCATTGGACCAGTCTGGATCTGTGGTCAATCAAAGCTACGGCGGGAGCACAGTTGTTTGCAGGGAGATTAGAGAGACGGAGAAGGAAGACAATGACTTCTCCCCCTCCCTGCTCTCCCACACATGCCCGGATGGCACTTACACTGCTGTGGGCATGTGTCCTGCCTGCTCCCTCTCACTGTGGCAATGATTGACAGCTGTCCCAGACTAGTCCAGTGACTGCAGACAGGAATAGCAGGGACAATTAAACTTAGTTTTTAAATGCTTATGACTCACCCCTGGGCCGTGGGGTACCCGGAACCGGGCTTCTGTACGATGCTGAGGGTAGTAGTGGCAACCCGATCCCGTGGCTCAGGGTGGTCAGACCAAATTGTGGCAGTCTATTTATCAATGTTTTGAATGTCCGACTACGCCACCCGTGGATTGCGGTCAGGGATGACCGCCGCTGCAAGGCAGACCGCTGAGGCTGGTGTTGGTGTGCAGCACAAGGGTAGGATAACTCCCCACGGGAAGAGTGTAGCCTCAGGGCAGTGTATGTGAATGCTGGGGGTGATAGTGCAGGCCGCAATAGTAAGAGTTCAGAGTCCGCTTCAAACAGTCCAGGGTCTTTATTGCAGATGATATTACAGAAGTACTGGTTAGGAATTGGCCTGGGTATCTGAGAGCATTCGGGTGAGCCCCACTGGTCAGGGTGAGTGTGTAGGCCTACCGTTCTCTCTATGCTCTTGCTGACTATCCCCCTTTTCGTGGTGTAATAGTCCACGTCCCTGAGCTGGCCGTGTACTTCGCCTGTATGGCTTGCGACTCGGGCCTTAGGTACCTTTTGCTTCTCCTTGCTGTACTGGTCCCTCTTGTGTGGCGGAGCCTCCAGGCTTCTTAGGCCAAGGGACCTGAGATCCCTCGCGGGTTGGTTCTCTGCTGCTGGGCTTGCAACCCTGACAGCCTCGGACCCCAATGTCCGGTTTTGGGCTTCTCTCAGCCAGGACCGGCTCTCGTCGCCTCTGTCCCTGGCTTACAGTCTCTCCTCTGCCTCACGGACTCCTCAGCTGCTGCTGACCTGTCCCTCTTCTCTGAGAACCCTTCTGGACACTTCAGAAGTGGGTTCTGGTCTCTCTAACCCTGCCCCAGTTCCAGCTTTTATAGGGGCAGCCTGTTCCCCCTACTGGCCTGGGACAGGAGGTGCTGCATGCTAATGGTCCCTGACCAGGGAACCTCCCTCCTGCTCTCAGACACAGCCTTCAATATTTGTGGCATCCAGGCCTGGGGTGACAAACTTACATTTAGAGTTTAGGGCTAATACAGGCATAATTGAAAATGCTATTAGGAGGCTGATGTTAGAATCTATGTTGTTTTACTATCGGCCATCTTGTTGTGCTTTGCTGGCTTCTAGTCTTTTCCTCTGGTGCTGGGTTTCTTGGTCACGTGATCTCTGCACCCTTTATTACTCAGCATCTGGCTCTCATTCCCCACTGGACATCAGTGTTGTAAGGCTTGTGCTCAGGCTAAGTAGCCTTGTTTAGTTCTTCTTGCTTCGGACTATTGCTATCCTGGGACTTCTTGTTCCACCAGTTTTGTTTCCTCTAATTTTCGTTTCTGCAACTAACTTTTCTGTTAGGAGGTCTCCTGCTTTTGCTCCCAGTCCTTAGATCTTTTAGGGACCCCTTTCCCCTTCCTACAGGTCTTCGTTTGAGTTCAGTGCAGGAGTTTCAGTGGGGATATTCATAAGGAATAGGGCACCCACCCCAGCGTAGGGTAAAGCTGAGTCTCAGTGCAGGGACAGCTTTTCCCTCCTATTCCTTAGTTCTAAGTTGCAGAATATAACAGTATGCCCAGCCGCGTTTAAAAAAAAAGTTTTGTTTTTTTTCTTCTCCTCTCCTCTTCCTGGATTTTCTTCAGGATGGTTACCATCCAGGAGCTTGCTCAACGCTTGCAAGGGTTGACTCTGGAGGTTGCCGATCTTCAGCAGTACGTGAGTAAATACCCTGCAGAACGCTATGAAGAACCTAAGGTAGGATTACCTGAGTGTTTCTTGGGGAAACTACAGGATTTTTTTACATTTAAAAATGCTTGTTTGTTGCATTTTAGGCTCAGACCTAGATCTTTTGGTAGTGAACTACAGCGTGTAGGAATTATTATGTCTCTATTGCGTAAGGAACCTCAAATCTGGGCATTTTCCTTGTCTCCTGATGATCATTGTCTGACGTCTGTGGAGGCATTTTTTGATGCCATGGGTATGCTATATGATGATCCTGATCGGGTTACATCAGCTGAGGCAGAGCTCAGACGTCTCAAACAGGGTTCTCTTGATGCTGAGAGTTATTGCACCCTGTTCAGACGATGGCCTGCAGAGGTCAGGTGGAATGACCCTGCACTCAAGTTTCAGTTTCTGGCAGGCTTGAGTGAAAGGGTTAAAGATTTGCTCATTGCATTTCCTGCACCTGATACTCTGCAAGTTGCCATGCAGTTAGCTATCTGTGTGGATAGAAGGTTGAGGGCTAGACAGAATGAGGAGAAGTTTCCTGTATTGCTGGATTCTGTTTCTCACGATATTCCTGGCGACACTGGGGAACCTATGCAGGTCGGGGCAATGTCATCCCGTTCCAAGGAGAGAGACAGGAGTTTCTCTGAGGGACTTAGCTTGTATTGCGGTAAGGCTGATCAATTTTTAAAGCAATGTGAGGTTCGCTTAAGGAAAGGAAAAAAAATGGTCAGTAGAAATAACACTCCCATTCGCATTGCGTTTTTACATTCTGCTGGGGTGTTTTTTTCCTGGTAATACCACCTGTCAGGGTCGTTTGATTGAGTTTCAGGTTATGGTGGATTGTGGTTCTGCACTTAATTTGATAGAGCAACAATTTCTTGAAAAGTATAAGTTTGATTCTGAACCTTTGTCGTCTCCTTTTCCTGTGGTGGCGATTGATAATACTCTCCTGGAGCATGGGAGCATTCTTCCAAAGGTCACTGGGTTTCCGCTTACTACGAATATGGAACATCAGGAGCAGATTGACTTATTTGTACTTGCTAAGTTGCCTTCCTCAGTCATCCTGGGGTTGCCCTGGTTAAAAGTGCATAATCCTTTGCTTTATTGGTTGTCTGGTTCCATAAGATCCTGGGGTCAGGGGTGTTATGGTAAGTGTTGTAATGTTCACATTGCGGCTGTTGTGAAGGGGGAGTTACGTGAACCCATTCAGGATTTTTGGAGGTTTTTTTCGGAGGTGGAGTCGAAAGCTTTACCACCTCATAGAGATTACGATTGCGCTATTGACTTCGTCCCTGATGCTAAGCTCCCAAAGAGTCAGTTGTTTAATCTGACAATTCCCGAGAGGGAGGCTTTGAAGGAGTACCTTCAGACTAGTTTAGCTAAATGGTTTTGTAAGATTGACCTTCGTGGGGCATATAATTTGCTGCGGGTGAAGGACAGAGATGAATGGAAGACAGCTTTTAACACCCCGGAAGGTCATTTTGAGTGTTTGGTGATGCCTTTTGGGCTTACTAACGCCCCGCCATTTTTTCAAAATTTCATCAATGACATTCTGAGAGCCTTGATCGGTAGGAGTGTTATTGTTTATCTGGATGACATTTTGATTTATTCATCGGATTTTGAGTCTCATTGGCAGAGAGTCCGCAAAGTTCTTCAGATTCTGAGAGATAACACACTCTTTGCTAAATTGGAGAAGTGTCAGTTTGCTGTCCAGAAAATTAGTTTTTTGGGTTACTTTGTCTCTTGTGATGGTTTTGAGATGGACCCAGTGAAAGTTCTGGCTGTGCTGGAGTGGCCGAGGCCTGAGGGTTTGAAATCCGTTCTGAGGTTTTAGGGGTTTGCCAATTATTACAGGAAATTCATAAAGAATTTCTCTGTCATCGCTAAACCCATTACTGATCTTACCAAGAAGGGTGCTAATACAGTCCAATGGTCCACTGAGGCTATTGAAGCTTTTGAGTATCTCAAGGAGAGGTTCAGCTCTGCTCCTGTTCTTATCCAGATGGATGAGACCAAGCCATTTTTTGCTGAGGTTGATGCCTCATCTATAGGCGTAGGGGCAGTTCTGTCCCAGGAGGGTGAGGATGGGGTGCATCCCTGTGCTTTCTTTTCAAAAAAAAATTCTGAGACAGAGCATAACTATGATGTTGGGAATCGTGAGTTATTGGCTATTAAACTTGCGTTCGAGCATTGGCAACATTTTTTGGAGGGGGCTCAACATCCTATACAGGTTTTCACTGATCATAAGAATTTGATTTATCTGGACGCAGCTAAACGTTTGAATGCCCGTCAGGCTAGGTGGGCACTGTTTTTTGCCCGGTTCAATTTTTTCGTAACCTTTGTCCCGGGGACAAGGAATGTTAAAGCTGACGCTTTGTCTCGTAGTTTCTATCCAGCGGTGAATGCTGAGAGGGAGGAGTGTATTTTGCAGAGAGGGGTGGTGGTGGCCGCATTGGATTCTGAGTTGAAGAATAGCATCCTAGGAGCTTAGAGTGTGGCACCAACTAACACTCCATGTGGTAAATTGTTTGTGCCTGAAGCCTTGAGGAGAGCGTTGTTTGTTGAATGTCATGAGTCTCGGTTGGCGGGTCACCCAGGGATTTCGGAAACTAGGAAGTCTATTGGTCGGAGTTTCTGGTGGCCAGGGTGGCAAAGGGAAGTCATCAAGTGGGTGCGTCAGTGTTGTGTGTGCGCTAGGTCGATGGCCTTTCACGCTCCGGCTGCGGGGTTGCTGTGCCCCTTGGAAGTTCCTAGTTCGCCATGGACGCACCTTGCCATGGATTTTATCACCGACCTGCCTTTATCAGAGGGTTTTTCTGTCATCTGGGTTGTTGTGGACCGGTTTAGTAAAATGTATCATCTGGTTCCTTTCAACAAGTTACCTTGCGCCAAGACTCTTGCTAAGACTTTTGTAAAGGAGATTGTTAGGCTCCTTGGTGTTAACACGGACATTGTTTCCGATAGAGGACCACAGTTTGTGGCTCGCTTTTGGCGTGTTTTCTGTGACAGATTGAAAATTAATTTGTGATTTTGATCGGGGTATCATCCAGAGTCCAATGGACAGACTGAAAGGAAGGACCAGGATGTCGAACAGTTTTTGAGATGTTTTGTGGCAGACAATCAGGAAATGTGGTCAGAATTTCTACCACTTGCGGAGTTTGCCCTTAATAATCATACTTCTTCCTCGGCTGGTTGTTCTCCTTTTTCTTGTTGTACTGGCAGGTATCCATCTTTTGGTCCATTTTGCAAAGTTGGGGCTGCTGTACCGGAGGAGGACATTTTTTCTGGTGATTTGGAGAGGGTTTGGACCAGGAGATCAAAAAGGTATTTTGACAAAAAAAAGAAAGGAGTCCTTGTTTGCTGTTGGGGATATGGTTTGGTTGTCCTCTAGGAATCTTCGTTTGAAAATTCCTTCTAAAATACTGGGACCTAAATTTGTGGGTCCTTTCAAAGTGGTTCAGATTGTCAACTCGGCAGCGGTGAGGTTGGGCATTCCCTCGTCCTGGCGGATTAATTCTGTGTTTCATGTGACGTTACTTAAGAAGGTGGACACGCCTGATAAGCAGGCGAAGCCTACTGTTCCTCCTGTTGATGAGGACGGTGAATTTGAGATTTCTCGCATTTTGGATTCCAGGTGGCATAGAGGAAGATTATAGTATCTTGTGTCCTGGAGAGGTTTCGGCCCCGAGGATAATTCCTGGGTGAAGACCGAGGACGTCTCGGCCTCAAGGCTAATTAAGGCTTTTCACAGGAGATTTCCTGGTAAGGCTTGGCCTAGAGGATCCGGACGATCCTCATAAAAGGGGAGGTACTGTTAGAATCTATGTTGTTTTACTATCGGCCATCTTGTTGTGGTTTGCTGGCTTCTAGTCTTTTCCTCTGGTGCTGGGTTTCTTGTTCACTTGATCTCTGCACCCTTTATTACTCAGCACCTGGCTCTCATTCCCCGCTGGACATCAGTGTTGTAATGCTCGTGCTCTGGCTAAGTAGCCTTGTTTAGTTCTTCTTGCTTTGGACTATTGCTATCCTGGGACTTCTTGTTCCACCAGTTTTGTTTCCTTTAATTTCCATTTCTGCAACAAACTTTTCTGTTAGGAGGTCTCCTGCTTTTGCTCCCGGTCCTTAGATCTTTTAGGGACCCCTTTCCCCTTCCTACAGGTCTTCGTTTGAGTTCAGTGCAGGAGTTTCGGTGGGGCTATTCATAAGGAATAGGGCACCACCCCAGCGTAGGGTAAAGCTGAGTCTCAGTGCAGGGACAGCTTTTCCCTCCTATTCCTTAGTTCTAAGTTGCAGAACATAACAGCTGATGAAGAGCTCCTAATACCTTCCATGAGTAAATCCTGATATTAGGTTCCTTTGAGCCTCAGTATGCGGTACTATATTATTTTTTTTCTTAAACCCTTTTTTAATAAGTACAGCGTTATGTTACGGATCCGAGTGGTGGAACCTCTGTGCTGAGATGGAAGGAGGGACCAGAGGGGCGTAACTAAGAGCCAACTCGGACCGAGCCTGGCCACACGGCGGCTTAGTCGACTCCGTGAACCAAGGAGGGACCAGGCAGGTGAACCAGGTGCCACTCTGGGACCGACCTTGTGTGAGAGCAGGCGACTCCCACGGGTTAGGTGGCTGAGGCTGACAGGTACAGTGGATGAGCACGGCCGGTAGCCTGACGGGTGATCCGGGTAGGCAAGCAGGTGGGCACGGCAGGTAACCTGACAGGTGATCCGGGTAGGCAAGCCGGCGGGCACAGCAGGTAGACAGGCTGGTGGGCACGGCTGATAGACAGGCAGGCGGGCACAGCGGATAGACAGGCTCGCAGGCACGGCTGATAGACAGGCAGGCGGGCACAGCTGATAGACAGGCTGGCGGGCACGGCTGATAGACAGGCAGGCGGGCACGACTGATAGATAGACTGGCGGGCACTGAAACCTGAGGGCTGAGGAGAGTGTTAGAACACAAACAACCTTGCACAGGCAACTCCATTTTGGAGGAGGTGCTTCAAATAGGAGTGGTCCTTCGGCCATTGGCTGGGGACTTGTTAGGATGGCGCGCGGCCCCTTTAAGAGGGAGGGAGCGCGCGCGCGCCCTAAGCACAGCATGCAACAGCAGCAGGGAAGCTGGAGGATGCCGGATCGGGACCGTGGCGTTGAGGGGAACAGCGTCTCTCCCGGCAGGAGGCAGAGACGCCGACGCTACACGTTATAGAATAAATAAAGCTATAAAAGGATCCCCCCTTTATGCCCCCTCTTCTTTAGGCCCGCAAGAAATTTTTCTAGAAGACGAGGGGCATGAATGTTGTCCCTGGGCTCCCAAGACTTCTCCTCAGGACCAAACCCCTTCCAATCCACAAGAAACAAAGTCTTTCCTCTTACCCTCTTGATGGCCAAAATGTTTTCTACCTCAAAGATGTCCTCAGCGGAGACTAGAGCTGGAGTGGTACCTGGATCGTCAGAGAAAGAATTAAGGACAACCGGTTTGAGGAGAGACACGTGAAAGGAATTGGGGATCCGTAAGGAGGCAGGGAGTTTCAGCTTGTAAGTAGTGTTGAGCCACCCCCGTAGTGTTCGAGTTCAGTTCGGTTCGTCGAACACCCGTATGTTCGCCGAACTGTTCGTCGAACTGTTCGTCGAACACCTTCGAACACCATTAAAACCAATGGCAGGCAAACAAAAACACATAGAAATACATAGAAAACACCTTCAAAGGTGTCCAAAAGCTGACAAACTGCTCATAAGACACAACTAACACATGGAAAAGTGACAAGTACATATAGTCATGCGAAAAAAAAAGAGGTGGAGGAGTAAAAGGAGGGGGAGACACATATATAGGCATGTGATGCCCTTCTAAAACCAAAAAAGTGCGAAGCCGACACGGCCAGTCTGTTCCTGCTCGTGCGACCTCCGTGTCGCCGGGTTTGTGCCAGAGCTGCGGTGGACCCTGACGGCCAGCCCCCCTCTCCCAATACTGGTGCCTGTCCGCTGGTGGGTCGAGCGAGCCCCCCTGTGGTGGAGGCAGGTCTAAGCTTTTTAATTTAAATTGTCTCTCTAATTTGAATGAATACACTTTAAATCCTTTTACAAGGATCTATTGGAGGGCAAGTCTCATGCCAGCAGCCGCGTAATTCCAGCTTCAGTAGCGTCCACTAAAGCTGCTGCAGTTAAAAAGATTTTATAAGGATCGAGCTCGGCGGTCCACCGCAAGGCGTCCTACCGCCAGTCCCAGCCCCTATGCCTTGGGGTGTCTCCCCGATGCTCTTCACTGAGTGTCCCGGGGGCGCGAACCATTTCTTTGAAAAAATTAAGTGTCCAAACTACAGGTGGTGTAGCTTGCTTAACAGCTGGGATAATCCGCTGACTAGCAGACACTGCTACTAGACACAAAGTACTTCCTGGGCTAGATGTAGTTAAAAATTTGTAATTAGATACTCTCGTTGGATGCTGAGAAAGCACTCCATGGAATCTCCTGTCACGCCATATATTATTTCCTTAAAAAGCTTGGGGTAGGGGTCTAGGGGACCCTTTTATAGGCAAAATCACGGCCCTGTATCGCAATACGTCACCTAGGCTGAAGATAAATGGAACATTTTCATCACCTTTCATAATCACCAATGGGACAAGGCAGGGATGTCCTCTGTCCCCTCTCTTATACATCCTAGTGACGGAGCACCTGCTCTCATCAATTCGCCATAACCCCAATATTAGGTGGATTGAGGTAGGAGGCACCGAGTACAAGTGCTCTGCATTTGCTGATGATGTCCTAGTATATATCACTCAATCACATATATCCATTCCTGCTGTTATGGCTGAAATAGATCACTTTGTTACATGGTCAAATTTTAAAATCAATGCAGCGAAGTCTGAGGCCCTCGATGTCTCCCTCCCCAAATCCATACAGGATTCCATCCAGTCCAACTTTCCCTTTGCCTGGCCCTCACAGGGTATCAAATACTTAGGAATTCGTATTCATAGAGACCTCTCCCGTCTATGTTATCTTAATTTTGGGCCCTTTATTGAACAACTCCATACAGACCACGATTGGCAAGTTAGAACTGTAAGATTCACTACGTGAACCACTGGTGTTTTGTGGAAAAGCACATGTACACTGTGTTCCAAATTATTATGCAAAAAGTGTTTAGGAGTGATAAGGGAAGAATTTGTTTGTTTGTCAGTTAAACTCATTGATGGTGATGTGTGTCGGGGCTCTTTATATCACTGTAAGCAATTGCAGACACCTGTGCTAATTAGTTTGGCAGGTGTGTCCAATGAAAGGCAAGACTACTTAAGAAGGCTGTCCCACATTATTAAGCAGCCTACATTTCCTGCCAAAATGGGAAAGAAAAAGGATGTGTCGGCTGCTGAGAAGCAACAAATTGTGGAGTGTTTAGGTCAAGGCATGACTACAATCAACATTGCCAAGACACTTCATCCTGATCATCGCACAAGCAAGAAGTATGTAGCTGATTCACAGTACACACGTGTGCGTGCTGATAAGGGAAAATTGAGGACTCTTTCCTCCAGGCAATTACTTCAGGTTAAAAGAGCAGTGGCAAAAAAGCCTTGTCATAGCAGCAGACAAGTTTTTGAAGCTGCTGGTGCCTCCAACGTCCCCCGAACAACAAGATGCAGAGTCCTTCAGAGGTTTGCAGCTGTGCGTAAGCTATCCTGTCGACCTCCTCTATCCACTGCACACAAGCAGAAACGGCTCCAGTGGGCCAAACAATACATGAAGACTGACTTCAAAACTGTTTTGTTCACCGATGAGTGCCGTGCAACGCTCGATGGTCCAGATGGATGGAGTGGAGGATGGCTGGTTGATGGACACCCCACGCAAACACGGCTACAGCGCCAACAAGGAGGAGGTGGAGTAATGTTTTGGGCTGGAAGCATGGGGAGAGAGATTGTCGGCCCCTTTAGGATCCCTGAAGGGGTAAAGATGAACTCCATAATGTATGTGGAGTTTCTCAAACAGCACATCCTGCCATGGTTCAAGAAGAAGAACCTTGTATTCCACAGCAAGATCATTTTCATGCATGATAATGCACCGTCTCATGCTGCACATAACACATCTGCATCTCTGGCTGATATGGGCATAAAAGGGGACAAACTTATGGTGTGACCCCCATGCTCCCCTGACCTCAACCCCATTCAGAACCTCTGGAGCATCATCAAAAGGAGTGTCTATGATGGCGGGAGGCAGTTCACATCTAAGCAACAGCTCTGGGAGGGTATTCTGTCCTCATGCAAAACAATTGAAGCAGAAACCATCCAAAACCTGACAAATTCAATGGACGAGAGAGTTCAGAAGCTCCTTTCGAACAAGGTGTCCCATGTGCAAATGTAACATCACCAAGAATAAAGTTTTGAGTTGAAAACTGTTTGATTTCAGTTTCTAATAACCTGCTAATGCTTATAATTTCAAAAATGACCATTTTTTTGTTCTTTATTAAAATGAAAAGGTTGATCGAAGAGTGTGGGGGATCTAAGAGTGTGGCAACCCAGTAGTCAGGATTACTTCGAATTCTGACAATCTGAGGGTCATGTTGCAGGTAGTGCAGCAAGAAGGCACTCATGTGTCTTGCGCATCTAGGAGACCCAAAATTATTTTCCGGGCTAGATGCAGCTAAAAATTAGTATTAATTTGAAAGCTGGTGAAGCTTAGTATAGATGGCCTAATAGAATCAGTACTGCAAACTACAACAAAGCCCAAATTATTTTCCAGCCGAGATGCAGATAAACATGATTAGTAATTTTAAATCTGGTGGAGCTTAGTATAGATGGCCTAATAGAATCGGTACTGCACACTGCTACAAAGCCAAAATTATTTTCCAGACAATATACAGATAAACATGATTAGTAATTTTAAATCTGGTGGAGCTTAGTATAGATGGCCTAATAGAATCAGTACTGCATACTGCTACAAATCCCAAATTATTTT
This sequence comes from Phyllobates terribilis, assembly GCF_046119375.1. Classification (NCBI taxonomy): domain Eukaryota; kingdom Metazoa; phylum Chordata; class Amphibia; order Anura; family Dendrobatidae; genus Phyllobates; species Phyllobates terribilis. The sequence goes on along the minus strand of NW_027362768.1, from coordinate 84,140,848 downwards.
CCAGCCAAGATACAGATTAACATGATTAGTAATTTTAAATCTGGTGGAGCTTAGTATAGATGGCCTAATAGAATCAGTAGTGCACACTGCTACAAAGCCCAAATTATTTTCCAGCCAAGATACAGATAAACATGATTAGTAATTTTAAATCTGGTGGAGCTTAGTATACACGATGTTCCAAATTATTATGCAAATAATATTTTCTCAGATTCTCCCAAATTACCTATATGAATTGCAGTCATTGTAATTTTCCAGTCAAATAACTATTAGAGTACAATTGAAAGGTTTTTGTACAAACTGCCTATGATAACAGCATATTTTTAAAAAAATAAAAAACTCAAACTGCACTCAAAATGCATGTTCCAAATTATTATGCACAGCAGAGTTTTCAGCCTTTTCATTTTAATAAAGAACAAAAAAATGGTCATTTTTGAAATTATAAGCATTAGCAGGTTATTACAAATGGAAATCAAACAGTTTTCAACTCAAAACTTTATTCTAGGTGATGTTACATTTGCACATAGGACCCCTTGTTCGAAAGGAGTTTCTGAACTCTCTCATCCATTGAATTTGTCAGGTTTTGGATGGTTTCTGCTTCCAATTGTTTTGCATGAGGACAGAATACCCTCCCAGAGCTGTTGCTTAGATGTGAACTGCCTCCCGCCATCATAGACACTCCTTTTGATGATGCTCCAGAGGTTCTCAATGGGGTTGAGGTCAGGGGAGCATGGGTGCCACACCATAAGTTTGTCCCTTTTTATGCCCATAGCAGCCAGAGATGCAGATGTGTTATGTGCAGCATGAGACGGAGCATTATCATGCATGAAATGATCTCGATGGTCCAGATGGATGGAGTGGAGGATGGCTGGTTGATGGACACCCCATGCAAACACGGCTACGGCGCCAACAAGGAGGAGGTGGAGTAATGTTTTGGGCTGGAATCATGGGGAGAGAGATTGTCGGTTCCTTTAGGATCCCTGAAGGGGTAAAGATGAACTCCATAATGTATGTGGAGTTTCTCAAACAGCACATCCTGCCATGGTTCAAGAAGAAGAACCTTGTATTCCACAGCAAGATCATTTTCATGCATGATAATGCACCGTCTCATGCTGCACATAACACATCTGCATCTCTGGCTGCTATGGGCATAAAAGGGGACAAACTTATGGTGCGGCACCCATGCTCCCCTGACCTCAACCCCATTGAGAACCTCTGGAGCATCATCAAAAGGAGTGTCTATGATGGCGGGAGGCAGTTCACATCTAAGCAACAGCTCTGGGAGGGTATTCTGTCCTCATGCAAAACAATTGGAAGCAGAAACCATCCAAAACCTGACAAATTCAATGGACGAGAGAGTTCAGAAGCTGCGTTCGAACAAGCGGTCCTATGTGCAAATGTAACATCACCTAGAATAAAGTTTTGAGTTGAAAACTGTTTGATTTCAGTTTGTAATAACCTGCTAATGCTTATACTTTCAAAAATGACCATTTATTGTTCTTTATTAAAATGAAAAGGTTGAAAACTCTGCTGTGCATAATAATTTGGAACATGCATTTTGAGTGCAGTTTGAGTGTTTTATTTTTTTAAAAATATACTGTTATCATAGGCAGTTTGTACAAAAACCTTTCAATTGTACTCTAATAGTTATTTGACAGGAAAATTACAATGACTGCAATTCATATAGGTAATTTGGGAAAATCTGAGAAAATATTATTTGCATAATAATTTGGAACACAGTGTAGATGGCCTAATAGAATCAGTACTGCACACTGCTACAAAGCCCAATTTATTTTCCAGCCAAGATACAGATAAACATGATTAGTAATTTTAAATCTGGTGGAGCTTAGTATAGATGGCCTAATAGAATCAGTAGTGCACACTGCTACAAAGCCCAAATTATTTTGCAGCCAAGATACAGATAAACATGATTAGTAATTTTAAAGCTTAAAACGGTTGGTGAGGTGATTTTAACAAATCATCAAGCTTTTACTCTCCCCAGGATGACACAGGGGTAGAAAAGTAGTTTCGGATCCATGATTTGTTCATCTTTATGAACGTGAGTCTGTCTACATTATCAGTGGAGAGCCACGTGCGCTTATCTGTCAGCACACCACCAGCAGCGCTGAACACACGTTCAGACATAACGCTGGCTGCAGGACATGACAAGATCTCCAAGGCGTAAGTGGCGAGCTCCGGCCATTTATCCAGATTGAAAGCCCAAAAAGAGCAAGGGTCCAGTGACACAGTCATGGCTTCAATGTTTACTTGGAGATACTCCTGTACCATCGTCTCTAGGCGTTGACTATGTGTCAGACTTCTTGTCTCCTGTGGCCTTGCAAAAGATGGGCTAAAAAAGTGGTGAAATGATTCCGCAAAATTGATGTTACCAGCAGATACTGTGTTTCTGTTACGGTTTGAGTGCTGAACACTCGACGGTCCCACGGTTGGCAAGTTGGAACTGTGAGATTCACTACGTGCACCACTGGTGTTTTGTGGAAAAGCACATGTAAGATTCTGAAACAGTCTCTGCTGATACTCCTGCATGCGTGCATCCCTTTCTATGGCAGGAATAATTTCTGTAAATTTACTTTTGTACCGGGGATTTAACAGTGTGGCAACCCAGTAGTCAGAATTATTTCTAATTCTCACAATTCGAGGGTCATGTTGCAGGTAGTGCAGCAAGAAGGCACTCATGTGTCTTGCGCATCCAGGAGCACCAAGTCCCTGTTGTGTTGGTGGCGAGGTAACAATCATGCTTCCTTCCTCTGTCCACTTCCCCCAACCTTGCACAACAGAAATGTGATCAAGGTCTCCCTCATCTGATGAGTCTTCCATCAGTTCGTCCTCCACTTCTTCCTGGGCTCCTACACCTTCCTCACTTGTTTGGCTGCTACCATGCGCCCTGGTAAAACCATCTCCCCCACCCTCACATGCTTGCCGCCTTGGTGCTGCCGACCGTCTGGACCTGGCAGATGTTAGCTCTTCCGCATACAACTCCTCCTCCTCTACTTCCTCCAGCTCCTCTTGTGCCACCACCTGACTCCGAATTGTGTTTAACATGTGCTCCAGCATGTAAATCACCGGAATAGTCATGCTGATAATGGCATCGTCAGCACTAAACATCTTCGTCGCCATTTCAAAACTGTGCAGAAGGGTGCATAGGTCCCTGGTCTGAGACCACTCCTCCAGCGTGATTTGCCCCACCTCTGGATCTCGTTGGCCCAGGCTATACGTCAGAACGTATTGCACCAGGGCTTGTCGGTGCTGCCACAGTTGCTGCAACATGTGCAGAGTTGAATTCCACCGGGTAGGCACATCGCATTTTAGCCGGTGAAGTGGCAGGCCCAACGACTTCTGTAGAGATGTAAGTCGCTGAGCTGCGGGATGCGAACGGCGGAAGTGAGCACACAGTGACCGTGCCCTCTGCAGAAGGCCATCTAGTCCGGGATAGTGGGCTAAAAATTGCTGGACAACCAGGTTCAACACGTGAGCCATACAAGGCACGTGTGTGACATTGCCCCGGCGAAGGGCCGCACCCAGGTTTGCAGCATTGTCGCACACGGCCTTCCCTGGTTTCAGGTCCAGTGGAGACAACCATTCATGAAACTGGTTCTCCAGAGCTGACCACAACTCCTCAGCTGTGTGACTCACATTTCCCAGATATTTCAAAGTAAAAACCGCCTGATGACGTTGAGCCCTGCTGCCAGCATAGTAAGGAGGTGTGCAGGATCCCTTCTGCGCAGTTAGAAAGCTTGTGGCATGACCAGACAGGCTTTGGGTGCAGGTGGAGGACCGAGAGGAGGTTGAGGAGGCAGAAGCAGTGGAGGAACTTTGAGATAAAGAGGATTGACGCACAACTCGTGGGGATGGCAAGACTTGGACAGCAGCCCCTTGACCTGCTGTCACCATAGTTACCCAGTGCCCAGTCAGCGACATGTAACGCCCCTGTCCATGCCTACTCGTCCAAGTGTCTGTGGTGAAATGCACCCTGTCACACACAGAGTTTGCTCAAAGAAGCGGTGATGTTGTGTGCGACATGCTGGTGGAGCGCAGGCACACCTTTCTTTGAGAAGTAGTGCCGACTGGGCATCTGGTACTGGGGCACTGCGACGGACATAAGGTCTCGAAAATCCTCTGTGTCCACCAGGCGGAAAGGAAGCATTTCTGTAGCCAAGAGCTTGCAGATGGTGAAATTCAACCTCTTAGCTTTCTCATGGCTAGGAGGAAATGGTCTTTTACTTGTCCACATCTGAGGGACCGAGGGCTGGCTGTTGTGCTTAGACAGGGTTGAGAAGGGTGTCCCCGGCAAACTGCCGGTCTGTGAGGAAGATGCAGGCGGACATCTTAGGTTGCCTTGATCCAAAGGTGGTGCTATCGATGTCGAAAAGCGCTGAACACCAGCTGGTGTTTCCACCTCCAAAGAAAATGATGACCTGCCAATCACACTGGCTGTTGCGGGTAAAGAGGTGGCAGGTCTGCGTCCCAAAACAGGTGTGACTACTGTCCCCCCAGTCAGAGAGGATGAAGAGGCCGCGGATGCACAAGATGTGGCAGACGGTGGTTGGCCCGGCCGGCTAGGCCGCATTGTAGCACAGTGAGCTTCCCACTGCAACTTATGCTTCATGTCCATGTGCCGGTTCATGCATGAAGTACTCAAACTATGTATTTTTTGGCCTCTACTTAGCTTTTGCTGACAAATGTTACAGATAACACGAGTTGGGTCATCTTTATCGATCTGAAAAAATGCCCAGGCTATGCAAGGCTTAGCACCCATGCAACCTGAAGAGCCACCACGACTTGTGGTGAGAGGCAGAGTTGTGTTTGAGGATGCAGTTGTTGACGTGCTTCCAGTACTACGTCTCTGTCCAGGAAGGCGCAACCTGACCTCGTCGTCACTAGCATCCTCCTCCACCTCCTCTGCTGACCTCATCTCTTGGCTGACTGTGGTTTGACAGTAAGTGGGATCTCCAAACTCATCATCATCACCCTGTGTGTTATCACACCCGTTGTCCTCAGAGCCAACCTGTTCCTGCCCTGACAAAAAACTAAAGTTGTCGCTCCAATCAGGTATTTGAGTCTCATCATCGTCTTCCTCATTGTCTCCACCAACAGGAGTTACAGTTTGGGAACGAGGGTCTACATTATGGTCAGAACCTTCTGCGTCTGGTCCTGGATCCGACTCATAAAGATTCTGGGCATCAGTGCAGATCATTTCCTCGTCTGGATTCACAGAAGCTCTGGAGCCGACCTCTGATTCCCAGGCTATAGTATGAGCAAACAGCTCTGCAGACTCAACCATCTGTTCTACCCCATACTCAGACGGGCAGCTGGAGACTTGGGAGCTGTGAGGAAGCAAGTGCGATTGGGAAGACACCTCTGAGGACTGGAGTATTTGTGATGTTGAAGTTGAGGTGGAGGAGAGCCCACTTAAAGGAGCACTTGATATCCGTTGAAGCACCTGCTGTTTTTGTGCCTCATCTGGAATTTGTAGCGATTGGCGTGGCCGTAAGAAAGGGATCTTATCACATTGTCCGCTAAAAGAAGTAGACATTTTAGTTTGGCTGGAAGATGGTCTTTCTTCTGCAGATGTTACTGTTGCTTTAACACCTACTCCACGGACACAACCTTTTTCTCCCTTCCCAACACGCCTATTCCCCTTTCCACCAGCAGCAGGCCTTTTTCCACTCATTTTGGTGGTTAACTAATTCACAACTCTGGAGTTGTTTGCACAAAAAACAATGGATAGGAACCGAGCAGAGCTGAGTGGCCAAACTGTGGTATTAGCCCAAAAGTATTGGCTGGGTTAGATGCAGATAAAAATTATATTGAATTTGCAACCTGATTGAGGTTAGTATAGATGGACTAATAGAACAAGTCCCACACACTGCTAGAAGCCGAAATCTTTTTTCCGAGCTCGATGCAGAAAAAAATTATATTGAATTTGCAACCTGATGGAGGTTAGTATAGATGGACTAATAGAACAAGTCCCACACACTGCTAGAAGCCGAAATATTTTTTCAGAGCTCGATGCAGAAAAAAATTATATTGAATTTGCAACCTGATGGAGGTTAGTATAGATGGACTAATAGAACAAGTCCCACACACTGCTAGAAGCCGAAATATTTTTTCAGAGCTCGATGCAGAAAAAAATTATATTGAATTTGCAACCTGATGGAGGTTAGTATAGATGGACTAATAGAACAAGTCCCACACTCTGCTACAAGCTGAAATATTTTTTCAGAGCTAGATGCAGAAATTTTTTTTATTGAATATGCAAACTGATGGAGGTCAGTATAGATGGACTAATAGAACAAGTCCCACACACTGCAAGAAGCCGAAATCTTTTTTCAGAGCTCGATGCAGAAAAAAATTATATTGAATTTGCAACCTGATGGAGGTTAGTATAGATGGACTAATAGAACAAGTCCCACACACTGCTACAAGCTGAAATATTTTTTCAGAGCTAGATGCAGAAAAAAATGATATTGAATTTGCAACCTGATGGAGGTTAGTACATATGGATTAATAGAACAAGTCCCACACACTGCTACAAGCTGAAATATTTTTTCAGAGCTAGATGCAGAAAAAAATTATAATGAATTTGCAACTTGATGGAGGTTAGTATAGATGGACTAATAGAACAAGTCCCACACACTGCTAGAAGCCGAAATCTTTTTTCAGAGCTCGATGCAGAAAAAAATTATATTGAATTTGCAACCTGGTGGAGGTTAGTATAGATGGACTAATACAACAAGTCCCACACACTGCTAGAAGCCGAAATATTTTTTCAGAGCTCGATGCAGAAAAAATTATATTGAATTTGCAACCTGATGGAGGTTAGTATAGATGGACTAATAGAACAAGTCCCACACACTGCTAGAAGCCGAAATATTTTTTCAGAGCTCGATGCAGAAAAAAATTATATTGAATTTGCAACCTGATGGAGGTTAGTATAGATGGACTAATAGAACAAGTCCCACACACTGCTACAAGCTGAAATATTTTTTCAGAGCTAGATGCTGAAAAAAATTATATTGAATTTGCAACCTGATGGAGGTTAGTATAGATGGACTAATAGAACAAGTCCCACACAGTGCAAGAAGCCGAAATCTTTTTTCAGAGCTCGATGCAGAAAAAAATTATATTGAATTTGCAACCTGATGGAGGTTAGTATAGATGGACTAATAGAACAAGTCCCACACACTGCTACAAGCTGAAATATTTTTTCAGAGCTAGATGCAGAAAAAAATTATATTGAATTTGCAAAGTGATGGAGGTTAGTATAGACGGACTAATAGAACAAGTCCCACACACTGCTTGAAGCCGAAATATTTTTTCAGAGCTAGATGCAGAAAAAATTATATTGAATTTGCAACCTGATGGAGGTTAGTATAGATAGACTAATAGAACAAGTCCCACACACTGCTACAAGCTGAAATATTTTCTCGGAGCTAGATGCAAAAAAAAATTATATTGAATTTGCAACCTGATGGAGGTTAGTATAGATGGACTAATGGAACAAGTCCCACACTCTGCTACAAGCTGAAATATTTTTTCAGAGCTAGATGCAGAATTTTTTTTTATTGAATATGCAACCTGATGGAGGTCAGTATAGATGGACTAATAGAACAAGTCCCACACACTGCTAGAAGCCAAAATATTTTTTCAGAGCTAGATGCAGAAAAAATTATATTGAATTTGCAACCTGATGGAGGTCAGTATAGATGGACTAATAGAACAAGTCCCACACACTGCTAGAAGCCGAAATATTTTTTCAGAGCTAGATGCAGAAAAAAATTATTTTGAATTTGCAACCTGATGGAGGTCAGTATAGATGGACTAATAGAACAAGTCCCCCACACTGCTAGAAGCTGAAATATTTTTTCAGAGCTCGATGCAGAAAAAAATTATATTGAATTTGCAACCTGATGGAGGTTAGTATAGATGGACTAATAGAACAAGTCCCACACACTGCTACAAGCTGAAATATTTTTTCAGAGCTAGATGCAGAAAAAAATTATAATGAATTTGCAACTTGATGGAGGTTAGTATAGATGGACTAATAGAACAAGTCCCACACACTGTTAGAAGCCGAAATCTTTTTTCAGAGCTCGATGCAGAAAAAAATTATATTGAATTTGCAACCTGGTGGAGGTTAGTATAGATGGACTAATAGAACAAGTCCCACACACTGCTAGAAGCCGAAATATTTTTTCAGAGCTCGATGCAGAAAAAATTATATTGAATTTGCAACCTGATGGAGGTTAGTATAGATGGACTAATAGAACAAGTCCCACACACTGCTAGAAGCCGAAATATTTTTTCAGAGCTCGATGCAGAAAAAAATTATATTGAATTTGCAACCTGATGGAGGTTAGTATAGATGGACTAATAGAACAAGTCCCACACTCTGCTACAAGCTGAAATATTTTTTCAGAGCTAGATGCAGAAATTTTTTTTATTGAATATGCAAACTGATGGAGGTCAGTATAGATGGACTAATAGAACAAGTCCCACACACTGCAAGAAGCCGAAATCTTTTTTCAGAGCTCGATGCAGAAAAAAATTATATTGAATTTGCAACCTGATGGAGGTTAGTATAGATGGACTAATAGAACAAGTCCCACACACTGCTACAAGCTGAAGTATTTTTTCAGAGCTAGATGCAGAAAAAAATGATATTGAATTTGCAACCTGATGGAGGTTAGTATATATGGATTAATAGAACAAGTCCCACACACTGCTACAAGCTGAAATATTTTTCAGAGCTAGATGCAGAAAAAAATTATAATGAATTTGCAACTTGATGGAGGTTAGTATAGATGGACTAATAGAACAAGTCCCACACACTGCTAGAAGCCGAAATCTTTTTTCAGAGCTGGATGCAGAAAAAAATTATATTGAATTTGCAACCTGGTGGAGGTTAGTATAGATGGACTAATACAACAAGTCCCACACACTGCTAGAAGCCAAAATATTTTTTCAGAGCTCGATGCAGAAAAAATTATATTGAATTTGCAACCTGATGGAGGTTAGTATAGATGGACTAATAGAACAAGTCCCACACACTGCTAGAAGCCGAAATATTTTTTCAGAGCTCGATGCAGAAAAAAATTATATTGAATTTGCAACCTGATGGAGGTTAGTATAGATGGACTAATAGAACAAGTCCCACACACTGCTACAAGCTGAAATATTTTTTCAGAGGTAGATGCAGATAAAAATTATATTGAATTTGCAACCTGATGGAGGTTAGTATAGATGGACTAATAGAACAAGTCCCACACAGTGCAAGAAGCCGAAATCTTTTTTCAGAGCTCGATGCAGAAAAAAATTATATTGAATTTGCAACCTGATGGAGGTTAGTATAGATGGACTAATAGAACAAGTCCCACACACTGCTACAAGCTGAAATATTTTTTCAGAGCTAGATGCAGAAAAAAATTATATTGAATTTGCAAAGTGATGGAGGTTAGTATAGACGGACTAATAGAACAAGTCCCACACACTGCTTGAAGCCGAAATCTTTTTTTCAGCGCTCAAGGCAGAAACAAATTATATTGAATTTGCAACCTGATGGAGGTTAGTATAGATGGACTAATAGAACAAGTCCCACACACTGCTACAAGCTGAAATATTTTTTCAGAGCTAGATGCAGAAAAAAATTATATTGAATTTGCAACCTGATGGAGGTCAGTATAGATGGACTAATAGAACAAGTCCCACACACTGCTAGAAGCCGAAATATTTTTTCAGAGCTAGATGCAGAAAAAATTATATTGAATTTGCAACCTGATGGAGGTTAGTATAGATAGACTAATAGAACAAGTCCCACACACTGCTACAAGCTGAAATATTTTTTCGGAGCTAGATGCAGAAAAAAATTATATTGAATTTGCAACCTGATGGAGGTTAGTATAGATGAACTAATAGAACAAGTCCCACACACTGCTAGAAGCCGAAATATTTTTTCAGAGCTCGATGCAGAAAAAAATTATATTGAATTTGCAACCTGATGGAGGTTAGTATAGATGGACTAATAGAACAAGTCCCACACTCTGCTACAAGCTGAAATATTTTTTCAGAGCTAGATGCAGAATTTTTTTTTATTGAATATGCAACCTGATGGAGGTCAGTATAGATGGACTAATAGAACAAGTCCCACACACTGCTAGAAGCCAAAATATTTTTTCAGAGCTAGATGCAGAAAAAATTATATTGAATTTGCAACCTGATGGAGGTCAGTATAGATGGACTAATAGAACAAGTCCCACACACTGCTAGAAGCCGAAATATTTTTTCAGAGCTAGATGCAGAAAAAAATTATTTTGAATTTGCAACCTGATGGAGGTCAGTATAGATGGACTAATAGAACAAGTCCCTCACACTGCTAGAAGCTGAAATATTTTTTCAGAGCTCGATGCAGAAAAAAATTATATTGAATTTGCAACCTGATGGAGGTTAGTATAGATGGACTAATAGAACAAGTCCCACACACTGCTACAAGCTGAAATATTTTTTCAGAGCTAGATGCAGAAAAAAATTATAATGAATTTGCAACTTGATGGAGGTTAGTATAGATGGAATAATAGAACAAGTCCCACACACTGCTAGAAGCCGAAATCTTTTTTCAGAGCTCGATGCAGAAAAAAATTATATTGAATTTGCAACCTGGTGGAGGTTAGTATAGATGGACTAACAGAACAAGTCCCACACACTGCTAGAAGCCGAAATATTTTTTCAGAGCTCGATGCAGAAAAAATTATATTGAATTTGCAACCTGATGGAGGTTAGTATAGATGGACTGATAGAAAAAGTCCCACACACTGCTAGAAGCCGAAATATTTTTTCAGAGCTCGATGCAGAAAAAAATTATATTGAATTTGCAACCTGATGGAGGTTAGTATAGATGGACTAATAGAACAAGTCCCACACACTGCTACAAGCTGAAATATTTTTTCAGAGCTAGATGCAGAAAAAAAATATATTGAATTTGCAACCTGATGGAGGTTAGTATAGATGGACTAATAGAACAAGTCCCACACACTGCTTGAAGCCGAAATTTTTTTTCAGAGCTCGATGCAGAAACAAATTATATTGAATTTGCAACCTGATAGAGGTTAGTATAGATGGACTAATAGAACAAGTCCCACACACTGCTACAAGCTGAAATATTTTTTCAGAGCTAGATGCAGAAAAAAATTATATTGAATTTGCAACCTGATGGAGGTCAGTATAGATGGACTAATAGAACCAGTCCCACACACTGCTAGAAGCCGAAATATTTTTTCAGAGCTAGATGCAGAAAAAATTATATTGAATTTGCAACCTGATGGAGGTTAGTATAGATGGACTAATAGAACAAGTCCCACACACTGCTAGAAGCCGAAATATTTTTTCAGAGCTCGATGCAGAAAAAAATTATATTGAATTTGCAACCTGATGGAGGTTAGTATAGATGGACTAATAGAACAAGTCCCACACACTGCTACAAGCTGAAATATTTTTTCGGAGCTAGATGCAGAAAAAAATTATATTGAATTTGCAACCTGATGGAGGTTAGTACAGATGGACTAATAGAACAAGTCCCACACAATGCTAGAAGCCAAAATATTTTTTCAGAGCTAGATGCAGAAAAAAATTATATTGAATTTGCAACCTGATGGAGGTCAGTATAGATGGACTAATAGAACAAGTCCCACACACTGCTAGAAGCCGAAATATTTTTTCAGAGCTAGATGCAGAAAAAAATTATATTGAATTTGCAACCTGATGGAGGTCAGTATAGATGGGCTAATAGAACAAGTCCCCCACACTGCTATAAACCGAAATATTTTTTCACAGCTCGATGCAGAAAAAAATTATATTGAATTTGCAACCTGATGGAGGTTAGTATAGATGGACTAATAGAACCAGTCCCACACACTGCTAGAAGCCGAAATCTTTTTTCAGAGCTCGATGCAGAAAAAAATTATATTGAATTTGCAACCTGATGGAGGTTAGTATAGATGGATTAATAGAACAATCCCACACACTGCTACAAGCTGAAATATTTTTTTCAGAGCTAGATGCAGAAAAAAATTATATTGAATTTGCAACCTGAAGGAGGTTAGTATAGATGGACTAATAGAACAAGTCCAACACACTGCTAGAAGCCGAAATCTTTTTTCAGAGCTCGATGCAGAAAAAAATTATATTGAATTTGCAACCTGGTGGAGGTTAGTATAGATGGACTAATAGAACAAGTCCCACACACTGCTAGAAGCCGAAATATTTTTTCAGAACTCGATGCAGAAAAAATTATATTGAATTTGCAACCTGATGGAGGTTAGTATAGATGGACTAATAGAACAAGTCCCACACACTGCTAGAAGCCGAAATATTTTTTCAGAGCTCGATGCAGAAAAAAATTATATTGAATTTACAACCTGATGGAGGTTAGTATAGATGGACTAATAGAACAAGTCCCACACTCTGCTACAAGCTGAAATATTTTTTCAGAGCTAGATGCAGAAATTTTTTTTATTGAATATGCAAACTGATGGAGGTCAGTATAGATGGGTTAATAGAACAAGTCCCACACACTGCAAGAAGCCGAAATCTTTTTCAGAGCTCGATGCAGAAAAAAATTATATTGAATTTGCAACCTGATGGAGGTTAGTATAGATGGACTAATAGAACAAGTCCCACACACTGCTACAAGCTGAAATATTTTTTCAGAGCTAGATGCAGAAAAAAATGATATTGAATTTGCAACCTGATGGAGGTTAGTATATATGGATTAATAGAACAAGTCCCAAACACTGCTACAAGCTGAAATATTTTTCAGAGCTAGATGCAGAAAAAAATTATAATGAATTTGCAACTTGATGGAGGTTAGTATAGATGGACTAATAGAACAAGTCCCACACACTGCTAGAAGCCGAAATCTTTTTTCAGAGCTGGATGCAGAAAAAAATTATATTGAATTTGCAACCTGGTGGAGGTTAGTATAGATGGACTAATACAACAAGTCCCACACACTGCTAGAAGCCAAAATATTTTTTCAGAGCTCGATGCAGAAAAAATTATATTGAATTTGCAACCTGATGGAGGTTAGTATAGATGGACTAATAGAACAAGTCCCACACACTGCTACAAGCTGAAATATTTTTTCAGAGGTAGATGCAGAAAAAAATTATATTGAATTTGCAACCTGATGGAGGTTAGTATAGATGGGCTAATAGAACAAGTCCCACACAGTGCAAGAAGCCGAAATCTTTTTTCAGAGCTCGATGCAGAAAAAAATTATATTGAATTTGCAACCTGATGGAGGTTAGTATAGATGGACTAATAGAACAAGTCCCACACACTGCTACAAGCTGAAATATTTTTTCAGAGCTAGATGCAGAACAAAATTATATTGAATTTGCAAAGTGATGGAGGTTAGTATAGACGGACTAATAGAACAAGTCCCACACACTGCTTGAAGCCGAAATCTTTTTTTCAGCGCTCAATGCAGAAACAAATTATATTGAATTTGCAACCTGATGGAGGTTAGTATAGATGGACTAATAGAACAAGTCCCACACACTGCTACAAGCTGAAATATTTTTTCAGAGCTAGATGCAAAAAAAAATTATATTGAATTTGCAACCTGATGGAGGTCAGTATAGATGGACTAATAGAACAAGTCCCACACACTGCTAGAAGCCGAAATATTTTTTCAGAGCTAGATGCAGAAAAAATTATATTGAATTTGCAACCTGATGGAGGTTAGTATAGATAGACTAATAGAACAAGTCCCACACACTGCTAGAAGCTGAAATATTTTTTCGGCGCTAGATGCAGAAAAAAATTATATTGAATTTGCAACCTGATGGAGGTTAGTATAGATGAACTAATAGAACAAGTCCCACACACTGCTAGAAGCCGAAATATTTTTTCAGAGCTCGATGCAGAAAAAAATTATATTGAATTTGCAACCTGATGGAGGTTAGTATAGATGGACTAATAGAACAAGTCCCACACTCTGCTACAAGCTGAAATATTTTTTCAGAGCTAGATGCAGAATTTTTTTTTATTGAATATGCAACCTGATGGAGGTCAGTATAGATGGACTAATAGAACAAGTCCCACGCACTGCTAGAAGCCAAAATATTTTTTCAGAGCTAGATGCAGAAAAAATTATATTGAATTTGCAACCTGATGGAGGTCAGTATAGATGGACTAATAGAACAAGTCCCACACACTGCTAGAAGCCGAAATCTTTTTTCAGAGCTAGATGCAGAAAAAAATTATTTTGAATTTGCAACCTGATGGAGGTCAGTATAGATGGACTAATAGAACAAGTCCCCCACACTGCTAGAAGCTGAAATATTTTTTCAGAGCTCGATGCAGAAAAAAATTATATTGAATTTGCAACCTGATGGAGGTTAGTATAGATGGACTAATAGAACAAGTCCCACACACTGCTACAAGCTGAAATATTTTTTCAGAGCTAGATGCAGAAAAAAATTATAATGAATTTGCAACTTGATGGAGGTTAGTATAGATGGACTAATAGAACAAGTCCCACACACTGCTAGAAGCCGAAATCTTTTTTCAGAGCTCGATGCAGAAAAAAATTATATTGAATTTGCAACCTGGTGGAGGTTAGTATAGATGGACTAATAGAACAAGTCCCACACACTGCTAGAAGCCGAAATATTTTTTCAGAGCTCGATGCAGAAAAAATTATATTGAATTTGCAACCTGATGGAGGTTAGTATAGATGGACTAATAGAACAAGTCCCACACACTGCTAGAAGCCGAAATATTTTTTCAGAGCTCGATGCAGAAAAAAATTATATTGAATTTGCAACCTGATGGAGGTTAGTATAGATGGACTAATAGAACAAGTCCCACACACTGCTACAAGCTGAAATATTTTTTCAGAGCTAGATGCAGAAAAAAAATATATTGAATTTGCAACCTGATGGAGGTTAGTATAGATGGACTAATAGAACAAGTCCCACACACTGCTTGAAGCCGAAATTTTTTTTCAGAGCTCGATGCAGAAACAAATTATATTGAATTTGCAACCTGATAGAGGTTAGTATAGATGGACTAATAGAACAAGTCCCACACACTGCTACAAGCTGAAATATTTTTTCAGAGCTAGATGCAGAAAAAAATTATATTGAATTTGCAACCTGATGGAGGTCAGTATAGATGGACTAATAGAACCAGTCCCACACACTGCTAGAAGCCGAAATATTTTTTCAGAGCTAGATGCAGAAAAAATCATATTGAATTTGCAACCTGATGGAGGTTAGTATAGATGGACTAATAGAACAAGTCCCACACACTGCTAGAAGCCGAAATATTTTTTCAGAGCTCGATGCAGAAAAAAATTATATTGAATTTGCAACCTGATGGAGGTTAGTACAGATGGACTAATAGAACAAGTCCCACACACTGCTACAAGCTGAAATATTTTTTCGGAGCTAGATGCAGAAAAAAATTATATTGAATTTGCAACCTGATGGAGGTTAGTACAGATGGACTAATAGAACAAGTCCCACACACTGCTAGAAGCCAAAATATTTTTTCAGAGCTAGATGCAGAAAAAAATTATATTGAATTTGCAACCTGATGGAGGTCAGTATAGATGGACTAATAGAACAAGTCCCACACACTGCTAGAAGCCGAAATATTTTTTCAGAGCTAGATGCAGAAAAAAATTATATTGAATTTGCAACCTGATGGAGGTCAGTATAGATGGGCTAATAGAACAAGTCCCCCACACTGCTAGAAGCCGAAATATTTTTTCAGAGCTCGATGCAGAAAAAAATTATATTGAATTTGCAACCTGATGGAGGTTAGTATAGATGGACTAATAGAACCAGTCCCACACACTGCTAGAAGCCGAAATCTTTTTTCAGAGCTCGATGCAGAAAAAAATTATATTGAATTTGCAACCTGATGGAGGTTAGTATAGATGGATTAATAGAACAATCCCACACACTGCTACAAGCTGAAATATTTTTTTCAGAGCTAGATGAAGAAAAAAATTATATTGAATTTGCAACCTGAAGGAGGTTAGTATATATGGACTAATAGAACAAGTCCAACACACTGCTAGAAGCCAAAATCTTTTTTCAGAGCTCGATGCAGAAAAAAATTATATTGAATTTGCAACCTGGTGGAGGTTAGTATAGATGGACTAATAGAACAAGTCCCACACACTGCTAGAAGCCGAAATATTTTTTCAGAGCTTGATGCAGAAAAAATTATATTGAATTTGCAACCTGAAGGAGGTTAGTATAGATGGACTAATAGAACAAGTCCCACACACTGCTAGAAGCCGAAATATTTTTTCAGAGATCGATGCAGAAAAAAATTATATTGAATTTGCAACCTGATGGAGGTTAGTATAGATGGACTAATAGAACAAGTCCCACACACTGCTACAAGCTGAAATATTTTTTCAGAGCTAGATGCAGAAAAAAATTATATTGAATTTGCAATCTGATGGAGGTTAGTATAGATGGACGAATAGAACAAGTCCCACACACTGCAAGAAGCCGAAATCTTTTTTCAGAGCTCGATGCAGAAAAAAATTATATTGAATTTGCAACCTGATGGAGGTTAGTATAGATGGACTAATAGAACAAGTCCCACACACTGCTACAAGCTGAAATATTTTTTCAGAGCTAGATGCAGAAAAAAATTATATTGAATTTGCAACCTGATGGAGGTTAGTATAGCTGGACTAATAGAACAAGTCCCACACACTGCTAGAAGCCAAAATCTTTTTTTCAGAGCTCGATGCAGAAACAAATTATATTGAATTTGTAACCTGATGGAGGTTAGTATAGATGGACTAATAGAACAAGTCCCACACACTGCTACAAGCTGAAATATTTTTTCAGAGCTAGATGCAGAAAAAAATTATATTGAATTTGCAACCTGATGCAGGTCAGTATAGATGGACTTATAGAACAAGTCCCACACACTGCTAGAAGCCGAAATATTTTTTCAGAGCTAGATGCAGAAAAAATTATATTGAATTTGCAACCTGATGGAGGTTATTATAGCTGGACTAATAGAACAAGTCCCACACACTGCTAGAAGCCGAAATATTTTTTCAGAGCTCGATGCAGAAAAAAATTATATTGAATTTTCAACCTGATGGAGGTTAGTGTAGATGGACTAATAGAACAAGTCCCACACACTGCTACAAGCTGAAATATTTTTTCAGAGCTAGATGCAGAAAAAAATATTGAATTTGCAACCTGATGGAGGTTAGTATAGATGGACTAATAGAACAAGTCCCACACACTGCAAGAAGCCGAAATCTTTTTTCAGAGCTCGATGCAGAAATTTTTTTTATTGAATTTGCAACCTGATGGAGGTTAGTATAGATGGACTAATAGAAAAAGTCCCACACACTGCTACAAGCTGAAATATTTTTTCAGAGCTAGATGCAGAAAAAAAATATATTGAATTTGCAACCTGATGGAGGTTAGTGTAGATGGACTAATAGAACAAGTCCCACACACTGCTTGAAGCCGAAATTTTTTTTCAGAGCTCGATGCAGAAACAAATTATATTGAATTTGCAACCTGATAGAGGTTAGTATAGATGGACTAATAGAACAAGTCCCACACACTGCTACAAGCTGAAATATTTTTTCAGAGCTAGATGCAGAAAAAAATTATATTGAATTTGCAACCTGATGGAGGTCAGTATAGATGGACTAATAGAACCAGTCCCACACACTGCTAGAAGCCGAAATATTTTTTCAGAGCTAGATGCAGAAAAAATTATATTGAATTTGCAACCTGATGGAGGTTAGTATAGATGGACTAATAGAACAAGTCCCACACACTGCTAGAAGCCGAAATATTTTTTCAGAGCTCGATGCAGAAAAAAATTATATTGAATTTGCAACCTGATGGAGGTTAGTATAGATGGACTAATAGAACAAGTCCCACACACTGCTACAAGCTGAAATATTTTTTCGGAGCTAGATGCAGAAAAAAATTATATTGCATTTGCAACCTGATGGAGGTTAGTACAGATGGACTAATAGAACAAGTCCCACACACTGCTAGAAGCCAAAATATTTTTTCAGAGCTAGATGCAGAAAAAAATTATATTGAATTTGCAACCTGATGGAGGTCAGTATAGATGGACTAATAGAACAAGTCCCACACACTGCTAGAAGCCGAAATATTTTTTCAGAGCTCGATGCAGAAAAAAATTATATTGAATTTGCAACCTGATGGAGGTTAGTATAGATGGACTAATAGAACCAGTCCCACACACTGCTAGAAGCCGAAATCTTTTTTCAGAGCTCGATGCAGAAAAAAATTATATTGAATTTGCAACCTGATGGAGGTTAGTATAGATGGATTAATAGAACAATCCCACACACTGCTACAAGCTGAAATATTTTTTTCAGAGCTAGATGCAGAAAAAAATTATATTGAATTTGCAACCTGAAGGAGGTTAGTATAGATGGACTAATAGAACAAGTCCAACACACTGCTAGAAGCCGAAATCTTTTTTCAGAGCTCGATGCAGAAAAAAATTATATTGAATTTGCAACCTGGTGGAGGTTAGTATAGATGGACTAATAGAACAAGTCCCACACACTGCTAGAAGCCGAAATATTTTTTCAGAGCTCGATGCAGAAAAAATTATATTGAATTTGCAACCTGAAGGAGGTTAGTATAGATGGACTAATAGAACAAGTCCCACACACTGCTAGAAGCCGAAATATTTTTTCAGAGATCGATGCAGAAAAAAATTATATTGAATTTGCAACCTGATGGAGGTTAGTATAGATGGACTAATAGAACAAGTCCCACACACTGCTACAAGCTGAAATATTTTTTCAGAGCTAGATGCAGAAAAAAATTATATTGAATTTGCAATCTGATGGAGGTTAGTATAGATGGACGAATAGAACAAGTCCCACACACTGCAAGAAGCCGAAATCTTTTTTCAGAGCTCGATGCAGAAAAAAATTATATTGAATTTGCAACCTGATGGAGGTTAGTATAGATGGACTAATAGAACAAGTCCGACACACTGCTACAAGCTGAAATATTTTTTCAGAGCTAGATGCAGAAAAAAATTATATTGAATTTGCAACCTGATGGAGGTTAGTATAGATGGACTAATAGAACAAGTCCCACACACTGCTAGAAGCCAAAATCTTTTTTTCAGAGCTCGATGCAGAAACAAATTATATTGAATTTGTAACCTGATGGAGGTTAGTATAGATGGACTAATAGAACAAGTCCCACACACTGCTACAAGCTGAAATATTTTTTCAGAGCTAGATGCAGAAAAAAATTATATTGAATTTGCAACCTGATGCAGGTCAGTATAGATCGACTTATAGAACAAGTCCCACACACTGCTAGAAGCCGAAATATTTTTTCAGAGCTAGATGCAGAAAAAATTATATTGAATTTGCAACCTGATGGAGGTTATTATAGCTGGACTAATAGAACAAGTCCCACACACTGCTAGAAGCCGAAATATTTTTTCAGAGCTCGATGCAGAAAAAAATTATATTGAATTTTCAACCTGATGGAGGTTAGTGTAGATGGACTAATAGAACAAGTCCCACACACTGCTACAAGCTGAAATATTTTTTCAGAGCTAGATGCAGAAAAAAATATTGAATTTGCAACCTGATGGAGGTTAGTATAGATGGACTAATAGAACAAGTCCCACACACTGCAAGAAGCCGAAATCTTTTTTCAGAGCTCGATGCAGAAATTTTTTTTATTGAATTTGCAACCTGATGGAGGTTAGTATAGATGGACTAATAGAAAAAGTCCCACACACTGCTACAAGCTGAAATATTTTTTCAGAGCTAGATGCAGAAAAAAATTATATTGAATTTGCAACCTGATGGAGGTTAGTATAGATGGACTAATAGAACAAGTCCCACACACTGCTTGAAGCCGAAATCTTTTTTTCAGAGCTCGATGCAGAAACAAATTATATTGAATTTGCAACCTGATAGAGGTTAGTATAGATGGACTAATAGAACAAGTCCCACACACTGCTACAAGCTGAAATATTTTTTCAGAGCTAGATGCAGAAAAAAATTATATTGAATTTGCAACCTGATGGAGGTCAGTATAGATGGACTAATAGAACCAGTCCCACACACTGCTAGAAGCCGAAATATTTTTTCAGAGCTAGATGCAGAAAAAATGATATTGAATTTGCAACCTGATGGAGGTTAGTATAGATGGACTAATAGAACAAGTCCCACACACTGCTAGAAGCCGAAATATTTTTTCAGAGCTCGATGCAGAAAAAAATTATATTGAATTTGCAACCTGATGGAGGTTAGTATAGATGGACTAATAGAACAAGTCCCACACACTGCTACAAGCTGAAATATTTTTCGGAGCTAGATGCAGAAAAAAATTATATTGAATTTGCAACCTGATGGAGGTTAGTACAGATGGACTAATAGAACAAGTCCCACAAACTGCTAGAAGCCAAAATATTTTTTCAGAGCTAGATGCAGAAAAAAATTATATTGAATTTGCAACCTGATGGAGGTCAGTATAGATGGACTAATAGAACAAGTCCCACACACTGCTAGAAGCCGAAATATTTTTTCAGAGCTAGATGCAGAAAAAAATTATATTGAATTTGCAACCTGATGGAGGTCAGTATAGATGGGCTAATAGAACAAGTCCCCCACACTGCTAGAAGCCGAAATATTTTTTCAGACCTCGATGCAGAAAAAAATTATATTGAATTTGCAACCTGATGGAGGTTAGTATAGATGGACTAATAGAACCAGTCCCACACACTGCTAGAAGCCGAAATCTTTTTTCAGAGCTCGATGCAGAAAAAAATTATATTGAATTTGCAACCTGATGGAGGTTAGTATAGATGGATTAATAGAACAAGTCCCACACACTGCTACAAGCTGAAATATTTTTTCAGAGCTAGATGCAGAAACAAATTATATTGAATTTGCAACCTGATAGAGGTTAGTATAGATGGACTAATAGAACAAGTCCCACACACTGCTACAAGCTGAAATATTTTTTCAGAGCTAGATGCAGAAAAAAATTATATTGAATTTGCAACCTGATGGAGGTCAGTATAGATGGACTAATAGAACTAGTCCCACACACTGCTAGAAGCCGAAATATTTTTTCAGAGCTAGATGCAGAAAAAATGATATTGAATTTGCAACCTGATGGAGGTTAGTATAGATGGACTAATAGAACAAGTCCCACACACTGCTAGAAGCCGAAATATTTTTTCAGAGCTCGATGCAGAAAAAAATTATATTGAATTTGCAACCTGATGGAGGTTAGTATAGATGGACTAATAGAACAAGTCCCACACACTGCTACAAGCTGAAATATTTTTCGGAGCTAGATGCAGAAAAAAATTATATTGAATTTGCAACCTGATGGAGGTTAGTACAGATGGACTAATAGAACAAGTCCCACAAACTGCTAGAAGCCAAAATATTTTTTCAGAGCTAGATGCAGAAAAAAATTATATTGAATTTGCAACCTGATGGAGGTCAGTATAGATGGACTAATAGAACAAGTCCCACAAACTGCTAGAAGCCGAAATATTTTTTCAGAGCTAGATGCAGAAAAAAATTATATTGAATTTGCAACCTGATGGAGGTCAGTATAGATGGGCTAATAGAACAAGTCCCCCACACTGCTAGAAGCCGAAATATTTTTTCAGACCTCGATGCAGAAAAAAATTATATTGAATTTGCAACCTGATGGAGGTTAGTATAGATGGACTAATAGAACCAGTCCCACACACTGCTAGAAGCCGAAATCTTTTTTCAGAGCTCGATGCAGAAAAAAATTATATTGAATTTGCAACCTGATGGAGGTTAGTATAGATGGATTAATAGAACAAGTCCCACACACTGCTACAAGCTGAAATATTTTTTCAGAGCTAGATGCAGAAAAAAATTATATTGAATTTGCAACCTGATGGAGGTTAGTATAGATGGACTAATAGAACAAGTCCAACACACTGCTAGAAGCCGAAATCTTTTTTCAGAGCTCGATGCAGAAAAAAATTATATTGAATTTGCAACCTGGTGGAGGTTAGTATAGATGGACTAATAGAACAAGTCCCACACACTGCTAGAAGCCGAAATATTTTTTCAGAGCTCGATGCAGAAAAAATTATATTGAATTTGCAACCTGATGGAGGTTAGTATAGATGGACTAATAGAACAAGTCCCACACACTGCTAGAAGCCGAAATATTTTTTCAGAGATCGATGCAGAAAAAAATTATATTGAATTTGCAACCTGATGGAGGTTAGTATAGATGGACTAATAGAACAAGTCCCACACACTGCTACAAGCTGAAATATTTTTTCAGAGCTAGATGCAGAAAAAAATTATATTGAATTTGCAATCTGATGGAGGTTAGTATAGATGGACTAATAGAACAAGTTCCACACACTGGAAGAAGCCGAAATCTTTTTTCAGAGCTCGATGCAGAAAAAAATTATATTGAATTTGCAACCTGATGGAGGTTAGTATAGATGGACTAATAGAACTAGTCCCACACACTGCTACAAGCTGAAATATTTTTTCAGAGCTAGATGCAGAAAAAAATTATATTGAATTTGCAACCTGATGGAGGTTAGTATAGATGGACTAATAGAACAAGTCCCACACACTGCTAGAAGCCAAAATCTTTTTTTCAGAGCTCGATGCAGAAACAAATTATATTGAATTTGTAACCTGATGGAGGTTAGTATAGATGGACTAATAGAACAAGTCCCACACACTGCTACAAGCTGATATATTTTTTCAGAGCTAGATGCAGAAAAAAATTATATTGAATTTGCAACCTGATGCAGGTCAGTATAGATGGACTTATACAACAAGTCCCACACACTGCTAGAAGCCGAAATATTTTTTCAGAGCTAGATGCAGAAAAAATTATATTGAATTTGCAACCTGATGGAGGTTAGTATAGATGGACTAATAGAACAAGTCCCACACACTGCTAGAAGCCGAAATCTTTTTTCAGAGCTCGATGCATTAAAAAATTATATTGAATTTTCAACCTGATGGAGGTTAGTATAGATGGACTAATAGAACAAGTCCCACACACTGCTACAAGCTGAAATATTTTTTCAGAGCTAGATGCAGAAAAAAATTATATTGAATTTGCAACCTGATGGAGGTTAGTATAGATAGACTAATAGAACAAGTCCCACACACTGCTAGAAGCTGAAATATTTTTTCGGCGCTAGATGCAGAAAAAAATTATATTGAATTTGCAACCTGATGGAGGTTAGTATAGATGAACTAATAGAACAAGTCCCACACACTGCTAGAAGCCGAAATATTTTTTCAGAGCTCGATGCAGAAAAAAATTATATTGAATTTGCAACCTGATGGAGGTTAGTATAGATGGACTAATAGAACAAGTCCCACACTCTGCTACAAGCTGAAATATTTTTTCAGAGCTAGATGCAGAATTTTTTTTTATTGAATATGCAACCTGATGGAGGTCAGTATAGATGGACTAATAGAACAAGTCCCACGCACTGCTAGAAGCCAAAATATTTTTTCAGAGCTAGATGCAGAAAAAATTATATTGAATTTGCAACCTGATGGAGGTCAGTATAGATGGACTAATAGAACAAGTCCCACACACTGCTAGAAGCCGAAATCTTTTTTCAGAGCTAGATGCAGAAAAAAATTATTTTGAATTTGCAACCTGATGGAGGTCAGTATAGATGGACTAATAGAACAAGTCCCCCACACTGCTAGAAGCTGAAATATTTTTTCAGAGCTCGATGCAGAAAAAAATTATATTGAATTTGCAACCTGATGGAGGTTAGTATAGATGGACTAATAGAACAAGTCCCACACACTGCTACAAGCTGAAATATTTTTTCAGAGCTAGATGCAGAAAAAAATTATAATGAATTTGCAACTTGATGGAGGTTAGTATAGATGGACTAATAGAACAAGTCCCACACACTGCTAGAAGCCGAAATCTTTTTTCAGAGCTCGATGCAGAAAAAAATTATATTGAATTTGCAACCTGGTGGAGGTTAGTATAGATGGACTAATAGAACAAGTCCCACACACTGCTAGAAGCCGAAATATTTTTTCAGAGCTCGATGCAGAAAAAATTATATTGAATTTGCAACCTGATGGAGGTTAGTATAGATGGACTAATAGAACAAGTCCCACACACTGCTAGAAGCCGAAATATTTTTTCAGAGCTCGATGCAGAAAAAAATTATATTGAATTTGCAACCTGATGGAGGTTAGTATAGATGGACTAATAGAACAAGTCCCACACACTGCTACAAGCTGAAATATTTTTTCAGAGCTAGATGCAGAAAAAAAATATATTGAATTTGCAACCTGATGGAGGTTAGTATAGATGGACTAATAGAACAAGTCCCACACACTGCTTGAAGCCGAAATTTTTTTTCAGAGCTCGATGCAGAAACAAATTATATTGAATTTGCAACCTGATAGAGGTTAGTATAGATGGACTAATAGAACAAGTCCCACACACTGCTACAAGCTGAAATATTTTTTCAGAGCTAGATGCAGAAAAAAATTATATTGAATTTGCAACCTGATGGAGGTCAGTATAGATGGACTAATAGAACCAGTCCCACACACTGCTAGAAGCCGAAATATTTTTTCAGAGCTAGATGCAGAAAAAATCATATTGAATTTGCAACCTGATGGAGGTTAGTATAGATGGACTAATAGAACAAGTCCCACACACTGCTAGAAGCCGAAATATTTTTTCAGAGCTCGATGCAGAAAAAAATTATATTGAATTTGCAACCTGATGGAGGTTAGTACAGATGGACTAATAGAACAAGTCCCACACACTGCTACAAGCTGAAATATTTTTTCGGAGCTAGATGCAGAAAAAAATTATATTGAATTTGCAACCTGATGGAGGTTAGTACAGATGGACTAATAGAACAAGTCCCACACACTGCTAGAAGCCAAAATATTTTTTCAGAGCTAGATGCAGAAAAAAATTATATTGAATTTGCAACCTGATGGAGGTCAGTATAGATGGACTAATAGAACAAGTCCCACACACTGCTAGAAGCCGAAATATTTTTTCAGAGCTAGATGCAGAAAAAAATTATATTGAATTTGCAACCTGATGGAGGTCAGTATAGATGGGCTAATAGAACAAGTCCCCCACACTGCTAGAAGCCGAAATATTTTTTCAGAGCTCGATGCAGAAAAAAATTATATTGAATTTGCAACCTGATGGAGGTTAGTATAGATGGACTAATAGAACCAGTCCCACACACTGCTAGAAGCCGAAATCTTTTTTCAGAGCTCGATGCAGAAAAAAATTATATTGAATTTGCAACCTGATGGAGGTTAGTATAGATGGATTAATAGAACAATCCCACACACTGCTACAAGCTGAAATATTTTTTTCAGAGCTAGATGCAGAAAAAAATTATATTGAATTTGCAACCTGAAGGAGGTTAGTATAGATGGACTAATAGAACAAGTCCAACACACTGCTAGAAGCCGAAATCTTTTTTCAGAGCTCGATGCAGAAAAAAATTATATTGAATTTGCAACCTGGTGGAGGTTAGTATAGATGGACTAATAGAACAAGTCCCACACACTGCTAGAAGCCGAAATATTTTTTCAGAGCTCGATGCAGAAAAAATTATATTGAATTTGCAACCTGAAGGAGGTTAGTATAGATGGACTAATAGAACAAGTCCCACACACTGCTAGAAGCCGAAATATTTTTTCAGAGATCGATGCAGAAAAAAATTATATTGAATTTGCAACCTGATGGAGGTTAGTATAGATGGACTAATAGAACAAGTCCCACACACTGCTACAAGCTGAAATATTTTTTCAGAGCTAGATGCAGAAAAAAATTATATTGAATTTGCAATCTGATGGAGGTTAGTATAGATGGACGAATAGAACAAGTCCCACACACTGCAAGAAGCCGAAATCTTTTTTCAGAGCTCGATGCAGAAAAAAATTATATTGAATTTGCAACCTGATGGAGGTTAGTATAGATGGACTAATAGAACAAGTCCGACACACTGCTACAAGCTGAAATATTTTTTCAGAGCTAGATGCAGAAAAAAATTATATTGAATTTGCAACCTGATGGAGGTTAGTATAGATGGACTAATAGAACAAGTCCCACACACTGCTAGAAGCCAAAATCTTTTTTTCAGAGCTCGATGCAGAAACAAATTATATTGAATTTGTAACCTGATGGAGGTTAGTATAGATGGACTAATAGAACAAGTCCCACACACTGCTACAAGCTGAAATATTTTTTCAGAGCTAGATGCAGAAAAAAATTATATTGAATTTGCAACCTGATGCAGGTCAGTATAGATCGACTTATAGAACAAGTCCCACACACTGCTAGAAGCCGAAATATTTTTTCAGAGCTAGATGCAGAAAAAATTATATTGAATTTGCAACCTGATGGAGGTTATTATAGCTGGACTAATAGAACAAGTCCCACACACTGCTAGAAGCCGAAATATTTTTTCAGAGCTCGATGCAGAAAAAAATTATATTGAATTTTCAACCTGATGGAGGTTAGTGTAGATGGACTAATAGAACAAGTCCCACACACTGCTACAAGCTGAAATATTTTTTCAGAGCTAGATGCAGAAAAAAATATTGAATTTGCAACCTGATGGAGGTTAGTATAGATGGACTAATAGAACAAGTCCCACACACTGCAAGAAGCCGAAATCTTTTTTCAGAGCTCGATGCAGAAATTTTTTTTATTGAATTTGCAACCTGATGGAGGTTAGTATAGATGGACTAATAGAAAAAGTCCCACACACTGCTACAAGCTGAAATATTTTTTCAGAGCTAGATGCAGAAAAAAATTATATTGAATTTGCAACCTGATGGAGGTTAGTATAGATGGACTAATAGAACAAGTCCCACACACTGCTTGAAGCCGAAATCTTTTTTTCAGAGCTCGATGCAGAAACAAATTATATTGAATTTGCAACCTGATAGAGGTTAGTATAGATGGACTAATAGAACAAGTCCCACACACTGCTACAAGCTGAAATATTTTTTCAGAGCTAGATGCAGAAAAAAATTATATTGAATTTGCAACCTGATGGAGGTCAGTATAGATGGACTAATAGAACCAGTCCCACACACTGCTAGAAGCCGAAATATTTTTTCAGAGCTAGATGCAGAAAAAATGATATTGAATTTGCAACCTGATGGAGGTTAGTATAGATGGACTAATAGAACAAGTCCCACACACTGCTAGAAGCCGAAATATTTTTTCAGAGCTCGATGCAGAAAAAAATTATATTGAATTTGCAACCTGATGGAGATTAGTATAGATGGACTAATAGAACAAGTCCCACACACTGCTACAAGCTGAAATATTTTTCGGAGCTAGATGCAGAAAAAAATTATATTGAATTTGCAACCTGATGGAGGTTAGTACAGATGGACTAATAGAACAAGTCCCACAAACTGCTAGAAGCCAAAATATTTTTTCAGAGCTAGATGCAGAAAAAAATTATATTGAATTTGCAACCTGATGGAGGTCAGTATAGATGGACTAATAGAACAAGTCCCACACACTGCTAGAAGCCGAAATATTTTTTCAGAGCTAGATGCAGAAAAAAATTATATTGAATTTGCAACCTGATGGAGGTCAGTATAGATGGGCTAATAGAACAAGTCCCCCACACTGCTAGAAGCCGAAATATTTTTTCAGACCTCGATGCAGAAAAAAATTATATTGAATTTGCAACCTGATGGAGGTTAGTATAGATGGACTAATAGAACCAGTCCCACACACTGCTAGAAGCCGAAATCTTTTTTCAGAGCTCGATGCAGAAAAAAATTATATTGAATTTGCAACCTGATGGAGGTTAGTATAGATGGATTAATAGAACAAGTCCCACACACTGCTACAAGCTGAAATATTTTTTCAGAGCTAGATGCAGAAACAAATTATATTGAATTTGCAACCTGATAGAGGTTAGTATAGATGGACTAATAGAACAAGTCCCACACACTGCTACAAGCTGAAATATTTTTTCAGAGCTAGATGCAGAAAAAAATTATATTGAATTTGCAACCTGATGGAGGTCAGTATAGATGGACTAATAGAACTAGTCCCACACACTGCTAGAAGCCGAAATATTTTTTCAGAGCTAGATGCAGAAAAAATGATATTGAATTTGCAACCTGATGGAGGTTAGTATAGATGGACTAATAGAACAAGTCCCACACACTGCTAGAAGCCGAAATATTTTTTCAGAGCTCGATGCAGAAAAAAATTATATTGAATTTGCAACCTGATGGAGGTTAGTATAGATGGACTAATAGAACAAGTCCCACACACTGCTACAAGCTGAAATATTTTTCGGAGCTAGATGCAGAAAAAAATTATATTGAATTTGCAACCTGATGGAGGTTAGTACAGATGGACTAATAGAACAAGTCCCACAAACTGCTAGAAGCCAAAATATTTTTTCAGAGCTAGATGCAGAAAAAAATTATATTGAATTTGCAACCTGATGGAGGTCAGTATAGATGGACTAATAGAACAAGTCCCACAAACTGCTAGAAGCCGAAATATTTTTTCAGAGCTAGATGCAGAAAAAAATTATATTGAATTTGCAACCTGATGGAGGTCAGTATAGATGGGCTAATAGAACAAGTCCCCCACACTGCTAGAAGCCGAAATATTTTTTCAGACCTCGATGCAGAAAAAAATTATATTGAATTTGCAACCTGATGGAGGTTAGTATAGATGGACTAATAGAACCAGTCCCACACACTGCTAGAAGCCGAAATCTTTTTTCAGAGCTCGATGCAGAAAAAAATTATATTGAATTTGCAACCTGATGGAGGTTAGTATAGATGGATTAATAGAACAAGTCCCACACACTGCTACAAGCTGAAATATTTTTTCAGAGCTAGATGCAGAAAAAAATTATATTGAATTTGCAACCTGATGGAGGTTAGTATAGATGGACTAATAGAACAAGTCCAACACACTGCTAGAAGCCGAAATCTTTTTTCAGAGCTCGATGCAGAAAAAAATTATATTGAATTTGCAACCTGGTGGAGGTTAGTATAGATGGACTAATAGAACAAGTCCCACACACTGCTAGAAGCCGAAATATTTTTTCAGAGCTCGATGCAGAAAAAATTATATTGAATTTGCAACCTGATGGAGGTTAGTATAGATGGACTAATAGAACAAGTCCCACACACTGCTAGAAGCCGAAATATTTTTTCAGAGATCGATGCAGAAAAAAATTATATTGAATTTGCAACCTGATGGAGGTTAGTATAGATGGACTAATAGAACAAGTCCCACACACTGCTACAAGCTGAAATATTTTTTCAGAGCTAGATGCAGAAAAAAATTATATTGAATTTGCAATCTGATGGAGGTTAGTATAGATGGACTAATAGAACAAGTTCCACACACTGGAAGAAGCCGAAATCTTTTTTCAGAGCTCGATGCAGAAAAAAATTATATTGAATTTGCAACCTGATGGAGGTTAGTATAGATGGACTAATAGAACTAGTCCCACACACTGCTACAAGCTGAAATATTTTTTCAGAGCTAGATGCAGAAAAAAATTATATTGAATTTGCAACCTGATGGAGGTTAGTATAGATGGACTAATAGAACAAGTCCCACACACTGCTAGAAGCCAAAATCTTTTTTTCAGAGCTCGATGCAGAAACAAATTATATTGAATTTGTAACCTGATGGAGGTTAGTATAGATGGACTAATAGAACAAGTCCCACACACTGCTACAAGCTGATATATTTTTTCAGAGCTAGATGCAGAAAAAAATTATATTGAATTTGCAACCTGATGCAGGTCAGTATAGATGGACTTATACAACAAGTCCCACACACTGCTAGAAGCCGAAATATTTTTTCAGAGCTAGATGCAGAAAAAATTATATTGAATTTGCAACCTGATGGAGGTTAGTATAGATGGACTAATAGAACAAGTCCCACACACTGCTAGAAGCCGAAATCTTTTTTCAGAGCTCGATGCATTAAAAAATTATATTGAATTTTCAACCTGATGGAGGTTAGTATAGATGGACTAATAGAACAAGTCCCACACACTGCTACAAGCTGAAATATTTTTTCAGAGCTAGATGCAGAAAAAAATTATATTGAATTTGCAACCTGATGGAGGTCAGTATAGATGGACTAATAGAACAAGTCCCACACACTGCTAGAAGCCGAAATATTTTTTCAGAGCTAGATGCAGAAAAAATTATATTGAATTTGCAACCTGATGGAGGTTGTAGCGCCGGCGTCCCTGCCCTCTGCTAGGCAGGGACGCTGTTCCCCTCACCTCCCTGCTCCGTGCCCGGCGTCCTCCTCCCGCTCTGCTGGCAGCGCGCGCTCCTTCCCGGCCACTGTGCTTAGGGCGCGCGCTCTCCCTTCCTCTTAAAGAGGCCGCGCGCGCCGTCCTAAGGAGTCCCCGGCCAATGGCCGGAGGACTTCACCATATATAAGGCACCTCCTCCAAAATGGAGGTGCCCGAGCAATGTTGTTGCACTGTTCTACTCTGCTTCAGCCCTCAGGTCCCGTTGCCAGTTACCTGCCAGTTACCTGCCTGATTCCTGCCAGAGTCCTGCCAGTTTGCTGTCTGTTTCCTGCCTGTTATTCCTGCTACCTGCTTGCTAGCCTGAGGTCCGACGGTCTGCCTTACAACTCCTGTCAGTCTGTCTAAGGACCAGCTTGCCCGCTCACCTGGGAGCGCACATCAGCTACCTGCCTGCTTGCTAGCCTGAGGTCCGACGGTCTGCCTTTCTACTCCTGTCAGTCTGTCTATGGACCAGCTTGCCCGCTCACCTGGGAGCGCTCCTCCGCTACCTGCCTGCTTGCCTGCCCAGAGGCTCCGCCGTCACGTGCTGTGACCACCAGCTATTCCAGAGACTCTTGCCCGCTCACCTGGGAGCGCTTCTCCGCTACCTGCCTGCTTGCCTGCCCGGAGGCTCCGCCGTCACGTGCTGTGACCACCAGCTATTCCAGAGACTCTTGCCCGCTCACCTGGGAGCGCTTCTCCGCTACCTGCCTGCTTGCCTACCTGGAGGCTTCGCCGTCACGTGCTGTGACCACCTGCTATTCCAGAGACTCTCGCTTGCTCACCTGGGAGCACACATCCTCCATCTGCCTTGCTAGCCTACCTGGAGGTTCAGCCATCACAGGTCGTACCTACCCTTTACCTAGAGACTGCCCCGGTCACTTGCCGTGACCTCCAGCCCGTTCACCCAGAGACTGCCCCGGTCACTTGCCGTGACCTCCAGCCTGTTCACCCAGAGACTGCCCCGGTCACTTGCCGTGACCTCCAGCCCGTTCATCCAGAGACTGTCCCGGTCACTTGCCGTGACCTCCTGCCCGTACACCCAGAGACTGTCCCGGTCACCTGCTGGGACTGCCTGCCTGGTCGCCACCCGCTCCCTTACAAGGACCGCCCCCTTGTATAGTAGCTCAGAGGTTCCGCCTCCCAGACCCGTTACAGTTTGCTCGGGCCATGGAACCCGGTGGCACCCAAGCTCCCTCACTCTCGGACCTCTGTCATGAACTGTCCCATCAGAGGTCCCAACAGGAGTCCGTCCTGGGTCACCTGCGGAATGTCAATTCTCGCCTGGATACTCTGACTGCTCCACCAGCAACCACCGCCAGTGCCATGAGTCGCAACCCGGCAGTTCCGCTGCCCACCAATACCATGGTATCCTACCCCGGACCCCGGCTTTCTGCACCTCCTCGCTTCGGAGGCGACTCCGCCCAGGCTCGGGGCTTCATAAATCAGTGCACCCTGCACTTTGAACTATTGTCCCACCAGTTTAACTCCGACCGGGCCAAAATTGCCTTCATCATGTCCCATCTCACCGGGGAGGCCCTGGCCTGGCTAAATCCTCTATGGGAGAGAGGAGACCCCCTGGTGTCCGACTTGCCTGCCTTCCTCACGGCTTTCCGGAAAGTCTTCGACGAACCCGGACGGAAGACCTCATCCGCATCATCTCTGCTACGCCTCCGTCAGGGAAGTCTCACCGTGGGCCAATATGCCATACGGTTCCGTACCCTTGCCTCGGAGCTGGCCTGGGATAACGACGCTCTGGTATCCGTCTTCTGGGAGGGTCTGTCCGGCCGTATTAAAGATGAACTTGCCGGTCGGGACATTCCTACCACTCTCGATGACCTAATAACTCTTGCCACCCGGATTGACCTACGGTTCCAGGAGCGTGCCAAAGAGGTCACCCGTGAGAGGAGGTTTCCACGTCTAGCTCCTACCTTTCAGAAACCCGTCACTCCCTCCGTCTCTCCCCAGGTACACTCTCCTGAGTCTATGCAGGTCGACCAGACCAAGATGGTCAAAACCCGTCAGGACTTACGCCGTGCCGAGGGCAGCTGCTTCTACTGTGGCAGTAAGGAGCACCGGATCCGTGCCTGCCCAGAGAGGTCGGGAAATGCCTGTGTCTAGGTTCGCTCAGAGAGGTCGACCTAGACAAGAATAAATCCTCTCCATCTCTGCTGCTGTCAGTTTCAATCGTCTGCGGGGAGAACCGTTATTTCGAACTAGCCCAACTGGACTCTGGAGCAGCCGGGAATCTTATTTCACAGTCCCTGGTAGAGAAATACCGCATCCCCACCAAACCTCTGGCTGTACCCTTGTCTGTTGCTGCCGTGGATGGGGGTCTCTTACCACGCCCCATCCAACTCATCACCGAATCCATTACTCTACAGGTGGGAATGCTGCATTCTGAGAGTATCTCCTTTCATGTTCTGCCTGGACTCTCTCACGCCCTCTTGCTAGGTCTACCTTGGCTCCAGAGACATACACCCGTGCTTGACTGGCAGACCGGAGAAGTCCTTCGCTGGGGACAGGACTGCCATAAGACCTGTCTGGTTCCCGTCCATCCCGTCCGTCCTTCTCCTACCCCAGCTAATCTACCTGGACTTCCGATTCCTTATTGGTCTTATGCTGATGTCTTCAATAAAAAAGAAGCAGAGACACTACCCCCTCATAGACCATACGACTGCCCTATCGACCTGTTACCCGGTACTACTCCTCCCCGTGGGCGTATTTATCCATTATCCGCTGCTGAGACCCGGTCGATGTCCGAATATATTGAGGAGAATCTGGCCAGGGGATTCATCCGGAAATCTACCTCCCCGGCGGGAGCAGGCTTCTTCTTCGTAAAAAAGAAGGACGGCTCTCTCTGTCCCTGTATAGACTATAGAGGCCTTAACCAAATCACGGTGAAGAATAAGTACCCCCTTCCGCTCATTCCGGAGTTATTTGATCGTCTGATAGGGGCTAGAATCTTCACCAAACTGGACCTCCGTGGGGCGTACAACCTGGTTCGTATCCGTCAGGGGGATGAATGGAAGACGGCATTCAACACCCGGGACGGCCACTATGAATATCTGGTAATGCCCTTTGGTCTCTGTAACGCTCCTGCCGTCTTTGAAGAGTTGGTCAATGACATCTTCCGGGACCTTCTCTACTCCTGCGTAGTGGTGTACCTGGACGACATCTTGGTCTTCTCTCCGGATCTCCAGACTCACCGGAGGGACGTTCGTCAGGTCCTGCTCAGGCTCAGGCAGAATCACCTCTTCGCTAAATACGAGAAGTGCCTCTTTGAGCAGACCTCGCTTCCGTTTTTGGGCTACATTATTTCTCAGACCGGCCTACGAATGGATCCAGAGAAACTGTCTGCCATCGAGAAATGGCCTCGACCGGAGGGGTTGAAGGCCATTCAGCGGTTCCTGGGCTTCGCCAACTACTACCGCCTCTTCATACCACACTTCTCTTCCCGGACTGCCCCAATTTCCGTGCTCACCCGTAAGGGTACTAATCCCAAAGAGTGGCCGCCCGAAGCAGAGGAGGCCTTTCTTTCCTTAAAACAGGCCTTCTCTTCCGCCCCGGTGCTGCATCGCCCGGACGGCAACAAGCAGTTCTTCCTGGAAGTTGACGCCTCCTCCTCTGGAGCCGGAGCGGTACTTACTCAAAAATCATCTTCCGGGAGGATGGTAACTTGCGGCTTCTTCTCTAAACTCTTCTCCTCCTCAGAGCGCAATTATTCCATAGGAGACCGAGAGTTATTGGCCATCAAACTGGCATTGGAGGAGTGGCGTTACCTGCTCGAGGGGGCTCTTCACCCGGTAATAATTTACACTGACCACAAGAACTTGGCTTATCTCCAGCATGCCCAGAGACTTAACCCGCGCCAAGCCCGGTGGTCCTTGTTTTTTGCTCGCTTTGATTTTGTTCTTCATTTTCGCCCGGCTGACAAAAACGTCAAGGCGGACGCCTTGTCTCGATCCTTTCTGGTGTCTGATCTCGAGGAAGATCCGAAACACATCATCGATCCCGCCAGAGTAATGCAGGTGGCTCCCGTGAGTCTAAATCGTCTCCCTCCCGGAAAGACGTTCGTATCAGTACCTGATCGGGAGAAGATCCTTCACTGGGGTCACTCGTCTAAACTGGCTGGCCATGCCGGTCAGAAAAAGACCCTCCAGCTTATTACCCGGTACTACTGGTGGCCTACCCTGCACAAGGACGTAATAGACTTTGTTTCTGCCTGTGTGTCCTGCGCCCGCAACAAGGTTCCGAGACATCTGCCAGCCGGTCGCCTCCTTCCGCTCCCAGTACCTGCTGCCCCCTGGCAGCATATAGCAATGGACTTTATAACAGACCTCCCAGTCTCTGCCGGTTGTACGGTCATTTGGGTGGTCGCTGACCTCTTCTCCAAGATGGCTCATTTCGTTCCCCTGCCAGGCCTCCCGTCTGCACCCGAGCTAGCTAAAGACTTTATTCGTCACATCTTCCGTCTTCATGGCCTGCCCCTCCACATCGTGTCGGATCGTGGGGTACAGTTCACCTCACGCTTCTGGAGAGCCACTTGTAAACTGCTAGACGTCACCCTGGACTTCTCTTCCGCTTACCACCCACAGTCCAATGGTCA
Source organism: Phyllobates terribilis (assembly GCF_046119375.1). Classification (NCBI taxonomy): domain Eukaryota; kingdom Metazoa; phylum Chordata; class Amphibia; order Anura; family Dendrobatidae; genus Phyllobates; species Phyllobates terribilis. The sequence continues at coordinate 84,105,834 of NW_027362768.1, read as the reverse complement.
AGTGGAGCGGATCAATCAGAACCTGACCAGTTACCTCCGGCACTTCGTTAATGCCCATCATTCAGACTGGGTGGATCTCCTACCATGGGCCGAGTTCTCTTATAACAATCACGAGAGCGAATCCTCCTCCAAATCCCCGTTTTTTGTAGTCTTCGGTCAGCATCCTCGGATTCCTTTTCCTGTCTCCACCTCTGTGGACAACCCGGCTGCGGAATCTCTCGTTGGCAAATTTTCCTCCATTTGGGAGAGTACCCGATCCGCACTCCTTCAGTCGTCCGAACGGATGAAAAGACACGCTGACAAAAAACGCCTGGATCCTCCACAATTTCGTCCCGGAGATAAAGTCTGGCTCTCATCTAAATATGTCAGACTCAAGATACCTTCTTACAAGTTAGGGCCTCGGTTCATCGGCCCCCTGGAGGTCATCAGTCAGATCAACCCGGTGGCCTATAAATTGAAACTCCCGGCCAACTTACGGATCCCTAACTCCTTCCATGTATCTCTCCTCAAACCTGTGGTACTTAACTCTTTTTCCAAGTCTACAGGTACGCCTCCTGCTCCGGTTTCTGCTGAGGACGAGTTTGAGGTAGAGAACATTCTTGCCACCAAAAGGGTAAGAGGAAAGACCTTTTTTCTAGTAGATTGGAAGGGGTTTGGTCCTGAGGAGAGAACGTGGGAGCCCCGGGAGAACATCCATGCCCCTCTTATCCTTGCTAAATTTCTGTCTGGCCTAAAAAAGGGGGGGCCTAAAGGGGGGGGGTACTGTAGCGCCGGCGTCCCTGCCCTCTGCTAGGCAGGGACGCTGTTCCCCTCACCTCCCTGCTCCGTGCCCGGCGTCCTCCTCCCGCTCTGCTGGCAGCGCGCGCTCCTTCCCGGCCACTGTGCTTAGGGCGCGCGCGCTCTCCCTTTCTCTTAAAGGGGCCGCGCGCGCCGTCCTAAGGAGTCCCCGGCCAATGGCCGGAGGACTTCACCATATATAAGGCACCTCCTCCAAAATGGAGGTGCCCGAGCAATGTTGTTGCACTGTTCTACTCTGCTTCAGCCCTCAGGTCCCGTTGCCAGTTGCCTGCCAGTTACCTGCCTGATTCCTGCCAGAGTCCTGCCAGTTTGCTGTCTGTTTCCTGCCTGTTATTCCTGCTACCTGCTTGCTAGCCTGAGGTCCGACGGTCTGCCTTACAACTCCTGTCAGTCTGTCTAAGGACCAGCTTGCCCGCTCACCTGGGAGCGCACATCAGCTACCTGCCTGCTTGCTAGCCTGAGGTCCGACGGTCTGCCTTTCTACTCCTGTCAGTCTGTCTATGGACCAGCTTGCCCGCTCACCTGGGAGCGCTCCTCCGCTACCTGCCTGCTTGCCTGCCCAGAGGCTCCGCCGTCACGTGCTGTGACCACCAGCTATTCCAGAGACTCTTGCCCGCTCACCTGGGAGCGCTTCTCCGCTACCTGCCTGCTTGCCTGCCCGGAGGCTCCGCCGTCACGTGCTGTGACCACCAGCTATTCCAGAGACTCTTGCCCGCTCACCTGGGAGCGCTTCTCCGCTACCTGCCTGTTTGCCTACCTGGAGGCTTTGCCGTTACGTGCTGTGACCACCTGCTATTCCAGAGACTCTCGCTTGCTCACCTGGGAGCACACATCCTCCATCTGCCTTGCTAGCCTACCTGGAGGTTCAGCCATCACAGGTCGTACCTACCCTTTACCTAGAGACTGCCCCGGTCACTTGCCGTGACCTCCAGCCCGTTCACCCAGAGACTGCCCCGGTCACTTGCCGTGACCTCCAGCCCGTTCACCCAGAGACTGCCCCGGTCACTTGCCGTGACCTCCAGCCCGTTCATCCAGAGACTGTCCCGGTCACTTGCCGTGACCTCCTGCCCGTACACCCAGAGACTGTCCCGGTCACCTGCTGTGACTGCCTGCCTGGTCGCCACCCGCTCCCTTACAAGGACCGCCCCCTTGTATAGTAGCTCAGAGGTTCCGCCTCCCAGACCCGTTACAGAGGTTAGTATAGATGGACTAATAGAACAAGTCCCACACACTGCTAGAAGCCGAAATATTTTTTCAGAGCTCGATGCAGAAAAAAATTATATTGAATTTGCAACCTGATGGAGGTTAGTATAGATGGACTAATAGAACAAGTCCCACACACTGCTACAAGCTGAAATATTTTTTCGGAGCTAGATGCAGAAAAAAATTATATTGAATTTGCAACCTGATGGAGGTTAGTACAGATGGACTAATAGAACAAGTCCCACACACTGCTAGAAGCCAAAATATTTTTTCAGAGCTAGATGCAGAAAAAAATTATATTGAATTTGCAACCTGATGGAGGTCAGTATAGATGGACTAATAGAACAAGTCCCACACACTGCTAGAAGCCGAAATATTTTTTCAGAGCTAGATGCAGAAAAAAATTATATTGAATTTGCAACCTGATGGAGGTCAGTATAGATGGGCTAATAGAACAAGTCCTCCACACTGCTAGAAGCCGAAATATTTTTTCAGAGCTCGATGCAGAAAAAAATTATATTGAATTTGCAACCTGATGGAGGTTAGTATAGATGGAATAATAGAACCAGTCACACACACTGCTAGAAGCCGAAATCTTTTTTCAGAGCTCGATGCAGAAAAAAATTATATTGAATTTGCAACCTGATGGAGGTTAGTATAGATGGATTAATAGAACAAGTCCCACACACTGCTACAAGCTGAAATATTGTTTCAGAGCTAGATGCAGAAAAAAATTATATTGAATTTGCAACCTGATGGAGGTTAGTATAGATGGACTAATAGAACAAGTCCAACACACTGCTAGAAGCCGAAATCTTTTTTCAGAGCTCGATGCAGAAAAAAATTATATTGAATTTGCAACCTGGTGGAGGTTAGTATAGATGGACTAATAGAACAAGTCCCACACACTGCTAGAAGCCGAAATATTTTTTCAGAGCTCGATGCAGAAAAAATTATATTGAATTTGCAACCTGATGGAGGTTAGTATAGATGGACTAATAGAACAAGTCCCACACACTGCTAGAAGCCGAAATATTTTTTCAGAGATCGATGCAGAAAAAAATTATATTGAATTTGCAACCTGATGGAGGTTAGTATAGATGGACTAATAGAACAAGTCCCACACACTGCTACAAGCTGAAATATTTTTTCAGAGCTAGATGCAGAAAAAAATTATATTGAATTTGCAATCTGATGGAGGTTAGTATAGATGGACTAATAGAACAAGTCCCACACACTGCAAGAAGCCGAAATCTTTTTTCAGAGCTCGATGCAGAAAAAAATTATATAGAATTTGCAACCTGATGGAGGTTAGTATAGATGGACTAATAGAACAAGTCCCACACACTGCTACAAGCTGAAATATTTTTTCAGAGCTAGATGCAGAAAAAAATTATATTGAATTTGCAACCTGATGGAGGTTAGTATAGATGGACTAATAGAACAAGTCCCACACACTGCTAGAAGCCAAAATCTTTTTTTCAGAGCTCGATGCAGAAACAAATTATATTGAATTTGTAACCTGATGGAGGTTAGTATAGATGGACTAATAGAACAAGTCCCACACACTGCTACAAGCTGAAATATTTTTTCAGAGCTAGATGCAGAAAAAAATTATATTGAATTTGCAACCTGATGCAGGTCAGTATAGATGGACTTATAGAACAAGTCCCACACACTGCTAGAAGTCGAAATATTTTTTCAGAGCTAGATGCAGAAAAAATTATATTGAATTTGCAACCTGATGGAGGTTAGTATAGATGGACTAATAGAACAAGTCCCACACACTGCTAGAAGCCGAAATATTTTTTCAGAGCTCGATGCAGAAAAAAATTATATTGAATTTTCAACCTGATGGAGGTTAGTATAGATGGACCAATAGAACAAGTCCCACACACTGCTACAAGCTGAAATATTTTTTCAGAGCTAGATGCAGAAAAAAATTATATTGAATTTGCAACCTGATGGAGGTTAGTATAGATGGACTAATAGAACAAGTCCCACACACTGCTAGAAGCCAAAATCTTTTTTCAGAGCTCGATGCAGAAAAAAATTATATTAAATTTGCAACCTGATGGAGGTTAGTATAGATGGACTAAAAGAACAAGTCCCACACACTGCTAGAAGCCGAAATATTTTTTCAGAGCTCGATGCAGAAAAAATTATATTGAATTTGCAATCTGATGGAGGTTAGTATAGATGGACTAATAGAACAAGTCCCACACCCTGCTCCAAGCTGAAATTTTTTTTCAGAGCTAGATGCAGAAAAAAATTATATTGAATTTGCAACCTGATGGAGGTCAGTATAGATGGACTAATAGAACAAGTCCCACACACTGCTAGAAGCCGAAATATTTTTTCAGAGCTAGATGCAGAAAAAAATTATATTGAATTTGCAACCTGATGGAGGTCAGTATAGATGGGCTAATAGAACAAGTCCCCCACACTGCTAGAAGCCGAAATATTTTTTCAGAGCTCGATGCAGAAAAAAATTATATTGAATTTGCAACCTGATGGAGGTTAGTATAGATGGACTAATAGAACCAGTCCCACACACTGCTAGAAGCCGAAATCTTTTTTCAGAGCTCGATGCAGAAAAAAATTATATTGAATTTGCAACCTGATGGAGGTTAGTATAGATGGATTAATAGAACAAGTCCCACACACTGCTACAAGCTGAAATATTTTTTCAGAGCTAGATGCAGAAAAAAATTATATTGAATTTGCAACCTGATGGAGGTTAGTATAGATGGACTAATAGAACAAGTCCAACACACTGCTAGAAGCCGAAATCTTTTTTCAGAGCTCGATGCAGAAAAAAATTATATTGAATTTGCAACCTGGTGGAGGTTAGTATAGATGGACTAATAGAACAAGTCCCACACACTGCTAGAAGCCGAAATATTTTTTCAGAGCTCGATGCAGAAAAAATTATATTGAATTTGCAACCTGATGGAGGTTAGTATAGATGGACTAATAGAACAAGTCCCACACACTGCTAGAAGCCGAAATATTTTTTCAGAGATCAATGCAGAAAAAAATTATATTGAATTTGCAACCTGATGGAGGTTAGTATAGATGGACTAATAGAACAAGTCCCACACACTGCTACAAGCTGAAATATTTTTTCAGAGCTAGATGCAGAAAAAAATTATATTGAATTTGCAATCTGATGGAGGTTAGTATAGATGGACTAATAGAACAAGTCCCACACACTGCAAGAAGCCGAAATCTTTTTTCAGAGCTCGATGCAGAAAAAAATTATATTGAATTTGCAACCTGATGGAGGTTAGTATAGATGGACTAATAGAACAAGTCCCACACACTGCTACAAGCTGAAATATTTTTTCAGAGCTAGATGCAGAAAAAAATTATATTGAATTTGCAACCTGATGGAGGTTAGTGTAGATGGACTAATAGAACAAGTCCCACACACTGCTAGAAGCCAAAATCTTTTTTTCAGAGCTCGATGCAGAAACAAATTATATTGAATTTGTAACCTGATGGAGGTTAGTATAGATGGACTAATAGAACAAGTCCCACACACTGCTACAAGCTGAAATATTTTTTCAGAGCTAGATGCAGAAAAAAATTATATTGAATTTGCAACCTGATGCAGGTCAGTATAGATGGACTTATAGAACAAGTCCCACACACTGCTAGAAGTCGAAATATTTTTTCAGAGCTAGATGCAGAAAAAATTATATTGAATTTGCAACCTGATGGAGGTTAGTATAGATGGACTAATAGAACAAGTCCCACACACTGCTAGAAGCCGAAATATTTTTTCAGAGCTCGATGCAGAAAAAAATTATATTGAATTTTCAACCTGATGGAGGTTAGTATAGATGGACCAATAGAACAAGTCCCACACACTGCTACAAGCTGAAATATTTTTTCAGAGCTAGATGCAGAAAAAAATTATATTGAATTTGCAACCTGATGGAGGTTAGTATAGATGGACTAATAGAACAAGTCCCACACACTGCTAGAAGCCAAAATCTTTTTTCAGAGCTCGATGCAGAAAAAAATTATATTGAATTTGCAACCTGATGGAGGTTAGTATAGATGGACTAAAAGAACAAGTCCCACACACTGCTAGAAGCCGAAATATTTTTTCAGAGCTCGATGCAGAAAAAATTATATTGAATTTGCAATCTGATGGAGGTTAGTATAGATGGACTAATAGAACAAGTCCCACACCCTGCTCCAAGCTGAAATTTTTTTTCAGAGCTAGATGCAGAAAAAAATTATATTGAATTTGCAACCTGATGGAGGTTAGTATAGATGGACTAATAGAACAAGTCCCACACACTGCTAGAAGCCGAAATATTTTTTCAGAGCTCGATGCAGAAAAAATTATATTGAATTTGCAACCTGATGGAGGTTAGTATAGATTGACTAATAGAACAAGTCCCACACACGGCTAGAAGCCGAAATATTTTTTCAGAGTTCGATGCAGAAAAAATTATATTGAATTTGCAACCTGATGGAGGTTAGTATAGATGGACTAATAGAACAAGTCCCACACACTGCTACTGTTATGATCTGCTACAGGGACTAAGGAAAGACAGGAGAACTGTCCCTACAATAGAACTAAACTAGATCCCTACGAAGTAACGGGGAACCTGATCCTGCGATCAGACCCGCTAAAGTCCTCGGCTAGTCTGAACGAAGACCTATAGATGTGAGGGAGGGATCCCTACAAGAACTAGGGACTGGGATAAGTTTGGACACCTCCTAGCAGAAATAGTAGCAGTCAAAGACAAACACACGACAAAAAGCATAGAGGTCAGAAGACCTAGCAAAACTAACAGAGAACGGCAACAGAGCACCAAGCTAGCTCAAGAGTAGTAAATTCAATGAAGTCCAGCAAGACCAGGAGGGCGGAGCCGGATTAAATAGGCAAAAATGGTCATGTGACCAGCAAACTAAAAAAAACCTAACAGGAGAGTTCTAACAGCTAAAAGCTGAAATATTTTTTCAGAGCTAGATGCAGAAAAAAATTATATTGAATTTGCAACCTGATGGAGGTTAGTATAGATGGGCTAATAGAACAAGTCCCACACACTGCAAGAAGCCGAAATCTTTTTTCAGAGCTCGATGCAGAAAAAAATTATATTGAATTTGCAACCTGATGGAGATTAGTATAGATGGACTAATAGAACAAGTCCCACACACTGCTACAAGCTGAAATATTTTTTCAGAGCTCGATGCAGAAAAAAATTATATTGAATTTGCAACCTGATGGAGGTTAGTATAGATGGACTAATAGAACAAGTCCCACACACTGCTACAAGCTGAAATATTTTTTCAGAGCTAGATGCAGAAAAAAATTATATTGAATTTGCAACCTGATGGAGGTTAGTATAGATGGACTAATAGAACAAGTCCCACACACTGCCAGAAGCCGAAATCTTTTTTCAGAGCTCGATGCAGAAAAAAATTATATTGAATTTGCAACCTGATGGAGGTTAGTATAGATGGACTAATAGAACAAGTCCCACACACTGCTACAAGCTGAAATATTTTTTCAGAGCTAGATGCAGAAAAAATTATATTGAATTTGCAACCTGATGGAGGTCAGTATAGATGGACTAATAGAACAAGTCCCACACACTGCTAGAAGCCGAAATATTTTTTCAGAGCTAGATGCAGAAAAAATTATATTGAATTTGCAACCTGATGGAGGTCAGTATAGATGGACTAATAGAACAAGTCCCACACACTGCTAGAAGCCGAAATATTTTTTCAGAGGTCGATGCAGAAAAAAATTATATTGAATTTGCAACCTGATGGAGGTTAGTATTGATGGACTAATAGAACAAGTCCCACACACTGCTAGAAGCCGAAATCTTTTTTCAGAGCTCGATGCAGAAAAAAATTATATTGAATTTGCAACCTGATGGAGGTTAGTATAGATAGACTAATAGAACAAGTCCCACACACTGCTACAAGCTGAAATATTTTTTCAGAGCTAGATGCAGAAAAAAATTATATTGAATTTGCAACCTGATAGAGGTTAGTATAGATGGACTAATATAACAAGTCCCACACACTGCTAGAAGCTGAAATATTTTTTCAGAGCTCGATGCAGAAAAAAATTATATTGAATTTGCAACCTGATGGAGGTTAGTATAGATGGACTAATAGAACCAGTCCCACGCACTGCTAGAAGCCGAAATCTTTTTTCAGAGCTCGATGCAGAAAAAAATTATATTGAATTTGCAACCTGATGGAGGTTAGTATAGATGGATTAATAGAACAAGTCCCACACACTGCTACAAGCTGAAATATTTTTTCAGAGCTAGATGCAGAAAAAAATTATATTGAATTTGCAACCTGATGGAGGTTAGTATAGATGGACTAATAGAACAAGTCCAACACACTGCTAGAAGCCGAAATCTTTTTTCAGAGCTCGATGCAGAAAAAAATTATATTGAATTTGCAACCTGGTGGAGGTTAGTATAGATGGACTAATAGAACAAGTCCCACACACTGCTAGAAGCCGAAATATTTTTTCAGAGCTCGATGCAGAAAAAATTATATTGAATTTGCAACCTGATGGAGGTTAGTATAGATGGACTAATAGAACAAGTCCCACACACTGCTAGAAGCCGAAATATTTTTTCAGAGATCAATGCAGAAAAAAATTATATTGAATTTGCAACCTGATGGAGGTTAGTATAGATGGACTAATAGAACAAGTCCCACACACTGCTACAAGCTGAAATATTTTTTCAGAGCTAGATGCAGAAAAAAATTATATTGAATTTGCAATCTGATGGAGGTTAGTATAGATGGACTAATAGAACAAGTCCCACACACTGCAAGAAGCCGAAATCTTTTTTCAGAGCTCGATGCAGAAAAAAATTATATTGAATTTGCAACCTGATGGAGGTTAGTATAGATGGACTAATAGAACAAGTCCCACACACTGCTACAAGCTGAAATATTTTTTCAGAGCTAGATGCAGAAAAAAATTATATTGAATTTGCAACCTGATGGAGGTTAGTATAGATGGACTAATAGAACAAGTCCCACACACTGCTAGAAGCCAAAATCTTTTTTTCAGAGCTCGATGCAGAAACAAATTATATTGAATTTGTAACCTGATGGAGGTTAGTATAGATGGACTAATAGAACAAGTCCCACACACTGCTACAAGCTGAAATATTTTTTCAGAGCTAGATGCAGAAAAAAATTATATTGAATTTGCAACCTGATGCAGGTCAGTATAGATGGACTTATAGAACAAGTCCCACACACTGCTAGAAGTCGAAATATTTTTTCAGAGCTAGATGCAGAAAAAATTATATTGAATTTGCAACCTGATGGAGGTTAGTATAGATGGACTAATAGAACAAGTCCCACACACTGCTAGAAGCCGAAATATTTTTTCAGAGCTCGATGCAGAAAAAAATTATATTGAATTTTCAACCTGATGGAGGTTAGTATAGATGGACCAATAGAACAAGTCCCACACACTGCTACAAGCTGAAATATTTTTTCAGAGCTAGATGCAGAAAAAAATTATATTGAATTTGCAACCTGATGGAGGTTAGTATAGATGGACTAATAGAACAAGTCCCACACACTGCTAGAAGCCAAAATCTTTTTTCAGAGCTCGATGCAGAAAAAAATTATATTGAATTTGCAACCTGATGGAGGTTAGTATAGATGGACTAAAAGAACAAGTCCCACACACTGCTAGAAGCCGAAATATTTTTTCAGAGCTCGATGCAGAAAAAATTATATTGAATTTGCAATCTGATGGAGGTTAGTATAGATGGACTAATAGAACAAGTCCCACACCCTGCTCCAAGCTGAAATTTTTTTTCAGAGCTAGATGCAGAAAAAAATTATATTGAATTTGCAACCTGATGGAGGTTAGTATAGATGGACTAATAGAACAAGTCCCACACACTGCTAGAAGCCGAAATATTTTTTCAGAGCTCGATGCAGAAAAAATTATATTGAATTTGCAACCTGATGGAGGTTAGTATAGATTGACTAACAGAACAAGTCCCACACACGGCTAGAAGCCGAAATATTTTTTCAGAGCTCGATGCAGAAAAAATTATATTGAATTTGCAACCTGATGGAGGTTAGTATAGATGGACTAATAGAACAAGTCCCACACACTGCTACTGTTATGATCTGCTACAGGGACTAAGGAAAGACAGGAGAACTGTCCCTACAATAGAACTAAACTAGATCCCTACGAAGTAACGGGGAACCTGATCCTGCGATCAGACCCGCTAAAGTCCTCGGCTAGTCTGAACGAAGACCTATAGATGTGAGGGAGGGATCCCTACAAGAACTAGGGACTGGGATAAGTTTGGACACCTCCTAGCAGAAATAGTAGCAGTCAAAGACAAACACACAACAAAAAGCATAGAGGTCAGAAGACCTAGCAAAACTAACAGAGAACGGCAACAGAGCACCAAGCTAGCTCAAGAGTAGTAAATTCAATGAATTCCAGCAAGACCAGGAGGGCGGAGCCGGATTAAATAGGCAAAAATGGTCATGTGACCAGCAAACTAAAAAAAACGTAACAGGAGAGTTCTAACAGCTAAAAGCTGAAATATTTTTTCAGAGCTAGATGCAGAAAAAAATTATATTGAATTTGCAACCTGATGGAGGTTAGTATAGATGGGCTAATAGAACAAGTCCCACACACTGCAAGAAGCCGAAATCTTTTTTCAGAGCTCGATGCAGAAAAAAATTATATTGAATTTGCAACCTGATGGAGATTAGTATAGATGGACTAATAGAACAAGTCCCACACACTGCTACAAGCTGAAATATTTTTTCAGAGCTCGATGCAGAAAAAAATTATATTGAATTTGCAACCTGATGGAGGTTAGTATAGATGGACTAATAGAACAAGTCCCACACACTGCTACAAGCTGAAATATTTTTTCAGAGCTAGATGCAGAAAAAAATTATATTGAATTTGCAACCTGATGGAGGTTAGTATAGATGGACTAATAGAACAAGTCCCACACACTGCCAGAAGCCGAAATCTTTTTTCAGAGCTCGATGCAGAAAAAAATTATATTGAATTTGCAACCTGATGGAGGTTAGTATAGATGGACTAATAGAACAAGTCCCACACACTGCTACAAGCTGAAATATTTTTTCAGAGCTAGATGCAGAAAAAATTATATTGAATTTGCAACCTGATGGAGGTCAGTATAGATGGACTAATAGAACAAGTCCCACACACTGCTAGAAGCCGAAATATTTTTTCAGAGCTAGATGCAGAAAAAATTATATTGAATTTGCAACCTGATGGAGGTCAGTATAGATGGACTAATAGAACAAGTCCCACACACTGCTAGAAGCCGAAATATTTTTTCAGAGGTCGATGCAGAAAAAAATTATATTGAATTTGCAACCTGATGGAGGTTAGTATTGATGGACTAATAGAACAAGTCCCACACACTGCTAGAAGCCGAAATCTTTTTTCAGAGCTCGATGCAGAAAAAAATTATATTGAATTTGCAACCTGATGGAGGTTAGTATAGATAGACTAATAGAACAAGTCCCACACACTGCTACAAGCTGAAATATTTTTTCAGAGCTAGATGCAGAAAAAAATTATATTGAATTTGCAACCTGATAGAGGTTAGTATAGATGGACTAATATAACAAGTCCCACACACTGCTAGAAGCTGAAATATTTTTTCAGAGCTCGATGCAGAAAAAATTATATTGAATTTGCAACCTGATGGAGGTTAGTATAGATGGACTAATAGAACAAGTCCCACACACTGCTACAAGCTGAAATATTTTTTCAGAGCTCGATGCAGAAAAAAATTATATTGAACTTGCAACCTGATGGAGGTTAGTATAGATGGACTAATAGAACAAGTCTCACACACTGCTACAAGCTGAAATATTTTTTCAGAGCTAGATGCAGAAAAAAATTATATTGAATTTGCAACCTGATGGAGGTCAGTATAGATGGACTAATAGAACAAGTCCCACACACTGCTAGAAGCCGAAATATTTTTTCAGAGGTCGATGTAGAAAAAAATTATATTGAATTTGCAACCTGATGGAGGTTAGTATAGATGGACTAATAGAACAAGTCCCACACACTGCTAGAAGCCGAAATCTTTTTTCAGAACTCGATGCAGAAAAAAATTATATTGAATTTGCAACCTGATGGAGGTTAGTATAGATGGACTAATAGAACAAGTCCCACACACTGCTACAAGCTGAAATATTTTTTCAGAGCTAGATGCAGAAAAAAATTATATTGAATTTGCAACCTGATGGAGGTTAGTATAGATGGACTAATAGAACAAGCCCCACACACTGCTAGAAGCCGAAATCTTTTTTCAGAGCTTGATGCAGAAAAAAATTATATTGAATTTGCAACCTGATGGAGGTTAGTATAGATGGACTAATATAACAAGTCCCACACACAGCTACAAGCTGAAATATTTTTTCAGAGCTAGATGCAGAAAAAAATTATATTGAATTTGCAACCTGATGGAGGTTAGTATAGATGGACTAATAGAACAAGTCCCACACACTGCTAGAAGCCAAATTTTTTTTTCAGAGCTCGATGCAGAAAAAAATTATATTGAATTTGCAACCTGATTGAGGTTAGTATAGATTGACTAATAGAACAAGTCCCACACACTGCTACAAGCTGAAATATTTTTTCAGAGCCAGGTGCAGAAAAAAATTATATTGAATTTGCAACCTGATGGAGGTCAGTATAGATGGACTAATAAAACAAGTCCCACACACTGCTAGAAGCCGAAATATTTTTTCAGAGCTAGATGCAGAAAAAAATTATATTGAATTTGCAACCTGGTGGAGGTTAGTATAGATGGAGTAATAGAATGATGCTATGCCCAAAAGGTTTTACTTCACTAGGTGCAGTAAAAAAATTTGTATTCTATACACAGGTGGTGTAGCTTGCAACACAGATAGGCTACTCCACTGACTAACACACTCTGCAATAGGCCAAAAAGGATTTGCTTTGCTAGATTTAGCCAAATGCTGTGAAAAAAACTTGCACAGCACTGGCACAGACCTGCCTGGCAAAAAGTGATAGGAACTGATGTAACCTAGCCCTGAAAAGGACTGCAATTACAATTAGTCTTTACTCCCAACCTATCTATTTAAGAGCACAGACCTGCCTGATAAAAGTCGTAGGAAATGATGTAACCTAGTCCTTAAAAGGACTGCAATCACAACTCTTCCCTACTCCCAAGCTATCTGTAGATTTGTGCGAAAATTGGCTTGAAATTAACAAAGTATAGCGCACACAGCAACAGCGGTGCCATCTAATACGCAGCTGCAGCAGTGAGAAAATGGTGGCGACGGGGAAAATGGCTGGGTCTTATAGGGCAAGGACATGTGACATACACTGCCAATGACACATGCCCTTGCTTGCGTGAAAAAAAGCAGTTCGCTCCGTGTGTGCCCTGCTGATAGGCTGACAGACTGCACCGCCCCACTGTAAATGCGGGGAAGAGAAAAAAAAATTGAGATCTTCATTATTTCTGCAGAGATCCATCCCCTGCCCCTCCCCCTGCCCCGCTGTACACTCATACTGCGTATTAACATTAATTTTCAGCATTACTGAGAAAAAATCCAGTTATGATTTTGGTGCACGAACAGTTATCGAATATAACCTCGAACAGCCGAATTTTTTCAAATCATTCGTGTTCGCTGAACGGCTTGAACACCGCCCAAAACAGCTCGAATTTGAGATTGGCGAACAGTTCGAGTCGAACACCGCTCATCTCTACTTGTAAGCCACTGGATTTATTTGGTTCAGAATCTCGAACGGACCGATGAATCGCGGACCCAAATTGTATGATGGTATCTTGAAACTGACATATTTGGAGAAAAGCCAGACCTTGTCTCCTGGATGGAACTGAGGTGGATCCAGACGTCTTTTATCACATGCTTCTTCATCCGCTTGGAGGACTGAAGAAGCGCAGATCTAGTGTCTTCCCAAATCGCAGAAAATTCACTGACGAGAGACTCCGCAGCAGGATTGTCCACTGAAGAGGAGACGGGAAACGGAATCCTGGGGTGTCGACCATAGACCACAAAAAACGGAGACTTAGCAGAAGACTCACTCACATGGTTGTTATAGGAAAACTCGGCCCAGGGCAGGAGCTCAACCCAATCGCTATGGTGAGCGTTGACAAAGTGCCGAAGAAAACTGGTGAGGATTTGATTGATACGTTCCACTTGACCATTGGACTGAGGATGATAGGCCAAAGAAAAATCCAAAGAGACAGCCAGCCAGCAGCTTGCATGTGGCTCTCCAAAAGCGCGAAGTGAACTAAACTCCTCGGTCTGAGACAATGTGGAGGGGTAAGCCGTGGAGATGGAAGAGGTGACGGATGAAGTCCTTAGCCAGCACAGGTGCAGACAGAAGACCAGGCAGAGGGATGAAGTGAGCCATCTTGGAGAAGTGGTCGGCGACCACCCAAATGACAGTACAACCGGGCGATACAGGAAGATCCTTGATGAAATCCATTGCAATATGTTGCCACGGAGCGGAAGGCACGGGAAGAGGAAGGAGACGACTGGCTGGAAGGTGCCTAGGTATATTGTTACGGGCACAAGAGGAACAAGCCGCGACAAAATCCGCAACATCCTTGCGCAGGGTGGGCCACCAATAATGCCAGGCAATGAGCATAAGCGTCTTCATCTGGCCGGCATGGCCAGCCAGTTTGGACGAATGGCCCCAGAGTAAGACCCTCTTCCGATCCTGAGCCGCTACAAAGGTCTTACCAGGAGGTAGATGAGACAGGTCAAATGGAGTAACAGTCATAATTCTGGAGGGGTCAATGATGTGTAGAGGCTCCTCCTCTAGCTCAGAAGACAGAAAAGAGCGGGATAGAGCATCGGCTTTGATGTTCTTGTCTGCATGGCGGTAATGGAGAGTGAAGCAGAATGGAGCAAAGAACAAAGACCATCTGGCCTGACGCGGGTTTAGTCTTTGGGCTGTCTGCAAATAAGCGAGGTTTTTATGGTCAGTGTAGATGACCACCAGGTGCAGAGCCCCCTCAAGCAAGTAAGCGCCACTCCTCCAGCGCTAATTTGATGGCCAGCAGTTCTCGATCTTCTATGGAGTAATTGCGCTCGGACAGAGAGAAGACTTTGGAAAAGAAGCCGCAGGTCACCATTCGCCCGGATGAGGATTTCTGGGTAAACACTGCTCTGGCTCAGGATGAAGACGCATCAATCTCCAGGAAGAACTGTTTATTGCAATCCGGACGGTGTAGCACAGGAGCGGAGGAGAAGTCTTGTTTAAGAGAGATTGGGATCTCTGGCGAGAGACCTCTTGGTACAGGTCTGAGAGCGAAGGAGCCACCGGGTTCCATGGCCTGTGCAAACTGTTACGGATCCGGGTGGTAGAACCTCTGTGCTGAGATGCAAGGAGGGACCAGAGGGGCGTAACTAAGTGCCAACTCGAACCGACCCTGGCTACAGTGCGGCTTAGTCGACGCCGTGAACCAAGGAGGGACCGGACAGGTGAACCAGGTGCCACTCTGGGACCGACCTTGTGTGAGAGCAGGCGACTCCCACGGGTCAGGGGGCTGAGGCTGACAGGTACAGCTTATTAGCATGGCAGGTAGCCTGACGGGTGATCCGGTTAGGCAACCCGGCGGGCACGACAGGTAGACAGGCTCGCGGGCACGGCTGATAGACAGGCAGGCGGGCACGGCTGATAGACAGGCTGGCGGGCACGGCTGATAGACAGGCAGGCGGGCACGGCTAATAGACAGACTGGCAGACACTGGAACCTGAGGGCTGAGGAGAGTGTTAGCACACAAACAACAACCTTGCACAGGCATCTCCATTTTGGAGGAGGTACTTTAAATAGGAGTGGTCCTCTGGCCATTGGCCGGGGACTCGTTAGGACGGCGCGCGGCCCCTTTAAGAGGGAGGGAGCGCGTGCGCGCCCTAAGCACAGTGCCTGGGAAGCTGCGTGCGGTGTGCGCAACAGCAGCAGGGGACCTAGAAGACGCCAGACCGGGACAGCGGCGGTGAGGGGAACGGAGTCTCTGCCCGGCAGGAGGCAGAGACGCCGACGTTACATGTTATAGAATAAATAGAGCTATAAAATGAATAATAATAATTGCTTCTACTTCTGCTCTCAAAATCTGACTTTAGAAAATGTAAAGTAAATGTTTTTTTCCCCACTAAACATATTTATGATTTTTCCACGGCATCACTGCTCCACTAACAAAGGTGATTTGGGATTCACTGTTCTCAGGGGGTCTCTGCAAATAGTCATCATTCATATATTTATTGCCTTTCCTGTGGATAGTTCATAGTTGTATTTAGTAAGAAAAAGTGGTGGTGTATACCGGAAGTGATGGAGTCTCCCGGGGACCCACATATTTACTATAATTTACAATGCAGAAATTGATTTTAATGTAAATTTATCAAAAGCACGCAACTTACATCCACTTTGGCACATTTTACTCTAGTGCTATATAGTTTAACCCTCCGTATGATGTGCCAGTCTTCATATATTTCTTTTATTGTTTTGTCCCTGGAAGGTGATGTTGCATCTGTCATGTATTCAGGTTCATTAAGATAACTCTTGTTAATACCTCTTAGGCCATATTCATACATCCTGATTTAACATGCCATAAATCTATTCACCAATGTGACAACCTCAAAGCTAAACTCTGAAATGCTTCAGATTCTGCACTTGGTGCCCAGGGACGAGGTGCTAATCTCCTTTAGTGCGCCATTATTTCTGGCTATCCAATACCACACGGATAGTTGTCATGCTTTAGATAAGTGCAAATCCACAAGAAAACTCACTGTGACTCAAGTGGAAGGAATATGAAGCGGTTGTTAATGGACAGACACAGGTGTGAGAGCAAAGGAAAATCCAGAAGACAACTGAGTAAAACTGTGCAAAGCTTTTAAAGAGATATATGTCTTCTGAAAAGCTAAAATATATACAGTAGCTCTGACCTTAAAGATTTTTGTGTAGGAATGTGAGCTACTTCCCTGGGAGTTTATATGTTTTGCAAATTGTTGATGTACATTTGCCTTTATATTATCTGCCATAATATACATATTTCTTTGTATAGTATGCTTTAGTTAGACTAGATTGTATATACACTATATGGACAAAGGTATTAGGACACACATCTCCATATTGAATATTAACATTGAAATTGAATTTTTCATTCAGTCGCATTGCCCACCGGTGTGTGATCTGGCCCCTCGCCATGCCGTCTGCCTTTACTAATAGGTCAGAAAAAATGGGTCGTGGAAAAGAGCTCAATGATACCAGCGCAGACCTGAAATGGGAGTCACTGGTGTAACAAGTCAGTTCTTTAAATTTCTTCCCTCCTAAATATTCCTCCATCACTTGTGAGTGGTTTTATTGAAAAGTGGAAGAAACCGCAGGTAAGAAGCAAGCGGGCATAAAAGTCACCAACGCTCGGCTGCCTCCATGACTGCAGAGGCCAAACTTCATATGGGATTAACATCAGCACAAAAATTGTGCCCCCATCAGGAGCTTCATAGCATGGGTTTACATGGCTGTGCAGCTGCATGAAAGCCTTACATTACTAAGCACAATGCCATGTTCAGATGGAGTCGTGCAAAGTACTACGCTACTGGATTCTGGAGCAGTAGAGACACGTTCTGTGAAATGACAAACCACATTTCTGTATCTGCCAGTCTGATGGACAAGATTGGGTTTGGAGAATGCCAGGAGAATGTGTAAAGTATGCCAGGCCAATTGTAAAGTTTGGTGGAGGAGGAATAATGCTGTGGGCTTGTTTTTCAGGGGAGATTGGCCTAGACTCTTTAGTTCCAAAGAGTGAAAATCTTAATGAGTTTTCTGCGCTAAAAATAAAAGTGTGCAGTCACTCTATGTGATTGGTGACGTCCAAACTATGACATTGTACAATTTGCACAGTCCTGATTCCCTTGTATTTGTAACTGTCACAATTCCTCAGCTCAGTGTGTCTTGGACAGAATGAATGACAGCTCAGTCGTTCAATCTAGTGCAACGGTGTGCTGAGCTGTCAGTATTTTGATAGACAGCTCAGCCGTCCAATCTGAGACTGGGACGTATTGAGCTTCCTCCAGGTGTTCCCTGTTTTAAATGATTACCCATCTACTTAGCTAAGCTGTCAGTCCCAGATCCCTGCCATTTATAGCATTTGCTCGGTGGTGCTTTGCGATGTATTCCTGTGCTCTGTTTGTTGATCTATTGCTGCCTAACCTTTGACCTTGTTCTGACCATCTGTTTGCCTAGCCCCTTTGCTCTGATTCGCTGTCTTCCTGGCATTCTGACTGCGGACTGTTACCTGACTACGCCTTTGTCTTTTCCCTTTTGTTTACTACGTGCTCTCTTGGTATTTGACCCCGGAACGTTGACTACCCTACCTCACAGCTTGTCCCTGACTAGTGACTAGCGCCACTGTCACGGGTGTGTCACAGGTGACAGACAGTCGCCCTGCAGTGGGTTGCAAGAAATCTCTATGTTTGGGATTGCAGATAGTTTCTTAGATAAGAGGCTGTCTTTAGGACTGAGCGGCTACCTCTCTCTTGCTAATTAGCTCTCTGGCCTGGGTGTATATGTAGCACCCTGAGGATTCGGCTGCTACAGGGGTATTGCACCTCAACCCAGAGGTGTGATATTCCACTCCCGGGTAAGGATGGAGTGTGGACCTGAGCTCGGTAGGCTGCATGCACTACACACATCCCATTTCCGAGGAGCAGACCGACGGTACTCCCACTTAGAAATGTGCAGGTACGACCGAGTCTGTTCCTGGCTGGAGTGGGAGGGGGGTGGAACATCCCAAGTAGTGTAGGGGCAGATAGGGGGAGCAGCCTGGGTAAAGATAGGAGCTCATTGGGTGCTGGTCACCTGAGCTCACACATAGAGGGTGTATATAAGGTGGGCACCATCAGAGAACAGGGTCAGTCAGTCTTTGCAGAGAAGTAAGAAGCAGAGGAGCAGAGCAGCCCCAGAGAGAGAGAGAGGAGAAAGCAAGAGAGACCCAGAGGGGGAAACAGAAGAGAGGACTCTGAGACCCCAAATCCAATCCACGGGTGAAGAGTCGGCATCAGGGTACCGGAACCCAAGCTGGTGGGGGCAAAAACACACCCCAGCCAGAGACCGGAGGCCGTGGGCAGCGTCTGCCACGGCCACCCACCACATCCACCCCGAAGGCATACCACGTGGAGGGTCAGGGAACCCAAGGCCAAGGGTGTCCCAACAGAAGGCCCGAGGGAGCTGGACCTGGGTGGATCACTAGTGGGGACGGCCAGAGAAAGGACAGAAGGAGAGCTCAGGGTCACGCTCCGGACTCGCTTGGGGGTTGGCTGGATCCAGGACCTGGTGGATGCAGCACGGCTCGGGAGGTCACTTGAAGCTGGAGTGACCGGAACATCAGCAGTGAGTAAATACCTTAAACTGCACAACCCGACTCTGTCTTCATTTTACATCTACGCTGCACCACCACAACCCCCATCCTCTGCACCTGACCCCCTGAGGCTATACCCCACCCGTTGGGGGTTATACCATCAAAAGCTGCACCTACACCATCAGCCTCAGCGGACCCTGCTGCAGCGGCGGCCATAGTGACCGCAATACAACGGGTGGCGTAGTCGACATTAAGAACTTCATAACATCTGTAGGACTGCCACATACAACTGAGTTTGACACCCTGGGCACGGACCGGGTCACAGCCACTCGGAAGACTACAACTCCCATCTGATCCGGCTCCGGATATTTCCCCTAAAAGAATATGGCCCAGGGGGCGCGTCAACTTTGGCGTAGTCGGCAGGATTACGTGCCCGCAACACCCGGGTACTGCGTGCCTGAAGAAAAGAACGAATTTACCTCAAAAAGAAGTCTCCTGCCGGTTCCGGAGGGTCCATGCCATCGGACTCCATCACAGGTCGATTCCCGCCGGTTGTCCGCCATTAACAGCTTTTTCCCGCCATCTGCAGAGTTTCCCGCCACTGGGAAGCGATTCCCGCCATTTCCAAAGGTTTCCCGCCTTGTCAGAGCGGACGCCATTATGGGCGTGCCAGAGGATGGCGAGAGGCCACCTCCCATCGTGGGCCAGGACCGAAAATGGCGCCAAAAGTGGAAACCGCCCCCACCAACAGAGACTGTGATGCTAGAGGTGTCTGTCAGCGTGAAAGAACAGCCCCTGGAGCTGACAGTCACCAAGTGGCCCCGGGACCGCCCTCGAGGTGGGAGGAGACGAAAGGAGAGAACAAAGATGGGTGCCGCTTGGAGCAGTCTAGAGCGAGCGCACCCGGAGGCAGGAAGCCTGGAGAGGAGCAGCAAAGAAGCTCACCCGGAGATGTCCAGAGAGCAGAGCAGCACCGGCCCGCTGGCCAGGAGCCTGCTGGAAGAAGAGCAGAGCAGCACCGACCCGTTGGTCAGGAGCCTGCTAGACACCACGACCCCGCTAGGCCTAGTGGAGGTCCTTGCACAGCTCCCCCGAGACCGGGAGTGTGCACAAACTGCCCTGGAGGGCCTCGCACGGAGGATGGCCCGGGTACAGCGAGAGATATTGGCGGAATGGGGCCGGGAGATGGCCCAGCAAGCTGAAACCAAGACCCGGAGCACGCCAGCCAAGATGAGGAAGCAGACCGCCTCTGAGGATGGCGCGGGAGGACCAAAGGCCGGAGACGGCGCCGAGAAGGGAGCCGAACGCATGGAGGCAGGTAAAGGGGACGTCTACACCCCAAGCCGGGACACCGCTTACCTGCCCCAGCTCCCCGTCGCAGAGCCCGAAAGTCCCCCTGCTGTGCCCGAAAACGCCATGTCACCGACGCAGACTAGGCCCCAACCGGAAGCCGCCGCCGCGACCCCTGTGACGTCACACGCCTCGACCCCGAGCGTGACCAAGCAGGAAGTACCACCAGCCTGGTCGCAGGGCCTAGAATTCCCGGGCGTCGCATCACCAACAGCGCCCCCTACCTCCGCGGAGCCCCCGGCCTGGTCGCAGGGCCAAGTAGCCCAGGGCGCCGCAGTCCTTACGGTGCCCTTTACCTTCCAGATACCCCAGGCCTGGCCGCAAGGCCCGGGCAACCCGGGCGCTAACACCACCGCGCCCATAAGACCAAGAGTGCCGCATCTGGGAGAGGACCTGTACGCCCAGCACACGTGCCCGGATGGGCAGCCATTTATATGGCCACCGGAGTTCCACCATCCCCGACTCCGGAGAGAGAGACCCCTGGATGAACCCCTGATCCCGGCTCCAAAGCCCGTGAAGAGGATCTCGCCCCCGCTAGCGGAAGCGCAGTTTGAGTGGGACCCCACCGGAGAAGATCTTATGGGGTTCACTCAAGAAACTCGGGCAGCTGCAGCGGAGCGTGCTGAGTGCTGCCGCCAACAGCTCGAGGACTTCGAGAGGGAGCGGAGAGAGAGGTGGGTCCGGGAACAGCAAGCTCAAGTAAGGAGCGCGGAGCAGAAGAGCCGGGCCAGGAGAGACCCCCGTGCAGCGCATAGTCCCCGCACCACCGGGACTGTGATAAAGTTTAACATGCAGCATGGGTGGGGCTTCATCCGAGACCACCACACCCTAGGCGACGTCTTCGTAACCAGGAGAGACGTTGAGTCCCACCTACCGGAGGGACACAGAGGTCGTGACCTTTACATCGGGGACGAGGTCACCTTCACCCGGCACAAGTGTGCCAAAGGTCCCTACGCCCTCCATGTGCATCGCCTGACGGAGGAAGAGCTGCGGTGTGAGGAGGAAGAGCAAGAGGACCCGGACGGGTCTGAAGCCAAAGGTAACCATAAAGCAAGAGCAGGAGGACGCCGTCGTTAAGTACAGCGAAGTAGAAGCTGTATATAGTTGCCCGTCGGGGCACTGTGAACTGAAATTGTTACTGTTGCTAATATAGTCCCCGTTGGGACCAGCAAGTGTGAACTGTTACCCGTTTACCCCTTAATCCCACAGGCTGAGGACTGTGAGCAGCCATTCCCTTTCCCTCCTTACCTGGCCGAGGACTGAGAGCGGCCAACTTCCCCTGTATATAGTTGCGCGTCCTAAAGCGCCCCCTACCGGTTTTATAGGAAAACCAGTTTTTCTAAGAGACTGTCGCACTTTTCCCGGACACACGTTGCACAGTGACCGGAGGAGGAGCCAGAGGCGACGAGAATGTTTTATAAGAATGTTTTGCTGCTAATGTATGTTGTTTTATATGTTTATGAAAAAAATTTGTATGTTTTTGGTGTTATGTCTTACAGCCCGAGGACGTGCTGTGATTTACCAGGGGGGAATGTAGCACCCTGAGGATTCGGCTGCTACAGGGGTATTGCACCTCAACCCAGAGGTGTGATATTCCACTCCCGGGTAAGGATGGAGTGTGGACCTGAGCTCGGTAGGCTGCATGCACTACACACATCCCATTTCCGAGGAGCAGACCGACGGTACTCCCACTTAGAAATGTGCAGGTACGACCGAGTCTGTTCCTGGCTGGAGTGGGAGGGGGGTGGAACATCCCAAGTAGTGTAGGGGCAGATAGGGGGAGCAGCCTGGGTAAAGATAGGAGCTCATTGGGTGCTGGTCACCTGAGCTCACACATAGAGGGTGTATATAAGGTGGGCACCATCAGAGAACAGGGTCAGTCAGTCTTTGCAGAGAAGTAAGAAGCAGAGGAGCAGAGCAGCCCCAGAGAGAGAGAGAGGAGAAAGCAAGAGAGACCCAGAGGGGGAAACAGAAGAGAGGACTCTGAGACCCCAAATCCAATCCACGGGTGAAGAGTCGGCATCAGGGTACCGGAACCCAAGCTGGTGGGGGCAAAAACACACCCCAGCCAGAGACCGGAGGCCGTGGGCAGCGTCTGCCACGGCCACCCACCACATCCACCCCGAAGGCATACCACGTGGAGGGTCAGGGAACCCAAGGCCAAGGGTGTCCCAACAGAAGGCCCGAGGGAGCTGGACCTGGGTGGATCACTAGTGGGGACGGCCAGAGAAAGGACAGAAGGAGAGCTCAGGGTCACGCTCCGGACTCGCTTGGGGGTTGGCTGGATCCAGGACCTGGTGGATGCAGCACGGCTCGGGAGGTCACTTGAAGCTGGAGTGACCGGAACATCAGCAGTGAGTAAATACCTTAAACTGCACAACCCGACTCTGTCTTCATTTTACATCTACGCTGCACCACCACAACCCCCATCCTCTGCACCTGACCCCCTGAGGCTATACCCCACCCGTTGGGGGTTATACCATCAAAAGCTGCACCTACACCATCAGCCTCAGCGGACCCTGCTGCAGCGGCGGCCATAGTGACCGCAATACAACGGGTGGCGTAGTCGACATTAAGAACTTAATAACATCTGTAGGACTGCCACATACAACTGAGTTTGACACCCTGGGCACGGACCGGGTCACAGCCACTCGGAAGACTACAACTCCCATCTGATCCGGCTCCGGATATTTCCCCTAAAAGAATATGGCCCAGGGGGCGCGTCATATATATACCTGGTGTGTCTGAGAGGGAGTCACCGGCGATATCCATTTCCACTTGTGAAGCTTAACAGGAGCTGTACTTCGTCCTCTCTGGAGCTTGAGGCCATGTGCTTATTTGGAGTTCATCTAAAGCTAAGCCATTTCCCCTGTTTTGTCCATCCTTATTGTCTATAGAGTTTAGTGGAGGTTGACTAGTGCTCATCTCCTTCCATCCCTAGCCGTAGCCATATGCCAGGGAGAGCAGGGCGAGACACGCGTGTGGCGATTGCTGAGGAGGCAATGTAGGGACGTTAGGGGAGACAGGGTGAAGCTAGACCAGACTAGGAGGTCTCCACTTCCCCCCTTTCCCTAGTGTCTGGGCTCCCTTTCCCTTTTCCCTCTGTGTTGCACTAAGTCTTCCCCACACCTGGCATGACAGTCACAGTAACATGGGTGGGCAGTGACTGTTGCATGTATGCAATTTGAAAAAAAACTGGAAGCAGAAAAATACAGAGGAAACAATTGGAGACTCCCAAAATGCTGCAGTGCATATCACTCTGAGTCCAAAGCATGCAAGCAGTGGATACAAGAGATCCGGAAGGACTTTCCCTGCTGCAGTAGTTGAAGCTTTGTGAGTTATATAGAGCAGAGGTCCCCAACCGCCGGTCCGCGGACCAGGACCGGGCCGTTGGGGTTTTTCAGCCGGTCCGCGGGGAGAGGGGGCCCCTCCAGCCTCCAGCAGGGCCGCCATCAGGGCATGACTGCCCTGACTCCAGTATGGGGCCTGGCCGGTAGGAGCCCCATCGGAGCCCCCCTCTTGTGCGTCTCTCTCCTCATGGGGCCCCCGGCCGCATGCTAAGCGCCGGGTCCGGGACATCTTAGCGCTGCGCTGCTGCGGCAGCACCTTCATGATTCCCCTGACTTCCGGTCATGTGACGGCGCCGTCACATGGCCGGAAGTCAGGAGAACCTGGTGTCAGCGATTTGGATGAGCGCCAGGATTCTGCAGGGATCGCATGGGGGTAAGTATAACAAGTTTTATTTTTTTTTAAATACAATTAACTAGGAGTGGGGGGAATGGGAGATGCACATGGGGGGAGGGGAGAGATGAGAGATGCACATGGGGGAGGGGAGAGATGAGAGATCCACATGGGGGGGAGGGGAGAGATGAGAGATGCACATGGGGGAGGGGAGAGATGAGAGATCCACATGGGGGGGAGGGGAGAGATGAGAGATGCACATGGGGGAGGGGAGAGATGAGAGATCCACATGGGGGGAGGGGAGAGATGAGAGATGCACATGGGGTGAGGGGAGAGATGAGAGATGCACATGGGGGGAGGGGAGAGATGAGAGATGCACATGGGAGGGAGGGGAGAGATGAGAGATGCACGGGGGGGTGAGAGATGCACGGGGGGGATGAGAGATGCACGGGGGGTGGATGAGAGATGCACGGGGGGGTGAGAGACGCACGGGGGGGATGAGAGATGCACGGGGGGTGGATGAGAGATGCACGGGGGGGTGAGAGATGCACGGGGGGGATGAGAGATGCACGGAGGGGATGAGAGATGCACGGGGGGTGGATGAGAGATGCACGGAGGGGGATGAGAGATGCACGGAGGGGGATGAGAGATGCACGGGGGTGAGCTGCACATGGGGGGGTGAGAGATGCACATGGGGGGGTTATGTTTACATAACTTTGTTGCCTTATGAAGGGCGGGGGGGGCCCCCCAAAATTTCTTGCACAGGGGCCCACTACAGTCTGTGTCCGCCCCTGGGATGAAGTAAATGCAGCTGAACAGCAGCTGTCAGGACAGCTGCCCTGTCCTGCTGCAGGGCGTGATGGGGCCTCAGTGATGCGGCTCCTGGCACAGCACATTATGTGGGGCTCCTGGCATAGCTCCTGGCGGGGACCTGGTCTACACTATATGATAAGTATGCACTAAACTCCAAATCCCTCCATTACCCCGCCCCCATATGACCAAAGCCCCGCCCACCCCACCCCCTCCTTGCTGGGCCATGGAAAAATGATCTTGCTTCAAGCCGGTCCCTGGTGCAAAAAAGGTTGGGGACCACTGATATAGAGAACCGAAATGTGTAATGTAGTGAGTCTTCCCACTTAAATGGTTACTGTAATTTCACCAAACTTTGCATAAATAGAAAATATGCAATATATATTATCAGAGAAATATGTTTCTTTCTCCACTTATGAGCTTCTTCTTTATCTGCCTCATTTCCTGACCATCCACTCTGAAAAAAAAAAAGTAAAAATTTTGTCTTGGTCAAAGCAAGATGGACTGCCAGCAGACTGAGGTGTCAGGTTACAGAGTCCATTAAACATTTGGGAAAGAGTAGGGAGAGGAGCACTTAGCAAAGTAAAAGACCAGGAAGACAAAAGCAAATCGTGCTTCAGCTTACAGCAAACGTATTTCACTTCAGTTCTGGATTCACAGCAACACAGCTCAGTACTCCTTCATGCTCTGCTGCTTCTGAACGTGTGCTGAGAAGAAAGAGCAGGAATCCATCTCTGTATGTGCTGTATAATGAAGACAACATAGCATCTAGTCTCTACCCACTATAACAGATCGGAAAGTTAGAGATAGCTCCTGTTCTGCAGAGGGGAAAACTAGTAAAATACGCAGGATACAAGTCATGTAATGGCCAGAAATTGTGTTATTCCTTGTGAACACACGTGTCAGCTCATTCTGAAATGTCACCTGAAACGACAGGTATGCTTTACGTGAATATGCTGTAGGCAGAGGAAAAGCCACTGCACTCAACCACACCTATGCAGTTGTAATGTTGCCAGGCCAAAGAAATTAGGTCAAGTAAAGAGCACTTAGTGGTCAATTCAGCCTTGGAGTAATGTTGAACTTTGTAAAATCTGTTCTACTGGGTAAAACAAGCCAGTTTTAACTCCTTGAACAACCTAAGGCATACTAATAAAAAAGTTTTTTTCTCTTCTATGGCATAATGTACATTTTTGTTATAAGTAGCTAGGAAAGTATGAAGCCGCCTCAGGAGCAGAGCTTGCTTTATACACAGCAGATGTCGGTTGTGTTAAATAGCCAACACCAACATCGGCCTGTAACTGCAGTGACCAGAGTTAAACCATTTAAATGCTGCCATCAATCTCTGACAGTGGCATTTAAATTACGTCATTGTCTGTTTCCGTTGCATCCCAACAAAGCGATCACTGGGAACCGATGTGTTTTCGTAGCAGCTGGAAACCTGTGAAAAGTCCCATGACTGCTATCTT
Organism: Phyllobates terribilis; assembly: GCF_046119375.1. Taxonomy (NCBI): domain Eukaryota; kingdom Metazoa; phylum Chordata; class Amphibia; order Anura; family Dendrobatidae; genus Phyllobates; species Phyllobates terribilis. The sequence continues at coordinate 84,079,127 of NW_027362768.1, read as the reverse complement.
AGTAATCCTGTGAAGCTCAGCCACAGGCTGCGCTTCATAGGAGAACCTCAATTTCACTTTATTTTGCAATACTGTGGCCACAAGTTCAAGTCAGAATAAACAAAACATTATTAAAAACATTCTAACAAATATAAAAAAATAAAAAAATATATAAAAGTTTAAATCACTCGCTTTCCCCTTTCAAAAATATATATATTTTAAAAAGATAAACATATTTGGTATCATAGTATCCAAAATAGTCCGGCCTATCAAAATCTAAAACTATTTTAAAAGTATGTTAAACTTCAAAAAGTACCCAAAATTGCAATTTTTAGGCTCCCACACTTCCTAAATAAATTAGAATAAAAGGCAATAAAAATGTAACATGTACCCTCAAATGGTATAATTAAAAATGTCAGCTCAGCAAACAAAAAACAGTGCTAGCACAGCTCCATTGCTGAAAAAAAAACAACCTTTCTCAGAAAATGTCTGGCACCTTCCTGTAATAATGTCCCTCATGCGGGGCCACTTCCCGGTATAATGTCCTCCATGGTCCCTTTTCTATTATAATGTACCCATTCCGGGCCTCTTCTAGTAATAATGTTCTCCATTCTGGGCCCCTTCCAGTAATAATGTCTCCCATACTGAGCCCCTTCTAGTAATAATGTCCCCCATCCTGTTATAATGTCCTCCATTCTGGGTCCCTTCCTGTTATAATGTCTCCTATCCTGGGTCTCTTCCAGTAATAATGTCCCCCATCTTGGCCCTTTCCTGGTATAATGTCCCCATCCTTGGCCCTTTTCTGGTATAATGTCCCCCATTCTGGGCCCTTTCCGGTAATAATGTCCCCCATCCTGGGCCTCTTACAGTAGTAATGTCCTCCATTCTGCCACTCTTCTCCAGCACATTTAAAAAAAAATTCTTCTTACCTTCCCCTACTCCCATGATGGGCGTTATCGTTTTCCATAGCCGGTGCAGAGGCGGGCAAGAGACTTTCGCATGTCCGCCATTGGCGGGTACACCAACATAAGCTTCCTGCCTCTGATTGGCCGGTGGCGTTTATTGCGTTGCAGCGAGACAGCGGATCTCTCCACTACAATACATTTCAGCTGAAAGTTCATCCTAGGACACATATCCAGCTGAAATGGCGCTATCATCGTCAGGTCCCCCTCCCGCATGGGCCCCTTCGCGGTTGCACCTTACTGCAGACTCCATAATTACACCCCTGACGCTAAGATATTATTTACATTTTTTGCTTTTTTTTCCTCTGTTCTACAGCCACTCAACCCTTGTGTTTTATTGGGATATTTTAATTAATTTGCTGTTGTTTATATTGCAACCAATATGTTCAAATTGTCCATTATCTTTACAGCAATATCCAGTTTTGATCAGCGTGTAATGTAACTAAGGCAAAAGACAGTAAAAATAAATAAAAGGCAATAATTAAAGCAATGTGCAATAATCCAGTAATATATCATAATGTCGTAATGTTGTTAGGGGAAATCAACAGGACGAATATGAAAGGCTCTTTCTACACAAGACATAAGATCGCTGCTGCAATCAAGCCTGCTGCAAATGATGACTTTTTTTGTCAGAAGATTCCTACATTTTTGTGCATCTTAGTTATTTCCATTGTTGTTAAAACGAGAAACGTATAAATTTAATTTTTTGAGTGTGAAAATGAAAGGGCAGATTTACCATGGAGAGACAGAGAAGATCCGGAGCTGCAGTCAATAGCAATTTTCCTGTGTAGATCGATACATGAACTGCCTCTCAAGCTGCAGAAATTACTTTGCGGGTTTGTAGGGGTACAGAGAAGGGAAGGGAGGGAGGAAGGCAATCAGAGATGATTTTTTAAGTGCATGCTGCTGTGTTTAGAATGTAATTGTTTGGAAGCCCAGGGAACCATCACTGCATTGCAATGTATAACCCATGACTATTAGGAAAAGGGTATAAATTAGTTTTACATGGATATATGTCTGTTTTGTGATTTAAAATCATATCTGCTAACGGGAGCCGGTCAGCCATGTAATACTGCACCAACAATGGGTAACATGAAATATAAATAGTCTCCCTCATTACAAAAAGAAATGTTTTTTGCAGAAATCCTACACCTATGGCCCCCCAGTGCTCCATACAGTATAATTGGGCCCCTATTTTGCTCCATACAGTATAATGGCCCCCCAGTGCTCCATTCAGTATAATGGGCCCCCTTTATTGCTCCATGCAGTATAATGTCCCCACATAGTGCTCCATACAGTATAATGGGCCCCCTTTATTGCTCCATACAGTATAACGGCCCCACATAGTGCTCCATACAGTATAATGGGCCCCCATTATTGCTAAATACAGTATAATGGGCCTGTTTATTGCTCCATACAGTATTATGGGTCCCATATAATGTTTCATACAGTATAATGGGCCCCTTATATTGCTCCATACAGTATAATGGGCCCATATATTGCTCCACACAATATGATGGGCACCATAAAATGCTCACTACAGTATAATGGGTCCCCTATATTGCTCCATACAGTATTATGGGCTCCATATAATGCTCCATACAGTATAACGGGCTCCCTATATTGCTCCATACAGTATTATGGGCCTCACAGATTGTTCCATACAGAAGAAATAAACAAATACTCGCCTCCCCCCTTTCCCCTGCTGCTCTAGTCTCCTCAGCATCTTCTGACACTCTGCACTGCTCGGCAGAGGGCGCACTGTAGTGATGTCATAGCACCCTCTGTGCTGAGACGTCACAGAGCTCAGATGCAGAGAGGGAATAATGGGAGAGGCAGTGTCCGCTGACGGCTCCCTCTCCCATCATTGCTTTCAACTGGATCGGCATCCAGGATGCCGAACCAGTTGAAAGTATGATGCGAGCCATAGCAGCTGTGTGGTCTGCCGCCATTGGCGGTATGCCACTTCCCCTCCTCCTTGTAATGTGCTCAAAGTGCATCCAGATATTTATACCCCTCCCCCCAGTAATGTGCAAACTGTGCATCCAGAATATTTATCCCCCTGTAATTTGCAAATTGTGCATCCGTAATATTTATCCCCTCCCCCTGTAATGTGCAAACTGTGCATCCAGATATTTATCCCCCTCCCCCCTGTAATGTGTAAACTGTGCATTCAGAATATTATTCCCCTCCCCCTGTAATGTGCAAATTGTGCATCTGTAATATTTCTCTCCCTTTCCCCTGTAATGTGCAAACTGTGCATCCAGAATATTATCCCCCTGTCCCAAGTAGCTGGATCAGCATTTTTTGCACAGAAAAAAAAAATAGGGATGTGGCAATGGGATGCATTATAATTAGTGTTGAGCGAGTATGTTCTGTCCAAGTATGCTCGGTTCTTGCTCCGAGTATTTACAGCTGCTCGGTGATGTGTTTGAATCACTCCCGTGTGCATGATTTGCGACTGTTTGACAGCTTTATTACATGTGAGGAATGTGTAAGAAATAGACATTCCTCTCATGTAATAAAACTGTCAAACAGTCGCAAATCATGCACACGGGAGGATTTAACCATATCACCGAGCAGCTATAAATACTCAGAGCTCGCCCGAGCATACTCAGCGAAAGGGTTAATAGAACATACTCGCTCAACACTAATTATAATCAAATTAATTTAAGTACCATCGTGGGGCCCGGCTCACCATCTTGAGTCTCCACCGGCAGTGCTCCCCATTCATCACATTGCAACTAATAGCTTCCAGGTTCCAGGCCCTGTGTACGGCGGTAGAGCAGGAGGAGTTCAGAGGACTAGGAGGAGCGAGGAGGTACTCGACAGTGCTGACATTTATTGGTCCCCTCACTCGTCGGGCCCCATAGCAGTTGTGTGACATGCCGCCATTGGCGGTACGACACTGTCCCTCTGGCTTCTTCCCCTACAGCTTGATTAACAGGTACCTCTCCATTTCCAAATAGGCAGTGACCTTCCAACAAAGACAGATGAGCAAGGAGAAGTAGGAAGGAACCACCCAGCAGACTCTTCTCCTCATGCCTGAAGTTCTCTACTTGTTCTTGGATTCTTTTTTCAAGCTAAACATGCCATTCTGTAATGAGGGTACCTGTCTGTGCTTCATGCTGCACGTTGTTTGTCTGATAGGTTCCCTTTAGGGTGTGTAGCTAAAAGAGTGGGTTTTACATCATGATATAGTAGTTTTTTGTCATATGACAAGCAGAAGTATTTCTAAATCATTGAAGCATCGGTGCATAGTCATGGCTAGGGTTCTAGTTTCTATATCAGATATTTGAAAGGATTATCCCATAAACAACATATATCACCTATCCACAGGATAAGAGGTAAACGAATGATTGCTGGGGATATTACTGCTCGGACCCCCAACAATCACAAGAAAAGGGATTATAGACAGTTAATGGAGCAGTTGTCGGACATGTTCAGTAAGGCTGTGTGCACACAGAGAAGTCTACTGGAGCTGGTCTGCTCCAAAAACTTCTGAAAAATTGATAGAGATTTTTGAAAAATTGTTTTCCTTTCTATTTTAAAACCACTTTCTTGCTCATATGTTCAGTGTTTTGAGTATTTTTCTTCCGCTTCAGATTTTGAAAAATGCCTGGTGGGGAAAAAATAAAATGCATATTACTTTTTGGAATCCAAACTAAGCACTGTCCAATAAAATAGTTGCAAAAAATGTTTTTGGAAAAAAATTCTTCTGAAACTCTTCAAAACCGCTTCAAAAAATGCTCAACTCACCCAAAGGATGCTCAAAAAGGAGAGTTTACTGAAGAGGGTACTATTAAAAACTTGTCATTTTTAATCACCTCGAAAAAACTGTGTGCACATAGCCTAATGCATCATTCACACAGGAGACTTTGGGCCCTTGTTTTCAGGGGGATCTTAGCAGCTGGACCTCCAGCAATCATAAATTTAGCATATATTCTGTGGCCTGACTCTGAAAGTAAGTAAGTGCTGTATCTAATATATATAATCGTCTTATCCCAATTGTCTGTCTGTCTGTCCTTCTGTCCAGGAAATCCCACGTTGCTGATTTGTCCGGCCGCGGCCAATCAGCAACGCGGGATTTCAGAAAAATATGGCTGCCGTTAGCGGCTCATCTGCCGCACTGAGGTCAGCGGCGATGCAGCCGGGAGTTGACTGGCGCTAGCCGGTCATCTCCCGGCTGCTTGCAGCAGAAGTACCCGGCGCCGCTCACCTACATGCGGCTACCGTCGGGAGATCAGCGGCTAGGGCCGCTTGATCTCCCGACGGCAAGTGTGAAGGGAGGATCGGGAAGCGGCGCCGCCGGTCGGGAAGCGGCGCCGCCGGTCGGGATACTTCTGCTGCGAGCAGCCGGTCATCTCCCGGCTGCTCGCAGCGGAAGTACCCGCACAGGCAGCGCCACTTCCCGGTCCTCACTAATACGATTCGCTGATTGGTCGAGGCCGCCGTCAGCGACCAATCAGCGATATTGGCGCCAAATTTAAACACCGCTCTGCTGATTGGTCGCGACCGCCAGCCGCGACCAAACAGCGATTTTGGCGCTAAATTTAAACATGCTCTCCGGTCCTCAGTAATAGGCAAATTTAAACACCGCTTTGCTAATTAGTCGCGGTCGCCGGCCGCGACCAATCAGCCATTTTGGCGCCAAATTTAAACAACGCTCTGCTGATTGCGCCCGGTCGGCCGCATACATATTCTAGGATACCCGATGCGTTAAAATCGGGCCACCATCTAATACATATACATAATGATTTGAAGCCACAACACTCTGCCAGATTCTTGGGAAGGTCGTTGTAATGACCGGAGGTCTGAGAGGAATCCAGTGAGTCACAAACTGAGACAGAGACAGAAATAAACAACACTTTCTTTACTAAAACAGGAATTAGACTAAAATTCAGTATTGCATAAATCAGTCTCAGGTTCTACCTGGGACACTGTCTCTACTAAATACACACAATCAGCAAAAGCTGAAATCAATGTGCCAATCTCAAGGTTTCCAGTTTATGTGAATTATTTGAAAGAGCTGGAATAATTTTACCTAAACACTGTGTCAATCTTGTAAGGGTGTTCTATAGGGACCCCTGAGATGGCACACTGAGTACAATCCTACCACTATTAACAATAACAATGCATGAAACTATACCAATTGCTCTTATTCCCCTAGTATAGGAATACCCGGGTATCTTAAAGTTACGGTACCGTTAACCTCAGATGTGGTCTATCACAGGCCTGTGAATCGCGTTGGCTGCAGCTAGTCCCGGAAAACTTTGGCGCCAAATAAAAAGCAACGTTCACAAAAACAGCAGAGGTTCCTTGTCTTGTCGGCCGATGCCGAGCCCACATGCCGGGGACTTTAGTCCTGTAGTCTCAGGTTAAGGTCTGGGAAGAACTCTTCACAAGGCTTGTCAGTATCCTCTCAATGTGAATGGCACCGGACCCCTTCTCTCCTCTCGTAGTCACTCGCTGTTTCCAGACCACCGACCACGCGCTCCGTCACAGAGATGATATCCTCAGTTTCTTTCACTCTCACTCGACACTTGGCTCCTTCAGCACAAAGTCTCTAGTCCACTCAGCATGGACTTCCACAAAACTCCAAAGAGCCACACAGCTTTCCCCAGCTCAGCACTTGTTCTTAAGCAGGGACACAGCTTCACCAAGGCCAGGGGTTAACAACCCCCACAGGAAAGCTTGTAAAGAGAGAGTCTTATTGCAGTTGAGTCCTTGCAGTTCTCCTCAGATGCCCCGTCCAGCGTCTCACATAGCAGACACCCTCAGAACACACAAGGTCTCCTGCTCTGCCCCCGCTTTGAGCTCAGCCAGGCAAAACTCACAGGGTCCTAATGCTCTCCTGCTGCTATCACAGTTCACACTCTTACATGCCACCCCACTAGAGGTTGGCGTCCTCGACACACCTCCCCACTCAAAGTCGTCTTGTGCATAGCGCTGTGGGGGTAATTCTCCTGAGAACCACCCCAACAGGCTCGGTCCCTGAGGGGGCAGAGGTCTCTTCAGCGGTATTATCAGAGGGAGCCAATGAGGCTGCTCAATCCTGAGGTGTGGCGCCCTGTGCCAATCATCCGGGTCAGGTGACTGACCTGATTCACTGTTCTCTGAAGGACATACCGCATTCTGAACACTCTCTCCACAAGGGGACCGATTGATCACAGGGGGCAAGTAAGCAGGCGCAGAGGCAGACTCACCATCAAATTCAAGAGCATTAGGAATGTCCACCCCTAGGGACACGGCCTGTGGTTCCGTGGAAACGGGGACCGCATCTTCAAACCAGCACCGTTGTAGCATGTTACGATGAAGATTATGGGTTGTTCCCCCTGTCCCCACCGGCTCGACCTCATAGACTGGAATCTCAGGGCTCACCTGTTTTTTTACCAGGTACGGAGTCGCCTCCCATCATTCACTCAGCTTTCCGAACCGTCGTTTGATTCTCACCAACACTGTATTCCCCCGGGGAGAAAGGCTCGGCTTGCACGGGACACGCGTCCCTATGGGTCACCTGACTGAGTCGATCACCCACCACCTGATGCACCACCCTTAATCGCCGCCGGTGTTCTCAAACCCATTCTGATGCGGTCCGAGGGGGATTGGAGGAGGGACCTGGCATGCTCAAATCCAAATGTCCTGCCCTGGCCTCCCGAACATCAACATGTGTGGTGAGTAGCCAGTAGTGCTGTGCACTCTATTACTGTAGGCCCACATCAATTCGGGGAGATACTCAGGCCATCGTACCTGCTGTTTACCCTCTAACATCCGCAACATCTGCAACAGAGTCCGATTAAAGCGCTCACAAGCTCCGTTACCTTGGGGATGGTAAGGTGTCGTTCTCGACTGTGCGATACTATACAGCTGGTACAGCTCCTTCATCAATGCCCCGTGAAAACATGCCTCTTGATCTGAGTGTATTCTTTGCGGACACCCAAACACCTGGATGAAATGTCGACACACGGCCTCAGCCGCCGACTCCGCCGTCTGATCTCTTGTCGGCACTGCTACAGAATACTTGATGAAGTGGTCTGTCATTACCAAGCAATAGGAATACCCAGACGTTGCGTATCCTATCAAGTCATAGTCAATCATGAGCAGCTCTAAGGGAGCGGAAGTCTTAATAGATTGCGTGGGCGCCCGCTGCTCAGGGAAGAGCCCACAGACCCAACACTGCCGACATGCCTCTGTCACCATCCCCCCCAATTCAGGACAATAGTGGACTCGCTGTAGCCACTCGAGTGTCTTTTCACTCCCAAAGTGGGCCCCCTTCTCATGTGCCTTGCGAGTGACCACCAGACACATACCCATAGGGATTACTAGCTGGTACCGGTGCTGCAGCTCAGATGGCAGGTACACCTTACGGTACAAGAGGCCCTGTTCCACACACAACTTATCCCACTGTTGCAGTAGTTTCATTCCTTCCGCAGACAGCTGGGCCTTTTCCTCTGCATGCAGCCAGACCCATTTTTGTACCAAATTGCGCACTAGTGCAATGTCAGGGCAATCGTTCTGGTCTTTCGCCCAATCCGAGGGCATTTTTCCCAGAACTCACGGCATCCCTGACGCCACCCCACTTGAATGTACCAAACTTCGGAAGACAGGTACCTGCCCCAAGTCAGGGGTTTCAGTGTCCTCAAGCTGGTCATCAACATTTTCCCCCAAGGACACCCTTGAGAGTGCATCCGCATTTCCTTTTTCCCGCCCAGAGCGAAACTTAATTCGATAGTTAAACTTAGCAATGCGAGCAACCCACCGCTGCTCCAACGCTCCCAGTTTTGCGCTTTCTAGGTGAGCCAGAGGGTTATTATCAGTCATGACTAGCACCTCAGCTCCTGTTAAATACTCAGCAAAGCGTTCTGTCATCACCCACACCAGGGCCAGTAGCTCTAGGCGAAACGATCTGTAGTTAGCTGGGTTGCGTTCAGTGTCTCTTAATGACCTGCTGCCATAGGCGATTACTCACTCCTGGCCATCCTGCACTTGTGCTAGTACTACCCCCAGCCCATGCAGACTGCCATCGGTGTATAACAGGAAAGGGGAATCAAACCGGGCATACGCCAACAACGGAGCACTCGTTAGGGCGGCCTTCACCTCCTCAAATGCCTTTTGCTGCTGGGGTCCCCATGGGATGGGGCGATTTTGGGGGCCTTGTGCCGTCCCTCTTAAAAGCTCATTCAGGGGACTCACTGCTTGTGAAAACATTAGGTACAAATTGCCGATAGCACCCCGCTAAACCCAAGAAGGTCCGAACCTCTCGCAGGGTACGGGGAGGTGGCCACTCCTGCACGACCATGACCTTACTGGTCGCGGGCAGCACCCCGCCCGGAGTCACCACGTGGCCTAAATACTCAATCTGACTCTGTAACAGTTGGCACTTCTTGGGTTTTATTTTTAGGCCATAACAACTGAGCCGCCGGAGAACTTGACGTAACTTCTCAAGATGGTCTTCAAATGAGGTCCCGAACACCACAATGTCATCTAGATATATCAGGACTGATTCAAAATTCAGATTGCCTAAGCAATGTTCTATCAGGCGTTGGAAAGTTCCCGGGGCGTTAGTGAGCCCAAAGGTCATCCAGTTAAATTCATAGAGCCCCATTGGTAGACCAAACCCGGTCTTGGCCCGATCTTTTTCGGCCATTGGTACCTGCCAATAGCCACTTGCTAAATCCAACGTTGAGAAATATTTGGCCCGACCCAATGCCGACAGAGAATCTTCTATGCGAGGTAATGGATATGCGTGCCGCACCGTGTGAGCATTCAATTTGCGATAGTCCACACAAAACCGAAGGGTCCCATCCTTCTTACGCACCAAGACCACAGGGGCCGCCCAGGGGCTCTGGATCTCTCGGATCACTTGGTTGTCAAGCATACTGGCCACCATGCGCTTCACCTCTTGATAGAACGTTGGGGGAATTTGACGATAACGTTCCATAATAGGAGGGGTATCCCCCGTGGGAATGTCATTTTCAATCGTCCGGGAACAACCGAAATCCTCAGCATGTCGCGATAAGATCTCTTGATGTTCCCACAAGACCCTCTCCAGTGGCTCCAATTGCACGAGGGTCAGTTCCTCCCGATCCAATCCCACCTGGTCCATGATTACACGACCATTCCATTTTTCGGTAGGAGATTCGGTCCTGCCTACTTCGACCGCATATGTCCAGGAAGACTGTTCATCTGGGCGCAGTTCGAAACTGCCTTGTCAGGCACCTTCCCTGCTGGCACGAGCAGTTCAGCCAGAATGGTCCCAGCAGGAATTGTAACAGCGTCATCTAGAACGATGATACAATTTACCGGCACCCATCCATTCTTCACAATCGCCAGAGACTGAGCCACATGCGCCTTGGCGAACAAGGACTTCTCTGGGGCTGGCTCGAGTAGTACTTCAAGCCCATTCAGTCTCTGCGCAGCCCCCACTGGTAGCATTAAGAGTTCTTCTTGTCGGGGCGCTAGCGAGATCGTGGTCCGCGACAGCACTCGGACCAGGCCCACCCGACCCCCAGGGACCGCACTCTTCAGGAGATTCACAGCTCAGCACTAGTCAGTATAACATTCTATGTGTGGGTCGATGGTCGGTAGCACGAGCCCAGTATCGGGGTCCCTCACTGGCATACATCTGACGATTTAAATCTCGCAGAACGTTCATTCCGAGTGTCACCTCCATCCCTCTTCTAGGAGGGTGGTCCACCAGCACTATTCCTTTCTGACCCAGCTCTTGACCAAACATTTTCAGTTGCATCCACACGATCCCCTTCACCGTCAGTTGGCCATTGTTAGCGGCGGTAAGTCGTATCACTTGGCCGTCCTCTGGAGCCACTAGTTGACTGAAGTACACCTCTAAGGGCATTATGGTACATTCGGATCCTGTGTCAACCAAGCATCTCATCTTCCGCCCTTCAAACTCTGCTTCCAGCACTGGACTGCATGCGAACAAATCTTGTTCTTCCCGTCGAGGGCTTTGTGGGGGGTGGGCCGCTGCTGCTCGCCCTCTCATAGCAACGGCTGGGAGTTTAACGCCATCGAAGGAGGCTCTGGGGCTGCAGACATCCGGCAGTATCGGGATATGTGTCCCCGACGCCCACACCTCCGGCAGGTGACTGTTCCTTGTGGACGAGAACTTGAATCATTTGTGGAGGACGACCTGGCAGACTGTGAAACCACCATTCCAGAGGACGCGGCGGGTGGCCCTTCCGTGGGAGTAGGGATGGGCCCAGCTTTGAGTTGAGTTTAGACACCTCCAGCTTTAGCTCCTTCAGTTCGGCACGCAGAGCCTGAACAACGTTTACCAGTCCTCCCCCTCCTGAAACTGGCACCCGACCTCCCTCCAGCTGTGCACTGTCCACTACCCTCTCAACCACCAGCGTAGACTCCTCCTCCCTTTCCACCGCGGCACGATAAATCTGCCAGAAGGATAATTCCAGGGTAGCTCGGGTCATGTTCATCAGTTTGTCTCGAAGGAGTTTATTGGCTAACCCTGTTATGAATTGATCCCGGAGCAAGCGGTCTACCTCTCAGAATGCCCCCATGGCCCCTGGGTCTAGTCTCTGCATCTCATTCAACGTTTTCTGTAAGGTATTCGAGTACTGCATCAAGGTCTCACATTCCCTTTGGGGCCAATTGAAAAACAAGGAACGAAGCTGGGCCACGCGATCCCGGCCTCCCGAACTCCCCTCTAACAGCTCCAAGATTTTCTCTAACGTGCTCCTCTCTGACTCTGGATGTACCATCACCATCCACCTAGCATCGCCCTCTAGTGCATTTAATGCCAACTCTGCTTGTAACGCGGGGGCCAGATTACACATCCGCAGAACACTCCGGACCCTCTCAGCCCAATCATGCAACGGCATGTTACGCCCGTCCTATTTCGGCATGTGCTGGAGTAAAGCTTCTACCGGCACATATCCTCCCAAAGTCGCCGCGGCTGCCAGGGGTTCCGCTACCAGCAAGGGGGCTGCTGGTGCGGCAGAGTCATTTCTTCTCTCGCCTCCGTCCATGACAAGCACTGGATCCTGCCGACTATGCCAAAAATGTAATGACCGGAGGTCCGAGAGGAATCCAGTGAGTCACAAACTGAGACAGAGACAGAAATAAACAACACTTTCTTTACTAAAACAGGAATTAGACTAAAATTCAGTATTGCATGAATCAGTCTCAGGTTCAACCTGGGACATTGTCTCTACTAAATACACACAATCAGCAAAAGCTGAAATCAATGTGCCAATCTCAAGGTTTCGAGTTTATGTGAATTATACTAAAGATCTGGAACAATTTTACCTAAACACTGTGTCAATCTTGTGAGGGTGTTCTATAGGGACTCCTGAGATGGCACACTGAGTACAATCCTACCACTATTAACAATAACAATGCATGAAACTATACCAATTGCTCTTATTACCCAAGAATAGGGATACCCGGGTATCTTAAAGTTACGGTACCGTTAACCTCAGATGTGGTCTATCACAGGCCTGTGAATCGCAGTGGCTGCAGCTAGTCCCGGAAAACTTTGGCGCCAAATAAAAAGCAACGTTCACAAAACCAGCAGAGGTTCCTTGTCTTGTCGGTCGATGCCGAGCCCATACGCTGGGGACTTTAGTCCTGTAGCCTCAGGTTAAGGTCTGGGAAGAACTCTTCACAAGGCTTGTCAGTATCCTCTCAATGTGAATGACACCGGACCCCTTCTCTCCTCTTGCAGTCACTCGCTGTTTTCCAGACCACCGACCATGCGCTCCGTCACAGAGATGATATCCTCAGTCTCTTTCACTCTCACTCGACTCTTGGCTCCTTCAGCACAAAGTCTCTAGTCCACTCAGCATGGACTGCCACAAAACTCCAAAGAGCCGCACAGCTTTCCCCAGCTCAGCACTTGTTCTTAAGCAGGGACACAGCTTCACCAGGGACAGGGGTTAACAATCTCCACAGGGAAGCTTGTAAAGAGAGAGTCTTACTGCAGTTCAGTCCTTGCAGCTCTCCTCAGATGCCCCGTCCAGCGTCTCACACAGCAGACACCCTCAGAAAACACAGGGTCTCCTGTTCTGCCACTGCTTTGAGCTCAGCCAAGCAAAACTCACAGGGTCCTAATGCTCTCCTGCTGCTATCACAGTTCACACTCTCACAGTCGTTATCCCCAAAGCTAAACACCTCGGTTGTTTGCCTTAGTTTTGGCTTGGCAAATTAGAGCTGAATATCCTACTTATAGGCCTCATCCAGGTGTAATTTTTTTCAGTGCTAGATACAATGGATCTCTTTTCATCAGTGTGCTGGATCTCATTTTCATTCATTTTTGATCTGTTTGTCCATTCTTACAATTAGTGTAGCATCCATTTTTCCCCTATGCAAAAAGAAAAAAAAAATTCCAAGCTTGTCCTACCAATATGCATTTAAAAGAAAGACAGCACTTGGATGAGACACTGATGGCATCCCGATGCTATCTGTTTTTTGGATGGTCCTATTCACTTGAATTGGTGAGTTTGATGTGCAAATTTGATCACAAACAGACATGTATGGTTTTATTTTTAATAGTCAATCAGTCTTCAAAAAAACAACATAGATTATAATAGTTGGATACATATTCTAGCTGTGAAAAACGCAGGACATATATGACAAAAATAGATGTCTGAGACCTAACATGCTAAATTAGGCACAACATAAGGGCAGTTTCACACGTGTGGATATTTCCGGTACCGGAAAAACCCGTACCGGAGATATCCGTGTCCCGTGTGTTGTCCCGTGTGTCTGTGTGTGGCACACGTGTGCCGCCTGTGTGCCGCATCAGGAACACACATACCGGCGCCTGGGAATCAGTATACAGTTAGCGCTGTTCCCAAGCCGGGTGCTGAACGCTGCCCTCATCATTGTCCCCTGCCAGCGCTGTGATCAACACAAGCAAGGGATAATGTTGGGAGTAGTAGTCTTCTCCCACAGTGTCCATGTGTAAAAATAAGAATAAAATCCTTATACTCACCTGTCCAGAGATGCCCCCCGCTGTAATCTTCTGATGCCGAGATGCCGGGGAGAAAGACTCGCTCCAGCGAATGGGCCACGGAGCTGCGCTGAGCTCAGGAGTGTTGTCCTGTCACTCAATGAGCTCAATGCAGGTCCCCGCTCCTTGCCAACATTGTTCCTTGCTCGTGCTGATCACACACGGTCAATGGAAACACACTGACATGTGTGCAGACCAATAGATTTGAATGGGTCTGCGTGTGTCAGTGTCTCCAGTACGTGTGGAAACTGTCACCACACATACCAGACACACTGACATGTGAAAGAGCCCTAAGGGCGCAGTCAGACGGCCGTATAACACAGACGATGGTTGCATCGCTTTGCACAAACTGGCTAGCAGCTCTTCTGACCCGAGCGGGACAGCTGCATAGAAATACATACCGTCATGCTCGGGTCAGGGGAGCCGCCAGCCAGTCCGAGCATTACGATGCGATCATCATCCGTGTTATATGGCCGTCTGACTGCGCCCTAAGATGAAGAACCTGAACAGAGCATTGAACAAGGATGTGAACAGAACAAAAAAAATAGAAGTAAAATGAACATTTTGGGTTTATTGTGCTTTTAGCGTTACTGGGCAAACTGCATTTGCTACTTTTTTGCCTGTGTTAGTCATACCACTGTTTGCTATACAGTGAACTTTTGATCTATTAATGGAACTTGTTTAATTTGTAGCGCCACTCGGAGACTACAGGGAGAGACCGGACCAGTACGGCACCGGTCGGCTCCTCTACTTTCTAGAGCGCTAACAGGGGGCATTAGTGTGGCGCCCCTGAGGGTTCAGTCGCCACAGGGGTACTGCACCTCATAATGGGGTGTGTTATCTCCTCTCCAGGGTAAGGATGGAGCACCACACAGGACCCCTACCACACACTCAACACTACACCACTCCAGTTCTGAAGGGGGCCAAAAAGCACCATAGTGCTGCCCCGGTCCGGAATTGAGGAGTTGGGGGGAACCAAAGTTAGGGGGAACCAAGTAGTGAGTGAGGGTGGAGGAAGCACTTTACTTTAGCACTTAATAGAATCATATATAACTGGAGGCCATTTTAATAACCGGGTCTTTAGTCGTGGGTCTTGGGGACGGCAAATCAGCACAAAGCTGCTGCCGGCTGGAGGGTCCACAGTTCGGGGGACTGGGGCAGAGTTAAAACCGGCTCTGTCCCCGGTCAGAGTCCAACCAAGAAGGCCCAGGAGGGGAGCGGAGGAGTTAAGCTCCACAGGCGAAAGGATCTCAGGGGGTGCTGATGGAGCGGAGTTGCCACCTGCATATTCTGGCCCTGCCAGAGAGACCCTGCCGCAAGAGGGGGTACCGGTCCCCGATTATCTGACTTTGCACTTCACGTCTCTGTCGGAAAATTCCGGAGGCTTATGTGGATGCCAGGGGGATACGGACGGAGCGGAGTCGCCACCTGTATTCCCTAATCTGAGTTCATCCAGAGGGACCCGCCCTTACGCCAAGGTCTCACCACTAGTAACCAAGAAGGGCACCCAGTCGGTCCGGGAGCTAAACGCTACCCATTAAGGACATCGCAGTACCCGTACGGGACACAGTGGGGGACACAAGGCGGGAAAAGCTTCACAAGGAGAGGAACACTTTAAAGCGGGGGTCCTGTCAAGCGCTCCTGAACTACCTGGAGTGTGCTTAACCCCACCCTGGCAGCCACAGCTCGCCATGTGACAGCAGAGAGAAGCTCTGAGCTGAGAAAGCACTACCATGAGTAAAGACTTGGATGACTTCAAATCCTGCCTCTGTCTGTTCTTTCCTCCGCGGCTCTGCACCCGCTAGCGCTCTGTTCTGCATCCCTTCTCTTACGCTGCCCTGAGGCCCCGCTCCACCTGTGGAGAGCCGCACCAACTAAGCTGCCTGATCACCGGCCTCAGGGGACTGTAGCACCAGACACCACGGGTGGCATCACGAATATTCCCCTTTCCCATACACCTTTCCCCCACCATTCCTTGCTTTTAAGAGTGACCCCAGGGTACGGCCCCGGGTGCCAGCCACTGCGGCATCCCCCAAAACCAACAACAAGGCCCGGGCGCCGAGTCGTCCCCGTCCCCTGGGCGTGTCATTAGTATTTTCAAGGTGGAAATTTTACCATCTAGAAGGCACAAAGGGGGCATGTTACTATGTAAGGGGCCCTTTTCTGGGCATTATTATGTGGGGCAGTAAGAGAAGCACTGTTACCATGCCACACAGCAGGTCCAGTAATAGGGACACATACGGTAACAGCGCCTGAGCATTGGAATATCAGCAGGATGGAAAGGCTGGGCAGGTTGGGAATAAGGCTGGGTGCCCACGTAGCGTTTTTCAAGCGTTTATGCTGCGGAATTTCCGCAGCGTAAACGCTTGTTAAACGCAAGGTAATCCGCACCCCATGGTCCCAAGGGGATTACGCATGTTCTATGAACATGCTGCGGATTTTTCCGCAGCGCTTATGCTGCGTACAAAAATCCGCAGCATGTCATTTAATTTTGCGGAAGCGCAGCGGAACTCCCGCCATTGACTTGCATTGAAACGCATAGAAACCGCGACTGTACATTTGTACAAGCGGCTTCTATGCGTCTCTATGTGCGGATGGTACCCAGTTCTGGAGGAGAGGAGACTCTCATCCAGACCTGGGTACCATTCTACCTGTAAAAAAAGAATAAAATAACAAATAAAGTTTATATTCACCTGTCCGACGGCTTCTCTCTGAATGCCAGCATCGCTTGAGGACCTGCGGTGACGTCACAGTCATGTGACCGCAAGCCCTTCACCGCTCTGTCTCGCGATATGCCGGCAGCCGGGAACCAGCCAGGAAGCAGCGCTGCAGCCACGCCGGGCATCGGGGGTGAGTATAGCTTTATTTGTTTTAATTTTTACGGTTCACACTGTATAAATCCATGCTGTTTGCATGGATTTATACAGTGTGACCAAGTTGTCAAGCACTTTCCAAGTGATGCTATCGCCTGGAAAGCGCTTGTCAATCTGCATGCGGAAACGCATGTGAACCCGCATGTGGATCCGCATGTATTCTGCAGGAAAAACGCATGCACAATCTGCATGCGTTTTTTCTGCCAGGGAGATGCAGAAATGCTGCAGAATTTTTCTGCTTCATTTCTGCATCGTGGGCACATAGCCTAAATAGGAAACGGCTCTGAAAATGTGAGAAGTCAAATGTGTCCTTATTGTTAACTCTGCAGATGAGACATGGCTGGAAGAAGTTTTCATGTTGCTCTGTGCTAGATGGAAAGGTTTACAACCCCATCAGAGAGAACATCAACTGTAAGTCACTAAGTATAACTAAGTATAACCGTATAGTAATCTCTTAAAGGGAACCTGTCACTCAATTTATGCTGGCCAGAATCAGAGCCTGGTTGCACAATCGTGAGGATATTTTTCAGTGAAATGTGTTAGCTTTTCAGAGAAAACATAGTTTGAAGAGGCAACTGAGGACAAAATGAAGACACTTGACTAGTCTGGCACCATCCCTGACTGGCTTTACTCTGTACGACTCTAGTTGATTGACAGGTCTCTTCCATGTGTGTACATAGAGAGAGAGACCTATCAATCATCTGGAGCAATTAGGGGAGAAGCCGGCCCTAGGGCGGTGCCAGACTAGACTCATATCTCCCTTTAGTCCCCAGTTGGATCTTTATTCTAAAAATATACCTGTCTGCAAATGTGCTGCCAGGCTCCAATTCATTCTGCCCATGGTTTAGGCAGCAAAAATTGACTGACAGGTTCTCTTTAAGGTTCTCATTAATCACCAATTGCTGCGTATGCACTTGATTTGAAAGTGGATCGGGGGAATAGGCCAGGCCGCCACGATAATAAAAGATTGGGTATGTTATGGGCACATTTAGGCCCAATATAAACAATAACATAAGAAACACTTAGTCAATTTTTAGAATTTATTTGCATCATAGACCTACAAGATCAGAAAATTCATATTTTTGTAACCACACAAAAATGTAAGAGTATTAGACTGATGTTAATATTGCCATTCTCGTTATAGTTTCATTACATTTTATTTTAATTAACATATCAGAAAGTAAAAAAAACTAGAACTATTGACCGTTAGCAACATTTTACTGTTTACGTAAAGATATAAGAACAATAATAATAATAATTTTTATTTCTATAGCGCCAACATATTCCGCAGCACTTTACATTACAGAGGGGACATATACGGACAATACAGACATAACAGAATAAGATATAATTCAACAGGTACCAAGAGGAGTGAGAACCGAGCTCGCAAGCTTACAATCTATGAGATAAATTATATGATTTGCATCCAAATTTATTTGCATACTTTGTACTGATCCGGAGATTACATCTCTTTTCTAAGGGCTCATTCAGACATCTGTGAATGCCGTACATTTTCTATCCATCATTAGAACGCATGCCCATTAAAGTCAATGTTGTTATTTACATGTCTTATTTTTTGTCGACGGTGTGTCTGCAAAATATCACGGAGACGTTTTTGTTTCTGATCGTAGTCACAGATCAAAAATGGAGCCATAAAGAAAACAGAGAGCGAATGGAAGGCTTTCGTATTACAACCGTGTGCTTTTGTTTTTTATACTGACTAGTTCCTAGGAGAAACCTGGGAAACCTCCGTCAGGTTTTTCATACAAGAAAAACAGATGATATACTGAGAATAACAATGGAGCCATAGATGACTGAAAATAAGTTAGTTTTTTGTGTATGAGGAAAAAACTAATATGTGAATTTGGCCTTTCTTATAAGAATCTGAATGCAACTGTGAGATATACTGCAATAGTGTATATGGATACAAATATCAGGATCCCTATACATTACACCTACAGGAGCTTTTATTACATCTTATTCTAAATCCATTAATATGGTGTTGGTTCTCCCGGTGCAGCTAAAATAGTTTCCCCTTTTTTGGGAAGGACAGGATTTTGGAGGGGTTTGCTGGAATTTTTGCCCATTCATCTAGAAGAGCACTTGTCAGCTCAGACACTGATGTTGGATAAGAGGGCCGGGCTTATAATATCTGTTCTAGATCATCCCAAAGGTTTTCGATGGAGTCGAGGTCAGGGATTTATGTGACTAGTTATGTTCTTCCATCAGACTCCCCCACCCTTGTCTTTATTGACCTTGCTTTGTGCACTTGTCATGGGGCACCAAACAGGGCCTTCCCAAACTGTTACCAAAAATTTGGAAGCCACAATTGTCCGAAATTTCCTAACATGCTAAAATATAAAGATTTCCCTTCACTAAAACTAAGGAGCCTAGGCTGACCCCTGAAAAACCACATTATCCCTCTTCCACCAAATTTTACAGTTGGCACAATGCAGTGAGGCAGGTAACGTTCTCCTGGCAATCACCAAACTCAGACTCGTCCGTCAGACGCCAGATAGAGAAGCGTTATTCGCGACTACACAGAACATGTTTCAACCTCGAGCGTTCAGTTGCGTCAAGCTTTACATCACTCCATCCAAGACTTGTGTTTCAGCTTGATGATGTAAGGCTTATGTGCAGCTGCTCGGCCGTGGAAACCAACGACATGAAGCTCCCGGCACGTTTTTTGTGCCAGTGTTAATGTCAGAGCAGGTTTGGATCCTGCAGTTCTGGAGTCAGCCGAGTGTTGGCCATTTTTATGCCCTCTGCTCCTCAGCACTTGGTTACCCACTCTGTAACTTTCTGTCACTTCATTGCTGAGTTATAGTGTTATACTATGAAGAGACCTGAGTAGTCTTGAAAGCTTGCAATTTGTTACCATTTTTTCAGTTAGACATTAAAAGGTATAAACCACTGAGGACTCTCAAATCTAAATATTTTTCATTTCTTAAACACACTTTTCATGACTTATGGATATGGGACGGACCCCCACTCCATCTTAAAACAACCACTACAGTAAACCTCGACACTGGAATAAATACACAAAAACCCATTATTTTGGTTGTCAAAATGGCCACAGCTTTATTTAAATCATAGGATTAAAACAATCACATTAGGAGTCAGGTGAAGTGCCAGTACATTGAGATTCACCAGTACTGTGATATCCCCAGCTGTCTGACATTCAGCACCAGGACAGACAGCCATAAAGGGGCAGCACGCACTGGCTTGCCATTCAAGCAGAGCCAGTAAACTTTCAGGGCACCAATGACCCTATTATCCTCACTCCTGTGCTTAACCACCATGCCCGCCCCCAATTGACGTTACATTTGCAACATCCTTGAGGTTGGCCACCAAAGCCGAGCCTATTCACCACCATGAGGTTTTACATCCTCTATTAGTTAAAATGAGTACACCTTAACTTGTCTGCAACTTCCACTTGACCCCTGAACCGCAAAGCTGTGACAGTTTATAAATTCCAAGCCACATATGACACATTTAGTCTTTTTAATTTTATTTTATAAATCACTTTGGTAAACTTGCAAACCTCCCACTCACAAAGTGTCATCCTACAGCACTCAGGAGAGGAAAAAACCCCTGTGGAAGAAACCTCTAGGGAACCATGGCTGAAGGATTGCCCTTCTCTTGGGCTTAGAAGGTTAATGCTAATGTTAACTCTTTACAGCCATGATGAAATTGGACATGGTACAAGATATACTAGAGCTAATTATACAAATACAATAAAGCATTCCTCAATATACAAGTAATGGTTGAATAAAGTGTTGTAGGAGAGTGATTATAACAGGGTGGGAGGGCGGGTTATATTTCCTCTAGTTCATCCAGTTCATCCGGTGAGAGAAAGAGAGAAAGACAAGTAAGAGAGTTACCTCCTCTATGTAAGAGCCACCCTCCTCACAGTAAGACAACAGACAATAATGTGATCCTTCCTCTTAGAGCAGAATCACTCTTGCTTAAGGTACCGTCACACTTAGCGATGCTACAGCAATCCCGACAATGATACGACCTGGCAGGGATCGATGCTGCATTGCTATGTGGTCGCTGGTGAGATGTCAAACAGTCAGATCTTCCCAACGACGCAGCAACGATACGGCGACCCGTAGCAACCTGTATAATGATGCAACACAAATGCACGCCTATGTGTCTCAGTTCTGAGTCGCCAACGAGGTCGTTGGTAAGGTGTCAAACACACCGATGCATGCTATCCAGCGGGACCTCAACAATCAAAAAATGGTCCAGTCCATTTTGACACAGCCAGTGATCTCACAGCAGGGGCCTGGTCGCTGCTACGTGTGAAACGTAGCAAGATCGCTGCTAAGTTCGCTGTTGCGTCACAAAACTTGTGACTCAGCAGCGATCTCGCTAGCGATCTCGCTTAGTGTGACGGGAGCTTTAAAGTCTGCACAGCTTTACAAACAAAGCTGCAGAAGTTAAAGATCCACCCCTTCCAAAGTCATGTCCTTCCCTGCTTAGTGCTCTGGGAGTTTCTATAATATCATTCACAGTTGGTCATGGAATATTTAGAAGGTAAAAAAGTTACAAATTGACTTCTTCATTTCCAGAATATGTGACATCCTTTTACAGGACCGAGCTGATATCAGTGAGTTCTTTACCACTAGCCATTCTTTCACAAATGTTAGTAAAGGCAGATTGTATGGCGTGGGGATGGATATTATACACTGGGGGCAATGGGATTGCATGAGCCTGAATTCCTGGTTTAATTGATCAAGAAGTGTGTTCCAATACTTCAGTCCAGTTCAGTGTATGTTAACACCCATGTTTGTATTCGTTAATGCAATGGCACCATTTTATGATAACTTCTGCCATTGATAGAAGAACATCAATTATGCTGTATGCTACAATGATGTATAATGGATCAATCGAATGCAAATTCAAGTCCTCTAGGGGTGACTAAATAAAAAAAAAAAAAATATATATATATATATATATATATATATATAGTGACAAAGTCACTGGCAGAATACTAGAGGGGAGATATGTTTCACTGAGGCTGTTAGCTTCAGTGATGTGAAACGTAGAAGTCTTCTCCTGCATAGTCGGTGCAGAGAGGGTTAATCGACCATTTAAAAGGGCATGTTTTATAGGTGAATGACCGTAGTGCGGGCGGGAGGTCATTCACCATATCTCCACCCCAGGGTGTTGTCTGGGCTTTAAATAGCCAGCCTTTTCACTCAGGTGTTCTTCAGTGTGTGGAAGCTAACTCCTGAGAGAGAGGGGCTTGTGTTTATGTGCTAAACTGGACCATGTGCTATTTCTAACCCTGAGTGGCCGGATCTCGGTCGAAGTAAGGACTGTTCTGTACCTTTTTCCTTTTTGTTTCCTGTTATGCCAGAAAGGCCATGTTTATGTTATGCACTTGGTCGTGGTTTATGCTGCTTCTTGTAATAAACCACCTAATCATTTAAAGAGACAGTGTCCTGTATCTACCTCCGAGTGCAGCAGAGTGAGCAACTCTACCACAATATACACAATTTAAATCGCCCCCTTTTCGCAATACTTCTAAAAAAAAATGCAATCAAAATTAAAATCAAAATTGTTGATTGTACGTTACATTGAAATCAATGAAAACTACAGTTTAACGCACAAAAAAGCATTGATGGAAAAATGAAGTTACGGGTCTAAGAAAATTGCGACACAAACAAAATATTTTTTTTACAAGTTCCTGAATCTTTTTCAGCATTAAAATCTAAAAAAATATACGTGTGTGGTATGGCCATAACTGTACTATACTAGAGGATCATATCACCAGGACATTTTTACCGTATAATGAACTCTGTAAAACAAAAAGCAAGAAAACAAAAATTATCGTACTCTATTTGAATTTCTTCCACGAAAGACTTTCTATTCTGTACTCCTCTTTGTGCGCTCCTTCCTTAAAAGCTGTGAACTTCTCAGTGGTCTTTTGAGCAGCTGGTGGTGGTCTCATCACCTAGACCTTGATCAATCAGCAGGACCTAAAAATATAACAGATATGTCAAAAGTTTAGATACTCTCTAACATTAAAAAGTCGCTGGCCAAACCATGCGTTCCAAACATACATATGGGTAGAAGGCAATAAATACTTGAAAAAGCATGTGATACGGCAGATAAGCCAGCATGGACAATCTCACCCATAAGAAGAAATAAGCACATAGATAAGAAGATAAAAATTAAATAAGGGTGAAAATGCACCATATCCCATCTGAACTAGATAAAACAGCTGAAAAAAGCACAATATAGAAGAGCTTGGGGTCATTCAATACTTTTTTTTTATTATTATTAAAATTTCATCTGTTCTACAAGTACAAAGAGGCAGGATTATGCCATCATTGCACTGATGGTAGAATGTAAGTGAAACAGAGTTTTGTAACTACTGAGGTTATGTTCACACTTGCGTTTTGATGTTCCGTTTGTGTTCCATTTTTAAGAAGAGACGAGGGAAATGAATGTAAAAAAACAGATATGTTGCATTACAGATGCAAAAGGAAGCAGAAGGACTCCATTGATTATGGAGGTCCATCTGGATTCCTTTAAGTGTCAGATTTTAATACGGAAGAAAAAATTCTTCATGATGCACTTGTTCTTCCAGTCTAAAAACTGGCACATAAAGAAACCCAGGTGGACCTCCATCATCAGTGAGGACACTCTACTTCTGTTAGCATCAGTAATGCAATGGATCTGTTTTTGACATTAATTCCGTTTGTCTATTCTTAAAAATGGAACAGACAAATAGATTGTCAACACTTAGATCTCAACATAGCCTGAAATGTTCATGGCACCTCTGAGTCAGTGAACATTCAGCTCTGCAGTTGCAACTGTTGTCACCTCCATTTTTCCTGCTGTCACCACTAGGCTCCCCACTTGCAAGCCCTTCGTCCCCTGACTTATCTTACATAATTGCATCAGAATATAAATGCCATCTGTATGCTTAGGCCAAGTTTACACAACAGTTTTTTTTAGGTCCGAGTGCTGTACTTGAAAAAGCCGACAGCACTAGGAGCAATGTTATTCAATTGGGATGTTCTGATATGCATTTTGTTTTCACAGACCGAATTTGCATGTGAAAAAATATCGCAGTATGCAGTAGTATCTTCCGCATCTTGGATGAAACTCACCTATTCAAGTCTATGCAGGGGCAGACATATCACTGGTGCAATCTGTGCAACCATACAGGATCCCAAGAGGTAAGGGACCTACTTCTACCTGTAAATCAGGAGGAATTATGCATTATGAGGTTCTCTGGGGCTGCAACGGGACTTTTCCTTGCACAGGGGCCTTTTGTTTTTATCCGCCAGTGAGTCTATGAGTAAGAAAATCAAATCCCATATGGATCAACCATATTACGTCTGATTTTTAAGGATACATTGCAATTCTTTAACATAGGAAACAGAATTTGGTCTTGTAAATTTTAATAACTGCCAATGTATAAAAACTAATGACAATTGAGATAAAAATCATCTGTTTTTTTCTGGATGAAACGCGGATGACTTTTTTGTACACTTTTGTCAACTATGCAATAGGGTAGGTTTACACAACCGATCTCCACATACGTGAAAGACGAACTGATTATTCTGATCAGACTTTGCTCAGAGTGGCATCAGTTTTTCTCGTACATGGAGAGGAAAAAGTTTCTCCACGTTGCCCTTTCTGGGTCAGGGATGTCATTTCTTTTCCCTGACCCATAGACTCGCATTGCCGATTTTGATCCGACCTTTAGGATCAAAATTGGACATGTCTCCAATTTTTTAGGTGTATCACTTGGTCTGAGGAAAAAAAAAAGGACAAGTGCGCAGCCCTAGAATATCATAGGTACGGATATTATCCATGAAAACCACAAATAGCACTTGTTAGAGAAGTGAAAATTGAGAAAATCGCTGATGAGCATGAGTCCTTATTGAGAGTACCTGTTTGCTGGAACTAATGCACCAAATCAGCCGCGAGCCACATGTGACTCCCAAACCACAGGTTGGGGATCCCTGGTATAGATCCTGCAAAGTGTCATAACAACCTAGTAGCTTGTAGGTAGTTGGTAGAACTGGTAACAGCGTGGCACCAAAGCCCAGCAGTGCCAAGCTCCATCTCTGCCAACGTGGATAGAATTGTGTGTACTGTATTGATTTGTTATATGTTAGTATGACAGGAGCAGACTCCGCTTCACACATTATAATATATATATATATGCAAGAGCGTATACACTCAAGAAATACATGCTCGTCTTAATATATAATCCCAGAGATGTCACCGCAGCCAGCAGTTCTGGGCAATGACATGTAAATAGGCATCGACTATTGCATCTGTCTACTCTGGCATGAATTCTATTACACACATAATAAAGCACCGAAAGGGTTAGAGTTGCAAATTGTGCTTAAGCCAAAATGTTTCCACTTGTAAGTTGTGCCAATTCTGGGCACAGTGAGTGAAGATCGCTGTGCTGCTCAGCTCTGTGGCAGGGGATCAATATGTGCAGCGCACACTCATTGCTACAGGCAGCAGGGCCTAATGAAGCTGCTGCTACATTCTCACCAGCCTGTTACCAGAAACATAATTGAGAAAGTCACAGAGAGATGAAGTGGAAAGAGAGAGATTAACGTGAGGAAGAGGCCGAGTGGCAGCTGATGCTGCGTTTGTGGTCGGAAGCAGAAGAATTCACCAGAGGTGGAGCTCGAAGTCTGTGATGGTCTCCACCAGCTCCAGCCCTTGGCACACCGCTCCTTTATACTTCATATCCTGATAATAGAAGAAGACCTTTTGACTTGCATTACCCTCTCTATGATAATAACACTTAAATTATCTTTAGCGCCTGTCTCCTTCCTCTTATGTTATTAAGTGCCTTGGTTGTGCTTCATTTACATGGCTGTTCAATTTTTCTCAGTACGAAATTAAATGACGACTAATAATTGTCTGAGTGATTTGTTTTAAAGGGACGTTTCTCACTTCTCACTGCAGAAAAATATTTTTAGTTCAGTCATTCCCAATAAACATTCATTGCTTAGACTGCTAAATGTTCGTTCACACTCTGCATTTTTGCAGCTTTTTTTCTGCTTAATTTTAAAGGGTAAAAACTGCTTCACTTTATAGTACCGGCAAAATGAATGAGGTTTCTGAAATCTCAAGCCCTTGTTGCTTATTTTTTCCTTGCAGATTTGAACCATCAGGCTAAGTGCCCACGATTACAAAAAACGAACAACACGGAGTTTTTTTCAAAAGTTGTCAATAAAGGTAAATTCAGCTTTATTAATACATATAATTAATTTAATACAAAAATAGTAAAAACAGACAAGATATGGGCAGGAGGGAGATGGAAAATAGCAGCAAGAGGCGCAAGCACTGACAGGGGAACATATGACAGTACCTGAAAAAATTATTGAGGGGTGTCTGTGTGCACAAGCAACCTATAGAGCTATAATGCCTGAGACAGCTGCAAGGATGACGCGCCCCTGGGCCTGCTGTGTCGCGCAGCGTCTCGCGCACGGGGGCTTACCCGGAACCGGATCAGATGAGGGTTGTAGTCTCCGAGTGGCGGGGACCCGGTTCGTGCCCAGGGAGTCAGACTCAGTGTGTGGCAGTCTTGATAGATGTTATTTGAGTGTCGACTACGCCACCCGTTGATTTGCAGCTATGGAGCTGCCGCTGCAGGGCAGACCGCTGAGGCCGGTGTAGAATCGTGCAGCGTGATAGTATAACCCCCAACGGGAGGGGTATGGCCTCAGGGCAGCCGACGTGGAAGATGGGGGTAGCAGGAACCACTCAGAGACGGTGCGGTGTAATTCAGGGTCTTTACTGGTAACAACGATAGACCCTCCCGGAGTACTTGCTAGCGAACGGGGCCTGGTCAGTCCTTGAGCAGATGGGATCTCCCCTGGCCAGGCGGAGTTGTAGGCCTCCCAAACTGACTGTACTCTTCTGGCTACCTTGCTAGAAGCGGATATAAGTAGTCCACGTCCCTGAGTGTACTGTGTGGTGCTCACCCGTATGGCCGGTGACTCGGGGCCTTCTATTGGCTTCCGCTAAACGATGGCGGTGCTGGTCCCACACGTGTGACCGTGCCTTCGGGTTTCTGGGCCTGAGGACCTGAAATCCCCTGCCGGTCGGCTTCTGCTGCTGGGTAGGAGTTAGACCCCACAGCCTCGGACGCCGGGTCCGGTAAGAAAGCTTCTCAGTCAGGGCGAGCTCTGCAGCTGCCAGCCCCTGACTCGTAGTAGTATTGCTCCCACTGAGCTCCAGCTGTTTCTTCCTATGACTGTCTCTTGTCTCTACTCTCCTTGACTCCTAACCCTGCTTCAGCCCCGGGTTTATATAGGGGAAGTTCTTCCCCTCCCAAGACTGGGCAGGAGGTGTGGCATGCACAGGATCCCTGACCAAAGGACCTCCCACCTGCTCTCAGACATAACATCTCTATCACTGTGGCAACCAGACCCCTGGGGTGTCACATTCCCCCCTAGTGAAATTTAGTACTCCGGGACTAAACATATTTTAGAAAAACATAACAAGATAAAAACAATAATAATACAATAAGAAAAACATATAAAGATGGTTACGGCATGTCCGTAACCGGGTGCAGTCTTTGAAGAAAAGCAAGGTGTCCATTTCACCAAAACAGGGAGACGTAACCAGGTAGGGGTTTGTCCTACCCCGAGTCCTTAACAGTCTTTAGTCCGTCCTGGGTTACGCTCCAACTATGTACAAGGATTCCCGGTAAATCCACCAAGGACTCCTACAAATAACTAGAAACACAAAATTATACACAAGCAACAATACACAGGTAAACATAAATAAAACAATTTATACACTTCAAATCCTCCACCGTGCGGGTAACTGGCCTCTAGTGGCCCTAGTGGACCTACGGAGCTGACTGCCTAGCCCTGAACTACAGGGTGTAGGAGCTGTCAAGGGTAAACTGGGCAGCTGTCTACCGGCTCTTTGGCTCACTAGGGATATGGCAGGCTCACTGCAAGCAGAGGGATGATCCTCCTGGTCTGCGGGTGTGGGGTCTTCTGCCTCCTGGACCGGCTGTTCTTCCAGCTCTACCTGTTGCTCCGTAGGTGCTTGGGATGCTGGTTGGAGGAAGGTGAGTACGGGTACCACAACTGCACCATTGACTTGAGTCCAAGACCGAGGGAAGTCCCCGAGCACAGTACTAACCATATCTTCCCTTTCCTCTACGGGTCGATGGTCTTCTTGTTCCTCTTCAGGGTTCCTCAGTTGTTCGGGACACTTCTTCAGGTGGTCCCGGGATACAATAGCTGTGGTTTCCCCTCTGTCTTTACTGATGGTACAAACCTTCGGGTTCTCGTGGCTTGAGGGCAGTACGGTGTACGGGTCCTTTTCCCACTGGTCGTCCAACTTGTGGAGCCGTCTCTTCCTCTTCAAGACCTGCTCTCCGGGTACCAGGGGAACAGCGGGAGCATACTGGTTGTAAGTTTTCTCTTGTCTTTCCCTAGCCTGACAGAGACTTCGTTCCACGCTCTCCTGTACTCTCCGGTACTGCTGCTGCCTCTCCGTGTCCCAGTCTGTTTCTGGTGAAGTGTCCTCGGGTGTCAGGACTCCCATTTCCAGGTCAACAGGTAACTTACCAGGTCTTGCCCTCATTAGGTAAGCCGGGGTACAGTTGGTGGAACCTACCGGGATGTGGTTGTATAGGTCCACCAGATCGGGCAACTTCTCAGGCCACAGACTGCGTTCTTCCAGGGGCAACGTTTTTAAAAGATCCATTACCACCTGGTTCATTTTCTCACAAAGTCCATTAGTTTGCGGATGGTAGGGTGTCGTCCTTATCTTCCGGCAGCCATACAGATTGCAGAATTCCTGGAAGACCTCCGCTTCAAAGGCAGGTCCCTGGTCCGTCAGCACTTGGTCCGGGTACCCGTGTGGACGGCAAAAGTGCTGCTGGAAGGCTCTAGCTGCTGTTTGAGCCGTTAAGTCCTTGACGGGGACGACAACCAAGAACCGGGAGTAATGATCCACGATGGTTAACGCGTAGACGTAGCCACTTCTGCTTGGGGTCAGTTTTACATGATCCAAGGCTACCAGTTCCAACGGTTGCCGGGTGACGATGGACTGCAGGGGAGTCTTCTGGCTGGCACGGTCCTTCCTTCTCAGGTTGCACGGGCCACAGTCTCTGCACCACTTCTCAATGGTTCCCCTCATGCCTACCCAGTGGAATCGCTCGCGCAGCAGGAACTCCAGCTTCTTCCACCCGAAGTGTCCAGCTCCGTCGTGGTATGCCTCCATCACCATGGCTGCGTCTCTTCGTGGCACCACTACTTGCCAGAGTAGTTCATGCGTCCGGGAGTTAACCATTCTGCGGCACAACTTCCCCTTGTAAAGGAACAGTCGACTCTTCTCTGCCCATAGTTGTTTGGCTTCCTCCGGAGCGTCTGGTTCAAGGCAAGCCTCCGGGCGAGTCAGCATCTCCTTCACCAGTCGGACGGCAGGGTCGCTGTCTTGCGTTTCCGCCCAGTTGTAGTGAGGTAAGGGGTTCAACGTAGCAGCCTGCTTACTCCTTACCCGGTGGGAATACTGGATAGTCCCATGATGGTGGAACGCAGGGAGTTCAACTTCTTCCAGTCCCTCCGGATCTTCTCCTTCGTCCGGCAGGTTGGGCATCCTGGACAGGGCATCCGCGTTGGTATTGGAGCGTCCGGCCCGGTATTTGATTGTGAACTCGTAGTTGGACAGACGGGCCATCCACCTCTGCTCCAGGGCACCGAGTCTTGCCGTGTCCAGGTGTGTCAACGGGTTGTTATCCGTGTACACGGTGAACCGGGAAGAAGCGAGGTAATGCTTAAAGCACTCGGTGACTGCCCATACTACGGCCAGGAACTCTAGCTTAAATGAGCTGTAATTCTCGGGGTTCCTTTCGGTGGGTCGCAGTTTTCGGCTGGCGTAGGCGATTACTCGTTCCTTCCCCTGCTGGATCTGGGACAGTACGGCTCCTAGCCCGATGTTACTGGCGTCGGTGTAGAGGATAAAGGGCTGGCTATAATCCGGGTACGCCAGGATTTCGTCCCCCGTGAGGGCCATCTTCAGCTGGTGGAAGGACTCTTCTTCCAGCTCCTCCCATTTGAAGGGCGGCTTCTGGTTCTTGGCCTTCCGGGACTGGCCTATCAGGAGGTCCTGCATAGGTGCTGCCTTTTTGGTGAAACCGGGAATAAACCTTCGGTAGTAGCCTACCAACCCGAGGAACTGCCGCACTTCTTTTACGCTGGAGGGGCTTGGCCATTCCTTAATTGCGGTGATATTATCAGGGTCGGGAGCCACTCCGTCAGCGCTCACCACGTGTCCCAGGTACTGCACCTTTGGTTTCAGGAGGTGACACTTGGAGGGTTTCACCTTTAGGCCGTAACTCGCCAGAGCTTCGAACACTTCCGCCAGGTGTTTCAGGTGGTCCTCATACGTCTTGGAATATACGATGACATCGTCCAGGTACAACAAGACCGTCTCGAAGTTTCTGTGGCCCAGACAACACTCCATTAGTCGTTGGAAGGTTCCTGGTGCGTTGCAGAGTCCGAACGGCATGCAGGTGAACTCGCTAAGTCCCATCGGGGTGGTGAATGCGGTCTTCTCCCGGTCCGCCTCTGCTACAGGAACCTGCCAGTACCCGCTAGTGAGATCCAAGGTAGAGAAGAAGTTAGCAGATCTTAAAGCAGCCAATGACTCCTCTATCCTTGGTAAGGGGTACGCATCCTTGTGTGTGATACGGTTGATTTTCCGGTAATCTACACACATCTTCATGGTGTTGTCTTTTTTTCTGACTAAGACTAGTGGATCTGCCCAGGGGCTACAGCTATCCCTGATCACCCCAGCCTCCTTCATGTCTCTAAGCATCCCCTTGGCGTGTTGGTAGTGGGCAGGGGGTAGGGGTCGATACCTCTCTTTTATAGGAGGATGGTCTCCCGTGGGGATGTGGTGTTCTACCCCCTTGACTCGCCCGAAGTCTAACGGGTGTTTACTGAACACTCTCTCGTACTCTTGAACCACCCGATAGACTCCTTGTTTCTGGTGTGCGGGAGTGGAGTCAGTACCCAGATGTAGTTGCTGACACCAGTCCTCCATGTTTTTCTTAGAGCCGTTACCTTCCTCCGGGTGAGATGGAGGCAAGGGTTCCACAGATTGTATAGAATTTTGGTTAATGGTATATAATTTAGCTAGCGTGGCATACCGGGGCAGATACACTTCCCTCTCCCCGATATTTATTATGCGAACGGGCACCCTCCCATGGCGTACATCAACCACCCCCCGTGCTGTCAAAATGGTGGGCCTACTGTCCGAGTAAACTGGTTCTACCATTGCCTGGTAATCCCTACCTCTCAGACCAATAGCTGCCCGGCACCAAATCATCATTTCACTTTTTGGGGGCATGGCAATAGGAAAAGGGTCACACATTCTTACGCTACCAATCTCACCGCCGGAGAGTTCCACCTGTTGCCGTCGCATCAGTGCCCGGATCTCTTTCTGGAGCACCCGCTGCTCGCCGGAGCTGGCGTTCTTGGCAACCTGCTGTAAAAGGAAAATCACCTCTGCAAGACAATTTTCAATTACATTAGTTCCTAGAGTTATTTTTGGGTGACTCTCATGTTTGTCAATATCTACAATGATCAGTCCCTGTGCTGCCAGTTCGACTCTACCGATTTTGATGGTCACCTCTTTAAATCCGATCTGTGGCACGGGCTGGCCATTGCTGGCGATGATACTCAAGTCGTCGTCAGGGTAGCGGGTAATATCCGAGTCATTCCAGTACTGCTTAAAGAGCACGTACGGGATGGTGGTGACCTGTGACCCGGTGTCCAGTAGGGCACTCATGGGAATGCCATCCAGTACCACAGGCAAGACTGGACGTCCTCCCACATATCTGTCGCGCCAGTTCGATGGGCCTGGTGATCTTTTTCCTGGGGGTTGGCCCTCTACCCCAGGTTGTGCCCGTTTAAAGAACAGTACCTTGCCATATGTCCGGGTTGATTGCAGCGGCGGCAGATGGGTCGTCCGTCCTCGCTGTATCGGTCACTGGGTCTTCCTCTGGCCGGTGGGGTCCTCCTTGGTCGACGCCACGGGATGTCCTCCGGTCCGGATGCCAGCTGGATCTTCCCTGGGGTGGAAACCTGTAAAGACTGCACAGTTCGGGTTAGCGCAGCAACGCTCTTAGCTAGCTCTTGGACCTGATGGTGTAGGTCTGGAGCCGGGTCATTGTCCAAAGCCTGCGCATCAGCTCCCACAGGCCCTGCCGACAAGGGCGCCGCCTCCTGGTGGTAAGTAATAGCTGGGCGCCTGTGGGTCATAACGCCACCCGGTGCCGATTCTCGGAGCACCCGGATGGCTCTGTCCTTGAACTGTGCAAAGCCCAGATGGGGATCCTGTAAGGCCATCGCCCGCAACTGAGTTCGGTGGGCATTACAATACAGTCCCTCTATAAATTGTTCGGTCAACAGCCTGTCCTCGTTTCCCACTCCATCAGGGTCGGTCTGCTTAATGGCCCTCAGGGCCTCTTGTAGGTTTAGTGCATAGTCCCTTATACTCTCATGCGCTCGCTGCTTGCACCCGTAGAATCTAAGCTTAATCTCGGCTGAGGTGCGGGTATCAAAGGTATCCTTCAGCCGGGTTAGTATCCCTGCGACAGTCTTCCTCCCAGGTGGCCAGGATTTTACTTCCCTTTTGGCTGCCCCGGTTAGTTGGGCCACCAGGATGCTCACTTTTTGCTCTTCTGTGAGGGGGTACACCTGGAAGAGGCTATCCAGCTTTTCTCTAAAGTCATGCAGGGTATGTGACTCCCCTGAGTACTGGGGTAGCCAAGCGGCTCCCGGGATATAGGGCATGGTGAAGGGCATAACTGCAGCAGCGGTGGCGCTGGCGGGGGTTGAGGCAGTGAAGCTCTCCTCCGTATCCGACATCTTCCTCCCCCCTAGTGGACCGTGGCCTACCTTGCGATGATCCTGTTCCGTAGGCCGCGGCTCCGCAGTAGATCGTCAGGGTTGAGGACCTTCCGTCGCGCTCCGGTGACGTCGGCGTCTGCTGGGCTCCTTCCAGGACCTTACGCAACGTCCGGACGTGAGGCGGGGCTTCAGTTCTCGCGCGCTTTCGAAGTCCACGCCCCTCTTCTTCCCGCGCGGCGTCCTCAAGATGGCGTCCAATGGCGGGAAAACTCCACGGATGGCGGGAAGAAGGCCGAAGATGGCGCCGGATGGCGGGAAAACTTCGCGGATGGCGGGAAGAAGGCAGAAGATGGCGCCGGATGGCGGGAAACCTCACCACTGGTAAGTTTGAACAGTCTTTGCTTTTCAGGCACGCAGTACCCGGTGGTTGCGGGCACGAAATCCTGCCGACTACGCCAAAGTTGACGCGCCCCTGGGCCTGCTGTGTCGCGCAGCGTCTCGCGCACGGGGGCTTACCCGGAACCGGATCAGATGAGGGTTGTAGTGTCCGAGTGGCGGGGACCCGGTCCATGCCCAGGGAGTCAGACTCAGTGTGTGGCAGTCTTGATAGATGTTATTTGAGTGTCGACTACGCCACCCGTTGATTTGCAGCTATGGAGCTGCCGCTGCAGGGCAGACCGCTGAGGCCGGTGTAGAATCGTGCAGCGTGATAGTATAACCCCCAACGGGAGGGGTATGGCCTCAGGGCAGCCGACGTGGAAGATGGGGGTAGCAGGAACCACTCAGAGACGGTGCGGTGTAATTCAGGGTCTTTACTGGTAACAACGATAGACCCTCCCGGAGTACTTGCTAGCGAACGGGGCCTGGTCAGTCCTTGAGCAGATGGGATCTCCCCTGGCCAGGCGGAGTTGTTGGCCTCCCAAACTGACTGTACTCTTCTGGCTACCTTGCTAGAAGCGGATATAAGTAGCCCACGTCCCTGAGTGTACTGTGTGGTGCTCACCCGTATGGCCGGTGACTCGGGGCCTTCTATTGGCTTCCGCTCCACGATGGCGGTGCTGGTCCCACACGTGTGACCGTGCCTTCGGGTTTCTGGGCCTGATGACCTGAAATCCCCTGCCGGTCGGCTTCTGCTGCTGGGTAGGAGTTAGTCCCCACAGCCTCGGACGCCGGGTCCGGTAAGAAAGCTTCTCAGTCAGGGCGAGCTCTGCAGCTGCCAGCCCCTGACTCGTAGTAGTATTGCTCCCACTGAGCTCCAGCTGTTTCTTCCTATGACTGTCTCTTGTCTCTACTCTCCTTGACTCCTAACCCTGCTTCAGCCCCGGGTTTATATAGGGGAAGTTCTTCCCCTCCCAAGACTGGGCAGGAGGTGTGGCATGCACAGGATCCCTGACCAAAGGACCTCCCACCTGCTCTCAGACATAACATCTCTATCACTGTGGCAACCAGACCCCTGGGGTGTCACAAGGATAAGTAACCAATATATGTCTAATGAAGTGTTGTCAGCTGCGCAGGCAGTAGCAATATAGTCAGAGCTTGTGCCCCCAAAGAAAGTCAAAGCGGAGGCACACAAACCATGTAAGCCCCAGTACTACTGCTTACCCTATGTCAGCGCTGCGCCTCCAAAATGGTATGGTTGGTACTGGCTTCCCGACACGTGTTTCGCGTGGAGTACCAAACAGCTTTCTCAAGGGAAGGTGAATAGACTGCGTGACAGGACCTTGAAGTACCTAGGTAACCGGTCACGTGATGCACCACGTGATCGGAAACCAGCCTATGGAGTTGCGTGTACGGCGCACGTGCACGGAGCAGAACAGTCCCAGCACGAGACACCCGGCGATCACATCCGGGAGCGCGCAGCGGAGGGCTGCGCAGTCACGGATGAAAGAACGCCGGACGCCAAGGCCAGGAGCCTGAATGCGCCGGGCGCGCGCGCACAGCAACCCAGGGCAGGTAAATATAACAAACTTCCATGGTAACAAATAAACAAACAAAGCCCAAAAAAAAAAACATGACAAAGGGATAAGCTAAATAATAGAAGGTGAGTCCGATATGAATTGTAGAAAACTTGTAAGGACCAACCTAAACAAGAAAAATAGGGAAAATAGGCAAATATAATTAATAACATTGAAAGATGAAAATAACAAAAAACAAAAATAACAATTATACACCGAAACCATGGTAACACGCAGGCAAAAAATATAAAATTTGCTGCAAAAGCAACACTAAGAGATTAAAATTCATAAGAACAAAAAACAGAAAAAAGGAAGAAGAAGAATACAGGAGAAAAAGCGCACGTGGATGGAACCAATTATAAATATGGGGCAAAGCTAAGTGTTTCATTCAAACCCCTAGGGGACATAGTGTCCAGAGTCACTATCCATTTGGTTTCCTGCTGGGCTAAAATACGTTTAACATTGCCCCCCCTCTCCCCCAAACGTACCATATCTATGGCACGGATGGAAAGTGAAGAGGCATTGCAATTGTGAAATTGCCGGAAATGGCAGGGGAGTGTCTTCAGCTCAGAGGGGTCTGTCACCGACTTGGCTGCGACAATGTCCCTAACGTGCTCCCGAACTCTGACTCTGAGCTCCCTGGATGTAAGTCTGATATAAATAAGTGGACATCCACATGTGGCGTAGTAAATCATAAGTGCCCACGATGCAGAAATGCTGCAGATTTTTTCCGCATCTCCCTTGCAGGAAAAACGCATGCGGATTTTACATGCGTTTTTCTTGCCAGGTAGAAGCGTTTGTCAAGCGTTTTTGCATGCATTTCTGCATGCGGGTTATCAAGCGCTTTTCCAAGCGATTTTAGCATCACTTGGAAAGTGCTTGACAACTTGGTCACACTATATAAATCCATGCAACCGGCATGGATTTACATAGTGTGACCAAGTTAATAGTTGAAAAAAAAAGAAGAAGAATGGTAAAAAAACAAACAAAAACCATTATACTTATCTCCTGATGGCCCCCGGTGTTTTCTCCGCTACGTCCGGTCTGTTGTATGGCTGACGTCAGCGGTCGCGTGACCTGTCACATGACTAAATGCCGTCATGGCAGTTCCTTTCACACCACTGTGAGCCATATAACAGACCGGACGTAGCGGGGAAAATACCGGGGGCCATCGGAAGGTAAGTATAATCTTTATTTTTTATTTTAAATTCTTTTTTTTTACAGGTACTATGATACCCAGGTCTGTAGGAGAGTCTCCTCTTTTCCAGACCCGGGTACCATCCGCACATAGAATCGCATAATATCCGTTTGTGCACATGTAGTCATGCGAATATTAAGCGATTCAATGCAAGTCAATGGCGGCAATTATGCTGCGTGTCCGCAAAATTAATGGACATGCGTATTTACATACATGCGGATTTTTCCGCAATGATAATCCGCAGCGGAAATTTCCGCAGCATGTGCACAACACATGCGGATTTTCATTGGGGACCATGGGGCACGTATTACCAAGCGTTTTTTAAGCGTTTTCGCTGCGGAAATTCCGCGGCAACTACGCTTGAAAAAAGCATAGTGGGCATGCAGCCTCAAAGTGATTTTTTGAAATCTCCTTCGAAGTTTTTGCACAGTTTTTCACCCATTCAAGTGAATGGGAAAAAGTGCATCAAAACTACTTGCATTTTTCCTGCCAATACTGTGGTTTTTGGTGCAAAAACATCTACTGTAAATACTTGTGTGCATAACCCTAAGGGCTTGTTCACAGGTCGTGTAATTGCCGTGTTTTTTTTCAGCTGTTTTTACAAGCAAAATCAATTAAGATTTTTGAAGTCTCATGCACATGCTGTTTCCATTTTTTTTTCTTGCAGATTTGAAACAGATTCAGTTTCTGCTTTTTTTGCAGCGTTTTCACCAATTAAAGTGAATAGGGAAAAAACACTTTAAAAAATGCATGCAAAAACACCCGTATTTTATGCATTTTTACCTGCCAAGAAACCTGTTTTTGGTGCAGACATGACTTCTGCAAATGTGTATAATGTGTGCACATACACCTATTAGGTTATGTTCACATGATGCATTTTTGATGCAAATGTATTTAAATTAAAATTGGCTTTTACAGTACCAGCAAAAGCTATGATATTTAAGAAATCATCTGTTTTTGCAAACTGCAGCATGTCACTTCTTTCAGCATTTTTTCAGCGCTTTTTCACCCATAGAAAGCAATGAGTAAGTGCAAAAACACAGTAAAAATGCAGGTATCATGTTTTGCTGCATTTTTAGTGAAAAAAAGCAGGTATAGTAGAATGTGAAACCCATATATTTTTGTGATATTACCAAGTTTAAACCACAATTTATGGGTAACTCCATCCCCGATCAAAGTGTGAAAGTAAACAGTGTCCTACAAACTCAATGCACTGCCATTGTCTTAGGTAAACTATTCCTGACTAATTCATCCCCCCCGCTGTTACATTTGCGATGTGTATTTTTTCATGAACATGTGTCTTGTGTTGGTGGTGTTCATGCTTCTGTGGCAGAAACAAAACTGAACTTTGGGATCCTGAAAAGCACAGCAGAAAATGCAGCAAAACATGCTTTTTGTAAGCAGCTTCATTACTGCCAAGAGAGCAGGATTTACCTACAGAAAAAATGCAGCAAAAATGCAACCTGTTAGTACAGGTGAGGGTGTGGCCTTTGTTTCTTTGAGCTGGACATTATATTTATATGGCTTCCTATTATTCACATTGACGTCACTATGACACATGGTAATGTTTTAATACTAGAAGTTAAGACCATCCCGGTTTG
The DNA here is from genome assembly GCF_046119375.1 of Phyllobates terribilis. NCBI lineage: Eukaryota > Metazoa > Chordata > Amphibia > Anura > Dendrobatidae > Phyllobates > Phyllobates terribilis. The sequence goes on along the minus strand of NW_027362768.1, from coordinate 84,041,690 downwards.
GGTGCACCTTGGCGCTGGTGGGATGGCTTTTTTTACAGTAGGGTATATGTTAGTTTTGTTTCTGTCTTATGTTTTGACAGCTGTACAGACATAGTACTTATTAGCGTGTATACCTCCATATATACAAAGTGACTTTTTTTATCCTATTTGTACTGAATCCAACCGTATAAAAGATAAGATGGTAGCTCTATGTGTTCCCTATTGCTGCACTATATAGAATAGGGCAGTAATATTGCCATGTGCATCAGTCATAAAGTGAACTTGACACCAGGCTTTTGCCACCTTATCTCAAAGCAGCACAGTATAGAGACAGAGAGAGACCCTGATTCCAGCGATGCATCACTTACTGGGCTACTTGCTGTAGTTTTCATAAAATCCCTATTTTATCAGCAAGACATTATCTCAAAGAGGACTAGTAAACCTGCTCCAATGTAGTCTCCATATTCATGAGCTCTGTATAACCCTGCCCCCACCACTAATTGGCAGCTTTCTGTCTATGCACAGTGTACACAGAAAGCAGCCAATCAGTGGTGTGGGTGGGGTTATACAGAGCTCAGCATTTAGAGAACTGGTAGATCTGCAGTAGATAAAACTGTGATTTTATTAAAACTGCAGCAAGCAGCCCATTAAGTAATTCATCTCTGGAATCAGCATCTCTGCCCCTACATCATGCTGCTCTTAGATGCGGTAGCAAAAACCTAGATAGATTTCCTTTAACTCTGGGTGTATGATTCCATAAATGATGGCTCACGGGTCTCACTGCTTATATGTTTGCTGGTGAATAGTACATAAACACGAATGCCCATATAGCCACAAAAAGTGCAAAAACTGAATAAAGATAATGGAGTACAGGATTATTTTTGTATATCTGATAGCACGAGTAGTGTCTAATACAAGTAATGTGAGATAGGGAGAAAAAGGAGATTGACGTTTCAGAGTAGACTGCGCTGCTGCAAGAAGGAAGCAGTGGAAAAGTAATTTCGCAGTTTTTATTTTTACGCGTTTCGTGCCCGCACCGAGCCCTTTTTAAAAAACAAACTACACAGCACCTTTCAATGTCGCCCTATGTGCGCTTATCTCCGCCGTTTTTTTCTAATGTGAGATAACACACCGCAGTTAACACTGAACATTAAACGTAGCAGCGCATGTCCTTGATTTTTAGATGTTCCTTACACATTAAAATGGCCCATACCACATACCGGCTAATTATGGATGATTAGTTATATTTAAAGGGGCTGTAAAGTTTCATATAAGCGGTGCTGATTTTAATATTCTTCATGTCGAAATGAATCCCCCAATGCTAATCAGGACGTCCGTGGCTGCAGTTTGGGGTTGAATTTGTTTACAGGCATAGATCCATAATATATGGAAATGGCTGCAACATAGAGGTCACTGTAGTTATCCGGTCCACATAGGCTGTTGTGCCGATGTGTATGAGAATACAAACACCCAAGTCTACAATTCCCGAACTTTGACATATGTTACAGCTTTAGTGTTCACCATGTAATCCATATAAAACTTTACAACCCTTTCAAGTGCTTGCGGGAGCTACGAACTCCTCGAGGTGTGAGCAGACCCTACTTGTGATGGATCTCCTTTGCACTTTTCACATCCAGCCAAGCTGACAGAACCGGCTGAAGTAATGCTGATTAACCGGGGAGGCGATTCTGCTGTGTCAGGTGCCCAAGGCATTCTGGGAATTATTCTGTCGTCGGCATATCTTCCTCGCATATTTCAAATGCATCACTAAACCTGACATAGATGCAGGCTCTGAGCTCCTGGAGTTCAATGCACGGATATCAAAATGTGTCTGGCCCCCAGGGTAACATGTGTAGACATACAGCACCCCACTTACACGCGTTAACAACATTTCATGTCATTATATTTAATTTATGGGCATTTGCATCTTTTTACATCTTTATCTTGGCTGACACTTATGTATAGACGAAAACTACGATCATTGAACTTGATTTTACTGTGTTCGAGATGAACCAAAGGAAAGCTAGCTATGGCATCTGGCAGAAATACCATAGATGCCCACTTGGAATGGAACTTGAGCGCAATTGAGCCAAAAAAATTATCTTACTTGCCTTGCATCACCTTGATTATTTTAGAAACTTTTTGTGGTTCTTTTGTCAATAGGACATGACTTAGTTTAAAACTGGGGTAGTTATATGGGAAATGCCATCGCATGGGAGTCTAATTGCTGCAGTCTTCAAGTATCCTAAAAATGTGATCAAATTTGAACGTTCTTGAAAGGTGGTCCAAGTACGGACCGGAATACATAGACTGTTCTGACGTGAACTAAGATACTCATACATGTCTATGATGCCATTGCTTTGGGTCAGGAGACTCTTGGTCTGTCTGGAAATTCAGACTCCTATATGTTCAGTGAAACATGGATTTGCAAATTCATCCTCAGGATGATGCAGCAAAATATAAGGTACATTCACACCGAACAAAAAAAATAAACCTGTAGCAGTCGGACTGATTTTGTTATGGATCTGCACAGGGTCGGACTGGGGTGCCTAGGGCCCACCAGGGGAACTGACTCTAGGGGCCCACACTACAGCCCACCATAAACGGTTTTATTACATGTTTTGCTTTTCTATAATGTACTATAATTACATGATTGGCCGCGCTGTGGAGCACTGAGCGGCAGGACTTTGTTCGAACAGTCATTCCGTACTGCCAGAGTCCCTTTAATGGTAACTTGTCACCTTGAAAAACGCTATTTATCTGCAGATATAGGGGTAATCTGCAGGTAAATAGGGTTTAAAGCCTGGTTAGACGGCTTAATGGAAAAGCGTTGGCTACACGGAGAAAATTACGTTTTATTCTCCCTGCCGCCACTCGCTTCCTATCATAGGATCGGTGCAAGGAGGGAGACATTACAGTCACCGCTAACTACAAAGTGAGGGTGCTGCAATAACGTCCGGCACCTGGATTGTGATACTTCCATGGAGCCCAACCCCAGGCTGAGCTTCATTGAACGACTAACATGGCAGCAGCACCTGGTAACTAGTGCTGAGCGAGAATGGTCAGATAAGGTGTGATCCCAGCATGCTCAGGTGTTATCCAGGTATCTTGTAGTGCTCTGCTAATATGCTCGAGTCCCCAGGGTAGCATGTTTTGCGGCGGTAGACAGACGCAACACATGCAGGAATTGCCTGTTTGTTAGGTAATCCCTGCATATGTTGCTTCTGTCTACCGCCGCAAAACATGTTACCGCAGGGACTCGAGCATATTAGCAGAGCACTACAAGATACCTGGATAACACCCGAGCATGCTGAGATAACACCTTGTCCGACCACGCTCACTCAGCACTACTGGCAACCCATCAGCAACCTGCAACTGCGTCACAGGGGGCAGAAGGGAGCAGGTGACTGCATGCACCGGTTAGCTAAATGCTGCTGTCAGTGATTGACAAGGGCACTTAAATACTCAAAACAGCAGCAATCAAGGCGAGCTCTGATCACTGCTGTTACAGGCAGACGCTGGCTATGTAACACAGCCGACATCTGCCCGGTATGGAGCAGGCTCAGCTCCTGAACCCGCTCCATACAAGTACAACCCTATGGTTATGACAAGGTTAGCAAATTTCACTTGTCTGTTCCTAAATGTGGAAAGACAAATGGAATTCCCTAACACATGTGAGTGAGTCCTAATAGATTTAGTAAAGGTGCCTCAAGCATATGAATGTTATTACACACCACAATGGACTCTTACATACACACATCTTACAAAATACATATTATTCCAGATACGTAGACGCGCACAAACACGCAGAAGCGCACACACACGCAGACGCGCACAAACACGCAGACGCGCACAAACTCATCAGTACATGAATACATCATCTGAACCACCATCAATTGTAATGTCAGGTCAGCCCCATATATCTTTGTATCACATAAACCTACAACTCCCAGTATGTAACTAACAATAGAGATACTGGGAGTTGTTATCAGTCATCATCAGACTGCGGACCATACAGGAACCACAGTACTGATGAGACACAGGCAGGATCACAAATGAACATTTACATCCAGGTATCTTACCTGAGACGTCTTCTCTGATTAGAGTCGTTCTCTCTCTTTTCGTCTCCCTCTTGTCCAGTCTCCATGATGACTTTTCTCATCCACAGCTCATCTCTGCAGACTTCCATCTTCTCCGGTCTTCTGCAGATCATCCCCACACGATGCCCTTAAAGATAGCAGTGTTATTATAATGCTCCTGAATAAAAATATCTACACTGAGCCCCTGAATAAACCTAACTCTTACAATGCTCCCTGCACAAAAAAATGACATACACTGTATCCCTCTTATGGTACCTGCTCTCCACACTGTCCTCTCCTTACCATACTGGGCCCCCTCTTCACACTGTCCTCTCACACTGTGCCCCCCCTATACTGCCCAGTCTCTATACTGTGCCCCTTCATCACACTCCCCCTCCTCAGCATACTGTTCCCTCCTTGCTGTGCCCTCACACTGTTCCCCCCATACTGCCGCATCTCTATACCTTCCCCCACACTACCTAGTCTCTGTGCTGTGTCACCTCACACTTTTCTCCCGCCATACTGTCTCCTCACACTATTCCCGTACTCTCCATACTGTTTCCTCATACATCCCCATTCTGTTCTCGCACCCATTCCCACCCCTCCCCTAGTTCACCATACTGTTTCTTCACACATCTCCCCATTCTGTCTCCTAAAATTTCTCTCCCATCTCTCTCCAAATATAATAAATCTTCGGAAGAGCACACAGACATGCAGAAGTGCTCTTACACACACAAAAGCGCACACAGACACATACTAAGGGCTCTTTCACACGTCAGTACATGCAGTGACCGTTTCCACACGTACCAGAGACACTGACACACGTAGACCCATTCACATGAATGCGTATGTGCACATGTCAGTGTGTTTCCACTTTCTACAGACCATGTGGTGTCCGTGGGCAAAACACGCTGGCATGTCTGTTTTTTACCTGCTGTCCAGACCGCAAAAAGTCCCGCACACTGATGACAGTTAGCACCCGGTGCTTGGGAAGAGCGCTGAGCGCTGCCCTCATCATAGATCCCTGCAGGCGCTGCGATCAGCACCACCATGGTCAATGATGAGAGTAATAGTCTATACAAGCTGTGTCCAACTGTAAAAAGAATAAAATAAAAAAAACCTTATACTAACCTCTACTAAGTGTCACCCACTGTAATCCGTGCGAGCTCTCACGCCGAGGAGAATGTCTCCTGCAGCGAGTGGGCTCCGGAGCTGCGCTCAACAAGTGGTGCCCTGTCATTCACTAAGCGCAGCTCTGGAGCAAGCTCGCTGCAGAAGTCATTCTCCTCGGCGTGAGCGCTCGCACGGATTACAGCAGGTGACACTTAGGAGAGGTGAGTATAAGGATTTTTTTATTTTATTCTTATTTTTACAGTTGAACACGGACACGGTGGGAGTAGACTACTACTCTCATCATTGACCCCGCTGCTGCTGATCACATCGCCTGCAGGGATCTATGATGAGGGCAGCGCTCAGCACCCGGCTCTTGGGAACAGCGCTAACTGTATACTGATTCCCAAGCGCCAGTATGTGTCACTTGGATGACACACAGGTGGACACGGATATTTCCAGTCCCGTAAATATCAGGACATGTGAAAGAGCCCTAATATACACACGCAGATACACATACTCACAGAAATGGGGACACGTACACATACAGGCAAGCACACACAGAAATGCACAGACACACTCAGACAATCACACACAAAAATGCAGACACGCAGGGAAGCACACACACACACGTATGTGTGAAGACACAAACACACAGGCATACACAATGGACACACACAGGCATATACACACACACCGGCATATACACACACAGGCATATACACACACACATACAGGCATATATACACACACACACACAGGCATATACACACACAGGCATATAAACACACAGGCATATAAACACACACACACACAGGAATATAAACACACACACAGGAATATAAACACACACACAGGCATATAAACACACACACTGTACACACACACAGGTATATACACACACACACACAGAGACATACACACACAGGCATATACACACACTGTACACACACAGGCATATACACACTGTACACACACAGGCATATACACACACTGTACACACAGGCATATACACACACTGTACACACACAGGCATATACACACACTGTACACACAGGCATATACACACACTGTACACACACAGGCATATACACACACTGTACACACACAGGCATATACACACTGTACACACAGGCATATACACACACTGTACACACACACACATACACACTGTACACACACACAGGCATATACACACACTGTACACACACAGGTATATACACACTGTACACACACACAGGCATATACACACACACAGGCATATACACACACACAGGCATATACACACACTGTACACACAGGCATATACACACTGTACACACACAGGCATATACACACACTGTACACACAGGCATATACACACACTGTACACACAGGCATATACACACACACACACACTGAAGTTGACGCGCCCCTGGGCCTGTGTCGCACTGCGTTGCGCACGCGGGAGCTTACCCGGAGCCGGATCTCTTGAGGGTTGTAGTCTCGTGGCGGTGACTCGGTCCGTGCCCAGGGAGTCAAACTGAGCGGCGATGTAACAGCGGTAGATGCAGGACGACTACGCCGCCCGTTGAATGCAGCTATGGAGCTGCCGCTGCAGGACAGTCCGCTGAGGCCGGTGGATGGATGGTGCAGCGTAGATGGTATAACCCCCAACGGGAGGGGTATGGCCTCAGGGCAGCAGATGTGGATGATGGGGGTAGCAGGAACCACTCAGAGACGGTGCGGTGTAATTCAGGGTCTTTACTGGTAACAACGATAGACCCTCCCGGAGTACTTGCTAGTGAACGGGGCCTGGTCAGTCCTTGAGCAGATGGGATCTCCCCTGGCCAGGCGGAGTTGTAGGCCTCCCAAACTGACTGTACACTTCTGGCTACCTTGCTAGAAGCGGATATAAGTAGCCCACGTCCCTGAGTGTACCGTGTGGTGCTCACCCGTATGGCCGGTGACTCGGAGCCTTCTAATGGCTTCCGCTCCACGATGGCGGTGCTGGTCCCACGCGTGTGACCGTGCCTTCGGGTTTCTGGGCCTGAGGACCTGAAATCCCCTGCCGGTCGGCTTCTGCTGCTGGGTAAGAGTTAGTCCCCACAGCCTCGGACGCCGGGTCCGGTAAGAAAGCTTCTCAGTCAGGGCGAGCTCTGCAGCTGCCAGCCCCTGACTCGTAGTAGTATTGCTTCTGCTGTTTCTTGTCTCTACTCTCCTTGACTGCTCACCCTGCTTCAGCCCCGGGTTTATATAGGGGAAGTTCTTCCCCTCCCAAGACTGGGCAGGAGGTGTGGCATGCACAGGATCCCTGACCAAAGGACCTCCCACCTGCTCTCAGACGTAATATCTCTATCACTGTGGCAACCAGACCCCTGGGGTGTCACATTCCCCCCTAGTGAAATTTAGTACTCCGGGACTAAACATATTTTTTTTTTTTGGAAAAACATAACAAGGTATAACAATAACAATACAACAAGAAAACACATAAAGATGGTTACGGCGTGTCCGCAACCGGGTGCAGTTTTTGAAGAAAGCAAGGTGTCCATTTCACCAAAACAGGGAGACGTAACCAAGTAGGGGTCTGTCCTACCCCGAGTCCTTAACAGTCTCTAGTCCATCCTGGGTTACGCTCCAACTAATTGTACAAGGATTCCCGGTAGATCCACCAAGGATTCCTAAAAATAACTGGAAACACAAAATTATACACAAGCAACAATACACAGATAAACATAAATAAAACAATTTATACACTTCAAATCCTCCAGCGTGCGGGTAACTGGCCTCTAGTGGCCCTAGTGGACCTACGGAGCTGACTGTCTGGCCCTGAACTACAGGGTGTAGGAGCTGTCAAGGGTAAACTGGGCAGCTGTCTACCGGCTTTTTGTCTCACTAGGGGTACGGCAGGCTCACTATAAGCAGAGGGTTGATCCTCCTGTTCTGCTTGTGTGGAGTCTTCTGCCTCCTGGACCGGCTGTTCTTCCAGCTCTACCTGTTGCTCCGTAGGTGCTTGGGATGCTGGTTGGAGGAAGGTGAGTACGGGTACCACAACTGCACCATTGACTTGAGTCCAAGACCGAGGGAAGTCCCCGAGCACAGTACTAACCATATCTTCCCTTTCCTCTACGGGTCGATGGTCTTCTTGTTCCTCTTCAGGGTTCCTCAGTTGTTCGGGACACTTCTTCAGGTGGTCCCGGGATACAATGGCTGTGGTTTCCCCTCCGTCTTTACTGATGGTACAAACCTTCGGGTTCTCGTGGCTTGAGGGCAGTACGGTGTACGGGTCCTTCTCCCACTGGTCGTCCAACTTGTGGAGCCGTCTCTTCCTCTTCAAGACCTGCTCTCCGGGTACCAGGGGAACAGCGGGAGCATACTGGTTGTAAATTTTCTCTTGTCTTTCCCTAGCCTGACAGAGACTTCGCTCCACGCTCTCCTGTACTCTCCGGTACTGCTGCTGCCTCTCTGTGTCCCAGTCTGTTTCTGGTGAAGTGTCCTCGGGTGTCAGGACTCCCATTTCCAGGTCAACAGGTAACTTACCAGGTCTTGCCCTCATTAGGTAAGCCGGGGTACAGTTGGTGGAACCTACCGGGATGTGGTTGTATAGGTCCACCAGATCGGGCAACTTCTCAGGCCACAGACTGCGTTCTTCCAGGGGCAACGTTTTTAGAAGATCCATTACCACCTGGTTCATTTTCTCACAAAGTCCATTAGTTTGCGGATGGTAGGGTGTCGTCCTTATCTTCCGGCAGCCATACAGATTGCAGAATTCCTGGAAGACCTCCGCTTCAAAGGCAGGTCCCTGGTCCGTCAGCACTTGGTCCGGGTACCCGTGTGGACGGCAAAAGTGCTGCTGGAAGGCTCTAGCTGCTGTTTGAGCCGTTAAGTCCTTGACGGGGACGACAACCAGAAACCGGGAGTAATGATCCACGATGGTTAACGCGTAGACGTAGCCACTTCTGCTTGGGGTCAGTTTTACATGATCCAAGGCTACCAGTTCCAACGGTTGCCGGGTGACGATGGACTGCAGGGGAGTCTTCTGGCTGGCACGGTCCTTCCTTCTCAGGTTGCACGGGCCACAGTCTCTGCACCACTTCTCGATGGTTCCCCTCATGCCTACCCAGTGGAACCGCTCGCGCAGCAGGAACTCCAGCTTCTTCCACCCGAAGTGTCCAGCTCCGTCGTGGTATGCCTCCATCACCATGGCTGCGTCTCTTCGTGGCACCACTACTTGCCAGAGTAATTCATGCGTCCGGGAGTTAACCATTCTGCGGCACAACTTCCCTTTGTAAAGGAACAGTCGACTCTTCTCTGCCCATAGTTGTTTGGCTTCCTCCGGAGCGTCTGGTTCAAGGCGAGCCTCCGGCCGAGTCAGCATCTCCTTCACCAGTCGGACGGCAGGGTCGCTGTCTTGCGTTTCCGCCCAGTTGTAGTGGGGTAAGGGGTTCAACGTAGCAGCCTGCTTACTCCTTACCTGGTGGGAATACTGGATAGTCCCATGACGGTGGAACGCAGGGAGTTCAACTTCTTCCAGTCCCTCCGGATCTTCTCCTCCGTCCGGCAGGTTGGGCATCCTGGACAGGGCGTCCGCGTTGGTATTGGAGCGTCCTGCCCGGTATTTGATTGTGAACTCGTAGTTGGACAGACGGGCCATCCACCTCTGCTCCAGGGCACCGAGTCTTGCCGTGTCCAGGTGTGTCAACGGGTTGTTATCCGTGTACACGGTGAACCGGGAAGAAGCGAGGTAATGCTTAAAGCGCTCGGTGACTGCCCATACTACGGCCAGGAACTCTAGCTTAAATGAGCTGTAATTCTCGGGGTTCCTTTCGGTGGGTCGCAGTTTTCGGCTGGCGTAGGCGATTACTCGTTCCTTCCCCTGCTGGATCTGGGACAGTACGGCTCCTAGCCCGATGTTACTGGCGTCGGTGTAGAGGATAAAGGGCTGGCTATAATCCGGGTACGCCAGGATTTCGTCCCCCGTGAGGGCCATCTTCAGCTGGCGGAAGGACTCTTCTTCCAGCTCCTCCCATTTGAAGGGCGGCTTCTGGTTCTTGGCCTTCCGGGACTGGCCTATCAGGAGGTCCTGCATAGGTGCTGCCTTTTTGGTGAAACCGGGAATAAACCTTCGGTAGTAGCCTACCAACCGGAGGAACTGCCGCACTTCTTTTACGCTGGAGGGGCTTGGCCATTCCTTAATTGCGGTGATCTTATCAGGGTCGGGAGCCACTCCGTCAGCGCTCACCACATGTCCCAGGTACTGCACCTTTGGTTTCAGGAGGTGACACTTGGAGGGTTTCACCTTTAGGCCGTAACTTGCCAGAGCTTCGAACACTTCCGCCAGGTGTTTCAGGTGGTCCTCATACGTCTTGGAATATACGATGACATCGTCCAGGTACAACAGGACCGTCTCGAAGTTTCTGTGGCCCAGACAACACTCCATTAGTCGTTGGAAGGTTCCCGGTGCGTTGCAGAGTCCGAACGGCATGCAGGTGAACTCGCTAAGTCCCATCGGGGTGGTGAATGCGGTCTTCTCCCGGTCCGCCTCTGCTACAGGAACCTGCCAGTACCCGCTAGTGAGATCCAAGGTAGAGAAGAAGTTAGCAGATCTTAAAGCAGCCAATGACTCCTCTATCCTTGGTAAGGGGTACGCATCCTTGTGTGTGATACGATTGATTTTCCGGTAATCTACACACATCCTCATGGTGTTGTCTTTCTTTCGGACTAAGACTAGTGGAGCTGCCCAGGGGCTACAGCTATCCCTGATCACCCCAGCCTCCTTCATGTCTCTAAGCATCCCCTTGGCGTGTTGGTAGTGGGCAGGGGGTACGGGTCGATACCTCTCTTTTATAGGAGGATGGTCTCCCGTGGGGATGTGGTGTTCTACCCCCTTGACTCGCCCGAAGTCTAACGGGTGTTTACTGAACACTCTCTCGTACTCCTGAACCACCCGATAGACTCCTTGTTTCTGGTGTGCGGGAGTGGAGTCAGTACCCAGATGTAGTTGCTGACACCAGTCCTCCATGTTTTTCTTAGAGCCGTTCCACAGATTGTATAGAATTTTGGTTAATGGTATATAATTTGGCTAGCGTGGCATACCGGGGCAGGTACACTTCCCTCTCCCCGATATTTATTATGCGAACGGGCACCCTCCCATGGCGTACATCAACCACCCCCCGTGCTGTCAAAATGGTGGGCCTACTGTCCGAGTAAACTGGTTCTACCATTGCCTGGTAATCCCTACCTCTCAGACCAATAGCTGCCCGGCACCAAATCATCATTTCACTTTTTGGGGGCATGGCAATAGGAAAAGGGTCACACATTCTTACGCTACCAATCTCACCGCCGGAGAGTTCCACCTGTTGCCGTCGCATCAGTGCCCAGATCTCTTTCTGGAGCACCCGCTGCTCGCCGGAGCTGGCGTTCTTGGCAACCTGCTGTAAAAGGAAAATCACCTCTGCAAGACAATTTTCAATTACATTAGTTCCTAGAGTTATTTTTGGGTGACTCTCATGTTTGTCAATATCTACAATGATCAGTCCCTGTGCTGCCAGTTCGACTCTACCGATTTTGATGGTCACCTCTTTAAATCCGATCTGTGGCACGGGCTGGCCATTGCTGGCGATGATACTCAAGTCGTCGTCAGGGTAGCGGGTAATATCCGAGTCATTCCAGTACTGCTTAAAGAGCACGTACGGGATGGTGGTGACCTGTGACCCGGTGTCCAGTAGGGCACTCATGGGAATGCCATCCAGTACCACAGGCAAGACTGGACGTCCTCCCACATATCTGTCGCGCCAGTTCGATGGGCCTGGTGATCTTTTTCCTGGGGGTTGGCCCTCTACCCCAGGTTGTGCCCGTTTAAAGAACAGTACCTTGCCATATGTCCAGGTTGATTGCAGCGGCGGCAGATGGGTCGTCCGTCCTCGCTGTATCGGTCACTGGGTCTTCCTCTGGCCGGTGGGGTCCTCCTTGGTCGACGCCACGGGATGTCCTCCGGTCCGGATGCCAGCTGGATCTTCCCTGGGGTGGAAGCCTGTAAAGACTGCACAGTTCGGGTTAGCGCAGCAACGCTCTTAGCTAGCTCTTGGACCTGATGGTGTAGGTCTGGAGCCGGGTCATTGTTCAAAGCCTGCGCATCAGCTCCCACAGGCCCTGCCGACAAGGGCGCCGCCTCCTGGTGGTAAGTGACAGCAGGGCGCTTGTGGGTCACAACGCCACCCGGTGCCGGTTCTCGGAGCACCCAGATGGCTCTGTCCTTGAACTGTGCAAAGCCCAGATGGGGATCCTGTAAGGCCATTGCCCGCAACTGGGTTCGGTGGGTATTACAATACAGTCCCTCTATAAACTTTTCGGTCAACAGCCTGTCCTCGTTTCCCACTCCATCAGGGTCGGTCTGCTTAATGGCCCTCAGGGCCTCTTGTAGGTTTAGTGCATAGTCCCTTATACTCTCATGCGCTCGCTGCTTGCACCCGTAGAATCTAAGCTTAATCTCGGCTGAGGTGCGGGTATCAAAGGTGTCCTTCAGCCGGGTTAGTATCCCTGCGACAGTCTTCCTCCCAGGTGGCCAGGATTTTACTTCCCTTTTGGCTGCCCCGGTTAGTTGGGCCACCAGGATGCTCACTTTTTGCTCTTCTGTGAGGGGGTACACCTGGAAGAGGCTATCCAGCTTTTCTCTAAAGTCATGCAGGGTATGTGACTCCCCTGAGTACTGGGGTAGCCAAGCTGCTCCCGGGATATAGGGCATGGTGAAGGGCATAACTGCAGCAGCGGTAGCGCTGGCGGGGGTTGAGGCAGTGAAGCTCTCCTCCGTATCCGACATCTTCCTCCCCCCTAGTGGACCGTGGCCTACCTTGCGATGATCCTCTTCCGTAGGCCGCGGCTCCGCAGTGGATCGTCAGGGTTGAGGACCTTCCGTCGCGCTCCTGTGACGTCGGCGTCTGCTGGGCTCCTTCCAGGACCTTACGCAACGTCCGGACGTGAGGCGGGGCTTCAGTTCTCGCGCGCTTTCGGAGTCCACGCCCCTCTTCTTCCCGCGCGGCGTCCTCAAGATGGCGTCCAATGGCGGGAAAACTCCACGGATGGCGGGAAGAAGGCAGAAGATGGCGCCGGATGGCGGGAAACTTCACCGATGGCGGGAAGAAGGCTGAAGATGGCGCCGGATGGCGGGAATCTTCACCACAGGTAAGTTTGAAAAGTCTCTTTTTCAGGCACGCAGTACCCGGTGGTTGCGGGCACAAAATCCTGCCGACTACGCCAAAGTTGACGCGCCCCTGGGCCTGTGTCGCACTGCGTTGCGCACGCGGGAGCTTACCCGGAGCCGGATCTCTTGAGGGTTGTAGTCTCGTGGCGGTGACCCGGTCCGTGCCCAGGGAGTCAAACTGAGCGGCGATGTAACAGCGGTAGATGCAGGACGACTACGCCGCCCGTTGAATGCAGCTATGGAGCTGCCGCTGCAGGACAGTCCGCTGAGGCCGGTGGATGGATGGTGCAGCGTAGATGGTATAACCCCCAACGGGAGGGGTATGGCCTCAGGGCAGCAGATGTGGATGATGGGGGTAGCAGGAACCACTCAGAGACGGTGCGGTGTAATTCAGGGTCTTTACTGGTAACAACGATAGACCCTCCCGGAGTACTTGCTAGTGAACGGGGCCTGGTCAGTCCTTGAGCAGATGGGATCTCCCCTGGCCAGGCGGAGTTGTAGGCCTCCCAAACTGACTGTACTCTTCTGGCTACCTTGCTAGAAGCGGATATAAGTAGCCCACGTCCCTGAGTGTACCGTGTGGTGCTCACCCGTATGGCCGGTGACTCGGGGCCTTCTAATGGCTTCCGCTCCACGATGGCGGTGCTGGTCCCACGCGTGTGACCGTGCCTTCGGGTTTCTGGGCCTGAGGACCTGAAATCCCCTGCCGGTCGGCTTCTGCTGCTGGGTAAGAGTTAGTCCCCACAGCCTCGGACGCCGGGTCCGGTAAGAAAGCTTCTCAGTCAGGGCGAGCTCTGCAGCTGCCAGCCCCTGACTCGTAGTAGTATTGCTTCTGCTGTTTCTTGTCTCTACTCTCCTTGACTGCTCACCCTGCTTCAGCCCCGGGTTTATATAGGGGAAGTTCTTCCCCTCCCAAGACTGGGCAGGAGGTGTGGCATGCACAGGATCCCTGACCAAAGGACCTCCCACCTGCTCTCAGACGTAATATCTCTATCACTGTGGCAACCAGACCCCTGGGGTGTCACATACACACACACACTGTACACACACACACAGGTATATACACACTGTACACACACACACAGGCATATACACACACAGGCATATACACACACTGTACACACACAGGCATATACACACACACTGTACACACACACAGGCATATACACACACTGTACACACACACACAGGCATATACACACACAGGCATATACACACACACTGTACACACACACACACAGGCATATACACACACACTGTACACACACACACACAGGCATATACACACACACTGTACACACACAGGCATATACACACACTGTACACACACACGCATATACACACACACTGTACATACACACACAGGCATATACACACACACTGTACACACACACACACAGGCATATACACACACACTGTACACACACAGGCATATACACACACACTGTACACACACAGGCATATACACACACACTGTACACACACACGCATATACACACACACTGTACATACACACACAGGCATATATACACACACTGTACACACACACATGCAGGCAGCATATACATAAAAATCCATACAAACACACAAATATTACAGTACCTTGGCTTGTCTCCAGCCCACAGACACGCTCCTAATGTGGGAGACTGCAGTTCAGGGCGCGCTGTGACGTCACTTTTAGCAGACGTGCTTCCCTGTCTGCTGAGTGTGACGCTGCAGTGCAGCCCCTGCTCTCCTGCTCCCAGGCCCCTCCCGCTACTCTCCTGGGCATCGCGTCGGTGAAAGTGCGTGCGCGCGCCCTTAAAGGGCCCACGACCACTTTTTTTTTTTTAAATTCTTCAGTTCCCTCTGCATGGGGCCCGGGACCCACCGGGAAATTTCCCGGCGCCCCGCCAGGCCAGACCGAGCCTGGATCTGCAATAATTCTACATCTACTTTGTTGTCATTTCAAAGAGTAAAGTCTGCAATGAAATAAACACAGAACAAATTGACATTTGAGAATCCTCAGCTCAGGTCAATTTCCACTTGGAGATTTCTGAAATCTTATTCACTTTGCTGCCAATTTGGACAGAAAATATGCAGCAATTCTGCGATATGTAAACAAGCCCTAAAGAAATGGTTGTACAGGGAACGAGGACAATACAATTCGACTCTTGGATGATGTTGCAGGTCTGTGCACATTGGGTGGCTGGGAACGTCGTTGTACAGGTAATAAGATCAGAGAAAGAAAAAAACAATACAGAAAAAGTAGCACACCCAGAGGTAGAACACAATACAGCTTATTAAACACCATAACAATCAGAGATATAGAACATATATTGTAAGAGTCCTCTAAGGTGAAATATATGAAAGACGGATCCTCAGAGGGATCTTACAATATATGTTGCATATCTATTATTGTTGCATTTCATTGTTGTACAGTGATTTATACATATCTATGGGGTTGTCATGGTTTTAATGATGGAGTTATATGGCGTTTAATAAAATGTATTGTCCTGTACCTCTGGGTTTGCACCTTTTTCTGTATTGCTTTTTTCTTTCTCTGATCATTAATGGTTCTTTGCAGTGGTAGCACCCTAATTGTTGTTACATTTGGCAGTGCATCTATATATTTTTTATCGCTTGCTTGTACAGGTAATATATGAAAAGAACCTTTATTCTTTCTGTCTCGTGAGGTTTTTGGAATACCAGAGGTCAAACCACTGATATGCTATTACATTAGTGGTTGGTATTATGTAGTTAAAGTGAGTCTGCCAGCACAGCATGTTCAAACCAAGCACAGGCGCTCGGTGCATCATGGCGGGGCCAAACAATACAGTGCACCTTCCCACCTGCTTGTTTTCCATCTATCTTCACCCTCCTCTCCTATGATTGACAGCTCTGGCATTATTGAGAAGGGTAGAGAGAGAGATGGAAAACAAGGAAGTGGGAAGGTGCACTGGATTGTTTGGCCATGTCAAGGGTGCAAATGTATGGCGGTGTGCAGGCAGTCACCTCCCACGGCGCTGTACATGTACAGTGGATGTTGGGAAGATGCTAAAAAACCCTCATCTTCATTTTCACTTGAAAACCAGCAGTCCAGCTGCGTGGCAAATACAGACCTCTGCTTTAACACACTGCACACTGGTGTAAGGTCATTAAGGAGCTCTGGCACGCTCCTCCTTTGGCCTGTTCTCTGCTGTCCTGAGGATGTCTCTGGAGCTCTGATGCCCCACAGATGACTGCCTCTGGGGCTGCATGCGGTCCGCAGGTTGCGTGCTTGAGACCCCTGGTCTAGATTGAGCGATCAGTGTATTTAGATTGACAAGTCACATTCCCAAGAAACATATCCTCTTTTATATCAGTTTAAGGAGCTCATCCACTATTTTAGCATTGATGACCTATCCTTAGGATAGGTCATCAATGTCTGATCGGCCAGGGTCCGACACACGACACCCCCGCCAATCAGCTGTCATCGGTGGCGGTGGCAGCGGCCATATTAATTTGAATAGGAGGCAGATGTGCAGTACCAAGCCCCGGCCACTACAAGTAGACAGCCAGCTCCACAAGTAAGTACTTCCAGCCAGTGGCCGCCACCACCGATAACAGCTGAAGGACAGCTACAGATAGGTCATCAATGAAAAAGTAGTGGACAACTTCTTTAAACATTCCTATCTTGCTGACAATACTGGAGGCATAGCTGAGAAAATAAACTTTATTCCGTCAAATGCTGTATAATAATCAAATGCCAAGTATCCCTGGTAGCATAATGGTGTTACATGACTTTTAGGATTGCTACCTCGAAATATAACAAAAACTCAAGATACCTGAACACACGCCTGGCATCTGATAAGGGTCTATGAAGCATTAAGTAAATATAATAAAGAATTTCTAAGTAAATAATACTTTGATATTTAAGTTCAAAATTAACCTTTTAGTCAAATGTGTCACGGTTGTATTATTATTGTGTTTTTATTGTAGTAGTATGTCTTTATTGATGGCGCTTTCTGCTGATTTTATTCTTCACTTGTACTGTTCTATCTCTATAAGAAAATATAACCACTATCACAGGTACAGATCAATAGCCAAAAATGCCCCCAGTGGAGCTTGCAAAAGTTGTGCGCAATAAAATTCAGTTTTTATAGAGCAATTTAGTTGGGTAGAAGCCATTGACCCTGTTAAGAATAAGTATCCTGTGGGGAGAGGGGAAAAAAGCCCTATTGCTTAAGGTAAAAATAAACACAATGCAGGATTTATATTTCAGGGTCACAGGGCAAATCCTGAGGGCTTCTGGGAACTGACACGCAGGATGCGTAGAGAGGAAACAAGCTAAGAGAATTATGGTGCCAGTGCTTGAGCCAGGAGTACAGGGCCTGTCTGCGAATTGCATGGTTTATGTATCAAGTCACAGAGCAATTTGCCCTGACACAGCACAGGATAAGCGTTGGAATCTGCCAATTGCAAGAACTGAGCTGGGAGAAATATCCATATTACCAATACATAACCTTCTGTGTTCTAAAATGATGCAAATTAAAGGTCTACTTATAAAAAGTAACACGATTCCTTGTACAAGATACCTAAAATATTTTTTTTTGCATAGTGATGTCATCAGATCCAAATATAGTGATGTCATAAGATCCAAGTATAATGATGTTTACGGACCAAAATATGCACTCCCTTTATCTGATACAAACGTAGATGAAAAAAAATCTTTCAAACAATTCCGCATTATTGTCAATGAGAAACAGATATAAAACAAATCTACAAAAAGTATATATTACAGGAAGAGGGCAAGAAGTAGGCAGAGAAGATAATGATGCCAGTAACTGTGGCACATGATTGCTGTAACCAATGATGAGCTAAAGTGGTCACAGGCCTGTATGGCACATCATTTCTGCAAGGGAGCATCTGCTCTTGGGGAAGGGGAATTTCGTTTTTTTAGTTATTTTATACATTTTTTTAAAGCCATTTGTTTGTAACATCCCTTAAATTCATTTATTATCATGGCAGATACTTGTAAAGGGGTGATTTAAGCAAACACAAAAAAAGAGTAAATGATCTGGTTGTCACTGTAATGAGTTCCCAAACCCCCATGCTACCTTTATTTCCCTTGTTTTAGCACCCTTTCAGCCACTTACATCCTTGTGGTCTGTTATTTTTTACATTCTGAATTTTCGGCCAGTCCTTCTTCTGTGTTTCAAAACTATATTTACCAGAGGGCAGTGCACTCTGCATTCTCTGCCAGAGCTGTATCTGTCCTACAGTTCACATACTCAAACCCTCAGTATCCACAGTATCCACTACACCTGCAAAGCACCTCCTGAGACTCCTATACAGTCTCAAGATGGTCAAATTGCAATATTTCTACTTTCTAATAGCATACATTGTCTTGATAATCTCCTGTAGTCAGTAATGTTCTTGGTGCTGACACTGGCACCATACAGGCTAAATGTACTGCAGGGGAGAAATTACTCATATAATGCATTAATTTATTCTAACGTAATCTAGAGCTTTGGATGGTCCAGCATCAGCCCTCCTGGACAGTCACAATTTAATAATATTAATATTCTTCTCTGTTGTAACCGCTGTGCTTCTGTGTCTTCTTCTTTCCATTTATTCCACTGTAACACTTGCCAAGGAGCATAGGCCTTGTCCCCCATGACATCACTATTCATAGCACTTGCCAAGGATCACATGCCTTGTCCCCTATGACATCACTATTCACAGCACAGTGCTCAGAGAGCTGCTGGCAGAGTCTTGCCTCCTGCATGCAGGACTGTGATTAACTGAGAAACTACCTTCTGTTCAAAGCACAGACAGGAAATCTCTGTGATCTGTGCTTTGAACAGACTTTAGCTGGAAGTATGGAGCTGGAGGACACATGAGTTGACCACATTTGACAGCTCAGGAACAGAGCAGAATTTTAACTACAAGTAAATCATGAAGTTTTGTTATTTCCCACAGACTTGACGATAATTTTATAATCACTTAGCTTGAAAAAACCCTTTAACTTAATGAAAGTCACAAATGCTCTAGTAACAGTAGCCTGCCTAAACTCACAATTGGAGATATACATGGACTATTCACAATCTACACACTGTAATACATCTTTATTATAGAGGATTTGGGGAAGTAAGTCAGGAGATACACAGGTGAAGATATAAGGGGTGCACAAATAATGGTTGCACCTGGGCCCTGGCTGTTAAGGGGATTAAATTTTCTTACGACATATATAATTATAAATGGTACATGGTAGAAGGAGGGCCTTTTTATGCATTGGAGATTAGAGGCTTCAAGTTACTTCCCCAAGAAGAATCATCTTAGCCAGTCAAAGAGAAGGATAAAGTGAAGGAAATAATTATTTGATCCCTTGTTGTTTTTGTAAGTTTGCCCACTGACATGAACAGTCTATAATGTTAAGGGTAGGTTAATTTTAACATTGAGAGATAGAATATCCCCCAAAAAATCAAGATAATCACATTGTATAAATTTGCATTTTGCAGTGAGAAATAAGTATTTGATCCCTCTGGCAAACAACACTTAATACTTGGTGGCAAAACCCTTGCTGACAAGCACAGCAGCCAGACGTTTTTTGTAGTTGATGATGAGGTTTGCGCACATGTCAGGGGGAATTTTGGTCCACTCCTCTTTGCAGATCATCTCTAAATCATTAAGATTTTGAGGCTGTCACTTGGCACCTCGGAGCTTCAACTCCCTCCATAACTTTTCTATGGAATTAAGGTCTGGAGACTGGCTAGGCCACTCCATGACCTTACTGTGCTTCTCTTTGAGCCACTCCTTTGTTGCCTTGGCTGTATGTTTTGGGTCATTGTCTTGATGGAAAACCCAGCCATCACCCATTTTTAAGGTCCTGGCGGAGGGAAGGAGGTTGTCACTCAGAATTTTATGGTACATGGCTCCATCCATTCTCTCATTGAAGCGGTGAAGTAGTCATGTGCCCTTAGCAGAGAAACACCCCCAAAACATAATGTTTCCACCTCTATGCTTGATAATGGGGACAGTGTTCTTTGGGTCATAGGCAGCATTTCTCTTCCTCCAAACACGGCGAGTTGAGTTAATGTCAAAGAGCTCAATTTTTGTCTCATCTGACCACAGCACCTTCTCCCAATAACTCAGAATCATCCAGGTGTTCATTGGCAAACTTCAGACGGGCCTGCACATGTGCCTTCTTGAGCAGGGGGACCTTGCGGGCACTGCAGGATTTTAAACCTTTAAGGCGTAATGTGTTACTAATGGTTTTCTTGGTGACTTGTGGTCCCACCTGCCTTGAGATCATTAACAAGTTCCCCCCGTGTAGTTTTAGGCTGATCTCTCACCTTCCTCATGATCAAGGATACCCCACGAGGTGAGATTTTGCATGGTGCCCCAGATCGATGTCAATTAACAGTCATTTTGTATTTCTTCTATTTTCTTACTATTGCACCAACAGTTGTCTCCTTCTCACCCAGCGTCTTACTTATGGTTTTGTAGCCCATTCCAGCTTTGTGCAGGTCTACGATCTTGTCCCTGACATCCGTAGAAAGGTCTTGGTCTTGCCCATGTTGTAGAGGTTAGAGTCTGACTGATTAGAGTCTGTGGACAGGAGTCTTTTATACAGGTAACTATGTAAGACAGCTGTCTTTAATGCAGGTAACTAGTTGATTAGGAGCGTCTAACTGGTCTGTAGGAGCCAGAACACATAATGGTTTGTAGGAGGATCAAATACTTATTTCTCACTGCAAAATGCAAATAAATGTATCTAATTTATACAATGTGATTTTCTTGATTTTTTGGGGGGATATTCTGTCAATGTTAAAATTAACCTACCCTTAAAATTATAGACTGTTCATGTCTTTGTCAGTGGGCAAACTTACAAAAACAGCAAGGAATCAAATACCGTAATTATTTCCTTCACTGTAACAGTTGACCGATCCCAGTGTTTATAATCAATTGAACAAGTGTGGTTCCATTTACAAAACCAGACTACACAGAGTTTGTAGTCTCTTACCATGGAAACACATAAATCTGTATAATAGCTGTAGACACAAAATAATATGTGGATTATTGATATTATTGATACCTATTAGTGATGAGTGAGCATGCTTGTTACTCGAGATTTACGAGCATGCTCGGGTGTTTTCCGAGTATCTTCGACATGCTTGAATGTTATGTTTGAGTCACTCCGTGTGCATGATTTGCGACTGTTTGACTACTTTAATACATGTGAGGAATGCTTGTTTGTTAGACATTCCTCACATGTATTAAAGCTGTCAAACAGTCGCAAATCATGCACACAGAGTGACTCAAACATAACATTCAAGCACGCTACAAATACTCGGAGAGCCACCCGAGCTTGCTCGCTGAAAGAGTTAACAGAACACGCTCGCTCATCACTAATACCTATTAGTAATGAGCGAGCATGCTCGTTTAACCCTTTCACTGAGCATGCTCGGGTGCTTACCAAGTATCTTCGGCGTGATCATATATTATATTCGAGTCCCTGCATCTGCATGATTTACGGCTGTAAGACAGCCTCAACACATGCAGGGATTGCCTGTTTGTTAGGGAATCCTCACATGTGTTGAGGCTGTCTTGCAGCTGTAAATCATGCAGAAGCCGGGACTCGAACATAATATACGAGCACGCTGAAGTTACTCTGTAAGGACCCGAGCACGCTCACTCATCACTAATACCTATAAATAAATCTATTTGCAATTTTTATTTTTACATTTTTGATGTACTGTGCAAAAAATTATAGTAAGTTATAGTGATAGACATACAGTTATCTACTTTACCATCATAACTTAAGCTATTAAGTTGAATATGAAAATGTTCTATATGATTTTGTGCAAGAATGTTAAAATGTGCAGAATATGGTCAAACAGAGAAAAATAAGCCAGAAAGTGTACACAAAAGACAAAAAAATTAGAACAAGTGATAATAGAGGATTTTATTACTATAAATTTATCTATGGTTTATGATATTTAAATGATATTTAGCCACTCATTTTGGGCAATTAGATCTGACACATACCGGTAATTGGAAACATCTTTTTCTATACCTTATGCTCCCACAATAATTCCAAGACAGAATGAAATTCATGGATTCATTAGATAAATTCAAAATCATATTTTACAATTGGCCATAGAGTTTTCAGGAATTATTAAAATGTCTTTGCTCTGTGATTATCACCTCTTATATAGTTCACAGGAAAGGCTACGGATGAGACAGATAGACACGCCACAACTAAATAAGAAAATGCAATCGCTTCTGGAAATGGCGAACATGATCTATTGTCGACTGTATTACCACGGCTGAATCAGAATATGTAAATTGATGATGGCAGATCCACTTTAAAGTTTAAATGAATATAGAAATGAGAAGACTGCACTAGATGACCTAGTTGGCCTATCTTGCTGCAAATTAAGCATCTGCCAAATTTCCCATTGTTGAAAAAATCTACTACCGCACATGGATGTTGTCTGAAAATCTTGACTCAATAAACCTGAGTATTAATGAAGAAAATATTGCTATATTAGAATTGCAATGCAAAAAATACAAATTAGTTGTATCCAGGTAATGATTGCAGAAGAATAGGGGCATTTGTAGAACGCAGTTGTAGAAAGTGTAACTGGGCCCAAGGAGTCATGGGGCCCGCTGTCGCCAGCACTGTTTTCAACTGAAAGTGTTTCCTCGAATGTGCATTCATCTGAAATATATTGTGGTGCAGAGAACCACTGGCTCCCTGCACCGCTAGTGCAATATAGGCTGGCGGCCAATCAGAGGCTAGCAGCTGATATTGGCAACATTCTTATAGGATGGAGGACATTATTATAGGATGTAGGTCAGACTGAGGGACATTACAATAGGATGGAGGCCAGGATGAGAGACATTATTACAGGAAGAGGCCAAGACAAAGAACATTATTACTGGATGGGGACCAGGATGAGAGACATTTTTTCAGGAAGAAGCCAGGACGAAGGACATTATTATTGGTTTAGGGTCAGGATGGGGGGACAATTATCACAGAATTCGGGGATATTATTACAAGAAGTGGCCAGGACGATGAACATTATTACTGGATGAGGTACATTATTACTGGATGAGGGCCAAGATGGGGGACATTATTACTGGATGGGGACCAGCATGGAAGACATTATTGGAGGAAGGAGCCAGGAAGAAGGACATTATTACTAGATGGGGGCCAAGATGGGGGACATTATTACAGAATGAGTGACATCATTACAGGATGGGGGGCAATTAATACAGGATGGGGGGAAATTATTACAGGATGGGGGGACATTATTACAATAAGTGCCTGGGATGGCATTATTACTAGGTGAGGTACATTATTACAGGATAGGCCCCAGGACGGAAGACATTATTACAGGAAGGGGTCACGATGAGGGACATTATTACTGGATGCGGACCAGCATGGAAGACATTATTGCAGGAAGGAGCCAGGATGAAGGACATTATTACTGGATGGGGGCCAAGAATGGGGACATTATTACAGGATGAAAGACATAATTACAGAATGAGGGACAATTATTTCAGGATGGGGGGGACAGTATTATAGGATGGGGACAATTATTACAGGATGGGGGGACATTATTACAGGACAGGAGACATTATTACAGTAAGTGGCCAGGATGATGTACATTATTACTAGGTGAGGTACATTATTAAAGGATGGGTCCCAGGATAGAAGACATTATTACAGGAAGGGGTCAAGATGGGGGACATTATTACAGCATGGTTGGGGACATTATTACAGGATAAAAACCAGATTGGAGAACATTATTACAGGGGCCTGTACATCTGCCCAGCATGCTGGTGGGAGCCCCAGTCCAAATTTTGCATCGGGGCTCATAGAACTCTAGTTATGCTACTGCAGAAGGACATCTTTAAGCCAAGAGCAAATTTATTTTGACTGCAGCAATGCTAAAAGCTCTAGTCGACTCAGCATGTCCAAACTGCAAAGATCCATTGTGAACTGAGCTACTAAGTAACGGAGAGATGTTCTCTTTATTGTGTATTCGATAACTACTGTATCTTAATGCCGCTCGTTCAGCAATCCTATACTGATCCATTAGCCACCTTACCAAGGACTATGAAAGTATTTCATTTTCATCTCCATTCTGAGAGGGTGGACCAGTTTCAAGAATACATGAAGTGCCAGAAGTGGTTTGGAGGAATATTTGTCCTTATATATTACGATGTGAAAAAGTGAGAGGCCATTATGAAAGTTGCCTGTGATCTCTGTGTATCAGGCAAGCATAACACATGAGTAATAGCAATAATGTGCAGAGGCATAATGACCTCAGTGGAAATCTGTAAAAAAGCCCCCAACCTGCCATGAGTCATTTATAATTCTCTCATCCTATGTATTATTAGAAGGGCATTTGGGCATGGATGTGACTACTTCCTCAGCAAACACTTGAGATGTTTTAAAATATTGATTTGTGCACTTTACAAACTAATTAGTTCTACCTTTTGGAGTGGGTATTGCTTATTATGGTATATGGAAAATAATTCCAAGATCATAGTACACTATTTTGGCCAACAGTTGCAGAACACAAGGTTCACTTGTGCTCTCAATTATTTACTTTCAGTATATTTGAATTTCTGGGCTGGATCATGAAAGTGCAAATAAAAGTGGTTGCGGGAGTCCCATCAGTAGGACCCCAGCAGTCCTCCATTTATCACCTATCCTGTGCATTTAGTGATAAAAATTCCATGTACTTTGTTACAATACAACTTTTCTATGTTTCTTGTTGAATTGGTGCCATCATGATTTAGGCTCCTCAGATGCAGAGAACATCTTACCCCATGCAGCTAAAACCCACAACCTGCATAAAATGCCTAAATATATGAATATCATGTTGTCCAGAAATAATACAGTTTCATAATTTGAAATGTTTACTGGCATCTCTTATTAAAATAATATTCCCAGAATTGAAAGTTATCCCTCATCCATGGTATAGATGATAATTTATTCACCCCAACAATGCATAAGATCGCACATGATCAGTCTCCATACATTGACTATGGAATTATTGGAAAAAGCTGAGTACAGCTCTTGGCTTTTCTTCCAGTCCTATTGTTACTCACCTGATTTCAGCCATGGGTCTTGCTTCCTTTTATTATGGCCGACTCCCTCTGTACTAGTCCATGCTGAGTTACTTGTTGAACCCGACAAGCATCTCTGATGTCATCACCAAAGGCTTTTTAAGTTTGGCTCAGGCAGCCTTGAGTTGCCTGAGTACTCAGGAAGTATAGCACCTTACTACTACCTGCTCTTGTAGAAGGTAGCCTCTTCCACTAGACTCTGCTCTACCAAGCAGCCAATTATTCTCTCTGCAACTCCTGCCTGCATTCTAGCATCCAATCACTACTTCCTACCTCAGTTAACTGAATCCTGTTGCTATTGCTCTCCCAGGTCTGCTGTGTCAAGCTACAAGTTACAAATTCATCTCTGCTAAGAAGCTCTGCTGAATCAAGCTACAAGTTACATTCTTATTTTTGCTAATAAGCTCTGCTGAGTCTAGCTACAAGATTCAAACTCATTCTGCTCTCAATGTACCAGATAGTATATACACCCCTGCTATTCCTGTGGTAACCATATCTCTGCTGCAAGTTCTTGATTGCATGTAAATATCTGCTATTACTGTGATTAGTTGTATCCCTGCTGCAAGATACCTGATTACATATAGTTCTCTGGTGTTCATTTATGTAACAGCCATCCAGCTGCATCTACTGCTTTCTGCTTTGCTTGTTCATCTGTTGTTCTGCATACTTTGTTGTCCTCCTTATCTTAATCCATAAGCTGTACAGTAAGTACAGTTCCCCTAAGTCATTACCTCCGATCCATGCAGCTCAGCCTGACCTAAAGAATCCACCTTACCAGATAAGTCCATAACTCCCATAGAGGTTGAGCATGGCCTCCTACACTTCATTCAAGAACCATTTTGGGATTCAGAGCTCTGGTCCCAGGATAGCTAATGGTCAGTGACGCGCCCAGGGGTTGGGGACGACTCGGCTCCCGGGCCTTGTTGTTACCAGATCTTGGGGGATGTCGCGGTGGCCGGCTCCCGGGCCAGTACCCTGGGGTCACTCTTAAAAGATGGGGGGAAGTTGTATGGGATAGGGAAATGTTCGTGACGCCACCTGTGGTGTCTGGTGAGGATCACCAGCGCTGCGACAGTCCTCTGAGGCCGGTGTTTAGGCAGCTTAGTTGGTGCGGCTCCCCACAGGTGGAGCGGGGCCTCAGGGCAGTGTAGGTGAAGGAATGCAGGACGGAGGGGACCCAGCCGGGTCAGAGGAAGAATAGGCACACACACAACAGTTCCCTTCAGTACCTTTACTGGTGGTGTTTCAGGAACGGTCCAGGGTACTTCAGGGTGAAGGGTGCATATCAGGACTCTCCCCAGTGAGCGGGTGTGGGATCTCCTGTTCCTTGCCTTTCCTTGATAAGTTTCTGACCTGCCTGGAGCTAGGCCTAACTTAGTCTCTGTCTTGCACCTGCTGACCTGGTGGTAGGGCCTTCTATTGGAGTTCACACTCCCTGGTCTCTGGGGCCTCCGTGACTCCTGACCCTGGTATAACAGTCAGCTTTTGGTGTTCCTGGGACATATAGTTCGCCAGGGGTTCTGGTTGTTTCTGCTGGGTGTAAGGAATCCCTGCAGACGCGGACCCGGTGTCCAGTATATGTTCTTGGGGTGAGCGGGTAAAGCTCCTCTGCCCCCTATGTTCCTTGCTTACTCCACTCGCCTTCGGCCATGCTCGGGGCCCTCACTAGGCTTCACACTGCGGCAGGCACGCTGCGCTTCGCCGCTCTTTTGGCGTCAGCACGCCCTAGGCTCACTAACTCGAGCTCTCTGAGTCTGGACTGAACTGACTGAGCTCCACTGCAGCCTAGCTTCTGCAGGAGCTCCTCTCAACAGACTGAACTTCTTACAGACTCCAGACTGAACTGCCTAACTCCACCCTCCAGTATATATATCCCTATCCGGACTCCCTCTGGTAGTCTGAGGTGGTAGGGTGGAGGTGTGTGAATGCTATGAGGGCCTCTTGTGGAGAAGTCTATCCATGCACCCCTCTGGGATCTGTGGCACCAATGCGCAGCAGGGTGCCACATTCCCCCCCTAGCAAAGCTCAGTACTCCCGGACTGAAGTAATTTTATAACAAGTAACAACAATAACTCTTCCCTTTATGGGAGGCACTTTGCTTGAACGTTGCATAATAAAACATTATAAATAATAAATATATACATACATACAATAAGCAACCTCAGAATTTAAGTCTGTTCCGGTGAGGTCCCCTGACAGGGTGTCCATCTCACGGGCAAAGTACAAGGTAGCTTGAGGGACCAGTCCAAAGCAAACCCTCAACGTAGGCCCTGGGGTGGCTGCAGGGCATGGCGATCCTGAGTTGGACCTCCACTTCTGCCATGCCAGACAGGTTTTTGTTCTGAGGTCACCTAAAGGGGCACTCCAGGGAGTGCAATTATTTACAGCAACAGTTTTTGGGCTGCACATATTCCTCAGCCTCAAAGTTCTTTATGTACCCTTACGGGTAACTAGAGATAACAAGGGAAGTGTCCATATCACTTAAATTGTCCATTGATAAGGTAAAGCACATATCAAGATACACATATATGAAAATACACAAGACAATACCCCAGGGGCAACTATCTACACTATCAGAGTTTCCTTCTCTATTCTCTGTATCTGACAGGGGTCTGACCTCGTGTGCTGCGTGTCGACCTACGTGGTAATGGGATGCGTGAGGCACTAGTGTTTGCACTACCTCCCATTCTGTCAGTTCGAAGTGTTGGGGGACTGAGGTTCTTAACCTCTCTACGGGACTGGCAAGTATACCATTGGCTGGGCCTTCTTGCTCTGCTCCAACCGGGGATCCTTCTTCCGGGGATTCTTCTTGAGCAGGCTCTTCTGAAGCACTTACAGATTCTACTTGCTGTGGAGGGTCTTCTGGCTGTTGAAAGAAGTGGATCACAGGTATTATTACTGCTCCTCCTAGTTGAGGCCAATCTGCCGGGAAATCTCCTAAGTCAGTATGGAGTACTGCTTCTTTAGGCTCCTCCAGTACGGTGAGAGGCACTTCTTCTTGGGGCTTTAGCAGGTCTGGACACAACTTCAGATGGTCTCTAGATACCGTTGCAGTCGTTATTCCTCCGTCTTTGCTAATCAAACAGGTCTTCTTGTTATCAAATCTTGAATTTAACACAGTGTAGGGTTCTCTCTCCCACTGGTCATCAAGTTTGTGGTTTCTCCTTTTCCTCTTTAACACCACTTCTCCTGGTGTGAAGGGTTCTGCGGGCGCACTTTTATTGTAGTGGGCTTCCTGCTTGTCCCTTACCTGAGTGAGACTGTCTTCGACATAGGCCTTTACTCTTCTGTACTGCTCCTGTCTGGTCGTGTCCCAGTCCTCAGTGGACATATCTGCTTCTGGTTCTACTACACCAAGCTCCAGGTCCATGGGCAACTTCCCGGGTCTTGCTCGCATGAGATATACTGGAGTACAATTGGTGGAACTCACAGGTATGTGGTTGTACAGATCTACCAGGTCAGGTAGTAGGTCTGGCCACTGATTTCTCTCCTCTAGTGGTAAGGTCTTCAGCAGGTCGATGAAGATGTTATTCATCTTTTCACAGAGACCGTTGGTTTGGGGGTGGTACGGTGTAGTCCGGATCTTTTTACACCCGTACAGATGGCAGAACTCCTTGAACAGTTTGGCTTCAAAGGCTGGGCCTTGATCCGTCAGCACCTGCTCTGGGTATCCATGGGGCCTGCAGAAGTACGCCTGAAACGTCCTCGCTGCTGTCTCTGCTGTCAGATCATTGACGGGGCGACCACCAGGAACCGGGAGTAGTGATCCACCATGGTCAGGGCATAGGAATATCCTGACCTGCTGGGTGACAGCTTGACATGATCCAGGGCCACGATCTCCAAGGGACGAGTCATCTTGATGGGTTGCAGGGGTGCCTTCTGGCTGCTGTAGTCTTTTCTTCTGAGGCTACAGGGTCCACAATTCCGGCACCACCTCTCAATGGAACTGCGCATTCCTACCCAATAAAACCGACGCTTCAGCAGGGTTTCTACCTTCTTCCAGCCAAAGTGCCCTGCTTGATCGTGGTAGGCCTCCAACACCATCTGGATGTCTGTCTTGGGCACCACTATCTGTCTATAGATGAACAGCCGGCTCTTCTCATTCCACAGCTGCTTGGCTTGTAGAGACCCGTCCTTCTCCAGGGAGGAACCTTCTTGGGTTATCAGCTCTTTGATACGGCTGACAACCGGGTCGCTGTCCTGGGTCTCCTTTCAGCTGTGGTGAGGCAGGGGGTTTAAGGTCTTACCGCGATGCCTCCTGGAGGCTCGTTGCTCGTGGACCATTCCATTCTGATGAAAGGCAGGTAGTTCAATCTCCTCCAGGTCATCCACTTCTTCTTCCGTGTCCGACTGGTGAGGCATCCTGGACAGGGCATCGGCGTTGGCGTTCTTGCGGCCTGCCCGGTACTTAATGGTGAACTGGTAGTTTGACAGCCGAACCATCCATCGTTGTTCCATGGCTCCTAACTTGGCTGTTTCCAGATGAGTCAAGGGGTTATTATAAATGAAGACAGTGAACTTACTGGAGGCTAGGTAGTGCTTGAACCGCTCGGTGATGGCCCAGACCAGGGCCAGGAACTCCAATTTGAAGCTGCTATAGTTCTCTGAGTTCCTCTCGGTCGGGCGGAGCTTCCTGCTTGCATAGGTGATCACCTTCTCTAGACCATCCTGCTTCTGACTCAGTGCAGCTCCTAATCCTTCGTTGCTGGCATCAGTGTACAGCAGGAATGGTTGGCTGTAGTCAGGGTAGGCTAGGATCTCTTCGCCAGTCAGGATCTCCTTCATCACCTTAAAGAATTCAGTTTGCTCCTTACCCCACTGGAACGGGGGATTTCTGCCTCTGGGGGACTGTCCTACCAGGTGGTCTTGCAGAGGCGCCGCTTTCTTGGTATAGTTCTTCACAAACCTCCGGTAACACCTGACTAGTCCCAGGAACTGACGTACCTCCTTGAGGCTCTTCGGCTCCGGCCATTTCTGGATGGCAGTGACCTTCTCCCGGTCTGGTGCTACTCCGTCTGGACTAACGATGTGCCCCAGGTACTGTACCTCTCGCTTGAGCAGGTGGCACTTTGAGGGCTTCAGCTTCATCCCATACCGGGACAGCGACTCAAATACCTCCTCCAGGTGCTTCAAGTGGTCCTCATATGTTTTGGAGTACACTATCACGTCGTCCAGGTATAGTAGTACAGTCTCGAAGTTGCGGTGTCTCAGGCTGCACACCATCAATCTCTGGAACATTCCGGGGGCGTTGCAGAGTCCAAACGGCATACTGTTGAACTCGCAGAGTCCCATCGGGGCAGTGAAGGCCGTCTTCTCTCGACCCTCCTCAGCAACAGCTACTTGCCAGTACCCACTAGTGAGGTCAAGGGTGGAGAAGTAATTTGCACACTTTAAGGCAGCCAGGGATTCCTCTATACGTGGTAAAGGGTATGCATCTTTATGTGTAATGCGATTTACTTGTCTGTAATCTACACACATTCTCATGCTTCCATCCTTTTTCCTGACTAGAACTAGGGGAGCTGCCCAGGGACTACAACTATCCCTTACTACCCCTGCCTTCTTCATGTCGTGCAACATCTCCTTCACCTTCTGGTAGTGTGCTGGTGGTATAGGCCGGTAACGTTATTTGATGGGTGGATGGTCACCTGTGGGGATATGGTGTTGTACCCCTTTAATCCTCCCAAAGTCAAGTGGGTGCTTACTGAATACCTGTGCGTATTCCTGAACCACCTGGTGTACCCCCAGTTTTTGATGGACAGGGGTGGTGTCTGTCCCAACATGGAGCTGTTGACACCAATCCTCCACCTGGGCTGCCGGGTCATTATCCCCTACTGCGTCTGATGAGGTTAAGGACTCCGCTGTGTGTATGGAGTTGTTATTTACTGTGTACAATTTGGCAACAGTGGCATAGCGTGATAATCTAACCTCGTCCTCCCCATAGCTCAGAAGACGGACGGGCACCCTCCCATTGCGTACATCCACTACCCCTCTGGCAGTTAAGAGTGTAGGTCTATGCTCTGAGCTAAGGGGTTCTACTACCGCCTGGTAGCTCCGTCCTTTGAGACCTATTGCTGCTCTACACCAAATCAGCATTTCACTCATCGGGGGAATCACAATGGGTACCGGGTCTGTAACCTGTACATTACCAATTTCACCGCCTGTTAGCTTTACCTGTTGCTGGTACATAAGGGCTCGGATCTCTTTCTGGAGCGCCCTTCTCTGCCCTGGTCTGGCAGTGTCAGCTATCTGTTGGGGCAAGAACAACACTTCTCCCAAACAGTTACTAACAATATTTGTGCCAAGTACCATATACAAGTCTGTATCATCAGGATTAGTCTCTACTACAATTAGTCCCTGGTCCTTCAGTTCCACTCTTCCCACCTTTACTGCCACATCCTCAACCCTGACTAGGTTAAGGGGGAGGCCGTTTGAGGTATACACGGAAAGATTTGGATCCGGTGGGTGAAGTTCATCTATGGACCAGAACCTTTTGTAGAGGACATCAGGCATGATGGTTTCCTGAGATCCTGTGTCCAGCAGAGCAGGTGTCGCGATGCCGTCCAGCACGATGGACAGGAAAGGTCTTCCTCCCACGAACCTGCGGTACCAGTTTGATGGGCCTGAGGGGTCTACTCCTGGGTGTCGGCCCTCGGCCCCAGGGTTTGCTCGTTTAAAGGACAGCTCCGGACGGCGTGACCTGTCTTGTGGCAGCGGTGGCAGACAGGGTCCTTCGGCGGGCGGCGTTGGTCGCTGGTCCTCCCAGGGGGTGGCGTTGTCCTCCTCCTCCTTCTCATCCAGGGGACATCCTCAGGGCTGTCGGCTAGCAGAATCCTTCCTTCTGCCTCGGGCTCCGTCCACAACTGCAGGGCACTCAGTACAGTGGTCAGGGCTTTGCTCAACTGACGCACTTCAGAGCGCAGGCTGTCCAGCTCACTAGGGGACGTTGCTTGCACCTTGGCTTCAGTAGCCACCAGGGAAAAGGTGGACGCTGCGGGCACTGGGGTGGTCCCACCCTGGTAACATTGGATAGCAGTTGTTTCCAGGGGCTGCAATCCTTTTATAGCCATGTCCTTAAGGGTGTCAAAGGTGGCATCTGGATGATCCAGGGACCACCAACGCACAGTCCTGCTCTCCTCTTGGTACCTCAGTCCCCGGATAAACTGTTCCTTTAGCATTCTATTTTCATTATTGATGCTGGTTGGACTAACCTGTTTCAGAGCTCTCAGGGCCCCTTGTAAACGCCTGGCATAGTCCCGAACACTGTCCTCCGGTTGCTGAGAGCTGTTGTAGAACCTCATCCGGAGGTCTGTCTCAGTACGATCCTCAAAGACAGTCTGTAACTTTTTAAAGATTTCGGACACTGCGCTCCGCAGCACCAGTAAATTGTCCCAATACAACAGCGGCTCTTTGCTTGCCTGTCGTAGAGTACATGTCCAGTATACCGCATATTTTCCTTTTGAATCCAGACAGGGTATCTGGTTTGCCGCTGTACTGGGGGAGCCACTTCGCTCCAGGGATGTACGGTAGGGCCATGGGTATGACAGGGGTTACAAGCCCTGCTGGTGGAGCGGCTGCTCCGACCTGCTCGGCGCCGGGCGCGGGTTGATCATCAGGGCCGTTAACCGGTACTCCGGCGTTGTGCTGTTCTTCGTACATTCTGGCGCCCCCCAGTGAACCGTGGCCTACCTTCTTTTCTTTTCTTCCGGTAGGCCGCAGCTCCGCAGGTGACGGTCTTCCTTCAGGACCTTGCGTTGCTTGCGTCCTACGTCAGAGCGCTCACCGGGGCTCCTTCCAGGACCTGGCGCTTCCTGGTTTGATGTCGAGGCGTGGGGCGTGTCCGGGGCTTTGCGCGCTTCAGCAGGTACGCCTCTCAGTTTCCCACGGTTACGCCCTTCTTCCCGCTCGGCGGCACAACAATGGCGGCGATCTTCGCCACAGTTAAATACACAGTTCTGATTAAAGGCGCACAGTACCCGATGGCAACGGGCACAACACTCCGTCATTGCAGCGGGCAAGGAATCCTGTTCGTGACGCCAAGAAGAGATGACGCGCCCAGGGGATGGGGACGACTCGGCTCCCGGGCCTTGTTGTTGCCTGATCTTGGGGGATGTCGCGATGGCCGGCTCCCGGGCCCGTACCCTGGGGTCACTCTTAAAAGAAGGGGGGAAGTTGTATGGGATAGGGAAATGTTTGTGACGCCACCTGTGGTGTCTGGTGAGGATCACCAGCGCTGTGACAGTCCTCTGAGGCTGGTGTTTAGGCAGCTTAGTTGGTGCGGCTCCCCACAGGTGGAGCGGGGCCTCAGGGCAGTGTAGGTGAAGGAATGCAGGACGGAGGGGACCCAGCCGGGTCAGAGGAAGAATAGGCACACACACACAACAGTTTGCTTCAGTACCTTTACTGGTGGTGTTTCAGGAACGGTCCAGGGTACTTCAGGGTGAAGGGTGCATATCAGGACTCTCCCCAGTGAGCGGGTGTGGGGTCTCCTGTTCCTTGCCTTTCCTTGATAAGTTTCTGACCTGCCTGGAGCAAGGCCTAACTTAGTCTCTGTCTTGCACCTGCTGACCTGGTGGTAGGGCCTTCTATTGGAGTTCACACTCCCTGGTCTCTGGGGCCTCCGTCACTCCTGACCCTGGTATAACAGTTAGCTTTTGGTGTTCCTGGGACATATAGTTCGCCAGGGGTTCCGGTAGTTTCTGCTGGGTGTAAGGAATCCCTGCAGACGCGGACCCGGTGTTCGGTATATGTTCTTGGGGTGAGCGGGTAAAGCTCCTCTGCCCCCTATGTTACCTGCTTACTCCACTCGCCTTCGGCCACGCTCGGGGCCCTCACTAGGCTTCACACTGCGGCAGGCACGCTGCGCTTCGCCGCTCTTTTGGCGTCAGCACGCCCTAGGCTCACTAACTCGAGCTCTCTGAGTCTGGACTGAACTGACTGAGCTCCACTGCAGGCTAGCTTCTGCAGGAGCTCCTCTCAACAGACTGAACTTCTCACAGACTCCAGACTGAACTGCCTAACTCCACCCTCCAGTATATATATCCCTATCCGGGCTCCCTCTGGTGGTCTGAGGTGGTAGGGTGGAGGTGCGTGAATGCTATGAGGGTCTCTTGTGGAGAAGTCTATCCATGCACCCCTCTGGAATCTGTGGCACCAATGCGCAGCAGGGCACCACATCAGAACCTTCAGTTCTGGAAAGTAGTCTTTTAAATGATGTTGGTTAATCTCAAGCTCTGCAAGATGTTCAAAACACAATGTGAAGATTAGAGTAGACAATGGATACCCCTGCTTGGTGTCCTTGGAGATATATTGAGGAAGATATTGAATGACTTGTATTATTAGCCTCCAAAGCCAAATCTCTCCAGCACTGAGGCATACTACCAGATAAATCTATCAAACATCTTCTCAATGTCCAGGGTAACGAAGTGAGATGGTGATTTGGAGGTTCTACGGTGATAAATCAAGATTAAAATCCATCTAGTATTGTCAGGTCCATGGTGTGATCCAACCAACCTTACTTGGTCTGTGTCAATCAAAACTGGGAGAAAGTATTTTAAATAAGGTTTTGGAAAGAAGACAAATTTCAGAAGCTTTGTCTCTGTTGGCCTACTTTGGGAATTGTTACTATTATTGCTTCAAACATCTCTTTTAGTAGCTTATTTGGTGGGAAATGACTTGGAAAAGGAGCTTCAGTTACCTGACAAAAATATATTTTTAAGTGATCATGGAGAAATCATGAGGAGCTGTAGCCTCTTAAGGGGAAAATAATTTACTGCGGTAAGGATTTCATGTTTATACAAAGGGGAATTCTAAAATATGTATAGCACATATAAGGTTAAAATAGTAGGCTCTAAGTGCTTCCACTATATGGCGCCCCCTCCCCTAACACACAAAGACAGATACATGTTAATATGAAATTAAAGAACCATACCACTTACTGTATGTATATTTCAGGAGATATCCTTCTTACCTGAGATAATGCTATAGTTAATAATATATGGCTAACATTCAAAGACTTTGCTTAGTTTTATAATCTCAGTCTTTGCTGACTAGGAGTTAGAAAGATCTATACCTCCCACCTATTGAAGAATAGAAAAAGAGACAGATCATGCGGTAGTCAATGCTCTTTAAGGTGCAATTACACTGCAGCTGATAATGGGAAACGGAAGACCGGCCTTTCAAAAGAGGCTGTCAAACACTCGATGCACGAGGAAAATGTCTGTTTGTGGGGTGAAATTATTTTTATGCTTGCTTAAATATCATCATTCTCTACAGCACATCATCCTGTATAAACATGTGCTGCAGAATGCTATTCTTCTTATGAGCACAGGACGATCATGTTACCGATCATTCTGCGCACATGAAAGTGCATCCTGATGCCAGGATGACTTTTCTCATCCACAGCTCATCTCTGCAAACTTCCATCTTCTCCGCTCTTCTGCAGCACATCCCCATGCGGTGGCTTTAAAAATAACAGTATCAATATAATGCTCCTGAATGAATATAACCATCCATACTGTGCCCTAAATAAGCCCTATGCTGTGCCCCTATATACGCTCTATGTTGTGCCCCTATGTACGCTCTATGCTGTGCCCCTGAATAAATAATTGCCCCTCACTGTGCTCCCTGCACAAATAATGATTCCCACATTGTCCCTCTTATGTTACATAGTGTCCACACTGTCCTCTCCTATAAAAGATTCCCACCATACCGTCCCTCCTTTTACACTATACCCACCACCATACTGTACGCCTTGGGAAACTACAACCACGACTGTCCTCGCTTATGAGTTATACCCACCACACCTTCATCCTTAATGAACAATGCCCTGCACATTGTTTCCTTCATGCTGACCCCCCACTATGATTTCACTCCATATTGAGCCCCCTTTTTACGCTGCCCCATCTCCACAGCCAGACTTGCCCCTCATGCTGCCCCATCTCCACAGCCAGCCTTGCCCCTCATGCTGCCCCATCTCCCCAGCCAGACTTGCCCCTCATGCTGAACCATCTCCACAGCCAGACTTGCCCCTCATGCTGCTCCATCTCCACAGCCAGACTTGCCCCTCATGCTGAACCATCTCCACAGCCAGACTTGCCCCTCATGCTGCTCCATCTCCCCAGCCAGACTTGCCCCTCATGCTGAACCATCTCCACAGCCAGACTTGCCCCTCATGCTGCTCCATCTCCCCAGCCAGACTTGCCCCTCATGCTGAACCATCTCCACAGCCAGACTTGCCCCTCATGCTGCTCCATCTCCACAGCCAGACTTGCCCCTCATGCTGAACCATCTCCACGGCCAGACTTGCCCCTCATGCTGCCCCATCTCCCCAGCTACATTTGCCCCTCATGCTGCACCATTTCCCCAGCAAGACTTGCCCCTCATGCTGCCCCATCTCCCCAGCCAGACTTGCCCTCGGTCTGCCCCATCTCCACATCAAGAGCTACCAAACCCTAGCTAGACTTACCGTCTCCTAGCTGCCGCTTCCGCTGCCGCGTCCTCCAGCCCTCTGCGACGCTCTCTGGCGACATACGTAGCGTGATGAGATGACATCATCGCTCTGCATGTCGGGCAGGGAGCTCATCCCGGAAGTGCTTGCAGTCGCATATTCATTTGTATTCTTGTCTTTGTAGACGCGAATACAAGTGAATGCCAGGAACATCCAACACCGCTGACTAGCCCTGAAATCCGGGAGAACAGCTGAGCCGTGACGGGACACAGGACTGAGCCCTCAAATCGGGACAGTCCCGCCGAATACGGGACGGTTGGGAACTATGAGAAATATTTAGTCTGTAGAGTTTTGCAGTTTACAAGGAAGGTTAAGAAAACTGTATTAAAATGGAAATGCTCTTCTCTATCTGCTGCACTGCAGACATAATGATCATAAGAATTTTTCTGATATGAATATACAGTACAGACCAAAAGTTTGGACACACCTTCTCATTTAAAGATTTTTCTGCATTTTCATGACTGTGAAAATTGTACATTCACACTGAAGGCATCAAGACTATGAATTAACACATGTGGAATTATATACTTAACAAAAAAGTGTGAAACAACTGAAAATATGTCTTATATTCTAGGTTCTTCAAAGTAGCCACCTTTTGCTTTGATGACTGCTTTGCACACTCTTGGCATTCTCTTGATGAGCTTGAAGAGGTAGTCACCGGAAATGGTCTTCCAACCATCTTGAAGGAGTTCCAAGAGATGCTTAGCACTTGTTGGCCCTTTTGCCTTCACTCTGTGGTCCAGCTCAGGTCTGGTGACTGTGGAGGCCAGGTCATTTGGGGTAGCACTCCATCACTCTCCTCCTTGGTCAAATAGCCCTTACATAGCCTGGAGGTGTGTTTGGGGTCATTGTCCTGTTGAAAAATAAATGATGGTCCAACTAAACGCAAACCGGATGGAATAGCATGCCGCTGCAAGATGCTGTGGTAGCCATGTTGGTTCAGTATGTCTTCAATTTTGAATAAATCCCCAACAGTGTCACCAGCAAAGCACCCCCACACCATCACACCTCCTCCTCCATGCTTCACGGTGGGAACCAGGCATGTAGAGTCCATCCGTTCACCTTTACGGCATCACACAAAGACACAGTGGTTGGAACCAAAGATCTCAAATTTGAACTCATCAGACCAAAGCACAGATTTCCACTGGTCTAATATCCATTCCTTGTGTTCTTTAGCCCAAACAAGTCTCTTCTGCTTGTTGCATGTCCTTAGCAGTGGCTTCCTAGCAGCTATTTTACCATGAAGGCCTGCTGCACAAAGTCTCCTCTTAACAGTTGTTGTAGAGATGTGTCTGCTGCTAGAACTCTGTGTGGCATTGACCTGGTCTCTAATCTGAGCTGCTGTTAACCTGCGATTTCTGAGGCTGGTGACTCAGATAAACTTATCCTCAGAAGCAGAAGTGACTCTTGGTCTTCCCTTCCTGGGGCGTTCCTCATGTGAGCCAGTTTCTTTGTAGCGCTTGATGGTTTTTGCAACTGCACTTGGGGACACTTTCAAAGTTTTCCCAATTTTTCGCACTGACTGACCTTCATTTCTTAAAGTAATGATGGCCACTCGTTTTTCTTTACTTAGCTGCTTTTTTCTTGCCATAATACAAATTCTAACAGTCTATTCAGTAGGACTATCACTGTATATCCACCAGACTTCTGCACAACACAACTGATGGTCCCAACCCCATTTATAAGGCAAGAAATCCCACTTTTTAAACCTGACAGGGCACACCTGTGAAGTGAAAACCATTTCCAGTGACTACCTCTTGAAGCTCATCAAGAGAATGCCAAGAGTGTGCAAAGCAGTCATCAAAGCAAAAGGTGGCTACTTTGAAGAACCTAGAATATGACATATTTTCAGTTGTTTCACACTTTTTTGTTAAGTATATAATTCCACATGTGTTAATTCATAATTTTGATGCCTTCAGTGTGAATGTACAATTTTCAAAGTCATGAAAATACAGAAAAATCTTTAAATGAGAAGGTGTGTCCAAACTTTTGGTCTGTACTGTATATTTATATATATATTCCTAACTTCAGTTATGACTTGCAGTTACCTTCATGTTGTCAGTCTCCGTGTGTTTGACTTTATGTCCTTCCCTGTACTTACTTCTGCCTCAGAAGTTGGATGTCCTTGGATCCTCCAGACTAGATGCTCCTGTTACTTTCTAAAATGATGTCATTAAATGTCACAAAGTTATTTTGGAAACAGTGTAATCAATTTACACTATATGATGTCATCAGAGGCCTTAGTCAAAGTCAGCCCAAATGTAATTTCCATTGTTTATAAGTTGAAGCACTGACTTAAAGGGTTTCTCGGAGAATAGAAAAGAAATAAATAAAGGAAATGTCACAATAAATGAATTCCTAAATTCTTTTAACACCTTAACGACTTAATACAGACTATGTCGGGTCCCTGCCTTTGATGCCTGCTCGCACGCCAAGCCCTTATCTTTCCCAGCAGATGATGGCTGTAATATGCAGCCATCATCTGCCTCTAACAGCCGCAGGTGGATCGAAGCTCCATCTGTAGCTTTTAACCTGTTAAATGCCTTTGTCAGATTTTGACAACGACATCTGATGCATGCCGGCAGAGGGGCGCACTGTTCTGTCCCCTCATCAGCGCTCTCGCTACACAATCATGGGATGCAGATATGTTGCCATGACAGCCAGGGGTCTACTGAAGACCCCTGTTTCTCTCATCATGTCATCACTGTACTCCTGTGAAAGTCATCATGCAGCTGGCGTTCAAAGGAGGCAATGACTTTCATTGCTGCATATAGCGCAAGTGATCAGGTACAAATACAAATGTTTTAAAAAATATGAAAAAAAATAAAAATAAATAAAAGTTCAAATCACCCACCTTTTCCCCCATTAAAAATGAAGCAATATTAATAATAATAATAATAATAATAATAATAATAAAAACGCACATATTTGGTATCACTGGGTGTGTAAAAGTCCAATCTATCAAAATCTAAAATAAATTAATGTGATCGGTAAAGTGGCGTAATGAGAAAAAAATCAAAATGCCAGAATTTCAGTTTTTCACCCGCTGCAACAGCAGAAAAAATTGTAATAATAGGTGATCAAAGCATCGTATCTACCCCAAATTTATATTAATAAATTAATCGGCTCAGGGTGCAAAAATCAAGTCTGAAAATTGAAAACGTTATGGCTCTTGGAAAATGGTGTGTGAGGCAGTGACTGGGATCGTATACGAGGGACATTATATATCCTCAGAATGTGTACAGAGACCTATTAAATCCATTGGAGAGCATTGCAGTCACAAACTCACCTGCGGCTGCAATGCAGGAATGAAG
This sequence comes from Phyllobates terribilis, assembly GCF_046119375.1. Taxonomy (NCBI): domain Eukaryota; kingdom Metazoa; phylum Chordata; class Amphibia; order Anura; family Dendrobatidae; genus Phyllobates; species Phyllobates terribilis. The sequence continues at coordinate 84,001,412 of NW_027362768.1, read as the reverse complement.
GTGAGCATTGACCTGGTCAGACTACCTGGCTAAGGCAGATTAAGTAAAACCCGGCAGGGCCTTCATTTCTTGGAGGAGGCTACAGGAAGGCAGTGGGGCGGCCTCTTCCCTCCAACCTGGGTTTTCAAGTGGCTCTTGCCACAGGTCCTTTAAAAACCCTGCACTAAGGATTAGTGTTGTTCAGTGTTGGGACCTGGTAGGAGTATATTAGGAAAGCTCGGCGGGCCTGTGTGGAGCTGAACCCACGCCTGGGAAGGCTCTGCACCCGTCAGGCTCTAAGCGGCCCGGCACAGCCGTTGCCCATGGCAACCGTTGTTATGGACTTATGTTAACCCGGCTGCGACCCTGAGGACTTTCTGTCTACCCGTAAGTTGCTGAATAAAAGCTGTTTGGCTGCGTGCCCACTATGCATTTTTCAAGCGTTTCTGCCGCAGAATTTCCGCAGCGAAAACGCTTAAAAAATGCTTGGTAATACGTGCCCCATGGTCCCCAATGATAATCCGCATGTGCTGTGCACATGCTGCGTAAATTTCCACTGCGGATTATCATTATGGAACAATACGCAGCATGTCCATTAATTTTGCGGACACTCAGCGTAATCGCTGCCATTGACTTGCATTGGACCACGTCTGCATCTGCATCTGCACATGCATATATCACACGGATCAATGTGCGGATGGTACCCGGGTTTGGAGAAGAGGAGACTCTCATCCAGACCCGGGTACCATAGTACCTGTAAAAAAAGGAATTTAAAATAAAAAATAAAGATTATACTTACCTTCCGATGTCCCCCGGCCTCCTCAGCGCTGCGTGCGATGTGTTGGGCGGCTCACGGTGGTGTGAGGACCTGACATGACGTCATTGAGTCATGTGCCAGGTCACGTGACCGCTGACCACTGCGGTCGCGTGACCTGTCACATGACTCAATGACATCATCGCAGGTCCTTCACACCACTGCAAGACACGGGGGAGACCGGAGGGAGCGGAGAAGGAGACCGTGGGCCATCGGAAGGTGAGTATAATCTTTATTTTTTATTTTTTACCATTCTTATTCTTTTTTTTAAACTATTACTTGGTCACACTGTATAAATCCATGCCGGTTGCATGGATTTATATAGTTTGACCAAGTTGTCAAGCACTTTTCCAAGTGATGATAAAATCGCCTGGAAAAGAGCTTGATAACCCGCATGCAGAAATGCATGCAAAAACGCTTGACAAACGCTTCTACCTGGCGGGAAAAACGCATGTAAAATCCGCATGCGTTTTTCCTGCCAGGGAGAAGCGTAAAAAATATGTAGCATTTCTGCATCGTGGGCACATAGCCTTTATGTTGGACTTTCTTGGGTCACTGCCTCAGTTACTGCACGGTGTGAACACCGCGGCCTTACAGGTGTCACAAGCAAATTTTTTTTTTTTTGGTATCTGCGTAATCGTACTGATCTGGAGAATAATATTGCCAAGTCAGCTTTAACTTAAAAACAACACTGTAATTAACAATTGCAGAATTGCATTTTTTTTGCTATTTCGCCACACTTTTAATATTTTTCCTGCTTTCCAGTCCATCACATGATAAAATGGATGGCGTCATTCAAAACTACACCTTGTCCTGCAAAAAACAATCCCCCACATGGCTATGGAAAAATGAAAAAGTTATGGCTCTTGGAATAAGAGGTGGAAAAAACGAAAGTGCAAAAATAAAAAAAAATCGCCAAGTCCTTAAGGGGTTAATTTGAAAATCAAAATTGTTTTGTCGCCACCTCCTTCTGCTTGACTAACGGCTCCTCTGCCTGAAGTCATAAAGCATACAGGCTATTAGGCAAGCAGGAGGAAGTGGCTCTGGGTGGGGAATAGAGCTGGAGTGACAGAAGCTTCAGATCTACCATAGTCTTCCAGACTCATTTGCATAACAATTCAAACTCTGATTTCTCACTAATGAAGGCAATGACTGGCCATGTAAAAGTATTGCAGGACTTGTCCTTGAAAGAGCTAAATGCAAATCTGAATTGTTTGGGGGTGCAATCCTGCTGTCAGATTCACTTTAAAGGTACTGTAGTAGAATAGTCCATAATTCTCCAGAGAAGCTGGAGATAGTATGAGCATGAAGATGTGCACATAGGCACATGATGTTTGGGGAGTCTACCTCCTTTATCAAGCAGCTTTGAAAAGTCTCGGTACTTTCAGACCACTTGATCTCATTTGATTGATGATAATATGATAAATAGAAAGTTTACAAATAATTCAAAAACTATGTTGTCATCCCCTCCAAAATCACTCCAAAGTGCTAGCTACTAGTTATCCACTGCCTGTTGTCAAAAGCAATCTGTCTCTGGCAGCAGAGATGCTGAGATGGATTACAAAATGTGGAGGAGGGTTTATGTCTCTCTGCTCCTGCTCTCTTGTCTCTCAAGAAATGTGCAAACAAAACAGAGAGGAGGGCTTTCAGTTTGGGGCAAGCAAGTAATTTGACAGGAACCATTCATGCTGTCAAGTGAAGGAAGTTCCCACTCATATAGTGCTGAATGAATACTGATGAATAGAAACCACCCACTCAAAATAATTGAACGGAACATTACAGAACATTAGAACTTGGACAGTTACCGAACATTTTCTGCTGGTATGTAAAACGTAAGCACTTTCAACATAAGAGATGAGGTCAATAAATCCTTTCTTTTCTACTGATTTTGTGTGAAAGGACAGCTATGCTTAAAGGTGAGTTTGGCTGAGGGTATACCGTAATAATTTAACTATTCCTTAGTGTAATAAGCAATTTGCTGGGAAATTTGTGACAAAATGCAGATTTCAGGATTCTGAGAAACTGATGATGTCACATTGTATCCAACACGTGGCAGAGGACAGACAGGTAAGGCATAGGTTCAGACTTTCCACAACTGTCACAGGAATACCGTGACAGAGAGGGGTCAGAAGATCGCAGCTACATGTCTCTTGCGCACACGCCCGGACTGACTGGCGTGAGCATGATTAGTGATCCCACTGGACCATGAACCACAGAGTTCCTGGAGGGGCATAACTAAGTATCAACTCGGTCCGACCAAGGTCACACGGCGGCTCAGTCGACTCCGTGAACCAGGGAGGAACCGAGCAGAGGGACCAGGTGCTACTCCAGGTCAGACCCCGGTCACAGCTGTTGACCCACACCAGGGAATGCAGGAACAGGCAGGTTAGGCTGGCATGCAGACAGGTGTGTATTGGCAGGCACAGCTGGTATGCAGACAGGTGGGCACTGGCAGGCACGGCTGGCATGCAGACAGGTGGGCACTGGCAGGCACGGCTGACATGCAGACAGGTGGGTACTGGCAGGTAAGAACACAGGTAGGATAGGGACCAGTACAGACTGGGACACAGGAACGGAGCCGCAGGTGCGGTAGACAAGCAGAGCAGAGCAAAACACGCAGATGCGGTAGACAAGCAGAGCAGAGCAAAACCCGCAGATGCGGTAGACAAGCAGAGCAGAGCAAAACCCGCAGATGTGGTAGACAAGCAGAGCAGAGCAAAACCCGCAGATGCGGTAGACAAGCAGAGCAGAGCAAAACCCGCAGGTGTGGTAGACAAGCAGAGCAGAGCAAAACCCGCAGGTGCGGTAGACAAGCAGAGCAGAGCAAAACCCGCAGGTGCGGTAGACAAGCAGAGCAGAGCAAAACCCGCAGGTGTGGTAGACAAGCAGAGCAGAGCAAAACCCGCAGGTGCGGTAGACAAGCAGAGCAGAGCAAAACCCGCAGGTGCGGTAGACAAGCAGAGCAGAGCAAAACCCGCAGGTGCGGTAGACAAGTAGAGCAGAGCAAAACCCGTAGGTGCGGTAGACAAGCAGAGCAGAGCAAAACTTGCAGGTGGGGTAGACAAGCAGAGCAGCCAGCACACCGCCAGGGATGTTACAATGTCCACCTGCACTGGTTAGATCTGCTTTGCCTTCTAGTTAGCTGTGCAGATTTCCCTTGCTCTGTTGTTGCAAGTTTTAAACTGTTCTGTTTGTCTCCTAGATCTTTCCGTCCTGAGTTATCTCAGCTGTTCTGCTTTCTCCACTCCCATTTGGTACTAGTACTCATTTCTTAGCTTGAGTAGTTGCCAGTGATAGCTTGCTATACCTTGGAGTTGGTTTGGGAGCTGTGAGTCATGGAAAGAGCAGCCTTTTAGGAGACGTCTCTGGAGATTGCTGTTTGGAAGTTTGTCTGGTGTCTTCCTTCTCCTTATCTCCCTTTTTAGTTTGTGTTACACGCACACCGCCTAAGTTCAGATAGGGGCGAGACCGGTTACATGAGCTCGATTTTCCTGGCACAATTAATAGAAGACCGCAGAACACCACTATTGAACACAGAGCAGTGTAAAAGGGTTATTGGTTGGATAGCAGATAATGCTTCCATTCACTTAGCCACTACCACCACCACCCTGTCTTCCACACGGTCAAGTCTCAGTAGCCGTGAGTCAGGACCACATATTCCTCACCCTGAACCTCCTTCCTCCCACCATGCCGAGTGCCCAGAGACAACTGATCCCACACTTGGACACTCCGAAGAGCTGTTCACTTTTCCATTTATAGATTCGGGCCTCTCGCCACGGTCCACTTGAGGCGGGGAAAGAGGAGATCGCATGTAGCGATGCCCAAATATTTGAGCAGCCACGGTCACACGAAGGTGACAGTGGGAAAGTGTCACAAGAGGTGGACGATGATGAGAAACAATTGCCAGAAAGTCAGGAGGAGGACCAGGGTGCGGAAGTGGAAGATGAGGTGGTGGATGATATAGTAACTGACCCAACTAGGCAGGAGGACATGCAAAGCGAGGACAGCAGCATACAGGGGGAGGGAGGCAGAGCCCCCCAACAGGCAGGAAGAAGCAGTGTGGTGGCCGCAGACAGAAGGTAGGCAACTGCTCCCCGTAACACCAACACGAAGGAAGGTGCCAGTACAACTGTTAAGTCTTCCGGACTCTGGTTGTTTTTTAAAGACTCTGCTGATAAATCCAAAGAGGCCAATTGCACCACCTGCAAGGCCAGCATCAGCAGGGGTGGCAAAACTACCAGCCTGACCACCACCAACATAATCAGGCACATGGCAGCAAAGCACCCGACTTTGTGGGCCGAACCCCAGGGTCCAGGAACAGTGTCTGCGGGTGGCACCACTGCTTCTACCGCTGTTGTGCATGCAAGCCAATCCCCTGTCCATGGTGCATGCAAAGATGCCTCCTGCCCTGCACCTGTCGTTGCACACTCTCAAGTAGCAGCATCAGAAAGCACGTCCACGTCCTTGTCCCAGCGCAGCGTTCAGATGTCCACTCCCCAGTCCTTGGAACACAAGCGCAAATACGCAGCCAACGCCCCACAGGCCACACTACTAAATTCCCACATTTTGTGACTGCTTGCACTCGAAATGTTGCCTCTTAGGCTCGTGAAGACGGAAGCATTCCGCAACCCGATGGCGGCGGCTGTCACTCGGTACTTGGTCCCTAGCCGCCACTATTTCTCCCGTTGTGCCGTCCCTGCATTATACAAGCACGTGTCCCAAAACATTAGCCATGCCCTCAACGACGCAGTTACCTGGAAAGTCCACCTAACCAAGGACACGTGGACAAGTGCTTGTGGGCAGGGATGGTACATCTCGCTGACGGCACACTGGGTTAACATAGTGGAAGCTGGGACCCAGTCGGACCTTGGGACGGAACACGTCCTCCCGATGCCAAGGATTGCTGGCCCTAGCTCATTCAGGGTTGCCCCCACAGTCTACAGCTCCAGCACCTCATCCTCTTCAGCCTCCTCCTCCTCTTCAACCTCCATCTCCGAAATGACAACATCAGTCATAAGCTGGAAGCACTGCAGCACTGCCTCGGCCAAGCGGCAACAGGCTGTGCTGAAGCTAATATGCTTAGGTGACAAACTGCACAATGCTGAAGAGTTGTGGACAGCTCTGAAAGACCAGGCAGATCTGTGGCTCACACCGCCGAGCCTACAGCCGAGGCATGGTCGTGTGTGACAATGGCCGGAACCAGGTGGCGGCTCTGAGGCGAGGCGAGCTCACACACGTACCATGCCTGGCCCATGTGCTTAACCTCGTTGTTCAGCGGTTTCTCAAATCCTACCCGGAGCTATAGGATCTGCTTGTTAAAGTACGCCGCCTGTGTGCCCATTTTAGAAAGTCAACTACAGCTTCCGCCGCCCTTGCCGTGTTTCAGCAGCTTCCAGCTCACAGACTGGTGTGTGATGTCCCCACTCGTTGAAACTCTACACTGCAGATGTTGGTAAGGATTTGTGAGCAGAAGAGGGCAGCTGTTGAGAACCAGCATCAACCAGGCTGTCGGTATTCAGTTCAGACTCCACACATAAGACCTCAGGAGTGGACATGGATGTCAGACATATGTACCATCCTTCAAAACATTGAGGACTCCACCAAGATGGTGAGCGGTGATGACACCATAATTAGCGTCACCATTCTGCCTCTCTGTCTTCTGAAACGCTCTCTGCTCACAATCAAAGAGGATGCATTGCAGGCGGAGCACGATGAGATGGAGCAAGGAACCATAGAGGGTGATTACACACAGCCCAGCCTCATCTCATTCCAATGTGGATTGGGTGACAATGAGGAAGAGGAGGAGGAAGAACAGGAGCTAGTTTCATGCTCTATAGACGGTACTACCTGTACAACTGTCATACCGTCTATGCAGCATGCATGGCCAGAGGACAGAAAGGAGGAGGAGAGCATGGTCAGTCGTCTTCTTGGTGAGGACACGGAAGTCTTGCCTGTTAGTAGTCTGGCACGCATGGCTGAGTTTATGTTACGCTGCCTTTCCCATGACCCTCGCGTTCTCAAAATTTTGGGTGACAGTCATTACTGGTAGGTGACACTTCTAGACCCACGCTACAAGGAGAACTTTATATCTCTTATTCCTGAGGATGACAGGTCTACAAAAATGGGGCAGTACCAGAAGGCCCTTGTTGCGGAACTATTAAAAAAATATCCATCTGAAAACACTGGCGGCAGAGGTCACAGTTCTTTGGACAACCAAGGACTTCAGGCGAGAGAGACCCAACTCCAATCCAGCAGAGGCTGGATTGAACACTGTCAAAGTTCTGGGAGAATTTTCTCAGCCCCTCCCATTGCACAGGCCCTGAGGCGCAGGGTACTCTCACAAGGATTGCAAAGTTTGGGTAGATGCTGAGGGAGTACCTTGCCGTCCGTACCAATGTCCTCTGTGATTCCTCTATGCCTTATAATTATTGGGTATCCAAGCTGGATATGTGTAATGAACTGGCTCTCTACGCCTTAGCGGTCCTAGCCTGCCCTGCCGCTAGCGTTTTATCAGAGCGGGTTTTTAGTGTCGCTGGTGCAATTATAACTGATAAGCGCATCCACCTGTCAACTTAAAATGCTGACTCGATGACTCATAAAAATGAACAAGGGCTCGATTGGGCTAGACTTCTCAACACCACCGAATGATAGCAGCATAACATAAACTCAAATCCAGTGTCTTTTTTTGGGAGGTGTATTCCCATGCACCTTTTCACACCCACACATGGGTATACGCTTCCTGATTTTGGCTATTTGCTCTTGTCCTCCTCCTTCCCTCATCCTCATCCTCCACCACCATATCACCAGGGTGACCGTGGTCCGTGATGCAACACCCACTTAATTTTTTTAAAGGGTGTTTATGATGGCCGTAAAAAATTTTTTTTATACAGTATGTTCATGTATACCCCCCAGGGGTAAATGTTTGTCAGTCCATACCCTTAGTGCGTGGGCATTACAAGTATAGGAGACCTGCTCTTTTCTAAGGGGAACATTTTTTTATGAGGCCCTCCTCCACGTCTCTTCCAAGGGGCATTGGAGTGCCTCCAAATTTTTGGCAACCTTTGTATTCACTGCATAGGCCAACACTAAGGTAGACCCACTTCCTAATAATGGGAACATTTTTTCAGGAAGCCCTCTGACCTACATGTCTCTTCCAAGGGGCATTGGAGTGCCTCCAAATTTTTGGCAACCCTTGCATTCACTGCATAGGCAAATACAATGGGAAACCTACTTCCTAATAATAGGAAAATTGTTTTCAGGAGGCCCTCCTCTAAGTCTCTTCAAAGGGGTATTGGGGTGCGTCCAAATTTTCAAAGGGGTATTGGGGTGAGTCCAAATTTTGGGCAGCCCTGCCACTCACTGCATACGCAATAACAGTATAGGAGACCCACTCTTTAGTAATGGGAACAACAAACCATAGCCAGCTGATGGCTCTCTAAGAATAGTGAGGGTCGACTGCTGGCCCTTTAATAATCATAAAGGCCCCTGATGGCCCTATAAAAATAGGCTTTGTGGCTTTTAGAGTCCCTCCTTCATAAATGAAACAGGATGTGTCTGATCATGTCTCACACACCACATGGCCAAAGGTTGTAAAATGTTAAAATGACATTTCCCGGTGAATGCATTTGTCATGGTTGAAAGCAATGCAAAAGTGCAAAAACGCATCAAAAACGCTACGTGTGAACATAGCCCGAGGTGTGGAGGAGTATTTTTGTTTTTGGTTATTTATTTTGCCTTATATACAAGTCATTACCCTGGAAAGGATGTTCGTTGACATATTTCCCAGGAAAATCCATTTTGGTTTCGTTTTGGTATGTTTTATTGTGAGCCCGTAAAAGTGGCGTAATACCTCTGACAACATTGTTGACAGCAGTGACCTGGGAGTCAGAAATGTTGGTCTTCCCCATGCTGTTCCCATTGTTCCCATGCCATTTGAGCACTGTTCCCATCGATTTGGGCAATTTTTAGGCCCTCTGCAGACCGCCGGGGGGAGCTGCCTGAAAAATGCTTGAGTTTCCCATAGACTTACATTGGGCTCGTTGCTCGGGTCGAGCACCCGAGTATTCCAATGTGCTTGACCCGAGCAACGAGCACCCGAGCATTTTAGTGCTCGTCCATCATTAGTACTCATTTCTTAGCTTGAGTAGTTGCCAGTGATAGCTTGCTATACCTTGGAGTTGGTTTGGGAGCTTTGATTCATGGAAAGAGAAGCCTTTTAGGAGTCGTCTCTGGAGATTACTGTTTGGAAGTTTGGTGTTATCCTTCTCCTTATCTCCTTTTTGGTTTGCCTTTCTCTTCCTTTCCCTTTATATACCATTCCATAGTCTGGGTGCGCTGAGAGTGATTGCTGTTTTCTGTTACCCCTGTCTGTTTCCCTTTGGGTCTGTATTATAGAGCAGGACTAGCATTCCTGCTGCCGCACGCACTAGCCAGGGCCATGCTTAGGGCAAGTCAGGGATTAGGAATCAGATGACCACATGGGGAGAAAGAACCTGTCTAGGGATGTTAGAGAGCTCAGGGCTGTGCAGGGCAAGATTCAAGGGTGTCACTTTAATCTTTCCCTAGTTGTAGTGCAAACCCTTCCCATCCATCTCTTCGTGCGCCATCTGGCTCCTTAGAAAAGCATGCCAACAGTGTTCCCCATGCCTCTGCGTTGGCCATTTTTAAAAATAGAAAAAGGGCTACAAGGGAGGGAGCAAGGAAACAGAGGAAGTGACTGCGTAAATGTGGGCACCAGATATAATGGCAATGTATTAGAAATGTTCAGACAAATTTAATGTTAAACATAAAGGGTTCCTTTAAATCTATAGCAGAGAAATCTTCTACATCTTTGTACACCCCCCATAGTTATTCCCCTGTGAGCTGATATCAGCAGAATACAAGTGACATTTATGTTTTATAGCATGTGCTCCTCTTTGAGGTATTGCACATAAAATATTAGAAAACAGCTTGAGTAGATGTAAATGCTCCCACTGGTAGTAGGAGTAATGAAAAACCACCACAATGTGGCCATAAGGAAGTGAGATTGCCTGCAGCTTGCCTGGTGGCCGGCTGGAGGCTGACGCACAGCAGTTTACCTCCAGTTTCCTACCAGACACTGCCCTAGATGGTAATATATAGCTTGCTGATAGTACATTAGGGCTTCCAACTATATGTGCGGACTATATATTGGGTGATTGCTACTAATACTGATTGATGACATATCTAAAGAACATATGAAGATGAGATGCACCACTATACTCGAGGTACGTTGTAAAGGGAACCGGCCAGCAGGATTTCACTCCCAAAACTATTTATATGTGCATGTAGCTCTTTCAAAGACAACTCCAGCAATACCTTTACATGACCAGTCCACTCCTCTGTACTGAGAAATCAGCGTTTGAATGTACATGCAAATGAAGCTAAAGTGCTATGATAGATCTGAAGCCTCTGTCACTCCAGCTCTATTCCCCATCCAGCGCTGCCTCCTCCCGCTTAACTGACAGTATACACGCTGTGTGACTTCATGAAAAGGAACAATCAGTCAAGCAGGAGGAGCTGTGTGGGGAATAGAGCTGGAGTGACAGAGGCTTCAGATCTACAGTAGCTGGTAAGCCTAATTTGCATGTCAATTAAAATGCTGATGTCTCAGAAACAAAACAGACTGGTCATGTAAAGGTATTGTTGAACTTGTCTTTGAAAGAGCTACATGCGCATATAAATAATTTTGGGGGTGAAATCCTGCTGACAGATTCCCTTTAAAAGAAACCTTTTTAGACATGGAATTGGTGGTATGACTGCTTAGGTGCTTGTTCCTCAATAAAAATTATATCTTTTTATAGACATTTAATGTACCAGGCATGAGAAATCTAGCGCAAGAGTCAAAGGCAAATTAGACTGGATGTGCACTTGGGCTGCTTCTTCCAAGTGCATTGACATGCCCCCAGTGCACTTTCAGCCTTATTTGCATATTTGCTTCTACGATAGCTTTCTCATGACTGGCGCATCGGATCTTTACAAAAAAAAAGATATAATTTTTATTGGGAGGACTAGCACCCATACAGCCACACCACTACTTCTATATGTTAATATGTACTGGCAGGTTCCCTTTAAAATAAAGTTTGATAGGTAAATGAAGAACAATAAAGTCAATGCAATCCAATATAAAGGGTGTGAACATATTATAACACACAGATATATGTGCAGACACCTAGCACTTGAGGAGTAAAAGTGCAGATAACATTGCATAGTGAAGGCTGCTCAATTCTCTTCATGGGAAGGTATAAATAGCTTATAACAGATTCTGCAAGGTGTGAGAAAGACATCTGATTTCCAGGCTCCATATCTCAGGCTTTCCTATTGTAATGCAAATAAATACAGTGCAAACAGCAGCGTATAGAAAGCAATACGTCAAATAGAGGAGGGTAAAGGACTCCTGTGTTAACAAGAATTTTTTGAAAAGTATAAGATCTTGCTGACAAGCGGCATTAAATATTAATTCCTCAGTCCGTGGAGACCTTGTTACGCTCGTGTTTTTACCAGCACAGGTTTCTGAACAAAACCACCCAGCTGATTCCATCTCCCTGCTTTGTTCTAGCTGAGCTGCTAAAAAGCAACAGGAATATTCTAGTAGCTCGCGGGATAATTAACGTGTTACTTTTTTGGGTAATACAGTAATAGTTATCGGGGTGCGGAGGAAATACTGCAGAATATGCAGAGATTACAGGTAGAATACAGCAGCTAGTTACAGCTGAATTACAGTCACTGTCAGAATGACAAACTTATTTCTTATTACAATGTATCTCGCTTCAGACTGTAGAGATATTATACTACTTACGTATTAATATCCTTTATATAGTGCTGGAATACTGCACAGCGGATAGACAATGTATTCATTCACACTCTTCTTCGCCGCCAATGGACCTTATCATGTCATTTCCCTGCCTAAAGATAGGTTTAAAGATTTCCCGCCAGCCAGACGGATAATCTGATATTTATTTAATGCTGAAATGTTCATCTCAAGCCACTATTCATATTAAAAAAAATATGTTACTATCACCGGAACAATTATTTCATGGAAATCATTCCAGTCCCAGAAAAAACGGTAGTGTATTATTATTATTATTTATTATTATAGCGCCATTAATTCCAAGGCGCTTTACATGTTTAAAAGAGGTATACATAGCAAACAACAAGTACCATAATTTGAACAAAAACAAGTCAGTGACTGGTACAGGAGGAGCGAGGACCCTGCCCGCGAGGGCTCACAATCTACAAACTATTAATTTTATTGACCCGTTTGAGAATTCTTGATAATTTTTTAGTTAGACAAACTATTATACTTAAAGGGGTTGTCCACCACTGGTCAATCCCTGCTTAAAGGGGTTGTCCGGTCCAAACTGATAAGTCTGTAGTCACTCTGTGTGACTGCAGACCTATGATTCCCCCCAGCACACGCACTGTCCGCTGCAGGGATTCGCCAGTTTCTGACCCGGGACCGGAGGGTATGTATGAGTTATACATACCCCGGCCAGTGGGTGTGGCCTCACTCCATTCACTTGTATTGAGCCGAGACCGCACCCAGTCTAGTCACGTCTCTGTCTAGTGGGCATGGCTGATTAGAGGGCGCGGCCTCGCTCCATGCAAGTGTATGGAGAGCGAGACTGCGCCTACTGGCCGGGGGTATGTATAACTCATACATATCCTCCAATCCTGGGTCTGACACTGGCAAATCCCTGCAGAGTGCAGTGCCTGTGCTGGGGGGATTCATAAGTCTGCAGTCACACACAGAATGACTGCAGACTTATCGGTTTTGACTGGACAACCCCTTTACGTAAAGGTTTGTCACGTACTGGACAATCCCATGTTCATGATCTTCAGTTAAAAGATCAGCATTAGGTTGGGCAATCCGTCAGTGTTGTTTCATCAAACCATGCATAAATCACAGGACAAGCAAATATACTTTGTATTATATGTTACAAAAAATGTGCTTCATTATTCACTTATGAGCTACATATTTTTCCTTCGCTTTTTTTTCCTTCCCCTGACTCCTAAACTCATCATTCACTCTGAAATCTGTCTTGATCAAAATAATATGGCCTGCCACTTCACTGAGGAATCACATTACAGCTGCTTATTGAAGTCTGTAGAGAGGAGAAGGAGGAGGTAGAAGAAGAGTTAAAAGCAGAGTGCAAGAGAGAAGCACAGACACACACAGACTGTGCTGCTTCCTAGTAAGTCGTTATCTCATCCAAGTGCTGGATTCATAGCTACCTTGCTCTGTACTGCTATATAATGTCCTTCATGTTACTGCTGTTTCTGTCATCATAGCAGCTAGTCTTCATCCACTAGCTCATGGTCAACTGAAAATTATGGAGCCTGCAGGGGAGAAAACTGATGAAAATTTAGGATAAAAGTCATATTATGGCCAGAAATAGTACTATTCCTTATGCACATACACGGCAGCTTATTCTGAAAAGTCACCTGATCTAACACATACAGTATTTTTTGAGTTTGATTGGTTAGGGTCTGACATCTAGACCACCACTAATCACAAAAACTAAGAAGCCACAGTAGTTACTGAATCATTATGGTCCCTTATTGGTTTTCCAAACATAGTACCATCATACGAGTGTCGCTGTGCTATGTATGCCTGTCGACTCAGTTAAAGAGGTTGTCCGCTACTTTTTCATTGATGAACTATCCTTACGATAGGTCATTAATGGAAGTGCTGTCATTTTCTTTGTTACTAGATTCAGCGTTGACTGAGCACTCCACCCCCCCCCCCCCCCCATGCCGCAGGTGGTTTTAAATGCATCAGGATCTGTCTTTCCCACACATAAGCAGACGGAGGTCTCTTAGAGAGGTATTCACATTGATAGGTCCTGACATCGAGAAACGCCTTACCGCGGCTGTCAGGTACACATGAATTGGCCAATTTATGCGCTAAGATTTCTCATTTATTTACAGCAGTAATGCTATTAATTTTCCATACTTCATATTTACATGCGCTAAAAAATTTTTCAAATTTTTTTTTTTTTTCATTTATTTCTATTTTCTACAGCAGTTATGCTATTCATATTTCATATCTATATACTCAGTGTTACAGTGTGCTACTTTATTTGTTCATTAATGTCTGATCGGCCTGGGACCGACACCTGGCCTGTTATCAGTGTCGACGGTGGTGGCCACTGGTCGGAAGTACTATCTTGCAGAGCTGGCTGTCTTCTGATAGTGGCCGGGGCTTAGTACTGCACATCGGGCTCCTATTCACATCAATAGCAGGTGGATGTGTAGTACCCTGCCGCGGCCACTACCAGAAGATAGCCAGTTTTGCAAGTGAGTTTTTCCATCCGGCAGCCGCTGCCGCAACCACCAATAGCAGCTGATCGGTGGGGGTGCCGGGTGTTGGACCCCGGCTGATCAGACATTGATGACCTATCCTAAGGATAGGCCATCAATGAAAAAGTAGAGGACAACCTCTTTAAGAGAAAGAGCACATGCGTATATGCTTTTCTTCTGCTGGTCCAACACCCAGTGATCATATATTGATGGTCTACTGTTTTTGAAGGATACAAGAAAGTAGTCTGATGTTTTTTTCCATTCATTCCAAGGATTAGCGCCCTTTTATATCTTGTGTGTCCACAATCCATGGCTTATTTTCGATGATTGCTTTGCCCACAGTTTTCAGCCTCCAATAATCCTATAATAATCAATTCATTCTCATGTATTAAGGAAAATCCAAGTGTAAGAGGTTTTATTATTATTAGAGCATGTGGATAAAAAGTGACTGTCTAGGTAAGCGGCACTGCTTTTGTTGGCTCCATGCCACATTTGCATTAATATGTATTGTCATATACCTGTCAAATATCATTTATTGGGGTATAGGATGTAGAACCTCATGATAAAGAGCAGCAGTAGCATGCAAAGCTGTCACATAAATGTTCCAGCAAGTATGACAAGTATGGTGTAACATTTCATTCACACATATCTATCAAAGCCAAATATACCTAGCATACTTATAATAAATGTTGCATAATAAAAGTAATAATGGATCTTACGATGCCAGTCTGGCTGCTGTATGTGACATATCACCCATCCCACAAATATATCGCAGTTCAGAGCTTTATGTTCACATTGGTTTATAGCTTTCTAAAAATGACTACAATGTTTTTAATAAAGTAGAAGCAGGAGTGTGGACAAAATCCAAAGGAAAGTGTAAAAAGCCTTCACTAACAAAACAAAGGATAGGTTAAGACTATAGGATAGGTCAAGAGTTAGTAGTAAATCACTTGTGTGTTTCAGGCAGGAGAAGACAAGAATGGACTTAAGGCTGCATTCACACATCCATATGTTACAATCCGTGATTCAGAGACAGGCCGCAGGTCTCCCGACTGAATTCAACATCCTCATGGGCATATATGATGCTTTCAAGTTGGGGTCAGGAGTCATTACATGGATTTGTGAATTATTATCATTTATTTTTAGAGCACTATTGATTCCATGGTGCTGTACATGTGAAGAGGGGTTTACATACTAACTACAAATATAAATTACAATGAACTGACTAACAATGACCGACTTGTACAGAAAGGAGAGGACTCTACCCAGGGTTACAGTCTACAGGATAATGGGGAAGGAGACAATAGGTTGGTTGGTTGCCGCAGCTTCGGTGGTGGTGTTGAGGTGGCAGCAGGGTCATTGTAGGCTGTTTCTTAAAAAGATGAGTTTTCAAGTTCCATCTAAATGATCCGAATGTGGTCGATTATTGGACATGTTGGGGCACAGAATTCCAAAGGATCGGGGATACTCGAGAGAAGTCTTGGAGGTAATTGGATGAGGAACGTATAAGTGAGGTGGAGGTCTTGGGAGGACCGGAGATTATGTGTGGGATCTGGCCATGGGTAGGCTGGAAGCATTGTAGTACAGAAATCTGTCAAGCTCTCTGGTAATGATACCAGGTTAAGTCTTGCTGGATTCCAACACCCCCAAGATAGTGGTTACTGTGGTCATAACGTAAATCCTCCATGTAATGGAAGATCCATTCCAGTCAACTGACAATTATCCAGAGTCTGGATAAAAGCTAAAAAGAAAAGCCACGTAACATCACAAATGACATATGCATGCTGTGCTGTGTACATTGCTCAGTCTCAAATCAGAATGCCCCAAGGTAGCCTACATGCACTATATATTATACTTGCCAACTTTCCAGCGATCTGGGGGATTTTAAGAAAAAAAGGACCTTTTGGAAGGGTTGGCAATAGTGTTGAGCAAGCACTAAAATGCTCGGGTGCTCGAAGCTCGGGCCGAGCTCACTGTGATACTCGGGTGCTCGACCCGAGCAACGAGCCCAATGTTAGTCTATGGGAGACTCGAACATTTTTGCGGTGGCACCCCCGGCAGTCTGTAGAAAGCCTAAAAAGTGCCCAAAACGATAGTGACAGTGCTCAAATGAAATGGGGACAGCATGGGGATCGCCCTTGGAAGCATTTCTGAGCCCCAGGTCACTGCTGTCAACAACGTGGTCAGAGGTATTAAGCCACTTTTACAGGCTCACAATAAAACGTTCAAAAACGAAAGTGAAAGTGCTTTCCTGTGAAATATGTTAACCCCTTAACGACCATGGGTCTTTCTGTTTTTGTGTTTTCCTTTTTTGCTCCCCTTCTTCCCAGAGCCAGAACTTTTTTAATTTTCGTTCAATATGGCCATGTGAGGGCTTATTTTTTGCGGGACGAGTTGTTCTTTTAAACACCATCACTGGTTTTACCATATCGTGTGCTGGAAAATGGGAAAAAAATTCCAAGTGCAGTGAAACTGCAAAAAAAATGCAATTCCACAGTTGTTTTTTGGGTCCTTTTTTTTACCACGTTCACAGATTGCTAAAACTGACCTGCCATCATTATTTTCCAGGTCGTTACGAGTTCATAGACACCAAACATGTATAGGTTATTTTTTATTTAACTGGTGAAAAAAAATCCAAAGCTTGCTAAAAAAAACAAAAAAAATGACGCCATTTTCCCAGACCCTTAGCTTCTCCATTTTTCGGGATCTGGGGCCAGGTGAGGGCTTATTGTTTGCATGCCGGGCTGACGTTTTTTATTGATACCATTTGGGGGTAGATCCGATGTTTTGATCGCCCGTTATTGCATTTTATTGCAAAGTTGTAGCGACCAAAAAAACTTAATTCTGGCGTTTAAAATTTTTTTCTCGTTACGCCGTTTACTGATTGTATTAATTCTTCTTTTATATTGATAGATCGGGCGATTCTGAACGCGGCGATACCAAATATGTGTATGTGTTTTTTTTTTATATATATATATGTATTTTATTTTGAATGGGGCGAAAGGGGGGTGACTTAAACTTTTAGATATTTTTTATTTTTTTTATTTTTTTAAAAACGTTTTTTTTACACTTTCTGCTTGCTTCTATAGTCTCCAGAGGAGACTAGAAGCAGCAGTTGTCTGATTACTTCTACTGCATACAAGCGATGAGCAGATCGCTTGTATGCAGGAGAAATGCTCACTTGCTATGAGCGCTGACCACTAGGTGGCGCTCATAGCAATTGAGACATGACAACCACAGGCGTCTGCTGCAGACCCTGAGTTGTCATGCCCACCCATTGGTGACCCGCGATCACGTGAAGGGGTCACTGATGGGCGGGGCTTAGGACTCCCGGAAGCGCAAGTTAAATGCCACTGTCAGAGATTTAACATGTTAACAGCCGCGGGTGGATTGCAATTCCAATAATCAGCTGACATGTGCTCGCTTCAGTGCGGGATCACCGCCGGAGCCCCTGCTGAACCGGCCTTCCCGACCTGGTGCGTACTATTACTGACCAGGTCGGAAAGGGGTTAAGGAACATCCTTTCCAGGGTAAAGACTTGTGTATAAGGTAAAATAAATAACCAAAAACAAAAATACTCCTCCACACCTTGGGCTATGTTCACAAGTAGCATTTTTTATGCGTTTTTGCACGTTTGTATTGCTTTCAACTGTGACAAATGCATTCACCGGGAAATGTCATTTTAACATTTTACAACCTTATCTGGCCATGTGCTGTGTGACACATGCATACAGTGCTAAAAAGACATGGGAACAGCATGGGGAAGACCCCTGGAAGCATCTCTGACACCCAGGTCACTGCCTAAAAGTGTGCCCATCAGAAGTGATCCTTGCCGCATCAGAAGATGCAGACTTGCAACTATCCCCGTGCAAGTCCTTGTCCCAGGGCAGTGTTCAATTGTACCTCCCCCATAACTTGCAATACAAGCGCAAGTATGCAGCCTGCCACCCACCCACCTCCAGGCTGCAATACCATACTGCTAGCTTGCTTGCACTTGAAATTGGGCCTTTTAGGCATGTGGAGGTGGAATCTGGCCACCACATCATGGCTGCATCGGTAGCCTGGTATTCATACTCAGTCCCCAGCCGCCCGGCGGCCGGGTGTCCACACTTGGTCCCCAGCCGCCAGGGGGCGGCCGGGTGTCCATACTCAGTCCCCAGCCGCCCCACGGCCGGGTGCCCACACACAGTCCCCAGCCGCGTGGGGATGGCCGAGTGTCCATAAACGGTCCCCAGCCGCCCCTATTTGTCCCGGTGCGCCTTATACACAAGCGCGCATACCAAAACATTAACTGTGTCCTCCCCAGTGCATTTAGTGGGAAGGACAGCCTAACCACAAACACGTGGACAAGTGAATGTGGCCAGGAATGGTCCATCTCACTGACGCCTTCACACTGGGTTAATATTGTGGAAGCCGGGACACAGTTGGACACTGGGATGCAACACGTCCTCCAGACATAGAGGATTGCAGGTCCTGGGTCAATCAGGCTTCAACACAAAGTTCAGAAGGTAGACAGCAGCAGTGGTCGGCCTCCTACACAACGAGTAAATTATTCATGATCATGAGGCCATCCACCTCCTTAGCTTTCTGTTCCTTGGAATGCAAGCGCATTTATGTAGTAGCAGCTAGGCCTGAGGTGGTCAGCGTTTTGGCGCATATTCTACCTCCTTCGAGGATTGCTGGATGTTTTCCTGCTACTATCCCAGTTCTATGACTCCCGTTAAAACAAAGCTTCAGGTGATGAATGATGGATGAGGTGGTGGCAAAGGAGAAAGAGCAGGAGGAACAGGGACCATTCACATCAATATCAGGCCAGCCAACCACACATGTCTTGTAGGATATGTTTCTGTACGAAAAGGAGCGGTTCAGCTACACAGTTATAAGGCATACAGTGAATGCAATGCCAGGGGGCGGCCGGGTGTCCATACTCAGTCCCCAGCCGCCCCACGGCCGGGTGCCCACACACAGTCCCCAGCCGCGTGGGGGTGGCCGAGTGTCCATAAACAGTCCCCAGCCGCCCCTATTTGTCCCGGTGCGCCTTATACACAAGCGCGCATACCAAAACATTAACTGTGTCCTCCCCAGTGCATTTAGTGGGAAGGACAGCCTAACCACAAACACGTGGACAAGTGAATGTGGCCAGGAATGGTCCATCTCACTGACGCCTTCACACTGGGTTAATATTGTGGAAGCCGGGACACAGTTGGACACTGGGATGCAACACGTCCTCCAGACATAGAGGATTGCAGGTCCTGGGTCAATCAGGCTTCAACACAAAGTTCAGAAGGTAGACAGCAGCAGTGGTCGGCCTCTTACACAACGAGTAAATTATTCATGATCATGAGGCCATCCACCTCCTTAGCTTTCTGTTCCTTGGAATGCAAGCGCATGTATGTAGTAGCAGCTAGGCCTGAGGTGGTCAGCGTTTTGGCGCATATTCTACCTCCTTCGAGGATTGCTGGATGTTTTCCTGCTACTATCCCAGTTCTATGACTCCCGTTAAAACAAAGCTTCAGGTGATGAATGATGGATGAGGTGGTGGCAAAGGAGAAAGAGCAGGAGGAACAGGGACCATTCACATCAATATCAGGCCAGCCAACCACACATGTCTTGTAGGATATGTTTCTGTACGAAAAGGAGCGGTTCAGCTACACAGTTATAAGGCATACAGTGAATGCAATGCCTACCAAAAATTTTGAGGCACTCCAATGCCCCTTGGAAGTGACATGGAGGTCAGAGGGCCTTAACTAAACCGTTTTTTCCATTTATAGCAACTGGGTCTCCTGTACTCTGTTGGCCTAAGCAGGGAATGGAAGGCTTTCCAAAAATTATTAGGCACTGCAATGCCCCTTGAAACAGACGTGGATTACAGCGTTTTAAAAACCTTCTACCCATTATTGTGGAGTGGGTCTCCCTTAGTGTTCGCCTATGCATTGAAAAGCAAAAGCTGACAAAAATTAGGAGGAAATGCAATGCCCGTTGCAAGAGTCGTGAAGGTTAGAGGTAATTAAAAACAACATGTCAATGCCCCTTGGAAGAGCTGTGGAGTTCAGAGTGGTTTAACAAGACGGTTTTAATGCCCCTTAGAAGAGACGTGGAGTTCAGAGTGGTTTAACAAGACAGTTTTAATGCCCCTTGGAAGAGTGGTGGAGGTTACAGTGGAATAAAAAGACAATATCAATGCCCCGTGGAAGAGACGTGGAGGTCACAGTAGCTTAACAAGACGCTTTTAATGCCCCTTGGAATAGTGGTGGAGATCGCAGTGGAATAAAAAGACAATATTAACGACCCTTGGAAGAGACGTGGAGGTCACAGTAGCTTAACAAGACGATTTTAATGCCCCTTACAAGAGCCATGCAGTGCAGCATATTAAAAACATTATTCCCATTATTGGGGAGTGGGTCTCCCATAGTCTTTGCCTATGCCTTCCAAGCAAAAGCTGCCAAAATTAGGACAGAGGAACTTGCAATGCTGGCAACATGGACCACGGTCACCCTGGTGGTATAGTAGTCGTGGAGGCTGAGGATAAGGAGAAGAGCAAAAAACAGCCGAAATGAGGAAGCGTATACCCATGTGTGGGTGTGAAGCGATGCATGGGAATACACCTCCCGAAATAACACAGTGGATTTGACTTTATGTTACTCTGCTGTCATTTGGTGGTGATGAGAAGTCTGGCCCAATCCAGCCCTTGTTCATTTTGATAAGGGTCAGCTTGTCAGCATTGTCAGTTGACAGGCGAGTGCGCTTATCAGTTATAATTCCCCAGCGGCACTAAAAACACGCTCCGATAACACGCTAGCGGCAGGGCAGGCCAGGACCTCCAAGGCATACAGAGTGAGTTCATTCCAAGTGTCCAGCTTGGATACCCAATAATTAAAAGGCACAGAGGAATCACGGAGGATGCTGGTACTCCCTCGCCATCTTTTGAAACTTTCCACTCCTTGTGAGAGTACCCTGCGCCTCAGGGCCTGTAAGCTGGGCAGGTCTCAGAAAACTGTCCTAGAACATTGACAGTGTTTCCCTGCCTCTGCTGGATTGGAGTTGCGTCTCTCTCGCCTGTATGCCTTAGTTGGGCAGCGAACTGTGACCTCTGCCGCTACCGTGTTCAGATGGGAATTTTTTTAATAGTTCTGCAGCAAGGGCCTTCTGGTACTGCCCCAATTTTGCAGACCTCTCCAACTCAGGAATAAGAGAGTGAAAGTTCTCCTTGTAGAGGGGGTCTAAAAGTGTCATCAACCAGTAATGACTGTCACCCAACATTTTGACAATGCGAGGGTCACGGTTAAGGCAGCGTAACATAAAGTCAGCCATGGGTGCCAGACTGGTAACGGGCAAGACTTCCGTGTCCTCACCAAGATGACGACTGATAGTGTTGAGCGATCACTAAAATGCTCGGGTGCTCGAAGCTCGGGCCGAGCTTACCGTGATACTCGGGTGCTCGACCCGAGCAACGAGCCCAATGTTAGTCTATGAGAGACCCGAGCATTTTTGCGGCAGCACCCCCGGCAGTCTGTAGAAAGCCTAAAAAGTGTCCAAAACGATAGTGACAGTGATCAAAAGACATGGGGGCAGCATGGGGATCGCCCCTGGAAGCATTTCTGACTCCCAGGTCACTGCTGTCAACAACGTGGTCAGAAGTATTAAGCCACTTTTGCGGGCTCACAATAAAACGTTCAAAAACGAAACTGAAACGGTTTTCCTGTGAAATATGTTAAGGAATTTCCTTTCCAGGGTAAAAACTTGTGTATAAGGTAAAATAAATAACCAAAAACAAAAATACTCCTCCACACCTTGGGCTATGTTCACAAGTAGCATTTTTCATGCGTTTTTGCACTTTTGTATTGCTTTCAACCGTGACAAATGCGTTCACCGGGAAATGTCATTTTAACATTTTACAACCTTATCTGGCCATGTGCTGTGTGACACATGCATGCAGTGCTGAAAAGATAAGGGATCAGCATGGGGAAGACCCCTGGAAGCATCTCTGACCCCCAGGTCACTGTCTAAAAGTGTGCCCATCAGAAGTGATCCTTGCCGCATCAGAAGATGCAGACTTGCAACTATCCCCGTGCAAGTCCTTGTCCCAGGGCAGTGTTCAATTGTACCTCCCCCATCCTTACAATGCAAGCGAAAATATGCAGCCAAGCACCCACCCACCCGCAGGCTGCAATACCATACTGCTAGCTTTCACTTGAAATGGGGCCTTTTAGTTTGGAGGAGGCCGAAGCTGGCCACTACCTCATGGCGGCTTCGGCAGCGAGGTATCCATACTCTGTCCCCAGCCGCACGGCGGCCGGGTGTCCACGCTTGGTCCCCAGCCGCCAGGTGGCGGCCAGGTGTCCATACTCGGTCCCCAGCCACCCTGATTTCTCCTGTCACCTTCCCCCACACTTTTCTTAGCCTGGCCTGCTTTAGGGCAGCATTGGATGAGCCCACCAGAGAACCAGACTCCTCCGGTGGGCCCTGGCTTCTCCATCAGGGGAGTTGAGAGTGCCTAGGTGAGGAGCATGATGATGATGATGATAGAAGTTAGCATCTGCTTTGTTTTCTTGGAATGCAAGCGCATGTGTAGCACCCCGAGGGCTCGGCTGCTACAGGGGTATTGCACCTCGAACCAGAGGTGTGGTATTCCACTCCCGGGTAAGGATGGAGTGTGGACTAGAACTCAGTTAGCTGCATGCACCACATACATCCCATTTCCGGGGGACAGATCAACGGTACTCCCACCAGATAGATGTGCAGGTACCACAGCGTCTGTCCCTGGCTGGAGTGGGAGGGGGGGAGGAATATCCCAGTGGTGCAGGAGCAGAGAGGGGAGGGACTCTGGGCATAGGAAGGAGCCCATTGGTGGCTAGTCACCTGGGCTCGGGTGTCAGAGGGAGTATAAAAGGTGGGCACCATCTTAGGAGTTCAGTCAGACAGAAGAAGAGGAGAAGAGTAGTGACAGGGAGCAGCAGCCCTGTCTGGGTGCTGCTCCTGAAGGGAGCAAGAGAGAGAAAGACAAGAGGAAAGGAACAAGGAACAAGGAAGGAATGGAACCTGGAGAAAGGCCCAGAGACATGAAGGAAGAGGGAACCCTGAGATCCCATGAGTGAACTAAAACGGGTGAAGGGTTGGCAGAGAAGGGTACCGGATCCCGAACTGGTGGAGGCCACTTATCCTCAGCCAGGAACCGGAGGTCGTGGCCACGTCTTGGCGCGACCACTCACTACACTCACCACGAAGGCACGCCACATAGGGTCAGGGAAACCGGAGATAGGTTTCGCCACCAGAAGGCCCGAGGAAGCTGGACATGGGTGGGTCCCTAGTGGGGACGGCCAGAGAAAGGAACGGAGAAAGGAGTTCAAGGTCACACTCCGGAACTGCCTTGGGGTTGGTCGAGCCCCCGTACCTGGTGGACGCAGCATGGCTCGGGTCGTCATCACCTGCAGGACTGACACTGATAACATCTGTGAGTAAAGCATTGAAAACTGCAATCAGTCTCTGTGTTCCATCGCACTACCAGCACTAAAGGTACCGGGACGCCCTTTCTATCACTCCCTTCACCCGCACCAGCTGCCCTGAGGCCATACCTCTCCCGTTGGGGGTTATACCACCATTGCTGCACACATACCACCGGCCTCAGCGGACTGTTCTGCAGCGGCGGCCTTGCGACCGCAAATCAACGGGTGGCGTAGTCGACACTTAAACAACATCTACAAAGACTGCCACACACTTAGTTTGACCACCCTGGGCACGGACCGGGTCCCCGCCACTCGGAGACTACTACCCCCATCGGATCCGGCTCCGGGTATTCCCCCGCGCACACGTGCGCCGCACTACAGCACTGGCCCAGGGGGCGCGTCAACTTTGGCGTAGTCGGCAGGATCTCGTGCCCGTAACCACCGGGTACTGCGTGCCTGAAAAAGAGACTTTTTACTTACCTGTGGTGAAGTTTCCCGCCGTCCGGAGTCGTTTCCCGCCATCCGGAGCCGATTCCCGCCATCCGACGCCATCTTCTACCTTCTTCCCGCCATCCGTGGAGTTTTCCCGCCATTGGGCGCCATCTTGAGGACGCCGCGCGAGAAGAAGAGGGGCGTGGACTCCGAAAGCCCGCGAGAACTGAAGCCCCGCCTCACGTCCGGACGTTGCGTCAGGTCCTGGAGGGAGCCCAGCGACGCCGACGTCACAGGAGCGCGACGGAAGGTCCTCAACCCTGACGATCCACTGCGGAGCCGCGGCCTACGGAAGAGGATCATCGCCAGGTAGGCCACGGTCCACCAGGGGGGAGGAGGATGTCGGATACGGAGGAGAGCTTCACCGCCACAGCCTCCATACCAGATTGCAGAGCTGCTAGCGGTGCTCCAGAAGGAAGAACCGGAGTACGCGCAGGCTGCGCTGGAAGAGCTGAACAGGAGGAGCTGACCCGGCGCACGCTGACCTGCCAACCGGAGGTGCAGCCACCATCCAGCACCGCGTCGATCCCGAGAGGCAGCAGAAGCGGACCGGAGGCCGGGGACGACGCCGCGGGGGAGGCCGCAACGACAAGTAAGGGGAATGCCGTTACTCCGGGCCCTGAGGCCGCGGACCTGCCCCTACCTCCCGCCGCGGGACCCGAAGCTCTGGGTGCCGCACCGCCCACCGTACCTCCACCACCAGTAGTCAGCCCTCCAGCAGCAAGCTCTGCAGCGGAGCCTCGCCCTGAACCGTGCTCCCCAACACCGGGCACGATCAGAAAGTCACCGGCCTGGTTAAAAGGCCGAGTGCCCGCGGGCGCTGCACCCCAGCCGGGGCCCCCAGTCGTGCCATCATTGGGGAAAGACCTGTATGAGCAGCACACCTGCCCGGATGGGACACCATTCGTCTGGCCGCCTGAGTACACCAACCACCGCTCCAGGAAGAGTCATCCCGTAGGAGCAAGGGCCCCAGATGAACCGCTAATCCCAGCTCCGGAGCCCGTGGACCTCTCTTCACCCCGCTGGAGGATGCCCAATTCAAGGGGGACCCCACTGGAGAAGACCTGATGGGGTTCACTCAGGAGACCCGGGCGGGCGCCGCCCGGCGCTATGAGACCTGCCGCCAACAACTGGCAACGTTTGAGCGGGAGCGGAGAGAGAGGAAAGTGAAGGAGGAGTGGCTCCACATTAAAAACGTGGAGCAGAAGACAAGGACCCGCCAGGACCCCCCCCGTACAGCTCACGGTCCCCGAGTCACCGGGACTGTTGTTAAGTTTCACATGGCATGTGGCTGGGGCATCATTCAAGACCCGAAGACCATAAGCCAGGTGTTTGTAAACAAGAGCGACGTAGAGTCCCACCTACCGGAGGGGCACAGTGGACGGGACCTGGTGCCTGGAGATACCGTCACCTATACCAGGCATAAGGGAGTGAAGGGGTGGTACGCCCTTCATGTCCACCAGGTCAAGGAAGAAGAGGAGCAATCGTACCAGGAGGAGGAGGAGAAAGAGGGCCCGGACGGGTCTGAACCTGAGGAAGAGAAAGGAGCGTGTGGAGCACACCGTTAATCGTAAACGGTAAACGAGGAGATGTAAATAGTTACCCGACCGGGTATAAGGACTGTTGTGGGACTGTTTCCACTAAAAGTGTGGTCCCCGTTGGGACAGAAAGAGAACTGTTGCCTATTTTTGCCCTAATCCCTAACCTGACCGAGGACTGAGAGCGGTCATCCCTTCCCTCTACCTGGCCAAAGACTGAGAGCGGCCAGATCCCAAGATCCCAAGAACCCGAGAATTCAAGAATGTTTTATTTGAGAATGCCTTAATGTGAAATTTGATATGATGCCAAAGTTTTACATAGTGTTTTTGTAAAAGAGTTCCGGTGGCATTAGCCAGCTGTTGAGAAAACCTCCCATAAAGGGATGGATGAAAGTTGATGTGTTTTATGTGTACGTACACTTTAAAAATTGTTTTTACTCTATTTCAGCCCGAGGACGTGCTGTGGTTTACCAGGGGGGAATGTAGCACCCCGAGGGCTCGGCTGCTACAGGGGTATTGCACCTCGAACCAGAGGTGTGGTATTCCACTCCCGGGTAAGGATGGAGTGTGGACTAGAACTCAGTTAGCTGCATGCACCACATACATCCCATTTCCGGGGGACAGATCAACGGTACTCCCACCAGATAGATGTGCAGGTACCACAGCGTCTGTCCCTGGCTGGAGTGGGAGGGGGGGAGGAATATCCCAGTGGTGCAGGAGCAGAGAGGGGAGGGACTCTGGGCATAGGAAGGAGCCCATTGGTGGCTAGTCACCTGGGCTCGGGTGTCAGAGGGAGTATAAAAGGTGGGCACCATCTTAGGAGTTCAGTCAGACAGAAGAAGAGGAGAAGAGTAGTGACAGGGAGCAGCAGCCCTGTCTGGGTGCTGCTCCTGAAGGGAGCAAGAGAGAGAAAGACAAGAGGAAAGGAACAAGGAACAAGGAAGGAATGGAACCTGGAGAAAGGCCCAGAGACATGAAGGAAGAGGGAACCCTGAGATCCCATGAGTGAACTAAAACGGGTGAAGGGTTGGCAGAGAAGGGTACCGAATCCCGAACTGGTGGAGGCCACTTATCCTCAGCCAGGAACCGGAGGTCGTGGCCACGTCTTGGCGCGACCACTCACTACACTCACCACGAAGGCACGCCACATAGGGTCAGGGAAACCGGAGATAGGTTTCGCCACCAGAAGGCCCGAGGAAGCTGGACATGGGTGGGTCCCTAGTGGGGACGGCCAGAGAAAGGAACGGAGAAAGGAGTTCAAGGTCACACTCCGGAACTGCCTTGGGGTTGGTCGAGCCCCCGTACCTGGTGGACGCAGCACGGCTCGGGTCGTCATCACCTGCAGGACTGACACTGATAACATCTCTGAGTAAAGCATTGAAAACTGCAATCAGTCTCTGTGTTCCATCGCACTACCAGCACTAAAGGTACCGGGACGCCCTTTCTATCACTCCCTTCACCCGCACCAGCTGCCCTGAGGCCATACCTCTCCCGTTGGGGGTTATACCACCATTGCTGCACACATACCACCGGCCTCAGCGGACTGTTCTGCAGCGGCGGCCTTGCGACCGCAAATCAACGGGTGGCGTAGTCGACACTTAAACAACATCTACAAAGACTGCCACACACTTAGTTTGACCACCCTGGGCACGGACCGGGTCCCCGCCACTCGGAGACTACTACCCCCATCGGATCCGGCTCCGGGTATTCCCCCGCGCACACGTGCGCCGCACTACAGCACTGGCCCAGGGGGCGCGTCACATGTATGTAGTAGCAGCTAGGCCTGAGGTGGTCCGCGTTTTGGTGCATATCCTACCTCCTCCGAGGATTGCTGGATGTTTTCCTGCTACTATCCCAGTTCTATGACTCCCGTTAAAACAAAGCTTCAGGTGATAAATGATGGATGAGGTGGTGGCAAAGGAGAAAGAGCAGGAGGAACAGGGACCATTCACATCAATATCAGGCCAGTCAACCAGATATGTCTTGTAGGATATGTTTCTGTAACAAAAGGAGCGGTTCGGCTACACAGTTATAGGGCATACAGTGAGTGCAATGCCTACCAAAAATTTCGAGCCACTCCAATGCCCCTTGGAAATGACGTGGAGGTCAGAGGACGTTAACTAAACCTTTTTTTCGATTTATAGCAACTGAGTCCCCCGTACACTGTTGGCCTAAGCAGTGAATGGAAGGCTTTCCAAAAATTATGAGGAACTGCAATGCCCCTTACAAGAGCCAGGGGTCTGGTCACCACAGTAATAGAGATATTACGTCGGAGAGCAAGTGGGAGGTTTCCTGGTCAGGATCCCTTAAACATGCAACATCCTCCTGCCCCAGTCCTGGGAGGGGAGAATTCTGCCCTTATAAACTGGATCTGGGGCGGGGTTGAGTGAGTCAGAGAACAGTCAGAGTCAGAGTGAGAGCAAGGGAAAGTAACAGCAAGGAGCTCTGTAGGAGCTAGGAGCTAAAGACCAGGGGCTGGAAGCTGAGCAGAGCTCGCCCTGGCAGAAGACAATAGGAACCGGACACAGGAGTCCAAGCTGTGAGGACTTATATA
Source organism: Phyllobates terribilis (assembly GCF_046119375.1). Lineage (NCBI taxonomy): Eukaryota > Metazoa > Chordata > Amphibia > Anura > Dendrobatidae > Phyllobates > Phyllobates terribilis. Next base: position 83,973,272 of record NW_027362768.1, on the reverse strand, counting down.
TCCAGCAGCAGAAACCAGCCGGCAGGGGATTTCAGGTCCTCTGGCCATAGAAGCCCGGAGGCTCAGTCACAAGCAAGGGACCAGCACCGCCGTCGTGGAGCGGAGGCTGACAGAAGGCCCCAAGTCACTAGCCATACGGGTGAGCACTACACGGTACACTCAGGGACGTGGGCTACTTCTACCCGCTTACAGCAAGGTAGCCAGGAAGAGTGCAGACAGACGGGGAGGCCTACAACTCCACCTGGCCAGGGGAACTCCTGCTTGCTCACAGACTGACCAGGCCTCTTATGCTAGCCAGTACTCCTGGGAGGGTCTACCTTATAATCATCAGTAAAGACCCTGAACTGCACTGCAAAGACTCTGAGTCATTCCTGCTGCGCTCGTGCACCATCACCCCCATCATCCACACTCACTGCCCTGAGGCTATACTCCTCCCGTGGGGAGTTATCCCATTCTATGCTGCGCACACAACACCAGCCTCAGCGGTCTGCCTCGCAGCGGTGGTACTCCCTGACCGCAATCCACGGGTGGCGCAGTCGGACAATTAACCTCTAAACCTAAGAAAGACTGGCACTGGTTTGACCAGCCTGAGCCACGGTACCGGGTCACCGCCACAGAGACTACAGACCCCAGAGACCCGGCACCGGGTATCCCACACACATGTACACACGGCCCAGGGGGCGCGTCACATGCAATACAGCATATTACAAACATAAGTCCCATTATTGGGGAGTGGGTGTCCCATAGTATTTGCTTATGCCTTGCAAGCAAAAGCTGCCAAAAATTAGGACGGAGCAACTTGCAATGCCCCTTACAAGAGCCATGCAGTACAGCATATTACAAACATAAGTCCCATTATTGGGGAGTAGGTCTCCCATAGTATTTGCTTATGCTTTCCCAGCAAAAGCTGCCAAAAATTAGGACGGAGCAACTTGCAATGCCCCTTACAAGAGCCATGCAGTACAGCATATTACAAACATAAGTCCCATTATTGGGGAGTGGGTGTCCCATGGTATTTGCTTATGCTTTCCCAGCAAAAGCTGCCAAAAATTAGGACGGAGGAACTTGCAATGCTGGCACCCCGGTGGTATAGTGGTGGTGGAGGCTGAGGATAAGGAGAAGAAGATTAAACAACCGAAACGAGGAAGCGTATACCCATGTGTGGGTGTGAAGCGGTGCATGTGAATACACCTCCCGAAATAACACAGTGGATTTGACTTTATGTTACTCTACTGTCATTTGGTGGTGATGAGAAGTCTGGCCCAATCCAGCCTTTGTTCATTTTGATAAGGGTCAGCTTGTCAGCATTGTCAGTTGACAGGCGAGTGCGCTTATCAGTTATAATTCCCCCAGCGGCACTAAAAACACGCTCCGATAACACGCTAGCGGCAGGGCAGGCCAGGACCTCCAAGGCGTACAGAGCGAGTTCATTCCAAGTGTCCAGCTTGGATACCCAATAATTAAAAGGCACAGAGGAATCACGGAGGACGCTGGTACGATCGGCAAGGTACTCCCTCACCATCTTTTGAAACTTTCCACTCCTTGTGAGAGTACCCCGCGCCTCAGGGCCTGTAAGCTGGGCGGGTCTCAGAAAAATGTCCCAGAATTTTGACAGCATTTCCCTGCCTCTGCTGGATTAGAGTTGCATCTCTCTCGCCTGTACGCCTTGGTGGTGCAACGAACTGTGACCTCTGCCGCTAGCATGTTCAGATGGGAATTTTTTTAAGAGTTCTGCAGCAAGGGCCTTCTGGTATTGCCCCATTTTTGTACACCTCTCCACCTCAGGAATAAGAGAGTGAAAGTTCTCCTTGTAGCGGGGGTCTACGAGTGTCACCAACCAGTAATGACTGTCACCCAACATTTTGACAATGCGAGGGTCACGGTTAAGGCAGCGTAACATAAAGTCAGCCATGCGTGCCAGACTGGTAACGGGCAAGATTTCCATGTCCTCACCAAGATGACGACTGACCATGCTCTCCTCCTCCTCCTCCTATTCCTCCTCCCCCCTGTCCTCAGGCCACCCACGCTGAACCGACGGTATGACACTTGTACAGGTACTACCGTCTACAACGCATGATAGCAGCTCCTGTTCCTCCTCCTCCTCCTCTCCCTCATTGTCCCCCAATGCAAGTTGGGATGAGATGAGGCTGGGCTGTGTGTAATCGCCTGCTACGGCTTCTTGATCCATCTCATCATACTCTGGCTGCAATGCCTCCTCTTTAATTCTCTGCAGAGAGCATTGCAAAAGACAGACAAGTGGGATGCTGACACTAATGATGGCGTCATCGCCACTCACCATCTTGGTGGCCTCCTCAAAGTTTGTCAGGATGGTACATATGTCAGACATCCAGGTCCACTCCTGAGGTCTTATGTGTGGAGTCTGACCTGAATATCGACGGCCTTGTTGCAGCTGGTACTCCACAACTGCTCTCTTCTGCTCACAAATCCTTTGCAACATGTGGAGGGTAGAGTGCCAACGTGTGGGGACATCACACACCAGTCGGTGTGCCGGAAGCTGCAAACGCTGCTGCAACACAGCAAGGGCGGCGGAAGCTGTAGCCGACTTGCGAAAATGAGCTGACAGGCGGCGTACTTTCACGAGCAGATCTGGCAACTCAGGGTACGATTTAAGAAACCGCTGAACCACGAGGTTAAGCACATGAGCCAGGCATGGTACGTGTGTGATCTCACCTCGCCTCAGAGCCGCCACCAAGTTACGGCCATTGTCACACACGACCATGCCGGGATGTAGGTTCAGCGGTCTCAGCCACAGATCTGCCTGTTCTTTCACAGCTGTCCACAACTCACAAGCAGTGTGAGGTTTATCACCTAAGCTTATGAGTTTCAGCACAGCCTATTGCCGCTTGGCGGAGGCAGTACTGCAATGCTTCCAGCTTGTAACTGATGTGGTGATATCTGAGATGGAGGCTGAACATGAGGAGGAGGAGGAGGATGCGCAGGAGCTGTACACTGTGGGGGCAACTCTGACTGACATAGGGCCCGCAATCCTCGGTGTGGGGAGGATGTGTTCCGTCCCAAGGTCCGACTGGGTCCCGGCTTCCACTATGTTTACCCAGTGTGCCGTCAGAGAGATGTACCGTCCCTTGCCACAAGCACTTGTCCACGTGTCCGTTGTCAGGTGGACTCTCCCAGTAACTGCGTTGTTGAGGGCACGGCAGATGCTTTGGGACACTTGCTTGTGTAGTGCGGGGATGGCACACCGGGCAAAATAGTGTTGGCTGGGGACCGAGTACCGAGGAACGGCCACCGCCATAAGATTGCAGAAGGATTCCGTCTCCACCAGCCTAAAGGGCAGCATTTCCAATGCAAGCAGTCGTGAAATTTGCGAATTTAGGACTGTGGCCTGTGGGGCGTTAGCTGCGAATTTCCGCTTTCGTTCAGAGGTCTGGGATATGGACAATTGAACGCTGCGGTGGGACGTGGACGTGGACGTTGATGCTGTTTCTTGAGAAACTGCTATAACAAGTGAAGACTGAGAGGAGGGTGCATCTTTACATGCAGTATGGACAGGGGATTGCCTTGCACACACAACAGGGGGTTCTATTGCACGCACAACAGTGGAAGAAGCAGTGGTGACACCCGCTGACACTGGTCGTGGACCCTGGGTTTCGCCCCACAAAGTCGGGTGCTTTGCTGCCATGTGCCTGATCATGCTGGTGGTGGTCAGGCTGGTAGTTTTGTCACCCCTGCTGATGCTGGCATGGCAGGTGGTACAAATGGCCTTTTTGGGGTTATTAGCAGAGTCTTTAAAAAAATTCCAGACTCTGGAAGACCTACCGCTTGTATTGGCAACGTCCCTCGTGTTGGTGTTACGGGGAACGGTTGCCTGCCTTCTGTCTGCGGCCACCACACTGCTTCTTCCTGCCTGTTGGGGTACTCTGCCTCCCTCCCCCTGTGTGCTGCTGGCCTCACTCTGCATGTCCTCCTTCCACGTTGGGTCAGTTACTAGATCATACACCACCTCCTCCTCTTCCACTTGCGCACCACGATCCTCCTCCTCACTTCCTGGCAATTGTGTCTCGTCATCGTCCACCTCTTGTGACAGATTGCCAACGTCGACTTCCTGTGGCCGTGGCTGTTCAAATATTTGGGCATCGCAACATGGGATCTCCTCTTCCACCACTTCAAGCGTATCAGGCGAGTGGCCCAAATATGGAAATGGACCAGTGAACAGCTCTTCAGAGTGTCCAAGTGTGGGATCACTTGCTGTCTGATGACACTCGGCATGGTGGGAGGAAGGAGCATCAGGGTGAGGAGCAGTATGCCGTCAAGACTCACGGCTACTAAGAGTTGACCGTGTGGAAGACAGACCGGAAGTGGTGGTGCCCAGGTAACTGGAAGTATTGTCTGCTATCCAATTAATAACCTGTTCACACTGATCAATTCTCAATACTGGTGTTGTTCTGTGCTTCCCTAGTAATTCGGTCAAGAAGTGGGAGCGAGAAGATGTGGCTGTTGGTTGTGGCACATTTTCACCTTGGCCACGGCCCCGTCCTCTGCACGAACCATCACCAGAACGTCCACTTCCACGTCCCTTGCCACGCGCCTTGCCCATTGTAAATGAAGTAAAATAGCTTACACTTGCACTATCAATGGAAAAAGGGTAATAAAGAGTAGATTAGAACCGTGGAAGAGGAAAACCACAGTTATTGTTTACTGGGGTTTACCACACTTTTTTAAATAGAGATATTTGCGGCTGAACAGTGAGCGACACACTCAAACTGCTTTTTTTTTAGATACCAAAGGCCCAAAACTGGATAGTACAGCGATTTGACCCGTGGAACTGCGAAACCCCACTGGGATGTCGGGCCTACACAAGACTATTTTCAACAGATATATTTTTGTGTCACAACAGTCAGGAGACACTACTGTTTTTCTTTACAGAAAAAACTACCAAAATCTGAATAATAGAGATTTTTTACCGTGGGTTGGCAAAACCACAGTTATTGTTTACTGGGGTATACCACACTTTTTTAAATAGAGATATTTGCGGCTGAACAGTGAGCGACACACTCAAACTGCTTTTTTTAGATACAGATGGCCCAAAAGTGGATAGTACAGAGGTTTGAACCATGGAACTGTAAAACCACACTTGTATTTCTCGGGCCTACACCAGACTATTTTCAACAGATATATTTGTGTCTGAAAAATCAGGGAGACACTATTATTATTTTTATACAGCAAAAAATGCCAAAAACAGGATAATAGAGATGTTTTACCGTGGAACATCAAAACCACAGTAATAATTTACTGGTGTATACCAGACTTTTTTAAATATATATATTTGCGGCTGAACAGTGAGCGACACACTCAAACTGTTTTTTTTAGATACAAATGGCCCATAGAACTGCAAAACCACACTTCTATTTCTCTGGCCTACACCAGACTATTTTCAACAGATATATTTGTGTCTGAAAAATCAGAGGCACACTTTTTTTTTTTTTTGGGGGGGGGGACACCAAAAGGTTAATAAGATGGGTATTTGTACATTGTGAAGGAGGAAAAAAAAAAGAGGATTTAGATAAAAAAAAAGGATTTTTCCTGGCCCCCGGGACCTGGAGCTAAGTCCAGCAATTTCAGCAACAGGAGCAGCACACAGGACTGTAATGCAGCGTTTGCTGGTATAACCACTGCGTCTCCTATACAGCCTGCCTGCCTGATATACCTGGGATGGATATTAGTCCTGAGAAGGACTGTTTGTTTGATCTGGCAGCCTTTACAGACCCTACACTAACTATTTTGCAGGATATATCTCTCCCTAAATCAGCAGCGCTGTCCCTACACTGTCTGATCCGGAGCGACTGTGTCCAAGATGGCGGCGCCCGGTTTTAAATACTCGAGGTGACGCTGTGCGGCCAGCCAATCACTGTAATGCCCACAAACAACATGACTGCGGCATTATAGTGAGTGGCTGGCAATCCCTGCATGTTCATTGGCTCTGTAAAGAGCGCCAAACATGCAGGGCGGAGACCCGAGCTCCCGCCCGAGTAACCCGGAAATGCTCGGTGCTCGCCGAACATCCCGAGTAGCGTGATGCTCGGGCGAGTACCGAGCAGTGTCGAGCATGTTCGCTCAACACTAGTTGGCAATTCTCCCTGGCACCGTCATAGCCTTCAAAACCTCCTAAAAGACAGGTATCAGAGGCTCTGATGGCATCTAAAGCACATACTGTGGATGTAGTGGAGGGATAAAAAAGGGTTGTGGTGGAGCGATAACGTAGATGTGGTCTGAAAAAGTGCCTGGCTATAAAGAATAACATTTTCAGTCAATTTAAAATACCATTTCAGTAAATTATCAATTTATTCCTTGCAGAACACCACTATGCAAAGTTGTCAATTATGCGCCAAAGTATTGTAGCCAGACCAGTAAAACTCACATTGTTCTCACAGTACAAGAAAGAACAATGATTACTCAGACTCGTACTATTATTGGAGGAATCATGTTTGGAAAAATTTTTGAAAAAGAAGAGTAAAGGCTAATGTTGAGCGAGCATGCTTGTTTAACCCTTTAAACGAGCACACTCGGGTGCTCGCCAAGTAGTTTCGGTGTACTTGGCTTCTATGTTTGAGCCGCCGCGGCTGCATGTGTCGCAGCTGCTAGACAGTTGCGACACATGCAGGGATTGACTGTTTGTTAGCCAATCCCTGCTTGTGTCACAGCTGTTTAACAGCCGTGACAAATGCAGCCATGGCGACACTAACATAGATGCCGAGCATGCCACAAATACTCGGCAAGCACCGGCTCATAACTAGTAACGGCCCATTTAGATTGGCCGATAATCGGCAACAAGCATTCGTTAGAACCTTTGTTCTCTGATTGTTGGCTATTACCTGACAAATAAGCAAAACCAAGATCTAATGGCAGGTAATTAGATTGTTCATTCCGGCATTGAATCATCGTTATCAGCAGCACATTGTCCTGTGTAAACAAGTGATGTTCTGACGATAGTGATAACATTCTATGTGCACAGAACAATCGTATTAAGGTTTGTTTTATGTGCATAGAATTCTGGTCGATCTAAACAGGCCATTAATTGACTACGTGGATGGCTGATCAGCAGTTGTTTAACGGCTTATCTAAATGGACTCTAAGGGAAACAATTTACAAAGATTGGGCTTGACTTGTCCCTTCATGCATCCTTTTTGGGATGTGTTGCAATTTTTGGTTAAAAATAATGACAAGGAATGAATCCCTGCAATTCTAGTGTAAATCACCGTGGCCATCTTAACAGTCACAATCAATAAGGACAGGAATGTTCTACAATCATTGATTCATATAAGTATTGATCATCACATTTGGACATTTTCCACATTTCTACTAGGGTGACTAAGGACAACCCTTTTTGGTTTGTTTCTCCAGCTGTCTAGGACAGAGAGAGAAAGACGGCTGAAGAATTACTCTTCCTGCACTCAATATTAATTTTAGATTTTCCTCTGGTGAATTTAAAATTATTTTAAGTCAGCAAAATTAGGCAATATTTGCTGTAAACCTCAAATTGTGAAAATAGATCAGATAATCTCAAGCCTGGAGTTCTGAACCAGAACAGGTGACATCTAGACAATAGATGATATCAAAGTTAAATGTAGAAAGAGAAGCTGTAATCAATAAAACCAGAACTATATGGTAAAGTTCAATGTCTGCAGCCTTGTGAAGAACAAAGGCAGAACACCAATGACGATGTAGTGGTGGGGCATCGTTTCATGATGTGATATTTTGAGACATTGTGAGTCATCATGACCAGAGATCTAGTGTTGTACTGCAATATCTCTTGTGTGCATCCATTCTGTAGCAGATTTTTCACCTTGTGTAATACATTAAAATGGACTGATAATGATGCCCATGGTATCATCCATATGAATGAGCCTCCTAAACACATACGACACAGGACTTCTGTTCAGTTGTACAAGTAGATAACACTTTCATACAATTGTACTCATAGACAAACTTTTCAAACAATTAAAAAAAATATACATAATCCACCATGTAACAAGGAATTGGATGTGATTGGTGTACAGTTCTGTACAAGCACATTTCATAAGAAAAAAAAATGTCGAAAACAATTCATCATGGCTGACCATTTTGGTTTTTTTGCAAGCAGTAGAAATAATAGCATGAGGCAGTCGTTAAATGGGTTTCACCACACTAGAGATTTCTTACCTATCTAACAGGATTGGGGATAAATGTTTGATAACTGGGAGTTGCACTGTTGGAACCCTTTCCAATCATGCAGACGGACTACTCAATGGCTCTCGTCCTCAGTACTTAGCTATAACGAGGAGAACTTGGACACCTTGAGAAAGCTAAGGCGAAACTTGTGTTGGAGTAATTAGGGGCCTTTAGTCAGTATAATTCATTAGATGGTATGTTTGCATTGATAGTACTGTTTTGACTTTTGTAACTTACCGACATGAGTTCTTATTTATTATGAGATGTTGTCAATTTATCTGTTTATTATTATATGTTTTGCTATGTTTATTTTTTTTTATATGGCATCATAGGTCATCGTTGCTCTCAATGTACAGTACAGACCAAAAGTTTGGACACACCTTCTCATTTAAAGATTTTTCTGTATTTTCATGACTATGAAAATTGTATATTCACACTGAAGGCATCAAAACTATGAATTAACACAGGTGGAATTATATACTTAACAAAAAAGTGTGAAACAACTGAAAATAAGTCTTATATTCTAGGTTCTTCAAAGTAGCCCCCTTTTGCTTTGATGACTGCTTTGCACACTCTTGGCATTCTCTTGATGAGCTTCAAGAGGTAGTCACTGGAAATGGTCTTCCAACAATCTTGAAGGAGTTCCCAGAGATGCTTAGCACTTGATGGCCCTTTTGCCTTCACTCTGCGGTCCAGCTCACCCCAAACCATCTCGATTGGGTTCAGGTTTGGTGACTGTGGAGGCCAGGTCATCTGGCGTAGCACCCCATCACTTTCCCTCTTGGTGAAATAGCCCTTACACAGCCTGGAGGTGTGTTTGGGGTCATTGTCCTGTTGAAAAATAAATGGTGGTCCAACTAAACGCAAACCGGATGAAATAGCATGCCGCTACAAGATGCTGTGGTAGCCATGCTGGTTCAGTATGCCTTCAATTTTGAATAAATCCCCAACAGTGTCACCAGCAAAGCACCCCCACACCATTACACCTCCTCCTCCATGCTTCATGGTGGGAACCAGGCATGTAGAATCCATCCGTTCACCTTTTCTGCGTCGCACAAAGACACGGTGGTTGGAACCAAAGATCTCAAATTTGGTCTCATCAGACCAAAGCACAGATTTCCACTGGTCTAATGTCCATTCCTTGTGTTCTTTACACAAACAAGTCTCTTCTGCTTGTTGCCTGTCCTTAGCAGTGGTTTCCTAGCAGCTATTTTACCATGAAGGCCTGATGCACAAAGTCTCCTCTTAACAGTTGTTATAGAGATGTGTCTGCTGCTAGAACTCTGTGTGGCATTGACCTGGTCTCTAATCTGAGCTGCTGTAAACCTGCGATTTCTGAGGCTGGTGACTCAAATAAACTTATCCTCAGACACTTGGTCTTCCTTTCCCGGGCGGTCCTCATGTGAGCCAGTTTCTTTGTAGCGCTTGATGGTTTTTGCAACTGCACTTGGGGACACTTTCAAAGTTTTCCCAATTTTTCGCACTGACTGACCTTCATTTCTTAAAGTAATGATGGCCACTCGTTTTTCTTTACTTAGCTGCTTTTTTCTTGCCATAATACAAATTCTAACAGTCTATTCAGTAGGACTATCAGCTGTGTATCCACCAGACTTCTGCACAACACAACTGATGGTCCCAACCCCATTTATAAGGCAAGAAATCCCACTTATTTAACCTGACAGGGCACACCTGAGAAGTGAAAACCATTTCCGGTGACTACCTCTTGAAGCTCATCAAGAGAATGCCAAGAGTGTGCAAAGCAGTCATCAAAGCAAAAGGTGGCTACTTTGAAGAACCTAGAATATAAGACATATTTTCAATTGTTTCACACTTTTTGTTAAGTATATAATTCCACATGTGTTAATTCATAGTTTTGATGCCTTCAGTGTGAATGTACAATTTTCATAGTCATGAAAATACAGAAAAATCTTTAAATGAGGTATGTCCAAACTTTTGGTCTGTACTGTATAACCTCTATACATAAAAGACTAAAGACTAGACACTTGTTATTCACATTTGCCCTCTCATCTGTTGCCGTTTTCTCATGAATTTCTGAAGGTGCCCGCATGTTTTGTCAACTTTTTATGATATATACATAATAAAATTATATATTTTATATCTCTCGCTAAATGGTCATTCTATTTTTCTAAGTTCTATGTTTGTAATACCCATTTTGGGCTATATGAGTCATTTCTGTATGATGAAATTGCATGATAGAGAGAGCAAGGCGAAATCTCATATTCAATATGATGACGCAAACGAGAGGCTGAACTGCGCAGAAGTATCTAATACTAACATTCTACAGTGAAGAAGTCCAGGCAATTAGGTCGGGGCGTGCTGTGAAGGAAAGTTGTGTTTCTGATAAAAGTGTTTTTTAAAGGAATTCAACAAAAAGGAACTCTAAGGCTATGTGCCCACGATGCAGAAATGCTCAGGATTTTTTCCTGAGCGTTTCTGCCTCTCCCTGGCAGGAAAAACGCATGTGGATTGTACGTGCGGATTGTACATGCGGATTGTACATGCGTTTTCCTGCCAGGGACATGCGGATGTGAAGCATTCTTCACATGCATTTCCGCATGCGGGTTGACAAGCGCTTTCCAAGCGATTTTAGCATCACTTGGAAAGTGCTTGTCAACTTGGTCACACTATATAAATCCATGCAAACGGCATGGATTTATATAGTGTGACCTAAAGAATGGTTAAAAATAAAAAATAATATCTGTCCTTACCTGATCCCCTCCGTCCCGGCTGCCGGCAGCGGTAGACTGAAGGACCTGCCGACGTCAGCGTGGCGTGACCCGTCACATGACTATGACGTCAGCACACGTCCTTCAGTCCATCGCGAACTGCCGGCAAGCAAGGAGGAGCGCATCGGGGGCCGCCAGAAGGTAAGTATATATTTATTTTTTATTTTATTCTTTTTTTTAGTTTCTATGGTACCCAGGTCCGGAGGAGAGTCTCCTCTCCTCTAGACATGGGTACCATCCGCACATTAGAACGCATGGAATGGGCATCTACATATACAGTGATGTGGAATATATGCATTCTAATGCAAGTCAATGGCGGCGAAAACGCAGCACTTCCGCAAAATAATTGGTAGTGCTGCGGATTTTTCCGCAATGATAATCCGCAGTGGAAATTTCCGCAGCATGTGCACAACACATGCAGATTATCATTGGGGAACATGACAGGCCTTCTACCAAGCATTTTTTTAAGCGTTTTTGCCGCTGCGGAAACGCTTAAAAAACGCATCGTGGGCACACAGCCTTAGTGTGTTTGCCCACACTGTGTGCCCACGATGCGTTTTTTAAGCGTTTCCGCAGCGGCACAAACACTGCAGAAACGCTTAAAAAACGCATGGTAGAAGGCCTGCCATGTTTCCCAATGATAATCCGCATGTGCTGTGCACATGCTGCGGAAATTTCTGCTGCGGATTATCATTGCGGAAAAAACGCAGCACTACCAATTATTTTGTGGAAGCGCTGCGTTTTCGCCGCCATTGACTTGCATTAGATCGCATGGATTACGCATCACTCTATATGTAGATGCGCATTCCATGCGTTCTAATGTGCGGATGGTACCCAGGTCTAGAGGACAGGAGACTCTCCTCCGGACCCGGGTACCATAGAAAACTGTAAGAAAATAAGAATAAAATAAAAAATAAATATATACTTACCTTCTGGCGGCCCCCGATGCGCTCCTCCTTGCTTGCCGGCAGTTCGCGATGGACTGAAGGACCTGTGCTGACGTCATAGTCATGTGACGGGTCACGCCACGCTGACGTCGGCAGGTCATTCAGTCTACCTCTGCCGGCAGCCGGGACGGAGAAGCAAAACTGCGGGGGGCCATCAGAAAGTAAGTATATATTTATTTTTTATTTTTTGACATTCTTTGGGGTCACACTATATAAATCCATGCCGGTTACATGGATTTATATAGTGTGACCAAGTTGACAAGCACTTTCCAAGTGATGCTAAAATCGCTTGGAAAGCGCTTGACAAAATGCATGTGGAAATGCATGTGAAGAACGCTTCACTTCCGCATGTCCCTGGCAGGAAAACGCATGTACAATCCGCATGCGGAAATGCAAGTGAAGAACGCTTCACATCTGCTTGTCCCTGGCAGGAAAAACACATGTGCAATCCACATGTACAATCCGCATGCGTTTTTTTCTGCCAGGGAGATGCAGAAACGCTCAGGAAAAAATCCTGAGCATTTCTGCATCGTGGGCACATAGCCTAAATATTTTTTATGGGCAAGAATAAAGCAAATTACCATTGGGATTCCTTGTTTGTCAGTGACATGTCTATAAGGTGTTACCTAGAAAAATAGGGGAAATAAGGGAGCGCTATCTAAGCGTAGTATTAGTAAATGTGAACAGAGTAAGGCGAGAAGAGATTTTGCTCACCTTGTGAAGTTGTGCAAGCAGGCACAACTCTGAAAATGGCAAATGTCCAGTAATGATCCTTGGTGGTGGTTTGCTGGTTGCCGTTGACAATTCCTTGAAAAGATTCCAATGTGAAATAGTAGAGAAAAGTAAAAAACCAAGATATGGGCGCTGCCACTCTATCATACCAAGATTCAAAAAATCGATGTTTCATAAAAATATTTTATTGAAGAAAATAACAACTGATGAAGCCTGGATAGCCGAAACGCGTTGTGTTTTTATATTGCAATTTTTATTCATTATCCAAAACCTCTTATCTTCCTCGATAGAGTTATTTTTATTAATACAATATATTTTTTTCAAACATCGATTTTTTGGAACCTTGGTGTAATAGAGTGGGAGCACCCATATCTTGTTTTTTTAATTTGTCTATCAGTGACGTGAGTTGTGTGCCCTGCCCTCCAAGGAACGTTGTTCTGGGTGTCTTATTGCGGATATGACGTTGATGATATGATGACATTATATTTGAATCCATTTCTGATCAGCTGTTCGCTGCAGTATATGTCTGTGCTGTAAGACTGCCCTCTTAACCAAGAGGTGTCATCATCGATACAGAGATCTGTTGTAAGTATTTAACAAACCCCCAAAAAGTCACAATAATTTAAGCTGGGGTCATATCATCTCATATTAAAGGGCTTGCCAAATACTAACAGTGTGCAATGTACAACCTGTTAGTACTGGGGTCTTCTAGCTGAGTCAATTGGCCATTATGTCACCACATGTATGCATTTTCCATACTCGCAGTCACATGCCAGCTAGATTCTCATCCGCTTCTCTCAACGGTTAATTGTATACCAGTGCCTTAGGAAGGCGGCTGACAATGGAAGTGCTCCGCGATATAACATTAGCCTCTCTTGAGTAAAATGTGAATAGAACATCGCCATTTTCCCCATTATAAAACTAGAGGAAATCCTAAATGCTTTACCATACAGCTGTCCTCTTCCACAAGGTGTTAGGCTATGTGCGCACGTTCAGGATTTAAAGAAGAAATTTCCTGAGCGTTTTTGCATCTCCTTGGCAGGAAAAATGCTGTGGGAAAAACGTGCGTTTTTTTAAGCATTTTTTGAAGCATTTTTGTACATCAATGAATGCTTTTTGGAGCTAAATAAAGTTATTTGGCGGGACATTGCTTAAACCCTTGAATTACGGTCAGAACTGAGGTGAGTATATTGGCTAATTTAAATGATTGAAGAATGTGTCTGTTGTACTTCAAATAAAGTGTTTGCTCTGTTTCTGTGTGTTTATTTAACTCTTTACTTTACTTTAATTAGGTTTGGTGATGAAAGGGTCTGATTGACACCCTGTCATCACCAAACAAAAGAGCTAGGTGTCAGCTAATCCCATTTGCCCAATGTCATTAGCATTTCCATTCATGTAATTTCTGGGGCAGCTGTGAGTTGATATTTTTAGCCTAGGAAGGTGCCATTAGGCAAACATGGTCCCTGGCCATTTTTAACAGCTCACAGCTATTTCATTAGCTGCTACGTTCCCACAAATAGCAACAAACAGTGCTTTGGACGCAGCGTATTTTTGCCGCATCCAAAACGCGTGTTCTAATGCCGCACTTTTGCTGTCGGTACATGTGAATCCACATCATATAATGACACTTCAATCGGTCAAAATCTGCAGCGGAGACTAGCGTGTCCGCTACAGAAATTGACATGCTGCGGGTAAATTTGGGTACGTGGCCACGGTTAGGATCCGCTGCAGGTTTGACACTGTGTGTTTATACAGCGTCAAACCAGCAGCATCCAGATGTTACTGCATAGTGGATGGGATCTTTTGAAATCCCATGTCCACTATGCGTGTATCAGAGACTGCGGACCACCCGTGGACACTGACATGAGTTGCATCTTTCAGGACCGCAGCATGTCAAATTCTCTTGCAGAGTCACTAGTCTCCGCAACAGAAATTTGGCCACTAGAATATATTGAATGCGTTAAGTACGCATGGTTCAGTGAACACACGCATGGTTCAGTGGATTTACCAGCGTTCAATAGAATGCAGCATTTTGGACGCAGCAAAAAATATGCGTTCAAAGCGCTGCTACATCGAGATCGTGGGCACAGAGCCTAAAATTAAAAAAAAAAATGGCGTGGGCTCCCGCGTCATTTTTAGAACCAGCAGAGGGAAAGCCGATGGCTGGGGGATGATAATAGTAGCCAGGGAAGGGGCCATTAGCCAACAGTGTTACCTGGCTTTTAATATCAGCCCACAGCTGTTTGTTTAGCCTTTACTGGCTAGATTACAGAGAGACCCCAGAAAAAAATTGACGTGGGGTCCCCCTGTAAAATCTAACCAGAACCCTAAGGCAAAACAGACAGCTGCGGGCTGATATTAATAACCAGGGAAGGGGCAATGGATACTAGCCCCCTCCACTGCTATTAATATCACCCCTCAGCAGTCCCAGAAATGGCGCATCCATAAGATGCGCCAAATTTGGCGCTTAGCCTCCACTCTTCCCACTGCCCTGTAGCGGTGGCGAGTGCGGTAATCGGGTTGGGGCTCACATCAGCCTTGTATTGGCGGCTGACATGAAGCCCAGGTTAGTAATGGAAGGTGGCTATAAGACGCCCCCATTACTAACCGCGTAGTAAAGTTATCGCCGGCTTATCAATAAATACACGGCCAGAATAAAGTATTTTAATGAAATAAAAAACAAACGGTTTTAATTTTTTTTTATTGCGCTGTCAGTCCCCGAAGCCTTCAGTCTTCTGAAAAAAGCATAAAATAACAAACAACCATATCCCTCACCTGTCCGCCTTCACGATGCAGTCCACGTACCACCAACAATTGTCCCTTGGCAATCTGGCTCACTTCTACGGCAGTGATATCAGCAATCACTGATGTCACTGCTGTAGAAGACAGCAATGTATACTGACAGGAAAGTAAAATCACTCCTGTAAGTATACATTTCTGCTGGGGTTCATCAGCTGCAGATCAGATCATTACCAGTACTGGTGGGAACATTCTTGAGAATGTTCCCACAGTGAGGTCACGTGAGCAATCAGCTGATCGCTCACGTGACCGCAGGTCCTGGCAGCGCAGTACACTGCTGGGAACGAGCGCGGTCCCAGCAGTGTACCACTGGCCGCCGGGCTGAAGACATCACCGGGGACCGAAGCCCAGGAGGACGGAGGGGGGCGTCGGACTGGTGAGTACAGTGTTTTTTTTTTAATTTATCTTTTTTTTTTCTTTTTTTTAACCGAGACTTCTGCTCCCCCCAGCTGCGCCGCTCTTGCTGTTATCAGAGGGAGCAACGCTCGGATGAGAGGAATAGTAGTCCTCCTGTGCCGACCCGGGTATCACCCGCAGCGCATTTCCGCCATAAATTCGAGCCCATTGGCTTTAATTGAAACGCAGCAAATCCGCAGGTATAGATATTACAGTATACCTGCGGATTTGCTGCGGTTCAATTCAAGTCAATGGGTGCGAATTTGCGGCAGAAACTAACGCACAATGGACATGCTGCTTTTTTTTCCGCAATGGTAATCCTCAGTGGAAATTTCTGCATCATGTGCACAGCACATCAGGATTACTATTGCAATACCTGGTAGACAGATTACATAGCGTTTTCACGGTGAAAAACCACAGCGAAAATGCATCAAAAACGCTACGTGTGCACATAGCCTTATCGTACTGATTATAGGCCAGAATTCCTGGGAATTGCACTTTGACAGGCGAAGGTTAGTAGGCATCCTGGGTGACGTCTAAAGTAATGCCATTATATTTACATTCTATAAACTGTAGAATGGGGGCAGCTCAGTGGTTAGCACTGTTGCTTTGCAGCGCTGGGACCCTGGGTTCAAATCCCACCAAGGTAACTTCAGCAAAGAGTTTGTATGTTCTCTTCGTGTTTCTGTGGGTTTCTTCTGGGTTCTCCAGTTTCCTCCAACACTCCAAAGACATATTGATTGTGAGCTTCAATGGGGACAGTGTCCATGATGTGTAAGTAAAGCACTGAGGAATATGATGGTGCTATATAACCAAAGCATAATAAATAAATAATAATAATAAATAAAATGGATTCTGAAAAACAAGATCATTCCTGCAGCAACTTCATATTTTCATCTACAGCAATCCTTTTGCTTCCGAGCTGCAGACACGTCTCTGTGACATAAGTACCGACATGGATGTGTTTCATTTGTATGCAGAGCTGCTAGCGACATCATTGTAAATAAGAAACTGTCCATTAGTGTCACATTAAACTCTCTTCTTTTATTAAAGCCTCCAAAACATCTCTGGATATAAATGAGAAAGGACTGACGCCGAGACATGAACACCTCCGCTACGCACACGGCGCCATTATTTATTTATATTGTCACTCCTTTATTTATTTATTTCGCTCCAGCTTCCCCTGTTTCCCCTCCCCATGTAATTTGCATTAATAAAGAGGCTGTTCTGCGTTGGAATGTGTTTTATCCGTTTTTTTTTTTTTTAATCCCTGGGCGATCCCCCAGGAAGAGCTATGGGAGAGATCCGCCTGTCAGTGTAGACAAGACGAATGATTCCCCGTGTCAGCACCGCGTGGTTCAACGATGACAGATTGAGAGGAGCTGTCCCTCTGCCGACAGGCGTGCTTCATTTTCAAATTAATAAATCTGAATAAAATATTTTTCCTTTCATTACGAGCAGGGCCCGTCTGACAGTTGCTGTGACAGGAGGGAGTAGCAGAGTTGATGAGAACAGCTTGCCCAAAATCCACCTGGGTTTTCTCCTGCTTTATTTTTACCTGCATGCTCAGCTCTCTCCGTATCTCTTCTTTGCATGTTTGTGTCTATTTTACTCGTCTCTATCTCTTTGCCTCATTCCCACTTTATGCCCCTGTGGTCGACTTATCTCCTCTGTCTGAATAATTTCACCTTCATCATTTTTATATGGACACATTTCTTTTGAGAGCTTTAGCTTGCTCAGTTTGAATAGCATTAAAACTTAGTTATTGTATATTTATATATCCTGCCAAAGTGACCTGTTTGAAGTCAGGTATAAATCTTCTGGCTCAAGTCGTGTGAAATACATACATTGTCCTATTGGGGTGCAGGAGGCCGACGTAGGAATGGCGGCTCGGTCGAATATTGTGCGTCTAATTAGGGAGATGAAATGAATATTTACATAGTGATTTCGGAAGCGGTGAGATAAAATAGAATGTTTGAACTGGTTTCTTGTAATGACTTATGACCGTTCGAGAACGGCGTTGGACAGTTAACAAGCATAATTAATTTTCCTGAGTGATTTGCAGTGGTGTGGAATTGACGGAGGGTATAATTAATGATTGAGAGATGGAGCGTTCTAGGATTTAAATGATAATTTCACCTTTATTGTGCAAATTTTGAAGAATAACCCACTGTCATTTTTCTCTTACATCGCAACTGTGAGAGTTCTCGTCTCAAGACCCTATGCAATACTTCCACTATACCCTCCCCCCAAAAATGTACAAATACGTAAGAGTCTCATGACCCCTATTTACATTGCAATACTTTTCCATGATACCTTCCCTCCAAAAACGAAGAAATATATAAAAGAATTTAAAAGGAAAACTCGGCTTGCCTATACGTTGCAGATGAATTAGGCTGAGTTTCAGCCTAAATTGTCTGATATGAAAGAAATCCATCAGTCCAAGTTCAGACATGATGTACTCTGTACGGACTTGTGGTGCGGATTTCACATTGCAAATTCACAGCAAAGTATAGTTGAAAACCCAATAAGTAGCATAAATATTCTGCACATAAAAAGAAGCTGCAGTTTTGATGTTGTTCATTATGCTGTGGGTTTCAATGTGATGTAAAATTCATTGTGAGTGCACAGAAAAATCCATACATAGCACATGCATATTTTCCTGACTCACCGCATATTTGTAATAATATGTGCATGGGAAATTCTGGAATTTGTCACCTTACCTTCATGGAATCTCATTTTGAATAGATTTACTTATCTCCATTCATGGCTATCAGGAATCAATGTACAGTGTGACCCGGCGACTCTGATGACCGGTGACGTCAGTAATGTTACTGCTCTTCACAGTCGCCGGATTTCGCT
Organism: Phyllobates terribilis; assembly: GCF_046119375.1. Lineage (NCBI taxonomy): Eukaryota > Metazoa > Chordata > Amphibia > Anura > Dendrobatidae > Phyllobates > Phyllobates terribilis. The sequence continues at coordinate 83,954,602 of NW_027362768.1, read as the reverse complement.
GAGCGCAGCACATTCAGGGAACATCATGGGAAGCCCTGGAGTACGTCGGACCTGCATGGAAACTTTTTTGATAATAAATTGGTGAACGAGGGACATTGTCTTGTTTTTATTTCTCTCTTTTTATGTTTTTCAGGTTTCTATTTCTGGACTTCGTCGGATTCCCTGAACTACGTCAGGCCTGCATTTGATTTTTTTTTTATAATAAAGATTGGTGTACCAGGGAGTGTTTATTTAAATAAAGTATTTGTTGTGTATTTATTTTATACCTGGGTTAGTAATGAGGGTGTCTGATAGACACCTCTTCATTACTAACACCAGGGATTAATGCCTGCTGTGTTTTTGGACAATTTCCATCTGACATCAACCCCAACTACCATTACCCTAATTGCCAACACACCAGAGATCAATCGGGAAGAGCCAAGGCAAAGCTCAATTCTGGCGCATCTAATGTGATACGTCACTTCTGGGGTGGCTGCAGGCTGGTATGTTTGGGCTGGGAAGGGCCCAATAACCATAGACCCTTCCAGTCTGATAATAATCAGCTCCCAATTGCCTGCTTTACCTTTGCTGGTTATCAAAAATGGGGGGGACCCTGCATCATTTTTTTCATTTATTTATTAGGTTAATACATGTAGAATAAGCTATACACGCAAGGCACTAGTTATATACCTCATGGATAGCTATCTATCTATCATCTATCTATCTATCATTTATTTACCTCATTTCTAACTATCTATATGTTTGCACACTTTAACACATAAAAATTGTTCATCTCTATTCTGCATTATATTCTGGTACATGGCACACGGATGTCACACTTTATGTCATCTGTGTGCACGTGTGCGGTACGTATTGTGATCCGTGGTGCTGTAAAAAATGGACATGTCAACGTGTGAGTTACACGGACCACATGGTCCCTGTGAAAATACGGACATGTGCACAGCCCCATATATTATTATGGGTGTGTGTGTACGTGTCTCCGGTACGTGTAAAAATGGACGCCACACATACCAGAAATTCAGACGTGTGAAGAAGGCCTAATGGCTATGTATAACCATGCAGGAACAGGATCTGCACATACCACATCTTCTGGCCAGAGGAAGAAACAAAAGAGTATACAGACAGGGCATCATGGGATAACAGCTGCTGATTTATATGAGTTAAGATACTTCCCCGCCTGTTTTATCACAGGAGTGAGTGTTTCTGCCACATCTCCAGCCCTGTGAGCTCATCATAAATTAAGTCAGCGATATATAAGCTCAGCGGTAGCCAGAGCTCCTACCTCATTGACTTGATTTATGAGCTCAGGGGACTGGAAATGCAGCAGAAACACTCACTCCAACAGGGAAATGTTTTACCTCACAGAACGCAGCAGCTGCCAGTCACTGCCATGTCATCTATATAATCACTTATTGTTCCTCCCCTGTCCAGGAGATGTGGTTTCATCAGACCATGTCCCTGTACGGTCAGACACAGCCATTACACAGTACACAGCAGGGGCACATTTATAAGATTATCTCAGCACAGGAACAATTTTTTAATACATTCAATTGTGGAACATATTATTCCAAGATCTATTGATTAAAATGTACTTTGTTCATGGGAAAACCTCTTTAATGAATGTGGCACAAATTTATTCCTGCACGACCCTCATTAAGACTGGCATAAAAAATGCCAGTCTTAATTAATCGGGCCTTGGTCTTTACAGGATCTTTGACAATATGGTTGTGATCCAGGAAGTGAATTAGCACCAAAAAGGATTGAAAGTATGGTGTATGAGGCCAAAACATTGCAGGAGATCCACATTAATAAATCACAACTCTACATACATAGGGATTACACTGTACACTGTGTTCCCCAGTGTACTGTATATATTGATGCTTGTGTGGCACCCCAGGGGTCTGGTTTCCACAGTAACAGCAATGTTATGTCTGAGAGCAGGTGGGAGGTCTCTTGGTCAGGGATCCTGTGCATGCCACACCTCCTGCCCAGTCCTGGGAGGGGAAGAACTTCCCCTATATAAACCTAGGGCTGAGGCAGGGTTAGTGAGTAGAGAAGAAGTAGAGACAGAGAAGCAGATATAGGAGAAGAACATCAGGAGCTCTGTGGGAGCAGTGCTACAAGGAGTCAGGGGCTGGCAGCTGCAGAGCTCGCCCTGACTGAGAAGTTATCACCGGACCCGGAGTCCGAGGCTGTGGGGACTAACTCCTATCCAGCAGCAGAAACCGACCGGCAGGGGATTGCAGGTCCTCTGGCCCAGAAACCCGAAGGCACGGTCACACGCGTGGGACCAGCACCGCCGTCGTGGAGCGGAAGCTACTAGAAGGCCCCGAGTCACCGGCCATACGGGTGAGCACCACACGGTACACTCAGGGACGTGGGCTACTTATACCCGCCTCTAGCAAGGTAGCCAGAAGAGTATCGTTAGTTTGGGAGGCCTACAACTCCGCCTGGCCAGGGGAGATCCCATCTGCTCAAGGACTGACCAGGCCCCAATCGCTAGCCAGTACTCCGGGAGGGTCTATCGTTGTCACCAGTAAAGACCCTGAACTATACCGCATCGTCTCTGAGTGGTTCCTGCTACCCCCATCATCCACGTCGGCTGCCCTGAGGCCATACCCCTCCCGTTGGGGGTTATACCATCCACGCTGCACCATCCTTCCACCGGCCTCAGCGGTCTGCCCTGCAGCAGCAGCTCCTTAGCTGTACTCAACGGGTGGCGTAGTCGTCCAACATCTACCGCTAATACAGCGCCACTTAGTCTGACTCCCTGGGCACGGACCGGATCACCGCCACGAGACTACAACCCTCAAGAGATCCGGCTCCGGGTAAGCTCCCGCGTGCGCAACGCAGCGCGACACAGGCCCAGGGGCGCGTCAACTTTTGGCGTAGTCGGCAGGATTTCGTGCCCGCAACCACCGGGTACTGCGTGCCTGAAAAAGACTGTTCAAACTTACCTGTGGTGAAGATTCCCGCCATCCGGCGCCATCTTCCGCTTTCTTCCTGCCATACGTGGAGTTTTCCCACCATTGGACGCCATCTTGAGGACGCCGCGCGGGAAGAAGAGGGGCGTGGACTCCGAAAGCGCGCGAGAACTGAAGCCCCGCCTCACGTCCGGACGTTGCGTAAGGTCCTGGAAGGAGCCCAGCAGACGCCAACGTCACAGGAGCGCGACGGAAGGTCCTCAACCCTGACGATCCACTGCGGAGCCGCGGCCTACGGAAGAGGATCATCGCAAGGTAGGCCACGGTCCACTAGGGGGGAGAAGGATGCCGGATACGCAGGAGAGCTTCACCGCTTCAACCCACGCCAGCGCCACCGCTGTTGCGGTCATGCCTTTCACCATGCCCTATATCCCGGGGGCAGCATGGCTACCCCAGTACTTAGGGGAGTCACATACCCTGCATGACTTTAGAGAAAAGCTGGATAGCCTCTTCCAGGTGTACCCCCTCACAGAGGAGCAAAAAGTGAGCATCCTGGTGGCCCAATTAACCGGGGCAGCCCAAAGGGAGGTAAAGTCCTGGCCACCTGGGGGGAGGACTGTCGCAGGGATACTAACCCGGCTGAGGGACACCTTTGATACCCGCACCTCAGCCGAGATCAAGCTTAGATTCTACGGGTGCAAACAGCGGGCACATGAGAGTATAAGGGACTATGCCCTGAACCTACAAGAGGCCCTGAGAGCCATTAAGCAGACCGACCCTGACGGCGTGGGAGAAGAGGACAGGCTGTTGACTGAACAATTTATAGAGGGTTTATATTGCAATGCCCACCGAACCCAGTTGCGGGCAATGGCCTTACAGGACCCTCATCTGGGATTTGCACAGTTCAAGGACAGAGCCATCCGGGTGCTTCGAGAACCGTCACCAGGTGGCGTTGTGACCCCCAGACGCCCCACTACCACTTACCACCAGGAGGCGGCGCCCTTGTCGGCAGGGCCTGTGGGAGCTGATGCGCAGGCTTTGAACAATGACCCGGCTCCAGACCTGCACCATCAGGTCCAAAAGCTAGCTAAAAGCGTTGCTGCGCTAACCCGAACTGTGCAGTCTTTACAGGTTTCCACTCCAGGGAAGATCCAGCTGGCATCCGGACCGGAGGACATCCCGTGGCGTCGACCAAGAAGGACCCCACCGGCCAGAGGAAGACCCAGCGACCGATACAACGAGGACGGACGACCCATCTGCCGCCGCTGCAATCAACCCGGACATATGGCAAGGTACTGTCCTTTAAACTGGCACAACCTGGGGTAGAGGGCCAACCCCCAGGAAAAAGATCACCAGGCCCATCGAACTGGCGCGACAAATATGTGGGAGGACGTCCAGTCTTACCCGTGGTACTGGATGGCATTCCTATGAGTGCCCTACTGGACACCGGGTCACAGGTCACCACCATCCCGTACGTGCTCTTCAAGCAGTACTGGAATGACTCGGATATCACCCGCTACCCTGACGACGACTTGAGTATCATCGCCAGCAATGGTCAGCCCGTGCCACAGATTGGATTTAAAGAGGTGACCATTAAAATCGGTAGAGTTGAACTGGCAGCACAGGGACTGATCATTGTAGACATTGACAAACACGAGAGTCACCCAAAGATAACTCTAGGAACTAATGTAATTGAAAATTGTCTTGCAGAGGTGATTTTCCTTTTACAGCAGGTTGCCAAGAACTCCAGCTCCGGCCAGCAGCGAGTGCTCCAGAAAGAGATCCGGGCACTGATGCGACGGCAACAGCTAGAACTCTCCGGTGGTGAGATTGGTAGCGTGCGAATGTGTGACCCTTTCCCTATTGCCATGCCCCCGAAAAGTGAAATGATGATTTGGTGCCGGGCAGCTATTGGTCTGAGAGGTAGAGATTACCAGGCAATGGTAGAACCAGTTTACTCAGACAGTAGGCCCACCATTTTGACAGCACGGGGGGTGGTCAATGTACGCCATGGGAGGGTGCCCATTCGCATAATAAATATCGGGAAGAGGGAAGTGTACCTGCCCCGGTATGCCACGCTAGCCAAATTGTATACCATCAATCAAGATTCCATACAGTCCGTAGAACCCTTGCCTCCATCTTCCCCGGAGGAAGGTAACGGCTCTCAGAAAACAATGGAGGACTGGTGTCAGCAACTACATTTGGGTACTGACTCCACTCCCTCACACCAGAAACAGGGAGTCTATCGGGTGGTTCAAGAGTACGAGAGAGTGTTTAGTAAACACCCGTTAGACTTCGGGCGAGTCAAGGGGGTAGAACACCGCATCCCCACGGGAGACCATCCTCCCATAAAAGAGAGGTATCGACCCGTACCCCCTGCACACTACCAACACGCCAAGGGGATGCTTAGAGACATGAAGGAGGCTGGGGTGATCAGGGATAGCTGTAGCCCCTGGGCAGCTCCACTAGTCTTAGTCAAAAAGAAAGACAACACCATGAGGATGTGTGTAGATTACCGGAAAATCAACCGTATCACACACAATAATGCGTACCCCTTACCAAGGATAGAGGAGTCTTTGGCTGCTTTAAGATCTGCTAACTTCTTCTCTACCTTGGATCTCACTAGTGGGTACTGGCAGGTTCCTGTAGCAGAGGCGGACCGGGAGAAGACCGCATTCACCACCCCGATGGGACTTAGCGAGTTTACCTGCATGCCGTTCGGACTCTGCAATGCACCAGGAACCTTCCAACGATTAATGGAGTGCTGTCTGGGCCACAGAAACTTCGAGACGGTCCTGTTGTACCTGGACAATGTCATCGTATATTCCAAGACGTATGAGGACCACCTGAAACACCTGGCGGAAGTGTTCGAAGCTCTGGCAAGCTACGGCCTAAAGGTGAAACCCTCCAAGTGTCACCTCCTGAAACCAAAGGTGCAGTACCTGGGACACGTGGTGAGCGCTGATGGAGTGGCTCCCGACCCTGATAAGATCACCGCAATTAAGGAATGGCCAAGTCCCTCCAGTGTAAAGGAAGTGCGGCAGTTCCTCGGGTTGGTAGGCTATTACCGCAGATTCATCCCCGGTTTCACCAAAAAGGCAGCTCCTATGCAGGACCTCCTGATAGGCCAGTCCCGGAAGGCCAAGAACCAGAAGCCACCCTTCAGATGGGAGAAGTTAGAAGAAGAGTCCTTCCGCCAGCTGAAGATGGCCCTCACGGGGGATGAAATCCTGGCGTACCCTGATTACAGCCATCCCTTTATCCTCTACACCGACGCAAGTAACATCGGGCTAGGAGCCGTACTGTCCCAGATCCAGCAGGGGAAAGAACGAGTAATCGCTTACGCCAGCCGAAAACTGCGACCCACTGAAAGAAACCCTGAGAATTACAGCTCATTTAAGCTAGAGTTCCTGGCAGTGGTGTGGGCAGTCACCGAACGCTTTAAGCACTACCTCGCTTCTTCCCGGTTCACCGTGTACACGGATAACAACCCGTTGACACACCTGGACACGGCAAGACTCGGTGCCCTAGAGCAGAGATGGATGGCCCGTCTGTCCAACTACGAGTTCACAATTAAATACCGGGCAGGACGCTCCAATACCAACGCGGACGCCCTGTCCAGGATGCCAAACCTACCGGACGTAGGAGAAGATCCAGAGGGACTGGAAGAAGTCGAACTCCCCGCGTTCCAGTATTCCCATCGGGTAAGGAGTAAGCAAGCCGCTACGTTTAACCCCTTGCCTCACTACAACTGGGAGGAAACGCAAGACAGTGACCCTGCCGTCCGGCTGGTGAAGGAGATGCTGACTCGGCCAGAGGCTCGCCTTGACCCAGACGCTCCGGAGGAAGCCAAGCAACTGTGGGCTGAGAAGAGTCGACTGTTCCTTTACAAGGGGAAGTTGTGCCGCAGAATGGTTAACTCCCGGACGCATGAACTAATCTGGCAAGTAGTGGTGCCACGGAGAGACGCAGCCATGGTGATGGAAGCATACCACGACGGGGCTGGACACTTCGGATGGAAGAAGCTGGAGTTCCTGCTGCGTGGGCGGTTCCACTGGGTAGGCATGAGGGGAACCATCGAGAGGTGGTGCAGAGACTGTGGCCCGTGCAACCTAAGAAGGAAGGACCGTGCCAGCCAGAAGACTCCCCTGCAGTCCATCGTCACCCGGCAGCCGTTGGAACTGGTAGCCTTGGATCATGTAAAACTGACCCCAAGCAGAAGTGGCTACGTCTACGCGTTAACCATTGTGGATCATTACTCCCGGTTCTTGGTTGTCGTCCCCGTTAAGGACTTAACGGCTCAAACAGCAGCTAGAGCCTTCCAGCAGCACTTCTGCCGTCCACACGGGTACCCGGACCAAGTGCTGACGGACCAGGGACCTGCCTTTGAAGCGGAGGTCTTCCAGGAATTCTGCAATCTGTATGGCTGCCGGAAGATAAGGACGACACCCTATCATCCGCAAACTAATGGACTTTGTGAGAAAATGAACCAGGTGGTAATGGATCTCCTGAAAACGTTGCCCCTGGAAGAACGCAGTCTGTGGCCTGAGAAGCTGCCCGATCTGGTGGACCTATACAACCACATCCCGGTAGGTTCCACCAACTGTACCCCGGCTTACCTAATGAGGGCGAGACCTGGTAAGTTACCTGTTGACCTGGAAATGGGAGTCCTGACACCCGAGGACACTTCACCAGAAGCAGACTGGGACACAGAGAGGCAGCAGCAGTACCGGAAAGTACAGGAGAGCGTGGAGCGAAGTCTCTGTCAGGCTAGGGAAAGACAAGAGAAAACTTACAACCAGTATGCTCCCGCTGTTCCCCTGGTACCCGGAGAGCAGGTCTTGAAGAGGAAAAGACGGCTCCACAAGTTGGACGACCAGTGGGAGAAGGACCCGTACACCGTACTGCCCTCAAGCCACGAGAACCCGAAAGTCTGTACCATCAGTAAAGACGGAGGGGAGACCATAGCCATTGTATCCCGGGATCACCTGAAAAAGTGTCCTGAACAGCTACGGAACCCTGAAGAGGAACAAGAAGACCATCGACCCGTAGAGGAAAGGGAAGATATGGTTAGTACTGTGCTCGGAGACTTCCCTCGGTCCTGGACTCAAGTCAATGGTGCAGTTGTGGTACCCGTCCTCACGTTCCTCCAACCAGCATCCCAAGTGCCTACGGAGCAACAGGTAGAGCTGGAAGAGCAGCCGGTCCAGGAGGCAGAAGACTCCACACAAGCAGAACAGGAGGATCAACCCTCTGCTTATAGTGAGCCTGCCGTACCCCTAGTGAACCAAAGAGCCGGTAGACAGCTGCCCAGTTTACCCTTGACAGCTCCTACACCCTGTAGTTCAGGGCTAGACAGTCAGCTCCGTAGGTCCACTAGGGCCACTAGAGGCCAGTTACCCGCACGTTGGAGGATTTGAAGTGTATAAATTGTTTTATTTGTGGTTACCTGTTTTTCTTGTTGCTTGTGTATAATTATGTGTTTCTAGTTATTTATAGGAGTCCTTGGTGGATTTACCGGGAATCCTTGTACATGGTTGGAGCGTAACCTAGGAATGGACTAAAGACTGTTAAGGACTCGGGGCAGGACAGACCCCTACCTGGTTACGTCTCCCTGTTTTGGTGAAATGGACACCTTTGTTTTCTTCAAAGACTGCACCCGGTTGCGGACACGCCGTAACCATCTTTATGTGTTTTTCTTATTGTATTATTATTGTTTATACCTTGTTATGTTTTTCTAAAAATATGTTTAGTCCCGGAGTACTAAATTTCACTAGGGGGGAATGTGGCACCCCAGGGGTCTGGTTTCCACAGTAACAGCAATGTTATGTCTGAGAGCAGGTGGGAGGTCTCTTGGTCAGGGATCCTGTGCATGCCACACCTCCTGCCCAGTCCTGGGAGGGGAAGAACTTCCCCTATATAAACCTAGGGCTGAGGCAGGGTTAGTGAGTAGAGAAGAAGTAGAGACAGAGAAGCAGATATAGGAGAAGAACATCAGGAGCTCTGTGGGAGCAGTGCTACAAGGAGTCAGGGGCTGGCAGCTGCAGAGCTCGCCCTGACTGAGAAGTTATCACCGGACCCGGAGTCCGAGGCTGTGGGGACTAACTCCTATCCAGCAGCAGAAACCGACCGGCAGGGGATTGCAGGTCCTCTGGCCCAGAAACCCGAAGGCACGGTCACACGCGTGGGACCAGCACCGCCGTCGTGGAGCGGAAGCTACTAGAAGGCCCCGAGTCACCGGCCATACGGGTGAGCACCACACGGTACACTCAGGGATGTGGGCTACTTATACCCGCCTCTAGCAAGGTAGCCAGAAGAGTATCGTTAGTTTGGGAGGCCTACAACTCCGCCTGGCCAGGGGAGATCCCATCTGCTCAAGGACTGACCAGGCCCCAATCGCTAGCCAGTACTCCGGGAGGGTCTATCGTTGTCACCAGTAAAGACCCTGAACTACACCGCATCGTCTCTGAGTGGTTCCTGCTACCCCCATCATCCACGTCGGCTGCCCTGAGGCCATACCCCTCCCGTTGGGGGTTATACCATCCACGCTGCACCATCCTTCCACCGGCCTCAGCGGTCTGCCCTGCAGCAGCAGCTCCTTAGCTGTACTCAACGGGTGGCGTAGTCGTCCAACATCTACCGCTAATACAGCGCCACTTAGTCTGACTCCCTGGGCACGGACCGGATCACCGCCACGAGACTACAACCCTCAAGAGATCCGGCTCTGGGTAAGCTCCCGCGTGCGCAACGCAGCGCGACACAGGCCCAGGCGCGCTTCACTTGCACAATAGTACTAAATTAGAGAATGTAGCGCCGGCGTCCCTGCCCTCTGCTAGGCAGGGACGCTGTTCCCCTCACCCCTCTGCTCCGAGCCCGGAGTCCTCCTCCCGCTCTGCTGGCAGCGTGCGCTCCTTCCCGGCCACTGTGCTTAGGGCGCGCGCGCGCTCCCTCCCTCTTAAAGGGGCCGCGCGGGCCGTCCTAAGGAGTCCCCGGCCAATGGCCGGAGGACTTCACCATATATAAGGCACCTCCTCCAAAATGGAGGTGCCCGAGCAATGTTGTTGCACTGTTCACTACTCTGCTTCAGCCCTCAGGTCCCGTTGCCAGTTACCTGCCAGATTCCTGCCAGTTTGCTGTCTGATTCCTGCCTGATATTCCGCTTACCTGCCTGCTAGCCTGAGGTCCGACGGTCTGCCTACCGACTCCTGTCAGTCTGTCTAAGGACCAGCTTGCCCGCTCACCTGGGAGCGCTCTTCTGCTACCTGCCTGCTAGCCTGAGGTCCGACGGTCTGCCCTCCAGCTCCTGTCAGTCTGTCTCTGGACCAGCTTGCCCGCTCACCTGGGAGCGCACATCTGCTACCTGCCTGCTAGCCTACCTGGAGGCCCCGCCGTCACGTGCTGTGACCACTCGCCTGTCCAGAGACTCCTGCCCGCTCACCTGGGAGCGCTCATCTGCTGCCTGTCTGCTAGTCTACCTGGAGGCTCCGCCGTCACGTGCTGTGACCACCCGCCTGTCCAGAGACTCTTGCCCGCTCACCTGGGAGCGCTCATCTGCTGCCTGTCTGTTGGTCTACCTGGAGGCTCCGCCGTCACATGCTGTGACCACTCGCTTTTCCAGAGACTCTCGCCTGCTCACCTGGGAGCTCACGTCTACCATCTGCCTGCTAGCCTACCTGGAGGCTCAGCCGTCACAGGTCGTACCAACCCTTTACCCAGAGACTGCCCCGGTCACTTGCCGTGACCTCCTGCCCGTTCATCCAGAGACTGCCCCGGTCACTTGCCGTGACCTCCTGCCCGTTCATCCAGAGACTGCCCCGGTCACTTGCCGTGACCTCCTGTCCGTTCACCCAGAGACTGTCCCGGTCACCTGCTGTGACTGCCTGCCCGCCTTCCCTGGTCGCCACCCGCTCCCTTACAAGGACCGCCCCCTTGTATAGTAGCTCAGAGGTTCCGCCTCCCAGACCCGTTACAGAGAATTAGAGATTTACTTGATAGAAACTTAGCCATGATGGAGTATTTGACATTGGCTGAACGATGTTTCAGCTGATTGTTCTCCCGGCAGCTATCTCGGCCGTTTCTTCCATGCACAGGAGTGCTCACTCAACTGAGCATGCCAGGGCACTCTATGAGAGAGCTACTGACAGACATCTTTTGCGGGGGGCTTATCTAACAGAGAACAAAAGGATGTGCAGTCCAAAATCGAACATGCTGGATCCTTAACTCCCCCGACCAGAGGCGGACATATCATTGGTGCAACCTTATAGCTGCACAGGGTCCCAATAAGTAAAAGGTCCACTTCTACCTCCGAGGTAGCAAGAAGCTTTTGTCATAGACAGAGCTATCGGACAGGAAAGGGCGCATATATTGTTCTTGTACAGGGGTCCTTTTCTCTGTCCTCCACTGGCCCTGACAATAATTTGTCCGGGACCCTCATACAAATTAGACTGTCGGCCGAACCCGTTAATATTGGTGGGATTGGGCTACGTTGTTCTAATGTGTATATGGGGCTTTAGGATACCCATCAAATTCAAACAACTTATTTTTGTCTATGAACAGCAATATGGAGTAATGAGCGCCCTACTTTTAAAAATGATAAGTTCACAGTTCTCCAATAGTAACATCATTTGCCCTGCCCGTATAATATCAGAAGATTATTTTAGCTGGATTTCTCTTTAAAGGCATGGCAACACACAACACTGCAGAATATGGGCAAGGTTTTTGCATTAATAAATCACATATTTTGTGTGGCTGAACAGTTCATTGAAGGAGGGGTCCGACTGTAGAGGAAAAGAAGAAAAGCTGCTTAGTCTGAGACCTGTTCCCATCTGATAAATCGGGATCCCAGCGCCATCTGATCACATTAAAGCAATGATAACATTTTACAGAGCGTTTTGCATTTTATTGCCGAGGAATAAATGGTAAAATTCACAGCAATGGATACTGTGAGTGACGTTTATGAGTCAGGTCTTAAACTCCTGTAGAGTGATATTCTTATAAGTCTCTGAAAGATGCAGATTTTCTCAAGCAATGCACATAACAGAAACCCTTCAGATGGGAAGGCAGAAACATTTTGAGGAACAAGGCTTTAAGCAAATAATGCGCTGAAATATTACACTCAATAAATCACAATTATAGGAGATATTTGGAGGATGACTGCTGAGACAAGTGATCTGCCGGAGAAGCTCATCTTCCATACACAACGCTCATGACTCCTTATGAATTTTCCTGACTCCAGTATAACAACTTTGGTAAATAAATGAATGAGTACTCGGCCCATAAATGTTGACCCTGAATGATTACACAGAACCATGGAGGCCAAATTGTTTGTTCTAGGCACTTGGTATGCCACCATGTGGTACCTCTGTTTTCTTCCCTAAAGAAGGTTCTGAGGTTATTTGAGGGCTGAATTTCCCTAAAATACAACATAGCAGAACTGTTTTCTCCTAGAATTCCCACGATAGTAAAACATACCACAATTGTTTATTCCCAAATTCCATCAAAATATAATATACCACAACTGTTTTATCCCTAAATCCCCAATAATGCAACATACTATGACTGTTTTCTCCCAGAATCTCCTTATAATATAACATGCCACAACTGTTCTATCCCCAAATCACCCATAATATAACATAACACAACTGTTTTCTCCCAGAATTTCCCCCATAGTAAAATAAGCCACAAGTGTTCTATTTCCAAATCACCCGTAATATAACATGCCACAACTTATTTATCTCCAAATACCCATAATGTAACAAAAAACAACTGTTTTCTCCCATAATCCCCCTAGATATAACATAACAAAACTGTTCTATCCCCAAATCCCCCCAAATATAATATAACAAAACTGTTCTATCCCCAAATCCCCCCAAATATAACATAACACAACTGTTCTATCCCCAAATCCTACCAAATATAACATAACACAACTGTTCTATCCCCAAATCCTACCAAATATAACATAACACAACTGTTCTATCCCCAAATCCTACCAAATATAACATAACACAACTGTTCTATCCCCAAATCCTACCAAATATAACATAACACAACTGTTCTATCCCCAAATCCCCCCAAATATAACAAAACACAACTGTTCTATCCCCAAATCACCCATAATATAACATGCCACAACTGTTTTCTCCCAGATACAGCATCAGTGAGAAATGTTCATCTGTATAACATTGAAGTAAAGTGGTGGTAAACTAAATGCCCAAGACTTTTTGGGCACTGTATTATGGATGAATACCACAAAGATCCATTAGATCTAGTGAACATCAACTGGAATAATCCAGAGTAGTCAGAAAGGGAATCAGCTCTGCTGGATGAATGTGATGACTGGATGCACTCATGTGATTATGAGAATGCTATCTTTTATTTGGTATGTACATGTACAGTATATGTTCCTGAGAAGTTGGGTTTCCAGACAGGAGGATGCCATTCCTGGATCGATGGGCCCGCAGCTGTGAACAAGTGATGAATCTTGGAGCCAATAATGTCTATTGTAGAGTTGTGGACATTCTATTGCACAACAAGCTATTGTGAGCAGTTCGTCACTGTAGATTTCATTCATACTTTTTCATTTACTACTACACTTCAAAAGTGCCCCTCCCGACTTCTTCCTTTTTTTTCTCCCCTTGAGGGTTCAACAGTATTTTTGGTTCGACAAAACATCAGATCGCACTCAGAGCAATGTTATTCTATGAGGCCGTGCACATGTCCAATATTTTCCTCGGATCAAGTCTGTCCAATGAAAAAATTGCATCATGAATGATGTGCATCCATAAATTAGATCACAAATCAATGGGTATGTCAAAAAAATCAGACCGCGCTTGAATGACATCAGCAAGGGAAGAGGACGCCGATTGTGGGAAGAGAGGAGGCGCTGAATCAAGACTAGTAATGCCCATCAGATCAGACTGCCCCATATTTGGGTATAATAAAAAGTCTTTTATGTGCCATACAGAGGGGATTGGAGACTCACATACAGCATACTAGACTGCTATAAAAGAGGTGGTAAAGGTGGTGGCAGTACTTTATATTGGGAAAACCTGGCGACAGGTTCCCTTTAATAACTGGGGTCAGCATAGTGTCTCAGTGATTAATGAGTTCCCCAATCCTCGTGACTTCTATCTCTATCCTTCTCTATTAATTTATTGTAGTATAATCTACCTATTCTCTTCTACAAATATGTAAAGGTGGAGAAGATGTCTGAACACCCTCTCTGAAGACTTTTGACTGTATATTTAATGTGACTTGTTTTATGTGTTTTATCCCCATGTTGGCTGCAGGTTTAACTGTAGGGCCAGCCCATGGTTTTGGAGAATAAGTAGGCACTAAGAGTTAGTTCCTGTTTCATCAGGTAGTCTAAGTAGAGCTACAGAGAAGAAAGGACACCCTCAATCGGTTCTAGCCATAATTGTGTGTGTGCGAAGAGCAGACCTTCAAGGTAGTACGTTTCAGCATCAAGTAATAATGATGGCAGCTCTCCATACCACAAGCATGCTGGGCACCTAACGCAAAAGAATTTTAAAGCAAGTCTTAGTGTTTTCCAGACCTGGAGGCTTTTAGTGAAGAAGGCAGGGGCATATCCATAAGGTTTGGCAGCTGCAAGTGCTCCTTTACAGTCCACTGAGTGTAGACTGAGTGCAGTGGTCACAGCGAAACACATGGACCTGTGTGGCCCTGTACTGGGAAGATGGCGACCCTCAGTGTAGTCTGCTGTTTGTTTACAACGTCCTACACAAGTAATGCGCCGCCATCCACAACTGTTAAGTGTGAACCTCTGTCATGCAATACAGATAAAAAACCTTAAGCAATATTCCTGCTACCCATTGTATATATGTACAAGCGCAAGTAAACAAGACTTTATTTTCTTAAACATGTTTGTTTCCTTCATCGCGGAGTTAAAGGCTCCCTGTATTTCACAAGATGTGGCAGAACATAATCCGAAGGTGTCGTCAGATATAACAGCAACAAGTGCACACACCGAGGGACCTCTATATAGGGTGTTTTGGGACGCAGGTGTAACAACCGGCCAATTTTGTCCCTTACACACATACTAATCCCTCCAATGTGTACTATGTCTCTCTGTCTGAGCTCTGAGGTCCTCTCATCTTTATGGGCAGCATGATGCTTTGAAGCCTTGGGGTCCTGGGTTTAAATCCCATTGAGAAAAACATATGCAAGGAGTTTGTACATTCTCCCCGTGTTCGCATGTGTTCCCCTGGGTTCTCCGGTCTCCTCCCACACACCAAAGACATACTGATAGGGAATTTGGCCGCAATGGAGACAGTGATAACATTGTTTGTAAAGTGCTGTGGAATATGATAATGCTGTATGAGAAGGAAAAATAAATAAAATATCCACATTCTTTGCAAAATTACAGCTGCTTTACTTGTTTGAGCTTTTATAGTGGTTATTAGTCATCAGTGACCTCATACCTAAATCCCTCATATCTGGCTGTGCTATAGAGTTGGGAGCCTGCAAGTCGCACCCAAGGTTATGTGAATCTTCTTCTCTATCGTATGCTATGTGTAACATGGAGACTGCCATTTTAGGTAATTCAAATGAATTGAGAATTAGTCAAATTTGAAAACTTTACAAATTTTCTAAAAGTTTTGATCAAACTCAGTTCATGCAGAAGCAATTGTCTATACATACTTTTAATCGGCTTGTGATGAAATTGTCCCTTGTGCATGTGTCTAAAGTAGGGAAATTAGATTGTGAGCTCAATTATCGACATGGAGTAGTGAGAATCTCTGCACAGCTGCAGAATATGTTAGCCCTCTATAAGCAATGGGAATAAATACACTTGACAGAACAGCTCAAACTCTTATATTTACTGGTGTTGTATACTTTAGGGTAAAATGCTCCCGAACACGTTATGCCAGTGCTTCATTGGTGTCATGTGTCATGTTAGCTCAAAGTGCCTGAGACAGACCAGTGGAGTTGCTATAATCTTTATGCTGAACACATTTATTTAGCTTTTTATTGGTGTGTGTAATTCTAAAAGGGACACATCCTAATAAAAAATGACTGCTCTTCAACATCTCACTAAAAACTCATGTCGTATCATATCACTTCTCAACTTCTTAACAAAGCCAGATCTAAGCGTTCAAAGTGTTTACATGCCATCTGTAAGTCTCTGCAATCTTTACAATTATTTTTACAGCAAAAAGATATGCTGAGGGAAACGAAGTATAATATTTTATGGCAGTGCTGTTTCTCAAACATCGCCGATCAGATCCAACTGTGACACATGCGTCTGCAAACTGCTGCCCACCAGCATATGTCTGAATCTGCAGTCTTCAGTTCCACATCCGTCTTGTGCATTACTGTTCCCTATTAACGCTATAAAGAATTACACAACCTTACTCCTAAGAAATATTTCATCTATCTAAAGATAAGGAGAAGCAGCACTCCATTAATAGGCAAAAAGTGTGGACTTTATTATGTAACGGATTATGGGATTGTTAGTCCAGGAGGCTTGTACAGTGACTTTTTACATTTTTTTTGCATTTTGTGATGCTTCATTTTTATCTATCTATCTATCTATCTATCTATCTATCTATCTATCTATCTATCTATCTATCTATCTATCATAAAGTATTAATCTGTTTCTCAAAAAGTATCTATCTGTATATCTAATATCTATAAGTATTTATTTCTCCTAAAATGTCTATCTTACTTAACTTCATTTTCTGAAATGTTGCCCCAAACTTGCAAGAAACCTCCACCATGGTTTACTGTTGCTTTCAGACACTCATTATTGTACTGCTCTTCAGTCCTTTGGCAAGCAGACTGCCTTCTGTTATAGTCAAATACTTCACATTTTCACTCATCAGTTCAGAGCAGCTACTGCCATTTTTCTGATCTCCATTGTCTATGTTTTTGTGTATAATTGAAAGGCTTGGCCTTATTTCTATGGCTTATTGGTAACAATTATTCCATGAAGACCACTTACTGTATGTCCACACTTTTCTGCATAGTAGATGGGTGAAGCTGGGTTCCACTAGTTGCTGCCAATTTTGAGCTGATGGCACTGCTTGACATCGTCCAGTTTTGAAGGGAAGTAAGTATGATCTGTCTTTCATCTGCTGTACTAAGTTTTGTTAGTCGGCCACTGCATCTACAGTCTTCAACGTTGCCCATCTCTTCTTGGTGCTTCTTAAAAAGAGCTTGAACACCACATATCGAAATCCTAGGCTGCTTTGAAATCTTTTCCTGAGAGAAACCTTGCTGATGCAGTATAACCACCTTGTGACTTGTACTCAGTCTTGCCATGGTGACTTATGATATGAAACTGTCTTCCACAACTTCACCTTTGTAGCAAAGTTTGGCTGTTTGTTACCCAGTTTTAAGCTTCATACTCAGCTGTCTCTGACTGTGTTTCAACCTACATATGAAAATGATGATCATTATCGCCTGTTTGGTATAGTTGATTATTCACTTGTATATAAATTCTACAAAATCCCGGAATTTGAGCAAGTGTTCTTAGAATAAGTGATGTTTTCAATGCAAACGGTGATCATTAGAGGTGGTGTGAATCAATTCACAGTCCCAATTTCAGTGGCCACAACACTAATCTGGGGCGGCTAGATGGCAACCCAGAGAACCACCTGCTATATGCCAGCAGCCACGATTCTACTTTTGATTATCCGGCCTGGCACAACGTCATTGTTGAAGTGCGATTCACATGTGACGTTGTGAAAGGTTGTCTAATCAAAAGAAGAGCTGGCAGGTAGGTGATGCTTTTCTGTTCTCTCTCCCAGTGGCCACAGATTACTGACATGGCCACTGGACCTGGTCCTGTGAATTGTTCCACACCATGTCTAGTGTTAACTTACAAAAAGATGTTTTCAATAGAATGTCCTAGAAAATAATGTTTCTAATGGATTGGACTGGTCTGGTCTTTCCTATGCCGGAAACAGCTCAATGATGGTCAATCCTGGCTTGGCTATCAATGTGTGACCAGATGGAGTAGGTGTTCTAGAAAATGTAATCCTTGAGTTTAATAACAATTATGTATAAGTGCTTTGCTTCACTGGCCAATAATGTGTAATTAGGTTCCTTATATTAAGAAGCCAAAAAATCCATTTGAATGCCCGAGCTTGGTGGCTGAGCGCCAAATCTCTTGCTATGTAAATATTTTCATTTATTTATCTCTTTAACAATTATTTTAGAAGGGTAAGTAAAAGTTTCCCAGGCATTGTATTACAATTCTTTACTTTATCACATGTAGGTTACATATTGGAAGGTCCTCTGAACCACTTAGTGGCAAGATAAACTTTCTTTATTTAGTGGAAACCATTAAAACTATAAGCTGTGCAGGAGACTTCATGTACAGAGCTTCCTGACACCTACAACATCAATTAAAGACATAACTCAGAATCTTCTTTATACAGAATTAAAAGCTCGTATAAATTACATGAGTCCTTACGTGGACAGGATCAGTTGACTCGAGGATCCTATTCATTTGTGTGTCTCTAACGAGCTGATTTACTGTCATTTTGTCCTCCTTCATTAAGAATCTTTATATCTGTTCATCTCCATTCGGCAATAGTGTCCTTTAAAGGTTATTGAATCAATTGCCTGTTTCCCTGCACATGAAGACGAAGTAGCCATTTGTGTGGTGTTCAGGTCTCTGCAAAGATGAGTAATACAGAGAGCTTTACTCGGACTAATCGCAGTAACCTACATTAATGTGGAGAATCTGTTAAAGGGTGACAACATGTTATATGTTATAGATCCTTTGGGAATGTGTGGCGCCCCTGAGGGTTCAGTCGCCACAGGGGTACTGCACCTCAGTAGAGGTGTGGTATCTCCTCTTCCAGATAAGGATGGAGCATTTCTCAGGACCCCACTTCACACTCAACACTACACCACTCCTGTCCTGTAGGGGGCCTAAATGCATCAGGGTGCTGCCCCGGCCCGGGATATAGGAGATGGGGGGAACCAAAGATAGGAACCATGTAGTGGGTGAGGGTGGAGGACACACTTTTAGGTAACACTTACTAATTCATATTTAATCAACGGCCATCTTAGGTTCAAGGTCT
The DNA here is from genome assembly GCF_046119375.1 of Phyllobates terribilis. Lineage (NCBI taxonomy): Eukaryota > Metazoa > Chordata > Amphibia > Anura > Dendrobatidae > Phyllobates > Phyllobates terribilis. The sequence goes on along the minus strand of NW_027362768.1, from coordinate 83,935,620 downwards.
TTGATTGTGATCTTCGTCTTTGATTGTGGTCCTCTGCTACAGTCTGCAGCTGACAGAATATACACGATCCTCGTTCTCTGGCCTTGAGACGAGGAGCAGGTTAGAGTTAACCACTGCCTCTATCCGGTCAAGGTCCCTACCTAAGAAGGCCTGGAGGGGAGCAGACGAGATAAGCTCCACAGGAAAAAGGATCCCAGGGGGATACGGACGGAGCGGCATACGCCACCTGTATTTCTTATTCTGGCCTAGTCAGAGGGACTCCTGCTGCAAGAGGGGTGACCGGCCCCCGATATCTGCCTTTGTTACTTCACGTCTCAGTCAGAAAAGCCCGGAGGCTTAGTGGATCCCAGGAGGGATACGGACGGAGCAGCACACGCCACCTGTATCTCTCTACCTGCGTTTATCCAGCCCATTAAATCTTTTATGTGACCGCCCTGGGCACGGACCGGGTCCGGGCCACAACTGCAACCCCGAGACACCTACACTGACCCAGCTCCGAGTACCCCATTTCCCAGGGAGGGCTGAGAGTGTCACAAGTGGACACCAAGGTTAGAGAAATGTACTTCCCTTGTATCACATGTAGGAGGCTATAGTTTGTATTGCACTATGGTCCAGGTCTGCTTCAGACTTAGATAAGTAGATAAGCCATCCAGGCCTTGAAAGTGCATTAAAGGGATTGTCCGGTTTCAAATATTATTAGCCCATAGGCTTGCAGAATTGTACAATAACAAACAGAGATTTTACTCAACCCTCCCAAGCTAGATCCTCAGATGTTTTTCCCTCGCTGCTCTGATCTTGATGGTCTACAGTGGTAAGCTGCAGTCAATCACTGAGTTGCTGAGCTCTGTGATAGGCTGAAACAATGACATAATTTAGACAGCTTAATGCTGTAATTGTCTGCAGTTCTATCAATGTGACGTCACTGCTGTAGCCTGTCACCAAAGACCAAAGCAGTTTGGGAGAAACATCTTGGGACCTAGCCTGGGGATGATTGAGTAAAAGCCCAATTTGTTATTTTATAGGTCTGTAAACCTATGGGCTAATAATATTTGCAATGGCAGAACACCTTTAATGCACCCACAATACATGATTGTGTGTCACCCAGGGGGATATAGGGGACTCGGTGCCCGGGCCTTTTACCTTGTTTAGGATGTCACGGCAGTCGGCTCCCGGGCCCGTACTCTGGGGTCTCTCTTGAAAAAGGGGGTTCTTTAGTGTAAAGTTTGTTTCGTGACGCCACCTGTGGTTTCCAGTAACGGTTACCAGCGCTGCTGCAGACCTCCGGGGGTGATGGGATGGCAGCTGGGATATTTCCGCTCCACACAGGCGGAGCGATTCCCCGGGGCAGTGTAGATGGAAGGAGTGCAGGTGAGAGATGGCCAGGTCAGCGGGAATGACGGACACTCACACAGGGGATTCGCTTCAGTACTTTTACTGGTGTAACGGCAGGTATGGTCCAGGGTACTTGCTAGGAAGGGTGCGCTTCTGGACTTCTCCCCAGTGAGTGGGTATAAGGCCTCCTGATCCGTGGCTCCCTCTCTCTAAGCTTCTAGCCAGCCTGAAACTTGGCCTAGCTTCTGTGTCGTGTTGGTCTCTCACCTGACAGCTTGGTAGTTGGACCTTTCTTTGGCAACCACTATCCCTGGACGCCAGGGCCTTCGTGGTTCCTAGTCCGGTTATTGCTGGTAGCTTCAGGATGACCAGGGGTCTGGAAGCCTCCTGGTAAGCCGGTTGTTCCTACTGGGTATAGAGGACCCTGTAGCCGCGGACCCAGTGTCCGGTTAGTGTCTTGGGGTGAGCCTATGATGCTCCTCTGCCCCCTCAACTCCTCTCTCCTCTCCTTACTGCCTCCGGCCACACTCGGGGCCCTCAATTCAGCAGCAGACGAGCTGCGTCTTCACTGCTCTCAGTGGCAGCACACTCTCTGAACTACTAACTAATTGAACTGCCTGGCTCCACCCTCCATATATATATCCCTATCAGGGCTCCCTCTGGTGGTATGAGGTGGAAGGGTGGAGGTGTCTGCATGTAATTAGGGCCTCTTGTGGAGAAGTCCATCCATGCACCCTTTTGGGTCCTGTGGTACCTGTGAACAGCAGGGTGCCACAATTGACTTATCTACTTTTACAGATTTTGGAGGCTAATACATTTAAGCATATCTCCAAACTATACTGGATCCAGGAGGAATGTCTCAAATTGGAGGAGATATCCAGGTGTCGTGGGAAGTGAGGGCTACGTTCCAACTTCTCAAGTTAGGACAATCTGTGCAGCACAGCAATGTCTGTCTCCTGGCCAAGCGGGCACAGATGCTGCTGTCATCCATCAGTTCCTCCTTGGAGGAGGGGCCAAAATCCACCTGTCTGTGCTGCATACAATATTACATATACGCACAAATTAATTCTTTGCTTTCCTTGAAGTCTGGTCTTTTCCAAGAGTCTTGCAGGGGAGGCAGCAGTTTTATCTGTGCTTGGAAAATATTTTCTGCTTACAACTCTAATTAATGCTCTTCTTCTTTATAGGCATATTGTACTGGTAAATAGAGATACATCACTATATACCAGTCCATCTCTATATACTAAATACAGTGGGGGAAATAAGTATTTGATGCACTGTTGATTTTACAAGCTTTCCCTACAAAGAATGGTGAAATCTGTAATTTTTATCGCAGGTACACTTCAACTGTGAGAGACAGAATCTTAAAAAAATAATTCAGAAACTCACATTGTATGATTTTTAGATAATTCATTTACATTTTATTGTATGAAATAAGTATTAGATAAAATAGAAAAACAGAACTTAATATTTGGTACAGAAACCTTTGTTTGCAATTACAGAGAGCAGATGTTTGCTGTAGTTCTTGACCAAGTTTGTACACACTGCAGCAGGGAATTTGGCCCACAACTCCTTACCAATCTTCTCCAGATCTTTCAGGTTTCAGGACTGTCGTTGGGCAACATTGAGTTTCATCCAAAGATTTTCTATTGGGTTCAGGTCTGAAGACTGGCTAGGCAGACTCCAGGACCTTGAAATGTTTTTTTACTGAGCCACTCCTTAGTTGCCCTGACTGTGTGTTTGGGGTCATTGTCATGCTGTAAGACCCAGCCACGACCCATCTCCAGTGCTCTTACTGAGGTAAGGAGGTTGTTGGCCAAAATCTTGCGATACAGATCCCATCCATCCTCCCTTCAATTTGGTGCAGTCCTCCTGTCCCCTTTGCAGAAAAACACCCCCAAAGTATGATGTTCCCCCCACCATGCTTCATGGTTGGGATGGTATTCTTGGGGTTGTACTCATCCTTCTTCTTCCTCCAAACACGGCGAGTGGAGTTGATACCAAAAAGTTCTATTTTGGTCTCATCTGACCACATGACCTACTCCCATGTCTCCTCTGGATCATCCAGATGGTCATTGGTGAACTTCAAACAGGCCTGGACATGTGCTGGCGTGAACAGGGGATCCTTGCGTGCCCTGCAGGATTTTAATTCATGATGGCGTAGGGTGTTACAAATGGTAATGTTAGAGACTGTGGTCCCAGCCCTCTTAAGGTCATTGACCAGGTCTTCCCGTGTAGTTCTGTGCTGATTCCTGACCTTTCTCTGAATCATCTTTACCCCATGAGGCGTGATCTTGCATGGAGCCCTAGACCGAGATAGATTGACAGTCATCTTGTGTTTCTTCCATTTTCTAATAGTTGTGCCATCAGTTGTTGCCTTCTCACCAAGCTGCTTGCCTATTGTCCTGTAGCCCATCCCAGCTTTGTGCAGGTTTACAATTTTGTCCCTGGTGTTCTTAGACAGCTCTTTGGTCTTGGCCATGGTGGAGAGGCTGGAGTGTGATTGATTGAGTGTGTGGACAGGTGTCTTCTATACAGGTAACAAGTTTAAACAGGTGAAATTAATTCAGGTAATGAGTGCAGAGTAGGAGGGCTTCTTAAAGAAAAACTAACAGGTCTGTGAGAGCCAGAATTCTTGCTCGTTGGTAGGTGATCAAATACTTATTTCATGCAATAAAATGCAATTTAATTATTTAAAAATCATACAATGTGATTTTCTGGTCCTTATTTTTAGATTCTGTCTCTCACAGGTGAAGTGTACCTACGAAAAAAATAACAGACATTTCCAATCTATTACAATGATGTTGATACAGTAATTACTTAGATATTTTTTTATTTAATAGGTGAAAACAAATCAGAATTTTGTAAAAATAAAATTATTTTGGTTTGTGTCAACATTTTTCGAGAACTATTACGCTTTTTTTCCCTCAAGCTGTGTGAGGGCTCGTTTTTTGCCTGGTGAGGTAATGATTTTATTGATTGATCAATTTGGGGTGCATACAACATTTTGACTACTTTCTATTGCATTCTTTAGGGAGGTGTGGTAACCAAAAAAACCTCAGTTCTGGTGTTTTTATTTTTTTTATTTTTATAGGATTTAACTAATTTTATGTTTTGAGAAATAAGACTTTTATGGAAGTGACAATACCAAATATATAACTTTTTACATTGGAAGTGTATTGGTGAAAATATCTGGCGACGTCATGTCTGTAGCACATGCGACCACTGCAGCTAATCAGTTTTCAGTGATTGGCTGCAGAGTGTTATGATCTGCAACAAGTACTAAGGAAAGAAAGGGGAAAGCTATCCCTACAGTAAGACTAAGCTAAATCCCTACGATGTAGCGGGCTACCTGTTCCTAGCGAACAGACCCACCTTAGTCCTCGGCTAGTCTGAACGAAGACCTAAAGCATAAAGGAGAGGGGTCCCTAAAAGAACTAAGGACTGTAACAAAAATGGGACACCTCCTAAACAGAGAAGTTGTTGCAGAACACAAAAAGATAAACTGACAAAAAGGTACTAGAGGTCCCAGAAGGACCAAGCGAACTGACAGAGAAAGGCACAGAAGCACCTGGCTAGCAAAACAGTCAAACAACATTGAATCCAGCACTGCCAAAAGGGCGGAGCTTGAATATAAAGGCAGATGGTCACGTGACCGCAAAACACAAGATGGAAAAAACAAACAGTAGGGTTCTAACACAGAGGTTCTATGGGCTACAAACATGAGGCCACCACCACAGCCTGTAAAAAAAGACAGGAGCAGTAGAAGACAAAGAGCACTAGATTAAGGGAAAGTGAGTAACACTCATTATATTATTTATAACACATGCATGCAGATGGTCTAAAAAAGATTGAAAGGGGAAACTCCTTATAAGATGCTTCTCTCTGCCCTAGGTACAGGGAACATTGTAACATTCAAAGTTGCATCATGCCTTAGCCTGAGGGTAAAGAGGAGCACTGAGGAGACAACCGGAGGTCAGAGAGGAGCACTGAGAAGACAACCAGAGGTAAGAGAGGAACTGAGAAGAACAACGGGTGGTCAGAGAGAAGTGCTGAAGAGATGGCCTGAGCTCAGAGAGGAGCACTGAGAAGACAACTGGAGGTCAGAGAGAAAGTTGATGGAGCTCATTATAGTGAGTGGGGACTCTCAGGCTCTGCTGGTGTGTGTCTTAGGCCACGGCCCCACTATCAGTATTTGGCCAGTATTCGGTCAGTATTTTTTCTTAGGCGTGGAAGCCAAAACCAGATGAGGAACAATTAAAGAAAAGGTATAATAGAAACAAGTCACCAATTCTGCATTTATCACCCACTCCTTATTTTGGCTTTCACTCCTGAGAAAAAATACTTAACAAGGACTGACCAAATACTGAGTGGTATGGGTGGTATGCATTTAAGTTACTTGTCTAAATAATTTTTGATGTGTGTATCACAAGCACCAATATCCAATAATTATAGGCATTGTAACATCCCTGGTGGTGTGCTGGCATGGCTTACCACCTCCCACCATGCAAGACCGCCATCTTACCTATCAGTCCATGCTGCACACTTTGCTCCAGTACCTGCTGTGTGCATGTCTCTTGTCTTATTGCTTAGGGCGGCGGCACTGTTACTGCCTAATTCTTAAACTTAGAGTGTGCGCAGTCCTAATGCCTCCCCAGCCTATTGCTGTGAGTCACTGGATACTTAAACCCCCTCCACCCAGTAGGAGGTGCCTGAGCAACACTTTCTTTCAGTGTGTTCTGTGCAACTGAGTTGCCAGGTCCTGTCCTGTATCTTGTCTGTTTCCGCCACCCTGGGGGCTGTATACCCAGGCCTGTTACCTGTATCTGTGACTTCTAGTCTGTTTCCGCCACCCTGGGAGCTGAGTTCCCAGGCTCGTTCTTGTATCTTGTTCCTGGTTCAGTTCCTGTCTGAACAGTGTCCTAGCCCGTTACTTGTTTGTCTCTATGTCCGTATCTTCCCTTTTCCTGCAGTGTCTGAACCTGCACCTAGCTCCAACTCGTTGTCTCTGTACTTCTGTTTGTGAGTTTAGTGTCCACTCGCTACTTCATTGTAAGTACCTTGTGTGTATTTGCTCTGCTTGTCTACTGCACTTGCAGGTTTTGCTCTGCTCTGCTTGTCTACCGCACCTGCGGGTTTTGCTCTCTTCTGCTTGTCTACTGCACCTGCAGGTTTTGCTCTGCTCTGCTTGTTTACCGCACCTGCGGGTTTTGCTCTGCTCTGCTTGTCTACCGCACCTGCGGGTTCTGCTCTGCTCTGCTTGTTTACCGCACCTGCGGGTTTTGCTCTGCTCTACTTGTCTACTGCACCTGCGGGTTTTGCTCTGCTCTGCTTGTCTACCGCACCTGCGGGTTTTGCTCTGCTCTGCTTGTCTACCACACCTGCGGGTTTTTCTCTGCTCTGCTTGTCTACCGCACCTGCGGGTTTTGCTCTGCTTGTCTACCGCACCTGCGGGTTTTGCTCTGCTTGTCTACCGCACCTGCGGGTTTTGCTCTGCTTTGCTTGTCTACCGCACCTGCGGGTTTTGCTCTGCTCTGCTTGTCTACCACACCTGCTGGTTTTGCTCTGCTCTGCTTGTCTACCGCACCTGCGGCTCTGCTCCTGTATCCCAGTCTGTACTGGTCCCTATCCTGCCTGCGTTCCTACCTGCCAGTTCCCACCTGTCTGCACACCAGCCGTGCCTGTCAGTACCCACCTGTCTGCATACCAGCCATGCCTGTCAGTACCCACCTGTCTGCATACCAGCCGTGCCTGCCAGTACCCACTTGTCTGCATACCAGCCGTGCCTGCCAGTACCCACCTGTCTGTATGCCAGCCTAACCTGCCTGTTCCTGCATTCCCTGGTGTGGGTCAACAGCTGTGACCGGGGTCTGACCTGGAGTAGCACCTGGTCCCTCTGCTCGGTTCCTCCCTGGTTCATCGAGTCGACTGAGCCACCATGCGACCTTGGTCGGACCGAGTTGATACTTAGTCATGCCCCTCCAGGCACTCCTTGGTTCATGGTCCAGTGGTATCACTAACCACGCTCACGCCAGTCAGTCCAGGCGTGTGCGTAACAGGCATTAGATTTACTCCAGGTAAAAGTCAAAGGGAACTTTCCACTATGATATCATAGTAATTTGTCTTAATTTAAATATCTCAGTATTCTTTACTTTAACCAAGATACAGACATCACTCAAAAATTAAGTTTTAATTTCTACAGAAATCCCAGCAAATTCCATCTAGAAATGGCTGCTAGGTTTTTGGAGGAAGTTGTTAGAGGGCATGGTTAAAATTTTTGCTCAGACTTTTAAATGTTAAAATGATTTGAGTTGCAAATTTGCATCATGATCTGGGCCGTGCAAAATGCATTGAGAGATTATTATTATTTTTTTTTTTTTGATTGAGATAATTCCATCTTAAAGGTCTTTGTAAGAAATCTGTCATCATATTTCCCATTGCAAACTCCATACAATAATAAATAGATCTCTTGGACCTGTTGAGAATACTTTGAAAATCCATGTCATAATTGCTGCATATTCCTTTTTAAAAGTTTTCACGTTCGATATTAAAATGAACATTTTATGGGTCCTTTCAAATTGGATTACACAACAAGTTTTAAAGAAAGTTCAACAGGCTCATCAGGTCTAAGGTTTAATAATGTGAGATCTTGTGAAAGGTTTGGAGAAGAAAAAACTCCATTAAAGTCTTTGATTCTTCACCAAAATAGAAAGGGTCCAACAGTATCATTCTTAGTATAAACAATGTAATAGTAAGTCTGACATTTTTAGCTTTCAAATCTTGGGACCTACAACAAATTCTATAATTACAGTACATTGACCTCGTAGCAGTCTTGTAATGAACGTCCAGGGCTAACACGGATATACCAATCTACTATATGTATATTGATGCAATATGGAAAAAATGACTGTATTATACTTTCTAGATTTGTCAGCTTAATATAAATTATATGTAATGGTTCCAACATTTGATTAGTACTAGACCTTGGTCACATAGTGCAAATTGGGGGCATTTTTAATAAAAAAAAATGCAAACAAAAATTCACCAAACTTGACAACACCGTAATTGGACTTTCTTTGGCACTTTATAATACATCGATTGGTGCCCAAGCCAAAGGCCAGTCCCACCCTCTAACCAGACTCTTCTTGCTGGCAGTGTCTGGACAGCATTGGAATATTTGTTGACTTGCTCTTTTGGTGACATCTTCTTTTAATAAGACGAATCTGTCTCTCTGCTTCTTTTTTTCCCCTTTGCTGCTGGCTACGCTTACTTAAAGTGTAAAATGTCAAACTTTAGCATGGATGACAATCTCCCTGTGGGCAGAGAATCAGCCAGTGTATTATTAGCTGCTGAAAAGCTGGAGAGATCATCAGCTCTTTATGAGGTCGGAGAGGCTCAGAAAACCACTGGCAGGTGAGGTTAACCCTTAGATTACAAATATCTTAAAAACAAAAGAGAAAACACACAAGAATGAAAATATCTGAATCTGAGGGCATATGACACAGAGCTGCTTTAAGGGATAAATAGGTAGACTGAACTTGTTAACTAGTGTTGAAGACGCTTCTCTTTTTTTTACCATCTGGCTTTGACAAATTGGAATATTTATTTATTTTACTCACTTACATAGCGCCATTAATTCAACAGGGAATATCGGCACTGTCCCCATTGGGGCTCACAATCTAAATTTCCTATCAGTATGTCTTTGGAGTGTGGGAGGAAACTGGAGAACCTGGAGGAAACCCACACAAACACGGAGAGAACATACAAACTCCTTGCAGATGTTGTTCTTGGTATATGCATTAAATTTACAAATTCCGCCCTAACTCTAGGACTTAGTCGGCCTTTGTATTCTTGATTTTTTTAACATACAGACATGGGACAACAAGTTTTATTTAACTTAAGGTCTTAGTGTTGGGATCCGGTTGATGGTGGGGACTCATTGGAAGGTAAGTCATATCATGACAGCGCTGTCCATTGAAATCATTAGAGATGAATTCCATTGTGGTTCTTCAATGCTGTACTATTTTAGGTGCAGTTCTTCACTGATCGTTGGGCATTTTGGCCATATTAACAGTTTTAGCCTGCAAGAAGACCACTTTAAATTCTTCTCACAAAGCTGCGATTTCTATTTCTGCTGGATCGAAATTCTCACTCCATATTCTCCCGACTATCTTTTCAAAATTTGACATTTAACTTGAGAAGTGGAATTGCAAGGCTAGTCAGTGTCACGTCAGATAGACATGAGGAGGCTGGAGGAGAAATAGGAGTGGTAATCCCCGGGCACTGCCAAGAATTCACAGGCTGAATGTGCATTCAAAGGCTCTTTATTCATACAATACGTTTCGGAATCTGGTCAACTCAACGATCGATTCCGAAATGCGTTGTATGAATGAAGAACCTTTTAACACACATTCAGCTCATGAATTCTTGGCAGTGCCCCGGGATTATTGCTCCTGTTTCTCCTCCAGTCTCCTCATCTCTCTTCCCATCCGAGTGTGGGTCAGCGGTCGGAGCAGCCGCCTATACATTTATCCTACAATTAACAGAGTTGTGCCGGGTCACAACTCACCCAGGTGAGAGTAAACTTTCGTTTGTCCTTTTACTCTCACTTTGTGGTAACACATTTGGAGGGATTCTTTCTCTTTTATTACGTAAGGTAGACAGGTAGTTTTGAGATAGTGAATTGCAATGTCACCAGTAGTCAGTTAAAGGGAAACTCTGCTTTGGAGCCACTTCAGAAATGTTATGCAGATAAAACAAATCTGTAAAACAATGTCATTACTTGGAAAATTTAGTTGTTTCTACAAGTGGCCTTTCAATTTCCTACTACAGGTACAATTGGGGATATGCAGTGGACCACCCATCGGCAAACCTTCTGCAGAGGCGTAACATTAAAGGTACAGCAAAACCTGAAAGTTTGTGTGCAAGTAAGAAATGTCAGTCAGTAAAAGGAACGATTGGATGTAGAAGTATAACAATTCTCATTCAGCATTACGGTACAAAGCATGACATATAAATGTAACGATTACATTTGAGAATTGCCTCTTAAACTGCTGCACATTTTTCTTCTGCAGATTCTGGCCATCTTCATATAATTCATTTATTGGACAAAGTGTCATTTTAATTACATTGCTTCATCTGAGCCATTATTTTTGCAACAGTTGAAGTATTTCACTTGGCCAAAGATCCATGTTCTTCTAATGCACTTGACAGACATTTGGATACAATTTAACACTGTGACTATTACACTGTGTGCAGAATTATTAGGCAGGTTGTATTTTAGAGGATTATTTTTATTATTGATCAACAACTATGTTCTCAATCAATCCAAAAGACTCATAAATATCCAAGCTTAATATTTTTAGAAGTTGGAGTGTTTTTTTTTAGATTTGGCTATCTTAGGAGGATATCTGTTTGTGCAGGTAACTATTACTGTTCAGAATTATTAGGCAACTTAATAAAAAACAAATATAATCCCATCTCACTTGTTTATTTTCACCAGAGAAACCAATATCAGTGCACAAAATTTAGAAATAAACATTACTGACATACAAAAACAAAAACCCAAAAAATTAGTGATCAATATAGCCACCTTTCTTTATGATGACACTCAACAGCCTTCCATCCATAGATTCTGCCAGTTGCTTGATCTGTTTTCGATCAACATTGCGTGCAGCAGCCACCACAGCCTCCCAGACACTGTTCCGAGAGGTGTACTGTTTTCCCTCCCTGTAGATCTCACATTTTATGATGGACCACAGGTTCTCTATGGGGTTCAGATCAGGTGAACAAGGGGGCCATGTCATTATTTTTTCTTCTTTTAGACCTTTCCTGGGCAGCCACGCTGTGGAGTAGTTGGATGCATGTGATGGAGCATTGTCCTGCATGAAAATCATGTTTTTCTTGAACGATACCAACTTCTTCCTGTACCACTGCTTGAAGAAGTTGTCTTCCAGAAACTGGCAGTAGGTTTGGGAGTTGGGCTTCACTCCATCCTCAACCCGAAAAGGTCCCACAAGTTCATCTTTGATGATACCAGCCCATACCAGTACCCCACCTCCACCTTGCTGGCGTCTGAGTTGGAGTGGAGCTCTCTGCCCTTTACTGATCCAGCCTCTGGCCCATCCATCTGGCCCATCAAGAGTCACTCTCATTTCATCAGTGTAACATCCCTGGCGGCGTGCTTGCATGGCTTACCACCTCTCACCATGCAAGACCGCAATCTTACCTGTCGGGCCAGGCTGCACACTTTGCTCCAGTGCCTGCTGTTTGTATGTCTCTTGTCCGCTGGCTTAGGGCGGCGGCGCTGTTACTTCTTGATTCTTAAAGCTACAGTGTGCGCAGTCCTAATGCGTCCCCAGCCTATTGCTGTGAGTCACTGGATACTTAAACCCCCTCCACCCAGTAGGAGGGGCCTGAGCAACACTTTCCATCTGTGTGTTCCTTGCAACTGAGTTTCCAGGTCCTGTCCTGTATCTAGTCTGTTTCTGCCACCCTGGGGGTATTATACCCAGGCCTGTTACCTGTACCTGTGACTTCTAGTCAGTTTCCGCCACCCTGGGGGCTGAGTTCCCAGGCTCGTTCCTGTATCTTGTTCCTGGTTCAGATCCTGTCTGAACAGTGTCCTAGTCCGTTACCTGTTTGTCTCTATGTCTGTACTTTCCCCTTTTCCTGCAGTATCTGAACCTGCACCTAACTCCAACTTGTTGTCTCTGTACTTATGTTTGTGAGTTTTGTGTCCACTCGCTACTTCATTGCAAGTACCTTGTGTGTATCTGGTTCTGCTCGTTCTGTTTCCCTGCCTCCGTATCTAACTCCTGTGTTCCAGCTATCTTCTTGTGTTTTCCAGTCTGTTCCATGTGAACAGAGCCCTATCCTGTCTACCGCATCTGTGGGTTTTGCTTTGCTCTGCTTGTTCACCGCACCTGCGGTTTTGCTCTGCTCTGCTTGTTCACCGCATCTGCGGGTTTTGCTCTGCTTTGCTTGTTCACCGCATCTGCGGTTTTGCTCTGCTCTGCTTGTTCACCGCATCTGCGGGTTTTGCTTTGCTCTGCTTGTTTACCACATCTGCGGTTTTGCTCTGCTCTGCTTGTTCACCGCATCTGCGGGTTTTGCTCTGCTCTGCTTGTTTACCGCACCTGCGGTTTTGCTCTGCTCTGCTTGTTCACCGCATTCGCGGGTTTTGCTTTGCTCTGCTTGTTTACCGCACCTGCGGTTTTGCTCTGCTCTGCTTGTTCATCGCATCTGCGGTTTTGCTCTGCTCTGCTTGTTCAACGCATCTGTGGGTTTTGCTCTGCTCTGCTTGTTTACTGCATCTGCGGTTTTGCTCTGCTCTGCTTGTTTACCGCACCTGCGGTTTTGCTCTGCTCTGCTTGTTCACTGCATCTGCGGGTTTTGCTCTGCTCTGCTTGTTTACCGCATCTGCAGTTTTGCTCTGCTCTGCTTGTTCACTGCATCTGCGGGTTTTGCTTTGCTCTGCTTGTTTACCGCACCTTCGGTTTTGCTCTGCTCTGCGAGTTCACCGCATCTGCGGGTTTTGCTCTGCTTTGCTTGTTCACCGCATCTGCTGTTTTGCTCTGCTCTGCTTGTTCACTGCATCTGCGGTTTTGCTCTGCTCTGATTGTTCACCGCACTTGCGGGTTTTGCTTTGCTCCGCTTGTCTACCGCACTTGCGGGTTTTGCTCCGCTCTGCTTGTCTACCGCACCTGCGGGTTTTGCTCTGCTCTGCTTGTCTACCGCACCTGCGGCTCCGTTACGGTATCCCTGTCTGTACTGATCCCTATCCTGCCTACGATCCTACCTGCCAGTACCCGCCTCTCTGCATGTCAGCTGTGCCTGCCTGTGCCCACCTGTCTGCACGCCAGCCGTGCCTGCCAGTGCCCACCTGTCTGCATACCTGCTGTGCCTGTCAATATCCACCTGTCTGCATACCAGCCGTGCTTGCCAGTACCCACCTGTCTATATGCCAGTCTAACCTGCCTGTTCCTGCATTCCCCGGTGTGGGTCAACAGCTGTGACCGGGGTCTGACCTGGAGTAGCACCTGGTCCCTCTGCTCGATTCCTCCCTGGTTCACGGAGTCGACGGAGCCGCCGTGCGACCTTGGTCGGACCGGGTTGATACTTAGTTACGCCCCTCCATGCACTCCTCGGTTCATGGTCCAGTGGGATCACTAACCACGCTCACGCCAGTCTGCCAGGGCATGTGCGTAACAGTTTGCTCAGGCCATGGTTCCTGTTGAGCCCCACGGCCCTTTGCTCTCTGAAACATTTGAATCCTTGTCTGGCGAATACGTGCACCAAGAAAAATTTTTTTCTCAAGCTGAGGTCCAGGCGATTTACGCACCAGCCCAAATGGAGCTATCAGCACTCGTTCCTGCGGATCCACCACGGTATTATGGGGACCCAAAACAAAGCCGTGCGTTTGTGGAGCAATGTATGCTGCATTTCAAATTCTATGCTCACTATTTTCCCACTGATCGGGTGAAAAGTAGCATTCATGATGTCCTACTTAGCGGGTGATGCCTTGAATTGTATCACCCCCCTATGGGAAGCATGGTATCCTATCATCTCTGACCTGCAGGCCTTCCTGGTGGCCTTTCTAATGGTCTTCGATGACCCTAACCCTGAGGCTTCTGCTAAAGCTTCCCTTCCCAGTATCCTGGAGCAGCCCCGATGGGTAATGTGTGTAGGTAGCCTACCAGTTCTCCAGCCTGAAGAGACTGCTGCCCACACAGAATCCACACAGGATGACAATGCTCCACAGAATACTTCCCTTCCCAACCTCAAGAGGCTGTCCAGACGTGCAAGGCGTAGAGGTAAACCATCACGCCAGGTTCTGTACTCCTAAAGACCTCGTGTTCCCCAGCCTGTAGAGGCAGCTTTCCGCACAGAATTCATGAAGGATGACTATGTTCGTCAGGCAAAGCAGAGGCCAGAACTCAGTCACAAAATCGGATTGCGGTCCCGCTGCGGTTGTTTGGGACCCCCTGACGGTCTTTGTCTAGCGAAGGTTGGAGAATCCCAAGACATTAGGCCTGTAGGAGAGGCTGCCCTTGGCGTTAGTGTTTCCTCTCCACAGATGACCATGACTGTCTCTGTGGCTAGTGAAGGCCTCGGATTAACCGGAAGTTTCGGGCTTAAAGCCTTGAAGAGTCAGCATCTGATTCCCGTCCGACAACTTCAGAAGCCGGTTTGGGCATTGTCAGCGGAAGGACGAGCCCTACTCAGAAACAGTCAAAATAAGTCTGTACAAATTAAGCTCCAGATTAGAGCATTACACATGAAGAAGTTCACATTCCAGGTGCTGTCTGGTTTACCCACAGGTCGTCCAGAGCCAAGAGATCTAGTGCCCGCTCAGGTCTGAAGATCCTGCATGGTGTTTCCTGGGGGACTGCTGAGGTGCAAGGGGTGTCCAGTCCCCATATCTTCAGGACAGTCAGCAGTTTCTTCTTCTTCTTCACCAGATCTGCTAGTCACTGACTCGCTGTGTGCTGAAGTCTCCGAAGGAAGGGAAGCGGAGGCATTGTCCCCACACGGTCTCGACGATTGTACCAATGATCTGGCTTTAGGCACCGCCCCGCCTCGCAGACGTGTCATCTCAGAAACCAGACTGAAGTTGGTCGCTAAGCAAGGATCCTCCATCTTTAACAAATCTGGCAATAAGTCCATCAAGGCGGTGGCTACATTCAAGTCTCTGCACCCCTCCAACCAGGCGGAGGACCTCCAGTTGCCTCCTGAATCCTCCGGGGTGCTATCTGATAACAAATGGAAAGAGACTTTTCTGCACCCTGTACCTGGTACTTCGCACACTTCATCCAGTAAGCTTGACAAAGTGTACATCAAGGCGGTGGTTACGCCTGAGTCTCTGCACCCCTCCAACTCGGTGGAGGACCTCCAGTTGCCTCCTGAATCCTTCGGAGTGCTACCTGATAACAAATGGAGAGAGACTTTTCTGCACCCTGTGCCTGGTACTTCATTCACTTTATCTGTTGCTGAGGATGGCTCGATGGGAGGAAGCATCCTAGTCACCAAGATGGTGAGACTAGTTTCATTCCCTCTAGGGGACAGAAGAGGTAATCTTCTTGAAGAAAAGGATCGGCCTCCAAATTCTCTGCAGAAAATCCTTGCTGGCTTGAAGAAGAGGGGGCGTAAAGGGGGGGGTACTGTAACATCCCTGGCGGCGTGCTTGCATGGCTTACCACCTCTCACCATGCAAGACCGCAATCTTACCTGTCGGGCCAGGCTGCACACTTTGCTCCAGTGCCTGCTGTTTGTATGTCTCTTGTCCGCTGGCTTAGGGCGGCGGCGCTGTTACTTCTTGATTCTTAAAGCTACAGTGTGCGCAGTCCTAATGCGTCCCCAGCCTATTGCTGTGAGTCACTGGATACTTAAACCCCCTCCACCCAGTAGGAGGGGCCTGAGCAACACTTTCCATCTGTGTGTTCCTTGCAACTGAGTTGCCAGGTCCTGTCCTGTATCTAGTCTGTTTCTTCCACCCTGGGGGCTGTATACCCAGGCCTGTTACCTGTACCTGTGACTTCTAGTCAGTTTCCGCCACCCTGGGGGCTGAGTTCCCAGGCTCGTTCCTATATGTTGTTCCTGGTTCAGATCCTGTCTGAACAGTGTCCTAGTCCATTACCTGTTTGTCTCTATGTCTGTACTTTCCCCTTTTCCTGCAGTATCTGAACCTGCACCTAACTCCAACCCGTTGTCTCTGTACTTCTGTTTGTGAGTTTTGTGTCCACTCGCTACTTCATTGTAAGTACCTTGTGTGTATCTGGTTCTGCTCGTTCTGTTTCCCTGCCTCCATATCTAACTCCTGTGTTCCAGCTATCTTCTTGTGTTTTCCAGTCTGTTCCATGTGAACAGAGCCCTATCCTGTCTACCGCATCTGTGGGTTTTACTCTGCTCTGCTTGCTCACCGCATCTGCGGGTTTTGCTTTGCTCTGCTTGTTTACCGCACCTGCGGTTTTGCTCTGCTCTGCGAGTTCACCGTATCTGCGGGTTTTGCTCTGCTTTGCTTGTTCACCGCATCTGCGGTTTTGCTCTGCTCTGCTTGTTCACCGCATTTGCGGTTTTGCTCTGCTTTGCTTGTTCACTGCATCTGCGGTTTTGCTCTGCTCTGATTGTTCACAGCATCTGCGGTTTTGCTCTGCTCTGCTTGTTCACTGCACTTGCGGGTTTTGCTTTGCTCTGCTTTTCTACCGCACTTGGGGTTTTGCTCCGCTCTGCTTGTCTACTGCACCTGCGGCTCCATTCCTGTTTCCCAGTCTGTACTGGTCCCTATCCTGCCTACGTTCCTACCTGCTAGTACCCGCCTCTCTGCATGTCAGCTGTGCCTGCCTGTGCCCACCTGTCTGCACGCCAGCCGTGCCTGCCAGTGCCCACCTGTCTGCATACCAGCTGTGCCTGTCAATATCCACCTGTCTGCATACCAGCCGTGCTTGCCAGTACCCACCTGTCTATATGTCAGTCTAACCTGCCTGTTCCTGCATTCCCTGGTGTGGGTCAACAGCTGTGACCGGGGTCTGACCTGGAGTAGCACCTGGTCCCTCTGCTCAGTTCCTCCCTGGTTCACGGAGTCGACTGAGCCGCCATGCGACCTTGGTCGGACCGGGTTGATACTTAGTTACGCCCCTCCAGGCACTCCTCTGTTCATGGTCCAGTGGGATCACTAATTAAGATCACGCCAGTCTTCCCGGGCGCGTGTGTAACAATCAGTCCATAAAACCTTTGAAAAATCAGTCTTAAGATATTTCTTGGCCCATTCTTGACGTTTTATCTTATGTTTCTTGTTCAAAGGTGGTCGTTTTTCAGCCTTCCTTACCTTGGCCATGTCCCTGAGTATCGCACAACTTGTGCTTTTTGATACTCCAGTAACGTTGTAGCTCTGAAATATGGCAAAACTGATGGCAAATGGCATCTTGGCAGCTTCACGCTTGATTTTCCTCAATTCATGGGCAGTTATTTTGCTCCTTTTTTGGCCATCACGCTTCTTGCGACCCTGTTGGCTATTTGCCATGAAATGCTTGATTGTTCGGTGATCACGCTTCAAAAGTTTGGAAATTTCAAGACTGCTGCATCCCTCTGCAAGACATCTCACAATTTTGGACTTTTCAGAGCCCGTCAAATCTCTCTTCTGACCCATTTTCCCAAAGGAAAGGAAGTTGCCTAATAATTAAGCACACCTTATATAGGGTGTTGATGTCATTAGACAACACCCCTCCTCATTACAGAGATGCACATCACCAGATTTACTTAATTGGTAGTTGGCTCTCAAGCCTATGCAGCTTGGAGTAGGACAACATGTATAAAAAGTATCATGTGATCAAAATACTCATTTGTCTAATAATTCTGCACACAGTGTAGACACAATTATGTATATCTCAAATACTTTCAATTTGTAAAGTAGATGCAGGATTATAAGGGTCGAGAAATTTCAATGAAAACTGTTCATGGGATGTGTCTCATGGTGTAATATAAAACAGCTACGTATGTCTGGTAAGTGACCTTTATCTCATCGTTCTTCACATACTGTTATGTCCCACCCTGCCGGCTGTAATGATTGAAATGCAATCGGATGTGAAACTACACTGCTTGCAGAATAATTAGGCCATTTGTATTTTTGATTATTAATTTTATTATTGAACAAATACAGAGCTGTCGGTCAATCCAAAAGTTAATAAATCTGAAACCTGAATATTTAAGAAAGTAAAAGTGCAGTTTTGTCTTTCTTTGGAGAATATCTATGTGTACAGAATTATTATACAACTAAATAAAAAATGTAGATGTTTTCATCCCATCCATGTGGTCCATCAAGAGTCACTCTCATCTCATCAGTCCATAAAATCTTTGAAAAATCTGACTTCAGATATTTCTTGGCCCAGTCTTGATGATACTTCTGTGTCTTGTTCAATGGTGGTCGGGTTAGTGCCTTTCTTGCCTCGGCAATGTCTCTGAGCACCTTGTACTTCTGGGCCCTCCAGGGAGGTTGGAGTTCTGGAATATGACAGCACTCTAGCATAATGGCTTTGTGGTCACTTCACGTTTGATTCTTCTAGTCTTTCGCGACTTTGTTGCCTATTTGCAACAAAACATTTGATGGTTCTGTTATCACACCCCAATATCTTAGTCATTTCAAGACTGCTGCATCCCTCTGTAAGACTTGTAACAATTCTTGGCTTTTCAGAGTCAGATAAATCTCTTTTTTGGCTCATTTTTCCTGAGGAATACAAGCTGCCACACCCTCCATCATTACACAAATACACATTACAAAAATGGTGTAAATTATGCAGAAATGTACGCTTGCTCCTGACCAGAGCAACATTTCTGGCCAAGGCGTATGGCAGTTCTAAGATGAACCAAATTTATTAAGAGGTCACGTTAAAGAGTAGCCATTATTTTAGTTTTTGCTTCATAAATAGGGATGAGTGGACCTATGGAAGTCCAAGTTCTGGAACCTGACCCCAACTTTATTCCAAAGTTCAGACCTGTACCCGAACTTGACCCAGAACCCCATTGAAAACAATGGGGACCCAGACGTTTAAGCCAGAAAATTCTCTCTCTCTGTCTCTCTCTCTGCAACGGACTTCCGCCGGAGCTCTGAACATTGCAACGGACTTCCGGGGAAAGCCCGTGTTCGGATTTTAGCACAGGACACTAACTGTCTGGTACGGACGCTGAACTTTTAAGTTCAGGTTCGCTCATCCCTATTCATAAATCAATAGTACATATGAAAATAAGCCACTTTGTAATATATGTTATCAGAGAAATCTGCTTCTTTCTCCTCCAGGATGGGTAACATTTATATTCAGCAAATATAGACTTTCCCATTTCTGAGAAAGAAGATGACAGTTTGTGCTTTTAAAATTCTATGGATGGGGAGGGAGGAGCTGGAGGCAGGCACAGATATTCTGCTGCAAGATTTCCTGCAACAACAGTTACAGTTCTCCACAGACCTGTATGAGCTCCTATCTCAGTAATGGGAAAGTCTAAATTTACTGAATACAGATTTTACCAGTGAACTGAAAATTTTGAGAATTAATGATGATCAGTTCAGGAAGAGAAAGATGCAGATTTGTTTGATAATATATATTACTAAGTTGTTTTTGTTTCTACATGTACGATTGATTGATAAAAAATAAATGAAAAAAACTCTCGACCGTTACTATGTAAGCCTGGGTTCCACCCCAACCTCTGCGCTTATGGTCAGAGCTGCCACCAGGAATTTCGGGGTCCCATACTGGCAACATTTTCAGGCTCACTTGAGACTCCGCCCAGGCTCCTCCTCCACCCCAGCTCTGCCTCCATCCCTTGAACCTTTCACAGTCCCACCTGCCACTCTAGGAAAACCTCTACTTTATGCACCACGTCTTCACCAATCACACATTAACAGTTCCCATCTAACACTATATCACACACATAGCCATCAGCTTTTATTTTGGCCAAAAGATTTTTTAAGCCGCCACCACAACAAGATAGACTCTTCTGGCCGGGCCCTACTCTACTCTAACCTATTAAACATTACTTATAATACCCAATATTCTTTTTATGTCAAAAAAATATTCTTTTTAGGTATATTTTTATTTAAGGGAATGTGTCACATACATTTTTCAAAATGATCAATAATACCACATACAAGGGACAAATACCATCACACCATGACCAGACCACATATTACCCCCACATAGTGACTGAATAATACCACAAACAAGGGACAAACACTGCAACACCATGACCAGACCACATATTACCACCACATAGTGACAGAATAATACCACATACAAGGGAAAAATACCCCCACACCATGACCAGACCACATATAACCACCACATAGTGACCAAATACTACTATACTGATCATTAATAAAAAAACAGAATACTAATATTACCATAAGTGCCATTATACACAGGAGCCCTGTGTATAGTATACAGTGTATAGTGTCAGTGTACAGAAAACACACTGACTCACTGTCCTTCATCTTCGCTTTTCTTCTTCATCCAGCGCAGGCCGCCATCACTTCTTCTAGCCAGGACTCGTCTCTGCATAAAATAACACAGTTATCTAGCGCAGCTTACAGAGCACATTCCCCAATTTTTTCCCCAACTTCTACACTACACCAGACGAAGAAAAAAAGTGACATAGTGTCGCCCTGCACAGTAACAGGACACCCCCCACTGAAAACAGTATCCTCAAAAATAAAATACATCACAGCAGTAATAATATCCATTAAATAGCCCCTACAGTAATAATGTCCCACACCCTGCCCCATGTCTCCATTTTGCCCCCAATGTGTCCATCCTGCCCCCATTGTGTCCATCCTGCCCCCAATGTCTCCATTCTGCCTTTATGTTTCTATTCTGCCCCCAATGTCTCTATTTCCCTCAATGTCTCTCCATTCTGTTTCCATGTCTCCATGCTGCCTCCATGTTTCTATTCTGCCCCCTGTTTCCAATTCTGCCTCCATGTATTCCATTCGGCCGCCGCATGTCTCTCTATCCTGCCCTCATTGTCCCTCATCCTGCCCTCATGGTGTAGCTTTAATAATAAAAAAAAAGTCTCTTACCTTTCCGCACTCCAGCACCCGGCTCTCTCATCACCTTAAGCACGATCGCTGGCGCATGACAGTGACATCATATGCCAGCGACATGCGTGATTTATTTGTAAATCATACTATGATATAAATATAAAAGATAGAATGATATAAGGTGATGTGCCCCAAATACTCCGCAGTGACAGACACTCACTTCAGGAGACTGTCTGATCTTCTCTCAGACTTCACCTCCATGGAGGAGGAAGAAAAACTGCCTATACTACTGGGGGAAGAGGAAAGTGCAGCGGCCTTGGCAGCGCAATATGTCAGTGCCTGCCACAGACTAAGAGGAGCCTGATATGTCATAGACCCCGATACCCCACCCTGGATGTGTCTCTATCCCTATCCCCATTATTTTACCACTTGCTTTGGCAATGCTGACATGTACTTAGTCTTGCCAATAAAGCCCATTTGAATTTGAATTTATAAGATAGACGTGATAGACAGGGCCGGCGTCAGCACCTGGCACACCCGGGCAAGTGCCGGGGCCCTGAGCAGGCGGGGGGCCCACTTGCGGCCGGGCACCCCGCCGGGCTATGGGCGGAGGAGAGCGGTGCCAGCTCCCGCCCTTCTCCCCCGCTTGCTCAGGGCCCCGCCAGCCGGATACTTACCTCTCCCCGTGCTTCTGCAGATCCGCTGTCTTCCTGCTGTGTGCTCCCTGTGATGTCTCAGGTCAGAGGGTGCTGTGACATCTTTCCACCGCGCCCTCCCCTGAGCCATCACAAGCAGCGCAGAGCGGGAAGACGCCGGCGACGCTGGAGTCCGGACCTGAGCAGCGGCAGCAGGTGAGGAGTGAGGTGAGTATTTGATTTTTTTTTTAATGTATGGAGGCATGGGGCATTATATGGGTGGGGTGACATCCTGCATGGGACATGATATGGGGGGGTGACATCCTGCATGGGGCATTATAAAGAGGGGGGGTGACATCCTGCATGGGGCATTATAAAGAGGGGGGTGACATCCTGCATGGGCATTATTATTGGGGTGACATCCTGCATGGGGCATTATATGGGGGGGCTGACATCCTGCATGGGGCATTATATGGGGGGTGACATCCTGCATGGGGCATTATATGGGGGGAGGTGACATCCTGCATGGGGCATTATAAAGAGGGGGGGTGACATCCTGCATGGGGCATTATAAAGAGGGGGGTGACATCCTGCATGGACATTATAAAGGGGGGGTGACATCCTGCATGGGGCATTATATGGGGGGCTGACATCCTGCATGGGGCATTATATGGGGGGTGACATCCTGCATGGGGCATTATATGGTGGGGAAAAGGGACATTTTGAATGGGGCATTATAAAGGGGGGGTGACATCCTGCATGGGGCATTATAAAGGGGGGGTGACATCCTGCATGGGGCATTATGAAGGGGGGTGACATCCTGCATGGGGCATTATATGGGGGCTGACATCCTGCATGGGGCAGTAGAAAGGGGGGGGGTGACATCCTGCATGGGGCATTATATGGGGGGCTGACATCCTGCATGGGGCATTATAAAGGGGGGGTGACCTCCTGCATGGGGCATTATATGGGGGGGTGATATCCTGCATGGGGCATTATATGGGGGGTGACAGCCTGCATTGGGCATTATAAAGAGGGGGGGTGACATCCTGCATGGGGCATTATAAAGAGGGGGGGTGACATCCTGCATGGGGCATTTTAAAGAGAGGGGTGACATCCTGCATGGGGCATTATATGGGGGGGTGACATCCTGCATGGGGAATTATAAAGAGGGGGGTGACACCCTGCATGGGGAATTTTAAAGAGAGGGGTGATATCCTGCATGGGGCATTATATGGTGGGGGAAAGGAACATCCTGCATGGGGCATTATATGGGGGGGAAAGGGACATCCCGCATAGGGCATTATATGGAGGGGAAAGGGACATCCTGCATAGGGCATTATATGGGGGGGAGAAGTGACATCCTGCATGGGGCATTATATGGGGGGAAAGGGACATCCTGCATGGGGCATGATATGGGGGGAAAGGGACATCCTGCATGGGGCATTATATGGGGGGAAAGGGACATCCTGTATAGGGCATTATATGGGGGGGATAAGAGACATCCTGCATGGGGCATTATATGGGGGAAAGGGACAGCCTGCATTGGGCATTATATGGGGGGAAAGGGACATCCTGCATGGGGCATTATATGGGGGGGAAAGGGACATCCTGCATAGGGCATTATATAGGGGGGAGAAGCATGGGCATACCCAGGATCAAAACTAGGGGGGGGGGGCAAGCCATGGTCACAGATACCAAAGAGAAATATATATATATATAGTACAATGCAAAGATTTCACTTCTTACATTACATGAGTGATATCTATTGTAAATTCCACGATAGCTCAGAAACCGATGAATTGCTCCACACAGTATACTGGCCCCCATAAAATTCTCCATACAGGATACTGGTCCCCATATAACGCTCCATACAGGATACTGGCCCCCATATAACGCTCCATACAGGATACTGGCCCCCATATAACACTCCATACAGAATACTGGCTCTCATATAACGCTCCATGCAGGATACTGGCCCCCATATAATGCTCCATACAGAATACTGGCCCCCATATAATGCTCCATACAGAATACTGGCCCCCATATAATGCTCCATAAAGGATACTGGCCCCAATATAATGCTCCATACAGGACACTGGCCCCCATATAACGCTCAATACACAATACTGGCCCCCATATAACGCTCCATACAGAATACTGGCTCCCATATAACGCTCCATACAGGATACTGGCCCCCATATAATGCTCCATACAGAATACTGGCCCACATATAATGCTCCATACAGAATACTGGCCCCCATATAATGCTCCATACAGAATACTGGCCCCCATATAACGCTCCATACAGGATACTGGCCCCCATATAATGCTCCATACAGAATACTGGCTCCCATAATATGCTCCATACAGAATACTGGCCCCCATATAATGCTCCATACAGAATACTGGCCCCCATATAACACTCCATACAGGATACTGGCCCCCATATAACGCTCCATACGGAATACTGGCCCTCATATAACGCTCCATACAGGATATTGGCCTCCATATAACGCTCCATACAGAATACTGCCCCCCATATAACGCTTCATGCAGGATACTAGCCCCCATATAACGCTCGATGCAGGATACTAGCCCCCATATAACGCTCCATGCAGGATACTGGCCCCCATATAATGCTCCATGCAGGCTGTTCCCCACACATAAAGCCTCATGCAGGCTGTTCCCCCCACATAATGCCCCACGCAGGCTGTTCCCCCCACATAATGCCCCACGCAGGCTGTTCCCCCCACATAATGCCCCATGCAGTCTGCCCCCCCCATATAATGGCCCATGTAGGATGTCACCCCCCCTTATAATGCCCCATGCAGGATGACACCCCCCCTTCCTTATAATGCCCCATGCAGGATGTCACACACACCCCCCTCCCTTATAATGCCCCATGCAGGATGTCACCCCCTCTCTTTATAATGCCCCATGCAGGATGTCACCCCCCCACCCTTATAATGCCCCATGCAGGATGTCACACCCCCCTCCCTTATAATGCCCCATGCAGGATGTCACCCCCTCTCTTTATAATGCCCCATTCAGGATGTCACCCCCCCACCCTTATAATGCCCCATGCAGGATGTCACCCCCCCCTTATAATGCCCCATGCAGGATGTCACCCCCCCCTCCCTTATAATGCCCCATGCAGGATGTCACACACCCCCATCTCACCCCCCTCCCTTATACTGCGACAGGCCTCCATACAATAAAAAAAAATCAAATACTCACCTCACGTCTCACCTGCTGCCACTGCTCCGGACTCCTCAGCGTCGCCGGCCTCATCCCGCTCTGCACTGTGACTGCTCAGGAGAGAGCGCGGTGTAAAGACGTCACCGCGCCCTCTGACCTGAGACGTCACAGTGCAGCAGCCGCGGAGGATGCAGGAGCTGCTGCGGAGGCACGGGGAGGGGTAAGTATTGTGCCGGGTGCCGGGGCCCTGAGCAAGCGGGGGGGAGCGGGCGCTGACACCGCTGTCCTCCGTTCACGGGTCCCATAGCGCGCGGGGTGCCCACGGTGAGGGGCCCCCCCACCCGATCAGGGCCCCAGCATTTGCCCGGGCGCCGGGTGCTGACGCCGGCCCTGGTGTGCGGCGTGCGGACCTGCTTCTAGGGGGGGGGCAGCTGCCCCCCCTCCCCACGGTGGGTACGCCCATGGGGAGAAGTGACATCCTGCATGTGGCATTATACTGTGTTCCAAATTATTATGCAAATAATATTTTCTCAGATTTTCACAAATTACCTATATGAATTGCAGTCATTGTAATTTTCCTGTCAAATAACTATTAGAGTACAATTGAAAGGTTTTTGTACAAACTGCCTATGATAACAGTATATTTTTTAAAAAATAAAACACTCAAACTGCACTCAAAATGCATGTTCCAAATTATTATGCACAGCAGAGTTTTCAACCTTTTCATTTTAATAAAGAACAAAAAAATGGTCATTTTTGAAATTATAAGCATTAGCAGGTTATTACAAACTGAAATCAAACAGTTTTCAACTCAAAACTTTATTCTAGGTGATGTTACATTTGCACATAGGACCCCTTGTTCGAAAGGAGCTTCTGAACTCTCTCGTCCATTGAATTTGTCAGGTTTTGTATGGTTTCTGCTTCAATTGTTTTGCATGAGAACAGAATACCCTCCCAGAGCTGTTGCTTAGATGTGAACTGCCTCCCGCCATCATAGACACTCCTTTTGATGATGCTCCAGAGGTTCACAATGGGGTTGAGGTCAGGGGAGCATGGGGGCCACACCATAAGTTTGTCCCCTTTTATGCCCATAGCAGCCAGAGATGCAGATGTGTTATGTGCAGCATGAAACGGTGCATTATAATGCATGAAAATGATCTTGCTGCAGAATACACGGTTCTTCTTCTTGAACCTTGGCAGGAAGTGCTGTTTGAGAAACTCCACATACATTATGGAGTTCATCTTTACCCCTTCAGGGATCCTAAAGGGGCCGACAATCTCTCTCCCCATGATTCCAGCCCAAAACATTACTCCACCTCCTCCTTGTTGGCGCCGTAGACGTGTTTGCATGGGGTGTCCATCAACCAGCCATCCTCCACTCCATCCATCTGGACCATCGAGCGTTGCACGGCACTCATCAGTGAACAAAATAGTTTTGAAGTCAGTCTTCAAGTATTGTTTGGCCCTCTGGAGCCGTTTCTGCTTGTGTGCAGTGGATAGAAGAGGTCGACAGGATGGCTTACGCACAGCTGCAAAGCTCTGAAGGACCCTGCATCTTGTTGTTCGGGGGACGTTGGAGGCACCAGCCGCTTCAAAAACTTGTCTGCTGCTATGACAAGGCTTTTTTGCCGCTGCTCTTTTAACCTGACGTAATTGCCTGTAGGAAAGAGTCCTCAATTTTCCCTTATCAGCACGCACACGTGTGTATTGTGAATCAGCTACATACTTCTTGATTGTGCGATGATCACGATGAAGTGTCTTGGCAATGTTGATTGTAGTCATGCCTTGACCTAAACACTCCACAATTTGTTGCCTCTCAGCAGCCGACACATCCTTTTTCTTTCCCATTTTGGCAGAAAATGTAGGCTGCTTAATAATGTGGGACAGCCTTCTTAAGTAGTCTTGCCTTTCATTGGACACACCTGCCAAACTAATTAGCACAGGTGTCTGCAATTGCTTACAGTGATAAAAAGAGCCCTGACACACATCACCATCCATGAGTTTAACTGACAAACAAAAAAATTCTTACCTTATCACTCCTAAACAGATTTGCATAATAACTTGGAGCACAGTGTATATGGGGGGTGACATCCTGCATGGGGCATTATATGGGGGGGGTGACATCCTGCATGGGGCATTATATGGGGGGTGACATCCTGCATGGGGCATTATATTGGGGGGAGAAGTGATATCCTGCATGGGGCATTATATGGGGGGTGACATCCTGCATGGGGCATTATAAGGGGGCCAGTATTCTGTATGGAGCATTTTATGGGGGCCAGTATACTGTGTGGAGCGATTCGCTGGTTTCTGAACTATTGTGGAATTTATAGATATCACTCATGTAATGTAAGAAGTGAAATCTTTGCATTGTACTATATATATATTTCTCTGCGGTATCTGTGCCTCATGATTCGTGGTATGTGTTAAAGGGACCCACTGAGACTCTTTCGCCGGGGGCCCAGAGAAACCTGGAGCCGGCCCTGGTGATAGATAACATGAAAAAAATGTATTCCATGTCAAAGGTACACAGCATTTTGTCTCAAGGTGTAAGCTTTTCTCAAAGCTTCTTTGAATTTGATAGATAGATAGAGATAAATAGATAGATAAATAGATAGATATAGATAGATGATAGATAGCAATAGATATGAGTGGCATATTTTAGTAGTATAGGACCTATCAGAGGGAGGTCACCTTGCCGTGGTTGATGGACATACATGAATTGGCCAATTTATGCACTAAGAGTCTTCATTTTTTGTAAGTACAGCTTACTGAGTAACTGTTAGAACCCTCCTGTTAGTTTTTGCTATCTTGTGTTTTGCGGTCACGTGACCAGCTGCCTATATATTCCAGCTCCGCCCTTCTGGCTTTGCTGGACTTCAGTGTTGTTTAGACTGTCTCTCTAGCCAGATGCTTCGGTGCCTATCTCTGTCAGTTCTTGGTCCTCTGGGACCTTTAGTACTTTTTGTCAGTTTGTCCTTTTTGCTCTGCAACAACTTCTGTTTAGGAGGTGTCCCATTTTTGTCCCAGTCCTTAGTTCATTTAGGGACCCCTCCCTTGATTCTATAGGTCTCCGTTCAGACTAGCCGAGGACGAAGGCGGGTCTGTTCACAAGGAACAGGCAGCCCGCTACATCGTAGGGATTCAGCTTAGTCTTACTGTAGGGACAGCTTTCCCCTATCTTTCCTTAGTTTATGTTGCAGATCATAACAGTAAGTCCAGCCCAAAAAAAAAAAAAAAACGAAAGGAAAGAAATTCGGGGATCAGTATGGTTTCCGTCCAGGAGTTGGCTCATCGCCTGCAGGGATTGTCTCTGGAGGTGGCCGAGCTTCAGCAATACGTGAGCAGCTGTCCTGGAGCGCATTTTGTCGAACCGAAGGTAGGACTGCTTGATGCTTTTTTATGGTAAACAACAAGATTTTTTTTCCTTTAAAAATGCTTGTTTGTTATATTTTCATCTGAGACTAAGATCCTCTGGGAATGAATCACAGCGCATTGGTTTTATTATGTCGCTGTTGCGCAATGAACCACAGTGGTGGGCCTTTTCTCTCCAACCTAATGATCCGTGTTTAAGTTCTGTTGAAGAAATTTTTTCTGCTATGGGGCTATTATATGACGATCCTGATCGAATCTCATCTGCTGAGTCAGAACTTAGACGTTTGAATCAGGGGTCAGATGATGTTGAAATTTATTGCACACACTTCAGAAGATGGGCCTCAGAAGTTAAATGGAATGATTCAGCGCTGAAATGTTTATTTCTTGCTGGTTTGAGTGAAAGGGTTAAGGATTTGCTAATTGCATTCCCTGCACCTGAGACTCTGCAGAAAGCTATGCAGTTAGCTGTTCGTGTGGACAGGAGACTAAGGTCCAGGGTCAATGATGTAAAAACTCCTGTAACTTCAGGTCCTAGTTCCCAGAAAATCTGCTCTGACAGCGGAGAACCAATGGAGGTTGGGGCGATGTCACTCCGCTCTCAGGAAAGAGATCGGAGATTTGCCGAAGGTTTGTGTCTTTATTGTGGTAAAGATGATCATTTGATTAAGTATTGTGAGCGTCGTTTAAGTAAAGAAAAAAAAAAGGTCAGTTACGCCCGTATAGCTTGTTTACGCTCTGCAGGAGTGTTTCTTTCTGGGTGTACTACTCTGCAGGGAGATTTGATTGAATTTCAGGTATTTGAGGATTGTGGTTCAACACTTAATGTGATTGATAAAGGGTTTTTGGAAAACCTTAAATTGAAATCTAAACCTTTGTCATCACCTATTTCTGTGGTTGCAATTGATAACACTCCTTTGAAATGTATTACTCACAAGACTGCTGCATTTCCTCTCACTATCAATGGAGTTCACCAAGAAATTTTGGACTTGGTTGTTTTGGATAATTTGCCCTCTCCTGTTGTTCTAGGATTGCCTTGGTTAAAACTGCACAATCCTTTGTTGGACTGGTCTACTAATGTGATTAAGTCTTGGAGTCCGAAGTGCTATGATAAATATTGTAATGGTCGCATTGCGGCTGTGGAAAAAGGGGAATTACCTGTACCTAGTCAAGATTTTTGGAGGGATTTTTCGGAGGAGGAGTCGCAAGTTTTACCTCCTCATAGGGATTATGATTGCACCATTGAGTTTGTTCCGGGAGCTACTCTTCCCAAAAGTCGCTTGTTTAATCTGACTATCCCTGAAAAAAAGGCCTTGGAGGAGTACATAGAGACTAGTCTGGCTGCTGGTCACATTAGACCTTCTAAGTCGCCTGTGGCAGTCGGATTCTTCTTTGTTAAAAAAAAGACGGCGGTTTACGTCCATGTCTGGATTTTCATGAAATTAATAAGATTACTGTATGCAATTCCTACCCATTGCCGTTAATTCCTGACTTGTTTAACCAGTTAGTGGGAGCCAAGTGGTTCTTAAAATTTGATCTCCGAGGGGCATACAATTTGTTACGTGTGAAGGAGGATGATGAATGGAAAACTGCTTTTAACACTCCGGTAGGTCATTTTGAGAATCTGGTGATGCCTTT
Source organism: Phyllobates terribilis (assembly GCF_046119375.1). NCBI lineage: Eukaryota > Metazoa > Chordata > Amphibia > Anura > Dendrobatidae > Phyllobates > Phyllobates terribilis. Next base: position 83,905,917 of record NW_027362768.1, on the reverse strand, counting down.
CAGTCTTACCAATGCACCTGCATTTTTTCAGAACCTTATTAATGACATCCTGAGACCTTTGATTGGCAAGGATGTGGTTGTGTATTTGGATGACATTTTGATTTATTCACCAGATCTCGAGTCCCACTGGCAGAGTGTACGTAAAGTTTTGCAGTTATTGAGTGATAATTGACTCTTTGCTAAGCTGGAGAAATGTGAGTTCACTGTGCAGAAAATTAGTTTTTTGGGCTACATTGTCTCCAGCGAGGGCTTTGAGATGGACCCTGTGAAGGTTCAGGCTGTGCAGGAATGGCCTAGGCCTATTGGTTTGAAATCTATATAGAGGTTTTGGGGTTTTGCCAATTATTACAGGAAATTCATTAAGAATTTTTCTGTAATTGTAAAACCTCTAACCGATCTCACCAGGAAAGGTGCGAATACGGCCCAGTGGACTACTGAAGCCATTGAAGCGTTTGAGTATCTCAGAGAGAGGTTCAGTTCTGCCCCTATCCTTATACAGCCTGATGAGACCAAACCTTTTTTGGTCGAGGTCGATGCTACATCAGTGGGGGTCGGAGCAGTTTTGTCTTAAGAGAACAAGGGTGGAGTACATCCTTGTGCCTTCTTTTCGAAAAAATTTTTGGAAACCGAACTGAATTATGATGTTGGAAATCAGGAGTTGCTGGCTATTAAACTTGCGTTTGAACACTGGCGTCATTTTTTGAAAGGCGCTAGATTTCCTGTTCAGGTTTTCACTGATCATAAGAATTTGATATATCTGGATGCTGCCAAGCGCTTGAATGGACGTCAAGCTAGGTGGGCACTTTTTTTTTCTCGGTTTCATTTTTCTGTTACCTATATCCCTGGTACTAAGAATGTTAAAGCCGATGCTTTATCTCGCAGCTTCTCTCCTACGGTCGGTGCCGAGGAGGAGGAGAGCATTTTGCACAAAGGAGTTGTGGTGGTGGCTTTGGACTCCGATTTGGAGAATGGGATTCTGAATGCTCAAGATGATACTCCATCTAACACTCCCCATGGGAGGTTGTTCATGCCTAGAGACTTTAGGAGAGATTTGTTTGTGGAGTGTCATGAGTCTCGGTTGGCAGGTCATCCAGGAGTTTCGGAGACTAAGAGACTTATCAGTCGCAGTTTTTGGTGGCCTGGATGGCAGAAGGAAGTCATTAAGTGGGTACGTCAGTGTACTGTGTGTGCTAGGTCAAAGGCTTCACATACTCCTGCTGTGGGGTTGCTTTGCCCTCTGGAGGTTCCTAGTGCGCCTTGGACGCATCTCACTATAGATTTTATTACTGATCTTCTTGTGTCCGAGGGTTTTACTGTCATCTGGGTGGTCGTGGATCATTTTAGTAAGATGTGTCATTTGGTTCCATTCATTAAGTTGCCCTGCGCCAAGACACTCGCTAAGGCGTTTGTTAAGGAGATTGTCAAGCTCCATGGCGTTCCCACGGATATTGTTTCTGATAGAGGACCTCAGTTTGTGGCTCGCTTTTGGCGTGCTTTTTGTGACAGGTCGGGAGTTCATTTGTCATTTTCGTCTGGTTATCATCCTGAGTCTGATGGACAGACTGAAAGAAAGAACCAGGATGTTGAACAGTTTTTGCGTTGTTGTTTTGTGGCAGACAATCAAGAGGTGTGGTCTGAGTTTCTGCCTCTCGCAGAATTTGCTCTTAACAATCATACATCCTCCTCTGCTGGGTGTTCTCCTTTTTTTTGTTGCAGTGGGAGACATCCGTCTTTTGGTTCGTTCTCCAAATTGGGGTCGGCGGTGCCGGAGGAGGAGAATTTTTCCGGTGATTTGGAGAGAGTTTGGACTAATGTATGTTATAACCTGCAAGAGGCTAACAAGAAGTCCAAGAAGTATTTTGACAGGAAACGTAAAGAGGTTTTGTTTACTGTGGGTGACATGGTTTGGTTGTCCTCGAAGAACCTGCGGTTGAGGATTCCCTCTAAAAAACTGGGTCCTACGTTTGTGGGTCCATTTAAAGTGCTTCAGGTTGTTAACCCATCTGCTGTCAGGTTGGATGTCCCTACTTCCTGGAAGATTAATCCTGTGTTTCATGTTTCCTTGTTGAAAAAGGCTGACGTTTCTAATAGGGACGCCACTGTCACAGTTCCTCCTGTGGTGGAAGACGGCGAATATGAAATTTCTCGTATTTTGAATTTTAGATGGCATAGAGGGAAATGACAGTATCTTGTCTCCTGGAAGGGTTTCGGTCCCGAAGACAACTCCTGGGTAAGGACGGATGATGTCTCTGCTCCTAGGCTTGCTAAAGCTTTCCACAGGAGGTTTCCTGATAGGCCCGGGCCTGGAGGATCCGGAGGATCCTCATAGAAGAGGGGGTACTGTTAGAACCCTCCTGTTAGTTTTTGCTATCTTGTGTTTTGCGGTCACGTGACCTGCTGCCTATATATTCCAGCTCCTCCCTTCTGGCTTTGCTGGACTTCAGTGTTGTTTAGACTGTCTCTCTAGCCAGATGCTTCGGTGCCTATCTCTGTCAGTTCTTGGTCCTCTGGGACCTTTAGTACTTTTTGTCAGTTTGTCCTTTTTGCTCTGCAACAACTTCTGTTTAGGAGCTGTCCCATTTTTGTCCCAGTCCTTAGTTCATTTAGGGACCCCTCCCTTGATTCTATAGGTCTCCGTTCAGACTAGACGAGGACGAAGGCGGGTCTGTTCACAAGGAACAGGCAGCCCGCTACCTCGTAGGGATTCAGCTTAGGCTTACTGTAGGGACAGCTTTCCCCTATCTTTCCTTAGTTTATGTTGCAGATCATAACAGTAACAATACAATCTAGATTTAATGTTTCCGATGTTTTCATATATTTTGGCCCTTACAGAGTGCTGCTGTGCTTTCCTTTTGTATATTATGTCATTACAACTGGCACCTGTGCACACAGGAGGTGCAGGTCAGGTTTTTTGCCATAGAGATAGATAGATAGATAGATAGAAGGATAGATAGTGTAATGCAGCGGCTTGCGGCATTACTGTAATGGTCCAGGGTGTGTTCTGGCTGACCATGTACCTCTCCCTCAGGTGACTGATCACATGACTGTGACATCAGCACAGGTCCTGTGCACACAGAAGGACTGATCACATGACTGTGACATCAGCACAGGTCCTGTATGCACTGAAGGATATATAAATCCTGGTGCTTTTGAAACAGGGTGTGAAAGGCGTGAGGCCTGTTCCCCATGTGTGGGACACCGTGAGAGTGTGAAGCCTGGTAAAGCCTGAGAGGCAGAGGCTGGATCCCCGTGTGTGGGGGATGCCAGTAGCCTTGGAGGGCAAGAGGCTTGGAAGACAAGAGTCCTGAAAGGCAGAGGCTGGATCCCTGTGTATGTAAGAGATGCCAGTAGCCTTGGAAAGTACAAGGGCTGGAGACCCCCATCTGGGAAACCATAAAGCCACAGCTGTGGCAGAACAAATCTGATGGAAACCGCTAGACCCGGCAAAAAGGTAAAAGCGGTGCGTTATATGGACATTGATATAGTTACTTTGCTGAAGGCTGTAACTGGAGCCAAGTGGGCCTGTCTGCCACTTGAAAGGCTCTTGGATGTTATGTGTGTAAACATGCCGGTGAGCCACTGAGATGGACAGTGTGATAAGCAGTTATGAAGTGTAATAAACTGCTGGATTTCATGTTACTGGAAAATGTGGCTGGTGTGCTTTAATTGACCCAGTGAAGCGAGTGTCCCCAGCATGATGATTAGCGCTGCCTTACAATAGATAGATAGATAGAAGGATAGATATATAGTAGATAGACAGAGATAGATATATAGATAATAGATAGAGATAGATAGATCAATACATAGATAGATCGATAGATAGATAGAGATAGAAAGAAAGATAGATAGATAGATAGATAGATAGATAGATAGATAGATAGATAGATAGATAGATAGATAGATAGATAAAGCTCTATTACTATTAACTGGATATCATATGAGAACAATGAGGAACATATAATTTCGTAAATGTAATTAATCCTGAAGTGCTTTGCTGATGTCCTCTTAGTATTGAGAGCCCTTATGCTGAGGTACAAAGTGACAGGCTTATCTGGACAGCCGTAGTCAATCTTTCTAAGACGATGGCGCTTGCTTCCCTGCACTAACAGGCCTGCTATTTCTGCACATCTCTGCGACACATGCCTGAGCTCATTTGCATGTAATGAGCCCTAGATACATGGCAAATGAGATCACTTTGCATTTTGCTGGGTTGCTATAGATATTTGCTTGGTTGCACTGGAGATTCTATTGCAAGTGTAGAATACATGGAATAATACAGGTGTTGTTCGCCTGGACTATAATATATGTTAGTTATTGTTCTTACGGTTAAGCAATTTCTTATCCTATCAGAACCCTGCGTGAGTTCCTGCAACACTTGGTACCCTCAATTGACTTTGAAATCTGCATAATGTACTTGTGTTGCATAACAGTGTGAACATTCCTGCATTATAACCTGTGATTATGATTTCTTAGGCCACGTTCACACTATCAGTATTTGGTCAGTCTTTTACCTCAGTATTTCTAAGCCAAAACCACGAGTGGGTGATAAATACAGAAGTGGTGACGTGTTTCTATTATACTTTTCCTCTGATTGTTCCTCACCTGGTTTTGGCTTACAAATACTGATGTAAAATACTGACCAAATACTGACTATGTGAACGTGGCCTTAGTTGATATTCTATCTATCTATCTATCTATCTATCTATCTATCTATCTATCTATCTATCTATCTATCTATCTATCTATCTATCTATCTAATATATCTAGGGCTAGTTTTAGAAAAAGTGGGGCCCTGGGCAAAAGGTTAAAGATGCTCACATATTGCACCATCACACACAAACATTTAGGTTGCATTTACATAAGCTGAGTTCAGGCCGTTAAATGAGCGTGATCAACAATCTTTAAATCTTTCATCAATTGTTTTCTCAGTCTCTTTACACTGGTTGAAGAAGAATATTGGGAGAAGGATCACTAATAGATCAATCTGTCCACATAAATATCATGCTATCAGCAGCACATCTGTAGTTTACACTGGGTGATGTGCTGTTGAGAACAATGATTTTTGATCTGGCATAAACAATCCAATCACCCGATGAATTAGTAGCATTTTGCTTGTTAGTTGGGTGATTCTTGATATGTTTACACCTGTGAACTCTCGACTGCGCTGTCTGTATTTAGAAGTGTGGATACCACACACATTGTATATGACACAAACATTGTATGTTACACACACATATAAACACTCTGCATGTTACACATATATATATACACATAGCACACACATGTATGAACAGAGCACATACAGTTCAGACCAAAAGTTTGGACACACCTTCTCATTTAAAGATTTTTCTGTATTTTCATGACTATGAAAATTGTACATTCACACTGAAGGCATCAAAACTATGAATTAACACATGTGGAATTATATACTTAACAAAAAAGTGTGAAACAACTGAAAATAAGTCTTATATTCTAGGTTCTTCAAAGTAGCCACCTTTTGCTTTGATGACTGCTTTGCACACTCTTGGCATTCTCTTGATGAGCTTCAAGAGGCAGTCACCGGAAATGGTCTTTCAACAATCTTGAAGGAGTTCCCAGAGATGCTTAGCACTTGTTGGCCCTTTTGCCTTCACTCTGCGGTCCAGCTCACCCAAACCATCTTGATTGGCTTCAGGTCTGGTGACTGTGGAGGCCAGGTCATCTGGCGTAGCACCCCATCACTCTCCTTCTTGGTCAAATAGCCCTTACACAGCCTGGAGGTGTGTTTGGGGTCATTGTCCTGTTGAAAAATAAATGATGGTCCAACTAAACGCAAACCGAATGGAATAGCATGCCTCTGCAAGATGCTGTGGTAGCCATGCTGGTTCAGTATGCCTTCAATTTTGAATAAATCCCCAACAGTGTCACCAGCAAAGCACCCCCACACCATCACACCTCCTCCTCCATGCTTCACGGTGGAAACCAGGCATGTAGAGTCCATCCGTTCACCTTTTCTCCGTCGCACAAAGACACGGTGGTTGGAACCAAAGATCTCAAATTTGGACTCATCAGACCAAAGCACAGATTTCCACTGGTCTAATGTCCATTCCTTGTGTTCTTTAGCCCAAACAAGTCTCTTCTGCTTGTTGCCTGTCCTTAGCAGTGGTTTCCTAGCAGCTATTTTACCATGAAGGCCTGCTGCACAAAGTCTCCTCTTAACAGTTGTTGTAGAGATGTGTCTGCTGCTAGAACTCTGTGTGGCATTGACCTGGTCTCTAATCTGAGCTGCTGTTAACCAGCGATTTCTGAGGCTGGTGACTCGGATAAACTTATCCTCAGAAGCAGAGGTGACTCGTGGTCTTCCTTTCCTGAGGCGGTCCTCACGTGAGCCAGTTTCTTTGTAGCGCTTGATGGTTTTTGCAACTGCACTTTCAAAGTTTTCCAAATTTTTCGCACTGACTGACCTTCATTTCTTAAAGTAATGATGGCCACTCATTTTTCTTTACTTAGCTGCTTTTTTCTTGCCATAATACAAATTCTAACAGTCTATTCAGTAGGACTATCAGCTGTGTATCCACCTGACTTCTGCACAACACAACTGATGGTCCCAACCCCATTTATAAGGCAAGAAATCCCACTTATTAAACCTGACAGGGCACACCTGTGAAGTGAAAACCATTTCCGGTGGCTACCTCTTGAAGCTCATCAAGAGAATGCCAAGCGTGTGCAAAGCAGTCATCACAGCAAAAGGTGGCTACTTTGAAGAACCTAGAATATAAGACATATTTTCAGTTGTTTCACACTTTTTTGTTAAGTATATAATTCCACATGTGTTAATTCATAGTTTTGATGCGTTCAGTGTGAATGTACAATTTTCATAGTCATGAAAATACAGAAAAATCTTTAAATGAGAAGGTGTGTCCAAACTTTTGGTCTGTACTGTACATACACAGATATGTATAGACAGAGCACATACACACAAGTATACACAGAGCACATACATACAGCCACAGACACATATGTTCTGAGCATATACACACACTTTTACACAGAGCACATACATGCATACACATGGTGTTGTATCGGCGTCTCTGCCCCCTGACAGGCAGAGACGGCATCTCACTCACCGCCGCGCTCCCTGCCCGGCGTCCTCCGGCGCTCCTGCCTCTCTTGCTGCTGGCAGGCGCAGCTCCCCGGGCACTGTGCTTAGGGCGCGCGCTCCCTCCCTCTTAAAGGGGCCGCGCGCGCCGTCCTAAAAAGTCCCCGGCCAATGGCCGGAGGACTTCCCCTTTAAAAGGCACCTCCTCCAATATGGAGGTGCCCGTGCAAGGTTGTTGCTCTGTATGCTAAACTCTGCTTCAGCCCACAGGTCCTGCTGCCTGTCTGACTACCAGTCTAGTCCGTCTGACTATCAGCCCAGTCTGCCAGCCTGATTACCAGTCCAGCCCGACAGTCTTCTTACAGCCCAGTCCGCTAGTCTGTCTATGGGCTTGGCCAGTCCGCTTTTCCGGAGCCTTCACCTACTACCTGTCTCCGCCTGCCAAGGACACTCTCCAGCCCGACGGTCTGCTTACGGTCAAACCCGCCAGTCTGTCTATGGGCTAGGCTAGCCTGCCTACTTGGAGAACTGGCCTGTTACCTGGAGGCTCCTGCCTGCACCTGCCGTGTATACCTGACAGCCTACCTAGAGGCTCCTGCCTGCACCTGCCGTGTATACCTGACAGCCTACCTAGAGGCTCTTGCCCATCACTTGCCGTGACCACATGATAGCCTATTTAGAGGCTCCTGCCTGTCACTTGCCGTGATCACCAGACAGCCTACCTAGAGGCTCCTGCTAGTTACCTGCCGTGCCTGCCAGCCCGTCTGCCCGGATCTCCCGTCAGCCTGCCTGCCGTGCTCATCTGCTGTACCGGTCAGTCCCTGCCTTCTGACCCGTGGGAGTCACCTGCTCTCATACAAGGTTGGTCCCAGAGTAGCACCTGGTCCCTCTGCTCGGTCCTTCCCTGGTCACGGAGTCGATTGAGCTGCCGTACGGCCTTGGTCGGTCCGAGTTGATACCTAGTTACGCCCCTCTGGTCCCTCCTTGCACCGCAGTACAGAGGTTCCACCACCCAGATCCGTAGCACATGGACAGAGAGCACATACACACACTATTGTCTCCTGATCCCGGCCTCCTACAGCCAACTGAATCTGTCAATCAAACAGGAAGTTGGGATACAGGGGATTAGGGCACTTCTGCAAAAACAACACCTTTTAGGCTAAGTGCCCACGATGCAGAAATGCTCCGGATTTTTCCTGAGCGTTTCTGCATCTCCCTGGCAGAAAAAACGCATGCGGATTTTACATGCGTTTTTCCTGCCAGGGACAACCGTAAGTGATCATGATTTCGCATGCGATTTTAGCATCACTTGAAAAGTGCTTGACAACTTGGTCACACTATATAAATCCATGCAACCGGCATGGATTTTATATAGTGTTACTAAATTAGTTAAAAAAAAAAGCATAAAAATGGTAAAAAAAAAAAAAAAAACATTATATTCACCTTCCGATGGCCCCCGGTCTCCTTATCCGATGCGTCCAGTCTTCCCGGTGTCTCGCGGTTGTGTAAAAGGACCTTCCATGACGTCATTTAGTCATGTGACAGGTCACGCGACCGCCGACGTCAGGGGTCGCGTAACCCGTCTCATGACTAAATGACGTCATGGCAGGTCCTTTTAGACCATTGTGAGCCACCGGGAAGACTGGACGCATCGCTAAGTAGACCAGGGGCCATCAGAAGGAGAGCATAATGTATATTTTTTATTTTAATTCTTTTTATTTTACAGGTACTATGGTACCCGGGTCTGGATGAGAGTCTCCTGTTCTCCAGACCCGGGTACCATCCGCACATTGAATCGCTTAATATCCACATGTGCAGTCCTGAACATTGCTGACCTTCTACGAAGCGTTTTTTAAGCGTTTCTGCAGCGGAATTGCCGCTAGGGAAACGCTTAAAAAACGCTTAGTGGGCACACAGCCTTAATGTTCGAATAGTTACTCATGCAGTTCCCTTATATTAAAGGGCAAAAAACAATTAAAAAGAAGCACTATTTTTTAAGCTTTGAGGTACCTCTATGAAACACATTTGTTAGTTCTGATGCCACCCACTGTTACGTCAGCTAATTTGGTGTTTTTGAGAATAAAGTATCAATTAGCGAAACAACAGAGTGCATAGTGCCTTCAGAGACTGTTGCATGCCAGTTACATGTTGTACTATGTGTACTATGGCATCAAGACAGCAATGGGAAAATATACTAAATAGTGTTCTAGGCAAAAATCCAAATTTCATAAAATCTAGCATATACAAAATGACTTATCCTATTTTGTAACTTTTTGAGTTCTTCTTTGCCATAAACTCCAAGAATCTGACTCCCATGTCAAAATAACGCATAGTCTTTCACCACATCAAACGAACATAAAAAATCTTATATTTCACAACAGTGTTAAAAATAAAACAAAATGGACCAGTCTGTCAAGAAATTTTTTTAGAAAGCACTGTACAAAATAATGATATATTTCTTACTTAGTGTCTCTAAGCAAAATGACATGTTTTTTGGATGGTTTATAACAGGGATCCTCAAACTTTTTAAACAGGGGGCCAGTTCACTGTCCCTCAGACCATTGGACGGCCGGAATATAGTTTTAAGAAAAACTATGAACAAATTCCTATGCACACGGCACATATCTTATTTTGAAGTAAAAAAAAAAAAACGGGAACAAATTCAATATTTAAAATGAAGAACAAGTAAACTTAAATCAACAAACTTACCTATATTTCAATAGGCAGGTAAATGTCCCCAATAGTCAGCATAGGTCCCCAATAGGCAGGTAAATGTCCCCAATAGGCAGCATAAGTCCCCAATAGGCAGGTAAATGTCCCCAATAGGCAGCATAGGTCCCCAATAGGCAGGTAAATGTCCCCAATAGGCAGCATAGGTCCTCAATAGGCAGGTAAATATCCCCAATAGGCAGCATAGGTCCCCAATAGGCAGGTAAATGTCCCCAATAGGCAGGTAAGTGTCCCCAATAGACAGGTAAATATCCCGAATAGGCAGATAAATGTCCCCAATAGGCAGCATAGGTCCTCAATAGGCAAGTAAATGTCCCCAATAGGCAGCATAGGTCCCCAATAGGCAGGTAAATGTCCCCAATAGGCAGGTAAATGTCCCAAATAGGCAGCATAGGTCCCCAATAGGCAGCATAGGTACTCAATAGGCAAGTAAATGTCCCCAATAGGCAGCATAGGTCACCAATAGGCAGGTAAATGTCCCCAATAGGCAGGTAAATGTCCCAAATAGGCAGCATAGGTCCCCAATAGGCAGCATAGGTCCTCAATAGGCAGGTAAATGTCCCCAATAGGCAGCATAGGTCCCCAATAGGCAGGTAAATGTCTCCAATAGGCAGGTAAATGTCCTCAATAGGCAGGTAAATATCCCCAATAGGCAGGTAAATGTCCCCAATAGGCAGCATAGGTCCTCAATAGGCAGGTAAAAGTCCTCAATAGGCAACATAGGTCCCCAATAGGCAGGTAAATGTCCCCAATAGGCAGGTAAATGTCCCAAATAGGCAGCATAGGTCCCCAATAGGCAGCATAGGTCCTCAATAGGCAGGTAAATGTCCCCGATAGGCAGCATAGGTCCCCAATAGGCAGATAAATGTCCCCAATAGGCAGCATAGGTCATCAATAGGCAGGTAAATGTCCCCAATAGGCAGCATAAGTCCCCAATAGGCAGGTAAATGTCCCCAATAGGCAGCATAGGTCCCCAATAGGCAGGTAAATGTCCCCAATAGGCAGCATAAGTCCCCAATAGGCAGGTAAATGTCCCCAATAGGCAGCATAGGTCCCCAATAGGCAGGTAAATGTCCCCAATAGGCAGCATAGGTCCTCAATAGGCAGGTAAATATCCCCAATAGGCAGCATAGGTCCCCAATAGGCAGGTAAATGTCCCCAATAGGCAGGTAAGTGTCCCCAATAGGCAGGTAAATATCCCCAATAGGCAGATAAATGTCCCCAATAGGCAGCATAGGTCCTCAATAGGCAAGTAAATGTCCCCAATAGGCAGCATAGGTCCCCAATAGGCAGGTAAATGTCCCCAATAGGCAGGTAAATGTCCCAAATAGGCAGCATAGGTCCCCAATAGGCAGCATAGGTACTCAATAGGCAAGTAAATGTCCCCAATAGGCAGCATAGGTCACCAATAGGCAGGTAAATGTCCCCAAAAGGCAGGTAAATGTCACAAATAGGCAGCATAGGTCCCCAATAGGCAGCATAGGTCCTCAATAGGCAGGTAAATGTCCCCAATAGGCAGCATAGGTCCCCAATAGGCAGGTAAATGTCTCCAATAGGCAGGTAAATGTCCCCAATAGGCAGGTAAATGTCCCCAATAGGCAGCATAGGTCCTCAATAGGCAGGTAAAAGTCCTCAATAGGCAACATAGGTCCCCAATAGGCAGGTAAATGTCCCAAATAGGCAGCATAGGTCCCCAATAGGCAGCATAGGTTCTCAATAGGCAGGTAAATGTCCCCGATAGGCAGCATAGGTCTCCAATAGGTAGGTAAATGTCCCCAATAGGCAGATAAATGTTCCCAATAGGCAGCATAGGTCCTCAATAGGCAGGTAAATGTCCCCAATAGGCAGCATAAGTCCCCAATAGACAGGTAAATGTCCCCAATAGGCAGCATAGGTCCCCAATAGGCAGGTAAATGTCCCCAATAGGCAGCATAAGTCCCCAATAGGCAGGTAAATGTCCCCAATAGGCAGCATAGGTCCCCAATAGGCAGGTAAATGTCCCCAATAGGCAGCATAGGTCCCCAATAGGCAGCATAGGTCCTCAATAGGCAGGTAAATATCCCCAATAGGCAGGTAAGTGTCCCCAATAGGCAGGTAAATATCCCCAATAGGCAGATAAATGTCCCCAATAGGCAGCATAGGTCCTCAATAGGCAAGTAAATGTCCCCAATAGGCAGCATAGGTCCCCAATAGGCAGGTAAATGTCTCAAATAGGCAGCATAGGTCCCCAATAGGCAGCATAGGTACTCAATAGGCAGGTAAATGTCCCCAATAGGCAGCATAGGTCACCAATAGGCAGGTAAATGTCCCCAATAGGCAGGTAAATGTCCCAAATAGGCAGCATAGGTCCCCAATAGGCAGCATAGGTCCTCAATAGGCAGGTAAATGTCCCCAATAGGCAGCATAGGTCCCCAATAGGCAGGTAAATGTCTCCAATAGGCAGGTAAATGTCCCCAATAGGCAGGTAAATGTCCCCAATAGGCAGGTAAATATCCCCAATAGGCAGCATGGGTCCTCAATAGGCAGGTAAATGTCCCCAATAGGCAGGTAAATGTCCCAAATAGGCAGCATAGGTCCCCAATAGGCAGCATAGGTCCTCAATAGGCAGGTAAATGTCCCCAATAGGCAGCATAGGTCCCCAATAGGCAGGTAAATGTCCCCAATAGGCAGCATAGGTCCCCAATAGGCAGGAAAATGTCCCCAATAGGCAGGTAAATGTCCCCAATAGGCAGCATAGGTCCCCAATAGGCAGCATAGGTACTCAATAGGCAGGTAAATGTCCCCAATAGGCAGGTAAATGTCCCCAATAGGCAGGTAAATGTCCCCAATAGGCAGCATAGGTCCTCAATAGGCAGGTAAATGTCCCCAATAGGCAGGTAAATGTCCCCAATAGGCAGGTAAATGTCCCCAATAGGCAGCATAGGTCCTCAATAGGCAGGTAAATGTCCCCAATATGCAGGTAAATGTCTCCAGTAGGCAGGTAAATATCCCCAATATGCATGTAAATGTCCCCAATAGGCAGGTAAATGTCCCCAATAGGCAGGTAAATGTCCCCAATAGGCAGCATAGGTCCTCAATAGGCAGGTAAATGTCCTCAATAGGCAACATAGGTCCCCAATAGGCAGGTAAATGTCCCCAATAGGCAGATAAATGTCCCAAATAGGCAGCATAGGTCCCCAATAGGCAGCATAGGTCCTCAATAGGCAGGTAAATGTCCCCGACAGGCAGCATACGTCTCCAATAGGCAGGTAAATGTCCCCAATAGGCAGATAAATGTCCACAATAGGCAGCATAGGTCCTCAATAGGCAGGTAAATGTCCCCAATGGGCAGCATAGGTCCCCAATAGGCAGGTAAATGTCCCCAATAGGCAGGTAAATGTCCCCAATAGGCAGCATAGGTCCTCAATAGGCAGGTAAATGTCCTCAATAGGCAGGTAAATGTCCCCAATAGGCAGGTAAATGTCCCCAATAGGCAGCATAGGTCCTCACTAGGCAGGTAAATGTCTCCAATAGGCAGCATAGGTCCCCAATAGGCAGGTAAATGTCCCCAATAGGCAGGTAAATGTCCCAAGTAGGCAGCATAGGTCCCCAATAGGCAGCATAGGTCCTCAATAGGCAGGTAAATGTCCCCAATAGGCAGCATAGGTCCCCAATAGGCAGGTAAATGTCCCCAATAGGCAGGTAAATGTCCTCAATAGGCAGGTAAATGTCCCCAATAGGCAGGTAAATGTCCCAAATAGGCAGCATAGGTCCTCAATAGGCAGGTAAATGTCCCAAATAGGCAGCATAGGTCCCCAATAGGCAGCATAGGTCCTCAATAGGCAGGTAAATGTCCCCGATAGGCAGCATAGGTCTCCAATAGGCAGGTAAATGTCCCCAATAGGCAGGTAAATGTCCTCAATAGGCAGGTAAATGTCCCCAATAGGCAGGTAAATGTCCCCAATAGGCAGCATAGGTCCTCAATAGGCAGGTAAATGTCCCCAATAGGCAGCATAGGTCCCCAATAGGCAGGTAAATGTCCCCAATAGGCAGGTAAATGTCCCACATAGGCAGCATAGGTCCCCAATAGGCAGCATAGGTCCTCAATAGGCAGGTAAATGTCCCCAATAGGCAGCATAGGTCCCCAATAGGCAGGTAAATGTCCCCAATAGGCAGGTAAATGTCCTCAATAGGCAGGTAAATGTCCCAAATAGGCAGCATAGGTCCCCATTAGGCAGCATAGGTCCTCAATAGGCAGGTAAATGTCCCCAATAGGCAGGTAAATGTCCCAAATAGGCAGCATAGGTCCCCAATAGGCAGCATAGGTCCTCAATAGTTAGGTAAATGTCCCCGATAGGCAGCATAGGTCTCCAATAGGCAGGTAAATGTCCCCAATAGGCAGATAAATGTCCCCAATAGGCAGCATAGGTCCTCAATAGGCAGGTAAATGTCCCCAATAGGCAGCATAGGTCCTCAATAGGCAGGTAAATTTCCCCAATAGGCAGGTAAATGTCCCAAATAGGCAGCATAGGTCCCCAATAGGCAGCATAGGTCCTCAATAGACAGGTAAATGTCCCCAATAGGCAGGCAAATGTTCCCAATAGGCAGCATAGGTCCACAATAGGCAGGTAAATGTCCCCAATAGGCAGGTAAATGTCCCAAATAGGTAGCATAGGTCCCCAATAGGCAGGTAAATGTCCCCAATAGGCAGGTAAATGTCCCCAATAGGCAGCATAGGTCCTCAATAGGCAGGTAAATGTCCTCAATAGGCAGCATAGGTCCCCAATAGGCAGGTAAATGTCCCCAATAGGCAGGTAAATGTCCTCAATAGGCAGGTAAATGTCCCCAATAGGCAGGTAAATGTCCCCAATAGGCAGCATAGGTCCTCACTAGGCAGGTAAATGTCTCCAATAGGCAGCATAGGTCCCCAATAGGCAGGTAAATGTCCCCAATAGGCAGGTAAATGTCCCAAGTAGGCAGCATAGGTCCCCAATAGGCAGCATAGGTCCTCAATAGGCAGGTAAATGTCCCCAATAGGCAGCATAGGTCCCCAATAGGCAGGTAAATGTCCCCAATAGGCAGGTAAATGTCCTCAATAGGCAGGTAAATGTCCCCAATAGGCAGGTAAATGTCCCAAATAGGCAGCATAGGTCCTCAATAGGCAGGTAAATGTCCCAAATAGGCAGCATAGGTCCCCAATAGGCAGCATAGGTCCTCAATAGGCAGGTAAATGTCCCCGATAGGCAGCATAGGTCTCCAATAGGCAGGTAAATGTCCCCAATAGGCAGGTAAATGTCCCCAATAGGCAGGTAAATGTCCTCAATAGGCAGGTAAATGTCCCCAATAGGCAGGTAAATGTCCCCAATAGGCAGGTAAATGTCCCCAATAGGCAGCATAGGTCCCCAATAGGCAGGTAAATGTCCCCAATAGGCAGGTAAATGTCCCCAATAGGCAGCATAGGTCCCCAATAGGCAGGTAAATGTCCCCAATAGGCAGGTAAATGTCCCACATAGGCAGCATAGGTCCCCAATAGGCAGCATAGGTCCTCAATAGGCAGGTAAATGTCCCCAATAGGCAGCATAGGTCCCCAATAGGCAGGTAAATGTCCCCAATAGGCAGGTAAATGTCCTCAATAGGCAGGTAAATGTCCCCAATAGGCAGGTAAATGTCCCAAATAGGCAGCATAGGTCCCCAATAGGCAGCATAGGTCCTCAATAGGCAGGTAAATGTCCCCAATAGGCAGGTAAATGTCCCAAATAGGCAGCATAGGTCCCCAATAGGCAGCATAGGTCCTCAATAGTTAGGTAAATGTCCCCGATAGGTAGCATAGGTCTCCAATAGGCAGGTAAATGTCCCCAATAGGCAGATAAATGTCCCCAATAGGCAGCATAGGTCCTCAATAGGCAGCTAAATGTCCCCAATAGGCAGCATAGGTCCTCAATAGGCAGGTAAATTTCCCCAATAGGCAGGTAAATGTCCCAAATAGGCAGCATAGGTCCCCAATAGGCAGCATAGGTCCTCAATAGACAGGTAAATGTCCCCAATAGGCAGGCAAATGTTCCCAATAGGCAGCATAGGTCCACAATAGGCAGGTAAATGTCCCCAATAGGCAGGTAAATGTCCCAAATAGGTAGCATGGGTCCCCAATAGGCAGCATAGGTCCTCAATAGGCAGGTAAATGTCCCCAATAGGCAGGCAGATGTCCCCAATAGGCAGCATAGGTCCTCAATAGGCAGGTAAATGTCCCCAATAGGCAGGTAAATGTCCCCAATAGGCAGCATAGGTCCTCAATAGGCAGGTAAATGTCCCCAATAGGCAGATAAATGTCCCTAATAGGCAGGTAAATGTCCCCAATAGGCAGGTAAATGTCCCCAATAGGCAGCATAGGTCCCCAATAGGCAGCATAGGTCCTCAATAGTCAGCATAGGTCTCCAATAGGCAGTTAAATGTCCCCAATAGGCAGCATAGGTCTCCAATAGGCAGGTAAATGTCCCCAATAGGCAGCATAGGTCCCCAATAGGCAGCATAGGTCCTCAATAGGCAGCATAGGTCTCCAATAGGCAGGTAAATGTCCCCAATAGGCAGCATAGGTCTCCAATAGGCAAGTAAATGTCCCCAATAGGCAGCATATGTTCTCAATAGGCAGGTAAATGTCCCCAATAGGCAGGTAAATGTCCCCAATAGGCAGGTAAATGTCCCAAATAGGCAGCATAGGTCCCCAATAGGCAGCATAGGTCCTCGATAGGCAGGTAAATGTCCCCGATAGGCAGCATAGGTCTCCAATAGGCAGGTATATGTCCCCAATAGGCAGCATAGGTCCTCAATAGGCAGGTAAATGTCCCCAATAGGCAGGCAAATGTCCCCAATAGGCAGGTAAATGTCCCAAATAGGCAGCATAGGTTCCTAGGCAGCATAGGTCCTCAATAGGTAGGTAAATGTCCCCGATAGGCAGCATAGGTCTCCAATAGGCAGGTAAATGTCCCCAATAGGCAGGTAAATGTCCCCAATAGGCAGCATAGGTCCCCAATAGGCAGGTAAATGTCCCAAATAGGCAGCATAGGTCCCCAATAGGCAGCATAGGTCCTCAATAGTTAGGTAAATGTCCCCGATAGGCAGCATAGGTCTCCAATAGGCAGGTAAATGTCCCCAATAGGCAGATAAATGTCCCCAATAGGCAGCATAGGTCCTCAATAGGCAGCTAAATGTCCCCAATAGGCAGCATAGGTCCTCAATAGGCAGGTAAATTTCCCCAATAGGCAGGTAAATGTCCCAAATAGGCAGCATAGGTCCCCAATAGGCAGCATAGGTCCTCAATAGACAGGTAAATGTCCCCAATAGGCAGGCAAATGTTCCCAATAGGCAGCATAGGTCCACAATAGGCAGGTAAATGTCCCCAATAGGCAGGTAAATGTCCCAAATAGGTAGCATGGGTCCCCAATAGGCAGCATAGGTCCTCAATAGGCAGGTAAATGTCCCCAATAGGCAGGCAGATGTCCCCAATAGGCAGCATAGGTCCTCAATAGGCAGGTAAATGTCCCCAATAGGCAGGTAAATGTCCCCAATAGGCAGCATAGGTCCTCAATAGGCAGGTAAATGTCCCCAATAGGCAGCATAGGTCCTCAATAGGCAGGTAAATGTCCCCAATAGGCAGGTAAATGTCCCCAATAGGCAGCATAGGTCCTCAATAGGCAGGTAAATGTCCCCAATAGGCAGATAAATGTCCCTAATAGGCAGGTAAATGTCCCCAATAGGCAGGTAAATGTCCCCAATAGGCAGCATAGGTCCCCAATAGGCAGCATAGGTCCTCAATAGGCAGCATAGGTCTCCAATAGGCAGGTAAATGTCCCCAATAGGCAGCATAGGTCTCCAATAGGCAGGTAAATGTCCCCAATAGGCAGCATAGGTCCCCAATAGGCAGCATAGGTCCTCAATAGGCAGCATAGGTCTCCAATAGGCAGGTAAATGTCCCCAATAGGCAGCATAGGTCTCCAATAGGCAGGTAAATGTCCCCAATAGGCAGCATATGTTCTCAATAGGCAGGTAAATGTCCCCAATAGGCAGCATAGGTCCTCAATAGGCAGGTATATGTCCCCAATAGGCAGCATAGGTCCTCAATAGGCAGGTAAATGTCCCCAATAGGCAGGTAAATGTCCCCAATAGGCAGGTAAATGTCCCAAATAGGCAGCATAGGTCCCCAATAGGCAGCATAGGTCCTCGATAGGCAGGTAAATGTCCCCGATAGGCAGCATAGGTCTCCAATAGGCAGGTATATGTCCCCAATAGGCAGCATAGGTCCTCAATAGGCAGGTAAATGTCCCCAATAGGCAGGCAAATGTCCCCAATAGGCAGGTAAATGTCCCAAATAGGCAGCATAGGTTCCTAGGCAGCATAGGTCCTCAATAGGTAGGTAAATGTCCCCGATAGGCAGCATAGGTCTCCAATAGGCAGGTAAATGTCCCCAATAGGCAGGTAAATGTCCCCAATAGGCAGCATAGGTCCTCAATAGGCAGGTAAATGTCCCCAATAGGCAGCATAGGTCCCCAATAGGCAGGTAAATGTCCCCAATAGGCAGGTAAATGTCCCAAATAGGCAGCATAGGTCCCAAATAGGCAGCATAGGTCCTCAATAGGCAGCATAGGTCTCCAATAGGCAGGTAAATGTCCCCAATAGGCAGGTAAATGTCCCCAATAGGCAGCATAGGTTCTCAATAGGCAGGTATATGTCCCCAATAGGCAGCATAGGTCTCTAATAGGTAAGTAAATGTCCCCAATATGCATGATAGACCGGACCCAGCGTTAAAAATCAAAAAAATACCAGTACTCACCTATGTACCCCACTGCTATGAATAGGCGCGCGCTCGATTCCGGCTATTTCTGGCACAGGCGCGTGACGCCATCACGTCGTCTGTGCTGTATACGGAGGGCCACAAGTCTTCTGGAGTGGCAGCGCATTGCCTTTACTCGCCGCCTCGTCGTTCAGCCCACGATTACAGGGCCCGCCGGCATTGAACTGTCGTCTGCTAAGCAGGACAGGCAGCGGCGACAAAACACCCGGCCGGCCGGATAAAAATCCTCGGCGGGCTGCATGTGGCCCGCGGGCCGTAGATTGAGGACCCCTGGTTTATAATTATGGATATGATTGGTTAGATTTATTCTCATGGCTTGCTTCTAAAATTCTTATGTATATGGGGTCTATCGATGGCAGATATTGGAGAAAAAAGGATTAGGAATGTTTGTTATCAACATGCCCAATCCTTTCTTTGGTAGACAATCCAGTGTCGGATCAGTCTAACAGTTACTTCCTACCTACTCTTTTGGTTATCTGAGCACGAGTATAACTGATGACTGAATTAACATTTGCCCAACAACTATCTGTGTGTGTATAGCTGGTTTTAGAGGTGAGTAAGATAAAGTCCCCCATACACATTAGATGGCTGTTGGCTGAATTGGTTGGTTCAGTGAATTATTTGACCGGCAGCTTTATTGGCTGTCTCTGCCATACCAAGGAGCGCTCCAATCAGAGATCCTTTGCCAGATATTTCTGGTGGTGGCTTGTCTCATTAAGAACAAAGGAATTTACACTCTAAAATCAGACATACTGGATACTTACTGTAATCCCCCCAACAAACAATTGTCAGTGGCTACCATACACATTAGACTGTCTGCTGAACCTGTTGTTATTGTTGGTTTTTCCGTTGTTTTTCTATCCTGTATGGTGGGCTTAAGGTTTGAAAGCAGTCATTCGTAATGATTTGGTCATAAAATTTGGATTACTTACTGTGGGCTCTACTCCTTCCTGACTTTTGCACAGGGATTTCAAACTCAAACACACAGCGGGCCAAAATAAAAAACTTGGACAAAGTTGCAGGCCAACCGGTATACAGTATTATGGGTCCCACAAAGTCCTCCATACAGTATAATGGGACCCACATAGTCCTCCATACAGTATAATGGGCCCAATGTTAAAAGGCTCGGATGCCGCACACAGCACGCAGAGAGTATGGCAGAGATTTAATTCAAGATTTGGTTTCTCCACGCAGGGAGTGTAAATTTAAGTAACACAACAATAAAACAGTAAAATCGGACAATAAACGATTGTGGTTTAACTATAACATGGAAAGGATGAACAATACGGCGCAGTCCCAAAAGTTCAGGCTGAATAAGAGAAGGTAGATTACTGGAGGCTTGCACTTATCTGTCCTTTAGCTATAACTACGTCCGTCTTCAGACACTCACTCCAGAGGGTGTCCGTCTTCTGGCGGCAGTGGGCGGTCTCGGGTCTCACCCACTGGGCCCCCAGTCCTTTTGACCACACGACAGCGGTCACGACTCCTTTAAGAGCCGTAGAAAGCTCCTCCGGCGTACAACAAACTGCGCTAGGATCACTAATCCCGGGTGCGTCCTCACCCGTAGGTCACCGTCAGATGTCTGGAAAACTGTGGTGATGCAGGTAACTAAACGATCACTTTCTGTAGGCCCGGCACAGACCGCACGCCCCTTGTTTTGCGGCAAGCTGTGTCACCCGTTCGTCCGTCACCGCAGACAGGTCAGCACGTCTCTATTTCACCGAGGACAGGGCAGCACGTCTCTCTTTCGTTGTCGGCAGGTCAGACTGTTTCTCCTCAACTGCCGGTCTGCTCTCCACAACCAACTGTCTCTTTCGCGCGAGCCCAGACACCTGACTTCCTCTCTTCCGTCCCTCTCATCTGTCCCACAGCACTGTCCAGGAAGTCCCCCGTGCACTCTTAATCCCGTCCCCTGGCAACACTGGGCAGGACCCTGGCAGTTCTGGCGCCGGAGCTCCGCATCTGTCCCTAGGCAAGTCTTCCTTCTTACACTCCCGCACCCTTTGAGCTCGCCATTCCATGGGCGAGAGTTTTTTCACCAGGCGCTCACACTCTCTGACCTCTTGGATGATACGTTGCCAGATGAACTGATCATGATTGTAGCGGATAGGCGGCACACCAGCCGTGGATCGTTCAGACAGGCGTAACGCAGTTGGAGCGCAGGGTACTTGAGAGTAGCTGGGGTTCCCAACTTCGCCCGGCCCAGCCTGATGGAGCGGTGGGCCCTCTTCTCTCGTGTGGGAAGCTGTGGGTGATGTGAGACTGGGGATCGCAGCCACTATCGTCTCTTCCTCCTCATCATCGTAGACGGGCGCACTGGGTGTGGGATCTCTCGTCCTTGTGCTGAGTTCTTCATTCTTTTCCTCATCGCTAGACAAACAGGGCCGTAACATGCTTCGATGAACGATTCTAGTTGGAGCCGCTTCTTCCCCCTCAGGCTGAACCTCATACACCGGTCCTTCAGGACTAACTCTCCGTTTCACTCGATACGGGGTCGACTCCAACCGTCTACTCAGCTTGCCCCGGGGTCTCTTGTCCCGTACCAACACCCGTTCTCCCGACTTAAGGGCTGTCCCCCGAAGAGGTGGCGTTTCATGGTGCCTATGTTCCTTAAACTTTTGCTGCACCAACCTCCAAAGAGTCTGCAACCGGTGCCGATGCTCCCAGATGCAGTTAGATGGGCCCGTCCGGGGCCAGTCCTCCACGGGATCTAGTTCGAGCTCGGTGATCTCCCTACCCTTTTGTCCGAACAGCAGGGTGTAGGGGGTGAACCCTGTGGCACTATGTACCCGGTTATTATAGACCCACACCAGCTCGGCAACAAACTCCGGCCAGCGTACCTTCCGATCTTCTTCCAAGGTTCGAAGCATCTGGATCAAAGTTCTGTTGAAGCGTTCACAGGACCCATTCCCTTGCGGATGGTAAGGCGTGGTCCTAGACTTCTCGATCTTGTATAACCGGTGCAGCTCTTCCATCACCCATCCTTGGAAACAAGCTCCTTGATCGGAGTGAATTCTCTTCGGACAGCCATAGACCCTGATGAAGTCCCGACAGATAGCCTGGGCAGCAGATTCAGCTGTCTGATCCATGGTCGCAGATACCACCGTGAATTTCGTGAAGTGGTCGGTCATGACCAGGCAACGTCCATACCCGAGATGCGCCAGCCCGATGGTCAGGTAGTCGATCATCAACACCTCTAAGGGCGCAGCCGTCATAATGGTCTGGATGGGGGCCCGCTGCTCTGGGGTTTTCACCAACTCACAACTCCGGCACTTCTGGCAGACGTTCTCCACTGCAACTCTTAGCTGGGGGTGGTACACCAGTCTCTGCAGCCACTGTAAGATCTTTTCAGGTCCAAAGTGTGCTCCCCGCTCGTGTGTTTCCTTGGCCAGTGTCCCGATCACACTCTCTGGAACCACTACTTGCCAAGTGGGGCCAAACTCCCGTACCAACTGGACCCGTCTGTACAACAAGCCGTCCTGCAGGCTCAGTCTCTCCCACTGCCGCAGCATCTTCAGCCCCTCTGGCGTCAGGGTTCCCCTTTTCTCGCGGTTAGGGACTTGTTTCAAAGCCACCCACTGTCGCAACCGCGCAATCTCTTCATCCATTTGCTGTATCTGTACCCACTCATCCCTGGGCCGCCCCAACATGTGTCCTTCTTTCACTTCCCCGATCTGTCCCTGCGTAGCGGACAATGGGCTGCCAACCCTCCGGAAGCTGGGCACCTCTTCGGCCTCCAGTTCTTCGTCTCGGTCACGGTCGGGGTGCTCATGGGTCACCCTGGAGAGGGCATCAGTATGCGTGTTTTCAGCCCTACGCCGGTCGATTTTTCGAGCCCGCAGGTATGCCTTGAAGGAGCTCCAGTAGCGGATTAGCGATACGCGTGAAATTTTTCACGAATCTGCGGTAATACCCTGCGAGTCCTAGGAAGGCCCGCATGTCCTTTACAGTCTTCGGGGTGGGCCACTCTTGCACGGCGGCCACTTTCTCCCAAGTGGGCCTGACTCCTTCACCGGACACCGTGTGCCCGAGGTACTCAACCTGCTTGCGGAATATATGACATTTTTGTGGCTTCACTTTCAGGCCGTGATTTCAAAGGCGACTCAAGACTTGCTCCAGTCGTCGTAGATGTTCCTGGAAGGTAGACGCATAGATGATGATGTCATCGAGGTAGATCAGTGTGGCCTCAAAGTTCAGATCACCTAAACATCTCTCCATCAAGCGTTGAAAGGTCTCGGGAGCGTTGGTTAGGCCAAAAGGCATCCGATTAAACTCGAAGAGTCCCATGGGCAACACAAATGCTGTCTTGGCGCGGTCGTGTTCAGCCACTGGCACTTGCCAGTATCCGCTGGCCAGATCAAGGGAGGAGAAGTATTTTGCCTTGCCTAGGGCGGATAGAGACTCCTCGATCCTCAGTAAAGGGTACGAGTTTCTTACGGTGCAAGCATTTAGCCGCCTGTAGTCCACACAGAATCGTAGGGTTCCATCCTTCTTCCTGACCAGGACGATTGGAGCCGCCCACGGGCTCTGGCTTTCCCGAATCACCCCGTTCTGTATCATATGGGCCAGCATTTCCTTCACCTCCTGGTACATTTGCGGGGGTATCTGTTTATACCGTTCCCGTACCGGAGCAGCATTTCCCTTAGGGATCTCAAGGGTGATGGCCTCGGTACATCCAAAGTTGTCCTCATGTCGGGCAAAGACGTCCTGGTACCGTCCCAGCATCTCTTCGACCTGGTAGACCTGTTCCATCGTGAGTCCTGTCAATTCAGCACGCATCTGTTCTAGGATCCTTCTACCGTCTTTAGTCTGAGGTCGAGGAGACCCCGATCGTACGGTGATCGCCAGGGTCCAGGGATCCCCCCTTACGGCTGACAATTGTATCGCATCTGGCTGTTCCAGCTGTTCTGGCATCCCCAGGATCTGGGCTATTTTGGTCCTGGTGGGAAGAATGAGCTCACTTGGATTCAGGTTCACGCATCGTACCACCACGTTTCCCTTATGGACGGTAGCCAAGGTCCGCGCTACCAATAGACCCGGAGGCACCTTGTCCACGGTGGTTGACTCAATCTGAATCTCTACCCCTTCTAGTGGGGTGCAGGCTCGGACGG
The DNA here is from genome assembly GCF_046119375.1 of Phyllobates terribilis. NCBI lineage: Eukaryota > Metazoa > Chordata > Amphibia > Anura > Dendrobatidae > Phyllobates > Phyllobates terribilis. The sequence continues at coordinate 83,882,174 of NW_027362768.1, read as the reverse complement.
GCAAAGTGAGGACTGTCTGTCCTGGTGGTAAGGTGAGGGTGTTGGTGGCGGGTATTATCACCTTTCCCAGAACTTTTTCCCCACTCGAGGTCTCTTGCGCCTGGGCAACCCTGATCAGCTGCTGGAGGGCCTTCCTTTGAGGGGCTCTAGAGTTTCACCGCCCTAGCGTGAGCTCTCATGGTTCCCTAGTCAGGATCTGCCCGATTTTCTTCAGTACGTTCATACCGAGGGTCACTGGTGGTCCTGGGCCGGTATCTCCGCCTGTCAGGACGACTCCTTTTCTTCCCACATCTTGTCCGTGTGGCGCCCCTGAGGGTTCAGTCGACACAGAGGTACTGCACCTCACCCAGAGGTGTGGCATCTCCTTCTCTCAGGTAAGGATGGAGTACTGTCCGGGACCCTAACACCTGCACTCAACACTACACTACTCCAGGCCGGCTGGAAGGGCATTATGCACGGTATTCTGCAGCCCCGTCCCTGGCTGGAGTGGGGGGAACCAAGGTGAGGGGGAACCATGTAGTGTGTGTGGGTGGAGGACGCAGAACAGGGGAGCACTTGAAGATATACAGTATATATATATATATATATATATATATATATATATATATATAGGGAAGCCATCTTTTTAGGGAGTAGTACGGAGGGAGAGAGAGTGAGTGGACGTGAGGAGCAGAGGCTCTTCAGGAGCTCTGCTCGGGAGGCAGGCTTGGCCTGTTATGCCCAGGAGTGAGAGAGGAGTGGGAGCAAGGGAGGAAGGCTCCAGGAACTGAAGGGATCCCAGGGGGTACGGTGAGTGCAGGACGGCACCCGTATGCCCCAATCTGCCAGGCTGTAGAGGGATCAGGCCGCAAGAAGGGAACCGGTCCCTGGACTAGCCGAGTTACTTTAGGTCTCAGCTAGAAAACCGGAGGCTTCTGCACTTTCAAGGTGCAGTTGCCACATCTGCACCTAAGCCGCTGAAAAGGGCACCAAGTAAGGTCCGGGAACTTCAAGTTGCCCAGAGGGATCTCAAGGTACCCGATCGGGACAGGGCAGGAGGGAGAGACCCAGCGCGGGAAGTCGGCTAAGAAAGGAACATAAAGAAAGGAGTCCCGTTAAGTGCTCTTGAGATACTTGAGGGAGTGCTGAACCCCTGCCTGGTGAACGCAGTGCGACGTGGGAGACGGTCACCTGTAAAGGGCCACCTGAGGACCCTAAATAACTGTGAGTAAACTCGGATGACTGCACCCCACTGTTTCTGTCAGTTATTTCTACCACGTTATCGCTCCTGCACTACAATGCCCAGCATCACCATCTGTACCTACACTGCCATGGAGCTGTGCTCTGCCTGTGGAGAGCCGCACCAACTCAGCTGCCCTAACATCTGCCCCAGAGGTCTGCAGCAGCGCCGGTACCAATTACCGGGAACCACAGGTGGCATCACGAGACAAAACTGTTATTCATCCCATCAAGTAACAAACCCCTTTTAAAGAGTGACCCCAGGGTACGGGCCAGGGAGCGGACCGCTGTGACATCCCACAGAAGGTCAAGGCCCGGGTATCGAGTTTCCCCCATATCCCCCTGGGTGAGTCATCCACACACCCGAATGCGTAACCACACTACTCCTGTGACCGGAATGGGCAGTTGGTTAGCGGCTGTGAGCTTTATCAAGGGACCCCCTTCATTTCGTGCCATCTCTGGGTACTGCTGACGGAAATAAGTTTCTCCCATGGTGGTCACTTGAGATCCTGTGTCGATCAAGCAGTGAACCGCCCGTCTGCCAAGCTTGGCCCACACTGTCGGGCTCATGGATATTAAGTCTTCGGGACTCACTGCCTTCCTCCGCTCCGGGTTGCGTCCCTCACACCCTGAACCCGTCAATTTAACAGCTGCCGGGACAGAGGCCTTCCTCGACTGGCTCACCTCCTGGCGTAATGCCCCATGCCCCCACAATTCCAACACGTTGGTCCCCTGTCTGCAGGGGGTCGTCGGACCACCCGATTGGGCTCTGTTCAAACCCGGGGTCTGGGCTTGTCGTTTACTTCGCCCGGGGGTCTCGGGTCAACTGTTCCGGCTCTCACTGATTGAGCCACTCGAATATTGTACCACTCTTCTCGCATTTCTTGGATCTCCCGCCGCATCTCTCGGGCCCATTCTGGTTCGGCCGTGGGAGACGGGGGCACTGCATTGCCCCGGACCATCCCTGCCAGGGTCACTACTCCCATCTCCTGTTACCTCACGCGGGCCTCTGCCCCTGCCTCCAGAAATGTCATACGCGGGTTGGTGCGCCAGCGCTCTCGCAAGGCCTGTCTCAGTTGCGCATCTCTGAGGCCGGCTACGAACTGGTCCCTAAGTACTACAGTCATGGCCAAAAGTTTTGAGAATGACACCAAAATTATATTTTCACATGATCTGCTGGCCTCTGGTTTTTATTAGTGTTTGTCTGATGTTTATATCACATACAGAAATATAATTGCAATCATATTATGAGTACCAATAGGTTATATCGACAGTTAGAATGAGTTAATGCAGCAAATCAATATTTGCAGTGTTGCCCCTTCTTCTTCAAGCCCTCTGTAATTCTCCCTGGCATGCTCTCAATCAACTTTTGGACCAAATCCTGACTGATAGCAGTCCATTCTTGCATAATCAATGCTTGCATTTTGCCAGAATTTGTTGGTTTTTGTTTGTCCACCCGTCTCTTGATGATTGACCACAAGTTCTCAATGGGATTAAGATCTGGGGAGTTTCCAGGCCATGGACCCAAAATATCTATGTTTTTTTCCATGAGCCATTTAGTTATTACCTTTGCTTTATGGCAAGGTGCTCCATCATGCTGGAAAAGGCATTGTTGGGCGCCAAACTGCTCTTGGATGGTTGGGAGAAGTTGCTCTTGGAGGACATTCTGGTACCATTCTTTATTCATGGCTGTGTTTTTAGGCAAGACTGTGAGTGAGCCGATTCCCTTGGCTGAGAAGCAATCCCACACATGAATGGTTTCAGGATGCTTTACAGTTGGCATGAGACAAGACTGGTGGTAGCGCTCACCTCTTCTTCTCCGAATAAGCTGTTTTCCAGATGTCCCAAACAATTGAAAAGGGGATTCATCAGAGAAAATGACTTTGACCCAGTCCTCAGCAGTCCACTCCCTGTACCTTTTGCAGAATATCAGTCGGTCCCTGATGTTTTTTCTGGAGAGAAGTGGCTTCTTTGCTGCCCTCCTTGAAACCAGCCCTTGCTCAAGGAGTCTCCGCCTCACAGTGCGTGCAGAAACACTCACACCAGCCTGCTGCCATTCCTGAGCAAGCTCGGCACTGCTGGTAGTCCGATCCTGCAGCTGAAACAGTTTTAAGATACGGTCCTGGCGCTTGCTGGTCTTTCTTGGGCGCCCTGGAGCCTTTTTGACAACAATGGAAGCTCTCTCCTTGAAGTTCTTGATGATGCGATAGATTGTTGACTGAGGTGCAATCTTTGTAGCTGCGATACTCTTCCCTGTTAGGCCATTTTTGTGCAGTGCAATGATGGCTGCACGTGTTTCTTTAGAGATAACCATGGTTAACTGAAGAGAAACAATGATACCAAGAACCAGCCTCCTTTTAAAGTGTCCAGTGATGTCATTCTTACTTAATCATGACTGATTGATCGCCAGCCCTGTCCTCATCAACACCCACACCTGTGTTAATGGATAAATCACTAAAATGATGTTAGCTGCTCCTTTTAAGGCAGGACTGCAATGATGTTGAAATGTGTTTTGGGGGTTAAAGTTCATTTTCTGGGCAAATATTGACTTTGCAAGTACAGTAATTGCTGTTAAGCTGATCACTCTTTGACATTCAGGAGTATATGTGACGCGCCCCTGGGCCTGTGTCGCGCTGCGTTGCGCACGCGGGAGCTTACCCGGAGCCGGATCTCTTGAGGGTTGTAATCTCGTGGCGGCGACCCGGTCCGTGCCCAGGGAGTCAAACTGCGCGGCGATATACTAGCAGTAGATGGTTGATGACTACGCCACCCGTTGAGTGCAGCCAGGAAGCTGCTGCTGCAGGGCAGACCGCTGAGGCCGGTGGTAGGATTGTGCAGCGTGATAGTATAACCCCCAACGGGAGGGGTATGGCCTCAGGGCAGCCGACGTGGATGATGGGGGTAGCAGGAACCACTCAGAGACGGTACGGTGTAGTTCAGGGTCTTTACTGGTAACAACGACAGACCCTCCCGGAGTACTTGCTAGCAAACGGGGCCTGGTCAGTCTTTGAGCAGATGGGATCTCCCCTGGCCAGGCGTAGTTGTAGGCCTCCCAAACTGACTGTACTCTTCTGGCTACCTTGCTAGAAGCTGATGTAAGTAGCCCATGTCCCTGAGTGTACCGTGTGGTGCTCACCCGTATGGCCGGTGACTCGGGGCCTTCTAATGGCTTCCGCTCCACGATGGCGGTGCTGGTCCCACGCGTGTGACCGTGCCTTCGGGCTTCTGGGCCAGAGGACCTGAAATCCCCTGCCCGACGGATTCTGCTGCTGGGTAAGAGTTAGTCCCCACAGCCTCGGACTCCGGGTCCGGTAAAGAATCTTCTTAGTCAGGGCGAGCTCTGTAGCTGCCAGCCCCTGACTCCTTGTAACTCTGCTGTTTCCTATGCTGCTTCTCTTCTCCACTCTCCTTGTCTGACTCACCCTGCCTCAGCCCCGGGTTTATACAGGGGAAGTTCTTCCCCTCCCAAGACTGGGCAGGAGGTGTGGCATGCACAGGATCCCTGACCAAAGGACCTCCCACCTGCTCTCAGACATAATATCTCTATCACTGTGGCAACCAGACCCCTGGGGTGTCACATTCCCCCCTAGTGAAATTTAGTACTCCGGGACTAAACACATTTAGAAAAACATAACAAAGTATAACAATAACAATACTATAAGAAAAACACATAAGATGGTTACGGCGTGTCCGCAACCGGATGCAGTCTTTGAAGAAAAGCAAAGGTGTCCATTTCACCAACACAGGGAGACGTAACCAGGTAGGGGTCTGTCCTACCCCGAGTCCTTAACAGTCTCTAGTCCATCCTGGGTTACGCTCCAACTATATACAAGGATTCCCGGTAAATCCACCAAGGTTTCCTAAAAATAACTAGAAACACAAAATTATACACAAGCAACAAGACACAGAAAAACATAAATAAAACAATTTATACACTTTAAATTCTCCAGCGTGCGGGTAACTGGCCTCTAGTGGCCCGAGTGGACCTACGGAGCTGACTGTCTGGCCCTGAACTACAGGGTGTAGGAGCTGTCAAGGGTAAACTGGGCAGCTGTCTACCGGCTCTTTGTCTCACTAGGGGTACGGCAGGCTCACTATAAGCAGAGGGTTGATTCTCCTGTTCTGCTTGTGTGGAGTCTTCTGCCTCCTGGACCGGCTGTTCTTCCAGCTCTACCCGTTGCTCCGTAGGTTCTTGGGATGATGGTTGGAGGAAGGTGAGTACGGGTACCACAACTGCACCATTGACTTGAGTCCAAGACCGAGGGAAGTCCCCGAGCACGGTACTAACCATATCTTCCCTTTCTTCCACGGGTCGATGGTCTTCTTGTTCCTCTTCAGGGTTCCTCAGTTGTTCGGGACACTTCTTCAGGTGGTCCCGGGATACAATGGCTGTGGTTTCCCCTCCGTCTTTACTGATGGTACAGACCTTCGGGTTCCCGTGGCTTGAGGGCAGTACGGTGTACGGGTCCTTCTCCCACTGGTCGTCCAACTTGTGGAGCCGTCTCTTCCTCTTCAAGACCTGCTCTCCGGGTACCAGGGGAACAGCGGGAGCATACTGGTTGTAAGTTTTCTCTTGTCTTTCCCTAGCCTGACAGAGACTTCGCTCCACGCTCTCCTGTACTCTCCGGTACTGCTGCTGCCTCTCTGTGTCCCAGTCTGTTTCTGGTGAAGTGTCCTCGGGGGTCAGGACTCCCATTTCCAGGTCAACAGGTAACTTACCAGGTCTTGCCCTCATTAGGTAAGCCGGGGTACAGTTGGTGGAACCTACCGGGATGTGGTTGTATAGGTCCACCAGATCGGGCAACTTTTCAGGCCACAGACTGCGTTCTTCCAGGGGCAACGTTTTTAGAAGATCCATTACCACCTGGTTCATTTTTTCACAAAGTCCATTAGTCTGCGGATGGTAGGGTGTCGTCCTTATCTTCCGGCAGCCATACAGATTGCAGAATTCCTGAAAGACCTCCGCTTCAAAGGCAGGTCCCTGGTCCGTCAGCACTTGGTCCGGGTACCCGTGTGGACGGCAGAAGTGCTGCTGGAAGGCTCTAGCTGCTGTTTGAGCCGTTAAGTCCTTGACGGGGACGACAACCAAGAACCGGGAGTAATGATCCACGATGGTTAACGCGTAGACGTAGCCACTTCTGCTTGGGGTCAGTTTTACATGATCCAAGGCTACCAGTTCCAACGGTTGCCGGGTGACGATGGACTGCAGGGGAGTCTTCTGGCTGGCTCGGTCCTTCCTTCTCAGGTTGCACGGGCCACAATCTCTGCACCACTTCTCGATGGTTCCCCTCATGCCTACCCAGTGGAACCGCTCGCGCAGCAGGAACTCCAGCTTTTTCCACCCAAAGTGTCCAGCTCCGTCGTGGTATGCCTCCATCACCATGGCTGCGTCTCTTCGTGGCACCACTACTTGCCAGAGTAATTCATGCGTCCGGGAGTTGACCATTCTGCGGCACAACTTCCCCTTGTAAAGGAATAGTCGACTCTTCTCCGCCCATAGTTGTTTGGCTTCCTCCGGAGCGTCTGGTTCAAGGCGAGCCTCCGGCCGAGTCAGCATCTCCTTCACCAGTCGGACGGCAGGGTCGCTGTCTTGCGTTTCCGCCCAGTTGTAGTGGGGTAAGGGGTTCAACGTAGCAGCCTGCTTACCCCTTACCCGGTGGGAATACTGGATAGTCCCATGACGGTGGAACGCAGGGAGTTCAACTTCTTCCAGTCCCTCCGGATCTTCTCCTTCGTCCGGCAGGTTGGGCATCCTGGACAGGGCATCCGCGTTAGTATTGGAGCGTCCTGCCCGGTATTTGATTGTGAACTCGTAGTTGGACAGACGGGCCATCCACCTCTGCTCCAGGGCACCGAGTCTTGCCGTGTCCAGGTGTGTCAACGGGTTGTTATCCGTGTATACGGTGAACCGGGAAGAAGCGAGGTAATGCCTAAAGCGCTCGGTGACTGCCCATACCACGGCCAGGAACTCTAGCTTAAATGAGCTGTAATTCTCGGGGTTCCTTTCGGTGGGTCGCAGTTTTCGGCTGGCATAGGAGATTACTCGTTCTCTCCCCTGCTGAATCTGGGACAGTACGGCTCCTAGCCCGATGTTACTGGCGTCGGTGTAGAGGATGAAGGGCTGGCTATAGTCCGGGTACGCCAAGATTTCATCCCCCGTGAGGGCCATCTTCAGCTGGCGGAAGGACTCTTCTTCTAGCTCTTCCCATTTGAAGGGCGGCTTCTGGTTCTTGGCCTTCCGGGACTGGCCTATCAGGAGGTCCTGCATAGGCGCTGCCTTTTTGGTGAAACCGGGAATAAACCTTCGGTAGTAGCCTACCAACCCTAGGAACTGCCGCACTTCTTTTACGCTGGAGGGGCTTGGCCATCCCTTAATTGCGGTGATCTTATCGGGGTCGGGAGCCACTCCGTCAGCGCTCACCACGTGTCCCAGGTATTGCACCTTTGGTTTCAGGAGGTGACACTTGGAGGGTTTCACCTTTAGGCCGTAACTCGCCAGAGCTTCGAACACCTCCGCCAGGTGTTTCAGGTGGTCCTCATAAGTTTTGGAGTATACGATGACATCGTCCAGGTACAACAGGACCGTCTCGAAGTTTCTGTGGCCCAGACAGCACTCCATTAATCGTTGGAAGGTTCCTGGGGCGTTGCAGAGTCCGAACGGCATGCAGGTGAACTCGCTAAGTCCCATCGGGGTGGTGAATGCGGTCTTCTCCTGGTCCGCCTCTGCTACAGGAACCTGCCAGTACCCGCTAGTGAGATCCAAGGTAGAGAAGAAGTTAGCAGATCTTAAAGCAGCCAATGACTCCTCTATCCTTGGTAAGGGGTACGCATCCTTGTGTGTGATACGGTTGATTTTCCGGTAATCTACACACATCCTCATGGTGTTGTCTTTCTTTTTGACTAAAACTAGTGGGGCTGCCCAGGGGCTACAGCTATCCCGGATTACCCCAGCCTCCTTCATGTCTCTAAGCATCCCCTTGGCGTGTTGGTAATGTGCAGGGGGTACGGGTCGATACCTCTCTTTTATGGGAGGATGATCTCCCGTGGGGATGCGGTGTTCTACCCCCTTGACTCGCCCGAAGTCTAACGGGTGTTTACTAAACACTCTCTCATACTCTTGAACCACCCGATAGACTCCTTGTTTCTGGTGTGCGGGAGTGGAGTCAGTACCCAGATGTAGCTGCTGACACCAGTCCTCCATGTCTTTCTTAGAGCCGTTACCTTCCTCCGGGTGAGATGGAGGCAAGGGTTCCACAGATTGTATAGAATTTTGATTAGTGGTACATAATTTGGCTAGCGTGGCATACCGGGGCAGGTACACTTCCCTCTCCCCGATATTTATTATGCGAATGGGCACCCTCCCATGGCGTACATTGACCACCCCCCGTGCTGTCAAAATGGTGGGCCTACTGTCTGAGTAAACTGGTTCTACCATTGCCTGGTAATCTCTACCTCTCAGACCAATAGCTGCCCGGCACCAAATCATCATTTCACTTTTTGGGGGCATGGCAATAGGAAAAGGGTCACACATTCTTACGCTACCAATCTCACCGCCGGAGAGTTCCACTTGTTGCCGTTGCATCAGTGCCCGGATCTCTTTCTGGAGCACCCGCTGCTCGCCGGAGCTGGCGTTCTTGGCAACCTGCTGTAAAAGGAAAATCACCTCTGCAAGACAATTTTCAATTACGTTAGTTCCTAGAGTTATTTTTGGGTGACTCTCATGTTTATCAATATCTACAATGATCAGTCCCTGTGCGGCCAGTTCGACTCTACCGATTTTGAGGGTCACCTCTTTAAATCCGATCTGTGGCACGGGCTGGCCATTGCTGGCGATGATACTCAAGTCGTCGTCAGGGTAGCGGGTAATATCCGAGTCATTCCAGTACTGCTTGAAGAGCACGTACGGGATGGTGGTGACCTGTGACCCGGTATCCAGTAGGGCACTCATGGGAATGCCATCCAGTACCACAGGCAAGACTGGACGTCCTCCCACATATCTGTCGCGCCAGTTCGATGGGCCTGGTGATCTTTTTCCTGGGGGTTGGCCCTCTACCCCAGGTTGTGCCCGTTTAAAGAACAGTACCTTTCCATATGTCCGGGTTGATTGCAGCGGCGGCAGATGGGTCGTCCGTCCTCGCTGTATCGGTCACTGGGTCTTCCTCTGGCCGGTGGGGTCCTCCTTGGTCGACGCCACGGGATGTCCTCCGGTCCGGATGCCAGCTGGATCTTCCCTGGGGTGGAAACCTGTAAAGACTGCACAGTTCGGGTTAGCGCAGCAACGCTCTTAGCTAGCTCTTGGACCTGATGGTGTAGGTCTGGAGCCGGGTCATTGTCCAAAGCCTGCGCATCAGCTCCCACAGGCCCTGCCGACAAGGGCGCCGCCTCCTGGTGGTAAGTGATAGCTGGGCGTCTGTGGGTAACAACGCCACCCGGTGCTGGTTCTCGGAGCACCCGGATAGCTCTATCCTTGAACTGTGCAAAGTCCAGATGGGGATCCTGTAAGGCCATTGCCCGCAACTGGGTTCGGTGGGCATTGCAATATAAACCCTCTATAAATTGTTCAGTCAATAGCCTGTCCTCGTTTCCCACCCCATCAGGGTCGGTCTGCTTTATGGCCCTCAGGGCCTCTTGTAGGTTTAGTGCATAGTCCCTTATACTCTCATGCGCTCGCTGCTTGCACCCGTAGAATCTAAGCTTAATCTCGGCTGAGGTGCGGGTATCAAAGGTGTCCTTCAGCCGGGTTAGTATCCCTGCGACAGTCTTCCTCCCAGGTGGCCAGGATTTTACTTCCCTTTTGGCTGCCCCGGTTAGTTGGGCCACCAGGATGCTCACTTTTTGCTCTTCTGTGAGGGGGTACACCTGGAAGAGGCTATCCAGCTTTTCTCTAAAGTCATGCAGGGTATGTGACTCCCCTGAGTACTGGGGTAGCCAAGCTGCTCCCGGGATATAGGGCATGGTGAAGGGCATAACTGCAGCAGCGGTAGCGCTGGCGGGGGTTGAGGCAGTGAAGCTCTCCTCCGTATCCGACATCTTCCTCCCCCCTAGTGGACCGTGGCCTACCTTGCGATGATCCTCTTCCGTAGGCCGCGGCTCCGCAGTGGATCGTCAGGGTTGAGGACCTTCCGTCGCGCTCCTGTGATGTCGGCGTCTGCTGGGCTCCTTCCAGGACCTTACGCAACGTCCGGACGTGAGGCGGGGCTTCAGTTCTCGCGCGCTTTCGGAGTCCACGCCCCTCTTCTTCCCGCGCGGCGTCCTCAAGATGGCGTCCAATGGCGGGAAAACTCCACGGATGGCGGGAAGAAGGTCGAAGATGGCGCCGGATGGCGGGAAAACTTCGCGGATGGCGGGAAGAAGGTAGAAGATGGCGCCGGATGGCGGGAAACCTTCACCACTGGTAAGTTTGAACAGTCTTTGCTTTTCAGGCACGCAGTACCCGGTGGTTGCGGGCACGAGATCCTGCCGACTACGCCAAAGTTGACGCGCCCCTGGGCCTGTGTCGCGCTGCGTTGCGCACGCGGGAGCTTACCCGGAGCCGGATCTCTTGAGGGTTGTAATCTCGTGGCGGCGACCCGGTCCGTGCCCAGGGAGTCAAACTGCGCGGCGATATACTAGCAGTAGATGGTTGATGACTACGCCACCCGTTGAGTGCAGCCAGGAAGCTGCTGCTGCAGGGCAGACCGCTGAGGCCGGTGGTAGGATTGTGCAGCGTGATAGTATAACCCCCAACGGGAGGGGTATGGCCTCAGGGCAGCCGACGTGGATGATGGGGGTAGCAGGAACCACTCAGAGACGGTACGGTGTAGTTCAGGGTCTTTACTGGTAACAACGACAGACCCTCCCGGAGTACTTGCTAGCAAACGGGGCCTGGTCAGTCTTTGAGCAGATGGGATCTCCCCTGGCCAGGCGTAGTTGTAGGCCTCCCAAACTGACTGTACTCTTCTGGCTACCTTGCTAGAAGCTGATGTAAGTAGCCCACGTCCCTGAGTGTACCGTGTGGTGCTCACCCGTATGGCCGGTGACTCGGGGCCTTCTAATGGCTTCCGCTCCACGATGGCGGTGCTGGTCCCACGCGTGTGACCGTGCCTTCGGGCTTCTGGGCCAGAGGACCTGAAATCCCCTGCCCGACGGATTCTGCTGCTGGGTAAGAGTTAGTCCCCACAGCCTCGGACTCCGGGTCCGGTAAAGAATCTTCTTAGTCAGGGCGAGCTCTGTAGCTGCCAGCCCCTGACTCCTTGTAACTCTGCTGTTTCCTATGCTGCTTCTCTTCTCCACTCTCCTTGTCTGACTCACCCTGCCTCAGCCCCGGGTTTATACAGGGGAAGTTCTTCCCCTCCCAAGACTGGGCAGGAGGTGTGGCATGCACAGGATCCCTGACCAAAGGACCTCCCACCTGCTCTCAGACATAATATCTCTATCACTGTGGCAACCAGACCCCTGGGGTGTCACATATGCAAATTGCCATTACAAAAAATGAAGCAGTAAACTTTGGAAAAAATACTATTTGTCTCATTCTCAATACTTTTGGCCATGACTGTAGGTCCGGGGGCCCCACTCCCACGTCTTCTAGGTTCGTTTTCCTAGTGATGTAAGTGTACACACTCTGTAGGGCGTTAACATATTGGGTCACAGTCTCCCCCTCCCTTTGTACCTGTTGGAACAGTCGCATCCTTAACTCTGCCACATTAGGAAACAAAAGAAAAGAACCACCAAACGAAAATGTATATAATTTGAAATGAATATTGGAATCCAGTCTCTGGCATAAAATCCAATGTTGGAGATCAGCACAAGGACCATGAATGGCAGATCATTCGGTATAATTGCACTAAAAGAAAAAAAGAACAACCGAACATCCGGTCCCTAAGTAAATTAATAGAGGGACAATTTATAGATAATAAAATACCTTTATTAACATAGTGGTACACCATAAAAGAAGAGAATTACGTACGCAGATAGGCATATATGTAACTTCAAAATTTAGACATAAGAGCAACCAGTTAGGACCAAAGGTCCTCTATCCATCCTGTCTTTTAAGTAAGCAAAAAAGAAAATAAGGAAGTAGATAATATATAAATGAGGACAAAAAAAGGGGAAGGGGGGGGAAGGGGAGGAGGAGGGGAAAGGGCTGGTAAAGTACTCGGGCACAAGAGAAATGCTTGGAATAGACTATATGGTCATATAACCTTTATAAGGAAAAAATATGGCAATGCTACAATTTCATATATGAAAAATCATACAAAGTATACCAAAAATATACCAAAAATATATGTAGTCATATGTCCCGAGAAAGATATAAGTGCCAGGAATAAAGATTGCCCTAAAAATAAGGGAGAATGGACAGAGGTCCAGAGGTCGATATATCAAACATTCAAGTCATCTCATACCTGTAGGTAATAAGCCAGCCGCGTAGCGTAAACCCCGACGCGCGTTTCGGACCGCCGTCCTTCGCCTCCCTTTGTACCTGTTGGAACAGTCGCATCCTTAACTCTGCCACATTAGTAGGGTCCCCATGCATTTCTTCTAGGATCTGTACCACCTTTTCCACCTTATTTCTGTCAGTGGGGGAACAAAACATTACTGACTGTCGAGCTTCTCCTTCTAAAGCCAGCAAAGCTATCTCTGCTTGCATATCGGGGGTCATTGGGTGCATCCGTAACATGCTCTTAACCCGTTCTACCCAACATTATTATTCATCATTATTCAACATGGTGCCCAGGGGTAGGCTAGCTGTAGGGGCTCTCGTGCTGGCCTGGTCTGCCATGCCTGCAACTGCGTCTGGGGACGACATCCTGCCGACTACGCCAAATGTTAAAAGGCTCGGATGCCACACACAGCACGCAGAGAATATGGCAGAGGTTTAATTCAAGATTTGGTTTCTCCACGCAGGGAGTGTAAATTTAAGTAACACAACAATAAAACAGTAAAATTGGACAATAAACGATTGTGGTATAACTATAACACGGAAAAGATGAATAATACGGCGCAGTCCCAAAAGTTCAGGCTGAATAAGAGAAGGTAGATTACTGGAGGCTTGCACTTATCTGTCCTTTAGCGATAACTACGTCCGTCTTCAGACACTCACTCCAGAAGGTGTCCATCTTCTGGCGGCAGTGGGCGGTCTCGGGTCTCACCTACTGGACCCCCAGTCCCTTTGACCACACGACAGCGGTCACGACTCCTTTAAGAGCCATAGAAAGCTCCTCCGGCATGCAACAAACTGCGTTAGGATCACTAATCCCGGGTGCGTCCTCACCCGCAGGTCACCGTCAGATGTCTGGAAAACTGTGGTGATGCAGGTAACTAAACGATCACTTTCTGTAGGCCCGGCACAGACCGCACGCCCCCTTGTTTTGCGGCAAGCTGTGTCACCCGTTCGTCCGTCACTGCAGACAGGTCAGCATGTCTCTATTTCACCGAGGACAGGGCAGCCCGTCTCTCTTTCGTGGTCGGCAGGTCAGACTGTTTCTCCCCAACTGCCGGTCTGCTCTCCACAACCAACTGTCTCTTTCGCGCGAGCCCAGACACCTGACTTCCTCTCTTCCGTCCCTCTCCTCTGTCCCCCAGCACTGTCCAGGAAGTCCCCCGTGCACTCTTAATCCCGTCCCCTGGCAACACTGGGCAGGACCCTGGCAGTTCCGGCACCGGAGCTCCGCACCTGTCCCTAGGCAAGTCTTCCTTCTTACACCCACATAGTGCTCCATACAGAATAATGAGCTCCACATAGTCCTCCATACAGTGTAAGGGCCCCACATAGTCCTCCATACAGAATAATGGGCCCCACATATTCCTCCATACAGAATAATGGGCCCCACATAGTCCTCCATACAAAATAATGGCCCCACATAGTGCTCCATACAGTATAATGTGCCCTACATAGTCCTCCATACAGTATTATGGGCACCACATAGTCTTCCATGCAGAATAATGGGCCCCACATAGTCCTCCATACAGAATAATGGCCCCACATAGTCCTCCATACAGAATAATGGGCCCCACATAGTCCTCCATACAGAATAATGGGCCACACAGAGTCCTCCATACAGAATAATGGGCCACAAATATGCCTCCATACAGAATAATGGCCCCACATAGTCCTCTACACAGAATAATGGGCCACACATATTCCTCCATACAGAATAATGGGCTCCACATAGTCCTCCATACAGAATAATGGGCACCACATATCCCTCCATACAGAATAATGGACCCCACATAGTCCTTCATACAGAATTAAGGGCCCCACATAGTCCTCCATACAGAATAATGGGCCACACAGAGTCCTCCATACAGAATAATGGGCCACACAGAGTCCTCCATACAGAATAATGGGCCACACATACGCCTCCATACAGAATAATGGACCCCACATAGTCCTCCATACAGAATAATGGGCCCCACATAGTCCTCCATACAGAATAATGGGCTCCACATAGTCCTCCATACAGAATAATGGGCCCCACATATTCCTCCATACAGAATAATGGCTCCACATAGTCCTCCACACAGAATAATGGGCACCACATATTCCTCCATACAGAATAATGGACCCCACATAGTCCTCCATACAGAATAATGGACCCCACATAGTCCTCCATACAGGATAATGGACCCCACATAGTCCTCCATACAGTATAATGGCCCCACATAGTCCTCCATTCAGAATAACAGTCCCATACAGAGGTGGTGGTTCTGTTGTCAGGGGCCAATTAACCCCCCCCGAGGGCCAGATTTGGCCCACGGGCCAGAGTTTGACATGTATGCTTTAGCAGTAATTGTACAATGGAAGGAGGAAGGAATTGTAGGTTCAGGAGACAGCGTCTGGCTTATGCCAGATCCAGCGAAGTTTCATTTCATTATGGCTTTCATTATGTACATAAGCTGATAATGTGTTGTCTGTATTTATAATGGGGAAAGGGGAACAAAAAGGGTGCTTCTCCCCTTGACATCATCTGTTAGAGGACAGGAGGGAAGCCCTTATACAGTACATATTAGATTATCATCCAATTCCAGTGCTATTGGTGAGTTCTGTGATCAGACTTTGGTACATCTACCACTAAAGTCTGATAGTTTGAAATCCCACCTACTAGAAAAATAGAAAGTCCCTGATTCCTTTCTTCTACATTAATGTGAATCTGTCAGCAGGATTTCACATCTCTAACTATTTATGTGCACATGTAGCTCTTTCAAAGACAAGTCCAGCAATACCTTTACATGTCCAGTCAGTTCCTTTATAACTGAGAGATCAAATTTGAATTAATGTACAATTAGGATGTAGATCTGAAGCCTCTGTCACTCCAGCTCTATTCCCCGCCCAGTGCCGCCTCCTCCTGCTTGACTGACAGATCCTTTGTCGTAATTAACACAGCGTAAAGGCTGTCAGTCAAGCAGGAGGAACTGGCACTTGGTGGGGAAGAGAACTGGAGTGACAGAGGCTGCAGATCTACCATAGCTCTTCAGCCTCATTTGCATATCAATTCAAATGGAATGGACTGGCCATGAAAGGATATTGCTGGACTTGTCTTTGAAAGAGCTACCTTTATGTATAAATAGTTTGGGGGTGAAATTCTGCTGACAGATTCCCTTTAAGTATATGCGTTGTCTGGCTCTTTCTAGAGTTCTATATAGATATGAACGCAGAGTTAGAAATGTTGACCTACTTGCCTTTTTTTTTATAGGTGAGGTTCCTGTAACGGGTCTCCTGATCAACCATTTACATTATGTCGTATGGATAAGTTAATACTGTAGAAATCCACGGCACTTCTGGGATTGGATGCTCAATTAGGATCCTGTCCCATAATGAAAAGAAAAATGAACTCGGCACTCCAATGAGAAGAACTTATGAACTTTATTAAGTGATAGCAATCCAGAATAAGCAAAACATTTCGGTCCATTCATTAGACCTTCATCAGTTTACAGAAGTAAGCATTCAGTGTCCACTGCAATTTAAGGTACAGAGACACTATAGATAAGCTAAATCTGAAACAGGAAAACCCTTTTTTATAAAAAAATAAAAGGATATTTTTGGTAGTATTCATTAGATTTTTAAAGGGAACCTGTCAATAGGATCAACCCTACTAAGCCGTCTACAGTGGTGGCCAAAAGTATTGGCACCCCTGCAATTCTGTCAGATAATACTCAGTTTCTTCCTGAAAATGATTGCAATCACAAATACTTTGGTATTATTATCTTCATTTAATTTGTCTTCAATGAAAAAACACAAAAAGAATTGTCCTAAAGCCAAATTGGATATAATTCCACACCAAACCTAAAAAAGGGGGTGGACAAATGTATTGGCACTGTTTGAAAAATCATGTGATGCTTCTCTAATTCGTGTAATTAACAGCACCTGTAACTTACCTGTGGCACCTAACTGGTGTTGGCAATAACTAAATCACACTTGCAGCCAGTTAACATGGATTAAAGTTGACTCAACCTCTGTCCTGTGTCCTTGTGTGTACCACATTGAGCATGGAGAAAAGAAAGAAGAACAAAGAACTGTCTGAGGACTTGAGAAACCAAATTGTGAGGAAGCATGAGCAATCTCAAGGCTACAAGTCCATCTCCAAAGACCTGAATGTTCCTGTGTCTTCCGTGCGCAGTGTCATCAAGAAGTTTAAAGCCCATGGCACTGTGGCTAACCTCCCTAGATGTGGACGGAAAAGAAAAATTGACGAGAGATTTCAAGGCAAGATTGTGCGGATGGTGGATAAAGAACCTCGACTAACATCCAAACAAGTTCAAGCTGCCCTGCAGTCCGAGGGTACAACAGTGTCAACCCGTACTATCCGTCGGCGTCTGAATGAAAAGGAACTGTATGGTAGGATACCCAGGAAGACCCCACTTCTTACCCCGAGACATAAAAAAGGCAGGCTGGAGTTTCCCAAAACTTACCTGAGGAAGCCTAAAATGTTTTAGAAGAATGTTCTCTGGTCAGATGAGACAAAAGTTGAGCTTTTTGGGAAAAAGCATCAACATAGAGTGTACAGGAAAAAAAAGAGGCATTCAAAGAAAAGAACACGGTCCCTACAGTCAAACATGGCGGAGGTTCCCTGATGTTTTGGGGTTGCTTTGCTGCCTCTGGCACTGGACTGCTTGACCGTGTGCATGGCATTATGAAGTCTGAAGACTACCAACAAATTTTGCAGCATAATGTAGTGCCCAGTGTGAGAAAGCTGGGTCTCCCTCAGAGGTCATGGGTCTTCCAGCAGGACAATGACCCAAAACACACTTCCAAAAGCACTATAAAATGGTTTGAGAGAAAGCACTGGAGACTTCTAAGGTGGCCAGCAATGAGTCCAGACCTGAATCCCATAGAACACCTGTGGAGAGATCTCAAAATGGCAGTTTGGAGAAGGCACCCTTCAAATATCAGGGACCTGGAGCAGTTTGCCAAAGAAGAATGGTCTACAATTCCAGCAGAGCTTTGTAAGAAACTCATTGATGGTTATCGGAAGCGGTTGTTCGCAGTTATTTTGGCTAAAGGTTGTGCAACCAAGTATTAGGCTGAGGGTGCCAATACTTTTGTCTGGCCCATTTTTGGAGTTTTGTGTGAAATGATCAATGATTTGATTTTTGCTTCATTCTCTTTTGCGTTTTTTCCTTGCAAGCAAATTAAATGAAGATCATAATACCAAAGAATTTGTGATTGCAATCATTTTCAGGAAGAAACTGAGTATTATCTGACAGAATTGCAGGGGTGCCAATACTTTTGGCCACCACTGTATATGGGCTTGCAGATCATAGGAAGTGAAATAAAATGATACCTTGATATCTGCAATCCGATGTCTTATTCCAGAGAAATCCACGTTTTTCTTACATGTAAATGACCTCTTCCAGGCTATGGGGAGGACGCTGCCTGGAAGATAACTCCGCCTCTAGAGATTACTTTACATGAAGGGGGAGTTACCAGTGTGAGACAAGTAACTAACACAGAACAGGAGAAATTAAATTTGTCTTCTTACAAACACATTTTCTGCTTCTCTTTGAGCTCTGCTGTATTGTAACAATATTGCAGCCCTGTCTGCCTGTGCGATGGAGCTGAGAGGAACCTGCAGATGTGTCAGGTATAATTACACACAGCTCTGCAGTGAGGTCAGGAGAGCAGCCAGCGGCCATCACATATCACACCGGTAACTCCACCTTCATGTAAAGTAATCTCTGGAGGCAGAGTTATCTTCCAGGCAGCGTCCTCCGCATAGCTTGAAAGAGGTCATTTATATAAAGTTATAAAAGATGATTAATCAACAAAAAGGCATCTGATATGAGGCATACAGGGATCACTCTCCTCAGCAGTCTATAACCTACATTCCCATATAAATAGCTTAGGTAGGTCAAATGTGGTGACAGATCCCATTTAAGAAATTACATCTAGAAAAACACATAAGGATTAAAATGTATTTGCATAGTGCCAACATATTCCTCTGAGGTTTCCTTTTATTATTTAGGAGATTGTAAGCTTGCGAGCAGGGCCCTCTCTCCTCCTAGTATCTGTTGATTTTTATGATTATTGCTGTTCTGTTATGTCTTTATTGTCTGTACAAGTCCCCTCCAAAATGTAAAGTGCTGCGGAATATGCTGGCACTATAAAAATAAAAAAATATTATTATTATTATAGGAAAAATATCAGTGTATGCAGATAATGTGTATGAAAGTATTTGTGAATGATATTAAATTGATTCAGTTGTCAAAAATAAGCAAGGGGTTGGGGTAATATTAAGTATAAAGTTTATTATGGAGCAAGAAATTTGGGAATTGTCTGTGAAACATGAGAGGACATTATAGTTAAAGACGACCTTTCACCAAATGTTTCATGTTGAACTGGACACGCAATGTAATAGTGGCCACAGAGCGGAAAAAAACATTTTTTTTCTTTGGATATATTAGCAATCAAAGTACTTGACATCCAATGAGTTACTTATGTTAAAGGGGTTTTCCCACAAACAAAAGTTCATTTTAATCAATAGATCTTGGAATGATAATAACTTCCACAATTGAATGTATTTAAATAAAATGTTCCTGTGCTGAGATAATCTTATAAATGTGCCCCTGCTGTGTACTGTGTAATGGCTGTGTCTGATCATACAGGAACATGGTCTGATCATACCACATCTCCTGGGCAGGGGAGGAAGCAAATGAGTATACAGACAGGACAGCAGGGGATCACAGCTGATTCTCTTTGTGAGGCAAAATATTGTTTAAAAACAGGGAGGGAAATGGTTTGCCTCACAAAATGAATCCTCTGTGATCCCCTGCTGTAATGTCTGTATACTCTTTTGCTACCTCCCCTGCCCAGGATATGTGGTATGATCAGACTTTGTTCCGTACACAGTCAGACACAGCCATTACACATGGGAACATTTATAAGATTATCTCAGCACAGGAACATTTTATTTAAACACATCCAATTGTGGAAATTATTATTATTCCAAGTTCTATTGAATAAAATAAACTTTCATTTGTGGGAAAACCCCTTTAACTCCAAGTGGGTGTTATCACTGGGCCCTGTACTTCTTCTCCCTGTATGTGTTGTGATCTAATAACACCCACTTAACTTTTGTTCAGTCCAACTCATTAGATGCCGAATACTTTGATTGCTAATATCTTGGAGAGGCAAAATGTAAAAAGGTCAAAATGTTTTATCCGCTCTGCAGTCGCTATCACACGATGTGTTAAGTTCAACCTGTAAAATTTGGTGAAATGCCCTTTTTAATAGAATTGGATGATAGTTTTAGTGATTTCAATCAGGTAAGTAATTGTGATCTGGTCTGAAAGAGACTAACAGTGGTTAGCAAGTAGGTAGAATTTAGACCTTCTGTTTTAGAACAGGGGAAGTGAATCATATTTTAATGGAAATAGAAATAGAATCCAAAAAGT
The DNA here is from genome assembly GCF_046119375.1 of Phyllobates terribilis. Lineage (NCBI taxonomy): Eukaryota > Metazoa > Chordata > Amphibia > Anura > Dendrobatidae > Phyllobates > Phyllobates terribilis. The sequence continues at coordinate 83,862,086 of NW_027362768.1, read as the reverse complement.
ACAATAGAAGTGTCCACAGGAAGGATGCCTGGTCAATGGCCTGATAACTATTTATAATACTACATTTTTAGAGTTCACTACTTGAACTAAACTTTAACTGACCCGAATTAAAATGCCTTTATTTTTTACTTGTAACCTACTATCTCATTGCTCTTTAGATTTAACACCAGAGTTATCTTACGTGCATTCTCATCATGGTAATTTTGCTTTTACATAAAATACCTGCACTTGGTAGGTCTGAATTTTTCCTAGTGTAGGACACCATACTACAATTATACTGTGTTTGTTATGATACAATGTGTAAAAGTTGCACAATGTGGTCATGATATAGTGTCTGCTACTTCTGACTGCACATCACAAAACAGCTTTGACCGGACTGATGGAACCCCATTAATTTCAACAAAAAGGCTCTGAAGAGCCCCGAATGAATCAATTGGAGGTCCAGCGTTCGCACCTCTGCTCCTTGCATTCTCTATGAGCATGTCAGAGGTAGCCAAGCACTGTGCACGACTAGCAGCCCTGTAGAGAATGAAAAAAGCCCCATTCTTTGTATGGGTGGGGTTCCCAGCAGTTGGACCCCCAACATACAGAGAAGCCCCCATACTGTGCAAATGAGAACAATATTATAACACAAACATGAATGTGTCATATTTAAAAGGAATCTGTCAGTAGGATCAACACTCCTAAGCCGTCTATATGGGCATATAGGTCATAGGAAGCTGAATAAAATGATATCTTGATATCTGGGTTCCAAAGTTTTATTCCAGAGAAATCTACATTTTCCTTAATATGTGAAGGAGCTGTTAAGATCTATGGGCTGGACATAGATCTTCTTGAAAATCAACTTCCAGAGCTTGTTTAAAATAAAGGGGTCGTAATCAGTGTGAGACATGTAGATCATCAGAGTAGACTGTCAGTCATTACATCTTGATAACGGAAAGGATTTTTAATAAGCAGTAAAGTACAAAGTTGCCTTTTTTACAAGCACTTTGTAATGTTAGCCATTTAATAAGATGAGATAACCCCTTTAATAAATGAAGTATAATGGAACAGATTTACAAAAACTTTAGACAGTGTTAACCAAGACAGTTTTAAAATGTGTCAAATTGGTCTCAGGGGCTTATGCGGTTTGATAAATTTTGTGCATCCTTCTACTGTACATTTACATAGACTATTAATTGGCTTACCTTGCACTGGAAAATCGTGTCACTTCTTAAGCCATGCCCCTTTTTAATAAAGCCACACCTCTTCCCATCTAAACCACTCCCCCTACTCAAATAAAGTAAAAAAAAAAAAGTGTCTAAACACCTGATACATGTGTATGTGACGCGCCCCTGGGCCTGCTGTGTCGCGCAGCGTCTCGCGCACGGGGCTTACCCGGAACCGGATCAGATGAGGGTTGTAGTCTCCGAGTGGCGGGGACCCGGTCCGTGCCCAGGGAGTCAAACTCAGTGTGTGGCAGTCTTGATAGATGTTATTTGAGTGTCGACTACGCCACCCGTTGATTTGCAGCTATGGAGCTGCCGCTGCAGGGCAGACCGCTGAGGCCGGTGTAGAATTGTGCAGCGTGATAGTATAACCCCCAACGGGAGGGGTATGGCCTCAGGGCAGCCGACGTGGAAGATGGGGGTAGCAGGAACCACTCAGAGACGGTGCGGTGTAATTCAGGGTCTTTACTGGTAACAACGATAGACCCTCCCGGAGTACTTGCTAGCGAACGGGGCCTGGTCAGTCCTTGAGCAGATGGGATCTCCCCTGGCCAGGCGGAGTTGTAGGCCTCCCAAACTGACTGTACTCTTCTGGCTACCTTGCTAGAAGCGGATATAAGTAGCCCACGTCCCTGAGTGTGCCGTGTGGTGCTCACCCGTATGGCCGGTGACTCGGGGCCTTCTATGGCTTCCGCTCCACGATGGCGGTGCTGGTCCCACGCGTGTGACCTTGCCTTCGGGTTTCTGGGCCTGAGGACCTGAAATCCCCTGCCGGTCGGCTTCTGCTGCTGGGTAAGAGTTAGTCCCCACAGCCTCGGACGCCGGGTCCGGTAAGAAAGCTTCTCAGTCAGGGCGAGCTCTGCAGCTGCCAGCCCCTGACTCGTAGTAGTATTGCTCCCACTGAGCTTCTGCTGTTTCTTCCTATGACTGTTTCTCGTCTCTACTTCTTCTCTACTCCTAACCCTGCCTCAGCCCCGGGTTTATATAGGGGAAGTTCTTCCCCTCCCAAGACTGGGCAGGAGGTGTGGCATGCACAGGATTCCTGACCAAAGGACCTCCCACCTGCTCTCAGACATAACATTACATTACTGTGGGAAACCAGACCCCTGGGGTGCCACATTCCCCCCTAGTGAAATTTAGTACTCCGGGACTAAACATATTTTAGAAAAACATAACAAGATATAACAACAATAACAGTACAATAAGAAGAAACACATAAAGGTGGTCACGGCATGTCCGTAACCGGGTGCAGTCTTTGAAGAAAAGCAAGGTGTCCATTTCACCAAAACAGGGAGACGTAACCAGGTAGGGGTTTGTCCTGCCCCGAGTCCTTAACAGTCTTTAGTCCATCCTGGGTTACGCTCCAACTATGTACAAGGGATTCCCGGTAAATCCACCAAGGACTCCTACAAATAACTAGAAACACAAAATTATACACAAGCAACAATACACAGGTAAACATAAATAAAACAATTTATACACTTCAAATCCTCCAACGTGCGGGTAACTGGCCTCTAGTGGCCCTAGTGGACCTACGGAGCTGACTGTCTAGCCCTGAACTACAGGGTGTAGGAGCTGTCAAGGGTAAACTGGGCAGCTGTCTACCGGCTCTTTGGCTCACTAGGGATATGGCAGGCTCACTGCAAGCAGAGGGTTGATCCTCCTGGTCTGCTGGTGTGGGGTCTTCTGCCTCCTGGACCGGCTGTTCTTCCAGCTCTACCTGTTGCTCCGTAGGTGCTTGGGATGCTGGTTGGAGGAAGGTGAGTATGGGTACCACAACTGCACCATTGACTTGAGTCCAAGACCGAGGGAAGTCCCCGAGCACAGTACTAACCATATCTTCCCTTTCCTCTACGGGTCGATGGTCTTCTTGTTCCTCTTCAGGGTTCCTCAGTTGTTCGGGACACTTTTTCAGGTGGTCCCGGGATACAATGGCTGTGGTTTCCCCTCCGTCTTTACTGATGGTACAAACCTTCGGGTTCTCGTGGCTTGAGGGCAGTACGGTGTACGGGTCCTTCTCCCACTGGTCGCCCAACTTGTGGAGCCGTCTCTTCCTCTTCAAGACCTGCTCTCCGGGTACCAGGGGAACAGCGGGAGCATACTGGTTGTAAGTTTTCTCTTGTCTTTCCCTAGCCTGACAGAGACTTCGCTCCACGCTCTCCTGTACTCTCCGGTACTGCTGCTGCCTCTCTGTGTCCCAGTCTGCTTCTGGTGAAGTGTCCTCGGGTGTCAGGACTCCCATTTCCAGGTCAACAGGTAACTTACCAGGTCTTGCCCTCATTAGGTAAGCCGGGGTACAGTTGGTGGAACCTACCGGGATGTGGTTGTATAGGTCCACCAGATCGGGCAGCTTCTCAGGCCACAGACTGCGTTCTTCCAGGGGCAACGTTTTCAGAAGATCCATTACCACCTGGTTCATTTTCTCACAAAGTCCATTAGTTTGCGGATGATAGGGTGTCGTCCTTATCTTCCGGCAGCCATACAGAGTGCAGAATTCTTGGAAGACCTCCGCTTTAAAGGCAGGTCCCTGGTCTGTCAACACTTGGTCCGGGTACCCGTGTGGACGGCAGAAATGCTGCTGGAAGGCTCTCGCTGCTGTTCGAGCTGTTAAGTCCTTGACGGGGACGACAACCAAGAACCGGGAGTAGTGATCCACGATGGTTAGTGCGTAGATGTAGCCACTTCTGCTTGGGGTCAGTTTTACATGATCCAAGGCTACCAGTTCCAACGGCTGCCGGGTGACGATGGACTGCAGGGGAGTCTTCTGGCTGGCACGGTCCTTCCTTCTTAGGTTGCACGGGCCACAGTCTCTGCACCACTTCTCAATGGTTCCCCTCATGCCTACCCAGTGGAATCGCTCGCGCAGCAGGAACTCCAGCTTCTTCCACCCAAAGTGTCCAGCTCCGTCGTGGTATGCCTCCATCACCATGGCTGCGTCTCTTCGTGGCACCACTACTTGCCAGAGTAGTTCATGCGTCCGGGAGTTAACCATTCTGCGGCACAACTTCCCCTTGTAAAGGAACAGTCGACTCCTCTCTGCCCATAGTTGTTTGGCTTCCTCCGGAGCGTCTGGTTCAAGGCAAGCCTCCGGGCGAGTCAGCATCTCCTTCACCAGTCGGACGGCAGGGTCGCTGTCTTGCGTTTCCGCCCAGTTGTAGTGAGGTAAGGGGTTCAACGTAGCAGCCTGCTTACTCCTTACCCGGTGGGAATACTGGATAGTCCCATGACGGTGGAACGCAGGGAGTTCAACTTCTTCCAGTCCCTCCGGATCTTCTCCTTCGTCCGGCAGGTTGGGCATCCTGGACAGGGCGTCCGCGTTGGTATTGGAGCGTCCGGCCCAGTATTTGATTGTGAACTCGTAGTTGGACAGACGGGCCATCCACCTCTGCTCCAGGGCACCGAGTCTTGCCGTGTCCAGGTGTGTCAACGGGTTGTTATCCGTGTACACGGTGAACCGGGAAGAAGCGAGGTAATGCTTAAAGCGCTCGGTGACTGCCCATACTACGGCCAGGAACTCTAGCTTAAATGAGCTGTAATTCTCGGGGTTCCTTTCGGTGGGTCGCAGCTTTCGGCTGGCGTAGGCGATTACTCGTTCCTTCCCCTGCTGGATCTGGGACAGTACGGCTCCTAGCCCGATGTTACTTGCGTCGGTGTAGAGGATAAAGGGCTGGCTATAATCCGGGTACGCCAGGATTTTGTCCCCCGTGAGGGCCATCTTCAGCTGGCGGAAGGACTCTTCTTCCAGCTCCTCCCATTTGAAGGGCGGCTTCTGGTTCTTGGCCTTCCGGGACTGGCCTATCAGGAGGTCCTGCATAGGTGCTGCCTTTTTGGTGAAACCGGGAATAAACCTTCGGTAGTAGCCTACCAACCCGAGGAACTGCCGCACTTCTTTTACGCTGGAGGGGCTTGGCCATTCCTTAATTGCGGTGATCTTATCAGGGTCGGGAGCCACTCCGTCAGCGCTCACCACGTGTCCCAGGTACTGCACCTTTGGTTTCAGGAGGTGACACTTGGAGGGTTTCACCTTTAGGCCGTAACTCGCCAGAGCTTCGAACACTTCCGCCAGGTGTTTCAGGTGGTCCTCATACGTCTTGGAATATACGATGACATCGTCCAGGTACAACAGGACCGTCTCGAAGTTTCTGTGGCCCAGACAACACTCCATTAGTCGTTGGAAGGTTCCTGGTGCGTTGCAGAGTCCGAACGGCATGCAGGTGAACTCGCTAAGTCCCATCGGGGTGGTGAATGCGGTCTTCTCCCGGTCCGCCTCTGCTACAGGAACCTGCCAGTACCCGCTGGTGAGATCCAAGGTAGAGAAGAAGTTAGCAGATCTTAAAGCAGCCAATGACTCCTCTATCCTTGGTAAGGGGTACGCATCCTTGTGTGTGATACGGTTGATTTTCCGGTAATCTACACACATCCTCATGGTGTTGTCTTTTTTTCTGACTAAGACTAGTGGAGCTGCCCAGGGGCTACAGCTATCCCTGATCACCCCAGCCTCCTTCATGTCTCTAAGCATCCCCTTGGCGTGTTGGTAGTGTGCAGGGGGTACGGGTCGATACCTCTCTTTTATGGGAGGATGGTGTCCCGTGGGGATGTGGTGTTCTACCCCCTTGACTCGCCCGAAGTCTAACGGGTGTTTACTAAACACTCTTTCGTACTCTTGAACCACCCGATAGACTCCCTGTTTCTGATGTGAGGGAGTGGAGTCAGTACCCAAATGTAGTTGCTGACACCAGTCCTCCATTGTTTTCTTAGAGCCGTTACCTTCCTCCGGGTGAGATGGAGGCAAGGGTTCCACAGATTGTATAGCATTTTGGTTAATGGTATATAATTTGGCTAGCGTGGCATACCGGGGCAGGTACACTTCCCTCTTCCCGATATTAATTATGCGAACGGGCACCCTCCCATGGCGTACATTAACCACCCCCCGTGCTGTCAAGATGGTGGGCCTACTGTCTGAGTAAACTGGTTCTACCATTGCCTGGTAATCTCTACCTCTCAGACCAATAGCTGCCCGGCACCAAATCATCATTTCACTTTTTGGGGGCATGGCAATAGGAAAAGGGTCACACATTCTTACGCTACCAATCTCACCGCCGGAGAGTTCCACCTGTTGCCGTCGCATTAGTGCCCGGATCTCTTTCTGGAGCACCCGCTGCTCGCCGGAGCTGGCGTTCTTGGCAACCTGCTGTAAAAGGAAAATCACCTCTGCAAGACAATTTTCAATTACATTAGTTCCTAGCGTTATCTTTGGGTGACTCTCGTGTGTAACATACCTGGCGGCGTCCTTCCATAGTGGTCCATCTCCCACTGTGCAAGAGCGCGCACTTGATCTCCTGTCCAGAATATCTCTCTGGCTTCCCTCCATGCTGTCTGTTTGTGTCTGTTTCTGCTGCTTAAGGGCGGCGCCCGATCACTTCCTGCTTTTTGTACCTGCTGTGGGTCACACCTCTTGTGCGTCCTCAGCCTATTGCTGTCTGTCACCTGGTATATAGCTCAGCTGCGCCCATCTATCCCTGCCTGAGCATAGTGTTTCTTTCAGTGTGTGCTTGCACTCTGAAGGTGCCAGGTCCCGTTCTGTGTTCTCTTGTCTGCCTATCCTGGAGGCTGTATTTCCAGGCCTGTCTGAACACGCTCCTAGCCTGTTCCTCCTGCCTTCTAGGGGCCGATTACCTAGACCTGTTCCTGTATCTTGTCTGACCTGTCTGAACACGCTCCTAGCCTGTTCCTCCTGCCTTCTAGGGGCCGATTACCTAGACCTGTTCCTGTATCTTGTCTGTCCTGTCTGAACACGCTCCTTGCCTGTTCGTCCTGCCTCTCTGGGGGCCGTATTCCCAGACCCGCTCCTGTATCCCGCTGCAGTGTCGGTCTCCTCCGTACACTCAGTTCCAGTCTGAACTCTCTCCTATCCTTTACCTGTTTTGCCTCTATGTCCGTTCCCTTCCTTTTTCTGCAGAGTCTGAACTCGTACCTAACTCCTGCTTGTTGTCTCTGTACTCCCGTTTGTGAGTTTGTGGTCCACTCGCTACTTCTCTGCAAGTACCCTGTGGGTGTCTGGCTCTGCCTTTCCCTTCCTGTCTGTTCCGTGTGAACAGAGCCCTGTCCCCCCTACTCAGCCTAGCCTGCTCTGACTCCTTTGCTCACCGCTCCGGCGGTTCTAGCCTGCTCTGACTCCTTTGCTCACCGCTTCGGCGGTTCTAGACTGCTCTGACTCCTTTGCTCACCGCTCCGGCGGTTCTAGTCTGCTCTGACTCCTTTGCTTACCGCTCCGGCGGTTCTAGCCTGCTCTGACTCCTTGCTCACTGCTCCGGCAGTCCTGTCCTGCCCTGCTTCTGCCCGCTGCTCCGGCAGTCCTGTCCTGCCCTGCTTCTGCCCGCTGCTCCGGCAGTCCTGTCCTGCCCTGCTTCTGCCCGCTGCTCCGGCAGTCCTGTCCTGCCCTGCTTCTGCCCGCTGCTCCGGCAGTCCTGTCCTGCCCTGCTTCTGCCCGCTGCTCCGGCAGTCCTGTCCTGCCCTGCTTCTGCCCGCTGCTCCGGCAGTCCTGTCCTGCCCTGCTTCTGCCCGCTGCTCCGGCAGTCCTGTCCTGCCCTGCTTCTGCCCGCTGCTCCGGCAGTCCTGTCCTGCCCTGCTTCTGCCCGCTGCTCCGGCAGTCCTGTCCTGCCCTGCTTCTGCCCGCTGCTCCGGCAGTCCTGTCCTGCCCTGCTTGTGCTCGCTGCTCCTGCAGCCCTGTCCTGCTCTGTTCTTGCCCACCGCTTCGGGCGTTCCCTCTCTGCTGTGGTTGTCTACCGCATCTGCGGTTCTGTGACCCAGTCTGTACTGGGTCTTAACCTTTCTGTGCTCCAGCCCGTCCTTTCGGCCAGTACCTCCCTGCCTGCATACTCGCCTGTATCCACCCATCTGCATACCTGCCGTGTTTGCTTATATCCACCAGTCTGTGCCAGCCTAACCTGCCTGTTCCTGAGTCCCAGTGTGTACTGGGTCCTATCCCGCCTGTGTTCCTACCTGCTAGTGCCTCCCTGTCTGCACTCTAGCTGTGCTTGCCTGTACCCCTCTACCTGTATTGTTCCTGAGTCCCAGTGTGTACTGGGTCCTATCCCGCCTGTGTTCCTACCTGCTAGTGCCTCCCTGTCTGCACTCTAGCTGCGCTTGCCTTTACCCGCCAGCCTGCATACCAGTCGTGCCTGCCTATACCCTCCAGTCTGTGCGCCAGCCTAACCAGCCTGATCCAGTAATCCCTGTGTGGGTCAACCCCCGTGTCCGGAGTTTGACCTGGAGTAGCACCTGGTCCCTCTGCCCGGTTTCTCCCTGGTGCACTGGCGTCGTATGCCGTCGTGCCATCTTGGTCGGATCGGCCAGATACTTAGTCACGCCCCTCCAGGCACTCTCCGGTTCATGGTCCAGTGGAATCACTACAATCACACGCACACGCCGCTCAGCCCGGGCGTGTGCATAACAGCATGCTCAGGCCATGGTTCCCGTTGAGCCCCACGGCCTTCGCTCTCTGAGAAGTTTTCCAGCGAATATATGCATTAAAATAAATAAATAAATATTTTTTTTTTCCTTTAGCTGAGTTCCAGGCGAATTACGCACCCGTCCAGATGGATCTATCTGCTCTCGTTCCCGCGGATCCGCTACGTTATTATGGGGATCCTAGACAAAGTCGTGCATTTGTGGAGCAATGCATGCTACACTTCAAGTTCTACCCTCTATGTTTTCCCACCGATCGGGTTAAGGTGGCATTCATTGTCTTACCTGGCGGGTGATGCCTTGGAATGGATCAACCCCCTATATGAAACACAGGATCCGATCCTCCTTGACCTAATGGCCTTCCTGGTGGCCTTTCTAATGGTCTTCGATGATCCTAACCCGGAGGCTCCTGCTGAAGCTTCACTTCCCAATATCCCGGAGCAGCCCCAATGGGTAATGTGTGTGGGTAGCGCAATAGTCCTCCAGCCCAATGAGACTACTGCCCACCCAGAATCCTCACAGGGTGACTACGCTTTCCGGAATACTTCTCCCAACCTCAAGAGGCAGTCCAGACGTGCTAGACGTAGAGGCAAGCCGTCACGCCAGGGTCTGTCCTCCCTGAGACCTCCTGACCCCAACCTTGAAGTCCCTACTGAAGCTTCATCTCCCTGTATCCCGGAGAAGCCCCAACGGGTAATGTGCGTGGGTAGTGCACCAGTTCTCCTGCCCGAAGAGACTTCTGCCCATCCAGACTCCACACAGGAGAACTTCCTGCACCCGGCATCAGATGCTTCACCCACTTTAACCGGTGTGCATGTCCAAGGATGCTCCAAAGCTGTGGTTACCTCAGAGTCTGTGCACCTCTACTACCTGGCGGAGGACCCCCTGTTGCCTCCTGAATCCTCCGGGATACCACTCGATGACAAATGGAGAGAGAATTCTCTACACCCGGTACTCGATACTTTGTCCGCTTCGTCCTGTGAGCCTGACAATGGGTACCCCAAAGTGGTAGTTACCCCCGAGTCTCTACACCCCTCCGACCAGGCGGAGGACCTCCAGTTGTCTCCTGAACCCTTCGGGGTGCTACCTGGTAGCGAAAGGACAGAGACTCTCCTATACTCTGTACCTGATACCTCGCTCGCTTCGTCCAGTGAGTCCAACCTAGTGTACTCCGAAGCAGAGGTTACTCCCGAGTCTCTACACCCCTCCGACCAGGCGGAGGACCTCCAGTTGTCTCCTGAACCCTTCGGGGTGCTACCTGGTAGCGAAAGGACAGAGACTCTCCTATACTCTGTACCTGATACCTCGCTCGCTTCGTCCAGTGAGTCCAACCTAGTGTACTCTGAAGCAGTGGTTACTCCCGAGTCTCTACACTCCTCTGACCAGGCGGAGGACCTCCAGTTGTCTCCAGAACCCTTCGGGGTGCCGCCTGGTGGTAAATGGATAGAGACTTTCCTATATCCTGGATCTGATACCTCGCTTGCTTCGTCCAGTGAGTCCGACCTAGTGTACTCTGAAGCAGAGGTTACCCGTGAGTCTCTACACCCCTCTGACCAGGCGGAGGACCGCCAGTTGTCTCCAGAACCCTTCGGGGTGCCACCTGGTGGAGAATGGACAGAGACTTTCCTATACTCGGTACCCGATACCTCGCCTGCTTCGTCCAGTGAGTCCGACCTAGTGTACTCTGAAGCAGATGTTTTCTCTGAGCCTCTGCACTCTTCTGACCCGGCGGAGGACCTCCAGTTGTTTCCTGAATCCTCCGGGGTACCACCAGAAATCAAAGAGACAGTGACTTTTCCTCATTATGTACCTGATAACCCGTCTATTTCTTCCTGTGAGCTTGACAAGATGTACCTCGAAGCAGAGATTACCCCCAAGTCTCTGTCCCCCTCCAACCCGGTGGAGGACTTCCAGTTGTCTCCTGTACCCTCTGGGGTGCCACCTGAAAATATGTGGAGAGAGACTTCCTTGTGTGCTGTTCCTGGTACTCCACCCGTTTCGTCTGTTGCTAAGGGTGGCTGGATGGGAGGTAGCATCCTAGCTACCCAGAGGAGACCAGTTTTTCCGGTGGACAGTGGAAGTGATCTCTTCGAAGTGAAGAATTGGCCCTCGAATTCCCTGCGGAAGATTCTGGCAGGCCTGAAGAAGAGGGGGCGTAAGGGGGGGGGGTACTGTAACATACCTGGCGGCGTCCTTGCATAGTGGTCCATCTCCCACTGTGCAAGAGCGCGCACTTGATCTCCTGTCCAGAATGTCTCTCTGGCTTCCCTCCATGCTGTCTGTTTGTGTCTGTTTCTGCTGCTTAAGGGCGGCGCCCGATCACTTCCTGCTTTTTGTACCTGCTGTGGGTCACACCTCTTGTGCGTCCTCAGCCTATTGCTGTCTGTCACCTGGTATATAGCTCAGCTGCGCCCATCTATCCCTGCCTGAGCATAGTGTTTCTTTCAGTGTGTGCTTGCACTCTGAAGGTGCCAGGTCCCGTTCTGTGTTCTCTTGTCTGCCTATCCTGGAGGCTGTATTTCCAGGCCTGTCTGAACACGCTCCTAGCCTGTTCCTCCTGCCTTCTAGGGGCCGATTACCTAGACCTGTTCCTGTATCTTGTCTGACCTGTCTGAACACGCTCCTAGCCTGTTCCTCCTGCCCTCTAGGGGCCGATTACCTAGACCTGTTCCTGTATCTTGTCTGTCCTGTCTGAACACGCTCCTTGCCTGTTCGTCCTGCCTCTCTGGGGGCCGTATTCCCAGACCCGCTCCTGTATCCCGCTGCAGTGTTGGTCTCCTCCGTACACTCAGTTCCAGTCTGAACTCTCTCCTATCCTTTACCTGTTTTGCCTCTATGTCCGTTCCCTTCCTTTTTCTGCAGAGTCTGAACTCGTACCTAACTCCTGCTTGTTGTCTCTGTACTCCCGTTTGTGAGTTTGTGGTCCACTCGCTACTTCTCTGCAAGTACCCTGTGGGTGTCTGGCTCTGCCTTTCCCTTCCTGTCTGTTCCGTGTGAACAGAGCCCTGTCCCCCCTACTCAGCCTAGCCTGGTCTGACTCCTTTGCTCACCGCTCCGGCGGTTCTAGCCTGCTTTGACTCCTTTGCTCACCGCTCCGGCGGTTCTAGCCTGCTCTGACTCCTTTGCTCACCGCTCCGGTGGTTCTAGTCTGCTCTGACTCCTTTGCTTACCGCTCCGGCGGTTCTAGCCTGCTCTGACTCCTTGCTCACTGCTCCGGCAGTCCTGTCCTGCCCTGCTTCTGCCCGCTGCTCCGGCAGTCCTGTCCTGCCCTGCTTCTGCCCGCTGCTCCGGCAGTCCTGTCCTGCCCTGCTTCTGCCCGCTGCTCCGGCAGTCCTGTCCTGCCCTGCTTCTGCCCGCTGCTCCGGCAGTCCTGTCCTGCCCTGCTTCTGCCCGCTGCTCCGGCAGTCCTGTCCTGCCCTGCTTCTGCCCGCTGCTCCGGCAGTCCTGTCCTGCCCTGCTTCTGCCCGCTGCTCCGGCAGTCCTGTCCTGCCCTGCTTGTGCTCGCTGCTCCTGCAGCCCTGTCCTGCTCTGTTCTTGCCCACCGCTTCGGGCGTTCCCTCTCTGCTGTGGTTGTCTACCGCATCTGCGGTTCTGTGACCCAGTCTGTACTGGGTCTTAACCTTTCTGTGCTCCAGCCCGTCCTTTCGGCCAGTACCTCCCTGCCTGCATACTCGCCTGTATCCACCCATCTGCATACCTGCCGTGTTTGCTTATATCCACCAGTCTGTGCCAGCCTAACCTGCCTGTTCCTGAGTCCCAGTGTGTACTGGGTCCTATCCCGCCTGTGTTCCTACCTGCTAGTGCCTCCCTGTCTGCACTCTAGCTGTGCTTGCCTGTACCCCTCTACCTGTATTGTTCCTGAGTCCCAGTGTGTACTGGGTCCTATCCCGCCTGTGTTCCTACCTGCTAGTGCCTCCCTGTCTGCACTCTAGCTGCGCTTGCCTTTACCCGCCTGCCTGCATACCAGTCGTGCCTGCCTATACCCTCCAGTCTGTGCGCCAGCCTAACCAGCCTGATCCAGTAATCCCTGTGTGGGTCAACCCCCGTGTCCGGAGTTTGACCTGGAGTAGCACCTGGTCCCTCTGCCCGGTTTCTCCCTGGTGCACTGGCGTCGTATGCCGTCGTGCCATCTTGGTCGGATCGGCCAGATACTTAGTCACGCCCCTCCAGGCACTCTCCGGTTCATGGTCCAGTGGAATCACTACAATCACACGCACACGCCGCTCAGCCCGGGCGTGTGCATAACATCGTGTTTGTCAATGTCTACAATAATCAGTCCCTGTGCTGCTAGTTCGACTCTACCAATTTTAATGGTCGCCTCTTTAAATCCGATCTGTGGCACGGGCTGACCATTGCTGGCGATGATACTCAAGTCGTCGTCAGGGTAGCGGGTTATATCCGAGTCATTCCAGTACTGCTTGAAGAGCACGTACGGGATGGTGGTGACCTGTGACCCGGTGTCCAGTAGGGCACTCATAGGGATGCCATCCAGTACCACAGGCAAGACTGGACGTCCTCCGACATATTTGTCGCGCCAGTTCGATGGGCCTGGTGATCTTTTTCCTGGGGGTTGGCCCTCTACCCCCAGGTTGTGCCAGTTTAAAGGACAGTACCTTGCCATATGTCCGGGTTGATTGCAGCGGCGGCAGATGGGTCGTCCGTCCTCGTTGTACCGGTCACTGGGTCTTCCTCTGGCCGGTGGGGTCCTCCTTGGTCGACGCCACGGGATGTTCTCCGGTCCGGATGCCAGCTGGATCTTCCCTGGAGTGGAAGCCTGTAAAGACTGCACAGTTCGGGTTAACGCAGCAACGCTTTTAGCTAGCTCTTGGACCTGATGGTGCAGGTCTGGAGCCGGGTCATTGTTCAAAGCCTGCGCATCAGCCCCTACAGGCCCTGCCGACAAGGGCACCGCCTCCTGGTGGTAAGTGATAGCTGGGCTCCTGTGGGTCACAACGCCATCCGGTGCCGGTTCTCGGAGCACCCGGATGGCTCTGTCCTTGAACTGTGCAAATCCCAGATGAGGGTCCTGTAGGGCCATTGCCCGCAACTGGGTTCGGTGGGCATTGCAATATAAACCCTCTATAAATTGTTCAGTCAACAGCCTGTCCTCGTCTCCCACGCCGTCAGGGTCGGTCTGCTTAACGGCTCTCAGGGCCTCTTGTAGGTTCAGGGCATAGTCCCTTATACTCTCATGGGCCCGCTGTTTGCACCCGTAGAATCTAAGCTTGATCTCGGCTGAGGTGCGGGTATCAAAGGTGTCCCTCAGCCGGGTTAGTATCCCTGCGACAGTCCTCCCCCCAGGTGGCCAGGACTTTACCTCCCTTCGGGCTGCTCCGGTTGATTGGGCCACCAGGATGCTCACTTTTTGCTCCTCTGTGAGGGGGTACACCTGGAAGAGGCTATCCAGCCTTTCTCGAAAGTCCTGCAGGGTATGTGACTCCCCTGAGTACTGGGGTAGCCAGGCTGCCCCCGGGATATAGGGCATGGTGAAAGGCATGACCGCGACAGCGGTGGCGCTGGCGGGGGTTGAAGCGGTGAAGCTCTCCTCCGTATCCGACATCCTTCTCCCCCCTAGTGGACCGTGGCCTACCTTGCGATGATCCTCTTCCGTAGGCCGCGGCTCCGCAGTGGATCGTCAGGGTTGAGGACCTTCCGTCGCGCTCCGGTGACGTCGGCGTCTGCTGGGCTCCTTCCAGGACCTTACGCAACGTCCGGACGTGAGGCGGGGCTTCAGTTCTCGCGGGCTTTTCGGAGTCCACGCCCCTCTTCTTCCCGCGCGGCGTCCTCAAGATGGCGTCCAACGGCGGGAAAACTCCACGGATGGCGGGAAGAAGGCTGAAGATGGCGCCGGATGGCGGGAATCTTCACAGATGGCGGGAAGAAGGCTGAAAATGGCGCCGGATGGCGGGAATCTTCACCGATGGCGGGAAAACTTCACGGATGGTAAGTTTTAAAAGTCTCTTTTTCAGGCACGCAGTACCCGGTGGTTGCGGGCACGAAATCCTGCCGACTACGCCAAAGTTGACGCGCCCCTGGGCCTGTTGTGTCGCGCAGCGTCTCGCGCACGGGGCTTACCCGGAACCGGATCAGATGAGGGTTGTAGTCTCCGAGTGGCGGGGACCCGGTCCGTGCCCAGGGAGTCAAACTCAGTGTGTGGCAGTCTTGATAGATGTTATTTGAGTGTCGACTACGCCACCCGTTGATTTGCAGCTATGGAGCTGCCGCTGCAGGGCAGACCGCTGAGGCCGGTGTAGAATTGTGCAGCGTGATAGTATAACCCCCCAACGGGAGGGGTATGGCCTCAGGGCAGCCGACGTGGAAGATGGGGGTAGCAGGAACCACTCAGAGACGGTGCGGTGTAATTCAGGGTCTTTACTGGTAACAACGATAGACCCTCCCGGAGTACTTGCTAGCGAACGGGGCCTGGTCAGTCCTTGAGCAGATGGGATCTCCCCTGGCCAGGCGGAGTTGTAGGCCTCCCAAACTGACTGTACTCTTCTGGCTACCTTGCTAGAAGCGGATATAAGTAGCCCACGTCCCTGAGTGTGCCGTGTGGTGCTCACCCGTATGGCCGGTGACTCGGGGCCTTCTATGGCTTCCGCTCCACGATGGCGGTGCTGGTCCCACGCGTGTGACCTTGCCTTCGGGTTTCTGGGCCTGAGGACCTGAAATCCCCTGCCGGTTGGCTTCTGCTGCTGGGTAAGAGTTAGTCCCCACAGCCTCGGACGCCGGGTCCGGTAAGAAAGCTTCTCAGTCAGGGCGAGCTCTGCAGCTGCCAGCCCCTGACTCGTAGTAGTATTGCTCCCACTGAGCTTCTGCTGTTTCTTCCTATGACTGTTTCTCGTCTCTACTTCTTCTCTACTCCTAACCCTGCCTCAGCCCCGGGTTTATATAGGGGAAGTTCTTCCCCTCCCAAGACTGGGCAGGAGGTGTGGCATGCACAGGATCCCTGACCAAAGGACCTCCCACCTGCTCTCAGACATAACATTACATTACTGTGGGAAACCAGACCCCTGGGGTGCCACATATGTAATTTGGCACATTCACTATACAGTAGTATTTTTTTTAATCCAGATCAGTGATGACAAAATAGTAGACTGAGATCAGTGAACTTCAAAGGCGATACCAGTAGTTATTGATGTTAGATCATCAGACCATTTTCTAGAGCCTTCAACAAATATTTGAGAAAAATCTTGTGGGATCATTGTGACGCGCCCCCTGGGCCAGTGTTGTTTGGGGGATACCCGGAGCCGGATCAGATGGGGGTTGTAGTCTCCGAGTGGCGGTGACCCGGTCCGTGCCCAGGGTGTCAAGCTCAGTGTGTGGCAGTCCTACAGATGTTACTGGATGTTCTTTAGTGTCGACTACGCCACCCGTTGATTTGCGGTCACTACGGCCGCCGCTGCAGCAGGGTCCGCTGAGGCTGGTGGTGTGTGTGCAGCTTCGGGTAGTATAACCCCCAACGGGAGGGGTATAGCCTCAGGGGGTCAGTTGCAGAGGATGGTGGTTGTGGAGGTGCAGTGAGGATGGTAATGAAACTCAGAGTCGGGCTGTGCAGTTCAGGGTTTTTACTTACTGCTTTTGTGTTGGTCACTCCGGCCTTGAGTGACCGCCCGAGCCGTGCTGCGTCCACCAGGTCCTGGACTCGGCCAACCCCCAGGTGATTCTGGAGCGTGTTCCTGAGCTCCCTTTCTGACTTGTCCTTCTCTCTGGCCTTCCCCACCAGGGATCCACCTAAGTCCGGCTCCCTCGGGCCTCTTGTTGGTAAAACCCTTGTCTCTGGGTTCCCTGACCCTATTCACGGTTTGCCTTCCGGGTGGATTTAGTGGGTGGTCGTGGCAGATCCTGCCCACGACCTCCAGTCTCTGGCTAAGGATTAGGGCCCTCCACCAGCTTGGGATCCGGTACCCTTGTGCCAACTCTTCACCCTCTGGTCTAATTTTGGGTTCTTGGAGTTCCCTCTTCTCCCCCTCTGGGTCCTTCTTTCTCCTCTCTCTCTCTCTTGGCCTTGGAGCTGGCTGAGCTGCTCTGCTTGCCTGACCAAACCTCTACAAAAGACCCTGTTCTAAGATGGTTCCCACCTTATATACTCCCTCTATGTGTGAGCTCAGGTGACCAGCACCCAATGAGCTCCTAGCTTTACCCAGACTGCTCCCCCTATCTGCCCCTACACTACTGGGATGTTCCACCCCCCTCCCACTCCAGCCAGGGACAGACACTGTCGTACCTGCACATTTCTCTAGTGGGAGTACCATCGGTCTGTCCCCCGGAAATGGGATGTGTGTAGTGCATGCAGCCTACTGAGCTCAGTTCCACACTCCATCCTTACCCGGGAGTGGAATATCACACCTCTGGCTTGAGGTGCAATACCCCTGTAGCAGCCGAATCCTCAGGGTGCTACAATTGTTTAGTGTGGTGGCCACCGCTATCACATATTTAGGGCATATGCACACAACGTCTTTTAAATGTGTGCGACCCTGGCATGTGTTCCAGGAAAATGGCTCCTCAGTATGCGTTTTGGCTGGGTCTTCGTTTTGGCATCTTCTCAAGAGTTTTTTGTGACGTCTTTGTCCACCAGCTTTTTTTTATTTTTATGTATTTTTTTATTTTGAAAACACTAGTGAGCAGCTTCCATCACTTCTTTTAAACACTTTGCATCTTTGGAAAACCTGAAGCAGTTAAAGTACCACTCCAGAAAGTTCCCTGCCCCTGGTGGCTGCCATATTCATCTTTTCCCGATGCTGCTCCTAACGATCTCCAGCCATTTGTGACCTGCTGGATCACTGCAGTGTTTCCTGAGCGATCCGGAAGTCACAACTCAATATAAGTCTATAAGAGCCATAACGAGGCCATATTGAGGATCTCATAGCCTTACTTTGAAATCTTGTGACCGTTACCTCTGACTTCCAGTCATTCAGAAGTTACAGTTACAAGATGGGGGAGCGGCACCAGGAACAGATGAAGACGGCGGCTGGTAAGCATAAGACTGTCACGGGTGTGTCAGAAGTGACAGTCGCCCTGCAGTTGGTTGGAGAAGATCTCTTCATTTGGCATTACAGACGCCTTCTTAGAGGTTGTCTCTCTAAGACCCAGCGGCTACCTTCCTCTTGCTAATTTTGCTAATTAGCACCCTGGCCTGGGTGTATAAATACCTGCTGTCTGCTGGAGGGAGGTTCCTGCGATACTCACATTATCCCCTGTGAAGGCTCGGCGCAAGTGCATTACTTCTTCCTCTCTGGAACTATGTTCATCTCTCTGAAGTTGACTAAAAGCTAAGCAGTCTTCCCTTGTTTGTTCCCCCTTGTTGTCTTTAGTTGTCAGTGGGGATCGACTAGCGCTCATCCCCCTCCCTTCCCTAGCCAGGGCCATGACGCGCCCCCAGGCCTCAGGGCACTCTTTGGGAGATATATCATGGTGGCTGGCCCAGGGCGGTCAGTGCACAAAGGGGTATCACTAATTAGTAAAAAAAGTTTGGAGAGTTCGTGACGCCACCTGTGGTGTCTGGTGAGGATCACCAGCGCTGCAACAGTCCTCTGAGGCAGATGTCAGGGCAGCTAAAGATGGTTCGGCTCCCCACAGGCAGAGCGGGCCTCAGGGCAGTGTAAGATAGATGAATGATGCGCTGGGCATTGTAGTGCGGGGAGGAAGAATGGCGCCGGTAAAGAAACAGTCAGAGGCTGTTCGATGCAGTCGTCCAAGGTTTTACTTACAGTTCTTAGGCAATTCACAAGTGCATTTTACAGGTGAAGGCCTCCCTCATCGCACCGCGTTCACCGGACAGGGGTTCAATCCTTCCTCAAGCAGCTTAGGAATGCCTGGCGGAACCCCACTTTCTCATGTTCCTACTTTGACCGTCTTTACTTTTGGTCCTTCTCTCCTCTGCCCTACGCTGCCCACTCTCAATCCTGCTCGGGTATGCTGAAGTCCTTCCTGTACATCGGATCCGGGACCAACCTGACCCCCTGAAGATTAGAATGAAGCAACCAATCCCTCCTGACACCTGGCAGGAGCGGTGCATACGGGTGCCGTCCTGCACGCGCCGTGCCCCCTGGGATCCCTTCCTTAGAACGGAGCCTACTCCCTGCTCCCCTCCAGGGCCTCTATCCTGGGCCCTAATTTGTGGAGCAGAGCTCCTGATGAGCCTCTGCTCCCGGACTGTTCCTCTCAACAGCCCTCACTAAACTCCCTTTCTCCTAAAATGGCTTCCTATTATATACCTACTGTATAAGTGCTTCCTGTATCTGCTTCCTCCACCAACACCCACTATTGGTTCCCCCTACCTTTGGGTTCCCCCCCTACTCCAGCCAGCGTCAGGGCTCAGCAGAAAACTTACATTGCGTCTTGCCCCTCCTGCTGGCCTGGAGCAGTGTGGTGTTGGATGTAGGTGTTTGGGGTTCCGTGCGGCACTCCCATCTTACCTGAGAGAAGGGAGACACCACACCTCGGGGTAAGGTGCAGTATCTCTGTGGCGACTGAACCCTCAGCGGCGCCACAGCCATACGTCAGGAAAAGACAGGGCGAGGTTCGCGTGCGGCGATTGGTGAAGAACCAATATAGGGACGTTAGTGGAGACAGGGTGATATTAGATCAGCCTAGGAGGTCTCCACTCCCCCCTTTCCCTCTTCCCTTTGTGTTGCACTAAGTCTTTCCCACACCTTGCGTGACAAGGACTACAGTCAGTGAACTTTAGTAGCACCACTCCAACGCTGAAAAAAAAATCAACCCTCTAGAGTGGTGCTTTAAAAGATGAATTATGAACAGCAAGTCATTTTTAACATTGCAGTGCATATGTTCATTTTTTTATTTAGCACTTTTTTAGGTGGGTTACAGAGTTAGCCTGTCTAAATAAAGAAGTTGTATGCACATACCCTTAGGCCACGTGCATACATTAAGTATTTGGTGAGTTTTTTACCTCCGTATTTGTAATCCCAAACCAGGAGTGGGTGATAAATGCAGAAGTGGTGACGTGTTTCTATTATACTTTTCCTCTGATTCTTCCACTCCTGGTTTTGGCTTACAAATACTGAGGTAAAAAGCTTACCAAATACTGATAGTGTGCACGTGGCCTAAGGCGGTTTTCCTTTAGGGCATCTGTGTGCCATTTCTTCTGTTGCCTTATTGTATGTGTAGAGGCCAGAAGTACCAGTCTATGGTAAATTCTACATTCCCACAGTTTATTATGCTGATGCTTTCTGGTTTGTAGACTGCCAGCAGCACTAGTTGCACTTAGCAGCCCGGCTGTGGTACTGGTGAACATGGCTGAGGCCCGGTGGATTAGAATGTGACACGGCAGTAAGTGCCCGTGTGACAATAGGCAACGTCTTTTCGTAACAAGCTCTCTTCTGTGGACTCCTGCTCCTCGGCCTCACATCGATGCTAAGTGCAGGCCTTTCTCTCCTCTAGTACAGCGTGTAAGGCTACGGGAGCTGTTACTTGGTTACCAGACGTCACTATGTGTTTAGGCCTTTGCTTCATGCACAAATGTCACCCTGCCATGAATCATTAAATCCCATTTTCTGAAGATATTTTTTGCAGAGTGGGCTCTGCCAGCGAGGATGACGGAGGTTAAAAATAGCGTTCTGTGAGGGCCTCTTCTCTGGTCACAGGTGCCATCACAAATAT
This sequence comes from Phyllobates terribilis, assembly GCF_046119375.1. Taxonomy (NCBI): domain Eukaryota; kingdom Metazoa; phylum Chordata; class Amphibia; order Anura; family Dendrobatidae; genus Phyllobates; species Phyllobates terribilis. The sequence continues at coordinate 83,841,789 of NW_027362768.1, read as the reverse complement.
TGTTAACAAGCGTCCTGACAGTAATATTTAACTATCGTTTTGCTGGACGCCTATACGTTGTCTGCTGGGTGTCATAAAGGAGGCTAGGAGGTATTCAATTTTTCACACATTTGTTCACAGAGATTCTGTCCGTGAAGGGCAATGCAATTTTACTTTACTTTCTTTTTGATGGAAATCATAAAATACATAAAAATAAGCGACAAGAAGCCCTGAAAGTTACAGAAATGCACCTGGTACAGCATAGCGGCTGCAATAGAAATGTATAGGAGCAATCTCATAGTCCTGTACACGATGTAAGGCTGTGCAGACCTATTAACATGGTAAATAACTAGGATTTTCGTTAATATATTGCTGATTTTTTTATTTATTTAATTGCTATCTTGCTACATGAGAGTCTGAAACTCAAATGATTTTGCTCTGGGATGTGTGATTTTGTATTTTTGAGGGGCCAATATACTAGTTATTGTATATACCTAGATCTTTTTGAGCAGAACTGTATTTTTGGTTTAGTAAAATATTCCTTAGGGGAGGTGCAGATGTCCGTATCATCGGTCTGAGTGTGATCCGACAAAACATCGGATAGCTGTGTCATAAGAAAACATTGGATCGCACCCTGAACAATATTATGCTACGGGGCCATGTACACGTCAGAATTTTTCCTCCGACAGAGTCAGTACAAGGAAATAATCACCGCATGCCCGAGTTTGATCTGATATTTGGATCGCACTTGGCCATTCAAGTCAATGAGTCTGTGGAAACCATTGGACTGCACTCGGATGTCATCTGAGTGCAGTACGATTTCCGCAGCCTCACAGAATGGAGAAGATGGAGACATTTTTTCTCCATCTTCTCCTCATCCAAGAGAATTAGAGCACACTATCCTGGCACTCTGATCAGAGTTTGATCAGAGTGTCATTTGCATAATTGGCCCGATTCTCTCGGATACAGAATCTACAGCCGTCTGCACCAAGCCTTTGTCAAAGAAATTCCATCCAAGTAACCCTAAGGCAATAATCAGTCATCAGTGTGAACAATATTGCTCAGCTGATATCACATTACAGTGTCCTATGACTAATTCTGCTGCAATTAACGATCCAGCACAAAGAACCGGCTCTTTTATGTGAACAATAAGATATTGTACCCCAGTGAGAGCGCTTGCATTTTGGGGGTAAAATTACAAAATCACTGCGGGGAAAATTAACAATCTGACTACCGATGTGGCTGAAACTCTGCCCGCCCAGCCTGAAAAACACTAGTTGTAAATGGGCTGGGTTTTGGACACATCGGGATCGGGAAAATTTTACCATAGGTTTGTGTTCACCTGCATGTGAGCAAATGTTTAATAGGGATCTGTTTTAGATCCAAAAGAGCAGCTTTTTGGTAAGCCAAACCGAATGATCCAGATCTCCAAAAAGATCCTGACTGACCTTCACATGCGGAGATGAACTCCTTAGTTCAGGAGTTTAATATTTGGGACATTAGACCTACAGTTGAAACCAGAAGTTTACATACACGATATAAAATGACACATATGCATGTTTTTCTGAATATCTGACATGAAATCAGAATAAATCTTTCCCGTTTTAGGTCAATTAGGATTACCATAATTTTTAAAATTTGCCAAATGCAAGAATAATGAGAGAGAGAGAATGTTTTAAGACATTTTTATTACTGCAAAGTCAAAAGTTTACATACATTTCATTAATATTTGGTACCATTGCCCTTAAACTGAATGACTTGGGTCAAACGTTTGGGATATCCTTCCACAAGCTTCTCACAATAGTTGGTTGGAATTTGGGCCCATTTCTCCTGACAAAACTGCTGTAACTGATCCAGCGTTGTAGGTTGCCTTGCTCGCACCTGCCTTTTCAGCTTTGCCCATAAATTTTCAATAGGATTGAGATCAGGGCTTTGTGATGGCCACTCCAAAACATTGACTTTGTTATCCTTAAGCCACTTTGTTACCATTTTGGCAGTATGCTACGGGTTAGTGTCCATTTGGAAGACCCATTTCTGCCCAAGCTTTAACTTCCTGGCTGATGTCTTGAGATGTTGCATCAGTATTGCCACATACTCTTCTTTTCCCATGATGCCATCTATTTTGTGAAGTGCATCAGTCCCTCCTGTAGCAAAACAACTCCACAACATGATGCTGCCACCCCCGTGTTTCACAGTTGGGATGGTGTTTTTAGGCTTCCAAGCTTCTCCCTTTTTCCTCCAAACGTAACAATGGTCATTATTCCCAAAAAGTTCAATTTTAGTTTCACCAGACCACAGGACTTGTCTCCAAATATTAAGGTCTTTGTTCCTGCATGCATTTACAAACATTAATCTGGCTTATATATGTTTCTTTTGGAGTAATGGCTTCTTCCTGGCTGAGTGGTCTTTCAGCCCATGTTGATACAGTACTCATTTCACTGTGGATATTGACACAATCTTACCAGCTTCCGCCATCATCTTCACAAGGTATTTTGCTTTTGTCCTTAGGTTGATATGCACATGTCGGACTAAAGAACACTCAATTCTGGGACACAGAACCCGTCTCCATCCTGAGCGGTATGATGGCTGGATATTCCCATCTTGTTTGTACTTGCATATAATTGTTTGTACAGATGAATGAGGCACCTTCAGGTATCTTGAAATTGTACCCAAGGATGAGCCAGACTTGTGCAAGTCCACAATTCTCTTCCTGATATCTTGGCTGATTTCTTTAGACTTTCCCATGATGCTACACAAAGAAGCAGTGTGTTTCAGGTGTACATTAAAATACATCCACAGCTGTGTCTCTAATTAACTCAGATGTTGTCAAAAAAAACTATCAGAAGCTTCCAAACACATGACATCATCATATAGGCAGTCCAGAATTGTTTAAAGGCATAGTAATCTTAGTGTATGTAAACTTTTGACTTTGCAGTAAGTAATAAAAATGCCTTAAAACATTCTCTCTCTCTCTCTCTCTCTCTCTCTCTCTCTCTCTCATTATTCTGGCATTTGGCAAATATTAAACATTATGGTAATCCTAATTGACCTACAACGGGAAAGGTTTATTCTGATTTGATGTCAGATATTGAGAAAAACATGCATATGTGTCTTTTTATATAGTGTATGTAAACTTCTGGTTTCAACTGTAAGAAGTTATTTCAATAAATCGATTGTCCAGGGAATATATTGTTCAAATGTCACAGCCTGCAAAAAAAAAAATACTTACCCTGACCGATATCATGCTGGTCCTGTTCTGGGGCTTACATGGTCCTTGTGGCCTCCTGTTCAGTTGGAGACCTGCCTCAACTAGTGATTGACTAAGCTGGTATCTCCTGCTATTTACGATGTGTCGAAGACAAGACCAGAAAGCACAGCACAGAGGGGACTTTTAGAACACCAGGGCAAGACCAGCAGGGATGATTCTATTATTTTTATAAAAAAATATTTTAAATAATAATCTGAAAACCTTGAGCTAAATGAATTATAAAATATTAATGATTTAGTCAGAATCTAGTTCAGAATCTAGAATGTATGTCAATATTATGTCATTTTTTTTACATTAACTGCATTTAAAATATTTATTGTACTGAACGGATGATACAAAATGTAAATACACATCCATATTACAGATGCCTTTTTTTCAGGTTGAATGATTTGGTGGAGAGATTACAGCCATGTTACAAAATCTGATGATAACTGGATCAATATGAAAACAGCCACAAAAAAAGGGCAAAAAAAGGTGATATCATGACTAAGGATGCCCAAGTGCTTGAATCACTGATGGGGAAGGGGGAGCACAGCAGAGCTATGTGTCATAACAAGCACCTCTAGTAGCTCTCATTTCATGGCATTCAGTGTGTGTGTGTGTGTGTGTGTGAAGGGAGCTAATAGTGTCTTGAGATGAAAGCAGCAAGAGGTGTTCATAATGACAAATAGCTCTGCTGTACCCCCCCCACACTGATCAGTGTGAGATAAAAGTTGCTAGAGGTGTTTGTAATGAAACACAGCTTTGCTATACTATACACTGTAGGCACAGAGATCATGGAGCAGAGTAAGGCTTCATTTCATTACATGTCTGTCAAGGGGTGTCGAGCAGCTGGGGGGTCGAGCAGATCCCACCGCTGCCACCAGTTGTCAAGGAACGCAACTCCACCGCCTCCAATCATTAGGGCAATTACGCAATTGATTGATGAGTGATGTACGAGGCCACAGCTGCTTCCACTACTAGGCCGGTTATTGGGGAACTCACAGTGTGCGTATGGTATATACACCTCTGATTCTAACGCATGGAATATATATACCTTGATACGGTCACTGTCAGCTCCACAATAACGAAAGGAACTACTGGCTGCCACCACCAATCGTTTATACAAGCCGATTGGACACTCGATACAGGTGGCGTTTGGCTTCAGGTATATGGTTTACAGAGCAAGAGGGACAGATCTACTAAATTTGGCTAGGCACTGCTTATAAAAATATACAAAGATGATACAAAATGGGAACAAACAATATGATATATATAATTACATAAAATAAAAGGGGTAACAATTTTTTTTACTAAACCTGATTTCACGGAAATGGCTCACTGCTTAGCGGAGGGAGTTATTCCTTAGGAAAACTGACAAAACTACAGCAAGCTGTACCTTCCAAGGCTGACAAATGATCAAACCCAAAGGGTTTCCTGCAAGGAAACTTCCCACCTCCCGAGAAGAAGCTAACACTCCCCTTTGGCTTAGATTAAATTAGAATCTAAACTTTACAAGGGAACATCTCCAAAACGCGCAGGAGAAATTAAAAATTAGAAATATGTTATATTCATCTCTGCAGCCACCAATTTAACATGATCACACTGGTGGTAGGTCCTCTTTAAACAATAGGTCATTTTCTGATGTCAGATTGCCTTTAAAGCAAACTGAAAACAGATGATCCATGGAAATATGCATTTATGGTAAAAATATAAAAGATCTCATTCCAAAAAATTAAATGCTTAAAATATATGCAAATAAATTGATGTTTCAGTTTAGAATCTAGTAGGCCATAAGACAAATTTTCCATCAGCTTGACTTTGTATAAGATTGAAGCGGCTGTTTGTTGTCAAGAAGCCTGCTGGGTGCCATCAAGCCTTAGCACCTGTTCTGCTTAACCACTAGTGCTAATTTCAGAATGTTAACTGGAAAACATATGCATATGCACATGTTATATTTTAATATTATAAATTATTTAGAATAAGTCAAACCTTGTCTATGTAGGGGGGAAAAAATCAGTATTGCTGCTCGTGTACATTTGGGAATGGTTACTTTCATTCAGTAGTGGACAGGAGTATAGGACCACCAGAGGAAACAAATCTAAGGGAATCCCTCAAGCTATACAGAACATGTGCAGTTTTGTTAGCAGTTGCAGTTGCTTCCTAACACATTGCATACATTGGTAAAAACTTAAAACTGAAACTAATAGGTCCAGGTCCTGCTCTACCCTGCAAATATTTTGAAACCTGCTTGCACATAGCGAGGTGAGATACAAGAGCTAGGGACCATCCAGATTGGGTACACCTTGTTGCGGTGCGATGGCTGTTACACTCCTTTGATTAAAATTATGTCGTCAACTACGTACCCCATGTTTTTTAAATTTATTACTACTATTTACTTACTGGAATGTATTTATTGTTTTTATACTAGCTGTTGTCTGTTAATGGCCATAGTGTGAATGTGCACCTACACATTGCACTTACACTAACAGGTATGCTGGCCCATGATTTCGGTTTTGCTTTAGTTTCTTGCACTTCCTTCATTTGGAGGAGAGGTCTCTCTCCTTTGGGTTGTGCACCTTGTCTATTTAGCTTCCCACAGACAGGTGCAAAACACAGTCAGGTCCAGGTCCTGCTCTGCCCCAGTCTATTTTGAGGCCTGCTGGTTCAAAGTGAGGGGAGTTACAAGAGTTTGGGACCATCCTGAATGGGTACCTTTTTCATGGTGGGAAGGATTATACGCATTTTCTTCAAAATGGTGTCAACTAAGAAAACTATGTTTTTTACATGTATTACTACTATTTATTACTTATTTCAGGATCTATTTCTATTTATTTTTTATATACTAAATTTTAATAGGTAGTAAACCCAATAAAGTAATGGATCCAAGTGGCAAGTGATATGTCGAAAAGTTGACATTGAAATGGGTGATCATATGCTAATCCTGTACTTCTGGTCCAGTTATAATTATTAAAATCCCATGTGCTCACATTGCGCTCTCGTATATACAGTGTATATACACTGCTCAAAAAAATAAAGGGAACACTCAAATAACACATCCTAGATCTGAATGAATGAAATATTCTCATTGAATACTTTGTTCTGTACAAAGTTGAATGTGCTGACAACATAATCACACACAAATCATCAATGGAAATCAAATTTATTAACCAATGGAGGCCTGGATTTGGAGTCACCCTCAAAATGAAGGTGGAAAAACACACTACAGGCTGATCCAACTTTGATGTAATGTCCTTAAAACATGTCAAAATGAGGCTCAGTATTGTGTGTGGCCTCCACGTGCCTGTATGACCTCCCTACAACGCTTGGGCATTCTCCTGATGAGGTTGCGGATGGTCTCCTGTGGGATCTCATCCCAGATCTGGACTAAAGCATCCGCCAACTCCTGGACAGTCTGTGGTGAACGTGACGTTGGTGGATGGAGCGAGACATGATGTCCCAGATGTGCTCAATCGGATTCGGGTCTGGGGAACGGGCGGGCCAATCTATAGCTTCAATGCCTTCATCTTGGAGGAACTGCTGACACACTCCAGCCATATGAGGTCTGGCATTGTCCTGCATTAGGAGGAACCCAGGGCCAACGGCACCAGCATATGGTCTCACAAGGGGTCTGAGGATCTCATCTCAGTACCTAATGGCAGTCAGGCTACCTCTGGCGACACATGGAGGGCTGTGCGGCCCTCCAGAGAAATGCCACTGCACACCATTACTGACCCACTGCCAAACCGGTCATGCTGAAGGATGTTGCAGGCAGCAGATCGCTCTCCACGGCATCTCCAGACTCTGTCACGTCTGTCATATGTGCTCAGTGTGAATCTGCTTTCATCTGTGAATCTCACAGGGCGCCAGTGGCAACTTTGCCAATCCTGGTGTTCTGTGGAAAATGAAAAGCGTCCTGCACGGTGTTGGCTGTGAGCACAACCCCCATCTGTGGATGTCGGGCCCTCATACCAACCTCATTGAGTCGGTTTCTAACCGTTTGTGCAGACACATGCACATTTGTGGCCTGCTGGAGGTAATTTTGCCAGGGCTCTGGCAGTGCTCCTCCTTGCCTAAAGGCGGAGGTAGCGGTCGTGCTGCTAGGTTGTTGCCCTCCTATGGCCCCCTCCACGTCTCCTAGTGTATTGGCCTGTCTCCTGGTAGCGCCTCCAGCCTCTGGACACTACGCTGACAGACACAGCAAACCTTCTTGCCACAGCTCGCATTGATGTGCCATCCTGGATGAGCTGCACTACCTGAGCAACTTCTGTGGGTTATAAAGTCTGTCTCATGCTACCCAGAGTGTGAAAGCACAACCAACATTCAAAAGTGACCAAAACATCAGCCAGAAAGCATTGGTACTGAGATGTGGTCTGTGGTCCCAACCTGCAGAACCACTCCTTTATTGAGGGTGTCTTGATAATTGCCAATAATTTCCATCTATTGTCTATTCCATTTGCACAACAGCATGTGAAATTGATTGTCAATCAGTGTTGCTTCCTAATTGGACAGTTTGATTTCACAGAAGTTTGATTTACTTGGAGTTATATTCTGTTGTTTAAGTGTTCCCTTTAGTTTTTTGAGCAGTGTATATATATATACATATACGGTATATATGTATATATGAAAAGATCTAACACACTATAGAGATTCCACGTCTAAAAGAGTTTGTGGAAGTGAGTATTCACATATATTGAGCTATATCACATATGTAAATAAGTACTGGAAGAACATTAATATACTAACTCCAATAACATGAACTAGGATCTGGCAATGACACCGAGATTGAGATGCCCCCATAGGTATAGGCCAATTGTGCTTATAGAAAAATTAGTCCTTGGTTGTTAGGTTTATTGTTATGTCAGATCCTTTGGGGGCCCAATCTGGCCGTCCCTAAGCTGTCAGCCTGCGGACCCATACCTCAACATAGCCCAATAGTTATTAGACATCATACATGCTACAAACCTCTGTCTCAAGAGAAGAAACAACAGCTTTGATCCTTTGTTCTGTTCACATGTGTCATTTTTTTTTCAGAATGTGGGAAAGTTATTTGCTACTATTTAGCCCTGTCCCTTTCTATTGTTATAGTAATTGATTCATAGGGCTGGATTTTCTTACAATAAGTCCATAACAATTTGATTAATCTGATGATTGTCTTTGATTATACATACAATGCACACATGAAATGTAAGTGACTCCTTTACAATACTGACCGGAATTAGAAAGGTCAGTTATTCCTACGCCAATCGGCTTCAAGTGATGATAGGGTCTATCGGACAGTTTATTTTATTTCCGAATGTCATTGATGATCGTCATATACAGATCCTAGCTTTGTGCAGTGTGTAAAACCTAAATTGTGTAGATCCACTGAGCACAAATTTTATCTGTTTGGTTATGTGACAGCATTTTGTGAGTGACATTGGATTTTTATCTCCAACATTGTCGACCATCACTATTTTTTTCTATAGTTTCTTCTTAAAACAACATTGACCAATACTGATGACCTACTCGCTTCTTAAATCTCATTATGCTTCTTACCTTTCCTTTCCTCACCACCTCAAGGTTCAGCCCCGCTGCTTTCTAAACATGCAATATTTAGGACGTGCTTGACATCAACACAGTATTTAAAAATTATCTCTCCCAGCTGAGGGCATCGTGAAATTTTATGAACGCTCATGAAAAATTCATGCGACGTCATAAAGCTGCCATGATTATTTCATTTGTTCTCCCGCATTAAAACTGGAGCAACAGCGGCTGTGAGCTTAAACATCATGTGTCAGGGCGGCTTTCCCACATTCCACTACTCCAGAGTGCTAAATGACAGGTAGGTGTCGGGCCCGGCTCCCCTCCGTCCTGCACAGGTGCTCACACTCTTATCTGTCTTCACTTGCCCAAAACTTACAATGTGTAAATAATGCATAATCTCCAGGAGTCTATCTATGAAAGGGCTGCATTAACCCCACACAGAGTGACAGCTACAACACTTCATCTTCTGCGTCAGAAGGCATGCGAGCGGTTTATTAAACCGTGAAACAAGATTCACAAGGCGGACACTTTTAAATATGTACTGACACCGGTGCTTCACGACAAAACAAATTGGAGACTTTCACAGAGAAGTATTTTATTTCGAAAGAAGCAACCATTTCTCAATTGTTCGGCTTTCTATTATTTTTTTTTTATTTTGACGCAGGCAACTGGAAAAGGGTCCACCTCACCGCCACTTAATAAGACTTATTTTTTTTTACTAAATTGCTTTTTATTATACTCATTTATTAAAATCAGACATATCTGAAAAAAATAAATAATACTAAACGCTGGTAGGCCTGAAGTCTCCGGATCATTACCACACAAAACGTAAAGAATTACTGGAGGAAGGAGAATGTCTGTGAGGGGATGAAGCAGTTAGTGGTGCTTCTTAGAAAGCAGAGGGTTATGGACTGTCCTGGTCAAGCATCACATTATGTGTGTGTCAGCCCTGCAGGTCCTAGCTCTCAGAGGTAATGGATGATTCCAGTCAGCCCCTTTCTGCAGGAGATGATACGATCGGACGTTATCTACTCCAAACCAATTCACAGGCCCACAGACAGTGCCGCTCATTTATCATCCATGAGGCAATGGATTCAGATGTGCCCGGCCATAGCAAAGTGACGCAGGGCAATTCAGGGGCTCCTCCGCCTATGCTGACAAGGACAGGCTGACACGATAACGCTCTGTGTGACAAGTGACAGCGGCTGGCAGGGAAGGGAGGTGGACAAGGGCAGCAGGCAGAGGAAAATTGTGTCTGTGCAACAACAGTCCCCAGTGATAAGCAGTCGGAGAAGTCTGTGTGGTTGACTTGGGGTATTTTACTCATGGGAAAACCTGTAAGGAATCATCTGGGAACGCTGGACTTTTCTAACTACTCTCAACTATGCTGGAATACTGCAGACATTGCACTTCCATGTTCTGTAATAAAACCCTGACGATGTTAGTACCGTTCATCATTTCTGCATGCTATATATATTTTAGATTTTTATCGTTTTAAAGCATTTGGCTATAAATTTCATGCACTGTGTTAACTTGGTATGTATAGAAGGCATTCAGTATGTAATACCATGTCAAGACTTCGTATTGGAGAACCTTTCCCATAAAAAAAAGTATAAAAAAAGATATGCATTTTCTAGTGGGTGGAGATCGATCACAGGTTTAATTATTGAATTAATGTACAACTAAATTCACCATCTCACTAATTTGAGACGCTATGAAAGCCTCTCCCAGTGTATAAAAAAACAACAAAAAATGAAGAGTTTCCAAGAGCGCTTCTGACCACCACCGATTTTCATCTCATGCAATAAAAGATACAATGGGCTGATCAAACTCAAAAATTATCACTTACAGTATGCAAGTGGTAGCAGCTTGCTGCCACTTACCGCCATTTTGGACAAATGATAGCAATGAGAAGAAATTGTTCTAAAGAGGAATATTTTAGAAATCAGATGACTGATGACCATTGCATAAAGGGTTAAAAAAAAACTTTCACCGGTTTGAGCATGTTAAACTGGCCACCTCGTATAATAGTGTCTGCAGAGCTGAGTAACACATAGTTTTATTTTTTAATTTCTCCTCTCCATTGCAGAGATATTTACTTATAAAGATTATAATTATTATTATTAGATTATAATTTATGCTATAGTTCAACTGGGTGTTGCCAGAGATTTGTCCTGGGGGGGCATGTACTTCTTCCCTTGCACTAGGTTGACTAATCATTAGCAGGCAGCAACACACATGGAAAAAAGAACACACGCACTCCACTAATCGCTGCAGCTACTGTGTAGAGATACAGTAGAGCTAAGTTTTGTATCATTACAAACACTGTTTCAGCTCTTACCCTCCCCACACACTAAATGCTGTGAGATGAGTTCTGGAAGTGTTCGTAATGATGCATAACTTTGCTGTTACTGTGTAGAGATATAGCAGAGCTGAGCTATGCATCATTAAAACACTTCTTGGTGTCATCTCATAGTGCTGTCAGCTCTCACCACTCCCCCACACTGACGGCAATGAGATGAGATCTGAAAGTGTTTTGTTATTGTCCCAATTCCGCCCATAGGTGTATCTGGAAACAATAAGTGACAGTTCAGCAGTCCGATCGGAGGCTGGGGCGTGCTGAGCTGTGAGTGTGTTGAGTGACAGATCAGCAGTCCAATCAGTCCTGGGACGTGTCGGGGCTTCCTCCATGTGTCTGCTATTCGAGTGAGCACCTGGCTATTTACCTGGCTCACTGCCTCCAATTAGTGCCAGTTGTAGCTTTGCTCAAATGGTGTGCATTTCCTCTGTTCTCTGTGTTCCTGTATTTGATCTTTGTTGCCCGACCTTGGACCTTGGCTTTGACCATCCGTTTGCCTTGCCCTTTTGCCTTGATCCGCTACCTTCCTGGAATTCTGACCTTGGACTGTGTCCTAACTACGCCATTGCCTTCCCCTTTGTTTATGAGGAGCCTTCATGGTATCTGACCCCAGACCTCTTGACTACCCAGCCTCACGGCTTGTCCGTGAGTAGTGACTAGCGTCACAGTAATGATACATAACTCAGTTCTGTTGCATCTATACCCAGTAGCTGCAGAGATCAGTGAGGAGAGGAGGAAGTGTTCTTTTCTAATCAGCATGGCACTGTCTGCTTATGGAATGGTCAATTTCAGGCTGGGAAAGAAGCACAAGCCCCAAGAGACAAATCTCTGGTAACACCCAGATGAAGTATAACACAAATTATATCTGCACAATGGAGAAACTAAAAAAATGAAAAATGCATTTACTTAGCTTTGCAGCCATTATTCCATGATGTGGCCAGATTAACATGCTCATACTGATGAAAGGTCCTCCTTAAAGCAAATAAATATTGATTATCTGTGATTGAAGGTGTGAAAGGAGAGCCCTGAATATAAACAGAATGGACTGCCTATATATGAAAAAGGAAATAGTAATTACTAAGATCAGAAGGGGTTGTTATGATTTAGTGTTTTTAACTACTTATAATAATAATATATTATGGAGATTTTGAAAAAAATAGTGATTAATGATCTGTACCTGCAGAAGGAATTAAATACTAATCTAAATATGATAAATATTATTTTTTTTAATTAAGGATTTAATCTTACCTTAGTTTAAGAAAGGAAAGAGAAATAAGATTATCCTTTTCTAAATAGATTAAAGTGTATAGATGTAGACAAAAAAACTGTAAATGCTGCAATGTAATTTCACATAAAGTTAAAGAAATTACAATCTCAATTCCAAAAAAAGCTGGAATGCTGTGAAAAATATAAAGAAAACGAGAATGCAATTATTTCAAAATCTCTTGTAGCCATATTTTATTCACAACAGAACATAGAACACAGATCAGAATGTGAAAGTTCAACCGTTTTCCATTTCATTTGAAAAAAAATTGCTAATTTAGAAATTGATGACAGGAAACCATCTCAAAAAAGTTGGGCTGGGTTAACAAAAGGCTGTAAAGTACCAGTAAGTGGTACTAAAGAAAAACTTCTAGAGAATAAATGTTCAACGAAGTCACATGACTGTGTATAAAAGTGCATGTTAGAGAGGCAGAGTCTCTCAGAAGCAAAGATGGTCAGAGCTTTCCCGATCTGTGAAAAATCTTCAGAAAAATATTTCTCAATGTAAAATTTTAAAGATTTTGAATATCTATGGTAATCATCTGCAGTGCATAATATCATCAAAAGATTCAGAGATTCTGGGGGAAATCCATGTGCACAAGGGAAAATTCAGACAGTCAATATTGGATGCATATGATCTACGGGGCCTCAGGTAGCACTCTATTAAAACAGGCATGATTCAGTCATGCAAATCACTGCATGGGCTCAGGAATACTTCCAGAATTTATTTTTTGTGAACATAGTTCGCCGTATTGTCCATAAATGCAAGTTAAAGGAGTTGTCCACTGCTTTCACATTGATGCCCTATCCGCATCGACCGGGGTCCCACACCCGGCACCCCCGCCGATCAGCTGTTATCAGTGCCAGCGGTCGCCGGACGGAAGTCCTTACCTGCGGTGCTTGGCCGTCAAGTTTTAGTGGCCGACGCTTGTTACTGTTATGTTCTGCAACTTAGAACTAAGGAATAGGAGGGAAAAGCTGTCCCTGCACTGAGACTCAGCTTAACCCTACGCTGGGGTGGGTGCCCTATTCCTTATGAATAGCCCCACCGAAACTCCGGCACTGACCTCAAACGAAGACCTGTAGGACGGGGAAAGGAGTCCCTAAAAGATCTAAGGACTGGGAGCAAAAGCAGGAGACCTCCTAACAGAAAAGTTAGTCACAGAAACGAAAATTAAAGGAAACAAAACTGGTGGAACAAGAAGTCCCAGGATAACAATAGTCCTAAGCAAGAAAAACTAAACAAGGCTACTTAGCCAGAGCATAAGCGTTACAACACTGATGTCCAGCAGGGGATGGGGGCCAGGTGCTGAGTAATAAAGAGTGCAGAGATCATGTGACCAAGAAACCCAGCATCAGAGGAAAAGACTAGAAGCCAGCAAACCACAACAAGATGGCCGATAGAATCTATTTTGTTTTACTAACAGTTACTGCACATCCGCCTCCTATTCAATTCAATGGGAGGCAGACGTGCAGTACCCCGCAGCGGCCACTACAGATGGACAGCCAAGCACCGCAAGTAAGGACTTCCGGCTGGCGGCCGCCACCGTTGGCACTGATAACAGCTGATCGAAGGAGGTGTCGGGTGCGGGAACCGGCCAATAATACATTGATGCCCTATCCTATGGATTGGGCATCAGTGTGAAACTAGTGGACAACTCCTTTAAAGCTTTATCATGCAAAGAGGAAGCAATATGTCAACACAATCCAGAAATACTACCTTCTTCTCTGGTACAAAGCTTATTTAAGATAGACTGAGGCACAATTAAAAACTATTCTGTGGTTGGAGGAATCAAAATTTTAAATTTATGGAACCACAGACGCTGTGTCCTGCAGGCTCAAGAGGAGAGGGACCATTCAGCTTGTTATAAGTGCACAGTTTTTGCAGCTCTGATCGTATGGGGCTGCATTAGTGCCTATGGCATGGGCAGATTACACATCTTTAATGGCACTATCAATGCTGAGCATTGTATAGAGTTTTTAGAACAACATGTGCTTCCATCCAAACCACCTCTATTTCAAGGAAGGCCGTGCAAATTTCAGCAAGACAATGTTAAACCACATACTGCATCCACCACAACAGCATGGCTTCATGGAAGAGTTTGCGTGGGGACCTGTCCACCTGCAGTCCAGACCTTTCACCAATAGGAAACATTTGGCACATTATGAAACGAAAAATCTAGCAAAGACCCAGGACTGTTGAGCAGCTAGAATCCTACGTCATACAAGAATGGGACAACATTCCTCTTATAAAACTCCACCAATTGTCTCTTCACTTCTCAGACAGACTGTTGTAAAAAGAAGAAGAGAGGCTACTATGGTAGACTTCGCTCTGCTTTTTTTTTAGATGTGTTGCAGTCATCAATTTCTAAAGTATGCAATTTTTTCAAATTAACTGAAAAATGTCCAACTTTCACCTTGTGATCGGTGTCCTATGTTCTGTTGTGAATAAAATATGGTTTTAAGAGATTTTCAGATCATTGGATTCTAATCCTCTTTACATTTTACACAGCGTCACAACCTTTTGGAATTGGGGTTGTAAAAGTACGAGGACAGGGGAGTTTTTTAAAGCAAAACTGCTCTTAAATTGTGGGAGTGACTATATTATCCATGTATTATCTATATATTATCTAGTACCCTGGTGGCCTTGAGTATGTGGGAAGGACGACTTTGTCTCTCAGTGACCCTATGAATAAACATTGATACAATACAGAACATCATATCTTAAATCATAGTGTCTCGAGGCACTTCTATCTAGCACATCAAGGAACTGTGCATTTGTTAACAGTAACCCCTCTAGGAAGGAATAATTAATAAGTGAATGGGCTACATGCAGCATTGGGAAGGGAGTATAAAGAAAAAAAAAAAAAAAAAAAAATATATATATATATATATATATATATATATATATATAGACATAGACATTTATTAACCCTAGAACGCATACCTGGGGCCTCGCAGGCCCGCCCTGTTAATTGCTTTCTATTTTCTGCAAGATTACTTTAGTTAGAATTTTGAAACTCTAGGTATTCCTCAGGTATACACTGTGTTCCAAATTATTATGCAAATAATATTTTCTCAGATTTTGATAACAGTATATTTAAAAAAAAATAAAAAACTCAAACTGCACTCAAAATGCATGTTCCAAATTATTATGCACAGCAGAGTTTTCAACCTTTTCATTTTAATAAAGAACAAAAAAATTGTCATTTTTGAAATTATAAGCATTAGCAGGTTATTACAAACTGAAATCAAACAGTTTTCAACTCAAAACTTTATTCTAGGTGATGTTACATTTGCACATAGGGCCCCTTGTTCGAAAGGAGCTTCTGAACTCTCTCGTCCATTGAATTTGTCAGGTTTTGGATGGTTTCTGCTTCAATTGTTTTGCATGAGGACAGAATACCCTCCCAAAGCTGTTGCTTAGATGTGAGCTGCCTCCCGCCATCATAGACACTCCTTTTGATGATGCTCCAGAGGTTCTCAATGGGGTTGAGGTCAGGGGAGCATGGGTGCCACACCATAAGTTTGTCCCCTTTTATGCCCATAGCAGCCAGAGATGCAGATGTGTTATGTGCAGCATGAGACGGGGCATTATCATGCATGAAATGATCTTGATGGTCCAGATGGATGGAGTGGAGGATGGCTGGTTGATGGACACCCCATGCAAACACGGCTACGGCGCCAACAAGGAGGAGGTGGAGTAATGTTTTGGGCTGGAATCATGGGGAGAGAGATTGTCGGCCCTTTTAGGATCCCTGAAGGGGTAAAGATGAACTCCATAATGTATGTTGAGTTTCTCAAACAGCACTTCCTTCCATGGTTCAAGAAGAAGAACCGTGCATTCCGCAGCAAGATCATTTTCACGCATGATAATGCCCCGTCTCATGCTGCAAATAACACATCTGCATCCCTGGCTGCTATGGGCATAAAAGAATCCCTAAAAAATAAAAATATATTGAACCCATAATATTTCTTTATTATGAAAAAAAAAAAAAAATAAACCAACAAACGTACACATGTTTGGTATTGCCGCGTCCGGAACGACCTGACCTATAAAACTGTCCCACTAGTTAACCCCTTTAGTGAACACGGTAAAAAAATAAAATAAAAAACGAAGCAAAAAAAAAATCATCATACCGCCAAACAAAAAATGGAATAACATGCGATCAAAAAGACAAATGTAAATAAAAATGGTACCACTGAAAACGTCATCTTGTCCCGCAAAAAACAAGCCACCATACAGCTTCATCAACCGAAAAATAAAAAAGTTATAGCTCTCAGAATAAAGCGATACAAAAAAATTTTTTTTTCTAGAAAATAGTTTTTATTGTGTAAAAGAGTCAAAACATAAAAAAAGATATAAATGTGGTACCGCTGTAAATGTACTGACCCAAAGAATAAATCTGCCTTATCAATTTTACCACACGCGGAGTTGCATAAAAAATCCCCCATAAAAAGAATTCCGTAATTGCTGTTTTTTGTTTATTCTGCCTCCAAAAAATCGGAATAGAAAGCGATCAAAAAATGTCACGAAAATGGTACCAATAAAAACGTCAACTTTACTCTGTCAGCCAAAATATGGAAAAATTATAGCTCTCAAAATATGGCAATGCAAAAACTAGTCTTTGCAAAAAAAAAGCGTCTTTTAGTGTGTGACAGCTGTCAATCATAAAAACCCCAAAATGAATCTGGCATCGCTGTAATCGCACCGACCCGAAGAATAAAGTTGTCTAATCACTTATACCACACGAGGAACGGTGTAAAAAGTAAACTTTAAGTTTAGGGTTGTATTAGGGTTAGGGTTGGGGTTAGGGTTGTGTTAGGGTTAGGGTTGTGTTAGGGTTAGGGTTGTGCTAGGGTTAGGGTTGGGGCTGGGTTAGGGTAGGGTTAGGGCTGGGGATGGGGTTAGGTTTGGAGATTGGGTTAGGGTTGGGCTAGGGTTAGGGTTGGGCTATGGTTAGGGTTGGGGTAAGGGTTAGGGTTGGGGTAAGGGTTGGGCTTGGATTGGGTTTATATTAGGTTTGGGGTGAGGGTTGGGATTTTTTCAAAAGTAAAGAAAAAAAAAAATGATGATGATATGGCGACCAGTGTTGAGCACAAGTGCTTGCTACTTGAGTTTGCATTGGGTGCTCGTGTATGCACTGAGTATCGTAGGTGTTCGAGTGACATGCTCGAGTCTCTGCCCCATATGCTTCGTGGCCTAAAAAATCGTTGCTGGAATTGCCTGCCATGCACGAGCAATCCCCGCATGTTTTTTTTTGGGTGTCTAACAACCGTGAAGCATGTGGGGCAGTAACTCGAGCATGTCACTTGAGCACCCGTGATACATGGTGCATACCCGAGTACCCGATGAAAACTCAAGTAGAGAGTACTTGCGCTCAAGACTAATGACAACTTATTCAATATGATGACCTAATGTTATCAAATTCTGTCATACCTCTGGGTTCAAAATGTACACTATACCCCTTGATAAAATCCTTGAGGGGTCTAGTTTCCAAAATGGAGTCAGTTGTGGGGGGTTTCCACTATTTAGGCACATCAGGGGCTCTCCAAACGCAACATGGCGTCCGCTAATTATTCAAGCAAATTTTACATTCAAAAAGTCAAATGGCACTCCTTCCCTTCCAAGCCCTGCCGTGCGACCAAGCAGTGGTTTTCCTCCACATATGGGGTATCGGCTTACTCAGGAGAGATTGCACAAGTTGCATGGTGCAATTTCTCCTGTTACCCTTATGAAAATGCAAAACTGGGGGCTGAAAAACATTTTTGTGGGAAAAATGTGAAAATGTTTTTTTCACGGCTCCATGTTATAAACTTCTGTGAAGCATCTGGGGGTTCAAGATGCTCACCATATATCTAGATATGTTCCCTGAGGGGTCTAGTTTCCAAAATGGTGTCATTTGTGGGGGGGTTCCACTATTTAGGCACATCAGGGGCTCTCTAAACGCAACATGGCTTCCGCTAATTATTCAAGCAAATTTTACATTCAAAAAGTCAAATATCGCTCCCTCCCTTCTGAGCCCCACCGTGCGCCCAAACAGTGTTTTTTCCCCACGTATGGGGTATTTGCGTGCTCAGGAGAATTTGCACAACAAATTTTGGGGCCCATTTTTTCCTGTTACCCCTGAAAAAATAAAAAAATTGGGGTCTAAAATAACATTTTTGCGAAAAAAGTTAAATGTTCATTTTTTTCTTCCCCATTCCAAAAATTCCTGTGAAGCACGTGAAGGGTTAAGAATTTCTTGAATGTGGTTTTGAGCACCTTGAGGGGCGCAGTTTTTAGAATGGTGTCACTTTTGGGTATTTTCTGTCATAAAGGCCCTTCAAAGTTACTTCAAATGTGATGTGTCCCTAAAAAAAAGTTTTTGCAAATTTTGTTGTAAAAATGAGAAATCACTGGTCAAATTTTAACCCTTATAGCTCCCTAATAAAAAAAAAATTTGGTTCCGAAATTGTCCTGATGTAAAGTAGACATTTGGGAAATGTTACTTATTAACTATTTTGTGTGATATATCTCTCCGATTTAAGGACATAAAAATAAAAATTTTGAAAATTGCAAAATTTTCTAAATTTTCGACAAATTTCCGATTTTTTTCACAAATAAACGCAAGTGAAGTACTTTACGTCACGAAAAAACAGTCTCAGAATCAGCGGGATCCGTTGAAGCGTTCCAGAGGTATTACCTTATAAAGTGACATTGGTCAGATTTGTAAAAATTGGCCCGGTCATTAATGTGCAATCCACCCTTGGGGGTAAAGGGGTTAATATTATGTCATATAAGGTGTATTATTAAAAAATGAATATTTCAGTAATAATATAACTATATAATTGAGTGCAGCATATTATGTTACTTGCATAATGTAATTTCTGGGTGGCGGGTAATGAAGTCTCTTCCTGAGAAGTGATGTTGGCAGGGGTGGATTAAGAGTAGCTAGGCCCCACGCAGTTTAGAAGGTGTGGGCCCCCCAACCCACCAGAGATAGCGATGCATGTGTAACATCCCTGGCGGCGTGCTTGCATGGTGAACCACCTCCCACCATGCAAGACCGCAATCTTATCTGTCAGTCCATGCTGCACTCTTTGCTCCAGTACCTGCGCGGCTTTCTGCTTGTTTCTTATAGCTACTGTGTGCACAGTCCTAATGCATCCCCAGCCTATTGCTATGAGTCACTGGATACTTAAACCCCCTCCACCCAGTAGGAGGTGCCTGAGCAACACTTTCACTCAGTTTGTCTTTTGCAACTGAGTTGCCAGGTCCTGTCCTGTCCTGTATCTAGTCTGTTCTGCCACCCTGGGGGCTGAGTACCCAGGGACGCTACCTGTATCTCTGTCTTATAGTCTGTTTCCGCCACCCTGGGGGCTGAGTACCCAGGGCCGCTACCTGTATCTCTGACTTCTAGTCTGTTTCCGCCACCCTTGGGGCTGAGTTCCCAGGCTCATTCCTGTATCTTGTTCCCAATTCAGTTCCTGTCTGAACAGTGTCCTAGCCCGTTACTTGTTTCTCTCTATGTCCGTGCCTTCCCTTTTCCTGCAGTGTCTGAACCTGCACCTAACTCCAACTTGTTGTCTCTGTACTTCTGTTTGTGAGCTTTGTGTCCCCTCGCTACTTCATTGTAAGTACCTTGTGTGTATCTGTTTCTGCTTGTCCCCTTTCCCTGCCTCCGTATCTTCCTCCTGTGTTCTAACCATCTTCCTGTATTTTCCAGTCTGTTCCATGTGAACAGAACCCTGTCCTGTCTGCCTTCACCTTCTGCTCTGCTTGTTCACCGCTCCAGCGGTTCCGCTCTGTTCCGCTTGTTTACCGCACCTGCGGTTCTGTTCTGCTCTGCTTGTTCACCGCTCCGGCGGTTACGCTCTGCTCTGCTTGTTCACTGCACCTGCAGTTTTGCTCCGCTCTGCTTGTTCACCGCACCTGCGGTTTTGCTCCGCTCTGCTTGTTCACCGCACCTGCGGTTTTGCTCCGCTCTGCTTGTTCACCGCTCCTGCGGTTTTGCTCCGCTCTGCTTGTTCACCGCACATGCGATTTTGCTCCGCTTTGCTTGTTCACCGCTCATGCGGTTTTTCTCTGCTCTGCTTGTTCACCGCACCAGCGGTTTTGCTCCACTCTGCTTGTTCACCGCACCTGCGGTTTTGCTCCACTCTGCTTGTTCACCGCTCCTGCGGTTTTGCTCTGCTAGTCCACCGCACCTGCGGCTCTGTTCCTGTATCACAGTCTGTACTGGTCCCTATACAGCCTGCGTTCATACCAGCCAGTATCTGCCTGTCTGCATTCCAGCCGTGCCTGTCAGCACCCGCCTGTCTGCATACCAGTCGTG
This sequence comes from Phyllobates terribilis, assembly GCF_046119375.1. Classification (NCBI taxonomy): domain Eukaryota; kingdom Metazoa; phylum Chordata; class Amphibia; order Anura; family Dendrobatidae; genus Phyllobates; species Phyllobates terribilis. The sequence goes on along the minus strand of NW_027362768.1, from coordinate 83,821,097 downwards.
CCTGCCAGTACCCACCTGCCTTCATACCAGCCGTGCCTGCTAAGTACCCACCTGCCGTCATACCAGCCGTGCCTGCCAGTACCCACCTGTCTGCATACCAGCTAACCTGCCTGCTCCCGCATTCCCCGGTGTGGGTCAACAGCTGTGACCGGGGTCTGACCTGGAGTAGCACCTGGCCCCTCTGCTCGGTTCCTCCCGGGTTCACGGAGTCGACTGAGCCGCCGTGCGACCTTGGTCGGACCAGGTTGATACTTAGTTACGCCCCTCCAGGCACTCCTCGGTTCATGGTCCAGTGGGATCACTAATCACGCTCACGCCAGTCTGCCAGGGCGTGTGCGTAACAGCATGTAGCGTGTCGCACCAATTTTACCCTTATCCGCAGAACTATACATAACATAGCGCTATACATAATAGAGCAGGGTGGGAGATTATTTTCCCAAGGGGCTACATGTGAGACCATGACTGTTGTGGAGGCCGAACCAATAAGCTGAAATTAATTCTGCTCAATATTAACATATAAATTGTAACTATTTTTGTATATTAATTGTATGACTTAATATTGAGCACAATTACAGGGAACATGTCAGGTCCCTCATGCCCTCCAATCCAGCAGCATTCAGCTATATGCAATTATTCCCCCTCCCTAACCAGACGTGCCGCTCATTCTGGCAGCATCACTGCCTCTCTGAAGCGCGGTGTACCCTTCCTGGCTTCAGAGGTGCGCACTGAGATGCAGTGACGCTGCCAGAATGAGCGGCACGTCTGAGCACATTTGCATTAGCTGGCGATGACGCTGCTCGTGCAAATTATGTTATCACACCCACAGGGGCGTGACAGCATGGAAGGAGGTCCAACTAGTCTGGGGAACTAACTATATACAGTAAGAACATGCACATAGCTCCCTATATACAGTAAGAGCCCGCATATAGCTCCCTATATACAGTAAGAGCCCACACATAGCTCCCTTTATACCGTATGAGCCCACACATAGCTTCGTATATAAAGTATGAGCCCACGCATAGCTCCCTGCAGCCCCCAACCCCATAGGGTAACATTAATCTGTAGCCCCCAGGGTAATATACTATACAGCCATAGAGTAACACACCCTGCAGCCCCCCAGGGTAACATCATGCCCTGCAGCCCCCCCAGGGTAACATCATGCTCTGCAGCCATCCAAGGGTAACATCATGCTCTGCAGCCCCCCAGGGTAACATCATGCCCTGCAGCCCCCCCCCCCATGGTAACATCATGTCCTTCAGCCCCCCCATGGTAACATCATGCCCTGCAGCCCCCCCCAGGGTAACATCATGCCTTGCAGCCCCCCTCAGGATAACATCATGCCCTACAATCTCCCCAGGGTAACAGCATGCCCTTTTCTCACAGCACACAATCTATCATGCTGTTTGCCTCTTAGCATCACCACCAGGCACCAGGAGCTGCCAGCAGGAGGGAAGCATTGAAAGGCAGTACAAGACGAGCAGGAAGGCGGAACCAGCACCGAGCACCACACAGGTCCAGAGCTGCAGGAGAAGAAGACAGCCAGAAATCTCAGGGGCTCAGCGTGACGTTCGTAAAGCAGATGTGGCCACGCATAGCATGCTGCATGCTCGCGTGTGCCATATTGTCATGCGGGCGGCGCACAAAACATTATGAGGACAATCTGGCCATGGGCCCCAGGCGATAGCCCAGATTGCCCTCATTATAATCCGTCTATGGGTGTTGGGCTAGGGATAATTAATATTATGATAGAATCCTGCCAAGGGGTGACCTCACAACATTTGAGCCTGCAATATATTTTTAATGTATTAAATTTGTTTTTTACTTTGGAGTGTTGAAGCAAATATTTCTATTGGGATAAGTGCAATTGTTTTGCGACCTTGGATGAAAAAGGGGGGATTGGAGGACTGTTCCCCCTACACTGATTAAAAATACATATTTACATACTGTTTTACTGGTACAGCAAGGTTGCTTGGTGCGCTCTCCCATCTATGCTTTCTTCATTTGGAGCCTCTCTATGTGGGCAAGTCCACTTCTCCAGCTCTCACTCACATTGTTGCCACAACTCATAGAACTTCAATAAAAGTTAAAATTACATATAAGATGACAAGAAAGAGTGGTGCATGGAAACTCCACTAATGTACCAAAGAGAGAGGAATACAATGTTTGGTAAGCTACCAATGTTGTAGACGGAAAGGGTGGAGCCATAAAGCACATTACAACTTCCAGGGTCTCAAATATCTTAAAGGGAATCTGTCACTAGGTTTTTACTACCACATCTGAGAGCAGTATGATGTAGGGGTAGAGACCTTGAGTCCAGCAATGTGTCACTAGGAAGTCAGTACCTACAATGGGAAAATAGGAGAAATCTAAAAGGAGTAAATAGATGGCTATAACATTAATGCAAATTCACCTTTAAGTTCTGTGATGCAGATTTCCACGGAGATGTAATGGAAGCCATATTTCATACCTCCCAACTTTTGGAGATTGTGACACCCCCCTAGTGGTGCCCCTTAAAAAAGACTAGTAACTTGCCAATAGTATTTAATGATATTATGCAGTCTATAGTCCGTTGTTCTCTTGGATCTGAGGTATTTTTTTGTTGCTTCTGTATCTCTCTGTTCCTCAGATATGCCCCCCTCCTTGTATGTAAATGTAGCCCTAGTAACCTAAGGGGCATGTAGATTCCCATAAAGAAGAGTTGAGGATTATGCCCACTTAACTTGCAAACATAGATTTATATGTTCTAAAATGGGTCCATATTTTAGAAATAATGAGGCACAGGAACAAAAAAAATGCCAAATTCAGGATCTAAGTAGCATATGGATCAGGTTAAAAATGACATATTTATGGCAAATGACACGTCCTGTTAACTGGACAGGTCCCCATTTTTGTCACAGTTTATTACTTACCTCTTGTATGTTTCATCATTGCTCTCCTCTTCTAGGAGGAAATTACATTTGATTGGCACAAATGAAAAAAGCCTCTTTGGCAGAAGAGTCCTGAATTACGAAGAAGCACGTTGGCCCAGGACAGTGTGATGGTATTGTAGCACCCTGAGGATTCGGCTGCTACAGGGGTATTGCACCTCAACCCAGAGGTGTGATATTCCACTCCCGGGTAAGGATGGAGTGTGGAGCTGAGCTCAGGAAGCTGCATGCACTACACACATCCCATTTCCGAGGAACAGACCAACGGTACTCCCACTTAGAAATGTGCAGGTACGACCGAGTCTGTTCCTGGCTGGAGTGGGAGGGGGGTGGTACATCCCAGTAGTGTAGGGGCAGATAGGGGGAGCAGCCTGGGTAAAGTTAGGAGCTCATTGGGTGCTGGTCACCTGAGCTCACACATAGAGGGAGTATTTAAGGTGGGCACCATCTAAGATCAGGGTCAGTCTGTGAGAAGTCAGCCTTTGCAGAGGAAGAGAGCAGAAGAGCAGAGCAGCCCCAGCCCAAGAGTGAGAGAGGAGAGCAAGAAAGACCCAGAGGGGGAAACAGAAGGAACTCTGAGAACCCACATACAAACACAGGGTGAAGAGTTGGCAATAGGGTACCGGATCCCAAACTGGTGGGGGCTAAAGCATACCTCAGCCAGAGACCGGAGGCCGTGGGCAGGATCTGCCACGGCCACCCACCACATCCACCCTGAAGGCAAACCACGTGTAGGGTCAGGGAACCCAAGGCCAAGGGTCTCCCAACAGAAGGCCCGAGGGAGCTGGACCTAGGTGGATCCCTGGTGGGGACGGCCAGAAGAAAGGACAAGAAGGAGGGCTCAGGGACACGCTCCGGACTTGCTTGGGGGTTGGCTGAATCCAGGACCTGGTGGACGCAGCACGGCTCGGGTGGTCACTGAAGGCCGGAGTGACCGGAATATCTGCAGTAAGTAAACACCCTGAACTGCACAACCCGACTCTGTCTTTACTTATCATCTAAGCTGCACCACCACAACCCCCATCCTCTGCACCTGACCCCCTGAGGCCATACCCCTCCCGTTGGGGGTTATACTATCTAAAGCTGCACCAACACCATCAGCCTCAGCGGACCCTGCTGCAGCGGCGGCCGTAGTGACCGCAATCCAACGGGTGGCGTAGTCGACATAACGAACTTTGTAACATCTGTAGGACTGCCACACACACTGAGTTTGACACCCTGGGCACGGACCGGGTCACAGCCACTCGGAGACTACAACCCCCATCTGATCCGGCTCCGGGTATTCCCCTAAAGAATATGGCCCAGGGGGCGCGTCAACTTTGGCGTAGTCGGCAGGATAACGTGCCCGCAACACCCGGGTACTGCGTGCCTGAAGAAAAGAACAAGTTTACCTCAAAAAGAAGTCTCCCGCCGGTCCCGGAGGGTCCCCGCCATCGGACTCCATCACAGATCGATTCCCGCCGGTTGTCCGCCATTAACAGCTTTTTCCCGCCATCTGCAGAGTTTCCCGCCACTGGGAGACGATTCCCGCCATTTCCGAAGATTTCCCGCCTTGGAAGAGCGGACGCCATTATGGGCGTGCCAGAGGGTGGCAAGAGGCCACCTCCCATCGTGGGCCAGGACCGAAAATGGCGCCAAAAGTGGAAACCGCCCCCACCAACAGAGACTGTGATGCTAGAGGTGTCTGTCAGCGTGAAAGAACCGCCCCTGGAGCTGACAATCACCAAGTGGCCCCGGGACCGCCCTCGAAGTGGGAGGACTGAGAACAAGAGAACAAAGATGGGTGTCGCCTGGAGCAGTCTGGAGAGAGCGCACCCGGAGACAAGAAGCCTGGAGCAGAGTCCAGAAAGAGCCTACCCGGAGATGGAGGGAGAGCCAGGCAGCACCGACCCAGTGGTCAGGAGCCTGATGCGGGCCGCCACTCCAGGCAGCACCGACCCAGTGGTCAGGAGCCTGTTGCCGGTCGCCACTCCAGAAGGCCTGCTGGAGACAGCGGGAGGAGAGCAAAGCAGCACCGACCCGTTGGTCAGGAGCCTGCTAGAAGCAACGACCCCACTAGGCTTAGTGGAGGTCTTGGCACAGCTCCCCCGAGATCGGGAGTGTGCACAGACTGCGCTGGAGGGCCTCGCACGGAGGATGGCCCGGGTGCAGCGAGAGACGTTGGCGGAGTGGAGCCGTGAGATGGCCCAGCAGACAAGAACCCGTCCGCGGAGCACGCCACCCGAGACGAGGAGACAGACCGCCTCTGAGGATGGCGCAGGAGGACTAAAGGCCGGAGACGGCGCCGAGAAGGGAGCCGAACGAATGGAGGCAGGTAAAGGGGACGTCTCTACCCCAAACCGGGAAACCGCGTACCTGCCCCAGCTCCCCGTCGCAGAGCCCGAAGTACCCCCTGCCGTGCCCGTAACCGCAACGTCACCGCCGCCGACTAGGCCTCAAACGGAAGCCGCGACCCCTGTGACGTCACACGCCTCGACCCCGAGCGTGACCAAGCAGGAAGTACCACCAGCCTGGTCGCAGGGCCTAGTACCCCCGGGCCCCGCAATACCAACAGCGCCCCCTACCTCCGCGGAGCCACCGGCCTGGTCGCAGGGCCAAGTAGCCCAGGGCGCCGCCGTCCTTACGGTGCCCTTCACTTTCCAGGTGCCCCAGGCCTGGCCGCAAGGCCTGGGCAACCCGGGCGCCACCACCACCGCGCCCATAAAACCAAGAGTGCCGCATCTGGGAGAAGATCTGTTTGCCCAGCATACGTGCCCGAATGGGTCTGAAGCTAAAGTTAATCACAAAGAAAGAGCAGGAGGACGTCGTCGTTGAGTACAGCGGAGTAGAAGCTGTATATAGTTGCCCGTCGGGGCACAGTGAACCGTTGCTGCTAATATAGTCCCCGTTGGGACCAGAGAATTGAACTGTTACCCGTATTTCCCTTAATCCCACTGACCGAGGACTGAGAGCGGTCATCCCTTTCCTAATACCTGGCCGAGGACTGAGAGCGGCCATATCCCCTTGTATATAGTTGCGCTTCCTAAAGCGCCCCCTACCGGTTTTATAGGAAAACCATTTTTCTAGAGAAACTGTTGCACTTTTCCCGGGAACACGCTGCACAGTGTCCGGAGGAGGAGCTAGAAGCAAGAGAAGTCTACGAGAATGTTATTTATAAAAAAAAAAGTTTTATTGCTGATATATATGTTTTATATGTTTTTATTATGTTGTTTATGCAAAAATTGTATGTTTTGGTGTTGTTTTATATCTTACAGCCCGAGGACGTGCTGTGATTTACCAGGGGGGAATGTAGCACCCTGAGGATTCGGCTGCTACAGGGGTATTGCACCTCAACCCAGAGGTGTGATATTCCACTCCCGGGTAAGGATGGAGTGTGGAGCTGAGCTCAGGAAGCTGCATGCACTACACACATCCCATTTCCGAGGAACAGACCAACGGTACTCCCACTTAGAAATGTGCAGGTACGACCGAGTCTGTTCCTGGCTGGAGTGGGAGGGGGGTGGTACATCCCAGTAGTGTAGGGGCAGATAGGGGGAGCAGCCTGGGTAAAGTTAGGAGCTCATTGGGTGCTGGTCACCTGAGCTCACACATAGAGGGAGTATTTAAGGTGGGCACCATCTAAGATCAGGGTCAGTCTGTGAGAAGTCAGCCTTTGCAGAGGAAGAGAGCAGAAGAGCAGAGCAGCCCCAGCCCAAGAGTGAGAGAGGAGAGCAAGAAAGACCCAGAGGGGGAAACAGAAGGAACTCTGAGAACCCACATACAAACACAGGGTGAAGAGTTGGCAATAGGGTACCGGATCCCAAACTGGTGGGGGCTAAAGCATACCTCAGCCAGAGACCGGAGGCCGTGGGCAGGATCTGCCACGGCCACCCACCACATCCACCCTGAAGGCAAACCACGTGTAGGGTCAGGGAACCCAAGGCCAAGGGTCTCCCAACAGAAGGCCCGAGGGAGCTGGACCTAGGTGGATCCCTGGTGGGGACGGCCAGAAGAAAGGACAAGAAGGAGGGCTCAGGGACATGCTCCGGACTTGCTTGGGGGTTGGCTGAATCCAGGACCTGGTGGACGCAGCACGGCTCGGGTGGTCACTGAAGGCTGGAGTGACCGGAATATCTGCAGTAAGTAAACACCCTGAACTGCACAACCCGACTCTGTCTTTACTTATCATCTAAGCTGCACCACCACAACCCCCATCCTCTGCACCTGACCCCCTGAGGCCATACCCCTCCCGTTGGGGGCTATACTATCTAAAGCTGCACCAACACCATCAGCCTCAGCGGACCCTGCTGCAGCGGCGGCCGTAGTGACCGCAATCCAACGGGTGGCGTAGTCGACATAACGAACTTTGTAACATCTGTAGGACTGCCACACACACTGAGTTTGACACCCTGGGCACGGACCGGGTCACAGCCACTCGGAGACTACAACCCCCATCTGATCCGGCTCCGGGTATTCCCCTAAAGAATATGGCCCAGGGGGCGCGTCAGTATCATTGATCTGAGGATGACATTGGTTGTCCTTACAGGTGCTTTGCTTTTTTATTATTATTATTATTGTTGCAGGAAATGCTTCTTACTTTGAAACAACTGCCAAGTTGTCAAGTCCTACATTGGATCTTTCACATTCAGAACGTATCATTGTCAACATTACTGAATGTATCGAAATCTTTAATGAATATTGTAGATGACGAAGTGTTAACACCATGAGGCCACATGCTCAAAGGCTATAAAACTAGGAGAAGCTTTTCTGGTTGTCTGGGAAAAGCAATAGTTAATCTTTGGAAAGCTAACACCATCCTTGACCCCTTCAAACAAAGGCATCCCCTGTGCAGGTTCTTATTCAACTTCAGACTGACAAAGTGTTTTTAATCTTTTCTTCCCATCCAGCTTGGAGATTGGGAAGTGAAAATCAATACTTGCTGGCAGGAACTCAAGCCTTCCTATGACTAGTGGTCAGAGGGAGGGGGAATCAGGTCGAGGGGTGCTTGTGAATTACAGGACTCCACATTTACTGGCCTTGATCACCAAAGTACAGCAAGAACTCTAGGACAATAAGGTCAAACAGTTGGAGCTATTCTCAGGATTGGACAAGTGAGAAAATAAGTGGTCAAAAATAAGGATCAAGATATTAGTTAATTACGTATATATAAAATAAACCGATGTTTTATATACAAGGATGGAATGGCACAATGTAGCAGGATGATGCGCTCAGGAAATGCATCTGCTCCGCACAGATACAGTCTGTTACCACAAACACATTACAGTAACCGGCTGTTCCAGTTCATTCCACAGTTGTAAGCTCCACTCACAGGATAAATAACTGACATGGAGATTATACATTTAGTATGACTGATCAACCACTAGCTTTTATGTCTCTGAACCATTTAAACAATGTACTATGCTTGTCTGGTAGGTATGAATTCAGCTATTGTGTTACCCTTGTGTCTGGTGACACTTGATGGATCACAGTTAATGAAGGCAGCAGCAGATTTTAAGTTTAAGACAAAAATAAAATCATTGTTACCATGTCTGCTGCCTAAATGACAAAATATAAGGTACATTTTCGAAACATTATTTCCATCTTGATCTCTCCATATGGAAATTTCTCTTGACCACCTATTACAAATTAAATTATATGTAACCCCACAGATCCTCTTCTCATATACAGTGAAATAAATAATTATTTGATCCCTTGCTGTTTTTGTAAGTTTGCCCACTGACAAAGACATGAACAGTCTATAATTTTAAGGGTAGGTTAATTTTAACATTGAGAGATAGAATATCCAAAAAACCCCAAGAAAATCACATTGTATAAATTAGATACATTTTTTTGCATTTTGCAGTGAGAAATAAGTATTTGATCCCCTACAAACCTTTATGAGCTCTGGCTCCTACAGACCAGTTAGACGCTCCTAATCAACTCGTTACCTGCATTAAAGACAGCTGTCTTACATAGTCACCTGTATAAAAGACTCCTGTCCACAGACTCCATTAATCAGTCAGACTGTAACCTCTACAACATGGGCAAGACCATAGAGCTTTCTAAGGATGTCAGGGACAAGATCATGGACCTGCACAAAGCTGGAATGGACTACAAAACCATAAGTAAGACGCTGGGTGAGAAGGAGACAACTGTTGTTGCAATAGTAAGAAAATGGAAGAAATACAAAATGACTGTCAATCGACATCGATCTGGGGAACCATGCAAAATCTCACCTCGTGGGGTATCCTTGATCATGAGGAAGGTGAGAGATCAGCCTAAAACTACACGGGGGGAACTTGTTAATGATCTCCAGGCAGCTGGGACCACAGTCACCAAGAAAACCATTGGTAACACATTACGCCTTAAAGGTTTAAAATCCTGCAGTGCCCGCAAGGTCCTCCTGCTCAAGAAGGCACATGTGCAGGCCCGTCTGAAGTTTGCCAATGAACACCTGGATGATTCTGTGAGTTACTGGGAGAAGGTGCTGTGGTCAGATGAGACAAAAATTGAGCTCTTTGGCATTAACTCAACTCGCCATGATTGGATGAAGAGAAATGTTGCCTATGACCCAAAGAACACCATCCCCACTGTCAAGCATGGAGGTAGAAACATTATGTTTTGGAGGTGTTTCTCTGCTAAGGGCACAGGACTACTTCACCGCATCAATGGGAGAATGGATGGAGCCATGTACTGTAAAATCCTGAATGACAACCTCCTTCCCTGCACCAGGACATTAAAAATGGATTGTGGCTGGGTCTTACCACAAGCCAATGACCCAAAACATACAGCTAAGGCAACAAAGGAGTGACTCAAAGAGAAGCACAGTAAGGTCATGAAGTGGCCTAGCCAATCTCCAGACCTTAATCCTATAGAAAACTTATGGAGGGAGTTGAAGCTCCGAGTTGCCAAGCGACAGCCTCAAAATCTGAACGATTTAGAGATGATCTGCAAAGAGGAGTGGACCAAAATTCCTCCTGACATGTGCGCAAACCTCATCATCAACTACAAAAAACGTCTGACTGCTGTGCTTGCCAACAAGGGTTTTACCACCAAGTATTAAGTGTTGTTTGCCAGAGGGATCAAATACTTATTTCTCACTGCAAAATGCAAATACATTTATCTAATTTATACCATGTGATTTTCTTGATTTTTTTGGGGGGATGTTCTATCTCTCAATGTTAAAATTAACCTACCCTTAAAATTATAGACTTTTCATGTCTGTCAGTGGGCAAACTTACAAAAACAGCAAGGGATCAAATAATTATTTCCTTCACTGTATATAGTCTCATGTATACTGTGAATATATTCAGTATTAAAATTGCAATACCAAAATGAAAAACTCGTGGAATTATACAAAACACAGAGTTGATAGACATGTTCATGATAAGCTAATGACATGGCTACATAATGTAAACAACATTTTCAAAACATCGAGTATGAGCTCCATGCACAGAGATCACTTACACATCTTAGCTGCTATCAATGAGGTTATTAATGGTTGTCTCTGCCACGCTGGCAGCACCCTTTGCATGTCCGATGTGCTCGATGGGAGACAAATTTGGGTATGCTGCTGGTCATGGTAACACATTTAGGCCACACAGTAGAATGAGCAATATGCAGTCTGGCTTGTTGAAAAACTTTTCCTGGGACACTTTAAAAAATGTCCATATCACTTGTTTCACTACCAAATGCCTAGTTGTTAGTGTACCTGGAATGAAGACTAGAGAGGTCCAGCTACGGCACATTATGCCACACAACACCCCAATCCCAGTAGTAGGACAGGTATGACCTTCCCTCATGAAGGCCTCTTCTTGGTGTTGCTCACATGTTCTCCAGACAAATCTTCGGCTATCATTACATCAAAAACAAAACCGGGACTCATTGTTGAAGAGGGTAGACTTCTATTGCCATCTTGCTCTGCACCATGATAGACTTTATATAAAATAGTACACATATTGCTTAAATTGATGATGCAACACAATACCCTGATAAATAGTGTAACATAATGCTCAGATAATAAACTTTTATTAAAGTCTATTTTATATACAGTACAGACCAAAAGTTTGGACACACCTTCTCATTTAAAGATTTTTCTGTATTTTCATGACTATGAAAATTGTACATTCACACTGAAGGCATCAAAACTATGAATTAACACATGTGGAATTATATACTTAACAAAAAAGTGTGAAACAACTGAAAATAGGTCTTATATTCTAGGTTCTTCAAAGTAGCCACCTTTTGCTTTGATGACTGCTTTGCACACTCTTGGCATAGTGTACAGCTATTTGCTTTCTCCATCTTTTAGGCCATGGTCCCACTATCAGTATTCGGTAGGAGTGGGAGCCAAAATCAGGTGGGGAACAATCAGGAAAAAGGTATAATAGAAACAAGTCACCAAGTCTGCATTTATCACCCACTCCTGAGAAAAAATACTGACCGAATACTGACCAAATACTGATAGTGGGGCCATGGCCTTACACTGTTTATTCCAGCTAATACCAGACAAGGGCTTTACACACTTTATTCCTTCACCCCCGGCTAGACTGCAATGGGACATCAAGTCACAGAAGTCTTCAAATCCATAGACCTAAGTGATATGTTTTTTATTTGCTTATAAAAGCTATAGTAGTTGACAACTCTACATAGCCAAGCTTATTTTCTGACTAAAATATTAAATGGTCACTTTTCAACAAACTTTGCATAAATCAATAGTGCAAACAAATATATGGAATTTTGTAATATACAGTATCTTATCAGAGAAATCCGCTTCCTTCCCCACTTATAATACACTTCTTCTCTTCTCTGCCTCCGAAACTTACTATCCATTTTGTGGAGAGTGCCAGGTTGGCATAAGGAGACTTTTAGGCCATCCAATGCTCCTTTGGGAATTTATGTTTCCAAGTTTCCAGGGAGAAAGAGGGACAGTTACTCTTGTGCCACCTATTGGGTGTAGCAATCATACAAGTCAGTAGTGACCCTTAAAGGGCCTTGCTATATGGCTTAGGATAAGAATCCTCTAAGTCTTCTTATGCTGATTTGGCACTCTCAATAAGAAGAAACTTTACCACTTACACATTCTGTCAGAGATTCTCACACAGCCAAACAGGTCCTCCTGCTTCGCACTAATGAAGGGTAAACAGCTTGAAACATGTGTCTGCAAATGGAGTTTCTGTGTTAATTGGAGATTATTTTCCATTTTTAATAAAAGCTATATGCCCAGAATTTCTGCCAGTAATTAATGTCTGAAGTTGGATGATCTGACCCTAATTCTAGCCCAAAAGTTCACTAGAATATAACAACAGCAAAAAATTAAGCATAGATAATAATTTCTTTATTTTCTCTAACAATAACATGATCATAATAGTTTATTATCTGTTAATAGGTTATTCCTATCTCTGCCTTCCTGGCAAAGATGGGAATAATCTTCTAGGACCATGAGAGATGGGGCTATGGAAACATTCATGCACAGCTGCATAGCTCTCACAGAAATAAATGGGATTTACAGAAATAATGTAGCTTTTCTGTTTCCGCAGTAGCGCTAGGATGTTTTTGTAAACCCTTCCTCTGGTATTCAGCACCTAAAAGGAGTGATTCCCATCTTGCCCTGGTATGGTAGTACTGTGTGTGAGCACTGATGCTGAAAAGGGGCTTTGGGAACCAGTCTCTATCTGACCCCATTTTTCGACCAGAAGAAGAAAATGAGGCTGCACATGGGTATTTCTTCCTCTACCAAAGTCTGTGGGAGTTACAAAGAAAGACAAGTGAACATTTATTTTAGGCTTTGATACAGAGAGCCACTTGCGTATTTGGCTACCTTTGTTTTTTCTCGGTTGAGATCTCAGTAGCGCACATAAGCACTAGCTTCCCAACTTCGCTACTTCCTTCCGGCTACATTCATTTCTATAGAGCTGTTCTTGGGCAAACGTAGTAGCCCAGGAGCAGTCCTACAGTACGGTCCACCTCACCCCACCACATGTTCAGGCCAGCAGTGCAGCAGTCAGGAATAATGTTGAGTATAACCCTGTAATTAGGTACCATAGGGATGTTACAGTTGGATTTTTACTAGTCTATGGAACATGTGCTAGTATTATATAATCACTGTAATGTTATATGGGAAATGCATTTTCACATGGACACAATGCGTATTCCAGTACTGTATGATGTCGGCACTTGATGGTGGCACCATTTAGACTTTGTATTACTGGGAACAACAATTTATGGTTCATAAGAGCACATTGCGGTGAGTATGGCCATACTGATAGTAAGGGCTCACTCACACGAGCGTATAAATCGAACTAGTGCAATGTGAGAAAACATCTCGTTGCATTCTTACCATTGTTAGTAAATGAGGCAGTGTTCATCTGCGAGTTTTTTCTCAGCTCTGAGCGAACTGAGAAAAAAATCATAGCATGCTGTGATTTTCTGCGAGAATCGGATTGCACTCACCAATGCAAGTCAAGGTGTGCGAAAAAAAGTCACACATGTGTAGCACCCTGAGGATTCGGCTGCTACAGGGGTATTGCACCTCACACCAGAGGTGTTGTATTCCACTCCCGGGTAAGTATGGAGTGTGGAACTGAGCTTAGTAGGCTGCATGCACTACATACATCCCATTTCCGGGGGACAGAACAACGGTACTCCCACCAGTATATGTGCAGGTACGACAGCGTCTGTCCCTGGCTGGAGTGGGAGGGGGGTGGAACATCCCAGTAGTGTAGGGGCAGATAGGGGGAGTACTCTGGGTAAAGCTAGGAGCCCATTGGGTGCTGGTCACCTGGGTTCACACATAGAGGGAGTATATAAGGTGGGCACCATCTTAGAATAGGGTCTTTGGTCAGTCAGTCTGAGGAGAAGCAGAGCAGAGGAGCTCAGCCTGGAGGGCTGACAGGGAGCTGTGGCTCCGGCTGGGCCCAGCTCCAGAGCAAGGCCTGCAGAGAGAGGAGTAAGAAGGACCCAGAGAGAAAGACAGAGGGAACCCCAAGAACCCAGAATCAGACCAGAAAGGGTGAAGGGTTGGCAGAAAAGGGCACCGGATCCCAAGCTGGCAGAGGCAGAAGTAACCCTTAACCAGGAACCGGAGGTCGTGGTCAAGTTTTGCCACGACCCTCACCATATCCACCAGGAAGGCACACCACGAGTAGGGCCAGGGAAGCCAGAGAAGGTTCAACCACTAAGAGGCCCGAGGGAGCCGGACAAAGGTGGATCCCTGGTGGGGACGGCCAGGAGAAAGAGAGTGAGAGGGAAGCTCAGGACCACGCTCCGGAACTGCCTGGGGGTTAGCCGAGTCCCGCACCTGGTGGACGCAGCACGGCTCGGGTGGTCACTCAAGGCCAGAGTGACTAAAGCAACATCAGTGAGTAAAAACCCTGAAACTGCACCTCAAGTCTCTGACTCTCCTTTCTACAACATAACTACACCCATCATCCACACCTGCTGCCCTGAGGCCATACCTCTCCCGTTGGGGGTTATACCATCACTGCTGCACATATACCACCGGCCTCAGCGGACTGCTCTGCAGCGGCGGCTTCAAAGCCGCACTCAACGGGTGGCGTAGTCGATCAAATTAACATCTACTGCCATAGACTGCCACTTAGTTTGACACCCTGGGCACGGACCGGGTCACCGCCACAAGGACTACTACCCCCATACAGATCCGGCTCCGGGTATCCCTTGAACATGGCCCAGGGGGCGCGTCAACTTTGGCGTAGTCGGCAGGATAACGTGCCCGCAACCACCGGGTACTGCGTGCCTGAAGAAAAGTTCACATTTACCTCAAAAAGGAGTCTCCCGCCAATTCCGGAGGGTCCCCGCCATCGGACGCCATCTCAGATCGGTTCCCGCCGTTTGCCCGCCATCTGCAGTCTTTTCCCGCCATCCACAGAGTTTCCCGCCATTGGGAAGCGGTTCCCGCCATCTGAGAAGATTTCCCGCCTTGGCAGAGCGGACGCCATTATGGGCGTGCCAGAGGGTGGCAAGAGGCCACCTCCCATCGTGGGCCAGGACCAAGAATGGCGCCAAAAACGAAGACCGCCCCCACCAGCAGAGACTGCAATGATTGAGATGTCCATCAGCGTGGGGGGTCTGCCCCTGGAACTGACAATCACCAAGTTGCCCCAGGACCGCCCTCAATGGGGGCGGATACAGAACAAAAGAGAGAAGATGGGTGCAGCCTGGAGGAGTCTGGAGAGGAGTCTAGAGAGAACGCACCCGGAGATGGAGGGAGAGGCAGGCAGCACCGACCCAGTGGTCAGGAGCCTGTTGCAAGCGACTACCCCAGAAGGCCTGGTGGAGATCCTGGCGCAGCTCCCCAGAGATCGGGAGCATGCACGGACCGCACTGGAGGGCTTGGCTCAGAGGATGGCCCGAGTGCAGCGAGACGTACTGGCCGCGTGGAGCAGAGAAATGGCCCAGCAGGCTGGAACCCGCCAGCAAAAGACACCGCCAGCAGCGAGGAGCACGCCTGCCCTTGAAGGAAGAGCAGGAGGGACGAAGGCCGGAGACGGCGCCGTGGAGGGAGCTGAAGTAACGGAGGCAGGTAATGGGGACGTCTACACCCCGTACCCGGAGGCCGAGAACCTGCCCCAGCTCCCCGTCGCAGAGCCCGAAATCCCGTTCACTGCGCCCGTCGCTGCACCGCCACTGCTCCAAACTAGGCCTCAAGCGGCAGGAGCCGCGGCCGCGCTCCCCGTGACGTCACGCGCCTCAATTCAGAGTGCGACCAAACAGGAAGCGCCATCGGCCTGGTCACAGGGCAGAGTACCCCCGGGCGCAGCCGTCTCCACAGTGCCCTTCACATTCAGAGTGCCCCCGGGCGCCGCGGCAATCATCGCGCCCGCAACCTCCATCATGCTACCCCTGGGAGAAGACTTGTTTACCCAGCATACTTGCCCGGATGGGCAGCCCTTTGTGTGGCCGCCGGAGTTCGTCAATCCCCGACTCCGGAGGGAACGGCCTCTGGATGAGCCCCTGATCCCGGCTCCGGCGCCCGCCAAGATCACCCCACTCTCGTTGGAGGAGGCGCAGTTCGCGTGGGACCCCACTGGAGAAGACCTCATCGGGTTCACCCAAGAGACCCGGGCGGCCGCAGCCCAGCGTGCAGAGTGCTGCCGACAGCAGTTAGAGGTCTTCGACAGAGAAAGGAGAGAGAGGCGGGTCCGCGGGGAGCGGCTGCAAATCCGGAGTGCAGAGCAGAAAAGCCGGACCCGACGGAACCCCCGTGCAGCCCACGGTCCCCGTGCCACCGGGACTGTAATCAAATTCCAACTGCAGCACGGTTGGGGCTTCATCAGGGATCACAAAACCCCCGGTGACGTTTTTGTAACCCGCAGAGATGTCGAGTCTCACCTACCGGAGGGACACCGTGGTCGTGACCTGTACCTGGGTGACGAGGTCACCTTCACCCGGCACCAGTGTGCCAAAGGACCCTATGCCCTTCATGTACATCGCCTGACGGAAGAAGAGCTGCGGTGTGAGGAGCAACAAGAGGACCCGGACGGGTCTCAAGCCTACCCTCAGGAAGGAGCAGGAGGGCATCGTCACCATTAAGAGGTGAACTGAAACTGTATATAGTTACCCGTAAGGGTATATGCCATGCTGCTTAATTAAAATGAGTTCCCCGTTGGGACAAGTGTGAACTGTTCCAGTGTGTCCCATCTCCCCACAGGCTGAGGACTGTGAACAGCCATTCCTTTTCCCCACTGGCCGAGGACTGAGAGCGGCCACCTCCCCTTGTATATAGTTGCGCTTTCTAAGGCGCCCCCTACTGGTTTTATAGGAAAACTGTTTTTTCTACCAGAGACTGTGGCACTTACCTGGTCACAATTTGCACAAGTGGCCAGAGGTCAAAAATGTTTTATATGAAAAGTTTTATTATGATGAAAGAGTTAATATTATTTTATGATGTGTCCGTAACATTTTAAAAGAGAAGTACCTCCCATAAAGGGATGATTGAAGGTTACTGTTTATATATTTTATATGTAGTGCACTTTAAAAAAGCTTGTATGTTTTATGTTTTTGCTCTTTTACAGCCCGAGGACGTGCTGTGATTTACCAGGGGGGAATGTAGCACCCTGAGGATTCGGCTGCTACAGGGGTATTGCACCTCACACCAGAGGTGTGGTATTCCACTCCCGGGTAAGGATGGAGTGTGGAACTGAGCTTAGTAGGCTGCATGCACTACATACATCCCATTTCCGGGGGACAGAACAACGGTACTCCCACCAGTATATGTGCAGGTACGACAGCGTCTGTCCCTGGCTGGAGTGGGAGGGGGGTGGAACATCCCAGTAGTGTAGGGGCAGATAGGGGGAGTACTCTGGGTAAAGCTAGGAGCCCATTGGGTGCTGGTCACCTGGGTTCACACATAGAGGGAGTATATAAGGTGGGCACCATCTTAGAATAGGGTCTTTGGTCAGTCAGTCTGAGGAGAAGCAGAGCAGAGGAGCTCAGCCTGGAGGGCTGACAGGGAGCTGTGGCTCCGGCTGGGCCCAGCTCCAGAGCAAGGCCTGCAGAGAGAGGAGTAAGAAGGACCCAGAGAGAAAGACAGAGGGAACCCCAAGAACCCAGAATCAGACCAGAAAGGGTGAAGGGTTGGCAGAAAAGGGCACCGGATCCCAAGCTGGCAGAGGCAGAAGTAACCCTTAACCAGGAACCGGAGGTCGTGGTCAAGTTTTGCCACGACCCTCACCATATCCACCAGGAAGGCACACCACGAGTAGGGCCAGGGAAGCCAGAGAAGGTTCAACCACTAAGAGGCCCGAGGGAGCCGGACAAAGGTGGATCCCTGGTGGGGACGGCCAGGAGAAAGAGAGTGAGAGGGAAGCTCAGGACCACGCTCCGGAACTGCCTGGGGGTTAGCCGAGTCCCGCACCTGGTGGACGCAGCACGGCTCGGGTGGTCACTCAAGGCCAGAGTGACTAAAGCAACATCAGTGAGTAAAAACCCTGAAACTGCACCTCAAGTCTCTGACTCTCCTTTCTACAACATAACTACACCCATCATCCACACCTGCTGCCCTGAGGCCATACCTCTCCCGTTGGGGGTTATACCATCACTGCTGCACATATACCACCGGCCTCAGCGGACTGCTCTGCAGCGGCGGCTTCAAAGCCGCACTCAACGGGTGGCGTAGTCGATCAAATTAACATCTACTGCCATAGACTGCCACTTAGTTTGACATCCTGGGCACGGACCGGGTCACCGCCACAAGGACTACTACCCCCATACAGATCCGGCTCTGGGTATCCCTTGAACATGGCCCAGGGGGCGCGTCACATGGACCGTGTGAGTGCCACACCTATCTCAAGGGAAACCCAACATTTCATCAGCCAAGTGCAGTAAATTCATAGCCCGAACTGTCAGAATAGTATAGATAGAATCGATATATAGATAGCATAGATAGGAATATGTCAGTGAAATATATAATATGTGCAGTGCGTGTGTAGTTTACTGTAAATGTATTTAGCTACTAAATATAAAAATACATGCAAAAAATGGCATGGGCTCCCCCTTATTTTTAATAACCAGCTGAGGGAAAGCGGACAGCTGAGGGCTGGTGTTAATATTCTGGGAAGGAGGCAATAAACATGGAGCATCCCAGGCTATTAATATCAGATGACAGCTGTCGGTGTGACGACTACTTCGCTACACTCATCAGGAGGGCGTTAAACTAGAAGAAGAGGGGATGGGAAGAAAAACGCTGGACATGAACATGAAACCAGAGAACATACTAATGAAAGATATGAAATGCGACAAAGAAGGTCCAAGACAAGATACTTGGAAAGGAGGTAAGAAAATTTCTAATACAATCCACAGGGAGAAGATTGGAACAAAACAAAATCGTGTAAACTGCGTGCTAGCAAATGCCAGAAGTCTGACAAACAAGATGGATGAACTGGAAGCAGAAATATCTACAGGTAACTATGACATAGTGGGAATAACCGAGACATGGTTAGATGAAAGCTATGACTGGGCAGTTAACTTACAGGGTTACAGTCTGTTTAGAAGGGATCGTAGAAATCGGAAAGGGGGTGCAGTCTGTCTATATGTAAAGACGTGTCTAAAGCCTACAATATGGGAGGATGTATGGGAGGAAAATGAGGAGGTCGAGTCCTTATGGGTGGAGATACATGTGGCAAAAAACAATAATAAAATTATCATAGGAGTCTGTTATAAACCACCAAATATAGCAGAAGCCACGGAAAGTCTATTAATGAGACAAATAGACGAAGTAGCAAAAAATAACGAGGTGATTATTATGGGGGACTTCAACTACCCCGATATAGACTGGGAAACCGAAAGCTGTAGATCTCAGAAAGGAAACAGGTTTCTGTCAATTATCAAAGACAATTATTTGTCACAACTTGTGCAGGAACCAACTAGAGGGACGGCCCTTTTAGACTTAATATTAACTAACAGGCCAGACAGAATAACTGAGGTGCAGGTCGGGGGGCACCTGGGAAATAGTGACCACAACATTATACAATTCCACATGTGCTTCAGTAGGGTGCCCAGCAAGGGAGTCACAAAAACACTGAACTTCAGGAGGGCAAAGTTTGATCAGCTAAGAGATGCCCTTCACCTTATAGACTGGGATAGTATCTTCAGTAACAGGAGCACGGATAGAAAATGGGAAATTTTCAAAACAGTCCTACATAGTCACTGTAGAAGGTACATACCTTATGGGAATAAAAGGGCTAGGAATAGGAGGAAGCCAATGTGGCTAAACAAGGAAGTCAAGAGGGCAATGAAAAACAAAAAAAGGGCTTTCGGTAAACTTAAACAAGAAGGCAGCGAGGAAGCGCTAATATCTTATAGGGAAAAAAACAAAATCTGTAAGAAACAAATAAGAATAGCAAAAGAGGAGACAGAGAGACTAATTGCCAAGGAAAGTAAAACGAATCCCAAACTGTTCTTTAACTATATAAACAGTAAAAGGATTAAAACTGATGGAGTTGGCCCATTGAAAAATAACCTGGGTAAAATCATAGAGGGCGATGAGGGTAAAGCAAACCTACTCAATAGCTTCTTCTCCACTGTTTTCACAAAAGAAAACAATTTATCGGAGGAAATGCAGAGTGATAAAGTAAACCCTCCGCTAAATATCACCCACCTAAACCAGGAGGAAGTTCAGAAACGCCTAAATAATATCAAAATAGTCAAGTCACCAGGCCCAGATGACATACACCCCCGGGTACTAAAAGAATTAAGTAATGTGATAGACAGGCCGCTGTATCTTATATTCAAGCACTCTTTATGGACAGGGACTGTCCCACTAGACTGGCGCCAAGCAAATGTGGTACCAATATTCAAAAAGGGGTCTAAAAGTGACCCTGGGAACTATAGACCAGTAAGCTTAACGTCTGTTGTGGGTAAATTGTTTGAAGGATTTCTTAGAGATGCTATTGTAGAATATCTTAATGATATTAACTGTCTAACTCCATATCAACATGGATTCATGAGGGATCGCTCCTGCCAAGCAAACCTTATCGCCTTCTACGAGGAGGTGAGCTCACAGCTGGACCGGGGAGAGTCAGTGGATGTTGTATACCTTGACTTCTCCAAAGCGTTTGATACCATGCCACACAAAAGGTTGGTATATAAAATGAGAATGCTTGGTCTGGGGGATAATGTGTGCAAGTGGGTAAATAGCTGGTTGAGTGATAGAAAGCAGAGGGTGGTTATCAATGGAGTAAGCTCAGGGTGTGTCAGGGTTGCTAGCGGGGTGCCTCAAGGGTCTGTCTTGGGCCCTATATTATTTAATATATTTATTAATGATCTAGTGGAAGGGTTGCATAGTAAAATAGCAATATTTGCAGATGATACTAAACTTTGTAAAGTAGTTAATACAGGTGAGGATAGGGCACAGCTACAGGAGGATTTAGATAAATTGGGGAGTTGGGCCAAAAAATGGCAAATGGGGTTCAATGCCGATAAATGTAAGGTCATGCACATGGGAAAGAAAAACACCAGTCACCCATACATATTAAATGGGAAACTGTTGGGGAAATCTGACATGGAGAAGGACCTGGGCGTCTTGGTTAACAGCAAATTAAATTGGAGTGCCCAGTGTCAGACAGCAGCTGCGAAGGCAAATAGAGTCATGGCATGCATCAGAAGAGGAATAGGGGCATATGATGAGGACATTGTTCTTCCTCTGTTTAAAGCGCTGGTAAGGCCGCACTTAGAATATTGTGCACAGTTCTGGGCTCCGGTGCTCAGGACAGACATATTGGAGCTAGAGAGGGTACAAAGGAGGGCGACTAAGGTAATAAAGGGAATGGAGGGACTAGAATACCCAGAGAGGTTGTCAAAATTAGGCCTATTTACGTTGGAAAAGAGAAGGCTTAGGGGAGACCTCATAAACATGTATAAATACATCAGGGGGCAGTACAGAGATCTCTCCCATGACCTGTTTATACCAAGGATGGTGACAAAGACGAGGGGACATGACGCGCCCCCTGGGACATATTCCTTTTTGAGGGGAATACCCGGCACCGGATCAGATGGGGGGGTTGTAGTCTCCGAGCGGCTGTGACCCGGTCCCGTGCCCAGGGCGTCAAGCTCAGTGTGATGTGGCAGTTCTACAGATGTTACTAAAGTTCTGTTGTGTCGACTACGCCACCCGTTGTGATGCGGTCACTGTGGCCGCCGCTGCAGCAGGGTCCGCTGAGGCTGATGGTGGGTGCGCAGCTTGGTGGGATAACCCCCAACGGGAGGGGTATAGCCTCAGAGGGGACAGGCGCAGAGGATGGGGGTTGTGGTGGTGTAGTGCAGACGGCAGTGAAGACAGAGTCGGGTTGTGCAGTTAAGGGTGTTTACTTACTGCAGATGTTGTACTGGTCACTCCAGCTGCTAGTGACCACCCGAGCCGTGCTGCGTCCACCAGGTCCTGGATCCAGCCAACCCCCAAACAAGTCCGGAGCGTGGCCCTGAGCTCTCCCTCTGTCCTTTCTTCAGCCGTCCCCACCAGTGATCCACCTAGGTCCAGCTCCCTCGGGCCTTCTGTTGGGACACCCTTGGCCCTGGGTTCCCTGACCCTTCATGTGGTGTGCCTTCGGGGTGAATGTGGTGGGTGACCGTGACAGACACTGCCCACGGTCTCCGGTCTCTGGCTGGGGATTGTTTTTACCCCCACCAGCTTGGGTTCCGGTACCCTGATGCTGACTCCTCACCCGGTGCTCTGATTTGGGTTCTTGGGTCCCTTCTCTTCTGTGCTCTGGGTCTTTCTCTTTTCTCCTCTCTCACTCTGGGTCTTGGTCTTTCTTCTCTCCTCTCCTAACTTGTTTTCTGCAGCTGATCCTCTCTGCATCTGACTCTCTGCGTCTGACCCTGATTCTAGTTGGTGCCCACCTTATATACACCCTCTATGTGTGAGCTCAGGTGACCAGCACCCAATGAGCTCCTATCTTTACCCAGGCTGCTCCCCCTATCTGCCCCTACACTACATGGGATGTACCACCCCCCTCCCACTCCAGCCAGGAACAGACTCGGTCGTACCTGCACATTTCTAAGTGGGAGTACCGTCGGCCTGTTCCTCGGAAATGGGATGTGTGTAGTGCATGCAGCCTACCGAGCTCAGATCCACACTCCATCCTTACCCGGGAGTGGAATATCACACCTCTGGGTTGAGGTGCAATACCCCTGTAGCAGCCGAATCCTCAGGGTGCTACAGACACACTATGCGTCTGGAGGAAAGGAGGTTCCTGCACCAGCATAGAAGGGGATTCTTTACGGTCAGAGCCGTGAGACTCTGGAACTCTCTGGGAGAGGAAGTGGTGATGTCCAACTCACTTAATGAGTTCAAGAGAGGCCTGGACGCCTTTCTTGAGAACAATAAAATTACATCTTATGCTTAGTGATAGTTAATTAATCCAGGGATTTAATCTGACTGCCAGATTGGAGTCGGGAAGTGAATTTTTCCTCAATGATGTAAATTGGCCTATACCGCATGTTTTTTTTTTTGCCTTCCCCTGGATCAACGCTGCGGAATAGCAATCCTACCGACTACGCCAAGTATGTGACGACTACTTCGCTACTCACTAGCCCACCCTGAGAGATGAGGGTACTCGGAGCCGGGTCAGATGTTGGGGGTTGCAGTCGTGGCCTGGACCCGTTCCGTGCCCAGGGTCGTCACATCAAAATAAGGGCTAGGAGGGACGATGGTAATCGAGTGGATATAAATGACTACGTCACCTGTGGTTTCTGGTGATCCTCCACCAGCGCTGTGTTCAGTCCTCTGAGGCGGGATGTAGTGGCAGCAGCAGATGGTACTACTCCCCACAGGCGGAGCAGGGCCTCAGGGCAGAGGGAACAGGAGGAAGGGGGTTATAGTGGGAGGTGTGGTGCTGTGTCGTGCGGTGCCACGTTGCAATAAGAAACCGGAGGCCATAGGGGTAGTCTTCCAAGCTTTACTCACTGTAGAATGCACAGCTGCAAGGCTTCTCCCTGCTCCTCACGGCGCGCTGTGGCCACCAGGACCGGGGGTCCGACAACCTCCGGATAATTCAGATGCTTTGGTCAGGACCCCGCACCAGAGTGTTTCTAGATGTTCCCACTAGGTCCTCTCCTGTCCGTATGTGATGCGTGTACTAAGGCCGTGTCTCCCTCTGGACTATGCACAGAACAAGGGTACGGGTGGCGACTCCGCTACGTCCGTTACCCGGTGGGATCCACTGAGCCTCCGGGCTTCTCCAACTAAGACTTGAAGTGACAGAGTCAGATATCGGAGGCCGGTACCCCTTTTGCAGCAGGACTCCCTCTGACTAGGCCAGAATAGTGGGGACAGGTGGCGTATACCGCTCCGTCTGCATCCCCCTGGGATCCTTTTGCCTGTGGAGCTTGTCTCCTCTACTCCCCTCCAGGCCTTCTTGGGTAGGGACCTTGATTGGGTAGAGACAACCGTTAACTCTTGCCCGCTCCTCGCCTCAAGACCAGAGCACGAGGACCGTGTCCCCATCAACTGCAGGTTCACACAGAAAGCCACGTTCAGTGATGAAGATCACAATCAAAAGACCTTAAGCCCAAGATGGCTGTTGGTTAAATATGAATTATTAAGTGTAACCTAAATGTGCGTCCTCCACCCTCACCCACTACGTGGTTCCCCCTTTCTTTTGGTTCCCCCCATCTCCTCTATCCCGGCTGGGGCAGCACTATGGTGCCTTAAAGCCCCCCCTCAGGACAGGAGTGATGTAGTGTTGAATGGAGAGGTGGAGTCCTGACATCTGCACCATCCTTACCTCGAAGGAGAGATATCACACCTCATTAAAGAGATGCAGTACCCCTGTGGCGACCGAACCCTCAGGGGCGCCACATCGGCTCAACCTTTACTGATTATGAAAAAGAGGGGACCCCCACAAAAAATGACATTGGGTCTCCCCTATTTTTAATAACCAGCAAAGGCTAAGCAGATAGCTGCGGGTTCATATTAATAGGCTGCAAACTGGCCATGGATATTGGCCCCCTCCCAGACTAATAACACCAGCCCTCAGACACCCCTGAAATGGCACATCCATTAGATGCGCCAATTCTGACGCTTAGTCTCAGCTCTTCCCACTTGCCCTGGTGCATTTGCAATCAGGGTAATGGTTTTGGGGTTAATATCAGCTGCGTAATGTCCACTGACATCAAGCCTAGGGGTTAATCATGGAGAGGCATCTATAAGACACCACCATTACTAACCCCATAGTCAAAAGAAATAAACACACACAGAGAAAAGTCCTTTAATTGTAAAAACCACTCCTCGACCCCTTTTTACCCATTTAATACCATTAAAAAATAAAATAATCCAAAGGGGTCCGCCGTAAATCCATAACAAGGAGGTCCCACAATGATCTCCGACTCCGGAGGCAGTGCTGATGGTGACATCAGTAATGTGACCGCTCAGCACGGCATCGGAACACACTGACAGTAGTGTGTGAATCCGGCTGCTGTGACAAGCGCTGACGTCAGTAAGGTTATCGAAGTTCACAGCCAGTGAACTGCGGTAACCTTACTGATGTCACCACTCGCAGCGTGAGAATCGGCAGTAAGTTCACTGCTCATCACTGCAGTGAAACATAAGTGTTATATTTAAGTGTTACATTTACTTACAGTGCCACCACCTGGGAATCTAAGCATTACACACTGCCCTTTCAAAGCAATTGCAATTTTAGAAACTGCATCACCCCTTTAAACATGCCTGATATTGGTGCTTAAAATTGGGATATACATCTTGCATACATTTTTATCAATTAAGACTTTATTTGCCATGTACTGACTAGGAACAGTCTAAAAAAGCAATGCGATAAGTACAGCTAGGAGCATTTGAGTTGATGTTGTTATTATTGAACATGAGATGTTTCTTGTGCTTTAGTGAAATCACAAGCGATTCTCTACAGCCACCAAAAAAAAATGGAACGCCTGCGATTTTCTGCTTTAATGAAATGTGACTGCTGCGGATTTTGTTATTACTTTGGTATCCATTTGCACACGGGGCCCAGATCTCTCCCCCCCACCCAACACCCTGCGGCCCTGGCGGATGAGGTCTGATGAGATGTGACAATGTAAAATGCAACATTTCCTGAAAATGGGCAGAAATTCCAAGTTGAAAAGATCCCAGAAATGATGACAGAAAACTGCACTGTTTTCAGTAAAACTTGTAAAGAAAAAGTCAGAGCAGCAAATTTGGAGGATAACGAATAACGTCATGAGATAGACACATAGAAGACAGATAAGGAACACATGTCACGCCAAATTTACCCATAGTTCAGAACATCCTGTCAAATGCCAAGTC
The DNA here is from genome assembly GCF_046119375.1 of Phyllobates terribilis. Lineage (NCBI taxonomy): Eukaryota > Metazoa > Chordata > Amphibia > Anura > Dendrobatidae > Phyllobates > Phyllobates terribilis. The sequence goes on along the minus strand of NW_027362768.1, from coordinate 83,795,414 downwards.
AATGTCCCTCTCATTTTTATTTTCTTTTTCTTGCAATGTATTTTCTTCAAGTTGACGATCAACAAAAAAATGTCAGGTCAGTGGAAAAGTAAGCATATCTCTGTTAATAGAAAGAAATGCCCTTCATAGCATTCAAGTCAACCACAGACCTCCGTATGGCAGAAGCATTGAAATATTTAAAAAAATGTTATAAGGTATAATATTATAACACAGGGTTGTTTAATGTTTATATAAAGAAATTCTCCAGTCTTTATTTTCAAAATATGATTAATACAGCTCAAGACAGGTTTTGTTTCCTTCCTTTGTTTTTGCAGCAAGACAACTAATTGCCATCCATATAATATACTGACAGCTCTGGAGAAGTGGAAAATGAGGATGTAATTTGTGTCATAGATAAAACTTTTTATGCCCTATTCACATCCTCCTTAAAAAAAATTCTGTGCAGAATAATGACTGCATCACATTTTCTATAATTGGTAACATGTTCATTATCCAGGTAAGGATGGGGGTGGGACAAAGTCAACGTTAACACCTTTGAGCCCGAATGTTGTATATTCATTTTCTTCCAATATGCAAAATTAAGAATCTCTAAATGTTTCATTTATATTTCCTGATTTTGTTGTTGTAGAGCCTGTGGAACTCCTTCACATAGCTGGCTACTTCTGACATAAATCGTACAGTACTCTGCTGCTGGCTGGGTCTGCTCTCTCTGCACATAGGGGGATGCTGATGAACACTGCAGATCAGAGACCAAAGAAGTAATAAAGCACATCCGTTTTTCACTGGAGTCACAGAAGAGTTTTATATTTGCAAGAATACAGCATTAAGTGTATGCCTATCTATAATATTTATTTTCAAAACATTGCTATGATGTGTTTGATAAGAAAACATCTTTTCTGATTGTAGTAGTATATCATATAGCAATATCAACTGAAGCCATCAGGAAAATGAATGAATCAGACTGAAGACTTCTCGCTGTTCATGCTATAGAAGCAGACAATGTAGTAGGTATGACAAGTGGTATAACTTGAATCTCGTAGGCCCCAAAGAAAACGCTCCAACAGGGCCCCCAATTATCGCAGGTCTTTAATAGTAATGGTCTTTTCAAATGGGCTAAAGGGACCTTTTGGGCCCCCTAGGCTCTTGGGCTCGGGTGCGATTGCAACCTCTCCACCTATTATAGTTATGCCCCAGGTTATAATTCCTGGAAAGGGATAGCTCAGCTTTGGTCGGTCCAATTTTCATTTCTATTACATGGCTAGGACCTCTTCTGACAAACGGCATGAGTAGCAAACAAGGATATAGGTTGGAATAGATGGCATAGAAAGAAAGCAAACATTAGGGCATAACAGTGGCTCAAGTTATTAGCACAGTCACGTGGTAGCACTGTGGTCTTGGGTGCAGTTTATTTGTTCAGCTTGTGTTTGCATGGATTTCCTCTGTGTACTCAGGCTTTCTCCCCCAAAGCAAAATTATATTGATAAATGAATTTGGAATTTAGATTATGAGCCCAATATGATTAGCAAGCAATAACAATTTCTGTACAGAGATGCAAAATATGTTGGCGTCATCCAAATTTTTATCTTGTTAATATATTGCAGTCATCATATTATATAGCAATGTGTACTTACAATTGCTTATTTTGCCCATAATTATAATTATCCAGTTAATTTTTCTCTTTTCCATTAGGTCTTTGACATCACGTTATTAAAAACTGACTAGCTGAATCCTTCTAAGCTCTATGTAGAATCAGCAAGTCTCTTTCTCTCTGCATGAGTCATCGTTAGAACTACAGTTCTACATTACTACAAAGTTCCTGGCGGGAGGGGGGGGGAGTGAAGCAGCTGGGTCAAGAGTTGAAGAGGAGGTGGAGCTGGGCTGCCAGGGACATTGCAGTGATGTAGAATTGTAGTTCTAACGATGACTCATACAGGGAAAAGAGACTTCCTGTTTCTACATACAGCTTAGAAGGATTCAGCTAGTCAGTTTTTAATCTTGTGATGTCATAGAACGTAATGGAAAAGACAAGAATTAACTAGGTAGGCAAAATGAGCAATTATAAGTACACAGTGCTGTATAATATGATGACTGAAAGATATTAGGAGCATAAAAACTTTGATGGGAGGAGGAGTGTTTCTTTAAGAAAATAAATAAGGTCCATACTTTGCATAACACCTACATATTCTGAAATGCTGTACAGAAATTGTCTGCAAAGAAAAGTAACCTGAATAGTGTCCTTTTCTCCTCGATGGAAAAATACTGCACCAGGGGCTAATTTTGTGGTCTCTGTGGTATGAGACCTTCTTCCATCTATGAATGCTGCTGGCTACAGGTGAGTTGCTATTAAATGAGACAAAGAGATTAGAAGACTTGTATTGCAGTCATCGTATTATATAGCACTATGTACTTACAATTGCTTATTTTGCCTTTCTACCCAGCTAATTATTCTCTTTAACATCAGGTCTTTAACATCACGTGATTAAAAACTGACTAGCTGAAGATTAGAAGCCTTGTGTATTGGTCTATGATTATGTATATTCTTCAGATGCAGACAAGGAGAGCAGATTATGTCTGGGTGGGCAGTTACTATTGTGAAGTGGGGAGGAAGTTACATTTTTTTTTTTTCTGGTGGTAAAACAGTTGTCAATATAACAATATGGCAACAAAAGCATTTGGCATATCTGAGTGGACCAATTAAACAACTAAATTGAAATTAAATACAGAGAATTGCTAGTCATGCAATCTTGTATCATAGTAACATTGTTTTTAAGGTTGAAGGAAGACTTAGTCCATCTAGTTCAACCCATAGCCTAACATGTTGATCCAGAGGAAGGCAAAAAACCCCATGTGGCAAACACTAAGCTCCAAATTGGGGAAAAAATTCCTTCCTGACTCCACATACGGCAATCAGACTAGTTCCCTGGATCAACGCCCTATCAAGGAATCTAATATATATAAGCTGTAATATTATACTTTTCAAGAAAGGCATCCATGCCCTTCTTAAATTTTAGTAGTCAATCACTCATTACAACATCATGCGGCAGAGAATTCCATAGTCTCACTGCTCTTACAGTAAAGAATCTGCGTCTGTAATTATGATTAAACCTTCTTTCCTCCAGATGTAGAAGATGCCCCCTTGTCTCAGGCCTCAGAGTAAAAAGATCAGTAGAAAGGTCTTTGTACTGTCCCCTCATATACTTGTACATAGTAATAAGGTCTCCCCTAAGCCTTTGTTTTTCCAAACTAAATTACCCCAAATGTAGTAACCTGTCTTGGTATTGCAGACCCCCAGTTCTCTAATTACCTTGGTCACTCTTCTCTGCACCCGCTCTAGTTCAGCTACAGTACAGACCAAAGTTTGGACACACCTTCTCATTTAAAGATTTTTCTGTATTTTCATGACTATGAAAATTGTACATTCACACTGAAGGCATCAAAACTATGAATTAACACATGTGGAATTATATACTTAACAAAAAAGTGTGAAACAACTGAAAATATGTCTTATATTCTAGGTTCTTCAAAGTAGCCACCTTTTGCTTTGATGACTGCTTTGCACACTCTTGGCATTCTCTTGATGAGCTTCAAGAGGTAGTCATCGGAAATGGTTTTCACTTCACAGGTGTGCCCTGTCAGGTTTAATAAGTGGGATTTCTTGCCTTATAAATGGGGTTGGGACCATCAGTTGTGTTGTGCAGAAGTCTGGTGGATACACAGCTGATAGTCCTACTGAATAGACTGCTAGAATTTGTATTATGGCAAGAAAAAAGCAGGTAAGTAGAGAAAAACGAGTGGCCATCATTACTTTAAGAAATGAAGGTCAGTCAGTCCGAAAAATTGGGAAAACTTTGAAAGTGTCCCGAAGTGCAGTTGCAAAAACCATCAAGCGCTACAAAGAAACTGGCTCACATGAGGACCGCCCCATGAAAGGAAGACCAAGAGTCACCTCTGCTTCTGAGGATAAGTTTATCTGAGTCATCAGCCTCAGAAATCGCAGGTTAACAGCAGCTCAGATTAGAGACCAGGTCAATGTCACACAGAGTTGTAGCAGCCGACACATCGCTTCAACAACTGTTAAGAGGAGAATTTGTGCAACAGGACTTCGTGGTAAAATAGCTGCTAGGAAACCACTGCTAAGGACAGGCAGCAAGCAGAAGAGACTTGTTTGGGCTAAAGAACACAAGGAATGGACATTAGACCAGTGGAAATCTGTGCTTTGGTCTGATGAGTCCAAATTTGAGATCTTTGGTTCCAACCACCGTGTCTTTGTGCGATGCGGAAAAGGTGAACGGATGGACTCTACATGCTTGGTTCCCACCGTGAAGCATGGAGGAGGAGGTGTGATGGTGTGGGGGTGCTTTGCTGGTGACACTGTTGGGGATTTATTCAAAATTGAAGGCATACTAAACCAGCATGGCTACCACAGCATCTTGCAGCGGCATGCTATTCCATCCGGTTTGCGTTTAGTTGCACCATCATTTATTTTTCAACAGGACAATGACCCCAAACACACCTCCAGGCTGTGTAAGGGCTATTTGACCAAGAGGGTGAGTGATGGAGTGCTACGCCAGATGACCTGGCCTCCACAGTCACCAGACCTGAACCCAATTGAGATGGTTTGGGGTGAGCTGGACCGCAGAGTGAAGGCAAAAGGGCCAACAAGTGCTAAGCATCTCTGGGAACTCCTTCAAGATTCTTGGAAGACCATTTCCGGTGACTACCTCTTGAAGCTCATCAAGAGAATGCCAAGAGTGTGCAAAGCAGTCATCAAAGCAAAAGGTGGCTACTTTGAAGAACCTAGAATATAAGACATATTTTCAGTTGTTTCACACTTTTTTGTAAAGTATATAATTCCACATGTGTTAATTCATAGTTTTGATGCCTTCAGTGTGAATGTACAATTTTCATAGTCATGAAAATACAGAAAAATCTTTAAATGAGAAGGTGTGTCCAAACTTTTGGTCTGTACTGTATGTCTTTCTTATACACCGGAGACCAGAACTGTACACAGTATTCTAAGTGTGGTCGCACTAGTGACTTGTATAGAGGTAAAATTATGTTCTCCTCGTGAGCATCTATGCCTCTTTTAATGCATCCCATTATTTTATTTGCCTTTGCAGCAGCTGCCTGACACTGGCCACTAAACGTGAGCTTGTCGTCCACCAATACACCCAGGTCTTTTTCAGTGGCAGTTTTACCCAGTGTTTTACAATTAAGCATATAATTATACATTTTATTTCCTCTACCCAAGTGCATTACCTTACATGTATCCCCTGTAAAGCTCATTTGCCATTTATTAGCCCAAGCTTCTAGTTTACATAGATCCTCCTGTAATATAAAATTGTCCTCCTCTGTATTGATTACCCTGCAGAGTTTAGTGTCATCTGGAAATATTGAAATACTACTCTTTATGCCTCCTACAAGGTCATTAATAAATATGTTGAAAAGAAGCGGGCCCAATACTGACCCCTGTGGTGCCCCACTGTTAACTGAGACCCAGTCTGAGTGTGTCCCATTAATAACCACCCTTTGTTTCCTATCACTGAGCCACTTCTTAACCCACTTACATATATATTCGCTCAATTGGCTCCAAAAGTGCATTTTCATCTTAAGTTCTAATATTTTCTCATAAGATTACTTACTATAACAAGTTTACATTTACTATTAAAATATGGGTTTCATTTTGTTGTGTGTCAGCTTATAGTTTAAAGGAAATTTTATGAGACCAGAATGTAGGTTAAACTTTTTGAGGGTTTGTTAATTACAAAGTTGAAGTCCTTAGTAAATATATTATATATCACATTTCAACCACACACCATGTTCCTTTCAGATTCCTGATTTGGCACATATGTTTGTAAGCAGTAGGGTCTGATACCTCTGGGACTAGGTCTTGACGTCTTTGAAGTGCTGCTGAAAAAACGCATTTTTCACTGACACTTCTGTAATCAGTGATTTAGGTACTAATGGTTTTTTTGAGAAAAACATATTAGCCAGTCAAATCTTCTGTTGGAAAATATCAAATCCTCCAAAATCCTGTGTCATCGAAGTCTGTGGCATACAGCATGTCTTGAAAAACGTTCAAAGATAATGTCTGTAAAGCGCTGTGGAATTAATGGCGCCATGTAAGTGGGTAAAATAAATAAATATAAAATAAATAATTTTAGAGATGCAGTTCAATATGTTCAATTAATGTTTTCCCTTGGCGATCTCTTTGAAATATTTAATATTCACTAATGTTAGACTTTGAGTTGTACACAAAACAATCAGTGTTGAATCAATGGAAATGGCGGCCATTATGGTCACCTGTTCTGAACCCAACAGTGATGGTATTAGATGAAATGCAATGAAGAATGATGGAAAAGAAGCATTAAGCAAGTGGTCATCATATATGGGGACTACTTCAAGAACCTCGCAAGAACATCCCAGGTGGCATCTCATAGGGTTAGTTAGGAGAATGTAAAGTTGTCATCATCACGGTAAAGAGTGTTTATAGAGTTAAAGGGAACCTGTTACCTGGTGTTCCCAATATAAAGTAGGGCCAGCACCTGTAAGCCCTCATTTTAGTATGCTGTATGTCTTTCCCCAATCCGCTCTACAAGGCACTGTATTGCGCATGTGTATGGGTGTGACAGGGGCTGTCATATGCCTCTCCCTCTCTTTTCAGTGTATGGTTTTATTCTATTTTTGGTAACTGTATTAATATGTGAATCTTCATATAATTTCATAGGCACTATGCGGATAAGGTAATGTATAATGTTGCTCATGAATAGTGTATAGGGAAAGCATAGGATATAGTTTAGTGATAGATAGAAACATTAGGACACATAGACAGTGGTGGGCCTATTAGTGTAGATATTAGAGATATAAAGCATAGTTTAGGACATAGGAGGTTTAGCGACTGCAGTAGGGTAGTAACGGGGAAGTTTGTCCAGCAAGCAAGGGAGAGTTGGTGATTGGTCCAGTTAAAAGTGTGTGTGGGGGGTGAGCCAGAGTAGAGCAACGTTTTTTTTAGTCAGTCAGTCAGAGAAGAAGAGTTGGTTGAAATGGTAAAGTATGTGCAGGAGGGATAACTGAAAAAAGTGGCAAAGTTCAGGGCCAGTGGGATGATGGTCAATAGTGACGCAGAAAGATGAAAAGAAAGAGAGAAGCAGCATTATGGAAACGGGAGCAGCCAACTTCAGGGAATCTTCTCTAAATGTCCAAGGCCTATGGCCTAGCAAAGGTATGGAGGAGCCAGCCTCACTTTCATCCCAAGTGGGGAAAAATGGATGGGGATGCCCAGATAGGAAGCAGGAGCATGTTTTTGGAAGCTGTGGAGCAGGGTGGAATATCCCTGAGGAAGGAAGGGCCAGAAAAGAGAGGGATAATGTAAGTAGCTGAAACTGTGACTGCTGCATCACATTGTACTGCAACTGTGACCAAAACCGAACTGAAGGAGTTAAGTAAAATGGTTTTGTTAAGAAAGAATCAAGAATCTGAGCTTGACTGTGTGCCTGCCTCTGAGAAAGGGACCAAGTATTAGATAAAGCCCTCAACGGACAATGTAAGTGTTATCTACTACACACAGCCCACACGAAGAATATCGAAGAAAATCTTTTATTTGTGGGGTGCCAGGGTGTGGGAGGAGAACAGCAGCCCTTTGCCACCACTACCACCCTGAGTCCCTCACACATGTGCCAGGAAATGCCAAAGAGCTCTAATAACCCATAGGTAAAGCCGTCGCCTGCGTACTACAGTACCTTTCTCAGTCCTCGGCAGGACAGAGAGAAGTGGGCCTGCATGGTATTGCGATTGGGGGACACTGTGTGGATGACATAGGACACGTCATCCACATGAAGCAGGGAAGGAGGAGAATGATCACTAGAAGAACGGAGGCACCAGATCAAGGCCAGAGATGCCCATCATACCGGACTGTGCCATCTGTGGGTTTAATAAAAGGTATTTTTTGTGCCCGGCATAGGGGTTTGGAGACATACATATAGCATACTAATAGGCTGTAAAAAAGAGAGCTTAAAGGTGCTGGGTGTAGTTTATACTGGGAAAACCTGGCCTTTAAAACTATAGGTTGCTTTTTACATGTCTAATGTGGTCACTGCTGTATATAGACATTACTGGCTGGATATTAGTGATAAGACAGAGAAATAAAATCAAAATGTGAGGAAGATAACACATACTTGGCTAATTTTAGGCAAAACTCTATGATAGTTGAGTAAACTTGGACACACGATGCAAGAAAGATGGCAAGGAACCATGAGAGAGTGTGAAAGGTTGAAGGCAGGAAAGTTGTGATCAATGGAATTTTCTTAAAGGCATGTAAAGGTAGGGTTGCCAACCATCCAAAAATTCCAGGACAGTCTTTAAAAATAAGGCACTTTTTTTCCTTGTCTGTGAAAAAAAAGTGAAGGTGTTTGTGATTTTTTTGAAGTTGAAGAAAGTTACACAGATTATTTTTTACTATAATTATCATCATTTTACAGATTACGGAGTGCAGCTGATGTCTTCATATCAGAATTATGGATTGTAGACATGGATCACTTATAATCAGAATGATTTATTATGATTTTCCAATGTGTCCTTAAAAAATATTTGTCCATAATTTTTTGATAAGCTGTCTAGAAAAAATAAAAAGTCAAGTTGGCAACCCTGTTCTCTGCCACAGCGTCTCTGCACAGCACTAACACGTGTGCTTTACAAACACCTTTTTGCTATACTTTTTTTTCCTGTCCTGACTAGATCTTGTTCCCTATGTGTCTTCTGAACATTGGGAAATGCAGGGACATCAGACTTGTATGCTGCAACTCTGTATCTCTGATCTGCCAGGGCAGCATTGTCTCTGCACATTATTGGCAGTACAGGTACAGCATTGCCTCTGCGCTGTATTGGCAGTACAGGTACAGCATTGTCTCTGCACATTATTGGCAGTACAGATGCAGCATTGTCTGTGTGTGGTATTGACATTGTCTGTGCTGTATTGGCAGTACAGGTACAGCATTGTCTCTGCACAGTATTGGCAGTACAGGTGCAGCAGTCTCTGCACGTTATTGTCAGTACATGTGCAGTATTCTCTGCACGGTGTGGGCAGTACAGGTACGGCATTGTCTCTGCACAGTATTGGCAGTACAGGTACAGGTGCAGCCTTGTCTTTGCGCAGTATTGGCAGTACAGGTACAGCATTGTCTGTGCGTGGTATTGGCAGTACATGTGCAGTAGTCTCCCGCATGGTGTGGGCAGTACAGGTACGGCATTGTTTCTGCGCTGTATTGACAGTAAATGTGCATCATTGTCTGCGCTGTGTTTTGGAGTACAGGTGCAGCATTGTCTGCGCTGTGTTTTGGAGTACAGGTGCAGCATTGTCTGCGCTGTGTTTTGGAGTACAGGTGCAGCATTGTCTGCGCTGTGTTTTGGAGTACAGGTGCAGCATTGTTTGTGCATGGTATTTGCAGTACAGGTGCAGCATTGTCTCTGTGCTGTATTGGTAGTACAGATGCAGCATTGTCTGTGTGTGGTATTGACTAGAGATGAGCGGTGTTCGACTCGAACTGTTCGCCAATCTCAAATTCGAGCTGTTTTGGGCGGTGTTCGAGCCGTTCGGAGAACACGAACGATTTGAAAAAAATTCGACTGTTCGAGGTTATGTTCGATAACTGTTCGTGCACCAAAATCATAACTGGATTTTTTCTCAGTAATGATGAAAATTAATGTTAATACGCAGTTTGAGTGTACAGCGGGGCGGGGGGAGGGGCAGGGGATGGATCTCTGCAGGAATAATGAAGATCTCCATTTTTTTTTCTCTTTCCCGCATTTACAGTGGGGAGGTGCAGTCTGTCAGCCTATCAGCAGTGCACACACGGAGCGAAGTATTTTTTTTCACACAAGCAAGGGCATGTGTCATTGGCAGTGTATGTCACATGTCCTTGCCCTATAAGACCAAGCCATTTTCCCCGTCGCCACCATTTTCTCACTGCTGCAGCTGCGTGTTAGACGGCACCGCTGTTGCTGTGTGCGCTATACTTTGTTAATTTCAAGCCAGTTTTCGCACAAATCTACAGATAGCTTGGGAGTAGGGAATAGTTGTGATTGCAGTCCTTTTAAGGACTAGGTTACAGCATTTCCTACGACTTTTATCAGGCAGGTCTGTGCTCTTAAATAGATAGGTTGGGAGTAAAGACTAATTGTAATTGCAGTCCTTTTCAGGGCTAGGTTGCATCAGTTCCTATCACTTTTTGCCAGGCATTTGGCTAAATCTAGCAAAGCAAATCCTTTTTGGCCTATTGCAGAGTGTGTTAGTCAGTGGAGTAGCCTATCTGTGTTGCAAGCTACACCACCTGTGAATAGAATACAAATTTTTTTACTGCACCTAGTGAAGTAAATCCTTTTGGGCATAGCCTCATTCTATTAGTCCATCTATAATAAGCTCCATCAGGTTGCAAATTCAATATAATTTTTTTCTGCATCTAGCTCTGAAAAAATATTTCGGCTTCTAGCAGTGTGTGAGACTTGTTCTATTAGTCCATCTATACTAACCTCCATCAGGTTGCAAATTCAATATAATTTTTTTCTGCATCTAGCTCTGAAAAAATATTTCAGCTTGTAGCAGTGTGTGGGACTTGTTCTATTAGTCCATCTATACTAACCTCCATCAGGTGGCAAGTTCAATATAATTTTTTTCGGCATCTAGCTCTGAAAAAATATTTCGGTTTCTAGCAGTGTGTGGGACTTGTTCTATTAGTCCATCTATACTAACCTCCATCAGGTGGCAAATTCAATATAATTTTTTTCTGCATCTAGCTCTGAAAAAATATTTCAGCTTCTAGCAGTGTGTGGGACTTGTTCTATTAGTCCATCTATACTAACCTCCATCAGGTTGCAAATTCAATATAATTTTTTTATGCATGTAGCTCTGAAAAAATATTACAGCTTGTAGCAGTGTGTGGGACTTGTTCTATTAGTCCATCTATACTAACCTCCATCAGGTTGCAAATTCAATATAATTTTTTTCTGCATGTAGCTTTGAAAAAATATTTCAGCTTGTATCAGTGTGTGGGACTTGTTCTATTAGTCCATCTATACTGACCTCCATCAGGTTGCAAATTCAATATAATTTTTTCTGCATCTAGCTCTGAAAAAATATTTCAGCTTCTAGCAGTGTGTGGGACTTGTTCTATTAGTCCATCTATACTAACCTCCATCAGGTTGCAAATTCAATATAATTTTTTTCTGCATCGAGCTCTGAAAAAATATTTAGGCTTCTAGCAGTGTGTGGGACTTGTTCTATTAGTCCATCTATACTAACCTCCATCAGGTTGCAAATTCAATATAATTTTTTTCTGGATCTAGCTCTGAAAAAATATTACAGCTTGTAGCAGTGTGTGGGACTTGTTCTATTAGTCCATCTATACTGACCTCCATCAGGTTGCAAATTCAATATAATTTTTTTCTGCATCTAGCTCTGAAAAAATATTTCGGCTTCTAGCAGTGTGTGGGACTTGTTCTATAAGTCCATCTATACTAACCTCCATCAGGTTGCAAATTCAATATAATTTTTTCTGCATCTAGCTCTGAAAAAATATTTAGGCTTCTAGCAGTGTGTGGGACTTGTTCTATTAGTCCATCTATACTAACCTCCATCAGGTTGCAAATTCAATATAATTTTTTTCTGCATCTAGCTCTGAAAAAATATTTCAGCTTGTAGCAGTGTGTGGGACTTGTTCTATTAGTCCATCTATACTGACCTCCATCAGGTTGCAAATTCAATATAATTTTTTTCTGCATCTAGCTCTGAAAAAATATTTAGGCTTCTAGCAGTGTGTGGGACTTGTTCTATTAGTCCATCTATACTGACCTCCATCAGGTTGCAAATTCAATATAATTTTTTTCTGCATCGAGCTCTGAAAAAAATATTTCAGCTTGTAGCAGTGTGTGGGACTTGTTCTATTAGTCCATCTATACTAACCTCCATCAGGTTGCAAATTCAATATAATTTTTTTCTGCATCTAGCTCTGAAAAAATATTTCAGCTTCTAGCAGTGTGTGGGACTTGTTCTTTTGGTCCATCTATACTAACCTCCATCAGGCTGCAAATTCAATATAATTTTTTTCTGCATGTAGCTTTGAAAAAATATTTCAGCTTGTAGCAGTGTGTGGGACTTGTTCTATTAGTCCATCTATACTGACCTCCATCAGGTTGCAAATTCAATATAATTTTTTCTGCATCTAGCTCTGAAAAAATATTTCAGCTTGTAGCAGTGTGTGGGACTTGTTCTATTAGTCCATCTATACTGACCTCCATCAGGTTGCAAATTCAATATAATTTTGTTCTGCATCTAGCTCTGAAAAAATATTTCAGCTTGTAGCAGTGTGTGGGACTTGTTCTCTTAGTCCATCTATACTAACCTCCATCAGGTTGCAAATTCAATATAATTTTTTTCTGCATCGAGCTCTGAAAAAATATTTAGGCTTCTAGCAGTGTGTGGGACTTGTTCTATTAGTCCATCTATACTAACCTCCATCAGGTTGCAAATTCAATATAATTTTTTTATGCATCTAGCTCTGAAAAAACATTACAGCTTGTAGCAGTGTGTGGGACTTGTTCTATTAGTCCATCTATACTAACCTCCATCAGGTTGCAAATTCAATATAATTTTTTTCTGCATGTAGCTTTGAAAAAATATTTCAGCTTGTATCAGTGTGTGGGACTTGTTCTATTAGTCCATCTATACTGACCTCCATCAGGTTGCAAATTCAATATAATTTTTTCTGCATCTAGCTCTGAAAAAATATTTCAGCTTCTAGCAGTGTGTGGGACTTGTTCTATTAGTCCATCTATACTAACCTCCATCAGGTTGCAAATTCAATATAATTTTTTTCTGCATCGAGCTCTGAAAAAATATTTAGGCTTCTAGCAGTGTGTGGGACTTGTTCTATTAGTCCATCTATACTAACCTCCATCAGGTTGCAAATTCAATATAATTTTTTTCTGCATCTAGCTCTGAAAAAATATTACAGCTTGTAGCAGTGTGTGGGACTTGTTCTATTAGTCCATCTATACTGACCTCCATCAGGTTGCAAATTCAATATAATTTTTTTCTGCATCTAGCTCTGAAAAAATATTTAGGCTTCTAGCAGTGTGTGGGACTTGTTCTATTAGTCCATCTATACTGACCTCCATCAGGTTGCAAATTCAATGTAATTTTTTTCTGCATCTAGCTCTGAAAAAATATTTCGGCTTCTAGCAGTGTGTGGGACTTGTTCTATTAGTCCATCTATACTGACCTCCATCAGGTTGCAAATTCAATATAATTTTTATCTGCATCTAACCCAGCCAATACTGTTGGCCTAATACCACAGTTTGGCCACTCAGCTCTGCTTGGTTCCCATCCATTGTTTTTTTGTGCAAACAACTCCAGAGTTGTGAATTAGTTAACCACCAAAATGAGTGGAAAAAGGCCTGCTGCTGGTGGAAAGGGGAATAGGCGTGTTGGGAAGGGGAAAAAAAGGTTGTGTCCGTGGGGTAGGTGTTAAAGCAACAGTAACATCTGCAGAAGAAAGACCATCTTCCAGCCAAACTAAAATGTCTACTTCTTTTAGCGGACAATGTGATAAGATCCTTTTCTTACGGCCACGCCAATCGCTACAAATTCCAGATGAGGCACAAAAACAGCAGGTGCTTCAACGGATATCAAGTGCTCCTTTAAGTTGGCTCTCCTCCACCTCAACTTCAACATCACAAATACTCCAGTCCTCAGAGGTGTCACCCCAATCGCACTTGCTTCCTCACAGCTCCCAAGTCTCCAGCTGCCCGTCTGAGTATGGGGTAGAACAGATGGTTGAGTCTGCAGAGCTGTTTACTCATACTATAGCCTGGGAATCAGAGGTAGGCTCGAGAGCTTCTGTGAATCCAGACGAGGAAATGATCTGCACTGATGCCCAGAATCTTTATGAGTCGGATCCAGGACCAGACGCAGAAGGTTCTGACCATAATATAGACCCTCGTTCCCAAACTGTAGCTCCTGTTGGTGGAGACAATGAGGAAGACGATGATGAGACTCAAATACCTGATTGGAGCGACAACTTTAGTTTTTTGTCAGGGCAGGAACAGGTTGTCTCTGAGGACGACGGGTGTGATAACACACAGGGTGATGATGATGAGGTTGGAGATCCCACTTACTGTCAACCCACAGTCAGTCAAGAGATGAGGTCAGCAGAGGAGGTGGAGGAGGATGCTAGTGGTCAGGTTGCGCCTTCCAGGACAGAGACGTAGTACTGGAAGCACGTCAACAACTGCATCCTCAAACACAACTCTGCCTCTGACCACAAGTCGTGGTGGCTCTTCAGGTCGCATGGGTGCTAAGCCTTGCATAGCCTGGGCATTTTTTCAGATTGATAAAGATGACCCAACTCGTGTTATCTGTAACATTTGTCAGCAAAAGCTAAGTAGAGGCCAAAAAATACATAGTTTGAGTACTTCATGCATGAACCGGCACATGGACATGAAGCATAAGTTGCAGTGGGAAGCTCACTGTGCTACAATGCGGCCTAGCCGGCCGGGCCAAGCACCGTCTGCCACATCTTGTGCATCCGCGGCCTCTTCATCCTCTGTGACTGGGGGGACAGCAGTCACACCTGTTTTGGGATGCAGACCTGCCACCTCTTTACCCGCAACAGCCAGCGTGATTGGCAGGTCATCATTTTCTTTGGAGGTGGTAACACCAGCTGGTGTTGAGCGCTGTCCGACATCGATAGCACCACCTTTGGATTAAGGCAACCTAACATGTCCGCCTGCATTTTCCTCACAGACCGGCAGTTTGCCGGGGACACCCTTCTCAACCCCGTCTAAGCACAACAGCCAGCCCTCGGTCCCTCAGATGTGGACAAGTAAAAGACCATTTCCTCCTAGCCATGAGAAAGCTAAGAGGTTGAATTTCACCATCTGCAAGCTCTTGGCTACAGAAATGCTGCCTTTCCGCCTGGTGGACACAGAGGATTTTCGAGACCTTATGTCCGTCGCAGTGCCCCAGTACCAGATGCCCAGTCGGCACTACTTCTCAAAGAAAGGTGTGTCTGCGCTCCACCAGCATGTCGCACACAACATCACCGCTTCTTTGAGAAACTCTGTGTGTGACAGGGTGCATTTCACCACAGACACTTGGACGAGTAGGCATGGACAGGGGCGTTACATGTCGCTGACTGGGCACTGGGTAACTATGGTGACAGCAGGACAAGGGGCTGCTGTCCAAGTCTTGCCGTCCCCACGAGTTGTGCGTCAATCCTCTTTATCTCAAAGTTCCTCCACTGCTTCTGCCTCCTCAACCTCCTCTCGGTCCTCCACCTGCACCCAAAGCCTGTCTGGTCATGCCACAAGCTTTCTAACTGCGCAGAAGGGATCCTGCACACCTCCTTACTATGCTGGCAGCAGGGCTCAATATCATCAGGCGGTTTTTACTTTGAAATGTCTGGGAAATGTGAGTCACACAGCTGAGGAGTTGTGGTCAGCTCTGGAGAACCAGTTTCATGAATGGTTGTCTCCACTGGACCTGAAACCAGGGAAGGCCGTGTGCGACAATGCTGCAAACCTGGGTGCGGCCCTTCGCCGGGGCAATGTCACACACGTGCCTTGTATGGCTCATGTGTTGAACCTGGTTGTCCAGCAATTTTTAGCCCACTATCCCGGACTAGATGGCCTTCTGCAGAGGGCACGGTCGCTGTGTGCTCACTTCTGCCGTTCGCATCCCGCAGCTCAGCGACTTACATCTGTACAGAAGTCGTTGGGCCTGCCACTTCACCGGCTAAAATGCGATGTGCCTACCCGGTGGAATTCAACTCAGCACATGTTGCAGCGACTGTGGCAGCACCGACAAGCCCTGGTGCAATATGTTCTGACTTATAGCCTGGGCCAACGAGATCCAGAGGTGGGGCAAATCACGCTGGAGGAGTGGTCTCAGATCAGGGACCTATGCACCCTTCTGCACAGTTTTGAAATGGCGACGAAGATGTTTAGTGCTGACGATGCCATTATCAGCATGACTATTCCGGTGATTTACATGCTGGAGCACATGTTAAACAGAATTCGGAGTCAGGTGGTGGAACAAGAGGAGGTGGAGGAAGTAGAGGAGGAGGAGTTGTATGCGGAAGGGCTAACATCTGCAAGGTCCAGACGGTCGGCAGCAACAAGGCGGCAGGCATGTGAGGGTGGGGGAGATGGATTTACCAGGCGCATGGTAGCAGCCAAACTAGTGAGGAAGGTGCAGGAGCCCAGGAAGAAGTGGAGGACGAACTGATGGAAGACTCATCAGATGAGGGAGACCTTGATCACATTTCTGTTGTGCGAGGTTGTGGGGAGAGGACAGAGGAAGGAAGCATGATTGTTACCTCGCCACCAACACAACAGGGACTTGGTGCTCCTGGATGCGCAAGACACATGAGTGCCTTCTTGCTGCACTACCTGCAACATGACCCTCGAACTGTGAGAATTAGAAATAATCCTGACTACTGGGTTGCCACACTGTTAGATCCCTTGTACAAAAGTAAATTTGCAGAAATTATTCCTGCCATAGAATGGGATGCACGCATGCAGGAGTATCAGCAGAGACTTTTGCAGAATCTTACATGTGCTTTTCCACAAAACACCAGTGGTGCACGTAGTGAATCTCACAGTTCCAACTTGCCAACCGTGGGACCGTCGAGTGTTTGGCACTCAAACCGTAACAGAAACACTGTATCTGCTGGTAACATCAATTTTGCGGAATCATTTCACCACTTTTTTAGCCCATCCTTTGCAAGGCCACAGGAGACAAGAAGTCTGACACATAGTCAACGCCTAGAGACGATGGTACAGGAGTATCTCCAAGTAAACATTGAAGCCATGACTGTGTCACTAGACCCTTGCTCCTTTTGGGCTTCCAATCTGGATAAATGGCCAGAGCTCGCCACTTACGCCTTGGAGATCTTGTCATGCCCCGCAGCCAGCGTTCTGTCTAAACGTGTGTTCAGCGCTGCTGGTGGTGTGCTGACAGATAAGCGCACGCGGCTCTCCACTGATAATGTAGACAGACTCACGTTCATAAAGATGAACAAATCATAGATCCGAAACGTCTTTTCTACCCCTGTGTCATCCTGGGGAGAGTAAAAGCTTGATGATTTGTTAAAATCACCTCACCAACCGTTTTAAGCTTTAAAATGACTAATCATGTTTATCTGTATCTTGGCTGGAAAATAATTTGGGCTTTGTAGCAGTGTGCAGTACTGATTCTATTAGGCCATCTATACTAAGCTCCACCAGCTTTCAAATTAATAATAATTTTTAGCTGCATCTAGCCCGGAAAATTATTTTGGGTCTCCTAGATGCGCAAGACACATGAGTGCCTTCTTGCTGCACTACCTGCAACATGACCCTCAGATTGTCAGAATTCGAAGTAATCCTGACTACTGGGTTACCACACTCTTAGATCCCCCACACTCTTCGATCAACCTTTTCATTTTAATAAAGAACAAAAAAATGGTCATTTTTGAAATTATAAGCATTAGCAGGTTATTAGAAACTTAAATCAAACAGTTTTCAACTCAAAACTTTATTCTAGGTGATGTTACATTTGCACATAGGACCCCTTGTTCGAAAGGAGCTTCTAAACTCTCTCGTCCATTAAATTTGTCAGGTTTTGGATGGTTTCTGCTTCAATTGTTTTGCATGAGGACAGAATACCCTCCCAGAGCTGTTGCTTAGATGTGAACTGCCTCCCGCCATCATAGACACTCCTTTTGATGATGCTCCAGAGGTTCTGAATGGGGTTGAGGTCAGGGGAGCATGGGGTCACACCATAAGTTTGTCCCCTTTTATGCCCATATCAGCCAGAGATGCAGATGTGTTATGTTCAGCATGAGATGGTGCATTATCATGCATGAAAATGATCTTGCTGTGGAATACACGGTTCTTCTTCTTGAACCATGGCAGGAAGTGCTGTTTGAGAAACTCCACATACATTATGGAGTTCATCTTTACCCCTTCAGGGATCCTAAAGGGGCCGACAATCTCTCTCCCCATGATTTCAGCCCAAAACATTACTCCACCTCCTCCTTGTTGGCGCTGTAGCTGTGTTTGCGTGAGGTGTCCATCAACCAGCCATCCTCCACTCCATCCATCTGGACCATCGAGCGTTGCACGGCACTAATCAGTGAACAAAACAGTTTTGAAGTCAGTCTTCATGTATTGTTTGGCCCACTGTAGCCTTTTCTGCTTGTGTGCAGTGGATAGAGGAGATCGACAGGATGGCTTACGCACAGCTGCAAACCTCTGAAGGACTCTGCATCTTGTTGTTCGGGGGACGTTGGAGGCACCAGCAGCTTCAAAAACTTGTCTGCTGCTATGACAAGGCTTTTTTGCCGCTGCTCTTTTAACCTGACGTAATTGCCTGTAGGAAAGAGTCCTCAATTTTACCTTATCAGCAAGCACACGTGTGTACTGTGAATCAGATACATACTTCTTGATTGTGCGATGATCAGGATGAAGTGTCTTGGCAATGTTGATTGTAGTCATGCCTTGACCTAAACACTCCACAATTTGTTGCTTCTCAGCAGCCGACACATCCTTTTTCTTTCCCATTTTGGCAGAAAATGTAACCTGCTTAATAATGTGGGACAGCCTTCTTAAGTAATCTAGCCTTTCATTGGACACACCTGCCAAACTAATTAGCACAGGTGTCTGCAATTGCTTACAGTGATATAAAGATCCCTGACACACATCACCATCAATGAGTTTAACTGACAAACAAAAAAATTCTTCCCTTATCACTCCTAAACACTTTTTGCATAATAATTTGGAACACAGTGTACATGTGCTTTTCCACAAAACACCAGTGGTTCACGTAGTGAATCTTACAGTTCTAACTTGCCAACCGTGGTCTGTATGGAGTTGTTCAGTAAAGGGCCCAAAATTAAGATAACATAGACGGGAGAGGTCTCTATGAATAGGAATTCCTAAGTATTTGATACCCTGTGAGGGCCAGGCAAAGGGAAAGTTGGACTGGATGGAATCCTGTATGGATTTGGGAGGGAGACATCGAGGGCCTCAGACTTCGCTGCATTGATTTTAAAATTTGACCATGTAACAAAATGATCTATTTCAGCCATAACAGCAGGGATGGATATATGTGATTGAGTGATATATACTAGGACATCATCAGCAAATGCAGAGCATTTGTACTCGGTGCCTCCCACCTCAATCCACCTAATATTGGGGTTATGGCGAATTGATGAGAGCAGGTGCTCCGTCACTAGGATGTATAAGAGAGGGGACAGAGGACATCCCTGCCTTGTCCCATTGGTGATTATGAAAGGTGATGAAAATGTTCTGACGCGCCCCCTGGGCCTTGGGACACCCGGAGCCGGACCCTTTTTGTTGGATGCTGGTGGTTGTAGTCTCCGTGGCGGCGACCCGGTTCCGTGGCTCAGGGCGGTCAAACCAGTGGCGGAACTATTTATGTGGTTTTGATGTTTAAATGTCCGACTATGCCACCCGTGGATTGCGGTCAGAGTGAACCGCCGCTGCAGGGCAGACCGCTGAGGCTGGTGTTGTGGGTGCAGCAGAACGTAGTATAACTCCCCACGGGAGGAGTATAGCCTCAGGGCAGTGTATGCGGAGGATGGGGGTGATGGTGCAGGGCAGCAGCAGTAACGACACGGAGTCAGTGATGTAGTCCATGGCCTTTATTCACAGTTCTTATTATCCAGACCACTTCAGCAGGTAACGGCTGCCCACGTCGTACTGTGCTCACCAGGTGAGGGGCTCAGACAACTCCCAGATAACTTTGGAGTGCTTCACAGGACCCCCTTTGTGTGTCCTTTGTCTGGCCTTTCTTACCAACGCTTCTGTCCGGCTGCCTCGGGCCTCCTCTTGGTAAACTTGGCGCCAGTTTCCCCGACCCTATGTGGTGCCTTCCTAGCGGGTGTAGCGAGGTGCTGCGCCACATAAAATGTCACAGCCTCCGGTTTCTAGCTGAGGGTCGTTTCCCGCCTCCACTAGTTTCGGGGACCGGTCTCCCCCTTTGGCCTGACCCCTCCACGCAGGTGGATTCGGGTGTGCCGTGGCGACTCGCCCGTCCGCACCCCTGGGATCCCTTCGTTCCTCGTTCCTGGAGCCTTCTCCGCTCCTCTTCCTTCCTTCTCCCTCTTCCAGGCCTGGGCCTCTGTTACTAGGCCCGCCTCCGGAGCAGAGCTCATGCAGAGCCCCTGCTCCCTGTCACTTCTGCTCAGACTTCTCTGCACTGAACTAAGAGGGTGCCCACCTTTTATACTCCCTTCTCAATGCACCCAGGAACTGCTTCCTCCCTGCTCCTGCACTACAGGGTTCCCCTTCCTCGGTGTTCCCTCCCCCCACTCCAGCCAGGGACAGGGACTGTCGTGCCCATCTCAGGGGCATATTGGTCGCCCTGCCCCACGGCAATGTGGTGTAATGCATGCAGGTGTCGGGGTCCTGATCCACACTCCATCCTTACCTGAGAGTGAGATATCACACCTCTGGGTGAGGTGCCATACCTCTGTAGTAACCGAGCCCTCGGGGTGCTATAGTTCCATTTATCTTCAGCCTAGGTGACGTATTGCGATACAGGGCCGTGATTTTGGCTATAAAAGGGTCCCCTAGACCCCTACCCCAAGCTTTTTAAGAGAATAATATATGGCGTGCCAGGAGACTCTATGGAATGCTTTCTCAGCATCCAACGAGAGTATCTAATTACAAATTTTTAACTGCATCTAGCCCAGGAAATACTTTGTGCCTAGTAGCAGTGTCTGCTAGTCAGCGGATTATCCCAGCTGTTAAGCAAGCTACACCACCTGTAGTTTGGACACTTAATTATTTCAAAGGAAATGGATCGGGCCCCCGGGACACTCAGTGAAGAGCATCGGGGGAGACACCCCAAAGCACAGGGGATGGGACTGGCGGTAGGATGCCTTGCGGTGGACCGCCGAGCTCGATCCTTATAAAAGCTTTTTAACTGCAGCAGCTTTAGTGAACGCTACTGGAGCTGGAATTACGCGGCTGCTGGCATGAGACTTGCCCTCCAATAAATCCTTGTAAAAGGATTTAAAGTGTATTCATTCAAATTAGAGAGACAATTTAAATTAAAAAGCTTAGACCTGCATCCACCACAGGCGGACAAGCACCAGTATTGGGAGAGGGGGGCTGGCCGTCAGGGTCCACCGCAGCTCTGGCACAAAGCTGGCGACACGGAGGTCGCACGGGCAGGAACGGACTGGTCCTGGTCGTGTCGGCTTCGCACTTTTTTGGTTTTAGAAGGGCATGACATGCCTATATCTGTGTCTCCCCCTCCTTTTACTCCTCCACCTCTTTTCTTTTCGCATGACTATATGTACTTGTCACTTTTCCATGTGTTAGTTGTGTCTTCTGAGCAGTTTGTCAACTTTTGGACACCTTTGAAGGTGTTTTCTATGTGTTTTTGTTTGCCTGCCATTGGTTTTAACGGTGTTCGAAGGTGTTCGACGAACTGTTCGACGAACAGTTCAGCGAACATACGGGTGTTCGACGAACCGAACCGAGCTTGAACACTATGGGGGTGGCTCAACACTAGTATTGACAGTAAAGGTGCGGCATTGTCTGCACTGTATTGACAGTACAGGTACGGCATTGTCTCTGCACAGTATTGGCAGTACAGGTGCAGCAGTCTTTCCACGTTATTGGCAGTACAGGTGCAGCAATCTCTGCACGGTGTGGGCAGTACAGGTGTGGCATTGTCTCTGCACAGTATTGGCAGTACAGGTGCAGCACTAACTCTGTGTATTAAAGGTGCATGGGCCAAGTACCAGTCACAGCAAAATAATCATTGTATAGTAATTTAAGATCCAAATTTTACTCCTATTCAGATCACATGAAAAAATTATCTTATAAACAAAGTTATCTGATATATTAATCACTAACAATTGGGTCTTAAACTTGCCTATTCCAAATTTGGAAATCCTTAATATTTAAGTCTACACTCCTGGATTTTAATTACATATAATGAGCAATAGAAATGACATTGTATTGGTTGCATTATGAATTCCCCTTAAGCAATCATCTGACTTGGGCACCAACGTGGGTAAACTGGCTACCCATTCACGCGCCCAAATATGTGATGACCCGTGGCACAGTTCCAATAATAAGCCATCACTATTTTGTTCCAAGAGAATATTCTTACCCTTGAGACTGCCCTTAATAATCTTCTCTATTTTATAACATATGAGCTTGTGGTGCTGCGGTTCTAGAGTCACTGAAGCTTGAAGGGCATTCCAAGTCATTCAGCTCGGAAAGGACGAGGGAGAGGACGGAAATAACGGTAACGCAGCTGCTGCAGTGCTACATGGGAGAATTCTGCAGGTGAAAATGAGCAAGGCACCTCCCGCTCTTCACTCTGCTCTGAGATAATTGAAACGTTCTGGGTACTGGCACTGGCACTTCAGCTTGTCGTAAAATCAATGTCATTTCCGTCCTTCCATCTCCCGGCCAAGACTGTTTTTCATCTTTTCTTTATCTGAGAGAATACGGTATATCATCTTAATTATACCGGCCCTTTATCAGAAAGGTCAGCTGAGAACCTGAATGCAGAATCAGCTTAGAACATTGCACAATGATGATGTCACTCCAACCAATCTGCATGAATTACTTTTGCAGATGTTTTGTCCTTTTTTATTTTTTTTTTCACATTCCATTTTTTTGTTACGGTGCATCAAGAATTTATGGAAAAGGGAAAAATAAAGTCCAGGTGTTTCCCCCCTTCATTTATTAAATAACCTGAAAGTGTCAGTTCAAAGCATTGTAATGTGTAGAACTAATATATACCATATACTGTGTCCGACCACCCATGAACGAGCGTGTCAAGAAATCCCATCTGCAAATAGCTTGCAATTTAAAATCTGCTGCCCGAAACGAAATGAAGCTAATCTTCAATCACAGTCCTTGGCCTTACTCTTCACAACCAGGCGACGCGCGCCCTAGTAGACCGCTCGCTTTTATTGACATAGCTATCTGAGATGATCCTGTATTCCCCACAGTCTGGCAGGTAAATTAAAAAAAAAAAAAGTCCTAGCTGTGTATGTCCGAGGCTCTGACTTTGGGGAGTCCCAACCCAATACATCTCAGTAACACAGGAAAGCTGCTCATTAATAAACGAGAGAGCCTGCGAGGCTCCCTGGGAGAATAGCTTGCCTCCCATAACACGGGCCGGCGTTATTATGCTCCAACACTTCCAAATCATCTCTGCTAATGAATGCTTAACCAACGCATTGCCATGGGAGGCCGCCAGATCTGCTGCATTGCTGGCAGCGAAAGAGTGGGAACGCTCAGGCCCGTTCCTTCTTTCTATTCCTCCGACGTTATATTTTAAGTACTGTCAGCGACGTCACAGATGGGTGACTGGAGAGATTGCATTACGGAGTTTTGGATATAGATTGCTAGTTTAACACTGCATTTATTTCAGATTAGATTGCCGGAGAGCGTTTAAACACATCCACAGTCCAAAAACATGCATGATCCAACCTCCATGCGGAGGTTTTACAAGGCTGATTCAGGGAAAGAGCGAAAACAATTGCTTGTGACAGACATAAGGGAACCCTAAATAGGGAAACAACGGGAATAAATATACAACAAGTAGCTAACATGACCTGACTGTGTTAAATGGGCCTTATCAGCCAGCCATTTGCGTGCTTGTGCCGCTGTTCTGCTCATACCTCGGCCAGCTGCAAACCCAGAGGTTCCTGAACTCTGCCAGTGCACGCAAGGCTTTGTTTCTCATTTACATTTGCATATTAAAGTGTTTGCCTGAAATGGGCTATTGAAATTAATTCAGGATTAATTGGTGTCTTTATCTCATTAAGACGATCTAATTTAGGGATGATGAAATTGTTTAGCCTCGCGTTTGCATAATTAGATTGCTTTGAATTGCTGTCATTATAGTCTCTTTAGCATCATCTGTAGGCCTCAGACAGACGCACACGGTAACCTCATAAAGACCAATCATGTGTTACAGGCAAGGCGCTGTTAACCCCTTTTAACCCGAGACTCACAAAATTAGCTTTTAAATAGAGATGCTGGCTGTTCTGCATGTGAGAGAAGGTGAAGAAGGTCCTGGGGACATAGCCTGATTATCTCCCTTTTTTTTGCTTTATTTACACATTTAGTGCCAGATTGTAATTAACTCCCATCATTTTGTCTTCCTATTGGCGGTTTCCCCCTTCCAGTCATCTATATAAAAGCTCACAGGGGCTTGGAAGAGAAGTAGACTGAACAGATACTATATATGTTTTAGATAGTGCCTTCATGTCATGATGACTCTAGGGTGGGATGACCCACGGAGAGCTGGTATAATCACGAGGCACTTGACAGTCTTCTTAAAACCACTTGGGAAATGTTCTGTTATTTAAAGGGTGGGACAAAAATCTAAAATTGAATGGCATCATAAGTAATCCAATGTTATCATGCTCAGATGCCCTGACCAATCTGTTAGTAAATACTCATATTATGCATCCACCTCATTGTCAGCACATCTCACCAAATCTAGCCGAATCTGTCATTGGATCTGCAGATTTATTCTATATCACTTATCTATGGCAGGTTTTACAGTGGATTTTCATCAATATTTTACACCCCAGTGTCGTAACTTATCTATGGCAGCACGGTGGCTCAGTGGTTAGCACTGCAGTCTTGCAGCGCTGCGGTCCTGGGTTCAAATCCCACCAAGGACAACATCTACAAGGAGTTTGTATGTTCTCCCTGTGTTTGTGTGAGTTTCCTCCCACACTCCAAAGACATACTGATAGGGAATCTAGATTGTGAGCCCCAATGGGGACAGTCATAATATCTGTAAAACTTTGTGGAATATGATGGCGCTATATAAGTGAGTAAAATATAATAACATCTTTCTTTTGAACTACATACTGTAGATATAGTGCGGATGCTTTTTTTTTTATTAATCATGCCATTCTGATTAAGGCTTGTTTACTGTGGTCATACTTATACAAATGTTTCCCATCTTAGGTGTATAAGGGTCTAAGGTAAGGTAAATGTCGGGTGAATGAAGGATTGTATATGTTGGATTTCAATATGTCTCAACCATGGACTTGAAGGGAAATAAGTCAACAGGTTTCTGGTGGAGATAATCAAATCGATTTGAATCAAATTTGTGATTAGTTTTAGGAATCCTCTGAACCCGGTGAATTCGAACAATATGTAATTCGCCAAAAATGGCCACAATTATTTTATGTGGCAAAGCATGCCAATCCAGGCTCTGCAAAAACAGACTGAGTAGCACATGATTTTCAATTTTCTGTGGCTGCTGACGTCACCTACACATCAGATGTTCAATGTTCACATCCATCCACCACAAGAGCCACCATAGCTAATAACCGCTGATCAGTGGGGACTCCTGGTGTTCGACTCCCACCAATCTGATATTGATGATATATCTGACACAAGCAGTATTGCCGGATTGCTGGCCAGGAGGACTGGCAGGCAAAGGGAAGGAAGGAAAGCTGCGTCAAAACCAGTAATTCATAAAACCTCGAGAAGATCGTCAGGCAAGAGGGTAGTCAGAGATCAGGCTCGGGTCAATTCACTAAAAATACTAATGACAAAACAGAGCAAGAAGTAAAGCTATAACTGGATGCTATGGACTCACTGCTGATGGTTTAAGTAGTTAGGAACCCCACTCATGGCTCCAGGAGAGAACTAATTAAAGTTAACTACCAAAGTGTAGAACAAAACAGAAGGTAGAAAGAACGCACATCTGCGCAGAACTAAGGTTCAGCTGAGCAAAGCTTGCGCTGCCCAGCAGCAACCGTGGCCTTAATGCCGTGCCGCCTAGCAAACGTGGCCGACGTAGTAGGAGCATGTTCATACACGAATGTTACAAAAAGGTTAATTCATCTATAATAAATGCCCAGTCATCCCCTTTAGATATTAGATTATATATGTAACATGGGGACTGACGTAATAGTAATTCAGGACACATTTAATTATTTCTTTATTGTGCGTACGAAGAAGGTTATAAACAACAGTTTTGCAGGAGTTATTTGTAAGAAACATGGCCCAATAATAATAGTATGTAGCCACGAGTACAGACAGCCTCTGAACCACAATCTTATTATGTAGAGCAGCGCAATCCTCAAAGAAATCTGCAACTTTAACTGGAACAGTTTCTAAAAGTATAAAAATAGTAGCATTTGTTCCTATGGACCTAAGCACAGAACATTTCCAGCCATAGTGTGTTTATATATTATAAAATATGTCTTTAGAATCCAAAAGGCATATTGTGAAGTCTCATCACCCTTCACTGTGCAGCATAAGTTTCTATTATTTTTATGAGTAGTTGTATTGATTCCA
Organism: Phyllobates terribilis; assembly: GCF_046119375.1. Classification (NCBI taxonomy): domain Eukaryota; kingdom Metazoa; phylum Chordata; class Amphibia; order Anura; family Dendrobatidae; genus Phyllobates; species Phyllobates terribilis. The sequence goes on along the minus strand of NW_027362768.1, from coordinate 83,769,053 downwards.
AATAAGGGCTCATTTACGCTGGCTAACCAGGGCCGATATTCGACTGCCGATCTCATACATGCATTCCAATTGGTGGTCATTTATTAAGCTGTTTAGACAGGCCATGAACATTAAAAGAATTCATAGCACTCATGAGGGTTGAATCCAAGTTCTTATTTATTTTGGTATCATTTGGTAGAAGCAACATAAATCATTTGCATATTTTGATGCTTAAAGATTTGGGTGAAGACTAGGTTACTGTTTATTGAATCTTACTGAAAAGTTAGTTAAAAGAAAACTTTGCATTGGCCATCTTATTGAAAATACTCATGTCCAAATTTACATAACATGTAAAATAATGTTAGATTAGATTATACATTATTATTAGATGATGTTTTATTCTTCATTAAATTAGAAAGCAGTTTCCCCTGGTTTCACCCTTTCACCTCTGTACAGGTCTCTGGCCTTTTGCAGCTGGGGTCATGGGTTGCATTTGGAGATTAGAGGCCAATCAGTGGAGCGGAGCTGAAGGTATAAATCTAACAAGCTTGGCCGGTACCAGAAACATTGGAAAAAGGACAAAATTAGATTGAAATTTATTGTAAAGTAAATCTGGGTCAGAGAAAGAGGTCAACCACAATTAAACAGCCAAGAGGTGTCAGACAGAACAAGGATCAAACCAGTAACGGTATCTTGTGGTTAATCAGGAGAAATATCAGGAACACATCCGGGTCAGAACACGGAATGCCAATCCAAATAGACCAATAGGGCTGTATACAAAACGGTATACAAAAGATGGCACAGGGAATCTGTCAGTAGTTTTTTTTCTATGTAATCTGAGAGCAGCATAATGTAAGGGCTGAGAGTCTGATTCCAGAGATGTGTCACTTATTGGGCTGTGTGTTGTAGTTCCAATACAATCACTGTTTTATCAGCAGGACTAGGTGTCACCTGCCTCTTAGTCACCTGCTGTGTATAACCACTCCCCCACCACTGATTGGAAGCTTTCTGTCAATGTACATAATATAAAAGGCGGCATGTAGCATTTTAGCTATTTTTTCCAGTGTTAAGTAATAATTATGGTGCATAGTAAATTTGTGTTCTGCTGCTAATCTGATGTGACCTCACATAAGTCTATGATATAATGTGGCTAATGTTGAACATGCAGTAACATTAAACAGACTAATGATTGAAAGCTAAGATTGATGATTCCAGCGACAATGATAGTATCCAGCAGACAGTTTGATGGATTCGTCACCAGTACTGAGTGCTCATAAGCCTAATACTAATGCTTTGCAGTTCCTCATATTCAGCTACATGAACTGAATTTAGTGCAGGAGGTGAATCTAATTGGGGTACCATAATTATATATCATAGGAGGAAGGTATTTTATAGTATACTTAGCTCCATAGGAACAACCGGTATTTAATAGCAATAGGGATGTACCAAATCTATATTTAAGAATTAAATATATGGACTAAATGCTACTATGTAGTTAAAAAAATAGAATATATTTCATGGCATGTATCCCGCAGCTTGATTGTAATTGTACAGTTCATTGATTGCACTATGAGGCTTTGTGAAACACATTAACCCTTGCCAAATATACTGGCACAGTGGCCATACCAATCAACTAGCCCAGCAGTATAGGCCATAATAGACTCAAGGTCCAATAATAAATTGAAAACTTGAATCCTATAATTTTGTGACATAAAAGAGAATATGGAAATCTGTACAATAAAACTTAGAGAAGTCTAATGGGATGCTGGTGGCTTACCTGACTGCCATGGCCAATATCCCATATCTAAGACAACACCACTATTGGCCATATCTTCTTTGCTATACTGAGCATTTCACTTTCACCTTTCCTGAGACACAAAGTTGTGACCTGTGATTTTCCTTTTTCTATATTTGGATTTGACCTGGATTGTGTATTGACCGGGCATACTGATTACCTACCCTGACCTTTACCTGTCCATCCACACTGACCAAACCTTGCCAGCCCTCACCTCCAATTTTAACACATACACTTCCTACTTCCAATTGTACCTTGTATCTGTATGTCATCTGCAAGACATCAGTGATTGCTATAAGAGACTATTCCACTATTCACTGTCACAACCTGCAGGACTTCTGAGCATTGGTAAATTTTAACACTGTAATATTGGGGCATTATACATTTTGTCAAAATGATAATGTAAAACTGTCCAGGCTGTAGTTCCTTGTAAGTATTGTATATTCAAATATTTTCTCTTTCACTTTAGTTCACTTTAGTTGTTTAGGGCTTATGATGATGAGTAGGTAAACTTCATGTCACTGTAAAACATTCAACATGTAGCGCTTAAAGGGGTGATCCGGTACCTAAAATGCATTTTCTAACTATCTATCCTTACACCCTAACCACGTTTGTAATTTGCTTTAATACACAACACCATATATTTTTCTCAATCTAGCTAATCCGTGTTTTTTTTACAGTACGTTTTGTTTAAGGAGAATCTCAAACATGATGTCACAGGAGGCTGGGGCTGCATTCACTCCCTGCAGCGTCCATCGCCCGTCCTAGAACAGGATGTCATCAGAGGGCATTGCTACAGTTACTCACTAGTTCCTTGCATCGCTGCCCCCTCTGAAGACGTCCTGGATCCATGGTGATGGACGCTCTGGGAGATGTGAGTGAAGCGCCGGCTACCTGCTTCTATCTCCGTAATAAAGCAAATTACAAATGTGAATAGTGTGTAAGGATAATTAGAAAATACATTTTATGTGCTGGGCCACCACTTTAAGGCCCCCATACACATTAGATAGCTGTAGTCTGGCAGCTATCTCTCCCAACATGCAGATATGCAGGAATGCTCAGCTCTACCAAGAATTCCTGTGTTCTCTATGACAAAGAGCCTTCCCTCCAACCAAAGAGATCAACCATTGAAATTCCAATGGCTGGATTCTTCTCTCCTCTGACATCATCTGTGGGGGAGAGTTGGGAAGCACCCATACACAATAAAAGGTTGACCGATTCCACTGAACTTGGAGGGTTTAGCTGACTTTTATCACATGCATTTGGGAGTCTTTATACAGCCACTTTTATTAGTTTAATTCCATTATAATCGCAGAAAATAAATATTTATGAGACAACTATTCTCAATATCCAGTTCTGACCTCTGGTTCAATCCCTCATGGCAGCTGGACTTCACTTTTACAGGAAGCATAGGCCCCCCAATGTCTTGACGTCTTCTTTATCTTTTGATAGACCATACAATGCATTTCATATAAAGCTACAACAATGTTGGTCAAAGACATCTGAGTCTGTAGACATTCTTGAATATACAAGCAAAGAACTTTAAAGGGGATGTACAATGCTGAAAACTTTGAAGGAGACGGCAGCGTTTCTGGATTGTGTTGATATATGGCTTCTTTGCATGATAGAGTTTTAACTTGCATTTGTGATTCTTACGGGAAACTGTGTTCACAGACAATGATTTCTGGATGTATTCCTGAGCCCATGCAGTGATTTGTATGGCTGCGCCATGCCTGTTTTTAAGGCGTTGCCATCGAAGGGCCTGTTGATCACGATCAGCTAATATTGATCACTGGCCTTGTCCCTCGTGCACATGGATTTTTCTAGCATCTCTGAATCTTTTGATATCATGTACTGTAAATAGTGGGATATCCAAAGTTTATGCGATTTTATCTTGGGGAACATTTTTCTGATATTGTTCCACAACTTTTAGTTATTCACAGATTGTTGAACCTCTGACCATCTTTGCGTCTGAGAGACTCTGCCTCTCTAACATGCTCCTTCTATACAGTCATGTAACGTCATTGAAAATTGATGCTCGGCTGTTTTTCATTAGTACCAGGGCCGGCCTTAGGGTATATGGCGCCCTGTGCGAAATCCCTCTTGGCGCCCCCCCCCAAAGAAAAAAAATTAAACTCATGTAGGTGAAAACAACAAGTGCATTTTTTATTAATCAAATGATCAAGTAATAACAAGCAACAAAAGTTGAAAAGTTTTAAAGCCGCCACCACGATAAGGTAGACTCTTCTGGCAGGGCCCTACTCTAACCTATTAAAATTTTCTTAAAATATCCAATACTCTTTTTAGATATATTTTTATTTAGTTTTCTTTAAGGGAATGTGTCATATACATTTTTTTTTAAAAATGACCAATAATACCACATACAGGGAATACTGCCACACCATGACCAGACCACATATTACCACAACATAGTGACCGAATAATACCACACAGAAGGGGGAAAAACTGCCACACCATGACCAGACCACATATTACCACCACATTACTAATATTACCACCACATTACTAATATTACCATAAGTGTCATTATGCACGGGAGCTCTATACATGGTATGTATAATGTAAGTGTCCAGGTAATCTAGTGATCACCAGTGACATTATACACAGGAGCTCTGTATATAGTGTCAGTGTACAGGTAATACAGTGATCATCAGTGACATTATACACAGGAGCTCTGTATATAGTGTCAGTGTACAGGTAATACAGTGATCACCAGTGACATTATACACAGGAGCCCGGTACATAGTATATAGTGTAAGTGTACATGTAATACACTGACTCACTGGTGACGTCTCTAGGTGAAGTCCTTCAGCTACGCTTTTCTCCTTCATCCAGCACAGACCGCCATTACGTCTTCCAGCCAGGACTCGTCTCTGCATAAAATAACACAGTTATCTAGAGCACATTCCCCAACTTCTACATTACGCAGCTGAATACAGACGTGTATCCACCATCAATATATGGTTAGTTATTATACAACCTACCATTCCAAATATAAATTGTAATCCACCACGGTGCCCCCATTAACTGTAAATAGGCACTTAATATATAATTTAATTAGAACCTCTACTCTTTCCGCCAATTTGTTACCAGTTACACTCCTGCATCCGCAACGCCCCCTACTCTATACTTCCTGCTCCCCGCATTCATTATTTACATGCACCCCCTGCCCCAATTCATTATATCATGTCCTGCTCTCCCCACCCCATCATCATTTACTGTCCCCCACCCCACATTCATTATGTGCAGCTCATTATCCCCCTACTCCCAATTCCCCCATGTGCAGCTCATTTTCTCCCAATTCCCCCATGTGCAGCTCTCACCCCCCCATGTGCACATCTCTCATCCCCCTCCCCCACATGTGCCCCTCTCTCATCCCCCTCCCCCACATGTGCACCTCTCTCATCCCACTCCCCCACATGTGCACCTCTCTCATCCCCCTCCCCCACATGTGCACCTCTCTCATCCCCCTCCCCCACATGTGCACCTCTCTCATCCCCCCCATGTGCACATCTCTCATCCCCCTCCCCCACATGTGCACCTCTCTCATCCCCCTCCCCCACATGTGCACCTCTCTCATCCCCCTCCCCCACATGTGCACACCTCTCATCCCCCTCCCCCACATGTGCACCTCTCTCATCCCCCTCCCCCACATGTGCACCTCTCTCATTCCCCTCCCCCACATGTGCACCTCCCATTCCCCCCACTCCTAGTAAATTGTATTTAAAAAAAAAAAAAAACTTGTTATACTTACCCCCATGCGATCCCTGCAGAATCCTCGTCCAAATCGATGACACCAGGTTCTCCTGACTTCCGGTCATGTGACGGTGCCGTCACATGACCGGAAGTCAGAGAAATCATGACAGAGATGTTCCGGCCCCGGCGCTTAGCATGGGGCCGGGGGCCCCATGAGGAGAGAGACACACAAGAGGGGGGCCCCCAAGGGGGCCCCTACCGGCCGGGCCCCATACTGGAGTCAGGGCAGTCATGCCCTGATGGCGGCCCTGCTGGAGGCTGAAGGGGCCCCCTCTCCCTCGGGGCCCCCGTTCAATGAACCGGCTGCACGGGCGGTAGTTCCGCCCCTGTGTGTGAGGAGGAGAGAGTGCAGCGCGCCCGGGTCCCGGCCGGACATTTCAGAGCAGAGAGGGGGCGCCGGCGCCTGAGCACAGAAGAAACGCTGGGCGCTCCCTCTCTGCTCTTCCATAAGAAAAATACCGACGGGGAGGGAGCCAGCGCAGCGCCCCCCTTCACTCTCAAGTTTGAGGCGCCCTGTGCAGTTGCACAGCTGGCACGCCCCAAAGGCCGGCCCTGATTAGTACCATTTACTTTTCTATTTTTCCACCCTTTTGTTATCCCTGTCCAACTTTTTTGAGATGTGTTGCTGCCATCAATTTCTAAATGAGTTAATTTTTTTCAAATGAAATAGAAAATGTCTATGTTTCTAATTTTCAACTTTTATGCTCTGTTGTGAATAAAATACGTCTATATGATTGCATTCTTGTTTTCTTTACATTTTACACGACATACTATTTTTTTGCAATTGTGGTGGTACTATCCTGATGAATGTTTGTGAATTTCAACCTTAAGCTAATTTACTGTGTCATATACTTTACAGTACAATTAATGGTAATAGAAAGTCCTAGCAGATTCTGGAGTGTGACAATACTCAGCTGCCCCTAGAAGGCGCTGCATCATATTTCAAAGTTCCTGCCACTAATTTGCATGATAAATGGAAAATGTTAAATGCTGGTACAATACATCGGAGAATCTTCACATGGTTTAGATTTCCATTATGAGTGTAAATCAAGCCTCGCCACACATTAATATCCATTTATCTTTAGTTCATTCGCCCTCATCATTTCTGAGATAATTCCATTGTGAAATCTCTGCCATGTTCTTTAAAGCAGCTCATCTCCTGGTCCCACCTCTCACTCTCAAACAATGACACATCCCCAGCTAATTAACCGGCTGTAATAATTCAATAGAAGCCTATGATTAGAAATCCTTTTAAACTTCTTAAAACTGCCTGGAAGAGTTATCTTTTTTTTTCTCTACACTGTTCAACAAAAGCCCATTAACCTGAAAAGGCAAATGGTTTCACAAACCTCCTATTATATTATAAATTATGGTTCCAATCAGAATCATAGAGAGGTCCCTGGTTTCCTACGCTTGGACACCATCTTAAATCAATACCGCCTCTCGCGCTTCTATGTTAACTTCTCAAAGAAATTCTCATTGTACAACTTCTCAATAGCATGTAAGTAATGTAGGATAACCAGAACTATTACATTACATTTATTCTGAAAATGTAGCACATAGTTTTAATTACAGGGTTTAATGAAAGAAATACATTTTCCCTCCATGTATTATTACTTTCAGGTGTGATTTTATTCTTTCCTTTTTTGTCGTTGCAGGAGCTGTATTATCATCGAGTTACACAGAAAATAATTAAAGTCTCATAATTACCTCTCTAAAAAGTAAAGAAATAAAGTTTCTGTGTGTTGGGCAAATTATCTTTAAATTATATAAAGTTGATATTAAATGGACATTTAAAAACACATTGTTATGATTGAACTCTATCACTTACACGAGGATGAACAAAGCAGGGAAGATGTTAAACCTGTACACCACAGGTATGTATACAGACTAGGCAATCACTAACCTGACCCTGATTTGTCCCTGCTGGACCTTGGACGTTGGCACCATAAAATTACGCAATGGCCCCCACTTAATGCTTGCTGACCCTGAGTGTCCTTAACTGCACCCTCAACTATACACAGAGTGTAACCCAAAACCACAACAATAGAATGGAGTGCACACAGACAAAGGGTGAGCCACAGGGCTAAAGAGTGTTCACACAGTCATAAATGAAAGACGGAAGGAAAAGAAAGGAACCCAAAAAGTCCTTTGGTATACGTGAAAACACCCAGACCCTGAATGTAATAAAATGGGAAGAGTGCTGAGAAGGAGAACACACAAACAAACCGCAGGAGAAGCAATAGAGAAAACCTCAGCAAGATAATCCTTCACTGGGGAGTTGGGACTCCAAACATCCATCTAACATGGAATATAGCCAGCATGTGACAGAAGAGTATAAATAGCCCCTCCCAAGATGTGATAGGACAAACCAAAACGAGGAAGTGAAAACACCTGAACAGAAACAACACAGCAAAGACAAGAGAATTATCAGCAGTTGGACAGATACAACACAGACTATGGTCAAACAGGGAGAGAAATCAACCCACAGACAGAGATCACAGGCGTTCCGGAGTTGAGCCATGACACATACAGGTGCTTCTCATAAAATTAGAATATCATCTAAAAATTATTTTATTTCAATTCTGCAATACAAAAACTGAAACTCATATATTATATAAAGTCATTACAAACAGAGTGATCTATGTCAAGTGTTTATTTCTGTTAATGTTGATGATTATGGCTTACAGCCAATGAAAACACAAAAGTCATTATCTCAGTAAATTAGAATACTTTATAACACCAGCTTGAAAAATGATTTTAAAATCCGAAATGTTGGCCTACTGAAATTTATGTTCAGTAAATGCACTCAATACTTGGTCGGGGCTCCTTTTGCATCAATTACTGCATCAATGTGGCATGACATGTAGGCAATCAGTCTGTGGCACTGCTGAGGTGTTATGGAATCCCAGGTTGCTTTGATAGCAGCCTTCAGCTCGTCTGCATTGTTGGGTCTGGTGTCTCTCATCTTCCTCTTGACAATACCTCATAGATTCTCTATGGGGTTAAGGTCAGGCGAGTTTGCTGGCCAATCAAGCACAGTGATACTGTTGTTTTTAAACCAGGTATTGCTACTTTTGGCAGTGTGGACAGGTTCCAAGTCCTGCTGGAGAATGAAATTTCCATCTCCAAAAAGCTTGTTGGCAGAGGGAAGCATGAAGTGCTCTAAAATTTCCTGGTAGAAGGCTGCGCTGACTTCGGTCTTGATAAAACTCAGTGGACCTACACCAGCAGATGACATGGCTCCCCAAACCATCACTGATTGTGGAACCTTACACTAGACCTCAAGCAGCTTGGATTGTGTGCCTCTCCACTCTTCCTTCAGACTCTGGGACCTTGATTTCCAAATGAAATGCAAAATTTACTTTCATCTGAAAACAACACCTTGAACCACTGAGCAACAGTCCAGGTCTTTTTCTCCTTGGCCCAGATAAGACGCTTCTGGCATTGTCTATTGGTCATGAGTGGCTTGACACAAGGAATGTGACACTTGTAGCACATGTCCTGGATACGTCTGTGTGTGGTGGCTCTTGAAGCAATGACTCCAGCAGCAGTCCACTCCTTGTGAATATCCCCCAAATTTTTGAATGGCCTTTTCTTAACAATCCTTTCAAGGCTGCGGTTATCCCGGTTGCTTGTGCACCTTTTTCTATTACACTTTTTCCTTCCACTCAACTTTCCATTAATATGGTTGGATACAGCACTCTGTGAACAGCCAGCTTCTTTAGCAATGACCTTTCGCCGCTTACCCTCCTTGTGAAGTGAGTCAATAACTGCCTTTTGGACATCTATCAAGTCAGCAATCTTCCCCATGATTCTGGAGCCTACTGAAACAGACTAAAGGACCTTTTTAAAGTTGTTTTTTGTTAATTATTCTAATTTACTGAGATAATGACTTTTGTGTTTTCATTGGCTGTAATCCATAATCATCAACATTAACAGAAATAAACACTTGAAATAGATCACTCTGTTTGTAATGACTCTATATAATACACTGATCAAAAAAATAAAGGGAACACTTAAACAACAGAATATAACTCCAAGTAAATCAAACTTCTGTGAAATCAAACTGTCCACTTAGGAAGCAACACTGATTGACAATCAATTTCACATGCTGTTGTGCAAATAGAATAGACAATAGATGGAAATTATTGGCAATTATCAAGACACCCTCAATAAAGGAGTGGTTCTGCGGGTGGGGACCACAGACCACATCTCAGTACCAATGCTTTCTGGCTGACGTTTTGGTAACTTTTGAATGTTGGTTGTGCTTTCACACTCGTGGTAGCATGAGATGGACTCTACAACCCACAGAAGTTGCTCAGGTAGTGCAGCTCATCCAGGATGGCTCATCAATGTGAGCTGTGGCAAGAAGGTTTGCTGTGTCTGTCAGTGTAGTGTCCAGAGGCTGGAGGCGCTACCAGGAGACAGACCAGTACACCAGGAGACGTGGAGAGGGCTGTAGGAGGGCAACAACCCAGCATCAGGACCGCTACCTCCGCCTTTGTGCAAGGAGGAACAGGAGGAGCACTGGCAGAGCCCTGCAAAATGACCTCCAGCAGTCCACAAATGTGCATGTGTCTGCACAAACGGTTAGAAACCGACTCCATGAGGGTGGTATGAGGGCCTGACATCTACAGATGGGGGTTGTGCTCACAGCCCAACACCGTGCAGGACTCTTGGCATTTGCCACAGAACACCAGGATTGGCAAAGTCGCCACTGGCGCTCTGTGCTCTTCACAGATGAAAGCAGGTTCACACTGAGCACATGTGACAGACGTGACAAAGTCTGGAGATGCCGTGGAGAGCGATCTGCTGCCTGCAACATCCTTCAGCATGACCGGTTTGGCAGTGGGTCAGTAATGGTGTGGGGTGGCATTTCTTTGGAGGGCCGCACTGCCCTCCATGTGCTCGTCAGAGGTAGCCTGGCTGCCATTAGGTACCAAGATGAGATCCTCACACCTCTTGTGAGACCATATGCTGGTGCGGTTAGCCCTGGGTTCCTCCTAATTCAGGACAATGCCAGACCTCATGTGGCTGGAGTGTGTCAGCAGTTCCTGCAAGATGAAGGCATTGAAGCTATGGACTGGCCCGACCGTTCCCCAGACCTGAATCCGATTGAGCACATCTGGGACATCATGTCTCGCTCCATCCACCAACGTCACATTGCACCACAGACTGTCCAGGAGTTGCGGATGCTTTAGTCCAGATCTGGGAGGAGATCCCACAGGAGACCATCCGCAACCTCATCAGGAGCATGCCCAGGCGCTTTAGGGAGGTCATACAGGCACGTGGAGGCCACACACAATACTGAGCCTCATTTTGACTTGTTTTAAGGACATTACATCAAAGTTGGATCAGCCTGTAGTGTGTTTTTCCACTTAAATTTTGGGGGTGATTCCAAATCCAGGCCTCCATTGGTTAATAAATTTGATTTCCATTGATAAATTTTGTGTGATTTTGTTGTCAGCACATTCAACTTTGTACAGAACAAAGTATTCAATGAGAATATTTCATTCATTCAGATCTAGGATGTGTTATTTGAGTGTTACCTTTATTTTTTTGAGCAGTGTATATGAGTTTCACTTTTTGTATTGAAGAACTGAAATAAATTAACTTTTTGATGATATTCTAATTTTGTGAGAAGCACCTGTACATGTCCTAAATGCTGCATAACGATTTGTACACAAAGAAGTACTCTGGGTCAATGATCTTGCAGTCAGAAACACCAGAACCTAAATAGAAACCTGATCAACCCGATTAATGGGATCTATTAGAATTGAAAAGGGACACAAACAATCTATATACAAACAATGAAAATGGGCCCTGATTCATGATTTGGTCAGATTACTGGTGTAGAATTGTTTGAAATGTCATAAATGTTTTGTGCAATTCCATGTTGCGCAAAAGTCTTTACACTAGTTTTGGCCATTTCAAAAATCCCCAAGTGGTTAAAAGAAGTGACATGCTCATTCTTTGGGCGTCTGAACAGTATACAGTGAAAATGGCTTTGCCTGGGAAAGACCGGAGCTTTCGTCAGGTGAGATGAGACCTGACGAAGGCTCCGGTCCAGAGCCAAAAACCGGTTTGTGATTTTAAAGACTACAAATAAAGGTATCCTAATTCACCTACTGTGTCTACTACTTGGCAACGCGCCAATATCCCTTTTTAGATGTTTCTGCTGAATCTCTTGAATGGACATTTATATTGGTGCTACTCCAAGTTCACTAAACTTGTGTATGTTTAACCCTCACACCACCATACCAACTCGCCACTACAGCACCATCATAACCTCGTCTCTTTCTATCTTCATGACTCAAGAGCGTCTGACTCCACCATGCCCCCTTTTCAAGACTGGCAAGAAAATCACCAGTCTTGATAAATTGGTTCCATAGGTTGTAGACAGAATTGTTGCTTTTCACATCTAAGGAGAAAAAGGGATTAAACAAATAGAACATTTAAACTTATCCTCATTGATATGGAATTCAAAATTGAGTTGGGTGGGACCATTAACAGACCAGTAGTACGTGACTAGTGCAATCAGGGGGATAGTGACTCAGCTATGGACCTCTGCACCCCCACCTTAGTCACGCGTCCTGCTTCTTCATTGTGTCGTTTGCTGTTTCGCTCTTCCTATGAACTTATTCAGTACACCAACCTAAAATCTGCCATTATTTCTGCCAAATACTTAATCTATAATAATTGGAGGGAATTCTAATATTATGCAGCTCCGCATGACTTTTTTTTTTCTAACTATACATAGAGAATAATTGAGAAGGGAAGGGGGAGGTAAAAGTGAACTGAAAAATGGTAGCTTTTTCATAAACCCTGGTATGTTACCCTTTCTTCAGCTGTTATATTTCTATAATGGTCCTGACTCCTGTGTCATTGAAAGGGAAAAAAAGAAAATGTTTTGTAAAAGTATTGCTTTTAATAATAATAATAGAAGCTGAGAGCACAAGGGTTTGTTGAGCTCTTGTATTGAAAATGCAATTTGTGAGAATTTCTCACATTTGTTCCTGGATTTTTGACAACAGTGCGAAGGAAACAAAGAAAAGAAAAAAGCTTGAAAATGTTTGCATAGAAGGATATGGTCGTCCGAAATTCAGACAAACTTATTTAATAGCACCAACTTCGAACATATAATAGTAAAATAAAAATATTCTTACTGATGCTATTTTACTACAGTCCGGCTCCCTGATCCCCTTTTGGACTATATAACAACCAGACCTCAATGATGGGTTCATAGTGATATCGTGTCAAGTGACTACTTTGGCCGGTGTAGTGCACCATGACCTTTCATTCATAGTAACATAAAGCCCCAAGACACCATCAATTCTGCACAAATTAAGTTTGGTACAAATTCTTCACAATTCTTTGAAATCTCTTGATTCGTTTTTGATGTATCTCCTATAATAGATGATTTCATTTTACAGAGAGCATGAGACAGAGAAGAAAGATCACAGGATCTCAGGTCTGATGCAGTTTGATGGGCTTCCCCATAATACCTTGCAGTTACCCCAGTGTAGTACAGGGGTAAAGGATTACAGGTAAAGGGTCACTGATGACTCATAGCCACTATAAAAGCCCAAGGTGCTGCTGCCATTTTGTGGGGAAAGTGGATAGGACAGAAGACCTCAGACACATAGGCATAGTACACGTTGAGAGGATTAGTGTGTGAGGAGAAGAGAATAGATAGATTGAATTGCATAGTATGTTAGGTAGGGAACTGCAAAACCACTCACACCAGTCTAGTTCAGTCTGTGAAAATTTAGTTAAGCACGGCACTCAATAACCAGTGCAGACTCCATGGTGCCTCATTTAAAAATGTCTGGTGAAAGAAAAAGTGACATTGGAAGGGGTAATGCAAAAGGAAATGTCCCTGCCAAGAACGTGGAAGGCTGTAGGGAAAGCTGGAGCACTGTTGGCATAAGCCAGCCAGTAATGCCAGATGCAGGCCACATTTCTCCATGCCTCTGGTAGGCATGTTATTCAATAAAAAATAAATTAAATGTCTATTTTATTTCTAAAATAAAAATACATGTTAAGTTAAGAAATAGTATTTTTAATTTAAAAAAATCATAAAAAGTCTGAAACTAGAGAGCATTAAACAGGCAATTTGTTACCATCGGTTATCATCTATTCCTTTACCGTAGCCATGTATGTTGATGTCACTTTGATATTAAGGCTTATTTTGTGTTAAAGAACTTGAAAAAGGTTGGGTATAGTCAGTGCCATATTTGCCATTAGGCACCCGAGGGCAGTTTCTCATGCAGCATCAGGGCAGTAAGTGAGGTCACCAGAGCTCATTAGCTGATCATCAGCTGATGAACTCATGTGACCTCTGTCCCGGCAGCTCAGCGCTATACACTGCCCGGAGCGATCAGGCTCCTGTCAGGGTATAGAGTGCTGCTGGGTGATCGGATCGCCGTGCGACACTTGGGATTATGGTGGAAAGGTGAGTATTATGTGGCTCCCATCAGCGGTGCCTGTTCTCGCTATCATCAGCAGCAGCAGCCGTAGGCTGATGGGAGGAGTAGTCTTTCATCAGGCGATGCCTGTCACCTGCAGTCAATTCTTTATGCGATTTTGCTGTGTTTTTGACCCATTGACTTCAATTGAGTCAGTCAAATACACAGCAAAAATCCGCAACGAATTCGCAAATATTTTTATACCTGCGTTTTTCTGAGCATTTGACTTACTCAATTCAACTGAAGGGGTGAAGAGGATCTCAGGAAAATGGCAGATAAAAGAATTTACAATTTCCCCGTCAGAATGTGCTTATTGACGGATTCTCAGATAACCTCATTTTGCAGCATGCAATATTTATTAATGAAAAACAAATGAGTTTTAGTCCAAAATACATGCATTTAAGTTAAAAAAAAGTACCCCTGAAACTGTCCATATTCTTTAATGGTCCTTCTCTTACCTATATCCGCATAGGTATAGACAATTGATATGCTTGTGTGCATGAACATAACTCTGGGATCAAGTTGATATGGGAATTTGAAAATTGGCAATGATGCATTATGGGAAAATGTGAATAAGGAAATTACACATTTTTATTTTATCCTTTTTTAACCCCTTTACCCCCGAGGGTGGTTTGATGTTAATGACCAGGCTCATTTTTACAATTCTGACCATTGTCACTTTATGAGGTAATAACTCTGGAATGCTTCAATGGATCCCACTGATTCTGAGATTGTTTTTTCATGACATATTATGCTTCATAGCAGTGGTAAAATTTCTTCGATATCCCTTGCGTTTATTTGTGAAAAAATCGGAAATTTGGTGAAAATTTTGCAATTTTCAAAATTCGAATTTTCATTCCCTTAAATCAGTGAGATATGTCACAAAAAATAGTTAATAAATAACATTTCCCACATGTCTACTTTACATCAGCACAATTTTGGAACCAAATTTTTTTTTGTTAGGAAGTTATAAGGGTTAAAAGTTGACCAGCAATTTCTCACTTTTCCAACAAAATTTACAAAACCATTTTTTTAGGGACCACATCATATTTGAAGTGACTTTGAGGGGTCTTTATGACAGAAAATGCCCCAAAGTGACACCATTCTAAAAACTGCACTCCTCAAGGTGCTCAAAACCACATTCAAGAAGTTTATTAACCCTTTATGTGCTTCACAGGAATTTTTGGAATGTGGAAGAAAATGTTAGTTTAGAGCCAAATTTTTTTATTTCTGCAACGGTGACAGGAAAAAATGGACCCCAAAATTTGTTGTGCAATTTCTCCTGAGCAAGCAGATACCCTATATGTGGGGAAAAAACACTGTTTGGGCACACGGCAGGGCTCGGAAGGGGAAGGAGCGCCATTTGACTTTTTGAATGTAAAATTTGTTTAAATAATTAGCGGATGCCATGTCGCGTTTGGGGAGCCCCTGATGTGCCTAAACAGTGGAAACCCCCCATAAGTGACACCATTTTGGAAACTAGACCCCTCAGGGAACTTATCTAGATGTGTGGTGATCACCTTGAACCCCCAGGTGCTTCACAGAAGTTTATAACATGGAGCCGTAAAAATAACATTTTCACATTTTTCCCATAAAAATGTTTTTCAGCCCCCAATTTTGCATTTTCATAAGGGTAACAGGAGAAATTGCACCATGCAGCTTGTTATGCAATTTCTCCTGAGTAAGCCAATACCCCATATGTGGGAAAAAAACACTGTTTGGGTGCATGGCAGGGTTTGGAAGGGAAGGAGCGCCATTTGACTTTTTGCATGGAAAATTTGCTTGAATAATTAGCGAACACCATGTCGTGTTTAAAGAGCCCCTGATGTTCCTAAACAGTGGAAACCGCCCACAACTGACCCCATTTTGGAAACTAGACCCCTCAAGGAACTTCTTTAGATGTGTGGTGAGCACCCTGAACCCCCAGGTGCTTCACAGAAGTTTATAACATAGAGCCGTGAAAAAAAAAAATCAAACATTTTCCACAAAAATGGTTTTTAGCCCCAAATATTTTATTTTCACAAGGGTAAGAGGAGAAAATAGGCCCAAAAAACTGTTGTGCAATTTCTCCTGAGTAGGTCGATACCCCATATGTCGGGAAAATACACTGTTTGGGCACTCGGCAGGGTTCAGAAGGGATGGAGCACTATGTGACTTTTTGAATGCAAAATTGGCTGGAATCGAGAGCGGACGAAATGTTGCGTTTGGAGAGCCTCTGATGCGCCTAAACAGTGGAAACCCCCACAAGTGACCCCATTTTGGAAACTACACCCCTCAAAGATTTTATCAAGGGGTATAGTGAACATTTTGAACCCAGAGGTAAGACACAGAATTTGATAATATTAGGTCATCATATTGAATAAGTTGTCATTAGTCTTGAGCGCAAGTGCTCGCTACTTGAGTTTGCATCGGGTACTCGGGTATGCACCATGTATCACGGATGCTCGAGTCCCCGCCCCGCATGTTTCACGGTTATTAGACACCCCAAAAAAAACATGCGGGGATTGCTTGTGCATAACAAGCAATCCACGCAAGGTTTTTTTGGCTGTATAACAGCCGCGAAAAATATGGGGAAGAGACTTGAGCATCCATGATACTCAGTTCATACCCGAGCACCCGATGCAAACTCAAGTAGCGAGCACTTGCGCTCAATACTAGTCGCCATATCGGCATCATTTTTTTTCTTTACGTTTGAAAAAATTCCAACTCCAACACAACCCTAACCCTAACCCTAATACAACCCTAACCCTAGCACAGCCCTAACCCTAGCACAACCCTAACCCTAACCCTAGCACAACCATAACCCTAGCACAACCCTAACACAACCCTAACCCTAGCACAACCCTAACCCTAGCACAGACCTAGCACAACCCTAACTCTAGCACAACCCTAAACCTAGCACAACCCTAACCCTAACCCTAGCACAACTCTAACCCTAGCACAACCCTAACCCTGGCACAACCCTGACCCTAGCACAACCCTAACCCTAGCACAACCCTAACCCTAGAGTTTATTTTTTACGCCTTTCCTCATGCGGTATAAGTTATTAGACAACTTTATTCTTCGGGTCGGTGCAATTATAGCGATACCAGATTCATATCGGGTTTTTATGATTGACAGCTGTCACACACTAAAAAAACTTTTTTTTGCAAAGACTAGCTTTTGCATTGCCATATTTTGAGAGCTATAATTTTTCCATATTTCGGCCGAGAGAGTCATGTGACAGCTTGTTTTTTGTGGGACAAGTTGACGTTTTTATTGGTACCATTTTCGGGCACGTGAGATTTTTTGATCACTTTCTATTCCGATTTTTGGGAGGCAGAATAAACAAAAACCAACAATTCAGGAATTGTTTTTTTTTTTATGCCATTCTGCGTGTGGTAATTTTGATAAGGCAGCTTTATTCTTTGGGTCAGTACATTTACTGCGGTACCACATTTATATATTTTTTTATGTTTTGGCGCTTTTACACAATAAAAATGATTTTATAGAAAAATTAATTTCTTTGTATTGCTTTATTCTGAGAACTTCAACTTCTTTATTTTTCTGCTGATGGAGCTTGTTTTTTGTGGGACAAGATGACGTTTTCAGTGGTATCATTTTATTTACATTTGTCTTTTTGATCGCATTTTATCCCATTCTTTGTTTGGCGGTATGATGATAAAGCATAGTTTTTTTTTGTTGTTGTTTTTTTACCCTGTTCACTAAAGGGGTTAACTAGTAGGACAGTTTTATAAGTCAGGTCGTTACTGACACGGCGATACCAAATATGTTTACTTTTATTGTTTTTTTGTATATTTTTATTTTTTGGGGGATTATTTTTTTCATTTTTTAATATTTTTACAATTTTTTTTTTTTTTTCACTTTCTGATACTTTTTTTTTAGCTTTTACACTTTGTCCCACTATGGGACTTTCATTTTTTGCAGGCTGATGGCTTGCACAGCATAAGAATGAAGCATCATACCCTATGCTGTGCAGGCTGTCAGCCCCTGCACACACAAGCTAGGTAGATTGTGCACTGAGCACGATCTACCTATCTTGCTAATGCCTGGTGACCTGGATGTCATCATGACGACATCGGGTCACCATAGCAACTATCCAGACCCGGCATACACAGCGCGGATAGCAGGTAAGAGGCGCTCTCTTGCTGCGATCGACTTCAATCTCAGGATTTCTGGGGTTAATGCGCCAGGAGCGGTGCGGCACCACTCCTAGCACATTGTCACAGCTGACACCTGGTACTATCAGCTGACACCCGGCGGCGATCGCACCAGCACAGCCTGTGTGCGTGTGTGATTGCCATTGAGTAATAATATGTATCTGTTCCAATAGGCCCAGGGCACAGATACGTATTATTACGCCCCATGTCAGAAAGGAGTTAAAATAAATAATTATTGTTATCCTATGGGAGATGATATGAATATAACATTTTAGAATTAGAATTTGTCTGTATCAGGAGACAATAAGAGAACAACTGAATTGCAAGAAAACCTACTACAGACAAAACAAACAAACAAGAACAATAATCTTTATCCTGAAATAAGCATACAGAATAATACCTTAATATTTCCATCCCTTTTAAATGTTGCATTTACATAACTGATCTAGAATACATTGTAGGAAGAAAAGCTGCACATTTCTAGACAGATTTTATATTTTGAACATTCCTAAGCCATGAGATAACTGCTGAACTTATGAATTTTGCATTAGTAGCCAAATTACTCTCCCAAAAATCTGACCATGAAGGTGATAGTGAATTTGACAAGTTCTTCTCTACTTCCTATTTTTCTCCAACAGCTGAAGCTGTTTTTAAATTCCGATGAAATTGAAATGCAAAGCCCTTTTTTCATTATAGCTTTGGACTATAAGTATGTGAAGAAGCATGAAATCAGCTGTTAGTTTTTTTTTAGTATCTTATCTGGTACTTTCTATGTCAGTTCCAAAAAATGTCATTGTACATAAGAACATAAAATAACAATATCTGACCTGTCTGTTTTCTCAGACTTAAATTGTAATGGGTTAAACGTCACATTCTCCTCTTTAAAGGGTTATTCTCAAGTTTGTAAGTTATTCCTTATCTATCAGATCTTCCCGATTGCTGGGGTTTCCACCACTAGGAACCCAACCAATTCTGAGAATCAGGACTATGGAGAGCCCTGTGTGAATGGAGTGGTGGTCAATTATGCATATTGCTGCTTCATTAATTCTTAATGGGATTCCCAAAGACCAGCTTACTGCTTCCCAGCCTCCCAATTTTCTGCTTGCTATGGGTCTATGCACTCCTGATTAGTTGACAGTTTAGACCAGTGGCATGGTTGTGCTGCTGTCCCGAACTATGTACTGTCCGTTGCTGCAAGCAGAGGCAGCCTTGCTACTGCAGCATCGGAAGAGCGCAGGGTCACTGAAGCTGGGTGGATCCAGTGCTTACAAGCTATATAGAAAATTGCTTTTAAGTACTGTATAAGTCCTAAAAATATATGGAGTCACAAAACCCACAGAGAAAAAAAAATAGAAAAATACATCAAATTTTATTATATACCAAATAACTCCAAAATACATCATAAGAAAATTAGCCACTAAAACAAAATATCTAAAAAGAAAGGGTCCAAGGTGAAGACTCAAAGACAAGTAGCATAGATGGGTAGCAGACTGCCAACTTGGAGAAGAAAGTATCAGATTGGATAAGGGATTATATGCAACATTTGGCTAATAATTTTAGATTGATGGGAGTTGGACTGTTGAGACTCCCAGCAATCCTGAGAACAGGGCTCATGACCTGTTGGAAGAGCGGTAGCCGTGCAAATGCTCAATTCATTCTTGATGAGACTGCCAGAGATATAGGTAAAGCACTCATCTATCTATACTACCTAAAGTGGGCCCAACGAGAATGAATGGAGAGGTGGTGCACATACAGTTCCATCTCTCTTTTTTGAGGGAGCATTTTAGAACCCTACTCCTAGGATGGTGGGATCTCAGTGTTCTGACCCCCTACCAATCAACAAACTATTGCATATCTTTTGATAAAGTAATAACTTTCAATTTTTGGAATAACCCTTTAAACTTGAGCAACGCCATTTTCTAACTAGGATTAAGATCGTGTAGTCCACCATGTGTTCTGTGACTGCACTCTTGTACATATTTGCATGTTCACAGCCTCATGGGGTTAATGCCTCCTCTGGATCTACATGTTAGTCTACAGGTTGAACTTGATGGATACTATAAACCTTAAAAAATCTAAAAGTATGAATATTTGATACAAAAATCCATGAAAGGTAGTGGTCTAGTGGCCAAGAAGATCCACAAAGGTGCAGGCGTGATCAATGCGATGGTGACACCCCAAAAGAAATGTTTAGATGGGGCTGGTTGTGGAAAGAAGTATCCTCCACCGACCCACAGTGGGACCATAGGACATGCAAAAGCAATCAGTCATTTGGGTGCAACCTGACTCTACGTGAACACATTGAGAATTTCACTGGGACCACTCAGAAGTTGGTGAGCTATTAGAAAGTTATTTTCATTTTATTGCATTATTAACAATCTATAGCATAAGTGATGACAGATTACTGATTGCTGGTGGTCCAACCACTGGAACCCCCAATGCTGCCTATCCTATAGATCGATAAGATGGGAATAACCCTTTAGGTCTTCTAGCACCCTTAGCTATATTGTTGCACTGTATGTTGACCTACAGAGCATATTTTAAATCCACAGTATCTCAGACAGATGCTGTTGATCATCATAATTTCTATAGGGTGAAATATGAATAGAAATCCTCAACAAATCTACACATAGCACATGCAGATTTGGTTGCAGATTTTGATGTGGATTTTCTGCAGATACACAGTAAAATTTGTTGTGTAAAATCTGCACAGAAAAATGTATGTGAATGTACCCTAAAACTTTGGATTTGGGAAATTCATATGAAATGTATGTAGAGGCCTGAACAGATTACTTGGTAAATTAAGAAGCATGTGAAATTATTATTTTCTTTTTTTTTTACTTAGGGGTGGGTCTGCCTAAATCAGGGGTGGGGAACCTTTTTTCTTCCCGGGGCCATTTGGATATTTATAACATCACTCGGAGGCCATGCAAAATTATCACCTTGAAATTTATCCTGCTATATTTTGTCAAACATTGAATTAACTTACCCTGGATGCGATGGCTGGAGCTGCTTCTCTTTGGCTGTTATGTTAGGTGATATTGATGATGTTGCTACTTGTAACTGCTTTTCCAGATTTCTGTCAGTTTGGAGCACAGCTGACTCTTTGTGATGAATATTAAAAATAACTTGCTGCAGTAAGGGAAAACAGTAGGAAAATCACCACTGCTCATGTAACATTTCTAGAACTTAAGAAGTGGGGGTCCGCAGTATATACATCGCATAGGAGACACCGAGACTGCTTCTATATACATCACATAGGTGACACAGAGTACCGTATATACATCACATAGGAAACATTGGGGCTGCAGCATATACTTCACATAGGGGACACTGGGGCTGGAGCATATACATTACACAGAAGACACTGGGACTGGAGTTTATACATTACACAGGAGACACTGGGACTGGAGTATATACATGACATAAGAAATACTGGGGCATAAGAAAAACCAGGGGAGGAGTCCTGAGGAGATAATTTGCATATTCCCACTGCATTTTGGGGTAAGTGAAGAGTCTCCGCGAGCTCAAAGAACACTGGATTTTGGCTGTTGGAGCTGAAAAGAGGACATCGGTAAACCAGGGGAGGAGTCCTGAGGAGATAATTTGCATATTCCCACTGCATTTTGGGGTAAGTGAAGAGTCTCCGCGAGCTCAAAGAACACTGGATTTTGGCTGTTGGAGCTGAAAAGAGGACATCGGTAAACCGCACGCCTACCGGCACGCGCATTTTGAAGCTTTTTTTTAAGCTTTTTTCACTGTTTTCAGAACATTAACAATAAGAACATGGAAGAGTCCAGGAGCCATTTGGTGAGCTGCATATCCTGCTACATGTTCACAGACTTGCCAGTGGAAAAGCCAGACTTCACATGCCAGAAATGCAAGCTTGTGTCCCTGTTGGAGGAAAAGTTGCGAAATCTAGAAGAGAGGTTAACTACCTTGAAAATCATTAAGGAAGGTGAAGAGTTCTTAGACAGAGCAGAATTATCTCTTCATGATTCAGAAAGAGAAGAAATTCGAACTGCACCTGACGAAACAGAGGAATGGAAGCATGTGACCCACAGAAGCAGGAGGATCGAGAGGCAGTCAGCACCCATACTGCTCAGGAACCAGTACCAGGCTCTCACACAGGAGAACCATGAAGAAATACAGCAAGATAAGACTTTGCCAGCAATGAATAACCTTGTAAGCCCTCAGAATCCTCCTGGATGGAGAAAGAAGAATGTTGTGAAGAAAAAACGGAGAGTGGTGGTCATGGGGGATTCCCTGTTAAGAGGAACAGAGGCCGCTATCTGCAGACCAGACATAACCTCAAGAGAAATGTGCTGTCTTCCAGGAGCAAAAATTAAAGATGTGTCTGACAGGATATCAAGACTCTTCAGACCTACAGATCACTACCCATTCCTGCTAATACATGTGGGGACAAATGACACCGCAAGAAAGGACCTGGAAACCATCTGCAGTGACTTTGAAGACTTAGGCAAGAAAGTGAAAGAATTGGGAGCGCAGGTGGTCTTCTCATCCATCCTCCCAGTGGATGGCCATGGAACAATGAGGTGGAATAAGATTCTACAGGTGAACAACTGGCTACGTCGATGGTGCCGTCAACAAGGATTTGGATTTCTGGATCACGGAATGAATTACCTATACGATGGACTACTTGCTAGAGATGGGGTGCACCTTACGAAGACTGGAAAACATGTATTTGGAAGTCGCCTTGCTACACTCATCAGAAGAGCTTTAAACTAGAACAATGTGGGAAGGGAAGCAAAAGGCCAGAAAAAGCCATACAGCTGACAAATACTATTGAGATCTCTGCTACTGGAAGTGGAAAAGAAGAACAAAGACAAAAAAATCTAAATAATAAAAATATGGGAGGAAGAGAAACCAATCACAAACTAAAATGTTTTTATACAAATGCACAAAGCATGGGCAACAAACAAGGAGAATTGGAACTACTAATGCAGGAAAAGGAATATGATGTCATTGGAATCACTGAAACTTGGTGGGACGATACACATGATTGGAATAAAAGGCTAAAAGGATACAACTTATTTGCAAGAAACAGACTTGATAAACGAGGAGGAGGTGTTGCATTGTATGTTAGAAAAGCGTATATCTGCACAGAGATTGAAGCTTCAGAGACTGGGAGTTCTGTGGAAACTGTTTGGGTAAGAATACAAGGAGAGAACAACGGAAAGGACACCATTGTAGGCATTTACTACAGGCCACCTGGGCAAGCTGAAGATATGGATGAACTCTTTATGTATCAAATGACCAAGTTCTCCAAAAAATATGACGTAGTGGTCATGGGAGATTTCAACTATCCAGACATTTGTTGGGAATCTCTCTCAAGTAAAACTAACAGGTCAAGCAAATTCTTATCCTCTCTTGCTGACAACTTTATCTTCCAAAAGGTAGGGGAGAAAACAAGGGGATCTGCTACTTTGGATCTAATTCTTATAAACAGGGAGGAAATGGTTGAGGAGGTAAAGGTGGCTGGGACCCTAGGAGGCAGCGATCATGCTATTATAGAATTTTGGATAACTAGAGGAGGAAGACATGTGAAGACTCAAACTTCAAGGTTAGATTTTAGAAAGGCAGATTTTAAGAGACTCAGAAAGAGAATAGGAGGGATCCAATGGCTGGATGTCCTTAAGGACAAAAATGTCCAGGAAGGATGGGAAATTTTTAAAAATGAGATTCTCAAAGCACAATCGTTAACAATCCCGAAAAGTAGGAAGAATGGGAAGCATTTAAGGAAACCAGGATGGATGAACACAGAACTTAAACACATGCTAAAAAGAAAGAAAGAAATGTTTATTAAATGGAAAGAGGGAGGCATATCTAAAGAAGATTATAATGCAGTCTGCAGATCCTGCAGGGCACGTATCAGGTTAGCTAAAGCTGACAATGAATTAAGGCTTGCAAGAGATGTCAAAAGCAATAAAAAAGGATTTTGGGGGTATGTCAAAAGTAAAAGAAAAGTCAAAGATGCTATAGGATTTTTACAGGATGAAAATGGAGAAATGGTAAGAGAGGATGTTGAGAAGGCCGAACTTTTTAATTCCTATTTTGCATCTGTTTTCTCTCAGAAAGAAAATGTAACATCAACTGATCTTCACTGTCCTTTTAAAGGAATAGAGGAATCCAAGTTATCAGTAAACAGAAAGATTGTGAGGGAATATTTAGCTAACATAAATGAGTTCAAGTCTCCAGGTCCAGATGAATTACACCCCAGAGTACTGAAGGAGATTGTAGAAGAAATTTTAGAACCACTCTCCATAATCTTTGAAAATTCTTGGAGAACAGGAGAAGTCCCAGAAGACTGGAGAAGAGCAAATGTTGTTCCTATCTTCAAAAAGGGGAAGAAGGTGGACCCAGGGAACTATAGGCCGGTGAGTCTGACTTCTATACCAGGAAAGATCTTTGAACAAATTATTAAACAACATGTATGTAAGTACATGGATAAGAATGAAGTGATTAACCAGAGTCAGCATGGGTTTGTGACTAACAAGTCATGTCAGACTAACTTAATTTCCTTCTATGACAGAATCACTGACTGGGTGGATCAGGGAAATGCTGTAGATATAGTATATCTTGACTTCAGCAAAGCATTTGACAAAGTATCTCACATCATCCTTATTGAAAAAATGACCAAGTATGCAATGGACCAGGCAACTGTTAGGTGGATTCATAACTGGCTTAGTGATCGGACTCAAAGGGTGGTTGTAAATGGCTTCACATCCAGCTGGATGAATGTCTCAAGTGGGGTACCACAGGGCTCCGTCCTGGGACCTGTATTGTTCAACATCTTTATCAATGATTTAGATGAAGGAATTGAGGGTAAACTGATTAAATTTGCTGATGACACAAAGCTAGGAGGGATAGCTAATACTAGAGAAGAGAGAGAGAGGATTCAAAAAGACCTAAATAAACTGGAGCAGTGGGCAGCAACCAACAGAATGTTTTTTAACAGGGAAAAATGCAAAGTACTACATCTGGGCAATAAAAATGAAAAAAGCATATACAGAATGGGAGGAATAGAGCTAAGCAACAGTACATGTGAAAAAGACTTAGGTATACTAATAGATCATAGACTGAACATGAGTCAACAGTGTGATGCAGCAGCAAAAAAGGCAAATACAATTCTGGGATGTATTAACAGAAGCATACAGTCTAGATCACGTGAAGTCATTATCGGTCTTTACTCCTCTTTGGTCAGACCTCATCTGGAATACTGTGTACAGTTTTGGGCACCACATTTTAAAAAAGACATAGACAAACTGGAGCAAGTTCAGAGAAGAGCGACCAGAATGGTGACTGGTCTGCAAACCATGTCCTATGAGGAACGGTTGCAGGATTTGGGAATGTTTAGATTGCAAAAAAGAAGACTGAGAGGAGACTTAATAGCTGTCTACAAATATGTCAAGGGCTGTCACATTGTAGAAGGATCATCTTTATTCTCATTTGCACAAGGAAAGACTAGAAGCAATGGTATGAAACTAAATGGGAGGAGACACAGATTAGATATTAGAAAAAACTTTTTGACAGTTAGGGTGATTAATGAGTGGAACAGGCTGCCACGAGAGGTGGTGAGTTCCCCTTCAATGGACGTCTTCAAACAGAGGCTGGACAGACATCTGTCTGAGATGATCTAGTGAATCCTGCTTTGAGCAGGGGGTTGGACCAGATGACCCAGGAGGTCCCTTCCAACTCTACCATTCTATGATTCTATGATTCTATGATATACATCTCAGGAGATGCAGGGGCATATACATTACTGGAGGGGGTGGGGGCATATACATCACAGGAGACGCTGGGGCAGATACATCACAGGAGGGGCTGGGACATAATCATCACAGGAGATGTTGGGGCATATACATCATAGTAGGGACTGGGGGCATATACATCACAGGAGGCGCTGGAACACATACATCACAGGAGGCGCCGGGGCACATACATTACTGGAGACACTGGGTCATATACACTACAGGAAGGACTGGGGGCGTGTTTATCATAGGAGATGCAGGGGGATTTAAACATCACTGGAGACGCAGGGGCTAGAGGAAAGGATGTTGCGGGCTGTAAACAGCCCGCAGACCTGAGGCTTCCCACCACTGGCCTAAATTAATAGCTAACTGTTCTATGAGTGAACTCAGGGACTACATATTACATCACCCTTTACTTGATGCTCGTGATTAGCGCTGTTGAGGATTCAATAGGTTATGAAGTATTGTCAAACAGATTAACTATTAGGTGAATTTGGATTCCTAAGTTTTGCCAGGTTGAAGACAATATGTTCTGCATGTTTTAAATATGTGATTAATATATTACCAGCAATATTTGTTTAGAATTGCTCACTTCTGTTTATCTGTTAATATGATTTATTTCTTAGCAGAATTGTTGTAGGGCATTTTTAGCTTAATCAGGGGTTAGATCAAGGACCAGTGGGGATATGCTATTAGCTTGGATATCTGTTTTATGGGCAGTTATGTGAAGGTGACTCATTCTCTTTAAAGATTTGTACACTATAAATTATTGATAATGTTGGTCGAGTTTGAAAATGTCTCCATGGACTCACCAGCAAGAGATTGAAGAAAATTTATCACAGGTACCAATAAAAGGACTCCTAACTAAGAAGCAGACCATAATGGCCAAGCAAGAGAAATTACAAAAGCGCAATTTTTCTAGTGAAATCAATTTACTAAGTTCTTTTCTGCTTTTCTGATAATAGTTGTTCTTTGTGGCAGGCACAGTAATTCCATGTCACACTGTCAAAGTAAAGATAATTGTACTAGATTCTATCTATTATCGCAGGAATCTTTAAGATGCATTAAAGAAAAGGTATAAAATGAGGGCAAAATTGGAGTAAATCACAGATTAAATATAGAACACATTGAAAAACAACAATTGCTGCCTCTTCATACATTAACTTTTTCAAAAGAAGTAGCAGAATAGAAGTAGCCTAATCTATCTTCTTCACAATGCGAGTTACTTATGACTTATATAATGCTTAAATATACTCAGTATAGCAAAGCACTATTGTCTGACAGTAAAGAACCGTGGTCATGGCTCTGTCTAACCATCTTGATGCTGGTGTCAGCTGTGTAATACAGCCAGATCCGTGCTGATAGATGTAATTGTCATAAATGTATGTCCATTTACAGCAACGCATTTATAGATCGGATGTGTACAAATTGTACAAAACCCAATAGAGATGCTATGTGAGGAGAAAAGGACAGTACATGAAATAAGCAAATCTGAATTAAAGTCGTTCTGCACAGAAATATGGCTTACAATTTCAACAATTAAATATTTAGTTGTTGCTAAATATTATCATATGTGTAATATAGATGGTGGAGGAGGTGGCCAATATTGAAGAATAAATGCAAAAATATTTTTAGAAATTGTGATATTTATTAAAGTAGTTTATTTTGTCTAATGTTACATTTTAGGGATGTCTTATTGGAGGAAAATACATTTGTATAGCACAGTATAGGGCAAAAGTGTAATAGGAAAAAGTAATAAAAATGCATCACTTACTTATTGAATTGCCTGCAGTTCCCATGCTGCCGCTCCAATGCTTCCTACCACTTTTTGCATACTTGCATGGTTGTAGCTACAATTTGGGTTAGACCACACATTTGACCACTGCAGCCAAACACTGGCTTCAGCAATGCCATATACGAACACTTTTTTTACAACTTGAAAAACTACTGCCACCCCATCTAAGAGCAGCATGATGTATGGGGAGAGACCCTGATTCCAGCGATGTATCATTTACTGAGCTGATGGATGTCATTTTTCTAAAATTATTGTTTTATCTGCGGCAGATGCAGAAGTGCTCTGAATGCTGAGCTCCGTATAACCCGGCCTCCACCATCTCTCTGTTCATGTACAGTGTACACAGAAAGCTGCCAATCAGAGGAGGGAGTGGGGATATACAGAGCTCATGAATATGGAGGACTAAATGGCAGTAGACTTACTAGTCCTCTAGTGATAATCACCTGCTGATAAAACTGTGATTTTATCAAAAACTCATTAAGCAGCCCAGTAAGTGACACATAGCTGGAATCAGGGTCTTTGTCACTACAATATGCTGCTCTTGGATTGGGTGGCAAAAACCTGATGACAGATTCTCTTGGTCTATAATGTAATAGTGTTAATGCATTCTTTCCGCACCTACATTCTTCACAGACCACAATCCCGATGGAAGTACTGCTTTCTTTTCAATACCAGTGCCTGTATGATGATGCTAAGTGTATGGAGTTGGCAGAAAGGGCCTTGTGCGTCTAATCTTCAGTGTCAGGATGCCATCTATATGAATCAGCAACTACTTTAATATTAGAGCAGCATATTATATGGTATAAGAGCCTGAATACAGGAATGTGTCACTTATTAGGCTGTGTGTTGTAGTTTCAATACAAGTAGTATTTTCTGAGCAGAAGATTATCACTACAGGACTACATCTCATGTGCACAGCAGTCAGGCTAATCTGTTCCACCCCCGCCTCCATCACTGATTGGCAGCTTGCTGACAATTCACAGTGTACACAGGAAGCCGCCAATCAGGGGTGTGGGGGGGTTATACATAGCCCAAAAGTCTTATCACTGCCATATCTACATCAGACAAACAAGAATTTTATCGGAAGTATCAGCCATTTCCTCCTTCTTCTCCTCTTGCTTCCTCAAACTCAATGTGGACAAATCTGAACTCATCATCTTTCCTCCATCTCGCGTATCTCCCCCACCTGATCTTTCCATCACAATAAATGACATCACACTTTCCCCTGGACCCACAATCCGCTGCCTTGGAGTAACCCCTGACTCTGCCCTGTCCTTCAAACCACACATCCAAGCCCTCGCCACCTCCTGTTGCCTCCAGCTCAAAAATATTTCCACAATCCATCCTTTCCTCAACCCTCAATCTACTTAAACTGCTTGTGCATGACCTCATCATCTCTCGACTACTGCAGCATCCTCCTCTGTGGCCTACCTCCTAACACTCTCGCACCTCTCCAGTCCATTCTTAACTCTGCTGCGTGACTAGTTCATCTCTTACCTTGCTACTCCTCTGCTACCCCCCTTTGCAAATCTCTTCACTGGCTTCCAATTGCCCAGCGTATCCAGTTCAAACTAGTAACACTGACCTACAAAGCCATCCATGACCTCTCTCCTCCGTATATCTCTGAACTAATATCCTGCTATATTCCCTCATGTAATCTCCGGTCCTCCCAAGACCTCCTTCTCTCCTCCACACTTATTCGTTCCTCACCCAACCGCCTCCAAGAGTTCTCCCAAATATCCCCCATCCTCTGAAATTCTGTACCCCAACACGTCCGATTAGCCTCCACATTTGGATCCTTCAGACGGAACTTGAAAACCCATCTCCTCAAGAAAGCTTACAGCCTGCAATGACCCCGCTGCCACATCACCACCACCAGAGCTGCTGCAACCCCCCAACCTACTGTCTCCCTCCCCATCTTGTAGACTGTAAGCCCGCAAGGGCAGGGTCCTCTTCCCCCTGTACCATTGTTCGTTCATTTATTGTAAGTGATATCTGTATTTTGTATGTAACCCCTTCCTATGTACAGCACCATGGAATCAATGGTGCTATATAAATAAGTAATAATAATAATAATAATAATAATAGTAATAATTGGAAGTACAACAAGCAGTCCAGTAAGTGATACATCCCTGGAATCAGACGTTTTTGCCTTAAATTACGCTGATATCAGATTATATAGCAAAAACCTGCTGACAGATTCCCTTTAAGATGACCATACACATTAGCATAAGATTGTCAACTGTAACTGCAGGTAAGCACAATCTGACATGCCACTGATGATGACTAGTCCCCAAATCCGAAATCATCGATCAACTCTTGAGCATTATTAGGAATAAAGGTAAAAAAAATGTGTACCAGGATGGTGTTTCATCATAGAGTCCCAACCAAGGTGTATTAAGACTTTGATTTCTGACTTAAAAGTAGAGTAAGTCCCACTGAACTCACCTCTATGGGGAAATGTAAAAAACTCCATTTCAAGGAAATCTATTCTGGCAGATACTTACTTGTTTTAATACATGCACAATTTATTATAGAGATAACTAAACCATTGATGAAGCTCTACATGTTTCCGGGATGTAGACCTTTAGTTTTTAGAATCAATCATAGATGTCCTGACCGTAGTGGCAAATCATCTACATATTCCATTAGATCCCAGATTTTGGAATTGATTGGGCAAGAGAATAAGCAGAATTAATTTTATATGGAAAGAGGCAATTTTGGAGTTAAGGTTCGGAGTATTTTGTACTCCCCCTTGTGAGGCAAGTCCAGTGAGACCTATCATACCTATTTACTCGAAAATCAATGTGATAATGTACCATGATGCAAACACCCCGTCGTTTTACAGGGACGCAGAATTTTATTACTTCTTTAATGTAAACTTTTACAATGTTGGTCTTCCCTCCAGGTCAAAATATCAACATTCATCTGACTTTATCTAATAGTTAATTTCATCTTTAGAAATAATAAAAACAATGATTATCCTATGTGATTTTTAAGAAAATCCTTTTTTTGCTTATTTCTGATACACAGCAATATTTAATAAAATGTAAGTAATAATGAACATCTGTGGTTCTAAAACGTAATATTCAGCAATTTCTTTTCTCAGAAGTAAATGCAGCATGCTACAAATCTAAGCTTTTCAAATTCTATTGTTTGGGCTTTTTTAAATTCTCATCAAAGAGGGATAAACAAGGTCCTGATGAGGACAGTAGAGCCGAGATAACGCTCATTGACTTGATAACAATCATAGTTGACCTTTGTTATAAGCTCCTTTTGGTATCTTCTGATGTTTGGTGAATGGCTTTATTCATGTTCTAGAAACACCAGCTGTTGGCCTATTGATCAATGAGTAGACCTTTCAAAAAGCCCCATAAGACCCTACGCGATGTGATGACACAGCACAAACTTTTCTTACATAATGCTAAATATCCTCAGGACAATGTGCAGGGACAGATTTCAGCAGTTCTGAACAAGTCTACTACATCTTCACTGTGTTTTTTTAATAAGTGTATTCATCCAGAAGTAAAGACTTCTATATACACATGGAAACGATTCTTCAGAACGTAATCTTTAAGAAACCTTATCATTTTCGTCACCCCTGACAATTTCTATCCTCACATTGATGCACAGATTTAGAGGTATAATATCTATCAAATTATTCTTATGGTATACTGTATGTATATCTATATCTATCTATCTATCTATCTATCTATATATATATATATATATATATATATATATATATATACATACAGTACAGACCAAAAGTTTGGACACACCTTCTCATTTAAAGATTTTTCTGTATTTTCATGACTATGAAAATTGTACATTCACACTGAAGGCATCAAAACTATGAATTAACACATGTGGAATTATATACTTAACAAAAAAGTGTGAAACAACTGAAAATATGTCTTATATTCTAGGTTCTTCAAAGTAGCCACCTTTCGCTTTGATGAATGCTTTGTACACTGGCATTCTCTTGATGAGCTTCAAGAGGTTGTCACCGGAAATGGTCTTCCAACAATCTTGAAGGAGTTCCCAGAGATGCTTAGCACTTGTTGGCCCTTTTGCCTTCACTCTGCGGTCCAGCTCACCCCAAACCATCTCGATTGGGTTCAGGTCTGGTGACTGTGGAGGCCAGGTCATCTGGCGTAGCACCCCATCACTCTCCATCTTGGCCAAATAGCCCTTACACACCCTGGATGTGTGTTTGGGGTCATTGTCCTGTTGAAAAATAAATGATGGTCCAACTAAACGCACACCGGATGGAATAGCATGCCGCTGCAAGATGCTGTGGTAGCCATGCTGGTTCAGTATGCCTTCAATTTTGAATAAATCCCCAACAGTCTCACCAGCAAAGCACCCCCACACCATCACACCTCCTCCTCTATGCTTCACGGTGGGAACCAGGCATGTAGAGTCCACCCGTTCATCTTTTCTGCGTCGCACAAAGACACGGTGGTTGGAGCCAAAGATCTCAAATTTGGACTCATCAGACCAAAGCACAGATTTCCACTGGTCTAATGTCCATTACTTGTGTTCTTTAGCCCAAACAAGTCTCTTCTGCTTGTTGCCTGTCCTTAGCAGTGATTTCCTAGCTGCTATTTTACCATGAAGGCCTGCTGCACAAAGTCTCCTCTTAACAGTTGTTGAAGAGTTGTGTCTGTTGCTTGAACTCTGTGTGGCATTGACCTGGTCTCTAATCTGAGTGGCTGTTAACCTGCGATTTCTGAGGCTGGTGACTCTGATAAACTTATCCTCAGAAGCAGAGGTGACTCTTGGTCTTCCTTTCCTGGGGCGGTCCTCATGTGAGCCAGTCTCTTTGTAGCGCTTGATGGTTTTTGCAACTGCACTTGGGGACACTTTCAAAGTTTTCCCAATTTTTCGGACTGACTGACCTTCATTTCTTAAAGTAATGATGGCCACTCGTTTTTCTTTACTTAGATGCTTTTTTCTTGCCATAATACAAATTCTAACAGTCTATTCAGTAGGATTATCAGCTGTGTATCCACCAGACTTCTGCACAACACAACTGATGGTCCCAATCCCATTTATAAGGCAAGAAATCCCACTTAAAACCTGACAGGGCACACCTGTGAAGTGAAAACCATTTCCGGTGACTACCTCTTGAAGCTCATCAAGAGAATGCCAAGAGTGTGCAAAGCAGTCAACAAAGCAAAAGGTGGCAACTTTGAAGAACCTAGAATATAAGACATATTTTCAGTTGTTTCACACTTTTTTGTTAAGTATATAATTCCACATGTGTTAATTCATAGTTTTGATGCCTTCAGTGTGAATGTACAATTTTCATAGCCATGAAAATATAGAAAAATCTTTAAATGAGAAGGTGTGTCCAAAATTTTGGTCTGCACTGTATATACAGTTATATGAAAAAGTTTGGGCACCTCTATTAATCTTAAGCTTAATGTTTTCTAAAAATTGGTGTTTTTGCAACAGCGATTTCAGTTTGATATATGTAATAACTGTTGGACACAGTAATGTTTCTGCCTTGAAATGAGGTTTATTGTACTAACAGAAAATGTGCAATCTGCATTCAAACAAAATTTGACAGGTGCATAAGTATGGGCACCCTTATCATTTTCTTGTTTTAAATACTCCTACCTACTTTTTACTGAGTTACTAAAGCACTTTTTTTTGGTTTTGTAACCTCATTGAGCTTTGAACTTCATAGCCAGGTGTATGCAATCATGAGAAAAGCTACTTAAAGTGGCCACTTGCAAGTTGTTCTCCTGTTTGAATCTCCTCTGAAGAGTGGCATCACGGGCTCCTCAAAACAACTGTCAAATGATCTGAAAATAAAGATTATTCAACATAGTTGTTCAGGGGAAGGATACAAAAAGCTGTCTCAGCGATTTAACCTGTCAGTTTCCACTCTGAGCAACATAGTAAGGAAATGGAAGAACACTGGGACAGTTCTTGTTAAGGCCAGAAGTGGCAGGCCAAGAAAAACATCAGAAAGGCAGAGAAGAAGAATGGTGAGATCAGTCAAGGACAATCCTCAGACCACCTCCAGAGAGCTGCAGCATCAACTTGCTGCAGATGGTGTCACTGTGCATCGGTCAACTATACAACGCACTTTGCACAAGGAGAAGTTGTATGGGAGAGTGATGCGAAAGAAGCCGTTTCTGCAAGCATGCCACAAACAGAGTCGGCTGAGGTATGCAAAAGCACATTTGGAGAAGCCAATTTCTTTTTGGAAGAAGGTCCTGTGGACTGATGAAACCAAGATTGAGTTGTTTGGTCATATAAAAAGGCGTTATGCATGGCGGCAAAAGAACACAGCATTCCAAGAAAAACACTTGTTACCCTCAGTAAAATTTGGTGGAGGTTCCATCATGCTTTGGGGCTGTGTGGCCAATGCCGGCACCGGGAATCTTGTTAAAGTTGAGGGACGCATGGATTCCACTCAGTATCAGCAGATTCTTGACAATAATGTTCAAGAATCAGTGATAAAGTTGAAGTTACGCAGGGGATGGATCTTTCAGCAAGACAATGATCCAAAACACCGCTCCAAATCGACTCAGACATTCATGCAGAGGAACAATTACAATATTCTGGAATGGCCATCCCAGTCCCCAGACCTGAATATCATTGAACATCTGTGGGATCATTTGAAGAGGGCTGTCCATGCTCGGCGACCATCAAACTTAACTGAACTGGAATTGTTTTGTAAAGAGGAATGGTCAAAAATACCTTCATCCAGGATCCAGGAACTCATTAAAAGCTACAGGAAGCAACTAGAGGCTGTTATTTTTGCAAAAGGAGGATCTACTAAATATTAATGTCACTTTTCTGGTGAGGTGCCCATACTTATGCACCTGTCAAATTTTGCTTGAATTGCAGATTGCACATTTTCTGTTAGTACAATAAACCTCTCAAGGCAGAAACATTACTGTGTCCAACAGTTATTACATATATCAAACTGAAATAGCTGTTGCAAAAACACCAATTTTTAGAAAACATTAAGCTTAAGATTAATAGGGATGCCCAAACTTTTTCATATAACTGTATTAGAGGGTGTAGTTTGCTAGTTAATGCAATGTGTCTGATTTGTGATATTTCATGAAATACATGTACAGTGTGGACACTGGCTGCAAAAGACTCACTTTACTATCGTAGAGGAAAACTGAAGACAAATTACAGAAAGTGGGGGAAGATCTTTCTTTTTCGGCTCCTTTTGCTGTCAAACTGCATAAAGACATAAGGAGGTGGAATGTATGTTCCGAGCAGGCAAGCCATAGAGCAAGGGCAGGTACAAAGAAGTTCCAGCTCCTTTAGTGCTGGCAGAATGCTGATGAAGATAAATAACCCTCTCAAAAAAAGTGGATTGCAAGTTACAAAGCAGGAGAATCAGGACAGTTCCTGGACATATTAGTCTGGAATGTGCTCCAGATGCAGTTTTAACTTGTAGAGGATGAGGGCACTCTAACAATTCTTTCTTACATATTTTGTGCAAGATGACAGGTAAGCTTTAAAGTTGATGTGTACCTTTAGGCATTTTAAATTAAATTAAAATTCCCGTGCAGATTCAATTTATAATACATTTGCAAGAAAAAGTAAATGCTTTAGAGTAAGCATTACCTAAGAATTACCAATTTCTGCATTGATTTCTAATAAATTATGCTCTGATTGTTATCAAAGTAAGCATATTAAACACATTCTAAATAAACTAATAACGCACAAACATGTGTTTTTGAAGACATTAGTAAACATTCTCAGTGCTCAAAGAATACTTGAGCTTTATAACTTGTAAAATGGGACATAGGCTGCTATGTTTTTTTGGGGGGGATACCACCAGCGTCTTCTTTCCTTCTATAAAACTATTGTCTTGCTTTCTTTTTATACAGTGGGCACAGAAAGTATTCAGACCCCTTTAAATTTTTCATTCTTTGTTTCATTGCAACCATTTGGTAAATTCTAAAAAGTTAATTTTTTTCCTCATTAAAGTACACTCTGCGCCCCATCTTGACTGAAAAAAAACAGAAATTTAGACATTTTTGCAAATTTATTAAAAAAGAAAAACTGAAATATCACATGGTCATAAGAATTCAGACCCTTTGCTCAGACACTCATAATTAAGTCACATTCTGTCCATTTCCTTGTTATCCTACTTGAGATGATTCTACGCCTTCATTGGACTCCTTCATTGGAGTCCAGCTGTGTTTAATTAAACTGATAGGACTTGATTTGGAAAGGCACACACATCTATATAAGACCTCACAGCTCACAGTGCATGTCAGCCCAAATGAGAATCATGAACTCAAAGGAACTGCCCAAGGAGCTCAGAGACAGAATTGTGGCAAGGCACAGATCTGGCCAAGGTTACAAAAGAATTTCTGCATTACTCAAGGTTCCTAAGAGCACAGTGGCCTCAATAATCCTTAAATGGAAGAAGTTTGGGACCACCAGAAGTCTTCCTAGACCTGGCCATCCAGCCAAACTGAGCAATCGTGGGAGAATAGCCTTGGTGAGAGAGGTAAAGAAGAACCCCAAGATCACTGTGGCTGAGCTCCAGAGATGCAGTATGGAGATGGGAGAAAGCTCCTCCACAAAGTCACTGCAGCCCTCCACCAGACGGGCCTTTATGGCAGAGTGGCCCGACTGAAGCCTCTCCTCAGTGCAAGTCATATGAAAACCCGCATAGAGTTTGCTCAGAAACACATGAAGGACTCCCAGACTATGATAAATAAGATTCTCTGGTCTGATGAGACGAAGATAGAACTTTTTGGTGATAATTCTAAGCGGTATGTGTGGAGAAATCCAGGCACTGCTCATCACCTGCTCAATACAATCTGTTACGGATCCAGGTGGTGGAACCTCTGTGCTGTGATACAAGGAGGAACCAGAGGGTGCAACTAAGTGCCTACCCGGACCGACCCTGGTCACACGGCGGCTTAGTCGACTCCGTGAACCAAGGAGGGACCGGGTAGGTGAACCAGGTGCCACTCTGGGACCGACCTTGTGTGAGAGCAGGTGACTCCCACAGGAGTGATGGCCGAGGTCGACAGGCACAGCGGATGAGCACGGCTGGTAGACAGGCAGGTGATGCAGGTAGACATGCATGGCCAATAGGCAGGCTGGTGGGCACGGCAGATAGACAGGCAGGCGGGCACGGCTGATAGGCTGGCGGGCCCGGCTGATAGACAGGCTGGTGGGCACGGCTGATAGACAGGTGGGCACGGCTAATAGACAGGCTGGCGGGCATGGCTGATAGACAGGCTGGTGGGTACTGGCACCTGAGGACTGAGGAGAGTGTTAGCACACAAACAGCAATCTTGCACAGGCACCTCCATTTGGGGGAGGTGCCTTATATAGGAGAAGGCCTCCGGCCATTGGCCGGGGACTCTTTAGGACGGCACGCGTGGCCCCTTTAAGAGGGAGGGAGTGCACGCACGCGCGCTCTAAGCACAGTGTCCGGGGAACTGAACGTGGTGCACGCACCCCGGGCAGATGCAGGAGAACAGGAGGACGCCGGACCGGAACCACAGCGGTGAGGGGATTGGTGTCTCTGCCCGGCAGGAGGCAGAGACGCCGGCGCTACAGTACCCGCCCTTTATGCCCCCTCTTCTTTAGGGCTGCCAGAAATTTTTCTAGAAGACGAGGGGCATGAATGTTCTCCCTGGGCTCCCAAGACCTCTCCTCAGGACCAAACCCCTTCCAATCCACAAGAAAGAAAGTCTTTCCTCTTACCCTCTTGATGGCCAAAATGTTCTCTACCTCAAAGACGTCCTCAGCGGAGACTGGAGCTGGAGTGGTACCTGGATCGTCAGAGAAAGGATTAAGGACTACAGGCTTGAGGAGAGACACATGAAAGAAATTGGGAATCCGTAAGGAGGCAGGGAGTTTCAGCTTGTATGCCACTGGATTTATTTGGTTCAAAATCTCGAAAGGACTGATGAACCGCGGGCCCAACTTGTATGATGGTCAGGATATGGGGATGTCGACCGTAAACCACAAAAAATGGAGATTTAGCAGAGGACTCACTCACATGGTTGTTATAAGAAAACTCGGCCCAAGGCAGAAGTTCTACCCAATCGCTATGGTGAGCATTGACAAAGTGCCGAAGAAAACTGGTCAGGATCTGATTAATACGTTCCACTTGACCATTGAACTGAGGATGATAGGCCGAAGAAAAGTCCAAAGAGACATCCAGCAGCTTGCACGTGGCTCTCCAGAAGCGACAAGTGAACTGAACTCCTCAGTCCAAGACAATGTGGAGGGGTAAGCCGTGGAGATGAAAGATGTGACAGATGAAGTCCTTAGCCAGCACAGGTGCGGACGGAAGACCAGGCAGAGGGATGAAGTGAGCCATCTTGGAGAAGTGGTCAACGACCACCCAAATGACGGTAGAACCGGAAGATACCGGGAAATCAGTGATGAAGTCCATAGCAATGTGTTGCCAAGGAGCAGAAGGCACGGGAAGAGGAAGAAGATGACCAGCTGGAAGGTGCCTAGGTATCTTGTTACGGGCACAAGAGGAACAAGCCGCAACAAAGTCCTCAACATCCTTGCGCAGGGTGGGCCACCAATAATGTTGGGCAATGAGCAGAAGCGTCTTCCTCTGGCCGGCATGACCAGCCAGTTTGGACGAATGACCCCAGAGTAAGACCCTCTTCCGATCTTGAGCCGCTACAAAGGTCTTACCAGGAGGTAGATGAGACAGGTCAAACGGAGCAACAGTCATTATTCTGGAGGGGTCAATCATGTGTACAGGCTCCTCCTCTTGGTCGATAGACAGAAAAGAGCGGGATAGAGCATCAGCGTAAATATTCTTGTCTGCCAGGCGGTAATGGAGAGTGAAGCAGAAACGAGCAAAGAACAAAGACCATCTGGCCTGACATGGATTTAGTCTTTGGGCGGTCTGCAAGTAAGCGAGGTTTTTATGGTCAGTGTAGATGACCACCGAATGCAGAGCCCCTTCAAGCAAGTAGCACCACTCCTTCAGCGCTAATTTGATGGCTAGCAGTTCTCGATCCCCTATAGAGTAATTGCGCTCGGACGAAGAAAAGAGTTTGGAGAAGAAGCCGCAGGTCACCATTCGCCCAGACGAGGATTTCTGGGTGAGCACTGCTCCGGCCCCAGAGGAAGATGCATCAACCTCCAGGAAGAACTGTTTATTGCAATCAGGACGATTTAGCACTGGAGCGGAGGAGAAGGCTTGCTTAAGAGAAACAAAGTCCATTCCCTGGGATTTGCTCCTTTATGGGTGAGAGCAGAGATGGGAGCAGTCCGGGAAGAGAAATGAGGAATGAAGAGGCGGTAATAGTTGGCGAATCCCAGAAACTGTTGAATAGCCTTCAACCCCTCGGGTCGGGGCCACTTTAAGACGGCAGACACCTTCTCGGGATCCATCCGCAGTCTGGTCTCAGATATGATATAGCCCAGAAATGGTAGGGAGGTCTGCTCAAAGAGGCACTTCTTGTACTTAGCGTACAGGCGATTCTTCCGAAGCCGAGTTGTACCTGACGAACATCCCTCCGGTGAGAGGGCAGATCAGGGGAGAACACCAAGATATCGTCCTGGTACACCACCACGCAGGAATACAAGAGATCTCGGAAGATGTTGTTTACTAACTCCTGGAAGACGGCTGGAGTATTACAGAGACCGAAGGGCATCACGCGGTACTCGTAGTGACCATCCCGAGTGTTGAATGCCGTCTTCCACTCGTCTCCCTGGCGAATCCGGACCAGATTGTACACCCACGAAGATTGAGCTTAGTGAAGATCTTTGCGCCTTTTAGGCGGTCAAACAGCTCCAAGATGAGAGGCAGGGGGTACTTATTTTTGATGGTAATCTGATTTAGGCCCCTATAGTCGATACATGGACGAAGAGAGCCGTCTTACTTCTTGATGAAGAAGAATCCTGCTCCAGCCGGAGAGATGGATTTCTGGATAAATCCCCCAGCAAGATTCTCCTCTATGTGTTCAGACATAGCACAGGTCTCGGCCAGTGACAAGGGGTAGATTCTCCCGCGAGGAGGTGAAGCACCACGTATTAGGTCGATGGGGCAATCATACGGCCTATGAAGTGGTAGTGTCTCTGCCTCCTTTTTATCAAAGACCTCCGCATATGACCAGTAGGGTGCCGGCAGGCCAGGTAGGTTAGCTGGAATAGACGGAGGTCAAGCAGGACGAACTGGAACAAGACAAGACTTATGACATTCCTGACCCCAACGGAGCACCTCACCCGAGCTCCAATTCAAGATGGGCTCATGTCTCTGTAACCAAGGCAGGCCAAGCAAGAGGGGATGAGAGAGACCGGACAGCACGTAAAAGGAGATCTTCTCCGAATGTAGCATTCCCACCTGAAGAGTTAAAGGCTCAGTGACAAACAAGATGGTCTCAGAGAGAAGCTTTCCATCCACAGAGGAAACCGCTAAAGGATCAGCCAGACGTATGGTAGGAATCTGATAATGCTCCACAATGGCCTATTGAATGAGATTCCCAGCGGCTCTGGAATCCAGATAGGCAGTCTCGAAGAAGCGGGTCTCATCACTGGTAACTGAAATGGACAGAGTCAAGGGCGAAAGAGGAAGAACTTTTGCCTAGGACGACCTCTCCGAGCGGTCCTAGACACTGGAGTTTCCCGGTCTCACCGGACAGGAGCGGATTTGATGCTCTATACTGCCACAGTAGAAGCAACTCCCCTTGGCGCTGCGGATCTCCTGGCGAGACTTGACTATTTTAACTTGTTCTATTTGCATAGACTCTGGAGAATACACTGGGGGGAATGCTGGTTGCGAGACTGGCCTTTGGAAGGTTGGTGCGAGACGCAGGGGTCTTCTCTCCTGGGTCGTCTCCTTAGAACGCTCCTGAAAATGGATGTCAATCCGGGTGGCTAATGACACCAGGTCGTCCAGAGAGGGACGTCCACGACCGGCTAGCTCATCCTTGATCCGTCCGGAAAGGCCCTCCCAAAAGGTAGACACCAGAGCCTCATTGTTCCAGGCCAGTTCAGATGCGAAGGTGCGGAAACGCACGGCATACTGTCCCACAGAGAGACTCCCTTGGCGGTGTCGGAGAAGAGAAGAGGCAGTCGAAGATTTTCGTCCAGGCTCATCGAAAACCTTCCGGAAAGCCGCGATGAAGGCCTGGAGATCGGACACCAGAGGATCCCCTCTCTCCCACAGAGGGTTAAGCCACGCCAGCACCTCTCCGGTGAGGTGAGACATGATGAATGCCACCTTGGCCCAGTCGGAGGTGGACTGGTGTGCTAGGAGCTCAAAGTGCAGCGTGCACTGATTTATGAAGCCTCGACATAGGACAGGGTCACCACCGAAACGTGGAGGCGCAGAAAGCCGGGGTCCAAAGCCGGATGCCACAGCGCCACTGGGTTGAGGTGCCGCCGGAGCAGGTGTCGCTCGGTTAGAGGCGGACACAGTCGGGGTGGACAGCGCGTCCAGGTGGAAGTTGACTGTCCGCAGATAGGACAGGATAGTATCCTATTGGGATCTCTGGCTAGAGACCTCTTGGTACAGGTCTGAGAGCGAAGGAGCCTGGGAGCCACCGGACTCCATGGCCTGTGCAAACTATTACGGATCCGGGTGGTGGAACCTCTGTGCTGTGATACAAGGAGGGACCAGAAGGGCGTAACTAAGTGCCTACCCGGACCGACCCTGGTCACACGGCAGCTTAGTCGACTACGTGAACCAAGAGAGGGACCGGGAAGGTGAACCAGGTGCCACTCTGGGACCAACCTTGTATGAGAGCAGGTGACTCCCACGGGACAGATGGCCGAGGCCGACAGGCACAGCGGATGAGCATGGCTGGTAAACAGGCAGGTGATGCAGGTAGACAGGCACGGCCAATAGGCAGGCTGGTGGGCATGGCAGATAGACAGGCAGGCTGGCACGGCTGATAGGCAGGCGGGCACGGCTGATAGACAGGCTGGCGGCCACGGCTGAAAGATAGGCTGGCGAGACTGGGTGATAGACCGGCTGGCGGGCACGGCTGACAGACAGGCAGGCGGGCACGGCTGACAGACAGGCAGGCGGGCACGGCTGATAGACAGGCTGGTGGGCACGGCTGATAGACAGACTGGTGGGTACTGGAACCTGAGGACTGAGGAGAGTGTTAGCACACAAACAGCAATCTTGCACAGGGACCTCCATTTTGGAGGAGGTGCCTTATATAGGGGAAGGCCTCCGGCCATTGGCCGGGGACTCTTTAGGACGGCGTGCCTGGCCCCTTTAAGAGGGAGGGAGCGCACATGCGCGCGCCCTAAGCACAGTGCCCGGGGAACTGCGCGCTGTGCGCACACCACGGGCAGACACAGGAGGGGAGCCGGAGAACGCCGGACCGGGACCACGGCGGTGAGGGGATCGGCATCCCTGCCCGGCAGGAGGCAGACTCGTCGACGCTACACAATCCCAACAGTGAAACATGGTGGTGGCAGCATCATGCTATGGGGGTGTTTTTCATCTGCAGGGACAGGACGACTGGTGGCAATTGAAGGAAACATGAATGCGGCCAAGTACAGAGATATCCTGGACGAAAACCTCTTCCAGAGAGCTCTTGACCTCAGACTTGGCCGAAGGTTCACCTTTCACAAGACAATGACCCTAAGCACACAGCTAAAATAACAAAGGAGTGGCTTCAGAACAACGCTGTGACCATTATTGACTGGCCCAGCCAGAGCCCTGACCTAAACCCAATTGAGCATCTCTGGAGAGACCTGAAAATGGCTGTCCATCAACGTTCATCATCCAACCTGACGGAACTGGAGAGGATCTGCAAGGAAGAATGGCAGAGGATCCCCAAATCCAGGTGTGAAAAACTTGTTGCATCATTCCCAAGAAGACTCATGGCTGTACTAGTTCAAAAGGGTGCTTCTACTCAATACTGAGCAAAGGGTCTGAATAGTTATGACCATGTGATATTTCATATATAATGTATACCCTCGGCACAGATAAAACAACACTAGTATGATGCCAAAAAGATATTTTATTCAGAGCGACCCAAAAAATAGAAGACAGTAAAATCCATCCAACGTTTCGGCTATTGCCTTTATCAAGGTTATCTGGGTTAATGCTCGGTGCTCAAAATATGTGGTATTGTTACTGCATGCATATTTCAGTTTTTCTTTTTTAATAAATTTGCAAAAATTTCTACATTTCTGTTTTTTTTCAGTCAAGATTGGGCGCAGAGTGTACTTTAACCTCTTAAGCCCCGAGGGTGGTTTGCACGTTAATGACCAGGCCAATTTTTACAATTCTGACCACTGTCACTTTATGAGGTAATTACTCTGGAACGCTTCAACGGATCCCCCTGATTCTGAGACTGTTTTTTCGTGACATATTGTACTTCATGAATGTGGCAAAATTTCTTCGATATCACTTG
The DNA here is from genome assembly GCF_046119375.1 of Phyllobates terribilis. Classification (NCBI taxonomy): domain Eukaryota; kingdom Metazoa; phylum Chordata; class Amphibia; order Anura; family Dendrobatidae; genus Phyllobates; species Phyllobates terribilis. The sequence goes on along the minus strand of NW_027362768.1, from coordinate 83,725,939 downwards.
CGTTTATTTGTGAAAAAAATGGAAATTTGGCAAAAATTTTGAAAATGTTGCAATTTTCAAAATTTGAATTTTTATGCCCTTAAATCAGAGAGATATGTCACACAAAAGAGTTAATAAAAAACATTTCCCACATGTCTACTTTACATCAGCACAATTTTGGAACCAAAATTTTTTTTGTTAGGAAGCTATAAGGGTTAAAAGTTGACCAGCGATTTCTCATTTTTCCAACAAAATTTACAAAACCATTTTTTTAGGGACCACATCACATTTGAAGTCACTTTGAGAGCTCTTTATGACAGAAAATACCCAAAAGTGACACCATTCTAAAAACTGCACCCCTCAAGGTGCTCAAAACCACATTCAAGAACTTTATTAACTCTTCAGGTGCTTCACAGGAATTTTTTGAATGTGGAAGAAAAAAATGAACATTTAACTTTTTTCACAAAAATGTTACTTTAGACCCAATTTTTTTTATTTTCACAGGGGTAACAAGAAAAAATGGACCCCAAAATTTGTTGTGCAATTTCCCCTGGGCACGCAGATACCCAATATGTGGGGAAAAAACACTGTTTGGGCGCACGGCAGGGCTCGGAAGGGAAGGAGCGCCATTTGACTTTTTGATTGTAAAATTTGCTTGAATAATTAGCGGATACCATGTTGCATTTGGAGAGTCCCCGTGTGCCCAAACATTGGAGCTCCCCCACAAGTGACCCCATTTTGGAAACTAGACCCCCCAAGGCACCTATCTAGATGCATAGTGAGCACTTGGAACCCCCAGGTGTTTCACAAATTGATTCCTAAATATGAAAAAGTGTTTTTTTTTTCACTTTTTCATTTTTACGAATCAATTTGTGAAGCACCTGGGGGTTCCAAGTGCTCACTATGCATCTAGATAGGTGCCTTGGGGTGTCTAGTTTCCATAATGGGGTCACTTGTGGGGGAACTCCAATGTTTGGGCACACAGGGGCTCTCCAAACGCGACATGGTGTCCGCTAACAAATTGAATGGAAAATCGGCTCAAATTGTTAGCGGATGCCATGTTGCGTTTGGAGAGCTACTGCGTGCCCAAACATTGAAGCTCCCCCACAAGTGACCCCATTTTGGAAACTAGACCCCCCCAAGGCACCTATCTAGATGCATAGTGAGCACTTGGAACCCCCAGGTGCTTCACAAATTGATTCGTAAAAATGAAAAAGTGTTTTTTTTTTCACTTTTTCATTTTTACGAATCAATTTGTGAAGCACCTAGGGGTTCCAAGTGCTCACTATGCATCTAGATAGGTGCCTTGGGGGGTCTAGTTTCCAAAATGGGGTCACTTGTGGGGGAGCTCCAATGTTTGGGCACACAGGGACTCTCCAAATGCAACATGGTATCCGCTAACAAATTGTCGGCTTAAATTGTTAGCGGACATCATGTTGCGTTTGGAGAGTCCCTGTGTGCCCAAACATTGGAGCTCCCCCACAAGTGACCCCATTTTGGAAACTAGACCCCCCCCAAGGCACCTATCTAGATGCATAGTGAGCACGTGGAACCCCCAGGTGTTTCACAAATTGATTCATAAATATGAAAAAGTGTTTTTTTTTTCACTTTTTCATTTTTACGAATCAATTTGTGAAGCACCTGGGGGTTCCAAGTGCTCACTATGCATCTAGATAGGTGCCGTGGGGTGTCTAGTTTCCAAAATTGGGTCACTTGTGGGGGAGCTCCAATGTTTGGGCACACAGGGGCTCTCCAAACGCAACATGGTGTCCACTAACAAATTGAATTGAAAATCGGCTCAAATTGTTAGCGGACGCCATGTTGCGTTTGGAGAGCTACTGCGTGCCCAAACATTGGAGCTCCCCCACAAGTGACCCCATTTTGGAAACTAGACACCCCAAGGCACCAATTTAGATGCATAGTGAGCACTTGGAACCCCCAGGTGCTTCACAAATTGATTCGTAAAAATGAAAAAGTGAAAAAAAAAACACTTTTTCATATTTATGAATCACCTGGGGGTTCCACGTGCTCACTATGCATCTAGATAGGTGCCTTGGGGGGGTCTAGTTTCCAAAATGGGGTCACTTGTGGGGGAGCTCCAATGTTTGGGCACACAGGGACTCTCCAAACGCAACATGATGTCCGCTAACAATTTGAGCCGACAATTTGTTAGCGGATACCATGTTGCATTTGGAGAGTCCCTGTGTGCCCAAACATTGGAGCTCCCCCACAATTGACCCCATTTTGGAAACTAGACCCCCCAAGGCACCTATCTAGATGCATAGTGAGCACTTGGAACCCCTAGGTGCTTCACAAATTGATTTGTAAAAATGAAAAAGTAAAAAAAAACACTTTTTCATTTTTACGAATCAATTTGTGAAGCACCTGGGGGTTCCAAGTGCTCACTATGCATCTAGATAGGTGCCTTGGGGGGTCTAGTTTCAAAAATGGGGTCACTTGTGGGGGAGCTCCAATGTTTGGACATGCAGTAGCTCTCCAAACGCAACATGACGTCTGCTAACAATTTGAGCCGATTTTCCATTCAATTTGTTAGCGGACACCATGTCGCGTTTGGAGAGCCCGTGATGTGCCTAAACAGTGGAGCTCCCCCACAAGTGACCCCATTTTGGAAACTATACCCCTCAAGGATTTTATTAAGGTGTATAGTGAACATTTTGAACCCAGAGGTACGACACAGAATTTGTTTACATTAGGTCATCATATTGAATAAGTTGTCATTAGTCTTGAGCGCAAGTGCTCGCTACTTGAGTTTGCATCGGGTACTCAGGTATGCACCATGTACAGCGTGTGCTCGAGTGACATGCTCGAGTCCCTGCTCCGCATGTTTCACGGTTATTAGACACCCAAAAACATGCGGGGATCACTCGTGCATGGCAGGCAATCCCCGCAAAGTTTTTTTGGCCGCGAAGCATATGGGGCAGAGACTCGAGCATGTCACTCAAATACCCACGATACTCAATGCATACCAGAGCACCCGATGCAAACTCAAGTAGCGAGCACTTGCGCTCAACAGTAGTCGCCATATCGTCATCTTTTTTTCTTACTTTTGAAAAAAATCCCAACCCCATCACAACTCTAACCCCAACCCTAACCCCAACCCCAGCCTTAACCATAGCACAACCCTAACCGTAGCACAACCCTAACCCTAGCACAACCCTAACCCTAGCACAACCCTAACCCCAAACCCAGCCCTAACCCTAGCCCAATCCTAACCCAAGAGGTTATTTTTGACGCCGTTCCTCGTGCGGTATAAGTGATTAGACGACTTTATTCTTCGGGTCGGTGTGATTACAGCAATACCAGAATCATATGGGGTTTTTATGACTGACAGCTGTCACACACTAAAAGACGCATTTTTTGTAAAATCTAGTTTTTGCATCGCCATATTTTGAGAGCTATAATTTTTCCAGATTTTGGCAGACAGTCATGTGGTGGCTCGTTTTTTGCGGGATGAGTTTACGTTGTTATTGGTGCCATTTTCAGGCACGTGACATTTTTTGATCGCTTTCTATTCCGATTTTTGGGAGGCAGAATAAACAAAAACCAACAATTCAGGAATTGTTTTTTTTGTTTTCTTTTTATTCTGTTCCGTGTGTGGTAAAATTGATAAGGCAGCTTTATTCTTTGGGTCAGTACGTTTACAGCGGTACCACATTTATATTGTTTTTCTATGTTTTGCACTTTTACATAATAAAAGCAATTTTATAGAAAAAATTATTTTTTAGCATAGCTTTATTCTGAGAGCTATAACTTTTTTATTTTTCGGCTGATGGAGCTGTATGTTGGCTTGTTTTTTGCGGGACGAGATGACATTTTCAGCGGTACCATTTTTATTTATATTTGTCTTTTTGATCGCATGTTATTCCATTTTTTGCTTGGCGGTATGGTGATAAAGCATTGTTTTTTGCTTCGCTTTTTTTTTTTTCTTTTTACCGTGTTCACTGAAGGGGTTAACTAGTGGGACAGTTTTATAGGTCAGGTTGTTCCGGACGCGGCGATACCAAATATGTGTACTTTTATTGTTTTTTTTTTTTTTTTTTATAATAATATTTATTGATGGGTACATTATATTTTTATTTTTGGTGGATTATTATTTATTTATTTTTTTAAATATTTTTGTAATTTTTTTTTTATTTTTTTTTTCACTTTCTGACGCTTTTTACACTTTTTTACTCTGTCCCACTTTGGGACTTTCACTTTTTTTTCTCTGATCGCCTGCATGGCACAGGAATGCAGCACCATCCCTGTGCCATGCAGGCTATCAGCGCTGGACAGGGAGAAGATTGTTTGGAGATGCACTGCGCATGTCCAAACAATTTTCCTGCTTTCTGGTGACCCGGATGTTGTCATGACGACATCGGGTCGTCATGGCAACACCCGGGAAGCCTTTGCAGACAGCGCTGGAAGCCGGAAGAGGAGGTGAGTATCTGCGATCACCTCCCCTTGCCCCCGCAATGCTGCGATCGACTTCGATCGACTTCGATCGCAGCATCGCGGGGGTTAATGTGCTGGGAGCGGTGCAGGACCGCTCCCTGCAAATAGTATCGGGTGTCAGCTGTGACAATCAGCTGACACCCGGCGGCGATCGCGCCCGCACAGCCTGTGTGCACGCGCGATCGCTATGACGTACTAATACGGGTCTGGCTTTTAAGTCCCAGGGCACAGACGCGTATTAGTACGTCAGATGTTGTTAAGGGGTTAATGAGAAAAAAATATGAACTTTTTAGAATTTACCAAATGGCTGCAATGAAACAAAAAGTGAAACATTTAAAGGGGTCTTAATACTTTCCGTACCCACTGTATATGTATTTGTAGTTTGTAGGGTCTTCAGTGGGTCCTTTGCTGCTACATTTGAGCTCTTTTTCCCTATTTTCAGTATCGCATTGTATGCTTTTGGAGTGATCTTAACAACTCTCATAGGAGAAGTAGCAAGGTTCCTAAATTGTCCTCCATTTGTAGACTATTTATCCCACTGTTAATTGGTATACTCCTTTAGCAAAGCTTTTGTAGCCTTTTCCTGCTTTATATGTATCTATAACGTCTTCTGAAAGTTTCTTGCCTGGAGGCATTTTTCACATACTAACCATTCTTACTTGAGAATAACATATATGTCAGTAACCAAGCTTTGTGTGCCTTAATTATTGGGTAAAGCACCTGTGAAACCCATGCTTCTAATCCCTAATGGGGCTGCTCGGACCATGTAAAAAGCTACTGAGTGACACGGGATACCGCGAGGGGCCGGAAGATCGCGGCGTCTGGTGGAACTCCTGCACTAGTTAGAAGTACTTCACCATCTTATTAAACAATGCAGTTTTTTTTCCTTGCTGGCAGTGCAAGGGCTAATCAGTTCAGGTGAAGCTCCTGAAGCTTTGCTACCTGGATTGTCTCAGCTGTTCAGAGTTGGCCACTCCCCTCTGCAATACATGCTCGCCTCTGGCACTTAGGAATTTCCAGTGTTAGTTCTTACTGCCTGGTTAGGAGTTTTGAGGTGTAGTTTGTGGTTGGAGTTAGAATTTGGAGATTTGTTCATGAGATTGATGCTTGGAGTTTTGTTTGTGTGCACATCCTCACCCTCCATTTTGGTTCTCCTTCCTTTAACTCCCCTGTGTCCCACTCTGTTGTTTGAGTGTATTTTGTATGAGTTATTTTTATTTATCCCTGTGCGTCTTCCCTTGTTTGTCTGCTTAGTGTTATCCTTTAGACTTCGGCTTCCCGCCTCCCTGGGTGGGGGAGGGGACAGATAAGGGTTGTTATAGGAGCACAGCAAGGCACGAGAACCCGTCGTCTCCACCTTCAGAAGTAATCCGGCGGACAAGACTAGAGCACCCCTAGTTCTAGGGACCTGGTTAGCGCCCACAGTCCCAAGGCACTGCATGACACTGAGGAAGTCTAATATCTAGAATCCTAACACTGTAATGTACTGGCTGAAAGTACTTGTATCACAGTCCCAGCAATCATAATGTGAACCCTCATATACAATTTGCATTTTTGCAATCTTGTGCCAACCATTTTCTCTTCCTCTTCTCTCATTTGAGACTATTGCTAGTGGAAGAAAAAGCAGATGGCAAATCGCATATGACCATAACACATGACAAGCACCAAGAATTTGAAACAAAGCGGAATCCTAATAGTGAGTACAATACATAATACTAGGATTCCACATATTAGACTCCCTAACTTGATTTTTACATGGCTCCGGACAGCCCCTGTAGCTGAAACATCCTTTGCCAGTTAGCCTTTGGAGAACATAGAGGTTTACTTAATCTGTATATATAAAGCAGAAAATCTGTGTGTAGTAGCCCATTGAATACTAAACCACATTTTTCACCCGATTTGAGTGAAATTTTGCACGGTCCATCTTTAACACCAGATTAAAAATACTGTAAACATTAAAACTCTATATCTCTCCCCCTCCACGAGATTTGCCCCCCCCCCCCGCCCCCAATTCAGGCTCTATAGAAATAAAGGAGAAAATGGATGTCTGTGTGTTAAATGCAAAACCACAGCTTTTGCACAAAGGGTCTTAAAGAATTAAAGCAACAGCACCAAAAGAGTCACTCTTAAAGGGGCAGCAACCTTATACGTCGCTCTAAAGTCTGCAATTATTGCAACGGCTGTTGCAGAAGTAACTGGGACCTCATTTATGAGAATTACCTCACAGTAAGATCGTTCTGGTTGCCTATAGCAACTGGAGTGCAGCTTTTAGCATTGAAGCTGCTGAGATAAAGTGAAAGCTGAGCTCTGATTGGTTCCTATGGACAACTAGAATAGTCTGACTGTGAGGCAGTTTTCATAACTGAGATTTGAGATCCTTCAGGACACACATTTTCTGCTTTATATATAGAGATTCACCTATTATATCTCTGAACATTGTGAGGTGATTACTAAGGGTCTTTAATTATACTAAGGACTGTTTTTTAAAATGCCGACCAAAAAATGACCATCTATTGGGCAAGTTAATCCAAAAGCTGAGAAAACAAAACTGTCTCAAACAGCTGAGACCAGTGAACAACGCGAGTCCCAGTTTGAAAGGAAATGGATGAGACAGACTGAATCAAAGGCAGCTAAAACATCTGAAAAACGGGAACGCTGTCCTCAGGAGAGACGGATGAGACAGGCTGAATCAAGGGATGCGGAAACATCTGAGCAATGGGAACGCTGTCCTCAGGAGAAACGGATGAGACAGGCTGAATCAAGGGATGCAGAAACATCTGAACAAAAGGATGAATGTCATCAAAATTACCGCATACGACGTATGCAACTTATGCAAAGATGTAGGCAGGCTGACTTGAGTTTGGAAGCATTTCACTACGACCCAATTCAGGACTATAGGTAACATCTGAAAGTCATAATAGGCAAAATGGGCGTAATATGCGAACATTGTCAAGCAAAAAAGTTTAACATGGAATCACCTGGTTTGTGCTGCACAAGTGGCAAAGTCAGTTTGCCACCTTTAAGTCTACCTCCCAAACCACTTCTTTCATACATGTCGGGAACAACTTCTAAGTCCAATCATTTTCTGCAAAGTATTAGGAGATACAATTCATCTTTCCAGATGACATCCTTGGTAGACAGCTGGACTCAAGGAAGCAGGATTTATGCCAACTTTTAAAGTCCAGGGCTAAATATATCACAAAATGGGTTTGATGCTTCCCGAAGAAGTCAACTTCAGGGTGAAACAGAAAATTTAACCTTAGCAAACGTAACCAACAATTTAATATATAATTTTCCATGAGCGAAGCCATGATTTTGCTAGTTAATAATAAATGCAGAAATACAGTATATGTTATTCCAATTAATTCACTTGTCTACAGGACAATGTGGGGTGAGTCTCCACCCATTAATTAGTAAAAATTTTATTATTTTTAGGGGTTGTCTCCAAAGCAAAATTGATCACCTATCCATTGGATAAGTGATAAATGTATAATTTTTGGGGGGCTGACCAATGGAACCCACCAATCAGAGGAATGGTGTTACCATTTTCCTGTATAAATGTAGCAAAAGTGCACATGCATAACCACTACTCCATTTATGTTTATGAGTTTGTTAGAGCATTAGTGCAAATGTAATATGGAAACCAGCTGACCCTAGGTAAGGCTGCTTCAATTCTTGACACGGAAGAAGCCACTCTTGCCCAATGTGGCATAACGAAGATCAAGGTAAGGAATCTTTCAGCCATATTCCGGATAAATTAGTAAACTTTATTAAAGCAGAATTAAAAGATAGACATTGTCAAATACAGTCAAATATTGTATATCCTATTCCTATGCGTTTCAGACTGCAACTCAGTCCTTATTCGTGGATAATCCATATCCTTTATCCATAAATAAGGGCTGAGTTGCAGCCTTACATGGATAGGAAAAGGACATACAATATATGGCTGTACTTGAGGATGTCTATCTTTTAATTCTGTTAAAATAAAGTTTACTATTTTTGTCTGGAATATGGCTGGAGGATTCCTTACGTTGAGACTGTTAGTGCGCATGTGTGACCACTGCTCCCATGGACAGTGAATGGTGCTGTGGTCACGCATGCGCACTACTGCTCCATTCACACAAAAGACTTTGTGACCTCTGCTCCAGTAGTCATTGAAGTTCCCAAACGTGGGCCCCTCTCCAGTGACCATATATTTACCATCTAGCCTGCAGATTGATGATAGACGTTCTTTATGACACAACCTCTTTTTTCTTTGGTTTTACATGTGATCTATTCCCTTTCACTTTTTAGACCTAAATTTATAAGACTGGAACATTATGATAAAAAAAGAACCCATTTTATTAATCTTCTCAGTGAATTTTTTCTGGATGGAACATATTTTTCAACATACTCCGTCTCTCCATTCTTATCGCAACATTTCGAATAAGTGATGTCCTTCAGTCTGGAGTATAATTCATTTCTATAAAATATTTCTTTACAATACCATTTTACAGGTAAATTATAGAGCGCGTTGGTTCCAAAAAAAAAAGAAAAAAAAGAAGCAGATTCATATAAATACGTGATATTTTTTGAATTAATGCAGCATCAAAGCATATATTGTGGGCAGCGGCACATTGTTAGCGCTGCCTTTGTACGTATGCTGCAATCATAAATAGTTTTATCTTTTTCCCCCCAAGTACGAGTAGCTCTCTGAGACTTTAAGGAGGCATATTCCTTTGCACATGAGTTCTCGAGGCTGACTTATATTCTCTCTAATAATTGTTTCTTTTACATACTCCAATACCCCCCAAACCCCTCGTGTTTATGAGAACAGAGGGAGGTAGTTTATTACTCTGAACAATTCATGTTTCCATGGCAATCGGCAGGCGCTGGGTGCTATAAAAATAACCCTACTTCCTTGATAAATTTCACTGGGTTGAAGATAGGAGTGAAACTTAACAGCCCTTAAAAATAGGTTGAAATTTACATATCAGGCTCAGCAAACACGGAGTGAAGTTTAAGTTAATGCACCTCTTTCCTCTGCATTTTGGTCTCGTCGTTGCATACTTTGCATCTCGGTTTCTGTAGGACAAAAAAAATGTTTTTTGCTTTTGTAAATTTGTAGGTAGATTTTTTTTTCTCAGACGTTCTTAAACTGAGCTGTAGAGAAGCAGTGAGTCAGAAGCGCTAATTAGCAAATTTTTAAGCAGATGATTAATGACTTCAGCAATTCCTTTTTGGTGCTTGAGTCCAAAGCTTCCTTAAGGATTCTGAAAGTTTAAAGTTCACACCAAGCTCTTCTGTATGAAGCTGTTACAAGCTGAATCTCCATAAAACAAAGACATATGGCTGCTAAGTGCTATATCAGGCAGATTTCAAGCACAATATTACATTGGAATAATTTTTTGGGGGGGAGTCAGAAAAAAAGCAGAAAATGTCAGATTTTGTCATATAAACCTAAAGATAAAAGTTCACAGATAAAGTCAATCCAAGGTGCCCACACTTTGGACTTTAGATAATGAAAATTAATGACTTCATCCATAGAAATCATTTATCAAGCAAAACATAACACATTTTAGCAGACCAATTACAGATCGTCACTGTCTGAAATGAAGTTGGCTATGTTTGATTATTTTATTGAAATCCACACAAGGGCAAAATTGTTGGTACCCTTTTGTTAAAAGTAAGAAAAACCCACAGTGATCACTGAAATAGCTTAAATCTGGACAAAAGTAATTTTCAATTTAAATTTACTGAATATCAACTAATGAAAGTCAGACATTGCTTTTGAATTGTGGTTCAAATGAAAAATGCAAAAAGAACAAGCTAATGAAAATGACCTGGACAGAAATGATGGCACCTCTACAAAAGATCGAAAATAGTTTGACCATAGGGACATGTTAAGCTAAAGTGTGTCCGATGATTAGCTTCACAGCTGTCTACAAACTTGTAATCAGTCATTCTGGTTATTTAAAACCCCTTTATGACCTATGATGTACAGGTGCATCTCACTAGCTTAGAATATCATCAAAAAGTTTATTTATTTCAGTTCTTCAATACAAAAAGTGAAACTCATATATTATATACTGTAGAGTCATTACAAACAGAGTGATCTATTTCAAGCGTTTATTTCTGTTAATGCTGATGATTATGGCTTACAGCCAATGAAAACACAAACATCATTATCTCAGTAAATTAGAATAATTAACAAAAAACACCTGCAAAGGTTTCCGATGCGTTTAAAAACGTCCCTTCAATAGGCTCCACAATCATGGTGAAAACTGCAGACTTGACAGATGTCCAGAAGGCAGTCATTAACACACTCCACAAGGTTCCAGAGTTCTAATTTTCATTTGGAAATCAAGGTCCTAGAGTCTGGAGGGAGAGTGGAGAGGCCACAATCCAAGCTGCTTGATGTCTAGTATGAAGTTTCCACAATCAGTGATGGTTTGGGGAGCCATGTCATCTGCTGGTGTAGGTCCACTGTGTTTTATCAAGACCAAAGTCAGCGCAGCCGTCTACCAGGAAATTTTAGAGCACTTCATGCTTCCCTCTGCCGACAAGCTTTTTGGAGATGGATATTTCAGGACTTGGCACCTGTCCACACTGCCAAAAGTACCAATACCTGGCTTACACACAGCAGTACCACTGTGCTTGATTGGCCAGCAAACTCACCTGACCTTAACCCCATAGAGAATCTATGGAGTATTGTCAAGAGGAAGATGAGAGACACCAGACCCAACAATGCAGACGAGCTGAAGGCTGCTATCAAAGCAACCTGGGCTTCCATAGCACCTCAGCAGTGCCACAGGCTGATCGCCTCCATGCCACGTCACATTGATGCAGTAATTGATGCAAAAGGAGCCTTTACCAAGTATTGAGTGCATTTACTGAACATAGATTTCAGTAGGCCAACATTTCGGATTTTAAAATCATTTTTCAAGCTGGTGTTACAAAGTATTCTAATTTACTGAGATAATGACTTTTGTGTTTTCATTGGCTGTAAGCCATAATCATCAACATTAACAGAAATAAACACTTGAAATAGATCACTCTGTTTGTAATGACTCTATATAATATGAGTTTCACTTTTTATATTGAAGAACTGAAATAAATTAACTTTTTGATGATATTCTAATTTAGTGAGATGCACCTGCATATATACGTCATAGATCCCCCCACCTTTTTGGTGTGGGCTCCAGCGATGACCTCGCACCTTTTCATGTACATGAGAGCTAATTTCATCAGCTGACATGTGCCCCTAACAGCTGCGGGTGGAGTCGCGATCCACCCGTGGCTGTTAACATGTTAAATGTCGCTGTCAATCTCTGTCATAAGACCTACCCAACGGCTGGCCACTCACATGATCACGGGTCGCCAATGGGTTGGCATGAAAACCCGGGGTCTGTAGGAGAACCCTGTGGCTGTCATTACCAAACTGCTGTGATAACAGATGAGCATTTTTGTTACACATAGCAGGGCTGTTGCCCTGCTATGTGTAACACAAGCGATCGGAGGGTCGCAGCTGCAAGTTTCCTATGGAAACAATTGAAGCAAGTGTAAAGTTAAAAAAAAAGGTTGAAAAATAGAATTTTTTTAAAAAAAATATAAAAATTCAAATCACCCCCTTTCTCCCCATTCAAAGTAAAACAATAATAATAATAAAAAAATATATATACTGTACATATTTGGTATTGTCGTATTCAAAAATGTCCGATATGTAAAAATACAAAAATAATTAATCCGATCGGTAAACAGCGTAATGAGAAAAAAAATCAAAACACCATAATTAAGTTTTTTTGGTTGCCACAACATTGCAATAAAATGCAATAACGAGCTGTCAAAACATCGGATCTACCCCAAAATGGTATCAATAAAAACGTCAGCTCAGTGCACAACAAATAAGCCCTCACCCAGCCCCAGATCCCGGAAAATGGTGCCATGTTTTTTTTTTTGTTTTTTTTTTACAAATTTTGGATTTTGTTTTCACTACATAAATAAAAGAGAACCTACACATGTTAGGTGTCTACGAACTCATAATGACCTGGAGAATCATAATGGCAGGTCAGTTTTAGCATTGTGGAATTGCACTTTTTTTTAAAATTTCAGCACATTTGGATTTTTCCCCCATTTTCCAGTACATTATATGGTAAAATCAATGGTGTCTTTCAAAAGTACTGCTCGTCCCCCAAAAAGCAAGCCCTCACATGGCCATATTGATGGAAAAATAAAAAAGCTATGGCGCTGGGAAGAAGGAGAGTAAGAAATAAAAACGCAAAAACGGAAAAACCCAAGGTGGTGAAAGGGTTTAAGGATGAAAAGTAGCCACTGTGCTGTTTGGTATTATGGTGTTTACCACACTGAACATGAACCAAAGAAAGCTAAGGAGAGAGTTGTCTCAGAAATTAGAAAGAAAATTCTAAACAAACATGTTAAAGGTAAAAGTTATTAGATCAACTACAAACACCTTGATGTGCCTACTACAAAAGTTGCACATATTATTCAGAAGTTTATGGTCTATGGGACTCTAGCCAACCTCCCTAGATGTGGCCGCAAGAGGGAAATGGATGACAAGGTGAAGAGATAGATAATACAAATGGTAACCAGAGAACAACTTCCAAAGAGATTAGAGGTGAACTCCAAGAACAGGGTGCATCAGTGTCAAATCACATCATCTGCCGCTGTCTCGGCCAGTATGGACGTCAAGACGACCAAGGAGGAAACTGTTGGAAGCAAATCATAAAAAAGCAAGACATAAATTTCCCAAAATGCATATTGACAAGCCACAAAGATCCCTGAAGACTGTCTTTTGTACAAATGAGACAAAACTGAAGCTCTTTGGCAAGTCCCATCAGCTATTTGTTCACAGATGCAAAAAATTAAGCACAAAAATAATAGAACACTGTATCTACTGTGACACATGGAGGAGACTCGGTCATGTTTTGGGGCATTTTGCACAGGGGGTCTTGAATCTGTGCAGGGTAGAATGAAATCTCAAGACTATCAATGCATTCTGTAGCAAAATGTGCTGCCCAGTGTAAGAAAGCTTGGTCTGTTCATACCACATCTCCTGGACAGGGGAGGAAGCAAAAGAGTATACAGACAGGACAGCAGGGGATCACAGCTGATTCTTTTTGTGAGGTAAAACATTTCATTGCCTGTTTTTAAACATGTTTTAACTCAAAGAAACAATCCCCTGTTGTCCTGTCTGTATACTCTTTTTCTTCCTCCCCTGCCCAGGAGCTGTGGTATGATCAGGCCATGTTCCTGCACAGTCAGACACAGCCATTACACAGTACACAGCAGGGGCACATTTATAAGATTATCTCAGCACAGGAACATTTTTTAAACACATTCAATTGTAGAAATTTTTATTATTCCAAGATCTATTGATTAAAATGATGGTAAAAATTAACTTTGTTCATTGGAAAACCCATTTAAGTTAAGCGTACCATCATTTTTGTTCAGGCCAGTCTCATTAACTTTTTTTTCTCTGTTGAACCACAATTCGAAAGCAATGTCTGATTTTCATTGGTTGATATTCAGTAAATTTAAATTGAAAATTACTTTTGTGAGATTCAAGTTGTTTCAGTGACCATTGCGTTTTTTTCTTACCTTAACAAAAGGTTATCAACAATTTTGTCCATGTTTGTAATTGACTAGATATGGGTCACTCACATGGCAGACACAAAATTTGTCCAAATTTTTCTTTCATGTCATGGTGGCCTCCCAGATTACTTTACTGAGAGAGTTCTCCGAGCAGTGGGTTACCCAAAATTAAAAAAAAAATAGAAAAGGAAGAAGCTGGGAATGATCTGAGCATGGTGTACCAACATATAAAATTACAAAGATATGACTAATGATCATGTTATAACTACATATGTAACAATCAGAAGAGGGAATCCTCTAGGTCTCGAATAAAGTTATTACATCAACATAGTTTTGCTACAAAATTGTTCTTTCAAAGGTCATTTTTATACCTCTGCCTAATTTTCTTACATAGAAGCTATTGAGTAGATAATTTGTTTGAGTCTTCTTTTATCAAAAGCAGAAAATGGCATGTAATTGTATTAAAACGAGGTGGAAGCTATCATTAAGTCACAAGGATCAGAATACTAACATAATGGTGACGTGACTCTACATTAATGTGATTTCATGTGATTTACAGCAATGGTTTTATCTCACTAGACCAGCCGATCTTGGATTGGATGACTAGGTACAAATATTGTCCATTAATGTGGGTAAAGCACATCCCTTTAAGGTAGAATATATTTTCACAGAATGAAGAGAACTTATCATTCTTAAGATTATTTTTAATTTCAAAATACAACTTCTGTAAGTTCTAGATATGAAAATTAATTTATAAAGGTAGATATCTAATAATATTAAAGTATTTCTTAAAGGGAATCTGTCACTAGGTTTTTGCTATGTAATCTAAGAGCTGTATGATATAGGGGATCCAGCGATGTGTCAATTACTGGGTTGCTTGCTGCAGTCTAGATAAAATCACAGTTATTTCAACTACAAATCTACCAGTTCTCGGAATGCTGAGCTCTGTATAACCCTACCCACACCACTGATTTGCAGATTTCTGTGTACACTGCATAGACAGAAAGTGGCCAATCAGAGGTGGGAGTGGGGTTATATAGAGCAGGAGGACTACATGCAATGAGACAAGTTCTCTAGATAATCTCAAACCGATAAATTATTTCATTGAAACAACTACACCCAGCTTAGTAAGTGACACATTGCTCTAATCAGGGTCTCTGTCCCTACCTCATGCTGCTCTCAGATTACATAACAAAAACTTGCTGACAGATTCCCTTTACAGCATTGTATTTTGGACTATAAAGAATATATAAAAATAAATTTAAAGGAGTTTAAAAGCTTAGAATTGGTTTACAATTATGAATGATGTCATGCCCCTGCAGCTGCTTTTCCAACTGTCTAGAGAACCGTAAAAATGACTGCAATGCTTTTTTGCGATGGACCAATAGAATGCTAGTAGTTTCAGCTTAAATGAGCTGTATCCACCAGACTTCTGCACAACACAACTGATGGTCCCAACCCCATTTATAAGGCAAGAAATCCCACTTATTAAACCTGACAGGGCACACCTGTGAAGTGAAAACCATTTCCAGTGACTACCTCTTGAAGCTCATCAAGAGAATGCCAAGAGTGTGCAGAGCAGTCATCAAAGCAAAAGGTGGTTACTTTGAAGAACCTAGAATATAAGATATATTTTTGGTTAAGTATATAATTACACATGTGTTAATTCATAGTTTTGATGCCTTCAGTGTGAATGTACAATTTTCATAGTCATGAAAATACAGAAAAATCTTTAAATGTAAAGGTGTGTCCAAACTTTTGATCTGTACTGTAAATCATAAGGTTCTTCTCTCCATCTCTTAAAGAGGACCTATCACCAATTTTTTATCTTGAACTGGCCACATGATGTAATAGTGGCACAATGTAATAGAGATGATAGATGGGTTCGCAATATGTTTCAGCTAAACTCGGTTGTGCTGCCCCTTCCCGCATAGGGACCTTATATGAAAGGTGTTAGTCATCTGTGCTATCTAATCATGCAGGAGGTTAGACCAGGAGATCAGAGCTGTCTGACATTATCCATATTACACAATGAGAAAACTGCTGTAACCTGGGGAGTGTTGTTCTTCAGATGTTGCTGTCAGTTTGAGGAGGAGTTGATCAAGGAAGATTGTTCTCTTTGTCAGCCCATAAGCACTCCCGCAGTGCGATTGTGGGGTGCTGATAGCTGCTATGGCAACAGGAGGCATGTCAATGGGCTCTGTGTCTGCCACATCTCTAAGTCAATCAGATATTGCCAGGGGCCTGGCCTGATATGCTTACTGACAGTCAAACATTGCCAGGTTAGATAATGCACTACAGTCCATAAGTACTAAAGGGTAATATCAATGCAATCAAAGGAGCACATGTCCAATTCTTCTAATGAGATTAGTAAGTATTGTAAAAAGAAAGAGACAAAAAATGTTTTAAGTGTTAAAAAATTTAAATATAAACAGCAGAAAGTAACGAGAGAGATTTGATCGTGTATTAGGTAGTGTAGGGAGAAAAATCGTACATTACACATATCCATCTTAACAAACAGTCCTTCTGAGGACTAATACATCTGCAGAGATATCAGGCAGGCAGGGTGTATAGGCAGGCAGTGTATATAGCAGACTGCAGTGCATATAGCACAAGAGGCTCCATTCCAATTCTGCCTTCTGCTGCTGTTAGATATTTCTATACAAAGGCACAGGTCTCAGGAGCCAGGAATACTTTTCTTTGGATCTTAATCCTCATTATTTGCTGAAAAAGCAATCCAGAGAACACCGTTTTTCTGCGCCATTTGCTTGTTGGCACTACAGAATACGGCCAAGGTCCTTTCCATATTAGAGTACTAGAAATCCAGCTATCTAAAACTGTGTTTTCTCCGTCAAACGGATCACATATACGTTGTCAGAAAATACTGACATTTCTGGCCTCCATTAAAAATTTCCTTTACTGTGTCATTGAAGCAATTCACCGCAGTTTGCTGTTCAAACTACTTACCTACAGGCCAGGTATTTAAAACTCTGTTTTCTCTATCACACGGATCACATATAAGTTGGCTCCAAACTCAGTCATTTGTAGTGAGCGTGGAAGATACTGTCCTCCATTTGAAATGGGCACGGCACGTGCCAAGGGAAGGGGAACTGGACGTGATGGTAATGATGCATGCAGAGGCCGAGGACAAGGCCGTGGCTAAGCCGAAATTGTGCCACAACAAACACCCACATCTTCTCGCCTGACCTTCCTGTCCCAATTTCTAGGGGAACGCAACACACCACTATTGAACCCAGAGCAATGTCAAATGGTTGTTGATTGGATAGCGGATAATGCTTCCAGTCACTTAGCCACCACCACCACCACCCTGTCTTCCACACGGTCAAGTCTCAGTAGCCGTGAGTCTGGACCCCACATTACTCACCCTGATCCTCCTTCCTCCCACCATGCCGAGTACCCAGAGACAACTGATCCCACACTTGGACAGTCTGAAGAGCTGTTCACTTTTCCATTTATAGATTCGGCCTCTCGCCCGGTCCACTTGAAGCGAGGCAAGAGGAGATCACGTGTAGCGATGCCCAAATATTTGAGCAGCCACGGTCACACGAAGGTGACGGTGGGAAAGTGTCACAAGAGGTGAACGATGATGAGACACAATTGCCAGAAAGTCAGGAGGAGGACCAGGGTGCGGAAGTGGAAGATGAGGTGGTGGATGATATAGTATCTGACCCAACCTGGCAGGAGGACATGCAGAGCGAGGACAGCAGCACACAGGGGGAGGGAGGCAGAGCACCCCAACAGGCAGGAATAAGCAGTGTGGTGGCCGCAGAAAGAAGGCAGGCAACTATTCCCCGAAACACCAACACGAAGGAAGTTGCCAGTACAACTGTTAGGTCTTCCCGAGTCTGGTTGTTTTTAAAGACTCTGCTGATAACCCCAAAAAGGCCATTTGCACCACCTGCCACGCCAGCATCAGCAGGGGTGGCAAAACGACCAGCCTGACCACCACCAGCATGATCAGTCTCATGGCAGCAAAGCACCCGACTTTGTGGGCCAAACCCCAGGGTCCAGGAACAATGCCTGTGGGTAGCACCATTGCTTCTTCCGTTGTTGTGCATGCAAGCCAATCCCCTGTCCATGGTGCATGCGAAGACTCCTCCTGCCCTGCACCTGTCGTTGCACACTCTCAAGTAGCAGCATCAGGAAGCACGTCCATGTCCTTGTCCCAGCGCAGCGTTCAGTTGTCCATACCCCAGTCCTTGGAACGCAAGTGCAAATATGCAGCCAATGCCCCACAGGCCACACTACTAAATTCTCACATTTCACGACTGCTTGCGCTCAAAATGTTGCCTTTTAGGCTCGTGGAGACAGAAGAATTCCGCAACCTGACGGCGGCGGCCGTCCCTCGGTACTCGGTCCCCAGCTGCCACTATTTCTCCCGGTGTGCCTTCCCCGCATTACACAAGCACGTGTCCCAAAACATTAGCCGTGCTCTCAACAACGCAGTTACCGGTAAAGTCCCCATAACCACGGACACGTGAACAAGTGCTTGTGGGCAGGGACGGTAAATCTCGCTGACGGCACACTGGGTAAACATAGTGGAAGCCGGGACCCAGTCGGACCTTGGGATGGAACACGTCCTCCCAACGCCAAGGATTGCGGGCCCTAGGTCAATCAGGGTTGCCCCCACGGTCTACAGCTCCTGCACCTCATCCTCCTCAGCCTCCTCCTCCTCTTCAGCCTCCATCTCTGAAATGACCACATCTATCTCAAGCTGGAAGCATTGCAGCACTGCTTCGGCCAAGCGGCAACAGGCTGTGCTGAAGCTAATATGCTTAGGTGACAAACCACACAATGCTGAAGAGTTGTGGACAGCTCTGAAAGAGCAGGCAGATCTGTGGCTCACACCGCTGAACCTACAGCCAGGCATGGTCGTGTGTGACAATGGCTGGAACCTGGTGGCGCCTCTGAGGCGAGGCGAGCTCACACATGTACCATGCCTGGCCCATGTGCTTAACCTCGTGGTTCAGCGGTTTCTCAAATCCTACACGGCTCTGACGGATCTGCTAGTTAAAGTACGCCGCCTGTGTGCCCATTTTAGAAAGTCAGCTACAGCTTCCGCCACCCTTGCAGTGTTTCAGCAGCATTTGCATCTTCTGGCTCACAGACTGGTGTCTGATGACCCCACGTGTTGGAACTCTACACTGCAGATGTTGGGAAGGATTTGTGAGCAGAAGAGGGCAGTTGTTGAGTACCAGCATCAACAAGGCCATCGGTATGCAGTTCTGACTCCACACATAAGACCTCAGGAGTGGACATGGATGTCAGACATATGTACCATCCTCCAAAACTTTGAGGACTCCACCAAGATGGTGAGCGGCGATGACGCCATAATTAGCATCACCATCCCGCTTCTCTGTCTTCTGAAACGCTCTCTGCTCACAATCAAAGAAGATGCATTGCAGGCAGAGCACGATGAGATGGAGCAAGGAACCATACAGGGTGATTACACACAGCCAAGCCCCATCTCATCCCAACGTGGATTGGGTGACAATGAGGAAGAGGAGGAGGAGGAGGAAGGACAGGAGCTAGTTTCATGCACTATATACGGTACTACCTGCACAGCTGTCATACCGTCTGTAGAGCATGGTCAGTCATCCTCTTGGTGAGGACACGGAAGTCTTGCCTGTTAGTAGTCTGGCACGCATGGCTGAGTTTATGTTACGCTGCCTTTCTCATGACCCTCGGTTTCTTAAAATTTTGGGTGACAGTCATTATTGGTTGGTGACACTTCTAGACCCACGCTACAAGGAGAACTTTATATCTCTTATTCCTGAGGCGGACAGGTCTACAAAAATGGGGCAGTACCAGAAGGCCCTTGTTGCGGAACTATTACAAAAATTCCCATCTGAAAATGCTGGCGGCAGAGGGCACACTTCATTGGACAACCAAGGAGTACGGGCGAGAGAGACACAACTTCAATCCAGCAGAGGCAGGGGAACACAGCATCTGCTTGTCAACTGAAAATGCTGACAGGCTGACTCATAAAAATGAACAAGGGCTGGATTGGGCCAGACTTCTCAACACTACCGAATGATAGCAGCGTAACATAAACTCAAATCCAGTGTCTTTTCTTGGGAGGTGTATTCCCATGCACCTTTTCACACACACACATGGGTATACGCTTCCTGATTTTGTCTATTTGCTCTTGTCCTCCTCCTTCTCCTCATCCTCCACCACCATATCACCAAGTGACCGTGGTCCGTGATGCAACACCCACATAATTTTTTTGAAGGGTGTTTATGATGCCCGTAAAAATTTTTTTGATACAGTATGTTCATGTATACCCCCCAGGGGTAAATGTTTGTCAGCCCATACACTTAGTGCATGTGCATTACAAGTATAGGAGGTCCGCTCCTTTCTAATGGGAATATTTTTTTATGAGGCCCTCCTCCACGTCTCTTCCAAGGGGCATTGAAGAGCCTCCAAATTTTTGGCAGCCCTTGCATTCACTGCATAGGCCAACACTATTGGAGACTCTCTCCTTTCTAATGGGAATTTGTCATTACTGTGGCCCTGCTCTGTGTGTCTTTAAATTCTTAGTGGGGTTTTTCCTAAAATTGGTCAGCCGTTGGACTCACTGCATACCCTATAACTGTATAGCAGACCCTCTCCTTTCTAATGGGAACATGTCGTACTTGTTACTGTGACCCTGCGCTGTGTTTAAATTCTTAGTGGGGTTTTTCCCAAAATTGGTCAGCCATTGGACTCACTGCATACCCTATAACTGTGTAGCAGACCCTCTCCTTTCTAGGTTGAGGTTGTAAAATGTTAAAATGACATTTCCCGGTGAATGCATTTGTCTTAAAAATTAAGTAAAAAAAACAAAACAATAGGATCTTTCTTTAGTATAAAAAACAGCGTCACCAATTTAACCTCAATGTAATCACATTGTTCAGCTCATGCACCTCCTCCTCCATCTCCGAAATGACCGCATCAGTCACAAGCTGACAGCACTACAGCACTGCCTTGGCCAAGCGGCAACAGGCTGTGCTGAAGATAACATGCTTAATGCTTAATTGACAAACTGCCCAGCGCTGCAAAGTTGTTGAAAGCTGTAACACAGCAGCCTGATCTGTTGCTCTCACCGTTGAACATTCACCAGGCATGGTTGTGTGTGACAATGGGCGGAACCTGGTGATGGAAAAATGACAGCCGGGGTAGATACAGTTTCCCTCTATGTCAGTCCTTTCACCGAGCTATTGAATATGGATTTGGTGAAATACAATTCCCACTGGGAAGCTGTTTCAGATTGAAAAACATTGTGCCCTCCAGAGGATTTGATTCTGAGGGCTAACCTTTCTCACCCGTTCAAGAGCCCCATAGCAGCTACAAAGTTAGCACTATTATGAACTCTCCTGAGGTAAAAGGGAAGGCACACCAGAGGATTCTCTGGTGGGACCGTCCAACCCTGCCGAGAAGCAGTCCTGGTTAAGAAAAGTGTGTGGGAAGGGTCCCGAACACTCTATGGCTGCTTTTTTACTGAGGAGGAAACACACGCAAACACAGGGAGAACATACAAAGTCCTTGCAGATGTTGTCCTTGCTGGGATTTGAACCCAGGATCCCAGCAAGGCTTCAGTGCTAACCACTGATCCAATGTGCTGCCATTCACCCTCTAATATCTAACAGGCTGGAGAAACTTGCACCTACTGCCACTGTATCTTCAGCTCCATTGTGAGAAAATGTATTTGGGCAGCCACTCAGTCTACCAAATAAAATTCCTGAAAAGGAAATTGGGGATGGCTTCGCTGCTAGTACTGGGGCAGTGCTAATACCATGGCGTCGTACCATAGTTTGCTGGAAATATTCCAGGCTGGTAGGAGGCAAGCAAATTCCCACAGAAAAGTACCAGCAGTAATGTTCAGGCCACATTTCAAGTGCAAGCAGCTTAGAGGACTTCCTGGGAGAAATGACACGCAGGGTAGATACGGTTTCCCTCTGTGCCAGTCCTTTCACCTAGCTAAACTAAACTACAACTCTCAGCAAAAAAAGTTGTGGACTGACTCCGTACCGTCCCTGGCCACATTCACTTGTCCACGTGTTTGTGGTTAGGAGGTCCTTCCCAGTAAGTGCACTGGGGAGGGCACGGGTAATGCTGTGGGACCCGTGCATGTGGAAGGCGGAGGCGATATCGGGAAATATAGTGGTGGCTGGGGACCAAGTATGGACACCCCGCCGCCGCCGACATGAGGTTGTGAAAAGCTTCCGCCTCCATAAGCTTAAAAGGCTATATTTCAAGTGCAAAGAGCTGCCCAGAAATCTGGCAGTTTAGTCTTGTGGCATGTGGGTGGGTGGGTGGCTGCCTGCATACTTGCACTTGCATTCCAAGTAACAGAAAACTAAGCAGATGGTGGCCTCTATCATCTTCATGGCCTCACCTCGGCACTATGAACTCTCCTGAAGGAGAAGCCAGGGCCCGCCGGAGGAGTCTCCGGTTCTCTGGTGGGCCCGTCCAACTCTGCCGAAAAGCAGCCCTGGCTAAGATAAGTGTGGGGGAAAGTTCCCGGACACTCTATGGCTGTTTTTTTAATGTGGATCGGCCATGCTTATGCATGTTATTTCTCAAAATGCATTACAGATCAGGCCATTGTCCAACTCTGTATTCAAGAAATTAAATGCGCAAAGAAAGATGTGTGTGTGTCAAAGCACCACCGACAAGTGCGAATTGATGTTGGACGGGCTGCCATTGCTTCTGCATCAAGCTCAATTACAGGACTTCCTGGGAGAAATGACACACAGGATAGATACGGTTTCCCTCTATGCCAGTCCTTTCATCGAGCTAAATACAACTTTTAGCAAAAAAAGTTGTGGACTGGCTCCGTACCGACCCTGGCCACATTCACCTGTCCACATGCTTGTGGTAAGGCGGTCCTTCCCAGTAAGTGCACTGGGGAAGGCACGGGTAATGTTGTGGGACCCGTGCTTGTGGAAGGTGGAGGCGATTCGGGAAATATAGTGGCGGCTGGGGACCGAGTATGGACACCCGTCCGCCGCCGGCATGAGGTTGTGAAAAGCTTCCGCCTCCACGAGCCTAAAAGGCCACATTTCAAGTGCAAGCAGCTGTCAGAAATTTGGCAGTATAGTATTGCAGCCTGTGGGTGGGTGGCTGCCTGCATTCTTGCGCTTGCATTCCAAGGATTGGGGTAGGGACAACTGAACGCTGCAGTGGGACAAGGACGTGGACGGTGATTGTTGCAAGTCTGCAACGACAGGTGCATGGCGGGAGGCATTTTAGCATGCGCCAAGGATCACTTATGATGGGCACACTTTTAGGCAGTGACCGGGGAGTCAGAGATGCTTCCAGGGGTCTTCCCATGCTATGACCAATGTCTTTTCAGCACTGCATGTATGTGTCTGATGTGTCACACACACATGGCCAGATAAGGTTGTAAAATGTTAAAATGACATTTCCTGGTGAATGCATTTGTCTTGGTTGAAAGCAATTCAAAAGTGCAAAAATGCATTAAAAACGCTACGTGTGAACATAGCCCAAGTTGTGGAGGAGTATTTTTGTTTTTGGTTATTTATTTTGCCTTATATACAAGTCATTTCCCTGGAAAGGATGTTCCTTGACATATTTCCCAGGAAAATCCATTTTGGTTTCGTTTTTGTATGTTTTATTGTGAGTCCGTAAAAGTGGCGTAATACTCTGACCATGTTGCTGACAGCAGTGATCTGGGAGTCAGAGATGCTTAGAGGAGTCTTCCTCATGCTGTTCCCATGTCATTTGAGCACTGTTCCCATCGATTTAGGCAATTTTTAGGCCCTCTGCAGACCGCCGGGGGGAGCCACCTGAAAAATGCTCGAGTTTCCCATAGACTTACATTGGGCTCGTTGCTCGGGTCGAGCAAATTGGAATACTCGGGTGCTCGACCCGAGCATTTTAGTGCTCGCTCATCACTAATCCTCACATTGCGCTCACTGCGCACTGTGAGGATTCTCCGTTGCCGGCACTGGGAATGGCAGTCATGTGAAGTATGAGATATGTATACTTCCGGTCACATTCCGACTAGATGGACTCGGCCTCACTCAATGCAATTGTATTGAGCGAGGCTGGAAACAGTCTAGTCGACATATGGCCTGCAACGGAGAATCCTCACAGTGCGCAGTGTGCACAATGTTAGAATTGGCAAGTCTACAGTTATATACAGTGACTGCAAACTTGTAGTTTAATACCAGACTGCCCCTTTAAGCTACATTGTTACAGCTTTGTAAATTGAAAAAGTTAGCAGGACCCTTAAAATATGATGACCAAAAAAAAAGCTTCTTTTTTTTTTTAGAAAAAGTGATTTTTCATGTGAACTTTTAAAAACAATTCCAGATTTAATATTTTGTGTTGATGCCTACTACCAAAAAAAGTAAAAAAAAAATGTTCCAGTAAAAACTACAGTTTGTCCTGAAAAAACAAGCCTTCATAAACTACATCTACGAAAAATAAAAAAGTTGTGGGTGTCAAAATTTGCTGAGCCAAAAAAGAAAGATTTTAAAAAAAAATAATTTCTTGTAGAAAAGTAGCAAAACATACAGTAAAGATAACATAACAATTATATGGTGAATGTTGTTTAAAAAATAAATAAAATATAGACCTCTTGTTTTTTTTTATTTTTGCATCCTACAGAATTAATAAAAAGTGATCAAAAAGTCACATGTACCACTAAATGGCACCAATGAAAACTAAAGCTTGAACCACAAAAAATAAGCCCTGATAGAGCTCCGATGATGGAAAATTGTGAAACCTATGACTTTCAGAATATGGTGACCCCCCCAAAAAAGATTTTTTTTTAACAGTGTATTTATTGTAAAAAAATGATTAAACATAAATAAAACTAAATAAATTAGGTATGGCCATAACCGTTCTGACTGACAAAGAAAGTTATCATCACTATAGTTGTGCAGCATAATGAAAGTATAATATTTAAAATTCAAAAAAGAGTTGCAGAATTGTTGTTTTATTTATATAGCTTCAAGTAAAGACTGAATAAAAGTTTGTTAATAAGTTATATGTACCCCAAAATGATGCCTCTGACAAACAGTACTCATCCCGATTTTTTTTTTTTAAATCTTTTTTTTGAAAGTTATTTTATATGCTCTTTGTGGGGCAAGATGTAGTTTTCATTTGTACCAATTTGAGGACATTTTTCACTTTTTATTCTGTTTTTTGGGAGGCAGCATTAACAATTCTCAAGTTATTTTTTAGATATTTTCTTTAAGACGTTTATCGTGCAGTATAGTTAACAAGTTAACTTTAGTAAGATTATTTTGATACTAATTTACATGAGTTTTAATATGTTTTACTATGTTTACACAATAAAATCATTGTAAAAAAAATCATTGTTTTTTTGCCTTCAGAGGAATTCCATTTTCAATTTTACATTGCTGAGATCTTATTAGGCTTTGCTTTTTCTTGCAGGACAAGACATATTTTCCATTGATCCAATTTTGGTGAAACATAAGGCTTCCAAATAATGTTTTATTCTTTTTTTTCTGGTGTGGTGGGTTGGGGGGATGGTATGCACAAAAACAGCTAGCCCCCTTGATAAAGACTATAAAAATGGAACTGTATGACATATTTAAAAAAAGCCAAAGAGAAACCGGAATACTCAGGGTAGCAGAGAAGAAGAAATAAGAGCAAAAACTGGTCACTTTTGACCTGGTGACAGGTTCTCTTTAAATAGCTGGAATCAGGTTTCTATAATTCCAACTGTTACATAGGCTGTCAATCACTGCTCCTGAGGTGCTGTCATGGGCACAGCTTCTGAACCCATGTTTTCACCCTCATGTAATTAAAAGAATGCCCTGACGCACCTGTTCATCATGGTGTCTTAAAAGGAATGTATCGGCAGAAAAATACCTATTGCTTAAATTAGGCTTTTGTGTTAAATGTATATATTTTTTTAAATTGTTGGCAATATTTTCCATTAGACCACGATTGTATAAAAAAAAAAACTAAATTAGAAATCTTGCAATTTTCACACTAGCCACTGGAGCCATGTTAGACTCATATTTCCTGTCTTTTCAGAAGTCACATTATCATCACAGTCAGGATTGCACTCACAGGTAACACCTGGGAAAATACAAGATGCACTGTTCAAGATGCAGGTATTGATGCAATTGAGCTGGGATGAAAAAAAGTATACAGCCACAATATTGCTAATGAGTAAGCATAATATGTGCAAAAATCTGTGCTGGAGTGCAACTTTAAGGTCACGGCCCCACTGTCAGTATTTGGTCAGTATTCTG
Source organism: Phyllobates terribilis (assembly GCF_046119375.1). Classification (NCBI taxonomy): domain Eukaryota; kingdom Metazoa; phylum Chordata; class Amphibia; order Anura; family Dendrobatidae; genus Phyllobates; species Phyllobates terribilis. Next base: position 83,699,651 of record NW_027362768.1, on the reverse strand, counting down.
TCAGTATTTTTTCTCAGGAGTGGGAGCCAAAACCAGGTGAGGAACAATCAGAGAAAAGGTATAAGAGAAACAAGTCACCAATTCTGCATTTATCACCCACTCCGGGTTTTGGCTCCCACTCCTGAGAAAAAATACTGACCGAATACTGACCGAATACTGATAGTGGGGCCGTGACCTAAAGCTCTATCTCTGCCTAGATTCAAGCAACTACAGCAATTTAAAAAATGTCTTGCTGCAGTTACAAAAATACATCACAGAAAGCACAACTTTCACCAACAATGTAACAAAAAAAGGCCATTTTCTGTAAACAACAGAAGTGATAGATGAACCTCATTAGATTTTATAAACTTTTCAAAATTAATGTAACAAAAGTAAAACTGTTGTCAACATTGATTTCTGTGGATTTTCCTTAAAAATGTGTGGAATTTCATGTGATGCATCTCCAAATATTTCTGTTAGGCAAATATTACAGCTGCAATTTAATGAGGACTGACACATTCTGGAGCGGGTTTCTTAGGCTGGTTAAGTCTTTATCTCTATTTAATAGTGTGTTTATGTCAGCACCATTAGTTTGTGGCTTGCAGTGATGATGCACGCTTGAGCTGAGTACTCTTGGTTTATTAAAGTGAAGTTTATAGCACCTTGATGACGTGCCTATCTGCCTGGATTGCGTTTTGCCATTCCTGAAAAAATATTACAATTTAATTAGTTATTCCTTTGGTAAGTAACTTGGTAATAATGATCAAATCTGCGTTTTTAGGAACAGTAAAAGGAACCATGATGTTTTAAGAGTCAGCATTAAACTCTAGCATTTGTCAAAAGGTCCTTCCACCCAGGCCAAAACAACTTTTGCTGATCCATTCAGAAACCTTTTGCCATTTTTTTTCTAGCCAAGAAATTTTTTTGAAAACAGCTTAGAATAAGTTTAAAGAGAACCTGACAGCATGATTTTGTAATGTAAAGTAAAGACATGGCTATAATGGTGCTGTTATAGTGATTACTTTGATACTATTTGTGTAGAAACCCACTTTGTGGTTCTTCTTTAATCACCATTTGAAGTTTTTTGCCTAATAGATTTCGGTGCACAGGGGCCGGACTGTTAACTGGGTCTTCGCCTCCCTGTATATGGTTCCCCCGCCCCACCGCCTCCCTCTGGTCTGTGCATGACAGGTTACTGTTGAGATTTCAGACAGAGGAGGCAGGTTATTCAAAGAATGGAGGCAGCAGGAGGGGCCGGGGAACCACAGACAGGGAGGAGAAAACCCCGTGCACAGTCTGGCCCCAGTGCATTGAAATATAATTAGCAGAAAACTTCAAACGGTGATTAAAGAAGAACAACAAAGTGGATTTCTTCACCAAATGTATCAATTTAATCAGAATTACAGCGTCATTATAACCAACTCTTTAAATTGCATTACAAAATCGTGCTGACAGGTTCTCTTTAAGAAAATGTTATTCTAGAGAATAAGATTTAAAAAAACACAGTATGCGGCAAATTAATAAAAGAAATGATACTTACTAGTGTTGAGCGAGCATGCTCGACACTGCTCGTTACTCGCCCGAGCATCACGCTACTCGGGATGTTCAGCGAGCACTGAGCATTTCCGGGTTACCCCAGGCGGGAGCTCGGGTCTCCGCCCTGCACATTTGGCGCTCTTTACAGAGCCAATGAACATGCAGGGATTGCCAGCCAGTCACTGTAATGCCGCAGCCATGTTGTTTGTGGGCATTACAGTGATTGGCTGGCCGCACAGCGCCACCTCGAGTATTTAAAACCGGGCGCCGCCATCTTGGACACAATCGCTCCGGATCAGCCAGTGTAGGGTCAGTGCTGCTGAGTTAGGGAGAGATATATAGTGCGAAATAGGTAGTGTAGGGTCTCTAAAGGCTGCCAAATCAAACAAACAGTCCTTCTCAGGACTAATATCCATCCCAGATATCAGGCAGGCAGGCAGGCTGTATAGGAGACGCAGTGGTTATACCAGCAAACGCTGAATTACAGTCCTGTGTGCTCCTGTTGGTCAAATTGCTAGAATTATCTCCCCGGTCTCAGGGGCCAGGAAAATGTATTATTTTTTTCATCTAAATCCTGGTTTTTTTTTTTCCCCTCAGTCAGACTGTTCAAATACCCATCTTATTAACCTTTTGGTATTTTTTCCCCCTCCCCCAAAAAATTGAGTGTGTCTGTGACTGTTCAGACACCAATATATGTGTTTAAAAGAGTCTGGTGTAGGACAGAAAAATAGAACTGTGGTTTTGCAGTTCCATGAGTCAAATCTCTGTATTATCCTGTTTTTGGCATTTTATGCCGTAAAAAAAAACTGTAATAGTGTCTCCCTGACTGGTCAGACACCAATATATCTGTTCAAAAGAGTCTGGTGTAGGCCAGAAAAATAGAACTATGGTTTTGCAGTTCCACGAGTCAAATCTCTGTATTATCCTGTTTTTGGCATTTTTTGCCATAAAAAAAAACTGTAATAGTGTCTCCCTGACTGGTCAGACACCAATATATCTGTTTAAAAGAGTCTGGTGTAGGCCAGATAACTACAACTGTGGTTTTGCAGTTCCACTGTGCAAATCTCTGTATTATCCTGCTTTTGGCATTTTTTCCATAAAAAAAACAGTAATAGTGTCTCCTTGACTGTTCAGACACCAATATTTCTGTTTAGAAGAGTCTGGTGTAGGCCAGATAACTAGAACTGTGGTTTTGCAGTTCCATGGGTCAAATCTCTGTATTATCCTGCTTTTGGCATTTTTTCCATAAAAAAAGCAGTAATAGTGTCTCCCTGACTGTTCAGACACAAATATATCTGTTTAAAAGAGTCTGGTGTAGGCCAGATAACTAGAACTGTGGTTTTGCAGTTACACAGTTCAAATCTCTGTATTATTCTGCTTTTGGCATTTTTAACATAAAAAAAAAACTGTAATAGTGTCTTCCTGACTGGTCAGACACTAATATATCTGTTTAAAAGATTCTGGTGTATGCCACATAACTATAAATGTGGTTTTGCAGTTCCACGGGTCAAATCTCTGTATTATCCTGTTGTTGGCATTTTATGCCGTAAAATAAAACTGTAATAGTGTCTCCCTGACTGGTCAGACACCAATATATCTGTTTAAAAGAGTCTGGTGTAGGCCACATGACTATAACTGTGGTTTTGCAGTTCCACAGGTCAAAGCTCTGTATTATCCTGCTTTTGGCATTTTTTGCCGTAAAAAAAAATTGTAATAGTGTCTCCCTGACTGGTCAGACACCAATATGTCTGTTCAAAAGAGTCTGGTGTAGGCCAGAAAACTATAACTGTGGTTTTGCAGTTCCACGGGTCAAATAACTGTATTATCCTGTTTTTGGCATTTTTTGCCGTAAAAAAAAACCTGTAATAGTGTCTCCCTGACTGGTCAGACACCAATATATCTGTTTAAAAGAGTCTGGTGTAGGCCAGATAACTACAACTGTGGTTTTGCAGTTCCACGGTGCAAATCTCTGTATTATCCTGCTTTTGGCATTTTTTCCGTAAAAAAAACAGTAATAGTGTCTCCTTGACTGTTCAGACACCAATATATCTGTTTAGAAGAGTCTGGTGTAGGCCACATGACTATAACTGTGGTTTTGCAGTTCCACAGGTCAAAGCTCTGTATTATCCTGCTTTTGGCATTTTTTGCCGTAAAAAAAAACTGTAATAGTGTCTCCCTGACTGGTCAGACACCAACATGTCTGTTCAAAAGAGTCTGGTGTAGGCCAGAAAACTATAACTGTGGTTTTGCAGTTTCACGGGTCAAATCTCTGTATTATCCTGTTTTTGGCATTTTTTGCCGTAAAAAAAAACCTGTAATAGTGTCTCCCTGACTGGTCAGACACCAATATATCTGTTTAAAAGAGTCTGGTGTAGGCCAGATAACTACAACTGTGGTTTTGCAGTTCCACGGTGCAAATCTCTGTATTATCCTGCTTTTGGCATTTTTTCCGTAAAAAAAACAGTAATAGTGTCTCCTTGACTGTTCAGACACCAATATATCTGTTTAGAAGAGTCTGGTGTAGGCCAGATAACTAGAACTGTGGTTTTGCAGTTCCACGGGTCAAAACTCTGTATTATCCTGCTTTTGGCATTTTTTCCATAATAAAAAACAGTAATAGTGTCTCCGTGACTGTTCAGACACAAATATATCTGTTTAAAAGAGTCTGGTATAGGCCAGATAACTAAAACTGTGGTTTTGCAGTTCCACGGGTCAAATCTCTGTATTATCTTGCCTTTGGCATTTTTTCCGTAAAAAAAAACTGTAATAGTGTCGCCCTGACTGTTCAGACACAAATATATCTGTTTAAAAGAGTCTGGTGTAGGCCAGATAACTAGAACTGTGGTTTTGCAGTTCCACGGTTCAACTCTCTGTATTATTCTGCTTTTGGCATTTTTTACATAAAAAAAAACTGTAATAGTGTCTTCCTGACTGGTCAGACACTAATATATCTGTTTAAAATATTCTGGTGTATGCCACATAACTATAACTGTGGTTTTGCAGTTCCACGGGTCAAATCTCTGTATTATCCTGCTTTTGGTATTTTATGCCGTAAAATAAAACTGTAATAGTGTCTCCCTGACTGGTCAGACACTAATATATCTGTTTAAAAGAGTTTGGTGTACGCCACATAACTATAACTGTGGTTTTGCAGTTCTACGGGTCAAATCTCTGTATTATCCTGATTTTGGCATTTTTTGCCGTAAAAAAAAAACTGTAATAGTGTCTCCCTGACTGGTCAGACACCAATATATCTGTTTAAAAGAGTCTGGTGTAGGCCAGAAAAAAAGAACTGTGGTTTTGCAGTTCCACGGGTCAAATCTCTGTATTATCCTGTTTTTGGCATTTTTTTTCTGTAAAAAAAACAGTAATAGTGTCTCCCTGACTGGTCAGACACCAATATATCTGTTTAAAAGAGTCTGGTGTAGGCCAAAAAAATAGAACTGTGGTTTTGCAGTTCCACGGGTCAAATCTCTGTATTATCCTGCTTTTGGCATTTTTTCCATAAAAAAAAACAGTAATAGTGTCTCCTTTACTGTTCAGGCGCCAATATATCTGTTTAGAAGAGTCTGGTGTAGGCCAGATAACTAGAACTGTGGTATTGCAGTTCCATGGGTCAAATCTCTGTATTATCCTGCTTTTGGCATTTTTTCCATAAAAAAAAACAGTAATAGTGTCTCCCTGACTGTTCAGACACAAATATATCTGTTTAAAAGAGTCTGGTGTAGGCCAGATAACTAGAACTGTGGTTTTGCAGTTCCACGGGTCAAATCTCTGTATTATCCTGTTTTTGGTATTTTATGCCGTAAAATAAAACTGTAATAGTGTCTCCCTGACTGGTCAGACACTAATATATCTGTTTAAAAGAGTCTGGTGTACGCCACATAACTATAACTGTGGTTTTGCAGTTCTACGGGTCAAATCTCTGTATTATCCTGCTTTTGGCATTTTTTGCCGTAAAAAAAAACTATAATAGTGTCTCCCTGACTGGTCAGACACCAATATATCTGTTTAAAAGAGTCTGGTGTAGGCCAGAAAAATAGAATTGTGGTTTTGCAGTTCCACGGGTCAAATCTCTGTATTATCCTGTTTTTGGCATTTTTTGCTGTAAAAAAAACAGTAATAGTGTCTCCCTGACTGGTCAGACACCAATATATCTGTTTAAAAGAGTCTGGTGTAGGCCAAAAAAATAGAACTGTGGTTTTGCAGTTCCACCGGTCACATCTCTGTATTATCCTGCTTTTGGCATTTTTTCCATAAAAAAAAACAGTAATAGTGTCTCCTTGACTGTTCAGACACCAATATATCTGTTTAGAAGAGTCTGGTGTAGGCCAGATAACTAGAACTGTGGTATTGCAGTTCTACGGGTCAAATCTTTGTATTATCCTGCTTTTGGCATTTTTTCCATAAAAAAGAACAGTAATAGTGTCTCCTTGACTGTTCAGACACAAATATATCTGTTTAGAAGAGTCTGGTGTAGGCCAGATAACTATAACTGTGGTATTGCAGTTCCACAGGTCAACTCCCTGTATTATCCTGCTTTTGGCATTTTTTCCATAAAAAAAACAGTAATAGTGTCTCCCTGACTGTTCAGACACAAATATATCTGTTTAAAAGAGTCTGGTGTAGGCCAGATAACTAGAACTGTGGTTTTGCAGTTCCACGAGTCAAATCTCTGTATTATCCTGTTTTTGGTATTTTATGCCGTAAAATAAAACTGTAATAGTGTCTCCCTGACTGGTCAGACACTAATATATCTGTTTAAAAGAGTCTGGTGTACGCCACATAACTATAACTGTGGTTTTGCAGTTCTACGGGTCAAATCTCTGTATTATCCTGCTTTTGGCATTTTTTGCCGTAAAAAAAAACTATAATAGTGTCTCCCTGACTGGTCAGACACCAATATATCTGTTTAAAAGAGTCTGGTGTAGGCCAGAAAAATAGAATTGTGGTTTTGCAGTTCCACGGGTCAAATCTCTGTATTATCCTGTTTTTGGCATTTTTTGCTGTAAAAAAAACAGTAATAGTGTCTCCCTGACTGGTCAGACACCAATATATCTGTTTAAAAGAGTCTGGTGTAGGCCAAAAAAATAGAACTGTGGTTTTGCAGTTCCACCGGTCACATCTCTGTATTATCCTGCTTTTGGCATTTTTTCCATAAAAAAAAACAGTAATAGTGTCTCCTTGACTGTTCAGACACCAATATATCTGTTTAGAAGAGTCTGGTGTAGGCCAGATAACTAGAACTGTGGTTTTGCAGTTCCACGGGTCAAATCTCTGTATTATCCTGTTTTTGGCATTTTTTGCTGTAAAAAAAACAGTAATAGTGTCTCCCTGACTGGTCAGACACCAATATATCTGTTTAAAAGAGTCTGGTGTAGGCCAAAAAAATAGAACTGTGGTTTTGCAGTTCCACGGGTCAAATCTCTGTATTATCCTGCTTTTGGCATTTTTTTCATAAAAAAAAATAGTAATAGTGTCTCCTTGACTGTTCAGACACCAATATATCTGTTTAGAAGAGTCTGGTGTAGGCCAGATAACTAGAACTGTGGTATTGCAGTTCTACGGGTCAAATCTTTGTATTATCCTGCTTTTGGCATTTTTTCCATAAAAAAGAACAGTAATAGTGTCTCCTTGACTGTTCAGACACAAATATATCTGTTTAAAAGAGTCTGGTGTAGGCCAGATAACTATAACTGTGGTATTGCAGTTCCACGGGTCAACTCCCTGTATTATCCTGCTTTTGGCATTTTTTCCATAAAAAAAAACAGTAATAGTGTCTCCCTTACTGTTCAGACACAAATATATCTGTTTAAAAGAGTCTGGTGTAGGCCAGATAACTAGAACTGTGGTTTTGCAGTTCCACGAGTCAAATCTCTGTATTATCCTGTTTTTGGTATTTTATGCCGTAAAATAAAACTGTAATAGTGTCTCCCTGACTGGTCAGACACTAATATATCTGTTTAAAAGATTCTGGTGTACGCCACATAACTATAACTGTGGTTTTGCAGTTCTACGGGTCAAATCTCTGTATTATCCTGCTTTTGGCATTTTTTGCTGTAAAAAAAAACTGTAATAGTGTCTCCCTGACTGGTCAGACACCAATATATCTGTTTAAAAGAGTCTGGTGTAGGCCAGAAAAATAGAATTGTGGTTTTGCAGTTCCACGGGTCAAATCTCTGTATTATCCTGTTTTTGGCATTTTTTGCTGTAAAAAAAACAGTAATAGTGTCTCCCTGACTGGTCAGACACCAATATATCTGTTTAAAAGAGTCTGGTGTAGGCCAAAAAAATAGAACTGTGGTTTTGCAGTTCCACCGGTCAAATCTCTGTATTATCCTGCTTTTGGCATTTTTTCCATAAAAAAAACAGTAATAGTGTTTCCTTGACTGTTCAGACAACAATATATCTGTTTAGAAGAGTCTGGTGTAGGCCAGAAAACTAGAACTGTGGTATTGCAGTTCCACGGGTCAAATCTCTGTATTATCCTGCTTTTGGCATTTTTTCTATAAAAAAAAACAGTAATAGTGTCTCCTTGACTGTTCAGACACCAATATATCTGTTTAGAAGAGTCTGGTGTAGGCCAGATAACTAGAACTGTGGTATTGCAGTTCCACGGGTCAAATCTCTGTATCATCCTGATTTTGGCATTTTTTCCATAAAAAAAACAGTAATAGTGTCTCCCTGACTGTTCAGACACAAATATATCTGTTTAAAAGAGTCTGGTGTAGGTCAGATAACTAGAACTGTGGTTTTGCAGTTCCACGGGTCATAACTCTGTATTATCCTGCTTTTGGCATTTTTTCCGTAAAAAAAAACAGTAATAGTGTCTCCCTGACTGTTCAGACACAAATATATCTGTTTGAAAGAGTCTGGTGTAGGCCAGATAGCTAGAACTGTGGTTTTGCAGTTCCACAGTTCAAATCTCTGTATTATTCTGCTTTTGGCATTTTTTACATAAAAAAACTGTAGTAGTGTCTTCCTGACTGGTCAAACACTAATATATCTGTTTAAAAGATTCTGGTGTACGCCACATAACTATAACTGTGGTTTTGCAGTTCCACGGGTCAAATCTCTGTATTTCTTGTTTTTGGTATTTTATGCCGTAAAATAAAACTGTAATAGTGTCTCCCTGACTGGTCAGACACCAATATATCTGTTTAAAAGAGTCTGGTGAACGCCACATAACTATAACTGTGGTTTTGCAGTTCCACGGGTCAAATCTCTGTATTATCCTGCTTTTGGCATTTTTTGCCGTAAAAAAAAACTGTAATAGTGTCTCCCTGACTGGTCAGACACCAATATATCTGTTTAAAAGATTCTGGTGTACGCCAGAAAAATAGAACTGTGGTTTTCCTCTTCCACGGTTCTAATCTCCTTTTTATTACCCTTTTTCCATTGATAGTGTGAGTGTAAGCTATTTTACTTCATTTACAATGGGCAAGGTGCGTGGCAAGGGACGTGGAACTGGACGTTCTGGTCATGGTGCGTGTAGAGGATGGGGCCGTGGCCAAGATGAAAATGTGCCACAACCAACAGTCACATCTTCTCGCTCCCCCTTCTTGACCGAATTACTAGGGAAGCACACTACAACACCAGTATTGTGAACTAATCAGTGTGAACAGGTTATTAATTGGATAGCAGATAATACTTCCAGTTACCTGAGCACCACCACGTCCGGTCTGTCTTCCACACGGTCAAGTTTTAGTAGCCGTGAGTCTCGACCGCATACTCCTCCTCACCCTGATGCTCCTTCCTCCCACCATGCCGATTGTCTTCAGACAGCAACTGATCCCACACTTGGACACTCTGAAGAGCTGTTCACTGGTCCATTTCCATATTTGTGCCCCTCGTCTGTTCCTCTTGAAGTGGTGGAAGAGGAGATCCCAAGTAGCGATGCCCAAATATTTGAACAGCCACGGCCACAGGAAGTCGACGCTGGCAATTTGTCACAAGAGGTGGACGATGACGAGACACAATTGCCACGAAGTGAGGAGGAGGATCGTGGTGAGCAAGTGGAAGAGGAGGAGGTGGTGGATGATCTAGTAACTGACCCAACATGGCAGGAGGACACGCAGAGCGAGGCCAGCAGCACACAGGGGGAGGGAGGCAGAGTACCCCAACAGGCAGGAAGAAGCAGTGTGGTGGACGCACACAGAAGGTGGGCAACAGTTCCCCGTAACACCAACACGAGGGACATTGCCAGTACAACCGTTAGGTCTTCCAGAGTCTAGAATTTTTTAAAGACTCTGCTGATAACCCCAAAAAGGCCATTTGTACCACCTGCCATGCCAGCATCAGCAGGGGTGACAAAACTACCAGCCTGACCACCACCAGCATGATCAGGCACATGGCAGCAAAGCACCCAACTTTATGGGGCGAACCCCAGGGTCCACAACCAGTGTCAGCGGGTGTCACCACTGCTTCTTCCGCTGTTGTGCATGTAATAGAACCCCCTGTTGTGCGTGCAAGGCAATCCCCTGTCCATACTGCATGCAAAGATGCCCCCTCCTCTCATTCTTCACTTGTTATGGCAGTTTCTCAAGAAACAGCATCAACGTCCACGTTCCACCACAGCATTCAATTGACCATATCCCAGAACTTTGAACGAAAGCGCAAATTTGCAGCCAACGCCCCACAGGCCACAGTCCTAAATTCGCACATTTCACGACTGCTTGCGTTGGAAATGCTGCCTTTTAGGCTGGTGGAGACGGAATCCTTCCTCAACCTTATGGCGGTGGCCGTCCCTCGGTACTCGGTCCCCAGCCGACACTATTTTGCCCGGTGTGCCATCCCCGCACTACACAAGCACTTGTCCCAAAACATCTGCAGTGCCCTCAACAACGCAGTTACTGGGAGAGTCCACCTGACAACGGACACGTGGCCAAGTGCTTGTGGCCAGGGACGGTACATCTCCCTGACGGCACACTGAGTAAACATAGTGGAAGCTGGGACCCAGTCGGACCTTGGGACGGAACACATCCTCCCCACACCGAGGATTGCGGGCCCTAAGTCAGTCAGAGTTGCCCCCACAGTGTACAGCTCCTGTGCATCAATCTCCTCCACCTCCTCCTCATTTTCAGCCTCCATCTATGATATCACCACATCAGATACAAGCTGGAAGCACTGCAGTACTGCCTCAGCCAAGCGGCAACAGGCTGCGCTGAAACTCATAAGCTTAGGTGATAAACCTCACACTGCTTGTGAGTTGTGGACAGCTGTGAAAGAGCAGGCAGATATGTGGCTGAGACCTCTGAACCTACATCCAGGCATGGTCATGTGTGACAATGGCCGTAACCTGGTGGCGGCACTGAGGCGAGGCGAGATCACACACGTACCATGCCTGGCTCATGTGCTTAACCTCGTGGTTCAGCGGTTTCTTAAATCGTACCCCGAGTTGCCAGATCTGCTCGTCAAAGTACGCCGCCTGTCAGCTCAATTTCGGAAGTCGGCTACAGCTTCCACCGCCCTTGCTGTGTTGCAGCAGCGTTTGCTGCTTCCGGCACACCGACTGGTGTGTGATGTCCCCACACGTTGGAACTCTACCCTCCACATGTTGCAAAGGATTTGTGAGCAGAAAAGAGCAGTTGTGGAGTACCAGCTGAAACAAGGCCGTCCATATTCAGGTCAGTCTCCACACATAAGACCTCAGGAGTGGACCTGGATGTCTGACATATGTACCATCCTGACAAACTTTGAGGAGTCCACCAAGATGGTGAGTGGCGATGACTCGATCATTAGCGTCAGCATTCCACTTGTCTGTCTTTTGCAACGCTCTCTGCAGAGTTAAAGAGGAGGCATTGCAGCCAGAGTATGATGAGATGGATCAAGAACCCGTAATGGACGATTACACACAGCCCAGCCTCATCTTATCCCAACGTGCATTGGGGGACAATGAGGGAGAGGAGGAGGAGGAGGAAGAACAGGAGCTAGTATCATTTGCTGTAGACGGTAGTACCTGTACAACTGTCATACAGTCGGTTCAGCGTGGGTGGCCTGAGGACAGGGGGGAGGAGGACGAGGAGGACGAGGAGAGCATGGCCAGTCATCATCTTGGTGAGGACACGGAAGTCTTGCCCGTTACCAGTCTGGCACGCATGGCTGACTTTATGTTACGCTGCCTTAACCGTGACCCTCGCGTTGTCAAAAGGTTGGGTGACAGTCATTACTGGTTGGTGACACTTTTAGACCCCCGCTACAAAGAGAACTTTCAGTCTGTTATTCCTGAGGTGGAGAGGTCTACAAAAATGGGGCAGTACCAGAAGACCCTTGCTGCAGAACTCTTAAAAAAATTCCCATGTGAACATGCTAGCGGCAGAGGTCACAGTTCGTTGACCAACCAAGGCGTACAGGCGAGAGAGACGCAACTCCAATCCAGCAGAGGCAGGGGAATGCTGTCAAAATTCTGGGACATTTTTCTGAGACCCGCCCAGCTTACAGGCCCTGAGGCACGGGGTACTCTCACAAGGAGTGGAAAGTTTCAAAAGATGGTGAGGGAGTACCTTGCAGACCATAACAGCGTCCTCCATGATTCCTTTGTGCCTTTTAATTATTATGTATCCAAGCTGGACACTTGGAATGAACTCGCTCTGGACGCCTTGGAGGGTCCTGGCCTGCCCTGCCGCTACCGTGTTATCGGAGCGTGTTTTTAGTGCCGCTGGGGGAATTATAACTGATAAGCGCACTCGCCTGTCAACTGACAATGCTGACAAGCTGACCCTTATCAAAATGAACAAGGGCTGGATTGGACCAGACTACTCATCACCACCAAATGACAGCAGAGTAACATAAAGTCAAATCCACTGTGCTATTTCGGGAGATGTATTCCCATGCACCGCTTCACACCCACACATGGGTATACACTTCCTCAATTCTATTTTTTTTTTTGCTCTTCTCCTTATCCTCAGCCTCCACCACCACTATACCACCAGGGTGACCGTGGTCCCTGTCGCCAGCATTGTAAGTTCCTCCGTCCTAATTTTTGGCAGCTTTTGCTTGGAAGGCAAAGACTATGGGAGACCCACTACCCAATAATGGGAATAATGTTTTTAATATGCTGTACTGCATGGCTCTTGTAAGGGCCATTAAAACCGTCTTGTTAAACAAACTCGGACCTCCACGTCTCTTCCAAGGGGCATTTAAACTATCTTGTTAAGCCACTGCAACCTCCACATCTCTTCCAAGGGGCATTAGAACCGTCTTGTTAAGCCAATGCGACTTCCACCACTTTTCCAAGGGGCATTAAAACCGTTTTGTTAAGCTAATGCGACCTCCACCACTTTTCCAAGGGGCATTAAAACCTTCTTGTTAAGCTACTGCGACTTTCACGTCAATTCCAAGGGGCATTAAAACCGTATTGTTAAGCTACTGCAACCTCCACCACTTTTCAAAGGGGCATTAAAGCTGTCTTGTTAAGCTACTGTGACCTCCACCACTTTTCCAAGGGGCATTAAAGCTGTCTTGTTAAGCTACTATAACCTCCACCACTCTTCCAAGGGGCACTAAAATCATTTTGTTAAGCTTCTGCGACCTCCACATCTTTTCCAAGGGGCATTAAAACCGTCTTGTTAAACCACTCTGACCTCCACGTCTCTTCCAAGGGGCATTAAAACCGTCTTGTTAAGCTACTGCGACCTCCACCACTCTTCCAAGGGGCATTTAAACCGTCTTGTTAAGCTACTGCAACCTCCACGTCTCTTCCAAGGGGCATTAAAACCGTCTTGTTAAGCTAATGTGACCTCCACAGCTCTACCAAGGGGCATTAAAACTGTCTAGTTAAGCAAATGCGACCTCCACCACTTTTCCAAGGGGCATTAAAACCGTCTTGTTAAGCTACTGCGTCCTCCTTGTCTCTTCCAAGGGGCATTTAAAACGTCTTGTTAAGCTACTGCAACTTCCACGTCTCTTCCAAGGGGCATTAAAACCGTCTTGTTAAGCTAATGCGACCTCCACCACTCTACCAAGGGGCATTAAAACTGTCTTGTTAAGCTAATGCGACCTCCACCACTTTTCCAAGGGGCATTAAAACCGTCTTGTTAAGCTACTGCGTCCTACACGTCTCTTCCAAGGGGCATTTAAACCGTCATGTTAAGCTACGGCAACCTCCACGTCTCATCCAAGGGGCATTAAAACCATCTTGCTAAGATAATGTGACCTCCACCACTTTTCCAAGGGGCATTAAAACTGTCTTGTTAAGCTACTGCGACCTCCACGTCTTTTCCAAGGGGAATTTAAACCGTCTTGTTAAGCTACTGCAATCTTCAGGTCTCTTCCAAGGGGCATAAAAACTGTCTTGTTAAGCTAATGTGACCTCCACCACTTTTCCAAGGGGCATTAAAACCGTCTTGTTAAGCTACTGCGACCTCCACCAGTTTTCCAAGGGGCATTAAAGCTGTCTTGTTAAGCTACTGTTACCTCCACCACTTTTCCAAGGGCATTAAAGCTGTCTTGTTAAGCTACTGTAACCTCCACCACTCTTCCAATGGGCATTAAAATCGTCTTGTTAAGCTACTGCAACCTCCACCGCTCTTCCAAGGGGCAATAAAACCATCTTGTTAAACCACTCTGACCTCCACGTCTCTTCCAAGGGGCATTAAAACCGTCTTGTTAAGCTACTGCGACCTCCACCACTTCTCCAAGGGGCATTAAAACCGTCTTGTTAAGATACAGTAACCTCCACCACTTTTCCAAGGGACATTTAAACCATCCTTTTAAGCTACTGCAACCTCCACGTCTCTTCCAAGGGGCATTAAAACCGTCTTGTTAAGCTAATGCGACCTCCACCACTCTACCAGGGGGCATTTAAACTGTCTTGTTAAGCTAATGCGACCTCCACCACTTTTCCAAAGGGCATTAAAACCGTCTTGTTAAGCTACTGCGACCTCCATGTCTCCTCCAAGGGGCATTTAAACCGTCTTGTTAAGCTACGGCAACCTCCACGTCTCTTCCAAGGGGCATTAAAACCGTCTTGTTAAGCTAATGCGATCTCCACCACTTTTCCAAGGGGCATTAAAACCGTCTTGTTAAGCTAATGCGACCTCCACCACTTTACCAAGGGGCATTAAAACCGTCTTGTTAAGCTACTGTGACCTTCACGTCAATTCCAAGGTGCATTTAAACCGTCTAGTAAAGCTACTGCAACCTCCATGTCTCTTCCAAGGGGCATTAAATCCATCTTGTTAAGCTAATGCGACCTCCACCACTTTTCCAAGGGGCATTAAAACCGTCTTGTTAAGCTACTGCGACCTCCACCACTTTTCCAAGGGGCATTAAAGCTGTCTTGTTAAGCTACTGTTACCTCCACCACATTTCCAAGGGGCATTAAACCTGTATTGTTAAGCTACTGTAACCTCCACCACTCTTCCAATGGGCATTAAAATCGTCTTGTTAAGCTACTGCGACCTCCACCGCTGTTCCAAGGGGCAATAAAACCATCTTGTTAAACCACTCTGACCTCCACGTCTCTTCCAAGGGGCATTAAAACCGTCTTGTTAAGCTACTGCGACCTCCACCACTTCTCCAAGGTGCATTAAAACCGTCTTGTTAAGTTACAGTAACCTACACCACTCTTCCAAGGGACATTTACACAGTCTTTTTAAGCTACTGCAACCTCCACGTCTCTTCCAAGGGGCATTAAAACCGTCTTGTTAAGCTAATG
The DNA here is from genome assembly GCF_046119375.1 of Phyllobates terribilis. NCBI lineage: Eukaryota > Metazoa > Chordata > Amphibia > Anura > Dendrobatidae > Phyllobates > Phyllobates terribilis. The sequence continues at coordinate 83,684,479 of NW_027362768.1, read as the reverse complement.
CGACCTCCACCGCTGTTCCAAGGGGCATTAAAACCATCTTGTTAAGCTACTGCGACCTCCACGTCTCTTCCAAGGGGCATTTAAACCATCTTGTTAAGCTACTGCAACCTCCACGTCTCTTCCAAGGGGCATTAAAACCATCTTGTTAAGCTAATGCGACCTCCACCACTTTTTCAAGGGGCATTAAAACCATCTTGTTAAGCTTCCGCGACCTCCAACACTTTTCCAAGGGGCATTAAAGCTGTCTTGTTAAGCTACTGTTACCTCCACCACTTTTCCAAGGGGCATTAAAACTGTCTTGTTAAGCTACTGCGTCCTCCACGTCTCTTCCAAGGGGCATTTAAACCGTCTTGTTAAGCCACTGCCACCTCCACGTCTCTTCCAAGGGGCATTAAAACCATCTTGTTAAGCTAATGTGACCTCCACCACTTTTCCAAGGGGCATTAAAACTGTCTTGTTAAGCTACTGCGACCTCCACGTCTTTTCCAAGGGGCATTAAAACTGTCTTGTTAAGCTACTGCGACCTCCACGTCTTTTCCAAGGGGCATTTAAACCGTCTTGTTAAGCTACTGCAATCTCCACGTCTCTTCCAAGGGGCATTAAAACCATCTTGTTAAACCACTCTGACCTCCACGTCTCTTGCAAGGGGCATTAAACCATCTTGTTAAGCTACTGCGACCTCCACCACTTCTCCAAGGGGCATTTAAACCGTCTTGTTAAGATACAGTAACCTCCGCCACTTTTCCAAGGGACATTTAAACCATCTTTTTAAGCTACTGCAACCTCCACGTCTCTTCCAAGGGGCATTAAAACCGTCTTGTTAAGCTAATGCGACCTCCACCACCTTACCAAGGGGCATTAAAACTGTCTTGTTAAGCTAATGCGACCTCCACCACTTTTCTAAGGGGCATTAAAACCGTCTTGTTAAGCTACTGCGACCTCCACGTCTCTTCCAAGGGGCATTTAAACCGTCTTGTTAAGCTACTGCAACCTCCACGTCTCTTCCAAGGGGCATTAAAACTATCTTGTTAAGCTTCCGCGACCTCCAACACTTTTCCAAGGGGCATTAAAGCTGTCTTGTTAAGCTACTGTTACCTCCACCACTTTTCCAAGGGGCATTAAAACTGTCTTGTTAAGCTACTGCGTCCTCCACGTCTCTTCCAAGGGGCATTGAAACCGTCTTGTTAAGCTACTGCAACCTCCACGTCTCTTCCAAGGGGCATTAAAACCATCTTGTTAAGCTAATGTGACCTCCACCACTTTTCCAAGGGGCATTAAAACTGTCTTGTTAAGCTACTGCGACCTCCACGTCTTTTCCAAGGGGCATTAAAACTGTCTTGTTAAGCTACTGCGACCTCCACGTCTATTCCAAGGGGCATTTAAACCGTCTTGTTAAGCTACTGCAATCTCCAGGTCTCTTCCAAGGGGCATTAAAACTGTCTTGTTAAGCTGATGCGACCTCCACCACTTTTCCAAGGGGCATTAAAACCGTCTTGTTAAGCTACTGCGACCTCCACCACTTTTCCAAGGGGCATTAAAGCTGTCTTGTTAAGCTACTGTTACCTCCACCACTTTTCCAAGGGGCATTAAAGCTGTCTTGATAAGCTACTGTAACCTCCACCACTCTTCCAATGGGCATTAAAATCATCTTGTTAAGCTACTGCGACCTCCATCGCTCTTCCAAGGGGCAATAAAACCATCTTGTTAAACCACTCTGACCTCCACGTCTCTTCCAAGGGGCATTAAAACCGTCTTGTTAAGCTACTGCGACCTCCACCACTTCTCCAAGGTGCATTAAAACCGTCTTGTTAAGTTACAGTAACCTCCACCACTCTTCCAAGGGACATTTAAACCGTCTTTTTAAGCTACTGCAACCTCCACGTCTCTTCCAAGGGGCATTAAAACCGTCTTGTTAAGCTAATGCGACCTCCACCACTCTACCAAGGGGCATTAAAACTGTCTTGTTAAGCTAATGCGACCTCCACCACTTTTCCAAGGGGCATTAAAACCGTCTTGTTAAGCTACTGCGACCTCTACGTCTCTTCCAAGGGGCATTTAAACCATTTTGTTAAGTTACTGCAACCTCCACGTCTCTTCCAAGGGGCATTAAAACCATCTTGTTAAGCTAATGCGACCTCCACCACGTTTCCAAGGGGCATTAAAACCGTCTTGTTAAGCTTCCGCGACCTCCACCACGTTTCCAAGGGGCAATAAAGCTGTCTTGTTAAGCTACTGTTACCTCCACCACTTTTCCAAGGGGCATTAAAACTGTCTTGTTAAGCTACTGCGTCCTCCACGTCTCTTCCAAGGGGCATTTAAACTGTCTTGTTAAGCTACTGCAACCTCCACGTCTCTTCCAAGGGGCATTAAAACCATCTTGTTAAGCTAATGTGACCTCCACCACTTTTCCAAGGGGCATTAAAACTGTCTTGTTAAGCTACTGCGACCTCCACGTCTTTTCCAAGGGGCATTAAAACCGTCTTGTTATGCTACTGCGACCTCCACGTCTTTTCTAAGGGGCATTTAAACCGTCTTGTTAAGCTACTGCAATCTCCAGGTCTCTTCCAAGGGGCATTAAAACTGTCTTGTTACGCTAATGCGACCTCCACCACTTTTCCAAGGGGCATTAAATCTGTCTTGTTAAGCTACTGCGACCTCCACCACTTTTCCAAGGGGCATTAAAGCTGTCTTGATAAGCTACTGTAACCTCCACCACTCTTCCAATGGGCATTAAAATCATCTTGTTAAGCTATTGCGACCTCCATCGCTCTTCCACGGGGCAATAAAACCATCTTGTTAAACCACTCTGACCTCCTCTTCTCTTCCAAGGGGCATTAAAACCGTCTTGTTAAGCTACTGCGACCTCCACCACTTCTCCAAGGTGCATTAAAACCGTCTTGTTAAGTTGCAGTAACCTCCACCACTCTTAAGCTACTGCGACCTCCACGTCTCTTCCAAGGGGCATTTAAACCGTCTTGTTAAGCTACTGCAACCTCCACGTCTCTTCCAAGGGGCATTAAAACCATCTTGTTAAGCTAATGTGACCTCCACCACTTTTCCAAGGGGCATTAAAACCGTCTTGTTAAGCCACTGCGAACTCCACGTCTCTTCCAAGGGGCATTTAAACCGTCTTGTTAAGCTACGGCAACCTCCACGTCTCTTCCAAGGGGCTTTAAAACCGTCTGTTAAGCTAATGCGACCTCCACCACTCTTCCAAGGGGCATTAAAACTGTCTTGTTAAGCTAATGCGACCTCAAGCACTTTTCCAAGGGGCATTAAAGCTGTCTTGTTAAGCTACTGCAACCTCTACCACTTTTCCAAGGGGCATTAAAGCTGTCTTGTTAAGCTACTGTAACCTCCACCACTCTTCCAAGGGGCATTAAAACCGTCTTGTTAAACCACTCTGACCTCCACGCCTCTTCCAAGGGGCATTAAAACCGTCTTGTTAAGCTACTGCGACCTCCACCACTGTTCCATGGGGCATTAAAGCCATTTTGTTAAGCTACTGCGACCTCCACCACTTTTCTAAGGGGCATTACATCCGTCTTGTTAAGCTACTGAGACCTCCTCGTCTCTTCCGAGGGGCATTAAAAGTGTCTTGTTAAACCACTCTGAACTCCACAGCTCTTCCAAGGGGCATTGAAATGTTGATTTTAATTAACTCTTAACTCCACGACTCTTCGAACGGGCATTGCATTTTCTCCTAATTTTTGGCTGCTTTTGCTTGGAGGGCATAAGCAAAGACTATGGGAGACCCACTCCCCAATAATGGGAATAATGTTTGTAATATGCTGTACTGCATGGCTCTTGTAAGGGGCATTGCAAGTTCCTCCGTCCTAATTTTTGGCAGCTTTTGCTTGGACGGCATAAGCAAAGACTATGGGAGACCCACTCCCCAATAATGGGAATAATGTTTGTAATATGCTGTACTGCATGGCTCTTGTAAGGGGCATTGCAAGTTCCTCCGTCCTAATTTTTGGCAGCTTTTGCTTGGAAGCCATAAGCAAAGACTATGGGAGACCCACTCCCCAATAATGGGAATAATGTTTTAAGATGCTGTACTGTATGGCTCTTGTAAGGGGCATTAAATCCATCTTTTTAAGCTACTGTGACCTCCACGTCTCTTTCGAGGGGCATTAAAACAGTCTTGTTAAGCTACTGTGACCTCCACCACTTTTCCAAGGGGCATTAAAACTGTCTTGTTAAGCTACTGCGACCTCCACCACTTTTCCGAGGGGAATTCAAGCCGTCTTGTTAAGCTACTGGGACCTTCACTTCTCTTCCAAGGGGCATTAAAATCATCTTATTAAGCTACTGTGACCTCCACGCCTCTTCCGAGTGGCATTAAAACCGTCTTGTTAAGCTACTGTGACCGCCACGTCTCTTCAAAGGGGCATTAAAAGCGTCTTCTTAAATCACTCTGAACTCCACAACTCTTCCAAGGGGCATTGAAATGTTGTTTTTAATTACCTCTAACCTCCACGACTCTTCCAATGGGCATTGCATTTCCTCCTAATTTTAGTCAGCTTTTGCTTTTCAATGCAAAGGCGAAAACTAAGGGAGACCCACTCCCCAATAATGGGTAGAAGGTTTTTAGTACGCTGTAATCCACGTCTGTTTCAAGGGGCATTGCAGTTCCTCATAATTTTTGGAAAGCCTTCCATTCACTGCTTAGGCCAACAGTGTACAGGAGGCCCAGTTGCAATAAATGGAAAAAACGGTTTAGTTAAGGCCCTCTGACCTCCATGTCATTTCCAAGGGGCATTGGAGTGCCTCAAAATTTTTGGTAGGCATTGCGCTCATTGTATGCCCTATAACTGTGTAGCCGAACTGCTCCTTTTGTTACAGAAACATATCCTACAAGACATATGTGGTTGACTGGCCTGATATTGATGTGAATGGTCCCTGATCCTCCTGCTCTTTCTCCTTTGCCACCACCTCATCCATCATTTATCACCTGAAGCTTTGTTTTAACGGGAGTCATAGAACTGGGATAGTAGCAGGAAAACATCCATCAATCCTCGGAGGAGGTAGGGTATGCGCCAAAACGCTGACCACCTCAGGCCTTGCCGCTACTACATACATGTGCTTGCATTCCAAGAAAACAAAGCAGATGCTAACTTCTATCATCATCATCAAGCTCCTCACCTTGGCACTCTCAACTCCCCTGATTGAGAAGCCAGGGCCCACCGGAGGAGTCTGGTTCTCTGGTGGGCTCGTCCAATGCTGCCCTAAAGCAGGCCAGGCTAAGAAAAGTGTGTGGGAAGGTGACAGAAGAAACAGGGGCGGCTGGGGACCGTGTGTGGACACCCGGCCGCGGGGTGGCTGGGGACCGAGTGTGGACACGCGGCCGCCGGGCGACTGGGGACTTAGGATTGGTACCAGGCCTCCATGGCAGCCATGATGTGGTGGCCAGATTCCGCCTCCACATGCCTAAAAGGCCCAATTTAAAGTGCAAGTAAGCAAGCAGTATGGTATTGCAGCCTGGGGGAGGGTGGGTGGCAGGCTGCATACTTGCGCTTGAATTGCAAGGAATGGGAGAGGTACAATTGAACACTGCCCTGGGAAAAGGACTTGAACAGGGATAGTTGCAAGTCTGCAAAGACAGGTGCAGGGTGGGAGGCATCTTCGCATGTACCATGAACAGGGGTTTGGCATGCACACACTACAGCGGAATAGGCTGTCCTTCCCACTAAATGCACTGGGGAGGGCACAGGTAATGTTTTAGTATGCGTGCTTATTCTTATGTATAAGGCGCACCGGGACAAATAGGGGCGGCTGGGGACTGAGTATGGATACCTCGCTGCCGAAGCAACCATGAGGTAGTGGCCAGCTTCGACCTCCTCCAAACTAAAAGGCCCCATTTCAAGTGCAAGCTAGTAGTATGGCATTGCAGCCTGGGGGTGGGTGGGTGGTAGGCTGCACACTTACACTTGCATTAAAAGAAAACAAAGCAGATGCTAACTTCTATCATCATCATCATGCTCCTCACCTTTGCACTCTCAACTCCCCTGATGGAGAAGCCAGGGCCCTCCGGAGGAGTCTGGTTCTCTGGTGGGCTCGTCCAATGTTGCCCTAAAGCAGGCCAGGCTAAGAAAAGTGTGTGGGAAGGTGACAGGAGAAATAGGGGTGGCTGTGGACCATTTATGGACACCCGGACGCCCCCAGGTGGCTGGGGACCGTGTGTGGACACCCGGCCGCGGGGCGGCTGGGGACTGAGTATGGATACCTCGCTGCCGAAGCAACCATGAGGTAGTGGCCAGCTTCGACCTCCTCCAAACTAAAAGGCAGCATTTCAAGTGCAAGCTAGCAGTATGGCATTGCAGCCTGGGGGTGGGTGGGTGGCAGGCTGCACACTTACGCTTGCATTAAAAGAAAACAAAGCAGATGCTAACTTCTATCATCATCATCATGCTCCTCACCTTTGCACTCTCAACTCCCCTGATGGAGAAGCCAGGGCCCACCGGAGGAGTCTGGTTGTCTGGTGGGCTCGTCCAATGTTGCCCTAAAGCAGGCCAGGCTAAGAAAAGTGTGTGGGAAGGTGACAGGAGAAATAGGGGTGGCTGTGGACCATTTATGGACACCCGGACGCCCCCAGGTGGCTGGGGACCGTGTGTGGACACCCGGCCGCGGGGCGGCTGGGGACTGAGTATGGATACCTCACTGCCGAAGCAACCATGAGGTAGTGGCCAGCTTCGACCTCCTCCAAACTAAAAGGCAGCATTTCAAGTGCAAGCTAGCAGTATGGCATTGCAGCCTGGGGGTGGGTGGGTGGCAGGCTGCACACTTACGCTTGCATTAAAAGAAAACAAAGCAGATGCTAACTTCTATCATCATCATCATGCTCCTCGCCTTTGCACTCTCAACTCCTCTGATGGAGAAGCCAGGGCCCACCGGAGGAGTCTCTGGTTGTCTGGTGGGCTCGTCCAATGCTGCCCTAAAGCAGGCCAGGCTAAGAAAAGTGTGGGGAAGGTTCCCGGGACAAATCTTGGTGGCTGGGGAATGAGTATGGAGACCTCGCCGCAGATGCAGCCATGAGGTTGTGGCCAGCTTCGGCCTCCTCCAAACTAAAAGGCCCCATTTCAAGTGCAAGCTAGCAGTATAGTATTGCAGCCTGCGGGTGGGTGGGTGGTTGGCTGCATATTTGCGCTTGCATTGCAAGGAATGGGGGAGGTACAATTGAACACTGCCCTGGGACAAGGACTTGTACGGGGATAGTTGCAAGTCTGCATCTTCTGATGCGGCAAGGATCACTTCAGATGGGCACACTTTTAGGCAGTGACCTGGGTGTCAGAGATGCTTCCAGGGGTCTTCCCCATGCTGTTCCCATGTCTTTTCAGCACTGTATGCATGTGTCACACAGCACATGGCCAGATAAGGTTGTAAAATGTTAAAATGACATTTCCCGGTGAATGCATTTGTCACGATTGAAAGCAATACAAAAGTGCAAAAACGCATAAAAAAAATGCTACTTGTGAACATAGCCCAAGGTGTGGAGGAGTATATTTTTTTGGGGTTATTTATTTTACCTTATACACAAGTCTTTACCCTGCAAAGGAACTTCCTTAACATATTTCACAGGAAAGCAGTTTCAGTTTAGTTTTTGAACGTTTTATTGTGAGCCCTTAAAAGTGGCTTAATACCTCTGACCACGTTGCTGACAGCAGTGACCTGGGGGTCAGAATTGCTTCCTGGGGCGATCCCCATGCTGTCTCCATGTCATTTGAGCACTGTCACTATCGTTTTGGGCACTTGTTAGGCTTTTAAAAGACTGCCGGGGGTGCCGCCGCAAAAATGCTCGGGTCTCCCATAGACTAGCATTGGGCTCGTTGCTCGGGTCGAGCACCCGAGTATCACGGCAAGCTCGGCCCGAGCTTCGAGCACCCGAGCATCTTAATGCTCGCTCAACACTAATACTTACCCTTCCAGATCCACCACAAGTCCCATTCCTGTGTTTGTCTGAAATGCTAGCTGAGACTCACTGGGTCACAATTGAGGCCAATGATTATCTGAGTGGGAATTTCCAGTATTTCAGATTTTTTTTTTTTGTGATAGTATCCCCCCTTAAATATTAGCAGGGTGAGAGGTCTATGTGTATCTCGGGTGATGTTGTCTTCACTCGTTTTCAGGTATCAGCACATCTCAAATACTGTACTATTCTCTCCATGTGCTTCTCTGCTTGTCTGTAGCCTGTTTCATAAGTCATTTAAGATATTTTCTATCCTCTTCACTGCAGATCTGTGAACAGCTTCTCCATCCTGCTATCACTAAGCCTAAGAGAAGGGAAGGGAGAACTGAGAGCATCAGAAGTAAGAGTTCTGACAAAACACTTTTGCAAATTCACTCACTAGAGAAAGGACTTACAGACACAACAAAATTGTAGAACATTTTTTTCTGAAAAATAAAGTATATAAAAAGATGCTTGCATTTAGAAAGCAAATAAACAATAAAAAAATGACGCGCAAACGTGTACAAAGTGGAGAAGAGCGGATTGATCTATGATGGGTTGAGTTCGAGTCAACTTTCCTGAAATTCTCAATTCCACATGAATTTGAAACGAGATTCAATTTGTGTTTCACAAAAAAAAACTTGCTCGACACCATTTCTCACACTGGAGAAGCATCAGAGAGCAGGCTAATATCATTTTTGCACTTTCGAGTGGGCTTCCAGCAGCTAAGACAGTGAATCTTAATCTTTCAAGCAGATTATCATACCTTTTACAGTGGTGGTTAGTATACCACTGGGTCATCTGAGATCAGCGGTTCTCAGTGTAGCACAGTCGAGCGCAGAAATGGTGATATGTACAGTATTACAGAGCTGGATTCCATCTCCAGATTCACCTGGTAAGACAGATCATATTGCAATGATTTGATTATTCTTGTATCCTTTCTCTTTCTTTCTCTAATTTCAATCGATCTGCTCATCTCTAGTACAAGTACATAGGAGAAACATTACTTCTTAGATACCGGTCTGACGCCTCTCACCCAGCCAAACCAGATCTCACACTTTGCACTGATGAGGAGCAGTACCGCGAAACACAGTGTCTGCAAATTGAGTTTCTGGTCTTGGCTTTTATCCTAAGTCATTTGACAAGGGTCGTTAAAGGGTCAATATTGACTATTAGGATTGCTACTTCCAATAGGTGGCACTAGAGTTCTAGTTCTCTTCCTCTCTGAAGAAACAATTTGCATAGTCTTTATGAGCATTTATTTTTGAGAAGCTACCACAATAGAAATATTACTATAACTTCATCATGTATACATCCATGAGCAATAATATGATGATGTTATAATTGGACTTCTATGTATAGATGATGGTACCAATTGAGGCCTATTAATTCAAAGCTTATACAGAAGAAGCAGAGTTATTCACACAGGTGATTGTGCCCCTGATACATCTCGGTCGGCAGCAGAAGTTGGAATTTGCTGCTGTTGATATATATTGTTCATTACAGAACGGCTACACCAATATACGAAGCATTTCAGCAGCTGGTGTAGTACAGCCGTGGATAGTATGCAGAGTAATTAAACAAATCACATTTTATGGATAATGAGCAGAAAATTACACGTATATTACCATGTAATCATAATGGGGGTAACAAAGATAAAATTAGACAGATAGATATGAGATATGTAATTTTAGAGGATACATTCATTTGTACTTATAAATAAAATATATGACTGTGAATGTGGCAGCCCAGGGGTCCGGTTGCCACAGTGGCATTGCCTCCCTCAAAAGAGGTAATGCCATGCCTGGAAGCAAGCAGGGATCCCCTAGTCAGGTATAGTAAGCATGCAACACTTTCCTGGCTCCAGATCAGCAAGGGGAGCTCCTCCCCTTAGCAACTGGGATCTGGGGGTGGGGTTAGTTAGACTTAGTGTGAGGAGTTGAAGAGAGGACGTCGAGAAGAGAGGAGCTGGGGACTGGAGCTGCGCGGCAGCTCACCCCAGAAGCATCAGCACAGAAGAGCCAGACACCGGAGTCCGAGGCTGTGGGGCACTGAAGGCCCAGCCGCAGAAACCGGAGGGCAGGAGACTGCAGGTCTCCTTGCCCCATCAGATTCCCGGAGGCTCAGCAGCACCGTAGGGTCCAGCACCGCCACGTGGGAGCGACGTACTAGCAAGGCCCGAGCTGCCTGCCATACGGGTGAGCACAGAAACGTTACACTCAGGGACGAGGGACACCGCACAGCTACAATCAGCAGGGCCAAAGACTTTAGTGGAAAGGGAAGGCCCCCAACTTCACCTGGCAAGGAGGATTCTTTACTTGCTTCCAGGCTGCCCGGACTTCCACTTCTAGCCAGTACCCTAGCCCCGGCTTGTCTAATCACCACTAGTAAAGATCCTGGGACTGCACTTCCTTGTCTCTGTGCTTCTTGCTGTGCCATCAACCCCTGCACTACAACGCCCAGCACAACCTGCAATATCTACACTGCCCTGGAGCTAGCTCTTCCTGTGGAGAGCCACACCATCCCTGCAGCAGTAACATCGGCTTCAGAGGACTGCTCCGCAGCGGCGTCTCCCTTTAGCCACATTCCACAGGTGGCGTCACAAACTCTATAAAAACACTATAAATCCACTATCAATAAGCCCTTTATTGACCGCCCTGGGTCACAGACAGGGTCACCGCCACTGTGACATTCCCCAGCATCCACCGGCCCGGCACCGGGTACCCCACGGCCCAGGGGGCGCGTCAACTTGGCGTCACAAACAGGATTCACGAAGCCCGGTATAACCGGGTCCTGTGTGCCATAGACTTTATTGAACTGTGTTATCACGTGGTTTGCCTCCCGCCGAGGGGGAAGAAAGAAGCCCCGATCCGCAACCGCCGGGTAAGAGATCCCTCCGCCTGCAGAGCAGCATACTGGTACGTCAGCAGACGCCCAGGACCTGGCTGAGGTTCACTAGGGGGGGAGGAAGATGCCCAACATGGAGGAGGGTTCAGCCGCAGGCGCGGCCGCTGCCACTGTGATGCCGTTATCAATGCCATTTATACCGGGGGCAGCCTGGTTGCCCCAGTACTCAGGGGAGTCGCACACCCTGAACGACTTTGAGGAGAGACTGTGCAGTTTGTTTAATGTATACCCCCTGTCTGAGGAGCAAAAAGTCAGCATCCTCAGTGAAGTCCTGGCCGGGCAGAGACAAAGGCACTGTAAAAGAAATACTGGCCCGGTTAAAGGATACCTTTGACACCCGCAGCGCAGCAGAAATTAAAATGAAGTTTTATGGGTGCAAACAAAGAGTACAGGACAGTGTACGGGAATATGCTCTTAACCTGCAGGAGGCGCTGCGGGCCATCAAACAGGTAGACCCCGACAGTGTGCATGATGAGGACAGATTGCTGACTGAGGGGCTCCTGTCCAGCGCTCATAGGACACAGCTGCGCATTATGACTCTGCAAAACCCTGATCTGGACTTTGTGCAATTTAAAGACAGAGCCATCAGGGTGCTGCGGGAATCAACACCAGGAGGCGCTGCATCCCACCGGCGCCCAGCTATCACCTACTACCAGGAGGTGGCATCCTTTTCCCCAGAACTTGTGGGGCTGATGCGCAGACTCTGGACAATGACCCGTCTGCAGACCTGCGCCTTCAGGTCCAGGAGCTGACCAAAAGCGTGGCCGCGTTAACCAAAACAGTGCAGGCCATGCAAGTGTCTCCAAAGGAAAAGATCCAGCTAGCTTCCAGTCCAGATGACGTCCCGTGGCGACGACAGAGAAGAATTTCACCGATCAGAGGGAGGAACAGCGATCGCTACGACCAGGACGGACAACACATCTGCCACCGCTGTCAAAAGGCGGGACACTACGCAAGATTCTGCAATTTAAACGAGCAACACCAGGGGCAGAGGGCCAACCCCCTGGAGTAAGACGAAAAGGCCCACAAAACTGGTGAGACAAGTACGTGGAAGGACGGCCGGTCCTACCTGTCGTGCTTGATGGCATCCCAATGAACGCGTTGCTGGACACTGGGTCCCAGGTGACCACGATGCCATATATCCTTTATAAACAATACTGGACTGACTCAGACATTACCCGCTGTCCAGATGAACATCTTAGTATCTATGCCAGCAATGGTCAGCCCTTGCCTCAGGCGGGGTATAAAGAGGTGACCATAAAAGTTGGCAAAGTAGAATTGCCATCACAAGGAATGATTATTGTTGATATTGATCGCCGAGAAAGTCATCCTGTGACGCCTACTTCGCTACTCGCTATCCCACCCTGAGAGATGGGGGGTACTCGGAACCGGGTCAGATGTTGAGGGTTGCAGTCGTGGCCTAGGCCCGGTCCGTGCCCAGGGTTGTCACATCAAAAGAAGGGCTAGGAGGGACGGTGGTAATCGAGTGGATTAAATGACTACGCCACCTGTGGTTTCCGGTGATCCTCCACCAGCGCTGCAGCAGTCCTCTGAGGCGGGATGTCGTGGCAGCAGCAGATGGTACTACTCCCCACAGGCGGAGCAGGGCCTCAGGGCAGAGAAGACAGATCAGGGGAGTCGTAGTGGGTGGTGCGGTGTGGTGTCGCGCTGAAATAAGGGACCGGAGGCAATGGATGCAGTCTTCCAAGCTTTACTCACGCTATTAGGTGTCAGCTGCAAGGCTTCTCCTTGCTCCTCACGGTGCGCTGCGGCCACCAGGAAGGGGTTCAGCACACTCCGGGTAGTTCGGGTGCATCAATCAGGACCCCCTGCACCAGAGTGTTCCTAGACTTTCCCACTAGGTCCTCTCCTGTCCATATGTGGTGCGTGTTACAAGGCTGGGTCTCCCTCTGGCTATACACAGAACAAGGGTACGGGTGGCGACTCCGCTACGTCCGTTACCCGGTGGGATCCACTGACTTAAAGTGACAGAGTCAGATATCGGGGGCCGGTACCCCTTTTGCAGCAGGAGTCCCTCTGGCTAGGCCAGAATAGTGAGGACAGTTGGCGTATACCGCTCCATCTGCATCCCCCTGGGATCCTTTTGCCTGTGGAGCTTGTCTCCTCTGCTCCCCTCCAGGCATTCTTAGGTAGGGACCTTGACCGGGTAGAGACAACCGTTAACTCTAGCCCGCTCTTCGCCTCAAGGCCAGAGGACGAAGACCGTGTATCCTCAATCAGCTGCAGGTTCACACAGAAAGCCACGTTCAGTGATGAAGATCACAATCAAAGACCTTGAACCTAAGATGGCCGTTTATTAAATATGAATTTTGTGGTGTAACCTAAAGTGCGTCCTCCACCCTCACCCACTACATGGTTCCCCCCATCTCCTCTTATCCCGGCTGGGGCAGCACCCTGGTGCATATAAGCCCCCCTCAGGTGGGAGAGGTGCATTGTTGGATGGATGGCTGAGTCCTGAGAGGTGCTCCTTCCTTACCTCGGAGAGGAGATACCACACCTCGGTCTGAGGTGCAGTACCCCTGTGGCGACTGAACCCTCAGGGGCACCACATCCCCCCCTGGTGAAACACAGCACGTCCGCGGGCTGGAATAGAGCAAAACATGGTACAGACTTTTTATATGCTTTTGTAACACCATAACAATCTTTCCATTATGGGAGGCACTTTTTCTTAAACGTTGCAAACTTTAAATAGTACAAAGGTATAAAAACATCACAGAGACATTATGCATGTAGACAGATTATATAAAAGTAGAAAAGGAGTCAGTTCAGCAGCATGAGGGACCTGTCCCAAACCCTCAACGTGGGCCCTGGGGTGGCTGCAGGGCATGGAGATCCCGAGTTGGTCCTCCAGGAGAGCCACTCCAGACAGGTTTTGCTTCTGAGGTCTGAGGTAGTAGTAAAGCGGTTTTGCATAAAAACAATAGGGAGCACCTAAATAGATGCAAAACTATATACAAGAAATAGAAGAGTCTGTCTACTGCCAGTCCGCAGGGACAAATGTCTCTCTAAACCGGGAGGAAAGATAACATAATGAACATAAAACGGTACTTAAACAACAGGGATGTGCAACCTCCGTGGCTTCCTAGTCCAGGTATCCCCACCGGGGAAAAGGCTCGTTTCTCCCTACGGAGCCTGACCGGTCCTCTACTGGCAGGCGCGTGGGGGCGTCACCGCTGAACACCTTGTGGACGTCCAGGGCGTAGCAGCCACGCACTCCATGATGGCGAGTGTACGATACTAAATCGCCCGGGTAGAGGTTGCGACCAGGGTGTCCCTCTTTCAATTGTGCTCGACGTCCCGCCGGCTGACGAAGACGTCCTGCTCAAACTGGGGACTCCGTATGAAGCCCCATCCCGCATCCTGGTGAAAGTGGACTATCAGCCCTTCCTCTCGAGGGCTTGGACAGGCGGCCTCTGCCTGGCGGGCCTTGGACTTCGCGGCTTTGGAGCGCACCTCCAGGTGCTCGCAGCAGATCCTCCTTTCCCGTCGCTCCTTGTCATATTGGATGAGCTGCTTCTTACAGAACTCCTTCCTCCGCGCATCAGCCCGGGTCTCCTGGGGGAAGCCCATCAGGTCCCCCCCCTGGTAGTCCCAGGCCATCTCTTCCGCTGCCGGGCAGGCAACTGGGGGCGCAGGAAGCGGCGTCATCAGAGGTTGCTGCAGGTCCTCTGTAAGTACGGACCAGTCCGGGTTGGGGCAGGTGGATTCCCCGTAAAACTCAGGACTCCCTGGGACAGGAGTCGGGAGGCACAGCAGGTCTCCAGTGACGGCGGTAGCTTGGGCCTCAGCCTCCAGAGCTGATAGCTGCTCCCATATGATGGCGGCCGGGGACGGGGGTGTTGGCAGGACACCAATGAGGGATACAGTGCGTTCCGCGCGCGGGCTGGTGATTTCCATCTTACCCGCTCCTGGGTCACGCACGGCTTCCTGGGTTTCCTCCGCCTGGGCTGCGGCCTCCACGGACTGACATGAGGAGCCTTGGCGGCGGGCCTGGATCCTTTTCAGCACCGACTCCCTCCACTCCACGGCGACCAATCTCTGGGCCTCCTCGACCCCCCGGATCAAGTCCTGGGTTTCTCCTCGGAGGAACTCGACCTCCTCCAGGGTTAGGCATATCCCCTTCACACTGAGGAAGGTGGCAGCTCGTGGACCAGCTCCGGAGGACTCGGCGGAACTCTCCTCGGCGGCGTCCATCACTGCTGCAGGGTGCGGAGCGTCTAGGATTGTTGTGGCCACACCTTGTTGTTGCCTTCGTCTCCTTCTCTTTTCGGGGCGGCTCCAGGGCGGCTGGCTGACGGGCACTCCCAGGGGCATCCCATCCGCTCTGACGGACGTTACCTTGCGGACTGTCTCTGCTGGAAGAAGAAGTCTGCATTTTTGGCGCCATTGGGGAGCCAGGCCCACGATGGGAGGTGCTAGGTTGCTGTCTTTTCTGCACATAATGGCGTCCGTTCTTCTTAGGCGGGCGCCACATGGAATGTGAAACGACAGTCTTTTGTAAAGGCGCACAGTACCCTGTAGCAATGGGGACAATTTCTTCCGTTGCTGCGGGCACGCAATCCTGCCGACTACGCCAAGTTGTGACGCCTACTTCGCTACTCGCTAGCCCACCCTGAGAGATGGGGGGTACTCGGAACCGGGTCAGATGTTGGGGGTTGCAGTCGTGGCCTAGGCCCGGTCCATGCCCAGGGTCGTCACATCAAAATAAGGGCTACGAGGGACGGTGGCAATCGAGTGGATTAAATAACTACGCCACCTGTGGTTTCTGGTGATCCTCCACCAGAGCTGCGGCAGTCCTCTGAGGCGGGATGTCGTGGCAGCAGCAGATGGTACTACTCCCCACAGGCGGAGCAGGGCCTCAGGGCAGAGAAGACGGATCAGGGGAGTCGTAGTGGGTGGTGCAGTGTGGTGTCGCGCTGAAATAAGGGACCGGAGGCAATGGATGCAGTCTTCCAAGCTTTACTCACGCTGTTAGGTGTCAGCTGCAAGGCTTCTCCTTGCTCCTCACGGCGCGCTGCGGCCACCAGGAAGGGGTTTAGCACACTCCGGGTAATTCGGGTGCATCAATCAGGACCCCCTGCACCAGAGTGTTCCTAGACTTTCCCACTAGGTCCTCTCCTGTCCGTATGTGGTGCGTGTTACAAGGCTGGGTCTCCCTCTGGCTATGCACAGAACAAGGGTACGGGTGGTGACTCCGCTACGTCCGTTACCCGGTGGGATCCACTGAGCCTCCGGGCTTCTCCGACAAAGACTTAAAGTGACAGAGTCAGATATCGGGGGCCGGTACCCCTTTTGCAGCAAGAGTCCCTCTGGCTAGGCCAGAATAGTGAGGACAGGTGGCGTATACTGCTCCGTCTGCATCCCTCTGGGATCCTTTTGCCTGTGGAGCTTGTCTCCTCTGCTCCCCTCCAGGCCTTCTTAGGTAGGGACCTTGACCGGGTAGAGACAACCGTTAACTCTAGCCCGCTCCTCGCCTCAAGGCCAGAGAACGAGGACCGTGTATCCTCAATCAGCTGCAGGTTCGCACAGAAAGCCACGTTCAGTGATGAAGATCACAATCAAAGACCTTGAACCTAAGATGGCCGTTTATTAAATATGAATTTTGTGGTGTAACCTAAAGTGCATCCTCCACCCTCACCCACTACATGTTTCCCCCTATCTTTGGTTCCCCCCATCTCCTCTTGTCCCGGCTAGGGCAGCACCCTGGTGCATATAAGCCCCCATCAGATGGGAGAAGTGTAGTGTTGGATGGATGGCTGAGTCCTGAGAGGTGCTCCTTCCTTACCTCGGAGAGGAGATACCACACCTCGGTCTGAGGTGCAGTACCCCTGTGGCGACTGAACCCTCAGGGGCGCCACAATCCCATGATAACCTTAGGCACTAATGTGATAGAAAATTGTCTTGGAGAAATTATTGTTTTGTTACAACAGGTCGCAGAGACTGCCAGTTCCAGTCAGCAGCGAGTTCTGCAGAAGGAGATCAGAGCCCTGATGAAAAGACAACAGGTAGAGCTGTCTGGAGGGGAAATTGGCAGTGTCAGGATGAGTGTTCCGTTCCCCATTGCAATGCCCCCTAGGAGTGAAATGTTGATATGGTGACGAGCAGCAATTGGTCTCAGGGGTCAAGATTATCAGGCCCTGGTAGAACCCGTGTACTCTGACAGTAGGCCCACCATCTTGACATCCTGGGGGGTGGTCGATGTCCACAAGGGGAGAGTACTGATATGCATCCTGAATTGTGAGGAGAAAAAGGTCCATTTACCCCGGTATGCTACCCTTGCTAAGTTATTTACTGTCAGTAACAACTCAATAAAGACAGTGGAACCCTTGCCTCCATCCAAACCGGCGGAGGATAATGGCTCCAAGGGGCAGATGGAGGATTGGTGTCAGAAGCTACAAGTGGGCACTGACTCCACCCCTTTGCACCAAAAGCATGGAGTATATCGGGCGGTCCAATAGTATGAGCGGGTCTTCAGTATACACCCATTAGACTTTGGGCAGGTAAAAGGGGTCCAACATCATATCCTCACAGGAGATCATCCGCCCATTAAAGAGAGGTACCGGCCTGTACCCTCAGCTCACTATCAATGTGCCAAAGGGATGTTACGGGAGATGAAGGAGGCTGGGGTGATCAGAGATAGTTGTAGCCCCTGGGCAGCTCCATTAGTTCTCGTTAGATAGAAGGATGGTACAATGAGGATGTGTGTTGATTACAGGCAGATTAACCGCATTACACATAAGGACGCCTACCCAATACCCAGGATTGAGGAATCATTAGCAGCATTAAGATCTGCTAACTATTTCTCCACTTTGGATCTTACCAGTGGGTACTGGCAGGTTCCTGTGTCAGAGGCGGATAAAGAAAAGACCGCGTTTACAACACCAATGGGCCTCAGCGAGTTCAACTGCATGCCATTCGGGCTCTGCAACGCCCCAGGAACCTTCCAGCGGTTAATGGAGTGCTGCCTAGGACACAAGAACTTCGAAACTGTCCTGCTGTACCAGGACGACGTAATTGTCTACTCGAAGACATATGAAGACCACCTGGAGCACCTGGCCAAGGTGCTTGAAGCCCTCTCTGGTTTTGGCCTGAAGGTAAAGCCGTCCAAATGCCACCTGTTTGAGCCCAAAGTGCAGTACCTAGGTCATGTGGTAAGCGCCGAAGGTGAAGCGCCAGACCCTGAAAAAGTCACCGTAATCAAGGACTGGCCAAGACCCTCCACTATCAAGGAAGTGCGGCAGTTCCTCGGGCTG
The DNA here is from genome assembly GCF_046119375.1 of Phyllobates terribilis. Lineage (NCBI taxonomy): Eukaryota > Metazoa > Chordata > Amphibia > Anura > Dendrobatidae > Phyllobates > Phyllobates terribilis. The sequence goes on along the minus strand of NW_027362768.1, from coordinate 83,666,350 downwards.
GTAGGCTACTACAGAAGATTTATCAAGGGTTTCACCAAGATAGCAGCACCCATGCAGGACCTCCTGATAGGCCAGTCCAAGAAGGCCAAGAACCCGAAACCTCCGTTCAAATGGGGTAAACCAGAAGACGAATCCTTCACCCGACTGAAGATGGCTCTGACTGGAGACGAAGTCCTGGCCTACCCCGACGTGGGATTGGGAGCGGTGCTGTCCCAGGTACAGCAAGGCAGAGAGAGAGTGATTGCCTATGCCAGCAGGAAGCTCCGGCCGACGGAAAGGAACCCCGACAACTACAGTTCCTTCAAGTTGGAGTTTCTCGCCATAGTCTGGGCTGTAACAGAGCGCTTCAAGCACTATCTTGCCTCCTCCAAATTTACAGTCTTCGCAGATAACAAGCCTCTGACGCACTTGGAGACTGCGAAGTTTGGTGCCCTAGAACAACGATGGATGGCCCGACTGTCTAGCTACGAGTTCAAATATCAGGCGGGGCATAAAAATGCAAATGCTGATGCGCTGTCCAGGATGCCCAACTTGCCAGATGGGGGAGAAGACCCGGAAGAGCTGGAGGAGATACAGCTACCTGCTTTAAATCGTCATGGCGTGACCCAGTGCTCCCACTGTGTGAGGGACAAGCCCTCCCCCAACAGAGAGGCCACGTTCAACCCATTGCTCCACCATGGATGGGCAGAAACGCAGGATAGCGACCCGGCTGTCCGCCTAGTAAAGGAATTGCTGAGACAAGCGGACTTGCACCCTGATCCAGATGCTCCACAGGAGACCCAACAGTTGTGGAAGGAAAAGGGCAAACTGTTCATCTATGAAGGAAAGCTGTGTCGAAGAAGCATCAACTCCCAGACACATGAACTGATCTGGCAGGTGGTAGTCCCGAGGCGGGATGCGTCAATGGTCTTAGAAGCGTACCACGATGGAGCAGGACACTTCGGGTGGAAGAAATTAGAAGTACTGCTATGTGAGCGGTTCTACTGGGTTGGCATGAGGAAGGCAATCGAGAGGTGGTGTCGAGAATGTGGTCCATGCAACCTGAGACGAAAAGACCGTGACAGCCAGAGGGCTCCCCTGCAGCCCATAATCACCAAACAACCACTTGAACTGGTAGCCTTGGACCACAGTGAAGCTAGCTCCAAGCCGGTCAGGCTATGTCTACACTCTCACCATAGTAGACCACTACTCCCGGTTCTTGGTAGTAGTGCCAGTGAAAGACCAGACGGCTCAGACCGCAGCCAAAGCATTCCAACAGCACTTTTGTCACCCGCACGGGTACCCTGAACGGGTGCTTACCGACCAAGGTCCAGCCTTTGAAGTAGAGGTATTCCAGGAATTCTGTAACTTGTACGGCTGCAAGAAAATCAGGATGACGCCGTATCATCCCCAGACCAACGGGTTGTGTGAAAAGATGAACCAGGTGGTAATCGACCTGTTGAAGACGTTGCCCCTTGAAGTACGTAGCCTGTGGCCAGAGAAGTTACCAGATTTGGTGGACCTATATAATCATGACCAGCCCAGGGGATGGGGATGACTCAGTACCCGGGCCTTTTGCCTGGCCTTGGGGATGTCGCGGTGGTCGGCTCCCGGGCCCGTACCCTGGGGTCACTCTTTAAAAGGGGATTGTATACCGGGGTAATGGGTTTCTTTAATTTTATGAAAGTTTGTGACGCCACCTGTGGTTTCTGGTGAGAATCACCAGCGCTGCGCAGTCCACTGAGGCCGGTGATAAGGCAGCTCGATTGTATAGCTCCCCACAGGTGAAACTAGGCCTCAGGGCAGCATACAGGGGAAGCAGGACAGGCGAGACCCAGCCGGGTCAGGGCAAGAACAGGGACAGACACGGTAGTCACTTCAGTACCTTTAACTGGTGGAAATTCAGGCACATCCCGGAGCACTGTAGGGTGAAGGATGCATATCAGGATCCTCCCCAGGTGTAGGGCCTCCTGTTTCTTGCCTCTGCGTAGTAAGTTTCTGACCTGCCTGGAGCTAGGCCTAACTTTGTCTCTGTCCTGCGCTGGCTGACCTTGTGGTAGGGCCTTTTCTTGGAGTACACGCTCCTCAGCTTGCGGGGCCTATGTGTCTCCCGGCTCTGTTACGTATCAGCACTTTAGCGATCCTGGGACCTGTAGTTCTCCAGGGATTCCGGTTATGCCTTACTGGGTCGTAGCGATCCCGGTAAGCTTGGACCCGGTGTCCGGTAACTGCTTCGGGGTGAGCTGATTAAGCTCCTCTGCCCCCACTGCTACTAACTTTCCACTCGCCTTCGGCCTACTCGGGCCCTCACTAGGCTATACACACTAATGGCAGCTTGCCGCGCTTCACCGATTTTATGGCGCCGGCACACCTTAAGCTCCAACTGAGCTCCCTGAATCTAGCTAGCAGGAGCCTCGTGCTCCACTACTAACTATTTGCCGAGTTCTCTAAACTAGACTGAGCTCCTCTGCAGACTAACCTCTCTCAGGCTTCTCTACTGCAGGAACTCTTCAGAGGAACTGAACTGCCTGACTCCACCTTCCCTATTTATATCCCTAACGGGCTCCCTCTGCTGGTCTGAGGTGGAAGGTGGAGATGTGTGAATGTTTATGGGGGCCTCTTGTGGAGGAATCCATCAATGCACTCTTCCAGGATCTGTGATACCAAGCCCAGCTGGGCGTCACAATCACATCCCGGTGAACTCCACCAACTGTACACCCGCTTACCTGATGAGAGCAAGACCTTGTAAGCTACCCATTGACTTGGACATGGGAGTCTTGACACCAGAGACAACATCACCAGATGCGGATTGGGATACTGAGCATCAGCAACAATACCGCAAAGTGCAAGAGTGTGTTGAAAGAAGTTTGTCCCAGGCAAGACAGAAGCAAGAGAAAACTTATAATCAGCACGCACCTGCCGTTCCCTTATCACCTGGAGAACAGGTACTTAAGAGGAAAAGATGAGTCCACAAGTTAGATGACCAGTGGGAGGTTGAGCCAAACACCGTCCTACCCTCGAATTACGACAACACTAAAGTGTGCCTCATCAGCAAAGATGGAGGGGAAATTTCAGCGGCAGTCTCAAGAGATCACTTGAAGATATGTCCTGAACAGTTGAAACACACAGAAGAAGATCAAGACAACTCTCAGCCCACAGAAGGAGTGGAGGAAGTGGTCCAAACAGTACTCGGAGAATTTCCCCGGTCTTGGACGCAGGTGAACAGTGCGATTGTGGTACCGGCCCTTACCTTTCTACAAGCGGCCTCACCGGAAGCTGCAGAAGTCCCAGAACAGCTGGAAGACCAGTCGGCCCCAGAGACAGAGGTTTCATCATCAGCAGACCAGGAGAATCTACCCTCTGCTAGCAGTGAACCTATCGTACCCATGGTGAGCCAAAGAATTCGTAGGAATTACCCAGCTTACCAGTGTTACCTCAAACTACCCGTAGTGTAATTCACACTGAATCCACCACACCAGGGGTAGACACTAGGGACCAGGGTAGGGCAGTGACAACTAACGTACTACGTAGATCGACCAGGAGTACAAAAGGTCAGCTCCCTGCCCGTTGGAGAAACTAAAATGTAAAGAATTAAAGTATAAGAGAACTAAAGTGTATGTTGTTCATAGTTGTATCCGTTAAATAGTCTTGGAAAAGTATATTTGTTAAATTTATGGACAATTGGACCACAGGACTAGGTGTGGTCAGGACAATATTGCATATAGTTACTAATAGGCCTAGAAAATAAACCGCAGGCATGGCTGAAGACCAGGCCCACCAGAAGAGTGCCCTGAAGCCACGCCCAGGGACGATGCACAAAGTGGGTTGATGCGGTTCCCACCAGCCAAATTACGGTAACCAGGATTGTGGCGTAAGGACTAAGCGCTGCATCTCACTTATTAAACCTGAGAAGAGTTTTTCACCTGTGAAGTGAAAACCATTTCTGGTGACTACCTCTTGAAGCTCATCAAGAGAATGCCAAGAGTGTGCAAAGCAGTCATCAAAGCAAAAGGTGGCTACTTTGAAGAACCTAGAATATAAGACATATTTTCAGTTGTTTCACACTTTTTTGTTAAGTATATAATTCCACATGTGTTAATTCATAGTTTTGATGCCTTCAGTGTGAATGTACAATTTTCATAGTCATGAAAATACAGAAAAATCTTTAAATGAGAAGGTGTGTTCAAACTTTTGGTCTGTACTGTACATGGTCACTGTTGCTCGGGGAGGGCCTCGCTTTTGGCGCCATTCTGGAACCCGGCCCACGATTGGAGGCGGTTTCTTGTTGTCTTTTGGCTTGCACATAATGGCGCCCGTTCTTCTGGGGCGGGCGCCACATTCAGTACAAAACACAGTACTTAAGCGCACAATACCCGGTGATAACGGGTGGGTGACATATCCTGTTCGTGACGCCGAAAATGACGCGCCCCCTGGGCCGTGGGGTACCGGTGCTGGGCCGGTAAATGCTGGAGGATGTCACAGTGGCGGTGACCCGGTCCGTGACCCAGGGCGGTCAATCAAAAGGGGATATTTACAGGGGATTATAGTTTATATTAAGTTCACGATGCAATCTGTGGTATGCGGCTAGGGGAGCCGCCGCTGCGGAGCAGGTCCTCTGGAGCTGATGTTACTGCAGCAGGGATGGTGTGGCTCTCCACAGGTAGAGCTTAGCTCCAGGCCAGTGTGAATGTAATAGGTTGTGTTGAGCGTTGTAGTGCAGGGTTTGATGGCGCAGCAATAATTACAGAGACAATGAAGTGCAGTCCTCAGGGTCTTTACTCACGGTTGTTGCAGTCCAAGTTACAGATACCACAGTAACTTCCCTCGTCGTGCTGCGCTTACTCAGGGAGGGGTTCAGTCCACCCTCAGATATCTCCGGAGTACTTAGCAGGATCCCCTTCTGTGTCCTTTCTCTGGCCGTCTCCCTGCACCTCATGCCTAGTGTCCCAATCCAGCACCTGCGGGCCTTGTCGGGCGACGTCTGTTCCGTCCCCTGGGTCCTCTATAGCTACCTTCTTGGTGAGACTGATATGGACTGTTGGCTGCAAGACTTGAAATACTGCAGCCTCCGGTTTCTAGTTGAGTCATAAAGTTCTCTGCTAATTGAGGGACCGGTCCCCTTTGTGTGGCCTGACCACTCCACCTCCCCGTAGATTCGGGCGTACGGGTGGCTTCCAGAACTGCCCGTCCCTTCTTCCGTTCCTTGAGCCCTCTCCTCTTTCTTCAGTCCTGGTCCTCTCCTCAGGCCCTCTGCCTGAGCAGAGCTCCTGCAGAGCCCTGCTCCACTCCTCTCACTGTAGACTGTTCTCTCTCTATCTCTCCTCAGACTGACTGACTTTCTAAGATGGCTTCCCTTTTTATACCTTCCTCTCATGTGCTCCCCTAAGCTACTTCCTCCACCCACACCCACTACAAAGTTCCTGCTCCCCAGCTAGGGACCCGGGACTGTGTTCTCCCTTAGCTGCAATCTCGCCCTACCCCCACTGCAGGTATGTGTTGGATGTAGGTGTCAGGGTCCTGAGCTGTACTCCTTCCTTACCTGAGAGTGAGATACCACACCTCTGGTTGAGATGCAGTACCTCTGTGGCGACCGAACTCTCAGGGGCACCACATATGAAGATAACAGCACCTCCCGTGTGTATGAAGATAACAGCACCTCCCCTATATATGAAGATAACAGCACCTCCCCTATGTATGAAGATAACAGCACCTCCCCTGTGTATGAAAATAGCAGCACCTCCCCTATGCATGAAGATAACAGCACCTCCCCTGTGTATGAAGCTAACAGTACCTCCCCTGTGCATGAAGATAATAGCACCTCCCCTATGTATGAAGATAATGGCACCACCCCTATGTATGAAGATAACAGCACCACCCCTATGTATGAAGATAACAGCACTTCCCCTATGAATGAAGATAACAGCACCTCCCTTATGTATGTGTAGCACCCTGAGGATTCGGCAGCTACAGGGGTATTACACCTCAAGCCAGAGGTGTGGTATTCCACTCCCGGGTAAGGATGGAGTGTGGAACTGAGCTCAGTAGGCTGCATGCACTACATACATCCCATTTCCGGGGGACAGACCAATGGTACTCCCACTAGAGAAATGTGCAGGTACGACAGCGTCTGTCCCTGGCTGGAGTGGGAGGGGGGTGGAACATCCCAGTAGTGTAGGGGCAGATAGGGGGAGCAGTCTGGGTAATGCTAGGAGCTCATTGGGTGCTGGTCACCTGAGCTCACACATAGAGGGAGTATATAAGGTGGGAACCATCTTAGAACAGGGTCTTTTGTAGAGGTTTGGTCCGACAAGCAGAGCAGCTCAGCCAGCTCCAAGGCCAAGAGAGTGAGAGAGAGGAGAAAAGAAGGACCCAGAGGGGGAGAAGAGGGAACTCCAAGAACCCAAAATTAGACCAGAGGGTGAAGAGTTGGCACAAGGGTACCGGATCCCAAGCTGGTGGAGGGCACTAATCCTTAGCCAGAGACCGGAGGTCGTGGGCAGGATCTGCCACGACCACTCACTAAATCCACCCGGAAGGCAAACCAAGAATAGGGTCAGGGAACCCAGAGACAAGGGTTTTACCAACAAGAGGCCCGAGGGAGCCGGACTTAGGTGGATCCCTGGTGGGGAAGGCCAGAGAGAAGGACAAGTCAGAAAGGGAGCTCAGGAACACGCTCCAGAATCACCTGGGGGTTGGCCGAGTCCAGGACCTGGTGGACGCAGCACGGCTCGGGTGGTCACTCAAGGCCGGAGTGACCAAAACAAAAGCAGTAAGTAAAAACCCTGAACTGCACAGCCCGACTCTGAGTGTCATTACCATCCTCACTGCACCTCCACAACCACCATCCTCTGCAACTGACCCCCTGAGGCTATACCCCTCCCGTTGGGGGTTATACTACCTGAGCTGCACACACACCACCAGCCTCAGCGGACCCTGCTGCAGCGGCGGCCGTAGTGACCGCAAATCAACGGGTGGCGTAGTCGACACTAAAGAACATCCAGCAACATCTGTAGGACTGCCACACACTGAGCTTGACACCCTGGGCACGGACCGGGTCACCGCCACTCGGAGACTACAACCCCCATCTGATCCGGATCCGGGTATCCCCCAAACAACACTGGCCCAGGGGGCGCGTCAACTTTGGCGTAGTCGGCAGGATAACGTGCCCGCAACAACCGGGTACTGCGTGCCTGAAGAAAAGTTCATCGTTACCTCAAAAAGAAGTCTCCCGCCGGTTCCGGAGGGTCCCCGCCAACGGACCCCATCACAGGTCGTTTCCCGCCGGTTGTCCGCCATTTGCAGCTTTTTCCCGCCATCCATGGAGTTTCCCACCACTGGGAGACGATTCCCGCCATTTCCAAAGATTTCCCGCCTTGGAAGAGCGGACGCCATTATGGGCGTGCCAGAGGGTGGCAAAAGGCCACCTCCCATCGTGGGCCAGGTCGAAGAATGGCGCCAAAAGCGGAAACCGCGCCCACCAACAGAGACTGTGATGCTGGAAGTGTCCATCAGCGTGAGAGAACTGCCCCTGGAACTGACAATCACTAAGTTGCCCCGGGACCACCCTCAATGTGGGCGGAGACAGAACAAGAGAACGAAGATGGGTGTCGCCTGGAGGAGTCTGGAGAGAGCGCACCCCGAGACAAGAAGTCTGGAGAGGAGTCCAGAGAGAGCCTACCCGGAGATGGAGGGAGAGTCAGGCAGCACCGACCCAGTGGTCAGGAGCCTGCTGCAAGCAACAACCCCACTAGGCTTAGTGGAGATCCTAGTGACTCGCCCCCTGGGACATATTCCTTTCTTTCAAGGGAATACCCGGAGCCGGATCAGATGGGGGTTGTAGTCTTCCGAGTGGCTGTGACCCGGTCCGTGCCCAGGGTGTCAAACTCAGTTGTATGTGGCAGTCCTACAGATGTTACTAAGTTCTTAATGTCGACTACGCCACCCGTTGTGTTGCGGTCACTGTGGCCGCCGCTGCAGCAGGGTCCGCTGAGGCTGGTGGTGTTGGTGCAGCTTGATAGGATAACCCCCAACGGGAGGGGTATAGCCTCAGGGGGATCAGGTGCAGAGGATGGGAGTTGTGGTGATGCAGTGTAGACGGCAATCAGAGACAGAGTCGGGTTATGCAGTTTAGGATGTTTACTCACTGCTGATGTTCTGGTCACTCCAGCTTCGAGTGACCTCCCGAGCCGTGCTGCGTCCACCAGGTTCTGGATCCAGCCAACCCCCAAATAAGTCCGGAGCGTGACCCTGAGCTCTCCTTCTGTCCTTTCTCTGGCCGTCCCCACTATTGATCCACCCAGGTCCAGCTCCCTCGGGCCTTCTGTTGGGAGACCCTTGGCCTTGGGTTCCCTGACCCTCCTCGTGGTATGCCTTCGTGGTGGATGTGGTGGGTGACCGTGGCAAACGCTGCCCACGGTCTCCGGTCTCTTTCTGGGGTGTGTTTTTGCCCCCACCAGCTTGGGTTCCGGTACCCTGTGCCGACTCTTCACCCGGGGATTTAAGTTGGGTTCTTGGAGTCCTTTTCTTCTGTTTCCCCCTCTGAGTCTCTCTTTCTCCTCTCTCACTCTGGGTCTCTCTTCTCCTCCGCTCGCTGACTTTCTCTCTGCAACTGACCCTGTTCTTAGTTGGTGCCCACCTTATATACACCCTCTATGTGTGAGCTCAGGTGACCAGCACCCAATGAGCTCCTATCTTTACCCAGGCTGCTCCCCCTATCTGCCCCTACACTACTTGGGATGTACCACCCCCCTCCCACTCCAGCCAGGAACAGACTCGGTCGTACCTGCACATTTCTAAGTGGGAGTACCGTCGGTCTGCTCCTCGGAAATGGGATGTGTGTAGTGCATGCAGCCTACCGAGCTCAGGTCCACACTCCTTCCTTACCCGGGAGTGGAATATCACACCTCTGGGTTGAGGTGCAATACCCCTGTAGCAGCCGAATCCTCAGGGTGCTACATTCCCCCCTGGTAAATCACAGCACGTCCTCGGGCTGTAAGACAAAAACATCACAAGACATACAAAAATTTTCATATAAACATAAACATATAAAACATATAAAACTTTATATAAATTAGCAGCATTAAACATTCTCGTCGTCTCTTGTTCCTCCTCCGGTCACTGGGCAACTGTTGACCGGGCAAAGTGCGACAGTTCCTTGGAAAAATGGTTTTCCTATAAAACCGGTAGGGGGCGCTTTAGGACGCGCAACTATATACAAAAGGGAAGGTGGCCGCTCTCAGTCCTCGGCCAGTTAAGGAGGGAAAGGGAATGGCTGCTCACAGTCCTCAGCCTGTGGGATTAAGGGTAAACGGGTGAACAGTTCACTCAGCTGGTCCCAACGGGGACTATATTTGCAGTAACAGTTTCTTTATACCCCGATCGGGTAACTATTTACAGCACCTGCTCCGCTGTACTCAACAACGTCTTCCTCCTGCTCCTTCTTTGGGGATCTCAGCTTCAGACCCGTCCGGATCCTCTTGCTCTTCCTCCTCACATCGCAGCTCCTCCTCTGTCAGGCGATGCACATGGAGGGCGTAAGGTCCTTTGGCACACTTGTGCCGGGTAAAGGTGACCTCGTCCCCGATATAAAGGTCACGACCTCTGTGCCCCTCCGGCAGATGGGACTCCACATCTCTGCGCGTGACAAAGACGTCGCCGGGGGTGTTGTGGTCTCTGATGAAGCCCCACCCATGCTGCATGTTGAACTTAATTACAGTCCCGGTGGTGCGGGGACTGTGCGCTGCACGGGGGTCCCTCCTGGTTCGGCTCTTCTGCTCGGCGCTCCTTATTTGGGCCTGTTGTTCCCGGACCCGCCTCTCTCTCCGCTCCCTCGCAAACTCCTCGAGCTGCTGTCGGCAGCACTCAGCACGCTCCGCTGCAGCTGCCCTGGTTTCTTGAGTGAACCCCATTAGGTCTTCTCCGGTGGGGTCCCACTCAAATTGGGTCTCTTCAAGCGGGGGCGAGATCCTTATCACGGGCTTCGGAGCCGGAATCAGGGGTGCACACATGGCCCCAACTCTCCTCTGGTGCTCCAGTTCATAATATTTCTGGGGCCAGATGAAAGGCTGCCCGTCCGGCCACGTGTGCTGGGCAAACAAGTCCTCTCCCAGACGCGGCACCGTTGGTTTTACGGGTGCGGGCGCGGTGGTGGTGGCGCCCGGGTTGCCCAGGCCTTGCGGCCAGGCCTGGGGCACCTGGAAGGTGAAGGGCACCGTTAGGACGGCGGCGCCCTGGGCTACCTGGCCTTGCGGCCAGGCCGGAGGCTCCGCGGAGGTAGGGGGCGCTGTTGGTGATGCGACGCCCGGGAATTCTAGGCCCTGCGACCAGGCTGGTGTTACTTCCTGTTTTGCCACGCTCGGGGTCGGTGCGCATGGCGTCACAGGGGTCGCGGCGGCGGCTTCCGGTTGGAGCCTAGTCTGCGTCGGTGACATGGCGTTTTCGGGCACAGCAGGGGGACTTTCGGGCTCTGCGACGGGGAGCTGGGGCAGGTAAGCGGTGTCCCGGTTTGGGGTATAGACGTCCCCTTTACCTGCCTCCATGCGTTCGGCTCCCTTCTCGGCGCCGTCTCCGGCCTTGGGTCCTCCCGCGCCATCCTCAGAGGCGGTCTGTCTCCTCATCTTGGCTGGCGTGCTCCGGGTCTTGGTTTGCTGGGCCATCTCTCGGCTCCACTCCGCCAATGTCTCTCGCTGTACCCGGGCCATCCTCCGTGCGAGGCCCTCCAGAGCGGTCTGTGCACACTCCCGGTCTCGGGGGAGCTGTGCGAGGACCTCCACTAGGCCTAGTGGGGTCGTGGTTTCCAGCAGGCTCCTGACCAACGGGTCGGTGCTGCTCTGCTCTTCTTCCAGCAGGCTCCTGGCCAGCGGGCCGGTGCTGCTCTGCTCTCTCGCCATCTCCGGGTGAGCTTCTCTGCTACTCTTCTCCAGGCTTCTTGCCTCCGGGTGCGCTCGCTCCAGACTGCTCCAGGCGGCACCCATCTTCGTTCTTTTCTTTCGTCTCCTCCCACTTCGAGGGCGGTCCCGGGGCCACTTGGTGACTGTCAGCTCCAGGGGCGGTTCTTTCACGCTGACAGACACCTCTAGCATCACAGTCTCTGTTGGTGGGGGCGGTTTCCACTTTTGGCGCCATTTTCGGTCCTGGCCCACGATGGGAGGTGGCCTCTCGCCACCCTCTGGCACGCCCATAATGGCGTCCGCTCTTCCAAGGCGGGAAACCTTTGGAAATGGCGGGAATCGCTTCCCAGTGGCGGGAAACTCTGCAGATGGCGGGAAAAAGTTGTTAATGGCGGACAACCGGCGGGAATCGACTGGTGATGGGGTCCGATGGCGGGGACCCTCCGGAACCGGCAGGAGACTTCTTCTTGAGGTAAACTTGCACTTTCCTTCAGGCACGCAGTACCCGGGTGTTGCGGGCACGTAATCCTGCCGACTACGCCAAAGTTGACGCGCCCCCTGGGACATATTCCTTTCTTTCAAGGGAATACCCGGAGCCGGATCAGATGGGGGTTGTAGTCTTCCGAGTGGCTGTGACCCGGTCCGTGCCCAGGGTGTCAAACTCAGTTGTATGTGGCAGTCCTACAGATGTTACTAAGTTCTTAATGTCGACTACGCCACCCGTTGTGTTGCGGTCACTGTGGCCACCGCTGCAGCAGGGTCCGCTGAGGCTGGTGGTGTTGGTGCAGCTTGATAGGATAACCCCCAACGGGAGGGGTATAGCCTCAGGGGGATCAGGTGCAGAGGATGGGAGTTGTGGTGATGCAGTGTAGACGGCAATCAGAGACAGAGTCGGGTTATGCAGTTTAGGATGTTTACTCACTGCTGATGTTCTGGTCACTCCAGCTTCGAGTGACCTCCCGAGCCGTGCTGCGTCCACCAGGTTCTGGATCCAGCCAACCCCCAAATAAGTCCGGAGCGTGACCCTGAGCTCTCCTTCTGTCCTTTCTCTGGCCGTCCCCACTATTGATCCACCCAGGTCCAGCTCCCTCGGGCCTTCTGTTGGGAGACCCTTGGCCTTGGGTTCCCTGACCCTCCTCGTGGTATGCCTTCGTGGTGGATGTGGTGGGTGACCGTGGCAAACACTGCCCACGGTCTCCGGTCTCTTTCTGGGGTGTGTTTTTGCCCCCACCAGCTTGCGTTCCGGTACCCTGTGCCGACTCTTCACCCGGGGATTTAAGTTGGGTTCTTGGAGTCCTTTTCTTCTGTTTCCCCCTCTGGGTCTCTCTTTCTCCTCTCTCACTCTGGGTCTCTCTTCTCCTCCGCTCGCTGACTTTCTCTCTGCAACTGACCCTGTTCTTAGTTGGTGCCCACCTTATATACACCCTCTATGTGTGAGCTCAGGTGACCAGCACCCAATGAGCTCCTATCTTTACCCAGGCTGCTCCCCCTATCTGCCCCTACACTACTTGGGATGTACCACCCCCCTCCCACTCCAGCCAGGAACAGACTCGGTCGTACCTGCACATTTCTAAGTGGGAGTACCGTCGGTCTGCTCCTCGGAAATGGGATGTGTGTAGTGCATGCAGCCTACCGAGCTCAGGTCCACACTCCTTCCTTACCCGGGAGTGGAATATCACACCTCTGGGTTGAGGTGCAATACCCCTGTAGCAGCCGAATCCTCAGGGTGCTACACTAGCACAGCTCCCCCGAGACCGGGAGTGTGCACAGACTGCGCTGGAGGGCCTCGCACAGAGGATGGCCCGGGTGCAGCGAGAGACGTTGGCGGAGTGGAGCCGAGAGATGGCCCAGCGGACCGAAACCCGTCAGCGGAGCACGCCACCCGAGACGAGGAGACAGACCGCCTCTGAGGATGGTGCAGGAGGACTCAAGGCCGGAGACGGCGCCGAGAAGGGAGCTGAACGAATGGAGGCAGGTAAAGGGGACGTCTCTACCCCGAGCCGGGAAACCGCGTGCCTGCCCCAGCTCCCCGTCGCAGAGCCCGAAATTCCCCCTGCCGTGCCCGTCGCTGCATTGTCACCGCCGCAGACTAGGCCTCAACCGGAAACCGCGGCCGCGACCCCTGTGACGTCACGCGCTTCGACCCTGAGCGCGGCAAAGCAGGAAATACCATCGGCCTGGTCGCAAGGCCTAGTACACCCGGGCGCCGCCATTCCAACAGCGCCCCCTACCTCCACGGAGCCACCAGCCTGGTCGCAGGGCCGAGTAACCACGGGCGCCGCCGTTCTTACGGTGCCCTTTTCCTTTAGCGTGCCCCAAGCCTGGTCGCAAGGCCTGGTCAACCCGGGCGCCGCTACCACCACAGCGCCCATAACACCTAAAGTACCGCACCTGGGTGAGGACCTGTTCGCCCAGCATACGTGCCCGGATGGGCAGCCCTTCATATGGCCCCAGGAGTACTACCAACTGGAACTCCAAAGGGCGAGGCCCCTGTGTGAGCCCCTGATTCCGGCTCCGAAGCCCGTCAGGAGGACCCAGCCCCCGCTAGAGGAGGCACAGTTTGAGTGGGACCCCACCGGAGGAGACCTCATGGGGTTCACTCAGGAGACTCGGGCGGCCGCAGCGGAGCGTGCAGAGCGCTGCCGCCAGCAGCTCGAGGTCCTCGAGAAGGAGCGGAGAGAGAGGCGGGTCCGGGAACAGCAAGCACAGATAAGGAGCGCGGAGCAGAAGAGCCGGACCAGGAGAGAACCCCCGTGCAGCTCATGGTCCCCGTACCACCGGGACTGTGATTAAATTCAACCTGCAGCATGGGTGGGGCTTCATAAAAGATCATCACACCCCCGGCGACGTCTTTGTCACCCGCAGAGACGTAGAAAGCCATCTGCCGGAGGGACACAGAGGTCGTGACCTGTATGTAGGGGACGAGGTCACCTTCACCCGGCACAAATGTGCCAAAGGACCCTACGCCCTCCATGTACATCGCCTGACGGAGGAGGAGCTGCGGTGTGAGGAGGAGCAAGAGGACCCGGACGGGTCTGAAGACAAAGAAGGAGCAGGAGGACGCCGTCGTTAAAGTACGGTAAAGAGACTGTAAATAGTTACCCATCGGGGTACAGTGAACTGTTGCTGCTTGAACTGTTTACCCGTATTCCCCTTAATCCCACTGGCCGAGGACTGAGAGCGGCCATATTCCCCCTGTATATAGTTGCGCTTTCTAAGGCGCCCTCTACAGGTTTTATAGGAAAACCGTGTTTCTAAAGGAGACTGTCGCACTTTTCCCGGTCACAAGTTGCACCGTGGCCGGAGGAGCAAGAGTGTTTACAAGGATGTTATTTATGAAAAGTTTTATATGAAAAGTTTTATGTTTTATATGTTTATGTTTATGAAAAAAAAATTTGTATGTTTTGGATGTTTTTTATATCTTACAGCCCGAGGACGTGCTGTGGTTTACCAGGGGGGAATGTAGCACCCTGAGGATTCGGCTGCTACAGGGGTATTACACCTCAAGCCAGAGGTGTGGTATTCCACTCCCGGGTAAGGATGGAGTGTGGAACTGAGCTCAGTAGGCTGCATGCACTACATACATCCCATTTCCGGGGGACAGACCAATGGTACTCCCACTAGAGAAATGTGCAGGTACGACAGCGTCTGTCCCTGGCTGGAGTGGGAGGGGGGTGGAACATCCCAGTAGTGTAGGGGCAGATAGGGGGAGCAGTCTGGGTAATGCTAGGAGCTCATTGGGTGCTGGTCACCTGAGCTCACACATAGAGGGAGTATATAAGGTGGGAACCATCTTAGAACAGGGTCTTTTGTAGAGGTTTGGTCCGACAAGCAGAGCAGCTCAGCCAGCTCCAAGGCCAAGAGAGTGAGAGAGAGGAGAAAAGAAGGACCCAGAGGGGGAGAAGAGGGAACTCCAAGAACCCAAAATTAGACCAGAGGGTGAAGAGTTGGCACAAGGGTACCGGATCCCAAGCTGGTGGAGGGCACTAATCCTTAGCCAGAGACCGGAGGTCGTGGGCAGGATCTGCCACGACCACCCACTAAATCCACCCGGAAGGCAAACCAAGAATAGGGTCAGGGAACCCAGAGACAAGGGTTTTACCAACAAGAGGCCCGAGGGAGCCGGACTTAGGTGGATCCCTGGTGGGGAAGGCCAGAGAGAAGGACAAGTCAGAAAGGGAGCTCAGGAACACGCTCCAGAATCACCTGGGGGTTGGCCGAGTCCAGGACCTGGTGGACGCAGCACGGCTCGGGTGGTCACTCAAGGCCGGAGTGACCAAAACAAAAGCAGTAAGTAAAAACCCTGAACTGCACAGCCCGACTCTGAGTGTCATTACCATCCTCACTGCACCTCCACAACCACCATCCTCTGCAACTGACCCCCTGAGGCTATACCCCTCCCGTTGGGGGTTATACTACCTGAGCTGCACACACACCACCAGCCTCAGCGGACCCTGCTGCAGCAGCGGCCGTAGTGACCGCAAATCAACGGGTGGCGTAGTCGACACTAAAGAACATCCAGCAACATCTGTAGGACTGCCACACACTGAGCTTGACACCCTGGGCACGGACCGGGTCACCGCCACTTGGAGACTACAACCCCCATCTGATCCGGATCCGGGTATCCCCCAAACAACACTGGCCCAGGGGGCGCGTCATATGAAGATAACAGCACCTCCCCTATGTATTAAGATAACAGCACCACCCCTATGTATGAAGATAACAGCACCTCCCCTGTGTATGAAGATAACAGCACCTTCCCTATGTATGAAGATAACAGCACTTCCCCTATGAATGAAGATAACAGCACCTCCCCTGTGTATAAAGATAACAGCACCTCCCCTGTGCATGAAGATAACAGCACCTTCCCTATGTATGAAGATAACAGCACTTCCCCTATGTATGAAGATAACAGCACCTCCCATATGTATAAAGAAAACAGCACCTCCCCTGTGTATGAAGATAACAGCACCTCCCCTGTGTATGAAGATAACAGCATTTCCCCTATGCATGAAGATAACAGCACCTTCCATATGTATGAAGATAACAGCACCTCCCCTGTGTATGAAGATAACAGCACCTCACCTATGTATGAAAATAACAGCACCTCCCCTGTGTATGAAGATAACAGCACCTCCCCTGTGTTTGAAGATAACAGCACCTCCCCTGTGTATGAAGATAATAGCTCCTTCCCTGTGTATGAAGATAACAGCACCTCGCCTATGTATGAAGATAACAGCACCTCCCCTGTGTTTGAAGATAACAGCACCTCCCCTGTGTATGAAGATAACAGCTCCTCCCCTGTGTATGAGGATAACAGCACCTCCCCTATGTATGATGATAACAGCACCTCCCCTATGTATGAAGATAACAGCACCTCCCCTGTGTATGAGGATAACAGCACCTCCCCTGTGTATGAGGATAACACCACCTCCCCTGTGTATGAAGATAACAGCACCTCCCCTATGTATGAAGATCACAGCACCTCCCATATGTATGAAGATAACGGCACCACACCTATGTATGAAAATAACAGCACCTCCCCTGTGTATGAAGATAACAGCACCTTCCCTATGTATGAAGATAACAACACCGCCCATATGTATGAAGATAACAGCACCTCCCATATGTATGATGATAACAGCACCTCCCCTGTGTATGAATATAACAGCACCTCCCCTGTGTATGAAGATAACAGCACCTTCCCTGTGTATGAAGATAAAAGCACCTCCCCTATGTATGAAGATAACAGCACCGCCCCTATGTATGAAGATAACAGCACCTCCCCTGTGTATGAAGATAACAGCACCTCCCCTATGTATGAGAATAACAGCACCTCCCCTATGTATGTGTTATGATCTGCTACAGGGACTAAGGAAAGACAGGAGAACTGTCCCTACAATAGAACTAAACTAGATCCCTACGATGTAACAGGGAACCTGATCCTGCGATCAGACCCGCTAAAGTCCTCGGCTAGTCTGAACGAAGACCTATAGATGTGAGGGAGGGATCCCTACAAGATCTAGGGACTGGGATAAGTTGGACACCTCCTAGCAGAAATAGTAGCAGTCAAAGACAAACACACAACAAAAAGCATAGAGGTCAGAAGACCTAGCAAAACTAACAGAGAACGGCAACAGAGCACCAAGCTAGCTCAAGAGTAGTAAATACAATGAAGTCCAGCAAGACCAGGAGTGCGGAGACGGATTAAATAGGCAAAAATGGTCATGTGACCAGCAAACTAAAAAAAAACTAACAGGAGAGTTCTAACAGTACCCCCTCTTCTAAGAGGATCCTCCGGATACCCTAGGCCCAGGCTTACCAGGAAACCTCCTGTGAAACGCTCTGACAAGTCTGGAAGCAGAAACATCATCCGCCCTCACCCATGAGTTATCCTCAGGTCCGAAACCCTTCCAAGCGACGAGATACTGCAAACTCCCTCTATACCGTCTAGAATTTAGGATGCGGGAAATTTCATATTCCTCGTCCTCCACCACCGGAGGAACAGTGGCAGAGGCGTCACCATCAGACACATCAGCTTTTTTCAACAGAGAAACATGAAACACCGGGTTAATCTTCCAGGACGTAGGAACCTCCAACCTAACAGCAGATTGGTTAACTATCTGAAGCACCTTAAAGGGCCCTACGAACTTGGGACCCAATTTTTTAGAAGGAATCCTCAATCGCAGATTCTTAGAGGACAACCAAACCATGTCACCAACAGCAAACAAAACCTCTTGCTGTTTCCTATCAAAGTACCTCTTAGATTTTTTGTTAGCCTCCTGAAGATTACCACGCACATCCGTCCAAACTCTCTCCAAATCACCGGAAAAACTCTCCTCCTCAGGCACAGCCGAAACCAATTTGGAGAATGACCCAAAAGACGGATGTCTCCCAGAACAACAAAAAAAAGGCGAACACCCAGCAGAAGAGGATGTATGGTTGTTAAGAGCAAATTCAGCAAGTGGCAGAAACTCAGACCACCCCTCTTGATTGTCTGCCACAAAACAACGCAAGAACTGCTCAACATCCTGGTTCTTCCTTTCTGTCTGGCCATTAGACTCAGGATGATATCCAGATGAAAACGACAAATGAACTCCCAACCTGTCACAAAAGGCACGCCAAAAAACGAGCCACGAACTGAGGTCCCCTATCAGAAACAATGTCAGTAGGAACACCATGTAGTCTGACAATTTCCTTGACAAAGGCCTTAGCGAGTGTCTTAGCGCAAGGCAGTTTGATGAAGGGAACCAAGTGACACATCTTGCTAAAACGGTCCACGACCACCCAGATGACCGTGAAACCTTCAGAGGGGGGAAGGTCAGTAATAAAGTCCATAGCCAGATGTGTCCAAGGTGCACTAGGAACCTCCAGAGGGCAAAGCAACCCCGCAGCAGGAGCATGCGAAGAATTGGATCTAGCACACACAGTACATTGGCGCACCCACTTAATGACTTCCTTCTGCCATCCAGGCCACCAAAAACTGCGACCCACAAGTCTCTTGGTCTCAGAAATTCCTGGATGACCTGCCAACCGAGACTCATGACACTCAACAAACAAATCTCTCCTAAAGGTCCTAGGCACAAACAACCTCCCATGGGGAGTGTTAGATGGGGCATTCTCCTGAGCTTTAAGAATCTCATCCTCCAAAACGGAGTCCAAAGCAGCAATCACAACACCTTCTTGTAAAATGCTCTCCTCTTCCTCCTCAACACCGACCATGGGAGAAAAGCTGCGAGACAAAGCATCCGCTTTAACATTCTTGGTACCCGGGATGTAAGTAACGGAAAAATTAAACCGCGAGAAAAAAAGTGCCCACCTAGCCTGACGGGCATTCAAGCGCTTGGCAGCATCAAGATAGATCAGATTTTTATGATCAGTGAAAACCTGAATGGGAAATTCAGCACCTTCCAAGAGGTGACGCCAGTGTTCAAATGCGAGTTTAATCGCCAGCAATTCCTGATTACCAATATCGTAATTAAGTTCAGTCTCAGAAAATTTTTTTTAAAAAAAGGCACAGGGATGTACTCCATCCTTGTTTTCCTGAAACAACACCGCACCGACCCCCACCGAATAAGCATCAACCTCAACCAAAAACGGCTTAGTCACATCAGGCTGCATAAGGATGGGAGCAGAGGTGAACCTCTCCTTTAGAAACACAAAAGCTTCAATGGCCTCAGAAGTCCACTGAACAGCATTAGCACCTTTCCTGGTGAGATCGGTCAGCGGTTTGACAATAATAGAAATTTTTTTTATGAATTTTCTGTAATAATTGGCGAAACCCAAAAACCTCTGTATCGATTTCAAACCAATAGGCCTAGGCCATTCCTGCACAGCTTGAACTTTAACCGGGTCCATCTCAAAACCTTCACTGGAGATAATGTAGCCCAAAAAACTAATTCTCTGTACAGCGAACTCACATTTCTCCAGCTTAGCAAAAAGCGAATTGTCCATTAATAACTGTAATACCTCACGTACGCTCCGCCAATGAGACTCCAGATCAGGCGAATAAATTAGAATGTCATCCAAATACACAACCACATTTTTGCCGATTAAAGGTCTAAGGATGTCATTAATAAGATTCTGAAAAAATGCTGGAGCATTGGTAAGACCAAAAGGCATAACCAGATTCTCAAAATGACCCACAGGAGTGTTAAAAGCAGTCTTCCATTCATCACCCTCCTTCATGCGCAACAAATTGTATGCCCCCCGGAGATCAATTTTAGAGAACCACTTGGCCCCCACTAACTGGTTAAATAAATCAGGAATCAATGGCAGTGGGTAAGGATTGCGTACAGTAATTTTATTAATCTCACGAAAGTCCAGACAAGGACGTAAACCGCCATCTTTTTTTTTTACAAAAAAAAATCCAACAGCCACAGGAGACTTGGAAGGCCTAATGTGACCGGCGGCCAAGCTTGTCTGTATGTATTCCTCCAAAGCCTTTCTCTCAGGAATAGTAAGATTAAATAAACGACTTTTAGGAAGAGTCGCTCCAGGGACAAATTCAATGGTACAATCATAGTCTCTATGGGGAGGCAAAATTTGTGACTCCTCCTCAGAAAAAACTCTCCAAAAATCCTGAATAGGTACAGGCAATTCCCCTTTATCCACAGCAGCAATACGTCCGTTACAACACTTGTCATAACACTTAGGGCTCCAGGACTTAATTTCATTGGTAGACCAATCCAGTACAGGATTGTGAAATTTTAACCAGGGTAACCACAATATTACTGGAGAAGGCAAATTATCCAATACCACCAAATCCAAATTTTCTTGGTGAATACCATTAATAGTGAGGGGAAATTCACAGACGTTATGAGTAACACTCTTCAAGGGAGAGCCATCAACAGAAACCACAGCAATAGGGGATGACAAAGTTTTAGGTTCTAATCTAAGTTTTTCCAAGAATCCCCCATCAATCACATTCAGAGTAGAACCACAATCCACAAATACCCGAAATTCAATTAATTCATCCTGAGCAGCAGTAGTGGCAGATAGGAATACTCCCTTAGAATTTAAACAGGCAATACGGGCATAACTGACCATTTTTTTTTCTTTCTTCAAACGAAGCACACAGTTCTTAATAAAATGACCAGAATTTCCGCAATAGAAGCACAAGCCTTCAGAAAGCCTGCGATCTTTTTCCTGAGAGCGGGGTGCCATCGCCCCAATCTCCATCGGCTCTCCATTGTCAGCACAGACCCTCTCAAGACTCGGAGCTGACATAGCAGAGTATTTGCTCTCATTAACCCTTGCACGCAGTCTCCTGTCCACCCGTATAGCTAATTGCATTGCCTCCTGCAAGTTTCCAGGTGTGGGATAAGCAATCAGTAAATCCTTAACCCTTTCACCTAGCCCTGCAAGAAACAAGCTTTTCAAAGCTGAATCGTTCCACCCCACCTAGGCAGACCACCGACGGAAGTGAGAACAATATTTTTCCACATTACCTGATCCCTGCCTCAAATGTCTCAATTCAGACTCAGCAGATGAGACACGATCAGGATCATCGTACAACAAACCCAAAGCAGAAAAAAAACTATCCACTGATCTAAAGCATGGATCACTAGGTTGGAGAGAGAAGGCCCATCCCTGAGGATCTTTGCGCAAAAGTGACATTATGAACCCTATGCGCTGTGATTCATCACCAGAGGATCCGGGTCTCAAACGAAAATACAATAAACAAGCATTTTTAAAAGAAAAAAAATCTTGTTGTTTGCCAAAAAATAAATCAGGCAGACGTACCTTTGGTTCCACAAAATGTGCTCCAGAACAGCTACTCACGTGTTGTTGGAGCTTGGCCACCTCCAGAGAGAGCCCCTGCAAGCGTTGAGCCAAATCTTGAACCGAGACCATGATGGAAAACTGGAGGTCTTTCCTTAGAGAAAATTTTTTTTTTTTTTCTTTTAGGGCTGGACTTACTGTTATGATCTGCTACAGGGACTAAGGAAAGACAGGAGAACTGTCCCTACAATAGAACTAAACTAGATCCCTACGATGTAACGGGGAACCTGATCCTGCGATCAGACCCGCTAAAGTCCTCGGCTAGTCTGAACGAAGACCTATAGATGTGAGGGAGGGATCCCTACAAGATCTAGGGACTGGGATAAGTTGGACACCTCCTAGCAGAAATAGTAGCAGTCAAAGACAAACACACAACAAAAAGCATAGACGTCAGAAGACCTAGCAAAACTAACAGAGAACGGCAACAGAGCACCAAGTTAGCTCAAGAGTAGTAAATACAATGAAGTCCAGCAAGACCAGGAGGGCGGAGCCGGATTAAATAGGCAAAAATGGTCATGTGACCAGCAAACTAAAAAAAACCTAACAGGAGAGTTCTAACAGTATGAGGATAACAGCACCTTCCCTGCGTATGAAGATAACAGCACCTTCCCTGTATATGAAGATAACAGCACCTCCCCTGTGTATGAGGATAACAGCACCTCCCCTGTTTATCAAGATAACAGTGACTCGCCCAGGTGGATATGGGGGAAACTCGGTGCCTGGGCCTTGACCTTCTATGGGATGTCACGACAGTCGGCTCCCGGGCCCGTACCCTGGGGTCACTCTTTAAAAGGGGGTTTGTTAACAGTTTTGTCTCGTGACGCCACCTGTGGTTCCCAGTAATGAGTACCGGCGCTGCTGCAAGCCTCCGGGGGTGATGGGATGGCAGCTGGGATGTTTCTGCTCCTCACAGAGGGAGCGGGCCCCCGGGCAGAGTTGTTGGAAGGGATGCAGGTGAGAGGTGGCCCGGGGGGAATGACGGACACGCACACAGGGGATTCGCTTCAGTACCTTTACTGGTGTAACGGCAGGTATGGTCCAGGGTACCTAGTAGGAAGGGTGCACTTCTGGACTCTCCCCAGTGAGCGAGTAGTAGCCCTCTTGGTCCGTTTCTTCCTTTCTCTAAAGCTTCTGGCCAGCCTGGAACTAGGCCTAGCTTCTATGCTGTTTCACTCTCTCACCTGTCTGCTTGGTAATAGAACTTTTCTCCAGCTACCACTATCCCTGGATGCTGGGGCCTTTGTGGTTCCTAGATCTGTAAAATGATGATAGCTTCAGGTTGACCAGGGATCTGGAATCCTCCTGGTATGCCGGTTGTCCCTACTGGGTGTAGAGGACCCTGTAGGTGCGGACCCGGTGTCCGGCTTGCGTCCTGGGGTGAGCTTCAGATGCTCCTCTGCCCCCTTAACTTCTCTCCTCTCTCCTTGCCTCGGCCATACTCGGGGCCCTCAGCACAGCAGCAGACGTGCTGCTCCTTCACTGATCTAAAGTGTCAGCACACTCTGACTACCTAACTCCACCCTCCAGTTTATATATCCCTAACAGGGCTCCCTCTGGTGGTGTGAGGTGGAAAGGTGGAGGTGTCTGTTATGTAATGGGGGCCTCTGGTGGAGAAGTCCATCCATGCACCCTTTTGGGTTCTGTGGTACCTGTGGGTAGCAGGGTGTCACATTCCCCCCTAGTACAACTCAGTACTCCTGGACTGAAGCATTTTTTTTGTAAACAGGTAACAACAACAATTACAATAACACATATCAAAACTACAGTGAGTCCCATAACCAGGTGTCCATCTCACTGGTGAAGGTGCAACATGAGCAGCATGAGGGACCCGCCCGAAAGCCCTCAACATAGGCCCTGGGCTTTTGTTCAGTGGTCTTTTGATATAAAACCAATAGAGGGCACTTTAATAAGTGCAACTATTTACGACGGACAGTTTTTTTGATGCTCACAGTCCTCAGCCTACAAGTCTTTATACCCTCACGGGTAACTAAAGGCACAAAATGTTACTTTTTCAGTTCCCACAATAAATAACAGTAGGCAATACCCAACTGGGTAACTATTTACACTGCAGGCATTTTGTACCTTATTCCCTATACCTGGTAGGGATTTGGCCTTGTGTGCTGCGTGTGGATCTACGTAGCACTGGGGTGATACTGGTGTCTGTGCATATACTATCCGCTAACCTATCAGGTCTACATGCGGGTAAGTTATAGAACTGCCTCAACATCTCTATAGGACTGTCAAGTGCACTGTTTACTGGACCCTCAGGTTCTGCTTCAACTGGCGATCCTCTTACTGGGGACTCTTCCTGTTCCTGACAGGCTCTTCTGGGGTGCTCACAGGCTCTTCTTGTGGTGGAGGTTCTTCTGGTAGCTGACAGAAGTGTATCACTGGTATGATAACTGCTCCATCGAGTTGAGGCCAGTCCGCGGGGTAGTCTCCTAGGACTGTATGAACTACATCTTCCTTGGGTTTTTCCAGTATTATAAGAGGTACTTCTTCCTCCTGTGTCTTCAGTAGACCTGGGCACAATTTCAAGTGGTCTCTTGAGACTGTTGTGGTTGTCCTACCTCCATCCTTGCTGATGAGGCAGGTTTTGGTGTTGTTAAATCTGGAATTTAACACGGTGCAGGGCTCTCTTTCCCACTGGTCATAGAGCTTGTGACCTCTTCTTTTCCGCTTTAGCACTATTTCTCCGGGTGCCAAGGGTTCTGCTGGTGCATGCTTGATATATTGGTCTTCCTGTCTTTCCCTGACTTTGTTTAGGCTGTCTTCAACAGAGGCCTGTACTTTCCTGTACTGCTCTTGCCGATTTGTGTCCCAGTCTTCGGTGGACATATCTGCAGCAGGTTCTACCACTCCGAGTTCCAGGTCCATGGGCAATTTTCCAGGTCTTGCTCTCATGAGGTACGCTGGGGTACAATTAGTAGTACTCACAGGTATGTGGTTATACAGGTCCACTAGGTCAGGTAGTTTTTCTGGACACTGGTTCCTCTCCTCCAAAGGTAGGGTTTTTAACAGGTCAATGACGATGTTATTCACTTTCTCGTACATACCGTTGGTTTGAGGATGATATGGTGTAGTCCGGATCGTCTTGCATCCGCACAGTTGACAGAATTCTTTAAACAGCTCAGCTTCAAAGGCAGGGCCTTGATCTGTTAGCACTTTGTCCGGGTATCCATGGGGCCTGCAGAAGTAGGTTTGGAATGTTCTTGCTGCACTTTCTGCTGTCAGATCCTTGACAGGGGCTACCACCAGGAACCAGGAATAGTGATCCACCATGTTCAGGACATAGGAATAGCCTGATCTGCTGGGTGACAGTTTGACGTGATCCAGAGTGACAATCTCCAGGGGTTGGGTTGTTTTGATGGACTGCAAGGGTGCTTTCTGACTTCCGTAGTCTTTCCTTCTGAGGCTACAGCGCCCACAATTCCGGCACCACCTTTCTATGGAGCTCCGCATTCCAACCCAATAGAACCAGTCCTTCAGCAGGGTTTCCAGCTTCTTCCAGCCAAAATGACCTGCTTGGTCATGGTAGGCTTCTAGCACCATCTGAATTTCCGTCCTGGGCACTACGATCTGCCACACCATCTCATGGGTTCTAGGGTTGACATACCTCCTGCACAGCTTTTCTCTGTAGATGAACAGCCGGCTTCTCTCATTCCACAGGTGTTTGGCTTGTGGAGGAGCATCCTTCTCCAGGTGAGAACCTTCTTGCGTTATCAGTCCCTTGATGAGGCTGACAACTGGGTCACTGTCCTGGGTCTCCTTCCAGCTGTGATGGGGCAAAGGGTTTAGCGTCTTACCATGACGTCTTCTGGAGGCGCGTTGCTCGTGGACCATTCCAATTCTGTGGAAAGCAGGTAATTCAATTTCCTCTAGGTCATCCACTTCATCCTCGGTGTCCGACTGTTGGAGCATTCTTGACAGAGCATCAGCATTGGTGTTCTTGTGACCTGCCCGGTACTTGATTGTGAACTGGTAAGTCGACAATCTGGCCACCCAACGCTGTTCCATGGCTCCCAACCAGGCTGTCTCCATGTGTGTCAAGGGGTTATTATCGGCAAAGGCTGTAAATTTAGTTGAGGCTAGGTAATGTTTGAATCTTTCGGTGATAGCCCAGACCAAGGCCAGGAACTCCAGCTTGAAGGAACTGTAATTCTCCGGGATAATCTCAGTAGGGCAAAGCTTCCTACTGGCATAAGCAATTACCTTTTCTCTGCCGTTTTGCTTCTGGGACAACACAGCTCACAGTCCCTCGTTGCTGGCATCTGTGTATGACAGGAAAGGTTGGCTGTAGTCGGGGTAAGCCAGGATTTCCTCACCGATTAGGGCTTCCTTCATCAATGCAAAGGACTCAGTCTGTTCTTTGTCCCACTGGAATGGGGGACTTTTACCTCTTTTGGACTGTCCTACTAGGAGGTCTTGTAAAGGTACTGCCTTTTTGGTGTAGTCCTTAATGAACCTCCTGTAGTACCCGACCAGTCCCAGAAATTGACGTACTTCTTTGACATTCCTTGGTTCAGGCCACTTCTGTATGGCAGTGACTTCTCCGGGTCTGGTGCTACCCCCTCTGAGTTGACTACGTGTCCCAGGTACTGAACCTTCCGTTTAAGCAGGTGGCACTTGGAAGGTTTTAGTTTCATCCCATACCGGGACAATGCCTCAAATACCTCTGCCAGGTGATTTAGATGGTCTTGATACGTCATTGAGTACACGATAACGTCATTCGGGTATAGCAGCACTGTCTCAAAGTTCAGGTGTCCCAAGCAACACTCCATCAACCTCTGGAACATTCCAGGTGCGTTTCAGAGTCCAAATGGCATGTTGTTGAATTTGCATAATCCCATCGAGGTGGTGAAGGCCGTCTTTTCCACGTCTTCCTCAGCAAAAGAGACTTGCCAGTACCCGCTAGTGAGATCCAATATAGAGAAATAATTGGCAGATTTCAGTGCAGCCAGGGATTCCTCTATACGGGGCAAAGGGTATGCATCTTTATGTGTTATTCGATTAATTTGTCTATAATCTACACACATCCTCATGCTATCTTCCTTCTTTCTGACCAGGACTAGGGGAGCTGCCCAGGGGCTACAACTATCCCTTACTACCCCTGCCTTTTTCATGTCATGCAACATTTCTTTTGCTTTTTGGTAATGTGCTGGTGGTATGGGTTTGTAACGCTCTTTAATGGGTGGATGGTTACCTGTGGGTATGTGGTGTTGTACCCCTTTGACCCTTCCAAAATCAAGTGGGTGTTTACTAAACACCTGTTCATATTCCTGAATCACTCTGTAAACACCGTGTTTTTGATGGACAGGAGTGGTGTCAGTTCCAACATGGAGCTGTTGACATCATTCCTCCAGCTGAGTTTCGGAGTCATTGTACTCCACTGTATCTGGTGGGATCAAGGATTCCACTGTGTGTATGGCATTATTATTCACAGTATACAGTCTGGCAACAGTGGCGTATCTTGGCAATTTGACTTTCTCCTCCCCACAATTTAGGAGGCGTACGGGTACCCTCCCATTGCGCACATCAACTACCCTTCTAGCAGTTAGGAGTGTAGGTCTGTGCTCTGAGTTTGCGGGCTCTACTACCGCCTGGTAGTTCTGTCCCTTGAGACCTATTGCTGCCCTACACCAAATCAGCATTTCACTCATTGGGGGAATCACAATGGGTATTGGGTCTGTCACCCGTACATTACCAATCTCACCACCTGTTAGTTTTACCTGTTGCTGGTACAGGAGGTCTCGAATCTCTCTCTGGAGCACCTTCCTCTGCCCTGGTTTGGCAGTGTCAGCAATCTGTTGGAGTAAAAACAACATTTGTGCCAAGTATCATTTATGGGTTTGTATCACCAGGGTTAGACTCTATTACAATCAGTCCTTGGTCCTTTAGTTCCACTCTTCCCACCTTCACTGTCACGTCCTTAACCCCGAATAGGTTAAGAGGAAGGTCATTGGAGGCATACACAAAGAGGTTTGGGGCTGGTGGGTGGAGTTCATCTATTGACCAGTACCTTTTGTAGAGGATATCAGGTATGATGGTTACCTATGACTCGGTGTCCAGTAGTGCAAGTGTTGCTATGCCGTCCAGCACAATGGACAGGAAAGGCCTTCCTCCTACAAACCGGTCGTACCAGCTCGATGTGCCTGGTTGATCAACTCCTGGGTGTCGGCCCTTGGCCCCAGGGTTTGCCCGTTTAAAGGACAGATCTGTGTGGTGTGGCCTGCCTTGTGACAACGGTAGCAAATGAGTTCACCTGGAGGGCGAGGTCGGTCGTTGGTCTTCCCACGGGGTGGCACTGTCCTCCCTTTTCTCCTCATCCAGGGGACATCCTCAGGACTGTCGGCGAGTAGGATCCTTCCTTCCGACTCGGGCTCCGTCTGTAGCTGCAGGGCTCTCAGGACGTGGCCAGGGTTTTACTTAGCTGACGCACTTCAGAGCGCAGGCTGTCTAGCTCTCTAGGGGACGCTGCTTGCACTTTTGCCTTAGCCGCTAATGAATGAAGGGGCAGTGAGTGCGTGGGCATTGGGGTAGCCCCACCCTGGTAACGCTGGATAGCAGTCCCTGATGTTTCCAGGGGCTGAAGGCCCTTAATAGCCATGTCTTTCAGGGCGTCAAAGGTGGCATTTGGATGATCTAAGGCCCACCACCGTACAGTTCTGCTCTCCTCCTGGGACCTTAACCCCCGGATGAATTGTTCTTTCAGCATTTTGTCTTCATCATGTATGCTGGCTGGACTAACCTGTTTCAGGGCCTGCAGGGCCTGCAGGGCCTCTTGTAAACGCCAGGCATAGTCCCAGATACTGTCCTCAGGTTTCTGGGTACAGTGGTAGAACCTCATCCAAAAATCTGTCTCAGTACGGTTTTCAAAGACAGTTTGCAGTCTCTTAAATATAATAGATACTGATTCCTGGTCTGCGGCTGGCCAGGTTTCAACTTCCCACTCTGCGGCACCAGCCAATTGTCCCCGCACAACAGCGGCTCTCTGTTTACCAATCATTGAGTACATGTCCAATACACCGCATATTTTGTTTTTGAACCCAGACAGGTTGTCTGGTTTGCCGTCATACTGGGGAAGCCATTTTGCTCCGGAGACGTATGGCAGAGCCATGGGTATCACTGGAGTCACGACACCAGGGTGGGGCGGCCGCTCCGGCCTGAGCAGCGCCGGGCACGAGTTGAGCATCGAGAGCATTAACTGGTGCTCCGGCGTCTTGCTGGTCGTCGGCAATGGTTCGCCCCCCTAGTAAACCGTAGCCTACCTTCTTTACTTTTATCAGGTAGGCCGCAGCTCCGCAGATCACGGTCTCCTTTCAGGACCTGACGCTTCTTGGGGCTGCGTCAGAGCGCGATGCGGGGCTTGGGATTCACACGCTACCAACGGTCACGCCTCTCTGGTTCCCGCGGTTACGCACCTCTTCTTCCCGCGCGGGAAGGTCCTTCACAACACCGCGATCCTTCACAACACACGCAGAAAAGGTGAACGGGTGGACTCTACATGCCTGGTTCCCACCGTGAAGCATGGAGGAGGAGTTGTGATGGTGTGGGGGTGCTTTGCTGGTGACACTGTTGGGGATTTACTCAAAATTGAAGAAATACTGAACCAGCATGGCTACCACAGAATCTTGCAGCGGCATGCTATTCCATCCGTTTTGCGTGAGTGCTACGCCAGATGACCTGGCCTCCACAGTTACCAGACCTGAACCCAATCGAGATGGTTTGGGGTGAGCTGGACTGCAGAGTGAAGGTAAAAGGGCCAACAAGTGCTAAGCATCTCTGGGAACTCCTTCAAGATTGTTGGAAGACCATTTCCCGTGACTACCTCTTGAAGCTCATCAAGAGAATGCCAAGAGTAGTCATCAAAGCAAAAGGTGGCTACTTTGAAGAACCTAGAATATAAGACATATTTTCAGTTGTTTCACACTTTTTTGTTAAGTATATAATTCCACATGTGGTAATTCATAGTGTTGATGCCTTCAGTGTGAATGTACAATTTTCATAGTCATGAAAATACAGAAAAATCTTTAAATGAGAAGGTGTGTCCAAACTTTTGGTCTGTACTGTATATGAATATCTGGCGCCCAGCTGCGCTTGGTACCACAGATCCTGGAAGGGTGCATGAACGGATTCCTCCACAAGAGGCGCCCACAGCACACACACACTTTCACCTTCCTCCTCAGACCACCAGAGGGAGCCCGTTAGGGTTATAAATAGCGAAGGTGGAGCTAGTCAGGCAGTTCCTGCAGAGTGAGACACAGAAACTGGTCAGTCTGCAGTGGAGCTCAGTCAGTTTAGTCAGACTCAGTTGTAGCTCAGGTTAGTGAGCTAGGAGCGTGCCGACGCTCAGAGAGCGGCAGAAGAAGCAGCCAGCTAGCTGCCAGTGTGTATAGCCTAGTGAGGACCCCGAATAGGCCAAAGGCTAGAGGAGTGAGTAGCATTGGGGGCAGAGGAGCTGTATAAGCTCACCCCAGAAAACATATACCGGACACCGGGTCCACGTCTACAGGGTCGTATACCCCCTGTAGAGACAACCGGAGACCCCTGGAAGACTTCAGGTCCCAGGATCACCCAAGAGCTGATACGTGCCAGAGGCAGGAGTCACGGAGGCCCCGCAAGCTGGGAGCGCGTACTCCAAGAGAAGGCCCTACCACAAAGTCAGCCGGTGCAGGACAGCGACAAAGTTAGGCCTAGCTTCAGGCAGGTCAGAAACTTACTACACAAAGGCAATAAACATGAGGCCCTATACCCGCTCACTGGGGAGGATCCTGATATGCACCTTTCACCCTACAGTGCTCCGGGATGTGCCTGAATTTCCATCAGTAAAAGGTACCGAAGTGACTATCGTGTCTGTCCCTGTTCTTGCTCTGACCTGGCTGGGTCCTATCTGTCCCTGCATCCTTCATCCCCGCTGCCCTGAGGTCTAGCTCCACCTGTGGGGAGCTATACCATGCAAGCTGCCTTAACACTGGCCTCAGTGGGCTGCCGCAGCGCTGGTGATCCTCACCAGACACCACAGGTGGCGTCACAAACTTTCGTATAATTATCCACCCCTTTCTTTAAAAGAGAGGCCCAGGGT
The DNA here is from genome assembly GCF_046119375.1 of Phyllobates terribilis. Classification (NCBI taxonomy): domain Eukaryota; kingdom Metazoa; phylum Chordata; class Amphibia; order Anura; family Dendrobatidae; genus Phyllobates; species Phyllobates terribilis. The sequence continues at coordinate 83,636,116 of NW_027362768.1, read as the reverse complement.
ACGGGCCCGGGAACCGACTACCGCGACATCCCCCAAAATCAGGCAACAAGGCCCGGGCTCCGAGTCATCCCCATCCCCTGGATTCGACATATATACAATGTAAAATTGTTGGGCAGATGTGGAAAAATGTGACAAAGTAAGAATGCTTTCAAAAATAGAAGATTTAATAGTTTATTTTTAACACTTAACAAAATGCAAAGTAAAAGAACAAAAGTGAAAACTAATACAAATAATGTTTTGGTGTGACTCGCCTTTGGCTTCAAAATCCCAGTGATGAACAGAATGTTAGAAAATCATTAAGTCCTTGTAGACGCATTATAATACTCACATCACTAAACTTTGAAGAATATTGTCACTGCCACCAGATAACATGGCCCCAAATGAGCAACCTGTATTTCTGCATTACTTTCCCACATCTATACCGCCAGTCAAATTATATTCAAATGCTATGGAATTTTCTGAAATCCTGAATAATAATAAGCTCATGACTTTCAAACTTATCACTTCAGCAGCATAATCGGAATTGACTCGAATAAGCTTAAGTGAATAGGCTAACATGGAAAATTCTTTAATTGTCCCCTGGCATATCATAACATTCAAACTGGAAAATAGTTGTTGAAGGCGTATCTCACGGTGAGGTTCCTAGTTGTATTTTTATAATTAATTGATTCATGACCTTTACAAGACTATGAAAAGCCATATCTGCATCTTGCAGAAAGCAAACATTAGAAGACAAACAACAAATATTATTCCCCCCAGTTGTAAAAATAATTAGAGGACCTATTCTCTGCCAGGAGCACATGCATTGACTCATGGCTGCAAAATATTCAACTCAACTGCAATTTTACTTTTTTTTTGGTCTCTCATTCCAATGCACACACTTATGAATGTAATCTAGTCTCAGTATCCAAGCTCTATAGTCTCTAAGAAAAAAAAGTTATATATTACAGTTTGGAGAGAATAATGACTCTAGTGCCGCCTATTGAATGTAAAAATCCTAAAAATCAATATTGACCCTCTAAAATGCGTTGTCACATAAGTTAGGTAAGAAGCCAAACCCAAACCTTTATTTGCAGACTTGTTTCTGGGTGTTTGCTCCTCATCAGTGCAAAGTAAAAGAGTTGGTTTAGCTGGGTGAGAGACCTCTGACAGGGGGTCTAAGGGGTAAACTTTTTCCTTGTAGAGTGTGCCAAGTCTGGTTGTAGGCATAAAGTGCATAAATAGCATGGTCTTTTCAATTGGCTTATTGAGTAGAAAGTCCATTGCAACCAGTCTTATTCTGAGGGTTCTAGAAGTGAAAATTCTAGCACATAAAGACTTTTACAGGACACGTCCCATTTCCACATCCATTCCCCTGGCGCCATCAATGTGCTTTTTGGAAGTCATACCCCTTTCATGACCACTGATGTCTGATGTATTTTTGACAAGGAAGGCGATCAGTACTATTGTAGAAGGCTATCCATTGCCAAGTCCATTAGTGTTTAGAAATATTCTTGTATAAGAAGGACTTGAAACTAAATCAGCTGCCCCGATATATTATTGGAACCCAAAAATACAAAAACCTTTTTCATCAATAGCTTACATTTTTGATGTTTTAAATGGGAAGAAATAGCAGAACGTTCTCTTCCCCTTCACTGTGCTTTTGTGTGAAAACAATCTTATCTAAGGGGTAAGGTTTCTCCTTATGGAGAGTGACAAGACAGGCCTGGCATGTCAGAGTGAGGAGACTTATAGACCATGCATTCTCCTATGGGAAATTAAATATGTAAGGAAGAGGACTAAAATTCTAATGCCAACTATTGGAGCAGCAATCCTACATGTCGATTGACTTTTAGGATTTAGGATTGCTACTTCAAATAGGTGGCACTAGAGTTCTAGTCCTTTTCTTCTCTGAAAAGGCAATTTGCATGAACAATCTTATATTTAACCCCCCTCACATTGGACTTTCATGTGCTATCAGTATCCAGTATAGTCATAAATAGATTTACACTTACACAAAATCAGAGCCATACACTCTCCAGACACGTTAATAAATTTTCAAGCTTTATTTTTGATAGATTAAAAAAGTTTTCCAAACATGAGATCCTCTGTAAAAGATTCCAAACAAACAGCACAATGTGGATTATGTAGTTATTCTCAGTGTGGACTAAAAGGTCTTTTCCAACAGTACTCTAGATACAAATGAAGCATGCAGGACCACCAAAAATAAGTCAGTTTGGAATCAATTCTCAAGATGGGTGGGGTTATGTATAACATTTTTTTTTCATGTGTTTTATGTAATTTCCTATAGAAGTATCTATAAGAAAAAAAAACATGAAAAATAAGCATGTACAATATATGCATGGTGTTTATTACAAGACAGAAAAAAACTACTCTGTGTGAAGGAAGCTTAGATGATAGTATACAGTACCTGTCATATTAAAAAGAGTATGTTTATCATACAGTATAGCATGTAATGTTGTTATAAATGTAATATTATACTGTATATCCTTTCATTAGTCCTTAGATCCAGGGTTTATTAATTTGTGTTGCCCCAGAAAATAATACTACATAATGATATTTTATAATTTAATGTTACTCTAACTGTAAAAGGGGGTCAGATTATTAACACTTGTATACTATGTTCTCCCTTTATTAAGCTCCCTAGGAGATTCCTAGATTCCCTCCCTCTTCCTTGTACTAAAATATTACTGTTACTTTGCACTTTCTTGTACACTCACGTGCATGCCCATAGTCACAACACTTTGTCATAATAAATTTAACAAGTTTATTGGCTAACAAGACTTAAATCACAATAAAACTGTGTAATATTAGCACGTCTATACATAAGTGTCATTAAGAAATCTATATACTAAAGCTATGCACAATTGCAATACATGAAAACCTTCAACCACCCTGTTACGGATCCGGGTGGTGGAACCTCTGTGCTGCGGTGCAAGCAGGGACCAGAGGGGTGTGACTAAGTATCTACTCGGCCTGACCAAGGTCGCACGGTGGCTCAGTCGACTCCGTGAACCAGGGAGGGACCAAACAGAGGGACCAGGTGCCACTCTGGGACCGACCTTGTATGAGAGCAGGTGACTCCCACGGGTCAGAAGGCAGGAACTGACCGGTACAGCGGAAGAGCATGGCAGGCAGGCTGACGGGTGGTCCGGGTAGACAGGCAGGCTGATTCGGCTGATAGTCAGACAGGTGCTCCGGGTAGGCAAGCTGGCGGGCACAACAGGTAACAGGCAGGTGCTTCCAGGTAAGCAGGCAAGCGGGCACGGCAGGTAAAGGCAGGTGCTTCCAGGTAAGCAGGCAAGCGGGCACGGCAGGTGCTTCCAGGTAAGCAGGCTGGCGGGCACGGCAGGTAACAGGCAGGTGCTTCCAGGTAAGCAGGCGGGCAGAGCCCATAGACAAACTGGCGAACTGGACTGTAGGCTGACTGTCGGGCTGGAAAGTAGTCAGACTGGCGGACTGGACTGAAGAACAGACTGGCGGACAGGACTGACTTGCAGAGGATGTGAGGGCTGAAGCAAAGTAAGTATAACAGAGCAACAACCTTGCACGGACACCTCCATATTGGAGGAGGTGCCTTTTATAGAGAAAGTCCTCCGGCCATTGGTCGGGGACTTTTTAAGACAGTGCTCGCGGCCCCTTTAAGAGGGAGGGAGCGCGCATGCGCGCGTCCCCTTAGCACAGTGCCAGGGAAGCTGCATGCACCAGCAGCAGCAGGGAGTCTGGAAGACGCCGGAGCAGGACCGCGGCGGTAGGGGGGACGGCGTCTCTGCCTGGCAGGGGGCAGAGATGCCGATGCTACACACCCACATATAAAGACACATACACTAAAAACACAAGTAACCTCCCCCACCTGACAACACTGTCCTTGTTCCTAAGGGGACTCTGGGATTTAACACAAGGATTGTTAAGAATATAAGAAAGAGTTAAAGTATTAGCAGAAGATAGTGTAGATGAGTAGACTTTGATACTTATGAGGATGTGGATCTGGTATGGTCCTGGAGGTGGTTCTGGTGGATTCTCTCTTTCTTCTGTGTGTGTTCTTGAGCTCTGCCGGTGTCCTGAGCTCCTGTCTCTTGAGCCATCTTTTTATCTACATTTCAGTCGTTGACTTTAATGTGTCCTGTCCTGATTGGCCTCGTCACCTTGTTTCAATTTAAAGCACCACTCCAGCATTTTTTTATTGCACCACTGGAGTGATGCTTTAAATGTCATACCCCTGCTCCCTGTCTCATACTCACCTACCACCTTCATCCATTTTCAGTGTTGCTCCCATCGGTCTCCGGTGAAAAGAGAAGCTGACAGCTTCATTGGTTCATGGAGCTCTAGGTCACTTTTCAATTCATCTCTATGAGAACCTCGTTCTGGCCTGGTTCTGGCTCTCATAGACTTGCATTTGACGCGCCCAGGGGATGGGGACGACTCGGTACCCGGGCCTTTGCCTGGTTTGGGGATGTCGCGGTGGTCGGCTCCCGGGCCTGTACCCTGGGGTGACTCTTGAAAAAGGGGATTGGAACTTGGATGGAAATAAAAATAAAGTAAATAGTTCGTGACGCCACCTGTGGTACCTGGTAAGGATTACCAGCGCTGCTGCAGACCTCCGGGGGGGGGTGATGGGATGGCAGCTGGGATGTTTCTGCTCCCCACAGGCGGAGTGGGCCCTCGGAGCAGTGTGGAGTTTGATGGTGGGTGGTGATGCTGGGACTTGTAGTGCAGGCGGGATGGCGCAGCAGGAGTAACTGACAGAGACAGGGGATTCGCTTCAATACCTTTACTGGTGCGGATGTCAGGTACGGTCCAGGGTACTCAGTAGGATGGGTGCACTTCAGGACTTCTCCCCAGTGAGCGGGTACAAGGCCTCCTGGTCCGTGTCTGCCTCTCTGTATGCTCCTGACCAGCCTGCAACTGGGCCTAGCTTATGTGTTGTGCTGTTCCTTCACCTGTAGCTTGGCAGTAGGACCTTCTGCTGGCAACCACTATCCCTGGTCGCCGGGGCCTTCGTGGTTCCTGGTCCTGTAATGGGTCTAGCTTCAGGTCTGCCAGGGATTTGTAGTCCTCCTGGAATGCCAGTGGTCCCTACTGGGTATAAAGGACCCTGTAGGCGCGGACCCGGTGTCCGGTTTGTATCTTCGGGATGAGCCTAGGATGCTCCACTGCCCCTTCAACTCCTCTCTCCTCTCCTCTTTGCCGTCGGCCACACTCGGGGCTCTCAGAACTCAGCAGCAGACGTGCTGCGTCTTCGCTGCTCTCAGCATCAGCACGCTCTCAGACTCTCTGACTCTGTCTAATAAGCAATATAGAAAATCAGGGAGTTGTGACCCAATAATCAGAACAATTATTGCATATAAAACATAATTATGTTTACTAAGTCCATTAAAATACAAGATAAATTACAGTCATGATGATAGAGGATAAAAAGGCCCCCCGACGAAGCCCACGCTAAACGCGCATAGGGGCTCCTGTTCCTCTGTCAAATTTGGCTCTGCAAGCACTATATGGGTAAGCTCATTCATTTATGCGTATCATTGTGTTTCCCGGATATATATGCCCTCTCCGGACTAATTAGGGCCACATTACTCTATGTGCTAAATGATTTGGGATTAATTTGCTCTACATGGAATATTCCTTATACTTTTTTATGCTGAGACACCCTATGTGCAACATTAGATACTGGTACTACCTAACAGTGCCAAATTTGTCACCCATTTGTGTGCTTTTTATCTTCTATCATCATGACTGTAATTTATCTTGTATTTTAATGGACTTAATAAACATTATTATGCTTTATATGCAATAATTGTTCTGATTATTGGGTCACAACTCCCTGATTTTCTATATTGCTTATTATATTTAGCTTTGGGAGGACCCCTCCTGCTACTATGGTCTTGACCTATTTCTATAGTTCCATTCTATTCTGTAGTCTCTGACTCTGTCTGACTGACTCTCTCTTCTGACTGACTGCCTGGCTCCACCCTCCATATATATATCCCTAACGGGCTCCCTCTGTTGGTATGAGGTGGCAGGGTGGAGGTGTTTGTATGTAATGAGGGCCTCTTGTGGAGAAGTCCGTCCATGCACCCTGGGTCCTGTGGTACCTGTGAACAGCAGGGTGCCACATTCCCCCCTAGTACAATTCAGTACTCCTGGACTGAAGCAAGTTTTTTTTTTTTCAAAACAGGTAACAATAACAATAATAATAATAATAATAATAATAATAAAGTTACAGTATGTCCCGTAACCAGGTGTCCATTTCACCGTTGAAAGTGTAACAGGGAGAAACATGAGGGACCCGCATGAAAACCCTCAACGTAGGCCCTGGGCGTGGCTACAGGGCATAAGTGATCCAGGTGCTGGACCACGTCTTCGGCCACGCCAAACGGGTTTTTGTTCTGTGGTCATTTAAGGGGGCACTTTGATAAGTGCAAACTATATACATGGACAGTTTTTGGCGGCTCACAGTCCTCAGCCTACAAGTCTTTGTACCCTGACGGGTAACTAAATGCACACATATTATTGACAGTTTATACAATAAATAATAGGCAATACCCAACTGGGTAACTATTTACAATTTAGGCACTTCATGCTTATTCCCTAAACAGGGAAAGGATTTGTCCTTGTGTGCTGCGTGTGGACCTTCGTAGCACTGGGGTGTCAATAGTGTCTGTGCGTACCCTTTCTGTTAATCTAGCAGGTGTACGTGCTGGTAGATTATATAACTGCCTTAATCTCTCTATGGGACTGGCAAGTACACTGTCCACTGGGCCTTCAGGCTCTTTCTCAACGGGTGATCCTCCTCTTACTGGGGACTCTTCCTGTTCCTGAGCAGGTTCTTCTAGAGCGCTCACAGGTTCTTCTTGTGGCTGATAGAAGTGTATTACGGGTGTAATCACTGCTCCATCAAGTTGAGGCCAGTCCGCAGGGAAATCTCCTAGAACTGTGTGAAGCACTTCTTCCTTGGGTTCTTCCGGTGCTATAGGAGGTACTTCTTCTTCCGTTGTCTTGAGTAGACTTGGGCACACTTTCAGGTGGTCTCTTGAGACTGTTGCAGTTGTTTTACCTCCATCTTTGCTAATCAGGCAGGTTTTACTGTTGTCATACTTGAAGTTCAGTACTGTGTAGGGCTCTCTTTCCCACTGGTCATCAAGTTTGTGACTTCTTCTCTTCCGCTTTAGCACTATCTCTCCAGGTGCCAAGGGTTCTGCTGGTGCATGTTTATCGTACTGTTTTTGCCGATTTGTATCCCAGTCTTCAGTGGACATATCTGCTTCTGGTTCTACCACTCCGAGTTCCCGGTCCATGGGCAATTTCCCAGGTCTTGCTCTCATGAGGTACGCTGGGGTACAATTTGTAGAACTCACAGGTATGTGATTGTACAGATCTACCAGGTCAGGTAGCTTGTCTGGCCACTGATTTCTTTCTTCAAAGGGTAAGGTTTTCAGCAGGTCTGTGACGATGTTGTTCATTTTCTCACACAAACCATAAAATAATACTAAAAAAATACAAACTGGAACCTTATAAAATCCACTCTCCAGCACTGGTGAAGGACATCTTGCCCACTACAGCTATATGGTGGAAGTACCGATGATGTTTCATTAGACCTTCTCCAGCGCAATTGGAGCAAGGGGATCCGGTGCTGTCATTCATTGCAGGAATATTTGTAGCTAACCAATGTGTGACATGCAGAAGTAGTGCTGTTTCAGAGTGTGACATGCAGAAGTAGTGCTGTTGCAGAGTGTGACATGCAGAAGTAGTGCTGTTGCTTTAAAATCATTCAGAAACTATTAGAAGTAACACAAGCACAGGAAGTGTTGTGCTCCAGAAGCATCCAGCAACTAGAAGGGTTAACACAGTCACAAGAGAAGGGGAGTGTTTCAGCAGAGCCCCAGGGGGATTGTGGGGAGGTTGTTTACTGCCTGGCCGGATCCAAAGAGAAAGGTGGCTTATGATCTGTATCTCACAGAAGGCAAGGGAACAGAATTCAGGTCAGGAGGGAAGCTAAACAAAGGTCAGTTAGACTCCCTGAGCTAACAGTGTGGAGTATTATCGGCCAGGAAGATAAGGACTGGAAGGAAGCCTGTCATAGAGATCATCTCCCTCATCACACCCTTCCCCCCTCCATCTCCATGCCGGATAAAGAATGCTGTGTACTATTGAGTCCTTATAAAGGAAAAGCCTGTGGTTGTGTATTCATTAAAACTGTGCTGTACTGTGCTACTGGATAATAGACTGTGTACTGCTGTGCTGCAAAGGAGACTGTATTGTTATTACTGGAGCCTGTTGCTCAAAGAGACATTTGCATTGCATTGGCCGTTCCTCATTAAATGTTACTGTTCTACCGTTTATGAAGACTCTTGTCAGATGTGTCTAGTCAGCAACTGAATCTATCGTGTGCCTGAGAGAAGCTCCATCCTATGGTCGCCCTGTTTAACGATTCCCCAGAATTCCAACTAATTCATGTAACCGGTCTCGCCCCTAACTGAACTTAGGTGGCGTATGAGTAATAAATGGACTAAACTGCGCTCAGGGTGCTCAAGACTTTATCCATTAAAGAGTATGAATTAGTGACAATAAGAAATTCAGTTTTTACCGGAAATTTTTGAATTCTACGTTAAATAGTAAAAAAGTATGAAGTGAATGATACACTCACACAAACAAATCAACATGTAAAGACTCTGAGTGTAAGAACACAACTGGCACAGACAGCACAGATGATGGTCCTTTTTAATACAGTTAACACTTGTGTTAACACTTTTGATAACACTCAGAATTACACTTACAAGTTGGTCTATACAGATTGTGTTAATGGTGGTGATAGCAATATAAGAAATGATAGACATATGGAAAGCAAACACCTTCATTTATATGTGTGATGACATATGTTAAATGTGTCACTTACACAAGGAAATCTACAGTTGTCTACAATGCAAAATAAAGTAGATAAAACAGATGAGAATGAGAAAAGTTAAGAATTAGTTGGCTTAAAGAAGAATATGTTTTAGATTGAAACAAGATTGATTTTTCTTTAATATTGAATCTCATTAACTTCTCTTTGCTAGTTTCACAACGTTTCCAACATTTCTGCATCCCTGTCAGTTATGCACCTGTCTTGTCTTTAGGGCAGGACTCTGTGCCCTTCCCCTATGCTGCCATTTCTTGTGCTATATGTCGGATCTTACGAGTGTCCATCATTCCTAATCTCCAAAAGCCCATTAAGGCTCACTTTGTGTCTTAATTTTAAGACTATAATATGTTCAGTTGCTTGTTTGGAGTTTGCCACTATCCATTTCCTTCTGTTGCTATCATCTCCTCACACATCTGTCATTTCTGCAAACTGAACCTATTGCTCTAAAAGACCTACTGGTTAACCTGTTTACTGTAAGTATTACAAATTTTTACTAGCGTTTGTTCACAATATGTTGCAATCTGCTGTGGATTCTACAACTTGTATCTACAGATTCCGTGACCTGCTGATTAACCATTGCTTGCTGTAAGAATTACAAACTGTTATTACAAACTGTACGCAGGGTGGGTTCAGGGGCTAATCAGAGTTCTCAGACTCTATTTAAAGGGATTGTCCTGGACTAACATATTGACAGGTCATTAATGTAAGATTGGTGGGGGTCTGACACCTGTCATCTCCACTGATCTGCTGATATCTGCTCCAGCAGAGGCTAGATGTAAGCAATGTATGAAGTGGAACATAGCTGCTCCATTCTTTATTTAGTGTCCATTGCCAAGTACTGCTGTTTATCTCCCATTTAAGTGTAGCAGATATCAGCTGATTGTTGTGCGTTCCAAGTGTTGGACACCACTGATCTTAAATTGATGATCTATACTGTGGATAATGTTAAAAAACACATCATGTTCTGAAGAAAAATATAGTGAGGAGGATTGCAAAAAAGAGTCAGATTGGAGACTTGCTTTCAAACTGTGGATGTTGTGACCTAATCTGTATATCCAGGGCATTGCGTTCCAGAAAACTGGTGCAGCACAAAATAAAGTCTTGAATATGAGAGGAGGCAGCTCAGAAAATTTAGCATATTCGTAATAGACAGTAAGCAAAATCATCATCAGGCACTGCTTCTAGAAGAGACTATATTCTACATATAACACCATGCATATCATTACATATTCTTACATAGAATCCCTCTGTAAGTTCGATCATGATGAGAGTTGTAGTTTTACAACAGATGGAGCCATATATTGAAGATCAATATCCTATAGAAATTATTGGGATCAGTTTCCCATTTTTTTTACAAGAAAATTATATAAACAACATATAGAAAAACAGTTAAAAATCAAGGCTCACCACAATAAGGGCTCGCTCCCACTGGCCAGTAACAAAGTAACAAGTGTATAACTTCGATGAGTGCTATTCGATGTTTAATTGGAAAGCACTCGCTCCAATGTTATACTATGGAGCAGTGCCGACTAGCGTTTATTTTCTCACGCGGAGTCGGCATGAGAAAAAAATCTCTGCATGCTGCGATTGGCAGCGTATATCGGTAGGCGCGCACCCATACAAGTCTATGGGTGTGTGCAAAATATCAGACTGCACGTGGATGTCATCCCAGTGCAGTCCGATGTACGCCAACTCACAGAATGAAGAAAATGGAGAAACTAAGTAAAATGACACTCAGATCACCCTCACAGAAGAGTTTAAAGAGGTTGTCCACTACTTCTACATTTATTGCCATAGGCCATCAATATCAGATTGGCTGGGGGTTCGACACCCAACACCCCCACTGATCAGCTGTTATCGGTGCTGGCGGTGGCAACCACCAGCCAGAAGTACTTACTTGCCGAGCTTGGCCGTCTACTTGTAGTGGCTGCCGCAGGGTACTACACATCCGTCTCCTATTCAAATCAAGGTATCGAGGCCGAGACTGTCTGCGTGTCTCCTGACCGCGAGGTACTACACATCTGTCTCCTATTCAAATCAATAGGAGGCAGATGTATAGTACCTCGCGGCAGCCAGTACAAGTAGACGGGCAAGCTCGACAAGTAAGCACTTCAGGCTGGCGGTCGTGGCCGCCACCGATAACAGCTGATCAGTGGAGGTGCCGAGTGTCGGTCCCCGGCCGATCAGACATTGATGGCCTATCCTAAACATAGGCCATCAATGTAAAAGTAGTGGACAACCTATTTAAACGAGCGTCATTTGCATATAGCATCCGATTCTCTTGCATAAGAGAATCATTGGATGCTACTCGCCAGTGTGTACGAGCCCTTAGAATTTATCTACATCTAACAAAAAAAATCTAAATTAACAACATATTTACTTAAATTGTTCCTATCATGTGAACATTTACGACAGATTTGACTGTATAAATGGATTGTAGAAAATATGTACTTAGATGATAAATGTAAAAGTCAAGATGTTAAAAAAGAGTATTCAATAGGGAACACAGTCGTGTACTTTTCACTAAGTTTTGATGGCTACTTCTGTTTCTAATTTTTAGCTTTCAGTGAGTGAAAAATCCCCCAGGAACCGCAAGGATCAACCTAATCTCAATATTTCATTAGATCTGGAGGTTTGCAGGGTGGCTGGTTGTGCTCAGGGTGTGAAAAGCTTTTCACCACCAACCATCCTGTATACCGATAATCCTTTCTTTGCCTGAATCTTGTTAGCAGGTCTTTACACTTCTGTAACATATGTTATAGTCAAACTCAGATGGGTAGAGATGGGTTATATTTACATTTAGTGGACTTTTAAAGTGATGTGGTCTGCACAGGTAGATGGTACACAAAGAACAGGCCAAGGGGTACATTTGTAATTGAGAAGCTCTACTAAAGAAATTTCCGCTGCGGATTATCATTGCGGAAAAATCCACAGCATGTCCATTCATTTTGCGGACATTCAACGTAATTGCCACCTTTGACTTGCATTGAATCGCTTAATATCCGCATGACTACATGTGCATATGCGGATATTAAGCGATTCAATATGCGGATGGTACCTGGGTCTGGAGATGAGGAGACTCTCCAAGCCCGGGTACCATAGTACCTGTAAAAAAAGTAATTTAAAATAAAAAAAAAACATTATACTCACCTTCCGATGTCCCCCGGTCTCCTGTATGATGCGTCCTGGCTCCCCGGCGGCTCGCGATGGAGTAAAAGGACCTTCCATTACGTCATTTAGTTATGTGACAGGTCACACAACCGCTGACGTCGGCGGGTGACCTGTCACATGACTAAATGACGTCATGAAAGGTCCTTTCACACCACCGCGAGCCGTACAAGAGACTGGACGCACCGGAGAAAAGACCGGGGGCCATCAGAAGGTGAGTATAATGTTTTTTTGTTTTTTTTTACCATTTTTATTCTTTTTTTTTAACTATTAACTTGGTCACACTATATAAATCCATGCCGGTTGCATGGTTTTATATAGTGTGACCAAGTTGTCAAGCACTTTTCCAAGTGATGCTAAAATCGCTTGGAAAAGTGATTGACAACCCGCATGCAGAAATGCATGCAAAAACGCTTGACAAACGCTTCTACCTGGCAGGAAAAGCACATGTAAAATCCGCATGTGTTTTTCCTGCCAGGGAGATGCAGAAAAAATCTGCAGCATTTCTGCATCGTGGGCACATAGCCTTAGGCTGCACTTAGAAAGTCATGTGTCACGGTCTGTAATTCACAGACCGGCTGCAAGTCTGGCAACCAATATAAGAGGCTGTTAACTTTGGGTCAGGAGACACGTAGACAGTCTCTGCCTCGCACTCACTATTTGGATCGCGACACATGGATGTGTGAATCCCGCATTAGATATGGTTTAACTATTCAGAGGCTCTACATAGCTAACACGAGTAGTTTTGTAAATGTTCAATACTAGTTGACTGACAAATGACCGAATGTAGTGAATTGTAAGGAGTCAATGGTTAAGATTTTAACTTGCATATCAAAGGGAATAAACATCAGATCATTTCATCTGATTATTATAGTATGAAAAGTCGACCAACTTTAATAAAAAATTTTCTGTGTATGTTAGTCATAAAATGCTATTTTTAAATTGTCCCAATGCATCTAAACCGGAAAATGAAGCAACTTTGCAGTCTTCAGAAAAAGTCTCCTATCATTTTGTGTCCACAGTTCCTGTGCAGACCTATGTGTCTGCATGGTAACAGACTATAAACAAATTTTAAGGAAAAGCTGTGGGGGCAATTTGAGCACAATAGGGTCTTATCCACACAACAGTGTACAGAATAAAGCGGTAGTTGCTCACCAAGTGTAGTTGTGTGAGACACAACACTGGTAAAGTTTCAAATAAGAGGTTTTCCAGCTGCTTCAGCTCCACAGGTTGACAGATCCAATGTGGTAATCAGGCAATCGGAGATGTGGGTAACCTGTACTGATGGTAGTGTGTCCACAAACAATTCCAATATGTGGTATGAGGTGACAGTGCAGTTTATTCTCAATGCATTTCCATGTTCACAAACGTCTTCTTCAGGAGAACCACAATAATTATTGTGGCTCTCCTGAAGAAGTTTGAGAACTTCGAAACACATTAAGAATAAACCGCACTGTCACCTCATACCACATATTGGAATTGTTTGTGGACACACTACCATCAGTACAGGTTACCCACATGTTCGATTGCCTACAAACAAACTTTGTAAACTCTAAACTTGAGCCATACTACCTCTCATATGCATCCCACTTTTTCCGAATATATGAAGTGTAAGAAGTAAGAGACACTGCTGTTATGGTGGTCTCTGGATGACATGCCATCCAACAATTACCTGACCCTGCAGCCAACCATTTGCCTCGGCAGGAAGGTGACTGTGTGAATGGGATGTTATCACTTCCAGACCTGACAGAGACCGCCACTGGAGTGGACCTGGAGTGGCCAAAGTGATCCCATTTTGAAAACTTCTGGAAAACTCTTTATCATTAATGTTAGTTTTAAGAATATATTCTGAAAAAAGACACCACTGTCACGGAAAAAAAGCATGTAAGAAATGCTGCATCTGTTGTATGAATCAGCCCTAAGGGCAGAATTAGCGGCATGTAATATTTCATGTAAGGTACCACTTGTCCATTGAGTTTTGACTGATTCAGATTCAGTGAATGTAGGATATGTCACAACATAAAAAGTACTTCTTGCAGAGTGATTTGCTCACTGCCTTGAGATAACTGAACAGATGTGTTTTGATTGTGCCTGTGATTACTTCCACAGAATATGTGTTTCGGGCAGTAGGATGTAGAGCTTCAAAGTAAGGATAGAACATGGCTACAGACTCATGTTTACAAGAAATTAGGTTAGTTTTGGGCACAACTTACACCCTAAGCATCAGAGTATGCGGTTGTATAAAGTCACACAGTTTTGTCGAAATGCTCCGCTTGTATAAAGCCTTGTGTCGTTTTTACTACAAAGCTGTAGCTGGAGAGTAGAGAAATTATGCAAAAATATTTTGATCTAAAGAGGATTAACAAGTAGACTCAATTCACACCATGCCTTTGTTCTTCCATGCAACTGGCAGTATACGCCTGGAGGCAAAAAGAGAATAGTATTCAGATACATATTACAGCAGACCTGGGCAAACTGGCATCCGGCCCTCTGGCTGTTCCAGTCTGGCCCGCAGACCAAGACAGCTTAAGGGTTGAAACTGTGGCCCACGGGCCACACCATGCCCTCCCCAGCCTGCCGTCCATCCACTATCTGCATACTCAGGTTGCAGACAGCGGTGAATACATTGGTGGAGGACTGACCGCCAGCTCCATGTTCCACCAATCAGCATGTGAGACACAGCTGATGCGATGATGTTATTTTATTGTGCTGCTGCTGAGACTCACATGAGACAGGAGCAGAGTGCTGGGGGATGGAAGCAAGGTGAATATATGTTGTTGTTGTTTTTTTCATGTGTTTGGGATATTTTTATATATATAGAAGGCTACATAGGACTCACAAACACACTGTATATATGGAGGCTATATGGGGCTCCCCCTGTATATGTGGAGGCTATGTGGAGCTCATACTTTATATATGGAGGCTATGTCGGGGTCAAGCGGTATTTATAGAGGCTATGTGGGCTCACATTGTATATATGGACGATATGTGGGGCTCAAATTGTATATATGGAAGCTATGTGAGGGCTCACACTGTATATATGGAGGCTATTTTGGGGCTCACACTGTAAATATGGAGGCTATGTGCGGCACGCACTGTATTTAAGAGGCTATGTGGGGCACATGCTGTATATAAGAGGCTATGGGAGGCACATACTGTATATTGGAGGCTATGTGAGGGCTCATACTGTGTATAGGAGGCTATGTGGGGGTTCATACTGTATATATGAGGCTATGTGGCGGTTCATACTGTATATAGGAGGCTATGTGGGGGCTTATAGTGTATATGGAAGGCTATGTGGGGGCTCATAGTGAATATAGAAGGTTATGTGGGGGCTCATACTGTATATGTGCATTTCACGGCATGTCACAGCCCAGTATCTAGCATGCACTTGCGGCCAATGAAAGCAGAGAAGAGAGGGAAAGCACTCTCTGGATACTGGGCTGTGACGTGAGATGAAACACCGCCCACAGCC
The DNA here is from genome assembly GCF_046119375.1 of Phyllobates terribilis. Lineage (NCBI taxonomy): Eukaryota > Metazoa > Chordata > Amphibia > Anura > Dendrobatidae > Phyllobates > Phyllobates terribilis. Next base: position 83,620,571 of record NW_027362768.1, on the reverse strand, counting down.
CAGTCAATCAGGAAAGGTGCGCAAGACTGGGTCATGCATGGGTAAATCCAGGAAATCTGGAAGTTGATGTGACATCAGCAGATGTCAGCGGCGACTGCTAGCAGGTTCACGTGATGCGGACTTTGGTAGAAGTGACAGCGCCGCTCACAGGCACATTTGGCAGCAGAAGGTATTTACAAAAAGACTTATTTAAAAGATGTAAATCGATGGGTGCATTATACAATGTAGTGGACCACCTCTTTAAACTAAAAGCCAGACAGAAATCAACATTGTTTAAAATTGAAGCCAATGACATTCAACTATGAGAAAGAATAAGCACACCCTCTTTGAATTTTGTGGTTTTGCATATCAGGACATAATAAAATAAATCTGTCCCTTAAAAGGTCATAAAATTAAGCATATACGTACAAACTCAAATGAACAACATATGACAAATTATACTGTGTAATTTTTTATTTAACTAAACTAGCCCAAAAGGCAGCAGTAGTGTGTGAAAAATTAAGTACTCCCTTATTGCTTCCATCTAATGCCCTTGATTAATCATTCATAGAAAGTGTGACCACCTCTATAGAAGCAGAAGTTTTGGCAGTTTGCTGATCTAGAGCATTCACACCTGTGTTAACACAATGCCAAGGAGCAAAGACATCAGCAATGTATTTAGAGAAGCAATTGTTGCTGTCCATCAATCTGAGAAGGGTTATAAAACAGTTTCTAAAGAATTTGTAATCCATCATTCTAAAGTGAACACAATTACTCACAACTGGAAGAGATTAAAGACAGTTGACAATCTTCCCAGGAGTGGATTTCTCAGAAAATTGACCCCATGGTCAGACTGTGCAGTGCTTAGACAAATTGCAAAGCAACCCAAGAGCTACAGCTCAGACTCTACAGGCCTCAGCATGTTAAATGTTCAAGTTCATGACAGAATAATAATTAAAGAGTGAGCAAGTATAGATTGTTTGGAAGGAAAGCCGGAAAAAAAAATTTTCTTTTAAAAAGAACATGGCAGCTTGACTAAGATATGAACAGTTACATTTGAACAAAGCACAAGACTTCTGGAGCAGATCAAAGTGGAAATTTTTGTCTTAACTGCTCTGCTCCACATATAGCAAATACTAAACACCTCACACCAACTGTCATGCACTGTGTGACACAGTGATGACTTGGGCTTGTTTAGCAGCCACAGGACCTGGCACCCTGCAGTCATTAAGTTCTGCATTCAAATGTGAGGCCATCTATCCAAAATCTAAAGTTTGACTGAAGTTGGGTCATGAAACAATACAACATCGCAAGCTCATCACCAAATGTACATCAGAATGGATGAAAAAGAAAAGAATCAAGGTGTTGTACTGGCCAAGTCATAGTCCAGGCCAAACCCAACTGAAATGCTGTGGCAAGACCTCAAGAGAGCTGTGCACCAACAAATGCCCACAAACCTCATTTAACTTAAGCAACCTTGTAGAGAAGACTGGGCCAAGAATCTTCCAAAATGATGTGAGAGACTGATAAAGTCAGGCAGAAAACTATTACTTCAAGTTATTGCTCCTAAAGGTTTTTTGACAAGCTTTTGATTCATGGGGTGTACTTTATTTTTCACACACTGCATTTTGGCCTAGTTTTTGTTAAAGCACCACTCCAGCGTAGTTTTATTTTACCGCTGGAGTGGTGTTTTAAATGTAATTCCCCTGCCTCCTGTCTCATACTCACCCACCGGCCCCTTCATGGTTTGTTAGCTTTACTTAAGACAGTCTCCTGGGAAAAGTGACCTGCCGGCAGCCTCATTATGGCCTGGTTCTGGCTCTCATAGACTTGCATTGAGACCTTGTGATGTAGCTTCTGATTTCCAAATAGTCAGAAGCTGCACTCACAAAATGGGTCTACGGTCAGGGGTGTATTAAGAGTAGCAAGGGCCCCGGGCAGTTTAGAAGGCGTGGCTCACCCCCCCCCCCCCCCCACACACACACACACCTGATGTATCACATGTCAATTCAACACTGAAAACAAAACAAATGCTGGAGTGGTGCTTTAAATAAATAATGACGGTGTAATTTCTCATGTGCTGTTGTTCATCTGAGCTTATATTTACGTAATTTTACCAATTTTAAGACCTTTTAAAGACCAGATTTATTTTATTATGTCATAATATGTAAAACCATAGAATTCAATGTACTTAATTTCTGTTAAATCTCCTTACTTACTGTATATATTGAAGCATATTGATATGTGTGCGAAGCATACATTTAGATGAAAAAAGTTTGGAAGCATACATTTGGAAGAAAAAAATATGAGACTTTCTTAAAAAGCAAAACAGATTCATATTGTAGCTGTATTAGAAATGGCAAGACGACATTCTATGACAAACATATATATGACGCGCCCCCTGGGCCGTGTGTGTAGGGGAATACCCGGAGCCGGGTCTCTGTGTAATGCTGGGGGTTGTAGTCTCCGTGGCGGCGACCCGGTCCCGTGACTCAGGGTGGTCAAACCAGTGGCAGATCTGTTTATTTGGTTTTGCAATGTTTAAATGTCCGACTACGCCACCCGTGGATTGCGGTCACTGAGAACCGCCGCTGCGGGGCAGACCGCTGAGGCTGATGTGGTGTGCGCAGCAGAGGGTAGTATAACTCCCCACGGGAGGAGTATAGCCTCAGGGCAGCGTGTGTAGATGGTGAGGGTTGTGGTGCATAGGCGCAGCAGAAATGACTCAAAGTCCGTGCAGTGCAGTTCAGGGTCTTTACTGTTGGTAATGAAGAAGGCCCTGCCGGGAGTACTGGCTAACATTAGAGGCCTGGTCAGTCTGTGAGCGAACAAGAGTCCCCCTGGCCAGGTGGAGATATAGGCCTTCCCATCTGACTGCACTCTTTCTGGCTACCCTGCTGTAGTCGTGTAGTAGCCCACGTCCCTGAGTGTACCGTGTGGTGCTCACCCGTATGGCTGGTGACTTGGGGCCTTTGGTTCCATCCGCTCCTCGATGGCGGTGCTGGTCCCTTGCATGTGACTGAGCCTCCGGGCTTTCTATGGCCAGAGGACCTGAAATCCCCTGCCAGGTGGTTTCTGCTGCTGGATGTAGATATCCCCACATCCTCGGACTCCAGTGTCCGGTTCTCTGCGTCTTTCTGCCAGGACGAGCTCTGCTCCAGTCCCTGGTCTTCAGCTCCTGGCTCCTACAGAGCTCCTAGCTGCTAGTCTGTCCCTTCCTCTGGAACTGATTGGACTGTCTAACCCCGCCCCAGATCCAGTTTATAAAGGGCAGGTTACTCCCCTCCCTGGACTGGGGCAGGAGGTGTGGCCTGCAATATTGCTTCTGACCAGGAAAACCCATGCTCGCTCTCAGGCATGGTATTTCTACCACTGTGGCAACCAGACCCCTGGGGTGCCACATTTACAATATAAATTGCAAGATAAATGCTGAGGCTTCTCTTTTTCATAGTATGAACTCTATTGGCTGGAATCTTGAGGAAGTCCAGGCCAAGCCCAACTGAAATGCTGTGGCAAGACCTCAAGAGAACTGTGCACAAACAAATGCCCACAAACCTCATTTAACTTAAGCAACCTTGTAGAGAAGACTGGGCCAAAAATCTTCCAAAATGATGTGAGAGACTGATAAAGTCAGGCAGAAAACTATTACTTCAAGTTATTGCTCCTAAAGGTGGTTTGACAAGCTTTTGATTCATGGGGTGTACTTTATTTTTCACACACTGCATTTTGGCCTAGTTTTTGTTAAAGCACCACTCCAGCGTAGTTTTATTTTACCGCTGGAGTGGTGTTTTAAATGCAATTCCCCTGCCTCCTGTCTCATACTCACCTACCGCCCCCTTCATGATTTGTTAGCTTTACTTAAGACAGTCTCCTGGGAAAAGTGACCTGCCGGCAGCTTCAGTGTTTCATGAAGCTGCACGGAGGTCACTTTTCAGAAAGACTATGAGAGCCTCATTATAGCCTGGTTCTGGCTCTCATAGACTTGCATTGAGACCTTGTGATGTAGCTTCTGATTTCCAAATAGTCAGAAGCTGCGCTCACAAAATGGGGCTACGGTCAGGGGTGGATTAAGAGTAGCAAGGGCCCTGGGCAGTTTAGAAGGCGCTGCTCACCCCCCCCCCCCACACACACACACACACCTGATGTATCACATGTCACATGATCCCCTGTGATAGATCATGTGATAGTTCACGTGAAATTAATTTGGCACAATATTAATTATAATAATTTTTTTTTAGGCTGTGTGCCCACTATGCGTTATTTAAGCGTTTCCACAGCGGCAATTCCGCTGCAGAAACACTTAAAAAACGCTTGGTAGAAGGTCTGCCATGTTCCCCAATGATAATCCGCATGTGCTATGCACATGCTGCGGCAATTTCTGCTGCGGATGATCATTGCGGAAAAATCCGCAGCATTACCAATTATTTTGCGGAAGTGCGGCGTTTTCGCCGCCATTGGCTTGCATTGGAATGCATGGAATCCGCATCACTGCATCTGTACATGCGGAATCCAAGCGTTTCAATGTGCGGATGGTACCCGGGTTTGGAGAAGAGGAGACTCTCCTCCGGACCAGGGTACCATAGAACCTGTAAAAAAAGAATAAAATAAAAAATAAATATTATACTTACCTTCTGATGGCCCCCGGTGTCTTTATCCGATGCGTCCTGGCTTGCCGGCAGCTCGCGATGGTCTGAGAAGGACCTGCCGTGACGTCATTTAGTCATGTGATGGGTCACGCGACCGCTGACGTCTGCAGGCCATCAGAAGGTAAGTATATATTTTTTATTTTTTACCATTCTTTTACGGTCACACTATATAAATCTATGCTGGTTGCATGGATTTATATAGTGTGACCAAGTTGTCAAGCACTTTCCAAGTGATGCTAAAATCGCTTGGAAAAGCGCTTGATAACCAGCATGCGGAAATGCATGTGAAGAACGCTTCACTTCCGCTTGTCCCTAGCAGGAAAAATGCATGTACAATCCGCATGTACAATCTGCATGTACAATCCGCATGCGTTTTTTCTGCCAGGGAGATGCAAAAACGCTCAAAAAAAATCCGGAACATTTCTGAATCGTGGGCACATAGCCTTACATTAATTGTATGACTCAATATGGAGCACACGTAGCAATCTATACACAGCAGGAGGCCGCACGTAGCCATCTATACACAGCGGGAGGCTGCACGGTGCCATCTATACACATCAGGAGGCCGCACGGTGCCATCTATACACAGCAGGGGGGGTGCACGGTGCCATCTATACACATCAGGAGGCCGCACGGTGCCATCTATACACAGCAGGGGGCCGCACGGTGCCATCTATACACAGTAGGGGGCCGCACGGTGCCACCTGGGAGCATCATGTGGCACTGGCAGGGCAGGGAGCGACACAGTATGATTCAAACCTCCTACAGCTGCGGGCCCGCAGCGGTGATCATCTAAACCTTCGGCCAGCGCGGCGGTGACTGAAAAAAATGCGCATTATAATGGGAGCAATTCATGGGCCCCCCGGAGCCTCAGGGCCCTGGGCGGTAGCCCATATTGCCCTCATTATAATCCGCCTATGGCTACGGTATCGTAGCGGTGTCGATAAACGATGAAGACGCCGGAGGGTGAGTATATGACTGGGGGCAGGGGGCTTACATATAAAGCGCCAATTCAGCACTGAAAACAAAACAAATGCTGGAGTGGTGCATTAAATAAATAATGACGGTGTAATTTCTCATGTGCTGTTGTTCATCTGAGGTTATATTTACGTAATTTTACCAATTTTAAGACCTTTTAAAGACCAGATTTATTTTATTATGTCATAATATGTAAAACCATAGAATTCAATGTACTTAATTTCTGTTAAATCTCCTTACTTACTGTATATATTGAAGCATATTGATATGTGTGCGAAGCATACATTTAGATGAAAAAAGTTTGGAAGCATACATTTGGAAGAAAAAAATATGAGACTTTCTTAAAAAGCAAAACAGATTCATATTGTAGCTGTATTAGAAATGGCAAGAAGACATTCTATGACAAACATATATACAATATAAATTGCAAGATAAATGCTGAGGCTTTTCTTTTTCATAGTATGAACTCTATTGGCTGGAATCTTGAGGAAGTCACAAGACAAAGTCACCTGTGACAGGTTAGAGTTGGCTTTGTCAGAGCCATAATCAGAGGGTTGAGTAGACATTAGGTTGTTGGTGCAAAGTTCCCAGACAGGATCCAATAGAGTTATAATTGGATTGTACTTGTAAAGTAGCTTAGGAGTTATCAGTAGAGTGACTTGTGTCACCCCTCATGTATGACTGAAGGGAATCATTGCACACTCCTTATTGATTCCAAAGTGACAAGAAGATTATTTTATTTTATTGTGAAACGCAGCCAATGCTGTACAAGTATTGTTTCCTGCGACAATAATAAAGTAATAATAATACAGTAATATGTTTCGAATCTCCCTCGTCTTTCTCAGTATTGTAACAGAAATGGAAATGCAGTGCTACTTTACAGGCAGCCCACAATGATTTATAGTTGTGCTTAAAAGTTTACATACCCCGGCAGAATTTTTCCTTTCTTGGCCTTGTTTCAGAGAATATGAATGATAACAAAAAAACTTTTTCTCCACTTATGGTTATTGGGTGGGTGAAGCTATTTATTGTCAAACTACTGTGTTTTCTCTTTTTAAATCTTAATGACAACCAAAAACATCCAAATGACCCTGATCAAAAGTTCACATACCCCAGTTCTTAATACCGTGTATTGCCCCCTCTAACATCAATGACAGCTTGAAGTCTTTTGTGGTAGTTGTGGATGAGGTTGTTATTTTCTCAGATGTTAAAGCTGCCCATTCTTCTTGGCAAAAAGCCTCCAGTTCCTGTAAATTCCTGGGCTGTCTAGCATGAACTGCACTCTTGAGATCTCCCCAGAGTGGCTCAATGATATTGAGGTCAGGAGACTGAGATGGCCACTCCAGAACCTTCAATCTGTTCTGCTGTAGCCAATGACAGGTTGACTTGACCTTGTGTTTTGGATCGTTGTCAAGTTGGAAGTCCAAGTACGTCTCATGTGCTGCTTACGGGCAGATGAGTGCAAATTTGCCTCCAGCATTTGCTGATAACGTGCTGCATTCATCTTTTCTTCAACTTTTACCAAGTTTCCTGTGCCTTTGTAGCTCACACATCCCCAAAACATCATCGATCCACCTCCGTGCTTTACTGTAGGAATGGTGTTCCTTTCATCATAGGCCTTGTTGACCTCTCTCCAAATGTAACATTTATGGTTGTGGCCAAAAAGTGAAATTTTGGTCTCATCACTCCAAATTACCTTGTTCCAGAAGTTTTGAGGCTTGTCTCTGTGCTGTTTGGCATATTGTAGGTGAGATACTTTGTGGCATTTGCGCAGTAATGGCTTTCTTCTGGCGACTCGACCATGCCGTCCATTTTTCTTCAAGTGCCTTTGACTCGCCCCCTGGGCCTAGTGTGGACGTGTGTGGGATACCCGGAACCGGATCTCTGGGGGTTGTAGAATCCATGGCGGTGACCCGGCCCATGGCTCAGGGTGGTCAGGCCGATGGCAGTATTTTGTGGGGGTTTTAGGTTAATTGTCCGACTACGCCACCCGTGGATTGCGGTCAGCGCGGACCACTGCTGCAAGGCAGACCGCTGGGGCTGATGGTGTGTGCAGCTGAGGTAGTGTGACTCCCCATGGGAAGAGTGGAGCCCCAGGGCAGTGTAGTTGATGGTGAGGGTGATAGTGCACGGGAGTCCCAGCACTAGTAGTGCTGGTGCGGCGATGAAGCAGGAACGACTCAGAGTCTTTGCAGTGCAGTTCAGGGTCTTTACTGGTGATATTAAGGCGGACCCTCCCAGGAGTACTGGCTAACATAAGGGGCCTGGTCAGTCTGCGAGCAAACAGGAGTTCCCCTGGCCAGGTGGAGATGTAGGCCTCCCCGTCTATCTGCACTCTTTCTGGCTACCTTGCTGTAAGCGGGTAGAAGTAGCCCACGTCCCTGAGTATACCGTGTGGTGCTCACCCGTATGGCTGGTGACTTGGGGCCTTCTGTTAGCCTCCGCTCCTGGATGGCGGTGCTGGTCCCTTCCTTGTGACTGAGCCTCCGGGCTTCTATGGCCAGAGGACCTGGAATCCCCTGCCGTCTGGTTTCTGCTGCTGGGTGAATATCAGTCCCCACAGCCTCGGACTCCGGTGTCCGGTTATCAGATTCTTCTGCCAGGGCGAGCTCTGCTCAGCTCCAGCCCCTGGTCTTCAGCTACTGCTCCTACAGAGCTCCTGCTGTAACTCTCCCTGTGTCTGGAACTGTCTCCAGGCTCTGACTCCTCTCTCTAATCCCGCCCCAGACCCAGATTATAAGGGCAGATTCCTCCCCTCCCAGGTCTGGGCAGGAAGTGTTGCATGCTTAAGGGCTCCTGACCAGAGAAACCTCCCACTTGCTCTCAGACGTAATATTTCTATTACTGTGACAACCAGACCCCTGGGGTGCCACATTCCCCCTTAGTGAATTTTAGTACTCCGGGACTAAACACATTTTTAAGAAAACACAAATACAGGGCATAAACAATAATACAACAACATATATACAAGAAGCTTTAGTCTTTAGAGGTCACGGCGTGTCCGTAACCGGGTGTCCATATCACCCAACAAGGTGAAGTCTTGGCACAGAGTAGGGGACCTGTCCAAAGCAAACCCCAAGAGTTGGCCCTGGGCGTGGCTGCAAGGCTGAGGCTAGCTACTTTGGGCCACAAGGAGGCCACGCCAGACAGGTTTTCTCTTCCGCGGCCATCTTCGCAAGAGGCACCAAGGTGCAACTATCTACATGTAGTTCCGGTTATTCAGCGTCCATAACCTGTCAGTCCAAATAAACCTGCAGGGTAACTAGAGAAACATAATCAATGAACAGGTAACAAAAACATAAACCTTCTTCAACATTTGCAATTTACAGATTACATTTTAGATTCTCCAGCGAGCGGGCATCTGTCCTCTAGTGCTCCTGGTGGACCTACGTAACCCACTATCTGGTTCTGCACTACAGGGTGTAGAAGGTGTTACGGGTAGGTCTGGCAGCTTTCTGCATGCTCTTTGGCTTACTAGGGGCACGGCAGGCTCACTACTAGCAGAGGGTTGATTCTCCTGGGCTGCTGGTATGGATTCTTCTGCCTCCTGGGCTGGCTGCTCTTCTGACACTACCTGTTCTTCTGTAGGTCCTGGAGGGGCTGGCTGGAGAAAGGTGAGGACGGGTACCACTACTGCGTTGTTGATTTGAGTCCAGGACCGGGAAAAGTCTCCGAGTATGGTACTGATCATTTCTTACCTTTCCTCTGCGGGTTGAGGGTTTTCTTGATCTTCTTCAGGGCTTTGCAGCTGCTCGGGACACTTCTTCAGGTGGTCTCTGGAGACAATGGCTGTGGTCTCTCCTCCATCCTTACTGATGATACAGACTTTTGGATTGTCATGGCTTGAGGGCAGTATGGTGTACGGGTCCTTCTCCCACTGCTCGTCCAACTTGTGGAGCCGCCTCTTTCTCTTCAAGACCTGCTCTCCAGGTACCAGGGAAACAGCGGGAGCATGCTGATTATAAATCTTTGACTCGCCCCCTGGGCCGTGGGGCACTCGGATCCGGGCAATAGGGAAACGATGGGGGTAGTAGTGGCTACCCGGTTCCGTGGCTCAGGGTGGTCAGACCAGTGGTAGTCCCTTTATGAGTTTTAAGTGATGTCCGACTACGCCACCCGTGGATTGCGGCTAATATGAACCGCCGCTGCAAGGCAGACCGCTGGGGCTGATGGTGTATGCAGCTAAGATAGTGTAACTCCCCACGGGAGGAGTGCAGCCCCAGGGCAGTGTAGTAGATGGTGGGGGTGATGGTGCTGGGCGTCCCAGTACCGTTAGTGCTGGCGAAGTAAAAAGCACAAAAACAACATGTTGCAGTTCAGGGTCTTTTGCTCACAGTTCGTATACTCCAAGCCACTGCGGTACCGGTAGTGACTGCCCGAGCCGTGCTGCGTCCACCAGGTGAGGGGCTCGGTCAACCCCCAGGCAGTTCAGGAGCATGGCCCAGGACCCCCTTCAATCCTTTCTCTGGCCTGCCTCACCAGTGACCCACTTTTGTCCAGCTGCCGCGGAACTGCGCGGGTAAACATGGGCCCCGTTCCCCACTGTCCTATATGGAGCCTTCCTAGCAGGTTTGATGAGGTGTCGCACCAATAAATGATCACGACCTCCGGTCTTTGGCTGAGGGTAGTTTCTCCTCCACCAACTTGGGATCAGGTACCCTTAATCTGCCTGACCCTTCACCCTGTATTCTCGTGGGTTCTTAGGGTCCCTTCCACCTTCTTGTTTCTGAGCCCGTCTACACTTTGGGTACTTCTCTTTCTGTTTCTGTTCCTTGCTGTTTCTGTTCCTTTCTGTTCTTGTTCCTTTCTGTTCCTGGCCTTTTCTCTAGGCCTGTCTCATGGAGCTGGGCCTTGAGGGAGCCACAGCTACCTGTCACATCTCCACTCTGCTTCTTCTCTGACTGAACTGACTTCTTCTACTCCTAGAACTAAGATGGTGCCCACCTTATATACCCTTCCCTAGTGTGTGAGCTCAGGTGACCAGCAACCAATGAGCTCCTTCCTATGCTCAGAAACCAACCCCTATCTGCTCCTACATCACTGGGTATTCCTCCCCCCTCCCCATTCCAGCCAGGGACATGGTCTGTCGTGCGTGCATTTCTGTCTAATGGGAGCACCTTTGAACTGTCCCTCGGAAATGGGGTGAGTGTGCTGTATGCAGCTAACTGAGCCCTGGTCCATACTCCATCCTTACCTGGGAGTGGAATACCACACCTCTGGCAGAGGTGCAATACCCCTGTAGCGGCCGAGCCCTCGGGGCGCTACATCTTCTCTTGCCTTTCTCTTGCTTGAGACAGACTTCGCTCGACGCTCTCCTGTACTTTCTGATAATGCTGCTGCCGTTCTGTATCCCAGTCTGCCTCTGGTGAGGTGTCCTCAGGTGTCAGGACTCCCATATCCAGGTCAATAGGCAGCTTACCAGGTCTTGCTCTCATTAGGTAAGCCGGGGTACAGTTGGTGGAGCCTACGGGGATGTGATTGTACAAGTCCACCAAATCAGGCCATTTTTCAGGCCAGAGACTGCGTTCCTCCAGGGGCAACGTTTTTAGCAAGTCTATCACCACTAGTGTTGAGCCACCCCCGTAGTGTTCGAGTTCGGTTCGGTTCGTCGAACACCCGTGTGTTCGCCGAACTGTTCGTCGAACTGTTCGTCGAACACCTTCGAACACCGTTAAAACCAATGGCAGGCAAACAAAAACACATAGAAACACATAGAAAACACCTTCAAAGGTGTCCAAAAGCTGACAAACTGCTCAGAAGACATAACTAACACATGGAAAAGTGACAAGTACATATAGTCATGCGAAAATAAAAGAGGTGGAGGAGTAAAAGGAGGGGGAGACACAGATATAGGCATGTCATGCCCTTCTAAAATCCAAAAAGTGAGAAGCCGACACGGCCAGTCCGCTCCTGCCCGTGCCACCTCCGTGTCGCCGGGTTTGTGCCAGAGCCGCGGTGAACCCTGACGGCCAGCCCCCCTCTCCCAATACTGGTGCCTGTCCGCTGGTGGGTCGAGCGAGCCCCCCTGTGGTGGAGGCAGCTCTAAGCTTTTTAATTTAAATTGTCTCTCTAATTTGAATGAATACACTTTAAATCCATTTACAAGGATCTATTGGAGGGCAAGTCTCATGCCAGCAGCCGCGGTAATTCCAGCTCCAGTAGCGTCCACTAAAGCTGCTGCAGTTAAAAAGCTTTTATAAGGATCGAGCTCGGCTGTCCACCGCAAGGCATCCTACTGCCAGTCCCAGCCCCTATGCCTTGGGGTGCCTCCTGATGCTCTTCACTAAGTATCCCATGGTCCCGAAGCATTTCCTTTGAAAAAATTAAGTGTCTAAACTACAGGTGGTGCAGCTTGCTTAACAGCCGGGATAATCCGCTTACTAGCAGACACTGCTACTAGGCACAAAGTATTTCCTGGGCTAGATGCAGTTAAAAATTTGTAATTAGATACTCTCGTTGGATGCTGAGAAAGCATTCCATAGAGTCTCCTGGCACGCCATATATGATTCTCTTAAAAAGCTTGGGGTAGGGGTCTAGGGGACCCTTTTATAGCCAAAATCACGGCCCTGTATCGCAATACGTCACCTAGGCTGAAGATAAATGGAACTGTAGCACCCTGAGGGCTCGGTTGCTAAAGACGTATTGCACCTCACCCAGAGGTGTGATATCTCACTCTCAGGTAAGGATGGAGTGTGGATCAGGACCCGACACCTGCATGCATTACACCACATTGCCGTGGGGCAGGGCGACCAATATGCCCCTGAGATGGGCACGACAGTCCCTGTCCCTGGCTGGAGTGGGGGGAGGGAACACTGAGGAAGGGGAACCCTGTAGTGCAGGAGCAGGGAGGAAGCAGTTCCTGGGTGCATTGAGAAGGGAGTATAAAAGGTGGGCACCATCTTAGTTCAGTGCAGAGAAGTCTGAGCAGAAGTGGCAGGGAGCAGGGGCTCTGCATGAGCTCTGCTCCGGAGGCGGGCCTAGTAACAGAGGCCCAGGCCTGGAAGAGGGAGAAGGAAGGAAGAGGAGCGGAGAAGGCTCCAGGAACGAGGAATGAAGGGATCCCAGGGGTGCGGACGGGCGAGTCGCCACCGCACGCCCGAATCCACCTGCGTGGAGGGGTCAGGCCAAAGGGGGAGACCGGTCCCCGAACTAGTGGAGGCAGGAAACGACCCTCAGCTAGAAACCGGAGGCTCTGACATTTTATGTGGCGCAGCCCCTCGCTACACCCGCTAGTAAGGCACCACATAGGGTCAGGGAAACTGGCGCCAAGTTTACCAAGAGGAGGCCCGAGGCAGCCGGACAGAAGTGTTGGTAAGAAAGGCCAGACAAAGGACACACAAAGGGGGTCCTGTGAAGTGCTCCAAAGTTATCTGGGAGTTGTCTGAGCCCCTCACCTGGTGAGCACAGTACGACGTGGGCAGCCGTTACCTGCAGACGTGGTCTGGATAATAAGAACTGTGAGTAAAGGCCCTGAACTGCATCACTGACTCCGTGTCGTTACTGCTGCTGCCCTGCACCATCACCCCCATCCTCCGCATACACTGCCCTGAGGCTATACTCCTCCCGTGGGGAGTTATGCTACGCTCTGCTGCACCCACAACACCAGCCTCAGTGGTCTGCCCTGTAGCGGCGGTTCACTCTGACCGCAATCCACGGGTGGCGTAGTCGGACATTTAAACATGAAAACCACATAAATAGTTCCGCCACTGGTTTGACCGCCCTGAGCCACGGAACTGGGTCGCCGCCACGAAGACTACAACCACCAGCATCCACCAAAAAGGGTCCGGCTCCGGGTGTCCCAAGGCCCAGGGGGTGCGTCAGAACATTTTCATCACCTTTCACAATCACCAATGGGACAAGGCAGGGATGTCCTCTGTCCCCTCTCTTATACATCCTAGTGACGGAGCACCTGCTCTCATCAATTCGCCATAACCCCAATATTAGGTGGATTGAGGTGGGAGGCACCGAGTACAAGTGCTCTCTATTTGCTGATGATGTCCTAGTATATATCACTCAATCACATATATCCATCCATGCTGTTATGGCTGAAATAGATCACTTTGTTACATGGTAAAATTTTAAAATCAATGCAGCGAAGTCTGAGGCCCTCGATGTCTCCCTCCCCAAATCCATATAGGATTCCATCCAGTCCAACTTTCCCTTTGCCTGGCCCTCACAGGGTATCAAATACTTAGGAATTCCTATTCATAGAGACCTCTCCCATCTATGTTATCTTAATTTTGGGCCCTTTATTGAACAACTCCATACAGACCACGGTTGGCAAGTTAGAACTGTAAGATTCACTACGTGAACCACTGGTGTTTTGTGGAAAAGCACATGTACACTGCGTTCCAAATTATTATACAAAAAGTGTTTAGGAGTGATAAGGGAAGAATTTGTTTGTTTGTCAGTTAAACTCATTGATGGTGATGTGTGTCAGGGCTCTTTATATCACTGTAAGCAATTGCAGACACCTGTGCTAATTAGTTTGGCAGGTGTGTCCAATGAAAGGCAAGACTACTTAAGAAGGCTCTCTCACATTATTAAGCAGCCTACATTTTCTGCCAAAATGGGAAAGAAAAAGGATGTGTCGGCTGCTGAGAAGCAACAAATTGTGGAGTTTTTAGGTCAAGGCATGACTACAATCAACATTGTGCGATGATCAGGATGAAGTGTCCTGGCAATCAAGAAGTATGTAGCTGATTCACAGTACACACGTGTGCGTGCTGATAAGGGCAAATTGAGGACTCTTTCCTACAGGCAATTACGTCAGGTTGAAAGAGCAGCGGCAAAAAAGCCTTGTCATAGCAGCAGACAAGTTTTTGAAGCTGCTTGTGCCTCCAACGTCCCCCGAACAACAAGATGCAGGGTCCTTCAGAGGTTTGCAGCTGTGCATGCGCCATCCTGTCGACCTCCTCTATCCACTTCACACAAGCAGAAACGGCTCCAGTGGGCCAAACATTACATGAAGACTGATTTCAAAACTGTTTTGTTCACGGATGAGTGCCGTGCAGCGCTCGATGGTCCAGATGGATGGAGTGGAGGATGGCTGGTTGATGGACACCCCACGCAAACACGGCTACAGCGCCAACAAGGAGGAGGTGGAGTAATGTTTTGGGCTGGAATCATGGGGAGAGAGATTGTCGGCCCCTTTAGGATCCCTGAAGGCGCTAAAGATGAACTCCATAATGTATGTGGATTTTCTCAAACAGCACTTCCTGCCATGGTTCAAGAAGAAGAACCGTGTATTTCACAGCAAGATCATTTTTCTGCATGATAATGCACCATCTCATGCTGCACATAAAACATCTGCATCTCTGGCTGATATGGGCATAAAAGGGGACAAACTTATGGTGTGACCCCCATGCTCCCCTGACCTCTACCCCATTCAGAACCTTTGGAGCATCATTAAAAGGAGTGTCTATGATGGCGGGAGGCAGTTCACATCTAAGCAACAGCTCTGGGAGGGTATTCTGTCCTCATGCAAAACAATTGAAGCAGAAACCATCCAAAACCTGACAAATTCAATGGACGAGAGAGTTCAGAAGCTCTTTTCGAACAAGGGGTCCTATGTGAAAATGTAACATCACCTAGAATAAAGTTTTGAGTTGAAAACTGTTTGATTTCAGTTTCTAACAACCTGCTAATGCTTATAATTTCAAAAATGACCATTTTTTTGGTCTTTATTAAAATGAAAAGGTTGATCGAAAAGTTTGGGGGATCTAAGAGTGTGGCAACCCAGTAGTCATGATTACTTCGAATTCTGACAATATGAGGGTCATGCTGCAGGTAGTGCAGCAAGAAGGCACTTATGTGCCTTGCGCATCTCGGAGCCCCAAAATTATTTTCCGGGCTAGATGCAGCTAAAAATTATTTTTAATTTTAAATCTGGTGAAGCTTTAGTATAGATGGCCTAATAGGATCAGTGCTGCACACTGCTACAAAGCCCAAATTATTTTCCAGTCAAGATACAGATAAACATGATTAGTAATTTGAAAGCTTAAAACGGTTGGTAGGGTGATTTTAACCAATCATCAAGCTTTTACTCTCCCCAGGATGACACAGGGGTAGAAAAGTCGTTTCGGATCCATGATTTGTTCATCTTTATGAACGTGAGTCTGTCTACATTATCAGTGGAGAGCCGCGTGCGCTTATCTGTCAGCACACCACCAGCAGCGCTGAACACACGTTCAGACAGAACGCTGGCTGCGGGGCATGACAAGATCTCCAAGGCGTAAGTGGCTAGCTCCGGCCATTTATCCAGATTGGAAGCCCAAAAAGAGCAAGGGTCCAGTGACACAGTCGTGGCTTCAATGTTTACTTGGAGATACTCCTGTACCATCGTCTCTAGGCGTTGACTATGTGTCAGACTTCTTGTCTCCTGTGGCCTTGCAAAGGATGGGCTAAAAAAGTGGTGAAATGATTCCGCAAAATTGATGTTACCAGCAGATACTGTGGTTCTGTTACGGTTTGAGTGCTGAACACTTGACGGTCCCACGGTTGGCAAGTTGGAACTGTGAGATTCACTACGTGCACCACTGGTATTTTGTGGAAAAGCACATGTAAGATTCTGCAACAGTCTCTGCTGATACTCCTGCATGCGTGCATCCCTTTCTATGGCAGGAATAATTTCTGCAAATTTACTTTTGTACCGGGGATCTAACAGTGTGGCAACCCAGTAGTCAGGATTATTTCTAATTCTCACAATTCGAGGGTCATGTTGCAGGTAGTGCAGCAAGAAGGCACTCATGTGTGTTGCGCATCCAGGAGCACCAAGTCCCTGTTGTGTTGGTGGCGAGGTAACAATCATGCTTCCTTCCTCTGTCCTCTCCCCCCAACCTCGCACAACAGAAATGTGATCAAGGTCTCCCTCATCTGATGAGTCTTCCATCAGTTCGTCCTCCACTTCTTCCTGGGCTCCTGCACCTTCCTCACTAGTTTGGCTGCTACCATGCGCCCTGGTAAAACCATCTCCCCCACCCTCACATGCCTGCCGCCTTGGTGCTGCCGACCGTCTGGACCTTGCAGATGTTAGCCCTTCCGCATACAACTCCTCCTCCTCTACTTCCTCCACCTCCTCTTGTGCCACCACCTGACTCCGAATTCTGTTTAACATGTGCTCCAGCATGTAAATCACCGGAATAGTCATGCTGATAATGGTATCGTCAGCACTAAACATCTTCGTCGCCATTTCAAAACTGTGCAGAAGGGTGCATAGGTCCCTGATCTGAGACCACTCCTCCAGCGTGATTTGCCCCACCTCTGAATCTCGTTGGCCCAGGCTATACATCAGAACGTATTGCACCAGGGCTTGTCGGTGCTGCCACAGTCGCTGCAACATGTGCAGAGTTGAATTCCACCGGGTAGGCACATCGCATTTTAGCCGGTGAAGTGGCAGGCCCAACGACTTCTGTAGAGATGTAAGTCGCTGAGCTGCGGGATGCGAACGGCGGAAGTGAGCACACAGCGACCGTGCCCTCTGCAGAAGGCCATCTAGTCTGGGATAGTGGGCTAAAAATTGCTGGACAACCAGGTTCAACACGTGAGCCATACAAGGCACGTGTGTGACATTGCCCCGGCGAAGGGCCGCACCCAGGTTTGCAGCATTGTCGCACACGGCCTTCCCTGGTTTCAGGTCCAGTGGAGACAACCATTCATGAAATTGGTTCTCCAGAGCTGACCACAACTCCTCAGCTGTGTGACTCACATTTCCCAGACATTTCAATGTAAAAACCGCCTGATGACGTTGAGCCCTACTGCCAGCATAGTAAGGAGGTGTGCAGGATCCCTTCTGCGCAGTTAGAAAGCTTGTGGCATGACCAGACAGGCTTTGGGTGCAGGTGGAAGACCGAGAGGAGGTTGAGGAGGCAGAAGCAGTGGAGGAACTTTGACATAAAGAGGATTGACGCACAACTCGTGGGGACGGCAAGACTTGGACAGCAGCCCCTTGTCCTGCTGTCACCATAGTTACCCAGTGCCCAGTCAGCAACATGTAACGCCCCTGTCCATGCCTACTCGTCCAAGTGTCTGTGGTGAAATGCACCCTGTCACACACAGAGTTTCTCAAAGAAGCGGTGATGTTGTGTGCGACATGCTGGTGGAGCGCAGGCACACCTTTCTTTGAGAAGTAGTGCCGACTGGGCATCTGGTACTGGGGCACTGCGACGGACATAAGGTCTCGAAAATCCTCTGTGTCCACCAGGCGGAAAGGCAGCATTTCTGTAGCCAAGAGCTTGCAGATGGTGAAATTCAACCTCTTAGCTTTCTCATGGCTAGGAGGAAATGGTCTTTTACTTGTCCACATCTGAGGGACCGAGGGCTGGCTATTGTGCTTAGACGGGGTTGATAAGGGTGTCCCCGGCAAACTGCCGGTCTGTGAGGAAGATGCAGGCGGACATGTTAGGTTGCCTTGATCCAAAGGTGGTGCTATCGATGTCGGACAGCGCTCAACACCAGCTGGTGTTACCACCTCCAAAGAAAATGATGACCTGCCAATCACGCTGGCTGTTGCGGGTAAAGAGGTGGCAGGTCTGCGCCCCAAAACAGGTGTGACTGCTGTCCCCCCAGTCACAGAGGATGAAGAGGCCGCGGATGCACAAGATATGGCAGACGGTGATTGGCCCGGCCGGCTAGGCCGCATTGTAGCACACTGAGCTTCCCACTGCAACTTATGCTTCATGTCCATGTGCCGGTTCATGCATGAAGTACTCAAACTATGTATTTTTTGGCCTCTACTTAGCTTTTGCTGACAAATGTTACAGATAACACGAGTTGGGTCATCTTTATCGATCTGAAAAAATTCCCAGGCTATGCAAGGCTTAGCACCCATGCGACCTGAAGAGCCACCACGACTTGTGGTGAGAGGCAGAGTTGTGTTTGAGGATGCAGTTGTTGACGTGCTTCCAGTACTACGTCTCTGTCCAGGAAGGCGCAACCTGACCTCGTCGTCACTAGCATCTTCCTCCACCTCCTCTGCTGACCTCATCTCTTGGCTGACTGTGGGTTGACAGTAAGTGGGATCTCCGACCTCATCATCATCACCCTGTACGTTATCACACCCGTCGTCCTCAGAGCCAACCTGTTCCTGCCCTGACAAAAAACTAAAGTTGTCGCTCCAATCAGGTATTTGAGTCTTATCATCGTCTTCCTCATTGTCTCCACCAACAGGAGTTACAGTTTGGGAATGAGGGTCTACATTATGGTCAGAACCTTCTGCGTCTGGTCCTGGATCCGACTCATAAAGATTCTGGGCATCAGTGCAGATCATTTCCTCGTCTGGATTCACAGAAGCGCTGGAGTCGACCTCTGATTCCCAGGCTATAGTATGAGTAAACAGCTCTGCAGACTCAACCATCTGTTCTACCTCACACTCAGACGGGCAGCTGGAGATTTGGGAGCTGTGAGGAAGCAAGTGCGATTTGGGTGACACCTTTGAGGACTGGAGTATTTGTGATGTTGAAGTTGATGTGGAGGAGAGCCCACTTAAAGGAGCACTTGATATCCGTTGAAGCACCTGCTGTTTTTGTGCCTCATCTGGAATTTGTAGCGATTGGCGTGGCCGTAAGAAAGGGATCTTATCACATTGTCCGCTAAAAGAAGTAAACATTTTAGTTTGGCTGGAAGATGGTCTTTCTTCTGCACCTACCCCACGGACACAACCTTTTTTCCCCTTCCCAACACGCCTATTCCCCTTTCCACCAGCAGCAGGCCTTTTTCCACTCATTTTGGTGGTTAACTAATTCACAACTCTGGAGTTGTTTGCACAAAAAAACAATGGATGGTAACCGAGCAGAGCTGAGTGGCCAAACTGTGGTATTAGGCCAAAACTATTGGCTGGGTTAGATGCAGAAAAAAATTATTTTTAATTTGCAACCTGATGGAGGTCAGTATAGATGGACTAATAGACCAAGTCCCACACACCGCTAGAAGCCCAAATATTTTTTCAGAGCTAGATGCAGAAAATTTTTTTATTCAATTTGCAACCTGATGGAGGTCAGTATAGATGGACTAATAGACCAAGTCCCACACACTGCTAGAAGCCCAAATATTTTTTCAGAGCTAGATGCAGAAAAAAATTATTTTTAATTTGCAACCTGATGGAGGTCAGTATAGATGGACTAATAGACCAAGTCCCACACACTGCTAGAAGCCCAAATATTTTTTCAGAGCTAGATGCAGAAAAAAATTATTTTTAATTTGCAACCTGATGGAGGTCAGTATAGATGGACTAATAGAACAAGTCCCACACGCTGCTAGAAGCCCAAATATTTTTTCAGAGATAAATGAAGAAAAAAATTATTTTTAATTTGCAACCTGATGGAGGTCAGTATAGATGGACTAATAGACCAAGTCCCACACACTGCTAGAAGCCCAAATATTTTTTCAGAGCTAGATGCAGAAAAAAATTATTTTTAATTTGCAACCTGATGGAGGTCAGTATAGATGGACTAATAGACCAAGTCCCACACACTGCTAGAAGCCCAAATATTTTTTCAGAGCTAGATGCAGAAAAAAATTATTTTTAATTTGCAACCTGATGGAGGTCAGTATAGATGGACTAATAGAACAAGTCCCACACGCTGCTAGAAGCCCAAATATTTTTTCAGAGATAAATGAAGAAAAAAATTATTTTTAATTTGCAACCTGATGGAGGTCAGTATAGATGGACTAATAGACCAAGTCCCACACACTGCTAGAAGCCCAAATATTTTTTCAGAGCTAGATGCAGAAAAAAATTATTTTTAATTTGCAACCTGATGGAGGTCAGTATAGATGGACTAATAGACCAAGTCCCACACACTGCTAGAAGCCCAAATATTTTTTCAGAGCTAGATGCAGAAAAAAATTAGTTTTAATTTGCAACCTGATGGAGGTCAGTATAGATGGACTAATAGACCAAGTCCCACACACCGCTAGAAGCCCAAATATTTTTTCAGAGCTAGATGCAGAAAAAAATTATTTTTAATTTGCAACCTGATGGAGGTCAGTATAGATGGACTAATAGACCAAGTCCCACACACTGCTAGAAGCCCAAATATTTTTTCAGAGCTAGATGCAGAAAAAAATTATTTTTAATTTGCAACCTGATGGAGGTCAGTATAGATGGACTAATAGACCAAGTCCCACACACTGCTAGAAGCCCAAATATTTTTTCAGAGCTAGATGCAGAAAAAAATTATTTTTAATTTGCAACCTGATGGAGGTCAGTATAGATGGACTAATAGACCAAGTCCCACACACCGCTAGAAGCCCAAATATTTTTTCAGAGCTAGATGCAGAAAAAAAATATTTTTAATTTGCAACCTGATGTAGGTCAGTATAGATGGACTAATAGACCAAGTCCCACACACTGCTAGAAGCCCAAATATTTTTTCAGAGCTAGATGCAGAAAAAAATTATTTTTAATTTGCAACCTGATGGAGGTCAGTATAGATGGACTAATAGACCAAGTCCCACACACCGCTAGAAGCCCAAATATTTTTTCAGAGCTAGATGCAGAAAAAAATTATTTTTAATTTGCAACCTGATGTAGGTCAGTATAGATGGACTAATAGACCAAGTCCCACACACTGCTAGAAGCCCAAATATTTTTTCAGAGCTAGATGCAGAAAAAAATTATTTTTAATTTGCAACCTGATGGAGGTCAGTATAGATGGACTAATAGACCAAGTCCCACACACCGCTAGAAGCCCAAATATTTTTTCAGAGCTAGATGCAGAAAAAAATTATTTTTAATTTGCAACCTGATGGAGGTCAGTATAGATGGACTAATAGACCAAGTCCCACACACTGCTAGAAGCCCAAATATTTTTTCAGAGCTAGATGCAGAAAAAAATTATTTTTAATTTGCAACCTGATGGAGGTCAGTATAGATGGACTAATAGACCAAGTCCCACACACTGCTAGAAGCCCAAATATTTTTTCAGAGCTAGATGCAGAAAAAAATTATTTTTAATTTGCAACCTGATGGAGGTCAGTATAGATGGACTAATAGACCAAGTCCCACACACCGCTAGAAGCCCAAATATTTTTTCAGAGCTAGATGCAGAAAAAAATTATTTTTAATTTGCAACCTGATGTAGGTCAGTATAGATGGACTAATAGACCAAGTCCCACACACTGCTAGAAGCCCAAATATTTTTTCAGAGGTAGATGCAGAAAAAAATTATTTTTAATTTGCAACCTGATGGAGGTCAGTATAGATGGACTAATAGACCAAGTCCCACACACCGCTAGAAGCCCAAATATTTTTTCAGAGCTAGATGCAGAAAAAAATTATATTCAGTTTGCAACCTGATGGAGGTCAGTATAGATGGACTAATAGAATGATGCTATGCCCAAAAGATTTTACTTCACTAGGTGCAGTAAAAAAATTGGTATTCTATACACAGGTGTTATATCTTGCAACACAGATAGGCTACTCCACTGACTAACACACTCTGCAATAGGCCAAAAAGGATTAGCTTTGCTAGATTCAGCCAAATGCTGTGAAAAAAACTTGCACAGCACTGGCACAGACCTGCCTGGCAAAAACTGATAGGAACTCATGTAACCTAGTCCTGAAAAGGACTCCAATTACAATTAGTCTTTACTCCCACAACCTATCTATTTAAGAGCACAGACCTCCCTGATAAAAGTCGTAGGAAATGCTGTAACCTAGTCCTTAAAAGGACTGCAATCACAACTATTCCCTACTCCCAAGCTATCTGTATATTTGTGCGAAAATTGGCTTGAAATTAACAAGGTATAGCACACACAGCAACAGCGGTGCCGTCTAACACGCAGCTGCAGCAGTGAGAAAATGGTGGCGACGGGGAAAATGGCTTGGTCTTATAGGGCAAGGACATGTGACATACACTGCCAATCACACATGCCCTTGCTTGTGTGAAAAAAAGCACTTCGCTCCGTGTGTGCGCTGCTGATAGGCTGACAGATTGCACCTCCCCACTGCAAATGCGGGAAAGAGAAAAAAAAATGGAGATCTTCATTGTTCCTGCAGAGATCCATCCCCTGCCCCTCCCCCCGCCCCGCTGTACACTCAAACTGCGTATTAACATTAATTTTCATCATTACTGAGAAAAAATCCAGTTATGATTTTGGTGCACGAACAGTTATCGAACATAACCTCGAACAGCCGAATTTTTCTCAAATTGTTCGTGTTCGCCGACCGGCTCGAACACCGCCCAAAACAGCTCGAATTTGAGATTGGCGAACAGTTCGAGTAGAACAACGCTCATCTCTAATCACCACCTGGTTCATTTTCTCACATAGTCCGTTGGTCTGAGGGTGATAGGGCGTTGTTCTTATCTTCCTGCAGCCATACAGATTGCAGAACTCCTGGAAGACCTCCGCTTCGAAGGCTGGTCCTTGGTCCGTCAGCACCTGCTCCGGGTACCCGTGTGGACGGCAGAAGTGCAGCTGGAAGGCCCTGGCTGCTGTTTGGGCCGTTAAGTCCTTGACAGGGACCACCACTAGAAACCGGGAGTAGTGATCTACGATGGTGAGGGCGTAGACGTACCCAGATTTGCTTGGAGCCAGTTTCACATGGTCCAGGGCTACCAGTTCCAGTGGCTGCTTGGTGATGATGGGCTGCAGGGGACTCTTCTGGCTGGCACGGTCCTTTCTTCTTAGGTTGCACGGGCCACAGTCTCTGCACCACCTCTCGATGGCTCCTCTCATGCCTACCCAGTAGAACCGTTCACGCAACAAGAACTCCAGCTTTTTCCATCCGAAGTGTCCTGCTCCGTCGTGGTACGCCTCCAGAGCCATAGCCGCGTCTCGTCTTGGGACCACTACCTGCCAGGTCAGCTCATGTGTTCTAGAGTTGACCATTCTCCGGCACAGCTTCTCCTTGTAAAGAAACAGCCTGCTTTTCTCCTTCCACAGTTGCTTGGTCTCCTCCGGAGGGTCTGGGTCAAGACGGGCATCAGCCTGTGTCAGCATTTCCTTCACCAGACGGACTGCGGGATCACTGTCTTGTGTCTCCGCCCAGCTGTAGTGGGGTAAGGGATTGAACGTGGCAGAGCGCCTGTCCCTTACACGGTGGGAATACAGGATAATCCCATGAAGGTGGAATGCAGGGAGTTCGACTTCTTCCAGTTCTTCTGGATCTTCCCCTACGTCCGATAAGTTTGGAATTCTGGACAGGGCATCCGCGTTGGCATTTGAGCGTCCCGCCCGGTATTTGATGGTGAATTCATAGTTGGACAGGCGGGCCATCCATCTCTGCTCCAGGGCACCAAGTCTTGCACTGTCCAGGTGTGTCAACGGGTTGTTATCCGTGTACACGGTGAACTTGGAAGAGGCAAGGTAATGCTTGAAACGTTCGGTCACTGCCCACACCACTGCCAGGAACTCTAGCTTGAATGAGCTATAACTCTCAGGGTTTCTCTCTGTGAGCCTTAGTTTTTGGCTGGCGTAAGCGATTACCCGTTCTTTCCCCTGCTGGATCTGGGACAGTACGGCTCCTAGCCCGATGTTGCTCGCGTCCGTGTGGAGGATAAAGGGCTGGCTATAGTCAGGGTACGCCAGGATTTCATCCCCCGTGAGGGCCATCTTCAGCTGGCGGAAGGACTCCTCTTCCAGCTTTTCCCACCTGAAGGGCGGCTTCTGGTTTTTGGCCTTCCTGGATTGACCTATCAGGAGGTCCTGCATAGGAGCTACCATTTTGGTGAAACAGGGAATGAATCTTCGGCAGTAGCCTTCCAACCCGAGAAACTGCCGCACTTCCTTTATGCTGGAGGGTCTTGGCCAGTCTTTAATCACGGTGATCTTATCGGGGTCGGGAGCCACTCCGTCAGCACTCACAACGTGTCCAAGGTACTGCGCCTTTGGTTTCAGCAGGTGACACTTGGAGGGTTTCACCTTGAGGCCGTAGCTTGCCAGGGCGTCAAACACTTCTGCCAGGTGTTTCAGATGGTCCTCGTAGGTTTTGGAATAGACGATGATACCGTCCAGGTATAACAGGACCGTCTCAAAATTCCGGTGTCCCAGACAGCATTCCATCAACTGTTGGAAGGTTCCTGGTGCGTTGCAGAGCCCGAACGGCATACAGTTGAATTCGCTGAGGCCCATCGGGGTGGTGAATGCAGTCTTCTCCTTGTCTGCCTCTGCTACAGGAACCTGCCAGTACCCGCTAGTAAGATCCAAAGTGGAGAAGAAGTTAGCAGATTTTAATGCAGCTAAAGATTCTTCTATCCTAGGTAACGGGTACGCATCTTTGTGTGTGATACGGTTGACCTTTCTCTAGTCTACACACATTCTCATGGTGTTGTCCTTCGTTTTCACTAGAACTAGTGGAGCTGCCCAGGGGCTACAGCTGTCCCTGATTACCCCAGCCTCCTTCATGTCCCGCAACATCCCTTTTGCATGCTGATAGTGTGCAGGGGGTACAGGTCGGTATCTTTCCTTTATGGGCGGTTGGTCTCCTGTGGGGATGTGATGTTCTACCCCCTTTACTCGCCCGAAGTCTAGCGGGTGTTTACTAAAGACTCTTTCGTACTCCTGAACCACCCGGTAGACTCCCTGTTTTTGGTGTGAGGGAGTGGAGTCAGTACCCAAATGCAGTTGCTGACACCAGTCCTCCATTTGTTTCTTAGAGCCGTTACCTTCCTCTGGTTGAGATGGAGGCAAGGGTTCCACGGCCCTTACAGAATTTTGGTTTATGGTGAACAATTTGGCTAGCGTGGCATACCGGGGCAGGTATACTTCTCTCTCCCCGATATTTATGATGCGGACGGGCACCCTCCTGTACATCGACCACCCCCCGTGCTGTCAAAATGGTGGGCCTATTGTCTGAGTAGACGGGTTCTACCATTGCTTGGTAGTCTCTACCTCTTAGACCAATAGCTGCCCGGCACCAGATCATCATCTCACTTTTCGGGGGCATGGCAATAGGGAACGGGTCACACATTCTCATGCTACCTATCTCACCACCAGATAGTTCCACTTTTTGCCGCTTCATCAGTGCCCGGATCTCTTTTTGGAGCACGCGCTGCTGGCTGGAACTGGCGTTCTTGGCAACCTGCTATAAAATGAGAATCACCTCTGCAAGACAATTTTCAATCACGTTAGTTCCCAAGGTTATTCTAGGGTGGCTCTCATGACAGTCTATGTCCACAATAATCAGTCCTTGAACCGCCAGTTCGACTTTACCGACCTTAATGGTCACCTCCTTGAATCCCACCTGCGGCACGGGCTGACCATTGCTGGCGATGATACTCAGGTCGTCATCTGGGTAGCGGGTTATGTCCGAGTCATTCCAGTACCGCTTAAAGAGCACGTACGGGATGGTAGTCACTTGTGACCCAGTGTCCAGTAGGGCACTCATAGGAATGCCATCCAGTACCACAGGCAAGACCGGACGTCCCCCTACGTATTTATCATGCCAGTTCGATGGGCCTGATGATCTTATGCCTGGGGGTTGGCCCTCTACCCCAGGTTGTGCCCGTTTAAATGACAGTACCTTGCCATGTGTCCGGGTTGATTGCAGCGGTGGCAGATGGGTTGTCCGTCCTCGTTGTATCTGTCACTGGGTCTTCCTCTGGACGTTGGGATCCTTCTCTGTCGGCGCCACGGGACGTCCTCCGGTCCGGATGCCAGCTGGATCTTCCCTGGAGGGGAAACCTGTAAAGACTGCACAGTTCTGGTTAGCGCGGCCACGCTTTTGGTTAACTCTTGGACCTGATGGTGCAGGTCTGTAGTCGGGTTGTTATCCAAAGCCTGCGCACCAGCTCCTACAGACTCTGTCAGGGTCTGCCTGTTTAATGGCTCCCAGGGCCTCTTGCAAATTCAAAGCATAGTCTCTTATACTGTCTTGGGCCCGCTGCTTGCACCCATAGAATTTCATTTTGATCTCTGCTGAGGTACGGGTATCAAAAGTGTCTCTCAGACGGGTTAAGATCTCTTTTACAGTCTCCTTGTCCCGGACTGACCAGGACTTTACTTCACGTTGGGCTGCCCCGGTTAGCTGGCCTACCAATATGCTCACTTTTTCTCCTTCTGTCAGGGGGTATACCTTAAACAGGCTGTACAGTCTCTCTTTAAAGTCGCTTAGGGTATGCGACTCCCTTGAGTACTGGGGCAGTCAGGCCGCTCCGGGGATATAGGGCATTGTAAATGGCATTACTGCGGCAGCGGCCGCGCTAGTGGTAGAGGGTTCGTCATCTTCCTCCCCCCTAGTTAAGTGTGGCCTACCTTCTGTTGCTTCTTCTCCGTAGGCCGCGGCTCCGCAGACGATCGTCAGGGTGGAGGACCTTGCGTCACACTCTGGTGACATCAGCGTCGCTCTCTCTCCCTTCCAGGACCTTGCGCAGCGTCAATGCATGAGGCGGAGCTTCGGGTCTCACGCGCTTTCGGCATCCACGCCCCTCTTCTTCCCGCGCGGCGTCCCGAAGATGGCGTCCGATGGCGGGAAAACGACTGCGGATGGCGGGAAACTTTTGAAGATGGTGGCAAACTTTTGAAGATGGCGGGAAACGGCTCCGGATGGCGGGGACCTTCACCACGGCAGGTATGACAGTCTTTTGAAGGCGCGCAGTACCCGGTGGTTGCGGGCACAAAATCCTGCTGACTACGCCAAAGCTGACTCACCCCCTGGGCCTAGTGTGGACGTGTGTGGGATACCCGGAGCCGGATCTCTGGGGGTTGTAGAATCCGTGGCGGTGACCCGGTCCCGTGGCTCAGGGTGGTCAGGCCGATGGCGGTATTTTGTGGGGGTTTTATGTTAATTGTCCGACTACGCCACCCATGGATTGCGGTCAGCGCGGACCGCCGCTGCAAGGCAGACCGCTGGGGCTGATGGTGTGTGCAGCTGAGGTAGTGTGACTCCCCACGGGAAGAGTGGAGCCCCAGGGCAGTGTAGTTGATGGTGAGGGTGATAGTGCACGGGAGTCCCAGCACTAGTAGTGCTGGTGCGGCGATGAAGCAGGAACGACTCAGAGTCTTTGCAGTGCAGTTAAGGGTCTTTACTGGTGATATTAAGGCAGACCCTCCCGGGAGTACTGGCTAACATAAGGGGCCTGGTCAGTCTGCGAGCAAACAGGAGTTCCCCTGGCCAGGTGGAGTTGTAGGCCTCCCTGTCTATCTGCACTCTTTCTGGCTACCTTGCTGTAAGCGGGTAGAAGTAGCCCACGTCCCTGAGTATACCGTGTGGTGCTCACCCGTATGGCTGGTGACTTGGGGCCTTCTGTTAGCCTCCGCTCCTGGATGGCGGTGCTGGTCCCTTCCTTGTGACTGAGCCTCCGGGCTTCTATGGCCAGAGGACCTGGAATCCCCTGCCGGCTGATTTCTGCTGCTGGGTGAATATCAGTCCCCACAGCCTCGGACTCCGGCTATCAGATTCTTCTGCCAGGGCGAGCTCTGCTCAGCTCCAGCCCCTGGTCTTCATCTACTGCTCCTACAGAGCTCCTGCTGTAACTCTCCCTGTGTCTGGAACTGTCTCCAGGCTCTGACTCCTCTCTCTAATCCTGCCCCAGACCCAGATTATAAGGGCAGATTCCTCCCCTCCCAGGTCTGGGCAGGAAGTGTTGCATGCTTAAGGGCTCCTGACCAGAGAAACCTCCCACTTGCTCTCAGACGTAATATTTCTATTACTGTGGAAACCAGACCCCTGGGGTGCCACACCTTCTTATTATGCATCTTGAAACAGCCACAACGCTAGTTTTAAGAGAGTCCTGAATTTCAGCTGATGTTATTTGTGGGTTTTTCTTTGCATCCCGAACAATTTTCCTGGCAGTTGTGGCCAAAATTTTTGTTGGTCTACCTGACCGTGGATTGGTTTTTACAGAGCCTCTGATTTTCCTTTTGCTAATCACAGTTTGAATGCTGCTGACTGGCATTATCAATTCCTTGGATATTTTTTTGTATCTTTTTCCTGTGTTATACAGTTCAACTACCTTTTCCCATAGATCCGTTGACATTTTGCTTTCCCCATGACTCACAATCCAGAAACGTCAGTGGCTGAATGAAAGAAGCAAGAGTCTCTCTGGATCCCAGACGCTCACTCAGCTTTTATGCACACACTGATTACAAGCAAACAGGTCACAGGTGAGGATGCTACCTTTAGTAGTCATTCAAACCCATTTGTGTCAAATCCTGTGCATGTTATTAGGCCAAAAACACCATGGTATGTGAACTTTTGATCAGGGTCATTTGGATGTTTTTGGTTGTCATTAAGATTTAAAAAGAGAAAACACAGTAGTTTGACAATAAATGGCTTCACCCAACGAATATCCATGAGTGGAGAAAAAGTTTTTTGTTATCATTCATATTCTCTGAAACAAGGCCAAAAAAGTAAAAATTCTGCCAGGGTATGTAAGCTTTTGAGCACAACTGTATATATATCTATACTGAACAAAAATCTAAACGTAACACTTTTGTTTTTGCTCCCATTTTTCATGAACTGAACTCAAAGATCTAAGACTTTTTCTATGTACACAAAAGGCCTTTTACTCTCAAATATTATTCACAAATTTGTCTAAATCTGTGTTGGTGAGCTCTTCTCCTTTGACGAGATAATCCATCCACCTCACAGGGGTGGCATATCAAGATGCTGATTAGACAGCATGATTATTGCACAGGTGGGCCTTAGGCTAGCCACAATAAAAGGCCACTGTAAAGTGTGCAGTTTTACAGTATAGAGGGTGTCAGAAAACCAGTCAGTATCTGGTTTGACCACCATTTGCCTCAAGCAATGCAACAAATCTCCTTTGCATAGAGTTGATCAGGTTGTCGATTGTGGCTTGTGGAATGTTGGTCCACTCCTCTTCAATGGCTGTGCAAAGTTCTTGCATGGACAGCGTGCTCACCAGACATGTTACCCATGGAGCATGTTTCTTATGCTCTGGATTGGCGTATATCACAGCATGTTAAAGTTCCTGCAACTTCGCACAGCCATTGAAAAGGAGTGGACAAACATTCCACAGGCCACAATCAACAACCTGATCAACTCTATACAAAGGAGATGTATTGCCGCAAGAGGCAAATAGTGATCACACCAGATACTGACTGTTTTTTTGACCCCACCCTCCCCCAGTCCCCTCAGTACTGTAAAACTCAACATTTTAGAGTGGCCTTTTATTGTGGCCACCCTAAGCCACACAGATGCAATAATCATGGTGTCTAATCAGCATCTTGATATGCCACACCTGTGAGGTAGATGGATTATTTTGGCAAAGGAGAAGTTTGGGCACCCTTGATCAGAATTACTCTTATTGTGAACAGTTAAGCAAGCTGAAGATGAAATGATCTCTAAAATGTCTAATGTTAAAGATGACATATATTCTTTGTATTTTAGGCAAAAAAAATATATATTTTGTAATTTTTTACATTTTAAAATTTAGAAAAAGGATAATGAGCTGATGCAAACGTTTGGGCACCCTGCATGGTTAGTACCTAGTAGCACTCCCTTTTGCAAGTATCACAGCTTGTAAACGCTTTTTGTAGTCAGCCAAGAGTCTTTCAATTCTTGTTTGTGGGATTTTCATCCATTCTTCCTTGGAAAATCCATCCAGTTCTGTGAGATTCCTGGGTCATCTTGCATGCACTGCTATTTTGAGATCTAGCCACAGATTTTCAATGCTGTTCAAATCAGGGGACTGTGAGGGGCATTGTAAAAAATTCAGCATGCGCCTTTTGAGGTAGCCTATTGTGGATTTTAACGTGTGTTTAGGATCATTATCCATTTGTAGAAGCCATCCTCTTTTCAACTTCAGCTTTTTTACAGATGGTGTTATATTTGCATGAAGAATTTGTTCAGATTTCATTGTATCCATTCTTCCATCTACCCATGAAATATTCCCTGTGCCATTGACTGCAGCACAACTCCAAAGCATGATTGATCCACCACCATGCTTAATGGTTGGCGAGGTGTTCTTTTGCTGAAATTCTGTGCCCTTTTTGCTCCTTTGATCATTGTGGTCAAAGAGTTCTATTTTAACCTCATCGGTCAACAGGTCTTGATTCCAAATTGCATCAGGATTGTTTAGATGTTCTTTTGCATACTTCTGACGCTGAATTTTATGGTGAGGATGCACAAAAGGTTTTCTTCTGATGACTCTTCCATGAAGGCCATATTTGTGCAGGTGTCTCTGAACAGTAGAACAATGGATCATAACTCCACAGTCTGCTAAATCTTTCTGAAGGTCTTTTACAGTCAAGCGGGGGTTCTGATTTGCCTCTCTAGCAATCCTACGAGCAGCTCTCAGTGAGATTTTGCTTGGTCTTCCAGACCTTATTTTGACCTCCACTGTTCCTGTTAACTACCATTTCTAAATTAAATTTCAAACTGAGGAAAGGGCAACTTGAAAATGCTTTGGTATCTTCTTATAGCCTTCTCCTGCTTTGTAGGCCTCCACTATTTTCATTTTCAGAGTGCTAGGCAGCTGCTTAGAAGAACCCATGGCTGCTGTTTTTTGCACAAGGTTAGACAAGGCTGGGTTTTATAAAGCTAGAAAATTTGCATCAGCTGGCTTTTCCTAATGATGATAGTGAACAAGGCATAACCCTAACAGGCTGGTTAAGGTTTGAAACCTTGGTCAAAGTTTTCTGTATACAGAAATCTCCAAAGATGCCCAAACTTTTGCATTGGCCCATTTTCCTTTTTGTAATTTTTAAAATGTAAAAAATTACAATATATATCTTTTTTTTTTTGTCTAAAATACAAAGGAAATGTGTCATCTTTAACTTTAGCCCTCTTAGATATCATTTCATCTTCAACTTGCTTAACTGTTCACAATAACAGTCATTTTGACCAGGGGTGCCCAAATTTTTACATGTCACCGTATATAGTTAATTCATTAATGCTTGGAACTGTATGGTTAATTACCCTGTGGACAGGAACTTGGCAAGTTCCTAATTTATGTTATATTCTGTGTGAGACATCTTCTGTATATATTTGCTATATCTGTGGATATACAGTGCATTGTGAAAGTATTTGGCCCCTTTGAACTTTTCTACCTTTTTCCACATTTCTGGCTTCAAACACAAAGATATAAAATTCTAATTGTTTTGGGAAGAATCAACAAGAAGTGGGACACAATCGTGAAGTGGAACGAAATTTATTGGATATCTTAAACTTTTTTAACAAATTAAAAACTGAAAAGTGGGGCGTGCAATATTATTCGGCAGCAAACTCTCCCCAGAAGTTCAGTGAGGATCTCTGAATGATCCAATGTTGTCCTAAATGACTGGTAATGATAAATAGAATCCACCTATGTGTAATCAAGTCTCTGTATAAATGCACCTGCTCTGTGATAGTCTCAGGGTTCTGTTTCAAGTGCAGAGAGCATCATGAAGACCAAGGAACACACCAGGCAGGTCCGAGATACTGTTGTGGCGAAGTTTAAAGCCGGATTTGGATACAAAAAGATTTCCCAAGTTTTAAACATCTCAAGGAGCACTGTGCAAGCGATCATATTGAAATAAAAGGAGTATCAGACCACTGGAAATCTACCAAGACCCGGCCGTCCCTCTAAACTTTTGACACGCCCCCAGGGCCGTGGGGTACTCGGCAGCCGGACCTCTGGCTGCTGGGGGATATCACGGTGGCTGGCCCGGTCCGTGAACCCAGGGCGGTCAGTGCAAAAAGGGGGTACTTTTATATGGGGTTTTGGGGATTTTTCGTGACGCCACCTGTGGATTGCGGCTAGAGGGAGCCGCCGCTGCGGAGCAGTCCTCTGGAGCTGGTGTTGCGGCAGCAGGGATGGTGTGGCTCTCCACAGGTAGAGCTAGCTCCAGGGCAATGTAGAATGTGTAAGGTGCGCTGGGCGTTGTAGTGCAGGGGGAAATATGGCGCAGACAAAATAACTGGACAGAGGCGGTGCGGTGCAGTCATCCGTGTCTTTACTCACAGTTCTTTAGTTCCTCAGGGTGCACTGTCAGCTTACAGCCTCCCGCGTCGCGCTGCTTTCACCCGGCAGGGGCTCAGTTCTTCCTCAGGTAGATCAGGGGTACCTGGCAGAACCCCACTTTCACGTGTTCTTATTTAGATCGTCTTCACACTGGGTCTTTCTCCCTCCTGCCCTGCTCTGCCCACTCTCAATCCCGTTCGGGTGCTCTGAAGTCCCTCCTGCTTGACCCTCCTGGGGATTAGAATGCGGCTTGCGATCCCTCAGTCTTCTGACAGATTCGGGGCATACGGGTGCCTTCCTGCACTCGCCGTACCCCCTAGGATCCCTTTTTAGAACGGAGCCTACTCCCTGCTCCCCTCCTGTGCCCCAGACCTGGCCCTACTTGTGGAGCCGAGCTCCTAATGAGACTCTGCTCCCGGACTGTTCTTCTGAACTGTCCTGAGCTGTTCTTCTGAACTGCTCTCCTCTGCTGACTACTCAACTGCCACCCTAAGATGGCTTCCCTATATATATGCCTACCAAAGAGCTCCCTCTAACTACCTCCTCCACCCACACCCACTACTGGTTCCCCCTACCTTTGGCTTCCCCCAATTCCAGCCAGGGTCAGGGCTCAGCAGAAACATACATTGCGTCTTGCCCCTCCAGCTGGCCTGGAGTAGTGTAGTGTTGGATGCAGGTGTTTGGGGTTCCAAGCAGCATTCCCTCCTTACCTGAGAGAAGAGAGACACCACACCTCTGGGTGAGGTGCAGTACCTCTGTGGCGACTGAACCCTCAGGGGCGCCACACTTTCATCTCGAACAAGGAGAAGACTGATCAGAGATGCAGCCAAAAGGCCCATGATCACTCTGGATGAACTGCAGAGATCTACAGCTGAGGTGGGAGAGTCTGTCCGTAGGACAACAATCAGTCGTACACTGCACAAATCTGGCCTTTATGGAAGAGTGGCAAGAAGAAAGCCATTTCTCAAAGATATCCATAAAAAGTCTCGTTTGAAGTTTGCCACAAGCCACCTTGGAGACACACCAAACATGTGGAATAAGGTGCTCTGGTCATATGAAACCAAAATCAAACTTTTTGACCACAATGCAAAACGATATGTTTGGAGTAAAAGCAACACAGCTCATCACCCTCAAAACACCATCCCCACTGTCAAACATGGTGGTGGCAGCATCATGGTTTGGGCCTGCTTTTCTTCAGCAGGGACAGGGAAGATGGTTAAAATTCATGGGAAGATGGACGGAGCCAAGTACAGGATCATTCTGGAAAAAACCTGTTGGAGTCTGCAAAAGACCTGAGACTGGGACGGAGATTTATCTTCCAACAAGACAATGATCCCAAACATAAAGCAAAATCTACAATGGAATGGTTCAAAAATAAACGTATCCAGGTATTAAAATGGCCAAGTCAAAGTCCAGACCTGAATCCAATCGAGAATCTGTGGAAAGAGCTTAAAACTGCTGTTCACAAATGCCCTCCATCCAACATCAATGAGCTCGAGCTGTTTGGCAAGGAAGAATGGGCAAGAATTTCATCCTCTCAATGTGCAAAACTGATAGAGACATACCCAAGCAACTTGCAGCTGTAATCGCAGCAAAAGGTGGCGCTACAAAGTATTAACTCAAGGGGGCCGAATAATATTGCACGCCACATTTTTCAGTTTTTAATTTGCTAAAAAAGTTTAAAATATCCAATAAATTTTGTTCCACTTCACGATTGTGTCCCACTTGTTGTTGATTGTTCCCAAAACAATTAGAATTTTTTATCTTTATGTTTGAAGCCAGAAATGTGGCAAAAGGTAGAAAAGTTCAAGGGGGCCAAATACTTTCACAATGCACTCTATGTATATTTTGATGCTATTACACTCATAGAATGTTTTCTTGCCATTTCTATTACAGCGACACTATAGAGAAAAGTTTTACTGATTGTCACAAGAAATAATATTTGTACATTATTGGCTGCGTTTTAATAAATGATCTACTTGTCATTTTGCAATCAATAAGGAGTGTGTAGTGAGTCTCTTCATGTGACATACCCCACTCTACTGATAACTCCTAAGCTACTCTACAAGTGCAATGCAATTACAGCTTCACTTTCTCTTTTCTACTCCTGTATTAGGATAAAAGCTGCTCACATAAAAATTCCATTTCAAAGTCAAAGATTTATTCCCTACAAGAGTGTTTTTGCACGCCATCCAAAAAAAAGGGCTTAAAGGCTTTGTTCGGCATAGAAACCCCATTTCTATTTATCTAATTAGGGAATTCAGTTTTTTAGAGGGGGATTCTCTGTTTAGGATTCTCATTTGCACTGACCTCCATTTCATAGATAACATATTGCTTTGAATGGGCACTGTGTAATGCCTAATTTCCCCCTGTAGAGGCAGTGCAGGGAAATCAGACACTTACTGCCAAGCTTGCCTATACACTACAGATGACCGCTGGGGGTCCCAGCAGGGGCACATTTTGTGATCAAATTCAATGAAACCTTTGTGTGATTGTCAATGGAACCTTTCAACAAGTAGAGATTGGCCACCGTGGACAACCCCTTTAACCTTACAAAACCCCTCTTTCCATATACCTAAACCTAGGCCAAACAATCTTTCCGCTTAATAAAATATTATAATGCAGCATCTCTGAATCACCACCCATGTTAAAATCTAATTTGTTCAGTGAAATAAAAACCAAGTAGATGACAAGAGACCATCACATGTCTATAGAAGACTTCTCAATTCTTTTGCTAGGAACATATTTGGCTTTTTGTAAAAATTGTTAGCAATGATATCTATTTTTCAATTTTTACTTTCTAGCAGCATCTTTCCCAGCGTGTCCAGAGTTCCTTTATCTCTACATCAAGATTAATATGCCTATGACATTGCGCCCCACTCGTACTTTTGATGAACCTAGGTTGCACCATCCCCAAGAAGTGCTGTTTACATTGGTATTTAATCCCTTCTGCCCTAAATCAACCCGCTCACTTAATATTTTTCTTTGAAACCAATAGTCAGTGGTTTCTGCTTTTTTTTCAAAACAATGCATTTTTATTACAAGCATATTTTTGTTCCAACCAATACTTTTTGACAGCTCAGATATAAATGTCCGACTCACTGCTATAAATATGCACCAAAGCAGAGCCTGCTCCTCTGAAGGGAAAATGATTTCTTTTGAAGAAGCACATTTTTATTTGAATCAACCAATTCCTGAACTAATATAAATATACATCCATACTTCCTGTATAAATGATGGATATTTCATTCCCCGAATCTCCCTGACATAGATTTATTTCCTAAGTTGAGGAGAATGTCAGTTGAACCCAATTTGGGACAATAAACTTTTTGTCTTCTCCAATGCACTTAGACGTTTTTACTAATAGAAATAAAATCTAAGCTCCGTCAATATGAATTACATCTAAAAATAATTTTAAACCAATTTACGTTTGTGTTACTTTGTATTTTGCAATTCTGTGTTTCACATTAAGTTTCCGTGTTCCGTACAGAAATCATCTGTTGTGTCTTTCATTAGTCTAATGTTTTACGATACAGCTGGAGTCTACGCTAATAATGAAACTTTACCAACGTCGGAGATAAAAACGAGCAAGAGGCAGAATTTTACAATATTTCCTTTTCCATATGTATTGAAATCTTGCCATACACCCACATATCACTTCATTTACTATGGAAACAAGAAGCAGATATCAACAGAGTTCAGAAAACAGATAGCTTCACCTTAAACGGAATGTGTCATTAGAAAATTACCTAATTTTTTGAAAAACAGTTTTTTTACATTACCTGATTTTTTTCATATTTTCCATGTCACTATTTTAAAAACATACAGTTTTCACATTGTCCACTGAGCCTCATAATACACTGATACTTCATGTTTGGCAAACTTTTTGGTAGTCATTTCGCTACCATCACAATGAAACATAACACCTACTTACAGATAATATAGTATCCACCATTACAATAAGTGAAAGGTAGACGATACAAATTAGATAATTGAAAAAACTTTTTGACAGTTAGGGTGATCAATAAGTGGAACAGTCGGCCATGAGAGGTAGTGAGTTCTTCTTCAATGGACATCTTCAGAGGCTGGACAGACATCTGTCTGAGATGGTTTAGTGAATCTTGCATTGAGCAGGGAGTAGGACACGATGACCTTGGAGGTCCCCTCCAACTCTAACATTCTATGATTCTATGATGGTCACAGCTCACCTCCTCCTCCCTCCTGCACAGGAACTTTTGCATACCATGTCCACAATACTGTCCCATAGTAGTCAATGAATCTCCACTATAGGGCCATATTTTCCATTAGGCATCAAAAGTCAGGTGCTTAGAGAGACGGATTGCAGGGGACAGTACTGGCTTTGCCAAAAGGAAAAAAATGGTTTCCTTAAGGCTGCGTGCACACATGCATTTTTCATGCGTTTATACTGCGGAATTTCCGCAGCGGAAACGCATAAAAAACGCATGGTAATCCGCACCCCATGGTCCCCAATGGCATTCCGCAATGTCAATGCACATGCTGCGGATTTTTCCGCAGCCTTTCTGCAGCGCAAATAAATCCGCAGCATGTTCATTAATTTTGCGGAAGCGCAGCGGAAGCGCCGCCATTGACTTGCATTGAGACGCATAGAATCCGTGTCTGTACATTTGTACAAGACTCTCATCCAGACCTGGGTACCATTGTACCTGTAAAAAAAAGAATAAAATAATAAATAAAGTTTATATTCACCTGTCCGGCGGCCCCTGCAGCGCTTCTCCTTCCAGGACCTGAGATGACGTCGCGGTCATGTGACCACAGGCTATCTCGCGAGATGGCGGCAACCTGGAAGAAGCCAGGACGAGCGCGACAGCACACGCAGCGGGGGATTGGGGGTAAGTATAGCTTTATTTTTTTATTTTTACGGTCACACTATATAAATCCATGCCGTTTGCATGGATTTATATAGTGTGACCTAGTTGTCAAGCACTTTCCAAGTGATGCTATCGCTTGGAAAGTGCTTGTCAGTCCGCATGCGGAAACACATGCGTTAACGCATGTGGGTACGCATGTGAATCCGCATGTATTCCGCATGAATTCTGCAGGAAAAACGCATGCACAATCTGCATGCGTTTTTTCTGCCAGGGAGATGCAGAAGTGCTGCAGAAATTTTCTGCTTCATTTCTGCATCGTGGGTACATAGCCTAAATCCCAGTTCCACCAGAACCAGCATCTTTGTGGTGTTGTTCCAGCATATATTTGTATAGCACTCTTTTGTTCTCTATGCAAGAGATGCTTCTAGACATTTCTGGAGGCAGGTTATCTCTTTGTCAAACAAGGTGAGGGAAAGACTAAGTGCACAATGACCTGAAGAGGGGAAGGGAGCCCAACAACTAGGGAAAGGGGAAGTGAAGACCCCTAGGCAGATATAATATCACCCAAAACTACCCTACCGACCCTATATAGGCTCCACACCTATCGCTGAGCAGGAACCTAAATCCCTGAATGTCCCTAGAGCTAGACCCTAGATAGGGAAGGGATGGGGTGAGCACTAGTCAGGCCCCACTACAAACTAAATACAACAAGGTCAACAAACAAAGGGGATACATTTATCTTGAGCAGACACCAGAGAGATAACGCCAACTGTCCTCCAAGGGCACCAGAGAAGAAACTAGCCAACTGATGGTGCTCCAAGCCTGCACAGAGGTACACAGAGCTATCACCGGTGACTCTCTGGAGAAACTGAGGGTTTTTAACTATCAAGCAAGGTTGTGTCAATCAGCAGCTAAAGGTAGAGGTTTCTGCTGGGTCCTAGAGGTAGAAGGATATAACTACACCACAGAGATGAGAAGATCACGAAGGCGTCTGCAATGCCAAGTACAGTGACCTTCTACAGCCGGATCCAGAGTGACTGTCTGTCACAACTGACACATCCGTGACAATCTTAGAGAACAAAAGGATCAGTAGTTCGAAATTGGACATGCTGAATCCTTATCTCCCCCTGTTATTGACGCGCCCCTGGGCCTGTGTCGCGCTGCGTTGCGCACGCGGGAGCTTACCCGGAGCCGGATCTCTTGAGGGTTGTAGTCTCGTGGCGGTGACCCGGTCCGTGCCCAGGGAGTCAAACTGAGCGGCGATGTAACAGCGGTAGATGTAGGACGACTACGCCACCCGTTGAATGCAGCTATGGAGCTGCCGCTGCAAGACAGTCCGCTGAGGCCGGTGGATGGATGGTGCAGCGTAGATGGTATAACCCCCAACGGGAGGGGTATGGCCTCAGGGCAGCAGATGTGGATGATGGGGGTAGCAGGAACCACTCAGAGACGGTGCGGTGTAATTCAGGGTCTTTACTGGTAACAACGATAGACCCTCCCGGAGTACTTGCTAGTGAACGGGGCCTGGTCAGTCCTTGAGCAGATGGGATCTTCCCTGGCCAGGCGGAGCTGTAGGCCTCCCAAACTGACTGTACTCTTCTGGCTACCTTGCTAGAAGCGGATATAAGTAGCCCACGTCCCTGAGTGTACCGTGTGGTGCTCACCCGTATGGCCGGTGACTCGGGGCCTTCTAATGGCTTCCGCTCCACGATGGTGGTGCTGGTCCCACGCGTGTGACCGTGCCTTCGGGTTTCTGGGCCAGAGGACCTGAAATCCCCTGCCGGTCGGCTTCTGCTGCTGGGTAAGAGTTAGTCCCCACAGCCTCGGACGCCGGGTCCGGTAAGAAAGCTTCTCAGTCAGGGCGAGCTCTGCAGCTGCCAGCCCCTGACTTGTAGTAGTATTGCTCCCACTGAGCTTCTGCTGTTTCTTCCTGTGACTGTCTCTTGTCTCTACTCTCCTTGACTGACTAACCCTGCCTCAGCCCAGGGTTTATACAGGGGAAGTTCTTCCCCTCCCAAGACTGGGCAGGAGGTGTGGCATGCACAGGATCCCTGACCAAAGGACCTCCCACCTGCTCTCAGACATAACATTACATTACTGTGGAAAACCAGACCCCTGGGGTGCCACATTATCAGTCAGAGGCACCCATACACATTAGACTGTGTGCCTACATGATCACTGGTGCTTATCTTAGCTTTTGTATAGTGGTTTTAGTCAATAGCAGTATGGTGGTATTATTCAGTCATTACTGTATTTGTGTTATTATTTGCCCCTTGAATTGTGATATTATTAGTTATATTGTTGCTTTGTTTAGTACGAGTATAGTGATATTTATTTTTTGCTAATTGTATGATTGTGTTATTTATAGGTATATTATTGTTGATTTTGAGCACTGCAAACAGCACAATATCGACTCTTGAAATGCCACCGGGGCCCATGCATCTGAGCAACACACTTGTGGTAGTGGAGGGCAGTTATCCAAATTTGCCTTGGGGCCCATTGGACTCTAACTATGTCCCAGAGCCCAAATCTGTAAGGGTGAGGGGATCTGCAGTGTGGTGACTTCATCTTACCTTACCTATACAATATCGTGTTTCCTTTGAAAGTATTAAATATCTTTGTTGATAGAAATTGTTTAAGTTAATCTTAATTCAGTCAATAGCAGAAGCTTTTGCAAAAGCAGTAACATCTGCAGGAACGAGTACCGACAGAGAAGTTAATGTTTGTAGTGTCAGTAACATTGTTTCACAAAGTAACAGTTGTGTTTCTTTACTGGGTAAAAGTGTTAATGAATCATGTCTGAAAGAGACTTTACATTGTGAATTATCCCCACTTAGTTTTCATCTCCCTCTGAGTGTTAAGTATAGAATATTTAAGAGTGAATTTGTCGATATTTTCTTCTTACTTCCAATTTTTAAATCAGATAAATCAGAAGAAAAGCGTGAGGAGCGCCGTAGGCTAGCTCCAAGAACATCTAATAATTGTCTCCAAGGGTTCTGCATTTTTTCTGTTGTACGTGGGGAAAATATCTGGAGAAATGCAGTAGTCTTCCAACATCTAGACATTATTTTGAAATCATACTAAAACTTTCATAGTATGACATGGTTTACCATGTTCTGTTGGGTTTCTTTTATACAGCACTCACCGTGCAGTATTATTGATGTGTTAACTTTATTCTCTTGGTCAATATGGGTCAATAAAACCCCAATTATTTACTGCTGACTATCTGCATGGCTGACCACTCATTTATACTTTGGGTTCGAAGTTGAACGCATATAAGAGCAAGCGCAATATTTTGACTGGGGCATTTCTCCCATAAACTAACTTTCACCTGCAGCAATCATGCAGCGTTTCTCCTAATTGTCATACATATCTGTTGAGTAAATAAACTACATTTCACCTTTCAATATCACCCTATGTATGCTTTTAGCTTATTTTTGAAAAAAGACTTGTAAAAATCCAAAACTACGAAATTACTTTTGCATTCTAGAACTGCTTCCTTCTCTTACGATACCGGCATAGTACTGCTGAAAACTAGTGGCCGAAGGAGCACAAGCAGGAACAGCAAGCGGTAGTAGAAGTTCTTGGGGATAGCAAGGGGTTGTAGGAAACAATCCGCAGATAAATTAGAACAGTCTGGGTAAGAATGTTCAGGAACTGGAGACTGAAGGTAGGCTAACAGCTAGACAAAATACTCAAGCAATGAGTGAAAGCTTCATGCGGCTTTAAGTAGGCCCAAACAGGAAACAAGATGCACCATTCTACTGAAACTGCACTGACTAAAGTCAACAGTGACCTACTGACTGCCAAATCCAAGCGACACTACTCTGTCCTTCTCCTTCTGGACCTGTCGTGTGCCTTTGACACAGTAGACCATTCCCTCTTACTACAGACTCTCTCATCTCTCGGCATCACCGACTTGGCCCTATCTTGGATCTCCTCATACCTAACAGACTGGACATTCAGTGTCTCCCACTCACACACCACCTCCTCATCTTGCCCCCTCTCTGTCGGTGTCCTCCAAGGCTCAGTTCTAGGACCCCTACTCTTCTCCATCTACACCTTCGGCCTGGGACAGCTCATAGAGTCTCACGGCTTTCAGCATCACCTCTATGCTGACGACACACAGATTTACCTCTCTGGACCTGATATCATCTCCTTACCCACACAGCCTGTCCGCTATTTCATCTTTCTTCTCTGCTAGATTCCTAAAACTTAATATGGATAAAACTGAATTCATCATCTTTCCCCCATCTCGCTCAACCCCCCATCTTCCATCAAAGTCAATGGCTGTTCACTCTCCCCAGTCCCGCAAGCTCGCTGCCTTGGGGTAACCCTTGACTCTGATCTCTCCTTCAAACCTCATATCCAAGCCCTTTCCACTTCTTGCTGACTCCAGCTCAAAAATATTTCCCGGATCCGCACATTCCTCAACCATGAATCTGCTAAAACCCTAGTGCATGCCCTTATCACCCTTATCATCTCTCGACTCAACTACTGCAACCTCCTTTTCTGTGGTCTCCCTTCTAACACTTTCGCACCACTCCAATCTATCCTAAACTCTGCTGCCCGAATAATCCACCTGTCCCCCTGCTAATCCCCAGTCTTTCCCCTCGGTCAATCCCTTCACTGGCTCCCCATTGACCAGAGACTCCAGTTCAAAACCCTAACCATGGCATATAAAGCCATCCACAACCTGTCTCCTCCATATATCTGTGACCATATAAGTCTCCCGGTACTTACCTGCACGCAACCTCTGATCCTCACAAGATGTCCTTCTCTTTTCCCCTCTCTCCTCCTCTTTCCAAAATCGCATACAAGATTTCTCCTGTGCATCCCCCCTACTCTGGAACTCCCTACCTCAACATATCAGTCTCTCGCCTACCATGGAAACCTTCAAAAGGAACCTGAAGACCCACCTTCAGTAACCCTCGCTCCACCATGCCGCTGCACGACCAGCTTTACCCTCACCTAC
Source organism: Phyllobates terribilis (assembly GCF_046119375.1). Lineage (NCBI taxonomy): Eukaryota > Metazoa > Chordata > Amphibia > Anura > Dendrobatidae > Phyllobates > Phyllobates terribilis. The sequence continues at coordinate 83,578,294 of NW_027362768.1, read as the reverse complement.
TGTATCCTCACCCATCCCTTGTAGATTGTGAGCCCTTGCGGGCAGGGTCCTCTCTCCTCCTGTACCAGTCACCGACTCGTTTTTGTTCAAATTATTGTACTTGTTGTTTGCTATGTATACCCCTTTTAAACATGTAAAGCGCCATGGAATTAATGGGCTATAATAATAAATAATAATAATATCGGACGAGTACTATCCGTTGCTTTGACAAATAGCACTTGAAGTTGTGCTCATGTTATTCTATGGGGCTGTGCACATGTCTGATTTTTTCCTTGGATCAAGTGGTCTAAAGAAGAAAATCGGTGATATGTCCAATTTTGATCAAAGTGTCAGATCAAAATCAGCAATGCAAGCCTATGGGTCCGTTAACAACATCAGACAGCATTCGGATGACACCCCGGACTGACTAAATGGAGAAAGTGGAGAAACTTTTGACCTTTCTTCTCCACCTCCCAGAGAAACTGATCCCACTCTGATCAACTCTGTGCTCCTGCCCGGATGAAGAGACCTTGGTACCAAATGTTTCACTGGGTGCATCAGTTGTCAGGATTTTAGATGCAGCATGTATCAGAGCTTAGAAAGCTGCCCCCAACAACATCCCTGATTAGCAGCTTTCCGTCTGCATTATATATTGACAGTAAGCTGCTAATCAGTGTAGTGGGCATGGTTGGACCAGGAGGCGCATGGGGACAGTCTGGGCAGTAATAATCTCCTGCTGATAAAACAATCATTGTATTGAAAGAACAGCACACAGCTTCATAAGTGATACATCACTGAGCTCAGAGTCTCAGCCCCTACCTCATACTGTCCTCAGATTAGATAGCAAAAGCCTGCTGACAGATTCTCTTTAATAGAAGAGGTCCGAAATGAGACAATATTTTCTTTTCTACAAATCACCACACTGGTCACTAGACAGTGAACCATGTGACTACACACCTAATAGCAAGATCACATTGCACACAGGAGCATCACAACCATACAGCTATGTGCGATAATCTTAATAATAATAATAATAATAATAATAATAATGCTTACACGCAATTGGAACTATTTCAATGTGATTTTGATCAACTATTGCAAATTCTCATCCTGCAATGTCAGATGCACATGGCTTGTGGGAGCAGGGTCCGATTTGATGAGATGTGCTAATGTAACTCGTTTAGAAACACAATGAATTTTGAGAAATTTCTAAGGCTAAGTGCCCACGATGCAGAAATGCTGCAGATTTTTTCCGCATCTCCCTGGCAGGAAAAAGGCATGCGGATTTTACATGCTTTTTCCTGCCAGGTAGAAGCGTTTGTCAAGCATTTTTGCATGCATTTCTGCGTGCGGGCTTTTCCAAGTGATTTTGGCATCACTTGGAAAAGTGCTTGACAACTTGGTCACACTATATAAATCCATGCAACCGGCATGGATTTATATAGTGTGACCTAGTTAATAGTTGAAAAAAAGATTAACAATGGTAAAAAAAAACAAAAAAACCCATTATACTCACCTTCTGATGGCCCCCGGTATTTTCTCTGCTGAGTCCGGTCTCTTGTACGGCTCGCGGTGATGTGAAAGGACCTTTCATGGCGTCATTTAATCATGTGACAGGTCACGTGACCGCCGACGTCAGCGGTCGCGTGACCTGTCACATGACTAAATGACGTCATGGAAGGTCCTTCTAGACCATCGCGAGCCGCCGGGGAGCCAGGGACATCGGAAGGTGAGTATATGTTTTTTATTTTGAATTATTTTTTTAACAGGTACCATGGCACCCGGGTCTGGAGGAGAGTCTCCTCTTCTCCAGACCCGGGTACCATCCACACATTGAATCGCTTAATATCCGCATGTGCATATGTAGTCATGCGGATATTAAGCGATTTAATGCAAGTCAATGGCAGCGATTACGCTGCATGTCCGCAAAATTAATGGACATGCTGCGTATTTTTCCGCAATGATAATCCGCAGCGGAAATTTCCGCAGCATGTGCACAGCACATGCAGATTATCATTGGGTACCATGGGGCATGTATTACCAAGCGTTCTTTAAGCATTTTCGCTGTGGAAATTCCGCGGCAAAAACGCTTGAAAAACGCATAGTGGGCACGCCGCCTAAGTGTTTGTTTTTGTCTTTAGAATCTTACAATTTTTATTTTGTAACCTTTACATGATGTCTTTTAAGAAAAAAAACCCCATAAAATGTCATACCTAGAGCATGCTGTGCTTTGAAAAAAAACACCTCAATTACTGAAAAGGACATCAAAACTCTCATGCTGTGTACATAAGAATCTTAAGAATTTTCTATATAATTTAGGCTGGTGCTACATGGCGACTCTGGCTATGACACAAGTCGTGTGGCCAAAGATTGCCAGGTGTCGTTGCACATTGCAGTGCATTATAACTGACGGGGTTGAATTTCGAAACCAAAGAATACTGTGACTACCATAAGCAAGTCGCCAAAAATCATACCTAGTTGTATTTTTTGCGATTCACTTGTCGCAATCCCCTGAGTGTCGCAATGTGGCCCTATTCACTTGTATTGCGCTGCGATGTAGCAATGACATCTAGCAATCTTTATGGCAGGGTGTAAAAGAAATGGAAGCACTAAGCGCTGCTGGTAAAAATACGGCTCATGGGTAGAGGTAAGTTCTAGTGATCGGCGAGCACTAAAATGCTCGGGTGCTCGTTGCTCAGGTCGAGCACATTGGAATACTCGGGTGCTCGACCTGAGCAACGAGCTCAATGTAAGTCTATGGGAAACTCGAGCATTTTTCAGGCGGCTTCCCCCGGCTGTCTGCAGAGGGCCTCAAAATTGCCCAAATCGATGGGAACAATGCTCAAATGACATGGGAACAGCATAGGGAAGACCCCTGGAAGCATTTCAGACTCCCAGGTCACTGGTGTCAACAATGTTGTCAGAGGTATTACGCCACTTTTACGACTTTTACGGACTCACAATAAAACATACAAAAACGAAACCACACTTGGAATACTGTGCTCAGTTATGGGCCCCAATATATAGAAAGGATATAAATGAGCTTGAAAAGGTACAAAGGAGGGCAGCAAAATTAATAAAGGGAATGGAGGGACTGCAATACCCAGAGAGGCTGGCAAAATTAGGACTATTCAGCCTGGAAAAGAGAAGGTTGAGGGGGGACATAATAAATGTGTACAAATATGTTAGGGGACAGTATAGAGATCTTGCCCGGGATTTGTTCAAAAGGAGGGATATTACGGTAACAAGAGGGCATTCACTAAGACTGGAAGAGAAAAGGTTTCAGCACCAGCATAGGAAGGGGTTCTTTACGGTAAGAGCAGTGAGAATATGGAATTCACTGAGTGAGGAGACGGTAATGTCAGATTCACTAAACCAGTTCAAGCGGGGACTGGATGCATTTCTAGACACCAGGCAGATTTCAGCATATACTTAAAAATAAAATAAAATAGTAGGTTGATACAGGGATTTATTCTGACTGCTGGTTTCAGAGTCGGGAGGGAATTTTTCCTCAGGTGAAGATTGGCCAAATCATTTGGGGTTTTTGCCCTCCTCTGGATCAACTTTAGCAATTACAGAACTAACAGGTCGAACTTGATGGACGCAAGTCTTTATTCGGCTTTACAAACTATGTTACTATGTTACTATGAAACCAAAATGGATTTTCCTGGGAAATATGTCAAGGAACATCCTTTCCAGGATAATGACTTGTATATAAGGTAAAATAAATATCCAAAAACAAAATACTCTTCCACACTTTGGGCTATGTTCATACGTAGCGTTTTTGATGCGTTTTTGCACTTTTGCGTTGCTTTCAACCATGACAAATGCATTCCCTGGGAAATGTCATTTTAACATTTTACAACCTTATCTGGCCATGTGGTGTGTCAGACATTATCAGACACATCCTGTTTCATTAATGAAGGAGGGACTCTTAAAGTTACAAAGCCTATTTTTATAGGGCCATCAGGCGGCCTTTACTATTCTTAAAAGGCCAGCACTCAGCCCTCACTATTCTTAGAGAGTCATCAGCTGGCTAAGCTTTGTTATTCCTATTACTAAAAAGTGGGTCTCCTATACTGTTATTGCGTATGCAGTGAGTGGCAGGGCTGCCAAAAATTTGGACGTAACCCAATACCCCTTTGAAAATTTTAACGCAACCCAATATCCCTTTGAAGAGACTTAGAGGAGGGCCTCCTGAAAACAATGTTCCCATTAGTAGGAAGTGGGTCTCTCATACTGTTTGCCTATGCAGTGAATGCAAGGGCTGCCAAAAATTTGGACCTACTCCAATGCCCCTTGGAAGAGACATAGAGGAGGGCCTCCTGAAGAAAAAATGTTCCCATTATTAGGAAGTCGGTCTCACATTGTGTTTGCCTATGCAGTGAATGCAAGGGCTGCCAAAAATTTGGACCTACTCCAATGCCCCTCGGAAGAGACGTAGAGGAGGGCCTCCTGAAAATAAATGTTCCCATTATTAGGAAGTGGGTCTCCCATTGTGTTTGCCTATGCAGTAAATGCAAGGGTTGCCAAAAATTGGGAGGCACTCCAATGCCCCTCGTTAGAGACGAGGAGGTCAGAGGGCCTCCGGAAAACAATGTTCCCATTATTATCAAGTGGGTCTCCCGTAGTGTTGGCCTATGCAGTGAATGCAAAGGCTGCCAAAAATTGGGAGGCACTCCAATGCCCCTTGGAAGAGACGTAGAGGGCCTCATGGAAAAATGTTCCCATTGTTAGGAAGTGGTTCTCGCATAATGTTGGCCTATGCAGTGAATGCAAGGGCTGCCAAAAATTGGGAGGCACTCCAATGCCCCTTGGAAAAGACGTGGAGGAGGGCCTTATAAAAAAAATTTCCCATTAGAAAAGTTTCCTATACTTGTAATGCCCATGCACTAAGTGTATGGGCTGACAAACATTTATCCCTGGGGGTATACATGAACATACTGTAAAAAATTTGTTTTTACGGGCATCATTAACACCCTTTAAAAAAATGATGTGGGTGTTGCATCACAGATCACGGTCACCTTGGTGATATGGTGGTGGAGGATAAGGATCAGGAGAAGGAGGAGGACAAGAGCAAATAGCTAAAATCAGGAAGCGTATATCCATGTGTGGGTGTGAAGAAGTGCATGGGAATATACCTCTCAAAAAAAGACACTGGATTTGAGTTTATGTTACGCTGCTATCATTAGGTGGTGTTGAGAAGTCTGGCCCAATCCAGCCCTTGTTCATTTTTATAAGAGTCAGCCTGTCAGCATTTTCAGTTGACAGGCGGATGCGCTTATCAGTTATAATTCCACCAGCGGCACTATAAACCCGCTCTGATAAAACGATAGCGGCAGGGCAGGCCAGGACCTATAAGGCGTAGAGAGCCAGTTCATTCCACGTGTCCAGCTTGGATACCCAATAATTATGAGGCACAGAGGAATCACGGAGGATGTTGGTACGGTCGGCAAGGTACTCCCTCAGCATCTTCCCAAACTTTGCACTCCTTGTGAGAGTACCTCGCGCCTCAGGGCCTGTGCGATGGGAGGGGCTGAGAAAACTCTCCCAGAACTTTGACAGTGTTCCCCTGCCTTTGCTGGATTGGAGTTGTGTCTCTCTCGCATGTACTCCTTGGTTGTCCAACGAACTATGACCTCTAACGCCAGCGTTTTCAGATGGAAATTTTTTAAGAGTTCGCAAACAAGGGCCTTCTGGTACTGCCCCATTTTTGAAGACCTATCTGCCTCAGGAATAAGAGATATAAATTTCTCCTTGTAGCATGGGTCTAGAAGTGTCATCAACTAGTAGTGACTGTCACCCAAAATTTTGAGAACGCGAGGGTCATTGGAAAGGCAGCGTAACATAAACTCAGCCATGCGTGCCAGACTGCTAACAGGCAAGACTTCCATGTCCTCACCAAGAGGACGACTGACCATGCTCTCCTCCTACTCCTCCTTATCCTCAGGCCATCCACGCTGAACAGACGGTATGACAGTTGTGCAGGTAATACCGTCTATTGAGCATGAAACTAGCTCTTGTTCTTCCTCCTCCTCCTCTTCCTCATTGCCACCCAATCCACATTGAGATGAGATGAGGCTGGGATGTGTGTAATCACCCTGTATGGTTCCTTGCTCCATCTCATCGTGCTCCGTCTGCAATGCATCCTCTTTGATTGTGAGCAGACAGCGTTTCAGAAGACAGAGAGGTGCGATGGTGATGCTAATTATGGCGTCATCGCCGCTCACCATCTTGATGGAGTCCTCAAAGTTTTGGAGGATGGTACATATGTCTGACATCTATGTCCACTCCTGAGGTCTTATGTGTGGAGTCTGAACTGAACACCGACGGCCTTGTTGATGCTGGTCCTCAACAACTGCCCTCTTCTGCTCAAAAATCCTTCCCAACATCTGCAGTGTAGAGTTCCAATGCATGGGGACATCACACACCAGTTGGTGAGCCGGAAGCTGCAAATGCTGCTGAAGCATGGTAAGGGTGGCGGAAGCTGTAGCTGATTTTCTAAAATGGGCACACAGGCGGCGTACTTTGACAAGCAGATCCAGCAGCTCCGGGTAGGTTATGAGAAACTGCTGAACCACGAGGTTAAGCACATGGGCCAGGCATGGTGCATGTGTGAGCTCGCCTCGCCTCAGAGCTGACACCAGGTTCCGGCCATTGTCACACATGACCATGCCTGGCTGTAGGTTCAGCCATGTCAGCCACAGATCTGCCTGCTCTTTTAGAGCTGTCCACAATTCTTCAGCATTGTGCGGTTTGTCGGCTAAGCATATTAGCTTCAGCACAGCCTGTTGCCGCTTGGCTGAGGCAGTGCTGTAGTGCTTCCAGCTTGTGACTGATGTGGTCATTTTGGCGATGGAGGCTAAAGAGGAGGATGAGGCAGAGGAGGATGAGGTGCAGGAGCTGTAGACTGTGGGGGCAACCCTGACTGACCTAGGGCCTGCAATCCTCTGCGTCAGGGAGAATGTGTTCCGTCCCAAGGTCCGACTGGGTCCCGGCTTCCACTATGTTAACCCAGTGTGCCATCAGCGAGATGTACCTTCCCTGCCCACAAGCACTTGTCCACGTGTCCATGGTTAGGTGGACTTTCCCAGTAACTCCGTTGTTGAGGGCACAGCTAATGTTTTGGGACACGTGCTTGTGTAATGCAGGGATGGCACATCGGGAGAAATAGTGGTGGCTAGGGACCGAGTACCGAGGGATGGCCGCCGCCATCAGGTTGCGGAATGCTTCCGTCTCCACGAGCCTAAAAAGCAACATTTTGAGCACAAGCAGTCGCAAAATGTGGGAATTTAGTAGTGTGGCCTGTGGGGCGTTGGCTGCGTATTTGTACTTGCATTCCAGGGACAGGTATATGGACAACTGAACGCTGCAATGGGACAAGGACGTGATTGCTGATGGTGCTAGTTAAGAGTGTGCAACCACAAGTGCAGGGCAGGAGTCATCTTCACATGCACGATGGACAGGGGATTGGCTTGCATGCACAACAGTGGAAGAAGCAGTGGTGTCACCCGCAGACACTGTCTTTAAAAAACAACCAGACTCGGGAAGACCTAGCAGTTGTACTGGCAACTTCCGTTGTGTTGGTGTTACGGGGAACGGTTGTCTGCCTTCTGTCTGTGGCCACCACACTGCTTCTTACTGCCTGTTGGGGTGTTCTGCCTCCCTCCCCCTGTGTGCTGCTGTCCGTGCTTTGCATGTATTCCTGCCAAATTGGGTCAGTTACTATATCATCCACCACCTTGTCTTCCAATTCCGCACCCTTGTCCTCCTCCTGACTTTCTGGCAATTGTGTCTCATCATCGTCCACCTCTTGTGACACTTTACCACCGTCTCCTTTGTATGACCATGGTTGCTCAAATATTTGGGCATAGCTACATGCGATCTCCTCATGCCGTGCTTCAAAGTGGACCAGGCGAGAGGCCCGAATCTATAAATGGAAAAGTGAACAGCTCTTCTTCAGTGTCCAAGCGTGGGATTAGTTGTCTCCAGGCACTCAGCATGGTGGGAGGAAGGAGGATCAGTGTGAAGAATATGCGGTCCAGAGTCACGGCTACTGAGACTTGACCGTGTGGAAGACAGGTGGTGGTGGCAAAGTGACTGGAAGCATTATCCACTATCCAACCAACAACCTTTTGACACTGCTCTGTGTTCAATAGTGGTGTGCTGCGGTCCCCTAATAATTGGGACAGGGATGTCGGGCGAGAAGATGTAGGTGTTTGTTGTGGCACAATTTCAGCTTGCTCATAGCCTCGGCCTCTGCATGCACCATCACCATCATGTCCAGTTCCCGTCCCTTGCCATGCACCTTGCCCACTTTAAATGGAGGAAAATATCTTCCACGCTCACTAAAAATGGCTGAATTTGGAGCGAACTTATATGTGATTCGGGTGACGGACACACCACAGTTTTAAATAGCTGGCCTGTAGGTAACTATTTTTAACAGTGAACTGGTGTCAATAACTTCGTTGACACACTGAAACAAAATTTTAATGGAGGCCAGAAATGGCAGAATTTTCAGCAAACTTATATGTGATCCGTGTGATGGACAAACCACAGTTTTAAATAGCTGGCCTGTAGGTAACTATTTTTAACAGCGACCTCGTGTCAATAACTTCGCTGACACACTGCAACAAAATTTAAATGGAGGCCAGAAATGGCAGAATTTTCAGCGAACTTATATGTGATCCGTGTGACGGACAAACCACAGTTTTAAATATCTGTGCCGGGATACCATTCATTGCTGCCCCCTTATAATCCCCAACTATACCTAGTGGTAAGTAGGATCTATTTAATTGATGTGACGTAGCATTTATGCACATTACTCTATATTACATACTGCAACTGTGGGCTGGACCTACGGATACCACAGGGGATCTTGTATTGGGGTGAGGCAATGGCCTCTATAACACTTTGCACCTTACCTTACCTTGATTGTAATTTGAAAACTTAACATTTTATGATTGTTGATGTACGCATTTTAATTAATTCTAAATAAAAATCTTTCTTATGCCATATATACTCGTCACTAGAGATGAGCGGTGTTCGACTTGAACTGTTCGCCAATCTCAAATTCAAGCTGTTTTGGGCGGTGTTCGAGCCGTTCGGCGAACACGAACAATTTGAAAAAAATTAGTCTGTTCGAGGTTATGTTCGATAACTGTTCGTGCACCAAAATCATAACTGGATTTTTTCTCAGTAGTGCTGAAAATTAATGTTAATACGCAGTTTGAGTGTACAGCGTGGTGGGGGGAGGGGCAGGGGATGGATCTCTGCAGAAATAATGAAGATCTCCATTTTTTTTTCTCTTTCCCGCATTTACAGTGGGGAGGTGCAATCTGTCAGCCTATCAGCAGCGCACACACGGAGCGAACTGATTTTTTCACACAAGCAAGGGCATGTGTCATTGGCAGTGTAATGTCACATGTCCTTGCCCTATAAGACCCAGCCATTTTCCCCGTCGCCACCATTTTCTCACTGCTGCAGCTGCGTGTTAGACGGCACCGCTGTTGCTGTGTGCGCTATACTTTGTTAATTTCAAGCCAATTTTCGCACAAATCTACAGATAGCTTGGGAGTAGGGAATAGTTGTGATTGCAGCCTTTTGAGGACTAGGTTACATCATTTCCTATGACTTTTATCAGGCAGGTCTGTGCTCTTAAATAGATAGGTTGGGAGTAAAGACTAATTGTAATTGCAGTCCTTTTGAGGGCTAGGTTACATCAGTTCCTATCACTTTTATCAGGCAGGTCTGTGCTCTTAAATAGATAGGTTGGGAGTAAAGACTAATTGTAATTGCAGTCCTTTTGAGGGCTAGGTTACATCAGTTCCTATCACTTTTTGCCAGACATGTATGTGCCAGTGCTGTGCAAGTTTTATTCACAGCATTTGGCTAAATCTAGCAAAGCAAATCCTTTTTGGCCTCTTGCAGTGTGTGTTAGTCAGTGGAGTAGCCTATCTGTGTTGCAAGCTACACCACCTGTGTATAGAATACAAATTTTTTTACTGCTCCTAGTGAAGTAAAACCTTTTGGGCATAGCATCATTCTATTAGTCCATCTATACTAACCTCCACCAGGTTGCAAATTCAAAATAATTTTTATCTGCATCTAGCTCTGAAAAAATATTTCAGCTTGTAGCAGTGTGTGGGACTTGTTCTATTAGTCCATCTATACTAACCTCCACCAGGTTGCAAATTCAATATAATTTTTTCTGCATCTAGCTCTGAAAAAATATTTTGGCTTGTAGCAGTGTGTGGGACTTGTTCTATTAGTCCATCTATACTAACCTCCACCAGGTTGCAAATTCAATATAATTTTTTTCTGCATCTAGCTCTGAAAATATATTTCGGCTTGTAGCAGTGTGTGGGACTTGTTCTATTAGTCCATTTATACTGACCTCCACCAGGTTGCAAATTCAATATAATTTTAATTTGCATCTAGCTCTGAAAAAATATTTTGGCTTGTAGCAGTGTGTGGGACTTGTTCTATTAGTCCATCTATACTAACCTCCACCAGGTTGCAAATTCAATATAATTTTTATCTGCATCTAGCTCTGAAAAAATATTTCAACTTGTAGCAGTGTGTGGGACTTGTTCTATTGGTCCATCTATACTAACCTCCACCAGGTTGCAAATTCAATATAATTTTTATCTGCATCTAGCTCTGAAAAAATATTTCAGCTTGTAGCAGTGTGTGGGACTTGTTCTATTAGTCCATCTAAACTAACCTCCACCAGGTTGCAAATTCAATATAATTTTTATCTGCATCTAGATCTGAAAAAATATTTTGGCTTGTAGCAGTGTCTGGGACTTGTTCTATTAGTCCATCTAAACTAACCTCCACCAGGTTGCAAATTCAATATAATTTTTATCTGCATCTAGCTCTGAAAAAATATTTTGGCTTGTAGCAGTGTGTGGGACTTGTTCTATTAGTCCATCTATACTAACCCTCCACCAGGTTGCAAATTCAATATAATTTTTATCTGCATCTAGCTCTGAAAAAACATTTCGGCTTGTAGCAGTGTGTGGGACTTGTTCTATTAGTCCATCTATACTAACCTCCACCAGGTTGAAAATTCAATATAATTTTTATCTGCATCTAGCTCTGAAAAAAATATTTTGGCTTGTAGCAGTGTGTGGGACTTGTTCGATTAGTCCATCTATACTAACCTCCACCAGGTTGCAAATTCAATATAATTTTTATCTGCATCTAGCTCTGAAAAAATATTTTGGCTTGTAGCAGTGTGTGGGACTTGTTCTATTAGTCCATCTATACTAACCTCCACCAGGTTGCAAATTCAATATAATTTTTTTCTGCATCTAGCTCTGAAAAAATATTTCGGCTGGTAGCAGTGTGTGGGACTTGTTCTATTAGTCCATCTATACTAACCTCCACCAGATTGTAAATTCAATATAATTTTTATCTGCCTCTAGCTCTGAAAAAATATTTCGGCTTGTAGCAGTGTGTGGGACTTGTTCTATTAGTCCATCTATACTAACCTCCACCAGGTTGCAAATTCAATATAATTTTTATCTGTATCTAGCTCGGAAAAAATATTTCGGCTTGTAGCAGTGTGTGGACTTGTTCTATTAGTCCATCTATACTAACCTCCACCAGGTTGCAAATTCAAAATAATTTTTATCTGCATCTAACCCAGCCAATACTTTTGGGCTAATACCACAGTTTGGCCACTCAGCTCTGCTCGGTTCCCATCCATTGTTTTTTGTGCAAACAACTCCACAGTTGTCAGTTAGTTAACCAACAAAATGAGTGGAAAAAGGCCTGCTGCTGGTGGAAAGGGGAATAGGCGTGTTGGGAAGGGAAAAAAGGTTGTGTCCGTGGCGTAGGTGTTAATGCAACAGTAACATCTGCAGAAGAAAGACCATCTTCCAGCCAAACTAAGATGTCTTCTTCTTTTAGCGGACAATGTGATAAGATCCCTTTCTTACGGCCACGCCAATCGCTACAAATTCCAGATGAGGCACAAAAACAGAAGGTGCTTCAACGGATATCAAGTGCTCCTTTAAGTGGGCTCTCCTCCACCTCAACTTCAACATCACAAATACTCCAGTCCTCAGAGGTGTCACCCCAATCGCACTTGCTTCCTCACAGCTCCTAAGTCTCCAGCTGCCTGTCTGAGTATGGGGTAGAACAGATGGTTGAGTCTGCAGAGCTGTTTACTCATACTATAGCCTGGGAATCAGAGGTCGGCTCCAGAGCTTCTGTGAATCCAGGCGAGGAAATGATCTGCACTGATGCCCAGAATCTTTATGAGTCGGATCCAGGACCAGACGCAGAAGGTTCTGACCATAATGTAGACCCTTGTTCCCAAACTCTAACTCCTGTTGGTGGAGACAATGAGGAAGACGATGATGAGACTCAAATACCTGATTGGAGCGACAACTTGAGTTTTTTGTCAGGGCAGGAAGAGGTTGGCTATGAGGACGACGGGTGTGATGACACACAGGGTGATGATGACGAGGTTGGAGATCCCACTTACTGTCAACCCACAGTCAGCCAGTCGATGAGGTCAGCAGAGGAGGTGGAGGAGGATGCTAGTGACGACGAGGTCAGGTTGCGCCTTCCTGGACAGAGACGTAGTACTGGAAGCACATCAACAACTGCATCCTCAAACACAACTCTGCCTCTGACCACAAGTCATGGTGGCTCTTCTGGTCGCAAGGGTGCTAAGCCTTGCATAGCCTGGGCATTTTTTCAGATCGATAAGGATGACCCAACTCGTGTTATCTGTAACATTTGTCAGCAAAAGCTAAGTAGAGGCCAAAAAATACATAGTTTGAGTACTTCATGCATGAACAGGCACGTGGATATGAAGCATAAGTTGCAGTGGGAAGCTCACTGTGCTACAATGCGGCCTAGCCGGCCGGGCCACCCACAGTCTGCCACATCTTGTGCATCCGCAGCCTCTTCATCCTCTGTGACTGGGGGGACAGCAGTCACACCTGTTTTGGGACGCAGACCTGCCACCTCTTTACCCGCAACAGCCAGCGTGATTGGCAGGTCATCATTTTCTTTGGAGGTGGAAACACCAGCTGGTGTTCAGCGCTGTCTGACATCGATAGCACCACCATTGGATCAAGGCAACCTAACATGTCCGCCTGCATCTTCCTCACAGACTGGCAGTTTGCCGGGGACACCCTTCTCAACCCCGTCTAAGCACAACAGCCAGCCCTCGGTCCCTCAGATGTGGACAAGTAAAAGACCATTTCCTCCTAGCCATGAGAAAGCTAAGAGGTTGAATTTCACCATCTGCAAGCTCTTGGCTACAGAAATGCTGCCTTTCCGCCTGGTGGACACAGAGGATTTTCGAGACCTTATGTCCGTCGCAGTGCCCCAGTACCAGATGCCCAGTCGGCACTACTTCTCAAAGAAAGGTGTGCCTACGCTCCACCAGCATGTCGCACACAACATCACCGCTTCTTTGAGAAACTCTGTGTGTGACAGGGTGCATTTCACCACAGACACTTGGACGAGTAGGCATGGACAGGGGCGTTACATGTCACTGACTTGGCACTGGGTAACTATGGTGACAGCAGGACAAGGGGCTGCTGTCCAAGTCTTGCCGTCCCCACGAGTAGTGCATCAATCCTCTTTATCTCAAAGTTCCTCCACTGATTCTGCCTCCTCAACCTCCTCTCGGTCCTCCACCTGCACCCAAAGCCTGTCTGGTCATGCCACAAGCTTTCTAACTGTGCAGAAGGGATCCTGAACACCTCCTTACTATGCTGGCAGCAGGGCTCAACGTCATCAGGCGGTTTTTACTTTGAAATGTCTGGGAAATGTGAGTCACACAGCTGAGGAGTTGTGGTCAGCTCTGGAGAACCAGTTTCATGAATGGTTGTCTCCACTGAACCTGAAACCAGGGAAGGCCGTGTGAGACAATGCAGCAAACTTGGGTGCGGCCCTTCGCCGGGGCAATGTCACACACGTGCCTTGTATGGCTCACGTGTTGAACCTGGTTGTCCAGCAATTTTTAGCCCACTATCCCGGACTAGATGGCCTTCTGCAGAGGGCACGGTCGCTGTGTGCTCACTTCCGCCGTTCGCATCCCGCAGCTCAGCGACTTACATCTCTACAGAAGTCGTTGGGCCTGCCACTTCACCGGCTAAAATGCGATGTGCCTACCCGGTGGAATTCAACTCTGCACATGTTGCAGCGACTGTGGCAGCACCGACAAGCTCTGGTGCAATACGTTCTGACGTATAGCCTGGGCCAACGAGATCCAGAGGTGGGGCAAATCACGCTGGAGGAGTGGTCTCAGATCAGGGACCTATGCACCCTTCTGCACAGTTTTGAAATGGCGACGAAGATGTTTAGTGCTGACGATGCCATTATCAGCATGACTATTCCAGTGATTTACATGCTGGAGCACATGTTAAACTGAATTTGGAGTCAGGTGGTGGCACAAGAGGAGGTGGAGGAAGTAGAGGAGGAGGAGTTGTATGCGGAAGGGCTAACATCTGCAAGGTCCAGACGGTCGGCAGCACCAAGGCGGCAGGCATGTGAGGGTGGGGGAGATGGATTTACCAGGGCGCATGGTAGCAGCCAAACTAGTGAGGAAGGTGCAGGAGCCCAGGAAGAAGTGGAGGACGAACTGATGGAAGACTCATCAGATGAGGGAGACCTTGATAATATTTCTGTTGTGCGAGGTTGGGGGGAGAGGGCAGAGAAAGGAAGCATGATTGTTACCTCGCCACCAACACAACAGGGACTTGGTGCTCCTGGATGCGCAAGACACATGAGTGCCTTCTTGCTGCACTACCTGCAACATGACCCTCGAATTGTGAGAATTAGAAATAATCCTGACTACTGGGTTGCCACACTGTTAGATCCCCGGTACAAAAGTAAATTTGCAGAAATTATTCCTGCCATAGAAAGAGATGCACGCATGCAGGAGTATCAGCAGAGACTGTTGCAGAATCTTACATGTGCTTTTCCCCAAAACACTAGTGGTGCACATAGTGAATCTCACAGTTCCAACTTGCCAACCATGGGACCGTCGAGTGTTCAGCACTCAAAACGTAACAGAAACACAGTATCTGCTGGTAACATCAATTTTGCGGAATCATTTCACCACTTTCTTAGCCCATTCTTTGCAAGGCCACAGGAGACAAGAAGTCTGACACATAGTCAACGCCTAGAGGCGATGGTACAGGAGTATCTCCAAGTAAACATTGAAGCCATGACTGTGTCACTGGACCCTTGCTCTTTTTGGCCTTCCAATCTGGATAAATGTCCGGAGCTCGCCACTTACGCCTTGGAGATCTTGTCATGCCCCGCAGCCAGCGTTCTGTCTGAACGTGTGTTCAGCGCTGCTGGTGGTATGCTGACAGATAAGCACACGCAGCTCTCCACTGATAATGTAGACAGACTCACGTTCATAAAGATGAACAAATCATGGATCCGAAATGACTTTTCTACCCCTGTGTCATCCTGGGGAGAGTAAAAGCTTGATGATTTGTTAAAATCACCTCACCAACCGTTTTAAGCTTTCAAATTACTAATCATGTTTATCTGTATCTTGGCTGGAAAATAATTTGGGCCTTGTAGCAGTGTGCAGTACTGATCCTATTAGGCCATCTATACTAAACTCCACCAGATTTAAAATTACTAATCATGTTTATCTGTATCTTGGCTGGAAAATAATTTGGGCCTTGTAGCAGTGTGCAGTACTGATTCTATTAGGCCATCTATACTAAACTCCACCAGATTTAAAATTACTAATCATGTTTATCTGTATCTTGGCTGGAAAATAATTTGGGCCTTTTAGCAGTTTGCAGTACTGATTCTATTAGGCCATCTATACTAAACTCCACCAGATTTAAAATTACTAATCATGTTTATCTGTATCTTGGCTGGAAAATAATTTGGGCCTTGTAGCAGTTTGCAGTACTGATTCTATTAGGCCATCTATACTAAACTCCACCAGATTTAAAATTACTAATCATGTTTATCTGTATCTTGGCTGGAAAATAATTTGGGCCTTGTAGCAGTGTGCAGTACTGATTCTATTAGGCCATCTATACTAAACTCCACCAGATTTAAAATTACTAATCATGTTTATCTGTATCTTGGCTGGAAAATAATTTGGGCCTTTTAGCAGTTTGCAGTACTGATTCTATTAGGCCATCTATACTAAACTCCACCAGATTTAAAATTACCACTCATGTGGGTGCAGCTGTGCTGGGGGAGAAAATGGCTAGAAGGTTGGAGGAGTGTTTAAACTAGGGATTTGGGGGGAGGGTATTCATTTTATAGGTGGGGAAGATAGTGCAGATAGTGACCTGGGCACAAATAAAGAAATTGGGGGTGGGGTTAGAACAGTCAATAAAGTAAGAAGGAATAGAGGAACAGAGAGATACATAAAATGCATGTACACTAATGCCAGAAGCCTCACCAACAAAATGGCGGAATTAGAATTAATTTTGTTGGAAAATAATTATGACATGGTAGGGATATCTGAGATGTGGCTGGACGAGAGCCATGACTGGGCAGTTAATTTACAGGGCTATAGTCTGTTCAGAAATGACCGTACAAACAAGCGAGGGGGGGGTGTGTTTATATGTAAAATCATCCTTAAAACCTGTCTTGCGGGAGGATATACAGTACAGACCAAAAGTTTGGACACACCTTCTCATTTAAAGATTTTTCTGTATTTTCATGACTCTGAAAATTGTACATTCACACTGAAGGCATCAAAACTATGAATTAACACATGTGGAATTTTATACTTAACAAAAAAGTGTGAAACAACTGAAAATATGTCTTATATTCTAGGTTCTTCAAAGTGGCCACCTTTTGCTTTGATGACTACTTTGCACACTCTTGGCATTCTCTTGATGAGCTTCAAGAGGTAGTCACCGGAAATGGTTTTCACTTCACAGGTGTGCCCTGTCAGGTTTAATAAGTGGTATTTCTTGCCTTATAAATGGGGTTGGGACCATCAGTTGTGTTGTGCAGAAGTCTGGTGGATACACAGCTGATAGTCCTACTAAATAGACTGTTAGAATTTGTATTATGGCAAGAAAAAAGCAGCTAAGTAAAGAAAAATGAGTGGCCATAATTACTTTAAGAAATGAAGGTCAGTCAGTGTGAAAAATTGGGCAAACTTTAAAATTGTCCCCAAGTGCAGTTGCAAAAACCATCAAGCGCTACAAGGAAACTGGCTCACATGAGGACCGCCCCAGGAAAGGAAGACCAAGAGTCACCTCTGCTTCTGAGGATAAGTTTATCCGAGTCACCAGCCTCAGAAATCGCAGGTTAACAGCAGCTCAGATTAGAGACCAGGTCAATGCCACACTGAGTTCTAGCAGCAGACACTGTTAGAACCTTGCTGTTAGGTTTTTTTTCCTTTGCTGGTCACATGACTTTGTTGGCCTATTTAATCCTGCTCCGCCCTTCTGGCTTTGCTGGACTTCATTGTATATCTACTTTCTAGCTAGCCTGTGCTCTGTATCTAACTCTGTTAGTTTGCTTGGTCTACGGACCTCTATGTTCTATCTATTTTGTTTGTTCGTCTGTCTGCTACTATTTCTGTTAGGAGGTGTCCCATATTCCTCCCAGTCCTTAGTACTTGTAGGGATTCCCTCCCCACATCTATAGGTCTTCGTACAGACTAGATTAGGACTTTAGCAGGTCTGATCGCAGGATCAGGTTCCCTGTTACATCGTAGGGATTCAGCTGAGTCTTATAGTAGGGACAGATCTCCTCTCTTTCCTTAGCTTTAGTAGCAGAACATAACAGTAAGTCCAGCCTGCAAATTCTCTAAGGAAAGATTTTTCTGTTCCATCATGGTGTCGGTTCAGGATTTGGCTCATCGCCTGCAGGGACTCTCTCTGGAGGTGGCCGAACTCCGTCAGCACGTGAGTAACTGTCCTGGAGCACATTTCTTGGAGCCTAAGGTATGTTTGCCGGATTTATTTTTTGGTGAACACCGAGAATTTTTTTCATTTAAAAATGCTTGCTTATTGTATTTTCGTTTGAGACCTAAGTCCTCTGGGGATGAATCCCAGCGCGTAGGGTTCATAATGTCACTTTTGCGCAAAGAGCCTCAGGAGTGGGCCTTTTCTTTGCAACCTAGTGATTCATGCTTCAGATCAGTGGATAGTTTTTTTTCTGCTTTGGGACTATTATATGATGATCCTGACCGTGTCGCATCAGCTGAGACTGAGTTGAGACGTCTAAAACAAGGATCGGGTAATGTGGAAAAATATTGTACACATTTTCGTCGTTGGTCCACTCAAACAGGGTGGAACGATTCTGCTCTGAAAAGTCTATTTCTTGCTGGGCTCAGTGAAAGGGTTAAAGACCTGCTAATTGCTTATCCTACACCTGAGGATTTGCAACAGGCTATGCAATTAGCTATACGGGTGGATAGAAGACTGCGTGCTAGGGTTAATGAGAGCAAATCCTCTGCTATGTCAGTTTCTGGTTATGATAATGTGTGTACTAACAGTGGTGAACCGATGGAGATTGGATCGGTGGCACCTCGCTCTCAAGAAAAAGACCGTCGTTTTTCGGAAGGCTTGTGCTTCTATTGTGGAAAATCTGGTCATTTGATTAAAGGCTGTGAGCTTCGGATGAAGAAAGAAAAAAAAATGGTCAGTCACGCCCGTATTGCCTGTTTAAATTCCAAGGGTATATTTTTAGCTGCTTCCACGATTGCTCAGAAAAAATTAATGGAATTTCGGGTGTTTGTTGATTGCGGGTCTACACTGAATGTAATTGATGGGGGATTCGTGGAAAAACTCAATTTAAAACCTGAACCTTTATCATCCCCCATTGCTGTGGTTTCTGTGGATGGCTCCCCTTTGAAGAATATTACTCTCAAGGTCAGTGAATTTCCTCTCACTATTAATGGTGTTCACCATGAGAAATTGGATTTGGTAGTGTTGAATAACTTGCCTTCTCCAGTAATATTGGGTTTGCCCTGGTTAAAATTTCACAATCCTGTACTGGATTGGTCTACCAGTGAAATTAAATCCTGGAGCCATAAATGTTATGACAAGTGTTGTAATGGGCGTATTGCAGCTTTGGATAGGGGAGAATTGCCTGTTCCTATTCAGGATTTTTGGAGAGTTTTTTCTGAGAAGGAATCGCAGGTTTTGCCTCCCCATAGAGACTATGATTGTTCTATTGAATTTGTCCCTGGAGCGACTCTTCCTAAAAGTCGTTTATTTAACCTTACCATTCCTGAGAGGAAGGCTTTGGAGGAATACATACAGACAAGTTTGGCCGCCGGTCACATTAGGCCCTCTAAGTCTCCTGTGGCGGTTGGATTTTTTTTTGTAAAAAAAAAGGACGGCGGTTTACGTCCTTGTCTGGATTTTCGTGAGATTAACAAAATTACGGTACGCAATCCTTACCCACTGCCATTGATTCCTGATCTGTTTAACCAGTTATTGGGGGCCAAGTGGTTCTCTAAAATTGACCTTAAGGGAGCATACAATCTGTTGCGCATGAAGGAGGGTGATGAATGGAAGACTGCTTTTAACACTCCTGTGGGTCATTTTGAGAATCTGGTTATGCCTTTTGGTCTTACTAATGCTCCTGCATTTTTTCAGAATCTGATTAATGACATCCTTAGACCTTTGATCGGTAAAAATGTGGTTGTGTATTTGGATGACATTTTGATTTATTCGCCAGATCTGGAGTCTCATTGGCGGAGCGTGCGTGAGGTATTACAGTTATTAATGGACAATTCGCTTTTTGCTAAGCTGGAGAAATGTGAGTTCGCTGTACAGAGAATTAGTTTTTTGGGCTACATTATCTCCAGCAAAGGTTTTGAGATGGATCCGGTTAAGGTTCAGGCTGTGCAGGAATGGCCTAGGCCTATTGGTTTGAAATCGATACAGAGGTTTTTGGGTTTCGCCAATTACTACAGAAAATTCATAAAAAATTTTTCTAGTATTGTCAAACCTCTGACTGATCTCACCAGGAAAGGTGCTGATGCGGTTCAGTGGTCTTCTGAGGCCATTGAAGCTTTTGTGTATCTCAAGGAGAGGTTCACCTCTGCTCCCATCCTTATGCAGCCTGATGTTACTAGGCCGTTTTTGGTTGAGGTTGATGCTTCCTCTGTGGGAGTTGGCGCAGTATTGTCTCAGGATAACGGGGATGGATTACATCCCTGTGCCTTTTTTTCAAAAAAATTTTCGGAGACTGAACTGAATTACGATATTGGTAATCGGGAATTATTGGCTATTAAACTCGCATTTGAACACTGGCGCCACTTCTTGGAAGGTGCGGAATTTCCCGTTCAGGTTCTTACGGATCATAAAAATCTGATATATCTTGATGCTGCCAAGCGCCTGAATGCCCGTCAGGCTAGGTGGGCACTGTTTTTCTCGCGGTTTAATTTCTCCGTTACTTACATCCCTGGTACTAAGAATGTTAAGGCGGATGCCTTATCTCGCAGTTTTTCTCCCATAGTCGGTGCTGAGAAAGAGGAAAACATTATACAAGAAGGTGTTGTGATAGCTGCTTTAGACTCCGTTTTGGAAGATGAGATTCTTAAAGCTCAGGAGAATGCCCCATCTAACACTCCTCATGGGAGGTTGTTTGTGCCTGGGACCTTTAGGAGAGATTTGTTTGTTGAGTGTCACGAATCTCGGTTGGCAGGTCATCCCGGAATCTCTGAGACCAAGAGACTGGTGGGTCGCAGTTTTTGGTGGCCTGGATGGCAGAAGGAAGTCATTAAGTGGGTGCGCCAATGTACTATATGTGCTAGATCTAAGTCCTCACATACTCCTGCTGCGGGGTTGCTTTGTCCTTTGGAGGTCCCCAGTGCTCCTTGGACACATTTGGCTATGGACTTTATAACTGACCTTCCCCCCTCTGAGGGTTTTACTGTCATCTGGGTGGTCGTGGACCGTTTTAGCAAGATGTGTCACTTGGTTCCCTTCGTCAAACTGCCCTGCGCTAAAACTCTCGCTAAGGCCTTTGTCAAGGAAATTGTCAGACTTCATGGCGTTCCTACTGACATTGTTTCTGATAGGGGTCCTCAGTTCGTGGCTCGTTTTTGGCATGCCTTTTGTGACAGGTTGGGAATTCATTTGTCGTTTTCGTCCGGATATCATCCTGAATCTAATGGCCAGACAGAAAGGAAAAACCAGGATGTTGAGCAGTTCTTGCGTTGTTTTGTGGCAGACAATCAAGAGGGGTGGTCTGAGTTTCTGCCACTTGCCGAATTTGCTCTGAACAATCATACATCTTCTTCTGCTGGTTGTTCGCCTTTTTTTTGTTGTTCTGGGAGACATCCGTCGTTTGGGTCGTTCTCCAAGTTGGGATCTGCCGTGCCTGAGGAGGAGAATTTTTCCGGTGATTTGGAAAGAGTTTGGACGGATGTGCGTGGTAATCTTCAGGAGGCCAACAGAAAATCTAAAGACTACTTTGATAGGAAACGACAGGAGGTTTTGTTCGCTGTTGGTGACATGGTTTGGTTGTCCTCTAGGAATCTGCGGTTGAGGATTCCTTCTAAGAAATTGGGTCCCAAGTTTGTAGGGCCCTTTAAGGTGCTTCAGATTGTCAACCAATCTGCTGTTAGGTTGGAGGTTCCTACCTCCTGGAGAATTAATCCGGTCTTTCATGTCTCTCTGTTAAAAAAAGCTGTTGTGTCGGATGGTGACGCCTCTGCCTCTGTTCCTCCGGTGGTGGAGGACGGGGAATATGAAATTTCTCGCATCCTTGACTCTAGACGGTATAGAGGTAGTTTGCAGTATCTTGTGGCCTGGAAAGGTTTCGGACCCGAGGATAACTCTTGGGTGAGGTCAGATGATGTTTCCGCGTCCAGACTTATCAGAGCGTTTCACAGGAGATTTCCTGATAAGCCTGGTCCTAGGGGATCCGGATTAGAAGGGGGGGTACTGTTAGAACCTTGCTGTTAGGTTTTTTTTCCTTTGCTGGTCACATGACTTTGTTGGCCTATTTAATCCTGCTCCGCCCTTCTGGCTTTGCTGGACTTCATTGTATATCTACTTTCTAGCTAGCCTGTGCTCTGTATCTAACTCTGTTAGTTTGCTTGGTCTACGGACCTCTATGTTCTATCTATTTTGTTTGTTCGTCTGTCTGCTACTATTTCTGTTAGGAGGTGTCCCATATTCCTCCCAGTCCTTAGTACTTGTAGGGATTCCCTCCCCACATCTATAGGTCTTCGTACAGACTAGATTAGGACTTTAGCAGGTCTGATCGCAGGATCAGGTTCCCTGTTACATCGTAGGGATTCAGCTGAGTCTTATAGTAGGGACAGATCTCCTCTCTTTCCTTAGCTTTAGTAGCAGAACATAACAGACACATCTCTTCAACAACTGTTAAGAGGAGACTTTGTGCAGCAGGCCTTCATGGTAAAAAAGCTGCTAGGAGACCATTGCTAAGGACAGGCAACAAGCAGAAGAGACTTGTTTGGGCTAAAGAACACAAGGAATGCACATTAGACCAGTGGAAATCAGTGCTTTGGTCAGATGAGTCCAAATTTGAGATCTTTGGTTCCAACCACAGTGTCTTTGTGCGACGCAGAAAAGGTGAACAGATGTACTCTACATGCCTGGTTCCCACCGTGAAGCATGGAGGAGGAGGTGTAATGGTGTAGGGGTGCTTTGCTTGTGACACTGTTGGGCATTTATTCAAAATTGAAGGCATACTGAACCAGCATGGCTACCACAGCATCTTGCAGCGGCATGCTATTCCTTCCGGTTTGCGTTTAGTTGGACCATCATTTATTTTTCAACAGAACAATGACCCCAAACACACCTCCAGGCTGTGTAAGGGCTATTTGACTAAGAAGGAGAGTGATGGGGTGCTATGCCAGATGACCTGGCCTCCACAGTCACCAGACCTGAACCCAATCGAGATGGTTTGGGGTGAGCTGGACCGCAGAGTGAAGGCAAAAGGGCCAACAAGTGCTAAGCATCTCTGGAAACTCCTTCAAGAATGTTGGAAGACCATTTCCGGTGACTACCTCTTGAAGCTCATCAAGAGAATGCCAAGAGTGTGCAAAGCAGTCATCAAAGCAAAAGGTGGCTACTTTGAAGAACCTAGAATATAAGACATAATTTCAGTTATTTCACACTTTTTTGTTAAGTATAAAACTCCACATGTGTTAATTCATAGTTTTGATGCCTTCAGTGTGAATGTACAATTTTCATAGTCATGAAAATACAGAAAAATCTTTAAATGAGAAGGTGTGTCCAAACTTTTGGTCTGTACTGTATGTGAATCTAATGAAAATGTAGAGTCCCTGTGGGTGGAGATAAGGGGAGGGGGGAAAAATAATAAATTACTGATAGGGGTTTGTTATAAGTCTCCAAAAATAATGGAAGTAGCGGAGAATATCCTCGTAAAGCAAATAGATGAAGCAGCGACTCAAGGAGAAGTCATTATTATGGGGGACTTCAACTACCCTGAAATACATTGGGGGACAGAAACATGTAGTTCAAGCAAAGGAAATAGGTTTTTGACTACTATGAGAGACAATTACCTTTCACAACTGGTTCAGGACCCAACAAGAAGAGGGGCACTGCTAGACCTAATATTAACCAATAGGCCAGACCGCATATCAAATATACGAGTTGGGGGTCACTTGGGTAATAGTGATCACAAAATAATACGTTTTCATGTAACCTTTAATAAGATGTGTAGTAGAGGGGTTACAAGGACACTAAACTTCAGGAAGGCAAATTTCCAACGGTTAAGAGATGATCTTAGTGCAATAAACTGGGACGATATCCTGAGACATAAAGCTACACAAAGCAAATGGAAGACATTTATTAACATCCTGAATAGGACTTGTGCACAATATATACCCCTTGGGAATAAACATGCTAGAAATATGAGGAAACCACTATGGCTAAATAGAGCTGTAAGGGGCGCAATAAGTGACAAAAAGAAAGCATTTAGAGAACTAAAGCAAGTAGGTAGTGATGAGGCATTAAATAAATATAGAAAATTAAATAAATTATGTAAAAAACAAATCAAGGCAGCAAAGATTGAGGCAGAGAGAATCATTGCCAGAGAAAGTAAAAATAACCCCAAAATATTCTTTAACTACATAAATAGTAGAAAACTAAAAAATGATAGTGTTGGCCCCCTTAAAAATAGTCTGGGTGAAATGGTGGGTGAGGAAAAAGCCAATATGCTAAATGATTTTTTTTCAACCGTATTTACACAAGAAAATCGCATGACAGAAAACATGATTAGTGATAACAAAAATTCTCCAGTAAATGTCACTTGCTTAACCCAGCAGGAAGTACGGCGGCGTCTAAAGATCACTAAAGTTGACAAATCCCCGGGACCGGATGGGATACACCCGCGAGTACTGCAGGAATTAAGTAATGTCATAGATAGACCATTATTTTTAATCTTTAAAGATTCCATAATAACAGGACTGGCGTATAGCAAATGTGGTGCCAATATTCAAAAAGGGGACAAAAACTGAACTTGGAAATTATAGGCCGGTAAGCTTAACCTCTGCTGTGGGTAAAATCCTGGAGGGTTTCCTAAGAGATGCTATCATAGAGTATCTGAAGAAGAATAACCTCATGACCCAATATCAACATGGGTTTACGAGGGACCGTTCCTGTCAAACTAATCTGATCAGTTTTTTTGAGGAGGCAAGTTCTGGACTGGACCAAGGAAATGCAGTGGATGTTGTGTATATGGACTTTTCAAAAGCTTTTGATACGGTTCCACACAAAAGGTTGATACATAAAATGAGAACAATGGGGATAGGGGAAAATATATATATCTGGGTTAAGAATTGGCTCAGTGATAGGAAACAAAGGGTGGTTATTAATGGAAAACACTCAGACTGGGTCTCAGTTAACAGTGGGGTACCACAGGGGTCAGTATTGGGCCCTCTTCTTTTTAACATATTTATTAATGACCTTGTAGGGGGCATACAGAGTAATATTTCAATATTTGCAGATGACACTAAACTCTGCAGGGTAATCAATACAGAGGAGGACAATTTTATATTACAGGAGGATCTATGTAAACTAGAAGCTTGGGCTGATAAATGGCAAATGAGCTTTAATGGGGATAAATGTAAGGTAATGCACTTGGGCAGAGGAAATAAAATGTATAACTATATGCTTAATTGTAAAACACTGGGCAAAACTGTCACTGAAAAAGACCTGGGTGTATTGGTGGACGACAAGCTCACGTTTAGTGGCCAGTGTCAGGCCACTAAAGGCAAATAAAATAATGGGATGCATTAAAAGAGGCATAGATGCTCATGAGGAGAACATAATTTTACCTCTATGCAAGTCATTAGTGCGACCACACTTAGAATACTGTGTACATTTCTGGTCTCCGGTGTATAAGAAAGACATAGCTGAACTAGAGCGGGTGCAGAGAAGAGCGACCAAGGTTATTAGAGGACTGGGGGGTCTGCAATACCAAGACAGGTTATTACACTTGGGGTTATTTACTGTGGAAAAAAGAAGGCTTAGGGGTGATCTTATTACTATGTACAAGTATATGAGGGGACAGTACAAAGACCTTTCTACTGATCTTTTTACTCTGAGGCCTGAGACGGGGACAAGGGGGCATCTTCTACGTCTGGAGGAAAGAAGGTTTAATCATAATCACAGATGGGGATTCTTTACTGTAAGAGCAGTGAGGCTATGGAACTCCCTGCCGCATGATGTAGTAATGAGTGATTCACTGTTAAAATTTAAGAAGGGCATGGATGCCTTTCTTGAAAAGTATAATATTACAGGTTATAAATACTAGATTCCTTGATAGGGCGTTGATCCAGGGAACTAGTCTGATTGTCGTATGGAGTCGGGAAGGAATTTTTTCCCCAATGTGGAGCTTAGTGTTTGCCACATGGGTTTTTTTTGCGTTCCTCTGGATCAACAAGTTAGGATATGGGTTGAACTAGATGGAGTTAGTCTTCCTTCAACCTTAAAAACTATGTTACTATGTTACTATGTTTATCTGTATCTTGGCTGGAAAATAATTTGGGCCTTGTAGCAGTGTGCAGTACTGATTCTATTAGGCCATCTATACTAAACTCCACCAGATTTAAAATTACTAATCATGTTTATCTGTATCTTGGCTGGAAAACAATTTGGGCCTTGTAGCAGTTTGCAGTACAGATTCTATTAGGCCATCTATACTAAACTCCACCAGATTTAAAATTACTAATCATGTTTATCTGTATCTTGGCTGGAAAATAATTTGGGCCTTGTAGCAGTTTGCAGTACTGATTCTATTAGGCCATCTATGCTAAGCTCCACCAGCTTTCAAATTAATAATAATTTTTAGCTGCATCTAGCCTGGAAAATAATTTTGGGGCTCCTAGATGCGCAAGACACATGAGTGCCTTCTTGCTGCACTACCTGCAACATGACCCTCAGATTGTCAGAATTCGAAATAATCCTGACTACTGGCTTGCCACACTCTTAGATCCCCCACACTCTTCGATCAACCTTTTAATTTTAATAAAGAACAAAAATATGGTCATTTTTG
This sequence comes from Phyllobates terribilis, assembly GCF_046119375.1. NCBI lineage: Eukaryota > Metazoa > Chordata > Amphibia > Anura > Dendrobatidae > Phyllobates > Phyllobates terribilis. Next base: position 83,551,828 of record NW_027362768.1, on the reverse strand, counting down.
AAATTATAAGCATTAGCAGGTTATTAGAAACTGAAATCAAACAGTTTTCAACTCTAAACTTTATTCTAGGTGATGTTACATTTGCACATAGGACCCCTTGTTCGAAAGGAGCTTCTGAACTCTCTCGTCCATTGAATTTGTCAGGTTTTGGATGGTTTCTGCTTCAATTGTTTTGCATGAGGACAGAATACCCTCCCAGAGCTGTTGCTTAGATGTGAACTGCCTCCCGCCATCATAGACACTCCTTTTGATGATGCTCCAGAGGTTCTCAATGGGGTTGAGGTCAGGGGAGCATGGGGGTCACACCATAACTTTGTCCCCTTCTATGCCCATATCAGCCAGAGATGCAGATGTGTTATGTGCAGCATGAGATTGTGCATTATCATGCATGAAAATGATCTTTCTGCGGAATACACGGTTCTTCTTCTTGAACCATGGCAGGAGGTGCTGTTTGAGAAACTCCACATACATTATGGAGTTCATCTTTACCCCTTCAGGGATCCTAAAGGGGCCGACAATCTCTCTCCCATGATTCCAGCCCAAAACATTACTCCACCTCCTCCTTGTTGCGCCGTAGCCGTGTTTGCATGGGGTGTCCATCAACCAGTCATCCTCCACTCCATCCATCTGGACCATCGAGCGTTGCACGGCACTCATCGGTGAACAAAACAGTTTTGAAGTCAGTCTTCATGTATTGTTTGGCACACTAGAGCCGTTTCTGCTGGTGTACTGTGGATAGAGGAGGTCGACAGGATGGCTTACGCACAGCTGCAAACCTCTGAAGGACCCTGCATCTTGTTGTTCGGGGGACGTTGGAGGCACCAGCAGCTTCAAAAACTTGTCAGCTGTTATGACAAGGCTTTTTTGCCGCTGCTCTTTTAACCTGACGTAATTGCCGTAGGAAAGAGTCCTCAATTTTCCCTTATCAGCACGCACACGTGTGTACTGTGAATCAGCTACATACTTCTTGATTGTGCTATGATCAGGATGAAGTGTCTTGGCAATGTTGATTGTAGTCATGCCTTGACCTAAACACTCCACAATTTGTTGCTTCTCAGCAGCCGACACTTCCTTTTTCTTTCCCATTTTGGCAGAAAATGTAGGCTGCTTAATAATGTGGGACAGCCTTCTTAAGTAGTCTTGCCTTTCATTGGACACACCTGCCAAACTAATTAGCACAGGTGTCTGCAATTGGTTACAGTGATATAAAGAGCCCTGACACACATCACCATCAATGAGTTTAACTGACAAACAAAAAAATTCTTACCTTATCACTCCTAAACACTTTTTGCATAATAATTTGGAACACAGTGTACATGTGCTTTTCCACAAAACACCAGTGGTTCACGTAGTGAATCTTACAGTTCTAACTTGCCAACCGTGGTCTGTATGTAGTTGTTCAATAAAGGGCCCAAAATTAAGATAACATAGATGGGAGAGGTCTCTATGAATAGGAATTCCTAAGTATTTGATACCCTGTGAGGGCCAGGCAAAGGGAAAGTTGGACTGGATGGAATCCTGTATGGATTTGGGGAGGGAGACATCGAGGGCCTCAGACTTCGCTGCATTGATTTTAAAATTTGACCATGTAACAAAGTGATCTATTTCAGCCATAACAGCAGGGATGGATATATGTGATTGAGTGATATATACTAGGACATCATCAGCAAATGCAGAGCACTTGTACTCGGTGCCTCCCACCTCAATCCACCTAATATTGGGGTTATAGCGAATTGATGAGAGCAGGTGCTCCGTCACTAGGATGTATAAGAGAGGGGACAGAGGACATCCCTGCCTTGTCCCATTGGTGATTATGAAAGATGATGAAAATCTTCCATTTATCTTCAGCCTAGGTGACGTATTGCGATACAGGGCCGTGATTTTGGCTATAAAAGGGTCCCCTAGACCCCTACCCCAGGCTTTTTAAGAGAATAATATATGGCGTGCCAGGAGACTCTATGGAATGCTTTCTCAGCATCCAACGAGAGTATCTAATTTCAAATTTTTAACTGCATCTAGCCCAGGAAATAGTTTGTGCCTAGTAGCAGTGTCTGCTAGTCAGCGGATTATCCCAGCTGTTAAGCAAGCTACACCACCTGTAGTTTGGACACTTAATTTTTTCAAAGGAAATGGTTCGGGCCCCCGGGACACTCAGTGAAGAGCATCGGGGAGGCACCCCAAGGCACAGGGCCTGGGACTGGCGGTAGGATGCCTTGCGGTGTACCGCCAAGCTCGATCCTTATAAAAGCTTTTTAACTGCAGCAGCTTTAGCGGGCGCTACTGGAGCTGGAATTCCCGCGGCTGCTGGCATCAGACTTGCCCTCCAATAGATTCTTGTAAAAGGATTTAAAGTGTGCTCATTCAAATTACAGAGACAATTTAAATTAAAAAGCTTAGACCTGCCTCCACCGCAGGGGGGCTCGCTCGACCCACCAGCGGACAGGCACCAGTATTGGGAGAGGGGGGCTGGCCGTCAGGGTCCACCGCAGCTCTGGCACAAACCCGGCGACACGGAGCATGACATGCCTATATCTGTGTCTCCCCCTCCTTTTACTCCTCCACCTCTTTTCTTTTCACATGACTATATGTACTGGTCACTTTTCCATGTGTTAGTTGTGTCTTCTGAGCAGTTTGTCAGCTTTTGGACACCTTTGAAGGTGTTTTCTATGTGTTTCTATGTGTTTTTGTTTGCCTGCCATTGGTTTTAACGGTGTTCGAAGGTGTTCGACGAACAGTTGGACGAACAGTTTGGCGAACATACGGGTGTTCGACGAACCGAACCGAACTCGAACACTATGGGAGTGGCTCAACACTACTCGTCACTCCTCTAGTCTTTTTCAGTTTTAAATAGCTGGCCTGTGGGTAACTATTTTTAACAGCAAACTGGTGTCAATAACTTCGCTGACACACTGAAACAAAATTTTAATGGAGGCCAGAAATGGCAGAATTTTCAGTAAACTTATATGTTATCCATGTGACGGACAAACCACAGTTTTAAATAGCTGGATTTTTAGCGCTGTAATATGGAAAGGACCTGGATGTATTCTGCAGTGCCAACAAGCAAATGGCGCAGAAAAACTTTGTTCTCTGGATTGCTTTTTAAGCAATCAGGATTAAGATAAAAAAAAATATTCCTGGCCCCTGATACCTGGGGCTATTTCTACAAATATCTGTAAAAGCACCAGCAGACAGAACTGTAATGGACCCTCTTGCTATATGTACTGCAGTCTGCTATATACCCTGCCTGCCTGCCTAGCACTGATATCTCTGCGGTTGGATTAGTCCTCAGAAGGACTGTTAGTTGAGATGGATATGTAGAGAATCTTGTGGAATACCTACACTAACTAATAAACAATCAAATCTCTCCCTAGCTCAGCAGCATATCTCCCTACACTGCCTGATTGCAGAGTAGACTGTGACGAGCATGGTGGCGCCAGGTCTGATATAGACCTGATGACGCTGTGCGACCAGCCAATCACTGTAATGCCACAACCAACATGGCTGCGGCATTACATTGTGTGGCAGACAATCCCTGCATATTCATTGGCACTCTAAAGAGTGCCAAACATGCAGGGAGGGGACCCGAGCATCCTCCCAAGCATCTCGGAAGTACTCTGTGAGCTCCGAGCATCTCGAGTATTGAGATGCTTAGGCGAGTACTGAGCAGTTGCGAGTATGCTCGCTCATCACTAGTAAGTTCATTTTATTGAGGCTATGCATTCCAATTGCCTTCATCAGACTATTCTGAATAAAGATGTACAGACACACACACTGTACAGTATATACGACAGTACAGTACAGTCTCGTACAGTACAGACCAGACCAAAAGTTTGGGCACACCTTCTCATTTAAATATTTTTCTGTATTTTCATGACTATGAAAATTGTACATTCACACTGAAGGCATCAAAACTATGAATTAACACATGTGGAATTATATACTTAACAAAAAGTGTGAAACAATTGAAAATATGTCTTATATTCTAGGTTCTTCAAAGTAGCCACCTTTTGCTTTGATGACTGCTTTGCACACTCTACGCATACCGCGATCTCCGGCGCCATACACACTCCTCTTACCTGTAACGGCTGGATACGTGCTTCTGTCTGGAGCCAGACTGCGCGTCGCGCATGCGCAGTCTATAAAGGTTTCAGACAGAGACATGGAACCCCAGTTATAATATAGATATATATATATATATATACATACAGATAAAAACGGGAGTATCTGAATATATATAGAGTGGGGAAAATGAGTATTTGATACACTGTCAATTTTGCAAGTTTTCCCACTTACAAAGAATGGAGAGGTCTGTGATTTTTATCATAGGTATACTTCAACTATGAGAGACAGAATATAAAAAGAAAAACAAGAAAAATAAATTAAATTGCATTTTATTGCATTAAATAAGTATTTGATCACCTACCAACCAGCAAGAATTCTGGCTCTCACAGACCTGTTAGTTTTTCTTTAAGAATCCTCCTACTCTGCACTCATTACCTGTATTAATTGCACCTGTTTGAACTTGATACCTGTATAAAAGACACCTGTCCACACACTCCATCAATCACACTCCAACCTCTCCACCATGGCCAACATCAAAGAGCTGTCTAAACACAAGATGACTGTCAATCTTCCTCGGTCTGGGGCTCCATGCAAGGTCTCGCCTCATGGGGTAAGGATGATTCTGAGAAAGGTCAGGAATCAACCCAGAAATACACGGGAGGACGTGGTCAATGACCTGAAGTGAGCTGGGACCACAGTCTTAAACATTACCGTTAATAACACACCACGCTGTCATGGATTAAAATCTTGCAGGGCACACAAGGTCCCCCTACTCATGCCAGCACATGTCCAGGCTTGTTTGAAGCTCGCCAATGACCATCTGGATGATCCAGAGGAGGCATGGGAGAAGGTCACGTGGTCAAATGAGACCAAAATAGAACTTTTGGTATCAACTTTACTCACCATGTTTGGAGTAAGAAGAAGTATGAGTACAACCCCAAGAACACTGTTCCAACCATGATGCATGATAGGGAAACATCATACTTTCGGGGTGCTTTTCTGCAAAGGGGACAGGACGACTGCACCGGAGGACGGATTGGGTCATGTATCGCAAGATTTTGGCCAACAACCTCCTTCCCTCAGTAAGACCATTGAAGACGGGTCATAGCTGGGTCTTCCAGCTATGACCTGAAACACACAGCCAGGGCAACTAAGCAGTGGCTCAGTAGGAAGTATTTCAAGATCCTGGAGTGGCATAGCCAGTCTCCAGAACTGAACCCAATAGAAAATGTTTGGAGGGAGCTGAAACTCAATGTTGTCCAGCGATAGCCTCAAAACCTGAAAGATCTGGAGAATATGTGTATGGAGGAGTGGGCCAAAATCCCTGCTGCAGTGTGTGTAAACTTCGTCAAGAACTACAAGAAATGTCTGACCTCTGTAATTGTAAACGAAGGTTTCTGTACCAAATATTAAGTTCTGTTTTTTTATTGTATCAAATACATATTTCATACAATAAAATGCAAATTAATTATGCAAAAATCATACAATGTGATTTTCTGGATTTTTTTTGAGATTCTGTCTCTCACAGTTGAAGTGTACCTACAATAAAAATTACAGACCTCTCCATTCTTTGTAGGTGGGAAAACTTGCAAAATCGGCAGTGTATCAAATACTTATTTTCCCTACTGTACCTCTTTATTCATATGACCTGATGAAGGCACTTGTACAGTGCATAGCCTCAATAGAGTTAGCGTACCTCTGCCCATAAGCCGTCTTTTTTCCAGCAGCACCAGTGGTTCCTTATTTTCCTTCTACACCCTACATTACTCAGTGTGGTTGCCATTATCAATAACCAGCGCAAGGAAGAGCCGCATTTTTAAGCACATCTCACTAAGGTGAGCAATTCCGCTTACTCTCAGTTTTATACACTATGGAGCACCACTTTTTTGTCTTTTTCTTTTAGATACCTATCAATCTTTAGCCATTCTACTTGTGTGGTTGAATGCCTTAATATTACATCTGGCCACCACATTCGTGACCTAAAAAAATCATTAAAAATGCGAATGAGAATGCTGAATGTTAATTCATCCGAACTACCCATTACAGACCAGTAATATACATATATACCTGCCTATAGAGAAAATGCACACACATCCAAATAAGCATATCATAATAACTGATTTAATAGCTGGATGCTATGAAAACAATAATTACATTGAAAATATGTCCACAGCTCCGTTAGTGAGTAATTGCGTGCTAAATTGAAACTGTTAATATAATTTCTTCTGCATCATTGCTTCTTATGTACCGGGGATGTTTCTCCCCTTCTCGGTAGCAGGAGTTTCCAGGCTCACTACCAGCTCTATGGATGCCGTGGGGTCCAGAGTCACATTGGAGGATTGAGTAAATCTGCATGCAGAGATCCCAAGCTATTAACGCATTTGGGAAACATGTACATTGTGGGCTACACAGAGATCAAATGCACCAATTATATCCACGATACGGCTCTAACAGGTGAGACATCTATCTTCTGGCACTAGTAAGGTGATAAAAGTAATGCGTGACGCTGAGAGGACAATTAAAATGGGCACTAGTTATACTTTATGTAACACTTAGTATCAGCCATACACTTTCTCTATATTTATGTGCTGTTTGGATGCCCTTGCCACAAATTTTCCATAATGTATCAGCTAGCTGTTTAATAGCTAGGCTTTAAGTGGGTCTACATTTTAAAAAATGGTCAATATTCAGACGATAGTCAAAAATATGGTCAATATTTCTTTTTTCCACGGGCTATAATCCAAAAACTGTTCTAGTGGAAATGGTATGGAAGAATGGACCCCTATAACATGGTTATGCTTTGAGCTTATAGGTTCAGCCACATGTATTATTGCAGTGTTTAAATAGCTAAGAGCCTTTTCACACTGCGTTCTTCACCACGTTCGTTGGTCCAGTAGAGCCTTACATTCAAATCCCGTTTTGTGGGGGTTCCGGGTGCAAGCCCCAACGGGACCAACGAACGTGGCATGTTCCTCGGAGTGCCTACTTATGGAGGTATTCTTTCATAGAAGAAGTGCCTCTAGGAGAGAATACATTAGTACTATGTTACAATGTGAATGTGCCAGTATCATAGTGTCACCGTTTCAAGGAGTTTGACTATGAAGAATAGTTTTTTCAGGACACAGCAATATTTTTGGGTTGAACACTTTATCATTATTTTTCAAAAATATGCTGGAAAAAGACACTTACTAAAATATTATAATAATAACAGGTTCCTCCACCAGTGCATGCTGTGATTTTTTCCCACGGATCGAGTCATGTGAACAGCCCTGTTGAATTACATTGGTCATTGTGATGTCCAATCTTTACTTGGACAGTATTGTATAATACGCTCGTCTGAACAAGTCGTTAGGTTAAGTTCCTGACGCGCCCCCTGGGCCATATTCTTTAGGGGAATACCCGGAGCCGGATCAGATGGGGGTTGTAGTCTCCGAGTGGCTGTGACCCGGTCCGTGCCCAGGGTGTCAAGCTCAGAGTATGTGGCAGTCCTACAGATGTTACAAAGTTCGTTATGTCGACTACGCCACCCGTTGGATTGCGGTCACTACGGCCGCCGCTGCAGCAGGGTCCGCTGAGGCTGATGGTGTTGGTGCAGCTTTAGATAGTATAACCCCCAACGGGAGGGGTATGGCCTCAGGGGGTCAGGTGCAGAGGATGGGGGTTGTGGTGGTGCAGCGTAGATGATAATTAAAGACAGAGTCGGGTTGTGCAGTTCAGGGTGTTTACTTACTGCAGATATTCCGGTCACTCCGGCCTTGAGTGACCACCCGAGCCGTGCTGCGTCCACCAGGTCCTGGATTCAGCCAACCCCAAGCAAGTCCGGAGCGTGTCCCTGAGCCCTCCTTCTTGTCCTTTCTTCTGGCCGTCCCCACCAGGGATCCACCTAGGTCCAGCTCCCTCGGGCCTTCTGTTGGGAGACCCTTGGCCTTGGGTTCCCTGACCCTACACGTGGTTTGCCTTCAGGGTGGATGTGGTGGGTGGCCGTGGCAGATCCTGCCCACGGCCTCCGGTCTCTGGCTGAGGTATGCTTTAGCCCCCACCAGTTTGGGATCCGGTACCCTGTTGCCAACTCTTCACCCTAGGGTTGTACTTGGGTTCTCAGAGTTCCTTCTGTCTCCCCCTCTGGGTCTTTCTTTCTCTCCTCTCTCACTCTTGCTCTGGGGCTGCTCTGCTCTTCTGCTTTCTTCCTCTGACTCTGCAAAAGACTGACTGACCTCTCACAGACTGACTGACCCTGTTCTTAGATGGTGCCCACCTTAAATACTCCCTCTATGTGTGAGCTCAGGTGACCAGCACCCAATGAGCTCCTAACTTTACCCAGGCTGCTCCCCCTATCTGCCCCTACACTACTGGGATGTACCACCCCCCTCCCACTCCAGCCAGGAACAGACTCGGTCGTACCTGCACATTTCCAAGTGGGAGTACCGTTGGTCTGTTCCTCGGAAATGGGATGTGTGTAGTGCATGCAGCTTTCTGAGCTCAGTTCCACACTCCATCCTTACCCGGGAGTGGAATATCACACCTCTGGGTTGAGGTGCAATACCCCTGTAGCAGCCGAATCCTCAGGGTGCTACATTCCCCCCTGGTAAATCACAGCACGTCCTCGGGCTGTAAGATATAAAACATCCAAAACATACATTTTTTTTTTTTTTTCATAAACATAAACATATATATCAGCAATAAAACTTTTTTTTTCATAAATAACATTCTCGTAGACTTCTCTTGCTTCTAGCTCCTCCTCCGGACACTGTGCAACGTGTGCCCGGGAAAAGTGCAACAGTTTCTCTAGAAAAATGGTCTTCCTATAAAACCGGTAGGGGGCGCTTTAGGAAGCGCAACTATATACAAGGGGATATGGCCGCTCTCAGTCCTCGGCCAGGTATTTAGGAAAGGGATGACCGCTCTCAGTCCTCGGTCAGAGGGATTAAGGGAAATACGGGTAACAGTTCAATTCTCTGGTCCCAACGGGGACTATAATAGCAGCAACGGTTCACTGTGCCCCGACGGGCAACTATATACAGCTTCTACTCTGCTGTACTCAACGACGACGTCCTCCTGCTCTTTCTTTGTGATTAACTTTAGCTTCAGACCCGTCCGGGTCCTCTTGCTCCTCCTCACACCGCAGCTCCTCCTCCGTCAGGCGATGCACATGGAGGGCGTAGGGTCCTTTGGCACACTTGTGCCGGGTGAAGGTGACCTCGTCCCCTACATACAGGTCACGTCCTCTGTGTCCCTCCGGTAGGTGGGACTCAACGTCTCTTCTTGTCACGAAGACGTCGCCTGGGGTGCGGTGATCTCGGATGAAGCCCCACCCGTGCTGCATATTAAACTTGATCACAGTCCCGGTGGAAGGGGGACCATGAGCTGCACGGGGACTCCTCCTGGCCCGGCTCTTCTGCTCCGCGCTCTTTATTTGGGCTTGTTGTTCCCGGACCCGCCTCTCTCTCCGCTCCCTCTCAAAGACCTCGAGCTGCTGGCGGCAGCACTCCGCACGCTCCGCTGCAGCTGCCCGAGTCTCCTGAGTGAACCCCATGAGGTCTTCTCCGGTGGGATCCCACTCAAACTGTGCCTCCTCTAGCGGGGGCGAGGTCCTTTTTACGGGCTTCGGAGCCGGGATCAGGGGCTCACACATGGGCCTTGCCCTCTTTTGGAGCTCTTGTTCGTAGTACTCCCTGGGCCAGACAAAGGGCTGCCCGTCCGGCCATGTGTGTTGGGCGAACAGATCTTCTCCCAGATGCGGCACTCTTGGTTTTATGGGCGCGGTGGTGGTGGCGCCCGGGTTGCCCAGGCCTTGCGGCCAGGCCTGGGGCACCTGGAAAGTGAAGGGCACCGTAAGGACGGCGGCGCCCTGGGCTACTTGGCCCTGCGACCAGGCCGGTGGCTCCGCGGAGGTAGGGGGCGCTGTTGGTATTGCGGCGCCCGGGGGTACTAGGCCTTGCAACCAGGCTGGTGGTACTTCCTGCTTGGTCACGCTCTGGGTCGAGGCGTGTGACGTCACAGGGGTCGCGGCTGCGGCTTCCGGTTGAGGCCTAGTCTGTGGCAGTGACGTTGCGGTTACGGGCACGGCAGGGGGTACTTCGGGCTCTGCGACGGGGAGCTGGGGCAGGTACGCGGTTTCCCGGTTTGGGGTAGAAACGTCCCCTTTACCTGCCTCCTTTCGTTCGGCTCCCTTCTCGGCGCCGTCTCCGGCCTTCAGTCCTCCTGCGCCATCCTCAGAGGCGGTCTGTCTCCTCGTCTCGGGTGGCGTGCTCCGCTGACGGGTTCTTGTCTGCTGGGCCATCTCTCGGCTCCACTCCGCTAACGTCTCTCGCTGCACCCGGGCCATCCTCCGTGCGAGGCCCTCCAGCGCAGTCTGTGCACACTCCCGATCTCGGGGGAGCTGTGCCAGGACCTCCACTAAGCCTAGTGGGGTCGTTGCTTCTAGCAGGCTCCTGACCAACGGGTCGGTGCTGCTCTGCTCTCCTCTCGTTGTCTCCAGCAGGCCTTCTGGAGTGGCGACCGGCAACAGGCTCCTGACCACTGGGTCGGTGCTGCCTGGAGTGGCGGCCCGCATCAGGCTCCTGACCGCTGGGTCGGTGCTGCCTGGCTCTTCCTCCATCTCCGGGTAGGCTCCTTCTGGACTCTCCTCCAGACGTCTTGTCTCCGGGTGCGCTCTCTCCAGACTGCTCCAGGCGACACCCATCTTTGCTCTCTTCTTCTCAGTCCTCCCACTTCGAGGGCGGTCCCGGGGCCACTTGGTGATTGTCAGCTCCAGGGGCAGTTCTTTCACGCTGACAGACACCTCTAGCATCACAGTCTCTGTTGGTGGGGGCGGTTTCCACTTTTGGCGCCATTTTCGGTCCTGGCCCACGATGGGAGGCGGCCTCTTGCCATCCTCTGGCACGCCCATAATGGCGTCCGCTCTGACAAGGCGGGAAACCTTTGGAAATGGCGGGAATCGTCTCCCAGTGGCGGGAAACTCTGCAGATGGCGGGAAAAAGCTGTTAATGGCGGACAACCGGCGGGAATCGACCTGTGATGGAGTCCGATGGCGGGGACCCTCCGGAACCGGCAGGAGACTTCTTTTTGAGGTAAACTTGTTCTTTTCTTCAGGCACACAGTACCCGGATGTTGCGGGCACGTTATCCTGCCGACTACGCCAAAGTTGACGCGCCCCCTGGGCCATATTCTTTAGGGGAATACCCGGAGCCAGATCAGATGGGGGTTGTAGTCTCCGAGTGGCTGTGACCCGGTCCGTGCCCAGGGTGTCAAGCTCAGAGTATGTGGCAGTCCTACAGATGTTACAAAGTTCGTTATGTCGACTACGCCACCCGTTGGATTGCGGTCACTACGGCCGCCGCTGCAGCAGGGTCCGCTGAGGCTGATGGTGTTGGTGCAGCTTTAGATAGTATAACCCCCAACGGGAGGGGTATGGCCTCAGGGGGTCAGGTGCAGAGGATGGGGGTTGTGGTGGTGCAGCGTAGATGATAATTAAAGACAGAGTCGGGTTGTGCAGTTCAGGGTGTTTACTTACTGCAGATATTCCGGTCACTCCGGCCTTGAGTGACCACCCGAGCCGTGCTGCGTCCACCAGGTCCTGGATTCAGCCAACCCCCAAGCAAGTCCGGAGCGTGTCCCTGAGCCCTCCTTCTTGTCCTTTCTTCTGGCCGTCCCCACCAGGGATCCACCTAGGTCCAGCTCCCTCGGGCCTTCTGTTGGGAGACCCTTGGCCTTGGGTTCCCTGACCCTACACGTGGTTTGCCTTCAGGGTGGATGTGGTGGGTGGCCGTGGCAGATCCTGCCCACGGCCTCCGGTCTCTGGCTGAGGTATGCTTTAGCCCCCACCAGTTTGGGATCCGGTACCCTGTTGCCAACTCTTCACCCTAGGGTTGTACTTGGGTTCTCAGAGTTCCTTCTGTCTCCCCCTCTGGGTCTTTCTTTCTCTCCTCTCTCACTCTTGCTCTGGGGCTGCTCTGCTCTTCTGCTTTCTTCCTCTGACTCTGCAAAAGACTGACTGACCTCTCACAGACTGACTGACCCTGTTCTTAGATGGTGCCCACCTTAAATACTCCCTCTATGTGTGAGCTCAGGTGACCAGCACCCAATGAGCTCCTAACTTTACCCAGGCTGCTCCCCCTATCTGCCCCTACACTACTGGGATGTACCACCCCCCTCCCACTCCAGCCAGGAACAGACTCGGTCGTACCTGCACATTTCCAAGTGGGAGTACCGTTGGTCTGTTCCTCGGAAATGGGATGTGTGTAGTGCATGCAGCTTTCTGAGCTCAGTTCCACACTCCATCCTTACCCGGGAGTGGAATATCACACCTCTGGGTTGAGGTGCAATACCCCTGTAGCAGCCGAATCCTCAGGGTGCTACATTCCCATGATCAGTTTTTGACGTTACGTATTTTCATGGAGCAAAAAACACATCATTTTACAGTTCCAACACAGCGTCTTACAGTTCCAGTAAAGTGGATGGGATTTATAGAAATCTCATGCCCACTATGCTTTTTTATACTGAGTAAATTGACCTGTGGTGCGTGTTTTAAATCTGCAACATGTTAATTTCTTTTGCTGGCTCGCTGAGTTTAAGCTTGGATTTTCCCTATAGAATTTCAATAGATACAGAAAATCTGCAGGTAAAAAAGCATATGCATTTTTAGTGCATTTCCGCTATGGAAATGCACTAAAAATGTTACAATCCACACATGACTATATCAATAAAGTTTTGTCAAAGCCAAAACCAACACAGCTCATCACCCCAAGAACACCATCCACACAGTGAAACATGGTGGTGGCAGCATCATGCTGGGAAGATGTTTTTTGGCAACAGGGACACATAAAATGGTAATAGTCGAGGGGAAGATGGATGGTGCGAAATACAGGGATATCCTTGAGCAAAACCTGTTTTAGTCTGTCATGGAATTTGAGACTGAGACGAAGGTTTACCTTCCAACAAGACAATGACCTAAAGTATAATGCTAAAGAAACACTAGAGTGCTTTAAGGAGAAACATGCAAATATTTTGAAGTGGCCTAGTCAAAGTCCAGACCTCAATCCAATTGAAAATCTGTGGTCAGAATTGAAGATTGATGTTCACCAGAGGAAACCATCTAACTTGAAGGAGCTGGAGCAGTTTTGCCTTGAGGAATGGGCAAAAATCCCAGTGGCAAGATGTAGAAAGCTCATAGAAACTGATCCAAAATTACTTGCAGCTGTAATTGCTGCAAAAGGAGGCTCTACAAAGTACTGATTTTAGGGGGTAAATAGTTATGCACACTCAAGTTTTCAGCTATTTTTGTCCTATTTGTTGTTTGCTTCACAATAAAAAGAAAACAAAATGTTCACAGTTGTAGGCATGTTCTTTACATGAACTGATGCTGACGCACCCCCTGGGCCATGTTCAGGGGATACCCGGAGCCGGATCTGGATAGGGGTAGTAGTCCTTGTGGCGGTGACCCGGTCCGTGCTCAGGGTGTCAAACTAAGTGGCAGTCTATGGCAGTAGATGTTAACTTGATTGTCGACTACGCCACCCGTTGAGTGCGGCTTTGACGCCGCCGCTGCAGAGCAGTCCGCTGAGGCCGGTGGTATATGTGCAGCAGTGATGGTATAACCCCCAACGGGAGGGGTATGGCCTCAGGGCAGCAGGTGTGGATGATGGGGGTTGTGATGATGCAGAAAGAAGACTCAGAGTCAGGAGATGCAGTTCAGGGTTTTTACTTACTGGTGTTCTTTTGGTCACTCTGGCCTTGAGTGACCACCCGAGCCGTGCTGCGTCCACCAGGTCCTGGACTCGGCTAACCCCCAGGCAGTTCTGGAGCGTGGTCCTGAGCTCCCTTTCTCTCTCTCTGTCTCTGGCCATTCCCACCAGGGATCCACCTTTGGCCGGCTCCCTCGGGTCTCTTGTTGGTTGAACCTTCCCTAGCTTCCCTGACCCTATGCTCGGTGTGCCATTCTGGTGGATTTGGTGAGGGTCGTGGCAGATCCTGCCCACGACCTCCGGTTCCTGGCTAAGGTTTGTTTTGACCTCTGCCAGCTTGGGATCCGGTACCCTTGTCCGCCAACCCTTCACCCTTTTGTCTTTATTCTGGGGTCTTGGGGTTCCCTTCATGTCTTTCTCTCTGGGTCCTTCTTTTCTCCTCTCTCCCTCTGCAGGCTTGGCTCTGGAGCTGGGCCCAGCCGGAGCCACAGCTCCCTGTCAGCCCTCCTGGCTGAGCTCCTCTGCTCTGCTCCTCAGGCTAAAAAGACCCTGTCCTAAGATGGTGCCCACCATATATACTCCCTCTATGTGTGAGCCCAGGTGACTAGCACCCAATGAGCTCCTAGCTTTACCCAGACTACTCCCCCTATCTGCCCCTACACTACTGGGATGTTCCACCCCCCTCCCACTCCAGCCAGGGACAGACGCTGTCGTACCTGCACATATACTGGTGGGAGTACCGTAGTTCTGTCCCCCGGAAATGGGATGTATGTAGTGCATGCAGCCTACTGAGCTCAGTTCCACACTCCATCCTTACCCGGGAGTGGAATACCACACCTCTGGCTTGAGGTGTAATACCCCTGTAGCAGCCGAATCCTCAGGGTGCTACAATGCAAACCCTCAAAAAAAACAGATTCATTTCAGGCTGTGGGGTAGCAAAACACGAAAAATGGCAAAGTGGTTGAATACTTTTGCAAGTCACTGTATACCTATTTAAGGGCACTTATAAAGTATAATACCCTCAAAAATGAACCCTGTACTGAACGGTACCTCCACAGTGAATTCTCCCAACAATTTCACCCCACATTCCTCGCACACACACACACACACACACACACACAGTATATCACCACAGTGCCCCTCCACAAATCATGATGCTGCCACAGTAACCCCAACACAGTATATTTCCCACAGCCTGATGCCCATAAAGTGCCACCCATAGAGTATGATGGCCCCATAGCCCCCTATACACAGTATGATTATCCCAACAGGCAGTATGAGGGTCCCTACACACAGTATGAGGGCACCCACAGATTCAACAGGCAATGTGATGGCTCCCCCACACAGAATAATGTCACCCACAGATCCCCACACAGTATTAGGGCCTCTTCACAATATTCAGAATGAGGGTCCCCACGGCCCAAATTCAGTATGAGGGTCCCCCCACACACACACATGTGATGCCACCACAGGGCATCATGTCCACCACAAATACTGACAATAAAAAAATACAAGCTACTCGCTTTCTGATGTTCCCCCGATGTCTGCTCCAGTCAGTGCACTGTGCAGACTGAGGCTCTGTCCACACACGAGGTGCGATCTAATGATGGATTTTAATTTAAAGGGATATTTACATGAATACAACACCAAAACCACTGTGCCGAGTCATTCTCAGAAGCACAAGCAGAGTGGTGCAGTAGGGAAATAATGGTCCCCTGCTGCATAATTCTACTCAATGGTAAACTGTTGAAATTGCGATGACAGCCGCAGGGAGTTGGGGGGGTGACATTCGACATTGTGCACCCCCAGCTCATGAGCCCCACTGTGGCTATGTGGTCTTCCATTATGGAAGGGATGCCCTTGCATGTAATGCAAAAAATTAATTTCTAAATTTTGTATGCTCGCTGCAGTGAAATAAATCAACAGATAGTGGGGTTCCTAGACTTATGGGTACTAGGATAAAGCTTGTAATTTACAGTGGGTACGGAAAGTATTCAGACCCCTTTAATGTTTTCACTCTTTGTTTCATTGCAGCCATTTGCTAAATTCTAAAAAGTTCATTTTTTTTCTCATTAAAGTACACTCTGCACCCCATCTTGACTGAAAAAAACAAATGTAGAAATTTTTGCAAATTTATTAAAAAAGAAAAACTGAAATATCATATGGTCATAAGTATTCAGACTTTTTGCTCAGACACTCATATTTAAGTCACATGCTGTCCATTTCCTTGAGATCCTCCTTGAGATGGTTCTACTCCTTCATTGGAGTCCAGCTGTGTTTAATTAAACTGATAGGACTTGATTTGGAAAGGCACACACCTGTCTATATAAGACCTCACAGCTCACAGTGCATGTCAGACCAAATGAGAATCATGAGCTCAAAGGAACTGCCCAAGGAGCTCAGAGACAGAATTGTGGCAAGGCACAGATCTGGCCAAGGTTACAAAAGAATTTCTGCATTACTCAAGGTTCCTAAGAGCACAGTGGCCTCCATAATCCTTAAATGGAAGAAGTTTGGGACCACCAGAAGTCTTCCTAGACCTCGTCGTCCAGCCAAACTGAGCAATCGTGAGAGAAGAGCCTTGGTGAGAGAGGTAAAGAAGAACCCAAAGATCAATGTGGATGAGCTCCAGAGATGCAGTAGGGAGATGGGAGAAAGTTCCACAAAGTCAACTATCACTGCAGCTCTCCACAAGTCAGGCCTTTATTTCAGAGTGGCCCAACGGAAGCCTCTCCTCAGTGCAAGACATATAAAAGCCCGCATAGAGTTTGCTCAAAAACACATGAAGGACTCCGAGACTATGAGAAATAAGATTCTCTGGTCTGATGAGACGAAGATAGAACTTTTTGGTGATAATTCTAAGCGGTATGTGTGAAGAAAACCAGGCACTGCTCATCACCTGCCCAATACAATCCCAACAGTGAAACATGGTGGTGGCAGCATCATGCTATGAGGGTGTTTTTCAGCTGCAGGGACAAGACGACTGGTTGCAATTGAAGGAAACATGAATGCGGTCAAGTACAGAGATATCCTGGAGAAAACCTCTTCCAGAGCGCTCTGGACCTCAGACTTGGCTGAAGGTTCACCTTCCAACAAGACAATGACCCTAAGCACACAGCTAAAATAACAAAGGAGTGGGTTCAAAACAACTCTGTGACCATTCTTGACTGGCCCAGCTAGAGCCCTGACCTAAACCTAATTGAGCATCTCTGGAGAGACCTGAAAATGTCTGTCCACCAACGTTCACCATCCAACCTGACGGAACTGGAGAGGATCTGCAAGGAAGAATGGTAGAGGATCCCCAAATCCAGGTGTGAAAAACTTGTTGCATCATTCCCAAGAAGACTCATGGCTGTACTAGCTCAAAAGGGCGCTTCTACTCAATACTGAGAAAAGGGTCTGAATACTTATGACCATGTGATATTTCATTTTCTTTTTTAATAAATTTGCAAAAATTTCTACATTTCAGTTTTTTTCAGTTAAGATGGGGTGCAGAGTGTACTTCAATGAGAAAAAAATGAACATTTTAGAATTTACCAAATGGCTGCAATCAAACAAAGAGTGAAAAATGTAGAGGTCTGAAAACTTTTTTTCCCCACTGTAGATCATATGCTTCCAGTGTTGTAGATAGGCTATCCTTTTACTTTTACCCACAACAAAAATTCAGTTGACTGATCTTTCCTTGTGTTACTAGAATAGTGAAAGAAAAGCGGTTTGTTGACATATCTGTGGCACCCTTGGAGTATGTGCCTTGACTACCTTCCCCCTAGCAACATACCAAAGATGCCTTACGGCAAGCTGCAGCAAAAACAGCAGTAATTCCTATTAATTGTAGATTTGTTGTGATCAGTGGGGTATGGTGAACAATCTCATTTATTGTTTTTATATGCTGTGCTATAACTGTCTTTCAGTATAGAAGTTTTAAGAGCATATTCAAAACTGAGTCGAATTCCAAATCTGAGATTTATTAAAGTCGCTTTTTTCTGTCTTGTTATATTCTCTGAAGTTTTTAAAATTCTTCGAAATGGCACGCACAATTTATGAATTCATAGCAAAATGAGGTTTTGCTTGTTTTTAGCAATAAAAGTTCTTTGAAAAGTAGCAAAAATGCCCCACATTGAGTACTTCTCCAAACGGGGACTGGAATGAAATGCACAGTAAAATGCACTATATTTAGTCTAAATGCCACATTGTCATACTGAACCAATTCAAAAGGCAGCAAAAACATTAAAGGGGTACTTGCATGAGTACATCACCAGCACCACCGTTAGTACATTAAAACATAATCAGAACCACGTTTTGAGTATTTGAAAAGAATTTTGAGAGTTTCTGCTCAGTTCCTGATAAAAAAACATCAGCACAAATAAACCCAAACTTACACTGAGTTTTTGGAGCAGAAAATGAGCAGAAACTCAACAAAATCCTCCTCATAATCTCAAAACTAAGTTTTGAGGATTTATCAGTTTTAACATGAAGCACATTATGGATTGTTACATGATCAGAACCACTGTCAGTACATGAATGCAGGGCCAGAATAACCATCAATACATGAATACATCACCAAAACCACCGTCAGTATATGAATACATCTCCAGAACCACTATCAGTACAGGAATACATCAACAAGCTTAGTACAGTGATCAATTGCAGTTTTAGGTCAGCCCCATATACACTTGTATCATGTGAACGTGCATCTCCCCCATGTAATTAACAATGTTAAGGAGATACTCAGAGATTCTGATACCAGCCATCATCAGTCTGCAGACCATACAGGAACCACAGTACTGATGAGATGCAGGCAGTATCACAAGTAAACGTTTACATTAAGGTACCTTATACTTGACTTCTTCTCTGATTGAAATTGTTCCCATCTCTTTTGTCTCCAACCCTTTTGTCATAGTACAGATGCCATGATGATAATTCATGCCCAGAACTAGTCTCTCCAGGCTTCCCTCTTTCCTGGCCTTCTGTAGCACTCCCTGACATTGTAATATGATAAAAGTTTTATTATAATGCCCCAGAAATAAAGATATCTCCAATGCTGCACCCCTGAATAAAAAAATTGCCTGTCATTGTGCATGAAATATGCTCCTCATACTGCCCTTCTCCATAATATTCTCCCCCACACTGCCCTTCTCCATAATGTACCCTCCACATTGGCCTTCTCCATAATATCCCCCACATACTGCCCCTTTCCATAATGTCCCTTACACACTGCCTCTCTGCCTACTGTGCCCCTTCATAATTTTCCCCCAGTTGACCCATAATATGCCCTCAAAGTAACACCAAACTCCTCCTTGCCACCTCTGCACTGCGGCGCCAGCATCAGCAGCATTGTGATGAGGTCACAGCATGAAAAGACCTCATCACATGACTTGACGAGCGCTGCTCAGCCCCTGTTGCATCGCCAAAGTGTCCAACTGTATTTGTGTCTGAAAGACGCGAATACAGTAGTACAGTGCATTGTGAAAGTATTTGGCCCCCTTGAACTTTTCTACCTTTTGCCACATTTCTGGCTTCAAGCATAAAGATATAAAATTCTAATTTTTGGGGGAATAATCAACAACAAGTGGGACACAATCGTGAAGTGGAACGAAATTTATTGGACATTTTAAACTTTTTTAACAAATTAAAAACTGAAAAGTGGGGCGTGCAATATTATTCGGCCCCTTTACTTTCAGTGCGGCAAACTCACTCCAGAAGTTCAGCGAGGATCTCTGAATGATCCAATGTTGTCCTAAATGACTGGTAATATTAAATAGAATCCACCTGTGTGTAATCAAGTCTCCGTATAAATGCACCTGCTCTGTGATAGTCTCAGGGTTCTGTTTCAAGTGCAGAGAGCATCATGAAGACCAAGGAACACACCAGGCAGGTCCGAGATACTGTTGTGGCGAAGTTTAAAGACAGATTTGGCTACAAAAAGATTTCCCAAGTTTTAAGCATCTCAAGGATCACTGTGCAAGCGATCTTTTTTAAATGGAAGGACTATCAGACCACTGCAAATCTACCAAGACCCGGCCGTCCCTCTAAACTTTCATCTCGAACAAGTAGAAGACTGATCAGAGATGCAGCCAAAAGGCCCATGATCACTCTGGACGAACTGCAGAGATCTACAGCTGAGGTGGGAGAGTTTGTCCATAGGACAACAATCAGTCGTACACTGCACAAATCTGGCCTTTATGGAAGAGTGGCAAGAAGAAAGCCATTTCTCAAAGATATCCATAAAAAGTCTCGTTTGAAGTTTGCCACAAGCCACCTGGGAGACACACCAAACATTTGAAATAAGGTGCTCTGGTCAGATGAAACCAAAATTGAACTTTCTGGCCATAATGCAAAACGATATGTTTGGCGTAAAGGCAACACAGCTCATCACCCTCAAAACACCATCCCCACTGTCAAACATGGTGGTGGCAGCATCATGGTTTGGGCCTGCTTTTCTTCAGCAGGGACAGGGAAGATGGTTAAAATTGATGGGATGGAAGGAGCCAAATACAGGACCATTCTGGAAGAAAACCTGTTGGAGTCTGCAAAAGACCTGAGACTGGGACGGAGATTTATCTTCCAAAAAGACAATGATCCCAAACATAAAGCAAAATCTACAATGGAATGGTTCAAAAATAAACGTATCCAGGTGTTAGAATGGCCAAGTCAAAGTTCAGACCTAAATCCAATCGAGAATCTGTGGAAAGAGCTAAAAACTGCTGTTCACAAACGCTCTCCATCCAACCTCAATGAGCTCGAGCTGTTTTGCAAGGAAGAATGGGTAAGAATTTTACCCTCTCGATGTGCAAAACTGATAGAGACATACCCCAAGTGACTTGCAGCTGTAATCGCAGCAAAAGGTGGAGCTACAAAGTATTAACTCAAGGGGGCCGAATAATATTGCGCGCCCCACTTTTCAGTTTTGAATTTGTTAAAAAATTTTAAAATATCCAATAAATTTCGTTCCACTTCACGATTGTGTCCCACTTGTTGTTAATTCTTCCCCAAAAAATTAGAATTTTATATCTTTATGTTTGAAGCCAGAAATGTGGCAAAAGGTAGAAAAGTTCAAGGAGGCCAAATACTTTCACAATGCACTGTATGTAGGAAGATGAGAACCGGTGTCTTCTGGTTCTCCATATTCTTCAGCGGGCCACATACGGTCTGCGGGCAGTATGTTGTGCAGACCTGGTCTAAAACATCTGGATAAGCAAAGTTGTCAAGGAGAAATAAAGTAAACTACTGTACTTAAAAACTGGCGTAAAACGAATAGAGACTAAGGTGCAAATACTAAAGCTACTAAAACAGAGTATATTACTCCAGGAAAATGGAGAAACAACAATTATGATTTATGGCCTGTGCATTTACTATGAAGTTTTACTCATTTTTGCATTCTAAGATATTTCCCAACATTTATCAACATACCCTTATGGATTTCATTGAATTTTTGGCAAATGAGCTTAACCAGTTCTCCATTACCTTGGACTAAAAGATGCAATAACGAAAAGCAAAGAAAAAAAACTATGTGCAGAATTATGGAGCTCAGCAGCAATAATCAATTATTTATCTCAGTCTTGAAAGGAATGTATCTTTAAATGGCAGCGACAGCGGGGTGACGGTATAGCCAGATTAAAAAAAAATAATAATAAAATAAAAGCAGGCCTCCTAACGGCAGCACAAGATATCAGGACACCGAAATAAGCAGCAGCTGCTTGCAATAGATTGCGTGCAGAATGCATTAAATGGGAATCTTTGGCTGCCCAGTCAGACTGTCTGCAGAACAGTTATTAATCACCCATGTCACAATCCCTAATCCTATTCAATGGAAAAGAAAGGTGAGAGCCCACAGCCCCCGTCCAATGCAATTAGCATTGATTGTGCAGAGTGCAGAGCTGGGCTTTGACAGAGACGAGTTAACAGAGTCTCTAGGAGAAATAACCCCTTTCTCAGACACTATTGCAGGAACATATGCCCTGTGGTGTAGAAAGCAAGAGGGCATTATAATACTAAATAAAAGCAAGTCCTGTTCATCCAACAATCATGGCTGCCATGCTTTACTGAGAAGGAAGATGTGTCACATATGCAGGGTGCTGGAAAAAAGCTAGTCTCTCTATAAGGACTCATTCACATGTTTCCTACAAGTGTTATCTGTGGTTTTCACGGATAGCACTCATACCTATGCTATTCTATTGGGCTGTGCACATGTCCAATGTTTTTACAGACAGAGTGGTGCGCAAAAAATATCGGTGACATCTCCGATTTTGATCCAAGGGTTGCATCAAAATCCGCAATGCAAGTCTAAGGAACCATGAAAAATTCGTACCACGCTCCGATGACTTCAGAGTGTGGTCCAATTATCACAGACTGCCAGAATGGAGAATTGTTTTTTCCCTCTATGTAAGAGAAAAACTGATGACACTCAGACCGCACTCTGATCAAACTCTGATCAGAATAATCGGTCCATTTTTCTCGTACGTGGAAATTACGGATGTCTGAATGAGCCTTCACTTGTGAACTCAAGTTATGTCATATTCTACAATGCATCTACTTTTCTAACAATAAGGGTATGTGCACAAGATCTTTTTCAAGAGGATAAACCTGACAAATTTTTCAAGAAGACGCTTTTCGTCTTTTTTAGCAATTTTTTTTGTCAATTCCTTTTTTGGCCTTGACAGGGCATCAATGTATAATAGGCCAGGGTCCCGCACGTGGCACCTCAGCCGTTCAGCTGTTATCGGTGGCGGTGGCAGCGGCCGCCAGCCGGAAGTCCTTACTTGCGATGCTTGGCCGTCAAGTTGTAGTTCAATTGAATGGGAGGCGGATAACAAGTAACAAGCGCCAGCCACTACAACTTGATGACCAAGCAACGCAGGTAAGGACTTCCGGCTGGCGGCCGTCGTCGACACCGGTGACAGCTGATCGGTAGGGGTGCTGTGTGCCCTACGTATAGGGCATCAATGTGAAAGTAGTGGACAACTCCTTTAAGGTCTTTTTTAATTCCAAAAATGAAGAAATCGCTATCATTTTTTCAAGGAAGAACTCTGGCAAAATGTTGAAAAAAAATACCCAGGTGTCTTTTGAGCCTTCCCATTGACTTATAATAAGTACAAAGTGTCTTCAGAGGGGAAAAGGCCTGAAAAATGCTAAGCTCACTTCTTATATCCTTCTTTTTATGAGCTGCTGCAGGGAGGATATAACCTTATTTTCTCCCTGTAGCTGCTTCTCCAGTAAGCCAGCTACACATGATTTAAGCGCTTTTTACCTGTAGATTACCACTAAACCTGCAGTAATATAGTGTTTTGGAGGTTTCTAAGTCAACTTCGTAAACTCAAAAGATAACTTATTTCTGCATTTGGAAATCCTAGGAAATATGAGATATGTTGTTTTAAACATTCTATTTGTAAAATATCTTTACAAAGATAATCATCACTTTTTGTATAATTATTCTCATTTCCATTTCATAGTAATTTGTAAATGTCTTTTTGTATTGAAAATATGTCAGAGATGTTGGTCACATGCTACTAGATTGGTTTACTTGTACGAATAACATTAACAAATCAAATCATAGGGTAACGGCAGTGTCATGTGCCTAGGTCTCACCAGTACAGTGTCAGGTGCCTAGAGTTCACCAGTACAGTGTCATGTGCCTAGGTCTCACCAGTACAGTGTCAGGTGCTTAGGGCTCACTAGTACAGTTTCATGTGCCCAGGGCTCACCAGTACAGTGTCAGGTGCCTAGGTCTCACCAGTACAGTGTCAGGTGCCTAGGTCTCACCAGTACAGTGTCACGCGCCTAGGGCTCACCTAGGGCTCACCAGTACAGTGTCGCGTGCCTAGGGCTTACCAGTACAGTGTCAGATGTCTAGGGCTCACCAGTACAGTGTCAGGTGCCTAGGGCTCACCAGTACAGTGTAAAGTGCCTAGGGCTCACCAGTACAGTGTCACGTGCCTAGGGCTCGCCTATGGCTCACCAGTACAGTGTCACTTGCCTAGGGCTTAGCAGTGCAGTGTCAGGTGCCTAGGTCTCACCAAAACAGTGTCAGATGTATAGTGCTCACCAGTACAGTGTCACATGTCTAGGTCTCACCAGTACAGTGTCACGTGCCTAAAGCTCACCAAAACAGTGCCAGGTGTTTAGGGCTCACCAGTACAGTGGCAAGTGCCTAGGGCTCACCAATACAGTAGTAAGTGCCTAGGGCTCACCAGTACAGTGTCAGGTGCTTAGGGCTCACCAGTACAGTGTCGGGTCTCTAGAGCTCACCAGTACAATGTCAGGTGCCTACGGTTCACCAGTCAAGTATCAGGTGCCTACAAATCACCAGTACAGTGTCAGATACCAAGGGCTCAGCAGTACAGGGTAAGGTGACTAGGGATGACCAATACGGTATCAAGTGCCTAGTACGTAACAGTACAGTGTCAGGTGTCTAGGGCTTACCAGTACAATGTCAGATGCCTAGAGAGTACTAGTACAGTGTCAAGTACCTAGGGGTCACCAATACAGTTCAAGGTGCCTTCAGCTCACCCACACAGTATCAAGTGCCTAGTGTGATCGAGTACAGTGTCAGGTGTCTAGGGCTCAACAGTACAATGACAGATGCCTAGAGATCACCAGTATAGTGTCAAGTACCTAGGGGTCACCAGTTCAGTGTCAGGTGCCTAGGGACTGGGAACACGAGACAGATGTCAGGTACCAAGAGCCCACCAGTGAGGTGTCAGGTACCTAAAGGCCATTCTACTGTATACAGTAGCTGCATTGGAATATTAAATCTTCTGTCTTAGCCCTTGTGTCAGACTTTAATTCAGGGCTCAAAACAGAGATGTATCAACACATTCTTAGTTACATAGGTTAAAAAGAGACATCAATTTCAACCTTTTTCCACTAGTTATAGGTTCTCTCGCTAGAATAATTAAAACCCACAATACCATGTATTATGAGAAAAGCATCTGACGCGCCCCCTGGGCCGTGGGTTACTCAGTAGCTGGGCCGGTCGGTGCTGGGGGATGTCACGGTGGCAGTGACCCGGTCCGTGACCCAGGGCAGTCAATTAAAGGGAAGGTAAAAGGGGAATAAAGTTTTTAGAGATAATGTTCGGGACGCCACCTGTGGTATGCGGCTATATGGGGGCGCCGCTACGGTGCAGATCCACTGAAGCTGATGGTGACGCAGCAGAGTTGCTTCAGCTCTCCACAGGCAGAGCTAAGCTCCATGGCAGTGTAGATGATTTGAAGAGTAAATGTTGTCGGCAGGGACAGTGTCATGCAGGGCTGAGGGCGCAGGTAATGAACAGACAACACATTAATGGCGGTTTCCTGTACCTTTACTGGTGGTTTGACAGAGCAGACCGGGGCACGGGCACTAGCTGGCAGTGATGGTCCGGGCGGCCTGATGCTGGGCCTTCAGTGCCCCACAACCACGGACTCCGGTGTCCGGTTCCTTTGCGCCTCTCTCTGGGGTGAGCTTGTACACAGCTCCCTTCTCAGGTCCTTCCTCGTCGCTCTCTTGTCTCCAACTCCTCTCAACTCACTCTTACTAACCCCGCCTTCAGAATCCAGTTTGAAGGGGAGGAGCTCCCTTATCTGTTCTGGAGCCAGGAAAGTGTTGTATGCCGGTAAACCTGATTAGGGGACCCCTCCTTGCTTTCAGGCATGGCATCACCCCTTGAGAGGGAGGCAATGCCACTGTGGCAACCGGACCCCTGGGGTACCACATTCCCCCCTAGTTAAATTCAGTACTCCCGGACTGAGGACACCTTTTGAATTAACAAGTAACAACAATAACAATTCACATTACAAATAGTTTACAAAGTCTCAAAAAGCTAAAGATTGCAGAATAACAAAAACCAAACTAGAATTGGGAACAGTCGTTGCGGCGCTTAGTCTTTACGCCACTATCGGGGAATTGTCTTTTCCCGGGCACTTGAACTTTGGTTGGTGGGAACCGCCTCAACCCACTTTGTGTATCGTCCCTGGACGTGGCTTCAGGGCACTCTGTCGGTGGGCCTGGTTTTCGGCCACGCCTGCGGTTTATTTTCAAGGACAACAATTAACTTTATTCAATATTGTCCTGACCACACCTAGTCCTGTGGTCCATTCGTCCATAAATTTAATAACTATATACACTCACTTTTATTTTATTACACTTTAGTCCCTATAACGGGCAGGGAGCTGACCTATGGTACTACGGGTTGATCTACACAGTACATTTGTTGCCAATGACCTACCCGGGTCTCTAGTGTCTACCGCTGGTGTGGTGGGCTCAGTGTGGACTACACTACGGTTAGTCTGAGGTAACACTGGTAGGCTTGGTAGTCTTCTACGACTTCTTTGACTCTTCATGTGTATGACAGATTCACCACTATCAGGGGGTAGATTCACTCGTTCCACTGCGGTTGTGGCATCTGTTGCTGGTGCTGTCTGGTCTCCCAGCCATTCTAGAGTCTCTGCGGCTTCCGGTGAGGCTACTTGGGGAAAAGGTCAGGACAGGTACCACGATTGCTTGGTTCACCTGCATCCAAGACAGGGGAAATTCTCCAAGGATGGTTTGAACCGTTTCTTCCACCTTTTCTGTGTTCTGGGGGCTGTTTTGGTCTTCCTCTTTGTGTCTCAATTGATCAGGGCATATCTTCAGGTGGTCTCTTGAGACTGCTGCTGAAGTCTCTCCTCCATCTTTACTGATGAGGCATACTTTGGCGTTGTCGAAATTTGAAGGTAAGACGGTGTATGGCTCAACCTCCCACTGATCATCTAATTTGTGAACTCGTCTCTTCCTTTTGAGTACTTGTTCTCCAGGTGACAAGGGAACTGCAGGTGCGTGCTGATTATATGTTCTTTCCTGCCTCTGTCTCGCCTGGGACAAACTTCTCTCTACACATTCTTGCACCTTGCGGTATTGTTGCTGCCGCTCCGTATCCCAGTATGCATCTGGTGATGTCGTCTTAGGTGTTAAAACTCCCATGTCTAAGTCAATGGGTAACTTTCCAGGTCTTGCCCTCATCAGGTAGGCGGATGTACAGTTGGTGGAGCTCACCGGAATGTGGTTATATAGGTCCACCAAATCTGGTAACTTCTCTGGCTACAGGCTACGTTCTTCAAGAGGCAACGTCTTCAACAGGTCTATTATCACCTGGTTCATTTTCTCGCACAACCCATTGGTCTGGGGATGATAGGGCGTCGTCCTTATTTTCTTGCAGCTGTACAAGTTACAGAATTCCTGAAACACTTCTGCTTCAAAGGCTGGGCCTCGGTCGTTAAGCACTCATTCAGGGTAACCGTGCAGGCGACAAAAGTGTTGTTGAAATGCTTTGGCTGCCGTCTTAGCCGTCTGATCCTTCACTGACACTACTACCAGGAACCGGGAGTAGTGGTCTACTATGGTGATAGCGTAGACATAGCCTGACCGGCTTGGGGCTAGCTTTGCGTGGTCCACAGCTACCAGTTCAAGTGGTTGGTGATTATGGACTGCAGGGGAGCCCTCTGGCTATCACGGTCTTTCTGTCTCAGGTTGCATGGACCACATTCTCGATACCATCTCTCGATTGCTTTCCTCATGCCAACCCAGTAGAATCGCTCACGTAGCAGGACTTCCAACTTCTTCCACCCAAAGTGTCCTGCTCCATCGTGGTACACTTCTAAGACCATTGGCGCATCCTGCCTCAGGACTACCATGCCAGACCAGTTTGTGTGTCCGGGAGTTGATGCTTCTCCGACACAGCTTTCCCCTGTAGATGAACAGCTTGCCTTTCTCCTTCCACAACTGTTGGGTTTCCTGTAGAGCATCAGGACCAGGGTGCGAGTCAGCTTGTGTCAGCAACTCCTTGACTAGGTGGAAAGCCGGGTCGCTATTCTGCGTCTCTGTCCATCCTTGGTGGGGCAATGGGTTAAATGTGGCCTCTCTGTTGGCAGAGAGCTTGTTCCTCACACAGTGGGAGCACTGGGTCACCCTGTGATGATGGAAAGCCGGTAGCTCTATCTCCTTTAGCTCTTCCGGGTCTTCTCCCCAATCTGGCAAGTTGGGCATCCTGGACAGCGCATCAGCATTAGCGTTTTTATGCCCCGCCCGATGCTTGATGGTAAACTCATAGTTGGACAGCCGGGCCATCCATCGCTGCTCCAGCGCACCTAGCTTCGCCGTTTCAAGGTGGGTCAGCAGATTATTGTCTGTGAAAATTGTAAACTTTGCTGAAGCCAGGTAGTGTTTGAAGCGCTCTGTTACAGCCTAGACTATGGCCAGAAACTCCAACTTGAAGGAACTATAGTTGTTGGGGTTCCTTTCCATGGGACGGAGCTTCTAGCTGGCATAGGCAATCACTCTCTCTCTGCCTTGCTGTACCTGGGACAGCACCGCTCCCAATCCCACGTTGCTGGCATCCGTATGGAGTATAAAGGGTTGGCCATAGTCGGGGTAGGCCAGGACTTCGTCTCCCGTAAGAGCCACTTTCAGTCGAGTGAAGGATTCTTCTTCTGTTTTACTTCACTTGAATGGAGGAATCGGGTTCTTGGCCTGGCCCACTAAGAGGTCCTCCATGGGTGCCGCTATCTTGGTGAAACCCTTGATGAATCTCCTGTAGTAGCCTACCAGCCCGAGAAACTGCCGCACTTCCTTGAGAGTGGAGGGTCTTGGTCAGTCCTTGATCACGGTGGCTTTTTCAGGGTCTGGTGCTACACCTTCGGCGCTCACCACATGACCTAGGTACTGCACCTTGGGCTTCAACAGGTGGCACTTGGATGGCTTTACTTTCAGGCCATAACCAGATAGGGCTTCGAACACCTCGGCTAGGTGCTTCAGGTGGTCTTCATATGTCTTTGAGTAGACAATTATGTCGTCTACAGTAAAGCAGAATGGTTTTGAAGTTTTTGAGTGCTAGGCAACACTCCATTAACTGCTGGAAAGTTCCCGGGGCATTGCAGAGCCCGAATGGCATGCAGTTGAACTCACAGAGGCCCACTGGCATTGTAAACACGGTCTTCTCTCTGTCCGCCTCTGCCACGGGAACCTGCTAATACCCATTGGTGAGATCTAAAGTGGAGAAATAGTTAGCGGATCTCAGTGCAGCTAATGATTCCTTAATTCTGGGTAATGGGTAGGCGTCCTTATGTGTAATGCGGTTAATCTGCCTGTAATCAATACACATCCTCATTGTACCATCTTTCTTTTTAACGAGAACTAATGGAGCTGCCCAGGGGCTACAACTATCTCTGATCACCCCAGCCTCCTTCATTTCTCGTAACATCCCTTTGGCACATTGATAGTGAGCTGGGGGTACAGGCCGGTACCTCTCTTTAATGGGCAGATGATCTCCTGTGGGGACATGATGTTGGACCCCGTTTACCTGCCCAAATTCTAGTGGGTGTTTGCTAAAGACTCGCTCATATTCTTGGACCACCTGGTACACTCCATGCTTTTGGTGCAAAGGGGTGGGGTCAGTGCCTACTTGTAGCTTCTGACACCAATCCTCCTTCTGCCCCTTGGAGCCATTATCCTCCGCCTGTTCGGATGGAGGCAAGAGTTCCACTGCCTTTATTGCGTTGTTACTGACAGTAAACAGCTTAGCAAGGGTGGCATACCGGTGTAAATGGACCTCATTCTCCCCACAATTCAGGATGCGTATCGGTACTCTCTCTTGCGGACATCGACCACGCCCCTTGCCGTCAAGATGGATCAGAGTACACGGGTTCTACCAGGGCCTGATAATCTTGACCCCTGAGACCTATTGCTGGCCGACACCATATTAACATTTCACTCCTAGGGGGCATTGCAATGGGGAATGGATCACTCATTCTGACACTGCCGACTTCTCCACCAGACAGCTCTACCTGTTGTCTCTGCATCAGGGCTTTGATCTCCTTCTGCAAAACTCGCTGCTGACTAGAACTGGCAGTCTCTGCGACCTGTTGCAACAAAACAATAATTTCCCTAAGACAATTCTCTATCACAATAGTGCCTATAGTTATCATAGGATGACTTTCTCGGCGATCAACATCAACAATAATCATTCCTTGTGATAGCAATTCTACTCGGCCAACCTTTATGGTCACCTCTTTATACCCCACCTGAGGCAAGGGCTGACCATTGCTGGCAAAGATGTTAATATGTTCATCTGGACTGCGGGTAATGTCTGAATCAGTCCAGTATCGTTTATAAAGGATATATGGCATCGTTGTCACCTGGGAACCAGTGTCCAGCAATGAGTTCATCGGGATGCCATCAAGCACGACAGGTAGGACCGGTCTTCCTCCCACGTACTTGTCTTGCCCGCTTTGTGGGCCTGGTCGTCTTACTCCTGGGTGTTGGCCCTCTGCCCCAGGGGTTGCTCATTTTAAATTGCAGAATCTTGCAAGGTGCCCCTCCTTTTGACAGCGGCGACAGATGGGTTGTCCGTTCTGGTCGTCGTGATCGGTGTTTCTCCCTCTGGTCGGTGGAATCCTTCTCTGCTGTCGCCATGGGGCATCATCTGGACTGGAAGCCAGCTGGATCCTTTCCTTTGGAGACACTTGCATGGCCTGCACAGTTTTGGTTAGGGTAGCCACACTTTTGGTCAACTCCTGGACCTGAAGGCATAGGTCTGCAGACTGCTCATTATCTAGGGTCTGCACGTCAGCCTCCACAGGTCCCGGGGAAAAGGACGCCACCTCCTGGTGGTGTGTGATAGCTGGGCGCCGGAGGGGTGCAGTGCCACTTGGGGTTGATTCTCGCAGCACCTGGATGACCCGGACTTTAAATTGTACAAAGTCCAGATCAGGGTTTTGCAGAGCCATTGTAGCACCCTGAGGACTCGGCTGCTACAGGGGTATTGCACCTCAAACCAGAGGTGTGGTATTCCACTCCCGGGTAAGGATGGAATGTGGGACTGAGCTCAGATAGCTGCATGCACTACACTCATCCCATTTCCGGGGGACAGAACTACGGTACTCCCACCAGTTAGATGTGCAGGTACGACAGCGTCTGTCCCTGGCTGGAGTGGGAGGGGGGGAGGAACATCCCAGTAGTGTAGGGGCAGATAGGGGAGGGGCTCTGGGCATAGAGGTAGGAGCCCATTGGGTGCTAGTCACCTGGGCTCACACATAGAGGGAGTATATATGGTGGGCACCATCTAGAGATAGAGTCAGTCTGTCAGGAGAGTTCTGAGGAGGAGTTCAGCCAGGAGGGCTGACAGGGAGCTGTGGCTCCGGCTGGGCCCAGCTCCAGGGCCAGGCCTGAAGCAGAGAGGAAGAGGAAGAAAGGCCCAGAGGCATAAGACCAAGAGGGAACCCTGAGATCCCACGAGTGAGCTAACAAGGGTGAAGGGTTGGCAGAAGAGGGCACCGGATCCCAAACTGACGGAGGCAAAACATCCTTAATCAGGAACCGGAGGTCGTGGTCAAGTTTTGCCACGACCCTCACCACATTCACCAGGAAGGTACACCACGAGTAGGGTCAGGAAAGCCTTAAAAGGTTTTACCATATAGAGGCCCAAGGGAACCGGACAAAGGTGGATCCCTGGTGGGGATGGCCGGAGAGAGAGAGAGAGAAGGGAGCTCAGGACCACGTTCCGGAATTGCCTGGGGGTTGGCCGAGTCCCGCACCTGGTGGACGCAGCACGGCTCGGGTGGTCACTCCCGGCCGAAGTGACTGAAGCAACACCAGTGAGTAAAACCCCTGAAACTGCATCCCACGTCTCTGTGCCTCCTTACCGCACCATCACAACCCCCATCATCTCCACCTGCTGCCCTGAGGCCATACCCCTCCCGTTGGGGGTTATACCATCCCCGCTGCACCATCCTTCCACCGGCCTCAGCGGTCTGCTCTGCAGCGGCAGCTCCAAAGCTGCATTCAACGGGTGGCGTAGTCATCCAACATCTACTGCTAATAGACTCGCCACTTAGTTTGACTCCCTGGGCACGGACCGGGTCACCGCCACGAGACTACTACCCCCATCTGATCTGGCTCCGGGTAAGCCCCCGTGCGCGCGATGCCGCACGACACAGAAGGCCCAGGGGCGCGTCACCATGATGCACAGCTGTGTCCAGTGAGCGTTAGACAGGAGCCCCTCAATAAACTGTTTGGTTAGCAATCTGTCTTCGTCTCACACACTGTCGGGGTCTACCTGTTTAATGGCCCGCAGCACCTCCTGCAGGTTTAGAGCATAGTCCCGTACACTGTCCTGCACCCTTTGTTTGCACCTGTAGAACTTTATTTTAATCTCTGCTGCTGTGCGGGTGTCAAAGGTATCCTTCAACCGGGCCAGTATCTCCTTAACAGTGCTTTTGTCCCTGCCAGGCCAGGACTTCAATTCCCTCTGGGCTGCACCGATTAGCTGGCCTATAAGGATGCTGACTTTTTGCTCCTCAGACAGGGGGTACACTTGAAACAAACTGCGCAGTCTCTCCTCAAAGTCGCTCAGGGTGTGCGACTCCCCTGAGTACTGGGGCAATCACGCCGCCCCTGGAATATACGGCATGGATATCGGCATTACAGTGGCGGCGGCCGCGCCCGTGGCTGAATCCTCTCCCAGGTTGGGCATCTTCCTCCCCCCTAGTGAACCTCAGCCAGGTCCTGGGTTTCCGCTGGCGTACCAGTATGATGCTCTGCAGGCAAGAGGGATCGCTTACCCGGCGGTTCCGGATCGGGGCCTCCTGCTTCCCCTCGGCTGACGGCAAATGACGTGATGATACAGTTCAGCAACGTCTATGGCACACAGTACCCGGTTATACCGGGGTTCGAATCCTGTTCGTGATGCCAAATTTGACGCGCCCCCTGGGCCGTGGGGTACTTGGTAGTCGAGCTGGTCGGTGCTGGGGGATGTCACGATGGCAATGACCCGGTCCTTGACCCAGGACAGTCAGTTAAAGGGAAAGTAAAAGGGAAATAAAGTTTTTAGAGATAATGTTCGTGACGCCACCTGTGGTATGCGGCTATATGGGGCCACCGCTGCGGTGTAGATCCACTGAAGCTGATGGTGACGCCGCAGAGTTGGTTCAGCTCTCCACAGGCAGAGCTAAGCTCCAGGGCAGTGTAGATGATTTGAAGAGTAAATGTTATCGGCAGGGACAGTGTCGTGCAGGGCTGAGGGTGCAGGTAATGAACAGACAACACATTAATGGCGGTTTCCTGTACCTTTACTGGTGGTTTGACAGAGCAGACCGGGGCACGGGCACTAGCTGGTAGTGGAGATCCGGGCGGCCTGGAAGCAAGTTGGGGATCCACCTCGCCAGATAGAATTGTAGGCCTTCCCTCTACGCTATTCTCTTTGGCCCTGCTGCTTGAAGCTATGCTGCGGCCCTTGTCCCTGAGTAAAACGTCTTTTTCCTCACCCGTATGGCAGGCAGCTCGGGCCTTCCTCAAGTGTCGCTCCCACATGGCGATGCTGGGCCCTATAGTGCTGCTGTGCTGCCGGGCGTCTGGTGGGGCCAGGAGACCTGCAGTCTCCTGCCCTCCGGATTCTGCTGCTGGGCCTTCAGTGCCCCACAACCACGGACTCCGGTGTCCGGTTCCTTTGCGCCTCTCTCTGGGGTGAGCTTGTGCACAGCTCCCTTCCCCAGGTCCTTCCTTGTCGCTCTCTTGTCTCCAACTCCTCTCAACTCACTCTTACTAACCCCGCCTCCAGATTCCAGTTTGAAGGGGAGGAGCTCTCCTTTCTGGTCTGGAGCCAGGAAAGTGTTGTATGCTGGTAAACCTGATTAGGGGACCCCTCCTTGAAGGCATGGCATCACCCCTTGAGAGCGGAGGCAATGCCACTGTGGCAACTGTACCCCTGGGGTGCCACACATCCATAACTTTTTGAATGCTGATATAGTACTGCCATTACTATCACTTGCAGTAGGGCATTTCACAGTCTGACTACTCTAAGGCCACGTTCAGACATTGAGTATTTGGTAAGTTTTTTACCTCAGTATTTGTAACCAAAATCCGGAGTTGGTGAAAAATACAGAAGTGGTGACGTGTTTCTATTATACTTTTCCTCTGATTGTTCCACTCCTGGTTTTGGCTTACAAATACTGAGGTAAAAAAACTCAAATACTAAACGTGTGAACGTGGCCTAAGGGTATGTTCGCACAACGTTTTTTTCAGATGGATTCTGCCTGGAACCCACCTAAAAAGGTGCAGCAATGTAAAAACAAAATTTTTTGCACATGTTCAGTCTTTTGTTCCATCTTTTAACCTTTTCAGGGTTTGGAAAGCGTGAAGCAGTTAAAAGAAGCAACATGATCATTCCGTGGGCAGTTTCTGCTAGGGAGTCGCTTGCTACTTATAACTTCAACTATAACGGCAAACCTGCCAATGAAGCCACTTAAAGAAAGACCATCAGCTGTTTCTTGAAGCGACTTCATCCAGGAAAACCTCGGCAGGTGCGACAGGGTCTTAAAGACTTTTGTGCACATACCCTAACTTTAAAGTTCCTTTCCTATTTAGCTACCAGAATCGACTTTCCTCTACATATAATGAGTGTCCCTTGGTCCTTTTTTATACACCATAAAATCGTATTTGCTTTTGCAGCTGCTGCCTGACACTGAGTACTGCTGTTTAGTTTGTAACCAGAATGCTCAAGACATTATGCTTTTCAGTAATCCACAGTAAATTCTTCAACAAAGTACAGAACAAAGATCGACTGCTTCACACATCTACATTTCACGGTCGGTGTACAGACCATGATTTCTGTACCAGCTGCAGGTCTATTGACCTGAAGAAACAGTCTCACGTATGCTTATGATGCTATTATTTTGGGTGTGGAGAGGAGACATGTTGCCGTTTTGTAAATTTAAGCACAGACAAGTGAAGGAGCTTTAATGAACTGCTTTCACTCATTGTAAATTCTCTGCGTTCTGCATATTTTCCATCCATAGCTATATCCTCTCTAAGGATAGTGCATTCCAGAGAACTCGTGCAACTATAAACTCATTAACAATAAGCGATATTGGCCAGATGTTGGCTGTGAGTGGCAAATAATAGTATTTTTAAAATATCTTATTTGCACATTTTTTTGAGCATGTTGTATTATTTTCAAACTTGCAGCGTGCAATAAGTGTGGTGATGTTGTGGCAAATTTTCTGTACTGACTGCAATACAGTACTGGTGAATGCCAAACACATGAAAGGCGAATAAGTACAAGAGTTTGCCGGTGACACTTCAATGTAATCCCAAGCTTGTGTGCTCATTTGTTACAACGGCCATACATTGGGACTGTATTCATTAAGTGGTTTGGCACTTTGCATTTTTTACCATCTTTTATCTAGTGTTTCTTTTTTGCCATTTTTTTTTTTTCATTTTAGAGACAAAAAATGTTGGGGACAGATTTTGACTGTAAATGATTTGGAAAATAGTTCATTTTTGCGGTGCATTTATAGCCACTTTTTTTTCCAAAATGTAGCATGCCCTTAGCTTGGTTTTAGGAAAACGCATGAAAATCATAGTAGTTTTCACAAGCCAGAAAAAAAGAGCACGAAAGACTAGGGGCTCATTACTGCATCTGTGCCTTTTTTTTCTAGATTTTCGTGGTTTAAACCTGTTCTTCATTTTCAAATTCTATACAGACTCAAAAATGCTCTTTATTTTTGATTTTAACCTTCCATCAATTTTAATGCATAAAGTCACATTCTCTGCTTAACCCCTTCACAACCAGAGCATTTTCCGTTTTTTCGTTTTTTGCTCCCCTTCTTCCCAGAGCCTTAACTTTTTTATTTTTCCCATCAATATGGCCGCATGATAGCTTATTTTTTTGTGGGACGAGTTGTACTTTTGAACGATATCACTGGTTTTATCATACCTTATACTGGAAAATGGGAAAAAAATTCCATGTGCGGTGAAATTGCAAAAAAAGTGCGATTCCAAAGTTGTTTTTTGAATTTTTTTTTTACCACGTTCACTGAATGCTAAAATTGAACAGCCACTATTGTTCTCCAGGTCATTGTGAGTTCATAGACACCAAATATGTACAGGTTGTTTTTTATTTAAGTGGTGAAAAAAAAATCCAAAGTTTGCAAACAAAAAAAAAGTTGCCATTTTCCAAGACCTGTAGCGTTTCCATTTTTCGTGATCTGGGGCTGGGTGAGGGCTTATTTTTTGTGCGCCGAGCTGACATTTTTAATGATACTATTTTGGGGTAGATACGAAGTTTAGATCGCCCGTTATTGCTTTTATTGCAATGTTGCAGTGACCAAAAAAAATTAATTCTGACGTTTAGAATTTTTTTCTCGTTACGATCGGATTAATTATTTTTTATATTGATAGATCGGGCGATTTTGAACGCGACGATGCCAAATATGTGTATGTGTGTTTTTTTTATTGTTTTATTTTGAATAGGGTGAAAGGGGGGTGATTTAAACTTTTATATATATATATATATTTTAAGATTTTTAAAAACATTTTTTTTTTACACTTTTTGCTTGCTTCAATAGTCTCTATGGGAGACTAGAAGCAGCACTTGTCTGATAATTTCTGTTAGACCGGTTTCACACGTCCACATTAGTGATGGGCGAGCACTAAAATGCTCGGGTGCTCGATGCTCGGGTCAAGCACATTGGAATACTCGGGTGCTCGACTCGAGCAACGAGCCCAATGTAAGTGTGGCACCCTGCTACTACAGGTACCACAGGACCCAAAAGGGTGCATGGACGGACTTCTCCACAAGAGGCACTCACTACAAACAGACACCTCCACCCTTCTACCCCAGACCACCAGAGGGAGCCCTGTTAGGGATATATATATGGAGGGTGGAGTCAGGCAGTTCAGTTCAGTCGGAGAGTGTGCTGGCACTTAGACCAGTGAAGAAGCAGCACATGAGCTGCTGTGTTCTGAGGGCCCCGAGTGTGGCCGGAGGCAAAGAGGAAAGGAGAAAGGAGTTAAGGGGGCAGAGGAGCATCACTGGCTCACCCCAGAATACAAACCAGACACCGGATCCGCGCCTACAGGGTTCTCTACACCCAGTAGGGATTACCGGCATACCAGGAGGATTACAGATCCCTGGTCGACCTGAAGCTAAACCCTTTACAGGACTAGGAACCATGAAGGCCCCAGCTTCCAGGGATAGTGGTTGTCAGAGAAAGGTCCTACTACCAAGCGACAGGTGAGAGAACAACACAACACAGAAGCTAGGCCCAGTTGTAGGCTGGCCAGTAGCTTAGAGAGAGGGAGAAATGGACCAGGAGGCCTTATACCCGCTCACTGGGGAGAGTCCTGAAGTGCACCCTTCCTACAGAGTACCCTGGACCGTACCTGACATCTGCACCAGTAAAGGTACTAAAGTGAATCTCCTGTCTTTGTCAGTTACTCCTGCTGCGCCATCTCTTCTGCACTACAATGCCCAGCATCACCATCTGCACCTACACTGCCCTGGGGCTGTGATCTGCCTGTGGAGAGCCGCACCAACCCAGCTGCCCTAACACCTGCCCCGGAGGTCTGCAGCAGCGCTGGTACCCGTTACCAGAAACCACAGATGGTGTCACGAAACAAAAACTGTTACCGACCAAAAAACCCCTTTTTCAAGAGAGACCCCAGAGTACGGGCCCAGGAGCCGACTGCCGTGACATCCTAAACAAGGTAAAAGGCCCGGGTACCGAGTCCCCTATATCCCCCTGGGCGAGACACTCTCTTCCTGGCGTCCCGAACAGGATTTCGTGCCCGTTTGCCACCGGGTACTGTGTGCCGTAATTGAACTGTGTTTAGACTGGGGTGGGCATCGCCGCCATTGCCGCGTCGCCGCGCGGGAAGAAGAGGGGCGTAACCGCGGGAACCAGAGAGGCGTGACTGTTGGTAGCGCGCGAAGCCCAGGCCCCGCCTCACGCCTCGTCGCCGAACCAGGAAGCGTAAGGTCCTGGAAGGAGACCATCGTCAAGCGCACGCTCTGACGTCAGCCGCAAGGGAAACGCAAGGTCCTGGAAAGAGACCCGATCAAAAGTAAAGGAGGTAGGCTACGGTTCATTAGGGGGGCGCAACCATGGCCGATGACCAGCAAAACACCGGAGCACCGGTTAGCGCTCCTGATGCTCAACTCGCGCCCGGCGCTGCTCGGGCCGGAGCAGCCGCCCCACCAGCAGGGGTCGCGATTCCAGTCATGCCCATGGCCCTGCTGTACAACTCCAGAGCAATATGGCTTCCCCAGCATGATGGCAAACCAGACACCCTGTGTGGATTCAAGAGAAAGATATGCGGTGTATTGGACATGTATTCAATGACTGGTAAACAGAGAGCCGCTGTTGTGCTTGGACAATTGACTGGTGCCGCCGAGTGGGAAGTTGAAACCTGGCCAGCCACAGACCAGGAATCAGTATCTATCATATTTAAGAGACTGCAAACTGTCTTTGAAAACCGCACTGAGACAGATCTCCGGATGAGGTTCTACCACTGTACCCAGAAACCTGAGGACAGTATCCGGGACTATGCCTGGCGTCTACAAGAGGCCCTGCGGGCCCTGAAACAGGTTAGTCCAGCCAGCATACATGATGAGGACAAAATGATGACAGAACAATTCATCCAGAGGTTGAGGTCCCAGGAGGAGAGCAAAACTGTATGGTGGTGGGCCTTAGATCATCCAAATGCCCCCTTTGACACCCTGAGGGACATGGCTATTAAGGGCCTTCAGGCCCTGGAAACATCAGATACTGCTATCCAGCGTTACCACCCCAATGGCCACAACACTCACTGCCCCTTCCTTAGCGGCTGAGACAAAAGTGCAAACAGTGCCCCCTAGTGAGCTGGACAGCCTGCGCTCTGAAGTGCGTCAGCTAAGCAAAACCCTGACCACTGTCCTGAGTGCCCTGCAGCTACAGGTGGAGCCCGAGCCTGAGGGAAGGATCCTACTCGCCGACAGTCCTGAGGATGTCCCCTGGATGAGGAGAAGGAGGAGGACAACGCCACCCCATAGGAGGACAACGCCACCCCGTGAAAGGACCAACAACCAACGTCGCCCTCCAAGAGAATTTGTCTGCTACCGCTGCCACGAGGCAGGCCATACCACCCGGACCTGTCCTTTAAACGGGCAAACCCTGGGGCCGAGGGCCAACACCCAGGAGTAGACCAACCAGGCTCATCAAGCTGGTACTTGTAGGAGGAAGGCCTTTCCTGTCCATCGTGCTAGACGGAATAGCAACACCTGCACTACTGGACACCGGGTCACAGGTAACCATCATACCTGACATCCTCTACAAAAGGTACTGGTCCCTAGATGAACTCCATCCGCCAGCCCCAAATCTTTCTGTGTATGCATCCAATGGCCTTCCTCTTAACCTAGTAGGGGTTAAGGACGTGACAGTGAAGGTGGGGAGAGCGGAACTAAAGGACCAAGGGCTGATTGTAGTGCAGTCTAACCCTGGTGATACAGACTTGAATATGATACTTGGTACAAATATTGTTGGTAACTGTTTGGGAGAAGTGTTGTTCTTACTCCAACAGATGGCTGACACTGCCAAACCGGGGCAGAGGAAGGTGCTCCAGAAGGAAATTCGAGCCCACCTGTACCTGCAGCAGGTAAAAATAACAGGTGGTGAGATTGGTAATGTACGGGTGACAGACCCGATACCCATTGTGATTCCCCCAGTAAGTGAAATGCTGATTTGGTGTAGGGCAGCAATAGGTCTCAAGGGACAGAACTACCAGGCGGTAGTGGAGCCCACTAGCTCAGAACACAGACCTACACTCCTAACTGCTAGAGGGGTAGTTGATGTACGCAATGGAAGGGTACCTGTACGTCTCCTAAATTGTGGGGAGGAGGAAGTTAAATTGCCACGATACGCCACTGTTGCCAGACTGTATACTGTGAATAATGATGCCATACACACAGTGGAATCCTTGACCCCTCCGGATACAGTGGAGGACAATGACTCCGAAGCTCAGCTGGAGGGATGGTGTTAACAGCTCCATGTTGGGACTGACGCCACTCCTGTCCATCAAAAACACAGTGTCTACAGAGTGGTTCAGGAATATGAACAAGTGTTTAGTAAACACCCACTTGATTTTGGAAGGGTTAAAGGGGTACAACACCACATACCCACCGGTAACCATCCACCCATTAAGGAGCGTTACCGACCCATACCACCAGCACATTACCAAAAAGCCAAGGAAATGTTGCATGACATGAAAAAGGCAGGGGTAGTAAGGGATAGCTGTAGCCCATGGGCAGCTCCCCTTGTCCTGGTCAGAAAGCAGGACGGTAGCATGAGAATGTGTGTAGATTATAGACAAATTAATCGAATAACACATAAAGA
Organism: Phyllobates terribilis; assembly: GCF_046119375.1. Lineage (NCBI taxonomy): Eukaryota > Metazoa > Chordata > Amphibia > Anura > Dendrobatidae > Phyllobates > Phyllobates terribilis. The sequence continues at coordinate 83,511,924 of NW_027362768.1, read as the reverse complement.
TGCATACCCTTTGCCCCGTATAGAGGAATCCCTGGCTGCACTAAAATCTGCCAATTACTTCTCCACATTGGATCTCACTAGTGGGTACTAGCAAGTCTCTGTTGCTGAGGAAGACCGGGAGAAGACAGCCTTCACCACCCCGATGGGATTATGCGAGTTCAACAGTATGCCGTTTGGGCTCTGCAATGCCCCCGGGATGTTCCAGAGGCTGATGGAGTGTTGCTTAGGACACCGGAACTTTGAGACAGTGCTGCTGTACCTGGATGACATTATCGTGTACTCGAGGACGTATGAAGACCATCTGAAGCACCTGGCGGAGGTATTTGAAGCATTGTCCCAGTATGGGATGAAACTAAAACCTTCCAAGTGCCACCTGCTCAAACAGAAGGTTCAGTACCTGGGACACGTAGTCAGCTCAGAGGGAGTAGCACCAGACCCGGAGAAGGTCACTGCCATCCAGAAGTGGCCTGAACCGAGAAGCATCAAGGAAGTACGTCAGTTTCTGGGACTGGTCGGGTACTACAGGAGGTTCATAAAGGATTACACCAAAAAGGCAGCACCTTTACAAGATCTCCTGGTAGGACAGTCTAAGAGAGGTAAAAATCCCCCATTCCAGTGGGGTAAGGAGCAGGCTGAATCCTTTGCAGTAATGAAGGAAGTCCTAACTGGTGAAGAAATCCTAGCTTACCATGACTACAGCCAGACTTTCCTGTTGTACACCGATGCCAGCAACGAAGGACTGGGAGCTGTGTTGTCCCAGAAGCAAAACGGCAGAGAAAAGGTAATTGCGCATGCCAGTAGGAAGCTTCGCCCTACTGAGAGGAACCTGGAGAATTACAGTTCCTTCAAGCTAGAGTTCCTGGCCTTGGTCTGGGCTATCACTGAAAGATTCAAGCATTACCTAGCCTCAACTAAATTCACAGCCTTTACCGACAATAATCCCTTGACACACCTGGAGACAGTCAGGTTGGGAGCCATGGAACAGCGTTGGGTAGCCAGACTGTCGAATTATCAGTTCAGAATCAAGTACCGGGCAGGTCACAAGAATACCAATGCTGATGCCTTGTCAAGAATGTCCCACCAGTCGGACACCGAGGATGAAGTGGATGATCTCGAAGAAATTGAACTACCTGCTTTCCACAGAAATGGAATGGTCCACGAGCAACACGCCTCCAGAAGATGTCATGGTAAGACGCCAAACCCTCTACCTCATCACAGCTGGAAGGAGACCCAGGACAGTGACCCGGTTGTCAGCCTCATCAAAGGACTGATAACCCAAGAAGGTTCTCACCTGGAGAAGGATGCTCCCCCACAAGCCAAGCACCTGTGGAATGAGAGAAGCAGTCTGTTCATCTACAGAGAGAAGCTGTGCAGAAGGTATGTCAACCCCAAGACCCATGAAATGGTGTGGCAGATTGTTGTACCTAGGACAGATATCCAGATGGTGTTAGAGGCCTACCGCGTCCAAGCAGGTCAGTTTGGCTGGAAGAAGCTGGAAACCCTGCTGAAGGACCGGTTCTATTGGGTTGGAATGCGGAGTTCCATAGAAAGGTGGTGCCGGAATTGTGGACCCTGTAGCCTCAGAAAGAAAGACTACGGCAGCCAGAAAGCACCCTTGCAGTCCATCAAAACAACCCAACCCCTGGAGATTGTCGCTCTGGATCACGTGAAACTGTCACCCAGCAGATCAGGCTACTCCTATGCCCTGACCATGGTGGATCACTATTTCCGGTTCCTGGTAGTAGCCCCCGTCAAGGATCTGACAGCAGAAACTGCAGCAAGAACATTTCAAGCCTACTTCTGCAGACCCCATGGATATCCGGACAAGGTGCTAACAGATCAAGGCCCTGCTTTTGAAGCTGAGCTATTCAAGGAATTCGGTCACCTGTATGGATGCAAGAAGATCCGGACTATGCCATATCATCTGCAAACCAACGGTATGTGCGAGAAAATGAATAACATCGTTATAGACCTGCCAAAAACCCTACCTTTGGAAGAGAGGAAAAAGTGGCCAGACAAGCTACCTGACCTAGTGGACCTGTATAACCACATACCCGTGAGTTCTACAAATTGTACCCCAGCGTACCTTATCAGAGCAAGACCTGGAAAACTGCCCATGGACCTGGAGCTCGGAGTGGTAGAACCTACTGCAGATATGTCCACTGAAGATTGGGACACAAGTCGGCAAGAGCAGTACAGGAAAGTACAGGCCTGTGTTGAAGACAGTCTAAACAAGGTGAGGGAAAGACAAGAAGAGCAGTATAACAAACATGCACCAGCAGAACCCTTGGCACCAGGAGAAATAGTGCTCAAGCAGAAAAGAAGAGGTCACAAGCTCGATGACCAATGGGAAAGAAAGCCCTACACAGTGTTAAATTCCAAATTTGACAACACCAAAACCTGCCTGATCAGCAAGGATGGAGGTAAAACAACCGCAACAGTCTCAAGAGACCGCTTGAAATTGTGCCCAGGTCTACTGAAGACACCGGAGGAAGAAGCACCTCTTGTAATACCGGAGAAACCCAAGGAAGATATACTTCATACAGTTCTAGGAGACTTCCCTGCGGACTGGCCTCAACTTGATGGAGCAGTTATTATACCAGTAATACACTTCTGTCAACCACCAGAAGAGCTTCCACCACAAGAAGAACCTGTGAGCGCCCTAGAAGTACCTGCTCAGGAACAGGAAGGGTCCCCAGTAAGAGGAGGATCACCTGTTGAAGCAGAGCCTGAAGGTCCAGTATTCAGTGCACTTGCCAGTCCCATAGAGAGATTGAGGCAGTTTTATAATCTACCAGCAAGTACACCTGATAGGTTAACAGAGAGTGCATGCACAGACACCAGTATCACCCCAGTGCTACGAAGGTCCACACGCAGCACACAAGGCCAAATCCCTGCCAGGTTTAGGGATTAAAATACAAAATGCCTAAAGTATAAATAGTTACCCAGTTGGGTATTGCCTACGTTATTTATTTATTGTGTGTAACCTGAAAATAATGTGTTCATTTAAGTTACCCGTAAGGGTATAAAGACTGTAGGTTATGGACGGTGAATAACCGAAAAACTTTCCGTTGTAAATAGTTGCACTTATCGAAGTGCCCCTTACTTGTTGCATATAAGAAGACCACAGAACAAAAACCCATTTTGCGTGGCCGAAGACGTGGTCCAACACCTGGATCACTTATGTCCTGTAGCCACGCCCAGGGCCTACATTGAGGGTTTTCAGGCGGGTCTCTCATATTACTCTTGTTACACCTTCATCAGTAAAATGGACACCTGGTGACGGGACTTATTGTAACATTGTTGTTGTAGTTATTATTGTTATTACTTGTTGTTATTCCCAGTAGGGATTACCGGCATACCAGGAGGATTACAGATCCCTGGTCGACCTGAAGCTAAACCCTTTACAAGACTAGGAACCACGAAGGCCCCAGCTTCCAGGGATAGTGGTTGTCAGAGAAAGGTCCTACTACCAAGCGACAGGTGAGAGAACAACACAACACAGAAGCTAGGCCCAGTTGCAGGCTGGCCAGGAGCTTAGAGAGAGGGAGAAATGGACCAGGAGGCCTTATACCCGCTCACTGGGGAGAGTCCTGAAGTGCACCCTTCCTACCGAGTACCCTGGACCGTACCTGACATCTGCACCAGTAAAGGTACTGAAGTGAATCTCCTGTCTTTGTCAGTTACTCCTGCTGCGCCATCTCTTCTGCACTACAACGCCCAGCATCACCATCTGCACCTACACTGCCCTGGGGCTGTGCTCTGCCTGTGGAGAGCTGCACCAACCCAGCTGCCCTAACATCTGCCCGGAGGTCTGCAGCAGCGCTGGTACCAGTTACCAGAAACCACAGGTGGCGTCACGAGACAAAAACTGTTACCGACCAAAAAACCCCTTTTTCAAGAGTGACCCCAGAGTACGGGCCCAGGAGCCGACTGCTGTGACATCCTAAACAAGGTAAAAGGCCCGGGTACCGAGTTCCCTATATCCCCCTGGGCGAGATATAAGTCTATGGGAAACTCAAGCATTTTTCAGGCGGCTCCCCCCAGCAGTCTGCAGAGGGCCTAAAAATTGCCCAAATCGATGGGAACAGTGCGCAAAGGACATGGGAACAGCATTGGGAAGACCCCAGGAAGCATTTCTGACTCCAGGTCACTGCTGTCCACAACGTTGTCAGAGTATTACACCACTTTTACGGACTCACAATAAAACATACAAAAACTAATCCAAAATGGATTTTCCTGGGAAATTTGTTAAGAAACATCCTTTCCAGGGTAATGACTTGTATATAAAGCAAAATAAATAACCAAAAACAAAAATGCTCCTCCACACCTTGGGCTATGTTCACACTTAGCGTTTTTGATGCGTTTTTGCACTTTTGCATTGCTTTCAACCGTGACAAATGCATTCAACGGGAAATGTCATTTTAACATTTTACAACCTTATCTGGCCATGTGGTGTGTGAGATATCATCAGACACATTGTGTGTCATTCATGAAGGAGGGACTCTGAAAGTCACAAAGCCTATTTTTATAGGGCCATCAGGCAGCCTTTAGTATTCTTAAAGGGCCAGCAGTCTGCCCTCATTATTCTTAGAGAGCCGTCAGCTGGCTATGTTTTATTGTTCCCATTACTAAACAGTGGGTCTCCTATACTGTTATTGCGTATGCAGTGAGTGGCAGGGCAGCCCAAAATTTGGACGCACCCTAATACCCCTTTGAAGAGACTTAGAGGAGGGCCTCCTGAAAACAATGTTCCCATTATTAGGAAGTGGGTCTCCCATTGTCTTTGCCTATGCAGTGAATGCAAGGGCTGCCAAAAATTGGGAGGCACTCCAATGCCCCTTGGAATAAATGTGAAGGAGGGCCTCATAAAAAAATGTTCCCATTAGAAAGGAGCGGATCTCCTATACTTGTAATGCCCATGCACTAAGTGTATGGGCTGACAAACATTTACCTCTGGGGGGTATACATAAACATACTGTATAATATTTTTTTTTTTTACGGGCATCATAAACACCCTTTAAAAAATTATTCAGGTGTTGCATCACGGGCCACGGTCACCCTGATGATATGGTGATGGAGGATGAGGATGAGGAGAAGGAGGACAAGAGCAAATAGCCAAAATAGGAAGTGTATACCTATGTGTGGGTGTGAAGAGGTGCATGGGAATACACTAGTGATGAGCAAGCATGTTCACTACTGCTCGATGCTCGCCCGAGCATCTCACTGCTCGACATGCTCGGCGCTCGCCGAGTATTTCCGGGGTTGCTTGGCGGGAGCTCGGGTCCCCTCCCTGCATGTTTGGCGCTCTTTAGAGCGCCAATGAACATGCAGGGATTGCCTGCCACTCACTGTAATGCCGTAGCCATGTTGGTTGTGGCATTACAGTGATTGGCTGGCCACACAGCGTCATCAGGTCTATATCAGACCTGGCACTGCCATGCTCGTCACAGTCAGTCCAGAATCAGCCAGTGTAGGGAGAGGTGCTGCTGAGCTAGGGAGAGATTTGTTTGTTTCTAGTTAGTGTAGGTGAGGACTAATCCATCTGCAGAGATATCAGGCAGGCAGTGTATATAGGCAGGCAGGGTATATAGCAGACTGCAGTGCATATAGCACAAGAGGCTCCATTCCAGTTCTGTCTGCTGCTGCTGTTAGTTATTTCAAGAAATAGGCCCAGGTTTCAGGGGCCAGGAATAATTTTTTTGGATCTTAATCCTTATTATTTGCTTAAAAAGCAATCCAGAGAACACAGATTTTCTGCGCCATTTTCTTGTTGGCACTGCAGAATACAGCCAGGTCCTTTCCATATTACAGTGCTAAAAATCCAGCTATTTATAACTGTGTTTTCTCCGTCACACGGATCACATATATGTTTTCAGAAAATACTGCCATTTCTGACGTCCATTAAAAATTTGTTTCAGTGTGTCAGTGAAGCAATTGATACCAGATTGCTATTCAAAATAGTCACCTACAGGCCAGGTATTTAAAACTGTGTTTTCTCCATCACACGGATCACATATACGTTTTCAGAAAATACTGCTAATTCTGTCCTCCATTAAAAATTTGTTTCAGTGTGTCAGTGAAGCAATTGCCACCAGTTTGCTGTTCAAAATAGTTACCTACAGGCCAGGTATTTAAAACTGTGGTTTGTCCGTCACACAGATCACATAAGTTCGCTCCAAATTCAGTCATTTGTTGTGAGCGTGGAAGATATTGCCCTCCATTTAAAATGGGCAGGGCACGTGACAAGGGACGGGGAACTGGACGTGATGGTGATGATGGTGCATGCAGAGGCCGAGGCCGTGGGCAAGCTGAAATTGTGCCACAACAAAGACCCACATCTTCTTGCTCGACCTTCCTGTCCCAAATAATAGGGGACCGCAGAACACCACTATTGAACACAGAGCACTGTGAAAAGGTTATTGGTTGGATAGCAGATAATGCTTCCAGTCACTTAGCCACCACCACCACCTTGTCTTCCACACGGTCAAGTCTCAGTAGCTGTGAGTCTGGACCACATATTCCTCACCCTGAACCTCCTTCCTCCCACCATGCCGAGTGCCCAGAGACAACTGATCCCACACTTGGACACTCCGAAGAGCTGTTCACTTTTCCATTTATAGATTCGGGCCTCTCGCCCAGACCACCTGAAGCGGGGCAAGAGGAGATCGCATGTAGTAATGCCTAAATATTTGAGCAGCCACGGTCACACGAAGGCGATGGTGGGGAAGTGTCACAAGAGGTGGATGATGATGAGACACAATTGCCAGAAAGTCAGGAGGAGGACCAGAGTGCGGAAGTGGAAGACGAGGTGGTGGATGATATAGTAACTGACCCAACCTGGCAGGAGGAAATGCAGAGCGAGGACAGCAGCACACAGGGGGAGCGAGGCAGAGCACCCCAACAGGCAGGAAGAAGCAGTGTGGTGGCCACAGAAAGAAGGCAGGCAACCGTTCCCCGTAGCACCAACACGAAGGAAGTTGCCAGTACAACTGTTAAGTCTTCCCGAGTCTGGTTGTTTTTTAAAGACTCTGCCGATAACCCCAAAAAGGACATTTGCACTACCTGCCAGGCCAGCATCAGCAGGGGTGGCAAAACGACCAGCCTGACCACCACCAGCATGATCAGGCACATAACAGCAAAGCACCCGACTTTGTGGGCTGAACCCCAGGGTCCAGGAACAGTGTCTGCGGGTGGCACCATTGCTTCTTCCACTGTTGGGCATGCAAGCCAATCCCCTGTCCATGGTGCATGCGAAGATGCCTCCTGCCCTGCACCTGTCGTTGCACACTCTCAAGTAGCAGCATCAGGAAGCACATCCACGTCCTTGTCCCAGCGCAGCATTCAGTTGTCCCATATCCCAGTCCTTGGAATGCAAGCGCAAATACGCAGCCAACGTCCCACAGGCCACAGTACTAAATTCCCACAATTCACAACTGTTTGTGCTCGAAATGTTGCCTTTTAGGCTCGTGGAGACGGAAGCATTCCGCAACCTGATGGCGGTGGCCATCCCTCGGTACTCGGTCCCCAGCCGCCACTATTTCTCTCGGTGTGCCGTCCCCTCATTACACAAGCACGTGTCCCAAAACATTAGCCATGCCCTCAACAACGCAGTTACCGGGAAAGTCCACCTAACCACGGACAAGTGCTTGTGGGCAGGGATGGTACATCTCGCCGACGGCACACTGGGTTAACCAAGTGGAAGCCTGGATCCAGTCGGACCTTGGGACGGTACACGTCCTCCCGACGCCAAGGATTGCGGGCCCTAGGTCAATCACTGTTGACCCCACAGTCTACACCTCATCCTCCTCAGCCTCCTCCTCCTCTTCAGTCTCCATCTCCGAAATGACCACATCAGTCACAAGCTGGAAGCACTGCAGCACTGCCTCGGCCAAGCGGCAACAGGCTGTGCTGAAGCTAATATGCTTAGGTGACTAACCGCACAATGCTGAACAGTTGTGGACAGCTCTGAAAGAGCAGGCAGATCTGTGGCTCACACCGCTGAACCTACAGCCAGGCATGGTCGTGTGTGACAATGGCCGGAACCTGGTGGCGGCTCTGAGGCGAGGCGAACTCACACACGTACCATGCCTGGCCCATGTCCTTAACCTCGTGGTTCAGTGGTTTCTCAAATCCTACCCGGAGCTGTCGGATCTGCTTGTTAAAGTACGCCACCTGTATGCCCATTTTAGAAAGTCACCTACAGCTTTCACCGCCCTTGCCATGTTTCAGCAGCGTTTGCAGCTTCCGGCTCGCAGACTGGTATATGATGTCCCCACGCATTGGAACTCTACACTGCAGATTTTGGGAAGCATTTGTGAGCAGAAGAGAGCAGTTGTTGAGTACCAGCATCAACAAGGCCGTCGGTATTCAGTTCAGACTCCACACATAAGACCTCAGGAGTGGACATGGATGTCAGACATATGTACCAACCTCCAAAACTTTGAGGACTACACCAAGATGGTGAGCGGCGATGATGCCATAATTAGCGTCACCATCCCGCTTCTCTGTCTTCTGAAACGCTCTCTGCTCACAATCAAAGAGGATGCATTGCAGGCGGAGCACGATGAGATGGAGCAAGGAACCATATAGGGTGATTACACTCTGCCCAGCCTCAGCTCATCCCAATGTGGATTGGGTGACGATGAGGAAGAGGAGGAGGAGGAGGAAGAACAGGAGCTAGTTTCATGCGCTAAAGACTGTACTACCTGCACAACTGTCATACCGTCTGTTCAGCGTGCATGGCCAGAGGACAGAGAGGAGGAGGAGGAGGAGAAGGAGAGCATGGTCAGTTATCCTCTTGGTGAGGACACGGAAGCCTTGCCTGTTAGCAGTCTGGCACGCATGGCTGAGTTTATGTTACTCTGCCTTTCCTATGACCCTCGCGTTCTCAAAATTTTGGGTGACAGTCATTACTGGTTGGTGACACTTAGAGACCCACACTACAAGGAGAACTTTATATCTCTTATTCCTGAGGCGGACAGGTCTACAAAAATGGGACTGTACCAGAAAGCCCTTGTTGCGGAACTATTAAAAAAATTCCCATCTGAAAAAACTGGCGGCAGAGGTCACAGTTCATTGGACAACCAAAGAGTACAGGCGAGAGAGACACAAATGCAATCCAGCAGAGGCAGGGGAACACTGTCAAAGTTCTGGGACAGTTTTCTCAGACCCTCCCATCACACAGGCCCTGAGGTGCGGGGTACTCTCACAAGGAGTGCAAAGTTTGGGAAGATGCTGAGAGAGTACCTTGCCGACCGTACCAACGTCCTCCATGATTCCTCTGTGCCTTTTAATTATTGGGTATCCATGCTGGATATGTGGAATGAACTGGCTCTCTACGCCTTGGAGGTTCTGGCCTGCCCTGCCGCCAGCGTTTTATCAGAGCGGGTTTTTAGTGCCGCTGGTGGAATTCTAACTGGTAAGCGCATCCGCCTGTCAAGTGCAAAAGCTGACAGGCTGACTCTTATAAAAATGAACAAGGGCTGGATTGGGCCAGACTTCTCAACACCACCGAATGAGAACAGCATAACATAAACTCAAATCCAGTGTCTTTTTTTGGGAGGTGTATTCCCATGCACCTCTTCACACCCACACATGGGTATACGCTTCCTGATTTTGGCTATTTGCTCTTGTCCTCCTCCTTCTCCTCATCCTCATCCTCCACCATCATATCACCAGGGTGACCGTGGTCCGTGATGCAAAACCCACATAATTTTTTTAAAGGGTGTTAATGATGCCCGTTAAAAAAGAAATTATACAGTATGTTCATGTATACCCCCCAGGGGTAAATGTTTGTCAGCCCATACACTTAGTGCATGGGCATTACAAGTATAGGAGACCCATTCCTTTATAATGGGAACATTTATTTATGAGGCCCTCTAAGTCTCTTCCAAGGGGCATTGGAGTGCCTCTCAATTTTTGGCAGCCCTTGCATTCACTGCGTAGGGCAACACTATGGGAGACCCTTTCCTTTCTAATGGGAATTTGTCGTTACTGTGGCGCTGCTCTATGTGTCTTTAAATTTTGAGTGGGGTTTTTCCTAAATTTGGTCAGCCGTTGGACTCACTGCATACCCTATAACTGTATAGCAGACTCTCTCCTTTCTAATAGGAATTTGTCGTTACTGTGGCCCTGCTCTATGTGTCTTTCAATTCTTAGTGGGGTTTTTCCTAAATTTGGTCAGCCGTTGGACTCACTGCATACCCTATAACTGTATAGCAGACTCTCTCCTTTCTAATGGGAATTTGTCGTTACTGTGGCCCTGCTCTATGTGTCTTTAAATTCTTAGTGGGGTTTTTCCTAAAATTGGTCAGCCGTTGGACTCACTGCATACCCTATAACTGTATAGCAGACCCTCTCCTTTTTAATAGGAACATGTCGCACTTGTTACTGTGGCGCTGCTCTATGTGTCTTTAAATTCTTAGTGGGGTTTTTCCTAAAATTGGTCAGCCGTTGGACTCACTGCATACCCTATAACTGTATAGCAGACTCTCTCCTTTCTAATGGGAATTTGTCATTACTGTGGCTCTGCTCTATGTGTCTTTAAATTCTTAGTGGGGTTTTTCCTAAATTTGGTCAGCCGTTGGACTCACTGCATATGACTCGCCCCCTGGGCCGTGGGGCACTCAGATCCAGGCAATAGGGGAACGATGGGGGTAGTAGTGGCAACCCGGTTCCGTGGCTCAGGGTGGTCAGGCCAGTGGTAGTCTGCTAAGTGCTGTTGATAACGTCCGACTACGCCACCCGTGGATTTGCGGTCATTAGGAACCGCCGCTGCAGGGCAGACCGCTGGGGCTGATGGTGTATGCAGCTGAGGTGGTGTGACTCCCCTCGGGAAGAGTGCAGCCCCAGGGCAGTGTAGTGGATGGTGGGAGTGATGGTGGTGAGAGTCCCAGTGCTGATAGTGCTGGAGGAGCAAGGAGCACACAGACGACAGGTTGCAGTCCAGGGTCTTTACTAGAAAAGGTAAACTGACCCACAAACAGTCCTGGCTAGGAGGGGACCTGGATGTCTGAGAGCAATGGGGAAATTGGCCCTGGTCAGGGTGAGGGTGTAGGCCTACCGTGCTTTCTGCGCTCCTTCTGGCTATCTCCTCCATATAGGGTAACAGACCATGTTTCCGAGCTCTCCGTGTATTCTCGCCTGTATGGCCTGCGATGTGGGTTCCTTTCTGCTCCCGGCCTGGTACGGCTGTGCTGTTCCCTTCTGTTGTGGCAGAGCCTCCAGGCTTCTTAGGCCAAGGAATATACAGTCCCCTACGGACTGGTTATCTGCTGTAGGATGTGGAATCCTCCCAGCCTCAGACACCAAAGTCTGGTAAATTAAGTCCTTTATCTGCCAAGACAGGCTCACTTCGCCTCTTGTCTCTGGCTTGTGGCTCTCCTCCTGTCACACTTCCTCTTAGGTGCAATACAACTTTCTGTCCCTGCTCTGCTCTGAGACAAGTCTCAGTCCTGAGACAGGTCGTCCAGTTCTCTCTAACCCTTCCCCCAGTTCCAGCTTTTATAGGGGCAGCCTGCTCCCCCTACTGGCCTGAGACAGGAGGTACTGCATGCTAATGTTCCCCTGACTAGAGAACCTCCCCCTTGCTCTCAGACACAGCTTTATTATACTTGTGGCATCCAGGCCAGGGTGACACATTCCCCCCTAGTAAAATTTAGTACTCCGGGACTAAACAATAAACAAAGACAACATGCATAACCATAAAACATTAACAGACAGACGACGCACAGCTTGAGTTCTTAGGGTCACAGTGTGGTCTGTGACCGGGTGTCCATATCACCAATACAACGGGGAGCCTTAACCAGGTGGGGGTCTGTCCTACCCCAAGTCCTTTACAGTCTTAGTTCATTTCTTGGATAGGCTCTGAACGCAGTCCATACAAGGTCCCGGTTATAAAAAGTCCATAATCTTTGAGTCCTTACGGTAACTGCAAGAAACTGAAACACAGAATTACCAACCATGCATGTAACTTTGCAAACATTTCAACATTTGGCAACAGGATTATTTACAATTTTAGTGCACCCTATATTCTCCAGCGAGCGGGTATCTGCCCCTTTGTGCTCCTGGTTGACCTCCTTAACCCACTGTCTGGTGGTGGACCGACCTGGCTTTCCCCACTAGCGTTAGGGGTACAGCTACCAGCTGGGTGTACAGGCAGGGCAGGCAGCTGTCTGCGGGTCCTTTGGCTTACCGCAGGCATGGCAGGCTCACTGTCAGCAGAGGGTTGACTCTCCTGGGCTGCTGGTACAGGCTCTTCTGCCTCTGGAACCGCTTGCTCCTCTTCACCTTCCGGCTCTGGTGTTGGTTGTTGCTGTGCCGGTTGCAGGAAATGCAGGACAGGTACCACTATGACATCATTTATTCGAGTCCAGGACTGAGGAAACTCTCCGAGAACGGTGCTGATCATTTCTTCCTTGTCCTCTGTGGGTTCAAGGTCACTTTGATCCTCTTCTGCACTACGGAGTTGCTCGGGGCATCATTTGAGGTGGTCCCTGGAGACGGTACTGGTGGTTTCCCCTCCATCCTTGGTGATCACGCACACCTTCGGGTTGTCGTGATCAGACTGCAGTACGGTGTAGGGTTCCCTTTCCCACTGGTCGTCCAACTTGTGAAGCCTTCTCTTTCGCTTCAGGACCTGCTCACCAGGTTCTAGGGGACCAGCAGGGGCGTGTTGGTTGAAGAGTTTTTCTTGCCTCTCTCTCACCTGGGCCAGGCTCTTCTCCACACTCTCCTGTACCTTCTTGTACTGCAGTTGCCTTTCCGTATCCCAGTCCGCATCCTGGGAGGTGTCCTCAGGTGTCAGGACTCCCATCTCCAGGTCTACGGGCAGCTTACCTGGTCTGGCTCGCATCAGGTAAGCCGGGGTGCAGTTGGTAGCATTCACCGGGATATGATTGTATAAGTCTATCAGGACCGGCAGTTTTTCTGGCCACAGGCTGCGTTCCTCCAGGGGCAACGTCTTCGGGAGATCAATGACTATATTGTTCATCTTCTCACACATCCCGTTGGTTTGTGGGTGGTAAGGCGTTGTCCGAATCTTCTTACAGCCATAGAGGTTACAGAACTCTTGGAAGATTTCAGCCTCGAACGCTGGACCCTGGTCTGTCAGGACCTGTTCCGGATACCCGTGTGGACGGCAGAAGTATTGCTGGAAGGCTCTGGCCGCTGTTTGGGCTGTCAAGTCCTTTATCGGGACCACCACTAGAAAACGGGAATAGTGGTCCACGATTGTCAGGGCATAGATGTATCCTGACCGGCTTGGAGCCAATTTGACGTGGTCCAGAGCTACCAGCTCAAGAGGCTGCGTGGTGACGATGGGCCTCAAGGGTGTCTTCTGGCTGGCATGGTCCTTCCTCCTTAGGTGACAAGGGCCACAGTCTCTGCACCACTTCTCTACAGCCCCTCTCATGCCGACCCAAAAGAACCTTCCTCTTAGCAGGAACTCCAGTTTCTTCCAACCGAAGTACTCCGCTCTGTCATGGTAAGCCCCCAGGACCATAGCTGCATCCCACCTTGGGACCACGACTTGCCAGGTCAGCTCGTGCGTCCGGTGGTTGACGATCCTTCTGCACAGCTTGCCTTCGTAGAGGAACAGCTTGCTCTTCTCTTTCCATAGCTGCTTGGCTTCCTCTGGAGCATCCGGATCTATGCGGGCATCTTCCTGGGTCAGCAGATCTTTCATCAGGCGGACTGCAGGGTCCTTATCTTGGGTCTCGGCCCAGCTGTGGTGAGGTAGGGGATTGATCATAACGGTGGTTAGATCTTCCTCCTTCACGCGGTGGGAGTATTGAGCGGCTCCGTACCGGTGAAACGCAGGGAGTTCTACCTCCTCCAGCTCTTCTGGATCTTCGTCACCTTCAGGTAAGTGAGGCATTCTCGATAGGGCGTCCGTGTTGGCATTGGTTTTGCCTGCCCGGTACTTGATCACGAAGTCATAATTGGAGAGACGGGCCATCCACCGCTGTTCCAGGACACCAAGTCTTGCATTGTCTAGGTGTGTTAACAGGTTGTTGTCCGTGTACACCGTGAACTTTGCGGAGGCCAGGTAATGCTTGAAGCGTTCCGTCATGGCCCACACCACCGCCGAGAATTCTAGCTTGAAGGAGCTGTAATTCTCTGGGTTCCTCTGGCTGGGTCTCAGCTTCCGGCTGGCGTACGCGATCACCCTTTCTCTACCCTGTTGGTTTTTGGACAGTACGGCTCCCAGTCCCACATTACTGGCGTCTGTGTGGAGAATAAAAGGCTGGCCATAGTTAGGGTAGGCCAGGATCTCATCCCCCGTGAGGGCCATCTTCAACTGGCGGAAGGACTCCTCTTCCGGTTTATCCCACTTGAAGGGTGGCTTTTGGCTTCTGGACTTTGACTGTCCTATCAGGAGGTCCTGCATAGGAGCTGCCATCTTAGTGAACCCGGGGATGAGCCTTCGGTAGTAGCCTACCAACCCAAGGAACTGCCTCACTTCTTTGATGTTTGAGGGGCTTGGCCAGCTCTTGATTGCCGTGACCTTGTCAGGGTCGGGGGCTACTCCTTCCGCACTTACCACGTGTCCTAGGTACTGGACCTTCGGTTTCAACAGGTGACACTTTGATGGTTTCACCTTCAGGCCGTAGCCTGCCAGGGCTTCGAACACCTCGGCCAGGTGCTTTAGATGGTCCTCGTAAGTCTTCGAATAGACGATCACGTCGTCCAGGTAAAGGAGGACCGTCTCGAAGTTTCGGTGCCCTAGACAGCATTCCATCAGCCTCTGGAAGGTCCTTGGTGCGTTGCAGAGCCCGAAGGGCATACAGTTGAACTCACTCAGTGCCATCGGGGTGGTGAAGGCGGTCTTCTCCTTGTCAGCCTCTGCCACAGGAACCTGCCAGTACCCGCTAGTAAGGTCCAAGGTAGAAAAGAAGTTAGCTGATTTTAGTGCGGCTAAAGACTTCTCTATTCTAGGCAGCGGGTAAGCGTCTTTGTGGGTGATACGGTTGATTTGTCTATAGTCCACGCACATTCTCATGGTGCCGTCTTTCTTTTTTTACCAGAACCAAGGGGGCTGCCCAGGGGCTACAGCTGTCTCTAATGACCCCAGCTTCTTTCATTTCCCTCAGCATACCCTTGGCGTTCTGATAATGGGCAGGGGGTACAGGTCTGTGTCTCTCTTTTATTAGTGGGTGGCTCCCCGTGGGGATATGGTGTTCTATCCCTTTTACTCTGCCGAAGTCTAGCGGGTGCTTACTAAAGACTCTCTCGTACTCCTGCGGACTGTTATCTGCTGTAGGATGTGGAATCTTCCCAGCCTCAGACACCAAAGTCTGGTAAATTAAATCCTTTATCTGCCAAGACAGGCTCACTTCGCCTCTTGTCTCTGGCTTGTGGCTCTCCTCCTGCCACACTTCCTCTTAGGTGCAATACAACTTTCTGTCCCTGCTCTGCTCTGGGACAAGTCTCAGTCCTGAGACAGGTCGTCCAGTTCTCTCTAACCCTGCCCCCAGTTCCAGCTTTTATAAGGGCAGCCTGCTCCCCCTACTGGCCTGAGACAGGAGGTACTGCATGCTAATGTTCCCCTAACTAGAGAACCTCCCCCTTGCTCTCAGACACAGCTTTATTATACTTGTGGCATCCAGGTCAGGGTGACACTCATACACTATAACTGTATAGCAGACCCTCTCCTTTTTAATGGGAACATGTCGCACTTGTTACTGTGGCGCTGCTCTAGGTGTCTTTAAATTCTTAGTGGGGTTTTTCTAAATTTGGTCAGCCGTTGGACTCACTGCATACCCTATAACTGTATAGCAGACTCTCTCCTTTCTAATGGGAATTTGTCATTACTGTGGCCCTGCTCTATGTGTCTTTAAATTCTTAGTGGGGCTTTTCCTAAATTTGGTCAGCCGTTGGACTCACTGCATACCCTATAACTGTATAGCAGACTCTCTCCTTTCTAATGGGAATTTGTCGTTACTGTGGCCCTGCTCTATGTGTCTTTAAATTCTTAGTGGGGTTTTTCCCAAATTTTGGCAGCCCTTGCAGTCACAGCATTGGCATTACCACTATAGGAGACCCGCTCCTTTATAATGATAACATTTTTTATACTGAGACCTTCCTCTATGTCTCTTCAAAGGGGTATTGGGTTGCGTCCAAATTTTTGGCAGCCCTTGCAGTCACTGCATACGCAATAACAGTATAGGAGACCCACTTGTTAATAATGGGAACAACAAAGCATAGCCGGCTGATGTCTCTCTAACCAGCGAGGGCCGACTGCTGGCCTTTTAAGAATAGTAAGGGCCGTCTGATTTCCCTATAAAAATAGACTTTATGACTTTCAGAGTCTCTCCATCATAAATGAAACAGGATGTGTCTAATGATGTGTCACACACCACATTGTCAGATAAGGTTGTAAAATGTTAAAATGACATTTGCCGGTGAATGCATTGGTCTTAAAAAATAATGTAAAAAAATCCAAAACAATAGGATCTTTCTTTAGTATAAAAAACAGAGTCGCCAATGTAACCTCAATGTAATCACATTGTTCAGCTCCTGCACCTCCTCCTCCATCTCCGAAATGGCCACATCAGTCACAAACTGACAGCACTGCAGCACTGCCTTGGCCAAGCGGCAACAGGCTGTGCTGAAGATAACATGCTTAATGCTTAGGTGACAAACCACCCAGCGCTGCAGAGTTGTTGAAAGCTGTAACACAGCAGCCTGATCTGTGGCTCTCACCGCTGAACATACAGCCAGGCATGGTCATGTGTGACAATGGACAGAACCTGATGACGGAGAAATAACAGCCGGAGTAGATACGGTTAACCTCTATGCCAGTCCTTTCACCGAGCTAAAGAATATGGCTGTGGTGAAATACAACTCCCACTGAGAAGCTGTTTCAGATTGAAAAACATTGTGCCCACCAGAGGATTTGATTCTGAGGGCTCACCTTTCTCCCCCGCTCAAGAGCCCCATAGCAGCTGCAAAGTTAGCGCTATCATGAACTCTCCTGAGGTAGAATCCAGGGCACACCAGAGGATTCTCTGGTGGGACCGTCCAACCCTGCCGAGAAGCAGTCCTGGCTAAGAAAAGTGTGTGGGAAGGTTCCCGGACACTCTATGGCTGCTTGTTTACTGAGGAGGAAACACACGCAAACATGGGGAGAACATACAAAGTCCTTGCAGATGTTGTCCTTGCTGGGATTTAAACCCAGGATCCCAGCGCTGCAAGGCTTCAGTGCTAACCACTGATCCAATGTGCTGCCGTTCATCCTCTAATATCTAACAGGCTGGAGAAACTTGCACCTACTACCACTCTGTCTTCAGCTCCTTTGTGAGAAACGAATGTATTTGGGCAGCCACTCAGTCTACCAAATAAAATTTCTGAGAAGGAAATTGGGGATGGCTTCGCTATTGGTACTGGGGGCAGTGTTAATACCATGGCGTCATACCATAGTTTACTGGAAATATTCCAGGCTGGTAGGAGGCAAGCAAATTCCCACAGAAAAGTACCAGCAGTAATGTTCAGGGACCCGCGCTTTTAGAAGGCGGAAACAACACCGGGAGAAATAGTGATGGCTGGGGACCGAGTATGGACACGAGGCATGAGGTTGTGAAACGCTTCCGCCTCCACGAGCCTAAAAGGCCACATTTCAAGTGCAACCAGCTGCCCAGAAATCTGGCAGTTTAGTATCGTGTCCTGTGGGTGGGTGGCTGGCTGCATACCTGCGCTTGCATTCCAAGTAACAGAAAACTAAGCAAATGGTGGTCTCTATCATCATAATGGCCTCACCTCGGCACTATGAACTTTCCTGAAGGAGAAGCCGGGGCCCACTGGAGGAGTCTCTTGTTTTCTGGTGGGTCCGTCCATCCCTGCCGAGAAGCAGCCCTGGCTAAGAAAAGTGTGGGGGAAGGTTCCCGGACACTATATGGCTGCTTTTTTAATGAGGATCGGACGTGCTTATGCATGTTATTTCGCAAACCGCATTGCAGATCAGGCCATTGCCCAACTCTGTAGTCATGAAATTAAATGCGCAAAGAAAGAGGTTTGTGTGTCAAAGCACCACCGACAAGTGCAAGTTGATGTTGGACAGGCTGTCATTGCTTCTGCAACAAGCTGCATTAGAGGACTTCCTGGGAGAAATGACACCCAGAGTAGATACGGTTTCCCTCTATGCCAGTCCTTTCACCGAGCTAAATACAACTCTCAAAAAAAGCTGTGAACTGGCTCCGTACCGTACCTGGCCACATTCACCGGTCCACGTGTTTGTGGTTAGGCGGTCCTTCCCAGAAAGTACACTGGGGAGGGCATGGGTAATGTTGTGGGACCCGTGCTTGTGGAAGGCAGAGACGATACCGGGAGAAATAGTGGCGGCTGGGGACAGAGTATGGACACCCAGCCGCCGGCATGAGGTTATGAAAAGCTTCCGCCTCCACGAGCCTAAAGGGCCACATTTCAAGTGAAATCAGCTTTAGAGGACTTCCTGGGAGAAATGACAGCTGGGTAGATATGGTTTCCCAAGTCCTTTCACCAAGCTAAAGAATATGGCTGTGGTGAAATACAACTCAGCAAAAAAAGCTGTGGACTG
Organism: Phyllobates terribilis; assembly: GCF_046119375.1. Taxonomy (NCBI): domain Eukaryota; kingdom Metazoa; phylum Chordata; class Amphibia; order Anura; family Dendrobatidae; genus Phyllobates; species Phyllobates terribilis. The sequence continues at coordinate 83,493,368 of NW_027362768.1, read as the reverse complement.
GTTCCGTATCGTCCCTGTTCACATTCACCTGTCCATGTGTTTGTGGTTAGGCGGTCCTTCCCAATAAGTGCACTGTGGAGGGCACGGATAATGTTGTGGGACCCTTGCTTGTGGAAGGCGGAGACGACACCGGGAGAAATAGTGGTGGGTGGGGACCGAGTATGGACACCCGGTCGCCACCGCCATAAGATTGTGGACAGCTTCCGCCTCCACTAGCCTAAAAGGCCACATTTCAAGTGCAAGCAGCTGTCAAAAATTTGGCAGCATAGTATTCCAGCCTGTGGGTGGGTGGGTGGCTGGCTGCATACTTGTGCATGCATTCCAAGGAATGGGGTACGGACAACTGAACCCTGCACTGGGACAAGGACGTGGATGGTGATTGTAGCAAGTTTGCAACGACAGGTGCATGGCGGGAGGCATGCGCCAAGGATCACTTATGATGGGCACACTTTTAGTCAGAAATGCTTCCAGAGGTCTTCCCCATGCTGTTGCCATGTATTTTCAGCACTGTATGCATGTGTCTGATGATGTGTCACACACCACATGGCCAGATAAGGTTGTAAAATGTTAAAATGACATTTCCCAGTGAATGCATTTGTCTTGGTTGAAAGCAATTCAAAAGTGCAAAAACTTATCAAAAACGCTACGTGTGAACATAACCCAAGGTGCGGAGGAGTATTTTTGTTTTTGGTTATTTATTGTGCCTTATATACAAGTTATTACCTTGGAAAGGATGTTCCTTAACTTATTTCCCAGGAAAATCCATTTTGGTTTCGTTTTTGTAAGTTTTATTGTGAGTCCATAAAAGTGGCGTAATATTCTGACAACGTTATTGATAGCAGTGACCTGGGAGACAGAAATGCTTCCAGGGGTCTTCCCTATGCTGTTCCCATGTCATTTGAGCACTGTTCCCATCGATTTGGGTAATTTTTAGGCCCTCTGCAGACAGCCGGGGGAAGCTGCCTGAAAAATGCTAGTTTCCCATAGACTTACATTGGGCTCGTTGCTCGGGTCGAGCACCCGAGTGTTCCAATTTGCTCGACCCGAGCAATGAGTACCAGAGCATTTTAGTGCTCGCTAGTGACGATCGAGTATGTTTTGTTAACCCTTTCGCCGAGTATGCTCGGGCCAAGCACCGAGTCGTTACAGCTACTTGGTGTTATGTTTGAATCACTCCCTGTGCATGATTTGCGACTGTTTGAAAGCTTTAATACATGGGCGGAATGTCTATTTCTTACACATTCCTCACATGTGCTAAAGCTGTCAAATAGTCGCAAATTATGCACACGGGAGTGATTCAAACATAACACCGAGCAGCTGTAACTACTCGGTGCTCGGACCGAGCATACTCGGTGAAAGGGTTAACAAAACATACTCGCTCATCACTAGTGCTCGCCATTCACTAGAATACACCTCCCAAAAAAAGACAATGGATTTGAGTTTATGTTATGCTGCAATCATTCGATGGTGTTGAGAAGTCTGGCCCAATCCAGCCCTTGTTCATTTTTATAAGAGTCAGCCTGTCAGCATTTTCACTTGACAGGCGGATGCGCTTATCAGTTATAATTCCACCAGCGGCACTGAAAACCCGCTCTGATAAAATGCTGGCGGCAGGGCAGGCCAGGACCTCCAAGGCATAGAGAGCCAGTTCATTCCACGTATCCAGCTTGGATACCCAATAATTATAAGGCACAGAGGAATCACAGAGGACGTTGGTACGGTCGGCAAGGTACTCCCTCAGTATATTCCCAAACTTTGCACTCCTTGTAAGAGTACCCCACGCCTCAGGGCTTGTGCGATGGAAGGGGCTGAGAAAATTCTCCCAGAACTTTGACAGTGTTCCCCTGCTTCTGCTGGATTGAAGTTGTGCCTCTCTCGCCTGTACTCCTTGGTTGTCCAACGAACTGTGACCTCTGCCGCCAGCGTTTTCTGATGGGAATTTTTTTTAATAGTTCCGCAACAAGGGCCTTCTGGTACTGCCCCATTTTTATAGACCTGTCCGCCTCAGGAATAAGAAATATAAAGTTCTCCTTGTAGCGTGGGTCTCTAAGTGTCACCAACCAGTAATGACTGTCCCCCAAAATTTTCAGAACGCGAGGGTCATGGGAAAGGCAGCGTAACATAAACTCAGCCATGCGTGCCAGACTGCTAACAGGCAAGACTTTCGTGTCCTCACCAAGAGGATGACTGACCATGCTCTCCTCCTCCTCCTCTCTGTCCTCTGGCCATCCACGCTGAACAGATGGTATGACAGTTGTGCAGGTAGTACAGTCTATAGCGAATGAAACTAGCTCCTGCTCTTCCTCCTCTTCCTCATTGTCACCCATTCCACATTGGGATGAGATGAGGCTGGGCTGTGTGTAATCACCCTGGATGGTTCCTTGCTCCATCTCATCGTGCTTCGCCTGCAATGTTTCCTCTTTGATTGTGAGCAGAGAGCATTTTAGAAGGCAGAGAAGCGGGATGGTGACGCTAATTATGGCGTCATTGCCGTTCACCATCTTGGTGGAGTACTCAAAGTTTTGGAGGATCGTACATATGTCTGATATCCATGTCCAGTCCTGAGATCTTATGTGTGGAGTCTGAACTGAATACCGATGGCCTTGTTGATGCTGGTACTCAACAACTGCCCTCTTCTGCTCACAAATCCTTCCCAACATCTGCAGTATAGAGTTCCAACGCGTGGGGACATCACACACCAGTCTGCGGGACGTAAGCTGCAAACGCTGCTGAAACACGGCAAGGGCGGCAGAAGCTGCAGGTGACTTTCTAAAATGGGCACACAGGTGGCGTACTTTAACAAGCAGATCCGACCGCTCCGGGTAGGATTTGAGAAACTGCTGAACCACGAGGTTAAGCACATGGGCCAGGCATGGTACGTGTGTAAGCTCGCCTCACCTCAGAGCCGCCACCAGGTATCCGCCATTGTCACACACGACCATGCCTGACTGTAGGTTCAGCGGTGTGAGCCACAGATCTGCCTGCTCTTTCAGAGCTGTCCACAACTCTTCAGCATTGAGCAGATTGTCACCTAAGCAAATAAGCTTCAGCACAGCCTGTTGCCGCTTGGCTGAGGCAGTGCTGCAGTGCTTCCAGCTTGTGACTGATTTGGTCATTTTGGAGATGGAGGCTGAAGAGGAGGAGGAGGCTGAGGATAATGAGGTGCAGGAGCTGTAGACTGCGGGGGCAACCCTGATTGACCTAGGGCCTGCAATCCTTGGCGTCGGGAGGACATGTTCCGTCCCAAGGTCCGACTGGGTCCCGGCTTCCACTATGTTAACCCAGTGTGCCGTCAGCGAGATGTACCGTCCCTGCCCACAAGCACTTGTCCACGTGTCCTTGGTTAGGTGGACTTTCCCGGTAATTGCGTTGTTGAGGGCATGGCTAATGTTTTGGGACACATGCTTGTGTAATTCGGGGACGGCACATCGGGAGAAAATAGTGGCGGCTGGGGACCGAGTACCGAGGGACGGCCACCGCCATCAGGTTGCGGAATGCTTCCGTCTCCACGAATCTAAAATGCAACATTTCGAGCGCAAGCAGTCGTGAAATGTGAGAATTTAGTAGTGTGTTCTGTGGGGCGTTGGCTGCATATTTGCTCTTGCGTTCCAAGGACTGGAGTATGGACAACTGAACGCTGTGTGCAATGACAGGTGCAGGACAGAAGGCATCTTCGTATGCAACATGGACAGGGGATCGGCTTGCATGCACAACAGCGGAAGAAGCAATGGTACCACCCGCAGATACTGTTCCTGGACCCTGGGGTTCGGCCTACAAAGTCAGGTGCTTTGCTGCCATGTGCCTGATCATGCTGGTGGTGGTCAGGCTGCTAGTTTTGCCAACCCTGCTGATGCTGGCCTGGCAGGTGGTGCAAATGGCCTTTTTGGGGTTATCGGCAGAGTCTTTAAAAAACAACCAGACTCGGGAAGACCTAACAGTTGTACTGGCAACTTTACGGGGAATGGTTGCCCGCCTTCCGTCTGCGGCCACTACACTGCTTCTTCCTGCCTGTTGGGGTGCTCTGCCTCCCTCCCCCTGTGTGCTGCTTTCCTCGCTCTGCATGTCCTCCTGCCAGGTTGGGTCAGTTTCTATATCATCCACCACCTCGTCTTCCACTTCTGCACTCTGGTCCTCCTCCTGACTTTCTGGAAATTGTGTCTCATCATCGTCCACCTCTTGTGACACCCACCATCGTCTTCATGTGACCATGGCTGCTCAAATATTTGGGCATCGCTACATGCGATCTCCTCTTGCCCCGCTTCAAGTGCACCGGGGGAGAGGCCCAAGTCTATAAATGGAAAAGTGAACAGCTCTTCAGTGTCCAAGTGTGGGATCAGTTGTCTCCGGGCACTCGGCATGGTGGGAGGAAGGAGGATCAGGGTGAGGAATATGCAGTCCAGACTCACGGCTACTGAGACTTGACTGTGTGGAAGACAGGGTGGTGGTGGTGGTGGTGGCTCAGTGACTGGAAGCATTATCCGCTATCCCACCAACAATCTTTTGACACTGCTCTGGGTTCAATAGTGGTGTGCTGCGGTCCCCTAGGAATTAGGACAGGAAGGTCGGCGAGAAGATGTGGGTGTTTGTTGTGGCACAATTTCAGCTTGCCCACGGCCTCGGCCTCTGCATGCACCATCACCATCACGTCCAGTTCCCCGTCCCTTGCCACGCGCCTTGCACATTTTAAATGGAGGACAATATCTTCCACGCTCACTACAAATGACTGAATTTGGAGTGAAGTTATATGTAATCTGTGTGATGGAGAAACCACAGTTTTAAATACCTGGCCTGTAGGTAACTATTTTGAACTGCAAACCGGTGCCAAAAACTTTGCTGACACACTGAAAAAAATTTCAATGGAGGCCAAAAATGGCAGTATTTTCAGCGCAATTATATGTGATCCGTGTGACGGACAAACCACAGTTTTAAATAGCTGGATTTTTAGCGCTGTAATATGGAAAGGACCTGGCTGTGTTCTGCAGTGCCAACAAGCAAATGGCGCAGAATAACGGTGTTCTCTGGATTGCTTTTTAAGCAAACAATGAGGATTAAGATCCAAAAAAAACTTATTCCTGGCCCCTGGAATGGATCCTCTTGTGCTATATGAACTGCAGTCTGCTATAGACACTGCCTGCCTGCCTGCCTATATACACTGCCTGCCTGCCTGATATCTCTGCAGATGGATTAGTCTTCAGAAGGACTGTCTGTTGAGATGGATATGTGTAATGTACTTGTTTTCTCGTTACACTACCTAATACACAACCAAATCTCTCCCTAGCTCAGCAGCACCTCTCCCTACACTGCCTGATTGCAGAGTAGACTGACGAGCACAGCGGTGCCAGGTCTAATATAGACCTGATGACGCTGTGCGTCCAGCCAATCACTGTAATGCCACAACCAACATGGCTGTGGCATTACAGTGAGTGGCAGGCAATCCCTGCATGTTGATTGGCTCTCTAAAAAGCGCCAAACATGCAGGGAGGGGACCCGAGCATCCGCCTGAGCATCTCGCAAGTACTAGGCGAGCTCTGACCATCTCGAGTACAGAGATGGTCGGGCGAGTACCGAGTACACTTGCTCATCACTAGTCCACATATCTCCGGTACCGGAAAAATCGGTACCTGAGATATCCGTTTCCCGTGTGTCCGTGTGTATTTTACTTGTTGCATCTGTGTGCGGCACGTGTGCCACATCAGGATCAGACTGACGGGCGCCTGGGAATCAGTGCTACAGTTAGTGCTGTTCCCGAGCACCAGTATTGAACACTGCTCCCATCATGGTTCCCTGCCAGCTCTGCAATCAGCACCAGCAGGGACCATGAAGAGGGTAGTAGTAGTCTGGTCCTGGTGTCCACCCCTGTAAAAATAAGAATAAAATAATAAAATCCATGTATTCAGCTCTCCTAGGTGTCCCCAGCTGTATACATGCGACCGATGCTGAACCGAGGGTTATGATGTTGTGCGTACTAATACGTACCATGTCATAAAGAGGTTAATATTTCGCAAAATGAGCACAAAAAAATTTCCAAACATACATAAAATTACTCTGATGGGAAGGGCTAGACTAAAGACTCGCTCACTAGAGATATAGTAGCTCAGATTGATTATGCTAATGATACTTGGCTCAGACTCTGATCAGAGTTTGACCCGAGTATCATTTTACTGTACTCCGATTCTCCCAAGTCGGCATGTGGAAAAAAATTGCAGGTCTGCTCTGCCTCATAGTATAACATTGGTTCGAGTGCTGTCTGATAAAACATCAGAAAACACTTGTCCCATTTATGCGCTCGTGTGAGCGAACCCTCAATGTAAGCAAAAAATTTAGAGACATTTTAAAAATTCCTAGTTAATGGATAATCTGAAAACATCTGGATACCTCAAAATTCTCCCACAATAACAAACACAAAAACAGGCAAACAAATAAAATAAATTTTAGAAAAGGCGCAAATTAAAAGAAAAATAAGACCCAAATAAATGAAAAAACAGATGAAAAGCACTGAAAACTAGACAAAAAGTGCAAATGCAATAATTAAACAGTTCCAATATTTTTAGATTAGATGCGTTATATCTGCACCATAAATGTTCCATGTGCACATAAGCTAAAACAATAAATTCAAGGCTGCTTAAAATTCACAGATGTGCATTTCTATAATATTCTATAATTCTATGAATGTTTCTTTCATTGGGGACAGGTACTTATGTGAATGGAGGCAAACCATTTACTACGTTGCTGAATAATTATATGCTGATGCTATGTAAGCAATGAGAAATTGATAGTTTTTAGCTGCAGCATAAGCCCTCACTCTCACTGACAAATTAAAGGGAAGCATGATGTAGAGGCAAAGACCCTGTCCAGAGATGTGTCATTTATTGGGTGCACTTTTGATAAACTCACTGTTTTATCTGCTGCAGATCTAGCAGTTCTCTGTATCCTGAGCTCTGTATAATCCTACCCACACCACTGATTGGCAGCTTTCTGTGTACACTGTTCATATGCAGAAAGTTGCCAGTCAGTGGTGGTGCCAGGGTTATACAGAGCTTATGAATATGGAGGACACTATGCCAGCAAGATTACTAGTCTCCTAGTGATAATCTCCCTCTGATAAAACTGTATATTTATCAAAACTAGAACAAGCAACCCAGTAAGTAACACATCATTGGAATCAGGTTCTCTGTCTCTGCATTAAATACTCTCAGAATAGATGGCAAAAACCTGGTGACAAATTCCCTTTCCAAATTTTGTGGGGTTATTCACAGGTCACTTTTTTTCTAACCAATGGTCTGCATAAAAATAAGACGCAGACATGTCCTACTTTAGTCTGATTTGTGGACCAAATTATCTCGTTGAAGTGAATAGTTCTGCAGAAAATGAGCATGCAGATGCCATCTGAGCTGTATATCTGTGCTGTATGATCTTCACTGACTGGTTACTGAGAAAAGCTTGAGAATCCTTCACCAGATTTTTCTTTTTTCATTCAAGAAATACTCATGAAACACTGATGGTATAAATGGATATGCATAAAAAACGAATCTGATGAAAATCATTCTGTTTTTACAGAAGATAAAAAATCTGATGCGTAAATTCAGCCTTAAAGGAGTTGTCCACTTTCAGAAAATTGTACTCCAAATTGTATAAAATACTTAAAACAACAAACTCAGCAGTTACTCACCCTCCCTGGATCCAACGTCCACACCCTGCCGCTGCTCCAATCCAGGTGTTAGGACTAAAGCAATGACATCACGACACCAGCACACATCACTGCTCTAGGCACTCCCTGAACTCAGTGCTCATGAACTGAGGTTGACAGCTGAGCTCAGTGCAGAAGCCACTGAAAGAATCCATTCAATTTGATTCAAACTGAATTTGGGATACATTTCTAAAAATTCACAGGTCCTGTGAATTTGAACAATTTGCGATTCAATTTGTGCAAATCATCAAAGAACTGCCCACCAACTTTTTATACATTACGGAAGATGCCGTCAGCGATAGATGGGCTTCCCTGTAATGCCTTGCAACTAACACATCACATGGTATAGCGCAAGAAATATTGCAGCCTGTTTAAAAGCCTAGGCAGGCAATGCATAAGGCATTTTAGGCTACAGCCTCACTATCAGTATTTGGTCAGTATTTTTTCGCAGGAGCGAAAAACAGGTGAGAAACGATCAGAGAAAAGGTATAATAGAAGCTAGTCACCAATTCTGCATTTATCACCCACTCCTGATTTTGGATCCCACTCCTGAGAAAAAATACTGATTGAATACTGACCAAATACTGATAGTGGGGCCATGGCCAAATACTCCAGACAGTTATGTGTTGTACAACTGTAGCAGTGAAGAAAAGGAGTTTAGCAGTCTATGAATAATACAAAGATTGAATTGATAAAGGGAAAGAAATAGGAGACGTGCGAACAGCAGTGCCAAACTCAGTGTGATTCATATGGTGTAGCTGACATCTGACCTGCTGCATTTTAAATAACAATTATGCATTTTTATTTCTTCATTTACAATGCACTATAAAGCAGTAGCAAGCCAGCACAATATTTTTTACAGAAAAAAGAAAATTTAAAATCAATGTCAGTCAGATGATGTCACTGAAATTTTGCATTTCTTGAGCAATTCTTTTTGTGAAGTTGAATAATTTATTTTTAAAAATACAAAAGAAATTTCTCCAAATCCTTACATACTGGTGGCTGCGTGCCTCGCGAAGTGTCTCTTCGTGCTACATCAATATAGCTCCCTGTTGCACGTGCTGGCTTTTTGTATGTGTACCCAGCTATCATTTCTTATTACATCATTTTTGCAAAGGGGGATGTAATTAAAAAAAATAGAAAAAAAACTAAAAATGTAGACACGAAAATGTGCTGTCTATTTTTGCACACTTGTACTAGTCCAATTTGAAAACTGTACATGTCATACCTCTACTGTGGCCGCCACATTTTGCTTTCTGTTCATCTGCCTATCACCTAGCATTTTTTGTGCTGTTGTTTTTGGTAAGGGTTAACTAATTGGAATTACAGAGATTATCAAAAGTTAATTATACTGTTGTACAAAATTTATGGTAAAAGAAAAAATTGGCAATGTATCTGAAAATAAAAATAACATGCCTTAGATAACAATGTGCAGGCAGCAGAGGTAACAAAACTGTCACCAGCTGTCTAGGCAGTAGTACTATCAAACCCAGGCCAGAATTATTTTATTTTGCCCCAGCAAGCAAATTAGTGAGGAGAAAGTGGAAGGCTTTATGGAATATATGGTACATCATCACTTGCCTCTGTCATAGAAGGATGATGTTACTGTGGCGCCCCTGCAGGTCCAGTTGCTACAGAGGTACTGCATCTCAGCCAGAGGTGTGGTACCCCACGCTTAGGTGAGGAGGGAGCACTACCCGGCACCCAACCACTCACATCCAACACCACACTACTCCATTAGGGAAGGGCAAGATTGCTCCTGAGGGAGAGCACAGACCCGGTCCCTGTCTGGAAGAGGGAACTAAGTAGAGGAGGTGGGTGGAGGAAGTAATTTAGGGGAGCACTGAAGGAAGGACTGAAGGTAGAGGGGACCACGTAGAGTGACAGTTAGTGACGTGGGTCACATGACAGAGAGTATGAAAGGAAGAGTAGAAACATCTAGAAGGGTTCAGTAAGTGATGACCGTTAAGGAGTAGGGTCCAGATGGAGTGGGGGCCCAGTCAGAGGGGCCCAGTAGGAGACAGGAGATTGGAGCAGTAAGAAAGGCTCCAGAGTGAGAGAAAGGATCCTAGGAGCACGCGAAGTGCGGAGTCCACCCGTGCGCCCGAGTTCACGCTGACCGTGAAGGGATCAGGTCGCAGTAGGGGACCGGCCCAGACTAGTGGAGGACTGTAAGACTCAGCTAGCAAACCAGAGGTTGCGGTATCTTCAAGTGCCGTAGCCAAAACCACACACATTTACTGAAAAGGTAGCTATATAGGACCAAGGGGACAAAGAGGACGTCGCCCGACAAGGCCCGCGGCCACTGGCTCGGTACACTGTGTGTGGGGCGCAGGGCAGGAGGGCGACAGCTAGCGCAGAGATACGACCCAGAAAGGTACACAAGAAGGGGGTCCCGATCAAGTGCACCCAAGTTATCTGAGAGTTGGCTGGATCATTTCCCTGGAGGACACAGGACTCGGTGGGCTGTTATAACCTGCTGGCAGTTGTAACCTGGAACATCATAAGAACTGTGAGTAAACACTTGAAGACTGCACCCCGCTGTGTCCTTTACTTAATTGCTGCGTCACCTGCCTTGTACTACAATACTAATATCTTAGAGAATCTCTTTAAATGCCCTGGGGCCTAACTCTACCCGTGGACAGCTGAACCATCTCTGCTGCGTCACCAATAGCCCCGGTGGATCTGAACAGCATTGGCGGCCACTTATAGCCGCATACCACGGGTGGCGTCACAAAACATTATTCCCCAATTGACTTTTATTATTGACCGCCCTAGGCCACGGACCGGGTCACTGCCACCGTGACTATCCCAAAAAGGGCCGGCCCGGCTACTGAGCACCCCACGGCCCCAGGAGGCGCGTCATTACCTCTGACAGCAACATGGTCAGTTTGAGTCAGTGTTCTGCAAAGAACAGTCTGCCTGATCACAAATGACTAAAAGGGATTATTTTTGGACTTTCATTAATTTAAAAACACACGAAAAGTCTGTCAATGCACTGTATTATTAAATGCGATATTGGTTAATACAGGGTTATCACCATATGTTTCTATGGTGAGGTCACTTTGACATTGCTCAGGCTGTGTTTGCATTAAGGAACTTGAAAGAGGTTGGATACAGCCCTAGGAGACCTCATGTCTTTTCAGGGCGATTGGAGGCTTAGCAGTATTGCAATTTACAGAAAATAATTTTGCTGCAAATCTAATTTTGGGGAAAATTAAATCGAACTTGAATTTCAAAAAATTCAATTTTCTCTAATTATAATCATCACACACCTTTTTATTTAATCATTTAGAAAATTGCTTATAAGGACTCTGTCAGCACAGAATGACAGCTCCAACCAAGTACAGGTGCTCAGTGCATCATGGCGGGGTCAAACATGTAAGTGCACCTTCCCACCTACTTGTTTTCCATCTATCTCCACCCTTCTCTTGCTTTATCAAGCCAGAGCTGTTAAAGAAGAGGTGGGATAGGGATAGAGGGAAAACAAGCAGGTGGGAAGCTTTAGTTAAATGATTAGCCCCGCCATGGTGCACTGAGCGCCTGTACTTGGTTTGAACAGTCATTCTGTGCTGTCCCTTTAAGCAATTCTCTAAAGGATTAATCTAGTGTTCTTCATGGAACTAAGCACATTAAACAATACTGTATATCTGCAATACACTGCTGTCATGATTTCTATAGATAATTGTCTGGGTCTGTATTTAGCCAGCACCACAATACAGCAATGGGAGGAGGTAGGAGTGTTCACCCATGGCTGATCCAGGGAGATTCTGGCTTGTGATTTCATTTTCATTCCCTTGGAAAGGCCATTTGAGAATGACATTTCTGTCCCTGAAGCCTGGGGCTCACTGCAGCGCTCAATATGAACACTGGGCTATCTTCCAAGTACTTTCTCACAAACGGGAGAAATGCTTCCTGCAGCCTCTCTGTCGTGTGGACGCACTCCGGAGCATTTTTGTCCTTAGCATGTCCTTATTTGACAATGAGCAGACCTGTATTTTCCAGCCGATTCTGAATTCTATTACAGTATATCAGAAAAAAATGCATGTACTTCAATCCACTAAAGAATATTATAGGGCAAAGGTAAATCTAGTGAAACAGTCTCATTGTGATCCAGGCCTCTAAGAATTCTTCTCACAATAGCTCACCTCAAAAAAGGGACTGTTGGCTCCGGCTTTCATCCCTTCCTTTTATGGTTCAAAAGTTCTGTATTTTTTAAAACAGGAGTTTAACATAAAACAGCTGCTTGACTCATTGTAGTCTGACACACCATGATAACAGATGAGTCTCAAGATACAAGAAAAGAAGGAACAACGTGATAATTTTTTCATTAAAGTCACATCACTCATCCAGTTACCCCAAGATACCTCGTATTCTAGTGCATCCTTGCTATGGAAAGTTCTAACCATGCCTGTGGCCAGCTTTTTTTCCTCTCTTTAACCATTGCGTAATTACTATATGGATCCAGGGGAATTCAAAGGTTAAACATTAGATCTGCCTTTTAGTGCAATCAGGTTGCTATAGGAAGAAGCTCTGGAGGGCCATGCGTGTTGGAGGAATGTGCACTGACTTGATGGCTGTGATTTAGACGTGTTCTGCATGCCTCAGTTCATCATGATTACATTAACCTTTTCCAGGAGTTTTAGATTAGTCAGTCTGAAGACCTTAAAAAATGAGGATGTATTTTTGAACTTCCTTTGTTTGGCCAAAAAGAGAAAGAACTTAAAAAACTCAATTACCCAGCTCAGCTTTCACTGCCCCAGGGTACTGGTTAACCCTTCTTTTCCATGAACTTCTACATATCAAACAACATCTAATGCTGTGGAATTTCGTCTGCTTTTAATGTAACTGATCTTTATTCTGGAACATAAACTTCAAGAAAATTAATGCTTTCTTAACAATTGGCGTTACCAGTTTAAGGCTAAATTCACACATGCAATTCTGATGCTTTTTTTTAACCAATGCCAAGCCCATATACAAAAGTAAGTAAAAGTATTGAGAATAGACTATCACTTCTTTTGTCTGTATCCATTCCTTGCTTTAGCTTGAAAACTGCATCCAAAACTGCATATAAAAATGAATGTGTGAATCCAGCTATAGACTTTTAAAAATAATAATTTTTATTTCTGTAGTCTCAACATATTCTGCCACACTTTACAAATCAGGAGCTACATGTACAAACAGTATCAAAGTTTACAAAGTAATACATAGTTCAATGATTTAAATTAGAGGAGCCAGGACCCTGCTCGAAAATGCTTACAATCTCTAAAGAAGTAGGAATGACACAAATGCTTGTAGTGTATGATCCAGGCAACTTTATAATAAATAGGATATGAGTTGAAGTTGTCTGAACCGGTCACCAGCTAGTGTCTGTATATATCCAGATCCAAAGTGTCATAGAGTGGATGAAGTGTGCGGGAACAGATGATAGAAAGGACCAGATTTTGTGGAAATTGTAGTACAGGAGAGCTGAGAAAAGTTAGATTAGTGAGTTAATTCCTTAGCCTTGCCTAAAGATATGTGTTTTAAGGGCACACTTAAAACTGTGGATATTAGGAATTAACTGGATTGCCTGGGGTAGAGCATTCCAGAGAACTGAGGCAGCATGAGAAAAGTCTTGGATACAGATGTGGGTGGTTCAAATGATAGAGGATATTAGTTTTACGCCATTAACAAAAATGAGAGCATGAATAGGGTGGTAGACAGAGATAAGGGAGGTGATGTAAGGCTCTGGGGAGAGATTTATTCACTAGAGTGAAAATGTTACATTGTATTATGCAGCAGATTGACAACCAGTTCAATGACTGGCACAGGGTGGAGGTATTGGTGTAGCGGCTGGACAGAAATATGACTTCTTGATACTGCATTCAGGATATTTTAGAGAGTAGGGAGTTTAGTGAGAAGACCAATTTGTAGTGAGTTGCAGTAGTCAAGACTAAAATGAATAAGAGTAACAGTAATAATTTCTGAAATTTTAAAGGTAAGAAAAGGTAATATTATGGCGATGTTTTGAGGTGGAGGTGACATGAGTGAGTGATTGGATGTAGGGAGTAAAGGAAAGATATGAGTCAAATGTAACCACAAGATACTGAGGGCGCTGCCTTGGAGTTATGGTAGTAATGAAAAAAGAAATAGAAATATGAGGTTTAAATATGTTAGTAGAGGGAGGAAACACCAGAAGTTTACTTTTGGAAAGATTCGGTTTCAGTTTGATGTTAGAGACAGCATACAGAAAATCACTGATATAACATCAGTTGTGATGTCAGGAGAAAATGTGTATAATAGGGTTTTATCAGCATAGAGATAGTACTCAAAACCAAATCTGCTGATGGTTTATCCGATAGAGTGGAAGTATAGAAAAAAAAGCGGAAGAGACCAAGGGCAGGGCCCCAAAGAACCCTGAGAGTATGGGGAAGATGAGGGGAAGAACTGGCAAATGATTCATAGAAAGAGCTGTCAGAGAGGTAGGAGGAGAATTGAGAGAGCGCAGTATCCTTGAGACCGTTAAAGCGGAGAATATTGAGAAGAAGCTGGTGATTCACTGTGACAAAAGCTGAGATTCTAAACAATCATAAGAGATTATTTACCATTAGATTTAGCTATTAGTAGATAATAAACTGCAGAAATAATATAGCTGAAGAGATTCAGATTCAACAAGAGAGTCAACTTCAAAGGTCTTGTTGAATTCCCAGAACAGGTTATACTTTCCTCTATTGTAAATTTTTGGGGGATAAAATTATTTAGGATTGCCTTCTTATCGTCCTAAAACTAATATAGAGAGTATAAGTCAAAAATCCTAACAATAGTGAAGTACTGAGACATAAAGCTTCCTTCCGCAAGGTATTTTATTGTACTTTCAAAAGATCCATAAACAAATTGCATATAAAACAAGTAAAAGCCATACTCGAGTTTCACCCCTGCGTCTTCTTCTGAGGCTGAATAATTTTATCCCCATGAGAATTACGAAAGAAGAAAGTATAACCTATTTTGGGAATACACCAACATCTTGGAAGTGGACTCACTTGATTGCGAATCTCTTCAGATAAGCTCTTAGTCTGCACAAGACACTACGTTATTTCTGCAGTTTTCCTTTGGGAGTGTGGCCAGCTGCATTTGAGTTTTTTGCTGCAACTAGAGATACAGTGGTGACTTTTCTTGTTTTTGTTGGGCAGACATGTCTGCTCAGATTTTTTTTATAGTAGATTGTTAAAGACTTTATTCAGATGTGTTTTTTTAGATCGTAAATAGTGGGAACCAGGTTATAAGAGGTTAAAAAGAAATTATCTCAAAGATAGTGGATTAGACCAAGTAGACCAAGAGTAGATCAAGCGTTCAAGTAGTTTAGAAATGAAGGGAAAGTTTAAGACTGGTCTGTAATTATGGCAAGCTTAAAGAAGGAAGAAAATATACTACAAAAAAGAAAGAGGTTAAATATGTTAGTTAAGTGGGTAGTGACAGCCAGGGAAAGGGACCAGAGAAGGTGTGAGGGAATAGGGTCGTTGGTGCAAGTAGTAGTTCAAGAAGAAGTGAAGAGCCTGATAATTTCTTCTATGACTGGTTAAAAGACAGAAAGTGAACTAGATGAAGTGTGTGAGGGAATAGGATACATGTTATTAGAGTTTGAGAGATCATTCCCTTTCAGATATAATTTTTTTCTGTGAAATAAGTGACCAGATCGACAGCGCTGAGATTGGTGACAGGTGCCTTCACTCTAGTATTAATGAGAGTATAAAAGAGCCGTTTTCGATTTTTGATTGGGTGGTTATGAGTAGTGTTGTGCGAACACGAACCCGAATTTGAAATGCCGAACAAATTCGCTCAACACTAGTTATGAGGGTGGTAAAGTAGGATAGTTTGGCAAAATGAAGGGCAGAACTACATGTTTTAAGCATAATCTTTAAGTGGATGTAGTCTTCTGTCAAATGTAATTTTCTTCACAGACGTTCGGCACTTCAAGAGCACATAAAACGTGTTAGCATTGTGTGCTAGGTGCAAGTTGTTGGGTATTGATGGCGAGAACATTTCTCTGTATGTGATATGCAGGGGTGTCCTAAGGGGGCCAAGACGACTTAATAGTGAAGTTAATAAGATTGTGGTCAGAGAGCGGGAGAGGATAATTACTAACGTCACACAATCAGAAGAACATAAGATCAAGTGGACTCCCTTCTTCATGTGTATTTCACACAAGAATATCGGAAAACATCTATCAGGCTATGTTCACAAAGTTTTTGATGAGTTTTTTTAGCAGGTCCTCTCCAAACTCCTCAAAATTTGCTTCAAAAACAGTTGACACTCTTGAATTTCATTTCTACCCTTCTAGAACAAAACTCTTCCAAAACTGCTCAAAACTTCATCAAAACCACGTCATCAAAAACTCTTCTCAAAACACCCCAAAATGAGTATTTCATATGAGCATGAAATAGTGCTTGTTTTGTCTGTCTCAAAAAACTCCTGTCACAGTTCATCAAGACTGGCGATTTTTTTGCTGGAAGTGCGTAGGAGTCAGATGCTCCTGATTCATTAACAGGCCTCCAAGACTGAGACTGGAGTAAAATGTCTAGAAGATTAAGTCACTCCCCTTTTTTCAGTTTTAAAATAAAGAAATTAAAAAAAATAATGAACATAACTAGTATCATTAAAAAAATTATTTAAAATGTACATTATATAAAACCTACAAAAGACAAAAATATATCTCATACCCTACCATCATTATATATAAATGTAAAGCAAAGTTGCATAATAAATATAGGGTACTTAGTGAACTATTTTTGATCAAAAAAAGTATACAAGCCGTCCCACCAGCGGCAAGGTGACCCTAAATTGGGACGGTACCTATACTGCCTATATTAAAAACCTTACTGTATATCAAAGTTGAAGTAATGCATATAAAAGGGTAGACAAATAGGACCGGGTCCCAACTCCAGACCACCCAGGCCCGTGGTAAGCTACATATATACCAGTCAGCTCAACAAAGGGGATGCCACACCCTTAAATTGCACAGAATGCAAACAAGACAAAAAACCAGGCAATGTGAACTGAGGTCTAAGATGGTAGACATGCAAGAAATAGGAGCATGTTCACACTAGCAAAAAAGAAACAAAACCTACAAAAGACAAAAGACAAAAATATATCTCATACCCTACCATCATTATATATAAATGTAAAGCAAAGTTGCATAATAAATATAGGGTACTTAGTGAACTATTTTTGATCAAAAAAAGTAGGGTATGAGATATATTTTTGTCTTTTGTCTTTTGTAGGTTTGTTTCTTTTTTGCTAGTGTGAACATGCTCCTATTTCTTGCATGTCTACCATCTTAGACCTCAGTTCACATTGCCTGGTTTTATGTACATTATATGTCAAACAGAAAAAAAAAATCAAAATGCCTGATTTGCACTTTTCTCCCCAATAATGCAATTAAAAGTGATTAATATGTTGTATTTACCCCATAATAACATTAATAAAAGTGTCAACTTTGCACACAAAAAAGCCCTCACACATCTGCATTGATAGAAAAATAAAAATAAGCTACGAGTCTCAGAAAACACTGACACAAACAAAATTTTGTATTTTTTTTACAAATTTCTGATTTTTTTTCCACCACAAAAATATAAAAAAATAACTATACAAGTTTGGTATTGCTGTCCTCGTTCAGACATGGAGAATTATGTTGCCAGGTCATTTTTACTGCACAATGAACACCTGAAAAACAAATTGTGAAATTGCATTTTTTTTTTTTTTTTTTTTTTTTTTTTTTTTTTTTTTTTTTTTTTTTTTTTTACACAATTTCACCCCAATTGGAACTTTTTATCGTTTTTCAGCACAAGCTGTTTCTTATCCAAAGCCAAATATGTAATAGAAAAGGATGAGAATAAAGGAATGACTGATGTTTTTCCTTCCTGTTGAATCCATTGTTCTTTGGTCCAAAAAATTACAGTAGTGTTTTCTTTGAACATTTTTTTTTTAAATAAACAAAAAGGCAGTGTGTGAAACCAGTGGACCGATAAACCAATGGACACTTTTATAAGATCACATCTCACACACCAAATGCATAGATTCAATCAAACATGTTTCCGAGTAGTGAGGGGAATTGACGACTAAGGAGAGAGGTGATTTTCGGGAGACTGACAAATTTGGCCAATAAGAGGAAAAATGGCTGAGACAAAATTGCTGTTAAACAGTATTGCTTCTGGGTAGAAAAAAAACCTGTAATATGGTGCCATCCAAAGGCAGCAAACAGTCACACATAGAATGCCTATGGTCAGGAGCGAGCATACAGGTGAAATCATGGGGCATCAAAGCAAACACTTGAGTTGAGTCCACCCACTCAAAAAAAAAATTGCAGTAGTCACCAGAGAGTGTCATCTTTGTAAAACAGCCAGAACTCATTATGTATGAGACGGGCTTAGCACGTAGGCTC
The DNA here is from genome assembly GCF_046119375.1 of Phyllobates terribilis. Lineage (NCBI taxonomy): Eukaryota > Metazoa > Chordata > Amphibia > Anura > Dendrobatidae > Phyllobates > Phyllobates terribilis. Next base: position 83,475,261 of record NW_027362768.1, on the reverse strand, counting down.
ATGCAACAGAACCTTATATACTGTATATGTAGCACCCTGAGGATTCGGCTGCTACAGGGGTATTACGCCTCAAACCAGAGGTGTGGTATTCCACTCCCGGGTAAGGATGGAGTGTGGAACTGAGCTCAGTAGGCTGCATGTGACGCGCCCCCTGGGCCAGTGCTGTTGGGGATACCCGGAGCCGGATCAGATGGGGGTTGTAGTCTCCGAGTGGCTGTGACCCGGTCCGTGCCCAGGGTGTCAAACTCAGTGTGTGGCAGTCCTTGTGATGTTACTAGATGTTCTTTTGTGTCGACTACGCCACCCGTTGAATTGCGGTCAATACGGCCGCCGCTGCAGCAGGGTCCGCTGAGGCTGGTGATGTATGTGCAGCTCAGGTAGTATAACCCCCAACGGGAGGGGTATAGCCTCAGGGGGTCAGTTGCAGAGGATGGGGGTTGTGGTGGTGCAGCGGGGATGGAAATGAGACTCAGAGTCGGGCTGTGCAGTTCAGGGTTTGTTTACTTACTGCAGTTGTTCTGGTCACTCCGGCCTTGAGTGACCACCCGAGCCGTGCTGCGTCCACCAGGTCCTGGACTCGGCCAACCCCCAGGTGATTCTGGAGCGTGGTCCTGAGCTCCCTTTCTGTCTTGTCCTCTTCTCTGGCCTTCCCCACCAGGGATCCACCTATGTCCGGCTCCCTCGGGCCTCTTGGTGGTAAACCCTTGTCTCTGGGTTCCCTGACCCTATTCTTGGTCTGCCTTCCGGGTGGATTTAGTGGGTGATCGTGGCAGATCCTGCCCACGACCTCCGGTTCCTGGCTAAGGTGTGCTGTAGCCTCTGCCAGCTTGGGATCCGGTACCCTGTTGCCAACTCTTCACCCTCTGGTCTAATTTGGGCTCTTGGAGTTCCTTCTTTCTCCCCCTCTGGGTCCTTCTTTCTCCTCTCTCTCTCTGGGCCTTGGAGCTGCTCTTCTCCTCTGCTCTGCTCTGACAAAAGACTGACAGACTGACCTCACTCTGCAAAAGACCCTGTCCTAAGATGGTGCCCACCTTATATACTCCCTCTATGTGTGAGCTCAGGTGACCAGCACCCAATGAGCTCCTAGCACTACCCAGACTGCTCCCCCTATCTGCCCCTACACTACTGGGATGTTCCACCCCCCCTCCCACTCCAGCCAGGAACAGACACTGTCGTACCTGCACATTTCTCTAGTGGGAGTACCATCGGTCTGTTCCTCGGAAATGGGATGTGTGTAGTGCATGCAGCCTACTGAGCTCAGTTCCACACTCCATCCTTACCCGGGAGTAGAATATCACACCTCTGGGTTGAGGTGCAATACCCCTGTAGCAGCCGAATCCTCAGGGTGCTACACATGCACTACATACATCCCATTTCCGGGGGACAGACCAATGGTACTCCCACTAGAGAAATGTGCAGGTACGACAGTGTCTGTCCCTGGCTGGAGTGGGAGGGGGGTGGAACATCCCAGTAGTGTAGGGGCAGATAGGGGGAGCAGTCTGGGTAATGCTAGGAGCTCATTGGGTGCTGGTCACCTGAGCTCACACATAGAGGGAGTATATAAGGTGGGAACCATCTTAGATCAGGGTCAGTCTGTCAGAGTTGAGTCAGAGAAGCAGAGCAGCTCAGCCAGCTCCAAGGCCAAGAGAGAGAGAGAGGAGAAAGAAGGACCCAGAGGGGGAGAAGAGGGAACTCCAAGAACCCAAAATTAGACCAGAGGGTGAAGAGTTGGCACAAGGGTACCGGATCCCAAGCTGGTGGAGGGCCCTAATCCTTAGCCAGAGACCGGAGGTCGTGGGCAGGATCTGCCACGACCACCCACTAAATCCACCCGGAAGGCACACCAAGAATAGGGTCAGGGAACCCAGAGACAAGGGTTTACCAACAAGAGGCCCGAGGGAGCCGGACTTAGGTGGATCCCTGGTGGGGAAGGCCAGAGAGAAGGACAAGTCAGAAAGGGAGCTCAGGACCACGCTCCAGAATCACCTGGGGGTTGGCCGAGTCCAGGACCTGGTGGACGCAGCACGGCTCGGGTGGTCACTCAAGGCTGGAGTGACCAACACAAAAGCAGTAAGTAAAACCCTGAACTGCACAAGCCGACTCGGAGTTTTATTACCACTCTCACTGCACCTCCACAAGCACCATCCTCTGCAACTGACCCCCTGAGGCTATACCCCTCCCGTTGGGGGTTATACTACCTGAGCTGCACACACACCACCAGCCTCAGCGGACCCTGCTGCAGCGGCGGCCGTAGTGACCGCAAATCAACGGGTGGCGTAGTCGACATTAAAGAACATCCAGCAACATCTGTAGGACTGCCACACACTGAGCTTGACACCCTGGGCACGGACCGGGTCACCGCCACTCGGAGACTACAACCCCCCTCTGATCCGGCTCCGGGTATCCCCCAAACAACACTGGCCCAGGGGGCGCGTCATATATATAGGAGATGTTGTGAATGGGTTACAAAACAAGAGCCCGAAACATTAAAACTTCAGATGACTTGGCTGGCCAAAATCAGAGATGCTGCTTTTTGGCTAGCAGAATCTACTGACTTTTCTGGGCTGTTGCTTCTACGTTTTTAAGTATCATTAACTACTACCTTAACCATAACCCTAACCCTAGTTAGGATTAGAAAAAAAGAGAATATTTAGCGCCATTAAGTCCACTGCGCTTTACAGACATCTTCATCATTGTCCCCATTGGGGCTCACAATCTAAACTCAGTTTATTACCCTATCAGTATGTCTTTTGAGTGTTGGAGGAAACTGGAGAAAACCCACACAAACACGGAGAGAACATACAAGCTCCTTGCAGATGTTGTCCAAGGTGGGATTTGAACCCAGGACTCCAGAAAAAAGCTGCACTGCTAACCACTGAGCCACAGTGCTTCCCTTATGTAAAATTTATTATTATGTGTGTGGTTTTTTTTTTTTACATAGGACACTTTTTTTACACTTTGCACTGCTCCTTTAGCAGGTCCTTACCTCTCCTTTTTCAAAGTTACAAGAGTAAAATCAGGGAACTGCGGGAGATCACAGCTTGCTGCTTACTTTTAGTTAGATTGTGACTGCTGTGATAGGCCTCTTTTGATATCCCTTTTGATATCCCAAGTTGTAAATTAACAGCTAAGTCATAGAGAATGCAAAACTGTTGGCAGTGTATTTTTTTCTAAAACAAGCTACAACTGAAGCAGGGCCCGCAACTCAAGGGCCCTATAGCAGCTGCCTTCATGGGATATACACCACTGCTTATGGCTTGGTAGACTTCCATTGTAGGTTCATCACCATAGACTTCTATTAAAGGTACATCACTACCTATGGCCCTGTAGACTTCCATTTGAAGTACATTATTTCCTATGGCCATCTAGACTTAAATTAGAGGTACACCACTTCATATAGCCCTGTAGACGTCCATAGGAGGTACAGCACTGCCTATAGCACTATCGACTTCCATTAGAGGTACATCACGGACTATGGCTCTTTAAACTTCCATAGAAGGTACACCACTGCTTATGGCCTTGTAGACTTCCATTTGAGGTACACCACTGCCTATAACCCTGTAGACATTCATTGGAGGTACACCAGTGTCTATGTCCCTATAGACTCCTATTTGAGGTACACCACTGCCTATGGCCCTATAGACTGCCATTTGAGGTACACCACTGTCTATGGTCCTGTAGATTCCCATTTGAGGTAAAACACTGCCTGTGGTCCTGTAGACTTCCATTGAAGGTACAGCACTGCCTTTGGCCCTCTTGAGTTCCATTGGAAGTACATCACTGCCCATAACCCTGTAGACTTCCATTGGAGGTACACCACTGTCTATGTACCTGTAGACTCCCATTGGAATACTGCCTATGGCCCTATAGACATTCATTGGAGGTACATCACTGCCTATGGCTCTGTAGACTTCCATTGGAGGTACACCACTGTCTATGGCTCTGTAGACTTCCATTGGAGGTACACCACTGTCTATGGCTCTGTAGACTTTCATGGTTGGGTAAGAGGGGAACTCTGCTGACATCTATTTCTACATCCCTAAACACCTTACATAGGAGTCCCTGAGTGTGTGCATGTTGCGTTTATGTTACGGACACCTTCAGGATACGTTTGGCCACTGGTTTCCAGCAGTACTATGCCAGTATCGTAACATAAAGACAGGAGAATTTGGTAATTTTGAGATGTATTGAAGTCAGTGAACCCAGAAGCAGATTATACATGTACATTGTATACAGCAGTGTATTTCTTTGTATTCATATACTAAGGCGAAGAAAAAGTCCGATTTTTTTTGTTCCTATAAAACTACTAAAAATAATAAAAAGCAATTACAAAAACATCATTTTTTTATTTTTTTTTTGTGATTCTCCCCAGGTCTCGAACCCACAAACTTCTACATTACAGGCAGAAGCTAAGCAAAATGAGCCACAGGATTTAGTGATGTCATTGTGAGAATTTTGTAGACTGTATTGCAGCCACTAACCCTACAGGCAGATTATACTGAGACATAGAGGTACATTGTATAAAGCAGTGTATTTTTATGTTTCTGTATTCTAGAGGGAGAATAAAAGAGATTTTTTTTCTTCCTAAAAGATGACTAACAAATAATGAAAAACACTTACAATATTGTAAGTTTTATTTTGCCTTTTTAAAAAATAATAAACATCACAAATCAGCAAATAACACGGACATATTTGGTGTCCCTGTAATCGTAACGACACACAGAACACAGCAATCTGATTATTTACGGTAATCAGTAAATGGACTAAAAAAATGGCGTTAGTGATATTTTTCTCTATTAAACCCATAAAAAATGTAATAAAAATGTAACACTGAGGCCGTGCTTTTGACGCGCCCCCTGGGCCTGTGTTGTGCAGGGGAACCCGGAACAGGGCCTGTTGTAGAATGCTGGGGGTTGTAGTCTCCGTGTGGCGGTGACCCGGTCCGTGCCCAGGGTGGTCAAACCAGTGGCAGTCTATTTGTATTGTAATAAGTGTCCGACTACGCCACCCGTGGATTGAGGTCAGTGGGGACCGCCGCTGCGCTGCAGACCGCTGAGGCTGATGTTGTTTGCGCAGCCGAGTATGGGATGACTCCCCACGGGAGAAGTATTGCCTCAGGGCAGCTAATGTGGAAGATGATGGGAGTGATGGTCTGAGGGTCCCAGTGCTAATGGTGCAGGAGCGGCAAGGAATCACAGAGACGGGAGGTGCAGTTTAGGGTCTTTACTGATGGTACAAGGCAGACCCTCCCGGGAGTACTGGCTAGTATAAGGGGCCTGGTCAGTCTGCGAGCAAGCAGGAGTTCCCCTGGCCAGGTGGAGTTGTAGGCCTCCCCGTTTATCTGCACTCTTCCTGGCTACCTTGCTGTCAGCGGTTACAAGTAGCCCACGTCCCTGAGTATACCGTGTGGTGCTCACCCGTATGGCTGGTGACTTGGGGCCTTCTGTTAGCCTCCGCTCCTGGATGGCGGCGCTGGTCCCTTCTTTGTGACTGAGCCTCCGGGCTTCTATGGCCAGAGGACCTGGAATCCCCTGCCGGCTGGTTTCTGCTGCTGGGTGTATATCAGTCCCCACAGCCTCGGACTCCTGTGTCCTGTTTTAGTGTCTTCGTCCAGGGCAAGCTCTGCTCAGCTCCAGCCCCTGGACTTCAGCTACTGCTCCTCCAGAGCTCCTGATCTCACTTTCCCTCTCCAGACTCTGACTCTGTCTGCAACTTCACTCTCTAATCCCGCCCCAGACCCAGTTTATAAGGGCAGATTCCTCCCCTCCCAGGTCTGGGTGGGCCGTGTTGCATGTTTAGGGCTCCTGACCAGAGAAACCTCCCACTTGCTCTCAGACATAATATCTCTACTACTGTGGCAACCAGACCTCTGGGGTGTCACACTTTGATTCTGCAGTTAAAAATGCAACTGAGTTTTTGTTTTTCTTGCGTCTTTTTTGGGCTCCACATAGAACCCTATACAGAAAAAAAGCGCTAAAACTGCAGAGTACAGCAGTGTCTTCAGACGTCTTTAGATGCACCAAGAGCAGAGATTTCATTAATTCACATCCAATTTGCTTAGACATTTAGACCGTGTTCATATTTAGCATAAATGCTGTGCTTTTTCTGCTGCTTTTTTTTTGCATAGAAATTCTGTTGTGGTTAACTGTCCAAGCAAAGTGGATGTGATTTCATGAAAACTGTACCCACTGTGCGCCCAAAGAGGCTGCTGAACTGGGCAGTTTTGGTGCTTTTTTCTCTTTTGTCTTTTATGTAGAACCTAAGAAAAATGCAGATCCTTTTTTTAGTGCAGAACCAAAGCTTTTCTGTACTATAAAAAGCACATTGAAAACATGGCTTCACATCTAAAAACACTTCAAATAAAGGGGAGAAGGCATAAATAATACAGCAGTAATCAAAGAAGATTGTTATTGTGTAGTTTGATGTGGACACCTGCAGAAATCAAAAAACACAGTATTTACGCTATGTGTGAACACGGCCTTACAGACATCAAAAAGCGATATGTCATATAGTGAAGCTGTAGCACCCTGAGGATTCGGCTGCTACAGGGGTATTGCACCTCAACCCAGAGGTGTGATATTCCACTCCCGGGTAAGGATGGAGTGTGGACCTGAGCTCGGTAGGCTGCATGCACTACACACATCCCATTTCCGAGGAACAGGCCGACGGTACTCCCACTTAGAAATGTGCAGGTACGACCGAGTCTGTTCCTGTCTGGAGTGGGAGGGGGGTGGTACATCCCAAGTAGTGTAGGGGCAGATAGGGGGAGCAGCCTGGGTAAAGATAGGAGCTCATTGGGTGCTGGTCGCCTGAGCTCACACATAGAGGGAGTATATAAGGTGGGCACCATCAGAGATCAGGGTCAGTCAGTCTTTGCAGAGCAGTCAGTCTGTCAGAGTCAGGAAGAGGAGCAGAGCAGTCCCAGAGAGAGAGAGAGGAGAAAGAAGGAAAGACCCAGAGAGGGGACAAAGAGAGGACTCTGAGAACCCAAATTCAAGCTACGGGTGAAGAGTCGGCATCAGGGTACCGGAACCCAAGCTGGTGGGGGGCAAAAACACACCCCAGCCAGAGACCGGAGGCCGTGGGCAGCGTCTGCCACGGCCACCCACCACATCCACCACGAAGGCATACCACGTGGAGGGTCAGGGAACCCAAGGCCAAGGGTCTCCCAACAGAAGGCCCGAGGGAGCTGGACCTGGGTGGATCAATAGTGGGGACGGCCAGAGAAAGGACAGAAGGAGAGCTCAGGGTCACGCTCCGGACTCGCTTGGGGGTTGGCTGGATCCAGGACCTGGTGGACGCAGCACGGCTCGGGAGGTCACTTGAAGCTGGAGTGACCGGAACATCAGCAGTGAGTAAATACCCTAAAACTGCACAACCCGACTCTGTCTTCCTTTAACATCTATGCTGCACCACAACAACCCCCATCCTCTGCACCTGACCCCCTGAGGCTATACCCCACCCGTTGGGGGTTATACCACCAAAAGCTGCACCTACACCATCAGCCTCAGCGGACCCTGCTGCAGCGGCGGCCATAGTGACCGCAATACAACGGGTGGCGTAGTCGACAATAAAGAACTTAATAACATCTGTAGGACTGCCACATACAACTGAGTTTGACACCCTGGGCACGGACCGGGTCACAGCCACTCGGAAGACTACAACTCCCATCTGATCCGGCTCCGGATATTCCCCCTAAAGAATATGGCCCAGGGGGCGCGTCAACTTTGGCGTAGTCGGCAGGATTACGTGCCCGCAACAACCGGGTACTGCGTGCCTGAAGAAAAGTGCAAGTTTACCTCAAAAAGAAGTCTCCTGCCGGTTCCGGAGGGTCCCCGCCATCGGACCCCATCACCAGTCGATTCCCGCCGGTTGTCCGCCATTAACAGCTTTTTCCCGCCATCTGCAGAGTTTCCCGCCACTGGGAAGCGATTCCCGCCATTTCCGAAGGTTTCCCGCCTTGGAAGAGCGGACGCCATTATGGGCGTGCCAGAGGGTGGCGAGAGGCCACCTCCCATCGTGGGCCAGGACCGAAAATGGCGCCAAAAGTGGAAACCGCCCCCACCAACAGAGACTGTGATGCTGGAGGTGTCTGTCAGCGTGAAAGAACTGCCCCTGGAGCTGACAATCACCAAGTGGCCCCGGGACCGCCCTCGATGTGGGAGGACTGAGAAGGAGAGAGCAAAGATGGGTGTCGCCTGGAGCAGTCTGGAGCGAGCGCACCCGGAGGCAAGAAGCCTGGAGAAGAGTTTCGGAGGAGCTTACCCGGAGATGGCGAGAAAGCAGAGCAGCACCGGCCCGCTGGCCAGGAGCCTGCTGGAGACAACGGAAGGAGAGCAGAGCAGCACCGACCCGTTGGTCAGGAGCCTGCTGGAAACAACGACCCCACTAGGCCTAGTGGAGGTCCTAGCACAGCTCCCCCGAGACCGGGAGTGTGCACAGACCGCTCTGGAGGGCCTCGCAAGGAGGATGGCCCGGGTGCAGCGAGAGACGTTGGCGGAGTGGAGCCGTGAGATGGCCCAGCAGACCGAGACCTGTCAGCGGAGCACGCCGCCCGAGACGAGGAAACAGACCGCCTCTGAGGATGGCGCGGGAGGATTGAAGGCCGGAGACGGCGCCGAGAAGGGAGCCGAACGAGTGGAGGCAGGTAAAGGGGACGTCTATACCCCAAACCGGGAAACCGCGTACCTGCCCCAGCTCCCCGTCGCAGAGCCCGAAGTCTATCCTGCAGTGCCCGTCGCTGCAACGTCACCGCCGCAGACTAGGCCTCAAACGGGAGCCGCGACCCCTGTGACGTCACACGCCTCGACCCCGAGCGTGACCAAGCAGGAAGTACCACCAGCCTGGTCGCAAGGCCTAGTACCCCCGGGCGCCGCAATACCAACAGCGCCCCCTACCTCCGCGGAGCCCCCGGCCTGGTCGCAGGGCCAAGTAGCCCAGGGCGCCGCCGTCCTTACGGTGCCCTTCACCTTCCAGATACCCCAGGCCTGGCCGCAAGGCCCGGGCAACCCGGGCGCTAACACCACCGCGCCCATAAGACCAAGAGTGCCGCATCTGGGAGAGGACCTGTACGCCCAGCATACGTGCCCGGATGGGCAGCCATTTATATGGCCACCGGAGTTTCACCATCCCCGACTCCGGAGAGAGAGACCCCTGGATGAACCCCTGATCCCGGCTCCAAAGCCCGTAAAGAGGATCTCGCCCCCGCTAGCAGAAGCGCAGTTCGAGTGGGACCCCACCGGAGAAGATCTCATGGGGTTCACTCAAGAGACTCGGGCAGCTGCAGCGGAGCGTGCTGAGTGCTGCCGCCAACAGCTCGAGGACTTTGAGAGGGAGCGGAGAGAGAGGCGGGTCCGGGAACAGCAAGCTCAAATAAGGAGCGCGGAGCAGAAGAGCCGGGCCAGGAGAGACCCCCGTGCAGCGCATAGTCCCCGCACCACCGGGACTGTGATAAAGTTTAACATGCAGCATGGGTGGGGCTTCATCCGAGACCACCGCACCCTAGGCGACGTCTTCGTGACCAGGAGAGACGTTGAGTCCCACCTACCGGAGGGACACAGAGGTCGTGACCTTTACATCGGGGACGAGGTCACCTTCACCCGGCACAAGTGTGCCAAAGGACCCTACGCCCTCCACGTGCATCGTCTGACGGAGGAAGAGCTGCGGTGTGAGGAGGAAGAACAAGAGGACCCGGACGGGTCTGAAACTAGAGCCAAAGGTAACAATAAAGAAAGAGCAGGAGGACGCCGTCGTTAAGTACAGCGAAGCAGGAGCTGTATATAGTTGCCCGTCGGGGCACCATAAACTGAAACTGAAACTGTAACTGTTGCTAAAAATAGTCCCCGTTGGGACCAGCAAGTGTGAACTGTTACCCGTTTAACCCCTAAATCCCACTGACCGAGGACTGAGAGCGGTCATTCCTCCCCAATACCTGGCCGAGGACTGAGAGCGGCCATAATCCCTGTATATAGTTGCGCGTCCTAAAGCGCCCCCTACCGGTTTTATAGGAAAACCAGTTTTCCAGAGAGACTGTCGCACTTTACCCGGTCACAAGTTGCACAGTGACCGGAGGAGGAGCCTGAGGCGACGAGAATGATTATATGAAAAGTTTTATATGTTGTTTTATTATGTTTATGTTTATGAAAAAAAAAAAAAAAATGTATGTTTGGTGTTGTTATGTCTTACAGCCCGAGGACGTGCTGTGATTTACCAGGGGGGAATGTAGCACCCTGAGGATTCGGCTGCTACAGGGGTATTGCACCTCAACCCAGAGGTGTGATATTCCACTCCCGGGTAAGGATGGAGTGTGGACCTGAGCTCGGTAGGCTGCATGCACTACACACATCCCATTTCCGAGGAACAGGCCGACGGTACTCCCACTTAGAAATGTGCAGGTACGACCGAGTCTGTTCCTGGCTGGAGTGGGAGGGGGGTGGTACATCCCAAGTAGTGTAGGGGCAGATAGGGGGAGCAGCCTGGGTAAAGATAGGAGCTCATTGGGTGCTGGTCGCCTGAGCTCACACATAGAGGGAGTATATAAGGTGGGCACCATCAGAGATCAGGGTCAGTCAGTCTTTGCAGAGCAGTCAGTCTGTCAGAGTCAGGAAGAGGAGCAGAGCAGTCCCAGAGAGAGAGAGAGGAGAAAGAAGGAAAGACCCAGAGAGGGGACAAAGAGAGGACTCTGAGAACCCAAATTCAAGCTACGGGTGAAGAGTCGGCATCAGGGTACCGGAACCCAAGCTGGTGGGGGGCAAAAACACACCCCAGCCAGAGACCGGAGGCCGTGGGCAGCGTCTGCCACGGCCACCCACCACATCCACCACGAAGGCATACCACGTGGAGGGTCAGGCGAACCCAAGGCCAAGGGTCTCCCAACAGAAGGCCCGAGGGAGCTGGACCTGGGTGGATCAATAGTGGGGACGGCCAGAGAAAGGACAGAAGGAGAGCTCAGGGTCACGCTCCGGACTCGCTTGGGGGTTGGCTGGATCCAGGACCTGGTGGACGCAGCACGGCTCGGGAGGTCACTTGAAGCTGGAGTGACCGGAACATCAGCAGTGAGTAAATACCCTAAAACTGCACAACCCGACTCTGTCTTCCTTTAACATCTATGCTGCACCACAACAACCCCCATCCTCTGCACCTGACCCCCTGAGGCTATACCCCACCCGTTGGGGGTTATACCACCAAAAGCTGCACCTACACCATCAGCCTCAGCGGACCCTGCTGCAGCGGCGGCCATAGTGACCGCAATACAACGGGTGGCGTAGTCGACAATAAAGAACTTAATAACATCTGTAGGACTGCCACATACAACTGAGTTTGACACCCTGGGCACGGACCGGGTCACAGCCACTCGGAAGACTACAACTCCCATCTGATCCGGCTCCGGATATTCCCCCTAAAGAATATGGCCCAGGGGGCGCGTCAACTTTGGCGTAGTCGGCAGGATTACGTGCCCGCAACAACCGGGTACTGCGTGCCTGAAGAAAAGTGCAAGTTTACCTCAAAAAGAAGTCTCCTGCCGGTTCCGGAGGGTCCCCGCCATCGGACCCCATCACCAGTCGATTCCCGCCGGTTGTCCGCCATTAACAGCTTTTTCCCGCCATCTGCAGAGTTTCCCGCCACTGGGAAGCGATTCCCGCCATTTCCGAAGGTTTCCCGCCTTGGAAGAGCGGACGCCATTATGGGCGTGCCAGAGGGTGGCGAGAGGCCACCTCCCATCGTGGGCCAGGACCGAAAATGGCGCCAAAAGTGGAAACCGCCCCCACCAACAGAGACTGTGATGCTGGAGGTGTCTGTCAGCGTGAAAGAACTGCCCCTGGAGCTGACAATCACCAAGTGGCCCCGGGACCGCCCTCGATGTGGGAGGACTGAGAAGGAGAGAGCAAAGATGGGTGTCACCTGGAGCAGTCTGGAGCGAGCGCACCCGGAGGCAAGAAGCCTGGAGAAGAGTTTCGGAGGAGCTTACCCGGAGATGGCGAGAAAGCAGAGCAGCACCGGCCCGCTGGCCAGGAGCCTGCTGGAGACAACGGAAGGAGAGCAGAGCAGCACCGACCCGTTGGTCAGGAGCCTGCTGGAAACAACGACCCCACTAGGCCTAGTGGAGGTCCTAGCACAGCTCCCCCGAGACCGGGAGTGTGCACAGACCGCTCTGGAGGGCCTCGCAAGGAGGATGGCCCGGGTGCAGCGAGAGACGTTGGCGGAGTGGAGCCGTGAGATGGCCCAGCAGACCGAGACCTGTCAGCGGAGCACGCCGCCCGAGACGAGGAAACAGACCGCCTCTGAGGATGGCGCGGGAGGATTGAAGGCCGGAGACGGCGCCGAGAAGGGAGCCGAACGAGTGGAGGCAGGTAAAGGGGACGTCTATACCCCAAACCGGGAAACCGCGTACCTGCCCCAGCTCCCCGTCGCAGAGCCCGAAGTCTATCCTGCAGTGCCCGTCGCTGCAACGTCACCGCCGCAGACTAGGCCTCAAACGGGAGCCGCGACCCCTGTGACGTCACACGCCTCGACCCCGAGCGTGACCAAGCAGGAAGTACCACCAGCCTGGTCGCAAGGCCTAGTACCCCCGGGCGCCGCAATACCAACAGCGCCCCCTACCTCCGCGGAGCCCCCGGCCTGGTCGCAGGGCCAAGTAGCCCAGGGCGCCGCCGTCCTTACGGTGCCCTTCACCTTCCAGATACCCCAGGCCTGGCCGCAAGGCCCGGGCAACCCGGGCGCTAACACCACCGCGCCCATAAGACCAAGAGTGCCGCATCTGGGAGAGGACCTGTACGCCCAGCATACGTGCCCGGATGGGCAGCCATTTATATGGCCACCGGAGTTTCACCATCCCCGACTCCGGAGAGAGAGACCCCTGGATGAACCCCTGATCCCGGCTCCAAAGCCCGTAAAGAGGATCTCGCCCCCGCTAGCAGAAGCGCAGTTCGAGTGGGACCCCACCGGAGAAGATCTCATGGGGTTCACTCAAGAGACTCGGGCAGCTGCAGCGGAGCGTGCTGAGTGCTGCCGCCAACAGCTCGAGGACTTTGAGAGGGAGCGGAGAGAGAGGCGGGTCCGGGAACAGCAAGCTCAAATAAGGAGCGCGGAGCAGAAGAGCCGGGCCAGGAGAGACCCCCGTGCAGCGCATAGTCCCCGCACCACCGGGACTGTGATAAAGTTTAACATGCAGCATGGGTGGGGCTTCATCCGAGACCACCGCACCCTAGGCGACGTCTTCGTGACCAGGAGAGACGTTGAGTCCCACCTACCGGAGGGACACAGAGGTCGTGACCTTTACATCGGGGACGAGGTCACCTTCACCCGGCACAAGTGTGCCAAAGGACCCTACGCCCTCCACGTGCATCGTCTGACGGAGGAAGAGCTGCGGTGTGAGGAGGAAGAACAAGAGGACCCGGACGGGTCTGAAACTAGAGCCAAAGGTAACAATAAAGAAAGAGCAGGAGGACGCCGTCGTTAAGTACAGCGAAGCAGGAGCTGTATATAGTTGCCCGTCGGGGCACCATAAACTGAAACTGAAACTGTAACTGTTGCTAAAAATAGTCCCCGTTGGGACCAGCAAGTGTGAACTGTTACCCGTTTAACCCCTAAATCCCACTGACCGAGGACTGAGAGCGGTCATTCCTCCCCAATACCTGGCCGAGGACTGAGAGCGGCCATAATCCCTGTATATAGTTGCGCGTCCTAAAGCGCCCCCTACCGGTTTTATAGGAAAACCAGTTTTCCAGAGAGACTGTCGCACTTTACCCGGTCACAAGTTGCACAGTGACCGGAGGAGGAGCCTGAGACGACGAGAATGATTATATGAAAAGTTTTATATGTTGTTTTATTATGTTTATGTTTATGAAAAAAAAAAAAAAAATGTATGTTTGGTGTTGTTATGTCTTACAGCCCGAGGACGTGCTGTGATTTACCAGGGGGAATGTAGCACCCTGAGGATTCGGCTGCTACAGGGGTATTGCACCTCAACCCAGAGGTGTGATATTCCACTCCCGGGTAAGGATGGAGTGTGGACCTGAGCTCGGTAGGCTGCATGCACTACACACATCCCATTTCCGAGGAACAGGCCGACGGTACTCCCACTTAGAAATGTGCAGGTACGACCGAGTCTGTTCCTGGCTGGAGTGGGAGGGGGGTGGTACATCCCAAGTAGTGTAGGGGCAGATAGGGGGAGCAGCCTGGGTAAAGATAGGAGCTCATTGGGTGCTGGTCGCCTGAGCTCACACATAGAGGGAGTATATAAGGTGGGCACCATCAGAGATCAGGGTCAGTCAGTCTTTGCAGAGCAGTCAGTCTGTCAGAGTCAGGAAGAGGAGCAGAGCAGTCCCAGAGAGAGAGAGAGGAGAAAGAAGGAAAGACCCAGAGAGGGGACAAAGAGAGGACTCTGAGAACCCAATTCAAGCTACGGGTGAAGAGTCGGCATCAGGGTACCGGAACCCAAGCTGGTGGGGGGCAAAAACACACCCCAGCCAGAGACCGGAGGCCGTGGGCAGCGTCTGCCACGGCCACCCACCACATCCACCACGAAGGCATACCACGTGGAGGGTCAGGGAACCCAAGGCCAAGGGTCTCCCAACAGAAGGCCCGAGGGAGCTGGACCTGGGTGGATCAATAGTGGGGACGGCCAGAGAAAGGACAGAAGGAGAGCTCAGGGTCACGCTCCGGACTCGCTTGGGGGTTGGCTGGATCCAGGACCTGGTGGACGCAGCACGGCTCGGGAGGTCACTTGAAGCTGGAGTGACCGGAACATCAGCAGTGAGTAAATACCCTAAAACTGCACAACCCGACTCTGTCTTCCTTTAACATCTATGCTGCACCACAACAACCCCCATCCTCTGCACCTGACCCCCTGAGGCTATACCCCACCCGTTGGGGGTTATACCACCAAAAGCTGCACCTACACCATCAGCCTCAGCGGACCCTGCTGCAGCGGCGGCCATAGTGACCGCAATACAACGGGTGGCGTAGTCGACAATAAAGAACTTAATAACATCTGTAGGACTGCCACATACAACTGAGTTTGACACCCTGGGCACGGACCGGGTCACAGCCACTCGGAAGACTACAACTCCCATCTGATCCGGCTCCGGATATTCCCCCTAAAGAATATGGCCCAGGGGGCGCGTCAAAGCTACATAAGGATGAGAAAGTTCTGGCGGCTACGACTGTGAATGAAGGAACAAAAAATAGTCCACAAGTCCCAACTAGAGATGAGCAGGATGCACAGATGACGTCTTGCTGCCTAGAATAATCAAAAGGGGACGCTGGAAGATAAGAGATTTGAGGCGTCCTGTTCAGCTGTACCACTGACCTGAACGCTGGATCAGAGTCATATGAATCTATCCGCTCATCTCTAGTCCCAAGTGCCCCAGATACAGCGGACAGTCAAGGATTTGGGTCTGCACCCTGCAGTCTCGGGCACCTGATGAATTTTCCTCACTGCCACCACCACTCTGACATCTCCTGCCAGTGAAGAAAGAAATGGTAAATGGGCGTGGATTGGTGTGTGGTCAGAGCCATGGGCAAAATTTGAAGTGGCATGCGTAGCATGCCAGATAATCAGCCCTCCTTCTATTGTTCAAACGTTGGGAGGTATGAAAACATTAATGCAAATCTCCTCCTTCACGACTATGGTCCGGCCCTACAATTAACCCTGTCATCACATTGAAACAACAGTGGTCTTCAGAGAGGGTGGTATGCCATCTTCTCCACCTTTACAGGAGGTACACTGCCGCTCTAATCTCTGCCCTTCAGTGAAGGCTCTGTACACACTGCTCCACCAAGTGAATGAGGCCTTACACAATTGTGTTTATTTGATCATGATTCCCTGAGATATAACAGTCATAGCCTTTTTTGCAAAGAATCCATAGAAAAACAAAAGGCTGTTTTAGTAATCAACATACTGATCTATATACCGACGTCACAAAAGAAGATCAGGATTTCTACTTATTCCCCAGCCATGGCATCACTTACTGCAATAAACTCAATCTATATTTTGAAAAGGAAAATCATTTTTGACAGTTTTTTTTAAGACTGGAAAAAAGTGATAATTTTTTTGTCATGTACCCTAAAACTGGGGAAAGATTTTCCAAAAGATCTGATTAATTACAATGTCCCAGTCAAAACAAATAGCAGGCAACGACTTATAGTGCAGACATCCAGATCAGTCTCTTTTCTTCATTTTGATAGAAAGGTTAAAGTTCACTTGTCGGCTCCATCTTACATCAGGGAGACTTCATAAATGTTGAAGGTTAAAAGGATTCAGTGAAGACAGCAGAATTTGCTCTTTTTTTCAATCATCAGTGGCCAGGAACACCCAAACACTGAGGAAGATTAGTGTCTGGGAAGAAGTGTTCATATTATCCTAGAAAAATAGACACATGGATGTATTGTCTTACTGCAATATCATATATATTAGATAATATTGTATTTTAAAGAAGCACTCCTCCCATCACAGTCTTTATCTTGTTAATATATTGCAGTCGTCATATTATATAGCACTGTGTACTTACAATTGCTCATTTTACCTTTCTACCCAGTTAATTCTTCTGTTCTCTGTGCTCTATGAAGAAACAGAAAGTCTCTTGTTCCTGCATTTATCATCCCCCCATCCACTCCTAACCCAGCTGCTCTGCTACTCCCCCCTACCAGGGGCTTTTTTAGTGACTTATGACTTGTGCAAACAAAATTGACCTCCTGTTTCTACATAGAACTTATAAGGATTCAACTAGTCGGCTTTTAATCTCGTGATGTCATAGACCTAATGGAAAAGAGAAGAATTAGCTACGTAGGAGGGAAAATGATCAATTGTTGTAAGTACAAAGTGCTACATAATATGATGACTGCAGTATATTAAGAGGATACAAATTTCGATGGGAGGAGGGCTTCTTTAAGCCACTTGGCTTTTTTTCACATTAGTGTTAAATGGATATTCTTATCATATCAAATTATCTATCACCTATCCACAGTAGGGTGACAATGCATTCTATAGAAAAAAAATAGTTTTATTCAAAGTCTCATCCCCTATAATTATTACACTTAATGATCTGTAAAATCCTTTAAAAATAGTTTCTTTTGGTTGTGTTTAAAAGGTGGCTCAATGTCCTCAATGTCAGCCCTTGGACACTTAATAGGTAGTTTTAATAAAGAGCAGCAATAAGGGTCCCACGCTCCTTTTTGCTTATTTGCAATTTGTTAAGAATATTTAATATTATTAATAACGGTTATAGTTCCTGTTTCAAAGTAAACTTGCCAGATTACAGGCAACATTGTTATCCACTGTTTTAGGTAAATCGAATCTCTAAATATTCCTGCAGCAGCCTACACCAATCTGATAGTGTCTTTTGCTGTCTAATTAAATTTTTTGCCTGAAATTCACTTACTTTAATTTATAATAATAATAATTTGCAAGTGTTGATGAGCAATATTAAGGTGATTTGCAGCAACTAGGGTAAAGTGAAGTTTATATCATTGGACGCGACCAGTAGTAACACTGGTACAAAGGCCGGTGTGTGCTTCCTCCTGCAACAGAAATTGCAGAAAGAACTACACTACCACATTCACAAGCTAATTATTGCAAGCATGTTTGATAAATTGTGGCAACAATCAACAGGTCCAAATATAAAGTTGTTCGAGAGATTTCGGCTGCCTGGAATCAACTGGATAAAACCAAGTTTTCGGCTGAATGGAAGATAACATAGTTTCAACTGAGCTAAGTCTACTTAAGGAGTGTCTAGTTGAACGTTGCACCAACCAGCTTGCACGATGCCATCCAACAGATGATTACAAGAAATTGTTAACACTGGCACTCCTGTTCCTTGGTTCGCCGGCAAACCCAGATGTACACATCAACACTCCAGGTGCCTACCATCAGGCCCGATGGAAGGCCAGAGTGATAAACACTCTGAAGATCTTCATGTTCCGTCCCCAATTTCGCTTGTCAAAGTTAAAGTTAAAAAATCTCCATTAATTTTTCACTTTTACTGTCCGCTTATACTTGAAGGCCCGGTCCTCTGTCAGATCCCAGCCACATTCTTGTGAAATGACTTGACATTACTGCAAGACCTTGTAGCATACAAAGGAATCAACGCGCCTGTTGCTGACTGAGGCAGAAATAAAAACTTTCAACAGACACCGGTGGTACCTCAGTGAGATTATGGTGGGTCTGGCTTTTTTGATAGTGAGGTTCCAACTGCAGAAAAGGTTGAGATGGTACTGGCTCTACAGAAGGAAGGCAACGATGTCTGCTCAACTCGCGTGCGGCTTGCTGAAAACCTTGTGTCACACAAGACGTTTCATCATTTAATTTCGTCCAACACAAAAAAACAGTTTGTTGCACTAGAAATAAACCAAGTTTTTATTTATCAAGATCTTTGTCTGTGGCACCAATGCAAGTTACATCGATGCATCCTCAAAAGTCGCCGGATTGAAAATCGTGAATGATATCATTGAACACTCCATTGTACTCATGATGAGTACATTCAATCCATCACTGAACACTCAAGAAGACAAGAAGCAGTTTATTCTCCAGTGTGTGGAGAAGCATCGCCATGACTATCTAAAACCAAATAAAGCGTGTTTCATTAAAAAAATGAAACAGTGAAACTACTGTAAAATTGTACATTTACTTTGCTGTAAGAAATTTATTACAAATAATTGTTAGTTTTGTGATGATTGAGCTACCAGTAAACAATGTTGCAATGTTATGAAACTTTGTATGTGTTACAATCACACGAAAAGGAATGATTTCCAGGGGTGGGAACTAAAAATTTACACAAAAATGTTCTGACTGTCTCCCTAATCCACAGGTCTGAATGTTCAGACCCTCATTAAACGGAAACAGAAGACATGCAAGATTCCTGTAGGGCTACTGCAGATAGACAAGTGCTGTTCTTTGCTATCTTTGTCAGCTCTATACACTTTGACTGGAGATGCAACATGCGTACATGACTACTGCCTCCTTCAAACAGGTGAAGCAAGCCTCGCATTTAGGCAATTGTTGGTGGTCTCATCTGTTGAACCCCAACCAATCCTGTGCGAGGGTGATAACTTATCATAACTATAATGCTGCATTAATAGAGTTCATCCCGGCATGTTTCAGCATTTCACTTTTTTTTTATTTCTATTTCATTTTTCTGTTTTTCGTCTGTGAAGGTCAATTACAAAAGGGACGTTTAGCGGACTAGTAAGAATTGAGTCTTATATTGGTCAGTGACAGCATATAATAATCATAAGCATAATTTTTATTTTGTATAGTGCCAACATATTCAGCACCACTTTGCAATAAGAGGGGACATGTGCAGACAATAAAGACATAACAGAGTAAACACATAATTAAACACATACCAAGAAGAGTGAGGGCCCTGCTCACAAACTTACAGTCTATGAGAAAATAGGGGTAACACAAAAGGTAAGAGTTCTTGTTCTGTATTGTATGGTCCAGCCATCAATATAATAAATAATGGCATTCAAATAATGCTGTGAAAAGTCACTAGCCAAAATCTGTACAAAGTGCCATTGAGTGCATGGAAGAGAGAATGGAGAATAGCTAATTAGATTAGTGAGATGAGCTGATAGGCTAGTCTAAAGAAATGTATTTTTAGGGCACGCTTTAAACTGTGAATATTGGGAATTACCCGGATTGACTGGGGTAGTGCAATGCAGAAAACTGCTGCAGCACGAGAGAAGTCTTGGAGACAGGAGTGGGAGTTTGGATTAAAGAGGATATCAATCTTAGCACGGGTAGGGTGATAGACTGGAATGAGGGACTAGACGTAGGGTGGTGCAGAACTGTGGAGAAAATTGAGGGTAAGAAAGAATGATAAGTTTATATTGTACTCTGTAAGAGATGGGCAACCATTACAAAGACTGGCACAGGATGGTGGCATTGGTGTAACGGTTGGACAGAAATATGATTCTGGCTGCTGTATTCAGGATAGATTAGAGAAGCGAGAGTTTAGTAAGAGGAAGACCAATTAGTAGAGAATTAGAGTAGTTAAGGTGAGAATGAATCAGAGGAACAGTAAAAATGTTTGCAGAGTCAAAGGTAGGAAAAGGTTGAATTCTGGAGATTTTTTTGAGGTGTCAGTGACATAAGTGAGCAAGTGATTGGATAAATCATTGAATCATCGACCCTATTATGGTAAAGTATACAGTAAGCACGAGAGATCTGATCATTTATCTTGCTGATTGAAAGAACAGAGTACAGTAGAAATCGAGATGTTAGTAGACTCAAATTAAGGTTAAGAAGCTGCGTAGAAAACAGAAAAGAAGAAGCAACATGAGTGCAATTTGGTGTAGATTGTAGGGAAAGAATGATGAATAAGAAAGATTGGAGTGAAGACTATGAAGAGCACAATGTGAGTACAGGTTTACACAGTGTAGAGAAGAGCAGTGCTTGTAATAGTTGTTGTGAGTCACAGCCTTCTAGATTAACTCCTCCGGTGACCTTGCAGAACAGAGCCTGGGGCACAGTAATGTCTCACCAGTCTCCGAGTGACTCTGTAACATACTGTCTCTGCGGCGGAAATGTTTTTTAATAGGTTTTGTGGGAAAGGCCTGGCCTGCCTTCCCATCTGTACCTTCTGCTGGTTGCAGCCTCAAACAGCCCTTGATGCCACACAACATTACGTTGAATTATTTAGACTGGTAAATCTTTCTGCACTGCACATCTTTAGTCCATCTGTTAAGCCAGAGCTCGATTTTTCCTTTATATTCATGGAGGCATCTGCTGGAGGCTCTTTTTTCTTCTTCTTCTTTATTCATGATTTCTGGTGGCTGTATGACTTAAAGGTGTACCCTCATTTATTCCTCGCTTCCTTCTCTCTAGGACGCTGACACTGACCTGTACGTCTTTCGTTTAGGAACCGTGTCCTGATGCTTTCCACTGTGTCAGCTTTTTCTTAGTTTGACACAAGTTACTTTGGCAGACAAGATTAACACCAGCTCAGACCTGGCAGTTAAATTGACACTTAAGAGTGGCTAGAATAGCACATGGACAGAGATTAATAAATACTAACATATCGTGTTTGACAAGTAATTTCTAACTTCTACTACTACTCCATATAACATTTTCCATCTGTCCATGTAACCTTAACCTGACCTATTTCTACACTTTACATTCCTCTATAATGTCACTCATCACTACCCACAAAAACTTTTGCTCTTATTAATTGCCTCATGTGACCTGTCCCGCAGCTCATTAAAACTCACCTTTTCCCTATAATTTCTACTGGTCATTCAGTACAATTAAAACTTTTCATAGTTTCTGTACAAAAATGAGCAAAAAGTCCAGTCTCCTCCGGCATAGTTTTTATAAATAAATTTTACCGATAAGGTGCTTTACATAGGAAGATAAATTAGTGATAATTTATTAATTATAGATGATCATTTGGTTATGGCACAACTGTACATTTGACAATGATTTGGAACGTTCTCTCGTTCTTCTAATTTTTCACCCCACATAAAGGTAGTACTGGATTATACAGAAGAAAAAATGAATTGCCCTGGTAAAGATGACCACCACCATGACCCCTTCATTGTGTGTTAGGGGACATCCAGAGTCAAGGACATATAGCGGAGTACAACGGTAGGCTATCTTCAGCGCTCTAAAGAATATAACAGTCGCAAGGTTATATGGAGGGGTCTTTGCTAAGCAGACAGCGGATGAACATACAGTGGTGGCCAAAAGTATTGGCACCCCTGCAATTCTGTCAGAAAATACTCAGTTTCTTCCTGAAAATGATTGCAATCACAAATTCTTTGGTATTATTATCTTCATTTAATTTGTCTTCAATGAAAAAACACAAAAAGAATTGTCCTAAAGCCAAATTGGATACAATTCCACACCAAACCTAAAAAGGGGGTGGACAAAAGTATTGGCACTCTTTGAAAAATCATGTGATGCTTCTCTAATTCGTGTAATTAACAGCTCCTGTAACTTACCTGTGGCACCTAACAGGTGTTGGCAATAGCTAAATCACATTTGCAGCCAGTTAACATGGATTAAAGTTGACTCAACCTCTGTCCTGTGTCCTTGTGTGTACCACATTGAGCATGGAGGAAAGAAAGAAGACCAAAGAACTGTCTGAGGACTTGAGAAACCAAATTGTGAGGAAGCATGAGCAATCTCAAGGCTACAAATCCATCTCCAAAGACCTGAATGTTCCTGTGTCTTCCATGCGCAGTGTCATCAAGAAGTTTAAAGCCCATGGCCCTGTGGCTACCCTCCCTAGATATGGATGGAAAAGAAAAATTGACAAGAGGTTTCAACGCAAGATTGTGCGGATGGTGGATAAAGAACCTCGACTAACATCCAAACAAGTTCAAGCTGCCCTGCAGTCCGAGGGTACAACAGTGTCAACCTGTACTATCCGTCGGCATCTGAATGAAAAGGGACTGTATGGTAGGATACCCAGGAAGACCCCACTTCTTACCCCGAGACATAAAAAAGCCAGGCTGGAGTTTGCCAAAACTTACCTAAGAAAGCCTAAAACGTTTTGGAAGAATGTTCTCTGGTCAGATGAGACAAAAGTAGAGCTTTTTGGCAAAAAGCATCAACATAGAGTGTACAGGAAAAAGAAAGGAGCATTCAAAGAAAAGAACACGGTCCCTACAGTCAAACATGGCGGAGGTTCCCTGATGTTTTGGGGTTGCTTTACTGCCTCCGGCACTGGCCTGCTTGACCGTGTGCATGACATTATGAAGTCTGAAGACTACCAACAAATTTTGCAGCATAACCCAGTGTGAGAAAGCTGGGTCTCCCTCAGAGGTCATGGGTCTTCCAGCAGGACAATAACCCAAAACACACTTCCAAAAGCACTATAAAATGGTTTAATTGAAAGCACTGGAGACTTCTAAGGTGGCCAGCAATGAGTCCAGACCTGAATCCCATAGAACACCTGTGGAGAGATCTCAAAATGGCAGTTTGGAGAAGGCACCCTTCAAATATCAGGGACCTGGAGCAGTTTGCCAAAGAAGAATGGTCTACAATTCCAGCAGAGCATTGTAAGAAACTCATTGATGGTTACCGGAAGCGGTTGTTCGCAGTTATTTTGGCTAAAGGTTGTGCAACCAAGTATTAGGCTGAGGGTGCCATTACTTTTGTCCGGCCCATTTTTGGAGTTTTGTGTGAAATGATCAATCATTTGATTTTTGCTTCATTCCCTTTTGTGTTTTTTCCTTGCAAGCAAATTAAATGAAGATAATAATACCAAAGAATTTGTGATTGCAATCATTTTCATGAAGAAACTGAGTATTATCTGACAGAATTGCAGGGGTGCCAATACTTTTGGCCACCACTGTAAGTTATAGATCAGTGGGGGTCCGACTGCTGGGGCCACCAGAACTCGCAGAATGGGGTACTTTTCACCCTGTTAAAATGGAGTAACAGTGTGCATGTTCAATAGCCATTCCGATTATTCTTTATGGGGCTTCCAGAGAAAGCCAACAACAGCACTACAGAGAATGAATGGAGGGAGGATTGAGCATGTGCACTGACCCTCTATTCTAAAGGGGATAAATGTCCCACTCTGCCAATCAGTGGGGTACACAGTGATCTGGCTACCAGGTGATAGATGATAACTTTTTTACTGGACAACCCCTCTAATTTTCTCAACATGTCTATTTGCTGATGATTTATCTGAAAGCTGAAATCTGCATTAGGTTATGGGCCAAGACACAACCCAGCAAAGAACAGAGCACAGCACAGCTTCTGAATACAATTAAGAAAGTATATACAGTACATATAAAGGAAAGAAGTAAAATGGCTAGCATCTCAGAAATAAAACTTAGAGAGGTTAAACTGAATAAAGTTAGTTACCAGCTATGGAAGTGACGCGCCCCCAGGGCCGTGGGGTACTCGGCAGCCGGGCCTCTGGTTGCTGGGGGATATCACGGTGGCTGGACCGGTCCGTGACCCAGGGCAGTCAATCAAAAGGGGGATATTATTTATAGGGGATTTGGAAAGTTTTCGTGACGCCACCTGTGGATTGCGGCCAAATGGAGCCTCCGCTGTGGAGCAGTCCTCTGGAGCTGGTGTTACGGCAGCAGGGGTGGTGTGGCTCTCCACAGGTAGAGCTAGCTCCAGGGCAGTGAAAGGTGTGTAGGTTGCGCTGGGCGTTGTAGTGCCAGGAGGGAGAGATGGCGCAGATGAAAGAAGGGACGGAGGCAGTACGGTGCAGTCATCCGAGTCTTTACTCACAGTTCTTATGACAGTTCTACTGGTGCACTGTACAGGTGTCAGCCTCCCACGTCGCGCTGTGTTCACCAGGCCGGGGTTCAGTACTTCCTCAGGCAGATCAGGAGTACCTGGCAGAACCCCACTTTCTTGTGTTCCTAGCTAGACCGTCTTCACGCTGGGTCTTTCTCCCTCCTGCCCTGTGCTTCCCACTCTCAATCCCGCTCGGGTGCTCTGAAGTCCCTCCTGTCTCGTCGGAGTTCCCGGACCTGCTTGACCCTCACGGGGATTAGAATGAGGCTTCAGCAACTGGCTACAGAAGCCAGAAGCCTCCGGTTTTCCCAGCCGAGACTTGAAGTTACACGGCTGGACCAGGGGCCGGTCCCCTTCTTGCGGCCTACGATCCCTCTGTCTTCTGACAGATGCGAGGCGTACGGGTGCCGTCCTGCACTCGCCCTACCCCCTAGGATCCTTTCTTTAGATCGGAGCCTACTCCTCTGCTCCCACCTGGGCCTCTAGGACTGGGCCCTACTTGTGGAGCAGAGCTCCTAAAGGGACTCTGCTCCCTGACTGTTCTCCACTGACTCAACTACTAAGATGGCTTCCCTATTTATATCTCACTCCATAGTGCTCCCCTAAACTGCTTCCTCCACCCACACCCACTACTGGTTCCCCCTACCTCTGGGTTCCCCCCACTCCAGCCAGGGACAGGGCTCAGCAGCTGAGCACATGCATGTTGCCCTTCCAGCTGGCCTGGAACAGTGTAGTGTTGGATGCAGGTGTTGGGGTTCCGGGCAGCACTCCCTCCTTACCTGAGAGAAGGAGACACCACACCTCTGGGTGAGGTGCAGTACCTCTGTGGCGACTGAACCCTCAGGGGCGCCACAGAAGTTAAAAGTGAAAACGTTACTGTCCAATGATGACTTGTTTACGACTTATAATGAGAGTAATCTGGGCTACCTGCCAGACCCGAGCCTCCAGGTGGAGGGAGGCATGGCCAGATTGCTCTTATTATACTATTCTTTTCACCAGGATCGGTGGTGTACTGTACATTGCCAGGCAGGGAGCATTGTTTTAGCTCCACTGATGGATATAGAGAATCTCAGTGCAGCTACAGGAAGCCATTCCTCAATGATGTCATTGTGGCAGCTGCGCACGGAGGATTTTCTAGAGACATAAGTGATTTTTTTTATTGAAAGAATTGTGAGTGTGAGGGGGATTGGGAGAGAGCACATGAAAGTATAATGAATTGAGGGTAGGGAATCGGGAGATAGGACATGAAAGTATAATACACTGGGAGGAGGGAATATAACTATAATGAATTGTAAGGAGAGAACATGTAATTATAATGAATTGGGGAGAGGGAGGAGCTCAGTTGTGGGTGTTTGATGATACTTGAAAGTGACATGGTAATAAATTGGGGGAAAGAGTACAGTGTTTAATTTTATGTTTTATTAGGTGGGAAAAGTGGCTAATTACAGTTTAGGGGCACAGTGCTGGCTTATTAATTCATATTTTGAACGGTGGGTTGCACAATTGATAATTATATATTAATTGTGTGGATTATATTTGTATGTATTGTGACAGAGTCACTGGTGATGTATGTGAGGGGAGATATTTTTCAATGTGGCTGTTAGCTTCAGTAAACTGAACCTAGAAGTTTTCTTCAGCATGTTAGGTGTTGAAGAGGTTAATCAGCCATTTTGGGTCGGGTTCTTTGTGAGTAGGTGTGAGATGGGCAGGACGCCTACTCACCATATCTCCACCTCAAGGGTGTGGCTGGAGTAGTTAAATCTCCAAGCATTAAGGTTTTTCTTCTGTTGTGAGTTTGGAGAAGGAAGTCTCCAGACTGTGTGGAACTTCAGCTCAGGAGGAGCTGAAGTGTGCTGCAACCTAAGCGAGCCAATCCCGCATGGTATGGACTGTGTTATAATTTATATTTTGTTTTGTCATTATGCCAGCAAGGCCATGATTGTTTGGAGCAATCTGCAGTGCTTTATGCCGTTTTGAATAAACTTGCAGACGAAACCGTTCCTGTGTCTACTTCTGGAAGCAGCCGAGTGAGTCGTCTTACCACAGTTGGTGTCCAATGTGTGCAAGATTCCAGGAACACATGTAGCTGTCACAGAAAACATTGTATGTCCTGGGTAAAGGCTGTCAGCCAGCGAGAGATATCCGGCAGCATGGAGGAGCTCATCGAGCTCCTGGTCCGAAGTCAGCAGCAACAGCACCAACAGCACCTGCAGCAGCTACAGCAGCACCGAGAGCAGCAACAGCAGAACCAGCAGCATCTGCAGTAGCAGCACCGAGAGCAGCAGCAGGTACAGTAGGAGATAAATAAACTCCTGATGCAGCAGATCCAGGAGCAGCAACGGCAGATGGAACTCCTAGCAGGGGAGGCTGGCAGCAGGGAAACCGCCCCTTCCCCAACTCCAAGTGATGTCTCATATGTCCGGAAAGGCGGTAAGGAGAGCTATGCAAAAGATGACCCCAGGTGATGATGTTGAGGCATTTTTGACTGTGTGTTCGAAAGGGTAGCGGAGCGTTAAAAGCTACCGCCAGAGCAGTGGGCGAAGGTGCTGGCCCCCTATTTAAAGGGTGAACCTCAAAAGGCTTATTATGACCTGGCCCTATAGGATGCACAGGAATATGCCAAATTACAGATTGAGTTATTGGCACGCTCAAGAGTGACTATGTCTGTTAGAGCTCAAAGGGTCCACCACTGGGCATATGCTGGTGACAAACCTCCTTGCTTGCATGTTTGACTTGTTACATCTAGTCCAAAACTGGTTGCAGCCATAGTCTTCCACTCCTGCCCAGATGGTCGAGCATGTGGTGATGGACAGATTCATCCACTCCCTTCCCAGGATGATCCTCGGAACGCGGACGACCTGATTGGCCTAGTAGGGAGGGACCAGGTTGTCAAGAAATCCCACGGGAAACTGGACATTGTCATCACTTCCCTGTACTGGAATACCCAAAGGGGGGAAGGCTCACCATGGAGGGGGTCTAAAGCCACAAACCGGGAGCGTCCTAATCCCGCTGAGAGTCCGCAAAAGGCTGTTGTTAAGGACATTGTCTGTTGGCGATGTCACAATCCTAGACACATAGCTGTCCGGTGTCATATGTGATGCCTATTGTGAAGGCGCATCTCCTCCAGGCAGAGGAGGCACAGATAAGAGTGCATAACCGATCAGCGAGGCTGAGGCAGTTCCAGACTGGGGACCGCATTCTGGTGCTTATCCCCACCATTGAGAGCAAGTTCCTGGCCAAGTGACCAGGTCCGTATGAGGTGGTGGAGAAACTCAGCGTAATGAATTACAAAGTCCACCAGCCTGGCTAAAGAAAGCCACACCAGGTATGTCATGTGAACATGCTCAAGCCTTGGCGAGATCGGGAAACACTGGGGGCTCCTTGCTTGGGAGCCAGTCCCAAAACCAAAGTGGAGGACGTCACGATAGCAGAGACTCTATCGCTGTCCCAAAAGCAACAGAGTAGAGAACTGCTTCAACCGAACCTTGACCTTTTCTTAGAGTTGCCGGGGCGTACACAGGTGGTGAATCATGATGTGCTGACAGAACTGCATATTAGGATGAACCTTAAGCCTTATAGGATTCCTGAAGCACACCGTGAGGTGATCTCAACCAAGGTGAAAAGGATGCTAGACCTCGGCGTGATAGAGGAAGAGCGGATGGTCGAGTCCCATTTTTCTTGCGTCAAAGCCCGACAGGGAATGGAGATTTAGCAACGACTTCCGCAGGCTGAATGAAGTATCCAAGTGTGACACATACCCGATGCCCAGCGTCGACGAACTCACTGAGTGGCTTGGACCTGCGAGATACATTACCATCCTTGACCTGACGAAGGGCTACGGGCAGATCCCCCCCGTCTCATGCTGCACATAACACATCTGCATCTCTGGCTGCTATGGGCATAGAAGGGGACAAACTTATGGTGTGGCCCCCATGCTCCCCTGACATCAACCCCATTGAGAACCTCTGGAGCATCATCAAAAGGAATGTCTATGATGGCGGGAGGCAGTTCACATCTAAGCAACAGCTCTGGGAGGGTATTCTGTCCTCATGCAAAACAATTAAAGCTGAAACCATCCAAAACCTGACAAATTCAATGGACGAGAGAGTTCAGAAGCTCCTTTCGAACAAGGGGTCCTATGTGCAAATGTAACATCACCTAGAATAAAGGTTTGAGTTGAAAACTGTTTGATTTCAGTTTGTAATAACCTGCTAATGCTTATAATTTCAAAAATGACCATTTTTTTTGTTCTTTATTAAAATGAAAAGGTTGAAAACTCTGCTGTGCATAATAATTTGGAACATGCATTTTGAGTGCAGTTTGAGTTTTTTATTTTTTTAAAAATATACTGTTATCATAGGCAGTTTGTACAAAAACCTTTCAATTGTACTCTAATAGTTATTTGACTGGAAAATTACAATGACTGCAATTCATATAGGTAATTTGGGAAAATCTAAGAAAATATTATTTGCATAATAATTTGGAACACAGTGTAGTATGACCCGAGAGAGTGGTAAAAATAAAAAAATAAATGTATACTTACCCTCCGATGGACCCCGGTGTCCCGCTCACTCCGTTCTCCCTTGCCAGCAACAATGAATTGAAAGACCTGCCGACGTCAGCGTCACGTGACCCGTCACATGATTCTGACGTTAGCGGTGCGCGGGCCGACAGAAGGTATGTATACATTTATTTTTTATTTTATTCTTGTTTTTACAGCTTTTTTATGGTACCTGGGTGTGGAGGAGAATCTCATCTTCTCCACACTCGGGTACCATCCGCACATTAGAACGCGGCAATAACGCAAGTACAAATGCAGTCTTGCGGTATTGGCGCATTCTAATGCAAGTCAATGGCGGCGAAAACGTTTCTGCAAAATTAATGGACATGCTGCGGATTTTTGAGCGCAGCATAAACGCTGCAGAAAAATCCGCAGCATGGGCACAGCACATGCGGATTATCATTGGGGAACATTGCTGCCCCTCTACCATGCGTTTTTAATGCGTTTCCGCAGCTGCAAAAACGCTGCGGAAACGCATTAAAAACGCATCGTGTGCACACAGCCTCACTGTGAAGATTCCACCAGGTGATTCCTTCAAAGCCTATTCATAATTTTATCCAGAAATGATGTTACATTTCTATTTTCTGAAGGGGACATGGCTCAGGTTTTGGCTTATTTAGTTATTTTTGGATCTGATAACAGTAGTTACTCTTGTACAGATGAATTACAATTATTTGGGTTAGATCCAGTTTTGATGTTTCTTCAGAGCAGAATTCATGTGCACCTGTGCTGCTTCACTATCACAAATCTTTAATTTTCCTATCATTGGTGCTTGAGCCTCTATTTTACTTTATTTTACTTGTTCACACAGTGCATTTTTTTATACACAATAGTACCAGCAAAGTGAATGACATTTCTGAAATCTTGCGCATATTCTGCTAACTTTTTCCATGCAAATTTGAACCTTTAAAGTGTTTATTTTTCTAATGTCCAGCAGGTCAGTTCTTTCAGAGTTTTTGCAGCATTTTTCACCCATTCAAACGAATCGGAAAAAAATACAAGTAAAAAAGCATGAAAAATGCACATAAAAGCATGTAAAAAACATGCGTATTTTACAGTGTTTTTCTTGCCAACACTCTGGTTTTTGCAGCAAAAAAATCTTTTGCAAATACTAAACATGTGCACATACAGGTGCATCTCACTAAATTAGAATATCATCAAAAAGTTAATTTATTTCAGTTCTTCAATACAAAAAGTGAAACTCATATATTATATAGAGTCATTATAAACAGAGTGATCTATTTCATATGTTTATTTCTGTTAATGTTGATGATTATGGCTTACAGCCAATGAAAACACAAAAGTCATTATCTCAGTAAATTAAAATAATTAACAAAAAACACCTGCAAAGGCTTCCTAAGCGTTTAAAAAGGTCCCTTAGTCTGTTTCAGTAGGCTCCACAATCATGGGGAAGACTGCTGACTTGACAGATGTTGGCCCCGGCGGGTCCCTGTCATCCACGGGCCCAGTCTTGCAGCTGCATCCCCTGCAATTGCGATGGTTAAGCCCCTGGTAGGAGATATACAACACTCAAAGGTGCAGTAAAGTCCCAACCCAACAAAATATAAGGGGTTGTCCATTTGGACAAAACTGGAGCCAAAGCTGGTATTGATGTAAGATAAGAAAGTGAGCATTACTTACACGTCAAAACCCTTGACAACACTAGTTTGCTGTTAGCAAGACCGATGAGATCAATGATTGCCTGCAGCAGTCATGTTTTGTTGACAGGCCATCACCGCTGAAGCCCTGTAAACATAAACCAGTAGGAAGTAGCAGAGAGGTAAGGGTTGTAACAGGTAAGTAATGCTTAGTTTTGTTATTTTATAGTATTAGAAACTTTGGCCCCAATTTATCTGATCCTGGATAATCGTCAGTCCCACTAGACCTTTTACAAGCACAGTCTGTCACTGAGTCACTTCTCATGGGCAAGCCTTGATTCGGAATAGTCAAGGAGCCCGGGGTCAAAAGCCAGAAGGGGACGTCATAAACAGAAGGAAGAGACAAAGGCGTAGTCAGGTAACAATCCGAGGTCAAAATACCAGAAAGATAGTGGATCAGAGCAGAAGGGGTTAAACAGACAGATGGTCAGAACGAGGTCCAAGGTCAGGCAATGAAGGATCAACAAACAGAACACAAGGCTCAGAGAGACAAACCACACAAAAGCTTAATGTACAGTGCAGACCAAAAGTTTGGACACACCTTCTCATTTAAAGATTTTTCTGTATTTTCATGACTATAAAAATTGTACATTCACACTGAAGGCATCAAAACTATGAATTAACACATGTGGAATTATATACTTAACAAAAAAGTGTGAAACAACTGAAAATATGTCTTATATTCTAGGTTCTTCAAAGTTGCCACCTTTTACTTTGATGACTGCTTTGCACACTCTTGGCATTCTCTTGATGAGCTTCAAGATGTAGTCACCGGAAATGGTTTTCACTTCACAAGTGTGCCCTGCCAGGTTTAATAAGTGGGATTTCTTGCCTTATAAATGGGGTTGGGACCATCAGGTGTGTTGTGCACAAGTCTGGTGGATACACAGCTGATAGTCCTACTGAATAGACTGTTAGAATTTGTATTATGGCAAGAAAAAAGCAGCTAAGTAAAGAAAAACGAGTGGCCATCATTACTTTAAGAAATGAAGGTCAGTCAGTGCGAAAAATTGGGCAAACTTTGAAAGTGTCCCCAAGTGCAGTTGCAAAAACCATCAAGCGCTACAAAGAAACTGGCTCACATGAGGAATGCCCCAGGAAAGGAAGACCAAGAGTCACCTCTGCTTCTGAGGATAAGTTTATTCGAGTCACCAGCCTCAGAAATCGCAGGTTAACAGCAGCTCAGGTTAGAGACCAGGTCAATGCCACACAGAGTTCTATCAGCAGACACATCTCTTCAACAACTGTTAAGAGGAGACTTTGTGCAGCAGGCCTTCATGGTAAAATAGCTGCTAGGAAACCACTGCTAAGGACAGGCAACAAGCAGAAGAGACTTGTTTGGGCTAAAGAACACAAGGAATGGACATTAGACCAGTGGAAATCTGTGCTTTGGTCTGATGAGTCCAAATTTGAGATCTTTGGTTCCAACCACGTGTTTTTGTGCGACGCAGAAAAGGTGAACGGATGGTCTCTACATGCCTGGTTCCCACCGTGAAGCATGGAGGAGGAGGTGTGATGGTGTTGGGGTGCTTTGCTGGTGACACTGTTGTGGATTTATTCAAAATTGAAGGCATACTGAACCAGCATGGCTACCACAGCATCTTGCAGCGGCATGCTATTCCATCGGGTTTGTGTTTAGTTGGACCATCATTTATTTTTCAACAGGACAATTACCCCAAACACACCTCCAGGCTGTGTAAGGGCTATTTGACCAAGAGAGAGAGTGATGGGGTGCTACGCCAGATGACCTGGCCTCCACAGTCACCAGACCTGAACCCAATCGAGATGGTTTGGGGTGAGCTGGACCGCAGAGTGAAGGCAAAAGGGCCAACAAGTGCTAAGTATCTCTGGGAACTCCTTCAAGATTGTTGGAAGACCATTTCGGGTGACTACCTCTTGAAGCTCATCAAGAGAATGCCAAGAATGTGCAAAGCAGTCATTAAAGCAAAAGGTGGCTACTTTGAAGAACCTAGAATATAAGACATATTTTCAGTTGTTTCACACTTTTTTGTTAAGTATATAATTCCAAATGTGTTAATTCATAGTTTTGATGCCTTCAGTGTGAATGTACAATTTTCATAGTCATGAAAATACAGAAAAATCTTTAAATGAGAAGGTGTGTCCAAACTTTTGGTCTGTACTGTACGTCTGGCAGAGGTCTGGGACTAACAGCCCAGTTAAGTAGCCAGGCAATCACTTGGGACAATGAACACCTTGAGACAGCCAGCACCTCTCAGTCTCAGATGGGACGGCTGAACTGTCAATCAAAACACCGACAGCTCAGCATGCCCCTGCACCAAACTGGACACTGAGCTGTCAATCGAAGTACTGACTAGAGATGAGCGGTGTTCGACTAGAACTGTTCGCCAATCTCAAATTCGAGCTGTTTTGGGCGGTGTTCGAGTTGTTCGACGAACCCGAACGATTTGCAAAAAATTCGGCTGTTCGAGGTTATGTTCGATAACTGTTTGTGCACCAAAAGCGTGTCCTGCATGTCTGGCGCTATTTAGAGCACCAATCATGCAGGGATTGTCTGCCACTCACTGTAATGCCACAGCCATGGTGGTTGTGGCATTACAGTGATTGCCCAAATCGATGGGAACAGTGCTCACAGTGAAACATGAAAAGCCGGCAAATCAGCAGAGGCATACACCGGTACCCGACAATTTAGAACAGAAAGAATAGAGAATCACACATAGATTAGATGGACAGAAACATGTCAGTCACATATATACGAAGTACAGTGAAAGTGCTGCTTAATGTACTTGTCATTTAGCGTAAAGGATTTATCAAAAAAAATAATAGTGTTTTCATGCACCGTCTCTTTAAAAAAGCCAGCCGGCAATTCAGCAGCGGTACCCGACAATTTAGAATAGAAGGAATAGAGAATCACACATAGATTAGATAGATAGAAACATGTCAGTCACATATATAAGAAGTGCAGTGACAGTGTTGATTACTGTACTTGTCATTTAGTGTAAAGGATTTATTTAAAAAAATAATAGTGTTTTCATGCACTGTCTCTTTAAAAAAGCCGGCCGGCAATTCAGCAGCGGTACCCGACAATTTATAACAGACAGAATAGAGCATCATACATAGATTAGATAGATAGAAACATGTCAGCCACATATATACGAAGTACAGTGACAGTGTTGCTTACTGTACTTGTCATTTAGCGTAAAGGATTTATCAAAAAAAATAATAGTGTTTTCATGCACCGTCTCTTTAAAAAAGCCGGCCGGCAATTCAGCAGCAGTACCCGACAATTTATAACAGACAGAATAGAGCTTCACACATAGATTAGATAGATAGAAACATGTCAGTCACATATATATGAAGTACAGTGATAGTGTTGGTTACTGTACTTGTCATTTAGTATTAAAATAAAGGATTTATTATTAAAAAAATTGGCGTGGGGTTCCCCTTAATTTTAGGCTCTAGCGGAGGTTAAGCAGACGGCTGGGGCAGATGTTTGAAGCCTGGGAAGGGGGTAATACCCACGGAGCTTCCCAGGCTACTAATATCAGCCCCCAGCTGAATACCTAGCCTTTACTAGCTATTAAAATGGAGGACCCCCCCCAAAAAAAATGACGTGGGGTCCCCCCTAATTTAATAGCTAGCAAAGGCTAGGCAGACAGCTGGGGGCTGATATTAATAGCCCAGGAAGGGAGCCATGAATATTGGCCCCCTCCCAGGCTAGAAACACCAGCCGTCAGCCGCCCCAGAAATGGCGCATTCATAGGATGCGCCAATTCTGGCACTTAGCCTCGCTCTTCCACGCTGCCCTGGTGCGGTGGCAGGGGGTAATAGGGTTGGGGTTGATGTCAGCTTATAATGCCAGCTGACATCAAGCCCAGGTTAGTAATGGAGAGGCGTCTATAAGACACCCCCATTACTAACCCCATAGTCAAAGTTAAAAAAAACACAAACACCCAGAATAAAGTCCTTTAATTGAAATAAAGACACAATCCTTTATTGTTCTAAATTAAACCATACTTACCGTCACGCCCATTCCAGCTGAAGCCAACGATCTCCTGCAATAAAAGAAAAATAATAAAGCAACCTCATCCTTACCTTTCCATGGTTCCCACGACAGCTTCAGCTCTGCTACATCGAGATGACAGGCTGGACCGCAGCAGAACGCTGCCATCCAGCCTCTCATCCCGCAGACACTGAGAAGCGCAGGCTTGCTTGCGCTGCTCAGCGTCTCTCTGTGACGACATCCAGATGAGCCGAGTTCATGTCCAATGAACTCGGCTCACCTCATGCACGTCACTGACAGCGTGGGAAAATTCTCAAGCTGAAGCGGTGAGTGCAGGAGAATTCTCCCACGCTGTCAGTGACGTGCATAAGGTGAGCTCATGTCCAATGAACTCAGCTCACCTCCTGCACGTCACTGACAGCGTGGGAGAATTCTCCTGCACTCAGCGCTTCAGCGTGAGAATTCTCCCGCTGAAGCGCTGAGTGCAGGAGAATTTTCCCACGCTGTCAGTGACGTGCATAAGGTGAGCTCATGTCCAATGAACTCAGCTCACCTCCTGCACGTCACTGACAGCGTGGGAGAATTCTCCTGCACTCAGCGCTTCAGTGTGAGAATTCTCCCACGCTGAAGCGCTGAGTGCAGGAGAATTTTCCCACGCTGTCAGTGACGTGCATGAGGTGAGCCGAGTTCATTGGCATTAACTCGGCTCATCTGGATGCCCTCACAGAGAGACACTGTGGAGCGCAAGCAAGCCTGCGCTTCTCAGTGTCTGCGGGATGACAGGCTGGATGGCAGCGTTCTGCTGCGGTCCAGCCTGTCATCTCGATGTAGCAGAGCTGAAGCTGTCATGGGAACCATGGAAAGGTAAGGATGATGTTGCTTTATTATTTTTCTTTTATTTCAGGAGATCGTTGGCTTCAGCTGGAATGGGCGTGATGGTAAGTATGGTTTAATTTAGAACAATAAAGAATTGTGTGTTTATTTCAATTAAAGGACTTTTTTCTGGGTGTTGTGTTTTTTTTAAATACTTTACTAGAAATTCATGGTGGTCATGTCTAATATTGGCGTGACCCCATGAATTTCGGGCTTAGGGCCAGCTGATAATGCCAAGCTGGCCCTAACCCCTTTATTACCCAGTGAGCCACCGCATCAGGGCCCTGGATGAGTTGGGTACAGCGCCAGAAGATGGCGCTTCTATGAACGCGCCATTTTCCGGGGTGGCTGCGGACTGCAATTTGCAGCGGGGGTGGCCCAGAAAGCTTGGGCCTCCCTGCGCTGCGGATTCCAGCCCCCAGCTGCCTAGTTGTACCTGGCTGGACACAAAAACAGGGCGAAGCCCCACGTCAATTTTCTTTAAATTATTTCATGAAATAATTAAGAAAAAAAGGGCTTCCCTATATTGTTGTGTCCGGCCAGGTACAAATAGGCAGCTGGTGGTTGGGGGCAGCCCGTTCCTGCCTGCTGTACCTGGCTGGACACAAATATAGTGCGAAGCCCCACGTCAATTTTTTTAAAATTATTTCATGAATTTCCTGAAATAATTTAAAAAAATTGAAGTGGGGCTTCGCACTATATTTGTGTCCAGCCAGGTACAGCAGGCAGGAACGGGCTGCCCCCATCCACCAGCTGCCTTATTTGTACCTGGCCGGACACAACAATATAGGGAAGCCCTTTTTTTCTTAATTATTTCATGAATTTCATGAAATAATTAAAAAAAATTGAAGTGGGGCTTCGCACTATATTTGTGTCCAGCCAGGTACAGCAGGCAGGAACGGGCTGCCCCCAACCACCAGCTGCCTATTTGTACCTGGCCGGACACAACAATATAGGGAAGGCCTTTTTTTATTAATTATTTCATGAATTTCATGAAATAATTAAAAAAAAAGTACGTGGGGCTTCGCCCTATTTTTGTGTCCAGCCAGGTACAACTAGGCAGCTGGGGGCTGGAATCTGCAGCGCAGGGAGGCCCAAGCTTTCTGGGCCCCCCCCCGCTACAAATTGCAGTCCGCAGCCACCCCGGAAAATGGCGCGTTCATAGAAGCGCCATCTTCTGGCGCTGTACCCAACTCATCCAGGGCCCTGGTGCGGTGGCTCACTGGGTAATAAAGGGGTTAGGGCCAGCTTGGTATTATCAGCTGGCCCCAAGCCCAAAATTCATGGGGTCACGCCAGTATTAGACATGACCGCCATGAATTTCTAGTAAAGTATTTAAAAAAAACACAACACCCAGAATAAAGTCCTTTAATTGAAATAAAGACACAATTCTTTATTGTTCTAAATTAAACCATACTTACCATCACACCCATTCCAGCTGAAGCCAACGATCTCCTGCAATAAAAGAAAAATAATAAACCAACCTCATCCTTACCTTTCCATGGTTCCCACGACAGCTTCAGCTCTGCTACATCGAGATGACTGGCTGGACCGCAGCAGAACGCTGCCA
Organism: Phyllobates terribilis; assembly: GCF_046119375.1. Lineage (NCBI taxonomy): Eukaryota > Metazoa > Chordata > Amphibia > Anura > Dendrobatidae > Phyllobates > Phyllobates terribilis. Next base: position 83,438,409 of record NW_027362768.1, on the reverse strand, counting down.
TCCAGTCTGTCATCCCGCAGACACTGAGAAGCGCAGGCATGCTTGCGCTCCTCACTGTCTCGCTGTGACGGCATCCAGATGAGCCGAGGTCATGTCCAATGAACTCGGCTCACCTCATGCACGTCACTGACAGCGTGGGAAAATTCTCACGCTGAAGTGCTGAGTGCAGGAGAATTCTCCCACGCTGTCAGTGATGTGCATGAGGTGAGCTCATGTCCAATGAACTCAGCTCACCTCCTGCACGTCACTGACAGCGTGGGAAAATTCTCCTGCAATCAGCGCTTCAGCGTGAGAATTTTCCCACGCTGTCAGTGACGTGCATGAGGTGAGCCGAGTTCATTGGACATGAACTCGGCTCATCTGGATGTCGTCACAGAGAGACGCTGAGCAGCGCAAGCAAGCCTGCGCTTCTCAGTGTCTGCGGGATGACAGGCTGGATGGCAGCGTTCTGCTGCGGTCCAGCCTGTCATCTCGATGTAGCAGAGCTGAAGCTGTCGTGGGAACCATGGAAAGGTAAGGATGAGGTTGCTTTATTATTTTTCTTTTATTGCAGGAGATCGTTGGCTTCAGCTGGAATGGGCGTGATGGTAAGTATGGTTTAATTTAGAACAATAAAGGATTGTGTCTTTATTTCAATTAAAGGACTTTATTCTGGGTGTTTGTGTTTTTTTTAACTTTGACTATGGGGTTAGTAATGGGGGTGTCTTATAGACGCCTCTCCATTACTAACCTGGGCTTGATGTCAGCTGGCATTATAAGCTGACATCAACCCCAACCCTATTACCCCCTGCCACCGCACCAGGGCAGCGTGGAAGAGCGAGGCTAAGTGCCAGAATTGGCGCATCCTATGAATGCGCCATTTCTGGGGCGGCTGACGGCTGGTGTTTCTAGCCTGGGAGGGGGCCAATATTCATGGCTCCCTTCCTGGGCTATTAATATCAGCCCCCAGCTGTCTGCCTAGCCTTTGCTAGCTATTAAATTAGGGGGGACCCCACGTCATTTTTTTGGGGGGGTCCCCCATTTTAATAGCTAGTAAAGGCTATGTATTCAGCTGGGGGCTGATATTAGTAGCCTGGGAAGCTCCGTGGGTATTACCCCCTTCCCAGGCTTCAAACATCTGCCCCAGCCGTCTGCTTAACCTCCGCTAGAGCCTAAAATTAAGGGGAACCCCACGCCAATTTTTTTAATAATAAATCCTTTATTTTAATACTAAATGACAAGTACAGTAACCAACACTATCACTGTACTTCATATATATGTGACTGACATGTTTCTATCTATCTAATCTATGTGTGATGCTCTATCTTTCTGTTCTAAATTGTCGGGTACCGCTGCTGAATTGCCGGCCGGCTTTTTTAAAGAGACAGTGCATGAAAACACTATTATTTTTTTAAATAAATCCTTTACACTAAATGACAAGTACAGTAAGCAACACTGTCACTGTGCTTCTTATATGTGTGACTGACATGTTTCTATCTATCTAATCTATGTGTGATGCTCTATTCTTTCTGTTCTAAATTGTCGGGTACAGATGCTGAATTGCCGGCCGGCTTTTTTAAAGAGACGGTGCATGAAAACACTAATATTTTTTTTAATAAATCCTTTACACTAAATGACAAGTGCAGTAACCAACACTGTCACTGTGCTTCTTATATGTGTGACTGACATGTTTCTGTCTATCTAATCTATGTGTGATGCTCTATTCCTTCTTGTCTAAATTGTCGGGTACCGGTGTATGCCGCTGCTGAATTTGCCGGCCGGCTTTTTTAAAGAGAGTGTCTTCTGAGCAGTTTGTCAGCTTTTGGACACCTTTGCAGGTGTTTTCTATGTGTTTCTATGTGTTTTTGTTTGCCTGCCATTGGTTTTAACGGTGTTCGACGGTGTTCTAAGGTGTTCGACGAACAGTTCGACGAACAGTTCCTCGAACATCCCGGTGTTCGACGAACCGAACCGAACCCGAACACTACGGGGGTGGCTCAACACTAGTACTGACAGCTTCACCACGGCCCTGTACCAGGTTGGATGACTGAGCCATCAGTAGCTGCATCTCAGACACACTGAGTGGTGGAATAGTGACACGCAGATTGCGTCCGTATATAATTTAGAACTGAAAAACAAAATAGCAGTCAAGGATTTATCAGAATGGAGCATGCGCCACTGTGCATCGTATACTGCTATAGGGAATGCCATGTGCATTACTGAAATAACCAGCGTATTCCTTGACTCTTTTTTCTAAACTACCTTCGAATGGCAACCCAAAACTTGTATAGTATATATACTCTCGTCTCTTTTTCATTTTAATCTAAAGGACAATAATTTTACATGAAATATAGTTTAAGCAATGAAGTCGTACATGACTGAGCACTGTTCCTGTGCCGCACTGAGGCTCTCTGCAGACCGCACACAAAGTGCAGAGCTGCTTAAACATGTGACATCAGTTTGGGTGCCAAGCTTGGCTTCTACTTGGCAGCATAAGAATCTCCCGTGGATCAGTCTTGCTGCTTAGAATAATATTTCATATGTAAATTCTACTCCTTTCCAATGATGTCACTGGGTCTTGTTATTCCCTTCTACCCCCTGGCTGTTAAAATGAGCAGATGTGTTTGTCCCTTATGTTAAAATGTGGAGCAAATACTTAAACTGAGAGCCAAGACTATCAGTCACTCCTGTAATGTACTGGATGTTGTGCTGCACCTCTGTTACCTGCATATCACAATGGTTCAGTGTCACAAAGACAGATTACAATGAACGGATTAAACGTTATCCAAAATTCCAGAGTCACATCTCAGGGCAAGATATTATTTATTACTTAGCTTGACCATAATATTACAGATATGAGCCGAGAAAAGTTTGGAGACGCTGCTCGTAACAACCAAGCAAACTGCAGCTGTCATTTTTCACAATTCGGTATTAACATGAAAGATGAATGCTGGCTGCTTTTTGGGAATAAGTTGCCCACTTTTTGTCTTAAATACTTTAAAATAGCCATAAACAGGTTTGAGGGTTGGAATTAGTCAATCAACATTACATAGAACTGAGAGTGATCAGGTCTCTGGGCCTTTCAGATAAAGACACTCCCGAAGCACAAAGCAGAGGGGGACATTAATTTGGGAGGGATGGACCTTTAACTCTTGCAGCTCTGTTTGTATAGCTGTATAGACTTTAAGCAAGAGTGATTCTGCTTGAAGAACAAGGAGCACAGTATGTCTGTGCCTAGTGTCTTTGGCCACGTTCATACATTCAGTATTTGGTCAGTAATTTACATCAGTATTTGTAAGCCAAAACAAGGAGTGGGTGATAAATACAGAAGTGGTGACTAGTGATGAGCGAGTATGTTCGGTTAACCCTTTCGGCGAGTATGCTCGGGCGAGTATCGGGTATCTTCAGCGTGTGCATGATTTGTGAATGTTTGACAGCTTTAAGAGGAATGTGAGGAATGCTTAAGAAACAAGCATTCCTCACATGTATTAAATCTGTCAAACAGTCGCAAGTCATACACACGGGAGTGATTCAAACATATCACCGAGTATGCTGAAGATACTCGGTACTCGCCCGAGCATACTCGCCGAAAGGGTTAACCGAACATACTCGTTCATCACTAGTGGTGACGTGTTTCTATCATACTTTTCCTCTGATTGTTCCACTCCTGGTTTTGACTTACAAATAGTGATGAACGAGCACTAAAATGCTCAGGTACTCGTTGCTCGGGTCGAGCAAACTGGAATACTCGGGTGCTCGACCCGAGCAACGAGCCCAATGTAAGTCTATGGGAAACTCGAGCATTTTTCAGGTGGCTCCCCCCGGCAGTCTGCAGAGGGCCTAAAAATTGCCCAAATCGATGGGAACAGTGCTCAAATGACATGGGAAGCATGGGGAAGACCCCTGGAAGCATCTCTGACTCCCAGATCACTGCTGTCAGCAACGTGGTCAGAGTATTACGCCACTTTTACGGACTCACAATAAAACATACAAAAACAAAACCAAAATGGATTTTCCAGGGAAATATGTTAAGGAACATCCTTTCCAGGGTAATGACTTGTATGTAAGACAAAATAAATAACCAAAACCAAAAATACTCCTCCACAACTTGGGCTATGTTCACACGTAGCGTTTTTGATGCGTTTTTGCACTTTTGAATTGCTTTCAACCAAGACAAATGCATTCACCAGGAAATGTCATTTTAACATTTTACAACCTTATCTGGCCATGTGTGTGTGACACATCATCAGACACATGCATACAGTGCAGAAAGACATGGGAACAGCATGGGGAAGTCCTCTGGAAGCATCTCTGACTCCCAGGTCTCTGCCTAAAAGTGTGCCCATCAGAAGTGATCCTTGGCGCATGCCTCCCGCCATGCACCTGTCGTTGCAGACTTGCAACAATCACCGTCCACGTCCTTGTCCCACTGGAGCGTTCAGTTGTCCCTACCCCATTCCTTGGAATGCAAGCGCAAATATGCAGGCAGCCACCCACCCACCCACAGGCTGCAATACTATACTGCCAAATTTTTGACAGCTGCAGTGCTTGCACTTGAAATGTGGCCTTTTAGGCTCGTGGAGGCGGAAGCTTTTCACAACCTCATGCCGGCGGCAGCCTCGTGTCCATACTCGGTCCCCAGCTGCCACTATATTTCCCGGTATCGCCTCCACCTTCCACAAGCACGGGTCCCACAACATTACCCGTGCCCTCCCCAGTGCGCTTACTGGGAAGGACCGCCTAACCACAAACACGTGGACAGGTGAATGTGGCCAGGGACGGTACGGAGTCAGTCCACAACTTTTTTTGCTGAGAGTTGTATTTAGCTCGGTGAAAGGACTGGCATAGAGGGAAACCGCATCTACCCTGCGTGTCATTTCTCCCAGGAAGTCCTGTAATTGACCTTGTTGCAGAAGCAATGGCAGCCCGTCCAACATCAACTCGCACTTGTCGGTGGTGCTTTAACACACACATCTTTCTTTGCGCATTTAATTTCTTGAATACAGAGTTGGACAATGGCCTGATCTGTAATGCGTATTGAGAAATAACATGCATAAGCATGGCCGATACACATTAAAAAAGCAGCCATAGAGTGTCCGGGAACCTTCCTCCACACTTTTCTTAGCCAGGGCTGCTTTTTGGCAGGGTTGGACGGGCCCACCAGAGAACCTGAGACTCCTCCGGCGGGCCCTGGCTTCTTCTTCAGGAGAGTTCATAGTGCCGAGGTGAGGTCATGATGATGACAGAAGCCAAGATCTGCTTAGTTTTCTGTTACTTGGAATGCAAGTGCAAGTGACGCGCCCCCTGGGCCGTGGGGTACTCGGTGCCGGGCCAGTCGTTGCTAGGGGAGATGTCACAGTGGCGGTGACCCGGTCCGTGACCCAGGGCGGTCAGTAAAAAGGGGATATTTACAGGGGAATTAAAGTTCTTATATACAGTTCGTGATGCCATCTGTGGTATGCGGCTATAGGGAGCTGCCGCTGCAGAGCAGGTCCTCTAGAGCTGGTGTTAATGCAGCAGAGTTGGTTTAGCTCTCCACAGGTAGAGCTTAGTTCCAGGGCAGTGTAGATGTTGCTGTTTTGGAAGTAGCACTCATGATGCAGTGTAGTGCAGGGGGTGATGGCGCAGCAGTAATAATTGACAGAGACAGTGGGGTGCAGTCTTCCGGATTTACTCACGGTTCTTACTTTGCTCCTGGTTACAACTGCAGATCATAATTTCCCATGTCGTGCTGCGTTCACTGGGCAGGGGCTCCGCCAACCCTCAGGTACCTCTGGAGTACATAACAGGACCCCCTTCTGTATGTTCCTTCTGGCCGTCTCCCTGCACCTCACACCTAGTGTCCCAATCCAGTGACCGCGGACCTTGCCGGGCGACGTCTTCTCTGTCCCATGGGTCCTCTATGATCACCTTCTTGGTGAGATAGATGTGGCTTGTGGCTGCAGCAGCTGAAATACTGGAGCCTCAGGTTTCCTAGTTGAGGCTTAAAGAAATCTGCTAGTTTAGAGACCGGTCCCCTCTGTGCGACCTGACCCCTCCACCTCCTGGCAGATTCGGGCATACGGGTGGCCTCCAGCACTACCTGGAGCCTTTCTCCTGCTCCTCTCTCTCCCTTCAGTCTTGGGCCTCTCTGGCCAGGCCCTCCTCCTGAGCAGAGCTCCTACAGAGCTCCTGCTCCTCTCACTGTCCTCCTCTGACTGAACTGTCCTTTCAAGATGGTTTCCCTCTTTATACTATTCCTAACAAGTGCTCCCCTGATTTATTTCCTCCACCCACACCCACTACATGGTTCCCCCCCACTCCAGCCAGGGACAGCGCTCAACAGGGAAGAGATGCATCTTGACCCTCCTGCTGGTCTGGAGTAGTGTAGTGTTGGATGCAGGTGTTAGGGTCCCGGGCTATACTCCTTCCTTACCTGAGAGTGAGATACCACACCTCTGGGTGAGATGCAGTACCTCTGTGGCGACTGAACCCGCAGGGGCGCCACACAAGTATGCAGCCAGCCACCCACCCACCCACAGGCTGCAACACTAAACTGCCAGATTTCTGGGCAGCTCTTTGCACTTGAAATATGGCCTTTTAAGCTCGTGGAGGCAGAAGCTTTTCACAACCTCATGCCGGCGGCGGCCGGGTGTCCATACTCGGTCCCCTGCCGCCACTATATTTCCCGGTATCGCCTCCGCCTTCCACAAGCACGGGTCCCACAGCATTACCCATGCCCTCCCCAGTGCACTTACTGGGAAGGACCGCCTAACCACAAACACGTGGACAGGTGAATGTGACCAGGGACGGTACGGAGCCAGTGCACAACTTTTTTTGCTGAGAGTTGTATTTAGCTCGGTGAAAGGACTGGCACATAGGGAAACAGTATCTACCCTGCGTGTCATTTCTCCCAGGAAGTCCTCTAAATCTGCTTCCACTTGAAATGTGGCCTGAACATTACTGCTGGTACTTTTCTGTGGGAATTTGCTTGCCTCCTACCAGCCTGGAATATTTCCAGCAAACTATGGTACGACACCATGGTATTAGCACTGCCCCCAGTACCAGAAGCGAAGCCATCCCCAATTTCCTTCTCAGGAATTTTATTTGGTAGACTGAGTGGCTGTCCAAATACATTTTCTCACAAAGGAGCTGAAGACAGAGTGGCAGTAGGAGCAAGTTTCTCCAGCCTGTTAGATATTGGAGGGTGAACGGCAGCACATTGGATCAGTGGTTAGCACTGAAGCCTTGCAGTGCTGGGATCCTGGGTTCAAATGCCAGCAAGGACAACATCTGCAAGGACTTTGTATGCTCTCCCCTTGTTTGTGTGTGTTTCCTCCTCAGTAAAAAAGCAGCCATAGAGTGTCCGGGAACCTTCCCACACACTTTTCTTAGCCAGGACTGCTTCTCGGCAGGGTTGAACGGTCCCACAAGAGAATCCTCTGGTGTGCCCTGGCTTCTACCTCAGGAGAGTTCATGATAGCGCTAACTTTGCAGGTGCTATGGGGCTCTTGAGCGGGTGAGAAAGGTTAACCCTCAGAATCAAATCCTCTGGTGGGCACAATGTTTTTCAATCTGAAACAGCTTCTCAGTGGGATTTGTATTTCACCACAGCCATATTCTTTAGCTCGGTGAAAGGACTGGCATAGAGGGAAACCGTATCTACCCCGGCTGTCATTTCTTCGTCACCAGGTTCCGCCCATTGTCACACACGACCATGCCTGGCTGTATGTTCAGCGGTGAGAGCCACAGATCAGGCTGCTGTGTTACAGGTTTCAACAACTCTGCAGCGCTGGGCGGTTTGTCAATTAAGCATTAAGCATGTTATCTTCAGCACAGCCTGTTGCCGCTTGGCCAAGGCAGTGCTGCAGTGCTGTCAGCTTGTGACTGATGTGGTCATTTCGGAGATGGAGGAGGAGGTGCATTAGCTGAACAATGTGATTATATTGAGGTTAAATTGGTGACGCTGTTTTTTATACTAAAGAAAGATCCTATTGTTTTGTTTTTTTTACGTTATTTTTTAAGACAAATGCATTCACCGGGAAATGTCATTTTAACATTTTACAACCTTATATGGCAATGTGGTGTGTGACACATCATCAGACACATCCTTTTTTATTTATGATAAAGGGACTCTGAAAGTCATAAAGCCTATTTTTATAGGGACATCAGACGGCCCTTACTATTCTTAAAAGGCCAGCAGTCGGCCCTAGCTATTGTTAGAGAGCCATCAGCCGGCTATGCTTTGTTGTTCGCATTATTAACAAGTGGGTCTCCTATACTGTTATTGCGTATCCAGTGACTGCAAGGGCTGCCAAAAATTTGGACGCAACCGAATACCCCTTTGAAGAGACATAGAGGAGGATCTCAGTAAAAAAAATGTTCCCATTATAAAGGAGCGGGTCTCCTACAGTGGTAATGCCCATGCTGTGACTGCAAGGGCTGCCAAAATTTGGGAAAAACCCCACTAAGAATTTAAGGACACATAGAGCAGGGCCACAGTAACAAGGTACGACATGTTCCCATTAGAAAGGAGAGGGTCTGCTATACAGTTATAGGGTATGCAGTGAGTACAACGGCTGACCAATTTTAGGAAAATCCCTACTAAGAATTTAAAGACACACAGAGCAGGGCCACAGTAACAAGTACGACATGTTCCCATTAGAAAGGAGAGAGTCTGCTATATAGTTATAGGGCATGCAGTGAGTACAACGGCTGACCAATTTTAGGAAAAACCCCACTAAGAATTTAAAGACACACAGAACAGGGCCACAGTAACGACAAATTCCCATTAGAAAGGAGAGAGTCTCCCATAGTGTTGGCCTATGCAGTGAATGCAAGGGCTGCCAAAAATTTGGAGGCACTTCAATGCCCCTTGGAAGAGACGTGGAGGAGGTCCTGATAAAAAAATGTTCCCATTAGAAAGGAGCGGGCCTCCTATACTTGTAATGCCCATGCACTAAGTGTATGGGCTGACAAACATTTACCCCTGGGGGGTATACATGAACATACTGTATAAAAAAATATTTTTACGGGCATCATAAACACCCTTTAAAATAATTATGTGGGTGTTGCATCACGGACCATGGTCAAACTAGTGATATGGTGGTGGAGGATGAGGAGAAGGAAGAGGACAAGAGCAAATAGACAAAATCCGGAAGCGTATACCCATGTGTGGGTGTGAAAAGGTGCATGGGATTACACCTCCCAAGAAAAGACACTGGATTTGAGTTTATGTTATGCTGTTCTCATTCGGTGGTGTTGAGAAGTCTGGCCCAATCCAGCCCTTGTTCATTTTTATAAGAGTCAGCCTGTCAGCATTTTCAGTTGACAGGCGGATGCGCTTATCAGCTATAATTCCCCCAGCGGCACTAAAACCCGCTCTGATAAAATGCTGGCGGCAGGGCAGGCCAGGACCTCCAAGGCATAGAGAGCCAGTTCATTCCACGTATCCAGCTTGGATACCAAATAATTATAAGGCACAGAGGAATCACGGAGGACGTTGGTACGGTCGGCAAGGTACTCCCTCAGCATCTTCCCAAACTTTGCACTCCTTGTGAGAGTACCCCGCGCCTCAGGGCCTGTGCGATGGGAGGGTCTGAGAAAACTCTCCCAGAACTTTGACAGTGTTCCCCTGCCTCTGCTGGATTGCATTTGTGTCTCTCTCGCCTGTACTCTTTGGTTGTCCAACGAACTGTGACCTCTGCCGCCAGTGTTTTCAGATGGGAATTTTTTTAATAGTTCCGCAACAAGGGCCTTCTGGTACAGCTCCATTTTTGTAGACCTGTCTGCCTCAGGAATAAGAGATATAAAGTTCTCTTTGTAGCGTGGGTCTAGAAGTGTCACCAACCAGTAATGACTGTCACCCAAACTTTTGAGAACGCGAGGGTCATGGGAAAGGCAGCGTAACATAAACTCAGCCATGCGTGCCAGACTACTAACAGGCAAGACTTCCGTGTCCTCACCAAGAGGATGACTGACCATGCTCTCCTCCTCCTCCTCCTCTCTGTCCTCTGGCCATCCAGAACAGACGGTATGACAGCTGTGCAGGTAGTACCGTCTATAGTGCATGAAACTAGCTCCTGTCCTTCCTCATCCTCCTCCTCTTCCTCATTGTCACCCAATCCACGTTGGGATGAGATGAGGCTTGGCTGTGTGTAATCACCCTGTATGGTTCCTTGCTCCATCTCATCGTGCTCCGCCTGCAATACATCCTCTTTGATTGTGAGCAGAGAGCGTTTCAGAAGACAGAGAAGCGGGATGGTGATGCTAATTATGGCGTCATTGCCGCTCACTATCTTGGTGGAGTCCTCAAAGTTTTGGAGGATGGTACATATGTCTGACATCCATGTTCACTCCTGAGGTCTTATGTGTGGAGTCTGAACTGAATACCGACGGCCTTGTTGATGCTGGTACTCAACAACTGCCCTCTTCCGCTCACAAATCTTTCCCAACATCTGCAGTGTAGAGTTACAACGCGTGGGGACATCACACACCAGTTTGTGAGCCGGAAGCTGCAAACGCTGCTGAAACACAGCAAGGGCGGCGGAAGCTGTAGCTGACTTTCTAAAATGGGCACACAGGCGGCGTACTTTAACAAGTGGATCCTGCATCTCCGGGTAGGATTTGAGAAACTGCTGAACCACGAAGTTAAGCACATGGGCCAGGCATGGTACATGTGTGAGCTCGCCTCAGAGCTGGCACCAGGTTCCGGCCATTGTCACACACGACCATGCCTGGCTGTAGGTTCAGCAGTGTGAGCCACAGATCTGCCTGCTCTTTCAGAGATGTCCACAACTCTTCAGCATTGTGCGGTTTGTCACCTAAGCATATTAGCTTCAGCACAGCCTGTTGCCGCTTGGCCGAGGCAGTGCTGCAGTGCTTCCAGCTTGTGACTGATGTGGTCATTTCGGAGATGGAGACTGAAGAGGAGGGGGAGGCTGAGGAGGATGAGGTGCAGGAGCTGTTGACCGTGGGGGCAACCCTGATTGACCTAGGGCCCGCAATCCTTGGCGTCGGGAGGACGTGTACTGTCCCAAGGTCCGACTGGGTCCCGGCTTCCACTATGTTAACCCAGTGTGCCGTCAGCGAGATGTACCGTCCCTGCCCACAAGCACTTCTCCACGTGTCCGTGGTTAGGTGGACTTTACCGGTAACTGCTGAGAGCCCGGCTAATGTTTTGGGACACGTGCTTGTGTAATGCGGGGACGGCACACCGGGAGAAATAGTGGCGCCATCAGGTTGCGGAATGCTTCCATCTCCATGAGCCTAAAAGGCAACATTTCGAGCGCAAGCAGTCGTGAAATGTGAGAATTTAGTACTGTGGCCTGTGGGGCGTTGGCTGCATATTTGCGCTTGCGTTCCAAGGACTGGGGTATGGACAACTGAACGCAGCGCTGGGACAAGGACATGGACGTGCTTCCTGATGCTGCTACTTGAGAGTGTGCAACCACAGGTGCAGGGCAGGAGGGGTCTTCGCATGCACCATGGACAGGGGATTGGCTTGCATGCACAACAGCGGAAAAAGCAATGGTGCCACCCGCAGACACTGTTCCTGGACCCTGGGGTTCGGCCCACAAAGTCGGATGCTTTGCTGCCATGTGCCTGATCATGCTGGTGGAGGTCAGGCTGGTCATTTTGCCACCCCTGCTGATGCTGGCCTGGCAGGTGGTGCAAATAGCCTTTTTGGGGTTATCGGCAGAGTCTTTAAAAAACAACCAGACTCGGGAAGACCTAACATTTGTACTGGAAACTTCCTTCGTGTTGGTGTTACGGGAAACGGTTGCCTGCCTTCTGTCTGCAGCCACCACACTGCTTCTTCCTGCCTGTTAGGGTGCTCTGCCTCCCTCCCCCTGTGTGCTGTTGTCCTCGCTCTGCAAGTCCTCCTGCCAGGTGGGGTCAGTTACTATATCATCCACCACCTCGTCTTCCACTTCCGCACCCTGGTCCTCCTCCTGATTTTCTGGCAATTGTGTCTCATCATCGTCCACCTCTTGTGACTCTTTCCCACCGTCGCCTTCGTGTGACCGTGGCTGCTCAAATATTTGGAAATCGCTACACGCGATCTCCTCTTGCCCCGTTTCAAGTGGACCAGGTGAGAGGCCCGAATCTATAAATGGAAAAGTGAACAGCTCTTCAGAGTGTCCAAGTGTGGGATCAGTTGTCTGTGGGTACTCGGCATGGTGGGAGGAAGGAGGATCTGAGTGAGGAATATGCGGTTCAGACTCACGGCTACTGAGACTTGACCGTGTGGAAGACAGGGTGGTGGTGGTGGTGGCTAAGTGACTGGAAGCATTATCCGCTATCCAACCAACAACCTTTTGACACTGCTCTGGGTTCAATAGTGGTGTGCTGCGGTCCCCTAGAAATTGGGACAGGAAGGTCAGGCGAGAAGATGTGGGTGTTTGTTGTGGCACAATTTCGTCTTGCCCACGGCCTTGTCCTTGGCCTCTGCATGCACCATTACCATCACGTCCAGTTCCCTGTCCCTTGCCACGTGCCTTGCCCATTTTAAATGGAGGACAGTATCTTCCACGCTCACTACAAATGACTGAGTTTGGAGCGAACTTATATGTGATCCATGTGATAGAGAAAACAGAGTTTTAAATACCTGGACTGTAGGTAAGTAGTTTGAACAGCAAAATGCTGTGAATTGCTTCAATGACACACTAAAGGAAATTTTTAATGGAGGCCAGAAATGACAGTATTTTCTGACAATGTATATGTGATCCGTTTGACGGAGAAAACAGAGTTTTAAATATCTGGCCTGTAGGTAAGTAGTTTGAACAGCAAACTGCGGTTAATTGCTTCAATGACACACTAAAGGAAATTTTTAATGGAGGCCAGAAATGACAGTATTTTATGACAACGTATATGTGATCCGTTTGATGGAGAAAACACAGTTTTGAATAGCTGGATTTCGAGCGCTCTAATATGGAAAGGACCTGGCTGTATTCTGCAGTGCCAACAAGCAAATGGCGCAGAAAAAATTGTGTTCTCTGGATTGCTTTTTAAGCAAATAATGAGGATTAAGATCCAAAGAAAAGTATTCCTGGCCCCTGAGACCTGGGCCTTTGTATAGAAATATCTAACAGCAGCAGATGGCAGAATTGGAATGGAGCCTCTTGTGCTATATGCACTGCAGTCTGCTATATATACTGCCTGCCTATACACCCTGCCTGCCTGATATCTCGGCAGATGGATTAGTCCTCAGAAGGACTGTTTGTTAAGATGGATATGTGTAATGTACGGTTTTTCTCCCTACACTACCTAATACACAAGCAAATCTGTCCCTGATGCAGCACCACCTCTCCCAAAACAAGCAAATGGCGCAGAAAAACTGTGTTCTGTGGATTGCTTTTTAAGCAAATAATGAGGATTAAGATCCAAAGAAAAGTATTCCTGGCCCCTGAGACCTGGGCCTTTGTATAGAAATATCTAACAGCAGCAGAAGGCAGAATTGGAATGGAGACTCTTGTGCTATATGCACTGCAGTCTGCTATATACACCGCCTGCCTATACACCCTGCCTGCCTGATATCTCTGCAGATGGATTAGTCCTCAGAAGGACTGTTTGTTAAGATGGATATGTGCAATGTGCGGTTTTTCTCCCTACACTACCTAATACACGATCAAATCTCTCCCTGACACAGCAGCAGCTCTCCCTACACAGTCTGATCCGGAATGACTGTGACGAGCATGGCGGCGCCAGGTCTGATATAGACCTGATGATGCTGTGCGGCCAGCCAATCACTGTAATGCCCACAACCAACATGGCTACGGCATTACAGTGCATGGCAGGCAATCCCTGCATGTTCATTAGCTCTCTAAAGAGCTCCAAACATGCAGGGAGGGGACCCGAGTTCCCGCCCGAGCAACCCGGAAATACTCGGCGAGCGCTGAACATCTCGAGCAGTGAGATGCTCGGGCGAGCACCGAGCAGTAGCGAGCATGCTCGCTCATCACTAGTTACAAATACTGATGTAAAATACTGATCAAATACTGAATGCGGCCTTACTGTTAGGAGGGTGGGGCTTATAAAGATGATGTTACTCTCTGTCTTATTTCTCTCTCTCTCTTTCTCTCACCATAAGAACTAGAGGAAACATGTCTGCAGTGTCAGGGAGTATAATACTGGGGTTATCACCTTACATTACAGATGATATGACCCCATTCACCTCAGACATCATGTAGTAGTGTAGTATCAGCTTCTATATACTGTATGCAGTATATTTGATAAATATTACCTCAGAAATTCAGGTTCCCTCGTGTGTCTGCTACAATTTACCTCACTCAGAGCAGATGCAGGATCCGGTATCTATGGTGGAGCTGGGCAGACACACGTACTAAAGACACTGGTGAGAGAGGAGCAGCCAGGGCCGGGTGATGGTATATGTCAAGACTATATCCAAAATATCACAGGCCGTGATCTTTGGAGCGAACAGCTCCCTGCTGCCCCCTATTGTCTGGACAATTACGCGATTGGCCTATGATTAACGGAGGAGGCCGCAGGCTGTTTGCACTAATAGGCCAGTTATCAGGAAACTAACAGTGAGCATATGTGTATATAACTCCTGTAAGATAACTGATAACTCCATGATAGCCCCAGACTACTTGCTGCCACCACCAGTCGTTTTTTATACAAAATACAGGCTAACTGGATGCCTAATAGGTAGCATATGGTTTTGAAGCGCAGTTACAGAACAAAAAGAACTATTACATTTTATGTTTAAAAGAAGCTAGCGGGTGAAACGCGCGTCTGGGCTAGGAGAGACGGCGTCCTGTACTGGGTCCTGGTCACCTCTATTTTTTGGCTCTTTCGTATTTGGCATCAATTTTATCAGGTATATACCTTGTCTTTATTCCCTTTCTACTGTGAGCTTTTTACCATTACCAACACTATGGCTTCTCTTTAATGTTTGGGCATTTGGATCTAAACATAGGGTTAATTTATGTCCCATTATAAGATCCTATATTATATCCGTTACAGTATAGATGGCCACTAATTAATTTCATTATACTTACTATGCTGTTATATTTGTTTACAGTTGATTCCTGGTCTGGAGGTAGTCTCTGATACTGGGCACTTTGTTTTTTAGCCATATATTTTTAATAGCATGTTTCTGATTTTTATTGATTGATGAAATAAAATTTATTGTTTTATAATTATGGATCTCTTTGTTTCTCTGCACTAGAATTGTAGCGCAGGATTGGTGGATTATGAATTTGTTTGAAGTGCCATGCTTATATATATTGATATCCAGTTTTTGAAGCTGGATGCCTAATAGGTAGCGTATGGTTTTGAAGCGCAGTTACAGAACAAAAAGAAGAGAACTATTACATTTTATGTTTAATCCAAAAGAGAGCAGTGTTTATAAAAAATAAACAATAGATTTTACAAAGGGGACAAAACAATACAGCATATACAGTTACATAAAATAAAAGGGATTAACAAGAGAACTTACTATGCCAATTGCAGAAACGAGTCAACTTAGCCAAAGGAGAGCGTTTCGTTTGGGGCCATTCAATAAAAGGGATTCATGCATACACAATATATATCTTTCTATAGAAACCCAGGTCATAATTTGGCTTGATCTTTTATCAGCCCCTGACCACACACCCTCCCCCTGATGATTTCATGTGGGCCGGGTTGGGGACTGTGCTCAGCCCTTCAGGATTTTATGAAATCCCAACTTATGCGATAACTCCTCACCAGATGATCGCAGAAGATCGAGTTTGACGTCATACTTTCCATCATGATTTTATCTTTACTTAGATAGTAAACATGGCATAGCTGTTGTCAGTAATCTTGTTACTGTGGATTTGTGGCTCATTGGCAGGGGTTACAGTTATGAAAAATTATTCTTGTTCTTCCCGTTAGCCCCGGTGCTGAAAATGTATGTCTCATTAATATCAGATTTATACAAATTCCAATATTCCATGTTTCCTTTCGGAGACATATCTGTTCTGATGAATGGAATGTGTATACTTGGTGACAATAGCTCTTTCTAACAGGTGTGAGGTATCTGCTTTAATTCTCTCGAAAGCTAAAAGGCCTTTTCCTGTGGACAAAAGGGGTTCCTCTGCCCTATTTATATATAAACACATTTACCCTTTTTGTTGTCCAACTCTTTGAAAAGAGTTCTCCTGTTTATTTTAAATATCTTAGTCTTTCTCACAAAAGGCATCTTCTTTCAGTCATCTGGGCATCAAAAGGACTTTATGCATTTTAACTAAGATGGTTGACAGCTCAGAGACTTAAGCCTGTCGGCTATTATGTGGTGCTGCACTCTGTGTGTCAGGAAAAGGGAGGAATGTGGGATGTGAGCGAGTTCAGAGATTTTTTAAATTTTCTATGACACCTATTTTCTATGACAGAATATGTATGATGAGAGGCAGCACTTCAAGTCAGTACAGTGTATACTGACCCTGTGTGCTGATTAGTTCCCCTTCCCATGTATGGAGTCTGGTGACCTGTATGTGACTTAATTTCTGTGTTACATACTGATCATGCTGTGTGTACAGATCCTGTGTATCATTGTCAGGGCTGGCTCCAGGTTTTCGTGGGCCTCGGGCGAAAGAGTCTCAGTGGGCCCCTTTAACACATAGCACTATTCATGATGCACAGATACAGCAGAGAAATATATGTATAGTACAATGCCGAAGATTTCACTTCTTACATTAGATGAGTGATATGTATTGTAAATCCTACAATAGCTCAGAAACCGGAAAATCCTCGCAGCACACAGGGGGATTCAAACGTCTGTAGTCACACAGAGTATAGTCCTCCATACAGTATAATGAGCCCCATATATTGCTCCATACAGAATGACGGACCCCATATAATGCTCCATACAGAATAATGGACCCCATATAATGCTCCATACAGAATAATGGGCCTCATATAATGCTCCATACAGAATAATGTACGCCATATAATGCTCCATACAGAATAATGAACCTCATATAATGCTCCATACAGAATAATGGGCCCCATATAATGCTCCATACAGAATGGGATACATATAACGCTCCATACAGAATACTGGACCCCGTATATTGCTCCTTACAGAATAAAGGACCCCATATAATGCTCCATACAGAATGGGCCCCATATATTTCTCCATGCAGTATGGGTCCCATATATTGCTCCATTCAGAATAATGGACCCCATATATTGCTCCATAGAGAGTAATGAACCCCATATAATACTACATACAGAATAATAGCCTCATATAATGCTCCATACAGAATAATGGACCCCATATAATGCTCCATACAGAATACTGGACCCCATATATTGCTCCATGCAGAATAATGGAACCCATATAATACTCCGTAAAGAATGGGCCCCATATATTGCTCCATAGAGTAAAGGCCCCATATAATGCTCCATGCAGAACAGGCCCTGTATAATGCTTCATGCAGTATGGGCCCCATATAATGCTCCATGCAGTATGAACCCCATATATTGCTCCATGCATTATGGACCCGATATATTGCTCCATACATAAAAAAAAATAAAAAAATAAAATACTCACCTCTCCTTGCTGGCCGCTGCTCGGCTCTGGACTCCTCCTCAGCATCGTCGTCTTCCGGCTCTCTGCACTGTGATGCTCAGAGCAGAAGGCATGCTGTAGTGACATCATCTCATCCTCTGACCTGTGATGTCAGAATGTCCGAAAACGCCGGAGCTGTGGAGGAACTGGGAGAGGTAAGTATTGCAAGTGCCGGGGCCTTGTGCGAGCGGGGGGGCCCACTCGCAGGCGCTGGCACAGGGCACTTGCCTGGGTGCGCCGAGTCCTGATGCCGGGCCTGATCATGGTTATCATTCCTCACTATATATCTGTGATCTGGGGACAGGCTTCATCTCTGTGTTATATACTGATCATGCTGTGTATACAGATCCTGTGTATCCAGATTATTCTCACGATATGTGTGTGATCTGGGTACATGCTCCATCCCTGTGCTGGATACTTATCATGTATACAGATCGAGTATATTCAGGTTATCTCTAAAGTATATACAGTACAGACCAAAAGTTTGGACACACCTTCTCATTTAAAGATTTTTCTGTATTTTCATGACTATGAAAATTGTACATTCACACTGAAGGCATACAAACTATGAATTAACACATGTGGAATTATATACTTAACAAAAAAGTGTGAAACAACTGAAAATATGTCTTATATTCTAGGTTCTTCAAAGTAGCCACCTTTTGCTTTGATGACTGCTTTGCACACTCTTGGCATTCTCTTGATGAGCTTCAAGAGGTAGTCACCGGAAATGGTTTTCACTTCACAGGTGTGCCCTGTCAGGTTTAATAAGTGGGATTTCTTGCCTTTTAAATGGGGTTGGGGCCATCAGTTGTGTTGTGCAGAAGTCTGGTGGATACACAGCTGATAGTCCTACTGAATAGACTGTTAGAATTTGTATCATGGCAAGAAAAAAGCAGCTAAGTAAAGAAAAATGAGTGGCCATCATTACTTTAAGAAATGAAGGTCAGTCAGTCCGAAAAATTGGGAAAACTTTGAAAGTGTCCCCAAGTGCAGTTGCAAAAACCATCAAGCGCTACAAAGAAACTGGCTCACATGAGGACCGCCCCAGGAAAGGAAGACCAAGAGTCACCTCTGCTTCTGAGGATAAGTTTATCTGAGTCACCAGCCTCAGAAATCGCAGGTTAACAGCAGCTCAGATTAGAGACCAGGTCAATGCCATACAGATTTCTAGCAGCAGACACATCTCTACAACAACTGTTAAGAGGAGACTTTGTGCAGCAGGCCTTCATGGTAAAATAGCTGCTAGGAAACACTGCTAAGGACATGCAACAAGCAGAAGAGACTTGTTTGGGCTAAAGAACACAAGGAATGGACATTAGACCAGTGGAAATCTGTGCTTTGGTCTGATGAGTCCAAATTTGAGATCTTTGGTTCCAACCACCGTGTCTTTGTGCGACGCAGAAAAGGTGAACGGATGGACTCTACATGCCTGGTTCCCACCGTGAAGCATGGAGGAGGAGGTGTGATGGTGTGGGGGTGCTTTGCTTGTGACACTGTTGGGGATTTATTCAAAATTGAAGGCATACTGAACCAGCATGGCTACCACAGCATCTTGCAGCGGCATGCTATTCCATCCGGTTTGCGTTTAGTTGGACCATCATTTATTTTTCAACAGGACAATGACCCCAAACACACCTCCAGGCTGTGTCAGGGCTATTTGACCAAGAAGGAGAGTGATGGGGTGCTACACCAGATGACCTGGCTTCCACAGTCACCAAACCTGAACCCAATCGAGATGGTTTGGGGTGAGCTGGACCGCAGAGTGAAGGCAAAAGGGCCAACAAGTGCTAAGCATCTCTGGGAACTTCTTCAACATTGTTGGAAGACCATTTCCGGTGACTACCTCTTGAAGCTCATCAAGAGAATACCAAGAGTGTGCAAAGCAGTCATCAAAGCCAAAGGTGGCTGTTTTGAAGAACCTAGAATATAAGACATATTTTCAGTCGTTTCACACTTTTTTGTTAAGTATATAATTCCACATGTGTTAATTCATAGTTTTGATGCCTTCAGTGTGACTGTACAATTTTCATAGTCATGAAAATACAGAAAAATCTTTAAATGAGAAGATGTGTCCAAACTTTTGGTCTGTACTGTATGTGTTATCTGGGTACAGGCTCCATCCTTGTGCTGTATGCTTATCATGTATACAGATCATTTGTATCCAGGTCATCACTTCCCAATATATATGTGTGATCTGAGTACAGGCTCCAGCCCTATGCTGCATACTTATGATGTATACAGATCAAGTGTATCCAGGTTATTTTCCCCAGTATATATGTGTAATCTGGATACAGGCTTCATCTCTGTGCTGTATAATTATCATGTATACAGATAGAGTATATCCAGGTTATTCTCAAGGGTATATATGTGTGATCTGAGTACAGGCTCCATCCCTGTGCTGTATACTTATCATGTATACAAATCCTGTGTGTCCAGGTTATCACTCCTCACTATATATGTGGCATCTGTATGTGACCTCCATCTCTGCTATATACGGATTATGCTGTGTATACAGATCCTGTGGTACAGGTTTATTCTCCTCACTGTGCATATAATAATCTGTACATGACTTCCAGCTCAGTGCTTTATCTCTGGAGATCTGGCAGCGTTTAGTCCTCTTATTTTACATGCTGTCCTGCCTGATATATCCATCCTGCTTCTTATATTGTCCCC
This sequence comes from Phyllobates terribilis, assembly GCF_046119375.1. NCBI lineage: Eukaryota > Metazoa > Chordata > Amphibia > Anura > Dendrobatidae > Phyllobates > Phyllobates terribilis. The sequence goes on along the minus strand of NW_027362768.1, from coordinate 83,418,218 downwards.
CTCATATGTTTGCAGGATCCATGTATACCCACCAAGTGCTTATTTTACAATACCTAAGATGCTTATTTTATGTTACCTAAAATGGTAGATAGCACAGGCCTGAGTAGATTACCTGGTGCCTTATCATATGTTTTCTCATATACAAAATAATGAAATATTTGGAGAATAATTCAGCACATGGCGGGGCAGTGAGTGGGCATCACTTAATATATCTGACCATATGATGGGATATTTTCCATTATCAACATGTTGTATTGGTTGTAAACTCTAAATTACATGTACGTACTTAGTGCCTCATACTCCCTTATCCCACATACCATACATTTCATGAACTGTTTTGTGGAAAATGGTTGTAGGAGAGTTCTTAAAATTTAGTGTTTGAAGGATACCTACATTTTCAATTAAATTTCAGAATAAGCTATCATGTGGATACATTGCTTCTGGCCATTATATGTACTGAATCTTTATAATACATATACAAAAAAAAGGGTAGTAGTTATTTTTTTCCTTTTTGATGGGTCATTGAATTTACTTATAATTTAGTCAGTAAGAGTAACCATCTCAGGCATGTTACCTTGGTGTGGAAGGGTGACCATGTGGCCCCCTGATGTTGAGGGGTAACCATCTCAGGTATTGTCCCCTGGTATAGAGATGTAATTGTGTCACCCAGGGGGAATATAGGGGACTCGGTACCCGGGCCTTTTACCTTGTTTAGGAGGTCACGGCAGTTGGCTCCCGGGCCCGTACTCTGGGTCTCTCTTTAAAAAGGGTTTTTTCGTGTACAGTTTGTCTCGTGACGCCACCTGTGGTTTCCGGTAATGGTTACTGGCGCTGCTGCAGACCTCCGGGGGGTGATGGGATGGCAGCTGGGATGTTTCTGCTCCCCACAGGTGGAGCGGGCCCCCGGGGCAGTGTAGGTGGAGATGGTGGTGAAGCTGGGACTTGTGGTGCAGGAGAGATGGCGCAGCGGAAATAACTGACAGAGGCAGCGCAGTGCAGTCATCCGAGTTTTACTCACAGTTCTTGTTCAAGGTTCTCAGGTACACTGTACGGGTGTCAGCCTCCGCGTCGCACTGCGTCCACCAGACCAGGGGTTCAGCACTTTCTCAAATATATCAGGAACGCTTGACGGAACCCCGCTTTCTTTATGTTCCTTACTAGACCGACTTCTCATGCTGGGTCTTCTCCCTCTTGCCCTGCGCTTCCCACACACAGTCCCGATCGGGTGCTCTGAAGTCCCTCTGGGCAACCTGGAGTTCCCGGACCTGCTTGATGCCCTTCACGGTGACTAGGGTGAGACTGTGGCGACTGCACCATGGAAGTGCAGAAGCCTCCGGTTTTTCCAGCCGAGACCTGGAGTAGCACTGCTGGTCCAGGGAGTGGATCCCTTCCTGCGGCCTGATCCCTCTGACACCTGGCAGATTCGGGGCGTACGGGTGCCGTCCTGCACTCACCGTACCCCCTGGGATCTCTTCAGTAAAAAGGAGCCTTTCTCCTCTGCTCCCCTCCTGGGCCTCTGTTACTAGGCCCCACTTGTGGAGCAGAGCTCCTGAAGAGACTCTGCTCCCCTTACTACTCACTGACTGACTGTCCTCACTGACCTGCCACCCTAAGATTGTATCCCTTTAAATACCTCCTACAATGGTGCTCCCCTACTCTACATCCTCCACCCACACCCACTACTGGTTCCCCCTCTCTTTGGTTCCCCCCACTCCAGCCAGGGTCAGGGCTCAGCAGAGACACAATGCATCTTGCCCTTCCAGCCGGCCTGGAGTAGTGTAGTGTTGGATGCGGGTTTTGGGGTTCCGGGCAGCACTCCCTCCTTACCTGAGAGAAGGAGGCACCACACCTCTGGGTGAGGTGCAGTACCTCTGTGGCGACTGAACCCTCAGGGGCGCCACATAACCATCGCAGGTATGGCCCCCTGGTGTAGAGATATAACCATCGCAGGTATGGGCCCCTGGTGTAGAGATGTAACCATCGCTGGTATGGCCCCCTGGTGTTGAGGGGCAGCCATCTCAGGTATGGCCCCCTGCTGTGGAGGGGTAACTATCTCAGGTATCGACCCCTGTTTTATAATAGGGGTAACCATCACAGTAGGGCTCCCTGATGTGGAGAGGTAAGCATCTCAGGTATAGCCCCCTAGTGTGGAGGGGTAACCATCTCAGATATGGCCCCTGGTGGGGAGGGGTAACCATCTCAGTTATGGTCCTCTGGTGGGGAGGGGTAACCATATCAGGTAAGGCCCCCTGGTGGGGAGGCATCACCATCATGGTATGGCCCTCTGGTGGGGAGGGGTAACCATCGCACAGGTATGGCTCCCTGGTGTGGAGGGGTAACCATCTCAGGTATGGACCCCTGGTTTATAGGGGTAACCATCACAGTATAGCTCCCTGGTGTGGAGAGGTAAGCATCTCATGTATGGCCCCCTAGTGTGGAGGGGTAACCATCTCAGGTATGGCCTTCTGGTGGGGAGGCGTCACCACATAGTATGGCCCTCTGGTGGGGAGGGGTAACCATCGAAGGTATGGCCCCCTGGTGTGGAAGGGTAGCCATCTCAGGTATGGCCCCCTGGTGTGGAGGGGTAACTATCTCAGGTATGGACCCCTGTTTTATAATAGGGGTAACCATCACAGTAGGGCTCCCTGATGTGGAGAGGTAAGCATCTCAGGTATAGCCCCCTAGTGTGGAGGGGTAACCATCTCAGATATGGCCCTCTGGTGGGGAGGGGTAACCATCTGAGTTATGGTCCTCTGGTGGGGAGGGGTAACCATATCAGGTATGGTCACCTGGTGTGGAGGGGTAATCATCTCAGGTAAGGCCCCCTGGTGGGGAGGCATCACCATCATGGTATGGCCCTCCGGTGAGGAGGGGTAACCAACGCACAGGTATGGCTCCCTGGTGTGAAGGGGTAACAATCTCAGGTATGGGCCCCCCAGTGTGGAGGGGTAACCATCTCAGGTATGGACCCCTGGTTTATAGGGGTAACCATCACAGTATGGCTTCCTGGTGAGGAGGGGTAACCATATCAGGTATGGCCTTCTGGTGGGGAGGCGTCACCACATGGTATGGCCCTCTGGTGGGGAGGGGTAACCATCGAAGGTATGGCCCCCTGGTGTGGAGGGGTAACCATCTCAGGTATTGCCCCCTGGTGTGGAGGGGTAACCATCTCAGGTATGGCTTACTGGTGTGGAGGTGTAACTATCCCAGGTATGGACCCCTGTTTTATAATAGGGGTAACCATCACAGTATGGCTCCCTGGTGTGGAGAGGTAAGCATCTCAGGTATAGCCCCCTAGTGTGGAGGGGTAACCATCTCAGATATGGCCCCTGGTGGGGAGGGGTAACCATCTCAGTTATGGTCCTCTGGTGGGGAGGGGTAACCATATCAGGTAAGGCCCCCTGGTGGGGAGGCATCACCAGCATGGTATGGCCCTCTGGTGGGGAGGGGTAACCATCGCACAGGTATTGCTCCCTGGTGTGGAGGGGTAACCATCTCAGGTATGGACCCCTGGTTTATAGGGGTAACCATCACAGTATAGCTCCCTGGTGTGGAGAGGTAAGCATCTCATGTATGGCCCCCTAGTGTGGAGGGGTAACCATCTCAGGTATGGCCTTCTGGTGGGGAGGCGTCACCACATAGTATGGCCCTCTGGTGGGGAGGGGTAACCATCGAAGGTATGGCCCCCTGGTGTGGAAGGGTAGCCATCTCAGGTATGGCCCCCTGGTGTGGAGGGGTAACTATCTCAGGTATGGACCCCTGTTTTATAATAGGGGTAACCATCACAGTAGGGCTCCCTGATGTGGAGAGGTAAGCATCTCAGGTATAGCCCCCTAGTGTGGAGGGGTAACCATCTCAGATATGGCCCTCTGGTGGGGAGGGGTAACCATCTGAGTTATGGTCCTCTGGTGGGGAGGGGTAACCATATCAGGTATGGTCACCTGGTGTGGAGGGGTAATCATCTCAGGTAAGGCCCCCTGGTGGGGAGGCATCACCATCATGGTATGGCCCTCCGGTGAGGAGGGGTAACCAACGCACAGGTATGGCTCCCTGGTGTGAAGGGGTAACAATCTCAGGTATGGGCCCCCCAGTGTGGAGGGGTAACCATCTCAGGTATGGACCCCTGGTTTATAGGGGTAACCATCACAGTATGGCTTCCTGGTGAGGAGGGGTAACCATATCAGGTATGGCCTTCTGGTGGGGAGGCGTCACCACATGGTATGGCCCTCTGGTGGGGAGGGGTAACCATCGAAGGTATGGCCCCCTGGTGTGGAGGGGTAACCATCTCAGGTATTGCCCCCTGGTGTGGAGGGGTAACCATCTCAGGTATGGCTTACTGGTGTGGAGGTGTAACTATCCCAGGTATGGACCCCTGTTTTATAATAGGGGTAACCATCACAGTATGGCTCCCTGGTGTGGAGAGGTAAGCATCTCAGGTATGGCCCCCTAGTGTGGAGGGGTAACCATCTCAGATATGGCCCTCTGGTGTGGAGGGGTAACCATCTCAGGTAAGGCCCCCTGGTGGGGAGTCGTCACCATTATGGTATGGCCCTCTGGTGGGGAGGGGTAATCATTGAGCAGGTATAGCTCCCTTGTGTGAAGGGGTTACCATCTCAGGTATGGGCCCCTCAGTGTGGAGGGGTAACAATCTCAGGTATGGACCCCTGGTTTATAGGGGTAACCATCACAGTATGGATCCCTGGTGTGGAGAGGTAAGCATCTCAGGTATGGCCCCCTAGTGTGGAGGGTTAACCATTTCAGGTATGTCCTTCTGGTGGGGAGGCGTCACCACATGGTATGGCCCTCTGGTGGGGAGGGGTAACCATCGCAGGTATGGCCCCCTGGTGTGGAGGGGTAGCCATCTCAGGTATGGCCCCCTGGTGTGGAGGGGTAACTATCTCAGGTATGGACCCCTGTTTTATAATAGGGATAACCATCACAGTAGGGCTCCCTGATGTGGAGAGGTAAGCATCTCAGGTATAGCCCCCTAGTATGGAGGGGTAACCCTCTCAGATATGGTCCTCTGGTGGGGAGGGGTAACCATCTCAGTTATGGTCCTCTGGTGGGGAGGTGTAACCATATCAGGTATGGTCACCTGGTGTGGAGGGGTAATCATCTCAGGTAAGGCCCCCTGGTGTGGAGGGGTAATCATCTCAGGTAAGGCCCCCTGGTGGGGAGGCATTACCATCATGTTATGGCCCTCTAGTGGGGAGGGGTAACCATCACACAGGTATGGCTCCCTGGTGTGAAGGGGTAACCATCTCAGGTATGGGCCCCTCAGTGTGGAGGGGTAACAATCTCAGGTATGGACCCCTGGTTTATAGGGGTAACCATCACAGTATGGCTCCCTGGTGTGGAGAGGTAAGCATCTCAGGTATGGCCCCCTAGTGTGGAGGGGTAACCATCTCAGATATGGCCCTCTGGTGGGGAGGGGTAACCATCTCAGTTATAGTCCTCTGGTATCAGGTATGGTACCCTGGTGTGGAGGGGTAACCATCTCAGGTAAGGCGTGTTGGTGGGGAGGCGTCATCATCATGGTATGGCCCTCTGGTGGGGAGGGGTAATCATTGCACAGGTATGGCTCCCTGGTGTGAAGGGGTAACCATATCAGGTATGGGCCCCTCAGTGTGAAGGGGTAACCATCTCAGGTATGGACCCCTGGTTTATAGTGGTAACCATCACAGTATGGCTCCCTGGTTTGGAGAGGCAAGTATCTCAGGTATGGCCCCTAGTGTGGAGGGGTAACCATCTCAGGTATGGCCATCTGGTGGGGAGGCGTCACCACATGGTATGGTCCTCTAGTGGGGAGGGGTAACCATCGAAGGTATGGCTCCCTGGTGTGGAGGGGTAGCCATCTCAGGTATGGCCCCCTGGTGTGGAGGGGTAACTATCTCAGGTATGGACCCCTGTTTTATAATAGAGGTAGCCATCACAGTAGGGCTCCCTGATGTGGAGAGGTAAGCATCTCAGGTATAGCCCCCTAGTGTGGAGGGGTAACCATCTCAGATATGGCCCTCTGGTGGGGAGGGGTAACCATCTCAGCTATGGTCCTCTGGTGGGGAGGGGTAACCATATCAGGTATGGTCACCTGGTGTGCAGGGGTAATCATCTCAGGTAAGGCACCCTGTTGGGGAGGCATCACCATTCATGGTATGGCCCTCTGGTGGGGAGGGGTAACGATCGCACAGGTATGGCTCCCTGCTGTGAAGGGGTAACCATATCAGGTATGGGCCCCTCAGTGTGGAGGGGTAACCATCTCAGGTATGGACCCCTGGTTTATAGTGGTTACCATCACAGTATGGCTCCCTGGTTTGGAGAGGTAAGTATCTCAGGTATGGCCCCCTAGTGTGGAGAGGTAACCATCTCAGGTATGGCCTTCTGGTGGGGAGGCGTCACCACATGGTATGGTCCTCTAGTAGGGAGGGGTAACCATCTCAGGTATGGCTCCCTGGTGTGAAGGGGTAACCATCTCAGGTATGGCCCCCTGGTGTGTAGGGGTAACTATCTCAGGTATGGACCCCTGTTTTATAATAGGGGTAACCATCAAAGTAGTGATCCCTGATGTGGAGAGGTAAGCATCTCAGGTATAGCCCCCTAGTGTGGAGGTGTAACCATCTCAGATATGGTCCTCTGGTGGGGAGGGGTAACCATATCAGGTATGGTCACCTGGTATGGAGGGGTAATCATCTCAGGTAAGGCCCCCTGGTGGGGAGGCATCACCATCATGGTATGGCCCTCTGATGGGGAGGGGTAAACATCGCACAGGTATGGCCCCCTAGTGTGGTGGGGTAACTGATGCGCCCCCTGGGCCATGGAGTACTCGGTGCCGTGCCGGTCGTTGCTAGGGGAGATGTCACAGTGGCGGTGACCCGGTCCGTGACCCAGGGTGGTCAGTAAAAAGGGGATATTTACAGGGAAATTAAAGTTCTTATGTACAGTTTGTGACGCCACCTGTGGTATGCGGCTAAAGGGAGCCGCCGCTGTGGAGCAGGTCCTCTGGAGCTGGTGTGAATGCAGCAGAGTTGGTTTACCTCTCCACAGATAGAGCTTAGCTCCAGGGCAGTGTAAATATTGCTGTTATGGTGTAGTGCAGAGGATGGCGCAGATAATGACCACAGAGACAGTAAGGTGCAGTCCTCAAGGTTTACTCACGGTTTCTTAGACTTCCATTTACCAGTACTAGAGTAACTTCCCACGGAGTCCTGTGCTTACTCAGGGAGGGGTTCAGCAAACTTCCTTCTGGCCGTCTCCCTGCACCTCACACCCAGTGTCTCAGGCCAGTGGCCGCGGAACTTGCCGGGCGACGTCTTCTCTGTCCGCTGGGTCCTCTATGGCCACTTTTCTGGTGATTAGATGTTGCTTGTGGCTACAGTACCTGAAATACTGCAGCCTCCGGTTTCCTAGTTGAGGCTTAAAGAACTCTGCTAGTTTAGGGACCGGTCCCCTCTGTGCGACCTGACCCCTCCACCTCCTGGTAGATTTGAGCGTACGGGTGGCCTCCAGCACTACCCGTACCCCTGGGGTCCCTTCCACGTTCCTGGAGCCTTTCCTGCTCCTCTCTCTCTCGTTAGTCTTGGGCCTCTCTGGCAAGGCCCTCCTCCTGAGCAGAGCTCCTACAGAGCTCCTGCTCCCTCTACTTCTCCTCTCAGACTTATCTGTCCTTTCAAGATGGCTTCTCTATTTATATCACTTCCTTCAATGCTCCCCTGATTTACTTCCTCCACCCACACCCACTACATGGTTTCCCCTACTTTGGTTCCCCCCACTCCAGCCAGAGACAGGGCTCAGCAGGGAAGCGATGCATCTTGCCCCTCCTGCAGGTCTGGAGTAGTGTAGTGTTGGATGCAGGTGTTAGGGTCCCGGGCTGTACTCCTTCCTTACCTGAGAGTGAGATACCACACCTCTGGGTGAGATGCAGTACCTCTGTGGTGACTGAACCCGCAGGGGCGCTGTCATGAAAGTTAGCCGCCATCTTAGGTATGATACGTCATACCTGAAGAAATTCCCTATTGTCATTTCTAAAAAATCCCTCACACAGCTCCTACCATGTCACAATTCTCCAGCCCCTGGTTAACAGAGCAATTCACCCCCACCTCTGGAGATCAGTCTCAAGGAACTTCTTTGATATGGTAAATAGATGGGCCAGCTCTGCTGTGTCCAAGCAGGACAGAGTCAGCGAGACCCTCGGGGGTAATTAACACCTTGATGTCACTTGAAACCAGAAGCAAACCATTTGTGCAAGCCTGCCAAACCTCTCCATTGTCCCAAGGAACCATGTGCTTTCTTTGTGGAAAATGGCCGTCAAAAGCTACAGACATACCATCAATTCATAACCACACGATACAAGTTAGGGAACCCAAATAAAATGTATCATGTGGGGAAGGTGCCCATGAACACAATCATGGGACTTATAAATCCATGCGGGCCCTGGAAAGCTAGATATTTAGAAGAACCATATACAAGGTCCCAGGGGAGGCATGTTTAGAGTCAATGGCTTCCCCAGAAGAGTAGGATCACGACGAGACCTCTGGTGATACGATGAGATCACCCCAGGGAAAGTTATGGGTACTTTTCTCAACTGGCGTGGCTTAGTAAACTGACTTCACCAAGAGTGGGCGTGACAGGACTTTAGTATAGCCGACAGCCAGAAACCCCCTCAGTTTTGACCCAGGAGATGATGTGAACAACTCCTAACGTCGGGTCCAGGTCTCTGAGTGGGAGGAGCACCTTCGCCATGTGCTACTGAGGCCTGGACGACTGCAACTAGGCTTGAACCTGTGGGATAGCAAATCCTCCCTTGCACTACAAGAACGGTAACTGATTTATCGTTGTTATTCCTGTGTTTTGTATTTCTAATTGTTATATCTCTTAGTCTGGCCAAATACCGTTGTATAGTTAATTGTATAGCCTTGTAATCTAGTGTATTCTTATAATCGATTAAATCATAAATTAATCGTGGGCTGTATCCTTTACTCTGCATGTACGAATCCATTGGTCTGGAAACGCTTGGCTGAAACGCTACTGGGTTGGTTCCTGACCCGATACAAGTCTATTAACTGACCAGGCTTATATCAAACACGTAACTGGTGGCAGCATACCATCTGGGGGATTTGAGGAAGGCTGGCAGTGACGGTCGGAGGTGTGGATATATATTACTGGCGCAGCCAGGGAAATATATATACCGCCCTCACTGCAGAGCGCCTCAAATACCCAGAGGGCTACAGGATGGCCTCTCCGGCGACCACTCACTCTACTCACTCTTGACCTGAGAGGCAAGGGGGCACCAGAGAGTTGTGCCTGTATCGTGGCGTCACGGATTGGTGACGTGTAAGGGACAACACACCACCGTGTTTTCCCCCGCTGGTAGCAGCTTCCTGGCAGTACTTACTCTAGGTGCAGTACCTTGACTCACCTGAGAGGTAAGGGGGCGCCAGAGAGCTGCACCCACCGGCCGGCATTTCATCACAGGCGCCACATACCCCCCTGGTAAAACACAGCACGTCCGCGGGCTGGAACAGAGTAAAACACGTTTTAGACATACAATTTTTAGATGCATCACATAGAAGAATTTTCAAACAACTTTTCTTCCCTTTATGGGAGGCACATTTCTTGAACGTTGCAGGTTACTATAAAACTTTTTAAAGAACACATTTTTCTTCTTCACACATATGAAACATTTTTTAAGCAGATAAAACACTTCTCATATAAAACATTTTCAATCAAATACAGTGAAATATTACTGCCGAATGTCCTTTTCACTGGTAAGGTGCACTTTGAGCAACATGAGGGACCCGTCCGAAAACCCTCAACGTAGGCCCTGGGCGTGGCTGCAGGGCATAGGTGATCCAGGTGTTGGACCACGTCTTCGGCCACGCCAAACGGGTTTTTGTTCTGAGGTCAGTCTTGTTATATAAAACCAATAAGGGGCACTTTAAGAAGTGCAAGCTATTTACAATAAAGTTTCTCGGTTATTCACGGTTCATAACCTTAATGTCTCTATACCCTTACCGGGTAACTGGATAAACACACACACTTAAATGCTGCAATACCCTTTCGTAACTGTATACATTACTCAATTTTAGCAGTTCAGCAGTGGTGCCCCCTCTCGAGAAACACCTGGTTCTTGCAGGCTGACCCAGCCGGGTCATCAGCCTCTGCTTGCAGGAACATGTCCTTTTCCTCCACTACCCTGTGGACATTCAGGGCATACCAGCCCCGCTCACCTCTCTGCCTGGTGTAGGTGACTTGCTCACCAGGGTACAGGTCTCGGTCAGAATGTCCTTGCTGCAGGTGGGACTTCACGTCCCTCCAATTAACAAACAAATCAGTCGCGACCTGTGGCTCTCTGATGAAGCCCCACCCAGTGTCCAGGTCGAACTTTACAACAGTCCCTTCTGCACGGGGACCGGGTTTGGCTGTTTTTGCTTTGCGGGCCTGGGTCTTCTCCTCTAAATTACGGGCCTCCATCTTCTCCCAGCGCACCCGCCGGATGTGCCGCTATTTTTCCAGCTGCTAGAGCTCCCTCCGACAGTGCTCTTCCCGTCGGGCTGCTTCCCTTCGGGTCTCCGGGGAAAACCCATGAGGTCCTCCCCCAGGTTATCCCACAGGAACTGGTCCTCTTCACTCTCGTAGAGGGCTGAGGGCTCAGGAGCGGGTAGCAGTGGGAGGTTCTGGTCTTCCACCTCTGCGGACCAGTCCCAGGGCAGGCGCCTGTACACCCATTCAGGTGTGGGAGCAGGTGGCTTTTTCAGGGGGCCCAGGAGCAGGGCTTCATCAGCAGCGCCCGGGGTTGATGTTTCCGGGCCCAGGGCCAGTTCAGCGCTTTCAGCGCCTGGGACAGGGAGTTCCGCCTGGGGGCCCAGGAGCCGGGCTTTGTCACCCGCGCCCGGTTTAGAAGGATCCGGGCCAAGGAGCAGATCTGGGGCGTACGCACCCGGGTACGGAGGTTCCGCAAGGGGGCCCAGGAGCAGGTAAGCACCGTCAGCGCCCGGGACCGAGAGACTCCTCTTACCTGCTCCCGCGGCCGCTCCTGTGCTGCACGCTGCCTCCTGGTTCGGATCAGGCTCCACCGGGGCCGAGGCGCTGCCGGTGGCACGCAGCACTGGCTGCTGCCTGGTCATCATGCTCCCCAGCATCTCCTCCTTCCGGCCGGCGACGGCAGCCTGCTAGGCCTTCTCCACCCACCGACCTAGTTCTTGCATCTCGGCGTGGAGGAACTCCGCATCCTCCAAGGACAATTTGGAGACCACCTCCTCCAGGGAGAGAGGTGTCTCGCGCTGCTGCAGGCCACAGGCTGGAGTTCCAGGCTCACCTTCTCCATCTTGCCTGCCGGGTGTGGTCTGTTTGCACTGCTGGAGACTCCACCCTGTCTCCAAGGTTTCCTCTCTCCTCTCCCCTTTCTGGGGCGGTCCCATGGCTGCTTGCTGTCGGCCACACCCAGAGGCGGCTTCCCCAGACTGATGGACAGATCCAGGTATATGGCCACAGATGCATGGGGCGGGTTGCACTTTTGGCGCCATTCTGGGACCCGGCCCACGATGGGAGGTTTCTTGTCGTCCTTGATAACGCACCACATTCAGTATAGAACACAGTCTCTAGGTGCTAGGGGAGATGTCACAGTGGCGGTGACCCGGTCCGTGACCCAGGGCGGTCAGTAAAAAGGGGATATTTACAGGGGAATTAAAGTTCTTATGTACAGTTCGTGTCGCCACCTGTGGTATGCGGCTAAAGGGAGCCGCCGCTGCGGAGAGGGTCCTCTGGAGCTGGTGTGAATGCAGCAGAGTAGGTTTACCTCTCCACAGGTAGAGCTTAGCTCCAGGGCAGTGTAGATGTTGCTGTTATGGTGTAGTGCAGAGGATGGTGCAGATAATGATCACATAGACAGTAAGGGGCAGTCCTCAGGGTTTACTCACGGTTTCTTAGACTTCCAGTTACCAGTACTAGAGTAACTTCCCATGGCGTCCTGTGCTTACTCAGGGAGGGGTTCAGCAAACTCCCAGGTCTCTCCGAAGTACGTAACGGGACCCCCTTCTGTGTGTTCCTTCAGGCCGTCTCCCTGCACCTCACACCCAGTGTCTCAGGCCAGTGGCCGCGGACCTTGCCGGGCGACGTCTTCTCTGTCCCCTGGGTCCTCTATGGCCACCTTTCTGGTGATTAGATGTGGCTTGTGGCTACAGTACCTGAAATACTGCAGCCTCCGATTTCCTAGTTGAGGCTTAAAGAACTCTGCTAGTTTAGGGAAAGGTCCCCTCTGTGCGACCTGACCCCTCCACCTCCTGGTAGATTCCAGCACTACCCATACCCCTGGGGTCCCTTCCACGTTTCTGAAGGCTTTCCTGCTCCTCTCTCTCTCTCTAGTCTTGGGCCTCTCTGGCAAGGCCCTCCTCCTGAGCAGAGCTCCTACAGAGCTCCTGCTCCCTCTACTTCTCTCAGACTGATCTGTCCTCTCAAGATGGCTTCTCTATTTATATTGTGGCGCCCCTGAGGGTTCATTCGCCACAGAGGTACTGCACCTCACCCAGAGGTGTGGTGTCTCCTTCTCTCAGGTAAGGAGGGAGTCCTGCCCGTAACCCCAACACCCACATTCAACACTACACTACTCCAGACCGGCTGGAAGGGCAAGATGCACTGTGTCTCCTGCTGAGCCCTGTCCCTGGCTGGAATGGGGGGAACCAAAGAGAGGGGGAACCAGTAGTGGGTGTGGGTGGAGGACGTAGAGTAGGGGAGCCCCATAGTAGGTGGTATATAAAAGGGAAGCCATCTTAGGGTGGCAGGTTAGTCAGTGAGGTCAGTCAGTGAGTAGTAGGGGAGCAGAGTCTCTTCAGGAGCTCTGCTCCACAAGTGGGGCCTAGTGATAGAGGCCCAGGAGGGGAGCAGAGGAGAAAGGCTCCATTTTACAGAAGGGATCCGAGGGGGTACAGTGAGTGCAGGACGGCACCCGTACGCCCCGAATCTGCCAGGTGTCAGAGGGATCAGGCCGCAAGAAGGGGACCGGCCCCTGGACCAGCCGTGTTACTCCAGGTCTCGGCTGGAAAAACCGGAGGCTTCTGCACTTCCATGGTGCAGTTGCCACATTCACCGTGAAGGGCATCAAGTAGGTCCGGGAACTCCAGGTTGCCCAGAGGGACTTCAGATCACCCGATCGGGACTGAGTGTGGGGAAGCGCAGGGCAGGAGGGAGAAGACCCAGCATGAGAAGTCGGTCTAGTAAGGAACATAAAGAAAGTGGGGTTCCGTCAAGCACTCCTGATATATCTGAGAAAGTGCTGAACCCCTGGTCTGGTAGACGCAGTGCGACGTGGAGGCGGACACGCGTACAGTGTACCTGAGAACCTTGAACAAGAACTGTGAGTAAAACTCGGATGACTGCACTCCACTGCCTCCTTCAGTTATTTCAGCTGCACCATCCCGACTGCACTACAAGCCCCAGCATCACCACCCACCATCAAACTCTACACTGCCCTGAGGCCCGCTCCACCTGTGGGGAGCTGTTCCATCCTAGCTGCCCTATCAACTGCCTCAGAGGTCTGCAGCAACGCTGATACAAATTACCAAAAACCACAGGTGGCGTCACGATTAAACTACAAATCCCATATAAACTATCCCCTTTTTGTTGACCGCCCTGGGCCATGGACCGGGAGGAGGAGTTCTGTAGGCGGGAGCTCCTACAACTGGAGAATGAGTGGCGCACCCGGCGGGCGCACTGCGAGCAGTTGGAGGCCCGGAACGAAGCCGCGAAGGCCCAAGTCCGGCAAGCGGAATCTGCCCATCCTAGTCCCCGTGAAGAGGGACTGGTCGTGAAATTCGACTTGAAGGCTGGGTGGGGCTTCATCCGCGATCCCCACTTCAGCAGAGACATCTTTGTTAACCGGCGGGATGTCATGCCCTATCTGGAGCAGGGCCATCCCGACAGGAATTTGTATCCTGGAGACCGTGTCACCTATACCTGACACCACGGGGAACGCGAGTGGTATGCCCTCCCGGTATACCGCGTGGTCAAGGAGGAAGAGGACATGCCCCCGCAGTTCGTGGCTGATGACCCGGCTGGGTCAGCCAGCAAAAATCAGAAGTACCCCCAGTGGGGACCCCACTACTAGGTACTAGTAAGTGGAACTGAATATTGTACATAAGTTACCCGTAAGGGTACAAACAGAAAATTTGTTTCTTTTTGTGTGGATAATTACCCGTCAGGGTATACAGACTTCAGGCTGAGGACTGTGAGCAGCCAAGAACTGACCTTGTATATAGTTTGCACTTCTTAAAGTGCCCTCTATTGGTTTTATATTTGCAACTGCAGACCTCAGAACAAAAACCCGTTTGGCGTGGCCGAAGATGTGGTCCAGCACCACGATCACTTTATGCCCTGCAGCCACGCCCAGGGCCTACGTTAAGGGTTTTCGGACGGGTACCTCATGCTGCTTGATTTGCACCTCTACCAGTGAGATGGACACCCTGTTTGGGATCTTACTGCAAGTTGTTGGAGAAAAAGTATATATGCAAGTGAAAAGTTTTATACTGTTTGTAATAATGCTAACCTGTAACGTTTAAGAAGAAGTGCCTCCCATAAAGGGAAGAAATGTTACGTTTATAATCTTATATGTGAATGCATTTTAAAAATCTTTGTATGTCTAAATACTGTGTTTTTGCTCAGTTCCAGCCTGCGGACCTGCTGTGTTTTACCAGGAGGGAGTGTGGCGCCCCTGAGGGTTCAGTCGCCACAGAGGTACTGCACAGAGGTGTGCTGTCTCCTTCTCTCAGGTAAGGAGGGAGTGCTGCCCGGAACCCCAACACCCACATTCAACACTACACTACTCCAGGCCGGCTGGAAGGGCAAGATGCACTGTGTCTCCTGCTGAGCCCTGTCCCTGGCTGGAGTGAGGGGAACCAAAGAGAGGGTGAACCAGTAGTGGGTGTGGGTGGAGAACGTAGAGTAGAGGAGCACCATAGTAGGAGGTATATAAAAGGGAAGCCATCTTAGGGTGGCAGGTTAGTCAGTAAGGTCAGTCAGTGAGTAGTAGGGGAGCAGAGTCTCTTCAGGAGCTCTGCTCCACAAGTGGGGCCTAGTGATAGAAGCCTAGAAGAGGAGCAGAGGAGAAAGGCTCCATTTTACAGAAGGGATCCCAGGGGGTACGGTAAGTGCAGGACGGCACCCGTATGCCCCGAATCTGCCAGGTGTCAGAGGGATCAGGCCGCAAGAAGGGGACTGGCCCCTGGACCAGCCGTGTTACTCCAGGTCTCGGCTGGAAAAACCGGAGGCTTCTGCACTTCCATGGTGCAGTTGCCACAGTCTCACCCTAGTCACCGTGAAGGGCATCAAGTAGGTCTGGGAACTCCAGGTTGCCCAGAGGGACTTCAGAGCACCCGATCGGGACTGAGTGTGGGGAAGCGCAGGGCAGGAGGGAGAAGACCCAGCATGAGAAGTCGGTCTAGTAAGGAACATAAAGAAAGTGGGGTTCTGTCAAACACTCCTGATATATCTGAGAAAGTGCTGAACCCCTGGTCTGGTAGACGCAGTGCGACGCGGAGGCGGACACGCATACAGTGTACCTGAGAACCTTGAACAAGATCTGTGAGTAAAACTCGGATGACTGCACTCCACTGCCTCCTTCAGTTATTTCACCTGCACCATCCTGACTGCACTACAAGCCCCAGCATCACCACCCACCATCAAACTCTACACAGAGGCTCTTTTTCCACCCTGTGTCCTGCATTGCTTTCTATTAGTCTGTGGTCCCCTTATTATTATTATTATTATTATTATTATTATTAATAAATATTTATATAGCGCCATTAGGTTCCATGGCGTTTTACAAGTGTAAGGGAGACAGGGACACGAACATGAAGCATCAGACGAGGTGCACTGGTACAGTAGAGCAGGGGGTCCTGTCCACGAGGGCTCACAGTCTATATGGGGTGGGTGGGGAGACAGGAGGAAGGGGGAGAGGAGAGGGTGAGATGGTGTAGTGGATGGGTCTCAGCGTGGGCTGTAGGCCTGAAGGAAGAGGTGGGTCTTTAGGTTTTTCTTGAAGGTTCCCAGGGTGGGGGGGTGTCGGATGTGATGGGGGAGACAGTTCCAGAGTATGGCTGATGCACGAGAGAAGTCTTGTAGGCGGTTGTGGGAGGAGGAAATGAGAGGGGGAGAAGAGGAGAAGTTCTTGAGAGGAGCGAAGATCGCGTGGGGGAACATATCTGGAAACCAGGTCGGAGATGTAGGGGGGGGACAGGTTATTTATGGCCTTGTATGTTAGGGTTAGGGTTTTGAACCGTGATCTCAGGGCAATGGGGAGCCAGTGAAGGGCTTGGCAGAGGGGGGAGGCGGGGGTGAAACGGGAAGATAGGTGGATGAGTCGGGCAGCGGAGTTGAGGATGGTGCGGAGAGGTGCGAGGGAGGAAGCGGGGAGGCCCGTGAGCAGGGGGTTGCAGTAGTCGAGACGGGAGATGATGAGGGCGTGGATGAATGTTTTTGCCGAGTCCTGGTCGAGGAACAAGCAGATTAAGGCAATGTTCCTCAGTTGAAGTCGGCAGGCGGTGGCGAGGGCTTCGATGTGGGGCTTGAAGGAAAGGGCGGAGTCGAGGATTACCCCAAGGCACTTGGCGTGGGGAATGGGTGAGAGGGTGCAGTCGTTGATTGTGATGGATAGGTTGTGGAGCTGGGGAGAGCGGTTAGGGGGGAAGACGATTATCTCGGTCTTGTCCATGTTGAGTTTGAGGAAACGGGCGGAGAAGAAGGATGAGATGGCGGATAGGCATTGGGGAATTATACTCTGGTGAGTTTGGCATAAAATGATTTTTGGACTTTTTGGGACTATCTTACCCATTTGTGAGTTATGATTGATTATGTTTTGATATAGCCATCTCCCGATTTTAACACCAATTGGTGCTTCTGACTGTTGGGGTGAACCCCTATCTTGACCAAACTATATGCAATATGTGGGACCTAATGTCTGCTTGTCCTAATCAATTACGTGCTAATGTTACTATAGTGACGTACTGTCTTTTTAATGATTTGTAATAAAGTTTTCTATGCCATTCTACTCAGTTGTCCTCCTGAATATTATGTATGAATTTGAGTAGGCCATGTGGGAACGGGGATCTGACTCAGAGCTGAGACCCCCTACCCACATGATTTATTATGCGGGCCGCAATCTATCTACTTATTGACATTTAGATGCATGTATTGAGCCCAGTAAAAATGGCTATCACAAAAGTCTTGAATTTATATATTGTCTGAGCATATCAATCATGCATCTATCAATAATATAGTGATGCAGAAATAGGATGTAAAAATAATTATGGGCAGCACAGTGGCTCAGTGGTTAGCACTGCAGCCTTGCAGCGCTGGGGTCCTGGGTTCAGATCCCACAAGGACAACATCTGCAAGGAGTTTGTATGTTCTCCCCGTGTTTGCGTGGGTTTCCTCCGGGTTCTCCGGTTTCCTCCCACACTCCATAGACATACTGATAGAGGACTTGGATTGTGAGCCCCAATGGGGACAGTGGTGATAATGTCTGTAAAGCGCTGTGGAATTAATGGCACTATATAAGTGAGTAAAATAAATAAATAAATTACATAAATATCTGCAGCCTATCCCTGCATATTATGCATCCATGAGAGCAATGAAATTATAGCATAAAAGTATAGCAACTATGTGTGAAGGTATCAATTACCTATATTCGTGGTACATAAGCTAGAGGGAGCACAGGATGTCCTCGACACGCATTTCACCGCCAACATAGCGACTTCGCCAGGAGGAAGCCACGCTGTTGGCGGATACATCAAGACCGGCATTGTTCACATCAGTCTTGAAGAGTAGATGGGCTGGAGTTAGACGCTCCTTATTCATGAAGCGGCATACACCTCTGTGTTCGCCCCATTACAAATCTTATTCCAGTCCATGCTGGAGTAAAATTTGTGGAGTTGTGAATACCGCAAATCCTTATGAATTTAATGATCGACGATTTTGGCAGAGCTGGGTGTAAAGGGCGTCAGTACTCCAAAAGTCACATAATTTTAACACAACCTCTCGGTGTGCTAAAAATATGCAACATTTCAAAGCTTTTTACGCCAGACTACTGGCGTAAAAGCTTTGATGAATCGGGCTCTTTGTATTACAGCTTATCAACGAATTCTAATTCTTTCTCCACTTATAAGCCTCTACTGCTCTCCAACTCCAAAACTGATCATTCACTCAGAAATACTGCCAATATACGAGTTTATGCTCACTGAGAAATCTGATTACATGTTGCCTATGTAAAGAGTGATAAGGCAGGGGGGCTGTTGGATGGAGAGACACACGGAAACTGTGCTGTTGTTGCTTTCTTGTAAGTTTTCTATCTCACCATAGAGGTGGTTTCACAACTACACGGCTCAGTAGTGCTGCATAATGACCTCTGTGCTGCTGCTGCTTCTGAAGGCGTGCTGCAAAAACAGGGGAGCAAGATATTCTCTTGTCTGTGTGTGCAGTATATGGGAGAGATCATGGCAGCTGGTCTCCTTCCACTGGCTCAGGGAAAACTGGCATTTAGATACTATACGGTATATAACTTTCAGAAGGAAAAACTGGTAAAAAATGCAAGTTACAAGTCACATAATGGCCAGAAAGTGCTAATACTCATGATGAACACGCATATAACAGCTTATTCTAAAACGTCATCGCAATCTACAGGGGAACTTGGAAATTTAAGAAGAGTGTAATTGATTAGGTCATGGGCACCTTGGCTATTGCCTAATGCACCGACGTCTTAGCTATAAAAAAGAACATCACTGATAAGGCAGTGTTCTTACTATGGATGTGGTAACATCGCTGCTGAATTTAATTTCACAAACCTCATTGTTGAAGGGAAAAATTCTATTTCTGGAGACATAAATTTCCATTACAAAACTTAATTTAATATAATCCTGGCAACCTATTCTTTATAAGGAACAAAAAAAAAATCCAAAACGCTGCTTATTGAAAATGAGCACCTGGCATACTGTTTTGGTTATGTCTTACTGCTAAATCTTAAGGCAATAATTAAGGTCACTGATTTCTTTTAAACTCATCAGTATGGCTTTAGATTAGAAAAAGTACTGAATGATAAAATCCTAGCTGCCTGCAGCCACCACTAGATGGAGATTCAGAGATTATCGCATACTGTTGTATTATTACAGATATATATAAACAGGAGGAGAAACGAGCGTATTGGCATGGAAAAGCTTTATTAATAATTCATATAAAAACTCCATTTATTAATGGCAAAATACATAATGTAAAGTGCAGACATGCAGATCAAAAAAAACCCACTTAATCTATAGCCCAAAAGAAGGGTAATATAAATATATTCAAAGAGTTACATAAATAGCCAGAAACATACAAGTATGGCACACATATCCTCCTAAAATGGAGGAAATGTAATAAGTATTAAAAAATGAAAAGACAGTAGGGGCAGAGAAGAAAGATAGACCAGGGCAGAAAAAGGTGGTATACATGGACAAATTAATATGCCACTAAATATATGGGGATCACGTATACCATAGTCCTGTAACATTAGTCAGCTGCCATAGTGCATATCATTTGCAGGACAATGGTGACTCACCCCAAGATATTGTCACATGTAGAAAGGGGACCACAGGAAGGCAGGTGTCTCCAGGACAGATACATGTCCTCCTGTGGTCCCCTTTCTACATGTGACAATATCTTGGGGTGAGTCACCATTGTCCTGCAAATGATATGCACTATGGCAGCTGACTAATGTTACAGGACTATGGTATACGTGATCCCCATATATTTAGTGGCATATTAATTTGTCCATGTATACCACCGTTTTCTGCCCTGGTCTATCTTTCTTCTCTGCCCCTACTGTCTTTTCATTTTTTAATACTTATTACATTTCCTCCATTTTAGGAGGATATGTGTGCCATACTTGTATGTTTCTGGCTATTTATGTAACTCTTTGAATATATTTATATTACCCTTCTTTTGGGCTATACACTGTGTTCCAAATTATTATGCAAATAATATTTTCTCAGATTTTCCCAAATTACCTATATGAATTGCAGTCATTGTAATTTTCCAGTCAAATAACTATTAGAGTACAATTGAAAGGTTTTTGTACAAACTGCCTATGATAACAGTATATTTTTAAAAAAATAAAAAACTCAAACTGCTCTCAAAATGCGTGTTCCAAATTATTATGCACAGCAGAGTTTTCAACCTTTTCATTTTAATAAAGAACAAAAAAATGGTCATTTTTTAAATTATAAGCATTAGCAGGTTATTACAAACTGAAATCAAACAGTTTTCAACTCAAAACTTTATTCTAGGTGATGTTACATTTGCCCATAGGACCCCTTGCTCGAAAGGAGCTTCTGAACTCTCTCTTCCATTGAATTTGTCAGGTTTTGGATGGTTTCTGCTTTAATTGTTTTGCATGAGGACAGAATACCCTCCCAGAGCTGTTGCTTAGATGTGAACTGCCTCCCGCCATCATAGACACTCCTTTTGATGATGCTCCAGAGGTTCTCAATGGGGTTGAGGTCAGGGGAGCATGGGGGCCACACCATAAGTTTGTCCCCTTTAATGCCCATAGCAGCCAGAGATGCAGATGTGTTATGCGCAGCATGAGACGGGGCATTATCATGCATGAAATGATCTCAATGGTCCAGATGGATGGAGTGGAGGATGGCTGGTTGATGGACAGCCCATGCAAACACGGCTACGGCGCTAACAAGGAGGAGGTGGAGTAATGTTTTGGGCTGGAATCATGGGGAGAGAGATTGTTGGCCCTTTTAGGATCCCTGAAGGGGTAAAGATGAACTCCATAATGTATGTTGAGTTTCTCAAACAGCACTTCCTTCCATGGTTCAAGAAGAAGAACCGTGCATTCCGCAGCAAGATCATTTTCATGCATGATAATGCCCCGTCTCATGCTGCACATAACACATCTGCATCTCTGGCTGCTATGGGCATAAAAGGGGACAAACTTATGGTGTGGCACCTATGCTCCCCTGACCTCAACCCCATTGAGAACCTCTGGAGCATCATCAAAAGGAGTGTCTATGATGGCGGGAGGCAGGTCACATCTAAGCAACAGCTCTGGGAGGGTATTCTGTCCTCATGCAAAACAATTGCAGCAGAAACCATGCAAAACCTGACAAATTCAATGGACGAGAGAGTTCAAAAGCTCCTTTCGAACAAGGGGTCCTATGTGCAAATGTAACATCACCTAGAATAAAGTTTTGAGTTGAAAACTGTTTGATTTCAGTTTGTAATAACCTGCTAATGCTTATAATTTCAAAAATGACCATTTTTTTGTTCTTTATTAAAATGAAAAGGTTGAAAATTCTGCTGTGCATAATAATTTGGAACATGCATTTTGAGTACAGTTTGCGTTTTTAATTTTTTAAAAAATATACTGTTATCATAGGCAGTTTGTACAAAAACCTTTCAATTGTACTCTGACTTTTATTTGACTGGAAAATTACAATGACTGCAATTCATATAGGTAATTTGGGAAAATCTGAGAAAATATTATTTGCATAATAATTTGGAACACAGTGTAGATTAAGTGGGGGTTTTTTGATCTGCATGTCTGCACTTTACATTATGTATTTTGCCATTAATAAATGGAGTTTTTATATGAATTATTAATAAAGCTTTTCCATGCCAATACGCTCGTTTCTCCTCCTGTTTATATATATTTTGTTCGAGTTGGCAACACGGATATGGGGTGTGAGTGGTATTTC
This sequence comes from Phyllobates terribilis, assembly GCF_046119375.1. Classification (NCBI taxonomy): domain Eukaryota; kingdom Metazoa; phylum Chordata; class Amphibia; order Anura; family Dendrobatidae; genus Phyllobates; species Phyllobates terribilis. The sequence goes on along the minus strand of NW_027362768.1, from coordinate 83,396,496 downwards.
CTCCACACCGCCTTTGTGTGAATCTCAATATGTGGGTGTGGCACCCCAGGGGTCTGGTTACAACAGTAATAGAAATATTACATCTGAGAGCAAGTGGGAGGTTTCTCTGGTCAGGAGCCCTAAGCATGCAACACCGCCCGCCCAGACCTGGGAGGGGAGGAATCTGCCCTTATAAACTGGGTCTGGGGCGGGATTAGGACAGTCAGAGCCTGGAGACAGTTCCAGACACAGGGAAAGTGTCAGCAAGGAGCTCTGTAGGAGCAGGAGCGAGTGCCAGGGGCTGGAAGCTAGATAGCTCGCCCTGGCTGAAGACATTAAGACCGGACACGGAGTCCGAGGCTGTGGGGACATCCAGGTCCTGCAGCAGAATCCAACCGGCAGGGGATTCCATGTCCTCTGGCCAGAGAAGCCCGGAGGCACGGTCACAAGCAAGGGACCAGCACCGCCATCGTGAAGCGGAGGCTAACAGAAGGCCCCAAGTCACCGGCCGTACGGGTGAGCACCACACGGTATACTCAGGGACGTGGGCTACTTCTACCCGCACACAGCAAGGTAGCCAGGAAAGAGTACAGATAGACGGGGAGGCCTACAACTCCACCTGGCCAGGGAAGATCCTGCTAGCTCTCAGACTTACCAGGCCTCTACTGCTAGCCAGTACTCCCGGGAGGGTCTGCTTTATAACATCAGTAAAGACCCTGAACTGCACTACACGGACTCTGAGTTATTCCTGCTGCGCTCGTGCACCATCACTCCCATCATCCACACTAACTGCCCTGAGGCTATACTCCTCCCGTGGGGAGTCATCCCGTTCTTAGTTGCACACACAACACCGGCCTCAGCGGTCTGCCTTGTAGCAGCGGTCCCCACTGACTGCAATCCACGGGTGGCGTAGTCGGACTATTATCTCACTAATAAGACTGCCACTGAATTGACCACCCTGGGCACGGACCGGGTCAGCGCCATGGAGACTACAACCCCCAGCGATCCGGCTCCGGGTATTCCCAGCACAACACAGGCCCAGGGGGCGCGTCATGGGCTAGTGTATTTCTCTGTATTATTACAGAGTTCAATGCATCAGCAGTATGTGACGCGCCCCCTGGGCCGTGGAGTACCCGGTGCCTGGCCGGTACATGCTGGGGGAATGTCACAGTGGCGGTGACCCGGTCCGTGACCCAGGGCGTTCAATAAAAGGGGTTATGTATGGGGGATTTATAGAGTTTTTATAGAGTTCGTGACGCCACCTGTGGAATGTGGCTAAAGGGAGCCGCCGCTGCGGAGCAGTCCTCTGAAGCTGATGTTATTGCAGCAGGGATGGTGTGGCTCTCCACAGGAAGAGCTATCTCCAGGGCAGTGTAGATGATGTTGCAGGTTATGCTGGGCGTTGTAGTGCAGGGGTTGATGGGGCAGAATGAAACACAGAGACAAGGAAGTGCAGTCCCAGGGTCTTTACTGGTGCTGATTAGACAAGCCGGGACTACGGTACTGGCTAGAAGTGGAAGTCCGGGCAGCCTGGAAGCAAGTAAAGAGTCCTTGCCAGATGAAGTTGGAGGCCTTCCCTTTCCACTAAACTCTTTGGCCCTGCTACTTGTAGCTGTGCGGTGGCCCTCGTCCCTGAGTGTAATGGTTCTGTGCTCACCCGTATGGCAGGCAGCTCGGGCCTTGCTGGCGCGTCGCTCCTACGTGGCGGTGCTGGACCCTGCGGTGCTGCTGAGCCTCTGGGCGTCTGATGGGGCCAGGAGACCTGCAATCTCCTGCCCTCCGGTTTCTGCGGCTGGGCCTTCAGTGCCCCACAGCCTCGGACTCTGGTGTCCGGTTCTTCTGTGCGGTACTTCTGGGGTGAGCTGCCGCGCAGCTCCAGTCCCCAGCTCCTCTCTCCTCGACGTCCTCGCTTCAACTCCTCACACTAAGACTCACTAACCCCGCCCCCAGATCCCAGTTGCCAAGGGGAGGTGCTCCCCTTGCTGGTCTGGAGCCAGGAAAGTGTTGCATGCCTAGTATACCTGACTAGGGGACCCCTGCTTGCTTCCAGGCATGACATTACCTCTTTTGAGGGAGGCAAAGCCACTGTGGCAACCGGACCCCTGGGGTGACACATTCCCCCCTAGTTAACTTCAGTACTCCCGGACTGAGGATACTTTTCAAAATTAACAAATAACAATAACAGTTCACATTACAAGATCATAAATATAACATTCTGCAACAGGTTACAGCACAATCTGTAACCGGGTGTCCATTTTCTTTAGTTAGGTGCTATCCAGTGAACATGAGGGACCCGCCCGAAAACCCTCAACGTAGGCCCTGGGCGTGGCTGCAGGGCATAGATGATCCAGGTGTTGGACCACGTCTTCGGCCACGCCAAACGGGTTTTTGTTCTGAGGTCATTTGTTGTAATAATAAAACCAATAGGGGGCACTCTAATAAGTGCAACTATTTACAATGGAAAGTTCTTTGATTATTCACCGTCCATAACCTACAAGTCTTTATACCCTTACTGGGTAACTAAATGCACACATGACCAACTTTTGCAATTCACTTTGAAAACACAACTTTTCTGCTGTACCCTTACGGGTAACTATATACAGCATACATTTTAGTTCTCTTATACTTTAATTCTTTACATTTTAGTTTCTCCAACGGGCAGGGAGCTGACCTTTTGTACTCCTGGTCGATCTACGTAGTACATTGGTAGTTACTGATCTACCCTGGTCCCTTGTGTCTACCCCTGGTGTGGTGGGTTCAGTGTGAACTACTCTACGGGTAGTCTGAGGTAGCACTGGTAGGCTGGGTAATTTCCTACGAATTCTTTGGCTCACCATGGGTACGACAGGTTCACTGTTAGCAGAGGGTAGATTCTCCTGATCTGCTGATGATGAAACCTCTGTCTCTAGTCTTCCAGCTGTTCTGGGACTTCTGCAGCTTCCGGTGAGGCTGCTTGGAGAAAAGTAAGGACCGGGGAAATTGCATTGTTCACCAGCGTCCAAGACCGGGGAAATTCTCCGAGCACTGTTAGGACCACTTCCTCCTTTTCTGTGGGCTGAAGGCTGTCTTGATCTTCTTCTGTGTGTTTCAACTGTTCAGGACAGATCTTCAAGTGGTCTCTTGAGACTGCCGCTGAAGTTTCCCCTCCATCTTTGCTGATGAGGCACACTTTGGTGTTGTCGTAATTCTAGGGTAGGACGGTGTATGGCTCAACCTCCCACTGGTCATCTAATTTATGGAATCGTCTCTTTCTCTTAAGTACCTGCTCTCCAGGTGACAAGGGAACAGCAGGTGCGTGCTGATTGTAATTCTTCTCTTGCTTCTGTCTTGCTTGGGACAAACTTCTTTCAGCACACTCTTGCACTTTGAGGTATTGTTGCTGCCGCTCGGTATCCCAATCCGCATCTGGTGAAGTCGTCTCTGGTGTTAGGACTCCCATGTCCAAGTCAATGGGTAGCTTACCAGGTCTTGCTCTCATCAGGTAAGCGGGTGTACAGTTGGTGGAGTTCACCGGGATGTGATTATAGAGGTCCACCAAATCTGGTAACTTCTCTGGCCACATGCTTCGTTCCTCAAGGGGCAACATCTTCAACAGGTCTATTACCACCTGGTTCATCTTTTCACACAACCCGTTGGTCTGGGAATTATACGGCGTTGTCCTGATTTTCTTGCAGTCGTACAAGTTACAGAATTCCTGGAACACCTCTGCTTCAAAGGCTGGACCTTGGTCGGTAAGCACCCATTCAGGGTAACCGTGCGGGCGACAAAAGTGCTGTTGGAACGCTTTGGCTGCCATCTGAGCCGTCTGGTCTTTTACTGGCACTACTACCAGGAACCGGGAGTAGTGGACTACTATGGTTAGAGCGTAGACATAGCCTGACCTGCTTGGGGCTAGCTTCACGTGGTCCAAGGCTACCAGTTCTAGTGGCTGTTTGGTGATGATGGGCTGTCACGGTCTTTTCGTCTCATGTTGCATGGACCACATTCTCGACACCATCTCTCGATTGCTTTCCTCATGCCAGCCCAGTAGAATCGCTCACGTAGCAGGATTTCCAACTTCTTCCACCCGAAGTGTCCTGCTCCATCGTGGTACGCTTCTAAGACCATTGACGCATCCCGCCTCGGGACTACCAACTGCCAGACCAGTTCATGTGTCCGGGAGTTGATGCTTCTTCGACACAGCTTTCCTTCGTAGATAAACAGTTTGCCCTTCTCCTTCCACAACTGTTGGGTCTCCTGTGGAGCATCTGGATCAGGGTGCGAGTCAGCTTGCGTCAGCAACTCCTTGACTAGGCGGACAGCCGAGTCGATATCCTGAATTTCTGCACATCCATGGTGGGGCAATGGGTTGAACGTGGCCTCTCTGTTGACGGAGCGCTTGTCCCTCACACAGTGGGAGCACTGGGTCACCCCATGACGATGGAAAGTGGGTATCTCTATCTCTTCCAGCTCTTCCGGGTCTTCTCCCCCATCTGGCAAGTTGGGCATACTGGACAGCGCATCAGCATTCGCATTTTTATGCCCCCCCCCCGATACTTGATGGTGAACTCGTAGTTAGACAGTCGGGCCATCCATCGTTGCTCTAGGGCACTAAGCTTCGCAGTCTCCAGGTGCGTCAGAGGGTTATTATCTGTGAAGACTGTAAATTTGGAGGAGGCGAGATAGTGCTTGAAGCGCTCCGTTTTAGCCCAGACTATGGCGAGAAACTTCAACTTGAAGGAACTGTAGTTGTCAGGGTTCCTTTCCGTGGGCCGGAGCTTCCTGCTGGCGTATGCAATCACTCGCTCTCTGCCTTGCTGTACCTGGGACAGCACCGCTCCCAATCCCACGTTGCTGGCATCTGTATGGAGTATAAAGGGTTGGTCATAGTCGGGGTAGGCCAGGACTTTGTCTCCGGTCAGAGCCATCTTCAGTCGGGTGAAGGATTCGTCTTCTGGTTTACCCCATCTAAACGGAGGTTTCGGGTTCTTGGCTTTCTTGGACTGGCCTACCAGGGGATCCTGCATGGGTGCTGCTATCTTGGTGAAGCCCTTGATAAATCTTCTGTAGTAGCCTACCAGCCCGAGGAACTGCCGCACTTCCTTGATAGTGGAGGGTCTTGGCAAGTCCTTGATTACGGTGACTTTTTCAGGGTCTGGCGCTAAACCTTCGGCGCTTACCACATGACCTAGGTACTGCACCTTGGGCTTCAACAGGAGGCATTTGAACGGCTTTACCTTCAGGCCAAAACCAGATAGGGCTTCAAACACCTCGGCCAGATGCTCCAGGTGGTCTTCATATGTCTTCGTGTAGACAGTTACGTCGTCCAGGTACAGCAGGACAGTTTCGAAGTTCTTGTGTCCTAGGCAGCACTCCATTAACCGCTGGAAGGTTCCTGGGGCGTTGCAGAGCCCGAATGGCATGCAGTTGAACTCACTGAGGCCCATTGGTGTTGTAAACGCGGTCTTTTCTTTGTCCGCCTCTGCCACAGGAACTTGCCAATACCCACTGGTGAGATCCAAAGTGGAGAAATAATTAGCAGATCTTAATGCAGCTAGTGACTCCTCAATCCTGGGTAATGGGTAGGCATCCTTATGTGTAATGCGGTTAATCTGCCTGTAGTCAACACACATCCTCATTGTACCATCCTTCTTTCTCACGAGAACTAATGGAGCTGCCCAGGGGCTACAACTATCTCTGATCACCCCAGCCTCCTTCATCTCCCGTAACATTCCTTTGGCACATTGATAGTGAGCTGGAGGTACAGGCCGGTACCTCTCTTTAATGGGTGGATGATCTCCCGTGGGGATATGATGTTGGACCACTTTTACCTGCCCAAAGTCTAATGGGTGTTTACTGAAGACCCGTTCATACTCTTGGACCACCCGGTATACTCCATGCTTTTGGTGCAAAGGGGTGGAGTCAGTGCCCACTTGTAGCTTCTGACACCAATCCTCCATCTTCCCCTTGGAACCATTATCCTCCGCCGGTTTGGATGGAGGCAAGGGTTCCACTGTTTTTATTGAATTATTACTGACAGTGAATAACTTAGCAAGGGTAGCATACCGGGGTAAATGGACCTCTTTCTCCCCACAATTCAGGATGCGGATCGGCACTCTCCCCTTGTGGACATCGACTACCCCCCTGGCTGTCAAGATGGTGGGCCTACTGTCAGAGTATACGGGTTCTACCAGGGCCTGATAATCTTGACCCCTGAGACCAATGGCTGCTCGACACCATATCAACATTTCACTCCTAGGGGGCATTGCAATGGGGAACGGATCACTCATCCTGACACTGCCAATTTCTCCTCCAGACAGCTCTACCTGTTGTCTTTTCACCAGGGCTCTGATCTCCTTCTGTAGAACCCGCTGCTGACTGGAACTGGCAGTCTCTGCGACCTGTTGTAACAAAACAATAATTTCTGCAAGACAATTTTCTATCACATTAGTGCCTAAGGTTATCATGGGATGACTTTCTCGATGATCAATATCAACAATAATCATTGCTTGTGATGGCAATTCTACTTTGCCAACTTTTATGGTCACCTCTTTATACCCCACCTGAGGCAAGGGCTGACCATTGCTGGCATAGATACTAAGATGTTCATCTGGACGGCGGGTAAAGTCTGAATCAGTCCGATATTGTTTATAAAGGATATATGGCATCGTGGTCACTTGGGACCCAGTGTCCAGCATCGCGTTCATTGGGATGCCATCAAGCACGACAGGCAGGACCGGTCGTCCTCCCACATACTTGCCTCGCCAGCTTTGTGGGCCTAGTCGTCTTACTCCTGGGGGTTGGCCCTCTGCCCCAGGTGTTGCCCATTTAAATTGCAGAATCTTGCGTAGTGTCCCGCCTTTTGACAGCGGCGGCAGATAGGTTGTCCGTCCTGGTCGTAGCGATTGCTGTTCCTCTCTCTGATCGGTGGAATTCTTTTCTGTCATCATCACGGGACGTCATCTGGACTGGAAGCCAGCTGGATCTTTTCCTTGGGGGACACTTGCATGGCCTGCACGGTTTTGGTTAATGCAGTCACACTTTTGGTCAGCTCCTGGACCTGAAGGCGCAGGTCTGCAGACGGGTCATTGTCCAGAGTCTGCGAGTCAGCCTCCACAGGTTCTGGGGAAAAGGATACCACCTCCTGGTGGTATGTGATAGCTGGGCGCCGGTGGGGTACAGCACCGCCTGATGTTGATTCTCGCAGCACCCGGATGGCTCTGTCTTTAAATTGTGCAAAGTCCAGATCAGGGTTTTGCAGAGCCATTATGCGCAGCTGTGTCCTGTGAGCGCTGGACAGGAGCCCCTCAATAAACTGCTCAGTTAGCAATCTGTTCTCATCATGCACACTGTCAGGGTCTACCTGTTTGATGGCCCGCAGTGCCTCCTGCAGGTTTAGAGCATAATCCCGTACACTGTCCTGCACCCTCTGTTTGCACCCGTAAAACTTAATTTTAATTTCTGCTGCAGTGCGGGTGTCAAAGGTATCCTTTAACCGGGCCAGTATTTCTTTTACAGTGCCTTTGTCTCTGCCCGGCCAGGACTTCACTTCTCTCTGGGCTGCACCGATTAGCTGTCTTATGAGGATGCTGACTTTTTGCTCCTCAGACAGGGGGTATACTTTAAACAAACTGCGCAGTCTCTCCTCAAAGTCATTCAGGGTGTGCGACTCCCCTGAGTACTGGGGCAACCACGCCACCCCCGGTATATATGGCATTGATAACGGCATTACAGTGGCAGCGGCCGCGCCTGCGGCTGGACGCATCTCCATATTAGGCATCTTCCTCCCCCCTAATGAACCTCAGCCAGGTCCTGGGCGTCTCCTCACGCACCAGTATGCTGCTCTGCAGGCGAAGGATCTCTGGTATACACAAGTAAATTATAACTGTGGTTTTGCCGTTCCATGGTAAAAATCTCTATTATCCAGCTTTGGTATTTTTTCCATTAAGAAAAACAGTAATAGTGTCTCCTGATTGTTCAGACACAAATATATCTGTTGAAAACAGTCTGGTGTAGGCCCGAGAAATAGAACTGTGGTTTTGCAGTTCCACGGGTCAAATCTCTGTATTATCCTGCTTTTGGCATTTTTTGCCATAAAGAAAAACAGTAATAGTGTCTCCTGATTGTTCAGACACAAATATATCTGTTTAAAAGAGTCTGGTATACACCAGTAAATTATAACTGTGGTTTTGCCGTCCCACGGTAAAAAATCTCTATTATCCAGCTTTTGGTATTTTTTCTGTATAGAAAAACAGTAATAGTGTCTCCTGATTGTTCAGACACCAATATATCTGTTTAAAATAGTCTGGTGTAGGCCCGAGAAATAGAACTGTGGTTTTGCAGTTCCACGGTAAAAAATCTCTATTATCCAGCTTTTGGTATTTTTTCCGTAAAGAAAGACAGTAATAGTGTCTCATGATTGTTCAGACACAAATATATCTGTTTAAAAGAGTCAGGTATACACCAGTAAAATATAACTGTGGTTTTGCCGTTCCACGGTGAAAAACTCTATTATCCTGCTTTTGGCATTTTTTGCCGTAAAGAAAAACAGTAATAGTGTCTCCTGATTCTTCAGACACAAATATATCTGTTGAAAATAGTCTGGTGAAGGGCAGAGAAATAGAAGTGTGGTTTTGCAGTTCAAAGGTTCAAACCTCTGTATTATCCACTTTTGGGCCTTTTTTCCCTAAAAAAAAAGTTTGAGTGTGTCGCTCACTGTTCAGCCGCAAATATATCTATTTTAAAAAGTCTGGTATACACCAGTAAATTATAACTGTGGTTTTGCCGTTCCACGGTGAAAAATATCTATGATCCTGCTTTTGACATTTTTTGCCGTAAAGAAAAACAGCAATAGTGTCTCCTGATTGTTCAGACACAAATATATTTGTTGAAAATAGTCTGGTGTAGGCCAGAGAAATAGAACTGTGGTTTTGCAGTTCCACGGTTCAAACCTCTGTATTATCCACTTTTGGGCCATTTTTACCTAAAAAAAACAGTTTGAGTGTGTCGCTCAGTGTTCAGCCGCAAATATATCTATTTAAAAATGTCTGGTATACACCAGTAAATTATAACTGTGGTTTTGCCGTTCCATGGTAAAAAATCTCTTTTATCCAGCTTTTGGTATTTTTTCCGTAAAAAAAAACAGTAATAGAGTCTCCTGATTGTTCAGACACAAATATATCTGTTGAAAATAGTCTGGTGTAGGCCCGAGAAATAGAACTGTGGTTTTGCAGTTCCACGGGTCAAATCTCTGTATTATACTGCTTTTGGCATTTTTTGCCGTAAAGAAAAACAGTAATAGTATCTCCTGATTGTTCAGACACAAATATATCTGTTGAAAATAGTCTGGTGTAGGCCCGAGAAATAGAACTGTGGTTTTGCAGTTCCACTGGTCAAATCTCTGTATTATCCAGCTTTTGGTATTTTTTTCCGTAAAGAAAAACAGTAATAGTGTCTCCTGATTGTTCAGACACCAATATATCTGTTTAAAAGAGTCTGGTATACACCAGTAAATTATAACTGTGGTTTTGCCGTTCCACGGTTAAAAATCTCTATTATCCTGCTTTTGTCATTTTTTGCCGTAAAAAAAAAAAATTAATAGTGTCTCCCTGGTTGTTCAGACACAAATATATTTGTTGAAAATAGTCTGGTGGAGGCCAGAGAAAAAGGGCAGAGAAATAGAAGTGTGGTTTTGCAGTTCAACGGTTCAAACCTCTGTATTATCCACTTTTGGGCCTTTTTTCCCTAAAAAAAAACAGTTTGAGTGTGTCGCTCACTGTTCAGCCGCAAATATATCTATTTTAAAAAGTCTGGTATACACCAGTAAATTATAACTGTAGTTTTGCCGTTCCACGGTGAAAAATATCTATTATCCTGCTTTTGGCATTTTTTGCCGTAAAGAAAAACAGCAATAGTGTCTCCTGATTGTTCAGACACAAATATATCTGTTGAAAATAGTCTGGTGTAGGCCCGAGAAATAGAACTGTGGTTTTGCAGTTCCACGGGTCAAATCTCTGTATTATACTGCTTTTGGCATTTTTTGCCGTAAAGAAAAACAGTAATAGTATCTCCTGATTGTTCAGACACAAATATATCTGTTGAAAATAGTCTGGTGTAGGCCCGAGAAATAGAACTGTGGTTTTGCGGTTCCACTGGTCAAATCTCTGTATTATCCAGCTTTTGGTATTTTTTTCCGTAAAGAAAAACAGTAATAGTGTCTCCTGATTGTTCAGACACCAATATATCTGTTTGAAAGAGTCTGGTATACACCAGTAAATTATAACTGTGGTTTTGCCGTTCCACGGTGAAAAATCTCTATTATCCTGCTTTTGTCATTTTTTGCCGTAAAAAAAAAAAATTAATAGTGTCTCCCTGGTTGTTCAGACACAAATATATTTGTTGAAAATAGTCTGGTGGAGGCCAGAGAAAAAGAAGTGTGGTTTTGCAGTTCCACGGTTCAAACCTCTGTATTATCCACTTTTGGGCCATTTTTACCTCAAAAAAAACAGTTTGAGTGTGTCGCTCACTGTTCAGCCGCAAATATATCTATTTAAGATTGTCTGGTATACCCCAGTAAATAATAACTGTGGTTTTGCCATCCCACGGTAAAAAATCTCTATTATTCAGCTTTTGGTATTTTTTCCGTAAAGAAAAACAGTAATAGTTTCTCCCTGATTGTTCAGATTGTTTAAAAGAGTCGGGTGTAGGCCAGAGAAATAGAACTGTGGTTTTCCTCTTCCACGGTTCTAATCTACTTTTTGTTACCCTTTTTCCATTGATAGTTCGAGTGTAAGCTATTTTACTTCCTTTACAATGGGCAAGGCGCGTGGCAAGGGACGTGGAACTGGACGTTCTGGTGATGGTGCGTGCAGAGGACGGGGCCGTGGCCAAGGTGAAAATGTGCCACAACCAACAGCCACATCTTCTCGCTCCCACTTCTTGACCGAATTACTAGGGAAGCTCAGAGCAACACCACTATTACGAACCGATCAGTGTGAACAGGTTATTAATTGGATAGCAGATAATACTTCCAGTTACCTGGGCACCACCACCTCCGGTCTGTCTTCCACACGGTCAAATCTTAGTAGCCATGAGTCTCAACCGCATACTCCTCCTCACCCTGATGCTCCTTCCTCCCACCTTGCCGAGTGTCGTCAGACAGCAACTGATCCCACACTTGGACACTCTGAAGAGCTGTTCACTGGTCTATTTCCAGATTTGTGCCCCTCGCCTGCTCCGCTTGAAGTTGTGGAAGAGGAGATCCCATGTAGCGATGCCCAAATATTTGAACAGCCACGGCCACAGGAAGTCGACGCTGGCAATTTGCTACAAGAGGTGGACGATGACGAGACACAATTGCCAGGAAGTGAGGAGGAGGATCGTGGTGCGCAAGTGGAAGAGGAGGAGGTGGTGGATGATCTAGTAACTGACCCAACGTGGCAGGAGGACATGCAGAGCGAGGCCAGCAGCACACAGGGTGAGGGAGGCAGAGTACCCCAACAGGCAAGAAGAAGCAGTGTGGTGGCCGCACACAGAAGGCAGGCAACAGTTCCCCGTTACACCAACACGAGGGACGTTGCCAGTACAACCTGTAGGTCTTCCAGAGTCTGGAATTTTTTTAAAGACTCTGCTAATAACCCCAAAAAGGCCATTTGTACCACCTGCCATGCCAGCATCAGCAGGGGTGACAAAACTACCAGCCTGACCACCACCAGCATGATCAGGCACATGGCAGCAAAGCACCCGACTTTGTGGGGTGAACCCCAGGGTCCACGACCAGTGTCAGCGGGTGTCACCACTGCTTCTTCCGCTGTTGTGCGTGCAATAGAACCCCCTGTTGTGTGTGCAAGGCAATCCCCTGTCCATACTGCATGCAAAGATGCCCCCTCCTCTCAGTCTTCACTTCTTATGGCAGTTTCTCAAGAAACAGCATCAACGTCCACGTCCACGTCCCACCGCAGCGTTCAATTGTCCATATCCCAGACATTTGAACAAAAGCGGAAATTCGCAGCCAACGCCCCACAGGCCACAGTCCTAAATTCGCACATTTCACGACTGCTTGCGTTGGAAATGCTGCCTTTAAGGCTGGTGGAGACGGAGTCCTTCCGCAACCTTATGGCGGTGGCCATCCCTCGGTACTCGGTCCCCAGCCCACACTATTTTGCCCGGTGTGCCAACCCCGCACTACACAAGCACGTGTCCCAAAACATCTGCCGTGCCCTCAACAATGCAGTTACTGGGAGAGTCCACCTGACAACAGACACGTGGACAAGTGCTTGTGGCCAGGGACGGTACATCTCCCTGACGGCACACTGGGTAAACATAGTGGAAGCCGGGACCAAGTCGGACCTTGGGACGGAACACATCCTCCCCACACCGAGGATTGCGGGCCCTATGTCAGTTAGAGTTGCCCCCACAGTGTACCTGCGCATCATCCTCCTCCTCATGTTCAGCCTCCATCTCAGATATCACCACATCAGTTACAAGCTGGAAGCACTGCAGTACTGCCTCCACCAAGCGGCAACAGGCTGTGCTGAAACTCATAAGCTTAGGTGAGAAACCTCACACTGCTTGTGAGTTGTGGACAGCTGTGAAAGAGCAGGTAGATCTGTGGCTGAGACCGCTGAACCTACATCCAGGCATGGTCGTGTGTGACAATGGCCGTAACCTGGTGGCGGCCCTGAGGCGAGGCGAGATCACACACGTACCATGTCTAGCTCATGTGCTTAACCTCGTGGTTCAGCGGTTTCTTAAATCGTACCCCGAGTTGCCAGATCTGTTCGTCAAAGTACGCCGCCTGTCAGCTCATTTTTGCAAGTCGGCTACAGCTTCCGCCGCCCTTGCTGTGTTGCAGCAGCGTTTGCAGCTTCCGTCACACCGACTGGTGTGTGATGTCCCCACACGTTGGAACTCTACCCTCCACATGTTGCAAAGGATTTGTGAGCAGAAGAGAGCAGTTGTGGAGTACCAGCTGCAACAAGGCCGTCGATATTCAGGTCAGACTCCACATATAAGACCTCAGGAGTGGACCTGGATGTCTGACATATGTACCACCTTGACAAACTTTGAGGAGTCAACCAAGATGGTGAGTGGCGATGAAGCCATCATTAGCGTCAGCATTCCACTTGTCTGTCTTTTGCAACGCTCTCTGCAGAGAATTAAAGAGGAGGCATTGCAGCCAGAGTATGATGAGATGGATCAAGAAGCCGTAGCGGTCGATTACACACAGCTCAGCCTCATCTCATCCCAACGTGCATTGGGGGACAATGAGGGAGAGGTGGAGGAGGAGGAAGAACAGGAGCTTGTATCATGCTCTGTAGATGGTAGTACCTGTACAACTGTCATACCGTCGGTTCAGCGTGGGTGGCCTGAGGACAGGAGGGAGGAGGAGGAGGAGAGCATGGTCAGTCGTCATCTTGGTGAGGACACGGAAGTCTTGCCCGTTACCAGTCTGGCACGCATGGCTGACTTTATGTTACGCTGCCTTAACCGTGACCCTCACGTTGTCAAAATGTTGGGTGACAGACATTACTGGTTGGTGACACTTTTAGACCCCCGCTACAAGGAGAACTTTCACTCTCTTATTCGTAAGGTGGAGAGGTCTACAAAAATGGGGCAGTACCAGAAGGCCCTTGCTGCAGAACTGTTAAAAAAATTCCCATCTGAACACGCTAGCGTGTACATGCGAGAGAGACGCAACTCCAATCCAACAGAGGCAGGGGAACACTGTCAACGTTCTGGGACAGTTTTCTCAAACCCTCCCTTTGGACAGATCCTGAGGCGCGGGGTACTCTCACAAGGAGTGGAAAGTTTCAAAAGATGGTGAGGGAGTACCTTGCCAACCGTACCAGCGTCCTCTGTGATTCCTCTGTGCCTTTTAATTATTGGGTATCCAAGCTGGACACTTGGAATGAACTCGCTCTGTACGCCTTGGAGGTCCTGGCCTGCCCTGCCGCTAGCGTGTTATCGGAGCATGTTTTTAGTGCCGCTGGGGGAATTATAACTGATAAGCGAACTCGCCTGTCAACTGACAATGCTGACAAGCTGACCCTTATCAAAATGAACTAGGGCTGGATGGGGCCAGACTTCTCATCACCACCAAATGACAGCAGAGTAACATAAAGTCAAATCCACTGTGTTATTTCGGGAGGTGTATTCACATGCACCGCTTCACACCCACACATGGGTATACGCTTCCTCATTTCGGCTGTTTTATGTTCTTCTCCTTATCCTCAGCCTCCACCACCACTATACCACCAGGGTGACCATGGTCCGTGTTGCCATTATTGAAAGTTCCTCCATCCTTATTTTTGTCAGCTTTTGCTTGGAAGGCATAAGCAAAGACTGTGGGAGATCCACTCCCCAATAATGGGAATAATATTTTTAAGATGCTGTACTGTATGGCTCTTGTAAGGGGCATTGCAAGTTTCTCCGTCCTAATTTTTGGCAGCTTTTGCTTGGAAGGCATAAGCAAAGACTATGGGAGACCCACTCCCCAATAATGGGAATAATGTGTTTAAAATGCTGTACTGTATGGCTCTTGTAAGGGGCATTAAAACCATCTTGTTAAGCTACTGGGATCTCCACGTCTCTTCCGAGGAACATTAAAAGCGTCTTGTTAAACCACTCTGAACTCCACAGCTCTTCCAAGGGGCATTGAAATGTTGTTTTTAATTAACTCTAACCTCCACGACTCTTCGAACGGGCATTGCATTTCCTCCTAATTTTTGGCAGCTTTTGCTTGGAAGGCATAAGCAAAGACTATGGGAGACCCACTCCCCAATAATGGGAATAATGTTTGTAATATGCTGTACTGCATGGCTCTTGTAAGGGACATTGCAAGTTTCTCCGTCCTAATTTTTGGCAGCTTTTGCTTGGAAGGCATAAGCAAAGACTATGGGAGACCCACTCCCCAATAATGGGAATAATGTTTTTAAGATGCTGTACTGTATGGCTCTTGTAAGGGGCATTAAAACCATCTTGTTAAGCTACTGTGACCTCCACCACTTTTCCAAGGGGCATTCAAACCGTCTTGTTCAGCTACTGTGACCTCCACCACTTTTCCAAGGGGCATTCAAACCGTCTTGTTAAGCTACTGCGACCTCCACATCTCTTCCGAGGGGCATTAAAACCGTCTTGTTAAGCTACTGTGACCTCCACCACTTTTCCAAGGGGCATTAAAACCGTCTTGTTAAGCTACTGCGACCTCCACGTCTCTTCCGAGGGGCATTAAAACTGTCTTGTTAAGCTACTGGGGCCTCCACGTCTCTTCCGAGGGGCATCAAAAGCGTCTTGTTAAACCACTCTGTACTCCACAGTTCTTTTAAGGGGCATTGAAATGTTGTTTTTAATTAACTCTAACCTCCACGACTCTTCGAACGGACATTGCATTTCCTCCTAATTTTTGGCAGCTTTTGCTTGGAAGGCATAAGCAAAGACTATGGGAGACCCACTCCCCAATAATGGGAATAATGTTTTTAAGATGCTGTACTGTATGGCTCTTGTAAGGGGCATTAAAACCGTCTTGTTAAGCTACTGCGACCTCCACCACTTTTGCAAGGGGCATTCAAACCGTCTTGTTAAGCTACTGTGACCTCCACCACTTTTCCAAGGGGCATTAAAACCATCTTGTTAAGCTACTGCGACCTCCACGTCTCTTCTGAGGGGCATTAAAACCATCTTCTTAAGCTACTGTGACCTCCACCACTTTTCCAAGAGGCATTCAAACCGTCTTGTTAAGCTACTGTGACCTCCACAACTCTTCCAACGGGCATTGCATTTCCTCCTAATTTTAGTCAGCTTTTGCTTTTCAATACATAGGTGAACACTAAGGGAGACTCACTCCCCAATAATGGGTAGAATGTTTTTAGTACGCTGTAATCCACGTCTGTTTCAAGGGGCATTGCAGTTCCTCATAATTTTTGGAAAGCCTTCCATTCACTGCTTAGGCCAACAGTGCACAGGAGACCCAGTTGCTATAAATGGAAAAAATGGTTTAGTTAAGGCCCTCTGACCTCCATGTCACTTCCAAGGGGAATTGGAGTGCATCTAAATTTTTGGTAGGCATTGCACTCACTGTATGCCCTATAACTGTGTAGCCGAACTGCTCCTTTTGGTACAGAAACATATCCTACAAGACATGTGTGGTTGACTGGCCTGATATTGATGTGAATGGTCCCTGTTCCTCCTGCCACCACCTCATCCATCATTTATCACCTGAAGCTTTGTTTTAACGGGAGTCATAGAACTGGGATAGTAGCAGGAAAACATCTAGCAATCCTCGGAGGAGGTAGGATGTGCGCCAAAACGCTGACCAGCTCAGGCCTAGCCGCTACTACATACATGCGCTTGCATTCCAGGAAAACAAAGCAGATGCTAACTTCTATCATCATCATCATGCTCCTCATCTTGGCACTCTCAACTCCCCTGATGGAGAAGCCAGGGCCCACCGGAGGAGTCTGGTTCTCTGGTGTGCTTGTCCAATGCTACTCTAAAGCAGGCCAGGCTAAGAAAAGTGTGTGGGAAGGTGACAGGAGAAATAGGGGCACCTGGGGACCGTTTATGGACACCCGGCCGCCCCCAGGCGGCTGGGGACCGAGTGAGGACACCCGGCCGCAGGGCAGCTGGGAACCGATTACGGACACCCGGCCGCCCCCTGGCGGCTGGGGACTGAGTATGGATACCAGGCCGCCAAAGCAGCCATGAGGTAGTGGCCAGTTTTGGCCTACTCCAAACTAAAAGGCCCCATTTCAAGTGCAAGCTAGCAGTATGGCATTGCAGCCTGGAGGTGGGTGGGTGGCAGGCTGCACACTTACGCTTGCATTAAAAGAAAACAAAGCAGATGCTAACTTCTGTCATCATCATCATGCTCCTCACCTTGGCACTCTCAACTCCCCTGATGGAGAAGCCAGGGCCCACCGGAGGAGTCTGGTTCTCTGATGGGCTTGTCCAATGCTGCCCTAAAGCAGGCCAGGCTAAGAAAAGTGTGGGGGAAGGTGACAGGAGAAATAGGGGCGGCTGGGGACCGTTTATGGACACCCGGCCGCCCCCAGGTGGCTGGGGACCGTGTGTGGACACAAGGCCGCGGGGCAGCTGGGGACCGAGTATGGACACCCGGCGGCCCCATGGCGGCTGGGGACCGAGCGTGGACACCCGACCGCCGGGCGGCTGGGGACTAAGTATGGATACCTCGCTGCCAAAGCAGACATGAGGTAGTGGCCAGCTTCCTCCTCCAAACTAAAAGGCCCCATTTCAAGTGAAAGCTAGCAGTATGGTATTGTAGCCTACGGGTGGGTGGGTGGTTGGCTGCATATTTGCGCTTGCATTGCAAGGAATGGGGGAGGTACAATTGAACACTGCCCTGGGACAAGGACTTGCACGGGGATAGTTGCAAGTCTGCATCTTCTGATGAGGGAAGGATCACTTCTGATGGGCACACTTTTAGGCAGTGACCTGGGAGTCAGAGATGCTTCCAGGGGTCTTCCCCATGCTGTTCCTATGTCTTTTCAGCACTGTATGCATGTGTCACACAGCACATGGCCAGATAAGGTTGTAAAATGTTAAAATGACATTTCCTGGTGAATGCATTTGTCACGGTTGAAAGCAATACAAAAGTGCAAAAACGCATAAAAAATGCTACTTGTGAACATAGCCCAAGGTGTGGAGGAGTATTTTTGTTTTTGGTTATTTATTTTACCTTATGCACAAGTCTTTACCCTGGAAAGGAAATTCCTTAACATATTTCACATTAAAACAGTTTCAGTTTAGTTTTTGAACGTTTTATTGTGAGCCTGTAAAAGTGGCGTAATACCTCTGACCACGTTATTGACAGCAGTGACCTGGGGGTCAGAAATGCTTCCTGGGGCGATCCCCATGCTGCTCCCATGTCTTTTGAGCACTGTCACTATCGTTTTGGGCACTTTTTAGGCTTTCTACAGACTGCCGCCGCAAAAATGCTCGGGTCTCCCATAGACTAACATTGGGCTCGTTGCTCGGGTCGAGCACCCGAGTATCACGGTGAGCTCGGCCTGAGCTTCGAGCACCCGAGCACTTTAGTGCTCGCTCAACACTACTCCTGACATATGTTTACCCTGGCGTTCTAGATTCTTTCAGACACTTATTTTTGATGTTTGCGAGCTCGGTAGTATATAATCCATTCACTATATAATAATGTTATTCAGAACAGTAATTTGTACCTAACAAGAATTAAATGTGTTTAAGACTATGTATAAAATGTAAGTTAAAGCTGACTTTATTCTTTCACACAAAACCTCTAGAAAAGCATGGTCATGCTGCCCTAACCAACCATAGCAAGTTAAAATTGCTTTTGGTGTATACACCAGTCTAATACTGTATGTCCAAGAACTATTAAGATTCTAATGCTCTGTAACTTGCCATTCATTCTATTTGATCGTAATTGCTCTTTGTCAGTATTTTGCCAGCACTATAGGTACTGGAAATTCCTACCTTCACTTCCCAGCAAGAATTGTGCATCCTTTGTTCAATGACTGTCTACCCTGAACTGAAAGCTCGCTTCTTTATTATTCCTGTATGCAGTTTGACAGGCAAGACAGCAGGAAAAGAGAGGAAAAAAGCCTCCCCGATAACCTATCATTAATCTTAGTGCCTCTACTGTGAAAGACAGATTACACTTGACAACAGGCAGTGGACAGCACATAAGACAGAAAGGAGACTCATTGATGCTAACATTTTGGAGTGATTTTTCGGGGGTAAGACAACCTAAGTTTTAACCCCTTAAAGGTTTATTCTCATTTTCATAGATGGATATTGTTGAAGAGAGCTTGTAAAAATGAGCACTTTTGCAATTTACTGTTTGTTACAATTTGTAGGCATTTTTGAGATAATAACTAGTGATGGGCGAGCACAAAAATGCTCGGGTGCTCGATGCTCGGGTCGAGCACATTGGAATACTTGGGTGCTCGACCCGAGCAACGAGCCCAATGTAAGTCTATGAGAAACTCGAGCATTTTTCAGGCGGTCTGCAGAGGGCCTAAAAATTGCCCAAATCGATGTGAACACTGCTCAAATAACATGGGGACAGCATGGGGATTACCCCTGGAAGCATTTCTGACTCCCAGGTCACTTCTGTCAACAACGTTGTCAGAGGTATTACGCCACTTTTCCGGACTCACAATAAAACATACCAAAACTAAACCAAACTGGATTTTCCTGTGAAATATGTTAAGGAACATCCTTTCCAGGGTAATGACTTGTATATAAGGCAAAATAAATAACAAAAACAAAAATGCTCCTCCACACCTTGGGCTGTGTTCACATGTAGCGTTTTTTATGTGTTTTTTCACTTTTGTATTGCTTTCAACCGTGACAAATGCATTCACCGGGAAATGTCATTTTAACATTTTACAACCTTATCAGGCCATGTGGTGTGTGAGATATCCTAAGACACATCGGGTTTCATTTATGAAGGAGGGACTCTGAAAGTCACAAAGCCTATTTTTATACGGCCTTTACTACTCTTAAAGGGCCAGCAGTCGGCCCTCACTTTTCTTAGAGAGCCATCAGCTGGCTATGTTTTATTGTTCCCATTACTAAAGAGTGGGTCTCTATACTGTTATTGGGTATGCAGTGAGTGGCAGGGCTGCCCAAAATTTGGATGCACCCCAATACCACATTGAAAATTTGGATGCACCCCAATACCCCTTTGAAGAGACTTAGAGGAGGGCCTGCTGAAAACATGGATGGACTTCTCCACAAGAGGCCCTCATTACATGCAGACACCTCCACCCTTCCACCTCATACCACCAGAGGGAGCCCTGTTAGGGATATATATGGAGGGTGGAGACAGGCAGATAGTTAGTTGTTCAGAGAGTGTGCTGCCACTGAGAGCAGTGAAGACGCAGCACTTCTGCTGCTGAATTGAGGGCCCCGAGTGTGGCCGGAGGCAGTAAGGAGAGGAGAGAGGTGTTGAGGGGTCAGAGGAGCATCATAGGCTCACCCCAAGACACAAACCGGACACCGGGTCCGCGCCAACAGGGTCCTCTATACCCAGTAGGGACTACCGGCCTACCAGGAGGCTTCCAGACCCCTGGTCATCCTGAAGCTACCAGCAATAACTGGACTAGGAACCACAAAGTCCCCGGCGTCCAGGGATAGTGGTTGCCAAAGAAAGGTCCTACTACCAAGCGGTCAGGTGAGAGAGCAACACAACACAGAAGCTAGGCCAAGTTCCAGGCTGACTAGAAGCTTAGAGAGAGGAAGACACGGATCGGGAGGCCTTATACCCGCTCACTGGGGAGAAGTCCTGAAGCGCACCCTTCCTAGCAAGTACCCTGGACCATACCTGCCGTTACACCAGTAAAGGTACTGAAGCGACTCCCCTGTGTGAGTGGACGTCATTCCCCCTGACCTGGCCATCTCTCACCTGCATCCCTTCCATCAACCCTGCCCCAGGGGTACGTTCCGCCTTTGGGGAGCAGAAACATCCCAGCTGCCATCTCATCACCCCCAGAGGTCTGCCGCAGCGCCAGTAACCATTACCGGAAACCACAGGTGGCGTCACGAAACAAACTGTACACCTAAAAAAAACACTTTTTCAAGAGAGACCCCAGAGTACGGGCCCGGGAGCCGACTGCCGTGACATCCTAAGCAAGGTAAAAGGCCCGGGTACCGAGTCCCCTATATCCTCCTGGGTGACACATCTCTCTTCCTGGAGTCACGAACAGGATTTCGTGCCCGTTGCCACCGGGTACTGTGTGCCGTATTGAACTGTATTTGAACTGTGGTGAACAACATCGCCGCCATTACCCCGCCGCCGCACGGGAAGAAGAGGGGCGTAACAGCGGGAACCAGAGAGGCGTGACGGTTGGTAGCGCACAAAGCTCAAGCCCCGCCTCAGGCTCTGACGCAGCACCAGGAAGCGTCAGGTCCTGGAAGGAGACCGTCGTCTGTGGAGCTGTGGCCTACCCGAAAAAGAAACAGGAGGTAGGCTACGGTTTACTAGGGGGGGGTGCAACCATGGCCGACAACCAGCAAGACGCCGGAGCACCGGATAACGCTCTCGATGCTCAACTTGCGCCCGGCGCTGCTCAGGCCGGAAGTGCCACCCCACCAGCAGGGGTCGTGACTCCGTTAATACCCATGGCCCTGCCGTATATCCCTGGAGCAAAATGTCTTCCCCAATATGACGGCAAACCAGACACCCTGTCTGGATTCAAAAGGAAAATATGCGGTGTACTGGATATGTACTCAATGACTTGCAAGTAGAGAGCCACTGTTGTGCTGGGACAATCGACTGGTGCCACAGAGCGGGAAGTTGAAACCTGGCCAGCCGCAGACCAGGAATCAGTATCCATTATCTTTAAGAGACTGCAAACTGTCTTTGAAAACCGCACTGAGACAGATCTCCGGATGAGGTTCTTCCACTGTGCCCAGAAACCTGAGGACAGTATCCGGGACTATGCCTGGCGCTTACAGGAAGCCCTGCGGGCCCTGAAACAGGTTAGTCCAGCCAGCATACATGGTGAGGACAAAATGCTGACAGAACAGTTCATCCGGGGGTTGAGGTCCGAGGAGGAGAGCAGAACCATACGGTGGTGGGCCTTAGATCATCCAAATGCCACCTTTGACGCCCTGAAGGACATGGCTATTAAGCGTCTGCAGCCCCTGGAACCATCAGAAACTGCTATCCAGCGTTACTAGGGTGGGGCCAACCCAGTGCCCACAGCACCCACTGCTCCTTCATTAACGGCGGAAACAAAGATGCAAACAGTGCCCCCTAGTGAGCCTGCGCTCTGTAGTGCGCCAGCTAAGTAAAACCCTGACCACTGTCCTGAGCGCCCTGCAGCTACAGTCGGAGCCCGAGCCGGAGGGAAGGATCCTACTCGCCGACAGTCCTGAGGATGTCCCCTGGATGAGGAGAAGAAGAAGGACAATGCCACCCCGTAGGAGGACAATGCCACCCCGTGGGAGGACCAACGACCAACGTCGCCCTCCAGGAGAATTCATCTCCTACTGTTGCCACAAGGCAGGCCACAACGCGCGGAACTGTCCTTTAAACGGGCAAACCCTGGGGCCAAGGGCCGACACCCAGGAGTAGATCAACCAGGCCCATACAGCTGGTACGACCGGTTTGTAGGAGGAAGGCCTTTCCTGTCCATCGTGCTGGACGGCATAGCAACACCAGCATTACTGGACACCGGTTCATAGGTAGCCATCATACCTGATGTCCTCTACAAAAGGTACTGGTCCACAGATGAACTCCACCCGCCAGCCCCGAACCTCTCTGTGTATGCCTCTAACGGCCTTCCTCTTAACCTAGTAGGGGGTTAAGGACGTGACAGTGAAGGTGGGGAGAATGGAACTAAAAGACCAAGGCCTAATTGTCATAGAATCTAACCCTTGTGATACCAATCCGTATATGATACTTATTACAAATATTGTTGGTAACTGTTTGGGAGAAGTGTTGTTTTTACTCCAACAGATTGCTGACACTGCCAGACCAGGGCAGAGGAAGGTGCTCCAGAAAGAAATTCTAGCCCTCCTGTGCCAGCAACAGGTAAAGCTAACAGATGGTGAGATTGGTAATGTACAGGCGACAGACCTGATACCCATTGTGATTCTCCCAATAAATGAAATGCTGATTTGGTGTAGCGCAGCAATAGGTCTCAAGGGACAGAACTACCAGGTGGTAATGGAGCCCATTAGCTCAGAGCACAGACCTACACTCCTAACTGCTAGAGGGGTAGTTGATGTACGCAATGGGAGGGTACCCGTACGTCTCCTAAATTGTGGGAAGGAGGAAGTTAAATTGCCACGATACGCCACTGTTGCCAGACTGTATACTGTGAATAATGATGCCATACACACAGTGGAATCTTTGACCCCACCAGATACAGTGGAGAACAATGACTCCGATGCTCAGCTGGAGGATTGGTGTCAACAGCTCCGTGTTGGGACTGACGCCACCCCTGTCCATCAGAAACAGGGTGTTTACAGAGTGGTTCAGGAATATGAACAAGTGTTCAGTAAGCACCCACTTGATTTTGGAAGGGTTAAAGGGGTACAACACCACATACCCACCGGTAACCATCCACCCATTAAGGAGCGTTACAGACCCATACCACCAGCACATTACCAAAAAGCGAAGGAAATGTTGCATGATATGAAAAAGGCAGGGGTAGTAAGAGATAGCTGTAGCCCCTGGGCTGCTCCCCTGGTCCTGGTCAGAAAGAAGGACGGTAGCATGAGGATGTGTGTAGATTATAGACAAATTAATCGAATAACACAAAAAGATGCATACCCTTTGCCCCGTATAGAGGAATCCCTGGCTGCACTAAAATCTGCCAATTACTTCTCTACATTGGATCTCACTAGCGGGTAATGGCAAGTTTCTGTTGCTGAGGAAGACCGGGAGAAGACAGCCTTCACCACGCCGATGGGATTATGCGATATCAACAGTATGCCGTTTGGGCTCTGCAACGCCCCCGGGATGTTCCAGAGGTTGATGGAGTGTTGCTTAGGACACCGGAACTTTGAGACAGTGCTGCTGTACCTGGATGACGTTATCGTGTACTCGAGGACGTATGAAGACCATCTGAAGCACCTGGCGGAGGCATTTGAAGCATTGTCCCGGTATGGGATGAAACTAAAACCTTCCAAGTGCCACCTGCTCAAACAGAAGGTTCAGTACCTGGGACACGTAGTCAGCTCAGAGGGAGTAGCACCAGACCCGGAGAAGGTCACTGCCATCCAGAAGAGGCCTGAACCGAGAAACATCAAGGAAGTACGTCAGTTTCTGGGACTGGTCGGGTACTACAGGAGGTTCATAAAGGATTACACCAAAAAGCCAGCACCTTTACAAGATCTCCTGGTAGGACAGTCCAAGAGAGGTAAAAATCCCCCATTCCAGTGGGGTAAGGAGCAGGTTGAATCCTTTGCAGTAATGAAGGAAGTCCTAACCGGTGAAGAAATCCTGGCTTACCCTGACTACAGCCAGCCTTTCCTGTTGTACACCAACGCCAGCAACGAGGGACTGGGAGCTGTGTTGTCCCAGAAGCAAAACGGCAGAGAAAAGGTAATTGCGTATGCCAGTAGGAAGCTTCACCCTACTGAGATGAACCCGGAGAATTACAGTTCCTTCAAGCTGGAGTTCCTGGCCTTGGTCTGGGCTATCACTGAGAGGCTCAAGCATTACCTAGCTTCAACTAAATTCACAGCCTTTACCGACAATAATTCCTTGACACACCTGGAGACAGCCAAGTTGGGAGCCATGGAACAGTGTTGGGTAGCCAGGTTGTCGAATTATCAGTTCACAATCAAGTACCGGGCAGGTCACAAGAATACCAATGCTGATGCCTTGTCAAGAATGCCCCACCAGTCGGACACCGAGGATGTAGTGGATGATCTCGAAGAAATTGAACTACCTGCTTTCCACAGAAATGGAATGGTCCACGAGCAGCATGCCTCCAGAAGATGTCATGGTAGGACGCCAAACCCTCTACCTCATCACAGCTGGAAGGAGACCCAGGACAGTGACCCGGTTGTCAGCCTCATCAAAAGACTGATAACCCAAGAAGATTCTCACCTGGAGAAGGATGCTCCCCCACAAGCCAAGCACCTGTGGAATGAGAGAAGCCCCCTGTTCATCTACAGAGAGAAGCTGTGCAGAAGGTATGTCAACCCCAAGACCCATGAAATGGTGTGGCAGATTGTTGTACCTAGGACAGATATCCAGATGGTGTTAGAGGCCTACCACGACCAAGCTGCTCAGTTTGGCTGGAAGAAGCTGGAAACCCTGCTGAAGGACCGGTTCTATTGGGTTGGAATGCGGAGTTCCATAGAAAGGTGGTGCCGGAATTGTGGACCCTGTAGCCTCAGAAGGAAAGACTACGGCAGCCAGAAAGCACCCTTGCAGTCCATCAAAACAACCCAACCCCTGGAGATTGTCGCTCTGGATCACGTCAAACTGTCACCCAGCAGATCAGGCTATTCCTATGCCCTGACCATGGTGGATCACTATTCCCGGTTCCTGGTGGTAGCCCCTGTCAAGGACCTGACAGCAGAAACTGCAGCAAGAACGTTCCAAGCCTACTTCTGCAGACCCCATGGATATCCGGAAAAGGTGCTCACAGATCAAGGCCCTGCTTTCGAAGCCGAGCTATTCAAGGAATTCTGCCACCTGTATGGATGCAAGAAGATCCGGACTACGCCATATCATCCGCAAACCAATGGTATGTGCGAGAAAATGAACAACATAGTTATAGACCTGTTGAAAACCCTACCTTTGGAAGAAAGGAACCAGTGGCCAGAAACGCTACCTGACCTAGTGGACCTGTATAACCACATACCCGTGAGTTCTACTAATTGTACCCCAGCGTACCTCATGAGAGCAAGACCTGGAAAATTGCCCATGGACCTGGAGCTCGGAGTGGTAGAACCTGCTGCAGATACAGTACAGACCAAAAGTTTGGACACACCTTCTCATTTAAAGATTTTTCTGTATTTTCTTGACTATGAAAATTGTACATTCACACTGAAGGCATCAAAACTATGAATTAACACATGTGGAATTATATACTTAACAAAAAAGTGTGAAACAACTGAAAATATGTCTTATATTCTAGGTTCTTCAAAGTAGCCACCTTTTGCTTTGATGACTGCTTTGAACACTCTTGACATTCTCTTGATGAGCTTCAAGAGGTAGTCACCGGAAATGGTTTTCACTTCACAGGTGTGCCCTGTCAGGTTTAATAAGTGGGATTTCTTGCCTTATAAATGGGGTTGGGACCATCAGTTGTGTTGTGCAGAAGTCTGGTGGATACACAGCTGATAGTCCTACTGAATAGACTGTTAGAATTTGTATTATGGCAAGTAAAAAGCAGCTAAGTAAAGAAAAACGAGTGGCCATCATTACTTTAAGAAATGAAGGTCAGTCAGTGCCAAAGATTGGGAAAACTTTGAAAGTGTCCCCAAGTGCAGTTGCAAAAACCATCAAGCGCTACAAAGAAACTGGCTCACATGAGGACCGCCCCAGGAAAGGAAGACCAAGAGTCACCTCTGCTTCTGAGGATTAGTTTATCCGAGTCACCAGCCTCAGAAATCGCAGGTTAACAGCAGCTCAGATTAGAGACCAGGTCAATGCCACACAGAGTTCTAGCAGCAGACACATCTCTACAACAACTGTTAAGAGGAGACTTTGTGCAGCAGGCCTTCATGGTAAAATAGCTGCTAGGAAACCACTGCTAAGGACAGGCAACAAGCAGAAGAGACATGTTTAGGCTAAAGAACACAAGGAATGGACATTAGACCAGTGGAAATCTGTGCTTTGGTCTGATGAGTCCAAATTTGAGATCTTTGGTTCCAACCACCGTGTCTTTGTGCAACGCAGAAAAGGTGAACGGATGGACTCTATATGCCTGGTTCCCACCGTGAAGCATGGAGGAGGAGGTGTGATGGTGTGGGGGTGCTTTGCTGGTGACATTGTTGGGGATTTATTCAAAATTGAAGGCATACTGAACCAGCATGGCTACCACAGCATCTTGCAGCGGCATGCTATTCCATCCGGTTAGCGTTTAGTTGGACCATCATTTATTTTTCAACAGTACAATGACCCCAAACACACCTCCAGGCTGTGTAAGGGCTATTTGACCAAGAAGGAGAGTGATGGGGTTCTACGCCAGATGACCTGGCCTCCACAGTCACCTGACCTGAACCCAATCGAGATGGTTTGGGGTGAGCTGGACCGCAGAGTGAAGGCAAAAGGGCCAACAAGTGCTAAGCATATTTTCAGTTGTTTCTCACTTTTTTGTTAAGTATATAATTCCACATGTGTTAATTCATAGTTTTGATGCCTTCAGTGTGAATGTACAATTTTCAAAGTCATGAAAATGCAGAAAAATCTTTAAATGAGAAGGTGTGTCCAAACTTTTGGTCTGTACTGTACGTCCACTGAAGACTGGGACACAAGTCGGCAAGAGCAGTACAGGAAGGTACAGGCCTGTGTCGAAGACAGTCTAAACAAGGTGAGGGAAAGACAGGAAGAGCAGTATAACAAACATGCACCAGCAGAACCCTTGGCACCTGGAGAGATAGTGCTAATGCGAAAAAGAAGAGGTCACAAGCTCGGTGACCAGTGGGAAAGAGAGCCCTACACTGTGCTAAACTCCAGATTTGACAACAGTATAACCTGCCTGATTAATAAGAATGGAGGTAAGACAACCGCAACAGTCTCAAGAGACCACTTGAAGGTGTGCCCACGTCTACTGAAGACAACGGAGGAAGAAGTACCTCCTATAGCACCGGAGGAACCCAAGGAAGATGTGCTTCACACAGTTCTAGGAGATTTCCCTGCGGACTGGCCTCAACTTGATGGAGCAGTTATTATACCAGTAATACACTTCTATCAACCACAAGAAGAACCTGTGAGCACCCTAGAGGAACCTGCTCAGGAACAGGAAGAGTCCCCAATCAGAGGAGGGTCACCCGTTGAAGCAGAGCCTGAAGGCCCAGTAATCAGTGCACTTGCCAGCCCCATAGAGAGATTGAGGCAGTTTTATAATCTACCAGCACGTACACCTGATAGGTTAGCAGAGAGTGCATGCACAGACACCAGTATCACTCCAGTGCTACGAAGGTCCACGCGCAGCGCACAAGGCCAAATCCCTGCCAGGTTCAGGGATTAAAATACAAAATGCCTAAAGTATAAATAGTTAACCAGTTGGGTATTGCCTATTGTTTATTGTGTAAACTGAAAATAATGTGTGCATTTAGTTACCCGTCAGGGTACAGAGACTTGTAGGCTGAGGACTGTGAGCAGCCAAAAAACTGTCCTTGTAAATAGTTGCACTCATCAAAAGTGCCCCCCTTATTTGACCACTGAACAAAAACCCGTTTGGCGTGGCCAAAGACGTGGTCCAACACCTGGATCACTTATGCCCTGTAGCCACGCCCAGGGCCTACGTTGAGGGTTTTCAGGCGGGTCCCTCATGTTACTCATTTTACGCTTTCTTCGGTGAAAAGAACACCGGGTTACGGGACTTACTGTAACTTTATTATTGTTATTGTTGTAACCTGTTACAAAATGCTTCAGTCCAGGAGTACTGAATTGTACTAGGGGGGAATGTGGCACCCTGCTGTACACAGGTACCACAGGACCCAAAAGGGTGCACGGATGGACTTCTCCACAAGAGGCCCTCATTACATTCAGACACCTCCACCCTTCCACCTCATACCACAAGAGGGAGCCCTGCTAGGGATATATATATGGAGGGTGGAGCAAGGCAGTTAGTTAGTTGTTCAGAGAGTGTGCTGCCACTGAGAGCAGTGAAGACGCAGAACGTGTGCTGCTGAATTGAGGGCCCCGAGTGTGGCCGGAGGCAGTAAGGAGAGGAGAGAGGAGTTGAGGGGGCAGAGGAGCATCATAGGCTCACTCCAAGTCACAAACCGGACACCGGGTACGCGCCTACAGGGTCCTCTATACCCAGTAGGGACTACCGACCTACCAGGAGGCTTCCAGTCCCCTGGTCATCCTGAAGCTACCAGCAATAACCGGACTAGGAACCACAAAGGCCCCGGCGTCCAGGGATAGTGGTTGCCAAAGAAAGGTCCTACTACCAAGCGGCCAGGTGAGAGAACAACACAACACAGAAGCTAGGCCAAGTTTCAGGCTGGCTAGAAGCTTAGAGAGAGGGAAACACGGATCGGGAGGCCTTATACCCGCTCACTGGGGAGAAGTCCTGAAGTGCACCCTTCCTAGCAAGTACCCTAGACCATACATGCCGTTACACCAGTAAAGGTACTGAAGCGAATCCCCTGTGTGAGTGTACGTCATTGCCCCTGACCTGGCCATCTCTCACCTGCATCCCTTCCATCAACCCTGCCCCGGGGGTCCGCTCCGCCTTTGGGGAGCAGAAACATCCCAGCTGCCATCTCATCACCCCCGGAGGTCTGCCGCAGCGCCGGTAACCATTACCGGAAACCACAGGTGGAGTCACAAAACAAACAGTACACTGAAAAAAAACTTTTTTAAAAGAGACCCCAGAGTACGGGCCCGGGAGCCGACTGCCGTGACATCCTAAGCAAGGTAAAAGGCCCGGGTACCGACTCCCCTATATCCCCCTGGGTGACACAAATGCCCCTTGGAAGAGAAATGGAGGTCAGAGGGCCTCCTCAAAACAATGTTCCCATTATTAGGAAGTGGGTCTCCCATAGTGCTGGTCTATGCAGTGAATGCAAGGGTTGCCAAAAATTTGGAGGCACTCCAATGCCCCTTGGAAGAGACGTGGGGGTCCGAGGGCCTCCTCAAAACAATGTTCCCATTATTAGGAAGTGGGTCTCTCATTGTGTTTGCCTATGCAGTGAATGCAAGGGCTGCCAAAAATTGGGAGGCACTCCAATGCCCCTTGGAAGAGACGTGGAGGAGGGCCTCATAAAAAAATGTTCCCATTATTAGGAAGTGGGTCTCCCATTGTGATTGCCTATGCAGTGAATGCAAGGGCTGCCAAAAATTTGGAGGCACTCCAATACCCCTTGGAATAGACGTAGAGGGCCTCATGAAAAAATGTTCCCATTATTAGGAAGTGGGTCTCCCATTGTGTTTGCCTATTCAGTGAATGCAAGGGCTGCCAAAAATTGGGAGGCACTCTAATGCCCCTTGGAAGAGACGTGGAGGAGGGCCTCATAAAAAAATGTTCCCATTATTAGGAAGTGGGTCTCCCGTTGTGTTTGCCTTTGCAGTGAATGCAAGGGCTGCCAAAAATTTGGAGGCACTCCAATGCCCCTTGGAAGAGACATAGAGGGCCTCATGAAAAAATGTTCCCATTATTAGGAAGTGGGTCTCCCATAGTCTTGACCTATGCAGTGAGTGCAAGGGTTGCCAAAAATTTGGAGGCACTTCAATGCCCCTTGGAAGAGACATGGAGGTCAGAGGGCCTCCTCAAAACAATATTCCCATTATTAGGAAGTGGGTCTCCCATAGTGCTGGCCTATGCAGTGAATGCAAGGGCTGCCAAAAATTGGGAGGCACTCCAATGCCCCTTGGAAGAGACGTGGAGGAGGGCCTCATAAAAAAATGTTCCCATTATTAGGAAGTGGGTCTCCCATTGTGATTGCCTATGCAGTGAATGCAAGGGCTGCCAAAAATTTGGAGGCACTCCAATACCCCTTGGAATAGACGTAGAGGGCCTCATGAAAAAATGTTCCCATTATTAGGAAGTGGGTCTCCTATAGTGCTGGCCTATGCAGTGAATGCAAGGGTTGCCAAACATTTGGAGGCACTCCAATGCCCATTGGAAGAGACGTGGAGGTCCGAGGGCCTCCTCAAAAGAATGTTCCCATTATTAGGAAGTGGGTCTCCCACTGTGTTTGCCTATGCAGTGAATGCAAGGGCTGCCAAAAATTGGGAGGCACTCCAATGCCCCTTGGAAGAGACGTGGAGGAGGGCCTCATAAAAAAATGTTCCCATTATTAGGAAGTGGGTCTCCCGTTGTGTTTTCCTTTGCAGTGAATGCAAGGGCTGCCAAAAATTTGGAGGCACTCCAATGCCCCTTGGAAGAGACATAGAGGGCCTCATGAAAAAATGTTCCCATTATTATGTAGCGCCCCGAGGGTTCGGCCGCTACAGGGGTATTGCACCTCAGACCGGAGGTGTGATATTCCACTCCCAGGTAAGGATGGAGTATGGACCAGGGCTCAGTTAGCTGCATGCAGCACACACACCCCATTTCCGAGGGACAGCTCAACGGTGCTCCCACTAGACATAAGTGCAGGCACGACCGACCATGTCCCTGCTGGAGTGGGGAGGGGGGTGGAACACCCAGTGCTGTAGGGGCAGATAGGGGGCGGTTCCTGAGCGTAGGAAGGAGCCCATTGGTTGCTGGTCACCTGGGCTCATGGCTAGAGGGAGGTATAAAAGGTGGGCACCATCTTAGATCTAGGTTCTGTTCTGTGGAGAGGAGAAGACAGGGAGCAGCAGCTCAGGCTGAGTGCTGCTCTAGAGGCAGGCCTAGGGAAGAGGCCGGGGCCTGAGAGGAGAAGGAGAAGTGGGCCTGGAGAAGAGGCCGAGGAGGAGGTGAAGGGGAGCTGAGATTCTGGCTCATCTCAGCTCCAAGAGAAAGGAACAGAAACAGAAAGGAACTGCAAAGAAGGAGAGACAGAGAAACAGAAGGGCTCAGGAACAAGAAGGTGGAAGGGACCCTAAGAACCCACGAGAATCCAGGGTGCAGGGTCAGGCAGATTAAGGGTACCGGATCCCAAGTTGGTGGAGGAGAAACAACCCTCAGCCAAAGACCGGTCGTCGTGATCATATATTGGTGCGACACCTCATCAAACCTGCTAGGAAGGCACCATATAGGACAGCGGAGGACGGGACCCACGTTTAACCGCACAGGTCCGCGGCAGCTGGACAAAAGTGGGTCACTGGTGAGGCAGGCCAGAGAAAGGATAAAAGGGGGTCCTGTGCCATGCTCCTGAACTGCCTGGGAGTTGACCGAGCCCCTCACCTGGTGGACGCAGCACGGCTCGGGCGGTCACTGCTGGCCGAAGTGACCTGGAACAAACGAACTGTGAGTAAAGACCCCTCCTCAAAACAATGTTCCCATTATTAGGAAGTGGGTCTCCCATTGTGTTTGCCTATGCAGTGAATGCAAGGGCTGCCAAAAATTGGGAGGCACTCCAATGCCCCTTGGAAGAGACGTGGAGGAGAGCCTCATAAAAAAATGTTCCCATTAGAAAGGAGTGGGCCTCCTATACTTGTAATGTCCATGCACTAAGTGTATGGGCTGACAAACATTTACCCCTGGGGGGTATACATGAACGTACTGTATAAAAAAAATTTTTACGGGCATCATAAACACCCTTTAAAAAAATTATGTGGGTGTTGCATCACGGACCACGGTCAGCATGGTGATATGGTGGTGGAGAATGAGGAGAAGAAGGACAAGAGCAAATAGCCAAAATCAGGAAGAGTATACCCATGTCTGGGTGTGAAAAGGTGCATGGGAATACACCTCCCAAGAAAAGATACTGGATTTGAGTTTATGTTACGCTGCTATCATTCGGTGGTGTTGAGAAGTCTGGCTCAATCCAGCCCTTGTTCATTTTTTTTAAGAGTCAGCCTGTCAGCATTTTCAGTTGACAGGCAGATGCGCTTATCAGTTATAATTCCACCAGCGGCACTAAAAACCCACTCTGATAAAACGCTGGGGGTAGGGCAGGCCAGGACCTCCAAGGCATAGAGAGCCAGTTCATTCCACGTATCCAGCTTGGATACCAAATAATTATAAGGCACAGAGGAATCACGGAGGACGTTGGTACGGTCGGCAAGGTACTCCCTCAGCATCTTCCCAAACTTTGCACTCCTTGTGAGAGTACCCCACGCCTCAGGGCTTGTGCAATGGGAGGGTCTGAGAAAATTCTTCCAGAACTTTGACAGTGTTCCCCTGCCTCTGCTGGATTGAAGTTGTGTCTCTCTTGCCTGTACTCCTTGGTTGTCCAATGAACTGTGCCCTCTGCCGCCAGCGTTTTCAGATGGGAATTTTTTTAATAGTTCCGCAACAAGGGCCTTCTGGTACAGCTCCATTTTTGTAGACCCGTCCGCCTCAGGAATAACAGATATAAAGTTCTCCTGGTAGTGTGGGACTAGAAGTGTCACCAACCAGTAATGACTGTCACCCAAAATTTTGAGAACGCGAGGGTCATGGGAAAGGCAGCGTAACATAAACGCAGCCATGCGTGCCAGACTACTAACAGGCAAGACTTCCATGTCCTCACCAAGAGGATGACTGACCATGCTCTCCTCCTCCTCCTCTCTGTCCTCTGCCCATCCACGCTGAACAGACGGTATGACAGCTGTGCAGGTGGTACCTTCTATAGCGCATGAAACAAGCTCCTGTTCTTCCTCCTCTTCCTCATTGTCACCCAATCCATGTTGGGATGAGATGAGGCTTGGCTGTGTGTAATCACCCTGTATGGTTCCTTGCTCCATCTCATCGTGCTCCGCCTGCAATGTATCCTCTTTGATTGTGAGCAGAGAGCGTTTCAGAAGACAGAGAAGCGGGATGGTGACGCTAATTATGGCATCATTGCCGCTCACCATCTTGGTGGAGTCCTCAAAGTTTTGGAGGATGGTACATATGTCTGACATCAATGTCCACTCCTGAGGTCTTATGTGTGGAGTCTGAACTGATGCGGGGACGGCACACCGAGAGAAATAGTGGTGGCTGGGGACTCAGTACCGAGGGACGGACACCGCCATCAGGTTGCGGAATGCTTCCGTCTCCACGAGCATAAAAGGCAATATTTCGAGCGCAAGCAGTCGTGAAATGTGAGAATTTAGTAGTGTGGCCTGTGGGGCGTTGGCTGTGTATTTGCTCTTGCGTTCCAAGGACTGGGGTATGGACAACTGAACGCTGCGCTGGGACAAGGACATGGACGTGCTTCCTGATACTGCTACTTGAGAGTGTGCAACGACAGGTGCAGGGCAGAAGGCATCTTCGCATGCACCCTGGACAGGGGATTGGCTTACATGTACAACAGCGGAAGAAGCAATGGTGCCTCCCGCAGACACTGTTCCTGGACCCTGGGGTTCGGCCCACAAAGTCAGGTGCTTTGCTGCCATGTGCCTGATCATGCTGGTGGTGGTCAGGCTGGTCGTTTTGCCACCCCTGCTGATGCTGACCTGGCAGGTTGTGCAAATCGCCTTTTTGGAGTTATTAGCAGAGTCTTTAAAAAACAACCAGACTCGGGAAGACCTAACAGTTGTACTGGCAACTTCCTTCGTGTTGGTGTTACGGGGAACGGTTGCCTGCCTTCTGTCTGTGGCCACCACACTGCTTCTTCCTGCCTGTTGGGGTGCTCTGCCTGCCTCCCCCTGTGTGCTGCTGTCCTCGCTCTGCATGTGACTCGCCCCCTGGGCCGTGGGGCACTCGGAACCGGGCGATAGGGAGACGATGGGGGTAGTAGTGGCGACCCGGTCCCGTGGCTCAGGGTGGTCAGACCAGTGGCAGTCTTCTAGATGTTTTAAGAGATGTCCGACTACGCCACCCGTGGATTGCGGTTATTAGGAACCGCCGCTGCAAGGCAGTCCGCTGGGGCCGATGGTGTGTGCAGCTGGGATGGTGTGACTCCCCACGGGAAGAGTGCGGCCCCAGGGCAGTGTAGTAGATGGTGGGAGTGATGGTGGTGAGAGTCCCAGTACCGGTAGTGCCGGAGGAGCGAAAAAGCACACAGACAACGTACTGCAGTCCAGGGTCTTTACTCACGGTTAATATCCAAGTCACTTCTGCAGGGAATGACTGCCCGAGCCGTGCTGCGTCCACCAGGTGAGGGGCTCGGTCAACTCCCAGGCAGTTCAGGAGCATGGCACAGGACCCCTTTAATCCTTTCTCTGGCCTGCCTCACCAGTGACCCACTTTTGTCCAGCTGCCGCGGACTTGTGCGGTTAAACGTGGGCCCCGTCCTCCGCTGTCCTATATGGTGCCTTCCTAGCAGGTTTGATGAGGTGTCGCACCAATAGATGATCACGACGACCGGTCTTTGGCTGAGGGTAGTTTCTCCTCCACCAACTTGGTATCCGGTACCCTTAATCTGCCTGACCCTTCACCCTGGATTCTCGTGGGTTCTTAGGGTCCCTTCCACCTTCTAGCTCCTGAGCCCTTCTGTTTCTTACTCTCTTTCTTTGCAGTTCCTTTCTGTTTCTGTTCCTTTCTGTTCCTTTCTCTTGGAGCTGAGATGAGCCAAAATCTCAGCTCCCCTTCACCTCCTCCTCGGCCTCTCACTAGGCCCTTCTGGAGTAGAGCTCCTACAGAGCCTCTACTCCCTGTCTTCTCCTCTCTGGACAGAACCTAGATCTAAGATGGTGCCCACCTTTTATACCTCCCTCTGACCATGAGCCCAGGTGACCAGCAACCAATGGGCTCCTTCCTACGCTCAGGAACCAACCCCCTATCTGCCCCTACAGCACTGGGTGTTCCACCCCCCTCCCCACTCCAGGCAGGGACATAGTCGGTCGTGCCTGCACTTCTGTCTAGTAGGAGCACCGTTGAGCTGTCCCTCGGAAATGGGGTGTGTGTGCTGTATGCAGCTAACTGAGCCCTGGTCCATACTCCATCCTTACCTGGGAGTGGAATATCACACCTCTGGCAGAGGTGCAATACCCCTGTAGCGGCCGAACCCTCGGGGCGCTACATTCCCCCCTGGTAAATCACAGCACGTCCTCGGGCTGGAAAAGAGCAAAAACAGTTGATGACAGGACATGCAAAACTTTTTAAAACTTTTTACATTTAGAAACGGACGACATTGTTCAATTCCCTTTATGGGACACACTTTTCTTTTCACTAGACATTATAGAAACATTTTCAGTACTTCCGGAACTCTTTTGTATAAAACATCTTATAAAACTCTTGCAGTATCTCCTAGCAGCATATAAAACTTTCGCATGTAAAACATTTTTAAGTAAAGCACATTCTTGTATTCTTGGATCATGGCCGCGGTGCAACTTGCGACCAGATGTTCTTTCTTCTTAAAGGTGCAACAGTCCAGTAAACTTGTCTTGAGGTAGACGTTGCGGTTTTTATATAAAACCAGTAGGGGGCGCTTTAGGAAGCGCAACTATATACAAGGGATTGGCCGTTCCCAGTCCTCGGCCGGTTGAAAAGGGGGAATGGCTGCTCACAGTCCTCAGCCTGTTAAAGGGAAGAGGGGTGGCTGCTCTCAGTCCTCAGCCAGGTTACTTAGGGGATAGAGCAACAGTCACACAGTCCTATATCAGTCCCAACGGGGACCACACTCAATTTGAAACAGTCCCACACAGTTCCTTTGTACCCTGACGGGTAACTATTTACATTGGCGCTTCTTCTTACTCTCTATCGTCGTTCTCCATATGCGCCTTGCTCCTCCTCGTCATCTTCAGGCCCATCCGGGTCCTCTTGGTACTCAATGTCCGAGTAGTGCTGTTCCTCCTCCTCTACTACTCTGTGGACGTGGAGGGCGTACCATCCCTTCACGCCTTGGTGCCGGGTGTAAGACACCACATCCCCTGGAAATAGATCTCGCCCTCGATGACCCTCCAGCAGATGGCTTTCCACATCTCTCCTCATTAAGAACACATCGCTGATGGTCTCAGGGTCTCGGATGAAACCCCAGCCGCGCTCCATCTGGAACTTCACAACTGTCCCGGGGACTCGGGGACTGCGGGCAGTTCGGGGATCTCGCCGGGCCTTCATTTTCTGCTCCGCGCTCTGGACCTGCAGCTTCTCTTGTTTCGCTGCTCCCTCTCAAACATTTCCAGCTGTTGGCGGCTGCGCCCGCTCGTGTTTCCCTTGTGAACCCCATTAGGTCCTCCCCGGTGGGGTCCCATTCAAACTGGGCGTCCTCCAATGGCAGCTGGGGAATTTCCTGAGGCGCCGGAGCAGGTATGAGGGGCTCAGATGGTACTTCAACCTCCGCGGGCGGGCTCCTCCGAAAGCGGGGGTTGACAAACTCGGGGGGCCAGACGAAAGGCAGCCCATCCGGACTGGTGTGTTGGGCGAAGAGATCTGCGCCCAGTGGTGGTACTGCAGCAGCAGGGGGCGCAAGCGGGTTGGCGGCGCCCGGGGGCACGTGGCCTTGCTCCCAGGCCCGTGCTGGTCGTTTCCTTGTTGCTCCCAGGGGTGGTACAGTGGGTGCAGGGGGTTCCGTCGGGGCAGCGGCGCCCGGGGGCGCTAGGCCTTGCGGCCGGGCCTGCGGTGGTGGTTTACTGAGCACGCCCGGGGTCAGAGGGCACGGCGTGGGGCGGGGCTCACTGGCAGCGTCGACGGCCTGGGGACTGGTTGGTGGCGGTGGAGGCACGGTGTCGACGGCGGGTCCAGGTACGTTGGGCTCCGCAACAGGGTGAAAGGGCAGGTCGGCGGCCTCAGGGTTCGGGGTAGGGGCGTCTCCGTTACCTGCCTCTGCTGTCGGGGCCTCCTCCGCGGCGTCGTCCTCGGCCTCCGCTCTGTTTTCACTGCCCTCGGTGGCTGGTGTGCTCCTGGACGTCGACGGCACCTCCTGCTGCAGGATCACAGCCCGCCGAGCCACTTCTTCTTTCCACCCGGCTATCACGTCCTGCTGCGCCCGGACCATCCTCCGGTCCAGCTCCTCCAGCGCCGCCCGCGCATACTCGGGGTCCTCCTTGGGGAGATGGGCTAGCAGCTCTGTGAGGCTGCATGGTGGTGTGGCTTGCAGCAGGCCCCTTGCCAAAGTGCTGGAGCTTGTTACTTTCTCCATCTCCAGGTGCGGCCTGGCCAGACTGATCCAGACCACCCCCTGCCCCGCAGTTTTCTTCTCTTTCCGCCCCCATGGGGGGTGGTCCTGGGGCATTCTGCTGACAATCACTCTCAGGGGCAGCCCCTCCACGTTGACGGACATTTCTACCGCCGTGCTCATGGTTGTTGGGGGCGGGCTTCCTCTTTGGCGCCATTCTGGGACCCGGCCCACGATGGGAGGCGGCCTCCTGTGGTCTTTTGGCGCGCACATTATGGCGCTCGTTCTTCTGGGGAGGGCGCCATCTTTAGTACAATGAAACAGTCTCTTTTCAGGCGCGCAGTACCCGTGGTTAGCGGGCACGAAATCCTGCCGACTACGCCAAAGCTGACTCGCCCCCTGGGCCGTGGGGCACTCGGATCCGGGCAGTAGGGGAACGATGGGAGTAGTAGTGGCAACCCGGTTCCGTGGCTCAGGGTGGTCAGGCCAGTGGTAGTCCGTTATGTGCTGATGATTATGTCCGACTACGCCACCCGTGGATTGCGGTTATTAGGAACCGCCGCTGCATGCAGACCGCTGGGGCTGATGAGGTGTGCAGCTAGGGTAGTATGACTCCCCACGGGAAGAGTGCGGCCCCAGGGCAGTATAATGGATGGTGGGAGTGATGGTGGTGAGAGTCCCAGTACCGGTAGTGCTGGAGGCGCGAAGGAGCACACAGACAACAGGTTGCAGTCCAGGGTCTTTACTAAAACAGGTAAACTGACCCATAAACAGTCCCGGCTAGGAGGGGACCTGGATGTCTGAGAGCAATGGGGAAATTGGCCCTGGTCAGGGTGAGTGTGTAGGCCTACCGTGCTTTCTGCGCTCCTTCTGGCTATCTCCTCGTTATAGGGTAACAGCCCACGTTTCCGTGCTTTCCGTGTATTCTCGCCTGTATGGCCTGCGACGTGGGTTCCTTTCTGCTCCCAGCCTGGTACGGCTTTGCTGGTCCCTTCTGTTGTGGCAGGGCCTCCAGGCTTCTTAGGCCAAGGAATATACAGTCCCCTGCGGACTGGTTATCTGCTGTAGGATGTGGAATCCTCCCAGCCTCAAACACCAAAGTCTGGTAGATTAAGTCCTCTATCTGCCAAGACAGGCTCACTTCGCCTCTTGTCTCTGGCTTGTGGCTCTCCTCCTGCCACACTTCCTCTTAGGTGCAATACAAAACTGTCTGTCCCTGCTCTGCTCTGGGACAAGTCTCAGTCCTGAGACAGGCCTTCAAGTTCTCTCTAACCCTGCCTCCAGTACCAGCTTTTATAGGGGCAGCCAGCTCCCCCGACTGGCCTGAGACAGGAGGCATTGCATGCTAATGTTCTCCTGACTAGAGAACCTCCCCCTTGCTCTCAGACACAGCTTTAATTACACTTGTGGCATCCAGGCCAGGGTGACACACATGTCCTCCTGCCAGGTTGGGTCATTTACTATATCATCCACCACCTCGCCTTCCACTTCCGCACCCTGGTCCTCCTCCTGACTTTCTGGCAACTGTGTCTCATCATCGTCCACCTCTTGTGACACTTTCCCACCGTCACCTTAGTGTGACCATGGCTGCTCAAATATTTGGGCATTGCTACATGCGATCTCCTCTTGCCCCGCTTCAAGTGGACCGGGCGAGAGGCCCGAATCTATTAATGGAAAAGTGAACAGCTCTTCAGAGTGTCCAAGTGTGGGATCAGTTGTCTCTGGGTACTCGGCATGGTGGGAGGAAGAAGGATCTGGGTGAGGAATATGCGGTCAAGACTCACGGCTACTGAGACTTGACCGTGTGGAAGACAGGGTGGTGGTGGTGGCTAAGTGACTGGAAGCATTATCTGCTATCCAACCAACAACCTTTTGACACTGCTCTGGGTTCAATAGTGGTGTGCTGCGGTCCACTAGGAATTGGAACAGGAAGTTCGGGCGAGAAGATGTGGATGTTTGTTGTGGCACAATTTCAGCTTGCCCACAGGCTTGTCCTCGGCCTCTGCATGCACCATCACTATCACGTCCAGTTCCCGATACCTTGCCACGTGCCTTGCCCATTTTAAATGGAGGACAATATCTTCCACCCTTACTACAAATGAATGAATTTGGAGCGAACTTACAGTATATGTGATCCGTGTGACGAAGAAACCACAGTTTTAAATACCTGGCCTGTAGGTAACTATTATGAACAGCAAACTGGTGTCAATTGCTTCACTGACAACAAATTTTTAAAGCTGGTCAGAAATGGCAGTATTTTCTGAAAACGTATATGTGATCCGTGTGATTGAGAAAACACAGTTTTAAATAGCTGGATTTTCAGCGCTGTAATATGGAAAGGACCTGGCTGTATTCTGCAGTGCCAACAAGCAAATGACGCAGAAAAACGGTGTTCTCTGGATTGCTTTTTAAGCAAATAATGAGGATTAACATCCAAAAAAAAGTATTCCTGGCCCCTGAGACCTGGGCCTATGTCTAGAAATATGTAACAGCAGCAGAAGGCAGAATTGGAATGGAGCCTCTTGTGCTATATGCACTGCAGTCTGCTATATACACCGCCTGCCTATACACCCTGCCTGCCTGATATCTCTGCAGATGGATTAGTCCTCAGAAGGACTGTTTGTTAAGATGGATATGTGTAATGTACGGTTTTTCTCCCTACACTAACTAATACACGATCAAATCTCTCCCTGACACAGCAGCAGCTCTCTCTACACTGTCTGATCTGGAGTGACTGTGACGAGCATGGCGGCGCCAGGTCTGATATAGACCTGATGACGCTGTGCGGCCAGCCAATCACTGTAATGCCACAGCCACCATGGCTGCGGCATTACAGTGAGTGGCAGGCAATCCCTGCATGTTGATTGGCGCTCCAAAGCGTGCCAAACATGCAGGGAGGGGACCTGAGCATCCGCCCGAGCATCTCGCAAGTACTCGGCGAGCTCCAAGCATCTCGAGTACTGAGAGGCTTGGGCGAGTACCGAGTACTTGCTAGTATGCTCGCTCATCACTAATAATAGCACTTTTGTTTAAAGCTCTCTGTCTAGGAAACCGGCCACCACTGCTCTCTAGCTTATAAGCACTGCTAGAAACTGACCAGGATTAGGAGGTAAGAGCAAGTTCAACAATCCTGGAAAGCTTCAACACAGTGCTTTCAAGTTCAATAGAAAAAAAACAGTGCATGTTCTACAGTCTAGCAGCAGTGGTCGTTCTCCAATGCAACGGGCAGCACGATGGCTCAGTGATTAGCACTGTAGACTTGCAGTGCTACGGCCCTGGTTTCAAATTCCACCAAAGACAACATCTGCAAGGAGCTTGTATGTTCTCCCCGTGTTTGCATAGGTTTCCTCTGGGTTCTCCGGTTTCCTCCCACACTCCAAAGACATACCGATAGGGAATTTAGTGTCACGAAAGGTGAGGGAAAGACTAAGTGCGACAAGAAGGGGAAGGGAACACAAACTCTAGGGAAAGGGGGGAGTGGAGACCTCCTAGGCTGATCTGATATCACCCTGTCTCCCCTATCGTTCCTATATCGTTTCTTCACCAATCGCCGCGTAGGAACCTATCCCTCTATTTTCCTAGGGCTTGGCCCTGCATAAGGAAGGAGGTGAGCACTAGTCGATCCCCACTAACAACTAAAGACAACAAGGTAGACAGACACTGGGGAAAGATAACTTAGCTTGAGCTGACTTCACAGAGATAACACACATCCTCTTAGCACAAGAGAGGAAGTAAACAGACTGCACTCACTTCAAGCTTTCATAAGGAAACACGTGAATATCACCGACACCGCACCGCAGCAAAGTGAAACTAGTTAAACACCCAGGCAAGGGTGTCAATTAGAGCAGTTGGGAGGTAGCCACTGGGTCCTAGAGTGAAACAGCTAAGAAGGTGTCTGTAATGCCAAATGAAGAGATCTTCTGCAACCAACTGCAGGGTGACTGTCTGTCACATCTGACACACCCGTGACATTTAGATTGTGAGCCCCAGTGGGGACAGTGATGATGTCTGTAAACCCATGTGGAATTTTTGGGCCCCTTAGGCTCCAGGGCCCGGATGCGATTGCAACCCCTGCACCTGTTGTAGTTGCACCCCAGGGTGCATAAAAATGTCATTGTATAAATACTGGTTTTCATTTGGTTGGGTGATTGGATGAACCCTGATGATATGTAATGGGTGACTAGCTCTTTAATTTAAAAATATGAAACAAAAAAGTGAAATGGATGTAGAAATTTCTATCCAGGCTGGCTTAAATTTCACATGATGAATGGATTAAAAATATGAGCTAATGTAACACACCATGTCCATAGTTATTATTCGGTCCTGGCCACTCCTCTCATTTGTAACACTTTGTACAAAATACTACAGATGGGGCTGGGGGAATTATTATGGAGGATGAGTGACAGCACCCTCTGTGCTTACAGAACACTGGACAACGGCCAATTTAATTCAATCTAACAGCTTCAGAATATCAACTGCTATTAAAAAGTGAGCATTTACGGGTTTCAAAATTGTATATTTTGGTAGAGTTGCTTTAATAATTTAATCTTTTTTATTTTTTACCTTAATTTTCATAAAAAGGTTCTCACTGCCAGCTCTCGACTGCCACAGAAAAAATGAAGCTCACCAAGTTACAATCAACATTTGTATAGACATATTGGAGAAATGTGAATTAAATGGAGGAATTTGGGAAGAGTAAAAGAAGTGAGAGTATTTTTCCTACCCATCCAGGAAAACATAGCGAATATTTGTTTGACTAAGCTGTGTTTTTGTTTTTAGCGCTTTCTTTGATTCTGATGTTAAGACTATAATGATTTTGCTTGTTAGTAGAGATGAGCAAAAAAGATTTGCATTGTCCTGATCCAGCTATGGAGTGCCAAAATGAAATCCGAACCAGTGTAGCGCAAATCTTTTTTGCCCATTGTGATATTTTTGAAAAACTTCAATAAGAACAAATTGATTAAAACAAATCAACATAGGTATGCCTTGGGCAAGTACAGGCCACAAATATGGTACTGATGAGCCAAAGCATTATTATCATCCTGTTTTACCTGCATCTATATTTATCGCTGGCCACAAATCTAACAACATTCATACAGAACCAATATATACAGAAAGATATTAGATAAATAATGGGACCAGTTCATGAAAACATTCTTGACTTCCAATTAGACACTTTCTAGGATTACATTGCAAGAATCAAGACAGCTGCATGACATCGTCTGACATATGTCCTAGAAATCTGTAAAAATGAAGAATCAACATCTGTATAAATGGAGAACCTCTATAGCAGAACATCAACCACCAGTATGCTGGAATAAGTAAGGAAAGAGGAGTACTATTTCCAAATGTTCATACACAAAGAGGGACAGAGAAAGGAAAACCTAAAAGCATATATAGTATATATGAGACTGCCAGATATAGTACTTACCTGTGCAATTGATGTCCCTCTTTATTGCCATCTATATATAAATACTAAATACATGGAGTCCAAGTCCACTAAAAATTCAAAAAGCTTTATTCAAAAATCCACAATACAAAAAGGTATACATATATAACTCAATAATCATGTATCAATACAAAGTCAATTAGAGCAGAGACACAGGTACTAAAGCATGTGTATCACACACACATCGCTAGACAAATACAAATGCACATCACAATTTTCAAATTTATATTTTTAAAATATTTAGAAAATCATGTATAATTTAATTTACACTTCACAAACACTTGCTTGCTACTTTGTGATGGTGTATCACAAAAAAACCAATAAAATACATTTAAGTTTGTCGATGTAATGTGAAAAAATTTGTAAATGTTCATGAATACTTTTTCAAGGCTCTCTAATATATATTGTAGCAATGCCAAGTAGGCTAGGGTTAAATCCTAGCTCTACCTGCTTTGATTAGTGTACCAGGCTAGCTCTGCATATAAACTATAAACAGGCTAGCTGTTCATCTGAGTCAGTCTGCCGGGAAATCTGAGCAGACTGGATGTGTCTTAAAGTTGATGTCACGCCAGGTGTGAGTGCAACACAGAGAGTCACGCCAGGTGTGAGTGCAACACAGAGGGGAAAGGGAGCCCAGACACTAGGGAAAGGGGGAAGAGGCGACCTCCTAATCTGGACTAGCGTCACCCTGTCTCCCCGTAACATCCCTATACAACCTCCGCAGCTATCACAGATCACTCGCCTCGCCCTAATATTCCTGGCGT
Source organism: Phyllobates terribilis (assembly GCF_046119375.1). Lineage (NCBI taxonomy): Eukaryota > Metazoa > Chordata > Amphibia > Anura > Dendrobatidae > Phyllobates > Phyllobates terribilis. The sequence goes on along the minus strand of NW_027362768.1, from coordinate 83,353,131 downwards.
AAGGCTATAGCTGGGGGAGGAAAGAGATGAGCACTAGTCAACATCCGGTAGCACTCTAAAGACAAAAGGGGAAGACAACACAAGGGAACAACAACTCAGCTTTAGAAGAACTCCAACAGGGCACATGGCCTAAGACTCCAGAGAGGACGTGATGCTGCTTCAGCCAAGTTCCAAGTAGAAATGAGTATAACCGGCGACACCCACTTAGACACACCAGGTATATATACACCCAGACTAAAGAAAGGTAGTCGCTGGGTCCTAAACACAGCCTCCTATCTAGGGAGCTGTCTGCATTGCCAAACGTGGAGATCTCCTGCAAACCATTGCAGGGCGACTGTCTGTCACCTCTGACACACCCGTGACAGTTGAAGAGAGAAACAAGCCAAAATCTCTTTGAGAAGAGTCTGCACAGGCTGTGTGCACCAAACTGCAAGTATCAGTGGTTTCTATGGATGATAGCGGTTTTGTTGACCGAACTGGCGCTAGGTCAGCAGTGTCTGAGTAGCCAGGGTCTATACGGTTTAGTTAGCGACTGGACAAGGCAATGGATTTATGTTTATGATTTTGTTTTTTTGGTGCTGTGCAACCTGTGGAAAGCAATAAAAACTGTACGTCTTTGGACCAAAACTGGACTGCCTGTGTGAACTGCTACCTAAGGCCTAATGCCTACCAGAACGAGTGAATCCCTATATACAGGGTGGTCCAAAAGTAGGTGGACAGAAAGTGTAATAAGGTTATGAAGGGGGAGATTTATCAAATACTAAATTGCAGCCGCCTGTCTGGATCATCCTCCAATAAACCATGAATTAGACGTGGACGATAAGCTTTCCACCCAATAGATTTCAGGATTCGCATGATAGAAGCTCGTGAAATTTCCAATTCCAAAGAGGCTCTTCTGGTGGGCTTTTTTGGACTCTGAACAAATGTTTCAGCAACAAGTTGTTTATTATCTTCTGTACAGACTGTTTTGTTTCGACCAGTTTTTGGAGCATTAAGGATTTTGCCACTTTCAGGGAATTTGTCACGAATGCGGTAAATGGTTTGTGTCTTCGGGGCTTGAGTACCAAATGTTTCAACCCAATTTGCTCTAACGGTTTCAGCATTTTGAGATTTCCAATACTCTGTTAAAATCCATTTTCTTTGATCTGTATTTAAATTATTTTCCATTATGTGTTATCTGAATTATCTGACAAGAAAACAGATTTGGGGGAGATCTATCTGTGAAAACTAGATCTGTGAAACTGGCTCAGTTGCCCTTAGTAACCAATCAGATTCCACCTTTCATTTTCCAAAGAGTCTGTGAAGAATGAAAAGTGGAATCTGATTGGTTGCTAAGGGCAACTGAGCCAGTTTCACTTTACACCATGTTTGATAAATCTCCCCCTTCATAACCTTATTACACTTTCTGTCCACCTACTTTTGGACCACCCTGTATATACTTCCATTCTATAAGCAATTAAAGAGTGGAGGTTAGGCATTTTCTCAAATCTTACACTGTATTTCTATTGATGATTCATAACTATATTTGAGGCTGTTTTGTGTAGCTCAGGTGATCGCAGCCGGTCCTTCCTAGAACAGTCTTGCATAAATTTAATACAAAAACAAAATCCACTTGTTTGGCGCTATTGACCAGTGTCACTAGATTCCATCATTAGAAATGGGTGCCGGTGGTGAGGTTCCTGTTTTTGCATTGGATTTACAAACTCACATTGAACTTTTTTTTTCCTGGAAGGAGGAGCTGACTTCTTGTCTTTTGGGGCTTATTATTATTTTACTAGCTTATATAGTGTCGTTAATTCCACTGAGCTTTACTGACATCTTAATCACTGTCCCCATTGGGGCTCACAATCTAGATTCTCTATGTATGTGTGGCGCCCCTGAGGGTTCGGTCGCCACAGAGGTACTGCATCTCACCCAGAGGTGTGGTATCTCACTCTCAGGTAAGGAAGGAGTACAGTTCGGGACCCTAACACCTGCATCCAACACATACCCGCAGTGGGGGTAGGGCGAGATTGCTCCTAAGGGAGAGCACAGTCCCGGGTCCCTAGCTGTTGGGAGGAGCTATGTAGTGGGTGTGGGTGGAGGAAGTAGCTTAGGGGAGCACATGAAAGGAAGGTATATATAGAGAAGCCATCTTGTTTAGTGGGGACAGTCAGAGAGATCAGTCTGAGGAGGAGAAGTGTGGGAGCAGGAGCTCTGTAGGAGCTCTGCTCAGGAGGAGGGCCTGAGGAGAGGCCCAGGACTGAAAGAGAAGGAGAGGAGCAGGAAGGGCTCCAGGAACGAGAAAGGGACCCCAGGGGTACGGGCAGTGCTGGAGGCCACACGTACGCCCGAATCTACCAGGAGGTGGAGGGGTCAGGCAACACAAAGGGGACCGGTCCCTCAACTAGCAGAGCACTTTATGTCTCAACTGGAAACCGGAGGCTGCAGTATTTCAAGTCCTGCAGCCAACAGTCCATATCAGTCTCACCAAGAAGGTAGCTATAGAGGACCCAGGGGACGGAACAGACGTCTCCCGACAAGGACTGCAGGTACCGGATTGGGACACTTGGTATGAGGTGCAGGGAAACGGCCAGAGAGAGAACACAGAAGGGGGTCCCGCTAAGTACTCCGGAGATATCTGGGGGTGGACTGAACCCCTCACTGAGTAAGCGCAGCACGACGAGGGAAGATACATTGGTACCTGTAACTTGGACTGCAATAACCGTGAGTAAAGACCCTGAGGACTGCACTCCACTGTCTCTGTGATTATTATCTGCGCCATCACCCCTGCACTACAATGCCCAGCATCACCTATCCCATCTACACTGCCCTGGAGCTAAGCTCTACCTGTGGAAAGCCACACCAGCTTTGCTGCACTAACATCGGCTCCAGAGGACCTGCTCCGCAGCGGCGGCTCCCTTTAGCCGCATACCACAGGTGGCGTCACGAACTTTGTACATAAATCCCCTATAAAAATCACCTTTTGAATGACCGTCTTGGGTCACGGACCGGGTCACCGCCACTGTGACATCTCCCCTAGCAACGACCGGCCCGGCACCAAGTACCCCACGGCCCAGGGGGTGTGTCATATGTCTTTGGAGTGTGTGAGGAAACCGGAGAACCCGGAGGAAACCCACACAAACACGGGGAAAACATACAGACTCCTTGCAGATATTGTCCTTGGGGAGATTTGGACCCAGCACCCCAGTGCTGCAAAACATCACCTTATACATCACATGCTTATAATAACAGTTCCAAACATCACCCGATGCACCCCATATCCTTATATGTCTGTAGGTATTCAGTTGAGAGTTTTCATTTCAAGAATAGTAAATCTTGAAGTTCCCGCCACAGATGTGACCGTAGCCCAAGTAGTTACCGCTTATTGTTGCCTCCAGGCACTGAGGTTCTAGGTTCAGGTTGAACCAGCAGAACATCTGCATGGAATATAATGTTCTCCCTGTGGTTATTAGGTACACGGGTTTCCTCCTACACAAAGAAACTAACTACCTATGATATTGGCCCGTGGGGTACGTGTCTAAGCAAATTTGCAATGTGAGCTCCTATAGGGACAGGGGCTAATTTGCTGAGTTATGTGTTTTACTATATCAGCAATGGGAAATGAATAAATGCATTCATCATTGAAGATGATATTTTGGAGAGTTGAGAAAATGGAACAAGTTCAAAGATGGACTACAAAACTTGTGGAGGGTCTAAGGCACAGTAGAATTGTATTATGCTACTATGGAGATCTAAGGAGCCCTAAGGATTTCATACAGAGGAACGCACAAGTTTTTGTAGTTATGTTCCATTAGAACATTGTTTCTTATGAGAATATCTCCATAACAAGATGAGATATGGAGGTAACATGTGGTGGCACATAGAGTACTTCCATATGTTTATACATTGAAGATTTCCTCCATCATATTCAGTTGTATGGGGTTTTGGGGAAAATCTGTGCTCATGCTATAGAAACAGCCCTAATTTAGATGTATAGACTGTAAAAACCAATCTTATTTTGACAGAATCACCTGTACCCCTTGTTGTCTTTCAGAAATGTGTTAGTTAGAGTTCATCCATCAGCTTCTCCATTGCACTGAGCCAGCTGTGCCATGAAACTGGATTTAAAGAAGTCATACAAGCAGCTTTTTATGCCATGCAGTACAATTAAAAGTCTGATTTCTGCAAACTGATGTGGAGTAGGGACCAGATGTAGAAAAATGACTCCATGTGCTCAGACCAGCAACGCTGTAAAGACTTTAAGAAAAGTAAATACATTTTTGGACTATCCAGAGGCGACAAAAAATGTGATAATTGGGGTCTATTCACGTTTTGCTTTTTGTTTACATCGAAGCAATGCGTCTGGAATATTCCCTGATGCATATCTCTGACGGAAGCCTAAGACTAATGCACAGTATGGGTTTTCACTGTGCGTCTCTGTATAAATCCTCATACAGAAATTTCTCCACCTTCTCCATTTTGACAGTCCGTTAAAATTGCGCTGCACTTGGATGTCATCCGAGTGCAGTCTGATATTTTTTTAATGGACCTATCGACTTGCTTTGCTGATTTTGAAGTGACCCTTGGATCAAAATCGAACATATCTCCGATATTTTCCGCAAACTACTCAGTCCGAGTAAAACATTGGACATGTGAATGGCCCCATAGACAATCACACTTAGAGTGCTATCTGTGGAAAACACGGATAGCACTCTTATACAAATATCTGACGTCTACATGAGGCCTAAAGTGTCGTCTTCTTATACCACTTCTTTTGTTTTTTTTCTAACGCATTTTGAGCATTTTAATATATGTCAAAGTGGAAAACCCTTTTAATCACTCTGAGGCTCCTTTCACACAGCCTTTCACTTGTGACAAAATGCAAAGTGTAAGCACCCTCAGCAATAAGTATTAGATCTTCACTAGTCTCATGTATTTATCACTCTGTTCACTTTTCCACTTGCACAGTCCACAGTGATCCGATGCATCAGTTATGCAAACATAAGCAGAGGGGCCACATTGATTTTTATTGGGTGCGTCTGGTCTCTGTTTTTCAGAAGGGAGAAAAAAATTCTGGATCCAGGACTTTTTTTTTCCATTCTAAAAAATGGAAGACAGAAACCAGATGGACCGTTCTGTTTCCATTTGTATAACTGATGCAACAGATTACTTGTTCCGTTTGTCTATTCCGAAAGTTGAAAAGATACATAAAATGTGCAAACAGACATGTGGACGGAACCTAATGGTTTGTTTACACTAGTGGATGGCGACAGTCAAACGACCGCTGATCGGCAACATGTAAGCCAACCAGTGGTCGTTTAATGGGCTGTTTAGACAGGTCAACTTCACAGAACAATCATTAATGGGGCTATCCAGTACTTTTAAAAATATGCCAATGTGTTTTAATGATAAATAGAAGCTTCTTTCTAATTACTTCCTGGTGCTGTTTCTGCCTGTGAGTGGCGCTGTCGGTGGCCGCTCAAAGGCAGCACGTGACCCCCGGCTGCAGCCGGCTCTGACATCCACTGACGTCACGACAAGTCCAGGCTGCAGCCGAGGGTCCCTCTTCTGCGTTGCACCGGTGGCTGCTCGGTTGTGGGCGGGATTACCCCACGCGTCACACCCGGCATCCACCGCACGCTCTCCCTGTCTCCATTCATTGGGAAAGCACGCGGTGGATGCTGGGGGTGACGCAGGGAATAACCCCGCCCACAACCCAGCAGCCACCGCGGGGACCCCAGCGCTGAGTCACACCACACTTGACGTGACATCAGCGTGGGGGTTACATGCTGCCTGTGAGCGGCCACCAATAGCGCCACTCACAGGCGGAATCAGCACCAGGAGGTAATTAGAAAGAAGCTTCTATTCATCATTAAAACACATTGGCATATTTTTAAAAGTACTGGACAACCCTTTTAACATGATTGTTTTATGTGCAAAGGATACTGTTGTTCTCAGCAGCACATGAGTTGTTTACAAATAACAATGTGCTACCAAGAATGATGAATTTTAAGCAAGCTTTGCTAGTTCATTGGATGATTGCCAGCGTGTTTACACTGGCTGATTAGTAATGAGTGTTTTTAGAAATGATTGTTTCCTGATAATCGTAAGCCAGAGTAAATGCACCTTACTCATCTTCGTTTATAAAATCGGTCCAATGTTGTTCCTGAAAAGTAGGACAAGTGTCATGCAAGGTGAGAAAAGGTCACCGGAGTTTATAGCTGATGAACATGGTCACCTCACTGACGTCACCGCTCGCTGCCCGCTTATGGATGCGCCATTTCTGGGGCAGCTGAGAGCTGATGTTCTTAGTCTGGGAGGGGGCCAATATTCATGGCCCCTTCCTATCAGCTGTGAGCTGATATTAATAGCCTTAATAGCCTGGGAAGCTTCATGTTTATTACCCCCTTCCCAGGCTATAAACATCAGCCCCCAGTTGCCGGCTTTCCCTCAGCTGGTTATTAAAAATTCAACGGAAACTACACACACACGGCACTAAATATATACAGTGGGGAAAAATGTATAGAGTTGTGTGTATAGTATACAGTGTGATGCTGTGCCTATGTACAGTGGGGAAAAATGTATTTAGTCAGCCACCAATTGTGCAAGTTCTCTCACTTAAAAAGATGAGAGAGGCCTGTAATTAACATATAGATAGACCTCAACTATGAGAGACAAAATGAGAAAACAAATCCTGAAAATCAGATTGTCTGATTTGGAAAGAAAATTTTTTAACATTTTGGTGGAAAATAAGTATTTGGTCAATTACAAACAAGCAAGAATTCTGGCTCTCACAGATCTGTAACTTCTTCTTTAATAGGCTCCACTCATTACCTGTAGTACTGGCACCTGTTTGAACTTGTTATCAGTATAAGAGACACTTGACCGTAACCTTAAACAGTCACACACCAAACTCCACTATGGTGAAGACCAAAGAGCTGTCAAAGGACACCAGAAACAAAATTGTTGCCCTGCACCAGGCAGGGAAGACTGAATCTGCAATAGGCAAGCAGCTTGGTGTGAAGAAATCAACTGTGGGAGCAATAATTAGAAAATGTAAAGCATACAAGACCACTGATAATCTCCTTCGATCTGGGGCTCCACACAAGATCTCACCCCGTGAGGTCACAATGATCTCAAGAACGGTGAGCAAAAATCCCAGAACCACACGGGGGGACTTAGTGAATGACCTGCAGAGAGCTGGGATCAACGTTACACAGGCTACCATCAGTAACACACTACGCCGCCAGGGACTCAGATCCTGCAGTGCCAGACGTTTCCCCCTGCTTAAGCCATTACATGTCCGGGCCCATCTGAAGTTTGCTAGAGAGCATTTGGATGATCCAGAAGAGTATTGGGAGAATGTCATATGGTCAGATGAAACCAAAGTAGAACTGTTTGGTAGAAACATAACTCGGCGTGTTTGGAGGAGAAAGAATGCTGAGTTGCATGCATAGAACACCATACCTACTGTGAAGCATGGGGGTGGCAACATCATGCTTTGGGGCTGTTTCTCTGCCAAGGGACCAGGACGACTGATCCGTGTACATGAAAGAATGAATGAGGCCATGTATCGTGACATTTTTAGTGCAAACCTCCTTCCATCAGCAAGGGCATTGAAGATGAAACGTGGCTGGGTCTTTCAGCAAGACAATGATCCCAAGCACCAGGGCAACAAAGGAGTGGCTTTGTAAGAAGCATTTCAAGGTCCTGGAGTGACCTAGCCAGTCTCCAAATCTAAACTCTATATAAAACCTTTGGAGGGAGTTTAAAGTTCGTGTTGCCCAGCAACAGCCCCAAAACATCACTGCTCTAGAGGAGATCTGCATGGAGGAATGGGCCAACATATCAGCAACAGTGTGTGCCAACCTTGTGAAGACTTACAGAAAACGTTTGACCTCTGTCATTGTCAACAAAGGATATATAACAAAGTATTGAGATTAACTTTTGTTATTGACCAAACACTTATTTTCCACCAAAATTTGAAAAAAATTCTTTCCAAATCAGACAATGTGATTTTCAGTATTTGTTTTCTCATTCTGTCTCTCATAGTTGAGGTCTACCTATGATGTCATCTTTTTAAGTGGGAGAACTTGCTCAATTGGTGGCTGACTAAATGCTTTCTCTCCCCACTGTATGTCATTGACATCTTTCTATTTTTCTATTCTATGTATACAACCCCTGGCAAAAATTATGGAATCACCGGGCACGGAGGATGTTCATTCAGTTGTTTAATGTTGTTGAAAAAAAGCAGATCACAGATATGGCACAAAACTAAAGTCATTTCAAATGGCAACTTTAGGGCTTTAAGAAACACTAAAAGATTAAAAATGTTGTACTCAGTAAGGGTAATTTTTTTCAGACCAAGCAGAGGGAAAAAATTATGGAATTAATCAATTCTGAGGAAAAAATTATGGAATCACCCTGCAAATTTTCATTTCCAAAACTAACACCTGCATAAAATTAGATCTGCTCATTAGTCTGCATCTAAAAAGGAGTGATCACACCTTGGAGAGCTGTTGCACTAAGTGGACTGACATGAATCATGGCTCCAACACGAGAGATGTCAATTGAAACAAAGGAGAGGACCATCAAACTCTTAAAAGAAGGTAAATCATCATGCAATGTTGCAAAAGATGTTGGTTGTTCACAGTTAGCTGTGTCTAAAATGTGGACCAAATACAAACAACATGGGAATGTTGTTAAAGGCAAACACACTGGTAGACCAAGGAAGACATCAAATCGTCAAAACCGGAAACTTAAAGCAATATGTCTCCAAAACAAGAAATGCACAACAAAACAAATGAGGAACTAATGGGAGGAAACTGGAGTCAATGTCTGTGACCGAACTGTAAGAAACCGCCTAAAGGAAATGAGATTTACATACAGAAAATCTAAACCTAAGCCATCATTAACACCTAAACAGAAAAAAATAAAGTTACAATGGGCTAAGAAAAAGCAATCGTGGACTGTGGATGACTGGATGAAAGTCATATTCAGTGATGAATCGCAAATCTGCATTGGGCAAGGTGATGATGCTGGAACTTTTGTTTGGTGCCGTTCCAATGAGATTTATAAAGATGACTGCATGAAGAGAACATGCAAATTTCCACAGTCACTGATGATATGGGGCTGCATGTCAGGTAAAGGCACTGGGGAGATGGCTGTCATTACATCTTCAATAAATGCCCAAGTTTACATTGATATTTTGGACAATTTTCTTATCCCATCAATTGAAAGGATGCTTGGGGATGATGACATCATTTTTGAAGATGATAATGCATCCTGCCATAGAGCAAAAACTGTGAAAACATTCCTTTATAGAAGACACATATGGTCAATGTAATGGCCTGCAAATAGTCCGGATCTCAATCCAATTGAAAATCTTTGGTGGAAGTTGAAGAAAATGGTCCATGACAAGGCTCCAACCTGCAAAGCTGATCTGGCAACAGCAATCAGAGAAAGTTGGAGCCAGATTGATGAAGAGTACTGTTTGTCACTCATTAAGTCCATGCCTCAGAGACTGCAAGCTGTTATTAAAATACTAGTGATGTATTGGCGTGTTCTTTTGTGTGTTTGTTTTTCATGATTCCATAATTTTTTTCTCAGAATTGAGTGATTCCATAATTTTTTCCCTCTGCTTGGTCTGAAAAAAATTACCCTTACTGAGTACCACATTTTTTATCTTGACTTCTTTTAGTGTTTCTTAAAGCCATAAAGTTGCCATTTGAAATGACTTTAGTTTTGTGCCATGTCTGTGATCTCCTTTTTTGTCAACAACATTAAACAACTGAATGAACATCCTCCTAGCTCGGTGATTCCATAATTTTTGCCAGGGGTTGTATATATTCTATCTATTCTCATCTTGTGGGTCACGCTGTGATTTTACTGTACGCAGCAGATGAAATGTCGGGTTTTCCAGGCGATGTATGCGTAAAAATCGGATGGCACACGCATGATCCGTGTGCCGTGCAATTTTTTTTCTCGCACTCATTGACTTGCATTGGCGAATCTTGTCCGATACACAGGCTGCTCACCATTATTGACACCCCTTCATTTTTTTCATAGACTGTACAATATCTTCAGAAATAAATGGAAATGTACCAAAGTTATATCCTCTTGATTTTTTAATTAGTGGCCCATAGTAATACAACAATAAAACTCTGTTTTTCAACTTCCATGTTGCAATTTCAAAGAAGAAACAGAATAAACAGCATGTGCAGCAATCAAGGCACCCCTAATTAATACTTGGTTGCACGCCCTTTGGCATTGCAGACAGCCTCCAAACATTTCTTGTAGCCATCTATAAGCTTATTGCACTTCTCAGATGGAATTTTCTCCTTCTCTTCCTTTGCAGTTTATTCAAGCTCTTGAATGTTTGCAGGGTTCTTTTTCCCAATTTCAGATTTCAGCTCACCCCAAAGATTTTCAATGGGATTGGGGTCAGGAGTCATTGCTGGCCATTTTAAAACAGTCCATTTTTTCTTTTTAAACCATTCCTGTGTACTTTTGGATGTGTGATATGGGTCATTGTCTTGCGGGAGGACCCATGATCTTTGACTCAAACCAAGTTTTTTTACACTCTTGATAATTCTCTGATTTCATGATTCCTATGATACGGTCAAAGCCTCCAGTACCAGATGCAGCAAAGCAAGCTCACAGCATTACGGATCCTCCAACATGCTTAACTGTTGGCAAGGTGTACTTTTCCTTATAAGCTTCATTGTGTCTTATATAAACAAAATGTTGAACTGTTGCTTTTAATTGCCAAAAGGCTTTATTTTTGCTTTATATGTCCACAGAACATTTTCCCAGAAGGACTGTGGTTTGTCAAAGTACTCTTTGGCAAAGATCACTCTTTCCTTTTTGTCTTTTCTTCAGCAATGGTTTCTTCCTTGGCCTTTGCCCCTAAAGTTCTGCTTGGTTTAGTGTGCGGTGTATGGTACTTGTTGAAACAATGACCTCAGACTGTTCCAGGTTGGCCTTCAGGTGTTTGGATGTTTGACATGGTGTTTTTTCCACCATTCGCACCAACCTTCGAAGACATTTCTTGTCAATTTTCCTCTTTCCACCACGTCCAGGGAGGTTCTCGACGGTTCCATGCTTGGCAAACTTCTTAATAACATTGCACACTGTTGAAACTGGGATACCAAGGTCTTTGTAAGTGGCTTTATACCCTTTGGAAGTCTTGTGTTTGCTAATAATAGCAGTTCTGATGCCTTCAGACAGCTCCTTTGTCACCATTGTGACAAAGGAACAGGTCCTATCATGTGGCTTTTTAAAACACTGACATCATCATTCATTGGCTAATTCATGTCACCTGAGCACTGACAATTAATCACAGGTTAATCTCTTTTGTGGTTTACCACAAACAAGTCAAATTAAGTTTCCATACTAAATTAATGTAAAGGATGCCAATACCAGTGTCACAGCAAGCTTTAGGTTTTTCTATTTTTCCCTCCAATTACTTGCATTTTTTTTCATTATGTTTTTTAGTGAATTTTTTACATGTGTTTTCGTCTTTGCGCTTTTTTGTCTCTTTTTGGTATGTCATGTTTTAAATAAAGCTGCTTTGCTTTTGATACTTTCTGGTATTTGGCTTTGTTAGAACTATTTTGATAATCATGTGTGGAGTACATGTGTCTTTAGTACATTTCCACAGTGGAAATATGCTTTTTTACCTGCAGAATTTCTGCATCTAATGCAATTCTTTGTGATAAATCCGCACAGAAAACTCAGCGTAACTGCATATCAAATCCACATGGTGCAGACTTCATATATGCACCGCAGGTCAATTTGGGCTCCATAAAAAAAAGTACAGTAGGCATGACAATTCTATATCCACTTTGCTTGACCTGTAAGACACTGCGGTCTTTGTGGAGTGAAAACACGCAGTGTGAAAAACACACCAAATACTTACCGTGGAAACTTAGGGCTCATTCACACCTAAGGATGAGGGGACACCGTGGATGTTCAGGTTCGACCAAACTTTAGTCCAAAGTTTGGTTAGGGTACCAGAACTCTCTCTCTCCAGTACGAACCCCAAACTTTGCAGTTAGGGTTCGCTCATCTATATTTACATGTCCTAGAAAAGCGACTGATTATTTTGACCAGACTTTGATCAGAGTGTGGTCTGAGTGTCATCTGATTTTCTGGTACGCGGAGAAATTAAAAAAAGTTTTTCCACCGTCTCCATTTTGACAGTATGAAAATCGGACTGCACTCAGACACATGAGTGTGGTCCAATTTTTTCACGGAGCCATAGACTTGCATAGCCGATTTTGATCCGACCCCGGAAATGTCTCCGCGATTGTCACGGACATGTGAATGTCCCCATACACTATCACAGGTGCGAACAGCGTCGGACTGGCCCGGGTCCTCAGTGGGCCCCGCCGGTAACCATGGTCTTTCTGACCACGGGTCTATTAGAGGCCACCGCGCGCTCAGCGTGCCGCTTAACCTCCTCTTGATGATGGCGGCGGCCTCCGCCGCAGCAACCACCTGGAACATCTGCTGTCTTCTGCTATGCGCACCGCACAGTCGGCGCATAGCAGTGATGTTCAAAGGCCACCAGCCAATCAAAGCCGCGCGCATCAGAGTTCGGCCTCTGATAGGCCCAGCGGCACTGAATGTCACTGCTATACGCTGGGCGCTGACGTCAGTGCGCAGCGCATAGCAGTGATCTGAAGAGTCCTCCTGCCGACGGGCTGCTGTCAGCGCGCAGCCTCTGATTGGTCGGCAGCCCTGTAGAAGACCACACCGACATGAAGCTGCAGAGGACGCAGCCGGGGGAGCGCAGGAAGGTAAGAAATTTTTTTTCTTCTTTCATGAATGGGCAGGGTAGTGAGTGAATGGGGAGAGGGAGATGATACTATATAGGGGCACAGGATGGGGAGGGAGATGCTATATAGGGGCACATGATGGGGAGGGAGATGCTATATAGGGGCATATGATGAGAAGGGAGATGCTTTACAGGGGCACATGATGGGGAGGGAGATGCTATATAGGGGCACATGATGGGAAGGGAGATGCCATATAGGGGCATGTGGCGCCCCTGAGGGTTCGACCGCCACAGGAATGCTGCACTTCTCCAATGGAGTGTGGTGTTCCTCCTCTGAGGTAAGGCCAGTGTGATGGTAGTGACCTAGCCTTTTGCATCCAACACCACATTCCACCAGAGGGAGCTATTATGCACTAGGTGCTGCTCCCCTGGTTACAGGGAGACTGGGGAACACAAAGTGGTAGGAACCAGTTAGTGGGTGTGGGTGGAGGAACAACTAGTTGGTGACACTTCAAATCTAGTACTTAATAGAATGCCATCTTAGATCTTGGTCCTTCGGTCCTTGTTAGTTGGTTCTAAAGCAGCCCCCGGCTGCTGCTGTTGTTAAAGTTTAAGTTCTATGCTGCTATTTTATGTTTTCCCCCTGTTTACAGAGACTTTGGTCCCTGCGGACTATGGCAGGCGGCGGACTGTGTTGTATATAGTTATGCATCTATTTAGGTGCTTCCTATTGGTTTTATGTAAAACCGTGCTCCTTCTTCTACCTCAGACCTCAGAAGCAAAACCTGTCTGGAGTGGCTTTTGTGGAGGTCCAACTCCGGATCTTCATGCCCTGCAGCCACCCCAGGGCCCACGTAGAGGGTTTATGGCAGGTCCCTCTTGCTACTGAACTGACCGTCGCCACTTTTAACCAGTCTGCTGCCATTGTCAAAAGTCTCTTGTCCTAATTTATGCTTTATACTTTTATAATTTTGTACTTTTGCACTTTTACACCTTGTTATGCAACGTTTAAGAAATGTGCCTCCCATAAAGGGATGATAGTTTTGTTATTATAAAAAGAAAATTTCCTGGGTGTTACTTCCTTTGCAGCCCGCGGACGTGCTGTGTTTTACCAGGGGGAATGTGGCGCCCCTGAGGGTTCGACCGCCACAGGAATGCTGCACTTCTCCAATGGAGTGTGGTGTTCCTCCTCTGAGGTAATGCCAGTGTGATGGTAGTGACCTAGCCTTTTGCATCCAACACCACATTCCACCAGAGGGAGCTATTATGCACTAGGTGCTGCTCCCCTGGTTACAGGGAGACTAGGGAACACAAAGTGGTAGGAACCAGTTAGTGGGTGTGGGTGGAGGAACAACTAGTTGGTGACACTTCAAATCTAGTACTTAATAGAATGCCATCTTAGATCTTGGTCCTTCGGTCCTTGTTAGTTGGTTCTTCTGTGGTCCATCTGTCTAGCCCTTGCTAGTCTGTCGGCTGTCACTGTGCTGTCAAAATACTGTGTGTAATGTGACTTCCCTCCGGGAGCGCAGATCCTGTGTGGGCCTGCACCGGCAAGGGACACAGCCCTCGTACCCTGGCCTTGGGACGAGTGGTAGGTTGCAGACAAGGAATGTCTCAACCCGGCCGAGGACCAGGATCAAGAAGGCCCGGGAGCTTTAGAGTGTGGCTCCCTAGCAAATGGGTCCCGGGGAGGATGCAGACGGAGCGGAGCACGCCACCTGTCCTTGCCTACCTGATCTATTCAGAGGGATTCCGGCTGCAAGAGGGGTACCGGCCCCCGACACCCAACCTCGTACTCTACGTCCAGGACGAGAAAGCCCGATTAGGCCCTGAGGATCCCGCCGGGCGTCGGATGGAGAGGAATTGCCACCCGAGCCCTACACCTGAGAGGAGCTCAGAGGGAGACCCGGCCTATCCACACACGCACAGACGGGAAAGGGTGAAGTCTCTAGTGCAGGAACACTCTGGTGTAGGGTCGCTACCGAACACTGGACTTCCTCGGAGGTAGTCAGACCCCCGTCCCTGGTGGCCGCAGGACTCCGCGAGGAGCAGGGAGTCGCCTTCCCGCTAATATCTCTGAGTGAGTAAAGCCTTGGAAGTTCACCCCTATGGCCTCCGGACTGTTCATTACGCGCCATACCACGCGACGCGGTGCCCATACTCCCCGCGCTACTGCTACCCCCCTTCATCCTGTTTGTCTGCCCTGAGGCCTTGCTCCGCCTGTGGGAAGCAGTAAAAACTTTAGCCGCCATGACACCGGGCCTCAGCGGACTGCTAGCGGCGCTGGTGGCCCTTCACCAGACACCACAGGTGGCGTAGTTGTTAATCAGCCACTCAACCCGGACAAGCCCACACCATCTCTTTCTAATGTGACGGCCCTGAGCACGGGTCGGGCCCGGGCCACGGCTGCATCCCATCTCTCCATCACAGGGCCCGACACCGAGTCCCCCAACACCCAGGGTAAAACACGGGCTTTCTGAGTAGAGGCATCACAGGCACATGATGGGAAGAGAGATGCTATATAGGGGCACATGATTGGGCGGGAGATGCTATATAGGGGCACATGATGGGGAGGGAGAAGATATATAGGGGCACATGATGGGGAAGGAGATGCTATATAGGGGCACATGATGGGGAAGGAGATGCTATATAGGGGCACAAGATGGGGAAGGAGATGTTATATAGGGGCACATGATGGGGAGAGAGATGCTATATAGAGGCACATGATGGGGAGGTAGATGCTATATAGGGGAACATGATGGGGAGGGAGATGCAATGTAGGGGCACATGATGGGGAGGGAGATGCTATATAGGGGTACATGATGGGGAGGGAGATGTTATATAGGGGTACATGATGGGGAAGATGCTATATAGGGGCACATGAGGGAGTTGATGCTATATAGGGGCACATGAGGGAGATGATGCTATATAGGGGCACATGAGGGAGATGATGCTATATAGGGGAACATGAGGAAGCGGATGCTATGTAGGGGCCCATGATGGGGGGGAGATACTACGTAGGGGCCCATAATGGGGGGGTTGCTACATAGGGGCCCATGATGGATAGGGAGAGAATGATACATAGGGGCCCATGATGGGGGGGTGCTACATAGGGGCCCATGATGGAGAGGGAGAGAATGATACATAGGGGCCCATGATGGTGGGTGATACATACAGGCCCAGGATGGTTGGGGGGATACATACAGGCCCAGGATGGGGGGGATACATACAGGCCCAGGATGGTTGGGGGGATACATACAGGTCCAGGATGGGTGGGAGGGGATACATACAGGCCCAGGATTGGTGGGGGGATACATACAGGCCCAGGATGGGTGGGAGGGGATACATACAGGCCCAGGATGGGTGGGAGGGGATACATACAGGCCCAGGATGGGTGGGAGGGGATACATATAGGCCCAGGATCGGTGGGGGAGATACATGGGAGCCTATGATGGGGGATATTATTAAATAAAGGGGGCCAGGATGGGTGACAATTACAGTATGCGGGCCAGAATGAGGTATTATTGGTTTATGGTGGCAAGTGGAGACATAATTAATGTAGGGGACATTACTGCTGTAATATCATTTATTTTTGAGGATACTGTTCTCCTTGGCGGAGTAACAAAAGGGAGGTCCTGTTACTGTGTAGGGCGGCACTATGTCGCTTTTTTTCTTCATCTTCTGTAGTGTAGAAACCAGGGAATAAGTGGGAATGTGCTGTAGAAATGATCAGCTATTGATGACTGTGTTATTTCTGCAGCAACAAGTCCTGGATAGAAGAAGTGATGGCAGTCTGTGCTGGATGAAGAAGAAAAACGAAGATGAAAGACTTAAACTAGAGACATCACTGGTGAGTCAGTGTGTTAAATATAAATGCACACTATACACTGTAAACAGAGCTCCTGTGCATTAGTACTGTGTTTTTTATTCATGATCCTTATGGCAGTATTATTCGGTGACTATGTAAAGGTAACGTGTGGTCTGGTCATGGTATGGTGGTATTTGTCACGTGTATGTGGTGGTAATATGTGGTCTGGTCACGATGCGGCAGTATTTGTTCCTTTGCATATGATATTATTCGGTTGCTATGTAGTGGTAATATGTGGTCCAGTCATGGTGTGGAGGTATTTGTCCCTTGTACAGTATGTGGTATTATTCGGTTACTTTGTGGTGGTAATATGTGGTCTGGTCATGGTGTGGTGCTATTTGTTCCTTGTATGTGGTATTATTCAGTCACTATGTGGTGGTAATATGTGGTCTGGTCATAGTGTGGGGGTATTTCTCCTTTGTATGTGGTATTATTCGGTCACTAAATCGTGGTAATATGCGGTCGGGCCATGGTGTGTTGGTTTTTGTCCCTTGTATGTGGTATTATTCGGTCACTATGTGGTGGTAATATGTGGTCTGGTCATAGTGTGACGGTATTTGTCCCCTTCCATGTGGTATTATTGGTCTTGGTATAGGAGATTACATTGTGTATGAAGGATTCACTTGTTCTCTCTGATATCAATAAGTAGAAGATTCTTTATTTCCAATAGAGATTAATTACTTTGACATTTAACCCCTCCCTGTCCTGTGTCTATTACACAATAGCAAATATGCACTTAGAGAGGTTCTCTAGTGAAAACAAGTAATCGCTTATCCTAAGGCCACATTCACACGTTCAGTATTTGGTCAGGATTTTGCATCATTATTTGTAAACCAAAACCAATACAGAAGTGGTGACGTGTTTCTATGATACTTTTCATCTGATTGTTCCTGTCCTGGTTTTGGCTTACAAATAAGTGATGTCAAATTCTGACCAAATACCGAATGTGTGAACGTGACCTAAGGATATATTATTGATTAGTGGGGTCTGACTGCTGGGACCTGCACTTATCTGCAGAATGTGGAGCTTTTCTCCTCATTAGACTGGAGCTCATGGGCAACTCGACCACAGATCTATTCATTCCCTCAGTGGCTGCGAGCTCTGCTCTTGTTTTTTTTCTGGAAGCCCCCAAAGAGAATGAATGAGGCTGTGGTCAGACGTCCCACCTGCAGCTCCATTTTAAAATGGGGATAAAAGTGTCCTGTCAGGGATAAAAGTTCCCCATTCTTCTTTTCAGTGCGGTTTTCAGTCGTCGGATTCCACGATCAATAAGATATCTCTTACCTAAACTGTGGATCGGTGATAAATTATTTTCATCAAAGAACCCCTGTAATGTAACATACCATAATTGTACATCCCAGTTATAGTGGTGCACAGTACATGTGCAGGAGCTGCCTGTGTTTTACAGGCGAGGCTCCACTATAACGGGGTAACGGCTAAAAGGTATGTGCATATGGCTGTTGTGTGGACCCTTAGAGTCAATTTCTCCTGTGGGCCCCAGACACCCCAGTCCAACCCTGGGTGCGAATGTTAACTGTGAAAAATACGGATAGTACCCGCACGTGAAAATCGGATGTCTGAATGAGCCCTAAACCTAAGAGTGTCCACTGAAACTAATCAAAGGTATTGTACATGTATACAGGGTCGGTCTGGGCTGGCGGAATACCGGGAATTTTCCCGGTGGGCCCTGCCGCCTGCTGCAGAGGAGAGGGGGAGAAGAGAGCAAAAACAAAAATCTTGCTGTTTTAAGGGGCACGGGCCCTTTAAAAGATCAGGCACAGTGTATGCAGGGACGGGCGCACGCGGCGTTCATTGCCTGAACCACCGCGGCACACGTCCCAGTGAAGCAGCTGAAGCTGCGCGTCTTCCTTCGCCGGCCGGCGTATGACGTCATCGTCATGCGCCTGCTGTGAAGGAGGCGCGCAACTCAGGAGAAGGAGGTCACCGCACGGGAGCGCAGGAAGGTAAGAGGTGTGTGTGTGTGTGTTTTGTGTGTGTGTGTGTGTAATGGTCTGGGCCCCTGGCTGGACACACAAGGGGTTAGCCGACTGGACACAAAAGGGGGGGTCCTGGCTGGACACACAGGGGGGGGACCCTGGCTGGACACACAAGGTGGGCCCAGCTGGACACAAAAGGGGGGTCCTGTCTGGACACACAAGGGGGGAACCCTGGCTGGACACACAAGGGGGGGCCAGCTGGACACACGAGGGGGAACCCCGGCTGGACATATGAGGGGGAACTCTGGATGGACACACGAGGGGGGCCAAGCTGGACACACGAGGGGGGGCCAAGCTGGACACACAAGGGGGGGCCAAGCTGGACACACGAGGGGGGAGCCCTGGCTGGATACACGAGGCGGGAGCCCTGGCTGGATACACAAGGGGGGCCCTGGCTGGACACGCAAGGGGGAACCCTGGCTGGACACACAAGGGGGGCCCGGCTGGACACACAAGGGGGGGCCTTGGCTGGACACACAAGGTGGGGCCCTGGCTGGACACACAAGGGGGGGCCCTAGCTGGACACACAAGGGGGGACCCTGGCTGGACCCAGGCAAAGGGGGGTGGGCAGGAGGGGTATATGGGGGGCAGGCTGGACACATGGAGGCCAGGATGGATATATGGGGGGGCAGACTGGACACATGGAGGCCAGGATGGATATATGGGGGGGCAGGCTGGACACATGGAGGTCAGGATGGATATATGGGTGGGCATGCTGGTCACATGGAGGCCAGGATGGATATATGGGGGGGCAGGCTGGACACATGGAGGCCAGGATGGATATATGGGGGGGGCAGACTGGACTCATGGAGGCGAGGATGGATATATGGGGGGGCAGGCTGGACTCATGGAGGACAGGATGGATATATGGGGTGCAGGCTGGACATATGGAGAATAGGATGGATATATGGGGGGGCAGGATGGACACATGGAGGCCAGGATGGATATATGTGGGGGAGGCAGGCTGGATATGTGGCACCCCAGGGGTCTGGTTGCCACAATAATAGAAATATTACGTCTGAGAGCATGTGGGAGGTTTCTCTGGTCAGGAGCCCTTAAGCATGCAACACTTCCTGCCCAGACCTGGGAGGGGAGGAATCTGCCCTTATAAACTGGGTCTTGGGCGGGATTGGTGGAGTCAGAGCCTGGAGACAGTTCCAGACACAGGGAGAGAAACAGCAGGAGCTCTGTAGGAGCTAGGAGCAGAAGACCAGGGGCTGGAAGCTAAGCAGAGATATAGCTCGCCCTGGCAGAAGAATCTAGGAAACGGACACA
The DNA here is from genome assembly GCF_046119375.1 of Phyllobates terribilis. NCBI lineage: Eukaryota > Metazoa > Chordata > Amphibia > Anura > Dendrobatidae > Phyllobates > Phyllobates terribilis. Next base: position 83,333,228 of record NW_027362768.1, on the reverse strand, counting down.
GGAGTCCGAGGCTGTGGGGACTGATATTCACCCAGCAGCAGGAACCAGCCGGCAGGGGATTCCAGGTCCTCTGGCCATAGAAGCTCGGAGGCTCAGTCACAAGGAAGGGACCAGCACCGCCATCCAGGAGCGGAGGCTAACAGAAGGCCCCAAGACACCAGCCATACGGGTGAGCACCACACGGTATACTCAGGGACTTGGGCTACTTCTACCCGCTTACAGCAAGGTAGCCAGAAAGAGTGCAGATAGACGGGGAGGCCTACAACTCCACCTGGCCAGGGGAACTCCTGTTTGCTCGCAGACTGACCAGGCCCCTTATGTTAGCTAGTACTTCCGGGAGGGTCTGCCTTAATATCACCAGTAAAGACCCTGAACTGCACTGCAAAAACTCTGAGTCGTTCCTGCTTCATCGCCGCACCAGCACTACTAGTGCTGGGACTCCCATGCACTATCACCCTCACCATCAACTACACTGCCTGGGGCTCCACTCTTCCCGTGGGGAGTCACACTACCTCAGCTGCACACACCATCAGCCCCAGCGGTCTGCCTTGCAGCGGCGGTCCACGCTGACCGCAATCCACGGGTGGCGTAGTCAGACAATTAACCTAAAACCCCCACAAAATACCACCATCGGCCTGACCACCCTGAGCCACAGGACCGGGTCACCGCCATGGATTCTACAGCCCCCAGAGACCCGGCTCCGGGTATCCCACACACGACCACACTAGGCCCAGGGGGCGAGTCAGCTTTGGCGTAGTCAGCAGGATTTCGTGCCCGCAAACACCGGGTACTGCGTGCCTTCAAAAGACAGTCCTACCTGCTGTGGTGAAGGTTCCCGCCATCCGGAGCCGTTTCCCGCCATCTTCAAAAGTTTCCAGCCATCCACAGTCGTTTTCCCGCCATCGGACGCCATCTTCGGGACGCCGCGCGGGAAGAAGAGGGGCGTGGACGCCGAAAGCGCGCGAGACCCGAAGCTCCGCCCCACGTACCGACGCTGCGCAAGGTCCTGGAAGGGAGAGCGAGCGACGCTGACGTCACCAGAGCGCGACGCAAGGTCCTCCACCCTGACGATCGTCTGCGGAGCTGCGGCCTACGGAGAAGAAGCAACAGAAGGTAAGCCACACTTAACTAGGGGGGAGGAAGATGACGGATACGGAGGGACCCTCTACCACCAGCGCGGCCGCTGCCGCAGTAATGCCATTTACAATGCCCTATATCCCCGGAGCGGCCTGGCTGCCCCAGTACTCAGGGGAGTCGCATACCCTACGCGACTTTAAAGAGAGACTGTACAGCCTGTTTAAGGTGTACCTCCTGACAGAAGGATAAAAAGTGAGCATATTGGTACGCCAGCTAACCGGGGCAGCCCAACGTGAAGTAAAGTCCTGGTCAGTCAGGGACAAGGAGACTGTAAAAGAGATCTTAACCCGTCTGAGAGACACTTTTGATACCCGCACCTCAGCCGAGATTAAAATGAGATTTTATGAGTGCAAGTGTGGCACCCCAGGGGTCTGGTTTCCACAGTAACAACAATGTTATGTCTGAGAGCAGGTGGGAGGTCTCTTGGTCAGGAATCCTATGCATGCCACACCTCCTGCCCAGTCCTGGGAGGGGAAGAACTTCCCCTATATAAACCTGGGGCTGAGGCAGGGTTAGAGAGTTCAGAGGGAGAGTTCAGCCAGGAGGGCTGACAGGGAGCTGTGGCTCCGGCTGGGCCCAGCTCCTGGGCCATGCCAGAAGTAGAGACAGAGAAGAGAAGCAGCTATGGGAAGAAACAACAGGAGCTCTGTGGGAGCAGTGTTACAAGGAGTCAGGGGCCGGCAGCTGCAGAGCTCGCCCTGACTGAGAAGATTTCTTACCGGACCCGGAGTCCGAGGCTGTGGGGACTAACTCCTACCCAGCAGCAGAATCCGTCAGGCAGGGGATTTCAGGTCCTCTGGCCAAGAAACCCGAAGGCACGGTCACACGCATGGGACCAGCACCGCCGTCGTGGAGCGGAAGCTACTAGAAGGCCCCGAGTCACCGGCCATACGGGTGAGCACCACACGGTACACTCAGGGACGTGGGCTACTTATACCCGCCTCTAGCAAGGTAGCCAGAAGAGTACAGTTAGTTTGGGAGGCCTACAACTCCGCTTGGCCAGGGGAGACCCCATCTGCTCAAGGACTGACCAGGCCCCAATCGCTAGCCAGTACTCCGGGAGGGTCTATCGTTGTCACCAGTAAAGACCCTGAACTACACCGTACCGTCTCTGAGTGGTTCCTGCTACCCCCATCATCCACGTCGGCTGCCCTGAGGCCATACCCCTCCCGTTGGGGGTTATACTATCACGCTGCACAATCCTACCACCGGCCTCAGCGGTCTGCCCTGCAGCAGCAGCTCCTTAGCTGTACTCAACGGGTGGCGTAGTCGTCCATCATCTACCGCTGATACAGCGCCACTTAGTCTGACTCCCTGGGCACGGACCGGATCACCGCCACGAGACTACAACCCTCAAGAGATCCGGCTCCGGGTAAGCTCCCGCATGCGCAACGCAGCGCGACACAGGCCCAGAGGCGCGTCAACTTTTGGCGTAGTCGGCAGGATCTCGTGCCCGCAACCACCGGGTACTGCGTGCCTGAAAAAGACTGTTCAAACTTACCAGTGGTGAAGATTCCCGCCATCCGGCGCCATCTTCAGCCTTCTTCCCGCCATCGGTGAAGATTTCCGCCATCCGGCGCCATCTTCAGCCTTCTTCCCGCCTTCCGTGGAGTTTTCCCGCCGTTGGACGCCATCTTGAAGACGCCGCGCGGGAAGAAGAGGGGCGTGGACTCCAAAAGCGCTCGAGAACTGAAGCCCCGCCTCACGTCCGGACGTTGCGTAAGGTCCTGGAAGGAGCCCAGCAGACGCCGACGTCACAGGAGCGCGACGGAAGGTCCTCAACCCTGACGATTCACTGCGGAGCCGCGGCCTACGGAAAAGGATCATCGCAAGGTAGGCCACGGTCCACTAGGGGGGAGAAGGATGCCGGATACGGAGGAGAGCTTCACCGCTTCAACCCCCGCCAGCGCCACCGCTGTTGCGGTCATGCCTTTCACCATGCCCTATATCCCGGGGGCAGCCTGGCTACCCCAGTACTCAGGGGAGTCACATACCCTGCATGACTTTAGAGAAAAGCTGGATAGCCTCTTCCAGGTGTACCCCCTCACAGAGGAGCAAAAAGTGAGCATCCTGGTGGCCCAATTAACCGGGGCAGCCCAAAGGGAGGTAAAGTCCTGGCCACCTGGGAGGAGGACTGTCGCAGAGATACTAACCCAGCTAACCGAGGAGGAGCTGCAGTACTACCAATACGAGGAAAGCCAAGAGGACCCGGACGGGTCTGAGGACTACCCTCAGGAGGGAGCACAAAGAGGACATAGCTACTGAAGGGAAGTAGCGTGAATAAAGAGCTGTAAATAGTTACCCGTAAGGGTACAAGGACTGCTGCTAATTAAAATATGGTCCCCGTTGGGATTAGTGAATTGTTCCCCATGTGCCCCTATCTTAAACCAGGCTGAGGACTGTGAGCAGCCATTCCTTATCCCCACTGGCCGAGGACTGAGAGCGGCCATATCCTGTAAATAATTATGTGTTTCTAGTAATTTATGGGAGTCTTTGGTGGATTTGCCGGGAATCCTTTGTACATAGTTGGAGCGTAACCCAGGACGGACTAAAGACTGTTAAGGACTCGGGGCAGGACAGACCCCTACCTGGTTACGTCTCCCTGTTTTGGTGAAATGGACACCTTGCTTTTCTTCAAAAACTGCACCCGGTTGCGGACACGCCGTGACCATCTTTATATGTTTTTCTTATTGTACTATTATTGTTTATACCTTGTTATGTTTAAAAATATGTTTAGTCCCGGAGTACTAAATTTCACTAGGGGGGAATGTGGCACCCCAGGGGTCTGGTTTCCACAGTAACAACAATGTTATGTCTGAGAGCAGGTGGGAGGTCTCTTGGTCAGGAATCCTATGCATGCCACACCTCCTGCCCAGTCCTGGGAGGGGAAGAACTTCCCCTATATAAACCTGGGGCTGAGGCAGGGTTAGAGAGTTCAGAGGGAGAGTTCAGCCAGGAGGGCTGACAGGGAGCTGTGGCTCCGGCTGGGCCCAGCTCCTGGGCCATGCCAGAAGTAGAGACAGAGAAGAGAAGCAGCTATGGGAAGAAACAACAGGAGCTCTGTGGGAGCAGTGTTACAAGGAGTCAGGGGCCGGCAGCTGCAGAGCTCGCCCTGACTGAGAAGATTTCTTACCGGACCCGGAGTCCGAGGCTGTGGGGACTAACTCCTACCCAGCAGCAGAATCCGTCAGGCAGGGGATTTCAGGTCCTCTGGCCAAGAAACCCGAAGGCACGGTCACACGCATGGGACCAGCACCGCCGTCGTGGAGCGGAAGCTACTAGAAGGCCCCGAGTCACCGGCCATACGGGTGAGCACCACACGGTACACTCAGGGACGTGGGCTACTTATACCCGCCTCTAGCAAGGTAGCCAGAAGAGTACAGTTAGTTTGGGAGGCCTACAACTCCGCCTGGCCAGGGGAGACCCCATCTGCTCAAGGACTGACCAGGCCCCAATCGCTAGCCAGTACTCCGGGAGGGTCTATCGTTGTCACCAGTAAAGACCCTGAACTACACCGTACCGTCTCTGAGTGGTTCCTGCTACCCCCATCATCCACGTCGGCTGCCCTGAGGCCATACCCCTCCCGTTGGGGGTTATACTATCACGCTGCACAATCCTACCACCGGCCTCGGCGGTCTGCCCTGCAGCAGCAGCTCCTTAGCTGTACTCAACAGGTGGCGTAGTCGTCCATCATCTACCGCTGATACAGCGCCACTTAGTCTGACTCCCTGGGCACGGACCGGATCACCGCCACGAGACTACAACCCTCAAGAGATCCGGCTCCGGGTAAGCTCCCGCGTGCGCAACGCAGCGCGACACAGGCCCAGGGGCGCGTCACAAGCAGCGGGCCCAAGACAGTATAAGAGACTATGCTTTGAACTTGCAAGAGGTCCTGGGAGCCATTAAACAGGCAGACCCTGACAGTGTGCGGAATGCAGATGAACTGTTAACTGAGCAATTCATTGAGGGTCTGCTGTCCAACGCCCACCAAACCCAATTACGTGCAATGGCCTTGCAGAACCCTGGATTAGACTTTGCAAAGTTCAAAGACAGGGCCATCCGGGTGCTCCGAGAACCGGCACCGGGTAGCGCTGTAACCCACCGGTGCCCTGCTATTACCTATCACCAGGAGGCGGCGCCCTTGTCTACAGAGTCTGTAGGAGCTGGTGCGCAGGCTTTCGATACCAACCCTGCCACCGACCTGCACCATCAGGTCCAAGAGCTAATCAAAAGTGTAGCCGCGCTAACCAGAACTGTGCAGTCTTTACAGGTCTCTCCTCCAGGGAAGATCCAGCTGGCATCCGGACCGGAGGACGTCCCATGGCGCCAACAGAGGAAGATCCCAACGTCCAGAGGAAGACCCAGCGACAGATACAACGAGGATGGACAACCCATCTGCCGCCGCTGCAATCAACCCGGACATATGGCAAGGTACTGTCATTTAAACGGGCACAACCTGGGGTAGAGGGCCAACCCCCAGGCATAAGATCATCAGGCCCATCGAACTGGCGTGATAAATACGTAGGGGGACGTCCGGTCTTGCCTGTGGTACTGGATGGCATTCCTATGAGTGCCCTACTGGACACTGGGTCACAAGTGACTACCATCCCGTACATGCTCTTTAAGCGGTACTGGAATGACTCGGACATAACCCGCTACCCAGATGACGACCTGAGTATCATCGCCAGCAATGGTCAGCCCGTGCCACAGGTGGGGTTCAAAGATGTGACCATTAAGGTCGGTAAGGTCGAACTGGCGGCACAAGGACTTATCATTGTGGACATTGACCGTCATGAGAGTCACCCTAGAATAACCTTGGGAACTAACGTGATTGAAAATTGTCTTGCAGAGGTGATTCTCATTTTACAGCAGGTTGCCAAGAACGCCAGTTCCAGCCAGCAGCGTGTTCTCCAAAAAGAGATCAGGGCGCTGATGAAATGGCAACAAGTGGAACTATCTGGTGGTGAGATAGGTAGCGTGAGAATGTGTGACCCGTTCCCTATTGCCATGCCCCCGAAAAGTGAGATGATGATCTGGTGCCGGGCAGCTATTGGTCTAAGAGGTAGAGACTACCAAGCAATGGTAGAACCCGTCTACTCAGACAGTAGGCCCACCAATTTGACAGCACGGGGGGTGGTCGATGTATGCCATGGGAGGGTGCCCGTCCGCATCATAAATATCAGGGAGAGAGAAGTATACCTGCCCCGGTATGCCACGCTAGCCAAATTGTTCACCATAAACCAAAATTTTGTAAAGGCCGTAGAACCCTTGCCTCCATCTCAACCAGATGAAGGTAACGGCTCTAAGAAATAAATGGAGGACTGGTGTCAGCAACTGCATTTGGGTACTGACTCCACTCCCTCACACCAAAAACAGGGAGTCTACCGGGTGGTTCAGGAGTACGAGAGGGTCTTTAGTAAACACCCGCTAGACTTCGGGCGAGTAAAGGGGGTAGAACATCACATCCCCACAGGAGACCATCCACCCATAAAGGAAAGATACCGACCTGTACCCCCTGCACACTATCAGCATGCAAAGGGGATGTTGCCGAACATGAAGGAGGCTGGGGTAATCAGGGACAGCTGTAGCCCCTGGGCAGCTCCACTAGTTCTAGTGAAAAAGAAGGACAACACAATGAGAATGTGTGTAGACTACAGAAAGGTCAACCATATCACACACAAAGATGCGTACCCGTTACCTAGAATAGAAGAAACTTTAGCTGCGTTAAAATCTGCTAACTTCTTCTCCACTTTAGATCTTACTAGCGGGTACTGGCAGGTTCCTGTAGCAGAGGCAGACAAGGAGAAGACCGCATTCACCACCCCGATGGGTCTCAGCGAATTCAACTGTATGCCGTTCGGGCTCTGCAACGCACCAGGAACCTTCCAACGGTTGATGGAATGCTGTCTGGGACACCGGAATTTCGAGACGGTCCTGTTATACCTGGACGATGTCATCGTCTATTCCAAAACCTATGAGGACCATCTGAAACACCTGGCAGAAGTGTTTGACGCCCTGGCAAGCTACGGCCTAAAGATGAAACCCTCCAAGTGTCACCTCCTGAAACCAAAGGTGCAGTACCTGGGACAAGTGGTGAGTGCTGACGGAGTGGCTCCCAACCCCGACACGATCACCGTGATTAAGGACTGGCCAAGACCCTCCAGCATAAAGGAAGTGCGGCAGTTCCTCGGGTTGGTAGGCTACTACCGAAGATTCATTCCCGGTTTCACCAAAATGGCAGCCCCTATGCAGGACCTCCTGATAGGTCAATCCAGGAAGGTCAAAAACCAGAAGCCACCCTTCAGATGGGAAAAGCTGGAAGAGGAGTCCTTCCGCCAGCTGAAGATGGCCCTCACGGGGGATGAAATCCTGGTGTACCCTGACTACGGCCAGCCCTTTATCCTCCACACGGACGCGAGCAACATCGGGCAAGGAGCCGTACTGTCCCAGATCCAGCAGGGGAAAGAACGGGTAATCGCTTACGCCAGCCGAAAACTGCGGCCCAAAGAAAGAAACCCTGAGAATTATAGCTCATTCAAGCTAGAGTTCCTGGCGGTGGTGTGGGCAGTGACCGAATGTTTCAAGCATTGCCTTGCCTCTTCCAAGTTCACCGTGTACACGGATAACAACCCGTTGACACACCTGGACACTGCAAAACTTGGTGCCCTGGAGCAAAGATGGATGGCCCGCCTGTCCAACTATGAATTCACCATCAAATACAGGGCCGGACGCTCAAATGCCAACGCGGATGCCCTGTCCAGAATGCCAAACTTACCGGACGTCGGGGAAGATCCAGAAGAACTGGAAGAAATCGAACTCCCTGCGTTCCACCGTCATGGGATTACCCTGTATTCCCACCGTGTGAGGGACAGGCGCTCTGCTACGTTCAATCCCTTACCCCACTACAGCTGGGCAGAGACACAAGACAGTGATCCCGCAGTCCATCTGGTGAGGGAAATGCTGACACAGGCTGATGACCGTCTTGACCCAGACGCTCCGGAAGAGACTAAGCAGCTATGGAAGGAGAAAAGCAGGCTGTTTCTTTACAAGGAGAAGCTGTGCCGGAGAATGGTCAACTCTAGAACACATGAGCTGACCTGGCAAGTAGTGGTCCCAAGATGAGATGCGGCTATGGTTCTGGAGGCGTACCACAACGGAGCCGGACACTTCGGATGGAAAAAGCTGGAGTTCTTGTTGCGTGAACGGTTCTACTGGGTAGGCATGAGAGGAGCCATCGAGAGGTGCTGCAGAGACTGTGGCCTGTGCAACCTAAGAAGAAAGGACCGTGCCAGACAGAAGAGTCCCCTGCAGCCCATCATCACCAAGCAGCCACTGGAACTGGTAGCCCTGGACCATGTGAAACTGGCTCCAAGCAAATCTGGGTACGTCTACGCCCTCACCATCGTAGATCACTACTCCCGGTTTCTGGTGGTGGTCCCTGTCAAGGACTTAACGGCTCAGACAGCAGCCAGAGCCTTCCAGCTGCACTTCTGCCGTCCACACGGGTATCCAGAGCAAGTGCTGACGGACCAAGGACCAGCATTCGAAGCGGAGGTCTTCCAAGAGTTCTGCAATCTGTATGGCTGCAGGAAGATAAGAACAATGCCCTATCACCCTCAGACCAACGGACTATGTGAGAAAATGAACCAGGTGGTGATGGACTTGCTGAAAACGTTGCCCCTGGAGGAACGCAGTCTGTGGCCTGAAAAACTGCCTGATTTGGTGGACTTGTACAATCACATCCCCGTAGGCTCCACCAACTGTACCCCGGCTTACCTAATGAGAGCAAAACCTGGTAAGCTGCCTATTGACCTGGATATGGAAGTCCTGACACCTGAGGACACCTCGCCAGAGGCAGACTGGGATACCGAACGGCAGCAGCAGTATCGGAAAGAACAGGAGAGCGTCGAGCGAAGTCTGTCTCAAGCAAGAGAAAGGCAAGAGAAGGCTTATAACCAGTATGCTCCTCTGTTCCCCTGGTACCTGGAGAGCAGGTCTTGAAGAGAAAGAGATGGCTCCACAAGTTGGATGACCAGTGGGAGAAGGACCCGTACACCGTGCTGCCCTCAAGCCATGACAATCCAAAAGTCTGTGTAATCAGTAAGGATGGAGGAGAAACCACAGCCATTGTTTCCAGAGACCACCTGAAAAAGTGTCCCGAGCAGCTGCAAAGCCCTGACGAAGATCAAGAGAACCCTCAACCCGCAGAGGAAAGGGAAGAAATGAAGAGCAGCCGGCCCAGGAGGCAGAAGAATCTATATCAGCAGCCCAGGAGAATCAACCCTCTGCTAGTAGTGAGCCTGCCGTGCCCCTAGTAAGCCAAAGAGTACACAGAAAGCTGCCAGGCCTGCCCGTAACACCTTCTACACCCTGTAGTGCAGAACCAGATAGTGGGTTATGTAGGTTCACCAGGAGCACTAGAGGACAGATGCCCGCTCGCTGGAGAATCTAAACTGTGATACCTGTAAACTGCAAATGATGAAAATGGTTTATGTTTTTGTTGCCTGTTCATTGATTATGTTTCTCTAGTTACCCTGCAGGTTTATTTGGACTGACAGGTTATGGAAGCTGAATAACCGGAACTACATTTAGATAGTTGCACCTTGGTGCCTCTTGCGAAGATGGCCGCGGAAGAGAAAACCTGTCTGGCGTGGCCTCCTTGTGGCCCAAAGTAGCTAGCCTCTGCCTTGCAGCCACGCCCAGGGCCAACGCTTGGGGTTTGCTTTGGACAGGTCCCCTACTCTGTGCCAAGACTTCACCTTGTTGGGTGATATGGACACCCGGTTACCGACACGCCGTGACCTCTAAAGACTAAAGCTTCTTGTATATATGTTATTGTATTATTGTTTATACCCTGTATTTGTGTTTTCTTAAAAAGTGTTTAGTCCCGGAGTACTAAAATTCACTAGGGGGAAATGTGGCACCCCAGGGGTCTGGTTGCCACAGTGATAGAAATATTACATCTGAGAGCAAGTGGGAGGTTTCTCTGGTCAGGAGCCCTTAAGCATGCAACACTTCCTGCCCAGACCTGGGAGGGGAGGAATCTGCCCTTATAAACTGGGTCTGGGGCGGGATTGGTGGAGTCAGAGCCTGGAGACAGTTCCAGACACAGGGAGAGAAACAGCAGGAGCTCTGTAGGAGCTAGGAGCAGAAGACCAGGGGCTGGAAGCTAAGCAGAGATATAGCTCGCCCTGGCAGAAGAATCTAGGAACCGGACACAGGAGTCCGAGGCTGTGGGGACTGATATTCACCCGGCAGCAGGAACCAGCCGGCAGGGGATTCCAGGTCCTCTGGCCATAGAAGCCCAGAGGCTCAGTCACAAAGAAGGGACCAGCACCGCCATCCAGGAGCGGAGGCTAACAGAAGGCCCCAAGTCACCAGCCATACGGGTGAGCACCACACAGTATACTCAGGGACGTGGGCTACTTCTACCCGCTTACAGCAAGGTAGCCAGAAAGAGTGCAGATAGACGGGGAGGCCTACAACTCCACCTGGCCAGGGGAACTCCTGTTTGCTCGCAGACTGACCAGGCCCCTTATGTTAGCCAGTACTCCCGGGAGGGTCTGCCTTAATATCACCAGTAAAGACCCTGAACTGCACTGCAAAGACTCTGAGTCGTTCCTGCTTCATCGCCACACCAGCACTACTAGTGCTGGGACTCCCATGCACTATCACCCGCACCATCAACTACACTGTCCTGGGGCTCCACTCTTCCCGTGGGGAGTCACACTACCTCAGCTGCACACACCATCAGCCCCAGCGGTCTGCCTTGCAGCGGCGGTCCACGCTGACCGCAATCCACGGGTGGCATAGTCGGACAATTAACCTAAAACCCCCACAAAATACCGCCATCGGCCTGACCACCCTGAGCCACGGGACCGGGTCACCGCCACGGATTCTACAACCCCCAGAGACCCGGCTCCGGGTATCCCACACACGTCCACACTAGGCCCAGGGGGCGAGTCAGATACATGGAGGCCAGGATGGATATATGGGGGGCAGGCTGGACACATGGAGGCCAGGATGGATATATGGAGGGGGCAGGCTGGACACATGGAGGTCAGGATGGATATATGGGGGGCATGCTGGACACATGGAGGCCAGGACGGATATATGGGGGGGCAGGCTGGACACATGGAGGCCAGGATGGATATATGGGGGGCAGGCTGGACTCATGGAGGCCAGGATGGATATATGGGGGGGCAGGCTGGACTCATGGAGGCCAGGATGGATATATGGGGGGGAAGGTTGGACTCATGGAGGCCCTGGATGGATATATGGGGGGGCAGGCTGGACTCATGGAGGCCAGGATGGATCTATGGGGGGGGCAGGCTGGACTCATGAAGGCCAGGATGGATATATGGGAGGGGGCAGGCTGGACACATGGAGGCCAGGATGGATCTATGGGGGGGCAGGCTGAACACATGGAGGCCAGGATGGATATATGGGGGGGCAGGCTGAACACATGGAGGCCAGGATGGATATATGGGGGGGGCAGGCTGAACACATGGAGGCCAGGATGGATATATGGGGGGGGAGGCAGGCTGGATACATGGGGGGCTAGGATGGATATGTGGAGGGGCAGGCTCGATACACGTGGGCTAACATAAATATATGGAGGGGCACGCTGGATATATGGGGGGTGTCAGGATGGATATATGCAGGGGGTAAGGGCAGGATGGATATATGAGGAGGCAGGCTGGACACATGGAAGCCAGGATGGATATGTAGGGGGAGCAGGCTGGACACAGGGAGGCCAGGATGGATATATGGGGGAGCAGGCTGGACACATGGAGGTCAGCATGGATATATGGGGGGCAGGCTGGACACATGGAGGCCAGGATGGATAAGTAGGGGGAGCAGGCTGGACACATGGAGGCCAGGATGGATATATGGGGGGGTGTCAGGATGGATATATGCAGGGGGGAAGGGCAGGATGGATATATGGGGGGAGGCTGGACACATGGAGTCCAGGATGGATATATGGGGGGGCAGGCTGGAAACATGGAGGCAAGGATGGATATGTGGGGGGGGCAGGCTGGCCACTTGGGGGGCTAGGATGGGTATATGGGAGGGGGCAGGCTCGATACACGTGTGCTAGGATAAATATATGGAGGGCTCACACTGGACAAATGGGGGCCAGAAGGGATATATGCAGGGGGGTGTCAGGATGGATACATGGAGTCCAGGATGGATATATGGGGGGTGCAGGCTGGAAACATGGAGGCAAGGATGGATATGTGGGGGGGGACAGGCTGGCCACATGGGGGGCTAGGATGGATATATGGGGGGGAGGGCAGGCTCGATACATGTGGGCTAGGATAAATATATGGAGAGGCCACCCTGGACATATGGGGGCCAGAATGGACATATGGGGGTGCCTGGCTGGACAAGGGACTTAATTACTGTTTGGGGGCCAGATTGAGGAACATACTTTATTAGTTTATGGTGGCCAGTGGGGAACATTATTACTTTAGATTCCACTTATTATTATTACATTATTACTTCTATAATATAATTTACTTTTCAGGAAACTGTTTTCCATGGTATGGGACAAAAGAAGAGTCCTGTTACTGTGCAGGATGGCACTATAGTGTAGAAGTCGGGGGGGGGAGTGGGAATATTCTCTAGAAGAGATCAGTTATTGGTAACTGTGAGTTATTTTCTGCAGAGACGATTCCTGGCTGGAAGAAGTGATGGCCGTCTGTACCTGATGAAGAAGAAAAGCGAAGATGAAGGACTTCACCTAGAGAAGTCACTGGTGAGTCAGTGTATTACATGTACACTTACACTACACACGCGTTCAAAATTGTTGGTACCCCTTGTTTCATGAAAGAAAAACCCACAATGGTCACACAAATAACTTGAATCTGATAAATTACTAATTTTTGAAAATGAACAAATGAAAGTCAGACATTGCTTTTCTGCTTCCACAGAATTAAAAAAAAATTAACCTCATGAAATAGGCCTGGACAGAAATGATGGTTCTTCTTAACTTAATATTTTGTTGAGCAACCTTTTGAGGCAATCACTGCAATCAAACGATTCCTGTAACTGTCAATGAGACTTCTGCACCTCTCAACAGGTATTTTGGCCCACTCCTCATGAGCAAACTGCTCCAGTTGTCTCGTGTTTGAAGATTGCCTTTTCCAGACGTCATGTTTCAGCTCTTTCCAAAGATGCTCAATAGGATTTAGGTCAGGGCTCATAGAAGGCCACTTCAGAATAGTCCAATGTTTTCCTCTTAGCCATTCTTGGGTCATTATCCTGTTGTAAGACCCATGACCTGCAACTGAGACCAAGCTTTCTGACTCTGGGCAGCACATTTCTCTCTAGAATCCCTTGATAGTCTTGAGATTTCATTGTACCCTGCACAGATTCAAGACACCTTGTGCCAGATGCAGCAGAGCAGCCCCAGAACATAACAGCCTCCCCCATGTTTCACAGTAGGGACAGTGTTCTTTTCTTGATATGCTTCTTTTTTCCGTCTGTGAACATAGAGCTGATGTGCCTTGCCAGAAACTTCCATTTTTGTCTCATCTGTCCATAGTACATTCTCCCAGAAGCTTTGTGGCTTGTCAACATGTAGTTTGGCAAATTCCAGTCTGGCTTTTTTATTATTTTTTTTTTCAACAATGGTGTTCTCCTTGGTCGTCTCCCATGAAGTCCACTTTGGATCAAACAATGATGGATAGTACGATCTGACACTGATGTTCCTTGAGCTTGAAGTTCACCTTTAATCTCTTTAGCAGTTTTCCTGGATTCTTCTGTTACCATTCATATTATCCGTCTCTTTGATTTGTCATCAATTTTCCTCTTGCGGCCACGTCCAGGGAGGTTGGCTACAGTCCCATTGATCTTAAGTTTCTGAATAATATGTGACACTGTAGTCAAAGGAACATAAAGCTGCTTGGAGATGGTCTTATAACCTTTACCTTTAACATGCTTTTCTACAATTTTCTTTCTAATCTCCTGAGACAACTCTTTCCTTTGCTTCCTCTGGGCCATGTTGAGTGTGGTACACACCATGTCACCAAACCTCACAGTGAGTATCTGTAGCCCTATATACAGGCCCACTGACTGATTACAAGATTGTAGACACCTGTGATGCTAATTAGTGGACACAACTTGATTTAACATGTCCCTTTTGTCACATTATTTTCAGGGGTACCATAATTTCTTTCCAGGCCTATTTCATGAGTTTAATTTTTTTTTAAATTCTGTGGAAGCAGAAAAGCAATGTCTGACTTTCATTTCTTCATTTTCATAGATTTTTAATTTATTATTACTTTTGTCAGATTCAAGTTATTTCTGTGACCATTGTGGGTTTTTCTTTCATTAAACGAGGGGTACCAACAATTCTGACCACTTGTGTATATAGTATATACAGAGCTCCTGTGTATGTCACTGGTGATCACTGTACTACGTATACACTATATACAGAGCTTCTGTGTATAATGTCACTGGTGACCACTGTATTACCTGTACACTATATACAGAGCTGCTGTTTAAAATGTCACTGGTGATCACTGTGTTACCTGTACACTGACACTATATACAGAGCTCCTGTGTATAATGTCGCTGGTGGTAATAACAGTGTTGTTAGTATTGTGGTTTGTATTCATGATCAGTATTGTAGTATTTGGGCACTTTGGGGTGGTAATATGTGGTCTGGTCATGGTGTGGCCGTATTTGTTCCTTGTATGTGGTATTATTCGGTCACTATGTGGTGGTAATATGTGATCTAGTCATGGTGTGGCGATATTTGTCCCTTTTGTATGTGGTATTATTGGTGTTGATATAGTGAACTGTGTTGTGTATGGCGGTCATTTTGTTCTTGCTGATATTAACTCGGAAAATATTTTTTTCCATTAGGCCACAGCCCCACCATTAGTATTTGGTTAGTATTTTTTCTCAGGAGTCGCTGCCAAAACATGAAGTGGGTGATAAATGCAGAATTGATGACTTGTGTCTATTATACCTTTTCTCTGTTTCTCACCTGGTTTTGGCTCCCACTCCTGAAAAAAAATACTGACCGGATACTGACCAAATACTGATAGTGGGGCCATGGCTTTAGAGATTAAATACTTGGACCAGAGCAGCAGAGATGTACTTACAGGGGTTCTCCGGTAAAAACAAGTAATCACCTCTCCACAGGATCAGTGATAATATTGATTGGTGGGGGTCTGACTGCTGGGACACAATTGGCAGAATGTGGAGCTTTTCTCCCCATTAGACTGGAGCGGCATGTGAGATGCGACCACTGATCCATTCATTCCCTCAGTGGCTGTGAGCGCTGCTCTACTTTGGAAGTCCCCAAGAGAATGAATGGAGCTGCAGCCAGACGTCCCAGCTGTCGCTGCATTTTAAAATGGGGATAAGTGTCCTGTCAGGGATAAAACTTCCCCATTCTTCCGATAGGTGCGGTATCCAATGTTCGGACCCAAATGATCAATAAGTTATCACCTATCCTGTAGAGCCCATGGATCGGTGATAACTTGTTTTAACCAAAGAAGCCCTTTAATGCAAACTACCGTAATTGTACATCCCACTTAGTGTCGCACAGTAGATGTGCAGGAGCCTCCAGTCAATGCTCCACTATTACAGGGATACCGGATAACAGATATTTGCATATGGCTGTAGGTGGGCCCCTAGAGTCAGTTCTCCCTGTGGGCCCCAGACACCCCAGTCCGACCCTGCATGTACAGTACAGACCAAAAGTTTGGACACACCTTCTCATTTAAAGATTTTTCTGTATTTTCATGACTATGAAAATTGTACATTCACACTGAAGTCATCAAAACTATGAATTAACACATGTGGAATTATATACTTAACAAAAAGTGTGAAACAACTGAAAATATGTCTTATATTCTAGGTTCTTCAAAGTAGCCACCTTTTGCTTTGATGACTGCTTTGCACACTCTTGGCATTCTCTTGATGAGCTTCAAGAGGTAGTCACCGGAAATGGTTTTCACTTCACAGGTGTGCCCTGTCAGGTTTAATAAGTGGGATTTCTTGCCTTTTAAATGGGGATGGGACCATCAGTTGTGTTGTGCAGAAGTCAGGTGAATACACAACTGATAGTCCTACTGAATAGACTGTTAGACTTTGTATTATGGCAAGAAAAAAGCAGCTAAGTAAAGAAAAACGAGTGGCCATCATTACTTTAAGAAATGAAGGCCAGTCAGTGCGAAAAATTTGGCAAACTTTGAATGTGTCCCCAAGTGCAGTTGCAAAAACCATCAAGCGCTACAAAGAAACTGGCTCACATGAGGACCGCCCCAGGAAAGGAAGACCAAGAGTCACCTCTGCTTCTGAGGATAAGTTTATCCGAGTCACCAGCTTCAGAAATCGCAGGTTAACAGCAGCTCAGATTAGAGACCAGGTCAATGCCACACAGAGTTCTAGCAGCAGACACATCTCTTCAACAACTGTTAAGAGGAGACTTTGTGCAGCAGGCCTTCATGGTAAAATAGCTGCTAGGAAACCACTGCTAAGAACAGGCAACAAGCAGAAGAGACTTTTTTTGGGCTAAAGAACACAAGGAATGGACATTAGACCAGTGGAAATCTGTGCTTTGGTCTGATGAGTCCAAATTTGAGATCTTTGGTTCCAACCACCGTGTCTTTGTGCGATGCGGAAAAGGTGAACGGATGGACTCTACATGCTTGGTTCCCACCGTGAAGCATGGAGGAGGAGGTGTGATGGTGTGGGGGTGCTTTGCTGGTGACACTGTTGGGGATTTATTCAAAACTGAAGGCATACTGAACCAGCATGGCTACCACAGCATCTTGCAGCGGCATGCTATTCCATCCGGTTTGCGTTTTGTTGGACCATCATTTATTTTTCAACAGGACAATGACCCCAAACACCTCCAGGCTGTGTAAGGGCTATTTGACCAAGAAGGAGAGTGATGGGGTGCTACGCCAGATGACCTGGCCTCCACAGTCACCAGACCTGAACCCAATCGAGATGGTTTGAGGTGAGCTGGACCGCAGAGTGAAGGCAAAAGGGCCAACAAGTGCTAAGCATCTCTGGGAACTCCTTCAAGATTGTTGGAAGACCATTTCCGGTGACTACCTCTTGACGTTCATCAAGAGAATGCCAAGAGTGTGCAAAGCAGTCATCAAAGCAAAAGGTGGCTACTTTGAAGAACCTAGAATATAAGACATATTTTCAGTTGTTTCACACTTTTTTGTTAAGTATATAATTCCACATGTGTTAATTCATAGTTTTGATGCCTTCAGTGTGAATGTATAATTTTCAAAGTCATGAAAATACAGAAAAATCTTTAAATGAGAAGGTGTGTCCAAACTTTTGGTCTGTACTGTATAGGATAAATCTACAGTTGCATTGCACTTAATAGACACCTGGCTTGTTCTACCCCCAAATGTCTTATCCACTGATGCAACCATTCTATAATCAAATTCTATGTCTGTCTGTTAAATGTCATTTTAATAAAACTTTGAGTGCAATGTATGTGTTATACCAGATTGCAGCACTATCCTCTGGTGAGTTATGCTCGACTATCATATAAAATCCCCATTAGATTAAACTATATGAATATGACAAAACTATAAAACCTGAAAGTTTGAGTTTAGTTCGTGTCTCTCCAACTAACGGTAGACAAAGTTTGAGTCAGCAGCAGTCAGCCAAAAAAAAAGGCAGCTCGGCAGACGCGCAGATAGATCATCTGTTGTGAAGGCTGATGTCAAAGATCATAAAAATCAAATAGAATATGGGAGCAGACAGGTGCTGATTGGTGCGGTCCCTTCACACTGTGTCCTGGAGCCTTGAGCTGGCCTGAGACACTGGAATTCTCCTACAACAGATGTTTTCATGATTATAAATGCTGTATAATTTATAATCTGCAATCTTCCTGTCGAGCAAACTTAGAGAAATCTGTTTATGGGAACTGGCTGATAGATCCCCTTTCAGAGTTTAGTAACTGCGGAGCATAAGCAGCACATCATCTGCGAAACGGGAACGTGTTAACACACAAGAGGGGAACGTGCGAACAGATGACTATCTCACTTAGAAACAGTAACGACAATTGTTACCAACCTATTAGTTCACATTTACAGTAATACCAGCCATGTATACTGTATTTACACTCCTCACCATTGAAATTGCAACACCAAGGAGTAAAAGTTGTAAAATTATGGAAATCACAGGATGGATAGACATGTTAAGAATATGCAAATGATGAAAAAATAGAAACAAAATTATCAAAACATCTCAATTTCTTCAGTCTTGAGAATGAGCACTACACGCTAAAATCCTCGCGCTTATGACGCGCCCCTGGGCCTTCTGTGTCGTGCGGCATCGCGCGCACGGGGGCTTACCCGGAGCCGGATCAGATGGGGGTAGTAGTCTCGTGGCGGTGACCCGGTCCGTGCCCAGGGAGTCAAACCAAGTGGCGAGTCTATTAGCAGTAGATGTTGTACGACTACGCCACCCGTTGAATGCAGCGCAGGAGCTGCCGCTGCAGGGCAGACCGCTGAGGCCGGTGGTAGGATTGTGCAGCGTGATAGTATCACCCCCAACGGGAGGGGTATGGCCTCAGGGCAGCCGACGTGGATGATGGGGGTAGCAGGAATCACTCAGAGACGATGCGGTGTAATTCAGGGTCTTTACTGGTGATAAAGATAGACCCTCCCGGAGTACTGGCTAGCGATCGGGGCCTGGTCAGTCCTTGAGCAGATGGGATCTCCCCTGGCCAGGCGGAGTTGTAGGCCTCCCAAACTGACTGTACTCTTCTGGCTACCTTGCTAGAGGCGGGTATAAGTAGCCCACGTCCCTAAGTGTACCGTGTGGTGCTCACCCGTATGGCCGGTGACTCGGGGCCTTCTAGTGGCGTCTGCTCCACGACGGCGGTGCTGGTCCCACGCGTGTGACCGTGCCTTCGGGTTTCTTGGCCAGAGGACCTGAAATCCCCTGCCGGGCGGTTTCTGCTGCTGGGTAAAGATTAGTACCCACAGCCTCGGACTCCGGGTCCGGTGATAGCTTCTCAGTCAGGGCGAGCTCTGCAGCTGCCAGCCCCTGACTCCTTATAGCACTGCTCCCACAGAGCTCCTGATGTTCTTTTCCTAGATCTGCTTCTCTTCTCTGTCTCTACTTCTTCTCTACTCCCTAACCCTGCCTCAGCCCTAGGTTTATATAGGGGAAGTTCTTCCCCTCCCAGGACTGGGCAGGAGGTGTGGCATGCACAGGATCCCTGACCAAGAGACCTCCCACCTGCTCTCAGACATAACATTGCTGTTACTGTGGAAACCAGACCCCTGGGGTGCCACACTTACATGTCTAGGCTGCTATCAATGAGGTTATTAATGGTTGTCTGATGAATGTTCTTCAATGCTGAATGCACTTGAGCAAATCATCACGATCCGTTGCTGGCAGCTTCTTTTGTATTTGATGACCAATGACGTCCCAAATGTGCTTGATGGGAGACAAGTCTGGAGACAATGCAGGCCGTAGTAGCACTTTTAGGCTAGTCAGGCTGCTCACAGTGTCACAAGTAATACACAGCCTTGTGTCATATTTAAAGCACCACTTTTTAATTTCATCGCTGGAGTGGTGCTTAAAATCGAAGTCTCCTGCTCCCTCTCTGATACTCACCTTCCGACGTTTTCATCTGTTTTCGCCGCTGCTCCGGTCTGTCTCCTGTAGTTTGTGACCTGCCGGCTGCTCCATTGTTTCATGGAGGTCACTAATCAATGTAAGTCTATCAGAGCCTCGCTCTAGCCTTGTTCTGCCTCTTACAGACTTGTTTTGAGAGCGTGTGATGTAATTTTTGACTTCCGGCCTCTCAAAAGCTGCGATCATAAGATGGGGCCACGGGTCTGATCGCAGGATCAGGTTCCCCGTTACATCGTAGGGATCCAGTTTAGTTCTATTGTAGGGACAGATCTCCTGTCTTTCCTTAGTGCTTGTAGCAGACCATAACAGTAAGTCCAGCCCAAAAAAATTTCTCTAAGGAAAGAACTCCAGTTTCCATCATGGTCTCGGTTCAAGATTTGGCTCAACGCTTGCAGGGACTCTCTCTGGAGGTGGCCGAGCACCAACAACACGTGAGTAGCTGTTCTGGAGCACATTTTGTAGAGCCAAAGGTACGTCTGCCTGATCTATTTTTTGGTGAACAACAAGATTTTTTTTCTTTTAAAAATGCTTGTTTATTGTATTTTCGTTTAAGACCCGGATCCTCTGGTGATGAATCACAGCGCATAGGGTTCATAATGTCACTTTTGCGCAAGGATCCTCAGGGATGGGCTTTTTCTCTCCAACCTAGTGATCCGTGCTTTAGATCAGTGGATAGTTTTTTTTCTGCTTTGGGTTTGTTGTACGATGATCCTGATCGTGTCTCATCTGCTGAGTCTGAATTGAGACGTTTGAGGCAGGGATCAGGTAATGTGGAAAAATATTGTTCTCACTTCCGTCGGTGGTCTGCCCAGGTGGGGTGGAACGATTCAGCTTTGAAAAGTTTGTTTCTTGCGGGGCTAGGTGAAAGGGTTAAAGATTTGCTGATTGCTTATCCCACACCTGGAAACTTGCAGGAGGCTATGCAATTAGCTATACGGGTGGACAGGAGACTGCGTGCAAGGGTTAATGAGAGCAAATCCTCTGCTATGTCAGCTCCGAGTCTTGAGAGGGTCTGTGCTGACAAAGGAGAGCCGATGGAGATTGGGGCGATGACACCCCGCTCTCAGGAAAAAGACCGCAGGCTTTCTGAAGGTTTGTGCTTCTATTGCGGAAATTCTGGTCATTTTATTAAGAACTGTGTGCTTCGTATGAACAAAGAAAAAAAAATGGTCAGTTATGCACGTATAGCCTGTTTAAATACTAAGGGAGTATTCCTATCTGCTACTACTGCTGCTCAGGAAGAATTAATTGAATTTCGGGTATTTGTGGATTGTGGTTCTACTCTGAATGTGATTGATGGGGGATTCTTGGAAAAACTTACATTAAAACCTAAACCTTTGTCATCCCCTATTGCTGTGGTTTCTGTTGATAGCTCTCCCTTGAAGAGTGTTACTCACAAGGTCTGTGAGTTTCCCCTCACTATTAATGATGTTCATCAAGAGAATTTGGATTTGGAAGTATTGAATAATTTGCCTTCTCCAGTAATATTGGGGTTACCCTGGTTAAAATTGCATAATCCTGTACTGGATTGGTCTACCAATGAAATTAAGTCCTGGAGCCCTAAATGTTATGACAAGTGTTGTAACGGACGTATTGCTGCGGTGGAAAAAGGGGAATTACCTGTACCTATTCAGGATTTTTGAGAGTTTTTTCTGAGCAGGAGTCACAAATTTTGCCTCCCCATAGAGACTATGATTGTACCATTGAATTTGTCCCTGGAGCGACTCTTCCTAAAAGTCGTTTATTTAATCTTACTATTCCTGAGAGAAAGGCTTTGGAGGAATACATACAGACAAGCTTGGCCGCCGGTCACATTAGGCCTTCCAAGTCTCCTGTGGCTGTTGGATTTTTTTTTGTTAAAAAAAAAGATGGCGGTTTACGTCCTTGTCTGGACTTTCGTGAGATTAATAAAATTACTGTACCCAATCCTTACCCACTGCCATTGATCCCTGATTTGTTTAACCAGTTAGTGGGGGCCAAATGGTTCTCTAAAATTGATCTCCGGGGGGCATACAATTTGTTGCGCATGAAGGAGGGTGATGAATGGAAGACTGCTTTTAACACTCCTGTGGGTCATTTTGAGAATCTGGTTATGCCTTTTGGTCTTACCAATGCTCCAGCATTTTTTCAGAATCTTATTAATGACATCCTTAGACCTTTAATCGGCAAAAATGTGGTTGTGTATTTGGATGACATTCTGATTTATTCGCCTGATCTGGAGTCTCATTGGCGGAGCATACGTGAGGTTTTACAGTTATTAATGGACAATTCGCTTTTTGCTAAGCTAGAGAAATGTGAGTTCGCTGTACAGAGAATTAGCTTTTTGGGTTACATTATCTCCAGTGAAGGTTTTGAGATGGACCCGGTTAAAGTTCAAGCTGTGCAGGAATGGCCTAGGCCTATTGGTTTGAAATCGATACAGAGGTTTTTGGGTTTCGCCAATTATTACAGAAAATTCATAAAAAATGTTTCTATTATTGTCAAACCGCTGACCGATCTCACCAGGAAAGGTGCTAATGCGGTTCAGTGGACTTCTGAGGCCATTGAAGCTTTTGTGTTTCTAAAGGAGAGGTTCACCTCTGCTCCCATCCTTATGCAGCCTGATGTGACTAAGCCGTTTTTGGTTGAGGTTGATGCTTCTTCTGTGGGGGTTGGTGCGGTGTTGTCTCAGGAAAGCAAGGATGGAGTACATCCCTGTGCCTTTTTTTCAAAAAAATTTTCTGAGACTGAACTTAATTACGATATTGGTAATCGGGAATTGCTAGCTATTAAACTCGCATTTGAACACTGGCGTCATCTCTTGGAAGGTGCTGAATTTCCCATTCAGGTTTTCACTGATCATAAAAATCTGATCTATCTTGATGCTGCCAAGCGCTTGAATGCCCGTCAGGCTAGGTGGGCACTTTTTTCTCGCGGTTTAATTTTTCCGTTACTTACATCCCGGGTACCAAGAATGTTAAAGCGGATGCTTTGTCTCGCAGCTTTTCTCCCATGGTCAGTGCTGAGGAGGAGGAGGAGAGCATTTTACAAGAAGGTGTTGTGATTGCTGCTTTGGACTCCGTTTTGGAGGATGAGATTCTTAAAGCTCAGGAGAATGCCCCATCTAAAGGCCCCGTCACACTAAGCGATGCAGCAGCGATCCCGACAACGATACGACCTGTCAGGGATCGTTGCTGCATCGCTAATACATCGCTGGTGAGCTGTCAAACAGGCAGGCTCACCAGCGATGAGGGGAGCAGCGATATCGTGGAAAGAATCGTTCCACGATGTCCTGCTCCCGTTACCAGCCTGCTGCTTAAGCAGGAGCAGGCTGGTAACTATGGTAAATATCGGGTTACTAAGTGCGCGTGTGCCCCTAGTAACCCGCTGTTTACCATGGATACCACTCTGCTACGGTGCGCTGGAGCCTCCGCTCACTGTAGCAGAGTGGTATCCATGGTAAACAGCGGGTTACTAAGTGCGCGCGTGCCCCTACTAACCCGATATTTACCATGGCTACCAGCCAGATCGTTGGTCCCGCTGGTCACACACAGCGATGTGTGCTGGCCAGCGGGAGGCCAACGACCAAAAAATGGTCCAGGACACTTTGCAACGATCAGCGACCTCACAGCAGGGGCCTGATCGTTGCAAAGTGTCACACATAGCGACATCGCTGGTGAGGTCGCTGGTGAGTCACCAAAACCGTGACACAGCAGCGATCTCGCTAGCGATATCGCTTAGTGTGACGGGGCCTTAACACTCCCCATGGGAGGTTGTTTGTGCCTAGGACCTTTAGGAGAGATTTGTTTGTTGAGTGTCATGAGTCTCGGTTGGCAGGTCATCCAGGAATTTCTGAGACCAAGAGACTTGTGGGTCGCAGTTTTTGGTGGCCTGGATGGCAGAAGGAAGTCATTAAGTGGGTGCGTCAATGTACTGTGTGTGCTAGATCTAAGTCTTCGCATGCTCCTGCTGCGGGGTTGCTTTGCCCTTTGGAGGTTCCTAGTGCACCTTGGACACATCTGGCTATGGACTTTATTACTGACCTTCCCCCCTCTGAAGGTTTCACGGTCATCTGGGTGGTCGTGGACCGTTTTAGCAAGATGTGTCACTTGGTTCCCTTCATCAAACAGCCTTGCGCTAAGACACTCGCTAAGGCCTTTGTCAAGGAAATTGTCAGACTACATGGCGTCCCTACTGACATTGTTTCTGATAGGGGACCTCAGTTCGTGGCTCGTTTTTGGCGTGCCTTTTGTGACAGGTTGGGAGTTCATTTGTTGTTTTCATCCGGATATCATCCTGAGTCTAATGGTCAGACAGAAAGAAAGAACCATGATGTTGAGCAGTTCTTGCGTTGCTTTGTGGCAGACAATCAAGAGGGGTGGTCTGAGTTTCTGCCACTTGTTGAATTCGCTCTTAACAACCATACAGCCTCTTCTGCTGGGTGTTCGCCTTTTTTTTGTTGTACTGGGAGACATCCGTCTTTTGGGTCATTCTCCAAATTGGTATCGGCTGTGCCGGAGGAGGAGAGTTTTTCCGGTGATTTGGAGAGAGTTTGGACGGATGTGCGTGATAATCTTCAGGAGGCTAACAAAAAATCTAAGAGGTACTTTGATAGGAAACGGCAAGAGGTTTCGTTTGCTATTGGTGACATGGTTTGGTTGTCCTCTAAGAATCTGCGATTGAGGATTCCTTCGAAAAAATTGGGTCCCAAGTTTGTAGGGCCCTTTAAGGTGCTTCAGATAGTTAACCAATCTGCTGGTAGGTTGGAGGTTCCTACCTCCTGGAAGATTAATCCGGTGTTTCATGTTTCTCTGTTGAAAAAAGCTGATGTGTCGGTTGGTGACGCCTCTGCCACTGTTTCTCCGGTGGTGGAGGACGGGGAATATGAAATTTCCCGCATCCTAAATTCTAGACGGTATAGAGGGAGTTTGCAGTATCTCGTCGCTTGGAAGGGTTTCGGACCCGAGGATAACTCATGGGTGAGGGCGGATGATGTTTCTGCTTCCAGACTTGTCAGAGCGTTTCACAGGAGGATTCCTGATAAGCCCGGTCCTAGGGGATCCGGAGGATCCTCTTAGAAGAGGGGGTACTGTTAGAACTCTCCTGTTAGGTTTTTTCTAGTTTGCTGGTCACATGACCATTTTTGCCTATTTAATCCGGCTCCTCCCTGCTGGCCTTGCTGGACTTCATTGTATTTTCTACTCTTGAGCTAGCTTGGTACTCTGTTACCTTTCTCTGTTAGTTTTGCTAGGTCTTCTGACCTCTATGTTCTATGTTGTGTGTTTGTCTTTTACTGCTACAATTTCTGCTAGGAGGTGTCCAACTTTATCACAGTCCCTAGTTCTTGTAGGGATCCCTCCCTTGCATCTATAGGTCTTCGTACAGACTAGCCGAGAACTTTAGCGGGTCTGATCGCAGGATCAGGTTCCCCGTTACATCGTAGGGATTCAGTTTAGTTCTATTGTAGGGACAGATCTCCTGTCTTTCCTTAGTGCTAGTAGCAGACCATAACACTAACAACAGCCCTGCAGGAATCGACCAAAACCTCTGAACGGGTGACAGACTCAGACAGAACCTTTAACCTGCTCAGGTAAAATAAATCAGGAAGACAGTCCTCTCTAACACCATAAATCACCATAAGGAAAGAATTCAAGATCCTGGGACAGATTGGAGAGTGTGAACAGAAAGAGAAACTATCTTATATGAACTTGATGCACCAGATCGATGCAGGCTTACAGAAAGGCTACAAGCCAGATGAGATCGTCAAGGGTGTGGTGAAAGCGATCAGCCCAGGACTGAACCTCCGCAGTATGCTAGAAATGAAGAGTCAATTGACCTTGCAACACCTGAAGATGATTTTAAAAGGGCACTATAAAGAAGAGAGTACTTCAGAATTGTTCCACCGACTCATTAACCTCTCACAGAAAAATAATGAATCACCCCAAAGTTTCTTGTTCAAAGCAACTGAACTGAAGGAAAGACTGTTGTTTGCATCCAGAGATGTAGAAGTGGAGGAGAAGTTTGATGCTGGACTAGTCCAGAAGAAGTTCTTGAGATCATTGGGAACCGGGTTAATCAGCAAAGACATCAAGTTGCAGCTGAAACAGCACCTAGAAGATCCTGGCATTCTGGATGCAGTCCTAATTGAAAAAATGAATGAGGCAGCTAGTTTGGAGTCATGGGAGCGAACAGAAGTTAAAAAAAGGCTCTGTTCCTAAAATCACCAAAATGAGTCAGCTGAAGTTGGAGACCCCCAGTTCGAAGATCATCATAGAGACCCTCCAGTGCCACCTCCGAGAGGGAACCTTAAATCACCAACAAAAGAGAGGACCGCCTGCGCTGACTGGGAGGAAGTAATAGGAGAACTGCGAGCCAAGTTGATTTAGGTGAAAAAGTTGATTTGTTCCAGGCCAGAACCTGTATCCTTCAGACCCAGGAGTCAGTTCCAAAACACAAGATACCCGGCTTGTGAAGCGTGCCATTCATCAAATCAGAGTACGATGTGTGTCCAATGTCTAAGAAGTAGTGAGGAAGGACATTATGCCAAGGAATGCCGATAGTCACGGTCGTTTGGGTTAAAAGACAGGAGGTTGCCAGTGCGGGGGGACTGGTAACCGCGACACGGAGGAGGCCCCAGAGGAAAATCCACATCTCACCAAACCCCAGAAAGGCGCATGAGGTGAAACGGCTGAGTTAGTACTATCCCCAAGTGTGTTCCTGTCTACAACAGCTGCAAGAGAGAAGGGTATCAGTTACTTAATGTCCAGTGCGGATTCCTCAGTCAGTAAAGATAGCCTTATCAGCCTAATCAGTGAAAGGTGCTTTATACAGTGCCAGCTAGATGGACCCCAGGTAAAAGCACTGTGGGACACAGGAGTCCAAGCAAGCCTTTTAAATGAAGAATGGAGAAGGCGCTACCTGCCACATATTTGCCTTCG
This sequence comes from Phyllobates terribilis, assembly GCF_046119375.1. Classification (NCBI taxonomy): domain Eukaryota; kingdom Metazoa; phylum Chordata; class Amphibia; order Anura; family Dendrobatidae; genus Phyllobates; species Phyllobates terribilis. The sequence goes on along the minus strand of NW_027362768.1, from coordinate 83,306,532 downwards.
GTCGCTAAATGAACTCTTAGAACCAGTGGAACTCCACAGCAAAGCTGTCAACCAGACCGAAATCCCTTTAATAGGCTGGGTGGAAGTGACTTTCCAACTGAGGGCTACAAAGAACAACAACACCATTGAGCTTTTGGTACCTTTTCTCATGACCAGTGATCAGAACGTGGCAGAGGATCCTATCCTGGGTTATAATGTAATCAGTGAGGTCATTACGAAACACAAGTCAGGGACGCTGGTGGTGGATGCAATTGCCACATCACTTGCCATACCCAACGCCGTGGCGAAAATGTGATTCATAGAGTAGAGAAAGCACAGAATACAATGGACCTAAAAGAAGTCAAGGTAGGCTGGCGCCCAACCATCATCACTGCAAACCAAATGATGAGGGTGAGGTGTGGAGTCCGGGTAGAACCAGGAAGAAAAGTCTAGAAAAGACTGTTCATGCCAAAAGACTCCTCAGAACTTCCGAAAGGCCTAGTTCAAGGTGAGACTGTGCTTACGATTCCTACTGGTGGGTTTGTTCGAGTGACAGTACCGGTGATGAATACTACGAAACATGAAATTAGACTGGATCCAAAGACTGTGTTAGGTCACATTGAAACCATTAAAACGGTATATCCAGTCAGTGTGAAACCCTCCCAGGGGTCTACCATGAATTCAGTCTCCCCACCAAGGAACAGGAGTTGCCCAGGGGAGGAAATTGCATGACCCACCTCAGGGTCATGGGATCTCCCAGTATCCGTGGAACACTTGTGTGCTGAAGATCGAGCGGTAGCAAAACAGATGCTAAGAGAAGAGTGTCATGCATTTTCTAAAGATGACTGATATAGGCTGTATCCCGTCGTTACAATTGAAAATCAATTTGAAAGACATGACCCCAATAATCAGAAGTTACATGTCTGTGCCGAAACCATTACACTGTGAAGTGAAAGAGTATTTACAAGATCTAATCAACAGAGGTTGGGTCCAAAAGTCGAAGTCGTCTTATTCCTCTCCTATTGTTTGTGTTAGGAAGAAGGACGGTACATTGAGACTCTGCTGTGATTGCCTGGGAACTAAACCAAAAGTCATTACCTGATCGGCACCCAATACCAAAGATTCAAGATAAGCGGGATAGCCTATCAGGAAGTACCTGGTTCTCTGTCCTCGACCAGGGTAAAGCATACCATCAAGGGTTTGTTGAAGAGTCAAGTAGACCCTTGACAGCATTCATCACACCGTGGGGGTTATATGAGTGGAGCCGCATACCGTTTGGGCTCAGTTCAGCTCCAACAGAATTTCAGAGGAGCATGGACACTTGTTTGGAAGGATTGAGGGACGATATCTGCCAGCCATACTTGAATGACAATGTGGTACACAGCAAAACCTTCCGAGAGCATGTTGAACACGTAAGGACCGTATTACAGCGGTATCAACAACACGGAGTTAAGTTGACCCAAATGAAGTGTGAACTGTTCAAAAGGCAAGTCCGATTTCTAGGGAAAATTGTGTCCGGAGAAGGATATACCATGGACCCAGCAGAAATCGCTCCGGTACTGGCCTTAAAATTCAAGCGGCCCTCTACTGTCAGGGAATTGAGGCAGATCTTAGGATTTCTCTCCTACTATCGTACTTACGTTCGGAACTTCTCCAGGATTGCCGCCACACTATACCTCCTCTTGGGGTGGATGCCAGAGTGAACAACACCCACGGAGAAAAAGAAGAACGCGGGTAGGACCAGGCTTAAAAGAAACAACGCCGTTTCGTCCCAACAGCCCATTCTCTGGACAGTAGACTAGTAGACTACCTGGTAAAACCACCCATCTTGGGACATCGTGATTTCAACTTACCATTTGTTCTTCATTGTGACGCTTCTCAAGTTGGACTTGGAGCTGCCCTGTATCAGCATCAAGATGGAAAATTGAGAGTCATTGGTTACGGTTCTAGAACATTGACAGACGCCGAGAAGAATTACCATCTACATTCCGGAAAATTGGAGTTCCTGGCATTGAAATGGACTATCTGTGAACGATTTAGAGATTATCTCTACTACAGCAAAGAGTTTGAGGTATACACTGACAAAAACCCTTTGACTTATGTCCTCACTACAGCCAAACTGAATGCAATGGGTCAGAGATGGGTCGCTGAACTAGCTGACTTCAATTTCAGCATCAAGTACAGGCCAAGAAAATGCAATGCGGATGCTGACGGATTGTCGAGAATGCCACTAGAGCCTGAGGTGTTCATGCAAGAATGCTCGGAGGAAGTCAGTCTGGAAGCAATTGAGAGTACTACCCAAGCAGTACAAGCTTGTCAAGAGGAAGACACACCACTGTGGTGTCCGTTTACAGTGGAAACCAGTGTAAAAGCGAGAGAACAAGATCACTCCCTGTCCATTCAACAACTACCGAAAGGAAAAATCCATAGAGCACAACGGGAAGATCAGATAATTGGTAGAATACTACTTTATGTGGACCAAAATTGGTTTTGAATACTAGGCAGCCACTCCATGGATATTTGGTGGGTTAGTAAGTAGTTGTTTTATTAGTATTTTTCCCCTTGTGCTACCCCAGCCTTTATCATGGGGGACCTGCTGCATCCTGTTGTGCATTTGTTTCTGGACATGGTATTTTGCAAGTATGGCTGCTTTTTTGTGATGTCTATTATTGATTTTTGTCCTTTTTTCAGTGAATTGCTATTCAAAGACCTTACAGAGGACCAAGGGACATTCATTACATGTGGAGGAAAGGCCGATTCCAACAGTTAAGTAGGAAAGGGTTCTTTACAGTTAGAGTGGTCATACTGTGAAATGCCTGACTGCATGTAGTAGTAATGCCTGATACTATATCAGTATGTAAAAAAGTACTGGATGCTCTTCATATAACAAATGGCATTGTGGGTTATGTATAATCTAGTGATAGAGAATGTATAACTGGTGGAGAAAGGCTGAACCCACCTAAGTCTTTTTCAACCAATCCATTTATGTAAACTATGTAGTATCATATAATTTAGATTAATCTATGGATGTAGACATGAGCATTAGGTTCTTATTTGTTGCCATCGCAGCCGTATTCAGTGCAGTATAAATTTGTACACATTTAGTAAGTCAACCTGACAGATTTCAGAAGGACCATTCTCCACCCCCTGCTCTGTTCATGCTAGTGTCACTGGACCTAATGTTAAACCTGCGGTGAAGCTGCTCTATCATGTATTCCTTCTTGTCAGTGCCGCTCCATTATCACTCACAAGGGTGACCAGGCAAACTGTGGATCTCCCTCCTCACTCTGACAGGGCCTAATTATCCAGAGTGTCAGGGCACGGATGAGAATTCTCCTTCTGCGCAGAGAAGGTAACTGCTGCCTGAGATCAGGCCAGATGAAAGTGACACAAAATATTCCATCCGTGTTGCATGCTCCACATAATTGCTGCTGAGCCTTTGTGTTTATGGCTATATCACAAACATTTTCTTTCTTTCTCTTTTCTATTCTATCACATTTAAAAAATCTGGAATTTTATTCAACATAAAGATTAATAAAATGTATGTAGTTTCAAAATCAATTAGAAAATTCCTATTGGAGGCATTAATAGAGGTAGTAGTAATCCAAAAATGTCATATCCGTTGGTTGTTTGGTTATTTTCTTCAGCGAGCTGTAGGTGGCATTTTTTTTATTGGTTCATAGCATAGACAGTCATGATATAGTCTGTAGTCTTTTGGAGTGACCCCAATATAGAGTTGGATGAGAGACCATTGTCTTGTTGTGAGCTAAAACTAAAGGTAAAATATAGAACGGAACGTTAATCTTCAGAAACGGCTTATATCCAAGGCACATACCTTGGCCTACAGAGCAAAATCCTGGTCCTGGGTAGAGACATAAAGTATCTTAGGGCCCTATAGCATAACACAATTATAACGCGGCCAAAATCCACAATGACAACCATCAACAAGCAAGGTCAGAACATCACTGTATGAAAAGGATGTCTTCTCTTCCTTTCATTGGTTTCTTAGTGACCTCCACTACCCCTTTCACTATTTGTCCTTCACCTATGAGTTGAGGTGGTCTCCGTTGATTGCTGGACCTCACAGTAGCTGATATGTCTGCTACCATAGTGGTCAAATTCCTGTTAAAATAACAAGATAAGATGAGTTTTTTGCTATCGGCCTCCTAGATCCATGTTGTTGGCTCTACTGCGGTGTCTTATTGAAGATCTTAAGACTACTCTCCATGGTTGTATAAAGCTATGTTCCCATGATGAGCATTTGGTGAGTTTTAGGATGTTGCACAATTTCAGCAGCATTTCTTCACCTATTTGGTAAATTAGGTTACTTGCATTTTTGAGTGTTCCTTTTTACGTGTTTTTATCATGTTTTTGACACTTTTTTGTCTTCTTATTATGTGTCATGTTTTAGACAAAGCTGCTTTGTTTTTGATACTTCCTGGCATTTGGTTTTGACAAAGCTTTATTGATATAGTCATGTGTGGATTACATGCGATTCTAGTGTGTTTTCGCAGCAGAAACGCACTAAAAATTAATATGTATTTTTTACCTGTGGATTTTCCACATCTCATGCAATTCTATTGGGAAAATATGCATATAAAACTCAGCGTACCCGCAAGAGAAATTGAAATGTTGAGGATTTAAAAATGCAAATTGTCTCTTCAGAGAGGACCAGAATTCTAGTGCCACCTACAGGAAGTAGAAATCCTAAAAGTCCATAGTGACCCTTTAATGAGCCTTGTCACATGACTTAGGATAAAAGCCAGAACCAGAATCTCAATTTGCAGACACTGTGTTTCGGGGTACTGCCCCTCATCAGTGCAAAGTGTGAGTTCTGGTTTGGCTGGGTGAGAGGCGTCAGACCGGTTTCTTTTCTCCTTGCAGAGAGCGACATGTTAAGCATGTCACGGTGAGGAGACTTTTAAAACACATACCAAAGGTCAGTTTATGCTGAGAAAAAAAAACAGTGGGCATGAGATTTCTATAAATCTCATCCTCTTTCAAAAACTCATCGTGGGTACAAAGCCTAATAATATAGCTAATCATTTTACAGCATCAGTTACATTTGTTACATCATGGTTAGTGATGAGCGAAGCCGAATTTAAAAATTCGGAGTTCGTACCGGACTGTTCGTGTCCGGTGCTAAATGCCGAAGACAGACTTTCTCCGGAAGTCCTTTATAGAGAGAAAGAGAGAATTTTCCTGCTCAAAAGTCAGGTTTTCCATTGTTTTCAATGGGGTCCGGGTTCTGGTTCAAGTACAGGTACAGTTCTGGTACCCATACCGAACTTTGGAATAAAGTTCAGGTCGTGTACCAGAACCCAAACTTACTCAGGTCCACTCATCCCTAATCATGATGTTCTTGTATTTTAGATGATACACCTCACAAACAATTAGTGATTTCATGATTATGTTCTTTGCCATCCACAGAATATATACAGTACAGACCAAAAGTTTGGACACACCTTCTCATTTAAAGATTTTTCTGTATTTTCATGACTTTGAAAATTGTACATTCACACTGAAGGCATCAAAACTATGAATTAACACATGTGGAATTATATACTTAACAAAAAAGTGTGAAACAACTGAAAATATGTCTTATATTCTAGGTTCTTCAAAGTAGCCACCTTTTGCTTTGATGACTGCTTTGCACACTCTTGGCATTCTCTTGACGAGCTTCAAGAGGTAGTCACCAGAAATGGTTTTCACTTCACAGGTGTGCCCTGTCAGGTTTAATAAGTGGGATTTCTTGCTTTATAAATGGGGTTGGGACCATCAGTTGTGTTGTGCAGAAGTCAGGTGGACACACAGCTGATAGTCCTACTGAATAGACTGTTAGAATTTGTATTATGGCAAGAAAAAAGCAGCTAAGTAAAGAAAAACGAGTGGCCATCATTACTTTAAGAAATGAAGGTCAGTCAGTGCGAAAAATTGGGCAAACTTTGAATGTGTCCCCAAGTGCAGCAGCAAAAACCATTAAGCGCTACAAAGAAATTGGCTCACATGAGGACCGCCCCAGGAAAGGAAGACCAAGAGTCACCTCTGCTTCTGAGGATAAGTTTATCAGAGTCACCAGCCTCAGAAATCGCAGGTTAACAGCAGATCATATTAGAGACCAGGTCAATGCCACACAGAGTTCTAGCAGCAGACACATCTCTTCAACAACTGTTAAGAGGAGTCTGTGCAGCAGGCCTTCATGGTAAAATAGCTGCTAGGAAACCACTGCTAAGGACAGGCAACAAGCAGAAGAGACTTCTTTGGGCTAAAGAACACAAGGAATTGACATTAGACCAGTGGAAATCTGTGCTTTGGTCTCATGAGTCCAAATTTGAGATCTTTGGTTCCAACCACCATGTCTTTGTGCGATGCAGAAAAGGTGAACGGATGGACTCTACATGCCTGGTTCCCACAGTGAAGCATGGAGGAGGAGGTGTGATGGTGTGGGGGTGCTTTGCTGGTGACACTGTTGGGCATTTATTCAAAATCGAAAGCATACTGAACCAGCATGACTACCACAGCATCTTGCAGCAGCATGCTATTCCATCCTGTTTGCGTTTAGTTGGACCATCATTTATTTTTCAACAGGACAATGACCCCAAACACACCTCCAGGCTGTGTAAGGGCTATTGACCAAGAAGGAGAGTGATGGGGTGCTACGCCAGATGACCTGGCCTCCACAGTCACCAGACCTGAACCCAATCGAGATGGTTTGGGGTGAGCTGCACCGCAGAGTGAAGGCAAAAGGGCCAACAAGTGCTAAGCATCTCTGGGAACTCCTTCAAGATTGTTGGAAGACCATTTCCGGTGACTACCTCTTGAAGCTCATCAAGAGAATGCCAAGAGTGTGCAAAGCAGTCATCAAAGCAAAAGGTGGCTACTTTGAAGAACCTAGAATATAAGACATATTTTCAGTTGTTTCACACTTTTTTGTTAAGTATATAATTCCACATGTGTTAATTCATAGTTTTGATGCCTTCAGTGTGAATGTACAATTTTCAAAGTCATGAAAATACAGAAAAATCTTTAAATGAGTAGGTGTGTCCAAACTTTAGGTCTTTACTGTACGTGCAGTACTTATTTTATTTGCTTATATAGCGCCATTAATATCCACAGTGCTGTACAGAAATTATCATTGCGGTCCCCATTGGGGCTCACCATATAAATCTCCTCTCACTATGTCTTTGGAGTGTGGGAGGAAACCGGAGAACCCGGAGGAAACCCACATAAACACGGGGAGAACATACAAACCCCTTGCAGATTTTGTCCTTGGTGGGATTTGATCCCAGGACCCCAGCGCTGCAAAGTGCTACCCACTGAGCCACCATGCTTCCACAGACTGTATCTTACCAGGCATTCAGTTTTGTAATGATATGAACATTTTAATGTATTTTAATTGTGCTGATCTTTTAATATGTAATAAGCAGACAGATTAATTGATCCCTCAGGTATGCACAGAATGTCTAAAGGTATGCATTTTGGTTTTCCCGGCATTATCTTATATGTAGACTTGATTCGTTCAATAAAAATAAGCTTTATGTGAAGTAATTTGGCGAAAACTTGTAAACTACTCGAATCCTTCTTCTCAGAGCGTTTGTGGATAACTCGACTTCCTCCAAGATCCAGCTTTAATGTTACCTAACAATAAGCTCCATGGCACTCGAGTACATTAATCTAGCGGCTGTCTCTTGAGCATGTACTGAGAGGCAGATCCTATACATTTTCTCTCCACGGGAGCCTAGAAGCCCTGTGGGTTACTTCTTGCCTTCTGTGCTGATTTGTATTCACTGGCTGATCATGAATTCCTTTTGGAGAATTAGCATTTTCTGCTTCAGGGCCAAACACACCCTCATTTTAAAATTTCACATTCGCTTACACCTTCTAAAATAACAAAGGCGGCAAATATACAGCTCTGCCATTCTTCATGGACCTCAAATATTGATATCTCTCATACAAGACAATACTCAAGGAGCCTGAGTATGGCACATACATCACATTTTAGGTGTAACAACAGATTATAATTACATATCGGTATTTTAGGATTGTTGACTTTAATTACACAGTGCAACATGTGATTAAAAGAAATGACACAGGTAACAATATGGGAAAAATATATATCTTTGTACCGTGTTAGCCACTAGATCAAAAAATATTAAGATTTGAGAGTCCTCAGTGGCTGAATACCTTTTAATGACTAACTGAAAAGATGGTAACAAATAGCAGCTTTCGAGACTACTCAGGTCTCTTCATCAGGCATAGGCATGGTCCCTTCATCAGGCATGATAAAGAGGCCTGAGTAGTCTCGAAAGCTTGCAATTTATTACCATCTTTTCAGTTAGCCATTAAAAGGTATCAACCACTGAGGACTCTCAAATCTTAATATGGGAAAAAACATTTGAGAAAATGGTAGCTAAGCCTAATGTCTAGAGATAAGCAAACCCGAACTTTAAAGCCCATAGAGAAGTTTTGTGGTATATGCCCAGTTGGTAGAATAGAAAATCTTCACCATTATTACCAGGAGGCAGAACTTTGGAAGAGAAGGGCACAGCTCTTTTCAGCAGGATAAAAAGGGGTGTAAAATTAGGGAGTGCACTCAGGCTTATTGGTGTTGGCCACATCTGAGGAGTCTATCCAAGGAATAGGTAGAATACAATAGAGTTAACTGAGCAAAGAGTAGTTTGGTTATTAAAGAGTAGAGATGAGCGGTGTTCGACTAGAACTGTTCGCCAATCTCAAATTCGAGCTGTTTTGGGCGGTGTTCGAGTTGTTCGACGAACCCGAACGATTTGCAAAAAATTCGGCTGTTCGAGGTTATGTTCGATAACTGTTCGTGCACCAAAAGCGTGTCCTGCATGGATTGTCTGCCACTCACTGTAATGCCACAGCCATGGTGGTTGTGGCATTACAGTGATTGCCCAAATCGATGGGAACAGTGCCAACAGTGAAACATGAAAAGCCGGCAATTCAGCAGCGGCAAACACCGGTACCCGACAATTTAGAACCGAAAGAATAGAGCTTCACACATAGATTAGATAGATAGAAACATGTCAGTCACATATATAATAAGTACAGTGATAGTGCTGCTTACTGTACTTGTCATTTAGCGTAAAGGATTTATCAAAAAAAATAATAGTGTTTTCATGCACCGTCTCTTTAAAAAAGCCGGCCGGCAATTCAGCATCTGTACCCGACAATTTATAACAGACAGAATAGAGCTTCACACATAGATTAGATAGATAGAAACATGTCAGTCACATATATATGAAGTACAGTGATAGTGTTGGTTACTGTACTTGTCATTTAGTATTAAAATAAAGGATTTATTATTAAAAAAATTGGCGTGGGGTTCCCCTTAATTTTAGGCTCTAGCGGAGGTTAAGCAGACGGCTGGGGCAGATGTTTGAAGCCTGGGAAGGGGGTAATACCCACGGAGCTTCCCAGGCTACTAATATCAGCCCCCAGCTGAATACATAGCCTTTACTAGCTATTAAAATGGGGGACCCCCCAAAAAAAATGACGTGGGGTCCCCCCTAATTTAATAGCTAGCAAAGGCTAGGCAGACAGCTGGGGGCTGATATTAATAGCCCAGGAAGGGAGCCATGAATATTGGCCCCCTCCCAGGCTAGAAACACCAGCCGTCAGCCGCCCCAGAAATGGCGCATTCATAGGATGCGCCAATTCTGGCACTTAGCCTCGCTCTTCCACGCTGCCCTGGTGCGGTGGCAGGGGGTAATAGGGTTGGGGTTGATGTCAGCTTATAATGCCAGCTGACATCAAGCCCAGGTTAGTAATGGAGAGGCGTCTATAAGACACCCCCATTACTAACCCCATAGTCAAAGTTAAAAAAAACACAAACACCCAGAATAAAGTCCTTTAATTGAAATAAAGACACAGTCCTTTATTGTTCTAAATTAAACCATACTTACCGTCACGCCCATTCCAGCTGAAGCCAACGATCTCCTGCAATAAAAGAAAAATAATAAAGCAACCTCATCCTTACCTTTCCATGGTTCCCACGACAGCTTCAGCTCTGCTACATCGAGATGACAGGCTGGACCGCAGCAGAACGCTGCCATCCAGCCTCTCATCCCGCAGACACTGAGAAGCGCAGGCTTGCTTGCGCTGCTCAGCGTCTCTCTGTGACGACATCCAGATGAGCCGAGTTCATGTCCAATGAACTCGGCTCACCTCATGCACGTCACTGACAGCGTGGGAAAATTCTCAAGCTGAAGCGCTGAGTGCAGGAGAATTTTCCCACGCTGTCAGTGACGTGCATAAGGTGAGCTCATGTCCAATGAACTCAGCTCACCTCCTGCACGTCACTGACAGCGTGGGAGAATTCTCCTGCACTCAGCGCTTCAGTGTGAGAATTCTCCCACGCTGAAGCGCTGAGTGCAGGAGAATTTTCCCACGCTGTCAGTGACGTGCATGAGGTGAGCCGAGTTCATTGGACATTAACTCGGCTCATCTGGATGCCCTCACAGAGAGACACTGTGGAGCGCAAGCATGCCTGCGCTTCTCAGTGTCTGCGGGATGACAGACTGGATGGCAGCGTTCTGCTGCGGTCCAGCCTGTCATCTCGATGTAGCAGAGCTGAAGCTGTCATGGGAACCATGGAAAGGTAAGGATGATGTTGCTTTATTATTTTTCTTTTATTTCAGGAGATCGTTGGCTTCAGCTGGAATGGGCGTGATGGTAAGTATGGTTTAATTTAGAACAATAAAGAATTGTGTGTTTATTTCAATTAAAGGACTTTTTTCTGGGTGTTGTGTTTTTTTTAAATTCTTTACTAGAAATTCATGGTGGTCATGTCTAATATTGGCGTGACCCCATGAATTTCGGGCTTAGGGCCAGCTGATAATGCCAAGCTGGCCCTAACCCCTTTATTACCCAGTGAGCCACCGCATCAGGGCCCTGGATGAGTTGGGTACAGCGCCAGAAGATGGCGCTTCTATGAACGCGCCATTTTCCGGGGTGGCTGCGGACTGCAATTTGCAGCGGGGGTGGCCCAGAAAGCTTGGGCCTCCCTGCGCTGCGGATTCCAGCCCCCAGCTGCCTAGTTGTACCTGGCTGGACACAAAAACAGGGCGAAGCCCCACGTCAATTTTCTTTAAATTATTTCATGAAATAATTAAGAAAAAAGGGCTTCCCTATATTGTTGTGTCCGGCCAGGTACAAATAGGCAGCTGGTGGTTGGGGACAGCCCGTTCCTGCCTGCTGTACCTGGCTGGACACAAATATAGTGCGAAGCCCCACGTCAATTTTTTTAAAATTATTTCATGAATTTCCTGAAATAATTTAAAAAAATTTAAGTGGGGCTTCGCACTATATTTGTGTCCAGCCAGGTACAGCAGGCAGGAACGGGCTGCCCCCATCCACCAGCTGCCTATTTGTACCTGGCCGGACACAACAATATAGTGAAGCCCTTTTTTTCTTAATTATTTCATGAATTTCATGAAATAATTAAAAAAAATTGAAGTGGGGCTTCGCACAATATTTGTGTCCAGCCAGGTACAGCAGGCAGGAACGGGCTGCCCCCAACCACCAGCTGCCTATTTGTACCTGGCCGGACACAACAATATAGGGAAGGCCTTTTTTTCTTAATTATTTCATGAATTTCATGAAATAATTAAAAAAAAAGTACGTGGGGCTTCGCCCTATTTTTGTGTCCAGCCAGGTACAACTAGGCAGCTGGGGGCTGGAATCTGCAGCGCAGGGAGGCCCAAGCTTTCTGGGCCCCCCCCCGCTACAAATTGCAGTCCGCAGCCACCCCGGAAAATGGCGCGTTCATAGAAGCGCCATCTTCTGGCGCTGTACCCAACTCATCCAGGGCCCTGGTGCGGTGGCTCACTGGGTAATAAAGGAGTTAGGGCCAGCTTGGTATTATCAGCTGGCCCCAAGCCCAAAATTCATGGGGTCACGCCAGTATTAGACATGACCGCCATGAATTTCTAGTAAAGTATTTAAAAAAAACACAACACCCAGAATAAAGTCCTTTAATTGAAATAAAGACACAATTCTTTATTGTTCTAAATTAAACCATACTTACCATCACACCCATTCCAGCTGAAGCCAACGATCTCCTGCAATAAAAGAAAAATAATAAACCAACCTCATCCTTACCTTTCCATGGTTCCCACGACAGCTTCAGCTCTGCTACATCGAGATGACTGGCTGGACCGCAGCAGAACGCTGCCATCCAGTCTGTCATCCCGCAGACACTGAGAAGCGCAGGCATGCTTGCGCTCCTCAGTGTCTCGCTGTGACGGCATCCAGATGAGCCGAGGTCATGTCCAATGAACTCGGCTCACCTCATGCACGTCACTGACAGCGTGGGAAAATTCTCACGCTGAAGTGCTGAGTGCAGGAGAATTCTCCCACGCTGTCAGTGATGTGCATGAGGTGAGCTCATGTCCAATGAACTCAGCTCACCTCCTGCACGTCACTGACAGCGTGGGAAAATTCTCCTGCAATCAGCGCTTCAGCGTGAGAATTTTCCCACGCTGTCAGTGACGTGAATGAGGTGAGCCGAGTTCATTGGACATGAACTCGGCTCATCTGGATGTCGTCACAGAGAGACGCTGAGCAGCGCAAGCAAGCCTGCGCTTCTCAGTGTCTGCGGGATGACAGGCTGGATGGCAGCGTTCTGCTGCGGTCCAGCCTGTCATCTCGATGTAGCAGAGCTGAAGCTGTCGTGGGAACCATGGAAAGGTAAGGATGAGGTTGCTTTATTATTTTTCTTTTATTGCAGGAGATCGTTGGCTTCAGCTGGAATGGGCGTGACGGTAAGTATGGTTTAATTTAGAACAATAAAGGACTGTGTCTTTATTTCAATTAAAGGACTTTATTCTGGGTGTTTGTGTTTTTTTTAACTTTGACTATGGGGTTAGTAATGGGGGTGTCTTATAGACGCCTCTCCATTACTAACCTGGGCTTGATGTCAGCTGGCATTATAAGCTGACATCAACCCCAACCCTATTACCCCCTGCCACCGCACCAGGGCAGCGTGGAAGAGCGAGGCTAAGTGCCAGAATTGGCGCATCCTATGAATGCGCCATTTCTGGGGCGGCTGACGGCTGGTGTTTCTAGCCTGGGAGGGGGCCAATATTCATGGCTCCCTTCCTGGGCTATTAATATCAGCCCCCAGCTGTCTGCCTAGCCTTTGCTAGCTATTAAATTAGGGGGGACCCCACGTCATTTTTTTTGGGGGGTCCCCCATTTTAATAGCTAGTAAAGGCTATGTATTCAGCTGGGGGCTGATATTAGTAGCCTGGGAAGCTCCGTGGGTATTACCCCCTTCCCAGGCTTCAAACATCTGCCCCAGCCGTCTGCTTAACCTCCGCTAGAGCCTAAAATTAAGGGGAACCCCACGCCAATTTTTTTAATAATAAATCCTTTATTTTAATACTAAATGACAAGTACAGTAACCAACACTATCACTGTACTTCATATATATGTGACTGACATGTTTCTATCTATCTAATCTATGTGTGATGCTCTATCTTTCTGTTCTAAATTGTCGGGTACCGCTGCTGAATTGCCGGCCGGCTTTTTTAAAGAGACAGTGCATGAAAACACTATTATTTTTTTAAATAAATCCTTTACACTAAATGACAAGTACAGTAAGCAACACTATCACTGTACTTATTATATATGTGACTGACATGTTTCTATCTATCTAATCTATGTGTGAAGCTCTATTCTTTCTGTTCTAAATTGTCGGGTACAGATGCTGAATTGCCGGCCGGCTTTTTTAAAGAGACGGTGCATGAAAACACTAATATTTTTTTTAATAAATCCTTTACACTAAATGACAAGTGCAGTAACCAACACTGTCACTGTGCTTCTTATATGTGTGACTGACATGTTTCTATCTATCTAATCTATGTGTGATGCTCTATTCCTTCTTGTCTAAATTGTCGGGTACCGGTGTATGCCGCTGCTGAATTTGCCGGCCGGCTTTTTTAAAGAGAGTGTCTTCTGAGCAGTTTGTCAGCTTTTGGACACCTTTGCAGGTGTTTTCTATGTGTTTCTATGTGTTTTTGTTTGCCTGCCATTGGTTTTAACGGTGTTCGACGGTGTTCTAAGGTGTTCGACGAACAGTTCGACGAACAGTTCCTCGAACATCCCGGTGTTCGACGAACCGAACCGAACCCGAACACTACGGGGGTGGCTCAACACTATTAAAGAGTCAAAAACAACCAACAATAAAATAATAAGTTATATACTTTGTTACTTTTATAAGATAAAGCATTTTTACTAAAAGTGAAAAACTTGAACATGAAGGTTGAGTTTCAAACAACCAATCTAGTGACTTATGATTGTAAATAAAGTTATCCAGTACATTCGTGATTTTGGATGTTACCGGAAGATGGAATCGACCCAATTCCGAAACGCGTTGTATGAATAAAGATCCCATTAATGCACATCCAGTCTCAGCACTTCTTGGCAGTGAGTGGGAATCGCCGCTCCAGTATTTTTTCAGGTTCTTCACATCTCCTCCCACCAGATTGTGGGTCAGCGGCCGGAGAAGCACTCTATCCATTTGCCACACGATCTTTGGTGTTGTACCAGGTCACAACTCACTCAAGTGAGCGAACACCTCCACATGCTTTATACTCCTGTCTTATGGTATCACACTTGGAATGCCTCTTTCTCTTTTATATCATATTATTTTGGATGTTAAAATGAAGAATGACTTAACTTCATTGGTCATATTTGCTTAGATTAGAGAAACGGTGACAATCCAACATCTTAAGAGGCCAAAAGCCAATAGCTATCTGTATATGTCTGTAAATACACTGTGTTCCAAATTATTATGCAAATAATATTTTCTCAGATTTTCCCAAATTACCTATATGAATTGCAGTCATTGTAATTTTCCAGTCAAATAACTATTAGAGTACAATTGAAAGGTTTTTGTACAAACTGCCTATGATAACAGTATATTTTTAAAAAAATAAAAAACTCAAACTACACTCAAAATGCATGTTCCAAATTATTATGCACAGCAGAGTTTTCAACCTTTTCATTTTAATAAAGAACAAAAAAAATGGTCATTTTTGAAATTATAAGCATTAGCAGGTTATTACAAACTGAAATCAAACAGTTTTCAACTCAAAACTTTATTCTAGGTGATGTTACATTTGCACATAGGACCCCTTGTTCGAAAGGAGCTTCTGAACTCTCTCGTCCATTGAATTTGTCAGGTTTTGGATGGTTTCTGCTTTAATTGTTTTGCATGAGGACAGAATACCCTCCCAGAGCTGTTGCTTAGATGTGAACTGCCTCCTGCCATCATAGACACTCCTTTTGATGATGCTCCAGAGGATCTCAATGGGGTTGAGGTCAGGGGAGCATGGGTGCCACACCATAAGTTTGTCCCCTTTTATGCCCATAGCAGCCAGAGATGCAGATGTGTTATGCGCAGCATGAGACGGGGCATTATCATTTCACTTCCCTCCGGTTCTTGGCAAAGGGTAGATTCGCCTCCACCAACTTAGAGATCCGGTACCTTTCCACAGCCTGACACCTTCACCCGGTATAATGGGGTATGCAACGGTTGCTGACCATTCTGCACTCTTAGGGCCCCTTCTGCCTTCTTGTTTCTGGGGAGTGTTAGATGGGGCATTCTCCTTTAAGAATCTCATCCTCCAAAACGGAGTCCAAAGCAGCAATCACAACACCTTCTTGTAAAATGCTCTCCTCTTCCTCCTCAACACCGACCATGGGAGAAAAGCTGCGAGACAAAGCATCCGCTTTAACATTCTTGGTACCCGGGATGTAAGTAACGGAAAAATTAAACCGCGAGAAAAAAAAAGTGCCCACCTAGCCTGACGGGCATTCAGCGCTTGGCAGCATCAAGATAGATCAGATTTTTATGATCAGTGAAAACCTGAATGGGAAAATCAGCACCTTCCAAGAGGTGACGCCAGTGTTCAAATGCGAGTTTAATCGCCAGCAATTCCCGATTACCAATATCGTAATTAAGTTCAGTCTCTGAAAATTTTTTTGAAAAAAAGGCACAGGGATGTACTCCATCCTTGTTTTCCTGAGACAACACCGCACCAACCCCCACCGAAGAAGCATCAACCTCAACCAAAAACGGCTTAGTCACATCAGGCTGCATAAGGATGGGAGCAAAGGTGAACCTCTCCTTTTAAAACACAAAAGCTTCAATGGCCTCAGAAGTCCACTGAACCGCATTAGCACCTTTCCTGGTGAGATCGGTCAGCGGTTTGACAATAATAGAAATTTTTTTTATGAATTTTCTGTAATAATTGGCGAAACCCAAAAACCTCTGTATCGATTTCAAACCAATAGGCCTAGGCCATTCCTGTACAGCCTGAACCTTCACCGGGTCCATCTCAAAACCTTCACTGGAGATAATGTAGCCCAAAAAACTAATTCTCTGTACAGCGAACTCACATTTCTCCAGCTTAGCAAAAAGCGAATTGTCCATTAATAACTGTAATACCTCACGTACGCTCCGCCAATGAGACTCCAGATCAGGCGAATAAATCAAAATGTCATCCAAATACACAACCACATTTTTGCCGATTAAAGGTCTAAGGATATCATTAATAAGATTCTGAAAAAATGCTGGAGCATTGGTGAGACCAAAAGGCATAACCAGATTCTCAAAATGACCCACAGGAGTGTTAAAAGCAGTCTTCCATTCATCACCCTCCTTCATGCGCAACAAATTGTATGCCCCCCGGAGATCAATTTTAGAGAACCACTTGGCCCCCACTAACTGGTTAAGTAAATCAGGAATGGCAGTGGGTAAGGATTGCGTACAGTAATTTTATTAATCTCACGAAAGTCCAGACAAGGACGTAAACCGCCATCTTTTTTTTTTACAAAAAAAAATCCAACAGCCACAGGAGACTTGGAAGGCCTAATGTGACCAGCGGCCAAGCTTGTCTGTATATATTCCTCCAAAGTCTTTCTCTCAGGAATAGTAAGATTAAATAAACGACTCTTAGGAAGAGTCGCTCCAGGGACAAATTCAATGGTACAATCATAGTCTCTATGGGGAGGCAAAACCTGCGACTCCTCCTCAGAAAAAACTCTCCAAAAATCCTGAATAGGTACAGCCAATTCCCCTCTATCCACAGCAGCAATGCACCCGTTACAACACTTGTCATAACACTTAGGGCTCCAGGACTTAATTTCATTGGTAGACCAATCCAGTACAGGATTGTGCAATTTTAACCAGGGTAACCCCAATATTACTGGAGAAGGCAAATTATCCAATACCACCAAATCCAAATTCTCTTGATGAATACCATTAATAGTGAGGGGAAATTCACAGACCTTGTGAGTAACACTCTTCAAGGGAGAGCCATCGACAGAAACCACAGCAATAGGGGATGACAAAGTTTTAGGTTCTAATCTAAGTTTTTCCAAGAATTCCCCATCAATCACATTCAGAGTAGATCCACAATCCACAAATACCCGAAATTCAATTAATTCATCCTGAGCAGCAGTAGTGGCAGATAGGAATACTCCCTTAGAATTTAAACAGGCAATACGGGCATGACTGATCTTTTTTTTTTCTTTCTTCATATGAAGCACACAGCTCTTAATCAAATGACCAGAATTTCCGCAATAGAAACACAAGCCTTCAGAAAGTCGGCGGTCTTTTTCCTGAGAGCGGGGTGTCATCGCCCCAATTTCCATCGGCTCACCATTGTCAGCACTGAACCTCTCAGGACTCGAAGCTGACATAGCAGAGGATTTGCTCTCATTAACCCTTGCACGCAGTCTCCTGTCCACCCATATAGCTAATTGCATTGCCTCCTGCAAGTTTCCAGGTGTGGGATAAGCAATCAGTAAATCCTTAACCCTTTCACCTAGCCCTGCAAGAAACAAGCTTTTCAAAGCTGAATCGTTCCACCCCACCTGGGCAGACCACCGACGGAAGTGAGAACAATATTTTTCCACATTACCTGATCCCTGCCTCAAACGTCTTAATTCAGACTCAGCAGATGAGACACGATCAGGATCATCGTACAATAAACCCAAAGCAGAAAAAAAACTATCCACTGATCTAAAGCACGGATCACTAGGTTGGAGAGAGAAGGCCCATCCCTGAGGATCTTTGAGCAAAAGTGACATTATGAAGCCTATGCGCTGTGATTCATCACCAGAGGATCCGGGTCTCAAACGAAAATATAATAGACAAGCATTTTTAAAAGAAAAAAAATCTTGTTGTTCGCCAAAAAATAGATCAGGCAGACGTACCTTTGGTTCCACAAAATGCGCTCCAGAACAGCTACTCACGTGTTGTTGGAGCTTGGCCACCTCCAGAGAGAGTCCCTGCAAGCGTTGAGCCAAATCTTGCACCGAGACCATGATGGAAAATTGGAGGTCTTTCCTTAGAGAAATTTTTTTTTTTTTTTTTTTTTTTTATGGCTGGACTTACTGTTATGATCTGCTACAGAGACTAAGGAAAGACAGGAGATCTGTCCCTACAATAGAACTAAACTAGATCCCTACGATGTAACGGGGAACCTGATCCTGCGATCAGACCCGCTAAAGTCCTCGGCTAGTCTGTACGAAGACCTATAGATGTGAGGGAGGAAAAGTTGGACACCTCCTAGCAGAAATCGTAGCAGTCAAAGACAAACACACAACAAAAAGTAAAGAGGTCAGAAGACCTAGCAAAACTAACAGAGAACGGCAACAGAGCACCAAGCTAGCTCAACAGTAGTAAATACAAATGAAGTCCAGCAATGCCAGGAGGGCGGAGCCGGATTAAATAGGCAAAACTGGTCATGTGACCAGCAAACTAAAAAAAACCTAACAGGAGAGTTGTAACAGATATACATAACAAAAGCATTTACATAATCTTAACAAGACGAGTCAGCGACTGGTACAGGAGGAGCGAGGACCCTGCCCGCGAGGGCTCACATTCTAGAAGGGATGGGTGAGGATACAGTAGGTGAGGGTAGAGCTGGTCGTGCAGTGGTGTTTACTGCAGGTTGTAGGCTTGTCTGAAGAGGTAGGTCTTCAGGTTCCTTTTGAAGGTTTCCACGGTTGGCGAGAGTCTGATATGTTGGGGTAGAGAGTTCCAGAGTAGGGGGGAAGCACGGGAGAAATCCTTGTATACGATTGTGGGAGGAGGAGATAAGAGGGGAGTAGAGAAGGAGATCTTGTGAGGATCGGAGGTTGCGTGCAGGTAAGTACCAGGAGACTAGGTCACAGATGTATGGGGGAGACAGGTTGTGGATGGCTTTGAATGCCGTTGGTTAGGGTTTTGAACTGAATTCTCTGGGCAATGGGGAGCCAGTGAAGGGATTGACAGAGAGGAGAGGCCGGGGAATAGCGGGGGGACTGGTGGATTAGTCGAGCAGCAGAGTTTAGGATAGATTGGAGAGGCGCAAGAGTGTTGGAAGGGAGGCCACGGAGCAGGAGGTTGCAGTAGTCGAGGCGGGATATGATGAGGGCATGCACTAGTGTTTTTGCAGAGTCTTTGCTGAGGAATGCACGGATCAGGGAGATGTTTTTGAGTTGGAGTCGGCAGGAGGTGGAAAGGGCTTGGATATGTGGCTTGAAGGAGAGATCAGAGTCCAGGGTTACTCCAAGGCAGCGAGCTTGTGGGACTGGGGAGAGTGAACAGCCATTGACGTTGATGGATAGGTCGGATGGGGGATGTGAATGAGAGGGTGGAAAGATGATGAACTCTGTTTTATCCATGTTGAGTTTTAGAAATATGTCGGAGAAGAAGGATGAGATGGCGGACAGACATTGTGGGATTCTGGTTAGTAGGGAGGAGATATCGGGTCCAGAGAGGTAGATCTGTGTGTCGTCAGCATAGAGGTGATACTGAAAACCGTGAGACTCTATGAGCTGTCCCAGGCCAAAGGTGTAGATGGAGAAGAGCAGAGGTCCTAGAACTGAACCTTGGGGGACACCGACAGATAGGGGGCGAGATGAGGAGGTGGTGCGTGAGTGGGAGAGGCTGAATGTCCTGTCTGTTAAGTATGAGGAGATCCAAGATAGAGCCAAGTCCGTGATACCAAGAGATGAGAGAATCTGGAGTAAGAGGGAATGGTCCACTGTGTCAAAGGCAGATGACAGGTCCAGAAGGAGGAGGATGGAGCAGTGTTGCTTGGATTTGGCATTTAGTAGGTCGTTGGTGACTTTGGTCAGGGCAGTTTCAGTCGAGTGATGCGGTCGTAAGCCAGATTGCAGGCGGTCGAAGAGGGAGCAGGAGGAGAGGTGGGAGGACAGTTCAAGGTGGACATGTTCTAGAAGTTTTGAGGCAAAGGGGAGGAGTGATATGGGGCGGCAGCTAGTCAGAGAGGAAGGGTCAAGGGAGGGCTTTTTGAGGATGGGTGTGATTGCGGCATGTTTGAAACATGAGGGGAAGACTCCGGTTGTTAGTGACAGATTGAAGAGGTGGGTTAGGGTTGGGATGAAGACTGTGGTAAGGTTAGTGATGAGGTGGGATGGGATTGGGTCAAGTTCGCAGGTGGTGAGGTGTGATTTGGAGAGTAAAGAGGAGACTTGACCTTCTGTAATGGTGGAGAAGTGGGGTTTGGAGGAGGAGGGTTGAGTAGATATGAGGAGGGGTTGTGTGGACTTTAGGCAAAAGTTTTGTCTGATGGTGTCAATCTTCTGTTTGAAGAATGAGGCAAAGTCGTCGGCTGAGATGAGAGAAGAGGGAGGAGGTGCTGGGGGACGAAGGAGAGAGTTGAAAGTGTTAAATAGCTGTTTAGGGTTGTGAGATAGGGAGGATATGAGAGATGAGAAGTAGGTTTGTTTTGCTGTAGTGAGTGCGGACTTGAAATTAGTGAGGGATTGCTTGAATGTGATGAAGTGCTCGATGGAGTGAGACCTTTTCCATCTCCGCTCCGCAACCCTGGAGGCCCGGCGCAGTTCTTTGGTAAGTTTAGTGTGCCAGGGTTGCCTGTTGAATGTGCGAGGTGTGGCGTGTGTGAGAGGGGCGATCGAGTCTAGAGCTGAAGCTATTGTGGTGTTATATGAGGCAGCAACAACGTCTGCATCGTGGAAGGAATTTATGTCTGTGAGAGGAAGGAGGGATTCAGAGAGAGAGTGTAGGTCAAGGTGTTTGAGATTTCTGCGAGGGTGTGTGAGTTTGTGGAGTGGGAATTGTGAAACCCGGAGAGGAGAGGGTAGAGAATGTGAGGAGGTTATGGTCAGAGAGAGGGAGTGGTGAGTTAGAGAGGTTAGATAGGGAACAGAGGCGGGTGAAGATGAGGTCCAGTGTGTGGCCATCTTTGTGGGTGGGTGTGGAAGACCATTGAGTGAGTCCAAAGGAGGAAGTGAGGGATAGGAGCTTAGAGACAGACGAGTGGGAAGTGTCAATGGGGATGTTGAAGTCACCCATTATGATAGTGGGGATGTCGGTGGAAAGGAAGTGAAGCAGCCAGGTGGTGAAATGGTCTAAGAAGGTGGTGGCTTGCCCTGGGGGTCGGTAAACGACGGCCAGTTGGAGGGGGAATAGATGCGCACACAGTGCACCTCAAAAGAGGGGAGTGTAACGGAGGGTGGCAGTGGGATTTGGGTGAAAGCGCAGAGTTCTGATAGGAGGAAACCTACGCCTCCACCATGTTTGCCATTGGGGCGGGGGGTGTGGGAAAGGTGGAATCCGCCATATGAAAGGGCAGCTGGGGAGGCTGTGTCAGAGGGGATGAGCCATGTTTATGTGATGGCGAGGAAGGAGAGTTTGTTTGTAATGAAAAGATCGTGGATGAAGGAAAGTTTGTTGCAGACAGAGCGAGAGTTCCATAGAGCTCCTGTTAGTATAGCTGAGGAGGTGGGTATTAGTTGGATGGGTATGAGGTTAGAAGGGTTGCGACAGTTTGAGGAAGGTCGTGGATAGGAGGTCGAAGTAACTGTGGGGATATGGCGAGGAGGACCAGGATTTGGAGAGATATCTCCAGCAGTGAGGAGGAGCAGAGAAAGTGTTAGCAGGTGGGAGCAGGAGAGAGTATGAGGTGGCTGTCTGTGTTTGGAGATCCAGGATTGAATGTTGAGGAATAATTTGGAGGAGGAGGTGAGGTGAATTGGGAGGATAGAGGGAGAGATGAAGAGTTTCTTACTAGGTGTAGGGATTTGAGGGGTTATTAGAAAGTGGATGACTATAGAGGAAAAAGTGAGAGCTAACAGAAACATAGTTAAAAGAGAGTGAGTGGTCAAAGTGTTGTACGCTGCCGCTCATTAGTAGCGGTGTCCTCCTTGGTGTCCACCTTGCGCACCTTCTTCCTCCTCATAGTATTCTTCAGACCCATCCGGGTCCTCTGAGCGGTAGTGCTCACGGTAGTACTCTTCCTCCACCCTCTGGACATTGAGGGCATACCACCCTTTCAGGCCTCGATGTCGGGTGTATGTTACCCGATCTCCCGGGAACAACTCCCGCTTCGGGTGACCCGCTGGCAGGTGACCCTCCACATTCCTCCTGTCAACATGGAGGTCTGTGGCTGTGGCAGAGTCCCGGATAAACCCCCACCCTTTTTCTTGATGGAATCTTACCACGGTCCCAGCAGTTTTAAGACCGCGTGCAGCCTGAGGGTTTCGGCGGGTTCGTGTTTTCTCCTCCGCGCTCCGGGCCTGCAGCTGCTCCCTCTTACGGCGCCACGCCCGCTCCTCCTTTTCAAGCTGCTCACAGACCTCCTGCCTGCGGGCTGCGGCCGCCCGCGACTCCTGTGCAAACCCCATCACATCCTCCCCGGTCTGGTCCCATCCTATCTGGACCCCTTCCTCCGGGAGCTGGGAGACGGCGACTGGCTGTGGTAGGGGCAAGAGCGAGCAAGCGGGGCCTCGACTCTGCGGACAGGTTTTTCCGCTGACTGGGGTGAACCCATCCCTCTGGTACAGGGACCGGCTCTCCATCGGGTCCGGCGAGTTGGCTGTACAGGTCAGTCCCAAGGGGTGGTGGCTTCGGGACCAGGGGCGCACGGGGTTGGGAGGCGCCTGAGGAGGTCAGGCCTTGCGACCGGGCCTGGAGCGGGCCACTTCCGACCGCACCCGGGGTCAGGGGGCACGACGTGGGGCGTGGTTCAGCGGCGGTGTTCACGGCTTGAGGCCCAGGTGTTTGCGGCGGGAGCGTGGAAGCTGCAGCGGCTCCCGGGACTTCTGGCTCCATGGCGGGATCCAGGGGTAAGCTTACGGCGTCAGTACCTGGGGCAGGGGTGTCCGCCTTACCTGCCTCCGCGGCAGCTCTGTTCTCGGCCTCCGGTTTCCTCTCTCTGTCCTCGGGGGCAGGCGCACTGCCGGGTGCTGGCAGCATCTCTTGCTGCCGGGTCGCGACCCGCCGGGCCATCTCCTCCCTCCATCCGGCGATGACTTCCCTCTGTGCCCGGACCATCCTCCGGTCCAACTCCTCCAGCGCTGTCCGCAAGAACACAGGGTCTTCTGCGGGGAGCTGAGCCATCAGCTCCGTGAGGCCGCACGAGGACGCCTCGGCCAGCAGCAGGCCGCTTGCCAGGGTGCAGGAGTTGGTGCTCCTTTCCATCTCCGGGTGTGATCCGGTGAGACTCATCCAAACCACACCCTGCCCCCTGGTTTTCTTCTCTTTCCGCCCCTGTTGGGGGTGGTCCCGGGGCAACCTGCTGACAATCACTCTCAGGGGCAGCCCCCCCACATTGATGGACATCTCTACAGCCGCACTCATGACTGTTGGGGGTGGGCTCCATCTTTGGCGCCATTCTGGGACCTGGCCCACGATGGGCGGTGGCTTCCTGTGGTCTTTTGGCGCGCACATGATGGCGTCCGTTCTGCTGAGGAGGGCGCCACATTCAATACAGTGAAACAGTCTCTTTTCAGGCACGCAATACCTGTTTGTGGCGGGTTGGTCACGATCCTGCCGACTACGCCAAAAGCTGACTCGCCCCCTGGGAGGTGGGGTACCCGGAAGCGGGCTTCTGTACGATGCTGGGGGTAGTAGTGGCAACCCGATCCCGTGGCTCAGGATGGTCAGACCAAATTGTGGCAGTCTATCAATCAGTGTTTTGAATGTCCGACTACACCACCCGTGGATTGCGGTCAGAGATAACCGCCGCTGCGAGGCAGACCGCTGAGGCTAGTGTTGGGGTGCAGCAAAGGGGTAGGATAACTCCCCACGGGAAGAGTGTAGCCTCAGGGCAGTACAAGTGGATGCTGGGGGTGATGGTGCAGGCGCAGCAGAAATCACACAGAGGCCAATGATGCAGTCCAGAGTCTTTTACTCACAGTTGTTATCCAAGTCACTTCTGTCAGCAAGGACTGCCCGAGCCGTGCTGCGTCCACCAGGTGAGGAGCTCGGTCAACCCCCAGGCAATTCAGGAGTATGGCACAGGACCCCCTTCTGTCCTTTCTCTGGCCTCTCGTGCCCCACCAGTGTCCTGACTTCTGTCCGGCTACCGCGGGCCGTGTCGGGTAAGCGTTGGCCTTCACTTCCCGCTATCCTACATGGTGCCTTCCTAGCAGGTTTAGCGGGGGGTCGCACCAATAAATGGTCACAACCTCCGGTTCTTGGCTGAGTGTAGATTCGCCTCCACCAACTTAGGGATCCGGTACCTTTCCACAGCCTGACCCTTTCACCCGGTATAATGGGGTATGCAATGGTTGCTGATCATTCTGCACTCCTAGGGTCCCTTCTGCCTTCTTGTTTCTGGAGCCTTTCTACTCCTCTGTCTCTCCTCTTTCCTTCCTTCTCCTTCTCCTCTTCTCCTCTCTGGCCCCCGCCTTTTCTCTAGGCCTGCCTCGTGGAGCTGAGCTCAGGCTGAGCCGCGGCTCCCTGTCAGCTCTGACTGAACTTCTTCTCTTTTTCTCTCTGACTTAAGATGGCTCCCACCTTTTATCTGCTTCTCTGTGTCTGAGCTCAGGTGACCTGCACCCAATGAGCTCCTTCCTATGCTCCAGAAACCGTCCCCTTTCTGCTCCTACACCACTGGGTTCTCTCCCCCCTCCCCACTCCAGCCAGGGACATGGTCAGTTGTGCCCGCACCTGGGAGCACCGTCGAGCTGTCCCCCAGAAATGGGGAGTGTATGTGTGTGCAGCTAACTGAGCCCTGGTCCACACTCCATCCTTACCTGGGAGTGGAATATCACACCTCTGGGTGAGGTGCAATACCCCTGTAGCAACCGAGCCCCCGGGGCGCTACACGGGCTGCACTGTAGGCCACCTTAAGGCTGTGTGCACACGTTGCAGATTTGGTGCGTTTTTGCTATACAGATTTGATAGCAGAACCTGAAGCAATCCTGATGCCAGCAAAGTGAATGAGAAACCTGAAATGTCATGCATACGTTGCTTATTTTTAACTTGCAGATTTAGTGCAGAAAATAATCTGTAGCATGTAAATTCTCTGTGTGTTTTTGCCTGCATTTTTCACTATTGACTTCACTGAAATCAGTCAAGAATGCAGGCAAAAACGCGCGTTTTTGCAGCTGCGTTTTTCCTGTCAAGAGATACAGAAATGGTACCCTAAGGAAGTCATCCAGATTGAGTATTGATAAGGTAGATTGATACCACAGGTCTCTATTCAATCTAGAACCTTTCAAAGTAAAACACTTTGTATTTAGGAGGAACTGTTACTTTGCCCCATTCTGTGAAATGTCTGGACTCTACAGTGGAGAGAGTATACAGCTGTTTCTATTAAAGAAGCTCTCCTCCTCCCATCAAAGTTTTTATCCTCCTAATATATTGCAGTCATCATATTATATAGCATTGTGTACTTACAATTGCTCATTTTGCCCTTCTTAATTCTTCTTTTTTCATTAGGCCTATGAGATCACGTGATTGAAAACAGACTAGCTGAATCCTTCTAAGCTCTATGTAGAAACAGGAGGTCAGTTTTCTCTGCACAAGTCATAAGTCACTGCAAAAGTCTATGGCACTGGGGAGGTGAGGAGCAGCTGGGTCCGGAGTTGAAAAGGTGGATGATTCCTGCAGGGACAAGAGACTTCCTGTTTCTACATAGAGCAGTGAAAAGAGAAGAATTAGCTGGGTAGAAAGGCAAAATGAGCAATTGTAAGTACACAATGCTGTAATATGATGACTGCAATATATTAAGAAGATAAAAACTTTAACGGGAGTGCTTCTTTAAAGAGGGCCTGTCACTTGCAATGAATATGTTATTATTTACCTGGCGTAAATGCCGCTGTCCTGAATCTGGCATTGCTTTTCTTTTGTCCCTGAGCCTTTTTCTGAGTCATGGCCATTTCTTACCTGTATGTAAATCTGCTTTTTTTTTTTTACCAAGTAGGCGTGGTCATCAAGTCTTCTCTTTGGGAGTCTTCTTGAGGATCATGCCTACTTGACAAACAAAGCTATATTTATATAAAGGCAAGTGGAGGCCATATCTCAGAAACGGAGAGGAACAGGAACCAGAAAAAAACAAAGCCAGATTCAGAAGAACGTGGGCATTTACACCAAGTAAGAGATTACATATTTATGTTGAGTGACAGGTATTTTTTACGTGCAGGTATTTTGACATTACATGGGAGTATTGTTTGAGCACCATCTGGTACTTTTATCGTTGCAATATAACCCCTTATTAAACTGTTATACTGCTATAAAATATTTTGATGCTGTACTTTATCAATCTTTTTTTAATAGAGTTGTCTGATAGAAAAAAAAATATTAAAGTATAGATGCACTTTAAATAAAAAGTAGAGGAAAACTCACCTTCCAGTTCCCCCTTGGATCGTGCGCTGGCCACCAGATCCTGAAGCGATGCCTGCTCCATTCAGAAGTTAGAGGACAAGACTGCTTCGATCAGGCGACTTGAAGAGCATGTCATCAGAGAAACATCTAAGGTTGTTCTCTTCTAGTCACTGGACTGCTGCAGACAATCACAGGATTCAGCGGTCCTGTGAATTCTGAACAAAGCAGGCATCGCATTTGGAGTCGCCATAGACTTCTGAAGAAGCCTGCACCAGATATTCAGGGGTGCTGCCACAATTTTTTATTTTAAGTGCATCCATTCATATAAAAAAAAAAATCCAGATTGGACAGCCCCTTTAGGCTATTTTTGGTGGCACTCCTCACAATTTTTTTTAAGACTTTGATATGTCATGTTCGTTGCATATTGGACATTTGTAGGGAGAAAAAAAATACTGAAAATATTTCAGAAATGACTTTCAAGTAAGGATTGAAAGTAAGAAAACATATTGCCTCCATCATAAAAAGGAAGGAGTGCCATTTATGCTGTTTGTCACTATATACCTTCATACGATTTACAAACCCATAGAAAACATAGCAAAATGCAAGGAACCATTGTTGGATATTCTCAATATTAATAGGAAACATTCAATAATTCCACCTCAGATTAGGACCTTAATATCTGAGACTTCATTGCACGGTTTCCTTACCTGTCTGTCCAAGGCTGATTGATTCCTGCCCTGTCATGTGTAATTGTTTTTCAATATGCTCAGTCACAATAAATGGAGCTGTCTCCGGTCCCCACCCTGACAATCTTGCACATCTCTATGTCTGTACGGACAAGACAAGTAATATATGAAATCTCTGCACGCCCAGCAGCTGATAAAAAAAGGATGTGTCTGTACCACAGAATGTTTGCTAAAGCAGTAAATGACACTGGCTGGTAAGGATCTATGCTTCTTGCTATGGGATATGATTGGCAAACCCCCAAGGAGGTCGGTAATCACCTTTTCTGGGAGCCTGAACACAACAGGCAGCAGTTGTGCATGCAAAAAGATGATTATAGGAAATGAGTTTGCATGGCCAGAATGTAGATGACACTTTACATCAGAATCCTAGGGCTGTCTGCTGCACTCAGGTGAGAGGTTGAGCTCTTGTTTTCTTCCAGTGAATAACAGCTCTGACTTAAATACCCCAGTGGACTTGCAGATCCAATGAACAGAATATACATGATTTAATCATAGGCCTCTAGAACGTGGTGCTGGGCTCATAAGTAGCTTTCTCAAGTGATAGAAACTGATGTAAAGATTAATATGTCAAAAGTGTCCAGTAGCTGTGGCGGTACTTACACAATGGACAAATCAAGGCAACTGTGAATATCCACAACCATAGAATTAATGGATAGAAACACTTACCGTATGTAGAAGGAATGCCTGTATAAGTGTATACTGTATATATATATATATATATATATATATATATATATATATATACAGTATATATATATATATATACAGTACAGACCAAAAGTTTGGACACACCTCATTTAAAGATTTTTCTGTATTTTCATGACTATGAAAATTGTACATTCACACTGAAGGCATCAAAACTATGAATTAACACATGTGGAATTATATACTTAACAAAAAAGTGTGAAACAACTGAAAATATGTCATATTCTAGGTTCTTCAAAGTAGCCACCTTTTGCTTTGATGACTGCTTTGCACACTCTTGGCATTCTCTTGATGAACTTCAAGAGGTAGTCACCGGAAATGGTCTTCCAACAATCTTGAAGGAGTTCCCAGAGATGCTTAGCACTTGTTGGCCCTTTTGCCTTCACTCTGCGGTCCAGCTCACCCCAAACCATCTCGATTGGGTTCAGGTCTGGTGACTGTGGAGGCCAGGTCATCTGGCGTAGCACCCCATCACTCTCCTTCTTGGTCAAATAGCCCTTACACAGCCTGGAGGTGTGTTTGGGGTCATTGTCCTGTTGAAAAATAAATGATGGTCCAACTAAATGCAAACCGGATGGAATAGCATGCCGCTGCAAGATGCTGTGGTAGCCATGCTGGTTCAGTATGCCTTTAATTTTGAATAAATCCCCAACAGTGTCAACAGCAAAGCACCCCCACACCATCACACCTCCTCCTCCATGCTTCACGGTGGGAACCAGGCATGTAGAGTCCATCCGTTCACCTTTTCTGCGTCGAACAAAGACACAGTGTTTGGAACCAAAGATCTCAAATTTGGACTCATCAGACCAAAGCACAGATTTCCACTGGTCTAATGTTCATTCCTTGTGTTCTTTAGACCAAACAAGTCTCTTCTGCTTGTTGCCTGTCCTTAGCAGTGGTTTCCTAGCAGCTATTTTACCATGAAGGCCTGCTGCACAAAGTCTCCTCTTAACAGTTGTTGTAGAGATGTGTCTGCTTCTAGAACTCTGTGTGGCATTGACCTGGTCTCTAATCTGAGGCTGGTGACTCGGATAAACTTATCCTCAGAAGCAGAGGTGACTCTTGGTCTTCGTTTCCTGGGGCGGTCCTCATGTGAGCCAGTTTCTTTGTAGCGCTTGATGGTTTTTGCAACTGCACTTGGGGACACTTTCAAAGTTTTCCCAATTTTTCGCACTGACTGACCTTCATTTCTTAAAGTAATGATGGCCACTCATTTTTCTTTACTTAGCTGCTTTTTTCTTGCATAATACAAATCCTAACAGTCTATTCAGTAGGACTATCAGTTGTGTATCCACCTGACTTCTGCACAACACAACTGATGGTCCCAACCCCATTTATAAGGCAAGAAATCCCACTTATTAAACCTGACAGGGCACACCTGTGAAGTGAAAACCATTTCCTGTGACTACCTCTGGAAGCTCATCAAGAGAATGCCAAGAGTGTTCACAGCAGTCATCAAAGCAAAAGGTGGCTACTTTGAAGAACCTAGAATATAAGACATATTTTCAGTTGTTTCACACTTTTTTGTTAAGTATATAATTCCACATGTGTTAATTCATAGTTTTCATGCCTTCAGTGTGAATGTACAATTTTCAAAGTCATTAAAATACAGAAAAATATTTAAATGAGAAGGTGTGTCCAAATTTTTGGTCTGTACTGTATATACGCACATACACAATATATATGCAATTTATATAGTAATAAAAGCCAGCATATATATATATATACATGTTTATGTATGTATATAGATATATCTATCTATCTATCTATATATCTATATATATATACAGTGGGGAAAATAAGTATTTGATACACTGACGATTTTGCAAGTTTTCCCACCTACAAAGAATGGAAAGGTCTGTAATTTTTATCATAGGTACACTTCACCTGTGAGAGACAGTATCTAAAAAGAAAAAACAGAAAATCACATTGTATGATTTTTAAATAATTAAATCGCATTTCATCACATGAAATAAGTATTTGATCACCTACCAATCAGCAAGAATTCTGGCTCTCACAGACCTGTTAGTTTTTCTTTAAGAAGCCCTCCTACTCTGCACTCATTACCTGTATTAATTGCACCTGTTTGAACTCGTTACCTGTATAAAAGACACCTGTCCACATACTCCATCAATCACACTCTAACCTCTCCACCATGGCCAAGACCAAAGTGCTGTCCTAAGGACACTAGGGACAAAATTGTAGACCTGCACAAGGCTGGGATGGGCTACCGGACAATAGGCAAGCAGCTTGTTGAGAAGGCAACAACTGCTGGTACAATTATTATAAAATGGAAGAAACACAAGATGACTGTCAATCTTCCTAAGCCTGGGGCTCCATGCAAGGTGTTGCCCCGTAGGTTAAGGATGATTTTAAGAAAGGTCAGGAATCAGCCCAGAACTACATGGGAGGACCTGGTCATGACCTGAAGAGAGCTGGGACCACAGTCTTAACATTACCATTAGTAACACACTATGCCGTCATAGATTAAAATCTTGCAGGGCACGCAAGGTCCCTCTGTTCACGCCAGCACATGTACAGGACCGTTTGAAGTTCACCATCTGGATGATCTAGAAGAGGCATGGGAGAAGGTCATGTGGTCAGATGAGACCAAAATAGAACTTTTTTGTATCAACTCCACTAGTCATGTTTGGAGAAAGAAGAAGGATGAGTACAGCCTCAAGAACACCGACCCAACTGTGAAGCATGGTGGGGGAAACATCATAATTTGTTTTTCTGAAAAGGGGACAGGATGGCTGCACCGTACTGAAGGGAGGATGGATGGGGTCATGTATAATGAGATTTTGGCCAACAACCTCCTTCCCTCAGTAAGAGCAATGAAGATGGGTCATGGCTGGTTCTTCCTGCATGACCATGACCCGAAACACACAGCCAGGGCAGCTAAGGAGTGGCTCCGTAAGAAGCATTTCAAGGTCCTGGAGTGGCCTAACCAGTCTCCAGACTGAACCCAATAGAAAATCTTTGGAGGGAGCTGAAACTCAATGTTGCCCACCGACAACCCTGAAACCTGAAAGATCTGGAGAAGATCTGTATGGAGGAGTGGGCCAAAATCCCTGATGCAGTGTGTGCAAACTTGGTCAAGAACTACAGGAAACGTCTGACCTCTGTAATTGGAATCAAAGGTTTCTGTACCTAATATTAAGTCCAGTTTTTCTATTGTTTCAAATACTTATTTCATGCAATAAAATGCTAAATAATTATTAATAAATCATCCAATGTGATTTTCTGGTTTTTATTTTTAGATTGTCTCACAGGTGAAGTATACCTACGATAAAAATTACAGACCTATGCATTCTTTGTAGGTGGCAAAACTTCTAAAATTGTCTGTGAATCAAATACTTATTTTCCCCACTGTATATATACATTTTGTTTGACTCTGGACCTCCCCTTTAAGTGATTACTAAAAAGGGACATCCTAATGGCTGGATTCACACACAAGGTCTCAAAGCTTTTTTTTAGGTCAAAAACACTATGGCCAGATGTTGATTTAAAGGGAATCTGTCAACAGTTTTTTTCTACTTAATCTGAGAGCAGCATAATATAGGGTACAAGACCCTGATTCCAGGGATGTGTCACTTATTAGTCTGTGTGTTGTAGTTTAAATGCAATTAGCATATCATCAGCAGCAGATTAATACTGCCAGGGCTATAGCTCATGTGACCAACAGTCAGGCTAATATGTGTGATCCCGCCTCCATCACTGATTGGCAGCTTGCTCACAATGCACAATGTACACAGGAACCTGCCAGTCAGGGGTGTGGGTGGGGTTATACACAACTCAGAAGACTTAAGGCCCGGTCACACTTAGCGACGCTGCAACGATCCCGACAACGATAGGACCTGTCAGGGATCGTTGCTGCGTTGCTATGTGGTCGCTGGTGAGCTGTCAAACAGGCAGGCTCACCAGCGATCAGGGGAGCAGCGACATCGTGGAAAGAATCTTTCCACGATGTCCTGCTCCTGGTTACCAGCCTGCTGCTGAAGCAGGAGCAGGCTGGTAACCATGGTAAACATCGGGTTACTAGGGGCACACGCGTACCTAGTAACCTGTTGTTTATCATGGTTACCACTCTGCTACAGTGAGCGGGAGGTTGCCGCTCACTTTAGCAGACTCGTAGTAACCCAATTTTTCATATTTTATACCATTAAAAAATAGTTTAAATACTAATAAAAATTAAAACTTTAATACATTACATTTTTTCAGTCACTGGATTTTTTATGACACATTCGCTTAATTAAATACTACAGGATTAACGCATCAAAACGTTTAAATAGCAAGAATGCCCACATGTATACTGTATATATCTGTGACACTCGTTTCAGAGGCTGTGCTCATCCCTGCTCTGTAGCTCCCTGAGAGCTGTGCACTGTGCGATCTGCTCTGTTGTCGGCTCAGAGCAGTAATAATCAGCCAGCAACAAAGCGGTGTCAGAATAACCGGCATGCAGGAGACTAGCGCCGCCCCCGCTAGTGACGTCACTGGTCTCGTTCACGCCGAGTATTCTGACACCGCTCTGTTGCCGACTGATTATTACTGACCTGAGCCGACAACAGAGCAGATGCTGTCACTGTGCAGATCGCACAGCGCACAGCTCGCAGGGAGGGACAGAGCAGGGACAAGCAGAACATCTGAAATGAGCTTCACTGATAATGCTTCATTTCAGGAGGTGACCGCAGCCTCTGCACCCTGCTCTGATGATTCATTTGACTATCCCGGTAGTTAGTGTAGTGAGGGAACAGAAGGGAATTTTTAATGCAAGTATATTAGAAAATAGCTGGGATTATGCCAATAAATAGGGATTTAGGTTGAAATTTTGATTGACATCGGACCTCCCCTTTAATCCCAAACTTCAACAGCTTTTGGTTAAAAAGAACATTTGGTGTAAAGCAAAGCTTCCCATTCTACTTATTCATTATGGATTTGTTCAGACTCCCTAAAGAATAATCTTTGCAAGCTTATAATGCAGAGCCCAAATAAGTTCAGACAGATGCCCAAAATTTTTTTTTTCCACCACTCACTCTCAGCACTCTTGTCAGCACTCACTACACTATGTACAGGGCTTAAGCATTACTTGCTGATTGCACTGTTCATACAAAGATGACTGCTGTTAATTAGCATTTTTCAGTGTTTTTTCCCTTAGTGTAGTAATAAGACGTTAAGGGAGATAATAGTTAACCTCCCCAATCTATTAAAGGAAATCTGTCAGCAGGTTTTTATATGAAGTTGACTCGCCCCCTGGGCCATGTTGCGTAGCGTTGCACACGCGGGGAATACCCGGAGCCGGATCCGATGGGGGTAGTAGTCTTCGTGGCGGTGACCCGGTCCGTGCCCAGGGTGGTCAAACTAAGTGGCGTTATTAGTATGATGGTATTTAGTTTCCGACTACGCCACCCGTTGAATGCGGCTATTAAGCCGCCGCTGCAGGGCAGACCGCTGAGGCCGGTGGTACTGTTATGCAGCGTGGATGGTATAACCCCCAACGGGAGGGGTATAGCCTCAGGGCAGCTGGTGAAGCAGGGAAAAATGACAGTGGTAGTGGTGGTGTGACAAGGAAGCTCAGAGACGTGCAATTGCAGTTTTCACAGCTTTACTCACAGTTATTTATCAGGTCCCTTGTGTACAGTTAGGACCACCCGAGCCGTGCTGCGTCCACCAGGTGCGGGACTCGGCCAACTCCCAAGCAGCTCCAGAGCGTGGTCCTGAGCTCCCCTCTCTTCCTTTCTACTGGCCGTCCCCACCAGCTTTGTCCAGCTCCCTCGGGCCTTCTAGTGGTGAAACCTTTCCCGGTTTCCCTGACCCTATATGGTATGCCTTCCTGGTAGATATGGCGAGGGGTCGCGCCAAAACTTGTCCACGACCTCCGGTTCCTGGCTAAGGATAATTGGCCTCCACCAGTTTGGGATCCGGCACCCTGTTCTGCCAACCCTTCACCCGTTATTTCGTGGGATCTTAGGGTTCCCTCTTTACTTGCGTCCCTGGGCCGCTCCTGGTGTTTCTGTTCTTTCTTCCTCGTCCTTCTCACTCTCCTTCAGGCCTCCACTCCAGGCCTGGCTCTGGAGCTGGGCCCAGACTGAGCCACAGCTCCCTGTCAGCCCTCTCTGGCTCAGCTCCTCTCTGAACAGACCCTGATCTCCGATGGTGCCCAACTTATATACCTCCCTTCTGACACCCGAGCCCAGGTGACCAGCACCCAATGGGCTCCTACCTATGCCCAGAGTCCCTCCCCTGTCTGCTCCTACACCACTGGGATATTCCTCCCCCCTCCCCACTCCAGTCAGGGACAGAAGCTGTCGTACCTGCACATCTATCTGGTGGGAGTACCGTTGGTCTGTCCCCCGGAAATGGGGTGAGTGTGGTGCATGCAGCTAACTGAGCCCAGTTCCACACTCCATCCTTACCCGGGAGTGGAATACCACACCTCTGGTCTGAGGTGCAATACCCCTGTAGCAGCCGAGTTCTCGGGGTGCTACATAATCCAAGAGCAGCATTATGTAGGGGCAAAGACCCTGATTCCAGCAATGTGTCACTTAGTTTACTGGGTGCAGCAGTTGTGATAGGATCACAGTTTTCTCTGCTGTTGTTCTAGCAGAGCTCAGAATGCTAAGCTCTGTGTAACCCTGCCCACACTATGACAGCTTTCTGTGTACACTGTACATTGGCAGAAAGCTGCTAATCACTGCTGGGGGCAAATTTACACAGCATGACAACTATATAGCACAAAACAAGTTGCTGACAGATTCCCTTTATATATCTTAGCAATTTCCCCATTAAGCTCCTCCTGTTTTGTCTTATATGTTATCCATGTGTAGCATGAAATCAGCCATGTCATCCTCCTCCTCCTTTTTCTGCATGTGACTGTAAGACAACTGGCTGCAGCATAAGTCTCTCTGTTGTGACATGCTACTTGGATAAGGAGCTGGACTTCAGTCAAGAGGCTCAATGCACTTTTTCATTCACTGGTTATGCATTGTCCCCACCTCCCTCACTGGTGATTGTCAGCCCTGACTTGCCTAAGATTTTTCTCCAGACAGTTATTACACCAGGCAAACTAACACTGTCAATCACCAATGAGGTAGTTGGGGCATAAAAAAAAAAACAGAGGGTAAATGGTGCAATGAACCTCTTTGCCATGCCAATTGTGAACCAAGTTTTCAAAATAGTATATTTGATTAAACTTCAGTTATTGCAGAATGGAGGCAATGATTTGAACACTAAAGGGGCTCTCACGGCGGTAACTTGCAAATGTTCTCAGCACCGTGCTACTCACTGTATTCGCCACTTTGCCTCTCCCCATGTCAGGCCGCCTCACTGAGTTACCCCATTCATGCTGCTCTCCCAGCTCTAGTGCATCTTCCTACTGTCTCCACCTGGCTATAGGGAGAGGCGGCCAGATCCTGCAAGAATTTAACCCTGCTATGTCCTGCAGGGTTTGTCTTCCCTAGCCTATCCCCTGCCAACAGGCGATATATTAGGCAGCTCCACTTCTTTTCTCTGCCTGAACTTAGGTTCCTGGTTCCTGTCTGTTGCCAGGCCTGGCTCTTTTACCCATTATATCTGACCTCTCTGCTCCTGAATCCGGTTTTGCATTGTGAACCCGTGCTGCCTGCCCTGACCTCGAATCATCTGACTACTTTTTTGTCTTCACCCTCTTGTGCTCTGCATTCCTGCTTTGATCCGTGGGTCAGCTGTTGCAGGTCCGGGGACTGCCCTGGAGTGGCACCTGGTGACTACCTGCTTCCCACACCTATCCTCACCAGCAGAGGCTCTAGTGAAAACCAGGTAGTCACTTCCTCACGCCCCTCCAGAGTAATCCCGTCTACAGCCACCGCTATCACAGAGGCGATATATATTGGCAGCTAGATCTCCTACAACAGGGGTGGGGAACCTCCGTCCTATTCTCCGGCCCCCTCGCAGATTCCTGAAGACCGCAGTACTCAGGACAGCAGCCAGCAAACCACTGATGGCCGGCCCATTAATGGCTGAAATTGCTTTTCTTTGGTGAGACGTATGATGTTATGTGACAATGATGACATTGCTACTTACGACTGCTTTTCCAGGTTTGCGTCATTCTTGAGTGCAGTCGACTCTTTGTGATTAAGGCTGTGTGCCCACTATGCATTTTTTAAGTGTTTCCGCAGTGACAATTCCGCTGCAGAAACGCTTAAAAAACGCTTGGTAGAAGGTATGCCATGTTCCCCAATGATAATCCGCATGTGCTGTGCACATACTGCGGAAATTTCCGCTTCGGATTATCATTGCGGAAAAATCCGCAGCACTACCAATTATTTTGCGAAAGCGCTGCGTTTTTGTCGCCATTGACTTGCATTGGAACGCATGGAATCTGCATCACAGCATCTGTACATGCGGAATCCATGCGGCTCAATGTGCGGATGATACCCGGGTTTGAAGAAGAGGAGACTCTCCTCCGGACCCGGGTACCATAGTACCTGTAGAAAAAAGAATAAAATAAAATATAAATATTATACTTACCTTCTGATGGCCCCCGGTGTCCTTGTCTCTGCTTGCCGGCAGCTCGTGGTACACTAAAGGACCTTCGCTGACGTCATTTAGTCATGTGACAGGTCACGCGACCGCTGACGTCGGCAGGTCCTTAAATCTGCCGCGAGCTGCCGGCAAGCAGAGACAAGGACTCTGGGGGCCATCAGAAGGTAAGTATAATATATATATTTTTTTTTTTACCATTCTTTCGGTCACACTATATAAATCCATGCCAGTTGCATGGATTTATATAGTGTGACCAAGCTGTCAAGCACTTTCCAAGTGATGCTAAAATCGCTTGGAAAGCGCTTGTCAACCGCTTGCAGAAATGCATGCAAAAACACTTGTCAACGGGCATGCGGAAATGCATGTGAAGAACGCTTCACTTCCGCTTGTCCCTGGCAGGAAAAATGCTTGTACAATCCGCATGCGTTTATTCTGCCAGGGAGATGCAGAAACGCTCAGGAAAAATCCGGAGCATTTCTGCATCGTGGGCACACAGCCTAATTTTGAAAAGAACTTGCAGCAGTAAGTTCCGAATACAGATGTAGATTACACTACATGTGAAATTCATCACTAGTCACATTACAGTCAGAGAACTCAGGCAGTGGTGAGTCTACAGTATGTACATCACATAGGGGACACTGAGATTTCTCTATATACATCCCATAGGAGACACTTTGGCTGGAGCATATACATCATATAGAAGACACTGGGGCTGTAGCATGTGCATTACACAAGAGACATATATGCATCACATGAGAAGCTGGGGCATATATATGACCGGAGACAATGGGGCACATACATCACAGGAGGGACGGGGAGAATATACATCACAGGAGGGGCTAGGGGCATATGATCACAGAAGGGGCTGGGAGCATATAATCACAGGAGGGTCTGGGGACATATTCATCACATGAGACGCTGGGGGCATGTTCATCACAGGAGGGACTGGAGACATATACATCAAAGAAGGGGAATGGGCTACCACTGTTGCTGTTGTTGACGTCGGTAGGACTGGAGTGCAGAGCTCAATGACTCCACCAAGAAAGTACGTCCTGTCGCTGGCAAGTGTCATGAGTAATCCTTCATTGTACGTGTTGGAGGGTTAAGTAGTGAACGCTGTGTGCGCGTGCTTACAATGTCAAGAGCAAATAAAGGGCCGGCCGCTGGCCTTAGCTTTATGTTTGCTGGCACAAGCACTGGGGGAATCTGCCCATGGGCCGGAGAATAGGACGTTTTACGGCCCGCGGGCCGGAGGTTCCTCACCCCTGTTCTAATATTTTCATTTTAGCCATTAATTCACATTGACTACGTCTGCAATGATTTACTTTCAGCCAGACTGTAGTTAATATCTTTACGAGTCAATGCCCCCTAGAAGAGGACATCTCCAGCACTGTTTTATGATGTGCATATAAAGCAGTATTATTAAAATGTACCTTTCCAGTCTGCTATAAATACACAAATGATGTAAGATGACAAAAGATATTTTCCCTTCAAGCTTTTACTATTTTCCTGGCAGGGAAGATTCTTTATGTGTCGTTCCAAGGGAAGATAAATAAAATCCCAGCGGAACTTTCCCTGCTGACCATGATGATCTTCAGCACATCAACATGCATTTATTCTGAGTGTTTCTAGGTATCTGCCTAGTGAAACAATAAGAAAAACGCACTGCCCTGGAGTGCTCCATACTACTGCTAGGAGAAATCAGCCTTTGTTTGCTTCACTTGTAGAAGACGGAGGGAAACTGACAAACTTTCTTTTTGTAGTAAAACGTGAAGTGACTTGCACAAGGTCACTAGGAGGTGAGTGTAACCAAACTCCACCAGTTAAAAGTTGCACAAAACACGCACATCATGTGTCAATTTGGATCATGTTTGTTTCTTTAACAGGCAGCAAGCATGTCTCAAACAAAACCAGATATTCCGAGAGTGCGATTGTGTGCCTGTCCAGCTGTGGCGGAGCTGCAGTCCCAGCGTGTTGCGCCAGGAAGGCTTTGTTTTTTATTAGTATTATGTTTTACAATGGAGAACCCAGTATAACTTTGTGTCTCAGAGAAAGGATCAAACTAAAACCCAATAATAAAGCTCAGCTAGCAGAATAATGGCATACAGTAACTCAAATCCCTGTCTCTCTTTAGTATTTAAAGGGCTATTATTATTAAGGTAAGTTCACACATTGTGAATTTGCTGCAGACACTTTCCACAGCAAATCCGCAAGTATCCTCAGGGAAGTCGGCAGATCTGCACAAAATCATATAGACCTTGCTGCACATTTCCCTGTGGCCTAACAACATAATTGAGGGGAGGAAGGGAAAAGTAGAAATCTCTTCTTCAGTTGATTCTCCAGTCTCAACGCTCCTTCACTAGCTTTCCGTTCCATGTGACCACCGCAGCCTCTAATTGGCAGTAGATGTCTGTGTCGGAAATTGAAATGGCAACCCTTCCCCCCATCTAAAAAAAGCATCCAGAAATGAATAAACCATATATACAGTATATATATATATATCTATATATATATAGATTTAGATATATATCTATATATATAATCGTCTTATCCCGTCTGTCTGTCTGTCTGTCTGTCTGTCCAGGAAATCCCGTGTCGCTCATTGGTCCGGCAGCGGCCAATCAGCGCCGGGGGATTTCTAAAAAAAGATGGCGGCCGTTAGCGGCTCATCTGCGGGACGGAGCTGAGCGGCGATGCAGCCGGGAGATGAGCGCTGCAAGGCGCTCATCTCCCGGCCGGCAACAGCAGAAGGAACCCGACCGCCGGACCCATCTGCGTGACGGAGATGCAGCCGGGAGATGAGCGGGGCGAGGCGCTCATCTCCCGGCCGGTATCAGCGGAAGGACCGCCGGCGCCGCTGACCTCCATGCGGAAGGGAGGACCGGGGAGCGGCGCTGCGGGTCAGGATACTTCTGCTGCGAGCGGCCGCGATGTCCCGGGTTCTCGCAGCGTAAGTAGCTGCACAGG
This sequence comes from Phyllobates terribilis, assembly GCF_046119375.1. Taxonomy (NCBI): domain Eukaryota; kingdom Metazoa; phylum Chordata; class Amphibia; order Anura; family Dendrobatidae; genus Phyllobates; species Phyllobates terribilis. Next base: position 83,266,989 of record NW_027362768.1, on the reverse strand, counting down.
CAGCGCCGCTCCCTGGTCCTCACCAAGACGATTCGATAATTGGTCGCGGTCTTCGGACCCGACCAATCACTGATCTTAGCGCAAAACTTAAACACCGCTGTGCTGATTGGTCGCCGACGCTACCCGCGACCAATCACCGATTTGGGCGCCAAATTTAAATATCGGCCGCGACCAATCACCACAGCGGTGTTTAAATGTGGAGCCAAGATCGGTGATTGGTCGCGGCTGATATTTAAATTTGGCGCCCAAATCGGTGATTGGTCGCAGGCAGCGTCGGCGACCAATCAGCACAATAGTGCTTAACTTTGGCGCCAAGATCAGTCATTGGTCGCGGGCCAAGACAGCGACCAATCACCGATTTGTGTGGCAATTTTAAATAGCGTCCGCGACCAATTGGATGTCAGCGCCGCTGCCTGTGCGGATACTTCCACTGCAAGAACCCGGGACATGAGCGGGCGCTCGCAGCAGAAGTATCCGGACTCGCAGCGCCGCTCCCCGGTCCTCCCTTCACACCCTAGCCGCTGATGTCCCCACTGTATCCGCATGGTGTTACAAAGGTCCGGAAATTTGTGTTAAAAATCGCTGATAGGTCGCTGGCGCTGCCCGCGACCAATCACCTATTTGGGCGCCAAATTTAAATATCGGCCGCGACCAATCAGCACAGTGGTGTTTAAATGTGGAGCCAAGATCGGTGATTGGTCGCGGGCAGCGCCCGCGACCAATCAGCGATTTTTAACACAAATGTCCGGACCTTTTTAACACCATGCGGATACTGTGCGGACATCAGCGGCTAGGGTGTGAAGGGAGGACCGGGGAGCGGCGCTGCGGGTCGGGATACTTCTACTGCGAGCGCCCGCTCATGTCCCGGGTTCTCGCAGCGGAAGTATCCGCACAGGCAGCGCCGCTGACATCCATGCGGCTAGGGTGTGAAGAGAGGACGGGGGAGCGGCGCTGACATCCAATTGGTCGCGGCCGCTATTTAAATCTGCCGCACAAATCGGTGATTGGTCGCGGTCTTGGCCCACGACCAATCACGGATCTTGCCGCAAAAGTTAAACACTACGGTGCTGATTGGTCGCGGACGCTGCCCGCGACCAATCATCGATTTGGGCGCCACATTCAAATATCGGCCGCGACCAATCACCGATCTTGGCTCCACATTTAAATACCGCTGTGCGGATTGGTCGCGGACGCTATTTAAATGTGGCGCCAAAATCGGTGATTGGTCGCGCCCAGCGTCGGCGACCAATCAGCACAGCGGTGTTTAAATGTGGAGCCAAGATCGGTGATTGGTCGCGGCCGATATTTAAATTTGGCGCCCAAATCGGTGATTGGTCGCGAGCAGCGCCAGTGACCAATCAGCAATTTTTAACACAAATGTCTGGACCTTTGTAACACCATGCGGATACTGTGGGGACATCAGTGGCTAGGGTGTGAAGGGAGGACCGGGGAGCGGCGCTGCGGGTCGGGATACTTCTGCTCCGAGCGCCCGCTCATGTCCCGGGTTCTTGAAGCGGAAGTAGCCGCACAGGCAGCGGCGCTCCCCGGTCCTCACTAATATGATTCCGCTCCCCGCTCCTCACCAATACGATTCGCTGATTGGTCGCGCTCTCCACACCCGACCAATCAGTGATCTTGGCGCTAAAGTTAAACACCGCTCTGCTGATTGGTCGCGGCCGCTGCCCGCAACCAATCACCGATTTGGGCGTCACATTTAAATAGCGGCCGCGACCAATCACCGATCTTGCCGCCACATTTAAACACTGCTGTGCTGATTGGACGTGGACGCAAGACGCGTCCAATCAGCGAGATTGGCGCCAAATTTAAACAACGCTCTGCTGATTGATCGCTGTCGCTGGCCGAGATCAATCAGCAGTATTGGCGCAAAATTTAAACACCACTCTGCTGATTGGTCGCGATTGTCAGCCGTGACCAGTCAGCAGTATTGGCGCCAAATTTAAACCTCACTCTGCTGATTGGTCGCAACCACCGGCCGCGACCAATCTGCGTTTTTTGTGCCAAAATTAAACAACGCTCTGCTGATTGGTCACGGTCGCCGGCCGCGACCAATCAGCAGCATTGGGGCCAAATGTAAACCCCGCTCTGCTGATTGGTCGCAGTCGCCGGCCGCGACCCATCAGCATTATTGGTGCCAAATTTAAACCCTGCTCTGCTGATTGGTCACGGCCGCCAGCCACGAACAATCAGCGAGATTGGCGCCAAATTTAAACACCCCTCTGCTGATTGGTCGCGGTTGTCGGCCGTGACCAATCAGCAGTATTGGCGCCAAATGTAAACCTCACTCTGCTGATTGATCGCAACCACCGGCCGCGACCAATCTGCGCTTTTTGTGCCAAATTTAAACACCGCTCTGCTGATTGGTCGCGGCCGGCGACCAATCAGCGATTTTGGCGCCAAATTTAAACCCCGCTCTGCATCGCTCTGCTGATTGGTCGCGGTCGCCGGCCGCGACCAATCAGCACTATTGTCGCCAAATTTAAACACCTCTTTGCTGATTGGTCGCGGTCGCGACTAATCAGCGATTTTGGTGCCAAATTTAAACACCGCACTGCTGATTGGTCGCGGCCGCCATCCGCGACCAATCAGCGAGATTGGTGCCAAATTTAAACAACACTCTGCTGATTGGTCGCGGTCGCCGGCCTCAACCAATCAGCGATTTTGGCGCCAAATTTAAACAACACTCTGCTGTTTGGTCACGGCCGGCGACCAATCAGTGATTTTGGCGCCAAATTTAAACGCCGCTCTGCATCGCTCTGCTGATTGGTCGCGGTCGGCGGCCGCGACCAGTCAGCAGTATTGGCGCCAAATTTAAACACCGCTCTGCTGATTGGTCGCGACTAATCAGCGATTTTGGTGCTAAATTTAAACACGCTCTCCAGTCCTCACTAACACGGTTCGCTGATTGGTCGCGGCCGCCGCCCGCGACCAATCATCGATATTGCCGCCAAATTTAAACACCGCTTTGCTGATTGGTCGCGGTTGCCGAACGCGACCAATCAGCGATTTTGGCCCCAAATTTAAACACAGCTCTGCTGATTGCGCCCGGTCGGCCGCATACCTATTCTAGAATACCCGATGCATTAGAATCGGGCCACCATTTAGTATATATATATATATATATATATATATATATATACACAGTATATATCAATCAGAATGAGCCAACAGTATATATAGATAAATACCAGCATCCAGCAGTGAAGAAACTGTATACATAAGTATATACCAGCGCCAGCAATGAATAAACCGTACACATAAATGTATATGAGAATGAGGAAACAGTATATATAGAAAAATACCAACATTAAGCAATGAATAAACTGTATAAGTATATATCAGCAGTGATGAAACCGTATACATAAGTACAGTTGAAACCAGAAGTTTACATACACTATATAAAAAGACACATATGCATGTTTTTCTGAATATCTGACATGAAATCAGAATAAACCTTTCCCGTTTTAGGTTAATTAGGATTACCATAATTTTTAATATTTGCCAAATGCCAGAATAATGAGAGAGAGAGAATGTTTTAAGGCATTTTTATTACTTACTGCAAAGATAAAAGTTTACATACATTTCATTAGTATTTGGTACCATTGCCCTTAAACTGAATGACTTGGGTCAAACGTTTGGGATATCCTTCCACAAGCTTCTCATAATAGTTGGTTGGAATTTGGGTCCATTCCTCCTGACAAAACTGCTATAACTGATCCAGCGTTGCAGGTTGCCTTGCTCGCACCTGCCTTTTCAGCTTTGCCCATAAATTTTCAATAGGATTGAGATCAGGGCTCTGTGATGGCCACTCCAAAACATTGACTTTGTTATCCTTAAGCCACTTTGTTACCAATTTTGGCAGTATGCTTCAGGTCATTGTCCATTTGGAAGACCCATTTCCGCCCAAGCTTTAACTTCCTGGCTGATGTCTTGAGATGTTGCTTCAGTATTGTCACATAAGCTTCTTTTCTCATGATACCATCTATTTTGTGAAGTCCACCAGTCACTCCTGCAGCAAAACAACCCCACAACATGATGATGCCACCCCTGTGTTTCACAGTTGGGATGGTGGTTTTAGGCTTCCAAGCTCCTCACTTTTTCCTCCAAAAGTAACGATGGTCATTATGCCCAAAAATGTAAATTTTAGTTTCATCAGACCACAGGACATGTCTCCAAAAATTAAGGTCTTTGTTCCTGTGTGAATTTGCAAACATTAATCTGGCTTTTTTATGTTTCTTTTGGAATAATGGCTTCTTCTTGGCATAGTGGCCTTTCAGCCCATGTTGATACAGTACTCGTTTCACTGTGGATATTGACACAATCTTACCAGCTTCCGCCATCACCTTCACAAGGTCTTTTGCTTTTGTTCTTGGGTTGATATGCACATGTCGGACCAAGCATGTTCATCTCTGGGACACAGAACCCGTCTCCTTCCTGAGCGGTATGATGGCTGGACAATTCCATCTTGTTTGTACTTGAGTATAATTGTTTGCACAGATGAATGAGGCACCTTCAGGTATCTTGAAATTGTACCCAAGGATCAGCCAGACTTGTGCAAGTCCTCAATTCTTTTCCTGATACCTTGGCTGATTTCTTTAGACTTGCCCATGATGCTACACAAAGAAGCAGTGTGTTTCAGGTGTGCATTAAAATACATCCACAGGTGTGTCTCTAATTAACTCAGATGTTGCAAAAAACCTATCAGAAGCTTCCAAACACATGACATCATCATATAGGCAGTCCAGAATTGGAATAGTAATCTTAGTGTATGTAAACTTTTGACTTGCAGTAAGTAATAAAAATGCCTTAACATATTTTCTCTCTCTCTCTCATTATTCTGGCATTTGGCAAATATTAAAAATAATGGCTAATTGACCTAAAATGGGAAAGGTTTATTCTGATTTCATGTCAGACATTGAGAAAAACATGCATATGTGTCTTTTTATATAATGTATGTAAACTTCTGGTTTTAACTGTATATACCAGCATCCAGCAGTGAATAAACTGTATACATAAATATATGTAGCATGAGGAAACAGTATAAAAAGATAAATAAGAGCGTCAATCAATGAATAAACTATAAATTTATATCAGCAGTGAAGAAATCATATGCATAAAGAAGCATTAAGAATCCATATACATAAGTAAATACCAGCATCTAGCAATGAAAAAATCGCACACATAAATATAAAACAGGAAAAACTGTATACGGAAGTATATACCAGCATCCGGCAGTGAATGCACTGTACACATAAACATATATCAGCACATAGCAGTGAATAAACCACATGTGTAATCATAGTAAACATTACAGTAATCATGCATCATCTTCCCCCCGGATTATAACCACTGTAATTATTGCAGTCATCATTCATACCACTGACCGCAGTTTATTAACATAATAACAATCATTTCTAGTTATGATCCATCATTTGCTATCACCTTTGCCCCTATTATTTATTATCAAAGACAGTATGACATGCACTTATTACCCATCACATGCTCTTACAGTGGACTCTCACTGCACGATTATAAAATCCCGATAATCGTGCATTGTAAACCCGCTGCCAATCACCTGAGGAACGAGCAACATGCTCATTCAAAGGGCGAAAATATTTTCAGGCTGGCTTAAAAATCATTATTTTCGACATTACTTTAGCTTCTACAGCCTCTATGTATCATTGTGCAAGACAGGCCAAAGAATGACATAGGGGTGAAATTTATATAACTTTTCTTTTTTTTTTACTTTTTACTTTCTTGTAAGGTGATTTATGATCAGATATAAAACTTTACCTTAGTTGTGGTCATAATTCAGCTTAGAAGAAAATTTAAAGGAAGGGAGAAATTACAAACATTGCAGTCGGAATGAGCTCACCAATGGATTTACTGTTAACGTATTCTGCAGCCAGCAATGTACAATGATGCCCAGAGACTGTAGAATCCAAGTGATTGAAAATTGTTAATGAAAACATATCGCAAAAATAATTTTAGCCTAAAATATAATGCATTAAAGTAAAACAAAAGAAAATGTCCCTGAATGTGGTCATAACTTTTAAGTCATAAAATATAAAATGCCATTTCAGATGTCTAGTCTACAATGCTTTTTTTTTTATCAGAGATGTAATTAGACGACTGCTGTAGGATTGTGGGGAATGTAAAAAAATACAATATACAATTGTGCACAGCATGACCAATCACAAGTGTGATGAACAGCTTAGCGCTATACAAAGTTCATTAAAAGGGAAGCAATGACTGCTGAACAAGGAAAAGCACACATTACACTTTGTAGTGTAACTTTCAAAGACAATTTACTGGCATAAAGGGGCATTGATCTGATGGATTGTCAAGTCTAGATGTGAGCTGATGTGAGAGAGACACACATTCCTACACATTTCTACAGCTTGCAGAGCTTCGTAGTCATATCACATTTATTCCTCACATTTTATATCATTAAAGTCTTCACTCATGGCAAGCATGGCACAAATTTGGAATATGGCAGCCATAGCCTGTTACTGTTGTATCATGTATCCCTGCCTGCCTCTGATCTTAAACACAGAATTTTTCTTTCTATCATAGATTTATTTGTAATTCATGTAAAACATTGCAAGTATCAAGGGGAGAATATGGTTCCTAACGGTTGTAACACATTGCTACAAGTAGAGTCATCACGGTTCTGAAATACAGACTCTTGAGGACTCTTATATGCCTCTGTACTAAGTTGCCTGGTCTACAAGTTTGCAGGTAATGGACACCCCCTGACGAAGCTGGATGCGAAACGCGTGTCGGGCGCGGTTTCTTTGATAGGTAAAGTGTACTCCATGCCATTGTGAATTATTATCATTATGTACCTTACTGTAAAGGGCCTTAAATTATACAGCACTGGCTATTTTGGCTTGTACCTTTTGAGAATCTGTCCTCAATACTGTAATTGCACCACAATATAACTCTGTATTGATTTTTAGTATTCACACAAGGGAGTTTTGTCATTTTCACTTGCCTACCTGTAGTATTTTTTTTGTATAACTTTTGTATGTCTATTTTATGTTTTTAATTATTACGTCATCCAATAAAGAATATATTTTTTATTGTTATTAGAGCTTTGCACATTACTATATAGATATTTTTCAACCAGATAAATTGGTACATCAATGAAAACATTGCAAGAGAGCCAAGAGTGTGTGCTGTATGATGAGTGATATGCAAGTAAGCTTTTCAGAATACCATCTTCTTGGTGTTCTTGCAGAACAGTTTCCACCCCAGCTACAACTAACTGAAGATGTTAGTCACATTCCTACTGAAGTCCTCACCAAATGTTATCACTGTGTTTAGATCTGGCTATACTATGTTTGGTCTATACAGTTTAGTAGTAATGTACGTGTATCTGTATGACTTGCGCCCTTTAAAAGCTTTATCCTTGTGAACTTAAAATACTAGCCGCCCCCTCCATGAATGGTAGATGTGAGTGTATCAGTATTTTGCACCCTCTTTGCTTTCGCCTTTTTCACTCTGCAGTGAATTAGTATGGTGACCTGGTATTGGTAAGTATTGCTGCTTCTTCCTTTGATGTGTTTTGAATTCTATGTCCCTTTCAGTGAGTTGCTTTTAATTTTAGTGTAGAAAAAGAAGTAGTTCTCCAGCGATGATGAAGACCAAGGTAAGTATAAAATGTCACATTTATTAGAACATATAAGTCCAACATATCAGCATAACACAGTGCATCACAGTAGGAAAAAACAATGCGTTTTGGCTTGCGTAGCTTAGTCATGCCAGAGACCATTGTAGTAGTGGTGAAGGAGGTAGTTTGCCTTTGACACTGAGAAGGGCTTAAAAGCATGTTCCCAAAAGTTAGAACCCTCTGGGCTGCAGTTTATTCCAGGTAGGGGTTAACTGTGCCAGCCAGCCCAGTAGAGGGAGGGGGAACCCAGTGTTAGTGTTGAGTACAGGAAGTGAGCTTAGTCAGTAGTTGGCAGTACTTCAGAGAGACTGACAGGCTCTATTCTGGCTGCTAGGGTAGATACTAGGGTGGGCCTAGTATCCTGGACAGTGAATCATCAGACACAAGAATCTCTTCACAAGATTCCCCTTAGCTCAGGGTTCCCCAACTCCAGTTCTCCAGGCCCACCAACAGGTCATATTTTCAGGATTTCCTTAGTATTGCACAGGTAGTGGAATTATTGCCTGTGCAGGTGATGTAGTTTTCACCTGTTCAATACTAAGGAAATCCTGAAAACATGACCTGTTGGTGGGCCTTGGGGACTGGAGTTGGGGAACCCTGCCTTAGCTGGCCTTAGCTGGGAACCTCGAGGGAGTCATCGAGGAGCTGGGGGCACATTCTGTCTGCAGGCTTGATGTAGAACTAAGAGCCAGATATACTGTCTTTGGTGAGGAAGATTCTCTAGGGCTAGAGAACAAAGCAATAGAGATGCTTCACATAAATTGGGAACCAGGACTGAAGTTGTATCAAGTACCTGTGGGAAAGATGACAACCCGTTGGGCCTTATCCTTTATACGAGCCTGTAAATATTGTAAATACTGCTAGTTACCAAGTAAAGTTCCAGTAAGCGTTATGAACTTTGTGTCCTCTGGATTCATTGCTGCCCTGGTTCCAGAAGAGAAATTCTTGGAGTCAGAAGAGATCGGCTGGTCAGAAGTAAGTGGAAAACAGCACATACACTGCAGCACACTAGAGGGAGGACACACTTTGTCTGTAGGGTGCCAAAGCGAGCATGGGCTACAGCTCTCCCATGACTACCCCGGTGGGGCACCTTACACCATGACTAAGGTATGCCAGCCGAAACGCGTTGGTTTTTCCTACAGTGATGCACTGTGTTATGCCGATATGTTGGACTTTTAATATGTTCTAATAAATGTGAAGTTTTATACTTACAGTGATGAGCAAAAGGGTAGCAATGTTTTGAACTTTTGACTTTCAGGCTCCATATCTCATCATCCACTACTGTTTCCAATGTGAGACTACCATCATTTTATTGACAATCATCTTGGCTATCTCATACATTAATTTGACTTACAACTATTTAGCATATGATTAGTTATGCAGATTCTTGTTATGCCACTGCATTGCTACTGTTTTGCTCCCAAAAATGTAAATATAAATTTGTATTATTTTGTTACTATTTTGTAAATCCACTTTTGGCTTTCAACATTGACTGAATCCTTCTGGGCATTCTGTCGATCAGATTCAAGCATGTCCCAACAGAAATCTGATCCCACGTCTCTTCTACACGTTACCAAAAGTGGATGCATACTGGTCGACTCACTTGGGTATGTATACAGTTTTTTCTTCAACTCTACCCACAATTGTTCAATTGGGTTGATGTCTGGGGACTGTGGGGGCCAATTCAGCACCTCTACTTCATTGTCATTGAACCATTTCTTCATTAATCTCGATGTATGCTTCGGGTCATTGTCCTGCTGGAACACTATGTCATCCTTTTCATACTCATAGTACTTGAATGTTTCGGAGTAACTCATCTTGTAGTATACTCACATATAGCTCAGCATTGAGACCACCATTTATTCTGGTCAACTATCCAACACCTTTGGCTGCGAAGCAACCCCATATCATCAGACATCCTCCACAGAACTTGACAATTCCTTCAATTTCTCGATCCATTAGCCCTTTTTCCCCTTATTTCTTCCAGACCCATTTGCTTCCATCAGAGGCTAGTCTTTTGACTTTCATCTCGTCACTCCAAATCACCCATTCCAATCTTGTACTGTCCACTTTTCGCACTTTTTTGCAAACTCGAGCCGACACTTCTTTTGACAATATTGAAGTCGAGGCTTCCTCACCTTTTTTTCTGGCCACCATTCCAGACTTGTGTAACGTGTGTTGCACCGTGCTTGCATGAACGTCTGTGATCTTACTATTACGAAACATAATAGCCACCTCCACTGCCATGTTTGTCGCGCCAGTACTGATAGACCTTGTAATGAGCCGACTTGTTGGCTCTGAAATTTTGCCTGAACGTCCACCTCTTGGCTTTTGAATGGATGGATTTCATTTTGTTTTCTTCCTACTGTCATGGCACTCACATGATGCAATTTGGCAATTTTCTTGGCCGAGCGACCCCTATCGATGAGTTGGATGATGCGGTTTCTGTTTTCTTGGAAAATCTTCTTCATGGCTGCTCCACGATCCGAACCAGTGACCTTTTGCTTGGGAATCAACCTAATAACACATTGAGCTATTAGGGAGAACAGATTGTATTTTGTAGCATACCGGAAGAAAAAGATTTTTCCGCCACCAGGAGCAAAACAGTAACAATGTAGTGACAGGACAAGAATCTGTATAACTAATCATTTGCTAAGTCAGTCGAAGTCAAATTTATGTATGAGATGGCCAAGATGATTGTCTATAAAATGATGGCAGTCTCACGTTAGAAGCAGTAGTGGGTGGTGAGATATGGAGCCTGAAAGTCAAAATTAAAAACATTTTTACTCTTTTGCTCGTCACTGTTCATCATCGCTGGAGAACTACAACTTTTTCTACATGGTTAAGTTTGCCTGGATTGGGCGGCTCCGTGTGTATTCTGCTGACAAAGTGCTTCTGATTGTGGTGAGCTGACTCTCCCTTCGTTTCCTCTCCCTTCATTTCAAGACAATGAAGACCCTTGATGCTCAAGAATTTTGGCCAAAATGTCAACCAATACCTCAGGTACTTTTTTATGTTCTGCAGGGTGCAGTCAGGCCCTGTAGTATTGGTGGAGGAAATTAGATTGTCTGTTCCGTTGGGGTGCACTTATATATTGCCAAGGAGCCCATCTAATATAATAGTATAGGCATGACAAATAGGCTCTTAGCTGGCATGGTGCACTTGGAAAACTAGGCAATCTCTACCATGATTGGTAGAGGTTGCGAGTAGGTGTGAGAGGTGTAGGTGTGCGAGTTACAGCTGTGCGAGTTACAGGTGTGTGAGTTGTTGTTTAATCAGTATTTTGCACCTCCTCCACCTATCATAGCGGCTTGCTGCATCCTTCAGGTATAGCTGCTTTTTTAATTTTTTCTTCTATATAATTTAGTGGTAAGTTTTATTTAAATGTATAAAAAATTGGGATGGAAATGTACACAGTATTAATATACAGTACATAAGGGGCATTGATCTGACAGATTGTCAATTTTAGGTGTTTTCCAGTGTGAGAAAGATATGAATTCATACACCTTCATTTATTTGTGGTTTTTACTTTAATTTATGCATTTTTGGCTATCATGTAATTAGAATTTTTGCAATAGCGTATAATTTAAAAAATTGGATCATTTGGCTTCTACAGCTTCTATTTATCACTGTACATTTTTGCACATAAGTTAGATTATTCATCACCATACATAACTATGCATAACTTTGATTAGCTATTGCCCCCAGCATACATTCCCCAATAGCGTCTACACCCGCAACCACTCTCTCTGATTTTATCTTTTCTATATGTCTTTTTGTCCACAATACATCAAGACCTACTCCTATCCATCTAAAATCAACAACCATAGCACCACCTTTACCATGTTATGTTTCCATAAGAAACTGCGACTCAGGATGGTACTATAGAGTTGTATAGCTTTCTATTGGATCTGTGTGTACAGAGGTATAACTCTGAGGCATGGGGCCATTTTTTGTTTTTGAGATAACGAGCCACATTTTAATTATCTTTTTAGACCAGAGATATAATTATTTGCAAATATAAAACTTTTAATAAAAATGAAACTAGTGCGTTTTCATCTTGCAACCAAAAATGAACATCTGTGCTTGCTACATGAGCAAATGTAGCTTTACTGCAAAGTTTGCGTAATTTTTACCTATTATTCAATATCACATGTGTAAGAGTAGATTTTTGGTATAAATTTGCTGCATTCACTACTAATTGTTGGGATTTTACAGGTAGTCAGTTATAATTCTATCTCAATGATAAAAAAAAAACAGTGCTCAGCATATATTAGTACACCCCCTTGGAAAAGTAAGATTTTAATCCATATCTCACTGAATCCAACAACATTTTCCAAAATGTTTACAGGTTTCATAGAACATGTTTTTACCCCTTTACGACCTTGTCAGTAATAGCACGTAGCTGCGCCCTGAGCCTATAGGGTCAGCTACATACTATTACGTGCGATCTTTAATGCGGTCTCGCGACCGAAGTAGAGGCGACCACATTAAATTTACGGCGCCATCTTTCCTCAGGGTAGATCGCGCCGTCATCCCAGGGGGTGTCGCTGCCACCCCCGCTACCACAATCGCTGTGATTGCCTGTTCAATTCTGAACAGCCAATCCCAGCATTTCTCACTGTTTTCGGCAATCAGATTGCCCGAAACAGTGATGTGCAGCCTAGGATTGGTGCTCCTAAGAGCTGTTGCTAGGAGACCCCAGGCCTCTCCCCAACCCGCTATGATCGGTGCGATCGCCGATCACATCGATCGCACCGATCATAGTGCGACCGCGCGGTGACAGGGCGGTCACGGGGCGGTGACCGGCTTGTGACCTGCCTGTCACCGCCCCATGACTCCCTGTAGTGTATGTCCAGGTCCCAGCCACCTCTGATTGGAGCGATCGATGATGACATTGATCGCTCCAATCAGAGTACCTGAACACAGGTGACAGGGCGGTCACAAGGCGGTGACTGGCTTGTGACCTGCCTCTCACCTTCCTGTGATGCCCTGTGGTGCATGAACAGGCCCCAGCCATCTCTGATTGGTGCGATTGATGTCATCAATCACACCAATCAGAGTACCTGACCGGGAGGTGACCGGCCTGTGACCTGGCTGTCACCATCCTATCACCCCCCTGTGACTGCCCTGCAGATCCTCACACTTGGTGAGGATTTCTACAGATCGGTCACATCTGATCTGTGCTGTGCTGGGCCTTTTAGTGCCACATAATTTTCTGTGACACTACAAGACCTTTGCCCTACCTGCTCCGGTCTTCTGGATCTCCTGCTCCGGTGTCCTGCTGCTGCTGTAAGGGGGAAGACCAGAGTGTAAGTGCTTTCAGAGCAAGGGATCCGGAACTGCCGGGGCCGTACCTCCTGTTACAGGGGGGAGACAGACTGCTAGCACAGGAGTCATGTGACTGGAAAGTTGGGGGTCTGTCCAGAGACAGAGCTGGGAAGTCAGGTGACCGAGGGACTCCTGGTGTGACTGGAGAGAGGAAGAGACGAGGACGTTTTGTGCGGGAAAGCGGAGCTGAGTCCTGCGCAGGAGAACAGTGTGAGAGGGTCCAGGCTCCTGGCTCCAGTACTGGGAGCAGGAGTAGGGTGCAGTGGACCGGAGGAGTCAAGCCTGACTATAGAGACAAGGGACATAGGGTCCGTGGAGCTGAGGCACGTGAGGTGCCGTGTTATGGACTAGGGGCTCAGCGGGTAAAACCGGAGACCGCCCGCTGCCGCCAGAAGACGGAGCATTGTTTGGGCAGGGAAGCCTGAAGAAATCATCACCTGCATCCGCTGGTGACTGCATGTGAGGAGCCAGAGTCAGCTAAGTGTACAAACTAACGTTTAAAACCGGTTCGGCTCTGCTACATCTTGTCAGACTGTGAACTGTTAGTTATAGACTTTCACCTGCTATTTTCCTCGTTTTCCCCCCATATTTTCCTTGTTGCTCCCTGCATGGAGATTGACCTTGTTCTTATAAACCCCCCCTGTTTATTAACCCCGTATTGGCTGCTCTGTGTTTCTGTGTCACTGCATCTAAAGTACCCGTGTTACACTGCTCCGGTGTTCTGCTGCTCCGGTGTCCTGCTCCAGTCCTGCTGCAGTGTCCTGGATCTCCTGCTCCGGTCTGCTCGGGTCTTTGGTCTCTTGCTGCTGCTGGGCTCCTGCTGCTGATCCTGCTACTGACCCTGCTCCTGCTCCTGATCCTGCTGAAAAAAGAACAGAGAAGACTTTGGTAAGTCCATCTCTGATCTAACCTCATCCACTTCAACCCCCCTCCCCCCTGTAATTTCACCCCCCCTGCCCCCTCTCTTTTTACCGCCCTTGTCATCCCCCTTTTCTGCCACTGAGCAAGTTGGTTTTTTTTGTGCGTCCTGCAGCAGCCAAGTTCTGACCAGTGACTACGTCACTGATCAATGTCCATGCCCCCTGTTTTCCATGACTTTTTTTTGTCACTGTTCATTTTTTCTCCTCCCCCTCCCACTTTGCACCACCTCCGTGCGTGCATCCAGCAGCCACTGAACGTTGATCGGTGAAGCAAATCACCAATCAGCACTCGCGCTTGCTACTTTACACTTTTTTTTTCCACTAACCTTTTTTCTTTTGTAGATGGCGGTTGCGCTGTCCGATTGTGCGCCACAGAAGCCTGTGACATCACAATCGCCGCTCCTGCTACAGAAGACATCTAACAGAAGACAACTGTAAGTAGGATTTTTTGATCCGTCCTCATCCACCCCAGTCCCCCTCTCTCCCCTCTCCTTTTCCCTCCTTCCCATCCGCCTTTCTACCACCAAGTGCTGATCATTACTTTATCAGTACTTGATCGCTTGACTTTTGTCCGTTTTTTTTTTTTCGCGCTTTCTGCAGCAGCTGACCACTGATTAGTGACCACAGATCAGTGATCCGCACTCGTGCTCACAGTTTTACACTCCCCCTCATTTGCACCACATCCGCGAGCACACCCAGTAGCTGCCGAGAGTTGATTGGTGAAAAGAAAAGAAAGGGCGCATGTATAGACTCACAGGGCTATTTAATTAATTTAAAAAGTGCCAGTACACTCACCTGTGATGGTTGTGTACGTCTACACAACCAAGATTAAGCGTGTGATTAATGAGGCTCCGGGTCACCTCTATTTGTAGTACCGTCCTGTCGGTGTTTGCCTCGCAACTCCGTGCTCCTCAAGTGGTCACACGATCCTGCCGGACCAGACACCACGTCACCGCAGGTCCTCAGTAGTTTAACCCGGTGGCTGGATAACCGCAGGTCCTCACACATCCAAATAGACCAGGCTGCTCCTGCCGCTTTGGCTCCGTATGGAGATATTTCACAAGTAAACAATGGTGCAGCGGTCTCAGGGAGCGCCAAAGGAATACTGGACAATATAATAGATGGCAACCGACTTTTATTCTTCCTCCAATACCACTGCCACAACGCGTTTCAACGGTCTAAGCCGTCTTCATCAGGTGGGGTCAGGTGACCCCACCTGATGAAGACGGCTTAGACCGTTGAAACGCGTTGTGGCAATGGTATTGGAGGAAGAATAAAAGTCGGTTGCCATCTATTATATTGTCCAGTATTCCTTTGGCGCTCCCTGAGACCGCTGCACCATTGTTTACTTGAGAGTTGATTGGTGACATAGTTCACCGATCCGCACTCGTGCTCGCTGTTTGCACCACCTACGATTGTTCCTTTTTTTTTCCAGAAAAAAAAAAAGGTCACACCAAGCACACTGACACACACACACACTCTAAATAAAGTACTGACACACACGCACCACATACACAACAAAAAATGTCCCGCTCATCCCAAACTTGCTATTCAGCGGAGGAGGCAAACGCTTTCCTTGCCTCCGACACTGACAGCGAGGGCGAGGATCCCACATTTCTTTATATTTCTGATTCCTCGTCTTCCTCCTCTTCTTTTTCCTCCTCCTCTTCGTCCTCAGGTGCTGCTGGACCGCTATGAAGATGCCCCAGGATAGAAGATAAACCAGCGCCCCCCACTACTGACCCCGTATGGTGAACCTCGCCCCCCGAAAATTATGAGCCACTGATTCCTGATTTCGTGGTGGAATCAGGAATCAAGTTTGACACCACCGGCCTCACAAAAACAGACTTTTTCACAGTCTTTTTCTCTGAGGATTTTGTAAACCTCATGGTGGGCCAAACTAATTTGTACGCTCATCAATTTTTGGAACAAAACCCCTCTTCATCATTTTCTAACTGGTCTCCTATAGACGCAGAAGAAATGATGACGTTTTGGGGCCTGGTCCTTCATATGGGGATCCTGAAGAAGCCCGAACTTCAGCAATACTGAAGTGTTGACGTTTTGTATAACACTCCAGTGTTCCGAATGGTCATGACCCAGAAACGTTTTGAGGCCATTCACAAGTTCTTGCATTACAACGATAATGCAAGGTGTCCTGCACGCCATGACCCGAACTTTGATCGTCTTTTCAAAGTTTGGCCGGTCATCGAGCACTTTAACAACAAGTTTGCTGAAGGAGTATGTGCCCCAAAGAGACATCTGCGTGGATGAATCCTTAATCCATTTTAAGGGGGGCTTAGATACTGGCAGTACCTGCCCAGTAAGAGGGCCAGGTATGGAATCAAGCTGTATAAACTGTGCGAGAGTACCTCAGGGTACACTCACAAGTTTCGAGTTTACGAAGGGAAGGGCTCCCAAATTGAGACCCCTGAATGCCCCCTTGTGCTGGGAGTAAGTGGGAAAATTGTGTGAGATTTGGTGCTCCCACTGCTGGATAACGTCCCGCTCTTCAAGTCCCTCTCTGCGTGACGTACTGCAACCTGAGGTACTGTCCGCAAAAATCAGAGAGGCCTCCAAAAGATGCTAATTGGGAAGCTGCTCAGAAGGGGTGAGAGCAGGGCCCAATGTAGCGACCACTTGTTGGTGGTCAAGTACAAGGACAAGAGGGATGTCCTTCTCTTGACCACCATACATGATGATGGGAGCACCCTCAGCACTGTATGAGGTTCCACTACACAGGTCGTCAAACCAGACTGTGTAGTAGGGTACAACAAGTACATGGGGGGAGTTGATCTTTCTGATCAAGTCCTCCAGCCGTACAGTGCTTTGGGAAAGGCCAAGGTGTGGTATAAGAAGCTGGCCGTGCACATCGTTCAGATGGCAATGCACAACGCTTTCCTTCTGTCACAATGTGCATGTTATGTTCTGCTACCAGAGCTAAGGAAAGAGAGGAGATCTGTCCCTACGATAGAACTCAGCTGAATCCCTACGATGTAACAGGGAACCTGATCCTGCGATCAGACCTGCTAAAGTCCTAAGCTAGTCTGTACGAAGACCTATAGATGTGGGGGAGGAATCCCTACAAGTACTAAGGACAGGGAGGAATATGGGACACCTCCTAACAGAAATAGTAGCAGACAGACGAACAAACAAAATATAAAGAACATAGAGGTCAGTAAACCAAGCAAACTAACAGAGCAAGACACAGAGCACAGGCTAGCTAGAAAGTAGATATACAATGAAGTCCAGCAAAGCCAGAAGGGCGGAGCAGGATTAAATAGGCCAACAAGGTCATGTGACCAGCAAAGGAAAAAAAACCTAACAGCAAGGTTCTAACAGTACCCCCCCTTCTAAGAGGATCCTCCGGATCCCCTAGGACCAGGCTTATCAGGAAATCTCCTGTGAAACGCTCTGATAAGTCTGGACGCGGAAACATCATCTGACCTCACCCAAGAGTTATCCTCGGGTCCGAAACCTTTCCAGGCCACAAGATACTGCAAACTACCTCTATACCGTCTAGAGTCAAGGATGCGAGAAATTTCATATTCCCCGTCCTCCACCACCGGAGGAACAGAGGCAGAGGCGTCACCATCCGACACAACAGCTTTTTTTAACAGAGAGACATGAAAGACCGGATTAATTCTCCAGGAGGTAGGAACCTCCAACCTAACAGCAGATTGGTTGACAACCTGAAGCACCTTAAAGGGCCCTACAAACTTGGGACCCAATTTCTTAGAAGGAATCCTCAACCGCAGATTCCTAGAGGACAACCAAACCATGTCACCAACAGCGAACAAAACCTCCTGTCGTTTCCTATCAAAGTAGTCTTTAGATTTTCTGTTGGCCTCCTGAAGATTACCACGCACATCCGTCCAAACTCTTTCCAAATCACCGGAAAAATTCTCCTCCTCAGGCACGGCAGATCCCAACTTGGAGAACGACCCAAACGACGGATGTCTCCCAGAACAACAATAAAAAAGGCGAACAACCAGCAGAAGAAGATGTATGATTGTTCAGAGCAAATTCGGCAAGTGGCAGAAACTCAGACCACCCCTCTTGATTGTCTGCCACAAAACAACGCAAGAACTGCTCAACATCCTGGTTTTTCCTTTCTGTCTGGCCATTAGATTCAGGATGATATCCGGACGAAAACGACAAATGAATTCCCAACCTGTCACAAAAGGCACGCCAAAAACGAGCCACGAACTGAGGACCCCTATCAGAAACAATGTCAGTAGGAACGCCATGAAGTCTGACAATTTCCTTGACAAAGGCCTTAGCGAGAGTTTTAGCGCAGGGCAGTTTGATGAAGGGAACCAAGTGACACATCTTACTAAAACGGTCCACGACCACCCAGATGACAGTAAAACCCTCAGAGGGGGGAAGGTCAGTTATAAAGTCCATAGCCAAATGTGTCCAAGGAGCACTGGGGACCTCCAAAGGACAAAGCAACCCCGCAGCAGGAGTATGTGAGGACTTAGATCTAGCACATACAGTACATTGGCGTACCCACTTAATGACTTCCTTCTGCCATCCAGGCCACCAAAAACTGCGACCCACCAGTCTCTTGGTCTCAGAGATTCCGGGATGACCTGCCAACCGAGATTCGTGACACTCAACAAACAAATCTCTCCTAAAGGTCCCAGGCACAAACAACCTCCCATGAGGAGTGTTAGATGGGGCATTCTCCTGAGCTTTAAGAATCTCATCTTCCAAAACGGAGTCTAAAGCAGCTATCACAACACCTTCTTGTAAAATGTTTTCCTCTTTCTCAGCACCGACTATGGGAGAAAAACTGCGAGACAAGGCATCCGCCTTAACATTCTTAGTACCAGGGATGTAAGTAACGGAGAAATTAAACCGTGAGAAAAACAGTGCCCACCTAGCCTGACGGGCATTCAGGCGCTTGGCAGCGTCAAGATATATCAGATTTTTATGATCCGTAAGAACCTGAACGGGAAATTCCGCACCTTCCAAGAAGTGGCGCCAGTGTTCAAATGCGAGTTTAATAGCCAATAATTCCCGATTACCAATATCGTAATTCAATTCAGTCTCCGAAAATTTTTTTGAAAAAAAAGGCACAGGGATGTAATCCATCCCCGTTATCCTGAGACAATACTGCGCCAACCCCCACAGAGGAAGCATCAACCTCAACCAAAAACGGCCTAGTAACATCAGGCTGCATAAGGATGGGAGCAGAGGTGAACCTCTCCTTGAGATACACAAAAGCTTCAATGGCCTCAGAAGACCACTGAACCGCATCAGCACCTTTCCTGGTGAGATCAGTCAGAGGTTTGACAATACTAGAAAAATTTTTTATGAATTTTCTATAGTAATTGGCGAAACCCAAAAACCTCTGTATCGATTTCAAACCAATAGGCCTAGGCCATTCCTGCACAGCCTGAACCTTAACCGGATCCATCTCAAAACCTTTGCTGGAGATAATGTAGCCCAAAAAACTAATTCTCTGTACAGCGAACTCACATTTCTCCAGCTTAGCAAAAAGCGAATTGTCCATTAATAACTGTAATACCTCACGCACGCTCCGCCAATGAGACTCCAGATCTGGCGAATAAATCAAAATGTCATCCAAATACACAACCACATTTTTACCGATCAAAGGTCTAAGGATGTCATTAATCAGATTCTGAAAAAATGCAGGAGCATTAGTAAGACCAAAAGGCATAACCAGATTCTCAAAATGACCCACAGGAGTGTTAAAAGCAGTCTTCCATTCATCACCCTCCTTCATGCGCAACAGATTGTATGCCCCCTTAAGGTCAATTTTAGAGAACCACTTGGCCCCCAATAACTGGTTAAACAGATCAGGAATCAATGGCAGTGGGTAAGGATTGCGTACCGTAATTTTGTTAATCTCACGAAAATCCAGACAAGGACGTAAACCGCCGTCCTTTTTTTTTACAAAAAAAAATCCAACCGCCACAGGAGACTTAGAGGGCCTAATGTGACCGGCGGCCAAACTTGTCTGTATGTATTCCTCCAAAGCCTTCCTCTCAGGAATAGTAAGGTTAAATAAACGACTTTTAGGAAGAGTCGCTCCAGGGACAAATTCAATAGAACAATCATAGTCTCTATGGGGAGGCAAAACCTGCGATTCCTTCTCAGAAAAAACTCTCCAAAAATCCTGAATAGGAACAGGCAATTCTCCCCTATCCAAAGCTGCAATACGCCCGTTACAACACTTGTCATAACATTTATGGCTCCAGGATTTAACTTCACTGGTAGACCAATCCAGTACAGGATTGTGACATTTTAACCAAGGCAATCCCAATATTACTGGAGAAGGCAAGTTATTCAACACTACCAAATCCAATTTCTCATAGTGAACACCATTAATAGTGAGAGGAAATTCACAGACCTTGAGAGTAATATTCTTCAAAGGGGAACCATCCACAGAAACCACAGCAATGGGGGATGATAAAGGTTCAGGTTTTAAATTGAGTTTTTCCACGAATCCCCCATCAATTACATTCAGTGTAGACCCGCAATCAACAAACACCCGAAATTCCATTAATTTTTCCTGAGCAATCGTGGAAGCAGCTAAAAATATACCCTTGGAATTTAAACAGGCAATACGGGCGTGACTGACCATTTTTTTTTCTTTCTTCATACGAAGCTCACAGCCTTTAATCAAATGACCAGATTTTCCGCAATAGAAACACAAGCCTTTCGAAAAACGACGGTCTTTTTCTTGAGAGCGAGGTGCCACCGATCCAATCTCCATCGGTTCACCACTGTTAGTACACACATTATCATAACCAGAAACTGACATAGCAGAGGATTTGCTCTCATTAACCCTAGCACGCAGTCTTCTATCCACCCGTATAGCTAATTGCATAGCCTGTTGCAAATCCTCAGGTGTAGGATAAGCAATTAGCAGGTCTTTAACCCTTTCACTGAGCCCAGCAAGAAATAGACTTTTCAGAGCAGAATCGTTCCACCCTGTTTGAGTGGACCAACGACGAAAATGTGTACAATATTTTTCGACATTACCTGATCCTTGTTTTAAACGTCTCAACTCAGTCTCAGCTGATGCGACACGGTCAGGATCATCATATAATAGTCCCAAAGCAGAAAAAAAACTATCCACTGATCTGAAGCATGTATCACTAGGTTGCAAAGAAAAGGCCCACTCCTGAGGCTCTTTGCGCAAAAGTGACATTATGAACCCTACGCGCTGGGATTCATCCCCAGAGGACTTGGGTCTCAAACGAAAATACAATAAGCAAGCATTTTTAAATTAAAAAAATTCTCGATGTTCACCAAAAAATAAATCCGGCAAACATACCTTAGGCTCCAAGAAATGTGCTCCAGAACAGTTACTCACGTGCTGACGGAGCTCGGCCACTTCCAGAGAGAGTCCCTGCAGGTGTTTAGCCAAATCCTGAACCGACACCATGATGGAACAGAAAAATCTTTCCTTAGAGAATTTGCTGGCTGGACTTACTGTTATGTTCTGCTACCAGAGCTAAGGAAAGAGAGGAGATCTGTCCCTACGATAGAACTCAGCTGAATCCCTACGATGTAACAGGGAACCTGATCCTGCGATCAGACCTGCTAAAGTCCTAAGCTAGTCTGTACGAAGACCTATAGATGTGGGGGAGGAATCCCTACAAGTACTAAGGACAGGGAGGAATATGGGACACCTCCTAACAGAAATAGTAGCAGACAGACGAACAAACAAAATATAAAGAACATAGAGGTCAGTAAACCAAGCAAACTAACAGAGCAAGACACAGAGCACAGGCTAGCTAGAAAGTAGATATACAATGAAGTCCAGCAAAGCCAGAAGGGCGGAGCAGGATTAAATAGGCCAACAAGGTCATGTGACCAGCAAAGGAAAAAAAACCTAACAGCAAGGTTCTAACAGTGCAGGCCAGACTTCTACGTTATATCTTCACTTTCAGGAGGTAGTTATCAAGGCCCTGATATTTGGCAGCAGTGACGGAGCGGGCCCCAGTACTTCAGGAACTGAAGGACCACGAATTGTACCAGGCCAGCATTTCCCGGGAGAGGTCCCTCAAACAGGAAAAAAAGGTAAGTCACAAAAGAGGCGCTGAGTGTGTTCCAAAAGGGGAAAACGCAAGGACACCACTTACCAATGTGACACCTGCCCCGACAAACCTGGCCTGTGCATAAAAGAATGCTTCAGAGGGTACTATACTTCCATGCATTACTAAATTAATTTCTGACGTATGGCAACCTGGCAAACACTGCACAACTGATGTAGTGTTCGTCAGGTTGTCCTACACAACTGACGTATAACACTACATTATAGAATTCACAAATCGGGTATCAGTTCCAAAAATGGGGTCACTTGTGGGGAGTTTCCACTGTTTAGGCACATCAAGGGCTCTGAGAACGTGACATGACGCCCGCAGACCATTCCATTAAAGTCTGCATTCCAAAACATCACTCCTTCCCTTCCTAGCCCTGACGTGCGCCCAAACAATTGCTTTCCCCCACATATGGGGTATCAGCATACTCAGGAGAAATTTCACAACAACTTTTGGGGTCCAATTTCTCCTGGTACCCTTGTGAAAATAAAAAAATTGCGGCTAAAATATCGTTTTTGTGGAAAAAGAATGATTTTTTTTTTCACGGCTCTACGTCATAAACTTTTGCAAAACACTTAGGGGTTCAAAGTGCTCACCACACATCTAAATATGTTCCTTAAGGGGTCTAGTTTACATAATGGGGTCACCTGTTGGGGTTTCCACTGTTTAGGCACATCAGGGGCTCTCCAAACGTGACATGGGGTCCGCTGTCAACTCCGGCGAGTTTTGCATTGAAAACGTCAAATGGCGTTCCTTCCCTTCCTAGCCCTGCCATGCACCCAAACAATGGTTTTCCCCCACATATGGGGTATCAGCGTACTCAGGAGAAATTGCACAACAACTTTTGGTTTCCAATTTCTCCTGTTACCCTCGTGAAAATAAAAAAATTGGGGTCTAAAGTAAAATTTTCCTTTCACGTTCAATTAGTTGCTGTGAAGCATGTGAAGGGTTAATACACTTGAATGTGGTTTTGAGCACCTTGAGGAGTGCAGTTTTTAGAATGGTGTCACTTTTGGGTATTTTCTGTTATAAAGACCCTCAAAGTGACTTCAAAATGTGACGTGGACCCTAAAAAAATGGTTTTAAACATTTTTGGGAAAAAAGGAGAAATCACTGGTCAACTTTTAACCCTTATAGCTCCCTAACAAAAAAAAATTTGTTTCCAAAATTGTGCTGATGTAAAGTGGACATGTGGGAAATGTTATTTATTAACTATTTTGTGTGACATATCTCTCTGATTTAAGGGCATGAAAATTCAAATTTTGAAAATTGTGAAATTTTCAAATTTTTCGCCAAATTTCCTTTTTTTCACAAATAAATGCAAGTGATATCGAAATTTTTTTACCAGTAACATGAAGTACAATATGTCACGAAAAAACAATCTCAGAATCAGGGGGATCAGTTGAAGCATTCCAGAGTTATTACCTCATATAGTGACAGTGGTCTGAACTGTAAAAATTGGCCTGGTCATTAACGTGCAAACCACCTTTGGTGGTAAAGTGGTTAATAATATAACATTCATTACAAAGTCTCCAATTTTACCCAAATTAGTTGATGAAAAAGTGAATATACCCCACATCAAAAACTAATCAATATAGTATTTTGTATGACCCCCATGATTTTTAAGGACAGCAGTAAGTCTTTTAGGCCTGGAATGAACAAACTGTCAACATATTGCAACATCTTTTTTTTTATTCTGCAAAGACAACCTCTTTTAAAGCTTGGATGCTGGTTGGAGAGTGATGACAACTTGTTTTTTCAGAATTCATTAGATAGGGGGACAATGTCATCCCCTAGCTAATGCCAACGTCACTTCCTTTCATGACACAGCATTTCTGGGCTCTGGCAGTGTTTAGGTTTACGCCACTATATTAACACATTGATTGCGACAGAGAATAGTGAGATGCTAGCGGAAGGAAGGAGAGAAGTGTCCGAAAGTTAGAGTGATCGATTGGAGATGGATCCAGGGGAAGGATGCCTAGCACTATGGCCCAGAGTTTATAGCTCAGAGAAATAATGGACCAATACGGGGCAAAGTACGTGAGAAAAAGAGAATGCCCCGGGCGGGAGTTTCAGAGCGTCAGTGACAGAGAAGATAAGTATCAGCCATACTGGCAATACAGTTCCCTAGATGGGAAAGAAGACGTGGAGCCACGGGTTGAGTAAAGGACTCTTGCTAATTGGGCTGTAGTACTGAGCTGGGATGTGGTGAAGACAGAGGACAAGCGAGTAAAGAGGAAGGAATTGAAACCGTGTGTGGGAAGTGCTCCGTTTTGAGAAGGAAACATTCATTAAGTTGTGTGCCTGCTATCTTCTGTACATAATCCCCACCAAGTTATCGTTCAGTAAAAAGTTTATTTATGACTGGTGGTCTCCCTCACTGAATTGTTAAACATCTGGTCCTGGTCAACCAAAATCATTGGTATCATGCGGCCTGCAAGGGCTTAGCGGCCCCATAGCTCAAGTCCACACACCCAGCCAGGACCACCACATTCATGTAACGTGCTGAGGCATAAGAGATGAGTACTTCGCCTACGGCTACTGCCCCACTCCATGCTACAATAATGAGACTTCTGAAAAGTCTTCTTGAAAGAAAAGGAAGTATGAGTTTAAAATAGCCCTAGTGGTCGCTGTGAAAATTGCAAGATCTCTTATTTTTTATATCGTGATGTGAAACAAAAAAAACATTGCCAAGTTTTAAAAATTACATGTAACACAGAAACCTGATTTAAACAATACGTAAGTTTCTGATTGTTGACTCTATTTAATCTATATTACTACACTTTCTAATCTAAGATACATTTTTTGCTTTATAGAAATACATAAACCAGTAGATTCCTAAGAGTAGTATTAAAATAATTAATTTGGCTTGCAGCTACGGAAAATACCAAAATTATTTCTGCTCTGCATAATGTCTGCACAAGATTGCATAGCAACATGCGGCACATAAGAAAGAAGATAGCTTTGCTCTTAACATTACAAAAATAATGCAGCTGTAATTACAGTGAAGTGAGATAAACATCTCTGGAATTATCATTATCGCGCTCTCTCTCTGTAATTAACATAAATGCTGTTAAACATAGAAGTTTTCTGTCCATTTAATCACAGTAGAGAAAAGTTCTAAAGATAATAGTATTTCATTACACATCAGGGCACAGCCCACACTACATAAACGAAGAACTTTACATAAAGGATCAACTGAATTAGTAATGAATAAGTAATGAACTTTAGAGGTAAAGATGGACAGTACTGGGGGCTCACGACACAAACTACAGAAGAGGGTACTCGATATTCAGGGATTATGATGCCTATGAGAGTTCCCTCTCTTGATTCTCTTTCTACAAATTATTACTATGTGAATCCATCTAAAATATTTAGCAGGCTTGTCCTTGATCAAGAAGAAATTGTATTATTCTCAAATAAATAAAAACCACCAGTGGCGCTTCTATGATCAAGTCACCACTGCTACAGAAAAGTAAAAATCAATCCACCAGAGATTAAAAAGTAATATAGTAAAAAAAAAATCTC
Source organism: Phyllobates terribilis (assembly GCF_046119375.1). Lineage (NCBI taxonomy): Eukaryota > Metazoa > Chordata > Amphibia > Anura > Dendrobatidae > Phyllobates > Phyllobates terribilis. Next base: position 83,241,439 of record NW_027362768.1, on the reverse strand, counting down.
AATTCTATTTTTCATATAGTGACCAAATTTAGAGGGAACCTGATAGGCGATTAATGCTGCCCAAACGGCAGATAGCATGAATCACAGCCTGGCTTCACGATTGCAGAAAGGTATATTATTCTCTGACATGCTCTGGAGTTTCAGAGAAAAAATGTATATTATTGATGATCTGGCCAGCTCTTCCAAGCACTGCTGCAGGATTGACAAGTCTCTCACTGTGTGTAAATAGGGAGAGGCCTGTCAATCACCAGCCGATACCTGCCCAGTTAAAGTGCATATATCAGCAGGTTTTTGCTATGTAATCTGCAAGCAGCATGATGTAAGTGTTGAGACCCTGATTCCAGTGATGTGTCACTTACTAGGCTGTGTGCTGTTGTTGTTTCAATGAAATCACAGTTTCATAAGCAGGTGATTAATTATCACTAGAGGACTGGGTGTCTCATGCCATGTAGTCCTTCTGCGCTTCACAAAATATGTCCACTATACTGTCCCTCTTATGTTACATTGCCTCCAAAATGTCCTCTCTTATAAAATGTTGCCTCCACGCCATTCACCCTTATGAAATACAACTGAGACACCATTCTCCCTTATGAACTGTAATTGCCACACTGTCCAACATAAAATCTAATTCCCACCCCATTTCCATTATGAACTACACTGTGTGCAGAATTGTTAGGCAAGTTGTATTTTAGAGGATTATTTTTATTATTGATCAACAACTATGTTCTCAATCAACCCAAAAGACTCATAAATATCCAAGCTTAATATTTTTGGAAGTTGGAGTGGTTTTTTTTTTAGATTTGGCTATCTTAGGAGGATATCTGTTTGTGCAGGTAACTATTACTGTGCAGAATTATTAGGCAACTTAATAAAAACCAAATATAATCCCATCTCACTTGTTTATTTTCACCAGGTAAACCAATATCAGTGCACAAAATTTAGAAATAAACATTTCTGACATGCAAAAACAAAAACCAAAAAAATTAGTGATCAGTATAGCCACCTTTCTTTATGATGACACTCAACAGCCTTCCATCCATAGATTCTGTCAGTTGCTTGATCTGTTTTCGAACAACATTGCGTGCAGCAGCCACCACTGCCTCCCAGACACTGTTCCGAGAGGTGTACTGTTTTCCCTCCCTGTAGATCTCACATTTTATGATGGACCACAGGTTCTCTATGGGGTTCAGATCAGGTGAACAAGGGGGCCATGTCATTATTTTTTCTTCTTTTAGACCTTTCCTGGCCAGCCACGCTGTGGAGCAGTTGGGTGCATGTGATGGAGCATTGCCCTGCATGAAAATCATGTTTTTCTTCAATGATACCGACTTCTTCCTGTACCACTGCTTGAAGAAGTTGTCTTCCAGAAACTGGCAGTAGGTCTGGGAGTTGAGCTTCACTCCATCCTCAACCCGAAAAGGTCCCACAAGTTCATCTTTGATGATACCAGCCCATACCAGTACCCCACCTCCACCTTGCTGGCGTCGGAGTGGAGCTCTCTTCCCTTTACTGATCCAGCCTCTGGCCCATCCATCTGGCCCATCAAGAGTCACTCTCATTTCATCAGTCTATAAAACCTTTGAAAAATCAGTCTTAAGATATTTCTTGGCCCATTCTTGACGTTTTATCTTATGTTTCTTGTTCAAAGGTGGTCGTTTTTCAGCCTTCCTTACCTTGGCCATGTCCCTGAGTATCGCACACCTTGTGCTTTTTGATACTCCAGTAACGTTGCAGCTCTGAAATATGGCAAAACTGGTGGCGAATGGCATCTTGGCAGCTTCACGCTTGGTTTTCCTCAATTCATGGGCAGTTATGTTGCGCCTTTTTTGGCCAACACGCTTCTTGCGACCCTGTTGGCTATTTGACATGAAACGCTTGATTGTTCGGTGATCACGCTTCAAAAGTTTGGAAATTTCAAGACTGCTGCACCCCTCTGGAAGACATCTCACAATTTTGGACTTTTCAGAGCTCGTCAAATCTCTCTTCTGACCCATTTTGCCTATGGAAAGGAAGTTGCCTAATAATTAAGCACACCTTATATAGGGTGTTGATGTCATTAGTCAAGACCCCTCCTCATTATAGAGATGCACATCACCAGATTTACTTAATTGGTAGTTGGCTCTCAAGCCTATGCAGCTTGGAGTAGGACAACATGTATAAAAAGTATCATGTGATCAAAATACTCATTTGCCTAATAATTCTGCACACGTTGTATAACCACCACACTGTCTCCACTTATGAACTATAAAAAACACACGATACCCATTATAAACTTTAACAGTCACATATTCCTCCTTATGAACTATAACTGCCGTACTGTTTCCCTTATGAATTAAACCCACCACATAATCCACCCTTATTAGCTATAACTGCCACAGTGTCTGTCCCCTTGTGAGCTATAGCTGCCACACACTCTGTCCTTTTTAGCTATATGTCCTAAATTGACTGCCGTTATGAACTATAACCTTCACACTATCCGCTCTTATGAACTATTATACCACACCATCCCCCCTTATGACTTATAATTGTCTCCCAAATCCTCCCTTATGGACTATAACTTCCACACTGTCCCCTTATGAACTATAATAGTCACACTGTCTTCCCTTATATACTGAACCCCCATACTGTCTTCCCTTATGAACGATAACCTCCACACTATCTTCCCTTATGATCTATAACCTCCACATTGTCCTCCCTTATGTGCTACGGCCTCCACACTGTCCCCACTTTACACTGCCTTCTCTCCACTGTTTCCTCTCACACTATTCCCATCTATAAAATGTCCCCTTCCCACGCTGCCCTTCCACACTGTCGTCATCTTCAGCCCCCCCCCCCCACGCTGGCCCTTCTTTACACTGTGCCTTCACGCTGTGCCACTCCATGCTGCTCCTCTGTATACTGTGCCCCCTACACACTTTACCCAACTCTTCATACTGTCTCCAAAATACTGTTCCCTCACACTAACCCCTTGTCCTCTGGACAATAAAAGCCCCTTGCATCTTCAACTCCACTGTAGAACATTGAGTGCGGAGCAGTAGTAACGACAGCAGTGTGATGAGTCATCTCATCACGCTGCTGTATGGGGTCTCTGCCCTTGCAGTGACAGCATTCATATCTTAAATTGTATTCCTGTCTGAATGTAAACAGCAGGGAACTGGCATTCTACTAATTCTTGGAACTGGCTGTCAGTTTCAAAACCGGTTTAAAGAATGGCTGTGAACTGGCCAAATCCCACTTCATGGAGGCAGTAAAATGCCACCCTTGAGAGACACCACAGACCACCACCTGAGACGAGATTCTCAGACGTGGCCCTGCCCATACTTACCTCCAGAATATACCCCCAAAACTCTAATGCAACTGATCCATGAATCTCCAGACTACACTGTGTGCAGAATTATTAGGCAAATGAGTATTTTGATCACATGATACTTTTTATACATGTTGTCCTACTCCAAGCTGCATAGGCTTGAGAGCCAACTACCAATTAAGTAAATCTGGTGATGTGCATCTCTATAATGAGGAGGGGTCTTGACTAATGACATCAACACCCTATATAAGGTGTGCTTAATTATTAGGCAACTTCCTTTCCATAGGCAAAATGGGTCAGAAGAGAGATTTGACGGGCTCTGAAAAGTCCAAAATTGTGAGATGTCTTCCAGAGGGGTGCAGCAGTCTTGAAATTTCCAAACTTTTGAAGCGTGATCACCGAACAATCACGCGTTTCATGGCAAATAGCCAACAGGGTCGCAAGAAGCGTGTTGGCCAAAAAAGGCGCAAAATAACTGCCCATGAATTGAGGAAAACCAAGCTGCCAAGATGCCATTCGCCACCAGTTTTGCCATATTTCAGAGCTGCAACGTTACTGGAGTATCAAAAAGCACAAGGTGTGCGATACTCAGGAACATGGCCAAGGTAAGGAAGGCTGAAAAACGACCACCTTTGAACAAGAAACATAAGATAAAATGTCAAGAATGGGCCAAGAAATATCTTAAGACTGATTTTTCAAAGGTTTTATGGACTGATGAAATGAGAGTGACTCTTGATGGGCCAGATGGATGGGCCAGAGGCTGCATCAGTAAAGGGAAGAGAGCTCCACTCCGACTCAGACGCCAGCAAGGTGGAGGTGGGGTACTGGTATGGGCTGGTATCATCAAAGATGAACTTGTGGGACCTTTTCGGGTTGAGGATGGAGTGAAGCTCAACTCCCAGACCTACTGCCAGTTTCTGGAAGACAACTTCTTCAAGCAGTGGTACAGGAAGAAGTCGGTATCATTGAAGAAAAACATGATTTTCATGTAAGGCAATGCTCCATCACATGCACCCAACTACTCCACAGCATGGCTGGCCAGGAAAGGTCTAAAAGAAGAAAAAATAATGACATGGCCCCCTTGTTCACCTGATCTGAACCCCATAGAGAACCTGTGGTCCATCATAAAATGTGAGATCTACAGGGAGGGAAAACAGTACACCTCTCGGAACAGTGTCTGGTAGGCAGTGGTGGCTGCTGCACGCAATGTTTATCGAAAACAGATCAAGCAACTGACAGAATCTATGGATGGAAGGCTGTTGAGTGTCATCATAAAGAAAGGTGGCTATATTGATCACTAATTTTTTTGGTTTTTGTTTTTGCATGTCAGAAATGTTTATTTCTAAATTTTGTGCACTGATATTGGTTTACCTGGTGAAAATAAACAAGTGAGATGGGATTATATTTGGTTTTTATTAAGTTGCCTAATAATTCTGCACAGTAATAGTTACCTGCACAAACAGATATCCTCCTAAGATAGCCAAATCTAAAAAAAAACACTCCAACTTCCAAAAATATTAAGCTTGGATATTTATGAGTCTTTTGGGTTGATTGAGAACATAGTTGTTGATCAATAATAAAAATAATCCTCTAAAATACAACTTGCCTAATAATTCTGCACACAGTGTAGAAATGATGATGTGTCAACCACCAGTCAACTAACTCTCCAGCCTCAGCAATCAGGGAGTTAGCTAGTTGATCCTGCCAGTAGCATATGCTTGTCTCAAAGGTTAAGCTATGCACGTGTAAGTGCACATGGATGGTACAGTAAAACTGCAAATGGCTCATTAAATCAGTTTGACTGTGACTGTACCCCTTTCAAGCTATAATGCAGATGTCCGAAGGGGGAGTTCAAAGAGGCCAGAAACCTGCCATGGAGTGATCACTTTTAATGAGGCGGAGACCATTTAGCGGCATTATTTGATACCTATATATAGTTATCAGATAGTACCACTATATTATAATATTACTACCATACAGTGAGTAAATATTACTCCATTCTGCTACTGAAGAAAATGTAGTTATACAAAAGTCAATATCATTAATAGTACTACTCTAGTAAGCTCAAATGCACCTATACACCTTGACCACTATCATTACCATAACATATTTTAGCGACTGAATAATGTACTATACTATGCAAAGACCAATGTTAGCACCATACAGTGATTATACAATGGTAGATGCCAGTTCTACAAATGCACTTTGCAGATCATATAGTTTAATAGACCACAGTTCTTTGTTTTTTGTCTCTTATATTAGTTATTCAATTGTACCTTCTTTTCCATCTAGCCCAAGCAACCATGACTTCTTGAAGCTATACCTGGTGTCTTCCTCGTTAGGGTTTGCTACATGTTTGGCTTCTTGACTTTCCTCTTATGCTGTATAGTACCCACAAATACTGTACTATCAGTGTTATAACTATAGATACCCCCCAAAATACCCACATATATAGTGCCTATGTTGTCTCCCAGACAGTAAAAATTAACCATGCAATAAAAGTGCTCCATTTGCACCCCACAAGGTAACTGTGCCACCTTTTGTACTCCACACAGTAACAATGATTATTCTCAATTCCCCAAAAAATAATACTATCCCTTTAGCCATCAAATAATATCCAACTTTGTGCTCTATACAAAGTAATAATAACCTCTTTGTGCTTCCACATTTGTGCCATATGGACAGTTATAATTCCCCTTCTCAGCCCCAACACTGCCATTCTAACTACGTTTATGTCACCACATAGTCAAAATACCCTCTTATTTGCTCTACATAGTGTGACAAAGTCACTGGCAGTGTGTCGAAAGGGAGATATGTGTCACTGAGGCTGTTAGCCTCAGTGATGTGAAAACATAGAAGTTTTTCCTGCACATTAAGTGAAGAGAGGGTTAACGGCCCAGGTGTACAAAGGAATGTTTTTAGTGGATGACGAAGTCCAGGGCGAGATGTCATCCATCATATCTCCAATCTAGGGAGTGCTCTGGGCTTTAAATAGCTAGCCTTGACACTCAGGTGTGTTCAGTACCTGGGGAAAACCTGCTCCAGTAGTATTGCCAGAGAACTGGTGAATATTTTCTCCCAGACGGGTCTGCAAAAGGAGATCCTGATGGACCAGGGGACTCCGTTTATGTTGAAAGTGATGAGGGAGTTGTCTTGTGTAAGGCACTCTGAATTACACAACTTTGAATGTCTGTATACCACTCACAGATGGACGGACAGGTAGAGGATTTCAAGAAGACCTTGAAGTCAATGTTGAAGACGGTTGTGGAGAACGATGGGTGAGACTCGGATTGCCTGTTGCCAAACCTGCTGTTCTCCATTACAGAAGTTCCCCAGAGCTCTACAGGGTTCTCACCATTTGAACTGCTATACGGACGACACCCTCGGGGACTTCTGGACATAACAAATGAGACCTGGGAAGCAGAGGTTACACCCCACCGGAGTGTCATCGAGCATGTGGCCCAAATGCAGGACCGAATCGAAAGGGTGATGCTAATCATGAAGGAGAGCCGTCTACAGGCACAAGAAGCCGAGGCAAGAGTGTACAATCGGGCCGCAAGGCTGAGATAATTCAGCCTGGGAGATTGGGTGTTAGTTTTGGTGCCCACAGTCGAGAGTAAGTTCCTGGCTAAATGGCAAGGGCCATATGAAGTGGTTGAGAAGATGAGTGAAGTTAATTACAAAGTCCACCAGCCTGGTAGAAGGAAGCTGTACCAGATCTACCACATCAACTTACTTAAGCCGTGGCGGGATGGAGAACCGGTGGAAGCTACATGCCTAGGGTCCAATCTTGAAGCCATGGTCGAGGACGATACAGTGGCAGAGACACTGTCACTGGCCCAAAAACTACAGCGCCGATAACTCTTGCAGAGAAACCGAGACCTGTTTTCAGAATTGCCCTGGTGTACGCACGATGTGAAGTATGAGATCCTGACAGAACCGCACGTACGGGTGAGCCAGAGGCTATATCGAACTCCCGAAGCCCGCCGTGAGGTGATCTCCAAGGAGGTGAGGAGAATTGAGGAGTCTAAGCGTGGCTGGCCCAGCCCGATTGTTCTTGTACCCAAGCCGGATGGAGAATGGCGTTTCTGTAACAATTACAGGAAGCTTAACAACGTGTCCAAGTTTGAAGCCTACTCGATGCCCCGGGTCGATGAGCTTATTGAGAGGCTGGGGCCTGCCAGGTACATCACTACCCTGGACCTAACAAAAGGGTACTGGCAAATTCGCCTGGCCCCAGGTGCCAAGGAGAAAATGGCCTTCAATACACCAGGATGCCGTTTGGACTACAGGGAGCCCCAGCTATCTTCCAGAGGGCCATGAACCGGATTCTGGGCTCACATAAGAAATACGCTGCTGCTTACCTGGACGACATCATGATTTTCAACCCAGATTAGGGAACCCACCTGCAGAAGGTCCAGGCAGTACTGGATGCATTGAGAAATGCCAGGTTTACCATAAACCCAAGAAAATGTGCCATAGGAAAGGAAGAGGCAAAATAAAACCGCAAAGGAACAAGGTCGAGGCAATCCAGAATTGCCTGCAACTGGCTTCCAAGAAACAGGTACAGTCCTTTCTGGGAATCATGGGGTATTATCGGCGATTTATACCGAAATTTGCCACAATAGCTACACCCCTGACCGACCTACTTAGAGGTACGAAGATGGAGAAGGCTAAGTGGTCTTCCGAGGCAGAGATAGCGTTCCAGGAGCTAAAACGCGCCCTATGTAACCAACCGGTCTTGATAGCATCTGACTTCCGTAAAGAGATTGTGCTCCTGAGAGACGCCTCAGATGTCGGCATAGGAGCCATCGTATCGCAGGAGGTAAATGGGGAGGAACACCCCATTCTATACCTGAGCATAAAACTCTCGGCCTGCGAAAAGAACTATGCAATTGTGGAAAAGGAGTGCCTGCCCGTCAAGCGGGCGGTTGACACCCTTAGGTACTACCTGTTGGGTCGCAAATTCAGACTGGTCTCAGACCATGCCCCCCTGAGATGGATGAGGGAAAGGATGAGGAAAAATGCCCTGGTGACAGGTGGTTCCTGGCCCCCCAGTACTTTAGTTTTTTGGTGCAGCACAGGCCCGGGAAACTGCATGCTAATGCCAATGTCCTGTCCAGACTTCCCAGTCTAACGAGTGAAGATGCCAAAACCCCCGGCTTTTGGCAGAGGGGAAAATATGTGACAAAGTCACTGGCAGTGTGTCGGAAGGGAGATATGTGTCCCTGATATGTGTCCGATATACGGACTGTGCTGCAAGTTTTGTATTTTGTTTTGCCACTTTAGCCGAAAGGGCTGTGTTTTTTCTTTATGGACTACCGGGTAGTTTATGATGCTGAACAAACTAACCCGAAATTTAAAGAGACAGTGTCCTTTGTCTACCTCAGCCTACAGCTGAGCTTGTCGCTTTACCACAATAGTAATATTGCCCCTTTTCAGTTCTAAAACCATAGTATCTATCCTCTCTGTGACATCCAATAAATAAAAATGTCAAACACTGTGCCCCTAAATGACTATCAGTACTCACCCAAATAAAATACAACTTAAGCTAATCTAACCCCATTTCCACCACGAGCAAAGCAGCCAAGGACATTTTCTGCCTGTGAATTTAGCAGCAGGATTTGGTGATGTCACTGTGCAAATGTCCTGTGCCTGGTCTTGACATTAGTACTCTTGCCTCAGTGGCGTAATGGTAGTAGCAGGAGAACACATGGCAACTACAGGGCTCGGCACTGAGTCCTCCAGGCTTCACTCTTTCAATAGTATCTGGATCCTAAGGATGCAGATACTGTTGAAGTAGAATGGTGGAACAAGAGCAGTAGGGACATGATACTGTGTGGGAGGCTGTAGGGCCATCATAATGGGTTTGGGTTTCACAGTGGGGTCATCATGTGTGTGAAGGCTGTAGGGAAATCTTACTTGTTTGGGGGGTCTCTGTGGGAATATCATCCTGTAGAGGGGTCATTGGGATCTTATAATGTGTGTGGGGAAATTGTGGGAGCATAACACTGTGGGGTTACTGTCCGGTATCATAATGTGTGTGGGGGAATTGTGGAGTACCATACTGTGGGGGGCCACTTTAGGGGCATTATGCTGTGTTGGGGGCTTTAAGGCAATATCGTACTGTGTTTGGGTCACTGTCTGGTCATCACATTGTGCTTATGGGGGGTTCTGCGGTGGAATTCCCTGAGGGGGTATAATTTTCTGTGTGGGGGGGCATTTTTGTTGGCATCATACTATATGGTGGCCATGAAAGGGGTATCATAGGGGGTGAGGAAACTAAGGGCTTCAATAGGGACAAAATTACTGTATACATATATATATATATATATATATATATATATATATATCCCTCTTCCTGTCTTTAAAAGTTGGGAGGTATGCCTTTGTGTGACTATGAGTCATGACCCCACTTACTCCACCTAATATTTTTATGTAAGAGGGATGGAGGCCCATTTAGGACTTTTGCTATGGGGTCTCATGATTTCCATACACATCCCTACCTTGCCAGTGACCTAAGAGACATGGGGGGCATCATGGTGTTTGAAGGCTGTAGGGACAACATGTTTTTTGGGGGTCACTGTGGAAATATCATACTGTGGAGGGGGTCATTCTGGTCCTATAATGTGGTTTAGAAATTGTGGGGGCATAATTCTGTGGGGTGGCACACGGTTTCTGTGCGGTGTAAGTGCCACTCTTCCTGTTTTTAAAAATTGGGAGGTACACCTTTGTGTGACTGTTACTATGAGCCGTGACCCCACCTACTCCACCTATTTTTTTTATGTAGGCGGGATGGAGGCCCATTTAGGACTTTTGCTATGGAGTCTCATGATTTCCATGCACATCCCTACCTCGCTAGCGACCTAAGAGACATAGAATACAATATTAGTATTGAGAGGATGATGGGAGTTGTACTTCACGCAAGACTACGATGTAAGACACAGATGAAGTTATTCTTCCCTTATCTGGACATTTGGACTGACGCCCAGAAACTAGATTGTAACTTGTTTTTAGCTGTCTCAGCAACCTTCTACTAATTATCACTTTTCTGTTTATGAAACTTTCTTATCAACATTCCACTGTTATGAATCATCACTTCACTGCTTGTGAAACAAAGGCATTTTACTGCGCATGTCTGACAAAAAAAAAAAAAATGAATGAAATGATTATTAATATAAATAAAGGGACTGCACCTATAGAGGCAGACGCGCTCAGGGGCTTCCCAGTACTTGATTATACACTACGTGTCTGTGTATTTCTTGTTACGGGGATACCCCGACTCCAACAAGGACCCTCCATGGCTGAATGATCCTAACAATTCCTGGCGCCCGAACAGGGACCCGAGGTCTGCGTATTCCTTCAAGTTCATCGACCGGCACGAGTAACCGCTGAGATTGGGACATCGGAACAGCAGATGACAAACCTGGCCAGGTAAGAGACACTGTTAGTTCTCTTACATCTGCTCTGCGATAGTCCGTAAATTTCATGCATATCTTGTGTTGGGATTGAGGAACTAGTAGAGAAGGATACCTATAGCTCGGGTCATTCATGTATATACTGTAGGATCTGCCGAAGGAGAGATCAGAGAAGGTTATGGAACGGATGGTATGAAAGAGATGTGGATGTCGGGAATAGCCTCATAAGCCGCACTAAGGTAGATGACATAAGTATTACGGAGATTGCCTAACTGAGTCATAAGGTTGTGTCCTTTCGGGGAAACCTTCGCTCACGCTTAACTCCCGAACCTTTGTCCTCCTTTTTGACGGATAAGAGATTGACAGAATGAGCCCATGGAAGTAATGATAATACTCCAGGGACACGATATATAATGGAGACTGTATGGTTCATTTTATGTATTGTTGGTCTTGCCCTTGTTGCCATATATATGTGTGTTAGAATTACTCTACACTTCAGACAAAACGGTCCAGAGAAACCGTTTCAGATACTGGCTCCTTAGGACAGAATAGGTAACGAGGAAAGGTAGAATATAGAATATATTTTATCTAACCCAAAAAACCTCCTAAGGTAGGAATAGTCAGGAAAAATGGGCAACAATGGCTCCTTAGGACAGAATAGGTAACGAGGAAAGGTAAAATATAGAATATATTTTATCTAACCCAAAAAGCCTCCTAAGGTAGGAATAGTCAGGAAAAATGGGCAACAAACAGACTAAGACCACAAATGATGAACAAGATGTCTATACAATCGTGAAAGAAAGGTGTGGTGTAGAAGCAACTAAGAATTTAGGGAAAGTTTGCAAAACTTTTCAGGTAGCAAGGCATGACAGGTTTAACAGGAAACTATGGGAGGACATTCGGGCTAGAAAAGCAGGAGTGGTAAGAGACAAAGGATGGTAGAGTCCAAATTTTGGTGCCTGATGACCAAGAGTCTCTAGAAAACATTGTAAAAGTCCAAGCCTTAGAGGATGAGAAAGATCCTGCCCCTACCCAAATTATTTTAGATCTTTCTGAGGTACCAGAAAAATTATGGGCACAACATGACACCGATGTAGGACTAATGCCAATAGCTCCTGTAAAAGTCACTCCTGTTCCAGGTGTGACACTACCCCAATTGAGACAGTATCCTATTAGTGCCCAACAAGAACACGCCATAGGAGAACAGATAAAAGATTATCTAAAAACTGGAGTACTGATAGAAGTAAAGTCACCAGCCAATACACCGTTGTACCCCGTAAAAAAGAAATCTACTGAGGGGTCAGCTGCTAGATACCGGATGGTACATGATTTAAGAGAGATAAATAAAATTTTGGAACCTATTACTCCTGTTGTGCCAAATCCACACACGTTGCTATCACAGATCCCAGCAACAGCACGAGTATTTTCTGTCATAGACTTATCAAATGCATTTTTTTCAGTACCATTACACCCAGACTGTTACAAACTGTTTGCATTTACATTTAAGAATAGACAATTAGCATGGACAAGATTACCACAGGGTATGATACATTCACCTACCTTGTACTCAGAAGCTATGAGATCAGTTCTTCAAAATTTCAAACCTACGGATGAGGTTGTAATTCTCCAATATGTTGATGACCTATTGTTATGTGCCCCTGCTCAAGAGTCCGCAAACAGCAACACAATAAGGTTGTTAATATTTCTAGTAGACATGGGCTGTAAAGTTAACAAGAAAAAAGTACAACTTTGTATGACTACGGTAGTATTTCTAGGACACTGCATTTCACAAGGTATTCGGCACCTCACCGCCGACAGACTAAAAATCATTAGAGATCTTGTTCCTCCCAAGAACTACAAAACATTAAGAGCATTTTTGGGAATAGTATCACACTGCAGACAATGGGTTATACATGCTAGTCAGCTTATGCAACCTCTATATGATTGTTTAAAAATCGAGCCTTTTCAGTTAACTGAATCAGCGCTCATAGCCTTTCAAGACCTCAAGAAAGGTCTCATGTCAGCCCCGGCCTTGGGAATCCCAGACTACGCCAAACCATTCCAATTAATGGCTGCGGAAATGTCTAATCATGCTACAGGAGTACTAACACAGAAACATGAAAATAAACAAAGACCTGTCGCATACTATTCTGCTCAATTAGATAATGTTACCAAAGCTGCACCATCATGTGTCAGAGTAGTAGCAGCTGTCTCTCTTTTGGTTGAAAAAGCCTCAGAAATAGTACTAGACCATGCCCTAATAGTACAAACTACACATGATGTACATGGCATACTGAATCAGGTATTGCCAAAACACATTTCAATGGCTAGACATCTTAGATTACAATGCTCCTTACTAATGCCACCAAACCTCACTTTTCGCCGCATATTGTCTCTAAATTTAGCCACTCTGTTACCACTAGAGACAAAGGGGGGAGTGGAAGGAGGTCAGGAAGACGAAGATGAAAATTTTTTACAATACCACGAACAAGACAATATAATACATGATTGCTTACAGTGTATAGAACAAGAAACACAAGGGCTACCTAATGTACAGGACACCCCTCTTGACAATCCAGACCTACATATGTATATAGATGGTAGTAGGTATGCAGATGAAACTGGTAACTTTCACACAGGTTATGCCATTGTATCAGATCATGATGTTATTGAAGCTGAGCCAATGCAGGCCAGCTGTTCAGCCCAGGAAGCTGAACTATTAGCTCTAATACGAGCATTACAGTTAGCAAAAGAAAAAACCGCTAATATTTTTACTGATATGCATATGGTATTGTACATGATTTTGGATGTATATGGAGAGCTAGAGGTTACATGACAGCTTCAGGTCAACCAGTAAAACATGGACAAATGATTAGACAAATCCTAGAATCAGCTGCCTCAACCAAACAAGTAGCAGTAATAAAAGTACCTGCACATGTAAGACTCGACACCGAGATAGCTAGGGGTAATGACCGAGCCGACAAGGCTGCTAAGCGAGCTGCAGTAAAACCTCTGACAACTGACCACACTATTAGTGCAGTATCAGAATTTGACTTAATTACACGGCTCAAAGAAGCCCACCAGCAGGTGAGTAGAGAAGAAAAAGAAGAGTGGCAGAAACAGGGGGCAGAAGAAAAAGAAGGACTATGGAGAAAAGGAGATGAGTTTTGTCTCCCCCGAGCGTGGTACCCTGTTGTGGTCAGTGAAGCCCACGGACCTACACATGTGTCTGCAAACGGTATGATACAGAGGGTCAGACAGAAGTGGTTAGCCCCAGGGTTCGGCCAGGTAGCTCGAGCAAAATGTGGTTCTTGTGAAATCTGTTTAGCCCACAATCCAGGACAGACTGTTAAGACCCCCCAGAAGCACCATGTAAGACCACTATATCCGTTCCAGAGACTTCAGATCGATTACATCCAGATGCCTAAGCATGGACACTATGAGTATGTACTGGTATGTGTGGACATGTTTTCGGGGTGGCCAGAGGCTTATCCAGTTCATACAGCCACGGCTAAAGTCACTGCAGTAAAAATAGCACATGAACTGGTACCCCGTTATGGTATCCCAGAAGTGATCGAGTCAGATAGAGGTACACATTTTACTGGAGAGATCTTTCAGAATGTAATGAAAATGTTGTGTATAAAAAGTGAACTACACACCCCTTACCACCCACAGAGTTCTGGTAAGGTTGAGAGAATGAATGGAACACTTAAGTTAAAAATACAGAAAGCCATGGCAGAAACACAGAAACCATGGACTGAGTGTCTCCCAATAGCATTGTATTCAGTCAGAAACACCCCCCAGGGAAAGAGCAAACTCACCCCCCATGAAATATTGTTTGGTAGAGTTGCCAATACAGGATTGTATTTCCCACAGACTTTAATGTTAGAAACTGAAAGCTTAACTGCTTATGTACAAAATTTATGTAAGCATGTGTCTAAAATACACTCTTTAGTGTTCTCTTCCATTCCAGATCCTGATTCCATTGAGGGAACGCACAAGCTGCAACCAGGAGACGAAGTTTACGTAAAAAGACATAACAGAAGAACGCTAGAACCCAGATTTGAGGGTCCATATCAGGTGTTATTGACAACTCCAACTGCAGTAAAATTGGAAGTGTTTACATGGACTAATTGCTCAGACAAATTAGCAAATAACCAAACCGTTAATTCTAGATTATGGAACACCACTGTTGCCATCCCAGTTGTGGGGTGGGTGGGATTTCCCTGGTGGCAAGGTAATATGACCGGAAAAATAAACAACTTACAATATTTAGCGTTTAAAGGAGGTGTATGGGTTCCTAGAAATAAGACGGGACTAACAGACTTAGGGTTAATTCCTACAGAAAATATACAACTCAGTTTTAGTAGCACAGTATCTTTTTCTCAACCTTTTAAACCTGATATAGTAGAAAAATACATACACAATAATGGTTGGAAATATTCACAATTATTCCCCGATGGAAACAATGATACATGTTCAAAGATACCAGGTAATATATTATGTAATGAGTCAAGTGCATATGACCCAGGTACACCGACTTGTGAAAATCCAGATGCAGGATACTGTAGTCCATTAGGTCAAAAACCCCCTTGGTGTATACTTCAGAATGTATCTAAATTTTTAGATTTGGTACATAGGTTGGTGCTCCAACACTCTGCAATATGGGATCTGCCTGAAGGAACCTTCTGGATTTGTGGAAATGGAGCATACAAATGGCTCCCAGTAGGAATAAAAGGTGCATGTACTCTAGGACGCTTAACACCGGCCACATTTATAGTTCAGAATCAGCAGGTAGATATGCAAGCAGTACCTAAACACACACTATACAAAAGAGCAGCCGACAACTCGCCTAGACCTTCAGGTAGGCCACGTGTGGTCCAAATGGGAATTCCTAATAAAATATTCAGCACTTTCTTTGTGTATCCAATGTTGATGCAGATGTGGGATGAATATGACAGACACAATGATCAAAATAAAGATAGCTGGTGGTCAGACACCTTCTCCTTTCTCAACCCAAAGAACTGGTTTAAGGGTATTGGAGGTTGGGTGGCTGGAATTCTGCAAGGTATATTACAGATTGTGCTAGTTATAGTAGTCATATATGTAGTGTTTAAAATAGGATTAAAAATTATTTTAATATGCATAAATAAGCTTTGTAATATGGACTCAAGAATATGAAAGAAAAGAACTCCCGGACCAGGTCTTCTACCAAAAGTCCATAAGGAAGAATCAAAGGGGGGACTGAGAGGATGATGGGAGTTGTACTTCACGCAAGACTACGATGTAAGACACAGATGAAGTTATTCTTCCCTTATCTGGACATTTGGACTGACGCCCAGAAACTAGATTGTAACTTGTTTTTAGCTGTCTCAGCAACCTTCTACTAATTATCACTTTTCTGTTTATGAAACTTTCTTATCAACATTCCACTGTTATGAATCATCACTTCACTGCTTGTGAAACAAAGGCATTTTACTGCGCATGTCTGACAAAAAAAAAAAAAATGAATGAAATGATTATTAATATAAATAAAGGGACTGCACCTATAGAGGCAGACGCGCTCAGGGGCTTCCCAGTACTTGATTATACACTACGTGTCTGTGTATTTCTTGTTACGGGGATACCCCGACTCCAACAAGGACCCTCCATGGCTGAATGATCCTAACAGTATATTGATAAAAATGATCTGTGACTTAAACATGTAAAATATAACTGAGCTCCACATTGCAGAATCAAGAATAAGAAAATAGCTATACAAAATAAAGTAGCGAGATCCTACAGTCTTGTTAAGTTCTTCCCTTCATTAAATATTCAGGAGGAGCACAAGGTATCTCTCTTAAGTACTTCAGCAAGTCTATCATCAGCAGGAACTTCTCACTATCTGTTTTAATCTATGTTGCACTATCTTAAAAGAGGGTTTAATTTGTCTTCCTTCCAGCATAGCAAATATGTTGACACTAGATAAATAAAGGTTAATAATAGCAATAATCATCACAATCAACTAAGCTGCATCTTCTCAGAGGAGACTTAAAGCTGTCCAAGGACTGGAGCAGGAGACTCATCCGCCTGAGCACGTTTCCTCTCTTCAATAACAGCATATTCCCCATTTCCTCACCTGTTATGATGAGTACTGATCTCATAGCAGAGAAATTAATTTACTGAAACACTGACCTCGTGTTCAGGACGGGCCCTTAATGTGCCATGGAACAGCAAGGGAAAGGCCTTTTCTGGCAGGAATGGCTCCACAGAGGCCAGTGATCTGCAGCCTCCTGGTAAAACATGTTAAAGGAAGTAATCTAACAAAAATATATTGAGGTTATAATGCTATCATTAATGGTATAAAGCAATTGCAACATTTCAAGCATGAAAAATGAGTGGTGAGAGTTGTGGAAACATAGTTGTTCTCTTTTACTTTTTACATTCGTTTATACAGAACATAAGATTTTATTTACTGAACAATTACAAACCTACTGAGAATCGGAAATATCATAATGGAAAGCATTTTACAATGCCATCAAAACAGATATTCTCCAACTTGTCATATTTTTCACTGTCATTTGCACAAAATCATCGTAAAATGCTGTGTTTTTTTTTTCCGTAATATGACTACGATGTTTGACAACAATCTTAAGGTGAATAAACAATAAAAGGGAACCTGTCAGGTGATTCATGCCATGAATGCCCCAAATCATGGGCAGCATGAATAGTATCCTGGCTACATGATTGCAACCAGGTATATTATTTTCTGAAACACTCTGGCGTTTCAGAGAAAATATACTCTGAAGATCCGGCTTGGGACCATAGCTGGAGACCAGACTAGTCCAGCCCCACTGCCAGCCATCTTCTCTCAAAGTCACAGCATGTGATTGACAGGTCTCTCCCTCAAGTGTATGTAGGGAGAGACCTGTCAATCACCTGGAGAGCTGGGAGATTCCAGCCAGGGTCGACGCCGGACTAGTCACATCTCCAGCTATGGTCACCAGATGAATCTTCAAAGTGTTTTTCATTTCATAGAGCAATATACCTGGCTGCGGTTTAGGCAGCATGAATTGCCAAAGAGTAGATGGGGGGGGAACCTATATTGCAGATACACTGTACCTTGGGAACCAGAAATTTGGAGTTATACGTCAGCACATGAGATGTAACTATCTGGTAATACTCTTTTTATCACTGGTGTTAGTGGTGTGTACTTGATAATTAATCTGCTCCTGCAGTAATGGATGTCAAATCTCCATGCACTGACTTTCTAGTGAGTTTGTGATGGGCTTCTGTAAACACACAGCAGCCAATCTGTATAGACCGAGCTGCAAACGAGAGGCAGAGAGCAGGAGTTGGGACCAATGAGGAGACAGGCACTGTAGATAAAATGTAGTTATAGACCCCAGTTCACACACACCGCTGAGAAAAATAAATAATATTTGTGGAGGTCCAATACTTAAAACAAATTAAACAATGCCCCTTTGACCTTTTCCCTACACATCACCACTCAAATTCACCTCTGACAAGAAAATAGGGGATGTGTTATAAAAGTAAGCATTCTACATGACTTCTGGATATTGAATGGATCCTCATTCTTTAGCACATGACCAAATCTACACTAACTATTAGTGTTGAGCGAGCATGCTCGACACTGCTCGGTACTCGCCCGAGCATCTCACTACTCAGGATGTTCGGCGAGCACCGAGCATTTCCGGATTACTCGGGCGGGAGCTCGGGTCTCCGCCCTGCATGTTTGGCGCTCTTTACAGAGCCAATGAACATGCAGGGATTGCCAGCCAGTCACTGTAATGCCGCAGCCATGTTGGTTGCGGGCATTACAGTGATTGGCTGGCCGCACAGCGTCACCTCGAGTATTTAAAACCAGGCGCCGCCATCTTGGACACAGTCGCTCTGGATCAGACATTGTAGGGTCAGTGCTGCTGAGTTAGGGAGAGATTTATACTGCAAAATAGGTAGTGTAGGGTCTCTAAAGCTTGCAAAATCAAACAAACAGTCCTTCTCAGGACTAATATCCATCCCAGATATCAGGCAGGCAGGCAGGCAGGCTGTATAGGAGACGCAGTGGTTATACCAACAAACACTGCATTACAGTCCTGTGTGCTGCTTTTCAAATTGCTAGACTTAGCCCCAGGTCTCAGGGGCCAGGAAAAATCCTTTTTTTACAATCTAAATCCTCTTTTTTTTTTTTCCCCTCAGTCAGACTGTACAAATACCCGTCTTATTAACCTTTTGGTATCCCCCCCCCCCCAAAAAAAAAACTTGAGTGTGTCTGTGAGTGTTCAGACACAAATATATTTGTTTAAAAGAGTCTAGTGTAGGCCAGATAACTCGAACTGTGGTTTTGCAGTTCCACGGTTCAAATTTCTGTATTATCCACTTTTCTTGCCTTTTTTCAATTAAAAAAAACATTTTGAGTGTCTTGCTGACTGTTCAGACACAAATATATCTGTTTAAAAGAGTCTGGTGTAGGCCAAATAACTAGAACTGTGGTTTTCCTCTTCCACGGTTCAAATCTCTGTATTATCCACTTTTTCGCCTTTTTTGCATAAAAAAAACATTTTGAGAGTCTCGCTGACTGTTCAGACACAAATATATCTGTTTAAAAGAGTCTGGTGTAGGCCAGATAACTAGAACTGTGATTTTCCTCTTCCACGGTTCAAATCTGGGTGTAATCCACCTTTTTGCATAAAAAAAACATTTTGAGTGTCTCGCTGACTGTTCAGACACAAATATATCTGTTTAAAAGAGTCTGGTGTAGGCCAAATAACTAGAAGTGTGGTTTTGCAGTTCCACGGTTCAAATCTCTGTATTATCCACTTTTTTGCCTTTTTTCAATAAAGAAAAACATTTTGAGTGTCTCGCTGACTGTTCAGACACAAATATATCTGTTTAAAAGATTCTGGTGTAGGCCAGAGAACTAGAACTGTGGTTTTCCTCTTCCACGGTTCAAATCTCTTTTTTATTACCCTGTTGCCATTGATAGTGCGAGTGTAAGCTATTTTACTTCATTTACAATGGGCAAGGCACGTGCCAAGGGACGTGGAACTGGACGTTCTGGTGATGGTGCGTGCAGAGGACGGGGCCGTGGCCAAGGTGAAAATGTGCCACAACCAACAGCCACATCTTCTCGCTCCCAGTTCTTGACCGAATTACTAGGGAAGCACACAACAGCACCACAATTGCGAACTGATCAGTGTGAACAGGTTATTAATTGGATAGCAGATAATATTTCTAGTCACCTGGGCACTACCACCTCCGGACGGTCTTCCACATGGTCAAGTGTTAGTAGCCGTGAGTCTCGACCGCATACTCCTCCTCACCCTGATGATCCTTCCTCTCACCATGCCGAGTGTCATCAGACAGCAACTGATCCCACAGTTGGACACTCTGAAGAGCTGTTCACTGGGCCATTTCCATATTTGGGCCCCTCGCCTGCTCCGCTTGAAGTGGTGGAAGAGGAGATCCCATATAGCGATGGCCAAATATTTGAACAGCCATGGCCACAGGAAGGCGACGCTGGCAATTTGTCACAAGAGGTGGACGATGACGAGACACAATTGCCACGAAGTGAAGAGGAGGACCGTGGTGCGGAAGTGGAAGAGGAGGAGGTGGTGGATGATCTTGTAACTGACCCAACGTGGCAGGAGGACTCGCAGAGCGAGGCCAGCAGCACACAGGGGGAGGGAGGCAGAGTACCCCAACAGGCAGGAAGAAGCAGTGTGGTGGCCGCAGACAGAAGGCAGGCAACAGTTCCCCGTAACACCAACACGAGGGACGTTGCCAGTACAACCGGTAGGTCTTCCAGAGTCTGGAATTTTTTTAAAGACTCTGCTGATAACCCCAAAAAGGCCATTTGTACCACCTGCCAGGTCAGCATCACCAGGGGTGACAAAACTACCAGCCTGACCACCACCAACATGATCAGGCACATGTCAGCAAAGCACCCGACTTTGTGGGGCGAAACCCAGGGTCCACGACCAGTGTCAGCGGGTGTCACCACTGTTGTGCGTGTAAGAGAACCCCCTGTTGTGTGTGCAAGGTAATCCCCTGTCCATACTGCATGCAAAGATGCCCCCTCCTCTCAGTCTTCACTTGTTATGGCAGTTTCTCAAGAAACAGCATCAAAGTCCACGTCCACGTCCCACCGCAGCGTTCAATTGTCCATATCCCAGACCTTTGAACGAAAGCGGAAATTCGCAGCCAACGCAGCCTCAGGCCACAGTCCTAAATTCGCACATTTCACGACTGCTTGTGTTGGAAATGCTGCCTTTTAGGCTGGTGGAGACGGAATCCTTCCACAACCTTATGGCGGTGGCCGTCCCTCAGTACTCGGTCCCCAGCCGACACTATTTTGCCCGGTGGGCCATCCCCGCACTACACAAGCACGTGTCCCAAAACATCTGCCGTGCCCTCAACAACGCAGTTACTGGGAGAGTCCACCTATCAACGGACACGTGGACAAGTGCTTGTGGCCAGGGACGGTACATCTCCCTGACGGCACACTGGATAAACATAGTGGAAGCCGGGACCCAGTCGGATCTTGGGATGGAACACATCCTCCCCACACCGAGGTTTGCGGGCCCTATGTCAGTCACAGTTGCCCCCACAGTGTACAGCTCCTGCGCATCATCCCCCTCCTCCTCCTCATGATCAGCCTCCATCTCAGATATCACCACATCAGTTACAAGCTGGAAGCACTGCAGTACTGCCTCAGCCAAGCGGCAACAGGCTGTGCTGAAACTCATAAGCTTAGGTGAGAAACCTCACACTGCTTGTGAGTTGTGGACAGCTGTGAAAGAGCAGGCAGATCTGTGGCTGAGACCGCTGAACCTACATCCAGGCATGGTCGTGTGTTACAATGGCCGTAACCTGGTGGCGGCTCTGAGGTGAGGCGAAATCACACATGTACCATGCCTGGCTCATGTGCTTAACCTCGTGGTTCAGCGGTTTCTTAAATCGTACCCCGAGTTGCCAGATCTGCTCGTCAAAGTACGCCGCCTGTCAGCTCACTTTCGGAAGTCGGCTACAGCTTCTGCCGCCCTTGCTGTGTTGCAGCAGCGTTTGCAGCTTCCAGCACACCGACTGGTGTGTGATGTTCCCACACGTTGGAACTCTACCCTCCACATGTTGCAAAGGATTTGTGAGCAGAAGACAGCAGTTGTGGAGTACCAGCTGCAACAAGGCCGTCGATATTCAGGTCAGACTCCACACATAAGACCTCAGGAGTGGACCTGGATGTCTGACATATGTACCATCCTGACAAACTTTGAGGAGTCCACCAAGATGGTGAGTGGCGATGACGCCATCATTAGAGTCAGCATCCCACTTGTCTGTCTTTTGCAATGCTCTCTGCAGAGAATTAAAGAGGAGGCAATGCAGTCAGAGTATGATGAGATGGATCAAGAAGCCGTAGCGGGCGATTACACACAGCCCAGCCTCATCCCATCCCAACATGCATTGGGGGAAAATGAGAGGGAGGAGGAGGAGGAAGAAGAACAGGAGGTGGTATCATGCGCTGTAGATGGTAGTACCTGTAAAACTGTCATAAATCGGTTCAGCGTGGGTGGCCTGAGGACAGGGGGGAGGAGGAGGAGGAGGAGAGCCTGGTCAGTCGTCATCTTGGTGAGGACACGAAGTCTTACCCGTTACCAGTCTGGCACGCATGGCTGACTTTATGTTACACTGCCTTAACCATGACCCTTGCGTTGTCAAAGTGTTGGGTGACAGTCATTACTGGTTGGTGACACTTTTAGACCCCCGCTACAAAGAGAACTTTCACTCTCTTATTCCTGGGGTGGAGAGGTCTACAAAAATGGGGCAGTACCAGAAGGCCCTTGCTGCAGAACTGTTAAAAAAATTCCCATCTGAACACGCTAGCGGCAGAGGTCACAGTTCGTTGACCAACCAAGGCGTACGGGCGAGTGAGATGCAACTCCAATCCAGCAGAGGCAGGGGATCACTGTCAACATTCTGGGACAGTTTTCTGAGACCCGCCCAGCTTACAGGCCCTGAGGCGCGGGGTACTCTCACAAGGAGTGGAAAGTTTCAAAAGATGGTGAGGGAGTACCTTGCCGACCGTACCAGCGTCCTCTGTGATTCCTGTGCCTTTTAATTATTGGGTATCTAAGCTGGACACTTGGAATGAACTCGCTCTGTATGCCTTGGAGGTCCTGGCCTGCCCTGCCGCTAGCGTGTTATCGGAGCATGGTTTTAGTGCTGCTGGAGGAATTATAACTGATAAGCGCACTCGCCTGTCAACTGACAATGCTGACAAGCTGACCCTTATCAAAATGAACAAGGGCTGGATTGGGCCAGACTTCTCATCACCACCAAATGACAGCAGAGTAACATAAAGTCAAATCCACTGTGTTATTTCGGGAGGTGTATTCCCATGCACCGCTTCACACCCACACATGGGTATACGCTTCCTCATTTCGGCTGTTTTTGCTCTTCTCCTTATCCTCAGCCTCCACCACCAATATGCCACCAGGGTGACCATGGTCCGTGTTGCCAGCATTGCAAGTTCCTCCGTCCTAATTTTTGGCAGCTTTTGCATGGAAGGCATAGGCAAAGACTATGGGAGACCCACTCCCCAATAATGGGAATAATGTTTGTAATATGCTGTACTGCATGGCTCTTGTAAGGGGCATTGCAAGTTCCTCCGTCCTAATTTTTGGCAGCTTTTGCATGGAAGGCATAAGCAAAGACTGTGGGAGACCCACTCCCCAATAATG
Organism: Phyllobates terribilis; assembly: GCF_046119375.1. Taxonomy (NCBI): domain Eukaryota; kingdom Metazoa; phylum Chordata; class Amphibia; order Anura; family Dendrobatidae; genus Phyllobates; species Phyllobates terribilis. The sequence goes on along the minus strand of NW_027362768.1, from coordinate 83,217,977 downwards.
GGAATAATGTTTGTAATATGCTGTACTGCATGGCTCTTGTAAGGGGCATTGCAAGTTCCTCCGTCCTAATTTTTGGCAGCTTTTGCATGGAAGGCATAAGCAAAGACTGTGGGAGACCCACTCCCCAATAATGGGAATAATGTTTGTAATATGCTGTACTGCATGGCTCTTGTAAGGGGCATTGCAAGTTCCTCTGTCCTAATTTTTGGCAGCTTTTGCTTGGAAGGCATAAGTAAAGACTATGGGAGACCCACTCCCCAATAATGAGAATAATGTTTGTAATATGCTGTACTGCATGGCTCTCGTAAGGGGCATTGCAAGTTCCTCCGTCCTAGTTTTTGGCAGCTTTTGCTTGGAAGGCATAAGCAAAGACTATGGGAGACCCACTCCCCAATAATGTGCATAATGTTTGTAATATGCTGTACTGCATGGCTCTTGTAAGGGGCATTGCAAGTTCCTCCGTCCTAATTTTTGGCAGATTTTGCTTGGAAGGCATAAGCAAAGACTATGGGAGACCCACTCCCCAATAATGGGAATAATGTTTGTAATATGCTGTACTGCATGGCTCTTGTAAGGGACATTGCAAGTTCCTCCGTCCTAATTTTTGGCAGCTTTTGCTTGGAAGGCATAAGCAAAGACTATGGGAGACCCACTCCCCAATAATGTGCATAATGTTTGTAATATGCTGTACTGCATGGCTCTTGTAAGGGGCATTGCAAGTTCCTCCGTCCTAACTTTTGGCAGATTTTGCTTGGAAGACATAAGAAAATACTATGGGAGACCCACTCCCCAATAATGGGAATAATGTTTGTAATATGCTGTACTGCATGGCTCTTGTAAGGGACATTGCAAGTTCCTCCGTCCTAATTTTTGGCAGATTTTGCTTGGAAGGCATAAGCAAAGACTATGGGAGACCCACTCCCCAATAATGTGCATAATGTTTGTAATATGCTGTACTGCATGGCTCTTGTAAGGACATTGCAAGTTCCTCCGTCCTAACTTTTGGCAGATTTTGCTTGGAAGACATAAGAAAAGACTATGGGAGACCCACTCCCCAATAATGGGAATAATGTTTGTAATATGCTGTACTGCATGGCTCTTGTAAGGGGCATTGCAAGTTCCTCCGTCCTAATTTTTGGCAGATTTTGCTTGGAAGGCATAAGCAAAGACTATGGGAGACCCACTCCCCAATAATGGGAATAATGTTTGTAATATGCTGTACTGCATGGCTCTTGTAAGGGGCATTGCAAGTTCCTCCGTCCTAATTTTTGGCAGATTTTGCTTGGAAGGCATAAGCAAAGACTATGGGAGACCCACTCCCCAATAATGGGAATAATGTTTTTAAGATGCTGCACTGTATGGCTCTTGTAAGGGGCATTAAAACCGTCTTGTTAAGCTACTGCGACCTCCACCACTTTTTCATGGGGCATTCAAACCGTCTTGTTAAGCTACTGTGACCTCCACCACTTTTCCAAGGGGCATTAAAACCATCTTGTTAAGCTACTGTGACCTCCACCACTTTTCCAAGGGGCATTAAAACCGTCTTGTTAAGCTACTGTGTCCACATCTCTTCAAAGGGGCATTAAAAGCGTCTTCTTAAACCACTCTGAACTCCACAGCTCTTCCAAGGGGCATTGAAATGTTGTTTTTAATTACCTCTAACCTCCACGACTCTTCCAACGGGCATTGCATTTCCTCCTAATTTTAGTCAGCTTTTGCTTTTCAATGCAAAGGCGAAAACTAAGGGAGACCCACTCCCCAATAATGGGTAGAAGGTTTTTAGTACGCTGTAATCCACATCTGTTTCTAGGGGCATTGCAGTTCCTCATAATTTTTGGAAAACCTTCCATTCACTGCTTAGGCCAACAGTGTACAGGAGACCCAGTTGCTATAAATGGAAAAAACGGTTTAGTTAAGGCCCTCTGACCTCCATGTCACTTCCAAGGGGCATTGGAGTGCCTCGAAATTTTTTGTAGGCATTGCACTCACTGTATGCCCTATAACTGTGCAGCCGAACCGCTCCTTTTGTTACAGAAACATATCCTACAAGACATGTGTGATTGACTGGCCTGATATTGATGTGAATGGTCCCTGTTCCTCCTGCTCTTTCTCCTTTGCCACCACCTCATCCATCATTTACAGTATCACCTGAAGCTTTGTTTTAACGGGATTCATAGAACTGGGATAGTAGCAGGTAAACATGCAGCAATCCTCGGAGGAGATAGGATATGCGCCAAAACGCTGACCACCTCAGGCCTAGCCACTACTACATACATGCGCTTGCATTCCATGAAAACAAAGGAGACGCTAACTTCTATCATCATCATCATGCTCCTCACCTTGGCACTCTCAACTCCCCTGATGGAGAAGCCAGGGCACACCGGAGGAGTCTGGTTCTCTGGTGGGCTCGTCCAATGCTGCCCTAAAGCAGGCCAGGCTAAGAAAAGTGTCGGGGAAGGTGACAGGAGAAATAGGGGCGGCTGGGGACTGTTTATGGACACCCGGCCTCCCCCAGGCGGCTGGGGACCGTGTGTGGACACACGGCCGCGGGGCGGCTGGGGACCGAGTATGGACACCCGGCCGCCCCCTGGCGGCTGGGGACCAAGCGTGGACACCCAGCCGCCGGGCGGCTGGGAACTGAGTATGGATACCTCGCTGCCGAAGCAGCCATGAGGTAGTGGCCAGCTTCGGCCTCCTCCAAACTAAAAGCCCCCATTTCAAGTGAAAGCTAGCAGTATGGTATTGCAGCCTGCGGGTGGGTGGGTGGTTGGCTGCATATTTGCGCTTGCATTGCAAGGAATGGGGGAGGTACAATTGAACACTGCCCTGGGACAAGGACTTGCACGGGGATAGTTGCAAGTCTGCATCTTCTGATGCGGCAAGGATCACTTCTGATGGGCACACTTTTAGGCAGTGACCTGGGAGTCAGAGATGCTTCCAGGGGTCTTCCCTATGCTGTTCCCATGTCTTTTCAGCACTGTATGCATGTGTCTCACAGCACATGGCCAGATAAGGTTGTAAAATGTTAAAATGACATTTCCCGGTGAATGCATTTGTCACGGTTGAAAGCAATACAAAAGTGCAAAAACGCATGAAAAATGCTACTTGTGAACATAGCCCAAGGTGTGGAGGAGCATTTTTGTTTTTGGTTATTTATTATACCTTATACACAAGTCTTTACCCTGGAAAGGATGTTCCTTAACATATTTCACAGGAAAGCAGTTTCAGGTTAGTTTTTGAACGTTTTATTGTGAGCCCGTAAAAGTGGCTTAATACCTCTGACCAAGTTGTTGACAGCAGTGACCTGGGGGTCAGAAATGCTTCCTGGGGCGATCCCCATGCTGTTCCCATGTCATTTGAGCACTGTCGCTATCGTTTTGGGCACTTTTTAGGCTTTCTACAGACTGCCGAGGGTGCCGCCGCAAAAATGCTCGGGTCTCCCATAGACTTACATTGGGCTCGTTGCTCGTGTCGAGCACCCGAGTATCACGGTGAGCTCGACCCGAGCTTCGAGCACCCGAGCATTTTAGTGCTCGCTCAACACTACTAACTATATGACCCAAATAAAATAAAATACACAATACCTTATTTGGTGTTAAGTGATTCTAGGTTAATTTAAAATCACATGACTATGGCTATCACAGTAAGGGTCACTCACGTCAGAGTTTCAAGTACAAGTGTTATTCGTTTTTTTTCTCTGATAGCACTCCTACCTATGACAGTCTATGGGGTTGTTCACGTATCCGTGATTTTTTTCAGACCTAGTGGTCCGTTCAAAATTATGGAGATATGTTCCGATATTGATCTAAGGGTCGGATCAAACTTGGCATTGAAAGTCTATCGGTTGGTGAAAAAAACGGACTTCACTCGGATGTCATCTCTGTGCTGTCTGTTTTTCTCTTACTGATAAGAAGGTGGAGAACCTTTATTTCTCATTAAAAAAAACTGATGACACTCTGACCAAACCCTGAAGAAAATCTGATGAAACTCACTGATAAAACTCTGTAAAAAAACTGGCATCTCAGTGAGGCCTAAGAGTCAGGAGAAATGCTAGGCAAGTATTTTTTGAGAATCACAGATACTATAAGATCACCAGCTGCACGATATACAGCAAATGGCAGACAGCAATTCAGTGGCTGCAAGTTGACTTTCTACACTAGCAAAGCCAGTCCACTTCAAGGGCTCTAATGACCCTACCAAACATCCTCATTCCTGTAGTTAACACCTAAACCTCTCCCTAGATGACAATACCAGTATCACATCCTCCAGGATGGCCACCAAAGCTCAGGCTATTCACCACCATTGTTTAACAGCTTCTAATAATTAAAATTGGTCCACCATAACTTGCCGTCCACTTCCACCTGACTCCCCAAAAACAACATCACAGCTGTGACAATAATAGACCAAGCTGATTATTTAGTATTATAGTTATTATTTTATTTAAAAAAAAGTATATAGCCTGATTTATAGATTTCAAAAAGGTCAAAATCTATAAAAAGTCACAAAACTACCAACTCACAAAAAGTCCTCCAGTAATCAAGAGGGGAAAAAACCCTGTCGAGGAAACCTCTAGGGAACCATGGCTGAAGGGTTGCTCTTCCCTTGTGTTTAGAAAGATAATACCAAAATGCAAATCAACTTGATGTTTTCAAAATTACATGATAGTAAATGTACAAAAATAAAGAATGCAATGATCCATAAACCAACTTAAACAGGGTAAGCACTTCTGTGAGGGAAGTGCTTCTGCCAATTCTTATATTGAGAGAAAGAGGAAGAGAGAATGAGAGAGAAAGTTACATCGCTTCATAAACTGCACCCTCCCAAACTTACATGGACGTACTTTGAAAAAAATAACCACCCAGCCTCATTCACTTGTCAGCTGTCCAGGAGCTGTGATATGATCAGACCATGTTCCTGCAGTCAGACACAGCCATTACACAGTACACAGCAGGGGCACATTTATAAGATTATCTCAGCACAGGAACATTTTTTTAATCACATTTAATTGTGGAACTTATTTTTATTCCAAGATCTATTGATTAAAATTAACTTTGTTCGTAGAACAACCCCTTTACGCGAAAAAAGAGAGTGGTAGTGTGAACTGTTCAAAGCACATGTGCAGTTAGACCATGCAGATGGTATTGGCCCGAAAATTCATACAGTTGTGAGTGAGCCAAGAGATGCTTCCTGGTTTATTCGGGTCAATGCAGGGCCAGATACCATTGGTACAAGCAAAGGCCAAGGGCTAAGGTGGCTCACTACCACCACCAAAGCAGTTGGAATTCTGTATAAACGAAGAGATACTGGACAGCAAAGGGCCCATATATTGTTATTCCACAGAGGCCTTCTTCTGGCTGTGTCTGGTACTGGGTCTGCTGGGTTACAAATTCCAAGTGGGCTCTTTTTTGCTTTTAATTTTTCATCTCCACCTTCCAAAAGTTATGTGTTTTTTATTCTTTCATAAAGTTGTATCGGCTTGTTCTTTACAGTAGGAGCTGTAGTTTTAATCATTGTCATTTTGAGGTCCATACAACTTTCAGATCTCTTTTTATTTTCTTTTTTTGGGAGGCAGTAAACAAAAAACAGCAATTTTGTAATTTCAAGGGTTTTTTTGTTTTCCTGTTCACCATGTGGGATAAATATTATGATATTTTACTAGTTAAGACATTTATGCACACGGCAATACCAAATATGTTTTTTTTTTTAGATTTTATTAATATTCTGGGAGAAGTGAGATGAAACTTTGATTTATTTTCTGTTTTAAAAAGATGTATTTATTTTTTTAATCGGTCCCACCTCTCCCCATTTCCAACCTGTTAAGTGCTGTTGTCATGATTAACAGAGGCACCTAAGAGGTTGAACTGCTGCCAATGCAGTTAGCTTCATTCACAGCATTAAAACTGGGGTGCCAGCTGTATATCGTAGTTGACATCTGTGTTGCATGGAGCAGGTTCAGCTCCTGAGCCTGCTCCATATATGCAGTATGCACTTCCGCCGTGCATGTTTGGCAGATGGGCAAAGTGGGCCATCTAGGCAACATGGGCCATGGCACTTGCCCATGTTTGTTAGCTGCTGGTGCCGGCCTTGCAGGAGTCCATGTTTTTGAACAGGATAGGCATGTCTAAAATAAAAGTCTAACTAATCCTTAGCATTGCAAAGGTTCACTTTATAAATAGTTAATCATATAAAGGCCTTATGTAATATAAACTAGGATTCTGAGAATCTGGAAGGACCTTGCAAATTGCCTTTTATGATATGATTCTACAGAATTACACACTATACAAAGCGCAGACATAAAAAACCCTCAAAATTCCAAACTGCGTGTATTATACTTTATAGAGAAAAAGCTTCTCTATAGCCCTGGAAAATGTAATTAGTGTTTAGGCAATGTAGGCTGTATTTAAGCTTACACAGCTGATATTGGACTGACTCACATGGCTGCTACATTATAATAATACCGCACAGATGTATAATCCTGTTGTCAGTGCTCCCATTGCCTGTTTGCAAGCCTCACACAGCCTTCCAGACCTGTCAATCCTGCATGCACTTCTAAAAGAGCAGATAATCACTGTAATTTAGAAATGTACTCAAAATGCCCAATCCAGCAATTTACCACATTTGCCAATTCTAAATAGCCAGTTGGAAGCAAAGAGGATCTGTTAACGGCCAAGCAAAGCAATTAAAAAAAGGGTTTTAATTCTATAAAGAGACAGCAAACTTCAGGCATAGTCAACAAGCCAAGTCCTGACTGCCACCTCCAAAGCCTCAATAAGCTTCAATAAACCCTCTCTTATCAATGAAGTGTAGCCTCCAAAACCATTGGAATTACAGTGTCCAGGCTTTCCGCTCAATGGCTCGCTGGTTCTGTTGTTCACTGATAAAGGTAACACTTTTCACTCATCTCTACATTTTTCAATGTGGAATGACATCTTGTAATCCACTGGTGGTCAGTTTTACTCAAATCTGGTGGTCAATTTACAGCTAGAAAATATATAAAGATAGCAAATTAAACATAAAGCAAGAGAAAATGTTATTTCTGAACCAATCTAAAAGACCAGTCCCAATCACTGGGTTCAATAACCATATACAGAGGTATCTGACGCGCCCCCAGGGCCATGGGGTACTCGGCAGCTGGGCCCCTGGTTGCCGGGGAATATCACAGTGGCTGGCCCGGTCCATGACCCAGGGCGGTCAGTGAAATGGGGTGACTTCTATTATATGGGGTTTTTGGGATTATTCGTGATTCCACCTGTGGAATGCGGCTAAGGAGTGCCGCCGCTGCGGAGCAGTCCTCTGAGGCAGATGGTAGGTCAGCTTGTGATGGAATGGCTCCCCACAGGTGGAGCGGGCCTCAGGGCAGCGTGGGGGATGTACTGGATGGTGGTGCAGGGGAGAGACGGCAGGACGTTCCCGAAGGAAGGATGGACACTCACACAGGGGTAAGCTTCAGTACCTTTACTGGTGATGTTGCAGGCACGGTCCAGGGTACTCCAGGTGAAGGGCGCACTTCTGGACTCTCCCCAGTGAGCGGGTATAGGGCCTCCTGATCTGTTGCTTTATTCTCTAAGCTTCTGGCCTGCCTGGAGCTGGGCCTAGCTTGATTACTGTCTCTCTCTTTTGCACCCGCTGACCTGGTGGTAGAGCTTTTTCTTTGGAGATCACTCTCCCTGGACACTGGGACCTCCATGACTCCTAGCCCTGGTACTTTAGTCAGTGTTTGGTGAACCTGGGACCTGTAGTCCTCCAGGGGTTCCGGTGATTCCTACTGGGTGTAAAGGGTCCCTGTAGGTGCGGACCCGGTGTCCGGTATATATATCGGGGTGAGCCTGATATGCTCCTCTGCCCCCTCACTACTTCTTCTTTCTCCTCTTGCCTTCGGCCCGCTCAAGGCCCTCACTAGACTTCCACACGTGCTGTAGGCCTTGGCTCGCCTAAGCACAGCAGCCAGCTTGCTGCTTTCTTTCACTGCTCTCAGAGCGTCAGCACACTCTCAGCTCACTCTGAGCTCTGTCCCTCTCTGTGTCTCAGCAGGGACTAATCTGAAACTGAACTGAGCTGCCTAGCTCCACCCTCCCTATAAATGTCCCTAACGGGCTAGCTCAGCTGATCTGAGGTGGTAGGGTGGAGGTGTGTGAATGTGTGAGGGCCTCTTGTGGAGAAGTCCATCCATGCACCCATCTGGGTTCTGTGGCACTAATGCACAGCAGGGCGCCACATATCAGAGGTGGACTAGGAGTGAAAACGGTAAGTTCATAGTCATCACTAGTATATGCAGCTACCCACTCCTCAGATCCTTTTTTTCCCCTTTCAAATATTGCACCCCTTAAAGAGGATCTGTCACCAGGTCAAAAGTTTACAGTTTTGGTTCTAAATTTATTCCCGCTGCTCCCCTGAGCTCAGTTTTCAGTTTTTTTCAAGATCCGCCATATGGTTGCAGAGGCCTTTTATGGTCTTTTTCAAGGGGGTGTAATGCTCACAGAGTAATTATACAGAGTAGCCTGAAGACACATCCCAGAGGATCCTGTGAGCCATGCCCCCTCGATAGAGACATTCTAATTAATCTAAATAAAAAGGCCCATATCCCAGATTTAAAAAAAAACAAACAGAAGAGCAGTGGGAACAAAATAAGAGCAAAACTGGTCTCTTTTGAATAGTGACAGGTCCTCTTTAACCCAGTAATAATGGCCCTTGAGTAACTCTAAAATAAATAGTACCCTATTAGAAGGTACTGATGCTGGCCCCCTGCTGAAGTTTGTTATACCTTTTGCCTTGAATATATTGAATTTTTTTTTAATGGTCTGTTTATTGCCATCTGATCTGTCCCATACTACATGCAGGAATATTACCCCTCTCCTTTTGTACTCCCCGTCCCTACTGGCTAAATAAAAGATTTCAAAAATGATCGGGCAACATGATTTTCCAGGTCAGTACAGCGATACCAAACTTATAAGGTTTTTATTAAATTACAGTGGTTTAAAAAACCTATGTAAAAAAAAATTTGGTTAGTGATACTGTTTTCTGAAATCCATAACCTGTCAATGGAGCAGTATAAGGGTGTTTAGGGTACATACCACATTTTGATAGGTTTTTATTCCATTATTTAGTGGAAAGGTGGTGATTAAAAAACAACAATTTTAGCACGTTTTTATTTTAGCGCTCCTCGTATTCTAAAAATATTTTTATATTTTATTTGTGCAATTTGTCATGTGACAATACCAAATATAGTAAGAAATTTCACTGCACTCTCTAGGCTTGAGTGATGCAAAGTTTATTACAGATTATCTGTTCAGAGCAAATCTCAAATCACAATCGATAAAGTGCTTCTAGTGAACGTGACCAATAATGACAGATAAAACATTTAGAACATATGTCATATTATTTTGCCTCTTACTGTACATTTTGTTATTTATGCTTGGGGAAAAGGATAGTCGATTTAAATTTCATAGTTTTTTTTTTTACAGTTTTTCTGTAAAATATTTGTAATATTTATTCCACTTTTAATTAGTTCCCTTAGGGGACTTGAACTTGAAATCTTTTGATCGCCTATATAATAAATTGCAATATTACAATACTGTGTATTACAAAATTACTGGTCTCCTGTAAAGTGCAGCCATTGGGCTTCATAGGCATAATCATAATGGTAGACACGGGGGACTTCAAAAGAGCCTCACCTGCCATGGTAGCCCATTAGCCCCCCATAATCGTGTCGCCTGGAGGGGCTCCGGACTGATGATTGCTATGTACAGTATGAGGCCTTTTAAATGCAGTTGTCGCTCTTGCTCTGATCACATCAGTTACTCTCGGGCATTGACTATTTTATACGTCCATATAGTGTTAGCACATGTACAGCGGCCATCGCTAAGGGGTTAAATGGGTTGTCCAGTTCGGTCATGAAAGTCTGCAGTCACTCAGTGTGACTGCAGACTTGTGAAGCCTCACATTACTCACAGCATGCACTGTCAGGATTCTCTGGTGCCGGCTGTGAGATATCGTATTGAGCGAAGTCTTGCACATCTAGTCTGAATGTGGACAGGAGTATGCATATTGCATACTTGCAGTCACATGATGGACCGTTACCGGCGCCGGCACCAGGGAATCCTGACAGTGCGCGTTAGGAGTGACTGCAGACTTTTGTGCCAAACCTTGACAACCTCTTTAATTTTCTACGCATTTCAAAGTGTAATCCACTTTTTCTCCAGGAAAGAAAAAACCAGCGCAGCGCGCCAATATAGTTAAGGCTTTCAATAGAGCAGGTAGACACGATCTCCCTGCACTACTGCTCTCTATTCTGAAGACCGCAAGTCGCTTTAAGCCTGCAGTCTACAGAACGGCAGGGTGATGCAGTGCCTAGAGCGACAGCGCCGCACTGGGCCTCTGACATCCTGTGCATGTGCCCGCACTTTGCAGGAGGACTTGTCAGGATCCTGTTAGAACCCTCCTGTTTGTTTTTTTCATCTTGTGTTTTGCGGTCACGTGACCATCTGCCTTTATATTCCAGCTCCGCCCTTTTGGCTGTGCTGGACTTCAGTGTTTGACTGTTTCTCTAGCCAGGTGCTTTTGTGCCTTTCTCTGTCAGTTCGTTTTGTCTTTCTGGGACCTCTAGTACTGTTTTGTCTGTTTGTCTTTTTGTGTTCTGCAACAACTTCTTTGTTTAGGAGGTGTCCCATTTTTGTCCCAGTCCTTAGTTCTTTTAGGGACCCCTCCCCTTATGCTATAGGTCTTCGTTCAGACTAGCCGAGGACTAAGGCGGGTCTGTTCACAAGGAACAGGCATCCCCCTACATCATAGGGATTCAGCTTAGTTTTACTGTAGGGACAGTTTTCCATTATCTTTCCTTAGTACATGTTGCAGATCATAACAGTAAGTCCAGCCCAAAAAAACTAAAAGGAAAGAAATTTGGGGATCAGTATGGTTTCGGTCCAGGATTTGGCTCAACGCCTGCAGGGATTGTCTCTGGAGGTAGCCAAGTTCCAGCAACACGTGAGTAGCTGTTCTGAAGCACATTTTGTGGAACCCAAGGTAGGACTGCCTGATGTTTTTTATGGTAAACAGCAAGATTTTTTTTCCTTTAAAAATGCTTGTTTGTTACATTTTTGTTTGAGACCAAGGTCCTCTGAGAATGAATCACAGTGCACTGGTTTTATTATGTCACTTTTGCGCAAATAACCACAGTGGTGGGCCTTTTCTCTACAACCTAATGATCCATGTTTAAGGTCTGTAGAAGAATTTTTTTCTCCTATGGGGCTATTATATGATGATCCTGATCGAATCTCATCTGCTGAGGCTGAACTCAGGCGTTTGAATAAGGGGTCAGGTGATGTTGAAAATTATTGCACACACTTCAGAAGATGGGCCTCAGAAGTTAAATGGAATGGTCCAGCTCTGAAATGTCTATTTCTTGCTGGTCTGAGTGAAAGGGTTAAGGATTTGCTAATTGCATTCCCCGCACCTGAGACTCTGCAGGATGCCACGCAATTAGCTGTTCGTGTGGATAGGAGACTGAGATCTGGACAGAATGAGGTAAAGACTCCTGTAATGCCAGGTCCTAGTTCCCAGAAAATCTGCTCTGACGGCGGAGAACCGATGGAGGTTGGGGCAAAGTCGCTCCCCTCTCAGGAAAGAGACCGGAGGTTCGCCGAGGGATTGTGTCTTTATTGTGGTAAAGCTAACCATTTGATTAAGTATTGTGAGCTTCGTTTAAGTAAAGAAAAAAAAGGTCAGTTACGCCCGTATAGCTTGTTTACGCTATGTAGGAGTATTTCTTTCTGGGAGTACTACTTTGCTGGAAAATTTGACTGAATTTCAGGTATTTGTGGATTGTGGTTCAATAAACACTTAATGTGATTGATAAAGGGTTTTTGGAAAACCTTAAATTGAAATCCAAACCTTTGTCATCACCTATTTCTGTGATTGCAATTGATAACACTCCCTTGAGATGTATTACTCACAAGGTTGCTACATTTCCCCTCACTATCAATGGAGTTCACCAAGAAATTTTGAGAAATTTTGGACTTGGTTGTATTAGATAATTTACCCTCTCCGGTCGTTCTAGGATTGCCTTGGTGAAAACTACACAATCCTTTGAGGACTGGTCTACTAATGTGATTAAGTCTTGGAGTCCGAAGTGCTATGATAAATGTTGTAATGGTCACATTGCGGCTGTGGAAATAGGGGAATTACCTGTACCTATTCAAGATTTTTGGAGGCGTTTTTCAGAGGAGGAGTCGCAAGTTTTACCACCTCATAGGAACTATGATTGCGCCATTGAGTTTGTTCCTTGAACTACTCTTCCCAAGAGTGGCTTGTTTAATCTGACTATCCCTGAAAGAAAGGCCTTGGAGGAGTACATACAGACTAGCCTGGCTGCTGGTCACATTAGACCTTCTAAGTCTCCTGTGGCAGTTGGATTTTTCTTTGTTACAAAAAAGGACGGGGGTTACATCCATGTCTGGATTTTCGTGAAATTAATAAGATTACCGTACGCAATTCCTACCCATTGCCGTTAATTCCTGACTTGTTTAACCAGTTGGTGGGGGCCAAGTGGTTCTCTAAAATTGATCTCCGGGGGGCATTCAATTTGTTACGAGTGAAGGAGGGTGATGAATGGAAAACTGATTTTAACACTCCGGTAGGTCATTTTGAGAATCTGGTGATGCCTTTTGGTCTTACCAATGCACCTGCATTTTTTTCAGAACCTTATTAATGACATCCTGAGACCTTTGATTGGTAAGAATGTGGTTGCGTATTTGGATGACATTTTGATTTATTCACCAGATCTGGAGTCCCACTGGCAGAGTGTACGTGAAGTTTAGCAGTTATTGAGTGATAATTCACTCTTTGCTAAGCTGGAGAAATGTGAGTTCGCTGTGAAGAAAATTAGTTTTTTGGGCTACAATGTCTCCAGCGAGGGCTTTGAGATGGACCCGGTGAAGGTTTAGGCTGTGCAGGAATGGCCTAGGCCTATTGGTTTGAAATCTATACTGAGATTTTGGGGTTTTGCCAATTATTACAGGAAATTCATTAAGAATTTTTCTGTAATTGTTAAGCCTCTGACCGATCTCACCAGGAAAGGTGCGAATACGGTCCAGTGGACTACTAAGGCCATTGAAGCATTTGAGTATCTCAAAGAGAGGTTCAGTTCTGCCCCTATCCTTATGCAGCCTGATGAGACCAAGCCTTTTTTGGTCGAGGTCGATGCTTCATCGGTGGGGGTCGGAGCAGTTTTGTCTCAGGAGAACAAGGATGGAGTACATCCTTGTGCCTTCTTTTCGAAAAAAATTTCGGAAACCGAACTGAATTATGATGTTGGAAATCGGGAGTTGCTGGCTATTAAACTCGCGTTTGAACATTGGCTTCATTTTTGGAAGGTGCTAGATTTCCTATTCAGGTTTTCACAGAATTTGATCTATTTGGATGCTGCCAAGTGCTTGAATGCCAGTCAAGCTAGGTGGGCACTTTTTTTTCTCGGTTTCATTTTTCTGTTACCTATATCCCTGGTAGAAGGAATGTTAAAGCCGATGCTTTATCTCGCAGCTTCTCTCCTACGGTCGGTGCCGAGGAGGAGGAGAGCATTTTACAGAAAGGAGTTGTGGTGGCGGCATTGGACTCCGTTTTGGAGAATGGGATTCTGAAAGCTCAAGATGATGCTCCATCTAACACCCCCCATGGGAGGTTGTTCATGCCTAGAGCCTTTAGGGGAGATTTGTTTGTGGAGTGTCATGAGTCTCGGTTGGCAGGTCATCCAGGAATTTCGGAGACTAAAAGACTTATTAGTCGCAGTTTTTGGTGGCCTGGATGGCAGAAGGAAGTCATCAAGTGGGTGCGTCAATGTACTGTGTGTGCTAGGTCAAAGGCTTCACATACTCCTGCTGCAGGGTTGCTTTGCCCTCTGGAGGTTCCTAGTGCGCCTTGGACGCATCTCACAATGGATTTTATTACTGATCTTCCTGTGTCCGAGGGTTTTACTGTCATCTGGGTGGTCGTGGACCGTTTTAGTAAGATGTGTCATTTGGTTCAATTCATTAAGTTGCCCTGCGCCAAGACACTCGCTAAGGCGTTTGTTAAAGAGATTGTCAAACTCCATGGCGTTCCCTCGGATATTGTTTCTGATAGAGGACCTCAGTTTGTGGCTCGCTTTTGGCGCGCTTTTTGTGACAGGTTGGGAGTCCATTTGTCATTTTCTTCTGGGTATCATCCTGAGTCTAATGGACAGACTTAAAGAAAGAACCAGGATGTTGAACAGTTTTTGTGTTGTTTTGTGGCGGACAATCAAGAGGTGTGGTCTGAGTTTCTGCCTCTCGCAGAATTTGCTCTTAACAATCATACATCCTCCTCTGCTGGGTGTTCTCCTTTTTTTTGTTGTACTGGGAGACATCCGTCTTTTGGTTCATTCTCCAAATTGGGGTCGGCGGTGACGGAGGAGGAGAATTTTTCCGGTGATTTGGAGAGAGTTTGGACTAATGTACATTGCAACCTGCAAGAGGCTAACAAGAAGTCCAAGAAGTATTTTGACAGGAAACCCAAGGAGGTTTTGTTTACTGTGGGTGACATGGTTTGGTTGTCCTCAAAGAACTTGCGGTTGAGGATTACCTCTAAAAAACTGGGTCCTAAATTTGTGGGTCCATTTAAAGTGCTTCAGGTTGTTAACCCATCTGCTGTTAAGTTGGATGTCCCTCCTTCCTGGAAGATTAATCCTGTGTTTCATGTTTCCTTGTTGAAAAAGGCTGATGTATCAGATAGGGATGCCCTGTCTCAGTTCCTACTGTGGTGGAAGACGGCGAATATGAAATTTCTCGTATCTTGAATTCTAGATGGCATAGAGGGAGATTACAGTATCTTGTCTCCTGGAAGGGTTTCAGTCCCGAAGACAACTCCTGGGTAAGGACGGATGATGTCTCTGCTCCTAGGCTTGTTATATCTTTCCACAAGAGGTTTCTGGATAGGCCTGGGCCTGGAAGATCCGGAGGATCCTCATAAAAGAGGGGGTACTGTTAGAACCCTCCTGTTTTGTTTTTTCCATCTTGTGTTTTGCGGTCACGTGACCATCTGCCTTTATATTCCAGCTCCGCCCTTTTGGCTGTGCTGGACTTCAGTGTTTGACTGTTTCTCTAGCCAGGTGCTTCTGTGCCTTTCTCTGTCAGTTCGTTTTGTCCTTCTGGGACCTCTAGTACTTTTTTGTCTGTTAGTCTTTTTGTGTTCTGCAACAACTTCTCTGTTCAGGAGGTGTTCCATTTTTGTCCCAGTCCTTAGTTCTTTTAGGGACCCCTCCCCTTATGCTATAGGTCTTCGTTCAGATTAGCCGAGGACTAAGGCAGGTCTGTTCGCTAGGAACAGGCAGCCCGCAACATCGTAGGGATTCAGCTTAGTTTTATTGTAGGGACAGTTTTCCATTATCTTTCCTTAGTACATGTTGCAGATCATAACAGATCCTGGATTAGGTGAGTATATGATGTTTTTTATTTTAACTTGTGTTGTGACATGGGGGAATCTTGAACAATCGGGGAGGGGGCCCCCTCATACATAGGGGCCATTATATTGTGCTGCAGCTAATGTGGTGGACATTACCGTGGGGGCTATTATATTGTGCTAGTGTGGTAATATGCTATTAATATGGTAATGTGATATATGCTAATCTGGGGGCCATTATTTATATAATGTGGGGGCCATTATATTGTGCTGTTAATGTGGGGGCCATTATTGTGTTTCAGCTAAATATGGGGACCATTATACTGTTCGGGTACTACTGTGGGGCCATTATATTCAGTAGTGTGGCAGTTAATGAGGGGACCATTATATAGTGTGACAGCTAATGTGGGGGCCATTAAATAGTGTGAAAGCTAATGTGGGGGCCATTGTATAGTGTGGCAGCTAATGTGGGAGCCATTATATAGTGTGGCAGCTAATGTGGGTGCCATTATATAGCGTGGGAGGTAATGTAGGGACCATTATGAAGTGAGGCAGCTAATGTAGGGGCCATTATATAGTGTGGCAGCTAATGTGGGTGCCATTATATAGTGTAACAGCTAGTGTGGGGGCCATTTTACTGTTCAGGTAGTACTGTGGGGTCATTATATAGTGTGGCAGCTAATGTGGTAGCCATTATATAGTTCTGCAGCTAATGTGGAGGCCGTTACACTGTGTATAGCAGAGCTGTGAGCCCATTATACTGTGTATATAGGAGCTGTGGGCCCATTATACTGTATATAGGGGAGCTGTGGGTCCATCATACTTTGTATAAGGAAGTTGTGGGTCCATCATACTTTGTATAAGGAAGCTATGGGTCCATCATACTGTGTATAGGGGAGCTGTGGGGCATCATATTGTGTATAGAGGAGCTGTTAGCCCATTATACTGTCTATAGAGGAGCTGTACATGGGGGGACTCAGAGGACATTATTACTGCAGATGGAAGGACTCAAGGGATGTTATTAAATGTTAAGTGGGCAATTATTGTTATAACTTATAGGTGCACTCAGGGTATTGTGACCATCAAAGGGGCACATAGGGGCCATTATTAGTTTCTAGGGGCAAAATGTGGCCACTATTATCTAGGGCACAGGGTATTAATATTTTATAGGGGGCAATTTTACCATCTAAAGGGCACAAAAGAGGCATTTTACTTGGAATGGGTCACATTGGTGGACATTAGGAGGAGCAATGTTATTGTAACACACAGCAGGTGCAGTTATAAGGCAACATATGGCAGGATGAAGAGTTTGTGCAGGTTGGGAATAGATGGGGACAGTGCTGGAAATGTGAGAAGTCTAATGTGTCTTTGATGTAATCTCTGGAGACGAGTCCTGGCTGGAGAAGTTGTCATGTCAGTCTGGGCCAGATGGAAAAGACGGGAAAAGAGAGCGACTCCATCAGAAAGAACGTCAGCTGTAAGTCACTATCTGTAACTGGTAACAAGCTATCGGGATAACCACCAGATCAATCAAATCATAAGCAAGGTAGTTAAAATATAACGTTTATTAAATATATATTACAATTTTTCTTTAGATAAAAAAACAAAAAACCCAATGAGCCATTTAATGAACCCTGGGTCTTCTGAATTACCATCAACAGCTTATAGCTGTATATATATGCAAACCACACCTCAAAATGCCAAATACCAAGTATATACGGTTTAGAAGAGTCAGCCTCAGTTCATTCAGAACATAGTGGATCATATAGTTAAATATTACCCTTACTAATATTGGTTGACATTTTTAATAACAATCATATAGAGATACCATGTATGCGCTCAAAAAAATGTATAATAGGTCAAGATAATATTCTCCAACCTGGCACCTATATAAATCCTGTGACTCATCTTACAGGAGTGTGCAATATATTATCAAAAGCCTTAGGTATACAATGAAATCCCACATGCCCTTTAACAAAAAGGTACCATGGACTATACAGTAAAATCTCACATGCCCTTTATTCAAAAAAGGTACCGTGGACCATGTCAGGGAAAATCAACAAAGCCTCACTGAAAGAATCCTTCGGGTTGTTGTTATACCAAGCAAAATGAAACAATCTCACCCAATCCTAAAGTGCATCATGGCTTGATTCATCCTGGTGTAATGTCATCCTATTGTTCATGACCAAGAAATATTGGAGGTATCCTGCTCCCAACGCGTTTCCTCCCAAATAGATTCATCAGGGGAGACTGAAAACAGGGCTGAGGGTCTCCACCATTGCAATCAGCCCTTATCCTCCTCTCAGAAGACCCAGGGTTCCACTATCTGTAACTGTATTATAATCACTTGTATGGTCTGCAGGACTGGTATCTACCACTATACCGTCATTGTATGGAAGTAATATTAGTTCTTGCCTTTGTATAGAGATGTATTTTCAGCATGGTCATCTGCTGAGGTTCCCCTATAACCACAATTACGGTTGGGCCACCGCATAAGTTTTGCCCCCCCTGAGCTGAACCCCTATCTACGCCTCTGTCCGAAACCTATGTGTGTGTTAGACATTGTTCTCACTTCATTTTTCTTGTTTCTCAGAGGTGTACTGTACATCATGAGTCTTTCCTGAGATATACTTCTGATGAAAATCTGAAGCATATGACCACACATTACCCATAGGAATAAATATTTATTATATACTTTACATGGAAGAAAATAGTATACTATACTTTTCTATACAGAAAAAAATTTAATTGAACTCATTTGAGCCTGGCGTATTCCAAAGGAACACTTTTGACATATTATGTGCCATTAGAGATAATGGATAAGTTGGGTGCATGTGCCAGAAGCTTTCTCTGTGCATATTTCTAATGTAGTACAATAACAAAAATGGGAACAGAGCCTTTTTCTTTTTCTCTAAAGTTCATCTGTTTTTCCTCTAAACTGTCAATATCTGTTCAAGACCAGAAATTATATGTCAAACTTGATATCTCATGAGGCTACAGTTTGAGTCACATGGTCTTTTTCAAAAATTAGATCATTTCATGATTAGTCCACCACATCCCCCTGGGTACTTCCTTCTTTAAAGGGGTTGTCCTGCCTTAGGCTACAAGTCTACAGTCACTCTATTTGACTATAGATTTCTGAATCCTCACAGCGCACTCTGCGCGCTGTTATGATTCCATGTTGCCGGTCATGTGACCACAAGTATGCGATTCGCATACCTCCAGCCACATTCTAACTAGATGTGTCAATGCAGTTGTATTGAGGGAGGATACGTTCATCTAGTCGGCATGTAACAGCATGTATGCAAATCTCACACTTACGGTCACACGCATGTGTGGCGCCCCTGCAGGTCCAGTTGCCACAGAGGTATTGCATCTCAGCCAGAGGTGTGGTACCCCACTCTCAGGTAAGGAGGGAGCACTACCTGGGACCAAACCACTCACATCCAACACTACACCACTTCATAAGGGAAGATCCAGATAGCTCCTAAGGGAGAGCACAGGCCTGGTCCCTGTCAGGAAGGTGGAACTAAGTAGAGGAGGTGGGTGGAGGAAGTAGTTTAGGGGAGCACTGAAAGAAGAGTATAAAAGCAGGGTAGAAACATCTAGAAGGGGCTCTGAGGAGTGAGTTCAGCAAGGGAGGACCGTGTGGAGTAAGGTCCAGATGGTGAGGGGGCCCAGTCAAAGGGGCCCAGTAGGAGAGTGAGGAGAGAACACCGGAGCAGTGGGAAAGGCTCCAGAGATAGAAGGGATCATAGGGGCACGGGAAGTGAGGAGTCCACCAGTGCGCCCGAGTTCACGCTGATCATGAAGGGATCAGGCCGCAGTAGGGGACCGGCCCCAGACTGTTGGAATACTTCAAGACTCAGCTAGCAAACCGGAGGTTGCGGTATCTTTAAGTGCCGTAGACAAAATCCACACACAATCGCTGAAAAGGTGGCCATATAGGACAAAGGGGACAACCTAACAAGGCCCGCAGCCACTGGCTCTGGACACTTTGTGTGAGGCACAGGGCAGGAGGGCGAGAGCCAGCGCAGAGAGAGACGACCCGGGAATGTACACAAGAAAGGGGTCCCATTCAAGTGCACCCAAGTTATATGAGAGTTGGCTGGATCACTTCCCCGGAGGACACAGGACGACGTGGGCGGTAATAACTGGCTGCAGTGGTAACCTGGAACTGCCTAAGAGCTGTGAGTAAAGCCTGAAGACTGCATCCCAATGTATCCTTGATTTATTGCTGTGTCACCGGCCCTGCACTACACTGTCCCTGCCAACAACATCTACCTCATCAACTCCTATATACTGCCCTGGGGCTTAGTTCTGCCCGTGGAGAGCTGCACTATCTCTGCTCCGTCACCATCAGCCCCAGTGGATATGCACCGCAGCGGCGGCCCCCTATAGCTGCATACCACGGGTGGAGTCACAAACTTTATCCCCAATTGAATTTTCTTTATTTGACCGCCCTGGGCCACAGACCGGGTCACTGCCACCGTGACTACCCCAGAAAGGACCGGCCTGGCTACCGAGTACCCCACGGCCTCAGGGGGGCGCAACACATGCTGTTCCTGGCGCCGGCAACAATAATCCTAACAGCACGCAAGACGCAGTGCACACATAGAGTAATTGCAGTCTTGTAGCCTTAGGCCTGTGCTACTTACTGGGAGCAGAGTATACATATTCAGATCAAAATAGTGACGAGTAACGCCCCCCATTGAACAAAAATGTTCAAGCCACAGCTTATGGTGTCATTAAAAAAGCACTCTAGCTTTTATATTTTCACATATAATGCAGACTCACCATCCATATTCTGACTGTTTCTTTACAGCGGTGCTTAAAAGTTTGTGAACCCTTCAGAATTTTCCATAATTCTGCATAAATTTCAACTACCATATCCCTGCAACTCTGCTCCACTGCCATTTTCTCCTGTAGGCAGCGGAGCTGCAGGGATCGCTCCCTGCCCACTGCACACAATGAGGGCAATCTGGCCATGATCCCCCCAGAGCCTCGGGCTCCGAGAAGTAGGCCGAATTGCCCTCATTATTAGCTGCCCTGCAAGGGCCCCCCTCTACCTCCAGCTACAGAGCAGCTGCACGGCGGTATGTCCGCCCCTGCTCACTCGAGTATAAGCCAAGGGGGGCCTTTTTAGCATAAAAAATTTGCTGAAAAAGTCAGTTTATGCACGAGTATATGTGGTATGTTTTATAAGGAGACAAAGAGAACCAAATGAAGCAAATGAGCCAAAAAATATTAGATTTTGTCATACTTTATTGAGGAAAATTATTCAATATCATATCGTGCTGCACACAATAATTGTTCTATTTGTACTTTTAGTGCCTTTCACACACTAATATAGTTCTCTTACAGGACTCTAGAGAAACAATACCCTATTTTACCAACCTACAGAGTATTTCATCTGTTTGAGCCATCATACAAGTAATGAGTCTCTTTTGTACACCCCAGCCCCCCCAAAATAGTGCCTTCTATAGACTCCATATACTAATACTGCCGCTCTAAGTGTTCCCCACACAATAAGAGTTCAGCCGTTAGCACCCAACTTACTAGTAATACCCTCTTAGGAGCCCCACTAGGGACCATGAACATGAATGATGACAATATTGGTGCTATGTAGGCAAGAATAATAAATAAAGAAATAAAGAAACATGGAGAGGTCTTGTTCTAATCAGAAAACTACAAAAAAGTTCAACTTACAAAATGTTTGAAAGAAAACATTTACAAATGAAGTATATATTCAAGGGCTTCTGTACTTGTCTAAGCTCTTCTGTATTACGCATATTAAAACTTATCCTCACTGATATCAATTAACATATCATTATTATTATTATTATTATTATTGGAAATTAATGTATCTTTCAAAATTTGAATTTTTCTGATAAATTTGTTCTGCTGTGAATCACAATACTGCAAATAGTCCAACTGACCTGAAAAGACACGCAGATCAGTCTGAGGTCTTCTAGAAATGTATCCAACCCCTTTCCAGCTCTTTAACGCAAAGTGGTGTTAACATACAGTACTGCGTAAAAGTTTTAGGCAGGTGTAGAAAAACTGCTGGAAAGTAAGAATGCTATCAAAAATAGAAGTGTTAAAAGTTAATTTTTATCAATTAAGAAAATGCAAAGTCAATGAACAAAAGAGAAATGTAAATCAAATCAACATTTGGTGTGAACTCTCTTTGCCTTCAAAACAACATCAATTCTTCTAGGTACACTTGCCCACAGTTTATGAAGGAATTTGACAGAGAGGTTATTCCAAACATCTTGGAGAACTAACCACAGATCTTCAGTGGATGTAGGGTTGCAGAAATGCTTTTGTCTCTTCATGTAATCCCAGACAGACTTGATGATGTGAAGATCACGGCTCTGTGGCGCCATATCATCACTTCCAGGGCTCCTTGGTCTTTTTTTTGCTCTGAATATAGTCCTGAATGAATAATTTTGTGGCCAATCAGACCCCTCTCTGATGGTATTACATGATGGGTAACTATCTGCCTGTATTTCTCAGCATTGTAGACACATTAATCCAGACCAAATCCCCAACTCCATTCGATGAATTGCTGCCCCAAACTTACAAAGAACCTCTCTCATGATTCAGGATTTCTACAAACACTCATGTACATCTCTCCAGCACATTGGTAACAAACTGCTTCTGTTACAGTCAAATATGTCACATTTTGACTCATCAATGCAGAACACCTGCTGCCATTTTTCTGCACCCCAGTTCCAGTTTTTGGGCATAGTTGAGTCACTTGGCTTTGTTTCCAAGTCAAAGATATTCTTCATTGTTTTCTACACCTGACCAGACTTCTCTGAACAGTAGATGAATACATCCTTCTGTCAAATTGGTTGCTGCCAGTTCTGAACTGATGGCAAAGCTGGATATCTTCCAATTTGGAAGAAAAGTAAGGTAAGCATGATGTGTTTTTCATCTGCTGCACAAAATTCCTCAATACTCAAAAAATACAATCATATACTTATCCATAATGCAATACCATCATGGGGGCGTCTGATGTCTTCAAATTTAAACTGTAGCAGGACAACAACCCCAAACATACCACCAGGAACAAGGGTCCTGGAAGTGATGATATGACCCCACAGAGCCCTGATCTCAACATTTGCACAAGTGATATCCACAAAAGATCTGTGGTTAGTTCTCCAAGATGTTTGGAACAACCTTCCTGCTGAACTCCTTAAAAAAATGTGTGCAAGTGTACCTCTACGAATTAATGCTGTTTTGAAGGCAAAGTGTGCTCACACCAAATATTGATTTGATTTAAATTTTGTTAATTGATAAAAATAAACTATTAACACTTCTATTTTTCAAACCATTTTTACTTTGGTGTATATTTTCCTCAAGTGCGTAAAGATTTTGCACAGTACTGCCTATGGCTATGGGTAAATTGGTGGTAACCGTTCTTCTCTGTTATGCTGTTAGACTCTATCTGTACAATTTTTTCAGTGTTTTATAGCTTTCTCTCCATATCTCTATTATTATACTGTGAACTGTGACATCCTCTCTCTAAATGAACTTAATAAAAATTAGCTGCTGCAGTCCCTGCTTCTACTTTTATACTGGCTATGGTCCCTCCTGATTGGCTGTGCTTTATCATGTGATGTGATACCTGAAAAGCATTATAGGGAAGCTAGCTTGGCTATACCCAAGTTCTCGTGAGCCTTATCTGGCTTATGCATCATTCTGCAAAGTATAAAATGTCAGCAACTATTTTAGGCGCTTTGTGCCCAGCGAATCACAAATTGTTCAAATTTGGCAAGTAGAGCGAATTCATAAAAATGGAACACAAATTCAATGTTTTCTCATCTCTAATTATTAATATGGAATCTATATTTATTTAGATGTGAGTGGGGTTTTTCTATCACTGAAGAGAGAAAGAATGTTCCACTATTTATTACACCCTTACCTCAGATGCCTCTGGGCAGACCATGAATACAGACATGCAAATGAAAACATTTACACAACAGTTACGATTTCTAAGGCTCGTTATACAGAAATGAGTGTGAATTGTTTTGAAAAGCTGGAGGTACAAGGCCAAAAAAATAATGGATTTTGGCAGGCATTGTGTGAGTAAACTAAAGCTGTGCTCATTTCTATCTCCTTACCAAGAGCAGAGAGTCCTACTGAAGAAGGTGAAAAGTCAGGGTCAGGCCGGGATGTGATGGATGAGACGGAGGTCATGGTATCTAGAGGAAGAATCTTCATTTTAATTCAGATGGCTGTTTTTTTTTCTTTTTTGTTATTTTTGAGTCTTTCCCAAGTTTTTCCACCTGGATGTAATAGAGTGAACCTGTCATCTACAACCGTAATTGCGAGGGATTTATAGGTAAAATGAGTATTCCGTATAATTTACAAATACATAATGTAATCTTGTGGTAGAAATCTTAATTTATGATTTAAAGAGATTTTTTTTGTAGGTAAAACAGTTTTTCCCATTAACAAATATTACATCTTGCTTTTAGATCATTCATAACATAATATTTGTTTTCATTTGGAATAATTTATTATAATTTTTTTTCATTTATTTCTAATTATGATACCTGTTGTTTTTTTTATATCTGAAAACGTTCAGTACTAAGGGTCATACATGCTCAGTATCTTGAAGCTCTACTTCAGCGTTTTTTTTATTTCAGCGCTGGAGTGATGTCACCAATGTAAATTCGCTGCCCCTAGTATTATACTCACCGACCGCCATCTTCAGCTCTTCTCAGCGTCGCTCCCGTCCATCTTGTGTCTGCATCTTCTGACTGACCAGCGGTCAGAGGTAACAGTCACAAGTTCTCAATGTAAGTCTATAAGATCCTCATTCTGGTCTCGTTCTGCCTCTCATAGACTTACATTGAGTTGTGATTTCCAGATCACCCAGTAAACACTGGAACGATCCAGCAGGTCGCAAACTTCTGAAGACCGACAAGAGCAGGGCTGAGGACAGAGAAAAGCGGCTGGAGAGTATAATACTAGGGGCAAGGAACTTAGATTAGTGACACCACTCCAGCGGTAAAATAAAATAAAAAAGCTGGAGTTGTTGGTGACGCGCCCCCGAGGCAATGGGGTACTCGGCAGCCGGGCCTATGGATGCTGGGGGGGTATGTCACAGTGGCTGGCCCCGTCCGTGGCCCAGGGCGGTCAACCAAAAAGGGGATTGGAACTTGGATAGAAAATAAAAATAAAGTAAATAGTTTGTGACGCCACCTGTGGTACCTGGTAAGGTTTACCAGCGCTGCTGCAGACCTCCGGGGGGTGATGGGATGGCAGCTGAGGTGTTTCTGCTCTCCACAGGTGGAGATGGCCCCCGGGGCAGTGTGGAGTTTTGGTAGTGGGTGGTGCTGGGACTTGTAGTGCAGGCGGGATGGATGGCGCAGCTGAAATAATTGACGGAGGCAGTACAGTGCAGTCATCCGAGTTTTACTCAGTTCTTATTCAAGATTCTAAGGTACACTGTACGGGTGTCTGCCTCCGCGTCGCACTGCGTCTACCAGACTAGGGGTTCAGCTCTTCCTCAGATATGTCAGGAGCGCTTGACGGAACGCCGCTTTCTTTGTGTTCCTAACTAGACCGACTTCCCGCGCTGGGTCTTCTCCCTCCTGCCCTGCGCTTCCCACACACAGTCCCGATCGGGTGCTCTGAAGTCCCTCTGGGCAACCTGGAGTTCCCAGACCTACTTGACCCTCACGGTGACTAGGATGAGACTGTGGCGACTGCACCATGGAAGTGCAGAAGCTTCCGGTTTTTCCAGCGGAGACCTGGAGTAACACAGCTGGTCCAGTGGCCGGTCCCCTTCTTGTGGCCTGATCCCTCTGACACTGGGCAGATTCAGGGCGTACGGGTGCCGTCCTGCACTCGCCGTACCCCCTGGGATCCATTCTATAGAACAGAGCCTTCCTCCTCTGCTCCCCTCCTGGGCCTCTATCACTAGGCCCCAACTTGTGAAGCAGAGCTCCTAACGAGACTCTGCTCCCTGACTGACTGTTCTCCACTCACTCCTCTTACTGACCTGCCACCCTAAGATGGCCTCCCTTTATATACCTCCTACAATGGTGCTCCCCAACTCTACATCCTCCACCCACACCCACTACTGGTTCCCCCTACCTTTGATTTCCCCCACTCCAGCCAGGGACAGGGCTCAGCAGGAAACACAGTGCATCCTGCCCTTCCAGCCGGCCTGGAGCAGTGTAGTGTTGAATGCGGGTGTTGGGGTTCCGGGCAGCACTCCTTCCTTACCTGAGAGAAGGAGATACCACACCTCTGGGTGAGGTGCAGTACCTCTGTGTCGACTGAACCCTCAGGGGCGCCACATTGGAGTTGTGCTTTAAGCCTACTGTATGGATCTTCTGGCATACAGGTGGCATAGTAATTCCTGTGCAAACCAACTATTAGGAATCAGAGCTTTAGAATGATCTCAACACAGAAGTATTTTTTTTAAACTATTTCATGAAATGCCCGACTAATCCACCTGACCCCCTGCTATTCCCTGCCATCTCTTCTCTGTCAATCCCTTCACTGGCTCCCTATTGCCCAGAGACTCCAGTTCAAAACCCTAACCCTGGCACACAAAGCCATCCACAACCTGTCTCCTCCATATATCTGTGACCTAGTCTCCCGGTACCTACCTGCACGCAACCTCCAATCCTCACAAGATCTCCTGCTTTACTCCCCTCTTATCTCCTCTTCCCACAATCGTATACAAGATTTCTTCTGTGCATCCCCCTACTCTGGAACTCTCTACCCCAACACATCAGACTGTCGCCTACCGTGGAAACCTTCAAAAGGAACCTGAAGACTCACCTCTTCCGACAAGCCTACAACCTGCAATAACCATCACTCCACCATCCCTTGTAGATTGTGAGTCCTCGTGGGCAGGGTCCTCGCTCCTCCTGGACCAGTCGCTGACTCGTTTTTGTTCAAATTATTGTACTTGTTGCTTGCTATGTATACCCCCTTTTAAACATGTAACGCACCATGGAATTAATGGTGCTATAATAATGAATAATAATAATAATATTACACAAATCTATAATTTAGAGATTACCAGTTTAGGAAAAAACCTGAAAATGTAAATTTACAAGCAAATGTGGTCATTTTCTGTCAACCAAAAGTACTTATGACAAATGATCAAAGGTGAAAATTATTTCAGACACTCATATTTAAAGCATAGTTATAAACTCTCCTAAAACATCTATGAGGATCTGGAAGAGGTAGGAGACCTCAAAGATTCCCAGAGAAGTCTGCATATCAGATGCTTGGTCAAAACTGCCACCACAAAATCGCCCAAAACTAGTAATTCCAATAAGTTTCTTGTACTATCTCACATATTTCACATTCGAGAAAGCATGGCGTAAAGTAACTTGAATCAGGTGTTGAGTGGGTGTGGTGTTTGATGGGGTGTGATAATAGGGAAAAATTTGGAACACCACTAAGAAATAATTTCTCGGATTACAACCTAAAAAAGTTGGGAAATACGATTAAGGAGCAAAAATTGTTTGGTTGACAGTTCGCAACATTTGATATTAGAAAACTGTAGTCAATTGTGTTTGTTATTCAGCTTTTCATATTGATGTGAAATAGAACTGAATTGTATGAAAAAAGGTGCAGACGATCGTAGAGTCTCTCATTCAAGAGATTATACTAATGAAATTTTGATCAAACTCTAATCAGAGCCAGATCAGAGTGTCAGCACAGTGTGATCCGATTCTCTTGGATGAGAAGATGGAGAAAAACATTTCTCTACTCTCCCTATTCTGTCAGGCTATGGAAATCGGACTGCGCTCAGATGTCATTTTCTTGGAAGGACAGAAAACGGTCGTCTGTACCTGCTCGAAAGATGTCTAATTATGTCTGTGCCTCTCTCTTTTACTCAACTTCCCAGTCTGCTCCTCCCTCCTCCAACTGTACATCAGACAACTGTAACCTGACACATCAGTGAGTTTGCAATTTGTCTTGTTTTAATTAAGAAGGCTTTTAGCTGTTTTCTTAAGGCTCCGTCACACTTAAGGCCCCGTCACACTTAGCGATGCAGCAGCGATCCCGACAACGATACGACCTGTCAGGGATCGTTGCTGCATCGCTATGTGGTCGCTGGTGAGCTGTCAAACAGGCAGGCCCACCAACGATCAGGGGAGCAGCGACATCGTGGAAAGAATCTTTCCACGATGTCCTGCTCCGGTTACCAGCCTGCTGAAGCAGGAGCAGGCTGGTAACCATGATAAACATCGGGTTACTAGGGGCACACACGCCCCTAGTAACCCGTTGTTTATCATGGTTACCACTCTGCTACGGTGAGCGGGAGGTTACCGCTCACTTTAGCAGGCTCGTAACCATGATAAACAACGGGTTACTAGGTGCGAGTGTGCCCCTAGTAACCCGATGTTTATCATGGTTACCAGCCTGATTGCTGCTCCCGCTGGTCACACACAGCGATGTGTGCTGACCAACGGGAGGGCAACGACCAAAAAATGGCCCAGGACACTTTGCAGCGATCAGCGACCTCACAGCAGGGGCCTGATCGCTGCAAAGTGTCACACATAGCGACATCGCTGGTGAGGTAGCTGTTGCATCACCAAAACCGTGACACAGCAGCGATCTCGCTATGTGAGACGGGGGCTTTAGAGTGCATGATGAGTTCAGACAGTGGTCGAGAATGAGATAAGAAGTGGCTCCTAAGTAGATGAAGCAGATTTTCTTGTAAGATTTATTATAAAGCTTTTTATAGTGGCTTGTACTATTGATTAATACAAGTTTTGTTGAATCAATAATAACCATTGAAGCACTTACTATCTATATACCTGGATTCACAAAAAAAATAGCTTTAACTAAAAGGATGGTAAAAATGGGAATTACGCCATCCATTCATGAGGCCAAACTCACAGACATCTCTGCCCATTATACTCTTTGTTGTTCACAAACACAGCTTTTTATTTTTGCACATAAAAAGTTGGGATTTTATTTTTTTGGGTGACATGTGGTCTTGAGATGTAAAATATTTTTTAAATGCCAGATATTTTTAATACTGAGTACACCATCCTACCTTCCAGCTGAGTAATGTCAAATAAACCTACACAGCAAAACACCTCCCGGAGATCCTGGCAATTTTTCATAGAAAACAAATTAAATGCACATTTTGTTGATGAGTTTTTTGTTATTTGATATGTTTATTGGAATTACTAGTTACAATGTTTGTATTTCGAGTAGAATTTAGCTGCGGGAAAAGTAGGTAAAAAATATAAATATTTTATTAGGGCATTTTGAGTTGATAAAGGAGCTCCAAACAGCTCTTAAAGGGGACTTTGCTTATTTTTCCCTGTGGGACTAAAATCTTACAGGCAGGTATTTGCAAACTACCTGTCTGTTTTGCCTGGCACCGATCTCTGCTGACTCAGAGCAGTTATCAGTGGCATCACATTGACAAAGCAGCTTCTTTTCTTTCACTCTGCTCTGTTGATGGTGTGCCTGTGCAGATGTCATGCTTGACTGACAGTTGGCTCCCTGCTGCACAACTGCGGGGAGCCGTCTGTCAATCTGCATGTCATCAACAGTGACGCCACATCAACAGAACAGAGTAGAATATAAGGTGCTTTTCTGTTGATGTGAGGTCAAATGAAGCTGCAAAATCGCTGGCAGGAGCAGTCTGTGACCACTCTGAGCCATCACAGATCGGCACAGCCCCGAAATTAAAAATAAGTGTAGCGCCCCGAGGACTTGGTCGCTACAGAGGTATTGCACCTCATCCAGAGGTGTGATATCCCACTCCCGGGTAAGGATGGCGTATGGATCAAGGCTCAGTAGGCTGCATACAGCACACATACCCCATTTCCGAGGGACAGCTCAACGGTGCTCCCACTAGAAAGAAGTGCAGGCACGACCGACTATGTCCCTGGCTGGAGTGGAGAGGGGGGTGGAATACTCAGTGCTATAGGGGCAGATAGGGGTTGGTTCCTGAGCATAGGTAGGAGTCCATTGGTTGCTAGTCACCTGGGCTCATGGTCAGAGGGAGGTATAAAAGGTGGGCACCATCTTAGAACAGGGTTCAGTTCGTTCAGTCTGTGAGGAGAAGTGGAGAAGACAGGGAGCAGAGGCTCTGTAGGAGCTCTGCTCAAAGGCGGGCCTGAGAAGAGGCCGGGGCCAGAGAGAGAGAGGAGAAGGAACAGTGGAAAGGAAAGGGAACAAGACCAGAACAGAAGTAACAAGTGAAACAGAAAGGCTCAGGAACGAGAAGGAAGAGAGAACCCTAAGGACCCAGGAGACTGCGGGTGACAGGTTGGCAGAACAGGGTACCGGATCCCAAATTGGTGGAAGCAAATCATCTTCAGCCAAGAACCGGAGGTCGTGACCAGCCCTTGGTGCGACCCCTCGCTACACCTTGCTAGGAAGGCATACCATATAGGGTTAGGGACGTGGGCACGTAGCCCTCCCAAGAGAAGGCCCACGGGAGCTGGACATAAGCTTGGTCACTGGTGGGGCACGAGCCGGAGAAAGGACAGAAAGGAGCTTTGAGACATACTCCAGAAAGACCTGGGAGTTGACCGAGTCCCCTGCCTGGTGGACGCAGCACGGCTTGGGTGGTCACTGCTTCGCGAGAGTGGCCTGGAGAATACAAACTGTGAGTAAAAGACATTGGATTGCAACAGGTTGTCTGTGACTTCTTGCTCCTACGGCACTGTTGGTATTGGGACTATCTGCACTATCACCCCCACCATCCACGACACTGCCCTGGGGCTGTACTCTTCCGGTGGGGAGTCACACTACCTAAGCTGCATACACCATCAGCCCCAGCGGTCTGCCTTGCAGCGGCGGTCCGCACTGACCGCATTCCACGGGTGGCGTAGTCGGACATTAAACCACAAAAACCCCACAAAATACCACCATTGGCCTGACCACCCTGAGCCACGGGACCGGGTCACCGCCACACGGAGACTACAACCCCCAGCATCCTACAAAAAGCCCGGTTCCGGGTGCCCCGCGGCCCAGGGGGCGAGTCATAAGCAAAGTCCCGGATGACCCTTTTAATTATGTGAACAAAGAATAGCTAAGAAGAGCGCTTTCTTGAACACCCAGCATGTGCGATTTGCATTACATGGACAGTCCTTTGATTTAAAGGGAACCTGTCACCTTGGAAAACACTAATTACCTGCAGATATAGAGTTAATTTGCAGGTAAGTAGCATTACAATTTTGCCTGGCCGTCTTAATGAAAAAGTACCCATAGGGAGAAAATAAACTGGTTTCCTCCAGTCGCCAACCTCTTCTTAAATTCTAAAGTTTCCAGAATAAAATAAAAAACACCTACTCACCCCCTGGTCTGGCGCTGTACCAGCAATGCTGGCGCTGTGTCTCCGGGAAGTATTTGTGTTATATTTTATTATAGACATTTTAGTATTTGAGAAGAATAATCCATTAGTGAACAACCCCTTTAATAATCGTGTGCTATATTCTGCTACAATGTCATTAAATAGAGATATGTACAACATACGGCTTTCTTCCATATTGTTGTCTTAATGCTTGTCTAGCAATTGTAGAATTGATGCAATCATGTCTCTGAGCCTATAACATACAATCATTTTAAGGTAAGATCGGGTTATTATTGCAGTAGTTTCTAGACTCTGATAACTGAATATCTGGAAATGTCTGCAGTATAATATAGAAACAATGGGGTTTGTCAGACTATCAAAGATTTTATGAGCTGTTGATGGGTATATGTCTCCCTTGAAGGCAAATTCTGACTCAGGGACAGCATAACGCGTACATCTAAATTACTGTCACTCTGTTATTGATTTGATGACAGCACCTAAAATGTTGCATCTTAATCTGTAAATGAGCCAGGTGTTGGCAGCTGTGTGTAAGTTTGACTTGAGTAGACCCTAAGGATTTATTCACAAGATTCACAAAAGCAACACTTGTATTTCCCTTTATTGAAGCAAGAGTCAGATTAAGTTTTATTGACAAGCATCATTTGTGTTTTTGTTGCACAAGTTTTGCTAAATTGCAGCAAAGACTACATTCTTTAGTCAAAATAATGACCTATATCACATTTAAAAAATCCTACCCATTTCATAAACCTTAAAGGAGTTGTCCACTACTTTCACATTGATGCCCTATCCGTAGAATAGGGCATCAATGTATGATTGGCCGGGGTCCCGCAAGCTGCATCCCCGCTGATCAGCTGTCATCGGTGTCGGCGGCGGTGGCCGCTGGCTGGCAGTCCTTGCCTGTGGTGGTTGGCCGTCCATCTGTAGTGGCCGCTGGTGGGTACTACACATCAGCCTCCCATTCAAGCAGATAAGGACTTCCGGCCGGCGGCTACTGCCGCCAGCACCGATAACAGCTGATCGGTGGGGGTGCCGCTTGCGGGACCCCAGCCGATCAATGTGAAAGTAGTGGACAACTCCTTTAAGGGGTTGCCCACTACTTGGACAACCCCTTTTTAATTCCTATGTTTCCCCTTTGTAAAATAACAACACTTATACTCACCTCCAGTGCCAGCACCGTTCCAGCGTTATTGGCACTGGCTCTCCCGGGGATTGCGTGACATTGTTATGTCATATGATCTCTGAGGCCAATCGGTGCTGGCTTCACTCTCCTCTCCTATGGATGAATCACATACATCCAGATGAAATGAAAGCAGTCATGCAATCCCCTGAAGAGCCAGTGCCAATACCGCTGGAACGGCGCTGGCACTGAAGGTGAGTATAGATACCTGGGATGTATCTCTTATGCTGATTTTAGCTATAACATCATAATTCGCATCTTCGTGGATGAACATGCATTCAGGTCGCTCATCTGGTATATAACAAAAAAATAGTAAATGACATTAAATGAACATTAGTATGGTGTTCCTGTAACATACCTAACTGTAAGAACATAATATTAGTCTGTCGTAATAAGATTTTGCTGCCATACGCAGCACATATAACATAGTATAACATACGGACTTTTAGGTGTAGCATTAGGATGGCACCTAGAAGGAATCAATATGATGCAATTTATTATGAATGCAATTTAAGTAACCAGTGGGTATCTCCACTGGAACTAGGTTAAAAAGATACAAAAGTCCAAGCCTTAACAATAGGGTGAGTGTAAGGTTTTAGTCCTTTTTTGTAAGACAGTGGTGGGCTCTTTTTATCCCTCTTCAAGGCATATCCTTTGGTTAGAATATCAATCTTTTATCAAGGGGAGCGGAGTTAGACTGGAGTGTTAAGAGCCAACCAGCAACATTGACTCTGGAGGTCCACTGTTCAACTACATGAAAATATTACATCATCCTCATTTACAAATGTAGCTATGCTTCTGTAAAATTGTAAACTGTGTAGTTTGTTGTATGAATGAGTGTATTGTGCCAACTACTACTCATTTAGTAGGGTGTGGGCCTATTCCTGCAGAGAGGTCCACTGGTGAATTTGCCTATTACCCTATGGGCCAGTCCTAGCCAAAATGGGTCATTAGAGTCACTAGATGAAAGGAACACCATAGCCCTTTCAATATTTGTCTAGGCCAGGGGTGCACAATTTTTTGGGGTCCAAAGGCCACATTGTCATACTGAATCAATCCAGGGGCCATGATAAAAATGAAAAGGGTATTATCTTCTGTGACTTTGTGGCCTGTTCAAAGAATATACCATAAACGTCAGATAAGTACAAATTCCACTTACAGGACTCGACTCCAAAAATCAGCTCTTTAATGGTATATTTACACTGTGATTTTTGACGAGGATTTAAAAGTAGATTCTGCTTTTAAATCCACATAAAAGCTGTGTCAAATACTTATTGAATGTTTCCAACTGATTTGAATGGGAAAAGATCCTTTAGTACACACAGTGCTGTTTTTTGTTCATGTTATTTTGAAAATTTCAAAGTAAAAATAACATGAAGCTTATTCAAAGAGTATTTTAAGCATTTTTCATGTGGATTTGCAGTTAAGTCCTCTTTTAAATCCTCATAAAAAATGTTGTAAATAGACCCTAAAGAGGCAGAGGACATGCATGCATATGGCTCTCTCTCTACAATAGATTATGGGCTTTTTTCTCACTGCCTAATGGTTCAGAGCCCCAATAAATTCAAGAGGAGTGAGCCACAGACACGGCCACCTGCCTAATTAACACACTCCTTTCTGGAGTGCCAAATGGATTAAGAGACCTCATTCTCCTGATGTATGAGGCTTCCCGAGATTAGTACTTGCCAGTCCCTGTCCCTCAGCTGCTGCCACTACTCTTCTGTGTGTGGCTGACCACACATAGTTAACCTGTCACATGAGCATTTTTCCGGCCATATGGTTGGGGGCCACACAGAATAGCATCATGGCCCACATATGGCCCCCATGCCGCAAGTTGTGCACTCCTGGTATAGTCACTTTATCCTCATTCATAAATTTAGTAATGCTTCTATAAAATTATACATTTTTGTTGTATGAACAAGTATATTATGCCAGCTACTACTCATATAGTCGAGTGGGGACCTACTCTTGCAGAGAGGCCCACCAGGGAATTCCCATGTTCCCCTGTGGGCCAATCCAGTCCAAAATGGGAGTTATTAGAATGAAAGGAACGCTGTGTCCCCTTCAATGTTTTTCCACTCACAGTGGATAGAACAAGAAGTGGATCTCAGACTACCTAAACCTCCAATGGACAATGCCATTATGCTGGAGACACTGATCATAACTATGACTTAATTATAATGATGCCACTTTGAGGGCACTGCTTTAATACTGATAACCTCAATGAAGGACAATCTGAGAGCAACAAGGAATGTCCTTAGACTTATTTGTAATTGACTGCAATATTTCTGAAAACAATAAATAATATGGCAATATTTTCTTGTTGGATTTTATTATAAAAAAAGACAAGAAAGAAAATATATAGCCTAGATCAATAGTTCTCCGCTTGCTTTCCTCATGATAATGCAGAAGTATTCAGTGCATTAAAGAAGCAGCACATTGAAATCCAAAGACTTCACCAATAACAAAGGCCTTGAAGAAGAGATTAAGCCACTGTAAATGTTTTCTCTTGGCCGGAGCTGAGAAGAGCACAGGAAGAAATAGGAGGAAAAATTAGTGTTCTCAAAATGCTGAGATGTCAGCAGATTTGTGGAGCTGCTCAATAGATTAATTCTCTGGCTGACCTAAAAGGAATAGATTCCCAGTCGTAACTCAGACTGGTAAAAATTGATTTCTATGTTCTTTTTGACGGAATAAGATAAAATCCTGTGCATTGGCAGGACGTTCCACACTCCCAGCAAATGAACAAAAAACACAGCCTCACAGAGCTCTGATTAATTGAAAAGTCACTTTAAATATTGTTCACGGACCATCACAAAGGACAGGAGAACGTTCAGACGATTACTCTACTCTGCGCATCTGAGGCTCTTTTACATGAAGACAGTGTTAAGCATTATTAATATCACATCAAGATCTCTATAAGACAAAACACGGTTTATAATGAAAAGCCAAATGCTGTCATATAGTACAAGACACAAAACTTGTGAGGCTTCTAGTCTGCCAATGTCAAATTTGCTATTTTTTACATTTATTGCCATATTTGGAGTCAAGAAGTAATTTTCAAACTAAAATGAAGTTAGGACTCTTGGACGGATTTGACATCTTCAAGATCAACATTGCATGTCTGTTCTCAACCTTACTATGGCAATATGTATTTTACGAAAAATGTTTAATGCATTTTGATTTCTTTAAAGGAGTTGTCTCATTATAAGTGGTTTGGTGAACCCCAGGGATAACATCTTATATTACAGAGGAAAATGGAAAATTAGTATAGTGCTGGCCATTTAAATAAATGGTTGGCCATGTAATAGATGGATAGGCTGGGAATATCAGAGCGGGAGCTTCTCTTTAGCTGTTTTTGCTCTGGAACATAGTGGTTATAGCAAATGGCCCTGCTTTATGATGTTTATTTGCACTAATAGGGTATATAGATGGAGTAGTATGGTGAGAATACCTTTATATATACATACAGATGTGTCCTTTCTTACATTTACCTCCTGGCACTGTCTGTAGTCCTAATTATATAAAAAGAGTGACTAGATGTATATTTCATCATCTCCTAACCCCAACACTAAAACAGAACGAAATGTGACATATATTGGAAAAGTGCCCTGCACATGACTATATCTCGCACTTTTTACAAATCAGACAATTTCATGATGAGTAAAACAATTATTTTTTTGCTTGAGAAATTTGACTATTCTAATAGTTAGAGCCAATTGGACAAAAATCAGATATGTCTTAGGTTACATTTCTTTGCAGAACATTGGACAGCCTAGCAGAGTGCAACTTGCAATTAAAGCGGTATTCTCCAGTTGTCTCTTGAGCAGCTCATAGCTTTGCAATATCTTTACTTCCTAGTTGCTTGGGGGACAGGCACTCCTCCTTGAGTGACATTTCTGGTGAGTAGCTTCATTCTGCTACAACACTTTACCAGTCTGTCAGTGTTTGTTCTGAGTTGACACTGTTATCACCATATTTACATATAGAGGTAACAGTGACTTTGAAAAAGCACACAACTCAGGAAAGGGAGAGCTGTGATTAGGAGAACTGCTCTGGAAAATGCCTGGGGTGACAAGGGAATGGGATTCTACAGGACTGATAAGAGGCTTGTCAGGAGCTGAGATGAAAGGGAGGGAGGTGATTAGCTGAATGCTGACTGCTCTATAGAAATCAGTGTGCTGGAGAGAGCTGACTGGGATGTCAGGAGTTAACTATTCTCCTGGAATCTAACATCTGCGCACACTTGGCCAAGCTAATGGGCTGCTTTTATTTTCGGGTGGAAATTGAACTGTTTTGCAGACTTTTCTATCCATAGCATGTCAATTTCACCTGCATATGTTTGTGGGGGTTTCACCATTGACATGAATGGGGTGGCTTACAGCTTACCTGTTATTTTAAATATGTTTTCAGAATAAGCTGCTAGTATGTACATGAGGTATGGCACTGTTTCTGGTATTATAATGCTTGTATCCTGCATTTTTACCACTTTTCTGACCTGCAGGCTCTGTCTCTAATCTTCACTTCTCTCTTAGCTAGTGAGTAGAGAGTAACTACTGTAATAACTCCAATTCATGGTACTCCGAAACAAAGGGATTCCTGCTTATCTTTGTCTGTGTATAACATGTTCAGAAGTAAAACAGGCAGCGTGCAAGACATCATCAAACAGTAGTGAGCATTGTAGCTGTGAATTTGGGAATAAGCTCCATCACTCACTAATTGCAGCATCATCTTCCTGATTTCTCACTCTTCTCCTAACTCTTCCTTCCTCCTCCTAACTCTTCCTTCCTCCTCCTAACTCTTCCTTCCTCCTCCCCTCTCCATAGGCGCTAAATAGGTTGTCTAGGTTTGAGAGCAAAGTCTGCAGTCACTCCATATGACTGCAGAATCATGATGGTGTGCAGTGTGCATGCTTTCATGATTCTCCATTATTGCCAGTGCAAGCGAGCAGCCACATGACCACATGTATACACTTTGCATTCTTGCAGTCACGTGCCGACTAAATGCGTTTGGCTTCTTTCAATTCACTTCTATTGAGAGAAATCCGATGAGACTAGTTGGCACATTATTCGGCATGTATGTAAACTGCATACATGTGGTCATGTGACTGCTTGCTTGCAATGGCAATACTGGGAAATCATGACAGCGTGCATACCTCACGCTGTCATGATTCAGAGGGCTGAAGTCAGATGGAGTGACTGCAGACTTTGGTCTCAAACTAGGATAACCCCTTAAATAGCTAGTTGTAACCTGACAGCTTACTGTGCCGGCAGTTTAAGTTGGTTTTCAGAATTAATGATAACTTTATAATGTGGGGGGAAGAAGTTTGCTTTATTGCTTTGTAGTGTTGATTTATTTGAAGCTTGTTGAAGTGGTCATTTAATTCCATAGTAAAAATGCAATATGACTAACTTTGTTAAGGATCCCCATAGCAGGGCTTCCATGGTGATTTTGGCACATACCAGCCTCCTTTTGGTGACATTCAGTTGCATGTGACAGACAGCTACAGCTAATCTTGTCTTTGAATGGTAACATGATCAGCACATAACGATGATGCCTTTATGCATGAAACAAAACTTGGACAAACCGGGATTGATCTAAAGTGTATCCCCAGTGGCAGATGGAGGAAATCCAACATGCTAGCTCCTTTGTTTCCACAGGAGATAAGCTGCAGTCTGGCAGTGTCCCCTCCTAGCCAATGAAATATGCACACTTGGCCAAGGTGTTGGCCGGGCAAACTACAGCAGTTTTTTGCAGACAATTATTTCATATGTATCACTAAACAATGGGAAAGAATAAATGGCACTCCATAACTTATATGAAAATCCTACAAAAACTCCTCTCAAGAGGAAGCTGATGCGAAACGTGCGTCAGGGGTGGTCCTAGGTGCACCTCCACGTTGGTATGCTTTCCCCTATGCTCTCTATGCATTGATTCAATACGCCCACTCTGCATTTTGTTCACACCAGTGATATCACCCATTTAGGCTATTTTGATCTTGTATATACTTTGGTTTTGCCTTTTATAATTCAGCTATCTGTCTATCTACTGTGGTGCTGTGCACTAACTTATAATTGAGTACTTCTTGTCTCCACACGATATTAGCTCCACACTGGGTATTGTAAGTCTAAATATTGCCTGTGAGATATATAATTTTTAAAATTACATTCATCCTGGTGTAGTGATCTGCCATCCACATGGTATCAGATAGTAATCTGCAGGTGATTATCTTGTGTGTACATATTATCAATTGTTTTTTTCACTATGTATGGGGGTATGAGTCGGCTACTTAGCTGAGATATAGGCATGTCCGCGAGCTACTGATGTGCTAGTGCATCTTCTGTTTGTATATTCACCTTTTACTTGTTTTTATATCTATGTTTGTGTATGTTTATTTAACTTAATAAAGGAATGATTCTTATTTATGGCCTATTGCACCTGAGTTTTTTGTAGGATTTTCATATTTCATATGTATAACCACCTTTCCTGTTGATCCCTTTACTAGACTTTAACCAGAGGGTGCGCTGGAAGCTTCACTTTAGTTGGTATTTTCTGGGTGGTGCGGAAAATGTTTCAGTGCCCATAGCTGTGCTGGACATGGCTCTGAAAATTACAGAAAGGCTACAAGTGGCAAGAAATTGCCTGGCATAGACAACTCGTTTAATTAACCCAATAAGCTGTACATTACTGCTAATTGTTTTTGACAAAAAGTCACAATTTACTGATATCACATTTTAATTAAAGCTAATAATCCCGGGCTGCCCTCAATATTACTGACTCATTTATACATAAAGGAAAAATGTTCAAATTTGGAAATTCCGTTCCTAAATGCTTTGCCTCTTTAATGACTAAAGCTACTGTGGGGTATCATACCAGATCTGGAATTAATTGGCATTCCAGTCACAGGTAGTGAAGCCCTCGATGGCAATGCAATTGCTCACGTCAACGTTTCCTGCATCACAAAAAGTCTATCTTAATGAGATCCAGTACAGTTTTCTTCCTAATTGCATTAATAGGAATTCTAATCACTGCGCTATTACTGGGGAAAGAAAAATAATAGCAAAATAAAAGATCATGTCACTTCAGAGTTAACGGGAACAGGCTGTGGCGGCACTGTCTCTTTAAAGCTTAATTATTTTAACAAGCTTGTATATTAATGGTATCTTGGCAGTTTCTCTCTGCTGCTTGATTGTGTTTTTTATGAGCCCTTGTTAATGTTTTATGTATTTTATTGTTCACAGCGCTCTGAATATTTCAGCGGGGCACTCCATAAATAATGTTTATCTGACCCACTTATCAGAGCGCTCCTCCCTGTTTATATGTGTCCATTCGGTTACTTTGCAACCAGATAAATGACCGTGTCGAAATATTCAATTCACTCAGGATACTAAGCAACAGTGACAGATACAATGTGGTAACCTATACCCTAATAACATATAAAAATAAAGAAGACCCTTTCATTACATCCTATAGACCCCCCATCCAAAGTTCCCACTGAGAGACTCTCAATTACTTGAGGTCTCTTGGTCTGTTGGAATCGATTTGTTTCTGAGTGTCTCTCCGTTCCTTAGAGTCTCTCTAATTAATTTGAGAGTCTCTCTCATCTCTGGTAGTATCTTACAGATTATTAGTGTCTCCTAATGCCTCTTCAGGAACCCGTGTCTCTTTGGTCCCCGTGTGAATATCTTTCTCAGAATTAACTGACAAAAAAAAACATTTGGCAGAACAGCTTACTGAATCATTCACAAATTGATTTATAAAGCAAATTGCAGATGAATAGTGAGACGCTTGTAATTAGTTGTTTTTCTTAGATGGATTGTTCTCTTCCGAAGAAAACAAGGGTCATTTACGAGATTGCAAGATTTGAAAACTGGTATCTGGAATGTCTTTTCTATGCATACTTATCTTTGGGTGAAAAGGTTCTTTTTTTATTTCTTCGTAGATATGGTTGGAAATAGATCAATGGGTTTATCGATCCCCAATATTCCCACTAACGTGCCTATTCAGCTAAGGTATGAATATTAAACATGCCATTTTCTAATCATCCTTTACGTGTAAATGCTTAACGCTTCGGTTAAAGGGATTTTCCACTTGAACTAAAAAAAATATCTTTAGGTGTTTTAAAAAATGCAACATACTAATATACTTTTATCAAAGAAAGTGTCTTGATCTGAAAATATCAGTGCCCCGCTTGTCATTCCAGCTGCTTTACTTTTGGATTGCACAGGACAAAGCTTCCGGTGTCATCTGCATTCATATCTGTATCAGTGCTGTGTGTGAAGGGGGCTGGCTGAATAGCTGGCTCATTTCTATAGCTAAGCCCCCCTCTCTGTCTGTGCATTTGTTGCAATAGAAAAAGGGGCTATCTAATTGAAATCAGAATGTCGGCAACACCCTTCGCACGCAACCCTGGTCACTTGTCTACACAGAAAGTGCTATATTGTGCTAAACACAATTGGAGCTGCCAGGACTTTGGACCGATGTTGACATTTTCAGATCAGGGCACTTTTCTTGGTATAAAAATAAATGGTTTCAGTGGTCAGCATGGCCGGCTCATGACCACTACAGCCAATCAGCAGCCACAGGGGTGACCAAAGTGTCACTGCTGAGAACAGAAGAGAAATTAAAGAAAATGCTTGGAGAACCGAGGAGTAGAAGTGGGGGATCAATAGGTGAATCTATTTTTTTATTATTTAAAGGGGTTGTCCACTACTTGGACAACCTCTTCTCAATCCCCTTTATAAAAAAAACAACAGGCGTTGTTTCAGTAGTGTTGGCGCCAGCTCTCCTGGGGCTTGTGCGACATTGGCTGCAGTGATTGCACGCCGTGATTTTTTTCTCATGCCAAATTGGCATGAGAACAAAAACGCTGATCAGCACTGGCATATTTAATAACATTGGTCCAAGTGCTGTCCGATAAAACATCAGATAGTATTCTTCCAATGAATACGCTGTAAGCTAGCCCAAAGGAGTTTGCTCACCAATGGTTTGCATGTGCTTGAGTTAGCTTATATATTGATATATACACCTGCTGGTCCCATCTTTGGCATCTCCATCGATCAGTGGACCAGAGGGCTGTAAGCGCTCGCTAAAGTGGTCCTTTCAGCTTTATCCGTAGTGAGTATTGTACAGCGCCATTCATTAGACGCAGCACCTGGTTGGAAGTGGCACTGTGGCTCTTGTTCTTGGGATTAGTGGTTGAGGATGATACTTATGTGTGTTGCCAACACTGTCTAGTGGAAAAGCCCTTAGAAGTTAGTGCATACGTGTCAAACTCTGGCCCGCAGGGTATTTATATTTGGCGCGCGACACCAGAACCCCCAACCCTATGTGGGGCCATTTTTCTGCGTAGAGGACTATGTGGGGCCCATTATACTCTATGGAGGACTATGTGGGCCCCATTATTCTGTATGGAGGACTTTGTGGGGCCCATTATTCTGTATGGAGGACTATGTGGGCCCCATTATTCTGTATGGAGGACTATGTGGGACCATTATTCTGTATGAAGAACTATGTGGGGCCCATTATTCTGTATGGAGGACTATGTGGGGCCCATTATTCTGTATGGAGGACTATATGGGGCCCATTATACTGTATGGAGGACTATGTGGGGCCATTATACTGTATGGAGGACTATGTGGGGCCCATTATACTGTATGGAGGACTATGTGGGGCCCATTATTCTGTATGGAGGACTATGTGGGCCCCATTATTCTGTATGGAGAACTATGTGGGGCCCATTATTCTGTATGGAGGACTATGTGGGGCCCATTATTCTGTATGGAGGACTATGTGGGGCCCATTATACTGTATGGAGGACTATGTGGGGCTATTGTTCTGTATCGAGAACTATGTGGGGCCATTATACTGTATGGAGGACTATGTGGGGCCCATTATACTGTACAGAGGAGTATGTGTGGCCTATTATTATGTATGGAGGAGTATGTGTGGCCCATTATACTGTATGATGGACTATGTGGGGCCATTATACTGTTTAGAGGACTATGTATGGACCATTATTCTGTATGGAGGACTATGTGGTGCCCATTATACTGTATACTGGATGGCCCACGACTTTGTCTTTTCATTTTGGACCTCCGTGTGTTTGAGTTTGACATCCCTGAGTTAGTGCATAGCTCACAGTGCATATTTGCACACACACCTGCTCCTCCTGTACTCAATGTTGAACGATCAGTTTTTTTTTTTGTTACTCATCCCTCCTGAGAAAGGGGTTAAAATGAACGATTTTCTGCTCGTCACCAGCTGCAATGCAGTAGCTTTTAAATTAACCTGGAGCACCCAAACTAAAGACTTCTCAGGCAGGCTGACACTGCATTCCAATTTCCACACAATGCTGTAAGTGACATCCTCAATGTTACTACAAATGCACTCGGCAGAGCGGATGCTATATACAAGCTGTCGTGAAAACTGCAATCTGTAGAGAGAGTGGGGGAAAAAGCAGGCCTCATTTTCAATATTCTGTATTCTCATAAAAACGTGTTGTTTCTGTCACTTTTCAATCTCCCTGAGTCGAGCCGAGCACTGTATAATAGCTAGTTAAAGGCAGCAGCCTGTGAAATGGTATTTTTAAAATAAATGGAAAGCCACGTCGGAAAGCTTGGGAGGAATATTGCAAGGCCAGGGACTGACGGACAGCCCCTGAGAAAAGCAACAAGCGTTTATCGTCTGCGAGCGGGGGAAGGAAAAAAAAGAGAAGTGGATTAAATGGAAGCCGCAGCCAGCAGCACATTACCAAGTCTGATATTGACACAGCTGCCGTGTAGGTTATTTTTCATTGTCTCGTCAAGACAATGTATCACATAGTATCAATCTTCTTCCTATCTATAGACATCGCCAGCTAGCGGCTTCGCCAATTCTATTTCCTATATTGTAATGATAGTTTACATGTATAGTATCATTACTCTGACAACTCATTTCGTTAAAAAAAAATACCCCTACAATTTCATTTCAAAAGCCATTTCACCGGTGCAACTTTGGCAGCTTGTACAGCTGGAGTAATACAAAGATTAGAAAAGGGGATCAATACCTGTGAAACAAGGCCCTGAATTCCCAGCAGTTAGAGACCTACAATTGACTTGAACTTTCCCCTACCATACTATGTATAAGCATTTTATAGGCTGTCTACATGGGCCTAATCATAAAAAAGTAGCTCAAGGAGAAGGCACGCTGCTGGCCATAGCAACTATACAATAATGGAACAGTTTTTACATGCCGTCGCTTCGCTATTGGTGAAACGTGTAATACATCGGCAACAGCAATCAATATCAGCTGCAGATTTTTTTTCCTCTATTTTTAAACTTGGTTTATTAAAATCCTACTCATTTGTTAAAGAGAATCTGTCAGCATTATGGCTGTATTAACCAAATATAAACGCTCGGTGCACAAGGGTGTGGCCAAACATTTAAGTGCACCTTCTTCCCAGCTTGTTTTCTATGTCTCTGGCTCTGTGAAGTTACAGCTGTCAATCAAAAAAAAGGGGGTGGAGATTGAGGGAAAACTAGCACGTTGTCCAGGATCCTTTTTTTTTTACTGTGTGCCTATAAACTAACAAGTAGGTAGATGCTAACAGAGGCAACTGCCTGCCTGTTGTACCTGGCGCCGGCTCAGAGTGGTCACCGACTGCTACTACCAGCTCAGCTGCTCCACATCAACAGAAGAGCATTTCTTCTTCCAGGCTGCTTTGTGGACAGGGCTTGACTGCCGACGTCATGCTGATTGACAGCCGGCTTCACGCAATTAGGCAGTAGAGAGTCAGCTGTCAATCAGCATGACGTCGGCAGTCACGCTTCATCAACAGAGCAGAATGGAAGAGAAGCTGCTGCTTTGTCGATGTGATGTCAGTTGAAGCTCCGGAATCCCTGGCAGGACTGGTGGTTGACCACTCGGCACCAGGCACAACAGGCAGGTAGATAGCAACTACCTGCCTGTTAGTTCATAGGCACATTGTAAAAAAAATAGTCCTGGATAACCCCTTAAAATGTTTCTCCAGGTAATTGTGCCTCAACCGCCTGTACTTTGTTTTAAGTCATTCTGTGCTGACCGAGGCCCTTTAAGTTCTATGTTCCAAAATAATACTGAGAACTTTGCAATTTGCGAGCTCACAAATGTTGATACTTATAGGAAATCTGTCAACAGGATTTTGCTATGTAATATGAGAGCACCATGATATAGAGGCAGAAACCCTGATTCCAGTGAGGTGTCACTTACTGGGCTGTT
Source organism: Phyllobates terribilis (assembly GCF_046119375.1). Classification (NCBI taxonomy): domain Eukaryota; kingdom Metazoa; phylum Chordata; class Amphibia; order Anura; family Dendrobatidae; genus Phyllobates; species Phyllobates terribilis. The sequence goes on along the minus strand of NW_027362768.1, from coordinate 83,173,827 downwards.
TTGCTGCTTCAATAAAATCACTGTTTTATCAGCAGGAAATTATCATTAATGCAATAGTTGCCTTGTGCTTCCTGGTCCAACCACATCCCCACCAATTATTAGCAGCTTTCTATCAATATATAGTGTACACAGAAAGCGGCCAATCAGTAGTGTGGGCGGGGTTATACAGGGCTCAACATTCCAAGCTCTGCCAGATCAGCAATAAAAAAAACACAGTGATTGTATCACAACTGCTGCACTCAATGAACTAAGTAATATATCACTGGAATCAGGGTCTCTGTCCCTACATTATGTTGCTATCGCATTACATAGAAAAAACGGCTGACAGATTCCCTTTAAAGAGTATAGAGTTGATTTTTTTAAATGAAACAATAGTACACATGAAAATAAGAAACTTTGTGATATATCTTATAAGAGAAATCTGCTTCTTTCTCCTCCAGGGCTGGTCATTCATTCTCTAAATTCTTAATTCACTGGTAAAATCTGTCTTCAATCAATACAGATTTTTCCATTACTGATATAGGAGATGGCAGGTGGTTCTTATAAAGTTCTATGGAGATCTGAAACTGGAGAACTTGCAGTAAAATGGTTTTGTCTGCCTCCAGGTTCTCCCTTCATAGAATCATATAAACACTAACTGCCATCTCTTTTCTCAGTAATGGGAAAATCTGTTTTCACTGAATACAGATTTATCACATGAAGTGAGAATGAAAGATCAGTCCAAGAGGTGAAAGAAGCAGATTTCTCTGATAAGATATATTACATTCTTATTTTCATGTGTAATATTGATTTATGAAATAAAATTAAAATGACGGGTACTCTTTAATTCACCGTGGTTTGCCTTATCTAACGTCTGACGAATTTTGGAAGCGCTAAAGAGAAATGAAACATTTTCTCGAAGTGTTACCATCTGACTGTACTTGGCTCAATCTCCTTACCTCTGCACACACCATTAATCTCCATAATAATTCAGATTCCACAAATTTAATAAAAATCAGCTCCAAGTTAAGGTTTGGCCAGCTTTCTAAGAGAAGTGTTTGGCAGGTGATTTGCAATTTATTTTTGGGTCAAATTTTCAATAGTCCGAAAGTTGATTGTTATTACGAGCAGTCATTACATTTTTTTTTCAAAATGCTCTCAATGTGTAAATAAAAGGAAATAAAACAAAATAGTCTATACTCACCAATACCCTACCACTCCGGTCTGACCATGCCTGTCCCAGTAGAGAGACATATGACTGTTTCTGAGCTTTTTGTACAAAATGTCCTTGCCTGATAACAACTTTAACCATTTGTACATATACCATTGAATGTAAACAAACTCTTGAGGAAGAAAGAAAGAAAATAAAAAAAAGAAGTTATAATAATTTGTGTTCAATTCATGTTCATGTAGGTTAATTTATAATAAATGAATTTCCCTTAAGCTGGTATAATGTACCGCCTACTGTAAATGATAAGACTATAGCAGTCACTGAGGTACATCATGACTGTATGAAAGCAATGCAGAGTAAGTACGTTTGTACAGGTCACAGAACTCCGAGGTCGTTTCTAACATTCTTTCTAATTGATATTGACGGTACGTTATTCCTTTTAACACAAAGCTCATCAGCAGAAGAAAAGGGAGGCACTTTCTGCCTTCCAATTATTAATTGATTGATTTAAAATATCATAATCTGGTAAAGAAGTTCTGCAGCAGCTGTTTTTTTATACTCAGCTGAGGCACAGTACTGTATCATGTACACATAAGCAGCCACCAAAAAAACTACAAAAAAATAATAGGAATACTACATGTAAGTTTATTAGGGATCTGTCGTGATTTTTCTTATCAGTATGTCTGGATGAAGTGAATGACATTTCTGCCAACCAGTATAGACTGGGGTGTGCTGAGCTGTCAGTATGGTGATGGACAGCTCTGCCAGCCAATTGGATGCTGGGTCATGCTGAGCTATATCTTGAGTGACAGTTTAGCCGTCCAATCAGTGCCAGGGTGTGCCGGGGCTTCATCCATGCGTCTCCTGGTCAGGGTAATTACCTGGCTATTTAACCAGCTCTCCGTCTTAGATTGCTGCCAATTGTAGCTTTGCTCATAAGGTGTGTGCTCTGTGCTCCTAATCTTGTATTCTAATCTTTGTTGCTCGACCTCGTATTTGCCTTTGACCATCCGTTTGCCTAGCCCTTTTTCTCGTGATTCGCTTCCTTCTTGTAATTCTGACCCCGGACTGTTTCCTGACTACGCCTTTGTCTCACCCCTCTGTCTATGACATATTCTCTTGACTTTTGACCTCGGATCTCTTGACTACCCAGCCTCACGCATTGTCAGTGAGTAGTGACTATCGTCACAGAATTAATACAGGAGAAGGAACATTTAGCAAAACCAATCTGTCGTAGATTTTTTGTTGTAAGAGATGAGCAGCGGCGATGGAGCAACAGATAGAATGGGAAATTTACCAAAGTTACGTAAATGATAAAAGATGATGATGGAAAGGGAAGAATTCATTATTTTCTGTATGTCAAAAAAATGTTGCAACTTTTTAGCCTTTTGTGCCAGTCCCATATATTTCCTAAAAACAAAAAAGATGGGATGGGTTTAGCAAAAGGCGCAAAGTGACCACTGCACAACACATTTACTAGAATGTACACCAGAAAACTCATAGCTCACAGCTCATTTAGTGGCACATGCACAGCTTGAAGATGCACCAAATATATAAGAAGGTTTTTATTAAATTTGGTGAATCTCACTCCAGAGCCCTAGGGACTCAAGACTCACATATGATGTATCACATCTTGATAATTTCACCTGATGCTTTTATTTTTCATGTTTATATTAAAAAAAATTCAGTACAACAGTTTTCATACTTTCGACTAGGTCTAATACTAGACTCATACCTCCTGTTCTGTAAAGATCACATAGTATATAGTCATAGGAAACAGAAGACTGGTTGTGGCTCATTGACTCCTACAAGAGAGCTTTCTTGGCATGCTCTGATCTAATTGTGAAGAGAGGCAGAGGAGGTGAGCTGTGATCATCATTTATTGTGAATAGTAGCTCCTGTGTTATTTAGTATACATAAAGTCGTTTCCTGTCATTGTAATCCTTCTTGTATTGATAACGACCACTAAAATGCCATCTGTAAAGAAGAGGAAGTATGAGTGTAGTATTTAGCATAGTGGAAAATTTGCGCTATTTATGATTTTTTTCCTACTGTAAATTGTGATATGGAAAACTTAATTAAACATTTTTAAAACACAGTTAACAAAAAAGCCCGATTTAATCAATTGGTTATTTTCTGATGACGCATTCCTTATAAAGAAAACTGTCGACTATTATCCACATAATTAAAGTGGACTTTGATGTCTGTTTATTTCTGCAATTATTGTATTAGGTGATTACCCACAAAAAGGAGGGGGGGTGAATAGCCACAGAAAAAATATATATCTTAAAAATATATAGTTTTATTAGTACATGAAAATGAATTAAAATGAATACATTAAAAATTTTGTTGCAATACCCAAAAGAAAGTTCAAGACAAATGTATCAGAAATGGGTAGTATATAAATAAAAGTGTTATGTTCTTTAAAATAATAGTCTGTGTATAAAGGATATAGCAAAAAGGTGTATAGTATTAAAAAATATATATAAATAAATATACCAAATGAATGGATAAATAGGTGATTAATACAATCGAAATACACTGCATATACCAAACAACAGACATCAACACATGAGTAAGGACCCCAGAGCTCTGACGCACGTTTCGTCTTTTGGCTTTCTCATGGAGAGAGAAATTGTGTTAGGAACATCTAGGTTGAGCCATGCAATGTTGATACAAAACTAAGTTTCTCTGTACTCCCCAAGGGATGGAGGTGTCCATTTCTGAAAAGTGGGTGCTTTTTTTCTTTTCATTTGTCCCGCTGTACCCAGTAAGAAGCAAAAGGGTGTGATAATGGAAAGCCACTCACTATAACTAAAAAGAACACAGAAGGAAAGTGGAAGAGTAAGAAAGTGGTAGCAGGAGCGACAGCAGTGTTCCCACGAACTGATTTAGGAATGACGGTAGGAGCTCCTCCAGATTATAGTTGGTTTGAGTTTATGTTTCAGGAGCATCAGAGACAGATGTAGCAATGGTAGAGATTCCCCAGTAGCTGACCAGAGACAAGCCAGAACAATTAAGCAATGGTAGAGCATCCTGGGGATATTGAGACAGTGCCTGGTGTACCAACAACACAACTAATAGCAAGGTCAGGCAGACTGTATTGTTCCAACATAAGGCGGCAGATTAATTGTAAAGGTACTGTTTTGTTGCCAAAGACTTTGAGTATTACTATTATAAGAAGTTCCCATCATTGCGATTCAAAGATTGCTATTACCTGGTTATTCGTCATCATTGATTTGTCACACTCTATTTCCTGAAGTGAGATCATTGTGAACTTGTAATTTGTATTGCTTCTTGTAAAGTAAGGAAAGAGTTAATTGCCTAAAATTGTCCAAAACTTGGATTATGTAAGTCTTCATTCCATTCATGGTAGTCAAGTAGTGAATGATGGAGAACGGAATGCTGTGAATAGCTCACAACCCTATATTCTTAATATAAAGTGTTACTGAACTAGGACATTTTGCATTGTTTTCTTTTGTTTTGTTAGTTGACATGAAAGTTTATATCAAGTCGGATCACAGATCTTAAATGCGTAGGAGATGTTAATTCTATTATTTAAAATCGTGAGCATAAAGTGTATCTTTTTCTGTTCTAAAAGTCATGTTCCTATATCTGTCAAGTTTGGTTTTATAGTCTTTGCATGCAGATGATTCTACAGAAAAGCAAGCTGTGCAAGACTCACGAAATACATGAATACCATTACAAGACATACATAGTACAGTTGAAAACAAGACAAATCTATTTAGTTCAACCAAGGAATGGAAGACGACATAGAAGGAAGCCGAATGGGTAAAATTAAGACAATTACATTTTAACAGTTTTCATTTATTTATGTTGTTTCAGTACTTTTAGGTAGATATGGCCGAAACCATACAGAGGTGCCACCATGTAATTATGTTACTGTGTAGATGAAATCATAATAGGTAATGTAGAAGTGAATTTACACTGTATGATTACTGGGAAATGTTTATCCCTAGGAACGCTTATCTCCTGATAATTGTGCGTTATAAACAGCCCACCCATCAACTTGTTCATCAGGTGACATGTTCTTTTGGTTTGCCTAAAAAATTATTTTGGACGGTGAACAATGGAAGCCTATGCTCATTAAACAATCTATTACTGATCATTCTGTGTATCTTTGAGGCCCGGTCAGCCAGAGAAGGCTCACATGCAGTTGGGAGCAGCTACGCACGCTTTCCCGTAATGCCTTGCAGCTATCACATCACATGGTAAAGCACTGTGTAGCGTTGGCGTCCCTGCCTCCTGCTAGGCAGGGACGCTGTTCCCCTCACCTCTCCGCTCCGTGCCCGGCGTATTCCTCCTGCTCTGCTGGCAGCACGCGCTGCTTCCCGGCCACTGTGCTTAGGGCGTGCGCGCGCTCCCCCTCTCTTAAAGGGGCCGCGCGCGCCGTCCTAAGGAGTCCCCGGCCAATGGCCGGAGGACCTCACCATATATAAGGCACCTCCTCCAAATGGAGGTGCCCGAGCAATGTTGTTGCATAGCCTATCACTCTGCTTCAGCCCTCAGGTCCCGTTACCAGATACCTGCCAGTTACCTGTCAGTTTCCTGCCAGATTCCTGCTTGATACCTGCTTGATACTTGTCTATCTGCTTACATTCCTGCGGTCCGACAGTCTGCCTACCAGCCCTGCCAGTCTGTCTATGGATCTGTCTGCCCGCTCACCTGGGAGCGCTCACCTGCTACCTGCCTGCTAGCCTACCTGGAGGCTCTGCCGTCACGTGTCGTGACCACCTGTCTGTCCAGAGACTCCTGCCCGCTCACCTGGGAGCGCTCACCTGCTACCTGCCTGCTAGCCTACCTGGAGGCTCTGCCATCACGTGCTGTGACCACCTGCCAGTCCAGAGACTCTTGCCCGCTCACCTGGGAGCGCTCATCTGCTACCTGCCTGCTAGCCTACCTGGAGGCTTAGCCGTCACTTGCCGTGACCACTCGCCTGTCAAGAGACTGTCCCCGTCACTTGAAGTGACCTTCTGCCCTTCTACCCAGAGACTGTCCCCGTCACTTGCCGTGACCTCCTGCCCTTCTACCCAGAGACTGTCCCCGTCACTTGCCGTGACCTCCTGCCCTTCTACCCAGAGACTGTCCCCGTCACTAGCCGTGACTACCTGCCCGTCTACCCTGGGAGCCACCCGCTTCCTTACAAGGACTGCCCCTTTGTATGGTTGCTCAGAGGTTCCACCTCCCAGACCCGTTACAGTTTGCTCGGGCCATGGAACCCGGTGGCACCCAAGCTCCCTCGCTCTCGGACCTATGTCATGAACTTTCCCGTCAGAAGTCCCAACAGGAGTCCATCCTGAATCACCTGCGTAGTGTTAACTCCCGCCTGGACACATTGACTACCTCATCGGGAGCTGCCTCCACTCGCACATTTACTACCCCGGCACCGCCGCAGCCCATCAACACCATGGCATCTCTTCCTGGTCCCCGCCTCTCCGCCCCTCCTCGTTTTGGCGGAGATCCCAGCCAGGCACGAGGCTTCATTAACCAGTGCACTCTGCACTTCGAACTGTTGGCACACCAGTTTTCCACCGACCGAGCCAAAGTAGCCTTCATCATGTCCCATCTCATGGGAGAGGCACTGGCTTGGCTAAATCCTCTATGGGAGAGAGGAGACCCCCTGGTGTCCAACCTGCCAGCCTTTCTCACGGCTTTCCGGAAAGTCTTCGACGAACCCGGACGGAAGACCTCATCCGCATCATCTCTGCTACGCCTCCGTCAAGGAAATCTCACCGTGGGCCAATATGCCATTTGGTTCCGTACCCCTGCTTCGGAGCTGGCCTGGGATAACGACGCCCTGGTGTCTGTCTTTTGGGAGTGTCTGTCCGGCCATATTAAAGATGAACTCGCCGGTCGGGACATTCCTACCACTCTCGACGACTTAATAACACTTGCCACCCGGATTGACATCCGGTTCCAGGAGCGCGCCAAAGAGGTCACCCGTGAGAGGAGGTTTCCACGTCTAGCCCCTACCTTCCAGAAACCCGTCACTTCTCCCGTTACTCCCCAGGCGCACTCACCTGAGCCTATGCAGGTCGACCAGACCAAGATGGTCAAAACCCCTCAAGAGTTACGCCGAGCCGAGGGGAGCTGCTTCTACTGTGGCAGTAAGGATCACCGGATCCGTTCCTGCCCGGAGAGGTCGGGAAACGCCTGTGTCTAGGATCGCTCAGAGAGGTCATCCTAGACAAGAGTAAACCCTCTCCATCTCTGTTGCTGTCGGTCTCTATCATCTGCGGGGAGAACCGTTATTTTGAACTAGCCCAACTTGACTCTGGAGCTGCCGGAAATCTAATTTCTCAGTCCCTGGTAGAGAAATTCCGCATTCCCACCAAACCTCTGGCTGTACCCTTATCTGTCGCTGCCGTGGATGGGGGCCTCTTACCACATCCCATCCAACTCATCACCGAATCCATAACTCTGCAGGTGGGAATGCTGCACTCTGAGAGCATCTTCTTTCATGTTCTGCCTGGACTCTCTCACGCCCTCTTGCTAGGCCTACCTTGGCTTCAGAAACATGCACCCGTGCTTGATTGGCCGACTGCAGAAGTCCTTCGCTGGGGACAGGACTGCCATAAGACTTGTTTAGTTCCCGTCCATCCTGTCCATCCTTCTCCTACCCCAGCCAATCTACCTGGTCTTCGGTTCCCTATTGGTCTTATGCGGACGTCTTTAATAAAAAGGAGGCAGAGACATTACCCCCTCATAGACCATACGACTGCCCAATCGACCTGATACCCGGTTCTACTCCTCCCCGTGGGCGCATTTACCCTTTGTCCGCTGCTGAGACCCGGTCCATGTCTGAATATATTGAGGAGAATCTGGCCCGGGGATTTATCCGGAAATCTACCTCCCCGGCGGGAGCAGGCTTCTTCTTCGTCAAAAAGAAGGACGGCTCACTCCGTCCCTGTATAGACTATAGAGGCCTTAACCAGATCACGGTGAAGAATAAATACCCGCTTCCGCTCATTCCGGAATTATTTGACCGTCTGAGGGGGGCTAGAATCTTCACCAAGCTGGACCTCCGTGGGGCATATAACCTGGTCCGTATCCGTCAGGGGGATGAATGGAAGACGGCATTCAACACCCAGGACGGCCACTATGAACACCTGGAAATGCCCTTCGGTCTCTGTAACGCTCCCGCCGTCTTTCAAGAGTTGGTCAATGACATCTTCCGGGACCTTCTCTACTCCTGCGTAGTGGTGTACCTGGACGACATCTTGGTCTTCTCTCCGGATCTTCTCACTCACTGGAGGGATGTTCGTCAGGTCCTGCTCAGGCTCAGGCAGAACCACCTCTACGCTAAATATGAGAAGTGCCTCTTTGAGCAGACCTCGCTTCCGTTTTTGGGCTACATAATCTCTCAGACCGGCCTACGAATGGATCCTGAGAAACTGTCTGCCATCCAGAAGTGGCCCCGACCAGAGGGGTTGAAGGCTATTCAGCGGTTCCTGGGCTTCGCCAACTACTACCGCCTCTTCATACCGCACTTCTCTTCCCGGACTGCTCCAATCTCTGCGCTCACCTGTAAGGGCACTAATCCCAGAGAATGGCCGCCCGAAGCAGAGGAAGCCTTTCTTTCCTTAAAACAGGCTTTCTCTTCCGCCCCGGTGCTGCATCGTCCGGACGGCAACAAACAATTCTTCCTGGAAGTTGACGTCTCCTCCTCTGGAGCCAGAGCGGTACTTACCCAAAAGTCGCCTTCCGGAAGAATGGTAACTTGCGGCTTCTTCTCCAAACTCTTCTCCCCTTCTGAGCGCAATTATTCTATAGGTGACCGAGAGTTATTGGCCATTAAGCTGGCACTGGAGGAGTGGCGTTACCTGCTCGAGGGGGCTCTTCACCCGGTAATAATTTACACGGACCACAAGAACTTGGCTTACCTCCAGAGCGCCCAGAGACTTAACCCGCGCCAAGCCCGGTGGTCCTTGTTTTTTGCCCACTTTGATTTCGTTCTTCATTTTTGCCCGGCAGACAAAAACATCAAAGCTGACGCCTTGTCCCGATCCTTCCTGGTGTCTGATCTAGAGGAGGAACCTAAGCACATCATTGATCCCGCCAGAGTAATGCAGGTGGCCCCCGTGAATCTAAATCGTCTCCCTCCCGGTAAGACGTTCGTAACAGTACCTCATCGGGAGAAGGTCCTACACTGGGGTCACTCGTCTAAGCTAGTTGGCCACGCCGGTCAGAAAAAGACCCTCCAGCTTATTACCCGGCATTACTGGTGGCCTACCCTGCACAAGGACGTAATAGACTTTGTTTCAGCCTGTGTGTCCTGCGCCCGCAACAAGGTTCCGAGACACCTGCCAGCCGGTCGCCTCCTTCCTCTTCCAGTACCTGCTGCCCCGTGGCAGCATATAGCTATGGACTTTATAACGGATCTCCCTGTCTCTGCCGGTTGTACGGTCATTTGGGTGGTCGCTGACCGCTTTTCCAAGATGGCTCACTTCATTCCCCTGCCAGGTCTCCCGTCTGCACCCGAGCTGGCTAAAGACTTTATCAGCCACATCTTCCGTCTCCATGGCCTGCCCCTCCACATCGTGTCGGATCGTGGGGTTCAGTTCACCTCACGCTTCTGGAGAGCCACATGTAAGCTGCTTGACGTCACCCTGGACTTCTCCTCCGCTTACCACCCACAGTCCAATGGTCAAGTGGAGCGGATCAATCAGATCCTGACCAGTTACCTCCGGCACTTCGTTAATGCCCACCATTCGGACTGGGTGGATCTTCTACCATGGGCCGAATTCTCTTACAATAATCACGAGAGCGAATCTTCCTCCAAATCCCCGTTTTTTGTAGTCTTCGGTCAGCATCCTCGGATCCCATTTCCCGTCTCCACCTCGGTGGACAATCCGGCTGCGGAATCTCTCGTTAGCGAATTTTCCTCCATTTGGGAGAGTACCCGATCCGCACTCCTTCAGTCGTCCGAGCGGATGAAAGAACACGCTGACAAAAAACGCCTGGATCCTCCACAATTCCGTCCTGGAGATAAAGTCTGGCTCTCGTCCAAGTATGTCCGGCTCAAGATTCCTTCCTACAAGTTAGGGCCTCGGTTCATTGGCCCACTGGAAGTTATCAAACAAATCAACCCAGTGGCCTATAAATTGAAACTCCTGGCCTACTTGTGGATCCCTAACTCCTTCCATGTATCTCTCCTCAAACCCGTGGTACTTAACTCTTTTTCCAAGTCTACAGGTACGCCCCCTGCTCCGGTTTCCGCTGAAAACGAGTTTGAGGTAGAGAACATTCTGGCCACCAAAAGGGTAAGAGGAAAGACCTTTTTTCTAGTAGATTGGAAGGGGTTTGGTCCCGAGGAGAGAAAGTGGGAGCCCCGGGAGAACATCCATGCCCCTCTCATCCATGATAAATTTCTGTCTGGCCTAAAAAGTGGGGGGCCTAAAGGGGGGGGGACTGTAGCGTCGGCGTCCCTGCCTCCTGCTAGGCAGGGACGCTGTTCCCCTCACCTCTCCGCTCCGTGCCCGGCGTCTTCCTCCCACTCTGCTGGCAGCACGCGCTGTTTCCCGGCCACTGTGCTTAGGGCGCGCGCGCGCGCGCTCCCCCTCTCTTACAGGGGCCGCGCGCGCCGTCCTAAGGAGTCCCTGGCCAATGGCCGGAGGACCTCACCATATATAAGGCACCTCCTCCAAAATGGAGGTGCCCGAGCAATGTTGTTGCATAGCCTATCACTCTGCTTCAGCCGTCAGGTCCCGTTACCAGATACCTGCCAGTTACCTGTCAGTTTCCAGCCAGATTCCTGCTTGATACCTGCTTGATACTTGTCTATCTGCTTACATTCCTGCGGTCCGACAGTCTGCCTACCAGCCCTGCCAGTCTGTCTATGGATCTGTCTGCCCGCTCACCTGGGAGCGCTCACCTGCTACCTGCCTGCTAGCCTACCTGGAGGCTCTGCCGTCACGTGTCGTGACCACCTGCCTGTCCAGAGACTCCTGCCTGCTCACCTGGGAGCGCTCACCTGCTACCTGCCTGCTAGCCTACCTGGAGGCTCTGCCGTCACGTGCTGTGACCACCTGCCAGTCCAGAGACTCTTGCCCGCTCACCTGGGAGCGCTCATCTGCTACCTGCCTGCTAGCCTACCTGGAGGCTCAGCCGTCACTTGCTGTGACCACCTGCCTGTCCAGAGACTCTTGCCCGCTCACCTGGGAGCGTCCACCTGCTACCTGCCTGCTAGCCTACCTGGAGGCTTAGCCGTCACTTGCCGTGACCACCCGCCTGTCAAGAGACTGTCCCCGTCACTTGCCGTGACCTCCTGCCCTTCTACCCAGAGACTGTCCCCGTCACTTGCCGTGACCTCCTGCCCTTCTACCCAGAGACTGTCCCCGTCACTAGCCGTGACTACCTGCCCGTCTACCCTGGGAGCCACCCGCTTCCTTACAAGGACTGCCCCTTTGTATAGTTGCTCAGAGGTTCCACCTCCCAGACCCGTTACACACTGTCAACCAGGAGGGAATATCATAGCCTGTATAAAATCAAAAGCAGAGAATACAGCTGCTACTTTGTTATTAAAAATAGGGGGGGGCGCCACATCATTTTTTACATTTATTTATTTATTCAATAGGTTTAATAAGGCTAAACACCCTTTAGTGTCACATGAAAGGCACTAAAGGGTTCTAGTTTATTATAACTAGGGAGCTTGTGACAGTAAATTGTGACAGGACATCTATCTATTCGATATATTCTATATATCTATCTATTTTATCTATTTATTCTATTTATCTATTCTATCTATCTATATCTTATACATATAGCTTAAAATTACAGAATGTAAGAGATGATGTTAAAAACTCATTTCATACGCATGTCATACAGATGTCATACAGATGCTAGGCGAGGAAAAAAATCGCACACTTACATATCACTCACATGACATAAGTTGAACCAAACAGATTCCACTTGTCAAAACTTTCAGGACCAACATTGGAGCTATTTTTATACGCTAATGTGAGCGAGCCCTTACAATGAGAAAGTGACTTCCAGTCCACAGAGAAGCTTTGTGAAATGGTTAGTAACAATTGTGGTTATGACGCGCCCCCTGGGCCTGTGCTGTGCAGGGGGATACCCGGAGCCGGATCGCTGGGGGTTGTAGTTCTCCGTGGCGGTGACCCGGTCCGTGCCCAGGGCGGTCAAACCAGTGGCAGTCTTAATGTAATAGCAAATGTCCGACTACGCCACCCGTGGATTGCGGTCAGTGGGGACCGCCGCTGCGCTGCCGACTGCTGAGGCTGATGTTGTTTGCGCAGCCGAGTATGGGATAACTCCCCACGGGAGAAGTATTGCCTCAGGGCAGCTAATGGGGATGATGGGAGTGATGGTGTGAGTGTCCCAGTAGTAATGGTGCTGGTGCGGCGATGAAACACAGAGACGTGCGGTTGCAGTTTCCAAAGCTTTACTCACGGTTGTTATTCTGGTCACTTGTGCACATGAGGGACCGCCTGAGACGTGCTGCGTCCACCAGGTGAGGGACTCGGTCAACTCCCAGGCAATTCCAGAGCGTGGTTCAGAGCTCCCCTCTCTTCCTTTCTACTGGCCGTCCCCACCAGTGACCCACCTTTGTCCAGCTTCCTCGGGCCTTCTGTTGGCGAAACCTCTCTCCGGTTTCCCTGACCCTATGCGGTATGCCTTTCTGGTGGATGTAGTGAGGGGTCGCACCAAGATGTGGTCACAACCTCCGGTTTTGGCTGAGGATTAGTCGCCTCCACCAATTTGGGTTCCGGTACCCTATTCTGCCAACCCTTCACCCAGTATCTCCTCTGTGCATATGGGATTCCTTCTGCCTTCGTGTCTCTGGGCCTTTCTTTGTGTTCCTTGCTTCCTTTCTCCTCTGTTCCAGTTCCTTTCTTACTTTCCTTTCTGTTCCTCCTCCTCTCTCTCTCGGCTGCTTCTGGCCTCCACTCCAGGCCTGCCTCTGGAGCTGGGCCCAGACTGAGCCACAGCTCCCTGTCAGCCTTCTCTGGCTGAGCTCCTCTCCTCTTCTCCTCCTGACTGAACTGGCTGAACTCGACCCTGTTCTAAGATGGTGCCCACCTTTTTTATACCTCCTTCTGACACCCGAGCCCAGGTGACTAGCAACCAACGGGCTCCTACCTATGCCCAGAAACCCACCCCTATCTGCTCCTACACCACTGGGTATTCCACCCCCTCCCCACTCCAGCCAGGAACAGAAGCTGTCGTGCCTGCACTCTGTCTAGTGGGAGCACCGTTGGTCTGTTCCTCGGAAATGGGGTGTGTGTGGTGCATGCAGCTTACTGAGTCCTGGTCCACACTCCATCCTTACCCGGGAGTGGAATATCATACCTCTGGACTGAGGTGCAATACCCCTGTAGCAGCCGAGCCCTCGGGGTGCTACATTCCCCCCTGGTAAATCACAGCACGTCCTCGGGCTGGAAAAGAGTAAAACAATTTAGAAACATACAAATTTTTAAAGTGCACTCGCATATAAGACATTAACTGAAAACTCATCCCTTTATGGGAGGTACTCTTTTCTTTTTAACGTTACTGGTACTCTTTTTCTTTTCTTTAACATTCTTCTGTCACTAGCTATGGTCAAAACTACCGGAACTCTTTTAGCATATAGAACATCACATAAAACATTTGTATTATTATTCTAGCAGCATATAAAACTTTTTCATTATAGAACACTCGCAAGGAAAACATTCTCAAAACACATTCTTGAATCCTTCCCGCGGTGCAACTTGCAACCAGGTAAAGGTGCAACAGTCCAGTTAATCCGTCTCGAGGTAGACGTTGCAGTTTTTATATAAAACAAGTAGGGGGCGCTTTAAGAAGCGCAACTATTTACAGGAGTGGCCGCTCTCAGTCATCGGCGAGTGGGGATAGGGGAATGGCTGCTCACAGTCCTCAGCCTGGTTAGGGATTAGGGGCACACAGGTAACAGTCCTTTAACTATTCCACACTAGTCCCAAAGGGGACCACACTTCACTCAGCAACAGTTTCAGCAACAGTTCACAAACCCTGACGGGTAACTATATACAGTTCATTTTACCGTTTATTCAATAACTGTGTCCTCCTGATGCTCTTTCCTCGTACTCTTCAGACCCGTCCGGGCCCTCTTGGCACTCGGCCTTGCGACCAGGCCGGTGGTCGCTTGTTGGTCGCGCCCAGGGGTGGCACCGCCAAGGCAGGGGGCGCTGGTGAGGCAGCGGCGCCCGGGTGTGTTAGGCCTTGCGTCCCGGCCTGTGACGTCTCCTGCTTTATGGCACCCGGGTTCAGAGGGCACAGCGTGGGGCGGGGCGTGACGGCACTGCTTGCAGCCTGAGGCCTAGCTGGCGGCGGTGGAGGCGTGGTCTCAGGTACGGTCCCCGGGGCCTCGGGTCCCGCAACGGAGGGTGGGGGCAGGCTGGTGGTCTCAGGGTGTGGGGTAGTGGCGTCCCCGTTACTTGCCTCGGCCTCCGTGGCCTCCTCCACGGCGTCGTCCGCAGCTGCTGGCCCCTCTTCTCCGCGCCCAGCGGCAAGCGCGCTGCCTGGTCCCTGCGGGGTCCTCTGCTGGCTGTCTTCGTGCTGCCGGGCCAACTCCTCTCTCCACCCGGCATACACATTCCGCTGCGCCCGGACCATCCTCCTGTTCAGGTCTTCCAGCGCCGCACGCGCGCAGTCCGGGTCTCTAGGCAGCTGGGCCAGCAACTCTGTCAGGCTGCAGGGTGGCTCAGCTTGCAGCAGGCTGCGGGCCAGGGTGCTGGTGGAATTCTCTGCTCCCTCCATCTCCGGGTGCAGCAGGTCCAGACTGATCCAGGCCGCACCCAGCCCCTCAGTTTTCTTTCCTATCCGCCCCCATGGGGGTTGGTCTTGGGGGCATTTGCTGACAATCACCTTCAGGGGCAGCCCCCCCACGTTGATGGACATCTCCATTGCTGCATTCATGGCTGGTGGGGGCGGGCTCCTTCTTTGGCGCCACTCTGGGACCTGGCCCATGATGGGAGGTGGCTTCCTGCTGTCCTTTGGTGCGCACATAATGGCGTCCGCTCTGCCAGGGCGGGAAAAATGGATGAAGATGGCGGGAAACGGTCCAAAATGGCGTCTGATGGCGGGAATCGGCTCCGGATGGCGGGAAACGACTCCGGACAGCGGGAAACTTCTGGAAATGGCGGGAGACTTCTTGTTAAGGTACATGTGCAGTTTTCTACAGGCACGCAATACCCGCTTGTGGCGGGTTGGTAATGATCCTGCCAACTACGCCAAAGTTGACGCGCCCCCTGGGCCTGTGCTGTGCAGGGGGATACCCGGAGCCGGATCACTGGGGGTTGTAGTTCTCCGAGGCGGTGACCCGGTCCGTGCCCAGGGCGGTCAAACCAGTGGCAGTCTTAATGTAATAGCAAATGTCCGACTACGCCACCCGTGGATTGCGGTCAGTGGGGACCGCCGCTGCGCTGCCGACTGCTGAGGCTGATGTTGTTTGCGCAGCCGAGTATGGGATAACTCCCCACGGGAGAAGTATTGCCTCAGGGCAGCTAATGGGGATGATGGGAGTGATGGTGTGAGTGTCCCAGTAGTAATGGTGCTGGTGCGGCGATGAAACACAGAGACGTGCGGTTGCAGTTTCCAAAGCTTTACTCACGGTTGTTATTCTGGTCACTTGTGCACATGAGGGACCGCCTGAGCCGTGCTGCGTCCACCAGGTGAGGGACTCGGTCAACTCCCAGGCAATTCCAGAGCGTGGTTCAGAGCTCCCCTCTCTTCCTTTCTACTGGCCGTCCCCACCAGTGACCCACCTTTGTCCAGCTTCCTCGGGCCTTCTGTTGGCGAAACCTCTCTCCGGTTTCCCTGACCCTATGCGGTATGCCTTTCTGGTGGATGTAGTGAGGGGTCGCACCAAGATGTGGTCACAACCTCCGGTTTTGGCTGAGGATTAGTCGCCTCCACCAATTTGGGTTCCGGTACCCTATTCTGCCAACCCTTCACCCAGTATCTCCTCTGTGCATATGGGGTTCCTTCTGCCTTCGTGTCTCTGGGCCTTTCTTTGTGTTCCTTGCTTCCTTTCTCCTCTGTTTCAGTTCCTTTCTTACTTTCCTTTCTGTTCCTCCTCCTCTCTCTCTCGGCTGCTTCTGCCCTCCACTCCAGGCCTGCCTCTGGAGCTGGGCCCAGACTGAGCCACAGCTCCCTGTCAGCCCTCTCTGGCTGAGCTCCTCTCCTCTTCTCCTCCTGACTGAACTGGCTGAACTCGACCCTGTTCTAAGATGGTGCCCACCTTTTTTATACCTCCTTCTGACACCCGAGCCCAGGTGACTAGCAACCAATGGGCTCCTACCTATGCCCAGAAACCCACCCCTATCTGCTCCTACACCACTGGGTATTCCACCCCCTCCCCACTCCAGCCAGGAACAGAAGCTGTCGTGCCTGCACTCTGTCTAGTGGGAGCACCGTTGGTCTGTTCCTCGGAAATAGGGTGTGTGTGGTCCATGCAGCTTACTGAGTCCTGGTCCACACTCCATCCTTACCCGGGAGTGGAATATCACACCTCTGGACTGAGGTGCAATACCCCTGTAGCAGCCGAGCCCTCGGGGTGCTACAGTTACATGATCTAGGAGAGCATCAGAGCAGCACTGAAAACGGCAGAAGACAGCGACCACTAAGAATTTTAAGACATATACAGTACAGACCAAAAGTTTGGACACGCCTTCTCATTTTAAGATTTTCATGACTATGAAAATTGTACATTCACACTGTAGGCATCAAAACTATGAATTAACACATGTGGAATTATACACTTAACAAAAAAGTGTGAAACAACTGAAAATATGTCTTATATTCTAGGTTCTTCAAAGTAGCCACCTTTTGCTTTGATGACTGCTTTGCACACTCTTGGCATTCTCTTGATGAGCTTCAAGAGGTAGTCACCGGAAATGGTTTTCACTTCACAGGTGTGCCCTGTCAGGTTTAATAAGTGGGATTTCTTGCCTTATAAATGGGGTTGGGACCATCAGTTGTGTTGTGCAGAAGTCTGGTGGATACACAGCTGATAGTCCTACTGAATAGACTGTTACAATTTGTATTATGGCAAGAAAAAAGCAGCTAAGTAAAGAAAAACGAGTGGCCATCATTACTTTAAGAAATGAAAGTCAGTCAGTCCGAAAAATTGGGAAAACTTTGAAAGTGTCCCCAAGTGCAGTTGCAAAAACCATCAAACGCTACAAAGAAACTGGCTCACATGAGGACCGCCCCAGGAAAGGAAGACCAAGAGTCACCTCTGCTTCTGAGGATAAGTTTATCCGAGTCACCAGCCTCAGAAATCGCAGGTTAACAGCAGCTCAGATTAGAGACCAGGTCAATGCCACACAGAGTTCTAGCAGCAGACATATCTCTTCAACAACTGTTAAGAGGAAACTTTGTGCAGCAGGCCTTCATGGTAAAATAGCTGCTAGGAAACCACTGCTAAGGACAGGCACCAAGCAGAAGAGACTTGTTTGGGCTAAAGAACACAAGGAATGGACATTAGACCAGTGGAAATCTGTGCTTTGCTCTGATGAGTCCAAATTTAAGATCTTTTGTTCCAACCACCGTGTCTTTGTGCAACGGATGGACTCTACATGCCTGGTTCCCACCGTGAAGCATGGAGGAGGAGGTGTGATAGTGTGGGGGTGCTTTGCTGGTGACACTGTTGGGGATTTATTCAAAATTGAAGGCATACTGAACCAGCATGGCTACCACAGCATCTTGCAGCGGCATGCTATTCCATCCGGTTTGCGTTTAGTTGGGCCATCATTTATTTTTCAACAGGACAATGACCCCAAACACACCTCCAGGCTGTGTAAGGGCTATTTGACCAAGAAGGAGAGTGATGGGGTGCTATGCCAGACGACCTGGCCTCCACAGTCACCAGACATGAACCCAATCGAGATGGTTTGGGGTGAGCTGGACCGCAGAGTGAAGGCAAAAGGGCCAACAAGTTCTAAGCATTTCTGGGAACTCCTTCAAGATTGTTGGAAGACCATTTCCGGTGACTACCTCTTGAACCTCTTGAAGCTCATCAAGAGAATGCCAAGAGTGTGCAAAGCAGTCATCAAAGCAAAAGGTGGCTACTTTGAAGAACCTAGAATATAAGACTATTTTCAGTTGTTTCACGCTTTTTTGTTAGGTATATAATTCCACATGTGTTAATTCATAGTTTTGATGCCTTCAGTGTGAATGTACAATTTTCATAGTCATGAAAATACAGAAAAATCTTTAAATGAGAAGGTGTGTCCAAACTTTTGGTCTGTACTGTACACTGATAATAAGTTACTGATAACTAAATCCATAAATCCATGCTTTAAATCCATATTGTTGCCATACAGTTGCCTCAATTTTTGGCAGTACACTGTTTTCTGTTTCGCTTCCTTTACTTATTTTTAATCATAATATAAATGTATAGAATACTGTGCCAAAACTTTATGTAGTTGTGGAAAAATTCTGCAAAGCAAGAATGCTTTAAAAAATAGAAGTGATAATAGTTTATTTTTATCAATTAACAAAAATGCAAAATGAATAAAAATCTAAATCATATCAATGTTTGGTGTGACCACCCTTTACTTTTAAACAGCATCAATTCATCAAGGTTCACTTGCACAAAGTCAGGAATTTTGTGGATTATAGTCAAGTATAAGAGTAACCAATTAAACCAAACAAGTGATAATGATCTTTATCTTCATATGTAGGTTGAAACACAGTCATTAACTGAAACAGAAACAACTGTGTAGGAGGCTTACAACTAGGTTAGGAAAATTCAAGCTCAGCTACAAAGATGAGGTTGTAGAAGACAGTTTCTTGGTACACATCATGGCAAGACTGAGCACAGCAACAAGTCACAAGGTAGTTATACTGCATCAGCAAGATCTCTTACAAGCAAAGATTTCAAAGCAGACTGGGGTTTCAAGATTAGTTATTCAAGTTTCTTTGAAGAAGCACAAAGAAGTGGGCAATATTGAGGAGTGTAGGTGCAGTGGTCTGCCAAGGAAACTTAGTGTAGCAAATGAAAGACACATCAAGCATACTTTCCTTTGGAGTCAGAAGATATCCAGCAGTGCCATAAGTTCAGAACTGGCCGCAATCGGTTAGACCCAGCTACCGTTTGGAGAAATCTGGTCAGAAGTAGTCTTCAATGAAGAATTGCAGTAAAAAAATACCTTTGACAAAGAAAAAAAGCTAAGTGACTGTGCACAAAAAAATAAAAACTGAGGTGTAGGAAAATGACAGCAGGTGCTTTGGACTGATGAGTAGTGTTGAGCGATACCTTCCGATATCAGGAAATATCGTATCGGATTGGATCGGGCCGATACCCAAAAAGTATCGGATATCGCCGATTCCGATACCGGAAACCAATGCAAGTCAATGGGACACAAATATCGGAATGAAAATAAACCCTTTCTTTCCTTGTAGGTTAATTCTACATGAAGTAAAAAAACTAAGAATAATGTAGAATGACATGAAAAGCCGGCAATTCATCAGCGGCATTCACCGGTACCCGACAATTTACAACAGAAAGAATAGAGCTTCACACATAGATTAGGTAGATAGAACCATGTCAGTCACATATATATGAAGTACTGTGACAGTGTTGCTTACTGTACTTGTCATTTAGTGTAAAGGATTTATTTTAAAAAATATTAGTGTTTTCGTGCACCGTCTCTTTAAGAAAGCCGGCCGGCAATTCAGCATCTGTACCCGACAATTTATAATAGACAGAATAGAGCTTCACACATAGATTAGATAGATAGAAACATGTCAGTCACATATATATGAAGTACTGTGACAGTGTTGCTTACTGTACTTGTCATTTAGTGTAAAGGATTTATTTAAAAAAATATTAGTGTTTTCATGCACCGTCTCTTTAAGAAAGCCGGCCGGCAATTCAGCAGCGGTACCCGACAATTTATAACAGACAGAATAGAGCTTCACACATAGATTAGATAGATAGAAACATGTCAGTCACATATATATGAAGTACTGTGACAGTGTTGCTTACTGTACTTGTCATTTAGTGTAAAGGATTTATTTAAAAAAATATTAGTGTTTTCGTGCACCGTCTCTTTAAGAAAGCCGGCCGGCAATTCAGCATCTGTACCCGACAATTTATAATAGACAGAATAGAGCTTCACACATAGATTAGATAGATAGAAACATGTCAGTCACATATATATGAAGTACTGTGACAGTGTTGCTTACTGTACTTGTCATTTAGTGTAAAGGATTTATTTAAAAAAATATTAGTGTTTTCGTGCACCGTCTCTTTAAAAAAGCCGGCCGGCAATTCAGCATCTGTACCCGACAATTTATAACAGACAGAATAGAGCTTCACACATAGATTAGATAGATAGAAACATGTCAGTCACATATATATGAAGTACAGTAATAGTGTTGATTACTGTACTTGTCATTTAGTGTTAAAATAAAGGATTTATTTAAAAAAAAAAATGGCGTGGGGTTCCCCTTAATTTTAGGCTCTAGCGGAGGTTAAGCAGACAGCTGGGGCAAATGTTTGAAGCCTGGGAAGGGGGTAATACCCACGGAGCTTCCCAGGCTACTAATATCAGCCCCCAGCTGAATATCTAGCCTTTACTAGCTATTAAAATGGGGGAACCCCCCAAAAAAAATAACGTGGGGTCCCCCCTAATTTAATAGCTAGCACAGGCTAGGCAGACAGCTGGGGGCTGATATTAATAGCCCAGGAAGGGTGCCATGAATATTGGCCCCCTCCCAGGCTAGAAACACCAGCCGTCAGCCGCCCCAGAAATGGCGCATCCATAGGATGCGCCAATTCTGGCACTTAGCCTCGCTCTTCCCACTGCCCTGTAGCGGTGGCAGTGGGGTAATAGGGCTGGGGTTGATGTCAGCTTATAATGCCAGATGACATCAAGCCCAGGTTAGTAATGGAGAGGCGTCTATAAGACACCCCCATTACTAACCCCATAGTCAAAGTTAAAGAAAAACACAAACACCCAGAATAAAGTCCTTTAATTGAAATAAACACACAATTCTTTATTGTTCTAAATTAAACCATACTTACCATCACGCCCATTCCAGCTGAAGCCAACGATCTCCTGCAATAAAAGAAAAATAATAAAGCAACATCATCCTTACCTTTCAATGGTTCCCAGGACAGCTCCAGCTCTGCTACATCGAGATGACAGGCTGGACCGCAGCAGAACGCTGCCATCCAGCCTGTCATCCCGCAGACACTGAGAAGCGCAGGCATGCTTGCGCTCCTCAGTGTCTCTCTGTGACGTCATCCAGATGAGCCGAGGTCATGTCCAATGAACTCAGCTCACCTCATGCACGTCACTGACAGCGTGGGAAAATTCTCCTGCACTCAGCGCTTCAGCGTGAGAATTCTCCCACGCTGTCAGTGACATACATGAGGTGAGGTCATGTCCAATGAACTCAGCTCACCTCATGCACGTCACTGACAGCGTGGGAAAATTCTCACGCTGAAGTGCTGAGTGCAGGAGAATTTTCCCACGCTGTCAGTGACGTACATGAGGTGAGCTGAGTTCATTGGACATGACCTCGGCTCATCTGGATGCCGTCACAGCCAGACACTGAGGAGTGGAAGTATGCCTGCGCTTCTCAGTGTCTGCGGGATGACAGGATGGATGGCAGCGTTCTGCTGCGGTCCAGCCTGTCATCTCGATGTAGCAGAGCTGAAGCTGTCGTGGGAGCCATGGAAAGGTAAGGATGAGGTTGCTTTATTATTTTACTTTTATTGCAGGAGATCGTTGGCTTCAGCTGGAATGGGCGTGATGGTAAGTATGGTTTAATTTAGAACAATAAAGAATTGTGTGTTTATTTCAATTAAAGGACTTTATTCTGGGTGTTGTGTTTTTTTAAATACTTTACTAGAAATTCATGGTGGTCATGTCTAATATTGGCGTGACCCCATGAATTTCGGGCTTAGGGCCAGCTGATAATGCCAAGCTGGCCTTAACCCCTTTATTACCCAGTGAGCCACCGCACCAGGGCCCTGGATGAGTTGGGTACAGCGCCAGAAGATGGCGCTTCTATGAACGCGCCATTTTCTGGGGCGGCTGCGGACTGCAATTTGCAGCGGGGGTGGCCCAGAAAGCTTGGGTCTCCCTGCACTGCGGATTCCAGCCCCCAGCTGCCTAGTTGTATCTGGCTGGGCACAAAAATAGGGCGAAGCCCCACGCATTTTTTTTTTTAATTATTTCATGAAATTCATGGAATAATTAAGAAAAAAAGGGCTTCCCTATATTGTTGTGTCCGGCTAGGTACAAATAGGCAGCTGGTGGTTGGGGGCAGCCCGTTCCTGCCTGCTGTACCTGACTGGACACAAATATAGGGCGAAGCCCCACATAATTTTTTTTTAATTATTTCATGAATTTCCTGAAATAATTAAAAAAAAATTGACGTGGGGCTTTGCACTATATTTGTGTCCAGCCAGGTACAGCAGGCAGGAACGGGCTGCCCCCAACCACCAGCTGCCTATTTGTACCTGGTTGGACACAACAATATAGGGAAGCCCTTTTTTTCTTAATTATTCCATGAATTTCATGAAATAATTAAAAAAAACAAAACGTGGAGCTTCTCCCTATTTTTGTGTCCAGCCAGGTACAACTAGACAGCTGGGGGATGGAATCTGCAGCGCAGGGAGGCCCAAGCTTTCTGCCCCCCCGCTGAAAATTGCAGTCTGCAGCCGCCCCGGAAAATGGCGCGTTCATAGAAGCTGGATGCTGTACCTGGCTGGCATACAAAAATATGGCGAAGCCCACGTCAAAAGTTTTGGGAAAAATTAATTAAAAAATAAATAATAATTTAGGGACTGCATCTTTATTAACTCCTCAAATGTCATTTAGTGTTAAAATAAAGGATTTCTTTAAAAAAAAAATGGCGTTGGATCCCCCATAATTTTAGTCTCTAGCGGAGGTTAAGCAGACGGCTGGGGCAGATGTTTGAAGCCTGGGAAGGGGGTAAAACCCACGGAGCTTCCCAGGCTACTAATATCAGCCCCCAGCTGAATACCTAGCCTTTACTAGCTATTAAAATGGGGGACCCCCCCCAAAAAATGACGTGGGGTCCCCCCTATTTTAATAGCTAGCAAAGGCTAGGCAGACAGCTGGGGGCTGATATTAATAGCCCAGGAAGGGTGCCATGAATAATGGCCCCCTCCCAGGCTAGAAACACCAGCCGTCAGCCGCCCCAGAAATGGCGCATCCATAGGATGCGCCAATTCTGGCACTTAGCCTCGCTCTTCCACGCTGCCCTGGTGCGGTGGCAGGGGGTAATAGTGGTGGGGTTCATGTCAGCGCCAGCTGCCATGAAGCCCAGGTTAGTAATGATGGGCGTCTATAAGACACCCCCATTACTAACCTACAAAGTGTTAAAAAGAAAAAACACACACTACACCCAGAAAAAAATAATTTATTTGAAATAAAACACACAATTTTATTTAATTCTTAGTTTACTAAAAATAATAGTTACCTGTCCACGTTCCTGCGCTGATCTCCCATGAACAGCTGTCACATCTGGAGATGGTGACAGCTGTCATGGCTGCTGTAAGCTCACGCTGCCGGGAACACGTCCGCTCCCGGCAGCGGGAGCCACTGACTGAGGTCACCGGAGTGCATTCAGGCAGCGCAGCTCCGGAGACCTCCTTTACGGCACTGCTGTACCGTGGGAATTTCTCACGATACAGCAGGGCCGTAAAGGAGCTAACCGGAGCAGCGCTGCCTGAACTCCGGTGAACCCTTACGGCCCCGTCATTCTAGCGGCGGCAGCGGTTCAGAGCGGTCACATTCTATGTGGCTGCTCTGAACTGGAGATCTTCGTGGGACACTCGTGGACTACTCCGGAGGGGTAAGGATAAGGTTGTGGTTTATTATTTTACATTTTATTACAGGAGATCGATGGCTTCGGGGAATTAGGTGTCTAGGTGAGTATAGGTGTAGTTTTTTATTTTTTACTTTATTTTAGGTGGCAATCAGCGGGGACAGGTAATGTATAAACTAATTTCTTTTAGGTAACCACTGGCCACCAATGACATGTATTTAACATTTATTGGGGACACAGTAGGGCAATTTAAATAGCAGGATCAGGCTGATGGGAACTACTGCTCCCATCGAGCTGATCCTGCTGGCAGGAGTGGACGGGGGACAGACATAGGCCGATGGGAGTAGTAGTGTCACATCGGCCTATGTCTGCCTGCACGCACAGACACCGCGCACACCCGCACAAACATCGCACACACCCGCAGACACACCCCGCACACACACCCCGCACACACACCCCGCACACATCGCACAGACACCGCACACACCCGCACAAACATCGCACACACACCCCGCACACACACCCCGCACACACACCCCGCACACACACCCCGCACACACACTAATCATGACGGGTCTGGGAGGTGAGGCTGACCTGTGCGGCCGTGGGAAAGTTCATGTGAGTTCATGCAGTCAAGCATGAACTCACATGAACCCTCTGAGGGCACCGCGGCGACTTCAAATGAACAGCTGATCGGCATCACCTGATACCTCAGCTGTTCATTTGAAATAACCGGCAGGAAAGCGCAGCACAGAACGGGAAAGCCGGCAGTGAAGTCTTTTCACTGCCGGCTTCCCCGCCCGGGTCCTTCGCTCCTTGGTGCTGCGCTCCCCACCCGGTCCTAATTTACGATCGGGATGGGAGGTGGCGAGGGGAGCGGAGGATCGGGGTGGGAGGCTGCGGGGAAGCAGTATGGGGCTGTGTGATTGTTTAAAAGCCGGCGACTTTTTACCGCGCGCCGGCTTTTAAACAATCAGGAGAATTCTCCCCCGCTGGGATGGCATTCTGATGACAGGCTGGATCTCAGCTGAGCGCTGCCATCCAACTTGTCATCCTTCACAGACACTGCAGAGCGCAGGCATTATGGGAACTTCCGATTCCGGTATCCGATATTGTAAAAGTATCGGAATTAAGTATCGGAATTCCGATACCGCGAATATCGGCCGATACCCGATATTACAGTATCGGAATGCTCAACACTACTGATGAGTCAAAATGTGTAATATTTGGCTGTAATAGAAGGCAGTTTATTTGCCGAAGGGAAGCGTTAAAATAATGAGTGTTTGCAAGTATAGCATGGTACTTTCATTTGGGATACACAATGATAATTCTCATTTTGTGATACTGTTTTAATACCCAGCATACTGAGGACACTCATTATATAGTCTACATGCTAATATGGTATAAATCATTTTTTCTTCATTTTTCCAGCTGAATTTTTAAAAATAATTTCAGCTTTATTCGAAACTGGCAATTGTTTCAATGATGGTTCACCCATCAAATATAACGCTGTTCTTGTTTTGATCATATCTGTCTCCCCAGAAACATCTTAAAGACATAGATAATCTCAGTGCTCCCTTCACTACAGAAATCTGTAGATTTACTATCATTTTGGCCTAAGATAATCTTACACACTTCAACAAGGTGAGAAATTTTAATTGCTTTCGCACAGATAGTAGCTAAATTATCTGTTTTATTGTAACCTATCCAAGTAAGCAAAAGACGCATAACAATCTCCTATAATTAGAGAATGGGGTTTGATGCGTGAATTTGTCCTCAGGAAGTGTTAGCTTAGGGAGTAGGATATAATTTGAATAAAAAAATGCATAAAAATGAAGTAGACAACCCACAATTGTATTAATGTGCATGACAAGGTTTATTACATAGAGCATCATTTTGGGCATCAGAGGACAGAAAGAAAACTGTCAAATATAGGTCAACAGCCATAGAGTGGATATAATGTGCACAGACATGTGCCTTGGTGTGGGCAACATTTTCTTCCTAGGTTTACTGTTATGTATCTGTCATACCTGACTCATTGGTGTACGGCTAGTAGAAAAACTCCATGCAGCTGCTTTTGGGCCCATAAGTTGTCTGGGTTCAGTCCCGAATGGCACCGCTCCCCCACTCACATCAGGCTTCTCTATTTTAATGGTATCTGCATACATACGATGTTGATATTAATACAATAGTGGGACCCCTAGGGGATCTTCAGCTCCCTGCTCTACCAATGAGCTTATGCATCTGAGTCTCAGCACAGCAGGCGCAATAGTCACTAGATCGCGTATGCTGCTTAAAGTCTCGTTCCACACACTGCGCAAAGTGGAGCAGTGCATTGGGGGAACATGGCTAAATAGTTCTGTTTTGTTTATATTTTTAAAGTTTTCAGCCAATATATATATATAAGGGAAACTGTGTGGTATCATACTCTGTGTGGGGTTAACTGTGGAGGCATCATACTGTGTGGGGGCATCATACTGTATGTGGGTTGGACAGCATACTTCATGTGGGGGGTACTGTGGAGGTATCATACTGTATGTGGACTGTGTGAGGACTGTAATGGCATCCTACTGTGTCTTTGGGACTGTGGCAAATCATGCTGTGTGTGGGGAGAAAGTGATGGACTGGGGGTGGTGATGCCTTTCATCATCATACTGTGTGGGGAGACTGTGGTGTCATCAAAATGTTGTGGATGGGTTCACTGTGGGGGCCTCATAATGTGTTTTGGCCGTCACCCTGGGGGGTATCACATTGTGCGTGAGGAAAGTGTGAGGGCATGATACTGTGGGGGGCTACTTTGTGGGCATCATACTGTGGGGACATCATGGTATATTGTGTTCACTGTGGGGGCCTCATAGTGTTGGGGGGAGACTGTGGGCCTCATAATGTGTGTAATGAAGGAAGGTATACTGTTTGGAAGGAGGGGCCTTTTTGAGGGAATTATGCTCAATGGGTGCCATAAAGGGGCATCTTAGTGGGTGAGAACACTAAGGGGCTTCAGTAGGGGCATTATATATGTCCTTCTCACTGTTTTTAAAAGCTGGAGGTATGCCCCTCTGTGCCTATGCACCACGATCCCTCATACTCTGCAGAATAATTTGTTTATTGAATTTTTTTTTGAGAGGGTGATTCTATGATCATTATGTATGTCCCTGACATGATATATAATCTAGAAGGGTTTTTCTAAAATATGCAATGTTGCACAGTCATGCACATTTTATTTATTTTGTAACATTTCTGATAGTATACACCCGATAAGTATAGTAGGGGTCTTTTACTCTGACAGGTATGGAAACATCCAACTTATCTGACATACTTGATAAAACCTTTATTTGCTAGCTTTGCGTGATGCCAATGCCCTTTATTACAGTGCTCTCAATATATTATACCTTATTAATCAATTTTTGTCTTCTAAAGTGTGTCATTGTATAAATACCATTCTTGAAAACAGTACAAATCTATAGTATAATCATTTCATGACACGGTGAAAAAATTGCAAGATATGTAACTGTCAGAAAATTGACAATTAAAAAAGGAAGAATTCGACCTGGAACTGTATAGTGTATCTGATTTAAAAAGCCTGTACTTTATTAAGAACCAAAACCATTATTATGTAATATATAAATATGGGATATTATGAAAGGAGTAACCAGCAGGATACATACGTGAAGGGATAGAGCTCCCAGAAGAATGGCATTCATCCCGACATACGTTTCGCCGTTTGCCTTCCCTGACGAAGGCAAATGCCAAATTGCGCGTCGGGGTGGACACCATTCCTCTGGGAGCTCTATCACTTCACATATGTATCCTGCTGGTTACTCCTTTAATAATGATCCATATTTATATAATATGTGCTTGCATTTAAACTGATGCAGTCAACATTACTTAGCAAACACTATATTTTTACTGATAATCCCAGACTTTTTCTTTGTGTATGATATATGGGATTTTTTGGTATGTGGTGGGCCATTGGAGAGGCGCAAGATGTTGCAGAAGGGCCAGCTGGGGTGTGTAGCCTCACTGGCAGCAGATAATGATGTCACGGTAGCTGAAGTGGGTTGCTGGACCCCTCAACGCTTCCCTCGTGTCCACAACAATTTAAAAAGCGGGAGGTGGCACTTTTGGATGATATATGACCCCCCGGGGGCACTCCTCTAGCAGTGGGGTCTGGGTGCAGGTTTTGGAGTGCCCATGATGTTTGTGCAATCTCAAGCAGCCACACACGCTGGTGAACTTGTAAACATAACAATTTTACTGACTGAGGTAACAGGGTACAGTCTCTCTTACAGGCTAAGTTCACAGTATATTGTGCATATGAAAGTAATGGTTTTCTCCTCATGAGACAAGCATTGTTATTGTCCAGGGCGGCTGGAGCAGAGTTCTCTTCACTTGCTTGTACAGGAAATGCTATGCACAGTCCAGAAAATATTAAACTGATGGAGGGACCTTCACAGATTGGCTCTCTGTGGAAAACACACTAAAGTATGGATGTACACACAGTTTTTATCCCACCGTTCCCTCTTGCAGGGGGTAGGTTTAAACAAGTCGGTGGCATGGCAGCCACGTGGATCTGGTCCTGGCTAGAAGCTATCAGGATAGCCAGAGAGCAGGAGAGTCCATGTACAGCATTCTCTCTCCTGACTAGAAGACACTTCACTCTTTTTGTGAAGGAGATTATGTGAGGAAAAATGTCCCCTCAGCGTAGACTGGCATTGAAAACACTTCTCTGAGAGAATAATGTCTCTCCTCAATCTTCCTAAGGCAGCAGGAACCACCCACAACTGGTTTGTACCAGCGTTCAGTCAGAGTGAGAGTCCTGAACTGGGAGACTCCTCGCAGCCATTGCTATGGCCACCACTTGTTGTGAGGAGAATAATTATTACTTCATATACACACATTGGCCAGCAGATGGCAGGAAAGTACAATTTACAATGCAATGTATTATATCCCCTAATTCAGTGCACAAAGTAGAACAAATCTAAATACAACACTACAACTGTCTCATTTAGCAGTAGTAGAACGGGTACCGGGATGCCACAGGTACATACATTATCTATTCATGCAGTGATATACCATATATTTCTCCCCCAATTAATTCCATCAACTATGTATTTATATCTACTTTTTATATTTATTGGATTGTGTGTCCCCGCTTCTTGTATGTCTATTTTCCCCACCTTTAGTTTTGATCCTTAATAAAGTACAGTTTTTTTTATCAGATAAACTATGGACTCCCTGGTCGGTTTCTTCCTTTTTCAAAGTGCGTCATTGTGTTTAGTAACAGTGCCTTCAGCATGGCCCCCACAACATAATATTGTAAACTACATGCATTTATAACCAGCTGTTGTGAACTGATAATTTGAGAAGGGCAAAGAACCCTAGAAAATTTCTGAAGAATTAATATCTATAATATGGATAACAGATTTGTGTATTTATTTTGTAATGACCTTTGGGCGGTAATATGGATCTGACTCGCCCCCTGGGCTGTGGGGCACCCGGAACCGGGCTTCTATGCGATGCTGGGGGTAGTAGTGGCAACCCGATCCCGTGGCTCAGGGTGGTCAGACCAAATGCTGTGGCAGTCTATTTGTAGGGTTTTGAATGTCCGACTACGCCACCCGTGGATTGCGGTCAGGGATGACCGCCGCTGCAAGGCAGACCGCTGAGGCTGATGTAGATATGCAGCACAGAGATAGGATAACTCCCCACGGGAAGAGTGTAGCCTCAGGGCAGAGTAATAGGATGCTGGGGGTGATGGTGCCGGCGCAGCATAAATAACACAGAGTCCAATGATGCAGTCCAGGGTTTTTTTACTCACAGTTGTTATCCATGTCACTTCTGTCAGCAATGACTGCCCAAGCCGTGTTGCGTCCACCAGGTGAGGGGCTCGGTTAACCCCCAGTCAATTCAGGAGTATGGCACAGGACCCCCTTCTGTCCTTTCTATGGCCTCTCATGCCCCACCAGTGACCACACTTCTGTCCAGCTGCCGCGGATCTATGCGGGCAAACGTGGGCCCCGTTTCCCTCTATCCTATATGGTGCCTTCCTAGCAGGTTTGGCGGGGGGTCGCACCAATAGATGATCACGACCTCCGGTTTTTGGCTGAGGGATAATTTACCTCCACCAACTTGGGAATCCGGTACCCTTCCACGACCTGACCCTTCACCCGATATCACGCGGGTTTGCAACGGTTACTGTCCGTTCTGCTCTCTCTTAGGGTCCCTTCTGCCTTCTTGTCTCTGGAGCCTTTCTACTCCTCTGTCTTTCCTCTTTCCTTCCTTCTCTTTCTTCTCTCTGGCTCCGGCCTTCACCCTAGGCCTGCCTCGTGGAACTGAGCTCAGGCTGAGCCACAGCTCCCTGTCAGCTCTCTCTGGCTGAACTACTTCTCTGAACTGACTAAAGATGGCTCCCACCTTTTATCTGCTTCTCTGTCTGAGCCCAGGTGACCTGCACCCAATGAGCTCCTTCCTATGCTCCAGAAACCATCCCCTTCTGCTCCTACATCACTGGGTTCTCTCCCCCCTCCCCACTCCAGCCAGGGACATGGTCAGTTGTGCCTGCATAGATATAAATGGGAGCACCGTCGAGCTGTCCCCCGGAAATGGGGTGAGTGTGTGTATGCAGCTACTGAGCCCTGGTCCATACTCCATCCTTACCGGGGAGTGAAATATCACACCTCTGGTTGAGGTGCAATACCCCTGTAGCAACCGAACCCTCGGGGCGCTACAGATCCATACAGGGGCATAACTATAGTGGGTGCAGGGGTTAGAATATAGGGGCAACCAAAAGGTTCTTTTGGCCCATATGAGAAGGTTAATACTGTTAAAGACCTATGGTATTTTTGGAGATTTTACAGTGGGGCTCACAAGCTTCAAATTACACCACTGGCTCCATATTACGTTTTTATGTTTTTTAATTTGTCACAAATCAAATACAAAGCAAATTTCAATGTAAAGACATGAATATGTGCTGTATAGTGTACTGAATCAATGGCTAATTTGAAGTTTCCTGTGGTGCTGCAGGGAATAATCCCAACATCTAAATAGACTAAAATTATAATAAACATTAGATGACGGAATTATTATTTCAAGCAATTTCAGAGTTTCTTCCAAAAGGTTCACTAAAGGTAGGCCAATGTATTCCATATTTTATTGTTTTCAGATGTTCGTTTCTTGTATGTTAAGTGAAACGCTGTAATTGAAAAGGATTCATGTTGTAGGTTTAAGACCATAGAGAACAAAAAAGCCAGAATGCTGTACATAATGAAAAAAAAGGAAGAAAGAAAAAGGGTCATTATAGGAACAATAGAGAAGATTTACTGAGGTAAATGCTACAGAATTCTGGCTCAATTTGGGTTAAAAAAAATTGGAGTTATTATGTATTTCAGACTCTTCTTGCACTGCACTGGACTACGTTTTAAAAGAGACTTGAAAGGGACATGAACTAACAATTAAGAATTCATTTTGTGGTTAATCATTGCACTTTTTAATGATTATCAAGATAAAGTAAAAATACACAATTTGTCAGCAATAATCCTGTAATACACTCAAAAATAGTGTTGCTTCCATAGTTAAAGGTGTGAAGGTGCTCTTCTATGGTGGATTCTCAAGAGACAGATGACTTTTTCTGGGCTATTTAGTGTTCTGCTGTATTTGGGGTGTAGGTTTGACTTCTTAAAGTGTTGGAATTGTCACAGATCTTTAAAGTATTCTTCAAAGTACAGTGACATCTCTTATAGACCATCGTCCAAATTTGCATTCAAAGGAGGTCTTCTAGGTAGAAGATGGCCAGCATGCAAAATATTTCGTCTTTACAGCGCGCCCGCTTCTCTGAGATGTCCAGTGGTTCACACCGCAGGTTGAGGAGACTGGAGCATCTGCTGGAACCAGGAGAGGTGAGTATTGTTTTTTTGAAAAAAAAATCAGTAACCGGTGGCAATAATACACTATGTGGGTGCATTATATTGTATGGAGGACCATGGGGGGGAGCATTATATTATACGGAGGACCACGCGGAGAGAATTTTATTATATGGAGGACATTGGAGAATGCACTATATTTTAATTAGGACCATGATGAGAGCATTATATTCTATGGAGGACAACGGCTAGTGAATTATACTATCTGGAGGATTATGGGGGTGCATTATACTATATCAAAGGCTAAGTGGGGTCCATGAGACTGTATGCAAGCAATTATACAGTGTGAGGGTTTTTGTGGGGGCCATTATACTGTTTGGAGGGCTAGTGCGGGCCATTATACTGTATGTAGGCCCATTGTACTGCATGTAGAGCTGTGTGGGGGTAACAGTAGGGGGATTATACTGTGTTGGGGTCACCATACTTTGTCCTGGGAGTTGAGGTGGGATACAGTAGGGTCATTATAATGTGTATGTGAAGGAATTCACCATGGGGGTATCATATTGTGTTTGGGGGGCACTTTTGTTTGCATAATACTTTATAGGGGCAATGAAAGAGGAATCTAGGTCTTCAGCAGGAGGAAAATTACTATGTAAAGGTTGGAAAGTTGTGAGATATGCTCTTCTGTGACTCCAACAATTTTTTTTTTTTTTTGGGGGGAGGGCCCAATTAGAACTTCTGCTATGGGGCCCCATGATTTCTATGTACGCCCCTGCTTGCCATATCAATTGTTGGTCAAGGACAGCAAGAATAGAAATAAGAATTGGGGCACTGAAGTTAAGGGGTACATTGAGGGCAAAATCTATTTAATTAAATACATTTTTTAAATTAGTTTGCCATAGTTACATACAGTGGTTAGTACTATTAAAAAAAAACATACTGCACATCCAAAATGTACAACCAAGGGATGGGAGAGGATGTTGAATGAAAGAAAGAAGTATAAATATGATTAATGTTACACACCTGTCGCAAGTATTCCAGGCTTGGCTCCCTTAACCTCAGTTCGCTGCCCTCTGTTGTGCTCCGCGTCAAGTTTTACAAGTTGCTCGGCATGGCTCAGTTATGCCATCACTATCATCCTATTTGAGGCCTATTAGAACACACACTTGTGTCTTCAGATTGTGATTCAAGACTCTAGTTTTGTGTATTCTACCTCCTGTGCACATCATGCTTACCTGCATCTATTCCTGTTGACTTCTCTTCATCCGTCCTGCTGCTCCCAAGACTCCTGTGACTGCTACGTCCTTGCTTCCCGCGTGCCATTGCCAATTGCACGAACTCTCAGGGTCCGTGTACCCACTTGGACCTGGGGCTTAGCAGATCCATTTCACAAAGTAAGCCTAACAATCAGAATGCATGCATCAATCTGCTCTAAAAAGCACATTTTGATTCCTGATTTGACACTGTGTTAATCAACATTCGGAAAAAGACTTCTATACATTTAGATAAGTATTTGCTATTTTCTTCTAAAAATTCATCTAGGCTCTTTTTGAAACCATTGACGATTTCCATTGTTACCAGTTCCTGAGAAAGGCTGTTATACATATTATTAATTCTAATGGTAAAGACTAAAGAAGTCTTGTCGCCTATATCGTCTTGTTTTTAAATCTTGTAAAGACAACTCATTTGGGCATAAAGATTGGTCCTAAATAGACTGAATCCACACAAGAGAGAGAGAGAAATTGAAATGGTTTACTTTTTAAACCCCTTACTAAGGCATTTAGAGCTAATTGATTGGAAGCAGCCAACGGGGACTACCCTCTTTAAAGGTAACCTGTCATCTCCATAAATGCTATTTATCTGCAGATACAATGGTAATCTACAGGTAAGTAGCATTTAATTCATGTCTGGAAGGCTTACTGGAGCAGCGAGTAGAGGGAGAAAATGATGTTATATTCTCCCTGCAGCTGCTCGCTTCCAGTCATCAGGGAGGTGCGGGCGGCTGTTACAGTCACCATTTCATATACAGAGAGTCACTACCCAGCACTTTAATTTACAGCCTGCTATACATATATTCTGCAGAACAGACTGTCAAAGTGCTAGGGAGTGATTACAGTGTTCTCATTGTATATTGAGAGTAGACTCTAACTGCTCCACGCACCAACCCAATGTCTGCAAGAGAGTGGCTGCAGGGAGGATATAACTTCATTTTCTCCCTGTAGCCGCTGCTCTAGTAAGGCAGCCAGACATGATTTAAATGCTATTTACTTTCTGATTACCATTGTATCTGCAGGTAAATAGCATTTCTGAAGGTGACAGGTTCCTTTTAAGTCAGAGCGGAGAGCGGTTGAATAACTTGTGTTATACCTTGTAATGATGGCTGATAATGAGAAGTTGCAGAAATACCCAGAAAAATAAAACTCTTTGTCCTAGAATACCTCTCGTTTGAAAGCTTTTTGCTGACAATTAAATAACAATTCCCTTACATATTATAGTGAATTTGCTCCGGTTAGCAGTACATGCTGTTTAGAAATGCAGGAGTTATTGAAATTCCCTGATATTACTCCAGTTTGCTAACAGGAGAAATTTCATTAATAGCTATATATTAGGAATGTCTATGCAGTATTTGGAAAATATAAGAAAACCTGTGTGACGCCGTCCTGCTATTCTTGATCTCTCAAAGCGTCTCTTTGCTCGTGCCACCATAATTCACCAATAACATTTAAAAACAACATACTTCTTCCAAATATCCTCCACTTCACGGCCATATTTTCCAGGGTAGATGCATTGCCGTTTATATTGTGACATCGGTGGAATGGAGAAACACTCTGTAAACATCTGAATTTCATCTCAAAGGACACTCTGTGGTTAGGGCTTTTCATTCTCTGTCACTTTGCGGCTTCCCATATGTCACTTATTCAGAAGCATTCCCTTCCGAGTTTCATTAGGTGTAAATGTGTTTTCACACTTCAGCCAAGGTAGAGTTTCTCTGCATTGTGGATGCTTAATTATCTGACAGTAATTTCTTTCTATCACATCTCCTGGACTTATTAGGTGAATGAACACAATTATATAGAACATAGAGTTACAATGTGCATTCAAATAACAGAATCAGCAGCGAGCGCTGCCCTTCAGAGCCAACGTAGGCAGGTTAGTGGGGCAATGAACAGATCGCTCAAACCTCACACAAAGCCTGTCACTGCCAAGAGACAGATCAAGCTTGGCATGGAACACTCATATTTAATTTATTGTTAAAAAACATTAATTCAGACAACATGGCACGCCACATTTTCTTCCAATAATGAAGTATAAAAAATAAGGTTGTTTTTATTTTCTTTGCTATTTTAACTCTTTTGAGGACCAGCTACTAAGAAAATATCAATTTAATCATGGTACATGTCTTACTATGATATAAAATAATTACTTACCCTACATGTTATCATGGCATGAGATTCTGCTACTCTCTACACTCACATAGGTCCTTGTTCTTGCTGGTAGTGCAAACCACTGAGGCTCTAGTTATAATGATAGTATAGTAAAATGTATCATGGGTTACATAATAAATAATAAATAATTGAAAATTATTAATTAAAGGCACTGTCCATCTAAGCGGAATTAAATAGAAAGGCTTGCATACTCGACTTAATGTGGGATAATGACGAGGATAATACACTTCATTAGCATTGTACTAATAAACCAGCAATACGAAGAAGGATCCAGTCCACTACTACATAAATAAGCCAAATGGAGAGACTATATTGTCCATGTGTATCACCATTCAGACGCTATTAAAAATGCACATACTGTTTAATAATAAAAACGGGGAAAGAGCGGAATATTCTGGTTTCTTTAAAGGTAAGAATGAGATACATTTATAGTCTTACAATTGTACAAAGGTTGCACAACTAATAACTAAGAACTAATAAAATAAAGAAAATAAAAAATTCTAAACTGCCAGTAAGTGATCAGTATGCAGGATTATCCACTGCTCAACATCAACGGAGCCTGTTGTGTCCGGATTTCTCTGTAGTATCGTAACCGGGGCTAATGCCGATGAGATTTTGGGTAGACCAGTTTGATCTTGACTCTTTTTTTTTTTCAGACAGATATTCATCAAAGTCTAAATTAACTTTTGGAAAGATTCTCAAAAAATAAATGTTTAGCTCAACTGATGAAAAAAGCTTCGAACTCTCAAGATGTGCACGAATCCCAGTTGGACAGATAATAGAACACATGTGAAAAAACAGTACAAGCTCCAAATTTTTCAAATAAAGAAAAGAGCTTTATTGATCCATTAAAAATATACAAAAAATACACAAGTTTAAAAATAGGACATTTTGTGAAAAAAAGCCTACGCGTTTCAAACCTAGAAATATGTACAGTTTTTAGCCATGGCACAATGCTTTTTATGGAGATGAAGGTCTGATCAGGATATTTAAATGGATATTTG
The DNA here is from genome assembly GCF_046119375.1 of Phyllobates terribilis. Classification (NCBI taxonomy): domain Eukaryota; kingdom Metazoa; phylum Chordata; class Amphibia; order Anura; family Dendrobatidae; genus Phyllobates; species Phyllobates terribilis. Next base: position 83,137,553 of record NW_027362768.1, on the reverse strand, counting down.
CTTTCACAGGGTCTAATGTACACGATTATGTAATTCAACATGCTTAACAAATTTCAGGGCTGAGCTTTTGGGAGGTTTTCGTTTTTCCTTTTTCAATTCATACCTCTCCACTTTATGGCTCCTGCGCGCCACTTTACTTGTGCCATGAATGTGTGTGGATGTCTGATGGAGGAGAATAAGAAAATGGAAGATTTGCTTCTTTCGGGAATCCTTTTCCAGGATTGTCATAGACATTTCGAGAGTGTTGGTACATATGGGATTGTAGCATTTAGCAAGAAGCACCAAGGACCTTGTATACAGAATTTAAAGTCTCATGCACAGTACAGTGTCCATAATTGACTGCCCATATCTTACAAGGACCCTATACTTTACCACTGTTTATTTCCACTATTTCATTAAGGTACACAGAAGTTGTAACATGCTCCATCTCCATTAGTAAGTCTGCATTCACACATCTGTGTGCAGTGTCGGTGTGCTGTCTGATTTTTTATCAGACAGCACCTAAACCCATTGAGTATGTTCTGTTCTGATCCTCAAAATTGGATCAGAATAGGACATGCTCTGAATCTCATGGATCTCATACTCGAATCCACTGGTGGACAAAGAGAGAAAAGGGCTCCTGCGCAAGAACAATATATGGGCCCTTTGCAGTCCGATAGCTCATCATAATGTACGAGTACACCTGCTTTGGAGGTGGAAATGGACTCCCTCTACCCTTGGGCCCCTGTGAGGCTGCACACGTTGCGCCAGTCAGGGGCGGACATACCATTGGTGCAACCTGAGCAGCAGTACAGGGGCCCAAAAGGTAATGGGGTCCATTTCCCCATCCAAAGCATGTGCAATTGTGCATTATGATGCGCTATTGGACTGCAGAAAGCCCATACATTGTTCTTGCACAGGGGCCCTCTTCTGTCTGTGTCTGTCAGTGGCACCAATGATATGTCCGCCCCTGCCCAGATCTGTGATTTTAATGATTACTTGAATACATCTATTCGACTCAATGGATTTGTGTGCTGTCTGATTAAAAAAATCAGGCAGCACACGGACATTTGACATGGATGTGTGAACGCAGCCTAATGCTAATGTATACATCCCTAGAAGAATTCAGTGCATCACAGAGTCACGGTGCAGCAGAACACAGTTTGCCTATGGCTCTACAGTATCAGGAATTATTTAGTAATTGTTTCTTCTCAATCACTGGACAGATACAACAAAAACGTGATTATTTTTCATCTGCAAAATTGTGTTTTATCCATAATTTCCAGAAGAAAACCATAACTCCGGCATCAGAACTGATCATTGCACTGTCAAGCAATTCAATAGACAAGTTTACAATGATTAATTATATTTGGTGCAGTCAGTAACATGCTCAAGTTTTGATGATTCTGATATATTGGAACGCTTCAAATCCTTCAAAAATATTTTATTACCATTATAAACAAACAAAGCAGCTTTAAAATGTTCAGATTATACCAAGTATTATCACTGGCTATTATCTCAGGCTTTGTTTGTCTGTATTGTATAATTGCTGCAAGATAAATCATCTGGTATACTATTCCTGGATGATTTCTATAACGTACATTAAAGGGAAAGTAATTTTTGCATATTTTTTTATACAATTTTTGTTTATACGGAAATGTAAAAAAAGTTAACACAAGTTTATCATTAAATTGTAACTTTCAGGTTAAGTTTAAAAAATACATCCAAGGAAATATATGGGACACATCTGGAGCCCAGAATATGTTCTTGAGTGCTCAATCCCTTCCCATGATGGTGTGTTCACGCCAAATGCTCTGCCACATGTTTTTGTTGCATTCATTCTGCAAGAATTAACAAGGGTGGACCCTCAGAATATGTTTTATTACAGCCACCCAAAATGTAAGTCCCATTAGCAATTTTCTCACTTGATGAGACTCCAAGAGCACAATAACCTAGATCCAAAAGATGCAGCCAACCTGACTTGTTGATGGAAAACCCTCCAGAATAGTCCTGGTAGTGTATAATTAGGGTGGTATCTCAACCCTAAACAGCATGACAATGGCAGTCACGCCCAGTCAGCAAAGCAGAGAGGAATGGAAGCAGCTGCACCATGGACGTGACGTCAATGGAACCACAGAATCGTTGGCAGGAGGGGTCTGTGACTGCTCTGAGCCGGCAGAGATCGGCGCCGGGCAGAACAGTCAGGTAGTTAGAGACTACCTGCATTTTAGTTCTTAGGCCCATAGGAAAAAATAAAATAGTCCTGGATAACCCCTTTAACTATACGTACAATGCAGTCAACGTGGTATGCTGAGCAGAGGTGAAGAGAAGCAGTTGCATTGTCGACGTGACATCAATAGAAACCGCTGGTCAGAACAGTCAGGCAGGTAGCAACCACTTACTATAGGTTCTTAGTTCTATAGGAAAAAAATAAAATAGTCCCGGATAACCCCTTTAACTATTTGTGCTGCAGACTGTAGTTATTTGCTGATATTAGTCACTGCCTGCGATCAATTTGTATAGGATGTGCACCTGCAATGCTTACATTCAGTTACTAAACTCTCACATATCATTTAAACCTAGGTGTGCTGTTCCTCAACAAATTTCGACTCTCTAGGTGTTTTCAAATGATTGTCAGCAACGAAGAAAAAGAGAGAAGGCTGCACTCACCATTTCAGTAAAAACATCTTAGTCCTTTATTTCATATGTGGGACTCGGACACGGTGTGCAGGTTTTGGAGGAATGCAGGGGGAGAAAGGGGAGACCGGACGAAGGCAGTTATGCGCTCAAGTAGCGCTTTCACCTGGACCTGTAGAAGTGCTACTCAAGCGTGAAACTGCTGTCCTCCGGTCTCCTCTTTCTCCCCCTGCATTCCTCCAAAACCTGCACACCGTGTCCGAGTCCCACATATGAAATAAAGGACTAAGATGTTTTTACTGAAATGGTGAGTGCTGCCTTCTCTCTTATTCTTCGTTGCTGACATTGAATAATCTTGCGGCAGAGCACCCAGGACATTTCAAAATTATATCGTAAACATTGGGTAATAATTAGCTATGGCATATTCACACCCTCAGCGGTGTAGTGCGGGTGTACTCTTTTGTGTATACTGTTTTCAAGTGATTGTTTTTTTAAAGCCCATATTTGCTTGTCTTATATCAGTTGATAAATAAAAGCCCATGAACTCTTGAAAACACCTAGACAGGCGAAACATTTCAGGGGAGTAAGGGGGATGGCACCGACAGTTCAATGACTCAATGTACGCACTGCAAGTGCGCATTCTATACACAATGATAGCAGCTACTGATTAATATCAGCAAGCAACTACAGTCAGTAGTACAGGTAGTTAACCAGAAAATTTCTAAGGCTGGTGAACTCCACAGAGTATATGTTTTTAAAGCACATGTTTTTCTAATACCGGTTAAGGTCAATGTGTTATTTAAAAAGCAAAAAGTATATCAGCTCACCAGGTGTAGACAGGCTTAGTCCAAGGCATGGACTTTACTCCTGTATAACATTCCAATGAGACTCCAAAAAAGCATTTTTATTCCTGCCACATGGCTGACGTATAAAATCTTGAATGTTGAGTAAAAACATGTTGTAACAAGTGATGATTGAGTATGTTCTGCTAACCCTTTCGGCGAGCATGCTCGGTTGCTCGCCGAGCATCTTCAGCGTGCTCGTTTGTTATGTTTTAGTCAATATGTGTGCATGATTTGCGACTGTTTGACAGCTTTAATACATGTGAGGAATGCCTAAGAAACAAGCATTCCTCACATGTATTAAAGCTGTCAAACAGTCACAAATCATGCACACAGAGTGACTGAAACATAACACCCGAACACTCGGAAAACATCCGAGAATGCTCATAAATCTCGAATAACGAGCATGCTCGCTCATCACTAGTTGTAACAGACTAACATAATGAAATGAGGTAAAGAGCCAACGCGTTCCTAGCGGTTAACCCACTCTCAATTGTTCCATGCCATGAATAAGAGTGGGTTAACCTCTCGAAACGAGTAGGGTCAGTACCTTATTTTATGATGTTACTCTGTTACCACATGTTCTTACTAAACATTCAATAAAGAAGGTTTTATTCTTTATCCATGTGGCTGGAATAAAGATGCATTTTTGGATTTTCAATTTATTATTTGTCTCACATTATATACACCTGTTTGAAATCACCCAATTATAACACAGACTTTATTCGAGAGTTATCCCCATGTTCTTTATTTCAGCAATATTTATAAAGCCGTGGGAGAAAGTACATAGACAATAGGAGCAGCGTAGTTAAATATCCCATTGATGAGCGGATCAGCAATTATTCTGGAAACATTTCAATATTCCTTTGTAATTTACAAAGCTTCCCAGTGTCTGCTCCAGGATGCTGTGAAGCCCACAATAGTGTATATCCATCCTATAACATGGGGACGTATAGTGCTGCACACCCTGACAGAGCGATATAGAAATAAGAAATAGAGCACAATTACACTACAAAGGCAGATGCAGATGTGATGGCTCTTCTGCAGGAGATGCTGATGCTGTAAACCTGGGACTTACTAAGGAAAAGTGTGAATATATTTGGAGAGAATGCACTTTCTCATCTCTGTGTGTGCTGTCTGTCCTGCCCCAGTAGGGATATTCCACATCTCCGTAGGGGAAAAATTAGAGGAAACCAGTAGTAAGAATCTGTATTGAAATGTAAATGTCTTCAAATTATTAATCACTGGAGAGCCGGCGTAGCTGTGCTTTATCCTAGTAAATCAGGCAGGGTAATTTCAAAGAAAACAATAAACCCATATCCAGGGAGCAGCTAAATAGAGCGCTGCAGAGCATCCATATTCAAATCATTTCTCAGCTATACGCGGCCTTCAGAAAGAAAGCAGGATCTGCTCGTGAACAGAAAGAGGCTCCCAGTGGGCACAGTGGGAGGATCACCCGGACCCACACCCCACATTGCTTTGCTATTAATGAGGATATCTCCACCGGCATTGTTCTGATGATGCAGCATAGGATATTTATTATGGAGCGTTTTGGTTTTTTTAAAATTTTAATTTGTTTTATTGTTTCCTCTGAATTGGAAAGTGATGGGTCAAGTAAGATCAGTTTTGTGTCATTCTCATCGTAAGGACAACAACTGATCCTCCAGGGATTAGGGTTTTTACATCGACTGCGCTGCTTTTTTTGGGTCTTGTAAAAAAAAAAAAAAAAAAATCCTGATAGAATAGATGTCAACTGATGCATTTTATCATCATTTTGAATCCTTTAGAAATTAATGGATAGAAGGATCCCTTTCTTTACTTTTATGGCAAAATACATGTCAAAACAAAGTAAGGAAAATTCTAGTGTAAAATCAGCTTTATTACTATAGTAATGCTCCAGAATGCTGAATAGCTTATATAAATATCTCCCCATCTACCAGTACTGCGATATGTGATAATTCAGTGGTCTGCTACCTGTGGCTCTCCAGATATTTATTACACAACTACATGCTGGGGGTTATACTCTCAAAGCAGCTGAAGAGCCAAAGGTTGCAAACCACTCTATTAATGTATTTATCTATTCATATTTAAAATGCCCTAAGGTAGAAGGGTTTTTTTGTGGAAAACACATTGTTAGTCATTCAAATTAGCAAGAATTTTGTAAACAGGTACGTGGATGCAGCAGCACAGTATATGCAGGCTCAGTGGTATAGTATGCACATCATGCTATTTATTAACTATTTACAATTAGAGTAGCTGTTAACAGGTAAGTGAACACAACAGCGCAGACAATGAGGAGACTGGTACTTAACAAACAACTATTTAATTTAGCTAGCACGATAAATATATAGGCATCAAGGATAAAAGTGAACAATGACAGTAGAGTAAAATATGGCACAATCAGAACACAGTAATACAAATAAACATGATATCTACACAGCAATATATATATGCACACTGTTCTTTACGTTTACAATTAAGGGACTGTTATCGTAACCTTTGTCTAGTCCTAAAGCCCCAACCTAATGGGTGTTGCTCTCACTACCGGGCCCGTCACCATTGTCTTTCCTCTAGCTGGCTCAAATCATCACACAGGCCCTACTGGGGGTTGACGATGCTACCCGCTGGGCAGCAAGTCCTGGATAAGTGAGTTACTTGGTATACGGTACGCTCATTACATTGGCCGCCTTTGTTCCCTGAAGCATGGCCCCGGTCTGCACTCCGTACCGTACGTCTACACTGAAAGTAACGGCTCACACGAATGTCCTTCCTTTGCGGCCAGGTCTCCCGGATCTGGTCTCTTGTCTTTGACCTTGGCTTGGTCCACTATAACTTGGATTTCCAGGATCTGGTCTCTCGTCTCTTCACTTGCATCTGACTACTCGGGTTGACTCGTCTCTCATAATCATGGCTATAAGCCAGCTCGCTGTTACACACGTCCATCCTGCTACAGGTTCCAGCTCCAACTTCTCCCCTTCACAGCCCTCCTTGGCCTTTTATAATTAATGGCTGCGCCACAGCTATCACCTGACCTGGTGTATTCTCCAATCTCTTACCCGAGGGAACATGCACTTCACTCTTGGGTTCCTACTAGTGCAATTCTTTTTGCTTTCACTTATAGTCTTTGACCAGCAGATGGTGGTATGCGCTTCCAGCTACTCTATTAGGTATTAATTGTCTGTGTCTTCACTCTTGTCTATCTCTTTACATAGCCAAAGATATAAAGTCTGGCAAATGACAATTAACCAATTACAAAACGCTAAGCTGTTATACAATGCTTCAACTTATTGTTTTGATATACCTAAATACTAACTTGTACAATACAACCTAAATCACAAACTTAGCTACATAATACACCAAACTATATTTATGAAGAATGTACAGGTCTGTAATTCGTCAAAGTTAGCATCATCACTATAAAGGTCGTTACCTATCTTTCCAGACTGTCGTTAGCGATCACCTCGATAGGCCCAAACGAGAGTCAGCTCTGTTTCCCCGTTATACAGCAAATCTTGCGCTGTAGTTCGCGGGCAACTCCTTGCACCAATGAGCTATACCGACTGTCTCCATCTCCTAGAGCACAGCTCAAGTCCTTTCTGTACTGTTCCTGGCCTTTTAGCTCACCTGATCGACCGTCCCTTTAAGTAGGCTTCCCAGCCTTCAGCTCACCCGATTAACCATCCTTTTACTTACACCTCCTTACCCTGGCTACAGAACTCATCCAGCTACTCTCCTCAGCGATTCTTTCTTTCAGCTAAGTAGGCCTCCTGGCCTTGGGCTAAGGACCTTGTCCTGCTGATCTCCTGAGCGATTTCTCCATCTCCTAAGATTCAGCTGTAAACCAGTCAATTGACTCTGCACATCCAACCTAATACAAGTCTGGGCGATAACTCATCCCCTGCCTTGGCCTCAGGGGTTTATATATTTTCTAACTGCGTCACAAGAGATCACATGTCCCGGTCCATCTGGTCTCTCTCCTAACCCCGGTAATAAATTCTCTTATTTAGTTCCTGCATGGTTCTGTAGTAGATGGTGACATTCGTCCACACAGGTTCCACTGTACGGTCCTGATGTGTTAGTCACTCACTCACTCACTTACATTTTGACCCTCAATACCCCACACATATCAACAGAATAAACGGACTACAGCCTCTTTGGTGATTATACTGGTATAGTGTCCATAAGTAAAACTGTGCTTGGTTCTGCACCTCTTCAGAGACCCCTGTTGCCCCTTCGTTCTTTTATTCAGTAGATACACCTACCCTGAAAATCAACTTTGAGGGATTGTTCCTTTTCAATTAAATTGCAGTTTCCTTTAAAAAAAAAACCTAAACCGTTCTGTACCCATCTTTCCTGGATCTACCGGTGAGTCTACGCCGCTGTTCCCAGTGTCACATTAACAGCGAGGAAGCCAATCAGACAGAACAGTAGATGGAACGCCCCATTCAGAGTGGCTAAGCTAGCTGGCTGCCATACTGTGGACGTGAAGGCAGTGCAGCAGCCAATGCCAGACACCACGATCAGCTTAGGAAACTCACCAGTAGACCTGTGGAAGTTGAGTACAGAGCGTTTGTTTCCTTTATAGCAAACTGCAGCCAGGGGAAAAATTTAATTGAAAAGGAAGGCCGGCAAAAAAAGACTGATTTTCATCTGTGTGATTGTTCTTTTTATATCCATTTCTGTTGTTTGTGTTCGTTAGTTACCGTACAAGTGTTTCATGCATGCAAAAAAAAAAATTAAGAAGAATTGAAATAAGTCCAAGATGGGTTTTCCTAATGTCTACCAGCAACTAGTTCATAAAAAAGGACAGCGCACATATGACAAACACGTGGAATCAGACATGCAGGTTTTGCTGCAATTTTTGAGCCAAACACCGCAGTGAATATACTGTATAAGAGAGAACAAGGTGCAGTCTTTCCTTTTCCTTATTTGTGCACCCACTCCTGGCTTTCACTAAAGAAAGGCATCAAAAACTGACATAGCCTAAACAGTCATACACAAGCTCTGTGCCAAAATTCTTGTTTGGTGGACAATTCTGACTCCAATCCCATTTACACTTAGAGACTGTCTCCATAGATCGATCTATTATATACAGTAGGTGTTGTTTTGTACATTAACATTTTAAATAATTATTTTGCAAGTCAATCCTTTAGTCCTAGTTCACTCCATCACTCCCCAAGACTTACCTGTATTTCAAGTTCGTCAGGCAGAATTCTCATTTGCCGACCTAGAGCACAAATTGCAAATATTCACATTGCAGCAAAGTATATGTGCTTGTATGACAATGAAAAAATCTATCTGGGGTTAAAATTTGTATCCTAATGATATAATTGTGGGGTACATGAATTGGACAAATCAAGACCACCTAATAGATCAATCTACAGTCTCATCCAGCTGCGGTCACTTCTGTTTTCTCAATGCAGAGCTGTGGACATGTGCACGAGTTCAACACATTCAAACCACCTCCATTGTAATAAAGTTATAAAATATGAAGTGATTATTATTTTTTTTTCTTTAGTAAACTAACCCAAAAAATAATCCTACACATCTTTTTGGATATTTCTCCTAAAGAAGTAACACACCACTTGGAATTTTGACATATTAAAATTACATCTATCCAAAATGGATGTTACCTAAACCCATAACCGAATATGGTGTGGCCTCCAAAAATACCAAAAATGCTGCACAAAGGCTCCCACATCACTGTAAATTGTGACCGTATATAAACATATATATAGATTATATACTGCATATGCATATATATATATATACATGAATATATATATATATATATATATATAAATCGCAGTGACACAGTCAACGGTGCAAAATCCAAGTCGGACCGGACCTCAACCAGGTGTACAATAGATAATGCCCATAAAATGGCAGCACTTCCTCCAATAAGTGAAAAAAATAAGGTGCCTTTATTGGCAACGTTTCAGTTCTTCCTGGAACGTAAGATTTGAGAAAGGTTCTAGGAGGAACTGAAACTTGGATATTCACTAAAAAAGGCATCATATCTTTTTTCACTTATTGGAGGAGTTGACATCAGCTATATATATATATATATATATATATATGTATATATATATATATATATATATATATATATATATATCCATGCAAAAATGGAGGCAGCACACAGAGTAGAATAAAGTGATAAGGTTTAATAGCCCATGTTGCAACGTTTCGGTCCAAAATTGTGGACCTTTCTCAAGCCTTGTGAAAGGTCCACAATTTTGGACCGAAACGTTGCCACATGGACTATTAAACCTTATCACTTTATTCTACTCTGTGTGCTGCCTCCATTTTTGCATGGATATCTAAAGGACTGGTATGTACCTGGGGGCTTTTTTTGCACCAAAACATAATTTTTGTGCAGTTTCCTATTTTTGGATTTTTTTTTATATATATATATATATATATATATATATATATATATATTATACATACTGTATAATTCAGATTATAAGACTCTTCAGACAATAGGACGCATGAACCCATGCTTAGATGAAAGACAGTAGGAAAAAAAATTTCATAGAAACTAAACTTGCATGATAATCTATCTAATAAGTAGGAGTAGGGTGAGGTTGCACTAACTTTTTGAAAACAATTTAAGACTACGTTCCCACGATGAGTTTTTAGTAAGTTTTTGACGATGCGTATTTTCACTGCATCAAAAACACAGCGTCTTATAGTTCCAGCAAGGTGGATAGGATTTATAGAGATCTCCTGCCCACTGTGCTTCTTTTATTCTCAGTATAAACTGACCGGCCGAATGCGTTTCAAATCCACAACATGTGAGTTACGCTTGCGAGTACTCTGAGTTTTATGTGTGGATTTTCCCCATAAACTTGTATAAGATGCGAAAAATCCATAGGTAAAAGAAACGCACATGAGGTTTTGGTGTGTTTCCGCTGCAGAAACGCATCAAAACCTGCATGTAATCCGCACCCAAGTATATCAATAAGGTTTTGTCAAAGCCAAATACCAGGAAGTATCACAAACAAAGCAGCTTAATTTAAAGCATGACACACCAACAAGAGACAAAAACAGCAGCGTAAAAAAAAAACACATGTTAAAAAAACACACACAAAAATGCAATGAAAAACCGCAAGTAACCTAATTTAAATAATAGGTGCAGAAATTCTGCAACATCAAAAACTCATCAAAAAGCTCATTGTGGGAATGCAGCCTAAGACAGTTTTGCACTTCAATTTGCAATAAATGAATGGAGGTTTAAAAAGGAAGTGGAAGGGTTAATGTAACTGCATTATCTCTAGGTGATTAGGTGACATTGCTTATTTTGCATCACAAAGGCAGATTACATACATGACTGAGCAAGTTGCACCAATGATGTCTGCCTCTGTACACCTGATGTTATACACATGTGAGGTTATAAATACCTCCCACTGACAACACAGGCCGAGCAAAAAGAGAGCGCCCACTATAAACACCGAATAAAGACTAAATTCAACAACATATAGCATAACACAGTATACAGTACGGTGTTGGCCATGTAGTCATCATCTTCCCATTCAGTCAGTGCAGGCTTGGACTGGCCCACAGGAGAACAGGAGAATCCTCTGGTGGGCCCCTGTGCAAGAGTGAGCCATCACCCTCTTATATGAGCAGTAATGGGCATTATACACTATATACCTGAATCACTATGTACAGACAAAGGCAGCATCTTATTCATTTAACAATCTACCCAGTTCATGGTTATATATTTTTGTGATTGAGGATAATGTCACATTTGCATGTAGCTGAAAAGTGTGGCCCTGGAGTGGGTTACTGGTGGTATATTCTTATACTTTATGGCTGGCATATTCTTATATTTTAGAGTAACTACATTTTATTCTTAAGCCACGTTCACACATTCGGTATTTGGTCAGTATTTTACCTCAGTATTTGTAAAGCCAAAACCAGGAGTGGAAGAATCAGAGGAAAAGTATAATAGAAACACGTCACCACTTCTGTATTTATCACCCACTCCTGGTTTTGGTTTACAAATACTGAGGTAAAATACTGACCAAATACTGAATGTGTGAACGTGGGCTACATTCCCACAATGAGCTTCTGGTGAGTTTTGTTTTCGATGTTGCAGATTTTCTGCACCCATTAAGTAAAATAGGTTACTTTTATTTTTTCAAAAATATGCAACGTAAGAAACTCATCATGGGACGTAGCCTTATTGTGTAGCACTTTTAGGCCACGTGCACACATTGAATATTAGTTTTTTACCTCAATATTTATAAGCCAAAACCAGGAGTGAAATAATCAGAGGAGAAGTATAATAGAAACATGTCACCACTTCTGTATTTATCACCCACTCCTGGTTTTGGATTAGAAATACTGAGGTAAAAAACTCACCAAATACTCAACGTGACCTTAGTGGTATTTTGTGCATTTTGCCCTGCTGTATGTGGCAGTGACAGTCACATTGCATTGTATTTAACGCCACTTTTCTTTGTATTTTTGCTTTCCACCATATATGCCTTAATTTTCCAGCAAATACCGCCTCCTAGTGGCGCTGGTAGGCATTGCACGTCTAAATTCTATTGACTTTCTTATTTACTGTTCTGGACGCTAACAATACGATGTCTAGAATTTATAATTCACGAGCAGAATTTATGTCGTCAATCTTATAAGTTTGACATCATGGAGCCTTTTAAGCGACGTTTTTGCAATCACCCATTTTCCTAACTTCAGCAGTGACCTCTTTGATGACCCGTTCTTCATTTCGCCTCTCCGGATCATACCAGCTGCTGGCGTGTCAATGACACTACGGTTTAACCTCTCTTAGATTTTGATTTATAATGTAAGGCAGGGACACCTGTCAGGGCTGACAGGAAAGACAGGCATTACCCTTCAGCAAATATCAGCCATACCCCGGACCACCCCTTGTAATTTACCTTCACCCTAAAATCAATATGGAATCAATGGCGACTCTTCCTAGTCAGTGGCGCTCGCGCCCTCCAGCCCTACACTCCCCGCTCCTTTCTCCTCACGTCCCTGCTCCTGTCACCGAGGCTGAGAATTGCATGGACTGGATGCAACCTTTTTTAATGAGTTCAATGCAGAAGCAAAACCTCTAGGGGCAGAAGAGCTCGCCAAGGTCTGAAGTTCTGACAATTGCTGCACGGAGACAAAAGGAGGAGAGAGATGAAGGGAAGAGCTTTCAAGATCTGAGTCATTAGGATGAAACCTGACAGGCCTTAGAAGCAGAGACACTCTGCCAGACTCCTATACATTCAGACTCATTGATATTCCTTTTGAACATGCAAGCTTTAAAATACCGGAGTGGATGATTTATTTTTCTCTATTGCCCTGACAATGTGTGAAAAAGGCATCACTGGATTTTCTGGGATCGAAATGGACGGCACATAAATGTGCAATCTAATTACCGGCTCCCTGTATATGCATACATGAGTAATCAAGAGCTGAAGGTGCACTTTAGGATGGGGTGTACATATAATGATAATAATAATTACATTTACCAGAATAAACCCTACTCTTCACTGTTATGGGGTCTTCCCTAGAATCACTTACGTGCTATGATTATAGAAGGTGAAGCTGAGCTGTCCTTCACCTTGGGCGATCACTCAGTCTGCTGCACTAGGGCTGTACCGTCCAATGTCCTTTTTCGGTGTACATGTGGGACTCTTCAGATTTTGGGATTAAACCTGTCAGCAAAGAAATGTTGTGCAATCTATGGGCAGCATGTGATAGAGCAGGAGGAGCGGAACAGATTGATATATGGGTTTGTGGGAGAAGATTCAGTCTAAGGGCTCGTACAGACAGTCGTATTATCGGACCAATGTTAGTCTATGGGGCCGTGCACATGTCCAAGGAAAATATTGCGGGTCGCACTCGGCCATGCAAGTCAGTGAGTGCGTGGAAAACATTGGACTGCACTCGGATGACATTGGAGTGCAGTGTGATTTCCATGGACTAACACAATTTAGAAGATGGAGAAATGTTTTTCTCCATCTTCTCCTCATCCAAGAGAATCAGATCACACTATCCTCACTCTCTGATCAGTTGCATAATCATCACGATGAGAGAATCTACAACCGTATACACCTGCCCTGACTTGTAATTTATTCACTTACGGTACATCCCCTGCTCATTCTGTGCTCATTCTGAGCGTAGGAGTCAAGGGGGTGGTCCTTATTAGTGACTGACAGCCTTCCCTTCACAGATAGCTGATAAACTCTGATTAGAACTACCCCTTTGACTCCAGTATCCCAGAAATACCAGGGATTTACAGATTTGTTTCCCCACAAAACTATGTATCAATCTATTCTGTCCTGCTCTAGAACATTTTGCTCACACATAATTGTTAATTTAATGCTAAAATTAGGCAGCATACTGATTACACAACTTGGTAAACCAGGGTTTAGAGCAGGATTGCCGACCGTCCAGAAATTCAGAATAGTCCGTAAAAATAGGGCATTTTTTTTTCTCCGGGGCGTGAATTTTTTTTTTCGTGTGTCCATGATATTTTTGAATCTGAAGAAACTTTTAAAGATTATTATGCCTGTATTTATTGCCCTTTTACAGGTCACAGTGACTGCAGGTAATGTCCTCATATCATAATTATGGGCTGTAGACATATAGTTATTATTATGAATTATGGTTTTCCAATGAGTCTGTAAAAAATGTTGGCAGTTTGTAATTTTTTTTGACCAGTTATCCAGAAATTAATAATAAGAAGAAGAAGAAGAAGAAGAAGAAGAATTTTTATTTTTATAGCGCCAACATATTCCACAGCACTTTACAAATTTTAGGAGGGACTTATACAGACAATACAGAATAAGCATATCTCATATTAAAAGGAGTGAGGGCCCTGCTCGCAAGCTTACAGTCTATGAGGAAATGGGGGGAGACACAAAAGGTAGAATGTGCATATATTGTATAATGCAGCCTTGATATACTAAATACAATAAATAATAATACATGGACTGGTCGCCTGCCAGTATGTGTACAGTTCTGACAAAGGCTATTAAGTGCATGGTTGGTATGAACCTGAAATTGAAGAAGATTTTAATATGGGAGAAAACTGGGACGGACAGATAGTGTGTGGAGGCGATACACCACTCTAAAGAAATGGGTTTTTAGGGTCTACTTGAAACTGTGGGTATTGGGAATTAATCAAACTGTCCTGGGTAGTGCATTCCAAAGAATTGGCGCAGCAAGCGCCAATAAAATAATAAAAAAAATGAAGTTGGCAACCTTGACATAGAGCAGCTTTACACTGCTCCCACTGCCCAGTTTTACACATTGCTGGCTGATTTATCTAGCAGGACAGTGCACTGTCCAGTTGACATATTGAGATGGTTGGCAGAAGCAGAGTACACCAGCACGCCGATATTGTTAAGCTCTGCAGTACAGATATGATCTCCCTGCACTATCGCTCTCCATTTTGTAGGCCCCAGGTTACTTTAAGCCTGCAGTCTACAGAACGGCAGGGTGATGCAGTGGTCAAGGCTCTGGCGCACGCACAGGAAGTCAGAGTTCCGGCATGTTGACATCATCATGTCGCTTCGGGACTCTGATGTCCTGTGCTTGCGTTGGTGCTATGACATTAGCGCCCTGGTCCACTCGTCTCTTGCCAGTGGACTCGTCAGGGTTCTAGATTAGGTAAGTATATGGTTTTTATTTTATTTTAATTAAACTGTGTGATTAGGAGGCATCATAAACAATGGAGGACCCTCATACAGTGTGAGGGTTACTGTGGGGGACCCTGAAACTGTGAGGGGTGTCCTCATACATTGCAGGAACTACTATGGAGGGCACTCATAAAGTGTGGAGGTTATTATACAGCATGGGAGCTAATGTGGGGGCCATTATACATTGTGGGAGCTAATATGGGGCGTATTATACAGTTTGGGAGGCAATCATACTGTCTGAGGACTATTGTGGTGGCTCTCATACTGTGGGTTGGCCTATCATACATTGAAGAGACATCTGTGGGATGGTCCTCATAAAGTGTGGGGGCCATTATAAAGCGTGAGAGCTAATTTGGGGGCCATTATGTTGTTTGGGGCCTACTGTGGGGGCCATTATACAGTGTAGGGGCTAATGCGGGAGACATTTTTACAGTTTGAGGGTTACTGGGGAGGGATCATAAAGTGTGGGAACTACTGTGAAAGCTTTTATGCAGTGTGGGGGCCGTTATACAGTACGAGTGCTAGTGTGGGGATCATTATACAGTGTTTTGTGGGGCCAGTGGAGACATTATACTATGTATATGGGAGCAGTGGGAGTATCATACTGTTTATAGGGGAGCTTTTGGCCCATTATACTGTGTATAGGGAAGCTATAGGGTATGATATTGTGTATAGTGTAGCACCCTGAGGATTCGGCTGCTACAGGGGTATTGCACCTCAACCCAGAGGTGTGATATTCCACTCCCGGGTAAGGATGGAGTGTGGAACTGAGCTAGTAGGCTGCATGCACTACACACATCCCATTTCCGGGGAACAGACCGATGGTACTCCCACTAGAGAAATGTGCAGGTACGACAGTGTCTGTTCCTGGCTGGAGTGGGAGGGGGGTGGAACATCCCAGTAGTGTAGGGGCAGATAGGGGGAGCAGCCTGGGTAAAGTTAGGAGCTCATTGGGTGCTGGTCACCTGAGCTCACACATAGAGGGAGTATATAAGGTGGGAACCATCTTAGATCAGGGTCAGTCAGCCACAGTCAGTCAGTCAGTCAGACAGTCTGTCTGAGAGCCTGAGAAGCAGAGCAGAGGAGAAGGAAGAGAGACCCAGAGGCGCAGAGGGGACCCCAAGAGCCCATAAGAGAGCTAATAGGGTGAAGGGTCGGCAACAGGGTACCAGATCCCAAGCTGGCAGAGGCTACAGCACACCTTAGCCAGGAACCGGAGGTCGTGGGCAGGATCTGCCACGATCACCCACTAAATCCACCCGGAAGGCAGACCAAGAATAGGGTCAGGGAGCCCAGAGGAGGCTTGACCAACAAGAGGCCCGAGGGAGCCGGACTTAGGTGGATCCCTGGTGGGAACGGCCAGAAGAAGGGAGAGACAGAAAGGAGCTCAGGACCACACTCCGGAGTTGCCTGGGAGTTGACCGAGTCCAGGACCTGGTGGACGCAGCACGGCTTGGGTGGTCACTGCTGTACACAGTGACCCGAGCAACACCAGTAAGTAAAACCCTGGAACTGCATTTTATGCCTCTGAGTCTCCTTGCTGCACCTTCACAACCACCATCCTCCACGGCTGACCCCCTGAGGCTATACCCCTCCCGTTGGGGGTTATACTACCTAAGCTGCACTCACATCATCAGCCTCAGTGGACCCTGCTGCAGCGGCGGCCGTATTGACCGCAAATCAACGGGTGGCGTAGTCGACACAAAAGAACATCTAGTAACATCATAAGGACTGCCACACACTGAGCTTGACACCCTGGGCACGGACCGGGTCACAGCCACTCGGAGACTACAACCCCCATCTGATCCGGCTCCGGGTATCCCTAACAACGCTGGCCCAGGGGGCGCGTCGATAGAAGAGCTGTGGGTCCATCATACTGTATATAGAGGAGCTGTGGGGACATCATACTCTGGATAAAAGAGCTGTGGGCCACCATGCTGTGTATAGAGGAGTTGTACATTGGGGAACTCAGAGGACATTATTAAATGTTAAGTAGGCACTTTAGAAGCATTATTGTTATTATTATCGTTATTATTTCACCATATGGCTGTAATATCGATGTTGGACTTTGTAAACAGATTTATTTTCAGTAAAACTATGGTCATCTGCTGAGGTTTCCCTATACCCACACTTAGGGTCCGCCACAATAGTTGTAATCAGGGTTACTGATTAGGGGGCCACTCAGATGTTTCGCCACCCCTTGAGCTGAACCCATAGCTACGCCATGGCCCAGAATATATATCTGCCCTGGATCTTCTAATGTCACCCCACTGGGAGTGATTGGCAATCTGCATAATGGTCCTACCATGCCTGAGAGTCTAGCCAGGCTGTTATTCATGCTTAGGGCGGCGTTGCTAGAAGAGCTGAGGCAGGACTGGTCTAGAGGAAGAGGCGCCCGGCTAAACTAGCAGATAGGATCAGGGGCATAGCTACTGGGGCATGTGTTTTCGCACCAGGAGGTGCCAACAAGCTACTATGCCTCCTTCACAGATACATACAAGGAAAATGAATCAAATTCATGCCCCAGGTGAAGGGAAATTTGGAAAACCTTGAGGTATTATTTAGGGAGTTAGTATAATGGTGAATTGAATTAGTTGCATTTTTTTAATATCAAAGAGTTACAAGAGGAAATAGTTAACTTTTAGGAAATTAAATTATGCTAATGCTCATGCTGTGGTGCGCCCCGCGACGGTGTAGTCCACTCATGTATCTGCCGTCAGATTGCACCATTCCGTGCAGCTCGCTGCAGTGTTATCAATTAATTATTATTTTACTGTTTATTGTGCTTACATCTGAATAAACTGCGCTGCACAACATGTAGGGCCGTGATAAATAAATAATACAGTAATATTTATTATTAATTATGTGATAAATAAATGATCATCAGAGCTGAATAAATGATTATTCTACTATTATTGATAACAACAGGATTTGGCAACAATCTAACAATATGTGCAAATGAATGGTGAGAATGTAAAGAGGTCGCAAACGTTGGGTTGTCACCGCAGCCAATTATCACTGCAATAATATTGTATATGGTCTTAATAGAGGGAATCATTATTCCAAATAATGGCTTAGTACATGCGGTGCAGATACAGTATGGACACTGATATCTGTCCTGCAGGATAGTATCATCCTATACCATCAATATTGTGCTGGGTCTCTTTTAGTAAATACAATAATGCTGCCATTTCCATTAATAAATACTTCTCATGTCTAGAGTCGTATATCATAATTAAAGTGAAAAAATGGAAATAGTATGTCATATATTGCATTGCCTTGCTCTTAAAGGGTTGGTCCAAGGCTATTTTTTTTACTATGGACCTAAAAACTAATAAGCGATTCTGTGGCTTCTGCTGACGTCACTTCAATAGAGCAGTGGCTTCTTTTCGACTCTGTTCTGTTGACTGGGTGTGGCTGCCAACCTGATTCTGATTGACAGTCGGTTCCCAGCTGCCTAACTGCGGGGAGCCAGCTGTCAATCAGTATGTCATTGGCAGTCATGCCCTGTCAACAGAGCAGCACTGAAGAGGAAAAGCTGCTCTGTTAATGTGGAGCAGCTGAATCGCTGGCAGGAGTGGTTAGTGATCGCCCTGTGCCGGTGCCGGGTAGAACTGGCAGTCATGGATACACCCTCTAAATATGCCATTTATGCAGGCTAGATAAAATCAAAAGACTCCTTCCTGGCCCAGTTTAAGGAGCTTGCTCCTACTTTTGAACCTCCCCAATTATGTCTCTGGTTTAACAACTCTAGGGTTAGATTATAGGGAGAGCAAATGAGGCAATTGCCCTCAATCCTACATCAACCTAAGCGGAGTGCAGGGGCATAAACTATTCAACCAAATGTAGCTGATCCATAAAATTAGATTATTAACTTAAAGGATATGGACATTTGGGGGGGCATTTATTTACTTAAAAGATTCACGTCTTTGGACGAATCTCAGACAAGTGGAAGTAGTAAGACCACAGCAGCCCAATAGCAGCCGCAGATTAGGTGCTGATTAAAAACGTCACGGGAGCACCAGGAGACCCGGAGCCGACATCATTGGAGCAGTGACAGTGCAGGAGGTCAGTATATGGTCTTTATATTTTACAAGAGGAACTACTTCATTTAAAAAGGGGTTAACTGGATAGTGGACAACTCCTTTAAATGCACGTATTTTTGGCTAAAAATTAGCCTTTGAATTTGAGATCTCTTAAAAATGTTGAACCATTTGGCTTCTGCAGTGTCACCTTTTGATTTGTATATAAATCAGCTTAGATGCGTTTTGGATAAGATAAATAACGGATTTAGAGTTAACTCATTGTGCAGCTGGCTATGTACTGTGATTCATAGAGGCTGTAGAAGCCAAATGGAAACAGTACAACATTTTTAAAGTTTTTCATTGAAGAAATGCTTTTCTAATAGTGCATTTAATTAAAAAATAGTAAGAATAATAAAAATAAAAATTGAAAGAGAAGATGTGCATTCTCTTTATTGTGTAATGCATCTTACAAGCATGCCTAAGTTGACCAGTGTCTAATATGAATAGGCTGGCCATTTTCTATACTTGTTCAACATCACTTTGTCATCTGCCCTGTTCACATAGCCATGCACGCACCCCAACAGTATCATCGCTCATGAAATAGGAGTAAGAAATAAACCAAGCGTCAAATGACCCCTTCTAAAAGCTCAGAAATAGTAAGCGGTCCCATCAGCTCAGGGGTCCTGTAGTAATGATGTTGAAATATAGTCATGTCTTAACTGTAAGAAATACATGCCCCTTGTCTTGAGACACTACTCAAATTTTAATGGAATGATTCCCAGAATGAAAAATATTTCCATTTTTGATACGTTTTAGAGACTTTCTCATCAACCTATTATATGAATTGCCAGGGCAGACCCTAAGCATGTGCTGTGCTACAATATCTTAGTGTCTACTAAATGGATATTAGGAAATTACCTGAACTACTTGAATGTTCATAGACTAATTAATTTTACTTTCGAGGGTCTCAAACTGATATCAAATGGTCTCTGTAATGTCACCACTGCCTGATCTGTCCTGTGTGAAGACAAAGCAAGCGAGTCATGTCTAGACCAGAAGATGACGAGAGAAGCTCAACACAGGAAACGGATATGACCATACGAATGTGTATAAATCCTATTAATTAGAAAGTAAAAATCACTAATAAGTCTACAGCTACAGTAAATGGCTCCCGGATTAGTAATGCATACCACAGTTTTAAGCATAGGCTTGCTATTTTAAACGTAGAGGAAGGGAATAGTTACATATTTATTTTCACATTGCTTATACAAATATATCATAAAGATATCAATGTTTGTCACAAAAGGTAATACCATTAAATAATGGGAAATGTCCAGTAAAAAACACAGAAACAAACACAACAAGAACAATACAGAAAAATGACAATGACTGAATACAATGTAACAGTGCTGCCATCTTGTGGTGAAAAGAGAAATAGCAAAAGAATAAAATCTTTTACCCACACTGGGTCCATCCACACTAATCGCTTGTTTATAAGGCAAGTGGAGCTGCATGACTTGATGTAGAAGTACAGTAATGTAACTACTTTACACTTAGCTTCAAAGCTCTTCATGTGAATGCTAGATTTAATTAATGCAAAGAGAAGTGTTTAACCCCTTAAGGAAGCAGCGTGTTTGGCCTTAAGAGCATAGCAATTTTTATTTTTATTGTTAAGGTATATTTTTCTAAAAGGTATTTAAGTTAAATATATATGTGTATAATTTGACACATCGATCTCCTTGTCAGATCTTCCATCACTGCGTCGCCACCATGTGCAGCCTATATAAACCTGCTGTATTCCCTTGTGGTTTGTGACATGTACTTTAAGGCTATGTTCACAGGCAGCATTGTTTTCTGCATTTTTTGGTGCTGATTACATTTCTGATTTGTCTGCAGAACACGTTTAATAAAGTTTATTTTATTCACCAAAAACTTTTTTCACTTTCTCATTCCTTATTATGAGTGAAGAAATGTTGCAAAAACACTTGTAGAACTGATATGCTGCAGATTTAAAAACTGCAGCAGTTCTTGAAATCCGTCAGAAAACAAAACAAGTGTGGGCATGAGATTTCTGAAATCTCACAGCTTTTGTTGGTTCTGTGAAAAGCAGCTTCTTATTTGCATAAAAAAAACACTGCATGTGAACATAGCCTAAGGGTATGTGCGCATGGTGTCTTTTAGACGCCGGCGTACCTGCATAATTTGTTAAGAAGACGCTTCAGATATTTTACCTCAATATTCTTTGTCGTCTCTTTTGCCACCAACTTTTTTATTTTTTTTATTTCAAGTATAAGATAGTGACAGCTTCTAAATGGCAGTCGCCTGAAGAATGGTCAAGTTACTTGTTTTAGCTGCTTCACGGAGTGACAATAAACAGAACATATTCACAGCAAGTTATTTTGACATTGCTGTGCAAAGGGTCATTCTTTTTGGATTTTGTAGAGCTTTTTCAGGCAAGTTCGAAGTGGAATCCACCTGAAAAAGATGCTGTGTTTACATGCCCTCAGCATCAGCTATGGTCTTATTAATGCAATTCCTATTGGTAATATTTGGTTGATTTTATATGGACGTTCTCAATGCTGCTTTGTGCTCATTGTACAGTTTGAAGACATTGTCAATATTACTGTAATTAATATATTGTAGTAATCAGAGATAAGTTGTTAGTGAATTTTTGTAATTTGGACTAATAGAAAAATACACTACAAAAGGGAAACATTGTCTGATCATACCACATCTCCTGGGCAGGGGAAGAAGCAAAAGAGTATACAGACATTACAGCATGGGATCACAGCTAATTCTTTCTTTAAGGTAAAACATTTTTTAAAAACAGGGAGGAAAATGTTTTACCTCACAAAAAGAATCAGCTGTGATCCCCTGCTGTAATGTCTGCATACTGTTTTTTACTTCCTCCCCTGCCCAGGAGATGTGGTATGATCAGACCGTGTCCCTGTACAAATATTACACAGTGCACAGCAGGGCAATAATTATATGATTATCTCAGTACAGGAACATTTTTTAAAAAAAAAACACATCCAATTGTGGAAATTATTATTATTCTTTATCAATTTTACCACAGGCGGAACTACATACAAAAAACTCAAAAAAAACAATTCCTGAATTGTTGGTTTTTGTTTATTCTGCCTCCCAAAAATCGGAATAGAAATCAATCAAAAAATGTCACATGCCCGAAAATTATACCAATAAAAACGTCAACTTGTCCCGCAAAAAACAAGCCGTCACATTACTCTGTCGGCCGAAATATGGAAAAAGTATAGCTCTCAAAATAGTTTTTGCAAAAAAAGCATCATTTAGTGTGTGACAGCAGCCAAACAAAAACTTGATATAAATCTGGTATTGCTGTAATCGTACCGACCCAAAGAATAAAGTCATGTCATCACTTATGCCACTCTAGGAATGGCGTAAAACATAAATAAAACCAATTCTTCACCTGCTGTTGATTTGGTCATTCTGCCTCACAAAGATCGCAGTAGGGTTCGCCGCACATTTATACTGCGCTCTACTCTGAGTGCTTATGCCGGGGTTTCAGTGTAAATCTCTGAAATACGTGATTCACATGAAACCCCCGGCTGATGATCCCCTATAATGAGGCAGATGGAGGTACGGTGGACGCCGTCTGGCCTATGATCCAGCGGTGTCCATCTTTTTACGCGTGTATAAAAGCGTGGTCTGCCACAGTTTTGTGCACCTCTGGTTAAAAAGTAGACCGCTGAACAGAGGCCTGACAGAGTCCAGAGTAACTCTGCTGCATCACTATAGTGAATGAATTCCTCGGGGGTTTCATTTGATTCACGTCACTCGGAGATTTAGATGGAAACCCCGATGCAAGTGCTCAGTATGAAGGGCAGGATAAATATGATCCCAAACATTATGTAGACTGTTCCTAACAAAAGCTTCAAATCAATCCACAAAAAAGCCCCCAATCAGGTCCGTCATATGTCAATGGAAATATATGGGGCTTCCACGTTGCTGGTAGTACAAAGGCTCTGGAAAAGCGAAATGGCTCCTTGCCCCCTAAAAGAAATCCAGTGAGTTCTGCACTCCCAAATTCAAATGGCACCCCTCCCTTCTGAGCCCCAGTTTGCCTAAATCACAGTTAGCGGCCACATGTTTAGTATTTCTGTAGCTATGAGAGCATGTCTCCAGAAACATGAGCTGGGCATAACGTACTGGTCACTACAACGTACTGGTCACTACAATGTGGTGGTCATTACAATGTCAGTTTGCAATTTTCACTCAGCAATATCCACTGCTGCTAGTTTCTGGAAAACACCCATGGAGTCAAAATCAACACTACACCTGTAGATAAATTCCTAAAGGGGTATAATTTCCAAAATGGGGTCACTTGAGGGGGGATTCTGCTATTCTAGCACTTAGGGGCTCTGTATATGGAGTCTGCAAACTAATCTAGAAAAATCTGCACTCCAGTAGGCAAATAGTGCTCCGTCTCCCCAGAGTTTTGCCATGTGGCTAGCATTACTGTACAGACATATATAAGGTATTTCTACATTCAGCAGAAATTCTGGGACACATTTTGGTGCCATTTTTACCCATTTCCCAGTGTAAAAATGTAAAACCTGGGGCTCAAACAAAATTTTGTTAGTAAAAATGTAGTTTTTTTTTTCTCTGCCCAATGGTATAAAACTCTGTGACCCACCTGTGGTGTCAATATGATCACTGTACCCCTAGATGAATTAATTGAAAGGTGTAGTTTGTAAGATGAAGTCTCTTAAGGGGGGTTCTGCTGTTCTGGCACCTCAGGAGCACTGCTAATGTGACGTGGCCCCCTCAAACCAGTCCAGCAAAATCTGAACTTCAATATGGCGCTTCTTCTCTTCTGAGCCTTGTAGTGTGCATCAAAAGTAGTTTTCGACCACATATGTGGTATCGACGTACTCAGGAGAAATTGCACAATAAATTTTAGGCTCCATTTTCTCCTGCTATCCTCAGGAAAATTAAAACACTTGGGAAAAATTTTTTTTTTTCATTTTCACAGATCAACGTTGTAAAATTCTGTGAAGCACCTGTGGGTTCAATGTGCTCACCACTCATCTAGATAAATTCCTTGAGGGGTTTAGTTTCCAAAATCTGATCACTTGTGGGTTTTTTCCACTGTTTAGGCACAACAGGGGCTTTCAAAACACAACATGACACCCGCGGCCCATTCCATCATAGCCTGCGTTCCAAAATGTGACTGTTTTCTTTCTGAGCCCTGCCATGCGCCCAAACAGTAGTTTTCCCCTAAATATGGGGTATCTGCATACGCAGGAGAAATTGCACAACAAATTTTGGGGTCCATTTTCTCCTGTTACCCCTGTGAAAATAAAAAAATTGGGGATAAAAACATTTATATGGGAATTTTTTTTTTTTTTCACGGCTCAATGTGGTCACTTGTGGGGGGTTTCCACTGTTTAGGGATAGCAGGGACTCTCCAAACATGACATGACACCCGCAGATCATTCCATCAAAGTCTGCATTCCAAAATGTCACTCTTTCCTTTCTGAAGCACATCAGGGGCTCTCAAAATGCGACATGGCGTCCACTAATTATTCCAGTAAATTTTGCATTCAAAAAGTCAAATGGCGCTCCTTACCTTCCAAGCCCTGCTGTCCGCCCAATCAGTGGTTTTCCCTCACATATGGGGTATCTGCGTACTCAGGAGAAATTGCACAACAAATTGTTTGGTGCAATTTCTCCTAATACCCTTGTGAAATTGCAAAATTTGAGGCTAAAAAACATTTTTGTGGGAAAAATTTGATTTTTTTTATTTTTACGGCTCTACGTTATAAACTTCTGTGAAGCACCTGGGGGTTCATGGTGCTGACCACACATCTAGATAAGTTCCCTGAGGGGTCTAGTTTCCAAAATGGTGTCACTTTTAGGGGGTTTCCACTTTTTAGGCACATCAGGGGATCTGAAAATGCAACATGGTGAGTTCTTTCCACATTCCATTACTTCCTGTGAAGCACCTTAAGGGTTAATAAACTTCTTGAATGTCGTTTTCAGTACCTTGAGGGGTGCAGGTTTTTTGGGGTATTTCCTGTCATATAGACACCTCAAAGTCACTTCAAATGTGATATGGTCCCTAAAAAAAATGGTTTTGTAAATTTTGTTTGAAAAATTAGAAATCGTTGGTCAACTTTTAACCCTTATAACTTCCTAACAAAAAAAAATGAGGTCTCAAAAACTATGCTGATGTAAAGTAGACATGTGGGAAACGTTTTTTATGAATTATTTTGTGTGACATAACTCTCTGATTTAAGAGCATGAAAATTCAAAGTTTGAAAATTGCTAAATTTTCACCAAATTTCCATTTTTCACAAATAATTGCAAGTCATATCAAAGAAATTTTACCTCTATCATGAAGTAAAATATGTTGCAAAAAAAAAACAGTTTAAGCTCCCATTGAAGCGTTCCAGAGTTATTACTTCATAAAGTGAAAGTGGTTAGAATTGTAAAATTTGGCCTGGTCATGAAGGTTTGGAGGGGGGTGAAGGGGTTAAAGTGGTTGTCCTCTTGCAAACAATACTTTCAGAAGTGTTGAAGCTAAAGAACTCACTGCAACAACAACAACTCTCATATACTTTTCTTTCAACGCTGCCCCATTCTTCATCTTTCATTCTTAGTCCCAGGTTCAGAAGCACTTCCATTTCCAGCATGTCATAAGAGCTGTGCATGAAGTTGTTGGGGCTACTAATTTAGGCAGCTAAGCCAGCCCCCTTCTATGTCTATGTTATTTTTGCCAAACCTCCTGCAATGTCATGGAGTCTCCCAGAAATATGGAAGATCTCTGACACCTGGAGGAATTGGCAAAATTCACAGACAGGGAGCATTTTCAACTGTATTCGCATCCTCAAGACATGAATACAGTTGAAAAATATGGCAGAGCAGAGAGCCAATGACTCCTGGATCCTTTACTTACTCTCTTGCTTTAGGCCGGTGGCCTACCAGAAGTATGAAGCTTCACAGGATGTCATGAAGCACGCTAACGTCACTGCATCACACAGCCTGTGTTTAGCCACAAACTGTCGAGAGGAGGAGGATAGAATGAGGATATCACCACTGAGGATTGTTTTTTTGATTATTGGCACAAATGGTGCATACAGGCACAAATGGGAGAGATTACTGTCTAGGGAACAATTGGAGGTTCTGTTACTGTACGGAGGCACAATTATCATGTTAAAGTACAATGGTGGCACTATTACTGTGCTAAAGCACAAAAGTGGCACCATTGTCATATGGAGGCACACAGGGGACACTTACTGCATGGAGGTACAAAGGAGGCACTATTACTGTATGGGGTCAAAAAGGGGCTTTATTACTGTATAGGGGATCGGGGGGGCAACATTACCATGTGGAGGAACAAAAGGGGTTATTATTACCTTGTGTAAGCACAGAGGGAGCACTATTACTTTGCAGAGCACATTGGGCATAGCACAGAAGGTGACATTATTACTGTCTCCTTCCCTAGGAGTCATAACAACACTACAGTATGTGGTTTGTTTAGAAGTGGGGAAAAAAGTGGGCAGAGCGCTGTAGAAGCAATGAGCCAAAGATGCCTGTGTGTTGCATTTGCAGAGACAGGGATGGAAGAAATTTTCATGGTGGTCTGGGACGGATGGAGAAGAAAAGGGAAAATGAAGACTAGGATTAGAGAAAATGTCACCTGTAAGTCACGGTATTTATCTCTTCATTATACATATATATAGTGCATTGAAGAACTGGTATTTACCACTATAGGGTGACTGTATGGTGGTAATATCAGTCTTAGTACAGTGGTTTTTATTCATGATTAATATGGTAATGATAGAGGTCATGGTGTGTGTAACATACCTGGCGGCGTCCTTGCATAGTGGTCCATCTCCCACTGTGCAAGAGCGCGCACTTGATCTCCAATCCATAATGTCTCTCTGGCTTCCCTCCATGCTGTCTGTTTGCTTCTGTGTGCTGCTGCTTAAGGGCGGCGCCCGATCACTTCCTGCTTCTTGTACCTGCTGTGGGCACACCCCTTGTGCGTCCTCAGCCTATTGCTGTCTGTCACCTGGTATTTAAACCAGCTGCTCCAATTAACCCATGCCTGAGCATTGTGTTTCATTCAGTGTGTGCTTTCACTCTGAAGGTGCCAGGTCCCGTTCTGTGTTCTCTTGTCTGCCTATCCTGGAGGCTGTATTTCCAGGCCTGTCTGAACACGCTCCTAGCCTGTTCCTCCCGCCTTCTAGGGGCCGATTACCTAGACCCGCTCCTGTATCTTGTCTGTCCTGTCTGAACACGCTCCTTGCCTGTTTGTCCCGCCTCTCTGGGGGAAGTATTCCCAGACCCGCTCCTGTATTCCGCTGCAGTGTCGGTCTCCTCCGTACACTCAGTTCCAGTCTGAACTCTCTCCTATCTTTTACCTGTTTTTTCTCTATGTCCATTCCTTTCCTTTTTCTGCAGAGTCTGAACTCGTACCTAACTCCTGCTTGTTGTCTCTGTAGTCCCGTTTGTGAGTTTGTGGTCCACTCGCTACTTCACTGCAAGTACCCTGTGGGTATCTGGCTCTGCCTTTCCCTTCCTGTCTGTTCCTTGTGAACAGAGCCCTGTCCCCCCTGCTCTGCCTTGCTCACCGCTCCGGCGGTTCTAGCCTGCTCTGCCTTGCTCGCTGCTCCGGCAGCCTTGCTCCGCTCTGACCCTTTTGCTCGCTGCTCCGGCAGCCTTGCTCCGCTCTGACCCTTTTGCTCACTGCTCCGGCAGCCTTGCTCCGCTCTGACCCTTTTGCTCACCGCTCCAGGCGGCCTCGTCCTGCTCTGCTCTTGCTCACCGCTCCAGGCGGTCTCGTCCTGCTCTGCCCTTGCTCACCGCTCCAGGCGGTCTCGTCCTGCTCTGCCCTTGCTCACCGCTCCAGGCGGTCTCGTCCTGCTCTGCTCTTGCTCACCGCTCCGGGCGGTCTCGTCCTGCTCTGCTCTTGCTCACCGCTCCAGGCGGTCTCGTCCTGCTCTGCTCTTGCTCACCGCTCCGGGCGGTCTCGTCCTGCTCTGCTCTTGCTCACCGCTCCGGGCGGTCTCGTCCTGCTCTGCTCTTGCTCACCGCTCCGGGCGGTCTCGTCCTGCTCTGCTCTTGCTCACCACTCCGGGCGGTCTCGTCCTGCTCTGCTCTTGCTCACCGCTCCGGGCGGTCTCGTCCTGCTCTGCTCTTGCTCACCGCTCCGGGCGGTCTCGTCCTGCTCTGCTCTTGCCTTGCTCGCTGCTCCGGCAGCCTTGCTCCGCTCTGACCCTTTTGCTCGCTGCTCCGGCAGCCTTGCTCCGCTCTGACCCTTTTGCTCACTGCTCCGGCAGCCTTGCTCCGCTCTGACCCTTTTGCTCACCGCTCCAGGCGGCCTCGTCCTGCTCTGCTCTTGCTCACCGCTCCAGGCGGTCTCGTCCTGCTCTGCCCTTGCTCACCGCTCCAGGCGGTCTCGTCCTGCTCTGCCCTTGCTCACCGCTCCAGGCGGTCTCGTCCTGCTCTGCTCTTGCTCACCGCTCCGGGCGGTCTCGTCCTGCTCTGCTCTTGCTCACCGCTCCAGGCGGTCTCGTCCTGCTCTGCTCTTGCTCACCGCTCCGGGCGGTCTCGTCCTGCTCTGCTCTTGCTCACCGCTCCGGGCGGTCTCGTCCTGCTCTGCTCTTGCTCACCGCTCCGGGCGGTCTCGTCCTGCTCTGCTCTTGCTCACCGCTCCGGGCGGTCTCGTCCTGCTCTGCTCTTGCTCACCGCTCCGGGCGGTCTCGTCCTGCTCTGCTCTTGCTCACCGCTCCGGGCGGTCTCGTCCTGCTCTGCTCTTGCTCACCGCTCCGGGCGGTCTCGTCCTGCTCTGCTCTTGCTCACCGCTCCGGGCGGTCTCGTCCTGCCCTGCTCTTGCTCACCGCTCCGGGCGGTCTCGTCCTGCCCTGCTCTTGCTCACCGCTCCGGGCGGTCTCGTCCTGCCCTGCTCTCGCTCACCTCTCTGGGCGGTCTCGTCCTGCTCTGCTCTTGCTCACCGCTCCGGGCGGTCTCGTCCTGCCCTGCTCTTGCTCACCGCTCCGGGCGGTCTCGTCCTGCCCTGCTCTTGCTCACCGCTCCGGGCGGTCTCGTCCTGCCCTGCTCTCGCTCACCTCTCTGGGCGGCCTCACTCTGCTGTGTTTGTCCGCCACATCTGTGGTTCTGTTCCAGAGTCCCAGTGTGTACTGGGTCCTATCCCGCCTGTGTTCCTACCTGCTAGTGCCTTCCTGTCTGCACTCTAGCCGTGCTTGCCTGTACCCCCCTGCCTGCATACCCGCCTGCCTGCATACCAATCGTGCCTGCCTATTCCCACCAGTCTGTGTGCCAGCCTAACCAGTCTGTTCCTGTATTCCCCTGTGTGGGTCAACAGCCGTGTCCGGGGTCTGTCCTGGAGTAGCACCTGGTCCCTCTGCTCGGTTCCTCCTTGGTGCACTGGCGTCGTATGCCGTCATGCGACCCTGGTCGGATCGGGTGAATACCTAGTTACGCCCCTCCAGGCATTCACTCTCCGGTACGGTCCAGTGGAATCACACGCACAAGCCGCTCAGCCCGGGCGTGTGCATTACAGTGTGATAGTATTATTTGTCCTTTGTATAGCGGTAATTTTTGGTAATATTGGTGTTGGTATACTAGGCTTTGTTTAGTAACAATATGCAGGTAATATTCCTATATTATATGAACACAGAAAGTTATCACTGTTATCTGTGAAGTTACATAGGACTGCAGGGGACATCTACAGTATTTGTGCACAGTGCATTATCACTGTATGTTCTCCATGGTGTTACACAGGACTGTAGGTAACATCTACTACAATATCTGTAGTCAGTGTGCTGTCTGTTGTGTTAAATAGGACTGCATGTAAGGCTATGTGCCCACGATGCAGAAATGCTCCGGATTTTTCATGAATGTTTCTGCATCTCCCTGGCAGAAAAAACGCATGCGGATTGTACATGCGTTTTTCCTGCCAGGGACAAGCGGAAGTGAAGCATTCTTCAAATGCATTTCCGCATGCGGGTTGACAAGCGCTTTCCAAGCGATTTTAGCATTACTTGGAAAGTGCTTGACAACTTGGTCACACTATATAAATCCATGCAAACGGCATGGATTTAGATAGTGTGACTGAAAGAATGGTAAAAAATAAATCTATACTTACCTTCTGATGGTCCCCGGAGTCTTTATTCGATCCGTCCTGGCTTGCCGGCAGCTCGCGGTACACTGAAGGACCTGCCGTCACATGACTAAATGACGTCAGCGCAGGTCCTTCAGTCCACCACGATCTGCAAGCAAAGACAAGCACACTGGGGGCTATCAGAAGGTAAATGTAATATTTATTTTTTATTTTATTCATTTTTTTACAGGTTCTATGGTACCCGGGTCTGGATGAGAGTCTCCTCTCCTCCAGACCCGGGTACCATCCGCACATTGGAACGCATGGAATGCGCATCTACAGATCCAGTGATGCAGAATCCAAGCGTTCCAATGCAAGTCAATGGCGGCGAAAACGCAGCGCTTCCGCAAAATAATTGGTAGTGCTGCGTTTAGTTCCGCAATGATAACCCGCAGCGGAAATTTCAGCAGCATGTGCACAGCTCATGCGGATTATCATTGGGGAACATGGCAGGCCTTTTACCATGCGTTTTTTAAGCGTTTCTGCAGCGTTTTGGCCACTGCGGAAACGCTTAAAAAATGCATCGTGGGCACACAGCCTAACAGCTACTGTGATATCTGTGGTGTTACATAGGACTGCAGATAACATCTACTGAACTATCAGTAGTTATAAAGTTATCACTGTGCAATTTCTGTGGTTATATAGGACTGCAGGTAACAGCTAAAAAATTATCTGTACTTGGAGAATTATCACTTTCTAATCTATGAAGTTACATAGGACTGCAGGTAACATCCACATTATCTGTACTCATTGAGTTACCACTGAGTTATGTGTGGTGTTACATAGGACTGCTGGTGGCATCTACTACATTTGAAGAAAGGGTAATGTGCCTTTAATTTTGGTTACCATTACTTTTATTTTGTGGACAAATAAAATGTGTGGTCTGCAAAAAGGGTGGAATTTTTCATTATTGGATCTCCCTGAAGGCGATTATCAAAAGTTGGCAAATGTATTGCATTATTATTATGTTTTATGACAGAGAGTGGAGTTGGCTTAGCTATTGATATCAGCGGTTAGCCAGTCCCTTACTGAACCAGCTAGAGTGTTGTACTGTAAGGATGTGGAGGTGCTGCCCACAACCCTCTTGAAGATATGTGTGGTGATATAATGCATTTTTCTGTTTTAAAATGTGATGTTGTCTGTTAAGTAATTTGCATGCACTTAGTTGGGTACAGATAGGGTTAATAGTTGGGACTAGCCTAGAATGGGAGGGTATATGTGGGGAGACAGAAGATGACTTCCTGATAGTGAGTCAGTTAGAGCCCAGTCTTCAGCAGAGAAAGACCTAAGATCTGACAGTTAGCAGACTGATATGTTATAGTGTGTTGTGTGCAAAGAGGGAAGACCATTACACATCAGATAATAAGTCCTCAGGACCAAGGAGACGTAGCGAGACATTTGACAGAATGGAACCCAGACCAGGGAGGCCACCAAATGGTACAGAACTTAATCCAGGGGAAGTAGAAGGCCCACTTAAAGGGGATTGAACGAGAAGGGATTGTATCAGCAGCACTTTAGCGAACAGTTGTCTATAGTAAAAGGTAACTCAACTGTGTGAATTGAAAGGAAGTGACGCGCCTAAGGGATGGGGGCTCGGCGCCCGGGCCTTGTTGTTAGTTTTGGGGGATGCCACGGTGGCCGGCTCCCGAGGCCGTACCCTGGGGTCACTCTTTAAAAGAAAGAAGGAATGGTGGGAAAAGGTGTATGGGAAAGTTCGTGACGCCACCCGTGGTGTCTGGTGAGGATCACCAGCACTGCTACAGTCCTCTGAGGCCGGTGGTCAGGCAGCTTAGTTGGTGCAGCTCCCCACAGGTGGAGCAGGGCCTCAGGGCAGCGTAGGAGAAGGGATGCAGGACAGAGGGGACCCAGCCGGGTCGGAGGAAGAATAGGCACAACACACGACAGTTCACTTCAGTACCTTTACTGGTGGTCTTTCAGGCACGATCCAGGGCACTGTAGGGTGAAGGGTGCATTTCAGGACTCTCCCCAGTGAGCGGGTGTGGGGGCCTCCTGTTTCTTGCCTTTTCCTGTTAAGTTTATGACCTGCCTGGAGCTAGGCCTAACTTTGTCTCTGTCTTGCACCAGCTGACCTGGTGGTAGGGCCTTCTGTTGGAGATCACACTCCCTGGTCTCTTGGGACTCAGTGACTCCTGACCCTGGTATGACAGTCAGCTTTTGGTGTTCCTGGGACATGTAGTTCACCAGGGGTTCCGGTTGTTTCTGCTAGAGATCCTTGCAGACCCGGACCCGATGTCCGGTAAATGCTTGTGGGGTGAGCTGGTTAAGCTTCTCTGCCCCCTATGTAGCTCGCTTACTCCACTTGCCTTCGGCCGCGCTCGGGGCCCTCACTAGGCTTCACACTGGCAGTAGGCCTCGCTACTCTTCACCGCTCTTATGGCGTCGACACGCCTTGGGCTCACTAACCTGAGCTCCTTGAGTCTGGGCTGTCTCTAGAGGGACTGGAACTACCTCTGTCCCCTGAGAAAACTGTTCTCTAGACAGAGTTCCACTGCAGGCTGACCTCTCAGGCTCATCTACTGCAGGAACTGACTGACTGCCTAGCTCCACCTTCCCTATTTATATCCCTAACGGGCTCCCTCTGGTGGTCTGAGGTGGAAGGTGGAGGTGTGTGAATGCTGTGAGGGCCTCTTGTGGAGGAATCCGTCCATGCACCCCTCTAGGATCTGTGGCACCAGTGCGCAGCAGGGGTGCCACAGAAGCAATAGTCACCATATTGGGACTAAGGCCTCGCCCCCACTATAAGTAGTTGGTCAGTATTCAGTCAGTATTTTTTCTCAGGAGTGGGAGCCAAAACCAGGAGTGGGTGATAAATGCAGAATTGGTGACTTGTTTCTATTATACCTTTTCTCTGATTGTTCCTGACCTGGTGTTGGCTCCCACTCCTGAGGAAAAATACTGACCGAATACTGATAGTGGGGCCGTGGCCTTAAACTTTCATACGGAGAGTAGTGGACTTTCAAGGTTCTAGTGAGGAGTCGGACCGATGCACCTCAAGCAATCCTCATTAGTCAGTTGGATACTGAGAGTAGCTGAGAGTGTCTGTAGAGTTACACCTCGACCCGTGTGGCCCTCACAGGGAAAGATGAAGTCTCCCATAATCATTTGCTGTATTGTCATGAGATGCAAGAGTGTGATGTGTCATTAAATGTAATCGAGAAGTGCCTATGTCTGTACCCAGCTCTTATTAAGTTCATGTTCAGTAAAAACAAGTTTATTTTTGAACTTTGGTCTCCCTCAATTCGTTCTCTAACATGTGGTCCTGGCCTGCCCGATATAGTGGCATCATGCAGTCTGCAGAGGCATATCGCCCAGATAAAGAGAGCACACACACACAGCCAGAACCACCATTTTCATGTAGCGTGCCGGAAGACAAGGCAAGTACCTTGCCTACAGCTACAGCCCAGAGCCAAGTTACAGTACTGCCACAGGGACCGGAGTAGAGCTGCCGAATCTGGCACAGAGGCTGAAAGTTTAAAATCAGGGCACCTTTGAAAATAAAAGTAAATTAGTAAGTTTAAGGGTTCGTGCAGACGATTGTATTTTTGGTCCAAGTGCAATCTGACAAAACATCGGATCGCACTCAAATAGATATTAGTCTAAGGAGTCGTGCACATGTCCGATCTTTTCCTCCAACTGAATCTGTCCGAGGAGAAAATCGCAGCATGCACGATTTGCATCCGTAAATCGGATCGCACTTGACCATGCAAGTCAATGGGTCAAAACAATTGGACGACACTCGGATGACATCTGAGTGAGGTCCGATTTTCACGGACTGACAGAATGGAGACAATTTTTTTTTTCATATTCTCCACATCCGAGAAAATCAGATCACACTCTCTCTGATCAAACTCTGATCAGTGTGTGATTAACATGATCTGACTGATCATCTCGGATCAGAAAAAATCTGGTCATGTGACCCTAGCCTTGTAATAATTTAGTAACTGTACTTACGTGTGCTAAAATTATCTTTTTGTAAGTGGACAATCCCTATAATATCTAGCGGTAATGTACTAAATGCACAGTAATGTAGTGTTATTTAGTCACTGTAAGGTACTTTTAGTTACACAGTATTATGACAGTATTACTCTTCAATTCCCTTTTTAAAGTTGGGGAAACGGTCAGCACCCGTTATCCCTTGGGACCTTCACAGATCTGGGGAGGATAACCTCTAGAATTACCCATTTACTATTCTTTTGGCTTTGAGACATCAAACAAAGAATAAATCAGGCTTTAATGTATACATTTTGTAACTTAACTGCGCTCCCATCACTCTCGTAATGGTTCATATGTTCACGTGAAATGATTATGTTAGTGGAAAGCTGGACAGAAAGATGATAAATTGGTGACGTCAGATGCAATCATGATACGCTAAGGAGAGTGAAGAATGAAAGAAGATGTAGATATGACTGGAAATAAAGCATTCTGCACATTGTATGAACATATTATACAGCAGTGCAGTAAAGCTGGCAGCAATGTGCTCATCAATCTCCTGATCAATGAGAAAAACCTGCACTGATTCTGAAATTTACAGATAGGCAAAGATCTAATCTTTGGTGGCTCAGTGGTTAGAACTGTAGCCCAGGTTCAAATCTCATCTGCTCCTGGTGCCAGGACCCGAGAATCCTGACAGCGATTACACTGCGCCCTGTGAAGATTTATAAATCTGCAATCACATAGAGTCAACCTCTTTAAAGATAATTTTTAAGAATTTTTGGGCATGCTTTTTTAGTTTTCCATCTATATTTAAAAAATAATGTAAAAATAAAATTCTGAAACCTTGCAGTTTTCAATCTGACCACTGGACTTGATAATTTACTGATACCATATTCTTCAGAGGTTACTAGTGATGAGCGAGCGTGTTCTGTTAACCCTTTTGGCGAGCATGCTCGGGTGGCTCTCCGAGTATTTGCAGCGTGCTCGAATGTTATGTTTGAGTTACTGTGTGCGCATGATTTGCGACTGTTTGACAACTTTAATACATGCGAGGAATGCCTAAGAAATTGGCATTCCCCACATGTATTAAAAGTGTCAAATAGTCTCAAATCAAGCACATGGCGTGACTCAAACATAACATTCGAGTACCACCCGAGCACGCTCGCCGAAAGGGTTAACAGAACACGCTCCCTCATCACGAGGTCACCTTTTAGTGGGCAACTCATTATTCATCCCAGGATTACAATGAAAGTCAGATGAGATAAAATAGGATAAAAAATATCCAGTCAAAAAAATTTAGGGAAAAACGAGAATGTTTCAAGTTGGAATTATTAAAAATATATACTTGTCATACATTCCCTTAAAAGATCTGTTGCTATCATCTTGGTGTAGACTAGCACAGACCAGACATCTGGTGGAGCCGTTGACAGGTCAAAGTTGCTTCGGCAAGTGGAACCCACACTATATCAAGTTTTTATGTTATGCCTGGTCAGTATATTTACATGGACAATTCCAAGCTATAAGGTAGTAAGGGTCAAAATTATTTTTACTCCAGCATTGTGCTCATCGGTATTAAAATGTTACCGTCTTTTTAATTTTTTATTTCAGAAATCAGTAATGCACATGAAAATAAGAAACTATGTAATATATCCTATCAGAGAAATCTGCTTTTTCCTCCTCCTGGACTGATCTTTCATTCTCAAAATTCTCAATTCATGGGTAAAATCTGTCTTCAGTGAATACAGATTTTCCCGTTACTGAGATAGGCGATTGCAGTTGGTGCTCATAAAGTTCTATGCAGAACCCTGTAATTTCAGAAGATGTTACACTAGAATGTCCGTGTCTGCCTCCAACTCCTCTCTCCTTCCCTCCCCATAGAATCTTATAAGCACCAACTATCATCTCCTCACAGCATTGTGAAAAAAATCTGTCTTCACTGAACACAGATTTTCTTTTGAATTGAGAAATAATGATCAGTCCAGGAGGAAAAAAAAAGCAGATTTCTCTGTTAAAATATATTACAAATTTGCTTTCCTTCATTTGTACTTTTGATTTATAAAATTTAAATTAAATCAATGTAATTCTTTAAAGGGAATCAGTCAGCAGATTTTTGCTATTTAATCTGAGAGCAGCATAATGTAGGGGCAGAGAGTCTGATTCCAGGGATTTGTTTTTCTACTTTCCAACTGAAACACAGTGTCATAAAAACCTTAATTTTATACCATCGAAGAATCTTCATTACCGCAAGCACAGTCCAGGTATCTCTCCACTTAAGCGATTCCAGGGATGTGTCACTTGCTTAGCAGCTTGTTGTCATTTCAATACAATCAGTGTTTTATCAGCAGGAGATTATCACTGCAGGACTAGGCAGTCCTGCTAATCTGTGTAACCCCGCCCCTACCACTGATTGGCAGCTTACTGACAGTGTACACAGGAAGCTGCCAATCAGGCGTGTGGGCGGGGTTATACACAGCTCAGCATTTAGACCACTGCTACATCTACAGCAGAGGAAACAGGGATTCTATGAAAACTGCACCAAGTAGTCCAGAAAGTGACCCATTGCTGGAATCAGGGTCCCTACCCTTACATCATGCTGCTGCCAGATTACATAGCAAAAATCTGCTGACATATTCCCTTTATGAAAAAAAGGGTTTTGTCTGTAAAAAGTTCACAGATTGTGGACCTGTAAACTTTTTCTTATATCAAGAGAATGGAAAGACTTGTCCATGAAGGTTGAAGGTCGCACCATATAATGTACGGGTCCTATTCAAATCTTCTACATTACCCAAAAGGATGCAATATGTTAGATATAGAAATTATGTAAATCCGTATGAGCGTATGTATCTGAGGCCTGAAAATATCTATCAATCTCAGTGGCACCTCCAGCTGATCTCTTACATTGTGACTTGCCACTTCCTCGTTACATGTAGGGGAGACCAAAGGGAACTGTCAGTAACATCCAGCTGACAGATCACAGAGTTGGCATTTGCTAATAGTGGAACATAGAAAACTGTCACTATTTACAAATCATTGTGTATGCTGATATCTGTCATCTCCATGTTCCCAACAGTTCACACTGTCTTCATTATGAGTAACACGTGAAAAAAACTATTGAAGACTATACCATAATCCATCCATACCATAATACATCGCATTACAGAAGGTCGTATCATCCCTCCAAACCATCCTTCATCCTGCGGGACAATCTGAAATTAGTGTCTGAGCATAAAAAATTTTCTGCAATACTTGTCGTGCATCTCTGTATTTCAAAGTTGGGCGGTGTGTGCCCAATTCTGCCAGTATTATAAGTACCGGAACTTTCTTTTTCTTCACTTCTCAGCAAGCGTTGCAATTGCTATTCTCTAAAGACATTTTTCCCAGGACCAAAAGCCTGCCCCTGAATTATGCCTTTTTGCAGTCTGACAGACAGGAGAGCAGGAGCAGGGAAACAAAATCCCACCCCGTGTCCTGTAATCTCTTTTGACATTTCTGCTGATAGAGACAGATAACACTAAACAACAAGCAGTGGACAGAAAGTCAAACAGAACGGAGGCGCCTTGTTGCCTGCACTTTGAAATCATTTGGGGGGGACTGAAAATCGTATTATCGGTAATTACTTAAATTAAAGCCCAAATTTGTTAAAATAATTGACCATTTAACTGTATGCTGCTATTATTGCAGTGAGCTATTAAATAACTAGGTCAGTATGGATGTAAGTATAAGAGATAAGGACAAGTTTTTAGTTAGAGGGGTGATTATGTGTGATTTGGATGACTACATACACTTAAAGGGAATTTATCACCAGGTTTCTGCCACCTAATCTAAGAGCAGCATAATCTTGAGACAGAGACCCTTACTCTAGCGATGTGTCACTTACTGGGCTGCTTGCTGTAGTTTTGATAAACTAGAGGACTAGTAAACCTGATGCTATGCAGTCCTCCATATTCATGATCTCTGTATAATCCTGCCCTCACCACTGATTGGCAGCTTTCTGCCTATGCACAGTGTACACAGAGAGCTGCCAATCAGTGGTGGGGGCAGGGTTACACAGAGCTCAGCATTCAGATAAGACTACAGTCACACATTCAGTATTTGGTCAGCATTTCACATCAGTATTTGTAAGCAAAAACCAGGAGTGGGTGATAAATGCAGAAGTGGTGACGTGTTTCTATTATACTTCTCTGATTCTTCCTCACCTGGTTTTGGCTTATAAATACTGATGTAAAATACTGACCAAATACTGATAGTGTGACCATAGCCTAACTGTAAGATCTGCAGCAGATAAAACAGTAATTCTATCAAAACTACAGCACACAGCCCAGTAAGGGCTTGTTCACATACTGCGGTTTTGCCATGCTTTTTCTGTGCATTTTTCCCATGGGAAAAAAAGCTGAATTTTACAATACCAACAAAGTGAATTAAATTTCTGAAATCTCATGCACATTCTGCTATTTTTTTCCTTTGTGTATTTGAACCACCAAACCATTTTTCAAATCTGCAGCGTGTCAATTCTTTCAGCATTTTTGCAGCATTTTTCACCCATTCAAAAGAATGGGGAAAAAAACACAAGTAAAAACTCACAGAAAAATGAGTCAAAAACGTGTATTTTAAGTAACATTTTTACTGCCAACACTCTGGTTTTGGCTGCAGAAAAATCTGGTGCAAATACCCAATGTGGACACGTAGCCAAAGGTTAAGGGATTTATAAAAGTCTCATGTCCACTGTGCCTTTTTTTTACGCTGCGTAAACTGATGTGCGGTGCGTGTTCGAAATCCGCAACATGTCAATTTCTTTTGTGAGTTTTATGTGTGGATGTTACCCATAAAATTGAATAAGATGCATAAAATCTGCAGGCAAAAAACGCATGGAATCTGCACATGAATGTATCAATAAAGTTTTGTTTAAGTCAAATACTAGGAAGTATCAAAAACAAAGCAGCTTTATTTAAAACATGTCATAGCAAAAAGAGACAAATACAGAAACATCAAAAATGGCAAAAAAACACCTGTAAAATAACACAAGTAACCTAATTTAGTTAATTGGCTCAGACAATGAAAAACTCACCACATACTCATTGAGGGAACTTAACCAAAGTAATACATCACTGGAATCAGGATCTCTGCCCCTATATCCTGCTGCCCTTAGTTGGGGTAACAAAAATTTGATGACAAAACCCTTTAAACATGTAGTATTTTTTTCTTATGGGGCTAAGAACTTACAGGCAGGTAGTTCTGCCCGATGTCGATCTCTGCCGGTCATGTACTGCTCCTGCTGGCGATTCTGTGGTTTCCAGTGACTTTAATTCATCAGATCAGCTTCTTCTCTTCCACTCTGCTATGTTCATGGGGTGTCAATGCCAATGTCATGCTGATTGACAGCTGGCTCCCCGCTGCCTAACTGCAGGGAGCCAGCTGTTAAGCAGAATAACGTCGGCAGTGACGCCCCATTGACAGAGCAGAGTGGAAGAGGAAGTATTACTCTGTTGACGCGAGGTCAAATGAGGCAGCAGAATCGCCAACAGCAGCGGTCTGTGACCACTCTGAACTGGCAGAGATCGGTGCAGGGCAGAACAGTCATGTAGTTCTTAGAAAAAAAATACAAAATTCCCAAGTAACCCCTTTAAGAAGGTTTGTTATAGAACATATAATGGAATATAAACTGTAGTTCTATATTAGAAGATTTGCATTGAGGTGGATTACTGGTGACTAGTAAATGGTGTACACTTCCATAATCACAATCTAATATACAGCTTTAGCTCTTAAATATATAAAAGTGTATAAAATATTATATATTTTACAATAGTGATGCTCAGACGAGGATGAAGATTGGCCTTGGATTTTCAGATTAGTGAAAGCGTCCATAGAAGTTAGCGAGTGAAACATGTTAGATATAAAAATCTTGCATGTGAAGCAGCAGCTCAATCTCCATTGTTCCCGTTACCTGGGACGTTGCGATATCACTTTGCAGGAGAGGTGATTAATTAGAGGCAAGGATGAGTGCCGGAGCATGTGCTGCTCTCCACATCTGTCTAGTGGCAGCAGGGAACTCCAACTGGGTGTCAGTGCTTACCCCCTAATAGTAATAGTTTCTGACATCCATACCAGCTGTTAGGAGACAGTCAGGCTCAGGTACTAAAAAAGTGTCCATAGAAGCACATGGTGATACTGTGTGTTCACACATGGGTCTGCACAGAATATTAACCCAATAGGTCCTACTAAGGAACCAACCATAATGAAAATTGGTTTATTTTTCCCTGTGAATTTATTGCCTTAGGATTATTTTTAATGGCATGGCAATAGATGTGTCCATGTATATTATCAATTTTTTGGAACAGATTTTAATTCAGGAGGATTTGACCAAATTTTGGAGTTTAGTTGCACATACACTACAGTTCATCATGAACAAACCCAAATCATTTCAAAAACTTTATTACAGCCCCAACACCCCATGATTAGTCCATCCAATACATGATATACAGTATATTAGTAGGGGGCACTAAAGCACCCTTTGATATTCTGAACACTGTTCTTCATTCTATGAGATTATGACTCCTATAACCGCGGAATCTCATCTTTTCTTCTTATATGCTCAACAAGGACTAAGAGCCATTGAGTTGCTTGGGAAAAAAGCCAAACTGGCCTGGAATCCACAGAGTCCGCCAAACAGCAGGGCATTAATAACCTAATTATTAGTTTGGAAATACCTGAGCAGCAGTCCATGTGCTGAGTCTGCTCAGTAGGCACTTTCCTGGGCCAAAAAATAGAGGAGAATCGGATGCTTTACACCTTAGTTCTAATTAGCTCCCTGCAAGGCTCCAGAGACAACAGATGAGGAATGACCAGCACGAAGAAAACATTCCTACCAGCTTTTCTTAAGCCTCATGTGCTGGGGAATGCTGGGCTAGGAACCAAAGCAGCTGTAGGAGCCAGAGCTGCTTCTTGGAAATACTGCACTTAGTGCATGGCTGACAGAGCAGAAAGCATCCAGTCTCATGTTGTCTCTTTGTAGACCACCACGTTCCCCACAATGATATCACGTCTTATTCTTAACAAGCCTTTTCTCACCAGCTTTTCTCTCCTGTATGTATTAGATCACCATGAGAGAATTGTGTGGATCACAATTAGGTGAAATATAAGTAATATAGTGGAGTTAGATGGATGGTAGCTAGATGACTTTTTGCAATCATGTTTAATGCTTCAAGCCTTCCAAAATAAAGGTTAATAATATTACTAAAACCAGTATGGAAATTTAACGGGTTCTCCTACCTTTTGCTCTAATTAGGCATGAGAGTGTCAGGGGGAGAGGGGTTCTGCTTGAGACCCCCCACTATAAGGCAAATCAGAGTCACTAAAAATCAGTGGTTATCCCTCTGGACTTCAGGTGCCTATGTATTACGCTTATCCCTTCTAACACTTATAAATAAATACAACATATAGTACTAAAATAACACTGCCATACACTTTTAATAAATAGTAACATACACAGGGATCTAGTAAGCATGTTTTGTTTTTTTGTCCATGTGCTTACTTCTTGTATGTAATTCTAGCAGTAGCATAGCTAACAAGGGAGCAGAGGACGCGGTCGCCTCGGGCCCTGCGCTCAGAGGCGTTCACCCGGAGCTACGCTACACTTAACTATATCGACGTACACAGCACATCGATACAGGTAAGCTCTGCAGTAGAGCAGGGAGACACGCAGTACCGCTCTCAGCCACGGCAGGATAATGCAATGGCCAAGGCGCCGCCGCACACACATGAAGGTCAAAGTCCCGGCGTGGTGACGTGATCGTGCCGTGTCTGGACTC
This sequence comes from Phyllobates terribilis, assembly GCF_046119375.1. NCBI lineage: Eukaryota > Metazoa > Chordata > Amphibia > Anura > Dendrobatidae > Phyllobates > Phyllobates terribilis. The sequence continues at coordinate 83,095,463 of NW_027362768.1, read as the reverse complement.
TGATGTTCTGTGAGTGCACCAGCGTCTGGGTCAGTGCATCATCCTGCCATGGCTGAGAGCGTAAGTGCAGGGACATCAACACGTTGGTCTGCCCAGTGGACTTGTCATTGCAGGACTCATACATTTTAGGGGCCTCTATGGGGGGCTTAAAACTATGAGGCCATTATACAGCGTGGGAACTAATGTTTGGGGCCATCGCATAGTATGGGGGCTCATACAGTATGGGTGGTCAATATACAACTTGGGGACTAATGTGGGTGCCATCATAAAGTGGAGACTAAGCGGCGGCTAATGTGGGGCCCATCATAAAGTGTTGGTACTACTGTGAGGGCCATCATAAAGTGTGGGGACTACAGAGGGAGCCATCACACAGTGTGAGGACTACTGTGAGGAGCATTATTCTCTGCTTTAGGGGGACAGTGATGACATCATACTATGTATACGGTAGCTTTGGGCCCATCATACTATATTTAGGGGAACTGTGGGCCCATCATATTATGTTTAGGGGAGCTGTGGGACCATCATACTATGTATAGGGGAGTGGTAGGCCCATCATACTATGTATAGGGGAGCTGTGGGCCCATCATACTATGTGGGAGTGGTGAGCCAATCATACTATATATAGGGGAGCTGTGGAGCATTATACTGTGTATAGGGTAGCTGTGGACCCATCATACTGTGTATGGGGGCGCTGTACATGGGGAGACTCAGTGGACATTATTAAAGAGATTTTCCACTACTAATTTCACCCCCTTTCATTAGTCCTAACTGTTCCTAGCTAACACTTCTAATTCAGTTTTAGTACCTGCCCTGCTCCTGTAAGCTCATCTCTCCGTGGGTCATATATCCTTCTGTTTTGATTTTGGCTCTGTTACTTCTGATCTGGGGACTGGAATCGGATGAACAGAGCAGGGCTTATCTCTGTTAGGGGCTGGGCTACGTCACGGTGAGTGACAGCAGTCTGAGCATGCATGCTCAGAGAGATGAGTTTACAGGAGCAGGGCAGCTAATAAAAGTATATTAGAAAAGTGTCAGCTAGGAAGAGTTAGGACAAATGAAAGGTAGTTAAATCAGTAGTGAAAAACTTCTTTAAATGTTAAGTGGGGATTTAAACATTATTATTATAAGGGCACTCAGAGTACTGTGACCGTCAAAGGCACACATGGCGCATTATTACATTCTAGAGTCAAAATGTGGACACTGTTTCTAGGACACTTGAACAGGGCATTAATATTTTCTAGGAGGAAATTTTACTATCTAGAGGGCATTTTATTGTGTAAGGGGCATTGTGGCGGGCATTATTATGTGGGACAGTAAGAGGAGCCGTTATTGTACCACACAGCAGGTGCAGTTATAGGGACACATAGGGCAGCAGTGGCTCAGTATTGTGGTGACAGCAGGATGAGGTGTTGGTGAATATTGGGAATAGATGGGGATGGTGCTGGAAATGTGAGAAGTCAAATGTGTCTGTGTTGTAATCTCTGCAGACAAGTCGTTGCTGGAGAAATTGCGATGTCAGTTTGGGCCAGATGGAAAAGACGGGAAAAGTGAATAACTCCATCAGAAAGCTGTAAGTCACCATCTATAACTGTACTCAGCGTCGGACTGGCCCACCGGGACACCGGGAGATCCCCCTGTGGGCCCCGGGTCCTCGGTGGGCCCCCACAGGTAATCGTGGTCTTTCGGACTAGAGGCCGCCGGGCGCTCGGCGCGCCACTTAACCTCCTGTTGATGATGGCAGCGGCCTCCGCCACCGGGAGCATCTGCTGTCTTCTGCTATGCGCTGCGCACAGACGGCGCATAGCAGTGACATTCAAAGGCCGCCGGCCAATCAAAGCCGCGCGCGTCAGCGTTTGGCCTCTGATAGGCCGGCGGACATTGAATGTCACTGCTATGCGCCGGGCACTGACGTCAGTGTGCAGCGCATAGCAGTGATCTGAAGAGGCCTCCGGCCAGAGGGCTGCTGTCAGTGTGCAGCCTCTGATCGGTCGGCGGCCCTGTAGAAGACCACACCAACATGAAACTGCCGAGGACGCCGCCGGGGGAGCGCAGGAAGGTAAGAAGATTTTTTTTTTCTTTTATGAATGGGCAGGGTAGTGAGTGAATGGGGAGGGGGAGATGATACTATAGGGGCACATGATGGGGAGGGAGTTGATACTATATAGGGGCACATGATGGGGAGGGAGATGCTATATAGGGGCACATGATGGGGAGGGAGATGATACTATATAGGGGCACATGATGGGGAGGGAGATGCTATATAGGGGCACATGATGGGGAGGGAGTTGCTATATAGGGGCACATGATGGGGAGGGAGATGCTATATAGGGGCACATTATGGGGAGGGAGATGCTATATAGGGGCACATGATGGGGAGGGAGATGCTGTATAGGGGCACATAAGGGGACGATGCTATATAGGGGCACATGAGGGAGATGATGCCATATAGAAGCACATGAGGGAGAGGATGCTATATAAGGGCACATGAGGGAGAGGATGCTATATCGGGGCACATGAGGGAGATAATGCTATATAGGGGCCCATGATGGAGAAGGAGAGGGTGCTACATGGGGGCCCATGATGGGGAGGGCGAGGATGATACATAGGGACCCATGATGGGGGGGGATGATACATACGGACCCATGATGGGGGAGGGGAGAGGATGATACATAGGGGATCATGTTGGGGGGGATACATACAGGCCCAGGATGGGTGGGGGGGATACATACAGGCCCAAAGATGGGTGGGGGGGATACATACAGGCCCAGGATGGGTGGGATACATACAGGCCCAAGGATGGGTAGGGGGGATACATAAAGGCCCAGGATGGGTGGGGGGGATACAAACAGACACAGGATGGGTGGGGGGGATACATACAGGCCCAACATGGGTGAGGGGGATACAAACAGGCCCAGGATGGGTGGGGGGAATACATGGAAGCCTAGGATGGGGGATATTATTAAATAATGGAGGCCAGGATGGGTGAAAATTACAGTATGGGGGCCAGAATGAGGTATTAGTTTATGGTGGCAAGTGGGGACATAATTACTGAAGGGAACATTACTGCTGTAATATAATTTACTTTTGAGGATACTGTTCTCCATGGGGGAGTAACAAAAGGGACATCCTGTTACTGTGCAGGGCAGCACTATATCGCTTTTTTTCTTCATAAGATGTAGTGTAGAAATCAGGGAATAAGTGGGAATGTGCTGTAGAAGTGATCAGTAGTGATGAGCAAGCATACTCGCAAGTACTCGGTACTCGCCATGCTCGGAGCTTCCCGAGTACTTGCGAGATGCTCGAGCGGATGCTTGGGTCTCCTCCCTGCATGTTTGGAGCTCTTTAGAGCGCCAATCAACATGCAGGGATTGCCTGCCACTCATTGTAATGAAGCAGCCATGGTGGTTGTGGCATTACAGTGATTGGCTGGCCGCACAGCGTCATCAGGTCTATATCAGACCTGACACCGCTGTGCTCGTCACAGTCACTCTGGAATCAGGCAGAGTAGGGAGAGGTGCTGCTGCGTCAGGGAGAGATTTGCTTGTGTATTAGGTAGTGTAGGGAGAAAAAACGTACATTACACATATCCATCTTAACAAACAGTCCTTCTGAGGACTAATCCATCTGCAGAAATATCAGGCAGGCAGGGTATATAGCAGACTGCAGTGCATATAGCACAAGAGGCTCCATTCCAATTCTGCCTTCTGCTGCTGTTAGATATTTCTATACAAAGGCCCAGGTCTCAGGGGCCAGGAAAACTTTTTTTAATCTTAATCCTCATTATTTGCTTAAAAAGCAATCCAGAGAACACCGTTTTTCTGTGCCATTTGCTTGTTGGCACTGCAGAATACAGCCAGGTCTTTCCATATTAGAGCGCTAGAAATCCAGCTATTTAAAACCGTGTTTTCTCCATCACATGGATCACATATACGTTTTCGGAAAATACTGCCATTTTTGGCCTCCATTCCAATTTTTTTTCACTGTGTCAGTGAAGTTTTTGACACCGATTTGCTGTTCAAACTAGTTACCTACAGGCCAGGTATTTAAAACTCTGTTTTCTCCGTCACACGGATCACATATATGTTGTCAGAAAATACTGCCATTTCTGGCCTCCATGAAAAATTTCTCTCAGTGTGTCAGTGAAGAAATTCACACCAGTTTGCTGTTCAAACTAGCTACCTACAGGCCAGGTATTTAAAACTCTGTTTTCTCCGTCACAAGGATCACATATAAGTTCGCTCCAAACTCAGTCATTTGTAGTGAGCGTGGAAGATACTATCCTCCATTTAAAATGAGCAAGGCATGTGGCAAGGGACGGGGAACTGGACGTGATGGTGATGGTGCATGCAGAGGCCGAGGACAAGGCCGTGGGCAAGCTGAAATTGTGCTACAACAAACACCCACATCTTCTCGCCCAACTTTCCTGTCCCAATTCCTAGGGGACCCCAGCACACCACTATTGAACCCAGAGCAGTGTCAAAAGGTTGTTGGTTGGATAGCGGATAATGCTTCCAGTCACTTAGCCACCACCACCACCCAGTCTTCCACACGGCTAAGTCTCAATAACCGTGAGTCTGGACCAGAAATTCCTCACCCTGATCCTCCTTCCTCCCACCATGCCGAGTCCCCGGAGACAACTGATCCCACACTTGGACACTTCGAAGAGCTGTTCAGTTTTCCATTTATAGATTCGGGCCTCTCGCCTGGTCCACTTGAAGCGGGGCAAGAGGAGATCGCATGTAGCGATGCCCAAATATTTGAGCAGCCACGGTCACACAAAGGCGACGGTGGGAAAATGTCACAAGAGGTGGACGATGATGAGACACAATTGCCAGAAAGTCAGGAGGAGGACCAGGGTGCGGAAGTGGAAGACGAGGTGGTGGATGATATAGTGACTGACCCAACCTGGCAGGAGGACATGCAGAGCGAGGACAGCAGCACACAGGGGGAGGGAGACAGAGCACCCCAACAGGCAGGAAGAAGCAGTGTGGTGGCCGCAGACAGAAGGAAGGCAACCGTTCCCCGTAGCACCAACATAAAGGAAGTTGCCAGTACAACTATTAGGTCTTCCCGAGTCTGGTTGTTTTTTAAAGACTCTGCCGATAACCCCAAAAAGGTCATTTGCACCAAATGCCAGGCCAGCATCAGCAGGGGTGGCAAACCGACCAGCCTGACCACCACCAGCATGATCAGGCACATGGCAGCAAAGCACCCGACTTTGTGGGCCGAACCCCAGGGTCCAGGAGCAGTGTCTGCGGGTGGCACCATTGCTTCTTCCGCTGTCATGCATTCAAGCCAATCCCCTGTCCATGGTGCATGCGAAGATGCCTCCTGCCCTGCACCTGTCATTGCAAACTCTCAAGTAGCAGCATCAGGAAGCATGTCAACGTCCTTGTCCCAGTGCAGTGTTCAGTTGTCCATACCCCAGTCCTTGGAACGCAAGCGCAAATGCGCAGCCAATGCCCCACAGGCCACACTACTAAATTCTCACATTTCACGACTGCTTGCGCTCGAAATGTTGCCTTTTAGGCTCTTGGAGACGGAAACATTCCACAACCTGATGGAGGAGGTCGTCCCTCAGTACTCGGTCCACAGTCGCCACTATTTCTCCCGGTGTGCCGTCCCCGCATTACACAAGCACATGTCCCAAAACATTAGCCGTGCCCTCAACAACGCAGTTACCGGGAAAGTCCACCTAACCACGGACACGTGGACAAGTGCTTGTGGGCAGGGACGGTACATCTAGCTGACGGCACACTGGGTAAACATAGTTGGACGTTGGGACGGAACACGTCCTCCCGACGCCAAGGATTGCGGGCCCTAGGTCAATCAGGGTTGCCCCCATGGTCTGCAGCTCCTGCACTTCATCCTCCTTAGCCTCCTCCTCCTCTTCAGCCTACATCTCCGAAATGACCTCATCAGTCACAAGGTGGAAGCACTGCAACACTGCCTCGGCCAAGCGGCAACAGACTGTGCTGAAGCTAATATGCTTAGGTGACAAACCGCACAATGCTGAAGAGTTGTGGACAGCTCTGAAAGAGCAGGCAGATCGGTGGCTCACACTGCTCAACCTACAGGCAGGCATGGTCGTGTGTGACAATGGCCTGAACCTGGTGGCGGCTCTGAGGCCAGTCGAGCTCACACACGTGCCTGGCCCATGTGCTTAACCTCGTGGTTCAGTAGTTTCTCAAATCCTACCTGGAGCTTCCGGATCTGCTTGTTAAAGTACGCCACCTGTGTGCCCATTTTAGAAAGTCACCTATAGCTTCTGCCACCCTTGCCGTGTTTCACCAGCGTTTGCAGCTTCCGGCTCACAGACTGGTATGTGATGTCCCCACACGTTGGAACTCTACACTGCAGGTGTTGGGAAGGATTTGTGAGCAGAAGAGGGCAGTTGTTGAGTACCAGCATCAACAAGCCATCGGTATTCAGTTCAGACTCCACACATAAGACCTCAGGAGTGGACATGGATGTCAGACATATGTACCATCCTCCAAAACTTTGAGGACTCCACCAAGATGGTGAGCGGCGATGACGCTATAATTAGCATCACCATCCCGCTTCTCTGTCTTCTGAAACACTCTTTGCTCACAATCAAAGAGGATGCATTGCAGGCAGAGCACGATGAGATGGAGCAAGGAACCTTACAGGGTGATTACACACAGCCCAGCCTCATCTCATCCCAATGTGGATTGGGTGACAATGAGGAAGAGGAGGAAGGACAGGAGATAGTTTCATGCGCTATAGACGGTACTACCTGCACAGCTGTCATGCCGTCTGTTCAGCGTGGATGACAAGTGGACAGAGAGGAGGAGGAGGAGAGCATGGTCAGTCATCCTCTTGGTGAGGACACGGAAGTCTTGCTGGTTAGTAGTCTGGCACGCATGGCTGAGTTTATGTTACACTGCCTTTTCCATGACCCTCGCGTTCTCAAAATTTTGGGTGACAGTCATTACTGGTTGGTGACACTTCTAGACCCATGCTACAAAGAGAACTTTATATCTCTTATTCCTGAGGCAGACAGGTCTACAAAAATGGAGCTGTACCAGAAGGCCCTTGTTGCAGAACTATTAAAAAAATTCCCATCTGAAAACACTGGCGGCAGAGGGCACACTTCGTTGGACAACCAAGGAGTATAGACGAGAGACACACAACTTCAATCCAGCAGAGGAAGGGGAACACTGTCAAAGTTCTGGGAGAGCTTTCTCAGCCCCTCCTATCGCACAGGCCCTGAGGCGGGGGTACTATCACAAGGAGTGCAAAGTTTGGGAATATGCTGAGGGAGTACCTTGCCGACCGTACCAACGTCCTCCATGATTCCTCTGTGCCTTATAATTATTGGGTATCCAAGCTGGATATGTGGAATGAACTGGCTCTCTATGCATTGGAAGTCCTGGCCTGCTCTGCCACCAGCGTTTTATCAGAGCGGGTTTTTAGTGCCGCTGGTGGAATTATAACTGATAAGCGCATCCGCCTGTCAACTGAAAATGCTGACAGGCTGACTCTTATAACAATGAACAAGGGCTGGATTGGGCCAGACTTCTCAACACCACCGAATGATAGCAGCGTAACATAAACTCAAATCCAGTGTCTTTTTTTGGGAGGTGTATTCCCATGCACCTCTTCACACCCACACATGGGTATACACGTTCTGATTTTGGCTATTTGCTCTTGTCCTCCTCCTTCTCCTCATCCTCCACCACATCACCAGGGTGACCGTGGTCCGTTACGCAACACCCACATAATTTTTTTAAAGGGTGTTTATGATGCCCATAAAAAAATTTTTTATACAGTATGTTCATGTATACCCCCCAGGGGTAAATGTTTGTCAGCCCATACACTTAGTGCATGGGCATTACAAGTATAGGAGACCCGCTCCTTTCTAATGGGAACATTTTTTATGAGGCCCTCCTCCACATCTCTTCCAAAGGGCATTGGAGTGCATCCCAATTTTTGGCTGCCCTTGCATTCACTGCATAGGCAAACAAAATGGGAGACCCACTTCCTAATAATAGGAACATTGTTTTCAGGAGGCCCTCTGACCTCCACGTGTCTTCCAAGGGGCATTGGAGTGCCTCCAAATTTATGGCAACCCTTGCATTCACTGCATAGGCAAACACAATGGGAGACCTACTTCCTAATAATGGGAATATTGTTTTAAGGAGGCCCTCCTCCTTGTCTCTTCAAAGGGGTATTGGGGTGCATCCAAATTTTCAAAGTGGTATTGGGGTGCGTCCAAATTTTGGGTAGCCCTGGCACTCACTGCATACGCAATAACAGTATAAGAGACCCACTCTTTAGTAATGGGAACAATAAAACATAGCCGGCTGATTGCTCTCTAAGAATAGTGAGGGCCGACTGCTGGCCCTTTAAGAATAGTAAAGGCCGGCTGATGGCCCTATAAAAATAGGCTTTGTGACTCTCAGAGTCCCTCCTTCATAAATGAAACACGATGTGTCTGATGATATCTCACACACCACATGGCCAGATAAGGTTGTAAAATGATAAAATGACACTTCCTGGTGAATGCATTTGTCATGGTTGAAAGCAATGCAAAAGTGAAAAAACGCATCAAAAATGCTACGTGTGAACATAGCCCAAGGTGTGGAGGAGCATTTTTGGTTTTGGTTATTTATTTTGCTTTATATACAAGTCATTACCCTGGAAAGGATGTTCCTTAACATATTTCCCAGGAAATTCCATTTTGGTTTCGTTTTGGCATGTTTTATTGTGAGTCCGTAAAAGTGGCATAATACCTCTGACAACGTTGTTGACAGAAGTGACCTGGGAGTCAGAAATGCTTCCAGGGGTCTTCCCCATGTTGTTCACATGTCATTTGAGCACTGTTCCCATTGATTTGGGCAATTTTTAGGCCCTCTGCAGACCGCCGGGGGGAGTCGCCTGAAAAATGCTCGAGTTTCCCATAGACTTACATTGGGCTCGTTACTCAGGTCGAGCACCTGAGTATTCCAATGTGCTCGACCCGAGCATCGAGCACCCGAGCATTTTAGTGCTCGCTCATCACTAGTGATCAGCTATTGATAACTGTGTGTTATTTTCTGCAGTGAAGAGTCCTGGATGGAAGAAGTGATGGCGGTCTGTATCGGATGAAGAAAAAAAGCGAAGATGAAGGACTTCAACTAGAGACGTCACTGGTGAGTCAGTGTGTTACGTGTAAATGCACACTATACACTGTATACAGAGCTCCTGTGTATTAGTATTGTGTTTTTTATTCATGATCCTTATGGTAGTATTAATCGATGACTATGTATGGTTACGTGTGGTCTGGTTGTGGTATGGTGGTATTTGTCACGTATATATGGTGGTAATATGTGGTCTGGTCACGATGTGGCAGTATTTGTTCCTTTGTATGTGGTATTATTCAGTCACTATGTGGTGGTAATATTTGGTCCAGTCATGGTATGGCGGTATTTGTCCCTTGTATGTGGTATTATTTGGTTACTATGTGGTGGTAATATGTGGTCCGGTCATGGTGTGGCAGTATTTGTTCCTTTGTATGTGGTATTATTCAGTCACTATGTGGTGGTAATATCTGATCTGGTCACGATGTGGCAGTATTTGTTCCTTTGTATGTGGTATTATTCGGTCGCTATGTGGTGGTAATATGTGCTCCAGTCATGGTATGGCAGTATTTGTCCCTTGTATGTGGTATTATTCAGTCACTATGTGGTGGTAATATGTGGTCTGGTCATAGTGTGGGGGGTATTTCTCCTTTGTATGTGGTATTATTCAGTCACTATATCGTGGTAATATGCGGTCGGGCACTGGTGTGTTGGTATTTTTTCCTTGTATGTGGTATTATTTGGTCACTATGTGGTGGTAATATATGGTCTGGTCATAGTGTGACGGTATTTGTCCCCTTCTATGTGGTATTATTGATCTTGGTATAGGAGATTACGTTGTGTATGGAGGATTCACTTGTTCTCGCTGGTATCAATAAATAGAAGATTCTTTATTTCCAATAGAGATTAATTGCTTTGACATTTAACCCCTCCCTGTCCTGTGTCTATTACACAATAGCAAATATGCACTTAGAGAGGTTCTCTGTTGAAAACAAGTAATCGTTTATCCTAAGGCCACATTCACACGTTCATTATTTGGTCAAGATTTTACATCATTATTTGTTAACCATAAACAGGAGTGGGTGATAAATACAGAAGTGGTGACGTGTTTCTATTATACTTTTCATCTGATTGTTCCTCTCCTGGTTTTGGCTTACAAATAAGTGATGTAAAATTCTGACCAAATACCGAATGTGTGAACGTGACCTAAGGATATATTATTGATTAGTGGGGGTCTGACTGCTGGGACCTGCACTTATCTGCAGAATGTGGAGCTTTTCTCTTCATTAGTCTGGAGCTCATGGGCAACTCAACCACTGATCCATTCATTCCCTCAGTGGCTGCGAGCTCTGCTCTTGTTAATTTTTTGGAAGCCCCCAAAGAGAATGAATGAGGCTGTGGTCAGATGTCCCACCTGCAGCTCCATTTTAAAATGGGGATAAAAGTGTCCTGTCATGGATAAACGTTCCCCATTCTTCTGATCGGTGCGGTTACCAATGGTCGGATTCGACCGATCAATAACATATCTCTTACCTAACCTGTGGATCAGTGATAAATTGTTTTCATCAAAGAACCCCTGTAATGTAACATACCATAATTGTACATCCCAGTTATAGTGGTGCACAGTAGATGTGCAGGAGCTGCCTGTGTTTTACAGGCGTGGCTCGACTATTATGGGGGTAACGGCTAAGAGCTTTGTGCATATGGCTGTTGGGTGGACCCTTAGAGTCAATTTCCCCTGTGGGCCCCACACACCCCAGTCTGACCCTGACTGTACTGTAATCTCTTACATGTTCTGCAGGACTGGCATCTACCAATATATGGTCACCATATGGCAGTAATGGCAGTATTGGAATTTGTATAGTGATTTCTTTTTAGCAACAGTATAGTCATCTGCTGAGGCTCCCACTTGTACCCACTATTAGGCTGCGATACCACAGTTATAATCAAGGTTACCTGGTTAGGGGTCCACTCATTTGTTTCACCCCCTCCTGACCTGAACCCCCTAGCTATGCCTCTGAATTCTAGTCTTGCTGGCCGAGGGAGCAGGATCTTCAACTCTTCTCTGAGGGCATCTTCTTGAGGACCACTCCCCCTTGGATACCAAGTCTAGATTTACATACAAGGAAGAGGGAGCCATATTTCCAGAACTAAAATGAGACACCAGATTCCAGCAAAACAGCGGCATTTAGACCAGGTAAAAAAAACGCTAGAAACGCTATTTACCTGCAGATATAGCCGTAATTTGTAAGTAAATTGCATTCAACTCAAGCCAGTCTACCTTAATGAAGCAGTGGCTACAGGGAGACTTGGGACTTGATGGACTTGGGATTAACTATAAATAGTTGGTCAGTATTTATGAGGCTGTAGGTTGTTCAACATCTACATATTTTTGGTAGTCTAAAAAGTTTTACGAGCTTTTATCCCTGTCAGTCTAGAATGCTTCAATAATAAGATACCATTGTTTCATGGCCTCTTATGTTTTGAGGATTTATGTCCCTAGTTTTTAGGGTCTATTGTCTCTGGTGGGGGATGGTGAAGTGATTAGTCGGCTAAGATGGTGAAATGTGGAGGTCCATATCCCTATCGGTCTGGGCTGTGATACGGCACTGATCATAATGTGAGTAATATGTAGCTGCAGTTTTACAGTCTAAAATACTTCTATAACACTCTGTAGAGCAATTGACAGTACTCTTCCCAATCCAGTGAACTAGGGAACAATATACAGTAATTGTCTTTTCATGGTTATGCATGTCATTCACATCCCCCTGCTGCCTAGGACATTGGTGGTGCATTCATCAGCTGAGATATCGCAGGACTACACAGATTGCATGCCTCGCAAGGTCAGCACGTGCTACTTCTGCTCTATCAAGGAGATATCATTGCTCATCATGTAGCCAAAAGTTTCCTTCTCAGATGGGAAATGAAGTGGTTGCCAAAGTACAGCTGCCTTGGTTTCACCTTCATTTGATCCCATGGATCAGCGCATGAACAATAAAGTTCATGAAAACAGCCTAAAGTACAGATGCAGAGTAAAGAAATGAATTTTGGGAACCAGATATTGAGATACAAAAAAAAATTGGGGGGGGATTGCTAGTGAGTCTTATGGATCCTCTGGTTTATATGGTAAGCATTTTGCTCCTGGCAAATCTATTACTGGGGAGAAAGGGATCCACTTATTGTTTTTTATTTCTGTTTCCTCTGTGTTCATCTAAATAATGGATGGTTCCTAAGGGGCAGGTCCACCCAGATAACCAAGAAGAGCGTATATTTGTATATATATATAGTAGCAAAGTCAGGTAGGACTGGGTTAAATCTTAGCACTGCAGGTCTTAATTAGATGCACCTGGCTAGCTTTGACTAAGAACTAAGAAATGGATTCACCTTGTGTCAGTTTGTTGGATGTTGAGCAGAGTTGAGTGTGTTGAAGCTGGTGAGTGACCAGCTAAAATGTGAGCTATAGCTGGGAGAGAGACAAGCCAGGATAGGGTCTCTCTCTGAATGAAGACTGCATGTGTCAGCTAGGAAAGCTAAGCAGTCTGTGTGTTAGAGCTGCAGAGTAACATGTGGAAGCTATAGTCTGTTCAGTGTGAACTGTACATAGAGATGAACACTTCTTTTTGGCGCTGGAAGCTGCTGGAGCTCAGGCTGAAGGTGATACCGAGACTGGTAGCACTGTACCTGTTCTGTATATAAAGGTTGTTCTGGGAGAAAGGATTGTAAACTCTTCCAGGTAAGCATGCACTGCCATATATGTGCCCGCTGAATGAACTGTTTAGTTGCTGTTATACCTTTGTGCCCAGAAGAAGCTGTTTTTGGTTTTGAATCCCTTGGAGCTTTAAGAAAGCAATAAGCTGCATGTCTGGACAAAACCGCATTGCCTTTGTAGACGCTACTTAATGTCTACCTGAGAGTGAATACCTCCAATATATGTATATATACAGTACAGACCAAAAGTTTGGACACACCTCATTTAAAGATTTTTCTGTATTTTCATGACTATGAAAATTGTACATTCACACTGAAGGCATCAAAACTATGAATTAACACATGTGGAATTATATACTTAACAAAAAAGTGTGAAACAACTGAAAATATGTCTTATATTCTAGGTTCTTCAAAGTAGCCACCTTTTGCTTTGATGACTGCTTTGCACACTCTTGGCATTCTCTTGATTAGCTTCAAAAGGTAGTCTTCCAACAATCTTGAAGGAGTTCCCAGAGATGCTTAGCACTTGTTGGCCCTTTTGCCTTCACTCTGCGGTCCAGCTCACCCCAAACCATCTCGATTGGGTTCAGGTCTGGTGACTGTGGAGGCCAGGTCATCTGGCGTAGCACCCCATCACTCTCCTTCTTGGTCAAATAGCCCTTACACAGCCTGGAGGTGTGTTTGGGGTCATTGTCCTGTTGAAAAATAAATGATGGTCCAACTAAACGCAAACCGGATGGAATAGCATGCCGCTGCAAGATGCTGTGGTAGCCATACTGGTTCAGTATGCCTTCAATTTTGAATAAATCCCCGACAGTGTCACCAGCAAAGCCCCCCCACACCATCACACCTCCTCCTCCATGCTTCACGGTGGGAACCAGGCATGTAGAGTCCATCCGTTCACCTTTTCTGCGTCGCACAAAGACACGGTGGTTGGAACCAAAGATCTCAAATTTGGACTCCTCAGACCAAAGCACAGATTTCCACTGGTCTAATGTCCATTCCTTGTGTTCTTTAGTCCAAACAAGTCTCTTCTGCTTGTTGCCTGTCCTTAGCAGTGGTTTCCTAGCAGCTATTTTACCATGAAGGCCTGCTGCACAAAGTCTCCTCTTAACAGTTGTTGAAGAGATGTGTCTGCTGCTAGAACTCTGTGTGGCATTGACCTGGTCTCTAATCTGAGCTGCTGTTAACCTGCGATTTCTGAGACTGGTGACTCAGATAAACTTATCCTCAGAAGCAGAGGTGACTCTTGGTCTTCCTTTCCTGGGGCGGTCCTCATGTGAGCCAGTTTCTTTGTAGCGCTTGATGGTTTTTGCAACTGCACTTGGGGACACTTTCAAAGTTTTCCCAATTTTTTGGGCTGACTGACCTTCATTTCTTAAAGTAATGATGGCCACTCGTTTTTCTTTACTTAGCTGCTATTTTCTTGCCATAATACAAATTCTAACGGTCTATTCAGTAGGACTATCAGCTGTGTATCTGACGCGCCCCTGGGCCTGTGTCGCGCTGCGTTGCGCACGCGGGAGCTTACCCGGAGCCGGATCTGTTTAGGGTTGTAGTCTCGTGGCGGTGACCCGGTCCGTGCCCAGGGAGTCAAACTGGACGACAGTCTGTTAGCGGTAGAAAATGGTTGATGACTACGCCACCCGTTGAATGCAGCCAGGGGGGCTGCTGCTGCAGGGCAGACCGCTGAGGCCGGTGGAAGGATGGTGCAGCGTGATAGTATAACCCCCAACGGGAGGGGTATGGCCTCAGGGCAGCCGACGTGGATGATGGGGGTAGCAGGAACCACTCAGAGACGGTATGGTAGCGTTCAGGGTCTTTACTGGTAACAACGATAGACCCTCCCGGAGTACTTGCTAGCGAACGGGGCCTGGTCAGTCCTTGAGCAGATGGGATCTCCCCTGGCCAGGCGTAGTTGTAGGCCTCCCAAGCTGACTGTACTCTTCTGGCTACCTTGCTAGAAGCTGATGTAAGTAGCCCACGTCCCTGAGTGTACCGTGTGGTGCTCACCCGTATGGCCGGTGACTCGGGGCCTTCTAATGGCTTCCGCTCCACGATGGCAGTGCTGGTCCCACGCGTGTGACCGGGCCTTCGGGCTTCTGGGCCAGGGGACCTGAAATCCCCTGCCTGACGGATTCTGCTGCTGGGTAGAAGTTAGTCCCCACAGCCTCGGACTCCGGGTCCGGTAAAGAATCTTCTTAGTCAGGGCGAGCTCTTTAGCTGCCAGCCCCTGACTCCTTGTGACTCTGCTGCTTCCTATGCTGCTCTTGTCTCTACTCTTCCTGGACTCACTAACCCTGCCTCAGCCCCGGGTTTATACAGGGGAAGTTCTTCCCCTCCCAAGGCTGGGCAGGAGGTGTGGCATGCACAGGATCCCTGACCAAAGGACCTCCCACCTGCTCTCAGACGTAATATCTCTATCACTGTGACAACCAGACCCCTGGGGTGTCACACTCCCCCCTAGTGAAATTTAGTACTCCGGGACTAAACACTTTTTAGAAAAATATAACAAGGTATATCAAAGAACAATAACATACAATAAGGAAACACAATAAGATGGTCACGGATGTCCGCAACCGGGTGCAGTCTTTGAAGAAAAGCAAAGGTGTCCATTTCACCAACACAGGGAGACGTAACCAGGTAGGGGTCTGTCCTACCCCAAGTCCTTAACAGTCTCTAGTCCATCCTGGGTTACGCTCCAACTATATACAAAGGATTCCCGGTAAATCCACCGAAGACTCCTAAAAACAACTAGAAACACAAAATTACACACAAGCAACAATAAACAGGTAAACATTGTAAAACAACTTAAACATTTAGATCCTCCAACGTGCGGGTAACTGGCCTCTAGTGGCCCTAGTGGACCTACGGAGCTGACTGTCTGGCCCTGAACTACAGGGTGTAGGAGCTGTCAAGGGTAAACTGGGCAGCTGTCTACCGGCTCTTTGTCTCACTAGGGGTACGGCAGGCTCACTATAAGCAGAGGGTGGATTCTCCTGTTCCGCTTGGGTGGAGTCTTCTGCCTCCTGGACCGGCTGCTCTTCCAGCTCTACCCGTTGCTCCGTAGGTTCTTGGGATGATGGTTGGAGGAAGGTGAGTACGGGTACCACAACTGCACCATTGACTTGAGTCCAAGACCGAGGGAAGTCCCCGAGCACGGTACTAACCATATCTTCCCTTTCTTCCACGGGTCGATGGTCTTCCTGTTCCTCCTCAGGGTTCCTCAGTTGTTCGGGGCACTTCTTCAGGTGGTCCCGGGATACAATGGCTGTGGTTTCCCCTCCGTCTTTACTGATGGTACAGACCTTCGGGTTCTCGTGGCTTGAGGGCAGTACGGTGTACGGGTCCTTCTCCCACTGGTCGTCCAACTTGTGGAGCCGTCTCTTCCTCTTCAAGACCTGCTCTCCGGGTACCAGGGGAACAGCGGGAGCATACTGGTTGTAAGTCTTCTCTTGTCTTTCCCTAGCCTGACAGAGACTTCGCTCCACGCTCTCCTGTACTTTCCGGTACTGCTGCTGCCTCTCTGTGTCCCAGTCTGTTTCTGGTGAAGTGTCCTCGGGCGTCAGGACTCCCATTTCCAGGTCAACAGGTAACTTACCAGGTCTTGCCCTCATTAGGTAAGCCGGGGTACAGTTGGTGGAACCTACCGGGATGTGGTTGTATAGGTCCACCAGATCGGGCAACTTCTCAGGCCACAGACTGCGTTCTTCCAGGGGCAACGTTTTTAGAAGATCCATTACCACCTGGTTCATTTTCTCACAAAGTCCATTAGTTTGCGGATGGTAGGGTGTCGTCCTTATCTTCCGGCAGCCATACAGATTGCAGAATTCCTGGAAGACCTCCGCTTCAAAGGCAGGTCCCTGGTCCGTCAGCACTTGGTCCGGGTACCCGTGTGGACGGCAAAAGTGCTGCTGGAAGGCTCTAGCTGCTGTTCGAGCCGTTAAGTCCTTGACGGGGACGACAACCAGAAACCGGGAGTAATGATCCACGATGGTTAACGCGTAGACGTAGCCACTTCTGCTGGGGGTCAGTTTTACATGATCCAAGGCTACCAGTTCCAACGGTTGCCGGGTGACGATGGACTGCAGGGGAGTCTTCTGGCTGGCCCGGTCCTTCCTTCTCAGATTGCACGGGCCACAGTCTCTGCACCACTTCTCGATGGTTCCCCTCATGCCTACCCAGTGGAACCGCTCGCGCAGCAGGAACTCCAGCTTTTTCCACCCGAAGTGTCCAGCTCCGTCGTGGTATGCCTCCATCACCATGGCTGCGTCTCTTCGTGGCACCACTACTTGCCAGAGTAGTTCATGCGTCCTGGAGTTAACCATTCTGCGGCACAACTTCCCCTTGTAAAGGAACAGTCGACTCTTCTCTGCCCATAGTTGTTTGGCTTCCTCTGGAGCGTCTGATTCCAGGCTAGCCTCCGGGCGAGTCAGCATCTCCTTCACCAGTCGGACGGCAGGGTCGCTGTCTTGCGTTTCCGCCCAGTTGTAGTGAGGTAAGGGGTTCAACGTAGCAGCCTGCTTACTCCTTACCCGGTGGGAATACTGGATAGTCCCATGACGGTGGAACGCAGGGAGTTCAACTTCTTCCAGTCCCTCCGGATCTTCTCCTCCGTCCGGCAGGTTGGGCATCCTGGACAGGGCGTCCGCGTTGGTATTGGAGCGCCCTGCCCGGTATTTAATTGTGAACTCGTAGTTGGACAGACGGGCCATCCACCTCTGCTCCAGGGCACCGAGTCTTGCCGTGTCCAGGTGTGTCAACGGGTTGTTATCCGTGTATACGGTGAACCGGGAAGAAGCGAGGTAATGCCTAAAGCGCTCGGTGACTGCCCATACCACGGCCAGGAACTCTAGCTTAAATGAGCTGTAATTTTCGGGGTTCCTTTCGGTGGGTCGCAGTTTTCGGCTGGCATAGGAGATTACTCGTTCTCTCCCCTGCTGAATCTGGGACAGTACGGCTCCTAGCCCGATGTTACTGGCGTCGGTGTAGAGGATGAAGGGCTGGCTATAGTCCGGGTACGCCAAGATTTCATCCCCCGTGAGGGCCATCTTCAGCTGGCGGAAGGACTCTTCTTCTAGCTTTTCCCATTTGAAGGGCGGCTTCTGGTTCTTGGCCTTCCGGGACTGGCCTATCAGGAGGTCCTGCATAGGTGCTGCCTTTTTGGTGAAACCGGGAATAAACCTTCGGTAGTAGCCTACCAACCCTAGGAACTGCCGCACTTCTTTTACGCTGGAGGGGCTTGGCCATCCCTTAATTGCGGTGATCTTATCGGGGTCGGGAGCCACTCCGTCAGCGCTCACCACGTGTCCCAGGTATTGCACCTTTGGTTTCAGGAGGTGACACTTGGAGGGTTTCACCTTTAGGCCGTAACTCGCCAGAGCTTCGAACACCTCCGCCAGGTGTTTCAGGTGGTCCTCATAAGTTTTGGAGTATACGATGACATCGTCCAGGTACAACAGGACCGTCTCGAAGTTTCTGTGGCCCAGACAGCACTCCATTAATCGTTGGAAGGTTCCTGGGGCGTTGCAGAGTCCGAACGGCATGCAGGTGAACTCGCTAAGTCCCATCGGGGTGGTGAATGCGGTCTTCTCCCGGTCCGCCTCTGCTACAGGAACCTGCCAGTACCCGCTAGTGAGATCCAAGGTAGAGAAGAAGTTAGCAGATCTTAAAGCAGCCAATGACTCCTCTATCCTTGGTAAGGGGTACGCATCCTTGTGTGTGATACGGTTGATTTTCCGGTAATCTACACACATCCTCATGGTGTTGTCTTTCTTTTTGACTAAAACTAGTGGGGCTGCCCAGGGGCTACAGCTATCCCGGATTACCCCAGCCTCCTTCATGTCTCTAAGCATCCCCTTGGCGTGTTGGTAATGTGCAGGGGGTACGGGTCGATACCTCTCTTTTATGGGAGGATGATCTCCCGTGGGGATGCGGTGTTCTACCCCCTTGACTCGCCCGAAGTCTAACGGGTGTTTACTAAACACTCTCTCATACTCTTGAACCACCCGATAGACTCCTTGTTTCTGGTGTGAGGGAGTGGAGTCAGTACCCAGATGTAGTTGCTGACACCAGTCCTCCATGTCTTTCTTAGAGCCGTTACCTTCCTCCGGGTGAGATGGAGGCAAGGGTTCCACAGATTGTATAGAATTTTGATTAGTGGTATATAATTTGGCTAGCGTGGCATACCGGGGCAGGTACACTTCCCTCTCCCCGATATTTATTATGCGAACGGGCACCCTCCCATGGCGTACATTGACCACCCCCCGTGCTGTCAAAATGGTGGGCCTACTGTCTGAGTAAACTGGTTCTACCATTGCCTGGTAATCTCTACCTCTCAGACCAATAGCTGCCCGGCACCAAATCATCATTTCACTTTTTGGGGGCATGGCAATAGGAAAAGGGTCACACATTCTTACGCTACCAATCTCACCGCCGGAGAGTTCCACTTGTTGCCGTTGCATCAGTGCCCGGATCTCTTTCTGGAGCACCCGCTGCTCGCCGGAGCTGGCATTCTTGGCAACCTGCTGTAAAAGGAAAATCACCTCTGCAAGACAATTTTCAATTACATTAGTTCCTAGAGTTATTTTTGGGTGACTCTCATGTTTGTCAATATCTACAATGATCAGTCCCTGTGCGGCCAGTTCGACTCTACCAATTTTGATGGTCACCTCTTTAAATCCGATCTGTGGCACGGGCTGACCATTGCTGGCGATGATACTCAAGTCGTCGTCAGGGTAGCGGGTAATATCCGAGTCATTCCAGTACTGCTTGAAGAGCACGTACGGGATGGTGGTGACCTGTGACCCGGTGTCCAGTAGGGCACTCATGGGAATGCCATCCAGTACCACAGGCAAGACTGGACGTCCTCCCACATATCTGTCGCGCCAGTTCGATGGGCCTGGTGATCTTTTTCCTGGGGGTTGGCCCTCTACCCCAGGTTGTGCCCGTTTAAAGAACAGTACCTTTCCATATGTCCGGGTTGATTGCAGCGGCGGCAGATGGGTCGTCCGTCCTCGCTGTATCGGTCACTGGGTCTTCCTCTGGCCGGTGGGGTCCTCCTTGGTCGACGCCACGGGATGTCCTCCGGTCCGGATGCCAGCTGGATCTTCCCTGGAGTGGAAACCTGTAAAGACTGCACAGTTCGGGTTAGCGCAGCAACGCTTTTAGCTAGCTCTTGGACCTGATGGTGTAGGTCTGGAGCCGGGTCATTGTCCAAAGCCTGCGCATCAGCTCCCACAGGCCCTGCTGACAAGGGCGCCGCCTCCTGGTAGTAAGTGGTAGTGGGGCGTCTGTGGGTCACAACGCCACCTGGTGCCGGTTCTCGGAGCACCCGGATGGCTCTGTCCTTGAACTGTGCAAATTCTAGATGAGGGTCCTGTAAGGCCATTGCCCGCAACTGGGTGCGGTGGGCATTGCAATATAAACCCTCTATAAATTGTTCGGTCAACAGCCTGTCCTCGTTTCCCACTCCATTAGGGTCGGTCTGCTTAATGGCCCTCAGGGCCTCTTGTAGGTTGAGTGCATAGTCCCTTATACTCTCATGCGCTCGCTGCTTGCACCCGTAGAATCTAAGTTTAATCTCGGCTGAGGTGCGGGTATCAAAGGTGTCCTTCAGCCGGGTTAGTATCCCTGCGACAGTCTTCCTCCCAGGTGGCCAGGATTTTACTTCCCTTTTGGCTGCCCCAGTTAGTTGGGCCACCAGGATGCTCACTTTTTGCTCTTCTGTGAGGGGGTACACCTGGAAGAGGCTATCCAGCTTTTCTCTAAAGTCATGCAGGGTATGTGACTCCCCTGAGTACTGGGGTAGCCAAGCTGCTCCCGGGATATAGGGCATGGTGAAGGGCATAACTGCAACAGCGGTAGCGCTGGCGGGGGTTGAGGCAGTGGAGCTCTCCTCCGTATCCGACATCTTCCTCCCCCCTAGTGGACCGTGGCCTACCTTGCGATGATCCTGTTCCGTAGGCCGCGGCTCCGCAGTGGATCGTCAGGGTTGAGGACCTTCCGTCGCGCTCCTGTGACGTCGGCGTCTGCTGGGCTCCTTCCAGGACCTTACGCAACGTCCGGACGTGAGGCGGGGCTTCAGTTCTCGCGCGCTTTCGGAGTCCACGCCCCTCTTCTTCCCGCGCGGCGTCTCCAAGATGGCGCCGGATGGCGGGAAAACTCCTCGGATGGCGGGAAGAAGGCAGAAGATGGCGCCGGATGGCGGGAAAACTCCTCGGATGGCGGGAAGAAGGCAGAAGATGGCGCCGGATGGCGGGAAAACTCCACGGATGGCGGGAATCTTCACAGATGGCTGGAATCTTCACCACTGGTAAGTTTGAAAAGTCTCTTTTTCAGGCACGCAGTACCCGGTGGTTGCGGGCACGAGATCCTGCCGACTACGCCAAAGTTGACGCGCCCCTGGGCCTGTGTCGCGCTGCGTTGCGCACGCGGGAGCTTACCCGGAGCCGGATCTGTTTAGGGTTGTAGTCTCGTGGCGGTGACCCGGTCCGTGCCCAGGGAGTCAAACTGGACGGCAGTCTGTTAGCGGTAGAAAATGGTTGATGACTACGCCACCCGTTGAATGCAGCCAGGGGGGCTGCTGCTGCAGGGCAGACCGCTGAGGCCGGTGGAAGGATGGTGCAGCGTGATAGTATAACCCCCAACGGGAGGGGTATGGCCTCAGGGCAGCCGACGTGGATGATGGGGGTAGCAGGAACCACTCAGAGACGGTATGGTAGCGTTCAGGGTCTTTACTGGTAACAACGATAGACCCTCCCGGAGTACTTGCTAGCGAACGGGGCCTGGTCAGTCCTTGAGCAGATGGGATCTCCCCTGGCCAGGCGTAGTTGTAGGCCTCCCAAGCTGACTGTACTCTTCTGGCTACCTTGCTAGAAGCTGATGTAAGTAGCCCACGTCCCTGAGTGTACCGTGTGGTGCTCACCCGTATGGCCGGTGACTCGGGGCCTTCTAATGGCTTCCGCTCCACGATGGCAGTGCTGGTCCCACGCGTGTGACCGGGCCTTCGGGCTTCTGGGCCAGGGGACCTGAAATCCCCTGCCTGACGGATTCTGCTGCTGGGTAGAAGTTAGTCCCCACAGCCTCGGACTCCGGGTCCGGTAAAGAATCTTCTTAGTCAGGGCGAGCTCTTTAGCTGCCAGCCCCTGACTCCTTGTGACTCTGCTGCTTCCTATGCTGCTCTTGTCTCTACTCTTCCTGGACTCACTAACCCTGCCTCAGCCCCGGGTTTATACAGGGGAAGTTCTTCCCCTCCCAAGGCTGGGCAGGAGGTGTGGCATGCACAGGATCCCTGACCAAAGGACCTCCCACCTGCTCTCAGACGTAATATCTCTATCACTGTGACAACCAGACCCCTGGGGTGTCACATATCCAACAGACTTCTGCACAACACAACTGATGGTCCCAACCCCATTTATAAGGCAAGAAATCCCACTTAATAAACCTGACAGGGCACACCTGTGAAGTGAAGACCATTTCCGGTGACTACCTCTTGAAGCTCATCAAGAGAATGCCAAGAGTGTGCAAAGCAGTCATCAAAGCAAAAGGTGGCTACTTTGAAGAACCTAGAATATAAGACATATTTTCAGTTGTTTCACACTTTTTTGTTAAGTATATAATTCCACATGTGTTAATTCATAGTTTTGATGCCTTCAGTGTGAATGTACAATTTTCATAGTCATGAAAATACAGAAAAATCTTAAAATGAGAAGGTGTGTCCAAACTTTTGGTCTGTACTGTATATATATATATATATATATATATATATATATATATATATGCGACTTGCTTGGCTCTCCAGAGGCAGACACAGGACAAGCGGTTTGGGTTAACTTCCTGCTGGTTTATTCAGTGGCATAAACTCCAGCAGTGTCCCATAAAAGTAAACAGACCCTCTCAGGGTTAACCGGAAAAACAAAAGGATAAGGTATGACAGAGTCCAATAGTAAGTGAGGCTTTGCCCGCTGCAGGTAGCACAGTGAAGTCTTCAGCAACACCAGTCCTCCGATGCTGCTCTCTGGTTTCACCTAAATACAGCCTGGAGACTTCCCTCTCCAGACCAAACTCCAGAGAAAGAAAGCTAACTGACCATTTAATCCTGCTCAGCCGCACCCTGAGGGGAGGTAGAGGGATGACTTCCCTCCCATCTCTATGTCATTCCCATAAAACCACACCCTTAAAAAGAGTTAACCCCCAGCATATAACATGCTGGCAGAAAGTTTATTGGTTTTAGTTCACACAGGCTAGCAACATGTGTGACACATACCTCCCCTCATATATTATGCCAGTGACTCTGTCACATATCCCCCCCCCTCTGCCCAAAGCCGGGGGTTTGGGCACCTTCCGATACCAGACAGAGAATTCTAGACAGGGCATCAGCGTTCCCGTGTTACCTCCCAGGCCTATGCTCTACGTGAAAGTTGAAGTCCTGAAGAGCTAAAAACCATCTAGTTACCCTGGCATTTTTACTCCTCTTTTCCCTCAACCATCTCAACGGGGCATGGTCTGGCAGCAACTTAAACTTCCGGCCTAGTAGGTAGTATCTTAGGTAGTATCTTAGTGTATCTACGGCCCACTTTATGGCTAGACACTCTTTCTCTACTATTGCATAGCTCTTCTAGCATGATGAAAGTTTCCGGCTCAGATAGAGAATGGGATGCTCTTCCCCATTTATCTCTTGAGAGAGTATGGCTCCTAGACCAACTTCTGAAGCATCTGTCTGGACCACAAACTCTTTCTTAATCCCTTTACCCACGTGGGTGGTTTGCATGTTAATGACCGGGCCAATTTTTACAAATCTGACCACTGTCACTTTATGAGGTAATACCTCTGGAACGCTTCAACGGATCCCGCGATTCTAGGATTGTTTTTTCGTGACATATTGTACTTCACGATAGTGGTAAAATTTCTTCGATATCCCTTGCGTTTATCTGTGAAAAATCGGAAATTTGGCGAAAATTTTGAAAATTTCGCAATTTTCAAAACTTTAATTTTTATGCCCTTAAATCAGAGAGATATGTGTAGCGCCAGCGTCCCTGCCCTCTGCTAGGCAGGGACGCTGTTCCCCTCACCTCCCTGCTCCGTGCCCGGCGTCCTCCTCCCGCTCTGCTGGCAGCGCGCGCTCCTTCCCGGCCATTGTGCTTAGGGCGCGCGCGCGCGCTCTCCCTCCCTCTTAAAGGGGCCGCGCGCGCCGTCCTAAGGAGTCCCCGGCCAATGGCCGGAGGACTTCACCATATATAAGGCACCTCCTCCAAAATGGAGGTGCCCGAGCAATGTTGTTGCGCTGTTCACTACTCTGCTTCAGCCCTCAGGTCCCGTTGCCAGTTACCTGCCAGTTACCTGCCAGATTCCTGCCTGATTATCTGCTACCTGCCTGCTAGTCTGAGGTCCGACGGTCTGCCTTACTACTCCTGTCAGTCTGTCTAAGGACCAGCCTGCCCGCTCACCTGGGAGCGCACATCAGCCACCTGCCTGCTTGCCCGAGGTCCGACGGTCTGCCTTCCAACTCCTGTCAGTCTGTCTATGGACCAGCTTGCCCGCTCACCTGGGAGCACTCACCTGCTACCTGCCTGCTAGTCTACCTGGAGGCTCCGCCGTCACGTGCTGTGACCACCTGCCTGTCCAGTGACTCCTGCTCGCTCACCTGGGAGTGCTCATCTGCTGCCTGTCTGCTAGCCTACCTGGAGGCTCTGCCGTCACGTGCTGTGACCACCCGCCTGTCCAGAGACTTCTGCCCGCTCACCTGGGAGCGCTCATCTGCCGCCTGTCTGTTGGTCTTCCTGGAGGCTCCGCCGTCACATGCTGTGACCACCCGTTCATCCAGAGACTCTCGCCTGCTCACCTGGGAGCTCACGTCTATCATCAGCCGCCACAGGTCGTACCAACCCTTTACCTAGAGACTGCCCCGGTCACTTGCCGTGACCATCTGCCCGTTCATCCAGAGACTGCCCCGGTCACTTGCCATGACCATCTGCCCGTTCATTCAGAGACTGCCCCGGTCACTTGCCGTGACCATCAGCCCGTTCATCCAGAGACTGCCCCGGTCACTTGCCGTGACCTCCAGCCCGTTCACTCAGAGACTGTCCCGGTCACCTGCTGTGACCTCCTGCCCGTCTTCCCTGGTCGCCACCCGCTCCCTTACAAGGACTGCCCCCTTGTATAGTAGCTCAGAGGTTCCGCCTCCCAGACCCATTACAGTTTGCTCGGGCCATGGAACCCGGTGGCACCCAAGCTCCCTCGATCTCGGACCTGTGTCATGAACTGTCCCGTCAAAGGTCCCAACAGGAGTCCATCCTGGGTCACCTGCGGAATGTCAATACTCGCCTGGACACTCTGACTGCTCCACCAGCAACCTCCGCCAGTGCCATGTCTCGCAATCCGGCAGCTCCGCTGCCCACTAATACCATGGTATCCTACCCCGGACCCCGGCTTTCTGCACCTCCTCGTTTCGGAGGCGACTCCGCCCAGGCTCGGGGCTTCATAAATCAGTGCACCCTGCACTTTGAACTATTGTCCCACCAGTTTAACTCCGACCGGGCCAAAATTGCATTCATCATGTCCCATCTCACCGGGGAGGCCCTGGCCTGGCTAAATCCTCTATGGGAGAGAGGAGACCCCCTGGTGTCCAACTTGCCTGCTTTTCTCACGGCTTTCCGGAAAGTCTTCGACGAACCCGGACGGAAGACCTCATCCGCATCATCACTGCTACGCCTCCGTCAGGGAAGTCTCACCGTGGGCCAATATGCCATACGGCTCCGTACCCTTGCCTCGGAGCTGGCCTGGGATAACGACGCTCTGGTATCCGTCTTCTGGGAGGGTCTGTCCGGCCGTATTAAAGATGAACTTGCCGGTCGGGACATTCCTACCACTCTCGATGACCTAATAACTCTTGCCACCCGGATTGACCTACGGTTCCAGGAGCGTGCCAAAGAGGTCACCCGTGAGAGGAGGTTACCATGTCTAGCTCCTACTTTTCAGAAACCCGTCACTCCCTCCGTCTCTACCCAGGTACACTCTCCTGAGTCTATGCAGGTCGACCAGACCAAGATGGTCAAAACCCGTCAGGACTTACGCCCTGCCGAGGGGAGCTGCTTCTACTGTGGCAGTAAGGAGCACCGGGTCCGTGCCTGCCCGGAGAGGTCGGGAAACGCCTGTGTCTAGGTTCGCTCAGAGAGGTCAACCTAGACAAGAATAAATCCTCTCCATCTCTGCTGCTGTCAGTCTCAATCGTCTGCGGGGAGAACCGTTATTTCGAACTAGCCCAACTTGACTCTGGAGCAGCCGGGAATCTTATTTCACAGTCCCTGGTAGAGAAATACCGCATCCCCACCAAACCTCTGGCTGTACCCTTGTCTGTTGCTGCCGTGGATGGGGGCCTCTTACCACGCCCCATCCAACTCATCACTGAATCCATTACTCTGCAGGTGGGAATGCTGCATTCTGAGAGTATCTCCTTTCATGTTCTGCCTGGACTCTCTCACGCCCTCTTGCTAGGTCTACCTTGGCTCCAGAGACATGCACCCGTGCTTGACTGGCAGACCGGAGAAGTCCTTCGCTGGGGACAGGACTGCCATAAGACCTGTCTGGTTCCCGTCCATCCCGTCCGTCCTTCTCCTACCCCAGCTAATCTACCTGGACTTCCGATTCCTTATTGGTCTTATGCTGATGTCTTTAATAAAAAGGAAGCAGAGACACTACCTCCTCATAGACCATACGACTGCCCTATCGACCTGTTACCTGGTACTACTCCTCCCCGTGGGTGTATTTATCCTTTATCCGCTGCTGAGACCCGGTCGATGTCCGAATATATTGAGGAGAATCTGGCCAGGGGATTCATCCGGAAATCTACCTCCCCGGCGGGAGCAGGCTTCTTCTTCGTCAAAAAGAAGGACGGCACTCTCCGTCCCTGTATAGACTATAGAGGCCTTAACCAGATCACGGTGAAGAATAAGTACCCCCTTCTGCTCATTCCGGAGTTATTTGATCGTCTGAGGGGGGCTAGAATCTTCACCAAACTGGACCTCCGTGGGGCGTACAACCTGGTTCGTATCCGTCAGGGGGATGAATGGAAGACGGCATTCAACACCCGGGACGGCCACTATGAATATCTGGTAATGCCCTTTGGTCTCTGTAACGCTCCTGCCGTCTTTCAAGAGTTGGTCAATGACATCTTCCGGGACCTTCTCTACTCCTGCGTAGTGGTGTACCTGGACGACATCTTGGTCTTCTCTCCGGATCTCCAGACTCACCGGAGGGACGTTCGTCAGGTCCTGCTCAGGCTCAGGCAGAATCACCTCTTCGCTAAATACGAGAAGTGCCTCTTTGAGCAGACCTCGCTTCCGTTTTTGGGCTACATTATTTCTCAGACCGGCCTACGAATGGATCCAGAGAAACTGTCTGCCATCGAGAAATGGCCTCGACCGGAGGGGTTGAAGGCCATTCAGCGATTCCTGGGCTTCGCCAACTACTACCACCTCTTCATACCGCACTTCTCTTCCCGGACTGCCCCAATTTCCGCGCTCACCCGTAAGGGTACTAATCCCAAAGAGTGGCCGCCCGAAGCAGAGGAGGCCTTTCTTTCCCTAAAACAGGCCTTCTCTTCCGCCCCGGTGCTGCATCGCCCGGACGGCAACAAGCAGTTCTTCCTGGAAGTTGACACCTCCTCCTCTGGAGCCGGAGCGGTACTTACTCAAAAATCATCTTCCGGGAGAATGGTAACTTGTGGCTTCTTCTCCAAACTCTTCTCCTCTTCTGAGCGCAACTATTCCATAGGAGACCGAGAGTTATTGGCCATCAAACTGGCATTGGAGGAGTGGCGTTACCTACTCGAGGGGGCTCTTCACCCGGTAATAATTTACACTGACCACAAGAACTTGGCTTACCTCCAGCATGCCCAGAGACTTAACCCGCGCCAAGCCCGGTGGTCCTTGTTTTTTGCTCGCTTTGATTTTGTTCTTCATTTTCGCCCGGCTGACAAAAACGTCAAAGCAGATGCCTTGTCCCGATCCTTTCTAGTGTCCGATCTCGAGGAAGAACCTAAACATATCATCGATCCCGCCAGAGTAATGCAGGTGGCTCCCGTGAGCCTAAATCGTCTCCCTCCCGGTAAGACGTTCGTATCAGTACCTGATCGGGAGAAGATCCTACACTGGGGTCACTCGTCTAAACTAGCTGGCCACGCCGGTCAGAAAAAGACCCTCCAGCTTATTGCCCGGCACTACTGGTGGCCTACCCTGCACAAGGACGTAATAGACTTTGTTTCTGCCTGTGTGTCCTGCGCCCGCAACAAAGTCCCGAGACACCTGCCAGCCGGTCGCCTTCTTCCGCTTCCTGTGCCTGCTGCCCCCTGGCAGCATATTGCTATGGACTTCATAACTGATCTCCCCGTCTCTGCCGGTTGTACGGTCATTTGGGTGGTCGCTGACCGCTTTTCCAAGATGGCTCACTTTATTCCCCTGCCTGGCCTCCCGTCTGCACCCGAGCTGGCTAAAGACTTTATCCGCCACATCTTCCGTCTTCATGGCCTGCCCCTCCACATCGTGTCGGATCGTGGGGTACAGTTCACCTCACGTTTCTGGAGAGCCACTTGTAAACTGCTAGACGTCACCCTGGACTTCTCTTCCGCTTACCACCCACAGTCCAATGGTCAAGTGGAGCGGATCAATCAGAACCTGACCAGTTACCTCCGGCACTTCGTTAATGCCCATCATTCTGACTGGGTGGATCTCCTACCATGGGCCGAGTTCTCCTATAACAATCACGAGAGCGAATCCTCCTCCAAATCCCCGTTTTTTGTAGTCTTCGGTCAGCATCCTCGGATTCCTTTTCCTGTCTCCACCTCTGTGGACAACCCGGCTGCGGAATCTCTCGTTAGCAAATTTTCCTCCATTTGGGAGAGTACCCGATCCGCACTCCTTCAGTCGTCCGAACGGATGAAAAGACACGCTGACAAAAAACGCCTGGATCCTCCACAATTTCGTCCTGGAGATAAAGCCTGGCTCTCGTCTAAATATGTCCGACTCAAGATACCTTCTTACAAGTTAGGGCCTCGGTTCATCGGTCCTCTGGAGGTCATCAGTCAGATCAACCCGGTGGCCTATAAATTAAAACTCCCGGCCAACTTACGGATCCCTAACTCCTTCCATGTATCTCTCCTCAAACCTGTGGTACTTAACTCTTTTTCCAAGTCTACAGGTACGCCTCCTGCTCCGGTTTCTGCTGAGGACGAGTTTGAGGTAGAGAACATTCTTGCCACCAAAAGGGTAAGAGGAAAGACCTTTTTTCTAGTAGATTGGAGGGGGTTTGGTCCTGAGGAGAGAACGTGGGAGCCCCGGGAGAACATCCATGCCCCTCTTATCCTAGCTAAATTTCTGTCTGGCCTAAAAAAGGGGGGGCCTAAAGGGGGGGGTACTGTAGCGCCAGCGTCCCTGCCCTCTGCTAGGCAGGGACGCTGTTCCCCTCACCTCCCTGCTCCGTGCCCGGCGTCCTCCTCCCGCTCTGCTGGCAGCGCGCGCTCCTTCCCGGCCACTGTGCTTAGGGCGCGCGCGCGCGCTCTCCCTCCCTCTTAAAGGGGCCGCGCGCGCCGTCCTAAGGAGTCCCCGGCCAATGGCCGGAGGACTTCACCATATATAAGGCACCTCCTCCAAAATGGAGGTGCCCGAGCAATGTTGTTGCACTGTTCACTACTCTGCTTCAGCCCTCAGGTCCCGTTGCCAGTTACCTGCCAGTTACCTGCCAGATTCCTGCCTGATTATCTGCTACCTGCCTGCTAGTCTGAGGTCCGACGGTCTGCCTTACTACTCCTGTCAGTCTGTCTAAGGACCAGCCTGCCCGCTCACCTGGGAGCGCACATCAGCCACCTGCCTGCTTGCCCGAGGTCCGACGGTCTGCCTTCCAACTCCTGTCAGTCTGTCTATGGACCAGCTTGCCCGCTCACCTGGGAGCACTCACCTGCTACCTGCCTGCTAGTCTACCTGGAGGCTCCGCCGTCACGTGCTGTGATCACCTGCCTGTCCAGTGACTCCTGCTCGCTCACCTGGGAGCGCTCATCTGCTGCCTGTCTGCTAGCCTACCTGGAGGCTCTGCCGTCACGTGCTGTGACCACCCGCCTGTCCAGAGACTTCTGCCCGCTCACCTGGGAGCGCTCATCTGCCGCCTGTCTGTTGGTCTTCCTGGAGGCTCCGCCGTCACATGCTGTGACCACCCGTTCATCCAGAGACTCTCACCTGCTCACCTGGGAGCTCACGTCTATCATCAGCCGCCACAGGTCGTACCAACCCTTTACCTAGAGACTGCCCCGGTCACTTGCCGTGACCATCTGCCCGTTCATCCAGAGACTGCCCCGGTCACTTGCCGTGACCATCTGCCCGTTCATTCAGAGACTGCCCCGGTCACTTGCCGTGACCATCAGCCCGTTCATCCAGAGACTGCCCCGGTCACTTGCCGTGACCTCCAGCCCGTTCACTCAGAGACTGTCCCGGTCACCTGCTGTGACCTCCTGCCCGTCTTCCCTGGTCGCCACCCGCTCCCTTACAAGGACTGCCCCCTTGTATAGTAGTTCAGAGGTTCCGCCTCCCAGACCCGTTACAATATGTAACACAAAATAGCTAATAAATAACATTTCCCACATGTCTACTTTACATCAACACAATTTTGGAAACAACATTTTTTTTTATTAGGGAGCTATAAGGATTAAAAGTTGTCCAGCAATTTCTCATTTTTCCAACAAAATTTACAAAACCATTTTTAGGGACCACATCACATTTGAAGTGACTTTGAGGGGCCTTTATGACAGAAAATATCCAAAAGTGACACCATTCTAAAAACTGCACCCCTCAAGGTGCTCAAAACAACAGTCAATAAGTGTATTAACCCTTCAGGTGCTTCACAGGAATTTTTGGAATGGGGAAGAAAAAAATGAACATTTACAGTATTTTTCGGACTATAAGACGCACCGGACCATTAGACGCTCCCCAAAGGGAAAATGGGAAAAAAAAAAATTTTTATAAGATGGGGTCCGTCTTATAGTCTGATTAGGTATCTTACCTGGGGGGTGGTGGAGCAGGAGGCAGGGTCCTTCAGGAAACTGGCCCTGCGGAAGTGGAGGAATGCTGCGGACCCTGGATACATGAAGCCGGTTCTCCAGCAGCTGTGAGTTGTGGTGATGGTGAAGCACGATCGCAGGTCCCTCCGTTCCCTGCCTCAGGAACCCGGCGGCAGCAGAAGAGGTGAGATGTCGGTGTCTGGCTAGGGCCTGTGGACCGGCTGGGGCCTGTGGCCTGCCCGGGGCCTGTGGACTTGCTGGGGCCTGTGGAATTGCTGGGGCCTGTGGACCTGCCTGGCGCCTGTGGACTTGTTGGGGCCTGGACCTGTGAGCAGCGTCTGGCAGTGAAGCAGAGGAACGGGACCTGTGCCGGGCTGTGAGCGGCGTCCGGCGATGCAGCGGAGCAGCGTGTGCAGTTTCCGGTGGCCGCGGCCATCTTCCTGAGGCCGTGATCTACAGGAAAATGGAAGCCAAAGCTCCCAGTCTGCGCATTTTCCCGTGGATCACGGCCTCAGGAAGATGACCGCGGCCACTGGAAGCCGCACACGCTGCTCTGCTGCACCGCTGGACACCGCTCACAGCCCGGCAGAGGCCCCAGCTCCACTCCCTCACCACCGGACGCCACTCAAAGCCAGGCACAGGCCCCGGCTCCTCTGCTTCACCACCCGACACCAGCCACTCCAGCACAGGTACAGGCCCCGGCTCCAGCCGCATCTCACCTCTGCCGCCGCCGGAGGACCCTGCGATCCCCGCTCCACCACCACCAGTAAAGTAACGCTCGGACCATAAGATGCAGCCCCCATTTTCCTTCCAATTTTTTGGGGAAAAAAGTGCGTCTTATGGTCCGAAAAATATGGTAACTTTTTTCACAAAAATGTTGCTTTAGATTAAATTTTTTTATTTTTGCAGGGGTAACAGGAAAAAATGGACCCCAAAATTTGTTGTGCAATTTTCCCTGAGCCTGCAGATACCCCATATCTGCATAGTGGGGAAAAAACAGTGTTCGGGTGCACGGCAGGGCTCAGAAGGGAAGGAGCTCCATTTGACTATTTGAATGTAAAATTTCCTTGAATAATGAGTGGACGCCATGTTGCATTTGGAGAACCCCTAATGTGCCTAAACAGTGGAAACCACCCACAAGTGACACCATTTTGGAAACTAGACCCCTCAGGGAACTTATCTAGATGTGTGGTGAGCACCTTGAACCCCCAGGTGCTTCACAGAAGTTTATAACATGGGGCCGTCAAAATAAAAAAATCAAACTTTTTCCACAAAAATTATTTTTAGCCCCAATTTTTTTATTTTCACGAGGGTAAGAGGATAAAATGGAGCTTAAAAACTGTTGAACAATTTCTCCTGAGTACGCCAATACCCCATATGTTGGGAAAATACACTATTTGGGCGCACGTCAGGGTTCAGGAGGGAAGGAGCACTGTGTGACTTTTTGAACGCAAAATTGGCTGGAATCAAGAGCGGATGCTCCTTTTCGGGAGCCTCTGATGTGCCTAAATAGTGAAAACCCCCCACAATTGACTCCATTTTGAAAACTAGACCCCTCAAGGATTTTATCAAAGGGTATAGTGTACATTTTGATCCCAGAGGTATGACAGAATTTGATAACATTAGGTCATCATATTGAATAAGTTGTCATTAGTCTTGAGCGCAAATGCTCGCTACTTGAGTTTGCATCGGGTAATCGGGTATGCACCATGTATCACGGATGCTTGAGTGACATGTTCGAGTCCCCGCCCTGCATGTTTCACGGTTGTTAGACACCCAAAAAAAAACATGTAGGGATCGCTCGTGCATGGCAGGCGATCCCAGAAACGTTTTTTTTGGCTGCGAAGCATATGGGGCAGAAAGTCGACCATGTCACTCAAACACCCGCGATACTCAATGCATACCCGAGCACCCGATGCAAACTCAAGTAGCGAGCACTTGCGCTCAACACTGGTCGCCATATTGTCATCATTTTTTTTTCTTTACTTTTGAAAAAATCGCAACCCTAACCCCAACCCTAATACAACCCCAACCCTAATCCTAGCCCAACCCTAACCCTAGCCCAACCCTAACCCTAGCCCATCCCTAATCCTAACCCTAGCACAACCCTAACCCTAGAGTTTCTTTTTTTACGCCGTTCCTTATGTGGTATAAGTGATTAGATGACTTTATTCTTCAGGTCGGTGTGATTACAGCAATACCAGATTCATATCGGGTTTTTATGATTCACATTTGTCACACACAAAAAGACTAGTGATGGGCGAGCACTAAAATGCACGGGTGCTCGATGCTCGGGTCAAGCACATTGGAATACTTGGGTGCTCGACCCGAGCAATGAGCCCAATGTAAGTGTATGGGAAACTCAAGCATTTTTCAGGCGGCTCCCCCCGGCGGTCTGCAGAGGGCCTAAAAATTTTCAAAATCAATGGGAACAGTGCTCAAATGACATGTGAACAGCAAGGGGAAGACCCCTGGAAGCATTTCTGACTCCCAGGTCAGTGCTGTGAACAACGTTGTCAGAGGTATTACGCCACTTTTACGGACTCGTAATAAAACATACAAAAACGAAACCAAAATGGATTTTCCTGGGAAATATGTTAAGTAACATCCTTTCCAGGGTAATGACTTGTATATAAAGCAAAATAAATAACCAAAAACAAAAATACTCCTCCACACCTTGTGCTATGTTCACATTTAGCGTTTTTGATGCGTTTTTGCACTTTTGCATTGCTTTCAACCGTGACAAATGCATTCACCGGGAAATGTCATTTTAACATTTTAAAACCTTATCTGGCCATGTGGTGTGTGAGATATAATCCCACACATCCTGTTTCATTTATGAAGGAAGGACTCTGAAAGTCACAAAGCCTATTTTTATTTTGCCATCAGGCGGCCTTTACTATTCTTAAAGGTCTATCAGTCGGCCCTCATTATTCTTAGAGAGCCAACAGCTGGCTATGCTTTATTGTTCCCATTACTAAAGAGTGGGTCTCCTATACTGTTATTGCGTATGCAGTGAGTGACTGAGCTGCCCAAAATTTGGACGCACCCCAATACCCCCTTGAAGAGACTTAGAGGAGGGCCTCCTGAAAACAATGTTCCCATTATTAGGAAGTAGATCTCCCATTCTGTTTGCCTATTCAGTAAATGCAAGGGTTGCCAAAAATTTGGAGGCACTCCAATGCCCCTTGGAAGAGACGTGGAGGTCAGAGGGCCTCCTGAAAACAATGTTCCCTTTATTAGGAAGTGGATCTCCCATTGTGTTTGTCTATGCAGTGAATGCACGGGTTGCCAAAAATTTGGAGGCACTCCAATACCCCGTGGAAGAGACGTGGAGGAGGGCTCATAAAAAAGCATATACTTGTAATGCCCATGCACTAAGTGTATGGGCTGACAAACATTTACCCGTGGGGGGTATACATGAACATACAGTATAAAAATTTTTTTTTACGGGCATCATAAACACCCTTTAAAAAAATTATGTGGGTGTTGCGTCACGGACCACGGTCACCCCGGTGATATGGTGGTGGATGATGAGAAGGAGGAGGACAAGAACAAACAGCCAAAATCAGGAAGCGTATTCCCATGTATGTTTGTGAAAAGGTGCATGGGAATTCACCTCCCAAAAAAAGACACTGGATTTGAGTTTATGTTACGCTGCTATCATTCAGTGGTGTTGAGAAGTCTGGCCCAATCCAGCCTTTGTTCATTTTTTTAAGAGTCAGCCTGTCAGCATTTTCAGGTGACAGGCAGATGCGCTTATCAGTTATAATTCCACCAGCGGCACTTAAAACCCGCTCTGATAAAACGCTAGCGGCAGGGCAGGCCAGGACCTCCAAGGTGTAGAGAGCCAGTTCATTCCATGTATCCAGCTTGGATACCCAATAATTATAAGGCACAGAGGGATCACGGAGGACATTGGTACGGTCAACAAGGTACTCCCTCAGCATATTCCCAAACTTTGCACTCCTTGTGAGAGTACCCCGCGCCTCAGGCCCTGTGCGATGGGAGGGGCTAAGAAAATTCTCACAGAACTTTGACAATGTTCCCCTGCCTCTGCTGGATTGGAGTTGTGTCTCTCTCGCCTGTACTTGGTTGTTCAACGAACTGTGACCTCTGCCGCCAGCGTTTTCAGATGGGAATTTTTTTAATAGTTCCGCAACAAGAGCCTTCTGATACTGCCCCATTTTTGTAGACCTGTCCGCCTCAGGAATAAGAGATATAAAGTTCTCCTTGTAGCATGGGTATAGAAGTGTCACCAACCAGTAATGACTGTCACCCAAAATTTTGAGAACTTGAGGGTCATGGGAAAGACAGCGTAACATAAACTCAGCCATGCGTGCCAACAGGCAAGACTTCCGTGTCCTCACCAAGAGGACAACTGACCATGCTCTCCTGCTCCTCCTCTCTGTCCTCAGGCCATTCACGCTGAAGAGCCTGTATGACAGTTGTGCAGGTGGCACATAGCACCCGGTGTCAGCTGTGACAATCAGCTGACACCCGGCGGTGATCGCCCCGCACCGCTTGTGCGCAGGCACGATCGCATTATGCGTAATAGTACGTAGCTGGTCCATAAGTCCCAGGGCGCAGCTACGTACTATTACTGACTTGGTCGGAAAGGGGATAAAGTCTGATGCGACCAGGACCAGCTGCTTACACAGTGATAGCTTCATCTGTTGGAACGCGGTCTCTGTTTCCTCCGTCCACTTCACCATGGTTGACCTGGTGCCTTTTAGGAGATCCATCAGTGGCGCAGCCATCATGGAAAAATTCGGGATAAACCGCCGGTAATATCCCACCATTCCAAGGAATGCTCTTACTTGCTTCTTGGATAGCGGTTGCGGCCAGGTCTGGATTGCCTCCATTTTATTTACTTGTGGCTTTATTTCGCCTCTTCCGATGACATAGCCCAAGTACCTGGCCTCCTCTTTTCCGACAGCACAGTTTCTCGGATTTATGGTAAATCCCGCCTTCCTTAGAGCATCCAGAACAGCCTGTAGTTTAGGTAGGTGACTAACCCAGTCTGGGCTAAAGACTATGATGTCATCAAGGTAGGCTGCGGCATACATCTTATGTGGGGCTAGGATCCGATCCATAGCCCTCTTGAAGGTGTCTGGGACCCCCTGTAGTCCGAACGGCATCCAAGGGTATTGGAAGCACCCATCAGGTGTCGAAAAAGCCGTCTTGTCCTGGCCGTCTGGGACATGGGGATCTACCAGTAGCCCTTCGTCAGGTCCAGAGTGGTGATGTACCTCGCTGGTCCAAGCCTCTCGATGAGTTCGTTGACGCGGGGCATCGGGTACGCCTCACATTTGGACACCTCATTCAGCCGGTGGTATTCATTACAAAACCTCCACTCTCCTTTGGGTTTTGGTGGTATGAGGACAATTGGGCTCGACCATCCACTCTTTGACTCCTCTATCATCCCGAGGTCTAACATTCTCTTCACCTCGGCCGAGATCACCTCCCGGCGTGCTTCCAGAATCCGGTACGGCTTCAGATTCACTGTTACATGTGGCTCTGTTAGCACGTCATGCTCTACCACCTGAGTATTCCCTGGCAACTCTGAGAACAGCTCCCGATTCTGCTGCAGAAGTTCTCGACACTGTTGCTTCTGGGCCGGCGATAGAGTCTCTGTAATAGTGACCTCCTCCACCTTGCCTTCAGGAGCGCCTCCCAGGCAAGGAGTTTCCACAGGTTTCCGGTTCCGCCACGTCTTGAGCAAGTTCACATGGCATATTTGGTGTGGCTTTCTTCGGCCAGGCAGGTGGACTTTATAATTAACCTCGCTGACTTTCTCCACCACCTCATACGGACCTTGCCATTTGGCTAGGAACTTGCTCTCGACTGTAGGGATTAGCACCAAAACACGGTCCCCGGGCTGGAACTGCCTCAGCCTCGCCAATCGGTTATAAACCCTTTCCTGGGCGTCCTGCGCCTGGAGGAGATGCGCTTTCACGATCGGAATCACTCTCGCTATTCTTTCCAGCATCTGGGCGACATATTCAATGACGCTCCAGTGTGGCGTAACCTCGGCTTCCCAGGTTTCCTTAGCGATGTCCAGGAGCCCTCACGGATGTCTTCCATACACAAGCTCAAATGGAGAAAAGGGGGTAGAGCTCAGCCACACCCTGAGGGGAGGTAGGGGAATGACTTCCCTCCCATCCCTACGTCATTCCCATAAAACCACACCCTTTAAAAGAGTTAACTCCCAGCATATAACATGCTGGCAGAAAGTTTATTAGTTTTAGTTCACACAGGCTAGCAACCTGCGTGACACATACCTTCCCTCATGTATTATACCAGTGACTCTGTCACAATATATATATATATATATATATATATATATATGTGTGTGTATATGTATATATAGAGTGCAGACCAAAAGTTTGGACACACCTTTTCATTTAAAGATTTTTCTGTATTTTCATGACTTTGAAAATTGTACATTCACACTGAAGGCATCAAAACTATGAATTAACACATGTGGAATAATATACTTAACAAAAAAGTGTGAAACAACTGAAAATATGTCTTATATTCTAGGTTCTTCAAAGTAGCCACCTTTTGCTTTGATGACTGCTTTGCACACTCTTGGCATTCTCTTGATGAGCTTCAAGAGGTAGTCACCGGAAATGCTTTTCACTTCACAGGTGTGCCCTGTCAGGTTTAATAAGTGAGTTTTCTTGCCTTATAAATGGGGTTGGGACCATCAGTTGTGTTGTGCAGAAGTCTGGTGGATACACAGCTGATAGTCCTACTGAATAGACTGTTAGAATTTGTATTATGGCAAGAAAAAAGCAGCTAAGTAAAGAAAAATGAGTGGCCATCATTACTTTAAGAAATGAAGGTCAGTCAGTCCGAAAAGTTGGGCAAACTTTAAATGTGTCCCCAAGTGCAGTTGCAAAAACCATCAAGCGCTACAAAGAAACTGGCTCACATGAGGACCGCCCCAGGAAAGGAAGACCAAGAGTCACCTCTGCTTCTGAGGATAAGTTTATCCGAGTCACCAGCCTCAGAAATTGCAGGTTAACAGCAGCTCAGATTAGAGACCAGGTCAATGCCACACAGAGTTCTAGCAGCAGACACATCTCTTCAACAACTGTTAAGAGGAGACTTTGTGCAGCAGGCCTTCATGGTAAAATAGCTGCTGGGAAACCACTGCTAAGGACAGGCAACAAGCAGAAGAGACTTGTTTGGGCTAAAGAACACAAGGAATGGACTGGTCTGATGAGTCCAAATTTGAGATCTTTGGTTCCAACCACCGTGTCTTTGTGCAACGCAGAAAAGGTGAACGGATGGACTCTACATGCCTGGTTCCCACCGTGAAGCATGGAGGAGGAGGTGTGATGGTGCGGGGGTGCTTTGCTGGTGACACTGTTGGGGATTTATTCAAAATTGAAGGCATACTGAACCAGCATGGCTATGTACAATTTTCATAGTCATGAAAATCCAGAAAAATCTTTAAATGAGGTGTGTCCAAACTTTTGGTCTGTACTGTACATATATATACAGTACAGACCAAAAGTTTGGACACACCTTCTCATTTAAAGATTTTTAGCTGCTTTTTTCTTGCCATAATACAGATTCTAACAGTCTATTCAGTAGGACTATCAGCTGTGTATCCACCAGACTTCTGCGCTACACAACTGACACAACTGATGGTCCGAACCCCATTTATAAGGCAAGAAATCCCACTTATTAAACCTGACAGGGCACACCTGTGAAGTGAAAACCATTTCCGGTGACTACCTCTTGAAGCTCATCAAGAGAATGCCAAGAGTCATCAAAGCAAAAGGTGGCTACTTTGAAGAACCTAGAATATAAGACATATTTTCAGTTGTTTCACACTTTTTTTGTTAAGTATATAATTCCACATGTGTTAATTCATAGTTTTGATGCCTTCAGTGTGAATGTACAATTTTCATAGTCATGAAAATACAGAAAAATCTTTAAATGAGAAGGTGTGTCCAAACTTTTGGTCTGTACTGTACTGGGCCCCTGGTAACATTGAGTCTGGGGGCCCACTTTTCAACAGCATGTAGATAATACATTGCCCTCATTCACAAATGTACCTATGTTTCTATATAATAATGCACTGGGTAGTTTGTTAATTCCCTGAGTGCAGTCAAAGGCAGCATTTCATCATTCATTTAAGTATACTGTATCAACCACTGCTCAGGGGCCCACCAGGGGATTCACCTGTTCCCATGTGGTCCAGTCTGAGCCTGTATATGTACTGATATATATATATATATATATATATATATATATACACATACACACTGTACATCAGTCCCGTACACAATGAATAGAGTGGCGGTGCACATGCGGCACTTTCACTATATTATAATGGGGCACTTCAAAACCCCTTTCTCGAGATCGGCGCCCTTCTGGTACACCATAAATAAAATATGTGACCATTAAAAAAATAGAACATAATTTTGTATTTGGGTTCTGTGTGATTTTCCATTGTATTCTACATCTCAGGAAGATGTCTTATGAAATTGAGATTTATTATACAAATATGACACAACACCCTTACATATAATCATTATTATCTCTGTGATGGTGGATCACAGAATTCCCTCGCTCTTCTTTGTCTGTAAACACCACTGAACTGCGTTTCATACAATAATTAAAATTTCTCAGCGGGACCCAGTGAGGGGACTGCTTGTCACATCGAGTTAAAGAAATCCTCGGCTCATCTCTGAGAAGGGACAGTGCCACCCGTAGTCATGTCATCTGTTCTTGAGTTGTCCCGACAAGTGGGCCAGCAAATCAAGAGAGAAAAGGCAGCTACTGTTATCAAGACATTCTTGCATCTGGTAACAAATTATTATTAGAACATTTTGTCAGACTGGTTAACAGAATTAATCTATTTATTAAAGGGGTTGTCTAGTTTTACCGAATACAGTTTAACCCCTTCCTGACCAGGTAATTTTTCTATTTTTGCATTTTTGCTTTTTACTCCTCTTCTTCCAAGAGATATAACTTTATTTTTTTTGCGCTGCTAACCATGTAAACGCTTGTAAGGGGCTTGCTGGGCATGTTTTTTGCGAAACGAGTTGTACTTTTGTACTACACCATCCATTTTATCATCCAAGTGCAGCAAATTAGAGAAAAAAGCGCAATTCTGAAATTGTTTTTTTTTTACTTACAGCGTTCATTATATGGTAAAAATGACCAGGAAATATGATTTTCCAGGTCAATATAATTATGACGATACCAAACATTTATAGTTTTTTTATTTAAGTGGTGAAACAAAAATCAGAAATTTGTAAAAAAAAAAGTTTGCTTTTTTTGCTATTTTCCATGAGCCGTACGTAACATGTTTAATTTTGGGGTAATTGAACTGTGTGAGGGCTTATTTGGGGTAGATGTTTTGGTCGCCTATTACTGCATTTTTTTTGCACTGTTACAGCGGCCGAAAAACTGCAGTTCTGGCATTTGGATTTTTTTCTCCTCATGTCAATTACAAATTGGGTTAATTCATTTTATATTTTGATATATCAGACTTTTACGAACGTAGAACGTGTATTTTTTTATTATTTCTTAATGGGGCAAAGGGGAGTGATTTGAATTTTTATATATTTTTTAAAACTTTTTCTTACTTTTTATTGTATTAGTTAGCCCCCTTAGGAGACTTGAACCTGTGATGGATAATCCGATCGCTTGTGCTATACACAGCAATACTACAGTAATGGGGTATATAGCAAAAATTACAGTCTCCTATGAATACCAGCCACTGGCTTGCTTTTACAGGAGTACCATTATAACAGGCACATGGGTCTTCAGCAGAACCCTAGCTGTCACAGCAACCCATCAGAACGCTTGCTGTAAAGTTCACTGTCATAGATTGACAGCAGTATTTAACAGAAAGAACCTAAGATAAAAACAAAATGAGCAAATATCCTATAGTAAGCAAATAAATAGTAATAACACATGTAAATATGTGATCTCACAAAACATTACAATTATTTTTAATCTGCTTAAAAATGTTCCATTGTGTAAATATTGCTGTCTTGTTTTTATTGCACATCCTTGTGTTCTTCTGATCCAGCCGCTCAGTCCCATCGCCAAGATCCTCATACACAACTGTTGCAGAGATTTGTGCCATCAGGTGCTGATAGGAATCAACGCACCAGTAGAAGGAGGGAATCAGAAGAACACCAGGGGGTGCCATCACTGTATAAAAGAAAGTTGTAATACCTGTAGAAGGCTCATGAGAGCAGTTTTATGCTATGTTAATAAAATGTGGTTATTTAATATATCACCGCATCCTACCTACTGTGTTCCGGGAGCGCATACCACCTGGAGAATAATTACATACACGAGTATAAATGGTAAAATGGGGCACTGACACTGACTCGCCCAGGGGCATATGGGGGACTCGGTACCCGGGCCTTTACCTTCTTTGTAGGATGTCACGGCAGTCGGCTCCCGGGCCCGTCCTCTGGGGTCACTCTTTAAAAGGGGTTTTTTGTTAACAGTTTGTCTCGTGACGCCACCTGTGGTTCCCAGTAATGAATACCGGCGCTGCTGTAGACCTCCGGGGGTGATGGGATGGCAGCTGGGATGTTTCTGCTCCCCACAGGCGGAGCGGGCCCCCGGGGCAGGGTTGATGGAAGGGATGCAGGTGAGAGGTGGCCCGGTCGGGTAAGGGAGAATGACGGACACGCACACAGGGGATTCGCTTCAGTACCTTTACTGGTGTAATGGCAGGTATGGCCCAGGATACTTAATAGGAAGGGTGCACTTCAGAACTCTCCCCAGTGAGTGGGTTGTAGACCTCCTGGTCCGTGTCTTCCTCTCTCTAAGCTTCTGGCCAGCCTGGAACTTGACCTAGCTTCTATGTTGTTTTGCTCTCTCACCTGACTACTTGGTAGTAGGACTTTTCTCTGGCAACCACTATCCCTGGGCGCCGGGGCCTTCGTGGTTCCTAGTCCTGTAATTGATGGTAGCTTCAGGATGACCAGGGGTCTGGAAGCCTCCTGGTATGCCGGTTGTCCCTACTGGGTGTAGAGAACCCTGTAGGCGCGGACACGGTGTCCGGCTTGTGTCTTGGGGTGAGCTTCAGACGCTCCTCTGCCCCCTTAACTCCTCTCTCCTCTCTCCTTGCCTCGGCCACACTCGGGGCCCTCAGTACAGCAGCAGAAGTACTGCGTCTTCACTGCTCTCAGTGTCACCACCCCCCAGTTTATATATCCCTAACAGGGCTCCCTCTGGTGGTCTGAGGTGGAAGGGTGGAGGTGTCTGTTTGTAGTGAGGACCTCTTGTGGAGAAGTCCATCCATGCACCCTTTTGGGTCCTGTGGTACCTGTGGTAGCAGGGTGCCACATTTCCCCCTAGTACAATTCAGTACTCCTGGACTGAAGCATTTTAAACAGGTAACAACAAGTAACAATAGTAATTACAACAACAATAACAATGTTACAGTAAGTCCCGTCACCAGGTGTCCATTTCACTGATGAGGGTGTAACATAAGCAGCATGAGGGACCGGCCTGAAAACCCTCAACGTAGGCCCTGGGCGTGGCTACAGGGCATAAGTGATCCAGGTCTTGGACCACGTCTTCGGCCACGCCGAACGGGTTTTTGTTCTGTGGTCTTTTTATGAAACAAATGAGGGGGCACTTTGATAAGTGCAACTATGCACAACGGACAGTTTTTGGCTGCTCACAGTCCTCAGCCTACAAGTCTCTATACCCTCACGGGTAACTAAAGGCACACATATTAATTTTCAGTTCACACACTAAATAACAGTAGGCAATACCCAACTGGGTAACTATTTACACTGTAGGCATTTTGTTTTTATTCCCTATACCTGGCAGGGATTTGGCCTTGTGTGCTGCGTGTGGACCTTTGCAGCACTGGGGTGGTACTGGTGTCTGTGCATGTGACTCGCCCAGGGGGACGATATGGGGGAAACTCGGTACCCGGGCCTTTACCTTCTTTGTAGGATGTCATGGCAGTCGGCTCTCAGGCCCGTACCCTGGGGTCACTCTTTAAAAGGGGGTTTGTTAACAGTTTTGTCTCGTGATGCCACCTGTGGCTCCTGGTAATGGGTACCAGCGCTGCTGCAGACCTCCGGGGGGATGTAATGGCAGCTGGGATGTTTCTGCTCCCCACAGGCGGAGCGGGCCCCCGGGGAAGTGTAGATGCAGATGGTGATGCTGGGTGTTGTAGTGCAGGAGCGGTAGCGTGGTGGAAATAACTGACAGAGACATTGGAGTGCAGTCATCCGAGTTTACTCACAGTTCTTTAAGGTTCCTTAGGTACACTGTCCAGGTGTCAGACTCCCGCATCGCACTGCATTTGCCAGGCAGGGGTTCAGCACTCCTTCAGGTATATTAGAAGCACTTAACGGGACTCCCTTTCTTTATGTTCCTTCCTTGACCGACTTCTCGCGCTGGGTCTTCTCCCTCCTGCCATGCGCTCCCCCACACACAGTCCCGATCGGGTACTCTGAGATCCCTCTGGGCAACCTGGAGTTCCTGGACCTATTTGGTGCCCTTCACGGCGGCTAGGGTGAGGTTGTGGCAACTGCACCATGGAAGTGCAGAAGCCTCCGGTTTTTCCAGCCGAGACCTGGAGTAACACGGCTGGTCCAGGGACCGGTTCCCTTCCTGCGGCCTGA
This sequence comes from Phyllobates terribilis, assembly GCF_046119375.1. Classification (NCBI taxonomy): domain Eukaryota; kingdom Metazoa; phylum Chordata; class Amphibia; order Anura; family Dendrobatidae; genus Phyllobates; species Phyllobates terribilis. Next base: position 83,051,991 of record NW_027362768.1, on the reverse strand, counting down.
TCCCTCTGACACTTGGCAGATACAGGCATACGGGTGCCGTCCTGCACTCACCGTACCCCCTGCGATACCTTCTGTTACCGGAGCCTTCCTCCCTGACTCCCCTCTCACTCCTGGGCCTCCATCTTACTAGGCCCCATTCTGGAGCAGAGCTCCTGAAGAGACTCTGCTCCCCTCCTCTCCTCTTCTTACTACTCACTGCACTCTCCTCTACTGCACTGCCACCCTAAGATGGCTCCCCCTTTTTATACACCTCCTATTCATGTGCTCCCCTGTTCTACGTCCTCCACCCACACCCACTACTGGTTCCCCCTCTCTTTGGTTCCCCCCACTCCAGCCAGGGACAGGGCAGCAGAAGAAGAGCATAATGCCCTTCCAGCCGGCCTGGAGTAGTGTAGTGTTGAATGCAGGTGTTGGGGTATCAGGCAGTACTCCATTCTTTCCTGAACGAAGGAGATGCCACACCTCTGCTTGAGGTGCAGTACCTCTGTGGCGACTGAACCCTCAGGGGCGCCACACATGTACTCTCTGTTAACCTATCAGATCTACGTGCGGGTAGATTATAAAACTGCCTTAATCTCTCTATGGGACTGGCAAGTACGCTGTTTACTGGGGACTCTTCCTGTTCCTGAGCAGGTTCTGCTAGGGCACTCACAGGTTCTTCTTGTGGTGGAGGCTCTTCTGGTGATTGACAGAAGAGTATCACTTGTATGATAACTGCTCCATCGAGTTGAGGCCAGTCCACGGGGAAGTCTCCTAGGACGGTATGAACTACGTCCTCCTTGGGTTTCTCCGGTATTACAAGAGGTGCTTCTTCCTCCTGTGTCTTCAGTAGACCTGGGCACAATTTCAAGTGGTCTCTTGAGACTGTTGCGGTTGTTTTACCTCCATCCTTGCTGATCAGGCAGGTTTTGGCGTTGTCAAATTTAGAATTCAACACTGCATAGGGCTCTCTTTCCCACTGGTCATCGAGCTTGTGACCTCTTCTTTTCAGCTTTAGCACTATCTCTCCGGGTGCCAAGGGTTCTGCTGGTGCGTTCTTGTTATACTGATCTTCTTGTCTTTCCCTCACCTTGTTTAGACTGTCTTCGACACAGGCCTGTACTTTCCTGTACTGCTCTTGCCGACTTGTGTCCCAATCTTCAGTGGACGTATCTGCTGCAGGTTCTACCACTCCGAGCTCCAGGTCCATGGGAAATTTTCCAGGTCTTGCTCTCATGAGGTACGCTTGGGTACAATTAGTAGAACTCACCGGTATGTGGTTATACAGGTCCACTAGGTCAGGTAGCTTGTTTGGCCACTGGTTCCTCTCTTCCAAAGGCAGGGTTTTCAGCAGGTCTATAACGATGTTATTCATTTTCTCACACATACCGTTGGTTTGCGGATGATATGGCGCAGTCCGGATCTTCTTGCATCCATACAGGTGACAGAATTCCTTGAATAGCTCAGCTTCAAAAGCAGGGCCTTGATCTGTTAGCACCTCTATCCAGATATCCATGGGGTCTGAAGAAGTAGGCTTGAAACATTCTTGCTGCAGTTTCTGCTGTCAGATACTTCACGGGGGCTACCAACAGGAACCGGAAATAGTGATCCACCATGGTCAGGGCATAGGAATTGCCTGATCTGCTGGGCGACAGTTTGACGTGATCCAGAGCGACAATCTCCAGGGGTTGGGTTGTCTTGATGGACTGCAAAGGTGCTTTCTGGCTGCCGTAGTCTTTCCTTCTGAGGCTACAGGGCGCACAATTCCGGCACCACCTTTCTATGGAGCTCCGCATTCCAACCCAATAGAATCGGTCCTTCAGCAGGGTTTCCAGCTTCTTCCAGCCAAAGTGACCTGCTTGGTCGTGGTAGGCCTCTAACACCATCTAGATATCCATCCTGGGTACAACAGTCTGCCACACCATTTCATGGGTTCTGGGGTTGACATACCTTCTGCACAGCTTTTCTCTGTAGATGAACAGCCGGCTTCTCTCATTCCACAGGTGTTTGGCTTGTGGAGAAGCATCCTTCTCCAGGTGAGAACCTTCTTGGGTTATCAGTCCTTTGATGAGGCTGACAACCGGGTCACTGTCCTGGGTCTCCTTCCAGCTGTGATGAGGTAAAGGGTTTATCGTCTTATCATGACGTCTTCTGGAGGCGTGTTGCTCGTGGACCATTCCATTCCTGTGGAAAGCAGGTAATTCAATTTCTTCGAGATCATCCACTTCATCCTTTGTGTCCGACTGGTGGGGCATTCTTGACAGGGCATCAGCATTGGTGTTCTTGTGACCTGCCCGGTACTTGATTGTGAACTTGATAATTCGACAATCTGGCCACCCAACGCTGCTCCATGGCACCCAACGCTGCTCCATGGCTCCCAACCTGGCAGTCTCCAGGTGTGTCAAGGGGTTATTGTCAGTAAAGGCTGTGAATTTAGTTGAGGCTAGGTAATGCTTGAATCTTTCAGTGATAGCCCAGACCAAGGCCAGGAACTCCAGCTTGAAGGAACTGTAATTCTCCGGGTTCCTCTCAGTAGGGCGAAGCTTCCTACTGGCATAGGCAATTACCTTTTCTCTGCCGTTTTGCTTCTGGGACAACACAGCTCCCAGTCCCTCGTTGCTGGCGTCGGTGTACAACAGGAAAGGTTGGCCGTAGTCGGGGTAAGCCTGGATTTCCTCACCGGTTAGGACTTCCTTCATTGATGCAAAGGACTCAGTCTGCTCTTTGCCCCACTGGAATGGGGGACTTTTACCTCTTTTGGACTGTCCTACTAGGAGGTCTTGTAAAGGTGCTACCTTTTTGGTATAGTCCTTAATGAACCTCCTGTAGTACCCGACCAGTCCTAGAAATTGACGTACTTCTTTGATGTTCCTTGGTTCAGGCCCCTTCTGGATGGCAGTGACCTTTTCCGGGTCTGGTGCTACCCCCTCTGAGCTGACCACGTGTCCCAGGTACTGAACCTTCTGTTTGAGCAGGTGGCACTTGGAAGGTTTTAGTTTCATCCCATACCAGGACAATGCCTCAAATACCTCCGCCAGGTTCTTTAGATGGTCTTCATAAGTCCTCGAGAACACGATAACGTCATCCAGGTATAGCAGCACTGTCTCAAAGTTCCGGTGTCCCAAGCAACACTCCATCAACCTCTGGAACGTTCCGGGTGTGTTGCAGAGTCCAAATGGCATGCTGTTGAATTTGCATATGTAGCACCCCGAGGGCTCGGCTGCTACAGGGGTATTGCACCTCAAACCAGAGGTGTGATATTCCACTCCCGGGTAAGGATGGAGTGTGGACCAGGACTCGTTTAGCTGCATACAGCACACACACCCCATTTCCGAGGGACAGCTCAACGGTGCTCCCACTAGACAGGAGTGCAGGCACGACCGACTATGTCCCTGGCTGGAGTGGGGCGGGGGGGAGGAAAACCCAGTGGTGTAGGAGCAGATAGGGGTGGGTCTCTGGGCATAGGCAGGAGCCCATTGGTTGCTAGTCACCTGGGCTCGGGTGTTAGAAGGAGGTATATAAGGTGGGCACCATCTTAGAACAGCGTTCAGTTCAGAGAGGAGTTCAGCCAGAGAGGGCTGACAGGGAGCTGTGGCTCAGTCTGGGCCCAGCTCCAGAGGCAGGCCTGGAGTGGAGGCCAGAAACAGCAGAAAGAGAGAGGAGAAGGAGCGGAAAGGAAAGTAAGAAAGGAACTGGAACAGAGGAGAAAGGAAGCAAGGAACACAGAGAAAGGCCCAGAGACACGAGGACGGAAGGAACCCCATATGCCCAGGAGATACAGGGTGAAGGGTTGGCAGAGCAGGGTACCGGAGCCCAAATTGGTGGAGGCAATAAATTCCTCAGCCAAAACCGGAGGTTGTGACCACATCTTGGTGCGACCCCTCACTACATCCACCAGGAAAGCATACCATATAGGGTCAGGGAAACTGGAGAGAGATTTCGCCAACAGAAGGCCCGAGGAAGCTGGACAAAGGTGGGTCACTGGTGGGGACGGCCAGAGAAAGGAAAGGAAGGGAGTCCTGTGCCACGCTCTGGAATTGCCTGGGAGTTGGTCGAGCCCCTTGCCTGGTGAACGCAGCACGGCTCAGGCGGTCCTTCATGTGCACAAGTGACCTGGATGAGAACTGTGAGTAAAGCATTGGAAACTGCAACCACACGTCTCTGTGTTTCATCGCCGCACCAGCACCATTAGTACTGGGACGCTCATACCATCACTACCATCATCTACTCTAGCTGCCCTGAGGCAATACTTCTCCCGTGGGGAGTTATCCCATTCTTGGCTGCGCATATAACATCAGCCTCAGCGGTCTGCAGCGCAGCGGCGGTCCCCACTGACCGCAATCCACGGGTGGCGTAGTCGGACAATTACAATACCAATAGACTGCCACTGAATTGACCACCCTGGGCACGGACCGGGTCAGCGCCACGGAGACTACAACCCCCAGCGATCCGGCTTCGGGTATTCCCTGCACAACACAGGCCCAGGGGGCGCGTCAACTTTGGCGTAGTCGGCAGGATCTTTACCAACCCGCCACAAGCGGGTATTGCGTGCCTGAGGAAGATTGTGCATGTACCTTGAAAAGAAGTCTCCCGCCATTTCCAGAAGTTTCCCGCCGTCCGGAGTCGTTTCCCGCCATCCGGAGCCGATTCCCGCCATCAGACGCCATTTTGGACCGTTTCCCGCCATCTTCATCCGTTTCTCTCACCCTAGCAGAGCGGACGCCATTATGTGAGCACCAAAGGACAGCAGGAAGCCACCTCCCATCGTGGGCCAGGTCCCAGAGTGGCGCCAAAGGAGGGGCCCGCCCCCTGCAACAATGAGTGCAGCAATGGAGATGTCCATCAACGTGGGGGGGCTGCCCCTAAAGGTGATTGTCAGCAGATGCCCCCAAGACCACCCCCCATGGGGGTGGATAGGAAAGAAAACTGTGGGGCCGGGCGCGGCCTGGATCAGTCTGGACCCACTGCACCCGGAGATGGAGGAAGCAGAGAACTCCACCAGCACCCTGGCCCGCAGCCTGCTGCAAGCTGAGCCACCCTGCAGCCTGACAGAGTTGCTAGCCCAGCTGCCCAGGAACCCGGACAGTGCGCGCGCAGCGCTGGAAGATTTGAACAGACGGATGGTCCGGGCGCAGCGGGATGTGTTTGCCGGGTGGAGAGAGGAGATGGCCCGGCAGCACGAAGGCAGCCAGCAGAGGACCCCGCCGGGACCGGGCAGCGCGCTTACCGCTGGGCGCGGAGAAGAGGGACCGGCAGCTGCAGACGATGCCGCGGAGGAGGCAACGGAGACCGAGGCAGGTAACAGGGACACCACCACTCCACGCCCTGAGACCACCAGCCGGCCCCCACCCTCCGTTGTGGGACCCGAAGCCCCGGGGACCGTACCTGACATCATGCCTCCACCGCCGCCAGCTAGGCCTCAGGCTGCAAACGTCACTGTCACGCCCCGCCCGGCGCTGTGCCCTCTGAACCCGGGCGCCGTAAAGCGGGAGACGTCACAGGCCGGGAAGCAAGGCCCAGCACACCCGGGTGCCGCTGCCTCACCAGCGCCCCCTACCTTGGCGGTGCCACCCCCGGACGCGACCAACAAGCGACCACCGGCCTGGTCGCAAGGCCGAGTGCCCCCGGGCGCTGCCACCCGTCCGAAGCCCGCGGTGCCACCCCTGGGTGCGGACCTGTACGCCAAACATACCAGCCCGGACGGGCTGCCCTTTGAGTGGCCACCGGAGTTTGTCAACCCCCGTCTCCGGAGAGAACAACCCCTGAGTGAGCCTCTGATCCCGGCCCCGGAGCCTGCCAACATTGCTCCACCCCCGCCGGAGGATGCCCAGTTTGCATGGGACCCCACCGGCGAGAATCTCATGGGGATCACCCAGGAGACCCGGGCGGAAGCAGCCCAGTGCCTGGATTGCTGCCGTCAGCAGCTGGCCACCTTTGAAAGGGAGCGACGGCAGAGGCGCATCAGGGAGGAGCGACTCCAGGCCAGGAGCGCGGAACAGAAGAGGAGGGCCCGACAAGACGCCCACGCCATCCGCAGTCCCAGAGCCACCGGGACCGTAGTCAAGTTCCAGCTGGAGCACGGCTGGGGCTTCATCAGAGACCCGGAGGCTGACACCGACGTCTTTGTCACCAGAAGGGACGTGGAAAGCCAACTGCCGGAGGGACATCATGGCCGTGACCTGTACCCCGGTGACGTGGTCACCTACACCCGGCACAAGGGCGCAAAGGGACTGTACGCCCTCCATGTCCACCGTCTAACAGAGGAGGAGCTGCGGTACCGCCCAGACATGGACTACCCTGAGGGCCCGGACGGGTCTGAAGAGTACAGGGAGGAAGCATCAGGAGGACACCGTTACCAGTAAACGGTAAAATGGAACTGTACATAGTTACCCGTCAGGGTACAAGAACTGTTGTGAAACTGTTGACTGTGTGAACTGTTACTAGTGTGCCCCTAATCCCTAACCAGGCTGAGGACTGTGAGCAGCCATTCCCCCATCCCCACTGGCCGAGGACTGACAGCGGCCACCCCTGTAAATAGTTGCGCTTCCTAAAGCGCCCCCTACTGGTTTTATACAAAAACTGCAACGTCTACCTCAAGATTAAATGGACTGTTGCACCTTTACCTGGTCGCAAGTTGCACCGTGGCCAGGATTCAAGAATGTGTTTTGAGAATGGTTTCCTTGCGAGTGTTCTATAATGAAAAAGTTTTATATGCTGCTAGAATAATAATGCAAATGTTTTACGTGATGTTTTATATGCGAATGCATTCTAAAAATTTTGTATGTTGAAAATTGTTTTATTCTTTTCCAGCCCGAGGACGTGCTGTGATTTACCAGGGGGGAATGTAGCACCCCGAGGGCTCGGCTGCTACAGGGGTATTGCTCCTCAAACCAGAGGTGTGATATTCCACTCCCGGGTAAGGATGGAGTGTGGACCAGGACTCGTTTAGCTGCATACAGCACACATACCCCATTTCCGAGGGACAGCTCAACGGTGCTCCCACTAGACAGGAGTGCAGGCACGACCGACTATGTCCCTGGCTGGAGTGGGGCGGGGGGGAGGAAAACCCAGTGGTGTAGGAGCAGATAGGGGTGGGTCTCTGGGCATAGGCAGGAGTCCATTGGTTGCTAGTCACCTGGGCTCGGGTGTTAGAAGGAGGTATATAAGGTGGACACCATCTTAGAACAGCGTTCAGTTCAGAGAGGAGTTCAGCCGGAGAGGGCTGACAGGGAGCTGTGGCTCAGTCTGGGCCCAGCTCCAGAGGCAGGCCTGGAGTGGAGGCCAGAAACAGCAGAAAGAGAGAGGAGAAGGAGCGGAAAGGAAAGTAAGAAAGGAACTGGAACAGAGGAGAAAGGAAGCAAGGAACACAGAGAAAGGCCCAGAGACACGAGGACAGAAGGAACCCCATATGCCCAGGAGATACAGGGTGAAGGGTTGGCAGAGCAGGGTACCGGAGCCCAAATTGGTGGAGGCAATAAATTCCTCAGCCAAAACCGGAGGTTGTGACCACATCTTGGTGCGACCCCTCACTACATCCACCAGGAAAGCATACCATATAGGGTCAGGGAAACTGGAGAGAGATTTCGCCAACAGAAGGCCCGAGGAAGCTGGACAAAGGTGGGTCACTGGTGGGGACGGCCAGAGAAAGGAAAGGAAGGGAGTCCTGTGCCACGCTCTGGAATTGCCTGGGAGTTGGTCGAGCCCCTTGCCTGGTGAACACAGCACGGCTCAGGCGGTCCTTCATGTGCACAAGTGACCTGGATGAGAACTGTGAGTAAAGCATTGGAAACTGCAACCACACGTCTCTGTGTTTCATCGCCGCACCAGCACCATTAGTACTGGGACGCTCATACCATCACTACCATCATCTACTCTAGCTGCCCTGAGGCAATACTTCTCCCGTGGGGAGTTATCCCATTCTTGGCTGCGCATATAACATCAGCCTCAGCGGTCTGCAGCGCAGCGGCGGTCCCCACTGACCGCAATCCACGGGTGGCGTAGTCGGACAATTACAATACCAATAGACTGCCACTGAATTGACCACCCTGGGCACGGACCGGGTCAGCGCCACGGAGACTACAACCCCCAGCAATCCGGCTTCGGGTATTCCCTGCACAACACAGGCCCAGGGGGCGCGTCACATAATCCCATCGGGGTGGTGAAGGCTGTCTTCTCCCGGTCTTCTTCAGAGACAGAGACTTGCCAGTACCCGCTAGTGAGATCCAATGTAGAGAAATAATTGGCAGATTTCAGTGCAGCCAGGGATTCCTCTATACGGGGCAAAGGGTATGCATCCTTATGTGTTATTCGATTAATTTGTCTATAATCTACACACATCCTCATGCTACCGTCCTTCTTTCTGACCAGGACCAGTGTAGCTGCCCAGGGGCTACAGCTATCCCTTACTTCCCCTGCCTTTTTCATGTCATGCAACATTTCTTTGGCTTTTTGGTAATGTGCTGGTGGTATGGGTCTGTAACGCTCCTTAATGGGTGGATGGTTACCGGTGGGTATGTGGTGTTGTACCCCTTTAACCGTTCCAAAATCAAGTAGGTGTTTACTAAACACCTGCTCATATTCCTGAACCACTCTGTAAACACCGTGTTTCTGATGAACAGGAGTGGTGTCAGTCCCAACATGGAGCTGTTGACACCATTCCTCCAGCTGAGCTTCGGAGTCATTGTCCTCCACTGTATCCGGAGGGGGCAAGGATTCCACTGTGTGTATGGCATCATTATTCACAGTATACAGTCTGGCAACAGTGGCGTATCGTGGCAATTTAACTTCCTCCTCCCCACAATTTAGGAGGCGTACGCGTACCCTTCCATTGCGTACATCAACTACCCCTCTAGCAGTTAGGAGTGTAGGTCTGTGATCTGAGTTGATGGGCTCTACTATCGCCTGGTAGTTCTGTCCCTTGAGACCTATTGCTGCCCTACACCAAATCAGCATTTCACTCATTGGGGGAATCACTATGGGTATCGGGTCTGTCACCCGTACATTACCAATCTCACCACCTGTTAGCTTTACCTGTTGCTGGTACAGGAGGGCGCAAATTTCCTTCTGGAGCACCTTCCTCTGCCCTGGTTTGGCTGGGTCAGCAATCTGTTGGGGTAAAAACAACACTTCTCCCAAACAGTTACCAACAACATTTGTACCAAGTATCATATATGGATTTGTATCACCAGGGTTAGATTTTATGACAATCAGTCCTTGGTCCTTTAGTTCCACTTTCCCCACCTTCACTGTCACATCTTTAACCCCTACCAGGTTAAGAGGAAGGCCATTGGAGGCATACACAGAGAGATTTGGGGCTGGCAGGTGGAGTTCATCTATGGACCAGTACCTTTTGTAGAGGACATGAGTCATGATGGTTACCTGTGAGCCGGTGTCCAGTAGTGCTGGTGTTGCTATGCCGTCCAGCACGATGGACAGGAAAGACCTTCCTCCTACAAACCGGTCGTACCAGCTTGATGGGCCGGGTTGATTTACTCCTGGGTGTTGGCCCTTGGCCCCAGGGTTTGCCCGTTTAAAGGACAGATCGGCGCGGTGTGGCCTGTCTTGTGGCAATGGTAGCAGATGAGTTCTCCTGGAGGGCGACATTGGTCGTTGGTCCTCCCTCGGGGTGGCGTTGTCCTCCTTCTTCTCCTCATCCAGGTGACATCCTCCGGACTGTCGGCGAGTAGGATCCTTCCATCAGGCTCGGGCTCCGCCTGTAGCTGCAGGGCGCTGAGGACAGTGGTCAGGGTTTTACTTAGCTGACGCACTTCAGAGCGCAGGCTGTCCAGCTCGCTAGGGGGCGCTGTTTGCACTTTTGTCTCAGCCGCTAATGAAGAGGCAGTGAGCGTTGTGGCCATTGGGGTGGCCCCACACTGGTAACGCTGGATAGCAGTATCTGATGTTTCCAGGGGCTGAAGGCCCTTAATAGCCATGTCCTTCAGGGTGTCAAAGGGGGCATTTGGATGATCTAAGGCCCACCACCGTACAGTTCTGCTCTCCTCCTGGGACCTCAACCCCCAGATGAATTGTTCTGTCAGCATTTTGTTCTCATCATGTCCGCTGGCCGGCTAACCTGTTTCAGGGCCCGCTGTGCCTCTTGTAAACGCCAGGCATAGTCCCGGATACCGTCCTCAGGTTTCTGGGTAAAGTGATAGAACCTCATCCGAAGATCTGTCTCAGTGCAGTTTTTAAAGACAGTTTGCAGTCTCTTAAATATAATGGATGCTGATTCCTGGTCTGCGGCTGGCCAGGTTTCAATTTCCCCCTCTGCGGCACCAGTCAATTATCCCAGCACAACAGCGGCTCTTTGTTTTCCAGTCATTGAGTACATGTCTAATACACCGCATATTTTCCTTTTGAATCCAGACAGGGTGTCTGGTTTGCAGTCATACTGGGGAAGCCATTTCGCTCCGGGGATATACGGCAGGGCCATGGGTATCAATGGAGTCACGACCCCTGCTGGTGGGGCGGCCGCTCCGGCCTGAGCAGCGCCGGACGCGAGTTGAACATCGGGAGCGTTAACTGGTGCTCTGGCGTCTTGCTGGTCATCGGCCATGGTTGCGTCCCCCTAGTAAACCGTAGCCTACCATCTCTTTCTTTTTCGGGAAGGCCGCAGCTCCGCAGACGATGGTCTCCTTCCAGGATCTGACTCTTCCTGGTGCTGCATCAGAGCGCGAGGCGGGGCTTGAGCTTTGCGCGCTACCAACGGTCACGCCTCTCTGGTTCCCGCGGTTATGCCCCTCTTCTTCCCACACGGCGACGCGGTAATGGCGGCGATGTTCACCATAGTTCAAACACAGTTCAAATACGGCACACAGTACCTGGTGGCAACGGGCACGAAATCCTGTTTGTGACGCCAGGAAGAGCGGACTCGCCCAGGGGGATATGGGGGACTCGGTACTCGGGTCTTTACCTTCTTTGTAGGCTGTCACGGCAGTCGGCTCCCGGGCCCGTCTTCTGGGGTCACTCTTTAAAAGGGGGTTTTTGTTAACAGTTTGTCTTGCCACCTGTGGTTCCCGGTAATGAATACCGGCACTGCTGCAGACCTCCGGGAGTGATGAGATGGCAGCTGGGATGTTTCTGCTCCCCACAGGCGGAGCGGGCCCCCGGGGCAGGGTTGATGGAAGGGATGCAGGTGAGAGGTGGCCCGGCCGGGTCAGGGGGAATGACGGACACGCACACAGGGGATTCGCTTCAGTACCTTTACTGGTGTAATGGCAGGTAGGGTCCAGGGTACTTAATAGGAAGGGTGCACTTCAGAACTCTCCCCAGTGAGTGGGTTGTAGGCCTCCGGATCCGTGTCTTCCTCTCTCTAAGCTTCTGGCCAGCCTGGAACTTGGCCTAGCTTCTATGTTGTTTTGCTCTCTCACCTGACTACTTGGTAGTAGGACTTTTCTCTGGCAACCACTATCCCTGGACGCCGGGGCCTTCGTGGTTACTAGTCCTGTAATTGATGGTAGCTTCAGGATGACCAGGGGTCTGGAAGCCTCCTGGTACGCCGGTTGTCCCTACTGGGTGTAGAGAACCCTGTAGGCGCGGACCTTGTGTCTTGGGGTGAGCTTCAGACGCTCCTCTGCCCCCTTAGCTCCTCTCTCCTTGCCTCAGCCACACTCGGGGCCCTCAGTACAGCAGCAGACGTACTGCGTCTTCACTGCTCTCAGTGTCAGCACACTCTCTGACTGACTAGCTAACTGACTCCACACCTCAGTTTATATATCCCTAACATGGCTCCCTCTGGTGGTCTGAGGTGGAAGGGTGGAGGCGCTCTTTACAGAGCCAATGAACATGCAGGGATTGCCAGCCAGTCACTGTAATGCCACAGCCATGTTGTTTGTGGGCATCACAGTGATTGGCTGGCCGCACACCGTCACCTCGAGTATTTAAAACCGGGCGCCGCCATCTTGGACACAGTCGCTTCGGATCAGACAATGTAGGGTCAGTGAGTTAGGGAGAGATATATATTGCCAAACAGGTAGTGTAGGGTCTCTAAAGCCTGCCAAATCAAACAGTTCTTCTCAGGACTAATATCCATCCCAGATATCAGGCAGGAAGGCAGGCAGGCTGTATAGGAGACGCAGTGGTTATACCAGCAAACGCTGCATTACAGTCCTTTGTGAACCTGTTGGTCAAATTGCTAGACTTATCACCGGTCTCAGGGGCCAGGAAAATTATTTTTTTTTTTTCATCTAAATCCTGTATTTTTTTTTTCCCTCAGTCAGACTGTCCAAATACGCGTCTTATTAACCTTTTGGTATCCCCCCCCCCCCAAAAAAAAAAAAAATTGAGTGTGTCTGTGACTGTTCATCCACCAATATAAAAGAGTCTGGTGTAGGCCAGAAAAATAGAACTGTGTTTTTTTGTGTTCCACGGGTCAAATCTCTGTATTATCCTGTTTTTGACATTTTTTGCAGTAAAAAAAACTGTAATAGTGTCTCCCTGACTGGTCAGACACCAATACATCTGTTTAAAAGAGTCTGGTGTACGCCACATAACTATAACTGTGGTTTTGCAGTTCCACGGGTCAAATCTCTGTATTATCCTGCTTTTGGCATTTTTTGCCGTAAAAAAAAAGAGTAATAGTGTCTCCCTGACTGGTCAGACACCAATATATCTGTTTAAAAGAGTCTGGTGTACGCCACATAACCATAACTGTGGTTTTGCAGTTCCATGGGTCAAATCTCTGTATTATCCTGTTTTTGGCATTTTTTGCCGTAAAAAAACTGTAATAGTGTCTCCCTGACTGGTCAGACACCAATATATCTGTTTAAAAGAGTCTGGTGTACGCCACATAACTATAACTGTGGTTTTGCAGTTCCACGGGTCAAATCTCTGTATTATCCTGCTTTTGGCATTTTTTGCCGTAAAAAAAAAGAGTAATAGTGTCTCCCTGACTGGTCAGACACCAATATATCTGTTTAAAAGAGTCTGGTGTACGCCACATAACTATAACTGTGGTTTTGCAGTTCCACGGGTCAAATCTCTGTATTATCCTGTTTTTGGCATTTTTTGCCGTAAAAAAAAAACAGTAATAGTGTCTCCCTGACTGTTCAGACACCAATATATCTGTTTAAAAGAGTCTGGTGTAGGCCAGAAAAATAGAACTGTGGTTTTGCAGTTCCACGGGTCAAATCTCTGTATTATCCAGCTATTGGCCTGTTTTACGTAAAAAAAAACAGTAATAGTGTCTCCCTGTCTGTTCAGTCTCAAATATATCTGTTTAAAATATTCTGGTGTAGGCCAGACAAATAGAACTGTAGTTTTCCTCTTCCACGGTTCTAATCTACTTTTTGTTAAACTTTTTCCATTAATAGTGCGAGTGTAAGCTATTTTACTTCATTTACAATGGGCAAGGCACGTGGTAAGGGACGTGGAACTGGACGTTCTGGTGATGGTGCGTGTAGAGTACGGGGCCGTGGCCAAGGTGAAAATGTGCCACAACCGACAGCCACATCTTCTCGCTCCCACTTCTTGACCGAATTACTAGGGAAGCACACTACAACACCAGTATTGCGAACTGATCAGTGTGAACAGGTTATTAATTGGATAGCAGATAATACTTCCAGTTACCTGGGCACCACCACCTCCGGTCTGTCTTCCACATGGTCAAGTTTTAGTAGCCGTGAGTCTCGACCGCATACTCCTCCTCACCCTGATGCTCCTTCCTCCCACCATGCCAAGTGTCGTCAGACAGCAACTGATCCCACACTTGGACACTCTGAAGAGCTGTTCACTGGTCCATTTCCATATTTGTGCCCCTCGCCAGCTGCACTTGAAGTGGTGGAAGAGGAGATCCCATGTAGCGATGCCCAAATATTTGAACAGCCACGGCCACAGGAAGTCGACGCTGGCAATTTGTCACAAGAGGTGGACGATGACGAGACACAATTGCCACGAAGTGAGGAGGAGGATTGTGGTGCGCAAGTGGAAGAGGAGGAGGTGGTGGATGATCTAGTAACTGACCCAACGTGGCAGGAGGACACGCAGAGCGAGGCCAGCAGCACACAGGGGGAGGGAGGCAGAGTACCCCAACAGGCAGGAAGAAGCAGTGTGGTGGCCGCACACAGAAGGCGGGCAACAGTTCCCCGTAACACCAACACGAGGGACATTGCCAGTACAACCGGTAGGTCTTCCAGAGTCTGGAATTTTTTTAAAGACTCTGCTGATAACCCCAAAAAGGCCATTTGTACCACCTGCCATGCCAGCATCAGCAGGGGTGACAAAACTACCGGCCTGACCACCACCAGCATGATCAGGCACATGGCAGCAAAGCATCCGACTTTGTGGGGCGAACCCCAGGGTCCACGACCAGAGTCAGCGGGTGTCACCACTGCTTCTTCCGTTGTTGTACGTGTGATAGAACCCCCTGTTGTGTGTGCAAGGCAATCCCCTGTCCATACTGCATGCAAAGATGCACCCTCCTCTCAGTTTTAACTTGTTATGGCAGTTTCTCAAGAAACAGTATCAACGTCCACGTCCCACCGCAGCGTTCAATTGTCCATATCCCAGAGCTTTGAACAAAAGCGCAAATTCGCAGCCAACGCCCCACAGGCCACAGTCCTAAATTCACACATTTAACGACTGCTTGCTTTGTAAATGCTGCCTTTTAGGCTGGTGGAGCCAGAATCCTTGAGCAACATTATGGCGATGGCCGTCCCTCGGTACTTGGTCACCTGCTGACACTATTTTGCCCAGTGTGCCATCCCCGCACTACACAAGCACGTGTCCCAAAACATCTGCCGCGCCCTCAACAACGCAGTTACTGGGAGAGTCCACATGACAACGGACACGTGGACAAGTGCTTGTGGCCAGGGACGGTACATCTCCCTAACGGCACACTGGGTAAACATAGTGGAAGCCAGGACCCAGTCGGACCTTGGGACGGAACACATCCTCCCTACACCGAGGATTGCGGGCCCTATGTCAGTCAGAGTTGCCCCCACAGTGTACAGCTCCTGCGCATCATCCTCCTCCTCCTCATGTTCAGCCTCCATCTCAGATATCACCACATCAGTTACAAGCTGGAAGCACTGCAGAACTGCCTCAGCCAAGCGGCAGCAGACTGTGCTGAAACTCATAAGCTTAGGTGATAAACCTCACACTGCTTGTGAGTTGTGGACAGCTGTGAAAGAGCAGGCAGATCTGTGGCTGAGACCGCTGAACCTACATCCAGGCATGGTCGTGTGTGACAATGGCCGTAACCTGGTGGCGGCTCTGAGGCGAGATCACACACGTGCCATGCCTGGCTCATGTGCTTAACCTTGTGGTTCAGCGGTTTCTTAAATCGTACCCCAAGTTGCCAGATCTGCTCGTCAAAGTACGCCGCCTGTCAGCTCATTTTCGCAAGTCGGCTACAGCTTCCGCCACCCTTGCTGTGTTGCAGCAGCGTTTGCAGCTTCCGGCACACCGACTGGTGTGTGATGTCCCCACACGTTGGAACTCTACCCTCCACATGTTGCAAAGGATTTTTGAGCAGAAGAGAGCAGTTGTGGAGTATCAGCTGCAACAAGTCCATCGATATTCAGGTCAGACTCCACACATAAGACCTCAGGAGTGGACCTGGATGTCTGACATATGTACCATCGTGACAAACTTTGAGGAGTCCAGCAGGATGGTGAGTGGCGATGACGCCATCATTAGCATCAGCATCCCACTTGTCTGTCTTTTGCAATGCTCTCTGCAGAGAATTAAAAAGGAGGCATTGCAGCCAGAGTATGATGAGATGGATCAAGAAGCCGTAGCGGGCGATTACACACAGCCCAGCCTCATCTCATCCCAATGTGCATTGGGGGACAATGAGGGAGAGGAGGAGGAGGAGGAAGAACAGGAGCTGGTTTAATGCGCTGTAGACGCTAGTACCTGTACAACTGTCATACCGTCGGTTCAGCGTGGGTGGCCTGAGGACAGGGGGGAGGAGGAGGAGAGCATGGTCAGTCGTCATCTTGGTGAGGACACAGAAGTCTTGCCCGTTACCAGTCTGGCACGCATGGCTGACTTTATGTTATGCTGCCTTAACCGTGACCCTCGCGTTGTCAAAATGTTGGGTGACAGTCATTACTGGTTGGTGACCCCCGCTACAAGGAGAACTTTCACTCTCTTATTCCTGAGGTGGAGAGGTCTACAAAAATGGGGCAGTACCAGAAGGCCCTTGCTGCAGAACTGTTAAAAAAATTTCCACCTGAACACGCTAGCGGTAGAGGTCACAGTTCGTTGCCCAACCAAGGCGTACAGGCGAGAGAGACGCAACTCCAATCCAGCAGAGACAGGGGAACACTGTCAACGTTCTGGAACAGTTTTCTGAGACCCGCCCAGCTTACAGGCCCTGAGGCGCGGGGTACTCTCACAAGGAGTGGAAAGTTTCAAAAGATGGTGAGGGAGTATCTTGCCGACCGTACCAGCATCCTCCGTGATTCCTCTGTGCCTTTTAATTATTGGGTATCCAAGCTGGACACTTGGAATGAACTCGCTCTGTACGTCTTGGAGGTCCTGGCCTGCCGTGCCACTAGCGTGTTATTGGAGCGTGTTTTTAGTGCCGCTGGGGGAATTATAACAGATAAGCGCACTCGCCTGTCAACTGACAATACTGACAAGCTGACCCTTATCAAAATGAACAAGGGCTGGATTGGGCCAGACTTCTCATCACCACCAAATGACAGCAGAGTAACATAAAGTCAAATCCACTTTGTTATTTCGGGAGGTGTATTCCCATGCACCGCTTCACACCCACACATGGGTATACGCTTCCTCATTTCGGCTGTATTTTGCTCTTCTCCTTATCCTCAGCCTCCACCACCACTATACCACCAGGGTGACCTTGGTCCATGTTGCCACCATTGCAAGTTCCTCCGTCCTAATTTTTGGCAGCTTTTGCTTGGAAGGCATAGGCAAAGACTATGGGAGACCCACTCCCCAATAATGGGAATAATGTTTTTAAGATGCTGTACTCATGGCTCTTCCGAGGGGCATTTAAACCGTCTTGTTAAGCTACTGCAACCTCCACGTCTCTTCCAAGGGGCATTAAAACCGTCTTGTTAAGCTACTGCGACCTCCACTACTTTTCCCAGGGGCATTGATATTGTCTTTTTATTCCACTGCGACCTACACCATTCTTCCAAGGGGCATTAAAACCATCTTGCTAAGCTACTGCAACCTCCATGTCTCTTCCAAGGGGCATTAAAACCGTCTTGTTAAGCTACTGCAACCTCCACGTCTCTTCCAAGGGGCATTAAAACCATCTTGTTAAGCTACTGCAACCTCCACGTCTCTTCCAAGGGGCATTAAAACCATCTTGTTAAGCTACTGAAGCCTCCACGTCTCTTCCAATGGGCATTAAAACCGTCTTGTTAAGCTACTGCAACCTCCACGTCTCTTCCAAGGGGCATTAAAACCGTCTTGTTAAGCTACTGCGACCTCCACGTCTCTTCCAAGGGGCATTAAAACCGTCTTGTTAAGCTACTGCAACCTCCACCACTTTTCCCAGGGGCATTGATATTGTCTTTTTATTCCACTGCGACCTCCACCATTCTTCCAAGGGGCATTAAAACCGTCTTTTTAAGCTACTGCAACCTCCACCACTTTTCCCAGGGGCATTGATATTGTCTTTTTATTCCACTGCGACCTTCACCATTCTTCCAAGGGGCATTAAAACCGTCTTACTAAGCTACTGCGACCTCCACCACTTTTCCCAGGGGCATTGATATTGTCTTTTTATTCCACTGCGACATCCACCATTCTTCCAAGGGGCATTAAAACCGTCTTGTTAAGCTGCTGCAACCTCCACGTTTCTTCCAAGGGGCATTAAAACCGTTTTGTTAAGCTACTGCAACCTCCACGTGTCTTCCAAGGGGCATTAAAACCATCTTGTTAAGCTACTGCGACCTCCACGTCTCTTCCAAGGGCCATTAAAACCGTCTTGTTAAGCTACTGCAACCTCCACCACTTTTCCCAGGGGCATTGATATTGTCTTTTTATTCCACTGCGACCTCCACCATTCTTCCAATGGGCATTAAAACCGTCTTGTTAAGCTACTGCGACCTCCACCACTTTTCCCAGGGGCATTGATATTATCTTTTTATTCCACTGCGACCTCCACGTCTCTTCCAAGGGGCATTAAAACCATCTTGTTAAGCTACTGCAACCTCCACGTCTCTTCCAAGGGGCATTAAAACCGTCTTGTTAAGCTACTGCAACCTCCACGTCTCTTCCAAGGGGCATTAAAACCATCTTGTTAAGCTACTGCGACCTCCACCACTTTCCCCAGGAGCATTAAAGCTGTCTTGTTAAGCTACTGCGACCTCCACCATTCTTCCAAGGGGCATTAAAACAGTCTTGTTAAGCTACTGCGACCTCCACCACTTTTCCAAGGGGCATTGATATTGTCTTTTTATTCCACTGCGACCTCCACCATTCTTCCAACTGGCATTGCATTTCCTCCTAATTTTAGTCAGCTTTTGCTTTTCAATGCATAGGCGAACACTAAGGGAGACCCACTCCGCAATAATATGTACAAGGTTTTCAGTATGCTGTAATCCATGTCTGTTTCAAGGGGCATTGCAGTTCCTCATAATTTTTGGAAAGCCTTCCATTCGCTGCTTAGGCCAACAGTGCACAGGAGACCCAGTTGCTATAAATGGAAAAAACGGTTTAGTTAAGGCCCTCTGACCTCCATGTCACTTCCAAGGGGCATTGGAGTGCCTCGAAATTTTTGTTAGGCTTTGCACTCACTGCATGCCCTTTAACTGTGTAGCCAAACCGCTCCTTTTGGTACAGAAACATATCCTACAAGACATGTGGGGTTGACTGGCCTCATATTGATGTGAATGGTCCCTGTTCCTCCTGCTCTTTCTCCTTTGCCACCACCTCATCCATCATTCATCACCTGAAGCTTTGTTTTAACTGGAGTCATAGAACTGGGATAGTAGCAGGAAAACATCCAGCAATCCTCAGAGGAGGTAGGATATGCGCCAAAACGCTGACCACCTCAGGCCCAGCCGCTACTACATACATGCGCTTGCATTCCAAGAAAACAAAGCAGACGCTAACTTCTATCATCATCATCATGCTCCTCATCTTGGCACTCTCAACTCCCCTGATGGAGAAGCCAGGGCCCACCGGAGGAGTCTGGTTCTCTGGTGGGCTCATCCAATGCTGCCCTAAAGCAGGCCAGGCTAAGAAAAGTGTGGAGGAAGTTTCAAGGAGAAATAGGGGCGGCTGGGGACCGTTTATGGACACCCGGCTGCCCCCAGGCGGCTGGGGACCGTGTGTGGACCCACGGCCACGGGGCGGCTGGGGACCGAGTATGGACACCCGGCTGCCCCCTGGCGGCTGGGGACCGAGGTAGGACACCCGGCCGCCTGGCAGCTGGGGACTGAGTATGGATACCTCGCTACCGAAGCAGCCATGAGGTAGTGGCCAGCTTCGGCCTCCTCCAAACTAAAAGGCCCCATTTCAAGTGAAAGCTAGTAGTATGGTATTGCAGCCTGGGGGTGGGTGGGTGGCAGGCTGCATACTTGCACTTGCATTGCAAGGAATTGGGGAGGTACAATTGAACACTGCCCTGGGACAAGGACTTGCATGGGGATAGTTGCAAGTCTGCATCTTCTGATGCGAAAAGGATCACTTCTGATGGGCACACTTTTAGGCAGTGACCTGGGTGTCAGAGATGCTTCCAGGGGTCTTCCCCATGCTGTTCCCATGTCTTTTGAGCACTGTATGCATGTGGCACACAGCACATGGCCAGATAAAATTGTAAAATGTTAAAATGACATTTCCCGGTGAATGCATTTGTCACGGTTGAAAGCAATACAAAAGTGCAAAAACACATAAAAAATGCTACTTGTGAACATAGCCCAAGGTGTGGAGGAGTGTTTTTGTTTTTGGTTATTTATTTTACCTTATACACAAGTCTTTACCCTGGAAAGGATGTTCCTTAACATATTTCACAGGAAAACCGTTTCAGTTTCGTTTTTGAACGTTTTATTGTGAGCCCGTTAAAGTGGCTTAATACCTCTGACCACGTTGTTGACAGCAGTGACCTGGGGGTCAGAAATGCTTCCTGGGGCGATGCCCGTGCTGTCCCCATGTCTTTTGAGCACTGTCACTATCATTTTGGGCACTTTTTAGGCTTTCTAAAGACTGCCGGGGGTGCCGCCGCAAAAATGCTGGAGTCTCCCACAGACTAACATTAGGCTCGTTGCTCGGGTAGAGCACCCGAGTATCACGGTGAGCTCGGCCTGAGCTACGAGCACCCGAGCATTTTAGTGCTCGCTCAACACTAGAAATTATATAATGGGGACTAACACCACTTCCACTATAAGTGACACACCAGATAAAGACCCAACCAGGAGTCTCCACATTTTAAAAAATTATTGATAACATCAGCAGCAGTAGCAACAGACACAGAAGCCATGACAAAGGTGTCACAGACTGCAATAACGCGAGATCAATGTAGCACACTAAAAACTACACCAGTGCCTAGTCCGCACAGTCTGCGATTGGGGTGCAAAAGTCCTTGGAGATCCATGACTTGTTCATCTTTATGAAAGTTAGGCGATCTACACTTTCAGGGGACTGCCGATGCTCTTGTCCATCAGGACACCACCAGCAGCACTGAAGACACATTCCGAGAGAACGCTGGCTGCCGGGCATGACAAAACCTCCAAGGCATGACAGGCGAGCTCAGGTCGCTCTTCCATTTTGAAGACCAAAACGCAAAATGGGTCCAAAACTTCCCTGATGGCATTGACTTGAGCTTGAGATACTCCTGCACCATCCCCTCCAGTTGTTCACTACGTGTCAGACTTGTATTCTGTTCTGCTGGTGCACAGGCTGATCTAAAAAATTGTGTGAAATGACTCACAGAAATTGCTTCTGCAACTTGCGCTACTGCTGAAGTTTTTGCATTGACGAATTGACGTTACCGGGGTTGGAAGTCTACAACTGCGATGCACATCTGGCACTCCAGGGGTCCGGTTGCCACAGTGGCATTTCCTCCATCATAAGGGGTGATGCCATGCCTGGAAGCAAGGAGGGGACCCCTAATCAGGTATACAAGCATACAACACTTTCCGGGCTCCAGACCAGAAATGGGAGCTCCTCCCCTTAGCAACTGGAATCTGGAGGCGGAGTTAGAAAGAGTAGAGTAGAGGAGTTGAAGACAGGACAGCGACGACGAAAGACCTGGGGAAGGGCGCTGTGTACAAGCTCGCCCCAGAGGAGAGAAGTGCAGAAGAACCAGACACCGGAGTCCTCTGGATCAACTTTAGCAATTACAGAACTAACAGGTCGAACTTGATGGACGCAAGTCTTTATTCGGCTTTACAAACTATGTTACTATGTTACTATGTTGTGGGGCACTGAAGGCCCAGCAGCAGAAACCGGAGGGCAGGAGACTGCAGGTCTCCTGGCCCCACCAGACGCCCGGGGACACAGCAGCACCATAGGGCCCAGCACGACCACGTGGGAGCGACACTTAAGGAAGGCCCGAGCTGCCTGCTATATGGGTGAGGAAAAAGACGTTTTACTCAGGGACGAGGGCCGCAGCATAGCTACAAGCAGCAGGGCCAAAGAGATTAGCGCAGAGGGAAGGCCTACAACTTCACCTGGCGAGGTGGATTCCCAACTTGCTTCCAGGCCGCCCGGACCTCTACTACCAGCTAGTACCCGTGCCCCGGTCTGCTTAACAAACCGCAAGTAAAGATAAGAGGAAACCGCCATTAAGCTGTGGACTGGTCATTATCTGCGCCATCACCTGCACTACACCGCACCAACAACATCTACCTCATAGCATCACTGTATCCTGCCCTGGAGCTAAGCTCTGCCTGTGGAGAGCTGAACCAATTCTGCTGCGTCACTATCAGCTCCAGAGGATCTGCACCGCAGCGGCGGCCCCATATAGCCGCATACCACAGGTGGCATCATGAACATTATCTCTAAAAACTTTATTCCCCTTTTACCACTTTTCCCCTTTTATTGACCGCCCTGGGTCACGGATCAGGTCACTGCCACTGTGACATCCCCCAGCATCAACCAGCCCGGCTACCGAGTACCCCACGGCCCAGGGGGCGCATCACACACTGTGTGCCTCACTGCTGTCTTGGGGGAAACCACTCTTAAGGTTGTCTACCAGCTTGTTTGGATACTCCAGCATGCGCATGTCCCCTTCCAGGGTGGGAAGCATCTGGCAAAATTTACTCTTGTATCGTGGATCTAACAGAGTGGCAACCCAGTAGTCAGCACTATTTCTAATCCTAACAATATGCGCATCATGCTGCAGATAGTGCAGCAAGAAGGCACTCATATGTTGGGCACTTCCATGAGGTCCAAGTCCATGGTGTGTTAGTGGCAGAGTAACACTGAAGCGTGCTTCCTCCGTCCCCTCCCGCTAACCACGGACAACAGAGAGGTGATCATTATCCTTTTCATCTCCTAACTGTTGAGCGCCCATCACCTCGTTCTCCTCCATTTGTTCCTCAGCTCCTGCACCCTCACTACCAGTTTGTCTGGTACCACAAGCCACCCTTGATCACTGTAATCCACCCTCCCTTGGCACCCGCCTGTGCAACGACAGTCTGGAACTTAGAGATATTGTTATCCCTTCTGCATCCTCCTCTGCTTACTTCTCTTCCCCTGGGATCACCACCTCCTCCCACAGACTATTCAAAGTGTGCTCCAGCATGTAGATGACCGGAATAGTGATGCTGATGACGGCATCGTCCGAGCTAACCATCTTAGTAGCCATTACGAAACTGTGCAGAAGGGTGCAGAGGTTCTTAATCTGTGCCCACTGCGCAAACATGATTTTCACCACTTCCGTACTGCGTTGGCCTGCGGCCAACAGATTGGAGATGGTGAAGTCCAAGCTCTTAACTTTGGCATGTGTGGGAGGAAACAATCTTCTACGTGACCACAACTACGTGATCACAACTGCGGGACCGAGGGCTGGCTGCTGTGCTCAGAGAGGGTGGAGTAGGGTGAACACGAAAAACTGCTGGACTGTGAATGAGGTGCGGGCGGAGATGTTACGGTGGATTGAGAAAGATGTGGTGTGCTCGGTGAAACGAAAACAGGTTTAAACAATTGGAGGTTCTGCGGCCGGAGACTTGTGTGAGAACACTTGCCACTGTGACAGAGGAGGAATAAGCAGCAGATGCGGTTGATGGGGAGGCCGTTGGTTGGTGAGGCCCGCTAGTCCGCATTTTACTACAGTGAGATTCCCAGACTAACGCATGTTGATCGTGCATCTGTAGGTTCATGCATGTAGTAGTCAAATTATTGCAATTTTTGCCTCTGCTGAGTCTTTTTTTTACAAAGTTGGCAGATAGCATGAGTTGGGTCATTCTTTGTTGTCTCAAAAAAGGCCCAGGCTAGGCAACCCTTGCCGCCCCTGTGAACTGTAGACCCGTGACTGCTGCTCACCACAGTTGTGGCTGAGGATGCAGTGCTTGTCGTGATTGCATCACTCGGTCTCCTTGTCTTCCTCCTCCACCTCCTCTGCTGAGCTACTCAGCTGCATGCCTCTGGGTTCACACCAAGTGGGATCTACAACCTCTTCGTCATCCTCTCTGTTTTCCCACTCCTTGCCTTGAGAGTCACTTTCCTCCTCTTCCTGCCCTTACAGCTCAGTACAGTCCGTGTGCACCTCAGGTATCTGGGTCTCATTAGGGTCACTCCCCCCCCCATGGGTTAACGTCTGGTGACGACGGTCAGGATTCTGCTCGGACCCTACTTCGTCCAGCCCTGGATCCAACACAAAAAAATTTTGATCATCGGTGACGATGTTTTCCTCCTATTGAGTCTGTGAATCTTTGGAGCTGATGTCCATGGCCCATCTGTGGTTCCCTACAGTCTGTTGGGCGGTTGGAGAGTTGTGACGTTGGGGGAAATAAGAGTAATTGGGGTGCAACCTCTGTGGACTGTACTGTGTGGGATGTTGAGGTGGAGGAAGAGGAGGAGAGGCCACTTGATGTAGTACTTGCCATCCACTGCAGCACAAGCTCTTTCTGGCCCTCATCTACAAGGCATATCGCTGTGCGGCTGCCAAAGAAATTGAGTGGAGTAGCCCATCCAGTAACAGAAGTTATTGGTTGTCTTTGGATAGGATGTGACGGTGTTTGTTCAGTAGAGCTTTCACTAACATTGCCACCTACCACATGTATACCTTGAACACCAAGCCTATTCCCCCTTCCTCGCTTTTTCCCACTCACGTTGGATGTATCCTTCCCCTCTTTTAACTGGCTGTTTCACAAATCTAGGCCCAGACCTGTCAGTCACCTGTCACTAAATTACCAATCAGTATTTATTTGCTGAGATAGTGTGGCTGCAGCACGCTATTAGCAACTAAAATTTAGATTTTCTAATATGGACCACTGGATGAAGCAGAATATCAGAACAAAAGAATTAAAAGCTCAGATGTAGCCTAGTTTCTGTAGCACGATAGTACCAGACAAAAATTTAGATTTTCTAAGGTGGACCCCTGGATAGAGCAGAATATCAGCACAAAAGAATTAAAAGCTCAGATGTGGCCTGGTTTCTGTAGCACTGTAGTACCACACACAAATTTAGATTTTTTTTATGTGAACTCCTGGATGGAGTAGAATATCAGCACAAAAGAATTAAAAGATCAAATGTGACCTTGTGGCGCCACGTCAAGATCAAATGTGGCGCCACGTTATTAGCAGAAAGAATTTAGATTTTCTAATGTGAACTCCTGCCTGGCCCAAAAAAATACCAGCACCAAATCTTTCTATGCACAAATGTGGCCTTGTTTCAGGACCACGGTATTAGCAGAAGGAACTTAGAGTTTCAAAGGTGTACTCCTGCTTGGAGCGCAATATTAGCAGCACAACACAGTTATATGCTGAACTGTGGCCTTGTGTCTCTGGACCACACTATTAGCAAAAAGGATTGATCTGCTGGAAGGTCAATTTAACAGCCACACAGGATCCTATTTCTCTAAACTAGCTGACTGACAAGCAACCGCCTAGCTAACTATCTCACTATCCAGTAGCAGCAGCAGGAGTCGCCTCTCTGCGCTGTTACACTGACAAAATGGCGCTAAAACAACATGTCTGCTCTTTATATGGAGAGGGACATGTGACTTCAGCAGCCAATGACACAAGCCCTTGTGTCTCGACGTTGTGGATGGCTCCTGCACCCTGATTGGCTGCCAAAATCTCCAACCATTAAGTTAAGAAAAAAAAAACAGTCTGCTGCTCCTCTGACCTCTCACCACCCCCTCCCCTCATCAATCACGCCCCCCCCTCCCCCGCTCATCATACAGCACTACTATTTTAGACAAACTCTTATAAAAGCATAAAAGCATTATTGGAAACACGATCATTTAACGAACTGTGACAATTTTAAGTAAAAATGCTCGGGGGTACCAACACGAATCCAAATGTGCAATGTTTGTGCCGAATTTGAGATTGGTGAACGTTTTCCAAACAAGTTCGCTCATCTATACTCAGGATGAAAATAGCTGTGAATATAATGGTGGAGGAGGGGCTGCCGGTTTCTCCTTCCACCATTCTGCATGTGCGACTGAGACATCAGACGTGATGACGTCACTACATTACATCTGCTGTGTGGAGCGTCAGTGCACAAAGCAAAGTTGTTATGGCTGACTTTTTGTAATCTGTAATTTTGGCTTGAGAAAGGCCTATTATGGCCGAAACGCTGCTTGATTCATCTACCTCATTTGTAACTACTGCCATATGCTTTTAAAGACAGTTAAAAGTTATATTTTATCCTTATGAGAAGTTTTCTGATGCCTCAGATTTCCTTGGATTTTTTAAGCTGATTTGGACCTTGTGTGGGGGGTCAGTCCGAGCCCGCACAGAGTTGCCTTTGGTGCATGAGAAACATCCACTGGACTCAGTCAGTGCACACAG
The DNA here is from genome assembly GCF_046119375.1 of Phyllobates terribilis. NCBI lineage: Eukaryota > Metazoa > Chordata > Amphibia > Anura > Dendrobatidae > Phyllobates > Phyllobates terribilis. Next base: position 83,026,126 of record NW_027362768.1, on the reverse strand, counting down.
CAAAGACTGGAGCAAAGCACTGGGGGAATGGGAGGAAGGTATTTGTTTTTTGGGGCTGTTTTGCTTGTTTTTTTTATATCTGTGAATGTGTGTGCTATGTGTGTCTGTATATAGGGGGCTCATACTCTATTTAGAAGGCTATGTGGGGGCTCATACTGTACATAGAGAGGCTATGTGAGGGCCCACCACTATATAAAGAGGTACTGTGTGGGGGCTCATACTGTTTATGGGGGCTATGTGGGAGAACATACTGTATATAGGAGGGCTGTGTGTGGGCTCATATGGTATATAGGGGCATGTCAGCATACTTAAAGGGGTTTTCCCACGAACAAAAGTTCATTTTAATCAATAGATTTTGGAATAATAATAATTTCCACAATTGGATGTGGTTAAATAAAATGTTCCTGTGCTGAGATAATTGTGGCGCCCTGCTGCACATTGGTGCCACAGAACCCAGAAGGGTGCATGGATGGACTTCTCCACAAGAGGCCCTCACACATTCACACACCTCCACCCTACCACCTCAGACCAGCAGAGGGAGCCCGTTAGGGATATATATAGGGAGGGTGGAGCCAGGCAGCTCAGGAAAGTTCAGTCAGTGTTCAGAGACAGAGAGGAACACAGCTCAGAGTTGAGCAGAGAGCGTGCTGACGCTCGGAGAGCGGTGAAGAGGCAGTGAGCTGGCTGCTGTGCTTAGGCGAGCCAAGGCCTACAGCACGTGTGAAGGCCTAGTGAGGGCCTTGAGTGGGCTGAAGGCAAGAGGAGAGGGAAGAAGTAGCAAGGGGGCAGAGGAGCATACCAAGGTCACCCCGATATATATACCGGACACCGGGTCCGCGCCTACAGGGACATTTATACTCAGTAGGAACCACCGGAACCCCTGGAGGACTACAGGTCCCAGGTTCACCAAACGCTGGCTACAGTACCAGGGCTAGGAGTCACGGAGGTCCAAGCGTCCAGGGAGAGTGATCTTCAAAGAGAAGGCCCTACCACCAAGTCAGCAGGTGCCAAGAGAGACAGTAACCAAGCTAGGCCTAGCTCCAGGCAGGTCAGAAGCTTAGAGAAGAAAGCAACGCATCAGGAGGCCCTATACCCGCTCACTGGGGAGAGTCCAAAAGTGCGCCCTTCACCTGGAGTACCCTGGACCGTGCCTGCAGCATCACCAGTAAAGGTACTGAAGCTTACCCCCCGTGTGAGTGTCCGTCTTTCCTCCGGGACCGTCCTGCTGTCTCTCCCCTGCACCACCATCCAATACACCCCACGCTGACCTGGAGCTAGCTCTACCTGTGGAGGGCCACACCATCCCTGCTGCCGTAACACCAGCTCCAGAGGACTGCTCCGCAGTGGCGGCCCCCTTAGCCGCATTCCACAGGTGGCGTCACGAACTTTCCAAATCTCATATAATATCCCCCCTTTTACTGACAGCCTTGGGTCACGGACCGGGCCAGCTACCGTCATATCCCCCAGCAACCAGAGGCCTGGTTGCCGAGTAACCCACGGCCCAGGGGGCGCGTCATGTCTTGGCGTCACTGACGCGCCCCCTGGGCCATATTCTTTAGGGGAATACCCGGAGCCGGATCAGATGGGGGGGGGGTTGTAGTCTTCCGAGTGGCTGTGACCCGGTCCGTGCCCAGGGTGTCAAGCTCAGAGTATGTGGCAGTCCTACAGATGTTATAAAGTTCTTTATGTCGACTACGCCACCCGTTGTATTGCGGTCACTATGGCCGCCGCTGCAGCAGGGTCCGCTGAGGCTGATGGTGTTGGTGCAGCTTTTGGTAGTATAACCCCCAACGGGTGGGGTATAGCCTCAGGGGGTCAGGTGCAGAGGATGGGGGTTGTGGTGGTGCAGCATAGATGTTAAGTGAAGACAGAGTCGGGTTGTGCAGTTTAGGGTATTTACTCACTGCTGATGTTCCGGTCACTCCAGCTTCAAGTGACCACCCGAGCCGTGCTGCGTCCACCAGGTCCTGGATTCAGCAAACCCCCAAACAAGTCCGGAGCGTGACCCTGAGCTCTCCTTCTGTCCTTTCCTCTGGCCGTCCCCACTAGTGATCCACCTAGGTCCAGCTCCCTCGGGCCTTCTGTTGGGAGACCCTTGGCCTTGGGTTCCCTGACCCTCCACGTGGTTTGCCTTCGGGGTGGATGTGGTGGGTGGCCGTGGCAGACGCTGCCCACGGCCTCCGGTCTCTGGCTAGGGTGTGCTTTTGCCCCCACCAGTTTGGGATCCGGTACCCTATTGCCGACTCTTCACCCGGGGATTGAATTTGGGTTCTCAGAGTCCTTGCTTTTTCCCTCTCTGGGTCTTTCCTTCTCTGCTCCACTCTCTCTCTGCAGGCTCATCTGGACCTCTGCTTCTTACTGACTCTGACAGACTGACCCTGATCTTTGATGGTGCCCACCTTATATACTCCCTCTATGTGTGAGCTCAGGTGACCAGCACCCAATGAGCTCCTATCTTTACCCAGGCTGCTCCCCCTATCTGCCCCTACACTACTTGGGATGTACCACCCCCCTCCCACTCCAGCCAGGAACAGACTCGGTCGTACCTGCACATTTCTAAGTGGGAGTACCGTTGGTCTGTTCCTCGGAAATGGGATGTGTGTAGTGCATGCAGCCCACCGAGCTCAGGTCCACACTCCATCCTTACCCGGGAGTGGAATATCACACCTCTGGGTTGAGGTGCAATACCCCTGTAGCAGCCGAATCCTCAGGGTGCTACATCACAAACAGGATTCCGTGCCCGTTGCAACCGGGTACTGTGCGCCTTTATTGAACTGAACTGTGTGTTAAACTGCAGTGAGGATCGCCGCCATTATCGTGCTGCAGTGCGGGAAGAAGAGGGGCGTAACCGCGGGAACCTGGGAGAGGTAATTGCTAAAGTTCGCAAAGCCTAGGACACGCCCCGCCCCTGACGTCGAACCAGGAAGCGTCAGGTCATGGAAGGAGCCCAGAAGACGCTCTAACGTCAGACGCGAGCGACGCAAGGTCCTGGATGAAGACCGTCGCCCGCGGAGCTGCGGCCTACCTGGTAAAGAAAGTGAAGAAGGTAGGCTCCGGTTCACTAGGGGGGCGCAACAATGGCCGACGACCAGCAAGCCGCCGGAGCACCGGTTAATGCTCCTGATGCCCAACCTGCGCCCGGCGCTGCACAGGCCAGAGCGGCCACTCCACCAGCAGGGGTCGTGACCCCGTTATTACCTATGGCCCTGCCGTATATCCCTGGAGCAAAGTGGCTCCCCCAGTATAACGGCAAACTGGACACCCTGTCCGGATTCAAGAGAAGAATATGCGGTGTGCTAGATATCTATTCTTTGACTGGCAAACAGAGAGCTGCTGTCGTGTTGGGACAATTGACTGGTGCCGCAGAGTGGGAAGTTGACACCTGGCCAGCCGCAGACCAGGAATCGGTATCCATCATCTTTAAGAGACTGCAAACTTTGTTTGAAAACCGCACTGAGACAGATCTCCGGATGAGGTTCTACCACTGTGTCCAGAAACCTGAGGACAGTGTCGGGGACTACGCCTGGCGCTTACAGGAAGCCCTGCGGGTCCTGAAACAGGTTAGGCCGGCCAGCATACAGAATGAAAATAAAATGCTGACGGAACAGTTCATCCGGGGGTTAAGGTCCCAGGAAGAGAGCAGAACTGTACGGTGGTGGGTCCTAGATCATCCAGATGCCACCTTTTACACTCTTAAGGACATGGCTATAAAGGGTCTGCAACCCCTGGAAACATCAGATACTGCTATCCAGCGTTACCAGGGTGGGGCCACCCCAGTGCCTGCAGCACCCACTGCTCCTTCATTAACGGCTGAAACAAAGATGCAAACAGTGCCTCCTAGCGAGCTGGACAGCCTACGCTCCGAAGTGCGCCAGTTAAGTAAAACCCTGGCCACTGTCCTGAGCACCCTGCAGCTACAGGAGGAGCCCGAGCCGGAAGGAAGGATACTACTCACCGACAGCCCTGAGGATGTCCCCTGGATGAGAAGAAGAAGGAGGACAACGCCACCCCGTAGGAGGACAACGCCACCCCGTGGGAGGACCAACGACCAACGTCACCCTCCAGGAGAATTCATCTGCTACTGCTGCCAGAAGGCAGGCCACACAGTGCGGGACTGTCCTTTAAACGAGCAAACCCTGGGGCCGAGGGCCGACACCCAGGAGTAAATCAAGCAGCCCCATGAAACTGGTACCATCGGTTCGTGGGAGGAAGACCTTTCCTGTCCATTGTGCTGGACGGCATCGCGACACCCGCCCTGCTGGACACTGGATCTCAGGTAACCATCATGCCAGATGTCCTCTACAAAAGGTTCTGGTCCATAGACGAACTTCACCCGCCAGCTCCAAACCTTTCCGTATATGCCTCCAATGGCCTTCCCCTTAACCTAGTCAGGGTTAAGGATGTGGCAGTAAAGGTGGGAAAAGTGGAACTGATGGACCAGTGACTAATTGTAGTAGAGACTAATCCTGATGATACAGACTTGTATATGGTACTTGGCACAAATATTGTCGGTAACTGTTTGGGAGAAGTGTTGTTTTTGCTCCAACAGATGGCCGACACTGCCAAACCAGGGCAGAGGAGGGTGCTCCAGAAAGAGATCCGAGCCCTTATGTACCAGCAACAGGTAAAGCTAACAGGTGGTGAAATTGGTAATGTACGGGTGACAGACCCAATACCCATTGTGATCCCCCCGATGAGTGAGATTCTGATTTGGTGTAGAGCAGCAATAGGTCTGAAAGGACGGAGCTACCAGGTGGTAGTAGAGCCCTTTAGCTCGGAGCATAGACCTACACTCTTGACTGCCAGAGGGGTAGTGGATGTACGCAATGGGAGGGTGCCCGTACGCCTCCTAAACTATGGGGAAGACGAGGTTAGATTACCACTCTATGTCTTTCCTCCGGGACCGTCCTGCCGTCTCTCCCCTGCTCCACCATCCAGTACACCCCACGCTGCCCTGGAGCTAGCTCTACCTGTGGAGGGCCACACCATCCCTGCTGCCGTAACACTAGCTCCAGAGGACTGCTCCGCAGCGGCGGCCCCCTTAGCCGCATTCCACAGGTGGCGTCACAAACTTTCCAAATCCCATATAATATCCCTTTTACTGACCGCCCTGGGTCACGGACCGGGCCAGCTACCGTGATATCCCCCAGCAACCAGAGGCCCGGCTGCCGAGTACCCCATGGCCCAGGGGGCGCGTCATAATCTTATAAATGTACCCCTGCTGTGTACTGTGTAATGGCTGTGTCTGACCATCTGATCGAGTAAGTACATGTTTGATATCACCTCGTCCAGAACAGCCCAACCTATAAAACTGTCACACTAATTAATTAACTAATTCAGTGAACACTGTAAAAAAAAAACTGAAGCAAAAAATTATACTTTTTCATCATACTGCCAAACAAAAAGTGGAATAAAACGCGATAAAAAGGACAAATGTAAATAAATATGGTATTGCTGAAAACTTTTCTCACAAAAAAACAAGTAGCCATGCAGCTCCATCAGCAGAACAATAAAAGTTATATGTCTCAGAATACAGTGATGCAATAATAATTATTTTTTCTATAAAATAGTTTTTATTGTGTAAAAGCACCAAAACATAAAAAAATTATATAAATGTGGTACGCTGTAATCGTACTGACCCGGACAATATAGTCATCTAATCATTTATACCGCAAGAGGAATGGCATAAAAAATAAGTAAAATCAACCTGCTGTTGATTTGTTCATTCTGCCTCACAAAGATCGCAGTAAGGTTCTGTGCACATTCATCCAGCGCTGAGCGCTTACACCGAGATTTCCGTATAAATCTGTGAAATACGGGGTTTAGACGGAACCTCCAGCAGAAGATTCCCTATAATGAGGCAGATGGAGACACTGTGGACACCATCTAACCTGTGATCCAACTGTGTCTGTCTTTTTAGGCCTGCATAAAAGCGCGGTCAGCCACAGCTTTGTGCATCAGTGATGGGTTATATATTATACAGAGCTCATGAATATGGAGGACTACTTACTGGTCCTCTAGTTATAATCTTCTGCTGATAAAACAGTGATTTTATCAAAACTACAGCAAACAGCTGAGTGACACATCGCTGGAATCAGAGACTCTGCCCCTACATTATGCAGGTCTTAGATTAGGTAGCAAAACCCTGGTGACAGATTCCCTTTGAATAGATGTAACTCTCTCATATTTCTCCCTAATATATATAAGAAATGTGATATACGTAAGTGTCCATTTTATTTGTTCTGCAATAAAGAACCAAACTGCTCTATTGGTTGTCACCTTTTAACACACTTATCAGAAATATAAAACCAATAAAGTGACCAATATGTTCAATCTATAACAAAGTAATAGTTTACCATTAGTGGTGAGCGACCATGCTCGCTACTGCTCGGTGCTCGCCCGAGCATCTCACTGCTCGAGATGCTCGGCGCTCGCCGAGTATTTCGGGGGTTGCTCGGTGAGAGCTCGGGTCTCCTCCCTGCATGTTTGGCGCTCTTTAGAGCACCAATCAACATGCAGGGATTGTCTGCCACACACTGTAATGCCGTAGCCATGTTGGTTGTGGCATTGCAGTGATTGGCAGGCCGCACAGCGTCATCAGGTCTATATTAGACCTGGCGCCGCCATGCTCGTCACAGTCACTCTGGAATCAGACAGTGTAGGGAGAGCTGCTGACCTCCATTAAAAATTTGTCTCAGTTTGTCAGTGAAGCAATTGACACCAGTTTGCTGTTCAAAATAGTTACCTACAGGCCAGGTATTTAAAACTGTGTTTTCTCTGTCACACGGATCACATATACGTTTTCAGAAAATACTGCCATTTCTGACCTCCATTAACAATTTGTTTCAGTGTGTCAGTGAAGCAATTGACACCAGTTTGTTGTTCAAAATAGTTACCTACAGGCTAGGTATTTAAAATGTGGTTTGTTCGTCACACGGATCACATATAAGTTCGCTCCAAATTCAGTCATTTGTAGTGAGCGTGGAAGATATTGTCCTCCATTTAAAATGGACAAGGGACGTGGAACTGGACCTAATGGTGATGATGGTGCATGCAGAGGCCGAGGCCGTGGGCAAGCTGAAATTGTGCCACAACAAACACCCACATTTTCTCGCTCGACCTTCCTGTCCCAATTAATAGGGGACTGCAGAACACCACTATTAAACACAGAGCAGTGTGAAAAGGTTATTGGTTGAATAGCAGATAATGCTTCCAGTCACTTAGTCACCACCACCACAACTTTGTCTTCCACACGGTCAAGTCTCAGTAGCTGTGAGTCTGAACCGCATATTCCTCATCCTGAACCTCCTTCCTTCCACCATGCGGAGTGCCCAGAGACAACTGATCACACACTTGGACACTCCGAAGAGCTGTTCACTTTTCCATTTATAGATTCGGGCCTCTTGCCCGGTCCACTTGAAGCGGGGCAAGAGGAGATCGCATATAGCGATACCCAAATATTTGAGCATCCACGGTCACACGAAGGCGATGGTGGGAAAGTGTCATAAGAGGTGGACGATGATGAGACACAATTGCCAGAAAGTCAGGAGGAGGAACAGAGTGCTGAAGTGGATGATATAGTAACTGACCCAACCTGGCAGGAGGACATGCAGAGCAAAGACAGCAGCACACAGGGGGAGGGAGGCAGAGCACCCCAACAGGCAGGAGGAAGCAGGGTGGTGGCCGCAGAAAGAAGGCACGCAGCCATTCCCCGTAACACCAACACGAAGGAAGTTGCCAGTACAACTGTTAGGTCTTCCCGAGTTTGGGTGTTTTTTAAAGACTCTGCCAATAACCCCAAAAAGGCCATTTGCCCCACCTGCCAGGCCAGCATCAGCAGGGGAAGCAAAACGACCAGCCTGACCACCACCAGCATGATCAGGCACATGACAGCAAATCATCTGACTTTGTGGGCCGAACCCCAGGGTCCAGGAACAGAGTCTGCATGTGGCACCACTGCTTCTTCCGCTGTTGTGCATGCAAGCCAATCCCCTGTCCATGGTGCATGCGAAGATGCCTCCTGCCTTGCACCTGTCATTGCACACTCTCAAGTAGCAGCATCAGGAAGCACGTCCACGTCCTTGTCCCAGCACAGCATTCAGTTGTCCATACCCCAGTCCTTGGAACAAAAGCGCAAATAAGCAGCCAACGCCCCACAGGCCACACTACTAAATTCCCACATTTCGCGACTGCTTGTGACTCGCCCCCTGGGCCGTGGGGTACCCGGAACCGGGCTTCTGTACGATGCTGGGGGTAGTAGTGGCAACCCGATCCCATGGCTCAGGGTGGTCAGACCAAATTGTGGCAGTCTATTTAGCAGTGTTTTGAATGTCCGACTACGCCACCTGTGGATTGCGGTCAGGGATAACCGCCGCTGCAAGGCAGACCGCTGAGGCTGGTGTTGGTGTGCAGCACAGGGGTAGGATAACTCCCCACGGGAAGAGTGTAGCCTCAGGGCAGTGTAGGTGGATGCTGGGGGTGATGGTGCAGGCCCAGCAAAGATCACACTTAGTCCAATGGTGCAGTCCAGGGTTTTTACCCACAGTTGTTATCCATGTCACTTCTGTCAGCAATGACTGCCCAAGCCGTGCTGCGTCCACCAGGTGAGGAGCTCGGTCAACCCCCAGGCAATTCAGGAGTATGGCACAGGACCCCCTTCTGTCCTTTCTCTGGCCTCTCGTGCCCCACCAGTGACCAAACTTCTGTCCAGCTACCGCGGACTGTGTCGGGTAAGCGTTGGCCTCCGCTTCCCGCTATCCTATATGGTGCCTTTGACTCGCCCCCTGGGCCGTGGGGTACTCAGGGCCGGGCCTCTGGATGCGGATGGGGAGTAGTAGTGGCGACCCGGTCCCATGCTCAGGGTGTCAGGCTTAAGGGGTAACCGTCTTTTGATGTCTATATAGGTTAAGTTCCGACTACGCCACCCGTGGATTGCGGTCAGGGATAACCGCCGCTGCAGTGCAAACCGCTGGGGTAGATGTGAGTGTGCAGCACTGAATAATATAACTCCCCACGGGAGGAGTGTGGCCCCAGGGCAGTATAGATGGATGATGGAGGGGATGATTCCGACCGCAATAGCCAGGAAACGGAGGCCTCTTAAACAGTTCAGGGTCTTAATTTGAACAGGTGAAATGACTCAAAAACAGTCCCGGCTAGGACTGGGCCTGGATGTCTGAGAACAAGTGGGGAAGCCCTTCTGGTCAGGGTGAGGGTGTAGGCCTACCGTGCTCTTTGCGCTCTTCCTGACTATCTCCCTCCTCGTGGTGTAATAGTCCACGTTCCTGAGCTCACCGTGTCTTCTCGCCCGTATGGCTTGCAACTTGGGTTCCTTTCTACTCTTGGCCTGGGGCAGCTCTGCTGGTCCCTTCTGCTGTGGCGGAACCTCCGGGCTTCTTAGGCCAAGGGACATACAATCCCCTGCGGTCTGGTTATCTGCTGCAGGACTTGGAATCCTAACAGCCTCGGACACCAAAGTCCGGTAGATTAGTTTCTCTCTCAGCCAGGACAGGCTCACGTCGCCTTCCGTCCCTGGCTCGTGGCTACTCTATTGCCACACGACCTCCTTAGCTTCAGCTGAACTGGCTCTCCCTTCTCTGGGACACCTCTCACTTCAGAGACAGGTCGTCCAGCTCTCCCTAACCCTGCCCCCAGTTCCAGCTTTTATAGGGGCAGCCTGCTCCCCCTACTGGCCTGGGACAGGAGGTGCTGCATGCTAATGGTCCCTAACTAGGGAACCTCCCCCTTGCTCTCAGACACAGCTTTATTAAACATTTGTGGCATCCAGGCCAGGGTGACACACCTTCCTAGCAGGTTTGGCGGGGGGTCGCACCAATAAATGATCACAACCTCCGGTTCTTGGCTGAGGGATGATTTACCTCCACCAACTTGGGAATCCGGTACCCTTCCACAGCCTGACCCTTCACCCGATATAACGCGGGTTTGCAACGGTTGCTGTCCGTTCTGCTCTCTTAGGGTCCCTTCTGCCTTCTTGTTTCTGGAGCCTTTCTACTCCTCTGTCTCTTCTCCTTCCTTCCTTCTCCTTCTCCTCTCTGGCCCCGGCCTTCTCTCTAGGCCTGCCTCGTGGAGCTGAGCTCAGGCTGAGCCTCGGCTCCCTGTCAGCTCTGACTGACTGAACTCTGCTCTGCTCTCTAAAGATGGCTCCCACCTTTTATCTGCTTCTCTGTGTCTGAGCTCAGGTGACCTGCACCCAATGAGCTCCTTACTATGCTCCAGAAACCGTCCCCTTCTGCTCCTACATCACTGGGTTCTCCCCCCCCTCCCCACTCCAGCCAGGGACATAGTCAGTTGTGCCTGCATAAAATGGGAGCACCGTCGAGCTGTCCCCCGGAAATGGGGTGAGTGTGTGTATGCAGCTAACTAAGCCCTGGTCCCCACTCCATCCTTACCTGGGAGTGGAATATCACACCTCTGGTTGAGGTGCAATACCCCTGTAGCAACCGAACCCTCGGGGCGCTACACTTGCGCTAGAAATGTTGCCTTTTAGGCTCGTGGAGATGGAAGCAATCCGCAACCTGATGGCAGCGGCCATTCCTCGGTACTCGGTCTCCAGCTGCCACTATTTCTCTTGGTGTGCCGTCCCCGCATTACACAAGCACGTGTCCCAAAACATTAGCCGTGCCGTCAAAAACGCAGTTACCGGGAAAATCCACCTAACCACGGACACGTGGACAAGTGCTTGTAGGCAGGGACGGTACATCTCGCTGACGGCTCACTGGGTTAATATAGTGGAAGCCGGGACCCAGTCATACCTTGGGATGGAACACGTCCTCCTGACGCCAAGGATTGCTGGCCCTAGGTTAATCAGGGTTGCCACCACAGTCTACAGCTCCTGTACCTCATCCTCCTCAGCCTGCTCCTCCTCTTCAGCCTCCATCTCTGAAATGACCACATCAGTCACAAGAGGGAAGCACTGCAGCACTGCCTCAGCCAAGCGGCAACAGGCTGTGCTGGAGCTAATATGCTTAGGTGACAAAACGCACAATGCTGAAGAGTTGTGGACAGCTCTGAAAGAGCAGGCAGATCTGTGGCTCACATCGCTGAACCTACAGCCAGGCATGGTCGTATGTGACAATGGCCGGAATCTGGTGGCGGCTCTGAGGCGAAGCGAGCTCACACACGTATTATGCCTGGCCCATGTGCTTAACCTCATGGTTCAGCGGTTTCTCAAATCCTACCCGGAGCTTCCGGATCTGCTTGTTAAAGTACGCCGCCTGTGTGCCCATTTTAGAAAGTCACCTACAGCTTCCGCCGCTCTTGCCGTGTTTCAGCAGCGTTTGCAGCTTCCGGCTCACAGACTGGTATGTGATGTTCCCACGCGTTGGAACTCTACACTTCAGATGTTGGGAAGGATTTGTGAGCAGAAGAGGGCAGTTGTTGAGTACCAGCATCAACAAGATTGTCGGTATTCAGTTCAGACTCCACACATAAGACCTCAGGAGTGGACACGAATGTCAGACATATGTACCATCCTCCAAAACTTTGAAGACTCCACCAAGATGGTGAGCGGCGATGACGCCATAATTAGCATCACCATCCTGCTTCTCTGTCTTCTGAAACACTCTCTGCTCACAATCAAAGAGGATGCATTGCAGGCGGAGCACGATGAGATGGAGCAAGGAACCATACAGGGTGATTACACAAAGCCCTGCCTCATCTCATCCCAACGTGGATTGGGTGACAATGAGGAAGAGGAGGAGGAGGAGGAAGAACAGAAGCTAGTTTCATGCGCTATAGACGGTACTACCTGCACAACTGTCATACCGTCTGTTCAGCATGGATGGCCAGAGGACAGAGAGGACGAGGAGGAGAGCATGATCAGTCATCCTCTTAGTCAGGACACGGAATCTTGCCTGTTAGCAGTCTGGCACGCATGGCTGAGTTTATGTTACGCTGCCTTTCCCATGACCCTCAAGTTCTCAAAATTTTGGGTGACAGTCATTACTGGTTGGTGACACTTCTAGACCCACGCTACAAGGAGAACTTTCTATCTCTTATTCCTGAGGCGGACAGGTCTACAAAAATGGGGCAGTACCAGAAGGCTCTTGTTGAGGAACTATTAAAAAAATTCCCATCTGAAAACGCTGGCGGCAGAGGTCACAGTTCGTTGGACAACCAAGGAGTACAGGCGAGAGAGACACAACTTCAATCCAGCAGGGGAATACTGTCAAAGTTCTGGGAGAATTTTCTCAGCCCCTCCCATTGCCCAGGCCCTGAGGCGCGGGGTATCCTCACAAGGAGTGCCAAGTTTAGGAAGATGCTGAGAGAGTACCTTGCCGACCGTACCAACGTCCTCCGTGATTCCTCTGTGCCTCACAATTATTGGGTATCCAAGCTGGATACGTGGAATGAACTGGCTCTCTAGGACTTGGAGGTCCTGATCTGCCCTGCCGCTAGCGTTTTATCAGAGCGGGTTTTAGTGCCGCTGGTGGAATTATAACTGATAATCGCATCCGCCTGTCAACTGAAAATGCTAACAGGCTGACTCTTATAAAAATGAACAAGGGCTGGATTGGGCCAGACTTCTCAACACCACCGAATGATAACAGCGTAACATAAACTCAAATCCAGTGTCAAATCCTTTTGGGAGGTGTATTCCCATGCACCTCTTCACACCCACACATGGGTATACACTTTCTGATTTTGGCTATTTGCTCTTGTCCTCCTCCTTCTCCTCATCCTCATCCTCCACCATATCACCAGGGTGACCGTGGTCCGTTATGCAACACCCACATAATTTTTTTAAAGGGTGTTTATGATGCCTGTAAAAAAAATTTTTATACAGTATGTTCATGCATACCCCCCAGGGGTAAATGTTTGTCAGCCCATACACTTAGTGCATGGGCATTACAAGTATAGGAGACCCGCTCCTTTCTAATCGGAACAATTTTTATGAGGCCCTCGAAGTCTCTTCCAAGGGGCATTGGAGTGCCTCACAATTTTTGGCAGCCCTTGCATTCACTGCATTGGCCAACACTATAGGAGACCCTCTCTTTTCTAATGGGAATTTGTCATTACTGTGGCCCTGCTCTATGTGTCTTTAAATTCTTAGTGGGGTTTTTCCTAAATTTGGTGTAAGGCAGCGCTAGTTATCATAATGGGGGATACTCGCAGCACCGGGTAAATCAAAGCACATACGCAAAGTATTTTCCGGTATTTCTCAACTCAGCAGTTTATTGCACTTCATAAACCGCTTATTTCCGGGTCCAACTCCGTGGCTCACCGACACACATATAATGTCCAGGAGCCTCAAGTGGCAGACCGGCCCACTTGGCTCTAGTTACAGCCTCCCCGCAAGGTAATAATAACAATGTCCATATCAATGTCCCTACAAGCCGTGTTTTTACCTTTGCCGGCTTATGGCTGCTTCCGTCCGTTTGGTTCCGCCACCACTGTGGCTTTACTGCTTCCCAGATGGGGTCTCTAGCCTCTGGCCCTCCAAGGCTTACTGGCGTCCAGTCACAAGACCCAGGCTTCACCCTCCAGGAGTCCACCAAGCTTCATCAGGCCTCACCAGGCCTCACACGGTGCCACACACACGGGGAACAGGCCTCACGCCTATCACACCCCTTGCACCACTGCACACACCTGTCTCAAATTACCAGGGTTTTTATATCCTATAGAAACAGCCACAGGACCTGTGCTTATCTCACAGTCACGTGTCCAGACCTTCCATTGTGCAAAAGGACCTGTGTGATGTCAGATTCATGTGACCAGTCAGCTGAGGGGGAGGAAATAGCATAAACAGACATACTAGATCATTATAGCAATGCCGCTGCACCACATTGGTCAGCCGTTGGACTCACTGCATACCCTATAACTGTATAGCAGACACTCTCCTTTCTAATGGGAATTTGTCGTTACTGTGGCCCTGCTCTATGTGTCTTTTAATTCTTAGTGGGGGTTTTCCTAAATTTGGTCAGCCGTTGGACTCACTGCATACCCTATAACTGTATAGCAGACCCTCTCCTTTCTAATGGGAATTTGTCTTACTGTGGCCCTGCTCTATGTGCCTTTAAATTCTTAGTGGGGTTTTTCCTAAATTTGGTCAGCCGTTGGACTCACTGAATAACCTATAACTGTATAGCAGACCCTCTCCTTTCAAATGGGAATTTGTCGTTACTGTGGCCCTTCTCCGCGTGTCTTTAAATTCTTAGTGGGGTTTTTCCTAAATTTTGTCAGCCATTGGACTCACTGCATACATTATAACTGTATAGCAGACACTCCTTTCTAATGGAAACATGTCGTACTTGTTACTGTGGCCCTGCTCTATGTGTCATTCAATTCTTAGTGGGGTTTTTCCTAAATTTGGTCAGCCGATGGACTCACTGCATACCCTATAACTGTATAGCAGACCCTCTCCTTTCTAATGGGAACATGTCGTACTTGTTACTGTGGCCCTGCTCTATGTGTTTTTAAATTCTTAGTGTTTTTTTTCCTCAATTTGGTCAGCCGTTGGACTCACTGCATACCCTATAACTGTATAGCAGACCCTCTCCTTTCTAATGGGAACATGTTGTACTTGTTACTGTGGCCCTGCTCTATGTGTCTTTAAATTCTTAGTGGGGTTTTTCCTAAATTTTGTCAGCCGTTGGACTCACTGCATACCCTTGAACTGTATAGCAGACCCTCTCCTTTCTAATGGGAACATGTTGTACTTGTTGTACTTGTTACTGTGGCCCTGTTCTATGTGTCTTTAAATTCTTAGTGGGGTTTTTCCTAAATTTGGTCAGCCATTGGACTCACTACAAACCCTTTAACTGTATAGCAGACACTCTCCTTTCTAATGGGAACATGTCGTACTTGTTACTGTGGCCCTGCTCTATGTGTCTTTAAATTCTTAGTGGGGTTTTTTCCAAATTTTGGCAGCCCTTGCAGTCACAGCATGGGCATTACCACTTTAGGAGACCCGCTCCTTTATAATGGGAACATTTTTTTTACTGAGACCCTCCTCTATGTCTCTTCAAAGGGGTATTGGGTTGCGTCCGAATTTTTGGCAGCCCTTGCAGTCACTACATTTGCAATACCAGTATTGGAGACCCACTCATTAGTAATGGGAACAACAAAGCATATCCGGCTGATGGCTCTCTAACCATAGCGAAGGCCGACTGCTGTCCTTTTTAGATATAGTAATAGTAAGGGCCGCCTGATGGCCCTATAAAAATAGGCTTTGTGACTTTCAGAGTCCCTCCATCATGAATGAAACAGGATGTGTCTGATGATGTGTCACACACCACATTGCCAGATAAGGTTGTAAAATGTTAAAATGACATTTTCTGGTGAATGCATTTGTCTTAAAAAATAACGTAAAAAAACAAAAACAGTAGGATCTTTCTTTAGTATAAAAACAGAGTCGCCAATGTAACCTCAATGTAATCACATTGTTCAGCTCCTGCACCTCCTCCCCCATCTCCGAAATGACCACATCAGTCACAAGCTGAAAGCACTGCAGCACTGCTTTGGCCAAGAGGCAACAGGCTGTGCTGAAGATAACATGCTTAATGCTTAGGTGACAAACCGCCCAGTGCTGTAGAGTTGTTGAAAGCTGTAACACAGCAGCCTGGTCTGTGGCTCCCCCTGCTGAACATACAACCAGGCATGGTCGTGTGTGACAATGGGCGGAACCTGGTGACGGAGAAATGACAGCCGGAGTAGATACGGTTTCCCTCTATGCCAGTCCTTTCACCGAGCTAAAGAATATGGCCGTGGTGAAACACAACTCTCACTGAGAAGCTGTTTCCGATTGAAAAACATTGTGCCCACCAGAGGATTTCATACTGAGGGTTCACCTTTCTCCCCGCTCAAGAGCCCCATAGCAGCTGCAAAGTTAGCACTATCATGAACTCTCCTGATGTAGAAGCCAGGGTGTGGCACCCCAGGTCTGGTCGCCACAGTGACAGCAATGTCATGTCTGAGAGCAGGTGGGAGGTTCCCTGGTTGGGGACAATTAGCATGCAGCACCTCCTGCCTCAGTCCAGGGAGGGGAGAAATCTGCCCTTTATAAACTGGATCTGGGGCGGGGTTAGAGAGACAAGTTCCAGACCAGTGAGAGACAAGCCAGAGACAAGACTGGGACAGGTCAGCAGCAGGCTGAGGAGTCCCTGTAGGCAGAGGAGGAACACAAGGCCAGGAGGGGAACTAGCAGAGTTCGTCCTGGCCAGAGACTTGTAAAGCCGGACACTGGAGTCCGAGGCTGTGAGGGTTATAAGCCCAGCAGCAGAAAACCACCACGCAGGGGACTTCAAGTCCTCTGGCCCAAGGAAGCCCGGAGGCTCAGCCACACGAGAGGGACCACTATTGCCCCGGAGGGGTGAGAAGCACGGAAGGCCCGAGTCGCCAGTCATACGGGTGAGAACAACACGGTACACTCAGGGACGTAGGCTACCACCACACTACAGCGGGATAGCCAAGAAAGAGTGAAGACAGCACGGTAGGCCTACAAACTCCCCCTGACCAGCGGGATTTCCCAGTTGCTCTCAGACTGACCAGGCCTCCATTGTTAACCTGTATTCCGGACGGGTCCCTTAATACCACCAACAGTAAAGACCCTGACTTGCATGACAGACTCCGTGTGGTTACTGCTGCTTCCGCGCACCATCACCACCAACATCCCTATTTACTGCCCTGAGGCTATACTCCTCCCGTGGGGAGTTGTACTATCCTCTGCTGCACCCACAACACCAGCCTCAGCGGTCTACCCTGCAGCGGCGGTTCACTCTGACCGCAATCCACGGGTGGCGTAGTCGGATATTCGGTATATAGCCCGCCATTTAGTTTGACCACCCTGAGCCACGGGACCGGGTCACCGCCACGGTGACTACAACCCCCAGCATCTACAAAAAGGCCCGGTTCCGGGTTCCACACGCGGCCCAGGGGGCGCGTCAACTTTGGCGTAGTAGGCAGGATTTTGTGCCCGCAACCACCGGGTACTGCGTGCCTGAAGAAAGACTGTAATACTTACCTTGGTGGAGTTTCCCGCCATCCGCAGCAGTTTCCCGCCATCCGCAGCCATTTTGCCGCCACCGGGCGCCATCTTTGGGACGCCGCGTGGGAAGAAGAGGGGCGTGGACGACGAAAGCGCGCGAGAACTGTAGCCCCGCCTTATGCACGGATGCTGCGCAAGGTCCTGAAAGGAGCCGAGCGGACGCTGATGTCACCAGGACGTGACGCAAGGTCCTCAACCCCCAAGATCGCCTGCGGAGCCACGGCCTACAGAAGAAAAACAATGGAAGGTAGGCCACGGTTGACTAGGGGGCAAGAGGATGACGGAAGCAGAGGGAACTGTCACCGCAAGCGCGGCTGCTGCCGCAGTAATGCCGTTCACGATGCCTTATATCCCCGGAGCGGCTTGGTTGCCCCAGTACTCAGGTGAGTCGCATACCCTGGGCGACTTTAAAGAGAGACTATATAGCCTATTCAAGGTGTACCCCCTGACGGAGGAACAAAAAGTAACCATACTGGTAGGCCAGTTAACCGGCACGGCCCAACGAGAAGTAAAGTCCTGGTCAGTCAGGGACAAGGGAACCGTGAAGGAGATTTTAGCCCGTCTAAAGGACACTTTTGATACCCGCACCTCAGCAGAGATCAAAATGAGATTTTATGAGTGCAAGCAGCGGGCCCAAGACAGTATAAGAGACTATGCTTTGAATTTGCAAGAGGCCCTGAAAGCCATTAAGCAGGCAGACCCTGACAGTGTGCGGAATGCAGATGAACTGCTGACTGAACAATTCATTGAGGGTCTGCTGTACAACGCCCACCGAACCCAGTTACGCCTGATGGCCCTGCAGAACCCTGAGTTAGACTTTGCACAGTTTAAGGACAGAGCCATCCGGGTACTCCGAGAACCCGCACCTGGTGGCGTTGCGGCCTCCAGGCGCCCTGCTATCACTTATCACCAGGAGGCGGCGCCCCAGTCTACAGAACCTGCAGGAGCCAATGCACAGACTATGAATAGTACCCCGTCTACAGACCTGCACCATCAGGTCCAAGAACTGTCCAAAAGCGTTGCCGCACTAACCAGGACTGTGCAGTCGTTACAGGTATCCTCTCCAGGAAAGATCCAGCTGGCTACCAGTCCGGAGGACGTCCCGTGGCGCCGACAGAAGAGGATCCCACCATTCAGAGGGAAGCCAACGGACCGCTATGACCAGGATGGACAACCCATCTGCCGCCGCTGCAGCCAGCCAGGACATATTGCGAGGTACTGTAATTTAAACGCGCCCAACCTGGGGCAAAGGGCCAACCCCCCGGAGTAAGATCATCAGGCCCGTCAAACTGGCGTGACAAGTATGAGGGGGGACGACCGGTCTTGCCTGTGGTACTGGATGGCATTCCCATGAGTGCACTGTTGGACACCGGGTCACAGGTAACCACCATCCCCTATGTACTTTTCAAGCGGTACTGGAATGACACGGATATTACCCGCTACCCAGATAATGATTTCAGCATCATTGCCAGCAATGGTCAGCCCGTGCCGCAGGTGGGGTTCAAGGAGGTGACCATCAAAATTGGTAAAGTTGAACTGCCGGCGCAAGGACTGATTATTGTGGACATTGACCGTCGTGAAAGTCACCCTAAAATAACCTTGGGTACTAACGTTATTGAAAATTGTCTTTCAGAGATAATTGTTATATTACAGCAGGTTGCAATGAATTCCAGCTCCAGCCAGCAGCGTGTCTTACAAAAAGAGATCAGAGCCCTGATGAAGCGGCAACAGGTAGAACTGTCTGGTGGTGAGATTGATAGCGTTAGGATAAGTGACCCGTTCCCTATCGCCATGTCCCCAAAAAGCGAAATGATAATCTGGTGCCGGACTGCAATCGGGTTAAGAGGTAGAGACTACCAAGCTATGGTAGAACCCGTTTACTCAGACAGTAGGCCCACCATTTTGACAGCACGGGGGGTGGTTGATGTCCGCCATGGGAGGGTACCAGTCCGCATCCTAAATAGAAGTACACTTGCCCCGGTATGCTACTCTAGCCAAATTGTTCACCATTAACCAGAACTCTGTAAAGGCCGTGGAACCCTTACCTCCATCTCAACCAGAGGAGGGTAACGGCTCCAAGAAACAAATGGAGGACTGGTGTCAGAAACTGCATGTGGGCACCGACTCCACTTCCTCACACCAAAAACAGGGAGTCTACTGGGTGGTTCAGGAGTACGAAAGAGTCTCTAGTAAACACCGGCTAGACTTTGGGCAAGTAAAGGGGGTAGAACACCAAATCCCCACAGGAGACCATCCGCCCATAAAAGAGAGATACCGGCCTGTACCCCCTGCACACTATCAGAATGCCAAGGGTATGTTGCGAGAAATGAAGGAGGCTGGGGTGATCAGGGATAGCTGTAACCCCTGGGCAGCTCCTCTAGTTCTTGTAAAAAAGAAAGATGGCACGATGAGGATGTATGTAGATTATAGAAAGGTCAACAGAATAACACACAAAGATGCGTACCCGTTACCTAGGATAGAGGAGTCTTTGGCTGCATTAAAATCTCCTAACTTCTTCTCTACTTTGGATCTCACTAGCGGGTACTGGCAGGTTCCTGTAGCAGAGTCAGACAAGGAGAAGACCGCCTTCACCACCCCGATGGGTCTCAGTGAATTCAACTGTATGCCGTTCGGACTCTGCAACGCACCAGGGACCTTCCAGAGGCTGATGGAGTGCTGTCTGGGACACAGAAATTTCGAGACGGTCCTACTCTACCTGGACGATGTCATCGTGTATTCCAAGACCTATGAGGACCATCTAAAGCACCTGACAGAGGTGTTCGATGCCCTGGCAGGCTTCGGCCTAAAGGTGAAACCCTCCAAGTGTCATCTACTGAAGCCAAAAGTACAGTACCTGGGACACGTGGTGAGTGCTGACGGAGTAGCCCCAGACCCTGACAAGGTCACGATGATTAAGGACTGGCCAAGACCCTCCAGCATAAAGGAAGTGCGGCAGTTCCTCGGGTTGGTAGGCTACTACCAAAGGTTCATCTCCGGGTTCACCAAAATGGCAGCCCCTATGCAGGACCTCCTGTTAGGTCAGTCAAAGACTAAAAGTCAGAAGCCGCCCTTTAAGTGGGACAAGCTGGAGGAGGAGTCTTTCCGCCAGCTGAAGATGGCCCTCACGGGGGATGAGATCCTGACCTACCCTGATTACGGCCAGCCTTTTATCCTCCACACCGACGCCAGTAACATGGGGCTAGGAGCCGTACTGTCCCAGATCCAGCAGGCTGAGAACAGGTAATTGCTTATGCTAGCAGAAAGCTGAGACCCACAGAGAGAAACAATGAGAATTATAGCTCCTTCAAGCTAGAGTTCCTGGCAGTGGTGTGGGCAGTCACCGAACGCTTCAAGCATTACCTGGCTTCTTCTAAGTTCACTGTGTACACGGACAACAACCCGTTGACACACCTGGACACTGCAAGACTTGGTGCCCTAGAGCAGAGATGGATGGCCCAGCTGTCCAATTTTGAATTTACCATCAAATACCGGACAGGGCGCGCAAATGCCAACGCAGATGCATTGTCCAGAATGCCTCACTTGCAGGACGGGGGAGAGGATCCAGAAGAACTGGAAGAAATTGAACTCCCTGCATTCCACCGTCATGGGGTCACCCAGTGTTCCCACTGCATAAAGGAGAAGTGCTCTGCCGCCGCTACGTTCAATCCCTTACCCCACCACGGCTGGGCAGAGACACAAGATAGTGACCCCGCAGTCCACCCGGTGAAAGAAATGCTGACCCAGGCCCATGCCCACCTTGATCTGGATGCTCCAGAAGAGACCAAACAGCTGTGGAAGGAGAGGAGCAAGCTGTTTCTCTATGAGGGGAGGCTGTGCAGCAGGACCGTCAACTCTCGAACGCACGAGCTGATCTGGCAGGTAGTGGTCCCAAGGCGGGATGCGGCTATGGTCCTAGAGGCATACCATGACGGAGCAGGGCACTTTGGATGGAAGAAGCTGGAGTTCCTGTTGCGGGAGCGGTTCTTCTGGGTAGGCATGAGAGGGGCTATAGAGAGATGGTGCAGAGACTGTGGCCCGTGCAACCTAAGGAGGAAGGACCGCGCCAGCCAGAAGACTCCCCTGCAGCCCATCATCACAAAGCAGCCCCTTGAGCTGGTGGCCCTGGACCACGTAAAGCTGGCTCCAAGCAGATCGGGATACGTCTACTCCCTCACAATCGTAGATCACTACTCCCGGTTCCTAGTGGTGGTCCCTGTCAAAGACTTAACAGCTCAGACTGCCGCCAGAGCCTTTCAGCAGCATTTCTGCCATCCACACGGATATCCAGAGCAAGTGTTGACTGATCAAGGTCCAGCGTTTGAGGCTGAAGTCTTCCAGGAGTTCTGCAACCTGTATGGCTGCAAGAAGATAAGGACAACGCCTTACCACCCCCAAACCAACGGGATGTGTGAGAAAATGAATCAGGTAGTAATAGACCTGCTCAAGACGTTGCCCCTGGAGGAGCGCAGCCTGTGGCCTGAGAAACTGCCGGATCTGGTGGACTTGTATAATCATATCCCAGTGGGTTCTACCAACTGCACCCCAGCTTACCTAATGAGAGCAAGACCAGGTAAGCTGCCAATTGACCTGGAGATGGGAGTCCTGACACCTGAGGACACCTCACCAGAAGCAGACTGGGACACAGAACAACAGCAGCAGTACCAGAAAGTACAGGAGAGTGTGGAGCGAAGTCTTTCTCAAGCAAGAGACAGGCAAGAGAGGAATTACAACCAGCATGCTCCTGCTGCTCCCCTGGCACCTGGAGAGCAGGTCTTGAAGAGGAAGAGACGGGTCCACAAGTTGGACGACCAGTGGGAGGAAGACCCGTACACCGTACTGCCCTCAAGCCATGAAAACCCAAAGGTATGTGTCATCAGTAAGGATGGAGGAGAGACCACAGCCACTGTCTCCAGAGACCACCTGAAGAAGTGTCCCGAGCAGCTACAAGGTGCTGATGAAGACCAAGATAGCCCTCAACCCGCAGAGGAAAGGGAAGAAATGGTCAGTACAGTGCTCGGAGAATTTCCCCGGTCCTGGACACAAATGAACAACGCTATAGTGGTACCCGTCCTTACCTTTCTCCAGCCAGCCCCTCAAGGGCCTGCAGAAGAGCAAGAAGTGTTGGAAGAGCAAGTGGCCCCGGAGGCAGAAGAGTACATACCAGCAGCTCAGGAGAATCAACCCACTGCTAGTAGTGAACCTGCCATGCCCGTGGTGAGCCAAAGAGTACGCAGAAAGCTGCCCAACCTACCAGTAACATCTGCAAACACTTCTAGTGCAGACACGAGCACACCCAGTACACAGGGGGTGGAAACAGGGGACCCGAATAGAGTACCACCAGACAGTGGGTTACGTAGGTCCACCAGGAGCACTAAAGGTCAAATGCCCGCTCGCTGGAGAATGTAAATACAAAGTATATATCTACCTGTATATTGCAAATGTTTTATGTTTGTTGCCTGGTTACTAATTATGTTTTTCTAGTTACCCGACAGGGTTCATGGACTAACAGGTTATGGATAATGAATAACCGGAACTGTACCTTATACATAGTTGCACCTGGTAAGGTGACCTCTTTTGAAGATGACCACAGAACACAAAACCCGTGGAGGAAGGCTGAAGACGTGGTCCAACTCCGGATCATCAAAGCCCTGTAGCCACCCCAGGGCCTACGTGGAGGGTTTAGGACGGGTCCCTCAAAGTGCATTTTGGGTGACAAGGACACCCAGTCACGGAAGTGCCGTGACCTATAAAAACTAAATGTACTTGTATATATGTTTATGTTATTGCTTATCCTCTGTTATGTTGTGTTTTTGCAAAATGTGTTCAGTCCCGGAGTACTAAATTTCACAAGGGGGGAATGTGGCACCCCAGGTCTGGTCGCCACAGTGACAGCAATGTCATGTCTGAGAGCAGGTGGGAGGTTCCCTGGTTGGGGACAATTAGCATGCAACACCTCCTGCCTCATTCCAGGGAGGGGAGAAATCTGCCCTTTATAAACTGGATCTGAGGTGGGGATAGAGAGACAAGTTCCAGACCAGTGAGAGACAAGCCAGAGACAAGACTGGGACAGGTCAGCAGCAGGCTGAGGAGTCCCTGTAGGCAGAGGAGGAATACAAGGCCAGGAGGGGAACTAGCAGAGTTCGTCCTGGCCAGAGATTTGTAAAGCCGGACACTGGAGTCCGAGGCTGTGAGGGTTATAAGCCCAGCAGCAGAAAACCACCACGCAGGGGACGTCAAGTCCTCTGGCCCAAGGAAGCCCGGAGGCTCAGCCACACGAGAGGGACCACTATTGCCCCGGAGGGGTGAGAAGCACGGAAGGCCTGAGTCGCCAGTCATACGGGTGAGAACAACACGGTACACTCAGGGACGTAGGCTACCACCACACTACAGTGGGATAGCCAAGAAAGAGTGAAGTCAGCACGGTAGGCCTACAAACTCCCCCTGACCAGCGGGATTTCCCAGTTGCTCTCAGACTGACCAGGCCTCCATTGTTAACCTGTATTCCTGACGGGTCCCTTAATACCACCAACAGTAAAGACCCTGACTTGCATGACAGACTCCGTGTGGTTACTGCTGCTTCCGCGCACCATCACCACCAACATCCCTATTTACTGCCCTGAGGCTATACTCCTCCCGTGGGGAGTTGTACTATCCTCTGCTGCACCCACAACACCAGCCTCAGCGGTCTATCCTGCAGCAGCGGTTCACTCTGACCGCAATCCACAGGTGGCGTAGTCGGACATTCGGTATATAGCCCGCCATTTAGTTTGACCACCCTGAGCCACGGGACCGGGTCACCGCCACGGTGAATACAACCCCCAGCATCTACAAAAAGGCCCGGTTCCGGGTTCCCCACGCGGCCCAGGGGGCGCGTCAACTTCACACCAAAGGATTCTCTGGTGGGACCGTCCAACCCTGCCGAGAAGCAGTTCTGGCTAAGAAAAGTGTGTGAGAAGGTTCCCGGACACTCTATGGCTGCTTTTTTACTGAGGTGGAAACATACAAGAACTGAGAACATACAAAATCCTTGCAGATGTTGTCCTTGCTGGGATTTGAACCCAGGATCCCAGCGATGCAAGGCTTCAGTGCTAACCACTGATCCAATGTGCTGCCATTCACCCTCTGATATCTAACAGGCTGCAGAAACTTGCACTTACTGACACTCTATCTTCAGCTCTTTTGTGAGAAACTAATGTATTTGGGCAGCCACTCAGTCTACCAAATAAAATTCCTGAAAAGTAAATTGGGGATGGCTTAGCTACTGGTACTGGGGGCAGTGCTAATACCATGGCGTCGTACCATAGTTTACTGGAAATCTTCCAGGCTGGTAGGAGGCAAGCAAATTCCCACAGAAAAGTACCAGCAGTAATGTTCAGGGACCCACGCTTGTAGAAGGCGGAGACAACACCGGAAGAAATAGTGATGGCTGGGGACCGAGTATGGACACGAGGCATGAGGTTGTGAAAAGCTTCCGCCTCCACGAGCCTAAAAGGCCACATTTCAAGTGAAAGCAGCTTTAGAGGACTTCCTAGGAGAAATGAAAGCTGGGTAGATATGGTTTCCCTAGTCCTTTCACCAAGCTAAGCAATATTGCTGTGGTGAAATACAACTCAGCAGAAAAAGCTGTGGACTGGCTCCATACCGTCCCTGGCCACATTCACCTGTCCACGTATTTGTGGTTAGGTGGTCATTTCCAGTAAGTGCACTGGGGAGGGCACGGGTAATGTTGTGGGACCCGTGCTTGTGGAAGGCGGAGACGACACCGGGACAAATAGTGGCGGCTGGAGACAGAGTATGGATACCCGGTCGCCACCGCCATAAGATTGTGGACAGCTTCTGCCTCCACGAGCCTAAAAGGCCACATTTCAAGTGCAAGCAGCTGTCAAAAATTTGGCAGTATAGTATTGCAGCCTCTGGGTGGGTGGCTGGCTGCATACTTGCATTTGCATTCCAAGGAATGGGGTAGGGACAACTGAACGCTGCACTGGGACAAGGACGTGGACGGTGATTGTTGCAAGTCTGCAACGACAGGTGCATGGCGGGAGGCATCTTCGCATGCGCCAAGGATCACTTATGATGGGCACACCTTTAGGCAGTGACCTGGGAGTCAGAGATGCTTCCAGAGGTCTTCCCCATGCTGTTCCCATATCTTTTAAGCACTGTATGCATGTGTCTGATGATGTGTCACACACCACATGGCCAGTTAAGGTTGTAAAATGTTAAAATGACATTTCCTTGTGAATGCATCTGTCTTGGTTGAAAGCAATGCAAAAGTGCAAAAATGCATCAAAAACGCTACGTGTGAGCATAGCCCTAGGTGTGGAGGAGTATTTTTGGTTTTGGTTATTTATTTTGCCTTATATACAAGTCATTACCCTGGAAAGGATGTCCCTTAACATATTTCCCAGGAAAATCCATTTTGGTTTCGTTTTTGTATGTTTTATTGTGAGTCCGTAAAAGTGGCGTAATACCTCTGACAATTTTTTTGACAGCAGTGACCTGGGAGTCAGAAATGATTCCAGGGGTCTTCCCCATGCTGTTCCCATGTCATTTGAGCACTGTTCCCATCGATTTGGGCAATTTTTAGGCCCTCTGCAGTCCGCCGGAGGGAGCTGCCTGAAAAATGCTCGTGTTTTCATAGACTTACATTGGGCTCGTTGCTCTGGTCGAGCACCCGAGTATTCCAATTTGCTCGACCCGAGCATCGAGCACTCGAGCATTTTAGTGCTCACCCATCACTATTTACCATCAGTTTCAAAAGTTACATCCAGTATGGCTGCACTTCTTTCTTGCTGTCATCACTTTTGTAAAAATTATTGCTCAAAAAGAATGACAAACTGTTCATAAGTAAAACTTAGAGAAATTGAAAACTTTTGGTATCACCCTGGTATACCCTGATGCAAAATGTTTTATTTTGTAAGTGAAAACCATATTGTACGGTAACAATGACTCCACAGTCAGCTTACCCTCTCACATTCTACAGGGGCTGCAAGGTAACCTCTGATGGGGAGCAACTCTAGGTCTCCCACAGAGTGCTTGGTGACCCAATACGCAGAGTTCCTGCAGTCTCCCACCAGTAGTTTCCAGGTTGCCAAGCCATTTTCTCAACGTCAATGAACCAACCCACTCTGATCTCCTTTTGGCTGAGTTCAGTTGAGCATATGAAAAATCATCTAATTTTCATTCAGAAAAAAATGGACGATTTTCATCCATACTGTCATCCTTATTACATCTGAATTCCATCCATGTGTCATCTGTATGTCCGTATTCCACATCCGTATGGTATCCATTTAAATATATGAGTAGTGAATTAAATCTAAAAAAAACAAATACTGTTTTCGATGGTAATAATTTCAAAGTGTCTGTAAAAATTGGATGTTATATGGATAAGCTATATGGATATGCGCCCAAAGACTTGACTAGGCGATTCTTATCAGACATATGGAAGAGAATAGTGCATGCTGCAAATTTTTTCACACTGATATTTGGTCTGTGTGAAAAAACTGTCCTCTGAACAGTCCTATAGAATACAATTAGTCCGAGTGCTGTCTGTGTGCTATCTGACTTTAACATGGGCAGTATATGTATGTATAATAACCTCGTCTGTACGAGCACTTATCCGAGTGCAGTCCGATGTTTTTCACGCACCCATTAATGCACCCATTCAATTTGTGCAGCAACTTGGCATGAGAAAAAAAATGCTGATCAGCACTGCTCCATAGTACACTGCTCAAAAAAATAAAGGGAACACTCAAATAACACATCCTGGATCTGAATGAATGAAATATTCTCATTGAATACTTAGTTCTGTACAAAGTTGAGTGTGCTGACAACAAAATCACACAAAAATCATCAATGGAAATCAAATTTATTAACCAATGGATGCCTGGATTTGGAGTCACCCCCAAAATTAAAGTGGAAAAACACACTACAGGCTGATCCAACTTTGATGTTATATCCTTAAAACAAGTCAAAATGAGGCTCAGTATTGTGTGTGGCCTCCACGTGCCTGTATGACCTTCCTACAACGCCTGGGCATGCTCCTGATGAGGTTGCGGATGGTCTCCTGTGGGATCTCCTCCCAGACCTGGACTAAAGCATCCGCCAACTCCGGGACAGTCTGTGGAGCAACGTGATGTTGATGGATGGAGCGAGACATGATGTCCCAGATGTGCTCAATCGGATTCTGGTCTGGGGAACAGGTGGGCCAGTCCATAGCTTCAATGCCTTCATCTTGCAGGAAGTGCTGACACACTCCAGCTACATGAGGTCTGGCATTGTCCTGACGCGCCCAGGGGATGGGGACGGCTCGGCGCCCGGGCCTTGTTGCCTGACTCTGGGGGATGTCGCAGTGGTCGGCTCCCGGGCCCGTACCCTGGGGTCACTCTTAAAAGAAGGGGAAGTTATATGGGTTAGGGGAATGTTCGTGACCCCACCTGTGGTGTCTGGTGAGGATCACCAGCCCTGCGACAGTCCTCTGAGGCCGGTGTTTAGGCAGCTTAGTTGGTGCGGCTCCCCACAGGTGGAGCGGGGCCTCAGGGCAGAGTAAGTGTAGGGGATACAGGACAGAGGGGACCCAGCCGGGTCAGAGGAAGAATAGGCACACTCACACGACAGTTCACTTCAGTACCTTTACTGGTGGTGTTTCAGGCACAATCCAGGGCACTTTAGGGTGAAGGGTGCATATCAGGACTCTCCCCAGTGAGCGGGTGTGGGGCCTCCTGTTCCTTGCCTTTCCTTGATAAGTTTCTGACCTGCCTGGAGCTAGGCCTAACTTGGTCTTTGTCTTGCACCTGCTGACCTGGTGGTAGGGCCTTCTGTTGGAGTGCACACTCCCTGGTCTCTGGGGCCTCCGTGACTCCTGACCCTGGTACATAATCAGCTTTTGGTGTACCTGGGACATATAGTTCGCCAGGGGTTCCGGTTGTTTCTGCTGGGTGTAAGGAATCCCTGCAGACGCGGACCCGGTGTCCGGTAAATGGTTTTGGGGTGAGCTGGTTAAGCTCCTCTGCCCCCTATGTTACTCTCCTTCCACTCGCCTTCGGCCACGCTCGGGGCCCTCACTAGGCTTCACACTGCAGCAGACATGCTGCGCTTCGCCGCTCTTTTGGCGTCGGCACGCCCTAGGCTCACTAACTCGAGCTCTCTGAGTCTGGACTGAACTGACTGAGCTCCACTGCAGGCTAGCTTCTGCAGGAGCTTCTCTCAACAGACTGAACTGCCTAACTCCACCCTCCAGTATATATATCCCTATCCGGGCTCCCTCTGGTGGTCTGAGGTGGTAGGGTGGAGGTGTGTGAATGCTATGAGGGCCTCTTGTGGAGAAGTCCATCGATGCACCCCTCTGGGATCTGTGGCACCAATGCGCAGCAGGGCGCCACAGTCCTGCATTAGGAGGAATCCAGGGCCAACCGCACCAGCATATGGTCTCACAAGAGGTGAGAGGAGCTCATCTCGGTACCTAATGGCAGTCAGGCTATGTCTGGCGAGCACATGGAGGGCTGTGAGGCCCTCCAAAGAAATGCCACCCCACACCATTACTGACCCACTGCCTAACCGGTCATGCTGAAGGATGTTGCAGGCAGCATATCGCTCTCTACGGCGTCTCCAGACTCTGTCACGTCTGTCACATGTGCTCTGTGTGAACCTGCTTTCATCTGTGAAGAGCACAGGGCTCCAGTGGTGGTCACCTCGCCAATCCTGGTGTTCTGTGGCAAATGCCAAGCGTCCTGCACGGTGTTGGGCTGTGAGCACAACCCCCATCTGTGGACGTCGGGCCCTCATACCACCCTCATGGAGTCGGTTTCAGACACATGCACATTTGTGGCCTGCTGGAGGTCATTTTGCAGGGCTCTGGCAGTGCTCCTCCTGTTCCTCCTTGCACAAAGGTGGAGGTAGCGGTCCTGCTGCTGGGTTGTTGCCCTCCTACTTCCCCCTCCACGTCTCCTGGTGTACTGGCCTTTCTCCTGGTAGCGCCTCCAGCCTCTGGACACTACACTGACAGACACAGCAAACCTTCTTGCCACAGCTCGCATTGATGTGCCATCATGGATGAGCTGCACTACCTGAGCAACTTCTGTGGGTTGTAGAGTCCGTCTCATGCTACCACGAGTGTGAAAGCACAACCAACATTCAAAAGTGACCAAAACATCAGCCAGAAAGCATTGGTACTGAGATGTGGTCTGTGGTCCCCACCTACAGAACCACTCCTTTATTGAAGGTGTCTTGATAATTGCCAATAATTTCCATCTATTGTCTATTCCATTTGCACAACAGCATGTGAAATTGATTGTCAATCAGTGTTGCTTCCTAAGTGGACAGTTTGATTTCACAGAAGTTTGATTTACTTGGAGTTATATTCTGTTGTTTAAGTGTTCCCTTTATTTTTTTCAGCAGTGTATAACATTGGTCTGAGTGCTATTCAAGAAAACATTGAATAACACTTGTCTGATGTATGCACTCATATGAGCAAGCCCTACACTCACCTATGGACAAGCCCAGGGCAAATCTTTACATAGGCTAAACATATATCTAACTAAACCACACATTGACTATCTGTATCTGGCCCCCTAACAACCAGAATCCCTCTTTTGATAAACATCTCCCACTGTGTGATGCAGTAGTTAAAGGGATTGTCCGGTCTTAAGCTACAAGTTTGCATTCTATGTGACTACACTTGTGAATTCTCACATTGCGTGCAATATGCGCTGTGAGAATTCTCTGGTTTCAGCGTTGGGATAGGGCAGTCATGTGGCTGCAAGTATGCAATATGCAAACTCACAGCCACATTCCAACCAGACTGTTTCCGGCCTTGCTCAATACACTTGCATTGAACGAGATCACGTTCATTTAGTTGGAATGTGGTCGGGAGTCTGCTTATCGCATACTTGGAGTCACATGACCGCCCCCTGCCGGCGTCAGCACATAGAGTGACTGCAGACTTATAGCTTAACACCAGACAACTCCTTTAAAGACTGCAATCCTCCCCAACTATGTCAACTTCAAACTCCTACAAAATCAATTTTACCACTGATACTCTTTGCCAAAAATAGGGCACCATCAGCACCAACCCAAGGTCTGACAAGGGATGCAAGGTGAACTAATTAAGATGGGCAAAAAACTCAGAGTAGAATACAAAACCATCATATCGCTGTATGTATTATCACACAGCACATACACAAAACATCAGCATAACAATACCAACATATTCCCATAGTAGCACACTTACTTCTCATTCACATGGTTCTGTTCTCTAACAACTGTTAACTGTCCTTACAGTAATACTGATCCTCCTTGACCAAGCCTCTTCTTTGGAAACTGCCCCTTACCTCCAACCCGATTCTGGTCTTTCTGCTGAGCAGAGGGGATGCTTATCTGCCATGTGTCTTAGCCACTCACTGCTTCACTTTCTGTAAAACAGTTCTTTATATTTGCTGTAAAGTGTACTTGTCTTTTTACCAAAAACCTGTAGAGAAGCATGGGCTTTCAGCTCTTACTCCCAAAAAAACAGTTAATAATACCAGAGGCGTATCTAGGGGGGACAGCCGGGCTGGCAGGGGGGCGCAGTCGGGCCACCTTATGTGGCGATCTGAATTATCTCCCCCGGCAGCGGCATCCTGCCGTCCCCCGGACTGGGATTCGGCCTTTCTCTGAGCTGGCTGTCAAGCTGACAGCCGGCTCACAGAAACTGCAGTCGCATGCTGCTGACGTCACTCGCTGGCGCCAAGAAGTGTGAAGAACATGGGTGGTAAGTGCTCCACACTGGAGCTGAAGACACTGAAGATTACTGGAGATGGGGACACTTTCTGTGTGTGGGGGGTGTATTTACTGTGGGGGGGTGTATTTACTGTGGGGTGCATGTACTCTGTGTGTGTGGGGGGGTGTATTTACTGTGGTGGTATATGCTCAGTGTGTATGGGGGTATACTCTGTTTGTGGGGGTGTATTTACTGTAGGGGTATATACTCTGTGTGTGGGGGGGTGTATTTACTGTGGGGTATATACTGTGTGTGTGTGTGTATTTACTGTGGGGGTATATACTGTGTGGGGGTGTATTTACTGTCCGGTATATACTGTGCTTGTGTGGGTGGGTGTATTTACTGTGGGGGGTATACACTCTGTGTGTGGTGGTGTATTTACTGCAGCGGGTATATACACTGTGTGTGAGTAGGTGTATTTTATTGTGGGGGGTATATACTGTGTGGGGGTGTATTTATTGTGGGGTATATACTGTGTGCGGGTGTATTTACTGTTGGGGGGTATATACTCTGTGTGTGGGGGTGTATTTACTGTGGGGGCATATGCTCTGTGTGCTTGGGTGTATATACTCTGTGTGTGAGGGTGTATTTACTGTGGGGGGTATATACTGTGTGTGGGGGGTGTATTTACTGTAGGGGTATATACTCTGTGTGTGGGGGGGTGTATTTACTGTGGGGTATATACTGTGTGTGTGTGTGTATTTACTGTGGGGGTATATACTGTGTGGGGGTGTATTTACTGTCCGGTATATACTGTGCTTGTGTGGGTGGGTGTATTTACTGTGGGGGGTATACACTCTGTGTGTGGTGGTGTATTTACTGCAGCGGGTATATACACTGTGTGTGAGTAGGTGTATTTTATTGTGGGGGGTATATACTGTGTGGGGGTGTATTTATTGTGGGGTATATACTGTGTGCGGGTGTATTTACTGTTGGGGGGTATATACTCTGTGTGTGGGGGTGTATTTACTGTGGGGGCATATGCTCTGTGTGCTTGGGTGTATATACTCTGTGTGTGAGGGTGTATTTACTGTGGGGGGTATATACTGTGTGTGGGGGGTGTATTTACTGTGGGGGGTATATAATCTGTGTGTGGGGGGTGTATTTACTGTGGGGGGTATGTACTCTGTGTGTGTGGGGGTATATACTCTGTGTGTGTATATACTGTGTGTGGGTGGGTATTTACTGCATAGGGGTACTGTGTGGGGAGAATTAGTGTAACTGGGGTGAAGATTTGAGGACACAAGTTTTGGGAGCAAGGAAGGGATCGGTGCAGACACAATATGAGGATTTGGGGGGGGTGTGAGGAGGCAGTATGGAAAGTGAGAGGGTAAATGTATGAGGAGGGAGGGGGAAATGTGTGAGGAAACTATTGAGGGAACTAATGTGAGGAAACAGTATGGGGGGAGAAAAGTGTGAGCGGACACAGAATAGAGACTGAGTAGTGTTGGGGGCTACTAACATAGGGCGACAGTGTAAGGGCACAGCCAGGAGGAGACAGTATGCTAAGGAGGGGGGTGTGATGAGGGAGCACAGTACAGAGACTGGCCCCTATAGGGGGGATAGTGTGAGAGGACAGTGTGAAGAGGGGGCCCAGTATAGAAACGAGAGGGCAGTGCGGAGGGCATGTATCTGTAGCACCCTGAGGATTCGGCTGCTACAGGGGTATTGCACCTCAACCCAGAGGTGTGATATTCCACTCCCGGGTAAGGATGGAGTGTGGAACTGAGCTCAGTTAGCTGCATGCACTACACACATCCCATTTCCGAGGAACAGACCGATGGTATTCCCACTAGAGAAATGTGCAGGTACGACAGTGTCTGTTCCTGGCTGGAGTGGGAGGGGGGTGGAACATCCCAGTAGTGTAGGGGCAGATAGGGGGAGCAGCCTGGGTAAAGCTAGGAGCTCATTGGGTGCTGGTCACCTGAGCTCACACATAGAGGGAGTATATAAGGTGGGAACCATCTTAGATCAGGGTCAGTCTGTGAGACGTCAGTCTTTTGTAGAGGTTTGGTCAGTCTGAGAGAGCCTGAGAAGCAGAGAGAGGAGAAAGAAGGACCCAGAAGGGGGAGAAGAGGGAACTCCAAGAACCCAAAATTAGATCAGAGGGTGAAGAGTTGGCAACAGGGTACCGGATCCCAAGCTGGTGGAGGCTACAGCACACCTTAGCCAGAGACCGGAGGTCGTGGGCAGGATCTGCCACGACCACCCACTAAATCCACCCGGAAGGCAAACTAAGAATAGGATCAGGGAACCCAGAGACAAGGGTTTACCAACAAGAGGCCCGAGGGAGCCGGACTTAGGTGGATCCCTGGTGGGGAAGGCCAGAGAGAAGGACAAGTCAGAAAGGGAGCTCAGGACCACGCTCCAGAATCACCTGGGGGTTGGCCGAGTCCAAGACCTGGTGGACGCAGCACGGCTCGGGCGGTCACTTAAGGCCAGAGTGACCACAAGAACAGCAGTAAGTAAAAACCCTGAACTGCACAGCCCGGCTCGGAGTCTTCTTAACATCCACACTGCACCACCACTACCACCATCCTCTACACCTGACCCCCTGAGGCTATACCCCTCCCGTTGGGGGTTATACTACCCGAAGCTGCACACATACCACCAGCCTCAGCGGACCCTGCTGCAGCGGCGGCCGTATTGACCGCAAATCAACGGGTGGCGTAGTCGACATAAAAGAACATCTAGTAACATCTATAAGGACTGCCACACACTGAGCTTGACACCCTGGGCACGGACCGGGTCACCGCCACTCGGAGACTACAACCCCCATCCGATCCGGCTCCGGGTATCCCCCAAACAACACTGGCCCAGGGGGCGCGTCAACTTTGGCGTAGCCGGCAGGATCACGTGCCCGCAACAACCGGGTACTGCGTGCCTGAAGAAAAGTTCGCCGTTACCTTAAAAAGAAGTCTCCCGCCGGTTCCGGAGGGTCCCCGCCAACGGACCCCATCACAGGTCGTTTCCCGCCGGTTGTCCGCCATTTGCAGCTTTTTCCCGCCATCCATGGAGTTTCCCGCCACTGGGAGACGATTCCCGCCATTTCCGAAGATTTCCCGCCTTGGAAGAGCGGACGCCATTATGGGCGTGCCAGAGGGTGGCAAGAGGTCACCTCCCATCGTGGGCCAGGTCGAAGAATGGCGCCAAAAGCGGAAACCGCGCCCACCAACAGAGACTGTGATGCTGGAAGTGTCCATCAGCGTGAGAGAACTGCCCCTGGAACTGAAGTTGCCCCGGGACCACCCTCAATGTGGGCGGAGACAGAACAAGAGAACGAAGATGGGTGCAGCCTGGAGGAGTCTGGAGAGAGCGCACCCGGAGACAAGACGTCTGGAGAGGAGTCCAGAGAAAGCGTACCCGGAGATGGAGGGAGAGACAGGCAGCACCGACCCAGTGGTCAGGAGCCTGCTGCAAGCAACAACCCCACTAGGCTTAGTGGAGATCCTAGCACAGCTCCCCCGAGACCGGGAGTGTGCACAGACCGCTCTGGAGGGCCTCGCATGGAGGATGGCCCGGGTGCAGCGGGAGACGTTGGCGGAGTGGAGCCGAGAGATGGCCCAGCAGACCAGAACCCGTCAGCGGAGCACGCCGCCCGAGACGAGGAGACAGACCGCCTCTGAGGATGGCGCAGGAGGAATGAAGGCAGGAGACGGCGCCGAGAAGGGAGCTGAACGGACGGAGGCAGGTAAAGGGGACGTCTCTACCCCGAGCCGAGAAACCGTGTACCTGTCCCAGCTCCCCGTCGCAGAGCCCGAAGTTCCCCCTGCCGTGCCCGTCGCTGCATCGTCACCGCCGCAGACTAGGCCTCAAGCAGTAACCGTGGCCGCGACCCCTGTGACGTCACGCGTTTCGACCCTGAGCACGGCAAAGCAGGAAATACCATCGGCCTGGTCGCAAGGCCTAGTACCTCCGGGCGCCGCAATACCAACAGCGCCCCCTACCTCCGCGGAGCCACCGGCCTGGTCGCAGGGCCGAGTAACCCAGGGCGCCGCCGTTCTTACGGTGCCCTTTGCCTTTAGGGTGCCCCAAGCCTGGTCGCAAGGCCTGGTCGACCCGGGCGCAGCTACCATCAACGCGCCCTCAACATCTAGAGTGCCGCACCTGGGTGAAGACCTGTTCGCCCAGCATACGTGCCCGGATGGGCAGCCCTTTGTATGGCCCCAGGAGTATATTCAGCTGGAACTCCAGAGAGCAAGGCCCATGTGCGAGCCCCTGATTCCGGCTCCGAAGCCCGTAAAGAGGACCTCGCCCCCACTGGAGGAGATCCAGTTCGAGTGGGACCCCACCGGAGAAGACCTCATGGGGTTCACTCAGGAGACTCGGGCGGCCGCAGCGGAGCGTGCAGAGTGCTGCCAGCAGCAGCTCGAGGTCTTCGAGAGGGAGCGGAGAGAGAGGCGGGTCCGGGAACAGCAAATGCAGATAAGGAGCGCGGAGCAGAAGAGCCGGACCAGGAGGAAACCCCGTGCAGCTCATGGTCCCCGTGCCACCGGGACTGTGATAAAATTCAATATGCAGCACGGATGGGGCTTTATTAGAGACCATCAGACCCCCGGCGATGTCTTTGTAACCCGCAGAGACGTAGAAAGCCATCTGCCGGAGGGACACAGAGGTCGTGACCTGTACGTAGGGATGAGGTCACCTTCACCCGGCACAAGTGTGCCAAAGGACCCTACGCCCTCCATGTGCATCGCCTGACGGAGGAGGAGCAAGAGGACCCGGACGGGTCTGAAGAATCTAAAGAAGGAGCAGGAGGACGCCGTCGTTGAAGTACGGTAGAGAGAGACTGTACATAGTTACCCGTCAGGGTATAAGAACTGTTCTAGTTAAAATATAGTCCCCGTTGGGACCAGCCAATTGAACTGAAACCCGTGTGTCCCTATTCCCACTGACCGAGGACTGAGAGCGGTCAATCCTCCCTAATACCTGGCCGAGGACTGAGAGCGGCCATAATTCCCTTGTATATAGTTGCGCTTTTTAAGGCGCCCCCTACCGGTTTTATAGGGAACTGTTTTCTTCCAAGAGAGACTGTCGCACTTTACCCGGTCACAAGTTGCACCGTGGCCGGAGGAACAAGAATGTTATTTATGAAAAGTTTTATATGAAAAGTTTGATAGCTGATAATATATATGATGTTTTATATGTTGATGTTTATGAAAAAAAAAAAAAATTGTATGTTTTGATGTTTTGTTATCTTACAGCCCGAGGACGTGCTGTGGTTTACCAGGGGGGAATGTAGCACCCTGAGGATTCGGCTGCTACAGGGGTATTGCACCTCAACCCAGAGGTGTGATATTCCACTCCCGGGTAAGGATGGAGTGTGGAACTGAGCTCAGTTAGCTGCATGCACTACACACATCCCATTTCCGAGGAACAGACCGATGGTATTCCCACTAGAGAAATGTGCAGGTACGACAGTGTCTGTTCCTGGCTGGAGTGGGAGGGGGGTGGAACATCCCAGTAGTGTAGGGGCAGATAGGGGGAGCAGCCTGGGTAAAGCTAGGAGCTCATTGGGTGCTGGTCACCTGAGCTCACACATAGAGGGAGTATATAAGGTGGGAACCATCTTAGATCAGGGTCAGTCTGTGAGACGTCAGTCTTTTGTAGAGGTTTGGTCAGTCTGAGAGAGCCTGAGAAGCAGAGAGAGAGGAGAAAGAAGGACCCAGAAGGGGGAGAAGAGGGAACTCCAAGAACCCAAAATTAGATCAGAGGGTGAAGAGTTGGCAACAGGGTACCGGATCCCAAGCTGGTGGAGGCTACAGCACACCTTAGCCAGAGACCGGAGGTCGTGGGCAGGATCTGCCACGACCACCCACTAAATCCACCCGGAAGGCAAACCAAGAATAGGGTCAGGGAACCCAGAGACAAGGGTTTACCAACAAGAGGCCCGAGGGAGCCGGACTTAGGTGGATCCCTGGTGGGGAAGGCCAGAGAGAAGGACAAGTCAGAAAGGGAGCTCAGGACCACGCTCCAGAATCACCTGGGGGTTGGCCGAGTCCAAGACCTGGTGGACGCAGCACGGCTCGGGCGGTCACTTAAGGCCAGAGTGACCACAAGAACAGCAGTAAGTAAAAACCCTGAACTGCACAGCCCGGCTCGGAGTCTTCTTAACATCCACACTGCACCACCACTACCACCATCCTCTACACCTGACCCCCTGAGGCTATACCCCTCCCGTTGGGGGTTATACTACCCGAAGCTGCACACATACCACCAGCCTCAGCGGACCCTGCTGCAGCGGCGGCCGTATTGACCGCAAATCAACGGGTGGCGTAGTCGACATAAAAGAACATCTAGTAACATCTATAAGGACTGCCACACACTGAGCTTGACACCCTGGGCACGGACCGGGTCACCGCCACTCGGAGACTACAACCCCCATCCGATCCGGCTCCGGGTATCCTCCAAACAACACTGGCCCAGGGGGCGCGTCATATCCATGAGAGGGACAGTGTGGAGGTCATATTTTGTGAGGGAATATAGAGAGGGGCAGTTATTTATTCAGTGTATGACAGATATTTTTATTCAGGAGCATTATAATGATACTGCTATCTTTAAAGGCATCGTGTGGGGATGTGCTGCAGAAGACCGGAGAAGATGGAAGTCTGCAGAGACGAGCTGTGGATGAGATAAGTCATCATGGCGTCTGGACAAGATGAAGTAGTAAAGAAAGAGAACAACGTCATCTATGAGGTACCTGGATGTAAATGTTATTTGTGATACTAATTCTCATATTTTTATTTATGTTAGGAGCATTACAGGGGGTTGTCCAAGTTTGTGATGAGCCTGCAGTCATACTATGTGACTGCAGACTTCTGAATTCTCACAGTGAGCACTGCACGCTGTCAGGATTCTCTCGTGGCGGCGATTTGCATACATGCGGTCACATACTGACTAGACATGTGTGACCTCAATGAAAATGAATTGAGCTAGGTTATACACGTCTAGTTGGAATGTGGCCAGAAGTATAAAAATCGCATACTTGCGCAAGGCAGAATCCTAAAGGTGTGCAGTGCATGCGCTGTGAGAATTCAGAAGCCTGCAGTCACATAGAGTGACTGCAGACTTTCATCTCAAACCTGGACGAGCCCTTTAATTATAAAATGAAGCCCTGCAGCATGCCGATCCTAACAGTATGTAATATACTCACTGTCAGGAATCAGCTCTGCTCGCAGGTTCCAGCAGTTATCACACAACCACTTCACTCATATGTGATTTTCATACTTACGGTCACGCGACAACGAGCTTTTCTTCCTGCTTCTCTGTTTTTCACTGAACATTGAGAGAATTAGGAAGAGCAGCTTGTCAGCATGTGACTGTAATTGTGTAGGTCGCATATTTGTTTGGGGTGGTGTGGGAGGGGGGGTGCCAAACTGAACTATTGCCCTGGGTGCCAGAAGACCTAGATACACCTCTGAATAATACACTCCTCAACACTGAAATCGTAATTGAGTAGGTGTTAGGTTGTACTGGTGTGAGACATTTACTCTGAATGTAATTCTTTTCAATGCAACTACCCAAGAAAACTGGTACAATGGCACTGACTCTTAGGCCCCAATAACCCCTGTAGAATGCCTTTTATATGTCACTGTTTTCTTAGACTCTGCCTAAAGCATCGTCTTTCGCCTTAATTCTTGTGAAATTAACAGGGTGTTACATGGCTGAGCGGTGTCACATTGTTGCAGCACGAAGGCGTTGCCACTTGAAACCAATAAGCCGAAAGGATTCACCTGCAAGTAGTAACACAATGGCGGATTGTTCTGCACAGGACCCATCTCAGCCGGAGCGACAGAGCAGCAGTGAGGTCAGCCGGCCACATGTCTGTCATCCGGAGCCTATAAAGAGGGGCTGGGACTGGACCGAGACCAAATGAAAGAACCTGTTTGTTCCAGACACTATCTCTCATCTCTCTGATGTCATGGACATTGCCTCAGCAACTCACTTCAAAGGGTCCATCCTGTGCATTTCTATTAATTGAGAATAATAACAGAGCATTTGCTGCCTTCACCAGATATGTGATTTGCACACAATATATGAAGTGTCTTTTGCTCCATGTGCTCATTTAAGCAGTTTATCTCCCCTTCTTGCTGATGATGTTATAGTGGCTTATCCTAGGTTTCTCAATGTATTGGTACATACATCAATGTATTATATGATAAATATTACTGTTGTCTATTACAGCTCTATGGGGACTATAAAGACCTGCCAGCAGAATAATGGCTGATATATGTTTGGGGTGTGTAAACCGAATACTAAATGCTCCCATACACTTGAGACTAAAGCCGGGGGAGAGAAGGATCGGGCTTGTTGAATATCACCGTCTGATCCCTCTCATAGATAACACTGGAGTGTTTGGCTGAGCTGAGCGTTCCTGTGGGGGGCGGGAGTCAGGAGAAATAGCTGGGAGCCTCAAAGGGAGTCTGTCACCCCAAAAAATCCCTTTAGATTCACAATGCAATAATACAGGGGACTTCACCCCTATAGAAATCCCACGATCACTGTACCTGTTACTCGTACACTTCTTGTGAAAATACCTTTTAATCACTATGCAGGTGGCTATCCATATGAGGGGGCTTCGGTGTGCGCGTGCGTACTGATACCAGCTGGGCGGGCTGCGCATGCTTACAGTGGCTGGGCGCATTCTCCTTCCTGATTCCTCTGTGCTGATATCAGGACGTATAGCGAGTGTACCAGCAACAGGACTGTGCTGGTATGTTTTTTATAGGGGTGGAGTCCCCTATAACTTTGTATAGTTAATCTAAGGCCACGTTCACACATTCTGTATTTGGAGAGATTTTTACCTCAGTATTTGTAAGTCAATGCCAGGAGTGGGTGATAAATACAGAAGTGGTGATGTGTTTCTATTATACTTTTCCTCTGATTGTTCCTCACCTGTTTTTGACTTACAAGTACTGATGTAAAATACTGACCTAATACTGACCGTGTCCGAAAGGGAACTTTTGGGTTGACGGACTCCCTTGTAGACCACGTTCACATGTTCAGTATTTGGTCAGTATTTTACCTCAATATTTGTAAGCCAAAACCAGCAGTGCAACAATCAGAGGAAAAGTATCATAGAAACACGTCACCACTTCTGTATTTATCACCCACTCCTGGTTTTGGCTTACAAATACTGAGGTTAAATACTGACCAAATACTGAACGTGGCCTATGGCTCCAAGTTATTTTTCCTGACCTCCCCCCACCTCCCCTCCACACACACACACACAGGAACGCTCAGCTCCGCCAACCACTCCTGTGTTCCTTATGAGACGGAAGCATAAAAAGGATCACATGGTGAAATTCAACAAATCAGATCCTTCTGTCCCCCGACTTTGGTCTCAAGTGTATGGGAACCTTTAGCCTAAAAGGCATTTTGGGGTGACAGCGTCCCTTCAACACATGTAATTCCATTGTTTCATGTTATGGTTCTGTAGGCACCCTGTATGCCACCGTATGATGTGCCAGCATATTATGACGAAACGCTTCAAAGGAAGACTACCGTCCCAAATGATTCATACAGTGGACCTTGCCAACTTCTAATTAGTAGGCCCAGTACAATATCAGGTAGAATGGTGTTCAAGGGTCCCTGATCTGGTGGTCACAGCCTACCAATCTGGATCAGGGTCCTGTAAACCTTCTTGCTCTTCTCTACCTTTAACTATAATTCAATATTTTCTCCAACATTTTCCTAAGTGAGAAGTCATTGGGTTTTGCTACAGTGCTGCTCACCATTATTGGCACCCCTTCATTTTTTTATAGACTATACAATATCTTCAGAAATAAAAGGAAATGTACCAAAGTTATATCCTCAGGATTTTTTAATTAGTGGTCCAAAGTAATACAACAATAAAACATTGTTTTTCAACTTCCATGTTGCAATTTCAAACGAAAACAGAATAAACAGCATGTGCAGCAATAAAGGCACCCCTAATTAATACTTGGCTGCACACCCTTTGGCATTGCTGACAGCCTCCAAACATTTCTTGTAGCCATCTATAAGCTTCTTGCACTTCTCAGATGGAATTTTCTCCCACTCTTCCTTTGCAGTTTGTTCAAGCTCTTGAATGTTTGCAGGGTTCTTTTTCCCAATGACAGATTTCAGCTCACCCCAAAGATTTTAATTGGGATTGAGGTCAGTACTCATTGCTGGCATTTTAAAACAGTCCATTTTTTCTTTTTCAATCATTTCTGTGTACTTTTGGATGTGTGGTTTGGGTCATTGTCTTGCTGGAGGACCCATTATCTTCTACTCAAACCAAGTTTTCTTACACTGGGTAAGACATTTCGCTCTAAAATCTCTTGATAATTCTCTAATTTCATGATTCCTGTGATACGGTCAAGTTCTCCAGTACCAGACGCAGCAAAGCAACCCCACAGCAATATGGATCTTCTACCATGCTTAACTGTTGGTAATGTGTTCTTTTCCTTATAAGCTTCATTGCACCGTCTCTAAACAAACTGTTTTGCTTTGCATTGCCAAAAAGCTCTGTTTTTGTTTCATCTGTCAACAGAACATTTTCCCAGAAGGATTGTGGTTTGTCAAGGTACTCTTTGGCAAAGATCAGTCGTTCCTCTTTATGTCTTTTCTTCAGCAATGGTTTCTTCCTTGACCTTTGCCCATAAAGCTCTGCTTGGTTTAGTGTGCGGCATATGGTACTTGTTGAAACCATGACCCCAGACTTTTCCAGGTTGGCCTTTAGGTCTTTGGATGTTTGACGTGATGTTTTTTCCACCATTCGCATCAATCTTCGAAGACAACTCTTGTCAATTTTCCTCTTCCTCCCACGTCCAGGGAGGTTCTTGACGGTTCCATGCTCGGCAAACTTCTTAATAACATTACGCACTGTTGAAACTGGGATACTAAGGTCTTTGGAGATGGCCTTATACCCTTTAGAAGTCTTGTGTTTGCAAATAGTAGCAGTTCTGATGTCCTCAGACAGCTCCTTTGTCTTCACCATTGTGACAAAGGAACAGGTCTAATGATGTGGCTTTTTAAAACACTGACATCATCATTCATTGGTTAATTCATGTGACATGGGCACCGACAATTAATCACAGGTGAATCTCTTTTGTGGTTTGCCACAAGCGAGTCAAAATGTGCCAATACCAGTGACACAGCAAGCTTTAGGTTTTTCTATTTTTCCCTCCATTTGTGTTTGTGTTAAATTATTGTTTATCATTTTCTCTTTTGTATTTAACACGAGTCTCTATACAAAAAAAAATGTTTCACTTGATTCATTTTTTTCGGAGAGATTCCGCATTATGTACTTAAACTTCATGCGTGCCAATAACGATAAGCAGGACTGTACATGAGGGTAGGGGCTCATGCATGGGCTTCATATGGAGGCATATAAAGTTTTTTTTTCTTAAATGAGTATTTAAAAATAATACTGCTATAAATCTGTACAGCAACTTTATACAGCTACACAGGTTATTTGCAAGACTCATGGTGAGAGTTCATTGATGTTTGGGGCTATATGGAAATGTAGGGTCTGTGGCATCACCTACTACATAAGCAGCCACAGTATGTAATGGCCTGGTCACCATTGCATGAACTCTCAGGGCATGCACAATGCCATGTCACTGGAAATGTTCAAGTGTCGCCTATTGTTGGCAGGGCAGCATTCTCTCTCTGAACATCCATTCAGCCTCTGTGTGTACATTGATAGGCAATCGCAGGTCTGATCTGAGGCGCAATTATGTCTGTTATCATCGGAATGAGGCAGAGGGTAAAATAGATTTGCAGAATATTGCTGAACTGTGGATGAACTCACAGCCCGACAAACCATGCAGCCGCTACACCGAGGTCACCTGAGCTAAAAATTCACATTAACCCTTGTACTGCCGCACATTAAATTAGCGACTGCATTGAAGACAGCACAATATTCTATACAAAGCAAAAGTGTAACTATAGCTAAAATGAAAATTATTTAACCTCCATTGCAAATTAGGTCTATTTGCAAAATTTACAAACTTTCTGTTGTTTCCAATAAACCAATGAAACAAGAACAATTTAAATAGCTGAACACAACTGATATATATAGTGGTTTCTCCAAATTCAGCACAAAATGCTACACTTTTAATGACTACTCAGATTTATTCAACCCCCCGAAAAAAAGTCCCTCATAAGGGTATTCTCACACAAGTGTATACATCAAACAAGAGTTATCCGATGTTTTATTTGTTAGCACTCGGACCAATGTTATTCAGTGGGGCAGTGCTGATGCCTGATTTTTTTTCACTGGCAGAATCTGTCAGTGAAAAAAATCACAGCATGCTGCAAATCGGATGGCACGCACCCATTCAGGTGCATAGAAATCAACAGACTGCACTCGGATGACATAGGAGTGCAGTCCGATTTCCGTAGACTCACAGAACGGAGAAGATGGAGAAATTTTGTTCTCTATCTTCCCTTGACAGTGTGCTACAATTTTCTCATCCAGAGAAACTGGTCATACTATGCTGACACACTAATCAGAGTCAGATCAGAGTTTAATCGGAGTGTCATTAATATAATCAATCTGATTCTCTCAGAAGAGAGAAACTATTGTCACGTGACCAAAGATTTAGAGCAAACAATTGTCTCAAGCACCCTTGATGCAACTAATCAAGGGTTTCTTTAATTGCATATATGTGCTTGAGATAAAACATATCAAATACCTGGACTGGCTAGGGGGTTGTCAACTGTGACATTTGATTTGATGCTAGAAATGTCAAAGAGTGGTCCAAAAACTTAAGAGAGGAGATCATTTCCTTGGACAAACAAGGAAAATAATACAAAACGATATAAAGGCATTGAATTTTCCTAGAGATACAGTTGGAAGCGTAGTCTGCAAGTTCAACGTTACTGGAATAGTGGCGATGCTACTAAAATGTGGCAGAAAGAGGGAGCTGTCACCGGCTGGCACCAGATTCCTGAGAAGGCAGGTAGTCAAAACCCTCAAATAAGTGCAAAAGTCCTACAGAAAGATTTGGTAGCAGCAAGTGCTGAGTTTTCAGTTTGCACAGTAAGGGACATAGTAAACACTGAAGATGTCCATGCCCAAGCACGTACACCTCTACTGACCCAAAAATACAAAAGGAAAGTTAGCACTAATATGCTCAAAATCAAATAAATAAGCCACAAACATTTTGAGATTCTGTACTGTGGAGTGATGAAACAAAATTGGAACTTTTCTGGCCTATGGATCAGTGGTATATCTGGAAGAACTCCCTGCCTACAGTGAGGCATGGCAGTGTCTCAATGATGCCCAGGGGCTGCTTTGCTTCCTCTGGCACTGTAAACCTATAGAGTGTGGAGAGCAAGATGGATTCAATCAACTATCAGGAAATCCTATTAGAAAACATCATATCTTCTGTGGGGAAACTGAAGCTTTGGAGTCATTGGACCTTCCAATTAGTCAG
Source organism: Phyllobates terribilis (assembly GCF_046119375.1). NCBI lineage: Eukaryota > Metazoa > Chordata > Amphibia > Anura > Dendrobatidae > Phyllobates > Phyllobates terribilis. Next base: position 82,981,959 of record NW_027362768.1, on the reverse strand, counting down.
TGATCCCAAGCAGACTTTAAAGTTCACCAAGGCTAAGTTTCAGAAAAAGTCTTAGAAGATTCTGGAGTGGCTAACACAGTCACCTGACTTGAACATCATAGAAGGCTTTGAATAGGCAGTTGCAACAGGCACACCCAAGAATATTAGTGAACTGGAGGCCAGTGCCCATGAGGAATGGACTAAGATTCTTCAGGAGCACTGCCAGAAGCTGGTATCTGACTATGCATTGCATTTGTAGCAGGCCATTAAAGCCAAAGGGGCTCCACTAAGAGCTAAAGACACTTGTCATGTAGGGGCTCAAACATTCTTAGACTTCAGTAGTCAGTAAAAGTGGCAGTTTGTGTTGAGTTTGGAGAAACCACTTGTTTCATTAGTTGGGTTGAGTTATTTAAATTGTTCTTGTTTGGATTATTACTAGTGTTGAGCGAGCACTAAAATGCTCGGGTGCTCGAAGCTCGGGCCGAGCTCGCCGTGATACTCGGGTGCTCGACCCGAGCAACGAACCCAATGTTAGTCTATGGGAGACTCGAGCATTTTTGCGGCGGCTCCCCCGGCAGTCTTTTAAAAGCCTAACAAGTGCCCAAAACGATAGTGACAGTGCTCAAATGACATGGGGACAGCATGGGGATCGCCCCAGGAAGCATTTCTGACCCCCAGGTCACTGCTGTCAACAACGTGGTCAGAGGTATTAAGCCACTTTTACAGGCTCAAAATAAAACGTTCAAAAACGAAGGTGAAAGTGCTTTCCTGTGAAATATGTTAAGGATAGTGTTGAGCGATACCTTCCGATATCAGGAAATATCGTATCGGATTGGATCAGACCGATACCCAAAAAGTATCGGATATCGCCGATTCCGATACCGGAAACCAATGCAAGTCAATGGGACACAAATATCGGAATGAAAATAAACCCTTTCTTTCCTTGTAGGTTAATTCTACATGAAGTAAAACAACTAAGAATAATGTAGAATGTATTACGCGAAAAGCCGGCAATTCATCAGCGGCATACACCGGTACCTGACAATTTACAACAGAAAGAATAGAGCATCACACATAGATTAGATAGATAGAAACATGTCAGTCACATATATATGAAGTACTGTGACAGTGTTGCTTACTGTACTTGTCATTTAGTGTAAAGGATTTATTTAAAAAAATAATTGTGTTTTCATGCACCGTCTCTTTAAAAAAGCCGGCCGGCAATTCAGCTGCGGTACCCGACAATTTATAACAGACAGAATAGAGCTTCACACATAGATTAGATAGATAGAAACATGTCAGTCACATATATATGAAGTACAGTGACAGTGTTGTTTACTGTACTTGTCATTTAGTGTAAAGGATTTATTTAAAAATATAATAGTGTTTTCATGCACTGTCTCTTTAAAAAAGCCGGCCGGCAATTCAGCATCTGTACCCGACAATTTAGAATAGAAGGAATAGAGAATCATACATAGATTAGATAGATAGAAACATGTCAGTCACATATATAAGAAGTACAGTGACAGTGTTGCTTACTGTACTTGTCATTTAGTGTTAAAATAAAGGATTTATTTAAAAAAAAATTGGTGTGGTGTTCCCCATAATTTTAGTCTCTAGCGGAGGTTAAGCAGACGGCTGGGGCAGATGTTTGAAGCCTGGGAAGGGGGTAATACCCACGGAGCTTCCCAGGCTACTAATATCAGCCCCCAGCTGAATACCTAGCCTTTACTAGCTATTAAAATGGGGGACCCCCTCAAAAAAATGACGTGGGGTCCCCCCTAATTTAATAGCTAGCAAAGGCTAGGCAGACAGCTGGGGGCTGATATTAATAGCCCAGGAAGGGTGCCATGAATATTGGCCCCCTCCCAGGCTAGAAACACCAGCCGTCAGCCGCCCCAGAAATGGCGCATCCATAGGATGCGCCAATTCTGGCACTTAGCCTCGCTCTTCCACGCTGCCCTGGTGCGGTGGCAGGGGGTAATAGGGCTGGGGTTGATGTCAGCTTATAATGCCAGCTGACATCAAGCCCAGGTTAGTAATGGAGAGGCGTCTATAAGACACCCCCATTACTAACCCCATAGTGAAAGTTAAAAAAAACACAAACACCCAGAATAAAGTCCTTTAATTGAAATAAACACACAATTCTTTATTGTTCTAAATTAAACTCTACTTACCATCACGCCCATTCCAGCTGAAGCCAACGATCTCCTGCAATAAAAGAAAAATAATAAAGCAACCTCATCCTTACCTTTCCATGGTTCCCAGGACAGCTTCAGCTCAGCTACATCGAGATGGCAGGTTGGACCGCAGCAGAACGCTGCCATCCAGCCTGTCATCCCGCGGACACTGAGAAGCGCAGGCATGCTTGCGCTCCTCAGTGTCTCTCTGTGACGGCATCCAGATGAGCCGAGTTCATGTCCAATGAACTCAGCTCACCTCATGCATGTCACTGACAGCGTGGGAGAATTCTCCTGCACTCAGCGCTTCAGCGTGAGAATTTTCCCACGCTGTCAGTGATGTGCATGAGGTGAGCTGAGTTCATTGGACATGACCTCACCTCATTCACGTCACTGACAGCGTGGGAAAATTCTCACGCTGAAGCGCTGAGTGCAGGAGAATTTTCCCACGCTGTCAGTGACGTGCATGAGGTGAGCCGAGTTCATTGGACATGACCTCGGCTCATCTTTATGCCGTCACAGAGAGACACTGAGGAGCGCAAGCATGCCTGCGCTTCTCAGTGTCTGCGGGATGACAGGCTGGATGGCAGCGTTCTGCTGCGATCCTGCCTGTCATCTCGATGTAGCAGAGCTGAAGCCGTCCTGGGAACCATGGAAAGGTAAGGATGAGGTTGCTTTATTATTTTTCTTTTATTGCAGGAGATCGTTGGCTTCAGCTGGAATGGGCGTGATGGTAAGTATAGTTTAATTTAGAACAATAAAGAATTGTGTGTTTATTTCAATTAAAGGACTTTTTTCTGGGTGTTGTGTTTTTTTTAAATACTTTACTAGAAATTCATGGTGGTCATGTCTAATATTGGCGTGACCCCATGAATTTCGGGCTTAGGGCCAGCTGATAATGCCAAGCTGGCCTTAACCCCTTTATTACCCAGTGAGCCACCGCACCAGGGCCCTGGATGAGTTGGGTACAGCGCCAGAAGATGGCGCTTCTAAGAACGCGCCATTTTCCGGGGTGGCTGCGGACTGCAATTTGCAGCGGGTGGGGCCCAGAAAGCTTGGGCCTCCCTGCGCTGCGGATTCCAGCCCCCAGCTGCCTAGTTGTACCTGGCTGGACACAAATATAGGGCGAAGCCCCACATCAATTCTTTTTTAATTATTTCATGAATTTCCTGAAATAATTAAAAAAAAATTGACGTGGGGCTTCGCACTATATTTGTGTCCTGCCAGGTACAGCAGGCAGGAACGGGCTGCGCCCAACCACCAGCTGCCTATTTGTATCTGGCCGGACACAACAATATAGGGAAGCCCTTTTTTTCTTTATTTCATGAATTTCATGAAATAATTAAAAAAAAAATACGTGGGGCTTCTCCCTATTTGTGTGTCCAGCCAGGTACAACTAGGCAGCTGGGGGATGGAATCTGCAGCGCAGGGAGGCCCAAGCTTTCTGCCCCCCCCCCCCGGTGCAAATTGCAGTCTGCAGCCACCCCGGAAAATGGCGCGTTCATAGAAGCTGGATGCTGTACCTGGCTGGCATACAAATATATGGCAAAGGCCACGTCAAAATTTTTGGGAAAAATTAATTAAAAAATAAATAATAATTTAGGGACTGCATCTTTATTAACTCCTCAAATGTCATTTAGTGTTAAAATAAAGGATTTATTTAAAAAAAAATTGGCGTGGGATCCCCCATAATTTTAGGCTCTAGCGGAGGTTAAGCAGACGGCTGGGGCAGATGTTTGAAGCCTGGAAAGGGGGTAATACCCACGGAGCTTCCCAGGCTACTAATATCAGCCCCCAGCTGAATACCTAGCCTTTACTAGCTATTAAAATGGGGGACCCCCCCAAAAAATGACGTGGGGTACCCCCTATTTAATAGCTAGCAAAGGCTAGGCAGACAGCTGGGGGCTGATATTAATAGCCCAGGAAGGGTGCCATGAATATTGGCCCCCTCCCAGGCTAGAAACACCAGCCGTCAGCCGCCCCAGAAATGGCGCATCCATAGGATGCGCCAATTCTGGCGCTTAGCCTCGCTCTTTCACGCTGCCCTGGTGCGGTGGCAGGGGGTAATAGTGGTGGGGTTCATGTCAGCGCCAGCTGCCATGAAGCCCAGGTTAGTAATGATGGGCGTCTATAAGACACCCCCATTACTAACCTACAAAGTGTTAAAAAGAAAAAACACACTTCACCCAGAAAAAAATAATTTATTTGAAATAAAACACACAATTTTATTTAATTCTTAGTTTACTAAAAAAAAATAGTTACCTGTCCACGTTCCTGCGCTGATCTCCCATGCACAGCTGTCACATCTGGAGATGGTGACAGCTGTGCATGGCTGCTGTTTAGCTCACGCTGCCAGGAACACGTCCGCTCCCGGCAGCGGGAGCCACTGACTGAGGTCACCGGAGTGCATTCAGGCAGCGCAGCTCCGGAAACCTCCTTTACGGCACTGCTGTACCGTGGGAATTTCTCACGATACAGCAGGGCCATAAAGGAGCTAACCGGAGCAGCGCTGCCTGAACTCCGGCGAACCCGCTTATGCAATGACGGGGCTGCTTTACGGCCCCGTCATTCTAGCGGCGGCAGCGGTTCAGAGCGGTCACATTCTATGTGGCTGCTCTAAACTGGAGATCTTCGTGGGACACTCGTGGACTACTACGGAGGGGTAAGGATAAGGTTGTGGTTTATTATTTTATATTTTATTACAGGAGATCGATGGCTTCGGGGAATTAGGTGTCTAGGTGAGTATAGGTGTAGTTTTTTATTTTTTACTTTATTTTAGGTGGCGATCGGCGGGGACAGGTAACGTATGAACTAATTTATTGTAGGCAACCACTGGCCACTAATGACATGTATTTAACATTTATTGGGGACACAGTAGGGCAATTTAAATAGCAGGATCAGGCTGATGGGAACTACTGCTCCCATCGAGCTGATCCTGCTGGCACGAGTGGACGGGGGACAGACATAGGCCGATGGGAGTAGTAGTGTCACATTGGCCTATGTCTGCCTGCACGCACACACCCGCAGACATCGCACAGACACCACACACACTCGCAGACATCGCACAGACACCGCAGACATCGCACAGACACCGCGCACACCCGCAGACATCGCGCAGACACACGCACAGACACCCACACACACCAATCATGACGGGCTGATCGTCTGGGAGGTGACGCTGTGCGGCCAGCCAATCACTGTAATGCCCACAAACAACATGGCTGCGGCATTACAGTGACTGGCAATCCCTGCATGTTCATTGGCTCTGTAAAGAGCACCAAACATGCAGGGCGGAGACCCGAGCTCCCGCCCGAGTAACCCGGAAATGCTCGGTGCTCGCCGAACATCCCGAGTAGCGTGATGCTCGGGCGAGTACCGAGCAGTGTCGAGCATGTTCGCTCAACACTAATTATTACCTAAAACAGACAGTTTGTAAATTTTGTTAATACACCTAATTTGCAATGGAAGAGGGGTGAATTATTGTGATTGCTCAAGGTTCAATGCTCATTTCTAAGAACTACTTTTGTAAATTAAACTGGCGCGGCATGGCGGAAAACTGTAGAAAAGGTAGAGTAACATTTTAGCAACATATTTTTTTTTTACATAGTTATGATGGAGCTTCTTGCTTCACCACAATGTAAAATCTAAACTTTGCCATATTGAAATGAAAGTAATGTATTTTTATGAGGCTTACATCCGTACACTATTCAGCCATCACATTAAAACCACATATGCATATGTAGATTCCATCATACTGCTAAAACAGCTTTGACTCATCGAGGTATTGATTTCACAGGACCTCCAAACGTGTTGTGTGGTATCTAACACCAAGATGCTAGTTGAACATCCCTGTCCTGGAATTTGAATATTTATAAGGGTTTCATGGATTGGATTCATTTTTCAGTTACAATTACTCACCATTCCAGTGATGTCAAACTCAGGTCTTCCAGTGATTGCGTGACATTGTTATGCCATGTGATCTCTGCAGCCAATCAGTAGCTACTAATGAGCTGCAGAGTTAGGCCACGGCCCCACTATCAGTATTTGGTCAGTATTTTTTCTCAGGAGTGGGAGCCAAAACCATGTGAGGAACCATCAGAGAAAAGGTATAATAGAAACAAGTCACCAATTCTGCATTTATCACCCACTCCTGGTTTTGTCTCCCACTCCTGAGAAAAAATACTGACAGAATACTGACCAAATACTGATAGTGGGGCCGTGGCCTTAAAACACTTAACTTGGAAGAAACTTGAACAACAGAATGAGGGGTCAGCGCTGCAGGCCATCAGCAGCCGTCCATCATGGTAGCACTGGAACAAATCTGGAACGGCGGTGATGCAGGAGGTGAGTAAATGTTTTTTTTCATTTTGCATGGGGAAATACAGTATCTAAGAGTGGTTTTCCAAGTATTGGGATAACCTCTTTAAGGAGAGGTATGCAAAACTTTAAAATTGATAATGCATTAAGAGTATTGTGCACACGCTGCATTTTAGCATTTTTTGTGTGGAAAAAAACTGCGTTTTACAGTAGCTGCAAAATAAATGAGATTTCTACAATCTCATATGATGCATTTTTTTCCTTGCATTTTTTAACGGCAGTGCAATTTTTTAAAACCAGCAGAATGTCCATTCTTCCGGCGTTTTTGTTGCATTTTTTACCCTTTTAATTAAATGGATAAAAAAATACATAAAAAAGTGCAAGAAAAACACATAAACAACACACCTAATGGACACAGGGTTTTTCCTGCCAATGTTCTGCGTTTTTAATGCGTAGAAACATGCTGTAAAACTGCAGTATGGGAACATGGCCTTAAATATGAATCTTTATTTGTATTATTTGAAAACTTACAACCCACTTGTAATGTTTATTTAAAAAACACAAAAACCTAGAAAATTATACAAATTACCAAATATTTTTTTCAAACCTAAGTAAAACCTTTTAGTTTATAAATAACAATACAGTCAGTAGCTAGTTGGCCCCTAGGTGGCAGTAGAATTCTCCTTCAAACTGCTGCCTGGAACAGACATTACATGAAGACAATGTCTCAGACTTGCAGATAGTCAGTCCTGTGTTCAGTAAATGTTTCTTTTATCCCTTATACAAAAATCAGTGCTTCTGCCATTTTTTTAATATTTGTTTTCATTGTTCACCATATGGGATAAATATGTTATTTTATTAGTTCAGAACTACAGGCACAAAGATTCTAAACATGGGTTTGCCTTTCTCATTTTAAGATTTTTTTAAATTTACATTTATTTCAAGAAAAGAAAATGATTTGAACTTAAATAATTTTTTTTTTAGAAATATTTTCAACTTTTCATATTAGTTCCCCTTGGGGTCTTGAGCCTGCAATTGCTCAATTGCTTGTGTTGTATTGTAAATTAATGCTCAAGTGAATAGGAGATAAGGAAATAGATATATGTTTGTACCATGTTAGCCAGTAGATTGAAAAATATTAAGCTGTGAGATAAGGTGCAGTGTGCGGCAGCGGGCACTAGGCAATGTTGACTGCTGCCTTGCGCCCCATGCATCGCTTATGCCAAACAACTGCCAATCAGTTGATTGATGGGGATGCTGGGCGTTTGAACCCCTCCAATTTGATACTGATGATGACCTATCCTGTGGATAAGTCATGAATATGTATGTGCCAAACACCCCTTTAAAGGAACACTAAAAACATAAAATGGACAAAAGATGTGCCAGCAATTCTTCCCTTAGGTTGGGTTATCTTAGCGTTTGCCACTATGTTCAGTGCCCACGTCAGGGCTTACAGGTGCTTCTCACAAAATTAGAATATCATCAAAAAGTTAATTTATTTCAGTTCTTCAATACAAAAGGTGAAACTCATATATTATATAGAGTCATTACAAACAGAGTGATCTATTTCAACTTTTTATTTCTGTTAATGTTACGGCTTACTGGCAATGAAAACACAAAAGTCATTATCTCAGTAAATTAGAATACTTTATAACAACAGCTTGAAAAATGTTTTTAAAATCTGAATTGTTGGCCTGCTGAAATGTATGTTCAGTAAATACACTCAATACTTGGTCGGGGCTCCTTTTGCATCAATTACTGCATCAATGCGGCGTGGCATGGAGGTGATCAGCCTGTGGCACTGCTGAGGTGTTATGGAAGCCCAGGTTGCTTTGATAGCTTGTCTGCATTGTTGGGTCTAGTGTCTCTCATCTTCCTCTTGACAATACCCCATAGATTCTCTATGGGGTTAAGGTCAGGCGAGTTTGCTGGCCAATCAAGCACAGTGATACTGTTGTTTTTAAACCAGGTATTGGTACTTTTGGCAGTGTGGACAGGTGCCAAGTCCTGCTGGAGAATGAAATTTCCATCTCCAAAAAGCTTGTCGGCAGAGGGAAGCATGAAGTGCTCTAAAATGTCCTGGTAGACGGCTGCGCTGACTTTGGTCTTGATAAAACTCAGTGGACCTACACCAGCAGATGACATGGCTCCCCAAACCATCACTGATTGTGGAAACTTCACACTTGACCTAAAGCAGCTTGGATTGTGGCCTCTCCACTCTCCCTCCAGACTCTGGGACCTTGATTTCCAAATGAAATGCAAAATTTACTTTCATCTGAAACCAATACCTTGGACCACTGAGCAACAGTCCAGGTCTTTTTCTCCTTGGCCCAGGTAAGACGCTTCTGGCTTTCTCTATTGGTCATGAGTGGCTTGACACAAGGAATGCGACACTTGTAGCACATGTCCTGGATACGTCTGCGTGTGGTGGCTCTTGAAGCAATGACTCTAGCAGCAGTCCACTCCCTGTGAATCTCCCCCAAATTTTTGAATAGCCTTTTCTTAACAATCCTTTCAAGGCTGCGGTTATCTTGGTTGCTTGTACACCTTTTTCTACCACACCTTTTCCTTCCACTCAACTTTCCATTAATATGCTTGGATACAGCACTCTGTGAACAGCCAGCTTTTTAAGCAATGATCTTTTGTGGCTTAATCTCTTTGTGGAGTGTGTCAGTGGTCAGTGACTGCCTTCTGGACATCTGTCAAGTCAGCAGTCTTCCCCATGATGGTGGAGCCTACTGAAACAGACTAAGGGGCCTTTTGAAATGCTTAGGAAGCCTTTGCAGGTGTTTTTTGTTAATTATTCTAATTTACTGAGATAATGACTTGTGTGTTTTCATTGGCTGTAAGCCATAATCATCAACATTAACAGAAAGAAACACATGAAATAGATCACTCTGTTTGTAATGACTCTATATAATATGAGTTTCACTTTTTGTATTGAAGAACATAAATAAATTAACTTTTTGATGATATTCTAATTTTGTGAGAAGCACCTGTATGTCTGAACCCCCGCAAAATGGTATTTGTGAGTATTTGCCAACAGGGTCATTGACTATAATGATGCAGATGGAGTCACAGTTTGCTCTCTCGGACATCATTTTCATCTGTAAACGCCTATTGGAGAAAGAAAAGGTTTTGCAGTCTACTACGTCTTGCTGCTGCCTCCAATAGGTGTCTACAGCAGATAATGATGTACGACAAAGCACACTGTGCCTCCTTCTGCATCATTATATTCAATGAGCTCCATCGGTTAATACACCCAAAACCCATTATGCAGGGCTCCAGATGTAAACCCCGATGGAGCCACTGAACGTATTGGCAAATGCTATGTGAACCCTACCTTAAAGAGTTGTTCTTGTAGTATCAGCGTTTCTGCCCCCTGACAGGCAGAGACGCCGTCCCACTTACCGCTGCGCTCTCTGCCCGGCGTCCTCCGGCTCTCCTGCCTCTGTTACTGCTGGCACGCGCAGCTCCCTGGGCACTGTGCCTAGGACGCGAGCTCCCTCCCTCTTAAAGGGGCCACGCGCACTGTCTTAAGGAGTCCCCGGCCAATGGCCGGAGGACCTCTCATATAAAAGGCACCTCCTCCAAAATGGAGGTGCCCGTGCAAGGTTGTAGCTTTGTGTGTTATACTCTGCTTCAGCCCTCAGGTTCCGCTGCTAGCCTGACTACAAGTCCAGCCCGTCAGCCTAACTACAAGTCCAGGTCGCCAGCCTGACTACAAGTCCAGCCCGCCAGCCTGACTACAAGTCCAGTCCGCCAGCCTGACTACAAGTCCAGTCCGTCAGCCTTACTACAAGTCCGGTCCGCCAGCTTGTCTACTGCCCAGCCCGACAGTCTGTCTACAGTCAGTCCGCCAGTCTGTCTATGGGCTCTGCCCGCCTGCTTACCTGGAAGCACCTGTCCGTTACCTGCCGTGCCTGCCAGCCCGCTTACCTAGAAGCACCTGCCTGTTACCTGCTGTGCCTACCAGCCAGCCTACCTGGAGGCTCCTACTTGTTACCTGTCGTGTCTGCCAGTCCGTCTGCCTGGATCTCCCGTCAGCCTGCTTGCCATGCTCATCTGCTGTACCGGTCAGTCCCTGCCTTCTGACCCGTGGGAGTCACCTGTTCTCATACAAGGTTGGTCCCAGAGTAGCACCTGGTCCCTCTGCTCGGTCCTTCCCTGGTCACGGAGTCGATTGAGCCGCCGTACGACCTTCGTCGGTCCAAGTTGATACCTAGTTACGCCCCTCTGGTCCCTCCTTGCACCGCATCACAGAGGTTCCACCACCCGGATCCGTAACAGTTTGCACGGGCCATGGAACCCGGTGGCCCCCAGGCCCCTTCGCTTGCTGACCTGTACCAGGAGGTTTTTCGTCAGAGATCCCAACAGGAAACCATCCTGACCTACCTGCGGTCTGTCAACTCTCGCCTGGACACGCTGTCTGTTCCACCTGTGTCCGCCTCAAGTCGAACGACACCCGTTCCGACAGCACCGCTGCCTACCAATACCACGGCATCCAGCCTAGGACCCCGGCTTTCTGCGCCTCCGCATTTTGGAGGTGACCCCGTCCTATGTCGGGGCTTTCTGAACCAGTGCACGCTGCACTTTGAACTTCTGCCACATCAGTTTCCCTCTGACCGGGCCAAGGTGGCGTTCGTCATGTCTCACCTCACCGGGGAAGCATTGGCATGGCTTAACCCTCTATGGGAGAGAGGGGATCCCCTGGTGTCCCATCTTCCGGCTTTCATCACTGCCTTCCGGAAGGTCTTCGATGAACCCCGACGAAGGATTTCTACTGCCTCCTCATTGCTCCATCTCCGCCAGTCTCACCATGGCCCAGTATGCCATACGGTTCCGTACCCTCGCTTCTGAGCTTACCTGGGAGAATTCTCCTACGCTCAGCGCTTGAGCAGGAGAATTCTCCCACGCTGGGATGGCATTCTGATGACAGGCTGGATCGCAGCTGAGCGCTGCCATCCAGCTTGTCATCCTTCAGAGACACTGCAGAGCGCAAGCACGGCTGAGCGCAGGAGAATTCTCCCATGCTGTCAGTGACGTGCATGAGGTGAGCTGAGTTCATTGGACATGAGCTCACCTCATGCACGTCACTGACAGCGTGGGAGAATTCTCCTGCGCTCACCGCATGCGCAGGAGAATTCTCTCATGTTCACCGCATGCGCAGGAGAATTCTCTCATGCTCACCGCATGCGCAGGAGAATTCTTGCACGCTGTCAGTGATGTGCATGAGGTGAGCTGAGTTCATTGGACATGAACTCGGTTCATCTGGATGCCGTCACAGCCAGACACTGAGGAGCGCAAGCATGCCTGCGCTTCTCAGTGTCTGCGGCATGGCAAGCTGGATGGAAGCTTTCAGCTGCGATCCAGCCTGTCATGTGAATGTAGCAGAGCTGGAGCCGTCCTGGGAACCATGGAAAGGTAAGGATGAGGTTGCTTTATTATTTTACTTTTATTGCAGAAGACTTTGGCTTCAGCTGGAATGGGCGTGATGGTAAGTATGGTTTAATTTAGAACATTAAAGAATTGTGTGTTTATTTCAATTAAAGGACTTTATTCTGGGTGTTTGTGTTTTTTTTTTACTTTGACTATGGGGTTAGTAATGGGGGTGTCTTATAGACACCTCTCCATTACTAACCTGGGCTTGATGTCAGCTGGCATTATAAGCTGACATCAACCCCAGCCCTATTACCCCACTGCCACCGCTACAGGGCAGTGGGAAGAGCGAGTCTAAGTGCCAGAATTGGCGCATCCTATGGATGCGCCATTTCTGGGGCGACTGACGGCTGGTGTTTCTAGCCTGGGAGGGGGCCAATATTCATGGCACCCTTCCTGGGCTATTAAGATCAGCCCCCAGCTGTCTGCCTAGCCTTTGCTAGCTATTAAAATAGGGGGGACCCCATGTCATTTTTTTGGGGGGGTCCCCCATTTTAATAGCTGGTAAAGGCTAGGTATTCAGCTGGGGGCTGATATTAGTAGCCTGGGAAGCTCCGTGGGTATTACCCCCTTCCCAGGCTTCAAACATCTGCCCCAGCCGTCTGCTTAACCTCCGCTAGAGACTAAAATTACGGGGAACCCCACGCCAATTTTTTTTTTAATAAATCCTTTATTTTAACACTAAATGACAAGTACAGTAATCAACACTATCACTGTACTTCTTATATATGTGACTGACATGTTTCTATCTATCTAATCTATGTGTGATGCTCTATTCTTCCTGTTCTAAATTGTCGGGTACCGATAGATGCCGCTGATGAATTGCCGGCCGGCTTTTTTTAAAGAGACGGGTGCATGAAAACACTATTATTTTTTTTTAATAAATCCTTTATTTTAACACTAAATAACAAGTAGAGTAACCAACACTGTCACTGTACTTATTATATATGTGACTGACATGTTTCTATCTATCTAATCTATGTGTGATGCTCTATTCTTTCTGTTCTAAATTGTCGGGTACCTGTGTATGCCGCTGCTGAATTGCCGGCTTTTCATGTTTCACTGTGAGCACTGTTCCCATCGATTTGAGCAATCACTGTAATGCCACAACCACCATGGCTGTGACATTACAGTGAGTGGCAGACAATCCCTGCATGATTGGTGCTCTAAATAGCGCCAAAAATGCAGGACGGGGACCCGAGCTCCTGCCCGAGCATCTCGAAAGTACTCGGCGAGTTCCGAGCATCTCGAGTACTGAGATGCTCGGGCGAGTGCCGAGCAGTGGCGAGCATGCTCGCTCATCACTACTGACCACAAAAACCTGGCTTATCAACAGAATGCCCAAAGACTCAATCCGCGTCAGGCCCGGTAGTCTTTGTTCTTCGCCCGCTTCAACTTTACCCTACATTACCGCCCGGTGGATAAGAATGTTAAAGCCGACGCCTTGTCCCTATCCTTCCTGTCGTCCGATCAAGTGGAGGAGCCTATGCATATCATCGATCCCTCCAAAGTGATGAATGTGGCTCCCTTGGACCTTTCTCGTCTCCCACCCGGTAAGACGTTTGTAGCAGTTCCGGATCGTAAGAAGGTTCTTCACTGGGATCATTTATCCAAACTAGACGGCCATGCTGGCCAGAAGAAGACCTTCCTGCTCATTACCCGGCATTACTGGTGGCCTACCCTGCGCCAGGATATGGTAGACTTCATCACGGCCTGTTCGTCCTGTGCTCGCAATAAAGTTCCCAGACATCTTCCAGCCGGCCGTCTCCTGCCTCTTCCCGTACCTGCTGACCCGTGACAACACATAGCTATGGACTTTATTACTGATCTCCCTGTTTCTGCCGGTTGTACGGTCATTTGGGTGGTCGCAGACCGGTTTTCTAAAATGGCACACTTCATCCCTCTGCCTGGTCTCCCGTCTGCATCGGTGCTGGCTAAGGATTTCATCCATCACATCTTTCATCTCCACGGGCTACCGCTCCACATAGTGTCTGATCGAGGGGTCCAGTTCACTTCGCGCTTCTGGAGAGCTACGTGTAAACTGCTGGGTGTCACCCTGGATTTCTCCTCTGCTTACCATCCGCAGTCCAATGGCCAAGTGGAACGTATCAATCAGATCCTTACCAGCTACCTCCGGCACTTCGTCAACGCTCACCATACCGATTGGGTGGAGCTCCTACCAAGGGCCGAGTTCTCCTACAACAACCATGAGAGCGAATCTTCTTCCAAGTCCCCGTTCTTTGTGGTCTACGGTCAACATCCCCGGATTCCGTTTCCCGTTTCCGCTGCTGTGGACAACCCTGCCGCGGAGTCTCTGGTCAGCGAATTCTCTACTATTTGGGAGGACACTAGATCCGCACTTCTTCAATCCTCCGAGCAGATGAAGAAACATGCTAATAGGAGACGTCTGGATCCACCTCAATTCCGTCCGGGAGACAAGGTTTGGCTCTCCTCCAAACATGTTCGTCTCAAAATACCCTCCAATAAGTTGGGTCCACGGTTCATCGGCCCATTTGAAGTCCTCCAGCGAATCAACCCAGTAGCTTACATGTTAAAACTTACGGATTCCCAACTCCTTCCACGTATCTCTCCTCAAACCAGTTGTGCTTAATTCTTTTTCCGACAATCCAGGTACCTCCCCAGCTCCGATCTCCGCTGAGGACGTCTATGAGGTAGAGAACATTCTGGCCACCAAGAGGGTAAGAGGAAAGACCTTTTTTCTGGTGGATTGGAAGGGGTTTGGCCCAGAGGAGAGAACTTGGGAACCCAGGGAGAACATCCACGCCCCGCTTCTCCTTAAAACTTTCTTTCAGGCCTAAAAAAGAGGGGGCGTAAAGGGGGGGTACTGTAGTATCGGCGTCTCTGCCCCCTGACAGCCAGAGACGCCGTCACACTTACCGCCGCGCTCTCTGCTCGGCGTCCTCCGGGGCTCCGGCCTCTGTTGCTGCCGGCACGCGCAGCTCCCCGGGCACTGTGCTTAGGGCGCACGCGTGCGTGCTCCCTCCCTCATAAAGGGGCCACGCGCGCCGTCCTAAGGAGTCCCCGGCCAATGGCCGGAGGACCTCTCATATAAAAGGCACCTCCTCCAAAATGGAGGTGCCCGTGCAAGGTTGTAGCTTTGTGTGTTACACTCTGCTTCAGCCCTCAGGTCCCGCTGCTAGCCTGACTACAAGTCCAGCCCACCAGCCTGATTACAAGTCCAGCCCACCAGCCTGACTACAAGCCCAGCCCGCCAGCCTGACTACAAGTCCAGCCCGCCAGCCTGACTACAAGTCCAACCCGCCAGCCTGACTACAAGTCTAGCCCGCCAGCCTGACTACAAGTCCAGCCCGCCAGCCTGACTACAAGTCCAGTCCGCCAGCCTGACTACAAGTCCAGTCCGTCAGCCTTACTACAAGTCCGGTCCGCCAGCTTGTCTACTATTCAGCCCCACAGTCTGTGTACAGTCAGTCCGCCATTCTGTCTATGGGCTCTGCCTGCCTGCTTACCTGGAAGCACCTGTCCGTTACTAGCCGTGTCTGCCAGCCCGCTTATCTAGAAGCACCTGCCTGTTACCTGTCGTGCCTACCAGCCAGCCTACCTGGAGGCTCCTGCCCGTTACCTGCCGTGCCTGCCAGCCCGCTTACCTAGAAGCACCTGCCTGTTACCTGCCGTGCCTACCAGCCAGCCTACCAGGAGGCTCCTGCTTGTTACCTGCCGTGTCTGCCAGTCCGTCTGCCTGGATCTCCCGTCAGCCTGCTTGCCGTGCTCATCTGCTGTACCGGTCAGTCCCTGCCTTCTGACCCGTGGGAGTCACCTGCTCTTATACAAGCTCGGTCCCAGAGTAGCAACTGGTCCCTCTGCTCGGTCCTTCCCTGGTCACGGAGTCAATTGAGCCGCTGTACGACCTTGGTCGGTCCAAGTTGATATCTAGTTACGCCCCTCTGGTCCCTCCTTGCACCGCAGCACAGAGGTTCCACCACCCGGATCCGTAACAGTTCTCATATTCTCTTCTTCAGGAGCACATGGTTCCCCACTACAGGCTTCCTGCTTTGCTTGGGGTGGTGTGCTCTTGAAGATTGACAGGTTGGGTCAGTGACATGTTCATGCTGCTGTGCCGAACTGTGCGCTCTTCCATGTAGCTAGCAGGGACAGCTTTGCTTCTGCACCATGGGAGAAGCGCAGGAGACTCAGGCTGTCCATATCCAGCGTTATGACCAGCATGAAAGCAGTGCAGGCATAACCTGAAGTATAGAGTCTGCAAACAGAGCACACTCTTTATCTAAATATCTGTCCAATCTGAAACTGCAAAGGTGGCCGGTAACCTAGGCAATCATCTGTACACTATAAGATTCAAAATCCCTCCGTTCTTGAGACCTAAGGCAATTTTTAATAAAAGGTAAATTGCAAAGTGGCTTGATTTGTACACACAGTTAGCAATTTTAGCCATTTAAGAATTTGAGACAACACCTTTAATCACCTCTGTTTTTTAGCCTAATTTGTCAGAATACAAAGAAAAATTCAAAAAATATATAAAGATCTTTCTCTCTGTGTGACTTTGGATCTCAAACATGAGCCACCGCTCCTCCTCTCTGTCTTGTGTCTAGCTATAAGGCAACTGGCTGCAGCAAAATCCTTCCTGCTCTGCCTCTCCAATAGGACATAAGATTGCGAAGAGCACACCTCCTATTTTAAGGGTGGAGAGATTTAGTTGGCCAGTAGTGTTGATCGAGTGTGTATTGTTAACCCTTTCGGCAAGCACGCTCGGATGCTCGCCGACTATTTTTGGCGTGCTCGGCATTTATGTTAGTGTCGCCGCGGCTGCATGTGTCACGGCTGTTAGACAGCTGTAACACATGCAGAGATTGCCTAACAGCTGTGACACATGCAACCGTGGCAACACTAACATAAATGCAGAGCATGCCGCAAATACTCTTCGAGTACCCGAGCATGCTTGCCGAAAGGGTTAACAATACACACTCGATCAACACTATTGGCCACCAGCCAAAAAGGAACTGATCACCAGGGAATTAGCCCTGAATTCCCTGCAGGATTATACAAAACAATATCAGGATCATCCAGAAATTGCTGCTGACTAAAAAAACAGCCAGTACAACTAAGTATATTGTTTGGACATTTATTTGTAGGTGTAATGTTCCTATAAACCCATTCACTTTTGAATAATAGTATAATAATAAAACATTAACAAGGACTCATTAAAGCTGACCATGCACTTTAGATTCCCTTGCCCCCCCCATTCATGTTATCAGGAAGAAGAAGGGAGTAAAGCACTGCCAGGGTTTACTGACAGCAGTTTATCTTACTTTGGGCTCATACCCATCACCATTAATAAAAACGGTCCGATGTTGGTCCCGAAAAGTCAGACGAGTGTCATGAAAGTGCCATGCGACTGTCATGTGAGTACAATGCGATTTTTCTCACCTAGTAGCCAAATGACATGTGAATGCAATCCATATGCATATTTTAACATTAGCTTTTACATAGAGTAATTCTGTATGTCATTTAAAGACAGTTATCAAATTCTTAAAAAGATAGCTAGCTAGATAGATAGAAATATGTGAGATATATAATCATTGCTTTGCGTGTGTAGCTTACTGTACATGTATTTGATTTGGGTCCCCTGAAATTTTAATAACCAGCTGAGTGAAATCCAACAGCTGGGTTCTGGTGTTTATAGCCTGGGAAGGGGGTAATACACATGGCGCTTCCAGACTATGAATATCAGCTCACAGCTGTATACTTAGCCTTTACTGGTTATTAAAATGGGGGACCGCAAAAAGAAATGACATGGGGTCCCCCCTATAATTAATAACCAGCAAAGGTTAGGCAGACAGCTGCGGGCTGATAATAATAGGCTAGGAAGGGGACATGGATATTGGCCCCCTCCCAGACTAAAAACATCAGCTCTCACCCGCGCCAGAAATGGATGTGACTCGCCCCCTGGGCCGTGTGGGGAACCCGGAACCGGGCCTTTTGTGGGATGCTGGGGGTTGTAGTCATTGTGGCGATGACCCGGTCCCATGGCTCAGGGTGGTCAAACCAATGACAGTCAATTGATATGGTTTTCATTATTTTCGAATGTCCGACTATGCCACCTGTGGATTGCGGTCAGGATGAACCGCCGCTGCAGGGCAGACCACTGGGGCTGATGTTGGTGAGCAGCACAGGAATGGTATAACTCCCCACGGGAAGAATGTAGCCCCAGGGCAGTGTAGGTGAATGATGGGGTTGATGGTGCGTGGGAATAATGACTCAGAGTCTCTGTAATGCAGTCCAGGGTCTTTACTCACAGTTCGTTATTCCACATTACTCCGGCCGGCTGTAACTTCCCGCGTCGCACCATGTTCACCAGGTGAGGGGGCTCGGCCAACTCTCAGATGATTTTGGAGCGCTTCGCAGGACCCCCTTTGCGTATCCTTCCTCTGGCCTGTCATACCCCACCAGTGACCACGCTTCTGTCTGGCTGCCTCGGGCCTTCTCTGGGTAAACTTCGGCGCCAGTTTCCCTGACCCTATGTGGTGCCTTCCTTGCGGGTGTAGCGAGGGGCTGCACCATATAAAATGTCACAGCCTCCGGTTTCTAGTTGAGGGTAGTTCCCCGCCTCTACTAGTTTCGGGGACCGGTCTCCCCCTTGGCTTGACCCCACTACTCAGGTAGATGCGGGCGTATGGTGGCTACCAGCCGGTCCACACCCCTGGGGTCCCTTCTTTCCTCAGTGTTCCTGGAGCCTCCTCCGCTCTTCTTCATCTCTTCTCCCCTACTCTCTCTCCCTCCTTTCAGTGCTGACTGGGCCTCACAGGCTAGACCCGCGTCCGGAGCAGAGCTCCACAGAGTCCTGCTCTGTCACATCTTCTCTCTGACTCAACTGAACCGACTTCTCTCTGAACTAAGATGGTGCTCACCTTTTGTATCTCTCCCTAGGTGTACCCAGGAACTGCTTCCTCCTAGCTCCTGCACTACAGGGTTCCCCCTTTCCTAGGTGTTCCCTCCCCCCCACTCCAGCCAGGGACAGGGACTGTCGTGCTCTACTTGGAGCATATGGGTCGCCTGCCCCCCGGAAATGTGGTGTAATGCATGCAGGTGTCGGGGTCCTTGTCCACACTCCATCCTTACCTGAGAGTGAGATATCGCACGTCTGGGTGAGATGCAATACCTCTGTAGCAACCGAACCCCCAGGGTGCTACATATGCATAATGCAAAGTGGGGTAATAAGGTTGGGGTTGATGTCAGCTTTGTATTGGCAGCTGACAGCAAGCTCAGGGGTTAGTAATGGAGAGACGTCTATAAGACACCCCCATTACTAATCCCACGGTCATATTGTAAATAAAAACATCCAGAATAAAGTCCTTTATTTGAAATAATGACATAGACTCTTTTATTGAAATAAACACTCCCCGTCCCTCTTTTAACCATTTAATCAGAAAAATAAAAAATAAAAAAGCAAGCTTATACTCACCTGTCCAACGAGAAGATATTCCTCTGGAGCCCATGTCCCCTGTAAAAGACCAAAAATAATAAACCACCAAATTCCTCACTTGTCCGACGAGAAGATAATCCATTTTTTCCTTGACGAGTGTAGCTCTGCTACATCTAGATGTTTTGTTGATCAGTGGCATAATGCCATCGTGCAGCCTGACATCCAGCAGAGATGCTGAGCTTTGTGTGCTAGCGCAGCTCAGTGACTTGCGGTGCCAGGAATAAGGTGAGTGGCGTTCATTGCCAATGAACTCCATTCACCTCACTGATGTCAGCGCTATCTAATGGGTTTGAAAGTAACTGCATGAATTTGAGAACAAAAACAGCCCACAAGTTATTCTAAATTGTGCATTTCTTATGCTACTTACTAAAAATGTTTCTATAGGTGAAGCCTCATATAAATACTTGTGGTGAACTTTTTAAAACATCTAACAGGTCCACATTTGACTCTGCAATGACATTTTAGAACAGTATTACAGAGTCAGCAGATGCACAAAGATTATGCAGCTGCTGGAGCGAGAAGCCTGCTACCAAAGATGGAAGGATTCCCCATAGTAGGCAGAGATGATTAGTTACTGTCTCTGCCCTCTTGATCACTGATTGCTTAAAGGGATTGTACACTACTTTATATTAGCCCCCCCAATGTATCCCCCCGGGGCCCCTAAGACTTTTTGTAAATACCTTACGTTGCAGATACTGCCTGTGAGCAGTGCTATCACTGGCTGCTCACAGGCATCACGTGACCCCTGGCTGCAGCCGGCTCTGACATCCGCTGATGTCACGACAAGTGCTGGCAGCTGCCGGGGGTCTCTCTCTTCCGTGTTCCAGGTGGATGCCGGGCTGTGGGCGAGGTTACCCCCCCACTGCGTCACACCCGGCATCCACCGCACGCTGTGCCTCTCCTTATTCTTTGGGAAAGCAAGCCGTGGATGCTGGGTGTGACGTGGGGGGTAACCCAGCCCACACCCTGGCATCCACCTGGAACACGGAAGAGAGAGACCCCCAGCTGCTGCCAGCACTTGTCATGACATCAGCGGATGTCAGAGCTGTGATTTTTTCCTCGGACCGAAAATCGGACATGTGCACAGCCACATAAAATAATATTTGTCTGGGTAAGATCCGATGTTTGTCGGATCGCACTCAGACTAAAAATACGACCGTCTGCACGAGTCCTAAATCAATTTACCACCTGAATTAAAATAAAATAAGGTATACTGACATCCTTCAGCAGTGGAATCCCTGTAGCACACAGCGCGTGCTCTGCGGGGATTCATAAGTCTGGCGTCATACTGAGTGACTGCAGACATATCAATTTGGACCGGACAACCACTTTATACCAAAGCTGTCAGACAGAAATGAACAGCACATTTGGCTGACAAGCAATATGGTTGTCGTAAAAAACGAAATGTGAAAAATGTGAAAATCAAGCACATAAGTCCTTTATGTTCCTGTACATTTTCTCCAAGTATTGGCAAAAAAATAAAAATTAATTATACAAAAATGCCCCCAAAAAATTAGACACCACATATCATGAGAAAAATAGTCAAAAATTATAATAAGTTTAATGTACCTAATGCAGAATGTCAGCTAAATAATGGAAGTGTTCCTGGTCATCAACTTGGGAAAAATGGGCCAGTCTTGACCTGGTTAATAGAAGGTTGTTAACTGTTTGTTTTATATTGCATTTGTGTCACCCTGGCCTGGATGCCACAAATGTATAATAAAGCTGTGTCTGAGAGCAAGGGGGAGGTCCTCTAGTCAAGGGCCATTAGCATGCAATACCTCCTGTCACAGGCCAGTAGGGGGAGCAGGCTGCCCCTATAAAAGCTGGAACTGGGGGCAGGGTTAGAGAGAACTGGACAACCTGTCTCTGGATTGAGAGGTGTCCCAGAGCAGGGACAGACAGTTGTGTTGCAGCCTAAGAGGACGTGTGGCAGTAGGAGAGCCACGAGCCAGGGACAAAAGGCGAAGTGAGTCTGTCCTGGCAGATAAAGAAACTGATCTACCAGACTTTGGTGTCTGAGGCTGTGAGGATTCCACATCCTACAGCAGATAACCAGTCCGCAGGGGACTATATGTTCCTTGGCCTAAGAAGCCCGGAGGCTCCGCCACAGCAGAAGGGACCAGCAGAGCCGTACCAGGCCGGGAGTAGCAAGGGACCCGAGTTGCAAGCCATACGGGCGAGAGGACACGGTGAGCTCAGGAACGTGGGCTGTTACATTACCAGAAGGGAAATAGCCAGAAGGAGCACAGAGAGCACGGTAGGCCGACACCCTCACCTTGACCAGGGCCAGCTTCCCACTTGCTCTCAGACATCCAGGCCCCCTCCTAGCCGGGCCTGTTTCTGGGTCGTTTTACCTGTTCTAATAAAGACCCTGAACTGTTTAAGAGGCCTCCGTTTCCTGGCTAACACGGTCGGAATCATCCCCTCCATCATCCATCATACACTGCCCTGGGGCCCTACTCTTCCCGTGGGGAGTTGTACTATTCGGAGCAGCACATTTACATCTGCCCCAGAGGTCTGCACTGCAGCGGCGGTAAGCACTGACCGCAATCCATGGGTGGCGTAGTCGGACATTACTTAAAACTTATAAAGGACTGCCACTGGTCTGACCACCCTGAGCCACGGACCGGGTTGCCACTACTACCCCCATCGTCTCCCTATTGCCCGGCTCCGAGTGCCCCACGGCCCAGGGGGCGAGTCAGCTTTGGCATAGTCGGCAGAATTGTAACCAATCCACCACAAAAGGGTATTGCGTGCCTGAAAAAGACTGTACACGTACCTGAAGAAGAGTTTTCCCGCCATCCGGAGCCGTTTCCCGCCATTTTCAGCCGTCTCCCGCCATCTTCCGTCGGTTCCCGCCATCTTCAGCCGTTTTCCCGCCAATGGACGCCATCTTCAGGACGCCGCGCGGGAAGAAGAGGGGCGTGGACGTCCAAACCGCGTGAGACCCGAAGCTCCGCCCCACGCACCGACGCTGCGCAAGGTCCTGGAAGGGAGAGAGAGCGACTCTGACGTCATCAGGACGTGACGCAGGTCCTCGTCCGGAGCAGCACCAGCGGAGCCGCGGCCTACAGAAGAGGATCGTCGGAAGGTAGGCCACGCTTAACTAGGGGGGAGGAAGATGTCGGACACGGAGGCGCCCACTACCACCAGCACAGCTGCAGCAGCGGTGATGCCATTTTCCCTGCCTTACATCCCTGGAGCGGCCTGGCTGCCTAAGTATTCAGGGGAGCCCCATGCCCTAACTGACTTTAAGGAAAGGCTGTACAGTTTGTTCCAGGTTTACCCCCTGACAGAGGAACAGAGGATTAGCATACTGACAGGGCAGTTAACTGGCGCAGCCCAGCGGGAGGTAAAGTCATGGCCCGCTGAGGAGAAAAGAACTGTAAAGGACATTCTGACCCGGCTGCGGGGTAGCTTTGATACCCGTACCTCCGCTGAAATTAAAATGCGGTTCTATGGATGTAAGCAGCGGGCACAGGACAGCATCAGAGACTATGCCCTAAATTTGCAGGAAGCCTTGAGAGACATCAAACAAGCTGACCCTGGCAGCGTGCAGGATACGGATAAGCTACTAACAGAGCAATTCATAGAAGGTCTGCTGTCTAGCGCCCACAGGACCCAGCTGCGCCTCATGTTCTTTCAGAACCCTGATCTGACCTTTGCCCAATTCAAGGACAGGGCCATAAGGGTGCTCCGTGAACCCGCAACAAGTGGCGCTATAAACCCCCGGCGCCCTGCTCTCACCTACCACCAGGAGGCAGCTCCCTCCTCTATGGACTCTGTGGGGGCTGATGCACAGGCCCTGAACCAAGCCCCGTCGAAAGATCTGCATCACCAAGTCCAGGAGCTGACCAGGAGCGTCGCGGCGTTGACCAGGACCGTCCAGGCGTTACAAGTGGACCCTTCAAGACCCATCGAGTTGGCTTCAAGTCCAGAGGATGTCCCGTGGCGTCGACAGAGGAGGACCCCGTCGTTCCGAGGGAGGCCCACAGACCGCTACGCAGAGGATGGACAGCCCATTTGCCGTCGATGCAACCAGCCCGGACACATTTCCAGGTACTGTAATTTAAACGGGTCCAACCTGGGGCAGAGGGCCAACCCCCAGGCATAAGATCACCAGGCCCTTATAATTGGCATGATAAGTACGTTGGGGGGTGCCCGGTTTTACCCGTGGTGCTGGAAGGTATCCCCATGAGCGTCTTGCTGGATACCGGGTCGCAAGTAACCACTATCCCTTATGTACTTTTTAAGCAGTATTGGACTGATGCTGATATAACACGGTATCCAGACAGTGACTTGAGCATCATCGCCAGTAATGGCTTGCCCGTGCCGCAGATGGGGTTCAAGGAGATGACCATTAAAATTGGTAAAGTTGAACTACCGGCACAGGGAGTGATTATTGTGGACATTGACCGTCGTGAAAGTCACCCTAAAATAACAGTGGGTACTAACGTGATTGAAAATTGTCTTTCAGAGGTAATTGTAATTCTACAACAGGTGGCGGTGAATGCTAGTTCCAGCCAACAGAGAGTCCTCAACAAGGAGATAAAAGCCCTGATGAGACGGCAGCAGGTAGAACTGTCTGGTGGTGAGATCGGTAGCGTAAGACTGAGTGACCCATTCCCCATTTCCATGCCTCCCAAAAGTGAAATGATGATCTGGTGTCGGACTGCAATCGGGTTGAGAGGTAGAGACTACCAAGCCATGGTAGAACCCGTGTACTCAGACAGCAGGCCCACCATTTTGACAGCCCGGGGGGTTGTTGATGTCCGACATGGGAGGGTGCCCGTTCACATTCTCAACATTGGGGAGAGAGAAGTACACTTACCCAGGTACGCTACACTTGCCAAACTGTTTGTTGTCGAGCACAAAGCTATCAGGGCCGTGGAGCCTTTGCCTTTGTAATGGCTCCCAGAAACAAAAGGAGGACTGGTGCCAGAAACTCCATGTGGGTGCTGACTCCACTCCCCTGCACCAAAAACAAGGAGTCTACCGGGTGGTACAGGAGTACGAGAGAGTCTTTAGTAAGCAGCCGCTGGACTTCGGCAGAGTAAAAGGGATAGAACACCACATCCCCACAGGGAGCCACCCACCAATAAAAGAGAGACACAGGCCTGTACCCCCTGCACATTATCAGAACGCCAAGGGTATGCTGCGGGAAATGAAAGAATCTGGGGTCATTAGAGATAGCTGTAGCCCCTGGGCAGCCCCCCTAGTTCTGGTAAAAAAGAAAGACGGCACCTTGAGAATGTGCGTGGACTATAGACAAATCAACCGTATCACCCACAAAGACGCATATCCGCTGCCTAGAATAGAAGAGTCTTTAGCCGCACTAAAATCAGCTAACTTCTTTTCTACTTTGGACCTTACTAGCGGGTACTGGCAAGTTCCTGTGGCAGAGGCTGACAAGGAGAAGACCGCCTTCACCACCCCGATGGAACTGAGCGAGTTCAACTGTATGCCCTTCGGGCTCAGCAACGCATCAGGGACCTTCCAGAGGCTGATGGAATGCTGTCTAGGGCACTGAAACTTCGAGACGGTCCTCCTTTACCTGGACGACGTGATCATCTCTTCGAAGACTTACGAGGACCATCTAAAGCACCTGGCCGAGGTGTTCGAAGCCCTGGCAGGCTATGGCCTGAAGGTGAAACCATCAAAGTGTCACCTGTTGAAAACGAAGGTCCAGTACCTAGGGCACGTGGTAAGTGCAGAAGGAGTAGCCCCCGACCCTGACAAGGTCACGGCAATCAAGAGCTGGCCAAGCCCTTCGAACATCAAGGAAGTGAGGCAATTCCTCGGGTTGGTAGGCTACTACCGAAGGTTCATCCCCGGGTTCACTAAGATGGCAGCTCCTATGCAGGACCTCCTGATAGGACAGTCTAAGTCCAGAAGCCAAAAGCCACCCTTCAAGTGGGATAAACCGGAAGAGGAGTCCTTCCGCCAGTTGAAGATGGCCCTCACAGGGGATGAGATCATGGCCTACCCTGATTATGGCCAGCCTTTTATTCTCCACACAGACGCCAGTAATGTGGGACTGGGAGCCGTACTGTCACAAAACCAACAGGGCAGAGAAAGGGTGATCGCGTACGCCAGCCAGAAGCTGAGGCCCACCGAGAGGAACCCGGAGAATTACAGCTCCTTCAAGCTAGAATTCTTGGCGGTGGTGTGGGCCGTAACGGAACGCTTCAAGCATTACCTGGCCTCCGCAAAGTTCACTGTGTACACGGACAACAACCCGTTAACACACCTAGACAGTGCAAGACTTGGTGCCCTGGAACAGCGGTGGATGGCCCATCTCTCCAATTATGACTTTGTGATCAAGTACCGGGCAGGCAAAACCAATGCCAACGCTGACGCCCTGTCGAGAATGCCTCACTTACCTGAAGGTGACGAAGACCCAGAAGAGCTGGAGGAGGTAGAACTCCCCACGTTTCACCGGTATGGGGCCGCTCAATACTCCCACCGCGTGAAGGAGGAAGATTTAACAACCGTTATGATCAATCCCCTACCTCACCACAGCTGGGCCGAGACCCAAGATAGTGATCCTGCGATCCGCCTGGTGAAAGATCTGCTGACCCAGGAAGACGCCCGCTTAGATCCGGATGCTCCAGAGGAAGCCAAGCAGCTATGGAAAGAGAAGAGCAAGCTGTTCCTCTATGAAGGCAAGCTGTGCAGAAGACTTGTCAACCACCGGACACACGAGCTGACCTGGCAAGTTGTGGTTCCAAGGCGGGATGCAGCTATGGTCCTCGGGGCTTACCATGACAGAGCGGGGCACTTCGGTTGGAAGAAACTGGAGTTCCTGCTAAGAGGACGGTTCTTTTGGGTCGGCATAAGAGGGGCTGTAGAGAAGTGGTGCAGGGACTGTGGCCCTTGTAACTTAAGGAGAAAAGACCGCACCAGCCAGAAGACACCCTTGAAGCCCATCGTCACCCAGCAGCCTCTTGAGCTGGTAGCTCTGGACCATGTCAAATTGGCTCCAAGCCGGTCAGGATACATCTACGCCCTGACAATCGTGGACCACTATTCCCGTTTTCTAGTGGTGGTCCTGGTAAAAGACTTGACAGCCCAAACGGCGGCCAGAGCCTTCCAGCAATACTTCTGCCGTCCACAGGGTCCAGCGTTCGAGGCCGAAATCTTCCAAGAGTTCTGCAACCTCTATGGCTGTAAGAAGATTCGGACAACGCCTTACCACCCACAAACCAACGGGATGTGTGAGAAAATGAACAATATCGTCATTGATCTATTGAAGACGTTGCCCCCGGAGGAACGCAGCCTGTGGCCAGAAAAACTGCCGGACCTGATAGACTTATACAACCATATCCCGGTGAACGCTACAAACTGCACCCCGTCTTACCTGATGCGAGCCAGAACAGGTAAGCTGCCCCTAGATCTGGAGATGGGAGTCCTAACATCTGAGGACACCTCCCCGGATGCGGACTGGGATACGGAGAGGCGACTGCAGTACAAGAAGGTACAGGAGAGTGTGGAGAAGAGCCTGGCCCAGGTGAGAGAAAGGCAAGAAAGACTCTTCAACCAACACGCCCCTGCTGGTCCCCTAGAACCTGGTGAGCAGGTCCTGAAGTGAAAGAGAAGGCTACATAAGTTGGACGACAAGTGGGAAAGGGAACCCTACACCGTACTGCAGTCTGATCACGACAACTTGAAGGTGTGCGTGATCACCAAGGATGGAGGAGAAACCACTAGTACCGTCTCCAGAGACCACCTAAAAAGATGCCCCGAGCAACTCCGTAGTGCAGAAGAGGATCAAAGCGACCTTGAACCCGCAGAGGACAAGGAAGAAATGATCAGCACCATTCTCGGAGAGTTCCCTCAGTCCTGGACTCGAATAAACGATGCCATAGTGGTACCCGTACTGCATTTCCTGCAACCGGTTCAGCAACAACCTACACCAGAGCCGGAAGGTGAAGAAGAGCAAGCAGTTCCAGAGGCAGGAGAGCCGGTACCAGCAGCCCAGGAGAATCAATCCTCTGCTGACAGTGAGCCTGCCATGACTGCGGTGAGCCAAAGGACACGTAGACAGCTGCCTGCCCTACCTGTACACCAAGCTGGTAGCTCTACCCCTAACGCTAGTGAAGAAAACTAGGTCGGTCCACCACCAGACAGTGGGTTACGCAGGTCAACCAGGAGCACAAGGGGGCAGATACCCGCTCGCTGGAGAATATAGGGTGCACTAAAACTGTAAATAACCCTGTTGCCAAGTGTTGAAATGTTTGCAAAGTTACATGCATGATTAGTAATTGTGTATTTCAGTTTCTTACAGTTACAGTACGGACTCAAAGGTTATGGACTTTTAATAACCGGGACTTTGCATGGACTGCGTTCGGAGCCTGACCAAGGAATGAACTAAGACTGTAAAGGACTTGGGGCTAGGACAGACCCCCACCTGGTTAAGGCTCCCCGTTGTGTTGGTGATATGGACACCCGGTCACAGACCACACTGTGACCTTAAGAACTCAACCTGTGCGCCGTTTGTCTAATAATGTTTTTATGGTCATGCATATTACTTGTTTCTTGTTTAGTCCCGGAGTACTAAATTTTACTAGGGGGGAATGTGTCACCCTGGCCTGGATGCCACAAATGTATAATAAAGCTGTGTCTGAGAGCAAGGGGGAGGTCCTCTAGTCAAGGGCCATTAGCATGCAATACCTCCTGTCACAGGCCAGTAGGGGGAGCAGGCTGCCCCTATAAAAGCTGGAACTGGGGGCAGGGTTAGAGAGAACTGGACAACCTGTCTCTGGATTGAGAGGTGTCCCAGAGTAGGGACAGACAGTTGTGTTGCAGCCTAAGAGGACGTGTGGCAGAAGGAGAGTCACGAGCCAGGGACAAAAGGCGAAGTGAGTCTGTCCTGGCAGATAAAGAAACTGATCTACCAGACTTTGGTGTCTGAGGCTGTGAGGATTCCACATCCTACAGCAGATAACCAGTCCGCAGGGGACTGTATGTTCCTTGGCCTAAGAAGCCCGGAGGCTCCGCCACAGCAGAAGGGACCAGCAGAGCCGTACCAGGCCGGGAGTAGCAAGGGACCCGAGTTGCAAGCCATACTGGCGAGAGGACACGGTGAGCTCAGGAACATGGGCTGTTACATTACCAGAAGGGAAATAGCCAGAAGGAGCACAGAGAGCACGGTAGGCCGACACCCTCAACTTGACCAGCACCAGCTTCCCACTTGCTGTCAGACATCCAGGCCCCCTCCTAGCCGGGCCTGTTTCTGGGTCATTTTACCTGTTCTAATAAAGACCCTGAACTGTTTAAGAGGCCTCCGTTTCCTGGCTAACGCGGTCGGAATCATCCCCTCCATCATCCATCATACACTGCCCTGGGGCCCTACTCTTCCCGTGGAGAGTTGTACTATTCGGAGCTGCACATTTACATCTGCCCCAGAGGTCTGCACTGCAGCGGCGGTTAGCACTGACCGCAATCCACGGGTGGCGTAGTCGGACATTACTTAAAACTTATAAAGGACTGCCACTGGTCTGACCACCCTGAGCCACGGACCGGGTTGCCACTACTACCCCCATCGTCTCCCTATTGCCCGGCTCCGAGTGCCCCACGGCCCAGGGGGCGAGTCACATTGATGAGTGTATATTAAGTGATGACATATAATGCATTCCTATGAATTATACAGAAGCACTATGCATATATATATATATATATATATATATATATACATATATGTATATAGATAGATATGTTAATATATTTACGCAGTATAGATATTTCAGCTAAATGATCAAAGATGGAGAAAGTAATGTAAGATGAGCTCATGGGCTCGCTGGGCCGTGCCAATGAAAGAGGCTTCCAGTTTTGTAGCAATAAATAGATGAGTTATGTTTTGGAAGAGTCTTTTAATCTGCGGCTCTTTTTGGCCAGGATAGGACAAAAGGCACCTTGTCTCTGTGACAGGCCTATCTCTGAGGTGGGCTGCAGCGTGTATAAGGAGGGCACAGTCAGTGTGCACCTGGGCCCAGCACAGAGGAATGTCAGGAGGCAGGGAAGGCATGCACCATGAGTCCTCATACAGCCTCTATATACTTGGCATTTTCCATTGTCCCTACAAACACCATCTTGCTCCTCAGCCAAATGTGCCGTTCGTTTCTAAGCAGTTGCTTTGGGTTAATGAATTACGCAGGTTACAGAAATAGGACCAATATTTGGATCAATCTCAGCAATGAAAATAGTTTCATTAAATTGCCTGACAATTATTAATTTACATCCAATATTACTATTATGCAGAAATACGTTTTCTAATTTAGGACCACTCTGATGACTTGGCCATAGACTTTATACTTTGGTTCGCAGACTCTGACGAGGCTTGTTGGCCTCCAGCTGCCATAGCGCTCTACAAAGACTGACATGTATTTTCAGTTTGGAGTAGAGGACCTGTCATCTTTGGACATGTACATTTTAGTAAAGACATGTATTCCCCAAATTCTGTCAATTCTGGATCATCGTTGCTTAAAACAGTGGTTTGTGCATTCCTCTGTTATTCCTCCGTTATTCCTCCTAGAAATTTATGAATAAATTGCCTTTCATGTTGCCCGTTGGGTGGGTGGGTGATGGTGTCCATGCACCGTCTGCTATCGACCAATCAGTTCTAACAGTGTTAAAATGTGTTGGGTCACACCCTGTGTCAAGAGGAATGGTAACACCTTGTTGTCAATTTATTAAAAAAAATTGTAGAAGGAATAATTTAGGAAAAGCCTAATACATTTTATTTTTCAAGAAATCAGTTAGTCTATGATGCATAGTGCTTGTGTAGCACCCTGAGGATTCGGCTGCTACAGGGGTATTGCACCTCAACCCAGAGGTGTGATATTCCACTCCCGGGTAAGGATGGAGTGTGGAACTGAGCTAGTAGGCTGCATGCACTACACACATCCCATTTCCGGGGAACAGACCGATGGTACTCCCACTAAAGAAATGTGCAGGTACGACAGTGTCTGTTCCTGGCTGGAGTGGGAGGGGGGTGGAACATCCCAGTAGTGTAGGGGCAGATAGGGGGAGCAGCCTGGGTAAAGCTAGGAGCACATTGGGTGCTGGTCACCTGAGCTCACACATAGAGGGAGTATATAAGGTGGGCACCATCTTAGATCAGGGTCAGTCTGTGAGACGTCAGTCAGTCAGCCACAGTCAGTCAGTCAGACAGTCTGTCTGAGAGCCTGAGAAGCAGAGCAGAGGAGAAGAGAGAGAGACCCAGAGGCGCAGAGGGGACCCCAAGAGCCCATAAGAGAGCTAATAGGGTGAAGGGTCGGCAACAGGGTACCGGATCCCAAGCTGGCAGAGGCTACAGCACACCTTAGCCAGGAACCGGAGGTCGTGGGCAGGATCTGCCACGATCACCCACTAAATCCACCCGGAAGGCAGACCATGAATAGGGTCAGGGAGCCCAGAGGAGGCTTGACCAACAAGAGGCCCGAGGGAGCCGGACTTAGGTGGATCCCTGGTGGGAACGGCCAGAAGAAGGGAGAGACAGAAAGGAGCTCAGGACCACACTCCGGAGTTGCCTGGGAGTTGACCGAGTCCAGGACCTGGTGGACGCAGCACGGCTTGGGTGGTCACTGCTGTACACAGTGACCCGAGCAACACCAGTAAGTAAAACCCTGGAACTGCATTTTATGCCTCTGAGTCTCCTTGCTGCACCTTCACAACCACCATCCTCCACGGCTGACCCCCTGAGGCTATACCCCTCCCGTTGGGGGTTATACTACCTAAGCTGCACTCACATCATCAGCCTCAGTGGACCCTGCTGCAGCGGCGGCCGTATTGACCGCAAATCAACGGGTGGCGTAGTCGACACAAAGAACTCTAATAACATCTGTAGGACTGCCACACACTGAGCTTGACACCCTGGGCACGGACCGGGTCACAGCCACTCGGAGACTACAACCCCCATCTGATCCGGCTCCGGGTATCCCCCAAACAACACTGGCCCAGGGGGCGCGTCAACTTTGGCGTAGTCGGCAGGATCACGTGCCCGCAACAACCGGGTACTGCGTGCCTGAAGAAAAGTTCACCGTTACCTCAAAAAGAAGTCTCCCGCCGGTTCCGGAGGGTCCCCGCCAACGGACCCCATCACAGGTCGTTTCCCGCCGGTTGTCCGCCATTTGCAGCTTTTTCCCGCCATCCATGGAGTTTCCCGCCACTGGGAGACGATTCCCGCCATTTCCAAAGATTTCCCGCCTTGGAAGAGCGGACGCCATTATGGGCGTGCCAGAGGGTGGCAAGAGGCCACCTCCCATCGTGGGCCAGGTCGAAGAATGGCGCCAAAAGCGGAAACCGCGCCCACCAACAGAGACTGTGATGCTGGAAGTGTCCATCAGCGTAAGAGAACTGCCCCTGGAACTGACAATCACAAAGTTGCCCCGGGACCACCCTCGATGTGGGCGGAGACAGAACAAGAGAACAAAGATGGGTGTCGCCTGGAGCAGTCTAGAGAGAGCGCACCCGGAGACGAGACGTCTGGAAGAGAGTCCAGAGAGAGCCTACCCGGAGATGGAGGGAGAGTCAGGCAGCACCGACCCAGTGGTCAGGAGCCTGTTGCAGGTCGCCACTCCAGAAGGCCTGCTGGAGATCCTAGCACAGCTCCCCCGAGACCGGGAGTGTGCACAGACCGCGCTGGAGGGCCTCGCACGGAGGATGGCCTGGGTGCAGCGGGAGACGTTGGCGGAGTGGAGCCGAGAGATGGCCCAGCAGACCGAAACCCGTCAGCGGAGCACGCCGCCCGAGACGAGGAGACAGACCGCCTCTGAGGATGGCGCAGGAGGAATGAAGGCAGGAGACGGCGCCGAGAAGGGAGCTGAACGGACGGAGGCAGGTAAAGGGGACGTCTCTACCCCGAGCCGGGAAACCGCGTGCCTGCCCCAGCTCCCCGTCGCAGAGCCCGAAATTCCCCCTGCCGTGCCCGTCGCTGCATCGTCACCGCCGCCGACTAGGCCTCAACCGGAAACCGCGGCCGCGACCCCTGTGACGTCACGCGCTTCGACCCTGAGCGCGGCAAAGCAGGAAATACCATCGGCCTGGTCGCAAGGCCTAGTACCTCCGGGCGCCGCAATTCCAACAGCGCCCCCTACCTCCGCGGAGCCACCGGCCTGGCCGCAGGGCCGAGTAACCACGGGCGCCGCCGTTCTGACGGTGCCCTTTTCCTTTAGCGTGCCCCAAGCCTGGTCGCAAGGCCTGGTCAACCCGGGCGCCGCTACCACCACAGCGCCCATAGCACCTAAAGTACCGCACCTGGGTGAGGACCTGTTCGCCCAGCATACGTGCCCGGATGGGCAGCCCTTTATATGGCCACCGGAGTTTCACCATCCCCGACTCCGGAAAGAGAGACCCCTAGACGAACCCCTGATTCCGGTTCCGAAGCCAGCAAGGAGGACCTCGCCCCCGCTGGAGGAGGCACAGTTCGAGTGGGACCCCACCGGAGAAGACCTCATGGGGTTCACTCAGGAGACTCGGGCGGCCGCAGCGGAGCGTGCAGAGTGCTGCCGGCAGCAGCTCGAGGTCTTCGAGAGGGAGCGGAGAGAGAGGCGGGTCCGGGAACAGCAAGCGCAGATAAGGAGCGCGGAGCAGAAGAGCCGGACCAGGAGGAATCCCCGTGCAGCACATGGTCCCCCTTCCACCGGGACTGTGATAAAATTCAACATGCAGCACGGATGGGGCTTCATTAGAGACCATCAGACCCCCGGCGACGTCTTTGTAACCCGCAGAGACGTAGAAAGCCATCTGCCAGAGGGACACAGAGGTCGTGACCTGTATGTAGGGGACGAGGTCACCTTCACCCGGCACAAGTGTGCCAAAGGACCCTACGCCCTCCATGTGCATCGCCTGACGGAGGAGGAGCTGCGGTGTGAGGAGGAGCAAGAGGACCCGGACGGGTCTGAAGAATCTAAAGAAGGAGCAGGAGGACGCCGTCGTTGAAGTACGGTAGAGAGAGACTGTACATAGTTACCCGTCAGGGTATAAGAACTGTTCTAGTTAAAATATAGTCCCCGTTGGGACCAGCCAATTGAACTGAATCCCGTGTGTCCCTATTCCCACTGACCGAGGACTGAGCGCGGTCATTCCTTTCCTAATACCTGGCCGAGGACTGAGAGCGGCCATATTTCCCTTATATATAGTTGCGCTTCCTAAAGCGCCCCCTACCGGTTTTATAGGGAACTGTTTTATTCCAAGAGAGACTGTCGCACTTTACCCGGTCACAAGTTGCACCGTGACCGGAGGAACCAGAAACAAGAATGTTATTTATATGAAAAGTTTATTGCTGATATATATATATGATGTTTTCTATGTTTATGTTTATGAAAAAAAAAAAAATTGTATGTTTTGGATGTTTATATTTTACAG
Organism: Phyllobates terribilis; assembly: GCF_046119375.1. Lineage (NCBI taxonomy): Eukaryota > Metazoa > Chordata > Amphibia > Anura > Dendrobatidae > Phyllobates > Phyllobates terribilis. Next base: position 82,948,197 of record NW_027362768.1, on the reverse strand, counting down.
CCCGAGGACGTGCTGTGATTTACCAGGGGGGAATGTAGCACCCTGAGGATTCGGCTGCTACAGGGGTATTGCACCTCAACCCAGAGGTGTGATATTCCACTCCCGGGTAAGGATGGAGTGTGGAACTGAGCTAGTAGGCTGCATGCACTACACACATCCCATTTCCGGGGAACAGACCGATGGTACTCCCACTAAAGAAATGTGCAGGTACGACAGTGTCTGTTCCTGGCTGGAGTGGGAGGGGGGTGGAACATCCCAGTAGTGTAGGGGCAGATAGGGGGAGCAGCCTGGGTAAAGCTAGGAGCTCATTGGGTGCTGGTCACCTGAGCTCACACATAGAGGGAGTATATAAGGTGGGCACCATCTTAGATCAGGGTCAGTCTGTGAGACGTCAGTCAGTCAGCCACAGTCAGTCAGTCAGACAGTCTGTCTGAGAGCCTGAGAAGCAGAGCAGAGGAGAAGAGAGAGAGACCCAGAGGCGCAGAGGGGACCCCAAGAGCCCATAAGAGAGCTAATAGGGTGAAGGGTCGGCAACAGGGTACCGGATCCCAAGCTGGCAGAGGCTACAGCACACCTTAGCCAGGAACCGGAGGTCGTGGGCAGGATCTGCCACGATCACCCACTAAATCCACCCGGAAGGCAGACCAAGAATAGGGTCAGGGAGCCCAGAGGAGGCTTGACCAACAAGAGGCCCGAGGGAGCCGGACTTAGGTGGATCCCTGGTGGGAACGGCCAGAAGAAGGGAGAGACAGAAAGGAGCTCAGGACCACACTCCGGAGTTGCCTGGGAGTTGACCGAGTCCAGGACCTGGTGGACGCAGCACGGCTTGGGTGGTCACTGCTGTACACAGTGACCCGAGCAACACCAGTAAGTAAAACCCTGGAACTGCATTTTATGCCTCTGAGTCTCCTTGCTGCACCTTCACAGCCACCATCCTCCACGGCTGACCCCCTGAGGCTATACCCCTCCCGTTGGGGGTTATACTACCTAAGCTGCACTCACATCATCAGCCTCAGTGGACCCTGCTGCAGCGGCGGCCGTATTGACCGCAAATCAACGGGTGGCGTAGTCGACACAAAGAACTCTAATAACATCTGTAGGACTGCCACACACTGAGCTTGACACCCTGGGCACGGACCGGGTCACAGCCACTCGGAGACTACAACCCCCATCTGATCCGGCTCCGGGTATCCCCCAAACAACACTGGCCCAGGGGGCGCGTCACTTGCAGAAATTCATATGCTTCCTGCAGAATCACTGCCAATCAGATGCATTTTTTCAGAAAGTTCTGAAAAGTTGACACCAGTCTTGATTTTCTACTGGGACAATACTTCCAACCAAGCTGAAGGATTGGGCATTTTGGTGGTGTTTCTATACATTTGGGAGGTTCGTAGTTAGTTCTTGGGGTGTGCATAAATATTCTTGTTTTTGGGTTTAAAAGTTTGACAAGTTTGTTTCTCCATCCAAAACTGTTTTGTGAAATGATATCAAATATTAAAATTCAATTAAGCAAAGACATTCAGATGTCCTGAATATGTGGAGGGTGGTCCATCACAACCACTTCCTCTGGAGGGCTCCAGCCAACACTGCCCAGATGTAGGACACGGAACTGGCCATGGTGATAACACTTTACAGTAAGGCTTGTGCACACAACCATAAAAATCAGACGACTTATATCCATCATTATGACGGATGGCATTCGCCCCCATATTATTCTATGGGGCCGTGCATGAGTTGCATCTGATTCATGTCCATGGGTCTATGGAAAAAATCGGACCGCACTCAGATGACATTCGAGTGCAGTCCGATTTTCACGGACAGAATGAATGGAGGAATTTTTTATTTTTCTCCTCATCCGAGAAAATTGGATCAGAATCTGATGAGAGTCTGAACAGAGTCTAATCAGAGTGTGATTAGCATAATCAAACTGATTTTTTCAAATGAGAGAAAAATGGTCGTGTGACCCTAGCCTAATAGCAGTTCACCTTCATCATCATTTTGCACATATACAATGAACAGGAATCTAAATAAGCATATAAAATAATAACATAGGAAAGCAATCACTCAATATATTGCATTGCAAATAACCTGTTAAACCAAGTATACCCGCGGGCTAGAGGATACCACCTAGTGGTCTACCTTCTACAGCTTCATCCCGAGCGTCCACATCACCTTCTCACTCCACAGCACCAGCCAGGTCTCTCAATACCTGGTTTGGGATTGGAAATGCTGCACAACCCCTTTAAATCCAAATGTGTCAAAAGGTAACAAAGAAAAAACAATGGAGATAAAATTGATGCTAATTATATTATGATTATTTTACTTTTTCTCTGTTACCCAATAGACATAGGAGAAGATAAAGGCTGCAATGTGCTCAGCTCCCCACCGCTTATCCATCCATCTGTTATGTACAACAGCATGTTTGTCTCCACCAAGGAGAGGAATTAGCTTAATCTTACCACAATGAAAAGTCTTTGATGCTGGCACTCACTGAAACAAATATTTCAAAATGATGTTAACCCTTAATTGTCCAAGCAATAAACTTAAAACAAAACGTATAACGGTGGTATATATGAAAGTATACAGTAGTTATACTGAAAGCTCCTCTAAATGCCTGACTTAAATTTTGTGCATGATAAAAGAGTGCCTGATATTTTTTTTATCAGTTTTCCACTCTGCAGACTCTATTTCCTCTTAGAACTCATTCACGTGTTCAATTTTCACGAACGAGTGCTATCTGTGATTTTCACGGATAGCACTCGTACGATGATAGTCTATGGGGTCATTCACATGTGTGTGATTTTTCAGGGACCAAGAGGTCAGTGGAAAATCTCGGAAATGTGTTTTGTTTTTGATCAGATGGTCAGATCAAAATCGGCAATGCAAGTCAATGGGTCCGTGAAAAAATCGGACCAAACACAATTGGTCTGTCAGAATGGAGAAGCTGGAGAATTTTTTTTTTTTATTTCTCCACGTACTGGAAAATTTAATGAGTCTGATACAAATAATTGTGTAAGAAAGACTTGGCACTCGCTTCTTCACATATACTGAAATATTTTAATGTCTGAGCAGTGGATGCTGCAGACACCTTTCCAGTGCTGCCTGCTACAGTGTAATCAACTCCCAGATGACTGATGAAGGTCTTACTGACCGAAACGTCTTGAATCTGGAATTTCTATGAACAATAAAATATTTCAGTCTATGTGAAGAAGCGAGTGGCAAGTCTTTCTTACACTGTTTAAAGGATTGGGGTCCTACTTGTGCACCGAAGTGTACCCGGAAGTGCAGTGTTTGTTATCATGATCCAAATAATTGGTCCATTTTTCTCGTACATGGAAGAATCGGATGTGTGAATGAATTAGACCTTATTTTCAGTTCTCTCAGAGACAATGGCTGAGAACCAGCTGCTATGATGTCTTCCATACAGAGTACACAAAAACAGGGATTCTTGCACAGCATGGAAGACATTAAACAGCAATACTAAGCGATGTGGCTGTGAATCCAGCACTGAAGTGAAATACATTTGCTGATTGCTGCAGTGTGATCTGCCTGTGTCTGACTTGTCTCCTTCTGTGCTGAGTACTCCTCCCCAACCCCTCTCCATAGATTTCAATATGCTGTGTTACCTAAGAGTTGTGTGAGCTGCAGTTGACAAATTTTAACTGTTTTTTTTATGTGAAGTGGCACAAAAGTGGAGAAAGAAGAAGAGATCTCAGACAAAATATATTATAAAGTATCATATATTCACTTGTGCAAATTTATGCAAATAAATCACAGAACCATGAGGCCAGATAAAGAGTGAAATGACAGGTCTGATACAGCACACAGATGAAGGGTGCAGGATCCACAGCTTATAGTAGCTTAATGTGAACAGTGTCTAATAGGTTTCTGATCCTCACTACCAAAGATTGGTTAATCAGCAGGTAGTAAATATAGGGTTAATCAGCAGCCGGTCTGAGGGTTTGCAGAAATCACAAGTGTTTGCAAAGTTGAATGTAGTGTAATGTAAACAGTCTATAAGAAGCAGTTTAAGAAACTTACAGCAAACAATTGGTTAACCAGTAGGTCTTGAGGAGTGTTAGATGCAAATTGTGGAAATCACAGGACTCTGAGGAAATCATGGCAACAGAGGAGAAACTAGATTGTGGCTAACTCCAAATAGCAACTGAACATATTACCATACCTGCCAACTTCTGTAGAACATAAAGAGGGAAATCTTATGCAGTGTGCCTAGCGCGGCATCGCAAATGTTGGCCACGCTCCTAGCTACACCCCAATCCACAACTATTTACCATTTCTTTTTACCCTGGCAGGAGGAAATGTCAGAGGGTCAGTGGCAGTGAAGGACATTTAGCAGACGCCCAAGTCTGGGACTGTCCCACTGTATCTGGGACTGTCCCACTGTATGCGGGACAGTTGGGACTAGAATTGAGTGGATCGATTCACGGGACTCCAGCCCAGTGTCCACGTCAATGGTACTTGGCCACTGTGCGGGAGGACGTGAATCTCTTACCTTTCGGGCGCTGCTTTTTATTAGCCAGAGCTGGCACGATGTCTTCTGTGCGTCCTGTTCATCTATAGATGGATTTATTTTTTGTTCATTTATTCACAGTCGTAACAGACATAACTTTCTCATCTTTATGTAGTGTCACTATATGACATACAGCTCTTTTGTGTCTGTAAGCCCATGTTCACACATAGCATATATACTGTGTTTTTAGTTTTCTGCAGGTGTCCACACAAAACTACGCAATACCAATCTTCTCTGTTATTTGCATGCTTGCTGCATCTTTTTTATGCTTTTTTTGGTGCAGATGTGAAGCTGTGTTTCTAATATGTTTTCTAGCATTAATGCTACGTGTGAAAATGGCCTCAGCGTTGCATTTTTAGCACTTTTTATGGGTTTCATAGAGAAAAAATATCAATGATGTATTTTTTTTCACGACATTTACAGATCCCCATAAATAATCTGATCATTAGGTTATGTAGGGACACCAAATATGTCTGTGTTATTTGCTGATTTGTGATGTTTATTTAATTTTAAAAATGTGCATTAAAAATGAAATTATTGTAATTGTTTTTCATTATTTTTTAATAATTTTATGACTAGAAAACAATCTCTTTTATTTTCCCACTAGAACACAGGAACATCTAAATCCACTGTTATATAGAGATATACTGTTTAAAGATGTACAAGTGCTTCTCACAAAATTAGAATACCATCAAAAAGTTAATTTATTTACAAAAATACAAAAAGTGAAACTCATATATTATATAGAGTCATTACAAACAGAGTGATCTATTTCAAGTGTTTATTTCTGTTAATGTTGATGATTATGGCTTACAGCCAATGAAAACACAAAAGTCATTATCTCAGTAAAATAAAATAATTAATAAAAAACACCTGCAAAGGCTTCCTAGGCATTTAAAAAGTTCCCTTAGTCTGTTTCAGTAGGCTCCACAATCATGGGGAAGACTGCTGACTTGACAGATGTCCAGAAGGCAGTCATTGACACTCTCCACTGAAATAAATTAACTTTTTGATGATATTCTAATTTAGTGAGATGCACCTGTATCTCTATGTACCTGCATTCTCTGCTTGTGGAGTTAGTAACTGCAATACAGATCAAGTATACAAAATTATCTCTATAGCTTCATTGGAGCCTGTGGCTCTATGCTTTATCTGTAGTCTGTAATTATAGAGGTTGTGGGTTCAAGTTCCAGGTACACTCACAAAAAAAAGAAAAAATGACATTTTTGTAATTGTTTTTTATTATTATTAACAGTTTTATAGGAACAAAAAATCTGATTTTCTTCACCTCTAGACTACAGTGACCCATAGAAATACACTGCTATATACAGTGTATCTCTATGTACTTGTATATTCTGCTTCTGGGTTCACTGCCTGCAATTCAGCTCAAGATTACCAAATTCTCCCATATTTATAATTGTGGTCTATGGCTCATAGCTAGAGCAGCTGTTTGTTAACATGAGATCGTGAGTTTGAGTCTTGGGGAGACCAGATCACAAGAGAAGAGAGTAGTTTATTTAATTTATGTCAGAGCAGAGAGTTGCAGTCCTGTCCACTGACGAGGAAGAGCCACAGAGCGATGACGACATTGGAGAGAGATGAGTATTAGAAGTCGGGACCATTCCGCTGAATCCAGGATGGTTGGGAGCTTTGCATTACAGAATGCATTTTTCATCACAGGGGTACTTCTAATTGGGCCTTAAAAGGCCATGGGAGATGATGATACTGAGTTACTTAGATGACACGTAGATGGCCTCCGAGTGATCTCCTTTTTGTACACTGACCCATTCTCTTGAATGGGTGAGTGTGATCTCCAAATTAATGGATTTGTCTCAAATTTTTGCAGACAATCAGTCCGATAAAATGGACATGTAAAAATGCTGATCGACTACAGTGGATATGTGTTCTACTGTAGATCCACGTAACATTCGCAGCAGAAATCAAGCTATCAATTTTCTGCTATAAATAATACACACCAAATCTTAATCCATCGTATATGCATACCCTTAGTGGAATGTGTGATTAGGAAATAACCTATGGTCTAAATCAGGTTTTTATGTTAAATGTGTTTTTTTTATTCACATTTTTTTATATTTTTAAATTTTTCATTTCATTATCTATATATGAAAAAAAATCGGAAAATCTTTTCACACTGGCCACTGAGCCTAATACTAGACTCATGCTTACTGTTCCGTTTAGCAGCCACATGGACATAGACTGCAATAGACAGGCTCTGAACCACTAACATCAAAAGAACTTTTTTTCGGGGCATGCTCTGCTCTGGAAAAATGTCAGTGAGAATGGATAGGGAGCAGGTATGCTGTGACAAAGACCTATTGTAAATGGTGGACCTGTATTATCTACTGTATATAGAGAAGCTACTTTTTGTGAATATCCTGACTGTGATGGTAGTGACCCGTGAAAAACCATCTGTACAGAGCAAGAAGTAAGAATCTAGTATTAGACTTAGTGGCCAAGGTGCAAATTGCAAGATTTTCACAATAGGGATTGTGATATTTAAAATTGAAAAAAAGTATTAAAATGCATTAAAACATAAATTTGACATAGAAACCAGAATCAAACAATAGGTCATTTTCCGCCAACACAATCCCTTCAATTTATTTTGCATGTCTACTCTCAAGTTAACTCACTATTCTTCTTCCAAACAATTTGTCTTTTCTGCTGACAATTCTACACAGATATGGTTCATTCACAATATTCTTAAAAATAAGTAATTCAGAAAAATTGCTCCAAACAAGCAATGAATATTTGTATACTTCACCCCATTGGTTCTTAACTTTTGTTGAAGTTTTTTACTTGCCCAATATATTACAATATAAAATAGTTTGTTAATTTTCAGTTTGATTTTTTTCCATGTGTCTATTATGGCTTTCTCAGGCCCATGCAAAAGAGAGAGGATCCTGGTCCCAATGTCCTACAGGTCCCAAATGGTAAAATACAGGGGTCTGAGTGATATTAATCTGTCTGTGCTGTTGAGAAGCCCCTGCAGGGCTCGGCAGGCATGCTACATATAGAATTTCAATAACAAAACCTTTTAATGCGTCTGACTAGTCATCCCCAGCTTGAACTCGGCTCTGCCAGCCAGTGCCGAGTAACTGGATCTCTGGAGGTGCACAATGCGCATACTATTTTGGGCGAGATGTTATCACATTAGGACTGGCCTGCAGCACGTGGTTGCATAGTGTTTAATCCAAGGTGGGCTCGGATACAGTCTTTTATCTTGTGACTATTAGACCTGTGTCTATTAGATGATAGATAGATAGATAGATAGATAGATAGATAGATAGATAGATAGATAGATAGATAGATAGATAGATGGATAGATAGATAGATACATACATACATACAGTGGGGGAGATAATTATTTGATCCCTTGCTGGTTTTGTAAGTTTGCCTACTGACAAAGACATGAACAGTCTATAATTTTAAGTCTAGGTTAATTTTAACACTGACAGATAGAATATCCCCCCAAAAAATCAAGAAAATCACATTGTATAAATTAGATAATTTTTTTTACATTTTGCAGTGAGAAATAAGTATTTGATCCCCTACAAACCATTATGAGTTCTGGCTCCTAGTTAGACCAGTTAGACGCTCCTAATCAACTTATTACCTGCATTAAAGACAGCTGTCTTACATAGTCACCTGTATAAAAGAATCCTGCCCACAGACTCAATTAATCAGTCAGACTCTAACCTCTACAACATGGTAGACATGCAAGAAATAGGAGCATGTTCACACTAGCAAAAAGAAGCAAAACCTACAAAAGACAAAAAATATATCTCATACCCTACCATCATTATATATAAATGTAAAGCAAAGTTGCATATTAAATATAGGGTACTTAGTGAACTATTTTTCATCAAAAAAAGTATACAAGCCGTCCCACCAGCGACAAGGTGACCCTAAATTGGGACGGTACCTATACTGTCTATATTAAAAACCTTACTGTATATCAAAGTTGAAGTAATGCATATAAAAGGGTAGACAAATAGGACCGGGTCCCAACTTCAGACCACCTAGGCCCGTGGTAAGCTACATATATACTAATCAGCTCCACAAAGGGGATGCCACACACTTTTTTTGATCAAAAATAGTTCACTAAGTACCCTATATTTAATATGCAACTTTGCTTTACATTTATATATAATGATGGTAGGGTATGAGATACATTTTTTGTCTTTTGTAGGTTTTGCTTCTTTTTGCTAGTGTGAACATGCTCCTATTTCTTGCATGTGTACCATCTTAGACCTCAGTTCACATTGCTTGGTTTTTTGCCTTGTTTGCATTCTGTGCAAATTAAGGGTGTGGCATCCCCTTTGTTGAGCTGATTACTCTACAACATGGGCAAGACCAAAGAGCTTTCTAAGGATGTCAGGGACAAGATCATAGACTTGCACAAAGCTGGAATGGGCTACAAAACCATAAGTAAGACGCTGGGTGAGAAGGAGACAACTGTTGGTGCAATAATAAGAAAATGGAAGAAATACAAAATGACTGTCAATCGACATCGATCTGGGGCACCATGCAAAATCTCACCTCGTGGGGTATCCTTGATCATGAGGAAGGTGAGAGATCAGCCTAAAACTACACGGGGGGAACTTGTTAATGATCTCAAGGCAGCTGGGACCACAGTCACCAAGAAAACCATTGGCAACACATTACACCTTAAAGGTTTAAAATCCTGCAGTGCCCGAAGGGTCACCCTGCTCAAGAAGGCACATGTGCAGGCCCGTCTGAAGTTTGCCAATGAACACCTGGATGATTCTGTGAGCTATTGGGAGAAGGTGCTGTCGTCAGATGAGACAAAAATTGAGCTCTTTGGCATTAACTCAACTCGCCATGTTTGGAGGAAGGAGAAGGATGAGTACAACTCTAAGAACATCATCCCAACCGTGAAGCATGGTGGGAGAAACATTATTCTTTGGGGGTGCCTTTCTAAAAAGGGGACACGACGACTGCACCGTACTGAAGGGAAGATGGATGGGGTCATGTATCGTGAGATTTTTGCCAACAACCTCCTTTCCTCAGTAAGAGCATTGAAGATGGGTCACGGCTGGGTCTTCCACAAGACAATGACCCAAAACATACAGCCAAGGCAACAAAGGAGTGGCTCTAAAAGAAGCACAGTAAGGTCATGGAGTGGCCTAGCCAGTCTCCAGACCTTAATCCCATAGAAAACTTATGGAGGGACTTGAAGCTCCGAGTAGCCAAGCGACAGCCTCAAAATCTGAACAATTTAGAGATGATCTGCAAAGAGGGGTGGACCAAAATTCCTCCTGACATGTGCGCAACCCTCATCATCAACTACAAAAAACGTCTGTCTGCTGTGCTTGCCAACAAGGGTTTGGCCACCAAGTATTAAGTGTTGTTTGCCAGAGGGATCAAATACTTATTTCTCACTGCAAAATGCAAAAAAAAAATCTAATTTATACAATGTGATTTTCTTGATTTTTTTGGGGGGATATTCTATCTCTCAATGTTAAAATTAACCTACCCATAAAATTATAGACTGTTCACGTCTTTGTCAATGGGCAAACTTACAAAAACAGCAAGGGATCAAATACTTATGCCTCCCACTGTAGATGTATAGTTGGTCCAGCTGATTACTAAGAGGCATAGGACAAGTATACTTGCTATACAAAGTACAGGGTGGGCCATTTATATGGATACACCTAAATTAAATGGGAATGGTTGGTGATATCAACTTCTTGTTTGTGGCACATTAGTATATGGGAGGGGGAAAACTTTTCCAGATGGGTGGTAACCATGGCAGCCATTTTGAAGTTGGCCATTTTGGATCCAACTTTATTTTTTTCAATGGGAAGAGGGTCATGTGACGCATCAAACTTATTGAGAATTTCATAATAAAAACAATGGTGTGCTTGGTTTTAATATAACTTCTTTCATGAGTTTTTTACAAGTTTATGACCACTTATAAAATGTGTTCAAAGTGCTGCCCATTGTGTTGGATTGTCAATGCAACCCTCTTCTCCCACTCTTGACACACTGATAGCAACATTGCAGAAGAAATGCTAGCACAGGCATCCAGTATCCATTGTTTCAGATGCTGCACATCTCGTATCTTCACAGCATAGACAATTGCCTTCAGATGACCCCAAAGATAAAAGTCTAAGGGGGTCAGATCGGGAGACCTTGGTGGCCATTCAACTGGCCCACGACGACCAATTCACTTTCCAGGAAACTGTTCATGTAGGATTGCTCGGACCTGACACCCATAATGTGGTGGTGCCCCATCTTGTTGGAAAAACTCAGGGAACGTGCCATCATCAGTGCATAAAGAGGGCAACACATCATCATGTATCAATTTCAGATATCCAGTGGCATTGAGGTTTCCATTGATGAAGAATGGCCCCACTATCTTTGTACCCCATATACCACACCATACCATCAAGATACGAGATGTGCAGCATCTGAAACAATGGATACTGGAAGCCTGTGCTAGCATTTATTCTGTGGTGTTGCTATCAGTGTGTCAAGAGTGGGAGAAGAGGGTTGCATTGACAATCCAACACAATGGGCAGCACTTTGAACACATTTTATAAGTGGTCATAAACTTGTAAAAAACTCATGAAGGAATAAAGTTACGTTAAAACCAAGCACACCATTGTTTTTCTTATGAAATTCTCAATAAGTTTGATGTGTCACATGACCCTCTTCCCATTGAAAAAAATAAAGTTGGATCCAAAATGGCCGACTTCAAAATGGCTGCCATGGTCACCACCCATCTGGAAAAGTTTTCCCCCTCCCATATACTAATGTGCCACAAACAGGAAGTTGATATCACCAACCATTCCCATTTAATTTAGGTGTATCCATATAAATGGCCCACCCTGTATATGTTTTTTTAACAAACCAAAGGTGAAAACTGCAGGTTACAAAATTATCTTTTAGTCTATATAGTTTTTTATTATTACTATTATGACAAGCAGATTATTATTTTTCCTAAACTTATGTGGATCAGATTTGAGCCTGTTGTATCCTAATCTGCTTATTGCTTATGCAAACCTAGTTCCAAATAAGTTGTGACATTGTGTAAAATGTATAGAAAACAAGAATGCAATAATTTGGAAATTTCTAATAGCTAGGGCTGGAATTACCATCTGGCAATTCTGGCAAATGCCAGATGGGCCGGTCCGGCCATAGGCTGCATTGTCTGCTATGAGGATGCCAATACAACAGTATCGGTGTTACGCTCAGGCCCGGACTGACTGGCGTGAGCGTGGTTAGTGGTCCCACTGGGCCACAAACTGAGGAGTGCCTGGAGGGGCGTGACTAGAGGCCTTGCCAGATCCGACCACGAACACACCGCGGCTTAATCGACTCCGTGGTCCGAGGAGGGACATGGGAGGTGGCCCAGGTGCTACTCCAGGTCAGACCCCGGTTACAGCTGTTGACCCACACCGGGGAATGCAGGAACTGGCAGGTTTGGCTGGTATGCAGACAGGCGGGTACTGGCAGGCATGGCTGGTATGCAGACAGGTGGGTACTGGCAGGCACGGCTGGTATGCAGACAGGCCGATACTGGCAGGTAGGAAAACAGGCTAGATAGGGACCAGTACAGACTGGGATACAGGAACAGAGCCGCAGGTGCGGTGGACAAGCAGAGCAGAGCCGCAGACACGGAGGACAAGCGAAGCAGAGCAGAGCGAAACCGCAGGTGCGGAGGACAAGCGGAACAGAGCAGAGCGGAACCGTAGGCGCGGAGGACAAGTGGAGCAGAGCAGAGCAGAACTGCAGGCGCAGAGGACAAGCGGAGCAGAGCAGAGCGGAACTGCAGGTGCGGAGGACAAGCAGAGCAGAGCAGAGCGGAACCGCAGGTGCGGAGGACAAGCGGAGCTGAGCAGAGTGGAACCGCAGGTGCGGAGGACAAGCGGAGCAGAGAAGAGCGGAACCGCAGGTGTGGAGGACAAGCGGAGCAGAGCAGAACCGCAGGTGTGGAGGACAAGTGGAGCAGAGCAGAACCGCAGGTGTAGGCAGACAGGACAGGGCTCTGTTCACATGGAACATACTGGGAAACACAGGAAGATAGCTAGAACACAGGAGGTAGATACAGAGGCAGGGAAACGGGACAAGCAGAACCAGATACACGCAAGATACTTGCAATGAAGTAGCGAGTGGACACAAAACTCACAAACAGAAGTACAGAGACAATGAGTTTGAGTTAGGTACTGGTTAAGACACAGGAGGAAAAGGGAAGGATAGGACATAGAGACAAACAGGTAACAGACTAGGACACAGTTCAGACAGGAACTGACTCTGGAACGAGATACAGGAACGAGCCTGGGTACTCAGCCCCCAGGGTGGCAGGAATAGACTAGAAGTCACAGATACAGGTAATGGGCCTGGGTACTCAGCCCCCAGGGTGGCGGAAACAGACAAGATACAGGACAGGACCTGGCAACTCAGTTGCACAGAACACACTGGGTGGGGGAGGTTTAAGTATCCAGTGACTCACAACAATAGGCTGGGGATGCATTAGGACTGCGCACACTGTAGCTTTAAGAATCAGGAAGTAACAGCGCCGCCGCCCTAAGCCAGCAGACAAGAGACATACACACAGCAAGTAAAGGAGTATAGTGCACAGCCTGGACTGACTGGTAAATTGGCGGTCTTGCATGGTGGAAGATGGTAATCCATGGAAGCACGCCACCAGGGATGTTACAATCGGCATCCTCAGGACAGACTCACTGCCTTACTTCGGCAGGCAGTGGGCTTCCTTTCTGCCGGCGGCTTGCTGGAGGCTGGCGCTACGCATGGGACGTTGTTGGTACAATCACATCACTGCATCGCACCGCCAGAGTTCACTGAGAGACCAGATAGAAGACAAGATGGAGGCTGCAGAGGACAAGGAGTCTGGATTAGGTAAGTAAATTAATTTTATTTCTTGAAGGCTGTGGGGGATCATCATTCTATATAGGGTGCTGTTGGGGGGACCATCATACTATATAGGGTGACAGTGGGGGACCATCATACTATATGGGGGGCTGTTGAGGGGACCATCATACTATATGGGGAGCTGTGGGGGACCATCACACTATATGGTGGCTGTTAAGGGACAATCACAATATATGGGGGGCCATCATACTATATAGGGGGCTGTTGGGAGAACCATCATACTATATGGGGGCTGTTGGGGGGATCATCATGCTATATGGGGTACTGTTGGGGGCACCATCATACTATGTGGGGGGTCATCATACTATTTGGGGGTTGTTGAGGCAACCATCATACTATATGAGGGTTGTGGGGAGACCATTATACTGTGTGGGGTGATTGTGGGACATCCATCACACTGTGTGGGGTGGCTGTGGGGAGACCATTATACTGGGTGAGGTGGCTGTAGGATATCCAACATACTGTGTGGGGTGGCTGTGTGGTATCCACCTTACTGTGTGGGGTGACTGTTGGGAACCATCATACTGTGTGGAGTGGTTGTGGTAGACATTACACTGTGTGGGGTGGCTTTGGTGGTAATAATATTCTATGAGGTAGCTATGGGGTGACCATTATACTCAAGAGAGTATTGGAGGCTGTGGAGGCCATCATACTATGTGGAGGTCTAAGAGGGACATTATACTGTGTGAGGGGCTGTAATGGTCATCATACTGTATGAGGTGGTTATGGGGAACTCCATACTGTATGAGGCTATCATACGGGGGGGAGGGGTCTTTGGTAGACATCATATTTTATCTGTGGCCTCTGGTGGACATCATGCTGTGTGGTAGCTGTGGGGGCCATCATGGGGGGCTCTAGTGGACATCATAATATTTGAGGGTCTGTGGAGCACCTCAAACTGTATATTTGGTATTGTGGTGAATACCATACTGTATGGATGGCTGTTGTGACCATCTTACTGTGGGGTGCTGTGGGGCATCATACTTTGTGTGGGGTTTGTGGGGCAATCATACTGTTTGGGGTCATCATACCGTATGGAGGCATAATAATTTACGGGGGTCAAGAAAGGGGTACCATAGTGGGTGAAGCCACTTAAGGGCATCAGTAGGGTCAAAATAATTGTGCAAGTGCTACAATTTATATCCTTCTCTATTTCTTAAAAAGTTGCACGTTATGCCCTTCTTTGATTGTGACATGAAAGGACTTTTGTATGGGGCACCTATTATTTCTATGTACACCCCTGCTCAGGAGCATTATTACAATAAAGAGGCACTGATGGTCATTATTATAAGGAGGCAAAATGGGGTATTGTATATTTATAGAGGCAGCAAGGAGGCATTATTATTATAAGGAGGTACAGGGTAATTATTATAAGTGGTCAAGACGGATTATTATTAAAGAAGGCACAGGGGCATTATTATAAGGTAGCACATTATTATTGTATGGTGCTGCGTACCTGTAAGGAGGCACAGGGGGATATTATTTCTATGGGGTGCTGTTTGGTCATGGCGGTCTGGGCCAAATGCAAAGGAAAAGGGAAAATGAGTGACAACAATCAGCGAGAACGTGACTGGTGAGAACCGGCACAGTACACACATATATGGTCTGCAGAGCACTGGTGTAGACCTGATATTACCATTATATGGTCACTGTATGGTGGTGATTGTCTTAGTACAGTGGTTCTAGTTAAAGGGGTTGTCCAGGCTTGAAGTTAAAGTCTGCAGTAGAGCAATGTAACTGCAGATGTGTGAATCCTCACAGTGCATGCATAGCTTGCTGTGAGAATTCTCCGGCATCGGGAGTGGTATGTCATGTGACCGCAAGCATGCGATTTGCATACATTTGGGCACGTACTGACTAGATGTGTACGGCCTCGCTCAATACAAGTGAATTTAGCAAGGCCGAGTACATTTAGTCGGAATGTGGCTGGAAGTGTGGAAATTGCATACTTACGGACACATGACAGCCCGCTTCCAAAGCTGGCACTGGAGAATCCTGACAGTGCGCACTGAGGTCACATAGACTTTAACCTCAAGCCCGGACAACCCTTTTAGCGATCAGTATGGTAGTTTTATCAATACTGCATATGCTGGTAATACTAGGTTATGGTTTGTTGGTATTTGTCTGTTATATTGAAATTATTATTGTGGTATTATTTTTATTATTATTATTATTATTTAATCTTATATAGCGGTATTATTGGTATTATTAGAAATATTGATCTTGTAGTAAATCTTGATTTCCTCCAGGCAGGGTAATATTAGTAATCTGGTGCTCTGGGTCAAGGACAGCATGGTCCTGTGAGCTTTCAGATTCCTGGGCTGAATTTCAGTCTCAGTCCGTCCCTGCTTATAGCCATATTTTATTCACAACAGAACAGAGGAACACAGACCAGAAGGTGAAAGTTAGACATTTTACCATTTCTTTTGAAAAAAATAACTCAATAATTCAATCCCAACTAATTATTAATTCAGTTTTTTCTTTACCTTTCATAGATTGGTGGGACGGTGAGAGATCTTCTTAACCTATTAGGGAAGTTGTCTTCTGGATGAATGCCATCTGCATATTCACTGCATAGTGGATTGTTACCACTTACGATATGTTTTCAAAAATTTGATTAAACGGGGTCATGTATATCTTGCTTGTGAGGCTTTGACTTCCAGCAACTCTACCAATACTTTATTTGTCATTTTTTTTGTACCAGATAGTGTCCATACATTTGGCTGTGTCTTTGCCCTGTCCTGAAACTTGAAGCAGCTCCGTATTATTCAAGTGACTAGGATTGTGCTACAGTATCAGGCACAGCCGCAACCAATAGTACATCGCAGTGCCTGGTAAACATTAAGGGGGAATGCGGTGCTCATTGGAGGGCAACAGCCCCTTCCTTCAGTAGGGTGCTGGAAAATGGACCCCTATAATTCTTCACTTGAATTAAACTGATCAGCCTTGAGTTGTAATACCAAGCATGGCTACCACCTCTCTGCCTGCTAAAAAATGAAACAGTGGTTGGGGCTTTGGAAATCAGGCGCCCACCAATCCTAAGGATAATCACTCAGTATAATAGTCCCAGAAAATCCTCTAGGTATTAGACCAGTACAACTGTATCCACTATGAACCATTTGAACCACTTGCATATCGTGCCATTTTTACCTTATCAGCCTGCCGTCACTAAGTCACTGCTGTTCTTTTAGCTTTCACAGGGATAGCGACTGTGGTGTCAAGGTGGTTAGAAAGTTTAAGGGAGTTTCATAAGGTCTATGGACTACATAAAATGTATTACAGACAACAAAAGTTGGCCAATAATTTTTATGTGAGCTGCACTGTGGTCTTGGTTGCAGTTCTTGGGTTCTGGCTGAGTTAAACTCTAATGAAGGACAACATCACCATGGAGTTTGTATGTTGTGCCCATGGTTGTGTGGGTTTCCTTCTACACTCCATAAAATATGCTGAAAGGGAATTTAGATTGTGAGCCCTAATGAGGGCTGTCGGCTCTGGAACAAGCTGGTGCTATATAAGTAAGCTTAATAAATATTAGAGATGAGCTGATCCATTCGCGGAGGATCAAGTTTGAGTCGAATTTCCTGAAATTTAAGGTTTCATGCAAATTCCAACATTTTGAGTTTCAATTTTACAGTTCACAAAAAAAAAAGAAAACTTGCCTGGCACCATTTCTCACACTGCTAAAGCATCAGAGAGCAGACAAATCTCATTTTACATTGCCGCTCGGGTCCCCCCATAATGCCCTGTCTTTTTCTATCAGGCTGATGCGCCCCCTGGGCCGTGGGGTACTCGGCAGCCGGGCCTCTGGATGCCGGTGGGGGATATCACGATGGCTGACCCGGTCCGTGACCCAGGGTGGTCAGTAAAAGGGGGATTATTTATAAGGGATTTGAAGTGTTCGTGACGCCACCTGTGGAATGCGGCTAAGGGGTGCCGCCGCTGCAGAGCAGTCCTCTGGAGCTGGTGTTACGGCAGCAGGGATGGTGTGGCTCTCCACAGGTAGAGCTAGCTCCAGGGCAGCGTGGGGTGTAATGGATGGTGGTGCAGGGGAGAGACGGCAGGACAGTCCCGGAGGAAAGACAGACACTCACACGGGGGTAAGCTTCAGTACCTTTACTGGTGATGATGTAGGCACGGTCCAGGGTACTCCGGACGAAGGGCGCACTTTTGGACTCTCCCCAGTGAACGCTATAGGGCCTCCTGATCCGTGGCTTTACTCGATAAGCTTCTGGCCTGCCTGGAACTAGGCCTAGCTTGGTTACACTCACCAGTCCTTAAAAGCAGTATCTTTATTCCATAAGGATAAAAAGTTCGGCAAGCAGGGAGAGCGGGGAAGAAAAAAGCAGACAACAGCTGTTTCGCGTGAAGACGCTTCTACAGGTCTGTGTTACACCTGTTCTTCCCCGCTCTCCCTGCTTGCCGGACGTTTTATCCTTATGGAATAAAGATACTGCTTTTAAGGACTGGTGAGTGCAGCTCATTTTTCTTTCTTATGGTTATTTTGGACTGTTTAAACTTTTTTATGAGCTTTTGCACCTGAAATGTTACCAAGTCCTATTTAGGTGTCTGCATTGTACATGTTCAGCTTTACACTGACTATTGCAGCTGCTTGCAGGTGGTGCAGGTTTTTCACTTTCCTTGCAGTAAGACCTAGCTTGGTTACTGTCTCTCTTTGCACCTGCTGACCTGGTGGTAGGGCCTTTTCTTGGAGATCACTCTCCCTGGACGCTGGGGCCTCTGTGAGTCCAAGCCCTGGTACTGTAGTCAGCGTTTGGTAAACCTGGGATCTGTAGTCCTCTAGGGGTTCCGGTGGTTCCTACTGGGTGTAAAAGGTCCCTGTAGGCGCAGAACCGGTGTCCGGTATATATCTCGGGGTGAGCCTGGTATGCTCCTCTGCCCCCTCGCTACTTCTTCCTTCTCCTCTCGCCTTCGGCCCACTCAGGGCCCTCATTAGGCCTTCACACGTGCTGTAGGCCTTGGCTCGCCTAAGCACAGCAGCCAGCTTGCTGCCTCTTCGCAGCTCTCTGAGCGTCAGCACGCTCTCTGCTCAACTCTGAGCTCACTACTCACTCTAACTCTCTCATTAACCAACTAACTTCTGACTGAACTAACTGAGCTGCCTGGCTCCACCCTCCCTATATATGTCCCTAACGGACTCCCTCTGCTGGTCTGAGGTGGTAGGGTGGAGGTGTGTGAATGTGTGAGGGCCTCTTGTGGAGAAGTCCATCCATGCACCCTTCTGGGTTCTGTGGCACCAATGCGCAGCAGGGCGCCACATATCTATCTATCTAGCTAGCTATCTATCTATCTAGCTATCTATCAGCCCACAGAGTAAAGAAAACACAAAAGAAAGTGATGGTCAAGTCATTGTTTCTTTTGATTACCACCCTTCCCCCAGAAAAGATATGCAATACAATTACAATGCAAATGCCATCATTTTAATAAATGACTGGGTCCAGAAAAACAAGCCCTCATACAGCTATGTCCAGGGAAAGGTATCAGAATAGATTGTCCTGTGTGTACCTCAGGAAAAACATTATTTCTGGCCATTAGATGACTTGTATCCTGAATTTTGACCAATTTTTCCCTCTGCAAGCTCTATCTCTAATTTGCAATCCTCTCTGAGCTTGTGGGATGAGACTAGCTGCTCCAATGTCTTCTATACACAGCATAGCACACAGAAAGGGATTCCTCTTTTTTATTTCTTATTTTTTTAGCACACAGATAGAAGAAGCAGCATAGAGGATATTATACAGCAGTAGTGATCAGAATAGATGTGAATTCAGCAGTGGAGTGAGGTAAAAGATTTGTAAGAAAAGTTCAGCGTGATTTTTCTGTCTCCCTCTGCATGTTTCCTCATTCTGCTCCTCTCTCTTCCCTCTCCATAGAGTAATTAACCTGGCACCAAAGTGAGCAAGCAGTCGTCTTGTCTGAGGAAGCGGTTTTGAGCAATATTTTTCAGAGTGAATGATAAGTTCACGAACAGAGGAGAGGAGAAAAGTGGCAGCTATTTAGGCTAAGGAAGCACCGTAATCACATGTCACTTAGTAATTAGCTCAGAAAGTGCTAATGCTAGTGCTGACGTCAGTGAGGTGAATTGTGTTTATTGGCTATGAACTCCGCTCACCTTATTCACGTCACCGTGAGTCAAAGAGCTGCGCTATTGACTCGCCCCCTGGGCCGTGGGGCACGAGGAACTGAGCAGTAGGGAGACGCTGGGAGTAGTAGTGGCGGCCCGGTCCCGCGGCTCAGGGTGGTCAGACCAATGGTAGTCTGCTACGTGCTTTAGATAATGTCCGACTACGCCACCCGTGGATTGCAGTTATTAGGAACCGCCGCTGCAGGGCAGACCGCTGGGGCTGATGGTGGGTGCAGCTGAGGTGGTGTGACTCCCCACGGGAAGAGTGCGGCCCCAGGGCAGTGTAGTGGATGGTGGGAGTGATGGTGGTGAGAGTCCCAATACCGGTAGTGCTGGAGGCGCGAAGGAGCACACAGACAACAAGTTACAGTCCAGGATCTTTTACTCACAGTTCATGTGCTCCGGGTCACTTCGGCACCGGTAGTGACCGCCCGAGCCGTGCTGCGTCCACCAGGTGTGGGGCTCGGTCAACTCCCAGGCAGTTCAGAAGTATGGCTCAGGACCCCCTTTTGTCCTTTCTCTGGCCTGCCTCACCAGTAACCCACTTTTGTCCAGCTGCCGCGAACTTGTGCGGGTAAACATGGGCCCCGTCCTCCGCTGTCCTATATGGTGCCTTCCTAGCAGGTTTGATGAAGTGTCGAACCAATAAATGATCACGACGACCGGTCTTTGTCTGAGGGTAGTTTCTCCTCCACCAACTTGGGATCCGGTACCCTTAATCTGCCTGACCCTTCACCCTGGATTCTCGTGGGTTCTTAGGGTCCCTTCCACCTTCTTGTTCCTGAGCCCTTCTGTTTCTCTGTCTCTTCTTCTCCTTTTCTGTTCCTTCCTGTTCCTTTCTGTTCCTTTCTCTTGGAGCTGGGATGAGCCACAATCTCAGCTCCCTTTCACCTCCTCCTCGGCCTCTCACTAGGCCCTTCTGGAGTAGAGCTCCTACAGAGCCTCTACTCCCTGTCTTCTCCTCTCTGGACAGAACGAACTTCTCTCTCTCTTAGAGCTAAGATAGTGCCCACCTTTTATACCTCCCTCTGACCATGAACCCAGGTGACCAGCAACCAATGGGCTCCAACCTACGCTCAGGAACCAACCCCTATCTGCCCCTACAGCACTGGGTGTTCCACCCCCCTCCCCACTCCAGACAGGGACATAGTCGGTCGTGCCTGCACTTCTGTCTAGTGGGAGCACCGTTGAGCTGTCCCTCGGAAATGGGGTGTGTGTGCTGTATGCAGCTGAGTCCTGGTCCATACTCCATCCTTACCCGGGAGTGGAATATCACATCTCTGGCAGAGGTGCAATACCCCTGTAGCGGCCGAACCCACGGGGCGCTACACTATCATGCGCAGCTCAGTGTTTCTACTGAATGTCAGGCTGAACGGTCGCATCATGCCACCATTCAGCAAGACATCTAGATGTAGCAGACCTAGACTTGTCAAGGGACAAATGGATTATCTTCTTGTCGGACAGGTGAGGAATATGGTGGTTTATTATTTTTGGCTTTTACAGGGGACATGGGCTTTAATTGAATATCTTCTCATCGGACAGGTGAGGGATATGGTGATTTATTATTTTTTCTTTTTCCATAATAAATAGGTAAAAGGGGGATGTTTATTTCAATAAAGGAATCTATGTCTTTATTTCTATTAAAGGACTTTATTCAGGCTGTGTCTTATTTATAATTTGACTATGGGGTTAGTAATGGGGCGGCTAATAGATGCCTCTCCATTACTAACCCCTGGGCTTGATGTCAGCTGCCAATACAAAGCTGACATCAACCCCAATACTATTACCCCACTTGCCACCCCAAGAGCGGATGCTAAGAGCCAAAATTGGAGCATCTTATGGATGCGCCATTTCTGGGGTGGATGAAGGTGATGTTATTAGTCTGGGAGGTGGCCAATATCCTATATCAGGCCACAGCTGTCTGCCTAGCCTTTGATGGTTATTAATTATAGGGGGTCCCCACATCATTTTTTGGAGGGGTCCTCCATTTTAACCCCTTTCTGATATGAGACATATCTCTACGTCCCTGTGGCCTGTCATTGCATGGTCCCGATCATTGCCTTGGTGACCCAATGTCATCATGACAACATCCGGGTCACCAGGCACTAGCAAGGTAGTTAGGTCATGCGCAGTGCATGATCTAACCATCTTGTGTCTGCAGGGCTGACAGTTATAAGGCCTTATAGCAGCGATCAGACTGCAGAAAGTGAAAGTCCCATAGTGGGGCTAAGTAAAAAAAAGTTAAAAAAATTAAATAAATTTATAAAAATATAAAAAAAAATACAAAATAATATATATATATATATATATATATATATATAGTACAGACCAAAAGTTTGGACACACCTTCTCATTTAAAGATTTTTCTGTATTTTCATGACTATGAAAATTGTATATTCACACTGAAGGCATCAAAACTATGAATTAACACATGTGGAATTATATCCTTAAAAAGTGTGAAACAACTGAAAATATGTCTTATATTCTAGGTTCTTCAAAGTAGCCACCTTTTGCTTTGATGACTGCTTTGCACACTCTTGGCATTCTCTTGATGAGCTTCAAGAGGTAGTCACTGGAAATGATTTTCACTTCACAGGTGTGCCCTGTCAGGTTTAATAAGTGGGATTTCTTGCCTTATAAATGGGGTTGGGACCAT
Organism: Phyllobates terribilis; assembly: GCF_046119375.1. Classification (NCBI taxonomy): domain Eukaryota; kingdom Metazoa; phylum Chordata; class Amphibia; order Anura; family Dendrobatidae; genus Phyllobates; species Phyllobates terribilis. Next base: position 82,925,931 of record NW_027362768.1, on the reverse strand, counting down.
CAGTTGTGTTTTGTGTTGTGCAGAAGTCTGGTGGATACACAGCTGATTGACCTACTGAATAGACTGTTAGAATTTGTATTATGGCAATAAAAAAGCAGCTAAGTAAAGAAAAATGAGTGCCCATCATTACTTTAAGAAATGAAGGTCAGTCAGTCCAAAAAATTGGGAAAACTTTGAAAGTGTCCCCAAGAGCAGTTGCAAAAACCATCAAGCGCTACAAAGAAACTGTCTCACATGAGGACCGCCCCCGGAAAGGAAGACCAATAGTCACCTCTGTTTCTGAGGATAAGTTTATCCGAGTCACCAGCCTCAGAAATTGCAGGTTAACAGCAGCTCAGATTAGAGACCAGGTCAATGCCACACAGAGTTCTAGCAGCAGACACATCTCTTCAACAACTGTTAAGAGGAGACTTTCTGCAGCAGGCCTTCATCGTAAAATAGCTGCTAGGAAACCACTGCTAAGGACAAGCAACAAGCAGAAGAGACTTGTTTGGGCTAAAGAACACAAGGAATGGACATTAGACCAGTGGAAATCTGTGCTTGGGTCTGATGAGTCCAAATTTGAGATCTTTGGTTCCAACCACCGTCTCTTTGTGGGATGCCGAAAAGGTGAACGGATGGACTCTACATGCCTGGTTCCCACTGTGAAGCATGGAGGAGGAGGTGTGATGGTGTGGGGGTGCTTTGCTGGTGACACTGTTGGGGATTTATTCAAAATTAAAGGCATACTGAACCTGCATGGCTACCACAGCATCTTGCAGCAGCATGCTATTCCATCCGGTTTGCGTTTAGTTGGACCATCATTTATTTTTCAACAGGACAATGACCCCAAACACACCTCCAGGCTGTGTAAGGGCTATTTGGCCAAGCAAGAGAGTGATGGGGTGCTACGCCAGATGACCTGGCCTCCACAGTCACCAGACCTGAACCCAATCAAGATGGTTTGGGGTGAGCTGGACCGCAGAGTGAAGGCAAAAGGGCCAACAAGTGCTATGCATCTCTGGGAACTCCTTCAAGATTGTTGGAAGACCATTTCCAGTGCTAAACTCTTTAAGCTCATCAAGAGAATGCCAAGAGTGTGCAAAGCAGTCATCAAAGCAAAAGGTGGCTACTTTGAAGAACCTAGAATATAAGACATATTTTCAGTTGTTTCACACTTTTTTGTTAAGTATATAATTCCACATGTGTTAATTCATAGTTTTGATGCCTTCAGTGTGAATGTACAATTTTCATAGTCATGAAAATACAGAAAAATCTTTAAATGGCAAAAATGGCAACTTTAGGGCTTTAAGAAACACTAAAATAAATCAAGAAAAAAAATGTGGTTCTCTGTAAGGGTAATTTTTTACAGACCAAGCAGAGGGAAAAAGTTATGGAATTACTCAATTCTGAGGAAAAAAATATGGAATCACCCTGTAAATTTTCATTTCCAAAACTAACACCTGCATCAAATTAGATCTGCTCGTTAGTCTGCATCTAAAAAGGAGTGATCACACCTTGGAGAGCTTTTGCACCAAGTGGACTGACATGAATCATGGCTCCAACACAAGAGATGTCAATTGAAACAAAGGAGAGGATCAAACTCTTAAAAGAAGGTAAATCATCAGGCAATGTTGCAAAAGATGTTGGTTGTTCACAGTCAGCTGTGTCTAAAATCTGGACCAAATACAAACAACATGGGAAGGTTGTTAAAGGCAAACATACTGGTAGACCAAGGAAGACATCAAAGCTTCAAGACCGGAAACTTAAAGCAATATGTCTCCAAAACAGGAAATGCACAACAAAACAAATGAGGAATGAATGGGAGGAAACTGGAGTCAATGTCTGTGACCGAACTGTGAGAAATCGCCTTAAGGAAATGGGATTTACATACAGAAAAGCTAAACATAAGCCATCATTAACACCTAAACAGAAAAAAACAAGGTTACAATGGGCTAAGGAAAAGCAATGGTGGACTGTGGATGACTGGATGAAAATCATATTCAGTGATGAATCGCGAATCTGCATTGGGCCAGGTGATGATGCTGGAACTTTTGTTTGGTGCCGTTCCAATGAGATTGATAAAGATGACTGCATGAAGAGAACATGCAAATTTCCACAGTCATTGATGATATGGGGCTGCATGTCAAGTAAAGGCTCTGGGGAGATGGCTGTCATTACATCTTCAATAAATATTTGCCCAAGTTTACATTTATATTTTGGACAGTTTTCTTATCCCATCAATTAAAAGGATGTTTGGGGATGATGACATAATTTTTCAAGATGATAATGCATCCTGCCATAGAGCAAAAACTGTGAAAACATTCATTGAAAGAAGACACATAAGGTCAATGTCATGGCCTGCAAATAGTCTGGATCTCAATCCAACTGAAAATCTTTGGTGGAAGTTGAAGAAAATGGTCCATGAGAAGGCTCCAACCTGCAAAGCTGATCTGGCAACAGCAATCAGAGAAAGTTGGAGCCAGATTGATGAAGAGTACTGTTTGTCACTCATTAAGTCCATGCCTCAGAGACTGCAAGCTGTTATTAAAGCCAGAGGTGGTGCAGCAAAATACTAGTGATGTATTGGAGTGTTTGTGTGTTTGTTTTTCATGATTCCATATTTTTTTCCTCAGAATTGAGTGATTCCATCATTTTTTCCATCTGCTTGGTCTGAAAAAAATTACCCTTACTGAGTACCACATTTTTAATCTTGATTTCTTTTAGTGTTTCTTAAAGCCCTAAAGTTGCCATTTGAAATGACTTTAGTTTTGTGCCATGTTTGTGATCTGCTTTTTTTCAACAACATTAAACAACTGAATGAACAGCCTCCGAGCCCGGTGATTCCATAATTTTTGCCAGGGGTTGTATATATATATATATTATACCCATAATAAAATATTATTCTGAAAAAAAAACAAAAATGAAAGTACACATATTTGGTATCGTCGCGTCCGGAATGGCCTGACCTATAAAACTATCTTACTAGTTAACCCCTTTAGTGAACACTGTAAAAAAATAAAATAAAAAGCGAAGCAAAAAAATGGTGCTTTATCATCATACTGCCTAACAAAAAGTGGAATAAAACACGGTTAAAAAGACAAATGTGAATAAAAATGGTACCGCTGAAAACGTAATCTTGTCCCACAAAAAACAAGCTGCGATACAGCTCAATCAGCCAAAAAATAAAAAAAGTTATAGCTCTCAGAATAAAGCGATGCAAAAAAAATTATTTTCTCTGTAAAATAGTTTTTATTGTGTAAAAGTGCCAAAACATAAAAAACTATATAAATGTAATATCGCTGTAAAAGTACTGACCCAAAGAATAAAGCTGCCTTATCAATTACTACACGCAGAACAGCATAAAAAAAAACAATTCCTGAGTTATTCATTTTTGTTTATTCTGCCTCCCAATAATCAGAATAGAAAGAAATAGAAATAAAAAAAGTCACATGCCCAAAAATAGTACGAATAAATATGTCAACTTGTCCCGCAAAAAAACAAGCCCTTAGATAACTCTGTCAGCTGAAATATGGAAAAATTATAGCTCTCAAAATATAGCGATGCAAAAACTAGTTTTTGCAAAAAAAAGCATTTTTTAGTGTGTGACAGCAGCCAAACATAAAAACCCGATATAAATCTGGTATCTCTGTAATCGCACCGACCCGTAGAATAAAGTTGTCTAATCACTTATACCGCATGAGGAACTGCATAAAAAATAAACAAAACCAATTCTTCACCGGCTGCTGATTTGTTCATTCTGCCTCCCAAAGATTGCAAGGCTCGGCTCATATTTATCCTGCGATTTGCGCCAGGCGCTTACATCGGGGTTTCCCTGTAAATCTCTGAAATATATGATTCAGATGGAACCCCCGACGGAAGATTCCCTGTAATGAGGCAGATAGAAGCACCGTGGACGCCGTCTCGCATGTGATCCCACGGCGTCCGTCTTCTTATTAGGCGTGCATAAAAGTGCCGCCAGCCACAGTTGTGTGAACCTCTGATATAAAGGACACTGCTAAACAGAGGCCAGAGTAACTCTGCTGCCTCATTATAGTGAATGGAGCCCTCGGGGGTTTCATCTGAATTATGTCACTCGGAGATTTAAATGGAAACCCAGATATCAGTGCTGAGTGTAGAGCACAGGATAAATGGGAACATTTTACATAACATTTTGGATCACAATAAAAGCTTCGACTCAATCCTCAAAAAAAGCAAGTCACCACTCAGGTCCATCATCTGTTAACGGAAATATAGAGGGCTTCCACTTTACTAGTAGCACAAAGGCTCTGGAAAAGCAAAATGGCCCTTGCCCCCCAAAAGAAATTCAGTAAATTCTGCCAAATACAAATGCCCTCCTCCCTTTTGAACCGCACAGTGTGCCTAAACCGCAGTTAGCGTCCACATGTTTGGCATTTCTGTAGCGATGAGAGCCTGCCTAATTTACTGGTGCATGTCTCCAGAAGCACAAGCTGGGCATAACGTACTGGTCACTACAATGGCAGTTTGCAATTTTCACTCAGCAACATCCATCATCCAGTACTGCTTGTTTCTGGAAAACACCCACGTAGTTAAAATCTTCACCGCACCTGTAGATAAATTCCCAAAGGGGCATAATTTCCAAAATGGGGTCACTTGAGGGGGGATTCTGCTCTATTACCACTTAGGGTCTCTGTATATGGAGTCTGCATACTATTCCAGGAAAATCCGTGCTCCAAGTGTCAAATAGTGCTCCGTCCCTCCCGAGTCTCACCATGTGGCTAAGCAGTACTCAACAGCCACATATGGGGCATTTCTACATTCAGCAGAAATTGTGGGACAAATTTTGGTGCCATTTTTACCCATTTCCCAGTGTAAAAATGTAAAATCTGGGGATAAAACAAAATTTTGGTTGGTAAAAATGTAATTATTCTTTCTTCACCACCCAATGGTGTAAAATTCTGTGAGGCACATGTGGTGTCAACATGATCACTGCACCCCTAGATGAATTCATTTGGAGGTGTTGTTTGTAAAATGGGATCTCTTATGGGGGGTTCTGCTGTTCTGGCACTTTAGACGCTCTGCCAATATGACATGGCATCGTCAAACCAGCCCAGCAAAATCTGAACTCCAATATGGCACTTCTTCCCTTCTGAGCTTTGCACTGTGCCTCAAAAGTAGTTTTCGACCACATATGGGGTATTGGCGTACTCAGGAGAAATTGCGCAACAAATTTTGGAGTCCATTGTCTCCTGCTATCCTTGTGAAAATGAAAATATTGGGGGCTAAAACAACATTTTTGTGGGAAAAATATGTTTTTTTTCATTTTTACAGATCCACGTTGTAAAATTCTGTGAAGCACCTGTGAGTTCAAGGTGCTCACCAAACATCTAAATAAATCTTATGAGGGGTCTAGTTTCCAAAATGATGTCACTTGTGGGGGTTTCTACTGTTTAGACACATCAGGGGCTCTCCAAACCCGATATGGCATCCGCTAATTATTCAAGCAAATTTTACATTCAAAAAGTCAAATGGCGCTCCTTCCCTTCCGAACCATGTCATGCGCCCAAACAGTGGCTTTCCCACACGTATGGGGTATCAGTGTGCTCAGGAGAAATTGCACAACAAATTTTGGGGTCCATTTTTTCCTGTTACTCTTGCAAAAAAATAACAAAATTTGGGTCTAAAGTTAAATTTTTTGTGGAAAAAAGTTAAATGTTCATTGTTTTCTTCCACATTCCAAAAATTCATGTGGAGCACCTGAAGGTTTGATAAACTTCTTGAATGTGTTTTTGAGCACCTTGAGAGGTGCAGTTTTTAGAATGGTGTCAATTTTGGGTATTTTCTGTCACAAAGGCCCCTCAAAGTCACTTTAAATGCGAAGTGATCCCTAAAAAAATGGTTTTGCAAATTTTGTTGGAAAAATGAGAAATCGCTGATCAATTTTAACCCTTATTACTTCCTAACAAAAAAAAAAATTTTGGCTCCAAAATTGTGCTGATGTAATGTAAACACGTGGGAATGTTATTTGTTAACTATTTTGTGTGACATATCTCTCTGATTTAAGGGCATGAAAATTCAAAGTCTCAGAATCAGTGGGATCCGTTGAAGCGTTCCAGAGTTATTACCTCATAAAGTGACACTGGTCAGAATTGTAAAAATTGGCCTGGTCATTAACATGCAAACAGCCTTTGGGGGTAAAGGGGATAATAACCAGTAAAAGCTAAGTATACAGCTGTGAGCTGATATTAATAGCCTGGGAATCTCCATGTGTATTACCCCCTTCCCAGGCTATAAAAATCAGCCTCCAGCTGGCAGCTTTCCCTAAGCTGGTCAACAAAATTTCTGGGGATCCTACACCATTTTTTTCTATAATTCATTTATTTCTAAAATATATGTACAGTAAGCTACACACGCACTGTACTAATTACAGTGGGGAAAATAAGTATTTTCTACACTGTCGATTTTGCAAGTTTTCCCACCCACAAAGAATGGAGAGGTCTGTAATTTTTATCGTAGGTACACTTCAACTGTGAGAGACAGAATCTTAAAAATAATCCAGAAAATCACATTGTTTGATTTTTCCATAATTAATTTGCATTTTATTGCATGAAATAAGTAGATGATACAATACATAAAGAGAACTTAATATTTGGTACAGAAACCTTTGTTTTCAATTACAGAGGTCAGACATTTCATGTAGTTCTTGACCAAGTTTACACACACTGCAGATGGGATTTTGGTCCACTCCTCCATACAGATCTTCTCTAAATCTTTCAGATTTCGGAGCTGCTACTGGGCAACATTGAGTTTCAGCTCCCTCCAAAGATTTTCTATTGGGTTCAGGTCTGGAGACTGGCTAGGCCACTCCAGGACCTTGAAATTCTTCTTATGGAGCCACTCCTTAGTTGCCCTGCCTGTGTGTTTCAGGTCATTATCATGCTGGAAGACCCAGTCACAACCCATATTCAATGCTCTTACTGAGGGAAGGAGGTTGTTGGCCAAAATCTCACGATACATGACCCCATCCATCCTCCCTTCAATACGGTGCGGTCGTTATGTTCCCCTTTGCAGAAAAGCACCCCCAAAGGATGATGTTTCCCCCACCATGCTTCACAGTTGGGACAGTGTTCTTGGTGTTGTACTCATCCTTCTTCTTCCTCCAAACATGGCGAGTGAAGTTGATAGCAAAAAGTTATATTTTGGTCTCATCTGACTACATGACCTTCTCCCATGCCTCCTCTGGATCATCCAGATGGTCATTGGGGAACTTCAAACGAGCCTTGACATGTGCTGGTGTGTGCAAGGGGACCTTCCATGCCCTGCAGGATTTTAATCCATGACAGCATAGAGTGTTACTAACGGTAATATTTGAGACTGTAGTCTCAGCTTTCTTCAGGTCATTGACCAGGTCTTCCCGTGTAGTTCTACGTTGATTCATGACCTTCCTCAGTATCATTCTTACCCCACGAGGCGAGATCCTTCATTTAGCCCCAGACTGTCATCTTGTATTCTTCTGTTTTCTAATAATTGTGCCAATAATTGTTGCCTTCTCACTAAACTGCTTGCCTATTGTCCCATAGCCCATCTCAGCTTTGTGCAGGTCTACAGTTTTGTCCCTGGTGTCCTTAGACAGTTCTTTGGTCTTGGCCATGGTGGAGAGGTTGATGTGTGATTGATTGAGTGTGTGGACAGGTGTCTTTTATACAGGGAACAAGTTCAAACAGGTGCAATAAATACAGGTAATAAGTGAAGAGTAGGGGGTCTTCTTAAAGAAAAACTAACAGTTCTGTGACAGCCAGAATTCTTGCTGGTTGGGAGGTGATCAAATACTTATTTCATGCAATAAAATGAAATTTAAAAATCATACAATGTGATTTTCTGTTTTTTCATTTTCAGATCCTGTCTCTCGCAGGTGAAGTGTACCTACAGTAAAAATTACAGACCTCTACATTCTTTGTAGGTGGAAAAACTTACAAAGTCGGCAGTGTATCAAATACTTATTTTCCCCACTGTATATATGTCACTCACATATTCCTATCTAGTTTATGTATCTATTCTTTGTATTCTATTGTGACGGGTCACACTGTGATTTTACTGTACTAGGCTGATAAAATGTCGGGTTTTCTAGAAGATGGGTGCATAAAAATCGGACGGCACTCGCATGGTCCGTGTGTTGTGCGATTTTTTTCTCGCACCCATTGACTTGCATTGGTGAGTCTCGTCCGATATACGCGGCCACTCACAGCATGCTGCGATTTTTTTCTCAGTCCGATCTGAGCTGAGAAAATAAAACGTAGATGAACACTGAATCAGTGAACAACATTAGTCAGAGTGCAATCCGATTTTTTATCGGATTGCACTCGTTTGTTTTTCTCCTAGATGAGTAGGAGCCCTCATACCTGTCCTCCACATTATTAAGTGTGCTTTAAAAACACATCTCTTTAGACAGACCTTATAAATTTTCCTCAGAATCTAGTCCCTCCTATTCATCTGTTTCCACATCCTCCATGCACCCAATAGCACTTAATAACTGTACTTAGACAGATGACCGGATCATGCACCTTTATATAAAAACCCTTATTTATTATAATGATGGCTGGGCCATACATAACAAGATTGTTCTACCTATTGTGTCCCCCTATTTCCACATAAATTGTAGCTTGCGAGCAGGGCCCCCAATTCTCCTGAACTATGTATTACTCTGTATTGTCTTTTGTCTGTACAAGTCCCCGCTTAATTGTAAAGTGCTCCGGAATATGTTTGCGCTATATAAATAAAATTATTATTATTATCTGCATGGGCTTTATATGTTGTAGCCTGGTTTGCCTGCATTTCTACTGGATTCCTGGCTTACTGCTCACACTCTAAAAAACATATTAAAAGGATTGTCAACTACTAGGACAACCCCTTCTTGATCTAAATGTTTGGCCCCAATAAAATAAAAAAGCTTACAGTCACCTCCCGTGCCAGCTTCATTCCAGCGGTGTCGGCACTCGTGGTCCCAGGGCTCTCGTGCGGTTGTTGGGACACGTGGTGCCCAGCGCCCGATCAGCGCTGGCATCACTGTCCCCGCCTTCAGACAAATCGAACATGAAGAGGAAATCCGGGCTGCGGCTTCTCTCTGACTTCCCCTTCATGTTCAATTCGTACGAAGGTGGGGACAGTGACGCCAGCACTGATTGGACACCGGGCATCACGTGTTATAACAACCACATGAGAGCCCCGGGACGGGACCATGAGTGCCGACAAGTGGAACGGCACCAGCACAGGAGGTGAGTATAAGCTTTTTTATTTTATCGGGGTCCAGCGTGGGGTATGATAAGGAGTTGCCCAAGTAGTGGACAACTTCTTTAATAAGGTAATTGAATTCCTATTAAATTAGAAGTTTAATTATGATCCTTGACAGTGATTGGTGTCAACAGTTCTCTACTGTATTGACAGCTGTTTTTGTCTTGACTAAGCGGGGTTTGCAGTTTCCAGATGTTTACGGGTGATTCATTAATTGAGACGTTTAAAAAGTCGTAGCATTTTGGAGCAAATATACTCCAGTCCTCCCAGGAATTAATTTATGCACATCTGACATTTTTTGCACAAATTTTGTGAAATTTTAGTGGAATATGCAACTTTTTGTGCTAAAGAGTGGCAAAAAAAGATTAAAGACAAAAATAAAGAGCATTTTTTTATTTTGCACAAAATTCATGAACCTCGTGCACCATTGTGAAGAATATGGTGCAAAAATTGTCTACAAATACCACAACACAAAAAAAAAGAAAAGTAACTTAAGCAAAAAGTTACAATTGATGAATCAGGCTCTATGTTTTTTTACAACTGTGTCCCGTCTCCCTATTGATTCATAAATGATTATATCTTTTCTCCAGTAATAAAGCAATTTTTAATCTGCATTAACCATATTTCAGGGCTAGGCTTTGTGCCTCCTAGGAAGGAATAAGCAAGACATAGTTTTTAGCATAAACTTAATGCACGGCTGAACACTCTTTGCACCGCAGCTTCTATGGAATGAATGACCCCTTGTTTTCAGGAATACTTTTCAAACAGGAAGAAACAAGATCTATTCCATAGTTCCCCATGAAACGTCTTGAAAATGTATTTTCTCCTCAGGTTGACCGCATGGTGGTATTTGATCGCCTGCATTGTTGTGACGCGGCCTTTGTGCTCACACCACTGTGTAGGGTGTACGGTACTTCAGCTTGTCAATCTCGCCTGTGAGAGCAAAACATGGACATTTAAACTCACAGGACTGAAGGCCTCAATAAGATCACTTGTGTTTTGTATTTCATGGCTATCAAGGCTGGAGTTATGATGGTGTAAAGGATGGCCCACCGTTGGACATTTAATTTTTATTTATTCATTTTAAATTAATATATTTGAGGCTAAAAATAATTTTTACAATCGGGGTTCATTTAAAGTAAAAAAAACAATGCACCATTTGCTTTCTATAGCCTCTATTGCTGGCTGCAGAATGAGTTAACTGAGAATCAGTTAGTGAGCCCGCTGTCATAGTGTGACAGGGAGTTTGCAACTTGGGATGAGCGGACCCGTGGAAGTTCGGGTTCTGGTACCCGACTCGAACTTTAGTCCAAAATTTGGTTCGGGTACCAGAACTATACCCGAACTTGAACCCGAATCCCATGATGGAAAAATTATTTTCATCCCCAAATACATGCAATTATATAAGTAAGAAAAAAAGTGGCACAGATGTTTAACCCCTTTAATATTTTCTATCTTTATCATGGAGAACTGACTGAAGAAGTTGTCAAATATTATTGAAATCAAAGGTAGAGAGACAGGAGAGTCTAACCTGTCTATACTGACTCCTTTCTATAAGCTCTTCCCATGTTACTGGGAATAGAGCTGTAGTACCTGAGAACGACCACTACAGTTTATGGCGCTGCGATGTTCCAGCTCCCAACACTGTCCGTCGCTGGACCTGCTAACAGCTAATCAGAAGGGGTGCAGAGTATCAGATCCTTATGTGATATTAATAATCAATCCTAAGAATTATTCATCCATATTAATGTCCTGAGAATCTCCTTTAACGATATCAATATAAATCAAATTATTCATCAAATCAATTATCAGTATTGTTTTACAATAAATACTACTGCAATGAGCTATCATAAATAGCCAAATCGGGGCAAATCAAGTTGTAAGAGGCACCTGGATATTCTTTCCAGTAACAGTGCTAAAGAGGTTGTCCACTACGTTAACATTGATGACCTACCCTTAGGATAGGTCATCAATATCTCATTGGTGGGGGTGCATCACCCGGCATCCCCACCTATCAGCTGATTTGAATAGGGGGCAGATGTTCAGTACCCGGCCACCATCAGTAGACGAAGCAGCTCCATAACTTAGCACTTCCGGCTGCCACCGGCACCGGAAACGGCTCATTGCCTGGATGTGGCACCTCCACCGATGAGACTATTATAAGGATAGGTCATCAATGTTCAAGTAGTGGACAACCTCTTTAATCATTGTGTGCCCAACTTAAAGGGATTCTCCAGCAAAAAAAGTTAACACCTATCTGCAGGATAGGCACAAACTTATTGATTGGAGGGTGTCACTGGGACTGGCAGAACAAGGGGCTTGTATCCCCGACAGAGTACTTTTATCCGTATTAGAATTGAGCGCAGGGCGCTCTAATCATTCTCTATGAGGCTGCCAGAAAAAGTTGAGCACATCGCTTGGCCGCTCCATAGGACATGAGCACTGCCGTTTCATTCCAATGGGGTAAGAGCCCCCCATTCTGGTGATCAGACTTTTTTTTCACTGGAGAGTCCATTGAAAGAAGTTTTCAGGTATTTAAAATGGATTTGACTTGCTTGTAGGTGGCTAGCTGATGTTCATGTAGAAATGGATAAGGATCTGGCATAGTCAATAAGCAGTGCTTGACATCTCGAAGCGCAAGTATGGAGAAAAAGGTCTCTAAGAGCACATGGAGCTTTTAGGACTATAATAGGGGGCCTGTAATTGGGATTACTATGTACAAGTATATGAGGGGACAGTACAAAGACCTTTCTACTGATCTTTTTACTCTGAGGCCAGAGACGGGGACAAGGGGGCATCTTCTACGTCTGGAGGAAAGAAGGTTTAATCATAATCACAGACGGGGATTCTTTACTGTAAGAGCAGTGAGACTATGGAATTCTCTGCCGCATGATGTTGTAATGAGTGATTCACTATTAAAATTTAAGATGGGCATGGAGGCCTTTCTTGAAAAGTATAATATTACAGGTTATATATACTAGATTCCTTGATAGGGCGTTGATCCAGGGAACTAGTCTGATTGTCATATGGAGTCGGGAAGGAATTTTTTTCCCCAATGTGGAGCTTAGTGTTTGCCACATGCGGTTTTTCGCCTTCCTCTGGATCAACATGTTAGGCTATGGGTTGAACTAGATGGACTTAGTCTTCCTTCAACCTTAAAAACTATGTTACTATGTTACTATATTGGTGCAGATTTCATACTTAAAACCGACTAATATATTATTCTTTATTAGTTTACATCTTCAAAACATCTAAATAGTATTTTATATCAGAAGACAACCTCGGTAAAAATGTCTTCTTTTGGGGCAAAATGTGCAAATTTAAAATGGTTGAATATACTTACCTAACCGAAATCTCTCTGACGCGCCCCCTGGGCCGTGGGGTGCTCGGTAGCCGGCTGGTCCTTTTCTATTGGGGTTGTCACGGTGGCAGTGACCCGGTCCGTGGCCCAGGGCGGTCAAATAAAGAAAAGTGAAGAGTCAATTGGGGCAGAGCTAAGCCCCAGGGCAGTATATAGGACTTGGTGAGGTAGATGTTGTTGGCAGGGACAGTGTAGTGCAGGGCAGGTGTTCTCCAATGAAGGGATCCAGCCAACTCCCAGGCAGTTCAGGTACACTTAGTCGGGATCCCCTTCTTATGTGCCTCTCTGGCCGTCTCCCTGCGCTGGCTCTCGCCCTCCTACCCTGCGCCTCCCAATCAGTGTCCCAAGCCAGTGGCCTCGGGCCACTTACTCTCAGTATCTTGGACCCTATGTGGCCACCTTTTCGGCGATGTAATTGTGGATTTCGGCTGCAACACTTTGAGAATGCTGCGGCCTCCGGTTGGCTAGCTGAGCCTGGTTGTTCTCCACTAGTCTGGGGACGGTCCCCTTCTGCAGCCTGGTCCCTCCACTCAACGACAGTCGGGTGGATGCAGGTCCCACGGAGAGCGTCCGCGCTCCCGTGCCCCTGATACCCCCTCTGTCTCTTCTTCCTTCTTCTGAGCCCCTTACTCTGGGCCCCCTCCTGTCTGGACCTGTGACAAGCAGGACCTCCCTCCTGGGCTTACAGCCCTGACTGAACCCCTTCTAGAAGGTTCCCCTTCTTCTTATACCCTCTGCTAGGGTGCTCCTCTTTGCTCCTTCCTCCACCCACACCCACTACATGGTTCCCTCTCCTTTGGTCCCCACCCCTCCAGCCAGGGACAGGGCTCAGCCGTGACCAAGTGCATCTTGCCCCGTCTGCTGGTCTGGAGTGGTGTAGTGCTGGATGCAGGTGTGTGGATCCCGGGTAGTGTTCCTTCCTTACCTGGGAGTGGGGTACCACACCTCTGGGTGAGATGCAGTACCTCTGTGGTGACTGAACTCGCAGGGGCGCCACATACCCCCACCCCCCCTGTTAAACACAGCACGTCCGCGGGCTGGAACAGAGTAAAAGCACAGGTGTTTTAGACATACAACATTTCTAGATGCATCACATAAAAGAACAATATACAACTTTTTCTTCCTTTTATGGGAGGCACTTTCCTTGAACGTTACATGTTTCTATATAAAACTTTTTTAAATAACATTTTTCTTCACACATATAAACATTTTTCAACAGGCTACAGTGAGATGCTTAACCGGGTGTCCATCTCACTGGTGAAGGTGCAAAGTGGGGGGACCCGTCCACAACAAACCCCCAACGTAGGCCCTGGGCGTGGCTGCAGGGCATAGGTGATCCAGCTGTTGGACCAAGTCTTTGGCCATGCCAAACGGGTTTTTGTTCGGTGGTCTTGATAAAACCAACAAGGAGCACCTAAAGAAGTGCTAACTATTTACAAATTAAAGTTTTTGGCTGTTCAACGTCCACAACCTATAAGTCTTTTTAACTGGGTAACTATAAAACTTTAAACACACACTTTAACTGATTATTTTCAATACCCTTCCGGGTAACTATATACAGTCTCTTATCCTTTTACGGAAGCAGTTCAATTTAGTAGTGGTATTCCCTCCGGGGGAACATTGGTCCCCCACTAGATGGCCCAGCCGGGTCATCAGCTCTAGATGGCAGGGGTACGTTCTCCTCCTCTCTACACACATGTAGGGCGTACCACCCACGTTCTCCATGGTTACGGGTGTAGGTGACTTGGTCTCCAGGGTACTTAGCTGCAGCCGGAGCAGAAGCTGCTTGTGGACGGCGAGGGTCATCGACACCAGAAGTCAGGGGCATGTCCTCCACACTCGCCTTCTGCACATAAAGCGTGTACCACCCCCTCTCTCCTGAGTATTGTGGTAACAAGGCCGCTCCTGGGATGTATGGCATAGACAGTGGCATTATGAGGGATGCGGCAGCACCCGCTGTTGGAGCTTCTCCTAAGGTGGGCATCTTTCTTCCCCCCTAGTTCACCCTTACCGGGATAGGATTCACCGCTCTGGATGCTTATGTCGTCGCTCCTTGCACAACCGGTCACCAAGACTGCTCTGCTGGTCACTGTGCAGCTGCACTCTTGCTGCACAGCTTCTCACACTTGTGTTGTTCTCACAGAGCTGCAGCAGCTGGATGGATGGGCTCACACAGCACAGGGCTCCAGCAGTGGGATGGATGGGATCACACAGCACAGAGGTGCAGTAGCTGGGATGGATGGGATCACACAGCCCCCTGCAGGGGGAGGCGACAATCTCCCCCTCAGTCTGATGCAAAGGGGAAGGCTGGCACCTTTCAGCCTGAGTGACAGACAACTCTGGTACAGTCTATGCAAGTGGGAAGGGCCTATTTTGGTGCCGTTTCCGATGCTCCGCCCACGATGGGACACCCCACATATCATTAACTCCGTATGTGCTACAGTAATGGCTGCAGTTTATACAGTTATACACAGTCTTTGTGGCACACAGGACCCGTTGCAACGGGTCGGTTCATCCTGTTCGTGACGCCAAGGTTGATGTGCCCCCTGGGCCGTGGGTTACTCGGTAGCCGGGCTGGTCCTTTTCTATTGGGGTTGTCACGGTGGCAGTGACCCGGTCCGTGGCCCAGGGTGGTCAAATAAAGAAAAGTGAAGAGTCAATTGGGGCAATAAAGATTTGGGGATAATGTTCGTGACGCCACCCGTGGTATGCGGCTATAGGGGGCCGTCTCTGCGGTGCAGATCCACTGGGGCTGATGATGACGCAGCAGAGATAGTGCAGCTCTCCACGGGCAGAGCTAAGCCCCAGGGCAGTATATAGGACTTGGTGAGGTAGATGTTGTTGGCAGGGACAGTGTAGTGCAGGGCCGGTGACGCAGCAATAAATCAAGGACACAGTGGGGTGCAGTCTTCAGGCTTTACTCACAGTTCTTAGGCAGTTCCAGGTTACAGCTGCAGCCGGTTGTAACCGCCCACGTTGTTCTGTGTTCTCCAAGGAAGGGATCCAGCCAACTCCCAGGCAGTTCAGGTACACTTAGTCGGGATCCCCTTCTTATGTGCCTCTCTGGCCATCTCCCTGCGCTGGCTTTCGCCCTCCTGCCTGGCGCCTCACAATCAGTGTCCCAAGCCAGTGGCCTCGGGCCTTGTCGGGTGATTTACTCTCAGTACCCTGGACCCTATGTGGCCACCTTTTCGGCGATGTTATTTTGGATTTCGACTGCAACACCTTGAAAATGCTGCAGCCTCTGGCTGGCTAGCTGAGCCTGGTTGTTCTCCACTAGTCTGGGGCCGGTCCCCTTCTGCGGCCTGGTCCCTCCACTCAACGGCGGTCGGGTGGATGTGGGTCCCACGGAGAGCGTCTGCGCTCCCGTGTCCCTGATACCCCCTCTATCTCTTCTTCCTTCTTCTGGGTCCCTTACTTTGGGCCCCCTCCTGTCTGGACCTGTCACAAGCAGGACCTCCCTCCTGGGCTTACAGCCCTGACGGAACCCCTTCTAGAAGGTTCCCCTTCTTCTTATACCCTCTGCTAGGGTGCTCCTCTTTGCTCCTTCCTCCACCCACACCCACTACATGGTTCCCTCTCCTTTGGTCCCCCCCTCTCCAGCCTGGCTCAGCCGTGACCAAGTGCATCTTGCCCCATCTGCTGGTCTGGAGTGGTGTAGTGCTGGATGCAGGTGTGTGGGTCCCGGGTAGTGTTCCTTCCTTACCTGGGAGTGGGGTACCACACCTCTGGGTGAGATGCAGTACCTCTGTGGCGACTGAACTCGCAGCGGTGCCACATCTCCATTCCATTCAAGTGTATGGGGTGACTGCAGTTCCCCACACAGCCAGGTTGCCAAAGGTATTGTTCTGCAGGGAAAAGTTAACATTGTGACCCATTCATTCTAAGGATCGATGGGGGTCCTAGAGTTTGGATCATGAAGTGATGGCATATCCTAGCTATAAGGGATGACCTACAGTACGTGGACAGGCTGACCGGTATGCACATCTGCTTCTTGGCTGCATATACAACAGACTTTTGTACGCCTGCTAATGCTGTTTATAAAACATAAGGGGGTTATCAAGATAGCGCTCACCCATGTGAGCCACACTTATCAGCTTAGTAATGAGAATGCAGAGACCATCCAACACAATAGTCCTATGTCATGGCTGCCAACTAGTTTGGAGCTCTGCATGAATTTCTTTCTGAAACCTTACATTATTTTGAAAGTCATCCAAATAAAACCAATTTTGATAATTTTGGAAAATGTCTGTATTTTCCTTTTTTTTTATCTTAGAGCTTAGTAGCCAGAAAGGATAAATATAATTTAGCCTCATTATCCTGAAAAAGTAGACAGGTTGCCAACATTAAAAGTAACATTAAATGAAGGGGGATAAATGTAATTCATCAGTTTCCAAATGAAGTAAGGTTTTTACAGATATTTGTACATTATTATATGCAACTTGATCTTGATAAGTGCAAGCAGAACCAACTATTTATATGTTTGTAACTCTAAATTGTAGAATTAGGATAAATCTTGGCAGCACCCAGGGGTTGTCCACTTTGGACATTCCCTCCTTGTTAGCAGGCTACCCCAAAAAGTAAAGAAGCTCTCCTCCTCCCATCAAAGTTTTTATCCTCGTAATATATTGCAGTCATCATATTATATAGCACTATGTACTTACAATTGCTCATTTTGTCCTTCTACCCAGTTAATTTTTCTCTTTTCCATTTGGTCTATGAAATCACAAGTTTAAAAACTGAATCCTTCTAAGCTCTATGTAAAAAAAGGAAGTCTCTTTTCCCTGCATGACTAATGTTCCCTGCATGACTCATGAGTCATCACTGCAGGGGGAGGAGGAGGGAGCAGCTATGTCAGGACTTGTTCAGGGGGATGACTCATGCAGGAAAAAGAGACTTTCTGTTTCTACATAGAGCAGAGAAAAGAGAAGAATTAGCTGGGTAGAAAGGAAAAATGAGCAATTGTAAGTACACAGTGCTATATAATATGATGATTGCTGCAATAAAAACTTTAATGGGAACGCTTCTTTAACTGATCACAGGAGGTCCGCAGTGATAAGCTATATTTTTTAGGGAACCTGACAAAAGTCCAATTTCCTTAGAATATGACCACAATGGAAATTTATATTTCTACAGTACTCCTTTTAACCTGTGTTATATATGGATGTGTAAGGTCTTCCAGAGACACTATAGAATTCATAGAGGTCCTAAATGATGGACGCTGTCTAATAATTGAAACTGTCCCAATAGTTTTATTTATTTTTTTACTTATTTATCTAGATATTTATTTATTTATTAAATTAGACTATGACTTTAAGGTGTTATATTCCACATCTATTACTTTATTTTTCTAGGGAGTCATGATTAAATTGCTTTTAAGTAATCTAAAACGTATTTTTCTGCATAACATATCTTATGATAGAAAATCACAAAATGCACCCAAAAGGTTGAAGCAACCAATCAGCTTCCATGTTTCATGCTCCTAGTGAAGTACAGAGCATGCTGGGAGATGTAGTTTGGCAACAGCTAGAGCTGGAGAGCTAGAGAGGAATGTACTGACCCAAGTCAGCATACACATGCTACATGTTCCGACCTACAAGGTCTGAGTACAGCTCTTAGGGCAGAATTTCCCTTGCTGTACAGTAGGATACTCAATCCTAATTTGGGCATAAATTATTAGATTACTATTAGTATGATATACTTTATAACTAAGGGCATTGTTCTGGGCAATTTTCCATATTTGCATTTTTCCTCCCCTTCTTCCAAGAGCCATAACTTTTTTAATTTTCCATCCACATATTTGGGCTTGTTTTTTTGCGGGACAAGTTGTACTTTTCAATGACACAATTCAATTTACAGGAAAATGAAAAAGAATACCAAGTTCGCAAAGAACACAATTCGACAATATTCTTTTAGGTTTTGTTTTTTATGGCATTCATTGTGTAATAAAAATGATTTGGCAAGATGGTTCTCCAAGTCAAGACAATTACGGCAATACCGAACTTGTATATCATTTTTATTTAAGTATCGTTAAAAAAATTCTCAAATTCACAAAAAGAAAAAGCAATTTGTCTTGCGTTGCCATCTTCTGAGACCCAAAGCATTTTCATTTTCAGCTGTTGGAGCTCTGTGGGGACATATTTTTTGCGCCTTAGGTAACATTTTTATCTATATTATTTCGGGGTTATCTTGTTATGCTGATTGGGTTAATTCATTTTATATTTTGATAGTTTGGACATGGAGGTAGCAAATATGTTTATTTCTTATAGGGCTGAATCAAATTTTTATAGTTTTTATTTATTTTTTTTTATTTACTTTATTTGTTAATTCCCTTAGGGAACTTGAGCCTTGTTCATCTGATCGCTTGTACTAAAAACAAGAATACCCCTACACTGCAGTATATAGTGAAAAATCACAGTCTCCTATGAATGCCAGTCACACAGCCTGGTCTTCATATGACAGGCATGGGGGTCTTCACCAGATTCCCTGTTATCATGGCTCCCTGCGATTGCATCACGAGGGAGGCCAATGGACTCTTAGAGGGGCGTGCTGCTCCAGGCCGTCATGTGTTGGGAAGAGTTTAAACATGTTGCTTACCTACATACTATTGTGATTGTTTTATAGTTTTTATATTTGTTGGTTCCTATCTATATTCCTGCCAGTTCTATGTAGGGACCTATTAGCTTCTTATTTTAATGTTTTATTATGCTCAGAAGCCAAAGAATGGAAAATTGGGAAACATTTTTAATCATAGCATGGACTGGAACTACACATGGTGAGGCCCAGGCATTATCTTGCCTCTCTGATGAGTCAAAAGTAGAAAAAGTTTGAGAAGTTCAGCTCTAAAGGAAGCCTATTATGTATCATATTTCTTGGACTATAAGATGCACCTTTTATCAAGAAAATCTTTTGCTGAAAAGTGAGTGCATCTTTTAGTCCAGAGGCACCTTCCTGTGATGGAGGAGAACACAGACCCCATGTTCTTCCCGGTCACTGAGAGAACTGCTTTCTCTACTCCTGCCCCACACTGATCTATGTGATTGGTGCAAGGCAGGAGAGGAAGCTACTTGGATCTGCACAGAGTATGCACATCCCATACAGCTGAAGGACCTTTCACCTGACCAACTCCGGGATCTTCAGGTCATGTGATCAGTCTCATGCCAGGAAGGAACTGCTAGATGTGGTAATGTATAGTACATGCGTGTGTGTGTATGAATGTGAATGTAGCAGAGCTGTATGTAAATGTGCATGTAGCAAAGCTGTATGTGTATATAAATATGCTTGTAGCAGAGCTGTATGTGTATGTAAATGTGCATGTAGCAGAGTTGTATGTAAATGTGCATGTAGCAGAGCTGTATATGCATATGGCTGTGTGCCCACGAAACGCTTAAATGCATGGTAGAAGGCCTGCCATGTTCCCCAATGATAATCTGCATGTGCTGTGCACATGCTGCGGAAATTTCTGCTGCGGATTATCATTGCGGAAAAAAAACGCAGCACTACCAATTATTTTGCGGATGTGCTGCGTTTTCGCCGCCATTTTTCTTGCATTAGAACGCGCCAATTCCGCAAGACTGCATCTATACTTGCGTAATTGGTGCGTTCTAATGTGCGGATGGTACCCGGGTGTAGAGGAGAGGAGAGTCTCATCCACACCCAGGTACCATTAAAAAAGCTGTAAAAAAAAAAAAAAAAATGTATACTTACCTTCTGGCGGCCGGCTATGCGCTCCTCCTTGCTTCCCGGCACTTCTCGATGGAATGAAGGACCTGCGCTGACGTCAGAGTCATGTGACGGGTCACGCGACGCTGACGTCGGCAGGTCCTTCAGTGTACCGCTGCCGGCAGCCGGGACCGAGCGAAACAAGACAGCGCGGGCCATCGGTGGGTAAGTATATTTTTATTTTTTTATTTTTGGACATTCTCCCGGTCACACTATATAAATCCATGCTGTTTACATGGATTTATATAGTGTGACCAAGTTGACAAGCACTTTCCAAGTGATGCTAAAATCGCTTGGAAAGCGCTTGTCAACCCGCATGCGGAAATGCATGTGAAGAACGCTTCACATCCGCATGTCCCTGGCAGGAAAACGCATGTACAATCCACATGTACAATCCGCATGTACAATCCGCATGCGTTTTTCCTGCCAGGGAGAGGCAGAAACGCTCAGGAAAAAATCCTGAGCATTTCTGCATCGTGGGCACATAGCCTAAAAATAGCCTTACCAGAGAAAAAAGCGAAGACCGAATCAACACTTCTATAGCAAAAAATGGTCAATATTTATTATGATACAAAGATCAGACATATACAAAGGTCAGTACAATATTATAAAAAAGGACAATAAAATCAATAACAGCCCTCTCTACATGTGACTCCACACAGGGACCCATAAAATAGGTAATCCATGGCAGACCCAGATCCTATGTATTTAGTTTTATTATATCATATCTGCTGTATAGTGGAAACCAGTAGAAGTCATTTACCATATCACGCCCCCTGACGAAGGGAACAGCCGAAACGCGCGTAGGGGCGTCTCTCTCGACATGTGCCTCCCCATTATGGACCCCTAACAGTGCTATTGCCCCCTGGTGATTACATTTGGACACTGGAGAGCTGCGGTAAGCATACAATGGGGACATCTATGTTCCCTCTATTCATCTAGTGCACCGCACATGACAATAATAGTAGATAATAGGAGGGTGATATGGTAAATGACTTCTACTGGTTTCCACTATACAGCAGTGAGGGTAATCAGCATATATAGTATCCATTTTAATGCTTATGTGTGTTATATATATATAGCAGATATGATATAATAAAACTAAATACATAGGATCTGGGTCTGCCATGGATTACCTATATTATGGGTCCCTGTGTGGAGTCACATGTAGAGAGGGCTGTTATTGATTTTATTGTCCTTTTTTATAATATTGTACTGACCTTTGTATATGTCTGATCTTTGTATCATAATAAATATTGACCATTTTTTGCTATAGAAGTGTTGATTCGGTCTTCGCTTTTTTCTCTGGTAGTTCTATATTTGGCGATGGAGTCGCATTTAGTCCATATAGGGTAGTAATTAATAAAAGGTACATATCATACCTATATCTACACACATGGTGTGATTTATACTACCCATTTATGATTGGTGTTCTTTATAAAAATAGCCTTGTAGCAGAGCTGCATGTGTATGTAAATGTGCATGTAGCTGACCTACAGTGGGGAATATAAGTATTTGATACACTGCCGATTTTGCAAGATTTCCCACCTACAAAGAATGGAGAGGTCTGTAATTTTTATCGCAGGTACATTTCAACTGTGAGAGACAGAATCTAAAAATAAAAACCAGAAAATCACATTGTATGATTTTTAAATAATGAAATTGCATTTTATTTCATGAAATAAGTATTTGATCACCTATCAACCAGCAAGAATTCTGGCTGTCACAGACCTGTTAGTTTTTCTTTAAGAAGTCACCCTACTCTGCACTCATTACCTGTATTCATTGCACCTGTTTGAACTCATTACCTGTATAAAAGACACCTGTCCACACACTCAATCAATCACACTCCAACCTCTCCACCATGGCCAAGACCAAAGAGCTGTCTAAGGACACCAGGAACAAAATTGTTGACCTGCACAAGGCTGGGATGGGCTACAGGACAATATGGAAGCAGCCTGATGAGAAGGCGACAACTGTTGGCATAATTATTAGAAAATGGAAGAAACATAAGATGACTGTCAATCTTCCTCGGTCTGGGGCTCCATGCAGGTTCTTGCTTCGTGGAGTAAGGATGATTCTGAGAAAGGTCAGGAATCAGCCCAAAACTACACGGGAGGACCTGGTCAATGACCTGAAGAGAGAGAGCTGGTACAACAGTCTCAAACATTACTGTTAGTAATACACTACGGCAGTCATGGATTAAAATCTTGTAGGGCACGCAAGGTTCCCCTGCTCACACCAGCACATGTCCAGGCCCATTTGAAGTTCGCCAATGACCATCTGGATGATCCAGAGGAGGCATGGGAGAAGGTCATGTGGTCAGATGAAACCAAAATAGAACTTTTTGGTATGAACTCCACTCGCTGTGTTTGAAGGAAGAAGAGGGATGAGTACAACCAAAAGAACACCATCTCAACTGTGAAGCATGGTGGGGTAAACATCATACTTTGAGGGTGTTTTTCTGCAAAGGGGACAAAACAACTTCACTGTATTCTAGGGAGGATGGATGGGGTCATGTATCGCAAGATTTTGGCCATCAAACTCCTTCCATCAGTAAGAGCATTGAAGATGGGTCGTGGCAGGGTCTTGCAGCATGACAATGACCCGAAACACACAGCTAGGGTAATTAAGTAGTGGCTCTGTAAGAAGCATTTCAAGGTCCTGGAGTGGCCTAGTCAGTCTCCAGACCTGAACCCAATAGAAAATCTTTGGAGGGAGCTGAAACTCAATGTTGCCCAGCGACAGCCCCGAAACCTGAAAGATCTGAAGAAGATCTGTATGGAGGGTTGGGCCAAAATCCCTGATGCAGTGTGTGCAAACCTGGTCAAGAACTACAGGAAATGTCTGACCTCTGTAATTGCAAAGAAAGATTTCTGTACCAAATATTAAGTTCTGTTTTTCTATTGCATCAAATACTTATTTCATGCAATAAAATGTAAATTAATTATGTAAAAATCATACAATGTGATTTTCTGGTTTTTATTTTTAGATGCTGTCTCTCACAGGTGAAGTGTACCCACCATAAAAATTATAGACCTCTCCATAATTTGTAGGTGGGAAAACTTGCAAAATTAGCAGTGTATCAAATACTTATTTTCCCCACTGTATGTCTGTATGTGGCAGAGCTGTGTGTGTACTTGGCAGAGCCAAATGTGTGCACTGTCCATGCAGCACTGTTGTGTATATATGTGCGCTGCAGAGAGTGTACATAATTTGCATGTTGTATGTGTATAATTTACATGCTGCAGAGAAACACTTACAATAGATCTATTATGCCCATATTCTACCTTAGTGCATTAATATGACTGTAGTTATAGTGGCCCATTCACTTTACAGCACCAGAGAAGTTTTATTTACTAAAAAAAAAAATTCTGATTTTTTGCTGTATAATCCTGGGGTTGATACCTTTTAATGGCTAACTGAAAAGATGGTAACAAATTTCAAGCTTTCGAACCTACTTAGGTTTCTTGCAATTTGTTACCATCTTTTCAGTTAGCCATTAAAAGGTATCAACTACTGAGGACTCTCAAATTTAAATATTTTTCTATCTACTGGCTAACACAGTACAAAGATATATATTTTCTCTGTATTAAACCTGGGGTGCATATTATAGTGAAGTGCGTCCCATAGTTTGAAAAATATGGGGTATATATATATATATATATACAGTGCCTACAAGTAGTATTCAACCCCCTGCAGATTTAGCTGGTTTGATAAGATGCAAATAAGTTAGAGCCTTCAAACTGCAAACGAGAGTAGGTTTTATGAACAGAAGCATAAATCTTACAAAACAAAAAGTTATGTTGCTCAGTTGAATTTTATTAATTTTTAAACATAAAAGTGTGGGTCAATTATTACACAACCCCTATGTTTAATATTTTGTGGAATAACCCTTGTTTGCAATTACAGCTAATAATCGTCTTTTATAAGACCTGATCAGGCCGGCACAGGTCTGTGGAGTTATCTTGGCCCACTCCTCCATGCAGATCTTCTCCAAGTTATCTAGGTTCTTTGGGTGTCTCATGTGGACTTTATTCTTGAGCTCCTTCCACAAGTTTTCAATTGGGTTAAGGTCAGGAGACTGACTAGGCCACTCCAACACCTTGACTTTTTCCCTCTTGAACCAGGCCTTGGTTTTCTTGGCTGTGTGCTTTGGGTCGTTGTCTTGTTGGAAGATGAAATTACGACCCATCTTAAGATCCTTGATGGAGGAGCGGAGGTTCTTGGCCAAAATCTCCAGGTAGGCCGTGCTATCCATCTTCCCATGGATGCGGACCAGATGGCCAGGCCCCTTGGCAGAGAAACAGCCCCACAGCATGATGCTGCCACCACCATGCTTGACTGCAAGGATGGTATTCTTGGGGTCGTATGCAGTGCCATCCAGTCTCCAAACGTCACGTGTGTGGTTGGCACCAAAGATCTCGATCTTGGTCTCATCAGACCATAGAACCTTGAACCAGTCTGTCTCAGAGTCCTCCAAGTGATCATGAGCAAACTGTAGACGAGCCTTGACATGACGCTTTGAAAGTAAAGGTACCTTACGGGCTCGTCTGGAACGGAGACCATTGCGGTGGAGTACGTTACTTATGGTATTGACTGAAACCAATGTCCCCACTGCCATGAGATCTTCCCGGAGCTCCTTCCATGTTGTCCTTGGGTTAGCCTTGACTCTTCGGACAGGCCTGGCCTTGGCACGGGAGGACACTTTCAAAGGCTGTCCTGGCCGTGGAAGGCTAACAGTAGTTCCATAAGCCTTCCACTTACGGATGATGCTCCCAACAGTGGAGACAGGTAGGCCCAACTCCTTGGAAAGGGTTTTGTACCCCTTGCCAGCCTTGTGACCCTCCACGATCTTGTCTCTGATGGCCTTGGAATGCTCCTTTGTCTTTCCCATGTTGACCATGTCTGAGTGCTGTTCACAAGTTTGGGGAGGGTCTTAAATAGTCAGAAAAGGCTGGCAAAAGAGATCTTTAATCCACACATGTGAAGCTCATTATTCTTGGTGCCTGAACTACTTCTTAATACTTTTGGGGGACCAAACAGAATTCTTGTGGTTTGAGGGGTTGAATAATAAATGACACTCTGAATTAACTTTTAACGTTTTTAAAAAAACAAAAACAAAAAAACAAAAACAAAATTTGCTGCAGTGCATTTCCCACTTCCAGGCTGATCTACAGTACAAATGTCACAATGCCAAGCTAATTCCGCATGTGTCAACCAGCTAAATCTGCAGGGGGTTGAATACTACTTGTAGGCACTGTATATATATATATATATATATAGCCATAGAGTGATAGATGTTGCCCATAGGCTCCTATATTAAAAAACACATACATTTTTTATGGAATGCCTCTGTATGTGAAAGGCAACAGACAGAAGCCAGAAGGACACCCTTTTGATCTCCATCAGATGAATGGGTTCCTATGGATATATTTGAAGTATGGAGCGGCGTGACTTCAGCCTAAGTTCTGGCCTTGTATCTGTGCTCACGATATTTCTTAACGTGCGGTGGAATCTGATCTTGAATCCTCTTTCTGTTCCACACATATTTACCTCTCCCACCCCTTGCTGAGCAGATAAGCTGTGTGCAGGTCAGTCTTCTAGTTAAGTCTGTCATCAGGTGCTAATTTATGCGCTAGCTGATCCATTCGCCCCCCTTATCTGAACATTTGGAACAGGTGTCACCTGGAACCCAGCCACCTCCTCAGGAATAAAATAATATGACCTCCATTCATAGAGTCGAGAGTTTGCCCAGTTCATGCCTAAAAAGAAAGAATTTAACTCTTTCTAGGATGACATCTGCTCTAGTGAACAATGTGATCCAGATATGAGAAACATTTCTGACTGTGAAGTTACGGGATGCTGTGGTGTGAACGGCTGATACAGTTTGACAACCGAATGTTCACAGCCTGAACACTTATTATTATTCACAAATCCATTCTAATAAACTTATGTCTGGATCATACATGACCCAAGGTGCAAAAGGACCATCTCTCCTGCTGATATCAATGTCTATCTCAAGACCAAGTGACTATCTGATGCATATTGAGGCCTCCCGACTCTCCCCCTACAGATGATGTTTGGGGAAAGAAGAATTTTCATTTCCAATTCTTTTGTTCTCCCTGGTGATAAGCCACAGCCAGAGGTGTTTGGCAGCATCTTAATACCTTCTCCCTATTGAATATAGACTAGAGAGCAATGAAGAGAGGACAGCACTTCACTTAATGTGTTTTGAAAAACAAAAATAGCCGAAAACAAGGGGCTCTTAACATGGTGAGGCTCACCTTCTTAGTCTATTATTGGGCTTGTCACCCTATGTGGGGTTAAACGGGAAGATGACTGCTATGCCGAGGGTGCCGGGTAGGGAGTCTTCTTTGGGTCAAGGACAGAATGCTGATAACCAGCATAAGAAGGTAAATTTACAGTAGAAAAAATGGCCCCTTTATGGTTCTGTCACATCTTCATATACAATGCTATTGTAAAGATGGTATTCAATAAATAACATTCTTCAATGGGAAGATCCAGTGTGACAACTTATATATAAGAAGTGACAGTGCCATAAAGGGGCCATATTCTCCCTATTGAAAACACATGGATGATCAGCTAAACTAAGAATGCATGTGTACAGAGAAGAGTTTGGAAAGGATAGGTGCTATTGAAGACGTATGAACACCTTAAAGGGAATCTGCCAGTAGGATCAACCCTCTTGAGTCATCTATATGGGCATTCAGGTCATAGGAAGATGAATAAAATGATACCTTGATATCTACGATACAATGTCTTTTTCAAGAGAAGTCCACGTTTTTCTTATACGTAAATGAGCTTTCGAGGCTATGGGCCGGACACTGATCTGCATGAGGATCTGCCTTCAAGGCTTATTTTAAATGAAGGAGGAGATACCAGTGTGATGTGTAATGGCCGCTCTCTGCTCTCACTGCAGAGCTGTGTGTGATTATACCTGACACATTTGCAGGTTCCTCTCAGTGCTTAAGCTTCCATCTCACAAGCAGCCAGTGTTGCAGTACCGCAGAGCTGTGAGAGCTGCAGCTGCTAATGTGTTTGTAAGAAGTTCAGTTCTACTGTTCTGTGTTAGCTACACATCTGACATCGGTAGCTCCCTATTTAATTAAAAATAAGCTCTGAAGGCAGAATCTCATGCAGATCTATGTCCGGCCCATAGTCCTGAACAGCCCTTTTACATATAAGAAAAACATGGATTTCTCTTAAATAAGACATTGGATCATAGATATCAAGTAATCGTTTTATTCAGCTTCTTATGACCTACATGCCCATATGGACAGATCCTACTGACTGTTTATTTTAACAATGTAGCCATTGTGTGACCATGATGTCTAATTATTTGGAGTTTCAACTCCAATCTTTCCTATAACCTTTATCTCTTTTAATGTAGTTGCAGAAAGTTAATTAGCAGGACACAACTAAATTTTTTCTTCATCTATTTCCATAATAACAACAAAACATAATGACATAATGCAATTAATAGACAAAAAAACAAAGTCACAGACATTTTTTTTCCAGCCTACTGTAAGACAAGAGAAAAAAAAGAAATAGTCTAAATCTGACATAAGTTAAAGCACGAGTGTGCAATATTAAATAGCTCCCAATGGCAATATTGCTGGGCTGTACAATCAGTGTCAGGGATAATACAACTACTACATGGAGTTCACTGTCAGTCAACATCCTTCAAGTGAACGACTGAATGTGCTTGATATCACAAGTGAACACGTTCTTGTTCCACGTCAACCTTGAGAATGTGCTTCTTCATATTCTGCAATCAGTAGAGTCAGTAGGTAAAATGACAATGTACCTATGTAGATCTGGAGTCATTTTTCAACGGTACACAGATTCATCGGTGCAATCTTGTGTTATAAATCCAGAATAGCACGAAGTGTGCTACATCTGCAGCTAGAAGGGGCTCTATCACTGCTACAGGAACCATGATAGACAGCTAAGGTCATTCCTATAGGATGCGTTCACACTTCAGCAGCAGTTGCGTAGAGTATCTTCTAAAGAGGTGACTGATATGATGCCAACAATGAAATGGTTTCATTTTAGAGTCTAAAAGGAAATATATGTTTTATTTCATGGATGATAGTCCAGTGGAAATTGTTCTTAAAAAGTAATGCATGGCCAGAATTTCAGTAGCATCATGAACAGCCATAAATATATCAGATTGACTAGAAATTGCAGACAATCTGCTTTCCAGTTCCAGACAACATTCTTAATGAAATTTGTTGCATTTTTTCAGGAGGTAAAATAAGAACTTTGCATAGAGTAAAGGCGATCAATGGGATTTCCCACTCGAGTCTGCAGTGATCCTACTTCAGGTGCTGCTAGAAGACATTCACTCAAATTAAGGGAGGCGTCATCGCTGTCCATGTCATGGAACATGGACTCTCCACCTGGAAAACACAAGTCAAATACAGTCAAGTTTTCTCTACTGCATTTTCTTTATTAATCAAAAGCTCATTAACATTTGATAGGATTCATGGCAGTGTAATTAAGAACACATTCAAAGCTCAGCATCATTGCCTATATTTGCACAAAAGAAATAAAGTAAATTGATTGTAAACATCATGTAATCTAGATTTAGATTACGTGGTATGCCAAGACTGTGGCTAATTGCGTGGTTAAGAATTAAAATAATAATGCTTCTGAGATAAAGGGTTATTCCGCACAAAAAAAGTTATCTCCTATTTATATGATAGGGAGTAACATGTTGTTGACCACTGGGGGTGTGATTACTGCAACCCCATAATGATCCCAAGATTGTCATTTTGGAATCTCCATTTTGAAATGAAACGGGTGCGCATGCTCAACCTCTGCTCCATTAATTGTCAATGGGACAGCTGGAGTAAGCTGATATTATCCACCTGTCCCAGCTGCAGTGCTGGGCTTTGCTTTTATTTCCTTCCTCTGTGATAGTCCATTCCAGGTTATGTGGTAGGATGACAGGCACCACTGATGTCATCAACTAAGACCTTTTAAGGTTGACTCATGCAGCCACTCACCGCCTGAGTATTGAGATAGTATAGCACTCTGCAAAAAACGGCCTATTTAAAGCAGCACTTCCATGAAATATAGAAACCCAAAAGGAAAAGGAAGCCGCTCAAAAATCCACTCTATTCAATATACACATGAAAAATACTCATCTGTGCGACCTGGATGCAGGTACCCCTTCCCTCACTGCATTCAGATCGTACAGATGAGTATTTTTCATTGTGTGGTGGATATATAACTTTGTATACCTATTTTCCAGTTGTGTCTACCTTTTACATAAACAGTAAGTACCATATTGGGTTGAACTCTTTAGTTCCCCCATGATTGTACTCTTCATCTGATATTATATTGAACAGAGTGGATTTTTGGCAGTGCACTTTATATCTTACTGACTACCGAATATTTTTTCCATAAAATATTGATACCTGTGTCACTTGAATGGCATACTTTGTCTGTATTATCAACTTTTTTAGGCAAACCTTTATTATATGTATCCTGAGGCATGGATCACTGAATATCCTATATGGAAATCTAGACTTTTTTATTAGGCCACACCGATAGTTTATTTAGTCATTATAACTTAGATACAGTTATATGAAAAAGTTTGGGCACCCCTATTAATCTTAAGCTTAATGTTTTATAAAAATTGGTGTTTTTGCAACAGCTATTTCAGTTTGATATATGTAATAACTGTTGGACACAGTAATGTTTCTGCCTTGAAATGAGGTTTATTGTACTAACAGAAAATGTGCAATCTGCATTCAAACAAAATTTGACAGGTGCATAAGTATGGGCACCGTTATCATTTTCTTGTTTTAAATACTCCTACCTACTTTTTACTGACTTACTAAAGCACTTTTTTTGGTTTTGTAACCTCATTGAGCTTTGAACTTCAGAGCCACGTGTATGCAATCATGAGAAAAGCTACTTAAAGTGGCCACTTGCAAGTTGTTCTCCTGTTTGAATCTCCTCTGAAGAGTGGCATCATGGGCTCCTCAAAACAACTGTCAAATGATCTGAAAACAAAGATTATTCAACATAGTTGTTCAGGGGAAGGATACAAAAAGCTGTCTCAGAGATTTAACCTGTCAGTTTCCACTGTGAGGAACATAGTAAGGAAATGGAAGAACACAGGGACAGTTCTTGTTAAGGCCAGAAGTGGCAGGCCAAGAAAAACATCAGAAAGGCAGAGAAGAAGAATGGTGAGATCAGTCAAGGACAATCCTCAGACCACCTCCAGAGAGCTGCAGCATCAACTTGCTGCAGATGGTGTCACTGTGCATTGGTCAACTATACAACGCACTTTGCACAAGGAGAATCTGTATGGGAGAGTGATGCGAAAGAAGCCGTTTCTGCAAGCACGCCACAAACAGAGTCGGCTGAGGTATGCAAAAGCATATTTGGAGAAGCCAATTTCTTTTTGGAAGAAGGTGGACTGATGAAACCAAGATTGAGTTGTTTGGTCATACAAAAAGGCGTTATGCATGGCGGCAAAAAAACACAGCATTCCAAGAAAAACACTTGCTACCCACAGTAAAATTTGGTGGAGGTTCCATCATGCTTTGGGGCTGTGTGGCCAATGCCGGCACCGGGAATCTTGTTAAAGTTGAGGGACGCATGGATTCCACTCAGTATCAGCAGATTCTTGACAATAATGTCACGAAAATTGGCCAGTTCATTTATACCTGGTAGCCACGTTAAGGCGTTTCTCAAAATACCAGGACCCTACCAATGTGAACTCCTCTCTAAGAGACATCTATCTGCTTGTGTGTGGGATGATAAGATCCTGCTGCAATTAAAATCGCCTGTGGCACAGAGGCGGAGTGTTCACTCAAAGCTTATACATAGCAACAGAAAAAAATGGCTGGCACTTCCAAAACAATAAATAGGTGTGTACAGGTGCTTACTAGGAGCAGTTACCTCCATATACAACTAACAAACAAAGCAGCACACTGTAACGCTAAGTATGCGAACATGAAATATATGAAATTTGAATAGCATTACTGCTGTAGAAAATATAAATAAATTAGAAATCTTAGTGCGTAAATTGGCCAATTCATGTGTACCTGGTAGCCACATTAAGACGTTTCTCAAAATACCAGGACCCTATCAATGTGAACTCCTCTCTTAGAGACATCTGTCTGCTTGTGTGTGGGATAATAAGATCCTGCTGCAATTAAAATCACCTTTGGCATAGAGGTGGAGTGTTCAGTCAAAGCTTATACATAGAAACAGAAAAAAATGGCCGGCACTTCCCAAACAAGAAATAGGTGTGAACAGGTGCTTACTAGGAGCAGTTACCTCCAGAAACAACTAACAAACAAAGCAGCACACTGTAACGCTAAGTATCCGAACATGAAATATATGAAATTTGAATAGCATTACTGCAGCACGATCTTATTATTCCACACACAAGCAGACAGATATCTCTTAGAAAGGAGTTCACATTGATAGGGTCCTGGTATTTTGAGAAATGCCTTAACGTGGCTACCAGGTACACATGAATTGGCCAATTTATGCGCTAAGATTTCTCAATTATTTCTAATTTCTACAGCAGTAATGCTATTCATATTTCATGTATTTCATGTTCGCATACTTAGCGTTACAGTGTGCTGCTTTGTTTGTTAGTTGTATATGGAGGTAGCTGCTCCTAGTAAGCACCTGTTCACACCTATTTCTTGTTTTGGAAGTGCTGGCCATTTTTTTCTGTTTCCATTACAGATATAGGCCTAACATAGGACCATAGATATATAGGTACAGTACAGACCAAAAGTTTGGACACACTTTCTCATTTAAAGATTTTTCTGTATTTTCCTGACTATGAAAATTGTACATTCACACTGAAGGCATCAAAACTATGAATTAACACATGTGGAATTATATAGTTAACAAAAAAGTGTGAAACAACTGAAAATATGTCTTATATTCTAGGTTCTTCAAAGTAGCCACCTTTTGCTTTGATGACTGCTTTGCACACTCTTGGCATTCTCTTGATGAGCTTCAAGAGGTAGTCACCGGAAATGGTTTTCACTTCACAGGTGTGCCCTGTCAGGTTTAATAAGTGGGATTTCTTGCCTTATAAATGGGGTTGGGACCATCAGTTGTGTTGTGCAGAAGTCTGGTCGATACACAGTTGATAGTCCTACTGAATAGACTGTTAGAATTTGTATTACGGCAAGAAAAAAGCAGCTAAGTAAAGAAAAACGAGTGGCCATCATTACTTTAAGAAACGAAGGTCAGTCAGTCCGAAAAATTGGGCAAACTTTGAAAGTGTCCCCAAGTGCAGTTGCAAAAACCATCAAGCGCTACAAAGAAACTGGCTCACATGAGGACCGCCCCAGGAAAGGAAGACCAAGAGTCACCTCTGCTTCTGAGGATAAGTTTATCCGAGTCACCAGCCTCAGAAATCGCAGGTTAACAGCAGCTCAGATTAGAGACCAGGTCAATGCCACACAGAGTTCTAGCAGCAGACACATCTCTACAACAACTGTTAAGAGGAGACTTTGTGCAGCAGGCCTTCATGGTAAAATAGCTGCAAGGAAAGCACTGCTAAGGACAGGCAACAAGCAGAATAGACTTGTTTGGGCTAAAGAACACAAGGAATGGACATTAGACCAGTGGAAATATGTGCTTTGGTCTGATAAGTCCAAATTTGAGATCTTTGGTTCCAACCACCGTGTCTTTGTGCGACGCAGAAAAGGTGAACGGATGGACTCTACATGCCTGGTTCCCACCGTGAAGCATGGAGGAGGAGGTGTGATGGTGTGGGGGTGCTTTGCTGGTGACAATGTTGGGGATTTATTCAAAATTGAAGGCATACTGAACCAGCATGGCTACCACAGCATCTTGCAGCGGCATTCTATTCCATCCGGTTTGCGTTTAGTTGGACCATCATTTATTTTTCAACAGGACAATGACCCCAAACACACCTCCAGGCTGTGTAAGGACTATTTGACCAAGTAGGAGAGTGATGGGGTGCTACGCCAGATGACCTGGCCTCCACAGTCACCAGACCTGAACCCAATCGAGATGGTTTGGGGTGAGCTGGACCGCAGAGCGAAGGCAAAAGGGCCAACAAGTGCTAAGCATCTCTGGGAACTCCTTCAAGATTGTTGGAAGACCATTTCTGGTGACTACCTCTTGAAGCTCATCAAGAGAATGCCAAGAGTGTGCAAAGCAGTCATCAAAGCAAAAGGTGGCTACTTTGAAGAACCTAGAATATAAGACATATTTTCAATTGTTTCACACTTTTTTGTTAAGTATATAATTCCACATGTGTTAATTCATAGTTTTGATGCCTTCAGTGTGAATGTACAATTTTCAAAGTCATGAAAATACAGAAAAATCTTTAAATGAGAAGGTGTGTCCAAACTTTTGGTCTGTACTGTATATCTCCACTATGCGCATCATTTTAGCATACACTTGAATTCTTTGTATGTGTCTATTCATTCACGTCAGCTGCAGGTATTTTATCAACAAGAAAGTTTGTTTATGATTATTACTTGAATGTTTGATCATCATTTTGGCTTATAGCCCCCCCACACACACACTCTCTAGAGGAAATCAAGTAATTAATCTGAAACTTGTGGAATAATCGGGTGATTTTATTGTATGACACTGGCTATACGACCTAGATTTTTTTTTTTCCCAACTTTACTGCAAATATACTCTTTGGGATCAATTGAGTGTATTTATGAACCCCAATTGCTTGAATTATTTTAGCTCAAAATATGTGTTTTTAAGTAAAAAAAAATCAATGCCCCAATGGTGTTCATATGTATAACAGGGAAGTTATCATCAGAAAATGACCTATTGTTTAAATCAAGTTTTTCTGTAAAATGTAATTTTTTATTTGGCAACAGGTTTTTTTTTCAATATTACAGTTTCTATTAAAATAAAATGGAAATCTTGCAATTTTCACACTGACCATTGTGTCATTTTTAGACTCATATTTCCCGTTGTTTCAAGAAACAACACATGTACATAGCCGCAATGAACAGACTCTAACTCTATCTTTTTAATTGAAGCATCTAATAAGTGCGTGCAAAGGTCATTGTGAAGAGAGGGGGAGCAGCTGTGACATCATCTATTGTGATTGGTGGATACTGTGTTATCAGTCATTTTATTCCTGCCTTTGTTATTAATGAGCCTTGCTGAAAACTGTTCCTAAAAGTACATGAAGTATGAGTCTAAAAAAGCCCCATTGACCAGTGTAAAAACTGAAAGATTAGTAATTTTGTGGGGTTTTTTTAATCATGATATAAAGAAAGAATATTGCCAAATTTAAAATAAAAAATACACGTAATGAAAAAAAATTACTACAAAGATTGTTCATAATGTAAAAAAAAAAAAGTACAAAATAGTTAAATCATGCCGTACCGTAAGGATGCATGTGGTCCCCTGGCATCTGCGGAGGTGTAAGCCCTTGCTGGAATGGGTCTGAAATATAAATGTTTTGCTCTATGGAAAGTAGATGTTGTTGAGGGAGTGAAGTAAAGACATTCATGATTCCTTCAATGCTGGAGTTACTGGAACTGTGAGTTTGTGCTGCAAAATATATATAAAAAACATTTATTTAGCTGCTTTATAGAACAATGACACAATGAAAACTGTATTAGCCTGTTAATTAACCCGTTCACCCCAAGTCTGTTTTCACCTTCCTAACCAGGCCTAATTATGCAATTCTGACCAGTGTCACTTTATGTGGTTAATAGCTTAGGAATGCTTCAATGTATCCCAGTGATTCTGAGATAATATTTTCGCGAGACATTGTACTTCATGTTAGCGATAAATTTAGGCTGATATTTTTGCATTAATTTGCGAAAACATCGGAATTTTGGTGTAAATATAAAATATTTTGCAATTTTCGAACTTTTAATTTTTATGCCCTTAAACCAGATAGTTATATCACACAAACTAGTTAACCACTTTGCGCCAGAGCCTGTTTTTGCTTTCGTGACCGGGCCAATTTTTTCAATTCTGACCACTGCCAATTTATGAAGTAATTACCCTGGAACGCTTCAACGTATTCCCCTGATTCTGAGAATGTTTTTTCGTGACATATTGTACTTCATGATAGTGGTAAAATTTCTTCGATATCACTTGCGTTTATTTGTGAAAAAATCGGAAATTTGGCGAAAATTTTGAAAATTTTGCAATTTTCAAACTTTGAATTTTCATGCCCTTAAATCAGAGAGATATGTCACACAAAATAGTTAATAAATAACATTTCCCACATGTCTACTTTACATCAGCACAATTTTGGAACCCAAATTTTTTTTTGTTAGGGAGCTATAAGGGTTAAAAGTTGACCAGCGATTTCTAATTTTTCCAACAAAATTTACAAAAACTTTTTTTAGGGACCACATCATATTTGAAGTCACTTTGAGGGGTCTTTATGACAGAAAATACCCAAAAGTGACACCATTCTAAAAACTGCACCCCTCAAGGTGCTCAAAACCACATTCAAGAACTTTATTAACCCTTCAGGTGCTTCACAGGAATTTTTGGAATGTGGAAGAAAAAAATTAACATTTAACTTTTTTCACAAAAATGTTACTTTAGACCCAATTTTTTTATTTTCACAGGGGTAACATGAAAAAATGGACCCCAAATTTTTTTGTGCAATTTCTCTTGAGCGTGCTGATACCCCATATGTGAGGGAAAACCACTGTTTGGGCGCACGGCAGGGTTCGGAAGGGAAGGAGCGCCATTAGACTTTTTGAATGTAAAATTTGTCTGAATAATTAGCGGACGCCATGTTGCGTTTGGAGAGCTCCTGATGTGCCTAAACAGTGGAAACCCCCCACAAGTGACACCATTTTGGAAACTAGACCCCTTAGGGAACTTATCTAGATGTGTGGTGAGCACCTTGCACCCCCAGGTGCTTCACAGAAGTTTATAATATTGAGCTGTAAAAATAAAATTTTCACATTTTTCCCACAAAACCGTTTTTCATCCCATAATTTTGCATTATCATAAGGGTAATAGGATAAATTGCACCATGAAATTTGTTATGCAATTTCTCCTGAACACGCTGATACCCCATATGTGGAGGCAAATTACTGTTTGGGCACATGGCAGGGTTTGAAAGGGAAGGAGCGCCATTTGACTTTTTGAATGTAAAATTTGTTTGAATAATTAGCCGACGCCATGTCACATTTGGGGAGCCCCTAATGTGCCTAAACAGTGGAAACCCCCCACAAGTGCCACCATTTTGGAAACTATACCCCTTAGGGAACTTATCTAGATGTGTGGTGAGCACCTTGCACCCCCAGCTGCTTCACAGAAGTTTATAATATTGAGCCGTAAAAATAAAATTTTCACATTTTTCCCATAAAAAATGTTTTTCATTCCCTAATTTTGCATTATCATAAGGGTAACAGGATAAATTGCACCATGAAATTTGTTGTACAATTTCTCCTGAGTACGCCGATACCCCATATGTGGGGGAAAACCACTGCTTTGGTGTACGGCAGGGCTCGGAAGAGAAAGAAGCGCTATGTTGGCTGGGATAGGCAGCAGACACCATGTCACATTTGAAGAGTCGCTGACATGCCAAAACAGCAGAAACCCCCACAAGTGACCCCATTTTGTAAACTACACCTCTCAAGGAATTCATCTAGGGAAGTAGTGAGCATTTTTTAATTTTTAAATTTATACCATTGGGCAGTGAAAAAAGCATAATTATATTTTTACCACAAAAAAATGTTTTACCCTCAGATTTTACATTTTCACACAGGGCAATGGGTAAAAATGGTGCCGAAATG
This sequence comes from Phyllobates terribilis, assembly GCF_046119375.1. Classification (NCBI taxonomy): domain Eukaryota; kingdom Metazoa; phylum Chordata; class Amphibia; order Anura; family Dendrobatidae; genus Phyllobates; species Phyllobates terribilis. The sequence goes on along the minus strand of NW_027362768.1, from coordinate 82,888,806 downwards.
TGTCACACAATTTCTTCTAAAAGTGTCAATACCCCATATGTGGCTGTATCGTACCACTTAGCCATACGGTGAGATTTGAGGGGGAAGGAGCGCTATTTGACAATTGGAGAACAAATTATTGTAGAATAGGCATTTGGATTTGGGAGCACAAAATTTTCTGAATTTCTTTTGGGGGGCAAGGACCATTTTGCTTTTCCAGAGCCTTTCTGCTACCAGTAACTTGGAAGTCCCTTATATTTTTAACAGATGATGGACCTGAGTGGGGACTAGCTTTTTTTGAGGACTGAGTTGAAGCTTTTATTGGGAACATTTTACGTAACATTTATCCGGCGCTCTAGGCTGAGCACTTACATCGGGGTTTCCATCTAATTTTCCAAGTGATGTAATTCAGATGAAACCCCTGCAGGATCCATTCACTGTAATGAGGCAGCAGAGTTACTCTGGACTCCGTCTGGCCTCTGTTTAGTGGTGTCCTTTTTTTCAGAAGTGCACAAAACTGTGGCCAACCGCACTTTTATGCACGCCTAAAACAAATGACACCGTGGGATCCCAGGCTAGACGGCATCCACAGTGGCCTATATCTGCCTCATTACAGGGAATCTTCCATCATGGGTTCTGGCTGAATCACGTATTTCAGAGATTTACACGGAAACTCTGGTGTAAGTGCTCAGCGCAGAGCACAGGATAAATGTGAGCAGAGCCTTACTGGGATCTTTGGGAGACATAATAAACAAATCAGTAGCAGGTGAATAATATTTGTTTTATTTATTTTTTATGCCGTTCCTAGTGTGATATAACTGATTAGATTACTTTATTCTTCGGGTCGGTGCGATTACAGAGATACCAGATTTACTGTATATTCCGGCGTATAAGACGACTTTTGAAGACTGAAAAATCTTCTGTCTAGTCTGGGGTCGTCTTATACGCCGGTAATGCTTTTGAACTTTCAGAAATTGACATGCGGGGATACTCTGGGGGTGTTAATAAGCTGCCGTGGCCGTATCCCTGCCATGTCGGAGTTAATATAAGGTGGAGGGAGTTAAAATACGGTGGCGGTAGGTCCAGACGGTCAGCGCTTCTGTGCTGAAACGGACACATCGCTGCGTATTCCCAGCTCCGGACACAGCACAGGGCTTCTGTGCCGACAGCTTTCACTTGTCACAGAAGCGCTGCGCTGTGTCCGGAGCTGGGAAGTTTGCATCGCTTCTGTGACAATATATGAAAAGCCGGCAATTCAGCAGCGGCATAAGCCGGCACCCGACAATTTAGAATAGAAAGAATAGAGCTTCACACATAGATTAGATAGATAGAAACATGTCAGTCACATATATATGAAGTACAGTGACAGTATTGCTTACTGTACTTGTCATTTAGTGTAAAGGATTTATTAAAACAAATAATAGTGTTTTCATGCACCGTCTTTTTAAAAAAGCCGGCCAGCAATTCAGCATCTGTACCCGACAATTTATAACAGACAGAATAGAGCTTCACACATAGATTAGATAGATAGAAACATGTCAGTCACATATATATGAAGTACAGTGACAGTGTTGATTACTGTACTTGTCATTTAGTGTAAAGGATTTATTAAAACAAATAATAGTGTTTTCATGCACCGTCTCTTTAAAAAAGCCGGCCGGCAATTCAGCATCTGTACCCGACAATTTATAACAGACAGAATAGAGCTTCACACATACCGTAGATTAGATAGATAGAAACATGTCAGTCACATATATATGAAGTACAGTGATAGTGCTGGTTACTGTACTTGTCATCTAGTGTTAAAATAACGGATTTATTAAAAAAAAAATTGGCGTGGGGTTCCCCTTAATTTTAGTCTCTAGCGGAGGTTAAGCAGACAGCTGGGGCAAATGTTTGAAGCCTGGGAAGGGGGTAATACCCACGGAGCTTCCCAGGCTACTAATATCAGCCCCCAGCTGAATACCTAGCCTTTACTAGCTATTAAAATGGAGGATCCCAAAAAAATGACGTGGGGTCCCCCCTATTTTAATAGCTAGCAAAGGCTAGGCAGACAGCTGGGGGCTGATATTAATAGCCCAGGAAGGGTGCCATGAATATTGGCCCCCTCCCAGGCTAGAAACACCAGCCGTCAGCCGCCCCAGAAATGGCGCATCCATAGGATGCGCCAAATCTGGCACTTAGCCTCGCTCTTCCCACTGCCCTGTAGCGGTGGCAGTGGGGTAATAGGGCTGGGGTTGATGTCAGCTTATAATGCCAGCTGACATCAAGCCCAGGTTAGTAATGGAGAGGCGTCTATAAGACACCCCCATTACTAACCCCATAGTCAAAGTTAAAAAAAACACAAACACCCAGAATAAAGTCCTTTAATTGAAATAAAGACACAATCCTTTATTGTTCTAAATTAAACCATACTTACCATCACGCCCATTCCAGCTGAAGCCAACGATCTCCTGCAATAAAAGTAAAATAATAAAGCAACCTCATCCTTACCTCTCCATGGTTCCCACGACAGCTTCAGCTCTGCTACATCGAGATGACAGGCTGGACCGCAGCAGAACGCTGCCATCCAGCCTGTCATCCCGCAGACACTGAGAAGCGCAGGCATGCTTGCGCTCTGCAGTGTCTGGCTGTGACGGCATCCAGATGAGCCGACAATGAACTCAGCTCACCTCATGCACGTCCGTCACTGACAGCGTGGGAAACTTCTACTGCGCATGCGGGGAGCAGGAGAATTTTCCCACGCTGTCAGTGACGTGCATGAGGTGAGCCGAGTTCATTAGACATGATCTCGGCTCATCTGGATGCCGTCACAGTCAGACACTGAGGAGCACAAGCATGCCTGCGCTTCTCAGTGTCTGCCGCATGGCAAGCTGAACGGCAGCGTTCTGCTGCGGTGCAGCCTGTCATGTGAATGTAGCAGAGCTGGACCGGTCCTGGGAACCATGGAGAGGTAAGGATGAGGTTGCTTTATTATTTTACTTTTATTGCAGGAGATCGTTGGCTTCAGCTGGAATGGGCGTGATGGTAAGTATGGTTTAATTTAGAACATTAAAAAATGGTGTCTTTATTTCAATTAAAGGACTTTATTCTGGGTGTTGTGTTTTTTTTAATTACTTTACTAGAAATTCATGGTGGTCATGTCTAATATTGGCGTGACCCCATGAATTTCGGGCTTAGGGCCAGCTGATAATGCCAAGCTGGCCTTAACCCCTTTATTACCCAGTGAGCCACCACACCAGGGCCCTGGATGAGTTGGGTACAGCGCCAGAAGATGGCGCTTCTATGAACGCGCCATTTTCCGGGGTGGCTGCGGACTGCAATTTGCAGCGGGTGGGGCCCAGAAAGCTTGGGCCTCCCTGCGCTGCAGATTCCAGTCCCCAGCTGCCTAGTTGTACCTGGCTGGACACAAAAATAGGGCGAAGCCCCATGTATTTTTTTTTTTAATTATTTCATGAAATAATTAAAAAAAAAAGGGCTTCCCTATATTGTTGTGTCCGGCCAGGTACAAATAGGCAGCTGGTGGTTGGGGGCAGCCCGTTCCTGCCTGCTGTACCTGGCTGGACACAAAAATATGGCGAAGCCCCACGTCAACATTTTTGGGAAAAATTAATTACAAAATTAATAATTTAGGGACTGCATCTTTATTAACCCCTCAATTGTCATTTAGTGTTAAAATAAAGGATTTTTTAAAAAGAAAATTGGCGTGGGATCCACCATCATTATAGTCTCTAGCGGAGGTTAAGCAGACGGCTGGGGCAGATGTTTGAAGTCTGGGAAGAGGGTAATACCCACGGAGCTTCCCAGGCTACTAATATCAGCCCCCAGCTGAATACCTAGCCTTTACTAGCTATTAGAATGGGGGACCCCCCCAAAAAATGACGTGGGGTCCCCCCTATTTTAATATGTTTATGAGTGACAGTTTTCCTGCTATATACCTGCATGTCATAAGAATTTAAATTAAAAAAGGACCATGTTAAATTCAAATCTGTTTTTTTAAAATTTTTACCGGTGTTTGGTATGCGTTGGAAAAGGGGTAGTCTTATACGGTGAATATATCCTAAACTCTATATTTTAACAGGAAAGTAGGGGGGTCGTCTTATACACCAGGTTGTCTTATACGCCGGAATATACGGTATATCGGGTTTTTATGACTGACAGCTGTCACACACTAAAATACGCTTTTTTTGCAAAATCTAGTTTTTGCATCACCATATTTTGAGAGCTATAATTTTTCCATATTTCGGCCGATAGAGTCATGTGAGGGCTTGTTTTTTGCGGGACGAGTTGAAATTTTTATTGGAACCATTTTTGGGCACGTGACATTTTTTGATCGCTTTCTATTCCGTTTTTTGGGAGGTAAAGTTAACAAAAACAAACACTTCAGGAATTGTTTTTTGAGTTTTTTTTTTATGCCGTTCTGCGTGTGGTAAAAGTGATCAGGCAGCGTTATTCTTCGGGTCAGTACGTTTACAGCGATACTACACTTACTGTATTTTTTTTATGTTTTGGCGCTTTTACACAATAAAACAATTTTATAGAAAAAAAAATATTTTTTTTGCATTGCTTTATTCTGAGCGCTATAACTTTTTTATTTTTTGGCTGATGGAGCTGTATGGCAGCTTTTATTGCGGAACAAGATGACGTTTTCAGTGGTACCATTTTTATTTCTATTCTGCTTTTTGATCGCATTTTTTTCCACTTTTTGTTTGGCGATATGATGAAAAAGCATATTTTTTGCTCCGTTTTTTATTTATTTTTATTACGGTGTGCACAGAAAGAGTTAATTAGTGTGACAGTTTTATAGCTCGGGTTGTTTCGGACGCGGCGATACCAAATATGTGTACTTTTTTTGGTTTTGTAATAATTTACGGATTTATTGGTTTAATATTTTATTTATTTATTTTTATTTATTTTGTGATTTTTTTTTTTAATAGTTTAAAAACTTTTTTTTTACTTTTTTTTACATTTTTACTTAGTCCCTGTATGGGACATTAATTTTTATTTTTCTGATCACTGAGCTCATGTAATGTAATACACATATATTACATTATATGAGATCTTCACTGACAGTTTCAGTCAGAGTCTCCTGTCTGGTATCAGCTACATACAGGCTGAAGCCAGACAGGAAGGACACAATATATGGCAGAGCTGGAGGCGGTCATGTGACCTCCAGCTGCCATAGCAACTCAAGGTCCTCAAACGAAACGGAGGTCTTCGGAGGTAAGTAAGACGACCCCCTCTCTTCCTGCTGTCTCCTATATGCCGCGATCACTATAGATCACAGCATATAGCAGACAGCAAAGGGTTAACATCACTGGGACCTGATCTAATCAGGTCCCGATGATGTACCCTGTCAGAGCTAACGCTCTGCACCGGAATCGCAGTGCTTGCAGGACCCTGGGGGTCCTGAGCACTGCGAGTCCACCCACCGTTTTTAAACGTCGGCACTGCACAGAGCCCGGCAAGCGCCGACGTTTATCTACAGTGAGCGGTCGGGAACCGGTTAATAAAAAAAAATTACCACATGTCTACTTTACAACAGCATCATTTTTTAAAGATATTTTTTTTTTGTTAGGAAGTTAGAACTTAGAAGGGCTAAAAGTTGATCAGCAATTTCTCAATTTTACAACAAAATTTACAAAACCAATTTTTTAGGCACTACATCACATTTGAAGTGACTTCGAGGGGCCTATACAACAGAAAATACCCAAAAGTGACAACATTTTAAAAACTATACCCCTCAAAGTGCTCAAAACCACATTCAATAAGTTTATTAACCCTTCAGGTGCTTCACAGGAATTAGAGCAATGTGGAAGGAAAAAATGAAAATTTTACTTTCTCCCGCAAAAATGTTGGTTTTGCCCCCAACATTTTCATTTTCACAAGGGTAACAGGAAAAAATGGAGCCCAAAATTTGTTGTGCAATTTCTCCTGAGTATACCAATATTCCACATGTGGTGAAAAACTACTGTTACGGCACGAAAGGGAAGGAACACCATTCGACTTTTGGAGTGTAAAATTGGCTGGAATAGATAGTGGACACCATGTCTTGTTTGCAGAACCCCTGATGTGCCTAGACAGTGGAAAAACCCACAAGTGACCCCATTTTGGAAACTACACCCCTCAAGGAACTTTTCTAGAGGTGTGGTGAGCAAGTTGAACCCACAAGTGCTTCACAGAATTTTATAAAGTTGAGCCGTGAAAATGAAAAAATACATTTTTTTCCGCAAAAAAATGTTGGTTTTGCCCCAAATTTTTCATATTCACAAGGGTAACAGGAGAAAATGTACCACACAATTTGTTATGTGACTTCTACTGAGTACACTGATAACCCCACATGTGGTGGAAAACTACTGTTTGGGCACATGACAGGGCTAGGAAGAGAAGGAGCACCAACTGAATTCTGGAGCTTAATTTTGGCTGGAATAGATTGCGGATGCCATGGCACATTTGAAGAGCCCCTGACTTGCTAAAACAGCAACAAAAAAAAAAAAACACAAGCGACCCCATTTTGGAAACTACACCTCTCGAGGAATTCATTTTGGGATTTAGGCTATGTGCCCACGTAGCAGATTTGATGCAGAGCGTTTTTGCCTCTCTCTGGCAGAAAAAACACATGCAGATTTACATGCGTTTTTTCTGCCAGAGAGAAGCGTTTTTTCAAGCAGTTTTCCAAGCGATTTTAGCATCACTTGGAAAAGTGCTTGACAAGTTGGTCACACAATATAAATCCATGCAACTGGCATGGATTTATATAGTGTGACCAAGTAATAGTTAAAAAAAAGAATAAGAATGGTAAAAAATAAAAAAAAAAGATTATACTCACCTTCCGGTGTCTTCCCGGTGTCATCTCTGCTGCGTCCGGTCTCTTGTAATGCTCGTGGTGGTGTGAAGGACCTGCGGTGACGTCATTGAGTCATGTGATGGGTCACATGACTCAGTGACGTCATGGCACGTCCTTCACAACAGCGCGAGCATTGCAAGAGACTGGACTGTGTCGACAAAACACCGGGAGGACATCGGAAGGTGAGTATAAACTTTATTTTTTATTTTAAATTCTTTTTTTTACAGATTCTATGGTACCCAGGTCTGGAGGAGAGTCTCCTCTTCTCCAGACTTGGGTACCATCTGCACATTAGAACGTGCCAACTACGCAAGTACAAATGCAGTCTTGCGGAATTGGCGCGTTCTAATGCAAGTCAATGGCGGCGATTACGCTGCGTGTCCGCAAAATTAATAGACATGCTGCGGATTTTTGAGCGCAGCATAAACGCTGTGGAAAAATACGCAGCATGGGCATTGAAAGTGCAGAATTGCATTGGAGACCATGGGGGAAGGTTTACAAAGCGTAAACGCTTGAAAAACGCATAGTGAGCATTTTTAACTTTCAGGTGATTCACAGAATTGTATAACATTAGGCTGAGTAAAAGGATAATTACAATTTGTTCCACTAAAATGTTGCTTTGGCCCAAGTTTTTAATTTTGAAAAGGGATAATAGGAGAAAATGAACAGTACAATTTGTTATGCAATTTCTCCTGAGTACACCAATCCCCCTTATGTGGTCAAAAACTACTTTTGAGGCAGAGAGCAAAGCTCAGAAGGGAAGAAGCGCCATACTGGAGTTCAGATTTTGCTGGAATGGTTTGAGGATGCCATGTCACATTGGCAGAGCCCCTGAGATGCCAGAATGGCAGAACCCCTCCATAAGTGACCCAATTTTACAAACTAAACCCCCCAATGAATTCATCTAGGAGTGTAGTGAGTATGTTGACATCACATGTGCCTCACAGAATTTTATACCATTGGGCGCTGAAGATTTTTACCACTAAAATGTTGTTTCAGCCCCCGGAGCTGTATGATGGCTTGTTTTTTGTGGGACAAGATGTCATTTTCAGCTCTACTGTTTATATTTATATTTGTCTTTTTGATTGCATTTTATTCTACTTTTTTATGGAAGCATGATGAAAAAGCATGCTTTTTATCCAAGTTTTTTATGGTTTACAGAGTTAAATAGTGTGACAGTTTTATAGGTTGGGTCGTTCTGGATGCGACAATACGAAATATGTGTATTTTTTTTACACATAAATATACCTATTTATTGGTTTAATATTTTTTCATATTTTTTTGGTTTATTTATTTTATGATTTTTTTTACATTTTTTTTTATTTACTTTTTTACTTAGCCCCTCTATGGGACTTTAACTTTTATTACTTTGATCACTGGTATAAAGCATTGCAATGCATTATACCAGTCAGTGCTGCACTGACAGAAGCCTCCTAGACCATGCTCTCAGCATGGTCTAAAAGGCTTGCAATAGCTGGCTGACCCGAAGGTCATCAAGACAACCTCATGTTGCCGTGGCAATGATCAGGCTTTGTAATGACGTCACGTGGGCACCAATCTTAAGGGAGAGGGAGTCCCCTCTCCCAGCCTTTTAAATGCTGCAATCGCAGCAGGCAGATGAGATCTGGAAGTGTTTGTTAAGATACATAAATCAGCTCTGTTTTACCTCTACACAGTAGCTGCAGAGATCAGTGAGAAGAGGAGGGCGTGTTCTTTTCTCCTCTGCATGACGTTTCCTGATTATGATTGGTCAACCTCATGTAGAAGAAGAAGAACACGACGCCCTCGGAGACAAATCTGGCACCCAGCAGGTATAGAGCAACCTCAGCATGTGAACCCAGTCCATACAAATCCTCCCAATTTCATTACATATACAGTAGATGTCAGAAGAAGTGGGCTGTCGGCACCAAGACGCCCCTACTCACAAACCTCTTAGTGGTAATGTAGCCTTTCATCATTGGAGGTATTACAGTTATATGAAAAAGTTTGGGCAGCCCTATTAATCTTAAGCTTAATGTTTTATAAAAATTGGTGTTTTTGCAACAGCTATTTCAGTTTGATATATGTAATAACTGTTGGACACAGTAATGTTTCTGCCTTGAAATAAGGTTTATTGTACTAACAGAAAATGTGCAATCTACATTCAAACAAAATTTGACAGGTGCATAAGTATGGGCACCCTTATCATTTTCTTGTTTTAAATACTCCTACCTACTTTTGGACACCAATTTTTGTAAAACATTAAGATTAATAGGGGTGTCCAAACTTTTTCATATAACTGTATATTGGTTATATCTACATGTAAACTGCACACTGTCACTGGAGGTGAATATCATACAATGCAAACATAAGAAATTAAGCACTGGAAAGGACCATCCAATCAGCAATGCAATCAGTATGCATATAAATAAATAGATATATATGTTTTTATATATATATATACAGTACAGACCAAAAGTTTGGACACACCTTCTCATTTAAAGAGTTTTCTGTATTTTCTTGACTATGAAAATTGTACATTCACACTGAAGGCATCAAAACTATGAATTAACACATGTGGAATTATATACTTAACAAAAAAGTGTGAAACAACTGAAAATATGTCTTATATTCTAGGTTCTTCAAAGTAGCCACCTTTTGCTTTGATGACTGCTTTGCACACTCTTGGCATTCTCTTGATGAGCTTCAAGAGGTAGTCACCGGAAATGGTCTTCCAACAATCTTGAAGGAGTTCCCAGAGATGCTTAGCACTTGTTGGCCCTTTTGCCTTCACTCTGCGGTCCAGCTCACCCCAAACCATCTCGATTGGGTTCAGGTCTGGTGACTGTGGTGGCCAGTTCATCTGGCGTAGCACCCCATCACTCTCCTTCTTGGTCAAATAGCCCTTACACAGCCTGGAGGTGTGTTTGGGATTAGTGTTGAGCCACCCCCGTAGTGTTCGAGTTCGGTTCGGTTCGTCGAACACCCGTGTGTTCGCCGAACTGTTCGTCGAACTGTTCGTCGAACACCTTCGAACACCGTTAAAACCAATGGCAGGCAAACAAAAACACATAGAAACACATAGAAAACACCTTCAAAGGTGTCCAAAAGCTGACAAACTGCTCAGAAGACACAACTAACACATGGAAAAGTGACAAGTACATATAGTCATGCGAAAAGAAAAGAGGTGGAGGAGTAAAAGGAGAGGGAGACACAAATATAGGCATGTCATGCCCTTCTAAAATCCAAAAAGTGAGAAGCCGACACGTTCAGTCCGCTCCTGCCCGTGCCACCTCCGTGTCGCCCGGTTTGTGCCAGAGCCGCGGTGAACCCTGACGGCCAGCCCCCCTCTCCCAATACTGGTGCCTGTCCGCTGGTGGGTCGAGCGAGCCCCCCTGTGGTGGAGGCAGCTCTAAGCGTTTTAATTTAAATTGTCTCTCTAATTTGAATGAATACACTTTAAATCCATTTACAAGGATCTATTGGAGGGCAAGTCTCATGCCAGCAGCCGCGGTAATTCCAGCTCCAGTAGCGTCCACTAAAGCTGCTGCAGTTAAAAAGCTTTTATAAGGATCGAGCTCAGCTGTCCACCGCAAGGCATCCTACTGCCAGTCCCAGCCCCTATGCCTTGGGGTGCCTCCTGATGCTCTTCACTAAGTATCCCATGGTCCCGAAGCATTTCCTTTGAAAAAATTAAGTGTCTAAACTACAGGTGGTGTAGCTTGCTTAACAGCCGGGATACTCCGCTGACTAGCAGACACTGCTACTAGACACAAAGTATTTCCTGGGCTAGATGCAGTTAAAAATTTGTAATTAGATACTCTCGTTGGATGCTGAGAAAGCATTCCATAGAGTCTCCTGGCATGCCATATATGATTCTCTTAAAAAGCTTGGGGTAGGGGTCTAGGGGACCCTTTTATAGCCAAAATCACGGCCCTGTATCGCAATACGTCACCTAGGCTGAAGATAAATGGAACTGTAGCACCCTGAGGGCTCGGTTGCTACAGACGTATTGCACCTCACCCAGAGGTGTGATATCTCACTCTCAGGTAAGGATGGAGTGTGGATCAGGACCCGACACCTGCATGCATTACACCACATTGCCGTGGGGCAGGGCGACCAATATGCCCCTGAGATGGGCACGACAGTCCCTGTCCCTGGCTGGAGTGGGGGGAGGGAACACTGAGGAAGGGGAACCCTGTAGTGCAGGAGCAGGGAGGAAGCAGTTCCTGGGTGCATTGAGAAGGGAGTATAAAAGGTGGGCACCATCTTAGTTCAGTGCAGAGAAGTCTGAGCAGAAGTGGCAGGGAGCAGGGGCTCTGCATGAGCTCTGCTCCGGAGGCGGGCCTAGTAACAGAGGCCCAGGCCTGGAAGAGGGAGAAGGAAGGAAGAGGAGCGGAGAAGGCTCCAGGAACGAGGAATGAAGGGATCCCAGGGGTGCGGATGGGCGAGTCGCCACCGCACGCTCGAATCCACCTGCGTGGAGGGGTCAGGCCAAAGGGGGAGACCGGTCCCCGAACTAGTGGAGGCAGGAAACGACCCTCAGCTAGAAACCGGAGGCTCTGACATTTTATGTGGCGTAGCCCCTCGCTACACCCGCTAGGAAGGCACCACATAGGGTCAGGGAAACTGGCGCCAAGTTTACCAAGAGGAGGCCCGAGGCAGCCGGACAGAAGTGTTGGTAAGAAAGGCCAGACAAAGGACACACAAAGGGGGTCCTGTGAAGTGCTCCAAAGTTATCTGGGAGTTGTCTGAGCCCCTCATCTGGTGAGCACAGTACGACGTGGGCAGCCGTTACCTGCAGACGTGGTCTGGATAATAAGAACTGTGAGTAAAGGCCCTGGACTGCATCACTGACTCCGTGTCGTTACTGCTGCTGCCCTGCACCATCACCCCCATCCTCCGCATACACTGCCCTGAGGCTATACTCCTCCCGTGGGGAGTTATGCTACGCTCTGCTGCACCCACAACACCAGCCTCAGCGGTCTGCCCTGTAGCGGCGGTTCACTCTGACCGCAATCCACGGGTGGCGTAGTCGGACATTTAAACATCAAAACCACATAAATAGTTCCGCCACTGGTTTGACCGCCCTGAGCCACGGAACCGGGTCGCCGCCACGAAGACTACAACCACCAGCATCCACCAAAAAGGGTCCGGCTCCGGGTGTCCCAAGGCCCAGGGGGTGCGTCAGAACATTTTCATCACCTTTCACAATCACCAATGGGACAAGGCAGGGATGTCCTCTGTCCCCTCTCTTATACATCCTAGTGACGGAGCACCTGCTCTCATCAATTCGCCATAACCCCAATATTAGGTGGATTGAGGTGGGAGGCACCGAGTACAAGTGCTCTCTATTTGCTGATGATGTCCTAGTATATATCACTCAATCACATATATCCATCCCTGCTGTTATGGCTGAAATAGATCACTTTGTTACATGGTAAAATTTTAAAATCAATGCAGCGAAGTCTGAGGCCCTCGATGTCTCCCTCCCCAAATCCAAATAGGATTCCATCCAGTCCAACTTTCCCTTTGCCTGGCCCTCACAGGGTATCAAATACTTAGGAATTCCTATTCATAGAGACCTCTCCCATCTATGTTATCTTAATTTTGGGCCCTTTATTGAACAATTCCATACAGACCACGGTTGGCAAGTTAGAACTGTAAGATTCACTACGTGAACCACTGGTGTTTTGTGGAAAAGCACATGTACACTGTGTTCCAAATTATTATGCAAAAAGTGTTTAGGAGTGATAAGGGAAGAATTTGTTTGTTTGTCAGTTAAACTCATTGATGGTGATGTGTGTCAGGGCTCTTTATATCACTGTAAGCAATTGCAGACACCTGTGCTAATTAGTTTGGCAGGTGTGTCCAATGAAAGGCAAGACTACTTAAGAAGGCTCTCTCACATTATTAAGCAGCCTACAATTTCTGCCAAAATGGGAAAGAAAAAGGATGTGTAGGCTGCTGAGAAGCAACAAATTGTGGAGTGTTTAGGTCAAGGCATGACTACAATCAACATTGTGCGATGATCAGGATGAAGTGTCTTGGCAATCAAGAAGTATGTAGCTGATTCACAGTACACACGTGTGCGTGCTGATAAGGGCAAATTGAGGACTCTTTCCTACAGGCAATTACGTCAGGTTCAAAGAGCAGCGGCAAAAAAGCCTTGTCATAGCAGCAGACAAGTTTTTGAAGCTGCTTGTGCCTCCAACGTCCCCCGAACAACAAGATGCAGGGTCCTTCAGAGGTTTGCAGCTGTGCATACGCCATCCTGTCGACCTCCTCTATCCACTTCACACAAGCAGAAACGGCTCCAGTGGGCCAAACATTACATGAAGACTGGTTTCAAAACTGTTTTGTTCACGGATGAGTGCCGTGCAGCGCTCGATGGTCCAGATGGATGGAGTGGAGGATGGCTGGTTGATGGACACCCCACGCAAACACGGCTACAGCGCCAACAAGGAGGAGGTGGAGTAATGTTTTGGGCTGGAATCATGGGGAGAGAGATTGTCGGCCCCTTTAGGATCCCTGAAGGCGCTAAAGATGAACTCCATAATGTATGTGGATTTTCTCAAACAGCACTTCCTGCCATGGTTCAAGAAGAAGAACCGTGTATTTCACAGCAAGATCATTTTTCTGCATGATAATGCACCATCTCATGCTGCACATAAAACATCTGCATCTCTGGCTGATATGGGCATAAAAGGGGACAAACTTATGGTGTGACCCCCATGCTCCCCTGACCTCTACCCCATTCAGAACCTTTGGAGCATCATTAAAAGGAGTGTCTATGATGGCGGGAGGCAGTTCACATCTAAGCAACAGCTCTGGGAGGGTATTCTGTCCTCATGCAAAACAATTGAAGCAGAAACCATCCAAAACCTGACAAATTCAATGGACGAGAGAGTTCAGAAGCTCCTTTCGAACAAGGGGTCCTATGTGAAAATGTAACATCACCTAGAATAAAGTTTTGAGTTGAAAACTGTTTGATTTCAGTTTCTAACAACCTGCTAATGCTTATAATTTCAAAAATGACCATTTTTTTGGTCTTTATTAAAATGAAAAGGTTGATCGAAAAGTTTGGGGGATCTAAGAGTGTGGCAACCCAGTAGTCATGATTACTTCGAATTCTGACAATATGAGGGTCATGCTGCAGGTAGTGCAGCAAGAAGGCACTTATGTGTCTTGCGCATCTCGAAGCCCCAAAATTATTTTCCGGGCTAGATGCAGCTAAAAATTATTTTTAATTTTAAATCTGGTGGAGCTTATTATAGATGGCCTAATAGGATCAGTGCTGCACACTGCTACAAAGCCCAAATTATTTTCCAGTCAAGATACAGATAAACATGATTAGTAATTTGAAAGCTTAAAACGGTTGGTAGGGTGATTTTAACCAATCATCAAGCTTTTACTCTCCCCAGGATGACACAGGGGTAGAAAAGTCGTTTCGGATCCATGATTTGTTCATCTTTATGAACGTGAGTCTGTCTACATTATCAGTGGAGAGCCGCGTGCGCTTATCTGTCAGCACACCACCAGCAGCGCTGAACACACGTTCAGACAGAACGCTGGCTGCGGGGCATGACAAGATCTCCAAGGCGTAAGTGGCTAGCTCCGGCCATTTATCCAGATTGGAAGCCCAAAAAGAGCAAGGGTCCAGTGACACAGTCGTGGCTTCAATGTTTACTTGGAGATACTCCTGTACCATCGTCTCTAGGCGTTGACTATGTGTCAGACTTCTTGTCTCCTGTGGCCTTGCAAAGGATGGGCTAAAAAAGTGGTGAAATGATTCCGAAAAATTGATGTTACCAGCAGATACTGTGGTTCTGTTACGGTTTGAGTGCTGAACACTTGACGGTCCCACGGTTGGCAAGTTGGAACTGTGAGATTCACTACGTGCACCACTGGTGTTTTGTGGAAAAGCACATGTAAGATTCTGCAACAGTCTCTGCTGATACTCCTGCATGCGTGCATCCCTTTCTATGGCAGGAATAATTTCGGCAAATTTACTTTTGTACCGGGGATCTAACAGTGTGGCAACCCAGTAGTCAGGATTATTTCTAATTCTCACAATTCGAGGGTCATGTTGCAGGTAGTGCAGCAAGAAGGCACTCATGTGTGTTGCGCATCCAGGAGCACCAAGTCCCTGTTGTGTTGGTGGCGAGGTAACAATCATGCTTCCTTCCTCTGTCCTCTCCCCCCCAACCTCGCACAACAGAAATGTGATCAAGGTCTCCCTCATCTGATGAGTCTTCCATCAGTTCGTCCTCCACTTCTTCCTGGGCTCCTGCACCTTCCTCACTAGTTTGGCTGCTACCATGCGCCCTGGTAAAACCATCTCCCCCACCCTCACATGCCTGCCGCCTTGGTGCTGCCGACCGACTGGACCTTGCAGATGTTAGCCCTTCCGCATACAACTCCTCCTCCTCTACTTCCTCCACCTCCTCTTGTGCCACCACCTGACTCCGAATTCTGTTTAACATGTGCTCCAGCATGTAAATCACCGGAATAGTCATGCTGATAATGGCATCGTCAGCACTAAACATCTTCGTCGCCATTTCAAAACTGTGCAGAAGGGTGCATAGGTCCCTGATCTGAGACCACTCCTCCAGCGTGATTTGCCCCACCTCTGGATCTCGTTGGCCCAGGCTATACGTCAGAACGTATTGCACCAGGGCTTGTCGGTGCTGCCACAGTCGCTGCAACATGTGCAGAGTTGAATTCCACCGGGTAGGCACATCGCATTTTAGCCGGTGAAGTGGCAGGCCCAACGACTTCTGTAGAGATGTAAGTCGCTGAGCTGCGGGATGCGAACGGCGGAAGTGAGCACACAGCGACCGTGCCCTCTGCAGAAGGCCATCTAGTCTGGGATAGTGGGCTAAAAATTGCTGGACAACCAGGTTCAACACTTGAGCCATACAAGGCACGTGTGTGACATTGCCCCGGCGAAGGGCCGCACCCAGGTTTGCAGCATTGTCGCACACGGCCTTCCCTGGTTTCAGGTCCAGTGGAGACAGCCATTCATGAAATTGGTTCTCCAGAGCTGACCACAACTCCTCAGCTGTGTGACTCACATTTCCCAGACATTTCAAAGTAAAAACCGCCTGATGACGTTGAGCCCTACTGCCAGCATAGTAAGGAGGTGTGCAGGATCCCTTCTGCGCAGTTAGAAAGCTTGTGGCATGACCAGACAGGCTTTGGGTGCAGGTGGAAGACCAAGAGGAGGTTGAGGAGGCAGAAGCAGTGGAGGAACTTTGACATAAAGAGGATTGACGCACAACTCGTGGGGACGGCAAGACTTGGACAGCAGCCCCTTGTCCTGCTGTCACCATAGTTACCCAGTGCCCAGTCAGCGACATGTAACGCCCCTGTCCATGCCTACTCGTCCAAGTGTCTGTGGTGAAATGCACCCTGTCACACACAGAGTTTCTCAAAGAAGCGGTGATGTTGTGTGCGACATGCTGGTGGAGCGCAGGCACACCTTTCTTTGAGAAGTAGTGCCGATTGGGCATCTGGTACTGGGGCACTGCGACGGACATAAGGTCTCGAAAATCCTCTGTGTCCACCAGGCGGAAAGGCAGCATTTCTGTAGCCAAGAGCTTGCAGATGGTGAAATTCAACCTCTTAGCTTTCTCATGGCTAGGAGGAAATGGTCTTTTACTTGTCCACATCTGAGGGACCGAGGGCTGGCTATTGTGCCGGGGTGTCCCCGGCAAACTGCCGGTCTGTGAGGAAGATGCAGGCGGACATGTTAGGTTGCCTTGATCCAAAGGTGGTGCTATCGATGTCGGACAGCGCTCAACACCAGCTGGTGTTACCACCTCCAAAGAAAATTATGACCTGCCAATCACGCTGGCTGTTGCGGGTAAAGAGGTGGCAGGTCTGCGCCCCAAAACAGGTGTGACTGCTGTCCCCCCAGTCACAGAGGATGAAGAGGCCGCGGATGCACAAGATATGGCAGACGGTGGTTGGCCCGGCCGGCTAGGCCGCATTGTAGCACACTGAGCTTCCCACTGCAACTTATGCTTCATGTCCATGTGCCGGTTCATGCATGAAGTACTCAAACTATGTATTTTTTGGCCTCTACTTAGCTTTTGCTGACAAATGTTACAGATAACACGAGTTGGGTCATCTTTATCGATCTGAAAAAATGCCCAGGCTATGCAAGGCTTAGCACCCATGCGACCTGAAGAGCCACCACGACTTGTGGTGAGAGGCAGAGTTGTGTTTGAGGATGCAGTTGTTGACGTGCTTCCAGTACTACGTCTCTGTCCAGGAAGGCGCAACCTGACCTCGTCGTCACTAGCATCTTCCTCCACCTCCTCTGCTGACCTCATCTCTTGGCTGACTGTGGGTTGACAGTAAGTGGGATCTCCAACCTCATCATCATCACCCTGTGTGTTATCACACCCGTCGTCCTCAGAGCCAACCTGTTCCTGCCCTGACAAAAAACTAAAGTTGTCGCTCCAATCAGGTATTTGAGTCTTATCATCGTCTTCCTCATTGTCTCCACCAACAGGAGTTACAGTTTGGGAATGAGGGTCTACATTATGGTCAGAACCTTCTGCGTCTGGTCCTGGATCCGACTCATAAAGATTCTGGGCATCAGTGCAGATCATTTCCTCGTCTGGATTCACAGAAGCGCTGGAGTCGACCTCTGATTCCCAGGCTATAGTATGAGTAAACAGCTCTGCAGACTCAACCATCTGTTCTACCTCATACTCAGACGGGCAGCTGGAGTTTTGGGAGCTGTGAGGAAGCAAGTGCGATTGGGGTGACACCTCTGAGGACTGGAGTATTTGTGATGTTGAAGTTGATGTGGAGGAGAGCCCACTTAAAGGAGCACTTGATATCCGTTGAAGCACCTGCTGTTTTTGTGCCTCATCTGGAATTTGTAGCGATTGGCGTGGCCGTAAGAAAGGGATCTTATCACATTGTCCGCTAAAAGAAGTAGACATTTTAGTTTGGCTGGAAGATGGTCTTTCTTCTGCAGATGTTACTGTTGCTTTAACACCTACCCCACGGACACAACCTTTTTTCCCCTTCCCAACACGCCTATTCCCCTTTCCACCAGCAGCAGGCCTTTTTCCACTCATTTTGGTGGTTAACTAATTCACAACTCTGGAGTTGTTTGCACAAAAAAACAATGGATGGTAACCGAGCAGAGCTGAGTGGCCAAGCTGTGGTATTAGGCCAAAACTATTGGCTGGGTTAGATGCAGAAAAAAATTATATTCAATTTGCAACCTGATGGAGGTCAGTATAGATGGACTAATACAACAAGTCCCACACACAGCTAGAAGCCCAATATTTTTTCAGAGGTAGATGCAGAAAAAAATATATTCAGTTTGCAACCTGATGGAGGTCAGTATAGATGGACTAATACAACAAGTCCCACACACAGCTAGAAGCCCAAATATTTTTTCAGAGGTACTGTAGATGCAGATAAAAATTATTTTTAATTTGCAACCTGATGGAAGTCAGTATAGATGGACTAATAGAGAAAGTCCGACACACTGCTAGAAGGCCAAATATTTTTTCAGAGCTAGATGCAGAAAAAAATATATTCAGTTTGCAACCTGATGGAGGTCAGTATAGATGGACTAACAGAGAAAGTCCCACACACTGCTAGAAGGCCAAATATTTTTTCAGAGCTAGATGCATACAAAAAATTATTTTGAATTTGCAACCTGATGGAGGTCAGTATAGGTGGACTAATAGAACAAGTCCCACACACTGCTAGAAGGCCAAATATTTTTTCAGAGCTAGATGCAGAAAAAAATTATATTCAGTTTGCAACCTGATGGAGGTCTGTATAGATGGATTAATAGAACAAGACCCACACACATCTAGAAGCCCAATATTTTTTCAGAGCTAGATGCAGAAAAAAATTATATTCAGTTTGCAACCTGATGGAGGTCTGTATAGATGGATTAATAGAACAAGACCCACACACAGCTAGAAGCCCAATATTTTTTCAGAGGTAGATGCAGAAAAAAATATATTCAGTTTGCAACCTGATGGAGGTCAGTATAGATGGACTAATACAACAAGTCCCACACACAGCTAGAAGCCCAATATTTTTTCAGAGGTAGATGCAGAAAAAAATATATTCAGTTTGCAACCTGATGGAGGTCAGTATAGATGGACTAATACAACAAGTCCCACACACAGCTAGAAGCCCAAATATTTTTTCAGAGGTACTGTAGATGCAGATAAAAATTATTTTTAATTTGCAACCTGATGGAGGTCAGTATAGATGGACTAATAGAGAAAGTCCGACACACTACTAGAAGGCCAAATATTTTTTCAGAGCTAGATGCAGAAAAAAATTATATTCAGTTTGCAACCTGATGGAGGTCAGTATAGATGGATTAATAGAACAAGACCCACACACAGCTAGAAGCCCAATATTTTTTCAGAGGTAGATGCAGAAAAAAATATATTCAGTTTGCAACCTGATGGAGGTCAGTATAGATGGACTAACAGAGAAAGTCCCACACACTACTAGAAGGCCAAATATTTTTTCAGAGCTAGATGCAGAAAAAAATTATATTCAGTTTGCAACCTGATGGAGGTCTGTATAGATGGATTAATAGAACAAGACCCACACACACAGCTAGAAGCCCAATATTTTTTCAGAGGTAGATGCAGAAAAAAATATATTCAGTTTGCAACCTGATGGAGGTCAGTATAGATGGACTAATACAACAAGTCCCACACACAGCTAGAAGCCCAATATTTTTTCAGAGCTAGATGCAGAAAAAAATTATATTCAGTTTGCAACCTGATGGAGGTCTGTATAGATGGATTAATAGAACAAGACCCACACACAGCTAGAAGCCCAATATTTTTTCAGAGGTAGATGCAGAAAAAAATATATTCAGTTTGCAACCTGATGGAGGTCAGTATAGATGGACTAATACAACAAGTCCCACACACAGCTAGATTCAGCCAAATGCTGTGAAAAAAACTTGCCCAGCACTGGCACAGACCTGCCTGGCAAAAACTGATAGGAACTGATGTAACCTAGTCCTGAAAAGGACTGCAATTACAATTAGTCTTTACTCCCACAATCTATCTATTTAAGAGCACAGACCTGCCTGATAAAAGTCGTAGGAAATGCTGTAACCTAGTCCTTAAAAGGACTGCAATCAAAACTATTCCCTACTCCCAAGCTATCTGTAGATTTGTGCGAAAATTGGCTTGAAATTAACAAGGTATAGCGCACACAGCAACAGCGGTGCCGTCTAACACGCAGCTGCAGCAGTGAGAAAATGGTGGCGACGGGGAAAATGGCTTGGTCTTATAGGGCAAGGACATGTGACATACACTGCCAATGACACATGCCCTTGCTTGTGTGAAAAAAAGCACTTCGCTCCGTGTGTGCGCTGCTGATAGGCTGACAGATTGCACCTCCCCACTGTAAATGCGGGAAAGAGAAAAAAAAATGGAGATCTTCATTGTTCCTGCAGAGATCCATCCCCTGCCCCTCCCCCCACCCCGCTGTACACTCAAACTGCGTATTAACATTAATTTTCATCATTACTGAGAAAAAATCCAGTTATGATTTTGGTGCACGAACAGTTATCGAACATAACCTCGAACAGCCGAATTTTTCTCAAATTGTTCGTGTTCGCCGAACGGCTCGAACACCGCCCAAAACAGCTCGAATTTGAGATTGGCGAACAGTTCGAGTAGAACAACGCTCATCTCTATTTGGGATCATTGTCCTGTTGAAAAATAAATGATGGTCCAACTAAACGCAAACTGGATGGAATAGCATGCTGCTGCAAGATGCTGTGGTAGCCATGCTGGTTCAGTATGCCTTCAATTTTGAATAAATTCCCAACAGTGTCACCAGCAAAGCACCCCCACACCATCACACCTCCTCCTCCATGCTTCACGGTGGGAACCAGGCATGTAGAGTCCATCTATTCACCTCTTCTGCGTCGCACAAAGACACGGTGGTTGGAACCAAAGATCTCAAATTTGGACTCATTAGACCAAAGCACAGATTTCCACTGGTCTAATGTCCATTCCTTGTGTTCTTTAGCCCAAACAAGTCTCTTCTGCTTGTTGCCTGTCCTTAACAGTGGTTTCCTAGCAGCTATTTTACCATGAAGGCCTGCTGCACAAAGTCTCCTCTTAACAGTTGTTGAAGAGATGTGTCTGCTGCTAGAACTCTGTGTGGCATTGACCTGGTCTCTAATCTGAGCTGCTGTTAACCTGCGATTTCTGAGGCTGGTGACTTGGATAAACTTATCCTCAGAAGCAGAGGTGACTCTTGGTCTTCCTTTCCTGGGGCGGTCCTCATGTGAGCCAGTTTCTTTGTAGCGCTTGATAGTTTTTGTAATTGCACTTGGGGACTCTTTCAAAGTTTTCCCAATTTGTCGGACTGACTGACCTTCATTTCTTAAAGTAATGATGGCCACTCGTTTTGCTTTACTTAGCTGCTTTTTTCTTCCTTAACAGTGGTTTCCTAGCAGCTATTTTACCATGAAGGCCTGCTGCACAAAGTCTCCTCTTAACAGTTGTTGAAGAGATGTGTCTGCTGCTAGAACTCTGTGTGGCATTGACCTGGTCTCTAATCTGAGCTGCTGTTAACCTGCGATTTCTGAGGCTGGTGACTTGGATAAACTTATCCTCAGAAGCAGAGGTGACTCTTGGTCTTCCTTTCCTGGGGCGGTCCTCATGTGAGCCAGTTTCTTTGTAGCGCTTGATAGTTTTTGTAATTGCACTTGGGGACTCTTTCAAAGTTTTCCCAATTTGTCGGACTGACTGACCTTCATTTCTTAAAGTAATGATGGCCACTCGTTTTGCTTTACTTAGCTGCTTTTTTCTTGCCATAATACAAATTCTAACAGTCTATTCAGTAGGACTATCAGCTGTGTATCCACCAGACTTCTGCACAACACAACTGATGGTCCCAACCCCATTTATAAGGCAAGAAATCCCACTTATTAAACCTGACAGGGCACACCTGTGAAGTGAAAACCATTTCTGGTGACTACCTCTTGAAGCTCATCAAGAGAATGCCAAGAGTGTGCAAAGCAGTCATCAAAGCAAAAGGTGGCTACTTTGAAGAACCTAGAATATCAGACATATTTTCAGTTGTTTCACACTTTTTTGTTAAGTATATAATTCCACATGTGTTAATTCATAGTTTTGATGCCTTCAGTGTGAATGTACAATTTTCATAGTCATGAAAATACAGAAAAATCTTTAAATGAGAAGGTGTGTCCAAACTTTTGGTCTGTACTGTATATATTATACAAAAATATATAAATATACCTTGCTATAAGAGGATACAGCCCTTAGACATTTTCCTACCTGCTGGTACATGCTTCGGGTTTTGCTGATCTTGCTGCTGCTGCTGTTGCTGCTGTCTTCTTGCCAACTTTTTCATCTGTTTAAAGCAAAGTACAGGAATAAGACTGACGAATATAGCCGTCTACGTAGTATTCTGGTAATACAATCACTTTAAATATCAGATCTGGGAATGGCGAGATGAGCTCTTTCTGTAGCTCAAGTGATAATCATTAGTCTTCCTTGGTAAATATTAAATGGTATGTGATATGACGTTTGTTCACAATCTCTACCAGATTATTTCACCTGAAAAAAGGTAAAGTTAAAGGTCTAGGTGATAACTGTTAGAACCCTGTGTGTCACACCGCTGGGACTCATTACCAGACCGCAGACAGGAGGAGTTGAAAGGAGCAGCAGGTTGCAAGTTTTTGGAGCAGTTACATTATATTTAGCCCCTCTCATTTTTTTCACTATCGTTTTTTCACCTCCTTTCACCAAGAACGATAACTTTTTTATTCTTCCATAGAAATAGCCAAACGAGGGCTTGCTTTTGCAAGTTGAATTGCAGACATTTTACCATGTGATGTACTGACAAACAGGATGAAAGTGGGGAGAAATGGTGAAAAAAAACGCAATTCTGCTACCAATTTGAAGTTTTGTTTTTTTACTGCATACATTGGGTGGTAAAAATTACCTAGTAACATGGCTCTCAGGGTCAGTATGATTACAGCAATACCAAACTGGTATAATTGTTTTTTTAATTTATGTAGTGCTAAAAAAACAGAACTTTGATAAAAAATTGGTTTGCATGGTCATTTTTTGAGACCCATAGTTTTTTTTTGTCAATGGAGCTGTATGAGAGTTTACATATTGCATGTTGAGCTGTAGTTTTTATTGGTACTTTTTATTAGGTACATAAAATGTTTTGATTGCTTTTTATTGCATTTTTGGGAGAGATGCCATATATTTTTTTCTTTATGGTGTTTGATTTACTGCTTAAATAATTTTATATGCTGATAGGTCGAATTTTACACACATAGTACCAAGCTTCTGTTGCCGAAACCCTAGAAGGATTAGGAGCAACATGCAGTAACTTGGAAGCATTTGCTTATATTGTCCTCAATGAGAATAGTCAGGTATGAATTGTAGGAAGCAATGTATACAGATGCTGGTTTAGATTTCTTACCTTTGCTCTTTGATTTTGGAACCAGACTTGCACAACCCGCACACTCAGGCCAGTTTCTGCAGCGAGTGTCTCCCTCACCTTCACAAAGGAAACATCAAGTAGTCAGTTTACAGAATATCCTATACAAGAATAAACAATGCCAGCAACTTCTAAAGTGACGCTAAAGGGACCCCACTGATGCAGAGAATGAAGCCTCTACACTAAGCCTCTTAATTCTCAGGATTGATGGGTATCACTGACCCCACCTTTAATAAAATGATGACATCCTAACTATATGCTATCAATTTTATAATATTGGAATAATACCCTTTTAACATCAAATTCTCTGGAATATCATAAATTTGTCATTTCTTGTGAGTTATTAGACTCGTTCAATCATCTGTTTTAATCAGACGTGTGTTATCGATGGTTTTGACAGATAGCACTCTTACCTATGTTATTCTATGAGACCGTGCACATGTTTGATTTTTTTTCCTTGGACCGAGTGGTCCAAGGGAAAAAAGTCACAGCATGCACGTTTTGCCTCCGAAAATTGTATGGCACTCACTCATTCATGTTTATGGGTCCATGAAAAAAAATCAGACTGCACTCAGATGACATCCGAGTGCAGTCCGATTTTCTCGGACTGAAATGATGGTGAAGATGGAGAACCTTTAATTTTTTTTCTCTTCACCTCTTGGAAAATTGGATCCTACTCTGAACAAAGTCTGATTAGAGTGTGAATAGCATAATCGGACCGATTTTCTCTGATGGAGCAAAAATGGTCATCCGCACCTGCTCTTAGGGTGAGTATCAATTATGTTGTTCAGCCTTTGTTTAATCAGCATTTGTTAATTTCATTGTTCTAATTATAAAGCGGAACAAGGTAATTACCAGCAGTGACGGACCCCTCACATGCTGGAGACCTGCATTTTAGATGGACACAATTGACCTTAATGTGGTTTGTAAAGTTTCCATCATGGGGTCAAGAACTTAGGACAATATAGAACAGCAGACTAGAAGACTACATTATTTTATCCAGTGTTCTTGGTCGAATATGGGACGGAGGGTCCAAATGGAGTCTCCAATGTAGCTATGACAGACTTTTAAAGTTCAAATTGTCCATCAGACGTCAATAGCAACTTCTACAACCGTTCCAGCAGAGCATCATGATTTCCAGTATACACGGGAGCCACGCTGCAGAGGTGAGTAGTGCCTCACAGATATATAGACGTAGTAGTCGTTATCTTAACTGACAGTATGCAGCTTTATTTATGAGCATGGCTGTGATAATATAAGGTTTATGAATGAAAGAACTTCACAGACAGCTTGGGTGCACCTGGGCAATAACTTGGGTGCACCTCCGCTTGGATGCACCTCCGCTGTATGTGGGAAATGTACTGGTCCCACTTTTGTGACAGTCACATTTTATGAGACTGGATTTCCATTGAGCCTCACTATTATTTCATCAGTTATGCGATTATGTTTACCTTTTCTTTTTCTGAAAAGTTTGAAAATTCTGATCCTCCTTTAACAACATTTCAGATTTTTGGCCTAGCATTGCCGTTCTGTGCCATATACATGGATGTTTTGAGTTGATCCTAGAAATTACATCTGACAGAGTGGAATAAAACAGGGTCAGCGCCAACTTACCTTCCTGCATGGTTTAGAGGAGACCTCAAATGAAGCTTTGAAAGCTCTTCTCTGCTGTGTGGTCAGAATAGTCCTTGGTCTCTTAGGCCGTTTTTGATCTTTACCATCTTCAGTTCCTTTTCCATCTTCAAATTTACCCCCATCTTCATCATCATCGCTCTTACCTACAAGCGGGAAATCATCCAACAGTTTTACTCAAATAAACTGTTTGCTTTCTAACACAGTCTACATACTGTAGTTAGTAACAGATGTTTTATTAAAATTAGAAACATTTCTATCTTAAAACTACCCTCCTATTTTTTGTTAACAGGTTATTACTAAAATCGAAGGCTCTCTCCTATCCCTAGGGTTGAGAGAACTTGCTAATTGCTGGAGGTCCAGCTCCTGGGACCCCCAGCAATCCCAAGACTAGGATCTGGATCCCTGAGAATGGGTTGGGTGGAGGGGTACACATGATTGTGGTCCTTTTATTATCTATGGGACTACTGGAAATAGCCAAATACAGAGCTTGGCTATTTCCCGCTGTCCTGTAGATAATATATGGAGGGAAGGTTGAGCATGTGCACAATTATTCAAGTCAAGACAGGGTTCCAGAGAGCCTTGCTATTTTGAGAATAACACTTTAAGGCTATGTGCCCACCATGCAGAAATGAAGCAGAAAATTTCCGCTTCATTTCCGCATCTCCTTGCCCGGAAAAACGCGTGCGGAATTTGACACGCGTTTTTCGCACGTTTTTCAAGCGTTTTGCACATGTGGAATTGCCTTGCGTTTTCTAATGCATTGAGAAGGCAATTCCGCATGCGTAAACGCACAAATAATGTACATGCTGCGGATTTTTCCACACATCATTGGGCATTGAAAGTGCGGAATTTCATTGGGGACCATGGGGGAAGGATTACCAAGCATTTCCCAAGCGTTTACGCTGCAAAAATTCCGCAGCATAAACGCTTGAAAAACGCATCGTGGGCACGGACCCTTAGATTTCTTTTACCCCATAAAATAAGAAGGCCTTAGCCATAATCTAATGTAACACAATCCATGCAAGCTAGCATTGCTTTGCCCTGACGTCATCCTATCCAATTTTAAAGTGTGTTTTTGTCTGGTAAAGAGTAACTGAAGTTTCATAAAACTTTTCATGTCATATTGACAAGTAAAAAGTTTTGATCTATAGGGGTCGGGTAATACAGTTAGGTCCATATATATTTGGACAGAGACAACATTTTTCTTATTTTGGTTCTAGACATTACCACAATGAATTTTAAACAAAACAATTCAGATGCAGTTGAAGTTCAGACTTTCAGCTTTCGTTTGAGGGTATCCACATTAAAATTGGATGAAGGGTTTAGGAGTTTCAGCTCCTTAACATGTGCCACCCTGTTTTTAAAGGGACCAAAAGTAATTGGACAATTGACTCCAAGGCTATTTCATGGACAGGTGTGGGCAATCCCTTTGTTATGTCATTCTCAATTAAGCAGATAAAAGGCCTGGAGTTGATTTGAGGTGTGGTGCTTGCATTTGGAAGGTTTTGCTGTGAAGCAAACATGCGGTCTAATGAGCTCTCCATGCAGGTGAAACAAGCTATCCTTAAGCTGCAAAACCAGAAAAAACCCATCCGAGAAATTGCTACAATATTAGGAGTGGCAAAATCTACAGTTTGGTACATCCTGAGAAAGAAAGAAAGCACTGGTGAACTCATCAATGCAAAAAGACCTGGGCGCCCATGGAAGACAACAGTGGTGGATGATCGCAGAATAATCTCCATGGTGAAGAGAAACCCCTTCACAAAAGCCAACCAAGTGAGCAACACTCTCCAGGAGGTAGGCGTATCAATATCCAAATCTACCATAAAGAGAAGACTGCATGAGAGTAAATACTGAGGGTTCACTGCATGGTGCAAGCCACTCATAAGCATCAAGAAGAAAAAGGCTAGACTGGACTTTGCTAAAAAGCATCTAAAAAAGCCAGCACAGTTCGGGAAGAACATTCTTTGGACAGATGAAACCAAGATCAACCTCTACCAGAATGATGGAAAGAGAAAAGTATGGTGAAGGCGTGGTACAGCTCATGATCCAAAGCACACCACATCATCTGTAAAACACAGCGGAGGTAGTGTGATGGCGCAGGCATGCATGGCTGCCAGTGGCACTGGGTCACTAGTGTTTATTGATGATGTGACACAGGACAGAAGCAGCCGAATGAATTCTGATGTCTTCAGAGCCATACTGTGTGCTCTGAAGTCGTTTCATACTACAGATGGACAATGACCCAAAACATAAAGCCAAAGCAACCCAGGAGTTTATTAAAGCAAAGAAGTGGAATATTCTTGATTGGCCAAGTCAGTCACCTGATCTCAACCCAATTGAGCATGCATTTCACTTGTTAAAGACTAAACTTCAGACTGAAAGGCCCACAAACAAACAGCAACTGAAAACCACCGCAGTGAAGGCGGCAGAGCATCAAAAAGGAGGAAACACAGCGTCTGGTGATGTCCATGAGTTCAAGACTTCAGGCAGTCATTGCCAACAAAGGGTTTTCAACCAAGTACTAGAAATGAACATTTTATTTACAATTATTTAATTTGTCCAATTACTTTTGGTCCCTTTAAAAACAGGGTGGCACATGTTAAGGAGCTGAAACTCCTAAACCCTTCATCCAATTTTAATGTGGATACCCTCAAATGAAAGCTGAAAGTCTGAACTTCAACTGCATCTGAATTGTTTTGTTTAAAATTCATTGTGGTAATGTCTAGAATCAAAATTAGAAAAATGTTGTCTCTGTCCAAATATATATGGACCTAACTGTAAGTCTCCCTACCAATCTCTGAAATGAAGGAGCAGAAGCGTTCAGCCTGTTAGTTGTAAATTGCTCTTCTCTTCTTGCTCTTTGCTTTGCTCGTCTCCTCAAACATATAGGGCAAACTGAGCACAGACTTCTATAAGTCTGAACACCACTAACCCCATATACCCCAGGAGAGCTGGGCACAACCAATCACCAAGGGGCACAGCAATGTAAGTGTTTCTACGCATGTTTATATGTCATTAGTCATTAAAGTTTTACTTTTCATATTTTGGATGTACAGTTCTGCTTTGCATGTAATTTTTTCTTTATTTCATGGAATTAGCTGGACACTTCTACCCCTTCATTTCAGCGATTAGTCTAAGTTTCTGCACCTGAACCACAACAGGATATAATGTGATTTTACAATGGACCAGCTAATTATATCTAACATAAGAGCTGCTTTAGTATCTTAATTTATATTATTTTTTTTACAAGTCTATACTAATGTATGTTGTATAATAAAAAATGTGATTGCTTAAAGTGTATGTTTTACTAGGTCAAAAGTGGCCCTTTTTTGCTCCTACTTTATCTCTGCAGCTCCCATGAGTATTCCTTTTTTTTCTAAATTTTCCATATGGTTCCAGAGATAAGGGCCTTTTTATTTGGTGATATTTTCATTGTCTTTACTTAGGGGGCGTGGCTCACTGGATTCCCTGGGGGCGTGTCTATAGGCTACACTGTATTATTACCCTGTAAGCCACACCTCCTTAGTAAAGACCATAAAAACTAGCACCAAATGAAAAGGTCCATATCTCTGAAACTGTATGGTGGATTTGAAAAAAAAACAACAACTGAGTACTAAGGGGAGCAGAGGGAATAAAATAAGAGCCACTTCTGACCTGGTGACAGGTCCACTTTAAAAAGCCTATTTCACAATGTCAGTCTTTCTCCATGTGTCTTATTACAGCACGTGGACAATAAATAGGGAGACCCCCTAAATTAGATGAAATAAAGAGAAGACATGAAAGTGCAGCCATATATTACAGGGTTGTTCTATATTAGTAAGAATATTTGAGTCATCTTCCTGTGATAATACAAGTGGGTCGAGTCATCTTCCTGTGATAATACAACAGTGGGTGAACAGAATCTATAAAGGTTGCAAAGAGCTTCTGGCATGTCCTTGTACTAAATGCTCAGCCCATTGAGTATGGCCTGTTGCAAAGGGCACCTCGCAGAGGGACTCCCTGTAATCAGCTTTTCGTCAAGCAATCCTTCTAAGGCTAGCGTCACACGATAGTATTTTCTCTCCTCCGAGAGAATCGGGCTGATTATGCTAATCACATAATGATCAGAGTGTTATCATAATGTTATCCAATTTTCATGGATGAGGAGAAGATGGGGAAAAAAAATTCTCCATCTTTTCCATTGTGTCAGTCCGTGGAAATTGGACTGCACTCAGATGTCATCGGAGTGTGATCCAATTTTTTCCACGGACCCATTGATTTGCAAGGCCGAGTGCGATCTGAATATCGGATGCAATTTGTGCATGCTGCAATTTTTTCTCCTAAGACAGACTTCATGAGAAGAAAAAAATTGGATACGAGCACAGCCCCATAGACTAATACTGGTCTGAGTGCGATCTGATGTCTTATCAGAGCGCTCTTGGATTTAAAATACGATGGTCTGCACAAACTCTAACAAAAAGGTATTGTCCAAATTGGATAATCCCCTTTAAGGTAGATAAATCAGTTGTTCATAACCTTTATATAGCAGCTGTTGGTTTTCTCCTTCCTATTTTGCTGTTGTGTAATTTAAATACCTATTCCAGAATATTTCGTGGTGAGACGATCGGGATTGTGAAACTTGTCAGCAAAACGAATGAATATTTCAGATCCTAAACTACCTGTAATGGAGCATAAATTATTAAGAGCCCTTTTTCTTTACTTCCATTACATCCAATTTGGAAAGGAAATGATCACTGAATTAAAAGGGTAAATTTATCTGTCTATGGGGCTTGATTTAGAACACAGCGGGAAGATGTAAGTATCCTGTTAATTAATAACTAAGTAGCTGATGATAAATGCTCAGGCCTCTCCCGTCTCCATCTGATTAATGTCATTACTACAATCATTTGCTTATTTGGTAACATTTATATGGTCATAAAAAACATATAGGGTCATTTATTATTTTTAATATTACTTTAAATATACTCATTTGTCTATATGCTTCATGTCCCTTTCTGACCACTTAGGACAGTTGCAACCTAGTTGTCATAAGGTGCACTAAAGTAATGTGCGAGCGATAACAAAGACTGAGAGTATGAAAACCCATAAAATCAGTCATTTGCTTCAACTATAGGAATAGTCCTTTGTGCCTCTTCTTATGCTGAAACCTCAGCCATCCTTACAGATTGCGCGGGGACGTCACAGACTTAGTTGCAGCCATAATTCCAGGGCTAAAGTGTGCGTTATAAGGTTACAGAGCATATTGTGACGTAACGACTGCCGCAACGAAAAATCACACGTGTAGAAATGGGGGTCCTGGCCCAGAGTGAACATGCCCGTGGTTTCATCGTGAGGCTGCAGTGATAAGAGGTGCTGAGGGCCGTATGTGGGAGAGAAATCAGCGGAGGATTGAGAGGTGAGGACAGGTGAGAAGTAAGCTGAGTATTATTTTTTTTTCAACCATTATAGCCCTATAGAGCAAAATGATGACCAGCCGGCCGCCATTTTGCTGAATTCACGCAGTGCAGCTTCCAAAAAATCTGCATTCTGGAGAAAATAGATTTTTGAAAAATTGGAGTCCATTCGAATAATTTGGCCCAACTCCACTGAGAAGCTTTCCAACAATGCAGATCACTTCACATAGTCATCTATGAATAATATGGGTATAAATACTACTTCTTATAAGGAATCCAGCCTGGTCATTAGCTAAACATTTTTGGTCCACCTTCAGAAACCCTCAGTCTGTTACTGTTGGGGTAAATTCCTGCTCACAATAAATTCACTTGCAGTAGTTGCAGGGAAAACATACGGTAATATTACATCCCAGCGTTTTTTTCCTTGCTCAATGAACATTAAGAATAATGAACATATAGACAGAAATGTCGAGATGACTTGAGCACACGTTCCGTTTTTTGTATCTTCTTTTAACAGCTTCAGACTTCGAAAGCCGTGTAGCGGTTAAAAACAAGTAACTTGATTCTTCTTCAGGCTATTTCTACTTGGAAACCACCACTATTTTGTATGTAACATTAAAAAGAAAAAAATCCGCCCAGTGAAAATCCACTGCAAAAACAACTTAAAAGACGTAAAAGAAGATGCTTCAGGAAAAACACTGCTGCGCTGCTGCCATTTTCCTGAAATGTCTTCTGGTTCCAAAACTGTGTGGGTACAGCAAAGTCTACAAGATTTCGTGTGCACATACCCTTAGCAGGTCAAAACCTGCTCTGTTGGCAGTAAAAACACTGCGTTCCAAACTGCTGCTTTTTTGGTGCGCCTTTGCAGCATTTTTTATACTGTTTTATACATGTTTAGACTGAGACAAAGCAGCTCCATTTTAGCATGGCGGCAGACTGTCCTTTATAACCGATCTCCAGTAAGAACAGCATATCTATAGGACTATATTACAAACGCCAAGCCAAGAGGATAGACTGAGAAAGAGCAAATATGAACACACAGGGGGATTGGCCAATATGCTGGGACCCTAATATCTCCCAGCTTGTCACCACCTGCTACAAAAGATCATAGTTGTGTGGAATAAAAGGAGACAGCTCATAAGAACGATGCAAATTCAACAAGACGAGTCTTAATTTTAATTAGTGAGATCCCCGCAATCTCAAGTGTCACAGGCGCTAGAAGGGCTACTTAATTAAGCTTTAACCCTCTTCTCTTAGTCCTGCCTGAGAAGTAGGAAACATATTGTGCTTGGCGACCTTTGTATGAGTTGGTCTTGGATGGCTCTAGACAATTGGAAGGTCCATATTGTACCAGAGGTGTTTCTCATTGTATGAGATGACGGCTAAAAGGGACATGGCAGATAATAAAGCCGCACTCATCAGTCTCTTTCTTGCCTATTGAATCACTGCTTCTTTTGGTGTGAGGGAATTAGATGGAGCGGTAGAGTTTGGGCACTTAATTGGAAATGTGGATGGTTTTTGAGTTGGTTCTGTTTACATAGGATTGAGTGGCTGAGTCGACAGAGGCTGTAATTGAAGTACGAGCTTTGGAGATTAGCTTCAGCATATGGGATCTGCAGCTCAGCTCTACCCCTTTCTACATTTTCCAATAAAATTGGGTTTAACTTATGCTTTCCCTCTCTCGCCCTCTTGTCTATAGAAAACCCTTTGAAAGATAGACATTAGAAAAAAAAAAGCAAGGCAGGAGGATATAAAACAAGAAAGACCAATCTCGGAGAATTAAGATGGAAGTGGATAGACAAGTCTCAGACAACAACTCCCTCATATCTGCTATGGAGGAATACTTCTTTCTTTTAGAAAAATAAATAAAACTAATAAGTATCCGTGCACTATTTTATTATATTCTGGTAGAACCATGCAATAAAGCTAATATTTTTTACAGAAAACAGACAATGTGTCCTATAACGCAACGCTTGCTTGGTAAAGTAAAAAATGAATACTGTAAAAACGCTTTGAGATCTTCTTTACCCCAAATCACATTGAAAAGTGTTTTTTTAGGGGGTGTTCTTACTAAAGAAAGTGGCCAGTGTGCATAAAAGATGGTGGAAGTAAAAATCTGTCATTGGAAATAGGGTTTGGATAATGGAATGGTTTTTTTTAGAAGAGGTATTATTTTTAAGGAATTTGCTGTATATTCTTTATATTGTATAATTTGGATTATTGAGGCCAGATATAAAAAAATGGGAATTTGTACTTCAATAAATTTCACTGAATGCATTATAATTAAAGATGATCTGATCCATAGAAATTTGAAGGGGATATCCAGGACTTTATGGAAAAAAAAATGTGCCTAAGCACTAACAGGCAGGTAATTGCAACGTACCTGCCTGTTGTGTGCAGCGCCATTCTTCTCCGACACAGAGCAGACACAGACCGTTCCTGTTGGGGATTCAGCTGCCTCTGCTGATGCAACAGGGCGTGACTTCCAACGTCATTCTGATTGACCACCGGCTCTCCCAGTTAGGCAGTGGAGATCCGGCTGTCAATCAGAATGGTGTCGGAAGTCCCGCCCCACCGACAGAAAAGAATCCTCCGCTCTGTAGACGTCACATCAGCAGAGGCAGCTGAATCCCCGGCAGGAGTGGTCTCTAACCGCTCTGTGCCAGGGAAGAACGGCGCCATGCACAACAGGCAAGTAAGCTGCAATAACCTGCCTGTTAGTGTTTAGGTCCATTTTTTGTTTTTTATAAAGTCCCGGATATTCCCTATAAATTCACTGGCTTTGCCGAATTTTCACAAACAATTTTATTTGTGTCAAATAAATTTGCGCAAATCTCAATACTGAAAAGCTTATAACTGCACAGAAAATCCATCTGCGGTACAAGAAAGAGAACTCCACTGATCACAAGAGCTTACAGTCTACATGAGAGAGAGTGTGTGAGAGAGGACCCCGCTGACCATAAGAGCTTACACTCTACAGGAGAGAGAGAGGAACCCGCTGACCATAAGAGCTTACACTCTACAGGAGAGAGAGAGGAACCCGCTAATTATATGAGTTTATACTCTACAGGAGAGCGAGAAGGAGAGGATCCCACTGACTATAAGAGCTTACACTCTACAGGAGAGAGAGAGGACCCCGCTAATTATATGAGCTTATACTCTACAGGAGAGTGAGAAGGAGAGGATCCCACTGACCATAAGAGCTTACACTCTACAGGAGCGAGAGAGGACCCCGCTGACCATAAGACCTTACACTCTACAAGAGAAAGAGAGAGAGTCCCACTGACCATAAGATCTTACAGCCTACAGGAAAGAGACAACCCCACTGACCATAAGCGCTTAGACTCTACAGGAGAGAGAGAGGACCCTGCTGACTATAAGAGCTTATACTCTACAGGAGACAGAGAGGACCCTGCTGACCATAAGAGCTTACACTCTACAGGAGAGAGGACCCCGCTGACCATAAGAACTTACACTCTACAGGAGAGAAAGAGGACACTGCTAATTATAACAGGTTATACTCTACAGGAGAGAGAGAGGACCCCGCTCGCCATAAAACCTTACACTCTACAGGAGAAAGAGATAAAGGATCCCACTGACAATAAGAGCTTACACTCTACAGGAGAGAGAGAACCCCGCTGACCATAAGTGCTTAGGCTCTACAGGAGAGAGAGAGGACCCCGCTGACCATAAGAGCTTACACTCTACAGGAGAGAGAAGGAGAGAATCCCACTGACCATAAGAGCTTACACTCTATAGGAGAGAGAGAGAACCCTGCTGATCATAAGAGCTTACACTCTACAGGAGAGAGAGAATCCCACTGAACATAAGAACTTATAGTCTACAGGAGAGAGAGAACCCTGCTGACCATAAGAGCTTACACTCTACAGGAGAGAGATAATCCCACTGAACATAAGAGCTTATACTCTACAGCAGAGAGAGAGAAGGAGAGGATCCCACTGACCATAAGAGCTTACACTCTATAAGAGAGAGAGAACCCTGCTGACCATAAGAGGTTACACTCTACAGGAGAGAGATAATCCCACTGAACATAAGAGCTTATACTCTACAGCAGAGAGAGAGAAGGAGAGGATCCCACTGACCATAAGAGCTTACACTCTACAGGAGAGAGAGACTTATCCAGTGACTCTGGAGATGGTAAAAGACTCTGCTGTATAAATTGCGCTTCACTGAGTACCTTTGATCTGTGATGTCCCAGGTACTGACCACCACTGTACAAGGTGGAGATAATCCGCTAGATGTCATAGTTGCAGACCAATATGGGGAGGCCTGCACAATCACGCAAAAGACATAAGCCTACTCTCTGATGTTTCAGCAATGTGGGGAAATTCATTTTTTGAGAATTTTTTTTTTTTTTGCGAACCACAAAGCGAATTTCAAAGTGTTCAAATTTGTGTGAAACTGCGAATTTCAAGAAATTCGATTCAAATTCGATGCTCCACAGGATCTATCCGCTATTCTCTAATAATAGCCCTTATTAGTGTTAGATGATATATCCATTAATATGTTATATACACCAGAACCTCTAAGGCCATGTTCACATGTTCAGTATTTGGTCAGTATTTTACATCAGTATCTGTAAGCCAAAACCAGGAGTGGAACAATCAGAAGAAAAGTATAATAGAAACACGTCACCACTTCTGTATTTTTTTCATATACAGAAAAAAATAAGCAGCTCTTCCTCTGGCAGCAAAATACTGGGCAAATCTAATGTGTATGGTCACATCTTTCCACTGAATCCTAAGAATGAGTAGCTTCATAGACACTGATGGTCAAAAAGGATTAAATCTGGGGACATAGACACAGGCAATAACTAATCTCTGATGAAGTGATTGTATACAGTTCATTTTGAAAATTGCTTTATAAATGCAGTCCATGTAAACTATAGTATCATTTTGCAAATGTAAATACAAATTAATAAGTAATTATTAGGGAAATTGTTCCTTTTGGATCCTTTTATTTCCACTATTTATGAATGCACATGATTACAATGCATGGGCTAATCCGTATGGTACCTGAGTCCGAGGCTGCAGGACTGACGAGGCTGAGCAGATCCCGTTCTCTCTCGTAGTCACTCTTGCAGAGAAGTTGGCCGTCCTTGAGCACAAACTCATCACCTTTTTGTAGTTGTCGTTCACACACACAGCAGCAGAAGCATCCCAAATGGTAGACGCTCTTCTGCGCCCTCATAACAAACTCACTAGGTGTGATGGTGTCGAGGCAGGATCCACATTTTACTGCAAAAAGCCTGGAGGAAAAAAAAGAGTTGTTCATAATTTATTGTTGGAAGGCAACAACATTGTAAAATAAATCAGCTGGAGATTTCTAATGTCATCTTCACCCGACAAAAATAATTCTTGTAAGGTGTCATGTTGGATCAGTGGTCAGCACTGTTGTCTCGGCACCTGGATTCAGGATACTATACTGCAAATTGCATCCAAAGTTAATAAATATAACCCATGTATTTACATCCACAACGAAACAGTTTGCACCATTTTTGGCAAAAAAAAAAATTTGTATTGTTTAAACGCATTGGTCTGGGTCTTGGGTGCTGCAGTTTCCTCATTTACTCTAAAAATACAGATGTAATAATGGACATACGAATGACTATAGAGATGAAAAATCATCTACTTTTCTGGATGAAAATCGGATAATTTTTTATACTCTTATGTGAACAAAGTTTTAAAGGGGTTGTCCTCTACTGGATTATCCCTGCTTAATCAATTCAGGACCTCAGTTAAAATAAAAACAGCGGTACCTTTTCAGCTATGGTCCTGGAAGGTGACGGGACATTGTTGTGTCATGTGCCCACTGCCGTTGTTTAGCTTTAGCCTTTACAATTTTGTCAGAAACGACGTCCGCCCCCATGGAGTATTGATGACCTCCAGCTGACGAGTGGCTGCCCATTGACTTAGGAGGGCACGTGACACAACAATGTCACATCACTTTCCGGGACCTTAAGCACTGACATCACTGGAATGACGTCGCTGCAGAAGGTGAGTATCCAATGGGGTTTTTTCACTTAAGCTCCTGAATTGATTACGCAGGGGTTATCCAATAATGGAAAATCCCTTTAAGCGCAGTATGTTGGCACTATATAAGCAAATGAAAATGACTAAAAGTAACATTGACTCAATTTTTTAGAATAAATGCACTTTTAGAAAACTTAACGTGTCGTAAAGAAATGACAGATTTGAGCCAGTGTTCAGCCCCAGAAGACAGCATGGCTTCTAGCCCTTTAAGTGATGAATGGGAGTCCCAGCACCAAGACCGACACTGATCAAAACTTCTGACATCTCTCAATGACAAGTCAAAGGTAGAAATAGAATTATAGTTACTGTGTACATAAATATATAGTATATATACTGTATATACATATATTATACATTTTTTTATCTATTTATATGCATATACATATATATATAGAGAGAGAGAGAGAGAGAGAGAGAGAGAGAATTTTTTTATTATTTTTTAATATATATACAGTTTTGGTGGGATAATATAATTTATAGTGACTACACATGAAAAACTATGTATATACAGTATACAATATTACACATGTGCAGTCACTCTAACCTATATGATCAAATTAAAACTGTGAATATCAACCCTGCAAATAAAATGCCCATGTGATAATAAATCTAAAAAAGAATTATAATTAAAAAAAGGCTATTCTTTTTTCCGATCTGGCCCATTTCACCTTCCGCCCTCTCTCAAGTCAATGGCTGGGGGTGTTGTACGGACTGTGTACAGAGTTCATTAATAGCTCAGAACAGAGTTAATCTTCTTAAATCCAGCAATAACATGGCTGTAGATAACAAGGCCTGCGACTTCAAGCTGCAAAACCACACACGTCCCACAAGTGAACCTTTACAAAGTTTGATCCCGTCCAGCTGTTTCATCAGAAAGACAGCGAATTATACGTTAGTTATTTATTCAAACACTTTATCCCAAGGCCGCGCCATGCAAAATATACACAGCCCCCTGTCTGTTCTGTCTGATGACAGAGGAGGAACTCCGAAAGATTGATACGGGTCTTGCTGTAATATTTAAGAAAGTGAAGGGAACAGGAACCTAATTACTGAGATGTTGATAAATTCTGTACTTTCTGTATTTTTTTTTTTAATTGACGCGCTTTAGGTTGTAATTGCTTAGAATTTATTGACTATTATTCAAAGATGTGATTCCTTAATATCCTAATATTGCTGGAAATATTCATGTGCATACAATATAATGAAAGTGGACTGTGAGCCCTCGCGGGAAGGGTCCTCGCTCCTCCTGTACCAGTTGGTGACTCGTTTCTGTTCAAGATTATTGTACTTGTTTTTTGCTACATATACCCCTTTTCCACATGTAAAGTGCCATTGAATAAATGGCACTATAATAAATAATAATAATAATAATAATAATAATAATAAAAAGACAAACAGGACTTCTTACATTTTAAGGAAATTGGGGAGAGTAGAAATCACACGTAAATGATGAAGAAGTTGGCGTCAGCTAAATAAAGTGCGGAAAAAGAAGCGAAGTACAATTGAAGATGAAGATAAGGTCACCAAAGCATTTGGGCATGTGCACACAACCGTACTTTCGGCCCAAGTACTATCCTTTAAAAAAACATATCGCACTCGAACTAATGTTATTCAATGGGGTCGTACAGATAAGCAATTTTTTTCACTGACCAAATCTTTGTTAAAAATTTCACAAAAATTTCACAGCATGCATGATTTTCATCCGAAAATTGGATGTCTATGGGTGCGAGAAAAAAATCAGATGCCTTAAGGAGCCACAGTACAGCATCCGATTTTTACAGACACATTGCAATTCTGTAACATAGGAAACTGTAAATGGTCTTGTAAATGATTAATAGCTGCTGAGAAATAGAACGGATTGTACACGGATGACAGGTGAGAAAAAAAACCTTCCCATTATTCTGGATGAAAATCGGAGAGATATTTTTATATCGTTGTGTGACCCTGGACTTACAGTTTATGAGAATTGCCAAACAAAAAGTAATTTTCTAACTATAACACTGTACACAAATGAAGGGAAAGAAGACGACAATCAACAGCTTGTCACCACCTGCTACAACTGGTGATGAAAAATTACAAAACGATCTAAAGTATTTCCATACAATGTATTGCTCTGATAGTGAAACCCTCCTCTACACTGATCAATACAATACATTCTGACTCAAGTAGAAAAAGCAAACATGGATGTATCTAATAAAACCATTGCTATTCTACTGGACATTAGTCATATACGATGAGAGCAGAAGATGACGTAGGATTGATAGACAGCAGCTGTCAGTCTTAGTCCTTGCAACAGAAAAGCCAGTAAGTGTTATTCCTTTAGCAATATGTAGTGATTCTGAAAATAGCATTCTATTTTGGAAATTCGCCTGCGTTTAGATCATTTTAACCCCTTACTGACATGCGATTTTCAGATACTGCACAGGTTGGGTGTGGGTATTTGGAGGGGCTGGCGATGTTATACAGTTGATCTCGTTCAGTAACAGCTTAACCTTGTAGATGCTGCAGTCCATAGCGGCCATAGCATCTAAATGGTCAGGTCTACTTCATGCACAACATCACTTCAATTTTTCCCTGTGCAGGATGTTATGGCCAGTAAAGTTCCTCTGATTCTGCCATATTTGCCCTCTTATTAAACCCTGCTGCAATTCTGCAGCAACAATAAAGTGATCCCTTAGCTGATCTAAAAAATGTAAATAAATCCTCCAAGGAGAAAAGCATAAAAAAATTAATATAAATGTCAGAATTGCTGCTTTCAAACATGAGTTCTTCTATAAAATGTAAAGCTGTGTATCTATGTACAAGAACACTGCGTTTTTTTTTTCTCCTGCATTTTTTTCGCAGGTATCTTCATCAAAATACGCAAGAACTATCTACTCTGATTATTACATTTTTTATGTGCTTTCCCCTTTTATTAAGGCAGATTTGACATTCTGTTGTTTAATTCATTCTTTAGTGCAGAAATGCACTTAAAAAAGGCAGTTGTGTTTTTACATGATTATTTTTGCTTCACCTATAGAAGCCTATAGAGAAAAACGCGCCAAACAACAAGAATGAGAATTCATGAAATTTCATCCATTTTGCACTGATACGCAGCAGATTTTCTGCACAAAAATTCACAGAAGAATTGTATCATTTGCCGCATGTGGGAACATGAATTTCTAGAAAGTAATCAAACTCAATAGATAACCCCAAATGATACCAATAACAAATACAGCCTGCCCCAAATAAAACAAGTCCTCACACAGATCCATCTACAAAAAAAAATACATTTCTTAAAGTTTATTTGTTATTTTTTTAGAGCTAAAAACATAACAATTTAAATATATTAAGTACAGTGAAAGTGATCAAATCAAAACATGGTCACAGTTGGAAGGGGTTAATTTTGGCAAATCAACTCCAAAGTGGAATGATCTTTAGTTGTTGCTGCACAGTTTCTGCATAATATTTATGTAGTTCACTAATACTCAAAATAAAATGAAATTCCATCCCAAATTTCGGGAACACATAACTGGTTTTATTGGTAATCGTGTGAGTCACAGCTTTAGCCATTGCTTTTTTGTTTGAAACCATGTTCATTCTGTACTTATAAAATATTTACCACTGACCCAGGTCATCGACTTGTGTGATAAGCTGATAACTCAAGGAGTCTTGTCATGTAGCAGTTCTTTATACTGCGCAACTACAAAGACAAGAACAATAGTGAAGAAGGACGGGAGAGGTAAGGATTCCTGTGAACTGTGAAGCTATAAACTTTTTGAGGATATTGTAAAATCTAAGAAAAATATGTAGGATGATATGTAATGAAATGAAACCCTTTAAACTATACTTCGATTAAAGAAATAACCAAATTGAAGCAATCTCATTTGGACATGGGTAGATATGGCTTAATTGGTGAAAACAAATGAAGGGGTTTTCACAGGAAAGCAACCCCTTTTTTTTAAATGAAGCACGCAGAAATGAGTTGAATGCTACAAGTTCAGCTTTACATCACATCTAGACACACATTTTCCCAGCTACGGAATTATGCTCCTGATACAATGCATTTAAGCTTGAACGAGTCAAGGTACAAGATGGGCCATAATAGAAAAACACAAGTTCCACAAAGCTGTTGATCTTTTCTGAACCTAGGAAATTCTAGAGGACATCCTAAGCAGGGACCATCCCCCACTCTTTGATGTCCATGCGACTTAATGGGGTAGTTTTTTTTGAGACAAGATGGGTCAATCTTAAAGAACAAAACTTTTTCAAAGCTGTGGATCAAACCTGAAGACAGGACATTCCCAAGGACATCCTCCATGTTGTCCACATCCCTTAATAAGGTTGTCTACAATGTTATTCATCATAGAAGAACTCAACTTTTGCAAAGCTGAAAGACCCAAACTGAAGACAAAACATTTTAAAGAACATGCTAAGCAATGGACATCCCCTATGATGTTCAATTGCCCTGATAGGGTCATCTTTCTGAGACAAAATGGTTCATCATAGAAAAACATAACTTTTGCAAGGCTATAGACCAATCCTTAAGACAGGCCACTTTAGAGTTCTTCCTAAGCAGGGGACATCCTTTATGATGTACACGTGACCTTGTGGGGACATCTTTGTGAGTCAAGATTGGTCATCATAGAAGACGTAAGCAAAAACAGGGCATTTTAGAGGACATCCTAATCAAGAGACCCTCTCTATGACCTCCACATTTGCCCTAAGCAAAGATTGTCTTCTTGTAACGAGTCATTACAGAAGAACACGGTGTTTGCATATCTGTAAATCAATCTAGAAGACAGTAATCATATGATACCCACATTGAAAATCCAAACTCTCTAGCCAATATTGGTCTCGATAATGCTAGGTAGTATACAATTTGAATTATTTCTTCTTCAGAAAGTACATTTGAAAAGAGTAAAGCGGTCTTTATAGTGTGCAATAATCCTTTTTGTGCCTACAAGATATATGGCGTAAAGATCATATGCAAAATACCTAGGGCATTTATATTGTCCTACTAGTCATAATAATATGTCAAATAAGTAGGAAGTGTGATCAACAAAACGTTTCAGACATATTCATTGCTCCTCTTGTACTTATGTACATTGTGTTTGTAACTCTTTGATAAGATGTCCAGCATAGACCTCCCTTACTGACAGAAATACAGCTTCCTGCAGACATCAGATTTGTTTCCAAGGCCGGAAAGCATAATTATTCTATAACAGTTTCCCAAAACATTCTATGGCTTTTTTCCACAATTTCTGGATCTAATATACTGTATGTGTGTATGTGTTCATGAGTTATGTTTCATATATCCGAGAGAAAGAAAATGATACAGATAAGTTGGACATGTACAATATTTTCTATGCAACGAATATAGACATAAAAAAATATTAGAAAGCTATAGTTTAAATAGATTAAAAATTACTGCTAAATATTTAAAAACCCAGGTAGGATCCTATGTATGAAGAGTGGATTTTCTACATATTTTTTATTGAATTAATTATTGTATATGTGTTTTAATATATCTCTCCAACAGCAGGTATGAGTGACTGACTGCAGCTACGTGCATATTCTAGTGCACCCAAAATGAGGCACGTCCAGGCTTGGACTGGCCCACAGGAGAACAGGAGAATCCTCCGGTAGGCCGTCCCTGTGAAGGATTGCTAATGAGAAATGCTATTACACTTGTTTCACAATTTGCAGAAAAAGGAATAATATCATCAATCATTAAACAAGCTAGCCAAATTAATATGACATAGAAGCAAAGGTATATTTGTGTTCTAACGTCAGGTTATTTTTGCATATAGCTAAACAGTGGGCCCAAAGAATCAATGTTACTGGTGGGCCTCTGCCAACCCAGTCCAGCATTGGACACATCTCTGCCATGGCACTCCCTAACATCTGTTGATTCCACACCAAGTCACTTAGTGTGGCCATATATCACATGGTCTCCAATAGAGTAGATTAGTGCTATATAAACTATATTTCCCTCAAAGCAGCTACCGCAAAAAAGGATCTGATGGCTAAGCGTTCAAAGGAACCAGACCCGTGGCAATATATTAGGGCACTTTACATATGCAAACAAGATAACCTGTTATCAGGATTTTATTCCCTAAACTAAGGGCATGAATAAAAAGGAGATTTAATGATGATTAAATCCTTACTACTCATTAGCATATAATTTCAACTATTAATTTCTCTAAAACATCCAAACGAATTTGTACAAACAACGTAAGTGCAGGGGGGCGGACACTGCACATCCAGCTCTCCCGCCTCTCTACCTATTCCCCGCTCGCTGCCTGCCTCCTGTCTGACTGACAAGTCACTGAAACATGAGTGACCTGTCAGTGCGACGCAGGAGGCAGAGAAGCAAAAGAGATGGAAGTGCAGTGCCCACCTACAGCACTTTGGTGAGTTTCATCCGCATCAAGGATCAATGCAAGACATGTATCCGACTGTTTTAAAAAAAGCTAAAACACATTTTTCCCCCAAAAATCATATAAAAAAGAATGCTGGATCAGTGCTATAGGGTCTCCATATTTTTACCCTTGGTTCCAGTTTCACCTTTAGGCAACCTTTTTTTTTTATTAAATACATGTATTAGAGGCTAAAAATAATTTTTGAAATTTGGTTCCATTCAAAATTTTGCACTTTTCACCTTTTACTAGCTATTTGTTTCCCCGCACAATCAACATTAATCTGGTCTGTAGCCATAAATCAGCTGAAAGGAGATCAAGAAAAAGACAGATAAAGAGATACAAATAGAGTTGATTAGGGATGAGCGGACCAGTTGAAGTCTGTGTTCTGGTACCCGAGCAGAACTTTATTCCAAAGTTCGGTTCTGGTACCAGAACTATACTTGAACAGAACCCGAGCCCCATTGAAAACAATATGGACTCAAACATTTGAGCTGAAAAATTCTCTCTCTCTCCCTCTCTCTGCAAGGGACTATGAACTTTGCAAGGGACTTCCGGGAGAAGTACGTGTTCGGCGTATAGCACTCTTAAGTTTGGGGTTTGTACCAGACAGTGAGTTTCTGGTGCTAAACGCCGAACACAGACTTTTCCCAGAAGTCCTTTGCAATGTTCGGAGTTCTGGGGGAAGTCTGGGAGGAGGGGGAGAGAGGGGAAGAGAGAATTTTTCAATGGGGTTCAGGTTCTGGTTCAAGTTCGGGTATAGTTCTGGTGCCCGAACAGAACTTTGGGCTAAAGTTCAGGTCGGGTACCAGAACCCAAACCTCTATGGGCGCGCTCATCCCAAGTTACAAACTCTCATCAGAACGAGCTCATTGACTCTCAGTTAAAAGAAACTTGTCATTAGATTCATGCTGCTCAAACCACGGCCAGCAGGAACCAGAGCCTGGATGTGTGTACAATTGGAGCGGGGCTGGGAGACACCACCCAGGGACAAACTAGTCCAGATCCCTCCCGATAGCATTTTTTAAAACTTAGTTTTCTCTGAAATGCTGCAGCCTTTTCATAGTAAAACATACTGGACTGCAGTCACACAGCCAGGATCTGATTCATGCTGCCCGTGGCTCTAATGACAGTTTCCCTTTAACTCATTCTGCAGCCAGTAATATACAGTGTAACACCGAGAAGGCAAATGGTGCAAAAAAATGTATGAAACCCAATTACAAAAATGATTTATACATGCATTTAATTAAAAAAAATCACTAAAGGTGGACAACACTTTTAAATTCCTCAATTTACCAGTAACTAAAGCAGGAAAAACAATAAATAGAAAACTAAATAATTCTTGTGTGACGGCCAAAAGTTCCATGGGCAGCCCCTTTCATGTTACTACACGTCACCACTTCTTTACCCAGAAATATACCCTTTTAATGCAGTGATTTTCTATTGCAGCTGATA
The DNA here is from genome assembly GCF_046119375.1 of Phyllobates terribilis. Taxonomy (NCBI): domain Eukaryota; kingdom Metazoa; phylum Chordata; class Amphibia; order Anura; family Dendrobatidae; genus Phyllobates; species Phyllobates terribilis. The sequence continues at coordinate 82,844,546 of NW_027362768.1, read as the reverse complement.
TTAACACTTATACATTTACTAAATATTCTGTGCTTTATTCATTATTATACAAGAAATTGCTGCAGATGAGATGAGCATAAAACGTTATTTCACATTACCGGCTGCAGAGAAGAGCCACACTTGTATCTATGATGACAAGTCACACTGAGACCTGGCAGGCTGATGTCAGGGTAGTGGCCAGATGGCTTCACATCTTCTGCTAACCCGCTGAACCTATTTATAGAGTGTGATCTAATTACATGTAACATTCACATTAATTGGGAGCAATTTAGCATTGGATGCCACCACGGCGAGACGGCACATAAAGATACTGAACCCATTCGGAGAGGGATCACATCTTCTAAACTGTTACAAGATTTTAACTTTTTGGCCTGAGTGTATAAGGAGAATGCTATGTATATTTTTATATCCCTCAAAACATTATTATTATTATTATTATTATATTATTATTATTTATTATCACAGCCCCTTTGCTATAATTTCATGGTGCAAATGAACAGAAATAATCATTATTACATTTAATTGGCAGACCATGATCGTGAGCCATCAAGCCCCTGACTTCAGTAGGGGAATCAGCTGGGAAGAAGGTTTACAAGTACTTTTATATTGATGACCTATTCAATACAAGATGGCTTGAGGTCCAAAACCGAACACCCCACAGATCAAGTGTTAATTCTTCTGGTGGCAGCAGGATATAACTGGTGAGGGGAGCAGAACACCGCAGCTCTGTACACTGTGTAGTGTCTGATGCTGGGTACTGCAGATCACCTATTTAGGAGCTAATCTGCAGTACCCAGGAACAGACACCATTACTGAGCTCCAAACACAGTTTTACATCCTGTCACGGGTGTGTCAGATGTGACAGACAGTCGCCATGCAGTTGGTTGCAGAAGATCTCTTCGTTTGGCATTATAAACACCTTTTTAGATCGGTCTCACTCTAGGACCCAGCGGCTACCTCCCTCCTGCTCTCATTGACACCCAGGCCTGGGTGTTTACATTCTTTATGTTTGCTACTGGGAGGTGCCGGTGATATTCACATGTTCCCTTGTGAAGGCTTGGAGCTATTGCAGTCTGCTTTCTTCCTCCCTGGTGCTAGGAGGACGTTTGGTGTTTTCTCTCTGAAGTCGGCTCAAGCTAAGTTACTCTACCCCGTGTCTGTCTCCCTTGTTATCTTTAGTTGTTAGTGGGGACTGACTAGTGCTCGTCCCCCTTGCCTATCCAGGGCCAAGCTCTAGAGAAATACAGGGTTTAGGTTCCTGTGCGGCGATTGGTGAGGAATCAATATAGGGATGTTAGGGGAGACAGGGTGATATTGGATCAGTCTAGGAGGTTTCCACTCCCCCTTTCCCTAGAGTCTGGGCTCCCTTCCCCTCTTCCCTTCGTATTGCACTTAGTCTTTCCTACACCTTGCGTGACACATCCGTCCTCTGCACCTTTCTTACGCACAAAACAATTTATTTTTGATTTGTGTCAAGATGCCTCATTAAAAACATTTCCAAAGTGACTAGAATACGGAGCATTTGGGGAGTATAAAAGTGTGCCAAATTTTTTATTAGTGTGTGAAGTCTTTAGTACTAACTTATATTGTACTGCCAAGTAAAGATTTACAATGTCTACCAATTATGGATGTGTATATGGACTGCAATGCCCAAACTGACCATCTCCCAACTAGAAATTACAGCCTCATATGCATCTATAAGTTTGGGTCACTCAGGACATCTGTGGTTAGTCCAGGCATAACGATCCGTATACAGGCCATGAAATACGTGAACCAAGCCTTAGACAGCATTTATTAATAAACGTGGGGCTAATGTGAGAAACTAGCACCTCTGTACCTCTGTCTTCTGGTTGTAGTATCAAGGTAGACCTGCACTATAGGAAAGAGATTGTGTTGGTATCACCTCTACAGAGAGGTAAGGGATCCCACAGAACTCTTCAATGCCTAGCCTTTCAGAACCACTTAAAGCAAAATTGTAAAAGGACAAAAGTAACATATATATATATATATATAAATAATTAAATATAAATAATTATGTAATAAATTAAGTAATTGTATGTTCTATATCTGTCATGCTAGGTATGAGAAGAACCCAGCGTACGATAGGGAGAAAAGGGGGAAAGCCCAGCAATTAGGGAAAGGGGGAGTGAAGACCCCTAAGAAGATCTAACACCAACCTGACTCCCCTAACGTCCCTAAATAGGTTCCGCACCTATCGTCGAGTAGGATACTTTAGCCCTAGCTCACCCTACAGCTAGGCCCTAGCTAGGGAGGGGGAGGGGTGAGCACTAGTCAGCCCCACTGCAACTAAAGACAAACAAGGGAAACATACAAGGGAATACACTTAGCTTTTGAGAAGACACCAGAAAGATCATGACTACAATCCACAAAGGAACTCTAAGAAGAAACTAGCCGACTGCTAGAGCTCCAGGCCTGAACAGAGGAATTTACTCTATCACCAGCGATTCTCTGGAGAAACTGAGTGTATTTAAAGATCCAGCAAGGCTGTGTTAATTAGCAGCAGAAGGTGGAGATCACCGCTGGGTCCTAGAGAGGGAGGGTTGATGAAAGGATCAAGAAGGGGTCTGCAAGGCCAACCGCCGCCACCTTCTACAGCCGGATGCAGAATGACTGTCTGTCAAACCTGACACACCCATGAAAATATCTGCGTGTGCCTACGGACAATAGTGGAAACCACTCGGATTAAACTAGACAAACCAAAGAAAAGAATGCCGAGATGAGGTAAAAAAAATATTTGGATAGAGGGACAATTGATTGAATAAAAGTTGCCTTTATTGCAAAACGTAGGGCATATGGTGGCATGGAAGGTGCTCACAAAAAAATACACATAGCATATAAAATGATAAATGAATAAAAGAACATCATTTATCAACCATAAGGTACATAACTCTTAGTATAACCCAATAAAAGTGCACTAGTGCTAGCAGAAAAGAGACTAGATGAAAAATTTGATGAAAGCATTAATATGCAAACCTATATGTGAATTATATCCAAGAATCCATAGTGTCTCATTAGTTTGGATGATGTGGGTTATCTATCCAGGCAAATATAACATTATACAGAATGATCCCTGTATCTATTAAATAAAGAATCCATAATGCCTAATAGTCTCTGATGATACAAATGATCTATCCAGGTAACATTAAACAGAATCTACATCTGCATTAAACAGAATCTACATCTGCATTAAACAGAATCTATATCTGCATCTGCATCTATCTGCATCTATCAAAAGGATATATTTAAAGACATGAGTAAATAGTTAACCAGAATAAACCCTGCATATATTTATATTACTCAACAAAGACATACTGATAGGGAATTTAGATCGTGAGCCCCAATGGGGACAGTGATGATAATATCTGTAAAAGGCTGGGAAATTAATTGCTCGAAACAAGCAAATAAATAAATGCATAGTGTTTTATGGTATATGTGTATTCCTCTGTTCCCTTTCACTACATACAGTGCATCAGTGTCTTATCTGCTCTTCTCACTGCATCCCTCCGGGGCTAACATTTAGTCTAGGTTGTGCTCCCTTTGCACTTTCACTGCTCCTCTTCTATTCCATTCTCTATGTTCTCTGTTTACTCAGACCAGTAAAATTCCACAACTACTAAGCCATTATCTGTGAGGCTGTTCTTCAGGCAGTTTACAGCATGTCTCTAGGCCTCTACGCTCAGCAGGGCATTGGTGAAGTGAGGAAGGAGGTGGGATTGGGATAAGAGGATTTAACACACGGACATTATGATTCATCTATGGTTTTATCCATCCCCTATTGAGAAGTTACCGGTTGACATTCTGTTCCAGGAGACCAACAATGGACTGACTAACGTACTCTGTGTTTTTATTTTCCTTTAATTAAACTAACGGATTATCCATTCTACAAAACACTCACAAGAGATGAGGAAGAAATGTGTCTGTTATAAGACACAGAGGAAAAAGCAGCTGCAAGTCGATGAAGAATGGTGTCTACATACATGTCCTCTACCCTCCTGCTATAATACAGCATTCTCAGCCGATGGCCTTCAGACACATCAAGATGTTCTTCTCAAGCTGTGGATAATTCTTTGTATTACTGATCAATCAGTTCCATATAATGACATTAATTAACAAACAATGTAACTGTGTCTGAGATTTCCCTAAAAATCGAGCATTGAGATTTAGGGCTCCCATATACATATGATGAAAGTCCTAACCTACTGATGTTAATGGGACAGGGCAATCATCTGATGTGTATGGGGGCCGCTTGGAGAGAGGGATCGGTATATTGGAATTTCAACGCCTGGTCCTTTTGTTTTTTAGGGAAGATAAGCTGCTGCTAGACATGCTCAGCGGTGGCTTTCTCCTCCCTCGCCATGAAAAACAGATGAATAATTGGTTAAGACAAGCATTCATGTGTATGGGTGAGTCAGGAGAGATAGCTGTCCGCAGAATGAACGGTTCAGCCGACAGTTGCTACATGTGTATGGCTAGCTCCAAGTCTTCTATACACATTGGATTAAAGTCGATGAAAATTATTTCACCTAAAATAATTATTTGTCAGGTTGAATCAAGGAACGATCATTTTAGTCAACCGATCGTCATTTGAAGTTAAGTCAGCCATGCTTGATTTTTTCGGATGAAAGCTCATTCACTCAAAGAAAGATCGTTCTTCGGTGAAAAATAATTTAATTGAGAGAATATTATCAGGATGATCATTTGTTCATCACCGGTGTCATTATGTGTAAACAGGTACGTGGATGCAACAGCACAGAGAAGGATGACCTAGTGGTAACTTAACCCACAGATATTTATTTAACACAGATATATGTGGTGCCTACAGTCAGGGGCATACATAGAAATTATGAGGTCCCATAGCAGAAGTTCTAATTGGCCCCCATCCCTCAAAAAAAAAAAAAAATAATAATTGTTGGGGTCACAGAAGGGCATATGTCACAACTTTCCAGCCTTTACATAATAATTTTCCTCCTGCTGAAGTCCTAGATTCCTCTTTCATTGTCCCCATAAAGTATGATGCCAACAAAAGTGCCCCCCAAACACAGTACGATACCCCCATGGTGAATTTCTCAACATTAGCCTCCACATGCTCAGCTCAGTATAATGACCCTACTGTACCCCACCTCAACTCCCCCGGCAAAGTATGGTTATCCTAACACAGTATGATCCCCCAACTGTGACCCCCACACAGCTCTCCATGCACTATAATGGGCCTACATACAGTATAATGGCCCCACACTGTATAATGGCCCGCACTAGCCCTCCAAACAGTATCATGGCCCCCACACAGACCTCCACATAGTATGATGGACCCCACACAAACCTTCACACTGTGTAATTGCTTGCATACACAGTATAATGGCCCCCCACATAACCCAACAAATATTATAATGTGCCCCCATTATCCTCCATATAGTACACCCCCCCATGGTCCTCCATATGATATAATGCACACCCCATCCATGGCCCTCCATACAATATAATGCACACCCCCACATGGTCCTCCATACAATATAATGCACACACTCTCATGGTCCTTCATACAATATAATGCACACTCTCCATGGTCCTCCATACAATATAATGCACCCCCCATGGTCCTCCATACAATATAATGAACACGCTCCACATGGTCCTCCATACAATATAATGCACACCCTCCATGGTCCTCCATACAATATAATGCACACCTCCCCATGGTCCTCCATGCAATATAATGCACACCCCCCCCATGGTCCTCCATACAATATATTGCACACCCCCATGGTCCTTCACACAATATAATGCACACTCCCCCATGGTCCTCCATACAATATAATGCACACTCCCCCATGGTCCTCCATACAATATAATGCACACACCCTCATGGTCTTCCATACAATATAATGCACACACCCCCATGCTCCTCCATAGAGTATAATGCACACCTTCTATGGTCCTCCATACAATATAATGCACACCCCCTCCCATGGTCCTCCATACAATATAATGCATACCCACCAATGGTCCTCCATACAATATAATGCACACCCCCATGGTCCTCCATACAATATAATGCACCCCCCCATGGTCCTCCAAACAATATAATGCACACCCCCCATGGTCCTCCATACACTATAATTTACACACCCCCATAGTTTTCCATACAATATCCGGAACGGAGTCACGACTGTGAACTTCGTGAAATGGTCCGTCATCACCAGGCAATATTCACAACCGTTATGAGATGGGCCGATCATGAGGTAATCCACCATCAACACTTCCAGCAGCTCAGAAGTCCTTATCACCCGAGTGGGCACCCTCTGTTCTGGAGGCTTAGCCAATTCACACTAATGGGACTTCCGACAAACTTCTTCCACCACTTGATATAGTTGAGGCCAATATATGAGCCATTGCAACCATTGGGAGGTCCTTTCTGTTCCAAAGTGCTCACTCCTTTCATGGGATTCCTTCCCCACACTCAGCACCATCCCTTTCAGAATCACTACTTACCACATAGTCCTAAACTATTTGGTTAACTGTATCAACCTGTATAACAGGCCATTCTTCATAAAGAGACGCTCCTATTGTCCTTGCATCTGTAAGGCACTGATAGACAAGGATATCCTCTGTTCTCTGTTGGACTTCTGGCCTGGGGTCATCCACATCCGTAACTTCTACAGATCTGGGTCTGACTATTGCACAGTTGGGACACATTTGTCTCTTGGGTGTCCCAGCACTCGATTCGGTCGGTGTTCCCCTCCCGATTCTTGAGAAGCCATGAGAGCTGTGGCAAAGTGACTGAAATCTGGGGTCTCATCACCCTCCAACTCTTCGTCCACATCCCTGGGCAGGTCGCTTATGGGTCACTCTGGATAGTGTATATACTTGAGTATATTCAGGCTTCACCCAATAGGCTATTGACGCGCCCCCTGGGCCGTGGGGTACTCGGTGCCGGGCCGGTCGTTGCTAGGGGAGATGTCACAGTGGCGGTGACCCGGTCCGTGACCCAGGGCGGTCATTCAAAAGTGGATTTTTATAGGGGATTTATGTACAAAGTTTGTGACGCCACCTGTGATATGCGGCTAAAGGGAGCCGCCGCTGCGGAGCAGGTCCCCTGGAGCTGATGTTAGTGCAGCAAAGCTGGTGTGGCTTTCCACAGGTAGAGCTTAGCTCCAGGGCAGCGTAGATGTTATAGGTTGTGCGGGGCGTTGTAGTGCAGGGGTGATGGCGCAGATATTAATCACAGAGACAGTGGGGTGCAGTCTTCCGAGTTTACTCACAGTTCTTAAGTTCCTCAGGTTACAGGTTCCGGACTACAACCTCCCACGTCGTGCTGCGCTCACCAGGCAGGGGTTCAGCAATCCCTCAGGTAATTCAAGAGTGCCTGACAGGACCCCTTTCCATGTGCCTTTCTCAGTCATCTTCCTGCGCTGGCTCTCGCCCTCCAAACCTGCGCCTCGCAATCAGTGTCCCAATCCGGTAGCCTCGGGTCTTGTCGGGCGACCTGCAGTCCCCTGGACCCTCTCTGGCCACCTTCTCGGCGATATAATTGCGGTTGCGGCCACTGCACCTTGCAAGTACAGCAGCCTCCTGTTCCTAGCTGAGCCTTGTAGTTCTCCACTAGTTTAGGGGCCGGTCCGCTCTGCGGCTTCGATCCCTCCACCGCCTGGCAGATTTGGGCGTACGGGTGGCCTCCAGCACTTCCTGTACCCCTGGGATTCCTTCTGTTCCTGGAGCCTTTCTCCTGCTCCCTCTCCTCTCTTCTCTCCTTCTCCTAGGCATCTCACTAGGCCTGCCTCCGAAACAGAGCTCCTGCAGAGCCTCTGCTCCTTTCACTTTCCTCCTCTCACTGGTCTCACTGGGACCAGGGACTGTGCTCTCCCTTAGGAGCAATCTCGCCCTGCCCTACTGAAGTGGATGTGTTGGATGCAGGTGTTAGGGTCCCGGGCAGCACTCTATCCTTACCTGAGAGTGGGATACCACACCTCTGGGTGAGATGCAGTACCTCTGTGGTGACTGAACCTTCAGGGGCGCCACACTATCTTATACCGGTACTTAGACATCCTTGCAACCCACAGTTGTGCCAACGCTCCTAGTTTTGCATCCTCTAAGTGAGCAAGCAGGTTGTTGTCAATCCACAAATTAATTTCTGACCCCGACAGATACTTTGCAAACTTCTCAGTCATGGCCCATACCAGGGCTAACAGTTCCAATTTGAATGAGCTGAATGAGCTTTAATTTTACGGATTTCCCATAGGGATCGACTGGAATAGGCAATTACTTGTTCTTGCCCTTCCTGGACCTGAGCCAGTACAGCTCCCAGACTGCAGAGACTCCCATCCATGTATAACACAAGTGGTTGAGAGAAATCTGCCTAGGCTAAGATAGGAGCATTCGTCAATGCAAGATTTAGTGCCTGGAAGGCCTTTCCTTGCCTCAGCCCCCACTGGATTGGCCGTCCCTTGGAACCTCCTGCTGTCCCTCTCAGTAGTTTATGCAGTGGTGCCGCAGTCTTTGCGAAATCCGTGATGAATCTTCGATAATACCTTGATAGGCCAAGGAATGTGTGGCGCCCCTGAGGGTTCGGTCACCACAGAGGTACTGCACCTCACCCAGAGGTGTGGTGTCTCCCTTCTCTCAGGTAGGGAGGGAGTGCTGCACGGGACCCCAACACCTACATCCAGCACTACACTACCCCAGGCCAGCAGGAGGGGCAAGACGCAATGTAGTTTTCTGCTGAGTCCTGTCCCTGGCTGGGGTGGGGGTAACCCAAAGGTAGGGGGAACCAGTGGTGGGTGTGGGTGGAGGAGGTAGTTTAGGGGAGCACTCATACAGTATATATATAAAAGGTAGACATCTTAAAGTTAGTTGGTTGTTCGAGTAGGTACAGTTCAGAGGAACAGTCTGGGAGCAGTGTCTCTGTAGGAGCTCTGCTCCACTACAAGGGCCTAGGTCAGAGGCCCAGGAGGGGAGCAGGGAGTAAGTTCCGTTCTGCAGAAGGGATCCTAGGGGGGTACGGTGAGTGCAGGCGGCACCCGTACACCCCGAACCTGCCAAGTGTCAGGAGGATTTAGGCCGCAAGAAGGGGACCGGCCCCTGGCCCAGTTGTGCAGCTTCAGGCCTCGGCTGGAAAAACCGGAGGCCTCTGATTTCTACAGCCAGAAGCCAAACCCCCACTCCAATCCAAGTAAGGTCAAGCAGGTCTGTGCAACTCCGACGGACAGGGGGGGCCTCGCAGCACCCGAACAGGATTCACAGTGGGAAGCGCAGGGCAGGAGGGAGTAAGACCCAGCGTGAAGTCGGTCTAGAGAGGACATAAGGAAGGGGGTTCTGCCAGGTACACCCGAGCTGCCTGAGGAAGGACTGAACCCCTGCCCGGTGAACGCAGTGCGACGCGGGAAGCTTGCACCAGTACAGTGCACCTGTGGACTGTCTAAGAACTGTGAGTAAATCTTGGATGACTGCACTGTGCTACTTCCGTTCCTTTCTTTCGCCGGCACCATTTCCCTCCCTGCACTACAACGCCCAGCACACCTCCATTTATCTACACTGCCCTGAGGCCTGCTCCACCTGTGGGGAGCTGTTCCATCTCAAGCTGCCCTAACACCTGCCTCAGAGGACTGTCGCAGCGCTGGTGATCCTCACCAGACACCACAGGTGGCGTCACGATAAATCCCCTATAAATATCCCCCTTTTTGCACTGACCGCCCTGGGTCACGGACCGGGCCAGCCACCGTGATCTCCCCCAAAAGCAGCCATAAGGCCCGGCTGCTGAGTACCCCACGGCCCTGGGGGCGCATCAAATGCTCTTAGCTCCCTCAATGTTGCACACGTAAGCCACTTCTGCACGGCCCCCACCTTCTCCTTCCCTGGAGACTGTATGCCCTATGTGTTCTATATCCTTCTGGAACGGGTGGCTCTTTCGAGGCTTTATCTTCAGTCCATGTTTTTGAAGCCGCTCCAGCACCTGTCCGAGTCTTGCAAGATGCTCTTCAAACATGGTGGACTATATTATGATATCGTCCAGGTATATAAATGTCGCGTCAAAGTTCAAATCTCCAAAACACCTTACCATCAACCACTGAAACGTCCTCGGGGCATTAGTTAGCCTGAACAGCATCTCATTAAACTCTCTTCGGCAAATGGTACGAATCTCAGACAGTGCAGGCATTTAACTGCCGATAGTTCACATAGATCCTCAGAGTCTCTTCCGTCTTCCGAATCAACACAATGGGTGCTGCCCAGGGGCTCTGGCTTTGTCATATCTTCCCGTTCTGTAGCAAGTGGGCCAACAGATCTTTTACCTCTTGATACATCTGGGGGGTAATCTGATTATATATTTCCCAAATGGGGACCGTATCACCCGTAGGGAACTCATGCCATATGGCCTCTGTACATTCAAAGTTATCATCATGAAGGGCGGACACTTCCTTATATCGTCCCAACAGGCTTCCACTTGTCCCACTTCTCTGGAGGAAAATTTAGATAGATCTACTAACATCTGCTCCAGTATATCGCAGCCATCTCTCACTTCGTACTGTCTCTTTTTCCAGTCTATGGACACTGCTAATGTCCACAGTTCCCGATCCACCGGGGTCAAGTTCACAGTATCCGATCTTACGAGATCCTTCTGCATTACGTAGATTTGGGTCACTTCCTTCTTGGGAGCTAGCTGAAGGATTGTTCTGCTGAAATGAATGCATCTCACCTGCACACTTCCTGGCCCACTTTCGTCAGAATCCTGGCGACCCGTATTCCCAGCATTACTTCTCCTGTCACCTTAGGTTCAACCTGCACTTCCACTCCTTCCAAAGAAGTCCAAGACCTGACCGCCATAGTGAGCATCCCCACTTTTCCCATGGTCTGGGAGGTGACTGGCGATCTCTAGATTTGACTGGCCCGGATTAACTGCTGGAATGTCCTTCTACTAGGGTAATATATTGTTGCACGCCTCCAGTAGCCTGCTCACCGGCTGTCCACCAGAACTGTCCTACTTCCTTCAGGATAATCATCCCCAATGTCACGATTGGTCCACCCCAATGGGGCCCTTCACCAGCACGATCCCCTTCTTTCCTATATTCCATCTGCAGATACGTATCTCTATCCATACCACCCCCGCCACTCGGATGGGTAACTGATTGGCAGCCATCAGTATAATAGTTGGGCCCCCTCTTAACCGGGCAACGTTTGGGAAGCGCTGGCGGAAATATACTTCCAGCATTGTAGTCACCTGGGACCCTGTATCCATTAGACAGTAAATCCTCTGTTCATTCAGCTCGGCCCACATGGTGGAACGCTTGGAAATTATGTCTTTGGAGCCTTCAGTTCCCCTTATAGAGGGACCTAGCCCCGCAGTCTGCTCCCTGACCGCTGGGCGCTTTAGTTTAATGGCCGCCCCGTTGCTGGCAGCCTCGACATATGCCTCACTGCTCCACAAATCCAACACTCCATTCTGCGCTCATCTGGTTGGCGTCTAGATCTGTTGCTGTTCTTACCGAGGTGCGGAATTATATTCTGATGTAGCTGCAGGGGTTTTTCTTATACTCAATAGCTCCCCCTTGATTTCTTTCATTTCTTGCCACAATTCACGGGCCCAGTCTGGTTTGGCATAGAGCGTCCCTGAGGTGGTTACTTCATGGCTTTGGACCATACTCGCCACAGTTGGAGCCTCTTGCTCTCGGACTCTGACCTCAACTCCGACCTCAAGGAAGCTCACGTTGGGATTATAACACAGATGTTCTTTCAGAGCCTGCTTCAGGTAGGTGTCTCTTAGGCCAGCAACCAGCTGGTCCCTCAGTACTTCATCCAGGGGGCCTAGTCCCCTATATTCACCTTCAGTTTTCTTAGTGATATGAGCCATTACTTTTTGCATAGCATTCACGTATTGGGCAACTGTCTCTCATATATTTATATATACTGTATATAAACAGTTTTATATATATATATTATAGGGATGGTACTCACTCAGGTGCGATGAGAGGCAATCAGAAGGCATGTTCCTTTAAATGTCCATAGCGGTTTATTGGCTTCAAAAACCGTCAAAAGCAAAATGCAAACAAACAGCCTTTAGTGCAGACAATAACAACGAAAACAGTCCTTTTAGCTTAGTCTCTGGTTGGCCAGCGTGGTGGTCACACAGACTGGTGGGCATCCAGTACAGGAACCAGTCTGGAGACAACCACACACAGGAGATCTTCTCCCTCCAGACACACAGACCCTGTGCCAAACAACAGCCTCCATTAAATAGGCTGTTAACCACACCCAGAGGTGAGGTATATGGGTAGCAAGACTCGCCCATGTCTCAAACTACCCGTAACCCGGTCCCAGGTGCACCAGTTAGTCCTCTTAGTGCATGCGTGCACTAGAGAAAATACTCCGGATTATATCACAGAGACGAGCCATCTCTGTGATACATACCTCACATCAAATACACGACCATTAACCACCTTACATACATCCCCCCTCTGCCTAAATCCATGGGGCTTGGCACCTTCTTCTACCAGACAAGGGATTCTCGAGAGGGCATTGGCATTACCATGTAGCTTCCCTGCTTGATGTTCTACATGGAAGTTGAAGTCTTGTAGGGCTAAAAACCAGCTGGTGACTGTGATGAAAGCCGGCCGGTGGGTGCAGCTCTCTGGCGCCCCCTTACCTCTCAGGTCAGTCAAGGTACTGCACCTAGAGAAAGTAGTGCCAGGTAGCTGCAACCAGCGCAGGGAACACGGTAGTGTGTTATCCCTTCAACGTCACTAAACCGTAACGTCACTACACAGCACAACTCGCTAGCGCCCTCTTAGCCTCAGGTCAGTCAAGGAACTGCACCTAGGATAAGCGGTCGCCAGGGAGACTGTCCTGTAACCTACTGGGTATCGGGGCCCTCTGTAGTGAGGGCGGTATATATATCTTCCTTGGCCGCGCCAGGAATATATATATATCTGAACCTCCGACCGTCACTACCAGCCTTCCCCAATCCCCAGTTGGTATGCTGCCACCAGTCCCTATTTTAGATATACGCCCAGTCCGTGAATGGGCCTATATCGGGTCAGGAACCAACCCTGGGTAGCGTTTTGGCTTGAGCCGAGCTCACACGGACGTGCGTTCGTTATGCAGAATAAAAGGCAGGCCCACAATTACTTGAGGTAATTGATTATAATAATACACTAGATACACGATATACAACTAAATATACACAGGTATAAGGTCAGGCTAAACTATACAACAATGGAATACAACACACAGAATCACCACAGCATATCAGTTACCGGTTTCTTGATTTTCTTGTGACGCAGGGAGAGGATTCTGCGGTCGCAGGCACGGTTCTTTGTTACAGGCTGAGGCCTACCACCGCATGGTCAAACTGCTCCTCCCCTTGGTGGCCTCAGCTGGTGCTCAGATGTTCAGCACACCACTCTTGGGTCAAGACTGCCTTATCTCTTGTCTGTCCTGCTATCTTACCTGCCCCGTCCCGCCCACTGCTGGTGAGGTCAGCTGGCTCAGTCTCCACCCTCAGGTCTAACTTCGATCAGAAGCCCAAATTCTATGGAACCCAATAACTTCTTCTGGGATGGTCTCATGATACCCCCAGGGGTTCCCATGGATTCGGGCCGCCGTAACCGACCTTTTGATATCAATTATGATACCATACGGTCCTCAGGAATGGCTCAGCGCTATATCTTGGCTTCCAGAGCACGTACAAACGTCTACCGCGGAGGCTTGTGTGCGCAATGGCTCCGGGACACCGTGATATTTTTTTATTGGCCCATCCCACGCAACATGCGTGTACTTTTCATGTTTCTATATCTTATGCCTCCATGCTTGTGACAGACAAAGAAACTAGTCCTATGGGACAAATGGTCAGTTACAGATGGACGAAGCACCCCCCCCTGCTGGCTGTGTTTCCTCTCGAAGTCTTTGAAGCTCCTAGCATTCAAGTGTTAAGTAGGCTTCTTATCTTACAGGAGCCTGGATGGGGGGAAACTATCTAGTTGACGTTTTAACAGAAGGTCCCAAGGGTGGGGGCTGCTGAAGTGTGGCCATCCCTGGATATGATTTATCATTACCAAGATGGCGGCTACAGGTTCATCACACCTCCCCCTATACGAGGGCGCGAGGGGGTAGCACATTCCTGTGTTCCCCCGTGCGTCCTTCTGCACCCTCCCCTTGCCGGGATAACCCGTCAGCGTTACCGTGGTCACGGCCTCTTCTGTGGCGAATGGAGAAGTGGTACTGCTGGAGAGCGAGGCTCCAGCGTAGCAACCTGCCATTCGACCCAGAGACCGTGTGTAACCAGCTGAGGGGGTTGTGGTCCGTCTCCACGGTGAAATGGCTCCCGTACAAGTAGGGCTGCAGACGCTGCAGGGCCCATACAATTGCCAGGCATTCTTTTTCCACCGTGGAGTAAGCCACCTCCCGGGGCAGTAGCTTCCTGCTCAGGTACAAGACAGGATGTTCCTGGCCTGTCGTGTTGACCTGACTTAGCACAGCACCGAGGCCAAAGTCACTGGCGTCGGTCTGTACCACAAACGGCCGGTCGAAGTCGGCAGCTTGCAGTACAGGGGAGCTACTTAGGGCGGCCTTGAGTGCCCCGAAAGCTGTCTCGCAGGCGACTGTCCAGTCGACTGCGACGGGCAGCTTCTTCTTGGTGAGGTCCGTCAGGGGCTTGGCCAGGGTGCTATAGTGTGGGACGAACCTCCTATAGTACCCGGCGGTCCCCAAGAAGGACATCACCTGCTTTTTGGTCCTAGGAGTGGGCCAGGATGCGATGGCATCCACTTTCCCCGGTTCTGGCTTCAGAACCCCCCCGCCTACCCGGTGACCCAGGTAGAGGACCTCACTCATGCCCAGCTGGCACTTTTCCGGCTTGATGGTCAAGCCTGCCCGGTGGATCCGACCGAGCACCTGCCGCAGGTGCTCTAGGTGATCCTCCCAAGTGGGACTGAAGACTGCAATATCGTTCAAGTACGCAGCCGCGTACCCTTCAAGTCCCTCAAGCAGCGTATTGACCATCCGCTGAAAAGTGGCAGGGGCATTCTTCATGCCGAATGGCATCACTGTGGACTCGTACAGTCCAAAAGGGGTGATAAAGGCAGAGCGTTCCCTTGCCGCGGGGGTCAGAGGAATCTGCCAGTACCCCCGGCTCAGATCCATGATGGTCAGGTACTTAGCCCCGGCCATCCGATCGAGCAGGTCATCGATGCGTGGTATGGGGAACGCATCGGTGGCCGTTACAGCGTTGAGCCCCCGGTAGTCCACGCAGAACCGTGTAGTTCGGTCCTTCTTTGGTACGAGGACTACAGGCGAGGCCCACGCGCTGCTGGATGCCTGGATCACCCCCAGCTTCAGCATCTCGTCTATCTCTTGGCGCATGTTTCCCTGCACCTCGAAAGAGACCCGATATGCTGAACGCCGGATCGGCGGGTGATCGCCAGTGTCCACGTCGTGGACAGCCATCTCAGTCCTTCCGGGCAGGCTGCTGAACAGCCCCCGGAAGGGGTGCAGGGTGGTCCCCAGCTGGGACCGTTGGTCCTCCGTGAGCTGGTGGCCAACCCCCACATCCTCGATGGACCCACCCGCCTTGGCTTGGGTGAGCAGATCCAGGAGGGTTTCTACCTCTCCTTCCTCGGGAAGGTTGCACACTGGGTGGGCAGTCGCTTCCCGCTCATGATGAGCCTTCATCATGTTCACGTGGAAGGCCTTCCTCCTTCCACGGGCGTGATCCAGGGTGACCAGATAGGTGACGGCATTGAGTTTCTGGTGCACGAAGTAGGGACCTTCCCAGGCTGCCTGAAGCTTGTTCTGTGGTACGGGGACCAGTACCCACACCTTTTGACCCACCTGGTAGGTCCTCTCACAAGCATTCTGGTCGTACCACCGCTTCTGGTCGGCCTGGGCCTGGGCCATATTGTCCTGCACCAGCTTTGCCAAGGCCATCATCCTGTCCCGGTGGCGCACGACATACTCGATGACCGACACCTCGGGGGTGGCCAAATCCCCTTCCCATGCTTCCTTCACCAGAGCCAGGGGGCCCCGTACCCGTCGCCCGTACAGGAGCTCAAAGGGGGAGAACCCCGTTGAGGCCTGCGGAACCTCCCGGTAAGCAAATAGGAGGTGTGGGAGGTAACGCTCCCAGTCTCTCCCGTGGGAGTCGACCAACATCTTAAGCATCTGCTTTAAGGTGCCATTGAACCGCTCACACAGGCCATTAGTCTGTGGGTGATACGGGCTGGCCACCAGATGTTGCACCTGCATTTGCTTACAGAGGGACTCCATCAGCCGCGACATGAACTGGGTCCCTCGGTCGGTGAGCATTTCCTGGGGGAAACCCACTCTGGAGAAGATCTCCAGTAAGGCGGTAGCCACCTTGTCGGCCCGAATGGACGACAAAGCTACCGCTTCCGGGTACCGGGTGGCATAGTCCACTACCGTGAGTATGAAGCATTTCCCGGAGTGGCTGGGAGTGGACAGAGGTCCAATAAGATCCACAGCGACCCTCGAGAAAGGCTCTTCGATGATTGGCAGAGTTACCAGTGGGGCTTTGGGGAGCGGCCCCGCCTTCCCCACCCTCTGACAGGTGTCACACGAACGGCAGTAGGCACCCACCGCGGCTCCCATCCCAGGCCAGTAGAAATGCTGAGCTATCCTGGCCTTGGTTTTAGCGATCCCTAGGTGTCCGGCCATCGGAATCTCGTGTGCGATCCGCAACAATTCCGCCCTGAACGGATAGGGTACCACTAACTGTCGGTCCCTGGGCCACGCCTCCGGTGAACCCTGCTGGACCGTTACCCGGTACAGCCGTCCCTGGTCCCAGACCACCCGCTCGCAGTCTGACTCCATGGGAGGCTGTGCCGCCTGTTCCTTGAGAGCTTTCAGGCTGTCGTCTGCTTCCAACGCAGCCTGAAATTCCTGACTTGATGTGGCCAGAATCGACGAAACTGCCACATCCTCTGTCAGCCCCTCCGGGCATGTCACCTGGCCGCTGTCTGACCCGGCAGACACTTGGTCAGAAGTGGGGAAGCCGTCGGACCTCTGCAAGGCTCCTTGGGCTCCGGCGCTCCCACTCCTGGTGACAGCGGCTATGACCGCTGTGACCGTGGGTAGTGCCTGCTTCCCCTCTGTTTCTGACCAAGCCGCCCGATCAGGCAGGCTTCCTAGGCCTTTGGACATCTCGGATGTGGGGAACTCCTGCCCTGGGGTCTTACCTGGCGGCTCCTCTCTTGGGACACCCCCACCTCCCATGGCCTGTTCCTCCCCCTGCAGTGGGCCTATACTCAGCAGCCTGGATACCCCTGGGAGCCCTACACTGCCGGTAGGTGCCCCCCTCTCCATCCCTGAGCTTCCCTCTACAGAATCCTGCCCGCCCCCTCCCTCACCGGAGGACAAGAGGTCACGGCACGCCGGCTGAGCACCTCTGCGGGCATCCCCACACTCCCCACCTGCTTTCACTAACCCTGTTTGTGTTGTGTCTGTGCAGGTGTTACCCTCAGGTTTCACTCCCTCCTCCTCAGCAGGACACACACTACATACAACATGGTTGGCATTAGCAGCAGACAAATCAATACACTCTTGGGGGGCCGAACTTGGGGGTTCAGAGGGTACATACTGCGATACTAGACGCCCCAAGTCGGTCCCTAATAAAACATTTGCGGGAATATTTGGCGTTACTCCCACCTCCCGCATCCCCCTTCCGGCACCCCAGTCCAAATACACCATGGCAACGGGAAGTGCCGGCTCCACGCCTCCAACCCCGGAGACGGAAAGAGTCTTTCCTGGTACCAAGTCCTGGGGGGACACCACCTCAGGCCGTACCAGTGTTCGTTCAGCGCCCGTGTCCCGCAGTCCCATGACCGCAGAACGGCCTATGGTGACGGGTTGGATGTTGTCCAGGGACCTACCACCACCCCCTCCCACACACAAAACATTGGGCGCTCTCTGGGACTGGGATGGGGTCTTTTGGCGCTGGGGACACTCAGCCCTAAAGTGTCCTGGTTTGTTGCATAGATGACAACGTCTTACGTCTGGTCCTTGCCTGGAGAGGGCAACAGGGGGATACACCCCTTGTGTTCTAGGGGCCGGGGAAACAGGGGCATGACTGGGCTTACCCCCTCTCCAGGTGCTGCTGGCAGACTTCTTCAGCTCAGGCGCCCTGTTATTGGCATACTCGTCTGCCAGGGCGGCTGTAGCAGAAGCCCCTGTTGGTTTTCGGTCACGGAGGAACTGTCGGAGGTCCTCTGGGCAGTTCCACAAAAACTGCTCCGTGACGAACAGTTCCTGGACCTCCTGGCGGGTAGTAAGCGCTAGACCCGAGGTCCAGTGCTCTGCGGCTCTCAACAGCGCCCGCATATGATCGGTCCAGGTGTCCTTGGGGCCACGCAGCAGGCTCCGGAACTTCTGGCGGTACGACTCGGGAGTGAGGTTGTACTGCCGGATCAGGGCCCGCTTGATGCAGTCGTAGTTCTGTACCTCCCCGGCAGGTAAGTCCCCCAAGGCATCCAGGGACTTACCCCTCAAACGGGGGGTCAGGTATCTGGCCCACTGATCCCGGGCCAGATGGTGCTGAAGACAGGTCCGTTCAAATGCCACCAGAAAGGAGTCCAGGTCCCCATCCTTCTCCAGTAGAGGGAAGTCCTCAGCTCGGACTTTGGACGACTTGGTCTCCTGATGGGTTGGTTGCTCTAGCGGAAGCCCCCGCTGGGCCAGGTCCAGTTGGTGCTGGCGCTCCGCAGCTCGCTCTGCACGCTCCGCAGCCCGCTCTGCACGCTCCGCAGCCTCCCGGCGCTCCGCAGCTTCGCGCTCCTCCTCCGCTGCCTTCTCTGATGCTGCCAGGAGGGTTTTGTAGACGGCATCGCCATGAGACTGGAGACTTGCCATAGCCGCTTGTAAAAGGGCTTGTGATCTGGACAGGCTGGGCTGGGTAGGTGGTGGGCAGCCCACTGCGGGACCGTATACTGGGGACTGGCTCCCTGAGGTGCCCGGGCTGGACTCCTCCTCGCCATGAGTAACAATGTCCTCCCCTCCTGCCACACGGACCGTAGCATTAGCCTCCTGCAGGGTCTTGCTCCTGGTGCCGTCTGCCATCTTGGTAACAGACACCGCTGCAACCCTGAGTTTGCACACACCTTGTTATACTTTTAGCCTGACCGTCTAACGTTGGGCTGACCTTAAGACTCCAGCAGTGGAAGTTACCACTGGCAGTCTTTAGTGCCTGGGAGTAGGGGTCCCACAACACTATTATTCTGCAATCCCACCGCTCTGCCACCAATGTGATGAAAGCCGGCCGGTGGGTGCAGCTCTCTGGCGCCCCCTTACCTCTCAGGTCAGTCAAGGTACTGCACCTAGAGAAAGTAGTGCCAGGTAGCTGCAACCAGCGCAGGGAACACGGTAGTGTGTTATCCCTTCAACGTCACTAAACCGTAACGTCACTACACAGCACAACTCGCTAGCGCCCTCTTAGCCTCAGGTCAGTCAAGGAACTGCACCTAGGATAAGCGGTCGCCAGGGAGACTGTCCTGTAACCTACTGGGTATCGGGGCCCTCTGTAGTGAGGGCGGTATATATATCTTCCTTGGCCGCGCCAGGAATATATATATATCTGAACCTCCGACCGTCACTACCAGCCTTCCCCAATCCCCAGTTGGTATGCTGCCACCAGTCCCTATTTTAGATATACGCCCAGTCCGTGAATGGGCCTATATCGGGTCAGGAACCAACCCTGGGTAGCGTTTTGGCTTGAGCCGAGCTCACACGGACGTGCGTTCGTTATGCAGAATAAAAGGCAGGCCCACAATTACTTGAGGTAATTGATTATAATAATACACTAGATACACGATATACAACTAAATATACACAGGTATAAGGTCAGGCTAAACTATACAACAATGGAATACAACACACAGAATCACCACAGCATATCAGTTACCGGTTTCTTGATTTTCTTGTGACGCAGGGAGAGGATTCTGCGGTCGCAGGCACGGTCTTTGTTACAGGCTGAGGCCTACCACCGCATGGTCAAACTGCTCCTCCCCTTGGTGGCCTCAGCTGGTGCTCAGATGTTCAGCACACCACTCTTGGGTCAAGACTGCCTTATCTCTTGTCTGTCCTGCTATCTTACCTGCCCCGTCCCGCCCACTGCTGGTGAGGTCAGCTGGCTCAGTCTCCACCCTCAGGTCTAACTTCGATCAGAAGCCCAAATTCTATGGAACCCAATAACTTCTTCTGGGATGGTCTCATGATACCCCCAGGGGTTCCCATGGATTCGGGCCGCCGTAACCGACCTTTTGATATCAATTATGATACCATACGGTCCTCAGGAATGGCTCAGCGCTATATCTTGGCTTCCAGAGCACGTACAAACGTCTACCGCGGAGGCTTGTGTGCGCAATGGCTCCGGGACACCGTGATATTTTTTTATTGGCCCATCCCACGCAACATGCGTGTACTTTTCATGTTTCTATATCTTATGCCTCCATGCTTGTGACAGACAAAGAAACTAGTCCTATGGGACAAATGGTCAGTTACAGATGGACGAAGCACCCCCCCCTGCTGGCTGTGTTTCCTCTCGAAGTCTTTGAAGCTCCTAGCATTCAAGTGTTAAGTAGGCTTCTTATCTTACAGGAGCCTGGATGGGGGGAAACTATCTAGTTGACGTTTTAACAGAAGGTCCCAAGGGTGGGGGCTGCTGAAGTGTGGCCATCCCTGGATATGATTTATCATTACCAAGATGGCGGCTACAGGTTCATCACAGTGACCCTGGCATTTTTTCCCTTTGTTTCCCTCATCCATCTGAGTGGGTCATGGTCAGATACCAATCTAAATTTTCGACCTAACTGATAGTACTGTAACGTGTCCACCACCCACTTTATGGCCAAGCACGCCTTCTCTATGACCGATTAATTTTTCTCGCAGGAGGACAGCTTTCTACTCAGGTAGAGGACAGGGTGCTCCTCCCCGTGTATCTCCTGGGAAAGGACTGCTGCTAACCGATATCTGAGGCATCTGTCTGGAGTATAAACTCTTTCTTGAAGTCGGGGGCAACCAGGACCGGTTGACTACACAAAGCCACTTTCATCTCTTGAAAGGCCATCTCTGCCTATTCAGACCATTTAGCCATTGCCGATTTTGTCTCCTTAAGGAGGTCAGTCAGAGGTGCGGCCATCATGGCGAAGTTTGGGATGAACCTCCTGTAGTATCCCACTATCCCCAGGAAGGCTCTAACCTGTTTTTTTTACAGCGATCTCGGCCAGGTTTGGATTGCCTCCACATTACTGGTTTGGGGTTTGATCTCGCCTGTACCAACTACAGTACATAACCCAGGTATTTGGCTTCTTCTTTTCCCATGGCACATTTCTTCAGGTTTATTGAAAACCCCGCCTTCCTTAGAGCATCAAACACCACCTTGACCTTTTCCAGATGACTCTCCCATTCCAGGCTGAAGATAACAATATCTTCCAGGTATGCCACGACATATTGCTTATGGGGTGAAAGGATTCGATCCATAGCTCTCTGGAAGGTTACAGGGGCCCCCAGCAGTCCAAACTGCATCCAGACATACTGGAATCATCCATACGGCATAGAAAACGCAGACTTCTCCTTGGCTCCCTGTGCCATGGGGAATCTGCCAATATCCTTTAGTCAAATCCAAGGCATCGACACGTGGCATGGGATATGCCTCGAACTTGGAGACCTCATTCAACTTCTGATAGTCGTTGCAGAACCTCCATTCACCATTGGGCTTTGGGACCAGGACAATCGGGCTTGACCAACCGCTCTTGGATTCCTCAATGACCCCGAGTTTCAACATACGAGCCGCCTCTTTGGAGATCACCTCTCGTCGAGCCTCAGGTATCCAATAAGGCTTCAAGTTCACCCACACATGTGGCTCCGTCAGAACCTCGTGTTCTATGACGCTTGTGCAGCCCAGCAATTCTGAGAACAGGTCCTGGTTCTTCTGCAGCAACTCCTGACACTGCTCTTTCTGGGTCTTCGTTAGCATTTCTTCTATTGCGACTCCGCCAACGTCACCTTCTGGCTTGCCCAGCAAGCATGGAGTTTCCACAGCCTCTCTGTCTTGCCACTGCTTGATGAGGTTGACGTAGTATATCTGGTACGACTTACGTCATACTGGTTGATGAACTTTGTAGTTCACTTCACCAATTTTTTCCACCACCTCATACGGCCCTTGCCATTTGGCCAAGAACTTACTATCCACCGTAGGAATTATCACGAGGACTCGGTCTCCTGGATTGAACTGCCTTACTCTGGCTGACCGGTTGTAGACCCAGGCCTGAGCTTCTTGTGCCTGGAGGAGATGTTCTTTTATGATGGGCATCACAGTTGCAATCCTTTCCTGCATCAGAGCGACGTGCTCGATGATACTCCTGTGGGGCGTGACCTTGGCTTCCCAGGTTTCCTTTGCGACATCCAGGAGACCCAGCGGATGTTGGCCATATAGGAGTTCAAATGGCGAGAACCCCGTAGAGGACTGTGGAATCTTTCGGATGGAGAACAACAGATACAGTAAGAGGCAGTCCCAGTCTCTACCGTCCTTTTCTATGGCCTTCCTCAGCATACTCTTCAGAGTCTAGTTAAACCTTTCCACAAGCACATCTGTCTGAGGATGGTATACTGAAGTTCTCAGTTGGGAGATTTGCAGGACTTTGCATAACTCCTTCATCACCTTACTCATAAAGGGAGTTCCCTCGTCAGGATCTCCGTTGGTAAGCCTGTTTGGGGAAAAACGTGGACCAACTCGTGGGCTATACTCTTTGCGGAGGAGTTTCTAAGTGGAATCGCTTCAGGATAGTGGGTGGCATAGTCCAGGATAACCAATATATATAGATGCCCACGCGCAGATTTAACCAGGGGATCGACCAAGTCCATAGCAATTCTCTCGAATGGCACGTCAATAATGGGCAATGGCACGAGGGGACTTCGAAAGTGAGAGTTGAGGGCGGTTAACTGGCACGTATGGCAAGAACTGCAATACTTCAATATTTCCCGGTGACATCCGGGCCAATAGAACCTTTGCACGATCCGTTCCAGCATTTTGTGAATGGACCATGTCCAACACCTTCCGTCTAGAGGGGCCTGGCACTATTAACTGCTCCACACGCTCCTCCCTCACTTTTGTGACCTGGTACAACAACTCCCCACTCATCATAAAATGGGGAAACCTTGTGTCAGCCCCCGGCTCCTGTGCAACCCCATTTATGACGGTGACATTATTGAAGGCTTCCTTCAGAGTTAGGTCCCTATGTTGGGCAGACCCAAAATTCTCACTAGTCACCACTAACTCCGGAATGTCAGACTTAGGGGACACTACCTCCTCACCCCCCACAAGGACACAAAAGGGAAACCTGTCTGACTCTGGGTGTGGTGATACTTCATCAGGGTTAACTGGTTTCCTATCTGAGCCAGCGAACCCGGAACCCTTCCCCCACAGATCTCAAAATAAACAAAAGTCACGGCCTATATTAATAGGGTGCAACAAGTCCTGAACGAAGCCGACCTCGTGGGATTCAGTACCGTGGGCCATTTCAATGTCCACTCTGGCCATAGGGTAGTCCTTAGCATCACCATGGATGCACCGTACGCCAAGTTTTTTGCCCGGGATCAGTTGCAGAGGAAGGGTGTCCCTCACAAGGATCACCAGACTCTCGGAGTCTCATCCATTCACCTTCTCGGGACATGCTTGAGGCCCCTCGCTGGGTGGACAGTTCACACTGCAGGCCGGATACGCATAATATGAACAATGATGTCCTATGCTGCAGCCCATTGGCTCGGGGGTCAGGGGACAATGGGCGGCTATATGGCCTGGGCCATGGCACCTCCAGCAAATGACATCACCCGTAGGGACCTTGGGCACCACCTCCTCCGCCCCTTTGGCCCTGGGACACCCCATCCCCTTTTGGGCCTCCGCCCCCTGCTGGGATGCCCAGTATGGAGTGGGCTGCCTTCCCAAAGAACCTTCAACCCCTAGTCTCTCTCGACCAGTCCGACCAGTTCATCCACATTCCGGGGATCCCTCTGGGTAACCCAAGTCTGTATGGCCCTCGGTAGAGAGTGCGCAAACCGTTCCATCACCACCCGCTCTACCATCTGTGCAGGCGTAGAGGACTCTGGCTGCATCCACTTCTGGACCAGGTGCAACAGGTCAAACATTTGGGAGCGAGGTGGTTTGTCCCAGTGATACGCCCAGCGGTGAACCCACTGCGCCCTGGTAGTCATTGTCACCCCCAAGCGTGCAAAAATCTCAGTTTTTAGCTTGTCATACTCTTTGGCGTCCTGCAAAACTAAATCATAGTCCGGGCTCTCCCGTCAAGTATGGCGGTAGTACCTCTGCCCACTGCTCTGGTGGAAGTTTCTCCCTTTCAGCGACCCTTCCAAACACCCCCGGGGTCATTTTCTGCAAGGCCCGTCTTAGCGCCTTCCTGACGTGGGTGTCATCAGCCAGACTTGGGGTTCGGGCGCTCATCCTGCCCTGGATGGCGGTTGCCAGAAGCTGCATCTGCTGCCTTTGTTCCTGCTGGTGCTGCTGGATCTGCTGTAACAACAGCCTGTTGGTCTCCTGCTGCTGTTGCTGTGACTGGACCAAGTGTTTCAGCATGTCCTCCATTTTGTCTGGCTATGCTTGCTGGCTTGCGACAGACTTGACCCAGGACATGCAGCCCTTTCTGTAGCAGGCACACATCTCTGCTGGGAAAGCTGCCTGCACGTCTAAGCCCAATTGTAGGGATGGTACTTACTCAGGTGCGATGAGAGGCAAACAGGAGGCATGTTCCTTTAAATGTCCATAGCGATTTATTGGCTTCATAAGCCATCAAAAGCAAAATTCAAACAAACAGCCTTTAGTGCAGGAAATAACAACGAAAACAGTCTTTTTAGCTTAGTCTCTGGTTGGCCAGCGCTATGGTCACACAGGCTGGTGGGCATCCAGTACACGGCCCAGTCTGGAGACAACCACACACAGGGCCTTCTCCCTCCAGACACACAGACCCTGTGCTAAACAACAGTCTCCATTAAATAGGCTGTTAACCACACCCAGAGGTGAAGTATGTGGGTAGCAAGACCCGCCCATGTCTCAAACTACCCGTAACCTGGTTCCAGGTGCACCAATTAGTCCTCTTAGTGCTTACGTGCACTAGAAAAAATACTCCGGGTTACATCACAGAGGACAGCCATCTCTGTGATACATACCTCCCATCGACTACGCGACCATTAGCCACCTTACACTATATATATATATATATAGTTTTATATATATATATATATATATATTTATATATATATACACATACACATTATTTTCTTTTACATATATATTTTCTTTAAAATATAGAAACAAAATCTAGCCAAAAATGTTCTGTCATATAATAAATTATTTTTAGAAAGCTTTCAACACCAAGTTGGGAGTTACAACATTAAGTACATTTTATATTTTAACAAATGGAAAAAAAATGTTTTCCATATAAAGATAAGCTCTGGACATATTCCCGGCTCCGGCTGTTGCTTGTAAACAGTTGGAATTACTTTTCTTTTTTTTTTTTTACTAGAATTGCACAATATATCGTAGTTTAGAAGTGGAAGTGTATTTTAAAGAGAGTGTACTATCAGAGAATGATCTATTGTTTAAATCAGGTGTTTGTGTTAAATGTTTTATTTTTTTTTTTAAATAGTAATGTTACTTTTGTCATGTTACAATCTTTATTAAAAAAAAATACTTTTCTTACAATTTTCACAGTGGCCACTTGGGCTTTTTTAACTCATACTTCCTATCTTTTCAGGAAGAGTTTACTGCAGGCTCCTCATCATTAGAGGCAGGATTACAATGACAGGTTACATCTCTATAAACAACTGATAAGAAAGGATTCACCAATCACAATAGGTGATGTCACAACTGCCTATGCGCCCCCGCTTTTCACAATGACCTTTGCACAGGCTTATTAGAAGCTTCAATACAAAAGTGAAGGTCAGGGTCTGAACACTGTGGCTCTGTACATGTGTTGTTTCCTGAAACAATAGGAATTTAGAGTCTAAAAAGCCCCAATGACCAGTGTGAAAATTGCATGTGTTCTGTTTTTATTTTAATACATATTGTTATATGTAAAAAAAAAATGAAATATACAGTACAGACCAAAAGTTTGGACACACCTCATTTAAAGATTTTTCTGTATTTTCATGACTTTGAAAATTGTACATTCACACTGAAGGCATCAAAACTATGAATTAACACATGTGGAATTATATACTTAACAAAAAAGTGTGAAACAACTGAAAATATGTCTTATATTCTAGGTTCTTCAAAGTAGCCACCTTTTGCTTTGATGACTGCTTTGCACACTCTTGGTATCCTCTTGAAGAGCTTCAAGAGGTAGCCACCAGAAATGGTCTTCCAACAGTCTTGAAGGAGTTCCCAGACATGCTTAGCACTTGTTGGCCCTTTTGCCTTCATTCTGCGGTCCAGCTCACCCCAAACCATCTTGATTGGCTTCAGATCTGGTGACTGTGGAGGCCAGGTCATCTGGTGTAGCACCCCATCACTCACCTTCTTGGTCAAATAGCCCTTACACAGCCTGGAGGTGTGTTTGGGGTCATTGTCCTGTTGAAAAATAAATGATGCTCCAACTAAACGCAAACCGGATGGAATAGCATGCCGCTGCAAGATGCTGTGGTAGTCATGCTGGTCAAGTATGCCTTCAATTTTGAATAAATCCCCAACAGTGTCACCAGCAAAGCACCCCCACACCATCACACCTCCTCCTCCATGCTTCACGGTGGGAACCAGGCATGTAGAGTCCATCCGTTCACCTTTTCTGCGTCGCACAAAGACACGGTGGTTGGAACCAAAGATCTCAAATTTGGACTCATCAGACCAAAGCACAGATTTCCACTGGTCTAATGTCCATTCCTTGTGTTCTTTAGCCCAAACAAGTCTCTTCTGCTTGTTGCCTGTCCTTAGCAGTGGTTTCCTAGCAGCTATTTTACCATGAAGGCCTGCTGCACAAAGTCTCCTCTTAACAGTTGTTGTAGAGATGTGTCTGCTGCTAGAACTCTGTGTGGCATTGACCTGGTCTCTAATCTGAGCTGCTGTTAACCTGCGATTTCTGAGGCTGGTGACTCGGATAAACTTATCCTCAGAAGCAGAGGTGACTCTTGGTCTTCCTTTCCTGGGGCGGTCCTCATGTGAGCCAGTTTCTTTGTAGCGCTTGTTGTTTTTTGCAACAGCACTTAGGGACACTTTCAAAGTTTGCCCAATTTTTCGGACTGACTGACCTTCATTTCTTAAAGTAATGATGGCCACTCATTTTTCTTTACTTAGCTGCTTTTTTCTTGCCATAATACAAATTCTAACAGTCTATTCAGTAGGACTATCAGCTGTGTATCCACCATTGCAACAGCACTTAGGGACACTTTCAAAGTTTGCCCAATTTTTCGGACTGACTGACCTTCATTTCTTAAAGTAATGATGGCCACTCATTTTTCTTTACTTAGCTGCTTTTTTCTTGCCATAATACAAATTCTAACAGTCTATTCAGTAGGACTATCAGCTGTGTATCCACCAGACTTCTGCACAACACAACTGATGGTCCCAACCCCATTTATAAGGCAAGAAATCCCACTTATTAAACCTGACAGGGCACACCTGTGAAGTGAAAACCATTTCCGGTGATTACCTCTTGAAGCTCATCAAGAGAATGCCAACAGTGTACAAAGCAGTCATCAAAGCAAAAGGTGGCTACTTTGAAGAACCTAGAATATAAGACATATTTTCAGTTGTTTCACACTTTTTTGTTAAGTATATAATTCCACATGTGTTCATTCATAGTTTTGATGCCTTCAGTGTGACTGTACAATTTTAAAAGTCTTGAAAATACATAAAATCTTTAAATGAGAAGGTGTGTCCAAACTTTTGGTCTGTACTGTATATATTTAACCCAAAAACCTGATTTAAACAATAGATAATTTTCTGATAATAGTTTCCCTTTATGGTGTTGTCCACTACTCCTTCGGAATTCCTATATTTCCCTGCAGTAAAATAACAGCACTTATACTCACCCTCGGTGCCAACGCCGTTACATTGGTGTCGGCACTGGCTCTCCCGGGGATCATGTGACATAACAATGTCAACACGGTCAGTGCCAACACCACTGGATCGGCGTCGGCATCGGAGGTGAGTATAAGGCCACGGCCCCACTATCAGTATTTGGTCAGTATCCGGTCAGTATTTTAGCTCAGAAGTGGGAGCCAAAACCAGGAGTGAGTGATAAATGCAGAATTGGTGACTTGTTTCTATTATACATTTTCTCTGATTGTTCCTTACCTGGTTTTGGCTCCCACTCCTGAGAAAAAATACTGACCGAATACTGACCAAATACTGATAGTGGCCAAAGTGTTATTATTTTACTGGAGGGAAACATGGGGATTTAGAAGGCATTGCCTGAGTAGTGGACAATCCCTTTAAGTGTATATGTATGTTCTGATGTGGAAAATATGCTGCAGATTTAAACAATTTTATCTACATGCCACGTAAACAATCAGCTTATACTGTATACTGACCTACCTTGCAGATTTTAATATCACAGCATGCCAATTTACACTACTAGGTTTATTGCGGATTTCACCCTTCACATTGCAAAGGGTTAAATCTGCTACAAATCTGCAGTGAAATCTACACAATTAAGTACACATTTGCCGCTGCATATTTAGCTGTTGACTTGCATCAGTTTAATCCACAATATAGCTCCATTCTCTTAGTAAATGCTGGGAGTTGTAGTTTTGAAAAACAACAGGAGAGCCACTACTGTTACGCTATCGGAAACTATGTAGATGGGATTTTAGCTGCCTACATTTGTGGATGCATTTTATTACGATATTCAATGTATGATTAAATTACGCTATTTGTTTTTTTTGCAGAAGTGTAAGATACATCATTGAGTGTTATGTATTATTTTTCAGGAGAAGAAATGCTGAAAACAATCTCATGAAGCAAGGGAGTGTTCTTAGACTCCTCAGGGAACGAAGGGGGAACTGTTGTAACTTCCCTCGCACCTCCTGAAGGTCACTACTGTATCTCTCTTTCTTGGCCCCAGCGTTGTCTCCATAGCTAAAAGCTGCTTCACGTGACTGGTTGGCCTGCAATTTGTTTTTTGCCTTAGTAGTTAACATGACCCTTTATTCTTTCCCCCTGACCCTCTCCTCCTGTGACAGACAAGTTTTCGTTTAATACCTGGCAACCAAGGGAGAGTTAAGCTTCCTCAAATATGAGCGTTTTTTTGGCTGGAACGGCACAGGGCCACAGCCCAACCGAGAGAGAAAAATTAAACACCGCAGGCTGTGGCTCCAGTGAAGGGGAGATAAAGTGTTCCCATGGAGTAGGCCGGGCACGGCCTTTCTCTAGTTAATACTTAACAAGGCCCCTCAACAAAGACAGCCAATGTAGCCAGCACTCAGCGAGCTGATTCCCAGCATATTGCTGTGTAATGGAGAATTCTTTCCCCCGTAACCCCTTCACTCCCACAAATCTGTCAAAGTTTAACTTCATTTCACAGTCAATCAACTGACCCAAGCCTTGCCCGGCCATAGGTGTCATACCGGGGAGCCGTGACAGCCCGCATTACTGATATGTTGGAGCTGTGTAGCAATCCATTTCATGGAGATTACTATAGTGTTTAATTAAATTCTAGCAGTGCCTTTACTTTGCTAGCGAGCTCTGACTCTTGCCTCAAGTCTGCGACGACCGGACATATCAACGGAATAAAGACATTTTGGATTTCGGACAATCCTCACGGCAATTCAGTCTTTGTTGTCAGTTTGGTCTTTGTGAAATGATCCAAGAGACTGTTCTAGCGCAGAAGAAGACCTCGGACGCCTGTCGAAAAAAAGACCCTCCTGAAGCCGTAAAGACAATTATCTAGTAATATTCCTACTGCCAGAGTTAAAGGCAGGACTGTGCCAGTCATCACCGATCACGCGCCTGCCTAATCTACCCGTTATTGCCGTTACCCGCTTGGAGCACATATAATGAGTGACATTTCACCAGACTGCATGGCATACGTCGCTCTGGATTGGCAGCTGCCCGGTGGATTTTATAGACATGTTTTATCTTTATTTGCTACATTTTGTCATCTAGCAATTTGTACATAATGCCATCTGTATAACTCACACTTAGGAGGGTGACAGAGAAATAGCTTCCCATATTGTCAGTAGTAAATACTACTTCGCTCCTCGGTAATACAGTGTTCTTTATATACATATAGATATATAAATACAAGGTTATATACAAAGCTCTAGAGCTAATTGGTAAACTAACATTGCAATACTTTTTCTTTAATAGTAGCCAATTAACTCTATAAGGGTATGTTCACACTTCCTCTTTTCCCGGAGGTCAAAACCATCCATTTTTCAAGCTAAAGACACTTCAGGAATTGCTTCTTTTTTTCTGGCATTTTCTGGATATTTTTTCTTCCTGAACTTATTTTTTTAATTTTTTTTTCTACGATTATTTTTGTTGAACTTTTTTAGCATTTTTTATCATCTTTTTTATTTGAGCTTTTCTGACATTTTTATATCCTAGGCTACGTTCCCACCATGAGCTTTTCGGGTGTTTTTGATTTTGCTGATTTTCTGCACGATTTCTGCACCTGTTATGTAAATTCAGTTACTTGCGTTTTTCCGCGGCGTTTTTGAGAGCATTTTTTTATAAGCATTTTTATCACGGTTTTGCATTTTTCTCCTTTTCATGTGTCATGTTTTAAATAAAGCTGCTTTGTTTTTGATATTTCCTTGTATTTGGCTTTGACAAAACTTCGTTGAAATACTCAGGTGCGGGATTACATGCCTATTTGATGTGCTTCCGGAGTAGAAAAATACTAAAAACACGTGCATTTTTTTACCTGCGTTTTTCCCATCTAATGCAAAGTCTATGGGAAAAATGTGCACATAAAACTCAGCGTACCCATTTTGACGGAATTATAAGATGCTGCATTTTGAAAGCAGAGAAAATACACAGTGTCAAAAATTCACCAAAAACTCATTGTGTGCACACAGCCTTAAACAATCAGCAAAAATTATTTTTTTTTGTTATGCCGAATAACAATCAAAAAGACTCCTGGCATCTTCTATGCTTTGTTTTAGCCTTTCCAATGACTTCTATTGTAAAGTATGAAGTGTCTTCCTAGCGGAAAAAAACGCCTGAAGAATGGACATGTCATTTCTTTTAAACGCTTGGCTATTTTGAAAGCGTCTTAAAGAAGTTGTCCAGTACTTTATATCCCCCCCCCCCAATGTATCCGTCCGGTGGCCCTAAGGATTTTTGTAATTAGCTTACGTTACAGATACTGCCTGTGAGTGGCGCTATCGGTGGCCGCTCACAGGCATCACGTGACCACGCGCTGACGTCACAAGTGAGGTGTGACTCAGCTCTGGGGTCCCAGCGGTGGCTGCTGGGTTGTGGGTGGTGTTACCCCCGCGTCACACCCAGCATCCACCACGCGCTTTCCCAATGAATGGGGAGAGGCAGAGCGCGCGGTGGATGCCGGGTATGACGTGGGGGGGTAACCCCGGGGGGTAACCCCGCCCACAGCCTGGCATCCACCGTGGAACGCAGAAGACAGAGACCCCCGGCTGCAGCCAGCACTTGACGTGACATCAGCGGATGTCAGAGCATGCTGCAGCCGGGGTCACGTGATGCCTGTGAGCGGTTAATGATAGCGCCTCTCACAGGCAGTATCTGCAACGTAAGCTAATTACAAAAATCGTTAGGGGCCCCCAGGGGATACATTGGGGGGTAATATAAAGTACTGGACAACCCCTTTAAAGAGGCCAAAAAACCTGACCATACTGTATGAAGAGCAAGTCTTTTTTTTTCCATAGAAATAAACAGGATGATTCGATTGCACATTTTATGAGCTATTTTTCTGGGGTTCTTAGGAGTGGAGCCAGTCAAAAAATGCTGGAAATAAATGCAGTCTGAACATACCATTAGTGTTTGAGAAAGAAGTACAATGTAAGACTCTTCTGTTTTTGTACAAGTAAATTGGACAAAAGTGTGTAAGAGATAAAAAGTGTATTGCATACGGTAAAAAGGAGAGGCGTATACCGTAGCTGAAGCAGAACATACAGATGGTATAAAACTGTGCCCCCATATCATTTATAATTTGATGGAGCATAGGACATAATATATAAAAAACAGTTGAAAAGAAGAATCACAAAAATTACTTAATAATTGATAAAAGTATATAATAGTGGCTTAAAAAGAAAGAAGGAAGAGGCGATTGCAGACTTGGGTAGCATGGAAATGTCACTGGATACCTCTCAGCATGATAGATATTCAGACATATGATAAATATGAGTGTCAGGAGTTGATCCGTCAAACACAAATTTTAGGATATTTACATTCTAAATTCTTATGTTTATACACATTTTTTAGGAGAAACTGATAGATTGACCGATCTCTCAAAATTTGGTAGATGTTTCGTGTGATGTTTTTGCAGATAGCCAATATTCGCCATTAGTTTTATATGC
This sequence comes from Phyllobates terribilis, assembly GCF_046119375.1. Classification (NCBI taxonomy): domain Eukaryota; kingdom Metazoa; phylum Chordata; class Amphibia; order Anura; family Dendrobatidae; genus Phyllobates; species Phyllobates terribilis. The sequence goes on along the minus strand of NW_027362768.1, from coordinate 82,812,029 downwards.
CTGAAATAACAGGTTATAGACAAATATTTTGGAAAAACTTTGGAGGTCAATAAATATAAAACATTGCTTAGGGTCCTCTGTGACTGGAACCCCCATGTTGACATTCATTAAGGAATTTCAATCTGTGCCCATTTACAGCTGCAAGACCCTTAAATGTTGGGGATGTTTTGATGCACATGTCTCCCCTGCAGGATTCCACTTGTAGTTAATGGATCTGCTGCTTTGGGGTTTATTTCTTTTCAATGAAATGAATGTATTTTTGGCTAAAAAAGCATTTTTTCCATAGGGTTTTATTTAAAAAAAAGTATTGGATTGTTTCTACAATCTTTAAGTCTCACAATACATAGATGATTGCATGATGAGTTAAAGGGGTTGTCTGGTCTAATTCTACAAGTCTGCAGTCACTCTGTGAATCCTCACACTGTGTGCATGGCTTGCTGTGAGGATTCTCCGGTGCCAGAAGCACGAGGTCATAAGACCATAAGTATGCGATATGCATATTCCATGCCACATTCCGACTAGACTGTTTCTGGCCTCGCATAATACGCTTGCATTGAGCGAGGCCGCGTCCATCTAGTCAGAATGTGGCAGGGAGTATGCAAATCACATACTTATGGACAAATGACCGTTTGCTCCCTAACGCCTGCACCAGATAATCCTCACAGCGCGCATATAGAGTGACTGAAGACTTGTAGGTTAAAACTGGACAACCGGCTGGGTCAAAAAACCCTTATCTCTCTCCTTCTGAATGATTCTGTAAGGTGGTTTATGACCAAATCAAAGTTAAATCAGCTTAGAAGATCGTTAATTAATTTTAACCTTTACATATTAGGATTCTGCAAATAGAAGTGAAACAAAGGAGATAAAGTGTGCTACCATTGAGATGAAAAAAAGCAAATGGATCCTATAAGTGGGGATAAAACAAAAGTATTAAGTAAAAAAATACTTTTTATTAAAAAACACTATGCATTACGGCTGCATCCAGGTGTCCTCAGGTGTATATTCTTTTAGGACTCTGCCAATGCCATCTTGGTGTACCAACACCAGGCTACATTAAGGTGAAGTTCCAATTCCAAGCCATCAAGATTCAGGCTCTGCTCTAACACATTTATTCAGGCTGTACACTCAGCAGTGCTGCCAAATATACGTCCCAGATTTCCGTATTTGTATGCCTATAATGTTGGCTATATCTGCCACTTCCTTTGGATATTCACTTCCATTGTAAAAATTGTAAAAGTCCTGCAACAATGTATCAGTGTAGGCCATATGTAACCATACTGTTTTGCCTAAACAGCATCCAATTGTGGCAACATTTTGTAAAATTTATTGTAAACAAAAATGTTCCTATTCACTAACAGCTAACAGAGATCAAATTATACTATAAAGTTGAACTAATCATTACACTATAATTATTTACATAATGCCGGAATATTCAAAATTCTTATAAAATGTCTTCATGTTATAGAACAAATATTGTAAAGGAAAATATTGAACTTGAACATGAACCCCAACCCCATAGAAATCAATAGGGAACCAAACTTTGGGGCTGGAAAATCTCTCTCTCTCCTTTCTCCTCTCCCTCTCTCCTCTCTCTCTCTTTCTCTCCTTCCTGAACTCTCAAACTGTGAAATGGACTTCCAGGGGAAGTCTGTGTTCGGAGTTCAGCACCGTATGAACCTCGGACTTTACAGTTCGGGTTCGCTCATCTCTACTTGTGACATAATTATATGGCTGGTGAGTGCCACACTCCTTTTAGGTCCTCGTTATTTAAGCTTTGTATTATACGCCTGTCAGTCATTTTTTTGTTGCACCAATCCACTGTGTAAATTTGCAGCTAAATTTGCACTGAATTGTGCAGATTTAATTGCAGAATTGCTTCAGATTTGCTGCATAATTCACTATTTGTATTGCAGTAGAAATCCTCTATTAAAATCGGCAACGTAAATTGTTATGTTCTCATTGATTTATCTTTTGAGCAAAAGATAAACTTGTCAAAGCCCTCAATGCTGATGTTCAGTGTACCTCAGCCAATGTACTTTCCATTCCAACCCACTCAGTTATTACAAATATAACGGCAACTGTCGGCCGTGGTTTCCATGTGGCTCCTCTGGCTATGAATTCTGGTATAATTAGCGCATCAGCAGCTGCTTCTACAGCAATGAATTCCCCATATTCACTGAATGTCAGTCTGCTGAAGTAATATGTCCCCAAGGAGTCCATTATTATGCCATTTTCACAGCTCACTAAATCCTGTAATATGATCCTACCATACAGCAACGATTGTTATGGTATATACAATATTCAGATGCACCCAAACAAATAAAAATCTGTTATCTGACGGCCTTAGATGTAGAGACACCGGAGATACGTATTGATGATTAAAGAAGCACTCCTCCTCCCATCAAAGTTTTTATCCTCTTAATATATTGCAATCATCATATTATATAGCACTGTGTACTTACAATTGCTCATTTTGCCTTTCTACTCAGATAACTCTTCTCTTTTCTCTGCTCTATGTAGAAACAGAAAGTCTCTTTTCTCTGCATTTATCATCCCCCTCTTCAACGCCTGACCCAGCTGCTCCTTCCTCCCCCCAGCAAGGGACTTTTGCACTGACTTATGCATAGTTAATTGACCTCCTGTTTCTACATAGAGCTTAGATGGATTCAGCTAGTCAGTTTTTAATCACGTGATGTCATAGACCTAATGGAAAAGAGAAGAATTACCTGGGTAGAAAGGCAAAATGAGCAATTGTAAGTACACAGTGCACTTGTTTGTTTCAATCATGTTTTGGTGTTACAGGTATTCTTTAACAAAATTTGGCAATGTATTTTTTTTCATATCACAATCTTTATTTAAAAAAAACTAAGTTAGGAATCTGTAAATTTTCACCTGGCTACTGGGTGTTTTTAGACTCATACGTCTTGTTCTTTCAGGAACAGTTTACAACAGTTTTATTATCATCAGAGTCAGGATTACAATGACAGGTAACATCGCTATACACAGCTGATAACACAGGATCCACCAATCACAATAGGAGATGTCACACCTGACCCTGCTCCCCTCACTTCACAATGACATTTGCTCGCAATCATTAGATGTATCAGATTAAAAGACTGGGTCAGAGTCTGTTCATTGTGGCTAATGTACATGTGAATTTCCTTAAAGAGGACCTTTCACCAAATTTAATAACAGAAAGAGATCCAATACACATATTGTACCATAATGCATTGCTACACCGATGTGCCCCTACATGATCAGGTAGTAGGTCGCAATCAAAGCAAAGGATCTTGAAAACCATTAGGAACTGAATTATAAAATGGTATAACTTTTCATTATAAAAGATAAACATTTGCTGAAACTGGAATACCAATTTAATAAATACTTTTTCAACTTGGATATTTATGCCAGATCCCAGGTGATCGGAAGTGCCATATAGGACAACCAATAGAAGAAAAAAGCTTATGTAACAACATGCAGAAATCTGTTTGATCTGTTGAGTAGCACAAGTTAGGTCACAGTTCTCTCAGTGCATACAATATATAGTATATAGCAGTGTTCCCCAACTCTGGTCCTCAAGGGCCACCAACGGGTCATGTTTTCAGGATTTCCTTAGCATTGGCCAGGTGATAATTACATCATCTGGACAACCAAGAATTCCATCACCTGTGCAATACTAAGGAAATCCTGAAAACATGATCTGTTGGTGGCTCTTGAGGACCAGAGTTGGGGAACACTGGTATATAGTATAGTCAATACTCACGGTGCATAGAAATGTTTATAGAGATTCTTCTTTACTCTACTCCCTTGTTTCCCTTTTCTCTTTTAATTTCTGTCACCTTGTACATTGCCATCATAACCCTGCTCCTCTGCTTTTAATGCCTACACAAGCTGACATGGCACTTTCTAAATGAATGTAGGATTGTCCACATGATGGTCTGCAAATATCTAGGTAGCCAGCAATATTTGCCATACAATATACATGTACATTCATTTCAATCTGACCCAAAGCCGGGCAGATAATTTGTATATTAATGAATCAAGATACACAATTTTTGTAATTAAAAATAGTTTGTTTTAATAGAATGCCCTGAGGCACATCAAGGTATTAGAATAAACTTCAATGTACAGTACAGACCAAAAGTTTGGACACACCTTCTCATTTAAAGATTTTTCTGTATTTTCATGACTATGAAAATTGTACATTCACACTGAAGGCATCAAAACTATGAATTAACACATGTGGAATTATATACTTAACAAAAAGTGTGAAACAGCTGAAAATATGTCTTATATTCTAGGTTCTTCAAAGTAACCACCTTTTGCTTTGATGACTGCTTTGCACACTCTTGGCATTCTCTTGATGAGCTTCAAGAGGTAGTCACCGGAAATGGTCTTCCAACAATCTTGAAGGAGTTCCCAGAGATGCTTAGCACTTGTTGGCCCTTTTGCCTTCAGATTCAGGTCTGGTGACTGTGGAGGCCAGGTCATCTGGCGTAGCACCTCATCACTCTCCCTCTTGGTCAAATAGCCCTTACACAGCCTGGAGGTGTGTTTGGGGTCATTGTCCTGTTGAAAAATAAATGATGATCCAACTAAACGCAAACCGGATGGAATAACATGCCGTTGCAAGATGCTGTGGTAGCCATGCTGGTTCAGTATACCTTCAATTTTGAATAAATCCCCAACAGTGTCACCAGCAAAGCACCACCACACCATCACACCTCCTCCATGCTTCACGGTGGGAACCAGGCATGTAGAATTCATCCGTTCACCTTTTCTGACACGGTGGTTGGAACCAAAGATCTCAAATTTGGACTCATCAGACCAAAGCACAGATTTCCACTGGTCTAATGTCCATTCCTTGTGTTCTTTAGTCCAAACAAGTCTCTTCTGCTTGTTGCCTGTCCTTAGCAGTGGTTTCCTAGCAGCTATTTTACCATGAAGGCCTGCTGCACAAAGTCTCCTCTTAACAGTTGTTGAAGAGATGTGTCTGCTGCAAGAACTCTGTGTGGCATTGACCTGGTCTCTAATCTGAGCTGCTGTTAACCTGCGATTTCTGAGGCTGGTGACTCGGATAAACTTATCCTCAGAAGCAGTGGTGACTCTTGGTCTTTCTTTCCTGGGGCGGTCCTCATGTGAGCCAGTTTCATTGTAGCGCTTGATGGTTTTTGCAACTGCACTTGGGGACACTTTCAAAGTTTGCCCAATTTTTCGGACTGACTGACCTTCATTTCTTAAAGTAATGATGGCCACTCGTTTTTCTTTACTTAGCTGCTTTTTTCTTGCCATAATACAAATTCTAACAGTCTATTCAGTAGGACTATCAGCTGTGTATCCACCAGACTTCTGCACAACACAACTGATGGTCCCAACCCCATTTATAAGGCAAGAAATCCCACCTATTAAACCTGACAGGGCACACCTGTGAAGTGAAAACCATTTCCGGTGACTACCTCCTTAAGCTCATCAAGAGAATGCCAAGAGTGTGCAAAGCAGTCATCAAAGCAAAAGGTGGCTACTTTGAAGAACCTAGAATATGACATATTTTCAGTTGTTTCACACTTTTTTGTTAAGTATATAATTCCACATGTGTTAATTCATAGTTTTGATGCCTTCAGTGTGAATGCACAATTTTCATAGTCATGAAAATACAGAAAAATCTTTAAATGAAAAGGTGTGTCCAAACTTTTGGTCTGTACTGTAGGTGTTAATAAATGTTACATTTGATATCTATAGCTCCTATGTATAGCTCTACATCTATACTTTTATATACTTATCTCTGTAACATTTCGTTGTCTATCAATCTATCTTTCTATCTGTCAATAAGTGTTTTTTTCTTCTCCAAACATTACGTTTCTCTTAAAACAGAAGAAAGCTCTATTTTGGTCAAATCTGTCCATAAAACATTGTTCGGCTGTTTGTCCTCTATGCGTTTTTTAAGCATTTCCACAGCCGCAATTCTGCTGCAGAAACGCTTAAATAACACTTGGTAGAAGGTCTGCCATGTTCCCCAATGATAATCTGCATGTGCTGTGCACAAGCTGCGGAAATTTCCGCTGCAGATTATCATTGCGGAAAAATAAGCAGCACTACCAATTATTTTGCGGAAGCGCAGTGTTTTCGCCGCCATGGACTTGCATTGGAACGCATGGAATCCACATCACTGCATCTGTACATGCGGATTCCATGCATTTCAATGTGCGGATGGTACCCGGGTTTGGAGAAGAGGAGACTCTCCTCCGGACCCGGGTAACATAGATCCTGTAAAAAAAGAATAATAAAATAAAAAATATACATTATACTTACCTTCTGATGGCCCCCGATGTCTTTATCCGATGCGTCCTGGCTTGAAGGCAGCTCGTGGTGGACTCAAGGACCTGCCATGACGTCATTTAGTCACGTGACGGCAGGTCCTTTAGTCTACCGCGAGCTGACGGCAAGCCAGGACGCATCGGATAAAGACACCGGGGGCCATCAGAAGGTAAGTATAATATTTTTTTTTTTTTTTACCATTCTTTCGGTCACACTATATAAATCCATGCTGGTTGCATGGATTTATATAATGTGACCAAGTTGTCAAGCACTTTCCAAGTGATGCTAAAATTGCTTGGAAAGCGCTTGACAACCCGCATGCAGAAATGCATGTGAAGAATGCTTCACTTCCGCTTGTCCCTGGCAGGAAAAACGCATGTACAATCCACATGCGTTTTTTCTGCCAGGGAGATGCAGAAACGCTCAGGAAAAAATTCGAGCATTTCTGCGTCGTGGGCACATAGCCTTCCAGTAGCCTTTGGCCATGTCCAGGTTATCTTTATCAAACTGAGGACAAGTAGCAATGTTTTTTTTTGGAGAGCAGTGGCCTTTTCCTTGCAATCATGACATGCACACCATTGTTGTTCAGTGTCCTTCTGATGGTGGACTCATGAGCATTAATATTAGCTAGTTTGAAAGAGGCCTTTAGCTTCATAAAGGGTTACCTTGGGTTTCTTTGTGACCATGTGGACTATGATGCATCTTGCTCCTGGAGAGATCTTTGTTGGTCGACCACTCATGGAAATGGCAATATTGGTCTTAAGTTTCCTCTATTTGTACACTATCTGTTTGACTGTGGATTGGTGCAGTTCAAAGTCTTTAGAGATGATTTGTAGCCTATCCCAGTTTGATGATCATAAACAACTCTTCTAAAGTCCTCATGTGTTGTGAAGATCAGACTTTAATAGAGCCTTGTTCTGAAAATTAAACAGGTCGTCTACTCACACCTGATTGTCATCCCATTTATTGAAAACACCAGACTCTAATTTCACCTTCATATTGCTAAACCTAAAGATTTACATATTTTTGTGTCTCACATACACGTGATATTGGATCATTTTCATAATAAAAAAAATGTCAAAGTCAAATATTGCTTACTCATTTGTTTGATTTGGTTCTTTTTATCTACTTTTAGGTCTTGTGTGAAAATCTGATGTAGTTTTAGGTCAAATTTATGGAAAAATATGACAAATTCTGAATCTTTTGCAAACTTTAAACACAGCTGTAAATCCCATATCTATCTATCTATTTCATTACAGTGAGAAAGCGGGGTGGATATACACTTGAGAAAGTCATAGACAGCAGTAAAACCTCCCAGGTTCTATTGTCTTTTGAGTCAAAATTCCGTGAACTTGTCAGTCTGAACAGAAAATTAAAGTAACACAAATACAGAGATGAAAGAAACATGAGCTAAAACATAAAATGGTGCTTCAAGCAAGAAATTATTAAACCTAGAGGCATAAATATCTCCAATTATATAGTTAATATGTGAGAAGAAGTGAGGCAGAAAGGGCATCCTTCCCAGGAGAGAGGAGCATCCCAGTAGATTTAACCATTTTTAAAAAATATATTTATGTCTAAGATGTAATTAATGATGTAAAATATTAATTTCATCCTGTGCAGATTCTAATCTCACTGATAGACATTGTTATAATTGATATAATTGTATAAATGAGATCTGTCATTCTCTGTATGCAATAGTGAATTTAAATATGACACATTTTAATATTTCAAATTGCGCCTTAAACACCTGCTGGAAGCAGTTTATCACCCATAAAGCGGGGTTTCCAGTTTGAAAAAAATATATACTGTATAAATATGTATAAAATTAAGTTATACAACTTACTAATAATAAGTCATGACTGATGCAAAGACTGAGAAGGGGGCTGCCTTAGCTAATGAAATGTGACCACATGAGAAACGTCCTCCTGCATTGATTCCACGCTAAAAGTGGAGCTTCTGTGAGCCAGGACCGGTGATGATAGCTCGAAATCGAGGCATCTTTGTAAATTGTAGTAAGTTGAATATTTTGCATTTTTGAAACAAAATTAAAAAAAGCTTTTTTCAAGCTGCACAAACCATTTAAGCACAAATCATTTAGGCATGTTAAAATTGAACATGGCTGGTTCTTCTGTACCCAGACATCTGCCATTTACGGAGACTCGGGACAAAATGAGCTGGTCAGATGTTGACTGGCAACTGATGATATACGCTAGTCGGATGGCTCCCCAAAAATCATCAGATTCATCTAATATGTATGGACACCTTGGGTAAGCAAGAAAGCTCTGTGTGTACATGAGCGTAAGCTGTCGGCTCTTTTTTACTCTAGCATCGTTCATAATGGAACTTTATAAGATAAAGCTTTCAAACGGATCACAGCAAATTCTGATGGATCCAAATGATTTATAATGAAACCTGCCTAATGTGAATGTGAACAAATCGAAAGATATGGAAAATGGTTGATGCACATGATCTAACCCATAAGTGTCAATCTCCGACCCATGGGCAAAATCTGGCCCGCAGGGTGGCTATATTTGGCCTGCGACACCAGAACCACCACCCCTATGTGGGGCTATTATTCTGTATGGAGGACTATATGGGGCCCATTATACTGTATGGAGGACTATGTGGGGCTATTATACTGTATGGAGGACTATGTGGGGCACATTATACTGTATGGAGGACTATGTGGGGCATTATTCTGTATGGAGGTATATGTGTGGCCCATTATTCAGTATGGAGGACTAAGCGGGGCCCAGTATTCTGTATGGAGGACTATTTGGGGCCATTATATTGTATACTGGTTGGTCTGCGACTTTGTCCAAGTTTTTCATTTTGGCCCTCTGCGTGTTTAAGTTTGACATCCCTGATCTAACCGGAGACTGGGACATACAGTACAACATGGCTTGCAAATAAGAAAGTTGAAAAACGACATCAATATTCAAGATATGTCTTCTTTTATTGATCGACAAATAACAGACTATTAGAGCTTTGGAGCAGGTTCCCATTTTTTCTTGTTGACCATCACAACGACTGCTTCGCATCACCCTTGTCGCATCATCTGGTGCACCAGAGAATGCACCGCATGATGCATCAGTTATGCGGACTAAAAAGAAAGAGTTGAAACCTGCTCCAAAGTCCTAAACATTGTCTGTTATTTGTGGGTCAATAAAATAAGTCACATTTTGAATATTGGTGAGTGCCATTTTTCAACTTTTTATTTGCAAGTTATTTGGAAAACTGCTATGGACTTTAATATTACACATACAGTAACACCACCAATATTATTTTGAAGCCACATTGGTATTTGAATGATTAATGTCTGAAGTCACATTTTTTGGATGGCTGCTGTATGGTTAAAAGGGTAGCGCTGACTTCTATTGGCCAGAATAAAGAACAATATGTTGTCACTTTACAAAATATGTTAAATTAAAAAGATTCTAACTTTAGTTGTAAAAAGATTTTGAAAAACAATATTTCATTTAGGGCATAGCACATACTGAATTATTTTGACAGAATTTATGACATTTTATAACAATTTATGAGTTCTGCTGTATTTCACTAAGTAAATGTCTCCCATTGTGTGAATGCTTCCAGTGAGTTCAGGCCATCATTTCTGTGGTTTCCATAGAATAGTGTCAGGCAGGGATTGGTTTTATACACATTATATATCACATTATGAAAACACTTGTGTTAGTGCAATGGAAGCAGCGAGTGCATGCTGATGTCAGGCAAGAGATAATATATTCTCTAGGATCATACATGGCGACAGCACATTGTTGGCTCAGCATGAGATAGGAGGTTCTATAATAGAGCGGCCTGCAGACGCTACATAGTGCACAAATATTAAGACTGACATTTATTATATAGAAAAGAATGAAAAAAACATATTATTGTAGAAAATTGAGATGTTATAGAGAAATATAACAAATCAAGACCAGAGGTATCAACATCAACTCAACAGGGGGATCTATCAGGAGGTTTCACATGGGATCGCTTATCTTGATTGATGGTCGTTAATTGAATTCATAACAAACATACAAGAGACATACATATACAGTACAGACCAAAAGTTTGGACACATCTCATTTAAAGATTTTTCTGTATTTTCATGACTATGAAAATTGTACATTCACACTGAAGGCATCAAAACTATGAATTAACACATGTGGAATTATATACGAGGGGCGATCCAAAAGTAATGATAATCAATACTTAACACAATGAATATAGTAAAAAAAAAAATTATTTTTCTACATAGTCTCCTAACAAGTCGTACTTAACAAAAAAGTGTGAAACAACTGAAAATATGTCTTATATTCTAGGTTCTTCAAAGTAGCCACATTTTGCTTTGATGACTGCTTTGCACACTCTTGGCATTCTCTTGATGAGTTTCAAGAGGTAGTCACCGGAAATGGTCTTCCAACAATCTTGAAGGAGTTCCCAGAGATGCTTAGCACTTGTTGGCCCTTTTGCCTTCACTCTGCGGTCCAGCTCACCCCAAACCATCTTGATTGGGTTCAGGTCTGGTGACTGTGGAGGCCAGGTCATCTGGCGTAGCACTCCATCACTCCCCTTCTTGGTCAAATAGCCCTTACACAGCCTGGAGGTGTGTTTGGGGTCATTGTCCTGTTGAAAAATAAATGATGGTCCAACTAAACGCAAACCGGATGGAATAACATGCCGCTGCAAGATGCTGTGGTAGCCATGCTGGTTCAGTATGCCTTCAATTTTGAATAAATCCCCAACAGTGTCACCAGCAAAGCACCCCCACACCATCACACCTCCTCCTCCATGCTTCACAGTGGGAACCAGGCATGTAGAGTCCATCCGTTCACCTTTTCTGCGTCGCACAAAGACACAGTGGTTGGAACCAAAGATCTCAAATTTGTACTCATCAGACCAAAGCACAGATTTCCACTGGTCTAATGTCCATTCCTTGTGTTCTTTAGCCCAAACAAGTCTATTCTGCTTGTTGTCTGTCCTTAGCAGTGGTTTCCTAGCAGCTATTTTACCTTGAAGGCCTGCTGTACAAAGTCTCCTCTTAACAGTTGTTGTAGAGATGTGTCTGCTGCTAGAACTCTGTGTGGCATTGACCTGGTCTCTAATCTGAGCTGCTGTTAACCTGCGATTCCTGAGACTGGTGACTCGGATAAACTTATCCTCAGAAGCAGAGGTGACTCTTGATCTTCCTTTCCTGGGGCGGTCCTCATGTGATCCAGTTTCTTTGTAGCGCTTGATGGTTTTTGCAACTGCACTTGGGGACACATTCAAAGATTGCCCAATTTTTTCAGACTGAGCTTCATTTCTTAAAGTAATGATGGCCACTCGTTTTTCTTTAATTAGCTGTTTTTTTCTTGCCATAATACAAATTCTAACAGTCTATTCAGTAGGACTATCAGCTGTGTATCCACCAGACTTCTGCACAACACAACTGATGGTCCCAACCCCATTTATAAGGCAAGAAATCCCACTTATTAAACCTGACAGGGCACACCTGTGAAGTGAAAACCATTTCCGGTGATTACCTCTTGAAGCTCATCAAGAGAATGCCAAGAGTGTGCAAAGCAGTCATCAAAGCAAAAGGTGGCTACTTTGAAGAACCTAGAATATAAGACATATTTTCAGTTGTTTCACACTTTTTTGTAAAGTATATAATTCCACATGTGTTAATTCATAGTTTTGATGCCTTCAGTGTGAATGTACAATTTTCAAAGTCATGAAAATACAGAAAAATCTTTAAATGAGAAGGTGTGTCCAAACTTTTGGTCTGTCCTGTATAATGTCAGCATTTTGAATCAGAAGAAAATGTTAATAATTTTAACTTTCCATCTTGGATAATATGAAAGGTCCATGGTAATTAGGAATATTGGCATAATTGAGGAGCTAACTGCTATACAGGTTAGCCACAGATGCAGCAGAACCTACTATGAGAAATAACGCCATTCTCATGTATGGACCGTGAATGGTATTGCAGTTCAGCCCTACAAAATTGAATGGCGCTGAATTTCCTCTAATAACAGACATCATTTTTGGATGAGACTGTACTTTATATCAATATAGTGGTGGCTACTGAAAAGGGGTTGTCCACTACTAGGACATCCCCTTCTCAATCATAATGTTTGGCTCCAATTAAATAAAAACACATATATTCCCCTCCGGTGCTGGCGCCGTTTCAGCTGTGTCAGCACTCGCATTCCCGGGGCTCTCATGCGGTTGTTATGACACGTGAGCCCTGGCCAAATCAGCGCTGGCATCACTGTCCCCGCTGCTCCCAGGTTTGTGCTTCCTAGTGGGCGGTGCACTCCTGAAGATTAGCAGTTCAGGCAAGCTGTCCGGCCAGCTTCATCAGGAGTCAATAATCAGGAGCGCACTGCCCCCTAGGAAGCATGAACCTGGGAGGCAGGGGGCCAGTGCCCTCCTGAAGATAGAAAATGTGACAACCACCTTAAACATGTAACTAAAACTAAATAAATGTCATATTAATTCCATTTTAGACAACGACATAGAAGGGTAGAGTTGGAAGGGACCACCAGGGTCATCTAGTCCAACCCCCTGCTCAATGCAAAATTCACTAAACCATCTCAGACAGATGTCTGTCCAGCCTCCTTCTGAAAACTTCCATTTAAGGAGACCTCATATAGCAGCCTGTTCTTCTCATTGATCACTCTCACTGTCAAAAAGTTTTTTCTAATATCTAATCTGTATCTTTTCCCATTGAGTTTCATCCCATTGCTTCTCGTGTTTCCATGTGCAAATGAGAATAAGGATGATCCCTCTATACTGTGACATCCCTTCAGATATTTGTAGACAGCTATTATGTCTCCTCTCTGTCTTCTATTTTGCAAGCTAAACATTCCCAGATCCTTTAACCGTTCCTTGTAAGACATTGTTTCCAGACCGGTCACCATTCTGGTCTCTGTTCTCTGAACTTGCTCCAGTTTCTTCATGTCTTTTTTAAAATGTGGTGCCCAAAGACATGAAGAATTGTGGCTGTAAGAATACATTTTAATACATATTTTATCATTTAAATGTATGTTCCAGAAGTTTGTTTTGTTACTTGTTGCAATTACACATTTAGGCACTATGTCTATAATATCATGAAGTTTTAGGACTTTAAAGGGTTAAAGCAAGTTTGTTTTAAGTGGTCCTAAATTGTGAACTGGTAGATGACTGAGCTGACACTGTCTTTGTTGCCATTATTAAGATGGCATAGCTATCAGTCATGTTCCCGCTGGGAGCCAGCAGGGGCTTCATTGTGGTTACAGCCATTGGCTTCTATCCCTCCTTTTATTCCCTTTCCTTGTGATATTGCAGTCCAAGTGTAACTTTTGTGTTAGAGTTGTAGCTATTCTGTTCTGGGTGTATAGGTATTGTTAGAGCCCTCACTATGACTATTTCTCGGTGTCCTTCCCAGCGCGGCTCATTGTGCTGATTTACTAGAAGCAACAATGTGATATATGCAGGGCTATAATTGAATACTGAAGGATCGGTCATTAAACAGCACTATATTTAATCTCAGGGATAAAGCAACTTCTTTGGTGGCATGATTATTATTAGGACCAGGCTCCCAGTATACACTGATAATGTGATTTATAGAGTTTTTGTTTGTTTTTAGCCTTTTAAAAATACAAAGCAATTTATGGGATTACTTAACAATTACCAGCATGATGTAGATGAACCAGCATGGTGGACGTTGCCCATAGCCATTACACTACCATGGATAATTCCTTCTAGGTGACCTCACCATTCTTTCTGCTGGTTAAATACAAGGGATTATATTACTACCCCATCCACCCCCTTGTGAGCTTTCCATACCATAAATAACAAAATTTCCATATTGTCACATACTTACCTGGCCATAGCCCTGCGCTCTCTATCTCCGCTGTCAGGCATTGCCACTTTGACTCTGTGAACGGTGCTGAGTGCTGACGTCATTGCTGGGTGGTATGTTCACTACCCAGCCTGTCATTCTATTAACAGAGCATTCTGCTATGCTGCAAATAGGGCAAGTGCCACCCAACTCTAACGTCAATATGTTTTATGCTCTGTGACAAAGTCACTGGCAGAATACTGGAGGGGAGATATGTTTCACTGAGGCTATTATCTTCAGTGATGTGAAATATGGAAGTTTTCTCCTCCATTGTAGGTGCAGAGAGGGTTAATCAGCCATGTTTAAAAGAACGCGTTTTATGAGAGGGCGGAAGGTTGATCTCCATATCTCCACCTCAGGGTGTTGTCTGGGCTGTAAATACCCATCCTTTTGAATCAGGTGTGAGTCAGTATCTGGAGAGACCTGCTCCAGGGAGGAGGTTGCATGTGTTGTGCTGAATGGTGTGTGGCTAACCCTGAGTAGCCGGACCCCAGCCGATATACGAACTGTGCTGTATCTTTTTGTTTTGTTTTGCCGTTATACCGATTGGGCTGTGTTTACTTTATGGACTCCAGAGTGGTTTATGACATGCTTTAATAAACCAACCCGAAATTTAAAGAAACAGTGTTCCATGTCTACCTCTGTGCACAGCCGAGCAAGCCGCTTTACCACAGCTCCTTCTGTTGGACAGCCTAATTGCTGCCCAGGTAATTGTAGTTTTAATTATGCATGTTAGGTCTTGGTGTCCAGCCAATGGCAGCAGTCAGCTGGCCAATTCCTGAACACACCATATTTAACACCATATTTAAATCTTTACCTAACACTCCCATTGCCAGTTATAAGTGTAATCAGATGCTGGTGTTTGTCATCTGC
This sequence comes from Phyllobates terribilis, assembly GCF_046119375.1. Lineage (NCBI taxonomy): Eukaryota > Metazoa > Chordata > Amphibia > Anura > Dendrobatidae > Phyllobates > Phyllobates terribilis. Next base: position 82,796,968 of record NW_027362768.1, on the reverse strand, counting down.
TGTTAATCCCTGATACATAACCCTGCTTGCTTCTTGCTTGACCTAACCTTACATTGAATCAACCCAGCTCTTGCCTGATGATTTGTACACTGGTTCTTCTATCATGGTTTTAACCCTGGCTATCCCCTTGAATAAGCCTTTGCATTCTGAGTTTCTAACTGTTACCACACCTCGGGTATTGACCTAGTTAGTCGACTATTTCCTGCCAACCGGCTACACCATACAGCAGCTACTTCAAGGGTGCAACCTCGTTTCCCTCGCAGCAAAGCCCAGATTCCTGTACAGAAGAAAAAATGTTGAAACTGAAAAGTTCTCTGCAACCTGTTAAATGTAATAACTAGCTAGCCTGTGAAATTATTTTAAGATTTGCATGTCTTTTCCACATACAGTCTTTTCCACATACAGTCCATAACATAAGTAGAATAACAAACTGAACAATGCACTTATTTAATATATTATTATCATTTTTTATGGAGCCATATTGTACCAACAAATTATATTACATTATTCTCCACAAAAAGAAGCAACCTCCTGTTATGTGCTAATGCATCATGACACAGCAAGACTGGCATCAAACCAGGAAAGGCACAGCCACAGACACACTTGGCACAAACTGCCCAGCTAGGCAAGCCCTTGAGGGCTAGGAATACTCTTCATCCAGTTCTCAGAAATGGAAGGGGGACATTGGCAGAGCCCTTCCCAGGTCCACTCTTGCCGGTCAGTTGGCGTCTGGTGACGTGGCCGGTGCCTAGTCAAGAACCAGGTGGGTACCTCTGCAAGAACCCCAAGAAGAGTAGTAAGAAGAGAGAAGGAGCAGACCCCTAAGAAAAACCCTGAAAAGATAGCAACGACTACTACTAGAACCACTCACAGTCACAGCACATATGAACTGCAATAAACACCAAAGGACTGAGCAAGGAATAGGGTTACATAGCCCGCCTAATGCTGAAGGAAAGGTCAGGTGTTGAATACCTTCCAATCATCCCCAGACAGCCAATCCCTGCTAACTTGCACAGCAGAATGGACAGTGTTTCCCACCACTGCCTAGGACTAGACACAGCAACGTCCTGTGTTGCCTTGCAACTGGGAAACACTGCGTCCCATGTTTCCTGGACAGTGAAATGAGTGGGAGACATGGCGCCCCGCATCCTCACACATCCAAAGACTCCAGAACGTGAAGCTCCATAAGATTGAAACGGTTTCCCTGCCTCCAGGGTCAGGAAAATGGCGGCGCCTGCGACCTGTGTAGCGTAGCACTGGACCTGCTCCATTCTCAGGTGGTAGCACAGAACCACGATTCAGCTATATTAACTTCGATGGTTATACCATTTCTGTCGCCTCAGCCTACAAGTCTGTCTTTGCTTATAATGACTTCTCATCTCAATTCTGTCAGTACCTTGTGCCAACCAGTCATCATAAGACAAGCCCCCCATGGCAAATTTAATTTCTTAACCCCTTACTGGCCTGGGGCGTATTAGTACGCCCCTGACCATCACACTCGGTTCAGCACGGGCTCCGCCGCTGAGCCCGCACTGAACCGGGCACATGTCAGCTGATTCTTACAGCCGACATGTGCCCGCAACAGCCGTGGGTGGAATCGCGATCCACCCACGGCTGTTAACCAGTTAAATGCCGCTGTCAATCTCTGACAGCGGCATTTAACTTCGCCGCACCGGAAGCGCGTCACTTACCCCGCCCATCGGTGACCCCGTCACGTGATCGTGGGTCACTGATGGGTGGGCATGGCAACCCTGGGTCTGCAGCAGATCCCTGTGGTTGTCATGTAAAGATTGCTATGAGCGCCACCTAGTGGTCGGCGCTCATAGTACAAAAGTATTTCTGCTACATAGAGGAGATCTGCTCATCGCCTCTATGTAGCAGAGGCGATCAGACAGTTACTGCTTCTAGTCTCCTATGGAGACTATAGAAGCAAGCAAAAAGTGTAAAAAATGTTTTTAAAAATATTAAAAAAAATTAAAAAAATATAAAAGTTTAAATCACCCCCCTTTTGCCCCATTCAAAATAAAATAATAAAAAATAAACCCCACATACACATATTTGTTATCGTCGCGTTCAGAATCGCCCGATCTATCAATATAAAAAAAGAATTAATCCGATCTAGAAAGGCCTAACGAGAAAAAAATTCCAAACGCCAGAATTAGGTCTTTTTTGATCGCCGCAACATTGCAATAAAATGCAATAACGGGCAATCAAAACATCGTATCTACCCCAAAATGGTATCAATAAAAATGTCAGCCTGGCACGCAAAAAATAAGCCCTCACCCGGCCCCAGATCCTGAAAAATGGAGACGCTATGGGTCTCGGAAAATGGCACCATTTTTTATTACTTTTTTAGCAAACTTTGGATTTTTGTTTCACCACTTAAATAAAAAAGAACCTATACAAGTTTGGTGTCTACGAACTCGTAATGACCTGGAGAATAATGATGGCAGGTCAGTTTTAGCATCCAGTGAACTTGGAAAGAAAAAAAAAAAAACAACTGTGGAATTGCATTTTTTTTGCAATTTCACCGACTTGGAATTTTTTTCCCGTTTTCCAGTACACGATATGGTAAAACTAGTAATGGCTTTTAAAAGTACTGTACAACTCGCCCAGCAAAAAATAAGCCCTCACACGGCCATATTGACCAAAAAATAAAAACGCTATGGCTCTGGGAACAAGGGGAGCAAAAAACAAAAATGCAAAAACGGAAAATCCCAAGGTCGTTAAGGAGTTTTAAAGACGACCTATCACCTTTTGGAAAATGTTATGAAATAAAAGGAGACCAAAATATAAAACCTTTCTCACATATAAATAATTAGGAAAAATACGAAAAAAATCCAATCTAATTTATTGATAAAAGCTCTGGCTTTTTAAGAGACAGAGTCTTAATTCGTCTGAAGCCGTGGCTCTTGGCTGTCTCCTTATTTTGAGAGCTGGGTGAGACTTCCTGCTTATGAGAAGGGAGATACCACTGTGTGGGGTCTGACTATGAGAGTGCAGCATCTTACCATAGGAAATATGAGCTGCTGATTACTTCATCATCAATGTAGTTATGTAAGAAGAGATGTAAGATGGTTTCCGATGAACTATGGAGGAGGCTTGAAGCTGCAACTGAGGTAAATCCTGTACCAACATCTACTCGGTGTGTTGCAGCCATCTGTCTGTGTGTATGTATTGAGAGACATCTTATTCCATCACTTGAAAATAACAATACGAGTATGAAATTAAGTTCATGCTCCTTGTGAGAGGCGAGAAAATGTTTTGCCTGATATGCATTTTGCTAATTCACATCACATTGGGTTGATTTGGTCAATTAATTCACCATGTTTTTGGAGTGTTTATCAGAAGAATTAGTGAATTGGTTTTCCAATTTTATGGACTAGCAAGATTTTAAAATGACAAAGCGGGCCAAATACTGCCAGATTTAAGGACAAGGCTCTACTTTACCAAACATATGCTGTAAAGGAATCAGCCCCCCCCCCGAATCACTGGTGGTATCTACCAGAAAAGAGATTATCACCAGATTTTGCAGTCACTTTGGTAAAATTAAAGTAAAGCCGGTTTCCATGAAAACTTGAGAAATTTGAGAAAAGTTTTAGCATTTCATCAACTGTCACTCTTTATGTTTTTCTCATAGCCGATAGGTCCTCTTTACGTTCTGGCCTGTCTAAGTTATTTCAAGTCTCTGTTAAGCATTACCCAGTTTTGGGCATAATTTAATTTCCTCAATATTAAGAACAGTCCTATTGAGTGTCTCAACATCAGATATCAAAAATAGTTACATAAGGGATTTTCAACCTGCAGGAGATATGAATGTCACATTAGATGCCAAAAATCTTCTTTAGGGTAAATGAGTAGCCTTGGGGCTCTTTCAGATGTCCGTGATCATCGGTCCGATCTCGGATGGCAATGCACGGACTGGCCGACACGAGCGTGACAGTTTCATATATTTCTATGAGGCTGCCATGCTTGGTTCACGAGACATGCAGTCAGTCCACGCATTTTGATCCAATAGCGGACCGATGATCTCGGACGTTTAAAAGGGCCCTTATACTCAGAGCTTCCCTGACGGATAGAGTCTGAACATTGAAAGTTATTAAAGAAAACATTTCTGAAAATGAGCTTCAATGTTAGACCTCGTGCAGATATCAGTGCTTTTTTTCATTCATAAATATAATTATCCAATTTTCATCAGCAATTTGATCAGATTTTCTTCAGTGTTTGGTGTGTGTCAGTTTTTACCATCAGTGTTTCGTCAGTAATTTTCTCGTATATGAACAAAAAAAAACGAACTGCAAAGCTTCTCCTATTTATTGCAATGTTAATCACAGACAGCACACTGATCGCACACGTATGGCAATGTGAGCTGTCAGTGACTTTCCACAGGCACACACAGATGCGGACTGGCCCACAGACAACAGGAGAATCCTCCGGTAGGCCGCCCATGTGAAGGAGTGCTGAAGAGCAGTGCTATTACACTTGATTCACAATATGCAGAAAAAGTTATCATCTAATCATTCATTAAATAAACTAGCCAAATTAATATTACATAGAAGCAATAGTAAGTTTGTGTACTAGGGTCAGATTATTTTTGCATCTAGCTGAACAGTGGGCCCCAAGAATCAATGTTACTGGTGGGCCGTTACCAACCCAGTCCGACAATGGACACACAGACTTTCATCTGTGACTCAGATCAAAAACAGACATGTCTCCATACTTTTTTGGCGAACACACGGTCTACAAAAAAAACACGATCACGTGAACAGTTCCATAGATTAGAATGAGTCCGTGTTCTATCTGTGAAAAACACGGATAGAACAAGTACGTGAAAAATAAACGCCTGAATGAGACCTAAAAAGGAGATTTCCAAACAGGGCAATCCCTTTAACCAATACATAGATATTTATGCATAATTCTCGGCTTGAACTACCTGGAAGTCAGGCTTGATCGACCATGTATTTGCGCAGGGAAGAAATAAGGCAAGAAGTTACCGCATGCTGGGTATTTAGAATACCAAGAACTTTTATTTCTAAGTTTTTTTTTTATTATTTTTTAAGTAATTTTGTACACTAAGATAATGATTGTAGTTAGCAATTCCCATAGAAAAGCAATCGGTAGATCTCAAGTTGGTGCAAATGACAAGATTTAAGAAGCACTCCCATCAAAATTTGTATCCTCTTAATATACAGTATATTTCAGTCATCAATTACAATTGCTCCAGTTGCCTTCTCTTTTCCATTAGGTCTATGACATCATGTGATTTAAAACTGAATGGCTGAATCCTTCTAAGCTTGATGTGGAAACAAGAATCTCTTTTCCCTGCATGAGTCATCATTAGAACTATAATTGTACATCACTGGAAAGTCCCTGGCAGTCCAGCTCCACTGCGCTTCAACTCCTGACCCAACTGCTCCTCTCCTCCGTCTGCCAGGGATTTTGCAGTGAAGAATTGTAGTTCTAATGATGACTCATGCAGATACTTCCTGTTTCCACACAGTTTAAAGGATTCAGCTAGTCTGTTTTTAATCCTATGATGTCATAGACATAATGGAAAAGAGATGAATTTACTGGGTAGAAAGGCAAAATGAGCAATTGTAAGTACATAGTGCTATATAATACGATGATTGCATCATTGCAACTTTCTAATGTGACCATTCTGAACTGTAACAGAGAGTAGTTTGTTACAAGGATATAAGCAGCAGCCTGCAGATTAAATAAACAGCGTGGACACGTGCACTGGAACTTATTAACATTTTAGCCTTTATTTTATTACCTCTGTCTCTCTCAAATATTTGCTTCATAATTAAAAGACTCATCATAAGGAGACCCAGCTCCTATTTTTATAGATGTGTTAATTTCCTGCTTTGTAAATAAACTCTTCTCCCCAAATTACTTTTTATAGCTCCTGTTTATTGTACCAATTACAGATCCTGGCTGGAAAGTTAAATACAATCTCAGCTCCTCATTGTTAGTGACTATGAAAGCTTGTGTAAGGTACGGTGATCTCAGCCCTGCACCTCTTAATGGTCGTGTTCATCACCAGGAGAAGCGACTCCGTACTTGTTTTCCATTGTAATAGATACCGGCTAGTTACAAGCTTCCGTGTATTCTTGCACAAAAGGGAAAATTAAAACTATTGATTCAAGTTGAGTAAATTTCCTTCATATCTGCAGCAAAATTGACTGCACAAGTCAAACACGCATAATCTGTATATATATATATATAGCATTTATGTATATATAATTTATAAATATTTATTATATTATACAACATACAACTTATTTATATATATATACAGTACAGACCAAAAGTTTGGACGCACGTTCTCATTTAAAGATTTTTCTGTATTTTCATGAGTATGAAAATTGTACTTTCACACTGAAGGCATCAAAACTATGAATTAACACATGTGGAATTATATACTTAACAAAAAAGTGTGAAACAACTGAAAATATGTCTTATATTCTAGGTTCTTCAAAGTAGCCACCTTTTGCTTTGATGACTGCTTTGCACACTCTTTGCATTCTCTTGATGAGCTTCAAGTGGTAGTCACCAGAAATGGTCTTCCAACAATCTTGAAGGAGTTCCCAGAGATGCTTAGCACTTGTTGGCCCTTTTGCCTTCACTCTGCGGTCCAGCTCACCCCAAACCATCTCGATTGGGTTCAGGTCTGGTGACTGTGGATTCCAGGTCACCTGGCATAGCACCCCATCACTCTCCCTCTTGGTCAAATAGCCCTTACACTGCCTGGAGGTGTGTTTGGGGTCATTGTCTTGTTGAAAAATAAATGATGGTCCAACTAAACGCAAACCGGATGGAATAGCATGCCGCTGCAAGATGCTGTGGTAGCCATGCTGGTTCAGTATGCCTTCAATTTTGAATAAATCCCCAACAGTGTCACCAGCAAAGCTCCCCCACACCATCACACCTCCTCCTCCATGCTTCACGGTGGGAACCAGGCATATAGAGTCCATCCGTTCACCTTTTCTGCGTCGCACAAAGACACGGTGGTTGGAACCAAAGATCTCAAATTTGGACTCATCAGCCCAAAGCACAGATTTCCACTGGTCTAATGTCCATTCCTTGTGTTCTTTAGCCCAAACAAGTCTCTTCTGCTTGTTGCCTGTCCTTAGCCGTGGTTTCCTAGCAGCTATTTTACCATGAAGGCCTGCTGCACAAAGTCTCCTCTTAACAGTTGTTGAAGAGATGTGTCTGCTGCTAGAACTCTGTGTGGCATTGACCTGGTCTCTAATTTGAGCTGCTGTTAACCTGCGATTTCTGAGGCTGGTGACTCGAATAAACTTATCCTCAGAAGCAGAGGTCACTCTTGGTCTTCCTTTCCTGGGGCGGTCCTCATGTGAGCCAATTTCTTTGTAGCGCTTGATGGTTTTTGCAAATACACTTGGGGACACTTTCAAAGTTTTCTCAATTTTTCGCACTGACTGACCTTCATTTCTTAAAGTAATGATGGCCACTCGTTTTTCTTTACTTAGCTGCTTTTTTCTTGCCATAATACAAATTGTAACAGTCTATTCAGTAGGACTATCAGCTGTGTATCCACCTGACTTCTGCACAACACAACTGATGGTCCCAACCCCATTTATAAGGCAAGAAATCACACTTATTAAACCTGACAGGGCACACCTGTGAAGTGAAAACCATTTCCGGTGACTACCTCTTGAAGCTCATCATCAGAATGCCAAGAGTGTGCAAAGCAGTCATCAAAGCAAAAGGTGGCTACTTTGAAGAACCTAGAATATAAGACATATTTTCAGTTGTTTCGCACTTTTTTGTTAAGTATATAATTCCACATGTGTTAATTCATAGTTTTGATGCCTTCAGTGTGAATGTACAATTTTTAGAGTCATGAAAATACAGAAAAATCTTTAAATGAGAAGGTGTGTCCAAACTTTTGGTCTGTACTGTATATATATATATATATATACACAGTATATATATATATATATAGTATATATATATATATATATATATATATATATATATATATACAGAGGGGGAAATAAGTATTGAGCACGTCACCGATTTTATAGGTAAATATATTTCTAAAGGTGCTATTGACATGAAATTCTCACCAGATGTCAGTAACAACCCATCCAATCCACACAGTCAAGGAAATCAAACCGTATATGTCCATAAAATAAGTTCTGTGTAATAATGAGAAATGACACAGGGAAAAATATTGAACATTTTTACTGAAATGTATTTAATATTTTGTACAAAAGCCTTTGTTGGTGATGACAGCTTCAAGACGCCTCCTGTATGGCGAAACTAGTCGCATGCATTGCTCAGGGGTGATTTTGGGCCCATTCTTCCACACAAAACGCTTCATATACTGAAGGTCCCGCGGCTCCTTCTATGAACTTTGAGCTTTAGTACCTTCCATACATTTTCTGTTATATTCAGGTCAGGTGATTGGCTCGGCAATTCTAGCAGTTTTATTTTCTTTCTCTGAAACCAATTGAGAGTTTCCTTGGCTGTGTGTTTTGGATCATTGTCGTGCTGAAATGTCCACCCTCATTTCATTTTCATCATCCTGGTAGATGACACCAGATCTTTATCAAGAATGTCTCGGTACATTTGTCAATTCATCCTTCCTTCAATATTGTGGATTTTGCCAATGCCTTTATACTGAAAAACAGCCCCACACGATGATGTACCCACTTCCACACTCTACTGTGGGTATGATGTTTTTGGGGTGATATGCGGTGCCTTTTGGACTTCAAACATGATGTGTATTATGGCATCCAAAGAGTTAAATTTTTGTCTCATCTGACCAGACTATATTCTACCAGTATTTCACAGGTTTGCGTAACGGTTGTTGAGAAAACTTTAAATGCGCTTGAACATGGTTTTTGTTCAGCAATGGACTCTTGTATGGTGAGCGTGCATACAGGCCATGGAGATTACTTATTGTTTTCTTTGAAACAACTGTACTTGCTGATTCCAGGTCTTTCTGTGGCTCTCCACAAGTGGTCCTTGGATCTTGGACAACTCTTCTGATAATTCTTTTCACTCCTCTGTCTGAAATATTGTGGCCAGCACCTGGTTGTGGCCGATTTATGGTGAAATTATGTTCTCTCCACTTCCAAACTATGGCCACAACAGTGCTCATTAGAACCTTCAGTAGTCTATAAATTATTCTGTAATCAATGCAATCAGTATGTTTTGCAACAATAAGGTTGCAAAGGTCTTGAGACAGCTTACTGGTTTTACCCATTATGAAATGTTTTTTGTGTGGCACCATGGTAATGAGACAGCTTTTTATATGCCATCAGTTGAACCAGCTGATATTATTTTTCACTAAGTGAATAGCTTTCTGATTACTGATAGATTTCAGCTGGTGTCATGACTTTCCATGACTTTTTGCAACTCTCTTTCTTCATGTGTTCAAAACTTTTTCCCTCTGTCATTTCTCATTATTATACATAACTTAATTTATGGATATCTATGGTCTGATTTCTTTGCCTGTGTGGATTGGATGGGTTGTTACTAGTGTTGAGCGAACATGCTCGACACTGCTCGGTACTCGCCCGAGCATCACGCTACTCGGGATGTTCGGCGAGCACCGAGCATTTCCGGGTTACTCGGGCGGGAGCTCGGGTCTCCGCCCTGCATCTTTGGCGCTCTTTACAGAGCCAATGAACATGCAGGGATTGCCAGCCAGTCACTGTAATGCTGCAGCCATGTTGGTTATGGGCATTACAGTGATTGGCTGGCCGCACAGCGTCACCTCGAGTATTTAAAACCGGGCGCCGCCATCTTGGACACAGTCGCTTCGGATTAGACAGTGTAGGGACAGCGCTGCTGATTTAAGGAGAGATATAAACTGCGAAATAGTTAGTGTAGGGTCTGTAAAGGCTGCCAGAACAAACAAACAGTCCTTTTCAGGACTAATATCCATCCCAGATACCAAGCAGGCAGGCTGTATAGGAGACACAGTGGTTATACCAGCAAACGCTGCATTACAGTCCTGTGTGCTCCTATTACTGAAATTGCTGGACTTAGCACAAGGTGTCGGGGGCCAGGAAAAATCCTTTTTTTTTCATCTAAATCCTCCTTTTTTTTCCTCCTTCACACTGTACAAATACCCGTCTTATTAACCTTTTGGTGTGTCCCCCCCCCCCCAAAAAAAAGCGTGTCTCTGATTTTTCAGACACAAATATAACTGTTGAAAATAGTCTGGTGTAGGCTAGAGAAACAGAAGTGTTGTTTTGCACTTCCACGGTTCAAACCTCTGTATTATCCATTTTGGGCCATTTGTATCTAAAAAAAAAAACTGTTTGAGTGTGTCGCTCACTGTTCAGCCGCAAATATCTCTATTTAAAAAAGTGTGGTATACCCCAGTAAACAATAACTGTGGTTTTGCCATCCCACGGTAAAAAATCTCTATTATTCAGGTTTTGGTATATTTTCCGTAAAGAAAAACAGTAGTGTCTCCTGACTGTTGTGACACAAAAATATATCTGTTGAAAATAGTCTTGTGTAGGCCCAACATCCCAGTGTGGTTTCGCAGTTCCACGGGTCAAATCGCTGTACTATCCAGTTTTGGGCCTTTGGTATCTTAAAAAAAAGCAGTTTGAGTGTGTCGCTCACTGTTCAGCCGCAAATATCTCTATTTAAAAAAGTGTGGTATACCCCAGTAAACAATAACTGTGGTTTTGCCATCCCACGGTAAAAAACCTCTATTATTCAGCTTTTGGTATTTTATTCCGTAAAGAAAAACAGTAGTGTCTCCTGACTGTTGTGACACAAAAATATATCTGTTGAAAATAGTCTTGTGTAGGCCCGACATCCCAGTGTGGTTTCGCAGTTCCACGGGTCAAATCGCTGTACTATCCAGTTTTGGGCCTTTGGTATCTAAAAAAAAAGCAGTTTGAGTGTGTCGCTCACTGTTCAACCGCAAATATCTCTATTTAAAAAAGTGTGGTATACCCCAGTAAACAATAACTGTGGTTTTGCCATCCCACGGTAAAAAATCTCTATTATTCAGCTTTTGGTAGTTTTTTCCTTAAAGAAAAACAGTAGTGTCTCCTGACTGTTGTGACACAAAAATATATCTGTTGAAAATAGTCTTGTGTAGGCCCGACATCCCAGTGTGGTTTCGCAGTTCCATGGGTCAAATCGCTGTACTATCCAGTTTTGGGCCTTTGGTTTCTAAAAAAAAAGCAGTTTGAGTGTGTCGCTCACTGTTCAGCCGCAAATATCTCTATTTAAAAAAGTGTGGTATACCCCAGTAAACAATAACTGTGGTTTTCCTCTTCCACGGTTCTAATCTACTCTTTATTACCCTTTTTCCATTGATAGTGCAAGTGTAAGCTATTTTACTTCATTTACAATGGGCAAGGCGCGTGGCAAGGGACGTGGAAGTGGACGTTCTGGTGATGATTCGTGCAGAGGACGGGGCCGTGGCCAAGGTGAAAATGTGCCACAACCAACAGCCACATCTTCTCGCTCCCACTTCTTGACCGAATTACTAGGGAAGCACAGAACAACACCAGTATTGAGAACTGATCAGTGTGAACAGGTTATTAATTGGATAGCAGATAATACTTCCAGTTACCTGGGCACCACCACCTCCGGTCTGTCTTCCACACGGTCAACTCTTAGTAGCCGTGAGTCTCGACCGCATACTCCTCCTCACCCTGATGCTCCTTCCTCCCACCATGCCGAGTGTCGTCAGACAGCAAGTGATCCCACACTTGGACACTCTGAAGAGCTGTTCACTGGTCCATTTCCATATTTGGGCCCCTCGCCTGATACGCTTGAAGTGGTGGAAGAGGAGATCCCATGTTGCGATGCCCAAATATTTGAACAGCCACGGCCACAGGAAGTCGACGTTGGCAATCTGTCACAAGAGGTGGACGATGACGAGACACAATTGCCAGGAAGTGAGGAGGAGGATCGTGGTGCGCAAGTGGAAGAGGAGGAGGTGGTGGATGATCTAGTAACTGACCCAACGTGGAAGGAGGACATGCAGAGTGAGGGCAGCAGCACACAGGGGGAGGGAGGCAGAGTACCCCAACAGGCAGGAAGAAGCAGTGTGGTGGCCGCAGACAGAAGGCAGGCAACAGTTCCCCGTAACACCAACACGAGGGACGTTGCCAGTACAAGCGGTAGGTCTTCCAGAGTCTGGAAATTTTTAAAGACTCTGCTGATAACCCCAAAAAGGCCATATGTTCCACCTGCCATGCCAGCATCAGCAGGGGTGACAAATCTACCAGCCTGATCACCACCAGCATGATCAGGCACATGGCAGTGTAGCACCCTGAGGATTCGGCTGCTACAGGGGTATTGCACCTCAACCCAGAGGTGTGATATTCCACTCCCGGGTAAGGATGGAGTGTGGACCTGAGCTCGGTAGGCTGCATGCACTACACACATCCCATTTCCGAGGAGCAGACCAACGGTACTCCCACTTAGAAATGTGCAGGTACGACCGAGTCTGTTCCTGGCTGGAGTGGGAGGGGGGTGGTACATCCCAAGTAGTGTAGGGGCAGATAGGGGGAGCAGCCTGGGTAAAGTTAGGAGCTCATTGGGTGCTGGTCACCTGAGCTCACACATAGAGGGTGTATATAAGGTGGGCACCATCAAAGAACAGAGTCAGACAGTCAGTCAGTGAGTCAGCAGTAACTCCAGGAGAGGAGAAGGAAGAGGGACCCAGAGGCGCAGGACGAGAGGGGACCCCAAGATCCCAGAATAAGGACAAAAGGGTGAAGGGTCGGCAAAAGGGTACCGGATCCCAAGCTGGCGGAGGCCAAAGCAAACCTTAGCCAGGAACCGGAGGTCGTGGGCAAGATTTGCCACGACCCTCACCAAATCCACCAGAATGGCACACCGAGCATAGGGTCAGGGAAGCCAGAGAAGGTTCAACCACCAAGAGACCCGAGGGAGCCGGACATAGGTGGATCCCTGGTGAGAACGGCCAGAGAGAGAGAGAAGAAGGGAGCGCAGGACCATACTCAGGAATTGCCTGGGAGTTGACCGAGTCCCGCACCTGGTGGACGCAGCACGGCTTGGGTGGTCACTGCTGTACAGAGTGACCCGAGCAACACCAGTGAGTAAAAACCCTGAAACTGCATTTCATGCCTCTGAGTCTCCTTGCTGCACCTTCACAACCACCATCCTCCACGTCTGACCCCCTGAGGCTATACCCCTCCCGTTGGGGGTTATACTACCACAGCTGCACAGACACCACCAGCCTCAGCGGACCATCCTGCAGCGGCGGCCTTTTGACCGCAAATCAACGGGTGGCGTAGTCGACACTAAGAACATCTGCAAGGACTGCCGCACACTGAGTTTGACACCCTGGGCACGGACCGGGTCACAGCCACTCGGAGACTACAACCCCCATCTGATCCGGCTCCGGGTATCCCTAACAACATGGCCCAGGGGGCGCGTCAGCAGCAAAGCACCCGACTTTGTGGGGCGAAACCCAGGGTCCACGACCAGTGTCAGCGGGTGTCACCACTGCTTCTTCCACTATTGTGCGTGCAATAGAACCCCCTGTTGTGTGTGCAAGGCAATCCCCTGTCCATACTGCAAGTAAAGATGCCCCCTCCTCTCAGTCTTCACTTGTTATGGCAGTTTCTCAAGAAACAGCATCAACGTCCACGTCCACGTCCCACCGCAGCGTTCAATTGTCCATATCCCAGACCTTTGAACGAAAGCGGAAATTCGCAGCTAACGCCCCACAGGCCACAGTCCTAATTTCGCACATTTCACGACTGCTTGCGTTGGAAATGCTGCCTTTTAGGCTGGTGGAGACAGAATCCTTCCGCAATCTTATGGCGGTGGCCGTCCCTCGGTACTCGGTCCCCAGCCGACACTATTTTGCCCGGTGTGCCATCCCCGCACTACACAAGCACGTGTCCCAAAGCATCTGCCGTGCCCTCAACAACACAGTTACTGGGAGAGTCCACCTGACAACGGACACGTGGACAAGTGCTTGTGGCCAGGGACAGTACATCTCTCTGACGGCACACTGGGTAAACATAGTGGAAGCCGGGACCCAGTCGGACCTTGGGACGGAACACATCCTCCCCACACCGAGGCCCTATGTCAGTCAGAGTTGCCCCCACAGTGTACAGCTCCTGCGCATCCTCCTCCTCCTCCTCATGTTCAGCCTCCATCTCAGATATCACCACATCAGTTACAAGCTGGAAGCATTGCAGTACTGCCTCCGCCAAGCGGCAACAGGCTGTGCTGAAACTCATAAGCTTAGGTGATAAACTTCACACTGCTTGTGAGTTGTGGACAGCTGTGAAAGAGCAGGCAGATCTGTGGCTGAGACTGCTGAACCTACATCCCGGCATGGTCGTGTGTGACAATGGCAGTAAACTGGTGGCGGCTCTGAGGCGAGGTGAGATCACACACGTACCATGCCTGGCTCATGTGCTTAACCTCGTGGTTCAGCGGTTTCTTAAATCGTACCCCGAGTTGCCAGATCTGCTCGTGAAAGTACGCCGCCTGTCAGCTCATTTTCGCAAGTCGGCTACAGCTTCCGCCGCCCTTGCTGTGTTGCAGCAGCGTTTGCAGCTTCCGGCACACCGACTGGTGTGTGATGTCCCCACACGTTGGAACTCTACCCTCCACATGTTGCAAAGGATTTGTGAGCAGAAGAGAGCAGTTGTGGAGTACCAGCTGCAACAAGGCCGTCGATATTCAGGTCAGACTCCACACATAAGACCTCAGGAGTGGACCTGGATGTCTGACATATGTACCATCCTGACAAACTTTGAGGAGGCCACCAAGATGGTGAGTGGCGATGACGCCATAATTAGTGTCAGCATCCCACTTGTCTGTCTTTTGCAACGCTCTCTGCAGAGGATTAAAGAGGAGGCATCGCAACCAGAGTATGATGAGATGGATCAAGAAGCCGTAGCGGGCGATTACACACAGCCCAGCCTCATCTCATCCCAACGTGCATTGGGGGACAATGAGGGAGAGGAGGAGGAGGAGGAGGAAGAACAGGAGCTGCTATCATGCGTTGTAGACGGTAGTACCTGTACAAGTGTCATACCGTCGGTTCAGCGTGGGTGGCCTGAGGACAGGGGGGAGGAGGAAGAGGAGGAGGAGGAGGAGAGCATGGTCAGTCGTCATCTTGGTGAGGACACGGAAATCTTGCCCGTTACCAGTCTGGCACGCATGGCTGACTTTATGTTACGCTGCCTTAACCGTGACCCTCGCGTTGTCAAAATGTTGGGTGACAGTCATTACTGGTTGGTGACACTTGTAGACCCCCGCTACAAGGAGAACTTTCACTCTCTTATTCCTGAGGTGGAGAGGTCTACAAAAATGGGGCAGTACCAGAAGGCCCTTGCTGCAGAACTCTTAAAAAAATTCCCATCTGAACACGCTAGCAGCAGAGGTCACAGTTCGTTGCCCAACCAAGGCGTACAGGCGAGAGAGATGCAACTCCAATCCAGCAGAGGCAGGGGAACACTGTCAACGTTCAGGGACAGTTTTCTGACACCCGCCCAGCTTACAGGCCCTGAGGCGCGGGGTACTCTCACAAGGAGTGGAAAGTTTCAAAAGATGGTGAGGGAGTACCTTACCGACCGTACCAGCGTCCTCCGTGATTCCTCTGTGCCTTTTAATTATTGGGTATCCAAGCTGGACACTTGGAATGAGCTCGCTCTGTACGCCTTGGAGGTCCTGGCCTGCCCTGCCACTAGCGTGTTATCGGAGCGTGTTTTTAGTGCCGCTGGGGGAATTATAACTGATAAGCGCACTCGCCTGTCAACTGACAATGCTGACAAGCTGACCCTTATCAAAATGAACAAGGGCTGGATTGGGCCAGACTTCTCATCACCACCAAATGACAGCAGAGTAACATAAAGTCAAATCCACTGTGTTATTTCGGGAGGTGTATTCACATGCACCACTTCACACCCACACATGGGTATACGCTTCCTCGTTTCGGCTGTTTTATCTTCTTCTCCTTATCCTCAGCCTCCACCACCACTATACCACCAGGGTGCCAGCATTGCAAGTTCCTCCGTCCTTATTTTTGGCAGCTTTTGCTTGCAAGGCATAAGCAAATACTATGGGACACCCACTCCCAAATAATGGGACTTATGTTTGTAATATGCTGTACTGCATGGCTCTTGTAAGGGGCATTGCAAGTTGCTCCGTCCTAATTTTTGGCAGATTTTGCTTGGAAAGCATAAGCAAATACCATGGGACACCCACTCCCCAATAATGGGACTTATGTTTGTAATATGCTGTACTGCATGGCTCTTGTAAGGGGCATTGCAAGTTGCTCCGTCCTAATTTTTGGCAGCTTTTGCTTGGAAAGCATAAGCAAATACTATGGGAGAGCCACTCCCCAATAATGGGACTTATGTTTGTAATATGCTGTACTGCATGGCTCTTGTAAGGTGCATTGCAAGTTGCTCCATCCTAATTTTTGGCAGCTTTTGCTTGGAAAGCATAAGCAAATACTATGGGACACCCACTCCCCAATAATGGGACTTATGTTTGTAATATGCTGTACTGAATGGCTCTTGTAAGGGGCATTGCAAGTTGCTCCGTCCTAATTTTTGGCAGCTTTTGCTTGGAAAGCATAAGCAAATACCATGGGACACCCACTCCCCAATAACGGGACTTATGTTTGTAATATGCTGTACTGCATGGCTCTTGTAAGGGGCATTGCAAGTTGCTCCGTCCTAATTTTTGGCAGCTTTTGCTTGGAAAGCATAAGCAAATACTATGGGAGACCCACTCCCCAATAATGGGACTTATGTTTGTAATATGCTGTACTGCATGGCACTTGTAAGGGGCATTGCAAGTTGCTCCGTCCTAATTTTTGGCAGCTTTTGCTTGGAAAGCATAAGCAAATACTATGGGACACCCACTCCCCAATAATGGGACTTATGTTTGTAATATGCTGTACTGCATGGCTCTTGTAAGGGGCATTGCAAGTTGCTCCGTCCTAATTTTTGGCAGCTTTTGCTTGCAAGGCATAAGCAAATACTATGGGACACCCACTCCCCAATAATGGGACTTATGTTTGTAATATGCTGTACTGCATGGCTCTTGTAAGGGGCATTGCAAGTTGCTCCGTCCTAATATTTGGCAGCTTTTGCTTGCAAGGCATAAGCAAATACTATGGGACACCCACTCCCCAATAATGGGACTTATGTTTGTAATATGCTGTACTGCATGTGACGCGCCCCCTGGGCCGTGTGTACACGTGTGTGGGATACCCGGTGCCGGGTCTCTGGGGTCTGTAGTCTCCGTGGCGGTGACCCGGTCCTGTGGCTCAGGCTGGTCAAACCAGTGGCAGTCTTTCTTAGGTTTTGAGGTTAATTGTCCGACTGCGCCACCCGTGGATTGCGGTCAGGGAGTGCCACCGCTGCGAGGCAGACCGCTGAGGCTGGTGTTGTGTGCGCAGCAGAGAATGGCATAACTCCCCACGGGGGGAGTGTAGCCTCAGGGCAGTGAGTGTGGATGATGGAGGTGATGGTGCACGAGCGCAGCAGGAACGACTCAGAGTCTTTGCAGTGCAGTTCAGGGTCTTTACTGATGATTATAATGTAGACCCTCCCGGGAGTACTGGCTAGCATAAGAGGCCTCGTCAGTCTGTGAGCAAGCAGGAGGTCCCCTGGCCAGGTGGAGTTGTAGGCCTCCCCGTCTGTCTGCACTCTTCCTGGCTACCTTGCTGTAAGCGGGTAGAAGTAGCCCACGTCCCTGAGAGTACCGTGTAGTGCTCACCCGTATGGCTGGTGACTTGGGGCCTTCTGTTAGCCTCCGCTCCATGACGGCGGTGCTGGTCCCTTGCTTGTGACTGAGCCTCCGGGCTTCTATGGCCAGAGGACCTGAAATCCCCTGCCGGCTGGTTTCTGCTGCTGGATATATAAGTCCTAACAGCCTCGGACTCCTGTGTCCGGTTCCTATTGTCTTCTGCCAGGGCGAGCTCTGCTCAGCTTCCAGACCCTGGTCTTTAGCTCCTAGCTCCTACAGAGCTCCTTGCTGTTACTTTCCCTTGCTCTCACTCTGACTCTGACTGTTCTCTGACTCACTCAACCCCGCCCCAGATCCAGTTTATAAGGGCAGAATTCTCCCTTCCCAGGACTGGGGCAGGAGGATGCTGCATGTTTAAGGGATCCTGACCAGGAAACCTCCCACTTGCTCTCCGACGTAATATCTCTATTACTGTGGTGACCAGACCCCTGGGGTGCCACACATGGCTCTTGTAAGGGGCATTGCAGTTCCTCATAATTTTTGGAAAGCCTTCCATTCACTGCTTAGGCCAACAGTGCACAGGAGACCCAGTTGCTATAAATGGAAAAAAAGGTTTAGTTAACGCCCTCTGACCTCCATGTCATTTCCAAGGGGCATTGGAGTGCCTCGAAATTTTTGGTAGGCATTGCACTCACTGTATGCCCTATAACTGTGTAGCCGAACCGCTCCTTTTGTTACAGAAACATATCCTACAAGACATATCTGGTTGACTGGCCTGATATTGATGTGAATGGTCCCTGTTCCTCCTGCTCTTTCTCCTTTGCCACTACCTCATCCATCATTTATCACCTGAAGCTTTGTTTTAACGGGAGTCATAGAACTTGGATAGTAGCAGGAAAACATCCAGCAATCCTCGGAGGAGGTAGGATATGCGCCAAAACGCTGACCACCTCAGGCCTAGCCGCTACTACATACATGCGCTTGCATTACAATAAAACAAAGCAGATGCTAACTTCTATCATCCTCATCATGCTCCTTACCTTGGTACTCTCAACTCCCCTGATGGAGAAGCCAGGGCCCACCGGAGGAGTCTGATAGTCCGGTGGACTCGGCCAATGCTGCCCTAAAGCAGGCCAGGCTAAGAAAAGTGTGGGAAAGGTTACCGGGACAAATAGGGGTGGCTGGGGACCAAGTATGGACACCCGGCCACCCCCTGGAGGCTGGGGAGCAAGCGGGGACACCCGGCCACCAGGCGGCTGGGGACTAAGTATGGATATCAGGCCGCAGACACAGCCATGGCGTGGTGGCCAGATTCCGCCTCCACATGCCTAAAAGGCCCAATTTAAAGTGCAAGCAAGCAAGCAGTATGGTATTGCAGCCTGGGGGTGGGTGGGTGGCAGGCTGCATACTTGCGCTTGCATTGCAAGGAATGGGAGAGGTACAATTGAACACTGCCCTGGGACAAGGACTTGAATGGGGATAGTTGCAAGTCTGCAACGACAGGTGCAAGGTGGGAGGCATCTTCACATGTACCATGACCAGGGGTTTGGCATGCACACACTACAGCGGAATAGGCTTTCCTTCCCACTAAATGCACTGGGGAGGGCACAGGTAATGTTTTGGTATACGCGCTTAATCTTATGTATAAGGCACACCAGGACAAATAGGGGCGGCTGGGGACTGAGTATGGATACCTCGCTGCCGAAGCAGCCATGAGGTAGTGGCCAGCTTCGGCCTCCTCCAAACTAAAAGGCCCCATTTCAAGTGCAAGCTAGCAGTATGGAATTGCAGTCTGGGGGTGGGTGGGTGGCAGGCTGCACACTTACACTTGCATTAAAAGAAAACATAGCAGATGCTAACTTCTGTCATCATCATCATGCTCCTCACCTTGGCACTGTCAACTCCACCAATGGAGAAGTCAGGGCCCACCGGAGGAGTCTGGTTCTCTGGTGGGCTCGTCCAATGCTGCCTAAAGCAGGCCGGGCTAAGAAAAGTGTGTGGGGGGATGTTCCAAGGAGAAATAGGGGCGGCTGGGGACCGTTTATGGACACCCGGCTGCCCCCAGGCGGCTGGGGACCGTGTGTGGACACCCGGCCGCGGGGCGGCTGGGGACCGAGTATGGACACCTGGCCGCCGGGCAGCTGGGGACTGAGTATGGATTCCAGGCCGCCAACACAGCCATGACGTGGTGGCCAGATTCCGCCTCCACATGCCTAAAAGGCCCAATTTCAAGTTCAAGCAAGCAAGCAGTATGGTATTGCAGCCTGGGGGTGGGTGGGTGGCAGGCTGCATACTTGCGCTTGCATTGCAAGGAATGGGGGAGGTACAATTGAACACTGCCCTGGGACTAGAACTTGCATGGGGATAGTTGCAAGTCTGCATCTTCTGATGCGGCAAGGATCACTTATGATGGGCACACTTTTAGACAGTGACCTGGGAGTCAGAGATGCTTCCAGGGGTCTTCCCCATGCTGTTCCCATGCCTTTTCAGCACTTTATGCATGTGTCACACAGCACATGGCCAGATAAGGTTGTAAAATGTTAAAATGACATTTCCCGGTGAATGCATTTGTCATAGTTGAAAGCAATACAAAAGTGCAAAAACGCATAAAAAATGCTACTTGTGAACATAGCCGAAGGTGTGGAGGAGTATTTTTGTTTTTGGTCATTTATTTTAACTTATACACAAGTCTTTTCCCTGGAAAGGATGTTCCTTAACATATTTCACAGGAAAAAAGTTTCACTTTCGTTTTTGAACGTTTTATTGTGAGCCTGTAAAAGTGGCTTAATGCCTCTGACCACATTGTTGACAGCAGTGACCTGGGGGTCAGAAATGCTTCCTGGGGCGATCCCCATGCTGTCCCCATGTCATTTGAGCACTGTCACTATCGTTTTGGACACTTGTTAGGCTTTTAAAAGACTGCTGGGGTGCCGCCGCAAAAATGCTCGAGTCTCCCATAGACTAATATTGGGCTCGTTGCTCGGGTCGAGCACTCGAGTATCACGGCGAGCTCGGCCCGAGCTTCGAGCACCCGAGCATTTTAGTGCTCGCTCAACACTAGCTGTTACCGATATCTGGAGAGAATTTCATATCAATAACACCTTTAGAAAAATATTTACTTACAAAAATTGGTGACGTGTTCAATACCTATTTCACCCTCTGTATATATATCTATATATAGCTTTATATATTTACATATATATGCCATTTTTAGAGCAGTAGCCTCTGAATATATGTGTGTGTGGGGGAAATCAGGGTTGGAATAAGGACTTAATAAGATAGTGGAAATTGCACAATAGGCTGCGCTACATAGTGTACCCATCCTCTCTAGCGCCATAAATACCATTTATCTTAACTGACATAATCATAAGTTTCATTATCCAGATAATCTCTAGTGACAAGAATATGGTGGACATGTATCAAATGTCATAAATGCCATACAATGGTATGAGGGCAGTGTGTGATTGTAGAGCTTAGTGGAATTGTTTGCTTTGTAGTAGCTTGGTCCCAGAAATACCATGTAAATATAGTCTAATTTCCACTCATTTCGCCTGTAATCCCCTTAAAAATTGGCAGACCGACCAAATTCAGGAGGTGTTTGCACGCTTTACTGTACTCTCTATAAAAAGAAACTCTTTAAGGTGTATATGTGTGTGGCATAGAAATATAAAATCACCCTAGTGATTCACAGAGGAGAAACTTGTTTGACCTGGTTGATGGTAATATTTCACGTTAGCAACAAAAGATCAACCAATAAATGAAGAAAGAATATGTACAGCTAGAAGCCAAAAGAGTTTATATAGCAAAAACTGTTATAAAATAGCTAGAAGACTGATGGGGGGTCAGGCAAATAAATTGCTAACCCAATGAGCATTGGAAACAGTGTGAGGAGAGACAGGCAACGTTGTCAACATTCAGACGGGGCGGACATATCACTGGTGCCACACAGGGTCCCAAGAGGTCAGGGGGTCCACGTCCACCTCCAAAGTAGGTGAAATTGTGCATTATGATCAGCTATTGGACTGCAAAGAGCCCATAAGAACTTCTTACATAGGGGCCATCTGCTGTCTGGGTCCGCCAGTGATTCAGACCATGGTGATTTACTTGTGTTTTTGTCCTATCCTGCAATAGAAAGTTAATATTCTTTATATTAGATGTGACCTTATTACTTCTTATTATTGAAGGAGCCTGATTGTGCTTTGGACTCTCGAATGGCAAATTAAGAGCTCTAAGTATGACAAGAATCTCACTAAGATGTGACCCTGAGATGGGATAGCTTCATAGACAAACTTCATATTCATTGATGTCCTTATAAGTTTACAAAAGCTCTTCACTACTGCTGAAAAGAGAGATCCTATTCTCAACATGCATATCGCAGATTTTATTACCTGCTACTTAAAATCCGAGTTTAAAAAGAAAGTATGGGAGAGAGAACAGACGGTAACTATTAACATTGAAATGCAATTATCAATATTTTATTTTTCAATGTAAAGCTGTAAAGAACAGTGGCTCAGTGGTTAGCACTTTGCAACTCTGGGGTCATTGGTTCAAATCCCACCATGGACAACATCTGCAAGGAGTTTGTATGTTCTCCCCGTGTCTGCATGGGTTTCCACCTGGTTCTCCGGATTCCTCCCACATTTCAAAGACATACTGATAGGGAATTTAGATTGTGAACCCCAATGGGGACAGAGATGATGATGTCTAAAAGGCACTGTAGAAATGAATGGCTCTATGAAAGCATGTAAAATACATAAAAGCATAATAACTATATGCAATGACACCCATAAGATGGATCACTTTATATCTAAAAACGCTGCACCCAGCAGAAATAAGAAGAAGACTTGCTGTTATCAGATTTTCCTATAGTTTTGTCCCAAGCCTTCAGCCTAAAACTTCAACACAGTATTAAGATGTTAAAAATATTTACACAAAATTGGCTTTTTTGTTTTCATCTATTAAGCCCCTAGAAATGAGTAAATATTATGTGTGTTATAATACATCATAATATAATGTATATTCATTTATCTCTCCCACTCTGTCAATGGAGCTGAGTGTCAGTTGCTGACAGCAGAGGAGGCAGTGATAACGCCCATCACTTACATGCCTGGCAATCAGTTCCTCTGGTGGGGAAGTGTTCTCCCCTCATGCACAATGGCGTGAGCAGCTCCCAGTCGTACGTGTAATAAATTCTGTTAAAAAACATCTTACTAGATGGCCAATCACTACGAACAGTTAGTGAACCAATGACGGGGATAGAGGGTGGGGTTCAAAGGGCAATTTAAATATGGCACAGTGCCATATTTAAAGTCCCATAGTAGAATCATTGAATCATAGGATGTTAGAGCTGGAAGGGACCTCCAAGGTCATCGTGTCCAACTCCCTGCTCAATGCAGGATTCACTAAACCATCTCAGACAGATATCTGTCCAGCCTCTGTTTGAAGACTTCAATTGAAGAACTCACCACCTCTCGTGGCTGCCTGTTCCACTCGTTAATCACCCCCACTGTTAAAGTTTTTTCTAATATCTAATCTGTATCTTCTCCCATTCAGTTTCATCCCATTGTTTCTCATGTTTCCATGTTTCCATGTGCAAATAAGAATAAGAATGGTCCCTCTACACTGTGACATCCATTCAGATATTTGTAGACAGCTATTAAGTCTCCTTCAGTCTTCTTTTTTTGCAAATCTAAACATTCCCAGATCCTTTAACCTTTCCTCTTAGGACATAGTTTGAAGTCCAGCCACCATCCTGGTCGCTCTTCTCTGAACTAACTCCAGTTTTTTTATGTCTTTTTTAAAATGTGGTGCCCAGAACTGGACACAGTATTCCAGATGAGGTCTGATCAAGGAGGAATAGAGGGGGATAACTACTTCACGTGATGTAGAGTCTACGCTTCTCTTAGTGCATCCTAGAACTGTGTTTGCCTTTTTTTGCTGCAGCATCACACTGTTGACTGATGTGCGGTCTGTGATCTATTAGTATACCCAAGTCTTTTTCACACTTGCTGTTGCTTAGTTCCTCCTGTCATTTGCAAGTTATGTTATATATATAATTATTTTTTGCACTTATTACTCTTGATGTCTTTGTGAACCTGACCTTAGACTGTTTGATTTCTCTTCCACTTCATGTCTTCGCTTTACTCCTGGACTTCAACTTGGCTGTTCTTCTAGCTACTCTACTTTGTATACCATTCTACCATTGTTCTGATTCTTATTTCTGACACAGTTAGCTAATACCTCTTCCCTCAGGTCACTCTACTAGCCAACAGCTACTCAGTGGGTGCAACCCAGGGGCCCCTGCAGTATAGACCACATTCCTGTATTGTAAAAGGGTGAATACACAGTGCATTTGGGACCTATAAATGCTCCTACTCTGTCCATGGAAGACCATTTTTTAGTTTGATGGATTTGCTGCAGCATTTTTTTAATAATTTGCGCTCAATAGAGATATATCATTAAAGGGAACCTTTAATATAATGGTATGCATGGGGATTTATTTTATCTGATAAGGTTTCTCATTGGCTTTACTAACATTGGAATCATTGAAAAATTATCTTTTATCCTGCAGCATCACAAATGCTAATGAAGCAAAACTAGTCTGGCAGTAGCAGGGCATCTCTTTCCTGAGCTAGTCCTGCTTCAGATCTTCTAAGTACAACTCCTTGGCTGTGATTGACAGCGTACATAGAGGTGCTACCATAACCAGTTTTGAATGTTGGTTGTCAATCACACTCAGGGAAGTGTGATTAGGAGATCAAAGGCTGGGCTAGTTAAGGAGGAAGAGTCACCCAGCCAGACTAGACCTGGCTTATAAACATATGCAAAAATAAGCATTTTGCAAAGTATCTTGAATATACGCATCTTTTTTATGCATTCCTAGTTGTTTGTTCTTGTGTTTTATTTGACAAAACATATTTTGAAAAAAAAGAAACAAAGATTTAGTTTTGGTTAGGATTTACCAATTTACTCTTCTTTACTGAAGATCATAAAAAGTTAACGTCTACAGGAAACCATCTGCTTGGGAAACCAATTCCTCCTGAATTATAAAACCAACATCTTATCTGCACCTGAACAATTCATCTGCTGACCTCAAGTTCTCTAATAAGATAATTCTCCATTTTTTATAGGGTTGTCGGTGCATTTAACTTTATCTAAGTCTGCCGCGGCGAAACCTTCCGATTACTTGCCCCCAGTGGTGAATAATTAATGCCTATATTAATGTAAACCCTTTCCTGAAAGGAATCGGAGGACGGCTAGGGGAATTACAGATTACGGAACTACTTATATGTCTGGCTCTTCAGAAGTGATTTCAAAGGTCCCTTGAGCTCAAGGCAGAAGACTGTTAAAACGCTCAGGTCATCCAATGTGCCAGTAACATTCACATTAACTAGCAATAAACACATCGACAGGAGCGGCCATTGCCGTCTACTCAGACAAGAGAGACAAAACTATGAAGATAACTCCCTTATAAACGCATCTTTCACATACATTTTTCTCTTGTATTTTGTAGCAAAGCAGATGAACACCACACATATTTACAGTCTCCATTAACAAAAAAGCATAGGATGACTACGAAGCTCGTTTTCGCAAAACCTATTTATTCCTTAACCCCTTCCCTCTGCGGCTAATTTGCATTTTTGCGCTTCTCTTTGTCTTTTCTTCCCCTTCTTCCAAGAGACTTAAGTTTTCTCTTTTTCGGCCAACAAAGCCATATGAGGGCTTCTTTTTTGTAGGGCAAATTTTAGTTTTGAATTCATTTTAGCATTCAATGTACTGGATAAATTGTGGTGCAATTTCGCCATGTTTTTTGAGTTTGGGTTTTAGAACATAAATTCTGTGGTAAAAATTTATCCTGAATCACGATTCTCCTGGTTAGTATGATTACTGCAATACCAAACTTATATAAAAAAAATTCATTGCAGAGGAGAAAAAAAATTCTGAAATTTGTAAAAAAAAAATTGGGGGTTTTTGTTGCCATATTCCGAGACCTGTAACATTTTTATTTTTCCATCAATAAAGCTGTGTGAGGGGCTTGTTTTTTGTAAGGCAAGCTGATGGTTTTATTGACACCATTTTGGGATAAATACAATGATTTGATCATAGTTTTCTAGGGAGGACTGGTGACCAAAAAAATCAATTCTGCCGTTTTAATTTTTTCTTTGTTGTTACGCTGTTTACCGATTGGATTAATTAATGTTATATTTTGATAGGTTGGCGATATTAAATATGTTCAATATTTTGCTTTTTGGATTTTTTATTTCTTTATTTTTTCATGGTGGAAAAGGGGAGTGATTTGATCTGTTTTTTTTATTTTTTTACATTATTTTTTAGTCCCCTGAGGTTACTTGAACATGCAGTCATCTGATTGTCCAATGCTAATATTATGTCCTGCAATACTGCAGTATTATAGTGAAAATGCAGGTCTCATTTGAAGCTTAGTATGTAACCCAGCTTAAGGTTTCTTTCACACCTCTGTGTTTAAACACGTATGTGGAAAAATTTTTACCATTGTCATTAGTGTTTTGGATCAATGTGTCATCCATGTATTCGTTTTTACCATCAATGTATCATCTGTGTTTTTCCGGCATGGATCAAGAAATTTATACATTACAAAGCTTCTCCTATACCTTGCGATGTTAAACATGGACAGCACACAGACTGTACACTGAAACCATCCATATGTTGTACGTGTTTCTCACTGACTCATAGACTTGTTTTGGCCCTTGTCATCCGTGCTGCCGGAAAAAAACGGACATATCTGTCTTCAGCAAGCCCACAGCTGTCATGGTATCTAGTAGTGATGAGCGAGCGTGCTCGATTAACCCCTTAATTGAGCACGCTCGGGTGCTCGCCGAGTAAACAGACAATCCCTGCATGTCTAACAGCTGTGACACATGCAGCCACGGCGGCTCAACCATAGATGCCGAGCACGCCAAAAATACTCGGCGAGCACCCGAGCGTGCTCGATTAAAGGGTTGAACTAGGGATGAGCGGACCTGTAGAAGTTTGAGTTCTGACATCCAACCCGAACTTTATTTCATAGTTTGGTTAGGGTACCACAACTGTACCCGAACTTGAACCAGAACCCGAACCCCATTGAAAACAATGGAGACCCGAATTTATGAGCTGGAAAATCTCTTGCTCTTCCCCGTTACTTCTTCCCAGTACTCTGAACATTGCAACGCACTTCCAAGAGAGGTCCATGTTTGGCATTTAGCACCGGACACTAACTGTCCAGTATGAACCCCGAACTTTTAAGTTCAATTCCGCTCATCTCTATTGATAACCCATTTGGGCCCCGCAATGGCGTCACAGGCCGTTGATGGGAGCTGGTATTCGCAAGCGGAGAAGCACGTTCCATTTAAATGCTGCTGTCAGGGATTGAAATGGTTAACAGCCGCAGCCAGCACTCATCTTCTTCAGCGGCTGTTAGAGCCAGATGCCGGATATTTAATATATCTTCCACCCATGGTGGATCTTGCATTATCAGCTGTGTATAAAGGTGTTATCAGTCATTGTAATCCTGGTGAAAACTCTTCCTGAAAGGACTATGAAAATTACAAGATTATTCATTTTATTTTTTAATAAAGATCGTAATATGAGAAAAAAAATATTAGAAAAAAATACATGTAACACAAAAAGCTGATTTAAACAATAGGTCATTTTTTGACAACACATTTCCTCTACCAAAAAAAAAGATATATATATATATATATATATATATATATATATAATGATAGCAGCACGTACAGACTGGAGAACATGCTACAGGGGTTTCTATGCACGTTGCATCTGCATCACCAGGATGGATTTATGCTTTGACACTTCTGAACTTTCAGGCATTGCTTCAATGTTGATTTTGTATCTCGTTGTGCTGAATTTCTCTTTGGCAAAATCTAGAAGAGCTTTGCTAAATGTATTTCTGTGGTGTTAAAACTCACAGGCGGCTTCTAAGGGGGATTCAGCCTGGATAATGTCTGCTGGAGGAGCAGGCTACTGACCGGTCATCATTAGATGAAGGAGAAATCAAGGAGTATCCCTTCATGAGGGCGAGCAGGATGCACTTTTCTCTCTGCTGAAAGTCAAGTGCCAATACAGTTTGAGTTATGAGTGACAGGCTGGTTGCCATGGATACAGTGATTGTTGTCAGGAGTCACATCCCTAGCAACCAGTCTTTCTCAAATTACTCAGGTTTTAAGATCAGCCCTGACTTCAAGGAAAAGAAACTAAGGTCATGAGATTTAGGTGGAGAACCTCTTTAACTAGACAGCATTGAATCCTATCAAATGTTAGGTTCCATGTTTGTATATAATAATATTATCAAATATCTATAAATCAGCCACGGCCAAAGGAATTATTTTACCAGAGGAGAAGGTCTGGATGAAGACCAGATCTCTAACAGGACAAGTCAGAACTGAAATTCAGAAACACTTCTTAGGGACCTAGAGAACCTAGAGGAATCTACGAACCTTAGGAACCTAGAGAACCTTAAAGGGTTTGTCCACGTTTGTCGACGAAAGACGGAAGTCACTTCATGAATACTCACAGCGAGTTACACATACACACTATTAAGATTCTCTGGTGCCGAGAGGGGACGGTTGTGTGACCTCAAGTATGCAATGTTCATGCTTCTGGCTATATCCCGACTAGACGTGCGCTGACTTGCTCAATTCACTTGTAGTGGGCGAGGCTGCTCACAACTAGTCGGAATGTGGCTGAAAGGCACACACTGTGAGGATTCAAAAGTCTGCAGTCACAAACCTGGACAACACCTTTAATGCATAGAAAATAAACGATGATGCATAGGGATAGTTTAATATTGGTTTGGGAAGATAAACTTGGGTGCTCACTTGCTCTTCATAGGGGTTGTCTCATTTTGCTAACCAGGTAAAAGTGTAAAGTACTTGCAACAGCAAACAAGTTTACAATTTATTAGTTAGGTAAAAATCTCAAGAAAAGAGGGAATTTTATTCTATAGTTTGCAGTTCATTGGCTAGGTTACCAGCCACTTCTGCAGTCTATCTGAAGTGACTGGTTTCCTAGGCAATGGGCACATTTACAAGCTCTTGCCTTTAGAGCTTGTAAACATTGCTCTGAAGCAAACTGGATTGCTGGATCTGAGCAGTTTTAATCCCCTGCGCTCCTCCGATGCTGCAGAAGCAAAGTTACCTCTGCTTGCAGCATGGGAGAGCACACAATTCGGGCCAACGGTCCCACAATTCTATGGGTCCAAACTGTCAATCACCAGGAGGCAAGCAGGGAGCTGGGAGGCAGGTGGACTCCTGAACAAAGTACATAAAGAATCCACTTTAAGGGATCAGGAGTCAGCAAGCGTGCACCCTAGAGGCAGCCCCAATTGTCCCAGCAGGTAGTGAGTGTTAGGAGAAAGTGTCCACGCCCTGAATGCATGTGGAGAATTGGGAAGTGAAGCCCATTGAAAGACAATGGAAAAGCATATGCGAATGATCATAAAAATTATCAAAAAATGGACATGTGAGGGCAGACACCATATAATCACCTTGAGAAGTAAGGTGCAGGACTCAGCTCCCCGACTCTATGTCCCCACACTACTGTATATCCGACAAAAGAACTGAAGATGCTCAGTGGAAAAAGTGACTTTATTAGCCCATGTGCAACTATTCTGGGACTTTTTCATCCATATCTACCTACCTTTCTACCTACCAATATGATCATCCACACATACTAACGCATTTAACCATCCATCTGTCTATACAAACACTAATGCATTCCTACACAGCTCACATTACCCTGTAAATTGGACCAATGCAAATATTTGGAGACCTTCTGCCTTACCTGAATGGGTATATAGATTTATTATAGCCAATATTAAAATTGATAGATAATGCCAACCAATTAATCCCTGTTGACTTTTTGGCTGTGTGCCCACGTAGCATTTTTCAAGCGTATATGCTGCGGAATTTCCGCAGCGTAAACGCTTGAAAAACGCATGTATATCCGCACCCCATGGTCCCCAATGGGATTCCGCAACTTCTATGCACATGCTGCGGATTTTTCCGCAGCGTTTATGCCGCGTTCAAAAATCCGCAGCATGTCATTTAATTTTGCGTTTCCGCAAGCGGAATTGCCTTAGTCCAATGCATAAAAAACGCAAGGCAATTCCGCATGTGGAAAACGCGTGATAAACGCGCGAAAAATGCGCGATAAACGCGTGCGGAATTCCGCATGCGTTTTTCCGGGAGAGGACTTGCATTTATGCAGCAGAAATTTTCTGCTTCATAAATGCAACGTGGGCACATAGCCTTTCACACTTATTTTCTTCTTGTAGTCATACAAATCTTCTGCTTCATTTCCGCATGTCCTCTCCCGGAAAAACGCATGCGGAATTCCGCACGCGTTTATCGCGCGTTTTTCACGCGTTTTCGACATGCGGAATTGCCTTGCGTTTTTTCATGCATTGAATAAGGCAATTCCGCATGCGGAAACGCAAAATTAATGAACATGCTGCGGATTTTTGAACGCACCATAAACGCTGCGGAAAAATCCGCAGCATGGGCATAGAACTTGCGGATTCTCATTGGGGACCATGGGGTGCGGATTGACAAGCGTTTTACAAGCGTTTATGCTGCGGAAAATCCGCATCAAAAACGCTTGTAATCCGCAACGTGGGCACGCAGCCTAAACGCTGTGGAAAAATCCGCAGCATGGGCATAGAACTTGCGGATTCTCATTGGGGACCATGGGGGGCGGATTGACAAGCGTTTTACAAGCGTTTATGCTGCGGAAAATCCGCATCAAATACGCTTGTAAAACGCTACGTGGGCACGCAGCCTAAGTCACAAAATACACAAATACACTGAAACCTCTTCTGCGACCAAGTCAAACAAATGTTTAGCCGAGGTATTAATATAAGATAGTGCTCGGACCAGGATCTAGTAATATAAGACATTTGCCAGGCTAATGCTGCTCAATAGGCCCCGACGGCGCTTACAACTAGGACAACATGATCTCATGTTCTCATCTAGTATGAGAGCGATTCTTCAAGTGTTTCTGAATGTTTAGGCTACAGGATGTTTGTTCTGTGTAATATATGAATTTCATCACAGTAGTTGGTCCCTCTGCCTATATTTGCTGATGAAATACACATCTCCTATTCCAACAATGCAATATATGAATTCAAGCTTATAGACTTATAGTTGCGGCAGCCAAGTGTCCTGACCATTGAGGTTACAGATGGATCCTCTGGTGGGACTGAAGAAGGGAATGAAGACACATATTTGATACAAGCAAAACATGAGAAATTTACTTTAACTTGACAGTAAAAAACTACTAAACAAATACTTTAATTTATCTAGTGTTTCTTACTGGTTTGTGCTAATGGTACATTGGATGGACTCAGGTATGTAGACGTCCTTTCTAGCTGGTAGTAAAGAACTGCACACAAATTAGTGATCCCCATTAGTCATCTCAGGTGCCCATACGGTGGTGTGTAACATGCATTGACACTGGAATAGGATAGTATGCTGTTCCATCTGGAGGGTTGATTGGTGAATATTTGTTTTATGAATGCTAAAATAACAGTTTCTGTTTAAAGACATATCGTTGTATAACGTTTGGTGAAAGAGGACAATGGTGTGGGCTTTTCTCAAGATTCAGGCTTGAAATTGGACAGTTGTGGCAATAGCTTCTAGCATGCCCAGTTTCTCATGATCAAAGTGACGCGCCCCCTGGGCCATATTCTTTAGGGGAATACCCGGAGCCGGATCAGATGGGGGTTGTAGTCTTCCGAGTGGCTGTGACCCGGTCCGTGCCCAGGGTGTCAAGCTCAGAGTATGTGGCAGTCCTACAGATGTTATAAAGTTCTTTATGTCGACTACGCCACCCGTTGGATTGCGGTCACTACGGCCGCCGCTGCAGCAGGGTCCGCTGAGGCTGATGGTGTTGGTGCAGCTTTTGATAGTATAACCCCCAACGGGTGGGGTATAGCCTCAGGGGGTCAGGTGCAGAGGATGGGGGTTGTGGTGGTGCAGCATAGATGTTAAATGAAGACAGAGTCGGGTTGTGCAGTTTAGGGTATTTACTCACTGCTGATGTTCCGGTCACTCCAGCTTCAAGTGACCACCCGAGCCGTGCTGCGTCCACCAGGTCCTGGATTCAGCAAACCCCCAAACAAGTCCGGAGCGTGACCCTGAGCTCTCCTTCTGTCCTTTCCTCTGGCCGTCCCCACTAGTGATCCACCTAGGTCCAGCTCCCTCGGGCCTTCTGTTGGGAGACCCTTGGCCTTGGGTTCCCTGACCCTCCATGTGGTTTGCCTTCGGGGTGGATGTGGTGGGTGGCCGTGGCAGATCCTGCCCACGGCCTCCGGTCTCTGGCTAGGGTGTGCTTTTGCCCCCACCAGTTTGGGATCCGGTACCCTATTGCCGACTCTTCACCCGGGGATTGAATTTGGGTTCTCAGAGTCCTCTCTTTGTCCCCTCTCTGGGTCTTTCCTTCTCTGCTCCACTCTCTCTCTGCAGGCTCATCTGGACCTCTGCTTCTTACTCTGACAGACTGACCCTGATCTAAGATGGTGCCCACCTTATATACTCCCTCTATGTGTGAGCTCAGGTGACCAGCACCCAATGAGCTCCTATCTTTACCCAGGCTGCTCCCCCTATCTGCCCCTACACTACTTGGGATGTACCACCCCCCTCCCACTCCAGCCAGGAACAGACTCGGTCGTACCTGCACATTTCTAAGTGGGAGTACCGTTGGTCTGCTCCTCGGAAATGGGATGTGTGTAGTGCATGCAGCTTTCTGAGCTCAGTTCCACACTCCATCCTTACCCGGGAGTGGAATATCACACCTCTGGGTTGAGGTGCAATACCCCTGTAGCAGCCGAATCCTCAGGGTGCTACATTCCCCCCTGGTAAATCACAGCACGTCCTCGGGCTGTAAGACAAAAACAACACCAAAACATACAATTTTTTTCATAAACAACATAATACAAACATATAAAACTTTTCATATAAACATTCTTTCTTCTTTTTCTGGTTTCTCCTCCGGACACTGTGCAACGTGTGTCCGGGAAAAGTGCGACAGTCTCTTAGAAAAATGGTTTTCCTATAAAACCGGTAGGGGGCGCTTTAGGAGGCGCAACTATATACAAGGGATATGGCCGCTCTCAGTCCTCGGCCAGGTATTTAAGGGATAAACGGGTAAACAGTTCACACTTGCTGGTCCCAACGGGGACTATATTATCAGCAACAGTTCACTGTGCCCCGACGGGCAACTATATACAGCTTGTACTCTGCTGTACTTAACGACGACGTCCTCCTGCTCTTTCTTTGTGGTTACCTTTAGCTTCAGACCCGTCCGGGTCCTCTTGTTCTTCCTCCTCACACCGCAGCTCTTCCTCCGTCAGGCGATGCACATGGAGGGCGTAGGGTCCTTTGGCACACTTGTGCCGGGTGAAGGTGACCTCGTCCCCGATGTAAAGGTCACGACCTCTGTGTCCCTCTGGTAGGTGGGACTCAACGTCCCTCCTGGTCACGAAGACGTCGCCTAGGGTGCGGTGGTCTCGGATGAAGCCCCACCCATGCTGCATGTTAAACTTGATCACAGTCCCGGTGGTGCGGGGACTATGCGCTGCACGGGGGTCTCTCCTGGCCCGGCTCTTCTGCTCCGCGCTCCTTACTTGAGCTTGCTGTTCCCGGACCCGCCTCTCTCTCCGCTCCCTCTCGAAGACCTCGAGCTGTTGGCGGCAGCACTCAGCACGCTCCGCTGCAGCTGCCCGAGTCTCCTGAGTGAACCCCATGAGATCTTCTCCTGTGGGGTCCCACTCAAATTGGGCCTCTTCTAGCGGGGGCGAGATCCTCTTTACGGGCTTTGGAGCCGGGATCAGGGGTGCACACATGGCCCCAGCCTTCCTCTGCCGTTCCAGTTCATGATATTCCTGGGGCCAGATGAAAGGCTGCCCATCCGGGCACGTGTGTTGGGTAAACAGGTCCTCTCCCAGATGCGGCACTCTTGGTCTTATGGGCGCGGTGGTGTTAGCGCCCGGGTTGCCCGGGCCTTGCGGCCAGGCCTGGGGTATCTGGAAAGTGAAGGGCACCGTAAGGACGGCGGCGCCCTGGGCTACTTGGCCCTGCGACCAGGCCGGGGGCTCCGCGGAGGTAGGGGGCGCTGTTGGTATTGCGGCGCCCGGGGGTACTAGGCCTTGCGACCAGGCTGGTGGTACTTCCTGCTTGGTCACGCTCGGGGTCGAGGCG
This sequence comes from Phyllobates terribilis, assembly GCF_046119375.1. Taxonomy (NCBI): domain Eukaryota; kingdom Metazoa; phylum Chordata; class Amphibia; order Anura; family Dendrobatidae; genus Phyllobates; species Phyllobates terribilis. The sequence continues at coordinate 82,763,027 of NW_027362768.1, read as the reverse complement.
TGTGACGTCACAGGGGTCGCGGCTCCCGTTTGAGGCCTAGTCTGCGGCGGTGACGTTGCAGCGACGGGCACGGCAGGATAGACTTCGGGCTCTGCGACGGGGAGCTGGGGCAGGTACGCGGTTTCCCGGTTTGGGGTATAGACGTCCCCTTTACCTGCCTCCACTCGTTCGGCTCCCTTCTCGGCGCCGTCTCCGGCCTTGAGTCCTCCTGCGCCATCCTCAGAGGCGGTCTGTCTCCTCGTCTTGGGTGGCGTGCTCCGCTGACGAGTTTCGGTCTGCTGGGCCATCTCTCGGCTCCACTCCGCCAACGTCTCTCGCTGCACCCGGGCCATCCTCCTTGCGAGGCCCTCCAGAGCGGTCTGCGCACACTCCCGATCTCGGGGGAGCTGTGCTAGGACCTCCACTAGGCCTAGTGGGGTCGTTGTTTCCAGCAGGCTCCTGACCAACGGGTCAGTGCTGCTCTGCTCTCCTTCTGTTGTCTCCAGCAGGCTCCTGGCCAGCGGGCCGGTGCTGCTCTGCTCTCCCTCCTCTGTTTCTAGCAGGCTCCTGGCCAACGGGCCGGTGCTGCTCTGCTTTCTCGCCATCTCCGGGTAAGCTCCTCCGCTACTCTTCTCCAGGCTTCTTGCCTCCGGGTGCGCTCTCTCCAGACTGCTCCAAACGACACCCATCTTTGTTCTCTTGTCCTCAGTCCTCCCACTTCGAGGGCGGTCCCGGGGCCACTTGGTGATTGTCAGCTCCAGGGGCAGTTCTTTCACGCTGACAGACACCTCTAGCATCACAGTCTCTGTTGGTGGGGGCGGTTTCCACTTTTGGCGCCATTTTCGGTCCTGGCCCACGATGGGAGGCGGCCTCTTGCCATCCTCTGGCACGCCCATAATGGCGTCCGCTCTTCCAAGGCGGGAAACCTTTGGAAATGGCGGGAATCGTCTCCCAGTGGCGGGAAACTCTGCAGATGGCGGGAAAAAGCTGTTAATGGCGGACAACCGGCGGGAATCGATCTGTGACGGAGTCCGATGGCGGGGACCCTCCGGAACCGGCAGGAGACTTCTTTTTGAGGTAAACTTGTTCTTTTCTTCGGGCACGCAGTACCCGGGTGTTGCGGGCACGTAATCCTGCCGACTACGCCAAAGTTGACGCGCCCCCTGGGCCATATTCTTTAGGGGAATACCCGGAGCCGGATCAGATGGGGGTTGTAGTCTTCCGAGTGGCTGTGACCCGGTCCGTGCCCAGGGTGTCAAGCTCAGAGTATGTGGCAGTCCTACAGATGTTATAAAGTTCTTTATGTCGACTACGCCACCCGTTGGATTGCGGTCACTACGGCCGCCGCTGCAGCAGGGTCCGCTGAGGCTGATGGTGTTGGTGCAGCTTTTGATAGTATAACCCCCAACGGGTGGGGTATAGCCTCAGGGGGTCAGGTGCAGAGGATGGGGGTTGTGGTGGTGCAGCATAGATGTTAAATGAAGACAGAGTCGGGTTGTGCAGTTTAGGGTATTTACTCACTGCTGATGTTCCGGTCACTCCAGCTTCAAGTGACCACCCGAGCCGTGCTGCGTCCACCAGGTCCTGGATTCAGCAAACCCCCAAACAAGTCCGGAGCGTGACCCTGAGCTCTCCTTCTGTCCTTTCCTCTGGCCGTCCCCACTAGTGATCCACCTAGGTCCAGCTCCCTCGGGCCTTCTGTTGGGAGACCCTTGGCCTTGGGTTCACTGACCCTCCACGTGATTTGCCTTCGGGGTGGATGTGGTGGGTGGCCGTGGCAGATCCTGCCCACGGCCTCCGGTCTCTGGCTAGGGTGTGCTTTTGCCCCCACCAGTTTGGGATCCGGTACCCTATTGCCGACTCTTCACCCGGGGATTGAATTTGGGTTCTCAGAGTCCTCTCTTTGTCCCCTCTCTGGGTCTTTCCTTCTCTGCTCCACTCTCTCTCTGCAGGCTCATCTGGACCTCTGCTTCTTACTCTGACAGACTGACCCTGATCTAAGATGGTGCCCACCTTATATACTCCCTCTATGTGTGAGCTCAGGTGACCAGCACCCAATGAGCTCCTATCTTTACCCAGGCTGCTCCCCCTATCTGCCCCTACACTACTTGGGATGTACCACCCCCCTCCCACTCCAGCCAGGAACAGACTCGGTCGTACCTGCACATTTCTAAGTGGGAGTACCGTTGGTCTGCTCCTCGGAAATGGGATGTGTGTAGTGCATGCAGCTTTCTGAGCTCAGTTCCACACTCCATCCTTACCCGGGAGTGGAATATCACACCTCTGGGTTGAGGTGCAATACCCCTGTAGCAGCCGAATCCTCAGGGTGCTACAAAAGGACCATAAGTTGGTAATGAACCTAAATTTTCTGGACAGACTTCAATCTTCAAAGGAAACCAGCTTTCTGCCTATGCACAGTGTGCACAGAAAGCTGCCAATCAGTGGTGTGGGCGAGGTTATACGGAGCTCAGCATTCAGAATACTGGTAGGTCTGCAGCAGAGAAAATAGTGATCTTATTAAAACTGCAGCAAGCAGCCCAGTAAGTGATACAGCTGGAATCAGGGTCTCTGCCCCTACGTCATGCTGCTATCAGATGGGGTAGTAAAAATATTAGTAGACAAAAGTATTCTTGGAGTGATACCTTTCTTGGCTAACCAAATATATATATTATTTTTTTCTGGTTAGCCAATAAAGGTATCACTCCAAGAATACTTTTGTCACTTTTGGGCATAAAAGTATTTAAATCGACCTCACTTTTTTAAAAATACATAAAACAACATAAAGCTGGAAAACACCCATGCAGTAAAAGTAAATGACTCCCTGCACGTAAGTAGACCTTAATCTCATCAGTATCTACCATCCATTCTTATAAGAACATTTCTGACTTGGTAAATATGTATTTGGATTTGTAACATAAGATGAAATTTCATATATTGAAAGCGGATCTTGTCTTATACCTCCTGACCTCTTATAAAGGGATGAATTATAGCGCGGAGATGTTCAATAACTGCAGCTGTGATTCCATCAGAAGTTACAGAACTGTAAATGACTTGGGGGGGGACTGACTAATGTCAGGTGTTTAGAAGACACCACTCACATATCTTAGTATCCTCCAGGCCGTATTTTTTGTAGAATGAAAGACATCTATGAGCGTTTGAGACGTATTCAATCATGCAAGAGTTAATGCAGAGTGACTAAACTTTGGAACTCCTTCCGGTTGTGAGAGGTTTCTGCACAGCTGGATGGAGAGGATTCTCGTGGAACATCTGGCCGATCCCTGGAGCCCTTCTGGTTGCTTGTCGAAAACCATGTTCTGATTCAAGAGCTGACAAAACCCCAGACACTTTAACCCCTTTGCTACCTGGATCATTTACAACAATCTAGATTTGTAACGAATATTCTGCAGAACTGGTATGGCAAACAATGCGCAGGTAAAATATAAAGGGAAAGGTAGAATAAGTCTAGTTGTGTGCATAAACATAAAATAAACAAAATTTATAAGAATTGGGATCTAACGTTGGAATATGCTCATGTCCTGTATAAGATGTCTGTTTTACCTTGGTTTTCATGGTGCACAGGTGTGGAAGATGCTGTGCCCCTGTCACGTTAATCTTGTAACAATGTCCTATTTGTTTGATCTTGCTTGGCCCAAGGTTGTGCTAAGTCTCGAGATGATTTCCACAGTGCTCCCTCTATTTCTGCATCATGAAAAGTTCTATTGTGCATAAAGACATCTGGACTGTTGATGAGAAAACTGCCCAAACTCAACATTTAGAGGCTATGTCAAGAAGTGTTAGCTGCTAGCGTAAGATAAACTATGTGTTTCAACATGAAGATCAGCAGCCCTAATGCCTCTAAAGTGACAATGACCTAGCGCTGGGTTATATCTACGGTATATCAAATGACACAAGCTGAACCTCGCAATCTCATTGCTTCCCAAACTCTGACCTAAGGGACTATGAACGGGGTTAGCTGCAATACCAGACACAACCATAGACAATGGAGGCGCTATATCTTATACAAACCTTTTTAAATAATCATTGGTAACAATCAATCCTCCAAATCAAAATAAAGAGTGTCAATTGATATATATATATATATATACACACTACCATTCAAAAGTTTGGGGTCGCCCAGGCAATTTTGTGTTTTCCATGAAAATTCATACTTTTATTTATCAAATGAGTTGCAAAATTATTAGAAAATATAATCCAGACATTGACGAGGTTATAAATAATGATTTTTAAATGAAAGAATAATTTTCTCCTTCAAACTTTGCTTTCATCAAAGAATGCTCCCAATTAGAGCATTGCCGACCTTTGGTAAGGTAATCTTGAGAAATTTCACCCCATGCTTCCTGAAGCCTCTCCCACAAGTTGGATTGGCTTGATGGGCACTTTTTGCGTACCATACGGTCAAGCTGCTCCCACAACAGCTCAATGGGGTTGAGATCTGGTGACTGTGCTGGTCACTCCATTACAGATAGAATACCAGCTGCCTGCTTCTTCCCTAAATAGTTCATGCAGAATTTGGAGGTGTGCTTTGGGTCGTTGTCCTGTTGTAGGATGAAATTGGCTCCAATCAAGCGCTGTCCGCAGGGTATGGCATGGCTTTGCAAAATGGAGTGATAGCCTTCCTTATTCAAAATCCCATTTACCTTGTACAAATCTCCCACTTTACCCGTACCAAAGCAACCCCAGACCATCACATTACCTACACCATGCTTGACAGATGGCGTCAGGCACTCTTCCATCATCTTTTCAGTTGTTCTGCGTCTCACAAATGTTCTTCTGTGTGATCCAAACACTTCAAACTTTGATTCGTCTGTCCATAAAACTTTTTTCCAATCTTCCTCTGTCCAATGTCTGTGTTCTTTTGCCCATATTAATCTTTTCCTTTTATTAGCCAGTCTCAGATATGGCTTTTTCTTTGCCACTTTGCCCTGAAGGCCAGCATCCTGGAGTCGCCTCTTCACTGTAGATGTTGACAATGGCGTTTTGCGTGCACTATTTAATGAAGCTGCCATTTGAAGAACTGTGAGGCGTTGATTTCTCAAACTAGAGACTCTAGTGTACTTGTCTTGTTGCTCAGTTGTGCAGCGGGGCCTCCCACTTCTTTTTCTACTCTGGTTAGAGCCTGTTTGTGCTCTCCTCTGAAGGGAGTAGTACACACTGTTGTAGGAAATCTTCAGTTTTTTGGCAATTTCTCTCATGGAATAGCCTTCATTTCTAAGAACAAGAATAGACTGTCGAGTTTCACATGAAATTTCTCTTTTTCTGGCCATTTTGAGAGTTTCATAGAACAAACAAATGTAATGCTCCAGATTCTCAACTAGCTCAAAGGAAGGTCAATTTTATAGCTTCTCAAATCAGCGAAACCGTTTTCAGCTGGGCTAACATACTTGTGCAAGGGTTTTCTAGGGTTTTCTAAACATCCATTAGCCTTCTTACACAGTTAGCAAACACAATGTACCATTAAAACACTGGAGTGGTGGTTGTTGGAAATGGACCTCTATACACCTATGTAGATATTGCAATAAAAACAAGACGTTTGCAGCTAGAATAGTCATTTACCACATTAACAATGTATGGAGTGTATTTCTGATTCATTTAATGTTAGCTTCATTGAAAAAAAATGTGCTTTTGTTTAAAAAATAATGACATTCCTAAATGACCCCAAACTTTTGAACGGTAGTGTATATATATATATATATATATATATATATATATATATATAAATGCACAGAAAATCTTAAATGCAACTCATTGAATCTTACGGAGTTCTTCAGGAAAAGCAGCCTGTAGTGGGGACAAAAATGACGCTTTGGGACCTGTAGTTTAGAAGGTACAGGTTTGTAACCTTTCAAGGGAACCTGTCAGCACAATTTTGAAATGTTAAGTAAAGACATGGCTGTGATGGCTCTGTAGTACTAATGAAATTGATACATTTAGTGAGGAAATCCACTTTGTGGTTTTTCTTTAATCACCATTTGAAATTTTCTGCTAATTAGATCTGGGTGCGCAGGGGCCGGACTGTACACTGGGTTTTCTCCTCCCTGTCTGTGATTGCCCCGCCCCTCCACCTGCCTCCGGTCTGTGATTCCCCCGCCCCTCCGCCTGCCTCCGGTCTGTGATTCCCCCGCCCCTCCGCCTGCCTCCGGTCTGTGATTCCCCTGCCGCTCCACCTGCCTCCGGTCTGTGATTCTCCCGCCCCTCCGCCTGCATCCAGTCTGTGATTCCCGACCCCTCTGCCTGCCTCCGGTCTGTGATCCCGGCCCCTCTGCTTGCCTCCAGTCTGTGATTCCCCACCCCTCCTCTGGCCTCCGGTCTGTGATTCCCCTGCCACTCCACCTGCCTCCAGTCTGTGATTCCCCCGCCCCTCCGCCTGCCTCCGGTCTGTGATTCCCGGCCGCTCCGCCTGCCTCCGGTCTGTGATTCCCGGCCCCTCTGCCAGCCTCCAGTCTGTGATTCCCCACCCCTCCTCTGGCCTCCGGTCTGTGATTCCCCCACCCCTCTGCATGCCTCCTGTCTGTGATTTCCCCGCCCCTCCGCCTGCCTCCGCTCTGTGATTCCCCCGCCCCTCCGCATGCCTCCTGTCTGTGATTGCCCCGCCCATCCGCCTGCCTCTGGTCTGTGATTCCCCCGCCCCTCCGCATGCCTCCTGCCTGTGATTGCCCCGCCCATCCGCCTGCCTCCTGTCTGTGATTCCCCCGCCCCTCCGCCTGCCTCCGGTATGTGATTCCTCCATCTGCCTTCGGTCTGTGATTCCCCAGCCCCGCCGCCTGCCTTTTCTATTTGAAATCTCAGCAGTGACCTGTCATTCACAGACCGGAGGCCGACGGAAGGGCTGGGGAATCACAGACAGGGAGGAGACCTAGTGTACAGTCCGGCCCCTGCGCACCCAGATCTAATTAGCAGAAGACGTCAAATGGTGATTAAAGAAGAAGCACAAAGCGGATTGATTCATGAGAGGTATCAATGAAATCAATAGTACAGCGCCATCACAGCCATGTCATTACTTTACATTACAAAATTGAGCTGATGACAGGTTCTCTTTAAAGGAGTTTTCCGAGAGCAAATAAAAAAAAATATCATTCTAAACTCCAAAATTAGCAAATCAGATTAGTTTTGTTTATGGAGGTAAATGCTGTAGTATATTAAAATGTCCGCCAATTTGTTACAATGACAAAATTTGTCTTAGAATGTTAAAAGAACATTTGCCAGTGAGCATGTGCAGTCGGAAGTTCTGTCCCTTCCCTTCATGTGTAGAAAAATGTGCTCCCAATGGATAGTCTAATACTGGAGATACCAGGGTGCTGAGGTAAGAAGAGGTCACTCACACTGCTGTCCTCCCTGTCTATCTGATCTAATACTTAAGATACCAAGGGTGCTGAGGTAAAAAGAGGCTGCGCACACTGCTGTCCACCCTATCTATCTAATCTAATACTGGAGATACCATTGGTGCTGAGGTAAGAAGAGACTGCTCACACTGCTGTCCACCCATCACTCTGATCTAATACTGGAGATACTAGGGGTGCAAAGGTAAGAAGAGGCTGCTCACACTGCTGTCCACCCTGTCTTTCTGATTTTAAACTGGAAATAATAGGAATCCTGAGGTAAGAGCTCATTTAAATGGAGTCTGTCCCCCCCAAAACTAAAATTAAACCATTTAGAAAATGATTTAAAGAATTAAGTCCCTAGAAAAATCATACCTGTAGTGCAGATTTTACTTATTGCATTTTATATATAATATTTTTGGCTTTGGTGCACCCTTGGTGTGGCCAACAGCTCATTGCTTTGTTCTGACACCCAATTACAATCCTCTGACAATGCTCACTTTGTCGTGCTGCCTGAATTAAATCCTCAGCCTCATATGCACTGACACAGCACAGAATACACACAGTGTCAGTGGGTGCAAGTGCGTTCTCATCCCTCTCCTGTCTGTATCAGCTATTCACCACACACAGGATCACACAGTATCTGGCAGCCGATGATGACAGAAGAGAGGGAACAGAGAGCGCTCTGACACTGTGTGTTCATCATGAGGAGTTGGATCCTGCATTGTTAGGGTGTGCACTCTCATCCCTCTCTCCTGTTAGCATCGGCTGCCCAGTACTGTGTGATCTTGTGTGCAGAGAGTGGCTGCTGGAGACAAGAGAGAGGGATGAGAATGCACCTGCACACTCTGACACTGCTGTTAGTGATGCACCCCCTGGGCCGTGGGGTACTCGGTAGCTGGGCCGGTCGGTGCTGGGGGATGTAACAGTGGCAGTGACCCGGTCCGTGACCCAGGGCGGTCAATTAAAGGGAATAAAGTGAAAGAGGATAACGATTTTAGGATAATGTTTGTGACGCCACCTGTGGTATGCAGCTATATGGGGCCGCCGCTGGGGTGCAGATCCTTTGGAGCTGATGGTGACGCAGCAGAGTTGGTTCAGCTCTCCACAGGTAGAGCTTAGCCCCAGGGCAGTATAGTGATGTTATGAGGTAGATGTTACTATGCTGTGTAGTGCAGGGCTGTTGATGGTGCAGCAATAATTCTAGGACACAGTGGGGTGCAGTCTTCAGATTTTACTCACAGTTATCACGCTGCTCCAGGTTACAACTGCCAGCTTATAACCACCCACGTCGTCCTGCGTTCACCAAGCAAGGGGTTCAGCAGCTCTCAGGTATTTCAGGAGTACTTAAATGGGACCCCATTCTATGTTCCTTCCTCGGTCGTCTTCCTGCGCTGGCTCTCACCCTCCTGCCCTGCGCCTCACAATCAGTGTCCCAAGCCGGTAGCCTCGGATCTTGTCGGGCGACCTGCAGTCCCCTGGACCCTCTGCGGCCACCTTTTTGGCGTTATAATTGTGGTAGTGGGCAGCTGCACCTTGAAAGTACAGTAGCCTCCGGTTATCTAGCCTGATTCTTCTCCACTAGTTTAGGGGCCGGTCCCCTCTGCGGCCTGATCCCTCCACGTCCCTGTAGATTCGAGCGCACGGGTGGCATTCGCACTCGCCGTGCCCCTGGGATCCCCTCTGTCTCTGGATCCTTCCCTCTGCTCCCGTCCTCTTCTTTCAGTCTTTCCTCCTGGGCCTCTCAGCCTAGGTCCTGCTCCTTTCTCCACTCCTCCTGAGCAGAACTCCTCCAGAGCTCCAGCTACCAACTCTCTCTCCTCTGAACTCTCTCCACAGACTGACTGCCTGATCTCTTCAAGATGGTTCCCTTCTTATACTCCTACTGATGGTGCTCCCCTGATCTACTTCCTCCACCCACACCCACTACATGGTTCCCCCTCTCTCGGTTCCCCCCCTTTTAACCAGGGACAGGGCTCAGCACTGTACGCATGCATCTTGCCCCTCCTGCTGGTCTGGAGTAGTGTAGTGTTGGATGCAGGTGGGTGGGTCCCCGGCAGTACTCCATCCTTACCTGAGAGTGGGGTACCACACCTCTGGGTGAGATGCAGTACCTCTGTGGCGACTGAACCCGCAGGGGCGCCACATTAGCACCTACAGTGTCAGTGCGTGCAGGGCTCGGAATTCAATTCCGACAACTCTCCAAAGTAGACACTATCAATCAACCAAAGTAGAAGTGCAGAAAGTTGTATTTGAGGGGGTGGAGGGGAGTACTGAACTCTTGGCCATGCCAAGGGTGCGCCAAAGCCCCCTCATTTGCATATTTAATAAAATGGTTTGTGTACAAATCACAATACATTACAAACATGATTTCTATAGCGCTTAACTCACCGATGTGAATGCATAAATGGATTCATTTGAGTTTGGAGAGTGATAGACTCCTTTTAAAGTGCATTAGGCCAGATTTACCGAATAATCAAAGAAAAATCCCCATTGTTGACAAGTATTTTTGATATTTGAAGGACAGAAAATGTTTAAAAATAATTTCTCTATATTGAAAAACAATTACTGCTTGCAATATTGATTTCCCCTAAAGCCAAGAGAGGAAAAACAACACATATGGGTACAATAAAGAAACTGCTAAAACAACTTCCTAAAGTGTATTATAATATGTTTGTATTTGCTACCTGGTGAACTTACACATTCAAACTATGCTGCCAACTGCAATGCTGTATAAGAGACGAGGAAATGTAATTCCCATCCAGCGCCTTTCTTCTAGGTCATTTCAGATACTCAGTGACAAGTTGTCCACATTTTCTGCTCACCTCCGTGTTGCTGTCAGTAGGAGGACACGTGGCTACACTGTACAATCATCATAGCCCTGCAATGTCTTGCAGCAAACTGCTGGGACCTGCAACTACATAGGAGACGATATGCAGGGACGGCAGACAAACACTTCCACACGCCTGCAGCTAATTGTGAAGTGACTCAATGATCACATCATCCCAGAAGAGTCCATGTGAGAGATATCACACAAGAGCGCCAAAGTCCACCAGCCAGATATTAACCCTCACAATACTATATAATAGTGGTGATGTGACAGTCCAGAAAAGAAAATATACCATTCTAGATATTAATCCTAAATGAGTAAGTATATTCCACAAAATAAGTCTTGAAAAAATTAAATTAACCCTAATATTAATCCTTCAGATGTAACAGTGAAGAAGTTACCCAAGGTGGGTAATATGGTTAACGCTAAAGCTCCTACATGGGGTGTTACTAAAGGATTGTCACATAAACAACATTTATCACTTATCTGCAGTATAGATGGTAAATGTATGATCCCTGAGTTTCCATCACACATGCTCACTACTGCTTCTATCACACAGGGGAATTTGGGTCCATCATTCTTATAATCGGTGGGGGTCTTAGCAGTCAGACCCCCAGTGGTGACACAATTATCAACTATTCTGTGGACATGAGACATATGTTGTTTTTGGGAGAACCAGCTCTAAGTTCCCAGAATGCAGACCCGCTTGCCCTAGTCAGAAATCCCAGTCTAGAGTGCGCGTTGTAAGGTTACGGCACATGTCATGACATTACAAGGTCACAATGTTGCCACAACCTTACAAAGCGCATGTGGAGAGATATCCGGAGCCTAGTAGCTGCTGGAAGTCCCTGCCTAGAGTGTGCACCCCAAGGTTGCGGCGCTAGTCATTATATCACCATGTAGCTGTGAACTTATATCGAGCACGCACAGGGACGTCCAGAGCCTAGTCACGACTGGAAGTTCCGGTCTAGAGTGTGATCCTAAGGTGGTGGTGCTAGTCGTGATATCAACATGACGCAGTGAACTTATACCGAGCACGCACAGGGACGTCCAGAGCCTAGTCACGACTGGAAGTCCCGGTCTAGAGTGTGCATCCTAAGGTTGTGGCGCTAGTCGTGATATCACCATGTCTCTGTGAACTTATAACGAGCACGCACAGGGACGTCCAGGGCCTAGTCACGACTGGAAGTCCCGGTCTAGAGTGTGATCCTAAGGTTGTGGCGCTAGTCATGACATCACCATGATGCCGTGAACTTATAACGAGCACACACAGGGACATCCAAGACCTATTCACGACTGGAAGTCCAGGTCTAGAGCGTGATCCTAAGGTTGTAGCGCTAGTCGTGACATCACCATGATGTCATGAACTTATAACGAGCACACATAGGGACATCCAAGACCTATTCACGACTGGAAGTCCCGGTCTAGAGTGTGATCCTAAGGTTGTGGCTCTAGTCGTGATATCACCATGTCGCTGTGAACTTATAACGAGCACGCTCAGGGACGTCCAGAGCCTAGTCACGACTGGAAGTCCCGGTCTAGAGTGTGATCCTAAGGTTGTGGCTCGAGTCGTGACATCACCATGATGCCGTGAACTTATAACACGCAAGCACAGGGGCGTCCAGAGCCTAGTCACAACTGGAAGTTCTGGCCTAAAGTGAAGATACCTGGAGATTCAACATGTGGCGGCAGTAAGAAGATGCACCAATTCCTGTATGGGGAGAGGGAGCAGCAGAGGTGGCTGGGAGGAGAACAATGAGGTGAATATTACTTTTTTTTTTTACCTTTTGTTGTCCCTCTACAGTTCAGCAAAAAGACGACCAGCCAGCCACCATTTTGCTCAATTCACACTGAGTGAATGCCAAAAAAATCCGCATTCTGGAAAAAAAAAAGATTTTTGTATAATTCGAGTAGAATTCGATTCCACGCGAATAAATTCCCTCAACTCTAATTTCAATATTTCAATACATGTGCAGGCCATTTAATTTTTTTCACATTTAACACAAATTTTGTTCTTATCATTATTACTATGAATAATAATTAATATATTTTGTATGGTAACATCCCACCTTGAAAGGTTAATGCCAACATGATTTCTTTACTTCCAGGTTACACGTGTACCAGAATAAAAAGTTTTATGTCTACGCTGATGCAGCATTTGCCAGTACCGTCTTAGTGTAGCACTGACATATTACATGCTGCTGAAAGCATGGAAGGAGGGAGCAGGCTTTAGATATACATCAGGAACAGACTGTGCAGAAGGTTACATGTGCCAGGCTGGTGAGCCGCACCGAGTGACACTTGGTTATGAAACATTATCCAACACTGTGCTCAGCTGACATGTGATATTGGTAGAGTGCTGCCCTTCTTTCCTTGGAATCACAAACCAAATAAATGAGGACCACAATGATTTATCCATATACAGGAGCATCTCACTAAATTAGAATATCATCAAAAAGTTAATTGTTTTCAGTTCTTCAATACAAAATGGGAAACTCATATATTATATAGAGTCATTACAAACAGAGTGATCTATTTCAAGTGTTTATTTCTGTTAATGTTGATGATTATGGCTTACAGCCAATAAAAACACAAAAGTCATTATCTCAGTAAATTAGAAAACTTTATAACAACATCTTGAAAAATGTTTTTAAAATCCGAAATGTTGGCCTACTGAAATGTATGTTCAGAAAATGCACTCAATACTTGGTCGGGGCTCCTTTTGCATCAGTTACTGCGTCAATGTGGCGTGGCATGGAGGCGATCAGCCTGTGTCACTGCTGAGGTGCTATGGAAGCCCAGGTTGCTTTGATAGCAGCCTTCAGCTCGTCTGCATTGTTGGGTCTGGTGTCTCTCATCTTCCTCTTGACAGTACCCCATAGATTCGCTATGGGGTTAAGGTCAGGCGAGTTTGCTGGCCAATCAAGCACAGTGATACTGTTGTTTTTAAACCAGGTATTGGTACTTTTGGCAGCGTGGACAGGTGCCAAGTCCTGGTGGAGAATAAAATTTCCATCTCCAAAAAGCTTGTCGGCAGAGGGAAGCATGAAGTGCTCTAAAATTTCCTGGTAGACGGCTGCGCTGACTTTGGTCTTGATAAAGCACAGTGGACCTACACCAGCAGATGTCATGGCTCCCCAAACCATCACTGATTGTGGAAACTTCATACTAGACATCAAGCAGCTTGGATTGTGGCCTTTTCACTCTTCCTCCAGACTTTGGGACCTTGATTTCCAAATGAAAATTGGAACTCTGGGACCTTGTGGAGTGTGTCAATGACTGCCTTCTGGACATCTGTCAAGTCAGCAGTCTTCTCCATGATTGTGGAGCCTACTGAAACAGACTAAGGGACCTTTTTAAACACCTAGGAAGCATTTGCAGGTGTTTTTTGTTAATTATTTTAATTTACTGAGATAATGACTTTTGTGTTTTCATTGGCTGTAAGCCATAATCATCAACATTAACAAAAATAAACACTTGAAATAGATCACTCTGTTTGTAATGACTCTATATAATATATGAGTTTCACTTTTTGTATTGAAGAACTGAAATAAATTAACTTTTTGATAATATTCTAATTTAGTGAGATGCACCTGTATATGTTTTGTGCATTGTCAGGATTTGTTTCTCTACATTTACACTGTGTTCTTGATCACAATTACCAATGTTATTTTGCAGCACTGTCTGCCTGGCAAAATTGGGGTCGTAGTCAAGGGGCTATGACTCAGTTCTTCATAGGTGTAACTCACGATGTCCGCTGAAATGCTAATAAAGATGAGCGAACCCGAACTTAAAAGTTCGGTATTCGTAACGTACAGTTAGTGTCCGGTGCTAAACGCAGAACATGGACTTCTCCCGGCAGTCCGTTGCAATGATCCGAGTTCCGGGGGAAGTCCGTTGCAGGGAGAGAGATTTTCTAGCTTTCCAAAGTTTGAGTCCCCATTGTTTTCAATGGGGATCGGGTTCTCGTTCAAGTTCAGGTACAGTTCTGGTACCCGAACCAAACTTTTGAATAAATTTCAGGTTCGTGTACCAGAACCCGAACTTACTCAGATCCGCACATCCCTACTAATAGACTCTAATAGTGAATACATGTTAAAAAAGGGTCCTTTAGGCATGCATTACACCAGTATCCATAGGGTGTGTACACTTGGATCATAATCGCTGTGAAATTCCACTGCATCTTACAGTACCAGCGCAGGCTTGGACTGGCCCACAGGAGAACAGGAGGATCCTCCGGTGGGCCCACATGCAGAGATTGGCTCTGCATGCCACTTATATGAGAAGTAGTTGGCACAATACATGTTTCACTGTGTACAGACAAGGACATCATCTCAACATTCATTTAACAAACTTCCCCATTTATTATATAGAAATATAGGCAAATTTGTGAGTGAGGGTAATATGATATTTGCATGTAGCTGAACAGTGGCCCCCCAGACTCAATGTTGGCACCCCAGTCCGGCACTGTGCCAGTGTTATGGATAAGATATTACAAAATCTTATCCATGCACTCCAAAGAAAACTGTCATCATAAACAGATCAGCGCTACAGATTTTACAGCCAAAGTGCATCAATTTATGGTACAGAATTTTGTTCTTTCTTACAAATGTATGCACGCGTACAGACCTGCATAAATAGCAAAAGCAATGTGCACCGAGCCTCAGGCGCAAGCCTCATCACTACTGCGTATTTGTAGCTAGTCGTGTGGTTGGCCTGTTCTGTCTTTTATTTATAGGATAGTCCTTGCTAAAGAAGCATGGAGTGTAGGGTCAACTTTTGTCAATGTAAAAAAAAAAATTCAATTGCAACTATCAATTCCACAAAATTAAGTTAATAAAGTACTTGGTTTAGCAGCTAATGTGTTTATGAGCTATAAGGAAGTGTATGAATTCACTGCTATTGCCCTACACATCCATCCATCCATTCACGCTGCTATTTAGTGTTATGTGCAAATGGGACACAGGACGCTGTAAGTCATAAAACAGACTGTAATTTGCTGACAGACTACGGCAAGGTTCACACTGCGCTCAGGCATTTCAGTTATCCATATCACTTTAAAGAGCCCACCAAACATGCCCCAGACATATGCAAGTGTAAACTACATCGGTTTGAGCTCCCTTTAAATATAAAAGTATATCATACTGCATGAAATTAGGGGCCTGTATAGATATACAGTGTGTATATAGAGAGAGAAAGAGCAAGAGAGAGAGAGAACTTCCCCATTATCCTGTAGACGGTAAGCCCGCAAGGTCATGGTCCTCTCCCCTCTGTACCAATCTATCATTGTTAGTTTATTCACTGTAATTTATATTTGTATTTAGTATGTAATCCCTTCTCATGTACAGCACCAGGAAATCAATGGTGCTCTGAAAATAAAATAATAATAACTGTGAAAAACTTTTAGGCAAATGTGTAAAAAAATTCAGCAAAGCTAGAATGCTTTCACTTTTTTACCTTTATCGATTAACAATGCAAAGAAAGTTAACAAAAGTCAACTCTAAATCAAATCAATATTTGGTGTGATGAGCACCTATTGCCTTCAAAACAGCATCCAGTCTTCTAGGTACACTTGCACTTAGTCAGGGATTTTGTAGGATTATAGTCAGGTGTCATAGTAACCAATTATAACAAACAAGAGAGTATGATCATCATTTTCATATGTAGGTTGAAACACAGTCATTAAATGAAACAGAAGCAGCTGTGTATGAGGCTGGGTGTGGAACAGACAAGCATTGCTACAAAGGTGAGGTTGTGAAAGACAGTTTCATGTCACAGGTCACCATGTCACCATGGCAAGACTGAGCACAGCATCAAGACATAAGATAGTTGTACTGCATCAGCAAAGTCTCTCCCATGCAAATATTTCAAAGCAAAGTGGGATTTCAAGATGTACTGTTCAAGTTCTTTTGAAGAAGTACAAGAAATGGGTAATGTTAAGGACCGTATATGCAGTAGTTGGCCAAGGAAACTTGGTGCGGCAAATGAAAGATACATCATGCTTTCTTCCCTTCAAAATTGGAAGATGTCCAACAGTGCCATCAGCACAGAGCTGGCAGCAACTCCTGGGACCCAGCGACACCCATCTACTCTTTCAAGATGTCTCGTCAGAAGTGGTCTTCATGGAAGAATTGCAGCCAAAACTGATTAATCAAAATGTGAAATATTTGTCTGTAACAGTTTGTTTGCCGAAGGGAGAGCGGTACAATAATGAGTGTCTGCAGGCAACAGTGAAGCATGGTGGAGGTTCCTTACAAGTTTGTGGCTGCTTTTAAGAAAACTAATTTGGGATTTGGTCAGGATTAATGATTAGAGATGGGCACACCTGAATTGAAACGTTTGCACTATATATACGTATAAATTGAAAAGCATAATGTAGTTGACAATGCTTTTCAAATCCATTAAAAGGGTTGTCTCAAGTTCTCAAATGGGTAAAATAAATTTTACTTCTTACTAAAAATCCCCTCCGTTCTCAAGGACAGAGAGATTTTTAATTTCATAATGTACAACTCGTAAGGTCTCAGAGGTGGCCTGTTGTCTAGGCAAGAAACATGCGCCACTTGCAGGCTCTATGCTTTAGAGACTTCTCATGCTGTCCTGAAGCTGGAAGGATCGCTGGATCTGGCCGGCTTCAGTTCCCCGGCCCTTTTTCCATGCTACAGAGGCAAAGCTGCCCCTGAGAGAAGCCTGGGAGAGCAAGCAGTTTGGACGAGGAGCGCTCCAACCCTGGCAACTAGGAACCTAAGAGGCTTCTGAAGATACAAGGTGAGAACAACTCTTTAGTTTAGGCCACTCTTTTGTGAAACATGTGTCTAAGCCTATCGGCATACTTTTTATGGTATATACCCCAAATGTTGGCTTCTTACGAATCAGCCTTTCAGTGAAACCACACGATTGGGTGAACGATCTATTTCTACAATAAAAGGACTATATAAGATAATGGTTATTTAGGACATTTGTCTAATATATTCAGAAAATGTGGAGCTATAATATTAGCCTTCAATGTCTATAAAGAAATGATTTCTTCATACAAGACGCATTCAGGTCTTTTTACCTGGACTTTATAACTGGACTCCAGCAGATGAATAATAATGGGTGATTTATCTTCTATGTGGGAAGATCCATCAGCTAGCATCACCACTTACTGATAATTTTTAATAAATAGGATTTGTTGCTCTGTCACACAGAGAATAGTCTCCACGGAGTCACATTAGTCTCCAGACTTAGGAAAAGAGAAAGGTAGGGCTGACGGTTATTGTGAGAGTCACAGTAGGAACTGTAAGGTCACAGTAGGAAGACACTGCCTGCCCGCGGCTAAGGAAGAGGATTAAAAGAAATACACTGAAAGATATAAAGTAGAAAAACACTCTCATTTTTTTTTGGGCCATCAACTTTACTTTACGTGAAATGGAGATTTTCTAAAAATATCTTAATTTTAAGAGTTAGTTTATTTCTGAATCCCAATTATATTATCTGAAACATGGATTATTGCTTATAGTTGCATTAGATGTAAACTTTATTTTATGGAGAAAAAAAAACTTTTGGAAGCAGACATGGATCAGTTGTCTTTTTTAGGTTGCTGCTTTTATTTTCCACAACTGGACAAAAATGACACTTAAAATATTTATGAAGGAGATTAAGGTAAAATCTTGAAGACTCAGGAACCAAATATTATTTTCTTCCCTATTTGTTGGCAGGCTTACATGGCAGACTTTTACCAATGGTATAACAAGTTAATCAACAAGTTTTAACATGGGCCAAAGCAAACTTTATGGGGGCTAATGATCGTTCATACAATGGTTTGGTCCCCATACAGTTTTCACATTGTCGAGACCACATCTAGTATTTATACATGAAAAAAAGTATATATGATCAGCCAACGATTGATCATTTTGCTCATTTGTCAGCTAATCGCTTACAATGGCTAGGAACACTTGTATGGACAGTTATTGACCCATCTAGAAAGCCCTGCAGTCTCTGTAAGCACCAAAGTATTACTTCCAGACTACTACCGGGGTGTAGCTATCCAGACTACTACTGGGGTGTAGTTATCCAGACTACTACTGGGGTGTAGCTATCCAGACTACTACCAGGGTGTAGCTATCCAGACTACTACCAGGGTGTAGCTATCCAGACTACTACTGGGGTGTAGCTATCCAGGCTACTACCGGGGTGTAGTTATCCAAACTACTATCAGGTTGGAGTTATCCAGACTACTACTGGGGTGTAGTTATCCAGTTTACTACCGGGGTGTAGCTATCCAGACTACTACCAGGGTGTAGTTATCCAGAGTACTACCGTGGTGTAGCTATCCAGACTACAACTGGGGTGTAGCTATCCAGACTACTACCTGGGTGTAGTTATCCAGACTTCTACCGGGGTATAGCTATCCAGACTACTACTGGGGTATAGTTATCCAGACTACTCCCGGGGTGTAGTTATCCAGACTACTACCGGGGTGTAGTTATCCAGACTACTACTGGGGTGTAGCTATCCAGACTACTACCGGGGTCTAGCTATACAGACTACTACCCGGGTGCAGTTATCCAGACTACTTCCGGGGTGTAGTTATCCAGACTACTATGGGGATGCAGTTATCCAGACTACTACCGGGGTGTAGTTATCCAGACTACTACCGGGGTGTAGTTATCCAGACTACAACCGGGGTGTAGTTATCCAGACTACAACCGGGGTGTAGCTATCCAGACTACTACCGGGGTGTAGCTATCCAAACTACTACCGGGGTGTAGTTATCTAGACTATTATGGGGGTGTAGCTATCCCGACTACTACTGGGGTGTAGCTATCAAGACTACTACTGGGGTGTAGCTATCCAGGCTAATACCTGGTGTAGTTATCCAGACTACTACCGGGTGTAGCTATCCAAACTACTATGGGGGTGTAGCTATCCAGACTACTACTGGGGTGTAGCTATCCAGGCTACTACCGGGGTGTAGCTATCCAGGCTACTACCAGGGTGTAACTATCCAGACTACTACCGGGGTTTAGCTATCCAGACTACCGGGGTGTAGCTAACCAGGTTCTACCAGGGTGTAGTTATCCAGACTACTACCGGGGTGTGGCTATCAGGTCGTGCAGGGGTAATAGTCGCACCCATGCACTGAAGTCTAGGGACAAAATTCATTCTGCCCCAAAAGAAGATACCAGTATAGGGCGAGACGGGTTTCATGAATTCGTTGGAATTCTGGGGGAACCGTTACTCAGGGCAACCATAGGCTGCTGCTTCTCTCAGGCACACGATAGATTTAGTTGCTGACCAGACACATCTGACAAGAGTCTTTTTCGACAGTTTAACAGTGGAATTTAATCTGAAGCACGGCCAATGCAATTCAGGGATATTACAGCAACAATATTCATTACAGTACAGTTTATTAAAGCAGGCGCAGTAACATCAGTCTCTTCAGTAGTATAATTCAGCACAGAATAGATCTCTTAGCAGCACACTTCTATGCCTACACAACCACAGGCTTTTCCTTCACAAGTACTCAGCATTATTTATCCTGCATGGAGATGGAGCGGGGGAGGGTTTGATGAGGGGGATGATCCCTATGACAGATTCCTTCCAGTCCTTATTTTTCTGCCCGATAATACTCCGCACTGTTAGCTCAGAAAGTCTATCTGACCTGTGTTTAACTTCCCTCCTGACCTGAATTCTGTTCCCTTGCCTTCTGTGAGATACAGATCACATACCACCTTTCTCTTTGGCTCCAGCCAGACAAAAAACAGCTTCCCCACAATCCCCCTGGGGCTCTACTAAACACTCCCTGTCTCCTGTGACTGTGTTAACTCCTCTAGTTGCTGGATGCTTCTGGAGCACAACACTTCCTGTCTCCTGTGCTTGTGTTACTTCTAATAGTTGCTGGATGCTTTTGAAGCAACAGCGCTACTTCTGCATGTCACATAAAGCCAAAAATGACAAACATCCAAAGGGCTCGTGCAGACGACCGTAATAATCGGACGAGTGCTATCTGTCATTTTGACGTATAACACTCGTCTATGGAGCCATACAGATGTCCAAGGAAAAAATCACAACATGCCCGAGTTTTGATATTCAGATCGTGCTTGGCCATGCAAGTCAATGAGTGCATGCAAAAGATCGGACTGCGCTCAGATGACATCTGAATGCGGCCTGATTTCCACGGACTGACAAAATGGAGACGATAGAGGATTTTTTTTCTCCATTTTCTCATCCGAGAGAATCAGATCACACTATGCTCACACTCAGACCGTGATTAGAGTGCCATTTGCATAAGTGATCCAATTCTCTTGGATGAGAGGCTCTTTGGCCATCTGCACCTGCCCTAAGAAAGCAATCCATGCAGAAGCCACCCCTATAGCATTGAAGTCAAGGTGGGGTCCAATGGTGCGGCATGTGGCCCATATGTGTATGCCAAACTTCAGCTGATTAGAGTGCAGTTACCTGTTCCTGTTCCTGTACGGTCAGACACATCCATTACACAATACACAGCAGGGGCACATTTATAAGATTATCTCAGCACAGGAACATTTTGTGGAAGTTATTAATATTCCAAGATCTATTGATTAATATGTTGATTAAAATTAACTTTGTTGGGGGAAAAACCCTTTAAGTAAATTGCACCAAATTCATTGGCCTGAGCCTTGCTCTTTCAGCTGCCATGCACCAGTGTCAGAAATGTACTCCATTTCTGTATTAATTTACGTCACTTTTGTGGCATAAATTATGATGAGTTTCCAACATGCAAGATAAGGTATGGCCAGGAGGCCATCACAACAATCACAGCAAACCTACAACAGTCCACAACATTTTTTAAATCCCAATCTTGGTTCTGGCCTCCTGTCCATGTCTTATCATCTGTTTGGGTTATACTTTTTTTTTACATCACCAGTGAAAAAACTTGAAAACTCTGTTAACCTTTTAACTCAAAGAGGTGAGGAAAGTGACCAAAGACAGTGTTTTTTTTTGCCCAGGGATTGTGAGGATGGCAAAGGTTGTAGCCACGGGGCTGACACCCAGCAGGGGCTACTTATTATGGCCCACTCGGACATTCCAGAAATAGCTTTGGTGATCCCTCAGAGTTTAGAAAGCAGCAGGTTCAAAGAGCTAATTAACCCCTTAAGCAAAACTATCTGTAGCCGGGAATAAAAGTCCTTCTAGAAATGTTCAACATCGTCACTAAGTACTCTGAACCAACAAATACAGAACGGTGTCTAGGTATATTTGGGAAAAAGGGAAATAAATTCCACATGTCTT
Source organism: Phyllobates terribilis (assembly GCF_046119375.1). NCBI lineage: Eukaryota > Metazoa > Chordata > Amphibia > Anura > Dendrobatidae > Phyllobates > Phyllobates terribilis. The sequence goes on along the minus strand of NW_027362768.1, from coordinate 82,741,628 downwards.
CAAACAAAACATAACTGAGAAAAGATAGATTTACTACTGGGAACTTATATATTCTTGGTCATTCTAATAGGGGTTTGTTTATTTTGTTTTATCTTCTCGGCTCTGCTACATCTGTATTATTATGTAATATTACGAATACACTTCTATTACCACGAGGAGCAGGACTTTACAGTAAACTCATCAGTGTCTTCTCACAATGAAAGCTTTACTGTATGACTAAAATGAGGGGGTCCAAGTCTCTTTTTATTGGAAAAATGGCCACTTATACAGGTTTTTTATCACTCTTTTTGCCACTTTTGCTATGTTTGTTTTTCTCTGCAACTAGAAATTGGCTGTAAGTCATCAGCAGAATACAAGCCACACTTTTTGTGTACTTTCTTCATACTTTTTATGCATTTTTTGGGTGCCTGTATTTTTTTTCCAAACACAACATTCTCTAGGTGTGGCCTTTTATAAGCGTATCCATAGGCTTCTATAAAAAAATTCAAGAACATCATGGTGTTTTAACAAGCCTTAAAAAATGCTGCAGATAAAAAAGTATGCATGAAGGTATCCTTAAGAGGACTCAATCCAGATAGACATGATTGAATAGAAGTAAAATGACAGAGAACATACGGTGCACAAGGCAGACCTACAAGCCGGGCACAATATTGTCCCTCAAGTAATTTTCTTGCTGATCTTGATGAGGGGGTGCAGTGGAGTCAGACACTCCTGATTCATGAAGAGGCACTCACCTAGTCATGAAAATGAAGCCTCTGACGATTGCTGTGCGCCTCTGTGCTCTAAGCCAGAAATCTTACTCCAGTCATGAATTGGACAAGCTGTGGCGTCACGCCAATTCCGTGACCCCCTCCCGCTCCAGCTCCTACCATTTTAGAGGAGTTGGAAGAAACGGGCATGAAAATACCAGAAGTTGCACATTTTTTGCACAACTCCAAGTTGTGGCAATCAGTGTTGGACTGGGATGCCAAGGGCCCACCAGCAACCCACTCCAGGGCCCGTCCACATGCAAATGTGACATTATCCTCAATCACATCACAAATGTATATAACAATGAGCTGGGTAGATTGTTACATGAATAAGATGCCGCCTTTGTCTGTATGTAGTGATTCAGGTATATTGTGCCAAGTAGCGATCATATAAGAGGGGGTGGTCCGAACTTGCACAGGGGCCCACCAGAGGATTCTCCTGTTCTCCTGTGGGCCAGTCAAAGCCTGTTGGCAACATATTGCGAGTTTTCAAAGCTTTTAAAACACTTTTTTGGCATAAAAGCCTTGGTGAATCGGGGTTGAGTTCAACACAGTCTGAGCGATTCATTAAGACTAGCATAGTGCACCCGCTGGAGTACACTGACCTGATTCATAAAGTGTCTTAATGAATCAGGTGTGTCTGGTACCCAGGGGGTGATGTACATTTATGGAGTAAGTTATGCCACTTTTTGATGAATTTGACAGGCAGGTGTGACCATGCCCAGTCCCACCTATGCCATGCCCACACTATGCCAATATTGGTACAGCTGGTCAGGAGTCTCCTGTGTAACACCCAAAGTCGCAATATTTTTGCACAAAAATATTGTAACTTATTAACCCCTTTACCACCTTGGGTTTTTCCGTTTTTGCGTTGCTGTTTTTTGCTCCCCTTCTTCCCAGAGCCATAACTTTTTTTTTTTCGGTCAATATGGTCGAGTGTGAGGGCTTGTTTCTTGCGGGACGAGTTGTACTTTTGAACGACACCATTGATTTTACCATAACGTGTACTGGAAAATGGGAAACAAATTCCAAGTACAGTAAATTGCAAAAAAAGTGCAATTCCACAATTTTTTTTTTTTTTTTTTTACCATGTTCACTAAATGCTAAAACTGACCTGCCATTCTTATTCTCCAGGTCATTATGAGTTCGTAGACACCAAAAATGTATAGGTTCTTTTTTATTTAAGTGGTGAAAAAAAATCCAAAGTTTGTAAAAAAAAAAGTAAAAATTGTGCCATATTCAGAGTCCCGTAGAGTCTCCATTTTTCGTGATCTAGGGCCGGGTGAGGGCTTATTTTTTGCGCGCCGAGCTGACGTTTTTATTGATACCATTTTGGGGCAGATCCGATGTTTTGATTGCTGTTATTGCATTTTATTGCAATGTTGCAGCGACCAAAAAATCATAATTCTGGGGTTTAGATTTTTTCTCTCGTTACGCCATTTACCCATCGGATTCATTATTTTTATATATTGATAGATATTCTGAACACGGCGATACCAAATATGTGTATATTTGACATTTTTTTCATTTTGAATGGGGCAAAAGGGGGGTGATTTGAACTTTTATTTATTTTATTTTAATGTTTTGAAAAACTTTTTTTTTTTTTTTTTTACACTTTTTACTTCCGTCAATAGTCTCCATCTGATCGCATGTGTTACACATAGCGGGGCTTCAAAAGTGCTCATCTGCTATGAACACTAACCGCTGGGTGGCACTCATAGCAGATCGGTTATGACAACCACAGGGGTCTCCTGCAGACCAAGGTTTGTCATGTTAACCTATCGGCACCCCGTAATCATGTGACGGACGCTCCGATGGGCGGGTCTGAGATCCGATATCTTATTGCCGAGAAATTCACGTTTTTCTTATATGTAAATGACCTCTTTCAGGCTATGGGGAGGACGCTGCCTGGAAGATAACTCTGCCTCTAGAGATTACTTTACATGAAGGGGGAGTTACCAGTGTGAGACAAGTAACTAACACAGAACAGGAGAAATGAAATTTGTCTTCTTGAAAACACATTTTCTGCTTCTCCCTGAGCTATTCTGTATTACTACAATATTGCAGCCCTGCCTGCCTGTGCTATGGAGCTGAGAGGAACCTGCAGATGTGTCAGGTATAATCACACACAGCTCTGCAGTGAGGTCAGGAGAGCAGCCAGCGGCCATCACATATCACACTGGTAACTCTCCCTTCATATATAATAATCTCTGGAGGCAGAGTTATCTTCCTTGCAGCGTCCTCCGCATAGCTTGAAAGAGGTCATTTATATAAAGCGATAAAAGATGGTTTATCAACAACAAGGCGTCTGATATGAGACACACAGGGATCACTCTCCTCAACAGTCTATGACCTGTATGTCCTTATAAATATCTTTAGGTCAAATGTGGTGACAGATCCCATTTAATGAATCAGCCCCTATGTATATGCATAGAAAAGATATCCATTCCAATGGGTGCATAATCACCAGATAAAGAAAATGAAATAAAACATATAAATAAGAAAACATATCTAATATTAACCTACAAAGCATTGAGTTACTGCATTAATAAAGAGAAGGATAATTACTCAGTCATATGAGAAATCTGAATCTGAATTAGCCAAAACCAAAAGTCTGCGAGCTTCTAAACCGCAGAAACCTCATCACTTTTTATGAATTGTTACAATACCTCTGCCATGTAATTTAATGATGGAGACACTGGCATCAATAATTGTAATTCCACAGTAACATCATCGTAAGGGCTTGTACACACGACCGATTATTATCTTGGACGAGTGATAGCCATGGTTTTCACAGATATTACCTATGATATTCTATGAGGCTGTGAACGAGTGCGATTATCTCACTGACAAAATGGAGAAGGTGGAGAAACTTTTTTTTTTGCTCTCCTTGTCTGAGAAAAACTGATGCCGCTCTGATCAAAGTCTGATCAAAGTCTGATCAGAATAATCGGACTGTTTTCCTCGGATGTGGAGAACACGGTCGTGTAACCCTACCCTAACAAACATGAAATCAGTTTTCTCCACCTGGACTACTGAGTGTCACAATGTGTCCTATAGAGAGGAGCTGATTACTGTATATAGTATGGCTCATCAATCCGTTCAGCACCTTGGACAGATCAGGTCATGGAGTGCAGCCAGGTACAGTAGTGCCTCAAGAATTGCACAATACTTGGATGTGCTGTAAAAAATGAAATATACTAAAAAATTGGCCCACTGATAGCGGGAGCCCATCCCTGATGATGTGTCTGTGATATATGAAAGCATGTTATAAAGGTGGCTCATAGCTATTTGTTGAACTACCTGACACTAAAATGATGTCCCATTTTGTATATCCTAATAAATTGAATAAAATGTGGCATGACATTGTCATTAAATATCAAACATTAATTCCTGAAAACATGCAAGTACACACAATATTTCCATAGAAATCCCCGGTCACTGAGCACAATATAGTCCTGGATTGTGCTGCAATATTTTGTCTATATTTCGAGATAATAAGCCGATTTCAATGTCGTTGGTTCATTTAACAAGAAATGATCTTGACCGGATTGTGAAGAGAATTAGACATGTTTATACATTAAAAAAACTAATATTTATTTATGGTAAAGAGTTGAAAATGGTGCAAGCATCTGTGCCACACTTGTGACTATTTCGCTGACATTTGTGCATATTTTCTCCATGTCTAATTTAGGTCATCCCTGCATTGAAATTTCTGAAGAAGCAAATCAGCTGTAATTACAATTTTGCAACATTTTTAGCAACAAAGTGCCAAATCCACATACACATTTACATTGGTCTAGTGTGTGCAGCACAACATGGCAAACTCCATGCCATTTTTGCTGTTAAAAACAATCTGCAAAATGTCCCTTTCTTAATGTATTTTGATGTTCGTTAAAGTTGTTAATGTTTGTTATAGTTGTCAATTTATTTGTAAATTTTATAGGGGAGTAACAGAGGAACAACACAATGTAGAGTTCTAAGAAAAGAAGATCAAGAATTATTATTTCATGAAGAATACACGTATTTAATGACATAGACATGTCAGGTGAACTGATGGGTCTCCTTTAAGTATCGGATTTTGATGTCTTTTATTTATCTATTATGTCTTCCAAATGGCTTAAATCAAAAATGGTCATGTAAACAAAATTATAAATATATTAGTCCATAATAAGAGACACATAGACTCTTTGGGTGGGTTCACATATACCAGTTGTGTCTGGCCACAGTTGACACCAAAATCGTCAAGTATCCCATAGCCTTGCATGCAACATTTTATGATCCAGCTCCGGGACCAATCCAGCAAGACCACCGATGCACCAGATACTGGGAATGACACCATAGAATACTGGCAATAGTTTACCTCCAGTGTTTCTCCCATTTCAGAGGCAGGAAACTACCGATAGTCAGACAAACAAGTGTACAGAAAGAAGTGACAATGCAGAAAGTAAAAGGGGTTGTCTAGAGAAAACAAGTTGTCATCTGTCCACAAGATCGATAATAACTTGTTGATCGTGGGGTTCTAACTGCAGGGACCCGCACCAATCGGCAGAAGGGGGAACCTTTATCTCCAATAGAATGGAGCAACAATGCACATGTTTGACAGCAGCTCCATTCATTCACTACCGGGCAGCTGAGCCCTGTGTTCTGACTTTTCCAGCAGCCCTATAGAGAATAAATGGTGCAGCGGTTGGGTGTCTGCCTTGCTGCAACACTTTGTAACAGGGATAAAATTCCCTATCGTGGATAAAAATTCCCTGTTCTGCCCATCAGTGTGGGTCTCAGTGGTTGGACACCTACAATAAGCAAGTAAGCACATATCCTGCGATAAGTGATAACTTATTTTCACTGTGCGACCCCTTTAAAGGGGTTGTCCAAGACTATTTTATTTTTTTTAGGCTGTGTGCCCACTATGCGTTTTTCAAGTGTTTTTGCTGCGGAATTTCCGCAGCGTAAATGCTTGCAAAACGCTTGGTAATCCGTGCCCCATGATCCCCAATGAAAATCTGCATGTTCTGTGCCCATGCTGCGGAATTTTCCGCAGAGGATTTTCCTTGCGGAAAAATCCGCAGCATGTCCATTATTTGTGCATTTCTGCATGCGGATTTGAGGTCCCAATGCATTTGAAAAATGCAAGTCAAATCCGCATGTAAAAACGCTGCAAAAACGCGTCAAAAACGCGTTCAAAATCCGCAAGCGTTTTGACTGCCAAGAACATGCAGAAAAGCTGCAGAAATTTTCTGCCTCATTTCTGCATCGTGGGCACATAGCCTTACTGTGTGCTTAAAAACTAAGAGGCAGGTAGTTGCTAACAGAGGCAATTACCTGCCTGTCCTACCCAGCGCCAGCTCAGAGCGGTCATACTGCTCCTGCTGGAGAGTCAGCTGTTCTACATCAACAGAGTAGATCTTCTTCCAGGTTGCTCTGTCGATGAGGCGTGACTGCCGATGTCATGCTGATTTACTGTCAACTTCTTGAAGTTAGGCAGCTGTCAATCAGCATCACCTTGGCAGTCACGCCCCATCAACAGAGCAGAGCGGAAGAGAAGACTCTGCTCTGACGACATGACGTCAGCGGAAGCTACTAAATCTCTGGCACCGCTCTGTGCCGGCCAGGATCAGCGACGGGCACAACAGGCAAGTAGTTAGTAACTACCTGCCTGTTAGTTCTCAGGCCCATAGTAAAAAAAAAATAGTCCAGGATAACCCCTTTAACGTTTAATACTACAAAAGCCATTGACGTTGTATTGCTAGCCGTCGACTTCCACTTTTCTGTATCTTTCTACAACGTTCTCATTTTAATTACCTTTTAAAGGAAACCTGTAGTACTCCCAGTATTAGAATACAGTAATATACCAACATTTAAGAAACTGCCAGAGGTAAAACTAATACTTTTTTAGAAAGTACATTGAGTTTGGCAGCAGTATTCCATCTTTTACTTTTCCAGCAACAATATGAACATTGGAAGTAATGGCGCATACCCAATATTGTGTCCAATCTGATTAGATACTTCCACATTATATCCACATGTGCTGGAGATGAAGGAAATAAAGTTTCCAGGCTTCTTTTATGCCTTCGTTTGTGTGGGCAGCACAGGGAGGATACAGGAAACATGCAGGGCCTGTGTTACATACATACATGCTTTCTTCTGTATAGCAAACAAATTATTTACACTTTAGATACAAATGTTGCGTTCTGCTATTTTGCCTAGATAGTATTGGTCAATGCCCAATGCAAATAATTGCCCAACACAGACATGACTAATCCTTGTTATTTACTGGAGAATTGAATATTACTTGTTTATCTTCTTATGGATGAAAAAAATATCTCCTGACAACTTATTGATAATAATTCACATTAAGACCTCATTCAGATGTCTGCGTTTCACGTACGTGTTTAATCCTATGCTGCTATGCACATGTCCGTGTTTTTATTATCATGTGTCCATGCAAAAATCGCAGAGATATGTCTGTTTTTTTACAGAACCATTGGTGAAAAGGGCCAATTCAAGTCTATGGGTCCGAGAAAAACACAGAGCGCACACGGATGGAGTCTGTGTGCCATCCGTGTGCTGTCTGTATTTAGAAATTGCAAAAGAGAGGAAAAATTTTGTTATTTATTTATCCATATGTGAAAAACACTGATGACACACTGACCAAACACTGATGACACACTGACCAAACCCTGATGACACACTGACCAAACACTGATGACACATTGACCAATCACTGATGACACACTGACCAAACACTGATGATACACTGACCAAACACTGATGACACACTGACCAAACACTGATGACACACTGACCAAACACTGATGACACATTGACCAATCACTGATGACACACTGACCAAACACTGATCACACATTGACCAATCACTGATGACACACTGACCAAACACTGATGACACACTGACCAAACACTGATGATACACTGACCAAACACTGATGACACACTTACCAAACACTGATGACACACTGACCAATCACTGATGACACACTGACCAAACACTAATGACACACTGACCAAACACTGATGACACACTGACCAAACACTGATCACACACTGACCAAACACTAATGACACACTGACCAAACACTGATGACACACTTACCAAACACTGATGACACACTGACCAAACACTGATGACACACTTACCAAACACTGATGACACACTGACCAATCACTGATGACACACTGACCAAACACTAATGACACACTGACCAAACACTGATGACACACTGACCAAACACTGATCACACACTGACCAAACACTAATGACACACTGACCAAACACTGATGACACACTGACCAAACACTAATGATACACTGACCAAACACTGATGACACACTGACCAAACACTAATGATACACTGACCAAACACTGATGATGCACTGACCAAACACTGATGACACACTGACCAAACACTGATGACACACTGACCAAACACTGATGACACACTGACCAAACACTGACCACACACTGACCAAACACTGATGACACACTGACCAATCACTGATGACACACTGACCAAACACTGATGACGCACTGACCAAACACTGATGACACACTGACCAAACACTGATGATACACTGACCAAACACTGATGACACACTGACCAAACACTGATGATACACTGACCAAACACTGATGACACACTGACCAAACACTGATGACACACTGACCAAACACTGATGATACACTGACCAAACACTGATGACACACTGACCAATCACTGATGACACACTGACCAAACACTGATGACACACTGACCAATCACTGATGACACACTGACCAAACACTGATGACGCACTGACCAAACACTGATGACACACTGACCAAACACTGATGATACACTGACCAAACACTAATGACACACTGACCAAACACTGATGTTACACTGACCAAACACTGATGACACACTGACCAAACACTGATGACACACTGACCAAACACTGATGATACACTGACCAAACACTGATGACACACTGACCAATCACTGATGACACACTGACCAAACACTGATGGCACATGGATCCAAAACACTGATGGCACCAGTACCATTTTTTGCATATGTGAAAAACACTGACGTCTGAATGAGGTCTTAGGCACATTTGTCAACAATTTTTTCCCAAAACTTTTTGAATTAAAATGTTGTTATTTTAAGCTATTCTACCTTGTAATAAATATTACACCCTGTTCACAAAAAATAATCATCATACTGTCTAATGATGAACTTCAAGGAAGATAATATAGGCCGAACTTGCTGGTAATGCTACAAAAAGCTAAAAGAAATAACTAAAAGCATTGCCCAGAACAATATCCACTCTGCACAGCTCCTGTATACCCACAAACCGATGAGGAATTCTGTAAGATTGATATGACTAGTCTATACAGGAACAGGGCAGGACACAATACAGAGGCCTCATTCTGGCACTTACTTCTCGTAGTCATTCCTGCAGTACAGTTTCTTGTCTCTGTAGAAGCAGCTGCTCTCCAAGGGTTCTTTGCAGTCACAGCACTGTGCGCACTGTTCATGCCAGAGACTGTCACTGATCCGCAGCAGAAAGCGGTCACAGATGACGCGTTCACAGCCCTCGCAAACCCACTTCTGATCCAGGGCTCGCCCTGTAACATAATGACAATATCACTACAACATAGAAAACAGACAGATTTTATTAAAGTGATTCTAAAATGTCCTGGGGACAGGGGGAGAGCAGGAGTTGGGGGTCATATTATTGGTATTATAGTAAATATTCTGTGAATAGTTATCAGAATCATGTATTTATAATGCCGGGTGTACTTATTTATATATACT